>NC_133564.1:26856644-31856644 GCF_048773025.1 Camelus bactrianus | reverse complement strand
GAAAGGGCTGAGCGTTCACTGATCGTTCATACTAACCACCTGCCACTCACAGGCATGGCATGGCCAGTTCTCTGTGTTCATGGATTCCAAATAATTTCAAACTTGCAAATTCGCCTACTAGCTGAAATTTATCGTAACCCCCAAACCAGCACTCAGCACGCTTCCCGGATGCGCACAGGGGTGAGCAGTGTTGAATCGCCCTGCAGGCTTGTTCCTGGCTGAGGTCAAACCAGGCGACCTCCTCTCTGTCCCCCATTTCAGCTCCCGCACTAAACAAGCATCATTGTCAGTCTACTTAGTGCCGTGTTTTGTGCATTTTTGCACGTTTCGTTGGTGATTTTGGTGTTTGAAGCAGCCCCCGAGCGTAGTGCTGAAGTGCCGTCCAGGGTTGCTAAGAGCGTGGAGGCTTCACGTGCAGGCTGGATGCAGGAAACGCGTGTGTTAGAAAAGCTTCGTTCAGGCCTGGGTTCGTTACGGCACCGCTGGATGTGAGTTCGGCATTAATAAAGCAACAAGCGACAGCTGACCCTTGAACAGAGGGTTGGGATGCAGTTGAAAGTCTGAGCACTGCTCTCTCTGCCTCAGAAATGAAGGAACTGATGAAGCTGAAACCGTTGGAACAGAATCTGGGGCTCAAACTCCAATTCTTTTGATTCTACATGTTTGATCTCTAATCCATCACAAACCTTCCCCCACCCTGAGTTAATTTAAAAACCCGTAAAATGAAAATTCGGGTACTATACGTACTGAAAAAAGCCCCCGTGGGAGTGGACCCGCACAGCTCAAGCCCGCGTTGTTCAAGGGTCAGCTGCACATTAAATATGTTGCCTTTGAACAGAAACACACGTAACGCAAGGTTATGGCTTCGCTGGTTGACAAAAATGTTGTGACCAAAGGCTGGCAGGACCCCAGTGTGGTGCTTCCCTTGGGAGCAATGGTCCAGGGTTGGCTAATTCAAGGTTCCTGGTGACTTCTTCAAACGTGACTACCAGGAACAATAGAACTGACTCTGCTTCGGAGACAGTGAAAGCTGGGCTGGGGTCCAGGGTTGAGGCCTGGCTCCCCCGGTTTCCAGGTTGTGTTCCCTTACACGTCATTTAACTGCCTGAGCTCCCGTCTCCTTGAGGGAGGATGAACTAGTCCCTTTGAATGTGTGTCTCGCTCCTGCCAAAAGGCTTACAAGTAACCATGGTAACCGTGAGAGCGGTTGTGCAGAGTAAGGCGAACAGGTGTTTCCTGGTGCTCAGCCATCTGCAGGTCTCACCCGGGGTGGGTCCCTAGACCTCTTTCAGCCTCGGGGTCCTAGCTGTGAAGTGGCAATAATGCTGGCATTTCCCTTGTAGGGTGGTCACAGTGACCGATGGGTTCATGTGTGTGAAAGGGATTTCTAAATCGTCCAGTTCTAATCCACTGATTCTCAAAATGTCATCCAGGCATCCGAGAGGCTGGTTAAAATGCGGGTGCCTGGTCCCTGCCCCAGACCTACTGAATTAAAACTCTGGAACTCAGGACTCTGTGTCAAGCTTGAGCGATCTGGATGCATATTCAAGAGTGGGTTATTAGGGTGGGTTCTGGTTTTCCTTCCCAAACCTCCCAGAGGTGACGTGGCAAGAGTGTAGACTTGCCCCTAAAAGAAGGCGAGCTGAGATGAGTGATGGTTACAGTTTGCCCAAAGCTGTGGAGCACCCCAAAGAACAGAACACCCCAATCCTAGTCACCTGTTCTGATGCCCCCACAGTCACTTCCAACCTTGGGAAGGATTTTGCATGAGGCATGATGGGTGGAGGAGTGCTTTCCGGTCGTATTCAAGAAGCTAGAAAATTGCTGTGTAGCTGGGCCTGATCAAGGGCAGTAGCAGCTGGTGGGTTCTGCCCTGGGCCCCAGTGTAGAGGTCAAGAATCAGGGGGCCGGTGCCACCAGAAGACAGGCTGGAGCTGGCGGCCATGTGCCCCCCTGGTTAGAGAGGACCCACCGGGCACCTGACAGCTTTGCTTTCTGGGCCTCAGAAAGCTGCTTTTTTTTTTTTTTTTTTTTTTTCTTTTTTAAGAGATACTTTCCATTCGGACACTGCAGTTGCAAAACTTGTGTTAGCTCTGACGAAGCAGAATATTTTAGTAAGTTTGAAAATGAATCTGTCATCTCAGTGGAAGGGGGCAGGGAGGCCAGGGGGCGTGTTAAACTTTGCTGTCTTGTTTTAAGTTAGAGTCTGCCCTCAGTCCCCAGCCCCTGCAGGTGTATCAGAGTCAGAGAGCCACAGACACTGGGCAGGGCTGCGGACAGGTGGCAGAGCACAGCGAGATGAGCAGAGGGAAAGAACCCCCCCCCCACTAGTGCAGCCACCAGGAACACCAGGGGGCTATTTTTAAGCAGTAAAGAGGGTGGGATGGTGGCAGACTGGACCCAGCCAGAGACTCGAACTCTGTTCCGGCCCCTGCTGCTGTCCGGCCACTCCCACCAGACCTGTCCCTGCTCCTCCAGGAGCCCCTGCTTCCCCAGAGAGAGGAGGAGCCATTACCCTAGAATAATCTCTAACCCTTGGATGTCCTCCTCTGCTCCGTGTCCAGGCAGAAAAGGAGGAGGGAGATCGTAGCCTGTCCTTTCCAGGCTCAAGATTTGATAAGTTCTGTTATTTAAGGCATGCTTCACACTGGGGTAGGCACTGTGGGGACCACAGGGAAAGATAAGGTCCGATTCTCGCCCCCAGAGTGTTTCTACTCTAGCGGGGAAATAAGGAGATGAGAGAAAGGACAGACAGGCCAGAGCATTCAGGAGCCCAGTCCCGGCTGCATCCAGTACTGCTGACTGTCCTGCACACCTTATAGATCGTTAGCTTTCACACGTCTAGCGATCTAACAGGGTACGTCCCACCACCGCCCTCATTTGACAGCAGAGGAAACTGAGTCACAGAGAGTGTAAGTAACTCAGCTGAGGCCACAGCAGGTACCCGGCAGAGACTGGATATGAACTCAAGCAATTTGGCTTCAGAGTTCATGCTCTTAACTACACTCTGTGATCGCTCTGAATGCAAGGCAGGGACTGGAGGGGAGAGATAAGAGGGAGCTGGAGTTTTCAGGAAGGCTTCATGGAGGAGGCATCTTGAGGGTGGTAGGCAGAACTTCAGTGAAGAGAAGACTGGATGGCGTCCTTGACGGGGGAGCTGAGAACAAAGGCAGGCATCAGCAGGCAGGTGGGTTTGAGGACTCAGAGGAGGTGGCTTGGCTGACAAGAACATGGGCAGTGATGGAAAAGTCCCCTCCAGGGTGACGGCTCGTTCAAGCCACAGCAGTGGAAGGCCTGGCTTTTGGCTCTGGCGAGGAACGTAGCACCACTCTCCACCCCTGGAGAACCGCTCAGGGCTGAGTTCACCTTGGCCATCTCCAGCCTCTCCCTCACCCCTGGCACCTGCAAGACCCAGGACAGCTCCCTGTCTGGGGACAGCTGTGCCTCAAATGAGTTTCTGCCTTTCTGTGTTTCTTCCCGCCCCACCGGGGAGATTGTCAGCTTAAGTCCCTGCAGACAGCATCCCGGGTGGCAGGTCTTCCACTCCGGGTTGGAAGATGAGGCACCAGGGGGTGGCGGGAGCACTGTCCTGCTGTGAATCCCAGGGCGCAGAATTTGGACCTCACTTTGCAGGCAAAGCTGCTGTCTTCAGCCCAAGATACATACTATCCCGGGGAGAAGGCATCGGGTGTTCAAAGATCTCTTTGTCCCAACAGAGGTTGTCCATCCGTGGGGCGGGGGGGGGGGGTGCAGCCAGAGGCACCTGACAGCAAGAGCTTGTGGACCAGGGGCAAAGAGGCACTGAGGTCCCTTGAGGCCATGAGCTCCCAAGGCCATGTCTGCTCCATCCCTGGATCCTCAGGCTGGCACATAGCAGACATCAGTGCATGTTGGCTGAACTGAACTGAACAAGCCAGGGCAGCGCTGCCCAGCCTGGCCCCTTTCTTGGCACAAGCCCTGGCCGGCGCATGTGGCCCGTCTCCTAGGTACTAGGTACCAGGATGTGCTCACGGGGACCTCTCCCCAGATCGCTGTGCAGGCATGGAGCACCTCACGGGAGGTTCTTCCACTGGGCATGGGGCTGGTGGCATCCTCTGGGTCAGGGAGCCGGGGAGGAGGGCTGGGATTCCAGGGAAGTCAGGGGCACCTGACCTCAGCGCCTTTCAGCTCCTGTCTTGCTTGGGGAGGCTGCTTATCTTGACTCAACCCTGCCCGGGGGAGCCAGCACAAAACTCAGGATCGTGGGCTTTTGCTGGGAGTTGCACCTTGAAATTCTAAGTGACTCCTTCTCTCTCTGTGTCCCTCAGGCTCATACCTCGACACCTAACCCTTGAACTCCACACACTCTGCCACGCACACGAGAGGAGAGCTGGAGCAGAGGCCCCGGAAGCGGCACACACGTCCCTCTAGGCTAACGGCATGACCTCTGTAAGGGACTTCCTTTAGTCACCTATTCGCATGAACGGCTGACTGTAGACGCATGACCTACAGTCCTCAATCCTGCCTCTGGTGACAGTGGATCTGTGGGGAATTGGGAATCGGGCGGAAAGCAGCAAGAGGAGGGTGGGGGGAGAGAGAGAGAGGGACATAAAACAGACGCAGGAGAGTGAATGCAACAGTAACCAAGGGCTCTTTTGTGGCTGGGATGAGATTTTTTAAAAATCATTTCAATTTCGACTTGTTACAGGGTACTTTTTTTTTTTCAACCTCATCTATAAGAAATCCATGTGGGCTTCCTGGAAAGGGAAGAAAAAAAAAAGAAAACTAGGTGTGAAATCAGTTCACCTTAATCCCTTGTCCTCAGCCAGCCTCCCCGCCACCCACACACCTCCATGCTCCATTTGTGACCGCCCCCCACCCCACACTCCCCAGGGGACTGCACCTTCCAGAGCATTCTGTGCGGCATTCAGGACACATACACACATGCACGCGCGTGCACACACCTCTCCTCTGTGCTCAGTATACACACAGATTTTACTGTGACGTCCGAAGCTGTCTAGAATCTCCGGTGGATAAACTGGAATTTCTTTTATGTTGTCTCTCTCTCTCTCTCTCTCTCTCTGCCAACTCAAGTATTAATCCTCTTCCAATGGAAACTCATTGCCTTGAGAGTGCAGTCGGGGTTCCTTGTGTTAGGGACTTAAGAATCTGAGGCCAGGACCCCCACGCTTAGCTGTAGGGCTCAGAGGAAGCCAATGCCCCATCTGAAAGGGTCTTCTCTCTCAGCTGGGGGAGGGCCGGTGGCTGTCCCAGGATTGCACCAGCATGTCCAATAGAGAAGAGATTTTCTATATCTTTAAGCACTTATATCCTAGTCTGTGTTCCAAGTGTAAACTGTACAGTAATCAGCCTTGTGTATATGAAAACCAATAAATACTATGCAAATCAATAGAAACACTTTAGCCGTATGTACGAAGCACTTAACAGCTCAGCTCCTGAGGACTTCTCCAGGCTGCGGGAGAAGGAGCTACAGCCTGTAGCTGGTGCCTAGTGAGTGCTCCTGCCAGGTCTTAGGTCAGCCACCACCCCGAGGTCTCCCAGAGCGAATTTGGTGCTCTCAGTCCAGGCAGCCCGCGGGATGGACCAATCCCCTCTGCCACCACCTGGAGAGGCGGCGGAGGGGCCCTCTGCCGACCACGTGCCCAGGGGGAGGAGAGCGCAGGAGAGACGGCTGACCGCCAGGAGGCCCCCCCCACCAGGAAGGAGACCCTCCTAGGCCAGGGTCCCGCCAGGGCAGGAAGGAGATAGACGGCTGGCTGTTCCTCGCCTTGGTGCCATCAGGGAAGAGCCTTAAAGTTACACCAGAGCCCCCGGCAGAGGGAGGCCCGAATCAGCACAATGTGCCCGCCCCGTGCGCGCGGCGCTCTCCAGGCCAGGAGAGAGACTGCAGGCTCTTCTCGCCCTCCCAAGGGCCACTGTTTGCGGATGTCCAGTCACCTGCCTCCCTGCCGCTCTTCCGAGGTGTCCTCAGAACACATCCGAACCTTCCAAGTAGCACAGAAGCTCCCTCGATGTCAGAGCCCCCGAGGCCCCGTGGCGTCACCAGCGCACAGGTGGCGCGGCAGGGGGCCCCCCCGCCACGTGTTCCGGTGGGTCCGGGCGGGGAGAGGGAGCCCGAGCTTGCGCATCGGTCCGCGGGCCCCCAGCCCCGCCTCCGCGGGGGGCCTGGCGCACAGCATCCCCGCGGGGTCCGGGCGCACAGCAGCTCCGCCGGCCGGTCCCTCCGCCCCGCCCCGGGACCTCGGCGGGGCCGGACTTGGTGAAGACCAAGGAAGACAGGCGCAGGGCCGCCTCCCGCTGCGGTCTGTCCCCGCCTCTCCCAGGCGCCGCCGCCGCCGCCTCCGCCGACCCAGTAGCCCCTGTAGAGCCGCGGCCCCAGCCCCGGCTGCGCTTTGGCTCCTCGCTCTGTCTGGCATGGCTGCTTGGCCCGCCGGCCCCAGGCCCTCGGCGGCACGCTGCGTTCCGCTGCTGGTAGGAGCTGTTAGGGGAGGGGTTTGGGGTCGCCACACGATGCCTAGAGAATGCTGCAGTCTGCACCTTAGACGCTTTTTAGAAGTTTTGGAATTACCTTGATTTTTTAAATTGTTATGAAAATGATTCTTTTCTTGACTCTCCCACCTGCTCTGTTCTCGGGAGGGAGTCCTCCCCACCCCCCACTCTGATGTATAGACCATTCTCCCTACACCAGCTGAACAAATGTCAAAGTTAATAAAGAAATCGACTCATGGCGCAGGCCTCCATCTCCTTTCTGGCTGGTCTCTGGAGGGTTTGAAGGGCCGGGGCAGGGAAGAAGCCCAGGTAGGGGCCGGGAAGAGGCTGGGGGTGGCATCCGTCCCCAGGGAAGCCTGTGGCCCAGCCAGATGCCCAGGTTCTCGGAACCTGGACAATCCTTTAATCAGGACCACCCACTTTGCAAGAGGTCCCCCTGCCCCCAGATGCTGGAGCAGATTTCTGTCCCACCTAATGACTAGCACGAGATGGGGGCAATTCCAAGATGGGTGGAAGGGGTCACCACAAGCACCAGGGTACATGGCTGAGCCCAAAGTGGGCATGCATTAAGGGAGGACCCCTACCCCCAGGACTCCCTCCAAAGGCGTCTGGGCCCTCTACTCAATACCATTTAAAGTTCACAACATTGTAAAATGACTATAACTCAACAACAACAAAAAATGTTTTAAAAATACCATTTAAAGTTCAAGAACTTACAAGAAAATCACTCTGTTCCCAACTAGCTCCTAACCCTTCATGCAAGGCTGGTCATCAAACTGGCCTCAGTTTCCACATCTGTTAAATGGGGGAAGGGATTAAATGATTGTTAAAGTCTCTTCAGTTTGTCATCCTGGGATTCCTGAGCACAAATGCTTTGGCCAAGCTTGGAGTTAAGTAAGAATCAAATCAAAGTCCCCATCACTGCAGGGGAGGTGATCAAATTATGGTGGCAGGGTCCTCGGAGCCATCCCAGCCCTCAATCTGAATCTGAAGCTTTCTCTCAGTAGCAGAAAAAGACACCCAGGCCTAGGCGCCCACTGTGGTTGTGTAAGCATGGCCCAGAGGACTTCTAAAAGCACAGATTCAGAAACACAACTGCCCGAGTCGGGTCCAGCAGCAATACTGGGGATCAGAATCAGGTTGCCAGCTTGGTAGCGCGGCCAACTCAGAGAAGAACCTTTTCACTTGCTCTTAATCTAAACTTCAAGGAAAACAATCTCCAAAGCCTTTGTGAGGTCTTTCTTGCATTAACCAACGTTATCGGAATGACAGGGAGCACGTCCAGTTCCACCCTGAACAGCAACAGCAGGTGGGGGGGGGAGCCACGCTCTGTGAAGAGGGGACCCCTCC
Source organism: Camelus bactrianus (assembly GCF_048773025.1). Classification (NCBI taxonomy): domain Eukaryota; kingdom Metazoa; phylum Chordata; class Mammalia; order Artiodactyla; family Camelidae; genus Camelus; species Camelus bactrianus. Next base: position 31,848,805 of record NC_133564.1, on the reverse strand, counting down.
TCGTGGCCTGGGCACTCGGCCTCCCACCGGCAGCCACGGGAGAGCCTCTGCCGAGGAGACTTCGGCCTGGTCAGGAAGGGCCTTGGGACTGGTAGGCAGAGGAAGGACAGCAGTCCATCTGTCTGGACCAGTGACATGCTGATTGCCATAAAAAAAAAAAAAAAAAAAAAAAAAAGCTGCAGGGAAGGATGCTGTCCCGTGCAGAAATAACCCAAGTTATTTACCACAATTTCCTTGTTTGTAAAATGAGAGCAAGCCCTACCCCCCCACCCCCCACCCCGGGAGAGCCTTGGATGCTGTAACGATTCATTAGGAAAAGAAAAAAAAGACATGGAGGTGCTCTGCCATTCAGTCTAGTCTCATCCATCAAATATTCACTGAGGGGCAACCAAGAGCCCTGCACAGGCACCCGCCGCTGAAATCAACGGCCGTCTCAGCCACCCAATATTTCCAACCCGGGTGCTGAGCCAGGCAGAACGTGGTTCAGATGAGTCCTCGGAAGAGGAGGAAGGGAGGACAGACAGGATCAAGGAAGGCTGCCCGGAGGCGGAGGCAGAGGCAGAACCAGGAAGCGCTCACAGCCAGCACTCCCAGAGATGCCCCACTGCCATCTGCTGCCCCAATCTGCCCAGCAGGCTCCCTGCTCCCAGACGCTCAGGTCCCAAAGCCCAGCCTCCCCACTTACCTGTCCCAGCAAGGGAGCATCCGTGTCCCGACTGCACACTGCCCCAGAGGCTTGGGCATCTGGGCATCTCCAGACAGCAACCCTGAGCCCAGCTCTTTAGGAACTGTGCCCTTTAGCTGCCCCAGGGCCCTTCCAGTTACCCTCTTTTTCCTGCATGCTGGACTTGGGGGACCAGGAGCAGGTGGACCCCCTGAGAATGAACAGAGCCTCCAGAGCGTTCTCTCTCTCTCTCTCTCTCACACACACACACAGGCTGATTTTACAGTCAATCTTTCAAAGTGCAATTTGTCTGGGAAAAGCCGATGTGAGGCCCGTGAGCGTTCCCACCAATGGCGACGCGGCTCGGGGCGGCTCAGCCAGTCTCGGGTCTGTATTCTAATGGGCCACATCTTTATCAGGGAAATGTTGCTTCTCTGAACTTAAAACTTCTCATGGAGGGTCCCCAGACTCCGAAGCAGAGAAGGGGCCTGCGCTGAGGAGTGGGGAGCTGCCTCTCCCCACCCCCCCGGGCCAGGTAGGGACACAGGGCTCTCACCGCCCCAGGAGAACCTGACTTCCCGGGCTGACGTGGTGCTGGTCTCCCGGCGAGGGCTGGGCCGGATGCCTGGGTGGGAGGACGGCCTGGAGCTCCGGCCGCTTTGACCCTCCGAGGCTTCCATGGGATTCTGGGCTGGAGCTTGGGGTCTCAGGCTCTAGGATCCTGGATTGGGGCTCCCCGCCTCCCCTCACCCCATCAGGGGTGCCATGGAGTCCAACCTGCAGGGCCCGTTCCTGCTCAACAATGCGCCGCTGGCTCAGTTCTCGGAGATGAAGGCCCCTGTGTGCCAGTACTCCATGCAGAACTCCTTCTACAAGCTCAGCCCCCCAGGGCTGGGCCCCCAGCTGCCCGCCGGGACCCCCCACGGGATCACGGACATCCTCAGCAGGCCCGTGGCCACGCCAAACAGCAGCCTCCTCTCCGGCTACCCCCACGTGGCAGGCTTTGGTGGACTCGGCTCCCAGGGGGTCTACTACGGCCCCCAGGTGGGGAATTTCTCCAAGGCGGGGAGTGAGTACCCCACCCGGACCCGGAACTGCTGGGCGGACACGGGCCAGAACTGGCGAGGCGGGCGGCAGTGCGGCAACAGTGAGTACAGGGAGGCGGCGGAGGGGAGGGGACACTCACGGAGACCTCAGCCACCATCAGACAGCCTACGGCAGACCCCTGGGTCCTTCCCTCCTCCTGGGGCACTACTGGGTTCTCCCTTCCCCGTCCCACCCCAGCTGTGCTTAGACGGGCATCTTGACCCCCGTCCCACCCCTCCCCAGCTGCCCTCCTGGGGAACATGGGGTCTGCAGTCTGGGGAGACCTCACAGCCCACCCCCATCCTCTATAGGGTCCCACTCACCTTACTTCTCCCCTCCCCCAGAGCCCATGTCACCCCATCATCTGAGGGGACAAATGCTGTCCCCAATAAGAATTGGTCACTGCATCACCTTCCCAAAAAGCCCCCTTGGGCGCTGGCCACATCAGGGACACAGAATGTACCCTGACCGCATCGCTGTTCCACTGCCACTGCGGGGGACTGTTTCCGTCCTTGGGGTTTATGTCAACAGTAGCAGTCACACCGCCCAGCCTCCAGGGGCAGCCACTGAGCCAAGTCCCATTTGGCCCTAGCTGTTTGGGGGGGGGGGCTCCTCACCTCACTCATCCCTGAAGTGTGGTTTTCAGAGAGTTGATCCAGGGTCCCCCAGGATCCCAGGCAGGGGCTGGAGGAGGTGGCAGGACATGCACGTTGACTTCCCTGGGAGCCACAGGGAGTGACAGTGGCTGCAGAAGCCATCCCTGTGCCCAGATCAAGCAGGGCATGTCTGACCTCCAGGCTCCCCCACTGCAGCAGGGGCTTGGACCAAACGAGGAAATCCTGAAGCACACCTGCCTTGTGTCCGCTACACAGCTCCGGGCCCTGGCACCCTTCGTAAACCTGAAACACAGCCAGTCCCGTGCGGGCCCAGACCTCATCCTCCGGAACCTATTGTATCAGCTGGTTCTGGGGGCGCTTTAGGCCTCAAGCTCTCTCTCTCTCACCCCCATGTACCCCCAACACACACACACCCTCTCCACACCCCGCTTTTCAACCCCGAATGCACGTACATACACAGGGAAATATCAGAGAGAGTCAGTGGCTGAATTAACACGAGGGGAGGGGACTGGAGGTGACAGCCTCGCCAGAGGTCTCTTCCCCTCTCTGCGCCTCCTGTAACAGGAGGACACGGGCCGTGGGCCGTGGGCTGCACTGAACAGGGCCCAGCACCTGGGCCTTGTGCTTCCCCCGAGCCGCCCACCCCCCACCCTCCCGAGCGGCTGCCCTGGCCAGCCGGGCCGGGTCAGGTCTTGAGCCTCCGCGTCCTGACTCTCCAGTGTTGTCGAAGCCACATGACTTCCAGGCCTGGTGACAAGGGGGAGCAGTAACTTGGAACTTAGGGCTCTGGTTTTCCCAGAAACTTGAAAATGGGCTCCCAAGAGTCAGGAATTGGAGTGGGGAGGAATTCCCATGCCCCTGGGGCCTTGATTGTTGGTGGCAGGTACCAAATCCATTTCTTGGTGACCTGAAGGGATGTCCCTGAGTCCTGGAGGAAACTCCATTGCCCCCTCGGGGGACGGCAGCATCATTGAGTACTGAGTATGTTACACAGGGAGGCATGAGACCTGGTTCAAAGCACCCTCTGCTCCTAATAAGCTAAAACCTGGGGCAGGTGCCCTCTTGGGGTCCCAGGGCACCCAGACATGGCAGGGTTCAGGCGAGAGGTGCCATGATGCCCTGGCCTCCTCAGTGGCTCTTCTGTAGGGAGTTCATCCTATGGGGGAGGCAGGGCAAGGCTGTTGCCCCCATTCATTCCACTAACCACACACTTCCTTCGCCAGCCCCAGACCCCCTGAGCGACAGCGTCCACAAGAAAAAGCACACCCGGCCCACCTTCACGGGACACCAGATCTTTGCCCTGGAGAAGACCTTTGAGCAGACCAAGTACTTGGCTGGCCCTGAGAGGGCACGACTGGCATACTCGCTGGGGATGACCGAGTCGCAGGTCAAGGTGAGTCTGCGGGAGAAGAAAGTATCTGCCTTGCAGTGAGGAGCAGGCCAGGACAGGATGCCACTGCCTGGGAGAGAGGCAGCCCCCTCTCTTGGCCACTCCCAGCTCAGTGGGAGGTCATCCTGGTGTTTGGGTACCAACTGCCCACCTAACCGTGGAGATGGTCATAATTACCATAACCCCAAAATGGCCGTCATCTACTGAGCCCTGTTCTGAGAGCCTTACGTGTAACAACCCGTTTAAACTTCACAGCAAGCTGGAGGTGGGTCTCATTACTCAGCCGAACCCTCTTGCTCCAGATCACTGGCTGGTAAGTGAGCACTGAGAGTCAAATCTGGATTAGAGGGCTCCAGCCTCACGCCTTCCCCTCCTCTGCACGGGCACTAGAAATTTCAAGAGCCAATGGCAGCCTCTGGGCCAGATCAGAACTGGCTTCAGGCTATTCCGTCAGCCTGCCAAACGAGCTGACCTTGATTCACCAAACTTCAAAGGGAAGGTAACTCGCCTCCACGCCTGCCCGTGATGTCTGAGCCTCACTGCCCAGACCGGGGCAAGGCTTAGGAAGGACGCCCCCTTTCAAACTGCACATCTCTGGCCCAAACTGGGTGGGGAAGCCGGCTTCTCCCCCCTCAGGCTCCTGGGGGCCACTTTGGCAACTCGGAGGCCCCAAGGGGCGTTCCGAGCGGACATCAAAGAAGAAATCTCTGAGCCTTGATGGAGCTGTCTGGCTTTGCGACAAGACGACGGGCTTAGGGGAGAGAGAAATACAGGGGCAGGTTGGGACCCCAGCCTGGGCTCCCTCAAGGCCCTGCATCCCCAGCCAGTCCCCTACCCCTGCAGCCCCTCCCCGCAATATTAACTCTGCTGAAGAGGAAGCATGGAGTCTAAGAGCCTCTTCCTATTATTCTGATTTTTGGGGTACTTTCTGCACTCTTCTATCTCCAGCAATGAGCATACGTTATTTTTATAGTAGGGAGGAAATTATTCTTGAAGTTCAGTGAGGGTCTGTGAAGGTAAAAGCATCTTAGCCTCTTCCACCCAAGTGCCCAGATGGCAAAGGAGAGGAAGATGCCAGGCAGGGAGGGTTACAGCTAAGCCCAAAGGGCTGTTGCTCTCACATTTATTTTTATTTTATTGTCCCCCCTTCAAAAAAAAAGTGGTGTGACTACGATAGTTTAGTTCATTGCTGAGCCATTTATTTCACTGTAAACACAAGGATGGAGGGTACCCTCCAGCAAGAGGGGTCACCCTCCCCAAGGGGGCCCTGCGTGCGCCCTGCGTGCGCGGCGCGCGCGGTCCTCAGAGCCCTTCTCATCCCAGGTGTGGTTCCAGAACCGGAGGACCAAGTGGCGGAAGAAGAGCGCCCTGGAGCCCTCGTCCTCCACCCCGCGGGGCCCGGGCGGCGCGGGCGGGGACCGCACGGCCTCGGAGAACGAGGACGACGAGTACAACAAGCCGCTGGATCCCGACTCGGACGACGAGAAGATCCGGCTGCTGCTCCGCAAGCACCGCGCCGCCTTCTCGGTGCTCAGCCTGGGGGCGCACGGCGTCTGACCCCGGCTGCCCGCCCGCCCGCCTCCGCAGCCTCGCGGTCCCCCGCAGGGCGCTAACGGGGGGCTGCGAAGGAGGAGGAGGAAGGGGCGCGGGAGGGGGAGGTTGGAGAGGGAGGATGGAGGACGGGGGGGCGAGGAGGAGATGGAGGGAGGAGGAGGGGGAGGAGGAGCCGGGTCTAGCTAGGGGAGGAGGGGGCAAAAAGGGAGACCTGAACTTTTCCTGAGACCAAGCACTCTCTCCGCCGTCTTGCATCTCTGCGGTCCCAGGCCTGGCCCTGCCAGCGCTGCAGATTCCGAAGTGCACAGGGAGATAAAAACGACCAGACCAGGAAACTGGCCGTTGGGGTCCCAGACACGCCACCATGGTAGCTGCAGGGGGTGCCTTCCCCCAGAGAGGCTGTTGGCTCGGGCAGGGGTCTCCTTCTGCTCTAGGAGTCCAGAGACCAGGGTACGGGGTCCAGGTCAGCTACCAGCGGACTGCAGAAGAGCTGGCATGTCCAGGTATTCCCCTCAGCCCTTGGCCCAGGAAGGATCCCACTTAAGGGGCCAGAGCCCAAAACCTAACCCAGGCTGGAGGAAACCCACCCCAGGGAGGGGAAATGGGTCCCAGGGAGGAAGAAACACCCCGACACCCCAGCTTAAGGATCAGGCCCCTGGAGGGAGCTATCCTCCTGTGATCCTTTCTCCTCTCTGCCTTTGGAGGGGGTCCTCCCTCCCCCAAAACAGGAAGAGATTAGAAGCCCCCACTGGATGGGAAAGAGCAAGGTTGGAGGCATAGAGAAGAGGAGAGACTCTTAGCCCCATATTGTGCCCCAGAGCCTCCTGCCTGGGCTTCCTTCGGTGCTGATGCAAAGACAGGACCCCTGGAGAGAAGGGAGCATCTGACTGGGGCTGGAAGGGACCTCAGCACCCCCTGCTCCTCCCATGGGGGTACCCATGCAGGAGGGGAGAGGCCCTGAGGGAGGGGCTGGGGGAGGGGCTTGCATGGAACCCATGACCCTCCCTTTCCTGGGATGTCCCATGGCCTGGCCCTGGAGCTGGTGCTGCGGAAGGAGGGCGCTGCCCAGCTGGTGGGAGGGGCTGGGGCTGGGGGGAGGCGGGAGGGGGTGACCACAGAGGAACATCGTCCAAAGGGGACCAAGCCTTCACCCATCTTCACTGGCTTTTAAAAAAAATAAAAAGTAAAAATAAAAGCTCCAGAAAGCTCCCTATGGCTTATGTGCTTCTGTGAAACTGGCTTTGGGGTCCTGAGCATGCCAGCTGCAGGGGGCCTTCCCAGAGGGCAGCGGCTCTGCTGCCAGCAGGGTTCAGGGCTCTGGGAGTCAAGAAACCTGCTTGGCATCAGTCAATCTGAGGTCTTCTTTGTACACACCAGGCATTGTCATAGGTGCTGAGAAACCCAAGAGGAGTTTAACTGGGTTCTTGACTTCCAGGAGTTCATAGCCTGGGCGGCGGGGGGGGGGGGGGTTATCTGTAAGGAAAAGATGCTGGGGCAGAGAAAGTAGCTCTAACATTGACCAAACACCTACCAACTCATCCCACATGGAAGACCCGGAGTATCTCACGTAACCCCGCCGGAAACCTAGGAGGTAGGGATTGTCCCTCCTTGCATGGAAGAAAAAACTGAGGCTCAGAAAGGACCTAAGCCAAGTCCCAGAAGTGGGCCGAGGCCACCTGAGCTGATGCCCAGACCCTTATGTCTATCCCGAGGGGCAGCCCCTCAAAGCCTTTCCTGTAAAACCAGAGGCTGGGACAAGGTGTGCTTTCAGGACCCTTCCAACCCTAACCATCTATGCAAATACCAGCAAGGCCTCCCAGCCATAAGCAGCCTGCCCACCTTGCTGTCCCAGCAAGTCCTTCTCCGGTCCCTGAGGTCCCCAGGGAGAGAGAATCTGGCCTGTGGAATCAGCCTGGAGTGGGAACGAGGGTGGGAGGGAGACCCCAGCTTGGAGCCTCTTGGAAACAGAGGCATCAATCAACCTTCATAATAACCCTACTGGACCCAGAGGATGGAGTGATGCAGCGAGATGAAGGATGCTCCTCCTGTGATGAGGACCACATTTGGTCTCTCTCCACGTAATATGGGAAGGAAATAAACAAACACCTTCTCTGCAGACCTGTGGCCACAAGCTTGACATGGGTGTTCTGAGCTCCGGGAACCAGGCGGGGCCCAGGACTTACTTCCTGAGCACTTTGAGGAGAGCTGGGGGCCTGCCAGCCAGCAGAGGCTGTCGACATAATCCAAGTGCAAAGTCACAAAGCAGGTTTGGAGGAAGAAGCCAGGGACCGAAAAGCCACATTCTTTTGCTTTCTTCATAAGCGTATTACAATCCTAACTGCTTGCACGTCTGATTCATGCTGTTTGGAGACAGTAATCAATCAAGCCTGGGGAAAGTTGTTTCCCCCTCAACCCCCGGGAAACATTTGCTGAGCTAAACAGAACCCCTTTTAATCTCAAAGTTCTGGGACACCTGCCTCTGGGACCTCTGGGTCAAGGACACCAGCCTTCCCAGCCGTTCCCCTGCCTCACCCCTGTGCCTGCGCACAGGCACCCAGCGAGAGAAGGCACTGCCTCCCGCTCCTCCCGAAATCCTGCTCAGGCCTCGTCAAAAGATGAGATTTGGAGTTTGAAGGAGGAGAAGGGCTGAAGGTGAATTGCCCAGATTCCTGAGGGCAATTTGGGTTACGTCTTGCCCTCTGCAGATGCGCATGCGTGCTCGAGCATGTTGTGCATGCGTGCGTGCGTGCGTGCGTGCGTGCGTGCGTGTGTGTGTGTGTGTGTTTAGGTGGGGAGATCTCAAGGCTATTTCGCTTCCTCCATCATAAAGAAATCAAAAGCCATAGACGCTCCCTTCCCCTTTTTATTCCTGGTCAGCAAGGGCCTTCTTGTATATGCTGAGTTAAACAAAGAAACAGAACTATAATTTTGCGGGGGGACTATTCATGACACTTGCAATTCCTCCCCTACCAAATCACAAACTTTCCAGGGATGAGCAAGGAGAAAGAAATTAAGACCTGGACTCTCGAGAGCCATGGCGTCCTGCCTGTCAGCCCAGAAGCCTCCAACAGGCGGACACAGCCCTCCCACTTGTGGCTTCCAGGGTTGGACGGACCTGTCCTGAGTTGGGCAGGGGTGAAGGTTCTGAATGGCCATTTCCTGATGGCAGCAATCAAAGAGGGGATTAGGGCCTGAAATCACACTTCTGGCAACCCCTCCTGCTTCTCAGCCACCCCTAGGAGTTGAGTCCAGAAATCAGCCAGCCTGAGTCTTTGCCTGCAGCCTGACAGAGGGGACAGGGTTCCAGTAGAAGATGAACTGAAATCACGTACGTCGTGTACAACGGTGTGGGCGTTTACACACTCGTGTGTTCACACTCTCTCTTCCTTCCTCGCTTTCACGCTGCTAGGAGGGGCAGGGCCAGTTCTAAACAGGTCTTCACAGTGGGACAGGGACAGACACGTCCAAAGTCACAGCTACCCACTTCTGGAAATACTCAAGCCCCGGCAGATCAACGGCCATCAGGAGATTATAGAAGGGCTCGTGTGTGACCAGATATGTTTCCCTGCAAAATGCTTAAGGTTCTGGGCTCTGGGACTGGGGGCTGGATTCAGCAGATGTGTTTCTTTGGGGGCAGAACAGTGCTTTTATAGAAACTTCAGCTGACTCGTGGGCGGGGGAAGCCTGCTCCCCACCACTTCTTGGAACTTCTGCATACCTGAGCCCCACATCAGCCATCACCTGTGCGGCCCCTGAAGGCATCTGGGTCTATATGTCCCGCTCTGAAGGCCTGATCCTCTAAGACATGGTCCATGCACCGGCTGCAGTGGCCTCACCTGGGAACTTGGTAGAAAGGCAGACTCTCAGGCCCCAGCTCCGCCCTCCCGAATCAGAATCTGGATTTTAACAAGGTCCCCAGCTGGTTCCCCAGCACAGAGCCTGGTCCAAATTAGGTGCGCAATACAAAAAAAAAAAAAAAAAAAGAGGTTGGCTGGCTAGAGAGAGGTGTAGGAGGATTCATAGCATTTGAGATCATGTAAAACACAGCCAGCACCCAACTAGAGCAAAATAAGAGACCACTCTGAGGACCAGAAACTCGCTGCACACCTTGCTCTCCCAGGCAAGGCCACAGCCACCTTAGAGGCAAGATTAGACTCAGAGAGGCCCAGAGCCGAGACGCAGAGCAGGGTCTTCCAGCAAAGGAGAAGGAGGAATTTCACCAGTACAGCCCTCTGTGGGCATTGGGTGATGAGAGAGAAAAACGCAGTCAGCGGTCTTTGAGGTCATCACTGTGGCTTGTGCTTCTAATGATGTCCCAGAGCCATCAGAAGACTGCGCTGTGTCCTGTGTCTTCTGTAGACAGTGGCTAGAAGAGCAGAATATCACTAAGGGATTTTTCACTGGGAACTGTTTGGCTTCAAACAATTCACTCCTGGATGATGCTCGTACAAAATGGTACCAAATAAAAATCCCGCTGCTCTGATCATTGGGTCAGGTCACCGCCACCCGGTTCAGGTTGGGTGGGAGTTTATGGAGGGATCTGATACGAACCTGTAACTGTGGTGGGAAGGATTCGCACTGTCCAGGAGGCAGAAGCCATGGGAACAAGGCAAAGGGATGCCCTGGGGTCACCTTGTCCCCAGGACCTTGCCCACCAGGCCAGGATGCCAAAGAGGCGTTTTTTTGTTCCCTATAATGCAGGAGGCCAGGGTGCAGGGAAGATGCCAGCACCTCAGAAAGGGGCTCCTTTAAATGCATTACTCGCATTCACGCATTTGTATTCCAACAGCCATATAAGATGTAGCATCCCTATTTCCCAGATGAGGAAGTTGAAGCAATCAAATGAACCAACGTACCTCAGGTCCATGGAGAGCAGTGTTCAACTCCAGCGTCTGTGCTCTGTCTTCTCACTGCTCCTGCAATGACCACGTCTACCACCATTCCTGCTGAAACTACCCGCTAATGTTTATGAAATAGTCAGTGTCCTGCACTGTTCGAGGGGCTTTGTCTATCTCATTTAATTTGCAACAAACCCACACAAAAGAAGCACTATTATACCCATTTTATAACTGGAGCACAGAGAAGTTAAGTAGCTTGCCTTAGGTCACACAGCTTAACCCAGACAGACTGACTCTGGAGCTCCCACTCTTAACCATCATGAAAGGAAAAGAGAGAAGGCCCTTAGAATTAAGTCTGAGCTTCAAACTATTTAAAGAGGAACTTACAATTGTATGTGTTATTAATTAAAATCCATGTACTCAGCAAGTGAAGTCTGATTTTTGCCTGGGCTGTGCTGGTTGCTGAGGATACGGACAAGCCCTCTAGGTTCCTGATGCTCACAGTCTAGAAGATGGAGGCCAGCTTCCAGGAAAAACAGGGCAGGCCGTGCTCTCAGTGCTATGAGGAATGTTTTCACAGGGACCAGAGGGACCAATGGGAGGCAGTGGTTAAGAATAAGAGAGAATTTAATTAATGACAACGTACAAAAAAAACACAGGGGCAATTCACAATTGAACCACACGACATGTGTCATCAAAAGCATCACATCCTTTAACATGTAAGGACACTAGAATAAAGGGAGCTCCCAGCAGCGGGAATCATGGTGTGTCCCACCTAAAATTCAGGATTTATATAGTTTGAATGAAAAGCAGTGACCAAATCCTCATTTTCAACAATAATACTGTACTCATGGTGGAATTCTAGACACTTCCTTGTACATTATTTCATTTGATAGACTGGCCATCAGGTTTTATCCCCGATCTGCATATGGGGAAACTGAGGTTTGGGATGCTGAGAAGACCTACCCAAGGTCAAAACTCCTTGTCCTCTCACTCTAAGTCCAGAGCTGTGTCAGTTCCCAGTGTTGAGGACCTGAGAGTGACAGAGGACACGAGAGGCCTGGGTGAGGTCCCCTCACCAAGTACGTTGCAGTGCACGAACATCATTTTTCTTGGTGTGGTTTCTGCGGCTTTATCATCACTGACCAGTGTCCCTGGATGGAGCAGATACTCCATAGCCGAGGAAGATGTTCATTTAGGCAGATTTCCCCAAGCTCGCCTCCCCAGGGCCCTTCCAGGATATTCCAACTCAGGGGGTGGGCATGACCCTCGAATGTGCCTGGTTAACAAGGGCCCGGGACACTGGGACAGGGCAGATTTGGCAAATCGTCTCTTAGGATCCCAACTCGATTTAAACCCAAGTGTGGGCTCTCCCTGCCCGCTTCGGAGTTGTCCACTGTGACCTACGTTGTGTTCTGCTGCTTCTCCTTCCTGCCCAGGTGACAAAGGTTCGCACAGTCAGGGACGGCAGAAGGGAGGCGAGCAAAGGAGCAAAGGGTCTGGATCATCTTTCCAAAGAAAGAAATGGCAGGACGCTTCGGGTTTCCGGCTGTCACTGGCATCAACCCTGTGGCTGTGACACCTGTAGGGAGGTCTGACACACTCAAACCTCCACGGGCCCTTGGGAGAGATCCTGCTCTAATGAATGTCGGAAGAGGCAGAGGCGCTGGGTTTGCAGTCCAGTACTGCTTTGCCTGGGGCCGCTTCATGCCACGGTGGAAACAGGGCAGAGGGCTCTGTGGCCCAGCTGCGGGGAAACTGTAGAGTCCAGCGCAGTGCCCAGTGAGTGGCAGCCTCCTCCCTGCAAGGAGTGAAGAGGAGCAGCCCGCTTCTGTGGTTTGTTCTCACCTGGCGCTGATCCTCGCGGCCTCTGATAAGGCCACTCTGGTTTTCCACTGGGAACAACCCTCCTGCCAGTTTTGATTGATATAACAAGGGGGACTGACCCCGCCCCCATTTCCGGGCGCAGATGAGTGACACCATCCTAAGCCAATCAGCAAATGCCACCTCCCCGGTCACGTGATGGATTGGCTCAGGGATGGACCGGTGGCTCACTCCCAGCCAATGAGCGAAGGACCAGGTTATTCTGGGGAGCCCCCCTTCCTTCTCTACCTGCAGCCCCTTGGGGCCGCTGCGCGGGGCCCTCCGCCCCAGAAGGGAGCCAACCCAGGGGAAGGTGGCTCCGAGAGCCGGGGAGAGCGGGATTGAGTTGGTGACGTTGGTTCAGCCAAGCCTCATCTGCTTCCCCCACCCCTGAGCCTTTTCAGGAGACAAGACATACCCTTTTGTCTTGAACTCTGGTTGAGTTGGGTTTCTGCAATTTATAGTTGAAAGAACACTAATAGAAAGAACTTTTTTTTCTCTTTGAACCCTGTTGTTTGCTTACAGGCTGACCCTGCCAGGGAGACTATGGGGACATGGGGACAGATGGACGAAGAGGAGCTGCCCTGGGTTCGGATGTCCCAGCCTCCCTTCTCTGAGAGCTGGTCCCACAGTTTTCCCCCCAGCTCTCTTCTCTGGGCTCTGGACCCGTGCTAATGGACCATAATAGTGACCCCAAGGGGCTGGGTTAAACTGGATTAAACCTCCCCTCCACCTCACCCCCGTTTATTAGTTCCTAGCCTTTGACAAATTCCTGATGAGAGCATGGGGCGTGACAAGCAACACTTCAGGTCCTAGGGAGTGGGATGGGGGGGAGGTCTGCCAGCTCAGGCAGCCTTAGAAGAGCTGGCTTGGTCTCTCCACCCCACCCCTAAGACTGAGGAACTTCTCAGGGTACCCTGACAGTTCACGGACTTGGAGGACGGACTCCACCTGGGCAGCCTTCTCTAACATCTGTCTTGGGCTGTTTTGCCGAGAAGAGTCAGCAGTCAGCTCCTTCTGCCCTGTTTAAGCCATACTTAACCTGCAAAATCACAGCACATTGGCTGCTCGGACCCAGTCTTGTTACAGAGTCACTGACAGGCCCTGGAGCCTCCTATCCTCAGGCCACAGGACATCCTCAGACATCCTGTTGCTTTTCCGCCAGCTGCCCCATCACAGAAGCCTCTGTCTGACCCCTCCGATACTGCCTGTCACTCTTCAGAGCAGTGAACCACAGACTGTCCCCAGCCTGGACAACAGCCTTGGGTGCGGGTGGGGCCAGGACCCAGTTCACACAGATGGGAAGTGAGCTTCCAGGGACAGGCGGGGGTGGGGCGGGCTGACCTCCGGACCCCAGGGTGCAGGTCTGGTGAGAAGCTCTCCTTGTCAGTCATCACCCCCTGGGGCAGGGCACGTTCTTTACCCACTAATTCTTTCCTCCTGCTTCTTCCAGGAGGAAGGCATGGCCATTGGAAGTGCTGGTGAGGGGGCTGGATTCCCCCCCACCATGGAGAGCAGCCCCACAGCCAACCCGGAAGGCTCACATTCAGATCCCCTCATTAGGCCTCTCTCAGTGGGCAAACACACACCATTAATCTTGGTAAAGTGAGTGAAAGCACATTCACCTGTCCAAGCAAGAGAATTAATGCTGTGTCAATAGGAAATTCATGTTTACCTCTGGCCTTGACATCTTCCCTTTGCTCCAAAAAGCCCAGGGTGGACCAGTGGTCAGAAGAGAAAAACCAAACCACGCAGCCCAGGTGCTGGCCTCAGACAAGGCAGGTGGTGACAGCAGGGCCTCGGGTCAGAAAATGCTCCTGGCACTGTGGGCCTTGCCACTGTGTGTGGTGATGGACAGATACTCCCTGAGAATCCCACAAAGCAGGCATTCTGCCTTTTTCTCAGCTAAAGAAGACACTACAGTGCAGAAAAATGCAATAGGTTGGCCCCAAGGCCACACACAAGGAGCAGGTGGATTTGAACCCGGGTCTGACTCCAAAGCCAGTCTGTCCCCCATAAACCTCACACACACTCTTTTGTATTAGGCAGGATCAAGCACAGCACGTGAAGTCAAGTGTAAAGACAGGAAGGCTCTGAGAAGGCCCTTCTGGGCCATTTTCCACCCCCCTACCCCCCCAGGAATGCCTGACCGAGGGAGGGTCAGGGAGAGGCCAGGCTGGCCGCTAACTTGAGTACCTGTGTGCCCCAGGAAAAGAAACCAAACAGGCCGATAAGATCTCTCGTTGCCAGAGCAAAGCACCAATTAAACACGAGGCAGATGTGAGCAAATAAAGCTGCAGGCGTCCAGAGAGAAAATCAATATGAGATTATATGCCCGAGTCCAATCATATACCAATTAATAAGAGCGGGTGGGGCTGGAGGCTGGGGGAAGTAAGTCCACCGGCCAGCAGGCAGGGGCTGACCGTGCCTGCCCCCCACTCTCAGGTGGGGACTGCGGGCCCCAGTTCTAGAAGGCTGTGCCTGAGGTCTCCGGGGGGCACCCATGTGAACGGTAAGGCTTAGGGAGAGGGGGATAAAAAGGGCTTCTCATCAGCTGGGAGCAGGGGGAGGAGGGCAGGGTGGGCGAGAGATGCTCCAGAGGGTGGTCCCCAGTGGAAGGGAACTGACCAGTCAGACCACGCAGACGGGCTGCTTGATGCTTAACTTGCCACAGAAAAATAAAGGGTTTGCTTTTGGAAAGTGATCGGAAAAAATGGCAAAAAAAAAAAAAAGGGAATACCGGAAAACCAATTTCTACCCTGAAGAAGTGATATTGATGCCCCTGGTTATTCTGTCTGTGCTGTATTTAATTCAGAAAGTACAGCCAAGCAGTTAATAATTTTCAAGAGAGGTGATAAAAGTCCAGCGGCAAGAGTTTGCCGCACCGGACCTGGTGACTGTGGGGGTGGGGCTTGTCCAGAACATTCCATGGACGGACTTCAGGCACCTCGCGGGGGTGCCAGGGACAGGACAATGTGACACGCAGCCACCTGCCAACAGACAGAGTTGACCAAGTTTAGCAGCCCCTCTGCCCCAGAGAGGTGGCTTTGGCATCGTCAGGACAAGTTAAAAGGGCTGACATGCTGGGCAAAGGAAGTTTGGCTGCGGGCTGGATGCCTGGTCCGTTACAGATGGTGAAGTCCTGCCCATGGGGGGTCGGGAGGGCTGTGCAGAGTCAGTGCCCCTTCCACAAAAATTCCCAATGCTCTTGGGGAGAAGAGACCTGATGTGGTGTGGGAAGCGGAGAACAAAAGTAGAAGGAAAGATGCCAGCTGGTGATGATAAGAGCACCTGCTTCGGTTTTTCTTAGACAGGAAGCCCCCCTGCACCCCAAATACTCCTGGACACAAGCCCCCGAGGCAGAGGCCCCTTGCTAGTGGGAGTTCTTTGGGCCCGGGACTGTTGCACGCCCAAGAAGAACGAAATTTGCTCGCCGAATATTTTTTAGACATTTTGCAAGATGCACGGCCTCCCTGACAATTTTTAATGTACTAACTGCCTGGTCCAGTGAGCTGATTAATTGGTGCTGGAGAGATCAATACAAAACAGAAAATTAAAACAATTTTAAAGTGATTAAGTAGTTTAACACCTGTCTCCCGTCACGTCAGCGCAGGAAGAAAAATAAAGCAGGTGTCGAAGGGGCTCCTGAAGCCAGAGAAAACAGCGCCTGCCTCAGAGAAATGACGGATCACGGCGGGTGGATCAATCCGAGCGCTCGCAGCCCGGCCAGAGCCCCGAGCGGGGCCGCCGCCGCCGCCGCCGCCGGAACCAGGCGCCCCAAGAGCGCGGCGCCCCGGCCCTCCTGCAGAGCCGCTCCTCCGCTAGGGATGAGCAGTGTCCATCCAGACCACCGAAACAGGGCGAGAGGGGACAAAAGGGAGCGGATTGTCCTAAGGCAGCATCAGATGGGAAGGCACCAGTCACCTCTCGGGCTGAGTCTGCAGTAGGTAGAGGGTCACGTGCAATGAAAGCGCAGTTTGGGACCCCCCGGGGGTGGGGTGGGTCACAGCTCTCTGGGATCACCGGGTCCCCCATCTGGAGGCTTCGGGTCTCCACCCTCACTCCCAAGGGAGACAGTCTACCAGCGTCCTCCATCCCCTGAGTCCTCCTGCATGTCTGTATCTCCATGTGTCACGGATGCCCGCAGGGGGCTGGCCAAGATGCCCCTCTGATGCCCTCTGACTCCTTGTGCGGAACTCCTTCCCCAACAGCTGTAACCAAGCTACACAGCAGGAGTCACTCCTCTCCTGTAGTTCATGTACTCAAGTCACCGGAAGTGGATTCAAGGGATGTGGGAAAACCTCGGCTGAGTCTTCTCCAGTTTCCCTATCAAAGTCCTAAGGGCGGAGTGGGACGAACAAGGACAGGGGAAGGGATGTGCGGGAGAATGAACAAAGGCTAGAGGTGAACCCAGGGGGAAGCATGTCTCATGTCTCCCGTTTCACCTTGAAAATGAACTTGAACTGTGCACATGTAAAGTACACAGTATGCTTACTGTTTCTCATGTTCTAGAAAGCTGTTTGCCTCTTCCCTGCCGGGGCTCACCTCCATGCCACCCTGGGGGTGGGTGGGGCCAAGCCTTAGAGGGCAGCTGGGCCCCTTGGCCACCCTCCTGCCCTTGGAGACCCGCCTTAATACTCAGTGTCCTCAGTACTTAGTACGCTCCCTTTTCCCGTCTACCTTCAGGGTCCCTGAGGCCCCAGCTGCCACCCTCAAGACCAGGACAGAAGAGGAACTCAAGACAGAGAAGACTTGCAGCAGGTTTAAAACATTAAATTTTAGAAACATTTAAAAACGTGATTTACATTGTCTAGCACAGGGAACTATATTCAACATCTTGTAATAGCCTATAATGAAAAGAACGTGAAAAGGAATAAATGTAACTGAATCACCGTGCTGTTCACTAGAAATTAACACAACATCGTAAACTGACTCTACTTCAGTAAAAAAAAAAGGTTTTAAAAATGCGATTTAAATATTTGATAACACGTAAAAACATTAAAGCTCTGGCCGAACTAGCCAGTCCTGCTTCGGAAGCCCATCCTGTTAACACCTGTCACACTGGGTGTGACTGGAAAACGGGACCAGCGGTGGCCTGGACCACAGTGGGGTCAGGGAGACGGAGTCCAGCCACCAGTTTTAATGAGATCATTTCTGATTCTTATACTTCCCTCCAGGCTGGGAATTCTGGTTCAGTACTCGGTGGTTGGGTCTCTATATACAAGTCGGTTTGGGGCCCTGTTAGTCTCCAGGAAAACTTGTCAAACCCTTTACAGCAAATCAGATCCTTTACAGCAAATTTTCTGCCAATGACAATCTCACAGAAAAGATTCCAATCTTCAGCTATTGGCCCACTTTCTAAAGTCATCCATACAGCTAAAGCTCCACGTAAAATATGAACCATCTCTTGGCATTTTCTGCCACCAGATGTGACTGTGGTGATTTGGCCGGGAAGGAAGTTAAGAGGTCCCAGCCGTCCAATTTTTCTCAAGGATTCCGGACATCTGTTTGTTGGGGCTGCCCACTCCAGGGGGCACCTCTCAGCCGAGGAGGGCTGGCCGGCGGGCTGTGTGCAGCTCAGGGGTCTGGGCTGCCCGGCACGCAATCGCGGGGGCCCAGCCCGGCACCTCACCACTCTCGGAAGCAAACACGGAGTTCTTGACTGGGCGACCCCAGACCCGTGGCTGCTCCCTGCAGAGTGAGCCTCAGGCTGATGGAGATAAAGTTTCCTTGGGCCCAAGTTCCAAACTCGGCTGTTTTGTTTCTGTTAAAATGCAATTGTTTTTCTCCGGAGTGTGTGGTGACTGCTCAGCGTCAGGAAGATGTATGAAAACCTCCACTTCAATTCAGCATCCCTTTTCTCCCAGACAAACACGGTCGGATTTTAATAAATCAAAGAGCCACACTGTTTAATAAAAATTTATTGACTTACAAGTGATTATTTATCAAAAGACCATTAATAGCAGGTACCGAAATGATGTGTTACTGGGTGGTGCTGAGAGACTAATAGGAAATCAATGCTGCTGGCCGGCCGGGATGCATATAAGCAGCCCAGCCCCCAACAGCCAGCGCAATTTCACCCGCAAAATACACCAGACGCTACCCCTGGTGCAATGAAAAGTTCCCCCTTTTTATTTATCGTTTACAAATGAAATGATCAATACTTTTAATCTAGAGCAAAATTTATTAACTTTCCCCTCGGAGAGAGATGTATTGACTGGCGGGGAGAGGGGTGTGGGTGCGGTGGAAGATGGATGGCTGGATGGTCGTGTCTTCACCTGTCCGAGAGTCAGTGTTTGTGTGTGCAGCCGCCCTCCCAGGCAAGCGGCCCAGACGCCCAGGGTGCACGGGACCGGCGACACTGTGGACTCTTGTCATCAGGGACCGCGAGGAAGCACCCTCCCGCAGACCGTTGAGGTTTTGGTCAATTCCAGGAAGGAGACAGCAGGGGTCACAGACCCAGAAGACGTCTGCAGGGCAGCAGGGCTAGTGCATGCTGTTGGTAAGATGCTACTGGGAAGGGCTGAGCTGGGATGGTACCCCGAGGGCTCTCAGCACTGCCGAGATCACGTCCTATGGGGCTTCCCGCATCAGGGGGATTTTAACAGCCTTTTCAAGAAGTTCCTTCTCCAACTAACTCAGTAGAAAAAGAAATCTCACGTTTGAGTGGAAGAAATCTTTCCAAGATTCACAATCAAATGCACCCAGACCCTCCACCACCTCAAGCCCCGGGGACTCTCCTTTACACGTGAGACGCCCTCCAGAGGAGCCGAGTTTTACCAGCCCAGTGCTCTGCAGGGAGCAAATGGATTCAAACCAACTTATTTCTGGACCCAAGATGACTAGGTCTTAAAGCCAAAGTTTGAAACTGTGGGTTTAAACATTACAGGAAAGTCAGACGTGGAAAGGGCTCCTCTAGCCCGAGTCCTCAGTCAAGGATCAGGAAACAGACACAGAGAAATACAGTCGAAACAGCAAACGAGAAACAGGTTTGGTGGTGGGATTAGGCCCTGGCCAGTGCGCATCCCACGAGTTAATGCCACGTGGTTTTATTCCAGGACCGTCCTCACTGCTGCTGGGGCCCCAAGGGGGCATTTTGCACATTGCACCGCCTTACAAGTTGCTCTGTTGTTATTCCTAAGAGTCGCGAGGTTTTAACACCCAAGACCAACTCAGTTATCCCAAACCGATTACGAACAACTTGGGGCCTGTAGTTAGAGAGGATGGAGCAGTCTGACGAGTCCGTGTGCTTGTAACAAGCACTAAATAAAAATTTTACAGGTTTCCTTTTATACGGGTGTAATTCACATTCCTTCTCAGTTGGTGAGAGTAAAATAATCACTGCTTAGTCTCCACACGGATTTCTTTACATAGCACTGATTCTAAACCAGGTTCTTGCAATATTCTGTGTCATCAGCAACACGGATCTGCTGACGAGCACGAGAAAACAAAAACCGTTTAGAAGGACCTATGAGAACCATGAAATAAACTATCTGGCACAGAGCATTTTTTAAAAGGGAACTTTCAAAAAGGGAACTTGATCTTCAAGACCAATTTTTAAAGATCATTTCAGATAGCTTTTAAACACTGTAAACATCACTGCCTATAAAAGGCTGAAAATCACTGTTTATTCCTGCGCATTTTGCAAAACAGTTCACAAGAGGCTGTTCTTATCGCCGTGATAGTGTTTTCGTTTAAGAGAAACAGAATCTCCGGCAGGTTGGCATGGGGCGGGTGGGAGAAGTGGGCAGCTGTGCAGGGAGGTAAGGGAACAGGCGGGCAGTTGGGGTGAGGGACTAAGGTCAGGGGAGGTACCACGCTGTTGGTTTGGGGGCCTCAGGAGCCGGGGTTCACTTCCATCACCCCGCAGAGGGTGGCTTGGAGAGGTGACACTTCCCATGGGTGGTCCAAATCCTGACAGCTGTGGTGACCACCAAGAGGGAGCAGGAATGGGGCGAGGAGGGATGGACAGACAGGTAAGTTGTGGGAGAGGCAGCTCTCTCTCCGAGGGGTCTGAAATAGGCAGAGCCTGGAAGTAGTCACCAGGGATGGAGCCTGGCTTTGGACCTGAGCTGGGCAGGCGCAGGCGGCCGGCAGCGCCCCTCTGGCTGTGTGGAGCCCTGGGTGCACAAACACCCACCTGCCGGGCCCGCCGCCCTCACAGCCCTCCACTGTCACAGCCCTCCACTGTCACACCCCTCTGCTCCTGCCCTGCCCCTATCTCCTCGCTCCCCATCCTTACACCCAGACCACCCCCTACCTTTACTCACACCCCTCCAATCCAGCAGCTCCCATCAGTGGCGAAATCCACAGCTCATCCTTACTGAAAATCCCAAATCAACCAGACATGCAGACATCCAACAGGAGCGGTGTCCTTTCTTCCCAACAAGACCGGTCCTTGATCCAGAAACCAAGTGGGCTCCCAGTCCTGCCAGCAAAGAACCTTAACTCTGATCGTAACGTGTGGCTCCGGAATGCCTCCGGGGCAGAGAGAGCGAAGGGAAAACCCCCTCGATTCAGTCACCATTGAAGACAATTTTATTTACTCACAAAAACAAATCTGAAGCCCCGCGAGTGGCTCCGAGCTCAGACCCCGTCCCGCCGCCTCTCAGACCTGCATGTGTTCACACTGAGCTCGACGGCGTAGCACGTGAAGCCCCACAACAACCCTGTGAGGTAGGTGTCCCCCCTCCCCTCCCGCCCGGGCACCGGGTCAGGGCTGCCCCGGAGTCGGCGCCAGACTGCGGCCCCCCGCCCCGCCCGAGCCCTGGGTGCCCGCCGGGGCGGCGGCACAGACCGGAGACCTTCACCCGGCCTGGAGCTCCGGCAGACGGCAGTTGTCTTTTTATCAAGGCCGGGGCCGCCATCCCCAGAGGTCCCCGCACGTGGGTTCAGTCACAGACGAGCATCTCCCGTCCTGGCGCGGGGACGGCCACCTGCCCAGCACTCAGGCGGCACGGGCACAGGGGAGAGGGGACTTTAATGGCATTCCTCCCACGGACACAGCGTAAAAGGAACAGGAAGGCATCTCGTCCTGGGCAGCGGCCACCAGCAGCGTCCCCCTCAGATGGCAGCTGGTGGAGCCCGGGCGCTTGGAGGGAGTTGAGTCCCGGGTCCAGGAAGGGGAGGCGCGGGCTCAGGACCGGCTCCTGTCCTCCTGGTTCCCGACGATCATCTTGCTGTACAGCTTCTGCTGCTCCTCCTTGAACGTGTCCTTCACCTTCTCCCGCTTCAGACCGCCGTCCCTGACGGGAGGAAGAGAGGGGCCTCACGTAAGGGCAGAGAAGCCTTCCCGTCGCCCCGCACCACAGGAGAAGCCGGCCCGAGACAAGGACTTAACTCAGCGGACCTCCGTCCCGTGAGCTCGGACATCCCCTGCCACCAGACAGCCCCTGCACCAGGCGTCCCCAGGACACCTGCTACGGCCTTTAAGATCCCCAGCAAAGGCCTCCTTTCGAGGGCAGCCGCTCTGTCTTCATTAGGCCTCACCGACAGGGAACATGGGGCAGCATTTAACAGTCAGGCTCTAGAAGTCGGTGAGACCTGGGTTCTAGCTCTGGCTTGAGTTTATATGAAAGACAGTTACTTAACCTCTGCAGGCTCGGGGTCTCATCTGAAAAGGATGGAGTAACGATCTGCACACTCAAGGAGTTACTCTGAGGATGAAATGAGATTATCCCAAGAGCAACAGAGCACTGTGTCTGGCAGAGTATGTGCCCAGTACACGTGAGCCTTTTTCAAAAGGTAATCCAGGGCCAAAGTATTCCCGAAGAATTCGAGTGTCAGTTTAAACGACCAGTCAGTCGCCCCGCAGAGCTGACCCCTGCACTTAAACCTGAGGGCCCTGGGAGGGTGGATTCGTTTCCTGACGCGGTGTTCATCCCATCAGCCTCCTGCTACCTGGAGTGTAACTACCCCACATCACACTCCAGGAGAAAGGTCTGCAAACTCCCGCCCAGAGCCGAACCCGCCCGACACCTGCTTCTGGGAGCGGAGGCTCCCTGGCGCACAGACCTGCTCGCGCCCACGCGTGTCACTGGTGCTTTCATGCCACAACGGCAGAGCTGAATGGCAACAGAGGAAGTTTGCTAACTCCTGCTCTGGGAGGTAACAAGCTAAATGCAAAAAATGAGACCGGCCTTTCTAAGGATGGCCCAGTTTTGCCCAAGCCCCGAGATCAGAGAAGTCAGTGCTCCTACAAGGTGTCCAGGTCCCGTGCCGACAGGGACAGGGCTGTCGGGGTGCTCTGGTGAGCTGTCCCTGGGAAGGGACACAGAATCAGCTGCTTCGCCCAAGCATCCCGGGCACCTGAGAGTCCACTGCTGACTCTCCGGGGCTGGTGAGCTCTGCTCTCTGCACCAGGGAGAGCAGGACTCTTCGTAAATGGGGTCAACCATTCAGCACCTGCTTCAGAACTTCGCATCCTGCTCGACTCAGGGATCAAACCCGGCTCTGACTCACCACAGCAGGTCCACGAGTCCTCCCTGCCTGGCGATGGCGGACTTCACCCTGTTTGCAAACTGGACGGCATCTTCCTCTGCCTGGAGGAAGGAACGGAGGACAGCACTCAGCCCAGGCCCCGGTCTCCGAGGCGAAGGAAGACCCCCGTGTGGTGTGGGTACTGACCTCTCTGGTCATGGGAGGCAGGTACCACACGCTGCAGACGATGGCCCAGCTAGTCATCATTCTCAGCAGGTACGTCACCATCCCGTACTTGCTGCTGTTCCAGAAGGCATCACCGAACTGAGGGTCGTACTGCAAGACAACGGGAAGCCGGGCGGTAAGAAGTCAGTAGTTCTAGCCACGTGTGGGGGTCAACGGCAGCATCTCTGAAAGTGCCACCAGGGGTGGGATCAGCCCCAGAACACTGCGCCCAGACCCCTACATGGACGCTGTCCATCCCTGGGCGGTTCTGAGGCTCCAGTAACATGAACATCCCGGAATGACCAAGGTCCTGCTGCAGGTCGCTAGGGAGGACTAACAGCCTTCCCCAACGTCCTCCGTCTCTGATGAGTCACGCCTTACACACTCAGGGGTGTCTACAATCTAGCATTTATGTTTTCAGGCACATCTGCGAACAGAGGGGTGAGGATCACATACCCCACACATCCACCCCAAGATGCAATAATTACCAACACTCCCCCACACCTGCTGCATCAGCCCCGGGTCTCAAAAACCACCTCCAATATCCCCCGCGAGCACTCATCAATTCTTCTCCAGGTGCCGCCCCCAAACAGAGACATTTCCTTACCTAACTGCCAACTTTTTAATATCATTTCTGGTGCCAGGACCAAGGAGAAAACAAAGCTTTGCTTCTGGAAGGGCACTTCTAATGAAGCTAAGTGTCTGAGTGAGGAGGAGGGTCTGCTCTGATGCAGGGGGCAGCATGCTCAGCGCGTGGCCGCCCGCGACAGCTCAGGCGTCCACCACGAGGGGGCCGCGCCGCCCGCCAAGAGGCACTTTCATTCGCCAGTGACGCTAATGGAGTGAAGGTTGTCCTTCAGCGGCATTTTGTAGGAGACGTGGCCGCAGCTGTGACCCTCATCCTCACCAAACAGGAGAGCAACTGCAGGTAAGCCCGGTGGGGGAGGTGCTGGAGGAAGTTATGTAAGAAGTGACAGAGGGAACAGAGTCCAGGAGGCGAGAGCCCGGAAAGGGTCACGGCTGAACTGTTACTGAGGGGCTGCAGGGTTCTCACCCCAGACATCAGACTGACCGTGACCACAAAGCAAAGACCAAGGACCAGAATGGAAACAGGAGGAGACAGAACTTCCAGAGCTGACCCCGGGGGCCGAGCTGCCGCCAGTGTAGAGAGCGCCCTTTCCCTGGGGACCCTGGGAAGGGACAGCGACCAAGATGCTGGAGCAGGGGTTCCAGTACTCGGGGGGGGGGGGGGGGCGGCGGCTTGGGTTTGAATAGTATTGTTTAGGCCTTTCAAGCTTAAATTTTCTGATTCTCAGAATAAAATTTAGACAATCACGCTTAATTGTAGACCTGACTCCAGAAATGAAGGCATTTAGATTTATTTAATTACAGAAATGCAGACATGAGGGAGGAGAACGAGTTTTAAACAGGAGCTGACGTGTGTGGTGAGAAGACAGTGAGGCTGTATTACACAGCAGGACTGGACGGAAACTCTGATCTCGTGTGTGAGAGGCCTTTGTTTGGGGCTGATTCTCGCCCCTGCTGGGCTGACACCATCGACAGAAAAACAAGGCAAAAGTTCAAAACAGCGATAAATTCCTCAAAATCAGAGAACGGCTTAATTTTGGTGGAAATGTAGTAGGAACTCTAAAACTGCTAAGGTTATCCAAGTCTGGGTACCAACGAAGGCTTCACAAAAACTAGAAAAGTATCTGAGAAGCAGAAGTTTCTCCTCATATGTGAGCTTTACAAACCTGCGAGCAGGACAAATCACGTAAGAGTCACAGGCCGTTTTGTGGGAGGAGTCACCAAGGGCCCGTGCTCTGAACCGGCGGAGAGCAGGGCTCTCAGCGTGGTCCCCGACCAGGGCATCCAAGCACCAAGGGATGGGCCAAAAATGCAAGTTCAGAAACCCTGCGTGTGGGGCCCAGCCACTTGCATTTCCACCATCCCACCGGGGATGCTGACGCAGCTACAGAGAACCGACGCTCTGGAGTGAGTGGTACGGGCTTCCAGGCAGCAGCTGGTTTTTGATAAAAACGCAGGTGAAGCACTCAGCTCCCAGGACGTCACAATGCGGGCTGGCGGGCGTGCGATGCAAACACCGCTCCCCACTCCCACCCCTGCGGCTGACACTGCTACCAGGACGGGGTCTGTGGTCCCGACACATCACCTGGGCAGCCCCGGTCCCTGCTCAGCCCCCCAGCAGCCGCCAGTCACTCGCCACCCCTGCCCGGAGCTCTGCCTGCCTGCTAAAAGCGGGTGGCTGGGAGCATCTGCTGGACCAGGAGGCCACCTCCTCCCTGACTGCGCCAGCGGCGCCGGCAAGGGGAAAACGCAGAAGGCTTTGCAGACAGAGACACTTGCCAAAGTCTGGAGACGAAATGCTAAGCAGAACTCGGACTCAAATTGACTCCCTCTTATCTAGAGCCGAGATTTCCTCTCAGCAGTCAGGATGCACCTGCAGCCCGGCCCCAGGCGGACATGTGGCCCTGGCCCCGTACCCCCATGCTCCCGGCGTCCAGCCCACAGCAGCGACCACAGCGTCCGAAGACGTCTCGTACCTTGATAGCAACAGGGTAAACCGTGGCTCCAATTTCAAAACTTCCCTTTTTGAACATCATCACCGACGTATTATTGATGCAGGTTCCTAAAATGCGGGAGAGCATAAAATGCTACTTCTTTTGGTCCTTTACCCCAGAGATTGGGACTCTAAGGGTTAACTGTAATAATAAAAATTCTAATGGCTCTTCCAAGCAGAGAAATCTCTGCTCTCCCTAGCTCATGAATGAACACTTAAAAGAGAAAGAAAAATACCATATGGTATCACTTATATGTGGAATCTTAAAAAAAAAAAGGACACTATGAACTCATCTACAAAACAGAAACAGACTTGAAGACATAGTAAACAATCTTACGGCTACTGGGGAAAGGGATAGGAGGGGATAAATTTGGGAGTTTGAGATTTGCAAATGTTGGCCACCATATACAAACATAGATTTAAAAAAAAATTTCTTCTATATAGCACAGGGAACTATGTTCAATATCTTTAATAACATTTAATGGAAAAAAATACAAAAATGAATATATGTATATAGTATATACACGACTGGGACATTGTGCTGTACACCAGAAACTGGCACATTGTAACTGACTATATTTCAATTAAACAAAAAAGGAGAGAGAGAGATGAGGAAATTACAGTCCTGCCTCACCTCCTCTTCCCCCAGGGCCGCTTTCCCTGGGTAACACACCAGCCCCAGTGAAAGGCCAGAGACACACAGCAGACAGAGGAGGTCACGGGAAGGACCCACAGGGAGCTGAGGGAGCCTGTGGGCGATACTACAGGGAGGACTCATGCACTGGGGAAGGTCACACTACAGCACTCTTGCTTCCAATTCTGAGTCTTGAGTTCCAAAGGACCTCACATTCAGTGAAAACAGAAACCCCAACAAAGGGCGAGGGCCTGGGTTCCCACATGACACCAGGGCCACCCCCCGCACGGCCCCCGCACAGAAACTCACCCTCCGGGAAGATGAGGATGGGCAGCTTGCTTTTATCCTGCACGTGCTCAGTCAACCTTCAGGAGAGAAAACAGAATGAGGGGTCAGACAGCCTCACGGCCGTCACCATCAAAATCCATCTACAGTTACCTATCAAGATGGGAGGCTGGGTGTCGTGTTGTATAAAAGCAGGTTAACAGACATGACCCTGTCCTTCATAGAACCACAGTCTAAATCTCATGAAGACAGAACTTACCAGGACAGGGAACCCCAGATGACTATTTCAAACAGCAATTAAGCATTGAACAGAGAGTCTGTGCACAGGCCATGGCTTGGAATTGGGACCACGTAAAGGATGTGCCCACCACAGGGCCTGGCAGAGAGCAGCCTCGATGGACGGTGGCCACGGACCTCCCACAGGTGCGCCAGGCCCCAGAGTCCTCCTGGGACGTGGCAAAGGGACTTCAGTGGTGGGCAGAAGGTAGGCTTTGGGGATTCCTCTCAATTTATGGCAAAGCTCTGGCCATTACCTGCACCAGGCTACCTTCTTTTTTTCAATCCAAGCCTGAAAACCGAGCAGCACTTTCTTCTATTGCCTCAAGTTTATTAAGTGCCTTGATAATGAATTCGTTTTGCAACTTTAAATAGCACTAGAAGTTCATATGTATATATATGTACAAGAAAAAAGTTCTTATGTTGTTCATTACAATGGGTACAAGGAATAAAAAAGATTAAAAACGTTACTAATTTGGTAAATAACGCTACGTTTCAATACTTTTTCTATTCCGTGTTTTAGGAAAAAATTCTTAGTACGAAAGCAGTGCAGGCTCAGCAGAGACGACGTGGGGGCACAGCATCCCCTTCGCAGCGGTCCAGACCCTGTAACCGGCCCAGAGCAGCAGCACCTGCTGTTTACCTCTTGGCCACCAGGTGGCGATCCTTCACCTCCGAGCGCTCGAACCAGACATGCGGGCAGGCCTTCACCATGGCTCTCTGAATCACGCCCATGAGCCCCCCGTGCACCTGTCCCACCTGGTCCGGACAAAGGAGGAAGGGGAGCGATGTCATCCTCACACAGAGCCCCCCGGTCCCACGAGAAAATACCCACCTCTCAGCCCCTAGCATTTTACTGGCAACCATAGGTTTCTCCCTATTCAGAAACCACTCTTAGACTCTGAATTTAAATTCTCCTAATTAGTGAGACCAGAGATGTGGCATTGAAGACACAGTTGAAAACTCTAAGAGGGAACACTGCAGCAGAGTACACCTGGGTCAGAATGCCCTCCCCCAGGGGACTCAGCAGTGGCCCCGAGCCCAGTCCCCACCTCCACCCCTCCTCACCGTCCGCCTGGACCGCCCCCAAATTCCATCACCCTGCTTAGAATATCTGTCCCAAACAAACGAAGGCGACAATCTGGGTGGGGGCCTGTGCTTACCTGTCTACACCCTCAGAAAGAGCTCCCAGCCCTGACCAGCCTCAAGGAAGAAGTCCCACCCGGAGATGACAGAGGGGCCTTACCATGGCGTAATAACCATCACTGGCCAAAATGATGACGTCGATGGGCGACGTGTGATTGGCCACGCAGATGCCGCCGTTTCTGGGCCTGTTCTTCCTGCGTTAAAAGTGCGTGTGAGGCAACGACAATCAGTGTTAATCGGTTCATCAGGAACCCACGCCCGGCTCAGCGGCTTCCCAGCTCCCACGGGATGGCCGCCGCGAGGGCCCGCTGGCCGGCTGCCGTGTTCTGCCAGCGCCATCCCCGCCGGCCTGGGCCAAGCCCCTCACCTGTCGTGGTAGGTGATGATGGCCGTCAGCGCTCGCACGCAGATCCGGTAGCACATCAAGTGAACGTGTTTACTCAGGAACTCCTTAAGCCTGCGGCAGCGGGACAAAGATTCCGGGTTTCAGTTCACACGCACACAGAAGGACAGGAAAACATGCTGAGGCCGACAACCTGACCGTCGCCACCGACAGCCCTTCATGACTGCAAGGTATTTTCACACGTATCGTGTAGGTGGTCAAACTCTGTACTGGCACCTTGACGTCTCTATATACAGGAAGGAACGATGACAACCGTGTGACTGCACCCAAGGTAATGGGGACAGAACTCGCAGCCCTAGAACTTCCAGCACAGGTTAAGTCTCTTAGATTCCTTTCCTTCCCACTTGTCGACACCAAGACGCAGTACAAGGGCCAGAAAGTCAAACCTCCCCACCAGCCCGGCCAGGAGAGAGGTCGACCGGCCCCAGAACTTCCCAGGAGTAAATTTCACTTAAAAATGCAAACAAACAAAAAAGCCCTGCCTACATTTTTCCTCTCACCAATTCAACAGGGTAGAATGCTCAAATTAAACAATGGGCTGGAAAACCTGCTAGCCCTGGACGCTGCAGTCTTGTGGTTTCCCCATTTTGTCTTTAAAATGGGAAGAGCGTGAGGGCTGGAGAGCACGCAGAACACAGAGAGACCACGATCGGTAAAAATAAATGTGGCTTAAATGCTGATGCATTGGTATCGCTGGTTATTATCTCCATCTGAGATGCCAGGTCTGGGCTGTGCCCAAAGAACGGGCCTGGCCTTCAAGATCGGAGCCTCCCGCCAACACCCTTCCCCGCCCCCGCCGACTGGGACCCCGCACTCTGCTCACCTCCCGTTGGGCAGGTATCCCACCATGGTCGTGCCCACCACCAGGAGGCTAATCCCCGTGAAAGCAAGAGCTATCCTGTAATGAGAAGACAAAGTTAGAACCCAGCAGACTTATCCCTGCACCAAGCACAGAGCTGACCGTGTGAAAATGACGGTGGGCATCTCGGAAACCGGCCCCAGCGGCCCCACCTGGACCCAGACAGGAGTTCCGTGGAGAAATGGGAGCAGGCCTGTCAGAACCAGGGATCATTCTGCTTCCAAAATGACAGGACACCACGGCTTTGCCCCCAGGCACTAGGCAGCCAGATGACAGAAAGTCCTCGCCCTGGCTGCGCTACCCTCAGGCACCTGCCGCCCTGCCTTCTCGCCCTCCCCCTGGCTTCACAGCCTGGCCGGGCCCAGCCGCTCTGGGAACCAAGAGGAAGCAGAGCCTAGAGGTACCGGCAGCTGGCAAGACGCACTCAGAAGAGCACAGGGCCCAGAAAAGCTGGGAGATCAATGCGCCTCTGTGCTGGGGAGGAAGCTGCAGACAGCGCCAGCCATGCCCGGAACGGGTGGCCAGCAAGGACACCGTGTTCCTGTCCCTGTGCTTAGTCCATCCAGACAAGCGATCTGCCTTTAAGAAACCCAACTACTTCTGTCTGATACGCAGAGAATCCAAAGGCCTTTGGAGGACAATCCCCAGTGTCCCCTTCCCAGGGTCAGACGCCTGGCCAGGGAGACAGCGGCACCCTCCTCCTTCCTCGCGTAGGAAAACAGGGCAGAGAGGCGGGGGAGGGGTGTCATTCATCAGCCTGGGCGGCAGACGCTCGGTCTTCGGTCCCCAACAGGCCCGGCCCTCACCTGAGCGGCAGGAGGAAGCAGTACCGAATCAGCACTCCCAAGCCCCACAGGACGGTGAGCCGAAGGCTGATGTACTGGAAGTTGTAGTTGGTTCTGCTCAGCAAGTTCCAGGACTCCAACTCCTCCGCTGAGAATCTCTTGGTCACCTCGTCGTCCATGATGGTCTCCATCCCTTTGCGGCAGAAGTAGAAGATGTCGGAGAGCTCGAAGTCCGGGGTGTTGTCCAGGGCCTTGCTGCTGCCGCTGCGGCGAATCTCTTTGATCTCTTCTTCGAGGGAAGTGGGATCTTTGGCGATGATTCCTGCAAGAGAACAGCCCCGTCGAGCGGCACGCGTGTGACAGACACTCAGAGACCTACCTTTCCTCCGGTGCCTAGCAGGGGTGGAAAGAAAAGCAGGCAGGAGGGAATGGATTTCGAAGGGACGTTTGCGGGCAGGGGCGGGGCCCAGCCTTACCATTGGTGTAGGGCTTGTAAAGCTGGTGGTTCTTCTCCTTGGCTCCTCTCTCCATCCGCAAGGTCGCCCACTGGGGGGAAGAGCGACACACCAGGGTGAGGGCGGACTGGCCCGGGGCGCCTCCGCATCCACTCCAGGGCAGCCTCAAGCCCAGGCACCTGCCATCGGACAACAGCCAGGAGAGCAGCCCCTTCCCCTAGAGCAGACCCGACCTCGACAACTTGGACCAAAAGCTGAGTCACCTACGGTAAAGAGCTGGCAACCAAGGAGCTTGGCTATTTCTCGGGCCTAGTGTGTCATGGCCTAAATCTCTCGGTCTCCTGGTTCTTAAGGAACTCACCAGCGAACAGTCCAGGGACGTCGTTCGTTCCTGCCTTCCTACCAAACAGCAGCTAAGTCACCAACAGCAAAATCAAGCATCCTTTAAGCTACCTCCTGATGCCGTCACCTCCCAAACTATTCCAAGAAAGCAACGATTTGAGTTTTCAAGTAAAGGATTTAAATAATACACATGTCTGGACTGTCCATCCACCGTCTGAGTCACCTTTTACCAGGAGATCCACAACCTGACGCAAGAAACCCTGGGAATAGCTCAGTGTCAAAAAAAAAAAAAAAAAAAAAAAAGCATTTAAAAAAACGTTTTGGAGATAAAACAAAAGTAGGTTCAAATCTCAAGTCTGACAAGCTATGTCCCTTAAACAACTCATTCCAACACTCTGAACGTTGCTCGTTTCCATCTATAAAATAGGATGGACGGTATTCAGCCTCCTACCTTACCGGGATCAAATGAGACCACGTATGGAATAGCACTTGGGAGACTCCAAACACCCTAACTGCCCTCATTACCACGGAAATCATACAGAGCTCGAAGAGGGGTTCTTCCCGGAGCCTCTGGTCCCTCATTAACATCCTTTTAACTGTATTAACAGCCTCAGAGGCTGGGTCTCTCCCAGGACCAAATAACGGGAGGGGATGACACAGGCTCACCCTGGCCCCGAACACAAGTTATGACCACAGCAGTCGAGGAAATAGAATGGATGTTTGAAAAGGTGTCTTTTCAAACTTCTGCCGCGAGTTACGCAAGGTGGAGAAGAGCCTACCATCCCAGGACGCAGCGAAACCTACAGGGCCCAAGGCAAGTGCTGAGGCTCCGCTGGCAGGGCCCGAACTGTCAGCCAGGTGCCCTGAGATTAATCGGTGCTCTGACCTCATCTGGAAATGTCTTCAAAGGCCACTGTCTCGGGGACACAGATGGCTCACAGCGTCACCCACTCAAAGCAAGGTCTCAGGCAGGAGAACGCACATAACCCACTTCAGATGTCTAGGCTTTGATGTCTTCTGGCACGGAGGGTGGTTTTCTCTAGAAGAAAACGTAGGCATAACTCCGGCAATGGAAGAAGGCGAATTCCATCTGGGAATTGCACCCTGGGACGAGAAGAGGAGGGGACAAGAGAGCGGGTGGCGTGCCTGGCACACGGACACAGGTCCCTCACTTGGAACTGAGGTTTTTCTATTCGACCAAGACTCTGCATTGGTGCTGCAGGCGCGGTCAGAACCAACACAGCGGGGTTCCCTGCTGGCAGTTCTGATACGAGGCTTGGGCTGTGACGGGCAGGGACGACCTGCCACCTACGACTGTGATTCTGCCTCACGATGGAAAATTCAAGGCCGTGGTTTTCTGTTTTAATTGGAAAGGTACTGGTCAGTGAGAGTCCCCGGACTCTCCGACAAAGCTCTGTCACATACATCCGCCTGCCCGCCTGCTCTGTACTTCCAGCTTGACTCTGTCACACTTCAGGTACATCACAAAATGCGTCTGTTTAGGGGAACGCCGTCCAAAGTCACCAGAGCAGGGGAGAGGGTGGGGCTGGGAAGGGGCTGCCAGAGCCGGGGCCTCCTGGGAGGGGCGCTGGCGTTAGTGATGCCCGGTGACCAATGGCTTCAAGAAGTATCATGTTCGTTTCTTATGGGTGAGTTTTATTCCATCACATATATACGCTGCATCTTCTTTATCCATTCATCTACTGATGTGCACTTAGGATGCTTCCATTATCTTGGCAATTATAAATAATGTTGCTGTTAATAGTGGGCGTTTATGTATCTCTTTGAATTAACTCTTATTTTGCGGCTGGCTTTATTCCAATAACTATGTAAGTTTAAAAAGCTAAAGCTCTAAACGTCCTTAGAAACAATGAATAGTACATAGATGTAAATTTTTAAAAATATGTGAGTATATTGTATATATGTATTTACATATAATATATTGGATATGTGCACTCAAATTGTGACAATTCTACCTAATAAAACAGAAAAAAAAATGATCGTGTTTGGATATCCCGGGGAAAAGTGAGACTCCCAGGTTCTGGGCTCATTTCCCCACAAGCCGCCTCTCCTTCTCTTGATCTGAGATGCCATTTACCACGCTCTTAGGATCAGTTACTTAATTATTCCCTTTGCAGATTCTCCGGGACGGAGACTCTCCCACACAGAGACTGTTGGGGCACAGAGGATGCTGCACTCTTGGGTAACAGGAGACCCGACACAGCCCTTGGCAGGGGAGGCGCAGGCCCAGCCCTTAGATGTGCGGGTGGGGCGACGGCGCATCCCTGCTGGTTATCCATTCTTCTGTCCCTGAAGGTCAGGAATGAATCACACACTGCCGCCCACGGTGAGAACACACACCGCCCCCAAGCCCCGCGTGCGCCCCTCCCTCCCGCCCTCCTCCTGCGTCCTGGGATCGCTGCCCCCTGGTCCCTCAAGCTTCCTGTCCCCCAAGTCCTCTTGAGCCACCCGGCCACAGCCACGGCCGCCTCTGGGCCAAGCCACGACCTCCGTGCACTCCCCTGTTCAAAAATCCTCAAAGGCTTCTCAATTCCTAAAGACACAACAGGTTTTATAACCTACCTCATTCCCTCCGTGCACCCAAAGGCTTACTCCTTGGAACCAGGTACAGTCTCTAAACAAGACTGCACTTTCTCACCTTTATCCACTGTGCTTCTAGAATGCTTTTTCTTTTTTTAAGATCCAGTTCAAATGCCAAATCTTTCGTGAAATGTTGCCCACGCAGTTCCTGCAGTCACACATAATCTTTGCCTGTGTACCTTAATTGACATCATGTTCTGAATTAGTTAACTTATGCACATATCTGTCTTTCCTTCTAAACTGTAACTACCCGGAGGGACCGGGGCCAGAACCGACTGCACCTACATTCCAGCAGAATCTGAGAGTGTGCCCCGCTCCAAACAGGCAGTCGGGAAGGGCTGCATTCAATCACTCAACTCCCAATATTTCTCTCCATCAAGGTCTCATATGAAAAGATGGGCCTCGAGTGACAACCTCAAGCTGCCTCCTAGCACCCCTTCCGCCGCGACCACATGCTCACCTCCTTGAGCTGGTGCGTTAAGCCCCTCACGGTCACGTGACAATCACCCTTCCTGCTGGGGAGGGAGGGCTACTTGAGAGCGTGACCGCTCTGTCCGCACCCACGTGAAGGAGGCATCGCTACTCCCACGCTCTAGAGAGGGAGGCAGACTGGAGGGTCTGAGGACTTAGGTCAAGTTTCAGAGGTGGTAAGAAAGGTCTAACCCACCACAATCCCACTGCCTGTCCAGTCTCTTCAACTTGCTCACCACCATCGCTGGTTCCCGCCAGTTCCACTGTGGCATTTAATATCATAGTCAGTGACAACTGTCCCGTCTTCTCTAACCGGACCTGATCAACCCCTTCCGCAGCAGGCAAGGAAACTCGGGTCGTTTTTTTTTTTTTTCATCTTTCTCCTTTTTATCCAGGCTTTCTTCTCTCCTCTTCCAAATCATTCTCAACTCAGTTGAAAGTCTACTTCTAGGAACTCTAGAACCTTAATAATCATCAACACTGTACTGAGGGTAAATCCGAAGCACTAAAATACTTGAAATAACATGCTACCCTCTGCCGCGATTCAGCATTACTAGGATCTGCACTGAGTTTCTTCCAGAAGACATGACCCACCCACACTCTCTACCCCCTCTGGCAGGTTTACCAAGGTTCCTTTATACAGAAGGGTGAGCTGATCGTGGGACTCAGTCATCCAAAAGCACCAGTATTATGTACTGCATGGACGATCAGACAGATTTAATCATCTTTATGAAGATTATCTAGTAAAATATAAAAACGGCTGGTAAGACCTCAAAAGGAAATGTAGACACACACACAAAAATATATATGTATGTACTATTCAACACAACTACAAAATATGAATGCATAATGCCAAGTCTGAAAGGTAATACATACAAAAAAATTTTAAGGTGCTGTAAGCTGTGAGACATGAATGAATGTTTAAAATTCTTTCACATCATATTATTTGTCTAGTAATCTATTGCTGTGTAACAAAGCACCCCATAATTCAGCGGCTTAGAATACCACTACCATTTATTTTGCTCATGAATCTGCAGATTGCATGAGGTCTGGCATCAGCTGGATGGTCAAAGGCAGGGGCTGGACTCCTCCGAATGCCTGCTCACTCCAAGTGCAGCAGCTGACGCTAGCTGTCACAGCCCGCTGCGACCGTGAGCTGGGACACGTGGCGGCCAGTTCCAGGACCAAGTATCCAGGGTCAGAGAGAAGGTTTATTGCCGTTTTTACCTAACCTCGCATGTCACCCAGCGTCATGTGCATCACATCCTGTTTGTTAGAGACAAGTCACTAAGGCAGGTCCCCTTTCCTGCGACGGTCAATCAGACTCCACCTTCTGATGGTAGATGTTAGAACCACTTGGGGAGTTTTCTAAAAATGCCCACCCAAACCACTTAAATCAGAATTTGTGGGGAGATTCTAGTGCTCCCAGGTAAGTTCTTTTAAAATGCTCCCCAGAACGATTCAGATATGTAGTTAGGAGGAGACCCAGGGAATTCCAACAATCTCTGAGCTTCCTTCCAACTGCAAAATTACATACAGCACCCCAATTCAGGAATGGATGAAGAGGATCAAGATGCAAAATAGAAGTCTCTTCTTTATTAAAAAAAAAACCCACAAGTTTAGGTGTATTTTAGATGTACACACGGATACACAGATGTAAACTTCGCAAGATCTAAAACCAGCCTGGCCCAAGCCTGTCCTGATGCATGAGATGGTTATGTAAATAGGTACTCTGTGCCGCCTGGTTGCATGACTGAATAAATATAATGCAAATCCTCCTTTAAAAAAAGACAGTTTGACCAAATCTAACTTGTATCTAATACTACGCTAATAAAACTAGCATTCAGTTCTTAACGTCCATCCAGATCAACTGAGAGCAAAAACCCTTCCCAGAGGATGAGAAAGGACCAGACACTCCTGCAGAACCACCCTGGGCCCTGTGCTGGGATACATCAGTGCTCTCCAGCCCACCTCCTTATCCCAGCTTATAGCCAAGTTGTAATTATCCAGGAAGCTCCACAGGACAGGAGCCACAGGACACCCAGGGCCCTGGGTGCCTCACACACACCTTTAGGAAACAAAAGGTGCAAATCTAGTTCTTAAAATTTGAAACCTTGAGATCACAAATGGGTACACACACACACACACACCCTTTCCATTACCACTTCTAAATGACTGGGCCCCAAACCAGTGATCTTCAAGATACGGTCAGCAGAGTATCTGATGGCTCAAGATTACCTGTCCCATGAATTAGCCCAACAAGACGCATTCAATGAATTTTCCACTGTATCACTATAATCTACATTAAAAGTCACAAGAATGTACATTTGAAAATACAGTCATGAAGATTTAATAGACTATGCATGCTATTAATTGGGAGGACATTTTCAAAATGGAGTAGGCAATATACGTGGATTCCAAGCCTTCTGTTCCACCCAAAGTGACTCAAATTTTTAAAATTTAGCTACTACAGAAGAACTCTGATCTGATATGTTTTTAAAATAAGGCTTTCTGGGAGGATATGGCCAAGTGGCAGAGTGCGTGCTTAGCAGGCATGAGGCCCGAGGTTCAATTCCCAGTACCTTCATTTAAATAAATAAATAAATAAATAAATAAATAAATAAATAAATAAATAAACAAACACAAGGCTTTCCATAGGTCTCCGAATTAGTCACTTGCTTACAGACTTGAACAGCAGCTAGCCAGCACTCATTGTTGCCTCCGGGAAGTTTACCAGCTCTTCCAGGGACTCTAGACTGGTGTACGTTTTCCAGTGGCAAAAGGGCACAGTAGTTCCATGGTCACAGGTACCCTGGATTCTACTGAAGATTTTCTTGGACTGAGATTTCAGGAAATTACATTTCCTGATTAATTGAAATGAATACTATGCGTTAGTGAAGAAGCCAGTCCGAAGACTGACTGGACTACCGCTCCTCACACTTGAATGTGCTCCTGGATCTTGCTGGCATGCGGACCCGAATTCAGCAGTCTGGAGTGGGCCCAAGACCTCCACTTCTAACCAGTCTTAGGTGACACACACTGAATGTGTCACTGTCACCGAGCACTGAGTAGCAAGACGATCCCAGAGACCGTAAGTCGTGCTCAGAAACCTTGTTACTGAACACAGGTTCTCCAACAAGTGCAAGGACACCACAGGGGCGTCACGGACAGCAGCCTGAGGGTGAAACACCCCACGCAAGTCCACCGATGGGTGGATGGATCAGCAAATGATGGAAAAGACACACAGCGGAATATCATTCAGCCAAAAAAAAAAGCAACCCCAAAATGCTGAAACATG
Organism: Camelus bactrianus; assembly: GCF_048773025.1. NCBI lineage: Eukaryota > Metazoa > Chordata > Mammalia > Artiodactyla > Camelidae > Camelus > Camelus bactrianus. The sequence continues at coordinate 31,812,013 of NC_133564.1, read as the reverse complement.
TGACCAAGTTAGGCTAAACGGAAGGAGATAGTCACAAATGAGCACATTTTATATAATTCCACTAATATGAAATATCCAAAAAAGATAAATCTAGAGACAGAACACAGACTTGTGGTTGCCAGGGGGCGAGGGAGGGAAACGGAGCCAGGAGGGGTACTGCTTAATGAGTATGGGGTCACCTTTGAGAGGGCCAAACGTGCTGTGGAACTACAGAGAGACAGGGGTGGTTGTACACTGTGAATACAGGAAATGCCACTGAATTCTTCCCTTGAAAATGGTTAATTTTATGTTATGTTATGTAATTTCACCTGGATTTTTTAAATACAAAAGATCATATTCTTACATGAATATTAAACACCAAAACTCAAAGCTCATTAATATACATAAAAAATATTTCCCACTGTAACGCAGCACTTCATATAGCTCACTTCGCGTTTCTGAGTCACTATTTCTTCATTGATAAGATATGGATATCCTTTCTGTCCAAGGCAGAACTATCAGGAACCAATGGCAAATGAATGAAATTTTTCTGAACCATAAGACACTATAGGAACAAATAAAACTGTATCATTTTTACTATTAAGAGTGCATTTCTCAAATTATACATGGTCTCAGCTCAGATCACCAGAAAGTGATCCGGTGACTACTGAAAACAGATATTGCTAATAAATTACCAAATCTCTAAACAGATATTTAAAGGCTTGTGGCCCAGATCAACTTCCAGGAAATATCCCTTCTCACCCATTTCCTTAGCACTGTGACCAGTTCTGCTCAGCAATCTAATTCCTTCCTTAAGTTCTGACATATGTTAAGAAATATATTCTTCCTCTCCTCCATCCTTAAGAAAATAAAACCATTCATCAAAGGCCCTTTTCTGTTCATCCTTTCTGTCTGCAATGCCAGAACCTGTTTAGGATAAGCACGTCTTATAGAGAGAAAAGACTCTCCCTACTGACCAGTGATGGACTCTGTGACGCAGCAGCTCTGAGTTGACATAAGAAGAGGGGGCGTCCGGCAGTGACTTTCTCTTTAATTGTAAGCCCCCCCTTTGAAATTAACAGGCAAGATGTGGAGTCACAGAATAGGTTCCTTTGCTCAGACAAACTGAACAAATACTTCGGCTCAAAAAGACTGCTGAAGGCTCTCACAAGCACATGTTTAGTTACTCTTTCGACGCAAAGTGCCACTTCCCATCTCCTTTCTCCCCCCCCCCCCGACAGAGAGGTGACAATCACCCAGACAAGAACAACTCCTGCTGCTGACTGCACTTGTCCCCTCCTCCGGGAAGCCACCATTTGTAAACGGCATACTCACTGCGAAGATCTTTAACAGGGTTTTCATGTAGAGCTTTCGGATACCAAAGGAGACTCCAAAGACGGCGGGTACGATGATAAAGACGAGGAGGAGGGTGAAGAGGACGGTCAGGGAGATGCCCAGGAGGTTGACAATCAGGCTGTCAAAAGGCAGCAACAGGAACATGGTGCACGATGCAGGCAAGGCCAGCGCCCTCCTCCCCACGAACAAAGCCCAGCCTCAGATGGTCCTCGTGGACAGTGGCAGCTGGGGGAGGGACGCCAACTCCATTCCAAAGTTCACATCACTCAACCACGACCCCGGAGCAGAGAGCTTGGGAGTGGAATGACAGCAAAAGAGGCCACCAAGGGCCCAAGACCGTTGGCTCGCCCCAGTAGAGAGGGGCCGTGCGCGGACAAGGCAGATCAACCTTCAGCACCAGCATCCAAGTCCGGGCTGGGCGTCTGGGCGAGTGAGCGGCAAGGGCGCGGTCTCTGCTCGGCGACCCTACGTGGCTCCCAGAAGTTTTCCTTTCTTCCCTGCCCCAGAGCATTTAGCAGATAAATCTGTCCTGAAGATCCGTCATTGCCAGAACTACCAAGAAGAGTTCAGCTCGGTGCCAGAAAAGTCCTGGCAACCCCCGTGGAGGGGGGTGACCACTGGCACTTCACACAGAAGGCTCGTCAATGTCAATACGCAGAAATTAAATAACTGTTTTCCTTAAAACTCCTTCATAAGCTCAAAACTGTGTTCAATGTGGAGAGTTCACCTCTGGCCCCATCCTTCCTCTAGAGGGGCTCCTGGCACGTGCGGCTTCCAGGACCCTCCTGCCCGGGGGAGCTACAGTCTCCGCCGGGAGGACACGGATGCTGGCCCCAAATGTCGCATGCCGCCCGCGGTGACTGTAATTCCAGACACTTCTGGCACTGGTTTCCTCTGGATCCTCTTCTCCCTCAGGCCCCCTTCTCAGCGGTGACCTGGGCTCTGGGCAAGAGGCTCCTCACATGCTGCCAAAGCTGGAGGTGGAGACAAAAGCACCATTAGTCAAACAAACCCGGAGGAGAGGCGGCCACCCGTGTTTGGGCGGGGGCGGGGGACGTGTCACTCTGCCCTCTTAGCTCAAAACTACCTTGAACAATAAATTAAAATTCCTGCACGCCAGGCCCACTCTACAGAACTTGTGAGAGACAAATCTGGACTCACGCGTCAGAATTTGGTGCTCTGAGTCGAAGGTACAGACGTGCTCCATCATTTTTATCGACTGGCCAAACTGATAGCACCTGCCAGATTTCTAAGGCCATCCCAGCAGAGGTTCAGGAAATTAGATGTATTTCTGAGACTTAATCAGTTCAATTCCCTGGGTCACTGTATTCCTTAAACCTGTCCAACTCCAGCCTAATCTCAGGGCCACCCCTCTGTGCCCCTCTTCCATCCATATTCCCCTTGGCCAGCCCCCGTCGGGGAAAGAGGCAGCAAGACCCCTCTGTCCCACTGGACAGCTGCTGTCACACAGGCCAAGGTGACCCTGAGTCCCATGGACCCAAGGTGACCGACACGAGGGTCACTCTGACTTCCCATGCCAGAGTTTACAACTCCTTTCTTTGGATCACAATCAGCTGAGAATTCCCAAGGTTACTCTGGGTTCATGTCCCCAAAACATGAGAGAACACATTTAACAATAAAGTGATTTCTTCACCTAGTTCAGAGGCTGGCACACCAGGCCTACAGGCCAAATCTGGGCCAGTTTTTATAAGGTTCGTGACCTAGGAATGGTTTCTACATCTTTAAAGAATTGTTCCAAAAAAAAGAAAAAGAAAAAAAAAGAATAACACATGACAGAGACCATGGCTTGCAAAGCCTACACTATTTACTATCTGACCCTTTACAGCCAGTCTGCTGAAACCTGACCCGACTGCTCCCGCCTCCCTTGGAGGCAGGGAACGTCCCCTCGATGTCCTCCACCCCTGCGTCCCTGGCGCTCTTGGTAATGAGTGCCAGACTGCAGAACACTGAACAGTAACTAGCCAGACGAGTTACGTGGCCAACAGTAAACAATCCTGTGAATTCTTAGAAGTAGAGAAAAAGCCAGCAAACCGCGGTTATCACGGAGCCTCGAGGGACTGGTGACTTAAGGCCCCTTAACAGACTCTGATCTCTGCAAATTTGGGGTAAACGCTCACGTCAGGACTCAATCACACCAGAATTTCTATATAAATGCTCAGGAAGGGGAGGACACCCCTCTGCCTCAAGTAAATCTAACTGTGACTCCTTAAGCACAAGGCAGGGGAAGCCAACAGCTCAGGACAATAGTTACTCCTTCTAATTTCCTCAACTTTCAGCCAAATTCACTGAGAGTCATTTGGACCAAAGTTCCCCCAAGAGCCCAAATGGTCCCGAGAAAAACGAAAGAACCAACTAGTTCTGAACCTTTCAGGAGGGAAGATGGCTTCATCCTAGGAACGTGACAGCCCCCTTGAAACTAACAAAACTTGCAACCCACTGAATGGCAGATCTGGGCCCCCCACAGCCCACTTCCCAGGGCTCCCCAGTTCCCAGGGGTGACTAGATCATTCAACGGATATTCACTGGGCACAAACTATGTGCCACGCTCCGTGGTAGGCACTAGGCACCAAGCGCTGACCAGACAGGCCCAGAGACAAGCACTGAACAAGTAAACGGACACGAAGTCCTGATTTCACACTTTGATGACTGTCAACAAGAGAGTCCTGGACGGGAAAGCAGAGGGAAGAGACAAATTTAAATCGGGCCATCTACACCAGTTCTGGCCCCATCACCAAGCAGGGACTCGTGACGCCCAGTTACAGAATGAAACGCTTCGGCTCAGGCAGCTCTTTGTGACCCTGTGACACAGCCTACAGGTCAGGAGACCATACCTACGACCAGAGTATGTCCAGAGGGATGCCACATACCAACTCCAGGAAAGGAAGATACGTCATTGCCTCGGAGGCCAGGCTTAGACTCCCCGCGATAACACATTCTTATAGCGCACTAAGCACCATCAGTCACATAACAGATCTCAGTAAATGGTACGTATTATCACTTCATTCTGATCAGAAGAAACCCAGAGCAGTGTCCTCAGTTCTAAGGACCAAACTTTAAGAGGCCTAGACAGAGAGGAAGGCATCTCAAGTATGTCACAAAACCCACAAATCAAAAGCTACTACGTGGTGCCTAGCAAGCACTCGGTGCTTCGTAAAAGGTTAGCTGTGAAGCGGAGAAATCTGAATTAAAACTAGAGTGAGATGGCAAAAAGCACTTTTTTTAATAAACCTCCCTATGGGTGAAAATACCCTCCGAGCCTGCGGGCTGGAATGTACAATGGTACGACCTCTCTGTGGAACAGTTCAGCTGTAAATCCACACACCCTCAGGGCCAGAAATCCTACTTCTAAAAACTGATCCTAGAGATAAACTGGAACAGTAGTTCTCAACCAGGGCTGATTTTTGTTTTTTAGCTCCTTGGGGAACACTGGGTAATGCATGCAGATGTTTTTGGTTGTTAAAACTTGGGGTGGGGGTGCTCCCGGCAGCCAGCGCGGAGGACAGGGAGGCCACTAAACCTGCTAAGATGCACAGGCCACCTCCTCCCACAGGGAATTACCTGGCCCCAAATGTCAACAGTGCGGGAGGTCGAGAAACCCTCACCCCGCTGAAGCACAGTCAGAATGATGTCTGTGCACGGTTACTGACTGCAACACTGTCTGCAACGTCAAAAGAAACACCCAAGTCCACTAACAGAGGCTGTAATGGAATACTAGTCATCTGTTAAAAAAAATTAAACAAGAGACACTGACACATCTACATACTTGCTGACAAGAAACAATCTCCCACTTTTCGGGAGAGACCACTGCCCTAGGCGTGCGGTGCCTGCGATCACTTAGGTTCCAAAGAACTTGACTCGGGGAGAGAAGAGGAGACTCACCTGACTTTGTAGTTAACACTTAATGCTTTGGGGTCCTTTGTTTGGCAGGGAGAGTTGGTAAAGTGAATAATACACTATTTTTGGAAGCTAAGCTTGGACAGTTTGAAAATCTTGGGCAGTGTTTACCCCTGGAACTGTACCTTAAAAACCAGCAGAGTAACATAATATTCTGTTGTCCAGGGGCCCACTGAAGTTTTTAAGAAAGTCCAGGAGACACTTCAGTGTGGGCAGGTCTGTTAAGACAGCATAGCCTCTTGACCTGGGAGGCCCTGAGACTGTTCCAGGTTTCCTGTAAGTTGGAAACTTGTCATAGTAACACTAACACATTGCTTGGCCTTTTTTTTTTAACCATTCTGAAGTCAACTGGATTTTGTAACCATGAATGGAAAGCAGCTGCCTATGAGAACCTAGATGTCTTATTAAAGAGATTCATGTCAGTTTCTGATGTATTCATAAATTATAATAAAGATGATTATATATATTAAAAAAAAAAAAAAAGAGAGAGAAACAATCTCCCAGTCAGATGCAGAACAGTGTCCACAGTAAACATCAGCTCTGAGGGAGGGAGGAAAAGGACAAATATCCGGTTTCTATGTGTACTTTGACTGATCCCTATTTCTGGAAAGGTACACAGGAGACTGGCTACAAGGAGCTGCCTCGAGGAACAGAAGGGAGGGGGTCACTTTATCTTTTCGGTACTTTTAAAACTGTATTTATCATTCTGAATAGGAAATAGTCTCATGATTCAAAAATCAAAAGAAACACATCAGGGTTTGAATCCTGACTTTACCACTTAACTAGCAGTGTGAGTGTGACTTTGGGTAAATTACTTAATCTCTTTAAGCTTCTGTTCAAAAACACATACTAAAAAGACTGTTTAAATGATGAGATAATCGATGTAAGGCACTTTTCACAGTGCTTACAACAAGGTTAATGTGCAAAGTGCACTATTATTATTACTATTCTAAGTTCCTGTTATTGTGAAGGAGAAGAGGCACTTGAAGGCATTTGCCAATAAGTTATGACACTACACTGGTAAGAAATCTGTTTTCAACACCACTTCTGCCCCCACGCTGTTTACAAGCCCTACCCAGGATGGCTGGTGCAAACCTGGACTTCGTCAGTCAGTCACTGAGAATTCTAATCCAAGCTCTTTAAATGGCTCAAATTATTGAGCCCTGGAAGAGTTAAATGACTGAGACAAGTCACCAAATTGGCCAGTAACAGAGGCAGAACTAGAACTCAGATCTGATCCGCAGTCTAGTGGCCGTTCTGCAAGCCAGGCTGGCCTCTCATTTGCTCTGGGGTGGGTTACCCTTCGGAGGACAGCCATTCATTTTCCCTAGTCTCCTCTGCCAGGTCATAGACCCCTCAAATGCCCCCATTCTGATGTGATGCTAAATAAACACACCTCATGAAGGCGGTGTGTACTGGGGTGACTTTAATGTCCAGTGTACGGAGCAGAGGAGTATAAGAAATCTGCTTGCGAAGGACACTACTGCTTAGGAGGAATGCGTATGTTTCCAGTGAGATGTGGCAGCCCAGAGCTGCCTGGGGAAGTGAACCTGACTGCTGAAAATCCAGGGGCACACTTGGAGCTAACAGCAATCCTGGATAAAACAAATGGCCCAAGACAAAGCCAGGCCACCACAGGCCACAGGATAATGCAACCCACTAGGTTCTTAAGACGACAGGAATATGGTCAGTTTCAGGGTCTGGGTCTTAACTACAGTCATTCTGCCCTCAAGTCCTTTCTCCTTGCCTAGAAAGGCCTAATGTGAGTTGGACTTGGGTAATACGGAACGTAGCACCAAATTCAACCTAAAGCAACATAATTTGCAAAGCTGGAAAAGAAAAAAAAAAAGAAAGAAAAAGGGACCAAGATAAAGGATTGATGCTCCAGGGCCATCTGTCTGAGAAAGGACAGCTTGATTTGCTGGGGCTGTAAGCCCCAGGATGGTTCATTACCCAACCTGAACCCTGCTCTGCGCTCAATTTCAAAATCAGTGCTTTTACATTTGAGTGTTGCGTGTGCAACCGGAAGCAACTTTCTGGTCTTTTTCAAAAACGTATATCTGGTTTATTTTACTCGCCATAATTACTCTAAGATTCGTTCATGCCGCTGCACAATCCCTGCTGCTGCTGAGCTGAACCCCCGAGGTAGAATCTGCCACAGTTTCTCCAGCCACTCACCTACTGATGACATTGCGGTCGGTCCAGTCTGGGACTTTTACAGATAAAGCCGCTATCTCCGAGCCCTGTTCCAGCATACACTTCCACTTCTCCTGGGGAAAATACCTAGGCGTGGGATGAGGGAGGTGTGTGTTTAACTCTTTATGAAACTGCCAAACGGGTTTCTGAACTGGTTGTACCATCTTGCATTGATCCCCAGTTGTGCCTGGAAGTTCCATTTTGCTCTACAGCCTCACCAATACTTGACACGCTGTCTTTTTAATTTCAGACGTGCTAATGGCTGAAAGATTTTAACTTCTCTGTCCCTCACAACCAATGATATTAAGCCTCTTTTCACGAGCTTATTTGCCATCTCTGTATCTCCTCTGGTGAAGTGCTCAAATCTTTTGCCTGTTTTCTATTATTTTATTTTTGAGCTCTGTTACTAGCCATTTTTAAAAAGCTCCCCCCCCCCAATGACTAAGCAGTCTTGTTTAAGATGAGAAAGTGTTTTATCACAAAGGCACAAAATTTGTGAAACATCAGACTTCTTTGTTCAGCTTGCCACAAACTTGAAACAAACCCTAACTGTGCAAAGAAAAATCACTGAAACAAGAAAGAAAAAAACCAATGATCCAAACCACAAACCCCACTGTAACCTCAGAACCGAGTATCACCAAGAACATTACATGTTCCTTCATCCCCATGTTCAAAGGCCAGTGGTTCTGTGCTGTCCAACAAGGCAGCCGCTAAGCCCACGTGACTCTTGAGCACTTGAAATGCCGCTCGTCCAAACTGAAATGTGCTGTAAATGTAAAACAGACACTGGAATTTCAATGAGTCAGTGCGGAAAAAAAAATGAATGCAAAAAACAAGGTCCTATTGTATAGCACAGGGAACTATATTCAATACTTCATAATGGTCAATAATGAAAAAAGAATGTGAAAAGGAATATATATATGTAAAATATGTATATGTAAATATATATGTAAAAATGAATCACTATGAAATTAACCAGAAATTAACACCAGAAAGAAATTAATGCAACATTGTAAATCGACTGTACTTCAATTAAAAAAAAGAATGTAAAAGATTTCAATAATGTGTACATTAGTTGAAGTGCTATTCTGGATAATCTGGGTTAAGCAAAATACATTATTAAATTTACAACAGTTTCTTTTAATTTTTTTAAGTGGCTACTACAAAATTTTAAAAATTACATTGGCTGGTATTATGTTTCTACATACATTTACAGCACGCTTCACAAACTTTTTGGTGGGGAGGTAATTATATCTATGTATTTATTTACTATTAATTAATTACTTTTTTAAATGGAGGGACTGGGGATTGAATCCAGGACCTCAAGCATGTTGAGCACGCGCTCCGCCACTGCGTTAAACTTAAACCCCCCTTCCCCTGAGCTAATAGGAGGCTCACTCCAAACACACGAACAACTATTCTGCAAGACAAAATAAAACGAGCATCCAAAGACAGCAGCCAAGCTTCTGTGGCTGGATGGCCTGTTTGCCCATGGATGTGTTTTAAAGGCGAGAGTACCTTAAAGGAGTTAGGAAAAACTCCAAGCGCTTGTAACGTTCCTCCTCATCCTAAAACTCTGTGCCCTTAGAAAGCATTCATCATGCGACTGGAAGTGTTACCATGCAGGGAACTGGTAGCATGCGGACAGGTCCTCCCCATGAATGAAATGCCACAGGAAGGGGTAAATGACATGCCATAGTAATGAACCTCTAGTCTACCTGAAGAAACAGTTCTGCAGCGCAGCTCAAGCTTTACCAGGACCAAATATTCTTCCGCAAAAGAGATTTTTAACATAGAAAGTAACCTATGATGCGCGCACAAATCAGAGATGTGGCTTATTCTTTAGCAGAAACCAGTGAGCAAGTCAGGCTAGAATCCTGGCGGACTAAGTAACCACAGCACTCCTTCTGACATGACAAACACAAAATCCACAATCCCGCCACACGCATGTCTTCAGGGGTAATGATTTTCCAAGACACCCAGAAGCTGCTCATGTTAGCCACATTTCCACACTGGATGTGGAGGGCAACTGCCACATTTAGGTCACAAACTCACAAAAGGGAAGTCCATCCTGAAAGTAAATCTATAAACAATTATGCGTACCAGAGACACTGAACTTACTAGCAAACTCAAAGTCTATATGCAAGGGCTCCCTTGCTCACCGCATCCCCTGGAGGCAGACTATCCCTATTTTAAGGGTAAGAAAACAGGTACAAGGACAAGTACAGAATTTACCTGTCTTTCTTGAGATAAGGAAACTTAAGAGCAGAAAGCATAATAGCAAATGCAGACCATGGGTTTCTCTAAAAAAATAAAAGCCCAGGAGAGGGGAGGATATATAGCTCAATGGTAGAGCACATGCTTAGCAAGCACAAGGTCCTGGGTTCAATCCCCAGTCCCTCCATTAAAATAAATAAGGAAACAAATAAACCTAATTACCCCCCCCCCCAAAAAATGAGCTTTTTTTAAAAAAAGAAAAAAAAAAGTCCAGGATTCTTAACTTCTCATGGCAAGGAAGGATGTTTTATGGGAGGCTGCTACTGTTCTCTCTGCCACCAAGACCAAAACATCAGGGGTGCAATCCAAAGAACCATTCCAGTTTCCCTTAGGAACCCCTTATTAAACAGCTGTGAATGTATTTCAATCTTTGAAAGCTTGCCTTTAGTCTCAGTTTGGTATTCCTCTTCTAAGGTCGGCATTTTCCTGTGTTTCCTAAATGCTCTGATGAGAACGCCTTGGTTTGTCCCAGATCTAGCTTAAGAAAAATTTAAGGCCTCTCCCCTAGTTTTATTCCTTCGGAATTTGGTGGAAAGGTTCCTATTTACCCACCCAGACCCCTCACTGCAAGAGTTTTCAGTCATGGCCCTTCCAAGCATTTCTTTCCCGAAGGAAATGAACCACAGGCAAGCTGCACTGTGCAGGAGAAAGAATAGATGCGGAGCTGGGAGATGTCCTTTCCAGCCTCGGTTCCACCTCTAATTCCCTGATGATCTGGACAAGTCACTGAACCTCTGTGGACCTTGTGTCAAAAATGACAAAGTTAGACCAGATGATCTGAAAGTTCTCATCCACACTTTATGTTGTAACCTGTCCTCCAAGCAGCCTGATCATGTGATATCCTTTTCTGGTCCTTCTTCAACGCTTTTATGTGTTTCTGAGTTGAAGGGCGTATAATGGTAGACAATGTCCCAATAAAGCACGTTATGACTTCATTCCATAGTAAGATTTTTATTTTGAATCTCAAGCTACTTTTGACATCAAAGATTTATCTCAGAGGCATTGGGGGGTGGGGAAGGGATGAGACCCGGTGAGCCATAGATTAGTTATTTATGGAGGCTAGGTAATGGGTACATATTGGTTCACTATTCTATCTACTTTTCTATGTCTGAAATTCTCCATAATACAAGGCTGAAAAAAAAATCATTGTCAAAGTGAGAAAGGAATGCCGAACTGGCATTAAAACATGTCTCTTTTCTACAGTCTCTGGCATAATGATAATTGCTTTTCACACCACTTCTCTTGGGTTGAGATACAATCTACAAGCCATGAAACTAAGCAGGGGTACTCAGGGTTCGGCCAAAATTAAGGACAACGAACCAGGAAGGAAATTCTTCAACTGATCTCAAGAAAGTTATCAACGGTAAGATACACGGCACAGAGGCCATGAGCAGTGAGGCACTGTGATCTAGTACAGCGTGGAACTTGCTTCCAGCGCTACAGGGTACGTTTCATACAGTTATTTTCCCTAACTTTTCAACTGCAAAAGTTAAAGGCCTATGTGAATCCGAAAGTGAGGAAATAAACAAGACCCCCTGATGGGAGGATGCTTCGCAAGGCATGAAATCAGAACGGAAAGGCAAGGGATTTCGCGGCTTCAGACATCCTTAAGAAAGCAAAATGGGGCTCCTTGGGAGAACGAGAGAGGAAAACGTGCATCCCAGGGAAGCCAGAGAACCTAAGCAATTCAGGGGAAGGTGCCTGCCAGCGATCTCTGACACAGGCTGCGCTCCCCGACGCTCGGAGGGCGAGCCGCGGGGACGGGACTCGGGAGGATCCGACGGGAGAGGGAACGGCCTCCGGGCGCGGGCGGAGGGCGCGGCAGGGTCGCGCGCGGGCCGCTCCACCGCGCAGGGGCGGCACGTTCCGGCGCCGGGAAACCCCAGGCAGCGCCAGTGGTGCCTCCGGGCGCCCGGGCGACACAGGGAGGGTGTCCCCGGACCATAGCCCTCGCGGGCCGCGAGGCCCCGAACCCCAGCTCCGCCCCCGGCTCCCCCACGGCCAGTGACCTTCAGGCAGGGGCCGGCCGGGTCGTACTCACCGACCGAGAGGCTCCGAGGCGCCAAATCCCTCCGCGGACCGTTCCTCCCGCCCTCGCCGCCGCCGCTGCCGGCCGAGGCGTGCGTAGGGACGTGCGCGCGCCCGCCCTTTGTCTACGCCGCTTTGACGTGACCCTCGCGTCCCATCCCCTCCCTCCCGCCGTTTAACCTCACGCCCCGCACTCTCGCGCCGGCGCGCGCAGGGCAGGGCCGGGAGGGTGCCTGGGGGCGGGGCCGGGAGGGGCCAGGGGCGGGGCCCTGGGTAGATGAGCAGACGGGGCGCCGATCGGTGGGCTGAGCAGGCGGGTAGGCGGGGAGACGGGGCACTAAGGGGCGGGGCTATGGGAAGGCGGGGCTCCTGGGAGACAGGCAGACGGGACCCCAAGTGGTGGGCCCGGGAGGCGGGTCGCCGAGGGGCGGGGCGTCGTGGGGCGGGCCGGGAAGGCGGGGCGCCAAGGGGCGGGGCGCCGCGTCACTAGCACCAGGTGGGCGCGCTCGGGACCCGCCGAGCCGCCCCCTGGCGGGCAAGAACTGCTGCCCCGGCCGGGCCAGCTGCTGCAGAGACCAGTATTGTGCGCCCTGGGTCTCCTGCTCCTCGCCTGGCGCGTCTCTGAGACTCCTGCTCTGAAAAGGGGAGCACTTCCTAAAGAGGGGTCTCCAGGCCTCTGAGCTGCGCGGGGGCCGAATACTGTCTAGGGCCCTCAGGGTACACAGACAGGGTGAAATCAGCCCTGATGAGCAATCAGACTTCCCTATGAAGAGGAAGCCGGTAAGAAATGGGTTAATATAATTCCCTTAGGCTCCCAAGTTTGGTTTGCAAAGGTCAGTGATTTGGGCACATCTCTGAGGAATACAAATGGGAGAGAGAAAATGAGCAAGTAATGCTTGAGGAGTTAGACACAATTCTACAATTTAAGAATTATTCACCAGACTTGGGATGTAAGCCCAGGTTACACTCTCAGGTAGCTCTGAGGCACCGTTCTGAAGAGGTAAGGGAGGAACCAGAATATGCAGGAATTTTTGCAAACAAACAAACAAACAAAACAAAACACCAGGTAGTTGAACATCAAAAGACTAGTGCTAATTAAAGACAAAATAGACATCTCAAGTTAATGAATTTAGCTTTTCTAGATTTGGGAAGATGCAAGAGTCTGGACTTAATGAAATTATTCCTTTGATATGCACCTTAACTATCCAGGGCCAGTATCCTGTTTTCCTCCAATCTGAATCCCCTTAGGGTGCACCGTAGTGGGTGACTGGGGTGGCTGGGGTTGCTGTGGTGGCTGATGCTTTGATGGCGGCAACATCTTTTGTTTACTGATATGGCAGGTGAAATTCTTTGTCCACACAAAGCAGGGTTATCTGTAAAGAAGGTCTGTTGCCTTCTCTATAGATAAACAGTAAATTCCTTGTCTCTTGTGAATTAGACTTTCAGATTCTGGGTAAGGATATTTTCACATTTCAGAATGAAAGTACTCTTGTACTACAAAAACTATATGAGTAATTTTTAAAACCTGATGAAGGATAGTCCATTAAGAGCCAGGGATCATAGTCCTCAGTGAGAAATTTAGTAACCTCCCATGATATCCTAACTGAGCTCATTTCCCTAAATACACCTGTACGATCAACAAGTTTGCTGTGTTTGTGTGTGTGTGTGTGTGTGCGCGCGTGCCACACGGTACTGTGAACCGGGAAGATACTCCTTTTAAAAGATAAAAGATTCCTTCCCCTAGTAGTATAATATTCTAAGTGTGCTGTATAACTGCTCTCCTGTCCAGTCACTTTTTATGTGGGCAAAGCCTTTGACATTTATTGAGAGGTGAATCCACAACTGTTTACTACACAAACAGCAACACCGATGCTCATTTCCAAGCCCCAAGAGAAAAACCCCAATTAAGCAAAAGTTGTCTTCTTTTTAAAACCGTTCTTAATTGTGGTAAAATACTGATAAAATGTACCAGCTTAACCACTTCTAAGTATACAGTTCAGTAATGTTAAGTATATTCACATTGTTGGCCAGCCCATCTCTAGAAAGTTTTCATTTTGAAAAGAGAAAACTGTGTCTGTTGAACAGAAACTCCCCAACTCCCCTTCCCCTCAGCCCCAGGCAACCACCATTCCACTTTCTGTTTCTATGAGTTTGACCATTCATACTGAGACAGGAGAGAAGGGGGCAGGGCACAGCCCTTAAAGGAATGACACAGCAGTCAGCGCCAAGATGGCGGAAGATTCAATTCCCGGTAGACCTTGAGGTCCAAGAGGGCGGGAGATTTGACTCCCAGTAGACCTTGAGCTTCCTTATGTGCTCGTTGTAATACAATAGCTGCTAAATGGCACTCCCACAGGTGCCACAGCAGTTCCAAGGCTGACCAAAAAAGGTCAAAAAGTGGATGGTGGCCCAGTTCCTGGGACTCCCAGCCCTTTCCCCAAAGCAGTTGGAATAATCCTCCCACTTGTCAGCATATGAAGTCACCACCCATAGAAACTAGCAACAGCGCACTCCGAGGTGACTGCACTCTGTCTATGGAGTGTGTATCCACCCCATACCTTGTGGCCTCTCTGGCCTTCTGAGTCAGCCAGCACTCTGTGTGTGGAGTATGGACCTCTCAGAATAAATCTACTTTTACTCAACTATGGCTCACTCTTGACTACTTTCCTGGGCAAAGCCCAGGACTCTCACTTGGCGGGACACATCCCAGGGATTCGCCCGAGACCTGGGGCACAGCCATCCTCTTGCACCCCACTTTCCTGTATCAATACCTCATTCTTATACCTCAGACAAGTGAAATCATACTATATATGTCTTCATTCAGCATAATGTCCTCCAGCTTCATCCAGAATTTCCTTCCTTTTCAGAGCTGAATAATAGTCTGTGGTCTGTATAGACCACATTTTCTTACCCCATTCATCCACAAGATGGACATTTGAGTTGCTTCCACCTTTCGGCTGTTGTGAATAACACTGCTGTGACGTGAACATACAAATATCTGAGATCCTGCTTTCAATTCTTTTGATTATACACCCCAAAATGGGATTGCTGGTTTGTGTGGTAATTCTATTTTTAATTTGGGGGGGAACTGCCATTTGAGATGCTCTACTCTGATGGTCTGGAGTTAGGAGGAGAGGTCCAGGCTAGTAATATAAGTTTGAAAGTCGTCAGAATATGGATGATATACATGTTGGGTCAGATTAATATAAGAACACTGGGACTTAAGTAGAGACTTTGCAGTTAAGAGCAAAATGAAGACAGGTTTTCCAGTTTATATCCACACCGTGGTCCTCAGTTTGGAAATACACAGACTCAGTTTTGCCAGTTCACAGCGGGATGACCTGGTTCTGGGGACTGATCTGAAATTATTGAACATACAGAAGACACGGATAACGAGGTAAGGATTATTTATTAATGTAGGTGGATAATTGAAAATGCCAAATTAACTGGAATAATAGAACAATGTAACTGAGGTAGTAGAATCCATGGGTCAATTCTCACCCATAGCCATAGGAAATCTACTTGGGAAACCAAATCAGCATCAATACGTTGTTTGTTGACTAGAAAGTTAAAAAAAAAAAAGAAAGAAAGAAAAAAGGGAATGTTTGGCTCTAAAGGCCCTGGCAATTTGACACACCTCAACTTCAATTTATACAGAATTCAACCTGCCAAGCAGCTGAAAAAAACACTGGCTGAGCAGAGCATCCTCTTGGATGAATGTGGGAAACTATGCTTCACCCCAGCTCTCCATTTTCTAAAATTCACATCCACCTGCCATCAGCACCTCCATTAAACCAACAGCTGCCTTCCTGAGACTCTCAAGGAAAGAGAGGGGAGCGTCAATTGATTTAATAATAATTCAAAAAGTCTAGTGGAAATCACATGCATAAATAAGGCCACTTAAGTGCAGCACAGAGCAATTTCTGGGAAATCATTGGCTCATCCTTTAGGGGTTCACACCAAGGGTCAACTCCAACAGGAAGTCTTCTCTGATTTCTCCCTAAGGCTCATTCTCCATGTGTCCCTAACACTCTGCAGGGACTTCTAACATTTTTTTTTCATTTATTATTTATATGTCTGGCTTCCCCGATTGGACTGTGAATTTTGAAAATTCATCTTTCTGTCCCTAATAGTTAATACAATGTCTGGCACACAGCAGTTGTTCAATCAACGTTCATTGAGTAAGTAAAAGCTACATGATGTAACTACCAGAAACTGGACAAATTATTTATATAGTCAATAAAATCATGAACTAGTACTTAATGCGGCTAGTCATGAGGAACAGGTATCTCAGTTAATGATTTTAGTGTTTTTCTAACTATGGGAAGATGCAAGAATCCAGGTTCATAAAAAATTTCTCCCCAAATATTTCTAACTATCTAGGGGCTCATTTTGCCTGTTTTCCCAGAGCACAGAGTGCCTCATCCTGATCTTCACCCTGAATTTGAAAGGGAGCAGGACCCTCTGGGCCCCCACCCCCGACCCTTGCCTCATCTCCCAGGCTTCCCTGGGTCATAGAAAAGCAGGCTCCAGCAATTAAGACAAGCCTACAGGCACTGGGGACTGCAGACTCTGACCACCTATCTCAACGATTAACTGAGATTACTCCCTCATTTCTCTTCAAAATGTTCATGGCTGAATAGAATCTTTGGAGATGGTTTGGGGGTAGGGGCAGTGCTGTGTCCACCAGATTGCAGGCATTCTGATTAAAATCAACTTTTCTTTTTGTTTCCAAGGCTTTTGCCCCCAGGAACATACCCCTGCCCCGCCTTCGACTGGAAACCAATTACCCTTATCTAAGTCTCAATAGGCAGCTACAGAGAAGAAATAAGAACTGGTTAGAACCAACAGAGTCCAAGATGATGGAGAATTTGACTTCCAGTGGATCTTGAGCCTCATTATATGCTTATAGTAATGTATTAGCATGCTAAGTGACATGCCCACCAGAGCCATGACAGTTGACAGTTGCCATGACAACAACCAGAAAAGCCCATGCAAGGACTGCAAAACTCGAACAGGGACTGATTGGCTCCATCGCACCTGGAAGGAGGACATGATGGCAGAAGCCTCTCATAAAAGCCCACGTGGCCCAGCCCGGGGCCGGAGCTGTCCCTACTGGTCATCTAAGCTGATGGCTCCTGGCTGGAGCATCTTTTCCCCTCTCAAGCACTTTTCCTTCTTTCTCCCTGATAGAGCACTTTCCTTCCTTTTCCTCTTTTGAAAAATAAAAGCAGTTTTCACTCTATCCCTCTGCTTCAGCTGTGAATTCTTTCTAGCCTGCAGGCTAATTTAAGGGTCTCACTCCTGGCTAACAAATTCCTTGCAGGGTGTGTTGGAGGTCAGTGAATAACAGTGGCTAATGACTTGATTCTTGTAGAACTGGATGGTGGGGAGCATTCTTTATTTTACAGAGGCAACAGTTCAAAAAGCAGGCTCAATCTGGGTGATAGATACAATAGGGAAAGTGGGGGTGGCCGTAGGAGCAAAGGTCAGACTTCTGGGTCTTGGAAAATTACAGTAAAAAAAAAAATGTACTCAACCATTCATTTTTGTTTAAGTACACCTCTTTTAAGGTACACTAAGTTTTCCCAGACTCTTAACTGCTGATGAGGGGAAGGGTCAAGTGTTTACAACTCGAAAAGGCTTTCACAAACATTTCACTTGGCAAAAGTCGAAGCAGCAAGACGATTCCAAGTTACCAGGAAGCAAGCCCTTTCCAAATGGAGAGGGAAGTAAAATAGCCCATTTCTGCTCGGAATCCCTCCTCCCTTCAATATCAAGGACCCTTGTCACACCCACCCACCCACCCACTCCATACTTACAGACACTCTCAGCCAGGTCTTTAAAATAATTACGTATAAAAGCTTTGTTTCCTTTCTTCTGTTTCCATGCTCCAAAGTCTTCCCCGTAGAGGGTGGTTGGCGCCCGTGGCAGCATCTTCCTAAAGGAAACCACATCCCTTTGGTCAGGAAGTGAGCTGCCCTTGCGAGATAAGAATGCAAGGCATTCAAGGCTTTCTGAAGAGCTGGGAGTTGCATCAATCCAGTCTTCCCACTGCGATGCAGGAGCCGAAAGATTCTGAGATGGGCTCCAGTGGGGAGAGGGCAGGCGCACATCCTGGGCAAAGGATTCCAGGTTTGTCTGTGCAGAAAAAGTGCCCCCGAGGGCGCTCCCTTTCTGTGGGTCCTCGCAAAGTTCAGTTTCATTCTGATGAGCAGGACCGTAAACTGGGCGCCAAGCAGTAGTTTTGCCCTTGAGTATTGTCCCTGGCAAGCTGCTGAGGACCCTCTAAGAGAAGCAGTACTGGATGGTGCCAGCCGGCCCCGGGGACCTCGCCACGACATCGCGAGGAGGGCGAAGCTCTAGGTTTCGCCAGTATCCGTGGTGGGACAAGTGGCGCTTCAAGGAGGGAGCCCCAGGCATCCAGGGGGATGTGCAGCTGCACCGCCTTCTGGAAACTCAGTGCGTGCACCGGCACCTCCCCTCGCAGGAGGCCCTGGGCCGCGCTTACTGCTCCGGGCCCACGCGGGGTCTGCAGGCGCCTCCGGGGACCCCCGAGTTCTACCTGGGGCGGGGCAGCCTGGAGCCGAGGGTGGTGTAGGGCAGGCGCAGCTGGACCCACAGCATGAGTCCTGCTCAGGGTCTCCGCCCACAGCATCTTCAAACCTATGCACCGACGTCAGCGACAGCCCCTTCATGTCTGCAAACACCACCTGCTTCCTAGGTCTCTGGGGCTTGGGAGGTGGCGCCAGGCAGGAGCAGAAGGATGGCAGGAGCTGCAGCTCCACGTGGCCGGCGGGCGGGGGTTGCGATGCGCTGGGGCTGAGGCTCAGGTGCATGGAGCGGCGCGCGGGCGATATTGGCAGCACCAGGGCCTTTGACTAAAGGATAAGGGAGTTCTGACGGCAGGGCAGAAGGGCCAGGCATTCTCAACTGCAGCCCGCCTGCCCCCTTCCCCTCGCTCCATCACTGCACCTCTCTCCCCCTGGGCCCCCGGCCCACAGGTGTGGGATGAAACTGGATGCAAAGACGCCCAGCCAGGAAGAGGCAGAGCGTGGGCAGTCGGGGAGCCGTCAGTTCCTGGCGGCAGGAGGCTTACCCGGCTCGAGTGCGGGCAGCAGCGGTGGCGGAGATGTCGCTCCTCTCATCCGAATCCAGATTCCCCAGCAGGAGCTAGTTATATGCCCCGGGTGGGCCAGCCGCACTGAGGCCCTGGCCCCGGGAGGGAGGCAGCCAGTCAGAAAGGCCTTTCATGTCTCAAACACCTGGCTGGGAAAAGGGAAAGAATACGACAAGAAGCGTGACTCAGACACTCTGCCCCAGGCGGCCGCACTCCTGCCCTGCCCTGACCCGCCGTAGGGGCGATGAGCGAGCCTGAGCCCCTTTCAGCTGTGAAATAGTCTTCGAGGACTGAGACGTTTCCCCAGGGTTCCCGCTGCACGCTCCTCGGCTCCTGTGGCGGAGTCAGCTTTCCGCTTTTCTTTATGCTACTGCAAGCTATCCATCTTCCGACCTCTGAGGGCCATTGGGTGTGGGACTCCTTGACCCCCGCGGAGAGGTGGCACAGATCCCTGGGCGATGCTCAGGTCAGTTGTGGCTGGAGCCGCAGCATCATAGGATACAAAGTACATCCATAAGGAAGCCCACCTGGGTACCTGGATGGCACTCGTGCGCTTTGAGCCTGTACTGGACAGGATCAGATTGTCACAGGGGTCAGACAGCTTTCCTCAGGTTCTCACCTTGGGCACCCTTCTCAGTCTCCTTTGGAGACCCAGTATACTCACTTTAACCCTTAAACCTTCACGTACCTCAAGTCCTCAGCCCTCGTGTTTTTCACTTGGTACCTTTTCCATGGATGTCCTTGCCCAATTTTGACAATTATTCACTCACTTTCCTATGCTAACTCTCAAGTCACTGTCTGTAGCCTGGACCTTTCTCTTGTGCTCTGGACTCCAAAATAATAATTCATTTCTTTTTTTCTAATTTCTTTTTTTTGTTTGTTTTGTTTTGGTGGGGGAGGTAATTAGGTTTGTTTATTTATTTGTTTATTTATTTAATTTATTTTAGTAGAGGGACTGGGGATTGAACCCAAGACCTCATGCATGATAGGCATGCATTTACTCTACCACTGAGCTATCCCTTCCCCCCTAATTCATTTCTTGACCTGGTGGTAACTCAGATGTGTTCCTTGTGTAATTTTCTGTCTGTATGTTTTACTTCAATCAAAGTTTATTGGGGAAAAAAACAGCAAGCAGGTAATTAATTATAAAATGGTTTGGAGATTTTATTCTTATAAAAATGGCCTCAGAATATACATAGGCAATGTGCAGTTTCCACTTAGTATGTAGTGGGTATCTTTTCATGTTAGTATACTGTAGCCCATTTTTCACCTTGGTGCATGGGATTCCATCACACGGGTTCACCATACTCTACTACAGACATTTAAGGGGTTCTCAATTTTTTTGGCTAGTAGTTCAACCAACATTCATGTACACATACATTCGTGTACACATGTGAGAATTTCTCCATGACCGATATTTACAATGAGGGCTGTTATTTCAAAGGTATACATTTAAAACTCTGAAAGTACGGATTCTATACTTGCTTCCAGAAAGGCTGTATAAATTTATAATTTCACCAATAACCTTTAAGAATTGCCCTTTTTCCATACCTTCATCATCACTAAAAAAAGATCAACCTTTAACTATTTGCCAATATAGTGGGTGAAAAACAGTATCTTATGATTGCTTGGGTTATATTTTTAAACAAAAATGGTATGTTGTATTTTTTTCACATCTTTCCTGGCCATTTCCATTTTTTTCCTCAATGAAATGCATACTCCAACCTTTGGCCAAATTTTATAGTAAGCCAGTTGTATAGTTTTAAATTAGGTACTCGTAGCTCTTAGGTTAATAAATGATATTGGCACAGCGGGCTATGTATCTGGAGGAAGACAAAGGTAGACCCCTCTCTCACACCAAAAATAACTGAAGAATTTAATTTTTAAAACTATAAATTACAAGAATTATAGGAAGTTATTTGCGTAATTTGGGGATACGAGAAATTCTGTGTGGCTAGGGTAAAAAGAAAGATGTTGTTTTTTTCTTAACCAAGTTCACGGACCCCTGGGTTGACCCGTCTATGAACCCCAGATTCAGGGTCCCTGCATTTGGCTGTTGGAAGAGCTGCTGTTCCATCACTGTCACTGAGCCAGAGCAACGAAGGACTCACCCGTCCTACTGTTTTTTCCTAGATCTTGTGCAATAATTCCTCACTAGCTGATTCACAATGTGATGTCTTTAGAAAAATGCTTTTTATCATTTATCCAATATTTAAATTGTCTTCAATGTGAAAGCTGATCCCAGTCACCAGAGGGATTTTTCCTAATGCAAGTCAAATTTCTCTCTTTCTAAAGAATTTTTTTTTTCATTTCTTTAATTTATTTTGCGGGTGGGTAATTAGGTTTATTCATTTTTAATGGAGGTCCTGGGATTGAACTCGGGACCTTGTGCATGCTAAGTGCACACTCTACCACTGAGCTATATCCTCCCCTCTCAACTCAGATTTCTAAAATGTAAATCTGATCATATCAGATCTTAGCTGAAAGTCCTTCAGAGGCATCCAAACATATTAGTGCAAAATCCAAATTTTTAGCACAGGAAGTCAGACTCCAGTGAGACTTACACGTCATATGTGTCTTGTAAGCCTCCTATGAGACCCTGTGAGATGTGGGGCTGTTCTCCGGCTCCGCCCCCACTCTTATCCCACGCTGTTGCTCTGCCCAGCTCCCTGGAGTACCCGGATGCTGGTGCCCTTGCACATGGCATTTCTACTCAAAATAGCCATCGCCTCTCCCCTCCTTGGCCTGGCTGACTCCTCTAGTGTTTCAAGTCCTGGCTCAGACACCACCCTTTCTGGGAAGCTGTTGTGATTTCTTCATCTTTGGAGTCCGTCCCAGGCTCTTTTATGACACTCCGTGCTCATTCCTACTTTTATAAAAGCACATTATTCTGTGACCTGTGTTCTGGTTGATCTCCCGCAGTAGACTCCATGCTGTTTCAAGTTCAGGAGCATCCTTCCTCTGAACCCACAGGTCACCAGCAGGTTACATGCCAGTGTCTGACCCTCTCTGTTCACGTACCAATTAAGTGGAGTTACACTTGACAGCTACCGGTTTTACTGCATCATTTACCTGACCGATTCCCTCTTTTTAGAGTTCTAGAGTGACAGGTCACTGCAGCTCTTGCTTTATTACCACTTTTGCTTCTGCGCCTCGCTTAGGAATTTGTGTTCTGTGAAATGGCTCTTCCTCATATGGGTCTTAAAAACCATGAACTCCAGGTGACTCATACATGCCCAAGTTTCTCCTATTATTTATTCTTTACTTAATTCTCCCCCAAATTGGGGGAGTTTTTAAAATCGAGACAAAATAAAATAGAAAAATTGTAGGTATAAAAAAGGAGATCAGAGACTGTTTAAGATCCAGGGCCATGTTCCAGGAAGCTGGGGTGAAATCTGCGGTGAGACAGTGAATACAGTAATTGACTCTGAGCCCCCCTGGTGGGAAGGCTGAGAAGGAAGAAGGGACAGGACTCATAAAATGATAAAATGTATCATAGAAGTTTGAAGAGGCAAACTTTTACTTGCACTAAATTCTGAGAAAAATTTATTCATGTGGATCCTTTTAAGGAAATAATGAGAGGGGAGAGGGTATAGCTCAGTGGTAGAGCGCATGCTTAGCATGCACGAGGTCCTGGGCTCAATCCCCAGTCCTGCCACTTAAAATAAATAAAGAAACCTAATTACCTCTCCCCTTAAAACAAAGCAAAGCAAAAACAAACAAACAGAAAAGAAAATAGGAAATGTCATCGATGTAATGTCATCCATTGTAATTTTGGGGAGACAGGAAGACGTTATTTACTTGGCTGTTTCTTTGCTAAAACAAGGAACTCATACACTAGCCCAGGGAAGGTGCTTTCTGGGATCAAGTTTGATACAGAAATAAAACTTGGGGAACTAAGAGGAACAGACTGATGATACTGCCCTTGGCATCTGTTTCATTTTGCTTATTAAACTGTTGACATGCTGTTCGTGACTGAGCTCACTAAAGAGCAGACCTGTGATGGTTGACTGGGGATCAGAAAGCTTTAGATTCCAGGAGAAGGCAAGGTTGATGACCTGTTGTCAAAATGAAGGAGGTGGACCACAGTCTTACTCAGACTGAAGGCCAACCCACTTGTCTGGAGGTTGAGGGCAGCCTGCCAACGAAGCCAAGTGGACACTTGTTAACAAATGAAGTCAAAGGTGGCACCTGCCATTGTTCACTATGTTATTTTTCATGACCTGTTCTGGAAATTAGATTACAGCCATGCCCAGTTATCTTGTTGGCACCAGTGTTACTAACATGAAATTATCTAAAGCTTATTTAAATTTCCCAAAGAATATTGCTGGGATTTTAATAAAGATACGATAATAAAACGATGTATAAAAAGAAGATTAGAAACCATTTAGGGAAAATGAAAGGCCAGTATAATCAGGAAGCTGGGATAAGGTGGTGAGACTGGTGCTTACCTTATAGGGTTGTTACGAGGATTAAATAAGGTAATTTGTGGAGAGAAATTAGTCTGCTGTCCATGTATTAATCTCCTTTACCCTCTTCCTTTTCTGTAGACAATGAGTAACCATTGAAGTTTTTGAAGAGAGGCAACGAAATGGTTAAAATTGAGGAAACTTGCAGGTTTGGAGATAACAGAAGTTTTTAAAAATTTACGTTTGAGTTGGGAACAACTTTGGGTCCCAAGCACTAACCCGCTTAAGAGGCTTAAAACATTCTCTCGTATACAAAGCTCTGAACCCAAGAAAATCATTTCCTTTCCATCTTTTTAATCCTGGAATTTAAGACACTTTTTCCTGAGCCAAACCATCTCCTGTTTTCAGATTTACTTAGGAAGTCTTCTTAGGATTCATTGTAAATTCCTCGGGGGGCAGAAGCAGTCATTTACTTTTGTCTTTACTCTAGTAGAGCCAAACAGAACTGGAAGAGAAGTGGAGATAAGGTAATTGTGTGCTGAATTGATATTGAGTGCTTTTCCTCGTTTTAACAAGCCGGGAGAATTTGTAGGCACTGTGGCATGCAGAACTTGATCTGCTTAGAGCAGGAAAAATACTTCCACGTGAACAAAAATGCCACCTCCTCTAAAGTAACTTCAATGGTGGTGGTTATTCCCCCAAAAGGAGCCTTTTTCAAAGACTTGAATTTACTCCCGTGAAGCTATCATTGCTCGGAATGTTTTTGGATCGTCTTTCCTTTTTTGTTTTGTCTTGGGGAGGGAAGGTAATTACGTTTGTTTGTTTATTTATACGGAGGGACTGGGGATTGAACCAGGACCTTGCTCTTGCTACGCATGCGCACTACCACTGAGCTCTACCCTCCCCCTTCCTTCCGTTTGTGGAGACAGTACAAGGTAAGGAAGAGGCATTGCAGTTCTGGGCTCACAGGGGTTTGAATCCATCTCCTCAACCTTGTAGCTGTGTGGCCTTCAGTGGATTAATCTGTTTTCTCATCTGTAAAATGGGGATATCAACCTTACCTACCTTACAGATACACAAAAATTAAAAAAAAATTATTTAGCAGTAGGAAGTGTTGACTCTCAGACAGATACAAAATGAACATGTGCCAAAGATTTTATTTAACTTACACTTTAATGCTCCCATTAAATAGTAACCGGGGAAATGTTAAAACCAGTTCAGATGTGCAGCCACTATGGAAAACAGTGTGGAGATTCCTCAAAAGACTAGGAATAGACTTACCATATGACCCAGGAATCCCACTCCTGGGCTTGTATCCAGAAGGAAATCTACTACAGGATGACACCTGCACCCCAATGTTCATAGCAGCACTATTTACAACAGCCAAAACATGGAAACAGCCTAAATGTCCATCAACAGGTGACTGGATAAAGAAGATGTGGTATATTTATACAATGGAATACTACTCAGCCATAAAAACCGACAACATAATGCCATTTGCAGCAACATGGATGCTCCTGGAGAATGTCATTCTAAGTGAAGTAAGCCAGAAAGAGAAAGAAAAATACCATATGAGATCGCTCATATGTGGACTCTAAAAAACAAAAACAAAAACAAACAAAAACAAAGCGTAAATACAGGACAGAAATAGACTCACAGACAGAGAATACAGACTTGTGGTTGCCAGGGGGGTGGAGGGTGGGAAGGGATAGACTGGGATTTCAAAATTGTAGAATAGATAAACAAGATTACACTGTATAGCACAGGGAAATATACACAAAATGTTATGATAATTCACAGAGAAAAAAATGTGACATTGAGTGTGTATATGTCCATGAATGACTGAAAAATTGTGCTGAACACTGGAATTTGACACAACATTGTAAAATGATTATAAATCAATAAAAAATGTTAAAAAAAAAACCCCAAAAAACCAGTTCAGATGAGGATGTGGCTTAATTCTCTACAAAACTCATTTGCATTTCCATGAATAGAAATCACCTGCATAGCAACAGTTAGGAAATATTTGCATTATTCTCAGTCTTCTGTAAAGTAGCTTTTACCTCTACAGAGTTGTAAAGTAGCCTATTCAAAGACATGGGCGTACACCTCAAGGATCAAAGACCCCACTGAAAGGATATCCGGTCATCTCTTTTGCTCATCCCAAAAATCTGAAGTATTTTCTTGCATAGGGTTGTTGTAAAGAATTACAGGTTTATCTGTTTAAAGCATAGAAGAGTTTGATTCATAGTAAATAAATGATAAACGTTAGATTTTTTAAATTACTGCCTTCATTATCTATAGTACATACCCTCAGTTGTTTTTCTGTTCATGGAAGGGATATTCAATTTTTCTGAAATGGCTGAGTTACTTGAAATCAAGTCTGTTAAATAAGTAAAGAATATTGATTTTGCTTTTTAAAAACTGTGGGTTTTTTTTTTTGACAAGATGAGAGTATTTTCAGAGCTCTTTGATTAGATACATTTGAAAAATCAATTCCTAGAGGATTCTGGGAAGATGGCAGAGGGGTTCCTCAGAAATGTAGAATCCTGGGCCCCACCCCAGATATCCAGAATTGGAGCCTGCATCTTAACAAGGCAATTGGAGTGCAGATTAAGACTTGGGAAGCACTGTTCTAGATGCTAGAGTAACAGCCCAGCCCTCGCCCGGCTGCTCCGCACCACAGTGGAGGCAAGGGTGAGAGAGGAGCACACGTGTGACCAAGAGGACTCCTTGGGTTCAGACTTATCATTAAACGCCCGCTGTTTCCCACCTGTTACCTACTCCCAG
Organism: Camelus bactrianus; assembly: GCF_048773025.1. NCBI lineage: Eukaryota > Metazoa > Chordata > Mammalia > Artiodactyla > Camelidae > Camelus > Camelus bactrianus. The sequence continues at coordinate 31,785,943 of NC_133564.1, read as the reverse complement.
CCTGCCTGCTTCTCAGGATGCTGCGAGGACTCGTGGGGTCCTTGCCGACAAAGCGGTTAGGTGATCTCAGACCTCACCCTGCACGGTTTTCCATGGTGCCTGCTGACTTCTAGCCACCTGAGCGCAGGCAGAACTGTTTTCTGCCCCAGGGCCTTTGCACCAGCTGTTTTTTTTTTTTTTTTGCCAGGAAAGCCCTTTGTTTTGAGCTGTGCATCCCCTCCTTTCTTGTTATTCAGCTCTCAGCCTAATTCAGTGAGATTCCTGGACACCAGTGAGACCCTCTCAGCCCACCCATCTAGTCACTCTGGAGAGTCACCCTGTTCTAATTCTCTGCAAGGCACTTACCACATCTGAGCAGAGTGACTCTCTCCTTCTGGGTGGGAGCCCCAGGGCCTTGGGCTGTGCTGGGCACAGTGTGCTCAGTACACATTTGTTTAATGAATGGCTGATGGGGGTAAAAACACTCTGGAAAAGAAAATCAAGCACTATGTGAAGCAGAAAAGCTTTTATTAATGAATAAAACCTGCCTTGCCTTCACTTCGTGATTTCTCCTGGACACAACAGCAGTATCACACTGATCCTCTGACAGCCCACACCACGGAATGAAGACCTGCCGCCTCATCACCGAGCAAGAGGGGTGGGAAGGCGGGCGCTCTTCACCGTGTTTAAAAGGAAAGACGGTTCATGCTGTCCGCACGCTCCTCCTTCGGGCGTCCCCGCGACACTCTCTGCTCACTTCCATTCATTCCGTCCATTTCCTTGAGGAAGTGAGAGCCGACAAAGGAAAAGCTGCCGCTGAGATCAAGGTATAGGAGAGCTGGGATCCCGCCGGGGATGGCAGATGGCCTATGGCCCGGGGCTGGCTGGGAGGCTGCCGGACTGGGGCACTCAGTGAGGCCACAGGGTCTCCCCGCGGGGAGGACGCGCTGCGTTAGACCGCGTGCTGGGAACTCCTGCAGGCTCCTTCCGCCATGGACCTGAAACCTAAGCTCCTTGGCTGTAAGTCCAACAGCAGAGGTTCCAGAAGGCTAGTTGACACAACTGAGTGACATCACAGAAGACAGCCACCACGTTGTAATCCATTTCATTCTTTCTCCCGGGAAGGTTAAGTGCACTCTCCCGCCACTGCTGGGTCAGGTCGAGAACAGGCCCCTGATCACAGGTGGGGATGGCTTTTCACGAATGACCTCTGCCTCACTTTCCCTCTTTAGTGAGACGGCGCACACAGGAAATTTCCATGTACTTGCCCCGTTGCAGAATCAACAGAGCGATGGCCCCATCTGCCAATTCTGGCTAAAAGGCAGAGAATCAGTGCCAAGTGAGGGGTCTCCCCTGAGCCCCTCTTGACGCCCCAGTGACCCACCGCACTGCTGAGAAAAGTCTGCCATCCTTGGGCACAGAGTGATGGGGTGGGGGTTTCCAGATACGTTCTCCGAGGTTCCATGTCTTGGTTGGGGGTTAGTTGCTTCCGGTTTTAAATCAGCTGTACTGCTCCAGAAGCAACCAGGGGTGCGATGGTCTTGTATCGGATCAGGTGCTGTGAGCCCTCCTCCAGGTCGATCACGTAGTCCCTGCAGAAGAGGACAAGGTGCCGGCAGGGCTCGGCCGCCACCCCTGCAGGAGGGGCATTTCCCACCCTCCACGTCCACGATGCGGAAGCCACTCACCTCTGCTCGTCTGTTTCTGGTTCCACCAGTAAGTTCTCCTGTCGCTCTTTCACTCTCAAAAACACGTATGAATCCAGATCTGGTTTGGGAACTGCCAGACAAACAGTAATGCGATCAGAAAGCGCTCAGCTAACAAGATCCACACGGAAAAGCTGCTGTGATTAGCTGTCTCCAGCAGAGAGGGGCCCCTGATGTAAAAGTGTCTTGCAGGGAGGGGTCTGAGGAGAGATCTGGCTCCTTCTGGAAACAGCGTCCTTCCCACCACGGTTTGACACATTCGACAAGTGATGAGGACTTCAAGCGCACAGAGCCTGGGAGGTAAGAGCCGGGCCACGGGAGAAATATGCCCCACGTTTCAGGAGGACAGCGTGTAAATCGGTGAGGAAGCATTTCTACACAGGGGACTGAGAGGAGAGGACATTAGGAGGACTGGGTCAGGCGGTGACGGTCTTGATGTCGGACTAAAGAATACAGGCTCTGAGCTGTCAGCGTCCCTCACTGGTTGATTACAGGTGAAGATGCTACCATCGCTCCTCCGGCCCTTTATTCACTTGTACCTGGAGGACCCATCACCTGCAGGGGCCAGAGGACCTCCTGGACCACTCAGTTCTGAGCCCAGCTCAAGTGTAGGACTGCTCTCGGTCCCCTCACCTGTGGGAAAACTAGCTCTGACAGTCTGAGGGGGGTTCTCGGGCAGCTCCAGGGATCTGGGCCTGCCGAAGGGCCTCCAACTTGACCATGGCCAGCGGGCCCCACTTAGGTTACAGTGCATCCGCCCCCACCCAGTGGTCGGGGTCTGTGTGCTCCAGGGGCCTGAGGGGCACTAGGACATCAGGCTAAGTAAGCAAGGCTCCAATCTCTCGAGGACAAGCTGCCCCTCCACACCCCCTCCCCTTGACAGCTCCAGTCCTAGGAGCCTGGTCTAGTCCCTGGAGGGGACCCAGGGCAAGCGGCACGTGACCATAAGGAGGTGTCGGCCAGCATCCAGCTCAGCTCTGGGGCAGTGGCTCAGACCCAGCCCAGGGACCCGATGCAAGCCCACCAGTGGTGCTTGGCTGCTTTAATCAAGCGGGTACGATCCACAGCGTGGGGCAGTGATTAGGGACGGGGTCCTTGCCCCACTTCTCTCCTCCTAAGTGCAGACAGAAGTGGCTGCACTGCACGTGGGCAGGTTCACCAAAACGGCCAGTTCAGGGCCCCACAAGTCCCACACGGGTCTGGCTTGCTCCTGGTGTTGTGTCCTCCCAAGTTCATACACTGAAGCCCTAGCCACCCAGGACTTCAGAATGGGGATGAATTTGGAGATGGTGCCTCTAAAGAGACAATTTAGTTAAGATGAAGCTGCAAGGGTGAGGTCTCAATCCAGTCTGACTGGTGTCCTTGTAAGAAGAGGGAAAGACACCAGGGGGGCGGCCATCTCCAGCCAAGGGGAGAGGCCTCGGAGGAAACTGACCCTGTCAGCATCCTGACCAGACTTCCAGCCTCCCCTCTGTGAGAGGACGCGTCCGCTGTTTCAGCGCCCCCGGTGGTGGTACTTAGTCATAGCAGCCTGGACAGACCCAGGCATCAGGTGAACCACGGCCTGCCGGTCCTGTGAGCCCCTCCAACCGCCACAGGGCTCACAGTCCCACACAGGCTGGGTGGGAGAGGGACTCCCAGGGCGCAGCTGCCCTGGACTCAGCTTGTGAACACAGTGGACTCGGCCCTGCGTGGACATGGCGAGCTGGGAGAGACTGAGGTGGACTTGAGCCCACGTGCCAGGGGCCCCCGCTGGCTGATGCGAGGTTGGCGTGACCGCCCAGATTCCAGTCCCTCGGCTCAGCAGACCTTTGAGGGAACTGAAGTGGGGGGCGCTTCCCTCCCCACCTCCTCCCACACTCAGTCCTGCAACCCGTCCCACAGCCGGACAACTGCTCACACCCGAAGGTCAGGAGCCCTTCCCAGAGGTAAAGGGAGTCACTGAGGGTCCCCAGGCCTCCCGTCAAGGAGCAGACAGGTCTGGCCTGGCTGGATCTGTGAGGGGAGATGGCCCGCCCCTGGGGAGCAGAGCCCTCGGTCCCTTCCTCGCTCAGAAGAGCCCAGCACGGCAGGGACAGCTGAACACACAATCGAGCTGACGCTTAACAGGGGCGGCCACCAGAAGTCACCCCAATTTGAAGAACAAGGAACTCCAAAACGACCCCTGTACCTGCTTTTAATGACTTTTTGTTTTTAACCCAGAACTCTTCCTCTTCTGCTTTTCTGCTTATCTGTGTACTTAGCTTCCCAGGTTTGAGAGAGAAGAGTGGAGATGGGGACGCTGCTCTCAGGCACCTGAGGACACGTGGGCTGTGACCCGGGCCCCTCGGGATGTCTGGAAAGAGAACGTCCTGCTTACCGGCCTTCAAGAGGTCCACCTTCTGCAAATTAGGAGGCATGTGCTTTAGGGCAACGTTCTTTAGGTAGGTCTCTGTGTTGGTCATGTACCTGGAACACACAGATTCAAACCCCTGAGACAACAACGCAACTGGAAGGAGCCAGCAGGACTGTCAGACTGACGACCATGGCTCTGTGATGGGCCTCAGGGACGCACCCACCAGGCTCAGGCTCACGAGCCCGGGGATAAACACGGGTCCTACACTTACTCTTTGGCAAAGGCAAACTCTTCTGGGGAGAGGCTGGAAGGCTCCCCCTCACCGCGTGTCTTCTCTTTCTCAAGGATGTGAGGGAAAAACTTCTCTATCTGTGGGGAGAGAAAACATTGGTCAACTCTAGGCCATCAGCAAACTTGATGAGTGTGTCACCAAAGGTCTTATCTGATTCAAGCGTCACCCACGCCGGTTTTCTGACATAGGTCGAGGTTTATCTAGAAAGTGACTAAAAATGGTGAGTCTTCGCAGTGGAGACTCTTTCTAACCCTAAGACCTACACTCTAGACTTCAAGAAGGCAGGTTTCCAAGAATTTGGAGGAAAGACAAGAGCTCTGAAAAGGAAGGCAGTTTTAAAAAGGGTGAGAGGCTTCCGCGAAACAAACTCTGGAGATACAACTGGAAGTGGTATTTAAGGGAAGAGGCGGGGTATCACTCCACGTTTTTATGTAACTGTACAAGGTGCTCTTCTGTGAGATGAAACATACCCAAGGCTGGAAAGACACATACAGGATATATAAGAGGGATGCTCAGTTACCAGATTATAACCAGCAAAGACAGAGCCTGTGAGGAGGCTTGGGAAACATGCTGAGAATGATCAGAAAAAAAAAAACACCAACAAATAAGCTAAAAGGTGTGTGGTTGGGAACCCAAAAGGGTGGCCTGCTGTATGGAGTCCGTGGGTCAGGATCATCTCCATGGGGGAAGTGCTCTCTGCCAGCGGGGATGAGAAGACGGAGGGGAGCAGCCAGCTGGAGGCCAAGGTAAAGGAGCCCTCATCCATGGATAGGCAGCAAGGGCTTGAGTTCCAGAATAAGTTACATCCCCGTCTGTGAGGCATTTCAGTGGGCGAAGCATTCTCTCCTGCTCTAACTATATGGCACTGCTCTATCAGTCTGTACTAAAAACAAATGCAACCTCAGGATCTCCAGTTACTGAATTTAGGAGAGGTGTGAAAGGTTAGAGGTAGGCACGTTTCCTCATTTTCAAAACTACAAAGAAGGCGGGGAATCTTCAAACTTGGATCAGTACCTGCCACGCTGCACGTGGCATTATATGGGAATAAATACTGGAAGAGACCGTCTGTGAACTCAAAGGAAAGTAAGTGGTGACTATGAAGAGGATTTACCCAACCACCAAAACTCTCCTGAGCGGCCTGGTAGTTGAGGGTGGGGAGAGGCGTACCAGGTGACCCAATTTTTTCAAAACAAGGGACAACACCTTTACGACGTCTTTGTGGACAAACTGCAGCCTGGGGGCTGGGTGACCGTACAGATGGGGAAACTCATCAAGGAGGGAACAAAGAACACCGGTTCCCGGGCACATGCTGACCTGCAGGGAAGGGGGGACATCGGCTGCTGGTCCAGTCCTACTAACAGACCAGATAAGACCTCTGACCACACACCCACCAAACCCACTGAGATAACTAACCTATGAGGTGACAACATCAGGATCCAGAGACCAGGGAAACAGCCCAATTTAATAGGAGGTCTAAGCGGGTATGTCTCAGGCCCTACACTTAGAGGTCAAAAACCAACCCACACAAATACAGGATAGTGACAGGATGAACTTAAAAACTTCAGGAAGGGTTAGAGTTCCTGCTGAGTGCGGAATAAACCCGGCGTGATGCGTCTGTTGGGTGCACGTCTGTCTGTCTTTGTGATGCTGGGTGGCATTACTGTCAGTTTAACATCCAGGAGAAGGGAGGTGATCATCCTGATTTTCACAAGAGTGACCAGACCACAACTAGGAGATCCTGGCCCACTGCAGGTGGCAGTGAGCTGTCTTCAGGTATCTGAAGCGCTCTCACGGGGAAGAGTGTAGAGCTGACCCTTGAACAATTCAGTGCTGGGGACACCAACCCCCCCAACAGTCAAAATTCCAGGGATAACTTTACTGCCAGCTCTCCATATCCAAGGTTCCATCTCCGCAGATTGAACCATCCTTGCATCCTGATGTACTGTTGCACATATTTATTAAAAAAAATCCACGTCAGTGGACCCGTGTGGTTCAAACCCATGCTGTTCGAGAATCAACTGTATTTGTTCTGTGCTAACTAAGAGGACAAGTGGAACAAAATGAGAAGAAATGTCAGGGAAGTAAGAACTTTCCAGGGTGAAAACAGTGACTGTGTGATGGACACGGAGCAGTTTTTTTCAAGTTTTTTAAATTGAACCTTAAATTTTTTAAGGCTTTTTGTGTGTGTGTGAGCGGTCATTAATTTCATTGCATTTTTTTTTTTAATAGCAGTACTGGGGATTGAACCCAGGACCTCATGCAAGCTAAGCACATGCTCTACCACTGAGCTATCCCCTCCACTCTGCAAAACAGTTTTTAAAACCAGGTTCCCTATTCAACCAATGCAAATGACTCTACCCCAAGCACCACTGTGCACAGCAGACTGAAAACCGTCCCCGGAGGTGGACCCACGCCATCTATGCTTCTCCAAAACAATCTCCGGCCCTCTCACACCTTGGCTACCCTGATGTGGGGCCTCAGCAGCATCTTCAGGCCCCAGACTGCCCCCAACTTCTCCCCAAGATGCTCAGTCTGCAGGACAGACTGTGGGACCCCCCCCACCTCAAGTCAAACCTTCATGAGCCGACACCGCAAGTAACTGCTGAGGACGTAGCGGATCCTCTCCATCTCCATCTGATGGATACTGACCTTCAGGTCCCCTTTCTTGGCTCGCCTGAGATTTTCTTCCTACCAACAGAAAAAGAAGTTTGTTGAAAAACAGGACAAAGACCAAGGATCTTTTTGTTCTACCTGCATGTGGCCATCATCACTGGCAATGTCGAGGACTCCAAAGCTACACTTAGGTCAAAGGAGGACAAAGAAACTCATCACGTAAGAGTCCTCATTTTCTTTCAGTTACTTAATTACACAAGTCATCATACACGGCTACAGTCTCATCACATCAAGTTCAAACAGTCTTCTTTCCTTTTCAAAAATGACCATTTGAATAGAATCTGAATCTGGCCGGTCAGAAGGGCCCAGAAGAACTCTTAACCTGTGAAAGGAGCGAACACAGCAGACAGAAGAAATAAATGTCTAGAGGGTGGTAAAAACAGTGTTAAAACACGAGTTGAGAAACTAAAATACCAATGTTTTAAAGGTATTCTGAGGCTGTCAAGAGACTGAAACCCAGAGCATCCAAGCGCAGGGCCACACACTTGAAAGCTCCAGGGCCAGGCGAGTCAGGTATAAGAGAAAGGTGGGCCGTCAGGGGAGGGGGACAGGGCAGCACATTGAAGGAAGCCCCTACCCTGCTCTGATCAGCTGTTGTGGCTTACAAACGTGGGAAAGGGGAGGGCAGGTTTTTAGAAGCTGAGATCCACATACTCATAGGAGCTCTCATGTTTTGTAAATGTAGATAACTAATTCAACATTAAAAAAATACATGAAAATGAATATATGTATGTATATGCATGATTGGGACACTGCTGTATACCAGAAATTGACACACTGTAACTGATGGTACTTCAACTAAAAACAAAAACAAACAAAAACTAGACTGGGCCCAACAACAGACTTGCTATCAGACCACAACCTCTGACCACGCTGACACACCTTGAAGGGTCCCCCCTTTGAGCCCGGAGACAGGCGCCACTTACCATGTGATCCAGCTGTTCTATGACACACTCGACGATTTCAGACTTGGTTTCCAGCAGCTCAGGGGCAAACTTTTCATTCATCCAGGCCTAAAAGCGACGCCAAGAGAAAAACAAGACTGTCACTACCGCAGAAGGAAACAGCCCTGCGAGTCAGGACACAGCCCTGAAATCAATAGCTACTGCAGGCCAACAACACCGTCTGCCTATCGGGTGGGAATACGGAAGATGCTCTGAGGACAAGTTATGGTTAATGATGGCTTTTTAATTTCTTTTAGTGGGAAGGCTGTGTTCACAACCTTACACGTGTCAAGAAAACCAACATTACGAAAAAAAAGAAATCCCCGTTCACTTCAAAAATGTCCCCAAAGTACTGCTGAGAGCAACCCCACCTGGTGTCCACACAGAACCTCCCTCCAGGCGGCAGCAACACATTTCCACTCCATCACCTGCTACCGTCCACCAGGGGGCACTAGCGCCCCTCTCGCCTGAGATGAAGTGAGCCGGCACAAATCTCCCCTCCCTTCCTTCCCGGAGCTCAGAACACTTAACCAATATGTTTTCATTCATCATTAGAATATCTGAGAAAAACTGGATATAGTTATCCTTATCCTGATGAGAAAACACAGATAAGTTATTTACGAACTGCCTAACAGCATAAAAGATTATGAAAGAAATGGAGATTCACCTGTTAAACAGTTTTCGAACAAGAAGTTAAACCCCTAATTGATGACTCAGGCTGATGCTTGGTGCGTTTCAGGAGTCACCAAGGTGCAGAGAAATGAAACGTCCACGGGTGACTGGGGAAACCATACTTATACTTCAATTACAGGAAACCTAGTTTCCGCACAGCTCAGAATTACGTGCCAAGCAGGCTCAGTTTGTTCATTCTGACATCCCTGAGTCTCTGCTTCTCCAATCACCACCATCCAGACACATCATTAAACACCGGATGTTGCTACTATCACAAAAAAAATTTTTTTTTCAGGTGCCAGAGCTTCCAGAATAGTGTTGCAGATACATAAAATTACTCAGAAAGACAAGCTGTATTTTCAAGTAGCATAATGAATGAGAGAAGACCAGACTGTCAGAGAATTTATAGAGCAGGAGTTTTTCTTTTCAACTGATTTAATTAAATACTGAACAGGGGGGGAGGGGAGGTATAGCTCAGTGGTGAGAGCGCGTGCTTAGCATGCACGAGGTCCTGGGTTCAATCCCCAGTCCCCCTATTTAAATAAATAAATAAACCTAATTACCCCTCCTGCAAAAAAAAAAAAAAAGTAGACAGCTTCAAGATTAGAGATTAAAAATATATTAAAATACTGAATAGGTAAAAAAATTTATGAAGTACATATTAACATGAAGAACAGTGATATAAACACTGGGGTGCACATAACTTCATTAAAGAATATTCTCATGATTTTATAAGTCCCCATGTACCCCTCCCTCTTCAGAGGTAATCACCAGCCTGAATTTAGTGTTTAATACTCTATTCAGTTTCACTACATTCATTTGTATTTCTGCATGATGCTTCTCGACCTTCTTAGGACAGGGCACTCAAAGAAAATGATTCCATTTGTACGGCAGGTATATTGGGTAAAAAGGAAGAGATGCAGTGGGGGCAGGATTCTCATTTACATTATGAAATCGTGTGGGGGGTGGGAAGGGACAGACTGGGATTTCAAAATGTAGAATAGATAAACAAGATTATACTGTATAGCACAGGGAAATATATACAAGATCTTGTGGTAGCTCACAGTGAAAAAAAATGTGACAATGAGTATATGTATGTTCATGTATAACTGAAAAATTGTGCTCTACACTGGAATTTGACACCACATTGTAAGATGACTATAACTCAATAAATTATGAAATTATGAAATCGTAGTAATAAAACATTACATTAGGGGAAAAGTGCAAATGTACAACATGTTCAAATGCCACCTTTTCCAAATTTTGAGAAACTTGTGTTTAAAATCCACAGTTTTTGATTTGTTTTTTAAATAATCACGTTCTATGCTTGAAATGACTATACCTGGTTCCTGATCAAACATTTAAATGTTTATCACTGTTGCGGGCGAAACTGTGTCCCACTCCACCTCCCAATTCTTATGTTAAAGTGCGAACTCCTAGCACCTCAGGATGTGACTGTATTCAGAGACACAGTCTTTAAAGAGGTAAGCAGGTTAAAATGCAGTCATTAGGATCGGCCCTAATCCAACCTGGCTAGTGTCCCCGTAAGAGAACAGGACACAGACACCCACAGAGGAAAGGCCATGGGAGGACACAGAAAAGGGCTCTCAACAAGCCCAGGAGAGAGGCCTCAGGAGGAACCAACCATGTCAACACCTCGACCCCATCGCAGACTGCTAGGCTCCCGAATTGAAAAAACAAATTTCTGTTAAGTCACCCAGTCTGTGGTACTTTGTTATGCAGCCATAGCAAACTGATATAATCACTGAAACGAGAAACTCTGCACTGTCAGTAGTATAGTAACACGGTCTTTACAGGCATTCAAGAGCACCCTACATGTGCTCCAGGAACTGGTTTCATCAGTGGCCCTCTTCAAGACCCTGTTAGGCCACCCTGAGGCCATGCTACACAGCCCAAGAGTCTGAGTCCAGCTGCAGCAGCTGCCTGGGTGGTTGGCTGCACTCAGGGCATCACTGCAGGAGAGCACTGGGCCCCAGGTAGAACTCCTGCTCACTCACTGCCAAGCAGAGCCTGCGGGGACAGACCCCATCATCCTTGGAGCCTCTGGTGTGTTCCATGTCACCCCTCTTCTGAAATAAGCCTTGAATTCCATGTCCTCATTTTCTGAATTATAACATTTGCACAGCTGAACCAAATAAAAAGGCTACGCTCTAAGCAAGGGGATTCTATTTGGGCGGCTCACCTGCTCCAGCCTGTCAATGAGCTCTGCAGGCGTCAGGACCACCTCCTCACTGCCCCCGTCAGAGTCCTGTCCCGAGACATCCAGTTCCTCTGTCATCATCTCTGAAACTAGGAACCTAATAAATAAAAGAACCCATACTCTGCAACGTGTCTTCCATTTACATGCAAGAATAGGCAAGTACGTATCTGGAAAATGGACAGGTTTACAATGAGGCTTATTGGCAGTGGCTAGAGACTTCAGACTTTGGTTTTGTAATTCCTTGCCTCTTCCTTCAAAATCTTAGGTCAGGGATCAGTTTCCCAAAGCGGGAACGTTATAAACGTTATAAACGTTTCCACGTACACCCTGGATTGAGCATCTATCACACCGTGCAGTAATTCTTTGTTCGCCTTCCAGGAAGAAGTCCGTTCCTCGGGGACTGCGCTCAGTTCAGTTCTAACATGAATCCTGGCACCTCTACGTTCTGGGGACACAAGGACCTGTGCAGCCCCTGCGCTGAGCACGGGGCCTAACTCACAGCAGGCACTCAAAATTGCTGGGAGAACCAATCTATGATCCCTGGAGCCACACGGCCCACCAACAGCAGGCTGGTCAGTGACCTGAAGTGCTTAGGAAAGGCGGTGATGGGGCCGAGGGCGTGTCCCCGGAGTCTCAGGGACACCAAGAGCACCTTCCTCCCGCTCCTTTCCTCTCCCGGGGCCATGAGCACAGGGTCATCGCCTCCCCAAACGCCTGCGCACACACTCACACGCCGGATGCTCACCTGGGCCGGCGGCACGCTGCGAGACACTCCGGGCTGGCAGGCGGCGAGGCCCGGACACTCGCGGGAAGTTCGCCCAAAGACCACCGGCGGCAGAGCGGTCCGCACAAGGCCTTTCCGGGACGGAGCCGACCTTCACTTTGCAGCTCCCGCGCTCCTCTCGAAACTTCCGGTCCGGGTCCAACGTCACCGCGCACGGGTGCTGCTGACCAATCAAGGCCCTCGGCCACGCCCACTTCGGGGGCAGGGATTACGTCCCCGCGGCTCGCTCTCTCAGCGACTTCCGGAGGCGGGAGGCAGCGGGAGGCGGGCCCAGGCTAGCCCCGCCCACCTCGGCCGCGCTCGGGCGTGCGGTCCCGACTGACACTTCTCAGGGCCGGTCGGCAGGGGGCGCCTGGCCACCGCGGCTGACGACCCGAGCGATGCGGGCCTCCCTGCGACCCCATCCCGCCCCACCCCGGGTACAACCGCCCTGTGTGCGCTGGCCCGTAGCTGGGTCCGCAGAGAGGTAGGCTGTGTTAAAGTCAGGCCGCTTCCACCTCTTGGATCATCTTCTCCACCCCGCGCTCTTGTGGCCCTTCTGGTTCCCTCTGCCTGAACATCAGCCCCGGCCACTTAGCCCAGCTTCTGAAAGCCTTCGGGCGAGTGGTTCTTGAAGCGTGGCGCCAGAACACCGGCAGCAAGCTCGTCTGCGCCCCTGGAGAAAGGCAGGTTCTCAGGCCCCACCCAGACCTGCAGAATCAGAAACAATGCGGGGTCGGGGGTCCAGCAGATCTGGCTCATCGGGTGACCCTGATGCAGGCGAGGCTGAACCGCTGCTTTCGGCAAAGCTTCCATCCCAGCTGACTGATGCTCTAGCTTATTTTCACTTTCACTGTTTATGCCTGCTGCCTTTACTGGAGGGCAAAAGCATATATATATGTATTTTTTTCTTTGTGTGATTAGTTTTTCATCTCTGAATTGTTGATCCTTTTCTGTCTGCTCTCCTTTTTATTTATTTATTTATATGAGGGGGAGATAGTTAGATTTCTTTCTTTATTTATATTTGGAGGAGGGACTGGCGATTGAACCCAGGAACTTGTGCATGCTAAGCATGCACTCTACCACTTGAGCTATACCCTCCCCCTCCTTTGCTTTCTGTGCAAAGCCTCACTTTTGGCTGCCCTAGAAGTGCCCCTTCCCTATCAATCTGAAGACTGATGGTTCCTATGCCATGTTGATTGATTAGGAAAAAGAATTTGGCTAATTGACAGGTTGATAGTCCCTGCCTGATTACAATCGTGTTATCAAAATAACCACACCGAGTGAGACAGTGGGCTTATTTACAAAGCAATGTGGAAGGGGTGGGGGGACAGCAAAGAGGGATTCCGAAAGGAAGGGACATTTGAGCTGTGTCTTGAAGCACAAGTTTTGTTAATGACAGACGGATGGCCTTAAAAAATGTCCGTTTTGACTCTGTGTTTCAATGGTTTGGTGATCCAGTGGTTTTTCGTTGTGGCAGGTCGTGTTTTCCTGAGAGAGCTGCTTTGATACTGATCTCATCATGAGTTCTTCCTTCAGCAGTGTGATGCTGACACACCTCCATCCAGAAGTGGGGTCTATGATCTCGCCTTTTAGATCCAGAAAGCCCTTTGTGACTGTCTGGGCCAAGAGAATGCAGCAGAAGTGATGCTGCCTGACTTCCGGAGCCACGTCAGGACAGACGGTGCAGCCTCCACCCACTGTCTTTCTCGAGCCGTATCCCTTGGGAGTCGTGAGCAGACAGGTGAGATGTCTGGCTACCCTGCAGCTGCCATGGAAGGTCCCAATGGAAAGGTCGTGTAGAGTTGGAGAGCCACGTCCAGGGAGCCCCAGCTGTTGTACCCTCCAGATGTCTGAGTTGAATGAGCTTTCAGACAGTTCTAGCGCTCAGACTTTGAGCCATCCCAGCTGACTCGGAGGCAGCAGGGACCAGCCGTCCCTGCAGAACTTTGCCCAGATTGCAGAACTGTGAGCGAAACATGGGGGTTTTAAACCCCTGCAGTTTGGGTGGTGCGTTCATCAGCATTAGATGACTTGAAGGTTCGTCTTCAGGCACAATCCCATTCTTCCATAATTCTCATCACTGCATAGTTTTTCATCAGTCTTTATTAATACTGCTTAAGTGTTACAGATTTAAGTCCAAACACCTATAACTTCTTCCCACAAGTACCAAGTACTTAGTTTACTGACTCAAAGACTTCCCTTCTCTGGTGTCAGCTGCCTCTCCAAGTCTCCCACTGCTCCTCAGCTGAGGATCTGGAGCCCAGCTCCTGAGTCCTTACTGCACAGAGCTGTGGCCTGGGACAGGGCACTTCTCTGGGCTAGGTCTGGTTGTCCTGCCTGTTAAACGAGAACAGTAGGTGTCTTCCTGAAGGCAGAGGGATAGATTTAAGAAAAAAAATCAGGGCCCCCTTTCACTTCTAAGTTCTTTTTTTCCAACTGATACTCATCAGACAAAACCATTTTAGAGTAACGGTTTACTCATTACTCTACTCGTATTTACTCAATACAAGTAGAGAGATTTCTACTATGTATAGAAGGGGCACTGAAGGAGACATCCAAAGAGAGTACACAGAGCCCCCGCCCCGGGGGAAGTAGCATAAGCTTTGGGTGGAAACTAAGGCCCTCGTGACGTTTCGGAAGGTGGGAGAGAAGACGTCTTCCGTTACATTATGAAGAACAAAGAGAAAAATCAGGAACACTTGATGGATGTGTCCCCACCGTCAAGAAATTTTCTTTTTTAAGTCATATTTTCTTTAAAAAATTTTTTTTTCTTGAAGTGTAGTTGATTTACAATGTTAGTTTCAGTTTACAGCAAAGCGATTCCGTTATACATATGCATACATATGTATATGTTTTCTTTTCAGATTCTTTTTCATTATAGGTTATTAAAAGAAATTGAGTATAGTTCCCTGTGCTCTACAGTAGGTCCTTGTTGTTTATCTCTTTTATATAGAGTAATATGTGTCTGTTAATCCCCAACCCCTAATTTATCCCTCCCCACCCTTTCTCCTGGGGTAACTATAGTCTGTTTTCTATGTCAGTGAGTCTGTTTTTGGTTTATAAATAGAGTTTTTTTTTAAATTGAAGTATAGTCAGTTACAATGGGTCAGTTTCTGGTATACAGCACAATGTCCCAGTCATACATACACATGCATATATTCATTTTCATATTCTTTTGCATTAAAGATTATTACAAAATATTGACTGTAATTCCCTGTGCTACACAGAAGAAAATTTTTAATCTATTTTGTAGATAGAATTTGTATAAATTTTTTTTTAGGTTCCACATATAAGTGATATTTGATATTTCTCTTTCTCTGTTTTGACTTAGGTCAAGAAGTTTTAAAAAAATAATTACAGAGCCATGCAAATGGAAAGCCAGTGATTAAAATGATCACGTGAAAAAGAGAATTACATAGGTTGTCATAGCAGGCGGATGAAGTTTGATGAAAAGAGCAAGATGAACACACACGCGTGAACTCAGACGAGGAAAACGTGAAGCTACCAGCACAGCAAAAGAAGGAGGAAGCCACTGCCCAGAGGTGAAGAGGACACAGAAAACAGGACCCTATGCCGTTTGAAGAAAGTGAAAGTCAGTGCAATTTCCAAGCGTTGTTCAATAAAGAAATTAATGGCGGTTAAACACACAGCAGAGAGAAACAGCCAAAGTCTTTGTGGACAGCTACAGAAATATGCATTAATAAGAATGGACCTAATTTTTCTCCATCACTAAGGACAGAAGACAAGGCGTACATGTCTTGACAGTACCGTGAGCCTGGAGAAAGATGCTTGCTAAATGCAAGGTCGTACCGTTGTCATTGTTCGTCTAGCATCACTGCCCGTGTGCATTCGGTCCACAGCTGCTTCTCCATGTTTCCTTCCTCTGAAGTCCATCACATTCTTGATCTCACTCCCCTAAGAAGCAAAGCACTAAGCCTTGCGGAGTGTATTAGTTAAGCGAAGTTTAACCCCTGTGTTGTTCAGAATGAATGAAGATTTGGACTAAGGAAAGTAAGAGAGCAACTTGCATTTTTAAAGAAAGCAGAAAAGCCCTCTTAGAATATTTCCTTCTAGCCTCACAAGGAAAGCTGTTGGCTGGTGAATTTGTAAGTGTTTTTCTGGCCAATGGTAAAACCCCACGTCCACTTGTATGGCTGAGATGCTGGAAAACTTGGGAAGCCAGGACTCTGAAAAATGTAACATGTGGGCAATGCCTGATATCTCTAATTCCTCCCCCCACCCCCAGATTTCAGCTCCTCATCCCTTACTCAAATCCCATCTTGACTGCAAGAACATTAAATCGACCCATATATGTTTCCAATAAAGACATAAACGTCTCAAATCTCTTCTAAATTTTGCGATCACACTGTTGAGAATTATGTGGCTTTGTAATGTTGTTTAACTGGAAAAAGTATGTTCGTTGTGCTGTACACCAAAAATTAACACACTGTAATTGACTGTACTTCAATTTAAAAAAAAAAGCATGTGTCCAAACTCCGAGTGCTCTATTCTCTGTTTTGCCTACCCGCTCCCTGGTAGGAGTGTGGTGTGACCCTCCCTTCCTTTGTTGGGTCTTCATGTATTCCTAGTTTCCGAAATAGACACACACACCTGTCCTCCACCTCCGTGTTTTGCTTTCTCATGTTTAAGGGAAGGATGCTTTTTTTCTCTCCTGAGCACAGAATCAGCCTTAGGAGTGAAAAAAAAAGGGCCAGTTTGCTACAGAGTGGTACCCATCTCCTGCAGAGAAAGCCAGCCCGGGAAATAAAATATTTGGCTTTGACGTCAGCGCTGACCAAGGCTTCCCAGCCCTGGGCAAACTATAGATGCCGCCTGCCCCTTTGCCTCCGCTCTGTCAGCAGGTACCAGCCAAGGCTGCTGCCTCCCCGCGCAGAGAGTGAGAGGCTGTTCTCTCGTCCCAGCATCGCTGTTTCACACTCTTGGACCTTTCCTTGGAGGGGCGTGAACAACGCCTCTAGGCTAGCACCTCATCGTCTTAGGCTGAGACCCTGCACGGAAGCAGGCTGTCGCGGGGGATGGAGGGAACTCCCTCGAGAGGAGTGGGGAGGCTCTCTAAGTGATCTTAATTGCTCTCTGAACGCAGCACTGTTGATTTTCTTGCCGTTTGGGGCCTCCCCCTTACACCCTCTTTGCTCCATTCACGTTGAACTGCTCAGGGACACTAGGGATTCTGTCTCCTTTCTTTGCACTTGCCCTTCCCTCTCTCTAAGCTTCACTGTTGGCATTTAAGCCCCTCACGAACTCCTCTGCATCCTCCAGGACCCAGCCAAGGTACCTCTTCCTCTGTGAAACCATCCCTAACATGCTGGTCGCTGGTACACCGAACGCTATTCTGATGCAGCGTTTATAATGCTGTATTGCAGTTTCCACCTGTCCGTTTCTCCTGTTAGGCTGTGAATTCCCTGAAGGTATCCCCAGATCTAGCGTGGTGCCCATCATCCCTGCACCCATTCATTTCTTCATTCAACAAATATTTCTGAGCAGGGAGGGTATAGCTCAGTGGTAGAGCGCATGCTTAGCATGCATAAGGTCCTGGGTTCAATCTCCAGTCCCTATATTAAATGAAAATAAGTAAATAAACAAACTAATTATCTCCCTCCGAAAACAAAACACAAATATTTCTGAACATCCAGTGATGTGTGAGTGTCTACTTCCAGGCCCTCTGCAGGCGTTACAGGTAAAACAGTGAACAGAAAACACAGACTCGGTGATGGGAGATACAGCAGATAAATGGGAGATACAGAGATAATAACAGTGGTTTGTCAGGTGGTGAGAGAACAGAGCTGGGTGACACAGAGAGACCCTGGAGGGTGAGGTGGGTGTAGAGGGTTGGGGTAGACATCTTAGTCCCATCAGAATGCTGTTGCAAAATCCCATAGGTTATATTATGTTCTTCCAAAGAACAGGAATTTCTCTCTTACAAGTCTGGAGGCTGGGATGGCCAAGGTCATGGTGCCGACAGAGTCAGCGTCTGGTGAGGGAGGGCTCGCCTCCAGTGACTGTCTTTTCACTGTAGCCTAGCATTATGGGAGGAGGGCAGGGGCACTTTCTGGGCTGCTTTTATAAGGGCAGTAATCTCATTCAGGAGGGCTCCACCCACAAGACTGAATCACCTCCCAGAGGCCCCCACCTCCTAGTACCATCCCCTTGAGGGTTAGCTCTCAACATGTGAATTTAGGATCTCAACCTGATGGGTGTTAGTAAATTAGGATATAGAGTTTATATATGACATAAAAAATAAAATGTATAATTTGTTCTTTAGGAGAGGAAATGCTAGTCTGCCCACCACCAGTTGGGCCAAAATGATGAAGATTACTGTGATCTCATCTCCATTGATGTCAGGAGGTAACCTGCATGCAAACACCTTATGAGAATATTGTTCCACTTTCTCCATTCTGGTGAGTGAAGCAGTGAGGTGAATCCAGGTCACTATGAAGAGGTTCAGCTCCACGGCCATCATCCAAGAATCCATCTTCCATTGGAAATGGTGAAGACTGACCTTTAATTGAATCATTTTCAGCTCTCATTACGTGGATGCGTGAACTCTCCAGTGAGCACATGTCAAATGTCCTGGGGCGATCCAGAAAAGGAAAAATGTTGTCAGCCCTCTTCAAGCTATTGTCTATCCAGGACAGAGGAGCAAAATGGGCTGCTTTTATAAGGGCACTAATCCCATTCAGGAGAGCTCCACCCTCATGACTGAATTGCCTCCCAAAGGCCCCCACCTCCTAATACCATTGTGACCTCCTAATACCATTGTGACCATTGTGAGCTGTGGTGCTTGGAGGTTAGATCTCAACATGGGAATTTGGGGGGGGCCACAGATATTCAGCAGACTCCCTGAGGAGGTGACATGTGAGCACAGTTTGCAGGAGGAATGAGTCAGTTGCAAGGAGGTGGGTGTGCAGCCCAGAGGAGCTACAAAGCGGCAGAGTTATTTGCTCATTGCAGAGTAGACAGTGATGTGAATTTGCCTTTTGTAAAAAAAAAAAAAAAATTAAATGTATCTTCTGAAAAACTATTTGCCAAATAGAATTTATCAGTCTAAGAAAAATGGTTTTCTTAATGATCTTCTGGGTAAGAGTCAAGTAAGGAGCAATACGACCTTTCCATCAAGAAATCCACAAGGCTTTGTGTCAAGAACTTCTGATGAAAAGCTCATATGTCTATGTGCTGGACAGGTCCTTGTGTTTATTGGGGGACCCTGTAATTTACTTTAGGGAATTGTCTCTAGGTCTAAATGAAAACCCGGCCAAGCTCAGTATTTCTAAATGCTTACAGCTCAGGACACTGCTCTTTTTTTTTTTTTTTTTTTAATATGTAGTCAGAGGACAAGCTTTGACCAGAGTCATAGGAAAAGAGTCATTCCACTTTGGACTAAAGTTAATTAAAATAATTTTTCTGTGTTAAGGACAACTCTTAAAAAACCATCAGCTTCATTGGTACACAGGGAGTGGTTTCCCTGAGATGACAATACAGAGTATGATTTACTTTAAAATTTTCTGAAGTTCCTCAGGATGACACCTGCACCCCAATGTTCATAGCAGCACTATTTACACTAGCCAAGATATGGAAGCAGCCTAAATGTCCATTGACAGATGACTGGATAAAGAAGATGTGGTCTATTTATACAATGGAATACTACTCAGCCATAAAAACTGACAACATAACGCCATTTGCAGCAACATGGTTGCTCCTGGAGAATGTCATTCTAAGTGAAGTAAGCCAGAAAGAGAACAACAAATACCATATGAGATCGCTCATATGTGGAATCTAAAACAAACAAACAAACAAAGCATAAATACAAAACAGAAATAGACTCACAGACATAGAATACAAGCTTGTGGTTGCCAAGGGGGCTGAGGGTGGAGAGAGAGAGACTGGGATTTCAAAATTGTAGAATAGATAAACAAGATTATACTGTATTGCACAGGGAAATATACACAAGATCTTATGGTAGCTCACAGAGAGAGGAATGTGACAATAAATATATATATGTTCATGTATGACTGAAAAATTGTGCTCTGCACTGGAATTTGACACAACATTGTAAAATGATTATAAATTAATAAAAAATTAAAAAAAATTTTCTAAAGTTCCAAACTTTCTGATCAGAGTTTCAGAGATGGAATTGTATTGTAATTGTTACAATTTTGTTTCCATTTCTACATGAAGCGTCTATAAATTATAATCTCCTGAGGCATCAGTACTTGAAATAATAAGGAATAAGAGGCCTGGGTTAATATAAAAATGTGAACTTTAAACATGTTTGACATCTTAGAAACTTCTGGCCGTATGTCTACATTTCTTCATTGAAACACTTCTTACAGGTTTCTCACTGGTGAAACTAAACATTTTAACTAAGTTCAGTATTCACCCTCTATCAGGAAGCTAAAGAATGGGGGTAATTAATCATGTTCCATGTCCCTGGGCATTTCATACGAAATTAACTAGAACAGAGACTGTGATAATTCCACCTTTAGCGTATCCCAAAGTGATTTAAAAAAATTAGATTTTTTTTTCAATTTATGAACATATGTTCAGTCAGTTATAAAAATATTTTCAGCTGAAAACACTGAAATGTAGTCATGAAATTTCATCAACTGTGGGTTATTTTTTTGGAAACAAGAACCAGAGCCCTTGGGTCATTCGGTCTCTCCCAGCTGATCTTGCTGTGAGCAGCTGTCACCCCGTAAGTTGCTAACTCATTAGAATCAATAAGATTTGGATGTGACCCGTGGAGGTCTGTGGAGGCTGAAATTACTTTGGGCTTTTCCCTGTTTGTGGGGAAGTGGATCGTGTTTCCCCGTCACCTTCTCTTTGTTTCATCTTGGACATGTTTACTCTAAGAGAAAAGTTCAGCTTAGCCCTGAACTTTACCCTTGGCTATTGGCTGCTTCTAGGCTGGAAGTTTAATTCATTCCTTTTAGAGGCCTACCTGTAAGCAGGAAAGAGTCATTGGTCCATATGTCTCACTTTTTTTTTTTTTTTTTGTATAATTAGAACTAGCAGAACTCAGAGGCTTCTTGACCATCCATAAGACAAACAGGCTTGAAGGCTTGAAGGAAATTGCAAATCGAGATCTGAGTGAAATCCCTTGGGGGGGGGATGGGGGATGGGGGACGGGGTTGGGGTATTGTGTAAAATTGTCAAAGCCCACCCTGATACTGGAGATGTTACCTAGTGTGTGTAATATTTAGGATATGGTCATTTATATGGACAGATACATGTAGCCATCTTTGTAATAAACAATTTTTAGGCATTTGATAAAATATGGAAAATAACGAGCCATTTGATACTGCAAATTCAATTTAGGCCCTGTGCTCCTCCCCCACTTCCCGCCGTCCCCAGAGGTGACCGCAACCTGGCGTCTATGGTACCCAGACATCTTGACATATTTTACTACAATTGTGTGTATGAAAAAATAATAATATGGTAATAACAAAAAAATTGTGTGTATATGTGCATATGTAGATCAGTTGGGAAAACTCATGGAATGTAGTCATAAAGCAACTTTATTTTTGTCCCTTTACATTTATTTGTTGCAAATAATTCTTCCCTGTAGCTGGATGAAAACCCAGGAAGGTGTGTGATGGCTCTTGTCACTCTCTGGATGGAAAAAAAAAGGCCCCACGATCTCTTTACGTCACAATACCTAGTCCCCATTCAGTCATTCAAATGTTTTGTTATCAAAACCGTCTCTGGAGAATGGGCCACCCTGGGGCTTGGCACTGGCCTCCGATGGCTGATGGCCGACGGGGTACTCTGACTTGGTCGTGGCCAGATCGACTCTGGCGAGGTCCTTGATGTCGAGCCACGTGCTAGGCACCCCCTCACTGCCATGACCGCTTCACAGGGTCCCAACGAGCAAGCACCAGGGAACTGAGAAGAGGCTGGCAGACGTCAAAGGACTCTCCACGGGCGCAGTGAGAACCTGTTGGCGGGGATGCTCTCCGACAGGCGCTAGCTTGGCCTGTGAGTTTCTTTGCGCTCCTGGCCGCTCCTAGAGGTCCTTCCACCCTGTTCCTCTCCCCCTCCCCCTCCTCACCAGCCTCCGGCCCACCCCGCCCCCAACCCCCAGCAGCCGGCCAACCAACTAGCCACGGCCTGAATCAGTGCACCTGCTCAGATCAGGTCCTGCTCATCCCTCCCACTGGAAGGAGACTGGGGACACCACAGAAGGAGGAAGGATCGGAGGGGCAAAAGGAGACTGTCTGGCCCACTGCGCACATGTGGGTCTGCAGCCAGCTCTCCATTCGGACCCATGGGTGCTGAGCCTGTCCTGGTTCCAAAGCCGCGTCTCATCTCTACAGCTCAGTGAACCTAGTTAGTTACAGGGCGTGTGTCTTCATCCGTCCTAGAGTCAGATGTCAGGTTCCCTAAAAAAACCTTACTGGGACCTTGATTGTCAGGCCAGTAAGTTCTTAATAAGCTTGTCTGTTAAGTGAACTGACTAGATTAAATTTTACCCTAGGAGACTAATGCCTCCTCCAGCCCCTTCTGTCTCTAACTGTTCCATGCGGTTCACAGGCAGCTGCATTTTATTCTGACACCGCACATTTCCTTGATAAATAGAGAAATTGGATTCACTTCCAAAGCTATGTAGAACTTGGGAGAGTAGAAGACAAGATACATAAGCCAACTTTTTTTTTTTTTTTAACAAGCCAACTTTTTCTTTTCCTCAGAATTTTCTTAGTCTCTGTCATGGATCTGATTATTATTTTTAATTGCTTTTACCTATCTTTATTTTGCCTTTGTTCTAATTTCTTTTTTTTAATTAAACTTTTTTTAAATTGACATATAGTCAGTTACAATGTGTCAATTTCTGGTGTACAGCACAATGTCCCAGTCACGCACATACACATATATATTCGTTTTCATTAAAGGTTATGACAAGATATTGAATATAGTTCCCTGTGCTGTACAGAAGAAATTTGTTTTTGGGGATCAGATTATTTTTAATTTGTTGCTCTTGTTGGCAGACGTTGGTAAAGTTTCTATTGTCAGTGTGATTGCTGTTGGGAATTCTGGTTCCTTAAGAGATGATTTTCCCATCTTCAAATAGTCCCTCCATATCATTAGATATTAAGTGAGGATTTTTATCTGCCCTATACATGCTGTAAGGCCTTTCCTTCCCTAATTGTTTACTTGAGGCATTCTTCATTTTAAAATTAGACAGTAGCACCGATCATAAGGTTGCTTTTTCAAGCACATAATCCATCAAATAACTAAATTAGGAATTGGTCTAAATAAAGCATTTGTACCCAGTATGAGATGCAGAAAGATATGCAAAAGCTGTGCGTATCAGCCCTTTAATTGGAAAGAAAAGGTCACATTACATCTGTGTTTTTGAGCCCTTGTGTACCACAGAATCTAGCTTCTCCAGTTACGCTGGCATTCATTTGGTTGCTCCCAGAAGACTAATTGCCAAAATATTTTGAATACAAATTATGACGTTCATTTCCTGGCAATAAACTGGACTGTGAAAATCTGAAGTAACAGATATATACATGAGCAGATGTAACATTAAGAACAACAGATCTGATGGCAACCAGTGACTTTTAGGCACCTCCCTTGCCCCCACCTGCCTTTTTGAAAAAAGAATTCCTTTATAAGCAAAAGAAAAACATTTTTCAAAGACAAAATGAGTTATTAATCTGAAGATTAAAGACTTCACTACCAAGGTAAAAAATGACCACACAAAGTGAAGTAAATTCTTAACAAGGTCCAGCAGTACTTAAATTACTCAGATACTAGTTTTGAAAAATCTAAAAATTCTGCCTGCATAAATTTGCTTTAACTTGACAGTGACCTGTAACCAAAGATCTTTGGTCGTGTCTGCTTTATAAAGTTATTTCTTTTTGCAAAATGGAAGCTTAAAACATTTTAAAGTAGGCATAAAGTGTCTCTAGAGCTTCCTGGTTTTAGGCAGAATTTCTCAGAACTTCCTACCATTTGAGTTTTATGGAAAGAACTTAGGTTACAATACAGAAGAGCTGTAACCTTTATTTTGATCAGGAATATGTATAGTGTATATTTATATTTATTGATGTTATCCTCCAACCGAGCACAAATTAGGATGAAGATCACCTTGACCTATCTCAGTATCTGGAGCATTGAGGAGTCTCTGGTGGTATTCGATTGCAAGCCTGCTTGATTCATTTTAGCTGCTAAATGAGGGACAAGCCCATTCTTCATAATTTCTTGTAATTCTGTACAGAGAAGTCTCGTTAGTAAGGACTTAAATGAAAACAAAGTATCATTCCTGCTTTTCGAAGTCCTAGAAAACTTTGAAAAGTAGAAACTTTCTAAAAGTGAACTTTTATTGAAAGATTAAAGAAGTTTAAAGAATTAAGGAGAAAAATACTTTAAAATGTTCTCGTTTTAACCATAGCTAGGTTTAACCTAACATACTGGCACTGCCAATGATAAGATAGTATAACAAATGGACAGATTACGAGTAGGAGGCTTGTTCGTTATTCCTATTTCAGACATTTTGAATGCAATTCCTTCCCTTTCCCTGGGAATTCCTGATCTAGAGGAGAAAGGCTGCTGGAATCCTGACTAGTTATCTCCAGGCAAAAGTCCACGCTAGTGGAGTTTGAGCCACAGATACCATCTCCTTCTGGTCTTAGAACAAGACTTTCTAAGGGTGGTTGACAAGTCCGTATCTTAACAAGTCAAACACCTTGCTAATTAAGACGCAGTAAAGTTAATTCTATGAATGACCTGTCAACTTAGACCTCATTCACTTACACACTTTGCAGATATCTGAGTGCTGAGTCTGTGCAGCACTGGGTACAATGCTTGGACTTAGGGACAGATCCAAGGGTTAAGAGACAAACTCTGCTCTCTGGGAATGTGAGAGGCTGAGTGGGGAAGGCGAGAGAAGTGTGTAAATCAAACATGGCATGGATATTCTGACCGCCTTTATAGGAGATTAAAACAAACACAACAAGGAACAAAGCAGGCTGCTCTTGAGAAGCGATGACTCGTCTAGGAGCAGGACCAAGTAGAATATGGAAGGAACTAAAGTTAGAATATAGACTATTTTATAAACTGTTATTCTCTGCAAATGCCTTTCAAGAAACGAAGTCATCACACGATCCAAGACAGTGACAATACGGTGACACTTTTTTCCTACTGAAACGCTGCAATCTCTTATGTCTTTAATTGAATACGTTTTTGAATATTAAGGACTATTTCTTGGTTTTTACCTATTTGGCTAACATATCTGCTCTTAAGAGATAAAGCATGTAAAAAACTGAGAAGTATGGCAAGCTGTATATATGTAAGATGTTTGCTTAAAAATACTAAGCTACACTGAACCAGTGTTTCTGGCGGTATTGTCTATCTGCCAAAATTAATACCACATCAGTGACCGCTCTACAAATCACACCAAATATGACACAGAGACAATTTGTTTAAGAAAAGTTTTACTCATGTGTTAATATTTCAGCAAAGTTATTGCAAAGGGTTTAAAAGGCAGACAGACACACTATTATAGGCCATAAACTAACAACTTTTATACAATTAAAATATTACACAGACCTATGGGACGTGTTGAAATAACTAACAGACCCACAAAAGAAATTAAATCTGAAAGGTTAAATCCAGTATTAGCACCTACAATCTCTCTGAAAGTATAACTGTTAACTGTTTCATTCTCTCCTAATGTATTTCTTAACTTTCTTCCAGATACAGTGCTCTCGAGCCCCAAGGTAACGAAGGACCTGAGAAGCCCCAACACTAAGAATGCACAGCCAAAAGAACCAGAAATATTGACTCCGACTTGAGAGTTTTAGTTGGAAATCCCTTAACTTACTGAACTTGAACCAATCATAAGATTTCTATGCAGTGAATACTGTATATGAGGAACATCTATGAATCGTAAGGGATAGTTAAAAATTAGCAATATACAGTATTATTCCTATCAAATTTTTTTTCTCATAAGTTATATTTATAACAAAACTAGAATTAAAATATTTATTACACTTGCTTATTACACATTCAGGGACACAGCAGGGACATTTATGTGTTTGATGGTTTAGCATCCACTTTATTGTGCTTGCTGAGTTTTGGAGGGAACAGGCAACACATATATCTTCCCAACATTCAAGGAAATGCAATAATAACAAAATTTTCAAAATGAAAAAAAAAACCCTTGGAAATTGCATTAAATACTGCTTTAATTAGGAGCTGCTATAATAAAACCAGTCACATGATACATTTTTTTCCCAGTGAGCTTCAGTTTGAGAAACTGGACAGCAGAATTAGGGCTTTGGGATTCGAGTCAAATGGCAAAACTGGTAGTTCTCTGACATCTGGGAGATGCATTAGCAAAACCATAGACACAGCCCATCCTTCAACGAAATCCCAGAGAAGAGCGTTTCATTAACTTGGGGCTGAGGCTGGACCCTGGCGAGGACGGGACCTGCCGGAGCGGCCCAGGGAGTGTCGGGAGCCACTGGAACTGGGGGCAGGTAAGAAAGAAACTGTGTTGGGCTGACCAACTGCATATTTTATTAATGGCTTTGAATAAAAGAAAAAGTGAAATGCTTCATTGTGTTTTATCAGGAACTAATCAGAAGATTACAGAGTCCTACACAATTTGGAGACACACAGTGGATGCTGAGCGACTAGAGGTCACTCCAGGTGCGGAATTTAGAAAGTCAGTCCTTGGAGTGAATGGCACCGTGGCTCTGGCAGCAGATACGAAGGAATGATGCTCTGGAGAGGAGGTAGGGGACACTCTGCGGTCGGCCAGTGGGGAGATGAGGGTCCCAGCTGGAGATGGGATCTGTAATTAGAGGGGAGAAGGAGAGGGTTTAGACAGGGACTCCAGACTAACCTCAAAAACAGCAACTGATGTGAGCTCCTAATATGCGGGGTACAGGTTACTAACCCAGGTTCTAGCTAATAACAGACCTGGATCTGCACCCCTTGCCGGAGTGAGCACACAACTCAACAGTCGAGAAACCCAGGCCCCGCGTCCTGAGACCTCTGACCCACCGTGTCACGGGAGCTAGTACACCCCAGGGGTAAGTGGCTGCCTCCATCACTAACTACCAGGTTTCAGCCTCGGACAAGTCACCTAGGTTTCCTCATCTGCAATCAGGGATAATATTATCTACCTCATAGGGGTGTTGCGACCATTAAGAGCATTTAGAATAGTCAGTGCAGACGAATGTTGGTCATTTTTATTATCACAAATTTATCATGATAGAATAGTGATATATTCCATTTTTTTAAGAAGACAATCTTAATCCAAAGAAAGAAAACACCATCAGTGTATTTAACACTAAAGGTATCCAAAAAAATGAAAACTTTTTAAGAGGAGCAAAATATTTTGTTTAAAGCTCTTTTTAAAAATAAAGGCCATCTCCATGATTTGTGTCCTCTTTTGTTGAATTAATTTAAATCCCATATAATGCTTCAACCTGCTGACACTTAAGCAAAATTAGAGAATTGAATTAATTATTCTTAGAGTTTTCCCCTCGTCCAAGACCTCAGCCCACACAGGATCCTGGGCCCGAGGAACTCATAGCTCTGAAAACTAAATTGCACTGAACAAAAATATTTACGTTCATGAAATTACCACAAGTTCCTAACGTAAATCTTATTTCAAAATCTCACCGTTGTTGAATATTGATAGATTAGTCTCTGGTGTGTAATTGCTCAAAACCCCGCACCACCTCAGAAAAGCATTATATTAGCAATAAGAGCTGCAAAATGAGTCATGACAAAGGGGTGGTGCCAAGTCAGCGCAGCTGTAACCCATCAAACAAATGTGCCCCAACCGCACAGAACAAAAACCGCACAGAGGGTTCCTGGTTGCTCGTTTGGGAAATGTCAGTTTGGAAACTGAACGTGAGAAAGTGCGCAGACCGGTAACACCGAGTGCTCCGAAACAAAGCCTCTGTGAGGAATAAAACCCATGGCTGACGATGTCATTATCTGGGCCTGTGGCTTTCAAGAATTCCAGTGACACGTTCCCTAGCGCTAAAAGGAGGCAGCTTGGGAAGGTTGGTTGGTCTTTAGGATTCGACAGATGGTACGGGACCAGACAAAATTAATTTTTAAAAGGTACTGGAAAAGAAGAGGAGGGGATAAACACTTAGAAAAATTGGAGGAACTCTTTTTGTCTCCACGTTTCTGCTGCCAGAAGTACTTCCAGGAAGTGCGGTGTGAAACATGGGTCTCTGTGGTCGGTCAGACTTGGGCTCGTATCCCAGCACTCAGCTGTGTGTCTCTGAGAGCATCATTTAGCTGTTTGTACCCTGGCTTGCTTATCTGCCAGATGGGGGAAACACTTTGCAGAGTTCTTCTGAGAATCAGAAATATGGCTGGTCTAACACGCGGCACCCGCAGGCGCCCTCACAAAGGCAGCTCCCGTGATTATTACTGCTGGTGTCCCGGGGAGGAGTCTGCTTTGGTAGGTGAGTCAGTGACAGAACCTCCAGACGAAGGCCACCAGGAAAGCACAGCAGAGCACTGCTGGGACGAAGAGGGCAGGACTGAGACTGGCAGAAAACAGGGAAGTGTGATTTCTGTGTCACCCAGCCGGCCAGGCTGCCGCACCACGGCTTCCACACGATTCCTCCTCTACGTTCCTACCAGGATTAACTGATTTGTTTCTCACTTATTCAAGGTCATTACACGGATATATAAGAATATAAACATTTTGAAAGGAATTAAATTTCCTGTTCTACCCACTGGAGGTAAGGCTTCTACAGGGCTATGCGCCATTTAAGTATGTGAAATAGTCAGAATCTCCCTACTCCACTCTGAAATGTTTCTTTTGTTACTAAAACCATTTGTTTTCTAGGCAGGGGTATTTCTGAACTGACTCTTAGTGTAAAATCCAACTATTAAAATGCCTAGGATAGTTTTGAAATATTAAAATTAACTACCCCCCCCACTGCCACAAAAAACCCCCCAAAATCCCCAAACCAAAGAAACAACAAAACCAGTCCAAAAACAACACAGGGGGAAAAATATTAGGATTAAATTCTATATCACTTAGGTTATGGAACTTGGGTTAAATGCACATTTTAAATATTAAGCCAATACAGAGACTATGTCACTATTCAACAATCTATGATACAGGGAAGAAAGTTCATGCATCCTACAAAATTCCAGAAACTGCATATAAATGACATAATTTCATATTTACCTTTAATCCTGTGGTTTATCTTCCACTGCTCATGCCTCTGTCTTCATAAATGGTAATTTCAATCTAAACAGCATGGCTGTTAAGAAAACACACTACAGAACAGAGCACACGAAGAGGCCAGATGATGGATGTGACCTGTGTGGACCTTTCTTTCTCCTGCTTAAAAACACAATGCTTTCTACACCTGGCGGGAAAATGTGAGAAATGTAACTGCTTGTAGTACTCCACATACAGTTCCTCCCCAAACATTGATTATTTTTTGAAACAAACAAACAAACAAATTCTAGAAAAGGATGCTTTACTATAAAACTCAGGGGTGGTGGTGGTGGTCGTAACTGAGTATCCAAGGAGGTCATGAATTCAGAGGTTCAAAATGCCCTGAAATGATATGCAAACTTTTTCTTAGGAGAGGGTTCATGACCCTCTAAAAGCCTAGGAATCATTGCTGCGGAGCATAATAAAACTGCCGAAATTATGATCAGCCGGAAGGCCTGGGATCATCTGACCTAGGTTTTTTTAAAAAAATTAATTTTACCCCTTACTCCAGTTATCAAGCTAAATTAGTTTTTTTTTTTTTTGCCATTTTATTTAGTGGATTCACTTAGTGATTTTCAAAGCTTACTGCCTCTAAAAATATGCTCCGTATGTCAAAGGTAATGAAGTGATACATCTGGCAGCTGTAACTGATTTCAGTGAGTCCGATGAACCCACGGAGCTGTGATTCATTTGGACGACAAGTCTCACCACACATTACCAGTTCGTGCATTTCAAAGGGGCTGGAGGTTCGGTCCTGCAGCTGAGATGCATGACTCACACCACTCCCGTTATTACTACAAGATGCCCTCAGAACCACCAGGACGAGGCGGCCAGAATACTACATAATCCGCAGAGCCCAGCACGGCGCAAAGGGAGGAGACCTGCTTTAAGATAAGCTGCTGGAGCTCCGAGGCTCGTGGCAGGGATGCAGCTCCCACAGAAGAGTCCGAGGGCACGTGCCAGAGAGGGGAGATAAATTCTCTCCAGCCAGTGCCAAACTGTACCATCAAAATGTTCTTTTCACTGCTATTTAGACCTTATGATCGAGACTGAAAAGATACAACTCGCAGTCCTCTCTCGATGGGATCTGTCAGGAGGAGGCCCTGGGGCGCATATATCTTCTCGTTCTGCTCTTGAATGTATTTGGAGACTTTCTTCAGAACCTGACAAAGAGAAACACCACAGCTTTTTACAAATGTCATCAGATTTCCCTTTTGAGTGTCGGCCGGATTTCAAAATACTCAGGCAGGGGAATGCATTTTCAAGGCGGGACGTGGACGTTCCCGTGGAGGGACGCAGCTCTGTCTGGTCTGCACAGTGCGCGGCGTGACCGACCTTTCACGTCACCAGCCTCTCCCGCGGGCTGTGAAGCATAGATGCGCACAGAAGCCTGAGGGCCACCCCTCCTCCCACCTCCCAGCCACCCTGGTCCTGGACGGTGACATACAGAGGCTATCGTGTACACAACGCCAGCTACGCTCCCCCATTCCCTACTCATGTTGTGTGGTCACAGGGACACCTTCTACCATCAAGGATGTTTCTGGCCTTCCCCTCTAACACTCAGGAACTGCTTCTTCTCTCTTTTGCCCATTTTCATCAATTCTAAGTCATGATGCAAAGGAAGCTGATAATGAAGGGAGCCACGGAGTTAAAACCGCGCAGCTCTTTTTCTTTGTAAAGCACGTTGAGTGGGATGTGCCCTGGAGCTCCGGGTGACAAGTGTCTCTTATCATTTCCAAGACTCAAGTTCACTCCTGTGTCCTAGACGCGAACCTCCCTTTATAAGTTTAGTATTAAGGTTGTAAAAGTCAAAGCAAATGCAGACAAAAACCAGATAGGATACAAAGGAACTTCTGGAAATTGCCAAATCTCCGGCTGTAATAAGGGCAATTCTGAGCCAGATAAGCCGGGAGAAAATAAATCTTAATGGCTGTATACGAAATCAAAGAGTTACATGTTTTATTTCAGGTTCAAAGTCATTATAATCCTTTTCTGGCTCGAATGTTCAAAGAGGCTTTGATCCAGTTCTGTAATTACTATATATTTTCTTAAATTCACACTAGGAGAATATGATAAAGTCACAGATAAATGTGATCACAACATACAGGGAAGAAAGAACTGTATGGAAATAAAGTTGGAAATTAAGAAATGATTTAAGTGTGGGTCTGGAATGTACCAGGCCAAACTAACAAATCAGGATTGTTAAAATTTAGGTGCTTTGGCAGAAACTGATTTAAAATTTAAAGCTCTATGTGGTTGGTATAATGAATTTTCTCACTGAAGGAAAATAATTTAAGTACATCTTTGGGGAATAATACAATCTCATGTTTTCTGCTTTTTAAAAAAGATCATGATATTAAAAGAGCAATCTGCAGGGTTCTTTATGTAGCAAATTAAGAATACTATTTCTAAAAACAATATTTTTTTCACCTAATTACCTGAAATGATACATACATATCATTCTCCTGTTTTCAACTCTTCAAGAATTTGAGTGGTACATGGTTTTAATGGAAAAAAACAACAAACTTAGGCGCTGTCTTTCCATCAGAGTTCGTCCGTCATGCTAAACTGATAAAGGGAAGGAAGCAGCCTATAAAGGTGCCTGACCCAGGACTTTTCTCGTTTCCTTCTCAGCTCGCCAGCCAGAGCTGGAAACTGGAGGGTCGGTCTCCCCTCACCCAAGTCCATTTATACTCAGGGGGCGGGGAGGGGGGACACTCAGAAAAATGCTTGCATGGCTGGTTTCAAAGAAAGGATTCATTCAGAACAGCTTTCCTCGCTCTCTCCTTGGGTACAGGTCACTAGCAAAGAGAGAGTGTTCTTTATTGGATTCAAGCATAACTTTGTTGTGCAGGGTTTTTTATTTAAACTCTAATAACATTCATGGGCATTTGGTATCGGTTCAGAAAGAAAAACAATTAGTTTTCTTTCTGTAGAAGCTCCAAGTCCTCTTACAGTATTTGGGTGAAGGCAGCTCTGTCCTGAACAAGATGCCTTTAAACTCTCAGTCTCGTTAGCAATAGGAAAGCATTAATGAGTAAACTAATACTGCGTCCCAGACAGGACAAAGCACCGATATTACTCATACACTGTATTATTTTTGGTAAATCAATGTAAAAACAGACTATATAATATTGAATGAAATTATCTGTTATCATCAAACCCTCAATAAAACCTCAATTTGTATTAATATTTACAAAGCCAAATACTCAAATCTTAGAAAGGCTATTATGTTCTCTGAGAAAACTAAAGTGGAGAAAGCCTGCTAGACCCTCAAGGAAAGATATTCTAAGTGAGGCTGCGTGAGAACCCCAGGATCTCAGAACTTTCAGAAAGATCTAAGTTCCTTCTCACAGATAACCAGCACCTGGGCAGGAGAGATGTCTCATAGCCGGTGAACACGGCAGACAGCTCCCCAGAGGAGAACCCCTGCGAGTCCGTTTGTTCCCTAATTATAATGGGCAGCAACCCGAGAGAAGTAACACTGAAGCCTTTATCTTCGTTTTAAATCAATAAATAGGACATTATAGGGAAAAAAAATGCGTGATTGTTCTAGTGGGCTTTAAAGGGCCTATTTACAATTTCAAAAAATGTAACCCACGTGACAGTGTAAGCGCTATTATATTTGGCTTGCTGCTTGCAGACCAGAAATTTCAGTGTTTAAAACAATGAAGACCACATGACTGAATCCTGTCCTCTCATAAAGCAGAAAATCATAGCACAGAAATTCCTAAGGGACAAACTGGAGAGAGGGAGAGGCTGACTGTTCTCAAACTTGTATCACCTCGTCAAGATTATCAACACGCACTTTAAATATTTTCTTTTAAAAGGGCAGGTACATGAGATCTTAATTATGACCACGCCAGTTATTTACTTTGTATGATCTAAGTTACTCACGTCCAGTTCTTAAAATAAAATCACGTATTTATAGAAAGTGGCCATGCCTAAAATTCTGGTTTCTTAACTAATATTATCTGGTCTTTACTTGCTTTTTAATACTCTGTAAAAAGAAAGCAATTTTAATTAGAGTTATAAAGTAGTACTTTATATATTGCCTATGAACCTGAGTCAAAACATATATTGGGAACCAATCAATTTCCATTACATTTCTGATACTGAGAACTGCCTTCCAAGATTAATAATCAAAAAGATTTTAAGAGCTGCTAGATGTTTGAGTAGCTAAAAAAAACTAGCAGCTGCTAGAAAAGATTATACACTTGAAATTTAAAAATTGTATACATGAGTTCACAAATATCTGATTAAAACATACATATATATATTACACACTAACTTAATTTTTAAATCTATCTTAAGAAAACTCACTTTATTAAGCATCTACCATGTGTGAGGCAATTTATTAATTCTAAGACCTATTTTATAGCTCAGAGAACTCAGACTTGGAGAGATTAACTTGTCCATGATCTCACAGTTAGTAAATGACTTGGCTGGCACCCAATTACTAATTTCATTTCACAGCTGACGTCAGAAGGAGGTTATCTGTATCTATTTTAGCAACTGTACATGAATAAATAAAAGTTAATTAAAATCTCATTAACAAATTTAAAAGCTGTAATAGTGAAATGACAATTCAAGCATCTAATGCTCCACTAATTGGGAATAAGATACTCCAGGGGATGTATTTCTACTTTAAATTGACAATTTATATACGTCTTTAAATGGCCACCCCCAGATGACTGTCTTTATCCACACGAGTGCAGCCTGACCCTGCCCTCAGGGAGCCTCCCACCAACACTTCCCTTGAACGGGTTCACCTCCAGCCACCTCTGCCTCTCCGCTCCTGGTCCAAGCTACCGCCATCTCTCTCCTGGACGTCTATGAAGGATCTTACTTCCACTTTTATACCTTTTTTCACCGAGTCAAGAAATCTCTTTAAACTGAAAATCTGATCGTATCACTCTCCTGCTGAAACCTTCAGGTGGCTTCTCCCTGCACTGAGAATAAAATCTAAGCCTGTCTCCATGGTGCACACACTCCTGCAGGACGCAGCTCCCCTCAGCTCTCCAGACCCCACCCCCGCCCCTCCTTCCACCCGGGACTCATGGTGCTCTCTGGGCCCCTGCACTCACTGATCTCTCATCCAGAGGGCCCCAGGCTTCCCGCCCTTCACGGGGCGGCGTACCACCGCAGAGGCCTTTTCTGACCACACCATACAAATCAGTTCTCTTCTCTTCTTTCCTATCATAGCAATGTTTGTTCTCTTCAAGGCACTTATCACAACTCACGATTCTGTTGGTTTTGTTTCCTGGTTATTAGTTTTTACCACTGAATTACAAACCCCACAATGTCGGCAACCACGTTTGTCCCCTACAGTGATAGCCCCTGCACATCGCTTAGCACACAGTAGGCTCTCAATAAATATTTATCCAATGAATGAATCCCCGGTCCCTTCACTCCCCCAGTGTATTACAGAAGAGAAGCTACTATGACAAAACAGACTGAACACTGGTACGGACCCTTTACAGCTTCTGATTTTGAATGTTAAGCAGCAATGAAGGTGAGCTGCTTCTCTGTATGACATGGACACGGACACTAAAACTCCTAACTTAGTTACTTAAACGTTCCCTTTCAGTACCACCAGGGGAACTGGATGCTAAGGAGGGATACAGCAGCGTTTTCAGCCAGAAGCTCAAAATATTTTAGCTGCAATGTGTCTGCTCCCCACCACATGCAGTGCGAGACAACCCTAGGGACACTTCCCTCGGGAGGGGTAAAATAAGACATCCTTACAGCCCTTCGTTTTCCAAACATGGTCAGGACGTTAACCACGTACTAGAGGTTTGCTGTGACGAATGTAAATTCATTCACCTAACACACATTCGATGGGTGCCCGATACCCTCAAGGCGCGGTGCTGGAGATGAAGAGGGATGCCCCGTTCTCAACCTCGAGAAAAACACATACGGGCTTGAAAGGCAAATAAGACAAGAGCACAAACTGTCCCATCCCCAAGTGGAGAGTGCCAAGTGGCAGCAAACAGACACAAGTGATGTGAGCTTTACAGGAGAGGAGGAGTTCTGATTGGAAGAGCAGCTGAAGAGTCGGCTGCACGTGGGACCACGGGACTGGGGAGACGGGACAGGGGGAACACCGGCACTGTGGTGGGGGGAGGGGACCTCGGAGGGTGTGTCTGCTGACCAGCAAGGAAGGGCGGGAGACAGAGCTGGAAAGGCCGGCAGGAGGGGGGCTTGAGAAGGGTCTGAACTTCACTCAGGGGCCCGAAGTGGAACAAGGGAAGGTCTCTGACCTAGCAGGAGTGGGAGGGGAAGCGGCGGCAGTCTGGAAAGGGAAAGGAAGGGGTGGTGTGAGACTCACAGACTGCTTCATTAGTCTAGGGGAGAGGGAACAGGGAACAAATTAGCAGAGTGGCGGAGAAATCACGAAAATTGAATGAATGGGAAAATGCGAAATATTTCAGTCTGAAACTGATCACTTTCCCCATCTTCCTCACTCCCTACCTAAAGATGGTCCTGAAAAAGACAAGAGTGCTTCTGAACACAATGGGCAGGTGTGAGGTTTGCCTTTTGTATGTCTAAGTTGAGAAGCCAGCAACTCTGGGGTCTAGCAGACAGTTCAAAGAGAAGACAGGAACTCAGGTGGGAGGAGGAGACAGAGGAGATACATTTGGGGAAATAAAGTAAAAGGCTTCTCAGAAAGCTGGGTGGAACGAGAACACAGACTTTTTATATTCTCCTTAAGTGTGAGCCAGCTTGAATGCTGATGTGCCAACTCCCAAGGTGACATGACAATTCTGACTTGTTTCTGAAAGACTCCGGACCCCTTCAGTGTGCTCTGGTCATAGGAGCAACACAACTCGGGTTACTATTGTGATAATAAATGCCTCTTTAAATTTTACGGCAATTGTCACTGTATAAATGTAAACACGTAATCAACTCACCTTCTTTACGATTTTAAGAGACTGTGAAAACAGAGGTAGCCGTACCTTCTCGTAATGAGTTTCCATGCATAGGAAGATGGTGTAGGCCGTGAGGCAAGCCAAACAGCCTTCCAGGTAGGACTGGCCCCCAAGCTTCTCTGCTTCTGCATAAAGGTTGTTGAGAGTTCGAACAGTTTCTTCAAATTGTTGCCTATCAATCTGGATGACAAAAAGAATTTGAAAATAAGTTTGGGGAAAAAAAATGATCAGTCACTCTGGCTTATGATCACTCATTTAGGTTTTGCTGTTTTATCAACATTCCTATGTCATAGTCAGCAAACGATTTTCTTTGAAGTGATTGAATCTGGACCTAAGTTACTGAAACAGGTTAGTGTGTGTTTAGTTTTAGCCTTCTTGTGGACACTGGGTAACCTCAAGGCTCAAAATGGTGTGTCTTTATTCTCTATACTGAATTTTAAGTAACTTAATTAAATCACACAATCCTTCCATCCTTACGTCCTCTGGATATGCACAGTCTATGAATAGACACGTTCACTGAGCACCTACCACCAGATACCGTGACAGGTCTTAGAGAAAGACGAGTAAGACACCGTCTAGACCTCAAGGAGTTTACAGTCTTGAGCAGAAGAGACATGTGCACGTAGAAACACAATAAACTGACAGAGCACTCCAGCAGAGGCACGTATAAGGCATGGCCAGGGCGCAAGAGGAGATGTACGTTCCCTTTGTCTGGAACGAGCAGGTAATCTTAAATTGAGGCCCCAAAACACTGGAATTTACTAGACAAAAAAAGGGAAGGACATTTTAAGTAGATCAAAAGGTAAAAGTTCTGTATTGTTTCCTCAGTCTCCCATCTCTTTTCAAGTAAAGTAACCCCATCTCCCAACTCTTTTAAAGTTACTAAGAGCTGCGGGGGAGGGTACAGCTCAGTGGTAGAGCACATGCTTAGCATGCACGAGGTCCTGGGTTCAACCTCCAGTACTTCCATCAAAAAAATAAATAAGTAAACCTAATTACCCAACCCGCAAATAAATAAATAAAATCTGGGGGAGGGTACAGCTCAGTGGTAGAGCGCATGCCCAGCATGCATGAGGTCCTGCATTCAGTCCCCAGTCCCTCCATTAAAAAAAAAAAAAAGGAAAAGGAAAGTTACTAAGCGATCACATGGAACAAAACAAAATCTCAAGCTCCCACACAACTCCTCACCTCAAGGGAGCCTATTCCCTTCTTCGGTTCAGTGACACACTGGCTGCCATGCACACCACTGCTGCCACTGTCACCCCCTTTCACTCCATCTGCTTTTACTGTCTTCTTCCAATATCACTTTACTCCCTCCTTCCAACAGTACTTTGTAGATTTCAAACCTCAACGCGCTCCCCTGGGCGTCTCACGGCCCAGTAGTAGCCTGCTTCGCCCAAGCCTACCATTCTCGGTGGGGAACAAAGCGTAGATCACCTGTCCTCATTCTAGCCTTCTCTCACACACTATCTCCTTCATTCCTAAAATGAGTAACTATACATATGAATTCTCCTTTATGAAGTCTTTATATAGAAACTGACACAGAAAAAACTCAAAAGAACCGCAGTTTACGGTTTGAGGCAACTATTCCCCGTAACGTGCTTTTTGCTAACAGACAGAACTGTCTGATGATTGAAGAGCATCACTTATAAGGTATTAAAACCCTTTAGGTGGGAAGCAGTTATTTTGTCCTTTACATGGAAAATCGAGGACTCAATGAACCAAAGGCACCCAAAGCTTTACAGCTGTGGTGACTCGACCTGTGTTTTAAAAGGAGCTGCTTTCAGTTTCCCAGAACATGAGTGTTTCTCACGGAGGCACTGAGAACCAGGCCAGCGCCCCTCATTGAGCCTCCACCGTAGATGTGGAGGGGTGGGGGTAAGGAATGTCCCCTGGGCAACCTGAGTCAGAGTTCTCCTTCCCAGAAAACAGACTCAGGAGAACAGCTCAGTGGACAAACATTAATGTGCTTGCTATCTCCACCTAGTCATGCCTGAGTTAAGGTCTTCAAGTTTACCCATCAGGAAATCCACAAAAGTCTAAGTAATTTCAAACATTCCCATTTGATTTACCTACAGTGTTAGGATCCGAGAAAGTTCTTTGAATTATGTACGTTTCTTTGGACATAATGTGATTCAAAACTTGGGGATCCAACCCAGAAACATTTTCTTTCTTTCCAATAAGAATTACTGACCACACCAGAAACACTAATTCTTGAAAGTTACTTCAAGACTGCAGGGCTTTAAAGGATGGAGGCAAATCAGAGATCATTAAAAAAACAAAACAACCAAAACCCACTTAAGGTGAAGAATTTTTTTTAAAGTTTAATGAAAAAGAACAAAAGGTTTAAAGAAAGTCAAGAGTTTCTCTACAATGTTAAAGAAAGGGGGGGAAGGGCATGTTGGTAGCAGAAAAGACAAAGGACACACGAAGACCTCAACAGCATGGGGTACTTTTCTCACACCCTCAGGCGCCATGAGGAACAGCTGTCCCGGTTAGGCCCTAGGGACCTGGACACTGATACAGCAGCTATACCAAAACCTGGAGATACGTGATGTTGGGGCTAAATACAAATGTGGACCAGCCAACACTGAAAGTCAGAATGGAAATAGGGATCAGGCCCATTTTCCCAGAATTTTGGTTTCTTGTTGAACTACCTCTACTGACCAGATGCAGAGATGTTATTTTTAAAGGTATGGGGGGAAACCAATGTCTCAGTTATAGCTCACTCATTTCTCTTTTGCACAACCCAAGGGTGCCCAAGATGTCTGTATTTTGGCTAAAGTGAGAATAAAGCTTTCTGTCCTGGCAACAAAGCACTTAAACATCAAAGTGTTACATTCTAACAGGCACTGGAGAAAGTAAACTTGTTAACAGACAGAACTTGTCCTCACTCCCAAATTAAAGAGTACAAATGTGTGTGTCTTTAATGTTTTAAAATCATACCAAACATTTGTATGTTTATTTCTTCCTCTATTAAGTTGCCAAGTGCAATGTTCTCACAAGAGGAAAATCAGCCCGAATGGCAGAGCAATCAGTACAATTTCTAGGGTAAGTAGTAGAGAAGCAACAAAACCTTTCAATTTTCCATCAAACAAAGCAGGGAAAATTTAAACCTGTAATTTAAATTTAATCTCAACACATTAAAAAAAAAAAGTCAAAGCTTTTCCAAGCAGTTTAAAGTATAAGCTAGTGTTTTAACCCAAACATTTACAAAGGAAAAAAAAAATTCAAAGGCACAATTGAATAGCACCAAATAACATTCCATATAGTACAAGAATCACAGGCAGTTCTGGGCGATGTGAAGTCAAAGTAAAAGGACTCCAGGATTTAGAAACATCAATTTCCTGTAAGAACCTGTGGAGTCCTGTGACTATGTTGTGTTTCTGTGACACAAACTAACACAAACTACAAACTACAAGATTCCACTGCACACAGAGAGCAAGGCTAATTGGCGTCTGACTCTGCATACATATATTTGGCTCAATTATAAGTTGGAAGTTTGACTTTAAACCCTTTGAACAAATGAATCATGCGACATCCAAATAAGCGCAGTGAAAAAGAACAGTTTACCTTCTGATTTGAAAGTACATAAACAGTGTTAAGTCAGAGTCTCCCTAAGAGGTTTAAAAAGAAAACATTTGATTCATTTCATATAAGGCCTAACAGGTAAAACATATTAACTGTGATGTTAAATTACTTTAGAAACAACACTGAGTAGCTCTAGCCAACAGGCAACTTTAATTTCTCTCTCTTCAAACCACTGTGGACACGTCCACCTAGTGTCAGGCTGAGGTAACTCTTCACATCGTGACACCAAACTGCAGCATTTCTACGGCATTTCACAAACAAGCTAATCTACAAACCATCTTTATAAGGCATGCCTGATCTTTACCTGGCATTTAAAGAGATGTACTTGGGCCACTAACCTGCTGAGGGTTGTAAGTCAAGCCGAAGGACCCTGTAACTGATCACTGTTTATTTTCCAACCTTGGCGGTCAGGTAGGACAACCTGCCTCCCTACAAGCTAATCTTAAACGACTGCTCCAGTGCAGACCCAAATACACCTACTCACTCCACGACCAGCATGCCTTAGACCCACAACCCATGCCGAATCACCTCCCAGTCTCTCACCTTCCTTATCTAAGAAGAAAAAGCCACAAAACCTGCTCTCATCCTCTGAACAGGAAACACACAGTAAGGTTCACCTTTCATAGATCAAGACCAAAACAGTCTTTGTTTGGGTGTGTGAACACATGTGGGCCCACGAAAACACGCCCACTCACCTAAGCTCGCTTCGCTGCACCTTTAAAGTACGCCTTTCTGTGTGCAGGGTTGCCCAAAGGACCCACATCCTGATGACAGTTCTGATATGTAAGCCAACACAACACAGGTGGCTTCCAGTGATCGTAACTCTGAGAGACAAGTTTAAGGCCTGGTTCTGAGACAGTTTCCTGTCCGGGCCCGTCTAATACTCTGCGTTTTTCAGGTTCCAAGAAGGCCTCTCTGCATTGCCTAGCACAGCACTTAAATGAACCCTTTCTGCCTAGCAGCGCGGCCGGCACAGTGGCCACAAACGCCAGTCACGAGAATGGTGATGATGTCTCTTGCGTGAGGTTGGAGGACAAAGCTTGCGACACGCTGAGGTAGGTGGCCCGGAGCATCAGGAATTAGT
This sequence comes from Camelus bactrianus, assembly GCF_048773025.1. Taxonomy (NCBI): domain Eukaryota; kingdom Metazoa; phylum Chordata; class Mammalia; order Artiodactyla; family Camelidae; genus Camelus; species Camelus bactrianus. Next base: position 31,745,515 of record NC_133564.1, on the reverse strand, counting down.
TCCTCATCACTGCTGTCAACAAGCCGGAGTGGGGTGGGGTGGGGTGGGGTGGGGGACGGCCGGGGAAGGCCGCGGCATACGAATTCCCGGCACTGGGTACCATAGCTCCAGAAGGGCAGCAGACCCGGGCGCTTGGCCTTATTCTTCCTCCTCCAACCAGGTCTTGCTTAGTGGCCCTCTTCGTATCCCCCTGGCCCCGACCCCTTCCGTGCCTGCCCCTCCCAGAGCCGCGAGAGGCTCCGCAGGCCGGCTGTTGGCCCGCACTCCCGGGCGCCCCGGGAAGGCTCCCACCCTCGCCCAGGGGCAGGTGCGGGGAGCCAGGCTGCGTACCCGGTTCTCCAGCTCCGCGGGGAACTTGGTCTGGAACTGGCAGCGCGTGCCACTACTGTAGTCTCGCTGAATGAAGACCTTCCCGGACACCGGCGACTGCTGCGGCCTCATGGCGAGGACAAGACGGGCCGCGCTGCGGGTTCGGGGGACACCAACCACGGTCAGATCCCCGGCCTGGACCCAAGACTCCAGCCCGCCAGCCCCTCAGCCCCACCCACCGCCCAAAGCAGCCCAAGGCCTCCCCGCCCCACTCCCCTTCACCCATGCTGTCACCGCGGGCCTTCAGCTACCTCCCCGGCCCAGGCCCCAAACCCCCCACAGCCCGGTTCGGCCCGGGAAACACGAACCCGCCTCCTCTGCCCTCCAGCTGCTGTCGCACCGCCTACGCCGTCACTTACGTCCTGCCGCAAAAGGCCTCTTTCCACGCCCCTCAGCTCGGCTTCCTACCTCAAGTCTAGGCTACACCGTCTCCTCCGGCCGTAAAGCGACCCTGCCGAGGCTGCGCGCTGCGGTCCGAGGGCGCGCGCCGTGGGCGGGGCCCGGGGCGACTCCGCCCCCTCGCCCGGCCCGGAGGAGTCCATCCGGAAGGAAAAGGCCGGGCTGGGCTGCGGGACGGCCTGGCGGGGCGGGGCTGGAAGGCGGGCCGGGAGAATCGCGGAGACCAAGCCCACCAGAGGCTGCGGGGAGGAGGGGGGGGGGGGTTTCCAGTGGGGATTTCCCGGGTGTGTCATTTCCTTCCCTTGTTGATCGTGGTAACGTAGTTTCTGATCACTGATTGTAAGGGTTATTGTCACTCTTGGTTAGAAGTCTCACCTTACACGGGGGACACCACGCAACTGTATAAAACCAATTTAGAAGTAGAAAGCAGGCTGGTGGGGCGGGGAGGAGGGACAACCTGCATGGGCTTCATTGTCAGGCATATTACATGGACAATTACAGAAATAAACAACTCATGCTTTAACTTGTGCACCTGTTCTGAGCAGCATGATGATATCTCTTGCTGACCCTCCTTCTGACCTATTGTCAGAAGGTCAACAGAAGCCTAACTGTAGTCACAATGCAGATGTCACCCCCCTTACTTCATCTCATCGAGTAGGCATTTTATCATCTCACATTATCACAAGAAGGGTGATGATACAGAACAATAAGATATTTTGAGAGAGAGACCAGATTCACATAACTTTTATTACCCTATATTGTTGTAATTGTTCTATTTTATTATTAGTTATTGTTCTTAGTCTCTTGCTGAGCCTAATTTATAAATTAAACCTTATCATAGGTATGTACGTATAGGAAAAAACAGCATATATAGGATTCGGTACTATCTTGGGTTTCAGGATCCACTGGGGGTCTTGGAAAGTATCCCCAGCAAATAAGAGGGGATGACTGTAATGTGAATCAGACACAATCTATGACCCATGAACCTACGTGGCTCCACATGATCATTATTCTTTTACATGTTTTCAGAGGCTGTAGTCAAGCTGCTGGTCTATAGTCTTGAAACTTCATTTTTTTCTCCTTTTTGAAACCTGAGTGCACTGCCTGTGTGTAGTTTCTTTGAGCCCAGTGTATTTATTTTGTTATCCTATCCATGATAAATTCTCAAGAGATGCTTTGTTCAATGAATTCATTCAATAAATATTGGTTGAGCACTTACTCTTAAGAGCTGAAGCTGAAAGGGGGAACAAAGCAGGGAGTCAGTCCTACCAAAGCTCACATTCTTGGGGGGCCAGGAGGGTGGGCGGAAGGAGATGACAGCAGGCAGATAAGCTTGAAGGAGGAGAGGAGTTTTAACAGATGGAGAGGTAACAGGATAGCCCAGCTTCTGTGTCCAGGGAATGATGAGTCATTTTATATGGCAACTTGACTGGGCCAAGGGATGCCCAGATAGCTGTCTGTAAGGGTGTTTCCAGAAAAGATTTGAGTTGGTGGACCGAGTACAGTCGATGGCCCTCCTCAGTGTGGACTGGCACCACGCGATCCACTGAGGGCCTGAGTAGGTCAAGAAGGTGGAGGAAGGTTGAATTTGCTCGCTGCCTGACTGATGGGGCTGGAACACTGACTTGTCCTGATCTTGGCCTTCCTAGTTCTCCGGACTTCAGACTCAGACTAGAGTCTATACCATGTGTTCCCTAGCTCTCCAGCCTTCAAATGATACCACCAGCTTTCCTGGGTCTCCAGCTTGCAGAGAGCAGATCGTGGAAGTTCTCAGCCTCCATAATTGTATGAGTCTCTCTTTATATAAATCTGTCTCATTGTCTCTCTGTCTGTCTCTTTGTCTCTCTCTGTGTTTCTCTGTCTCTCTGTCTCTGTCTTTCTTGGTCTGTCTCTCTGTCTCTGCCTCTGTCTCTCTGTCTGTCTCTCTTGGTCTGTCTCTCTCTTTCTCTCTCTCTGTATCTGTCTCTCTGTCTGTCTGTCTGTCTCTCTCTCTCTCTATATATATATACTTTGTTTCTCTAAAGAGCCCTGACTAACACACCTGGAGCCACCAGAGTTTGGTGTCTGCCTGGGAGGGGCAAGATGGGAGTAGGGATAAAAGATCTTTAATAGAGAAGAGAGCAGTGGTAAAAATCTTACATCCTTTTCAACATGCCCCTTTATTGTCTTTTCTTCAAGGTAAATGAACCAGTTCCCATAATAATATGCATTCCAGAGCATTGGCAAATTGAGAATTGAGACTGTCTTGTATGGTAGGATCTATTTTCCAAAGCTTCAGTCTTTTGGTATGACGCTCAGAACCTTCTGGTGTCTAGAACTACTCACAGAACTCCAATAATAGCATTAATCTGTGCTGACGATGATCAGAGAACAGCCTTTAGTCCTTTCGTTGTAAATTCTATTTTTTTTTTCTGATCAGAACAAAGCAAGCTTTTCAATATGGGATCTTATTCTGTGTCACTGACTCATGACCCAGGGATCATTTTCCGCCCTGCTTCCAAACAGCTTTCTGTGCTGCCGTGTATTTCCTGTCTTCAGCTACCATCCCTCCTGAGCTTTGTTCTCTTTGTGGCCAACAGCTTTCCCCAAGGTCCTTCATAAAGCTCTGAGTCGAATTGAAAGATGTCCTTATACTAAAGAAATGTGATACTGCATCCCTTGCCCTGCTCACATTGCTAACCGAGACCCCTTGTTTCATCCAACTTTGCTTTTACAGTTGTTGTTTCCTTCTGAAGCACTGTGACAGAACTGGATGGTCCGACTTCTCATTGCTGGTTTCCAGGGTGCGCTCAGACGATGGACAGAACTCGTAAGCATCAGTGCCTCTTTGTGTTTGTGCATTTGTTGCTAATTTCAAATCAGCTTCTGTTTCAGAAGTGTGCGTGTCTTGACTGCATTTTGAGATAGCATCTTTAGCCTACCTGAATTGACAGCATCTGTTCCTTCCCATTTGGGTCCCAGCATCCAAAGCAACATGTGCCCCAGTTTCAGAGAGCAGGCGAAACACATGCCTGCCAGTCACGCTGAACCCTGTCCTCTCGAAAGAACTGTTCTCACCTGCCCTTTTGTTTCATTCATTGCGGAGAAGTGTGGGTCCAACAATGTCATTAACGGGGTCCTTTGTGTTAATAAACACAATAGTTTGGGCTAACCAGTAGTTTGGGCTAATCATGCAGCCCTCTCATCTCTGAATTTGGCTGGTGGTGGCAGGCTGGGAGATTTCAGACTCTCTTCAGCAGCACAGAGCAGAATCGTCAGGCTGGATGTGAGGCTGTCTTCGTGGGGCTGCAGCCTGTGTGGTTGCCCAGGGCTCTGTGCTTACAAAGACCCCATCCTTGCCTAAATGTTCTGCTGTTGTCATCCTGAAATTCTTCACTGGGGGTCCATGCCTGGGAAGAATAAGAGGGCATCTGGTGGGAACACACCATCACCATCCTGGGTAGATGTGGCCACGAAAGAAAAATGCACAACCTACAAGGTTTGAGTTGTGTTTTATTCGGGGAACTTACTGAGAACCATAGCCCGGGAGATGGCCTCTCAGCGAGCTCTGAGGAATTGTTCTGAAGAGGTAAGAGATGAGCCAGGATATATAGGAGTTTTTGTTTAAAAAAAAAAAAAACCATGTAGTCAAACATCGAAAGATTATTGCTAATCACAAAAACTGGTCATCTTAAGTTAGTGATTTTAGTGCTTTTCTATGTGTGGGAAGATGAAAGCGTCTGGGCTCATTGAAACTATTCCTTAGATTTGCAGGTGCCTGGGAAAGGGTGCAGCTAGAGGGTAGGGTTGCTTACCTGGAATGCCATCAGACAGTCACAGTTTTGCTAAGAGCTGGTCCAGGACAAGACAGCCCTATATTGTGTCTAATCTGCAGGGAAATTCCCTTTCTCCACTGTCTCTTAGTGGCTGTCAGAGTGGTCAGTCACAAGACAGGACCGCGGAGAACAGGACAAGGGCCAGGTGAGCCTGGGCCAGGCAGAGGAAGAAGGGAGAGTCTAAAGCAGGCTGTGCTTCTGTGTGATGCTCTCTAACAGGTAGGTGGGGGAAGGACTTGGGAAGGGAGAACAGGAGAAGATAAACTTTTCCTACTCCGCAGTTGAACTGGCATGGTTCTGCCACAACCAAAAAGGCTCCTTCAGAAATGAGCAAAGCCTCAGAACCAACTGCTGCAGGATTGGATGCAGCTGAGGAGAGGTGGCTGGGTTTGCGGGTGTTAAAGCCCAGGTGTTCTCTGGTATGTCGCACGTCCTGCCAGATGAGGTGTGTCCCTGTGGAAAACAGGCCCTTCATCCCACGCTTCTGAGGATGAGGTGAGTCCTCCCCCAGGTCTGTCTCTAAGCCCTACCTATTCCTTGAGATTGGTCTTTCTTTGATTTTTCAATCCACCCCGCCTATTTTAATGGGCAAAACCTCTATACCTTTAATTTCCTTGTATGAAATCCAGCGTAATTAATTGTTGGTCTCACAGGTTGCAATAAAGTTGAAATGAGATCACTCGGAAAGTGTTCCTAACTCAGCTTCTGGATGTGAGCTCGCTTACCCTTCTGACATTATCTTTCATTCATTCATCTATTCATTCATCCATAAATATTTATTCAGTGTCTACTCTGTCAGGTACTGTTCTGAATTTCTTTGAATAATTATTGCCTTGAAAAAAATCTAAAGCACTAGATCACTTATAGATTATGTGTCAGTATTTATTTATTTTTAATTGAAGTATAGTCCATTCACAATGTGTTCATTTCTGGTATACAGCATAGTGACTCAGTTAACGTATATAAATATATACACACATATATGTGTATATATATATTCCTTTTCATATTCTTTTTCATTTTAGGCTAGTACAAGGTACTGAATATAGTTCCCTGTTATGTGTCAATTAATCATACAGCCAACTAATAATACAATGATTAATCAGATTAATTTGTATGATTAATAATAATACAATCAATTCATAGTATAATTATTGTGCTATGGTTCTGTAAGTTGGTAGAATTTGAGGACGCTAATTGAAAGATATATAAGACCTTTTTTTTTTTTTTACACAATTTTGTATGTAATTATTTCAGAATGAATAGTTTAAAAATTCCAAGAAACATTGGGTGTCTCTGTTAAGTAGCAATCCATATGCATTTATCTCTTTGTCATTAGGTGATGCTGGATGAGGGTGTTGGAAATTATCCTGGATTTCAGTGAATCGGGAGAAATTCGGGGAGGTAGGCATTGTGGTCAAAGAGCACTCAACTCTGCAATTCCAAAACTTGAGCTAATTCTCCTCTTCTTTGACCTGCTCCCCTTCGGGAATTCTCAAAACGAGAAACTGGTTTCCCCTCTTTAATTAGTCACCTTCAATTAGTCATTGCATCTTTGCCTGTCTGTCTCCAAAATCTCTCTGAAACTGTTCTGTCTCTTTTCCCACGACTCCTGTGTTGCTCTGGGACTTATTCCCAATCAGCTGGACCTATAGACCTTCCTCAGCTTCCTTCCTCAGCCTCGCGTGCTTCTGTTCCAACCGTCACACCTCTACCAGAATGATCTATCCGTTTATTTTTTGGGGGGTGGGGGGAAATTGAACCCAGGACCTCCTGCATGCGAAGCATGTGCTGTACCACTGAACTGTACCCACCCACCCAGAATGATCTCTCCAAAATGAAAATTTAACTGTGCCCTACTCCTGTTTAAATGGCCTATCTGCCTACATGATACATTTCAAGGTTCCTAGGTGAGTATTATGGGTTGCATTGCACCGCCTCCCCCCAAAAAAGGTATGTTGGATTCCTACCCTCCACCAGTCTCTCAGAAGGTGACATTACTTGGAGATCAGGTTCTCAGAGAGGTGATCAAGTTAAAATGAAGTCATGACGGTGGGTCCTGATCCAATATGGCTGGTGTTCTTATAAGAGGAGAGATTGGATACAGAGACAGACGGATCCTCAGGGCGAATGCCATGTGAAGACTGGAGTTATGCCACGAGCCCAGGAACCACGTGAAGCTAGGAGAGGGGCCTGGGAAAAATCCTTCCCTAGCATCTTCAGAGGGAGCACAGTCCTACTGACACCTTGATCTCAGGCTTCTAGCTTCCAGAATGGGGAACAATCATTTTCTGCTGTTTGAGCTGCCCAGTTTGGGGTGCTTTGCACTGGCAGTCCAAGCAAACTAATACGATGAGAGTCCCATCTTCCAGGGCTTTTACTTCATTTATTCCTGCCACAAATATGTGTCAAGAACTGATCATATGCAGGTACTGTGCTGGTTCTTGGGATAGAGCTGGAAATAAGACAGGTGGTCCTTGCCTTGTGGAACTTTTGCTCTGGTGAGGGCTGTAACAAGTGCCCAGGCCCTCGGAATGAGGGGTAAGAGGTCTCTGATTCATATGGTCCTGAGCGCACAAAAGCAGGAATCAAATCAGTACTTGGAAGGCTAGAGAGAGGTTCTCAGAAGAAGTGACATCGAATCTTGTTGTGATAAGGACCCCCCCCCTTGCCTACAAAATGTTTTAGATGAACTATGAAGAAAGTGGGAAGAAGAGAAGAAACTAAGGTGAATTCTGCAAACCACCCTGGCCGCCCTCTGAGATTATACTTTTGGGCATGAGTTTTCCCATGTGGTGTGAAGAAGCCCTCTTAGTACTTTGGTCCACACTGTGGGTACAGGTACCAGAACGTACCTACCAAGACGGAACTGTGTTATGTACTACCTTCTGCTTTCCCTCTACCGGCCAGCTTTCCATCATGCTCCCTTTGGAGGCAGGCCTTGTCATTTCTTTTCCCCTTCAAAGTTGGTCTTGTTCATTTTAACCAGATATCAACTATTTTAATAACATGGCAAAGAGAATGAGAAGACAAGCTCCAGAGTGGGAGAAAATATTTGCAAAAGACATCTGATAAAGGAATGTTATCCAAAAATATACTAAGAACCCTTAAAACTCAATCATAGGAAAAGGAACGACCTGATTTAGAAATGAGCAAAAGACCTGAATAGTCACCAAAGAAGATAGACAGATGGCAAGGAAGCATATTAAAAGCAAGCACATCACAGATCATCAGGGGCATGCAAATTAAAACAACAATGAGCTATACACCTATTATAGTGGCCAAAATCCAGAACACTGACAACACCAAATGCTGAAGAGGATGTGGAGCAACAGGAACTCTCATTCATTGCCAGCGGGAATGCAAAACGGTACAGCCACTTTGGAAGACAATTTGGCAGTTTCTTATAAAACTAAACAACTCTTACCATCTGATTCAGCAATCAGACTTCTTGGTATTTACCCAAGTGAATTCAGAACTTATGTCTATACCTGCCTACGGGTATTTCTAGCAGCTTTATTCAGAAATGCCAAAATTTGGAAGCAACGAAAGATGTCCTTCAGTAGGTGAGTGCATAATAAACTGTGCTACATCCAGACGATGCAGTATTAGCACTAGAAAGAAATAAGCTATCAAGTCATGAAAAGACACAGAGGAGCCTTAAATGCATATTACTCAGTGAAAGAAGTCAATCTGTAAATGCTATGTACTGTATGATTCCAAATATATGGCATTATGAAAAGGCAAAATTATGATGACAATAAAAAGATCTGTGATTTCCAGGGGTGAGGGGGCAGGGAGGGATGACAGGCGAAGCACAGAAGAGTTTTAGGGCAGAGAAGCTATTCTGTATGATACTACAATGGTGGACCTCTGTTGTTACACATTTGTCAAAAACCCATAGGTTGTGCAACACCAAGAGGGAGCCCTAATGTAAACTGTGGACTGTGGGTCATGGTGATGTAGCAGCGTAGACCCATCCGTTTTAACAGATGCACCCCTGTGGCGCAAGGAAGTTGGACCTGTGTGGGGACAGAGGGCATATGGGAACTCACTATTTTCCACTCAATTTTGCTATGAACCTAAAACTGCTCTAAACAATAAAGTTTATGGCTTAAAAACACAGCGAAATGAAACACACAGGTGAATTTGAGTTGTGTGTGGGAACTGTCATCTCTCCAGGTTTCGTGCCTTTCTCCCGCTGCACATCCCCATGGATAGCATTCCCAGCCGTTTCTTCTGCTTCACCTCTGGCTCCTGTTTCCTTACTTTCCTTAGTTCCTTTCACTCCGTCAGAGTCCAAGGAATGTCAATTTCCTAGAATGATGTTTCTGCTAACGTCCAATTTCCAGGGAAAATACTCTCTTACTTTTCTGATGCCCCGTAAACTTTAACTCCCTCTCCAAATCTCTCAAAGCCTTCCCAGTTCTCACTGTCACTGGTTTAATTCTATTTAATTGGGTCTGGGCTTTATATATCGCCATCTGGCTTCAATATGTATGCTTTCAGTATCTCTTAATATGTTATCTCCTAGACCCGGAGCATTTATAAAGGTGTCTCAAATGGAATTTCATTAAAAACAGATGGATCTTCTTTGAACCACTGCCTTATCAATGAACAATACCAGCTGTCTCACTAATGCAATCCCAGAGAAGAGAGACACCATCTAATGTAACGCCTTCCTTCTGTAGATGAATAAACTGGGGGCCAGAGATGTTTATGTGACTTTCCAAAGGTCACACAGCTAGACAGTGACAACACTGTGCTTTGAGTCAGAAGACCTGAGTTCTAGTCCCGGTCCAGTTTCCATCAGTTCGGGCTGCTCCCAACAGGTGACGTGTGTTTGCAGGGACCCCCTCTGAACTTCTCCCCTCCTGGGGGTGCCCCAGCCACCGCTGGGGCAGCAGTGCCTGTCTGGAGGAAAATTCATTCATTTCCTGTTAATGTTTCCCCCCTTCTCCTTCCTCTTTCACCTCTTCCATCTTCTGTCAGAGAGGTAAAATGAAAATATATTTTTCATGATCTCACACCTTTTTCTTAAAAAATTAAAAAGGAATAAAAAGATCATAGCATGAGACAAATGAACTTATTTGCACAATAGAAACAGACTCACAGACCTAGAAAACAAATTTATGGTTACCAAAGGGGAAACGAGGGAGGGGAGGGATAAATTAGGAGTTTGGGATTAACAGATACACACTACTATACATAAAAGAGATAAACAACAAGGACCTACTGTCTACCATGGGGAACTATATTTAATATCTTGTAATAGACTATAATGGAAAAGAATCTGAAAAAGAATATATATATATATATATATATATATATATATATATATATATATATATATATATGTAAAAAACTGAATTATTTTGCTGAACACCTGAAACATTTTAAATCAACTCTACTTCAATTAAAAATAATCATTGCAAAGACTTCAGAGGTCACTGAGTCATTACGGATGACAGTCACCCTGTCATTACGGGATGAGAAATCCCGAGGCCCAGAGAATTGAATTAAGTTGACTTAACACAGAGAAAGTGGTAAATCCGAGGTTAGAAGTCCACATTGCAGACTTCTACTGGAGTGGCCCCCACACTCCCGATCTCACAGAGCTGCTTTATTTAGCAAGCTGTGGGTGGGGTAGGGTTGAGCCATCACCGAGTGGGCCGCTTAGGAAAGATCTGAAAATTCACCATTAATTAATTTTGTGTGAAGAGGATCCAGTGCTTCTAAAGACATACCCCTGGGTCAGAGATATCACTGTTGCCCTGAACTGCTCAGAAGACGAAAAGCAGAAGTTTATATTGGCACAATCTCCTTCAGTCCACAAAAAAGGAAAAATGTCCTTTCTGTGTGTGCAAAGAACCACAAGGATCGTCAATTTCATTGTGTTTTCCTAGGAATTTGAGAGAGTGAGAACAGATTGGCCTTTACTCACATATTATTTCCCAGTTTATTTTGCTGCTAAACATATTATCATTTCCAGACCAATTAACCTTTGACCTCCAGAATCCTGCCTTCACAAGGCACAAGCAAGGTCAAAGATTATTTTGTTCAATGAAACACTGGGATGGTTGCTACTCCACCAACTCATCTGCTCCAAAATGTGATGTTTTATTTCCCTACTTAGATCTATTTTTAGAGTTTTCCTTCCTAAAATCAAAACTCATCAGATTTTTTTTAACATTTTTTATTGATTTATAATCATTTTACAATGTTGTGTCAAATTCCAGTGTTCAGCACAATTTTTCTGTTATTCATGGACATATACACACTCATTGTCACATTTTTTTCTCTGTGAGTTATCATAACATTTTGTGTATATTTCCCTGTGCCATCAGATTTTTTTTTGAGAGGCAAGATTAATTATTTGTGAATTGCTGCCTTCTTTGATAATAAATTTGAACACAGATTTTTAGCCTAAGGGCTTAAAAATAGTATTTCTCAGAAACGTCTCTGCATTAATAACCCAAAAGATATTTTGGAGTTTAAAACGAATTAAAAGTGCTTGATTCGTATTAAACTTGAGGGCTTAGTTTTTCTTTCCTAATTACTTTGATGTTAGTCTAGATCAAGTAGCAACTGCAGCACTTCGGAGTAGGGAGAGTGTGACCGGTGGAATTGTGTCCTATCCCAAGTTCATGTGTTAAAGCCCTAAGCCCCAGTACCTTAGATGAGACTCTATTTGGAGTCTTTGGGGCTTTAAGGGTCTTTGAAGGAAATTAAGTTAAAATGGGTCATATGGGTGGGCTGTGATCCAATAGGACTGGGGTTCTTACCAGAAGAGAACAGGACAGTCACAGACAGAAGAAGGAGCGTGTGAGGACACGGGGAGGAGGTGGCCATCCATAAGCTAAGAAGAGATGCCTCAGGAGAAATCAGCCTGCGCCTTGATTTAACACCGTGATCCCAGACTTCCAGCCCCCAGGACGGTGAGGAAATACATTTCTTGGTCTCAGCCACCCAGTCAGTGGTACTTTGTTATGGCCGCCCCAGGACACGAACAGGGAGAGGCTGCTTAGAAAACATGGGAGACCCTTCTTTCTCTCCCAGGGAGAGTAGGACAGGTGGCTCCTCACTCACTTTACAGAGCTGATCGGAGGCTGCAGTGTGATAATGTGCGTGAATCTGATTAGAAACCGTGAATCACTGCCCAGCTGTGTGACGTTGGGCACGTCTTTGCTCATCAATCTCCTGTCCCAGGGTAGGTGGGGGGCTGGGGGGTGTCCCTCAACCCTCTGACAGTGGCTCCACATGGCTGTTCAGTGCACCCCCCACCAGCTGGGCCCCCAACTCCACTTCCCACCAGAATCTGATGGGAAGTTTGTTGAAAATAAGGATTCCTGTGCAACACTGTCAGGGATTTGGGATAAGCAGATGTGCAGGTGGGCCTGGGAATCACACCAGTTAGAATGGCTATCATTAAAAAGTCTACGAACAATAACTGCTGGTGTGAGGTGATACCTCACTGTAGTTTTGATTTGCATCTCACTGATAATTAGCAATACTGAGAATCTTTTCATGTCTGTTTAGGTCTTCTGCCCACTTTTTGATTGGATTGTTTATTTTTTTGTTGTTGAGTTGTATTAGCTGTTTGTATATTCTAGAAGTTAAGTCAGTCACATAGTTTGCAAATATTTTCTCCTGGCCAGTAGATTGTCTTTTAGTTTAGATAATATCTGTTTGTTTTCTCCTTCAAGTGCTTTGTGTGTCAAAATTAAAGCAAAATGTAATATGGACTATAAAGAAGAGGGTTTTGGATAATTACCAGTGAACGTAATAACTGAATGAAGATTTTTTAATGTTAAAATAAACTCTGCATAAAAACACACCATCCAGCACAGTCATTTGTAGACCTTGTAGTTTGTACATACAATTAAAATTGTCTTCAGGGCTGGACTACACATGGGAATTACAGTCCAGCATCGTTTCAATTCATATCTTCTTTTTTTGGCCTGTGTTCTCTCCCAATGCTTGGGTCTTTGTTGTTCTGTGTTTCTGAATTCTGACCACACCTTAGACACTGAATTTTATTTTATTTTTTTAATTTGACTTATAGTGGTTATTCTCCATGCAAACACAGTTCTGCTGAATGGAGTAAAAAGTTTTACTGAGTTGGGCAACTCCCTCATTGCCCAGGGTCATTGCTCAGGCATTTAATCACGTCCTGTGCTAACTCCCTGACCTCTGGGTAATTAAAATCCCTCTGCTTAGATATGGGTTGATAGAGTCTAATCTTTACTCACGTATATCAAGAATATTCATGATCCTGAGACCAAGGTTAGACCTCTGAAGTCTATCACACAACTCTCACATTCTGAAATAAACTGTTACCCCATCTTGAAATCTCAAAATTTACGGCTCCAGTCTCTAAACTGTGTACTTCCTCTATATCTGCCACTTCCCTGTCCTCTACAAATATTTGCTTTAGGGGAAAAAAAATGTGATTGATTCATCCAAGGAGAACAAGTGAGTTGCTATCTCCTTTGCGCATCCATACAGGGGTTATTTTTTATTTTTTAAATTATTTATTTATTTACTGAAGTATAGTTAATTTACAATGTTGTGTTCATTTCTGGCACACAGTGCAATGATTCCAATATTCATGTACATATCCATATGTAGTTTCCTTTTCGTATTCTTTTGCATTACACATTATTACAAGATATTAAATAGAGTTCCCTCTGCTACACAGTAGGTCCTTGTTGTTTATCTCTTTTATATATAGTAGTGTGTATCTGTTAATCCCAAACTCCCAATTTATCCCTCCCTCTGTGGTTTATTTTCTGTCTGTGAGTCTATTCCCATAGTATTTTGTACTTAACGATTTCTATGTCTTTTACAGCCTTTAGATGTGTGGACGCAAAGTGATGGCTACACAGTGTGAGATTTCCCCATCAGACTGTGAGGTCTTCAAGGGGACCTCGAGAGTGAAGTCTGCATCCTTCTGCTGTCAGTCTGGGAGCACAAATGAGTGATGATCATCCCTTACGCTGATTCCTCCGGGGGCCTTCATACAGATCACTGAGGAGAACTATAACATTTCAAGATCTCTCCAACAGAGGATGACTAGCAAGAATTCCAGTGTGGAGATCTGTGAAGAGTTTGACATGGGGGAAAAAGCAAACTGTCATCTTGATAAATATGGGCTACAGAAGGCATTCATTCCAATCTAAATCATTAAGGAAATAACAGCAAGAAATACAAAATACAAGCCAGCTCTCTCCACCCGATTTTCCACGCCTTTATAGCTCACAGGGAACCACACATGAACCTTTGCCTGGGTCATCCCAGGGCCATCTTTTCCTTTACTGTCCAAATAAAGTGACATGGCCAAGAAGAACTTCTTAGACTCCTACAGGAACCAACGTACTAGTTAAGCAAATGTCTCTGGGAAGCTCTCTGAGCTAACTTTTCCTTTCCCGGGTTGCCCTGCTGTTTGGTTCGAGGCTGGATGCAGACAGAATTTTCTGGAGTGCCCAGCCTGGCATCAGATGAGCAGGCAAGCTTAACGGGGGGCTGCCGGAAAAAATCACCACAAACTGAGTGGCTTAAAAATGACAAAACTTTATTCTCATAGTGCAGGGGGCCAGGATTCTGAAATCAAGGTGTCTCAGGATTGGTTCCAGCTTGGAGTTCTGAGAGAGAAGCCGACCCACCCCTCTGTCTGAGCTGCTGGTGGGTGTCGGCAATCCGAGGGGTCCTCGGCTCCTAGACATATTACTCCATCCGATCTCTGCCACCATCTCCAGGTGGTCTACATCTCTGTTTTCTCATCTTATTATAAGGACATGCATCATTGGATTTAGGACCCACTCTAAATCCAGGGTGATCTCATTTCAAGATCTGCAAGATCTTATTTCTAAATAAGGTCACATTCCCACTTACCAACAGAAAGGACTTGGGTATATCTTTTGGGCGGATGCTATTTAACCACTATAAGTATTACTGCTGATAATACTGTACAATTCAGTGCTTGACTTTCTACCGTGGACCTGGGGTCTTTTGCGATCATGTGCAGTCTAAGTCTTGACCATGAAGCCTTAGACAAGTCATTCAACTCACCTGGCTTCAGTTTCTCTTTTTCAGCAGAAAAAGGGATGATTGGCCTAGTTCTCACATTTTGGTTCACATTAGAATTTAAAAATCTCATTGCCTGGGCCACATGTCGTATCAATTAAACCAGAATCCCTTGGGGGTGGGGCTTAGTCATTAATATTGAAAAAAAAAAAAGTACAGGGAATAGAGCCAGTATTTTATAATAGCTAAAAACAGTATAACCTATAAAAATTTTGTTACTACGTTGTACACCTGAAACCAATACTGCAAATCAACTCTACCTCACTGAACAAACTCTTCAGGGGATTCCAATGCACAGTGAGTTGGAGACTAGTGCTTCTCAGCTTTACATGTGCATGTGGATCACCAGGCTGAGGGTGGGGTGGAATCTCAGGGTGTGGGGGGAGGATTTTGTGAAAATGTAGATTTCCATTCAGCAGGCTTGGGATGGGCCTAATACTCTGCATTTCTAACGAGTTTCCAGGCCACCCTGCGTGACCTCCCAACACCTTTGCAAGCTCTTACATCATCAGATTCACTTTCCTGCTGTGGAAGGTTTCTAGTCTGTGATGGAGTGAGGGAGAAGCAACATCTGTAACAGGAAATAGCTTTTTCTGCGAGAAGGTTCAGTTTGGAGGTGAATCCGTCTGCTATGGATAAACGGACTCAGACTCAAATGACACTGTTTAGAAACAGTTTATCTAAACGGAAGTGAGCATCCAGCCCTGTGTGTCCTGCCCCGGGTCCCGGAAGGCCTCTGCTTAGTGTAACAAGCATTCATACGGCCTCCTGGAGACCTCTGGATGGACAGCGCCCTTGCAGCAAACTAACATGCCAAAACAGCAGCGGCCAGGATGTAAAGTCTCCAGGACGGGTCCTGGATTCTCAGCAGTGATTTTCACCAATGGCAGGGTTTTAGGGTCACCTGGGAATGTCCAGTGACGTCCACGCCCCGGCCCTGGAAAGGCCCATTAAAACAGTTTTTCTGGGGTGAGGCTTGAGCAATGGTCTGCTTTAACTCTGCTCCAATGATTTCAGTGTGCCCTGGGGACGCTTCACAGGTTCTCTGGATCCCCCGGTTATAGGAGGCATATCGGGTCCGTGTTCATAGTCCTGACCACGCGTGAGGCACTGTGTTCATTGCAGGGGATTTGATAGAGAGCAGGAGGGCTTCTATTCAAGTGGAGGGCAAGTTATCATGGAACTTGATGGAAAACAAGTCATTGTGGATTTATAAATTTCCGTGGTGATCACACGCTATAAAGGTGAAGGACAAGATCCTGTAAGAGTTTTGGGGACCCGATATTATGGGGACCAACCCGACTGAAGAGGGCATCCTTGAAGAAGAGACATTGGAACAGGGTTCTGAAAGTCAGGATTTTCTAGGAAAAGAAGTTGGGGGAGAATGTTCCAGGTGGAGGGAACGGCCTGTGTCAAAGCCTGGAAAAGGGAGGAGCCTGTGGACTGGAGGAGCAGAAAGAGGCGGGTCGGGTACCAAGAGGGAGGAGGGGCGGGGCCTCTTGGGGGATGCGGTGTCCGCTGGCTTGTAAATGCTTCAGTATGTTTCCACTTGTTTATATTCTCTCTTTCTCAGGTAAAGTCCTCCAGGCAGAGTGCGTGTGCCTTCTTATTGCTTCTTTTCTTTTCTTTTTTTCTAATGGAACGCTTCACGAATGTGCATGGCATCCTTAAACAGGGACCATGTTAATCTTCTCTGTATCCATCCAATTTTAGTATATATGCTGCCCAAGGGAGCACCTCTAATTGTTTTTAACTTTTGTTCTTTCCTCATCATCTCCCACCCCTTTACACGATCACTGAAGTCTACAAGGAGCCCCACCTACATTTTCTTCACTTAATTTTTATAAGGCAGAAGATTAAATCATTGTTTATAGAAGAGGTAGCTTACATTTAGAGAAGTTATGCCACTCATCCAAGGTTACGGAATGAGTGGAGACTCCTCCACTTTCTTTTCTTCTTGTTTTTTACTTTTCTTTCTTTTTTACAAAATGAAATACGAGTATATATACTATTTCACAATCTGCCTTTTTCATGTGCCACGATCACTTATTATATTATCCACATTCTTAAATATTCTTCAAGAATGTGATTTGTTTTTAAATGGCTGCTTAGTATTCTGTTGTTTGGTTATGTCCTAATCCAATCAGGCAATGCTATATTACTAGTTGTTTTCTCTGATTTTTCTAAATGATCGTTGTTCTCAGCAATGAAAATCCTTATACATAAATCTTTTTTATTTAATTTGCTGTTTACCTTTTCAAAAATGGAAGTACAGTCAGTTTACAATGTTGTTGTCAGTTTCTGGTGTACAGCATGTATAAATTTTTGAGGACATTTTTTGATCATTTCTTACGGAAAAAAATTTTATAGACAGAATTACTGGGTCAAAGGCTATGTATGATTTTAAAGTTTCTTATACACATGGCTAAATTGCCTTCCAGACTGATGGAACAGATTTAACTTCTCATCAGCAGTGTATGTGGTTGCCTGGGGAAAACACTTCAGTCAAGCAAGGCCAATTGATCTGTAGCACTTTGATTGCCGAGATTATTTCACTCAAAGTAAATGAAACATCTTGTTTCATGATGGGCGATGGAGCGCTTCAAAGCCTGGACCCAACCCTTGCCCTTGGGTAACGCTCACCTCTTCCCCATATCCGCTGAGGCTCCTTTAGGTCCAGGGTGGCTTTGCTAATGTTTTTCTGGGCCTATTCTCCCCTTTTTTGCTTCCCGCTTACAATCCTTCTGATCGTCTAGATCAAGCTTGGGTATCTCTTGAAATATTTGTAAGATGCATGAGCACAGGTTTACCATCGTCCCTCAATAATTAGATTTGTTACCTTAAATAATTTTCCAATTTCAAGAATTCCATTTTTATCATCACTGAAATCAAGATTTTTAATGTTGGACCACTCTGGTGGTCGTCAGGCCCATTCATTCCATCTGCAGCAACCAACTGGTGATGGGTGAATGTCTGGATGTCCATTACCTGATGAGTGATTGGTACCATTTTTGGTCCTTGAAGTGGTTACCCAGAGAACCAGTCTACTTTCCTTCAGGCTTCAAGAAATTGGGCAATATTTGAAACATACAAAAATGCAGAAAATAATGTGACACTAATTGTCCTACCATGCGTATTTACCCAGTGTGAGTCTTCTGTTATATTTGTTCTAGAAATTTCTTTAAAAAGAGAAATAGAGAGTTCTAAATATAGTCACTCCAACTGCTTATCTTCAAGATGGTCGTGACTATTCTAGGCCCTTTCATTTTCATATAAATTACAGAATAAAGTTTTTCTAATGTGAAAATTTAATTGTATGTCTGTGGACCCTTGAAAGTGTTTTGTGAACAGACCGCTTGGCTGCTTTGCTCCATTTCTTGTTGGAATGTTACTGTTTTGGTGTCAACTTCTAATCGCTCTTTCTTGTTATACATGTTAAAATTGTTATTTGCATTTATTTGTTTACCTTTCAATTTTGTTTCTTTCTTTTTTTAAACAGAAGTGTAAACGTTTTATTTGGTCAAATCTATTGGTCTTTTTGTGCCTTTTGTTTAGGTGCTAAGCTTAGAAAAACTACCTTTATCTTAAGATCATATAAATCTATTTTATAGGGTTAATCCATTATTTTATAATAGATGATATAAATCTATTTTCTTTCAGTCACTTTCACATTTAACTTTTTAGTATAGTTAGAATTTTGGATAAGTTATGGGGCAGAGTTCTAACTTTATTGTTTTATCATCATTTATTCATCTGTCTTGATGTTATTGGTCACCCATCACTTTCTCAGATGCTACTTGTATCTTATATCAACACTTACATGTACTTGGATTTGTTTTGGGTCTCACTAGTCTATGACATTGATCTGTCCTTTTATAGTGTATCACATTCATATGCCAATATTATAACTTTTTGACAAATTAAATTTCATTATATATTTTAATAACTGGTGATATGGCAATATGGTTTTAATTTTTCATAATTATTATTGTGTATCTTAGGTAGTTTTTATTCTGAAAGCCAGTACATAAATATTTCATAATAAAAAAATAAAAGCAATACATGCTTGTGACCAATAGTTTCATATATGTAAGTATATAAATTGAAAAGTAGCAGGAAGGGTATAGCTTAGTGGTAGAGCGCGTGCTTAGCATGCACAAGGTCCTGGGTTCAATCCCCAGTCCCTCCTCCAAAAATAAAGAAATAAATAAACGTAATTACCTCCCTCCCCACCCAGAAAAAAAAAAAAAAAAGAAGAGTAAAAGCCCACTTTCTCTCTCTTTTCAGCTTTCCACTTCTACTCCCAACAGGCAAAAACTATTAATAGTTTCTTCTTATGATTATTATTATTATTTTTTTTTTGGCCTGGGGGAGGTAGTTAGGTTTTCTTATTTATTTATTTATTTTTTTGATGGAGGGACTGGGGATTGAACCCAGGACCTCATGCCTGCTAGGCATGTGCTCTACCACTGAGCTGTACCCTCCCCCCAATAGTTTTTTCTGTCTTTAGAAAACACGTATTAAAAATTACATGTGTTTATGCATAGATACACAAGTGGAATCATGTTATGCAGAATTCTTTATGATTAGCTTTTTCATAAATACTAGTATTTCAAAAATACTCAGATGTATTTTTAAATGAAATCCGTATCCATACACAAAGTTCTAAATCACTTATTTTACCTGCTTTATGAGCATCCATTGAGCAGATATAATATAATTAGTTTGGCTAGCCCTTGATTGACGGCTACTTAAATTACTTTCAGTTTTTTGTTAGCCCAAATAATTGTTCACCTTTTTCCTGCTGAACTTTGGATCATTTTCTCCCCCTATTTTAAAAATTGGAACTCCTTTAAATTTATGAAATGATTTATAGAAGGATTACCATCTGTATTATTTTCAAATCTGTCCATCCAAGAATAAACCACATCCTTCCCTCTTTGTGAATATTTTTTTATGTTCCTCAGTAAAATTTTATAAGTCTTTTCAAATAGAGCTTTCACAATTTTGGTACATTTATTCCTTGGAGTTTTATTTTATCTTTTATTAGATTTTAGAATGGTATTGCTTCCTGTTATATTTTCTAACCAGCTATGCCTGGCAAAGAAGTAAACCACTGCATTTTGGTATATTTATTTTATGACTAGCCACATTACTCAATTCTATTTGAAATTATGAGAATTTTAACTATTTCTCTTGTGTTTACAATCATACTGTCTATATAAATTATTCTTTCTTTTTTCTGATTTTATTATGATGTGGAAAAGTACAAGTTATAACAACTACTCATGGACCATCTACACAGAAATGACAATGATTTTATTACTTATTTCTTTTCCTTTTCTTATTACAAAGGTTGAAACTCTAGAACAATATGAAATAATAGTGGTTAAAGGGGCATATTTGTTTTGACTTTATTTTTGTCCCCCGGTTGGGGACATGAAAGACATTGAATTGTTCCCTAAAGCTGCATTTTCTTGAAAAAAAAAGAAAAGTTTTTAGTCTGGAATAACTTTAGATTTACCAAAAAGCTGGAAAGATATGTACAGAGAGTTCCTGTAGACCCCACACTCAATTTCCTCTGTTGTTAACATCTTTCATAACCACCAAAACCAAGAAACCCACATTGGTACATGACTATTAAGTAAATTCTAGACTTCATTTGAATTTCACTATTTTTCCCGCCAATATTCCCTTTCTATTTCAGCATCCAGCCCAGGATAGCACATTGCGTTTAGTAGTCACGTCTCATTAGTCTCCACCCCATCTTGACAATTTCTTAGTCTTCTCTTGTTTTTGATGGCGTATCAGTCAAGTGCTGAGTCAGATGCTCCTCAATGGGGATTGGTCTGAAGCTTTCTCATGATTAGACTGTGATGATGGGTTTGGGGGAAGAAGACTATAGAGAGGGCATTTCTTTCTCATCACATCATGTCAGGGGTGGGATCCACACTGCCAACCTGACACCACTGGCAATGAGAAACATGGCCCCCTGGCCAAGGTTGTGTTGGCTGGATTTCTATCTTGTAAATTACTTTTATCTCCTTTCATAGTTTTTTCCTGGGAAGCAAGTCACTAAGTCCAGCCCATCCTGAAGGGGGGTGGGGTTTGATTCCAATTAAATGTGTTTTTCTGTTATGCCATCAATCTAGGCGTGATACGGATATTCTTTATCATGTTAAAGAATTGTCCACAAGACATGTATTTTTACATGAGTCGTCAGCTACCTAAATTATAGTTTAGGAAAGAAAATGAAAATATTGAGTGTAGGGGAAGGAAAGATTTCTTCAAAGAAATTAAAACAATATTCAGTAGAAAGAAACCCCACTACCTGCATTAATTCAGAGGTAGCTCATCGGATGTGTAGATACTGAAAGTAGTTAAACTTTAATCCGCACCAGGATAACAAGTACTTTTCTCATGAAAGCTTAGGTTCCTTCAGTGCAGAATCTATGACCTGTTTCTTCTTTGTTTCTACAGGGTCTAAACGACCATACATTGTGGGAGTTCAAGAAGAGTTTTTGGAATAGAATTGAATAAGCCAGTAAGTTTATTATCCATCTCCAGAGGAATTTCTTGATTTTCATGCCATATGAAATGTATTCCAGCCAGAGACCTATTTCCTGCTAATTCTAAATATTTTCTCAAAAGAAAGACAGAGCCAAGGGATCTGAAAAAACATTTATCTGAAGGAGATACACAGATGGCCAGTAAATCCATGAAAAGATGCTCAACATAATTAACCATCAGGGAAATTCACATCAAATCCACAGTGAGGTACCGATTCACATCCATTAGGACAGTTAGGAGTCAAAGAGTCAGATCATCACAAGTGTTGGAAAGGATGCAGACAATTTGGAATCCTTATACACTGCTGACAGGAGTGTAAAACGGTGCCATTACTTTGGAAGACAATCTGGCAATTCCTTTAATAATTAAACATAGGGTTACCATGTGACCCAGCAATTCCACTCCTAGGTATAAACCCAAGAGAAATGAAGACACATGTCCACACCAAACCTTGTACAAAAATGTTCCTAGCAGCGTTATTGCTGATAGCCTAAAAGTGGAAACAATCCAAATGCCTATTAACTGATGAGTGAGCAAATACAGTGTGTCCTAGCCCTACAATGAAACATTACTGGACAGCAACAAGAAACGAAGTACTGACACGTGCTGCAACATGCATGAACCTTGCAAATATGCTCAGTGAAAGAATCCAGTCACAAGGGATCATATATCATACGATTTCATTATATGAAATGTCTAGAATAGGCAAACTCATGGAGGCAGAAAGTAGATTATGGGTTGCCTGGGACTGAGGAGGTTGGAGAGAAATGGGCCATGTCTGCTAATGGTTAAAGGATTTCTTTTTAGGGTAAAGAAAATGTTCTAAAATCAATCATGGTGGGTGTTGGTTGCATAACTCTGTGAATACACTCAAATCTATTGCATTGAATACTTCTGATGAGTGAACTTTATAGTATGTGAATTATAACTCAATAAAGCTGTTATTTTAATAAATTTTTATTGAGGTATAGTTGGTTTACAGTATTGTGTCAGTTTCAGGTGTACAGCAAAGTGATTCAGTTTTTATATATATGTTCAGATTATTTTCCATTGTAGGTTATTATAAGATATTAAATATTGTTCCCTGGGTTATACCGTAAATTCTTGTTGCTTATCTCTTTTATGTATAGTAGTTTGTATCTGTTAATCCCATACTCCTAATTTGTACCTCCCCAAAGCTATTATTTTTAAAAAAAGAAGGAAGGAAACCAGGTCTTGGAATATGGTTCCAATTTAGAGAGACACTAAAGGCATAAACTCAGGCCACAAGTTCAGTGAATGGTATAGGGCCTCGGGGAGGTCATTACAAAAACACACGACATCACAACTGCTCTGGAGCTAGGGGTCTGTGTTCACACACAGGACCGAGAAAGTGACTTCTTCAGTGAGGATTTGAGGGGCGCTTGGGAAGGCTCAGCACTTAGGTCTGAAATTTCATTATTACATGTCAGTATGAGAAGTTTTTTCTTTAGATTGTAAACTTGAAATGTAAGCACTGCAATAAACATCTTAGGGTAAAAAGGTACGTGAACGCTTCCTGATTGACAGCTGGGAGGAGCAGGTTTGGATGGGGGAGGAAAAGACAGCTATGACAGATGACAGCCGGGGTGGACCAGGGCACTGGGGGAGAGGGTGACTGAAAAAATGGGCCGGAGAGACCGCTCAGTTTTAGGACCTTTGGTCCTAGGGGTAATCTCCATTCTCAGTCTCTGCTCTGG
The DNA here is from genome assembly GCF_048773025.1 of Camelus bactrianus. Taxonomy (NCBI): domain Eukaryota; kingdom Metazoa; phylum Chordata; class Mammalia; order Artiodactyla; family Camelidae; genus Camelus; species Camelus bactrianus. Next base: position 31,722,558 of record NC_133564.1, on the reverse strand, counting down.
CCGTGTCTCAAGGCCTTTGGGATGAGGTCCAGTGGTTCAGTCTTGCGTGTCCCTTGTCAATAAGTCTTTCATGTCTTTGGTTCACTTGTGAATTCTAGAATTTTTGCAGTCCTCTTGGAGGGATTAAATTGTACTCACTCTCTTTTGTGTGTGTGTGTGTGTGTGTGTGTGTGTGTGTGTGTGTTTAGTGGGGGTGGTAATTAGGTTTATTTCTTTCTTTATTTTTAGATGAGGTACCGGGGATTGAACCCAGGACCTAAGGCATGCTAAGCATGCTCTCTGCCACTTGAGCTATACCCTCCCTCCAAATTCACTCTTAATGGCTTGGCCTTTTGGACATCCTTTGGTACCATGTTGCTGTTTCAACAGAACTGCTTCCTGCATCCACTGTGCCCTTGGAATTACCCATGAGATAATAGATCTTGTAAGGGCCAGTAAACAGACTCTTACTCAGCTGAAGACTGTCCTTGGCTCTAAGCCATGTTTCATGACCCTTTCAGCTCCATGTCCCATCCAACAGGGACTGCTGCTGCAAAAATACATTTTCCTTGCTGATTCAGAATTGCTTGCAATAGCTTGAAGGTTGGCCATGCACCACCGTGTCATAGTCCCCTGACCCGGAACTGTTCTGCTGCACGAAACACACAGACACACAGACACACACACACACACACACACACACACACACACACACGCACACTCTGTAGAGGTGACCAGTTTAGGACTAGGCTCCCTTCTGTTTTATAGTAAACCTCTATTTTTTTTCTCATAAGCAAAGCTGACCTTGGGTTTTCAGCAAGTCTCTTTCCTTCACTGGACTTAAGGTTTTTCTACCCGTGTGTGTTCATGACTTAAGATGAGAAAGTCTCGTCTCTCTAAGGATGTGAGCTCCTCCAGGTTAGAGATGTCAGATTCTGTTCAAGGATTTTCCCTTTCACAAAATCTAACAGTAGATTTCTTCCTTTTTTTTTTTTTTTAGATTTTTCTTTTTTTATGTTTTATTTTTCTTTATTTTTTCTATCTAACAGTAGTTTTCTGTCTTTTTTCCTTCCTTTTTTAAAAAAGTGTTTTCTTTTCTTTCTATTTTATTTTTCTCTCTTTCTTTTTTCTAATAGTAGTCTTCTATCGCAGTGGAGTACGGGAGGAAGAAGACTGTTTTCAAGCTACCTCCTACTTTCCAAAATTAAAAAAAAAAAAATCCCTCTGCCAGCTGAGAACCACTAATCTAGCTCTTCTCGGGGCCCAAAAGAAGCACTCAGGAGGGTGGCTTTTGACTAATTAACGACCAGGATGTTGACCCTGGGTCCTCATATTCATTTGCACTGTGTGTGCCTCTACAACTTTCTTTGGTAACTTTCTGGTTCTGAACTTTGCCTTTTTCTTTCTAGTTTGCTTCAGAAAAGTGGAGCTCCCTCCAAAACAGCCCCATTTGTCATTCTCCTCTCTTTGTCTTGGGACAGCCTGAGATGCTGACAGATGCCTCCCTATGGCAGCTGAGAAGCTGGGATCCAGTTAGGGCCCATGAGACCCCTGGCAGAAGACGGTGGTCCAGCACGCTGTCCACAATCGCATCCGTTCAGCTGCATGGGAATCAGAGAGACTGTGCCCCTCTGGTGATCGCTGTGGGAAGGGTCGGCCCAGCAGAGGCTTCCTTCTCCTTGGGCTCCCTTCCCCTCCAAATTCCCTCTCCATGAAGGCAAGTCAGCCAACCCCGAGACGCCCTATCTGTCTGATTCATCCTTCCCTCGCTGCTCCCACGCCTGCCGCATCCTCAGGGCATGGGCTCCATCAATCTCTCCTGACACCGGGGCCAGGCAGAGAGACAGGAATCAGACAGTGGGACTAATGGCTTAGCTCCCCAAGCACCTGGACCGCATCCAGGCCTCTGGATTCCATGGTGGGGCCGCCCATCCCCTTCAGGGATGCTTTTACTAACCCAAACATCTCAACGAGGAAATTCATCTTACTTCACTCCCAAAGACCTAGCCTAATTGGAGCATTGTTTCCACGGTGCCACCTGGTAAGAATCAGCTGGATGCTGGTCCCCAAGGAAAGACCTGGGTGGGTAGGCAGCAGCGGAGACCAAGTGAAGGGGTTTAATATTCACGGAAATCTACTACGCGCTGTCTAAGACACCCTGACAAATCAGTCAAAACACTTACACCTGCTTTAGCCCTAGAGCTGTCCTCCCAACTCCAAACATCCAAAGTTTGCATCAAGCTCATTAAACATACACAAGAGATACCACGCTTTGAGGGATAAGGTAAGGTCCCCCATCCCTCCTGTCTCTCCTCCTTCTAAAGCTCATACTTGCTTTGTGGAGCAAAACAAAGGACACACACCCTGCCCTTAAGAAACTTGAAAGAAAAAAGATGACAGCACAGTTAATGGAAAAGCCACGGGCTTTAGAGTCAGAATACTTGAGCCTCAGCCAAGCTCTACCACTTATAAGCTTCATGTCTTAGGGCAAATTACTTACCCCTTGACTTTTCTGATCCATGTCTTCAACTAAATATTCACGAACAAGAAGTAATGTACGCGAATAAGAAGTAATGTAATATAATACAGGAGTACAATGAGTGATAGCTTCATTATTATGCAATTATGTAGATAACACAGATACAAGCCAGTATGTGATAAAGGATGTAAATGAGGAATTGACAAAGCGCGCCAGGGTCACACAGCTGTTGAATGGCGATGCTTGGAATCTTAACATGACCAATTGCACTCTAAACCTTGATCGTGGCGGTCCAGATTTTCAGACAGCCTACTGGTCACTCTGATGGTTACTCTTCATTCCAGACAAACCTCCTCCATTTATCTTTGGGAAAGTGGCTCTCGGGGGACCTGTGGACCCACGATCTATTCTGTATACCTGGCTAAATCCCAAGTTATGCTGCACACCAGAAATTGATGCAACATTGTAAACTGGCTATACTTGAATTTGGGAAAAAAAAAAAAAAAGAATGCAGTTGACGCCTGGGCGAGGCTGAGCCTCCACTTTGCAGGTCCTGTGAACCTGTGCTAAGCGAGGATGGGAAGGGAAAATGCTGAGTTCCAGGGCTTTCTACACATCCTGCCTCCAAATGAAGTTCCACCCGGGATCCCTGGCCAAAAGCATGGCCAAGCCCAGTCTTCTCCCTGAAGGCAGCTGCATCTGGTACAGCCAGGTGCAGGGACACACAAGATGTGGACTGTCCCATCCCTGGGAGTTTCTCACAATAATATCCTTTCCTGTTTGTGCAGAACTGAATGCAGAGAGCGCTTTCACAGTCCTCATCCCTTGACTTTTCTGTGGGAGCAAAGCAGAGACAACACGATGAGGCGGAAATAGCCCAGGAACAGGTAGAGAGTGGACATGGGTTTGAATCTTCCTCCCACGTGGATGAGTTACTAATGCTTCTCTGTCTCCATCTCCTGCTCAGTACAGCAGGGGTGATCCCCAGGGAGGGATTACACGACGTCGGATATACCAAGAGCCTGGACATCATGCAAAGTCTCTTTTTAATGCCTGCGGTCTGCTCCTTCAGTTCAGTACCACCTGATGGCTGGGGATGACCACGGGCAAGGCGGCCCAGACAGAGTTTCTGTTTGCATCTCTTGTCTACACGGCCACACATGGGCCTGTGGGCAAGGTAGTTGCAGAGGCCGTGGTGGGGACCCAGGTGGGCTGAGGTGGCAGCATTCGTCTCTGCTGCCTGTCCCTCTGAGGCACAGTGAAAGAATGCCCACAGTGTCCTATGGTGCAGGGACATGAGGATGGGATCTGGAGACAAGCCAGGGTCCCTGTCAGCTGAGAACACAGAGGTGGCAGGTACCCAATGTGTCTGTTTGTGGGACCCACACTGCCTGGGTAGGGGAAGTCAACGGGATGGTGGTGGAGAAATAAAGGGGGAGGTTCTCGCGACCTCTGGTAGCAACATTTTCATCAACCAATCAATATACAACCTTCTTTTATGTGTGTTTCTGTTTAAAGACACCTCACTTACTCTGTATGGTAGATTCATTAACACTGAACTCAAAACCAACAGAGCTATAACTCACACTTGAAGGTGGGAGGTGATAGAACCTTGCTGCTGCGTGGGAAGGGTTACCTGAATGAAGCCAACACAGAGGGGAGCAGGGTGAGAAACAGAGAATGCTCCCATTCTCTGACATAGTCAGGCCATAGTGTATCACTGTGCTTGAAGCCCACAGCCCTTGACTTTTCAGTTATGGGCATCGCTATTCTGGCTGAAATTTATTTTTGTGTAAATCAGTGTCTTTCTCTTTTGCAATTAAAGAGAATCCTACCAACACAAGTGGGGAAACCACTGGTTTAAGCAAAATCTTACTCAGAACCGAATCTTGTTCTCCAGATGCAGGTGGAGCTGCTTCAGTAAAGCAGGGCTGGGAGGTGGCCCCGGAGAACACTTGGGAATATGTTCTCACAGTGGCTTGGAAACCACTCGATGAGAGAAGTCTGTGAGCCTGTGGAAGTACAGCTCCATCTGTTACAGGTGTCTGCTCCTTCTGTGGAGTCACTGCGAAGCCGGTTCCCTCCTCCCTCGGCCCCCCTGGCACCTTCAGTAACCGAGTCTCGCGAGCTCTTTCTTAATCAAGATCTGGCAACCAAGTCCTGGGGCTCTAAATCATTCATTTGTATTTTAACTTGTGAGTCTTGGGCTTAGAGTTCGCTAGACCCACGGGGACATGCCCCTCCCTCTAGTCAATTCTCATCATTTGGATCTTTGGCGTTTCGGGGTTAGTCCCGTTGGTTGCCCTTTGGAAACAAGTTTGATTTGCAAATGCCTGTTTTAATCTCGGAAAGGGGTCAGATTCCAAACCTGGATCCCAAGATTCCGTGGCTGCAGGAGAGACTCGGCATATGGGACCGAGACCAGCTGCCTCCTGTAAGGACCCCTGTGGGAGGCGGAGGGCACACCTGCCTCTGCTTCTGCTCCCCACACAGCCCTCTGGAGCAGACACACTTAGTGGTCACACCGGACCTCTCGATCGGGGAAGGGAGGTATGTCCCCTCTCTCTGCCCAGGGACCACCATTGTTCTATATCAGCATGCTGATGCTCTGTGCAGGTGAAGGAGACTCTCCCTCTTCATGGGAACATCGCTGGCATTTCCTCAGCAGCTCGGGCTCTAGAAACCGCATCTCAGCACGAGAAAAGGTGAAATCTTACTCTGACTTGTGCTCCAGGCGATCACGCTGGAATTCAGGGTTGAGTCTTTTCATCAGAGGCGCAGAAGCCCTGGAATAGAGGCACGTAATTCTTTCCAGCTTCGAGGCAGCAGCAGTAAGCTGTTCTTCCCTTTTCCCAGGGCTGATGGGTGTCCTCGCTGCTGACCCAGGGAGGCTTTAGAATTAGACTCTGGTATCAGATCAGAGGCTTGGTGGAGCCTCCAGCTCCTCCTGTGAGAAAAGTGGCAACAATGTCATCATCTCAAAAGCTCCTTGTGGAAGGAACTAGAGATGCTCATAGTCTGTGAAATAAGTCAGAGAAAGACAAATGTCACGTGATATCACTTACATGTGGAATCTAAAATAGGATACAAATGAATCTATTTGCAAAACAGAAACAAACTCATAGACATAATTTATGGTTACCAAAGGGGAAGAGGGGGAGGAATAAATTGGGAGTATGTTATTAACAGATGCACTCTACTATACATAAAATAGATAAACTACAAGGATTTACTGTAGAGCACAGGGAACCGTATTCAGTATCTTGTAATAAACTATAAGGGAAAAGAATTGAAAAAAAAAGAATAGAGATATATACACATATATGTACAACTGAATCACTTTGCTGTACACCTGAAACTAATGCAATATTATAAATCAACTCTACTTCAATTTAAAAAAAAAATCACAAACTAAAAAAAAAAAAAAAGCTGCCTTGGAATCTGACCAGCCGTGTCACCCTGCTGTTGCTTTTCCAGGAACTGATGTTACACCTCGACTGAAACTGGTCCATCTTAAAGGGAATGGATTTAGATCAGCACGAGTGCCCCTCTCCCCCAAGGCAGAGAGATACGGTCTGCATTTACAACAGCCCTGAGCTCACAGGCTCATGCTTCCCTTTCATCGGGTGTCAGTCTCTTTATTTAAGCGATAAATATACAAGCAGTTATTGGGCACCTGTTTGGTGCCTGGGACCAGGCTTGGTACTAAGGAAGTCTGGAGAAAGAGGGGGGATGTCGTCCCTGCCCTTGGAGGACCCATAGTTTAGTGGAATGGAATGTCGCTGCTGTCTGGAGGGAGACACTGAGGGACTGTGACCCCCAGACCACAATGGACTTGGGAAAGAGGGTAGGGGACCTGGTGGCTTGAGGATACAAGCTGTAAAGTGAGATCTACCGTTCCTCAAAGCTTTATTCTAAGTGGGTACACCCTACACATAGTCCCAACTCTGAATGAAGGTTTGCCGGACTTTCTAGCAGGAGTTTCAGTTTCAGGAGAACGAGGTCTTTACTGGGCTTATTCACAGCTATGTCTGTCGTGTTCAGGGAAGTGCCTGGGGCGTGGGAGACACTTGATAAATATCTGCTACGTGAAGGTGTTAGGGAGACACTGAGGTGGATGCTGGTGGACAGTCCCCTGCGGTCATTTCTGAGTAAGTTTTGGGGAGAGGATGACCTCCTTCTGCCATGTCTTTAGGAACCGAGAGAGGGTTCCAGGGATGAGTCAAATGCGCCCCAGCATCTGGGGATGCATTTATTACCAACTCTCTGCCCTTGTTTGCTTGTCAGCGGGGCCTTCTGAGAGCTTTCCAGAAAACTTACGAGAGGAGCCCAGAGCCCTTATCACTGGCACCCCCTTTACTGTCTCTAATGGTTGTTATCTGAAAACTGTCTAGACTTTAGGTTCCAGCTGGGCTGAGGCCAATGAGAATGAAATATTTCTTCACTTGGGGGTGGGGGTGGGGGCGGACACGATGAAATATTTCCGTGTCTGACCTCCCGGACCGACCCCCTCACAGTCAGCTAGAGGCCCCACAGCGTGGGGAATGGGATTCGTCAGTGTCTCCGTGATGGTCCCAAAGGGGTTTTTGCAATAAACTGTTCCATTTGGGTGAAGAGGGAGCAGGAAAAGCCTTTAATCTTGCCTTTTACGTGGGATCTGTGATGGGATTGGGGGTCACCGCTCCCAACTGCTGAGAGAGCATTTTGGTGGGATGGTGGGAGTTGAATTCCAGTCCCCTTTTGGACCTATGTCTAACTTTTTTTATTTTTAAGAAGAAAGAAAACCCTCTCTTTTTATCCCAAAGCTCATCATGCTAGCATCTAGCCAAAAGTACATTTTTTTTTTTTGCAGTTTATTAAACACGTTGCCTCTTAGATCTTATATTACAATCTATTTCCTTTCTGTAGGGGATAAGTTGAAACCAGGAAAGTTGCCTTGTAATTTTTTCCCACTTGGATTCTGCTGTCTGCAAAGGACACCTCCAGCTCTCTCTAGTTGTCATTGGGAGTCGGAAGGAAGTTCAGTCTATATTTGCTGCCCCATGGAGGGTGGGGGGGATGGAGGAGGGCACTGAGTGGGCGGGGCCTCTGCTCCAGGGCACCCCTGACTTGGCATCAGGAGAGTGAGTTCACAGCACATTAGCTGCGAACATTCAGTTAAATCAAACTCTTCCTTAATCAATTCCACAATCAAGTAGAAATTATCACCTGCTATTGTAGCCCCAGAAGGGGTTCTCCCTGCTCCTCCGGCCCTCAGTGGTGTCTCCATCTTCTGGAGTAGGTGTCTGATGACAATGGAGACTTCAAGATCAGAAGGGACTTAATATCGTGTCTGAGCCTGGAAATCTCCACTAAGAAAAGAACCCATTTTCCTGCAGGCCTCCCTCATTGTTAAGATGGTCTTCCTCGGGTCGGGTTGAGGTCTGTCCTGTCCCCACGCACCAGGCTCTGCCCTGACAGCAGAGAACCTTGTTTAATCTAAGTCGCTCTCCCATGAGAAGGGGTGGGGCCGCTGGCCTGAGAGTCCAGGTAGGAGCTGTGAGCTCGCAATGGCAGGGAGAGGACCTCGGCAGGTGGGGTGATCTGGGTGGGCGGTCTAGAACTGATGAGACACAGAAGTGACACTTCCATTCCCAAAGGACAGAGCCGCCTCCCCTGCCAATCACTGCAGCATGGAAATGTGGGTCCAGCGTGGCCAGAGTTCATAGTTTTTCAAAAGAGAAGCTCAAAATTCAGATTTTTTAAACATGTGAACTCCCTTACTTTTTTGATCCTGGCAACTACTTAAAGAAAATTATCATAGAAGAGTGAAACCAACAAACCAAGGTTCAGGCCAGGAACAGCTTGTGGGTCTTTACTTTGTGATGGACAGATAACGAGTGAGGATGCAGGCATGAGAACATCATACAGTTCTTAGACGTTTAGGACCCTGTCCCGCCACTGTTGTTTTGCTAGTCTCTGTTTCCCATGACTAGCATGTGGTCCTTAAGTGTTCACATTCAGGGATGGCAAAGCAGGGGAGAGATTGCGTCCCAGCCCGAAGCAGGTGGGATTCAAGTGGAGGTGTGGATGGCAGGGGCGGTGGGGGAGAGAAAGCGGGGATGAGCCTGTGGCCGAGGAGAGGACTCAGAGAGCCTGCCCGGCTGGAGGAGAGGTCCTGGAGTTTCCCTGGTGCCAGAGACTCCTGGATCCCTCCAGAGTCTCATGAAAATAGCATTGCCCTAGAAAGGAATAGCGTACCTTGTTGCGGGGGACAGACAAGAGCTAGCTGGGCAAGGCTCGGGGCAGAGGATAAAGAGGTGAGCCTCGTGGGCGGGTGTTGGGGGTGGAACGGGCTGCGAGGGGAGGTGGGAGGGCACTGATATGGGCTTTTCTGGATTCGGAGCCGCGGGAGCTGGCTATGTGATGTGGCTGGAGAGGGTTCACTTTTGTTTCCTTGCTGGTGCCACAGTTACGCTCTCTTTCTTTATTTCTATTATGTGGGTCTGGGCATTTCCACTGTATGTCTGTATTGCTGGCACTATAAGCCCTCGATGAGTCTTTAATGAGTGAGTAAACATGCACACGTGTGCCCTGTATTTGTGTGTAAGCAAAATTGTGTGCTGGGTTGCTCACAGAGGGGGTCTGCCCACCCTCCTCAGAGATCTGGGATTCATCCCTGCACCCTCTCAGGAGTTCAGCCCTCATGAGGGTACAGAGGACCCCAGGGAGACAGTCAAGAGCTGTCGGTCTGGCCTGGGGGTCCCGGGCTTAACAACTTCTTAAAAAACCGAAGAAACTATGGCTTTCCCGAGCTTTACTGGGAGAAAGAAGAGGGGAAGGAAAAAGTAATTGGGAAGTCGTGGATGGATGCTGACTTTGGAGAGGGCTGAAAGGCAGTGTGTGAATACTTGCTGGCAGTAGAAAAAAATCCCTGGGGACTTTTCTGAAGTTCCTGAAGGGAATGGAGGAGCAGAAAGAAAAGCCTGGCGGTCTTAGTGGGCTGAAAAGAACGGTGATCATTCAGAAAGTCTCTGTGGGGCTTCAGAGCGGTGGACGGAGTCTGGTAGCCAGAGAAGGGGGTGGGGAAGACGGCCACCGCCGGGAGCAGAAAGCCCTTATTGTCCAGACAGCTGGCTGTGGAGGTCCTGGGGTGTCATCGCTGGCCGGAGGCTGAGCTCAAAGCCTCCGGTCTCTTAAGAGTGGAGGAAACAAACACGTCTGTTAATTACTCTCTGACCCTCTCTCTACCCTCATACATATATTTATGTATTAATATTAATTACAGGTATGAAATAAATATATTCATAATTTAAATGGTCATGCCTTTTTGCAGATCTATCCTCAGAAATAATTTCATCGCATTCCAGAAGGTACTGAAGGATGAGGCTTTGGCTGAAAAATCTCAAGTTTTTCCCTTGACTTTTGGAAGTACTCTTTGCATGTCCTGGACTTCTGCTCCCCGTTCTCCAGTCAGACGTCTTCCTCCTGAGAGAAGAGATGACTGCATACGCAATCCATTCTCAAAGTGGTTTTTGTGGGTTTTTTTTTTTTTTTTGGTGCTGGGGGGACGGTAATTAGGTATATTTATTTATTTATTAACGAAGTTCCTGGGTTCAATCCAGGACCTATTTCAGGGGCATCGGAAATGCCAGATGTTGATGCTGAAATGTGGCTTCTAATCTGCGCTGTTAGAAGGAGATGCTCGGGACGGCCAGCCTGGTCTCTGTTGGGTCAGTGGCCCATGTTTTGTTTGTTCAGTGCCTGCCCGCCTGCTCGGGGCAGGTCAGGGACAGGACCTCGGAGGGGAGAGCCCGTTGTCCGCCTCAGACTGTGAACACATCGAACTAACCAAGTCTGCTTTCTAAGAAAGGGAGAAGGGAATTCCCTGGGGAAGAAGCTCTGGAAATTGTGCAAAAGACGCCTCCAGCCCCAGCCCCAGCCCCAGCCCCAGCCCCGGCCACCAGGGACCAGGGGGGCAGAGCTCAGCAATGAAATGTGGGTCCTGGAAAAAAAAAAAAAAACAAACCTTCCAGAAGTGTAGTTTCAAGAATGTTACGCACCAGTGACCCCAGAAATTCCATAATCATGTTTCCTCCCTAAAGCAAGAAATAGAAACTTTGAGATGAAGGGAGTGATTTGCAGCCGTCTCAGTCAAGCCGGCATCTCCTGGTCTCTGCCCGTCCGTGGAGCAGAGAGCAGTCCTCTGCGCCCTGTGTTTTGGCTCTTCATTCTGCTGTTTCAGATTGCTCTCCAGCTGTCTTATGCTGAATTGTCTTGTCTTCCCAAATAACCTGGTGTCAGTTCCACCCGGGTTCAGAGTTGTCACTCAGGGGTTCATTCTGAAGTCCTTCCCCAGGTATAAGGGAAACTGTGGGCTCTGGCCCTCCGGCTGGTTTTTGGGGGGCCCTGGGACCCCGGGAACCCCAGTGAACTCCATGGCCATGGCCAAGCTGGCAGCCTGGTTTTGTGTGGCTCCGAACATTTTTCTCTGGGGATAGAGGCTGGCCCTGGTCACCCTCCCACCTCATTCCTGCCAGCTCCTGGCTGGGCTGCAAACTTATTCTGGTTCCAACAGGTCCCGGGTCTACGTGCTTGTGGTCAGCATGCAGTTAATTTCTTCCACCTGGTGAGGGTTTCAGTGCCTGCAAAACAGCCCCAAAGGATGTGGCTCAGAATATTATCTCTAGCCCCTGAGGAGGAACTAAAGGTCCTTGACTTTGTTTAATGGCTAAGCAATGATTAATTTGTCTTGCTCGACTGTTTTCCTTTGTTTCTGCATTTTCTCACTTCTCTGATTATATTTATTCTTGGAACTCGGGGAAGGCCTAGGAGACTGAAGGTTTCCTACAAACAAGAGGCAGGCAGAGGACATAGTGGTGGTGGGTGGGTGGGGAGTGTCTCGGGAAGCCCCATATGGTCCTGCTTGGTTACAGTGTCAACACCCTGGCTCCCCACCACCCCAGCACCACAGACACATCTTCTGGTTTGTCTGGGAGTCAAGGGGAGTGGGAGTCAGATCTCACCTCTTCCGGCTCCTCCAGCCACACTGCCCAAGGCTTCAGCAACACCAGGCAGACAGTGTAGGAGGAGCCATTGGGCTCTGGAGTCAGAGAAACCTGAGTCCAAACCCCCTATCCACCTGCGAGTCTGTGATCTCATCAAGGCCCTTCATCTCTCTGGCCTCAGTTTCCCCATAGGTATCGTGAGGATAAAAACTGTAACCACCTTTGGCCTGTTATAGCAATGAGATGACAGGAAATTACGAGAAAAAAAGTGAGTGTGAAATTTCCATACGTCATTAACTCTTTGTAAACCTCAGTTTTCTCATTCAAGAAACAGAGAAATGTATTCATCTATTCTGTTTCATTGGTTTGTGAAGGACAAATAGGCAACACACGTGGAAACACACTGTGTGGGATGTATGTATATAATTGTTATTAATCAGATTCCTATTTGTGCGTAATGCTGTGTAAGACAAAGAAAGCGAGGCTCTAAATGATAGGAGTATTTAATCCAGGATAAAACGCGTTGAGAGTACAAAGGAGCTTTGAAACAGTAACACTAAGATCCTTTTTAGATCTTAAAGGAATTTTCCTGTACATTCCGTCAAGGTTTTCTTCCCGTATTCCCACCTGATCCCGGTGAGGGCATCCTCCCAGACCCTGAGGGAAGGTTGGGGAGCGGGGCTGTCACTTTGTGAGAAGATGCTGTGACTCTTGGACCCCGGGAGGGAAGCTGACAGTGACCGGACAGCCAAGAGCATCGGTTACTTCACGGGGGATTGCCAAGCTCGGGTTTACCGTGAACCGCCTGTGACAAAACAGAGTGGGGGCTTCTTATCAAAACGTGCCCGTGGGTAACGGTAAACAGCGTGAAAGAACTTAAAGGACCAGAAGTCACACATCTCTTTCCACCCTGTATCACTCAAGCTGCCACTGCCTGAGACAATCTCTTTTAAAGTTTCTAGTTTCTTCGGGGTTTTTTTGGTTTTTTTTTTTTTTTTGCTTCTTACAAAGCTAAAGAAGACGCTTCATTAAGATGAGATGTCTCACTATATCAACTGTTAACTATCAAAAAAATGTTTTTTAGTCCTTTATTTAAAAAAATTATTTTACATGTACACTTTTTTCTTTTCAGATTCTTTTCCATTATATGCCATTACAGGAAATTGAATATAGTCCCTTGTGCTATACAGTAGGTCAACTATGTGTACTCTTTAATTTTGGGGGGGAGGGCAATTAAGTTTATTTATTTACTTTTAGAGGCAGGACCAGGGATTGAACCCAGGAACTCATGCATGCTAAGCATGTGCTCTACTACTTGAGCTATACCCTTTCCTTCACTTGTTAAGTACTGAAGACCCATTACAACCATGTGAATCAGGAGGCTTTAACTCACGTACCCTCATCGTCTCCAGTCATCTCCTCCCAATGTTGGATATTTACACTATGATTTTTATTCTTTATTGGTTTCCTTTGTCTCTTTGAATAATGTAAACTTCTGCTTCTTGTCCCATCCACCCTCAACAGTATCTCTTGCCTTGATGCTTGTGCAGGGAGCGAGTGGACACCTATCCCTCTCCAGGCTCACTGACGTTCCACCTTTGATCAGGTACCTCTCACTTGAATTGACAGAGAGGGCTGCCCCGTCTGCCTGGCAGCCACACCTCCATCTTCCATGCTTTGACAACTTGACAATCTGACAACCAACAGCATTTACATCAATACTGCTACAAATATTGTGTTCAATTACCAGCTGACAAAGATGCCACCTAGGGAGGGATGTGAAGATGATGAAGACGAGATCCCTCTTCTCCAGGGGATCTCAATCTGGTGATGAGGACAGAGACTTTCTTTCTTTTTTTTTAATTGAAGTACATTCAGTTACGATGTGTCAATTTCTGGTGTACAACACAATGTCCCAGTCATGCATATATATACATATATTCATTTTCATATTCTTTTTTATTAAAGGTTATTACAAGATATTGAATATAGTTCCCTCTGCTATACAGAAGAAACTTTTTAAAAAATCTATTTTTATATATAGTAGCTAACATTTGTAAATCTCAAACTCCCAAGTATATCCCTTCTCACCCCCTTTCCCTGGTAACCATGATTGTTGGCTGTGCCTGTGAGTCTGTTTCTGTTTTGTAGATGAGTTCATTGGGGAGGACAGAGCCTTTCTGCTCCATCCTACAGGCCTCCACTGGAAGAAAAATACCCGGAAGCTGTCTTGATTTTTAGCTAAATTTGTTGCCCTGCCCTAGCTGCATGTCAGAATTTGGAGTCGTATTCGTTCATGTAACAAATGTTTATTGAGTACATATTATGGGTCAGGACCAGGTGATGGGACAGCAGAACCTGTAGAAGGAAGTCAAAGACAAACCCAGCCCTCATCATACTAAGTGCAGGAGATGCACACAAACAAATAATCACATCACAAATCTCTAAATGAGACAACATGGAACACAGATAATACGGAATAGTACAGTGTGGCACATAGACTTTTTTTTTAATTGAAGTACAGTCAATCACAATGTGTCAATTTCTGGTGTACTGTACAATGTATATATACATTTTAAATAAAGTTACAAAGTGTCATAAAAACCAGGAAAGAAAGGAACAGGTCTTATAAGAAAGAAAGGCTTCTAAAATCGGCGTTTCATCAAGTTAGTGGATACATTTTCTGAGCTTTGGGGACTACGTAAGGGGGATTTTCTGTTCCTTGAAAGTTTGAAAGAACTCCCCCTTCAGAAGCATTCACCAATTTGCACTGACTTACACGTCTACCAGCCTCTCTCCATGCTCTCCCAGCTCTGAATACTGTCATTTTTAATGTTGTTGTGAAACCTTAGTTAATTTTACATAATATACATATCAGTTTTCCAGACAACTTTCCCAGCCCCCTCTCCCAGCCCCCTCTCCCACCTTCTCAGCATCTTACGTCCCATTCTCTGCAGGACCCAGAGAAGCCAAGTTTAGAAACTTAGCGGGAGGGGGAAGGTATATCTCAGTGGTAGAGCACATGCTTAGCTTGCACGAGGTCCTGGATTCAATCCCCGGGCTACCTCCATCAAAAGAGGAAAAAAAAAACACCCTTATGGGTATCCTTCCATATTTTTCTCCATTATCAGATAATCCTACCCCCCCCCCCAACAGGCATGCCCACAAGAACATAAGTACACACAGAAGTTTAATCTGGTACCATTTGTTTATACACACTTTTCTCCATCTCACATTACTCACTCAGAAATTTCCTCGGAGAAATCACTCCGAGTCATCTGGTATGGCTCTAATTCTTCTTTTTTTAACGGTTGCACAATATTTCATGGTGTGGATGTATCATTATTTATTCAACCATTTCCCTATTGACAAGGAATTCACTTTCTTTTTTTCCAGTTCTTGGCCACTACAAGAATGGTGCAGTAAACATATATGCCCTCATGAATTGTGTGCGTTTGTTTTTATGCAATAAATTCCTGGAAGTGTAATGCTGGCTCTTAAAGGGTATACGATACTTAAAATTTTAATAGACGTTCCTAGCTGCTTTCCAAAATGGATGTAACACTTCACATTTTATAAGTATGGCTGTCTTCCATACACACTTCTGATAATAGAGGCCTTAAGTTCTTTTTTGTTTGTTTTATTCATTCATTCATTCATTCATTCATTCATTCATTTATATTGAGTTATAGTTAGTCTACAATGTTGTGTCAATTTCTGGTGCACAGCACAATGCTTCAGTCATACATGAACATACATATATTAATTTTCATATTCTTTCACTGTAAGCTATTACAAGATACTGAATATATTTCCCTGTGCTATATAGTATAAACCTATTTATCTATTTTATATATACCAGTCAGTATCTGCAAATCTCGATTGAGTTCTTTTTTTAAATTAAAAAAAATTTATTGAAGTATTGTTGATACCTAATTCTATGTAAGTTACAGGTGTACAATAGAGTGACTCACAATTTTTGAAGGTAGAGCTTGAGTTCTTTTTACTCTTGCACGTCTCATAGGACTAAACTGAAACTTTTTTGTTGCTTCACTGTGCATTTCCCTGATTATGAGTGAACCCGAGCATCCTTCCATACAGTCTTTTACTATTTGTTCTGTAAATTGTCTATTCAAACACACTGCCTAGTTTTCTACTGTTTGGTTTGCTTTTCGTCAATTTCTTAGAGCTCTTTGTGTTTTGTAGAAACTATCTCTTTGACATCTGTGTTGCAAATACTTTCCCAGATTATCAATCTATAGACTTTGCCTACAGAAATGTGTTCTGTACAAAAACTTTAAATAATTACATAGCCAAGTAAGGCTTACTTTTCTCTGATTACTTCTGGGTTTCCAATCTTGGTTGGTAGGATCTCCTTAACTGCTGTAATCTACATTTTTTTAACGTAAAATTTAAGTTTTTTATTTCTTTTACATTTGTCTCACATTTGTTTAAAACCCATCTGGAATTACTTTTGTGTTTGATATAAGAATGGGGTTCATTTTTTTCCTTCCAAATGGACATCCAGTTATACCAGGGCCATTTATTAAAGAGCCCATTATTTTCCCTCTGAATCGAACGACCACCACACTTGTCTTAGGTTAAAGTGTCATTTATTCTGACATCTAATTCTGGATTGTTAATTCTGTTTCAACGGCCCATTTGTCCATCCCTCCAAGTGCGCCATATTGGTTTTATCACAGAGGTTCCTTGTGTTTGTGGCACGTGAGGCAGTTCACCCCTCCTTGTTCTCCTTTCTCATTTGTTCTTGAACACTCTACCATATGAAATTTAAGAGCTTTTCACCCCGCTCTAAGAAAAAACAATAAAAAATTTAAACAGAAATTGCAAAAATTGCAATATCAAGTTGGGAGGATTATCATTTTGATTATATTAGCCTCACATCCAAGAACATAATGTGCCTGTTCGGATCTAAATATCCCTTAGTAAGATATTTTTACATAGACTCTGGGTCTTTACTGTTAAATAATTTTGGCACTGTTTTAAATTATATAATCTCTTCACTTTTGTTACTAGATGCTTATTGTTAGATAATAAAAAGATTTTGATTTTTCTATATAATTATTTTGCATCCAAATTCATTTATTAAATCCAGTAGGTTTTTTTCCCAAGAATTCTTAGATTTTCATAACACACAGTCTTCTTAGGATCAAGAAGAGATGGTTTTATCCATTCTTTCCGATACTTGCCCCTGTTATTTAATTCTCTTGTCTTATTACATTTGCTAAAACCTCCAAAATAACATGAAATAATAATGGCGACTGTAGGCATTCCTCTGTCTAGAGTTTTCATTGTTATTTAAATTGTCTTAGCGTCTTTACTTTAGGATGATATTGCTGTTGGATTTTGGTAGCCCTAAGAGTTAAGGTTTTCTTCTTTCTAGTCCTGTTTATATTGAGAATGACTGATACAGTTGGTCCAGTGTTTTTTGACACTGTTGTGTTCAGAAGGTTTTTGTCTTTTAATTTGATGAGTTTGTTTGCTGTTCTGCTTTCAGTAATTCTCATTTTCTTTGTTTCTAGCTAGTAATTTCTTTAAAAATTTCTCTTTGATCTTAGTCTTAGCTAGGACTATGTTTCTTATTTCCAAGTAATTAACATTTGTTAGTCCCCTTTAAATTGTTTATTTCTAATTTTATTGGCTGATGACTAGAAAATTAAAATGTCCTATAAAAGTTCCAAAAAAGTTTTTATTTTGCTCAATTTTTATGAAAGTTTTTATGCACATATAAAAAGTAAAGTATGGGAAACAACTTGTGTCCATCAATAGATGAATGGATATAGAAAATGTGGTGTGTATACACACACACACACACACACACACACACACTGGACACAATCCAGCCATAAAAATGGAAATCCTGCCATGTGCCACAACATGGGTGGACCTTGAGGGCATTATGCTAAGTGAAACGAGTCAGCTCGAGAAAGATAAATACTGTGTGATCTCACTTACAGGTGGCATCTGAAAAAAAAAAACCAAACTCATAGATACAAAGAACAAACTGGTGGTTGCCAGACATGGGTGGGGAAAAGTGGGCAAAATGGGTGAAGAAAGTCAAAAGATACAAACATCCAGTTATAAAATAAAAATAAATAAGTCCTGGGGATATAATGTACAACATGGGGGTCACAGTAATAATACTCTATTGTATATTTGAAGATTGCTAAGATAGTAAATCTTAAAGTTCTCATCACAGAAAAAAATTATAGCTATGTGTCTCAATGGATGCTAACAAGACTCACAGCAGTAATCACATCACAATGTATACAGATATCAAATCATTATATTGTACACCTGAAACTGTTCTGTGCCATTATACCTTTTAAAAAAAAAACTGCAGCAACATGGATGGACCTAAAGATGATCATACTGAGTGAAGTAAGTCAGACAGAGAAAGGCAAATATTATATGATATCACTTATGAGTGGAATTTTTATATATATATATATATATTTAATTGAAGTATAGTCAGTTTACAGTGTTGTGTCAATTTTTGGTGCGTAGCACAATGCTTCAGTCATATAGGAACATACACATATTTGTTTTCATATTCTTTCACTGTAAGTTACTACAAGATATTGAATATAGTTTCCTATGCTATACAATATAAACTTGTTGTTTTATATGTGGAATCTTAAAAAAAATGATATGAATAAATTTGTTTACAAGACAGAAACAGACTCACAGACGTAGAGAACAAAATATGGTTACCAAAGGGGAAAGGGGGTGGGGAGCGATAAAGTAGGAGTTTGGGATTAACAGGTACACACTACTATATATAAACTAGATAAACAACAAGGACCTACTGTCTAGCTCAGGGAACTATATTCAATATTGTGTAATCACCTATGATGCAAAAGGATCTGAAAAAGAATATATAGATAGACAGAGGTACATCTGCATCACTTTGCTGTACACCTGAAACTAACACAACGTTGTAATTAACTATACTTCAATAAATGTGTATATATATATGTGTGTGTGTATATAATACATATTTTATTGAAAAGACTCAAGGTCATGTGCTGATTGTATCAAGGTTATTGATATTATTATTCAGTTTTTCTTTTTCTTTTAAAATCTACTACTGAGACGCGAATGAATGAGAGACAAATACAGATGCCCTGAAGGCTCACTTTCTTCTTTTTCCCCCTTTTGAGATCTGCCTCTACTGGGCTGAGCCAACCTGCTGGGAGACAGGTGGCTGTCACCGCTCCTGGCGTGCGAGGCTGTGCCCAGAGCCCTCCCTGCGCAGACCCCAGGCACTAACCTCGGGCCCAGAAGACCCCTAGATGTGGTCCTAGTTGCTTGGAGAAGCCAGGTTTCCTAGCCTGTCTTCGGCTAAGCCATCAATTTGGAATGTGGTGTGAAGGCGGTGCTTGGTCTCTCCTGGAGTGCTCGAGGGGGCACATCGAGCCCGCTGACTGTGCTGCCCCAGGTATCTGGCCCCAGCCTGTGCCGTGGAAGAGCAGGAACCCCCCCAAGCCCCCTGCATTCTTTTCCTGTCTCCCTGTGAGTTTTTGGTCCTCCCCCTACTCTAACCCACCCCTCAGCTTCTGGGTTGGGCTGAAACCACTTAGAATGCATTTGGAATTTTTTTCAGTATTTCTCTTTTGTCTCAAAATTCCTCATTTATCTCTCATAATACATATTCCCCCAAATAGCTATCCTTATCCAGGAAACACATGTATATCCAGGACAATTGCTCTCTACTCTGCCCAGTTTTCTTTATCTTCTTGTATTTAAAATTTCTGCTCTCATTCATTTACATTTGATTAGTCTTTTTTTTTTTTTTTTTTTTTTAATGGAGGTATGGGGTCAGGGAGGCGGGTGGATTGAACCCAGGACCTCATGCCTGCTAAGCCTGTGCTCTACCACTTGCCTTATACCCTCCCCTCTAAGTGGTCTTTTCTCAAATATTTTCTGTGTTCTTCAGATAAGATATATGACTGATACACTGAGTTCTCCAATACCCTGCAACCTTTTTCTTTGCAGTCTTTTTATTTTTTCCTCAGTGGTTATAGATGTTGTTCTAGTGTCTTCTAACCCCCAGGGTTGCATATAGCAAGTATGATGTTAGTCTTATTTTTTCCATTGGAGTTAGTTTGTTCTTTCTGCTTTTAACACTCCTAAGACTCTCTCTTTTTTTTCTAATGATTTAGGAATCGTGTCAAGATGTGCATAAGCACATCGTTTCTCAATCGTACAGTCTGGAACTAGGTGACCCTTCAAAGTCAGGTCCTTCCTTAGCTCAGGGAATATTCTTCTATGAAATTGTCTAGTCATGCCCTCCCTTCATTCTGTTCCAGTTTCTCCTTCTAGAATATTTACTATTTTAAAAGTAGATTTTCTGGTTCTATCCATCACGTCTCTTGTCTTTTCCTTCACGAGTCCATCTTTTTATCTTTCTTCTCTAGAGTATTTAGAGTGGGGTCTTCCAGAGAAATAAGACCAATAGGAGATATAGATACAGACATCGATATGAACATATATATTAACTGGCTCACACAGTCATGGAGGCTGACATGTCCCAAGATCTGGAGGGTGATTCGGCAAGCTGGAGATGGAAGAGTGATGGTGCAGTTTCAGTCTGAGCCCAGAGGTCTGAGAACCAGAACAGCGGATGGTGTAGCTCCAGTCTGAAAGCAGGGAAAAGTCAATGTCCCAGCTTAGAGGCAGTGGAAATTCTCCCTTACTCAGGAGACAGTCAGTCTTTATGTTCAATTCAAACCGTCAACTGATTAGATGAGGCTCACCCACATCAGCCATCACAACTGGTTTTACTCAGTCTACCAATTCAAATGGTAATCTTGCAGGGAGGGTATAGCTCACTGGTAGAGCACATGCTAAGCATGCATGAGGGTCTGGGTTCAATATCCAGTACCTCAATTTAAAACAAAAAACAACAAATTACCTCTCCTTCCCCCTCCCCCCAAAACAAAAACAAAACCAAAAGTGAGCACTAAAATGGTAATCTTACCAGATACACACTATTATATATAAAACTGATAAGCAGCAAGGACCTGTGGTATAGTACAGGGAACTATATTCAATTTCTTATAATAACATATAATGGAAAAGAATCTGAAAAAATATATGTATGTATATGTATAACTGAATCCCTTTGCTGTACACCTGAAACTAACATTGTAAGTGAACTACCCTTCAGTAAAAAATAAACTGTTAAAAATGCTAAGCTTATCCCAAAACACTCTCACAGAAATACCCAGAATAATATGTGGCCAGATATCTGGACAAAATTGGGGCCTAGTCAGGTTGACACATAAAATTAACCATCACAAGTCCACTCCTTGTCAACTTGGCACCAAATATGCATCTCCTTCAACCATGCTTAATCTCCAAATAAAGACAATAACAAAGTTACAATGCCGTCTCATGTGATACAGTTATCTTGTGTACAACTGAAAATATACTAACCCTTCCCCAGAGAGGAGGCAAGTGGTGCTTACCTGAGTCATGTTTCCTCTTCTCCACACACACACACAAATATATTCATAACAAAATAAGGAGGCAATACTCATGACAATTACAGTCCTCATTTCCGTAACTGGTCACGTGGTCATGGCTGGTATTTATAACCCTTCTTTCACCATCCATTCTGTTTCCTTTGCCTTCAGCAAGCATCTCAGGTGGTCACGGTTCTTCACCTGGTGGGGTGATCCAAACCTTCATTCCGGAAAGCTTTGGGCCATTAGTAGTCCTGCCTGGATGGGGTTGTGGTAGTTTTCCATTGACCCTAATCTCAGGGAATGGTAAGACTAAGAGATGCCCTCAGGGATCCCCTGTACCCCAGACACACTCTCCCTCATCCCCACTATGGAGTGGCAGTCCAAATTCTCCTTGGGGTTCAGGATCAGTCACCCCAGTCCCCAGCCACTTCCTCCTTTGTCTGTTGACTCAGAAGCATGAGCAGCTCAAAGTGGCTGGGCGGTAGACTTCACCTCCAAGTCAATGGAACCATTGCCTGCTCAGGCCCAGCCACAAATAGACCATTTCTACTGGATGCTGGCATGCTGCTGCGCAGCGCCCTTTTATGGCATGGTGCGTGCGATGCCACCCAGCACATGATACACCGCTTAGGTCTCACGGTATCTCAGTGGCTCACTGTTAAAGTCTCCATTAAGGCCCAAGGAGCAGGCCGAGAGCTCTTTCTCAAGAGCGAAGTTGTTATCCACAGAGAATGGCTGGGCTTTGCTCCCAAATCCTAAAGACCTGCATTGTAAATCTGTCGCAGGATGGGATGCGGGTTTGAATTTCAGCGAGCTCAGTCCTGGGGCTACAGCAGATAAGCAGATAAGCATCTCCTTCAGGGCACTCATAGAAGCTTTTGGATCTTTTTGGGCTCTTGAGCTGAGAATTAAACCCTTGTCTTTCCCTGTTTTGTCCAGTGACATTAGTAGCAAACAGCCAACCTCAATATATTCATTAATTTGACAGAAATGTTTGAAGGTGTCACATACGCAGTCACCCAGATCCTTGCATGGAGATACTTGGCACGTCTCTGTTGCCAGGTCATGCCTTGTACTCTCGGGGAGCTCTTTATTACCCGAAACTGAACCATTAGCATCTCTAAATCTAATCAGATTACAGCACCAATTCCATAGTCTTCCAGAACCCGTTCAGAAAACTCATTCTTAAGACCAGTGAAGGCGAAGAAGTCATGGCTTTGGATAAGTGTTTCCCTTAGAAGATGAGTCCAGCTGTATTGAGATTTGATTTGGATAGAATATAAAGAAGACTGCGTTCCTTAACTCATTTCTTTCTTTCTTTTTTTTAAATTGAAGTCTAGTCAGTTTACAATATTGTGTCAATTTCCGGTGTACAGCACAATGCTTCAGTCTTATAGGAACATACATATATTTGTTTTCATATTTTCACCATAAGTTACACCAAGATATTGAATATAGTTCCCCATGTTATAGTATAAATTTGCTGTTTATGTATTTTATATATAGTAGTTAGTATCTGCAAACTCTTGAATCACAAGAAAAGGCACAGAACTGGATTAATACAGAGGACAAATTATTTGATGATGATTTATTTTGCTGGGTCCAAGAAACATTTTATGTTAACCAAAACTGCCGCAATCAACAAGACTAGAAATCAAGAATCTAACACTGGAGAAGGCATTTCTGCATCTTCTGAATTGAGAACATTTTCATGTGAGTGACGTTAGGGGAAGCCCGGGGTCCTGATGAGCTGGTTCTCTCTGCCTCGTGGCTTTTGTGTGTCCCATCCTCTCATTTCCTCCTTATTTTCCTTCCACCGGCCTCGTGATTGTCCAAAGCATTGTGATACTCACAGATAATCTGGAAATAAAGACAAAATAACCTAGGATTTTAAAAAAATGTTTGCAGAAGCTTATTGACAGGATAAAAAATAGGCTTCAGGGAAGAGAAACTGCTGACAGTGACACCTGAGAAATGAGACCTATTCAACAAAATGTGAACTCAACGCTACAGATGGAATCATTCCAAGATAGCATCTCTTTCGTCCCCCAACTCCCTTTCTGAATTTGAAAGCGTTAACGCTATCAGTCTACTTGATACTGTGAGAGATGCTGTTTCCCAAAGTCTAACAGCTGTTTTTGCCATTTTTAAGAAGTTTTTGAAAGCCAGAGAAAGAGAAATTATCTACATCGTTGAAACGATGAAAAACGAAACAAGGAAGTCTAGCTCACGTGAAGATCAGTAGACTGTCATTCCGTTGGAAATAAAAAGGTTAAACAGTGGAAAGAGGACTAGATCTAAAATGGGTGACTTTTGAATCAAGAGTAGCTTTGAAACTGATAGAGCAAACTTGTCATTCTGAACAAAACAACTTCGGCGCAATAGGATTACGGTGACCCTTCTCCAAGAACCCCTCCTGCAGGGAAGTGTGTGTGAAGCTCCCGACCAGTAGAGGGCGCTCTTGCCGGCCGGCAGTCCGTCCAGGGTGCCAGACGCACCTGGGAACCCGGTGCCTTCGGAGCACCGGCCCCGGGTCGTGCAGGTCAGTGAGGTGGCAGGGCCCGGGGCGCAGATCTCACTGGGGTTTGGGGAGACACGTGGCTACAGCAGCCCCACGGGGCTCTCCATCCCCAGGCTTGCTCTTCTCAAACCCTTTCTCCAAACCAAAGCTGGAAAGATCTTTGTCTGTTTCAGGAACTTGCCACCACCCCTTAGATAAAACCGGAGCCAGAGGAGCAGCTCACAAATGCATCCGGCCCCACTTCTCCCGACCCCCATCTTCACGTTACAGGTCAACAGTTTTGAACCATTTTCAGGATCCACGTCACTGGCTTGTCGCTGCTTCCGGAGCTGCGCCCAAGCCCCCTTGGCTGCCTGGTCTCTCTCTCCTGGACGCCCGTTGCTTGGCCGACTTCTCTCTTCAGCTCCCGTTGAGATGCTGTATTTCCTGGGAGACCTTCCCGGTCCCCTCGGATGGATTTGTGGGCGGTCCCCACGTGTTCCCACTCGCCCAGCCTTGCGCGGAGGGTGGCGCTTGGGCGTGTGTGGGAATCGTGTTTTTCCCGCACTGACCAGCCTCTCCCCCTCACACACTGGTCACTGACCACCAGCTCTGTGGTCCTCCAACCCGCTGGCCTTCACGTTCCTTGACCTCTCCTCCAGCGCTCCCCTGGATTTCCGCCACTCCCTCCCGTCTGTCCCCTCTGGCTGCCGGCCTGGTGCCTTCTACGTTTAGCGGAACCAATTTGGTGAGTGAAAAATTCATGCAACGTTTTATTCCTCAGCAGCCTCAGTGTGTCGTTCACAAAATACCTGTGGACTGTGTTAGGATGCAGCTCCCTGGGCCTCACTCAGAGATACTGCTGTATCTGGGGATCTAGCGTTTTAACAGATTTCTAGGTGATTCTTATGCATCTGGAAAACTGAGAGCTCCTGCTCTCATTTAATCTGTGATGGAGAACATGTGAGCATCTTCTCCGGGTCTGTGCTGCCACCAACGCAGTCCAGACGTGTGTCCCGTAATCCCTCAGACGGTGCATACCTTCCAGCTGAGAGCAATCGGGATCTGCTGGCCTTTCCGGAAGAGTTTCTGCACACTCTCTGATCCTCCCCCACTGAGACGCCCTTCCTCCAGAGAGAAATCCTCTTGCCTTTGGCCCGCATTGCCCTGGCGGGATGGTTCCCATCACGTGTGGGTGTGACCATGGAGAGATGGGTTTTGTTCTTCTGGGGAAAGGACCTCCTTCGGAGGGACCCAGCCTCTCTCCCAGTATTGACTACCGCCTCCCCACCCCCTGCCCGCCACCCAGATGATTTCTCCCTGTGTGTGCCGAGCGTTTTGTGATAATGAGGGGTCCAGTGTGCTAACAGATAAGACAGGGGAGCCGAGGGGCAGGGCTTGCCGGGAAAGCAAGTGTCAACTGTTACTCCTAGAGCTTCCTCATCACCTCCCCACCTCGCCTCACCCCTCTCCCCACTGCCGCTCCCCGACCCCCTACCCCACCCCACCCCCATCGCCCCCCACTCAGCTTGAACTAATTAGGCGGCTAACACTTCATCACGAAGGCTAATAAACACCTAATGGAGAGTCTTGAACAAATAGGCCTTAAGGACTAGAGCAGAGCCAGGTTTCCCTGGCCCTGTGTCCTTGGGGAATTAGCCAGGACAGGTGAAATGACTCTCAGAAGCTCCCCAGGCCCCTAAGGCCAGAGTCTGGTGGTGGGGACCACAAGAAGATGCCTTTCCTTGCCTGGGCTGATAGGCGACTCAGATTGCAGCCAAGGCTCCTGGATTGGCGAGACCTTATTTAGGCGAGAAGGTCAGAAGAGCAGCCGCTCCCAGTGGGACCACCTCCCCGCCCACCCCGGTGTCACCGGCCCTCTCTTGTGCTCACAGAATAATCAAGTTTCAAAGACAGGAACAGATGGATTGCATTTTCCTAACTTTTAGCTGGTTCCAAAGTGCAGACAGTTAAGATCGTAATGTTAACATTTTCTCAATGTTTTATGTGCATGTAAAATATTCCTGAAGAATGTGCTTTTGAATGCAGAGTTTGATCCAATTGCAATTGAAGAGAGTTTATAAAAACATAAAAAGTATGTTTTCGGGGTGTCTGAGACCCTTTTGGCCTTTACAGTAATCTTGGAAGCTTGCAGGAAAACAGTGGCCACCAAGTCAGAAAGGGCCCTATGGAGCTGAAACTGATGGGCCCATTATGTAAATATGGAAACATCCCATAGTCTCTTGGGGTGAATGAGATACTGATGAATGGAATTAAAAACAATCCTGTGGTCTTGGATCAGATTGGAAATGGTGGTGGTTTTCTGTCTTTGAAGAGCCGTTTAAAAAAAAAAAAAAAAAAGGAGAAGGGAAAAGAATCTTGCAAACTTCTGTGGTTTAAAAGATATAAGGTGGCTCTTTGCAAAATAAAACCAGGCAAATTCCCCATTAGCGGGGCCGAGGAAACAGCTCCATTGTGAAAAGCTAATAAAAGCACGGATTGGAAGATGCCTTTGCAGCGTGAATGCTAAGGTGGGCAGGACATGGGGGACACTCACACTTGAGGATGGGGTGTGAGGGGGTGCTTCTGGGAACGGAGACAAGCTCTTTCCATCTCATCTTCATGTCCCTGGGCAAATAACCTCAGCAGTCTGAGCTTTGATATCTTGCTCAGGAAAAAAGGGGGTGAATATGAGGCTCCATCTTCTACCCCTGACATGCTATGATTACCTACTCCTCGCTTCTGCCCCAAGCTAATTACAAGCTGCTGGAAGACACAAGACAACCATTAGCAGCATGTCTGAAGGAGATGTGCATAGAATTACAGGATGTCCAAAACCGATCCCCCAACAGAAGGCTTCGTTCTTGGAAAATAAAGTTGATATTTGCTTGCTGCTCGGCTCTCTGGTTCCATGTGTCATTGTTCATAACTCTACCAGCTGTTTTGCTTCAGAGATGTTGATTAAAAATAGCTCCTTTTTTTTCTTTGCAGAGGGGAGGTAGTTAGGGTTTGTACATGCTTATTTATTTTTTCAGTGGCGGTACTGGGGATCGAACCCAGGACTGCAAGCACGCTAAGCATGCGCTCTACCACTTGAGCTGTACCCTCCCCGCTTGGAGCAGCTCTTGATACCAGAGTGAGAGCGTGTGCAGGATGGCGAAGAATGGTCTTGTTAAGCGAATGTGGACCGGATTTCCTTCCAGGGACTGGTCCAGCTCCAGCAGTTTCTCTGTGACATTCAGATGTCTTATGAGAGTGAAAGTTTTCCATCGCACACATCTGGGGCAGGTCCCCTAGCTCCGGGCAAACCGAAGGTTATCTAAGGAGACTCACTCTCAGCGCACGGGTTTGAGTCTGTACCATGGATCAGGAGACATCTCAGCTCTCAGAACTGGAGGAAACGTAGAGGCTGTCTTGTCTTATACACAAGGAAAATGTGTGAGGCTCGGAGAGGTCAACAGACTTGGGCAAAGTCACAGTGTCTTGGGGCGGGACTCCCACCACTTTGAAATAATCTTGCTGGCATCTTCTTGTATCCAGGTACAGAGCTGGAGGAAACTCATGTGGCTGGAACCAAATGAGGGAAGGAGAGTCGTATGAGGGTCTGAGGGCCACCACAACAAATTACCATAAACTTGGTGGCTTAAAACAGTAGAGATTGTTCTTAAAACAGTTCTGAAGGCTCTAAGTCTGAAATCAAGGTATCAGCAGCAGTATTTACAATAGCCAAGACATGGGAGCCACCTAAATGTCCACTGGCAGATGACTGGATAAAGGAGTTGTGGTATATAGACACACACATACATACATATACAGTGGAATACTACTCAGCCATAAAAAAGAATGAAATAATGCCATTTGCAGCAACATGGATAGACCTGGAGATTGTCATACTAAGTGAAGTAGGTCAGACAGAGAAAGAAAAATACCATATGATATCACTTATATATGGAATCTAAAAAAATGAGACCAATGAACTTGTTTATAAACCAGAAGCAGATTCACAGATATAGAAAACAAACTTGTGGTTATCAGTGGGAAGGGATAAATTGGGAGTCTGGGATTTGCAGTTACTAACTACTATATACATAGATAAACAGCCAGGTCCTGCTGTCCAGCACAGAGAACTATATCCAATACCTTGTAATAGCCTATAATGGAAAAGAATATGAAAAGGAATATGTATGTGTATAAGAATCACTATGCTGTACACCAGAAATTAACACAACATTGTAAACCGACTATATGTCAATAAAAATAAATAAATAAAACAAAACAAAGCAAAAAAGACATCAGCAGGGGTATGCGCCCTCTGAGGCTCCAGGAAAGGGTCCTTCCGCGTCCCTTCCTCCAGCAGGCGTGGCCCAGGGCACCCCTTGGCTTGTGGCTGTATTACCCAACCTCGGCCCCCCTCATTTTCCCTTGACCTTCTCTGTCTCACGTGGTTCTCCTCCTCCTAGAATGACACCAGTCACGGGCTTCAGGGACCACCTTCACCCAGTATGACCCCGTGTCCACCCCTAGCTAATTACCTCTGCCTATTTCCAGGCAAGGGCACATTCTGAGGTCCTGGGTCGATGTGAATTTGGGGGGACACTCTTCAACCCCCTGCAGGTGAGATGTAGGAAAGACAGTTGGGGCCAAGAGCAGGGTCCTGTTCCTGAAACTTGCCAAGCGCGTCCTCTCCTGGTAGCTTTTGCGATAGGTGTCCCCTGCCTCCCCCCTCCCCCAGATGTCCATGAGGCATCCTTCTTCAGCTCACCCCCATCCTCACTTCCTTCAGGCCTTCTGTATGAAGTGGGGTCTGGGAAGCCATTTGTAACAATATTGGCTTTTATTCTGTATGGGTTGGGAAGCCCTTGGAGGTTTTGAGCAAAAGAGCCATATGATCTGACTTCTGTTTTATCAGACTCACTCCGGTTGCTGTAGGAAAACTGGCTGCAGGAGGGAGGGGTGAAAGGAGAGAGAGGGATCTTGTAGTCAATTCGTGGAAAGATGCATGGAGTTGGAAGTGGTGGAAACGTATCTGTGATCAGATTCTGCACGTATCTGGAAGGTAGAGTGGAGTTCTGGCCATTGAAGTTTGAGATGCTCACATCATTTAGGGGCTAGAAAGGTGTGGGATCCAGCAAAGAAAAACTAAGATGAAGTGGCCGGTGAGGGAGGAAGAGAGAGAGAAAGAAATGGGGGAGGGAGGTTTCAAAACGGAGGGAGGGATCAGCTGTGTCAGGACTGGCTGACAGGTCAAAAAGGAGGAAGCCTTGGGACGGTGAGCATCCCTGAGGACCTTGAGGAGAGAAGGCTTGGCTGAAGGACTGCCCTGGAAGAGGACCTCTGGATGGGCCCTTCCGGGATGGGATCCACCCCCTCCCGCTCCAGGGGTGGGTCCTGGGTGGTGTCATCGGTCAGCAGTCTCCCTCCACCTGCCAGGCGCAGCTTCAGGGGCACGTGAGCCGGGCAATGAGACCCGAGGGGAAGCTGGCTGGGGGGACTCCGAGAAAATGTGAAAACTCTTCCAGTTTCTTTTCTAGAAGAGATGGTGCCCTTCTTTCTCTCCGTCTCTGGACTTGACACAGGGCGGCGCCGAATGCAGCCCTGCAGAGGGAGTCCTGTTCCTCGTGAGCACAGGGAGGTTGACCACTCTGCCTCCTCTCACCTCCCAGCCTGCTCCAGGAAGGCGGCAAGAGAAGTGGATGAGGGCTGTAGCTGAGGGGGCATCACCTCCCGGGACCCCAGCACAGCGGCAGCTCCCCCTTGGTCTCTGTCCTCCTGCCCCTCCAGGCACCCGACTCCCTCATGTCCTAGATCACCTCCCTCTTCTGGCTATGGTCCCTAATTTTGCAGTTTATAAAGGAGGCTCCTGAATTGGAAGAATCTACCTGGCCACAGCATTGAGACTGGAATGGATGATGCTTCGACCTCCAGGAGGCCTCAGGAGATTCATTTAGGCGAGGCGCCCACCCCAGGGACATCACATGGAGAGAGCCCCTCGAGCTTCATTCTCCCCAGGTATTCCCCCCTCGAGGCAGATTCCCGGGGGGCTCTTTGAACCAAAGTCCTTCACAGGAAGCTAGAAAAGCAGTTCTTGAAAACACGCAGAGGCCAAAAGGACGTGGAGGTGAGCGAGAGGTAAAAGAGTTTTGTTCCGAAGGGAGGAAGCTCACTGGAGGGCGCTTTCATTCAGCCTGTGATGACAAGATAAGGAATTAATAGGTTTAAGCTGCACTGAGAAACGCAGAGGTAACGGTGGGCGGCGGACCTCCCAAACAGATGGCGCTGCAGACGGCAGGGGAGGCCCCCTGGGCTCGAGTCCAGCCTCCCCCGGAGTCACGGGCTGGGAGGGCACTAGCAAGGCCAGCCCTGGGGTCCCGGAGTGGTTGCTCGTGGACAAAGCAACCTGTAGAGACTTGAAAAGGAACACACGCAACGAGGAAGTCTCTTCCAGCCTCGGGGAGCGCACGAGTCAGCTGGGGGAACGTGGGCAGGGGTTCTGATGAGTCCCTTCAGGAGACTGAAACATTCCCGGGGTCCCCAGCAAGAATCCAGGAGTCCCCAGAGTGAATTTCCAACGAAGTGACACCATTTCCTAAAAGTCCGTGGTCTTGAGAATGGGGGGCCCAGTGGGAAGAGTGGAAATGAAGAGAGTTCCTCTCCCTGTGGACGTGTACAACCTCCAAGTCAGCTGTCCTACGAGCGGAACTTGGTGGAAACGGGGCTCTGCTCCCTAGAAGCAAAAAAATGGGGAGGCCAGGCTTGTTGGCGCAGTGATTTGTAGGAGACGAGTTCTGGTCACTTGTTACACTCTCTTCTGATTCATTTCTCCTACCTAGAATGGGTCCTTTTGGCTGAAGCTCAGTCCAATCCATCCTTCCTTGCACCCCATCCAAAAAAAAGAAAAAGAAAAAAAAAGAAAGAAAGAAAAAAGAAAGAAAAAGAAAAAAGAAAGAAAAAGAAAAAGGAAAAGAAAGAAAGAAAGAAAGAAAAGAGAGACAGAGAAAAGGAAAAAGCCAAACAAAGGCAGTAAGTGGATTTATGGGATGTGTTTGGCAGCAACCAGGATCTCAAGAAGCTGTCAAAGCAAGCATCTTTCTGGAACCGCGCAGACGCTGCTGGGGCCAGAGCAACTCACCAGAATTCCTTTCCGCAAAAGGTCCTGGGGGAGGGATGCTCTCCCGATGTTCTTTCTTACTCTCTTGATCAGATTCAGGTCCCCATCCAGCCGACCATCACCCCCACCTGGGTCTCCCCCTTCTTCACAGCTGTGTCCCTTCTCCGAGTACATCCCCCGCGGCTGGTGGGGGGAAATTCACGGAGAAGAACCATCCAGTAACCCTCCCGCAGCCCCCCGCCCCCCCCGCCCCAGGCCCCCACGCTGCGCTCCGGAACACGAGGGTAATTTGAACCTGCATCTGTGGAGAGCTTCTTCTGTGTTTACAGACAGAAGACAAGCTGCAAGAAACAGGATTGGGTTTGTTATTTGTAAGTCAAACCAGCTGTGATCTCCTGTCTATGGCCGTTTCCTTTGCAAATGCCAAATGTCACTTGTGGTCGGAGTCACTTTTCTTCCCAGAGAGCTGTTTGCCCCTCACGCAGCCAGCTTTCCTCCTGTGCCTCTCTCTCCAGCAGCTGCTCCCCAGCAAGGGGTCAGTGGGCTGGGCCAGCCCGCGCACCCCCCACAGCCCAGCCCCTGGGAGAAGCCTCCAGCCCCGGGGTCCCAGCATCTTCTGGAAGCCGCTTAACTGGGGTGGGGTGGGTGACTAGGCTGGACTGGCCCCTCCCTGGAGTCTTCCTTTCCCTCCACTTTTCCATCTTTTAGAAATCAATTTGACGTCTGTCTCTGTGACGTTCTGAACCAAGCATCCCTTTGGGAAGGAAAAAAAGAAAAGAAAAAAAGAAACAATTGACCTAATTGATTCTCATCAGAGGCAGCATCAGAGTGACTTTATAAGTGTTCAGGGACCGCTGCATTTCAAACTGGTAATATTTAAATTGTCATATGAAAAGAAAATTTAAGTTGATCAGGATCCATCTTTTCTTCACGGGGCTGGCGGTTTCTTGGGAACTGGGGCCATGTCTTGTTTTCTAGGAAGTTCCATATGGACGTTTGCATTCAGCAAGTATCTATTGAACACCTACCGTGTCTTCAGTTTCTGCCCTCAAAGAGTACACAACCTACTTAGGCAAGGGTAAAAGAAAAGCAATATTTGTCATATTTCCTTGAACTATTAGCCAAGGGCTGGTTGAAGCTTACAGGCAGACAAGGCAATGGGAGTTCAGCACAGGGAGTCATAGTAGGCTGGGTGTGATTAGGGAAGGCTTCCTGGAGGAGGCAGGACTTGAGCTAAGGTCCAAAGGAGTGGCCCAATGTTGACAATGAAGGGATGTGGGAAAAGTGTGTGTGTGTGTGTGTATGTTGGTAAAAGTTCAACAACTGGTTCTCCCCTACTCCCATCAAAGATCTAATTTATATTGTTGGCCAATTTCCATGGTATACATACACCCACCATGGCTAATTTCATGGTCAATTTCAAGGCACTAATGTGAAGTCACCAAGTCACCAATCAAGGAGACAGAAGAGCTACGTAGTGGCACATCACAATGCGGCATTTTTGCCATACAGGTCAAATAGAAGTAAATCATGCTGTGGAAAAGAAATGCAATAAAATAATTAGGAAGTGATGGATTTTGAGCAGTTTATTACCTTTGCTTTGATATCATTTCTATCACTGTACGATCATATAACTTAATCTTTCATGATAGTTGACCTTAACAATGAGATCATAAAATCCCTGAGTATTTCATGGTTGGCACTCATGAGCCAGTGAGGGCCACAGGTACAAAACAGATAGAAAATGGGACAGGGATTTATTCAGGGTGTTTGGTGAACGTTGGACCTAATGAAAAGCCTTTTATAGCACTCATGATGATGAGTCTAGCCTTGACGTTCCTGTTCACGTTCTGCTTTCTTCTCAGCTGGACCGAATCCTAGAAGCTCAAACTGCTAGGAATCCCAGCTGCCTGCCTCCCAAGCCCCCTAGAAAAATCTTATAAACAGAATTCTTTTTTTGCTGTTCAAGACTCCATGAAAGAGTCTTCCTGGAACGTACTGGATTTTCTAGCCTAGTTAGGGTGACTTCTGGACATCATTGTATGAATGTTAAGCTCAGGAATGATGATACTTTAGAGGGAAAAAAAAAAAAAGAGAATGAACTGGTCTGTTTAGACATTAACTCATGATTTGTTTCCATGTCGCAACTGCTGAGCAAATCTTTTCCTGGGACAGTATGGAACATTAATTGAAATGATTTGGAGTAGGTGACCATAGTGGACTTGAAGTTCCAGTGCTAGAACCTTGGAATCCTGAAGGCATCTCATGTCAAGCTCTTTCGAAGTCCCTTAGAATTGAGTTTCTAGCTACCGGCTGACATTTGTCCTTGCAAATGTCTTATTTTAGTGTTTTCTTTCCCTGATTGATCTTTTCTCCAATTGCAGTGGTGAAAGAAGGACCAGCTTCAGGTTCTGGTGATACCAGGGGAAATGAAGTGTAAATAAAGTAGGAAAGAGTCTGGGAACTGAGCTCTGGGGCAGGTGAGGAGACCCCACAAGGAGACTTAGGAGTGGCTGGTGACACAGAGGAAAGCCAGGGGAGACCAATACCTGGAAACAATCATTTTTCTCTCAGCTTTATTGAGATATGTGACACAGAGGACTGTGTAAGTTTACGGTGTACAGTGCAATGACTTGACCTGCATTTACCAAGAAATGATTACCGCTGTAAGTTTAATCAATCAATGCCTATCACCTTATATAGACACCAAAAACAATACAAGTTTGTTTTTTTCTTGTCATGAGAACTTTTAGGATCTCCTCTCTTAGCAACTTTTAAACATACCAGACAGCAGAAGCCCAGGACATTTTTAAAGAGAGAGGATGTGATTTAATTGTGTCAAATGCTGGTGAAAGTTGAAGTAAGAGAATTGACCTCTGAATTTGGTGAAGGTCCCCGGTGACCCTGTGTATTAGTCAGGGCCCTTCGGAGACAGAACCAATAGACATATAAATAGAAAGGGACCTATACACATACAAGGAGATTTATTTTAAGGAATGGGCTCCTGTGATGATGGAAGCTGGCAAGTACAAATCTTCAGGGTGGGCCAATGGCCTGGAGACCCAGGGAAGAGCTGATGCTGTGGTCCTGGTCTGAAGGTCGTCTGCTGGAGAATTCCTTCTTGTTCAGAGGAGGTCAGTCTTTTGTTCTATTCAGGCCTTCAACTGATTGGATGAGGCCCACCCATGTTAGAGAGGGCAGTCTGCTTTATTCAAAGTCCAGTATGAAACGTGAATTTCATCCAAAAGCACGCTCACAGAAACATCCAGGGTAATGTTTGATCAAACCTCTGGACACCATGGCCCAACTAAGCTGGAACATAAAATTCACCATTACACCTTGGCAGTAGCAGTTTTGGTGAAGCAGTGGGAGCAAAGGCCCTGTTCAAGGGGATTCAGGAAATAATGGAGACCACTCTTTGAAGAATTTTTGCCATAAAGGGAAATAGAAAAGTGGATGTGTAGATGTGGGGAGAAGTGGAGTCAAGAAATAATTTATTTTGAAAGATGAAGAGATATTACAGAATATTTACATATCGCTGAGAATTATCCAGCAGGTAGAAAAAAATACTGCATCACTGTGCAGTTTCCTCCAGACAGATACCGTCTGTAGGCAGATTAGTGTACCCAACCCAGATCTCTCTTTGGACCTTCAGACCCACAAGTTCAAATGCCTACTTGGTATTCCTCTAGAGGTCTCCAAAGTACCTCAAATGCAAGTGTCAGACCCAACCCGATGCCCCAAGCTACACTGATCCATCCCTCCTTTCTGCTGCAATTATGTGTAACCCTACAATGGCCTTGCAATTAGGTGTAACCTACAATGGCCACGATTAGCCTGGGAGCCCCTAGAGAAAGTGCTTCTATTTACCCATGAATCCCTATCTCTGATTGTGATGTATGGCAAGATGGGGCAATAAATAAATAGATGCATGAATTCTCTTCCATCTGTGAAAGACCCTGCGATTTTTCAAAGCTTCAGCATAGATAAAGAGCACAGACTGTTTGGTTTCCAACCTCACCGCTGCCCTGAAACTGTCGCTCTCAAAGTTACCATCACCGTTCTGTAGCCAAACACGTGGACAAGTCTCCCATCAGGACAAGTCACACGCAACACGATTTACCCTTCCTCTTGGCTTTCGTGAGGTTGTCGTCTCCTGGTTTTCTGTCACTGGAGATTCCTTTTTAACAAATTAATTTTCCTTTATTTCAGCTTCAGTAGGGTATCATTGGCAGATAGAAATTGTATGTACGATCACAACTTAATGTTGTGATATATGGATATATTGTGAGTGATCGCCTCAGTCAGGCTAGCTGAAATATCCATCCCTCACAGAGTTACTTTTTGTGTGTGTGGGGAGAGTTCTTAAGATCTAGCCTCTTAGCCAAGTTCAAGGATACAATACAGTACTGTTGATTGTGGTCACCACGCTGTACGTTGGATCTCCAGAATTTATCCATGTTGCATAACTGAAACTTTGTACTGTTTGACCAACATCTCCCCGCTTCCCCCACCTCTCAGCCCCCGGCAACCAGCATTCTACTCCATGCTTCTGTGAGTTCGAGCATTTTGAAACTCCAGTTGAGGGCTCTTTTTCTTCTTTGCATTTCTGTCCTGTGTGATCTTGTCCAGCTCCTTTAACAATGACCTATTTGCTGCTCTTTAATTTTTGTCTCTGCTGGCTTTTGAAGCAGCAGGTTTACATTCCAATCCTTGCATGATTACTCCGTTAAAATGATATGCATCTCAAATGTAAATTGGATAAAATGAAATGATTGACCTCTTACCTTCTTCCCATCTGACATGTTTCCCCTTGGCCTTCCCCAGAACTAAGTGTGTGGCTTTACTGTTTACTAAGGTTTTCTCTCTCCATCACCTCCCCATCTTTATTGTTTTATCTCTATGATACAGCACGTTGCACAGCGTAGCGCTCAAATATTTAACAATTTGTTTAATTAAATTTGATGGAGGTACTGAGGATTGAACCCAGGACCTTGTGCATGCTAAGCACATGCTCTGCCACTGAGCTGTACCCTCCTCAGCAAAAGTCTTTTGTGTGTGTGTGTGTGTGTGTGTGTGTGTGTGTGTGTGATAATTCAGTTTTTTCAGTGAAAAAATTTCAAGTCTCTTGTCTGAGGGCATAGGCCTGGCAACCAGTATTCTGGGAGCAGATGCGGAGGGGAGTGTTGTGAGTTTTAACGTCATGCCTCGTCCCTGCCATTTGGGTATCATTTTCCTCCATCTGGACCCTCTCCTGAGAATAAACTTCCAGTTTCCTGAATGGAACGCGTGTGGGTCTTGTTTGGGAAGGAAACAGATCTGAGGGTCCAGTGGTTCTCTATACTTATGGACCCCCTTACTTTCAGGCCCACGTCTCCTGGGCACTGGTACTTCCAGGGACGGTGGGAGAAACTGGCTTAGTTCTCAAAGGCAGCACTCCCTGGCGTTTATCTTTCTTTGCTGCGCTAAGAGAGGCAACACTTCTTTGTATGTACACAGTTTCCTAAACTTCTCCTGAAATGTCTTAAGCGCTGTTTTTGTCTGTCCTCTTTGCCTCGAAGATTTAATTCCTTTAGTGACTATTTCATTGAGTTGGGAGAAAAGGGGAACGTCTCCATGTTTAATAGAAACTTTTTGAGATTATGCTCCTAATATTCTTGGTTTTTTTTCAGTAACTTGGCTTTAAACAAATCAGCTGTATGCATATAATACAATACACCCATTCTTTTTTTTTTTTTTAATACTCTTTTTTTTTTGTTTTTTTGCAGGGGAGGGGATTAGATTTGTTTATTTATTTATTTTAATGGAGGTACTGGGGATTGAACCCAGGACCTTGTGCATGCTAAGCATGTGATCTACCACTGAGCTATACCCTCCTTGTCAATGCACGCATTCTGAGCATACTCTCTGATGAATTTGATCTTCAGTCAAGACATACGTGTCCATCAACCCATTCATTTCCTTCCAGACCTGGGCAGCTACAGAAAAAGCCTATAGAGTCCCATCTCCTCGTATTTATTCCCTTCTGTAAACCCTTCCTCTTGAGTGTGAGCCGCACCTGGTGACTTGATTCTAATGAATGGGACAAGCCCAAGGGTTGGGACGTTGCCTCTGAGATTAGGTTACGGAAGGTTGTGACTTCCATCTTGCTGGGGTTTCCTGGCTCTCTTGCCTTCTTGCTTGTGTTCTCTGACAAAGCCAACTTCAGTAACAGAAGCATTCCTGTGGACAGGCCCACATGGCAAAGGAATGAGGGCCTTCTCTGGCCAACAGCTTATGAAGAACTGAGACCCTTCATCCAATAACCTGCAAGGAACTGAATCCTGCCAAGAGAATCCTGGTTGAGACTTCAGATGACTGCAGCCCCAGAAGTACCCAGAACCAGAGGATTCTGTTGGCATGCCCAGATTTCTGACCCATGGAAACTGAGAGATCATGAATGTTAAGTACCAACATTTATTATAAAGCAGTAGATAGCCAATATATCTCCTGACCCTTGGCAGTCAACCTCGTCCAAACCCAACTTCAAGTCTCCACTGGTTAGCTCATTACTCTGCCATTATAGATTTGTCTTCCTTTTCTAGAATTTCAAATGATATGTACTTTTTGTGATTCATCCATCTTGTTGTATACCATAGGTATTGGTTCTTTTTTATTGCTGAGTAATATTCCATTGTATGGATATACTAGAATTTTGTTTTGCAATTCACCTATTGATGGACATTTGTGTTTCCAGTGTTTAGTTATTATGAACAAGGCTGCTGTTCCCAAACATCCACATGTAATACGTGTATGAAATATGCTTTATTTCTCTTGGGTAAATACCTAGGAATAGAATTCTGGATCACATGGTAACTATAGGCTTGTATGTTAATCTTTTAAAGAAAATATCAAACTAAAAATTTTCTGAAGTATTTGTACTGTTTTAAGATTTCTCTGTTTTTGGCTTTCAGCCCTTGACTGTGATGTACCTTGGTGTGGCTTCCTTTGTACATATCCTGCTTCAGGTTGTCAAGATTCCTGAATTTATAATAATGATTTTCTCCTAATTTGCAGAACTCTGCCACTATTTCTTTAAATAGTTTTGGTTTCTCTCTTTCTCAGACTCCAATTGCACATATGTTAGACTGTTTGTTATTTTCCCACATATTTTTCTTTAGTATTTTATATCTATTATTTGGACTGGATATATCTACTGATTTACTAGAAAGTTCACTAATTCCTCCTCCATCTTCATTCTACTGTTGAAATTACCTAGTACATTTTTTTGTTTCAGTTATTGTACTCATAATCAATTTTTATTGACTGCTTTACTTTCCTATTTTTTTAGCAGATCTAGCAATTTTGGTTGAAAACTGAATAGAGTCGATAAAATGTGGCAATTCTAGATTCTACTATATTCTTCTTCTGAGAGTTTTGTTGCTGTAGAAGACACTTAATTGCCTTGACTCAAACTGCACACTCTCCTTTCTCTGTACTGTGCAGTGGCTAATATACGTGCCCATTTCTTCCAGTTTCTAGTTGCTGGGTTTTTTGAATCCAGACCTGGAGAGTGGGTGGTAGGGGGAGGTTTTTCCCAAGATGCCTTGCCCTCCCTCCCCACACATGTATCATTTTGTGGTCATCCAGTACGTTGCAGCATCATTTGCATACAGATTTTTGGTTTCACACTTTGCAAAGTTCTCTTGCTCCCAGGATTTTAACCCTAAATTTCCACTGCTCTGCCTAAACTTTTTCACTTGACCTGCTGAGCAATTATAGTCTTTCAAGAGTAAGCTCTTCTCTGTCTTGCATATACCAGTTGCTTCAAATTGTTGGTTATTAAAAAAAATAATTTGTCCACATTTCATTATTATTATCTAGGAAAGGATTTTCCAAGTATTCCACTCCATCATTACTGGAAGCAGAAATCAGTGGAGCTTTTGCACATTCCTGAGGATAGCTTTTGTGTATAGAAAAAAGATTATTTGCAGAATGTTAACATTAATATTTGATTTATTAAAATTATAAATTAAAAACCTAGATTTTCCTTAATCTTCTAAGTTCAAGTTACAAACATTACTCTAGTCATAAAATTAGTAAAGTACAAAAATTTAACATTTTCTTTTGATTAAAGTTTCACTAATGCAAGGTGAATTGAACATATCCCCTCAAACAAAAGCTCCCACTTACAGCTCAGTTAATTAAATTCCTTCAATCATTAAAGCTGTATTTATAAGTTTAACATGGTTGATTTCCTTTTCAACACTTTAAATGCCTCTGACAAGCATTGCCCTCCTAAGTACTTGAACAAGTAGATTAAGTCTGATAGAACAAACTGATAAATACATCAAATCTTTACAAACATTCCAGTGCTATTTAAAACCTTGGTTGTAGTCTCTTATACCTTTCACTTACAACTATAAATCAATTACTCAATCACATGTTGTTAAATGGAATCACAACTCCTCTGATCTGTTAGATTCTCTCTATGCCAGAACTCTTAAACCCTGTAATCTCTGTAAACACCAAACACACACAGATTGCTGCAATGATTACTAAAGCCTATTTCTGAATGTAACATAAAACATTTGAGTATAACATAAAAGTATTAATGTAACAGTTTGACTTATTTACTCGTCTCTGTACTTGGTTCTAAACCTTCATAGGGTTAAAAAGACATCCATGAATGCAAAACTTGTACCATCCCAAGCCAATAAGAGTTATGACCCCAATCAGATTGGAAGAGAGATTGCAGCAGAATAAATTTGGTGATGGGCCAGAAATTTTTTGCCAGACACTAGATCTAATTCTGGAGCCCCTTAGCAACTCACTCACTCTGTTTATAATAGTCACTTAAAAATGGGGACTCTGTGTCCACATCCTTTGGAAGGGATTGATCTTTTCTGGGTTTAAGATGTGCCATTACTTAACCCTCCTGTCTGATACGAAGTCTGAAGCCTCCCACCCAGTTTGTTTCACAATATGGTTAAGTCCAATAAATTTATGTCCTGCCCAGATCCACTCTGAATTCTTTACAGATCCTTTCTGTATATTCTGGCTATGCCTTGATAGCTATTTAATGACACTCTGTTGAATTCAGCATACACTTCCTGTTTGGATGAAACGCTCAGGACGGAAGTCATCCTCACCACAGTAGAGAATATTATACAAACATCCATCACCTAGCTTTGTCAAACCTTAACATTCTGTGGTGTTTACCTCAGGTTTTAAGAAACATTAAACCATTTCTGCACGGTTGCAGCCTCCTGGGTACTCTCGCCTGATTTCACTTCCTCTCTCCCCAGAGGAACCCTCTGCCGACTCTTCTGTTCACAATTTTCAGGCATCTTTTGCTTCTGTCATAACATGAATGTGCCCGTAGAATGTATTGTTTGCACGTTCTCAAGTTGTATGTAAATCTTGTTTTGTGGGATCATTCTGCAACTTTCT
Organism: Camelus bactrianus; assembly: GCF_048773025.1. Taxonomy (NCBI): domain Eukaryota; kingdom Metazoa; phylum Chordata; class Mammalia; order Artiodactyla; family Camelidae; genus Camelus; species Camelus bactrianus. The sequence continues at coordinate 31,682,579 of NC_133564.1, read as the reverse complement.
TTTTTGTTAATCAGCGTTACGTTTTTTGAGCAGTGCTGACGTCGATACATGTAGCATCAGTTAATTTGACTGCTGTGGAGCAGCAATTAATTCAATATATATAACGATGAATTTTTTCATTCATTGGGTTGATGGAAATGTATTTTCTCCTGATTTTTTGCTATTATAAACATTGTTGCAATTAATAATTTTGTATGTCTGTGTGTACACACGTGTGTGAGAGTTCCCTTAGAATATATAACTACAATGGAATTTCTAGAAGACCTCATATGAAATCTTCAAAACCCAGGGTGTATTTTACACTTCATCATAACCAATTCAGATCAGCCACATTTCAAGTGTTCATCTAGAGCCAGTGGCTACCAGGTTGGACAGCTCAGGTTACAGCTTATTTCATTTTTACCTTACTTCAAATGTAAAAATTACCTGTAATTACTAATTATATATTGTATGGCTAGTGTTAACTTTACCAACAAATCTACCCATTTTAGTGCTCATTATTATTTCTTAAATCCCGTGTCTTCCCTCTGGACTCAGCTTTTTTGTTGAATCACACCATGTGTAGTTCTTTTAGTGAGGGGACTGTTAAGTATAATCTTAAAACTTTTCATAGGTCTAAAATGTTCTCTTTTACCCTCACTCTTGAATAATGGTTTAGCTGGTTATAATCCTATGCTGACGATCATTTTCCCTTAGGGTTTTGAAGACATCACTCCATTGTCTCTTGCCTTCAGGCAGTGAGCCTGACTCCTGTCCCTTACCTTGGGCAGAGCACTTACAGTGCCCTTTATCTTTAAGGAGTGGAATTCTGGAGTCATCTGCTTGCTTCCAAGAAAAGGCCAGCAGGCTCATGGCTTCAGCTTTACATATTCCTTTGTATTTCTCTACAGTTTCTGATCTCTGGGGATGCTTGTCCTATTTTTGAATTAGCTCTAGTTTTCTAGTATTTTATTTTATGTTTGATCCAACACTGACAAGAGTGTATCAAAGCAGGAGCTGACAGAACCATCTGGTCCTGAAATCAACAACCTTGTTAGAGTGGAATCTTAGGTATTTTATTTATAGTTTTGTTGCGTTTGTAATTTTGATACGTTCCTTCATGGTGTTTAGGAAAGATACTGATTTTTGCACATGTGTTTGTAATTACACATCTTCCTTTCTGATTAGTTCTGCTTGGTTTTTCAGTTGATTTTGTAGGTGAAAGGTAAAATGATTTGCAAATAATTCACCTTTCTTTGTTTAGACATGACGTAAAATTTCCTTTTCTTATTTTATTACATGGGTGAGAACTTTCATGTTAATTAACAGTAGTGATAGCTAAAATCCAAGTCTTGTCTCTGATTTTAAAGAAGACTTATCTAATGTCGCATCATCAAACATGATAGTGGACCTTGATCCAAAATAAATAATCTTAATTCGGTTAAGAGGGTATCCTTTTATTTCTAGTTTACTGTCTTTAAAACAAATCAGAAACGATTGTAAAATTCTTTTAAATACCTTTTGGTTTCCCTCAAGTTATTCATATGTTTTGACTTATTATTGGGCTAATATGTATTGATTCCATAAGATTGAATCATCCTTCACTCCTGAAATAAGCCTTATTTGGTCAGAGTATTATTCTTTTAATATACTGCTGGATTCCATTACTCATATTTTACTTAGACTTTTAGATTAAAATAACAAGTGAGATTAGCTTGTAGTTTTCCTTTTTGTGCTTTCTTAGGTTTTGATTTGCGAGTTATGCAGACTTTGTAAAATTAACTGGGAAGTTTTCCATCTTTTCATATGCTCTGAGAAAGTTTAAATAGCATGGGAATTATCTGTTCCTTGAAAGTCTGAAAGAATTCATCTGTGAAACCATCAGATTATTGTTTCTAAATTGTTACTTTTACATGATGTATCCTCTGTTTCACAAGAAATTTTTAACATTTGCAATTGGTTACTGAACCAGGCTTGTACCTGTTACACTTAACCCTTAACAGTGCATACTTAACCCTTTGTTCGTCTGATGTGGCTGCTCGCTGTCATCATTTATTCCACAATTCTTCCATTCTTAAGCGCTCATTTTAGGACAATTTAAGGAAGAGTATATATATTCAGGTCCCTGGCTTATGTGATCATATCTGCCCTTCATATATGAAATATCATTTTCCTGGGAGTCATTCATGGGCCACAACCTCTTCTTCTCAAAACCATTAAAACTTTTCATGTGATATTTAGTACAGCAGTATGGAATTCTAAAACAGTCTCATATTTATTTCTTTGAAGATCATCTATTCTTTTAAAATAGATATTATTCCTGGATCTTTAGAGAATTTTTATCTATATCTGATAATTTAAAAATTCTAGGGGGGCGGGTTTAGCTCAGTGGTAGAGCACATGCTTAGCATGCACGAGGTCCTGGGTTCAATTCCCTAGTCCCTCCATGAAAAATAAATAAATAAATAAACCTAATTACCTGCCCCCCCCCCAATTTTTTTCTTTTAAATAAAAAATAAATTCTAAGATATGCTTATACTTGGGTCATGGCTTATAGATTTTTGCCTAGAATGTAGTTTACTCTTTTAATATTTAACTTTAATATTTGAATATTCTCTCATTTTTTCTGGCTTTTTAATGTATTTTAATTAATATGTACTTTATATGCATATAAAGCTGTTGCTTTAGTTTCAGTTCTTATTTTTTTCAGGAGGAATAATCCTTAGGCTTGATGATGTATTTGTAATACAGATATCTGAAGGGAGGCTCACTCTGCCACGGGCTTTGATCTAAGTACACGCACATAACGTGCCATTTTTTTCATAAATTTTCTCTTCGATTTTTTTTTTCCCTCTATACTCTGGTTTGATTTGCCAATACACTTTTAGTTTCTCTACAGTTCTTTCTTATCTCAACCAGATTTCTTTTCACCTCATCTTGTTATGTTACCCTTCCATCTTTTCACGTTTTAGTCCTAAGAATACTTACTTCTGTTTTTGCATTCTTTTGCCAATAACAAAAAAGTCTTAGAAATTAGTGTCCTGAATCTTTTTCCTTTTTCAGTTTTATTAGGTAGAATTATTACAGTCTGACTGCACATCCACATTATATTGCATGTAAATACATATATACAGTACACTGCACTTTTTTTAGTTTACATATATGCACTGATCATTGTTTCTAAGAACAGATTAGAGCTTTAGCTTTTTAAACTTACATAGTTATCAAAGGAATAAAGCCAACTACAAAATAAGAATCAACAGGAGGCGGTAATCTAGTCATAAAGAATAGTGTCCTGCATCTTGCATTAAATTATCTTCGGAAGTGTGTTCTGTCCCTGAATCTTCGGATTGAGTTGTCTTTCCTCTCATTGTGCTGTATCTTTTCCTAGACCTCATTTGGTTTATTTCCTTTACTGTTGGAATCTCTGTGAATAAATAATAGCTGTGTGGACGCAGAGCTTGCCCAAAGATTTTGAGAACTGCTCCCACCCTCTCAGCGTTCGCTCTTCAGCTCTGTTGATGTGGTCAGTTCTCAGCGGGGCGAGGGAACGTCTATTGTTTCTGTTCTCATTGGCCCACTTCTTTTAGGAACCGCCCACCCCTCTTCTGGGGGCCGACTGTCCCCTACTCCAGCCGCAGTGCCGGGTTTATACCACGTTCCCCTACCTCCAGGCCACTTTGAGGGCACCTGGCAGGAATCAGGCCATTCACTCTTTCTTAGGAATTTTAAAATTTGGAGGACAAGGGGAGGTCTGTTTCTCTCTGGGTCACTGAAGCTGGAAGATGAAATTTAGGGGCTGTTTGCAGCCATGTTTTCTGTCATGTGGACTAGAAGCGTGGACAAAGCTGGTTGGTCCAGAGAGAAAGAGATGACTAAAGCAGATAAATGGGGAGAAAAGGAGATGCGAAGAGTCTTATAAGTATGGGAACAGGGGTGCTCACAGAGCCCTGAGGTACTGTTACTGGAGTTTGGAAATATCAGCACGACCTCATGGGAAACATACACAATTCCCTGCTGATATAGACACAATTCTGTAGAAGTATGTGAATGCCTCTCCTCAGAGAAACGAACAAATTTTGGCAAGGGCCAGGGAGTACAAAACGAGCCTGAAACAGCTAATTGTGCGAGAAAGTAAGGCAGGGCCCAAAGAGGTAAAGGGACCCGTGAGAGAAGCACAGGGGCCAGCTTGAAGGGCTCCCGCTAACCAAAGTTAGGCCAATCGGAGCAATAAAATTAACAACGAGAGCACTGGGTTAAAATCTGTTGAATAAAAAAGAAAGCGTAAGTCTGTACTCATATAGGAAAACCAACCAACCAACCAACAAATAAATGGAAGAGAAAGGAAGCCTCTTCTGATAACAACATTTAGCAAACGTGGGAAGGGTGGCTGAGGCAGGTAGGGGGTGGTCGATGAATCCTAAGGCTGGCGGGGGAACTTGATGTGAGAGATGGAATATGAGTGTGATATCAGGATATCTGCCAACAAAATACTAGTCAAACACAGAGGGAGATGTGGCGATTTTTACAGTGGAGAAAGCCAGCAGGTGCCAACTTGACCAGGTCACCAGGGTTAACATGAGCATCCCTGGGACAAGTCGAGATTGTTTTTCTACCGATATGATGTTAAGATGTACCAAAAAGGGCAGAAGTATCATTTCTATGATTACTTCTCAAAATTTAAAAGGAATTCTGGCATCATCTTCTGTGTTTCTGTTGAGAAGTCTGATGCCACTGTCAGTTTGGCCCTTACATGAAAGCTGCTGTTTTCTCTGTAAAGTTTTTAGTGTCTTTTGCCTCAGTGTTCTAAAACATCATGAAGACACGTCCTAAGGTATGTCTACCTTCAACCACTTTTCTGCGAACTTTCAACACAAAGACTCCACTTTCTAGGATCATTTCTTTGAAGTTTTCATTTCCTGGGTTTTCTCTGGTCTGTCAGATTCTGGACCTCTTAGACTAATACTTTCATTAAAATTTGTTTTTTCTCTCCGACTTTTATGTGCCCACCCCACTTTGCTTTTAAAGAGGAACTTTTTGGTTCCAGTCCGCGATGGCGACACAGGAGGCCCCTGAACTCACATTCTCCCATGGTCACACTGAATCGACAGCTACATACAGAGCAGTTCCCTCTGAAAGAAATCCAGAAATCTTGCTGAGAGACTCCTACACACATCAGGTGAATGAGAAAATGCCCATGTTGAAATGGGTAGGGATGGTTGAGACACATTCTCACCATGGACCCCATGCCTGGCACGGTGGCGTATAATCGGGAGGGAACCCGCCACTCACAGCTTCTACCTAAACAGTGATGGGTTTGTATACAACATCATCTTTTAAGGCTTCCAACAGAGTGATGGGGCCCCCCAAACACTCTGAAAGTCAAATGGATTTGCATCCATAAGCAAACCAAGAGACACTTCTAAATGGGCTTTCTAGGAGCCGCAATGGTTATCCCCCAGGGCTCAGTGCAGAGAGGAGCAGGCAGAAATGCCCATCTCCCACTCTTTCCCTGAAGAGGTCGATTTGCACATTTTAAAAGCTGCTGCCTGAGAGTCAGACTTCTAAGGGCGCCAGTTGCAACCTTTCTCAGAGAGTGGGGAGGCAAGCGAGGGCTGACTCCACATTCTCCCTTTGGTTTGCCCCAGGTCACCCGTGTCTCCCTGGGAGGAGCGTGTGCCCATGTCTGGCACTTACGCTTTTGTCGGGGCCACCCGGAGGAGGCGCCCTTTGAATGCCTGGCTCTGACCTTGCTCACCTGGCTGAGGTAGAGTTTGTGAGGTTTCTCCCTGCAAAGTTACTCCGTCTGCCCCAACCCTTACTACTCTCTGGAAGGAAGTTACGAAGCATTGTCCACACTTACAGTGTAGAAATTATGTTCCACCTCTTTAAGGGTGGAATGTCTGCATAAATTATTTGGAATTCTTCTACATGGGTCTCTTTATCTGTTTGGTCTCCTTTTAGGGAAAAGTCCCCAAGTTTGCATTTTAATTCCTATATTGAATTTCTCATTTCTGGCATCATATTTTTAATTCCTAATATCTGCCTTTTTGTCCTTTGAGTGTTGCTTTTTAGGGTTCCCTGTTCTGATTGCATGGATGAAATAGTTTCTCTTATTTTTTCTGCAACTCTTGCCCCCAACTCTTTTCTTTAAGTTGTCTTCCCTTGTTTATTTTGGCATGTGTCTTTCGTATTAGAGATGGTCCTCAAATATCTCATACTCAGCTATCCTGCCACGGACAGGCTGTTGGGAGCCCTGGGTGAGAGGGCAAAGTCCATCACCGTGGGTTTCATGCTAGGAGCGCCTCGAATGAGTCTCCTCAGGTCTTGTCTCTTGATGTGGTTGGACTTCCCAGAGAAGGCTCTTTGAGTTTCCTTCCTGAAGAGTTAGTTACATGCTTCTTGTCAGTGACCTGGATGCCAAGAGGGAGAAGATGGGTAAGGGTCTCAACACTGAGAACCTAACTTCTCACTGTAACCCCTTATTTTTCCGTATGGTACCCTCCCCCCCCCAACCCCATCCCCATTGTGCTGTGCTGTTCCATGGTCCAGGGACCCAAGTTTTACCTTCTCTGGGGAGCAAGTCTCCAGTTTTCTAGAACGTAAGGGAAGGAACCATCATTAGTGGCATCTAGAGATCTCAGAACCTCTTAGAGTTTTCTCGTGATTTTAGCTCCGCCTTTATCCCTACTTCTGGAACTATCTGTGCTGTTTGTGTTCCACGATGTAAGCTGGGTTGTGCTCTTATTTCTCCACTTTTTTCTTAGTATTCAGTTTTCTGCAGAATGCTCAGTCCGTTACACATCCATCCATTTTCCAGCTTCCAACATTTTGCCGTTCTGTTTTTCCCCAGTGTCTCTGTCTTAGGAGGGAGAAAGAGGAAAATAATATATAAGTTCAATCTTCCACTTTGAACCGAAGTCCTGAAGATCCGTATCCCCTAGTTTATTGCTCCTTCCATAGAGAAAGCCTTGTGCGTGTGTCTGGGCTTAAACACATGTGAGAAGGCAGCATTGATGTGGGCGAGGTTGACCAGGGCCACCAAGCTTGTGATTTCTTCTGAGAGAGGCCAGGTACTCAGCAAGCCAACCTGGTGAGCTCTGTTGCCTAGATTAAGAATTAAGGTGACTTTATTATTGTGAAAATATTTCAATAATTGCAAAGGCGTATAGATTTCTCTAAGGCCCTGTTTTAAAAGAAGTTAAATGCAAATTTCTGTTTAAGTAGGGAGTGCCATTTTTCTGAGCCTGGATTGTATTACAACAGCTGCTCTGCCACCTTTCATGGCCCTTTCTTTGCTCTCCTGGAGGTATGGTGCTACCTACAAATGGCACCTTTTAGGTTCTTCAGTGGATAAGGAGACGGATTTCTGGTCAACCCCACCATAGCTATACCTACAAGCGCTAAGTAATAACAACCCCACAATTTAGTGTGTTTTCCCACGGGATGATTTTGCTCTCCTGAAGTGTGATTGGCTCCCATTCCATTATCTGGTTTTTGGGTGGACTAGACTAACAGAGTAGTTGGAAATAAACAATCTTCCGCAAGCCCTTCTGGCTGAGCATCTCCTGTTCTGCCCTATGACTGCAAAAGATTACTGGGACCACACCTCCCAGGATGCGACTGAGCACCTCCCAGGTTCCCGGGCTGTTGACTTCCTGGGTCTAGGTGTCCCTGTGCAGGGATACGGGAAGTTGGGAAAGGAGGGTTGGGATGGAAGGGAACAGAATCCATCCAAAAGCCAACCAGACAAAACAGACCATACTCGGAAGTTAGAGTTTCATTTCCTGAATGTTTCCTGGATGTCAGTGAATCAGGAGGAAGACAATGTGGGTGACAGGAGATCTTTATTTTATAAAGCTGAATCTAGAAGTTCTTTGTAAAAATATGGACCATTATCTGTGTGTGGGGAGAATATAGTTTTAGTCAAAATATTTATTTAAACATTTCAACTGATAATTTGTTCCTTTTAGGAAGAATTCTTTCAGTGTAAAACAGGTTGAAAAATGGAGTCGTTCATTTCACACAGCTCCGCCTCACCTCTGCTCTCCTCATCCACACGTTATTATTTCTGCGGGAAATTCTTTGACACCTTCATGTGAGACAGGAACGAATACACAGCACTGAAACAATTTCAACACATGTCAACACAAAACTCCAGGAGAAATGCACCAGGTGCGTTTTCTGTATCAATACAAATGGTATTAATAATAAAAGACATTCGCAGTTTGTAAATTTTCATTTTGCTGGGCAGGAAGCCAAGATTCTGGATAATCAGTTTAATACCTGACACTCAGAAGCTGGCTTGAGAAGGCAGGTTCTCCTGATTCGGCTCCCTTGGACTTAAGGTTAGTGGCCAGTCCTCTAGCTTGTGAAAGGGACCTTCAGAGACCCCCTTCTGGGGGGTGTTTCTCAGGACTGAGCCTGTGAAGGGGCTAGAGGGTCCAAGCCCTGCCCTTTCTGTCCCCTGGGGTGGCCCCCTCAGTGATCAGGCCATGAAAAAGTGCCTGAAAATGTGCCTCCGGTGCCTGGACGGCTGTCTAACGTGGTGCTAAGCTTTAAACAACCTGAAATGACCGATCTCAGCTGTCAATCGTAGCTCAGGTGAATTAGAGAGCTTATGGAAAGGCTTTCCTTCTTTTCCTGGTTGTCAGATTCCGATGTTTGAGTATAGTATTAAAAAAATTTATTAGGAAGACTCTTTAAAAAAAAAAAAAAAGGACCCAAGTGAGAGTTTTCTGCCTTTCTGCGATTAATTGGTGAATCCTCTACCCAATTAGCTAAGGCAAACTTCAAATTGGCATTATGGCTGCCTTTTCAGAATCTAAAGGCACTTAAAAAAAGAAAACAAGCTTTCAATGGCTCATTTCAGCTCTACCTAAACGTCCTTACAGCGCTAACGTTATTTTTGGCTCGGGGCACATACTCAGCTACCTCCCGAAAGCTCTCCCCGCCCAGGCCGTGGAAACCCAGCTTTGCCCAGTCTATTCAGGCCCCTTCACATTTGCATGTCTATCAGGGGTCTTTCACAGCCCAGTGGCCCCAACAAGTCCTTGCCAATGGCCGCATTGTTCTTCAGAACCTCCTCCCCAAACCGGGACTCGCAGCTTCCTTCTCCCGACGTGCTGTTGAGAAAACCTGTTCGTTTTCAGGGACTCCTAAAGCTTTCTACTTGCAGGAGCTGGACCTTCCCTGCTTGCTGAGATGGCTGTGGGTAGCAACGTGCTTGGACTTTCTTTTCCTCTTGGAAAAGTCATTAGTAGCTGCCTCAAGTTCAACAGGACGCTGTTGCATCCCCCTTAGAGCTCAGATCTACCTTGTCCCCAAAAGGCTGGATGGGCACGTGGATGGGAGAATGAAAATCACCTGTTTTTCTCTCTCTTTCATTTGCTTTAGAAATTTAAAATTTATCCAGCGTTCAAGTCTGCATGAATGTAAAGTGATTGTATTGTGACTTGTGCCACTATTTCAGGTTAGACTATAAAACATCACCGCATTCAGGGAGATGAATTAAAATCCACTGCAAATACTTTATCCACATTTGGGGAGGTCCAATGACCCCACTTCCAAAGAGTGGGGTGAGGCTGTCTGAGCAGATACGTTTGCTCTGACTTGTGTGGTTGTATACATATGTGATATATGTGTCTATGTGGATAGATACGTACGTTATACATGTTTATTATAAATATATGGCTATATATGTATTGGAACATGTACACTTTCGTGGTTACTTACATGCACTGAAGACTAAGAATATAATATCTTTCATTTTTGTTCTTTAAAACCTGTACTTTGGGTCTACCCCGGGGTGGCTCACCTGTAAACCTACAAAATGCTTTTGCATCCATTAATTTGATACTCACCTCTGATCATTTTAATTTCCATATTCTGAAGGAATGATTATCTTTCGCATGAGTAACTACTGTATCGTTCAACTACTTGGAAGCAGTCCCAGGCTTTGTGACTTCTGACTTTTACTGATTTTTTCCTTCCTTGTTCTCAGCTCAGTGGCAATTTTTCTCCAAACTGCCATCTTTTTCTATGATTGGATAGCACTTTTATTGAGTTTGAATTTCAATAACAACAGGCAGATAACTAATTACAGAGCCAGTGATAAAATTGAGTTAGTGTTGGTAATGTGTCAAAGTAGTTTAAAACGGTTTATATTCGTTGAGTTCAGGAAAGTTGTGTTTGTGTTAAAAAATGTTGCCTTAGAACTTTTAAAGCAACTTAACTTCACAACCCAGGAAGCTTCAGTCACTGTTTCTCAGAAGGGTGGCAAATTTGCATTTGGGCTGGTTTCAGCACATCATTTTTGGGGTTTCTGGGGAAATTGCATAGAAAATGTTTACTCTATGGAGTCACCCAAGAGAAATGGTACACATGGCCATTTTTGGACATTTGTGATGATAGAGAAAGCGAAATGGGGTAGAGTCTGAGAAAAAATGTAAAAGCTTCGACCACCCAAACAAATGTGGCTTTCAGGCATTCAGGCTGGAGGTCCCTGGGCTCCCCAGCATCTCTGGGGTGCTGGGATGATGGGCATCAGTGACTCCCCTTTCCTTTTCCTTCTGGATGGAATCATTTTTTCCACAGGCTGGCTTGAACCCCTGAATTCACTGCAAGAGACAGTTATCATGCCCTCCAAATACAAATATATTTTTTTCTTTTCTAGACTTAGAGGGAGGTTGGCTGTGGGAAGGAAAGGTTGGGGCTATCTAAAGGCAGGATGAATGGGTCAAAAAGTCTGCTGGAAAGATTACATGCCCAAGAGACAGAACTGGCCGTGCCTACAATGCATCCTTGGGAAATGCTTCTAAACCTTGCAGGACGTGAGATGGGACTAGACACAGCCCAGCCAGAGGCGGCATATAGATGCCCATTCAGCCCAGGGCTCTTTCTGCCCCCTTTCCTCGGGGGAGGGACCAGGAGAGAGGGCACCCGTGTCACTGTGTTTCCCAAGGAGCAAACAGTGGAGGTTGCGGGAGGTGAGAGGTTAAACACTGGTGTCAGTAAAGTGGAGGGGAATTTGGGGAGGGGGACTAGGTCAGCAGGGCGGTTGGGGGGAAAGGTGGGGGAGGTGAGACACATGGCAAGCCTGTCCCAGAGTTGAGAGAAAAACAGGCTGGCCTCTCCTCCCTCCCCTGACTCCAGACCCTGCATCTGTGCGTTGGCGGTCGTAATGGGATCATTTACCTCCCTCCTTCAGTTCCGCGGTTTGGCATTTGCCTCAGTGCTATAGCCTCACACATAGGATGCTCACAGAAGATGCTTGTTAAGTTATCCTGATCCTGCCTGGAATTTGGTTCCCCTGGAAACACTCTGCATTGGGAATTACTTTCAGTATTGGGGTACAGTTTTTCACACGGCCCTAATGGTGGCTAATTTTCCTATGGCAGGACTGATTTTTGGAAGAAGCCTTGCATCCACTTAAAACAAAATCTGAAACAGGTAGAGAAGAAACATGGAGTTATTGAAACTGAACTCCCTTGAAAACATGGGGTTACTAGAAAGTAATGCACATTGCAATTTTGTGATAATTTTTTTTTTCACTAAAAACATTCCAAAATAATTCTGCTAATTTTTAGCAGTGAGTGGTCATGTTGGAGGGTCCAGTCTGCCTACAGAGTGTGCGTGTACAAAGAAAGACTGTTTTCTTCCCCTATTGTCACACCCCCCCATGATGAACCCTTCCTCAAGAGGCTCCACTCATGGCCCAGGAGAAAAAAGACCCAGTTACCTCTTGGACTGCATTCAGGTTGGTTGCCAGGATCCCTCCTTAGAGGAATCTGCCACCTAAGTCACTGCGGAAGAGCACGCTCTGTGCTGGGGTGAGATGCAGGAGGGACAGCCAACGGGAGACCTCGCTGGGATTGGGTCTACCCGGTGGTTACTTAGTGACTTATTTACTTGGCAGTTTCGCTCTTGACTTCCTGTCTGAATTTAAAACCTCCTCCTTGGGCTTCTCTTTTCTTACTTGTAAAGTAGAAAGATAAAACCAAAAAGGAATGCTTTCTCTCTCTGCACAACCCCGTGCTCTAGGGATGACTGTGAAATTCTTTGGGCTCAAAAAGGAAAAAGAGAGGAAGAAGTAGAAAGTCATAAGGAAGGATAAGAGGGGGAGACAATTGAGAGAAAGGGCCGGAGACAAACAGGTAGGGAAGGGAACGGATGGGAGAAGGAAGAGAAGAAGGAAGGAGAAAGGAGAGAGGCAGAGAGTGGAGGGGAGGGCTGGGGGCAGAAAGAAGAGCAGAGGAGAGCACATTCTCATCAGACCAGACCCAGGTGAGCCTGAGGAGCCCTAATGCCCCTGGGGAGACAAGTGAGAGCTGGTTTGAAATCTTCAGGGATCTGATCTGTTTTCTAGGACGTCCTGGGGTCAGAACTCCAAGGCCTGGAAAACAGCAAATTATGTTTGTTCTGTGGTGCTGGGTCCTCGGATTGGGTGGAGGGGAAGGAAACCATCTGCAGAAGCAGAAAGTAATAGATTTAGGGGACAGGAAGCTGAAGGAGGGTGGGAAGGGGCCAGATGCTCAGGTTGGGGGTGATTTGTTAGCATCTAAAGTGTGCTAAAGTCCTAATGTATATGAAATCATATGTATAAGATTTAAAACACAAAATTTTATTTGCTTCAGGACAATGTATTTTAAAAGTCACTATACAAACCATCAAGATAGAACAAATAATCCTACAATTTATATGGAACCACAAAAGACCAGAATTATCAAAGCAATCATGAAGAAAAAAGAACAGAGCTGGAGGTATAACTCTTCCAGACTTCAGACTATTCTACAGAGCTACAGTAATCAAAACAGCACGGTACAGGCACAAAAACAGACATACAGACCAATGGAACAGAATAGAGAGCCCAGAAATAAACCCATGCACCTACGGTCAATTAATCTATGGCAAAGGAGGCAAGAATATAGAAATGGAGAAAAAACAGTACCTTCAATAAATCTTGCTGGGAAAACTGGACAGCCACATGAAAATCAATGAAATTAGAACACTCCCTCACACCATATACAAAAATAAACTCAAAGTGGTTTAAAGATCTACATATAATACTTGACACCATAAAACTCCTAGAGGAGAGCACAGACATTTTCTGACATAAATCATAGCAATATTTTCTTAAATCAGTCTCCCAAGGCAAAAGAAGTGAAAGGAAAAATAAACAAATTGGACCTACTCAAACTTAAGAGCTTTTCCACAGCAAAGGAAACCATCAACAAAATGAAAAAACAACCTACAAGACAGGGAAAAAAATATTTGCAAATGATGTGACCAACAAGGCATTAATATCCAAAATATACAAACAACTCATACAACTCAATATCAAAAAGAAAAAAACCTAATCAAAAAAACAGGCAGAAGACTGAATAGACATTTCTCCAAAGAGAACATATCAATGGCCAACAAGCACATGAAAAGATGCTCAACATCACTAATTATCAGAGAGATGCAAATTAAAATTACAATGAGGTATCACCTCACACCAGTCAGAATGGCTATCATCAAAAAGTTCACAAATAATAAATGCTGGAGAGGGTGTGGAGAAAAGGGAGCCCTCCTACACTGCTGGTGGGAATGTAAGTTGCTGCAGCCACTGTGGAGAGCAGTATGGAGATTCCTTTAAAAGCTAGAAACAGAGCTACTGTATGATTCAGTAATCCCACTCCTGGGAATACATCTGGAAAAGATGAAAACTACAATTCGAAAACATACGTGGATCCCAATGTTCATAGCAGCACTATTTACAATAGCCAAGACATGGAAGCGCTCACCAACAGATGACTGGATAAAGAAGATGCGGCGTATATGAATCATGGAACATTAGACATAAAAAAAGAATGAAATAGTGCCACTTGCAGCAACACGGGTGGACCTAGAGACTATCAGAGAAAGACAGAGATTAAATAATGTCACTTACATATGGAATCTAAAAAATAAATACAAATGAATCTAACATACAAAGCAGAAACAGACTCCCAGGCATAGAAAACTAACTTTTGGTTATCAAAGGGGAAAAAGGAGGGGAGGGAGGGATAAATGAGGAATATGGGATTAACAGATATACACTACTATACATAAAATAGATAAACAACAAGGATTTACTGGGTAGCAAAGGGTATGAAATTCAATATCTTGTAATAACCTATAATGGAAAACAACCTGATATATTTATATATTTATGTAAATAAAACTGAATCACTTTGCACCTGAAGTTAACACAATATTGTAAATCAACTATACTTCAATGAAAACAAAGCCAAGACAGAAAAGCCAACCTAACACTACCTCTGATGGAAGCCCCGCTGCCCACTCCCAGGTGCCATCTTGGAAACGTACTAGCCTCTCTGTGAACCGGGAAGGGTCTTTGGCCCCCTTGTGGGCCCACGATCTTAGGGTCACCTTATATTCCCAGCCCATAATGGAAATATGCAGCTTTGTACCCGGTATGTATGGCACTGAGATGGAGTGTTTAAAGTGAGACTGACTATTGTGGGAAATCATGGGAGGCACGGACGTCCCCAGCTTCGGCTTCAGTGATTCAGCCACAGATCTGCTTCCCTGTCACAGCAAAGGAGGTCGGGCCCCTCTCCCACCCAACTGCAGGGAGGAGGTCCGAAGTGCCCCCGGCAGGAGTAACAATCTCAGGTCTGTGTAGAAATGGAATTATAGGTTGCTCAAGGGATGACTGGTCCTAAGTGGCGATTCCTTTCCCTCTATCCCTCCAAGGGGAGAGTGTGAAGTTCTCAAAGATGGGAGCTCCCAGAGGACGAGGCAGGGAAGGGAAGGAGACGCAGGAAGCGCCTGGCTGGGCTGAACTGGGGAAGCGCTAACCAAATGTAAACCCCTCCCAGCCCCCCCAGCCCTCCCCCTTGCCCCTACTTCCCGTCCCCTCGCCACCCCCATCCCGCTGTAGCTGTAACGCAGGGTGTAATCTCGCTTCTAAGCACAGAATTACAGCAAACCAGGGGGAAAGAGCCCCGAAAGGAAGAATTAATTTCTGCTTCCTCATGCAAATCCTTTGGCCAGTCATTGATGGTTCGGAGCCGGACCAATTCAGCCCCTTGTGCAAATTCCAAGCTGAAGGCATTGAGAAAAGAAGAGGGAGCGAGAAGAGAGAAATTGAATGGATTTACTTTTCTAAGAACCAGAATTAACAAAGGTTCCATTTTCCATGGTTATGGGTCTGGCTAGACATCTCTCCCTGACAAGCTCTCCAAACACATGTGCTGGCCTGTTGAAAAGGCCTCACTGTTGACTGACAGATAATTGAAGTGACAAATTGTTTCATTGTATTTGGCAGGGAGAGTGCTGTATTTAGATAATTATGGGGAACAGAGGTGCTCTGGGGTCTCAGGTCACAAGACATGCCTGACCCTACCTTCTGAACATTCTGAATGGAGTTCTCCGTCTCAGAGGACCTGAGTATGAGGCTGTCTCTTTTTTCTGTCGGTGTTGCATTTCTTTTTTTCCCCTTACCCCTCACCTCCCCCTCCCCTTCCACGCCTCACCCCCTCCCTCCTTTTCCGATCTAATGATTAAGAGCTAAAGAATCTAGGGACCTCCAGAGCTGAGAACCAACCCTGCTCTGGCCCCACCCCCACCCCAGCCCAGTTCCTCGCCTTTTAAAAGAAAACAGCTTGTGAATTTTCTCCACAGTAGCGAGTTTGCAAACTTGTCCTCTGATCTGCTGCCCACAGGGGCCTGAAAGGAGGCTGGCTGGTCCCAGAGGAGAGGTGGCTGGGGACAAGTGAGTCCCTTCAAATAGCTGTGGGGGCTGGGGGCACATCCTAGTGGGATAACAGCTCCAGAACTGCTTCTCCTGAAGGGGGGGGGGGTTCTGTGTCATCAGTTCTTCCTGACCTTGGTTTTCCTGAAGGAAAATTAGGGAATGGAAGAGACCTGGAGGTTAGTAGGCAGTAGAACCATCCATCTCCTTTTCCAGCTGAGCCCCAAGAAGGCAACACCGTTAGGTGGTGGAGGGCCACTCAGGATGTGGGATGCCCCATCTGGTATTCTTGTCCCCAAATCACGGGGCCTCCTGGGAGATCATGAAAAGTTTATGTGAGGGTAAAATACAAGTAATTGTCCATGTCTGCCTTCCCAGCTTCCCTTCTTTCCTGCTGTGGAATCCTACAAGGAGCTGGAAGTGTGTCATACAAACTATATGTAGCCGGATGGATGGATGGATGGACGTATAGATGGATTGGGGGGAGGCAGTTCCCTCTGTCACACCTCCTGCTCTGTCCCCAGACCCCTAGGCAGTCATTCTTGGGAGTCAGGGAAGAGACCCTTGGAATGGATGGTTCCGTGGGGAGCCCTGAGCAGGGCAGAGGAGGGCTGGGAAAAGAGCCTCCTACTTTCCGTACAGGGTGAGTCTTTCCACCTGCAGCCTGCAGCGGCTCAGGGAGAGGGGGATGGTGTTGAGAGTGGGGCGTGAGGATTTTCAGTCTGTACCTCACTTGTTTTCTACAGAGCTTGGATGCTTCCAGAGAGTCCATTTTCTTTCCGACAGAAAGGTTTTAGGATTCTGCAAACTCTCAAGAT
Source organism: Camelus bactrianus (assembly GCF_048773025.1). Lineage (NCBI taxonomy): Eukaryota > Metazoa > Chordata > Mammalia > Artiodactyla > Camelidae > Camelus > Camelus bactrianus. The sequence continues at coordinate 31,666,040 of NC_133564.1, read as the reverse complement.
TCATTCTTTTCCGTTGAATTTTCACTTTTCCCCTCTGTGGATGCTTTCTTTTTCTCCCTTTCTTTGGACTTTTCACTCTCAAATCTAAGTCCACAGGAGAACCTCAGAAGATGACGTATCATTTGGTTTCTCAAAAAAAAAAAAAAAAAAAAAAAAAGAGAGAGAGAGAAAGGAAAAGGTTGGAAACAGCTGAAAGTTTCTGTAGCAGGTGTGGCACTGTTGAGACCCATGGACTTTCTCTGACTGTTTTAAAAACCCAATAACTTAAAAAAAAATAGCTCTCCAGTGGTTTTAAGGTGGTCGTTGTCCAAACTTGCTGTGCTCAGTTCAAGACTGGCTTTGAGTGACTTACAGAAGATCTGTTCCTAATAAAAGACATTAATTAGAGGGATCATGAGTTTGAGGGGAAGGGAACAGAAGCAGCAGGAGATCAGAAGTGAATAAAATGTTTTTAGAGTCTTGGAGCAAGGGAAGATTATGGTACGACTCCATGGAGAGTTTCCAAGTGTGACTGCCATCAATTCCCTCCCCCGGGTATTTGCGTACTTCTCATCCCATCAGGAGGTGGAATAGCCCTTCCTCCTGGATCTAGATTGTACTTAATGCCTTGCCCAAACAGTAGGATATGGTGGAAGTGACCTTCAGGGACATCTGAGGCTAGATCATAAGCATTTGGCAGTTCCCGTCTGGGGTATCTTAGAACACTTGCTTCTTGGAACACTCCTTCTGGGAACATTCCTTCTTGGGACCCGGCCACTGGCTATGAGAAATCATACAGAGAAGCCACATGAAGTGGCTCTGGTCTTCAACCACCACTGACCTCCAGCTGACAGCAACAATCAGCCATGGAGTGAGACTTTTTCACTGGACGTGCAGTCTCCTCAAGCCTGTAGATGACTCCAGCTCTGGCCCCCATCTCTCCAAATACAACCCCATGAGAGATCTGAAATGAGAACTCTTCAGCTGACCCTTCAACAGGTCCATGAGAGATAATAATAATAAAAAGTTGTTTTAAAACACTAGGTTTTGGAGCTGTTTGTTAATTAGCAAGTTAACCAGAACAAACAATGAGGCTTTTGCCCCTAACGCCTTGTGTTGGGGAAGGGGCTGAAGAGAGAAGGGGCTTCTCCAGAAGAGCTAGGAGAGGTAGGAACACCATCTACTAACAGTTGGCAAAGCAAAGACCTAGAAGAAGGACATGGAGAAATTCCATGGGCCAAAAGGTCTTGTCTAGCAACTGCCATAGGACACTCGGCTGGCTCCAAAGGCTTTGAAGTACTAGGGAAAGTCTTCGTGTTTCTCTCCTTCTTCCTAAAAGGATGCTTTTCCTCATGAAATGATCTGAAGGATTCATCACGGTAGGAAGCCCTCGCTCCCCACATTCCCTGTGGAATTTCATGTCAACAGGGACTCAGTTCCCTTGAAGGGAAGGGAGTCTAACTGATGGGGTGCTCAGTGTGGGGAGTGTGGAGACTGAGGATGTTTCCATGGACAGCGGGTTGTGAGTGAGGGTTTGCATCCAGAAGCTGGAGAGGTTCGCATAAATTCAAGGTCATCAGGAAAACAGGCTGAGGACCCTGTCAGCTTGGTCCCCGGACCTGTTAATGTACTTGGCCCAACACAGAGAGGGATTCGGGAGTTAGCATGAGCCAGTGACCTCAGAGGCTCTGGTCATGGGATTTTGATCTGTCTTGCCCAGTGGACCTATTTTCTGTTTTCTTTTCCCTGCTACTCCATCCCATCGCATCCTCTGACATAGACCCTCCCTCATGATTTAAAGACCTCTTTGAGGACCTATAATCTCAGTCCCTCCAAACTTCTTTTTTGGAGCTAGAATCCCATATGGGCTCTGGCAAACAGGCACACCCTCCTGGGGCCTCAGCCCTGCAAGGAGACTGCAGACAACCCCCCTCACTGCTAACTGTCTTTTCTGAAAGAAGAACACAGAAGAGATGCATAGGCCTTGAGAAAACCCAATACGAAAAACTCAGGTTTGACAGGAAGTAAATGAGAGTCATTCATATTGCAGGAGGTGTTCCTATAAATGTCCGCTAGTGCATTTAAATATAATTTGATTTCAAAACATAACCAAGATAGCATTTCTTCAGGCCATATTTACCGTGAAAAGATGTTTATAAGAAGTGGATCTAGCAGAATGTGTCTCAGTCTAAAGACAAAGGGAGGCTTTGATTGATATCTTACAGGGGGAGACATTTTTCTGCCTTCTGAAGTTAAAAACAAACAGCCAAAGAGGTGAACACATAAGCCTTTCTGCAGTCAATTCACTTTTTTAAAGAACCCACGTGTGCCCAGTGGAATATGCCAAATCAAGAGTTTCAAATGAGTCGAGCAGATTAGGAAAAAAGCCATCTTCAAAACTATAACAAGGTGGTGCAAATATTCCTATTTTAAAATGGCATAAGACAACATTCTTTAATTGGTTATTCCACACCATTTCTAGAATAATAGGCTGATACTCTTAAGTCTCAGGAATAGAAAATACATTTTGCCAGATTAGCTAGGGAGAAAGGCATAGGTCTGGAAAGCCATTTACATTGTAAGTTGAATTTGTACCTCAAGCAAATTCATACTCAGGGTAAACCTACATCAAATCCAAACAGCCAAGATAAACTAACCAGAAAAAAAAAAAAAAAAAAACAAAACCCAACAACAACAAAAACAAAAATCTCTGTGGAAAGAAATTACAGTTAAGAGTGGAGGGAAAATGGGGACCCAATTTGATTTGATTTCCTTCAGTTCAACCAAACCCAACCCAACCCAACTCAACCCAACCCATTCTGATCCAATCCAATCAAATGCAACTCAATCCAACAAAAATGTATTGAGTGCCTACTATGTTCTGACAGTGTGAGATTCTGTGGATTCAGAATTGAGTGAGACACAGTCTTTGCCCCCAAGATGCTCTGTCTGTAGCATCTGCGAAGGGCCAGACATGCATTCACATATTAGGGAAGGGCTCAGGCTAGCCCGCTGCTTCCTGGCCCTCTGGGAAAGCCCTGTCCTTATGACCCCACCTCTAGTGCTGCCAGGTTCAGCCTGGTGGCTTCTCACCTCTGCCCGGCAGGGGCCACCACTGCTCTGTGTGCGTGGCTGCCGGGTTACATGGGGAGCGTGGCTGTCAGCCATAACCCATCTTTTCAAGCACATTTGCTAGAGCTTGAATTTCATTATGATCCCTTTTTTCTCTCCCCACTGTCAGCCTAGCACAAATAATTATTAAAGCCCCTTTTCCCACTATTGAAATAAAATATAGCCGGAGAACTCAAGCACAGCCAGTCCATTGAGAGTCGACCGACGCTAGGTAAGACCAATAATTCAAAACAGATGAACGGGACGGCAAATACTGTGGGCGCAGTATCCCAGGCTGACCCGACCTTTGAAACTTGCTGAAAGTTATCCTTGAAATTCCCCAGAACTCCTTGAATAACTTCTGTAAAAGGCTTATTTATCACAAAGTCATAAATAATATTGGCTAGGTATTTGCTCCATCTATCTAGAAAATGAATTAGGCTGGAAGACGTGAGCCCAGGGACCCGGCTGGCGTGGGGGTGGGGTGGCCAGGGTGGCAGGGTGACCGCTCACAGTTCTGGGAAGGCACTCTGGAGAAGCTGCCATTTTCCATCCTCCATCCGCAGGGGTGGGGGTGTAAAAGAAGGGTCACTCACGGAATCTGGCTCAACACAGCGGATTTTAATTTCATGGCTTCTACACAGAGGTGGCTGTAGATGGCTGTCAGGAAACATAGCTCCGGTAAGTAATTCAACTGGTACTTTTACAATCACCAAATTGTTTCTGGGCAAGATCCCCAAGTCCCTTCCCAAAGAGCTAGATGCTCTGTAACTGCCTTCCAGGAAACCTGGAGGCTTGATTCATTTATTCGTTCATTCGTTCCTTCCTTAGTCGTTCCACAAATCTACCCAAAGGCATCATCCTAGCTCTGTCGGGCATATAAAGATATAAAGGATTTAGTTACACCTTCAAAGCATCTTTGTCATCAGGGAGACAGGAAATTTAGACGAGCCCCTATGACGTGATGTAGAAAGTGAGACGCATCTTAGGACAGGAGGGCAATAGGAATTCAGAGGATGCCTTCCAGCTCCTGGCAGCGGGGGTGGGGTGGGGTGGGGGGGGGTAGGAGATGAGAAGGTTTCTCGAGGAAGCCACACTGAGCAGAATCTTAAAGGCTGGGTAGGATTGGGCAGGGCAGGGCTGAATCCTTCCACTGATGGGACTGAAAGAGGATCACATAGAACCATATACAAGGCTTTGCCCCTAAGAGGTTATGAATTTAAAAGGGGGTAGGCAGGGGAAAGGGAGATGGAGAAACTAGGATTGGAAAATTCTGACCACAGTCTTTAGAAGATCTAAAGAAGATGGGGGTGTAGGAATAAGAGAAGGGGACAGTTTACAGCTGTGATGGAGGATGACAGACAGAAGTTGGCAAATAATGGTGTGGGCATTTAGGGGGTGGGGAGGAAGGGGAAGGAATCCTTGAGCACTGATGTTAAGATCATGTTCCATCCTGAGCCTTCCTGCAGGGAATCGGGGAAGAGCAGGGAAGTTAGGGAGTCCTGCCTGTTTGGGGGAGAGTAGCCTGAAGGACCATTGACTGTATCTTATGCTGCTGCCAAACGGGGACCAAGGAAGGCATTGGGATGTTTGCAGGTGCAGGGATGTTTGCAGGTGCAGGGATGGAGCCCGTGGGGAGAGAGACTGAGATGAGGGATGGGGGCGACACACACCATTGAGGGGTAAGAAAAGGGAGGATGCCTCTGTTTTTATTCTGTACCCAGGACCAACAGGCTCAGCTGGGGGCTGTACCTCCACCATTTGTCCCTGGAATACAGGGCTCTCTACTGGGTGACTGGGCTGTTTGTCTTTACTAGGGAAGCGGAGCCCTGTGATGGGATGATGGCTGAATAGCTTGGGGAGGGCAGGTTTTCCTGGCCAAGGAGCTATCCTGGGGGATGCTCTAAAGACCCTGCTTGCTTTTCTGTTTTCTTTGGTGGCTTTCCTGGCGACTACCAGTGGACACACGCTTCCTACGCAGCACGGCATCATGCATTGTGATGGATGGATGACTCACTCAGGGGCTTGTCATGGTTCTTGTTCTTATCCTAGAGCTTAAAGGGGGCTGAGAGGTCCTATCAGCCAGGGGCCTCCAACCTGTCAACCCAGAACACCAGGTCTGGACCTAGTCTCGCAGCGGCTCCCAGCTTGAGAAGCTGTCCAGGGTTGAGGGTAGGGGTGCAAGGTGGGGCTCTCCCTCCAGGGCAGGGGGTGATGCTGGGCTTCAGAGAAGGATCAGGGACCACCCTCCCCACCCCACGCCGCCACGGGCAGCGTCATGAGTTGAGGGTCCAGGGCCCGGCACAGGGCAGAATATCAGTTGAAATTAATAAGTGAGGAAATTTATCCATTCCATTATGATTAGTGAAGGAACACAGTTTGGGGAGTTAGGGCTTTTGATTTGTAGCTGTTTCTGCTCCCTGCACCCATACGCTTTTTCTCCCCAAGCATCCCATTTCTTTTGTGATTTTGTACCTTCAAGAGCTGCATGTCTTTCTCAGGCTTCTTCTTGAAATTCCAGAATCTTCCCGCAGGCCTGAGGATCTCAGTTTTCTTTAGGCACTTGGAGTGTTAGACCTACACTCCACCCCCACCCTCACTCATTTCTCATTCACTTTTCCTTCTTTCTCCACGTGTCTATTCATTCATACCATTAAGACGTTAATTGACCATCTACGGTAAGTCAGGTAAGGAAGTGACCGTCTTGATATTCCTTTAAGAGTCTGTGGTTTCCCCTGGTGTTGGTTGTGCAATGGCCACAGTTTGTCTCCTCCTTGGAATCACACCCTCTTGTGGCACTCTGACTGCCCTCCTCCTGGGAGCCTGGGCTTTGTCACATGACTTGCTCTGGCTGCTGCGAAACCAGCAGAGGCTGAGAAGCCCCTGTGTGGTGAGGATGGTCCTCTCTTCCCATTTTTAGGACCCCGTGGCTGCTTCTGGTGATGAGACACGTGGCCTGGTTGCCTCCAACCTCCTGGCCAACAGCTGGCCATCAACCAGATGTAGGAGTTGATCCATTTCATTTCAGGGCAATAGCTAAATGATACAACACTTCCCCTCATTATCCTTGAGAGGCTGTGAAAAGTGAGCATCATTTTGGTCTTTCCAACCAAAAATTCATTCTTTGCACCAGGACGTTCCATCCTTAGAGGTCCCCCTCCCAAATTCATTCTCCAGTTATTGATCTTTTTATCATGTTCATACTTTCTTGAAAGCCACTTGCTCTCTTAGAACCTCTGGGCCCCAAATCAACAATAAATATTTACTGGCTTCCCATCACCAACAAGACAAGACACAAGGTGTGAGCAGTCACCACCAGATTCCCAGGTCTGATGGGAGTGGGTGCACCAGAGGCAGAAGTGAGTTACCTGCAGGGCCACCCGCCGGGGTGCCCTCAGGGAGCACAGAGGAGCTGCTGCTTCAACCAGGGAGCTTCACAGACTGGACTCCATTCTGCCAGCTCAGGGCACCCCGTCGTCCCCCCAGCCCCAAAAGAGGATCCCATGTCCTTAAAAGGCCAGATGTGGCTGTCCTGCTGCAGGTCCCCAAGGGGCAGCATCTCTGTTCACCCACTCAGAAGTCTTCACTGGGTGAGGGCAGGGTCTCAGTTTCTGGGGCATGAAGGCCCAGCTGAGGAGTCTGCTTTGTTATGAGAGGGGACGGTTCCAGAGGGTCGGGCTGGAGCCTGCCTGTGGGGTGCTCTGTGACTCAGTGGTTCCTGCCTTTGTAGAGAGATGTCTGGGGTGGGGAGAGCTCCACACTCTGCTCAGTACTGCAGAGAATGTAAAGAAGGTGAATAAGTGATGCTGATACATAAGGAAGTGATACTGAAGACGATTATGGTAACACAGTGTTAAGAACAGCCACGGCTGGAATCGCGGTTGTACCAGCTCCGCCAGCGAAGCGATGGTGCTCACAGCACTGCCCGGCTCGCGTGCGCGCATCCAGCCTCGGCTCAGCCCACTTGCACTGGGCGCCCTCTCTCTGGGCTCTCCCACCTCCAACCGCAGGCTTTCCGCACTCCAGTCACCCTGGCAGCCCCTCGAAGATCCAACATCCCCCTCCCCCTGCAAATCAGTGTCCCCTCCTCTGTCATAATCCTTTGGGGCTCTGTTCTCTACCAACGGACAGTTAAGCCCAGATAAAGGCAGCCCCACTAATCTGTCTGTCAGTGCATGTGTTCCCGTCCCAGATAACACGCTCATTACCGCAGACACTTGGCCCAGCTCTTGGACAAGGTCATGGAACAGCAAGGCGAGGGCTGGAGTTTAGTTTGCATGTGGGGGTCACGGAGGAGTTTGAACAGATGGGGTCTCACTACCTCTTAAAGCATCGCGAGGGTTCAGGCTGCCTCAGTGCGTCTGACACCAACATCTGATCTGGCACAGTGAAAAAGCTTTGGAGTCACAAGCTTTGGAGTCAGAGGAATCTGACCTGACCTCATTTATAAGTTCTGTGACTTAACCATTTCACTTAATGTCTCTGGACCTCAGATTTCGCATCTGGGAAAATGGGGAAATAATACCTACAGTGCGTGCTTGCTGTGAGCATTGTAAAGAATATATGAAAAAAACCACGGTGTGTCCCCCCGAGGCCGCGCTGGGCTAGGGGGGCTCCTCCTGCTTGAAGCCTTAAAGATACAGGGAGTCCCTGGGCTCAGATGCTGGTTCCACCGTTATGAGATGTACGACTTTAGGAAAGTTACTTTTCTGGGCCCCACTTTCCTTATCTGTAGGGGACAGTATCAGTCCTACGTCATAGGGATTAAATAAGGTATCTTGGCATGTGACGGAGCTGGCACCGGGCCAGGTTGAAGGATGGTTCGAGTGGGGGTTGCGGGGGAGGGCCTCGAGGGCTGACTGTTCTGTCTCTTCTGTCTCACCTCCGTCCTCCCCAAGTTGTTCTGGAGGGAGCTGCTGCTCCCGGCAGAGGTGTGCTGGGTGGGATGTGCGTGGCTCACAAGAGAGGGTCCCTGCCCTGTACTCTTCAGTTCCAGAAGGCAATGTCCCTGGTGGTCTCAGAGTCTGATGGGTCCAAGCATTTTACGTTAGGTGGCCTGGAGGGCTGCAGGGAGAATGCTGGGAGTGATGGCCAGGGGAGCCTCGGGGGGGAGGGGTCTGGAATGTAGGAGGAAGGAAAGGAAACTCAACTTCTGTTCAGCTCCTGTGTGTGCTGGAGAACTAGACTCTGGGATATACGTTATCCCCGTTAATCCTCATGGCCACCTGATGAGGGTACGTCAGTATCACTCCCGATTTATAGACAAGGAGCCTGAGGCACAGCGGTTTCTCCCCGCCGAGGTCACGCAGAGAGTGGGTGATGAGAGAGAGACCAGTACACGGTCAGCAGGGCACCAAAGTTCCTCCAGAGAAGTGACGCCATGCTTAAGTCACAGCATCCTCACATCCTTCTGTTACCAGGGAGGGGAAAGTGAACTGTGTCCCACAGGGTCACCTGGATCCTTGGGGTGCAGCTCTGTGAATCAGACAGTCAATCAACAACCTGTAGCTTCCAACACAGGCTTGGGGCAGCCAAGACAGAACTGCTGTGTTTGCTGATCTGGGGCAGAGTCACCACCGCTGCCTTTACTGAAATTGCCACTGAAACTCCAGATGCTGAAGTATCACCCTTCTTTTTTTTTTTTTTTTTTTTTTTCTTTCTGGAACTGTTCTTTTTTTAATTGAAGTACAATTGATTTACAATGTTGCATTAGTTTCTGGTATCCAGCACAGCAACTCAGTTATACACATATATACATATTCCTTTTCATTACAGGTTGTTACAAGCTATTGAATATAGTCTCCTGTGTTCTACAGTAAGACCTTGTTGTTTCTCTGTTTTTGTTTGTTTGTTCCTCTGTTTTATACACAGTATTTTGTACCTCCTGGAACTGTTCCTGACCACAATTCTACACAATTCAGTTTGTTTTCTTGAATTGCTTCTCTTTTTCTTTCCGGAAACAGCACTAAGATCTAAAAAACAAAACAGATGAGATGAGACTGGCAGCAAATGGGGTTCCGGTTAACAGCAGTGTCTTGTGGAAGGTGGCTTTTCTCGCTGTCACTTGGCACTGGCTTTTGTGTGTCTGTGCAGCACAGAGAATCTGCCTCCACCCGTGACAACCAGGCGACTGTGTGTCTCCTGCTGTGTGTGGTCACAGTTAGCTTCCGGGGTGTCAGGGCTGTGGGATAAAGGGGCCCAGCAGGTGGGTCTGCCTCTCATTGATCTCCTGTGGGGGCAGTGGTCCTTGAAGAAGAGGATTTCACGGGGCAAGGCCACCCCTGCTCTTTTGCATATTTTTTCCTCAGTGAGCCCAGGCCCGGGTGATGAATGCTGCTGAAGGAGGCCCCAGGCAGCATGGAGGGGCAGGAGCGAGCAGTTGAAAAAAGGGCCTGCACATTTAGCATCCCATTTTCAGTGATCCAGGCCTCCCAGGTTAATACCTAGGACTACGCTGGTGGGTCCACAGGGCAAGGGTCCTTTGTTTATTCGTTCATGCTTGTGCTCATTCCTCCCTCCATCCCTCCTTTTTGTCATCCATCCATCCATCCTCCCATCCATCTATGACCTTGTATAAGAGTTGTGGAGGAAATATACAAGACTAGGTCCCTGCCCTTTAAGAGCCTCCAATCCAGGAAGATGGATGAGAGACACACACATAAAGCAAAGAAGAAAAACAGCAGGACGGCAGAGCCGCACATACCCTGCCAGGAGCATTCAGAGAAGAGGTCCCCCTGATGTGAGTCACGAAGTGGGAATGAGCGAGTCGGAACCTGGAGGGACAGAGTGGAGAGGGGATTTCAAACGATGGTGGGGACAGGATCAGCCTCTCAAGAAACAGAAACAGCAAAGGTAAAAGTTGGAAGGTGGGGAGGCTGTGAGTGTTCACGGAAAAGGGAGCTGTCTGGTTTGGCCATGGTGTAGGAGTGTGTGGGAGGCAAAACTGGAGGGAGAGATTTGAGGCAAATCGCAGAAGGCGGTGAAATTAGGCTCTGCTATGGTAAGCAGCCAGGATCCACCTTCTGGAGATCCCAGCAGGTGTAGATGCTCAGTCTGTCCCGCAATCCCGCAAAGAAGAAGCATCTCTAATGTTTAGCGGGTGGTGAGGACTATTTGACCAGCATCGTTCTGCTTCTAAACGCACTATCTCCTTTAAAGGCATGAATACACCCTGATAAGACAGCTACTAGGATCATCGCTGTTTCAGATTGGAGACGCATGCTCAGAAATACATATACATAGTATTAAAAATCAAGCAAAGGAGCGCTGGGAGGCGGGCGGGGTTTGGAGAAGGGCTGGGTGCAGACTTAGCCAGACTCCAGTGTCCACGTTATAACTGCGGGGTTATGAGATGGGAAGGCCATTCGAAAACCCTACCCCAGGAGTGAGGTCAGGACGAGAAAATGCAGTCAGACCCGAGGGCAGAACAAAGCAGATGGGAGTCAGGGAGGACCCTGAGGGTGGGCTAGAGTGGGCTGGGGTGGGCGGCACCCCCAGACCCCGGGCTGCTTGGCGCAGGCGCATCACTCCGTCAGGGCTGGCGGGATTTGCTCTTTTTCTCTCGTCAGTTAATCCACGGAACAGGCCTCAAAGGAGCAAAGGCCGAGGTCTACCAAATTGGTGGGGTTAACTCATCAGACGGAGCCTGGGGTTCCTCCCCCTGGGACCTGCCAGCCCTGGAAGATGCTAGAAGGTCGATCTAATTCCGCCACTCGGACGGCATGGTAAATTCTGCGGCAGCCCAGACACAGCGCTGGGAATACAAGCCTCTCCTGGTGGATTCTGGGAGGATGCGTGCGTGCGTACGTCCGTGCGTGCTCACGCAGTGCGTCCTTGCGTGCTCACGCACGTGCGTGCACTCAACCGAGCTCTCCCAGCCCCTTGCCAACCCGCGGGGCTCCCCTTCGCTGGAAGTCGTTGACAGCGCAGCCTCCCATTCACAAGTGAGAGAAAGGGCATTAATCTTCTTGACACGGCGGTGGTGGGGGCGGGGGCGGGGGCTGGGGCCGGAATCCCTCCCAGGGGACATCCCTGAGAGCCGAGAGACCCTTGTCTTCTTGGGCTGTGTGAATCAGCTTTGGTTCGTAAGCCCAGGACACAGAAAAGTCAGGGGTGGGAGTTGGGGGGGCGCTGGAAAAAAATCAAGTAGCCTTGCAAAAAGGGAACATCACCGCTCCCTTTTTCTCTTACTGCTTTTTTGGCGGTTGGGGTGGGGCAGACACGGAGGGGACTCTGCTCCCGTGGAAGCATTTTGAAGTGTTTTCTGGGAACAGATACCCATGGTCTCGGCGGGAGGGACAGCGAGGGCAGGCCTGGTGAAGTCTAAACTTGTGTGCAGAACATAATTCCTATGGCCAACGGCTTTTACAAAATTCTGGCAAGCTGGTGAGGCCTCCGCCTTTCTTGTGTGGAGTCCTCCTTTACCTGGATGTGCCTACCTGCCCTATTCTGTTTCTCCCCAACTCTGCAGCCACAGCAGGGGACCAGGTAGACCCCAGGGGTCCTTCCTCCAGGATGGGGTCCCATTCATCTGGAATGACAAAGGCAGGATGGGGAGAGGGGGAGGTGGTCAGATGCCCGGACCCACTGGTTACAGAGACTCAGGACAAAGAGGCAGTGGCTATCACATACCGAGTCTGTCACCTCCTGACCCATGGCAGGCAGTGTTCTTTCTGTCCTGGGCTCTATCTTCAGTCCTCCCTCACCTGGAACGCCCCGCAACCTTTTCTCCCACTGGCCTTCATGTAACCCAGAGTCGGTTCTGCCTCTTTCTTGAAACCTCCAGCCAAGTCCAGCTAAGTGCCAGTCCCACCCATCATCATGCCTGCTAGGCACTCATTGTTCCACACATGACAGTCCCATCCCTGAGGACTTTCACTCTTGCTGGGGAGTTAGAACTGCTCTCCAGGGAGACGGCACTTCTTCAGAGAAGCCTTCCTGATCTAAGCCCTTCGGACTGAATCACCCTGTTTGGGTTTTTCCCCATAGCACATCCCACATTCTCAACATCTTGTTCACTTGTGTGTTCTTTTCTCGTCTCGCTGCACTGTGAAGTAAGGCAAGGAGGCTACTGGCTTGCTTTGTTCACTAGGGTGGCCCCAGTGCCTAGAATGGTGATGCCTGTTTGCCAACAGATTAGAAGCGCTCCTTGCAGCCAGGAGCCGTGCAGAACGGGCCAGGGGCAGGACTGCAGCTTGGGGTGCTCACCTCCACACCATGGGTGACTCCAGGCAGATCCATCAGCCTCCCCGGGGGTTGGGTGACGGCAGCCTGTCTTCCTGGGACTCCAGAGCTCTGGAGGTGGGAGCGTTTAGGGCTCTCTGGCTTGGCCAACGGACCTGCCTTGGCAGCCGGTGCCCCGCACGCAGGGGAGGTGCTGGGTGCGCCCGGGGGGGCTGCCAGGCTCTTTATGGAGTCATTGGAGCAAGCTTCGTTAGTGAGGAGAGGAAGGAGGAACAAAGAGCAACCTTCCCAATTATTAATAAGGCAGCAACCCCATCCATCTTAATGAGACAGGGCAGAAAATACCGGCAACCAAGCAGCCAGCACACAATGGGACACAATGGAGACCTTGCTTGCTTTTTCAAAAGGAGGAAAGAAAGAGAGACAGAAAGGAAAAAGGCGCACAGACTGGAAAGCCGCTCCAAACGTCCACCTCCGCGCCCCCCGTGGAAGGCGCACCACGACCACAGCTGTGGGAGGAGCGCTGGGGGTGCCCTGGTCCTCTGCTGGGCGGGCCGGGCGGGGTGACTTCTCCGGCAGGTGGGGGTTGGGGCGGCGCCCAGCCTAGCCAGAGCCTTTGATTCCTGAGCGCATGTGGCCCGGCTCGAGCATGAAGACGCCTAACCTAGTGATACAGGACCTCATACCCAAATCAGGGCCCCGAAAGATTTGTCAGCCTTCCCAGTGAGTAGCTCCCCTTCTCCACCCCAATCCCGCCCCAGCCACCACGTTGTCAAAAGATTTTCCCAGCCCTGGAGGTACTTCTACTTGTCAGCTGAGTGACCTGGGGCAAGCTGCTTAACACTGCACCCTCAACATCTTCAGAACTAACTTACCTCCCAGACTTGCTGAGGTTCTGTTACGCTCATCTACAGATAGACGGCTGTCAGAGTATCAGCCACAAAGAGGGCATTCAGCAAATCTTAACAGCATCTGATCTCAGCTGATGAGGTCTCCAGGAGGCTGGACTGCCTTGAGACTGGATCTCCCTCGAGTTTGCCCTGATTGCTCTCCACCCTACCCTCTGGGGGCCCAGCCCAGAATCAGTGACCGAAAGGCCAGATCAAGTGTTGGTCATTCCCTGGAAGGTGGGGAATTGTCCTTCCTTCCGGAGAATGTTCCCCAGAGCACCGGAGGCCCCACCAGCCCTGGGGTTCCTCCCCTCCCCTACAGCAGGTCCCCTACTCTGCTGGCCAGGCTGATGCCCTTCTGGTGAAAATTCTCCATCTGTAGGGAGGAATAAGGGAAAGAGCACACTGGGCTCAGGTCTTCTCATCAGAACCCTGACAGGTGGGCGGCACAGAGACTAGGCTGGAGCCCACAGCACTGGGGGCAGGTGGAAGCGGGGGTCTGGTTCCTCTGGTCCTGGCTCTATACCTGGGAGACATGGAAAGCATTTTGATGTGGGGGAAGTGGAGGGAAGAGAAGAAACTGGTTGGGGAGGCTGGGGACATACTACAGAGTGTCCCAGGTCTGTGCTAGACGTGGGGCCTAGCAGGCGGGGCAGGAAGTTTCTGGGGAGGATGGGTGGGCCCCAGCACTCGCACGCTGCCGGCCTCTGGAGGAGCCAAGGCTGAGTCCCAATTAGAGCAAGAATTCCTGCCAGTGGTTGCTGCCGGCTGCCAGCACCCTCATTAGCTTGGCAGGAAATCCGTGCAGCCTCGCTGGGTCCCGCCACATGCCCAGACACACGCCCTGATGTCCGAACCCCCAGCCCTCCACCTCCCCTCTCTTGTTGGTGACACCTGGCTGGTCCAGCATTTCTGCAGAGCAAACATCCCTGGGCCCCTGTGGGGAAACCCAGGTACCCTCCATGACTCTCAGGGAAGTATTCTCACCTCTCCCATCCTGGGATGAGGTCCAGTCCAAACGGGAAAGGTGTGTTCTGTGTGGCAAGTTATTACAGGATGAATTCCTGCAGCTTGGGAAGGGCGGCTGCCAAGCGCTCTCCTGTATACAGCCTTCCACAGCTCCCCTCACCGTGGCCATCCCAGGGGTGGGTCACCTCTGGCTGTGCTTGTGCCACACCCAGTAGGGCCAGGAGGGTGGAGGGCCTGGAGGCGAGTCTGCTGGGAGGCTTTTAGAGGCCTGGCATCCCCCAGTGACCACTGTGTGACCTCTGAGCCTGTTTCAAACCCTCCTGGTTTGCAGACTCCGCCCAGAGTCAGAGCAGGTGGAAGAAACTCAGTAGCTTCCTTAGGGGATGCATGACCCGATGCACAGATGCCCAGGCTGAGCCTGGGATGCCCTGGGAGGGCAGGGAGCCCACACAGAGCAGACGGGGTGGTGAGAGGTCAAGGGTGGGGTGGGGAGCGAGGAAGCTGCATGCACAAGGGCAAGTGAGGACGCATAGCAAGTACAGAACCTTGCACATAGTAGGAGCTCATTAAATACTTGTTGACTGATGGCTGGCCCAAGAGTTCTCGCTCCAGACTTTCCTTCTGTGTGGTCTGGAAGACAGATGCAGATAGGATTCTGTACGCATCGTGAACCGGACAATGGGGGCAATTATCCAGAAACTGTGAGCCATCACTCACCCCCTCCCACACGAGGTCTTTTGCAATCATTACCTGACATTTAAAATGAAGCAGGATTTTTAAGAACCTATGTAATTAGGGCTGATACTAAAAACTCAACTTGTTCCTTTTGCTGAGAAAAATAGTTACGCTGTTTTCTTTGCTGATCCTTGTTTCTTTAAAATTAACATTTATACTCTTATCTTTTTTTTCCCCTCAGAAGTGATGTATGGTCATTGCAGAAATTTTAGAAAATGCAGAAAAGCCAAAAGAAGATCGTTTAAACCACCTATGGTTTCAACAACTAGAAACAATAAACATTTCAGTGCACTTATTTTGCACTTATTTTCAGTTTTTTAGCTGTCTTTTTTCCTTTTCTCCTTCCTTCATTTTTTTTTTTAAATTGAAGTATGGTTGATTTCCAATATTGTGTTAATTTCAGGTGTCCAGCAAAGTGATTCTTTTTTTTTCAGGTTATTACAAAATACTGGGTAGAAGTCCCTGTGCTATACAACAGACTTTTGTTACTTGTCTGTTTTACGTATATAGTTTGTATCATACCCTCCTTTTTCTTCCTTCTATTCTTTCAGCAAACTTTGAATCATGCTACATATATGTCTGTATCCTCTGTTCTCTGTATGACATTCCTTCGTTTGTTCATTCAGCAAGCTTTTGTATCTTGAATGTATCCTAGGGAACATGACTCTATTCTGTGGGTTGAAGTTGTGAACAAAAACGATACAAATCTTTGTCCTTGGGAAGCCTTGGTAGTGATGTAGGGGGAGACAGACAATAAAATAAATGTGGAAAACATGTAGTGTGTTAGATCATTAGAGGTAAGTAGGAAAAAGAAAAGAGAACAGGAAAGGGGGCGGGGTAGCGGTGGAGAGGCGGGGTGCAATTTTAAATAGAAAAATCCTTCTCGCTCAGGTGATATCTAGGCTGAACTGGCTGGACACTATTCCCTCCTGAGATGCTCTGTCTTCAATACCTAGACTTTGGGTGCTTGAAATGACTTTCTCAGGTGCACAAAATATCTAGACAAAATTCTTGTGTCTGCCCTATTGATCATGCAAGAGCTAAGAAGAAAATTGCAAAGCAAAATGCTAAAAGCTTAGGACTGGGGTGATCGGAGCACGTCCAAGGCAGAGAAGAGAATGACGGGGGAGAAGGCGGGGGCGGGGGTTCAGGGCAACATGGTAGCACCTGCCCCTTATGGCTAAGCCAGTGACATGGCTCCTTCATTTCTCCACTTTGTTACAGGAATTTTTTTTAAAAATCACATCAGAACAGCTGTATTTTTGGTGGTGGCTTCGCTTTTTTCACCGTGATCTTTGCCAAAGCTCATAATTATCACTAACACTTGCCCTGGGCTTTTGAGTTTTCCAAGTCCTGGTGTTTTCGGAGTTCCTAACGCAGCGTGAGATGTAAAGAGACATGGCCAGAGTTTCCTTTTCACATAAAATGTCAAGATTGGAAGGGGTCGAGAGCGTAAGGAGCTCAACTTCCTCACACATTAAGGCCCTGAGGCTCAGAGAGGTGAAAAGAGGTGCCACTAGATTTCCTCAGGATGGAAAACTAAACTCTCAACGTCGCACAGTTCGTGTTATTCCAGATCTGTTCCCTTTCAGCAGCCAGGTGGGTCCTTTCTAAGTAAAACTCCAAATCCTAAAGGTTGTTCTGGAGGGAAGCTGGCACCAGGCCTCTCAAGTTAAGGGAGAAATCTGTCTTGCCTGTGTCCGGGGTGGCAGCGTGGTGGCCTGTCTCAGGACCGGCCTGGCTCTGATCGGGATGGGGATGGGCTTGGGTGGCTGGACTGGGCCTCTGGGCTCTTTCCCGGGCGTCAGGATGCTTTGAGTGCAGGTCCCAGGAAGTAGCCTGTGCTGATGCCTCAGTGCCCATGGGCCTACCCCTCTGCAGCCCTGAATATGGACTTTGTCTGGTTTCTGCTCCGAATGGACTGAAGCCAGTCATTTGGCAAAAATCAGCTCAGTTGCCGCCATTGTTCTTAAAGAGGCAGAGCCAAAAGGGCTGTGGGACTAATGCATTCTATTGTGCCCCTCGGGCTGGCCTCTGAGCCTGGGGAGGGGGCTGCATTCCGCAGACGCTCCCTCCCCCAGCGCTGGATCGCTGGCCCCAGAGGGGAGCTGCTCAGCCAGCCTTTGGGGGGTGATGGGTGCCTCACCCCCCAGGGAGAGCCCCTGGAAATCAGCGTGGGGAGGCACCCTGTCTGGAACCCCTTGAGGGAGGGAAGGAAGGATCTTGAGAGTGGCCAGGAGCCCAGTAAGAGAGCCAGGAATGGGAGTGGCACCAGGCACATCACCCCGGTGTTCCCGCCCCGCCCCCCCGCTCCCCCCTCCCCCGCAGGGCACATTCAGAAGGGGCAAGCAGCCCCTTCTCCTCTGCAATCCACTTCCCATCAGGAACATTCCATCTCCGAGGACAAGAGAGGTCACAGGATTTGTTCTGAGCAGCCCGCAGATCTCTGTGGCCGGGGTCAGTTATGCCTGGACCGAGAGAAATATGATGTGTGAAAGATAAGAGGAGAGGGGCTTGCAGACCGAGAGCCGGGGCTTACGCATTTATCATAGACACCCTTTTAAGCCCAAAGAAGGGGTTTGTGTGAGTCTTGGGAGACGCCCTCCGGTTCCTTGTGTTTTGTAGGGCTGAGCCTCCATGTAGGACTTCCCCTCACCTTGGGGTGCTGGAGGGGACCCCAGCCAGGGGGGGAAGGAGGGAAGGCAGGTTGTTGTGGCCCACTGGTTGAGATGTCTTTCCTAACAAGACAAAGGTTTGGAAGTTCGATTTCCTTTGGACTTTAGCACTGCCTGGCCCTTCCTCCCTGCCACCCCCTCTAATCTGCTACCAATGTACTTACTCTGATGACAACAACTACCCAAACTTTGGGAGCAGTGTCAGAAGGCTGAGAGCCTACTTGCTCAGGATAGTTCAGGTGGGGTGGGGAGAGGGTGGACAAAATGATGGGGAGAGAGAGCTAGTTGTCTCCCAACCTGCCAGAATGTGGGACCTGAGGAAATGGGGTCTCTGTGTGCCCAACGCCACCGTGGGGGTCAGGGAGGGTCCTAGGGGGCTTATGCTGGGGTCAAGTTCCTAGCATGTTTGTTGGTTTCCCTGAGTTGCTGGACAGTGGGTGGATAGATGCATCTCCAACTGAAGCACGTTGTCCCTACTGACTGACAGCTTGTCACCCACGCTCTTCCCGCCTCCACACTGTCCCCTCGGTCATCTCTGATGTGTGTTTTTCTTTTCCTTCTCTACAGCCTCTAGGGGACTGCAAATACATCTTAGATGTCCTCTCTTCCCCACAGGACCTGGCTTATGTCAGGAGAAGAGTGAGAACGGAATGAAGCCCCGATCTGAAATCCTCACTGATTACGAGAAGGCAGTTTCCTTGCAGTGCAGGTGGAAACAAAACCCCAAATCTGGGGATGTGGGGATTAAAATCATGCATAAAGCAGAGCATTTCATCCTCCAGAAAGAATATTTTATTCTCCTGTCAAAGCCCCAATGATAATGGCAAATGAAAAAAAACCCACAAGTGATGGTAGTAAGGGTTATTTTGTAGCAATTCTGGAAGTGGTCAGTTATACATACATTTTTTTTAACATTTTAATTTCATTTATTCAACAGAACTCCTTTACTCTCAAAACCAATTTATGTGTTATCTTGGCTACTTTTTTTTCCTTCTTCAAGATACTGTATTGAAGTGTAATTGATTTACAATGTTAGTTTCAGGTGTACAGAAAAGCAATTCAGTTATATATACACATACATATATATTTAGATTATTTTCCATTAAATATTGTTATTAGAAATTCAATATAGTTCCTTGTGCTATACAGTAGGTCCTTGAGTGGGCAGTTACATACTGAGGGACTGAAATGGCTGGAAAGCTTTTCACGCCAGAGGAGTTCAGGCAGACCTTGGAAAGCACTCCAAGGCTGAGAGGCATTACTGGGGAAGTTGATATTAATGGTGCTTATACTGTGTATTAAGCAATTTGGTTAATAGACTGCAGTTAAAAATAAAGAACAAAAGGGTTGGATGGACAAATGATTCTTTCCTGTGTTTAAGGATTATGGCTTTCTTGTAACACTGTAAACGTTAGAAGGACCCATAAAAGGCAATGCTTGTCTAGTGACATATTAAATATGATAAAACCAAGAACTGCTGGAAGATTCCAGAAGCCTCCAGATACACAGCTGTTTACATTGCAGCATGTGGGGAAGCAAGCATGGTCTGTTTGCCCCTGGCTGCTGCAGTCAGTCTCGGAGGGGCCACGGGGCAGCCCTTCTGTGTTCCCTGCTCTTGGCTTGCTAGCACCCCTGAAGCGCCGTCTCCTTAAGAAAAGAGAGCTGCCTGTCCACCCTCTCAGCCTGTGAACTTGATTTCATGGTCAAAAAAGCATCTGAATGCTCTGTACCTGGGATGGCATATGAACCTCTCAGTGATTTAGCGTCCCCATCTGAAAAGTAGGGATCTGTAAGATTCTCCCAGTGGATTGCTAAAGCGAGGGATACAGAGCAATGTGGGTGCCCATGTATGACAAATCCACTGACACCTAGAAATAGGGTGTTTTGTAGCCAGAGGGACCAAAAAGGAGAAAGACACACAAATTTCCAAGCATGTGAAAGAATTTCTCAGGATGGTGCCTCTCAGCCTGAACTATGCAGGAGATTCACCTACAAATCTTTTTACAATGCAGATTCTGACTGAATATTCTGAATCTCAGGGTGGGGCCTGAGATTCTGCATTTCTGACAAGATCCCAGAAGATACTGATGTTGATGGTCTGGGGACCACACTTTGAATAGTAAAGTCTTAGGGAACAGTAAAAATTAAAACTTTCAGCCTTTGGGTTTCCTGTCTGCTGTGAGAGTCTCTAAACTAGAGACCTGTGTCACTTAGGTTTGTTTCCAGCTGGATTTCAACCCAAGTGGATTTCCACATGTGAGGCAGAGAGACTGCAGGTCCCGCCCGACAAGAATTCCAGGGTCAGCTGCTCAGGTCATTGCTTCTGCCTCAGCCTCTTTCCATCTTTCTGTCCCTCCACTCTAGTGTGTGGTCATTTATCTGCATGTTTGCGGTCTCATGGTTGCAAGATAGCTGCTGAGCCTCCTGGTAACACATCTGAATTCCAGGCAGGCAGAAGCGGGAGAGGGCCAAGGCACATGCCTTCTAAGGCTATCTGTTTCAAAATGCTTTCCAGGTTGCCCCACTTAACCTGCACTTACTTCTCACTGCTCGGGGCTGGGTCTTGGGACTTGTCTCATTCAGTGATCCCATGTTGATTAACCCGGCAGGCTAAGCATTGAAGACACAAGGACAAAAAGGATATAGCATCTGTCCTCACAAAGCTTCTAGAGAAGCCCCAGACATGTAAACAAGCAAAGAGTATTTGAGGAGGGGTGCTGATATAGCTGTGGTGTCCACGGGCAAACAGGGGACTGTCCTGGCCACTTCTAGCAGGGAGACCCTGGGGAGTGGCCAGTTAAGAGAAGGCGGGGAGCTGAGTCTTGGGTATGGGCTGGGAGGACAGCCAGTCTGCGGGGACAGCATGAGATCAAGAGGAGGCGGGAGGCAGCTTGGTGCATTCTGGGAACAGCACATCCTCTCCCACCTCTGTTGGAACTGCTCCAATGCTGGGATGCCACCGGCACACCTGTAGGGCTGCACAGGTGGTTTTTGTCTGGCATACAATCTGATTGGTTGTGCCATACTGGGTTTTAAGTATTCTTAATATCACCCCTGGGAAGACCAGGGCGCTCTCAAAATGTTCAGGCCCCGGAGAGGACCATAGACCTCCTGCCTTACACCCTGGACCAGTGCAGGGAGCCCTCCCCTCTGCATGGCTCAGTCTTTTCTCCACTGGAGCCCTTCCTCTGGGCATCCACACGATGGCAGGTCGATGACACATGGTTTGGGGGCAGCTGCCTGCACAGAGCACTGTGTTCTCCCTGGCAACCCAGGAAAGGCCAGGTCACCCTTCCTTGCTGCAATCTCAAAGCCCCCTCACTTCAGACCCCCTGCAGGCCCTCGCTACTCCATCCTACTCTTCTTTGGTCCCAGGACCTACAGGAAGACACCTCAGGCACTTGCCCATGTCCAGACCTATCTCTCCATCCCTCCCTCTTTGAAAACCATCTTTTCCTGCTAGCTGGCCTCTTGGAAGGGTCTGATCAATGGACTTGTGATGATGTTGATAACTGCCAAAGGCTCTCTGGGTTTCTGTCAATTAATCCCAATGCAGAGTCAAAAGGATTAGAATCCAAAGCTGGGTGTTCCTGACCCAAGTCTGTCCTTCAGCGGAGCACAGTGGTGGCAAGACTGCTGGTGAGGGTCCCACCACTCAGAGCTTCCGGGTCTTCTGTAAAATGGGAATAATGAACTTCTCTGCCAGCTCAGAGGCTTTTTGTAAGGCCCAAATGCGATACCACGGGGTAGAGTGCAAACTGCGGAAGACCGCAGGGAGGCAGCTCATGACTGGGGAGGAGAGGACAGTGTGCCTGAACCCAGACGGGCAGGGCCTCTCAGACAGGATGCGTTATTCAGGCAGAGGGACTCTGAGGTAGGGGGGTCTCCCCACTGTGGATGGAGACCATGGAGGTGGCCGCCTTCCCAGCACAGGTGTGGTCACCAGACCTGCCGGGCATGCTCCCATCCTTCCCCAGCTCCTCATTTATATCAAACCCATGAGGAGGCGGTGGGGCCATCTGGCTCGCCTGCATCCCTGGGAGGGTTAGGTAAATAAGCACACAGCTCCTTAGGGAACGTGTCCCCTCTGGCTGCACCCCCGCCCCGCCCCTCCCTGTAGGCATCCCCGCAGATTTATGGACCTCCTGTCACCAAAGTATGTGCCACTTCACTTTTACCGCCCAGATCGCCAGAGGGGAGGGCTTCCTAAAGGCCCATTTTCCCTGCTCTTTGGTGTCCCAGCGAAGCCTGGAGCTCTGAAGCCGGCCCTGGCACGAGGTCTCACTCTGCAGAGCCCCTTCTAGCTTCTCTAGCCCCTCGTTCCCTCCCCGGTGCTGTCAGAGGCTCCCAGGAACCCCCACCTTCTGGGTACCAGACTGTTTTAAACAAGGTTGCGTTAGCATCTGGGGGTCAGTGTCCACACAGGATTTACAGGAGGTTCTATTTTCCAGGAATCTGCCAGTATCTTCACCAGCTCACCCGCCGCCCATCCGTTGCTGAGCGGCCTACTTGGTGCAGGCCCTGGGGGAGAGGTGATCTGGACCGGTATCTGTCCACGAGGTAGGCTCTGAGAATCAGAGGGATGCGGAGAGAAAGGCTCAACCTGCCATGACTGGCTCTGAAGATGGAGGAGGGGGCCACGAGCCAAGGAATGTGGGTGCCTCCAGAAGCTGGAAAAAGCAGAAAAAAATCCTAGAGCCTCTGGAAGGAACACAGTCTTGCCAACATCTTGATTGTAGCCCAGAGAGAAGTCGGACTTCCCAAACGGTAAGATGATAATACATCTTAACAGAAGTCCCACGCCCCGTTTGCCATTGTTGTATATAAGTAGCTGACCCTCAGTTCCCTTAGGATTCAGATCTAGGAAAGATGATCCTTTCCCACAAAGAGAACTATGTGAGTTATTCATGCGTACTTCTTGCCCTGGTTCTCAGGAAATGCAACGCAAAATCAATGCTCAAGCATTGTACCACTTTTCACCTGGGTTTTTCACAGATCTGCCTCCTTTTACTACATATTTATGCATTTAGTTGGGTGGAGGGTCTTAATGAGCACTTTCTGGATGCCTGGCCCCATGCTTGGTCGTGGGGTTGCAGAGATAACTGAGACAAGATAAGACACGACGTTGGCCCTCCAAGAGCTCCTAGTCATGCAGTAGGCACTCCAAAGCAGCAGTTACAAAACATCAGCACAAGTGTGGTAATGAAGGACGTTCTGGATGCAGGGAAGAGAGAGCGGTTAATCTGACTAGGGGTAGAAGAGAGAGATGATGGGCCAAGAGGGGGTCAGGCAAGGCTGCTGGGAGGAGGCCATGCTTGCAGGATGGGTTTGCCAGGTAGAATACAGGACACCCATTTTGACTTAAATTTCAGATAAACGAGGAACAATGTACAGTATAGGTATCTCCTTTGCGATATTTGGCACATACTTGTACTAAAAAAAAATTTCTTGCTCATCTGAAATTCAAATTTTACCGGGCACCCTCTATTTCCATTTGCTAATCTGGGAACTCTGGGACTTGGAGTTTGTTCAAAGGTGACGGAGGGTGTTACGGAGAAAAAAGCATGTGCAAACAGCACGTGCAAAGGATGGGAAGCAAGAAGCGGGCTGTTGAGTTGGGAAATTGGAGGGTGAGAAGAGGTAGGGGCAGGAGGTGAGGCTGGAGAGACACTGGAGGGCAAGATTTTTTTTCATTTTTTAAAATTGAAGTATGGTTCATTTACAATGTTTCAGGTGTACAGCAAAGTGATTCAGTTATACATATATATACATACATATATATATATTTTTTTCAGATTCTTCCCCATTATAGATTATTACAAAATATTGAATATAGTTCCCTGTGCTATACAATAGGTCTTTGTTTATTATCTATTTTATATATGGTAATCCCAAACTTCTAATTTATCCCACCTACCCTTTTCCCCTTTGCTAATCATAAGTTTGTTTTCTATGTCTGTAAGACTATTTCTGCTTTGTAAATAAGTTCATTGTATCCTTTTTAAAAAGATGCCACATATAAATGATATCATATGATATTCGTCTTTCTCTGTCTGCCTTACTTCACTTAGTGTGATCATCTCCAAGTCCATCCATGTTGTTGCTGAATGGCATTATTTTATTCTTTTTTATGGCTGAATAACATTCCATTGTATATATGTACCACATCTTCTTTATCCAACAGTCTGTCGATGGGCATTCAGGTTGGTTCCACGTTGGAGGGCAAGGTCCTGATGTTTTCCTGGAGTCTGGACTTTTTCCTGTAGACAGTCTAAAAGTCTGCAAGGATTTTAATCAGAGAAACAGCCCGTTCGTTTGAAATGTTATGTTAAAAGTATGTGTTTTTAGTTCTCTCTTTTCTGGAAGGTGATATAACGATGCTACAATTTATATATTTATAAACATGTTAGTAGTTTCATAAATGAATACAGATTGCCAAGCCCAATTTGGCAAAGCCTTGTCTGGGGAGTGAGAGGGCAGGTCTATCTGAGCGATGGGACAGGGGCTGTGTGACTGTGGCCTTGAGTTTCAGGGCATGGCTGACAGCACTTCCCCAAGTCCACTGCTGGTGGATTAGGGTGGGCACTGATGCTCGGGTGGCCCAGGGAGGAGAAATTACAGGGAGTAGAGTCTCCCTTCAGGAAAGGAAGAACTTTCCACTGACGTTGCCTGAGCCTGGCGGCTGGGTCCCAAAGACGTGAAAGGGTCCAGTGCTGGTGGCAGGTGCTCAGCCAGCCCCCATCGAGAAAGGGGCAGAAGTTCAACAATCCTGTCTTGTCCACTTAAGAATCTGTGAGGAGGGTGGCTCTCATGGTAAGTGTTCTTAACCCAATTAAAAAAAAAAAACACAAATAAAAAGATGCAGAGGGGTGCTTGCCCTGGGAGGAGGAGGGGCTGGACTATGCCTTTGACTTCAAATTTTTATGATCCTTCCAGGATATTCCCAAATCCCAGACAGCAAGTCAGGCCAGCACTTGAGTCAGAGGGGCTTGGGAGCCACAGTGTGCCCGTGGTATTAGCACTTCCACAGAAGCGGGGTGTAAGAGAAGTCTGTCCAAGCCAGAACATTACTGTGCCTCGTGGTGTCTTGTACAGATCACCCCTTTAAATGCTTCAGACTACAAGAGCCTAACTGTGTGCCTCACTGACACAGGATGTTGAGAATCCACATATTTTATTTCCTGAGGCAGCGGGACTGGCATTAATAGCTCCGACTTACAGATGAGAACTCAGCCCAGTGAGGCAAGTGGGAGTCACCCAGCCCATAAGGAGCAGAACTGAGACGGTACCCTGTATTTCCTGACTCTGGGTCAGAATGCTTTTTTCCATGTTGCATCAGACCCACCCCCACCCAGCCACAGAAGGAGACCCTCCTGCCCTGCTGTACCGTTCCTGGCTGATGGAGAGGATGCTGGAGTGTCCTGAGAGAGGGTCATAAAAATCACTGATGATCTGATAATGAAATGGAATAGGAGAAACAGAC
Source organism: Camelus bactrianus (assembly GCF_048773025.1). NCBI lineage: Eukaryota > Metazoa > Chordata > Mammalia > Artiodactyla > Camelidae > Camelus > Camelus bactrianus. The sequence continues at coordinate 31,641,015 of NC_133564.1, read as the reverse complement.
CAGAAAGTTACCCCCACCCCCGCCTTGTTTTTCTAGAAGAAGGCAGACAGCAGCTCAGGGTGTGGGAAGAGCCACCAGGCAGGCACCGGGGGACCCTGCTTGGCCTGACAGTCAGCTTTGGGTGATGGAGAGACAGAAGAATGCCTCCTTAAGCTGGGGTGATGTAGCAAGAGGAAACACACTTCCAATTTTTATGTATAGGCATCTGGCACAGTGAGAAAATCAGAACTTTTTTGAAATGGAAAACTCAAGTTTAAAGTTGTATTTTGCCCCCATTCATTCAAGGAGGAAAGATGTTTCTCCTGGCTCACAGCTCCCGGGATACCTGGAGATCCCTGGTTTCTGGGAGCTCTGTCATGCCTATAACATGCTTAAAGAAACTTTGTTCGAGAACTTTCTCCTCTACATGCACATTCTTGCCATTAGGGGAAGGGATAGTGGGCTTCAAAGGGCAAAGTTTTGATCATATGGAAAAGAACAAAAGAAGAAATTTACCATTGCATGCACCCCTAAAATACAAAGTCTGCCTGGCTCTGTTCTACAGTACATGGACTGAACAGAGATGGGCAGTCATTCTCCCAAATCCCAGCTGTGGGTTAAAATTGGTCAGTGAGACTGAGACTTGAGCTCTTCCTTTCCAGCGGGGCCTTGGGAGGAGCCAGAAATGCACTGGGTTTAGGATGCTGGGGTCTTCCACCCACACTCCCCTTATGTCCTTGGGACAGTCATGTCCCCTGGCATGCCCCAAGGGGCCTCTCACTAAAGCAGTAAGGCCATTTGGGGATGATAATCAATGGGGAATGACCAGCCCTAGGCTAGACCTTCCCATGAACGGATTTGTGAGATTTCCTCCTAACTCGAGACCCCCAGATCTGGTGGAGATGTAGTCAACTGGATTAATTTCCAGAATTTTAACAGTGGGCAGACCCAAGTCCTCCTAGCATTTAGGGAAATTGTGCAAACACGAGCAAGAGGTGGGTTAAGCTTGGATCCAGAGGGGAGAGGATGTTACCTGCTACCGCAACTCTTGGCAATGAGTGAGGAAACAGACACATTTGCCTTGGGATGGAGGGCCTGGCTGGAGGAGAGAAAAGGACCCATACCAAACCGCATTTTTCTCTAACTGCCCCTTGAACTGAGATACAGTTGCCTGGTCTCCTGCGGTCTATTCTGTGTCTGTGAGGAATGTCTTCCCCAGCTTCTCAGGGCTGAGCATTACCAATTGTTTAGGGATTAACCCTTTGCCATCCAAAGTCTTGCTCTCTCTGCATTTCTTTCCCTCCACACTGCCCCTCTGGCTCTAAGGCCCCTTTCATCAGCTTAGAAATGACAGAGAAGCGGGCCATCTGCAGATGGCTCCTGTGTGCCCGGTGGAGCCCCCCTCTCTGTAGAGGCACGAGCGCTTTAAGAAACGAGGCTCACTTCTTTAAAAACTCTAGCCGTTTTCCTTGGAATCTGTCCATCAAGAAATTTGGTCTGCAGAGTCGAAAGCAAGCTTCCCCAGAGTTTTACAAACAAGCGGGCCCAGCAAGACAGCACCTCCTCCGGTGTCTGCCTTGAGCTCTGAGCTCTGAGGCCCATTTGCCCCCTGGGGTGATGCCACATTGCGCAGATTCAGTTTTCAGTCTTCCCGGCCTCTCTCCGCCCCACGTGTCAGGACACAAGCAGGGTGGAGACCCCGCGAACCTCAAGAACAGCTTGTGGCTGTCTCCTGTCCCTGGGGTCAGTCTAGCTTTCAGGAACTTGCCCCTCCCTCTCAGGGATCCGTTTGAAACATACAAAGAATCGCCAGGAACTCTGAGGTGGAGGGTGGCAAGAGGACTTCTGTTCCTGGGGGGCTGGACGAAAAGGTGGGGCTGGGTTTCTGCTAATAGTCTCCTCTAGCCTTAACGAGGAGCCTTGGTTGCTGACTTGAGGTTTGTCGGCCAGCTCTGAATGTAGCATGTGTGCCTGAGTAATGGACTTGATATTTACACAAGCCACTCTGATAAGTGCACATGTGTTTTTAATGTTTTGGCTTTCAATACCACAAACATGTCAACGTGCATATGCGTGCACACGCAGACGTGCTGTCGGGCTGGGCCTTGAGTAGAGGTGTTTTTTTTTTTTTTTCTCTTTTCTTTCCTTCTTTTTAAAAACTGCCCCCCACCCCCCACCCCAAAGCTAACACCTTTGTGAACACTCTTTCCCGCCACACTTGCCTCCCGGCTGTCTGTCGGAGGGCCATCATCCGGTTGCCCCACCTGGAAAGGCGTGCATTTTTAAGGCAACAAACAGCCGGACTCCACCTTCCCCTGGTCTTTGCGGGACCCCAGCCCAACGGGCTGGGGATTTAAAAGCGGACCTCCCTCGCTGCAGCCTTTCTGAGCCTGGGTTTGTCTGAAACGGGCCCATCTTCGTACCGTAGCCACAGAAAACAAAACCGAGGAGGTGGGCTGCTGGGCTGCGGCGTAAAGTTAGGGAAAAGTGTTTTTAAAAAAAAACACAACTCTTCATTATCTCCTGGACAGGCAAGGACTGTTAAGGTTCCTTACTTTCCTGCCATCCGAGTCAAGTTAATCGCAGCGTTGAACATCGTCTTTATCCACTGCACACTTCTATCCGTCCCCTCTCTTCTTTCCTCCCCCACCTCTCTTCTTCTCTCCCCGCACCCTTCTTCCTTGCTTTATTTATTTTTTGGGTTTTGTTTTTTAAGGGGTGTTGACCTGCGCTGAGTTCTAGGGGAGCCGACCCCTCCTGCCCGCCCGGCGATTGGCTGGCGGCGCGGGTGACTGACGGGCGGGCCGAGTGCGCTCGCGGCGGCGGCCGCTGATTGGCTGGCGCGGGCTCGGAGGGCTCGGCCGCGGGAGCGCCGGGCACTCGGGTCCCGCCGCCTCGGGAGCCGGGCCGCACTCGGGCCGCGCGCTCGCCTCCCCGCGCGAGCTTCCCCAGGGCCGCCCCCGCCAGCGCCGGGCAGGAGCGCGCGGCCGCCGAGCCGGGCGCGGGTGCGGACGGCGCCTTTTGTCCCGTCCCCCCGGGGGGGTGGAGGGGGATTCCTGGAAGTTCGCGGCGGGACGCGCGCGGGGAGGCGGCCGAGGACGCCCCACGTCGCGGGGGCCGGGGCGCCGAGCATGGGCGGCGGGCGCTGGGCCGCGGCGGGCGTGCTGCTGGCGCTGGCCGCCGGGCTCCTGGCCGCGGGCTCGGCCAGCGAGTACGACTACGTGAGCTTCCAGTCGGACATCGGCGCGTACCAGAGCGGGCGCTTCTACACCAAGCCGCCGCAGTGCGTGGACATCCCGGTGGACCTGCGGCTGTGCCACAACGTGGGCTACAAGAAGATGGTGCTGCCCAACCTGCTGGAGCACGAGACCATGGCCGAGGTGAAGCAGCAGGCCAGCAGCTGGGTGCCCCTGCTCAACAAGAACTGCCACATCGGCACCCAGGTCTTCCTCTGCTCGCTCTTCGCGCCCGTCTGCCTGGACCGGCCCATCTACCCGTGCCGCTGGCTCTGCGAGGCCGTGCGCGACTCGTGCGAGCCGGTCATGCAGTTCTTCGGCTTCTACTGGCCCGAGATGCTCAAGTGTGACAAGTTCCCCGAGGGCGACGTCTGCATCGCCATGACCCCGCCCAACGCCACCGAGGCCTCCAAGCCCCAAGGTGAGGCGGGGGCACCCCCGGGGCTGGCCGCGCCGCGCCGCGCCCCGGAGCGGGGACTTGCTCCGGAGAGGTTGCTCTCAGCCGCGCGGAGCGGCCCCAGGAGCTTCCAGCCGGTCCGGGGCGGTGCGCGCACCCGGTCCCGGTCCTGGAGCCGCTGTCCCGGGGTCCAGTCTCGCTCTGTCGGTACCTGAAACAAAGCCTTAGCTCCGAGTCCGAGGAGAGCGAGCTCTTCTCTCCTCTGGGAGGGAACCCAGTCCCCATCGGAGTTTTCAGCCCTTCAGATGGGATGCCCCGGGGGAGAAACACCCAAACCCCAAATCTGGAAAGCTCAGAAGGGCCAAGAAAATGCTAAGGCGCAGCTTTATTTTCTTAGGTTCGAGGAGGATTTCTTTCTTTCTTTTTTTTAAAACGCTTTCCTTAGCTAGTCGTTCCGCTAAGTAGATGCAGGACTGGTGCAGAACTGGCCGGAGGAAAAAAAGTTCAGCAACTGTAGGGCTTTCTGTTTCTCCACCCCTTCCAGGTAACAGCTCTAGAGGCTTGGGGGATGGAAAGTCCCTTCTCACTCTTTCCTGCATACCCCCTGCTTCTCTCATTTACACAAATCCGCAGGTAATTAGAAAGATAAAATTGTTATTAGCTCATTGTTCTGGTCTCCTCGGGGAGCGGGGCTCTGCAAATTGGAGACTTTCCTAACAGCCTCCCCGACGGGAGCGAGGTTCCTCTCAGAACCCCCCTCCCACTTAAAGGGCAGTTCTTCAGGGAGAGGGGGAAAATCATCCCGGGGAGGCAACAAAACAAAGTGGAACAAAACAAGTTAACAAGCAAGCAAAACAAAACAAAAAACCCAAAAAACCCAAAACCCAAAACCCAAAACCCAAAACCAAAAACCAAACAAACAAAAACAAGCCAGCACGGTGAATTCCGCCAGGAATTCGGCGGAAGCAGAGTTGAGGCTCAAAGATGTGGAGGTTGTCAGGGACAGGGAGCCGGACTCTGGGTGCGGGGCACAGGTTCCAAGGGCTTTTTTAGGGAAGAGCTTAGGATGGGGGGACCCGCTGCTTGCTGGCTTAGCTTATCTTCAAGTGATGCCAAGGCAAACTGTCCACCGAGGAGTGTGCTCCACGGAGTGAGGGTGGGGTGGTCTGGGGAAAGGGCACCCTCAACTTTGAATGCCCCGGCTTATTCCAGAGAAGGGGGAGATGGGTCCAGAGTGGCCGACGTGGGGTGGCAGGCCCCGAGGGTGGGAAAGACAGCAGCCTGCCCGCAGTGGCCAGGTCCGGGCACCGCTGCTGTCCCCTCCTGAGGGTGTCTGCACAGGGTTAACCTTGGGGAGGTGCAGCCCTCTGAGGAGAGCTGAGCCGAGCCGTTACCTGGAGCAAACAAAGCACTTTGTGTTCTGTCCGTGTGCGACGCACGGGGCTTGCCTTCTCCCCTTCCTTGCCGCTGGCTGCTGGCCGGGAGATTAGCCCAGAGAGGCCGCGGCCAGCTCTGCTGGGGCTGAGTGCATTCCCAACTGTCTGTTTCTGGCGCAGTCAGTGTCAGAAACTTTCCAGGTGGATTGCCTTTCGACAGGAAGGTAGAAGGACTGGCAGGGGTGCCTATACTTTTGAAGGAACAAGAATCCTCCCAAATCCACCCCCCCCCCCGGAACGTCAGGGATCGTGGGACAGAAACCAAAGAACTGCTGTCTTCTTGAAGCCTTTTACTCCTGACCTTTGCACCATCTCCTCCGTCCTTTCCCTCCATCCCAGGAGTGTGCAGATAGTCACCTTCCCGAGCCAAGCTGCAAACAGAACAGCGGTGATGGGACCAGGGACCAGACAGGTGGGGGACTTGGGACCTGGTTTTCTCCCTGCCGTGTTTTTGGTGCGAGGCTCTGCCCTGAGAGGGCACCGCTGCTCCCCAGGACTGGAGCCCCTCGGTGGGAGGGAGCCCCCCAGGACTTGCTCTGGCCACCGGCTGTCAGCACAGAAGTGGGAGGGCTGCGCGCCCAGGGTTGAGACAGACACAACTGCTGGTCCTCGTAACCTTGCGGCTGGCGGCTCTGGAGTAAGAACTGGTACTTTTGGCTGAGACTGCGTGCACCTGCACGACTGTCATCCTTTCTTCTTTTTATTCTGTAAGATTAAAACTGAATTTTCCAAGCAGCGGCATATCTCTGCATGCCGTAGGCTGGATTCTGTTCACATACTTGGGCAAGTGCCGTTGGGGATGTTGGGCAGGACTTTACGGCCACATGTTATTAAAGATAAACTTGATCCTGAGAAATGAGTCAAAGGACACTGCCCCACCCCCTGCCACTGCCAAAGGCTGAAGCCCAGGCTCATCAGCGTCTGTTATGGGAGAGGCAGTTTTGTGTGCGTGTGTGTGTTTGAGGGATGTGCCATGTACATACATCTGCGCTGATTTTTTTTTTAATTCACTTAATCCTGATTCCAGTGTTGGACTTTCTACTCTCCTCCCCGTTTTAGTTTTTGGTTCTTTGGTTTTAAATATTATTTGAAATACATCTTAAAATAGCGATTTAGTTCTGCCTCCGATGGATGACTGGGTGAGTTTCTCCTGCTAAGGCCCCAAAGGATGATCCGGAGAGGGCACAGATGAACTTGCCCCACACAGTGTGTAGCTGCTCCAGAGTGGGCTGCGAGAAAAGTTGAGGTAGGGAAAAGCCACGCTAACCCACGGAGCTCACCCCGGCCAGCTCCTGCCCCCCTGGGAGACCTTGAAGGCCAAATGTAGCAGATGGGACTGAGAAAAATGCCCGTGTGGTGGCCAGAGCTGTCGGCCACCAGTCGGATCGGGGACCTCAGGGTGTCCAGGCAAGATGATGTGAGTGAGCGGAGGGCAGGGAGACCCGGTGTTTATATCCTGGTAGTCCTGTCCTGCTACTTGTGGGCGAGGTTATTATATGCATAGAACTTTGCAGCGTGATGACTTCCACTTAAAAAAAAAAAAGTAATCCAAACCAGGAAAGCCCCAAAGCACAGTTCACCCTCCTGATGTAGGGACCGTGGTCCTTCCCATATTATGGGACTTCCTTTCCTTGTTTTTCTTCTCACGGAAGCAAGAACCACAATGCTGGGTAAGTTTTTCCCTTTTGTCGGAAACACGACCTCTGGAATCCAGTCTGAAGTTCTGGCTGAAAAGCAATTTTCCAACATCTGAGCCAAAAGATAGCCCCACAGTCTTCTGCTTGGAGCGTGGCTGTGGTTCTTGCTGCAGAAAGAATCTGGACTGTGTTTGGCCCCGGGAACAGAGTTAAAGGTGGGAGAGGAATCTGTCCATAAAGAGTAAGGCACGGGCGGTCTCTGCCAGGCCTCGCAGGAACCCTACATGGAAGTGGGGGATGGTCGCTCGGGACCAGCTGTGTCCCGGGGGCCCACTGGCTGGAGAGAGCTGTGCAGCTCCCTCCTCATCCACCATGGGAGGCTCTGCTCACATGTCTGAACCGTAGGAGGTCTGGAAGCCCAAGAGGATGCTGCCATAGGAGCCATGGGGAGGGAAGGGGAGGAGGGGGACAGAGAGCCTTATGTCAGAGCTGAAGTTGCTCAGCACAGTATCCTCCCCTGGGGTGACTCTCCTGCAGCTCCAGCCTGGCGTGGCCTCCAGTGCTGTGCTGCGGGTGGCGAGCTCTTAGAAGGAAGGTTTTCTTCCTAGACCATGGGTTCAGCTCCAGGTGGTCTGATAGATGATGAGGATGATGGTGAGATGGTGGCGGCGGCGACAGCTGCCTCACCTTCTGGGGATGCCACTGGGCTGCCTCCTCCCTGTCCTTCCATGGAGCCCCTTTACCTCCTGGGGTTCCCTCCAGCACCAGCAGCATTTGGCTTGGAGGAGCCGCTGGCCCTGGCCTCTGCGAAGCCTCCTCCCCCGGGCGCAGCCGCCTCCAGTGGCCCCCACGCCTGCGGCACACACACCTCTTCTTCAAAGCACTTCACAGTGTGAAAACACCTCCAGAGGGTCTCTCCTGTCTGGTCCCGCAGTGTCCTCCCATTTGGCTGCACGGCTGGTGCCGACCCCAGCCCTCGCCCCGTAGGATCTCCCAGCAATAGGCCTTCTGGGGAGAAGGGCTCAGGGCCTGGGGTTGGAGTTTGTGAGTCCTGCTGAGTTTCTTTCTTGGCTCCCAGAGAGCTGGCTGGATGGATCTGCTGTCTGGTGGGGAGTTTGGGAACCAGCAGGGGGCAGGAATGGGGTGGGCGTATGTCAAGGAAAGGGGGGAAAGAACAGAACACAAACACCGGGTAGACGTGGCTTGGTTACAAGCTAGCTTTTCCTAGAGGCTCACCACACCTGGTCAAGCCATGATTCATAGGACCTGCCCCATTCAGCCCCAGATATGTTGGTCTTAATCACTATCATATTCAGCAGCTTCTAGTCCCCCAATTTTCAAGAAACTCTGTGTCTGTTTATGGCCTCCAGGACTCTTTTTGTCTCAGGCTGCCCTTGAGAAATTCCAGAAGACCTTTAACTCCTTTCAGCCTGGTCCCAGGGCTGATCTCTGCCCCAGGGGTGGTTCCTCCCTGCGGCCCCACGCCTGTAACTCACAGCTCCTGTTCTCCCCTTTCCCTCCCCAGGCACGCCGGTGTGTCCTCCGTGTGACAACGAGTTGAAATCTGAAGCCATAATTGAGCATCTCTGTGCCAGCGAGTTTGGTAAGAAAGCACCCCTGGCTCTTCCCGGTCCGCATCCCTGGTGCACAGAGCCTGTTGGAACATCTTTCTGTATGTTCTCTACCTCCATCTGCCCTTGGGTGTGTGGGATCACTGGACAGGTTTGGGGGGACCTTCTGTAGGCGTGGAGGAAGGCAGGCTTGGGGAGAGTTGGAGAGGAACTGGGGGAAACCAGGAGGTACCGCGGGCGACTCTGGCTGGCCTCTCCACACGGCTCTTTTTCCATCCACCCCTAGGTGTCAGCACCACTCTGCCCAGGACCTGGGAGGGGAGCATCCAGGCTTAGGGCATTCAGAGCTGGGGGCAGCTGTCAGGTCTTTCTAGGCAAGGAAGCTGACAGCCCCACCATGGGGAGATTTCCCTTCCTTCTTCCCAAATCAGTCCGGGTTAAAAAGGAATTTCTGATCAGTGCTTGCAGCCCCAGGAGAAGGCTGGATGTGGCCCCGCGGGGCTGATCTCAGGGGGCCTTGCAGAGACAGTCTGCAGAGTCCCACAGCCCCACACTGCCTGAGTGACATGCTTTTTTTCCACAAACTGGGTTGAGATTCCTTCCCAAAGACACACAAGGGCATCAAGAAAAAAGGATGTAAATAAAATCTCTCAGAAATCCTGGTGAGAAGTCTTTTGCTGCATGGGGGTGGGGGCGAGGGCGGGGCAGGGGTGGGAGAGCAGGAAGAGTCTTCCCCGTTGGGGCTGTGGTCCCGAAGGATCTTGACAGGAGACGACACTCAAGGGCCGCTGTTAGATTTCACTGACCCTCTTCGTATGTCGTAAATCACCACACTCGTGTTGAGAAGTCGGCTCCCTGACATGTCAGCAAATCCCGGGAATCATGTTAGAATAACTCTGAAAGGTAGTATATTAGCTGATGTTTTATGCTCAGATGACTTCTGTCCGGCTCAGCCCCTGTGGGAAGCGTGGTGGGAAACCTGGGACTGAGTGTGTGGGGGCGGGTCCTGCCTTCACTGGGGGATCAAATTCCTGCTGTCCAATCATTCCTTGATCCACATGTCTAGTCATTCAACGTTTCTGGTTTTTTTTTTTTTAAACTGGGTCTTTTTTTTTATTGAAGTATAATCAGTTTACAGTGTTGTGTTAATTTCTGGTGTACAACATAGTGATTCATTTATACATATATATTCCTTTTCATATTCTTTTTCATTATCAGCTATTAGAAGGCATTGAATATAGTTCCCTGTGCTATACAGTAGGACCTTGCTGTTTGTCTATTTTATATATAGTAGTGTGTATCTGTAAATCCCAAACTCCCAATTTATCCTTCCCCACCCCCTTTCCCTGCTGGTAACCATAAGTCTGTGAGTCTGTCTTTGTTTTGTAAGTAAGTTCATTTGTGTCTTTTTTTTTTTTTCAGATTTCACATATAAATGAAATCATATGATATTTTTTCTTTCTCTGTCTGACTTACTTCACTTAGAATGACGATCTCCACATCCATCCATGTTGCTGTAAATGGCATTATTTTATTCTTTTTTATGACCGAGTAGTATTCCATTGTATAAATATACCATAACTTCTTTATCCAGTCATCTTCAATGGACATTTAGGTGGCTTCCATGTCTTGGCTATTGCAAATAGTGCTGCTGTAAACATTGGGGTGCATGTGTCTTTTTTTTTTTTTTTTGAGTGCAGAACGCTGTGCTAAATACTGTGTCCAAAAATACTGACCTAGAATAGAATAGATTAAATTTTCATTTCAATAGTTTCTTAACCCCGACCAAACACGAATCAGTGCTTTCCTAGAGAATCGTGGGGTCATTTTATAAGTCACCGGCTGTGGGACTCAAGGCAAAGTTCATGTTCCGGAGCTGTGAGAAGAGAATCCACGTCTTCATGCTCAGAAGTTTTGTCTGGAACTTACTAACCCGGATTCACTGGGGGTTTTGTGGCAGCTAGTTGAACAAGAGCCATTCCCTAGACACGGGCTGATGAGACAAACCTTGGGAAAGAATTTGAATGTGAAGATTGCCATTTTGGTGAAGGGCAACAGTCTAGAGGGTGCTCAGGTGACCCCCTTGGGGATGGACATCCTCTCCCCACCACAGTGGACGCCTACTCAGTCAGCAAGTCCCCAGCTCCCTGCGTGCGGCGCCAGGAATGTATCTCATTTTAAGCACACAGGGCTTAGCGAATCTGAGTGATTAGCAGTTTGGGCCTGTGTTCCATTCGCTCTGAGATTATCTTCTTGAGTTCCTGGGACTTTTGAGTTCTTCTGGATCCTCCAGGTCATCTTATCAAGTCCACTTATTTCATAAATAAAGCATCTGACTTTCCCCGCTGGAATTCTTTTGCTCTGTCATGCTGCCTTCTCCACTTAAGATGAGCAGCCGCTGGGCTTGGTCCTAGAGGCATGTGTCTCCTCTGCACGGATGTGCTGGACACCAGACGTCTTTTTCTGGGTGCAGGAGAGATTTTTCTGGGTTTTTCGTTTGTCATGTTCTCATCGAGCAATAAATAGGATTTTTTTTTTCTATCTCTTTCTCTGCAGAGGCTGAGCTCAGCTCTGCCCTTCTCAGCATCCCAGAGAATGCAGCCTTGTTGAGAAACTTGTTTCCTAGCTCAGTTCACTTCAAGTAAGCGAGGCAGTCAGCCACGCTGATGGGATTCGGTTAGGAAACAAAGAAATTCAGCAATGCCAGCTGACACACAACGGAGAAGAGAAAGAATGTTTTAGTCCCCACTCCAGGGATCAGACTTTGCATTAAGTAGCCCTGACATCCCCGGTGTGATGACATCAGGTTGTCGGAGGGCCCTCTGGGAGCTCCAGGAACAAGGGTGCATTCCTTCTGGGTCAGCACGCACTCGCCCTCTGCCTGTGCAGCCTCAGCGTCCTGCCGCCGCCGCCGAGGAGCTGGACTTGCCCAACCCATTACCGCCTCCCCCAGGCGGCGTGCATTTTGAACTCCCCGGCGGGTCTGCTTGGCCACCAGTCTCTCCACCCCTGCACTGTACCTCCTGAGTTCAGAGCACTTTTTCCCCCCAACAGGGAAAAGCATCAGTAGAAACACCTGCGTGCTGATGTTCAGGAATGCAGCTGGATCAGCCTGGATCAGGCACCAGATGTGTGGAAGCCAGAAGTTAGATGATGCAAAGTCTCTGAATTCAACATGGCAGCCTTCCTGCCCACTGGGCATCAATTAGGAGGCCCAGCCCCGCGTTTTGTTCTCGCTCGGCTTTTCCTGCTGTCTGACAACAGGGGGTTGCTCTTTTCTCTTCGACAGGTCAATATATTATTTGCAAGCTGGCACAGTAATAATCCTGCTGTTCACAGCTCGCCGCCCATGACCGTCTTGCCTTCAGCTTAGCTTATCCCACGGATGGGAAGATCTGATTTAGCGTGGCTGGGAGGTTAGGACCCCGCCTCTGGCCACTCTCTCTAGTTTCTCCAAGATCTGTAAACACCCTTAAGCGTTTCTGGTAGAAATGTGCAGGGTAATATTCTCCTAAGATAGTTCAGAGCTTCCGTTTGTATTGGCTTCTGCTTTGCTTTGTTTTGTTTTGTTTTGGAGAGTTCAGGGGACAACTTCTTGAGGTCAGTATTTCCTTGCTGGTGGAAAAAGATTTCTTGGCCCCCAGAAACTTTCCCTGCCTTCTGGAAGCATTTTTCACCCCCTAGTTTATATGTTTCCTCATAAAGGGTAAAACTGTACGTTGCAACACTAAAATGAGTCAAATAGGAGAGAGGAAAAAAAAAATCGGCTCTCGCTATTAGTATTTGGGACTATTTCCTAGAAGAAACATTCTCAGCTTCCTGCACCTTCAGTAATTTGGTCTCACTCTGCCTCACTCTTCCTTCAAGGTGTCTTGGCTGCGCTGCCGTCGGGAGGCCCAGTATTTTACTTCTGAAGGGGCAGTCTGATTTCTTGCAAAAAGTAGGCTCAGCCTTTCCAAGCTAAACCTTGGGTTTCCTCCCGCAGAGGAGGAGGAGAAGTGGCTGCCAGCGCAGTCATTGCAACGTCTGTCGGGGCTGCCTGAGAGCAGGGGTCTGTCTCTGGTACCGTATTCCACCTAGTGTAAGACACCGCTTTGTGGCGAGATGAGCTGTTCATCACACGGGAGATGCACCGCCGACGAAGGAAGCACACTTCACGGTAAAATGCGCGGAGGGTCTGTGTGCTAGAGTGAACAAAACAAGGCCTGTTTGGGCTTAAATTGTCCTTGGCACGGCGTCTTACGCACGGTCGGCATAAAACAAAAATTGGTCAGACACGTGTACAAAGGACGAGGAAGAGCAGGGAGGTGGTTTGGACTCCTGTTTTGGAAGAAGAGAAAGTGCCTTCCCAAATGAATGTGTAAAACTTGTTGACGTTCCAGGAAAACTACATGCGCTGTTTTGGGTGACTGAGTGTATATGTAAAAAAAAAAGCCTTAATGTCCAGGAATCTAAGTAAAATTCAATAGGCACGGAGGAGGGAACCGTAACCCCGAGGTAGGGAGTTGGCAGCTGAAAACAACTGGTTTTTATTGTCACTGAAGATCTCGAGAATGCACATCCTGTGCGCAGATCTGTCAATAGTTGGAAGGAATCGTACGGCACCTGATGTTCGGGGAAACGTGGGGCCGACGCACCCTGCAAGTGCAACTCGCGGCTCGAGGCCCGCAGCCGCTCCCGAGTACCCCTCCCACGATGGGGGCGGCTTCTTCCAGGCAGAAACCACGGCTGGGCCAGGCTTTGGGAGTCTTCGAATTGGCCGGGTGGGTTGTGACGGCCCGGCCACAGTCCCCGAGTGGAGAGTTCCTTAGCAGGCTGGACCTGGGGGTCTGGCAGGAGGAATCAGGTCCTGGGCAGTTCGGGCTGAGGTTCCTCAGGGACCACCTTGCACTGTGAAACTACATCGAGGAACCGTGAGGAAAAGCAGGGGAAAAAGAGCGAGATTTTCCCCTGTGGTGAGCAGGGTGCACCCTCTCTCCACATCAAATTCTCTCCTGAGTGTAACTAGCAGGAAGATACTAAGATAAGGCAAATGTCAACGAAAAACATTTTCTTTGGCCTTTTCGAACCTATGAAAAGTGGACCGAAGCATGGGAAAGGGTACAGAAACCCAGGACCCACAGATGGCGCCATACTGCCGGGAGCTGGGTTCAGGTCTCCCCCTGCCACTCTCTGGACGCCCTGCAGCACAGGGCCACCTCCTGACCTCTCCAGGCCCCAGTTTCTGTATGAAATTGCAGTGAGTATCCAGGACGGGTTTTGATGAGGAGCAGGTGAGCTAGGGTGAGGGGCCCAGCACAGGGGCCAGACTCAGTGTTTGTCCTGGTGGTCTTGTCAGGGGCAGAGTATGAGGTCTCCTTCCATGCTTGTCACCAAAGAAGTGGGGGCGCAGCTCAGAGACTCGGTCCTCGGCTCTGCTCTCAGCGGGTCCGTGGGACTCTCCTGTTTCCAGCCCTGCTCTGTCTCGCATCCTGCTGGAATGATCGCTCTCTTTGACCTGAGACCTTTGGGTGTGGGCACAATGGGTTGGGGACTGGGTGACACATGGCTTCTCCCTCTTGGCGGATGAGTACACCTCCAACCAGGTGATTCCTTGGGACAGTCAGTGGCCACCTGTGAGGTGTGTGTGTCCTTTGAAGTGCCCTCCAGCCTGCAATTCTGGGACTCTCCCACCCTCCCTATCTTTAAAAAAAAATGTATTGTGGACAAATACAGAGAACCTGAAATTGACCATTTTCATCATCTTTAAGTGTGCAGTTTAGTGGCATTATGTGCGTTCCCACTGTGGTGCTTCCATTGTCACCATCCATCTTTGGCTATTTTTCCATCCCAAGCTGAAAACTCTGTGCCCATCACCAGCTCCCCATCCCCCCACAGTTCCCGGCAGCCACCAGGCCACTTTGTGTCTCTCGGAATCTGACTACTCCAGGGACCGCGTGTAAGTGGAATCCTACAGCATTTGTCCTTTCGTGTCTGGCTTATTTCACTGAGCAAAATGTCCTCCTTATCATTTGATGTATATATAAGCGGTCCCGGGGATGGAGATCACGGGAAGGGTTTACCCTCAAATTCACCCCTGTCCCCTGCAGCTTTTCCAGGGGTGGGCAGAGGAGGAGGGGGCGAGGGATGAGCTGCGATCGGGGCCGGGGTGGGGGTGCTGTCAGCTCCTCAGTACCCCTTTGGCGTTCTCAAGATCTGTTGAGCTGGATGGGAGGGACCTCAAAGATTAGCCAGTTCAGGGCCCTCACCTTACAGACCGAGGAAAACAAAACTCAGGTAAAGGAGTTAGTCATCAGATTGCCCAAGGCCGCTCCCCTGGCATCCCGTCCAGTTTTTGTTCCCAGCATCTCTCCGCTGGGTCGCCAGTCCAGATTCCACACCCTTCCTCCTTCGTGTCCTCTCATGCTCATCACTCTCCCCGCCTGCCAGGAACTGTGCAGGACGCTCTCTGGGAAGGGGCGTTGGGTGCCCCGGCGCTGTTTTCAGAGTTTGTGGGATATAAACAGACTGCTGTCTGCGCTAACACGGGGGAAGAGCTCGGGGGTCGTTGCTCTCTTTCTCTGTGGGGAGGCAGACGGTGAGTCGAAAGAACGCAGGCTTTGGGCCAGACACACTTGAATTCAATCCCAACCTCATAAGCTGTGTGACCACCGGAAAGTTTCTTAACCTTCCTGAGCCTGTCCCTTCAGTTGCAAAATGTAGATGGTGATTCCTCTGGGACTGTGTTGGGAGGAGAATTGGGTCAATCAAGTGTGTTCAGTCCCTGGAACATGCTGGCTGCTCAATCCATAATCATTACTATTTTTA
The DNA here is from genome assembly GCF_048773025.1 of Camelus bactrianus. Lineage (NCBI taxonomy): Eukaryota > Metazoa > Chordata > Mammalia > Artiodactyla > Camelidae > Camelus > Camelus bactrianus. The sequence continues at coordinate 31,625,952 of NC_133564.1, read as the reverse complement.
AATTTCCTATTTAAAAATATTTAATTTATTTAGTTTGTTTTGGGGGGGCGGAGTAATTAGGTGTATTTATTTATTTATTTATTTATTTATTTATTTATTTATTTATTTATTTATGTGGAGGATCTCGTGCATGCTGAGCACATACGCTACTACACCCTCCACGCTCCCCGTCCCCATAAGCATCATTGTTGCTTCTTATTGGAAAAAAATTGTTTCAGGATGGAAATTGGCCTAAGTAGGATGATTTGAGCACTAATGGAGTTAGCTTGCTCGGCAAAAAAATTTTAGGAAATGGAATGGAATGTCCTGATTAATTCTCTGGTTTGCAGGAGGATTGAACTGGAACAACCTCTTAAAAAAAAAAAACAAAACCCATTTGAGAAAACTTTAACAGTTTTCTGTGGCTTCAAGGTGTTGGAGTTAACCAAACCAAAACAAACCCAAACCAAACGAAACCAGAAACAACCCTGTAAATACGAGAAGTGAGGCGGTCTGGACTTCCGTTAAATGACGCCCTTAGGTCACTGTAAAAATGGAAGCCGTCAGACAGTTACACCATGTGGAGCTTGGACCAAGTATTTACTGAGTCCAGGGTGTGCCTGCTGAAGGTTGTTCTTCTGAGTGTTTGTGTGATGTTTAGAAATCTTATTCCTGATATGAGCTTTTCTGCTCATAATTGCTTGGGTCTAAGAGAGCCCTGAGAGCCCTGGGATGTTCTCAGCTTTTCTCAAGCACTGTCTCTGGGACGCTGTTCACTTTTTTTCCAACAGCTGCCTTGTAACATTTGTGAGATGCACGCCTGTTAGCCAAAACATAGGCTATATTCAGAAGCACGCGAGCATTTACATATTGGCAGATTTCGTCCAGTTTCGCAGAAACGAGCCAGGAGCTCCAATCCGTATTTATTTTTCAAAGGATAGCAAATGGCCAAAGAGATCAGGGCCTCGCCCTGCCCCAGCCTGCTCGGAGCAGCCAATTAAGCATGCATTAGCTTAGGAAGGCTTCTCAAAGGCCTATAGATTGCACTTGAAATCTTTGTTTAGTCTTTCAGGAACACTGTCACACGGATGATTTATCAAAGAAAGTTGTTTATCTGGCAGTAAAATAAACTCCGGGCCTGTTCAGACTAAGATTTCTTGTGAATTTCTACCAAGGTAAACACTGGTAACTGGCAGGTTGCAGATTCCGTGTGAAAGCCAGACACATACAATAAATATTGGAGCGACAGCTTCGCTATGTCAGAGGCCAGGCCTGTCACCAGCGCTGTCACTCCCGCCCGGCCCCAGGGGACATGGCACTGCCGCCAGGCCGGCGGGGCCACCAGATGCAGGACTGGGCCTGGGCCGGTGGGTACTGGAGCCGCCCCTGCGGTGCAGGGCTCCCTGGGCTCAAGGGCCGCTTAGTGCTGGCACCGGGGACTTCCTGGTTCAGAGGGGGCAGGTCTCAGGGTGGTGTCCGCCAGCTCACCCCGACGGCCCGTGAAGAGTGATGAGGGAAGAGAACCAGAAGCCGCCAGCTTACGTTTCTTTGCCAGTAGACGTGGGCGGAAGCAAATTGGCAGGGGCCTGGGACGTGTGGAAGGATTTGGACCCCGGGGCCGGGTGCGGTGGTGGGTGGGGGTGACATCGCTGGTGGATTCTGCCCAGCATGAAGGGTGGTGGCAGAGGGCGCTCAGATGCTTGCCCGGGGTCTCTGGCTTTGCTTGTTGGGGGCTGGGAGAGTGCCGTTTGGGAACAAAGAGGGCAGATCCAGGCCTGTGAGTGGCACCTGTGAGAAGGAGGGCGGGACTGAGGGAACCAGTGAAGGAGCTGAGCCTCCCAGGTCCTTCCGAGGGAGACATTGAGGCCACTCTCTATTGTGGCTCTTCGGGGAGGGGCTGCTGAGTTATAAACTGCTTCTTCCCAGGCAGAAGCCTCGGGGTCACCCCAGCCCTGATCGGGGTCCTTACAGCAGGATGGAGGTTGAAGGTGTTGGCAGGTACCTCCCGCGACTTAGGCCCCATCCTGGGTCCTTCCCATCCTGACTTCCTCGGCGGGTCAGGGAGGGGAAGTGAGGACCCTGAGAAAAGATGATGTTTGTGTCACCTGTGAGGATTGTGGGGTGGGGGTTTGGGTTGCCGTTTGAGAATGAGCGGGGTCGGTCTCCCATGGTTGGAGGGGCTGGTGTGTGAGGCCAGACAGCTCTTTAGGGATTGCTGTGCGGGTTGTAGATGCTCACCGGCCTGCAGGTATTTGGGGGAATAAAGGAGTATTTCTTAGGGCAGGAATGAAGGGAGAGCTCTCACAGCAAATTCTGAAAGGCTGTCTGTGAGTCGTAAAGAGATGCCAAAAGTGTGCTTTGGCTGCGGGGAACCATTAGGACCCAGCTTCCCTCAACTCTGCTCTCTCTCGTTCAGGCGGGGTTACGAGAGGGGATTTCTATCTTTCTCCTCTCTCTCTCTCTCATTTTCTCTGGACATTTCCTGCTGGGAGCCCCTCAGATGTGTTCTCTGCTCTCTGTGCACCATTTGAAAATGAGTTCCCTCTGCTGTGTCTTCCACAGCAAATCTGGCCAGCTTCGGATATGGCTTTGTGACTGGGTGAGATCCCTGCCTCCGTGGCTGTGGCAGCGGGGCCAGAAACGGAGCCTGGAATAAACCTGTTGAACCCTCAGCCCGAACGTAGCTCTCACCTGTGCACATCAGTGCAGACAGGGGAGGTCCACGTCCATCCTTTCTCCTGCAGCCTTTTGGGCTGGATTCTCAGTGAGAAGGCCCGCTCTGAGCCACCCTGACGCTCATGCCTGGGTCAGACCGGTCGGCAGCTGGGGAGCGCTGGAGGGGGAGGCGGTGTGTCTCTGGTGAGTTCATAGGAGGACCAGGGCCCCTCCCCCTGCCTGTTCCCAGGGCCAGCTAGAGGCCAAGGGGCTTCTGTCCTGCCTCTCAGGCCTTCGCACCCTACACTTCTGTGCTAGTCCGTGGGGCGTTTTCTGCCCTTGAGGGGGAAGCACTTCAACGAACCAGTCAGGCGCTGGCCTTAGAGTGGTAGCAGGTGCCCCTGAACTGAATGGAGGCTGCGTCACATCGCGTGCGGACTCACAGGCTGGTGCACCCAAGGGTGGTGGTGCAGGGCAGCTGGTCGGGGGTGGTTCCTGCCCTCTGACAGCTTACCGCGGAGACGGGATGGAGAGGCAAAAACAAACAGAACCCCGTGTCGTGTCGTCAGACGCCGAAATCTCTGTGGTGGGTCAGCGCTGGGGCTGCGGGAGCGCGGACGAGGGAGCCGTTTTCTGGGGACAGGTCGGGGGAAGCGCCCGAGGGGAGACGCCTGGTGGTGTCCTCCAAGGGGTTGGTTGGAGTTTGTCAGGCTGAAAATGTGGGCGGAGGAAGAGTATTCTCAGCCGAGGAGCCCGCAGAGAACCGGACTCGGAGGCTGACGCCACCTGTGTGTTGGGGACTGGGGACTCTCTTCATGATTGTCTTCTAAGGCGCACGGGGGGGAAAGCAGCTGGAAACGAGATTGACAGAGTCGGCAGAAGTCAGCGCAGGACCTTGAACGCCATGCTGAAGAAAGGGGCATTCGTCTCGTTGGCAATGAGAGGCATCAGGAGAGTATTTTTAAAAATGTTACTGTCACTCACGTCTTAAAAGAGGGCCTTGGGTGGGGAGCTGGGGGAGGAGGAGGGAAGGAGGGGAAGATGGGGAGGGGAGGAGGGGGAGGAGGGGAGGAGACCTGGAGAGGTGCTCATTCATCCAAAGTGATGCCACGTACAGCCTGAGGCCTCGGGGTGAGATGTTTGGGACAGGAGAGCCGGCAGGCTCAGGGCAGTGCTGGCCGGGCCCAGACCAGCTATGGGCCACCCACTAGAAGGTGTCCCTGTAGGCTGTTCTGATGAGGCCAGCCCGTGGCCCAGCCACCTGGGGAAGGGCCATCTGCTGTGGTCAGGGACCCTGGGAGACCTTTGCTAGGGATGCACGGAGCAGGAGCCAAAGCCTGTAATCAGCTCACACGCGGGGCACCGCAGAGCTGGGCATTACCGAGGGCGGTGGCCATTAGGAGCTGTCATAAAGTCCCCGACTTCTCTCCAGACCTTGTTAGCGGCCCAGGCAGGTGGCGCACACAGCCAGCCAGCCCCGCGGTCGGTGGTCTGGTGACGGCAGATCTGGGGCCCGAGGAGCTTAGGCAGCCCGGGTGTCTGGGGCCTCCTGGAGAAGGGAGGTGAGAGGAGCTGCAGCCATGGAAGGCCCTAGGGGGAGGCCTGGGATGGGGAGCGGGTGTGGTTTGTGTGTGTGTGTCCACATCTGAGTGTGCGTGGGTGAGTCAGGTGCGGGTGTAGACGCGAGCCGTGTGCATGTACATGTGCTGGTCTGCACACAGAGGATCTGCCTGGCCAGTGTGGGTGCCAGTCACCTCTCCGAGATGCCCTGGCCTCTTTCAGGAGCTTAGTCTGCACAGATCAGGTCAGACGCTTTCTTCTCTCCCCGTGGTTTCAGAGAGAGGCCTTCCAGAACATGCCACAGGCTGATTCCTCTGACTCGGGAAGGCTTTAGAACCCCAGACGGACTTCTCCGCAGGGTGCCTCCGTGCGCGCCCAGGGCCACCTTGGCCGGTTGGGGAACCCTCCTGTGACCTCAGTGTCTTGTTTATTCCCCCAAATGCCAGCTGGGCCTGTTCTGTTAGTTTCCAGTGCTTGCGGCAAGTCCCTGTAGAACTGCTGGCTCTCTGGGCTGGAGCCACTTCCCAGCGGATTCCAGCGGTCAGCAGGGATTGTCTTAAGTCGCGTGACGTAATCCCTGGGATATAAAAATTGTATCGGGAAGAACAGGCATGGCCTTAGGTGTCACATGGACCTGAGTTCAAGGCCTGGTTCTGCCACACACAGTGTCAGCTCAGGCAAGCCCCGTGACTCAGTTTACCCGCCTGTCAAACACCAAAAATACAGACTTCTGTGTGAGGAGATAACGTGAGACCTGAGAGACAGTCACACCAATCCTGGAGTCCTGGGATCTGATCCGGCGATACCACAATCAGCTTCGTGACTCGGCCAGTCAGGAAGTCCCTGAGCCCATTTCCTTAAGCAAATTGAAGGGGCCACCCTCCGTGACCTCTAAGGCTCTTTCCAGCCCTGAAATCGCACGGTTTCGTTCCGCGAAGCTCTGTGACTTGGTTTCTCCGTAAACATCTCTGTGGGCTCCTCCCTGCTCCCCAGGAGCGCTCTCTGGGGACATGGGGCTTCATCTCAGGCACACGTGGAAAAGAGCTGCTGTGCAGAGGAGTGCGACACCCCGGGGCCCCCAGCGACACGGGATGCCGCCCTCAAGTCCCCGACCTCACGCCTGGGCCCGCTTCTCGGGAGGGAGGTGCCGGCCCCGGTGGTGCAAAGTAGAACCTCGAAGCCATTCCGAGCTGCGTGTCTTTGCGGCGAAGACCAGGTGGCTTGGAGCTCCTGATTCCTGGGGAGCAGTCCTGTCTTCCAGTTGCCAGAGAGGAGGCCCAGCGGATCTGGAATAAAGCACAGACCCCAGGTGGGCCTCCATCCCCTGCCCTTTCCTGCACGCAGGCAGGGCCATCTGCTCCACCTCTGCTCCTGGCATCAGCTTTCCCGGTGACTTCGCCTTCCCAGTTGTGTAACTGTGTGTGTGTGTGTGTGTGTACACGCGCACGTGTGCACGTGCTGGGGGGGCTGGTGGGAAGGCAGAGTGCAGAGGCGGCTTCTCTGGGAAGGAGGGGCGTCTGTAGCCTGGGTTGATTTCCGGGTGACTGACAGCTCCTCGTCTGCACCCTTCTTCCCTTACAGACTTAATGTGTCTTCTGGCAGGTTTCCTCCCTTTGCATGATTACTTGGAGGAGGAACAGGCAGGCCCAGCAGGGAACAGCGTTCGCCTTTCCTTTGGCTCCTCATCCCAGCCCTGGCCCTCCTTCCCGACACTCTTGGGGCTCTTGGGGAGTCAGGGGGTTGGCGGGTGGGTGGAATCCGGTCTGGGCCAGCTGAGAACTCTCTGTGCGCCTGCCTGGCCCCAGGGGCCTTAGAACGAGAAACCCAAGCTGGAGCCAAACCCAAGCTTGTTCCTCTCTGGGAGGCCCCACAAAATAACCTCCAGCACAGGGCGCTGGCACACGGCTACTTGTGAAGCAGCCTGCGGGGTCACTGGCATCACCCTGGCTCTGGTTGTCTCGTGGGGTGAGATTGAACCCTGGCTCTCTGTCACTTACTAGCTGGCGTCTTGTGGAAAATTATCCTCTTGTCTTAAAAGGTGAATATTGGTAGTACCGGCTTCACCAGGTCACAGTAAAGAACGCTAAGGCCCTTAGGACGGCACCTGGCCCTTGACGGTCAGTACCAGGGGTCCCTGAGGCAGACTGGGGAGGAGGCAGCAGAGGCCAGCGGTCGTCAGGGCACAATGGACTCAAGCAGACACAGAAAGCCAGCTTCCCGCAGCGGGGACTGATGCACGAGTCGTGGAAGGGATTTCCAAGGGGGAAGGTGCTGTCGGTCTGTAGTACCTGGCAAGGCAGAGGACATTCTGGACATGAGGTGGTCACCCCCTAGGGCTGCACGTCACATACCGCAGGGCCTGGCTCCTGGTGGCCACTGGGAGGCAGGGGGCATCTCCCAATAGAGCCAGTGGCTCTGTTGTTTCGCTGCTGGGGATGAGGGTGTTACAGGATCAGTTCCTGACATCACAGGCGTGCCGGTGAACAGAGTGGCAGAAAGCTGGGAGCTGGGAGGGGCACAGTCTACACACCTGGGATGAGAGGGATCTGCCCTCTGCCAAACCAGGAAAAGTCAGATGTAGACACGGAGGAAGGTCAGCTCCCAAAGGCACCCCCAGGAACCAGGTTCTAAAGGGCGGTGAACAGGGACCCCAAGCACTCCGGGGACTCCAGCACATTGATGAATTTCCCTAGCAGCTCGTTTTAAGCTCTTCGGAAAAAGAAGGACCTTTACAAACCTGTTTATTTACTGAACATTAGGCACAAAATGTGCATCCACTGGAGGGAGGTTCTCTGGCGAAATCGAGATCAGGGGAGCGCAGGGCACCAGAACACAGCCAGCAGCATGGCACAGGGGTCCTGGGGCCACATCTTTCCTGACTTGCCCCGTAAATGCAATCCTTCATACAGAGGCTGTGTCAGGCCCTCCGGCTACTGCTTACAGTTGGTGACACGTGGACCCATGTCAAGGATGCTTTCATAGCAAACCCTCAATTTACGACAGATCTGCAGGGCGCTGGGGTTTGCACAGCACCTGATGGCTGACATGGTGCCTTCCCACTTCCCAGCTGATCTTCAGTGGCCGCGGGGAGGCCGCGAGCATTTTGTGTCCTGAAGTGGCCGTGCTGGTATCGTAGCTCCAGTCTCAGGCCGGGTGATCCCCGGCTCCTGCCTTCCCCTGCCTGCCACTGTGACATCAGTCCTCTGATGCTGGGAGAGTGAGCCGTCTGTGACCTCCATTCTCTAGCAGATCCTGGAGGGACCCGCCCAGCATCCTGACTTCTCCCGCTTTGTCCTGGTGCGAACTTGCTCGTGAGGCTTGCGTGGTGGGTGTGACCAGTACCCTCTGGCGCGGTACCCGGAGGCCTGGGACAGGAGGTGCAGGAGGAAGACCTCTCTCTTGTGCTCCCTGGGTCAGGCAGGAGCCCATGGACGGGACGGAGCACTCAGCAGGGGGCACGGGAGCGGGGAAGGGACCTGGGGAGACCAAGTGTGTCTGCCCTGAGGGTCAGCCCTCCAGACCTCTGCTAGTAAAGGGCAAACATGCTGGGGAGCTGGATGCTGCCAGGCCTGAGCCAGAGCCATCGCCCCGAACCCCCGGGATCCTGACCGTCTTCAGTGGGAAGGATGCAACACACATGGAATGTACTGGGCCCATTAAAGGAAATCAGTTGGTTCTGGAGCCAGGAACTTGGTAAACACTCCAAAAGCCCTTGCCTCCTGAATGGTAGGCGTGCATTTGGGAGTTGGGGGCCCTGCCCCAGCATGTGGTCAGACACTTGTTGCCTGGGAGGCTCCCATCTCTGTGGGGCCAAGTCCTTGCCCACCCACACATCTTCCGGTGGCGGGTGGGCAGTGGCTCCCATAGCCATGGGGAAGTTTGTTTGTTGATTGATTGATTGATTTAAATTTAATTTTTATTTATCTTTTGCCGGTATTCTCATTTTCTTTTTTTTTAAATCAAAGTATAGTCAGTTTACAATGTTGTGTCTATTTCATATATGTATTTATTTTTGTTTTTATCTCTTTTGAATAAGTGGCTTTCCTGGAGAATCAGAAAGGAGCCCCAAGTGAGGGTGACCCATCCCATAATCTGTCTCCCCCACACCAAGGTTCCCCCAGGCTCCCAGGACCCAGATCCGCCCCGTTACCTGTGTGTGCGGCTCCAGGTGGATGGAGAGAAAGAAAAGAGACTTAGTGAAGGTCAGGGGTCAGGACACCCAGCTCAGGGCCGATACCGCTGGCCACCCTGCGTGCCCGCCGCCTGGGCTCAGCAGAAGGGGAAACCCTAGACTGTAGAGAGAAGGCCAGCTTTCAATTTATTTCATTTATTTTTTATATGATTTTGAAAGGTTACTTACCATTTACAGTTATTACACAGTAATGGCTATGTTCCCTGTGTTGTACAGAACATCCTTTCATTTGTACCTCCCACTCCCTCACCCTTGTACTGCCCCTGCCCCCCTCCCTACTAGTAACCACTAGTTTGTTCTCTATATCTGTGAGTCTGCTGCTGCTTTGTTATATTCACTACTTTGTTCTAATTTTTAGATTCCACATATGAGTGATATCACACAGTATTTGTCTTTCTTTATCTGACTTGTTTCATTTAGCCTAATACCCTCCAAGTCCACCCATGTTGCTGGAAATGGCAAAATTCTGTTCTTTTTCATGGCCAAGTAGTATTCCTGTGTGTGTGTACACCCTGTCTTCTTTATCCAGTCATCTGTTGATGGACACTTGGGTTGTTTCCATGTCTTGCTATTGTAAATAGTGCTGCTATGAACATTGGGGTGCGTGTATCTTTTTGAATTAGTGTTTTGGAGGGGTTTTTTTTGGATAAATATCTAGGAGTGGAAATGCTGGTAGCTCTATTTTTAGTTTTTTAAGGAACCTCCATACTGTTTTCCACAGTGGCTGCACCAATTTACATTCCCACCAACAGTGTCAGAGGGTTCGCTTTTGGAGAGGAGGCCAGCTCTGAGTGAGGACTGGGTACTGACTCCCATTAACTTTTAGACTCTTGGCTTCATCCAAACCTACCTGAGGCCAAGGCAAACTTGACCTTGGGAGACCAGGATTCCTCTCCATCCTGTTGGGTGTATGTTGCAGTTTGTCTCCAGTGGGGCTGTGCCAGGTGGGCGACAGGGGAGCCACACGTGCCTCTGCCCCTCCCTGGGGCTTTGTGGCGAAGCCGGGCGCCGCCCCATCTGATGGATGGGAAGGTGTGCCCAGTGGGCTCAGGCTAGACCTCAGCGCCTACCAGGGTCTTCCAAGCCTCCCTGAACTTTACGCAAAGCCTGGAAAGGCTGGAAAAAAAGAACCAGAAAAATGAAAGTACAGTATGTAGCGTCGGGGGTGGGGTGGGGTGGGCTCAGATCTAGGACCAGCCTTCTGTTTCTGCCTCAGAGCAAATCCCGTGATGGTTAGAAGGAAGGATTCTGGACATCGGGTTATTTTTTGAGCTTCTTCAGCTCGGGGCTTAAGAGAAATCCGCGACGAATTGGAGATGTGCCCCTCTCTCTGAATCCTTTTATACCCGGAGCTCCCTTGGGAGGGAAAGGGGGACAGTGAGTCCTGAGTGAGGACGTTCTCTGCCCCTGGCACCTAAAAAGTTAGTGCTGGCGTCCCAACCAGAAGCTGGAGTCGGCCGATTCCAGACGTAAAGTCCTTTCCTCTGAAATGTGCGACCTCTTGCTATCAAAGCCTTTGTTTTGCTTTTCCTGACGCTGCAAGATTCCACCTCTGCCCCCCAGACCTCAGCGATTCTGAAAATGGCACTACACCAGCTTACCCAGGGTCAGCTGGGTCTTGGACATGCCCATGTTTGTCTTGCTGACTTCAGCCCAAGCTTTAATGAGTTTGGAGGGCTGCCCTGGGCCTCCAGGAAGTTTAAATGACATCCAAGAGTCCTCAGAAGGCACCACTGTGAATAACCCAGGTGGCAGACCAAATAGCCCACCCCATCCCCGCCCTCAAACCCCGTGAACCAGTGGTTCTCAGGTGTGGTCCCGAGACCAGCAGCCTCAACGGTACCGGGAAACAGGTTAGAAATGCAGATTCCCAGGCCCCATCCCATTGCCACCGAGTCAGAAGCTCTGAGGGCCTAGAAATCTGCATTTTAACAAGCCATCCGGGAGATTCTGAGGACCCCTCTCTGATGCAGCTCTCAGAGCCGGGGGTAGCTCATGGCTTTTCCTATTCATTGGTTTTTGAAACCCACTCCCCATCTTTTTCCTGCCAAAAGACCATTCTTCACTCCGACGTGCCATGTGGGCGAACCCCGGGGGGTGGGACGGAGGGGAATGGAAAACCGGTGACCCCGAGGCAGGAAGACTGTTTGCCTTGGCGGGTTGGCCTGGACTTGGAGCCAAGATTCAGTCAATCCTGGTGATTGACGTTCTGTAAGCGAGTCTCCTATTCTCCTCCGCTGCCTGTTTGGGAACGCGGGGAGGAGGGGTCCAATCCTTACTGGGAAGGAGAGGGGCCAAAACTCCTCTTTGTCCCCCTCTGCGGCCCAAGCCCCCTGCTGCCAGGGCCGCTGGTGCACACGCCTTCCCGAATAAAGCCACTCCAGGCAGCCCTTTGCTCTCAAAGCCGGGTTTCCATTTTGCACCATTAGCTTCAATCAGTGGGGATTGAACACAATCCATGAAATCAAGCAATTAGGCAGCGGGATTCCGGATGGCGGACGGTGGACATCGACGCTGCCATGCTGCATGTGTGAGTGCTTGTGAGTGTGTTGAGGGCGGGGGCATAAAGTTGCAGATTCCACTCTCCTGCCTGGACCGCCCTGCCCCCCCCCCCCACCTCCTTGAGATGTCCAGGGCTCAGAAAACAGGACAGTTTCAATTAAATAATTTGCCCCAAATAAGTCATTCAGGAGCATTTTCTGCATCTGCTGGTTTTGGGGGGTTGTTTTGTTTTGCTTTGTAAACGAGAGAAAAAGAAAAGCTGCTTTCAATCTTCTTTCTTTCTTTATTTTTTTGGTTTTGTTTTTGCTTTTTTTTTTTTTTTTTGTAGCATCTGTCCTGTAGTCAGTAGATACATGTAAGTATGCGGCATGTGGTTTGTGGTCGGGGAGAGAGTCTGAGTTACTGTGTGTGACCAAGTGTGAGCCCCTTTCTTTGCTAAAGGAATTAATGATGCCAACACCGGCCCCTGCTGGGAACGGAAGTCTGTGGAGCTGCCTTGGCAGGGCCTTGGTCATCGGGACTCATTTGGACCCTAAATGCCTGCAAGCCAGCAGCCTGCGCGGTGCCCAGACCCTCTGTGTTGGAAGGAGGCTGCGGCCTCTCCCAGCCCCGCCCTTACCCAGGGCTGTTACCAAATCTCATTTGCACAGTTGGCTTTGGGGGTGGCGGGCTCTCTGCCTCAGGGTTGCCCACCCAAGAGATTTGTGAAAACGGGGCCAGGAAGGAGGAAATCGGGTCCTCTGTGTCTTACTGCTTAGCGAGGGCTGTGCTATGTGAAACAGGCTTTTTCATGGTGAGGCTCTGAGGGCTGTAATCGGAGCCCAAAGGGCCGATGCTCTCGGGGGCTCGTCTGCAGGCCCCTCCTGGTCCTGGGGACTGGTGACAGGCTCCTCGGTAAAGAGTTTGCCAGACTTGCCCCCCTGCTGCTCCATTTGGGAACTTCAGCCCTCTGTGCAAGAGAAATTTAGGAAAGAAAGCTAGTCACTGGGAGTCAGGCTGTGTGATTGAGCTCTGGTCCCAGGCGGACTTTTCACCACTACTGTTGGAGACAGTGTCTCTGCCTGCTTGTCCTGTTGTCCCAGAATCTGCAAGGACCCCATATTTCCAGCTCCTTGCTCCAAGGAACTGTGGCCTAAAGCCCTGAGCTCTGGGCCGACAGGCAGGGAGCTGGTTATCGGCAGAGCTGTGGCCACAGCTGAACTAGGTTTAACGTCCCATCCCGTTCAAAGTAAATAATCTGAAGTCTAACCTAATTGATTTCTATCTAAAAAATGATCAGGTTGACAAGCTCTCTAGGCCACCCCCTCCTCCCAAATAAACGGTTGAAAAAGCAGAAATCTTACTCAAGCAAAACCCTTACTAAGAAGTGCTAATTAACACCACGCTAATTAATTGAATGGGGAGTGGAGAGCCTGGAAATGTAATCTTTGTGTCTTTTAAGAGCTCCCATTTTGTGATTCACTGACATTTCATATATATTTCAGTTCTTTACTAGGCAACTGCTTTTTTAAAAATGAAAGTTTTTTTTTTTTTGCTCCAGAATAAATGCAATTTAAAAAGTCAAATAATGTTAAAAGGCTGTTAACAAAAGACTTCGGTCCTCTGCCCCACTAATTCCCACAACCCAGAGGTAATGATTTTCAAGTATTTCAGCTATTTCTTATGATAATTAGCAAAATGGAATAAGTAAATAGCATACTTAATTTTAATTTTTAACTTTTAGACATGACTTACTGATTTTTCATTATTGAAGGCAAAGGTTTATCTGCCTTACTTTTACTTCTTAATTTTAATTTTTAGACACTTAATTTTTAATTAAATTCTTAATTTTAACTTTTAGACACTACTGATTGATTTTCTATTATTGATAATAAAGATTTACTCTGTCTCATACTATATCCCCACTTCTCCCCATTCTTTCCAGTATGGTTATATCGCACTTTTGGCTAAATTAATATTCAGTGTTTAAATTATGATAGTTACGTAAATATTATTTGCAGCTGAGCCATGTAGTGTACCGCGTTTATATTTCCTTTCCTGTACTACTATTTCCCTTGAAATAGTAGTTGCCTCATTTTATTTTCCTAGTTCCTTATGTTTGTGTGATGAATGCAGCCCCAAACCTTCCTGCAGGTATATATCCAATCTGCCTGAGCCCTCTTCCCTCCTGTTTCAGTCTGGACTGGTTGAGACTTTAAGCCTGCCACACAGTTGTTGTGGAAAAACCATGTTAAGACTCCCATTGCTCTTATCTAATGTTAGATCTTCAGTTTCCCCATCCTGAGTCTTGTTCTGCATTTTTGTAGAGCACATCATGGAGCAGTTTTCTAAGAAAAAAATACATGGAAGATCATATTTTTTTAAAACCATTGAATATCTGAAGAGGTCTTTAATCTCCTCTCACACATTGATTGATAGCTTGGCTCAGTATTGAATTTGGGAATTGTCAAGACATTGATCCATTATCTTTCAGCTTCTAGTGTTGCTGTCGATGAACTCGGGGCCGTTCTGATGCCTGGTCCTTTGCAGTTGATCCATCCTCTCTTTGTCTCTAGTGGATTCTCTTTATCCCTGCTGTTTCCACACGTCATGATTCACCGAGCTGGCCACTGTTTAATCCGAGAACGCATGTTCTCATTTCTGGAAATTTTTCTTGTATTATTTCTTTGGTATTTTTCTCCCGTTTGTTTTCTTGGTTCTCTCGTGTTCAGATATTGAAACTCCTGGGTTGACCCTTTATCTTTCTTTCTCCTGTTTCCCGTCTCTGTCACTTTGTTCAGCTTTCCAGGCAATTTTTTCAGCCTTCTCTTGAAGCACTTGTATTGCATCCTTTACTTCTGTGCTCACCTTTGAAAATTTCACACATTCTTTCTATTCTCTGAACATCCCCGTTAACAGCTTTCCATTCTGGTTTCACGAATACAGTATCTTATATTATCTTTGTAAACAGTTTTGCAGTGCGCTCTACCTTGTCTCTTATCTCCGCTTTCTTTTTTTCTGTGTATTGGGTATGTTTTAGTCTGTTGTTCACAGTTAGAGGCTTTCCTTAAACGCCTGCTGATCCTTGGCTGGCCACTGGAGTTTTAAGAGGCAAGCACTGGACTGGAGCTCTTTGTGTGTCTGTGTGGCCTATGATTTGTGGGCCTCAGTTTAGAGTTCTTCTGGGGGAAGCTGTAGGTCTTCTCTTTAGGGTCACTTGTTTCTTTAGCTGAAAACCCTGCAATCCTCTGATCAGGGATACAGCTGTAGTGTCCTGAGACCGGAGGGTCTCACTCTTTACTGTGCAGACTTTCATTCAACCCCTTTGATGTCAGTGCAGCTCCTTCCCACCCTGTCCTCCTGTGTGTCCTGTGTCCACAGGCCCAGTCTGTCTGGTTCAAACCTGTACAGAATAAACCTCTCGGCTGCTGCTGGACTTGGTGAGGGGCTGTCATCTGGCTTTATGGCCGGGCTCGTGGACCTGAGTGTGCTTGTGCAGACTTCTCAAGTCCCATATTTAAGACAGTCCCTGTGATTGCATTCAGAAGCACCTGGTGGCCCCAGATCCCGAGCAGTTCTGGGTCCTGCCGGGTGGATCTCGGCAGCTGACTTCCAGCTTTTCTTCTCCATTTGCTTTCTGTCACACTGAATGTGGTGTTCTCGTTTCTCTTCCCGTTTTCTTCCAAGTGTTTGTAATTTTTTTTAAAGTATCATTTTACAGGCGTGGAAATGATTGTGTGCTCAGTCTAGCATGTTGGGCTACACGTGGTCAGTAGTAACGTTTCACGAACATTCTAGACGCTTGGGGGTTGCAGGGAGGGAAAACCTTTTCTCTCCATTCCCGATTGGCTTTTAGCTCTCTGGGATTCACCCTCGCCCCCTCGGGTCCTGGCTCCCGCAGGTCATTAGTGACCCTGCCAGCTAAAAACTGTCACCGTCTGCCTCCACAAGGATTAGGTCACTGGCCACTGCACTCGCTGACCTCCAACACACCCTGAAAGGAGGTCAGGGTAGAGACTGGGAATGAGGCGCTCTGTGCTCTGGGAAAAACTGGCAGAACAGGCCTTCAGAGAGTCAGATATTTTCAGAAGATTTTATGAGCCCAAGTTCTTGCATCTCCTCATATCTAGAAAAGCACTGAAATCACTAATGGGGACATCTGCTCCTTGTGACCAGCAGCAGCCTCTGCCAAAACGTGTGCTTGACTGCACGACCCCCCCTTCACCAGAATCTCACGTGTACTGACCTCCCCACCTCTTCAGGGCCGCTCCTCAGAGCTGTCCGACAGGCTGCCTCCCTGGCTACAGTCCTCATTTTGCCCCAAAGAAAACTTAACTCACAGCTCTCACGTTGTGCTTTTTTTTTTCAGTCGACACTCCCTATCGCCATGGTGAGCCATCTGGCCTCACACTCAGCCTTAAACTGTGCTGCATTTGGGATTCAGGGACCTCCCTTCCATATGAAGCGCCTCTTGCCGGTGCTCTCGGGGACGGTGGGCCTCCTGGTTTTCCATCTGTGCCTCATGACTCTGCAAGGACCCTTCGTCCTCTCACCCTGGCCACGGTCCCTCATTCGTGCCTTTCCTCTGTACTTGACTCTGTGACCGTTACCTGTAATTGCTTGTCTCACAAAGCTGGTTTCTGACTCAGCCCCCTTCCAGCTTTCCCATCGGACCCTTCCCTCATTCCTGCAGCAAGTCCACAGTGTCGGTTGTATAAATGGCCTTTGGCCAGTGGCTGCCTCAGGTCCCGCACCCTTTCTGGGCCATGGGAAACATGGGGACACCATTAGCATAAGCAGGTCAGAGAAAGAGATGGCTTTGCAGGGCATGTGGGTTTGAGGTGAATGTCTTGAATTTCCTGTTTTCATTTCAGCTTCAGCAGTGTGGCCGGGCCTTGTGGGGAGGTTCCCAAGGAAGTCAAATTTGTGAGCAAAAAATATGGTTTCAGTGACTGAAAACTATGGAAGGGACCTTTAAGGGTCTACCTGAATATAAGGGGTTATTTATTTTAAGGTTGCAGAGAAAGACCCCGACAGCCCCTAACTGCAACCTGACGTTTTGGGTTTTCAAAGGTTCTGAATTCTTGCTGGCAGTGACCAGCAAGGTGAAAGGTGGGAATTATATTTCACTGTTGGAGGATGTTAAGTTGTTGCTAAAAAATAAACCCCCAAAGCAGTGTTTAGTTTGTGTTTTGTTTTGTTTAGCTCGGGGTCCAGTAGTTACAGGTAGTTGAGATCAAGGGCCTGAGACGGTTGTAAAATTATCATGAGTGTGAGACCAGCACGTGGGGAAGGAGGGAAGGATGCAGACAGGGTGGTGGACGGTGCTGGAGGTGAGCTTTGCTGCCTCCCAGGATGGCCCAACACAGCCCTCTGGATAGTCAACCTGCCAGGTTAGCAGGCAGACCGACTGCACTCTGCGTTTTACAGATGGGAAATGCAGACTCTGGGAGCTCAGATCCAGCCTTTGTGGGCACGCAGTTAGAACCCAGGACCTGGTACTCTATCCAGCACACCAGCTGTGGGCCCAGCTGCTGCCTCCTCTTCCCTGCCCACCACGCCCATTTGCACCACAAGCAGTGAACACAGTCCATGGGGCCAAATCCCTGGGGCCTGGGCACTGTCGGCATGGTGGAGGCTGGGTGAGGGGAGAGGAGGTGATGATCAGTGCCCCCCTTACCGTCCCAGCAGCCCCTGGATGTGGCGTGGTGGTGGGGGAGGTCGCACACAGACCCACAAGGCACGGAGAAATCAACCTTGGACGGCTAATCGCCTATCCAAACAGTTGGTAATCTGCAATCCCTAAAATAAACCCTTGAAAGATGGAAAGATGTTAGTAATTTCTGGCCATATGTGCCTCCTCTCCCCACCTCCAAAAAGAAAAGTGAGCCAAATGGCAAGACATAAAGCGTCTAATGCAGAACACATTTTCACCATTGGCTTTCCCCCCTCCCCGCGGTCCCCTCACCCATTTGAACGAAATTCCTTTACACGGTCATGGCAGAGGGACATTAATTTTTGATTTGCGTCGTGATTAAAAGCAACACAATCAAAAGAGGGAAATAGTTTCCACTGAAGCAGTATCATTTGAAACCCCATCCCGGGAGAGCAAGGAACACCGCGTGGTCTTTGGGGTGAGGCGTGGGTTCTAGTCCCATTCCCCTTCTTAGAAACTGTGGCCTCCTGCTGTCATTATTTACCCCGAGTCCAGCCCCTGATTATAATCAGGAATAGAGATGGTGGCTGTGAGCAGTGAGTCAGGAGCCACCCCGGGAGCGCCTGTCCTGTAAGCGGAGCCCGGCCCGCGGTGGGGGCGAGGGTGCCTCCCTCCCTCCTGGTGATGTAAGCCAGCCTCCTACGGCAGCGGTGGGTCCGCAGTCTCAGACCTTAGGAAGTGGCTCAGGCCTCACCTGACCCATCAGGGCACCTCTTGGACGGCCATGGGAAAGAAGCAGATCTGTCCTTGCCGCCTGCCTCCTTTTGGTCAGTGGTTTCCCGCGGTGCAGAGGGTGGGCGGAGATGGAGCCCTGACTCCCCCCCCCCCCCCGGCCTGGCCAGTGAGTGTCCTCTGGCTGGCCCCTCACTCAGCCCCACGGAGAGCTTTCTTGTTCAGCGAGCCACAGACTCACACGGGTGAAATCGTTTCTCAAGGGACCCACCAGGCACGAGGATTGTAAACCAAGGGGAGCTGAGCCAGGGGTGGGCCTGTTTGGGCAGATCTGGGGGGGGCTCCGGGAGGGGTGGTGCCAGCTGCTTCCTAATCTCTGCTCGCCCACCTGCTGGTCTCCCTGCCTCCATCCACGGGGTGGGGGATGGACACGGGAGGATTCAAGCAAAGTCAGAAGCATTGGGTGGTGGCTGGTTCGGTGTGCGGAGGCCTGGGCCAGCCTGGGAGGTCGGCACTAACCTCAGGGAGCGCCTTCTGCTGCTCGGGCCAGTCCCCAGAACCCCCGCCACCCTCGGGAGCGAGGCCTTTCTTAAGGGCCGCAGGCCTGGGGTGTTACATGGGGCTCAGTGTCTGCAACATTTCGAACTCTCTGTGTAAGAAAGAGAAAGTTGTGGAGACCAGTTTCGGTTTTCTGGTTTTGACACACTCACTAAAGGTTTGCTCCTAGGATTCCTCCCTCCTCCTTGTTCTCGGGTTAGCCAGAGTGTGCTTTGTAATCAACTAACTATTAAATAACAAAGCCTTCACAAATGCAGTCTTTTTCTTTGCCAGAGCTGCCCCTTTCGCCCGCCCGGGAGAAACTCTTACCAATTTGTAAGTAAAGTCATTTTGAAATGTGGATGAAACAGGGACAAGAGTCTGAGCCCTTCCCCCTTATTTTCTTGGTCTGTTTAATGAGCGCTCTCAATTTCAGATTCGTTATAAGGAGGTTTGTGACTAGAGAGTCAGCCTGAATAGCCCAGTGGTTGAAAGTGCTTGTTCAGCCCATGGGTTTAAACTTAGGGTTAGTGACTTTGGGCAGGTAAACGTAACCCTTACGCCTCAGTTTTCTCATCTGTGAAGTGGGGGAAATAATCGCACCTTCCTCGTGGAGTTGTTAGGTTGAACAGAGGAAAGGCTTGGGGGAAACAGCTCCCTTCCTGGCATCCGTATGCTTTCATCATTGGCTCCTGTTATGTGGTTCCGGTCTTTCCTCGTGGAGTGTAGGTGGAAGCGAGTGATTAAAAAGAGGGGGCTTGGTGATTCTGGATTCAGAGGAATTCAGAGGAGATGGACAGATTATCTGGTGGCTAGCGTCTAGAAATGATTTTCATCTCCTTTATAACTATCAGGGGCTGGGCATTCTTTGCGGGGAGTTGATTGTCATGGGGACGCCATGTTTGTGTTTTGGGTGCATTTACAAGGTACAGAGCACCTCCACGCTAATGCATCATCACTAGCTGACCCTGTGCAGCCAGCACTGAAGCGTGTGGTCCACACCCTGACACTGAAATATGTTGACTCAGGCTGTAGAGACCAAAAGGTGCGAAGGTGGGGTTGGCAGAAGGGCCGGTTTTCCCTTTCTGTGGGGGACTACGCTAAGGACAGAAGCAGCGCACGCACCGTGTTGGGTGGGAGGGGCCATCAGCTGGATTTATCCACCAGGACTTGCTCAAATGGGTCAAGAGGTGGAAGTCGAGTTTGGGTCTGTAGGTTTGCACGGTGGACAGGCTAGCACATTAGTGGCACAGGTACTGGTTGACTAGTGAACAGCCCATCAGCAGTCCCTGCCGTTTGAACTCCCTGGAGGCACAGTGGTACCAACTCTGGTTTCTCCGATGCTGAGCTTGGACACTGATATCTGATGCAGTCAAGCATGACAGTTTGAAGCTCCCTTTAGCTTCCCAGTGCTGAATGTGAGCACAGAGGTTCTGTCTTGTCCTGTGTCTAGGACCCAACTTGCAAGGCATTTGAGGTCCTTTGAATGTTAAAAGAACTAAACCAGTAACTTTCTCCTTTGAAAAAAACTAGGGGTAAGTTTTCTCTTTGAGTGCTGAGGTCTGTAGCGTTAGATTATGTGGATCTTATCAGATTAAATGATCCCTACTTCTCATAAGGCATTGTGTGATGTTCCAAGTCACTGAGTTATAAAAAAAAAAAGAGAGAGAGAGAAATATGATTTGGTTTTGAGCATTTATTTGGGAATCTCAGGCATCCGGTGGCAACAATTGAGATATCGTTAGAGGCAAAACAGGGGCAGAATCAGTGCATGGAGATGAGCTGGGACCTTGGTCCTTCTCTAGAAAACTGCCTGCCTCTTTGTTTACATGCCCTTTGGCTCATATTTCACCAGCCCTCAGCTTGGGTGGTTGTTGGAGGTGAAAAACCGGGTTCTAAACTGCTCTCTCCCCTGTCTCTCTCCTCTCTCCCCTCTCCCTCTCCCCCGCCCCCGCCCTTCTCTAGCCCTAAGGATGAAAATCAAAGAAGTGAAAAAAGAAAACGGCGACAAGAAGATTGTCCCCAAGAAGAAGAAGCCCCTGAAGCTGGGGCCCATCAAGAAGAAGGAACTGAAGAGGCTGGTCCTGTACCTGAAGAACGGGGCCGACTGTCCCTGTCACCAGCTGGACAACCTCAGCCACCACTTCCTCATCCTGGGCCGGAAGGTGAAGGGCCAGTACTTGCTGACGGCCATCCACAAGTGGGACAAGAAGAACAAGGAGTTCAAGAACTTCATGAAGAAGATGAAGACCCACGAATGTCCCACTTTTCAGTCGGTTTTTAAGTGATTCTCAGTGGGCGGGTTGGGGAGGGGCGTGGCTTGGGGCGTGGCTTAGGAGGGGTGGGGCCAAGCGGACACACCCGGGGGTCACACCACCCGTGCTCCTGCTGCTGGGGAGGGCTTTGTAATCCAGTAGCTTTGCCCTCGCAGCATCCTTCTCCCTCCCTCCCTCCCACCTTTCCCCCAGCACCGCCCTCCAGACCCCACTATAGCCGATATTTAAAGCCGCACGCCCAGGTCAGGAAACCCATTTAGATTAGGAAGCTTTTGAAGACCGACAGTGTGGAGCAGCAGGCCACCGGGGAAAGGGAGGGTCAGGGACCATCTCAACCAGAGACGCAGTCCCTCCAAAAGAAAACGCTGCCAGTGAGGAAAGGGGATTGGCGGCCAGTGGGAGGCGGCAGCGGACGACGTTAGGTGCTGCCACTTTCTTCGTGACCTGCAAACTGCTCGTGGAGCGATCAGCTAATCTCTGCCTTTGGAACTAGAAAATTCTCACTGCTGATAAGACGCGTGGCGTTTCTCTTTTGTGTTTTTGGCAGAAACAGACACCCACACCACCCTTACCACTTAAGAGCAATTCCAGAGTGTGGCAGGTCCAGGAGGGGCTTGAGAAACAGTGAAAACCAAGGGAGGGGCCCGCCCCCACCCGACCCCCTCCCGGGCACGTGCGTCTTTGATCTGAATATCGGCCAGTTTCAGATGCCCTGGAGATGTTACCATCTACCCTGGGCATGGTCACTTCTCCTGACACTTGGAGGGCAGCAGGTGCCTGCATTCAGGTGGGGAAAAGGAAACTTCGTGGGCACCAAACCTATGGCCTGACAGAGATGATGCTGTGTAGACTGAGAAGGCAACTGTTACTGGTTTTCAAGCAACATAGTTAAAGGGGAAAAACAAAAGAATTTAGAGCAGCCCAGCAAATTGCTAGTGTGGGGTGGATGGTCGTGGGGTGAGGAGCTGAGTATTCTCATGCATCTGTTTGTTCATTTCACACTGTTTTAAAGAACAACAACAAAAACCCATTTACTTTTCAAGGTTGAAAAAAAAGTCTTTGTCGAGCATCTGGAAGGTGTGCTAAGACCAGGGTCTCTTGGTGCATCTGAGGCAACTTTCTAGCTGAGTGGAGGTCTCACTGAGCATTTTCATGGGAGGTGGGTTCTGCCAGTAGCGTAGCCAGTGGACCCTCCTTCCTGAGGAGTTCTGGGTGGCTCTGGACCCAACACAACCTAATCAAATCTCACAATGCTCCCATTCTTGTCTTTCTTGTGAAAAAATTAATTCCTATAAACTTGGTTGCCTACAGATCAAAGAAATTCAGAATGGCCTGCCTGCCTGTCCTGCACATCAAAAAATTGTTTTGTTGTTGTGTGACTTTTTTTTTTTTCCATTTCTGCAGAGGGAAAGTTAAGTTCCAAGGGTCCTCATCCAAGGAGAGCGTTTCAAAAGCAAAGCATCTTTAGTTTTTCCCAGGGGCCCTAAGGTAATTCTCAAAGCCATTGTGTTTAACAAGCGGCATACATAAACCCATCCACTTCTTCAGCAACTTGACCCCTCTTGTACAATGTATAGGAAGCAGTTCTGCCAGTCATGTTAATTTCTTCCTCAAGCCTGATCCGTAATTCTCTGTGGCACTTTGAGGACTTTAGTGGTTGTCCCTCTGGATGAATATTTATCCCCGATCCGATGTTGCAGTGAGGCTGGGAATTATCACCCCTAGGGCTCTGTCTGCCCTGACACCAAAATAACGGAGGATTCTGTTAACTTCTGAGGACTCCACTCCGCAAGCCAGCCTGCCAACTTCATTACCTACCTGAGGGTTATCCTGATCAAATGAACCCCTCACAACTAGTGATGCTTCATTTCATACGTTCTTTGGGGTTCCCTCTGACCTTTAATCATAAAGCGTTGGGGAGCTTACATGATCCGCCTGTAATTTTGGATGGGTTTTTTTTTTTTTTTTTAATGTGTATATATATTAGTCCATTAGGAATATTCCACTTTCCTATTGTCAACTGAAATGCAGAGCAA
The DNA here is from genome assembly GCF_048773025.1 of Camelus bactrianus. Classification (NCBI taxonomy): domain Eukaryota; kingdom Metazoa; phylum Chordata; class Mammalia; order Artiodactyla; family Camelidae; genus Camelus; species Camelus bactrianus. The sequence continues at coordinate 31,603,848 of NC_133564.1, read as the reverse complement.
TTTCATGAGTGCATGGATCCGGGTCTAAGTTTTGGTTGATTAACTCAAGCGTTCAGTGTTTATGTGTATCTGCTTGTTTGGACAGAGCATGTCATGCAACAAGGCCTCTGTCCTGGGCACGGGTCTTTGGAGAGGGCTGTATGTGGGGCAGAGGGGTTGCTGTAGAAAGATTAGGAATGAATAGGTGTCCACGCTGCGCAACTCTCTCAGTGGGGATTCTCAGGTAGGAAGCAGTGTTTCAGAAAGAGTTCAAAATAAATTGGAAATGTGAAACACAACAGCAAGTTTTACACCAGCTACAGGGTCCCAGGACCGTGGACTCGGGACAGCCCTGTCTACCACACATCAGCAACTTAAGGGCAAAGGGAGGCTTTGAGCCCGAAGCTACATTTTATCACAAACTTTTGTCTTTTTCAACAAAGGATATAGCAGAACCAATGTGCAGACTCATTGACTTGGTCATTGGTTTTCAAAAGGGGTCTGTCTGTGATTCGGTAATTATTGCTAGTGCAAAGGTCCTATTTGTCAAGGTTTAAAATAATCATTCTGGGTGGAATCCTCTGAGGCCATCGGCCAAAATCAGCTAAATCTTTGGAAGAATATCAGTGTTTATCTTAGAAGATAGAAAATGAGATGAGAATTCCAAGAACTTTATTTTTAGGGTACCCGGCATCACTCCTGGTTCTCGGTGCCAGTGAGTTAGCACCGGGGGCTTCTCAAGGCAGAAGCCAATCAGAACTCCAGTTTTCATCTGGTCTGTAAATTACAGAAAATCCCCTCCCTGAACCTAGAAGCTGTTTTTCTCATCAGACTCCAAGTCCCTAGTTGCTGTAATTCCACAGACATGCTGGGCTCAGCTGCTCTGTGGTGGACGTGCACCTTCGGAAACGCCCCTGGAATGATGTCCTGGCCCTTCTGACCTGTCACCAGCAGAAACATAGGACACAGACGAAATTCCTTTTCCCTCTAGTCCTTTCACATAGCACCCTTCTTATAGAGTCTCAATCTTTTACAAAAGCTTCGAATACTGTGAAGATGTTTTACATTCCATTTCATTTGTGTGTTTTTTTTTGAACTGCATATTACCAGATGTTTTGATGTTATCACTTATGTTAATAGTAATTCCCTTGTGTGTTCATTTTATTTTCATGCTTTTTCTGCCATGTATCAATATTCACTCGACTAAAATTCACTCACTTAATCAACGGTTATGTGCATTGTGACTTTTTCACCTCCCGGAATACACCACACAACCTCTTCCACTGCACACCCCTCCTCTCTTGAGTGTGTTCAGAGATATTTTCCAGTCCTGGTTTAACGGGTTTCAAATGGTAACAGGGCATGGTGGGCTGGAGGAGAAACTGGGAGGCATTGCAGGCATCCTCACCTGTGCCCCATGTATACCACCTGCTCCAATGAATGAATTACCGAAGTGTTTCTCCTGGCTGTTTGGCTGTGTGTGTTTCAGATCAGAGAGAAGGTTAAATACTTGCTCTCCAAGAATGTATTTTCCAACCCTGCCTGATTTTCTTCTCCATGTTTTTTCGGTTTCAGATTATCTTTCCCCTCCAGCCAACTCAATGTTGAAATTCCAACTCAACCTGGAAAACTCTGGTATCTGGAGTTTTAGACCCACATGAACCTTAGAGGTGACCCACATCTGCCCCTTTAATTTACAGATGAGAAGCTATAATGTGGGTTGGTTAGAATTTCCCGAGGAGTTTGGGGCTTCCAGGTCACTGGCGTGGCTGGCACCAGAACCAAGGGCTCCAAGTCCCTGTCCTGTAGGTCTGAATCACCACTGAGCCTCTCCTTGGACCCAGACTGGCACTGGCCGAGCCCAAGTGGTCTCATATTGGACTCTGTGCTTCTTGCCTAAGGAGATCTTTGGTGTAACTTTTAATTCTGTAAGCAGTGACAGTGACAACTTTGGTTTGTGTCATTCCCTGATTCACAAAGCACTTCCAAACCTTGGACAGCTGGCAGTTTTACCCAGAAGTGAGCAAATACTCTCAAGTCACCCCCAAACCACACCTGGGCACAGAGACACCATTTTTAAGGCGTGGTATGAGGACTTGTAAAAATTCCACAAAGTCGTGCTCTAAAGTCAAAAGATTTTCCCATCCTAGTGTACCTGAGACCTGACAATGCCAGCCCAGCCAAGGAAAGTGTCAGCATTTCTTTTTAGTTCCCCTGTGGTTAAATAAGAAGGAAAATGTCTTTCAGGCTGTGTGTGGATATCATTGTCACCTTATTGGACCCCCACTACCATGACTTACCCATAATTTTTTTAAAAATTCAAAACAGCAAGAAGAAATCAAATCGCCAAGAAGATGATGAAGTATTCAAAGAGGCATCAAGCCTTCAGCTGCTGGTGTCACCTTGGAATTTGGGGTGTCCAAGGGTCAGAGTGGCGTGAGCCTCGTGCCTAAGAGATGCCCCCAACACCAAGAACAGCAGACTTGCCCACACCCCCCTTCAAGGAATTGTACAGACACTCTCCTACCCAGGGGCAGAAAGAGACTGAGGATCATAACGTTGTCCAAGTTCGGTGGATCTTGCTTCTTAGACAACAAACCCAGAAGCGCTACAATTCCCTTTCTCTCCTGGGGAAGGGAATTCCGAACCAACCATCCAGCAGTACTCAAAGGAAGCAGGGAGAATCATTCTTAAATGTTAGCATGTGTCACGCATTTTCTGGCTTCCACCCCCGGAAATGCAGATTTGGAAGTTTGCCGTGGGGCCCTAGATCTCAACTTTGAGCCAGTGCTCTAAGTTTTCCAGATGCTAGCGGTCCGCTGGATCTTTCTTTGCATCACCTCCTGGTAGGACATTAAGTGGCTTGGGGATGAGAGGCCGGAGATGACTTTGGGATCTCCTTTCCCCTACTCACTTCTTATTGCTGCAGCGCTTTCTGAAGTTCTGTATTATTTTTCCTAAGTATTAATTAAAAGCGGTAAGTTAGATACACGAGGGAGGGGATAAACCTAACTCTTTCATTGCCGGGTCCATCTGGCTCTCCAAGGAGTGCTTTTCAAGTCTAATATGCATATGAGTCACCTGGAAACCGAGTTAAAATGCAGGTTCTGATTGGATAGATCTGAGGCGGGGCTGAGGTTCTGCATTTCTGATTGGCTCCCGGGTGAGGGGCGGGGCTGGCACTGCTGGTCCACAGAGGCTCTAAGGGGGCACGTGGAAAGGCTTCCCGCTGGCTCAGCAGAATCCTGGCTCCCTGCGGTAGTAATGCCACCTCCGGGGTCCCCAGACAGAGCTCATCTCCCCAGGACTCGAAGTATTAACCATGCTTTGAGGCAGAAAGCAAATCCAACTGTGGGAGAGTCGCGGTTAGAAACCCAAAGCTGGGGACCCATCCTCTCCATCTGTTCATTAGAATTCACTCTTGTCCCGGCTCTCCGGGTTTGATTCTTTTTCCTCAGACTCCACTTAATCCGGAAAATACAGATCTCTTTCTTTCTTTCCTTTTCTTTTTTTCCCCTTCCTCCGCAAACTTAGCCATCCAGCCTCTTCCGCCTACCGACCTCCCCCAGCCCGGCCTCCGCCCACTGGGGTGGGGGAAGGGTCTTTGGAGTTCACCAACTGATGGTGTTTCCTTCGGCCGCCAAACAATATCAGAATCTGACAGCACAACGGGGACGTTTCACGTTCCATTTGTGCACATCTGGGCAGCTTCAAGCTCAGGTTATGGGAGAGGCCACAAGAAGTCGAGGGGATTGGGGATGAAGTATTTGCAGGGGAAATCCCACCTCTTTGATAGATTGCGGACAGCCTGCCGAGCTGGGCTGATTTACTGGGGGCACAGGCGTGAGGAATTTCTGTCAGCCAAGGCCGAGGAAGGCTGCTCTTTGCGGGCTGGGAGAAGACGGGTACCAGGACAAGCTCCAAATAGGAGCCGAAAGCTTCTGTGTCTTTATACATCTGTGGACTATTTAGATAAGTAGGAGCTGTACTTAATCACGGAGAGAGTTGTTTGCTTAAAGGAAGGGAGGGAAAGTTGTGTGTGTGTGTTTAAGGAGGGTTGGAGGAGGTGGGAGGAAGGAGAAAATATCCAGCAATTTTCCACAGCCGAAACCCCACCACGTGCTTTTAATTAGGATGACCTCCCCATCACCGCAGCGCCAGAGTTGGTGGGTGGGGCGGGGGTGAAGGACTCAGTTCTTGGGATCCTGTCCTCAGGATTTCGGATAAGCTGTGAACTGCAGGGGAAGGTCTGACCTCTCTTCCTTGGAGTTCCTGAGTCCTGGGCCTGGGACCTGTGTACGCTCAGGAAGCCTGTTCATCGACTTAGCCAGATGGGATTCTCTGCTAGGGTTTCTCTGAGATTCTTAAGCTGTCAGAACTTAAATAAAGCCATCAAAACCCAGGATGGTACATTAGACTTCTTTTCAAAAAAAAAAAAAGAGTAAATAAAAGAGAATTAGAAAGAAAAGGAGACCCCGATGAGATGTTTCTTTCATGATCCCATCTCTGCAGGACTTTTTAATAATCCACACCAGTTTCACTGCCATTCTTTGTACCTTGTGATGGATTGGGGGTGGGAGATGGTTGAAGGGCCTTAGTTTCCGTTTCTGCTGTCTAGTTAGTTCTTTGGAGAGTGCACGCAGAGCTGGGTAATTTTGCCTCTTTGCCTTGAAGATTTAGCCCATAATCTGAAGGACTAAAGCCGTTGCCTGCCCAAACCCAAGTGCCTATTTCACAATGTGGCCCAGAGACAGCCAGGGTGGGTTCCAAAGAATTAACTGGATTCATCTGGGGTCAGCACTCCCTCCCAAGGTTGGCAGCAGAGGCCACTGGGAATCTGAATCTGGCTGCCCGACTTGGCAGGTTCCTCAGTGACTTCTAGCAGCAGTGTGTTGTCCCCTCTGGCATGGCAGATGGGGCCCTGATCCAAGCCAGTCCTGGGGGAGGCCCCAAGGCTCCTGCAGAGGAGGAAGAGGAGGAAGAGGTAGCTTGGAGTCGGCTAGAGGAAAACAATGAGCCCCAGCCTGTAAACTGCAATTAATGTCAGCAGGAAGCCTTCCCAGCTCTGCCCCTGACTTGCCAAGTCCATGCCCTCTCATAATTCTCCCAAGCTGCCTCCTTCCTTTCAGATGCCTCCTCTCTGCAGGCTGTTGAAGATGTGAAGCTTGGAGATGGTGCCTCCTTAGTCTCTGTCGTGGGATGCGGAAGCATCCCACGACAGAGACTAAGTGGGGACTGTTCTGATGAACATCAGGATCCAGAGACTTGCTTGTATTTCCATTTGACAAATTGGAAGGAAAGAACTCATCTTTAAAACCCTAGGAACTTGCCTGATTCTGCTGTGAATCTTGATGGGGAAAAAAAAAAAAAAAAAAAAAAAAAAAAGAACGGACAGCTGGTGGTCTTAATCAACTCCTAGCCAAATATTTGCATCCTAGACCCTCCTAGCTATGATCCAACGTCCAGCACAGCTCTGCACTGGGGTCTGTCCTTCTCCGGGTCTGAACACATCCCATCAGGGCTCCACTGAACCCACAGCAGGTCCAGAGAAAATCCTCCCCTCCTCTCTGACTCACTATTTCCTCCCCTCCTGGTGGATGGAAATGTGAAGCGGTTTGGTTTCAACTGCTGGAGAAAGATATCCAGATTTAAATCAAGTCAAATCAAAGTCATGTGTTTCAAAAGGCCCTCACACATACGCGCATGTGTGTGCACGCGCGCGCACACACACACACACACACACACACACACACACAGAGTCACACATGTGCCCGAGGAGGGTCTGAGCTCTGCACCATCAGGACTCATTTTCCCCAAGTGCAAACAGCTCCGGGTCTAAATTTGTTGCTATCATTCTTCTAATCACTGTTATGTGTTGGGATGATTGTGAGTGGCGTTGGGAATGTTTGCTCTCATGTAATTGCTTGTTTCCTACTGAAATTTCCATGTCAGACCCTTTCATTGTTCTCATTATCGCTGGCCTCCCAATCTGCCCGCCTGCCTGCCCGCCCGCCCGCTGGGGAGGCCATGCTGGCGCTGTTGGTATTGTTGGTGTGGGTCATGGAGTCAGGGGTGGGTCCCCCCACCCCACGCAGGCCGTCAGGCGGCTGTCACCCATCGGCCAGCAGGAATTCAGGGCTGTGAGCTCCCGCTCTGTCCTGAACATCCGGGCTTCCTGGGCCAAACACGGGAACAAGGGAGACCAGACAACAGCCTGGCCTGCCTCCCAGTTTAGAATTAGGCTAAATGCACCCCCACCCCAAGTATTTCAGAGGAAATGTGACCCCTGTGTTTCTTAATGTGTACTTAACTCATTAAAATGTTGATTTACAAGGGGTGGGTGATGTCCAAACAAACCTCAGGGCCTCTAGTCCCAGCTGGTTTTTTTTTCCCCTTAGGAGTTTCCATGAGTAGTGTAGGTGGGGTGAAGGAATCGAAGATCTTGATTTTGAACCTCGAAGTGACATTCCATCAGGAATGAAACTTGGACCGAGAAGCTGGGAATGCTGACCTTTGGAAGCGACCTGTTCTCTAGACAAGTCATGCATTTCTAGACCTAATCAGGACCACCTGGACTTGCTCACAGCCAAGTCACTGTCCAGGCAGCACAAGGCATTTGAACTTGACCTGTGCGGAAAATGATCCAGAGTCCATGAAAAGAGAGGCCGGTGTCCACTCACAGGAATAAACACTCAACCGCAGGCACACTGGGAATTCCGGGATGAACATTTACTCCTTCGGAGAGCCCAGCCCTTCCAGGAATTTAGGGTGCATTGTCTTCCTGGGTTCAAGTAAAACCCGTTTAGAATGGGGCGAAAGGCTGATGAGTGATGGTGAATTCAGCCCAGAGTTCCCACTTGGACCCCCCGACTTCTTTACGAAGCCATGAGCTTTTGTTCATTTCTCATTTCTTTTAGCAGAGGTACCTAAAAATCCTGATCCCCAAACTGGTGTGCTGAGAACACACATTTCAGGGTGTGGATGTCTATAGATGGATGTGCATGCACACGTGTGTGTATGTCCGAGCATATAGGAGCTGATGTCGGGGTGTGTGTGCTTATGTTGGTGTCTGTGTGTGAAACGTGGCTCCAATACCAGCCCACTGGGATGTCCCCCTCCACTGGGCCCCTCTTCTGCCAGCGCCCACCATCCTTAATGTACAATGGAGTGTTAAGTTGTGTGCTGCGGCCAAGTCTGTCTCCTATTGGCCACTTCTGTTTCTGGGATGTCTTTTGAGCCCTTCAACCCATTTGTAGGCCGATGAGCGTAACACTAGTGTAATATACATTACACCATACGTGACGCATGGTATTCCGTTATCCTCACATTATATCTGTGTGATACTGGTTCGGGGCTGCCCTCCTCCACTGCATTCCCCTCAGTGTATGGGGCTTGTGCTCGGGTAACTTGTATTGATGGCTAAGAAAAAAGAGCGATGGGTGCAAACAGCTGGACTTCCGCATCTGCAGGTGTGGAGCCTCCCAGGAGAAAGGAAAGTGACTGGAGAGGTTGGGCAGCGTCCCAGTGGCTTTGCTGTCCCTGCCTAGGAGATTTCCCTCACCTCCTGTTGGCTCCAGTGGGTGGAAGGTGTCTTCAATTAAACTAGCTTTGTTTTCTTCCATTAGGAGAGGAAGATGGTGAAAACATGCCAGTAGATCTGAATGTATTAAAGATTGGTGTGGCTTCACAGACGGTGTCCATCAGCTGCTGACATACCAAGGAAATGAGAGGAGAGCTGGCTTTCCAGTATTATTTTGGCAGGGGACCTAGCAACCGACACTGATCAGAATTAAGGCTTATAAAGCACAGAGCCAGGACCTGAACACTGAGCTCTTTCTTGTAAGATGTTTTCAGCTCCTTATCTCTCAGAACTGTTAACTGCCTGCATTTGGCTCTCTCCCCTGGGGAACCCTTTATTGATTTTTTTTAGGATGATCCTGTCTGATACAAGCCATGAAGATCTGAGCTGGCCAGAAAACCTGGGATATTTTCTCCTAAGTAAGTGGATCTTTTCTGTGAAGTTAATTCTTCAAGATTCCTTGCTGTATGACTTGAAAATGCACACTCAGAAGACGGCGAGGGGGCAGGGGGGAGAACCACCAGTATCAACATTAAACCCAACCAGCAACAACAAAATTAAGAAGTCAGGAAACAAACCTCTGAGTTTAGCATAGATCTGCAAAAGAGAGAGAGAGAGAGAAAAAAAAAAAAGGATTTCTGAAAACTTGATAGAGACTCTGACTCCGAAAGTAACAAAAGGGAAGGTTAGCTCCTATCCAGGTCCACATGTGCTCTTTGGGATACTCTGAGATCCAGGACACATATCATCAGCTCAGGGTGCTATCTTGTTCTCTCACTTAAAGGCATCTTGAGAAGAATCATGGCATTGAAATCGGCTTAAAATACTGCTCCTTACATGAAGCAGAAGGAAAAAAAAAAAACTGGATGAATTAGATTACGTCAAAATTAAAAATGTCTGTGCATCAAAAAACACAATCAGCAGAGTGAAAAGGCAGCCCACGTAAGGGGAAAATTTGCAAATCATCCGTATGATAAGGGGTTAATACCCCTAATATATAAAGAACCCTCTCCAACTCAACAACAACAGAATGAACAACGTGAGTAAGAAATGGACAAGAGATGTGAATAGGCGTTATCCCCGAAGAAGATGCACAAATAAGCACATGAGAAGGTTCTCGGCATCACCGGTCAGGAGGGAAATGCAAAACAAAACCAGAATGAGATACCGCCTCACATTTATTAGAATAGCTACTATTAAAACACAAACGCGTGTCGGCAAGGATGTGGAGAATTTGGAACCCTCTGGCACTGCTAGTAGGAACACACAATGGCACGGCTGCTGTGGGAAATAACGTGGCAGTCCCTCAAAAAATGAAAAATAGAATTACCACATGATCCATGCAGTTCCACTACTGGGTAGGTTCTCAAAAGGATGGAAGGTGAGGTCTTGTGGGGATTTGTACACCCATGTTCATAGCAGCGTTATCCACAATAGCCAAAAGGGAGATGAGTGGGTAAACAAAGCATGGTATGTGCATACGATGGAATATTATTCAGCCTTACAAAGGAAGGCCATCCTGACACATGATACAGCAACGTAGATGAAACTTGAGGATATTCTGTGACGTGAAATAAGCCAGTCACAAAAAGACAAACACTGTATGATTCCACTTATAGGAGGTCCCTAGAAGAGTGAAGTTCATAGAGACAGAAAGTAGAATGGTGGTTGCCAGGGGTGGGGGTGCAGGGGGAAGTGGAGAGTTGTTTAGTGAGTATAGAATTTCAAGTTTTTTCCACCTCCTTGCACTCACCGCACTGGGGCTTACAAGAGGAAAACAGCTCCGCCCAGAGCAAAAGTAATCGGGCCTTGCAGTGGTGAGATTTTCCAACCTTGGTGGGCAAGCTCCTCCTCTCTGGTTCCACACAGACACGCACACTCATTCATGCACACACACGCACATGCAACACATGAACACAGTCACAGAACACGTACATACACGTTTTTCCAGCCAGCTCAGCAGTTGCCCTCTGTGAGATGACGCTGGTTCCCAGCCCTCCTGCTGGGCTGGAATGGATCCCTGAACTCACCTCCCTGGGCCCCCAGCCCCGGGACTTGTGCTGGGAGGAGGAAGAGGGCGGGACTGCCTTGGGCATCACTGAGAAGCTCACAGCTTCACCCGCGGGGCCCTGCTCCTCCCTGGTGGGAGAAGAGGGAGCTTGGACCAGGGGCCCCACCTTGGAGGGGACATGTAACCAAGCAACAGTATCCATCAATCCACGAGGCTCTCCAAAACTGTTACCACAAATGTTACTTCGGATATACCATCTCTACCCCCCAGTTTTTAAGATTTCTTTATTTCCCTTTTTTGTCTACTCATTTTTTCCCTGTCTTTTCTCTTTTCCACTTTTTTTTTTCTTTTAATCACCTTCCATTTTTGTAAGTTTGGCTTTTTTAGATTCAGCATTTCAGTGATAACACAGCCTTCGTCTCTCTGTGTGATTCACCTCACTTGGCACAATGCTCTCACCGTCCGTGCCTGCTGTGTGTGTTGGGGGAGATAGGACAGAGGTTTAAGGGCACAAATTTGCAGTGAGCTTTGGGTACAAACTTAGAATGAGTTCTAAGCTCTAGAGACTTAATGCACAGTATAGTGAATATAGACAAAAATGTTGTATTATAATCATCAAGCACACCGAAAGGCTAGATCTTAATTATTCCACCCATCATAGAGAAATTATGTGACATGATTGAGGTGCTGATTATTGCTGAAATGGCAATCACATCACGACACATAAATATATCAAGTCAACATGTCGCACACCTGAAATTTACACAGCGGTCTAATATATTTCAATGTCAAATATATTTCAATGAAAGAAATTCAAAGGCAAAACAAAAATCATCTTCCTTCCTGGCTCTCCCTCTGGCTCCTCCCACGCCAACGCTCAGTCTTCCTGTCTTTTCCAAGCTCTCTCCTTGTCTTCCTTGCTTTCTCAGCATCCCTTCATAGCCAGATACAACCTTTGGCTCAGGGACTCTGGCTTTGTGGTGCGATGCAGCAGGGACCCTCCTACAGGCTGGGCCACACTTGGGGAACCTGTCCCCACTGTAGAAGGTCAGTCAACCTCCTTTACACTGGCGAAGCCCTCCTCCTCATGTTTCTCAGTTGCCCCGTTCAGCCTGCCTTTGACTTGAGGGTACCCAAGCCTGATGTGCTGATGTTTGGCTGGGCCACTGCAGCAGCGCTGGAGGAACGGCAGCCTCTTCCAGGGAAAGGGGGATGTGGGCTGTTCCCGTAGGTGTAAAATGTAGCATGTTCCGCCTGCCCCCCCTGCCCCCCGGTCCTGGTTCATCCTTGGATGCAGGAACAAAAACCAGCCACAATTGTTTTCCAGCCTGGGCGGCACATTCCTTCCACAGCTCATCACCCTGTAATCAAGCCTGGTGCCCGCCACGCACACGAGACTCTAAACAAAAGTGCTTCCTTTCACACACAGCAGACGCATCCTCTGTCTGTCCCTTCCCCAGCTTGGGACTACTGGCCTTGGGCTGTGAAATCCTGCTGGGCAGGGAGAGGCCTGAGGGAAATGAAAGAAACGTTCTGCCTGACTGAGGCAGAGGATAGCTGGTGGCCTCATTTTCCGAAGAGCTTCGAGAGGCACAGAGCCCTTCCAAAGGGTCCCCTTCCCTGTCAACTGCTTTCCTTAGTACTATGGGGATTTCCCTGGCCAGGGGGCATTGGGGTCTGGAACTTACTGGCACTCAAGGTGGGAAGAACAGACAAACAGCCATTTCTCTCTGCCCAGCCTGCTCCATCCGACGGAGGGAGAGGGTTCTGTTGTTCTTAGTCACTTGTCAAAGCCAACTTTGTTGGGTTACCACTGGCCCCCCTATTATGAAGGTGGCAAAGATAAGGCAGAATTGAATCCTGTCCCCAGGTACCTTACAGACTCATAGGGAAGGGAAGACATGGATGTCAGCGACCACAGAGATGGGTAGGACTTACAGTGTGAAATCAGAGAAGCACGAATGAGCTCCCCTGAGAGCAGTGCTATCCAGGAGGGTGGCAAAGGGAGGGCAGGGGGCACTGAAGTCGGGTCCCAGAGAATGTGGAGAATGGGATGTGCAGAGTCAGGAAGAGGGGTCTGGGCAGAGAACACTGGGAGAACCGGGGCTTGGAGCTGATGCTGCAGGAGCCACGGAAGACTGATGCTCCAGAGACAGATCTCATCAGAAGTTGCTTCAAGGAGCCCCAAGAGCCCAGAAGGGAGAAGGAAAGACACAGCCTGGCTCTGTCCAGTGCTGTGCATCTTAATGACCGGCTGCTTGAGGAGTGAGTGGTGGCCACCGCTGAACTGACCTGGCTAGTGCTACTCAGAGCACGATCCGGGGAGTGCTGTCCCCGGACACGTGAAATAGGTGTAGACATTGCAATTCGATGGGGTGATGTAATGTCTGTTGAATCTCATAAGACAAATTTTGAGCTTGCATTTCGCATGCTTTGCTTTTATTCACTTTTTTTTTCTGACAACTCATCTTTATTGTATTCTACAAAATAGGGAGTTCCTCACCAGACTGGAAAGAAAAACCCCATTAGGTCTTTGATGACGGATAGTTGGAGCAGCACCACCCCGGCTTACGCCTGCCCTTCTTCCTGAAATAAACCCCATTCTCCCTCCGGCACACGAGGTTTGAAGCCCAGTCTGTCTCCTCTCTCCAGATGGACCACATGTGGTGTCTGCGCAGCCATGCTGGAGGCATACAGTGGGTCAGGACCTGAATCAAAGGTGTCCAGGTTGGCAGGGGCTGATGTTTTGGGCCCCAGCCCCGTGATGGGCACCCTGGGTGGTGAGGCAGGTCTGGACCTGAGTTTGGCCACCAGCATGGATTCAGGGGAGACCCCTCTGCAGGTGCGCTTTATCTTTGACCTTTGGAGTCCTGTCTCTTTTCTTAGAAACTACGTTCACCTGTTTAGTATTTTTTTTAATTTATTTGGTATTGAAGTATAATTGCTTTACAATGTTGTGTCAATTTGTGATGCACAGCATAGCAATTCAGTTGTATACATATATTATATTTTCCTTTTCATATTCTTTTCCACTCTAGGCTATTACAAGGTATTGAACATAGTTCCCTGTGCTGGACAGTAGGGCCTTGTTGTTTATCTATTTTATATACAGTAGTGTGTATCTGCAAAATCCCGAACTCCCAGTTTATCCCTAGTATTTGTAACTGGTTTACGGAATCAGCTGGACTTAGGCTGCCATAAGGAAATAATTCTCTTCCCCACTGTTGCCTTTCCCATCTGCTCAGTTGGCTCCTGTTCCCGGGAACTCATGCAGCTTCCAGAGCTTTCTGGTCCCTTCCAGGGACTAAGGAGCAATCTTGTTTTCAGGTACCAAAGAGTCCAGGCTGTCCAAAGATGCTCAGTTCTTATTCAAGTTAAACTCCCCCGCCTCCATGACCTCTGAAACCTACAGGGGAGAAAGGGCAGGCGGTCCTGTCCCCCGGTCCTGCCTCCTCCCCACTGGGAGCCCCAGATGGGATATGTTCTCCCCCTTCTAGTGCACAGTGGTCTGGAATGGGGGTCCTCATATTTGAATGGTGCCCCAAACTAGGCTCTTCCTCTCATGGGGATTTTTAAGAATTATTGGAAATCCTCCCTGCTCCTCATGGAGATTGCTCATCTGCCAGCTGACAAGCCACCCGCTCAGGTCCTGCTTAGGGGAGTATAGCCCAAAGCTGTCTGTCAGGGTCACCTGCTCCTGGAGGGAGCTCTCAGGATGTAGCTCTTTAGATGGGCTTCTCCCCGCCACCATTTCTGGCCCAGAGGAAACCCTGGCGTGATGGCCCTGTCAGGCCCTGGAAGGCCACTCTCTAGAGGACAGCCCTCCCATCATGCCACCTTCCCAAATAGCAACCACCCTCTGCCCTCAGAGGTCTCCTGTCAAGACCCAGACCTCAGGACATCCCAGCTCCAGGGGGACACTTTTTATGCAACTTCGGAACTTCCGCACCACCTCTGCTCTAGTCCGAGAGCCCTTTTGCTTGAGGTGGGGAGACAGAGGAGGGAAGGGGTCCTTCTGTATCTACTTGGATGAAGCCACCAACCATCTTCAAGAAATTCATTATCAAAGGGGAGGGTATAGCTCCGTGGTAGAGCACATGCTTAGTTAGCATGCACAAGGTCCTGGGTTCAATCCCCAGTACCTCCATTAAAAAAAAAAATTAAAATAAATAAACCCAATTACCTCTCCCCAAATAAAAAAAATTTTTTAATTGTTAAAAAAAAAAGAAATGCATTATCAATAAACAACAAGGTTCTACCGTCTAGCACAGGGAACTATGGTCAATATCCCATAGTAACCTATAATGAAAAAGAATATGAAAATATATATATGCGTGTTCATGTATGACTGAAGCATTACGCTGTCCACCAGAAATGGACGCAACGTTGTAAACTGACTATACTTCACTTAAAAAAAATTACTAACTTAAAAAAAAAAGAAATGTGGTCACCAGCCCCTCCCTCCACATCTTTTCCTATCATTTTAAACTGGAGGAAGGTGATCTGTCCCAGCAGGAGACAGAAAACACTATACTTTGATGTAGAGAATATAAGATAAATAATTAGTGATGGTACAATTTTACCAAAAAGGCAAAACCAGGGACTAAGGTATTATGAAAGTTGCAACTCAAGTATGTAGCTACCCTCGGTAGCCAGCCGCCCTGGGTGTGTCTTTGTAACAGCCCTTCCCAGAGGGTCCTCCCCGAAGCAGAATTTATCTTCCCTGAGTGGATGTTTTGAGTTTGCAAAGTTATGGCTGTGGCCTGCTGCTCCTGGGGGCTGAGCCAGCAAGGGACCAGGGCGCCGGGAATTAACGATGTTTAAGGAAGACAGGCGCGGGTACTTGATTCTGTCCGGCGAGAGGCGAGCGCGCGTCGTAACTCTCCCGGGTCCTTCCCCGCCCGGAGCTCGCCCTCGCACCCCTGCCTGCAGGGGCTGTGTGTCAAGTTCTGGCTGGGTTGCTAGTCGGACGAGTTCCCCAGTGCAGATGTCGGCACGCTTCTTCAGAAAGTATTTGCTGTACGAACTGCCGCGTGAATGGTTGTCACAACTAATTTGCGAGCTCTTTGGGGGCAAGGGAACGCGCCCTCCGTTTTTGCCGAACTTGGCTCTGCTGCAGGGCGAGACCCAGGGCAGGAGTCCCTGCTTTCTTGTCCTGTGTTCCTTGTTCTTTTCAGGGACACCCCAGCCTTCGGGTCCCCCAGATGCAAAACCCTACTTTCCTACGTGAGGCTGTCCCTCCCCTCCCCTACCAAGACCTTGCACCTTTAACCAGCTTTGTGCTTGCCCACCCCCACCCCTGTGACCTCTAGCTCCCCACCCTCCTCTTCATTCCCTGGTTAGCTGCCAGCTGGACTGCCCAGAAACAAGCTCTTCTGCCTCAGGCTAGGAAACAAGGGTGCAAGTGACAATGGGGGCTTCTGTGTGTCTGGTCCTGAGCCATCCGGAGTGCCTAGAGCAGGGCCTGACACCTAATGGTCACTCGATGAACATGGAATGAAAACCTCCATCCCTCAATACACAGTGATGCTCGACACATAAAATACATTTATCATATAATTTGGCCCCAAATTATGTGACCTCTGACCTGAATTTGATGTTTCTCAATTTCATACCATTTTATTTTATTTTTATGTTTTTATTAAAGTGTAGTCAGTTACAATGTGTCAATTTCTGGTGTACAGCATCATTTCCCAGTTTTATGTATATATACATACAGATACACATACAGATATATTCATTTTCATATTCTTTTTCATTAAAGGTTATTACAAACGTTATACTATTTTATATATATGTATTTCTACATAGTATTATGCATAACCATGTATTATAACCATAATAGCATGATTTTGCATTTTTCAAATTTTATTTAAATGGCATCCCATATATGTATGTATATGTCGCTTTCCAAATGTTCAAAGCTGAACCTTGTGTGATTATCCATGTTGACACGTGCATGGAGAAAGTCCACGGATTAGCGCATGTTAGGCTGTGTATTCAAACTATGTACTTTATTACATTCATGAGCATAATTTATTGATAAGTACTCCTGTTTTTTTTTTTTAATTTAAGTCTAGTTTATAACATTGTGTTAGCTTCTGATGTACAGCATAGTAATTCAGTTATACATATATATATTCCTTTTCATAGTCTTTTTCATTATAGGCTATTACAAAGTACTGAATATAGTTTCCTGTGCTGTACAGTAGGACCTTGTTGTTTATCTGTTTTCTATATGGTAGTTAGTATTTGCAAATCCCGAACTCCCAGTTTATCCCCACCACCACCACACGCCTTTCCCTGCGGTAACCATAAGTTTGTTTTCCATGTCTGTGAATCTGTTTCCGTTTTGTAAATAAGTTCATTTGTGTCATTTTTAAAGATTCCACATATAAGTGATGTCATATGATGGATAAATACTCCTATTGATGGATAAAGAATTTGCTTCTATTTTCCAAAGAAATCTAAGCAGTCTCTCTTGGCACTGTTTTCCTTCTCAACTATTTTCTGATCTTTAAAATAAAAGCCCAGAAGTTGAACTCTGAGGGAAGGTGGGAGTCTCCCCAGCAGGTAAAAAGACGGGAGAGACGCTGAGTACTTGTCTGTAAGTATGTTTTCCCTTATACATCCACCATACTTACTGGGTATCTTCCCAGCTGTGCACCCCGGTCCCTGCTACGCACTCGGTGTGCCACTGCGCATGAAATAAAGAGCCTGGACTCTGCCCTTATGAAGTTCACTGGCCAGTGGGAGATCCTGGCATGGGGGAAGGGCAGAATGGATGATGTCCCGTAAGGCACAGGAATTCCTCAGGATGGAAAGGTGTTCTTCAGTTCAGTCCCATAGCACTACCTCAGGCCACTAACGTGGACCTCCTGAAGACCTGCCCCTGGACTGACCTCAGGCTGGGACCTCAGAGACTGGACAGCACCCATGGAGTCTTGGGCAATGTGGTTGTTGCCCAGGGGGGAGACGTGCAGCCAGGTATTGGCTCCTGCTCAGATGTGTAAGGGGATTTAAGAGCAGTGAATCCTCAAGGGCTGGCTGGGGCTGGACACCGAGATGGAGAGCTGTGTACCATCATCCCTCGGTGTCCACAGGGAATTGGTTCCAGGACTCCCACGGCCACCCAAATCCCAGGGTGCTCAAGTGCCTTATGTGAAATGTCACCTGGTTGAATCTGTGATGTGGACTCCAAGGATAAGGAGGGCTAGGTGTATGCTGAACCAGACAAGGACGAGCGCAAGAACTAGAGAATGAGACCCTCAGAGCAGCCAGGATGCTTGAGGCCAGCAGGTCTGGACACTAGTCATTTAGGTGTCAGCTCCAGCTGACTTTATGGGAATGTAGACACGTTCTCTTATTACAATAACAATAAAAATGAACCATGAGCCAGCCCCCATTCTAAGTGTTTTGTTTGTGCTAACTCAGTGAATCTCCATGACAACCTGACCGGCTGGTCCAGATGGAGAAACAGGCACTGAGAGGTGATTTCACTTGATCAAGCTGACATAGCAAGGAAATGGAAGACCTCGAATTTGCACTTGATCTCCTGGTTTCTGAGGGACAGTGTGGTTTAACAGCCTAGGGCCTGGTTTGCCTAATCAAATTGCAGACCCCAGATTTACTTTATTATATATTTTTTTATTGAAGTACAGTCAGTTACAATGTGTCAATTTCTGGTGTACAACACAATGTCCCAGTCATGCATATACATACATATATTCATTTTCATATTCTTTTTCACTAAAAGTTATTACAAGATATTGAATATAGTTCTCTGTGCTGTACAGAAGAAACTTTTTTTTAAAATCTATTTTTATATATAGTGGCTAATATTTGCACATCTCGAACTCCCAAATTTATCCCTTTCCCCTGGTAACCATAAGACGGTGTGGTTTAACAGCCTAGGGCCTGGTTTGTTTAGTCAAATTGCAAACCCTAGCTTTAAAACACGCACCTATTCAATGACCCTGCAATTCCACTTCCAAGTGAAACAAAATCATGTGTATAAACAGATATTTCTACGAGAATATTCATATTAGCCTTTTTCCTAATAGCCCCAAACTGGAAACGACTTGAATGTCAATAAACAGGAGAATGGAAAAACCTACTATATTTACATAAGATATTCATAGAATAGATTGTTTGTCTATTCATAGCATATTCAGCAACAGAAAAGAATGAACTACTCAGAAACCAAACAACATGATTGAATCTCAAACATTTTAGCTAAGTGAGCAAAAAGAGTCACAAAAAAGTATGATTTCTCTTTTTATAAAAATCCAAATGTAATCTTATAGTGAAAGATGTCAGTAGGTGCTGATGGTGGTGGACATACTCTGTATCTTGGTTTGGGTGGTAGTTACAAGAGTGTATACAGTTGTCAAAACATAGCAAATTGAATACCTAAGACTTGGTGAACTTTCCTGTGTGTTAATTACACTCTAATCGGAAATAAAATCTTGGCTTTGCTAACACACTGGCTGTGTGATCTGGTTTTTGAGTTAGTTTACCTCCAAAGCTTGAGTTTTCTCATCTATAAAATGAACACAGAGTTTTTCAGTTCTTATACGTTGTGATTTTACACATCTTCTTAATTATCTAAAAGAAACTACAGGAGAACATTTACCTGATCTTAGGATGGGGAGAGCTTTAGAAGCATAAAGCCATGGATAAATTGCAAAGGAAACGGGTGTTAGATTTAACTACATAAGACAAACCCCAAACAGTTTGTATTTTTGAAATCCCACTATAATAAAAATTAAAAGTGAAATGAAAAAAATGGCAATAATATTTGCAATAAATATGACAAAGAATAAGAGCCTTAATTACATCAAGTCAATAAAAAGATACTAATACCCTAACTGGAAAATGATCAAAGAAAATGAACAAGCAATTAATAGAAAAAAATCCAAATGGCCCACAAACCTAAGAATTGGTCAATAGGACCATGAATCAAAGAAATAGCAATCAAAATAATGAGAGATCATTTCCTCTTAATAATCTGAAAAACATTGTAAAGTACTGGCTTGTTTTTACAGTGTTTTGCACTAACACATTGCTGTTAGGACTTCAAATTGGTGCAACGTTCTTGGAAACAATTTAGCAGGAAGAATTTTCTTAAAAACACTTATGTCATTTGTCACAGCAATCCCACTTTTAAGTATCTCCTAAAAAAATAATCAAAATGTGATTAAAGACTTAGCTTTAAGGATATACAAGAATATGAAAGAGTATTTAATGGCAATAAAACATTTATTGCAGAATGTTTAAAGACCAAAGCAGAGTAATAAAACACTTGCACCGTGTGATGCAATTTTATTTCAGAAATGTTTATATTTTTATATCCACAGAGAAAAACTTAGAAAGCAAGCCACCAAAATGTTAGTAGTGGTGATCTTGGGGAGGAGAAGAGCAACCTTGGGTCACAATTGTTTTCCTCTCAAATTTCTCAATGTACAGGCACACCTTGTTTTATTGTGATTTACTTTATTGCTCTTTGTAGATACTGTGTTTTTCACAAATTGAAGATTTGTGGCAACCCAGCCTTGAGCAAGTCTACAGCACGTTTATTCAACAGTATTTGCTTACTTTGTGTCTCTATGTCACATTTTGGTAATTCTCACAGTATATTACAATTTTTCATTATTATTATATTTGTTGTGGTGATCTGTGATCGGTGATCTTTTCTGCTACTATTCTCATTATTTTGGGGTGCCGCAAACCACGTTCATATAAGTTGATGAACTTAATTAATAAATGTCGTGCGCATTCTGACTGCTCCACCCACCACCATACCCGTCTTTCTCCCTGTCCTCAGGCCTCCCTGTCCCCTGAGATGCAACAGTACTGAAATCAGGCCAGCTAATCAGTCTACAGCAGTCTCTCAGGGTTCCAGTGAAAGGAAGAGCCACACCTTTCTCACGTTAAATCAAAAGCTACAAATAATTAAGCTCAATGAGGAAGGCAAGTTGAAAGCTCAGACGGGCTGAAAGCTAGGTCTTCTGGACCGCACAGGTAGCGAAGCTGTGAATGCACAGGAAATGTTATCGAAGGAAATCAAAAGTGCCCCTCCAGTGAACACACAAAGAAGATAAGAAAGCAAAAGAGCCTTATTGCCGATATGGAGAAAATTTTAGTGGTCTGGATAGACAATCAAACCAGCCACAACATTCCCTAAAGCCAAAGCCTCATCCAGAGCAAGGCCCGAATTCTCTTCCAGTCTATGAAGGTTGAGAGGAGAGAGGAAACCGTAGAAGAAAAGTCTGAAGCGATCAGAGGTTGATTCTTTTTTTTTTTTACTTTTTAAAATTGAAGTCTAGTCAGTTTACAACGTTGTGTCAATTTCTGGTGCACAGCACAATGCTTCAGTCATACATGAACATACATATATTCGTTTTCATATACTTTTTCACCATAAGCTACTACAAGATATTGAATATAGTTCCCTGTGCTATACAGTATAAACTTGTTTATCTGTTTTATATATACCAGTCAGTATCTGCAAATCTCGAACTCCCAAATTTATCCCTTCTCACCTACTTCCCCCGGTAACCATAAGATTGTTTACTATGTCTGTGAGTCTGTTTCTGTTTTGTAGATGAATTCATTAATGTCCTCTTTTTTTCTTTTTTAGATTCCACATATGAAAGATATCACACGGTATTTTTGTTTCTCTTTCTGGCTTACTTCACTTGGGATGATGATCTCCAGGTCCACCCATGTTGCTGCAAATGGCATTATTTTATTCTTTTTTATGGCTGAGTAGTATTCCATTGTATAAATATACCACAACTTCTTTATCCCAGTCATTTGTTGTTGGACATGTAGGTTGCTTCCATGTCTTGGCTATTGTAAATAGTGTTGCTATAAACATTGGGGTGAATGTATCTTTTTGAATTAGAGTTCCCTCTGGATATACACCTAGAAGTGGGATTGCTGGATCACATGGTAAGTCTGTTTTTAGTTTTTTGATGAATCCCCATACTGTTTTCCATAATGGCTGAAAATTTAAAGCCCTGATCTCATCATCCACCCCTCTATTTCTCTAGTGCACTTAGAATTAGCTGGTTCCATTATATTTCTAATTTTCCCTACAAATCTGAGTGGCAGCAAAATCTTGGTTACTAAAAGCCTTGCCTTCTCTAGGCTGTGATGCCAAGTGTCTGTAGGTGTAAATTTAGAGAACTCTTTTGCCACTGAGTACCATGGAGTAGCCGGGCCCCCTTTACCACTGAAGACAGGGCCATTTAATGCCTTTATATCAAGACCAGAAAACCAATTTCAGAAAGCCCAATGCAGAGAACGCTTTCTGAAGATCTGATCCTCTGGAAACTTCTAGTACCAAATTTTGTAGGAGACAAAGTTTAATCAGGTAAACAGCCCTGAGGGTCTCTGCATACAGGGGTTTATTATGGGAATTTGTTCTCAAGCTACTGTGGATGCTCTAGGAAAGTCTCTGGCTTCTGAAACTGGTGTTGGATCGTGACACCAGCTGGGCAGCTAGTCTGGAAAGTTGCTCATGAAGTGAGGGAAGCAAGAACAAACTGGAACCTACACAGATAACCTAGAACCCATAAGACTGAATCAGAACCCATGCTGGTCTCTCACCATCAGCGCCCGGAACCTTGGTGATGGGTGTTGTGCAGGAGAAACCGGTGCCCTATGTCAAGGAGCTATAACACATCACCTGTCTCATGAGTTGAAGGTGCTTAAGAGGGAGATCTGGCGGGATCCAGAGTTACCCTGGGCATGGCTGCTTCCCCATGGCAATGAGGCGAGTGGCAGGCAATGATTCTGTGACAGGCAGCACCTACATGCTGCACTGACTTTCTGAGTGTCTGAGGAATCTGGCCGGTTTCATAAAAGTGACACCACACAAATCCACCACAGTTCCAAAGCTTGGGAAAGTGTCCTTCCCTAGGCTCCACTGTTTTTTTAAATGCTGACATCTTAAGAGACGGGACCTTTCCATCTGTGTCTCTGAGAATGGAAACAGGTGCTTTGCCTATGTGGATCCTGACATCTTACTGACCACTCCTCCCCCTCCCCCTGCAGTGTGAGTGGGAGCCCTGGGTTCAAGGTCAAGAGACTCACAAGCCTGTCTCCCTCCTGTATGTCTCCCCCTAGATGAGGACCTTGTCTGAGATTCTGGACGCCCATCCCCAAATCCACGATATTTGTTTCAACTTTTCCAAGTGCTTTCAGACACATGTTTTCTCATACGGATCTCATAGAACCTGAAGCCAAGACAGGTTCAGCTCATCCAAGTCATCTCCCAAGGAGGCAAGGTGGCCTCAGTCAGGGCTTCAGGGTCGCTGTTACCTTTAGGGTCTTTGAATCTTCTTGTTCAGGGCTAAGAGCCAAGATGCTGCTTTTAATTATCTCCTGGGCAACGTGGGCGAGAATTTGCAAAACCAGGACCCAGTCATGTTAATTATTTGTCACTGCAGCTGCTGGGAAACCAATCATGTTTTGATACAAATCTTGGAGGCCCTCAACAAGTAAGGGCGATCGTATCTTTAGAGGCACATTTTGGGGGAAGGTTGTTGAGTGCCGTGCGGGTTTCTGATACCCACTCCTCCAGTTGAGAGCTGCTATTCTATTCTTGACACTCAGCATAATGCCTGGAGATGATTATTCTAATAGTAAGTTTTGCCTCATGAACGGGCTTATGTAATTATAATAATATGCAAATAATTTGTTGGAGACCTTAAAAAATAGCCTTAAATCCAACGTTGATGTTAATTCAGGAGATAGTATAATTTAGAGGTCCTTTTGGATGCCGTACAACAAAACTATGTCCATATTCAATCAGATGACCCAGAGGAATACTGCATTCTTGATCTTGTTACAGTAAATTCTCCTCAAGGGACATCTTGGTTCGTCTCCATGAAACAGTCATTTTTGGTGCTGGGAATGCTCATGTCTGCTCCCCCTGTGGGGGTGCAGGAAGATGAGGTGGGAAGTGGCCAAGTCTCCTGGATGTCTTCCTTTCGGCCATTATCTCTTTCTAGTCCATTCTTTTGCATCGCTGACGTGCCAAACAACTAAATCAAAGTCCCAAATCAAACACTCCAATAAAATTGGCCTCCAACCTCCAGATCTTGGAGGAGGAAGGTAGTATTTACACAAATCAAATTCCTCTTTTGAATTTAGAGAATTTTTTTCCCCTAGTTAACTCATTTTCCAGCAGATGGACTCGGGTTGGGCCCATCCCTCTCAGGGCCAATCCAAGCCAACGAGGGTCAGCAGGACGCAGAAGGGCTTCAGTTGGACGATGTTGTTTAATAACAAATCCAGGATGAGCTCCGGTTTCCTGAAGGCAGAGGGCTCTTCTTCTGGACATCCCCTACCATTAATATATTGCCCAGTGCACAGTAGGTGCTCAATAAGCATTTGTAGTTGAGGGTGAGGAAGGACTTTACCCCAACCTGATAGGAGATCTCCAACCCAATCATGGAATAGTATGATACTTGGAGTTACTGGAACCTGGTGCAGAATGAGCACCTGAAAGATAAGCAACTCTTTCAAGGGTTAAGACATATCTTCAGCCACATTTCCTCCCTGGAAATGCAGTTTTCATCTTCTGTTGAAATCTATAAAATTCTGGAGAGAGGGATGGGTGAAATACAAAAAAATGGATAAGCAAACATTTATTGAGTATTTTTTCTATCCTGAGCATCACGCCAGAGCGCATAGAAATACTGAGAGGAAGGCATGAGCTATGTTCTCAAGGAACTCACGATCCATTTAGGGGTGAGATCAAGCTATCTCACGAGATTTACCACCTAGGTTCTATGAGTAAATGGTGTGGTTACAACGCAAAGTGACTGAGGAGGTTAGGGTGGGCAAGAGAGGTTTCCATGGGAGCTGGATGCGGAGCCAGGTCCTTGAACAGTGGGTTTGGATTTACGTGAGAAATGCAGGCAGAGGTTGAGAGAGGGAGCAGGGTTCCCCGAGCTGCCTGGCACCAACCCTAGCTCATCACTTCCAGGAGAAATGACATAGGTCTGCGATGGCTGTCTGTGGAGTCCCCTCCCATTTCTGGATTTTCCCCAAACAACTGGCCCACTTCACTCCTGGGCCAGTCATGGCCACAGCAGGAACATCTCGTGACCCACCCCTTGTCCCTTCCAAAAGGTAGTCTTTCTGTCCTTAACCAGGGGTACTTCCGTGCTTGGCAGATTTCTTCCTTCCCATCCTTCTGTGCTTGGCCAGAGTGCACAACTGGATTATTGCTTTAATTCTCCAATATGAGAGGTCCTAGACACCCTGTCAACCTCTTCCCTGGGAGCCAGCCCAGTTGCCCCTAATTCCAGTTGCTAGCAGGTGGCCACCCTAAGCCAGAGGGACCACTGGGCAGCACACCATGGCTGTACACCTGCTCCACGCACACCACTTTCCGATATCCCACTGTGGGGCCAATCCCACCCTCCTGGGCTCTTTCGTCCACCCCTGCACATGCCAAGTTCACCGTGATTCTAATCCCTCTAGATTACTGTGCATATATGGGCCCATCCTTGTGCACTTTGTGATTTTACTTCCTCCTCCCGGCCTCCAAACCTTACAGTGAGGTGCAAATTGTTCTCTCCTTGTTGTGGGTTAAATTGTGTCCCCCCAAAGATATGTCCAAGTCCTAACCCCTGGTACCTGTAAACATGACCTTAATCGTAGATGTAACCAAAAAGATTAGGTCATACTGGATGAAGGCAGGCCCTCCATCCAATGACTGGTGTGTTCACATGAAAAAAAGACAGGGATACTCAGATACAGAGACACAGATGTGGGAAGAAAGGTCATCCAATGATGGAGACAGGCCGGATGATGCAGCTACGAGCCAAGGAATGCCAGCAGTGACCAGAAGCTGCCAAGAGAAGAGAGGATTCTTCCCTGGATCCCGCAGAGGGAGCACAGCCCTGCTGACACCTTGATTTTGAACTTCCAGCCTCCAGAACTATGACAGAATACATTTCTATTGTTTGAAGCTCCCGGTTTGTGGCATTTCATTATAGCAGCCCTCAGAAACTAACATGGGTGTGTTTTCACAGATATAAAAATAAAGGCTCCCAGACACTCAGTAAGTTGCTCAAGGGCAGGCACACAGGTCTTGTTGCAGAAAAACGTGTTACTGCCCAGTGTTTCAGCTCAGTTGTGACAGCAACCTGGATCTGGGCAAGAGACCAAGCAGCACTCAGAGAGTTGGAGAACTCAGGTTTACTATGCCAGGGGGCCCAGGGGAGTTAACATTCTAAGCTCTGGACCCCATCTGTAGGTTTACACAGGCTTTTATAGGCTGCCAGTTTACCTTTGCAACGTCATATGCAAATAAGGTATAACAAAAGTTGACTAATTAGGAACAAGCTTTGTAGAAATGGACCAATCAGGAGGGAGAGAACTAACCAATCAGGAGTGAGCTCCATGCAAATAAAGTACTACAAATGGACCAATCAGGAGTGAAGGAAATAACCAATCAGGAGTGAGCTCAGGGAACCAAGAATTTTTTAGGGGTAAGTTCCACTTTCCTAGAAGTAAGACATTTCAGAGGCAAAAAGTGAGACAGAGCCTCTGGGCCATGGAACCGGATGGTGATGGCAGGAGAGTAGTGGAACGCCCTGCCTGGGGGTCTTGCGGTCTTTTTATGGGGCTTCCCACCTCAGTCTAAGTGGAAGAATTGGAACCGAAGCCCAAGTCTTGGTCCAAAGCCTCAGACCACAGCTGGGGAGCCTGCAGCCTCCCGCTTACACACAGCTGGCCTCCCCGCTCTCCATCTCAGATGCTTTGGGGAACTCAGTTCCCAACAGGGGCACTGCTACAGCATCTTGAAAACCATCTCCGTGGAGGATGCTTCATACAAACAATGTATCATCGCTTTAAAACAAAAGGAGAGTGAAAAATCCCACAACTCGTAAGCAAATGCTCATGCTGGAGGCTTCAGAGAGGCTCTGTGAGGAGCTGAAATCACACAAATGGGAAATGTTCTTTGAGTCCTTGTGCTATACTATAAAAATAACTCGAATTTGGAGAAGACGGACCCTTGTCTCTGCAAGGGCATAACTGATTCAGTGCGTAACATTGAAGGCTATGTTTTTTTCATTCTTTCATGCCCCTTTCTTGATGTCACTGGGATTTAGTTCAATATCACAGAAATTAGGGCCCCGTTTGATTTCGGAGGGTGAGGTTGAAGCTGATCTGGACTGGTGCCCAGGTTCTCTTAAAGCTCTGGGATCCCTGGGGTCTGGGACCCCTTAGGTCTTGGAAGGGCTCGTCCAGCAAGAGCCAAGATGCTGGCCTGACTTGATCACAGGAAGGACAGATCTTCCCTTCCTGGCTGAGCAAGCAGCTGTCACGTGCCAGGTGGCCACGGAACAGCAGCTGCAGGATCTAAGTCATTTCCTCAGCGCGAAGGGAGGCAGCCAAGCTCCAGGCTGGCAAAGATTAGACAGGTCCAGGGGTGCGGGCAACCCCGCAACTTGCAACGGGGAGGGAGTCTTCGAGAAGAGAAGATGGAGCCAGGCCGTGAGGGAGGGCAGAGATTGGGGAAGAGAGAGAAGAAAGAAGGGAGGGAAGCCCCCATGAGGTGACCGGGGCTGGGGAGGTGGAAAGAACTGGGGGCTGGGACAGAGTCACAGGAGGGACAAATAGCAAGAGGCTGGCTGACCTGGAGAATCTAATGGAGGGAGGACCAGCTACCTTCTCCTGCCTGCTGCTCAGTGGGGAGCCTCAGGCGGCTTTCGGGAGGGAGATGGTGAAGGAGTCAGGGAGGTGGAACGGATCTGTAAACACGGCCACGCACAGCCCTCACAGAGGGTCTGGCAGAGATGCTGCTGGATGCATCTGGCTCTCCTGTTGTTTTTCTTGCGCTGATTGCACGATGATTTATTTCCTTGCCTGGCTTTGTTTTGCTATGTGAAGGTTCTTAAGTACTCCGGTTACTAGAGATACAGGGAGCAGCCCTTGCAGGGAGGTGGGCTTGTGGCAGCCTCAGTGCTCAGCCATCCCGGTTAGGGGAGAGGGTAGTTGTGTGTGTGTGCGTGTGTGTTTGGGAAGGCTGGTCCTAAGCAGACACACTCACTAATGCCGTGCCTGCGTCTTCTGTGTCTGCAGGGCCACCTGAAGCACTGAGATTATTAGCCAGCCGGAGCCCCCGTGGCAGAGGAGGAGGAGAGGTGTCCTAACTCTCTGTTAACGGTGACATGGCCAGGACCCACCCCTGCAGCTGGCAGGCGGGCTGTCCCTCCTGGGGACTCAAGCTTGCCCTCAGTGCTTTTTGCCTGGATTGACTGGAGCCAAGTGAAAAACACAAATCTTGCAAATCAGGCTCTGAGAAAAAGCCAGGACGGGCCCGGCAGATGCTGTTCTGTGATCACTGCTGTCAGTGTCCTTGTCACTCCAGGGGTTGCTCCTATCACTCTGGGCTTGCCCTGCCCCCCCCCACCCACAATGCCCCCTTTTCTCTTAGTCTTTATTTTCCCTTGCGGTACCCCTGGGAGGAGCTGGGTAGGAGCCTCCCAGGGCACCTCATGGCACCACAGGCGAGGAGTTGGACGGTGAACGCAAGGGCATGTGGATCGGAGCCCCAGCTCCGGCTTTGCCTGTCCCTGTGTGACCTTCATCTCTCTCAGCCTCACTTTCCCCTTCTGGTAAGAACACCCAGGTCATGGAGAATGTTTTGAAGCTTAAATAACACACTTGAACTCAGTGGGGGCAGTTCAGTCTCCATGCTGGTTCTCCTGGGGCTTTTCTTGGAGGATGAGGCCCTGGGATGGTATAGACCCCAGGGGTTGCCCAGTGTCTCAGTGCATGAATATCTGAGCCACACCTGATTTTGGGGGCAAAGAGAACCAGTTCCTTTGCTCTGAATGCCTGCCGATCAGTGCTCCGCCTACCAAGGGTAATTTCATCTTAAGTATGAGGTAGCTGCCCCTCCTGGCTTTTTCTGAGGGTCCTCGGAGCCTGGTTTGCAAAGGATCAGGCCCCTCCTAGCATCCTTATGAGCTGAGCCTTCAGTGCTCAAGAGATGATGGAAGAAAGAGGTCTCCCCACCCACGGAAAGTGTTTATACTTTCCTTGCCATTTTATATTCCGCCCTCCCAGTCATCCTAAATGTTTCTCTAACGATGCTCAAAGACCTTTTAAGCTTCCTTGGTTTAATGTTTGCTAAACACCCTGTCACTTCCATTTCTACTGATCATTTCCTGCCCGCTGCAGGACTGCCCCGGCTTACGCACCGTCTGGAAACTCTTAATGGCGTGACTAACGGCTGGGTCCCCGCAAGTGCGTGGGCAGCCCGTGAGGTCAGGATCCTCAGCAAAGCAAACGAAGAGGGACCAGGGTACAGCAAACGAAGAGGGACGGGGGAGCGGGGAAGTCATTCAGAATTCAGGCGTTTCTAAGATTAGGGGTGGGGGTGGGAGGGTTTTCAACTAGATTGTGTCAGTGGTCAGCATCCCAAGCAACAGCAATCTGGTTCAGCCCAGAGAGCCCCTGGGCCTTTGATTTGGCCCAAAGCCTGGCCCGGAGTTTCTCCATCATGAGGAAGGAGGAAGGGCGTGACCAGATGCCAAGTGGTGGTTCGACGTGTTTCCTGGCACCTGGGCTAGAGGGCTGAGGAGAGAAGCTGGCTCTCAAACTCCAAGCTTAGCTCAGCTCCTAGGTCTCCTTTTTCTTCCTAGTCCTAGTGGCCGTAGATGGACAGCTCTAAAAAGATGGACTTCTGACCACATGGCAACAGGAAGTTGGATGGTATGGCCACGTGTGGTTGTGCAGGTTCCGCACTGAGCAATTCCACACTGCTGTCTAGGTAAATGGCACTCTCTATAGAGTTGTGCAGTGACACAGATTAACTATCAACCCAGAAGCCAGCTGAGCACTTCTGTGTCCAAGAACTGGGGTGAGACTGAAGGCGATGTGTCCAAAGCCAGGGTGAGTGATTTTGAATAGGACCCTCCTCCCCATGGCAGCCCCACCCCCATCCCACCCCAGCACAGGGAGACCCTACTGGGAAGAATTAGCAACATTCAGTTGAGGCCCCCAATTCTGCCCTTCCCCAAGCTAAGTTCCTTGCCCTCTGGCCCAGGGTAGAGCCATCCACTGGGACAGTGAGAGGCTGTCTTTCCTGGAGGCACAGTCAGATCCCTAACAATGACCAGCAAATAATGAGAGGTAAGAGAGGCCACGAGCCCTCCCGTTGCCCCTCCTTGTTAATGATTGGCGGCTTCCAAATGCTGGGGAGATCCTGGCATTTCACAGGCTCTGCAAAGGCCTTTCCTGACCACTGGGTTGGGGGTGGGGAACCCAGGGAGGAAGGATCAGGGAAGCCAGGGAAGGAGCTCAGCCTGTCAGGGACTGCGGCCACACTGCCCTCCCTCTCCAGGGTGTCAGTATGGGTGGTACGTCTGTAAATTGCCACTTGGGCCGTATTCTCCCTAGAAAATGAGTATTTGAGATGATGTACAAGGTAGCTGCGTGCGGGCAGCGTGGTTTTCAGAGCAGGGTCTCCATCCCAATCAGCTGTGCTTCCAAGACCCTTACCCGCCAGCCTGAACCTTTGGAAAGCTTGCATCCCCTCCTGGCCGGGCTGGGGCTCCTCTGGGAATGGCTCACCCCCTAGGTTTCTTTCTGCTTGGTGTCTCCCTGTCCAGCTCCTATTCCCAGCCTGAGAGCAAACTGATGGTGGACGGGGAGCAGCGGGCACATCCTGCTTCATTTAGCCCATCAGCACGCATGACCATCTGCTCCTAATTACAGCTCAGAGGCTGAGCGATGGATTGACAGGGCGGACTTCCGAGGCTGATAGGAAAACCTCCTTGATCTGTAACTTCCCCAGAAAACCATCACTCATCTCCTCATCAGCCCAGGGGAGCTCCTGGGTTCCCGTGGATCTCAGATGTTGACTGGCATCCGGTGGATTCAGGACTTGCAAACCAGGAACAGGAAAACTGTCTCCATCCTGCAGTTCTCAGTTCTGACTCATTCCAATATCCATGAGGATTTGGTGTCCGAAACCACGGGAGAGCAGGGCAGCAGAGCCAATCCCATGGTTTCCTGTGAGTTTGGCATGCCACAGGGACCCTGGTGAAGCCAGGATGAAGTCCCATTTCAGAGCAAAGAAAGACACTCTCAGATGCGGGAGCTTAACAGCGCTGCCTGTCGGGCTGAGAGTGACTGAGATTCTAGGGCTGTGGAAGGTTCTAGAGTGAGAGCCTTTTCTGGTCTCCTTGGGTTAGGAGGCCTCTTGTCGGTTCTATTCCCTGGAAAATGGTACTTGATTTCTCCCTGGGTGACCTTAAACCAAGACACAATTTCTTAAATCACTAAGAGTGAGGGGGCATTAGTTTTTCTCTTTCTCTTCTGCTTGAGAGCCCCGAGTCACTGCTGCTCATGACAAAGAGTCAGGGACTTTCAGAGTTGGGACAAGTCTCAGGTCACATCATGTATCTTCCTTGGACCTGGACCTGGAGAAACTGAGGTCCAGGAGGTGAAGGGATGCAGTCAAGGGCACGTAGCTCATGGGTGAGGAGTTGGACTTTGGAACCTGATCTCCTAACTTCCAGCCCAGTGATTTTCCACCCCATCAAACTGCCTTCCATTTTCTGAACGTTAAATCTCAATCATGCTGGGAAAGAGGTGGGGATTCCACCTTCTGGGCCCTTAAATCCAGCATCAGTGCATGGATGTGAACACAGCGCTGATTCTGATGGCAGGTGACGCAGAAAGCAGAAATTCTGGGAACGATGCCTGGCCCCAGCCCTGACCCATTCAGTCAGAATGTCCCACAGTAAGGCCTGGCTCTACAGGCAACTCTGAGGTCCAGCCAGCCTCGACACCCGGGGTCCTGTTAACACTTTCCAAGATGGGTGGGGTGTGCCTAACCCCCACGAGGTCCTGGTTCTATCCCCAGTACCTTCATTAAAAATAAATAAATAAATAAATTTTAAAAACTAAAAAACACTTTCCAAGGGACCACGAGGACTGCAGGGCTGATCTGGTGGAGGTGCGGGGCACCTGGTGGCTTTTGTAGGGTGGCTTGAGGGGGAAAACTGCTGCTTTTCCATTCTTTGGAGGGAGGATGGTGGATGCCAGAAAAAGAGTGGGTGGGAGTGGGTGGCAGTTCTTTGGGGACAGAAGGTGAGTCCCTGGTGCCCAGTCCTGGCACCACGTGGGGCGCACCATCAACCCCTGTGACTGTCACTGAAGGGACGGATGCTGTCACTGGAAGCTGGCCCAGGGCAACCGGGAAAGGTCTGCAGCCACTGTGTGGACGCTGCCCACTTTGCTCACCGACCGAGCTGCACTCCACGGCACTAGCGAAGCCTCTGCCACACAGTCGGGGTCCTGGGGCCACTCACATATGAGTGAGAGTCCCATATCTGACCGCAAGTCCCTTCCCCCGGAGGGAAAGGCCTGCCAGAGCCGGGCCCACAGGAGGTTGGAGGACTGGCTCCCAAGGTGTTGGGCTCTGAGTCACAGGAGCAAACCCAGGTCTTAGCTGTTCCTCAGTTGGCTTCATCAGGAAGACAACCATGGAGACCTAACGTGTAGTGTGTGTGTGTGTGTGTGTGTGTGTGTGTGTCTGTGTGTGTGCATGGTGTGTGTGTGGGATGTGTTAGTGGTATGAGTGTGTATGAACATGTGTGATGTGTGTGTGTGGACTGTGGTGTCTGTGTGTGTGTTGGGGGGAGTGTATGTGTGTAAGTGTGTGCATGTGAATGTGTGTGTGTGTTTGGCCAAGCACCTTCTCGGGCAGCCCTGGAGCTCTCACTCACTTTTGCTGATCTGTATTTCCAGAACAATGACCTCAGCATTGGAAACGAACTGCTCTGTAGAACAAAGAATTTCACTGAGGCCCCAGATCCATCCATCCATCCATCCATCCATCCACCTACCTGAGGTTTGTCTCTGATACTTGCCCGGGGCAGAGAGAACGGGAAAGTGAAGTTCTCAAAC
Source organism: Camelus bactrianus (assembly GCF_048773025.1). Lineage (NCBI taxonomy): Eukaryota > Metazoa > Chordata > Mammalia > Artiodactyla > Camelidae > Camelus > Camelus bactrianus. The sequence goes on along the minus strand of NC_133564.1, from coordinate 31,572,325 downwards.
AGACGGCTCACTAAAATGGAAGGGATTCCGCAGCAGAGAATGCAGGTCCCCAGCAGAATTTCTGAGCGTTTACAAAGACTAAGTTCAGAAGCGCTGAAGAACTTTTAGAAACCTGGAAGCCTTGTGGCCTCAGTGGGAGGTGTGCAGACGTGGGAGGTGTGCAGACGTGCACCCGGGGTTTCTAGAAGTGAAAGCCAGCCTCCAGGCTCTCCTGCCTTGAAGTCCAGCCTCTGGAGACCTGGAGGAAAAAAAAATCACTCTTCCGTTAAAGAATTGTAAAGAATTCTGCTTTCTAAAATGTGGGATTTTTACCGTCTGAACCAACTACCCTTAGGGGACTGATTAGAACATTTTTTTTTTCCTGAAAGTCCCCCCACCCCAAGCCTGGGAGTCCTGTCCCGGCCCCTCAGGGATCCTTGCCAATCCCACCTCCGGTCCCAGGGCTCCCCAGCCTGTGGGTGCCCATGCCTGGCCTCCTCCCCGGTCAGACCTGCGGACACGGGGCACCTCTCCCTTGGGTTTGGGAGCTGCCTGGCCGAGCCCTGCTCACGTCGCGGCCACGATCAAGTCATCTCTGCCGTTTGTGGAATCCCTTTCTCGTTTACCAAGTGCTTATCCTGCACCACCTCATCAGCTCCTCACGCAAGCCCCGAGCACCCAGGCACGTGTCAATTACACAGTCAACAAACGGAGAGCTGGTGGCCCGCGTGCGCGCCTGCGTGTACGTGCGCGGGGCGGGGTAGGGCACGCACGGCCGAGGGGGGCTCTTGCCTTTGAGAGCTGGACCGCAAGCTCTCTGAGAGCAGGCCCCTGAGAGGTTTTGCCTTCAAGCGTCTTCCCAGCTCCCAGCAGAGTTCCTGGCCCACAGCGCGCGCTCAGGGAAGGAATGAAGGAAGGAGGCTGCGAGGTAAGCATCTCTGCTCTCCCTGCACAGGATGAGGGGCAGGGAGGGGACTGACGAGCAGGCTGGTCTTCTCGGCCCTGGTGGGTCACCCAGCGAGGGCGCGGTGACTGCGGGCCTCCTAACCTCCAAGCCCCACTCCTTCCTCTCTCTCTGCCTCCTGTTGGCAGCCTTGGCAAGACAGGGGTAGGGGCTTAACAGGTAAAAACTGCACCTGGCAGGTGGACGTGGTGTCAGGTGGACAGCCGTGGCGCCTGTTCTGGAGATCGTCAGACCCCATGAGTGCTGCCTGGGTCCTGGGGTTCTGGGCCAGAGCACAGGAATTAGAAAAAAAAAAAAAAAAAAAGAAAGAAAGAAACAAGTAAGCTACAAGGATCTACTGTACATAACAGGGGATATAACCATTATTTTGTAATCACTTTAAATGAAGTTACTATTACCCCAAAAGGGGAAGGGAAAAGACCCCAGGCATACCTGAAGAATTCAGACGGGGGAAGGAGCGTTGTGTAGCGCAAGATTTTAAAGGTTTTATGAGCAAAGGGAAAGTGCACCTCCAAGAGCAGGAGGCTGGCTGATCCAAGGGCGGAAAGGCAGGGGTCTTTGCCCCTGCTCTTATACCCTCACTTAGAGGTGGTCTTTTGATTGATTGGCGTCTCTTGCCCCTGCAGTGCTGAGTCATGTTTGGCCCCTTTGCGCATGTCCTTACCCATGATGCACACAGAAAAACCCGTGGGAGGGCCTAAACCGCGATGCTAATTATATTACAAGGAGCTTTGGGTCATGTCCAGTTAGGTTTGTAGCTACTGCAGTTACTTCTATCCGGTTCTAACTGGTTTCTTGCTGGCACTCATTTAGAGGAAGTAAAGCCCCTTCATGCTGGAGGTGGGCGTAATGCCACCTTCCAGACCATCCTCCCACTCTACTCCACCTGTCTGCCCGGTGCCCCCACTTATCTAGCTACCTAACTGCATCATCTATAAAAATGTTAAATCACGAGGTTGTATACCTGAAACTAACATGATATTGTAAATTAACTGTGCTTCAATGCAAAAATGTTCAAAAGAAGGAAGGGCCTCCGGCAGTGTGGTTGCAGGAAGGTGCACCCCTCTCCCCGTGCAGCTTCAGGGAGGTGGGCTTGAGAGCCGTGTGTATCGGGGGAGCAATCGCACTGTGCACCCAGGAGGCTCCCGGGAGGGACTCTGAGACTCTTCCCAAAACAGCAGGCTCTGGGCAGGCCCGGAGCTGCCTGGCCTTGGCTTTCTGCTCAGGAAGCAGTGTCAGTCGGATGGGGGAAGGGACTGGGCATCCCATCCTTACAGGTCCTCCGGCTCCGGGGACACTGGCTGGGGGAGAGCAGGAAAGTGTGCCTTGGAAGGTGGGGGTATTCGAGGGATGGTCAGTGGACCCTGCTCAGAGCTTCTCCCGCCAGCGTCATCGGGGAGGCTCCTGGTCCAGCAGGCGGCTGCCGGGTGGCTGGGCACAGCAGTGGTCTGTGAGTCTGTCCCGAGGGCAGAGAAGTGATGACTAAGAGATATGCGAACCTGCAGCTGGGTAGCAGCCTGGCCCAGGCCAGTTTTTGCTGACACCTCACGTGCTCCCAGCTCGGGCTGTGCAGCCCCTTGAAGGAGGACAGTCGGGGATCTGTGCACTTAGAAGGGCCACCATCTAGCTGAGGATGGATCAGCAGGCGCCTACCCCTTCCTGCTTCCGCGGTTGGAGGTGAAGCGGAGGAAAGAGCCATCCTATGGCATTTCCATGCTGGGCAGAGGATACGCGGGGCATCGTCTACAGACCAGGGTAAAAGCCTCACCATCTCTCCTGAGCTGTTAGATGCAAAGCAAGTTTCTGGATTGTTCTGAGCTGCAGCTTCCCCCCACATCCTGAATACAGTCGTACCTAGACTTGGCTCCACATCACGGGGTCATGCACATACGAATAACTGGACACACGAGAGTGTTGTGTGACCCCAAAGGGATCTGTGCTTCTCCCCCAGGGCAGGGGGCAGGCAGTGTGCTGGCTGGGATGCTGACTGCTCTGGGCATGGCCAAGTTCAGGGCCATCTCAAGCCCCTCTGTCCACCAACATGTTATGTGTGGCTCGCTCGTCTTTGACTCTCCCAGGACCCTGAGATCCACTGCCCCATCCTGGCATCGGACATCCCGCAGGACACTGAATACTGCAGTGATTCAGCTTCCCCTTCGCACCCCTGAGGAAGTCCATAATTCCGTTTGCTATAGACAATTTGAATGAGGCACTGTGTGAGAAAGTTCTGGAAACTGCATCCGCGTAAGTTTTTCTCCTTGCAAAGCCAGTGAGTGTGGGCAGTGTGACAGCTTCTGCGAGCCACCCTCCAGACCATATGGGGCCTCTCTGCCTCCCCCTCCCTGTCCCTTTGCCCTGGGTGAGTCCGGAGCCACAGCATGGTGACCTCACTGTTTTATAACTCAGAGTTGGGGCATCACTGTCCCCACCACGTTCCCAAGTCTTTCCATCTTGTAATGCAGCCCCCCGTGAATGTACACTGAAGGACCCCGCACTCAGCCAGGTGCAAGCGGGCAGACCCCCCAAAAAAGGCTAGGATGACAGACGTTTCCCTGAGAAAATACACCAGACCGGGAGGTTGCCCTTCTCCTAGTACCTCCCATCACCCGAGAGAACTGGCTTCCAGGGAACTGTTTCCTGCAGTTCACTGACCTTCCTCCTCAAGGTCCCTAGGAAGTTGGCCAACTTGATGCAAAGGGAAAAACTCTCAAAAAGGAAAAACAAAACAAAGAAAAAAACAAAAAATAGGAAAAAAAACCTCTGTATGAGAAAGTCAGGGTTGTAGGTTAAGGATCTGTTTCTTAGAAACGGTGTGCACTTCTTGCAGGAAATTTTAGATGATGGGATGTGTCGTCCTACAAAACCAGATGCTGGCAGCTGTGTGCCGGGGTGCAGATGGAAGGTACTGGGTGTGAGGTAATTAACCACACAGAGCACTTGCACTGGAACGGGGCTCGCAGAATTACCCAACCATGGTCAAGTGGAATGAGGGAGGGTATTGGATTTTGCAGTGATTATTGTACCTTTCTTTCCCTTTTGCCTCCCCGAGGATGAGATCTTTCTAGTTCGGTGCTAATACAGGAGCCACCAGCCGGGTGTGGCTGCTGAAATTACTTGAAATGACATAAATTACAAAGTCAGATCCTCGGGCCCCCCAGGCACACGGCAAGTGCCCAGTAGCCACATCTGGCTGGTGGCTGCTGTATTGAACAGCCCAGATGTGAAGCATTTCCATCCTTGCGAAAGTCCTGTTGGACCGCCCGGCTCTAAACATTCTTCTGTCCGGGGGTGGGAGGCCCCAGAGGAAATGAGAAAAGTGGGTTAAGAAATGCAAAAAGGAAAAACAAGGGAAGATTCAGCCGCTGACATTTAGAAGCTGATCCTTTGATGATAAAAGAGCTATGCAAATCAGATGACGGTCCTGAAAAACAAATTTCCACATCTCTTTACCGCCCCCTTGAACATTTCAGCCACAGAGCCTGGACCACTCAGCTCAGAGCTTTCCCCAGGCTGGGCTGGAGTTGGGGGAAGAGGTGAGACGTGGGGGAAGAAAACACCAGCCGGAGTATGTGTTGTCTGAAGGGCACGTGTGTTCTGCCTGGAAGACTGAAGGCGGGAGGAGAAGACAAGGAGGGAGGTCTGGGCGCAGCTGGACTCAAGTCTGCTCAGCTGTCTTTTCCAGGCGCGTGCTGGGAAAAGCGGGTGGAGGGCCACGTGGAAAGCACAGTTTGCCGCGTGTCAGCCTGGTGCCCAGCCACGTGAAGGTCATCTGTGGCACAAGGTGGCCTCAGGAGGTCCTGCAGACTTGCCTCCTCAAGCTGTGTGGTCACCATATGGCGTGGACATGGTGTTGGTAGCCAAGGGAGCCCATTGTGGTGTCCACCATGGCAGGTGGAGGTGGCCCACTGCCAAGAATGGACTTGGACTTGCAGGGCACTGAACTAGATGGTGGATGGGCAGAGGTGCTTCGTGGCAGCCAAGGTGAGATCAAGGCAGTCTGAGGTGGACACTTGATTCTGAGCAAGGTGGGTCTGACCAGCCGGGATGAGATCTGCACTGAGACTTCTCTCCAGGACAGCCTCCAGACCCTGGAGGAGGCTGAGGATCCAAACCAAGACTTCTGACCCATTCTTGCAGACACAAGGTGAGCTAGCCCCTTCCTCTCGTGCACCCAGAGACCCTCTTGTGGATTGAAGCAGGAGGAGAGAAGTTTTATTGTTACCGAGTCCAAACTCGCTCTGCTTACTGCATGACAGGCCAGTAAATCAGGAGGTGAGGAACAGGGGCAAGGAATAATAACTTTATTTAGAAGGCCAGCAGACCAAGAAGATGAGGGACTCATGTCCTGGAGAATCATCTTCCTCAAGTCAGAATTCAGGCTCCTTTTATACTAGAAAGGGGAGTGTGTGTGATCGGTTTTTGCAAACATCTTGGTGTTGGAATCCTTTGTTCTTGCAGCTGTCCACGTAGGTCAGGTCATGATGTTCCTAAACCTCCAACATGTTATTCTCTGTTCTGCAACTTTCTAATCTCTGTATGAATGGAAAGTGTTACACCCTTAAAGGTCAGAGCCTTGAGAGTCGGCTCTCCTGTCTATTTCAGGCTCTAGGCGACATTCTTTTACAAAAGGTGCAGAACCAGCATGACTGAGCCCAGGAAACAGAGCACAGGGTTAGAGCCAAAGGAACAGATCTAATATGGAGTCAGATTTGTTCTTCCTTTTTTCACTGTCTTAGTAACTGAGAATTTTTACCCAAATGAGTCTGTGTATTTCTTTTAACAGCTGTTTGCATGATTGGATCAGAGTCAGTTTAAACTGGATTTGGTTGTTATTTTCTTGTTAACCAGGGGGTGGAGACTCTGGAAGGGCAAGATCGGATTAGCTATTGACAGACCAGAAGCATTACATTTTCTCTGTCAATCTGGGTTGTGGGGGTAGGTGAACCCAGAGACCCTAATAGTTAAGCAAAGACTGAATTAAGACCAAGGATCAACACCCCACAGAAGACCAGCCAGAGTGGGAGAGGGCAACGTGAGACAAAGAGGAAGGGACCCGACAAGGTGATCAGGAGACTTCAGCCTTACTGTTTCAGAAGGATCCCCACTGTCCTAGGGAGGAGAAAATGGGACCTGCTGGCAGAACCTACTGGATAACCATGCCCTTTGTGACCATGTCTGTTGAGATACTATAAGTGACACAAAACCCAACTGAACTTAGCTAAAAATGGAGTTTACTGCTTCATGTATAAGCCAGTATCTTCTGTCCCAGCTTCAGCTAGGGCTCGATGCAGGGCTCACATGGTGCCACCAAATCTCAGTCCAGACTCTTCTCTCAGCTCTGCTGCATCTCATCTTGACTTAGTTGCCAAGTAACTTCATGGTGGCAACATGGCTGCCAGAAGCTGCATACACCCTTCCTCGCAAAGTCCCGCAGACTGTCTCACTGGTTTTCATCGGCCCTGATTGGGTCTACCACCCAGCTTTCATCCAGTTGCTGTGGTCAGAAAAAATTCAGTGCTCTGATTGGCCAGGCTCAGATTACCTGTACATCTGGAGGCAGGGGTGGAGTTAAGTCCATCTGGGACACCTGGACAGATGGGGGAGAGAGTAAGGACACTGAGCAGTCCAAAAATCTGTTGGGTAAACTGTATTTAGTATTTCTTCCATGGGGCAGTGGATGGAATCATTCTCAAAAAATGATTTCGTTGTCATCAGAAGAACTTGGGCTTAGATATTGGTAGATAGATTGTTGGCAGGTGTCCACCTGAACCGACTGGACTTGTTCCAGGATCAGGGTGAAGATTCCGATGCTCAGAAGGAAGGCGTGCTCTCCTTAGAAATGTGTCAGAGCACACAGTGTGACGAAGGTGTGGTTTGCATTGCCGTGTTCCTGAGTCCATGGGAAACGTTGTGGCCAAAGGGGTCATTAATGTCTAACCTTCTGTTTTATTCTGGTCACAGTTCTAAAGCCCAGACCCCTGGTGTCCCTTGGAATTTGCCCTCGGGCCACAGCAAACTTTAGGATGTCCTTGGGGAGGCTGTGCATATTTGTCTAAACTTTCAAGGTGAAATATTTTTAGTGTTTTCCCTGTGGCCGTACCTTGTTTTTCTTTTCTCTTTCTTTTCTTGTGCTACCATTGATTCAAAGCCCCTAAGCCTAAAAAGGACGTGAGCCCAAAGAGACCCTAACACTGGTGGGATGCGACAGTGGAGACCCTGAGCATAATTTAGAGCTCTGAGCAAAGGAGATCAGACATCTGTCGTGGTCCCCATGTTCCCCCAGACTTCATTTATAAGGGCGGTAGTGGATTATAGTTCCCCCCAATTCAAGTCCACCTGTGTAACAGGGAACACATCTGACTCCATACTGGATCTGTTTCTTTCACGTTAAGCTTTGTTTTTTATTGCTTTTGCTACAAGTGAACCATTAAAGGGATGTTACCTTCAGCTTAAAGTGCACACAATGGCCCATCTCCAGGAACCCTGCCTCCCAGGCCTGCGTATTCAGCCTAAACTATGTTTGTTTAAGTTCACGGGAACCATCCTGACCAGGCCCACATATGAGTGGCTGGAGAAAGGAAGAAATTAACACATCCCCTCAGAGTCTGACCAGAACTAGGAAATATTTGCAATAATTTATTGTCTTTTTTACTTCACCTCCTCACCCCACCTTCCTTGTGCAAACCTGGGCAAGACAGTTCTTTGGGGTGCTGGTCTCCCATCTTCTCCGTCTGCTGGCTTTCCAGATAAAGTCACTATTCCTTGCCCCAACACCTTGTCTCGTGACGTATTGGCCTGTTGTGCAGTGAGCCATCCAAGCTTGGGCTCGGTAACACCCACGACCTCAGAGTGTGACTCATTTGGACGGAGAGTTTTTGCAGGTATAATTAGTTAAGATGAGGTCATACTGGATTAGGTGGTCCCTGAATCCAGGGCCCGGTGTCCTTAGAAGAAGAGAGACACACACAGGGAAGAAGTTCATGAAGACAGAGACAGATTGAAGCTACAAACCGTCTTGGTGGCTACAAACCAGGGACCGCCGTGGAAGCCCGGTAGCCATCAGAAGCTAGAAGAGATAAGGCAGGCTTCTCCCCCACAGCCTGTGGACCCCTGATTTCAAGACTTCTGGTCTCCAGAACTGTGAGAGAACAGAGTTCTGTTGTTCTAAGCCACCCAGTTTGTGGTCATTTGTTACAACAGCCCTTGGAAAGGAAAATTGGGGCTTTTAAAGAAATTAAGATCTGGAGCAAGACGTGGGTCAAAGGAGGCAAATGCTGACACGGAGGTCCCCTTGGAGGTTCCTTAACAGGGCCTGTTTGGAGGATTAATTTCTGCTTCGAGACAGAGTTGGCCCATCCACACCACCGCATCTGGCCCCGCAGAGTGCACAGCCCAGGGCGGTGGGAGGGCCTGGAATCCTGTCTGTGTTTTAGCAGCACAGCTCTGGGATGCTGTGTGAAGCTCCCTAGCCTGGGGGAGGGGGTTCCTCTCCTCCACTGCTCTGCCTGCTCCTCGCCGGGAGCTGTGGGGGTGAGGCTGCCAGATGGGGTGCCTCTGTCTCACGGGGAGGCACCGTGGAGAGACAGTGGCCCTGAGCTGGCCGAACACAAGCCTGGCGCCACCCAGCTCAGACAGAAGGCTTCATTCTTTCCATGGATACACACACACACTTGTAACATTATATCAATGCTCATTATTTGTGAATTCTGTGTCTGTTAATTCACTGACTTGCTTAAATTTATCGGTAACCCCAAATCAGTACTCATGGTGCTTTGTGGTCCCTCGTGGACCTGCCGGCGAAAACCGTGGGTCTCCGGATGTGCATGTTCCCAGCTGAGGCCGTGCCCCTCTGCCTTCTATGTATTGCCACTTTTTTCTTTTTTTGCATTTTTGTACCTTTTCCTGGTGATTTCCCTGTTTAAATCGGCCCCCAAGAATAGGGCTGAGGTGCTGTGCAATGTCCCCAAGCACAGGAAGGCTGCAACATGCCACCTGGAGAAGATGCAGGGGAGACACAGTTCATTCAGGCACGAGTGATGGAGCCGTTGGCCATGAGTTGTGTTAATGAATCAATGATAAATATATAAAAAGGTGTCTTTCAACTGAAACAGACATAAAGCAAAGTTACATATGAATTGGTTGATGAAAATGTTATGACCAGAGTCCTGCAGGAAGCTGGGAGCAAGGGTTCATTGTTCACCAACGCAGTGTGCAGAGATTTTGTGGAATATAACTCCTCAGATAACAAAAGCTGACTGTGTATTTTTCTTCTGAGCCCTGCGAGGGGGATGAGGACGCACAGATCAGCATCCCTGCCCCCGAGGGCCTCTCTCTAGGTAACAAAGTGAGGGAGCCCTGGAGTACTGGAGTTCCAGAAAGTTCTAGGTTCACGCGGGTGAGTCTGACTTCGCTCATTTAGCAGATGTCTTCAGAGCACCCAGGACGTGGTTGAGGGCAGTGCTTCTCCCTTGAGGTGAGTGAGTGCCTTCTCCAGTGTGTCTACACAGCAACCCTCCCTGACCCCAAACAAAGCGAGGCCAAGAAAAACAAAATAAAACCAAGTAGAACGAAAAATGCACTCACAAATATGAGAGCAGAAATCAGAACGTAAGAACAATAAAAGCAAGCCACGACCCAGCGAGGAGCATCACAGGAAGTGATTATTTGTAATTGACCTGGTTTGGTTTATATCAACCTGTTGGGGGGAAGTTTCAGAACAGAAGGAAGAATGAAATTCGCTCGCCTCTCTCCTAAAGATGTACCAGAGTCACTTTCCTTCTTTAATCCTCATTCAAAACAAAACAGCAGTAACGAAAACAAAAAAGGAGAAAATGGTAAAGGGTCTCCCTGTTCACTACACTAACCAGTCTGAGGGCTCCGCAAAACCAGTGAGCAAGCGACTGTGAAGATTGTGAGGCTGGAATCACCGGCCTGGGCGCCCTGACTCAAAGGAATGTTCGCCCCCTAGTAAGTCAGAATCTGGAGGATTCTAAGAGAGTCAAGGCTGAAGTTGAACCTAGCACTTACTGGAGAAATTCAATCTCAGGAATGACTCATAATGCAAATTAATATTGGAAAATGATTTACTCTGGGGGAAAATTAAAACTATGGAAGAGAACTTTTAAAATTAGCCTCAGGCAACTCCGGGCCAACCAGCACCTATTTATGGTATCTGAAACGCCCTCTTATGCAAAGTTCTCCATCGTTTCCCAACTTAAAACCAACTTTTGCCGCTGAGTAACCTTGGCTGAGTTACTTCAAAATCTCTCTGAGCTCTAGTTGCTTTATATGAAAATGTCTAAGTCAGGGGATCATTATGAACATCAAATGACAATTTACAGAAAGAGCGCCATGAATTCCGAGGGCCACACAAATGGTAGGTGTTATGATTATTACCCCAGGCTCGCTCCCTCTGTGCTCTTCCCAGGCCCAGGGACCCATCCAGATGCTCCAGATGGTCCCCTCTACCCAGACCCTTCTCTTTAAAAAAAATACTTTTTAAAAATTGAAATATAGTTGATTTACAATATTGTATTAGTTTCACTATGTACAGCATAGTGACTCATACAAATATATTCAGATAATTTTCCATTACAGGTTATTACAAGATGTTGAATATAGCTCCCTGTGCCATACAGTAAATCCTTGTTGTTTATCTATTTTCTATACAGTATTGTGTATCTAAACACACATGATTGCTTAACTTTTCTTTTCAAATGCAAAGCATTCTGATAAAAAGTGGTTGAAATAGTCAAGAAGCATGGAAACACAGAACACCTGTGTTTGGCACTGCAAGAAACACAAACAAGTAGATTTCAAAATCCATAACTGAGTCAGAAGTGATGGACCAGGAAAATGATGGGAACTGGGGAGAGAGGTGTGGGCAGGATGTGTTTGGGCAGAGAGAGGACGGGTGTGGGGCTCTCTTTTACTGCCTGGAAGAGGACTCTGCATGAAGCAGATGGGTATGCAGGAGTCCCGGGGGGAAGGGAGTGCTGTGGTGATCTTGGGGCTGTGTCAGCCACAGGCAAGTCATTAGAGAAGTCTAATTGTCAGCAAATGTGCCCAGTGCCAAGGAATCAAGGTTCCATGCCTGGAAGGACCAGCTTTCTCACCAGCAAACTCCCTGCACCTCTTCTGCCTTTGGGGCCATAAGTAAATCTGTGACCTCTTCTCCTGCGGTCATCCCTAGTCCCAACTCTCCCCCAGAGCCCCCAGACTAGGCTTCTAGAAGCCCCAAACCAGTGCCGAAGGTGTAGGTGTAAGTCACCCTGGAAGTAGGGCTGCAGCCTCGGGGCATCCCATCTCCCTCTTCAGTTCCTGCCTTGGGCCCCTTCCTCTGTTACAAATGCTAAGAGAAAGAAAAGAGAAGAAAATCTGCTTTTTCTCCAAAGAGTAAGACTAGCTGGCAGAGCTCAGGGCTGCTAGGATGGTGGGGCAGGAGACCAACAGAGCTTAAGGAGACCAATGCCAAATTTAAAACCAAGATGAGTTACCTATAGCAGGAGACCAGCACTTTTTGCTAGCTATTAACAGTTTTAACTCAGTAAGCACTTTTTCTTGATTAGATTGGTTAGATGATTTGGCCCATTCGTATTCCAGCCATGCAGAATTTCTGTGGTCAGACCTGAAAGGCTGAGAATCTGATTTTTGTGAGGTCTCAGAACACATCCTTCCCACCTCCTCACTCTCCGTATTTCCTGTGCTCCTTGTGTAAGTTTCACAAATTTGGATGCAAACGCAGATCAAAGTCCAGCTTGGATGCATTGAGTATTTGAATAGCCAAAGCAATCTTCAAGTGTCATTTCAAGAGCATTAATAAACGAGTTGTTTCTGTAACAACATGACAATGGCCTATTGTTCACCTGTTTGTGCCAGATACTGAGCATCCATTATAAGTCTCCCAATTGTCCAAGGGCATTAGACTAGAAGATCAATACCATGAACTGAAATTGCTGGGGAAGGCTTTCTGAAGGAGAGAGGTTCTGTTCTGGACCTTGTTTAGCTCTTTGAGAGGCTAAAAAGAAAGTATTTTACCTCTGGCAATGAGGTAGACCAAATATCCTAGGAAACTTTCCCGTACAGTCTAGCTAAACTTGCTGGATACCAAATTCCTTTGAAATGCATCCGTGAGTTTGCAAAAAGGTAAGAATTGCTGGTGCTTTTGGTAGTCCTACTTGCCTAGAGCAGGGATTAGCAAACCTCTTGTGTCAAGGGCCAGATAGTAGGTATTTTTGGCTTTATGGGTCCGTACTCTGTTGCAATTACTCAACTCTGCCTTTGTAGCATGAACGCAGCCAGAAGTAATATATAAGCAAAACTGTATAGGAGGATGACTTACAGTAAACTGGAACTGGGTCATGGGCCATTCTTTGCCAGTCTCTGGTCTAGAGTCTTAACATTTAATGCTTTTTGTGGATCTTCTGATCTTGGGCCCATACAAGGTGAGAAGACAGAATGACCCTCATACACATAGAACAAGATCTCTAGGCGATGTGTAGAGAAGGAGAAACGTGGGCCCTGGCAAAGAAAAACAGATAAGAAAACTTGCCTTATCACGGGCTCTGGATGAAAGAAGAAAAGTATCTTCCCTGTGAATTTGTTACTATACGTAGACCTACTCTTAGGTGGGACTAGGGTTTATACGTCATGAATCATACAGGAAACATCAAGTTGCACAATTAACGTAAAGTCGTTCTTGATCAGCAGTGCCCTAGGGCACCTTCGCAAACGTGAGTCCATAACCCAGAATTACAAACCGCACGGGGAAACAAACCACTGTGAGCAACAGTCAGCAGAAACGACAGCAAATGGCGGAATCGCTCTCAAGGATTTGATGTCTTACAATTACTGGTTACCGAAAATGTTTAAAGAGATAAAAAGAGGAATGGCAAAGAGGATAGAGAACATTTCACACCAGGGGAAGAAGAGAAGCAAAGAGTCAGCAGTGGGGATGAGAACAAGTTGCGGGGCAAGGAGGTGGTCATCCTTAATAGGGTTCATATGAGGGTGTTAATGAATGAATGAATTAAACTTTGGCTAAACTCCTAACGTGCACCTGGCACCTGGATATTTCCATGTAGGAGAAGCAGGTGAATAAATAAAGCCCATGAAATATGATAGAGGCTTTAATGAAAGAAGGTACAAAATACAGCAGAGGCAAAGGAGGAAGTGGCCCATTGTACTCAAGGAAGCCAGAGGCAGCTTCCTGGAGGACCTTATGCTGGAATCCAGCTTTGAAGGATCTGCAGGAGTCTAGACTATCCTGTAGGTAACGGGGAAGAAAGATGATCGGACTTAACAATTCAAGAAAAAATTATGGCTGCAGTACCGTGAATAGAATGGAGAGTGAGGACATGGGAGATCCAGTGTGACCCAATAGTCCTGGAAGGATAAGGCAGGAGTGCTTGTGGATTCGAGAGATTTTTAGAATTTTGTCCACTGGGGGATAACAAAAGGTCATGACACAAATTTAATGGCTGTAGCTCCACTGATGACCCTGTGGCCCGACACCACCTCCTCCCAAGTGCTTCTGGGAGTTTCCAGGGCTGTCTGGAAGGTGCTGATGAGTGAGCCCCCTCCCCAAATGGTTCCTCCATCCCCCCGCCCCCGCCCCGGCTGTGGTGCCTTTGCCCCACAGGCTGCGTGCTGTGACCTGGGCAGGATGGGGCTGGGATGTCCCTTCCTTTGGTGTTAAGGGTCCTGGAGGAGCGCTGCTGGATGGGGAAGAAGTCCATTTGCTGGAACCCGTCTTCCCCATGTCCCCCACTTCTGCCAACCTAGCCCATTGGAACGGGCTCCTTCTTCCCTTTGAACATCCTGCAAGAGCGAAAGCAGAGGTGTGGGGGAGGGGATGGGTCTGGTTCTCCCGAGATGTGTGTAGCCCCGCTACGCAACATGCTTCGCTGAGCCTTCTCTTGCTTGTTTGCCAGAAACGCCTGCCCTGAGACCCAAGCGCATCCATGCAGTGTGGGACTTAGAGCTCTGAGTCACCACGAGGTACGGAGGGCGGGCAGGGAGGAGGCTGGAAGGGTGTTTGGGGAAATGGGAGATCATTGGAAAGACCAGGCAAGGTCTTCAGCACCTGCCGAACGAGTCTGTTTCTCTCCACAAGGTAGCGTTTCCATAAGAGTGGACTGGTTTCTATCAGCCCCTGAACTACCTAGAGAGTTGGCTCAAAGTTTCAGTTTGGGGGCCCTTGTCTGGCTCAGAAGCCCTGGTGGGTGGGGCTTGGGAAGCGTGCATGTTTAACTCGCGCGCCCTGGGTGATAGTTTGCAAATCTATACACATTCCAGTAACTGAGTCATATATGGTCTCTTTAGGGAGATTGAAGGCTCCTGAGTGTAGGTGCTGTGTCTCAGGCTTTCCCTCCCTCCCCGCAAGCACAGGCACATGGTGGCATACGGTATATATTCCCTGCAGTTGAGCAGGAGGACAAAATGCTGGTCACAGAATGTACGACTCCACTGCTTCCTCCAATGAGACGTTAGACACTCATTCCTTCCTTTGTTTCTCCTGTATTACGTCAACACTTACTAGTGCCATCCCTAGGGCGGGCCCTGTGCTGGGTGCCGAGGCTCGAGCGAGTGACAGTGACAGAGAGGGGGCCTTGGAGCAGGGAGCAAGGGCTATGCAATGATGCAGGTGAGACTTCTCAGAAGAAAAAGCTTTCCCCAGAACAGGGCAGGTGGAAATCCCTTGGGACGCTTTCCTAGGATGAGTTATAATTTCTGCATTGTTCTGTGTCCCTGAATGAAGAAAGACACCTCAATTCCTTCCTAATTCCCCAGCTTCAGGGCATGGCAGGCAGTCTGAAGACTCTTAAAATCAGGAGATAAAGAGAAGCATTATGTTCCACCGGGTCCCGTTTGATCTTTGTACCATCAACATGGGGCTCCCAGCTTCCCCGTCCCTCTGTCCCTCATCCAGGGTCACCAGATGGACCATGGGCCCTTTGATGTTCAAAGAAAGTTTGTGGGATGATGCGCCTGGTCCTCTGTGCCTGAGTGGGCTGCCAGCCGACGTTCTGACTCAAGTCTGGGCAGACCGGGACCCTGCCTCTCTTTCTGGGGCAGATCCAGAGATGTTAGAGGGGGAGGAGCACTTTCTTTTATAAACCCCCTTTTTTCTGGGCTGCAAATGCAGTTTTTCACCCTTGTTCATTTCCCTTCTCTCTCTCTCTCTTTTACTGAAGTAGAGTTAATTTACAATATTATGTTAGTTTCAGGTGTACAACAAAGCAATTCAGTTGTACATACATACATACACACACACATACATATTTCTTTTCAGATTCTTTTCCATTATAGGTTATTACAAGATATTGAATGTAGTTCCCTGTGCTGTATAATAGGACCTTGTGGTTTATCTATTCTATATTCCACATATGAGCGATCTCATATGGTATTTTTCTTTCTCTTTCTGGCTTACTTCACTTAGAATGACATTCTCCAGGAGCATCCATGTTGCTGCAAATGGCGTTATGTTGTCGGTTTTTATGGCTGAGTAGTATTCCATTGTATATATACACCACAATTTCTTTATCCAGTCCTCTGTTGATGGACATTTAGGTTGCTTCCATGTCTTGGCTATCATAAATAGTGCTGCTATCAACATTGGGGTGCATGTATCTTTTTGAATTAGAGTTTTCTCTGGATGTATGCCCAGGAGTGGGATTGCTGGATCATAGAGTAACTTTATTTTTAATTTTTTGAGGAACCTCCAAACTGTTTTCCATAGTGGCTGCACCAATTTATATTCCTACCAACAGTGTAGGAGGGTTCCCATTTCTCATTTCCCTTCTCTTAACCTTACTCCCAACCAGCAAATCCTCTCCTTAGTTCTGGCTATATCTGAGTAGCAAGGAACCTGAAAGAAGCAAGGAAACCCTCAAGAACAGCCCTGCATTCAGGCAAAACTCACGACGACCAGGTGTATCTTGGAAGCACAGAACTTCAGAGACCTCACAGGAACAGAGACCCACAATTGCACGAAGAAACAATAAGGAGAATGGGGAACCACTCATCCCTTTTCCATTAGTTAAAACTTCTCATTGTTTCAAGGCTGTCCCTGTGTTGCATGAAGGTGCCAGGGGTCTACACCTCCAGCACTTGTGACCAGGGGTCTCCTCTCGAGTGCCGGCAAGGCGTCAGGACCTGTCAGCTCAGGAGAGGTACCTGGGCTGCTCCCCTGGCCGGGTTCCAGCAGGGGCAGGAGACAACTTTGCAGGTGCTCGACCCAGAGAGGAGCAGGACGTCAGGGGAAGAGGATGGGAATCAGTGTGCCTCCTTTGGTCACTTGGTGACTTCAAGGAATGGGGATTTAGAGCAAGAATATGTATACAGCGAGGGGACAGGAATGTCACAGGGTCCCCGGAAAGAGGGGCAGAGCTGGCCTCAAAGACACCAGAATGTAGTTTGGGAGCTGAAAAGGTGCAGTTCTAGTCACTGGGTTACCTTCTCCCACCCTCTCCTCCCAGCCTTGGAATTTTCTGGTCCTCCCCAATTATGGTGACTCAGAATGTCTTCATCCCTTGTGGAAGGACCCTTCCTCAGCCATAAAAAGAAAAAATGAAATAATGCCATTTGCAGCAACATTCTCATACTAAGTGATGTAAGCCAGACAGAGAAAGACAAATATCATATGATATCACTTATATGTGGAATTTAAACAAAGATAAAAATTTTATTTTCAAACCAGAAATAGACTCACAGACATAGAAGCCAAAATATGGTTACCAAAGGGGAAAGGGGGGAGGAATCAATTAGAAGTTTGGGATTAACAGACACACATTACTATATATAAACTAGATAAACAACAAGGACCTACTGTATAGCACAGGGAACTACATTCAATTTCTTGTAGTGAGCTGTAATGGAAAAGAATCTGAAAATATATGTGTGTGTATATGTATATATATATATGTATGTATATGTATAACTGAATCGCTTTGCTGTACACCTGAAACTAACATTGTATATCAACTACACTTTGATAAAAAATAAAACTAAAAGATTGTCTTCATCTTTGCTTCCAGCACTCAGGTAACTACCCCCCGACTCTCTCATCCTCCGTCCTTCATATGTGTTTCAGCTGTTTGCTCAGCTCGTTGGCTTACTCACGGACCCTGCCTGCTCTTCGTCTTCCTCCTGTGTCTTTTTTCTGTGTGTCTTTGAAGTGTCCCCCACGACCCCCCGACTTCCCACAAAACGAGCTGTTGACTCCCTGTATCTCCCGTCCAAGGCCAAGAGGCAGAAACTTCGGCTGCATCAGATGAATTCATCACCCTTTCTGGGCGGGGCTCTTTGGTCTGAGGCACTTCGTGGGCCACTGCTCAGCCTATTGACTGGCCAACTGGGCAGCCTAGTGGCAGGACTCACTCCTGCGCCAGTCAGCTTGGCCAGAGGTGGTAGCGACCTGCTGTCAGCAGGGCCACACGTGTAAGAAAGTGCCTAAGACTTATTCCCCGTATGGGTGCAGTGAGTCGAGCAGTGTTCTCACGAGGGGACTACAGCTATAACTCCCATTTCAAGGAATGATGTGCTTAGTGCAGTGGGTTTTGGGGGAAGACAGACCTGGGTTTGGAGTGTAGTTCTACTTAATAGCTGTACTTTGGGTAGGTTACTTAATCTTTCTGAGATCATTTCCTTACCTGTAAAAATGGGAATGGAGATATGCACTCTATTGTAGTGGTGTGTGGATTAGAAATCATGTAAATTAACTAGTAAATAATGGGTACTCAGGTTCTCCATAAATCATTTTATTATGGCAATGCTGCATTGGTCTTCTGGATTTCCATGTCACTGACTTTGACCTGATTTTGTTGTCAGGAGTCCTTTATCTTGATTTAAAATCCCGTGGTTCCTACAATGCCAAGATGACAGTAAAAAGGAGAAGGAAGAAGGTACAGAAAAGGCATCTTTCAGAGGCATTCAGAATACATTCTTGATTGTGCTGTAAAGTCTCGTCTAAGTCTGACTGGAAATGATAGGGAAGATTTGAGATGTCGCCTCTTCAGTAATTTGACAAGAATGACTTCAGCTGTTAAATCGGAAATGAGAAACCCGACACGTCTTCTTGGCTAGTTTCCTCCAATAATTCATTTAAGAAGATCTGCAAAACCTTGTCATCAGAATATCTGAGGAAAAGATTTAAGAAACGATGCAGACGATTTAGAGATACATCAATACAATAAAAGCAGATCTGCCGTCAGAAACCATCATGTCTGGTTACCCGGGTTTTGCAATTAACTGGCCTGGAGTTGTGATGGTTGTAGCAACTGTAATCAACCACAGCGGGAGCCATCTGGACAGGAAGCAGATCGAAACCGAGATATTCTTCCCCAAAGATGATCCCCGACAAAGCAATATGGGCGATTACCCCAGGCGACTTCATCTCTTCCCTTGGCTAGTCTGCTACATCCTCCACTCCCCTGCCTTCTTCTCAATTTCAGGATTAAATCCAGGCTACCAGACAGAGCTTCTAGCCAATTCTTTCATGTGAAGAATTCCTGGATAAGTTGCCTGTAGCACAGCCAAGCCTTCTGAATATCAATGTGATTTCCCGCAAAAGGAACCCTTTGTAGGCGGATAACTCGCTCTGATCCCTTAGGAATTGTTTGACTCTCAGCAGGCAGCTTCTCTCTGCACCCATTTGGAGACCCTGCGACCGAGGATTTCATCCCGCCAACTGCGACTGATCATAGGAACGGGCCAAGGAAGCCTTCCAGCATCCATGTCCCCACTGGGGTTTTCTGATGGGGACCCAGGGTCTGAGTGCCACAGGGCTCCAAAGGTCGACATGTCACCCTCTTCATTCGGGCTGGTTGACAAACATGGCATCAGAAGTACCAACACCTGTTGACATGATTAAGAATATATATATTGCATGTTAAATTTTAGAAAATGTGTTCGGTTTGCTGGAGATATATTTTGGTGGACCATATTTTTCCAATAGGTGATAGAGGCTACTGTTTGGGGAGAAATTTTTTTTTTTCCCAAAAGGCTACAGAAGATATTTTTAATAGTAATAAAATGAGGCAGAAAAATTCAAAGCTGCAAGAATCTCCTTCTTTTTACTTGACTGTAGAAGTGGGTAAATCACAAATGGCTAGACTTTGAGGAGGTGAATCCCAGGCTGTGCTGGCCCGAGAGACAACGCTGAAAATTCTATCTGAAGCCCTCTTTTCCCACTTAGATTTCTGATGGATGGAAGGCCTTGGGAGTGTCTTTCTGCAAGCGTGTCTACTTTGACGTTGATTTATTGATGCAACAAAAATTTATTGAGGCACTGATAGGAGCGGTGGGAATTCAGTAGCAGACAAGACAGAAAACTGCCTACTGATGGAAATTTAGAAAAATACCCAATTTTTCCCATTGCAAATAGTGCTGTTAGAACATTTTGCATTTCCTTTGAGCACACAAAGAAACTTGTGCAAAAGTTTGATGTATTGTTGGAAAAGGAATAGCTGGGTTACAGAATGTGCACACCTTCAACTCGACTGTATGTTGCTAAATCAAGCTATAAGCTGGTTGTTTAGATTAAACTCCTGAAGCAGGATGTGAGTTCCCATCGTTCTGTATTATTGCCAGTTCATCATATTGCGAGACATTCATGTTTGCAATCTTACAAGTATACAGTGATATTTGACTAGGGTCTTGGTTGGGCATTTTCATATATTTATTGGTCATTTGGATTTCCTTTTCCCAGATTCTCTCTTCAGGAATTTGGCCCATTTTGTTGATCCTTTCCTATGTCCCGGGGGCCAAATACTTACTCTGACATATAACAAGATTCCATATACATCTGGCTCTGTCTCAGGATTGTCTGTTCTCTTCTGTACTTCTCTATTCCTGCACCAACACTTCTCAGTCTTGATTAATACAGTTTTTTCTTTATTTCTTCCTTTTTTGTTTTGGTACCCCAGGTGGGACACGAATATTTACTTATTTCTTAATGGAGGGGCTGGGATTGAACCCAGAGCCTCGTGCATGCTAAACCGCGCTCTACCACTGAGCTATACCCCCTCACCTTGATTAATATAGTTTAAAATACATTTTCATAGCTGTGGGACAATCACCCATCTTCATTTTATTCCTTAAAATTTCCTTGGCTGTTCTTTTTTTAATTGACGTATAGTTGATTTACAGCGTTGTATTAGTTTCTGGTTTTACAACAAAGTGACTCTGTTATACACATATTACTCTTTTTCATATTCTTTTCCATTATGATTTATTACAGGATATTGAATGCAGTTCCCTGTGCAGTAGGACCTTGTTGTTTATTTTATAAATAGTGGTTCTTATCTGCTAATCCCAAACTCCTAATTTATCCTTCCCCAACCCCCTTTCCCCTTTGATAACCGTAAGTTTGTTTTCTGTCTTTGAGTATTCTTGAATGCTAATTCTTCCAAATAATATCTAGAGTTAGCTTTTTAAGTCCATTTTAAAAAAAACCCATTGTGATTTAGGCTAGTATTTCATTGATTCTATAAAATAATTTGGGTTGAATTGCCGAGTTTGACATATTGATGTTATAAATCATTATCATGATGTTACTCTTCATATAGTTATGGCTTCTTAAGTTTTTCTTGCTTTTTTAAGCAACTTTATCAAAATTCATATACCATCTAATACATCCTTGTAAAGTATGTAATTCAGTAATTAGATTTACAGAGCTGTGCAACCATCACTACTGTCTAATTTTAGAACCTTCTCATCAACCCCATGAGACATCCCATGCTCATGAACAGTCTTCCCAACTCTCCTTAGACTGTCCCCAGCCCCTGGCAACCACTGGTTTACTTTCTATGTCTATGGATTTACCTATTCTAGATATTTTATATTAGTGGGAAGGTACGTTATGTGGTCTTTTGTGTCTGGCTTCTTTGACTTAGCATGTTTTCAGGGTTCATCTAGGTTGTATCAGCAATTCATTCTTCTTTATGGCCTAATAATATTCTTTTTTAATGGCCTAATGAATGTACATTTTGTTTATCCATTCATCACTTGATAAACATTTAGGTTGCTTCTACTTTTTCATCTTTATAAATAATGCTGCTGTGAACACTAGTGTTCAAGTTAAAGTTTTCTTTGAAGCACTTTTTTTTTAACTTTTGACAAAATACAATTTATCTGTTTTTTCTTTTTGTCACTTGTAGTGTCTTATCTAAGAAACCATGCCTAGTACAAGGTCATGATCATTTACTCAGATGTTTTTGTCAAACAGTTTTATAGTTTTTATTTCTTATATTTTGATCTACGGTGTGTTTTGAGTTAATTTTTCTGGCTATTGTGTGAGGCGATTCTTGACAAGGCGATTCTCTCCTTATTGAACTGTTTTGGCATCTATGTTGAAATCAATTGGTTATAAGTGTAGAGATTTATTTCTGGATTCTCAATTCTATTCCATTGATCTGTGTCCATCCTTACGACAGTACCACGTATCTGGACTAGTGGTTTTTCAGTTTTGCAGTAAGTTTTAATATTGGGAACTTTGAGTCCTCCAAGTTTGTTTTTCTTTTTCAAGATTGACTATTCTGGTTCCCTTCCATTTCCTTATAAATTTGGGGATCAATCAGTTTGTCAGTTTCTGAAAAATAAAGGCAGCTAAGATGCTGTTAGGGAGTGCATTAAATCTATAGATCAATTTGGGTAATACTGCTCTCTCAACAATAGTATGTATCCCAGTTTATCAACACAGGATGTCTTTCCATTTTTTTAGGTCCTACTTAATTTCTTTCAACACTTTTGTAGTTTTTAGTATATAAGTCCTGCACTTTGTTCAGTATATTCCCAAGTAGTTTAATATTTCATTCTTTTGATGCAATTGTAAATGAAATAGCCTCAGTTTTGTTTTCAGTACATTTATTGATACATAAAAATGCAATTGACTTCTGTGTCTTGTATCCTGCAACCCTGCTGAATGTATGTATTAGTTCTAATAGTATTTTTAAAATTCCTTAGGATTTTCTATATACAAGGTTATGTTATCTGCAAATAGACATGGATGTACTTCCTCCTTTTCAATTTAGATGCTCTTTCTTTCTTTCTTTCTTGTTTTTTTTTTTTTTTTTTTTTGCCTAACTGCCCTAGCTAGAACCTCTGATACAGTATTAAGTAGAAATAGCAGTCATGGATATCCTGTATTGGTCCTGATTTCAGGGGGAAAGCATTCGTCTTTCACCATTAGGTATGCTAGTCACTGTTGTTGCTTTTTTTCTTTTTGTAGACAGTCTTTATCATAATACCATCTCTGGCCATCCTCTCTGGGCATCTCTCATCTGTGTTGAGCTCGTCTGCTCAGCCCTGTCCTTGATGGCATTTCTCTGGCTTGGCTCTTACACGCGAATGGAGCAAAAGGGAAAGGACTTCACCACCGTCATACACTGCCCTGTGTCACCCGGGGTGCCTTTTCCTCTCCTTCGCACCCATCCACAGCCCACCTCAAATCCTCTCCCTTCCTGGGTACCCTGGACCACAGAGATCTCACCACCCTCTCCTAACATCCAAGAAAATTTCCTGTCTGCATTATCCCTTTGCTATTTGCATGTATGTTTCCTGGTGTCCTGTCTTCCAGTGTTAATTTAGCTTGTTGTGATGAAAGGCTTTCTGTTTTCATTAGGTAGTCAGTTTTTCCAGAGTAGAGACCAGATCCTTACATTGTCCACAGTATGTGTTCATAGCAGTTAATAAATACTATGTGAATATATTTAGGGATCAATTTATAAATGAACCAATGAGTGTGGGACTGAAATATCAGAGGACTGAACACACCCTAGCTTTGGCTTATTTTTAAATTTTTTGGCAGGGGGGTTATTTATGTTATTCATTTATTTACTTGTTTTGATGGAGGGACTGGGGATTGAACCCAGGGCCTTGTGCATGCTAAGCACGCAGTCTACCACTGAGCTATACCCTCCTCCTCCACCCCCCGGCACCCCCTAGCTTTGGGATGCTTCTTCGTGATGGCTCAGTGCTGGAGGTGGGCAGAAATGCCCAAGGAGCCTCGGAGCCCCAGGCATATGTAATTACAACCCTGTGGAGGGTGTTTCTGCTCTCCCATCCCTCTAGCATTGGTTTAACTAAGGAATTTGTCCTGTCATTAATGCCAACTCTTTCCCAAGGGTAAATGTTATCCCTGACGACCAGGGTCCTCAGGACCCCTGGTTAAGTTATTGGGCACAGCTCCGGGTTTGCTCAGATCCTCTCTGCAAGTAGCCAGGAGAGCGGTGCTGGTTAACAGCCCTCACTGTACATGGCAGCAGTATGTAATTGCTTCCACATGCCCCTGAACTGCATGTTGTGTAGTTTCAGCCGCTAATTTTCAAAATCCCTGAGACAAGATCTCTGCTCTGCAGCATGTGCTTTGGATCTGTTCCTTTCTGCCGCACTCGTCCAGAAAACTTCCATGTGGTTTAATTCAACGGCAGGACTGAAGGGGAGAGAGACATGTGCATAATTTTGCTCCCTCTTTCCCTCCTCTGAGTCCTGTTTCTGCCAAAGCCCTTGGCCGGGATCCAGAAATGGCACATTCAAGAATACCCAATGTGTTTGGGTAATATTTCATAATTACATCGTTGTTGGGAAAATTGTTGCCTTGAGAATAATTCCTGTGCATAAACAGACCGTCTGAGGCCCATGTGCCCCTCTGTACCCCCTCTGCTAGGGGGGAGGGAGGTGAGAAGGCTGAAGAGAAGAAAAGAAGGGAGGAAGGAGAGAGGGAGATGAAATGTGTCTGTTTGGCTTCAGTAAGGGGACACATTAGAGAAGATTTATAACATGGCGCAGGATGACTATTAACAGCTTTTAGGAACCCTTCCAATCCTATGTGCGGAACTGATTTTCTTCAGAAAGTAAATAGAAAACCCATCTCCAGGTTTCTAGAAAATAGAAGAGTGAGTGGAGCTGTGGACTGGAACCCTACGAGGTGGCCCAGGTCCTGCCCACCCCACGTTTAGGAGGGAGTCCCAGTGATGGCTACTCCAACATGGCGCCCACAGGCAGCCACTCTTTCCAGGCTCTGCATCTTACCTGGGAGCTGGGTTATGAGACTCCAAGGGGACGCACAGTTGGGAGACCCAAAGGAAAGACTGGTGTCATGGCAGGTTAAACTGGGAGGTCTGGTTAAATGGTGGTTTCTTGACTGTGGCCTCAAAGTCTATAGTGGCCAGGACTATCTCTGAAGAGTCTGCTCTTAGGTTGGATAAAAAACACTGGGCATGGTGTTCAAACGGCCCTCAGTGTCCACACCGTGTTTTGAGGAGCTTCTCGGCACTTTAGTCACTGATGCATTTGGAAGGGGCTGGTGCAGACCTTGCCTCCAGGTGCCTTTCATTCTGGACCTAAACTCTTGGTGTGAGCTGCCAGGGTGTACAGCCCAGTCCCCACGAAGATGTCATCACCCCAAAGAAGAGGCATCTATTAAAGGCAGTCACCCCGTGAACGCTCCCCAGGGACCCCTGCAGAGTCTGGCAGCCACGTGGTGACCACAGCCCGCCGGCAGGCGGCATCAGAGGTCACTGGCAGACTGTTCTGGAACTCTGACTTGACTGGTGGGAGCAGCCTGTGCACGCCTCTTCCAGATATTTCCAAACAGTTCAGGATAGGTCATTAGAGTAGTTTCAGAAAGAGGAGCTTTCCTTTCCGGTGCAAGATGTCATTCATTAAAAACAAAACAAGTAAAAATCATAACGAAAGAGCTATACCCCAAACCACCATATTTGGAAGGTGCCGGTCTTCTAAAACCAGAGTCAAACCTCCAAATGATATAAGCCACCACCTACATGCAGCGTCTTTTGGTAGCCTCTGGAGATCTTTGTTTCCCCCACACTGGTACCCAAGGAGACTGTAAGCTCCAGGAGGACCAGAATTTTTGGCCAGCTTTGCTCTCTATTGAATTCCCAGCACCTGGTACAGAAGCTGGATTATAATAGTCCCTCAAAACCTTCTTGATGAATGAGCAAATTAACATGTTAAAAATAATTAATTAGAAAAGAAACCAGGCAAGCAAGCAAACAAACAAAAAACAACCAGGGAAGAAGATCGGAAAGAGAATTTCCAACTCTGTTTACAGGGCTGAGTACCAACCACTCTGCTCTGCTTGTGTGTAACTTGCCACTGAATCTGTGTGTGAGTGGAGATGGTCTGTTTCTCCCTTCAGTCCGAGACTATTTCTTACTTTTAACGTCACTCACTGATCTTACTTAGCTATTTTAGACTCTTCCTGGAGCAAAGAGTAAATAATTCTTCATCACTTAGCCCTTACCCGTGATGCGTGGAGGAAGTGGTTCATGTTTATTTTAACAAACTTTTACATGTAGGGGATCCCTTGCAGATACAGGGTTTTTTGGACTTTTTAAAAAATTGAAGTACAGTCAGTTACAATGTGTCCATTTCTGGTGTACAGCATAGTGTCCCACTCATGCATGTAGATACATGTATTCGTTTTCATATTCTTTTTCATTAAAGGTTATTACAGGATATTGAATACAGTTCCCTGTGCTCTACAGAAGAAACTTGTTTTTTTTTAAATCTCTTTTTATATATAGTGGTTAATATTGCAACTCTCAAACTCCCAAATTTATCCCTTCCCACCCGCTTTCCCTGGTAACCATAAGATTGGGACTTGTTTTTTAAAATTGAAGTATAGTCAGTTACAATGTGTCAATTTCTGGTGGACAGCGTCACGTTTCAGTCATACATATACATACATATATTCCTTTTCATATTTTTTTTGATTATAGGTTACTACAAAATATTGAATAGAGTTCCCTGTGCTCTACAGAAGAAACTTGGTTATTTGTTTTTGTGAGGATTCTTCGTGTATTTCCAAAGTAAGAGAGATTCTACCAAAGTGCAGTAGGTGTTCTGTGCGAATTGTTCCACGCGTGGTTGTAGTTTTGGGTGCATTCATGGGAGAGGGTTGACCTTCCACTCCACCATCTTGATAATCTCTCAAGATACAGATTTGAGGTTGTTTGCTCTCTGTGAGTCTTTGGTCGGGCCAGAGCCAGGGACCAAATGCCATGGACTAAATCATTTTCCGAATTCTCAATGTCCTTCATTTCCGTTCGTGATGATCTTGCGTCTTCCTGTGGGAGAATGCAGTCTGTCTATCCCACCTGAGACCTGGAGCTTCCCTAATAAAAGCCAGAGGGTAGATTCTGATTGACCCGGTGTGCAAAGCATAATAAGGCTGGGGCTTTCAGCAACCAGCTCACATCTAACCAAAAGCAAACTCACTGAAATCTGCTTGCGGTCTGAGATCCTGTCTCACTTTAAGCCGTGATAAAGTGCATTTCTCTGTGTGTCCCCGCCCATTCTCTGCTGCCACCCCCACCATGACAGGCCAAGAGATGCCAACAGGTTGGGGCCAGGAACAGAGCCTTTAGACCAAGTCACACACAACCAGGCTTCTGAGTTGGGTAAAATGCCAAACCCGACCTGATTTACAGGAACTTGGGGGCCCCCGATAGAGCAAATCCACTCTCCTTAATTGACCTGGCTCGAATTTTCGCCACAGAGGTTACAAAATTGGGAGCAATTAGTTGGAGATATTAATAGGTTCTGTCATGTAAAGTATTCTTAACAAAGACTTCAAATGAATTCTGAAAGGAAATTTTGTACCTCTGGAGCCAAAGAAGACTTTGTTCTGGGGTTGACATCATGAAACTATTTTTAGAGTCCAAGTCTGCTCTGGCTGGGGGACCGATGTCCCCTGTCTTTCTCCCAGATCCCTTGTGCCAACGTCCCTCCCCACCTATCCCTTTTCTTCCCCAGAGCTGGGCACAAGGCCCAGACGTGACTGGGGAGGGACGAAGGCCACAAGGGGGTCAGCCCTGGGGTGGGCGGCCGTCTCTGGGTGGCTCCAGAAGGGTGGGACAGGATGATCTCAAGACCCAACCCAAACAGGCAAATTGTTTGAAGCTCCTGGAAACTGTGGGTTGGGAGTTGAGAAAGCCTGGAGGTGGCCGTCTGTCCTCTCCTGTCAAGACAAAACAGGAGGCGTTGGGACCTGCTACAGGAGCAAAGATCTGAATGGAAGAGGACAGGACCTCAAAAATCTAACAGAACTCTGGTCTCCTTCCATTAATATTTGCATATTTCTTTTATTTTCACAGCAGTTTTATCCATCTTCTTCCTTAATGTGATCCTCTGACTACAAAGTGGAACTTGGGAGTCTAGTGATGCGGGACTGAGAACCAGAAAAGGGAAGTCATGTTCAGAGATCATTTGATTTATTTTTTGATTGAAGTATAGTTGATTTATAATGTTGTGTTAGTTTCTGGGGTTCAGCAGAGTGATTCAGTTATACACATATATATTCTTTGTCAGATTCTTTTTCATTATAGGTTATTACAAGATATTGACAATAGTTCCCTGTGCTATGCAGTAGGACCTTGTTGTTTATCTGTTTAATATGTATTAGAATCTGCAAATCCCAGACTCCCAATTTATCCCTCCACCCTCTCCCCCGCCCCGGTAACCATAGTTTATTTTCTATGTCTGTGAGTCTGTTTCTGTTTTGTAAAAGTTCATTTGTCCCAGTTTTCAAAGGTCATTTAATGAGATAGCAACCCAGATTTCTCAACTCCTATTTCAGAGTTTTTCTTCCAGCAAGCTGAATTAGCTCAGCTGGACAAGAGGTTTCTACGAAGAGACTGTCCAGAGGAGAGAAGTGTCCTACCCTGGCCCTGCCTGACCCATCGCAGAGTTGGGCAAGCCGGGCCACCTCCTTCAAGCCTACTGGCTGTCTTCCATGATGGCAGACTCTGGGGAAGGGCTCCTGGGGTGGGGGGCCCCTTCTCACTTCTCCCTTCCTTGTGGGACCCCGTACTAAGTGGAAACCTCACAGGCCCTAGGTGATGCTCTCCAAGTTGTCTATGTGACTGGGCCCCTGACAGCGGCATGCTTGCAGACTCAGATCCAGGGCTGACTCCAGTCCATGCAGAGCCAAAGGCACCTTCTCTAGGGAAAGGCAGCCACATAGCCAGGCACAGGGCTTGGAGAGGAGCCTTGATAGCTGTCAGCCTCCCCTGCTCCCTTGGTGCCTCTGCGTGTTGGACACAAAGAGAACAGAGCCAGGATGCCAGTCTCCCCACCCATGGTTAGGCAGGGAGTTAGGGAAGTCACCTCTGGGAGGGGTGTCCCCCTGTACAGTGCCGGCATCCAGCCTGATTAGGGAATTCATCCCCCGCTGTTTTCTGGGCTGTTTGGGCCTTCTGAAGGAATGAGCGGCATTTCCCACCTGCCCTCAGGGGCAGCCAGGGCTCTGTGTTCTGGGGAGCTGGACCTCCCTTGCCCCCGGGGAGAGACAAGCCTTGACTTGTATAGGGGAGGAGCCAGCTGATCCCAGCGCGGGGCCTCTCAGATTGAACAGAAGGTGGGACTTGTTCCAGGGAAGGGTGCCCAGAGGGCAAGGATGAGGGTTCCTGGGCCCCTGGGGGGTGGGGATTGTGCTCTGCCCGCACCCAGTGGCAGGAGGTCCAGGACCGTGGATGGAATCACTGTGGAGATGTTTGGGGTGGACTGGAAGCATCACTTCCGTAAGGGCTGTGAAGGTTCCTGGGGCTCGCTTCTTGGTCTGCAGGGAGGGGCCAGGAGCAGCAGAGCCCCGGCCTCGGAATGGACCACACACACCGGCCTGGACACTGAGCGTCCAAGCGGTGATGACAGGTGCTGAGACAGGGGCCCCACCCACTTCCTCCCCACTTCTGGGATTTTTGTCTGACCCGAGAAAGGAAGTGAAACTGACTTAGAAGGCTGAACGAGGTTGAAGCTCATTTAGAAAAATAAAGAAATGGGTTGTTTTTTGAGGCTGCGAATTTGTGGAGTAAATTCACACAGTGTACAAGTCCCAAGAGAGGCTTGCGTTCACCTCCAAACCAGCCCACGGCTCCTCTGGGTCGTTGTCACCAGGACATACTTGTAGGTCAGCCTCTCGCTTTCATGTGTACTTCCCCCAACACAATGCAGTCAGACTGTTCTCTTGGAAAGTACTTTGTTTTTCAAAGAAGCCACTTTTTTTTTTTTGCATTTAAAAAAATTTTTAAAGGTTACTCTCCATTTGCGGTGATTACAAAACATTGGCTACATTCCTTATGTTGTGCAAAACATCCTTGAGCCTGTCTTACACCCAACAGTTTGTACCTCCCACTCCCCCACCCCTGCACATATTGTCCCCATCCTGGTAACCACTAGTTTATTCTCTAGATCTGTGAGTCTGTTTTTTGTTTGTTTGTTTGTTGTTATATTCACTAGTTTATTGTATTTTTTCAATTCCACATCTAAGTGATATCATACAGTATTTGTCTTTCTCTGTTGGGCTTATTTTGCTTAACAAAATGCTCTCCAAGTCCACCCACATGGCTGTGAATGGCAAGATTTCCTTCTTGTTTATGGCTGAGTAGTACTCCATTGTCTGTTTGTACCGCATCATCTTTATCCATTCCTCTGTTGATGAACACAGGTTGCTTCTGTATCTTGGCAACTGTAAATAATGCAAAACAGCCACATTTTAAAAAGTTTTCATCTGATTTCACCTGCAAAGTGTTTGTGGGGATGTGAGAAAGCTTACAGAGGGATTTGCTTTTATTCCTCAAGGTCCATCTTGACATCTGGGGAAAATGCTGGTTCCTCTGCTCACCCAAGACACGGAGACTGTGTCCTCGACTTCTTGAGTTTGAGGAGCTCTAGAATAATGAGAAAATTCTAGGATCCGATTGGAGTGGAGAGAGGGACTTGTCCTCCTGACGATTGGAAAGGGCAGTGCCCAGTAAGACAGCACCTCTGAGAATAGTGCCCGCCGATGTCCTGTCTTGTCTCCACGTCTTCCTCACCATGCCGGAGCCTTTCTGGGCAATTTCTCAGGGCTCTCCTGCAATCTTACACCTCAACCGATGGCAGGGGTGGGGGTGGTCTCTGCCTCTGTTTTTTCTTGCGTACCAGAGCGGGCCATGCTGTGGCCTCAATTCTCAGACCTTAATACCATCTTATATAGAAAACGTGGTAAAAGGAGAAGAGGTTATTCTTTCTGCAGAGATGAAGGCTGCAACCAATCCAAAGTATTACTCTCTCCGAGCCCTCCTTCACCTGCTAAACCTGAAACTGACTCTCAGGGTGGTTTTATAAACCTCAAATAGACATCTTTCCAGTTCTACATTCTGCTCTGAACTGTTTTCAAATATATATCCTGGTCCTGAACAAAACTCAGACCAGAGTAACCTCACGCTCATTTCAACCTTCGTTACTATTCACTTTGAGCCTCTGATACAGAGAAATGGAAGACCCTCCTTGGACTCTCTTTACTGTTTTAGCACCAATCTCTCCCTTACTCACCTGAAAAACGCCAAGGGTCTGGAGCAAACTCTGCAGAGCCAAGATTTACCACATCGACCCGTGCAAAGCCTCTGGGAGGCGCTGGGTCTCCCTGGTCCCCACGCCAACAAAAGGCAGCATTCCTGGGCTGCCTGCAGGGACTCGTGGCTCCTGGCCAGCTCTGCCCCTCTAGGACTGGCTGTCTTTTTCCCCCTACACCCTGGAAATGAATGTCTGGAGTTCTCCATTCTGTCTCCTTCATCAGTTGACCAGAGCCTGGCTGTAGGAGGCTCGTTTCTCTGTTGTGTACCCTCCAGGGCACTCTTGAGGACACATCAGTCCAGAGTCTTCTCTTTCTAGGGACCCCGAGCCAGCTGGCTGCCCCTCCTCCCTCCACCCCTGGGGTCCGTTGGCCGTAGTCCCCAGAGCGCGAGTTCCAGCCAAGCCTCTGCTCCCCCTCAGGTTGCTCCCCAGCTCTTTCCCTTTCCTCTGAGCTTTGTTCTTTCTCTCTTCCATCCAGGCAGGGTTCCTGATCTTCTCCAGACAGTGAGAGCCATCCTGAGCCCCAGCGATCTGGGAAGAAAGGAGAAGGGAAAGTGGCTTAAGAGGTGAGGAAAGCACGCGGCAGACGGTGATGGAGGGCGTACTTAGAGCTGGGCTGGCTGTGTTTGTTGGATGAGGCTGGACCACGGGAAACAGTGCACAGTGCTCAAGGATTAGCAGAGACAAACCCCAGCAAACACTGGGGAATGTGCAGATCTTGCCCTGGTCACTTCCAGGTAAATTATTAAAGTATTGAAATTTCCCTCTAAAGAAGAATTAATGGGGAATAGTCTGCAGAAAATCAAGCCTCTGTGAATTTTTGAGTTACCTTCATCTCTTTCGGTTTTCGAAAGGAGGGGTAAGGGATGTGGGGACCTCCTGCCCTGACCTTAATTCTTCCTCCCAGGCTCAACACTGCAGTGTGGGAGCCTGGGGAGAAATAAAAGGAAGAGGATGTGAGGCACAGTCAGATAAACGCCTCGATTATTAGGAAAGGAGGTTAAGGGGTGGGGAGGGAATCTGAAAATAAGCTAAGAGATTCCATGATGTGTGAAAACCCAACCAATAACCAGGACAGACAGCAACGATGAGGAAGAGAAGAGGCATCAAAGGCACAGTGGAACCGCTAGAAAGCCTGCTAATGAGCTCAGGTTTTACAAGCACACATACAAAAGATGGAAGGAAGAGCACGTGACCTGGCCCGCCCGTATGAAACAGGTCAGAGGGGCTGAGATCACAGTGAGCTGTGCGTCGTGAAATGCGTCAAACAACACAGCGCACTCTTTGGAGCAAAGGACGAAGCTGCCGCTTAGGGGAGGCTGTGTGATGGCTAAAGAACGCAGGCGCTTCCTGTTTGAAGAGCCAAAAGGACTTTGGAGACCAGCTTGTCTGCTAGACTCTCTTCCCGCACTTTCTCTTGCCTTTTCTTATTTACAAACAGAAGCCCTCTCCCACCCCTTCCTCCTCTCTTGGCTTGTAATGATGATCCAGTCACAGAATGAATTTCCCAACCTCCTTCGCAGCAGAGAGGGGACCATGTGGCTTGTCATGGGCCAGAGGGATGTGAACAGAAAGAGGTCTGACGTTGTTAAGGGTCATCTCCTTAAAGAGCGAAGCCCCCGCCCTTCTTTCTCTCCTGTCTGCCTCCTTGGATCCAAAGGCAGAAGCGCGTGTGACCGCAGGAGAGGTGATCTGCTCGCCCGGCTCCTGGATGAGCCCTTGATCAGAGCGGCCTTAACTGCTCTGAGCTGCTTAAGTTTGGATTTTATGAGAAGGAGGTACACACTTCTCTCTTATTTAAGTCATTGTGTTTTGGGTGTTTTGGTTACAGCAGCTTAGCCCAATAAGCCTCAATGAACACACAGTTTCATCATTTCGCTTTGCAGGAGAGGAGGAGACCCAGCAAGTTCAAGTGCTTTAGGAAGGTCAAAGGGCTGATAAACCAGTGGTGAAGCAGGACCAGAGCCCAGGTCTCTGTTGTTGGTAGAATGTTCCTCTTCCTACACCACCTCCCTGCCTCTGACTCAGCACAGAACTGGTCGGTTACCTCCTGGTTAGCATAGCTTTCCCACGAAAGAGAATAATCTTCAACTTGGAAGTCGAGCAAAGGTTGACTAGAAGGAAATGAAGCCCAAGGTAGGGAAAACAGAGTTTCACTTTAGATCAGCTCAAGACTCCAAACGGTTGGGTGTTTGATGAGGTCAGTCATAGGGTTCAGAAAACACAGCCCTTCCTGAGAGCTACAGCCTCTGGGAAATTCTTTCTTCATCTACAAGCCATTGGCATATTTTTTATACAGAACCAGGTCATTTGAACAGACTGTATGGTGGCTGATGGAGCCATTATGCAGCTCAGGGCGAGACCTTCCCACCATGGCCAAGCTGGAGCTCAAAGCCCCCCTTCCGTGTGGTCCAGAGGAAGCCCCTCTTCTCAAAGCATCTTCTTTGTCCCTGCCTGTGCCACAGCACCAGAATCCACTCCTAGAGACGATTTCTTCAAACCCTTTTCTGTCTTCCAGAACCTTCTCCTTTCTTAAGGCTTTTCATTTGTGCATGCAGAGAACAATTGTTGAGAGCCGATCCAGCAGGGTAGGCCCCAAAATAAACTTCACCCACTGCCAGCCTGCCTAGCCCAACCCTATGGAAGGCACTCTGATTTTTGCCAGCCCTGATGGTAACACGAACAGACCAAGCAGGGCCAGACTTGTGACAGCAATGACCAGCCACCTAAACTGGTCCCTGCCCCTCCCCGGGGGCCTTGACTCACAAACCCAGTCATTCATCTTCTACGGTTCCTACATTCCAAACTCTGAATCACCACCAGCTTAGTCACTGTGTTAGGGCTCTCCAGAGAAGCAGAACTGGTGGGAAGTGTACATACAGTTGTCCGTTGAACAGCACGAGGGTTAGAGGTGCTTACCCTCCGCATAGTTGAAAATCCATGTATAACTTTACAGCCAGTCCTCCATATCCGCTGTTCTGTATCTGTGGATTCAACCAACCACAGATCATGTAGTACTGTATTTACTATCAAAAAAAAAAAAATGTGTAAGTGGAATTGTGCAATTCAAACCTGCGTAGTTCAAGGGTCAACTGTGTATAGGAAGAGACTTATTACAAGAAATTGGCCTTCATGTCCCCAAATCTGCCGGATGGAGACCCAAGAGAGCCCACAGTCCAGTTCCAGTCTGAGTCCAAAAGCCTGAGAACCAGGAGAGCCAATGGCGTAGTTCCAGAGCCACTGGGTTAATTCCAGAGCCAATGATGTAGTTCTAGCAAAGTCTGGCAGGCTCAAGACTCAGGAAGCATTTGAGTTCCAGTTCAAGTCTAAAGGCAGGAAAAAAGCCCATGTCCCAGTTTCAAAGCATTCAGGCAGAAGGACTTTTACTCAGGGAGGGTCAGCAACTTTGTTCTACTCCGACCTTCCATGGGTGGGGTGAGGCCCTCCCCTATCAGGGAGGCAGTCTGCTTTACTCCGACGACCAAGTGAGATGTGAACCTCATCCAACAGCAGTGGCACCCACTCAGAAACACCCAGAATAATGTTGGACCAAACATCTAGGCACTCGATGACCCAGTCAAGTTGCTATAAAATTAACTGTCGCAGTCACCAGGGGATTGGTGTTCTGTTGGGAGGTAGGAGTGAGTGGGATGGAGGTGGGGGTGGGGATAAGGGCAGAAAAGTAAATTGTTTCTGAGTGTGACAGCCAAAGTTTATGCAAAGTACGTGTGAGCATTTCAAGTCAAGACTCTTGGAGAAGCAGAACCCTGGATTTTCAAACACTTGCAAATTGAGCTCCATATTACTCTCTGACTCTTTGACCCAGCACACACAGTCTCTCTCTCTCTCTCTCTCTCTCTCTCTCTCTCTCTCTCTCTCTCTCTCTCTCTAGCTCTCCCACACCTCCCTCACCTGTAGATTCATGAGAATATGGTTGTTGTCTAAAGTCACTGAGTTTTGGAGCAGTTTGTGATGCTGTGTTTTTGTGGCAATAGGTAGCATTTACAATTTAAATAATAAACAAATTATAACTGTGATACTTGTCGTGAAGGAGGGAATGGGGGAACTATGAAACAGATAAGAGAAGAATTGACCTCATCTGGAGGATCGAGGAAGCTTTCTCTGAGGAAGGGACACTGAAGCAGAGACCCAGAGCTTGAGTAGGAACCAAGTGAACAAAGTGATGTTGGGCTGAACGGAGAGACATTCCAGGCAGAGGGAATGTAAAGACCCGAGGCTGGAAATGCATAGCACCTTTGGAGACCTGAAGGAAGGCACTGTGGCTAAAGCTGGGGGAGGGTGTGGGTGGGGAAGAGGTAGGTGTCATGAAGATGAAGACTATGAAGATGAAGACGATGAGGATGAAGATGATGAAAATGATGAAGATGACGAAGATGAAGCTGAAGGTGATGAAGGTGATGAAGATGAAGAGCTTGGCAGGGGCTCCACCATGAAATGCTTGGGAACCATGTTAAGCATTTTCTTCTTTTTCTGGCTAGTAATAATTGGGACTTGTAAGGAATTTTAAAACAGGAAGCAGTATGATCAGACTTGCATTTCTGCAGCAATTCTCAGCCTGGTGGGAAGAATGGATGTAAGGAGGACGAGAGTGGTGTTGGGCTGTCTTAGCAGTCCCAGGGAGAGATGATGGTGACTTTGATGGCAGTCTAGTGCTGGAGATGGAGAGCAATACTGAGGAGACATTTGGGAATGAGATGACATGTAGGCTGGGGAAGTGGCAGTGGCAAAAGCATTCCCCAGGATTCTGGACCCGAACCACTGGTTAGTTGGTGGTCCCATCGCTGGTATGGAGAAAACTGGAGGAAGGGTATATCTGGGAGAAAGTTAGGAGTTCTTGGGCAAGTGATAGCCTCTGAGTTTCAGATTTTTGTCTGTGAAATGGGAATGATACCTCTACTTTAGGGTTGCTGAGATCAAATGACATCGTGTGTGTGAAGCAGCTTTGGGAATCAGAATGCTGGGTTCAAAGGAGGGCCTTGCTATGGCAGTAGAGCTAGAAAGGGTGGATGGGAGAAACAAAAGGTTGATGAGCTGAAGGGGCAAAAGGACAGGCTGACCTTGAACCAAATCCATTTAGTCTTTTTGGGAAAAACCAATGAAGGAAAAAGAGCCAAACCTTGAGTCCTCATCCAGATGTTCTGAGCCCCAGGGGGCCCTGCCCTTTGTAATTTCTTCAGGCTGGGAGCAGAGAACAGGTCCCACTGCTGATGACTACCATTAGGACACACTGTCTCCGTTGGTCCCAGTCGGGGCAAGTCTTCTGTGCACCATGGAAAAATCCTTGAGGTTAGAGCCTGCTGGTGCAAATCTGGAGATGGAGGAGGCATGGGAGCTGAGGGGCTGATGAAATCCTGCTGTTTAGAATTACACAACTTTGACCTGCTTCACATGTGACGGTCTCGGCTGCCTGCTGTGCTCCACAAATCACACGTTCTTGTGAGGCCAATCTGGGATGATTTTTATTTGTTGAAAAACATTCATTGACCTATCCTTGCATATACAGCCCAATGTCAGCAAATGAAATTACTGCCCATGCAGTTGCTGAGGCTAAAAACATCAGAGTCCTGAATTTCCCACTCCTTTGTCCTCCCACCTCCCATCCATCGTTAAGAACGATCAACTTTACCTCCAAGATGTACCCTCAGTGCCCCATTCTCCTCACACCCACTGCCATGACTCAAATATTTTCATCTGCAGACACTGCCCCACATCCAATCCCCAAATAGCAGCTCGTGTTACTTTTTTTAAGTATTAAAAATTCCGCTTCACTCATGTGCTTCAAAGTCCCCATTGGTTTCCCCACCAAATTTAAGATAAAATCCAAACTCCTCATTATGGTCCATGAGGACCTGTGTGATCGATCCCATGTCCACCTCTCTGACCTCAGCTCACATCACAGGATGATGCTGAAAATGTTCACTCTCTGGTTCTGTACATCTCTTCAATTAGAGTGGACAACTGGCCACTCAGAATAGACATGAGCCAAAAAGACAAGCACATGGGTCCTCGTGCCGCTGGCCGAGTGTCAGGCGGGCTCATGTCGTGAGTTACAGCCATGTCTGCCTCTGGTTCCTCAAACTAAGACGGTTATTGCTTTTGAGTTTTCCATAAGCTGTCCCCTGCGCCTGGTACCCTCACCCTCCAGCCTCTCATGAGGCTTAAACCTCTTTGTCCCTTGAGCCTCAGCCCCCAATTTAGAAGGCTTTCAAGGGCCCTCCATCTACAGTGCTCCCCACCGCTTGACCAGTCTTCTCCTCACTGAATCTTGTGATAACTTACCTGGTTGTCTTGCTTTTACCTGTCACTCTCCAGTAGCTCGAAAGCTGGAGGAGAGAGGGTGTTTGGACCATGGGTGTATCTCAGGGCCTAGAACAGTGCCTGGCACAGAGTGGATCCTCAACCAACGTGGCTTGTATGGCAAGCGAGGTGGGGGGCACTTCCGAGGAGTGGGGCAGTGTGCTTGGCCCCGGCCTGGACTGGCAGGAGTTGCTTCCAGTTGTGTAGAGTGGAGAGCAGGGTGGACTGTGTGCAGAGGCCCCCTCAGTCTGAACTCAGGGTGATAGAAGCAGGTGATAATGCCAGCTCAGCAGCCTTGTTAAAGTAAGGACAGCTGACCCGGGTCTGTAGGCAGGAGAGCATGAAAAGTAGCTGCTTTTAAGCACTACTTACAATTGCCAAGACATGGAAGCAATCTAAATGTCCATCAACAGATGAATGGGTAAAGAAAATGTGAGGTATATATACAATGGAATACTATTCAGCCATAAAAAAGAATGAAATAATGCCATTTGCAGCAACATGGATTGACGTAGAGATTATCATACTAAGTGAAGTATGTCAGACAGAGAAAGACAAATATTATATGATATCACATATATGTGGA
Source organism: Camelus bactrianus (assembly GCF_048773025.1). Lineage (NCBI taxonomy): Eukaryota > Metazoa > Chordata > Mammalia > Artiodactyla > Camelidae > Camelus > Camelus bactrianus. Next base: position 31,535,120 of record NC_133564.1, on the reverse strand, counting down.
ATATTTTTTTAAAAGATACAAATGAACTTATTTACAAACCAGAAATAAACTCACAGACATGGAAGAACAAACTGTGGTTACCAAAAGGGAAATGGGTGGGAGAGAGAAAAATTAGGAGTTTGGGATTAACAGATACACACTACTATACATAAAGTAGACAAACAACAAGGGCTTACTGTATAGCACAGGGAACTATATTCATTATCTTGTAACAACCTATAATGGAAAAAGGGTTTGAAAAAATATATATGTATGTATAACTGAATCACTTTGCTATACATCCGAAACTAACACAAGATTGAAATCAACTATACTTCAATACAAAAAAAAATTTGTTTTAGAAGACCTGCTTAATTTATATTCTTTTCACCGCAGGGCCTATGAGGATAGGTGGTCAGCGAGCTCACTTGGAAACATGAATCCCATCCTCCCACCAAAGTGTTCTTTTGAGCTTTGCCCTGAAAAGTTTCTGGTACCCATTCCAGTGTTGGGGGACAGAAGGTCTCCCCACACCAACACCAATTCTCCAACACCAGCTGGGTGTCCTATGAGTCAACTCGCTTCTGACACTGTCTGCCCTGAGATACCATCAGATCCCACAGGTTGAGGGGCTGAGACCGCCCTCTTCCTTAGACTCCAAGTGCGAGTCCATGTTGTCACCTGTGCTTCTAACTGACGGGTTATAGATCAGAGGTTCTCACGTCCTCCTCCCTGGGCTCCATTAATTTGCTGGAGCAGCTCACAGGAATCAGAGAAACGGTTTGCTCTCTAGATTACTTATTTATTATAAAAGGCTGTAACTCAAGAACAGCCCGATGGAAGAGACGCAGAGGGCTGGGCATGAGGAAGGGACACAGAGCTCCCATGCCCTCCCTAAGTGCCACTCTCCCCGCATCATGACGTGTTCACCAACCTGGCAGCTCTCCAAGCTCACTCCTGTAGGTTTTCACGGAGGCCTCCTTGCATCAGCACGATTGATTAAATCATTGACCATTGGTAATTGATTCAACCTCCAGCACCTCCAGCCTTCCCAGAGGTCAGGGGTGGGACTGGAAGTTCCAATCCTCCCATCACGTGGTTGGTTCCCCTGGCAACCAGCCCCCGTCCTAAAGGGACCTAAGAGCTTTCCAAAAGTCGCCTCATTAACATAACAAAGACACCTTTAAGATTCATCACTCAGGAAATGCCAAGGGTTTTAGGAGTTCTGTGCCAGAACCAGGACAAAGACCAAACGCATCCTTCTTATTATAAATCACAATATCACAGCCTCGAAGAGGATTTTTAGACACAAAGTCACCTAATCATGTTGATTCTTTTAACAGCCCCCTAGATGGCGACCCAGTCTTTACTCTCCTTCCTTCCAGTCTGTCTCACATGGATTGCAGACGCTCTTCCAATGACAACGGCTTTCATCAAGTCCCCAGTCAGCTTGCAAGTGCCAGTTGCCGTGAGCTCCGGTCCAGACCTCGCATCCTGGTACCGCTGTCCCAGCCCCCCTGGGCTTGGGGTCAGGCGCCCTGACTTAGCATCACGGCTTACCCCTGTACCCCTGTGGGGCCCTGGGCCAGCCATGTCGCCCCTAGGAAGCTCCCTCTCCTTACCTGCCAGGAGAGCAGGGATGCCCCAGTCACCTACTCTGCGCTCAGAGCTCTTCCGCTTAAAACCCCCCAGCAGCGCCCCCTGCGGAGAGAAGGAGAAGTAGCACAGTCCGCTCCGAGCTTGCGAGTGGGAGTTGGAGCGGACCTCCTGATCCTGAGCAAGAGTTCGTGTTCCATGAATCTGAATGATTGACACGTGCCCTTTCTATTTCCTCTAGTTCTTTATTTTTTAAAAAGAATTTTTAAATAACTTTATTGTGGTATAATTTCTGTACAGAAACTGCATGTATTCCAGATGTACAATTTGATGAATTTTTATAAATGTATGCACCCATGAAACCACCACCATCATCAAGATAGCTAACATTTCCATCACTCCCCGAGAGGTGCAAATCTCGAACTCCCAGTTTATCCTTTCCCACCCCATTTCCCCCCTGGTAACCATAAATTTGTTCTCTATGTCTATTCATTTGTGTGTTTTGTGTAGATTCCACATGTGAGTAATGTATTATTTCTCTTTCTCTTTCTGGCTTATTTCATTTAGAATGATGAACTCCAGATCCATCCATGTTGCAGCAAATGGCATTATTTTATTCTTTTTTATGGCTGAGTAGTATTCCATTGTGTAAATATACCATAGCTTCTTTATCCAGTCCTCTGTCCATGGACATTTCTCTAGTTCTTTTTCACCTAGTTCTGAGAAGCGTAAGCACTCACCTGCCAGAGTGGTCTGGCTGCTCTCGTGGTCCTGCAAACAGAGGCAGAATTGCTGGGAGGACCCTCTTGAAAGGGCCAGGGTGCCCCCGACAGACCTGAGGAAGGGCTGAGTGTGCCCCAAAGTGTGGGGATGGGGAGGAGGGGGCTCCTGGGGATTTGTGGAGCTCTGAAGATGGCATGAAATAAATGAAGAAGGAACTGAATCTTTGGAAAACAGCTAAGGAGTGCAGAGGGAGTTCCAAATAGCTTCAAAAAACAAGTGAAAACAGCATTAAATTCAGAATCAGACAGCTTTGGTGCCCGCCTCGGTTCTTTCTGAAAGGGGATATTCATAGCGCTGCCCCAGAGCTTGCTCCATTCTTTCCTGGTTCCTGCTGGAGTGTCTGAGGGGGCCCATGGGTCCCCCAGAAGTGCCAAAGTCTGATGGATGGATAGGGTGCGGATGGGGGGGGGGGTGGCTGGTTACACAGGACCAGCCTGTGAGGGAGGAGCATCCGGACCTCTCAGAGCTCCTCAGCAGCACGCCCCGTCCCTCCACAAATATTATTTTTGAGCAGGAAGGCTTTTGGCAAGCCCCATCTCCAGCTCAAGTTCTGTATTAAATCCCAATAAGGAGCATAGTTGAAAACAGCCCCCTGGGGTTGGCCGTGTGTCTCAGGAGGCACGTGCAGATTTCTGAAGATTGACTCCTACTTGGGGCCAGTCGTGGTTGACATTGTGAAGTGGCGATGCTCATGCCAGGAGAGCCCCGCTCCCTGGCCCCACCCCTCATCCCTCTCCCTGCCTCCTCCCCCATCTCCCCTCGCCTCCCTCCTTTCCTCTCTCCCTCCCCCCATACTGTCCTCCCATTCATATCCATCAGTAAAGAATCTGAAGCTTGATCTCACTCAGGTGTAAGTGACTGATGATAGTTGATTGACTCCATGAGATTTGACTTGACTGTGGTCCAGACCTTTTAGCTAAAGAAATGAAAGCACACCAGGCAGTGTTTTAATCAGACTCTGATCCTCAGGACCTGCTGTCTCTTGGTCACATGGTCACAGTCCTTAGGTCTAGAAGGGGGTTAGTGATTATTTGGTCTAGGGGTCCCAAAGCAAGAATCACTTGGGGGACCCAAGAGTCTGCATTGTCACCATGTCCCTCGGTCATTTGAAACAGGCGGTCCAAGAACCAGGCTTGGAGAAACATACTGATCTGGTCCCGCATTTGATGGGTGAGGGGCAAGCATGGAAGAGGCGCTCCCCAGGCTCCCCTCTGCCTCGCTCAGCACCAGCACAGGTCCCAGAGTGGGTCGCAGTAGCTGCCTCAGCCGAACTGCCAGCACCTGCCACTCGGTGATTCATGAGGGCATCAAATCTTTGAAGCTATTTAAAAGAAAAATGGCCAGAGGGAAGCCAACAGCACAGCCGCCTGCCAGGCAGCCTGTGGAGGGCAGACCCTGGTCCAGCCGGTGGGGCTGCAGAAGGGGCCAGATGCCCTCCCGGCACCGCGGGGCTCTGCACACCTGACGGTCTGCCCCTCTGGGGCCCCTGCCCACCACCCACCCAGATCTAGAACGTGCCTTTCAATAGCCAGGCTTCTCCGCACAGCCCCCAGCTCCTTTCCAGGGGTCTTGACCTTGTCTAGTTCAGCAAGAGTTTTCTTCCCAGCCGGGTACCACATGTACCCCTAAGCCTCCACATCCACATCCAGGTCTAGAAGGCAATTCTTTCTTAAGCCAGAGAGAGAGTAAACACTGAGAAACGGACACAGCCTCCCACATTTTCATAAAATAGCAACCAGCCAAAGGTGGCATTAACCTGTTACTTGAATGCAAGGGCCCAGTCTTTTCTTGGCTTCAAAATAGCTCCGTCCTCTGCACGCCTGCATGAGCACTTCCTATAGGAAGATGGTCCACGGAGAGGGGGTCCTGGGTTCCCACTGTGAGGGGGAAGCTGTTCTGGGCGGTAAGTTACTGTTGTTTCTCCTCGAGACCTGCACGATGTTAGCAGATCAGGGACTCCCTCTCCTTCGTCTTCCTCACCCTGTCCTGCCTTCTCTGTAGTTTTGTGCCTTCCTCTTCGAGTGGAAAGGCCATGATTCTGCAGACAAATGATCTGAGTGAACCGCTCCCTCATCACATGCAAAAGTTTTCTCATTGAATTTCCCAACATCTATTTTGGGAGAAGTGACATTATCTCCATCCTCCAGATGAGGAGACGAAGGCTCGGAACAGTCCATCAGCACGCCCAAGGGCAGCCGGCTGGCAGGCAGGAGAGGGCGGAATCTGAGCCCAAGTCCGTGAACTGCACTGCTTCTCTCCTTCCTAGGAGACCGCAGCGCTGCAGCAGGTCCCTAAGAATAAAACGTCTGCCTCACGGTTCCCTTATTTGGGGAAGAGAATGGTGGCCAGCCCATTCCTCCTTTGCAGGTCCGTGAGGCTGTTTAGGTGGTTAACCAAGGAGAGAAAAACAGGCAAGTGCAACCAAAACAAGCCAAGGGATAAGCAGGGAGGGGCCAGAGAATCTATTTTTGGGCACATAGTAGGTGCTCAGTGAACAGCACTCAGTGGCCGGATGGGCGAACCTCTAAAGCAAATATGATCAAAGTTTCTGAAGCTGATGACAGGAAGAGACAGCAGAGAGATTTTCCAGAGTACCCAATTTAGGGACACTCCTGGAAGAAGTACAAATTAGGATAAACAAAAGAAAGTACTGCCGTTCTGAAGGTAGTAAATTTAGAGAGGAAAGTGAATTTGTGTGTGATGACTCCATAAAAAATGACCAGGGGCAACATCTCCTGCCTCGGAGGCCAAGGTCAAGTAGAAGAACCAGACCCTCCCCCAAACCTCCCCCCTGCCCCAGGGCTGAGCGTGCATCCTAAATCCAGTGTTAACTCTAGAAATTTCCCATCTCCTCCTTCAGGGCTTTGGCACATTCTTGCTCTGTGTTCTGGTTTTAGGGAGAAACCAGCTTGATAAACTACAGGAAACCTGTCTGAATTTTACATCCGATTTATAGAGTTCTAACTCAGGAATCCATGGGGAAGACTGCTAAATGGGCCATGTAATCTACTTGGAAACAACATGTCCTGGCTTTTGTGTGTGTGTGTGTGTGTGTGTGTGTGTGTGTGCCCGTGCCTTCCTTCTCAGGGTTTCTGTGTTTGTAGTGGGGGATGGGATGCAGGGTGCAAATTCAGTGACTTGCTTATGTGTGACCAATACATTAGTTTTCTTCTAGTCCAACTGGCCAGGAAGAAGGACCTTCCTTCTGAGGCCTGGTGGCTACGGTTTCCTGTAAGTTTCTTCAGCCTCTGGCTCCTCGCCTAGGACCTTGGGTCTGGCCCCCAAAGCAGGGCAGGTCTCAGTGACACCCTGACTCGGACCCCACACCCTCTTAGGAAGAACTGCAACCTTGCAGGGACTGCCCGACGAGCTTTCAGATGCCCTGAAAGTCAGATCCACTGTAGGGCACGCTGGGGTTCCTCTGGGCACACACCTATCCCTCCAGGCTCTCAGGCAATCCTGGTTAATTTCCTTCTCTGGCTCTGTGGCAAGAGCTGGCAGGTTGGGGCAGCCTCTTTGCCCATTTGGAGAGCAGATTTTCCTGGCCTTTTTGCTGAATCTGGACTCCACTGCCTGAGCTTCCTTATTTTGCTAAGTTTGGGGCAAACGATTTGAAGCACATCCCCGCCACACACACACGCCACCGTCCACTTTCTGCTGCCCGATGTGGCCTCCATCCACTTCTTTCAGCCTTTCTGCACCCCATCTTCAAGGATCGGCATTCCCTGTTGGACCCACCAGAAGACGGTTCTTCTCCCCTCCCGAGCCCCATAGCACGAGCATCCTCGGACTTGGATTTGACACGTGTTATATCTTGGCAGCTGGGAGCCCAGCAATGAACGGATGGCAGTCTGAAATCGAGTAATTTCATAACATTCATGAATGTTTAGTACGGGAACTTTGCCCAAGGTGTGGGAAGAGTATAGGAAAGACACGGCATGAATGTGCTGAACCCCAGGCTGGCATCCGGGGCTGCCTTCCCCACCCCTAAGCCGGAAGGAGCAAGGGTGGGACAGGATCAGGACCAGCCTGGCAAGACCCTTGCTGGAGGGAAGCAGCCAGTTTGCTGTGACTCCTTGGGAGGGACACATGAGAGTCAGTGTCATGGTCTTCCTGTGTTCCCTCCTCCTCATCCTGCCCGTTGGTGAACCCAACAGGAGGCCAGAGGATGTGAGCCTCCTGTCCGAGTTCAGATGGTTCCATCTCGGGCTTCGAGCAGGGTGGAGAAAAAGGGAAGTTGGATCTGGAAGCGAAAATAGGAGACAGGCGTCTGTGCAGGTATGAGACCACGGATACCATGCCTCACGGCCACCAGGACCTTTCCTACTGAACGGGACTGGCTTCTCAGTCTCGCCCCATACCGCATATTGTCAAGGTCCTGTGAGCATTTAGCTCACCTCCTCCCTAGCGAGGATGTCCTGTAGGTCAGGGACTGGGCCCTGGGCACCAATTTGTCCTCCGAGGCTTGACTTGGCAGGACCTACACTCTGATGGGCTCTGTTGGTTGACGCAAACACAGTCTGAGGCCAGAAGAGTCCTGGGTGGTTTCAGACAGAAATCTTGCTGATGTGAACCCTGAGCTGGTCCCTGATTGTGACCCTGAACAGAGGTCAGTTTTGTGGGTCTGTTTCCCTTGATGCTAAAATAAAGAGATTTGTTTAGATCAGGGGTTAGTAAGTTATGGTCTAGGGCCAGGTCCACCCCTCGCCCCGTTTTTGTAAATAAAGTTTGCCTGGGGCACAGCCACGCTCCATTTTTTTACGCATTGTCTACGGCTGCTTTCACACTGCAGGGCGGAGTCCAGTAGTTCCAACAGAGATCACGCTGTCCTCGAACCTAATACGTTTACTCCCTGGCCCTTTACAGAAAGGTTCGCCAAGCTCTGGTTCGATGAATTCCAAGCCTGTCTGGTTGTAGGGACGGGTCTGTGATGAGGCATCGGGCCTGGGAAGGCCTTGGATCTCACACGCCCACACAGTGGTGGGGAGTCTGTGGTTGCCCCCTGACCTGCCGCGGAGGTTGCTTGCAGCCGGTCTCCACATCCCCCGAGCCCTGCTGGGGATAGCCAGCGGGCAGGTGGGAGGACTGCTTGCCCATCAGCCTAGGGAGTGAGCACAACTGAGGAGGGATGGGAGCGAGGATGGATGCCTACCCAACCTGAGGTGTCTCCAGTGATGGTGGGAAACTGCTCCTCAGCCCACCTTTAGGGCTCCCTTCCCTCTGCTTCTCAGCGCCCACCCCCCGTCCTGTCCCCACGCCCTGCTTGCTCTCTGATCCCTGTCCCAGGCTGCTTTGGGGGAAACACAGGTGAAGACACGCTAGGTAGTTAATACACTCATGTTGCTCTCATCAACAGTCACGTGACTTGCGTTACTGACCATATTCTGCTGCAAACAACAATGTTGGAAATTCTAGCTAATTAAAAAGGAAAAACAAAAACAAGAACTTGCAACCAAGGTCATGGCGTATGGCTCTAGCAGATGGGTGGGGGTGGAGGGGAGCTGAATTCCATGAACTTGGAAACCCTGTGGACTTGAGTTCCCTTATCTGCAAAATTAGAGGTTCAGATTGCATGGCTCGTCCAGCTATCTACGTCCCCAAATGCTGTGAAATTGGAGCCAGGGTTGTCTTGCTAATCTTACGGCAGTGAGGAAAAGCAGACATTTACACAGTCTTCACTGCCAAGGTGTTTTTGTGACAATAGTGTTTTTTGTCTTTCCTAATGTGACGGTGGGGGGTTGGAAAGTAGTCTATAGTGAGGAAAGACCAAAACTCAGAATTAACTACCTTTACCTTTCTCTTGGGCAAACACTCCTGTTTCCCCAGTGTCACCCATTCCCTTCCCACTCCTGATCTCGCCTCTCCATCCTTGTTGGACTCATTTTAGAAACTCACGGTCAGCAAGTAGCTGAAAAATAATGGGTTGATCCCTATGTGCTTTGGCTTTTGAAAGCAGAAAAACCTAGCAAAGTCTGCCCAGGAAGATTAAAACAACTTAGTAACCTGGAATGTGATGCCTGTCTTTGTAAATTGTACCCTCTGTTACCAAAACTCAGGTCCGGCTGCTCACTGCTTGGAACCCAATACTTGAGAGGCAAGTATTGGTAGAAAGGAAAGGTTGCTTTATTCCAGAGGCCGGCAATGTGGTGGGGGAGAGGGTGGACTCATGTTCAGAGGCCAGCTTCCCCCTGCTGATAAGTAGGCAAGAATTTCTTTTTTTTTTTTTTTAATTAAAAAAACATTTTTTTTGGAGCGGGGAGGTAATTAGGTTCATCTATTTATTTATTACTTTTAGTGGAAGGACAGGGGATTGAACCTGGGACCTCGTGCATGCTAGGCATGCACTCTACCACTGAGCTATCCCCTCCCCCAGGTGGCAAGAAGGTCTAAAGGAGAGCTTTGGAGGGGTTACGGGGTGGGGGGGCTACATGCGGGGCAGCATACTCAACTCTGACAGTCATCCTGAAATTAGTCATGCGGTGGTCTGATCAGTGTCATCTTGATTGTTTTAAGTACAGTTAAACTTCAGTTCCAGGGTCGATTTTTTTTTTTTCTCCCATTTCTTTGAGGCCCGTTCTCGGAATTGTGGCAGCTTCTGTCATGGCTACAGTCTGGTTGTCGTGTAGTTAACTTCTTCCACCTGGTGGGGGTTTCAGTATTTGCAAAACAGCTCAAAGGATGTGGTTCAGAATATTATCTACAGCCCTTGAGGAAGAACTAAAGGTCCTCGACTTTGATGACTAAACTATTTTTATTTTGTTTTGCTTGACTCTTTCCCTTTGTGTCTGCATTTTTTTTTATTTCTCTGATTGAACTTATTCTTTGACTAAAGTTTATCTACAGACAAGAGGCAGGCGGAGGACATGGTGGGGGGCCTGTCCTGAGAAGACCCCATAGGGTCCTGCTCCATTTCACCCTTTACCCCAAAACTCAAGGGTTTGAAGGAAACTTTGATTCATAATAAAATCGTAATAAATATGATTTGGTCATAACAAGCAATAAATATCATAGTCGTAATAAACACAAAATGCAAGTATCTATTAAGCACCTGCTGTGTGCTGGACCCTGTGTTAAGAACGGGGAATATCTGGTGAGAAGAGACTGTTTATGGGGCAGGGGTCATTGAGTAAAGAATCTCTCCAATAACCAGAGCATCGGGCACCCATTAGGGGATGGAGGAGGGAGAGTTCAGTGTGTGGGAGCCTGAGGACAGAAAGGTGGGTAGAGGAACTGGGGACCAAGGTGGTCCAGGCACCGAGGCCAAGGGGAGAGTGTAGGGGGCCGGGCTGGAGACTCGGAGGTGAAGGAGCAATCATTCATTCACTCAGCAAACACGCAAATAATCCCTCCCAGGTCTGGGCGCTATTCCACGCTCTGTAGCTATGGTGGTAAGTGAGACAAAGGGCTTGACCCCTAGAGCCTTACATCCTAGCCAGGAAGACAGATCATGAGCAGGCAAATGAATAAATGTGTAATAGAATTCCGGCAGGGGTTGAGTGCTAGGAGGGAAAAGAAAGCCTGGAAAGGGCTAATTTCAGAGAGTGAGGTCGGGGTCTTTTGGATCCCATGAAATACCTCAACACGGACCAAGAGCAGTGCTGGCCCCGCAGTCTCCGTAGTAAGCCAGGAGGAGCAGAGAGCAAAAACCCCTTCCTTATTCCGGCCAGCAGAGGCGATCGGGGCAGAGCACGACTCCAGTCTTCCAATTTAAAAGATTTATTTTCAGTCCTAGCAAAGTAGAAGCATGGGGGGAGGGGGGGAAACCCCAAGCAAGCAGGTTATAGATACAGATTTTAAAGAGAGAGAGAAGATGCGCGTGGAGGCCTTGGCTTGGCGGACGGGGGGTGGGGGGAGGTCTTCAGCCCTCTCTCAGCTGGGGCCCAGTGGGCCCTAAAAGGGAGGGGAGTGGCTGTGGCTGAGGCCCTGGGCAAGCTGATGATGGCCCTGCAGCGGGTCCTGAGAGGCTGCTTGGAAGGGGTGTGGGCCTCTGGGGCGTCCAAAGTGGGCAGTTCCGGGCCCTGGAGGGAAGGGAAGGTCACAGGGCCTTCCCTACTACCTTGATGTTAAGTGGTGTGTCCGGGTGCCCAGCCCACCCCAGCCTGCACCCCGAGGGTATCAACTTTGAGGCTGGGCTGCCCCTGTTGACAGGAGTCTGGTGTTTGGGAAAGTGTTCCTTGAGCCTTAAGAGGGAGTATCTGACCCCTGCGGCTCCTGAAGATTCCAGGAGTCCAGTTCCTGTGAAAGGATGTGCTCATGAGTCTGTGTGTGTGAGTATGTGTGTGTGTGTGTGTGTGCACATCCCATGCACGCGTGTTCATCTGTTTAACACGCATCTGTGCGGGCGCTGGAGGAGGGCGGTACCCGCTGCCTTTCCCAGGAAGCTAACAGTATGCAGTGGGGTGAAGGGGGCACCAACGGTCATGATTTAGGGTAAGTTTAAGATGCCGAGGAAGACACCGCACTCAGTTTGGTAGGTCGGGGATCAGGGAAGGGCTTCTGGCATAAAGTGACCAGGTGACATCTGACACAAAGGACAGGGGTGTGTGTGTGTGCGTGTGTGTGTAAAACAGAGAGCGCTCTCAAATTTAGGATGTCTTGGGGATTATGTGAACTCAAAATAAAACTCAGTTTACAGGCGAGCTCCGTGTGCTCCCTCTTTTTATGGGATGGCGGGTATGCAGGTCACAGACACTATAATGATCACATGGTTTCTCAGTTAAAATGTTTCTTTCTTTGACTTTGTTAGTAAGCTGTTTCCAGTTGTGTTCCTTTGTGCTTCCTATTTCTCACCATAGGAGGCCCCGTGGGGTGCGCTGTTACAGCCCTAGACGTGTAACACAAGGGGCTCCTGGACCCACAGCCAAGGTTGGATGTGACAGCTACTCACTCCAGATGACGAGCCTCGGGGCTGGTGTCATGGCCGAAGCCCCGGACACACGTGTTTGAAATCAAGATTATCCAGCATCATCCAGTTCGTTATGCCTCGGGGAGAAATTGGCAAAAACAAATGTTCTGGGTAAGTACTTTTTTCTGATCTGTTTGCTTAGAGTTTGCTGGAAAGTCCTGTGAGTCCAAAGGGCTTTAGGAAGAAAACACTTGGGAAAATGTGGCTTCGGGGGCAGAGGGTCCTCTGGGCGGGCGCCTTGTCCCCTTCGTGTCCACCGTGACCTTCATCGGGAAGACAAATGGCTCTCCTGCTCAAATCAGGAAAGAGGCGTGGGACGGGGGCAGGTGGGGGTGGAGAGAAACGATGCAGTCAGTCGGGAACACCCCGTGAAGGGGAGTGTCAGTGATCTGGCCAGACTTCTCATGCTTTCCGGAGTCTCTGAGTTGCAAGTCATGAAGGTTCTCTGCCAAGCCCCTGCTTACCTGCTCCAGGGCCGGCCCTCAGCCCAGAGGGGCTGTCTCCTCCCGTGCCGGGAAATCAACACGTCCCGGCAGGTGGGGCAGGACACAGCCTGGAGCGCGGTCCCCAGGTCCCCTCTACGCGTGGGCAGCTGGGGGAGAAAGCTGCCCTCCCAGACGCCATCGTCCTGGTGACCCGTGAAACCGTGGTGCCACCTGATGGCCGAGACAGGGAATGAACTCCGAGCTCTTGGAGGGACAGGCCTGGACGGTCCCAGGGGCTTCTGCTCCAGGGCGCTTGGGATTTGGCGGCTTTGACCTCGGGATCCCACAGCTCTGAACAAGTCATCTCTAAATGTGCCGGCTGCAGGGAGGGAGCCCACGGGCTGCAGAAAATATTCGAGCCGGAGGACCCGCTTTGTGCTGGGTTCAGTAGTGTTGTGGGATCAGGGAGTGTGTGTGTTACTGACTCCAGATTTGCCCTGCTCACCACATGACAGGCCAATAAATCGGAAGATGAGGTGTTGGGGAAGGGAATAATGACTTTATTTGGAAAGCCAGCAGATCGAGAAGATGGGGGACTCATGTTCTGAAGAACCATCTTCTCCTGAGTCATAATTCAGGCTCCTTTTATACTAAAAAGAGGAGGGGGTGTGGTTGGCTGTTGCAAACTTCGTAGTGTCAGAATCCTTTGCTCTTGCAGCCGTCCACGTAGGTCAGGTCATGATGGTCTTGTAAACCTCCAATAAGACAAATGTGATTCTCTGTTCTGCAACTTTTTATCTTTATATGAATGGAAAGCGTTACACCCTTAAAGGTCAGAGCCTTGAGAGTGGGCTCTCCTGTCCATTTCAGGCTCTAGGCGACATTCTTTTACAAAAGGTGCAGAACCAGCATGACTGAGCCCAGGAAACAGAGCACAGGGTCAGAGCCAAAGGAACAGAGCTAATATGGAGTCAGATTTGTTCTTTTCTATTTCATGTGTGTGTGTGTGTGTGTGTGTGTAAGGGAAGTCATCAGAGACGAGGCTATAACTCTTGGCCTCAGTGCGTCTACACTCCACTGAGGTGACCAGGTTAACCCACAGAAAAAGGACATCCGGACGACGTAGTTGAATGTGGGTGGTGGTGCACCTGCTGCAGCCCGGACGTGCATCCTAGGAGAGGGGAGGCCAAGCCCGGTGGCACACGGAGGGGCGGTGAGCCCGGGGCAGGGCTGCAGCGCGAAGAGGAGTTGGGATGTGCAGGAGGTGTGAAGCATCCCCCTAGAAAAGTCAGCAGCAGTGGGCAGAGGGTGTAGCTCAGGGGTAGAGCGCACGCCTAGCCCTCATGAGGTCCTGGGTTCAATCCTCAGTCCCTCCATCTAAATAAAAAAATAAGTAAATAAAATGTAATTATCACCCTCCCTCCCCCCTAAAAAGCCAGCGATGGTTGATGAACTCCGCCCTGGGCCTGGTGGTCTTGCTCTTTCAAATGTGTTTTCCTCCTGGCCTCCCAAACCGTCCCATGATGCCTTTGAAGGAGGTACGCGGGGAGGCGACAGATCCCCGTGGCCCCGTGTGCCGGCTCGGGTCTCGAGTTGGGGGCGCAGACAAGGTTTGCACAGATGGGAGTGAGGTGGGGGTGGGTGGGGAGAAGGGCTTCTAGGCCAGCAGCGCTCCGCACTTTGTGGTGGGGCGTCCGTGCCAAGGGTGGTCGGGGGTGGGGCGACAGGTGGGGGGGGGGGTGGATCTCCAGACCTTCCTCCCTAACGTGGGGTGAAAAACTCACTGAGGTTTTGTGCAGATTCAGGGTGATGGGTGATACATGGAAAAGCCAAAAATGCATGAGTGTAACAGGATGTTATGACTGAGCTTTTGACCCAGATGTGAGTCTCAGACGCCCAGTGGACTGTGAGAATCCATCAACCCGGGGGAAGTGTCAAAACAGCTATTCAAGCACCCACTCCCTGATTTCTTAGCTCCTCCCTCCACCATGGGAATATAAAAAAGGTCCCCAGCATGAGAGCGGGGAGAGGCATTTGTGAGCGGATTTGTGCGAGCCCAGAGCTCTGGGGCTGGAATAGACCTGAGAGGTCATCCTGTCCTCGCCCCATCTGACAGCCCAGGAGACTGAGGCCGGGCACTGCAGGCCCGCTTGTCTCCAAGCCACATCTGTTGCCACTCTTGGGAGATCTCCAGTGCATCCAAGGTGAAGGAACCTCCGTCTGCAGCCAGGAGGTGGACCCTGGGGCATTCAGTCTTTCCAAGGAGACCATGGGATTTTATATTCTCTTACTGACCCACATCTCTAGTGAAAATCCAGGAGTCAGGGGCTCCTAGTGGGTCTGGGAAGAAAGAGGAAGATTGTTTTTGTTTTGATCTCCTTAGAGCTATTGATGGGAGAGATAAAAAGTGAGGAGAGGGGTGTGGAAAGGCAACTTGACAGGCTCCCCTCAATACAAAGGACTCAAAAAACCCTCCCCAGTTCCCCCTCCTCCAGTCCCTGTGCCTGACAAGCACTGGAGCGTAATGAGACTTAACGTGGCTGGGGCTGCTCTCCAAATGCCGCCTGCCTCCCTCGGCGTCTCTCTGGCTGCCTGGGTACCACCTTTACTCTTGCTCTGTGTTAAGGATCCATTTTTAGGGAGATTTTAATGGCCAGTTTCGAAGGACTGTCTCTTTGGGGGCAGCGTGGCTGGGATCAAGTTTAAACCACCTGCTTTTCAATTTTAAAGAGAAAGGAAGACGGGGTTCATCTGAAATATGCAATTTCTAGCCAGCCAAGCCTTGACTCGCCCAGAGCGAGGAGGCAAAAGGACCTGCTCCTGCAGGAGGCCCAGCTGTGGGCCTCAGCCAGAGAAGAGACAGCCCCTGTTTGAGACCCAGTCCAGCTTGGTCTTCGAGTTTCAGAGCCCGGTGTCTCTGGAGTGCCGTTTCCTGTCTGTGATGTAAGCTTCAAGCTCTTGGTGTGTATTTTGCACTCTGAAATAAACAGAGCACCTGGATTTAATCAGTCAGACGGGAACAGAGTCGGGCTCCCAGTCCCCTGGAAGTGCCCCTCGCCAGGTAAGGGCCGTGAGGTAGTGAGTCCTGGACCATTTGGTTCCCTGTGGACTGGTGACGACTAAGCACTTGGAGCCGACTCTGGCCCCAGGGTCTCTTGGGGGCACTCCTGGACTGATCTCTGGGACCTTGCATGACCTTGGAGGGCAGGGGCCAAGGGACCTGTAGCACCTGGCACGCAAACCGCTGGCTTGAAGTTTCAGTCCGTCAGGGGAGCCCATTTCATCCACCACGTTGGACCTTCCACCTAAAAAACATTCTGGCACTTTTGCTGGATTTTAAAAATGTTTCAGGAAGAACTTGTTTTCTTCCGAAAGAAAATCTTTGCTTTTGGACGCCTGCTTCTGGGTTAAAGTCCTGTAGGAGGGTGGCAGGCTCCGTTCTAACCCTGGACCACCTCCCCCCACCCCACCCCCGACTCCCCCGCGGGGGCACCCGGGCCTGGCTCTGCTCGCATGCGCCGTGCTGCAGACACGGCTTTCAGAAGGGGGAGGCCAGTCCCCCCAGGGGCCCCACGGTGAACTTCATCTCTTCCTGTGATAAGATGCTGAACCAAAGGCTTGTACGAGCATCTGGAAGGGGGAGCAGGGGTGAGTAGATGCTGATGGATTTGGTACAGATGGGGCGTCCTCCTGTTCCGGAACCAGCCTTACGGAACCCTGGTGGGTCCTCGGTGCCTGGAGTGGTACCCTTGGGCTCTTTTACCACGGCCCTCTCTGCATCTCCTTGTCGGCAGGATGGAGAAACGAGGGCAGATCAGGAGGAAACCGTGCCTTGACCCACTGATGGGCCAGTGGACCCTGGAGGGGCCGTGACCATTGGCCCCAGGCCTGATGTATTGTTGTCCTTGGCACCATCCCCTCCCGACATTTGATTAGTTATTTTGGAACAACCATCATTTTCCTTTTCTTCTCAGTTCGATAAAGCGAATCTATGATTTTGATTTTCTTTCTCAGGTAATTTTCCGAGGTTGGACCGAGAGCTGCAGGGAAGGCACACGTTTCCCCACCCCCGGCTTTCCCCCTCTGCGTCCTTGTCCCCTCCTTGTGTTGGTTTTCTGTCAGGTCGAAACTCAATATGAAAACATCCAACAATCTTTACTTTTATTTTTATTTTTTTATTTTTTATTTTTATTAAAGTGTAGTTGGTTTACAATGTTGTTTTAATTTCTGGTGTACAGCATAGTGATTCAGTTCTACATATATATATATTCCTTTTCATATCCTTTTTCATTAGAGGCTGTTACAGAGTATTGAATATAGTTCCCTGTGCTCTATAGTAGGACCCTGCTGTTTCTCTATTTTATATGTAGTAGTGTGTATCTACAAATCCCAAACTCCCAAATTACCCCTCCACCTTCTCCTTTCCCCTGGTAACCATAAGTTTGTTTTCTGTGTCTGTGAGTCTGTCTGCAACTCTGATTTTTTTTTTTAATGCAAAGATCTAGGGAAATTATTTTAAAAGTTGAATTCTAAATGTTTGAAACATACCTCATAGTTCATAATGGATAATGGTAAAAAATGCCGATTTGGGGATTATTTCTGTCCATGTGATCATATATCAATAGAAATAGAAAACATTCAAATACCAAAAAAAAAAAAAAAAAAAAAATCCCCCAAACCCCCAAACCTTACAAAATCCAGACAAACAAAAAGCTGTCAGTGCAGTTTATCCTGTTAACTCTGTGCCCAAAACAGAACTGTCACTTCCCGGTGACAATTGCTCTAAACCAGAAGGATGCTGTGACTCTCCAAAAATCATCAACTGAAGTTATTCCTACCTTCAAAATGCTTATCAAATCCTGGGTTTCTGGTATCTCTTGGAATACATGTAGACAAAACCTGAACTGATTTCATTTATTAAAACCGATCAGATAGCAGGAGGAAAAGAAAGCACGTTCTCTTAGGGGAGAAGGAATCCGGTTTCTGTGCTTGAAGCAAGTGAGAAAGTTGTCCTTCCTCACCTCCTGTGATCAAACACACTTATGCTGAAATGGGGTTCCATAAAACTGGAATTAGGAAGAACTAATGGAGCACAAAGGAAATAAAAAATAAAAGGACATGTACATAAAGTTATAGCACTGGGAGGGGTGAGGCTGTCTGTTCCCATTTGTAACAGACAAAGGTCACAGTCCAGGAAACCTATGGCTGAAATTTACGATCCCACAGGGGCTAGGATGTGTGCCGTGGAGGGGAGGCCCTCTGAGAACATAAATGCCTTTGCGTTTTCTAAACAGAGAGCTGTCAGGATCCTCCTATAGGGTCTGCTGGGTGGTGTTCTGACCCTTCCCGGGAACCGCCAGGCCAGCCGGGCCAGGGTGACCGTGTCGTTAGGTGATGGGCTGCCCAGGTACAGAAAAGGTGGTCCAGCTCCCTAGGCAAAATCATCCTGACAAATCCATCAAAACCACAGTGTTAAAGGAACTCTTCCCTTATTTGTTCTAAACATAACACAGGCACCTGAATTCAAACAACCATATTACAGTCAGGCCCCTCTGGGCAGCTTTATGCTTACTAAACTTCTGAGAACTCAAAGGGTTGTTGAGTGACTAAAGAAAAGTTTCATTTCAAACTGAGATCAAGACCTCAGGACGGGGACCCTTCTGACAAGTGACTAAGCAGTGCAAACGTATACACATACCTTTCTTTTAGATCATGAATCACAGGCAGTAATTATATGTTTATTTTGTATCTATTCATCCTTACCTGTTTCACTTCAACTGTAAGGTCCACCATGCAGGGGCGGTGGCTGCGTGTTCACAGGGAACAGAATGCCTGGCACGTAGTAGGTGCTCAAGGAACGTAAGTAGAGTTGAAAGGGCTGGAACTGATGGGCAGCTCAGAAATCCGCTAGCCTGTCTCCTGAACCCGGTCTTTTCATCTCAGGCCCTGAGATGAAAACTCCGCATCTTCTGCATCACTGTGGGAGCAGCGCTAGAGCCAAAACACGGACCCGTTAGAGCAGAGGTTACTGGCTCACAGCAAGGAAAGACATTCTGACAGAGCCCTCTGTCAATGCAGTGGACTTCCTCATGAGGAATGTTCTCTGAAGACAGAACTCAGCTGTGAAGAGGAGATTCAGCTTATAGACGGGGGTAGACCTGAAGCTGCAGGTTTGTCCCCAGGGTTCAAGCAGAGGCTGACTCCCATCATCCAGGGATGCTGTCGGAGAGACTGGCGCTTTGGGTGGGCAGTTGGACTGGGTGGCTTCTGGGATGCTTCCAATTCTAACAGTCTGTGAGCTGCCCACAGTCCTGCCTCACCTGAAGACTCTGTAGGGTTTTAGCAGGAGAAGTTACAAAAAAAAAAAAAAGAAAGAAAGATCTGGACTCTAGATTGTCCGGACGGAGTTAAGACAGGTTTTCTTTGCTGTGTTAGTTTTCTGTTGCTGCTATATCAAACTATGACAAGCGTTAGTGGCCGGAGATGACACAGATGTGTCGTCTGACGGTTCTCTGGAGCAGAGTTTCCCTGGGCTCAAAGCAAGGTGTCCGAGGGCTGCATCCTTTTCTGAAGTTTCCAGGAGAGATTCAATCTCCCTGGCGTTCCAGCTTCTGGAGGCCAGCCATGGTACTTGGCCTTTGGTCCCTTCCTCCATTTACATAGACAGCAATGTCACAACTGTCTGACCCCCTGCGGTCATATCTCCTTCTCTGATGATGGCTGGGGAAGGTTCTCTGCATTTAAGGATTTGCGTGTGACTACATGGGGCCAACAGATGGGCCCGAAAGTCTCCTCCATCCCAAGATCTTTGACCTTATTCTCATCTGCAGAGTCCCTTTTGCCACGTGAGAGCGACATTGTCACAGGGATAGTCCCGGGATGAGGACTTGGGTACACGGGGAGCTGTGATTCTGTTACCACACCTACCAAGCCCAACCTGGTGGTAGTCTGGGCTTTCTTGGGCATTGAGAGGGGGGAACTATATTTCATCAGTTAAAAGCCAACATTTTGCAAACCAGTTACTAAGATAATTTAGTTTGAGAGGTGTTTAAATCATCAATGTGTTGATTTTTACTAACTCTACTTTCAAATGGAAATTACGTCCAAATCCTAGTGGACCTTGCTATAACCATAATGGTTATAAATACAGATTAAAATAAGATTAGTGGTTAGAGAAAATGCCCAATACTGACCCAAAAAATGCCCCATACAGGCAGATAATATAAATACTTCAGGACATAATAATTGCAATCAAGAGTTGACTGTATTATGTGTCTCATTTTCCTTTGCATATATTTATTTTGTATGTGTTTATGTTTTACTCTGACCACTGTTAGAAGTTGTCCACAAGTGAAAACCTGTATTGCTTGATATGAAATTTTTAAGAATGTAATTTTGAGATGATGCATTTCCCTATGGTTACGTTGGGTATCATAAACATTTATATTTAGTTTATTATTATCGTAGTTCAAATTTTTTAACTTTTTGTAACTGATGATCAAAGAGTGGTGAACATATAAAGTGATATTCTAAACTTAAAAGGAAAAAAAAGAGTGGGAACTGAATCAGCATTGTAGAAAATGAAATGCATTTGACTTTCAAAGAAAGTTCTAATTTTTAAATCCTTGTGAATCTTTCAAATCCAGTTGTATATTCTGCACTCATCAAGACGACAAAGATTTTTTTTTAAAAACATTATTGCCTGTAGAAGTGATTTGCATTCATGATGTACCATGACATCATCCAAGGCAGGCCTGGTAGAACCCGGCCTCTGCCTGGAAGGTTCAGACTTGCCTTTCGTCATTGCCAAGGGATGCGCTGGTCCTGAGAGGCTGAGTCACGGTAGGGAATTAATTAGCTAATTAATGAAATTGGACTTCAACAGAGAGCATCCAGTTAATTAAAACCCTCCGTTTGTGGCATGCCACCACACGTGGCCTTGTAGGGCTCCTTTCTTACTTCAAGTTTCATTAATTTTCCTCTCTCGTTCCTCCCCGTTCCCATTCCCTCTGCCCTTTTGCAGCAAGTCTGATGTGTTCGATATACATGCTTGGCTACGTACGCGTGTATCCTCAGGAGCGCACCCCCAAGAGAGGGCTTTCCAACTTGCCGCCGTATGCATTCCTGATGTCACAAGGGGCTGAGGCTCTGACTGCCAGATGGTGGCCCAGGATGGTTGTCCCAGTTCTCACGCCCACCAGGGCACAAGAGCATCATCTGACTTCCCACTCCTACTCTGATGAGTTAAGGGGGTGCCTTGTTTTCATTTGTGTTTCTGTTTTTAATGGAAGTATAGTCGATTTACCATGTTGTGTGAGTTTCTGGTGTACAGCTTAGTGATTCAGACATAAACACACACACACACATATATATATATATATATATATATATATATATATATATATATATATATATATATATATATATATTCCTTTTCATATTCTTTTCCATTATAAGTTATTATAAGATACTGAATATAGTTCCTTGTGCTGTACAGTAGGTCCTTGTTTATCTATTATATATATATAATATATATATATATAGTAGTTTATATCTGTTAATCCTAAACTCTTAATTTATCCCTCCCTCACCCCCTCATCCCTTTCCCTTTTGTTAACCATAAGTTTGTTTTCTATGTCTGTGAATCTGTTTCTGTTTTGTAAATAAGTTCATTTATATCTTTTTTTTTGAGATTCCACATATAAGTGGTATCATATGATATTTGTCTTTGTCTGTCTGACTTAACTTCACTTAGTATGATGATCTCCAGGTCCATCCATGTTGCTGTAAAGGGCATTATATTTTCTTTTTTATGGCTGAATAGTTATATATATTTGTATATATATATATATATACACGACAGCTTCTGCATCCAGTCATCTGTCCATGGACATTTAGGTTGCTTCTGTATCTTGGCTATTATAAATATTGCTGCTATGAACATTGAGGGGCATGTACCTTTTTGTAGTAGAGTTCCATCTGGTTATATGCTGAGGAGTGGGATTTCTGGATCATATTAACTTTATTTTTAGTTGAAAAATACTGCTTTGAGATGGTCACTCAAATCCATCAAGGGCCAGTTAAATTCTCAGCCAAGGGACCTTGGACTCTGCTTGATTGGAGCTGCCTGCGTGGTGAGTGGGTTGTTAATTTTAAGTAATATTTGATATGGACGATTTCAACATTTGCAGCTCCAGACGTTGGAGAGTGACCTTGAAGGTTACTGCGACACCTATTATGTTGCTGAGACACAGATTGGAGTCACCCCTGGGAGACGGGATGGCAGACGCAAGGCTAGGTTGACCCACGCCCTGCTTCTGCCTCCAGCGGCCAAGGACGGGGTTGGGCGGTGGTTTGTCAGCTCCAAAACTGGGGCTCTTTGTCTCTTTATCTCCCTCATGTACTGCTGACCTGTCCCCACAGCAGTGGCTCGTTGCACCTGAATCCAGCTGTTACTATGTGTGAGTCCCTGGAGCAGAGGAAGGAGGGCTTAAGGCTTATACACTTCCCCCCACCCGGGGGGGTTGCAAATCCCATTTGCACTTTCTGAGGGCTTTCTGAGCACTCAGTTTCTCACCTGTTAAATGAGGGGGCTGGGCTAGCTCCCTGGTCCCCAAAGCCAGCGGGACATCTCAACTTGAACCGCGAGGGGAAGATTAAGACACACTCACACACTCCCACATCTTCCTGCGGAGCATTGCTTCAGCCCCAGGCGAAGGGAGGCAGCAGAAGTCTGCATGGTAAACAGGCCTCCCATGAGATTCCAGTGCCATCCATTTGGAGGTCCCTGGATGCGATGCTCTCCAAGCCCCCTTTCCTCTGCTTCTGCCAAGCAGCTGTCATATTCCACCAACAGCACATCAGTATACAAGGCTGGAAAACCTTATTTTTTCTGATGTACAAAATAAATGACATGAAAAGTCTTACCAAGACACATAATTAAAAGATACCTATAATCTGTCTTTTGGAAAAATAAAAATAAAAACGTAAGTTAAAACCCACACATTATAGACAGCTCTTAATTTAGTATTTTTTAACTAAATAATAGTTGCTTTACAATAGTAATAAATTTAGTCTTCGTTTTGGATGTACAGCAAAATGATTCAGTTATACATACACATGTATTTTTCCGATTTTTTTCTGTTATATGTTATTAGAAGATACTGAATGTAATTCCCTGTGCTAAATTTGGTATTTGAATATTTAAAATCAGAACTGGCCTGTAGACTCATTGCAGGTAGAAGAGAACTGTATCAATAGTTAAAGACACATGGAACTAAAAGAATTTCTTAGCAGAGTCAAGTGTCCATCTTGACTCCTGTAAGCACCCCCACCCGCCAAGGAGCCCAGCCCATCCTGGTGGGGGTCGCACTGACACATATCTCACGGCCTCCTACCTCCATATCCCAAGGACTTGATATGAAAAATAAAAGGATTTAAAATAGCTCATTAATAATTCTTTGACCCTAGGTTGAGATGACAAGTTTTTGGCCGTATCGAGTTAAGTGAAATGTATTATTACAATGCATTCCTCCCATCTCTTTTTACTTTTTTATCTGAATGTGGCTACTAGGAAATTTGAAATTACGTCTGTGGTTGGAATTGTATTTCCTTTGGACAAAACTACTCTAGAGAAAAAAGTTCCACGAGGCCCCTGGGGCTGGTTGGCTCCTGGTCTCCCCAGGCCTGGGTTATTCAGCTGTCTTTTCTTCCTTGAGCCAGCCCAGCCCTCTTCCATCCTGTTCTCTTTTTGGCTTACCCTAGCCAGAGTAGTTTGAATGATTTGCAACCAAAGAGTCTTAACTAATAAACCAACGGAACCAAAATTTCCTCGGGGTGTTTGTGCAGATAATTCTGGGGCCGTGCCAGAGAACCCTTCCAAAGCTCCCAACGGCTTATGTTCACCTTTGGAAATGATCACCTGGACCACATCATTCCTGTCCCAGGACCTCTCCCCTGCCTCTGTCTTGTGGGACCTTCAGCTCTGGCCACAGGAACTGGATTTGGACTATGAGGTTCTGCTGGTCAGAAGGGCAGCTGGGGTTCCCAAGGAGCCTGGGACCAGCTGAGGCTGTCCTCAGGAGCTGGATTCCATCACCAGCGCGTGGAGTTTAGAATAATAACAGCTTGTTGTTCTAGTTTGAAACGAGCAATTTCACGGAGCCCTCAGGACGGTTTCTTCCACCTGCAAAGTCAGCCCACCCTGGTGCTCGGTGACCGGGGTGCCTTGTGTCTCCCACCCAGCCTGGGAACGCTCACTTTGGAAACATAGTTTTTCTAAGACTTTTCAGTTGTTCCAAGGTGTGAGGTGACAAACTCCCACAAAAAACCTGTCAAGAGCCAGCTTCGGGCCTAAATGTTCAAGTGTAACCCACGGGGTGAACTAGAATCGTACGCCAGATTCCAAGTCATTATTCCTTTAGGAACTGCCCGCTCCAAGCAGTTTAATGAAAAATGATGGAGTTATTGACCTTTGAGACATTCAACTCCACCGCGCAGCTAATCATCTGTGGTGAATCCGGCCAGGGGAGATTACATCTACCCCACCACGGAGATGCTGCAACAGTTTATCTTCCAAATAAGCGAGGAAAATGTGTTCAACGAATCCCCAAAGCTTGGTCTGTGCAGATGGGGTTGAAAAGTGCCTTCAGCAATTTTTCATCCTCACTGAAATGGGGATCCCTTGGAAGCCAGTTGGAGAGCGTATGTAAATTTGACTCGCTGCATTTACAACATTCCTGGGAAGACGAGGAATGAGATGATAAATGAAGGCATTGCAAAGTTAATAATTTGAGAGAGAAACCCTTATTAAAATAAAACAAACGAGCTCTGTGTGTCATATTCATAGGAATTGCACGGTTTAATAAGACGAAATAAGCTTCCAATGTGTTCCATATGGCTCTGTGTTGAGTGGAAGACAAATGTGGGTAAGACATGGCCCCTACCCTCCGGGAGCTTGGAATCCAATTGGTTGTTGAGACAAGACTTAGATGGAGGAGACGCGGCATTACAGTGCGAGAGCCTCAGCCCCGCGATAAAGAAGCATCTGATTGTTAAATCAGAGGGAGGGCGGAGTGCGCAGGGGGAGCAGAAACCAGTTTCCAGGATGTTTTTGTTTTGTTATCAGTTTTTCTAAGCTGGATTTCCAACCTCTGCCCCCACCTCCATCCCATGGCTTCCCCATCCCCTCCCTTTGACCACACGGTAATTGGGAGTTTGTCTTCCCCAGTGAATTTTTATGACATAAGTTTAAATGAAGAGCTGAAGCAAATGTGGCAACACGTGAACTTTGGGTAAATCTGGATAGTGGGTATTTGGTTCTGTTTTATCATTTTTCCCCCTGTACTTTAAAATGTTTCATAATTTAAAAGATTTATATATACATAGTGTGCACAATGCACAACTAATAAAATGGAAACCCAAAGAACAGAAAGAAAGAAAGGAAGAAACGAAGGGAGGAAGGCAGGGAGAAGAAAAGAAAGAAACAAAAAGAAACTAAGATTTATGAGAAGTCACAGGTCTGGGAGACCACTTTGCATGGAGAGAGTCAGGGGAGACTTTGCCAAGAAGACGAAGTACATCGGGGGTCTTGCAAAGATGGAGAAGAGGGAATATGGTCAGAGTGGGAGGAACCCTGCTATAAAGAACAAGTCTTATCTGTAAGATGAGGAGGTTAGAGTTCATCAGCTCCAAGTTCTCGTTCAGATCTGCCCACTGGTGCTGTGTTCCTTGATTCAGTCCACAAGCTATGTTTGGACACCTGCCATGATGCTGGACAGTGTGAGAGATTCCAGGATGGGAACATGGCAAGGTGGCTGTCCTCCCAAATCACCATATCCATTTCCATCACTCACCATCCTTGAACATAAAGAATTTACTGTAACTTTTCATCTATCTATCTATCTATCTATCTATCTATCTATCTATCTATCTACCTACCTACCTACCTACCTACCTACTTACCTGCCTGCCTACCTACCTACCTATCTATCTGTATCGTCTTGTCTATTTTTAGATGGAAACCATTTCTCTTATTTCTCTGTATCCCCTCAGTGTTCCAGACAGGACTCTCTAGATAAATGGGTAGTCATTAAATACTCACTGAATGTTTAACTTAATCATTTAAATAGTAATTGAGAGGCTATTATGTCCTAAACCACAGATGGAGATACTCTGGAGATGCAAAATTAAAATAATCTCTAATTTCTAAGGAGCGTTCAGTTTGGTACTGCAAAGGAGGAAATGTTAAGAACCAAAAAAGTCATAGAGAAAGTTACCAAAGGGGAAAGAGGGGGAGGGATAAATATTAGGAGTTTGCGATTAACAAATACGACTATAAATAAAATAGGTAAACAAGGATCTACTGTATAGCACAGGGAACTATATTCAATTTCTTGTAATAAGCTATAATGGGAAAGAATCTGAAAATACATGTATGTATGTATGTATATGTATAACTGAATTGCTTTGCTGTACACCTGAAACTAACATAAGAAATCAACTACACGTCAATAAAAAATAAAATTAGGCAAGAAAAACAAATAAAAAACACTGTTTCCCTTTTATGTGGTTGTCAACGTACAGGTCACTTCATGTTTTCCTTCTGTAGGTCCTGAGTCAGTCCACATGCATGAGATGTTCTTCTTGTGTGTGCCTGGGTGGTGCCGTGGAGTTAAATTTATTTGAATACACACACGTCAACTTCCATCAGAAGGAGGAACCAAGGATGCTAGGCTGTCCTGGCAAATACCAAACCAGGCAGTAATAAGACTTTGATAAGTTGTAGGAATGCATCTTGCTTTTTTCTTTCTTTTTTAGGGGGTGGTGGTGGTAATATTCTTCTAGAACTTACCTTTTTACAAAGCAATGCTTTGTAATAATAATTTGCAAGTATTTAAAACTCTGTGTTTATGACTTTGATGCCCATGTTTAATAGAGAGTTGTTTTGTTTTTGTCTTTCAGTCTAAGCACTGTATCTGGGAGCCATGCATGGACAATTTTTTAAAAAGCCTCATTTTGATTTTTGATGAAGGCAATGTAAAAAACAAAACATTGGTTTCTTGGGAGATGCAAGGATCACAGCCCTCGCTGACCCGGGGGACTGTCCCACCAATGTCCTGGGTGGGTTTGTTCTCATCTCTTCCTTTGTGAAATGAGATCTTCAAATTAATCGTTTGTTATTGATCCTTTACTTAATGTTTAGAAATTGTTCCAGGATGTTGCTCTTGTTTGTTGATTTGTGCATTTGCACAAACAATCACTTTCCAACGTTCGCACCGTGAATTTCCTTGGTCTGGAAGTTTGTCAGGAGAAATTGCTCAGGTTTGGGAGTTCAATTTCCTTTTGTTTTCCTAAGCAAGTCTCTCTGCATTTGTAGTTCTTGGGGACTTTTTATCTCCTTAAATCCCACTGCTCTACCTTCCACAAGAAGCCAAATTAAATAAAGACACTGTCTCATGATATCTCCATGTGATCTCTCCGGTTGTTCCCCCCGTTTCTGAAAACAGAAAACGGCGATTACAAAGTCACAATTGTATGTTGTAGCAAGTAAGATAAAAAAATTTACCCCTCCGAGAAAACAGAATTGCCGGTGAAAACTCTTTAGTTCCTGGAACTGAAGCATATTATTGTCATCAAATCAGGTTTTGTAAAACCTCCACGATGGTTAAGTCTATGTTAGTATTCTAGAGTCATCACTAAAAACTGGAGTCAACTCTAGTAACAGCTGAGGGACCCTGGCTAAGAGGCGCTTTTGAGCCTCAGTTTCCTCGTGTGTAAAATGAGGGAAGCATCTACCTTGTAAGGCTGTGGAGAGGACTTAGGGAGGTCAAGTGCTTGGCGCAATGCTTGAAGCTATTATTTTATCTAAAGATTAGTGAACAGTTTCCATGGGCGTGCACTCATTCTTTTTAATGGTACCATCTCTTTCCCAGGCTTTGTTTTCAAGGTAGCTGCTGGATGAGAACAGAAAATACCACCCCAAAATATGACTGTAGGGATTCAGGACATGCTCCCCCAAAATATGCCACTTGGGCACATTGGCATATCAAGGTTATTGAGCTGCAGGGAGGTGAAAAACAGCAAACACAAGGAAAGGCTTTCTCTGAGCCCTCCTTATCTGCCTAAAGAGAGATTCTCCGAAAGGAACTCAGTTGTCATAAGTTCCCTTCCTGGGTGTTTCGTCCACCAGGGAAGATGGACTCTTATCACGTGAGACAAGAGTAGAAATCAACACCACCCCCAAACTTTGTCACAACCTGCTGCAGGAAAATGGGGCACCGGAGGGTGGTCGTGTCCCAGGTCTCAGGTGAGTCCCTGGGACGTGCCCCATCAAATGATGGTCCTTGGCTTTGTGCAGGAAAGAATTCAAGAGCGAGCCATAGTAAAGTGAAAGTAGGTTTATTCAGGGAGATACACACTCCATGGACAGAATGTGGACCATCTCAGAAGGTGAGAGGCCCCAGGGTGTCAGGTTGTTAGTTTTCTGGGCTGGGTAATTTCATATGCTAACAAACGGGAGGATTATTCCAACCATTTTGAGGGAAGGGTAGGGATTTCCAGGAACTGGGCGACCACTCATGTTTTGGTCTTTTATGGTCAGTCTCAGAACTGTCATGGCAGTTGTGGGAGTGCCATTTAGCAGCTAATGTATTACAATGAGTGTTTAATGAGGCTCAAGTTCTACTGGAAGTCAAGTCTTCTGCCATCTTGGTGCTAGTTGGTTCTAACCAGTTTATGTCATGTCCTCAATAGCTGTTATTCTTTTTTTTTTTTTAATGAATTAATTTTTTTTAAGTAGAGGTACTAGGGATTGAACCCGGGACCTTGTGTGTGCTAAGCGTGTGCTCTACCACTGAGCTATACCCTCTCCCTACCTTGTTATTCTTTTAATGGTTGTGCCCCGCTCCCTTCCCTTCTGTCTCGAAACTATCGTATCTCCCCTCTATTCTTCTAAGGGTTTATTCATCTTTCCTAAAAATCACTTACTCTCCCCTAAGAGGCCAACATCCTGCCTTTCTTTTCCCTATGAAGATGACATTTAAGCCAGAATTTTAAGCCATCGCAGAGTTACTCATTTTCCCTGGGTATCTCCATGTGTACATGGGGGTATATATGGTAATAAACTTCCATTTGTTTTTCTCTTGTTAATCTGTCTTTTACTACAGGAGTCTCAGCTAAAGACTCAGAAGGGTAGAGGCATTATTTTTTCCATCCTACACTGTGATAAAACTGAAGTATTGTCAGAGCAGACAGGTAGCTAGATAGGAGCAGAGAAAGGAGGGCACGGGCCAAATGGCAGGAAACCACACATCTTGTGAACAATGAGGGTGCTTGGGCAGACAGAGAAAAGCAGAAACCTCCGGACTGATAAGAAATCACACATTTTGGGGTGACAGGTGTCCTGGTGGCTAACAAAGAAAGGCGGGAATAGGCAGGAATCACTGGAGTCCAAATGTAATCTTTTGCTCATTATGCCCTCATTTGAATAAAATTAGCCTTGCAGATTAGAAGTACCCATCATGCACCGATGCCATGACACTTCCAATCCAGACTAAATAAGGACAAAAATCCCTCCTCCCCTTGGGAAGGTGGAGCCGGGATGCAGATTAGGGAATATGACCCCAAACCCCTTCCTCTCTGATGAATATTCCACCCGTTCATTTTTATACTCTATGTAACCAACTTGTCAAAGAAACTCAGTGCAGCTACTCACAGAAGTCTGTCTGCTCTCCCCTTGCGAGTGTACTATCCACCTCTCGATAAATCCTCACTTTACTTTCTTGACCTCCATGTGCTGTCTCTGAATTCTTTCCACAACAAGAACAGAACCTGTTCTCCGGCAGCAGTATCAAGTGAAAAGTCAGTGGGGAACAGGAACTGAGGGTGGTGGTACCCTAAAACACGTACACACAGAGCACACATCCCAGCAGTAAGTAGTTGTGGTTAAGAATAAAGTACTATTTTTTCTCAATTTATGTGTATTATTTTTCGACTGACAGTTGAGTTAGAAGAACATAAATACCTATTAAATTGTTGGGGACCTAACTACTTAATAAATTTCTTTTGGCCTAGAGTGCTAAATAAATAAATAAATAAATAAATAAATAAATAAATAAATAAATAACTCAGACACTGAGAATCCCACGAACCCGGAAAATTCGGGAACCTCTGGGGGAGAGCCCTCAGTTTCAGGATTGTCTTTGAAAAAAGCACAGGTGAGTGAAATAGGGCAGGGCCTACAATTCAATAAGCCTGTGGAGGCTGAGAAAGCCTGTGAAAATTGTGTAGGGTGAAGCTTTGCAAACTCAGATTTATCTTGTGTACACATCCCTTGATTGTCCAAAGAAAGGCATAGCCATGTTGGAGGAGGTGGGGAAATCAGATTTTCCGTAATAAACTAGAAGGGACTTCTTCACTTGGAAATCTTTTGGCTTCTTGCAAGTTTCTCTGCACTGACAATTTGCACTGATTTTAGCTGCCGATGAACAACATTGTTTTGGGCAGTTCTCATTAGCACATGAATACCCCCAACTGAGGGTCTGGGAGAGTGCAGTGCAGACACATTTGCAATTGAATATGCACTTAACAGGGGTCTGGAGTTTGAAGTCTCAATCAGTGTCCACGTCCCCTGCACGATCTGCTGCTGGGACTCTTGCCCAGATGCGAGTCCCTTGGGATGTACCCTTTTGTGCTCCCAGTTTTGTGCTCCATCCTTGGAAGGCATGGGGGATGGTGAGGAGACAATGGCTCTGTGGAGTGTGCGAAGGTGTCCACGCCTTGACTTCAGCCACTACAGTGACTTTCCTCTGCTTTTGTTACCAAATTGGTCAACTGGACCCACACAGGGATCCTAGCTTTCCTTTTCCCTAGATTCTTTTTCCCATAGGATTCAAGCAGCCAATATGAAATCAGTGTTGAGACTGGAACAGTCCAAGCTTTATCCAATGGCCAAAGAACAGAGAAGCAGGAATTTAGTTCACAAATCAACTTCTCAACCCAGTTCAGGCGGAGACACCAGTACAGAGGAGGGTTGAGGTGAAAGGGAGGGATTTGGGAAGAGTGGGAGGGATTCTCATGAGTTAGCGGAGGACAGGGGTGTGGTTTAGGTAACTCTCCTTCCCATTCTTTGTGTGGGCTTTTCCAGTTGCTGTCATGGCAACTGTCAGCTGTGCTGGTGGGGGTGTTGTCTAGCATGCTGTGTCTTACAGGGAGCATATAATGAGGTCAAGGTCCGCTGGAAGTCAGACCCTCCACCATCTTGGGCCCTGTTGATTCTAACCAGTTCTTATTTTTTCCTCTTTGCAGCTTCCTCCTGAAACTTAGATAAGCGTGACTGGTTTCTATTCGGAGGAGGGACAAGGGCATAATTTTTTTGTATATGTATATTTTTATTGAAGTCTAGTCATTTTACAATGTTGTGTCAATTTCTGGTGTACAGGATGATGCTTCAGTCATACATGAACATACATATATTTGTTTTCATATTCTTTTCCAATCTTCTTTAAATAAATCAGATACATTTGGGGGAAAGCTAGGTTTCTAGAGGGAATATTACTGGCCCAGAATATGGCTCTTTTTGAAGCATGGAAATTGAGGCCCCCAGTCTGACAGCTGACTCCTCTGTATGTGTTATAATTTAACACAAAAATACAAAAACAGGTGTTTTTTTGTAACTCTAGGCTATTCTGTAATATTTACTTTCCTGTTACATACATACTATTATTTAAACAAAAGAACAGTAGGACTAGTTAACAGTGGCAATTCATTGTAGTTAATGGTAAAAGAATTAATAATAAATAATTTAAAGTAATTGATAGTAATTAAATAATGTGTGAGAAAGTGTAATTATATTTTTATAGTGTTTCTTTCCTTCCTTTGACACAACAATTTATCTTCACCTTTTTTGGAAACTTTTTACTGTATATTTTCAATTTTTAGGCTATATTCTTGTGTATCCCAAAGATACATAAATATGAGGCTTTTTAAAAGGGAAACACAATAGGAAGAATTAAATAGTTATTACCTATATTTATATTTTTGTTATTTTGTCATTTGTTATATTGTTATATTAAAAATAACAATGA
Organism: Camelus bactrianus; assembly: GCF_048773025.1. Taxonomy (NCBI): domain Eukaryota; kingdom Metazoa; phylum Chordata; class Mammalia; order Artiodactyla; family Camelidae; genus Camelus; species Camelus bactrianus. Next base: position 31,504,347 of record NC_133564.1, on the reverse strand, counting down.
CATACTTTTTTCTGTCCCCTGATGCAGTGAGCAGTTTTTATTCTTTCTGTTTCCTTTTCCAATAATGCTTCCTTGAAATGCTTACAGCTCTAAAAAAAGAAAGACTTCTCTTCTTTTATGTAGTAGTCAACTGAGTTCTGTCAAAATTCTGTGACTTGCAGCTCTGTTCTTATCAAGGCCAAATTATGCTGATTTCTGGTGTCCGGCTAACGTGATGGCATCAAGCTAAATAACCCCTCAACAACATGGAAACAACCTAAATGTCCACTGACAGATGACTGGATAAAGAAGTGCCATTGTATATATATACAGTGGAATACTACTCAGCCATAAAAAAGAATAAAATAATGCCATTTGCTGCAACTTGTATGAACCTGGAGATTGTTTCTAAGTGAAGTAAGCCAGAAGGAGAAAGAAAAATACCATATGGTATCACTTATATTTGGACTCTTAAAAAAAAAGACACAAGTGAACTTATTTACAAAACAGAAACAGAGTCACAGACATAAAAAACAAACTTATGGTTTGTGGGGGAAGGGGGTGGGAAGGGATAAACTGGGAGTTCGAGATTTGCAGATGCTAATGACTATGTATAAAGTAGATAAACAACAAGTTTCCTCTGTATAGCGCAGGGAACTCTATTTAAGTTCTCATAGTAATCTATAATGAAAAAGAATATGAAAACATATACACGTATGTACGGATATGACTGAAACATTACACTGTACACCAGAAATTGACACAACATTGTAAACTGACTAAACTTCAATGAAAAACAAATAAATAAATAAATAAATAAATAACCCCTCAACGAAGGCATTTGACCATAGGATTGTTAGGATTTTACTTCCTAGCACCAGCAGGTTTTCAGACTTGTAAGAATTAGTTTGCAGCTCTCCCAAAATGTTCACTCCCTTTGTACTGATGAGCTTGGTTTGGGAGACTAGTTCTTTGCTAATCAGGTCCTTTGCATCTGTAACATCATATGGGCTATCCATATCCCAGACACCCATCATTTGTAAACATTCTGAAGCACATTGGGTGCCATCAGAAATTAAATCTATCTTTGTTGGGGAAAATGCTTCAAAAACACAGAAGTCGTTTGAACTTGTGAAATCAAAGCTGGATTTCAAGTAAGTTATGGTTTTAGTAAACACATCAACAAAGTCCTATTTTATTTGGCTGCTCATTTCTGGTAACAGTTTTTGGAGGTTTTGAAGTAGTCTTATTTCCAAAAAATGAGTACTTTTTTTTTTCTGTATAATTTTTTTTTAATTGCAACGTACATTTCACATCAAAAAATTCAGATGCAGTCAGTCCATCCTTTTCTAGGCAAAGAAATCTATTTTGTCAAACTGTTTTGGAGAAACAGCACCTAAATCTCTGTTTTACTATAATTTTTTTCTCCTTTCTCATCCCCAGTGTGGTTCCAAACATTCTTGTGTTTCCACATTCTTCTTGTCCTACACTTAGGAAAATACGATAATACAGAAGGCCAGTCTTTTAATTATATTCCGTGGCTGGCAACCAGAATAACCATCTTGTAGGCAAGAAGAGGTCTTCTTCTATTTCTACAAAATAACAAAAATCTCATTAAGTGCTTCTGCATGTTCTGAAGAACTTGAAATGTGATCAAAAACCTTTATTACAAAAGCCTCAGTATCAGAGTTAAGCCAACTGAACTGTCCTTTTTTAGCGGTCTTTGGTGCAAGGTGTGCAGAACATTTGACAGATGAGAGCTTTTTATTTTCTTGGCTAAGAAATTTACACACTGAATGGAATTTGCCAAAATTTACATTTGTGCCATTTGCCAAACATACAGATAGAAGAACAAAGTCTAGTGTCATTTGGATAAGATTGTTGATGAAGATGATTTGAAATTCCTTTTTTTTTGAAATCAAAGTGCCTAAGAGCAAGGGGAATAAATTTTTAGTTGCTACAATTCAGTGCTTCATCTGATATACAACAGAAAGCAAAAACCCCTGCTAGGATTTTACAGAATAAGCAGTCACTATAACACAAAATTTATCAAAACGTTCCCTTTTGTTTCCCAGGTCACTTAAGTTGCATCTTCTTAATCAGAATATGTAATTTTACTACCTAATTTCATAAAGCCATCAAGGAGAGACTACAATATGTGTTTTGGGCATGGTATAATCAAGATAATTCTGCAGTCACCATTTTTGACCAAGCATTGGGTGTCTTTTTGGGAAACAAAAAACTTTTGATTGATTGAGAAGTTCTCGCCTGTCTCATCTCAGATGTTTGCGATCCGGTCTCACTTCTCCCCCATAACCAAACTCCCTTTGGCATATTGTACAGTATGCTCTGTTTTGGTTATTTATTTCCCCTAATCCCGTTGTATGTGTCCTTCTGTCTGTCGTTAAAATAACACAGCTGTTGCATCTTCTCGTTCAGCGATGTCTGGGTCGTGCAGGTGTGGGGATTGTCATTGTTCTCCGCTGGATTAGATGAACTCTCAGAAAACACGATCCCAACGTTCAGAGCGTGAAAAATTAAACACGTGCCATCTCCATACAAAGCACAGCCGTCACTTCACAGGCAAGGTCAAAGTTCCCGTGCATTTAAATCACACACTCAAATCACATCCCTTGGGGGATGAGACAGCAGATGATCCACTTGAGTGAACCACAAATCACCGTTACCAACACCAGCGGTCAGGAAAAATGAGTGACCGCATCCATGAAGACGAACGATTTCTGCCACATTTACGTGACACTAAAGATGGTGCTACTTTCGGCCCCTAGTTTTGGGGCCACTGTATGTGTTGCGTGCTTTCCTCCCCATCTCCTGTGCTCATCGTGGAAGAGCACGACCTCCACACTGGAAAGGTGTAGGAGGGTCCCCTTTCTTCACAGCCTCTCCAGCATCTATCATTTGTGGACTTTTTTCATGATGGCCATTCTGACTGGTGAGAGGTGATATCTCCTTGTGGTTTTGATTTGCATTTTTCTGATCGTTAGTGATACTGAGCATTTTTTTTCCTGTGCCTACTACGGGCCATTTGCATGTCTTCATTGGAGAAATGTTTGTTTAGGGTCTTCCGCCCATTTTTTGATTGGGTTGTTTGTTTTGTTGTTGTTGTTGTTGTTGTTGTTGATATTGAGTTGCATGAGTTGTGTGTATATTCAGAAAATTAAGCCCTTGTCAGTTGCATCGTTTGCAAATATCTTCTCCCATTCCGTACGTTGTCTTAGAATTGGTTCTCATTTGAAAGGCTGGGTTGGCTTAGAACCCTGCTGTGATCAGTCAGAACAAGAACCCATGGTGAAGAGCTCCTCTTCCTTTAATCCTGTTCAATAAAAGATTGATTTGGCAGTTCCAGGTGTCCAAACCCTACAAATTAGGAAGACGTTTTGGCCCTTGACGGCTCCTGGGAGATAAACTCTAAACCCTGGGAAAATCCTACCTGATCTCAGGTATCTGTTTACCTGGGGCCCTGAGCCATGCCATACAGTGAATGCTAACAATGTGATTTATGGTGACCTTGGATCACACAGTATCAGTCTGATCTTTGGTGTGGCCAGAGACTAGGAAACCATGCTCTACTCTGTGGATACTCCATGCCTGTGTGACTGACTCCCAATAGAAATCCTGGACACCAAGGCTCAGGTTGGTGGTGGTGTCACCACACAATTGTTTGCTGGGAGAATTCCACACTGTGTACATCTCCGTGGGGAGAGGACAATTGGAAGGTCACATGTGGTCTCTCTCCTGGACTCTGCCTTCTTTGATTTGACTCTGCTTTGATCTTTCTGATTGTGACCTGTATCCTTTTGCTATTATAACCATAGCTATGGATGTAATAGCTTTTCTGAATTCTGTGAGTCTTTCTGGAGAATTACTGAACTCAAGGGTGGTCTTGGGGCTCCCTGAGAACAGATCCCTTCTGCTCACTCCACTGGACCCCCCAGATTATCTTAAAGACAGAAGTTAGGCACAGATGCTGCCTGCTCTCAAGGAGTTCATGGTTTAGTGAGAGAGATGGGTTCATAACCCCAAAATATGATACAAGGTTTGCAGCAAAGAACACTGTAAGGTCAGTAGGGTCAGAAAGGGAATAAATACTTCAAGCTGGGAGGGTATTTTGACACAAAGAAGAAGGGGCTAGAAATGTAAGACTCACAGAACAAAAAAAAAATCCCAGTTGCCTCTGGAAGTGGAATAAATCGTCTGCCAAACGCTGAGTCAGAAAGTCCAATGTCTGTTTCTTCCCCTCCCTGACTTTTTCTTCCTCTTGCTTTTGTTCCTGTTGAATTCTCTGCCATCTGGCATGTGGCTGGCTCCATCAAAGCAGAAAGCAATCTGATATATTTTTTTGCACTTTGACAGAAACTCATTCGCACCAGTAAGTTCTGCCTCCCAGGTATTCGCTCATAAGAGCCTTTTATCTGTGACGGGAGCCTGGGAGTACTCTGTCTCTGGTTGGAGCAGCATCTGGCAACAGCAGGATAATATTTTTTTAGGCAGGTGGAGATAGACTTCTCCTGGCCACTGAACTCGCTGTTGCCAAGGCTGCCTGGGAACGTAAATCTGCTTGAGTTTGTTTGGGGCCAGGGATGGGTTAGAAGAAACAGTTGGGTAGCAAGACATCTTTCTGCCTCCCCATCCCCCACCCCGCCAGTTCTATCCCATCTCATCTTATTTCTCAAATATAAGAGTACCCTCTCCCTGCCTCAGCCCAACACACACAGGATTCTCCCACTGCCATCTCCCCTCGCCTTCATCCCTTTCCCTGTAGGTGACCATGACCTCAGGACAAGTTACTCACAGCCAGAGACCCGGACTTTCTGACATCTGGGCTCTCTCCTAGGGCATCTAACCTGGGGGACCTGAGCTGGACGCAGCTGCTTGAAGACAGCGTGTGCGTGTGTGTGTGTGTGTGTGTGTGTATGTTTGTGTATTGGGGTGTTGGGGGTGTTTTTGTGAAAAGATTTTCCATGTTAAGCAGAGGCTCAAATAGAACGCCTCTAAGTTTCCAGTTCTGTTTCAAGATTCTAGCATAGGACTGAGAACTACCTTCAATACCTTGTAATGGCCTATAATGAAAAAGAATATGAAAAGGAATACATATATGTATATATAACTGAATCACTTTGCCATATACCAGAAATTAACACATTGTAAATCAACTACACTTCATTGCTAAAAAAGATACTAAGGGTATTTGATTAAATATGAGCTGAGAAATACAGCGTAAAAGAGTCATCACTGATGTCAATTATGTCAACGCAGAAGAGCAAGGACACGCTGAGACTCGGCGCTCTGAGCAAGCACGTTATTAACGGCAGTCGTGCGTCTGCACGGCTGACTGCTGTGGCGCAGTTCCCCTGCCGTATGGTGAGACTTACACGGAGTAGTCGTCGAGCCGTTTGCTTCATTACATTTCACTTGATCAGCAAGCCCTGCACGACAGTCACTTTTCATTCATTCCGTCTTTGGATACAGTGGTTGTCTGCTCACAACTTTAAGTGGACAGGAACAGAGCCTGGGAAGTTCTCCATTGATGGACGCACCATGTTGGTGCTTTTGTGGGTTTCACGTTCTAGATGGTTTGCAAATTCCACACGATCAAAGTTCATTCAGTGCGTGCCTGCTATGAACCCAGCCCCCTGCAGAGAAGTCAGGGGCAAGCGAGGACAGATTGGGAGGAGGTGTGGACAGCTCTTGCCGAGGGACATTCTCTCAGGTGGAGAGGAAGTGCCCTCCTGGGTCGCCCCCCAGGGCAACCACCCAGCGTGAGCATGGCTGTTAAAGCCAGTGCAGACTCCCCCCAGCCACCGGCAGGAATGGCTTGGGACCCTCCCATCCTTGCCCCTGCAGGGTCCCAGTCCAGCCCCACTCCAGTCTGGCTATATCTCCATTTCACCCACTCTTTGTTTCTTTATTTGAAAATAACTCACTTTCCCATGAGCTCACTCTTTACATGTGCCCCTTCCTCATCACTTCAGGGGCGTCCCGGACACAGCCCTACTTCTTTAGGACCAAGCTCCATGCTGGTCCCCTGGGAGTGGCCCAGGAGGCTGGTGATTTGGAGGGAAAATTGTTGACTTGGTTTTTGAGTTCTGAGTTTCACCCTACTTTGACCTTGTCTTTAAGAAATTATCCCCTTGGAATGACTCTGACAGTAAATACCCTGATTCTGCACTTCAAAATGAAATTGGGTCAGATGTCCTCCTGAAAGTCTCCTTTTATTGGGCAAGAAGCAGTCATTCATCAGATGGGGATCAGCCTGACGGAGGTTCTTGGAGGAAGATCTCTTCATGTGGGGCCCCAGAATCATGACTGAAGTGATGACGTGGGTCTCCCTGGGTCTGGCTAAACATGGCTGAGATGTACAACCGGCTGCGAAGTACAGTGGAACCAAGATTTGGAGACATAAGACCACACTCCAAAGAGCAACAAGTCCCCCTTCCAACGTGTGTGAACCTGGACAATTTACATAGTCTCCCTCTGCCTCCAATTTTTTTTTTCACCTTCACATAGTGTATTAGTTTCTCAGGGCTGCTGTAACAAAGTACCCATCACTAGGTGGTTTAAGACAACAGAATTTATTCTCTCACGGTTCTGGAGGCTGGAAGTCTGAAATCGAGGTGTTGGTGGGGTGATGCTGGCTTGGAAGTCTCTAGAGAGAATCCTGGTCACCTCTCCCAGCTTTTGGTGGTCCTGCCAGTCCTCGGGGTTCCTGGTCTGGCGGCTGCATCCCTTCAGTGACACGGCCCGTGCGTTTCACATCCTCTTCCGTCTGCGGGTACCGGTCTCTGTGACCAAACTCTTCGTTTCTTAAGGACACTGGTCTTATTAGATTAAGGCCCATCCTAATGACCTCATTCTAACTTGATTCCCTCTGTAAAGACCCTCTTTCCAAGTAAGATCACATCCTGAGATCCTGGAGGTTAGAATTTGAACATATCTTTGTTTGTTGTTTCTGGATCTTTTGTTTGTTTGTGTTTTAACTTTGTTTACTTTTTATGTTAATTATAACCTATGGATCATGTATTCAGTCAACATGGATACCAGACATTTCTTATTTTATTCTCTAAGTAATTACCCGAACTTTTTTTTTTAATTTGCACAATTTTTTTTTCTTGCCAGTTCTTGCTCTTTGTTTGTTTGTTTGGAGGGTAATTAGCTTTATTTATTTATTTGTCTGTTTTTTTAATGGAGGGGCTGGGGGTTGAACCCAGGACCTCGTGCATGCTAAGCACACACTCTACCTTTGAGCTATACCCTCCCCACCTCAACGTATCTTTTGGAAGGGACTGAATTCAGTCTGTAGTATATGGGAATAACATTCACTTTGGAGGTAACCATCTAGCACAAATGTGAACCCCATAAAGGCGACATATTGTGATGATGATGACCACAGGAAGGGTGATTTAAGGTGACTGAATCTGCAAAGTCATTCATTGCATTCATTCATTATTTCCACAGACACTACTGAAAGCTGCCTGTGTACTAGGAGCCAGAGACTGACACTTTCCATTAGTTTCCACTCACCTTCTGCCCTGGTCCTGGCTCCCCCCAGTTCCTGGCAGCGACAACCCCCTCCCCCCAATCCTGCGGCATCTCTGTCCTGCCACAGTGGCTCAGGAGCTGTACCAGGCCTGCGGCTACAGACCCCCAGCTCTGCCAGGAGCACCGAGGCTGGCTTGCCTTCCCAGCCCTGTTCTTCCTCCTCTGTCTTCCTAACCTCCCAGGATGGAAGCCCTGACTTCATTCTACCCCCAGGGCCTTGCTCCGCCTGTTATCCCTACCACGGCTGTGATTTGACAGGAACTGGTGGGGCCCTTCGCTGGAAACAGCCGTGGGGCTCTTCTCTGATCTGGGAGAGTTTGAATCTTCTTCCTTTTCCATCTTCGTTTTGGCCTCATCTGCTGCTCTTCTGGCTCCCAGCCCAAGCTTCCCCCGTCCCATGCGGAGCACCTGGCCACACGATCCCCGGACAGCATCATAGGTGTTTAGAGATTGCAGGGAGAAGGCTGCCGACACACACACACACACACACACACACACACACACACACACCCCTGCTCTAAGTTGCCAAATTATTTAATCAGGAGTCTTTCTCTTAAATCAAGGGAGGCGGTTCATGAAGGAGCAGAGGCAATGGTGGCTTTCCCTTGGAGCCGGGGTTTCAACAGGACACGCAGCCGCGGCTCACGCTTTTGCCTCCAGAATTGAGAAAGCAGGTGGCTTCTTGTTAAGTTGCTGTCCTTTTATTTCAGGGAGATAACAACCCTCAAATACAGAGGTTTCTCGGTAGATACAGTCAACAGGTCTTTGACAAAGGAGCACATGTAATTCAGTTGAGGAAGGATAGTCTTTTCAATGAATGGTGCTGGGACAACTGGCTATACACATGAAAAAAAAAAATGAATCTAGACACAGATCTTACACCCTTGACAAAAATTGACTCAAAATGGATCATACTCCCAAATGTAGGATGCAACATTGTAAAGTCTTAGAAGACAACACAGGAGAAAAATCTAGGTGACCCTACCTTTAATGATAACTTTTAGATACGATCCATGAAAGAAAAAAAAATGGGTAAGTTGGACTTTATTAAAAACTTCTGCTCTGCAAAAATATTGTTCAGAGACTGAAAGGGCAAGCCACAGACTGGGAGAAAAGATTTGCAAAACACGTAACTGATCATAGGCTACTATCCAAAATGTACAAAGAACTTTTAAAACTCAACAATAAGAAACAGGCAACCCAATTAAAACGTGGGGGCAAAGGATCTGAACACACACCTGACTGAAGAAGACTTCTGTGCTTATGGAAAATGAGAATGAACTTGAAGAGACGTTCAACATCCTGTGTCATGAGGGTGTTGCAAATTAAAACAACAATGAGATGCATTCTAGACCTATTGGAATGGCCAACATCCAAGACACTGACAACATCAAATGCTGATGTGGCTACAGAGTAACAAGAACTCCTATTCATTGTGGGTGGAAATGCGAAATGATGCAGCCACTTTGGAAAAGAGTTTGGCAGTTTCTTACAAAACGAACTATTCACTTAGCATGCTATGATCCAGTAATCATACTCCTTGGAATTTACCCAAATGTGTTGAAAACTTACGTCCACACAAAAACCTGCACACAGACGTTGACAGCAACTTTACTCGTAGTTGCCAAAATTTGGAAGCAACCAAGATGCCCTTCAATACGTGAATGGGTAAACAAATTGCTGGATGTCCACGCAAGGGGATGTTACTCAGCTCTGCAGAGAAATGAGCTATCAACTCATGAAAAGGCACGGAGGACTCAAATGTATGTTCCTAAGTGAAAGAAGGCAGTCTGAAAAGGCTACAGACTGTGATTCTAAGTATATAACTTTCTGGAAAAAGCAAAATTATGGAGACAAGAAAAAGATGAGCGACTGCCAGGGGTGAAGGGGCTGGGAGAGGTGACCAGGATGAGGGGCAGGAGCACACGCCATGTTTAGGACAGTGGAACTATTCCATGTGATACTGGCGTGGTGCATGCACGTCATTAACACGCTTGTTAAAACCCATGAAATGTACATCAAGAGCGAACCCTAATGTAAAATATAAACTTTAGTTAATGGCCACCTGTCAACAGCAGCTGTAACACAGGTACCACGCTAATGCAATATGTTACCAACAGGGGAAGCTTTTTAAAAAGCAAGGAGGGTCAAGACATACAGATAACACAGTAAAGCCAAATGCAGAACACTGCAAGCTATGCTTCCATTTTACATGTAAATGTGTATGGTTTCTTGTCTGTTTTAAAATGATCTCCGGAAGTTGCCTCTGGGAGAAGTGAGTGGCTGAGGACAGGGCTTAGATGGACACACTGTACTGTCCTTGTGTGCATTTTAAAATCTATGCCTTACACGTGTAATATCTACTCAAAAATAAGTAAGATTTTTTTTTAAAAGACAAGAAAAGGAAGACCCCGATACTCAGACTGTACCCCAGATTAGTGAAGTCAGTATCTCTGGGAGTGAGGTCCAGGCAGGAGTACTCAGGAGAGGACCACAGCTTTAGAGGAATGTTTACAAGCACTGGGGTCCCCGGGTTCTTGCAGCACACCCAGCATCAGCAGCCCCAACTCTCGTGGGTGTGAGCAGACAAAGAAGAGTCAGTGTCCAGCTCACCCCCAGTTTCTGGTAGTCTGGACACCCATTTCCCCAGGGAGACCAACCAGTGCTGACTCCCTGACTTAATTCACGTTTTCCCAATTAGTTCCAAAAGCAATGCACATCTCTTTCCTTGCAGCGAGCAGAGAATTCGGAGTGTCTGGCTGCAGTTGCTCAGAGTTCAGCTCTGGAGTCTGTCAATGGCGTCTTTAGTTTCAGCTTTGCTCTCTCCCGGGTGGCTGGGGGCTGTGATCTGTGGCAAACCATCAGGGCACCAGCATTAATGCCTGGAAAAGCTGAGGACCTAATTAGGTGTGCTTCAAAGAAAAAAAATTGGAGAGTTATGAAAAAGATGTCTGTTTGCTTCTTTTTGAATCTCTCCTCACCCCTTCCTTGTCTCCCTTCCTCCTACCCCGCCCTCCCTTCCCGCTCCTGTTTGCACAAATGCTTCCTCATGGGTCTGCCATTCCCAATCCAGAAGGTGATGAGAGGAGCTGCTGTGGGAATCTGCTCTGCATTGTGTGTGATGAGCATCCTGTCCAAACCACTGTGCTTGAAACCGCTTGTCCTGTTTAATCAAATTTGCCGTTCTTAGGAGTGAGGGTTTATGAAATTCAGGAGGCAAAGTCACATGCAAATCTACTCACAGAGTGCACAGTCACTGCCATGACAGCCGCCCTTGGAAAGCAGCCGTGGAGGCAATTGAGAACACGCTTCCTGAGTCCCCAGCACGTACCAGGCTCTCACAATGCGGGACAACACACCACATACGGGAATGAGGCCATTGGTCACTCAAGGAACAGACTGTCTGGCGGAAGATCTGGCTGCAGATCACCCTGTAATAGGGAAGAACAAATCTGACTCCATATTAACTCTGCTCCCTTGGCTCTAACCCTGTGCTCTGTTTCCTGGGCTCAGTCATGCTGGTTCTGCACCTTTTGTAAAAGAATGTCGCCGTCGCCTAGAGCCTGAAGAAGACAGGAGAGCCCACTCTCAAGGCTCTGACCTTTAAGGGTGTAACACTTCCCATTCATATAGAGATAAAAAGTTGCAAAATAGAAAATAGCATTTGTCTTGTTGGAGGTTTACATGAACACACGACCTGACCTACACAGACGGCTGCAAGAACAAAGGATTCCGACACCAAGAAGTTTGCAACAACCTCGGTAACCTGCAGGGAAATCTTACCTGGTGCACAAAACCCTCCAAGACCAGGCATAAGCCTCATTTTCTAACATTATCCCTTCACAGTCCCTGCCTTTCATGCTATTTCATGATATCACCAAATATCCACCAGCCCCTCCCGTCCCCTGGCACACACCTGTCGCAGCCGGTCATTCCCCACTCTCTCTGCACCCATGTGTTAGGATACAGAAGACACTGTGTCGTTACATTTGTCCACAAAAAAGTCAAGCGGTACGTACGTTCCTGCAAAATAGGACACACCAGAATCTGGGTGTGGAAGGACGTGGGCTTCAAGGAAGACCCCGATTTCCCTTGTTTGTCAACCCTTCCAGCACGAAGGAATTTGCTCCCTCACTGAAACTAGCTGTTGAAGGCAGATAAGACACCCCCACCCTTCCCCCATGTGAAACAGAGGCTCCGCTGTCCCCGGTGGATTTCTGCTCTCTTAGACAAAATGATCTCTCTCTGTCACCCCCAAGACAGAGTTCACTTTGGAGCCTGGAAGTTTTCCAGTTTAACTGATGAGGAACTTGTAAAGCATGCCTGATCCTCGGCTGCCAGCCCTCTTGGTGGCAGGATCCCCATGTCACTTTTACACACATATCAAATTGCATCCCAGAAGCCAAGTCTACTCTTTACGAATGTGATGGAAATCTGGGGGAGCGAGATGAACGAGACCTTGTGCGCCTGGAGTTACCACGTTTTTTTGGGATCCTCTCAGGAAAAAAAAAAAAAAAAAGCTCCTGGATCTTATCTTAGAATAATAGATTTTGAATCAGAACAGAACTTTGAGGTTATCAGAATCTCCCGCCCAGGGTAGAAATCCGGTCTGCGGCAACCCTGATAAATGTTTGCATCCAACAACTTTATCCCTTCGCGGTGACAGGGAGTGCGCTGTGGCTGAAGGCAGCTACTCATTATTAGAAAACAGAGAACTTATGTTAGCAAGCGTCTGCTTGATGGTTGGCTAAAAATATAACCTGTTTCTCGGATAAGCTTCTGGATGGAACCCAAAAATTAAATTTGTCCTTGTTCATTTCCTGTCACTATACACAGACGGAGCTAAGGTTCGAAAGACTCATGGAAATGGAGAGGCTCTGAATTCGGTGCCCAGATGCCCTGAGTCTGCTCGGAAAACATCAGTCATAAACATCTGGCTCCACTGTCAGGAGAAATGTTGCAGTCAGGGTCTCCAAACACTTTTCACCGTGAGGATATCCAGAATAATAGATATTCCAATTTAATAATTATTGATTGGAAACGGAAGCCTATGATGAAAAGATAATATAAATTCAATAATCCGTTTACATGAATTTCTTTTCTAAACCACAACAACATTTACATTAAAAAAATCATTTTAAAGTATAGAACATTATTTCTTTTTTTTTAAAGACTCAAAAAAATTTTTTTAATTTCTTTTTTTCACTTAATGGAGGGGCAGGGGATTGAACCCAAGACCTCGTGCATGCTAAGCACACGCTCCACCACTGAGCTATACCTTCCCCACCAGAACATGGTTTTCTTTGTCTAAAGTGAATCTCCGTTGCAGAGATGGATTCTTGGGTCTCTCATGAAGGCTCTGAGATCTGCCCGGGGCATCTGAGTTCACCATGTGGGAAATTATAACTAATTGCACTCTGTTTGATTTTTGGTTGGGAAATTGAGTCACTTGACCCTGGGGATATTCTTTGTGGACAACTTATGTTTTCTCCAACATCTTTTTCTTAACTTTAATAATGTTTCTGAGCCTCACCTTTCCCTGCTGCGGACCTCCCGGTGGACCCCGGTGCTGAGTCACAAAATCAATCATGGTTGCATCAAAGAGTCTTGAGACCTCCCGGGACTCGGAAGGTGCCGTGGGCAGCAGTCTGACACAGCAGTAAATCCAGGCTCAGGAGCTGGGAAACTGGGTGGACAGCAGAGCCACCATTCCCCGTGGGACGTGGTGCAGTTGATGCTCTGCACGTCCCCAGGCTTGGTTCCCCTCCTCTGTTACACGGGGCCAATGATAGCTTCTGTCTCATACGGCTGGTGTGGGGGGGGACTGGGTCGATGACTAGACTGAGCACAGTGTCCTCGAATCCTAAGCGCTGTTACTTTTCTTTTCCATTTCCTTCTTCTCCACCTTACTGATCACCACCGTCATCACCCACACTCGAGGGGTGACACTGGACCACATCCATGGCTATGCCCTGCATAGGATGAGTTGGAGCCACCAGAGAGAGCCTGGATGTTCAAGACAAGGGGGTCCCTTGAAGTGGCAGTGACTGCAGAAGTGAGTGGCTTGGGTAACAGCTAATAGAAGAGGGCTGAAGCTCCCCTGAGCAGGGAGCACGGGCGAGCAGAGTGGGATCCGTGCTCAAGCATGAAGTCAGGTTGCAAAGGTAGGATGCGCTGAGACTTCAGGGAGCCTGATGACCCGGCAGCAGGGCGGTGGCTCCTGGACCCCGGGGAGGTATGTGCTAGATCTGGCTACTTTCCTTGAGTTAGACCTAGAACTTAGATACTTGGAGATGAAACTGGAGTATTTCTTTTCCTCCCTCTGTGACCTGGTGTTTCATCTTCAAATCCCTTATTCACAGAGAGAGACAAGACAGAACGGTTGAAGCACAGGAGCAGTCCTAGAAAGGGGCAGACAAGTCCGTCGTGATTTCCTGCTGGAGGACGCAGAAGGAGAAAGATAAATACTCTGTTCATAAGAAGTCCTTACCTATTGATAGCATTTTGTGAAAACATTTAGCATGTGTTAATAGATCCTTGCAAGTAAAACTGTAAGGCAGGTTTAATTCCAATCCCAATTTTATTTTATTTTTTAAATTTTTATTTAATTTATTTAAATTTTTTTTGTGGGGGAGAGGCAATTAGGTTTATTTTTGTTTATTTATTTATTTGGCGGAGGGACTGGGGATTGAACCCAGGACCTCGTGCATGCTAAGCACACGCTCTACCACTGAGCTATACCTTCCCCCATCCTGATCTTATAAATGAAGAAATGAATGTTCAGACTTTTATATGATTTGTCCAAAGAGACACAACTCTGGGGGCAGCTGGGATTTAATCTTGGGACATCTGACTCCTGGTTTTTATTTGCTCTCTAACATAGTGTTTTTCTACCTTAAGAAAATAAGTTCTCATCTTCTTTTTGAGAAACTTAAAATTTTTCCTTCTCTTCTTTAATAGTAACCATCAATCACTTTTTATACGAGCCTGTTGTGCTATTAAGATTTCATACGTTTGTAAGATATATTCAAAACTATATATGGGACATCCCCTTTCCCCTTTCCTCTACATTCTCTGTTTCAGAATTACTACATTTTTTTTTTAATTTTGAAAACATTTCTTTTTTTTAATTGGAGTGTAGTCGATTTACAACATCAGTTTCAGGTGTACAGCAAAGCGATTCATTTATACATATACATATATATATATATATATTTGTTTGTTTGTTTGTTTCTTTTCCATCATGGCTCATTACAAGAAATTGAATATAGTTCCCTGTGCTGTACAGTAGCTCTTTGTTGTTTATCTCTTTTATATATAATAATGTGTTTCTGTTAATCCCAAACTCCTAATTTATCCTTCCCTCCTTTCCCCGCCTCCGGTAACCAGAGTTTGTTCTATGTCCCTGAGTCCAAATACCGCTCATTCATTTCACTGCTTCTCAGTGTTATTTCGGTTGGTCTTTATGATGATGCTATGGGAAAAAAATGCCGATTCTCTTACATCCAAAGTTCCATTTCATAGTTATTGATTTCTATTCATTTCTTGGTTAGCTAGAGTGTCTCTTCAAGATAATTTTCAGTAAACGGGTAAGGGAAGATATATTTATATTCAGATTTTTGCATATCTGAAACATACATAAAATTCAGATTTTTGCATTTCTGAAAAGTCTTTCACACGTGAAAAACGAAGTGGCTGTTCAAAAATTCTTGGGACACCAGCTTCTCCCTCAGAAGTCTGTATATAGAGCTGCTGTCTTTTGGCATTTATTCTGGGAGAGAAACATGAAGTCAATGGGTTTTTGTTAAGTTGATAGAACTCTGGAAGAAATGGTGCTTTTTTTCTGGGCTGGAGCTTTTAAGATCTTTTCTGTATCTAATTTCTGCAAAAAATTTTCAAATATCCGTCTACGTATGTGGCCTCTTTCCTCTAATGTTTGTTGTAGGGGAGCTTTTATCTTTCTCTTAGGCTGAGTTTTCTAGAAAACAGAGCCTGAAACAAAGCTTATGTGCACCCACCCCCGCTACGTGAAATCAGTGTGGTAAAGGGCGCATGTCTGTGACTTGGGGTCACTGTCGACAATTTTAGGAGGTGGACAGACATCGCATTAAACTGGGTAACAACGAGAAAGCTGTTCCCCGTTTAATCCTCCGCCGGTCCCCTCAACTACCTCAAGGGGAACGCCTTCGTGTGACACTAACATCTCCGCAAAGCGGGCTACTTTTCCTTCTGAAAAATGGAAGAGGAGGCCTGAGGCTGAGCCCGGGCCAAGCTAGAAAGTGATAACATTATTGCATGCTCATGAAAACCCCAGGTCCCCTTAAAAAAGAGAGAAAGAGAGAGAGGATGAACTAGGTGAGCTGAGCATCCCTTTCCGTTGGCCGGCCTGCGGCTCCTTCTCCAGGGGCGGACCCTGCCCAGCGCGGAGGGAATCCGAGCCCCGGGGCTTGATTTCCAAGCCCAAACCACTCGTTATCCTCCGTGTCCCGTTGGTGATCTAAGCTCGTTGAACGTGGGATGGCACTGGCTTCTTCTCCATGGTCTCCGTTCTCAGAGACTCAGAGCTGCCTTTGCTCCGAGCATCTTTCTGTGGCGGTGAAAGTCTCTAAAACTGACCCGGGATTTTTTTTGGACGAGCGGCTGCAGTTCCTCCCTGTGCCACAAGGTGGCAGGGTTTGCCTGGAAAAGGTGCTCTTGACCGGCCATCGGCCACCCGCCCCCACTCCCACCCCGGCTCAGAGGCGTGGCTTCACCGAATTCTGTTCCTCCACAAATGTCATTTATATCGATCTCTCCTGTCCATGCAACCAAAGGGATTGAATGCCCAGGATACATTCTTGATGATGTCTATTGCCTTTTCTACTTAGAAAAATAAACTAAAACAAATGAGCCTTTAACCCTTTCGATGGCTCCTTACAATAATGGGTGAGGCAAGATAATGTTAAAATTCTGGAGAGGAAGGGATGGAGAGAGATGAAGCAAACAGGACAGATGGACGCGATGGAGGGGTTTTTCAGTCAATTCTGTCTTTCACTGCAGCATAGTTAATATTTCAATATTGCCTCGATTTTACATGGTTCAGAAAGTTGGGAATGGCTTTTTTTTTTTTTTTTTTTTTTTGTCATTCCTTTGTGCCGGTGATGGGGTCTGCCTGGACTGGCTGTCAGTATGACCCTCCCCCGACTCACGCCATCACAATCTTATACTTTTCAAGACACTCTGCCAAATGTGGCCACTGCTGCCTGCCTTTCTAACTGCTGATGGATGTTCTTTGAAATGACTTCCCAACAAAAATACAGAGGTTTCATATTTGGGAAGAAATAAAGAACCACCGAGATGTCGGAATCCTTCCTTCTGATCCTTTACTTTCAGCCTAAAAGATAACATGACATGCAAAGAAACAGGGAACAAATGAGGAAGCTCTTACTATGACGATTTTTAACACAAGGGTTTGGTGAGTACCTGCTGTATGCCAGATACTTAAACTGCATTTTATTTTTTGAGGTCTAAGTTGATGTAGTTTATCTTTCATGGTACAGTTTTGAAACTTCATGCAAAGGCAATGAATTTTCATATAACAAGCAGCCTGTCCCCGTTCCCTCTCATCTTCTAGGTTCCCGGCACCTGATCACCTGATCACAGCTCTGTTCGCTCCCCTCACAGGAGAGGTTGGACCCCTGGAGCTCTGAGCTGTGTCACTGAGAAGGCCACTGAGATGCTCTCAGACCAGAGGCAGATAGGTATCACCTGAATGACTCAGGGTCAATTCCCCAAACAGAGGAGGAGGCAGCTGGGAGGTAAATCTTGCCTGGAAGCCCATGGCAGGGGCAGGGAGACTGGAGGCTCTGTGCGGACAGAGCAGCGTGTCAGCTGAGTCCGGAACTGGACTCCTGGCTGGATAGGGGCTGGCTGCTCACAGCTGACTTAACAAATCACAAGTCTGAGCAAATACTGCTTCTCAGAGACTTGCCCCAGCAGCAACGTCTATGGAATAATCCTAAGAGGATGACACTTTTCAAGATACTCTGCCTAAGGAGTCAAAAGTACTTCCTTGGATTCCAGATCTGTTACTTTTAAAGGCTTGACCTCGGAGAAGGGGTGGTGGGGATTTTAGGGGTGAGGCAGGTCTGAGGTTTTCAGCATCAGTCTTGTCAGGCCCCTAAGACTCCCGGCAGTGGGGATTGTAAGTCTGTCCTCTGCAGGTCCAGCGGGTCCAGGGCTGGCTGACTTGCCCCCACCCAGGCAGCCGAATGTGGCTGGAGAAAAGCACACTCCACGAGCACTGTCTGCTTGACACTCACAACCACAGAATCTCAGTGGACCTCCAAGCATTCATGTTACTTTTGCCCAGAGGAAGAGTTCTTTCCTACTTTCTTACACATCTAAGAGGCTTTTTCCTCTCTCCATAAATCCTCAAACTTCTCTCCCATCCTGTTTCACTGATAAAATCAGAGCAGCTGGAAGGGAACTCCCAAAGTCTCCCGTCACTGCATCCATGTGCATTGCCATGGGGGAGCCGCCCACAGTCCTGTGCACAGCCGCTCTCCATGGTCCATTCTCTCTCACCAGGTTCATGGCTCCAACAGTTATCCCCTCCCTCTCTCCCTCATCAGTTGCTCATCCTCTCCACTTTTGTATTATTCCAATCGGCCTTTGAGCATGCTGTTTCTCTCATTTAAAAAAAAGTTGACAAAATAAGATTTTTTTCCTCTAGCTTTCTCTTCAAATTCTTATTCATATATTTGTATTGATTCCAGGTTTCAGATGGCACCTCAGTTTTGGGTGTTGTGACCCTCCTGTCCCCCTGTTTTGTCACCCCTTGGTGTTTAGACCAACCAGGAGTTCACTCTGCCCCACTTCGTGGACACTTCCCCCTTCTTAGGATGAGCCAGTGAGCAGCCTGGACAGTTCTGATGGGCTCCCTGGTGGACCCTGGTGTCAGGGTCTTGTGTCACATTAGAAGGTAATGGGGAAGGGTCGGTGGGAGCCAGTATTGTTGGAGATGGGGATCTTCATAACCCTGACTCACACCGCCCTCCATTGCAGATTGGCCCTGCCCATCACAGGCTCATCCCCACCTTAGGCTCGGGGTGGACTGCACAGCTGAGAGCTTCTGGAGGCACTTGAGCAGGAGAGTGGTCAAGTAGTTAAATGACCCATGGCAGAGTGGGCGGGGCCATGTGGACAGTCAGCTCCACTTCAACAGGGTAAAGAGTAACTGTCACCATCTGCTGAAACCTCCGGGTATTTGCTCAGTAACCTCAAAAGGATGAGCTCAGAACAGAGCCCTGGGGTGCAGATGGGTTTGGAAATAGCTTATTGCTGCCACCAGACGCTGGTGATGGGGGAGGGGAGAGAAGTGGAAAAGCCCGTTTTGGCCCATGATCTGTCATTTCCCGATCTTGTGACCTTGGACAAGCGACCATCCTTTTCATTTCCAGTCTTCAAGGTTTTCTATCTTGTTTTACCGGCAGAGTCATTAATTTTAAAATGTATTTCTTATGGAAGCCAAATTTATAATTATTACAGATCAAATCAATAGTAAGTCTGCTCTCACTGATTACAATAGCCAAGACATGGAAGCAACCTAAATCCAGATAACCGGATTAAAAAGATGCAGTGTATACATACAGTGGAATGTTACTCAGCCATAAAAAAGAATGAAATAATGCCATTTGCAGCAACATGGATGGACCTGGAGGTTATCATACTAAGTGAAGTAAGCCAGACAGAGAAAGAAAAATACCATATGATATCACTTATATGTGGAATCTTAAAAAATGACACAGATGAACTGATTTACAAAACAGACTCACAGACACAGAGAACAAATTTATGGATCCCAGGAGGAAAAGGGGTGGGGAGGGATGAATGATGAGCTGGGGATTTGCAGATGCTAACTACTGTATATAAAATAGAGGAACAACAAGGTCCTACTGTACAGCACAGGGAACTATATTCAATATCTTATCATAGCCTATAATGAAAAGAATACGAAAAAGAATATATATGTATATAACTGAATCACTATGCTGTACACCAGAAATTAACACAACATTGTAAACCAACTATAATTCAATGGAAAAAAAAAAAAAACAAGGAAGTCTGCTCTGATTGAGAAGGGGAGGATTGGGGTGGTCCGGAGCCCTGCCAAGCAGAACGACCCCCCCTAGACTGTGCATGCAGTGGCTCTTGGGGCATCTCCGCTGCACCCCTAGGGCTCTGAGAAATGCAACCCGGACCCTAAGGCCCTCCAGCTCTGACAGGTGGTGGTTTTGTGACTCAGACCTGCTGTTGGGATCCCTGGCGTGGTAGCTGGGGATGCGTGAGCTGGCAGTGGGTCGGAGAAGCCCAAGGGAGCCGTGGTCTGGGGCAGCGGGAGAGGACGAGAGGGCAGGGGGACCACGGATTCCCAGAGAAAAGTAATTCCCGGGACAGCCGCCTTCTGGTTTTGGACCAAGCATTCGCCTGGGACTTCCACCTCCAGGGAATCTTGCCGTCTTCCTGCTCTTTGTGGTGGGGGGAGGCTCCCCTGTCAGGACCCCCCGCCCTGTTACTGCAGATGCAGTAACATCTTACACCAGTTTGCCAGCTGGTTTCTGAATCCTTGATTTCCTATCCCAGTTGGAGACGTGAAGATGCACAGGACACAGCCGTTCCTCCAGGCGCTCAGGGGCTGGTGGGAGGGTGTCTAATGGAGATCTGGGCAGAGGCAGCTCCAGCCCGGAGGGAGGCGCCGCTGGCCCCGTCTGGGGGAGGCAGGAAGACGCCATCTGGGCTGGGGATGAAGGCTCGGTGAGCGCTGATGTGCTGGGCAAGGAGTGGGGGGTGGGGGCGGGGAGGATCCGTCGGCCGAAGGACCACGATGTGCGGAGGCCCGGGGGTGCGGGGCATCACGCGGCCTTGGGACCCAGTCTGTGTACACGGAAGCTCGTGCTTGAAAACCGGGCTCACATATCCCTCCTGTGGAGCCCGCCCTGCAGGAGGAAAGGTCGCTGTGCATGTGTCGCCGACCGATGTGACTGTGGTGAACGTGGACAACCTCCGCCTCGTGGGCAGTGACGTCAATCCATTATTATGACGAGAATCTCCCACAATGACCTGCTCCTGGAATAAACAGCCACAAAAGACCCAACCCGATTTTGGAGCTGTTTGCTGTTTCCGCTGATACACCGTTGACTTCTCATCCAAGGGGACCTTCTCAGAGATTCGTCTGGTGCGCGGCCCCGGCCCCGTGGGGGCAAAGGAAGGGAACGCGGGGCCATGGGAGATTCTCACCGAGATTTGAGGGCAGCTGCACCGACTATAGTGCCGTAACCTCCCTCTTTTGATCAGAAACAAATCCCGGAAGAGGGAGTCAGAGGCTGGTTTGAGGGGAGCGCTCCCTAGGAGAGGGGACCTTCACATCTCGTGTCCCTGGGAGAATCTGCAGAAACAGAGATGCTCTCGCCTCGCCCTTTCCCGGGAAGCATCGTGAGGAGGAAGGAGGCTGTCACAGGGTTCTTGCTTGTGCTCAAAAGCCCGATTCTGGCCTTTCCTGTGTGCCGAATCTCTGCCGGTCGTGATGGCTGTATTTCTGACCCAAGGCTGGTCACCAGCGCCCCCTGCCGGCCGTGTCACCCACTCTGACTGACCTGCCGGAAGGACCCACACGGAGACACCGAGGCGGGATGAGGGGGCGACTGAGAGCACCGGGAGGAATTGCTCAACAGGAGAAATTTGAGTCGCCCTCTCCTGGGCGGATGATGAGGCAGAGGACTCAGCCGGGCTGGTTTTCCAAGCGCAGCTGAGACTGCAATTCAGTCTCTCTGACACAAAACCCACCTCAGTGTTGGGGGGTGGGGTGGGGTGTGTGGGGGCTGCTTGTGGGAGATGTTTGAGAACTCTGGTCCAGGCTGGCTTATATGTCTTCGAGAGTCTGGGGTGAAATGTCTTGGCTTCCCCCCCCCCTCCCCGTGACATCCTTTTTTTTTTTTTTTCTTTTCAGGATGTCACCTGAAGCCCGTGGAGACCCCCAGAGGGAAGGTGTGTCCTTCTGTCCTCCCTGCCTCTAGCCCCACCTCCCCGGTGTCACCCTTTCTTCACGGGCTTGAAGCCTGTTGGAATTGGATGGGGCCCCGGAGATCGCTGGATCTAATTGTACTGACAGTGAAGGAAAGCTCAGAGATAAACGAACTCGCCCAGCATCACACAGCTGTTAACTCCCGTCTCCCACTTTGGCATCTGTCCTCAGCATCTCACCTACCACTCCGGCGATGCCCTCTCCTTGGCACCTCCCTTCTGGATTTCCTGAGTCGCGCACATTTTCACTCGGAGACGAAAAAGCCAACGCACGAAAAAAAGACACCCAGGAAAGCTCTTACCGCGACAGCTGACCGTGGCTCCCACCTCCTCCCGTTCTAACCCACCCCCCGCCCCCCCCCCGCCCCACCCAGGAAGCCGCCTTGGTTCAGATTCTTGCCGCAGTTAAAGCATCCTCCACAGGTAGCTCGTGGTGCTTCTGGAGTGAGAGTTCATTAGGAAAAGTAATTATTCACCTGCCGCAGGCCTAACAAACTACCCCCGCATCACTCCTCCACCCCCTGTGCATCGTTAGGAAGCAGATCCTCGTCTTCTGTACTCTTCCCATAAAATATGCACTCCGGTGGCGCCAGACGATGGGTTATTCTTCCTTTATTTTTAAAAAGGCCAACACGAAATAAAAACAAGAGGCCCGAGGAGATCTAATTAAGACTCCATAAAGCCGAGACTGGTATCTCTGTGATCTGGCTGGAGTCAGACCGCTGTTCTGGTTCTGTCCTGTCTCCGGTATAAATGAGTTCCTAATTCCTCCTTTTGTGCAGGACGGGTTCTCACGCCTCTATTCATTAAGTGGCTCTGGGGCCCTGCAGCAGAGCTTAATGGGAGTTGAAATTAACAGCCTCTGGCTTTGGCTCCGTGGTCCGAGTAGGGAGTTCTGGGAAGAGGGGTCAATTTCCCTGGATTTGGAGGCTGAGGGACTTAGTGGCATCTGGGTGACCTTGGAGGTATTTGGAGGGCAGCCCCATCAGTGTCTGCTCAAAGCCCAGAGGAGGGATTCACAGTTCAGGCCCCTCACTGTGAACTGCAGCCCCCTGGTGCTGTTTGCTCTGCAGATTCCGTCTCCCAGCTCCCTGCTCCTTCACGCTCCCCATCTCCCCGGCCACACGCACTGTGGCCGCAGGGAATCACGCTCTGGGCAGCCCCTGCTGTTCCGTGTTTCTGGAGTGCCCCTCTCTCTCCTCCTGCTGCCCCCTGGCCTTGCTCAAGGCTCACCTCCAGGCAGGTGGCAGGTAATCCCCAGACACCATCATCAGTCTCCTCCCTTGAAAATACCCCTGACAGTACCCGCTGCACATCCTGCCTGGACCACAGACCCCGTGAGTGATGGTTTCCTCCTCCTTTCAGAGCCACAGGCCTTCACGAGGCATGTGACATGTGGTAGCCCTCGCTTGTCAGGGAGGGACAGCAGGGACCAGGATGAGGGGGAGGCGGAGGAAGGCAAGGTTGCCATCAAGGAGGGAAAGGGCACTTGAGATTCAACAGTCCTCTGGACCTGGGCGTTTGGAGAAGTGAGGTATGCTCTGCTTCCTGGCTCCATCCTCTGTTCACTCAACGGCACTGAATGCAGGCTTTTGGCACATTTTTGCCCCTGCGTTTCTGTCCTCCATCTGCCTCTGGTCCTCATCTCCAACACAGTGCTCCTCACCACATCCCTCACCCTGGCTGTTGGATTCGCAAACTCGGGTGCTACTTCGGGACTGCTTGGAAGGCAGAAAAGTTTTAAGCCAGTGAGGTTCCTTCTCAAGAGCACCCCTCACCCTCCGGTCATGGAGATTCAGAGACTCAGTCTGTGTGCTGCAGCTCCACGTGCCTGTTTATTTCAGGTGCAAACCTCTTTAATTATCAGTGAGGTGGCACCTCAGGTGTAGACAGCTCTTTTATGATTACTGTTCATTTAGCTCTACCTATTAGATGTGCAGTTTAAGTCCGATTTCACAGAAGCAGAGGGAGGAAGTGCTCTAGGAAAAAGTGGGAAAGCCGATGGGCGGGAGTTGGGGAAGAGGACCATGGAGGGGCTGGCCTGCATGCCCCTAGAGCAGCAGTCACGCCTCTGTTTGTCCATTTGTCCACTCAGCCCACATTGCTGGGCTCTCCTGCACCCAAATCAGCTATCGCCTAAGGGGGAAGGAGGTGTGACCTCCCAGGCATCCCAGCTCTCTGGGTCCAGCTGTCTCGGGAAGCCCAGGGCAGGCCTGAGATGCAGTCCAGGTGCAGGCCCTTAGACACGAAGCCCGCGGATGCAGCGAGGTGGATTCACATACAGATAGATGAAGGTTCAGTGGGTCCTAGTGGACCACCAGCAGTGTCTACTATGGTGTGTGCCCCAAACTGAATATCACTAAACACCAAACCACAGCCTAGCCTTGCTATCTTCTGTGGGGAAAATGAGGTCCAGAGGAGGACAAAGATTCCTTCAAGGTTGCACAGATGGTGAGGGGCAGGGCAGGGTCTTGAATGCGGGCCTTCTGACCTTAGTCCAGGCCCCTTGTCTGGCGTTCAGATTTTGTTATTGATGTGGCACAAGCAAAAGATGTCCAGAGTCGGCCACTTTGATAAAACTCAGTTTATTGGTTTTTAATGTGTCAACCTTTATTTTCAAAGGAATTAATAATAATGCAAAGAGGTTTCTTCTCTTTAAAAAGCTTTTACAGATTTCTGTTAAACTGCAAGTTGTCCCGTGTCTGCAAGGTCTGCTCTTTTATGAGAGCAGTGCATACATGTCGTAGTTCCAGCTTCCTGCCCTCTGCCCTCTGCCCTACCGTCTTTCTCTCCATCCTGACCCACTCATCCCTGAGAAGCGGACAAGTGATTTTCCTGCTTTCCCATAGGCGATCAGTGGATGAAATGGAAGAAAATCCAGACCCCACATTAATCAAGTTGAAGGTCACTAAATCTAAATCTTCTATGTTTCAATTGCAGATTCCAAAGGAACTTTAATGAAATTACTACATGGGGTCTGTGTATTTGCTGTCATTAAGTGGATTGTGCAGCTGATTGTCAAGAAATGGGTATTGGGTTTGCAAGTGTGTCTTACGTGGCATCTGCAGAAACCCTAAGCTCCAGTCTGAGTACTGCCAAGTCTGGAACCCTGGCAAACCCCAAACTCACCTCTCCATGGCACTAAACTCTTCAGCAAAGTTTCTTAAGCCAATTACCCAGCTGCTGTTATCTTCCCCACACAACACATTAGCTGCCCTCGCCATGGCCTTCAGGGGGCAGAGAACGAGTTTGGCACAATGTGCCGTCCTGGGTGCCCCACTGAGACTGCATCTTTACTGCATCTTTTCTGCATCGGTCAAAAATCCAAACCTAAAAGGCAAAAGATGGCCGGAGCATCATTACCAGTGAGTGTTGACAGGGTCACACCCCTGCTAATAGCATTTTAAAAATTAGGGATCTTGCCACTGAAATTCTCTGAGCACTGCTAACAAGTCATATGGAAAAGCCATGCAGACGTTGGACAAAGAGCAGTTAGAGTTTACAGCGCCCTTGAGTGGGGACCCCAGCAGGCTGGCAGAGGGTGAGGAAGTGTGGGTCCAAGCCCTGATCCCGCTCATCAGTGTAAAACAAACCCTAGTTGCCTGGGGTCAGGGTAGTGCGGAGGGGAGTGGGCCGGGCGGATTCTAATGGAAAACTGACAAGTGAAATTGACACCTGTCGGGGCCAGGAAACACACCGCTTCTGAGGCAGATCAGACCATCCTGGGGAGATTTCTTATTCTCTGTCCTTTCCTGGTTTGGGTGCTTGGCAATTACCAGACTTGGGCTAATGTCCAGTGAGATCGGGGGTTTGCTTTAAAGAGGCACTTTTAAGGGATTTTCTGCTTTTGAGACTTGGATTCCTTGTAAGTGAAAGCAAATGTGTGTTACAGTGGTGTTTGCTCTCCATTCTCCTCCAGTTTTGAGAGTTCTGGACGCTCAGCCTGAAACCCAGAAAATACATCTGGAATTGGATAACCGCACCATCGCTGAGGCACCAGCAGGGCGCGCTAGTGAGATCGCTAGTATTCAGGAGAGCGCTTCCCACAAGGAGAGCTGTTACCCCCCGCTCTGCCTTACTAATTCAATTTAGAGCTGCAGAATTCTTCCAAAAGCAAGGTGAGCACAGGGCCTCTCTGTTGCAGCGTCTAAACTGGGGAGAATGTGATTCAGGACCAACCTGGAGTCTTTGTTATAGGTTAATTTTAATACGGATGTCTGCATCAAAAGGAAAGGTTCCTGCAATTAAGATTTCGAATCTACAAGGGGCCTTGTGGGAGGAGCCAAAGGAGGTGGTGAAATCGTCTCCTTGAGTCCCTGCAACCGTTTAGTTTCTGGCTCGAGGAAGGTGAAAGAATTAGGTCAGCTCTTGAAAGCACCCAGCCTTAAGATAGGGCGTTGCCGTGAGGTTCAGATTTTATATCACAAGTTCCGAGCCAATTTTCTCCAATGTCAAATGACATACATAATACAAGTACCCCTGCCGTTGGGTTATTTACATGCTTGGGGGCGTAACCCGAGACCGTGCACCTGACAGGAAAGCCTGGTGTGTACCAAGCGCTCACAAACATGAGCTGTTACTGTTCTGATTTCTAAAGACAAGGGCACCAGACTTAGAACTAAGAAACCCACATCAGAAATAAAAGAAAATATCATAGGAAGTCCTTGGTTTTCTTATTCAGACCGTGGAAGCAGCAACAATTGCCTGGCTGATCGCACAGAGATGCTTTGAGACTCGGATGAGACAATGTACGTGGAAGCGCAAATCACTGGGTGTGTGAAATGCACACCCATGAGATTCCTGTAAGACAGTGTCTGACCTGTGTGCAGGGTCGTCCCCTTTTAGCAACATGGACCTCTTCCTTCTCGTTTCCTTGTGTGTGACTTAGGGAAACTCCCCTGCCTGTAACAGGTGAGTGATGAGTCCCCTCTTGGTTACAGATGAGAACGAACCGATGCTCCTCCCAGGGGCGAGCTGGCGAGGGGCAGTGGGAGGCTTCTGAGTGACACGGGCAGAGCCCTGGGTGTGCGGCTTTGTCCCTGAATCCGATCCACACAGTTCTGGTCCTTCTGGACCTGGGAGGGCTCAGTCGGGAAACGCAGGCAGCTTAACGGCTCATCAAATGATCTTGAAGACCTCTATTTAAAAGACTTTGGGGGCCTCTGATGCTGTGGGACTTCGGGCTGACCTGGAGGAGGCCTTGATCGTGGATTCTTAGACACTGGGCCAACCTCTGGAACCTTTTGGACTCTTCTGCGGCGATGGCCTTGAAACCAAGGACCCATCAATGCACCCTTCGCTCACCAGGAGTAGCAGGCACTCGCTGCGTCCACTGTCTTTTGATTGTGAGCAATAGAAGGAGACTCTGCCTGGTCTGGGGCGGAGAGAGAGGCGTGGTTAGACACCGTCAGTGGGAGAGTGCTGGTGTCCCCCGAAGCTGATCTTTCCCCCTCCAGAGCCACGGCGATCTGGCAGGAGATAGCTGTCCAGCCGAGGACCACATCCCCGGCCCCACCATTTACAGCCGGTGTGACCAGATGTCCAAGCTCTGGCCACCTCTACGCCCGGTTCACCCTTGACCTCTGTCCCTCCTCCTCTGGCTGGCGTAGCTTTACTGCAGTGGCTCCGGGACGCACGTGGAGCAGAGGATGGCGGGGCTGCGGGCAGTGAGCTGGGCTGTTACTTTACAAGGAATGAGCATCTGCTTTGTTTGAGCCGTGGCATTTGGGGCTCAGTGTTTCTGCAGTTTAACCTTGACCCCCGTGAACTTGTGGTAGTGAGTTGAAAGAAACACTGAACTGCTTCTGGAGAAGGCGGGGGGCACTGCCAGTCCTCGGACCCTCTTCATTGTCACTACCGGCTCCCTCGATGGGTTCAGGTTTCAAATTTCTGTGTGATGACACAGGGGTCAGGGGGTCTGCCCTGGCCGGAGAGGCAGGGTCGTCATGGAAACGTGATCACTGAAGTCTCCCATCAATTTCTTTCTCAGTCTTTCCTGGAAAAAAGGACCACTGGGCACTCCTGTTTCTTATACTAGGGATGTGCTGGAACCAGAGGGGGCCATCAACACAGCGGGGGCGGGAATCTGGGCATTGGTGGGGAAGGCAGGTCAACGAATGGACACAATTTGGAGAGGTGAGAGCTGTACCTGAGGTTTTCACGGGCTGTTCAGAGAGCTCAAGGGAGAGGCAGCTAACGTGACTGGAGGAAGCTTAGGCAGCAGGGCCACTGTTGTGGAAGGAACCTGGCTGAGTAAGCCAGTGGCCTAGAGCAAGTTACGTAGGTTACCACTCTGAGCGTGCTTCCCCACTTGTAAAATGAAGATGATGCGACAACCTGCTGGACAGGGCAGAGCCGTGGCTGTGCTGGGAGTGGGGAGGGGAGGTGGCAGAAGGGAAGGGCGTAGAGGGGCTCATGTCCTCCTCCCTGGATGGTACTCCAGAGAAGACATCACTGGATGCCCAACTGTCCTTAATGAATCTATTGCCAAAGGCTATTCCCATGTGACCTGGCCACCATCCGTGATGGTTAGTTTTCTGGGTCAAGTTGGCTAGTCTGTAGTAGCTGGTTATTCAGTCCAACATCAACCTGGGTCTTGTCATAAAGGGATTTTGTAGATGTGTAGTTCACGTCTACAATCAGCTGACTTGAAGTCAAGGAGATTATTCTCGATAGTCTAGGTGGGCCTCGTGCGATCAGTTGGAAGTTCTTAAAAGCAAAACCAGAATTTCCCAGAGAAAGAAGAAATTATGTCTCAAGACGGCAGCCTCAACTCCTGCTGGCTGCACTGTGGATTTCAGACTTCCCAGCACCAGCGAGACCCAGTTCCTTGAATGTATATATACATTTCCTTCCTCCCTCCCTCCCTTCTCTTTTCTTTTTTCCCTCTTTCTTTCCCTTTCTTTCCTTCATTCTTTCTTTCTTTCCTTTCTTTCTTTTTATCTTCTTTTCTTTCTTCCTTCCATTCTTTTCTTTCTTCCATTCTTTCTCTTTCTTTTCTTTCATCATCTGTCTATCTATCAACACACACACACGCACATGAACATGCACACACACACACACACACATCTGCTGCTGGCTCTGTGTCTCTGGAGAACACTGGCTCACATGCCATACTTTTGCTCTGTCTCCCATCCAAATGCACAGACCCTATGAAAGCGTAAGCAGCTCTTCATTGGAAGGTAGGACCGAGGTCGGGGGTCAGAGGTGGCGGCCCCGGAGGAGCACTCTGCCTTCCCACTTCACCCCAGTGGGTGAGACTTCCGGTCAGGCAGCCAGCGAGCGCCCCAGGCAGCCACGCTCTGGTTTCCAAACTCTGTCTTCATTTCAGGGCGACTTATCTGTTCCCACATGGCCCCTTTCTTGCTGCTACACTCTATTCTTTCTTTTTATTCTCAGTCCCTTCTCTTTCCCTCTCTTAGGAGATCTTTCTAATGTACTTGATGCATCTTCTTTCATTTTGGTTTGTGGTGCTGTAGATTATGTATCATAGAGTGTGCACGTATTTTAATACACATAAATAGAATTGGGTTGTTTCCTTTTTTTTAATACAGCAATATGTTTGTACTGTCTCTTCCTGTTGGACTGTGTACTTCCAATCTGTTGCTTCTCACTGCTGCAGGGAGCATTCCATCACGTGTCCGCCATATTTATTCCATCCTTCCAATCCCTTAGATTGGCTCCAACTCTCCCCCTCCTGATCAATGCTCAATAAACAGCCTCATGCAGGCACCTTGGAGAGCTTCCCTGTGGTCTGTACCCAGGAGCAGACTTGCTGGGCCATAGAGTATTTGAGCGCTCAATCTAAAGTCTTCGAGAATGGTTCTCGGAATGGGTGCAGTGTCTGCACATTCAGCAGCACTGCCCAGGGCCTCCCACATCCCCCCGTCCTCAAAGCCCACCGACTTTATCCAGCTTTCTGGTTTTTGCTAAGCTGGTAGATGTTAAGCGATGAGCGATGGAGCCTTGTCTCATGTGCATTTCTCTGATTACCAATCAATGTGAATGTCTCTTCATCTGCTGGCTGTGCCTTCAGGAGCTCTCTTTTGTGAACTGACTGTGGTTATTGATCGTTTTCTTTGGGGGCTTCTGACTTTTTCTTGTTGATTTTTTTGATTTGGAAGAGTTCCTTGAAGATCTTCGATATTGGTCCCTGGGCAGTTTTAGGCACTGTAAATCTCTCTTCCCATTTTACTATGTGTTAACCTTCGTGGTACGAAAATCCTCAGTGCTGATGTTTTCAAATCCATTAACTTTTTTTTACCTTATGCTTTTTGGATTTTGTTTAAGAAGTTCCTTTCTAACCCTAGATCGTACACCTATTTGCTTCTATTCTTACCCATTTCCATTCTGGTTTTTTTTCTTTATCTTTCACACTTAGATATTTTGTCCACCTAGAGTGTATCTTGACATACTTACTTAGATAAAGATCCAGTTCTCATTTTCTTAATCTAGTGACCCAACTTCCACAACACTTTATATTAAGAGTCTGTTCCAGTTAAATCTTTGGGGCTGTAAAATTCCCGCATATGCACAGGGCTCTGTCTTAGCTCTTTTTTCTTTCCCACGGACTGTGTTTTTTTCTTGCATGAGCCACCCCGTTTCTCTTACTGCAGGTTGATAGTGTATTTAAAGAGCAATCTTTCCACTTTATTCTTCATTTCCCTCATTAATTTTCACTACCGTGAAATTGTCTGTCATTTTGACTCACGTGGCACTGCATGAACCCACTCCGTTGTGCTTAGCACTTATTCTAATGTTGAGTGCCCTGGCTCTCTTGTTTGGCTCTCACCGTCACTGCTGCTATAAACATCCTTGCCTGTTTCTTCTCTGTTCACGAGCAAGCATCTCTCTGCAGCAGAGCTTCTTAAACTGGCCTCAGGACCTTTTCACGTCTAAAAATTTTTGAGGACGTTAAAAGGTATTGATTCAATGGGTTGTACCTATTTATATTTATTGTATTAGGAATGAAAATTGAGACCATTTAAAGGTATTTATTAATTCATTTAAAGTAACAGTAATAGGGGGGAAGTGAAATTACTCTGTGTGATACCATAATGATAAATGCTTATCATTATATATTTGTCCAAACCCGTAGAATGAACACCACCAAGTGTGAACCCTGGTGCCATCTGTGGGCTTTGGGTGTGTGTGATGAGTCAGTGTAGGTTTATTTATTGTAACAAATGTACCACCTGGTGGGAGATGCTGATTGTCAGGGAGGCTCTGCGTGTGTCTCTTCAAAGTGTATATGCGCGATCTCTGTTCCTTTCTCTCAATTTTGCTGTGAACTAAAAACTTCCCTAAAAAAAAGTCTTAATGAACAAAATCATATATTGACAAAAATAACACATCTTTATGAACGACTCTATTTTCTGACAAAAAATTAACAAAGAGGCGTTGTTCTAATTTAAAAATCTCTTAAGTGAAATCCTCACGTATGCTTCTATAATCTGTTAGTAATTGTCTGTCTGATTGACAGATGTGAAGAAAATCTGGCCTTGCTCAGATATGTAGTTGAAAAAGATGGTAATATTTTAATAGCCTTTTCAGATAATAGTGGCTATTCTTCTCTGGTTTTATACCCAAACTTGACAAGTGGCAATTTCGTAAGTCTTAGTTGCAATAGAGAACCTGAAAGGTGGCATTTTACCTCTGGCCACAAATAATATTCCTTTTTTCTGAGAGTGAAAGGCTCACTTCACTCATTATTGCAAAAATATCTTTCAAATATTCAAGTCTGAGCACCCAGTTTGTCTGTGGTTCTCTGTGTCAAATGAGAACGGTGTTCCATATAAAAACGTGAGCTTACGGTTCAAACAATCACACTAGGGCTTTTCTCAAGACAGACTCCACCCTTCAGCGTGTTTCTGCTCTATTTCTCATTGCATCGCGTGAAATATTAAAAAGAAGTTTGTCAAGAGTTGAGATGTAATTAAACTACTACCTGTCATTGCTTTAAGGATGTTCTTAATAAAGGCAACTTTTTTTTAAACATAAATACATGATAATCAAGTGAAAAAAATTACTTCTAAATATTATAATATTCTTTTTTTTTTTTTTTTGACTTTGCAGATCCCCTGGGAGTTTGGGGACTGTACGTTGAGTGCCAAGGCTTTACAGCATGTACTTGGCAATGGAATTGCTGGGTTTAACAGGTCTTCATAGCTTCAAATTTCCTAGACAGTATCCAATTGTCTTTAAAGGATCTCATTTCTCTGCGTTCTCATCACACTTGCTATGACCACATTTTTTTGGCGGGGGTCGGAGGTGGGAGGTAATTAGATTTATTTATCTATTTTAATGGAGGGACTGGGGATTGAACCCAGGACCTCATGCATGCTAAGCACGCACTCTACCACTGAGCTACAGCCTCCCCCGAATCTGACCACATTTTTATATTTCGACCAGGATGGTGGATAAGCATCAGACCTCAGTGCCTTGTCCAGCATCTTTCCTTACCTTTATTGGCTATTTGTGTTCCTTCTTCCATCAAATATTTAAGTGTTTTGTCCATTTTTTTTCTTGATTCTTCTCTTTTCTGGTCTGTAGGCATTCTTTGTATAATATGAATTCCTCCATCTTTTTCTCTTTCTAGAATCATTTTTCTTTCATTTCTTCCCCCTCTTCTTTCATCCTGGGATCTGTCACGCTTCCCGACAGAAACATACATTTTCAGGAGGGTTTTTTGTTTGTTTGTTTGTTTCTCAGGCCCTTGGGCTGTCTGCCGGGGTATTGATAGGCAGTCCACGTTTTTTCCCCTTCTGCCCTAAGCTGCTGCATTACAAGGGCCCTGGTCTCAGTGACCAGAGGAGGAGGGCAGGGTGAATTCCCTAGCTCCCTGCCCACGTGACTTTTTTCCAGGCTTTTGTTTTCTCGAGGATCTGAGATCACTGCATAGATTATATGCATTGTCATGGATGAGCAGACAGGGAGAGAGAAGGGAGAGCTTTTGATCGAGAAGAGTCCAAGGAAGAGATTTCCAGGGCCTGGGAAGGGCAGATGATTGGAAGACCCTGCGAACAGTGAGAAGCGAGCACCAGGGACGGTGGCAGCTCACTGGAGACGGGCTGTCATCCCAGAGGACGGGGGGCTTCTCAGCCTCGGCAAAGATTCCCATGCCCCACATGTTACTGAACACACGCAAGTATTCCTGACACACTGTGAGACCAAACAAGCTGAAACGTCGGAGTTTGGAGCAGAGAAAGGTTGATTGCTGGGCCGAGCAAGGAGGACGGGGTGGCCCAAGAAAACCCCGAACTCCCCAAAGGGTTTCAGAAAAGCATGTTTAAAGGTCAAGTGAAGGAGGGGGGTCGCAAGGTGCGTGATCAGCTCGTGCACAATCCTCAATCCTCTGATGGGTTGATGTTGAGGAAACAGGGCGGTCAACATTATCAACCCCGGGGCGCCAGAATGTCTGGGAGCCACGTGCTCTCGATCATCAAGTAGTTAATTTCTTCCCTTTGGTGGTGGTTTTTAGCATCTGAAAAACTCAGGACATATGCATGAGATAATGTTATCTGGGTACTTCGGAGAGGTGGGGGAGGGGTCTGTCCCAGGAAGGCCCCAGAATGTCCTGCTGGGTGACATAAGGACAGTGCGCTAGAGGCAAACCTCTGATCTCCAAGAGTCCACTGCAGCTGTGGATGCTGCGGATGCCAGCACTGACCATGGTTGAGTGGGAACTGGTGGCCATGCCTGTGTCCGGGCATCCCGCGAAGTGATGCTGGAGATGGCCAGGGATGAAACAGAGGGGCACTTTCCTGCCATCCTGGAGGGATGAGGACTTAAAATCAGATTTAAAAAGAGTAAAAAGGGAGGAGGGTACAGCTCAGTGGCAGAACACGTGCTTAGCATGCGCGAGGTCCTGGGTTTGATTCCTTCCATTAAATAAACAAATAAATAAAAATAAACCTAATTGCCTCCCTCGTCCCTAAAAAATAAATTTAAAAAAATTTTTAGTTAAAAAAAAGAATAATGAAATGGGTACTCCTGACACACAAGTTAGGGGACTGATATTTATGGTTGCTAAAACCTTAGCTCTGATTTTATTGCACATGGACAAGTAATGCTGGTTTCATGATGCCGAGAACACCCACTTCCACTCTGACTTACGTTTCCTAACTTCCTATTAACAGGCCTATGCCCAAACTACCCAGTGAATGTGTAGCCATGTCTGGGGCTCAGGAATCTGTATTTTAGAAAGTTTCTAAGTGATTTTTCATGCAAGAGCTTGTGTTTTACTTTCTAGACCTCTTTCTTGAGTGGTTGGTGAGAGATAAAGTTTTATTTGGCCCTGTTTCAAAATCTGTCCTGCAAGGGTGTGGCCAGTCATAAAAATAATGCTTGCAGAACACCCAGCTCAAAGTAGAGGGTTGGGTGAGTGATGGGTTCCAGGACGCTGCGTACTAGCGGAGGTGATACTTGGGTTTCGTTTGAAAGGTTGAGTAGGAGTCAGCCGAAGAATGGTGAAAAAAAAAAGACCAACACACCCCAAGACAGCATGATGGCCATTCCCTGTGGCCAAATGCAGAGGGTTAGAGGGGTCGGAGAGGGAGGCCGCTGGGGAGGTCGGCAAGTCTCAGGTCTTTGTGCACCAAGGGTGGTACTTGAGGAATGGCATGTTTGGGAGATGGATGGGAAGGGAGAGGAGCTGAAACTATGGAGACAGTGAGGGGCTGTTCTGACAATCAGCCTCCCTGGCTTGAGATGGTCTGCCTGCCCCTCCCGTTTTGGACCCACGCTTTGGATGTTGCCTTCCTCTAAGACGGGTCTGCTGTGTCATCACTGTCATCACAGTCATCAGTCATGACTGCAGTGACAGCATCCCATGAGAAAAAGAGCCACCAGGCATCTAAAGGCCGTATCAAGGACACTTGGAGCAAGTTACTCTCTGTGCCTCTCTTTCCAATGGAGGGGACTCCGAGATGAACTATAAACATCCTTGACTTGGGGCACAGCCAGCAGTCACAAGGTAGGGGTGGGCTCCCTACCTCAATCAGACCATCACCTGCCGGAGTCTTGAGAGACAGGACACAGCAGGAGTCAACTTCCTGACCCAGCTGCTTCCTCCCCTAGAGGCCAGGTTTTGCTTTAGACTCTACGCCCTGAATCCTTTTCGGCCACCTGCTTCCAACCTCTGATTTTGATCTGGTTTATTTCCTGCCATCCCCGGTGTCTAGCACAGTGCCTGACCCACATTCCGCTCCCTGCCGATGGCTGCGTGGTCTCCGTGGAAGGTACCCGGCGGCGGCCACGGGCCGCTCCCAGCTCGCTCATTCTCCTCCATCTCCCTCCCCCCGCTCCTCCCTGTTGGCGCCTTCCCAGGCCTTAGAAAGGAGTTCGTCTCCCGCAGGTAAAAATAGAAACGCTGTCCTCTGGCCCTCTAGCTCATATCTCATCTGCCTGGTCTCATTTTCCAGCAGCTCCTTAAACTTCTCCCATCACCTTTCACGCGCCCCACCCCACTGGAAGGACCCTCGACAAGGTCACGAGTGGCTGAAGGTCACGAGTGGCTGGAGTCCACCGTTTGCTTTTTGTCATTGTCTTAGCTTTTGTCCAAGGGCTGCTTCCCTCTCGGAACTTTCCTATCTTGGGGAGAAAAAGAGCACGCTTTCCCTGTTGTGTCTGCTATTTTTCAGATCGTTGTGTCTAATTCTGCCTCCCACCCCCCCACCCCGAGTTCTTCTTTTGCTTCGTAAACTTTGGGGCTCCATTGGGCTCCATCCTCAGCCCTTTCTTTTCTCACTTCCCGGCCTCCCCAGGGGATTAATCAGGACCGCTCACTGAGGATGAACCAGGGTCCCCTTAACTCCTAACAGTGCTGCCTGACGGCTCCACCTGCTGCATCCTAGGAGACCCAGGGAGGCGACGCAAACAAGCCCAGAGTCTCATTTTTGGGGGTCTGTTCCCGGAGACCACCCTGGGTACCAACAGCTGTATCAGTCAGGACCCAGTGTTGATGAGAGTGAATTTCACAGAGGAAATTGGCCAAGAAGGATGAGAGGACCGGAAGCTAAGAGGGAGAGCTAAGGTACCTCCAGGAAGCAGCTCCCGGCACTAAGGCCGCGTGAAGAAGGGAGGAGTCTGGGTGAACAGTCCCCAGAGGCTCTCAGGCCACGCAGAGAGAGCACAGCCCTCCTGGGCTGAAACCTCGGGAGTCTGGAGCAGAAACCGCAGAGCCAGGACCCAGGGCTCTGAGGAGGGTCACTGCCTGGCTGGTGCTGCGATTTCTAAAGGGAGACATCAGGCTGGTTGTAGGATGCGGAAAAACATCCTCACTGGGGAGCCTGGTGGGAAGCCAGCCAGGTGGGAAGCGAGTCTCATCCCCGCCCCTGCCACCCTCCGAGACCCTGCGGCTGGGGACCAGGGAGCCCTCTGGCGACAGAGCAGTGTGGTCCTCAGAATTCCGAAAGATGATGTGGAGCCGAACGCATCATCATATTCCATCATTCACCTCGCACCTGCCCCTCCCCCGAGCTCCTTGTCCCAGGTTAAGGCTCCACCTGTCCCTGTTCCAAACCAGCCTCGCAGGGTCCTCTCACATCCCACAGCCAATCAAGTCGGCCTCCTAGGCTATATTTTGTTCCTTTCTTTTTGTCCCCAGGGGTGACCCTCAAACTAAGCAGCCCCTTACCTGGTCTCTCTGGCTCGCATCTTGTTCCCTCTGAGCCAGCCACGCCTTAGCCGAGTGGGCTTTCTACAATGTGAATTTGTTACTGTTGCTCCCCTGTGGCACCCTCATCGGTGGCTCTTCTTCGTGACAAGCCCCAGGAAATGGACTTCTTATGACACCGGCCATTGATTTGGGGCCCACCCTGACCCAGTATGACCTCATCTTCACGAATCACATCTGCAAATAAGAACACATTTTAAAGTTCTGGGTGGATATGAACTTTGCAGGGAGACTTTCCACCCAGGGCTGGACCCAGGACCAGGGTCTCGCTCTGCATCTGGCTAACTTGAGACATGGTTTCTGACACACAGTAGGAGCTTGACAAGAAGTTTCCAGAATTGCAAGCAACAGATTACCGGCTTCCCATGTGTTGGACGACAATTCTCTTCAGTTAACATTCAGTGAGTTCCTTTTCCACGGGGCTGGTTAATCATTTT
This sequence comes from Camelus bactrianus, assembly GCF_048773025.1. NCBI lineage: Eukaryota > Metazoa > Chordata > Mammalia > Artiodactyla > Camelidae > Camelus > Camelus bactrianus. The sequence goes on along the minus strand of NC_133564.1, from coordinate 31,467,636 downwards.
GTGACATTTTCTCATGAAAAATTAGAACCAAATCAGTGTGGGATGACTTCCTGGTGAAATCCAGGCTCATTGAAAATTCATCTTTTTAAATTTTTTCTTTTCAAAATAATACATGGTCAGAGTTTAAAAGTGAAATAATACTTTAAAAAAGTTAAAAGACTTTATGACAAAATAGAGCAATCTCCTTCCCGTCCCTCAGTCCTGCTCCCCAGATGCAACCTCTCTTAACCCTTCTGGCTGTGGCTTGACGTATTTATCTCCATGTTTCGAAGTATCCCATGCATGTAGTCAATTTTAGGTATTGTCACAGATCCATCAGTGCCTCACCCATGTCCCTTGGGCCTTACTCCTTCAGGGCAGCTGATCTGCTTCTAGTGGCCCATATCTCATCTCATTGCCTGGGAACTTGCTTCATAGACCACCCTGCCTGTGCCCAGGGCAGATCAGAAGTGCTGAGGAATCCCAGGAAGTGGGCCCCCCCACCTGATGGGACTTGGTGTGTAAACTCCCCCGCTCCCCCGCTGCCGGTGCGTGGACCAACTCTGAAGCATGTGCCACACCACCCTCCCAGAGTTTCTCTGCAGGATTAAGATCTAGTTGTTCCAGTGGATTCTGGCTGATTGCACACCCTTCTTGGTGGCTCATTGTTCAAAGTAAGCTTTTTCTCCCCCAAAACATATATACTTTTTTTTATTGTGATAAAATATACATAACATAAAATTAATCCATTTTAAGTGTACAATTCGGCAGCATTAAGAACATTCATATTGTAACCATCACCACTGTCCATCTCCAGAATTTTTCATCATTTCAAATTGAAACTCTGGGCCCATGAAACAATAGCTCCCTATTACCCTCCCACCCTAACCCCCTGGTAACCTCTCCAGGTAAGCTTTGGTACTCACTCTTGTAAGGAAAGATCAGAGAGCCTCCCTCCCTCCCTCCCTGCCTCCTTCCATGTGCCGCTACAGCAAGAAGACAGTCATCTCCAAAAGCGCCCTCACCAGGAACCAAACTGGCCAGCACCCCGATCTTGGGCTATGCAGCCCCCAGGACCGTGAGGGATAGATGTTTGCCGCCGAAGCCACCCAGGCTGCTGCATTTTGTGCTAGCAGCCTGAACTGGCTAAGGAAAGGAGCTGTTCTTGGCCTGTGCAGGGTGTGGGAGGGGACCGGGGGCTGATTATTCTGTAGACAGCGTTCAGATGGTCTCGCTTTCAGTCTCCGTCCCTGCCCTGCACTGCCCTGAACCCAACGCCTTCATTCTGGGACTCCGGGGTCCTTCGGGCGAACTGAGCCGCCCGGCTGTGTCTGCCCTGCCCGGGGGCTCCGCTCTCCCTGCTCTCTCTGACTTCCAGAATCGCGCTGATGTCTTTCTTCTGCTCTGGCGTCTCCTCTTCGTCCTGTCTTTGGGGATCTACCCCGTTATTGTTAACCCTTTACTGTGACACTTCTGCTGTTTCGGGTGGAGGCGGAGGTAAGCGCTCACGCTCACCCCACGTGTTTCCCTGGAGCGTCTTCGGCGGGGCTGACGGCACCGCACTTGGTGGCTGCTGCTCTCCCCACACTGCAGGCTGCCTCCTGCAGGATGCGCACGGGGATGCTGGCGACGGCAGGAGCCAGGCGACGTTTAAGCACGAGCCCTGGTCTAGACATTTCTCTACCACGTATTAGCTGTGTGTTCTTGGACAAGTCACACCCCCTCTGTGTCTCAGGTTCCTCACGTGTGAAATGGAGATTTTTTTTAAATTAAAGTTTAGTTAATTTATGATATTGTGGTTGTTTATGGTGTACAGCACAGTGATTCAGTTTTATATGTGTATGTGTATGTTTATACACACACGCACACACTTTTTCATATTCTTTTTTCATTATAGGTTATTACAAACTATTGAATCTAATTCCCTGTGCTGTGCAGTAGGTCCTTGTTGTTTATCTATTTTGTATATAGTAGTTTGTATCTGCTAATCACAAACTCCTAATTTATCCCTCTCCCCTTTCCCCTTTGGTAACCATAAATTTGTTTTCTATGTCTGTGAGTTTATTTCTGTTTTGTAAATAAGTTCATTTGTGTTCTTTTTTTAGATTCCACATACAAGTGATATCATATGACATTTATCTTTCTCTGTCTGGCTTACTTCACTTAGTATGACAATCTCCAGGTCCCTCCATGTTGCTGCAAATGGCATGATTTCATTCTTTTTTATGGCTGAGTAGTATTCCATTGTGTGTATGTATGTGTATATGACATATATACATACGTATATACACACACACACACACATACATACATGCAATGGAATAGGAATATCGCATCTTCTTTATCCAGTCATCTGTTGATGGACGTTTAGGTTGCTTCCCTGTCTGGGCTATTGTAAATAGTGCTGCTGTGAACATTGGGGTGCATGTATCTTTTTGAATTAGAGTTTTCTCCAGATACATGCCCAGGAGTGGGATTGCTGGATCAGAGGGTAAGTCTATTTTTAATACAGAGTTATTAATGTATGAACGTATTTCTCAGAGATAAGAATGCCTCTGTGAGTATTACCATCATTACATCCGAGATTAGACCAGATAAGAACAAGACCCAGTTATATTACAAAGAAAGTCCCTAATGATTTCAACCAAGTGGTGTGTGAAATTGTTTTTTTTTTTTTAACATTTTTTATTGATTTATAATCATTTTACAATGTTGTGTCAAATTCCAGTGTTCAGCACAATTTTTCAGTCATTCATGGACATATGCACACTCATTGTCACATTTTTTCTCTGTGAGTTATCATAACATTTTGTGTATATTGTTTCTTTATAATTACTTTATTATTTACTATTTTACTCTGTTATTTATGTACATATCTAGCTATTTGTGAAGCTTCTGCTATGTAGCTAGTGCTACGCACCTAAGCCCCACGGGGACCAGACTGCAGAACCGTGAAGGTGCAGACTCGTCTTCTGGGAATCTAGAACTCAGCCGGAGGGAACAGGTGAAGAACAGCTCCATGCTGAGTCCTGAGTCACTGACTGATGTGAAACAGATGAGCAAGGAGATGGGGTGGGGGTTAGATGTGGGGGGAAACGAGGCTTCCTGGAAGATGTGGAATCGGTCTGGGCTTGGAGGACGAGGCAGGGCCAGATGCACCAAAGGAAGGACCGGGTCCGAAGCAGAAGGACGCCTCCCCCATCCAGGGAGGGAGGGGAGGCTTTCTGCTCCCAGGTCCCTTTGGGAGGAGGTGGGGGGAGAAGAGGCTGTGGGTAGGGGTGATGTTCGTGGTATAAGCAGATTGTGGCCGGCTTAGAAAGTGAGGCGGACGAGCTGGCAGATAGCGTGTCAGGCGCTGGATCCCCAGGCAGGAGGATGGCGGGGCAGATGGTGCAGCGGCTCCCTGGTGCTCTTCTCCTGTCTCTTTCTCACCCTAAGGAGGAGGAGGACTCGGGGAAAGTTTCCAAACTCGCCTGAGAAGCTGAGTGATGGGATGGATGAAAAATTGATGTGGGTCATAAATATTGTAGGAGAGAATGCACTAGATACTCTTAAGAATAAAGTTCAGGGAGAAACCGAAGCTGAGGGAAGCGGCTCCTGCGGGGGAGGCGGGGGCGGGGGGAGAGTCCCACCTCCCCGTCGGGGGCTCCGTGCTGCCGCTTCCCGGGTCTGGGGCTCCCAGGCCCTTGGAGACGCCATCGCTCGATGATGCTCCTCGTGTAACAGGATGGCAAGTGTGTCCGCCTGGTGGAGGTCACGGGGGCGGAGACGCTCCACGTCTCTCAGCCTCAGGGCTGCAGCCCTGGGTTCCTCTCAGCTCCTGCAGCAGGAGCTGCAGATGTGACCTCAGAAAGGACAAGGTCTCTGCTGAGCTCTCCAACGCTGGCTGACAGTGGGACATCTTCCTTTTCCGCAAGCCCCACAAGCAATTTCTCCTGAGTTCTCTCCATGGGAACCTTATGTGGTCCCCTCGGGGCCAGTGTTCCCGGGGCTCTGAGTCATTGTTCTGTTTTCCTCTTTGATGCACGTGCACCTTGGAGAACTGGTGCCGAGATCCTCGCGTTGAGTCCTTGCATCCAGACACCTGCTGGTGAACTTCCTTCCGAGAAGGGGCACAGGCAGTTGAGGGAAAGAGCCCGAGTCTTAACACGAGCTCACAAGGAGCACCCTCTCCACATCCCACGTGACATCTCGTTGGAGCATCGCTGGCAGTTCATTTCAGGACTGTTGTGATGGGTGTGTAATGTAAAGGGGATTGTTAAAAGCAACCGAGGCAAGGGTTGGGAGTAAGAAAGTTCTTGCTTAGTGGTGAGTGGATAAGCATCTAACAGCCAGCTCTTAGGGCTGGGGGTTGGGGGCTAGGAACCTTGATTGGTAACGTCTACTGATTTCTGTATATCTGTATTCTCACGGTGACCCATTTCATGCCACCAACAGGATGTCAGGCAGCTGGCACAGTTCCCCAAGATGTAGCTATAGACTCACCCAAGCTGGTGGGCACATGGCTGGTCCCACCGTCTCTGGGCAACTCAAGTTGCCATTTGCCTTCTTCCATCGGCCACAGCGGCACTGGGTATCTTGCCTTCCTGCTCCTCAGATGGCCAAGAGCCTGCATTTCTCTGGCCCTGCGATGTAGAAGTTAGAAACTGGGACATCATAGGAGCCTTGGGGAATCTCTTTGGGCTCACTGACTGCTGATGGCACTGCCATCAGATGCAGGAATGAGGGAGGGGCCAGTGGGAACCACTGCTGTCGCCTTGGAAACAGAGGGATGGACTTGCTGGCAACTGGTCCAGCTCTCCCTGCCTACCAGGGATGTAGGTTACAGCTCCTCCCACTGGCAGGAAGGCTTCTGGCATCCCCTGCAAGCCCTTTGAGTCTGGGGTGATGATGGCTAATGTGCCTTTTGGATTAGGCACTGTGCTTCCTGATGGGCAGACCTCACTTCTGTCTGTCTCCACAACCAGTTTAGGGGGTGAGGGTGATCTTGAGTCCCACTTTACATGCAGAAATCGGGGCTTGGGTTAAATGACGCGCCCTAGGTGACACAGCTGGTAATTGGCAGAGCTGGGATTCGAAGCTGGCTTGATTCCAGAACCACCTTCCTAACTATAATGTGTATCACTCAATGCAAGGTCTGGGTCTGCTGTGGAGCTCTGGACAATCAGGTAATGTGGACACGTCCTCTGCCATTTCTTCTGTCTGGTTCTCTGCAGACAGAAACTCATGGGACCTCATCAAACTGGCCCCCGAGGCCAAATTGTCACATTCAGCTCACCCCAGGCCGTCTCCAGCATTAGGCCCTACGCGGTCAGCAAGGAGTGTGGGCCCCTAGGATGGAGGCCGAGCCAGGCAATGACTCCCTCTCTTACCAGAGCAAATTAAATTCTGCCAAAGATGGAGGAACTCTAACTCTGAGAAAGGAACTTGCCCTCAGGAGCAGCTGGTCTCCGCATCGCAGGTGAGAGCAGAGTCCTATGGCTCTAAAATGCTGGCAGGGAGACACCAGCGCACAGAGTAACTAATGCAAGATAAGTTACAGTCTCATGAGCCTGAAGACGCCGTCACACGTCCTGTCGCGGTGGCAGAAGAGCTTAATGATGGAGACAGAATTAGGGATTTAAGCAGACCCGACTGAGGCATGTCAGGGTGTCTCCTCCAATTGGTGGAAGATGCAGTTTCAAGCAGCCAAAACTGATTATGTAAACAGAAGGCTCCGGATACGGGAAGAGGCGACTTCATCAAGCTTTCCTTGTTTGATTGACACATCCCTTCAGAGTTCCCTCTCTGTGAGTTCTGAGACTATGAGGCATAATCTGGCACCTCCCCGACTTCTAGCATCCTCCCCCTCGACCACACCAGACATATGACTCACCTCCCATCCTCTGTGTCTTTGCTCACTGAGTGTTCTCCTTGGAATGACCATCCTGACCCCCTTGGGCCCGAGTGCTGCCTCCTTGGGTCCTGGTTTCCTCCCACTCCCTCCATCCCCTGCCAGAAGGCTGTCCCCCTCTCCTGCGTTCCCGCAGCAGATTCCCTGCATCATTTTTTTATAACGCCTTCTCATGGGTATCACATTTATGGGCAAGGAAGTTTCTTGAGGGCGTGAGCCGTTTAGAACTGATTGCTGCACCCGTCACACTGCCTGGCTTGGTACCTTGCCCGTAAGAAGGACTCAGAAGATACTTGCTGAGTAAGACTTTACATTTTATTTGGGGGGTGAACGGACCCACCAAAACTTAAACCCAGGCCAGAATGAGTTATTCTGCTGGAAGTGTCTCTTCCATCATGAGGATTACCATGCAGGCGCTTGTGAATTTGATGATTATGCATTCATTCCTAGATACGTGCTTATCCTTAGATGAACCAATAAAATCTAATTTATGAATCTGTAAAATTCAGACCCAGACAGACCATGACCCTAGGTAATCCTACCACATAAAAACACACCGAAAGCGCAGCCGAAAACAGAAAGATGTTCCTGGCTAAGCTTCTGAATGTCAGTCTTCCATAAAACTTCTGCATTGGATGCAACAGCCCCAATTAGATGAGGAAAATCCGCGGCGGTGTGTTCAGTGCCGCCCTTCAAGATGATTAAGCGTGGCGTCTAGCCACGCAGGGGACTCCAGACATGTAAATGTGGGGTTGCCTGGAATTTCAAGTGCCTTTTCTCGGTCTGCCTCGTAAAAATTGCCTCTGTCGGCTTTAGTTTCTACTCAGCTGAGTAGCGGGAGAGGGTTGAGTAGCCAAAGTTACGAAGTGGAGGGGGAGTATCTGCCGTCTGAGAGCGGGAAACACAGCATGTCCAGTGCAAAGACGAGGGGGGACCCCTCTCATCACGATGCCCAAGGCCCGAAGAGGCATGGGAGAGCTCAAGGAGAGAGCGAAGGGAATCACCTCTCTGTGCCCGGTAACCATGGCAGCCCCATCAATGAGCCTGGAAGGCTGCCAGCTCTGAGTGTGGTCCCTGCTCCAGCCTCCAGACCCACACAGCCCAGGATCCCAGCATCCTGAGTTAGTGTTTGCAGTGCCTGGAGAGGAGGGAGTCAGCCCACCTCTGACTAGTGGCTTAAACAACAGAAATTCATTTTCTCCCAATTCTGGAGGCTGGAGGTTCTAGGTGGAAATGCTGACAAGTTTGGTCTCTCCTGGGGGCCACGCTCCTTGGCCCAGAGACAGCCGTCTTCTTCGCATGGTCTTCCCTCTGTGCCTGTCTGTGTCCAAATTTCCTCTTCGTATAGGGACACCAGTCAGACTGGGTTCGGCCCCCTCCTGACCTTATCTTCACTTAATCACCTCTTTAAAGGTCCTGTCTCTAAATACTGTCACATTCTGAGGTTCTGGGGTTAAAGCTTCAACAGATGAATTTTTAGGGGGACACAACTTTAGCCTATGACATCCCCACTGGGCAGATGGGATAGTGATGCCGATCACACAGGTGGCCCTGTGACCATCACCCTATGCCACCAGTAGCCCTCACCATCCCCACCCCTCTACCTTCCTACAAGGTGTCAGGGTACCCAGCAGGGGACGTGACTTTAGCCATCACCATTCCTCCAGCCTCCTCACAAGGCCCAAGTTCACCCATGAGGTCCACGGGTGTCTCAAACTCCTCCAGCCACCTCACTTTGGACAGAGGATGCCTGTCTGTCTGTCCTCCTGCAGGAGTGCTCTACCCTGGTCCACGCGTCTTTATGGACGGACACCCTCCAAGGCTCTCTGCCTTTGTCTCCCTGCACACAGCCCTCCCCTCCCAGCTGGGTTGGCTCTTCTCCCTTTGTCCCTCATTAAGTCTCCTCCTGTTCCCTAATCGTTTGCCCGTGTGGTCTTGTCACTCCAGGAACACTGCCAGCTCTTTGAAAGTGGCAACTGGGTTTCGCAGTGTCATTCCTCACAGCCCCTGACTCAGCTGGCCCCATCGTAGGCCCGCAATAAATACCAGTTGCAATGAACCGAATTGCGTGGAAATGCTTCAGTTCCCTCAACTCACTTTACAGATATAAAAACAAAACTTGAACTTTGCGAGCAAACCCTCAACTTGCCTGGGATTTCCTCCCCCGCCTTTCCCTTCCAAGTATGTGGTAAGTCCTCCCAGGTCTGAATGGTGGTGACAGGAGCGACTTGCTTCTCAGAAGGGGGACTCTCTGTCCCACCTCATCATCTGGTCTTCCCAGTTCCTCCCCGTGCCTCAGGCCAGCAAAGATATTTCATAAACTAGGTCTTGGAAGCCCTCATTTAGAGCTGAATGCCTTGCAAAATGCATTCCCTTCTAAGTTAGAGAACACTGCTACTCGATTCTCCTCTTGGGGATTCCCAGTCCATGTACACAAATGAAAGGCTCTGATAAGTCCTGCAGTAAAGAAACCTGTTTTTATCTTTCTGAACTCGGCTTTCCCTACTTTGCGATAACACTCCCCGTGGCCCTTTCACAGCTCCCCCTACACATGACAATTTTTAATATCCCAGGGACTCATGTGGGACTCGTGGGCTTATGAGTAGGGCAACAAGTAGAAAGTGGCTGATTGAGGAAAGGGAAGAGGACAGAAGAGATGCTGTGACAGCACCAGCATCACCATCAGCATCAGTATCAGCATCACCATCATCATCATCAGTATCACCATCATCATCAGCATCATCTTGAGCAGCAGCAGCTGCAGCAGAGGCAGCAGCAGGGTGTTAGGGCCCAGCCTGTCAGCCTCTTTGCCGGCTCCCAGATCAGTCTGTGAAATGGAAAGAGGCAAGCCTCCCAGGCCACGTGTCCTTGGGATGCGAAGTGGTCAGAGGAAGGAGGAGAATTGAGGTTTGCTAGGTGGCAGCAACCAAAGGGCTGCTGGAGGAGTCCCTGCTTCCTCCCAAGCTCTCCGTCTTCATCTCCGCCTGTCCCCCATCCTCCCCGCTGCACACCACTCTCTGCACCTCTTAGCTCAGGCTGTGTAAAGACGCTGAAGCCTCAGAGCCCAGCCCAGGGTCCACAGTCTGGAAGAGAGCCTGAGGCTGCAGTTAGGGTGAGAGGTGGCGGAAGCAGAGAGCAGGCTTGAGGTTTTGGTATTCTGCTCAGAAAGGCTGCCGGGACCCATATCAATAGACTGATGTTCTTCTGATGAGATTTCTTCCCGTGGCCTCAGGGAAGAGCCCAGGAGGCAGAGAACAAGGGAACAGCTTGAGTTTCACACACTGCAGAGACCTGCTCCCCAGCCTGCAGAGCGTGTGAGCTGCAGCTCCTGGGGGCGACCTGGGGGCAGTCAGCGCTCTGGCGGGCAGGGGGAGCATGGGGCTGGCCTCATGCCTGCTGTCCGGTCCCTCCTGTTTCCATCCTGCAGGCAGCCGGGCAGGGCAGGGTCACCCGCTGGCCTGGCTCTGGGTCAGGGGCCTCCACTGGCTCCCCCTGCAGCCTTGGTTCCCAGGGACGGGTGGGGTACCTGCGGGGCTGGCAAATCAGAGCTCACTTTGCTGGGCAAGAAACTTCCTAAGGAACCCCGCTGAGTTGCAATTACAGATAGATTTCATGCTTTTCCCACATCTCGTGATTAATCCAGAAGCTTGAGCAGCATGGGTGGTGAGCAGGCCCCAAGGAGGCTTGGCAAAGAGACATCTCCAGACTCCTTTGAAAGCCTTGCTTTCCTTCCGAGGCAGATGCCCTAGAATCCCAGTCAGATGCACGCATTTCAGAACTCGGTTACAAGAGACAGAAGAGGCAGGTATGTCGCACCAATAAAGCCTCATGCACCCTGTGCCTCTCTCTGCCTGTTGCACCTGCTGGTAACTTCATTTCCTCACCCCAGCCCCTGAGAGCCATTTCCCGGAGGCAGGAGAAGAGAGGCCAGTGAGATGGGACTACCTCATTGTCAGGAACCTGATGGGTGTGGTGACCTGATGGAAGAGACTCTAGTGTTCGGTGAACTTACTGGTTGAACTCACCACCCACAGTCTTTGGCAGGGTATCAACTTCTGAGAGTGCCAATTTCTTCATCTGTCAAATTGGATTAAGGTATCTGCACCCGCTGATTTGAAACGAAGAACATGGTGGGAGGAGAACCCTCTGGTTATGGTGGGGCAGGAATCAAGAATTCAGCTTTGGGCACGTTAAGCTGCAAGGGTTTGCAGGACCGCCAAGTGCAGGCGATGAGCAGACAGTGGCAAATGAGAGGCCAGGGTGAGGCTGGGATGGGGACATGAGGCTGGGATCACCAGCATGTGGGTAGCTTTTAATATCTTGGGACAGCATGAGATCATCAATGGAGTGAGTGAGGATGGAGAAAAAGAGTTGGTGGGACATTCTGAAGTCTGAAAGTCACGAAAAGGAGGAGGAATCAGCAGGAGAGCAGGAGGAGGCATGCGTTAGACAGGTCGGAGGGGCTCAGTGAAACATTCACAGCCATCATCAGAGCCATCACTTCCTTTACAGTGAGAGTACTGGAAAAATAAAATTTTAAAAACAAAGTAGGTAGAGTTCAGGAGGACACACGTCACCTACTTTTCTTTTCCTTCCCTTTCCTCTCTGGTTCCCCAGACCTGTGGTCTCAGACTTCCAGCTCCTTAATCCAAACAAAACAGAACAATAAAAATGTCTGGATACAAGAAAATGGCGAGCCCACAGCTCAATTCAAAATAGTCAAGAAAAGCCGAGGTCTTTGGGGCGTTGGTGGGGTGAGTAATCCCTGAACGGGGTCATCCGGGGAGAGCCAGGGAACTGGATGTGACTTTCTCCTCTTACTGACGCGCCACGTGACCTCAGGCAGGTCAGCCCCTGCGTCTTGTCCTTGAGGAGGATGGAGATGCCCATTCAGGTGAGAATGCTCATTAGCGAATCCATTTTCCTACTCAGAAGGCATCTCGGCCATTTGCTTTCCTTGTTTCCATAGCATATGGTGTCTGTTCTTAATTATTAAAGCGAGATAATGGTACTTTTGTTTCCCCTTTGAGAGTCTAACCTCGAATTGTTGGCTGTTTAATACAAACAAAGTCTGGAGGAGAAGTACCATTTGGGGTGACTGTCCAAGATCCCCGCCCCATCCACCCCAATAAGGCACTCTGAGACCGATGGCTCTCACTGGATTACCAGAAGGCCAATTACTTAAACCATATTAGTTTATTTCCCTGCATAATTATCTTCATTGAATTGCATTTGAGGAATCATGCCCTTGGCTTTAATTAAACATCTTTGAAACAGGCACGCAAAGTTCACTGCTGCATTTGCAGGAGAACCGCTGCTGCCGACACCATCTACGCCATTCTGGAAAAGCCTCTCCGAGGGTTTTTGTGATGCAGGAGTCTGCAGGATATTAATAAAAAATTTCATTATGGGAAAAGGTTAGTGAGTTTGGAAAAAAACACCGAGGTATCTTTCTTAAAGGTGATCTAAGAGGCTTTCCCAGCTAAAAAAATACCGTGGATCCTTAGAAAGAGGATAAATCGTGCAAGATCTCCCATTTCGTTGACCATAGAATCCTATTCCGGTGGTTCAGCTCTTGGGATCAGAGCTCCAGGTGCCCAGCGGAAGAGGCTCTGATGCTTCGCACTCAGTCCGGCATCATGAGCGGTGAGAAGCTGCAGAGAGGAGGCTACATAAGCAGTTGACAGTTGAGCCAGAAGGCGGATGAGCAGCGAATGGGCAGCTGGATCATCTGTGCGCAGTGACCTCGGGTACCTGGGGTCCCAAAGGGCTTTGCAACATCCAGGCCGTGTCAGATATTAACTTTACTTTTCATGGAGGGAGGAAGCCCAATTTCAAATAGATCACTTGGTCACTCTTCTGTACAACAACACACAAATTTAAAATATTTTTTAAAAATTCAGTGTTAGGAAAAGGGCATAGAGATACGGGCTGTAGGATTATTTCCCGGTAGTGATGGAGAAGGCGCCAAGTACCAGAGCTTGCTACCTGAGAGCAGCACGGGGTCTCTCTCTCCCTTCTCCTATGGTTGGAGCCCGCCTCTCTCACTTCCAAACGTGTACACCCCATCGACTCTCAAATTTCAGCCTCTGAAGCTCCGAGGAAGCCCCGTGGGGAGCTCGCTGCTCCTCCCCTTCCCTGGACAGATCGACCAGCACAGGTGTGTGTGCAGGTTGCGTGCCCTCCTATCGACGCAAGGTTAATTATCTAGAGGCTAATGATTTCATTTTAAAGTGGGCACTGAAATATGTCTTGCTAAAGCGTCCAAAGTGCGGGAGGAAGGAGGGAAGGTGGTAGGTCAGTGGGTAAATGTGGACTGCCTGATGGTCTGGATCCAGCCTTCTTCCTGAGGCTCCGTCTTTAACCGGGAGATACGGCAAGATAATCGATCTCACGAGCATCCTTAAGAGAACCACGCCAGCCCACCCGGGGCAGCGCGAGGATGTCTGTGTGGCGAGATTTAAGCGAGCACCGAGTTAGTCCTCCCGCCCTAAGTGTTTGCCAGGCTACCTGTAACTTCACCACTAGACTCCTTTGGTTCTTGGGGCTCTTTCTGCATCCAAGAGCCCTTGGAAGTAAGAAATCTCTGGAACAGGTGGTCCCCTGGTGTCAGCTAACCCTGCGGCTCGGGAGGAGGGTTGAGGCGGATGGGAATGGAGAATGGAAGTTTCCGTGTACCCACGGTCCCTGGCGCCTGTACCTTCGAGGCTAAGACAGTGAGGGTGGCAGTTTACGACCACCTCCAGGACCCTATTACCTACTGGAGGGTGGAGTAAGGATCCTATGGGGTGGACAGACATACCTCCTCTCTCACCGTGTGTGGTTTTGAGGGAGGCCGCACCAGTTTAGCCTGAGCCCCGTCCGCAGGTGTAGAGGTGGGAAGAGAGAGGATGTGCTTCTACGCCACGTGGCTCCGCTCTCCAGGCCACGCCCCAGGAGGAGGCTCAGTGTGTATCTTCAGAGGGGACATGAGGGATGGTGCCCAGCCAGGTGACTGAGGACAGGGGACAGAGGGAGACTGTGTCTTCCTTCCGGTGACCCAGCGTTAGAGAGTGTAACAGCCTCTCCCCCTCCCAGGCAGGGAGAGTTTCTGGGCATCTTTCTGTGGGGTTCCATCAACTCCCCGAGTGGAAGCAGACGGGGTACCAGGACCCTGCAGTGAAGCCCAACTGGGGAGCAGCCTCCCCCAGCTTCTGGAAGCCCAGACGTCTGTTTTGTTTCAGACTCCGCAGCTGAGCTCTCTCTGCACCGGGAGGTGTACACGTGGTGCGGGGGATGGGAAGCACACAGAGTGAAAACCCAGAGCAGAAGCAAGTAGGGGTGGTGACTCCTCGGGGCGGGGACTTGCATGGGACCTGGGAGAGGACGGTCCACGTGGGGGTGGCAGTTACTCGGGGCTGCCCCGCTGGGGCGGGCTGTCAGGTGGAGGCTGCCTTCGGGGCGGCTTTGTGGCACAGCAGTAGGGCCAACCCCTTTTCAGCGCTTCCTGGGAAGCTTCACAAATGCCTGCATGGAGGGGGATGCCGATGGAGTCAGGAAGAGGGACGTGTTCCAGCTTGGTGAAGCTGCGTCTTTCCAGGGTTGGCTCTGCAGTCACGTGAGCGCTGTCAGGATGGTCCAGGGAAGAGCCTGTGGGGGCCCAGGTGGTCCCACAGGCCTCCTGAGGCTGGTTGGGCCACGCTGAAGTCCTGATCAAGGTCCCCAGGGATGTCTGTGGAGGCTGGCATGGTTGAGGGTTCCCAGCACCCACCTCTGCACACCCTCCCATCTTTGCGGGGACCACAGAACTGCCCTCACAGCGGATCCCCTTTACCTGCTCGCAAAGCAGTCAGGTCACTGAATGCAGCAGAAAAGAACGGTTTCGTTCAAGGTCATCCCAGAAGCAGCTGGCTTCACATTATCCAAAGGGCACACCGAGTGGATAACCCAGGGATCCTGAAATATTTAGAAGCTCTAATGTTTGTGGGAAGAGAGGACAGAACCTCTTCTGGATGGGAAGCTCAATTATTCAGGAAGGGAGAGCTCCTGGGGTCTGGGGCAGGAGGGGCCACCTCCCTGTCGAGCAGAAAGGATGCTGAACACCAGCCCCCCTATCTGGGACATTCGCCTCCCAGACCTGCCAGCCTGCCACTTACCCCACCCCGCTCTGCTCTTGGGGGTAATGTGCAGCCTCTCCCCCAGGGCTTGGGATCTGGGGGATTTTCTCATCACAGAACTCATGATTTGGGGGAATCTGTGTCTGACTCAGCCTAGGGTTTAGTTCGGGATGGTGCCTGCTGCAGACACCCACCTTATCAGCTGGAGCCCGAGTTCTGTGAATTTCTCCTGATAAGGGTCCTGATAGAGTCCGTCATCACCTGCACACAGGAACAAGTGTGTGCTCAGGTGTGTATCGGTCAGATGTCTCTCCTTCTCTGGGAGGCGCGGTTTCCACCAGCGTCAGGCTGGAAAGAGACATGTCATTATTCCAGAAGCCCTGTGGGGGCAGCTGGCACAAGGCGTTCCTACAGCGGCCCACAGCCTGCAGAGAACGATACAAGACTTCTAGCACAAGGGACGTCCGGGAGTGGTCGAGAATCCTGCCGCATTGTACATGGCTCCTGAGGGAAGAGCTTCAAAAGGATGAGCTCAAGGCGGCGTTATTGTGGTCGAGATATGGTCTGGCTCCTTCACTCCTCCCATGAGCATTTATCCTACTGGAATTCTCCAGGCATGTAGCGAGAGGTTTAAGGGTCTTCAAAGAGTCTGCAGTTGTACAGGGGAGACACTTAGAAACTGCATGAAAGTGCCAGAAGAGAATTGTTCTGTTCATTTCTCATTCACTCATCCATTCACCCATAGCGACTGCAGAGGGTTCGCTCGTGGTAGGAAAAAGATGCCCCAGGTTTGACATTCTAGTGGAGGAGACAAGGATGTAAACCAGCAACTGGGATGATTTCAAGCCAGAAGGAACTGCTTGCCGATGGAGGAAGGCATGGGGCAAGCGGTGACTTGCAAAGAGGAGGGGTGATGAATTTCAGTGGCCGAGGTCAAGTGCATCGTGGACTGTTGCTGGTTCGTGTTTATTTCTGCGGGCACTGCAGCATCCTTTTTTTGGGGGGGTGGGGGGTGGGCATTGCTTCCTCTCCAGAAGTGTGGAGACTACATCACACTTCTTTCCTCCTGCTGTGCCTCAGGGTCACCCAGCGGGTGTCCCCGCCGTCTGCAGGGATGGTCTGCTCAGCCCTGGACTTTCAGCCGCACTCCCGGGAGGAGAGAGCCGCAGCTGCTGCCTCCCAGCCGCCTGGCCTGATTCCGTCACTGGCTGAAGGCAGCAGGAAGGTCAAGCTGGTGAGAAATTATCCATCACAGGGTCGTTGAGTCCTGCAGTACTAGTCCTGGTTGCTGGTGAGTTTCTAAATCCGAAGAACTGAGTTTAATTCCTCCAGAGCCGCTGGGATTGGACGGAGGAGACATCCCTTCCAGTCCCGTGGCCGGGCTGTAGGTGTGATGACATTTCTCAGTAATAAAGAGCAACCACTTTTCACCAAGAGAGGATTCTGCCTTAACAGGAGCAGAGCTACACGAAGCCATGAAAAAGCTCTGAATCCCAGCATCCGCAAGCACGGTGATGGATAAACAGAGGGCATGACGAGGTATTCACGACAGAACATGCCCAATAAATCTACCACCCTACAAAGAAATGCAAGTTATGAATCTGTAAATGTTTTGCTCATCCAATTGGTAGAAAGTTAAACTTTCTATGCACAAAATTTGCTGCTGAGGTTGTAAGGAAAAGGCTGTTTTTAACTCTTTCTGCAGATGGGGATGTAAATTGGTGCAAACCTTCTGGAGGGTAATTTGGCAATTTGTGTATCAACAACCTTAAAATGTTCATAGACTTTGAGCCAGTAAGTTTACTTTTAGGATTTTATCCTAAGGCAAAAATCAAATGTATGTACAAGATTTATGTTCAAAAATGTTCATCTCAGCCATTAGCATAATGGATAAAATATTAGAAACTACCTAAAAGTGCCACAATAGGGGATTGGTTAAATAATTGATGGCACAACTTAAGAATGGAAAACAGTTCATTCATTGAAAATGATTCTCTCGAAGAATATTTAATGATGGGAAGAAATGGTGGAGAAGCAAGACAGAAAACACTAGATGGAGTGTTTCAATTTCATTAAATTGTTAATACTACAGGTGCAGAAAAAGTGACTAAAATAACAGTGGGGACTTGATGATGGGGCATTTTTTTTCTTTACACTTCTCTGTATTTGGTGTTTATGTTAAAGCACCACACAGCCACTCTGAGCCTCCGTTTACTGTTCTATGAAATGGGTCTCATCACACCTACACTGTAGTAGGGGTGGGCAGGTCAGCACAATATCTGAAAGTGCCCTTGAGAATGACCAGCCCGTTGTAATACTCCACGATGCTCATAATATCATTGCCAAGGACACACCTGCCATCCAGATGCTGACCCATAACCATTACTAAGGTTGTTTGCCCACCTCCACGGCGACTGAGACAACAAGAGAATGAATTGAAGAATCTAAGCCATTTTTACTGAGGTTTTTGATATTAACCTTCCTCATGGGGGGTGGACAAAACTCTCAGCTTTTTGTATCAAGAACAGTCATCTCCATTCTTGCCCAGTTCAGAGTCCTCCTCCTTCAAAATCCAGGTTTTGTGGCTCTTCAGTATCTTGTCTCTCGTCTTAGCTCTGATTATTCTGTGTGGAGATGGTGCAAGGTCTGTATTTACTAATTAGAGAGAATTCCAGTCCCTGGAGCTATATACAGTAGCTCAAAATTCTGTTTTAAGTAGAGTCATCTTCAGTGGCATAGAAATAGTGCATTCCTTTAATGCTGTCTTCAAAATGCCTGCCTCTGTCCTCTGTGAGATCTGGTTTTACATCTTTCCCCTTTTTCTCATCCTGAGGTCTCTCTGTTGGTGGCATCTCTGGGGATCATGCTCTGTTGAGGCTAAAATGTATATTTGGTGGGGAAAAAATGACTTTCAGATAGGTCAGGGTAGAAAACGATCCCCCACTGAATGAAAAATTTTTTAAAACGGGCAAAAAAACATGTCCTATGAGACACTATGAATTACCCCCTCTGTCTGACATGGCCTAGGGCTGTATCATTTAATTCAAACCTTTCTCCTGTGAAGGCTCAGTGAACAGGATCATTTCGGAGCCCTGAATGGGTGCCCAGAACAGATGGGAAGGCGAGGGTAACTGGAACCCTGCCTTTTTTGTGGACAAGAAGGGCATCTTCTTTTAAAAATGACACCTTCCCAACTCATCCGACTCACATAGAGCAGCCAAAGCGATTAGAAAAAGGTGGAGACCACAGAGGACAAGGGAGCCTGTGGGGACATCTTGTATTATTTATCCATATGGGAGTGTGAGCTCCTGATCTGGGAAGACACACAGTCTTACAAAAAGTCATGCAATTAATGCGATCAAAGACCAGGTGGGGCTCACCTCGGGTCTCCGCCATTGACCATCTGAGGATGAGAAAGTCCGGGTTCTCTGGAAACCCCACCCTGAGTGAGTGGGGTGTCTCATCTCTAAAACGGCAGTGAGCCCACCAACTTCCTGTTTCCCGGGGATGCCCTGAAGACCCAGGGAGCTGATGGGGAACCAGTAGTACCCACTCGGGGCTCCTGCTCCTGCTGCTTTATTTGGGGGGAAAGAAATCAGCTTCTCTTTGATGCCACCTGCTCGGGAGACATTCCCTCGTAATAGGATTACAGATGGTTGTTTTTATAAATGTTCATTTTGTTCGTTTTATGAAATAATTTATTCTCATTGTAGGGAATTCAGAAAATCCTCAAAATGTTAAAAAGAAAGCAAACAAATTTCACCCTAATGTCATCACATAAAGGTAACCACTTTTAGTATTTTTGTGAGTTGGCTCTTTTAGGTAACTAGGTAAATCACACACACACACACACACACACACACACACACACACCCCTTTAGGACGGGCCATTTCCTTCATAGGGAAATGCAATGTCCCATGGGGTGTGCCCCTAGCTACCCTCTGGGGAATTGGGTGGGGCAGATTTCTTTTAATTTTTTAAAAATGTTATTGAAATATAGTTGATTTACAATGTTGTGTTGGTTTCAAGTGTATAGCAAAGTGATTCAGTTTTTCAGATTCTTTTTCATTATAAGTTATTACAAGATATTGAATATAGTTCCCTGTGCTAGACCGTAGGTCCTTGGATTTCTTTAGTTGGGTTGGTTGTCTTGCAGAAAATAAATCTTGCCACCCAGGGCCCCAAAAGAAGATGATTTTGTTATCTGCTGCTGACCGCAAACCGGCTGCCATGATCCTAACCCTGAGTGCATGAGACCAATGAAAGTTTAAGCAACTCTTTATTAAAGACGTTAGGCAGCTGGCTTAGCACCGTGCCCCTGATCAAACTGTTTCACTCTATTGGCCCCGTCAACGTAGTCCAGGCATTTCTGGTGGGGTGGTGTGAGTGCACGTGGGGAGTGTCCCACACGACACCACGTTTCCTAACTTTTTTTTCTTATTCTCTCACTTCACATGTTCATGTCCTTTCATTCCTTCTAGTCCTCTAAGTCCTTTTCTCAGGTTGTATCTCCCAACCTCGTGAAATAATCCAACGTCATCCATTGGGTAACTTCTTGCGTCTTCACGTTTCAAGTTTAAGCCCTCCACTAGAGAAAGTATAACTCTGCCACTCTAGAAATTGAGGTAATTCAAACTCAGGACACCCTCCCATGGGAGGTAGGGGAATTCTTGTTCCATGGATAGCATTGTAGGGTGGAAAATAGGGTATGTCCTTGGAGGTGGCTGGCGTTGGGGAGGGAATTCCATCATCTCACCATCAAAAAAGTGGCTTCTTTCAATAAAAGAACTCTCCAATTCTTCAATTTAATAAAACGTTGACCCCTTTTCTTTCCATGTCATGAAAGAGGGGTTTACTAGGCTAAACAGCTCTCCCCCCATGCCTGAAATTCATCAGGAAGCATCCTCACTTATGGTAAGTGGCAGGGGAGAACCCCTTTATTTTTCTCTGATGACAAGCATTCCTTCTGACCCTGGGGCAGAGGCGAGCAAGATTCTGATGTTGGAAAAAGGAAGAAAAATGAAGTTCCTTCTGCCACAGGTGATGGGTGAATGTGTTGATATATGACCATTAGCAGTCTGTGCCCTCCTTCCCCCATCCTTCCTTTTCTGCTGAGTAGAGCTGTCCTTTAGTTTGGGGTACAGTATTGGGGGAAAAAAAGGAAGGGGAGGCTAGAGGTAAGTAGGATGGTGGAGAGCTTGTGCAAGACTATTTGAAGAACAAAGTATGCGAGCAGCTGCTGAGGTCAGAAGAATGGACAGATTAAATTAAAAAAAAATTCTGTGACCTATAAATCCCCTTCAAAGACTCTAAGCAATGTACTTAAGTTATTTTTCAATTGCTTTTTGGTTACGAGACTCTGTAGTAAAAAAAAATAAGTTTACAACTTTATATCATATCCCCATGTCATTAGCATTATTTTGAAGACATGTGTCTTAATGGCTAGATCAGATACCATGCTTTATTTAACCAATTTCCTATTTGGGGACAGTTAATTTCAATTATTTGCTTGTTTATAAATATAGCTGTGATCAATATGTTGGCCTGTAATTCTGATAATGTCATTTTGTCAGTCTGGATGGTTGATGGTAGCTGTCGTAATAAACAGCCTAAAATCTCGGTGGCTTAGCAGGTTAAAGATTTATTTTTTGTTCAATTTACTGCCTAGGGTTGGAGTAGAGGAGCTCTTTTCTTTACAGACATGGGGGCTCAGGGTCCTTCTGCGTTGAGCCAATACCTTCCTCTGGTCCTCAGAGCCCTGTGCTGGGAGGACAGGAAGAAGGGCGCTTGCAGAAGGTATGTGTGCTCTTGACCTTGGAGAAGGCACGCGCGCTCTTGACCGCTTCAGCCCAGAGACGGCAGAACCACTTCTGCGCACGCGCACTCTTGACCGCTTCAGCCCCGCGGACGGGTCAACTTTTGCGCATGCGTGCTCTAGACCTCCTCAGCCAGGAGAGGCCAGAACCACTTCTCCGCATGGTCCACTGTGCTTGGTGAGGCCTGTCACATGGTCCCACTCAGAGGTGAGGGGGCTGCTGCAGAAGGGAACCTAGCCGCAGGAAAGAGGAAGGGCCAATGGATATCTTTTAACAGCTAGCCAAGGTGCTACTCCCCCTACTAATTTAGTCTCAGATCTTTAGAAATCAAAGGGTTACCTTCCTGGAATCCATCGCCAATACTAGATAATTCTCACTTTATATTTCCGTTTGCTTATAGAGACATGGAGCTAGGTCTTCCCCCACGCCCTTCCCAGGCTCTTCCTTCTTCCGCTACAGGCTGTTGTCTCCTCGGAAGATTGGCTTTGTTGGTGGTGGTGGTGGGGGGGGGGGATGCGGGCACCCTGTGGGAGAAGGAGCCTCAAAACTCACATGCCTCTGTTCCCCGGGCCCCCCGCTCCTTCCACATCGCTGATGCTGACTTGTTTTCCCAGGAACAGAGCCAAGCCGTAATTGACTCCATGGGTATTTGATCCCAAGACTGAAAGATGCCTGCTCCTGTGAAATGTTACCACATTATCAGGACCTCTGATTGGGAGGGACGGTGGGCAGCGAGGGAAGTGGCGGCAGGGGAAATGCAGTGACATTTCAAACACGACTGGTGACTCCAGCCCCTGGTAATGGCTTTAGTAACTTCACAGCTGATCCCGGTGATTGAGCATCAGGCCTATTAAATACTAATTGAGTTGAAAGGCTTCCGCCTGACTCTAAAAGTCTTCGGCAGTAAAGGACTCCCGGCTGTGTCTGGATTTGCGTGCTGGGGACAACATGGTGCGCTGCCTCGGTCCACTCTCGCTGCTGTTCATCGGCCTGTCTTGACAGGGTGGGATTGCTATGTACAGACAGACTTACCTTCCTGAGCAGATTGCACACGGCTGTGGTGAGCTGTTTGCCCTGAAAACTGCTGGTGCCGCACCATGAAGTTGCAGACCCCAAAGCGCCCTGGAGTCCATCTGCTCTGTTTTTTTTCAGATACGCTGAATCCACAGTCCTGAGGTTTGAAGTTTTCCTGGAGGGGACTGCAGGGGATTCTCCAGCATCGAGGATGGAATTCCTTTCCTGGGGCTCAGGAGACAGATCCTGCGTGAAGAACCCCCTTCCCGATGCACCCCACCTGGCTCTGTTTCCTTTACTCTGTCTCCACCTCAGCCTCATTCCCAGGAGATCTAGGATTCGGTCCCACATGTGAAATTTTTGGAGACTCATTTCTACTCTTGTCCTGAAACTAGATAAACCCTCGTTAAACAGGCGAGGAAGCAGAGCCAGGCATCGCGTTGCTGTTGTTGGTGCACCCTGTCGCCGCTCGTGGTCCCACACCTTCGCCAACCATCGTGCGGACACCTGTCCTCTGAAGAAGCCCTGGACCATTTTTTGAAAACACAAAGCCGAGCATCGAGACCCTCTCAGCTGAGAAAGCGGGAAAAGCCAGAGTGGCTGGGGTGCTCCCTGAACCCCGCTCAGCAGATCTGTGCTGTTTCCTCCTGGGTGTACTGCCTGGACCTCTAGAATTCCTCCAAACCTTCTCCTCTGGGCTTCCCGACGGTCCCTGAAAGAAATGAACAACCGCCTTAGCACCTACTGTGTACCAAGTGCCTGCGTCCCGAGGGCAACCTTGCTGTAGTGATGTTAGACGTATGCTGAGCTCCTGCTGTCTGCCAACAGTGTGCACGTGCTTCAGGTGTGTTCCAGCAGCGCTGTGAGTTAGGAGCCATTAGGATGTCCATTTTACTGAAATGGACATCCAGTTTCCGAGTGATTAAATACCAAGTAAAGATCCATGTTTTTATGCCGTACACTAATATATATTTATATACTATCATATATTATATATTATTATAGTTTATATATTATATAATTATATTTATAATTACTAGTATATTTTATACATGTATATAATTATATACATACATATAATAATCATGTATATAATGTACATAATTATATATTATATAATATATAAATAAGATTATATAATATAGTGTTAAATATAGAAATATATAATACACATGATATTATATATACAATATATACTGTACATATATATTATTTTATGTATTATGTATTTTATTATATATATTTTGCATATAATATATGATTTATGTATGTATATAATTATACACACATTATAATAATGTATATAATATGCATATATAAACATAACTATATAATATGTAAAATATAAATAGCATTATATAATATATATTATAATATAACCATATAAGTATAATTATATAACATATAATTATATATGCAACAGATGCTGTGCATGTTATATATATTATTTATTTTATGTATTTTCTGTAACCTTTGAAAAAACCTTTCAAGATAGGTATTATTATTTTCATTTTGTGAAAAAGAAAGTAAAGGCTCTAACAGCCGCAGAAATTTATGTTATGTCACTACATCGCAGCTAACAAGACAGTGAACAAGGTTTTGAATCCAAGTAATCCTTTTGTGCCAAAAAAAAAAAAAATCCATGTTCTTTCCATGTTCCAAAAATGTATTTTGGTCAAGTGACTTAAATAACTCTCCCTCACACTTGCCAGTAAAGCAGAAAAGAAGATACCAGTGCTTTACTAGAAATTATCAAAAGGCAGGATCAAACAGGAATGATGAAAGAGAGCTCCAGGCATTGGGTGAGGCACCCACTGGCTAAATAATAGGCCCCTGGAAAGGGACCTGCTTTTCGAAAACCCCTCTGGGGAGGGGTGGACCTGGGTCCACCTGGGCCCCATACCTTCCAGAAAATAGAGCAGAGAATGATTTTGCAAATTGATTGTTAACCAGAAGTGATCATTTTTTTCCCTTGAATGATGTCATGCCTTAAATAAAAAAATCATACCTCCTTCATACCTCCACTTTGGATGTAAAGTTTGCCATGTTTTAAATTTTGGCTAGGCATCATTTAAACCAGAAAAAAGACTGGCTTTTAGCAAACAGACAATTGTATACATCCGGATGGATATAAATACAAGCTTTGTTCGTAAGAGATACCCAGAGTCGTTTGTATAAACTTGGCTTTAAGAGAAAGGTTGATAAGGGAACCATTTTATTTAAGTGAAGAGTGAGTTTCAGGCATTAGTTAGCAGCTGATAATCCCTAATTTGTGGGCGAATGTTGAAGCAAGTTAATAAAGTGACCTCAGGGAAAGATCAGGGTAATGTTTTACAAAATTCTGAAGCCAGAGGGACCTTGGAGAGCATCCAATCCAATGATCTCATTATAAAAATGCAGGAACTAAGGCCGGGAGGCGAGGGGCACCCTCCCCAGGGTCACAAGGATGTAGTTGTTATGCAGAAAAGTCATTTAAATGTTATTTTCTGGATATTTAGTTGTTGGATCAGAAGCAACATAGGTAAAGAACTTTTGCTTTTCTGGTCTTCAGCCATATCTCCCTAATACAATTTGCCTTTTAAACTGTGTTTTCTCCCTACATTGAACACTTTTTTCCCTTTGATTAGTCGTAAATAACAAGTTCTTGTTAAAGAAAAGAAACAAAGTCGAGGGCTTTAAACATTACTCATTTTTTTTAAAGCAATACGTACATATGATACAATATTAAAACGTTATAGATTCAGAAAACGGTCTCCCTGTCACTCTTGACTCAAGCCACGTGGGTCCCCTTCCTCATGAGGCTCGCTGCCAACAGGTCCCCACATGCCCCCAGAGCAACCCACGCACGGACAAGCCCATATGCAAATACGCGCTTCTCTGTTTCTTTCTGTTTCACACAAATGTCAGCCCCCTATTCACGGTTCCATTCATCTTGCTTTTGTTATTTTGCGGCATCCCTTGGGGGCTGCTAACATATCAGGTCCTATCGCTTCTTTCTTTTTAAGTGGCCACAGTGTCTTTTATTGTCTGGAGGTACTAGAATTTATTTAACACATTTGGGTCGTGTCCTCTCTTTTGCTGTTTCAAACAATGCTGTGATAAGTATCTTTATACATACATCATCTCACATGTGGGGATCTATCTGGGGTATAAATCCCTAGCAGTGAAATTCTGAGGACAAAGAGGATGTGTCTTACATTTTGCTGATACTGCTGGCTTTCTATAGCACCACAAAGACTGGGGTAACTGTTCCCCCACCCCGTGGCCAACACATAGCCCTATCAAGCATTTTTCACTTTTAGGCTGAGATTAGGGTGGGTGAAAAACATCTGATTATATTTTTCATTTGTATTCAGAGTCCTTTTTATTGAACATCGAGGCTTTGCGGAAGTAAATATTCTGTTTCTTTCTTCTAATGATTTCCCTATTGGTTACTGGTCTTTTACTGATTTATAAGAAATCTTTATATAGGAAGGAAATCCATTGCTTATCTATACTATTATTTGCAAATTTTTTTCTCCATTTTGTTACTTGCCTTCTGATCTTGTTCATTGTGTGCCTCCCACCCCTACCCCCACGCCATTGGCATTTCAGAGGCTTTTTTGTTGTGAACAGATGTGTGTATTTTTCTCTTTGTGTTTGGATTTTGTTATTGTGCTTAGTAAGCCTTTCCCCATTAAAAGCTTTTAAGACAAAATCTCCTCAGGCTATACCTCAACTACTTTCAGTATTTCCATTATTGTATTTAAATTTTTGCTTCATCTGAACTTTATTTTATGTAAAATATGCACTAAAGAATAGATCTTATTTCTTCAGATGGTAGCCAAGTTATCTCAGTACCATTTATAAAATAATCCATTTTTACTACCTTGATTTGAAATACTACCTTTATTGCACAAATTCACATCTACTTCTGGACTTTCTATTTGGAGCCATTAATTGCTCTGTTCAGTCATGAAACAGTGCAACATTCTCTCAATTCTTAAAGCTTATGATATATTTTAATAGTTTGTGGGGCTCTGTGTTTAAAAAACATTGCTCATTCTTCTTGCTTATTGAGTTTTTAAATTATAAAGACTAGAACCCATTTCTTTGTTTGCCTCTCTCCCTCCAAAAGTACTGTGGGCTTTATGCACATTATTTGCTAGATTTTATGTGCATTCTTTTATAGATTAACTTAGGGAGAATCGCCATCTTTATGTTGCTGTGTATTTCTGTTTAAGAACATGGCATGCCTTTTATTCATTAAATGGTTCATTTGTGTTCCTCAAGGCATTTTAAAATTTTAATCACAAAAATGTTACACATTTTTAATGCAAATTCCCAAGTACTTTGACTTAACTTTTACTGTATTTTCATTCTATCTCCCAACTAAGTTTACTTATACAAAAATTATTTAGTTTGGAATATTAATTATGTACCCAGACATCTTTATCAATTGAAAAATTTTATATTATTTGTAACTTTATCCTCTTATGTTTTCTAAAAATACAATTATATATCACACACACATAATAATAGTTGTACTTTCTTTCCCTCAAAATTCATACATTTCTTTCCTGTAGTTATACAGGCAAGTGTATCCAGAACAATGTTAAGTAAAAATGGTTACAAAAGATAAACTTATTTCATTTTTTACTGCAATGGGAAAGCTTGTTGTACTTCTGTGTTAAGTCTCACACTAGCCTTTGCGGTGATATCTGTATGTGGATATACACAAATACGTACATAGAAGTTTCATATTTTTTTGTGAAGTACTTGTATATTTCTAGTCCATAAAACATTTTTTTGTTAAGAGTTGGTAATGGCTATTTAGCAACCTAAATGTCCACTGACAGATGATTGGATAAAGAAAATGTATATATATACACACACACATATATATGCAGTGGAATACTACTCAGCCATGAAAAAGAATGAAATAATGCCATTTGCAGCAACATGGATGGACCTAGAGATTATCGTACTAAGCGAAGTAAGTCAGACAGAGAAAGAGAAATACCATATGATGATCACTTATATGTGGAATCTAAAAAAATGATACAAATGAACTTATTTACAAAACAGAAATAGACAGAGAAAGCAAATTTATGGTTACCAAAAGGGAAAAGGGGGGAGACGGATAAATTAGGAGTTTGGGATTAACATATATATACTACTATATCTAAAATAGATAAACAAGGACCTACTGTGTGGCACAGGGAACTGTATTCAATATCTTGTAATAACCTACAATGAATCTGAAAAAGAATACATATGTATGTATATAAATACATGTATGTATAACTGAATCACTTTGCTTTACACCAGAAACTAACACACACGCCCAGAACTGATAGTGAATTTCATTAAGTACTTTTTTGAAATCCATGTCAATTATCATTGATACTTGCTCATTTGCTTGTTTGATTTATTCAACACATGGGCACTTACTACATCCCAGGAAATATTTTAATTACAGGAACTATACTAACAAATAGAAAAGACAGGTCTTTACTTGTCTACGGTTCAGTGGTAATCTATTCTGTTTTGATATAATAATGTGCTAAATTATGCTGATCAATTTTCTAATATTGAATCACTCTGACTTCTACAGTAAACTGCATGCAGTCATGGCGCATGGTTCTTCTAATGTATTACTTGGTAATGCTTGTCTTGAATTCTGTTTAAGATTTTGGCTTTGATGTTCGCAAGTGGAATTAACCTATATTTTGTGTATGTGCTATCTTTTTAGATTTTGTTATTAGCATTATTATTTTTCCTTTACAGGAAGATTCAGATGATTTCCTTCTGTTAACAGGCTTTGGGTCAATGTGAATAACATCAGGTTTATCTTTTCTGTAAGTTTGTGGTCGTATTTCTGTGCAAAACCACCCGAGCCTGGTACCTCTTGAGGGCATAGTTCTTTCTTTAACAGTTTTTTCTCTTTGTTTTACAGTAACGGTCTGTTTGGATTTCCTATCTCATCTACTTTACATTTTAGTCTCTTATAAGTTCCATTGTATCTGGGCTGTCAAACTTATTTGCATAAAGATGAACAAAATATTCTCTTCAGATTATTTCAACTTCTTTGAGGTTCTTCCTGCTTATCATTTCTTATTTTGAATAAGTGTACTTCTCCGTTCTGTTTAATTGGGTGATTGGCAGATTATTAATTTTATTGTTTGCTTTTGTCAAAGAACCCTTTAATTGTGTATTTTTAGTTTCCTAATTTATTAATTTCTGGTTTTATTTTAACCGATCATTGTTTCTGTTTTTTTATTATTTATTATTATTATTATTATTATTATTATTATTATTATTATTATTAATTTGTTTATTTTAAGTATATTTTGGTTTTTCCTTCTAACTTATTTGTAGTATGTTTAATTAATTTTTCAACCTCTAAAATATAAAGTTGTAAAAGGTGATCGTTCCATCCTACAAATAGATAATGTGTTTCTCCAGGAAATGAAAGGTCCTGTTAAATGGGCCAGAGGTTGAAGCCAGTGATAGAATTCATCCATCCACTCACTCACTCATTCTCATTCATTCTTCAGCAATTATTCCTGGAGTGTGCACCGGGCCCTGTGCTCTCAGATTTCCCCATCTCCCAACATTGTTAGGTATTGAACAGCCAGCATTCTTTTTGTTGCTCTTGGTTTTTCAAATGTCCTATTTGTCAGGGCTCTTCGATAAATTTCTTTTTATGACCCCCCTACCCCCGGCCGCCCCCTACTTCTCAAGACTTTCAGTATCAGGGTAAAGGAGCCCAGCAGAATCTCCCCAGTTTTGGAGAAGGTCTACACTTACTTTATCATCTCAAGAAATATCTTCCTCATCAGTCAAGATGGAGAATCCCAGCTGGGCCTTTCTGTGCCACTGATCATTAGCTTTTTAAAAAAAACTTCCACTTATGAATCTCCCATAATTGTGCTCTTTTTCTCACAGGCTAGGTCATTGCACGATGCCCACGACCAGGGCAGAAGGACCACATTTCCTTGCACAAATGTCGCCCTCAATGGAACTAAGAGGGAAGGACTGAGAAAAGAACATGGGTTCACAGAAGCTGTAGATCACAGAAGCCTGGCAGGGCCTTGAAAGTTGGGGGGAGGGGGGAGATTAAAGGCCACTCCTAATCATGACAGTGATGTGGCTGCAAATCCACTGGCAAATTTATCCTCTTCCGGCTCTTCAATGTCCTGAGCTATGAAGACTCTTAAGAAGCTTGTGTTGATTTCAAAGCTTCCCTCTGGAAGCTTAGCCCTTCTTAACAGTTCTTTAATAGCTAAAAAGCAGAGTTGTGTTCTGAAACTCCATCACTGAGACATTTTGTAAAACTGATGTTAAGAAGATTGAAGCCGAAATGTTGGCGCCAT
This sequence comes from Camelus bactrianus, assembly GCF_048773025.1. Taxonomy (NCBI): domain Eukaryota; kingdom Metazoa; phylum Chordata; class Mammalia; order Artiodactyla; family Camelidae; genus Camelus; species Camelus bactrianus. The sequence continues at coordinate 31,439,479 of NC_133564.1, read as the reverse complement.
CATTCTTCCCTTCCTCGGCTGTCACCCAGCATGAGCCTCTAACCCCCTCAGAACTTCCCGCTGCAGGCTTAGAAATGGGACTGGTTTTAATGAATTTCAGCACCAAAGAATCATCTGTGGAGGTTCCCTGAGAACAAACCCCCACCCCAAGTCCTGAGCGAAATCAGGGAAACAGCCCAGAGAGTCAGTCTGCGATGGCTTTACATCCCTCTGCCCTCACAAGCACCTTGTCACCTAAAGTCTTTCAATGACTAAACATTTGCTCTTCTCTACACAGTCTAGGCAAAGATGTGGGATTTTATTGGCATCTTATTGGCTCGCTTTGGAGAAGAGCAGTCAGGAACCATTAAGGACATAGGATAGAAGGCTCAGAGGTCTACCAGCAAACCAAGGAGGGTCTTGGTGGGGAGGAACTGAGGGAAGCTGGTGTTGGGAGTTGTTACAAAGCAAACTAACACTTATTTTCTGGAGAGTATCTCAGAAGAGATGTCCAGGTGATGGGGGAGAAACCCTCCCGCAGTTCTGAGCTCAGCGGGGGAAGTCAAGAGTCTTTATTTAAGTCTAAAACATATTAGACATTCAGGTAACCAAAGCCCACAATTGCTACGTGTAATTAATATCTCTTGACACATTTTTTCATCTCAAACTTTGAGGTAAACAGCTTATTAAGGTGACTTTTCAGACAAAAGGGGAAGGCGGCTAATATAGAGTAACCCTTAGAAAATGGGATTTCTCAGGGGCTGCCTTTTCGAGCGATACACCTGATGCTGTCCTGAAGACGGTGTTCTGAACATAATCTCGTCTTTCCTTAACAATTTTGGGGGATTGCTGTGTCAGCTCTTTACCCCTGTCACCCTGGAATGTAAACTGCTGGTTATGCCACAGCGATCGGAAAGGTGTGCGGTCCAGTTCCAGCTGGAAGACGCTCGCCGCCAGTCCTGAACACACACGGTCTTGTGCAGAGGACTGCGCAAAAACGTCAATCTGCTTTTTCCATCGATCACATCTCAGTCCTAACAGTGACCACCCGAGATGAGGGTCCAGGCGGTTCCTTCTCCCACCTTCCTCTTCAACTGCAACTCTTTTCAGTTTTTCTACCCCTGGCTGACCCCTCATCCCCAGGATCTTCTCTTTATTTCAAAGGGGGCAAAAATCCTTGGCAGAAAGTATTCCCTTCAAACACATCTTTATGGCAGATCGCCGTTTCCTTGCTGATGTCTGTCACTTGTCTTAGGTAACCTAAACGCATTCTTATGCTAAAAACAACCTCTCTGGCCTTACCAAGGCTCCTTCCTTGCTGGTGGGCAGACAAGGAAGTAGGAGGGAGGGGAAATGAAGTGATGCTTTCAGCTCTCCACTCTCCCACCAATGCTACATGAGAGATGTGTGGGGATGGCTGAAGAGCCCAAGATGCGATGCCCCGTTTTCCCCTGAACACTCGGAACAGGCCAGGATGACCCTTGGGCTAGATGTTACCTGGAGTCCGGATCCCTCCGGCTGTGAAGGTGTAGATCTGTCTATGTCATTAGCCCTTCATTGTTGGGATGTCTGTTAGTGTAGCACCATCCTGACCGCTGTGGGTATCATTGTGGATGTAGGGGGGATGTGAGGGCTGGTGTTAAGGCTACCAAAGAAACGCAGCATGTAGTCGCGAATCTGAAAAGGGCACATGGGAACAATTGTGAAAATGCAAGCAAGAATGTCACTAATTTGAACTTGCGCGGTTCAGATATAGCTGAAGTGGCCGGACGGACACAAGTGAGAGAAGAGGAGAGGGGGCTGGGCCTTGAGGAGCGGCTGCAAACCTCTAGGAGAAGGCAGGGTGGAAGGGAGACGTTGGAGCAGCTGGGGGAGGCCAGGAGGCCGGAGTGCGCATGCTCCGGGAGGACGGTGCTAGGATCCGGGTCCACGAAGATGAGGGTGGAGGAGGTCAGACCGGTGGGACCGGGCCAGGTTTCACCCGACTCTGGAAGCCAGGCAGAGGGCAGACAAGAACTTGAGCCAGCGTTTCTCAAACCCCAGGCTACTGATAAATATGCAGCACCTTCCTGGAAACTCAGTGTTATACAAATACCTGGGGCAATTCATTCTTTAACTCATGTACTGAAACAAACATAGATATGTTTTGGAGTAGAATGCAAAATTGGCATGAGGTTAGTCATACAATATGCAGATTTGAAGACATTTTGGCTTGCAGCGGATCACTGGGATGACACCGTCACACCCCCAGGCCCCCTCCTCCATGTGGTGTGCATCAGGGGACAGTTTGAGAATTTCCTTAGGCAACAGGAAATGAAACCTCACTGCCTGAGGCTTTGTTCTCTGCCTGGAGCATCGTTTCTGCCCCATATGAGCATCTTCTGGTTCCACTCAGATTGATGATCTGACATCCTGGACGAGCAGAACAGAGTGATTGTGGGTCCTGTTAATGCTGGCCTTGCCAACACGTGGTCGCTTAATATCAAGTGGCAGTACATTGGTACAGTCCTTTGTAGGTTGGTTGATTTGCCATCATACTCTCACCAGTCCTAGAACTAAGAAATTTACCCTGATTTGCCAATCAAGGGCTGATGGCCGGCAGGTATTGTAGACATGTTGGATGGGTCCTTCCAAGAAGAGTCTAAGTCAGGACATGGGTCCTGGAAACAAGGGGCCCCACAGTGCATATTCATGTGTGCAGATCTTTTTTTTGGAGGGTGCCTCATGCCATGTGTGATCGGCCAGCCTCACAAAGTCATGCCCCCCTTCCTAATTCAGTTCTCCACCACCAGCTCAGCTGGTGCATGGCTGGGCAGTATTTAGTGACAGTTTTCAGCTCTGTAGTTCTTATGAAGAATTTAACTGAAGCCAAACAGAATTTAGGTGGGCAATTTAGTCTTGCAGATCTCTGTCTGTCTGTTTCTATCTTTTCCTCTCTCTTTCTCTTTCAGGTTATTGACAACATAACTAGGATTTGAACCCCCAGAATCATCTGCTTTTATTGAGCAGGGCATCTTAAATAATAAAATGCCCCTCACTGTCTTTAAACCTCAGGAAGCCCTGTCTATTTCAATACCAACTTTCTGAAGACTCATTAGTAATTAATGAAATCATTAAGAATGTTTCACAGTGACTGACACCTTCCTGGCAGCCACAGTCCCCTCCTGTACTTAGTGGAAATGTCACTGGCTCCACAGGTTTGATTTGGGGGGGTGGAGTGGGTGGGTGGAGGGGGAGGGAATCAGATTACATACAGTTTCACAACAGCCGTCAGCCACAGCAGAAAGCTGTGAGTATGTTCCTCCAAGTTTCTCTCCTTGGGAATATGAGCCGGGAGTTTTCTGAAAAACCCTCCACCCATCCAATGCCAGTTTTAAGAAATCTTGCTAATATCATGCTTCCTTATATGGTATTGTGTGGCTTAACTCAATTAGCAAAGATGTAGTGTTGAAAGTCACCTTCTCTCTCTCTCTCTCTTTTTTTTTTTTTTTTTTTTTGCTGTTGTTTTTCTCTCCCGTTTTCACACATTTCCTTCTTTCTTGGCATTGGCTAGATTTATTCTCCTCTTCTCCCTTTTAGGAACAGAATTTGGCATAAATAAATGATAAGTGAGAAAATGTTATAAGCAGGGGAGTAAACACAGGATTTCTCCAGCCTCCTACTGTGGGTCAGGGTGATCTGTTGTAGTGAGTGGTTACCCACAAGAACAGTACCTCTAAACGGCTGTTCTTTAATTTGTGTTTTAATAAATAAACCACAGACTTTCCTTAATTACTGAAAAGGAAATGTGAACCCTCCCCTTTAGCCACCAAAGCCTTTCAGGCTGTTTGTGCTCTGAAACTGTGAAGTCAGAATGGACCACTTTTGCCAGGGCACTGTCCACAAAATAGAATTCGGTACATTTCATACCCCAGTGCATTTAAATTGTATGGAGCTGATGTGCAGTACAAATGGACGGACCAGTGGAATCTGCATACTTAATCTGCGCTCTCTAACTCTCAGAATTAAGCAGCTGATCTATGGGACACAAAGGGATCATCCTTCGCTCAAAGAGAATGTTTTATGACCAGGCAGTTTAAAAGGCACTGCCATAAACAACTGTTTGTAGCTCTCTCTCTCTCTCTCTCATCTTCAAAAGGCGAAATGTACATGGAAGGACATGCCGCTTTAGACAAAGCATTTTAGAAAAATCACTTGAAATGCTTTATTTTTCCTTTGAGGATGACTGAACTTTTGACAGGTGCTCAAGAGAGTTCACATAATTTAGTTTATTTCTCTTATTTTTTTTTAAAGAGGGGGCAGAGGGATTGTGTGAAGGCAGAGAGTTGAAGCCTGCTTTCTCTTGGAAGTGGAAATCTTCCAGCTTAAATCATAAACGTCTTATTGATGGATTTTACACTGTGACTGCACAAGCCAGGTTTTCTGGGACAGGGTGAGTTTTAAATGAACAGCGAAGTTTAATTGCATCCTCATACCTTGGTAAGAATTTCACCTGGACAAATGAATGAAATAGAAAACAAGTATTTTGCAACATCCCTCGCACTGGTTTGTGATTCCTAATATCCAGTCATCTCCACTTTGCCATGCTCAGATTTGGAAAGGTCTTATGGAGATGACTAAATTTTTTTAGGTCTGTGGCTCATAAATAAAATGTGCTTCTCATATCTTCTCATTTCCTTTACATGCTCGAGGGAAAAAGAAGATGCTGAGTGATGAGCTGCCTCATTTTCCGGAGAAGAGGGGCACTGAGAGCTCAGAGGGATGGCTGTAGCCATCACAGTGTTCAGTCCTGAATTTTTACCTCCTGGACTCCAGGAGGGGTCCCCTCCCTGCCCTGCCTGCTCGATGAGTGATCACAGCGGAATGGTGATTCCTAGAGGCTCAGAGGCACACTCGAAGTCGTGAATTGGGTTTTCTTAGTCAGCGCACCTATGAAGTGCTCGGTGCTGTCCGTGGAGTGGTAAAATCGCACAGGTTACCAGCTCTGTCCTCACAGAGCTGGCAATGTATTTAGGGAAGCCAGGTCGATTCCTATGAAGCAGAAGCTCACTGGACGAGGCAGGGGGAACATGCCATTTGCTTCCAAGGATGCTGATGGTAATAAGGATTACACTTGTTCAAGGCTACAGGGAACAGACTGGAACCCCAGCCTGTTCCCAAAGACGTGCAGATCCCAGCAGGAGAACGGGGAAGCGCTAGTTTCTAACTGATCTGAAATTTGGTATTCTAAGGGCTTTCTTTCAAAGACCTTTTAAAAAATTCTTTTTCTTCCCCTTAAAAAATTCAGCTATCAAAAAAATGTCCTTTCTGTATGGTGAAAAAAAATACATTAATGGGCAAAAAGGGCAAGACTTGTGCTTTAATGATTCCTTGTTGAACAGGGAAGAGCATCTGAGCTGTTTCCACCCCTGGATGAGTTCCTTCTCCCCTCTTCCCTTGCTGTGGCTGATGGTGTGAGTCTCGGCAATTCACAGAAGCCACGCGAGAATAAGCGAAAGTGAGGGTCCGAGGAGAATTCCGAGCTCCGGATGCCTGTCGCTCTGGACCTCCCCGGGAGACCAGTGAGGAACTGCAGACTTTGAGTGACTTTAAAAACATCTCTCCTGAGACTGAAGAGGGTGCCAAGGGAAACTGTTCTTCTCAGGTTGGGGGCTTAGGTGGACCATGAGGGAAACAACTGATGGATACATTCTAGTGAAGGAGCAAAATCTGTTCCCCTAAATCATCTAAAATGACCTTCACATGCCCTCCAGGGGGGCGGCCTGGGGGGAAAAATATCACTAGATTCCTTCAGCCCTTACCTTGCTCTGCTTTGCAGGGCCCGCGTTACACAGACAGAAACCCCACAGTCACATTTCTCTCTGCCCTCAGGAACGTTCACCAGTTGGGGGAAAAATAAGGCCAGAAAATTGTTGCTATGGGTTCTGTTTTTGTGGAAGTTAAAATGCTGGTGCAAGAATCTGATTGCTTGATAGCTCCATCTCTCTCTCTCTCTCTCTCTCCCTCTCCCTCTCTCACTCACCTCCCACCCCTTCTCGGCTGGCTCTCTCTCTCTCTCCCCCACCCCCCACTTTTTCAGCTCTCCCCTCCTCCCTCCCCTGGACTCCCGGTGCTGCCCCGACCCCGGGCCGGAGGAGAGCCTTACAGGTTGTCAATGAAACCTGGAATTATTTCCTTTGATGGCTTAGATAATAGTAGAAGCCAGAGCAATGAGTGAGGTCGTCTGAAACCAATGCAGTCCTGCCCGGGACCCGGGAGCCAATCGCAGGAGCAGAGGGCGGGGCGTCGGCGCCAGCAGATAATTGCTAAGTGCATCGCTAGCACAGTTGGTCCGAGCTGCCGAAAGGTCTGGTCGCAGAGACAGGAACGCGGAATCCTCAGCGTGCTCCATCCCGGCAGCATCGCTCCACGGCTCGGCAGGGCAGCGAGCCTCCGGGCACCGGCCCCTCTGCTCCGCGGAAAAGGTACTCCCGCTGCGTCCCGGGGTGGGGGCTGCGTCTGCTCTGCCAGCCTCAGTGGCTTACAGTTCAGCCTATTCAGAGGGGGTTGCAGGAAGAAAAGTTTGGGGGAGGAAATGTGACAAAGGTGGGAAATCACCGTCTTTTGTTGGGAGAAAAAAAAACCAGCTGACGATTTGAAAAACTTCTGCGCTGTCTAGAACCGGATTTGTTTACTACTCTCGTGATTAGCCTGGCTCAGGTGTGTGAAAATAGGGCTGGCCGTGGGCTGGGGTGCCTGCAGGGCTGGAGTGTGGATTCAGGTTTGTTGGGTGAAGGGAGTTGGACCCTGGACGTGCTGCTTCGTGGCGGACCCATCACTGGGAGGCTGATTCTGGGAAGCATGATTGATTGATTGGTTTTTTTGTTTTTGTTTTTGTTTTTCCCACCGTAGGGTCTTCCCCCTTGACGTTAACTTGACTTGCTGTCCCCCAACTATTCTGACCTTCAACTTGAATCCTTCCTCAAACTTCTGTCTCCCCCCCCCAACCCCCCCGGCCTTGCCCACTTTGTCTCGGCTCTTTTAATTTGGTGGAAGGAGACGTTTGTTTCCTGGGGAGTGGGTGACTGTCCTGTTTGATCTGCTGGGCATCGGGTGGCACACAACTTGGTGACAAACCAACCAAACAGTTCTCACAGGAAAAGACATCACTCCATTGATTAGCTCCCGAAAACTCTGGAAGACTGTCCAGGCTTGGTGTGTAGTGAAATAAAAGGGATGGAGGGAAATTGTAACCCGTGTGAAGATTACACCCTCCTCAGGTGTGGGCTGTCGGGGGCTAAGCAAGCTGGTGGCTCTGGAGTTGGGGTCTGGTGGAAGGGGCAGGCTCGGGGGAGGGGAGGGGACGGGACAGAGGCGACTCTGGTTACTTGCGCAGGTGCTTCTGTGGCTGAGAGATTGCTGGGGTCACCACCCGCACTGCTGGTGATGACTGCTCTTCGAGGAAAAAGCTGGCCATGGCAGGAGGCTGGTCCAGCCTCGTAGCATCCTTGTTCATTTCTAAACAGTGGGACCACAAGGGCCCTTCTTGTTCTGAGTCCCACTTCTGGTCCTGGGGAGAACTCCTTTCCCCGAGCGGAAGGTTTTGGGTAGGTGGGCCTCCCAGGAAGCAGGGTCCCCATGGGAGAGAAGGTGATGTGCTTGGTCTTGAACTACCTTCCTGCTTTCGTGCGGGCGGCTCCTCTTTGAATGTCCCGCAGCACTTCATCACGTGTGTCCTCTGACCTCCTGGATGCTCGGAGGCTGCCAGTCCAGGGCTGATCTCCCACGTCTGTCCCTGAGGCTTGAGAGAGTTCAGGGGGGCTTCCTCCCTCTGACTTCTATCCTAGACCTGATGCCGGGAAGTTGGATTCCCAGTCCTGGCAGGACGAGGATGCTGTGGGAGGGCTCCTCCAGGACACCTGGTCCCCACGACACCCTTCCCGCCGGGATGCGGATGACAGCCTCCGTTCCCTGGCTCCACAAATCACATTCACTCTTTAATTCGTATTTTCTTTCACCTCCACAACGGCTTCTCCCCCACCTCCTTTACACAGCTATTTTAGGTGGGAGCTATTATTGCTGAATCTCTACTCACAATGGTTTAAAAAAAAAAAACAACACAGCTTCCTGACTTTTTTTTTTTTTTTTAATTTTGGTCAGGATACAGTCAGCTTTCTCCTCTGCACATGTTGCCTGACAGTAAACAAAACAAGCTTGCAGCCCGGCAAATTATAATGCCTTTGTGTTTGGGAGCCTGGAGTGGATGCTGAAGTTTTTTTGGCTGTTGGGGCATATTTGGTCCAAGACCTTCTCCTCTGTGGTCTCTCTGGGGCATGTGACTCCCCCAGGGAGCCCAGGAGAGGTGACACCCAGCGGGTGGGGGATGTTGAGAGGGGGCACCTTGGTTTTCACGAAGGCAGTAATGCAACTAGAACATGCTTTTGAGTTTGAGGGATGTCTAGAACCGGGAGCAGGTAGCGAAATTGAGGATCCCTTTGCCTGATGCCAATCTGCCTGATTTCTGTCGTGATAGAGGACATTAAAAAGTAAAGCTGTGAAACAGCTCTGGAGTGGTGACTCATGCAGGGAGGGTGGGGGAGGGGGTGGAGGGAGCTGAAAAGTACAAGTGGGGCACACCGGGACACCTGCCTGTCCTCCCTCCCCCTCTTCCTTGTAGTTCCCCATTTGGAACAAAGATCATTAAAATAACAACTTTGGGCTAAAAAAAGCATAATGGGAAGTGAAGGGTAATTGACAAGCCACAGAACAACAGAGTTGTCTCAACTTCACCTTGGATGGGGCAGGAAACCCAGAATCCAGCCCCTCCGTGATCCAGTTTGGAGAATGTCATCGCTGGCTGGTGTTAGGCTGATCTGTTCCCTGTGAAGCCGGGCGCCTGTGTGTGTCTGAAGGGACTGATTAGTGTTCAGGAAATTAAATTTGTTACTCATTTCATCAAATGTGGTAGCTTAAGCCCGGACCTTGGAGAAGGGCCATCCAGCCGTCTATTTTCTCCTCTCCCCAACCGGCCACCCAGGACGTCTCCTGTTTAACTACTGTGCCGTGAAGGGGTTGCTTCTTTCCGCTTGCACAAGCCCCAGGTGATTTACCTGGCGAGCAAAAGCCCCTTCCTTACTTTTCTGCCCCTTTCCCTTTCCCTTCTTCATCATAAACGCGTCCGTAAATCATCTGTTTGCTTTGATCTTGTCACTTTGAGCCGATGAAGTGGCTGTTAAGGAAAACTGGCCCCTGAAACAGGCTTGAAAAACGTATGACAATGTTTATCAGAGAAGAGACTTTCAGCCTTCTATTTTAAAATTTTATTTTGTGGTTTGGGGAGAAAGCAAATAGGCACATGGATTGTGTTAGGTGTATTTGTAAACGCTCTTGAAACGTCTTCTTTTCCCTCGGTGGATGTGTGGACGCCTGGTTATCCTGCGGGGGTGTGTCTGGAGGTTGGAAAGGGTCTGGAGCATCGTCTGAAAGGTGGAGAGGTTGAAGTGTGATGTTTCTGTTTATTCAAGACAGGCTGAAGGCTGTTTTGAAATCTAGGCTCTGAAATGCATTCACTCTACTCTGTTATTTCTCCGCTCCCTCCATTCCTAGAAAAATTTCTAGCCAAAATTCTTAGTGAACTGTTCACCTGACTCCCTTTTCCATACATTCACGTGGCCCCCCTCCGCCCTCCCCGCTTGGGAACTATTTCACGCTGAAGCGGGTACCTGAACAATCTCGCTTAATCCGATAGATGCCTCTTTTCTTCCTCCCCTTCTGGTTTTTCCTTCCTGTCACTTAAGGGCACCCTAGAGGTTGAGATTTAATATTAGACACCATGCTTCCCTCACTTCTGAAACAGCGAGCTGGGAGAAGTTAGGAATTCTGGGAGGCACAGGGAATCAGCCCTGGGGGAGTAGGGTGTTCAGTTCTATATCTCACCGGGGCTCCTGGGGTGATGCGGCTGCCCTGCGGGAGGCAGGCAGGCAGATGTTTCTGGGCACAGGTTGGCTAAGTGCACAGGGATCCCCGCCAGGCACAGCCCCCACCCCTCACTGTGCCAGGCTCACCCACCCTCAGCCCCCACGCATGGGACTGACCTTGGAAACCAGCAAGCAGTGAAGTCTGTTTCTCCTTCTCCCATTCTTTGTTCTTTGTTCTCTCCTCATCCTTAAATCTCTCTATCCAGAGTAGGATTGAATCGACTTGTTCCTACTAAGGTGTGAACCGTTAACAATGTTGCCACTTTTGGGGGGTATCTGAGTTCTTCTTGGGATTTGAAGCTGTTCGTAGTGGAGTTTGGGACACCTGCTGTGGGGCTGGGGAGACAGAGTTTGGATCCGGAGTGTCTGCAGATGTCGCTTATCACTTTTCAGTTAGGGCTCGTTCTGTCTTGCCCACGTCAAGGACAGGCTGTAGCTGCTTAGGGCACTGGACGGGCAGTATTTGGGGTCTCAAAGCTGGAGATCCCTTGGATTTGACCTTGACCACGCTGCTTCTATTTGCCCTTTTCTGACCTTCATGCAGAGCCAGGGGCTTGGACTGTGTTCTTGTCAACGCTTTTCTGCTCCGAAACTCTCTCTGGCTTTTGCCGCTGGAACCCTGCATCCAGCTGGGGATGTTACGGCCCCAGAAGGCCTTGGGTGTGCAGAGCGGCTCCGATGCGGGCCACAGTGCGCAGCGAGGCTTCCAGAGCCAGGACCCCGTGGATGCAGGCGGCAAGGAGTGGTGGATGCTATACCAGAAGGAAGACCGGCTGAGGGGTGATGTAATAACTGATTTTGGTTTCGGAGGGGATGTTATATGGAGGATGGCGACCAGCTGTTCTCTAGCTCCAGTAAAGGATTGAACGGGAGAAAATAGACAGAAATTGCAACAGATGGACTTAGATTAGGTATGAGGGAGAATTTTCCATCAGCAAGAGTTGTTAAAAAGGGAAGGTTTGGAGCCTCCATGCTGATCTTTAGGAAATGGAGGACCAGGAGATTCAGCTGGAGAAGGAGGCGAAAGGCATGGGCCGTCTTGTGCAGGGATCCTAGCCGCTTCCTGATGAGGGTCCTTTTTTTTTTTTTTTTTTTTTTATCTCTCCAAAACCTCACCTCTGCTCTGGGGCATCAAAGGGGCTGAGAATCAGAGTCCGAGAGATGGCCTCGGCTGCTGCCTGATGGGCAGGACCTGTCTGTGGCTGGAGGACCCCTTGTCACATCTAATCTTTCATTTTCAGATGTGATGAATGAGGCCCAGAGAGGTAACAAGCCTTGGCTCATCCCACGGTGACCTGATGGCAGAGCCGGGACCAGAACCGAGGTCCTCCATCCTGAGTCAGTGTTGTTTGCTTCATAGCTCTTTTTTTCCTCTTGTTTCCAAATGGAAGAGACCATTTCCTTTTCCTGGGCTCCTGTCTCTACCTAACCCGTTGGCAGAGACAGGGACCCACAGTCAGCCGGGTTCACTGAGTGCCCAGTACTGATGCTGTGTAAGGATCTCCAGCTTCCTGGGTTTACACAGCACGCGCTTTGGTCCCCATTGTTGGATGGGAAGGGATTCCTGCAAGGCTGGGGGTGGGAGAATGCGAGCCAGACCCTGGAGCAGAAAGGAGGGGACTGGGTAGAGCTACAAGGACCCGGAAGAGAGATGGGAAAAAAAATAAAGGAGTATTTCATCCAGATCTCACAAAGTAAGAGAATTTAGGTGTGTAGTTCCAACTCCTCCTGGGATGGATGACGTAAACGAGCTCCACAGCCTGCCTGGGATCCAGAGAAGACTCTTCCCCCGTTACCTTTACCCAACAAAACAGAATTTTGCATTTCACTGGGATTCTCATTTCTGAGAGAAGCTTCTACAATGAGGGGCTGAAATTCTACCTTCTTCTCAGCCAGACTTGATTCATTTCTGGACAGAAGCCTCTCCTGGGTGCTCGGAGGCCCAGGGAAGGGCGCACTGCCTGACAGGGAGGGTGCTGACTCAGGGCCCAGAGGCTGGCTCCCTGGGGGCCGCGGGGATGAGAGCGGAGGGCTGCGGTCCAGCTGGCGGCCCGCCCGGGGATGAGAACCAAGGCTCGCACTCTGAGCAAGAGGGGCTGGGGACGGCTTTGCCTTGTGGTGGGTTGATCCTCTTAAGCAGCGAGATCAGTTGGTAAAACTAGCACCAGCTAATACATACGTAATTAGGGAGTGGGTGTGGAGTCACAGAGAAAAAGGGAGAAAAGAGGGAAGTTTGTGCCGGGCTGGCGAGAGGTCACCAGGGGGTGCCTGGCGGGGAGGGCACGGCCTTTGCACGCCTACAGCCTGCTGGCGTGTCTCTGGGCTGATGAAGGCTTCCTGAGCCCAGAGGCAGGTACCCGGGGGTTTGCCAGAAACAGGGTGGGTGTGCTTCCTCTGCCAGAACCTGTATGGAAGGACCACCAGCCCCGGGGGCAGCTGAGCCAGATGTCTGTCCAGAGAACGGCCAGGACAGGAGGTGCAGAGGAACCTGAGGGGGAGAGGACACTGGGGGTACCAGGGACTGGTGCCCTGGATGTGGGACGGACTTGAAGGATGGAGAGAACTTGGGAAGATGAGGAAGAGAGAGGAGGGATGGTTGGCAGGAAGAAGGACAGGAAACCCAGCGGCTGCAGAGCCCGTCCACAGAGGGGAGGGAGCCTGTGACCCACAGAGAACGTGGAGAGACCTAGGTGGGCCATCCCAGCCCAGGGTGGCCTCTCCCAACCCTGCTCCCATCAGTCAGGTCCTTTTCCTTCAGAAAGAGGTTCAGCTGACTTCTTACTTCTGCCCTCAATTTTGGTGCCACGCACTGCACGAGATACAATATAATGTCCCGGGTGCAGGCTGCACTGGGTACCCTGCCTGCCTGCAGAGAGGATCACCTGAAGGGGGACTTGAGAACTGAGCTGGATCCCAGCAGGTGATGCGGGAGGAGATGGGGAGGAGAGGAGGGAGAGGACAGCCACCTTCAAGACATAGAAGCCTGATGCAACAGTGCGCCTGAGCGTGGCGGTGAGTTCCGTCTGAGCACAGGAAGGACGCTTTGGGGATGGGGGAGGAGGAGACGTAGGTGCTATCAGATAGAGAGAGACCAGCTGGCCAAACGGAGGGGGTGGAGGGGTTTCAGGCAGGAAAAGACGGCCACATTGGTGTTTAGGGAAAATGGGATGTGCAATGGAGGTGGGGGATGGGTGGGGTTTTGGAGGGGCAAGCCTGGGATGGTGAGGCCAGTTCTGAAGTCATTTGCTGCCGTCCAGGTGGGAAAGGATGAGGGCCTGAAGGAAGAAGTCTAGGAGACGAGAGACAGCATCAAAGGTTGATGCTCTGATTTCGTAAGTCACACTGGATTGGGCAAAAATGAAGAGGAATTATTCACCCTCGGAGAAGAGGCTGTCAGGTGAGAGGAAAGTCACATGTGAGATGAAAAGGAGAGGGGGGTGCCCCCCTCTGAAGACAGGGCGAGGGCAAATGGGTTTAAACAACTGGGAAGGGATGTAAGCTTAATGGAAGGGATTGTTAAACACGGGGGCCGAGTCATCAAAGGCGGCTGTGGACTAATTCTCTGCTCCATAGAGCATTCACAAATCGGGCTGTCCCGACAGAAAAGTGGACGACGGATGTGAAGAGATCGTTCAAACACAGAGAAAAGAAACACACGTGTCCAGAAAAATATGCAAAAGTGTCCGACTTCATTCATGAGTAAAAGATAAAATTCAAAACGAGATACCGTGACCCACCTATCAGAAGAGCAAAACTAAAAATGGGTATCGTGTTGTTAAGAGCGCTGGAAATGGACATTTTCAGGCTTAGCTGGTGGGGAGAGAATCTGCAAACACGAGGCACGTGTCTCAAAACCACACCCTTTGAACCAGTTACTAATTCCTCTTACAGGGATTTATCCCAAGGAAATCACTTGAGCTGTGCAAAATAGTTCTAATCAAGAATATTCCTTTCAGCATTATTCATTATATAACTGTATGGGGGTTTAGTTAAATATTATATGGTTCATTCATCAAGTGGAAATCAAAGAAGCTATTAAAGTGACATTGAAGGATATGTAAGAATATGGGAAAATGCTAACAATATATAGTAAGTAAATAAAGGTTTAAAAGTAAATACAGTATAAATGTGATTTTTGTAAAAATGTGTGTGTAGTTATGAAAAATAGAACGGAATATAAATATAACAGAGTGATAACAGTGGCTATCTACAGGTTTTAGGAAGAGCCTGGTTTTTTGCTTTGTTCAACTTTTCAGTATTTCCCAGATTTCCTACAGTAAATGCACAAATCAGAAAAACACACTTTGTAAGTCAGTGACTCAAACCATGAATGCTGGAACAGCGACTGTACCTGCAGCCCTGGGTCAGGCACTGTTGTCACTAAAAAGTATAATGCGGGCGGGGAGGGGAGGCCTTCCGTCCACTTGGTGAGACCAGATCAGTGTGCACAGGTGCCGCAGCACGTTGGTGAGGGCTGCATGTCCGCTTCAGGTGTCCAGGGGGTGGGGGCTCTGGGCAGGGCACGGTGACCCTGGGTGGTGACATTTGGTCCCTCCTCCCCACCTCACCCCCAGGCCCTGTCTCCAGTGGTCAGACCCATGTTAGCATTTCAGGTTGGATGCTGACCCGCGTCACGGACATCTGCTGATTTCACCAGGGGAGAAGGTTGAGGCTCAGAGAGGCTGAGACTCGGCCAGGGTCACAAAGCCAGTGAGTGGCAGAGCTTGGTCACAGGGCACTTGGATGTCAGAGGCTGTCCAGATGGGCTGTTGTGGCACTTTGGGTGCTATTGTGGGGGGCTGGCAGAGTGCCACCAGGAAGATGTGTCACCTCCATCCCCTTCTACCAGAAACCCTGCCTTTTGCTTAATTCCCTCATTAATTAAGACCCAGTGCCTGCACTGACAGCGATCACATTTAGAGAAGGGACTTTGGGTGCTGAAGGCTCTCCGGAGGCGACCTTTCCTCTCTGCCTCCCGAGGTCTCATTTGTCGCTGCTTTTCTGGAATGTCTTTGCTTTCCACTGTGGCTTCCTTTTGTTACATCAACTCTGGGCGGCGGCCTGAGAGTCTGCTCCCGGTGGAAATCACAGCTGGCTGGCTCTGTGATGTGTGTCCAGGCCATGTGGGGGCTCTGGGGTGCCTTCCCTTGGCGGCTCTGATGGGCACATCCTTGGGGCGTTCGCAGGCTTAATTGGAAAAGTGGCTCGGCCTGCTGGCGGGCTGGGCAAGACAAGGAGGGGTGGGAGGCACGTGCCTGATTTGCTGCTCTATTTATTTTACTAGTAATGCACATGTGTATGGTGTCCTGCGTTCCCAAGCCTCGTAGGTGGCAGGGGCAGGCTTCCTTACCCCCACTTTGCCAGGGAAGAAGTTGATCCTCGGAAAGGCAGAGCCACTCTCCCCAGGTTGTCGGGGCTACAGGCAGAAGGGCCAACGTGTAAAGAACCAGATTTTCTCCTGCAAATAAATACCGCCTTACAGCAAGGTCCTACTGTCCAGCACAGAGACCTATATTCAATATCTTGTAGTAATCTATAATGAAGAAGAATGTGAAAAGGAATATATGTACGTATACATATGACTGAAACACTATGCTGTCCATCAGAAATGGACACATTGTAACTGACTATACTTAAGTAAAGGGAAAAAATACTGCCCAACCTTGTCATCAGCGGAGTTTCTTGCTGCCCTGGGTGTCCTGGGGCCGAGGAGGGGTGGGCAGATGTGGCTGGTGGACCCTGGAGGAGTTAACAGCAGCACTGGTGAGATGACTTCTGGTGCGAGATGTATTCACCTGAGTCCTAACGCGAGGTTGGGCGTAGTTGCAGAGAAAGTGAGTGTTAGTGAGGGTGTGAGTGGTCACAGAAGGCTTGGGAGGCGGGGGGCCCTGAGCCCCAAAGGGAGAGCATGATTGGGACAGAAGGAGGGACATTCTTGGTGTGAGTGGCGGTCTCGAGCCCAGAGCCAGCCAGGGTGTCGGGGCTGCTGAGAAGCTGGGCGTTCCAGGCTTTGCTCCGTTCTCAGGAGGCCCTCTGCTTCATCAGGCAGGGCTGAGAGGACAGAGGGGAGGGTTGGATGGAGGGAGGTGGAAACGGGATGCAGGTTCTTGTATGGATTTGCGCACTTGCAGTGTCTCTCTGGGTTTTGCTCCTGCTGGTATGAATTTACCGTGTGGTGTGGCAGGAGGAGGTGGGGGGAGCCTTGGGACAGTTCGGATTCTGCTGGCCCTCCCTGCCCGCCTGGAACTCAGGGCTTTCAGGATATATGGGAACCGTAGGAGTATCGGGTCAGTGTCAGCATTTTTCTCTTAAAATGGAAAAAATAGCAGGATGTCTGTGCTGATGGACGAGACCCTGTGGAGTCAGCACAGAGGTGATGTGGGGAAGGCGGGAGGTGATGGCCTGGCAGGAAGGGGATGGGCTGCGTTGCACAGGGCCAGGCATGGCCTCAGCTGGCGGCCGAGTGGGGAAGGGGCACCGCAGTCAGAGGCACTGGGTCGGTGGGCATCGGCATGGGGACCCTCTCCTATTGCTTCGTTGTCTCCCTGACTAGGAAGTAAGACTGCGAGCTGTGACAGAGGAGGAGGGGGACCTCAGCCTGTGGTCTATGGGAAGAGATGCCCTCTGAGCCCAGAGGGAGAGGATGGGGGACAATGACAGACAGAGGCTTTCAGTCTCTAAATCAAAATCAAAGCATTCCTGTGATGCTAAGCAAATTCTGGAGAGTTACGACCGAGTTAATAAGGCTGAGATGAGGGTGTGGACGGAGAGTCCTCAAAAATTAGTCTCAGGTTCCTACAGCCTACCCAGTGGCTCTTGTATGACTGTATTGTTTTTAATTGAGATGTAATTGACATACACAATTATATGTTTCAGGTGTACAACTTAATAATTCGATGTTTGTGTACTGTAAGGTGATCACCACAATAAGTAGACGACAGCCACCATGACTCAGTTACCTTTTTGGGGGGTACAATTGTATTCTGAAGAAACGGAAGGGCTTGCCTGGAGTTACGATGATCCTCCCCTGAAATCAGACAGTTGGGTGAGGTGCTGAGAGCCCGTTGGCCGAAGGAAGTTCGCTGAACTTTCTCTCTCTTCCTAAAGCTTTAAGAAGGTCATTTTTTTAAATTAATTATTTTTCTTTACATCTTTGTATGCGGGAGGAGGAAGGTGAGGATGAGAGGAAAATTTCTCTCTCTAGTTTTTACCTTAAGATGTTGTCCTGGGTAGAGATGTGGCTGGCCCAGGTCACGTGATCAGGGTGTGGGGTGGGACTCAGGGTGAGGCTCAGCCCTTGGTGTCTCCCCTTAGGAAAAGGGGCGAGGCTGAGGGGAGATCTCCTCCCTGAGAGGGATTCCAGCCTTCCCCGCCCTTTGGGAAGACGGACACGCTGATACAGACACTGAAGACGCAGACCACCTCCTTGGTTCTCATTAGATCGGGAAAGAGGCTCACAGACCAGGGAAGGAAGGTGACCCGGGACTTTGGTGGGGGGACCAGTCCCAGATCATAAGCCAGCAGAAAAGCAGAACGGATGACTTGACAGAGACCGTGCTGGGGGAACTGAGGATGGTCACAGCCGCGGGAGAGGTGGGGGGTTTGCTCAGGGAGCTTCAGAAAGTGTGCCGAGTGCACTGTCAAGGCAGCCCAGGATGGGGCGAGGACTCAGCCAGAACTGAGGGCGGACAGGACATGTGCTTGGCCCCGGGCCTGTCAGTTTTCTTAAGATGGAACTCTTCTCGGAGGGCGAAAGGTTCAAAACGTCCTGCTCACTTAGGGGACGAGGTCGTTTGTGGGAGCGGTAAAGAGGAATCACTGTCTTCTCCACATCTTCTCCCTGGAGGTCTATTTGAGATAAAACAGAGGATGTGGAAGCGCAGAGGTGTAGGGACGCAGAGCTTATCTGACCAAGGCATCTCCCCAGACGCGGCTCACGTGGTCCGTGTGGCTGATCCAAACTGCAGTTTCCCCGGCTCTGCGTGACCTCCTGATCGCTCACCTCGTGCATCTGTTGCGGGGCTTAAATGGAGTGTTTGCTGCAGAGCATCCCGCATTGTGCCTGGGGTACAGCCAGGGCTGAAGGATGCGTGGGAAGTTACAAAAGGTGATGATGGGGCAGGGGGGAGGGGGTGGTTCCCCTCTAAGGTTGGGCCAGGGTGGTGCGCTGGGGTCTGGAGGAGCCAGACCATGGATTCCGGCTGATTCTGCTTCTGCAAGCCCAGAAGTAGTAAGTAAAAAGGTTGGAATATCTGCTTTGGGATTTCAGAGCTCAAACCCTTTCTCCCAAATATTGCTGGTCCGGGTACCAGAGAGGAAAAACGTAGCATTGCCAAATAGCGCAGTGCCTTCGAAACAATCCTGGGCAGAAAACTCTGCAGAGCAGCAAGGACCATGATATTGAGAGAGATTTGAGGGAACCAGTAAACCTTGCAAAGCTTAGAACAGCAGAGGCATAGATTTCTCATACTAATCAAGTGATTTGTGGGAAAATCCTATCCATCTCCCTAACCTGAGCTGAATCAAGCCAATGATGGCTGTGAGTTGCAGAGTGAGCTCTGAGGCAGGCGCCAGGCTGGTTTATGGTCCTGCAGAACTTTTCTGCGGCATGAATCCCCGGTCAGGCAGGTGACTTCCAAGGAAAGTAACTCCCCCTTCCCGGCCGGCCTCCGTGCCAGGCTCTGTGTTGGGTGAAAGTGTGTTGATGGGTGGTGCAGGGCAGAGCTTTGGGGCGCCCATCATGGGAGGGGATTTAACCTGTGGAGGGGGGACAAGCACACATTTCCCTGAGCCCCTGATGGGTGGGCAGGTACTGGCCAGGCTGTGCACTTAAATGTCTCAGGAGCTGTCTGGTCGGGAGAGATCCTACTTCTGTGTGGAGAGAGATGCAATTGACTTCTTACTCTGCCTCCCACAAGGGAAGGAGTGGAGAATGGACCCTCTGAGAGCTGTTTTCAAGCTGATCTAGGTTAACCCCTTACGGTTGATCCAAAGTATTGCTTCTTTGATTATGAGACGGTATTTCCCAATCTAGGGTAAGTTTAATTCGAGGGCATTCTGAATAACCTCAGGAAGGCTCAGATGAAGCCAGTTTAAACTCTTCAACGTCGAGGGGAGACACTGTGTCATACTTGATCTGGGGAGACGGGCGGTTGTTTGGGTCGGGCGGAGGCAAGGCGGAGATGGGGGGTGGAAACGTGTGAATCTTGGTCCAAGCTGCAGTGGCAAAACACCCACAATGCCGATGGCTATTTTTCTGCACAGAAAAATAAATTTCCTACAGTTCAAAGAAAGGGAAATACTGTGGCTATAAAACCCATGGAAAAATGTTTGACTCTGTGAATAACCAACATAGAAAATTTAGGTTGCATGGGCTGTGGGCTTTGATCCTGGCTCTGAAAGTTAGTTGTTCAGCCTTGTGAAAAAAAGTCACCTAACTGGGTCTCAGTTTCTCCCTCTGCAGAGTGAGGGTGAGAAGGTCTACCTTCCGGGGGTGCCGTGTATTGGTGAGATGAGGCGTTCAAGTCAAGTGCTTACCACCGGTAACAATTCCAATAATCACAGTCATTAAAAAATTCTAACTAAAATGGAAGTGAGATGCCATTTTCCCAGCTATAAAATTACTGAAGTTTAACAAGGATGTGGTTCGGGGTCACGAAGGTCCGGTAGGTTGGTATAACTTCCTGTGCATGGAACCATCACTGGTGCGGTCCTTCTAGAAAGCATGATTTGGGGGGATTTTCATACTTTTGATTTACTTCTAGGATTCTGTACTAAGGGAATAATCAGAAATGCGGGAACATGCGCACGCACAGAGTTGTTCACTGTCATGCTATTTATCTGGAAAACGGGACTCAACTTTCCCCAGTTGCAGGAAGCTAATTAAATACGGTCTGGTACATCCATAGCAGCCGTATAAACGTATTATATAATATATATATTAAAAATATATAAAAATTTGTATAAAACTGAAGAATGTTAATGACAATTTTCATGAAGCCATATGTTAAATATCTTCTAAACTGGCCAATGAAATGTATATACACATGTACATATGTGTATATATTTATATAAACATGAATAAAATACACCAAAATGCTAATAGAGATTCTCTCCAGATGGTGAAATTATGGCTGATTAAAAATTTATTTATTTATTTATTTATTTTTTAGCAGGGGGAGGGGTAATTAGGTCTATTTATTTATTTACTTTTAGAGGAGCTACTGGGGATTGAACCCAGGACCTCGTGCATGCTAAGTACAGACTCTACCACTTGAGCTACATCCTCCCCCACAGATGATTTTTTTGTTTGTTTTCCTCTTTGTATTTTTTCCTGCAGTTTTCAAATATCTCACAGTAAGCCTTTATTCATTTTTATAATAAAAATAGTAAAAGTCATGAACTGGACATGAGATCCAGTAGCCGAGGGGACTGGGTTCTTGTCCTGTTCGGAAGTGCTTGTCTGTGGATCCGGCATGGTGTAGATGCCCCAGAAGCTTGTGGGAAGGCTCTGTGTCCATTCTCTTCTTACTCCTCTGTCCTGGACAATGTGGGAGAGACACACATGTTTGGAGGATGGAAAGCGCCACTTGGAACAGAGAGGATGAAGTGGGGATGTGGTGAATGCTCTCTGTCCTGAAATCCAGCTGCTTCTCGGAAGCCACGGACCCGGTGACAACCTGCATGTTTGGTCACTGCCAAAGCCCTGGCCAGACTGGAACGGACTCCCCTCTGACCTTGCCCTTGTCCCCGGGAAGCCAGGAAGAGGTGCCTTAAGACAAAGACACAGCACTGCCTCTGCAATGCCGGGGTGATGGAGACACACGCTTGGCAGAGGCATTGGGTCCGGGGCGGGGGTGGCTCCCACGACACAGCTGTCTCCAAGCCTGGCCACGTTACAGGGCGTCTCACCTGCCGCCCCGTGCGTGTTAGGGAAGAGGTCCAATCAACAGCATATTTGCATATCTGTAACTCATGAAGTGTTCCGATGCAGGTGGCTTTTTTTTTTTTTTTTAACAGAAATCACCCTTTTGTTCAACAGATTGCCTTTTGAGGATGTATAATGAGCCAGGCCTTGGATTTGGCGCTGGCTTTTTCCCTGGTGGATAAAGCGGAAGCTTTTGAGAAGCTTGCTCTTTTCTTGTCCCTTGGACAACTTAATTCTGATATATATTTTCAAAATCTGGAATTAAAAAAAAATATTGGTTTTGCTTAAAGTAGGACACACTTGCTTCGGGTCTGTGAAGTATTGTGGAAATACTGTTTTATTATTATTATTATTTCCTTTTGGTGCAGATGTTCCCAAGTGTTATGTAAGTTTAAATATTTTTTCTTTAATTCATCCTTACAGCATCACTGTTGAGATGGGGCTGGGCGGGGGAGCCCTGACTTCAAGTCAGGAGCAGGGGACAGTTTGGGCTTGAACTGTGGTCCCCCTGAGAGCCTCCCAGGGCAGCTTCTGACTTCAGTTCCTCGGGGCGGACTCTGGTGATGGACAGACTATGGCCACTGGCCACTTGGAGGCTCTTGGCTGGGGACGTGCTGTGTGCTCTCAGCTCTTTAAAATTTGCAAATACAATGGCTATTGTGCTATTCTTTCTTAACACTTGGTGCCAGCTTCTGGTTCCCGAAGATCCTCTGAGGCACCAGATAGCAAATGTAAATTGTAACTTTTGTAAAGAGGCAGCCTGGCACTGGGTAACATGTTGTGATGGGTTCTTCCTCTCTGCCTTGGAACGTGCCCAGATGTTTTGCTTCTTTTAAAAATCTGACATGGCCATGGCCGGCTCTATAAATAGTACCAAACATCAGCCATAATACTGGCATGATGCTGAGTGTTTTTTCCTGCCACCCACTGAAAGTCTTGGGAGAAAATTCTCTCTCTCTACACACACACACACGTTTCTAGTTATATTTAGACATAAGTAGAAATCTTGAATGTGTTCAAACACGTACGTGTTTTTATTTCTTTCCTTTTTTTGGAATTAGGTAAGAAGGGCTTAAAAAGCCTTCAACAAATAACAGAAAACAAAATGACTTTCCAAGTATCTGCTGTGTCCATGCACAGTGCTTAATTAAATCAGTCCCTGACATCAGAACTCACAGTCCAGCAAGAGGGCGGCTTTATTAGTAACTAATTGTAACCAGGTTTCCTGGACATGGAACTGTGAAAAGATACCTTTTACAAATTCCTGGGGACTTTTCACAGCTGTATTAGTTTGTCAGCTTTGTGATGACAACGTGCTACAGAGTGAATAGCTTAAACCACAGACATTGGTCGTCTCGGGTTCTGGAAGCTGGAAGTCCTTGGTCAAGGTGGTGGCAGGTGGCTTCCTCCCGAGGCTCTGAGGGTCTGCTCTGGGCCTCTCTCCTTTGCTCGTAGGTGACCATCCTTCTCCCTGTGTGTCTTCACATTGTCTGTGTGTCTGTCACTGTGTCCAGATGCCCCCTTTGCCTAAGGACACCAATCTTACTGGATTGGAGACCACTCTAATGACCTCACTTTAACCTGATTACCTCTGTTAAGATGCTCTCTCTGGGAAGGGGAGGGGGAGGGTATAGCTCAGTGGAGAGCACATGCTTAGCATGCACGAGATCCTGAGTTCAGTCCCCAGTCCCTCCATTAAATAAGTTAAAAAAAATAAAACAAATTACCTCCCCCACCAAAATTAATAAAGCATATTAAGAAAAAGCTTCTCTTTCCAAATAAGGTCACATTCTAAAGGCGTGGGGGTTGGAACATCATATGAATTTGGGGGGTGGGGGGAGGGGTGGCACAGTTCAGCCCATAACAGTGTTCTCTCAGGTAATACTTCCACCTTGGGGAATGACTTTTCTTAAACCATCCCAGATCGCCAGACTGATACTATTTCTCTACCTTTCCCCTCACTAAGGAGCGAGTTTATATAAAAACAAATGCAGACGCACACACAGAAACGCTTTCCCCTGGACCCTCCAAGCCCCGCATCTTCAGGTGAGCCCAGAATGTGGCTCTCACTTACTCAGGTTTTTTTCCTTCAAGAGAGTGCCGAGTGCGTGGTGATGTCTTAGCAGCGGATGAGATGCGTGCACTCGCTCCAGACGCTGCACGGATCAGACCGGTTCTGCGTCTGGAAGTGCCCCCGCACACAGACACCTAATGCCACACCGCCTACGTGCTCAGAGCCGTGCCAAGGCCACAGAGGGGCCCAAGGGATTGGCCCTGCCCAGGAGTTGCCTGTGATGTGGACGTGGAGACAGAGCCCACATCCGATGACCAGAGAACAAGGGAGGTGTGGCAGTGTACCCGAGGGTGCAGCGAACACGCAGAGGAGGGGGTGACCCCTGAATGGAGGTCAGGCAGGGCTGCACGTGCTAGTCTACAGGAGGCTGAACCAGGGCCAGGTGGTCTAGGAAGTAAAAGGGGGAGGGGCTGGGGTCCTGGGCTGTGATGGTGGCGTGAGCACAGGCCCCCAAAGAGGCACGAGCGTGGCAGGTGTGGGAAGGAGACAAGCCTGAGTCTCCAGGCCATCGGCCTGTAAACGTCGGTTATGCTTTGCAAATAGTTCCAGTTTGTGTTTCTCCGAAGTGGAAGTGGCTGAAGGGAAACCTTCCTCCAGCTCATCACAGCATTCTTAGCAATTTCCATCATCGGAGTCCTTTCCCTGGACCTCAAAAGTGGGGCTCCAGTTGACTCTTTCAACCCAGTTCTCAGCACCTCCCTACGCATTGCCCGTCCTGGGCCTGGCTGGACCGCCCCTCATCTCCAGAGACCCTCCGCTGGCCTAAGACATGCTGGTCCCCTCTACCTGATGCCCTGCCCGCAACTCTGCAGGTTCGAATCCCACCCGGCCTTCAACGTTCAGTTCAAGTGTCCTGTGGTCTGGGGAACTTGCCCAGATCTTCTCTCCTCTCCTGTCCTTGGCTCTAAGGGATGCTCATAGTCACTTACAGGTACTTCTCTGAATTGTTGTTACTACTTAGTAGTAACATATGGATTGAGTACTTCCTGTGTCCCCTCTTCTCTGTGCCTTGGATCAATTGATGTATAAATCAAAGACTTCTGCTCTCCTTGAGTTTATGTTCTATCCTAGCTAGGGAAAACAGATAATGAAGAGTGGAAATGATATATAAATAAATCATACAAAATATTAGAAAGTGATAACCTTATTTTTCAATTTTTAATTTTTATCAAAGTAGAGTTTTGATTTACAACATTGTATTAGTTTCAGGTGAACAGCAAATACATTCCTTTTCATACTGTTTTCCATTATAGGTTATTACAAGCTATTGAATAGAGTTCCCTGTGCTATACAGTAGACCTTGTTGTTTATCTACTTTATTTATAGTAGTGTGTATTTGTTAATCCCAAGGAGGTAATAACTGTTATGAAAAAAGAAGAATGGGAGAAGGAGGGTTGGGAAAACTGCTTTGGGTTGCAGTTTTAAAGAGGGTGGTCTTTTGATAGGCCTCTGGAGGAGGGTTATATCCGTGTGAAGGCTTGTGCAAAGGCCCTGAGGCAGAAGTGTGCCTGCCATGTTCCAAGAACCAGCAGGCGGGTATGGTTGTGATGGAGTGAGAAATGGAGAGAGAAGTAGGAAATAAAGTCAGAGAAGTAATGAGGGGGGACATCACATGGGGTCTTGTAGGCCGTTTAAAGTATGGAGGGAGACAAGGAGGATTTTGAGCCAAAGTGATGTGAGAAGATTTATTTTCTAAAATAACACTCTGGATGCTGTGTTTAGAATAGACAGAAGGCAGAGAAGGTGGAAACAGGAGACCCACCTAGAGGTTACTACAGTGGTCCAGGTGGCTTGGGCCAGGGTAGAGGTGATGCGAAGTGGTCAGACTCTGTCTGTAGTTTGAATTTTATTATTAGTGAAGAGATTGTGATATATGAGAGAGGGCAAGGAATCAAGAAAGTCCGTGAGGATTTTGGCCTGAACTCCGCCGGCGGCAGGAAAGGCTGGGAGAGGGGGCCTCCGGCAAGTGAGAGGCTTTGGAGTTGGTCCTTGTTGGACTGGAAACTCCTTAGGAGGAAGTGTGCCTTGCATTCATCTTGACTGTCTCCTTTGGGGCTCAGGAATTATCTGTCACTGATGAGTGTATCATATTATCATCTTTCAGGGGCTGCTCCGAGTGCAGAGAATTCCTGGCTTGGGAGGACGGTGGTTCACTTAGCGGTCATTGTTCAGGTCAAACCTCTGCCGCCGCTGCTTCCCCAGCTGGGGCATTTTGCTTCTTTGACACTATTCCGAGGTTCAGGGACAGGTCTCCAGTGGAGCTGGGCTGTTTGATGAGGGTTTGATTGGGGGTGGGTTGAGCTCAGGAGCCGCCAGGACATTTGATAGTGGCCCAGAATATTTTCTTGGAACTAATCTTTCCTCTCCCAGTCGTTATCACACCTAATGAGGATGATTAATTGGTGTTAATTGGTATGCCAGCGTGTGTGAGTCCTACTAAAAATTCAGTGTTCTTTTGGATTCTGGAAACTAGAGTGGGGAAGGGGGAGGGGGAGGGGGAGGAGAAGGGGGGTGCTTTCTCTAGTATCTTATGCTTTGGAGATTTCTGGTTAGATTTCTGTTTTGTTGGTTGGCAGAGAGATTTGGTTGAAAGTGTCCCCAGGCTGACACAGGGGGCTGCTTAGATACAGTATTCCCAGTGGGCTTGTCCCAGTGATGGCGATGACATTGAACCGGCTTACGTCTGTATTGTTGAAAGAGGGGACCCGTCACTTCACAGATACTTCAGGGACACCTACTCAGTGCTGGCCACCAGGCCAGGAAATAGGGGGATGTGTGACTGATGCCTGACGCACGGTCCCCGTGTTAACACCCAGCTACTGAAAGAGGTAGATACGAGACACAGTGAGAGGCAGAGTGGGGTCTTGGAAGAGAGTGAGGTGGGTTGCCCAGCTGGACCTGGAGGCTGGAGAGTTGGGATTTTGGAGTCAGAGAGACTAAAGGTGTTTACAACCGTCCTGGCAAGAAGCGATGGCAGCCCGGATTAGAGCAATGATGGTGGAGACCAGTGGAGACGAACTGGTACTTTTCTTC
Source organism: Camelus bactrianus (assembly GCF_048773025.1). NCBI lineage: Eukaryota > Metazoa > Chordata > Mammalia > Artiodactyla > Camelidae > Camelus > Camelus bactrianus. The sequence continues at coordinate 31,413,510 of NC_133564.1, read as the reverse complement.
TCCTGGATTACTCTTGATTTTTAAAACTACTCTCTAATGCTAATGATGGCATCTACTAAGACATGGTCCTCACTGAACCTTGCCATCCATCCAATTGTTGCCGAGTCCAAACTCGTTCTGCTCGCCACACGACAGGCCAATAAATCGGGAGGTGAAGTGTTGGGGCAAGGAATAGTGACTTTATTTGGAAAGCCTGCTGACCGAGAGGATAGCAGACTCATGTCTTGAAGAACCATCTTCCTCCAGTCAGAATACAGGCTCCTTTTATAGAAAGAAAACAAGGGAGGGGGTGTGGTTGGTGGTTGCAAACTTCTTGCTGCAGGAATTCTTTGCAGCTGTCCACGTGGGTCAGGCCATGGTGTTCCGGTAAACCTCCAACAAAGCAAGGTTATTCTCTGTTTTGCAACTTGCCATCTCTACGTAAGTGCAGAAGTGCTAACATCCTTAAAGGTCAGAGCCCGGAGAAAAGACTCTCCTGTGTATTTCAGGCTAAAGGCAACACTGTTTCACAAAAGGTGCAGAGCCAGCAAGACTGAGCCTAGAAAACAGGGCACAGTGGTCAAAACGAAAGGAATAGATCTACTATGGAGTCAGATCTGTTCTCCTCTGTTACACTATGAGGAAGGTACTAGGGTGAACTCATCTGTGCGAGGGAAACCAAGGTCCAGATTTGAAGTGACTGATGTCTCGACCAATCAGGGTTTCCTAATTCAGCCATTAACTCCCCGCACGGTTACCTCCTCCGGGAAGGTCAGGTTATCCCATTTCATGGATGAAGAGTTTGAGGAGGAGCGAGGGGTGAGTGGAAGGAGGAGGCTAGGATGGTCCCTAGTTTGGGGGCCACTCCGATTTAGGGAACTATGCAAACACTGCCAGTGGGTCCGAGTGTTTCTGCAGGGCTGGTGTCTTGGGTGGAAGTCAGAGAGAACAGGTGTGTGGGGTGTGGGCTTGAGAGGGTGCGTGCCTGTGGGAAGGGACTTCCGATGGGTGGAAATACAGCACAGTTACGAGATGTGTCACCTTTCCTAATCCCAGAGTGGGGGCCATGGTTTGTGATGAGAGCAAGGGGCCCTCTTGGACGCCCGGCTGACCCGAGTCACAGTGACCACCGTGCCCTCCTCGCGGCCCCGGAGCGTGACACCCCAGGCTGTCGAGTGGGACTGACATCGTCAAAAACAGCGGGGAGGACTCATGATCCCCAAAAGGTCCCATTTCCTGACACCCTGTGAAGGTGAACTGTTTTAAGGCCTTTTGGGATGACTTTTTAGGGTGACTTGGTTTGGCCTGGTTCCGCGTATCTCGATCTTCCGAAAGGCCTCTCTTTGTCACTGATGGCCTGATTTTCTTGGCAGAGGCAGTGGGACTGAGGAAGCCACGTCCTGGGGGGAAGCGTTCTGTCCGCGATGGCCTCGGGGACTTCTCTGCAAAATGAGGGACTTGGCTCTTCAAGGAGCTGTGGATGTTTGGGGGTCTTGGCCCGCTCCCCCCGCCATAGCAAAGGCTAGTGGTCCACCTTCCTTGGCTCCATCAGGAACCCAGCACTGAGTCAGGCCGTCAGGAAGCTGCTGGGATTTGGAGGCATCCACCCAGGGCCAGGGAAAGGTCATAGCGACAGCTTTCGGTGACTTATTTGCATCTTGGATCATGTTCTAAAATAGCTTGATTTCTGAAGGCCATTTAAATACTGATAAGTGGGCATTTTTGTCGACAGAATGACAAATAAGGCGCGACATTAACATTATCTTTTCGGCGCACATGTGAGAGTGCATTCAGGGAGGGCTGGCTAGGGCCTGGGTTGCCAGTCAGGTGACACGGAGAAGGGGGATGTTCTTGGATGAACCAAAGGCAACACATCCCTCCCTCCAAACAGGCAGCTGCCCTCTTTGTTATCCTGAAGGAGTCTTCATCTAAATCTCTTTGTCACCTTGCATGGAGGATTTTTTTTTTTTTTAACCTCTCAGGGCTTCAGAGACTGAGGCTTATTGGTACTGACAGCCCCTGATTATTTAAAATCCTGGAGGCCAGGCTGTCTGCTGTTCTGGTCTTCGGAGAGTTCAGCCGGCTGGCCCTGGCTGAGTGCTCTGGGGCTGGGGCTCTGAGGGCCACAGGAAATAGCCAATCTCCCTTTCAGGCTAAAACAGTCAACAGAAATAAAAAAAAAACCAAGCAATATCCCCTTTATTCTTCCCCCTTATGCCCCCAGTCAGCAGCGCCTCCCTGCTGGAATTCAAATCTAATTCTGAGACAATAGCCTTGTAACTTTAAGCACAGAAATGTTGCATTCTAAGGTGGGGCCAGAGTCTGCCTTCACAGGAGGGGCTTTGGGGACGCAGCGGGAGCACTTACCAGGTTGTTCCCGTGCCTCCTTGTCCGGGGAGAGGGGAGGGCTCCGAGGGAGGAGTGGAGGGGATCACCGTTACCTAGCAACAGCCGCATCCAGCGATGGGACGGCGGCTGGAGGAAAGATGTTTACACGGGCACCTGGACAGCCTCTCTGTGCCCCTCCCCAAGCTCGGGAGCTCTTGGGGTGCTCTTGGGGGCCCCCTGCAGAGTTCCTCACTGTGGGGTGCCTTTCCCGCTCCCGCCGAGTGTGTGCGCATGCGTGTGTGAGCATGCCCGTGGTCCAGCATGAGCACGGAGGTGACGGGAGGGCAGAGGCTCCAGACTGAGATTACAGATCTCTTGGAAGTCACCCTCTACTTTCAAGTAGAAACTTTGCCCTTGGGCTGATGGCTGCAGCGACCAGGTTTGCCCAAAGTTGCCCAAATTGGCCCTGATTTGAAATATCCCATTTTGCTTGGGAAGCTTGTCACCTGGTTTTTTTTTTTTTCCCTCTGAAAGCCCCAAATTGGGATGAATGTCTCTAACATGAGACTTTAATCTGAGCTGAAAACGTGTATTTAGGAGAGTAACTCAGGACTACTCGCTATCATTTTAGACTCACCGGGGGCGATTTCCCATCCTTTCCTGAGAGCATCTCCTAAATGGAGGAGGAAAGAGTGTGGGGGAGCAGGGTCCCCAGCGGGAGGATAGGCTTCCAACCGATGCTGGGGAAGACGAGGGTATTAGGAGATGGATCAGTCCACCCTCAGCCTTGGCCCAGGGTCTCATTCATCCTGGGGAGACCCAGCTCACTGTTGGTGATGTTCACTGGCCTGTGTCCTGATCGGGGATCTCTTTTTATTGATGATTGATTAATCAAAGTGTAGTTGATGTACAATATTATATGTTACAGGTGTACAATATAGTGATTCACAGTTTTTAAAGGTCATGTTCCATTTAGAGTTATTATACAGTATGAGCTATATCTCCCCGTGTTGCACCATAGATCCTTGTAGCTTCTTTATTTTATACATTGTAGTTTGTACCTCTTAATTCTCTCCCCCGATCTTGCCCCTCCCCGCTCCTCTCTCCCCACTGGTAACCACTAATTTTGTTCCCTAGATCTGTGAGTCTGCTTCTGTTTGGTTAAGGAACATTTTTCATGTCATTTTCCCACCACTCCTTGCTCCCACCCCTCCCTTAACCTCTGCAGCTCATGGAGATTTTGCAAATTCCCTTTCCATGGTCATGTCATGCTTTAATATCTCTGGGTACAGAGGTGGAGAGATACAGTGATTTCTCTGCTGCTCTGAGTTACCTCTAATGGTGTTTGTCCTCTGGTAGAGGAGGGAGGAGCGGGTACTTCAAGAAATCCCTTCTCTTGGGCATCCTGTTTCCTTGCCCTATAACACCCTTCAGCAAAGGGTGCAGCAACTTCCGTAAAATAGAAATTCTTGCCACGTGTCTTTGTGGAGCACGAAGACATTTGAGGTCTGTCTTCACCTGACACTGGAGTAATAATGCCCTTCCTTGGAAGCGTTCACGGCCCCTGGGGTGGAGAAGATTTCGCAGTGAACTGTGTCAATCACCCACCAACCTCCTTGGAAGGTCACGGAGGGGTCATGGGCTTGCCTTGCAAGTAGGGGAGCTGGTCCAGAGGGGAAAGAGTTAACGCCTGCCCAGCAAACAGGAGCCCGTCCTTGTCCTCCAAGAGGGTGTCCCTTAAGACTGGTCTGCTCCAGTGTCCTCTTCCTTAGACTGGAAAGAAGTCCTCACTTTATTTCCAAGACTACACTCTAGACCCATTTCTGCCATTCATTTTTTTTCCTTTTTTTTTTTTTTTTTTACTGCTTAGCAGTTAGATGTGAAAAGTATCTCTTTGGTGCTGTTTGTTTATTTCATTTTTCAGTTTTATGAAGTAGAATTATTACAACTTGACTGCACATATACAATATATTGCATATAAATATATGCACATACATTTTATTATACTGCACATACATTTTATTACTTTACGCATATGTACCAATCATTGTTTCTAAGAACAGTTTAGAGCTTTAGCTTTTTAAGCTTACATAGTTATCAAAGGAATACAGCCAAGCACAAAATAAGAATCAACAGAATACAGTAATCCAGTCATAAAGGACAGTCAAATGTGCTTACACATATTCAAGAAATCAATCGTGTAAGTTATAAATAATAAGTTGTTCATTTGTGTCCCTTTTTTTTTTTAGGTTCCACATATAAGTGATACCATATGGCATTTTCCTTTCTCTTTCCATCTGCGGTTCATTTTTAAGGTCCGCAGTGATCAGATTGGCTTTCTTTTCAATCAGTGCGTTCATTCAGTTACTCAGCCATTATTTTTTTCAGCATCTATTACGTGCCTGGAGGATCAAATATGTGTCAGAAATGTTCTGAAGTTCCCAGAATTAGCCAGAGTTCTTCATTTTTATCTTGGTGGGGGGAAATTGGAAAGATCCTCAAGGAAGGTGATGGAAAGATTAAGGAAGGTGATTAGGGCTCCCTCCATCCGGAGAGGAGGTGGGTAGGTGTCCTGCCGATGGCCACCAGGTGTGAAGACCTCTTCGGTGAACGGTCCTGTGTTATTCTCCAGTTTGCTTGAGAGGAAGCCCATCAGCAGTATGCTTTTTGTTTGCTTGTTTGTTTAAATTATCTACCACACACCAGATTAGATGAGGAGTTTTATGCACATTACGCACTCTCATTTTTATGACTGAGAACCGTGTGTCAGTTACCACCCTGGGGGGCAAGGTGAGTGAGGCCAAGCCCCTGTTCTAATAGAGTTTGGGGGTCATCTCATTTTGTCTTTCTTATAACCCTGGGAGGTAGGTATTTCTAGTCTTTCATAGAGAATGAGGTCAAGACGAAAAGAAATTAAATGGTTTAGCCAAATTCAGGCTGGAGGTTTAAGTCCAAGGTTACTTTACCCCAAAGCCCAATATTATATACCCCTTCCCCACGGGCAAAAAATAACCCCCTTGGTATCAGGAAAAAGGCACAAGACACCAGCCAGTCGGTATACATTTGTTGGGAGGCTTGTCTGTGCTCAATAACATATTACGTAAGAGAGTTGTGTCATGCAGACGGAATAATGTCTCAAGTCTCAGAAGAAGAGTGGGGTTTCTCTGTGACCTTCTGGAAGCTTGCGTGATAGTTCTGAGGCTAAAGGGAGTGCCTTCCAGGGAAAAGGATGAGACAAGCAGAAGTGAATAGAGGCAGGGACTGCAGGAGACCTGTGGGAATGAAGAATGGTGTCTGAACCAGAGGGTTCAGTCCGGGAGTGATGGTGGATGGTCCTGGATGGATGCAGCAAAGCGCAGCTCTAAGGACTGTGAGGTCAGGAAGGGGCGCTTCAGTTTGGAGTCACTGGTAAAACTGCAGACTTTTAATTAAGTAGGGCAGCTCCGTGTAAGTGATGGTATTTCATCGCGCATCTGGGGTGGGGTGCAGGGCAGCTCACCAGGCAGAGCCTGGAACCAGGCTGGCCGACACGTGTGCCTGCTTTTGGTGGTGTTACCAAAGGCAAGTTCATGTGCCCAGCATACCATGAGACCAAACAAATTGAAACATCGGAGTTTGGAGCAGAGAAAGGTTGATTGCAGGGCTAAGCAAGGAGGACGGGGTGGCTCATGCCCAAGAAAGTCCCGAACTCCCTGAAGGGTTTCAGCAAAGCATGTTTAAATGTTTAAAGGCAGGTAAGGGAGGGGGTCGCAGGGTGCGTGATCATCTCTGCACAGTCCTCTGATTGGGTGATGTTGAGGTAACAAGGAGGTCAACACTATCAACCCCCAGGGCCAGAAGTTCTGGGGCCACATGCTCTCCATCATCAAGTAGTTAATTTCTTCCCTTGGGTGGTGGTTTTAGCATCTGAAAAACTCAGGAAATATACAGGAGATACTATTATCTGGGTCCTTCCCAGAGGAGCTGCCACAGAGGATGCGGGGGAGGGGTCTGACCCTGGAAGCCCAGCCCCGCGTGGTCCTGCTCGGTGACAGTGGCAGTGGAGAAGGAGGGGCAGACGTTTCACATGTTCTCCTTCTTAAGGTCAGTGTGAAACCTTAGAGCTCACTGGTCAGCGGGAGGGGCAGGAAGGGTTTGGCGTGATCTTTGCTTGAGGATGGGGGGAGGGGAAGGTCAATTCGGATGCCCTTGGACTCCGTTCTGCCTCGACAGCCTAACTCAAACTCTCTCTCCTTCTGCTTCTTGTCCTGGCCCTTGGGAAGTGCTCATAATGCCCACATGCAGCCTGCAATTGGAGAGCTTTCCTGGCTCTGGTCCCAGGACTGGGAGGTGTTGGGTCTTGGGAAAACCAGTGTGCAGAGGGCTGGTAAACCCTCAGACAGTGCAGGCACGGAAGGTGAGCTGGGCTTGGCTCTTCCCCCGGTCCCTATGGCAGAGCTGAGCTGCTCACTGCAGTCAGAGACGTTCCCCAGCTGCTGTGGCCCCCAGTCCTTGAGCCCCTGGTCTCCTGATAGCCCGTGGCCCTTTTGGTGTTGTCTAATTTCATTATTTTGAATACAGGAGATTTACAAATGCACACTTTAATGGGGTTACACTTTTTATATGAATATACTTGCACATCAGAACCAATCATTTGTTCATTCTTCCTTCGACGCATATGTAAAGTAATTGTTCTATATATTATGCAAATGTGTTAATACTTTCTTTGTGCCAGACACTGTGCTGGCCCCTGGGATACAGCTGAGGTTAGTCATCTCCGCTCTCAGGCAGCAGACAGTCCGCTAAGTGGATGCAAATAAGACAAACAGGCAAATTCGTAGTGTTTTCTGAGTGTGTGATGGAGAAGTCAAGCAAGGTAAGAGGGACTGGGAATGCTGGGAGAAGGAGATAGTTGGAATTCTGCATATGATGGTCCAGTGACACCTGGATGGAGACTCAAAGGAAGGGGAGAATGAGCCAGGTGGGAATCTGAGGAAGAGCCTTGCAGGTAGAGGAAACGCCTTGCAGGTAGAGGAAACAGCAAGTGCAAAGGCCCTGGGGTGGAGCGTTAGGAGGCCACGTGGCTGGAGCTGTGGAGTCACTCGAGGGCAGAGCAAGAGGTGACTGGGACAGAGGCAACGAGGGGGGAGCGTGGGTCACACAGACCACTCAGGGCTTTGCAGCCACTGTAGGGACTTTGGCTTTTAATCTGACAGAAATGAGAAGCCCTGGGGGTGGCCTGAGCAGGAACTCATAGGCTCTGACTTCTGTTTATCAGGATCACTTTGGTTACTCTCTTGAGAATAAAATAAGGATGAGAGAAGACACGAAGGGACTGGCGGGGAAAGCAGGTAATAAAGTAAGTGAGAGGCGATGGGGCCTTTCGGCGACATAGGTGTGGAGGTGGTGGAGGGCAGGATACGTTTTGCAGCTGGAGTAGGAGAAAGAGACGCGTTCAGCATGACTCTGCTAGAATGTCGGTTCCAACCTCGTGCCTGCAAACCAGAGTCATCACTCTGTGGGTAGCCATTGGGGCAACTGTGCCCTGAGGGTGTTGCCTAAATGCAGACCCCGTGGTGGGGGGAATAGAACACTGTTTCTTCATTTGTGCGCACCTGTGTGCATGGGGGGTGTGTGCGCATGTGCGGTGCCTGTCCAGTTGGATGCCCACAACCTTGGCACTGACTGCATCAACCCAGGCCAGCACCTCGGCTCCTCCGGCTCTGGCCAGCTATTTACACACCAGAGACAGCCAGCCCCCCTCGCCACCCCCTGCCACGGCATTTTGCGTGTACATTTTGCAGGTGCTGCCCTCCACCTAATTATCCACCCACTTCCTTTCCCAACCCCCTTCTTTTTGGAAGTTGTAAAAAGATGAGACAGCAGATGTGAGCCCAGTCTTATCAGTAATCCATAAACCACCGGGCATACCCCGCTCATAGCTCAAGCTTTATGAAAAGTTAAAATTAAATCAGGGCCACGTTATTAAGCTAAGTGATTTTTTTGCTGGATTCGGATGAATTCCTGTGTGTGCCACATCGTTTGCTGGAATTGTGCCTGGGGTGCCTGTGGGCTCTGAACACACATCCACCAGCTATTAGTGCAAATGGATCTGCTTCCAATGGGGCACCTGAGGTTTCCCCGCCCTGGGATGCTGGCACTGGAGGCAGAAGCCTCATGCTCGTGGCTCTGGGTCCTCTGGTGCCCACAGACCTTAAACAGCAGGAGGGGAGACAGGAAAAAAGAAAAGACACGAGGTGGCAGATGGTATGCCTGTGTGGAGATGGATTCGAGTTTCAGAGGGAGATCGGTGGGGGACCCCCTTCTTTTTAGGGGTCCAGGGAGGTCGGCAGTGTATTCTGAGAATGCTGAGTTCTGGGGATGCTGTGAACCAGAATTGGTGATCTATGCTCTCAGCCTCCAGACAGACATTCGGGAGCACCGGGCTGGCTCAGAGTGTGGCTGTTGGAGGTGGTTTCTTATATCCATTCCCTTGCTTCCTTGGCTTTCTTTCCTTTTGAAACGCTGGTGAGTTAGTTGGCTTGGCATTCTAAAATCCAAAAATTTGTTGGGAAGGTCAGATAGATGTTCAGCAAACAGGTTGGAGAAGGGAGGACATCTTTTAGGACTCCGATGCTCATGTTCTGCCTGGGGTGGTGAAACAGCCAGCTTGGGGTGAGTCTCAGCTTTATAAACTGAGGCTGTGTGGCTTTAGGGGACTGACTTTCTAAGTTCCAGTTTCCTTCTGGGTCCCAGTAAAATAAGAATGAAGTAATCCCTCCTAGGACAGTTGCTGGGGAGAGATGAACTGTGTGTTTAAATCATCCGGCTGGGATTCAGCCTGGATGAGATGATGGGTCAGTGTTCACTGCACATCCTTTCTGGACTGGGAAGGAGAGAGGCCCGGGGTCATTGGCAGGGTTGCCTCCGGGGCCGAGTCCCTGCCCTGCCTGGATGGCTCCTGTGCCACGACGGGGTGGTCCAGTTCCTCTCTGTTCCAGATCTCCAGCTCTCCTCCGGTTCTGATACCAGCGCAGGAGGAATCAGGAAGAAGATTTTTTTGAAGGGGGCGTTTTCAGAAGGATCTCAGTCTTGGCGTGGATTGGCACATTTGCTTCTGCATTCACGGCTTCATTTTTGTCTTGGACTTTGTACTGCAAGACATTGTGTGAGGCTCAGGAGCCGGAGAAAGTGACATTTGTCACTCTGGCTGCGAGTCGTGGAGAACTTGTAAATTCAGCAAAAGGTTGATGCTTTCAGCCCTCGCCTTTGCGGATAAATAGCCACACACAGATACGACTTTTTTTTTTAGGGGCATCTTAATGTCTAAATTTGCCAGTACGATGTAATTTAATTTTTGCCTGACCCCGTTCAGGATTCATTCAGTAACATTCGGTGCTGTGTGCAATGTCAGTCTCTTTTTTTAAAGAACCGACTTGCTAAATGGAGGAAGAATTTCAATCTGTGTTTCAATGGGAGTGCTCATGATTTTATATTTTTAGGAACTCGGTTCTTCATAAATATTGGAATTTCTCAGCATCCACATCAGCTTCCGTGCGTTTTCAATTTTTGATATGTTGTGACACGTTGTTCGGTTTTGGAGAAATATAATTTGGTAGACTTTTTACAGCCATCTCCTGACATGCTTGGGGCTGTCTCTAATTTGTTCAAATTCGACGTACACCATCACGGTGTGTACGAAGACTAGTCCCTTGGGCAAGTTGCAAGCCCGCTGTGGTCAGGGATGAAGAATTTAGAATGAGACGCTGCGCCCCCTGTGTGACCTGGGGTCATGCCGTCATCCCCAGCTCACGGCCGCTGGGAACCCTGACTGGTACCCAGGTGCCACAGGGCAAGCGTGACACTTGAGCCCTTTGGCCTTTGCTGTTAAGATGCCTCAGCCCTCACCTTGGCCCTTAGAACCATCCTTTCCTGCCTAGGTGGAGACAACTTGTGGTATGACAGCCTGGCCACCCATCTGGGGGCCACCTTGCCTGACACCCCACCATGAGAGATTGATTTTTCTCAATTTCTCTCCAACTTCTTTTGCAATGCAAAAGGTTTCCTTGCTGTGTTCACTCTTTGGGCATATGTCCAGTTGATGGTTTGGGGTTAAGTTGGGAGCCCTTTCCTGTCATGTGAGAGACACTGTAGTCTGTAACCTGTGTTCGCTCCCAAAATTCTTCATGGGCTGAAAAGATTCGGGAGTGATCATCCTCACGTCCAAGGTGGTCAACCCGCATCTTCAGGGCTGCTTGTCACCCAGTCCTGCTCTTCACGGAGCTTCGTGTGTGGCCCTGGGAGCAGCAGGGGGAGATACTGTGCTGGTCCAAGGTGGCAATGTCACCGTGAAAAGGATTATGGTACCCTTTTGAAAGGCCTGCGGAGGACACTGGGAAAATTTATCTTCTCTTATCGATACATGTAATTCAGCAATTACGCCTGCACATTCTGGGGGGGGCAAGGGGAGGTGGGCAAAGTGTGACAATGACCCTGGTGACTCCTGAATATGATCTGTCTTCAGTTTGGCTGCCACTCATCTGGCGGACCCCCTGCCCCGCCTCAGGCTGTTGCTAAACCCACGCCAATGCTCAGTTTCTTTTGGATTGGAAGATCTTCAGGAAAAAGGCTTTTGTGGCAGGGGTCATTACCAAATACTGACTGTGTATAAGCAGATGTGATTATCTGTATTTTCCGATGTGGAAACTGAGGCTGAAGACTTGCCCCAGAGCTAGGATTCGTCCTGGATTCATCTGGCCACAAAGTCTTTATTCTTTTTTGCTTTACTGCGTAGTTTTGTTACTTCTCTGTAGACAGAATTAACAGCCTCTTCCTACAGAGGAACCTCCATGTCTTTTCCTGTATTTTAAAGCCGTTTGAGGAGTTAGGCTGAAAAGTAGACCCGGGAGATGGCGGAGTAAGAGCTCCGAGGACGTCACTCGATCGGAGTGTGAGGTGCGGGGTCCCCAGTCCCCCCCGTCTTCCACTCAACCCTCGTGACTTAACTCGCCATGCACGGTGATACACAGAAGCCTGGGGACACTGTGGGCTAACTCATCCTCCCCACCACCACTGTCATCATCGGAGCATCTCAGGTGAACATGGGAACATGCGGCATTTGCTTTGCTAGCCGATAGGACCCGGGGCATCTGGCAGCGGAATTACGGCATCTTACCTTGAGCTGCTCCTGCTCTTACCCAGGGTTGTTTTGCTTATGTTCAAGGCCCCCGGAAGGCGAGAGCTGGGCCTGTAATTTTCCGTGTCTGACAATTAACTCAGAATCCTTAAGATGCTGTATACACATACATATTGCTAGTTTCTCCACCTGTCACTGCCAGGGATTTCAGGAGGGTGAAGATTTGTGTTGCCATGCGTGTCCTGCTGGTGGGGAGAGGAGGGAGGAGAATAAAAGGCAGGAGCGTCACTTGTCACCTTTCTTTCTGTGGGTTTGTGTCCCCAGTTAAGCCCCTTCATCCTCTGATGGGGTGGGACAACCACCCTAGCGGGGGAGCTACCTGGGACAGCTCCCCCATAGCCCCTGAGGCAGGAGGGAAGCCAAGAGGCCTTGAGGGCCCGCATGGGACTCCACTGCCTATTTTGCGTAAATCTACTTTCCTGAGAAAACCCAATCGTCCTGAAGTTGCTGAAGTCAGGAATGGCCAGGCAGGCACCAGCAGCCCTGGCCCTGCTGGGGAGGACCCAGCATGGACAGAGGGTTGATTCTGTGGTCAAGGGCAGTGACAAAGGCTTTCTTTGGCTCTCAGGAGTCATGCCCTCCATCCTCCAATTTAATTACGTACAAGCAAGTTGCATCTTAATGGTGAGAGGATGCCAGATGTGACATGCTTTCCGACTGATCATAAACACCGCCATCCTGTCCCGTCCTGTCCTGTCTTGTGGGGTCACCTTTTGTCCCACTGGGCAGGCGACTGGCCAGGGCCACGTACAGTGAGTGTGGGCCAATTTTACGTGTTTGCTGATGAGATCTGGGGCAGGTGGATGCATGTGGTGGACAAAAAGAGAAGAGGAGAAGGGAGTCTGTTGGTACCTTGAGAATGGAAGTGAACTCTTCATGGAGGGCCACATAAAGTGAGCTCTCACACTGTCTCTGTAGTCTGCCCTTCTTGGGGTCTAAATCTTCCTTCCTAAATTAGTCATTCCTCTGGGGGAAGGCACTGAACCTCTCTGAGCCCCACAGAAGTGAAGCCGTCTTCTCAGGGAGAGGAAACTTTTTGACCCATTGTCATTTATCCATGCTTCCCTGTAACTTACTTATTCAACCCGTCCATCTGGGGGTCCAGAGGGAAGAGAACAACAAAAAAAAATCACCACCTGATCTCAATGCCAAGGCAGCGCCCAGGGACGGAGGGTCCATTCTGCCCAAGACCTGGTACCAAGGAGATTTCCATTTGCTTCTGATCCAATAGGAGGCAAAAGGCAGAACTCAGATATTTCAAAGTACTTTAAAAGAGGAAGCTTCAAGAGAGGTGAAAATTAACATCATCTCACCCCTCCCCACCCCCATTGAGTTCCCTGTTCTATTCGTGGAAAATGGCTTCTTCCTGCCCCTCTCGGCGAACTCTTGACTCACCTTTGACCTTGACTTTCTCTTTCTCCAAATTCCTCTGGTGAAACCGTCCTTGAAGTATATCTTGAAGCCTACAGGAAACGCCTTGGTCTTAAATGCAGATTCACTGAGTATTGATAAAAGTTTACATGGTGTAGCTCTCCCCCAAATAAAAATACACAACCTGTCACCCCTGAATGTTCGTTCCTGCCCCCTTCTAGTCAATAACTCCCCATGGCTCTGATTTCTCTCCTGCAGAGTAGCATTGTCCTTGAACTTCGTGTAAGCGGGAGCATACATTGTGGACTTTTATGTCTAAACTCTTCTGCTTCACATACTATTTTTGAGACTGGTCATTTTACAGGTATTGCATGGCTTTGCGTCATTGAGTTGTGTTCCATTGTCTGGATATACCAAAATTGGGTTTACCTATTTATTGACTGGTGGAGGTAGTGGGGATTGAACCCAGGACCTTGTGCGTGCTACGCATGCGCTCCACCACTGAGCTACACCCTCCCCCGAGGGGTAGCCCGGTCTTGCCTGCCTCTCTGGACTGAGTGGCGATCTCGTCACTTGCACTCCAGGCAGCCAGGTGCCAGCACTGCTCTGGTGGTTTCCGGATGCTTCTGCCTTGGTCCTGAAAACCTTTAGTGATGGACACCAATATCAGAAGTGTTCAAGCTTTTGATTGATTGTGATGGTAGCAGAGAAGTCTTTCTTCAGAGCAGAGTTTGTCCTTTGAAGGGAGATGGGACCCTGGCTTAGTTATCATTCCCACCCGACCCTCCCCTGGTACGGGTGCAGCCGCTGAAGTTCCTTTGTGAATTCCTCGTGCTCTTCAGAGTGTGCGTTGGAAACCGCCAGCTGACCCTCCCTGACCTGGCTCGTGCCCACATCTAGGGCGCCACCCCCCGCATCTCCTTTTTATCCCTTTCCAGCCGTATCTTAGTGCTCATAGTCTCCTGAATGCAAAATTCCAAGTCATAACACCCTGCTTAAGCTGTTTCCTGGCCCTGGAAAGTGCTTTTTTGCCCATCCTCCAGTGTCTGCTTGGGGAAATATGACCTCCTTGGAGCCAAGACGCTCCGGCATCCGTCCTTCGTGAGATCTTCAGGGTTGCTGTCTCCCTGCTTTGTGCTCCCACCTGCGCTTCTACATACCCACCCCTGCTGGGCTGCAGACGCCTTAATCACCTTTCTTTCCTCAGTGCCCCGCAGCCTGAAGTTCAATTTCCTTTATATTATGGGCGCAACCTACTTTTCTTACATTAACTTCACTAATTTCCCTGCTTTAACCTTGCACTCCTGCCAGAGTGGTAGGCATTCTGTACAGTACAAGCATCTCTCTCCACGCCTGTGCCCACAGTGTCCTCCCTCACCTGGAATACTCTCTTCACTTTGTCTCCTTTTTCCAACCCTTCCCGCCTTGGATTGGCTTCTCGATTCTGCTTCCTCAGGAAGGCATCCCAGGACACCGAGAGGAACGGTGTTCAGAAAGAACTCTCTCTCCTCTGAGTTATCCTTAGTGTTTCTAAATTCCTTTGTCACTCACCACATCCTTCTTAAAGGCCCACTGTCTGTTTAGAGAATTGGGACAAACACTGAAGAAGAGAGTGTAAGAGCAGGATACAGAACTCCTTGCATCCGTCCCTGTCCCACAGAGCCATGTGGGCTGACTTCCTGGGGCTCATTCACTATTCAGAGCCTGGGGTCTCATGGGATGGATAGCTTGGTGGACCCTGTCCTTCAGAGGTGATGCTGGGCATCATGAAAAGTGATGCAAGTGATCCTGGGTACCAATGATGGAAGGATAGACCTATTCGTGTAAATGGTGAGGAGACTTGGAAGACACGGGTCAGTTCTCTTCGGACAGATGCTCCAGCCTCCATGAGAATTGGTTCTGATTCCATCAGGTGCCTTTGGCTGGGTGGTGGAGGGCTGTGGTCCTGCTGAGTCTGTGGATTGTCTGGGACAGAAATAGCTCTTAGCTCTGCAGAAGGTGTCTCTGGCCCTCTGCTTTGTGTCATCCCAGCCTAGCGACCGATAGCCTGAAGGGTTTTGAGTCATTTGGCACTGGGGCCATCAAAGCAGCCAGCAGAAAAGCCATAATCACCTCTCATGGGCTCTCGTGGGGTCCGCTGAGATTCAGGACATCCTGGCTCTGCAGAGTGAAACACCACAGCTTGTCAGAAAGATGGTGCAGTTGCCAACAGCTTTGGTCCGGACAAACCATTTACCAAGAGCCTAAGTTAAGTGGGCAGGGGGCCAGTTTTTGAAGTCTAGTGTCATTTGAAATGAACACAAACAGCGGGGGACGGAGGAGAAGCGTGAGTGTCGCTGTGTTCAAATTAGCTGTGGGAGTTTTGGGTATTGTCGGTGTACTGTATTCGTCTGGTATAAGCTTCATCTCAGAGATGCCCTACCTGTCCTTGGATTTTGATCGTCCATGAAAACTGACTTTATGTTTCTTTTTTCTCTAATAATGAGCCTCGTTGGAGCATCACACAGTACTTCCTTGCCTTCCTTCTTTCTCTCGCCCAAATGTAGAAATTGGCCACTGCGGGATCTGGCCAAGGTCCTTGGCCTTTCTCCTCTGCACTGTTTTAACTTCCAGAAACCGTGTGCACGCGTCCTGCTGCCAGACCTCCTCCCTGCCTGTGCGGGGTCCAGTACCACCTGCAGTCTTTGGGCTGAGGCTGTGGGCTTCAGAATCCATGTTCAGTGGATTGCTGGGAGTGAGGTGGGAGGAGAAGCCCAGAAGCCTGAGCTGACACTGCCAAAGGAGTGACCTTTTTGAACCCCTCCTTACCTAATCTCACTGGCTCCTGCGGGTCCACAGTCTGCATCACCTCAGCACTGTGAATTCTCATTGTCACCTCTATTTTGTTATCACTGTCATTCCCTTAACATTTTCCAAGTTCTTTAATTTATCTGTTGTTTATATCACTATATTTTGAACTCTTTGGGAAGAGACTTTGTCTCTATTCCTTTTGCACCGTCCTAGCCTCAGTCTCCACGGGAACGTAGAGCTGGGTCTGCATGTAGTGATGCTCATTAAACGTTTGCATTTTGGGAGATCTTACTAGTAAATCATTTAGAACAGTGGTTCACAAAATGTGGTCCAAAAACAGGTTTCCTAAGACCCTTGCAGGACGTCTCTGAGGTCAACATGAGTATCACCATCGTATTAAGGTTATTATTTGCATTTTCCTCTCGTTGAAATTCATGGAAACACTTGTGGAAGGTGTTGCAACTTGGACCAAAGAGGCAAAAGCCAAGGGGGTAAAACCACAGGTTCCTTAGTCCAAATCAAGGCAACGGCAGTGCTGGACTAGAAGTCGGCATAACTGCAGCACACTCGTCGTGGTTAAAAAAAAAAACAACCCAGAAATGTCAGTTGCACTCAAGACTGTCTTAGTGGAAGTTTTAGAAATTATGGATTGTATTAATTATCAATCTTTGAGTACACATCTTTTGAATATCCTGTGTGATATGAAGTGAGGATGACACACAGAGGACTTCTGTTCCATACCAATGTACAAAGGTTGTCTTAAAGAAAAGCACTTGTACAGTTGTTTGAGTTGTGCACTGACCTACTGCTATTTTCACAGAATGCTATTTTTACTTGATTAAAGGGCTGGTAGACAAACTACTCTGAAAAAATGACTATTCAGATTTAAATATTTGGGGGGATGTTTTCTCAAAATTGAGTGGAATAAGCCTGCCATTTCAAGGAATACAACTACGTATTTTTTTTTGTCAGTAATAACATTTAAGCATTCAAGTGAAAATTAGAATTTGGGAAAATGGCATCTATCATAATGAACTTGACAGCTTCCCAAACCTTATAGACTTTCCTGATGAGATGGTTGAGATTAATGAATGTTCTTTTCTGGATATTGTATAATGAAATTTGTCAAAATTTGAAAGATCTGTATAATTCAGTGAACTGTTCTCTGCATGATCAATGCTTGTTGTTAGGGAGTCATTGATGGGGAGAAGAGTTATCCAAAGTGCTAGATAGACCAACGGAATTTATTATTACCAAGTACAAAAAATTCACTGATACGGTTTCAGACTTCACATTGCAACTAACCTCTAAGAAGTTGCCCCTGGTCAAAGTTTGGTGTAATATATGTAAAACAATGCCACTTTCCATGCTAATTTATTTCAAATGTAGTTTTTGAAAATAAACCTTATATTTTAAACTAATTTCACATTTATAAATAAGTTGCAAACATAGGACAAAGAGTTTCTGTGTACTCTTCATTCCATTTTCCCGGACGTTGACATTGGGGATATAGGGTTAGAGTTGGGGTGCATTTATTAAATCTAGGAAATTAACATTTAGAAATCATTATTAACATTAACATAATTATTCATGTCAGTATGCAACATTAACTAACCGACAGACTTTATTTGGATGTCACCAGTCTTTCTGTTAATGTCCTTTTTCTGTTCCAGGATCCAATCTAAGAGCCCACTTTGCATTTAGAATATAGTCGGTTTTAATATAAATACATCATATAGGTGAACATGTCATGGTTTGTTATTGTTATTTTAAATGGCATTAATGCACATTAAAAAATTCTCAGCTTTGCTTTCTACCACATTCAATATTGATGAACGTGACCCACACAAACAAAAGCCCTTTTAGACCCTCAACAAGTTTTCAGTGTGTAAAGGGGTCCTGAGAGCAGAATGTTTGAGAACTGTTGACCTAACATACTCTGTAGGAGAGAGAGGTTCAGATTGGCAGATGGATCGGTGGTGAGGATCGTCAAAAGACTGAGGGTTTGCATAACGTCTCCGGAGAGTTGATTCCCTCCTCTTCCCCGAGTGCCATCTGTACACATACATGAGTGTGCAAAACTAAATTCAGGGAGGAAGCACCTGGGTCCTGGAGGCAGCACTGGATTGAGCCATTTAGTTGGCCGGCGAATGTTGGAGTAGCTATTATGTGCTGGGGGCATTCAAGGCCCTGGAGATACAGGGGTCCATATGACAGAGGAAGTCTCTAGCTAAAGTGCATAAATTATCTTGGGGGGAGTTAGACAACAAAGACACAGACAAAGACATGACATCACTTTCTGAACTGGTCGTGCACAAAAACAGAGAAAAGAGGGTGATGTCATAGAGAGCAAAGTCGATGATTGGGGAGTGGGTGGGTGCACATAGCAGGAGCAGGTGGGTCACATCTGGGAGAAGGTGGCCAGGCAGAAGGTCTCTGGTGGATGAAAGTTCCAAGTAGGAGCTTGGTGCTTTCAAGTGGATGGAGGGAAGGCCCAGTGAGGCTGGAGGGTGTGAGTAAGGAGGAGAGGAGAGGGAGATGTGGCTGGGGAGGGAGGCAAGGTCTGCACCAGGTAGGGCTCCTGGGCTGGGGAGGGGGTTTGGATTTTATTCTCGTTGCCTGGGAAGCTTTGCTGGGCTTCCAGCAGGCAAGCGGCAGTATCTGATGAGCGAGTGAGATCACCCTCGAAGGATGGACTATCAGATGGCAAGTAGCAGGCTGGGAGAGCAGGGAGGTGCTTTGCAGGAGCCCAGGTGAGAGATGATGGAGACTCAGGCTGCAGGTGTCCTGCACGGATGGTAAGACACTGCCTGATTCAGGATCTGTTTTCGAGTTAGAAGCAGCACGTCTTGCTAATAGATGGGATGTGTGTGGGAGCAAAGAGCAATGGAGGAGGGACCTTAGGTTTCTGTCTGGAGCAGCTGGGCGAGTGCTGGTGCCACTTACTGAGATGGGGAGCCCTGGAGGGCAGTGAACTCACAGATGGTGTTCAGTTATTCTCTTTGAATTTGAGTTAGGTTTGAGCCCCGTTGGATAGCCAAGCATATAAACTACAGTTTAATTGAACAGATAATGACCAAATATCTACTCTGTGCAAGACACTGATCTAGGTGTTGAAGGATTTCCTGATGAATGAGACTCACACACACAATCGTGTCTCTGTCTCTCTTGTCACAGTGCTTTGGAAGCCGAAAAGATGGAGTGAGTAATGCCATCTGGGTGACTTATCCTCTTCCAACCCCATTTTTAGGAATATGTTGAGAATGACTAAAGAGTGGGAGAATCCAGGAGTCAGAGTAAAGTGTGTGTTCTTTAGAGGACCGGTGACATGATTGGGTAACTGTTTGGCAATTTGGGGGACCCCAAAAGATATAAATATGATGTGTCTTTCTCTGGAGAATATAATCATCTCTTTCTCCTGGGAAATTTGAGACATTTCATCTCACTCCTCCGTCCTGTAACTGTGGGAGAGAGGTGGGCGGAGACACATCTTTACTCATAAATATATTACGAGGAAATAACGGGAGTACACAGGAAAGCAGAAAAGAAGACTCTTCCATGTGGAGTGTCTGGGCATGCTTGCTTGGTTTCAAGATGATGAAAATAGGGCAGTTGGGGGTTGGGAGTGGCCTCTGGTCAGCCTTGGCCAGCGTGGGTCAGGGGAAAAGACTGATGGGTTGAACGTCTTCCTGCCCACCTGCTTTCTAGATCTGCAGGCTGGCTTCTCTGGCTCTCTAGGCAGCTGTGCCACCTGACCTGGCTTGTGATGCCAGCATGGGGTGGTACCCGCCAGCCCGCCAGCAGCACGCCCTCCGGCCTTGATCACTATCTGCCAGGAGCAGAGAGCTGTGACCTGCTGGGGACCCCTTCCCCCCACCGCGCTGTCCTTGGTGCTGAATCTGGAGAGGCTGAATTTGTTTCTGGGATCAGGAATCTGAGTGAAGGGACTTCTGAATGGAGGAAAGGACTGGATGGAGAATGATACAACCCCCCACTGGTCTCCCCCGAGCAGTAGTGTTATTCATAGTAATAAATATAACAGTAGCTACCATTTATTTAATTCCTACTCTGCACCAAGCTTTTAGGGACTTTACGTTCTTTGTTCTCACAGTAATACGATGTTATTATTAGCCTTTTTTTAGTGAGGAGTAAACTGAGACTCAGTGATTAAATAACTCCCCCATGTTTTGTAACTCTGCAAATGGCAATGCCAGTCTTCACACTTTTTTTCTTTAATTTTTAAAAAATTTTGTAAAAATTATTTTTTATTGAGGTATAGCTGATTGACAGTATTATATACGTTTCAGGTGTACAACACAGTGATTTGCAATTTCTAAAGATTTTATACTCCACTTAAAGTTATTATAAATGTTAGCTATGTTCCCTGTGCTGTACAATATACCCTTGTACTTTATTTATCTTATACATGGTAGTTTGTATCTCTTAATCTCATACCCCTGTTTTTTCCTCCTGCCTTCCCTCTCCCCATTGGCAGCCACTAATTTGTTCTCTAAACCAGTGAGCCTGTTTCTTTTTTGTTATATTCACTAGTTTGTCTTACTTTTTGGATTCCATATATAAGTGATGTCTTTCAGTATTTGTCTTTCTCTACCTGGCTAATTTCACTTAGCATAATACCCTCCAAGTCCATCCATGTGGTTGCAAATGGCATTATTTCATTCTTTCTTTTTGGCTGAATAATATTCCATTGTATAAATATACCATGTCTTCTTTATTCAATCATCTGTCGATGGACATTTCGGTTGCTTCCACATCTTGGCTGTTGTAAATAGCGCTGCTGTGAACACTGGGGTGCATGTATCTTTCTGAATTAGAGGTTTCTGCTTTCTTTGGATAAATGCCCAGGACTGGAATTGCTGGGTCACCTTGATGTCCCCAAGCTTGTGCTTTTCATTCTGTAGAATATACTGCTGTCTGACTCGTGTCTATCTCACCAACCACTTTTCTCCAAAAGGTTCAGTTGGCTTAGATTCCTCCAATGAACTGAAAATAATCACTACTTTTTTGGGTGGCGGAGTTGGTGGTGGTTTTAGTGCAAACGCTTTGTTGTGTTTCTGGGAATACTCAGGCATGTTACTCAGGTGATGGGTGGACACAGGTCCTGACTGCAGAGCCTGGGGTCACAGAGTGGAAAGTACGACATCCATGTAGGGGGGATGTTTCCCCTTCTGCGAGGCTGTCGTTTTTACAGCCAAGGAAGAGCTGCTTCGGGCTGAATCATTGCCCTCTCGGTCTCACCCTTCAAAGCCTTTCCCTTCGTTTCTCGAGCCTGTCTGATTTCATTTTCCTCTGCTTGGGTTAACATCTTTTTCCCAGGATGGCTGATGGCAGGAGGAAGTAGACAGAAAGGGCACCTGAATCCAGAATTCCAGCAGGTAAACCTCTCCTCGTTTGCAAAATTACCCACTGCTAGGAGGTTTCCTGGCCCCTGGGCTTCTGAGGAAAAGTCTGGGGCTTAGATTAGAGGCCATATCACGTGTGCCTTTGAAATAGTTTCCACTTACTCCTTGGGCGAGTTAGTGCTCTCTGGAGGCCAGGAAGGGCTGACCTTGGGTCTTCTTGTCAGAGCCCTGCGGGCCCCGGGCTTCGTTTAAGGAGGTTCAGCCCGTATCTGCTGGACAGATGTGAGCTGCCTCCTTAGGGGCGACGCGAGGGCAAGCTCCCAGGACAGAAGGCACCTCTGGAGATGCCTTTGTTTGCCTTCCAACCCAGTTACAGAGACAATATGTTATTAGGGGAAGGGCATTCTCCTTGTAATTGTCCCAGCAGTGGAAGTCCTTGGGAAGGCAAGTCATGACATGTGAGGCCAGTTGGTGGCCTCGGGCCTCCAGCACCTGCTAGAGGCTTGTAGGAGGACTGAGTGAGCTCCTCTTATGGAGAGAACAGTGTGGAAATTTCCCCGGAACACCACCTGCCCTCACACCACCTGCCCTTCCCTGTCCTTCCTTGGTGCCCCCTGCTTTAACCAGAGAGACTAAATTGCTTTGGGAGCCAGCCAAGCTCTCCCTTTGTGTCCTCAGAGTCACAGGGAGGAGGCAGGGATAATGCGAGGGGGACATCCATCAGCGCCTCATGCCTCGCACAGTGTCTCACATCTAACGTGCTGTTTAATTGTCACAGCACCTTCGTGTGCTAAGCAGGGTGCACACAACTATACGCATTTCCCAGTTGGAGAGACTGAAACTTACCAAGGTGTTTTCTCCCAAGTGACTGGATCGTCGCAGTTTTTTCTTTTTCGTAAAGAGTTGGGAAAGAGGGCTGCCTTTACAAGCCAAACAGAATTCCTTGAACTTCCGCTTTAAGTTTTCCCTTTAAAACGAAGACCTTCCTGGACCCTTTTCTGCCCTCGAAAGGTTAAAAGAATGGGGTCAGCCCTCCCTGAGAGGTCAGCCACCAACATTTTCCCCGCAGCCCCGCGGATTCATCCCTCCAGGTCCCCACTCGGGCTGCACCCACCCCAGCTCCCGCAGCTCCAGATGTGGAGGCGGGTGCTCGTGGAAATGGGGAAGCCGAGGGTGAGTGAGGCCAAACATCGCTGCCTTTGCTCGTTAACGGTATTCACCATTTATCAAAGGAAATGGAAAACAAACAGTGCAGGGTTTTAATTACTCAGCATCAGGGAGGTGATCAAACACCCGGTGACTTTAATTACGGAATCCAGAGGCAGGCGGCTCCGAGGCGGCCGCTGCAGCCCAGCCCCTGGGAAGCCCCTCCCGCCGTGGAACCCTCCTCCGTGGCCCCCAGACCCATGCTCCGGGACACGTGTTCTCCCTTTGTGTTCCAGAAGCATATAGGGAAATGGAGGATTTGGGCTTCTTGTTTGGAAGGTTGGAGATCGGGCTGAGTGAGGGGTTGGGGCAATGGTGGGATGGATTCAGGAGAGAGAAATATGTAAAAGGCTGTAGGAAAAGAAAACAGATGTGAGTGGGGAGCCCATTTGGGAAGAAGCTCACAGAGCGGCCGTGTCCCAGGGCTCAGCCAGAGCCGGCGGGCGGGCGGACCATTCGCGCACCTTTGGCAGAGGGACTTTCTCTTTCTCTGATGCCTCCGCAAGGCCACTGAGGACCTGCTCTCTCCAGGCTTTGAAAGAGGCTGAAGTCCAAATGCTGGGATTCCAGGATCCACAGATGAGGTGAGGCCTGCATCTTCCCTGCGTGGTACCCAGATGTCAGGTGGCTGGTCCCGCTTTTTCACATCTGGCCTCCTTTTGGGGCTGGTCCTAATTGATGCTCGGTTCTATCCTTGTTCAACACAATTTCACCCTCACTGCTCCCTCCAACTTTATTGTTAATATTTTTTAAACTAGCAAGTGTATTTAGCCTGTGAGGTTGAAAGCTTGCCTACCAGGTTCCCTGAGATTCCTCGGGCAGTGAACACGGGTTCCACCACGTCCTCCCAGCAATCTCGCGGAGTCAGGATGCTCTTGCCTGAAAACGAGCAACTGACTTGCCTGCAGTCAAACTACAGGACGCGGCTCTGTTTTCAGAAGCTGCCACAGCCTGCAGGTCTGACGGACCATCTCGCCCACTGCACCGAGGCTGCGTTACCTTCCAGAAGCAGTGGAGTTGCCAGCTGGCACGCGGCATCTGGGAGAGACCTGAAACACCAGGGCAACGTGGCTTTAACTGCCTGGAGATACCCACTAATAACTGTTAACTTTGTGTCCTCTTCCCGAGTGGCGGATCTCGAAACGAGACTATTTGCTCTGGAGAAGCCAAGCTTTTTGGAAATGATAATGAAGAGGCTGAAAATGTTCTGTTTGATGCTGTTTGGCTGTATTGATCTGGGAAGAAGCCCAGGGCGTCCCCACACTTCTCTCAGGAGATGAGCCAAGTCTCAGGGAAATAGGGGAACTGAATGAATTGAAAGGTGAGGCTCTGAAGGGCTGGGGATGTGATGTTAATCGGTGATGGATGCTCAGCTCAGAGCCTCACTCAGGACCTGCAGTCACGTTCCCTGGGACCAGTTCTGAAGCATCCCCTCCCCCGATGCACAGAGCATTCAGTGTCTTTGCTTTTTGTCTCACTGATGCTGACGTCACCCCGGGGACCACTCTCCTGGAAGAACCCCGTTATTTCTGCTCACAGCAATGCGACAGGTGCCCGAGTTCTGGCCCTGACCTGCCACCGTGCGTGACCCAAGGCAAGTCCCTTAATTCCTCTGGGCCCCGTTTTGTGCTCTGTCAGGTGTGGGGTCAAGATACTTTTACTTCCCCAAAGGAGTTGAAAACGCGATGCGCTATGCGAGATCACGTCAGAGAGTCTGGAAGCTTTGTTGCCAATGCGAGGCCAGCTCTTATTTCATTTAACTCCTGTGTTTTCTTTCCTGATCCCCCGTCTTCACTTGTCAGGTCTGCTGGTTGTTTCCTCTGGTGTTTCTCAGAGGCCCCCGGGTTGGAAGAGATGGGTGGTGGCGTTGGTTGCGCTTCTGCTGAGTTACTCCAGCGCCAGTTCTGTGAGTCCTGGTTGTCTGGTATACACAGCTCATAAACCGGAGGGGAAGGAAGGAAGGAAGGAAGGGATGGATCCTGAAAACTGGCACATGGTCCTACTGGGTTTATTTTCCAGTCCTGCCCCAAATTGCCCAACCAAACAGAAATCAAAGTCGGCAGCAAATCCATTCACCTGATTTTTACTTCGCTGGTCGTTCTAGGGGTGGTCTGTGTTTGAGCCTCTTCGATCACCAGGGTGTGTTGTGGTGACTTGCAGGCACAAATTCCCCAGAACGAAGACAAGTAACAGACTCAGGGTGTGACCCTGAGCTCGTAGAGTTGGCAGCTGTTGAATAAATGATGCGCTTCTGTGGACTGACCATCGAGATTGTTGAAGGCTGGGAAGGTGCCAAGAACCTGGAGATAAAAAGCTGAAATATTCAGAACTTGCTGCAGCTGCTTTGGAAAGATCAGAGGAGAGGTTTTAGCCCAGCGGGTGGAGGGGTGTCCATGCCATGAGCAAGCCTTCTGCTCCCCAGGAAAACGGACATTGCACTCGTCTGTACATCACCTCCCTCCCAGCTTTGCTCTGTTTTCCAGCACACGAATGCCACTTGGCCGTGAGTAGGACCCAGGGGTCTGTGACATCGGGCCGGGTCCTGATCCAGCCACACCTGGGAAATGATACATTCGGGGCTTTTGTCAGGGGGCTGTGGAGTTCAGCTGGGGACTGGAGAGGTTAGCCACGTGAATGTGATGGAATGAGGGGTCTGGTTCCAATTTGCAATCAAGATCCCAGCTGTAGGGGCGCTTTGAGATGATTCAGTTCACAATTTGGGGTGAGTTGGGAGGAAACCCAAATTGTTTCCTAGCTTTGTCTTTCTGCCCACAGCTCCAATTTCAGGGCTGCCGCTGTTCTGGAGGAGTCTTTAAAAAAAATGTATTTTAAAATATCATGTAGGACTCTGGTTGCCTGAAGACCAGCCAGGGACCAACCAGATTGGAGCTCTGTAATGACTACCTTCCTCTGGCAGAGATTTACAGTGGATTAAGTGATTATATGTGTCTAATTGCTGTGAACTCCCTTTATGACCCTGGCAGGTGAAGACAGCTTGTAAATTATGGCTTTCTCCTGACCCCCAAGTCACATGCCGCAACCCGGGCAGATCTGTGACCAAACCCGGCAGGCGGCAGCTGCAATTGGCTGGGTCTTTCCTGACCGTGAGGGCTGGAATTCTGTTAGAGCCTCAAATTCCCTCTCCTTTCGGCAAGTGCAAAGGAAGGAACAGAGCTGGAAGGTTTTAACAGGGCTCGGAAGACCCTTAGAGCAAATGCTGAAACAATAGTTGATTTAAAAGCTCTGGGAAGATGGCTGGACCTGGAGTCAGGAGACACGGATTTGAGTTCCTGCTCTGTCTGTGTTAGTTCTGTGGACCTTACGCCGACCTGCCCTTGGGCATATCCCATGGGCTTTCTGTAACCGTCCCCCAGGCCCGTACTGTTGTGAGGGCCCTATACATAAAGTGCTTGCTCCGTACGTCAGTTTCTGAGAGGTCAAGGTGTCGCTGGACCGTGCTGTTTCTGAAGGCTCTAGAGGGGGACATCTCCTTGTTTCTTCCAGCTCCGGTGGTTTCCAGCATCCTTGGTTTGCTGTTGCTTCACTCCGATCTCTGCTTCTGTTTTCACGTGGCCACCTCCCCATTGGTCCAAGTTCCTTCTTCTTATAAGGACACCAGTTATTGAATTAGGATCCACATACGCCAGGAATGTTATGTATATGTGTATACAGGGAGCTGGGAGGATCTAGAAAGGGGCCCCTAACCCAGCTTGGGTGAGAAGCGGGGACCACGTCCCAGGGAGGTGATCCCTAATGCGTGGCTCAGCGGGACGATGGGGAGCGGAGAACACAGTCTAGCCTTTAACAAGCTGGGGGTTGCTTGCTTTAACCATGCTGTCTGTGACACGTGGCAAGCCTTGGGGTGGCTGGGCTTTGTTGGCTAGTGTAGCAGGAGCAGCCTCTCCTGGTCCCCAGCTGCATTCACATTTCAGTGGACTTAGCACTTGTTCAGGCTTCAAACTGGGTTCTCATCACACACTGTAAGGACAGCTAGGTCCTGGAGGAAAGCCAGTCAGTCATGGGGCCAGGTCTGCTTCTGGTGTGCTCACTGCCAAGACACGTGGCCGCGTACTATGTTTTACCCAAGGATCCCACGGATGGGGGGTCTAATGACATCTCCCAGGAACGTCTCTTACCTTGGGACAAAAATAACCTGTACTGTCTTTTCCTGGCCCCCCTGACACGAGCCTCCAATGGATTTGATTGTATACAGTTTGCATTTCGTGGGACTCCGTAGAAGATGAGTGCCAAGGAACTCCCCCGGCTGCCAGGTGGCTTGAAATATCTCATTAGGATTAACTGTGTGGGAAGAAACAGTATTTTTAGCAGTGGGTAGGAAGTGTTACTGCAGTGTGACTTATTTGACATTATGGAACTTGGAATCATCAGTTCAAGTCGGATGGTGCGATAGTAACTGTAACCACATCGGAGACTGCAGATCAAAAGACCGGGAGATGGGGGCTGGCACCAGCGCATCTCTGTCTTTTGCTTATTAGAAATAGTACCAAGCCTCTCCCAGGAGACAGTGTTACTAGAGACAATTCTTGGCCTCATGTTGCACGAATATTACTCTGAAGAAGAATTGACGGGCTTCTGGAGGAGTTCTGGGGCTTTGGGAATTGATCTGGTCTCTGAATTTCCGATGAGGTGGGGTCCAGAGTGAGGCTGGCTTCCTGAGGAGGCATGAAAGAAGCAAGGTTGGGGTGCGGGTTTGCCCAGAGGCGGCCTTTGCAGAGGTCAGTACTTGGGAAGTTTGGCAGGAGTGGCGTCTGGGATGGACACGGTGGAAGGGTCAGGACGGAAGCTGGGGAGGCCGGGGCTGAAATGACCTATGACAGTTGCCCCATGCTGGGCTACAGTGGCTGATCTTTTCTGCCTTGCATCCTTCAGCCACTGGGTGTGGGCCACCCTGGGTAGGAGTGTGACCGTGGGCAGGGTGACTGCAGCAGAGGCCATTCCCGATGAGAGGACAGCTAAAGCCCGAAAGCCAACTCCACCCCCAGCAGCTGGGTCAGGAAGCTCTGCCCAGAAAGGGCATCTAGTCTGTCCACCCCAGAAAATCGCAGGTACTCATTTCACTGTGGGTTGGGACCCCTCCGTCAGGAAGCAGGTCACAGCCCATCGACTTGGGGGACTGGCCTCTTATTTCTGGGCTCTGAGAAATCGGATTGCTGCTCGCGATGGGAACTTGGCTGGTGTAGATGGAGTCATTACTTAAACCCACTTCCCTCCTGCTGTGACCTGACACCTGCCCAGCTCACAGATCGCTGGGCGGGGCGTTCTCATTTCTGACAAAATACTCACCTCCACAATCCGAGAATCCCCTCTTCCTCCCTCTCGGGTCCGATCTGGAAGGTGGACTTTATTGGGCATCTCTGCATTGCTGGCTCCCCCAGTGTCTGGTTTTTTCCCCCTAAATTTAAAAGGGTGACTTTGGCTCCTCTCTGTCCAAAGTGCCTTGTAAAAGGAAGACAGTAGCATTCTGGACGGGTGGCGAAGTGTAGGGAAAGGACGCCACCGTGGGAGCTGGGGTCCCAGTTTGCCTTTGCTAGCAGGGAGAGCGTGGGTGAGCGCCAGCATCTCCCCGGTGTCTCCTCTGTTTCGTGTGAGTGTGGAGGATGAGGTCAGGTGGCCTGAAGCTCCTCTCTAGTGTTACCTTTTCCTTATTCCTGTCTCTGCTGTGGGAGGTGATCTCTCTTGCTCTCCGGTCCTCCCAGCAGGGTAGGTGGCGGGACTGAGAACTCCCTGACAGGCTGGGGACAGGGGTACCCCCACAGCAGACCAAATGGTGGGGGAGATTCAGAAGGGCATCACACAACCTGTACTTGCTACGCCCCTCTTTTCCCCCCAAAGCCACAAACTACTCAGCCAGAAGATGAATCTACGTTCATGTGGTTTCCTTTCCTGGAAACTGCCCAACCCCAGCTCACATCAGCTGCAAAGACCAGAAGAATTGATTTGGGGCAAGAATTTGAAAGTGTAACTACATTAAGAGCGGGAGCGGTGAGACGTGCGCTTCTTCCCAACCTCAGGGCTGTTGCCAGACGGCCCGGCTGTCGTTTCTGGCGAGGTGACAAGGCCCTGGTGCCCTGATGGGAGGCCCTTGCTCGCTACCGGGCATCCCAGTGGCCATGACCGTCTGCTCGCCGCCCCCACCCCCTCCAAGATGACAGAGCAGATTGTGCGAGACACCAGCAGCAGCGTGCTGGGGTGAGTAAGATGAATGAGCTCGGAACGGAGGGAAATCGAGTGACTTTCCTAGAAGATGCTACTGGTATTTGAACAGGGGATAAAATAACCCAGAAAGGTATTTCTAGTCAGTGTATTGATACCCAGGCTTTGTCCTAAAATGGTGTGAGAACTTTTCCATACATGGCTTGACTTTAGACCCCATAAAACCACATCTGTTCAGATGAGGAAGAGCTAGGTGGCTCTAAATAAGCATTCTCAGGGAGGTCTGGGCTGTGTAATTCCATCACCCAGAGCACTGAACAGAAGAGACAATGAAAAGCCAAATCTCTCAAGGTTAAGACCCTTGAAAGTCTGGCATTTTCCAGCTCCCTCTCAAAGCACGTAAGAGGTTTAACTGGTCGGAAGCATGCTTCCGGGTAACTGTTTTCCAGTCCTGTGATGCTACGAGTGTTTGCGTGGAGTTAGTTAAGGTAGTGCTGGCCAATCCCTGGGATCACCGTGGTGGCTCAGCACGTTAGAAGTTTCTCTCTACATCACATAATGTTCTGTGGGCATCAGATGTGGGGGACCTGGGGCTCTGCTCCGTGGGGTCATTCTAGAACTCAGGGCTTTTGGAAGTTTCACTTCCTCAACACGTGGCTTCCAAGGGGCACTAGGGCACCACGGGGGTCTGACCCTCAGCAGGGAGGGCAGGTGGAAGGTGGTGTGGCAGCAGGGCCAGTCTAGAAGTGTGCGCATTGCTTTTGCCGCCATGGCTTTGGCTGGAGCTCAGCACACAGCACACTTAACTGCAAGAGAGGATGAGAAATTCAGATTATTTTTTGTGGCTGGGAGAAGGAAGAAAATACAGCTATGTGTCTGCTACAGAGAGTGTGGAGGATTCATTTCTGGAAAATTCTGTCTCATCATTAGTGCATGGATGGTATCTGTCTGTCTGTCTGTCTGTCTATCTATCTATCTACCTATCTGTCTGTCTGTCTTTCTATCTATCTATCTAATCTATCTATCTACATATCTATCTATCTATCTACATACCTATCTATCTCATCGTCATCATCATCTTCCTCACTGTCATGTACAGTCTTTAATAACAGAACACCCTACAACACCTTCCAAAGCAAAGTTGAGATCTGTCTACAACTTGTCTCCAGTCACATAACTCCCTCATCCTGCCCGTGGGAAGTAATCACCATCCTGAATCCTGTCCTCATTTTTTGCCAAACATCCTCAGAGTTGTATCTCACCTACATGTCTCCTCAAGACGTCTGTATTTTTATCTTAGCTGTTTTTGACTCTGGAGGAAGGATCCCGTGTGCGTACTCTCTGATTTTTTCCACGGAAACATTAGATCCGCCGTGATTCCTCCCTATTTGGCTGTGCCACTGTCCCCATTCGTGTCACGACTCTGCCTCGATGTGTTCATGCCCTCCCCTGCAGGTGCGTGTTGGGCGAATTGCAGGTTTTGCTATTTGAACAGCGCTGCGATAGTCATCTCTCACGCACCTCGTGTTGCGTACTGAGCATGACGCTTTCTTGCCTGGAAACTAGGAGTGTAGTTGCTGAGTTTCTTAGCTTGGCTGAACTTGCCACCGTTCCTCCTGTCAAAGATGTACGTGTGTCTGTACCTCCATCCGCACTCGATAAGAGTCAGATATTGCAACGTTTCAATTCTCGTGTCTTCCCATCTTGGCTACTCCAGATACTATTACCCGGACTCTACCATTTTTGCTGATTTTAGGAAAAGCCGCACACAGATCGAGACAAAACAGGAATCCCCAGAGAAACCAAGCCAGGTTAGCATGCTGGGTGGGCTGAGGATGTCTGCAGGAGCCTCGGAGGGTGGATTAGAATAAAAGTGACCGTTTTCCCCTTGGCAGCTCGGTCGGGCTCGTCTGCACCCTCTCCTGCAGTGGGATACAGGTGCAGGACTGTGCCTCCAAGCCCTGGATGTGATAACCGCCTTCCAGTCCACCCTCGATCTGTCTGGCTCGGGCGTGGCGGTCTTGTAAAGATCAATCATGTAAACAGGTTACAGGAATGGAATACTTCTTTATAAACTGTAGTTTCGAAAGCTTGTCTCCGCCGTTAAAAAGAAAGATGGTGTTGTCTTTAAGCTTGTTAAGAAAATCCACCCGTTTGGAGGGTGCACCTGCTCCTTCCAGGCAGCAGGCATGTTGGGAAGCCGGGATCCACACTGGCTGTCTTCCTTCAAGTGGCGGGGGAGGGCGGAGCCTCTTCTTTAAGATGTGAGGTGCTTTCCCACCTGGGTGCACAGCCCTTTAGTATGATGGAGTGAGCGACAAAACATAAGGAGGATGTCCTGCTCCCCCATGTCTTCTCCTCCCCTCTCCTCCTCTTTGTGGATTAGTGATTTGTTTGTTTCTTTGTTTGTTTCTCTCTGCCCCTGGCTTTCCTCCTGTGATGGGGGCTCTGTATTTGCTCAGACCTGAAGGGCTAACCCAGTGGACAGTCCATGCTCTCCATACACCATTCATGTCTCCCTCCCCGGGGAGGGCAGAAGGAGAAAGACAATGCTTCTGACCCCTGGTGACTGGCAGGGATGCCGGAGTTTCCCCACTAATAATAAAAGCCAATGGCGTCTTCCCTGGCCACAATGCTACGTCACACCTTCCAGACCCGTCAGCTGGGGACAGCTGGGTTCACTGCCTGTTAGTCCAGCCACCTCGGGCTCTCCCCACAGCGGCCTCCCAGAGGGCCTTCTGGAAACCCAGACAGAGACAGAAGGGCCTTCACCTTTTGGAACACCTGCGAGCCCCGCCTGTCTCCTCCCGCATCCACCATCTCAACAGTAAGGTGGAGGCAAAGGTCCAGCACTGAAATCTCAGCAGGGACTGTCAAGCCATGGAGCAAGTAGAGAGGGAGGGTGGGAGGGCTGGAGCCACTGTTTACCAGCTGGTGTGAATGTTTTATTGATGTGCAGAAGGAGACAGGAATCCTGTCGGTGTCCGTGTGTCTGCATAATGGTGACTGCTGGATCCCAGGGTGTGAACCTTTCTCATGAGATCAGAACCTTGTTCACGGAGGCAAACCTAGTGCCCAGAGCAGCACCAGCACATAGTAACTTCTCAAAAAAGCCCATGTGATGAGGAAGAGCGGGTATCCTAGGGAGGCTGTGTAGTATCCTGGACTTGTGCACGGAGGCTATTTGGTGAATTCCATGGAAAATCTGAGGCACTGGGGTTCTTGGAAGCCATGGGCTCCACTCAGCCCCCTGGGCTCTGTAATTCAGACTCACGCATTCAGACAAGGCACAAGGGTCCAGTGGCAAGGAGCCCGGCACGCACGGCTCCGCAGAGGTGGCAGGCGCACAGGTGTGTGCCCTGAGGTTGGCCCTGGCTGGCGGGGGGCATGTTTGCTGCGCTCCATCCCCGGTGTCACCGGCCTCGCTGAGACTGTTGCACCACCCTGGGGCCCAGGGTGAGGCGTGTGTGCCCACAGACGCAGATGCCTCTGAGTCAGGATCACAGAGCCTGGTTTTACAAGTGAAGAAAATAGTGTCATTAAAAGGCAATTATTCAAGCGGTGTGAGTCAGCTATGCAGCTTCTGGCGACGCCACGCAGGAGAGGAGAGTGGTGTGGAGAGTTTCTCTCTCTCCCTCTCTCTATCCTCACCGCCCCCCCCCCCGGCTCTTCTGCATCAAAGCTCAGATTGGAAAGCAGAGCTTGTACCTGCATGTTATATGGTGAGGAGCCTGGACTGCCAGGTTCCTTTCTCTGAGCAACATTAGGAAGGGGGAAGGCACCGTCTGATCAGAGAAAGCCTTCATCCCAAGAAACAGGGAACCAAAAGGTTCCTCAAGCTGGTGTGTACCTGATGCTCACCCCAAGCTCAGCCACTTCATGGAGGCTTAGGTCCCCTGTCTGGCCACCTCCGGGGTGTGGGGTGAAGGAAAGGAGAGTGTGCTGGGAGCTGGGTTCAGGCATCTGCTTCATCCCGGCTGCTCTGTGTGCGCCCTGCACCCTTTCTCTCTCTGGTGCAGTTTCATGGGAGACCAACACGCTTTCCATTTCTGGAGCACTTTCTGTGGTTGTTTTTCCTAAGGCTGCTTGGTCTGCTGTCACGGCAACCAGCCCTGTGTCCCCCTCCACGTGGGGGGAGGTGCGAGGGGACAAGACAGACCCTGCTTCCAGCCGGTCCTCGAGGGTGCCTGTGCCGGTAGGGGCAGCAGGTGGGCGATCACTGTGGAGATGTTTGAAGAACCGTGGGCTAGTGTCCCAAATCTTTATCATCTGTTGCCAGGGAGGCCAGCGGGGAAGGCATTTCACGTGCCCCAGGAGGGCAGTGGCAGGGCGTGAAAGGGGACGGGAACAAAGATCAGACCACAGCCATAGAAACACCAAACATGGGTTCCAGTTCAGGGCTGTTTTGCAAGTGGGCTAAAAGCTCAATCACAGAGAAGCAGAAACAGGGTTTATTTGTTCTGAGCTGAAAATGGACCAGCCCTGATTCTCATAGCTTTCCTCCTTCTGAGCAGAGTTTGACTTCGTCCAATGTTGGTAAAGCAAAACAGGGACCATTCCCATAGCTGTATGGATATGAATAATTTTGATTTTAAAATGTGACTGAATTTAAGTGACAGCGGTGTGCCTCCTGTCTGTTCACGTTCATAACCAGGGGAAGGTTCATTTTAATTGGTGGCATTTTCAGTCAACCATCCAGCTTGTCAAAACTGAAAGAGACAGAGGTCCATTCTCTCTCCTTAGTCTTGCGTGTGGTTCTGTCTCTTTCTCTGCTTAGATATTTACAGCATCCCTCCTGAAAATAAGAGTAATGATAATACAAAAATAATAATATTCATGACAGTGGTGATAGTGTCTGTTTCTGAGTGTCTGCCATATGCCACAGTCTTTGTTAGATGCTTTTAATCTACATCTTCTCTCATCATCGCTATAACTCTGGGAGAATGTTTTCCCCATTTCATAAATGAGGAAAGCAGGGCTCAGGGAGATATATAACCTGCTCAAAATCTAGCTGGCAAGTGACCAAATCTGGATTTGAATTAATATCTTGCTCTTCTCTGAAGAGCCCCGCATGGGTTGTAGGATCTCTTTTAGCACCATTAGAAATGGAATGGAATGGAGAATGTTAACCTTGGCCAGGAAGCCTCAGGTTTCTTTGGGTTTTCAACCTTTGTTCCTGAGATCTGCTCTTGAGAAGGAATCAGAAAGGAGGGCTTCATAGCTGCATTTGAAAATCTTGAAAAAGGCCATTCCTGGCACCTGGAGAAATGTGTTGGGTCCTGGCTGTCCTCCTTCTATTTGGGTCTTGAACTTTGCATCTCCTCTCTTCCATGCATCTTGCTGCCTCTTCCTTTGATGTTGTAGAATCCCAAATTAGCCCCACCAGTGCCCTTTGTATGTATCTCCTTACACCTACTGATTGTAAGATTTTTCCTCTGTGCCAGGGAAACGAATTAGCTTCTGAGTTGGAACCCATTTCCCTCCACTCTAATCCTCTCCACTCTTAAATTTTCAACTCATATAGAACCCCCTTGAAGAATTCCCTGTCATACCTCTTGTCTCTTCAAATCCTGTAGCACTTTTTACCAGCTATATTACACCTGCTGCCTGTGACTTAGGTATTTGGTACACATCTCTTCTCACTCAATAGCTCATAAAGATTTGGAAGACAGGAGATGTGCCTTCTGTTATCCCAGTGCGTCAGACATAATAGATGCTGGAGAACCATTACTGAATAAAACAAAAGCTCTCCCCCTCTATATTTTCTTGACTTCTTATACTAAGCTACACCTCTAAATCTTACACTCACTGCTACATGTTTAAATAGATCTGTTGCTATATAGAGACCTGGGACAGCAAATGAGACTCTGATCAGATTCCTGTTCTAATACTGCCTCCAACTCTACTCGGGGCCTTTACTTGACTTAGAAGACAGGGAGCACTTCCCTCTGTGAATACTGAGGACTGATAGAGGGGTTATTCAGATCTTCCATGTTTGCTCTGGAACATGCCAGGGTGGGGAATACTGAGGCCGCTTTTGGGCAGATCAGTTTCAAATCCGGGCAATCAGACTCCTTCCTTCCGCTCTCACCTCCCTCCTCTCACTGTGCAGTTCAGTGCAGTCGGCATGTTCTTAGGGTGGGGGTCACCACACAGTGGCTCCGGTGGACAGTAGGACTGAACAGTGTCAGTGATGAATGGCCCAGCCCCATCTCTGCTCTATGATGATTCAGCACCATGGACAAGGCTAAGGAAAGGCAGCTTTTTCTCACCGTACTTCTGAAGGCCAGTCCTATTCTAAACAGGCAGGAAGAGGGAAGTGAGTGGCAGCTGTCCCTCTTGGGAACTGAATTACAAATCAGACCCTCTGGTTGCCTAAAGTGACATACACAGAGAGAGTTCTCTTTTCTCGGAGAAAAGGTCTCCTGCCCAAACCAGGCTGCCACTTGTCCGCTAATGGTCTCCCACTGGAATTTAACTTATTCAGGTATTCCACTCGGGCCGGTGGATTTCAGAGGGGTCTTTACTGGCATTTTAACTACATGTGGGCTTGTTCAAATCAATATTCTTATATAAAAAGTGAAAAAGCCGTGCTATTCTCTTCTTCCTTTGAATTTTTTTTTTTTTTTTAGTGTACACATTTTATATTCTGCCTTTAAAGCTATTTCTGCTGCACAGCTGCTTTCCTGAGACTCAGACTCCTACGGGCCCCACTTGGTCCGACACGTACCTTGAATATCCTTTCACAGTGTTTGATTTCTGCAGTCGGTTGTATAATGAGGAGAGAGTGTGCAACGAGTTTGGAGATTCCTATTAACCAGGTCACCCAGGAATCTATTTTCGTGCGCTTCTTTATTAGAAATAGCAGGGAACGCGATAATATTTCAATGCAACTACTTACAGGCGCTTGGCTTCAAAAATACACCTTACGAAGTTTTCTTTTCCCATTTGACATTTCAAAACATCGGACTCCATTTCCCAGTCATCAAAGCACCTCGTCTCCATCTGCATTCCAGGATGTGAATACAGACCATTACAAATGACAGTGGACATTTTGCATGGTCATTTGGATTCGTGCTCCTTTGCCCCGGTTAGATCATATCTGGAGTGTTTCATTCTGTCCTTGGCGCACTGCCTTCGAAGATGGCCCATAAAAAAAGATAGACAGACTCAGACAATCGGGCAGGATGGGGGTTGGGCATAGATAGAAGAGAGCTATGTTCAACACCCGAGGGAGGGTATCTTGTGAGAAAGGAGAGTAAAATCATGCGGTGTTGTTTCCCAAGACAGAATCAATGAGTGAAATCTACAGTGGAACAGATTTTGATTCAACCTGAAAGGTACCTAATGACTAGAGTGGACAGACTCTTTGGAACAGGTTGCCGTGTGAGGTGGTGAGCCTCCTGGCTCTGCGGGTGCTGCACTGCAGGCTGGCCTGGCAGTCTGCCTGGAAAGATCCTTCCAGAAGTAACAGGTCTGCTTCAGCTGTGAGAGTCACTGGTCCTTACTCTCTGGCATTATTACTGTCGGGACTCGGGGTGTTGGAAAACTGGAGAAAACTGTTGTCTCTTGGGAGTAGAAACTGTGAATCCTTTGGAATTGCTTAATACAAGCATCCTAATGGGCCAAGGCGGCCAAGGCCAAGGTCAGGGGTGAGTGAGTGTTGCTGAGACAGGCAGCATTTTATTTCAGGCGGATACTTCACTCGTGTGACCCAGCTGTTTAGATGATTTTTAAAAATCCCTTAAAATGGACCACAATCCTTCATTCTGCTGCATTAATCAAGACTTGCCCAATATCTTACCAGCATCAGGATATCACTAAATATGTGACAATGATCCCTTTCAAAGAAAGGAAGTTTTATAGTTTACATAGTACCTTCTCCTCTAGTTCTCCTTTTGATCTTCCCCACAATTCTCCAAGGAGGCATGGAAAATACTATCATCTCAATTCTTACAGGGAGACAGCTGAGCCTGAGGGTGTGTGATTCATCCGTATCACACAGCTGGCAGGTAGCGCTTAGGCCTGGGAGGGGTCTGGGGAGCGGGCATCAGAATCGCACAAGCTGGGCAGTATCTGTGGCCACGCCAGTCACAGCCGTGTGACTCCAGACCGTCTCGTGTGTGCGGTGAGGGCGTCGGGGTAGGCTGAGCGCCAGGGTGTTGTGCTGTCTGCGCTTTTCTTGCCTCTTCGTACCCACGCTGTCCGACACAGCCCTTCCTCTCTGCCTGGCGGGTAGGAAGTATGATGAAGCGAATTCGTGGGTTGGTGGAAGGCATCCTGATACGCTGTTGTGTGTTCCCAGGGTGTGATATTACACTTCAGCTGCAGGAACACACCTCTGTGTCAGGCCACTTTTAGGAGCGTGAGAACCTGGGCTGCATTCTGATCCAGGGTTTGGAATTTGAGGGTGTGTTTGTTTACCTTTGTGGGCTCAGTTGCGGTGTGGTGTGGTGGAAGCGTCCTTCCTGAATTTCATCTCCCCTCCACGTAGATGAGTCAGCAGGAATCGTGAGGACTCCTCACTTTACAAGGTTGGAGCTTGCAAAGAAAGTTATAGTTCAATTTTTGATTTGATTTTTCAATTGTCTAAGTATAGCTATTGAACTCAAATCCCAACTTGACATGGCCTATAAGGCTACTGACAAAGCTAACCCATTTCCATGGACCACAAGAGTAATGCATGTTCATTGCAGCAAATTTAAAAGTAAAGAAAATTCTGTAATTTCTTACAATATCCCAAAGATAACTGCTACTAACGTTTTGTCAAAACTTCCTGGAATGTTTTTCTACCCACCTATACGTGGTTTAAAGGAAATTTGAATAATACTGTATATACTGATTTGTAAACCTTTGTTATTAAGGGTAATTTTTTTCCTGTTTTCCTAAATATTCTCCTAAAAGATTTGATCCAAGTTTGGATTTGAGAGCCACATAGTATTCTAGTGTGTGGCTGTATTAGAATTCATTTAAGCTCTTTCCTACTGTGGGATATATTGGGTCCTCATGATATTCTGGTGATGGAAATCGTTTCGGAAAATGTCTTCTCACCCAAGTCCTTGACAATACATCTGATATAAGTCTGATTTGCCAAACAAAGAAAATCAAAGCTGGATTTCAATTTTTAGGGTATCAGC
This sequence comes from Camelus bactrianus, assembly GCF_048773025.1. Classification (NCBI taxonomy): domain Eukaryota; kingdom Metazoa; phylum Chordata; class Mammalia; order Artiodactyla; family Camelidae; genus Camelus; species Camelus bactrianus. The sequence continues at coordinate 31,375,987 of NC_133564.1, read as the reverse complement.
AACGCTGTTGGGCATTACGACCTACCAGGTTTGATTAGGAAGTCGTAATGCCCACGACTTACTGAGGTTGACTGACATGGTAACACCAAAGGTTTGGGGCGGTCCCTCCCACCGTCACCGTCGTTGGATCTGTTCCCGCGCTCCAGGCTACTTCATACACTTAGTGTCCTGCAGAAACACCAGAGCAGTGGATTCATTTTTCTTTTCTCTTCTGTTGGTTCTCCTGCAGCCCGATGAAGTCCTCCGATCTCGATCAGGACTTATTTACAGACAGTTACTGCAAGGTGTGCAGTGCCCAGCTGATATCGGAATCTCAGCGTGTGGCCCACTACGAGGTAAGAACAGCTTTTCCCATTCAGTCTGTTCAAATGGGAGAAAAAGCAGCCTGGGCCAAGGCTGTGGGGCTTGGGGCAGATCTTAAGAAGCACGGGGCTTGAGGCTGTCGATTCAGATCAGGCCACGACCAGCGCGCGTGCGTGAGCTTGGAGGCAGGGCTGGGGACACCATTCTCAGACCCTTGGCTGCTTCCAAGATTCTACTTTTTCCTTTGTGCCTTGGCCCCTCGAAACCCCGTGGGCTTTCTCTACTGGTTAAATCTGTCACTGCTCCTCCCCGAAGTCCCTTTCAGGGACACGCACCAGCGTGCATTAGTGCCAGCCTCCCTTTCCTCCTCTGACCCTGAAGCAAAGCTCAGAGGCCCCTTTTAAGCCCTGCGGTGGCCTCAGTGATCCAGCACCAAATTCCTTCCACCTTATGGCCGCTGCCCTAAAAGTGTTTATCAGCAAGAAGACTCCTCCCCCACCGCAGGGTGATGAAGGTTTGAAAGCCCCAGTGCTCTTGAAGGGCAGAATCCAGTGTCTTTGGCTTTTGAGGATATAAGTTCAAATAGCTGCTTTTTGATCCTTGATTGGGAAGAGAGGGTGACGGAACAGTGGTTGGCCAGTTCCTGGGGAGGGAATGAGGTGCCAAGCATGAGAAAAGGGGAGGCCGGGCCCCCCCAGATGCTGCTTGGGGCTGTTAGCTTTTCAAGAGCACATACACCAGCGAGAGCACGAGCTTTCAAGGGTAATAATTTGGACGTAATTTTAGATTGGAGGGCTTGGCCAGGAATCTTCCTTTTGTCTGACGAGTCTGACAAATGCCAGTTGTCACTGTCGCTCACCCAGCTCCTCTGAGCCTGCGATTCCTCTGCACACAATGCAAATAATAATTATTCCAGGCACACGTACCCGCCCAGGGAGGCATCCGTCTGACCCGGCGTTCTCCTCGGGGTTTGGTGGAGACCAAATGAGACCCCTTGAAACGGTATTTGTGAAAACGCTTTGGAAGCTGTACGGTGTGCCAGGTCTGCACAATGACATCGTTTCTCATTATTAGCTCCATGGCAGCGATATTTGGATGAAGACAAATAAAACTTGCTCTGTGGAGAAAACTCTTAAAACTTAAAAAAAAGTCAGCGCATTCTTTTGTCAGTAGGCAACCGAGCATCCGAAGAAGGAAAAGTGAACTCAAAAGAATGATCCACAGTGGAAGACAGCCATCTCTGGAAATTAAGAATTTCAAACTTCTGTAGATACTACTTTGTAAACCCATATGGTTATATTAATTCCCTTTCCCCAGTGGAGGAAAATCAGGGAATTTGTCTCTGCTCTGAAATTCCATCACCTCCTATTACGTTCTCCCTTTATTAGACTTTTTATGTTCCATTTTTAATCATCTTGCTAGATTCTGGAGGCCAGAACAGTTTGAGTCACGTGATCTTCCGTAAGTCCTGAAACGGTGCCCGTATAACATAGCTGTTCAGTGACCTTTTGTTTACAAAAATGACCTGGTGACACTGTCCAAGCTCTGCTTTGTTGTTCCCTGAGCTAGAAAAGTCGCGTCCAAAAATCAAAAACAACAGCTTTTTTTTTTTTAAAGGGAAAAACGCTTAGCTGCTCAATTAAGGGTTTAGTGATGTGAACACAGTTTTCTGGTTACCACACTGTACGGACTGTGGCACAACTTAATTGTTTAGAGGTTGGTGTTGGCTGAGGGAAGAGACGAGAAAGCAATTAGACTAGATCTGTAATTCTCAGAGGTGTGTACGCATCATCAAACCCACCTTAGATGCATTCACCGGGGACGGGGTCTCAGTGATGTGTCCCTCGCTGCCTCCAGGCAGAGGTGGGGCACTTCCCTCAGGGAGAAAGGGCGCATGCGTTCCTGCTGCAAAGGCGCTGGGGATGTGGAAAGCGTCCACTGAGGACGGAGGGCACCTTGTGTGATCTCCGGTCTTGCAGCTTCGCTTAGGAGATGGTCCCAATTCCTCTTCATCCCTGGGAGGATGGCTTCCCTCAGATGATCTCGAAGACCATCTGAGAACCGATATTCTGGTTGCATCCATCCGTCCCTCCCTCCGCACACCCCCTCTGCTGAGTGGGGTCTCTGTGAGCCTCAGATCCCACTCAATTCATTAAAAATGTGGTCACACTTATTCTCAGTGCTCTATCACGGGTTTATTGCTTGCGTATGATTTTACTCTTCACTTTGACCATTGAAAAAAATATTCCCAGCTTCCCTAGGGGGCAAATCAGTGAGAACCCGCTCTGTGCTTTCTGCACGTCCAGCGCTGTTGGTGTTAGTTACTGCAGGCAGTTCTGGGTTATATGAGGAATACTCTGTGTCCCCAAGGAGCTCATATAAACTTCCTTGGAAGGAAAAGCCATGGAGAGTTGGGTGTGGTAAAATACACGTGTGATGCCGAGAACGAGATCTTAGATTCTGTTCTAAGGGGCTGGCTGATCTAATTTGATATAAACGGTGTTAGTTCTTCTGCCCATTTGGCTTTCTGATACAGGCTGTGTTGCCCTGTTAACTTTTTAGATCTTTGCATTTTCCAAATTCAAAAGAATGGGACATCACCAACAGCTACTGTGGTCAAGAGAGATATGTAAGGATGTCATGAATTGTCTAGGCCTCAGTGGATGGGCTAAGCTGAGGGGCTGCTGGAATGAGAAGCCTTGGGATCTCTAAGGAGCACCCAGGAGGCCAGCCTGGCTGGACTGGAGGATTTGGGTTGGGGAGAGAGGCTAGCACCACCTACAGGTAAGGCGCGATCAAGGGGTAAGGAGAGGGGAGTCCACGCTCTTGCGAGGCTCTTTTAAGTATTTGAGAGCATAAAATATAATTGAGCATTTCTGACTGACAGCCCGTTGGTGATGGTCAAAGTGTGTTATTGAGAAAAAAACCAGCTCCTGATGTGACTTTTGCCAAGCAACTCCTGCGCCAGTCCACTGAAGTCAGAGAGGAAAACACATCAGATGGGTTAATAGCTAATAGCTTCACGCTCCATTTAAAAGCCTGAACCTTTGTATAGCAGGACAGAACAACCTAATATATGTCTAATGGACCAAACCCTTCCATGCTCTACTTTGAAAATCTCTTTTTGCATATGAAGTCCCGAGGTGGAAAAAAAAAAGGGAAACATAAGGCCATTATTGTTTTTCTTCCTTGCTAAGCATTAATAACATGTTAATGTTTTGGTTGAAGATATAATTAGATGTTGTCTCTGCTCACTGGTTGAATAGTCAGAATCTGTAGCACAAGGAGATGCAGACACAGAAGGAAAGAGAAAGCTTTCAGATGAACGGGCCTGCCTGATACAGAGGTTAGAGAGACTTTCCCAGGGAGGCCACCTGAGTCATTTGCTCCAAGTTTCAAGTGGCTAAAGGGATAATTTCCTGCAAAGAGGATGGGTTGCTTGCACTTGTGTGAGGGGAGAGGTGGTTTTCTGGCGGGTAGGAGAAAAAGGATTCGTACGGCAAGACCAGGAAAAATGAAACCGAAAGGGCAGAAAGATTATTTTTTGGCATAAAGCTAGATGGAGGAGATGAATGAGCAGGTCTGGAAGGAGAGAGAGAGAGTGAGAGAGCGAGAGAGCTCATGTTAGGCAGAACCAGTGAAGCCGGCCATGCCCTGGTGGCTCGCCCCATCTGTGAACCCTAACATCCCTTCTGTGGCTGTGCGTAATTAATCACTCTATGGGAAACCCGGGGCTCAGATGCACCTCCAGACAAGATTGCAAGCTTCCTGAGGGCAGCAGGAGTCATGCGTCGTGTTTCTGGTTTATTTCCACAGCATCCGCCTAGAGCTTTGCCCGTGACCGTTGCTCACAGGCTCCTAGAGGTTGATGGAGTGGTTGTGTAGGGACTGGCGGAGGGAGGCGATGGAGCAAGTTTAAAGGAAGCACTGACTGGTGTACCAGAAGAGGCGTGGGTTGGTGTGTGTTGGGAGTTGCTCTGTCCTCAGAGTGACCTTCAAGGTAGAGGTGACAGTCCTGCCGTTACAGGAAAGACGATGCTCTAACCTGATGGGAAGCTCTTCTGACATCTCTGAATCTCGTGGAAGCATCAGTCCTGGCAAAGGAACCCCATTAGCCCACCTGGGAATGTCAGATCTCAGTATTTCTCTCATCAGTAGCAGCAGGTGCATTGGGCCCGCAGGGGCAGGCTGAGACAGATTTTTCTGTTTCACTTGCTTTGATTGGCTTCCGACAGAACCCTGGCCTCCCCCAGCTTCTGTCTAAACTGAGGAATCACTGAAGGGCACTCTCCCAGTGTCTGTCGGTCCAGCAGTAAACGGGATGTAATTATTTTGTGGGTAGAGACAAGGTAAAAATGAGGTTCCTAATATGTGCTGACCAGTGTCCTGACTTCCCACTGCTAACGCTGCCTGTATTGCCTTCCCCTTGGTCCTTCACACTTTTCTTCTCCACTTTGCTTTTCCTTTTTCCTAACTGCCTGAGTAAGTACGCAGGCTGGACAACTCCTTTCCCATATGTGAGGCTTAGGGGTCGATCCTGTGTTGTGTTTCTGTGCCTGTCAGTCTTGCCCGGTACCAGGCTAACTGGACTTGAATAAGGGCTGGGCTGACTGTACCCACACCTGTCCTGGGTACCACAGGTGACATGCTGCGGGAAGATGTGAGTGCTAACGTGGTGAGGACAATAAAAGAGCTTTCTCCCAGGGTTCCTGTGAAGACGTCGCTTTGTTCTGTACACTGAGAATCGCTGTCTCATCAGATCTCTTGTCATCATGACATGCTTAATTTCTCCCAGATGCGGTTGCTGTAATTCCTGGTGCATTTGTCCAGGTGTCACCCCACCTTTCATAACGTCCTTGATTGTCTGATACCCTTTAACCTGTTTCTTGACCACTTCATTGAAGACTCTTGTGCGTCTTTGGAATTTGTCACTATTCTTTTTTTGTCTGTTGCGTTGCTCCAGCAGGTCTGGTCATTTTACCTTTTCTCAATTACCACTACTCAAAAGAGTTCACTGGGATATAAAATGAATGAGTCATAGAGAGGCTATGGGGAAGCAGACAGTGGTAGATTAAAGAACACAATCAACTTGGGACACCACAGCCATGGACCAAGAGCAGTTGTTGGATGGTGGGCTTAATGCTCATTGGTTAAGAACAGGTAGTTAATGAGTTCTCATTCGCTGAGAGCATATGACGTCACTCAGTGGATCTTAGGAGCCAGGCTAGCGTTCCATCACATGGTCCCACTTAACCGCAAGGGAAGTTGGGAAATTCTGTTGAAATGTGCAAGAAGGTGAAATGGGTACAGCAAACATAGGATTGTTGCTGCCACAGGCAAGCCCTCTGGTGGCCCTTGCATTCTCCCGGTGACACGTAGATCATGCGTCCCCTCTCCGTGGAAATGACCTCAAAGTGCTACCCAGTCGCTGCCTACAGCTCAGATTTCAGGATCTCCAGGAGGGGAGTGGGTCTCCATCAGCTGTGGACGTGAGTCTCCTTGGTTCAGCACCTGTGAACGAAGGAGAAATGTCACCTCTCCTCCTCCTTTAGAATGGTAATGACAACAGCACCATTTTTCATTCAGAAAAATGAAAGAAAGAAGGATGGCCTAGTTGGCATCGTGCAGGGCAGGCATGGAGAAGTTTCTCTTCCCAGGGAGTGGGGGACGTTCCCTGAACAGGTTCCCATCTTGCCTCTGGGAGGGACATTCTTGTTCATTTTCCCCAAAGACCCCTGGCTCTGCCCCTCTGAGTTCCTCCCTGTCCATTGTCCGCCTTGACACATCTGACATGGATCTTAGGTCCCAGATCCTCCTTGGGGACCGCCCGCCTTCACAACCCACTTCCTGCCTGGGATAGATTTAAAGCTTGGAGAATATTCAAAGCTTCTCCAATTCAAGATCATAACTGCTTTAGTAACACAGTTCTCTCAGGAAGAGAGAAGGCTTTTGATTTGCTTGCTTTCAGAAAGTTCCACATGTCGTAACCATACGATTTTTCCTGACATAATTTCAAGGCTGTTTGTTTATTTCACTGCCTCCTCACCTCTATGCCTCTCTCTGTTTTTCAGTTTAATGGCGGCTGTCTTGGGGTTATCTAAAAGTAGGCGCAAAGACCGCAGCCTTAATCTGATTTTTGCCAACATCCTGAGCCACAGTGAGCCACTGAGAAGTCTCACGGGGTCTCCAACACACAATGTCTTTTAAAATGAAGGAGCAGGAAATGGGGAGGGGCAAGATAGACGTAGGAGATTAAGAGGTGCAAACTACTGTGTATAAAATAAATAAGTTACAAGGATATATTGTACAGCAGGGAATAGAACCAATATTTTATAATAAGTACAAATGGAGTATGATCTATAAAAATTTTGAATCTCTCTGTTGTACATCTGGAACTAATGCAATATTGTAAATCAATTTTTACAATCAACCCCCCCCCCAAAAAAAAAGCTTGAAAAAATGACATCGCTGACTTTTAGGTGACTAGAGACGATTAGCAAATGACTTTTCCCAACTCTTAACTTATAACTCGATTTTGTTTACTTTTATTTGCTAACGTGTCAGTTAATGCATGCATCATAGTTCTTACAGTTCTTTGATATTTTTATTTAAAAAAGTGATCAAACATGAGCAACAGGCAACTAGTAACACACAACGTCTATCCAAGCGATCTGTTTTTTCATCCTCCTCTTGGTCTTTTGGAATTATAACCAACTCCTAGGGCTGAACTATCCAGTTATCTCAGCGCTCAGGGCTTCCAACGCAGGTCTGCTCGCCGCGGTATTGGAGGCAGTAGGCGGCCTGCCAGTACTTGTCACTGAATAACCCTAGATCTGCTGGATCTGTACCCTCTCCACGTACTGTCCACCTGCTGAGCCAGGGCCAAATATTGAGGTTTTTGTCATGGGAGAGCCCCTCCCCTTTCTGTATTAGAAAAACTAGGCTAATTGCACTAAGAAACATTTCAGCATCTGAGAAATAAAAACAGATTCATTGCCCACGTCATGGCCCGCTGTGGGTTTGCAGAGGGAGGTTTTGTGCCCTGTAACCATTTAGGACTGAAGTTGACGGAGGCTCCATCATCTTTGCTTTTGACATTGCTCTGGGTATCCAAATCCCAGTTGGCCTCTGGGGGACTGACGGGCAGCGTGGGTGACTGTGCAGGACAGTTTAGGGGCCAGGCCTGCAAGTGACAACACCTTTGCACCCACACTCCACGGCCAGAGCTCAGTGGTATGTTTTCTTCTGACTGCGTGAGCGGCTGGGACACGCACCTTTGCTGGGCGCCCAGGAGGAAAATGGAAATTGGTGAACACACAGCATTGCCTCTGTGCGCTGTGTGTGTGACACTACAGGGGACATGGTGATTAGGACCTGCTGTGGATTGGCTGGGGGTGGAGAGTGGGAGCGGAGAAGGAAGAGGAAGACAGGAAGGGCTGGCTTGGCTCCCAAAGCCAGTGATCTGGGCAAACAAACACTTAAAAAAAAAAAAAGCTATCCAGTGTCTGGGGGTTGCCATGAATTTAATGCCTGTTTCATTACGATACTGTGTTGTTTGTTCAAGAGACAACAAAGGAATACTATGCTATCTAACGAGGGTGTTCCCTCCAGTTTCTCTGATTTAATTGGTCAAGCACGAAGACTTTCCAGTTGGTCCTGGCGTGTCGGACTGGTGGGATTGCTCTCCACTCTGCCTTTCTGGGTCCAGCCATTGGGTCTCCCAGGCTCTGAGCTCAGGCGGTGAGCGGAACTGCCCACCCCACCCTCAGGGAATCTGGGAGCCACCCCCAGAGGGCGCTCCATCTGCTCAGTGTGGCTGGGGACCTGTCCATGGTGTCATCTTCTAAAGATGGATGCCTGCGAGAAATTTCTCTTTGCTCTCAATCACAAGAAGAGTTACTCATCTGCTTGAGAGGCTGGTCAGTCACAGGTCTCTGACTCTCTGATCTAATCTTGTTTCCAGCTTTGCTTTAGCCACCAAATTCACGGCCACAGCCAGCAACTAGACTGAACTCTGCGTGCGCATGTATCGGGCTCCCTTTACCTCTGGACTTTATTTTCCTTCCCTTGTTTTACTTTAAATATGTATCTCTCAATTATTCATTTCATCCTTTTGCATGAGATGTGTGGATCTATGCTGATATGTCTTCTTAAAGTCTTTGAAGAAAATAGTGGTGTATAAACATATAAATATTTAATCTCATTTTTAACATTTAATTCAGTCTTTTTTGGAGACAGGTACATTTATATGACTCCAAATTCAAAAGGTATGGAAGAGTGTATGATGGGAGCGACCTCCCACCTACTCCTGTTTCTCACCTACCCAGTTCTCTTTCTCAGAAGAATCCAAGGTGACCGATTTGCTTTGCAAAAGTCTATGCATATGATGCAACTTAATTTTTTCATTTTATTTATTTTCCGCACATGGCAACATGCTACACCCTCCAGTTTTTGGTTGCTTTAATTGTGGCATAAATTCTCACGCTATGAATGCATCGTAATTTGTAAAGAAACAATTTACAGAATTACTGCTCACTCCTTGCTAACCTGGATAAAAGTCTTGTGGCTGGAAGAATGTCCCCGTGAACCCCCGGTTAGTAAAGCACATGTCGGTTACTTTTCAGATCTTGGCTCGTACCGACTGGTTATTGACATTGATAGTTTTTCTTCCAGTTTCCCATTCCCGGCATTCCCTTGAAAACATAGGCATTCCCAACTTCCGCGTCGCTGAGCCATCTGGGTTTGTTGATTTTGTAAAAAGATACTAGCGCACAGGGGATTCTTGAAGGCTAATGACCTCGGCAAGTGGGTTGGCGTGTTGATCTCAGCTGTGTGTCTTGCCCACGTTTCTTGTGATGCTGAAACAGCATTGAGGACTCTGTGATTCCCTCCTTCCTTGTGATCTGAGCATTTATTGAGTTTCTTCAGGCTTTTACTAAGATGATGTAATTTTGAGTTGAATTTTTCCACCTTGGAATTCCATCCCTTGCCCTGAGGATCGTACAAAAAGACATAACTGCACCTAGTCAGGCGGTCCCTCCGCCACCTTCAAAGTGCCCTCTCCTGCCTGCAGCCCCTGTCCCCTGCCCCGTCCTGGAGGTCTCCTTGACCTCTGGGAAGCCTGCCACCACCACACCAGCTGCTGGGAAGGCTCCCTGTCCACTCGCTGCTGATTCAAATATAGAAACAGTCCTGCCTTCACCTTGAAAAACTTACAGGCAGTGGGGAAATTTTAGATTTTACTAAGCAAATGGGAAGAATAGAACCAAATAGAAAAGGTTCTCTCTCTGCCACCAATATTCTTTCTCCTGCTCTGGTCCTGAGGTCACAAACCTTGCCCTTGACTTCGAAGGTTTCCCTGTCTTCTGGTTCCAGAAATCCTACCCATTCCTGTCTTCATTAATTCCTCAGAGCTCTGGACTTCCTGGTTATAAGTGTATCTTCAAACTAAACCTCTCCAGGTTTGGTTCTAAGTGATACCCGTCATCTTGCTCCCCAGTTTTCTGTGGCTCTAAAGCCATCCCCGTGTTTAACCCGGGGTATCCTGTAGGATTCTGTCACTTGCTTTAAATGTCAAAGCCACACCTTCTTTTTCCTCTTCCTGGAACAATTCGTGCTTCCTCTTGGCTCACCTGCTAACTTCCCCTTTTCGTATCCGTGGAGTGAATTCACTCGGCCTATCCCCAGAGCAGGCAGTGCTGGCCTGCGACATGGAAAGGGCTTCTGGGGTTCTCAAGGTCAGAGGTCCGCATTGTACGTCTAATCTTAATTGTCACGTAACCCATCCAGAATTGAGTTCCCTCCTCTGCATCCTGAGATGGCTAGGGGTCTTCTTTCCTTTCATCCCCACGGCCGACCATCCCCCTTGCATCTGCACAGGTGACCATTTGATTAGGGTTGATACGTTTTTTACTTGCGTGTGTTCTTTGTGCAATATGTGTTTTGCTTTGCAGGTATGTGTATTTAAAACTCATTTTGATCTTAGGATTAGTTTCAGGTTCACAGAAAAGTTGCAAGTGGAATATGGAGAGCTTGGGGTACCCTGATTGTATTTTCCCTACTGTTCACATCTTCAGATGATCACAGGTTACTTGGGTACATTTGTCACAGCTGAGGAACCAGGACTGACTCACTGCTGCTCTGATAAAACATACAGTACAAAGGATGAAGTCCACACTTTATTCAGATTTCCTTAAAAGTTTTTACCTAATGTCCTTTTCCTGTTCTAGGGTCCTGGCCAGGACTCCACATCGCATTGAGTCTTCTTGTGTCCTCAGGCTGCTGTGGACCATGCCCGTTTCCCAGGCTTTCTTTGGGTGACCTTGATAATTTTGAGGAGGACTGGCCAGGGGTTTAGCAGAATGACCCTCAGGGGGGTTTGTTCACTGCTTTTCTCCTGATTAGCCCGGGGTTATGATGGGTTATTGGTGGGAGGGATCCCAGAATTGAAGTGCCGATCTGTGAAGTCACATGACATCAGGGATCCTGTTGTCAACAGGATGTGTCACTGGTGACCCTGGCCTTGGTCTCCCACCTCTAGGGGAGCTTGTCAGGTTTATCCACTGGAGATTTACTTTTTCCTCCTTTTCCCAATTTGTCATCTTTATTTTATTTTGTTTTTTTGGGGGGGGGAGGGGCAGGTAATTAGATTTACTTATTTATTTATTTAATGGAGGGACTGGGGATTGAACCCAGGACCTCGTGCATGCTAGGCACGTGCTCTACCACTGAGCTATCCCCTCTCCCCCCGTTTTACCGTCTTTGGAAGGAAGTCATTATGCACAGTGTAGGCGTGTGTTTTTGATGGCATGGTGATGTGAGCTTCATTCTTACCTTGCTATCTCATTCAGCAGAATGTATCCAAGAACCATCCACGTTCCTACATGCATGCCTTATGTCTTGCTTCTGCGTGCTGCACAGCATTTTGTAGTGAGCATGTGCATCCATTGTATTTTGACTTTCCCACCTCCTCAGGGATTGATGCTTAGATTGCTCCCACTGCCCTATGAGCACAAGCATTGCTGGACAAACACCCTTAACGGTGTTTCCTAAAGGACCTGTGTGGGAATTTATGTGAGGCGGACCTACAGACGAGGGGACCTTGTGCCTCCTAAACCCCGTCATCACTTACACGGACAGAGCCTTGCTCAGGCGCGGGTTGGGACGGGACGGTTCCCACATCCACCTCTCTGCCGATATAACTGGCTTCCATCAGCTTCCTCATTCTTTTCGAATCTAGTTGATATGTGATATCTTGTCATTTCAAATTGCATTTCTCTAATTATTATAAAGTCTGAACAACTTTCATGCTTCCTAGCTTTCATTTCCCTTTTTCTTGTTGGTGATTTCTGTTCATTTTCTTCTCCAGTTTTTCTCTTGGTATTATATTTTTCATTTTGATTTCCTTGTATATTCCTTCTTGGATTTAGACATAGGACACACCTTCTTCTGTTCAGTCACCTGATTGTGTCTGCTTGTCATGCCTTTTGTTAATTTTATTTGTTAAAATGTGTTCATTTTCGGGTGACACATTTAATAAACTTTTTGCCCTGTGGTTTCTTTGAGAAGTTCTTCCCATTGGTTGATCACAATACAGCTCCTATTCATTTTCCCACATTCGTGTCTTCAACTCTATTTGGAATCTGCCTTTATATATTGTATCAAGTAGGAAGCCACTTTGATTTTCCTCCAGACCATGAACCACTTTTTCTATCACCATCTACAATCGATTCTTTTCCATAATTTGTGCCGTCATCTTTCCCATGTGTTAATTTCCCACGTGTACTTGACTCTGAATCAGACCTTTCTCTTCTGCTCTGTGATTCTGTTTATCTGGGCCAGTCCATATGCTATTTAATTACTACGGTCACGTCCTAGTATCTGAGTGTGACAAGTTTCATCTCTTTCCTCCTCTGCTGCAGGTCTGTCTTGACTAGCTGTGCAGCTTACAATTGTGCTGTTCATATTAATGCTTGAATAAATGTACAAACTCAGTTGAAATTTTGATTGGAATGACGTCAAACTGAAGAATGAATGTGAACTGAATTAATATCTTTACAGCATCAAGTCATCTGATCTTAAAGCAGCGATATCTACCGATCCATTTGTTCAATTTTAAACCAATTGTTACAGTAAAATTTCAGAGAAATGTAACAAACATAGAGCGTGGGAGCACACATACAATTGTTGCATAACTTAGTTCTTTTAAAATTAAAAAAATTGAGTCCTTAATGATATTTATTTGTTTCTATTCTTTTGTCAAGGTTTCATCTTTCCTCAACTAAATTGTAATCGTATTGAGGAGAAGGGTCAGGGTTTTATTTTCTTTCCCCCTCTGTCTTTCATCCTAGAGGGTCATAATGAATACCAGTTTTTTTTTTTTAATTAATTGATATCCAGGATAAACACCTTTATGGAAGGTTTTTTTTTTTTTTTTCTGGCCTCCTCTTTTACATTTTTGTCTTTTATTCTCTCCCTTTACGGATTTGCTTCCCTCTTTCTCATCTGGCTCCCTCGCTTCCTCCCCTGGGAAAATGCTCAGTGTGGCCTTGTGACAGGAGCTCACACCTACCTGCAGTAAGTTGAGGATGAGCGCTTTTTTTTGCTGCGCGGCGCATTTCCTCTGGGATGAGCCGTGCAACTTAAAACTCAGCTGTGTCAGTAAGTCAAGGTGAGTTTTCGGCGTTATCCACCTGCATTCCCAACTGTTAGAAAGATGTTAACATTTATTGCCAAGCTGTCTCTTAAATATCCTGTAATAAAAAGCCCAAATATGCTGTCTTGTTTTTTTTTTTCCCCCAATTTCATCCTTAAGCGGCTTTTTCATTACTGCATCTTTGCAAAGTGCTGTCAGATTCTTTATTGAAACCTTGAAACCTTTATTGTTTCAGTTGCTCCCATGACAGTTACCTCTAAAGAAAAAAAAAATTTTTTTTTTTTCGTAGAAGGCAGTATCAGAGCGGGTCCTCTTCATTTTGCTAGTGACACGTCTAACAGCTATCCTATTGGCTGTTGCCTTGTGTCTGCTTTTCAATCTATATAATTATGACGACCCAGAGGTGTGATTTGACCTGTACCCTATATCCAAATCCACATAAGAAAGCTGTCTGATCAGAGCCTCTCCCCGTGTAAAAGCTGTTTTAATCTGACTGTGTCACTGTGCAAAGAATTAATCACATCAGTTGGCTTTGGGACTGTGTGTGGTGAGCGGGTGAGACCGAGTTTGGAAGAAATAACTAATGTTGGATGAGCAGAAGGCACTGAAACCACGTTGTACCTTTTGGCTCTAGCATGTTAAGAACCCAAATGTCTTTGGAATGGCTTGGTGTGCCTGAGATAAGACACCAGTGGGTGGTATTTATGGACTGATCAATATGCCAGTGCTGTTGAGGTGGAAACAAAGTTTGGAAGCTAATCCAATGTCACTGGGTCTCCGTGACATTTAGAATTTTTCTTAAAGTGTCTTCTGAGTGAAGGAATATGAAGTGTTGTTTACCGCATTAGCACCTGAGAGACCACAATGTGTTTGCTCGGGGAAGCAATCTGGTAGCTGGAATGTGAGCGGGGCAGAGATGCACTGTCTCGGTTTTGTATAAAGGGAAGAGCCACGCGGGGCGGTGAGGTCCAGGGCTGTCCCAGTGAGGACCGAATGGTCCGGATGCAAGTCCCTGGAAGATGGGGAACCCCAGGGGCGTAACTGGTCCATCCCCATTCCGCACGCTCAGACTTTTAGGGTTGACTTCAGAAGTCCTGAGGGTCTTATCTGCCCTCTGGGGACGCCCATCTTGGAAAGCACAAGTCCCTTCAGCCGTGGACAGCAGGACACCCCAATTCATGTTTCTATATATTCTGGTCAACTGGGGGGTGTAGGATGCTGAGAGGCAGCCGACTTGCTGCTGTATCTGAGCCTTTTCTTCTAAGTCAGGAGTCTGGCGTTGGACACCCCTTATGTTTGCCTGCATTTTTTCTCCCAACCCACTTCATTTTTGAACGTCTACACTGCATGCCTCCACCATCATAGATCCTATTTTCCTCCTCTACGGGGATCCCTCGATGCAAAAGACAAAGCTCCTGACTCATTCAGATCGGGGTTAAGACAGGGGCAGAAATGACAACCATGCAAATGAAAAGGTGGAAGCAGCATTAGGTAAAGTAATTAAGTAAGCTTAGATACGGGCTTTTCATTACAGAGATTTAGGGTGACCTGGTTAGAAAGGAAATTCAGTTTGACCTGTTCTCTAGTGAATGAAATGCGAAAATTAAAAAAAAAAAAAGCTGCCTCTGTCTTTTCTGTGGACTAGATGTTCTATATCATATATTTAATACTAAAACAGGAAATCTTAATGGTTGCTTAATAGGCAGAACAAAGACCTGATTATGGCAACATAGCTCTGGAAATTAAGACGGTTCAAGGTCACACTTCAGGAAACCTTGCTTTTCTGTACTTCGACATTTGTCATGAGTGTGATCATGAGGAAGTACTTAGCCACGTCTTTAGGAAACACAGGCATTTCCAATGCCCTGAATTTTTTAAAAAAAAGAAAGAAACAAAGCAAAACCCTGACACAGGCAGGATGCCTTGGGTTTGCTTCCCTGGAGGCTGAGGTTTGTAGCTTCAAGATTCCAGGGACTGTTCAGCCCTGTTGACTGAACTGTCCAGATGCGAGGCATTTAGTGTTTCTCACACTGGTACCTGGATGTAATCTTGAGATTCTGCACATTCTTTTACTCTTCAAAAAAAATTGAACGATTATTTTTAATGCGTGCATTTTTACCTGGTATAAACACGAATGATTCCCCTTCTCTGTGATAACAATTAAAATGTATCTTTTATGGAATGAGACTTTAGATAATTAAATGACTGTTTCTCAGACAGAAGTCATCAGATCCTTGAGAATTTTGTTCTTCTAGGGGCAAGGGGTATAGCTCAGTGGTAGAGCTTGGCATGGGGGAGGTCCTGGGTTCAATCCCCAGTGCCTCTGTTAAGGGGGACAAAAAAAGAATTTTGTTCTTCTGGGCACTTGAGAATTTCCTCTTTTACTTACATTTGAGAACCATTGCCTATTGGGGCCCACTATTTGATTATTCTTTTGGGGGCTTAGTATTTTTCAATTGCATCTGTGCCAGTCAGCTCCAAATCGGTGAGCCAATGATTTAGGTGTGATCACCAGATTGATAGACTTAACAGCTGATTTTATCTATTTTCCAGGTATGTTTTCCAGGTATTTAAAATTTTTTTCTTTTTCTTTCTTTTACATTTTTGAAAAGCTGCCCCTTTTTTTGTGTGTGTATTCATATTGAAAGCCATTGAGAAGAGCCTTCAGAGCCCTCAGGAGAGAACTCCAAGGGTGAAGGGGACAGATTTGTATATTTGGAATAAAGAAAAAAATTTGTATCTTTTCTTGTCTGACTTTTTCCATTTCTCTCTTTCCATTGATGTCAGAGATATATATTTGTCTCTGTTGATACAAGAGAAAGAAAGAGAAAAAGAAACAGGTTTAGATGATCTGTTTTCTGTCTGTCTGCCTATCTATATCTATTTATCTGTCTATCTATCTATCTATCATCTACTGAGAGACAGAAATAGGCAGACACAGAAACAGATAAATTAGACTAGATGCTAAAGGTAACTGAGCCAATTTAGGAGTCTTTGGTCTGAAAAAAATCCCCCTAAATGGTAGAAACATCTCAGAAACCTGGAATCGAGGAGGAGGTGGGGGATGGAGGGGGGTCTGTGCATTAAAAGTGCCTCCATTGTTGGCCTCTGTTTTATCCAGTGATAAAACACCCTGCCAGCCGGGGACAAAGCCCTCGGAAATAGTATTAAGAAAAGTGGCAGCAGCAGTAAAGGTAAGGGAAAATTAATCTCAGCCGAGTGCTGCTTGGGGAGAGCAAGGAGGAATTATCTACTTTGTTGGTGAAGTTTTCCTGTCAGAGCCAAGGGAAGTCGGGGTGATTGGGACGGCAAGGAGCATCAGCCGGGACCTCTGTGGCTCTAAAGCAGGGAGGATTTATGCAGCGTATGGAAACTCAAGGCAGCTCTTCAAGGTGGAATCCGTCAGGGAGAAGAGATGTTTATTGGTTTCTAAGTGTTGTTTTCTGCTTTTCAGCAAAGTCTTTTTTTCAGATAGTTTGCAACAGGGCTGGAGAAATTAGAAGTCCTGCCCACTGCGGGTTGTCAGGCATTTACAGCCGTGTCCCGGGACCTTGGAGCCCAGGCATGCACGTTGGCAAGAACACATCCGTCGTGGGCCTTGATGAATATTTGCCAGGGCAGGCGGAGGGAACAGTAGGAAGCTCTTTCTGAGCAGTGTGGGGGGCATTCATTCACTTGCAGATCTGGTGTCTGAGCCGAGCTGCCCTGGTCCACGCTTGGATTTAAAGTTCTTTGAAGACTTGCACAGACTCAGAGGAGGCGGGGAAATGGGTGAAGGGCAGATCATCCCTCAGCCTGGCGTAGAGCGCCCCTTGCGGTGGTTTGGTGGAACTGAACCCTCTTGCTCCTTGCTCTGAAGCTGAGAGGGGCAGAAAAGACCTGGGAGACGCGGAAAGGCTTGGACCACTGACACTCTCCCTTAGAAGCTCACCTAAGGGATCTGCCAGCCCCCCTCGCATCCGTGACTATTTCCCACCCGGCTCATCCTTTGCAGGGCTTTGGCCTGGACTTCAGGGTCTTGCCCCGTATCCAGAGGCTGCCTGTTGCAGTGTCGCTGCTAATAGACCCATCTCACCATGGGGGACGTTGCAGGCGAAGCGTGTGGAATGGCCGGCCAGGAGCCAGATGGGCTCTTATTCAGAGCAATGCCTCCATTCACCGGGGACCAGGCTCTGGGCCAGTCTTTATTGGCATCATCTCATACCATTAAGGACCTTAAGGACCCTCAAGTGGTAGATATCTCCATTTTGCACTTGTCCTTTGAGGAAACTGCAGTTCGGGGAAGTTAGGTAAATTGCTCAGCTGTAATAACCTGGACTGTGTTATTTAGGAAATTCCTCAAATACCGTCTTCCTGGGTCCTGTCACCTCCCTTCCCTTCTGTCTGAGCAAAGTCAGGTGAGTTCAGTTATGTTCTCTGCAATTCAACAAGCATGCATGTGCTGTTAGAACGTGCCAGGCACTGACTGGGGCCCCCAAACACAAGGATGGATGGTGCCGCCTCAGGGACTGGAGGGCAGGGCTGAGTGTGTTCACAGTTGTCATACACATGAGGTGGCCCCAAGGGTTGGCTCAGACCCATCCTGACACCCAGACAGGTGCTGTGCTGTGTTTTGATGGGTGGGATGCAGGTGGGGTGTGGTGGATCCCGGGGTGGGGTTCACAGAGGAGAGGTGAGTGGGCGTTGAAGGTTTCAGCAGTTAGATGTAGGAAATAAGAGACCCCAGGCTGATGCCACACAGCACCCAAGTGGCTGGCTTTGCTGGAGCTTAGAGTGAGCAGAGTGAACCCGGAGGTGGAAAACAGGGAACTGGCCAAATCCAGAGAAGAGGGGCAACCCACGCGGCTGGAAGGCTGGGTGCGATGTGAATCCTGCCCGGGGGGTGATGAGCTGTCCGAGCACAGCAGGTGGCTATTTGGCCTAGAAATTCATGCAGCTTCCCCGATGCCCAAAAGGAAGAGGAAAAACAAGGATGACCTTTAAGTGAGATGGGAAGGCATTCCAGACTGGGTTTAATGAAGAAGCAAAAAGAAATACCGTGAAAAATGCTTCAGGCGTGCAGACCCAGGCGCCTTCACCTCCCATCACGGCAGCAGCGGTGTGGGGTGGCCCCGGGAGGGCAGGAGACATCATTCTCATTAGCGCATTGCAGGCAAACTGTAGGTCTGCAGTTTTGAAAGTTTTCTTCCTCTTTCTCTTTTTCCCTAAATACCACCGAGACAGTGATAAAGGGCCGGGAGGATTTCAAGGGTGGTGGTGAGTGGACAGCGTTGTGAATTGCTCTGTGAATTGCTGATTTAAGCACTTGCTCTTTACCTTCTCCTGAGCTAAACGGCACACAAAGAAACATCCAGAGAAGGAGTATCAGTGCCCTTGTTTTCCTTTCAGCGCCGATCTGAGCCAATCACGCACAGACCGCTCCCCTTAAGGGAAAAGGTGGTGGAGGATGGAGGCTGGGGTAAGATTTGGACAGGACAGGCAGTGGGGTTGACATTCCTCTCTCTGCGGCGGCGGATCCTGGAACCTCCACAGGTGGGCGCTCCACGGCAGGTGTGCGACCCACGGCAGGTGCGCTACCAGCGGCAGGTGCGCGCGACCCACAGCAGGTGCGTGCTGTCTGCCCCAACCCCACTTTCAAGGCAAGCTAAACATGATGTGGAAACTTACCCTGTCTTTATAACCGTGCCCATCCCTGCCGGGCAGAGAGAGGGAGGTGTTTCCGGGGGAGACGGATCTCAGCAGAAACCTCTCCATCTCCTCATACAGTAAGTTGTGATTTAAGATTTGGAGTGAAAAGAAAGGAGAGAAAAAGAAAACAGAAAACTCAAAAGTCGTGGCCATATTTTTAAGTACTTCTTTTGCTTCTCAGGTCCATTTTGAAATAAGAAGGGATGAGAACGGGTGTCAGCAGAGTCTTGTATAAACCCTAAGATACTTGTCGTGATGGTGAATGGAATATAAAGCACCACTTTGGATGTTCCAGATTGCCATCAGTTTGCAATTTGCAGAACAGAGAATGTTCATTATAAAGTATGGGGAGATTTTTATCCTCCAACATTAATGCAATGGATTGTATCAAATAAATACAGAGAAAGTTCATACCCTGAGTCTCAGAGTCTCAGCCCTTTAAATCAATACTGCACTCCACTGATGAGAACAGTTTCCCAACTGATGTATCAGTGTGGCCAGTGAAAGCAAAAAAGGAAACCTCCAGGAAGGAAGCAGGTGGGGCATTAAATTCTGCCTTCAGCCTAGCGACAGCCAGGGCTCTGAATCGCATCTCTGGAACTGTAAATTCTAGAGTTAACTGTGTTGGCTAGAAATTGCACTAAGGAGCTGTCTGGCAATCACGATATGTCATAAGGGTAACTTGCACCTTGAGAATGCCTGATGGGATGATGCAGTGGGGTTTCTGTTTGTGTCTTTAGGATTCAGGTGCAGAAGAGCCTCTTCGCAGGAGTGCAGTGCAGGGACGGTCACACCATTGGCCATGGCTGCCCAAAAGGTCTGCCCTCAGGTCTGGCGTTGTGATGCATGGCTGTAAATATGGCCCAAGGTTAGGGACTGCAAGGCAAGTGTCAAGTCCAGAGTAGGTGTGTGACTGGACAGGGTCTGGGGAGGGGTGACGATCATGACAGGACCCCTCAATGAGTGGATTTGGAAATAGAAGCACCGAGGACTCCTGATGACTTTGTCTGGGTTTCCAAGCCGACATGAAGCATTTCTGCGTCTGTTACTCTCCCTCTTCTGAGCTTCTACGGGCTTCTCTCCTCCTCTGCTGTCAGGATGATGAAGTTCCGTTTGCCACCATCACCTAATCTTCCCCTGCTCCATCTTGCAAGTTCTTGTTCTCCCGTTAAAGTAATCATTGTCACGCTAGAGCCCACCACGTCTGTGATGTCAGCCGTCCACCTGGGACCCCAGCTGAGACAGACCTGAGGAGCGAGAACAGAGCCTGTAGGGGAGGGACATACCTGGGCTGGTGACACCTGTGTCCACAGGAAAGGGAGGGTCAGAGGGACCAGGGACAGTGCATGTCTTGCTGTGCCTCCTTGTGGCTTCCTGTTCCAAACGGCACATCCTGGCATCCTGGCTTCTTCCCTAGTGGTCTCTTTCCCACCCCTCAGTTCATCAATTATGAGGCAGTCAAAGCCCAAGCACAGTCATCAAGAAGAAGCCTGCTGTAGAAAGCGGGCTATTGATCCCTGCAGAGAGTACCTGGCTCACTGAGCTGGTGAAATACTCTGAAACGCACCAGAGTGTGTGTATTTCCTTTCCAGGGGCCCCAGGTTTGAGTTCATATCCACGGTGGAGGTGGGTCCTGTTCTAGGGCGTGTTGAATAAAAACATCCCTGCCTTCCTGAGTCCAGGCAGATCCCAGTGCCTCCCTTCAGCTCTTGCTGCAGACGAGCAATTTCGCATCCAGGTCTGGAAGACAGCTCCTTCCTTAATGTAGCCTGATTTCTTCTTGATCAAGCTGGTGAGCTTCCTTCTCCGAGTCCTGTGTCGTGTTACACACCTGTATGAACAGATCAATGGCTTTTATTTAATCATATTTATGTTTCCGTTCAGAAAATCCTGTTAAAGGTTAAAAATAAGAATGGCCTTTTGACCTCTCCTGAATCAGCCCGCAGATAACTAACTCCAAGGGAACGTTTCTTTAGTGGAAGTGGGCATTCTGTTCAACTGAACAAGAATACAAAGGAATGGGGAGACATGAACATGTTTTGTTTTCCGTGGATGGAAGTCCTTGAGGCATGGTACAGATCTGGGGCAGAAAATACACAGATATGTGCTTCTTCTGAGATCGCAAAGGGAGGGGCATGTCTGTCACACTTTTCCTAAAGAAGGTGACAGGAGGAATCCAGGTGGATTGTAATTACAGATGTCACCTGTCCAGGGACCCCTCAACCTTGAGAAACCTCAGGGCCAGAAAAATGACCCAGATAAAACGAAGTGGTCTGTGTCCTCGCAGACCTGCAGCTTTGAAAACACCGGGGACACTGCTTGTCACCAGCTACTCATTTTACTTGGAAATGTTTGCAAGTTTGGACTTTCTGGCATGACTTGGAGGTAAGATGAAGTGTCACCGGAGCTTCAGAAACACCCCCAAATGGAAAATTTGTGATGCTTGAAAGGAAATAGCAAATTGGCAAAGGGATTTCCAGGCTGCCGTGAAGTTACGCTATTAAGAAAGGGAGGTCAGTCTTAGGCAGATTGGAAAGTTGATGGAGCGTGTCTTTGGGACTTGTCTGAGCTCCTTCAGGGCGCCTTCTGCAGACACTGAGGGCCGCCGCTCCTCCTCCTCGCCTCCAAGTGCACACAGCCCGCCTCAGGCTGTCTCTCCCTGATCTCGTCTGTCCTTTAGTGTCTGCATTTGGCCATGAAAGGCAAGGTGGTTTGTTTTTTGTTTTTAATTAATTGACATAATTTTTTAGAGCAGTTTTTGATTTACCCCCCAAATTGAGCAGAAAGTACAGAGAGTTCCTATATTCTCCCTCATCTCATGTTTCTCCTCTTGTTAACGTCCTGCACTGGTGTGGTGTGTTGATTATAGCCAATGAACCTGCGATGACAGAGTATCACCCAAAGTTCATGGTTTACATTAGGGTTCATTGTCTGTGTTACACACCCTGTCGGTTTTGTGTCCACCATTACTGTAAAGCCCAGAGTAGTTTCACTGCCTTAAACATCCCCTGTGTGTTCTGTACGTTCATCCTTCCCTCCACCTAAGCCACCGAGCATCCACTGAGCTTTTTAGCCATCTCCCTCGTTTTACCTTCTCCAGAATGTCATAGAGTTGGAGTCACACAGTCTAAGGCCTTTTCACATTGGCTTCTTTCACCTAGTAATCTGCATTTCTGTCTCCTTCATGGCTGAATTCCTTAAGTTCCCTCATCTGTTTTCATGGTTGAATAATGTTCCATTTGCTGGATGTACCACAGTTTATTTACCCATTCACCTACTTGGTGAATCTTGGTGACATCCTGGTTGCTTCCAAATGTTGACAATTATGAATGAAGCTGTTATAAGCATCTGTGTGCAGGTTTCCATGTGGATGCACATTTTCAATTTTTTCAAAAACCAAGATGTGTTTTTTGGATTATCCACTTATGGAAAGGTAGATTTGCCTGGTCAACACAACATATGCTCAGCGTATATAGCTCAAATACCAAAGGGTAGAAAATTAAAAGTGAAACAGGATTTTTATTACAGGTAAAATAACAGAGAATTAAGGTAAGACTACGTTTTGCCTCAGGGTCTATCTAGAGCTGTTTTGCCCCCATACCTAGTCGCAGCTGGAACTTTCTCCTCAGTCCCAGAAGAGGTGAGCTCCCTTCTTGGGTTGGCTGGGCAGTAAAATAAGTGAATTTTGAAGCAACCCCCCTCGCCTGGGTGACGTGGCTCCCCAGCCATGCAGTGACCCTCCCAGCTACACCAACATTGCTCTCCATGACCTGATGGGTAAACTAGCCAGTGGGCACCAGGCTCCAGACAAGGCCTTCTGAAGCTTCCCTGCCTGTAGGATAAAACGTAGAGCGTAGATTCTTCAAGCTAAGAAAACGTGGGCCGTCCTGCCCAGTTTGGTGACAGGGCCCCTGGGTAAAAGTGAGCTTTAGCCACCAAGTGTGATTAACAGCTTCTGTGCTCCGGTTTTGTTCTGAGCTCTGGAGTTTCTGTGAACAAGTCAGACCAGGCCCTCCCCTCCGGGAGCTCGCATCACAGTGGGCTGGAGGTAGCAGAGGGGAGATGGAAACAGAAGGCGTCCCGACTCAGCCAGGAACCCCGGTGAGGGAGCTGTGTGACCTTGGCAGATTGCTCAGCCTTTCTGAGCCTAAGGGTTCTTGTGAGGAGGATCAGAGGAGATGGGCTAGTGTTTTTGAAATCCTTCTGTAAATGCGTGTTATTCTCTTGGTGTAGTTTCTGTGCTCTGCTGTTTTCAAACTGTGTGCTCTGCTGTGGAGAGGCTGGGCTTTCCTAGGCCGAGCTCCTTTGGAGCTCCCAGCGCCGTTAACACCACCCTGCCTTTTGTTCCATCATGTGGTTTTGGAACCTGTGGAATCTCAGCTTCCTCCCGTGCTCTCTGGACATCATCTTCCCGCCCCTCCTCCTGTGTCTCCATCCACTCAGGGCATCCGGGAGGGTCTAGGCTGGAAACTGGCCCACAGGGGCCCACAGGAGAGGTGGCCGAAGAGAGTTGATTAAAAGATGGTTTACAAAGGTGTGGAAGTCATTTAGGAAAGCCAGCAAGGACTAGTGAACCTCCATGGGGGGTTTACAGAAGCAATCCATCACTTTAGGAGACATCAGACCTTGGAACCAGGGGACCTGGAGCAGTGGGAGGGGCCATGCGATGGGAACCGTGATCTTTGGTGGAAGAACAAAGGAGGGCACTGGCCGAGCAGGGAGGGAGCCGGCGGTGGGGAGTACACACCCCATTGTCTTGCTCCTGCTTTCACGTGCAGGACCATACACGACTTAAATGACCTTGTTCAAATGCTATTAGGAATTTCTGGATGATGACAGCAGAATATTAAACCCAGTGCACGGTGTATGTGACTGCCGGGATGACACAATGTGTGAAACATGCTTCTAGCTTCTGGGAACTCGATGCTTTAGTATCTGACCCCCATGCATTTACTGGACACGCCTTGTTCTGGACAACCTGAGAAGATGCTCTGTCACCATACCTTGGCTGTCTGCCCTCCTGGACCTTGGGAGGAGTCTTCCCCCCTGGGGCGCACTCTTCAAATATAAACCAACCAAACCGGAGTCCATACACCCAACCCCCTCCTCATTTTGGGTCTCGCACCCGGGCCAGTTTACCCCTGCGGAATCATTTGAGGGCTGGGTCCTGGACTGCTCAGGACAGCCGCCAGCCTCAGAGCCCTAATATTAGTTCAACAGGCCAATCCTAGGCCTGCTCACCCCGCCTCACCCATTCCTTCCCGTGGAAACCCCTGTAAAACTCTTGCCTGTGGTTCCTCTGTCCCTCTCCCTCATGACCCCACCTCCCTTGCTCCCTAGGCGGCCCCCCTGGGCCTAGTGTGCCCTCTCCTCTTGGGAACTGTGAGTAGTAAGCTATCTTTTTGAAAGCAATTGTCTCCTGATCTGTTGGCCATTATAAATTAACGATCTCAAATTTCCTGTGAATACACCACATTATAGAACACAAAACCAGGAAGCCAGCCCTGCCTGCGTGCCTCCTACAGGCTGAACTCCACTCAAATCCAGAGGGCCAGATGTTCATAACAATCAGCATCTGGGGACCCACAGAATAGCGGGGGTGGGGTAGGAAAGTAGATTTGGTGGGGTAAAGTATTTCCAGCACATACCTCGTTTTCCCTAATAAGGTGGTGTGGATTGATTTTAGTTTAATGGATGAATGAAGAGCCTGGACATTTCTTACACTATTTTTATCAGTAGTCACTTGAGGACAGTTCTGGTAAAGATGTGTCATTTCTTGCCTGACAGGGGAGTCATTTTTTTTTCAGCAGGTATCACTGATGTATTTCTTGAATGTCCACCTTGATAAGGTTTGATATAGGTATACATCTATGGAACCATCATCATAATTAAGATAGAGAACGTATCTATCCATCCACAAAATTTCCTGTGTCCCTTTACAATTCCTCCCTCCTGACTGTCCCCACCCTCAGTTGCATCAGAAAACAACTGATCTGCTCTGACGTGATTCATTAGTTCATATTTTTTGATATTTTATATAAATGGAATCAAATAGTATATAATTTTTTATCTGGCTTCTTTCATTTCAGATTCATACATATTGTTCCATGGATCGATTTAGACTTTTAAATTACTAAGTAGTGTTCTGTTGTATGGATATATTACAATTTGTTTATCTGTGTACCTGGCAATGGACCTTGGAGTTATTTTTCCTCCACTCAGTTGACCATGTATGTGTGAGTCTATGTCTGTCCGCTTTTTTCTGTCCCATTGATCTGTTTTTCTATGTCAATGCCAAACCCACACTCTCTTGATAACTGTAGCTTTATAATAAGTCTTGATCAGATAGCATTAAGTCTTCTAAATCTGTTCTTTGTTTTCAAAGTTGTTTTGATTATTCTAAGTACACTGCATATTCATATGCATTTTATAATCAGTTCATCAAGTCATACAGAAAAAAAAAAAGCCTACACAGAATTTTACAATTGGAATTGCATTGAATCTATAAATAACTTAGAGGGCAATTGACATCTTAACAGTGTTGAGTCTTGTAATCCATGAATACAGTATGTCTTTTCATTGACTTAATTTAAAAATTTTTCTCCCAACAGTGTATCATAGTTTTTAGTGTATAGGTCTTGCATATAATTTGTCAGCTTTATCCCTAAGTATTTCATATTTTTGATCTGTTATAAATCGTGAATTAAAAAATCAATTTTTGATTGTTGCTAGTACATGCACAATTAATTTTTTAATAATCAGTCTTGAATCCTGAAACATTATTAACACAGTGACTAGTTCTAGGTGCTTTTAAAAAGATTCTGTAGTGTTTTCTACACGTAAATCATATTGTCTGTGAATAAAAACAGGTTTATTTGTTTTGTAGAAATAAATGAAGACCACTCAAATGAGAACAAGCAAAGGCTATTTATTCAGAGCTCGCTATAGTAAGGAAGTCAGTTGCTGTCACTTGTGTTTGGCGGAAACTCAAAGACAGGCAGAGAAGTGAGAAGGCTTTATAGATGGAAAAAGGTAGGGATTCAGACATGCCCTGATTGGAGGCTCTTAGCAATTGGGAAACTATAGGTGAGTTGACAGTGTGATTGGTTTGAGCTATCTATCTGTCTTTCTCCAGTGGGTCCTAAGTTGGAAAAAGGGGAAAAATTAGGGAAACTTCAGTTATTAATCATGTTCCGGTAGTTTGGGGGCTGTTGCTACAGGCGTTACTGATTGGCTTCTTGGATTGTTGCTACAAATAGTAGTTTGGTTTTCTGGACTCTTTGTGGCAGAAGATAGTTTGACTTCCAGGGCTGGTTTCTACAGCTATGGGTCAGAGTTCTATATTGATACATGGTTTCATCATTATCCATTTGTATATTTAGTCTTTCACTTTACAATCTGGATGCGTTTTCTTTCTTTTTCTTGCTTTATTGCACTGGCTAGAATCTCTAATAAAATATCTCACAGAAGAAGTGAGAGTGGACATCTTTGCCTAATTCATCTTGGGGAAAATATTCAGGTTTCCACCATGAAGTATGATGTTAGCTTTAGGATTTTTATGATGCCTTTTATCAAGTTGAGGAAATTCCTTTTGATTCCTAGTTTGCTGACAGTTTTTGTTATGAATTTTTGCTGGATTTTTCTCAAATGCATTTTCTGCATATTGTGATATTCACATTTCTTCTTTTCCTTCCTTTTGTCTCCCCCTTTTTTTTTATTAGTAGGTATGGTTAATTGCACTGACTGATTTTCAAATACTAAACCTACCTTACATTACTGGGGTAAATCTCACTTGGTCATGATGCATTATATACATTGTTGGGTTTCATCTGCTGAAAATTTATTAAGAATTCTTAGATCTGTGTTCATGAGGAATACTAGTCTGTAGTTTTCTTTCCTTGTAATATCTTTGTTTTTGGTGTCAGAATGTTACCTTCATAGAATGAGTTGGGAAATACTTCTTCCTCTTCTATTTCTGGAAGAGTTTGTGTACACTGGATGTTACTTCTTCCCTAAATGTTTGGTAGACTTTCCCAGTGAAACCATCTGAGTGTGATGTTTCTTTTATGGAAGGTTTTAAGCAACCACTTCAACTTCTTTACTAGATATGCTATTTGAGTTATTTCTTCTTGAATGAGCTTTGGTTGTTTGTGTTTTTCAAGGAATTTTTTTCCCGTTGCATCTAAGTTGTAGAATTAATTCGCATAAAGTTGTTCATAATATTCTCATTGTTATTTTACTATCTGTAGAATCTGTTAGCTCTCTCATTCTTGATCTTGGTGATTTGTGTCTTTTATGTTTTTGTTTTTGGCTGATCAGTTCGACTAGAAGCCTGTCAATTTGAATTATCTTCTCAAAGAACCAGTTTTTGCTTTCATTGATTTTTCTTTATTTTTTCCTGTTTCCTTTCTTGATTTCTACTTTGATATTTGTTCTTCCCTTATTTTTCATTTTCATTAGGATTAATTTACTCTCCTTTTTCTAGTTTTATAAGGTAGAAGCTGAAGTCATTGATTTGAGACCTTTCTTCTGTTCTAATGGAAGCATTTAGTGCTCTCAATTTGCAATGGCATTTTCAAAGTGTCTATATCATGAATCACAGAATGTTAACATCGATTGGGACATTAAAAATTGTCATGTTCTACTTTCGCATTTTAGAGTTAAGGGACCATAAGTTGGTCAGCATCTCGAAGTTAATGTATGTTCCTCCACTAGCCTTTAAACAACTTCTCCTGTGAACCCAGTTTTGGAAAGTCAATCTATCTTTATACTCAGAATCTAGCTTTCTGTTCTGTTTTAATCTTTGTAACAGATTTCAAAATTACATTCTGCCTACTTGTCTTTGGACCCGGAATAGCCTTTGGTGGAATGCAACTCCAGTTTTCTTCTGTTAGCACACCCGGCGTTTGTGTACATCTGTTTCAGGGCCCAGACTCTTGAGGAAGGGGCGCACTCTTAGCCCTATAAAAGCCAAAAGAAGATCGAGAAATGTCAGGCTGAAGAAAGGTAGCTGAGTGAATTCTGGCCCATAAGTTGGGAGGCAAAGGACTGAATGTGGAAGATAAAGGAAGGTGACGTTGAGATTCCATAAGAGAATAACTAGAAGGTGGATGTTGGCTGTTCTTCCTTTCAGTAGCATCTCTTTCTGTAGCAATAACTCAACCAAAATAATCCACATGCTGGATGACTTGTGGTGGTGGTTTTTGACCCTTATCTGCACATAATACACTCATCAAGAGACTGAAAAATGAATGAGTGAATGAATGATTGCCATTTAATTGTCCATACTGTTTACTTGCCATCATCCATATAACTCCCCTCTTAGCTGAAATAGCACAGGAATTTTTTTTTTTTTGTAGCATTGGTTTAATGCAGTAGAAGAAAACCAGAAAATGAAGAGGGCACCAACATTAGTTAATTTCCTTCCCCACCTTGGCCCGCTTTCGTAAATTCCCTCTCAGCTGAGAGCAATGAGATTTGAAATACCAGGAATTGGAGTGAAATGTGACTTTGCATCCACATATCAGCCGTTGTTGGAGTCCAGAAGAAAGGACTGCGTGGAGGAGAACAGATGGTTGTGTTGAAGGCACTAATTTCTGCTGGATTCCTAATTCAGCAAAGAAGAAAGGAACCAGCAGAGCCTCCCCCCCCTCCCCACTCCCCACCCCCTTGGCTGCTGTGTTGTGTGATGTGAAGCCAGAAACAACTGCAGTGGGTTGTCAAGGAGCTGGAGACAGCTAAACCCTCTCTCCTTTTTTTTTTTTTCCAAATAAAATAATAGTCATAATTTTTCCAGCCTTATTCATCAGTTTTCAAAATTTTAGTCCATTTATATGAAACAGCAAATCAGTCAGCAGGTGAAAAAAAAGTAGGGCAGGCTTATTTGAAATCTGGTTAAGAGCAGGTGGCAGAGGGAAAGGGCTGTGCGTGGAGCTGTGTAATCACTGGTGCCCAGTAATGTTGGAATGAAGATGTCATTATGTTCCTCGGATGAGCAAGTGTCCAGCCTGAATGCATGATTACCCTGGTTAAACACTTCTCAGTAATCTTGGGCTAACTTTATATGTGCATATTTATTGGTGGGCTGACTTTCGAGAAGAGATTCTGAATCAAAATTAGATTGTCAAGGATGAGGGTTGGGAAGAAATTATAGAATACTGACCATGTGTTTGAGGAAGACAAGCAGAAGTGAGTTTGACAGTCAGTTCTGTTTCCTTTGCTTTAGCTTCCGTTTCGAGATAGTAAGACTAATTCGAGGACTATAAGTAGTGAATTCAAATCAAGAGACTTTTTTTTTTTTATTTGGACACCTACTGTACATCCTGCTCAGTAAGAATGTGGAAGATTCACGCACTGCCCTTTGCCAAAGTGGATGTGGTTTGGAGCTGTATGAGATATACCAGGGGCTTACTACATATGCTGGGCAGTATTTTATGAATTGCTTAAATGAAACTAATAAAGAGGCTAAAATATACCATAAAGATAATGAAAGCTTTGAGAGGTTAGAATAGAATGAAATTAGTTTCTGGAGTAACCGGGGAAGACTCAGAGAGGGGTCACTCTTGGAAGAGACATAGAAGGGCTATTGCATTCCAGTGGGTGATGGGAAGCTTTTGTGTATCCCAGGAATTGGGAAGAGAATCAACAAATACACAGAAGCAGGAATACGCATTTTGTGATCTTAGGATGGTAACAGGACGTCATCCTGTGGGATGACATTGTAGTTAAGACTTCAGCTCCTGGAGTGGGAGGAGCACCGGGTCTATGTCATCTGCTAGTTGTAACTAGTACACAACCTACCAGGTGTGGAGCCAGGATGAGCTAATCACACTCAAAGAGTTCAAAGAGCATTCCCGAAGTTGGTGTACGCAAGGTGCTCTCCTGACTTGAGTACTGACTTGAGTTCTTTCATCCCCACCCCCTGGGAGGACCTGGCCTTGGAGGTTCCCGGAAGGGTTGACAGCTGAAGGCTGGCTGAGGACAGTACTGCCCGTGGCAGGAGGTGCACATTCTCCATGGAAAGGGATCTGGACCGGGCATCTCCGCATGCATCAGGCTGACTGAACTCTCCTACGAGTTCTAATGATTCTGATCTGTCTCTTGATTCTGTCAGTTTTCCAAGATACTTTATTATTATTATTATTTGCAAACAGTGAGCTTCAGCTCCTCCCTTCCTTTGCTTGGATCTCTTTTTCATTCTTTACGGTGTTAATGAGGAACTCCAGTATTACGTTTAGCAGCAAGAGTGATGGTGCTCATATTTCTCTTCTTTCCTCTCCTCTCTTCTCCTCTCCTCTCCTCTCCTCTTCCTTTCCCTTCCCTTCCCTTTCCCTCCTTTTCCTTCCTTCCTTCCTTCCTTCCTTCTTTCTTTCTTTCTTTCAATTGAAGTATAGTCAGTTACAATGTGTCAGTTTCTGCTGTACAGCTTCATGATTCAGTCATACATGTACACACATAGATTCCTTTTCATATTCTTTTTTGTTAGATATTACTACAAGATATTGAATAGAGTTCCCTGTGCTCTACAGTAGGACCTTGTTGTTTATTTATTTTATGTATAGTAGTTAGCATCTGCAAATCTTGAACTCCCAATTTACTCCTTCCCAGCCCCTTTCCCCCAGAAAACCATAAGTTTATTTTCTATGTCTATGAATCTGTTTGTGTTTTGTAAATAAGTACATTTGTGGCTTTTTTTTTTTAAGATTCCACATATAAGTGATGTCAGTCCTATTCATTTTCTTCTTGTTACTAGTCTTAAAAAAAATAAAACTAACATTTCTCCATTAAGTGTATGGTTGCTGTAGATTTTTTCATATAACCTCTATGGAGGTAAGAATATTCCTGTCTTTCCCTAGTTGACCAGGTTTTTTTTTTTTTTTTTTTTTTTTTTTTTTTTTTTAAAGTGTCATTAGGTGCTGGATTTGATCATACGATTTTTCTGTATTGGCTGAGATACTGACTTTTTTCCTCCTTTAGTCTATTAATGTAAATAACATTGATTTTTTTTTTAATGTTGTACCATGCTTGCTCTTTAGATAATCCATTATTGATCGTGATACATTCCTTAAAAAAAACATTGTATTTGGTTTGTTAATTTTACGTAAGTGTTTTGGCATCTACATTATATTTTAAAGATTGAGTAGACTGTTGTTTAGAGCATTTTGGGTTCACAGGGAAATTGAGAGGGAGGTACAGAGATTTCATATACACCCTCCCCCACCCAGGCGCAGCCTCCCCCATTATCATCATCCCCCACCAGACGGTACATTTGTTACAACTGATGCGCTACACTGACAAAGCACCACCATCACCCAGAGTCCATCATTTACCTGTGGGTTCATTCATTCTTGGTGTTGTACGTTTGATGGGTTTGGACAAATGCATAATGATATCTATCCATCATCATTATTATGCCATACAGAGTAGTTTCACTGTCCTAAAAATCCTCTGTGCTCTGTCCGTTCGTCCCTCCCCCTCTGTAACCCTGGCAACCGCTGATCTTTTTATTAATTCTATAGTTTTACCTTCTCCAGAATGTCATAGAGTTGGAATCATACCGTCTATATCCTTTATAGATGGACTTCTTTCACCTTATAATATGCATTTAAGTTTCTTCCATATTTTGTCATGGTTTGATAGCTCATTTCTTTTTGGCACTGAATAATATTACATTGTCTCTTATGTACCACCATTTATTTATCCATTCACTGCCTCAGTGGCATCTTGGTTGCTTCCAAGTCCTGACAGTTATGGATAAGTCTTCTATAAACGTCTCTGCCTGGGTTTTGGTTTGAACATACATTTTTATTAAAAAAAAATAAGGTATATATTTTTCTGATTATCCAAAAAAGTTGAACCATATGAAATATCCAATATTTGATTGTTTTTCACTTATAGAAATAGCACATTCTCTTGGTTGAACATTCATGAATGCGGTGTATTACACGGATGGATTTTCATCTGTTAAACCAATAGGTCTCCCGTGTTCACGCTGTGTAATCCCACTACCTGATATTTCAGCTTTTTATTTGTTATGATTTCACGTTTTTGTTTTATATGGGTAGTATCTTCTTCTCAACTCCTTAAATATATTTATCATCCTCATTTCAATTTTTTGGTGAGTATTTCCCAGTATTGTTGCTTCACTTGGTTTTGTGGCTGTTAGTCTGCAAGGATGCTGGTGTTCCAGACACAGGAACGTTGAAAAGGGGGGCAGGCGAGGAAGAAAGATAATGATTTCTCTTTGGAAGTACTGAGTTTGAGTAGGACAGTTGGATGCCTGCTGGAATGTTCTGCCGATGGTTAGAAGAGAGTGGAAGTCGGGAGGGGGCGGTGAGGAGATGGTGAGGATTGGAAGGTGGCGGTCATGGAGTCTGGGAGTTGGGAGATGTCGGGGCAGCATCTCTGTCCCACATGGCCTCTTTCAAGCTCTGCACTTCTCAGCCTGCTCTTTGCAGGTCCCTGAGGGGTTGGCCAAGACCAACTCTTCCCAGTTTTGCCTTATTTTGAAGTGTAATCCAGCTGAAGCTGGACATAGCTCTCCAGGTCTGTTTCCTTTTCCTTTCAGTCTGGGCTTGTTAGCCATCATAGAAGGGGAGGGGAGAGGAGCCAATTAGAAAAGAGGAAAAATAAAGGTGGGTTTTCAAAAATCCACTTGGCTTCTAAGCACTTGGGGAGCAATGAAAACACTAACTCCTAGCAATTCTTGTTATTAAGCCTGAAACCTTTCTTTAAAAAAAACTCCCCATGACTCTGAAACAGGTGATCCAGGGACCAAACTTTGGGAAAGGTTGGAAGGGAAAGAATGACTCCAGGTCTGGTCTGTGCAGAGGGGAGACCTGGGGATTCCCACGCCCCTCTCTGAGGCGCCCTGCTCCCCAGGGCAGACGGATGTGTGGACCTCAGGCTCCTTCTTGTTCTGTGTCTCTCTGGTCCCTCCAGCGGAGGGAAAGGAGTGACACAGAGGCTCTGGGAACACCAGGGGTAGTATTTATTGAATAAAACCATCTTCCACTGAACATGTCTATCTCTCCGAACCACCTGGCTGGAGAGGATGGATTATTTCAGAAATTTCCTATTTGTCTTTAATTGTGCTATCAGGTCAAAGCAACCTGCAAATAGATTAAAATCTGGGACTTTGAGTAGGCAAAATAAATGGAAATGCAGGTGTCAGTGAGCTGCAGGTGATAACAGAGTTGCAGCTGGCAGCCACATGCGTGTGTACCCTTAAGCTCTGGAGAGCAGTATTAGATAAAACAAACATTTCTGGAAAAATAAAAGATACTTATGCATACTTGACTCTAGGGCTTCAAGAGGAAAAAAATCCCCATCATTAAGTGAAACGAAGCTACTAACCTATTTCTCTACTAGCTGTGTGGCTGGACTCTCCCTATTTCAGCAGTGACAAAGCATACTAGCCCTGCCCGCTTCAGCTGGCTAACTTTGTGTGCAAAAATCTAGCTAGGTGAGGGGGGGAACACTAGGGCAGGAAGAAATGGACATTCCATTCTTCATACATCATTTTGCACCAAAAAATATTCCTAATAAATCTACTGATGACCTTTTTTTCAAATTATAAAAGTTATAGGTACCTACAAGTGTTCTTGAAAATCGGATCAATAGAAAATCTTTGAAAATAAAGTCACATTTCCAGTGTACCAGGGGACTACTGACTTTAAAAGCCTAAATTTCTTTGTAAGTTGAAAAAAATCTCATTGTTAGGCAAATATTCTGTTTTTTGGTAGTCCAGTTTAAAATTGCTATTATTATTACTATTTTACTATTGCTGTGTTCAAAGTGAGGTCTACTCGAATTATGTTCTATAGTCTGTGTCCTCCGGCCATTTGTCTATTTATTTATTTATTTCCACTTTATCGTGATGTAATTGACAAATTTATGATGTTTTTAAAGTGTACATCGTGCTGATTTGGTATGTGTATATATTGTGAAAGAATTCGCCCAGGTCGTTGATGAACACATCCAGCATCTCATATGTTTATCATATTGATCTTTTTTTTTTTTTTTTTTTTGATGAGAACGTTTAAGTTCTACTCTTTTAGTAAATTTCCATTATACCCGACAGTGTTATCCACTCAAGTCACCATGTTTTACATCAGATCCTCAGACCTTATTCATCTTCTAGTTGAAAGTTTGTACCTTTTTACTAGCCTTTCCCTGTTCCCCTCACCCCACAGCCCCTGGCAATTACTTTTCTATTGTTTCTATAAATTCAAAATTTTTTGTATTTATGTATATATGTACATATGCATGTGTTTATAGATATCACATATAGGTGATACCATGCAGTATTTCTCTTTCTCTGTCTGGTTTATCTCACTTAGCATAATAATCCCTCAAAGGCCATACGTGTCTCAAATTTCCTTTATTCTCATGACTGAATAATGGTCCTTTGTATGTAAATATCACATCTCCTGTATCCATTCATCCACTGATGGACACTTAGGTTGTTCCATATCTCGTGATACATGAATATTGTGAATTATGGTGAATAATGCTGCAACTGCCATGGGAGTGCAGATACCTGTTGACATCCTGTTTTCATTTCCTTGGGATATATGCCCAGAGGCAGAAATGCCAGATCATATGGTAGATCTATCTTTAAATTTTTTGAGGAACCTCTATACTGTTTTCCTTCTGGCTATGCCGGTTTACCTTTCCAACAGTGCACAAGGGTGCCTGCTTTTCCTCCTTGTTGAAAACATTATTTCTTGTCCTTTTGATGATGGCCATTCTAACAGACATGAGGTGATATCTCACTGCGGTTTTTATTTGCACGTCCGTGATAATTAGTGATGTGGAACACTTTTTCATGTACCCATTGGCCACTTGTGTGTCTTCTCTGGAAAAATATCTACGTAGTTCCTCTGCTTATTTTTAATCAAATTGTTCTTTTTTTGGTTATTGAGTTACATGAGTTTTTTAATATATATTTCGGTTATTAACCCTCTATCAGCTATATGATTTACAAATATTTTTCCCATTCCATAGATTGCCTTTTTATTTTGTTGATAGTTTCCTTTGCTGGGCAGAAGCTTTTAGTAGAAGGAAGGAAACATCAAAGATCAGAGTGGGAATAAATAAAATAGAGGCTAAAAAAGACAGTAAAAGATAATGAAACTAAAAACTGCTATTTTGAAAGGGTAAACAAAATTGATAGATTTTTATATAAACTTAGCAAGAAAAAAGAGAGAGAACTCCAGCACAAAATTATAAATGAAAAAGGAGACATTACTATTGATACCA
Organism: Camelus bactrianus; assembly: GCF_048773025.1. Lineage (NCBI taxonomy): Eukaryota > Metazoa > Chordata > Mammalia > Artiodactyla > Camelidae > Camelus > Camelus bactrianus. Next base: position 31,341,078 of record NC_133564.1, on the reverse strand, counting down.
CACAAATGCAAAGGATCATAAGAGACAACTATGAACAAATAGATGCCCCCAAATTGGACAACCTAGAAGAAATGGATACAACCTACAAAGACTGGACCATACAGAAATAGAAAATCTGATCAGAGTAGAGAGATTGAATTAGCAATCAAAACCCCCCCAACATAGAAAAGTCCAGGCTTCAATGGTGAATTCTACCAAACATTTAAAGAAGAATTAATACCAATCCTTCTCAAACCCTTTCAGTGATTAGAAGGGGAGGGAACACTTCCAAACTTACTTCACAAGGCCGGCATTACCCTAATACCAAAACCAGACAAGGGAACTAGAAGAAAAGAAAATTACAGCCTAGTATTTCTCATGAACTTAGATGCAAAAATCCTCAACAAAATATCAGCAAACCAAATTCAACACATAAAAGGGATCATGCTCCATGATCAAGGGGGATTTATTTCAGGGATCTAAGGATGGTTTGACACCTGCAAATCAGTGATGCACCACATTAACAAAATGAGTATTAAAATCATACGATCATCTCAGTCGATGCAGAAAAAGCCCTTGAAAAAATTAAACATCTATTCACAATGAAACTCTCAAAAAACTGGTTGTAGAGGGAATGGACCTCAACATAAGAAAGACCATATATGATGAGCCTGTAGCCTAGCATTATACTCAATGATGAAACACTGAAAGCTTTTCCTATAAGATCAGGATTAAAGAAATGGATACCCACTCTCACCACTTGTATTCAACACAGTATTGGAAATCCTAGCCACAGCAATTAGGCAAGAAAAAAAAAAGGCATCAGATTGGAAAGGAAGAAGTAACACTGTCTCTATTTGCAGATGATGTGGTATTATATGCAGAGAATCCTACATATAATACTTTTGACATATAATACTTTTTGACTCCATCAAAGAAGACTACTAGAACTAATAAATTCAGTAAAGTTGCAGGATGCAAATCAGTACAAAAAAATCAGTTGATTTCTATATACTAACAATAAACTATCAGAAAGAGAAATTAAGAAAGGAATTCAGTTTACAGTTGCATCAAAGAGAGTAAATTTACCTAGGAATAAATTTAACCAAAGAGGGGGAAGATCTGTACACCAAAAACTGCAAGAAACTAATGGAAGAAACTGAAGAAGACACCCCAAGTTGGAAAGATAGTCCATATTTATGGATTGGAAGGACTAATATTGCTAAAATGGCCATGCTACCCAAAGTCTACAGATTCAATACAATCCCCATCAAAATTTCCATGCCCTTGTCACTGAAATAGAACAAACAGTTCCACAATTTATATGGAAGCACAAATGACCCCAGGGAACTGAAGCAATCTTGAGAGAGAAGAATAAAGCTGGAGGCATCACACTTCCTGATTCCAAACTATATTTCAAAGCTTTGGTAATCAAAACAGTATGGTATAGGTGTAAAGACAGACAGCCCAATGGAATGCATAGATCAGAAATAAACTCATGCGCTTATAATCAATGAATTTATGACAAAGGAGCCAGGAGTGTACAAAGGGGAAAGGATAGCCTCTTCCATAAATGGTTTGAAAAACGGAACCAGCCACACACAAAAGGATGCAACGGGACCACTTTCTTACACCATACAGAGAAATTAACTCCAAATGGATTAAAGACTATGTAAAACTGAAACCAAAAAATTCCCAGAAGAAAACCTAGGCAGTAAGCTCCTGGTCATCGGTCTCTACAATGATTTTTTGGATTGGACACCACAAGCAAAGGCAAGCTAAGGGAAAATAAAAGCAAGCAGGACTTAAAAACTGACAACAAAACAAAAACGCTTCTGCCCACCTGTTTAAATAACTAACATGCCTTTCTAGAGACACTGCTCTGTGCAGAACTTTTAAAGGTGCTCTGTGGGATGGAGCAGGACTATAAAAATAATAAGAAATTGAGGATTCAGTCATAAGAACAGAGTTCAATTTGAGAATAATTATACGGTGCCTGCCAAGGAGTATAAAATTATGAGGGTGGGGAAGAAAATCGAATGTAAAAACGTGATACAGAGGGATGAGGCCACGTGTGAGCCGTGGTCCTGCTGCCCTGCTTGTCGAGTTGTCTGGGTGACCGTCCTGGGTGACCGTCTTGCCGTCCTGGGGCAGCTGGTCATCTTTTACACGAGACCAGGGAACCGGTTTTACCTAGGTGTCTCCACAGCCTAACCCTCACTCCAAACAAATTGGTGGAAATCAGTGTTTGCCCAAGGCAGGGGTGGGGTTAATCTTGGAAGACTTCTCACAGTAATGGTTTTAGAAAGGGCTAACGTTTTTCTTATTCCAGGTATGTATTTTATTAAGAGACACCAAGAGACCTTGGGAAATGATAGCATAGCATTGGCTTGTGTGGTTTAAAACTTTCACATTACCAAAGGATTTGATAGCTTTGTTGTTTCAAATCCCCTGTCTTCTCTGACTTTAATCACGGATCTCACTGGCTTTATCTTCCCCCACCCCCCTCATCTCCAACTTCAACTTCTTTACGGGAGTTTCTGGAGGGGGGAAGAAAATACCATTTTTGTTTTCCTTTCCCCAAGCAGCAAAAGAGAGGCTTTCGATGAGGTTATTGCATTATTTATCCTCTGGCGTTTTCTTATTTTTTCATGTGATTCTGCTTAAAATGCACAGACATCGTGGAGACGTATTTAGTTCTGTCCTCACACCATGGAAAAATAGTTCCTCTGTATTTTGGTGGGGATGTAATTTTTCTGAGTTGCAAGACTTTGATTTGAAATTGTAAGGCACCGGTGTCGGCACCTGGGTAGGCAGACAGGAGTACAGATTTGGTGCAAACGTGTTTACACAGTCAGGAATGCTGCAGGGCTCACCGTGTAAGTTTTTCTCCAACAAAAATGGATTTTCCCCCAGTGCTTGTTTAAGATAAGCATTTCTCATTTCAAATGCTCTCTTTAAAATATTTCAGAAAAAAAAAGTGAAGTGACCTAATTCTAGAAACTTTAAGTTTACGCGATTTGCTTTTGAAAAGTGGGCTGATTATTGTGTACAAGAAGAAGGACCTCCCAAGAGGGCACCTAGTGTAGGCGACGGCACCTGTCTTAGCTTGGGCGGCCAAGACAAAACAGCACAGGCTGCGGGCTTACACAATAGACATTTGCTTTCTCACTGTTCTGGAGCGAGAAGTCTAAGATCAAGGCGCTGGCATGGTTTCTGCTGAAGCCTCGCTTCCTGGCTTGCAAAACAGCCACCTCCTTGTGGTGTCCTGGCATGGCCTTTCCTCTGTGCACGTGGAAAGAAGAAGGTCTCTCTGGTGTCTACTCCTCTGTCTTAAAAGGACACCATTTCTATTGGATTAGGGCCCCAGCCATCTGACCCCATTCACCCTTCATTACCGACCCCCAAAATACAGTAACATCAGGAGTCCAGGCTTCCACATGGGAATTTAGGAGGGGGGTGCGGTGTACAGTTCAGTCCATAGCAGCACAAATGCCTGGGGTCCTATAATTAAAAACTAGGTGACGTGTCACCCTCGGCTGCATCCTACATGTCTGCCTACAGGTCAAGTGATATGGACCAAGCCAGCATTTGGTGAACTGGGATTCTTGGAAACAGTGGAGGAGTGGGCTCTGCCTGTCCCAGACCTCTTCCTCCCGCTGCTGGCTCTGCCCCTGCCGTGGTGGCTGTGTCAGGAAGACACACTGTGGGTCTGGACTTCTGTAGCAGCTGCAGTGATTCCTTGGTTTCCTCAGAGTTCATGTTTAAGCTCAGTTTCCTTCAGTCCCCTTGCTCAGAGGTTTTCCTCCAGTGTGTGCACGCTCTGCAGAATGCCTGCAGGGGTTGTTGGGTCGGTGTCTAGATGTCTCTGGTCTGCAGGCTCCCAGCTCCTCTTGGACCTGCGCTGCTGATGGCGGGTAGGGATGGAAAGAGATGGGAGGTGGATTTGGTTTTATTTTCCAAATGGAAGGAAACCTCTAGCGATTACGGGCACAGTCGTTTTAAGGCATCAGGCATCTTGGGCTCCCATTCTGGGATCAACCTCCTTCTTGCTTTCACGCCTTCATTTGACAAGACTGTATCCAACACCGGCTGGGTCAGGCACGGTGATGGATGCTGGGTGTATGATAATGAACAACACAGGTGTATTCCCTGTTCTCTGAGAATCGGGAAGTTGTGAGATCTTGAGCAAGTCTCTTGGTCTTTCTGAGACTTCTCCTCATCCTAAGCTAAAGCAGTTACAATGGGAAATCATCAAAATTGGAATGCACCTTTAAACTTGTGATTTTTTTTACCTTCTAATTACTGGAATGATTAGGTCCCTTAAGGAATTTGGAAAATTCAGGAAAAAAGGCTATGTTAAAGTCACCTGGGATCCGTGTTACATAATATTAACCATTTGGTGTATTTCTTCCTAGACTTTTGCTGTGTCTACGTGCTCATACGTATTTTTGTTTAAAAAATTTGGCAATCGCTTACATTCTGGTTTGAAACAGACCTTTTTTCTCAGTATTATTTCATAGATATTTCCCATGTCATTGAATATCATTAATATGCTCGTTAATAGCAGTTTGGTAATCTGTCACATGGATAAATTATAATATTTATTCCTCTCACTTAGGACATTTAACTTATTTTCCCATTTTCACTATTATAAGTAAATGGCAGTACATGTCTGATTGCTTCCTTAAAATGAATTCATAGAAATAGGATTGTCGGATCAAACGAGTTTTTGCCTTTTGAATTTATATTGCAAAATTTCCATCCGTGAAAATTGTGTCAATTTGCATGCCTATTAGCTGTGTACAAAAGTCTTAGTTTCCTTGTATCTTCACTGATACGGATATGTCTATTTTGCAAATCTTTGCCAATTTAGTGGGTGAAGCTATATATTAAAAAAATTAAAAAAAATTTTTAATTGAAGTTCAGTCAGTTACACTGTGTCAGTTTCTGGTGTACAGCACAATGTCCCAGCCATGCATATATATATATACATATATTTGTTTTCCAAAATATACGTATTCTAATTAAAAAATATACAGTACAATTAGGATGAACTTCCTTTTATGGATCTTTGAGCTGTTTGCGTTTCTACGATTCCTATATCCTTTGCCTATTTTAATGTTTTTTTCTGGCATGTTTGGTAGAACCTATCTTACAGGTGTTAGACCGCTTTCTTTTTCCTCTTGCTCCTACTTTGTGGTTTCCTTCTTGCATATATGTGTTTCAGATTACAAATATATATATTTATTTATTTCGCCATATCTGTCAGTCCTGTTTCTTTTGCTTTGTGATTCAGAAAACTTTCCAATCACATGCGTATTCAGATATGTTTTCCTGGTTTTCTTTTTGGTCCCAAACGATTGGGTCTGTTTGGGGGAGTTTTCAATTCTATTCCATTTATTTGTCTATTTATCCTGTGACCAAAGGCACACTGGATTTGTTCTGGTTTTTCGAACATCCGGGGTCCAATGTCATTTTTCCCCACTTCTTTCTCCTGTTCTGCATTTTAGGGAGTGACTCGATCTTGACTTCACCCTGGTCCACAGTGTTGCTTCTGCTCCTGCCCTGCTGTGAAAGGCCTTGAAAATTAAGCTGTCATATTTGTGTTGACCTTACTTTATTAACTCAGGTGGTACGTCTTCATCTGAATCTGCTGTCTTATTTCACCTTGGAGCTTTTATCCCCATCTTTTCTTAAATTAAATGGCACGAAACTTGTGCCATGTGAACCTTCTATTTTTTTAAACATTTTTTATTGATTTATAATCATTTTACAGTGTTGTGTCAAATTCCAGGGTGAATCTTCTATTTATCGTGGGAAATATTTTGCAAGGAAAAAAATTCCTTGATGTCTCCTTCTGGAGGGTTTTTTTCCAAAGGCTTCTTCTGCATCGTGTCATTTTTCTTTCTGAGCCGCTCATCAGAACGGGAGGTTAAGGCCTGCTGCACGGCCCCCGTGTGTGGGGAAGGGCCTCGGACACTTCGCTGGTGCACCTGGACCCTCTTAGGATCTTCTGGTCCAGTTCCAGCTGTGGGACTGGATTACAGACCGTTTCAGTAGCCCAGCAGCCTGGGACGGAGGTCTGGCACCTGGGGCCTTGGGCAGGGGAGTTTCGTTTCTTCCTTCTCTGCATTGGGAAAGCCTTTCTTTGGGGGCCAGTCTTCTCTTCCTAGATTTCCTGCTGGCCCGCCTTTCACTGTAGGTCTCTGTGTCCAGCCTCCTTCCTGTGATGCGGCAACTCCAGGAAAGAGCCCCGCTCATCCGAGGGAATCTCCAGCACTTGTGGTTTCCTCTGGGTTTATCTGCACTTAACCTTGACATCCTCATAAGGATGCCCTGCAGCTTTTCTAAGGCTCAGCCCGGGGACCTCAACCTCGGTGTTCAGTGGGATTCCATCAGCGCATCCTCTCCTCCTTCCTAAGAAATGGAGCCCCCGTTTGACATCAGCCAGTCATCCTCAGGCAGCTGGGGAGTTAACCCTTTTTTATCTTTGCCCTTTTGGCTCCGCTTTACCCCAGAACAAGTGGAAATACCTCCATGTTGGTGGCTGGTGAGAACCCCTGTTCTGTAATTATCCATCTGTTCCAACTTTTCTCTTTTTCTTATGGCCCTGGGCTTCTTTTAGCTGGTTTCTGGTATAATTAGATACCTGTGATGAAATAAGACGGTGAAGATTTAACCAGGGTATTGGCAATGGATCTTAACGCTTATTTGAGATCACACCTCTCCTGCCAGCCTCACAACTGTGATGGGACGGTAAAATGAAGGCTGAATACGCAAGGACTTTGCAGGCAGTTGGGAGCATTTTGCAAATACGAAGTTGCTTTGTTATCGCCACATTTTATGAGACCAGAAATCCATAGCCTTGTGGGAAGCAGATTTGAGCTACGAATGGTTTTAAGGAAAGTGTGATCGTGGAGGATGGCTATTTAGGTGAAGCACAGAGCCATTCTATTTTTGTGTGCTTCCCGCTCTCCTTTCACAGCAGTGCATCTGAAATAGATGTTTGTCTCATCCTTTATCCCCCCAAAGAGGAGGCTGGCCTGAATTTTCAACTTTCGACTATTTCTTAACAGTGCTAAGGGATTGTTTCAGCCCCAAAAAACTAATCTGCAGATAAGGCTGCCCTCACACAATGCCCAGCCACGGGGGCAAAGGTTTTAATTAAAATGGAAGAGTTGGTAATTTCTGGCCTATCTGGGAAGCTTCAGGTTGATGTGGTTTGAATGAAAGTAATGATTTTTTTGCTTAAAATGCAAATATTAATGCAAGAAAGAACCTGGGATTGGCTCTCAGTGCAATTGAAAGAGATTGTAATTTCTTTTTCCTGTTTTTATTTCCCCCCTGAAAGTTATGGTCCTTTTCCCTCTTCAAACACTGTCACATAAACATTTAACATGTAAGATGTGTATTTTTTTCTCTTTACAGTTCCTTTCAGGTGGCAGTTGGTCTTTTTGAGCTTTTGAAAGCAGCACAAATTTGAGGTATTAATGAATCTTTGAAAAAGTCTTAAGGACGTGCTGTTGTTTGAGCTTTTTTTTTTTGGATGACACAAGCCAGTTTCAGGGGTCACTTTCTTCCAGGCCTTCTTGGTTTGGTTATCCGGACAGGATTTGACACATAGTCTCCATTCACACTCAGAAGGTTTAAGTGACCTCACTGTGAAACGTACACATATTTGCCATAGCATTTGTATGTACCAAAATAAAGTTTAAAATTTTGAAGCAGCATGTACTGCTCTTGGGTTAAGTAGGCTTCATCTAAGTACCAAGAATTGCAATGAAAAAAGAACATGCATTTTTAAAATTAAAAAATTTTTTTTTAATTGAAATAGAGTGGGTTTATAATGCTGTGTTAATTTCTGGTGTGCAGTATAGTGATTCAGTTATACATATATATACATGTATATTCCTTTTCATATTCTTTTTCATTATAGGCCATTACAACTTATTGAATATAGTTCCCTGTGCCACACAGTAGGGCCTTTTTGTTAATCTGTATTATGTACAGTACTTAGTGTCTGCAAATCTCAAACTCCCAATTTATCCCTCCCCACCCCCTTTCCCCCTAGTAACCTTATGTTAGTTTTCTATGTCTGTGGGTCTTTTTCTGTTTTCTAAATAAGTTCACCTGTTTTTGTTTTTTTTTTGTTGTTGTTGTTGTTTTTTTTTTAGATTCCACATATAAGTGATACCAAATGGTCTTTTTCTTTCTCTTTTCTGGCTTACTTCACTTAGTATGGCAATCTTCTGGTCCACCCATGTTGCTGCAAATGGCGTTATTTTATTTTTTATGGCTGAGTAGTATTTCATTGTGTATATTTACCACAACTTCTTTACTCAATCATCTGTTGATGGACATTTAGGTTGTTCATAGCATATTTACCATAACCAAGACATGGAAACAACCTATATAAATAAATATACATTCTGAATGTTGATACGACATTAACAAGGAGAGATTAAAAAGTGGTCAGTTATACCAGTATATGTTAAACGCATTCCAGGCCAGTGATGCTTTTTACTAATTACAGTTAATTGCAATACGTTATTGCGCATATGTACAGTATACTTAATGAAGAATTACAAAGGCTTTTGAGCATTGTGAAGTTATTCTCATTTTTTCTGTTAAAGACAAATTTGTTACAAAAATTAAAAATGAAAACCATCCACACTTCCTTGACTCTAATAAATCCTGTTTTTTCCTTTTTCCCTTCCACCTCTTACTGGTACACATATGAATTTTTATTTAATTGTAATCATAGTACACCAGCATTTTTGAGTTTAGTGTTTTCCATCCAACATTCATTATGTAGAAGGCATTTTTTTCAATTTCCAACTGAACATCAGAGCATCCCATGGCTGCTTGAACCTGTCTCCCCAATTGTTTTGGTTCCTATTGAGATAACACTGCAGTGGATATCTTTGCTCAAATTCTGTTTGAACCTCTTAGGGGGAAGAGTTTGCTTTTAGAATAAACTAAGAGGATGTGATTACGGTGCTAAATTTCAAGCAATTTGGGGTAGTTAAGGGAAGTTGAGAGAAAGGTAGTTGAGAAAGTCATTTGGAGGAAGACGCTGTAGGTGACTCCGTGTCCTGTCTGTGAATGTGACCGGAAGAAAGGAGAGGGATCCAGGCAGAGCTGCAGGGCTGAGGCTGGGCGAGCACCCAGGAGCATTCTCATGGGAACCTCTTTCCCTTTGTCAGTCAACATCACTGTGGCTTTGGGTTTGACTCAGACTAACTGAGGGGAGGCTCCATTCTCCTCTCACTGGGGAATGGACTGTCTCTGGGGTTTTTACTTCCTGCCGGCAGTCAGGTGGGGAGGCATCAGCTCCAGCCCTCGCAGCCTGGAGAAAGCAGCAGAAGAAAGAGAGAGGACCAGACAAGGGATGTTGCTAAAGGATGAGCCACGCGTCTCTGCCATCAATCCAGCATCTTTGCTGAGGCTCTGTTTCTCTTCATCCAGACACCAGACAGTCCTTCCATCAGCTCTGGAGGCTGGGAAATGGAAGGAGAAAAACAGGTCTTCAAAGAACAAAATCATGAAAAAGCCCTAAATAACCCAGTGAACTCTGCCTTGGCTGGAAATAGTCTTTTTGAAAGAAATGTAATATTTTAGGAAAGAGAGAGAGAGAGAAAAAAAAAAAAACCCCACAAAACAAGCTGTATGATGCAGTTTCCAATTTTGCCATGATTTTGTTCCCTGGGAATCCAGAGCTCTGAATAGATTGATGATGCCAGGACTGTGATAAGAAGTTCTTCTGTGGGAACAAATGCAAAATTGAAAACCCACTTCAGCTACATTTGAGTTCACGCTGTTTCCACTTTGTCTTTTCACCAATTACCTGTCTGTGTGTTTTCTTCACCAGCCCAGGCTCTGTGGCCACGTTCAGGGTCCTACAGATTTTGACATCTTTTTTATTTATTTTTTTTGATGGTAGCAGCATGCCTACCCGTAACCTCCAAAAAAAAAAAAAAAAACAAGCCACAATTCTGTAAAAAAAGGCATACACATTTTAGGAGTCCACATAGTTATCTGTAAAAAAGAAAATGCTAGTTTGTACAATATCTTTCTCAAAAAGATGCAGAAACTGAACAATGATGTTGAAATCATCTGATACGTGTTCATGTAGGTCCTAAGCATCTCCCAGGCAAACAAGACTCCAGGCAACCCTTGATTAAAACTTACTATGCAACCTAGAAATGGCTACCAGTATATTTCAAAAATCACACTTCAGTACTTTTTTAATGTCTGTAATATTTTTCATGTTCTGATAGCACTTTTAAACCCGTTTAAAGACCTTGTAAGTGTCCAGGGACTGTTTGAAAGTACGGTCTTCTTGCTGTAGGCACAATGAAGGGATTAAAAAAGTGATCAATGAGGAGAACCAGACAGAAAGGATTTACAACAGTCCTGTAAACAAGATGCAGTTTGTTGCGTGTGCTCTGAAAGTTGCTTTGCCTTTGAGGCCCATCCATGTAGGGAAACCATCATTCAGGAGATTGGCTGGAACCTAACTGTTGAATGAACAAGGGGACCAAGGCTTGGAAAAGAAGGAAATAGTCCCTGAGTAAAGAAAGGGGGTGGAGCACTGGAATTTGGTAGCGGTGGATTCAAGGAGAATTCACGGTCTAGAGACCACATCGACCTCAGAGTTAGGACAGGTGCAGTCAGCAGTAAGGGATGTGAAGCATTATGTGGACTGGAGATTTTCATATACAGTATCTCATTTGTTTCTCATGGCAACTCTGATAAATATTCATGTGATGTTCACCTTATCCATGGAGCAAAGGAGACTCATTTTGGCCAGAAACAAATTAGAGTAAGTGATTTGTCTGCTATCACACAGTTAGAAGGTGGTGGAGCCGAAACTGAGTTTCTGGACCCCTGACGATTTTATTGGTGTGCTTTTCCAGTCTACCATCCTGCCTCAGGTGGCAACTGGGAAGTTAGAACCGCTGTATTCTTTTTTAAAAAACATTTTATTTATTTATTTGTTATTCTATTACTTAATGATTTCTTATTTTAGAGGGGAGGTAACTAGGTTTATTTTTAGAGGAGGCGCTGGGGATTGAACCCAGGACCTCATGCATGCTAAGCATGTGCTCTACCACTTGAGCTATACCCTCCTCCACTAGAAGTCCTGTTTTCTTAAAGGGAGTTTACTTGGGCTCTCAGTTGAGCAAAGGAGTTGTGGAAAATGGAAGCAGGAAGGGATCAGTGTCTCCATGCTGGGCAAGGACCAGTCAGTACGGACGGAAGCCCACAGTCCTGGTCGTCTGCAGGAGCTGCGGCTTTATTTGTTCAGATGCATCTGCCTACTTGCGTGTAGCTTGGCTCTGATCAGGCTTCCACTGGAGGTGCTGTGTGCCTGCCCGGCTCCTGGGGCGGTTCGTCCCCAGCTCCCTGGGGCGGGGCAGCAGGAGTGAGAGAGGAGGCGGGGCACCTAGCTCTTCATCACATTTGATCCTTGTATTACTCCCTCTGCTGACCTGTTCTTACTTCAGAGGACAATTAAACTTATTATTCACTCCAGGCTTAAAGATCCCAGTGGTTTTACCTTATAAGTGAAGGAAGCCAGAAAGAGAAAGAAAAATACCATATGATATCCCTTCTATGCGGAATCTAAAAAAAATGACACAAATGAGCTTATTTACAAAACAGAAAGACTCACAGACATAGAAAACAAACTTATGATTACCAGAGGGGAAAGGAGTGCATGGTTGGGTAAAATGGGGGTTCAGGATTTGCAGATACTAGCTACTATATATAAAATAAACAGCTAGGTTTTACTGTATAGCCCAGGGAACTGCATTCAATGTCTTGTAATAGCCTATAATGAAAAATAATATGAAAAGGAATAGATACATACATCATATGTATAACCAAATCACTATGCTACACACCAGAAATTAACACAACATTGTAAATCAACTATACTTAATTACAGAAGAAACTATGTTTTTTTTTTAATTGAAGTAAAGTCAGTTTACAATGTTGTGTCAATTTCTGGCAGACAACATAATGTTTCAGTCATACATACACATACATATATTGATTTTCATGTTCTTTTTCATTATAGTTTACTACAAGAGATTGAATGTAGTTCCCTGTGCTGTGCAGTAGGACTTTGCTGTTTATCCATTTTATATATAGTAGTGTGTATCTGCAAATTTCAAACTCCCAATTTCTCCCTTCCCACCCAAAACTACGTTTTCTCATCCTGAAATCATATCGGCTTTGTGACCTTGAGCAAGTCACTGAGCCTCTCGGAAACTTCCTCGCACGTGACCCACAGGAACGGACTCAAGTATTTTCTCATGGAAATGCTTCTTGGCATTTGCAAGCAAGCACTGGATAAGTTTCTGAGGATTCACTATGCCTTCTCTTTCACAGCATGAAATTTCTGCCTCTGCTTTTCTTTCCCAGAGTCGAAAACATGCCAGCAAAGTCCGACTGTATTACATGCTTCACCCCAGGGATGGTGGATGTCCGGCCAAGAAGCTCCGATCAGAAAATGTGAGTATCTGGCTCCGGGTGATAACCTTAGAGAGTTTGTTCGGTTTGCTGGGAACTTTGCAGGTCTAGGGGTGGCAGTTATGTACAGCTTAGTGGGAAATGTAAGTAAAACTAGTTCTCATTAAATATTACAGACAATATTACATGCAAGGAAGTCTTGGACTTTTTCCTGCTGGAACTTGCTGGCATTGGGGTGGGAGACTTTTTGATGATATGGCTCTGGGACCCCGCAGAGGAAAAACAGAGAGAGAGCTGAGACAGAGAGGCTGGGTGAGAGACGGCAGGAAGACAGAGCGGGGAAGATGTGACCTAAGGGCAAAGCTGTCAGAAACATCAGATGCTTTGCCTTCTACATAATTCATGTTTCCTTTGGTGTGTAAAACAGAATGCCAGTTTGTCCGGGTAGAATGAAAACTCTGCACGTCTCGCAAATAAAAATACTCAGGGTTTTGATCAGCGCCACCTTTCCCTGAGGGAACGTTTACTTGGGAAGACAAATGACAATTAGAAAGTTGCTTTGAGGGTATCAAGTCAGAGCAGAGGGTTTCCCTCAGCCTGGCCCAGGCAAAGACTGATGCGATGAATTCCTTCCTCCCAGCCGGGCATCCTTTGCCTGATGAGTGGAATATTCCTGTCCATCCGTGCCGATTAAACCCAGAACTTCCTCACCCCTGGAGTCCTGAGAGGCTGCAGGCATGGACTTCAGACCCCACGCTCTTACAGCCTTTGTGACACAGTTTTCTTTCTGCCACCATAATGATGCCCATCTTCTTTTCCTCTGAAAAAAATGAATCCATGAGCATTGAAGAGACTTGACAGAAACTACTTGTATGTTGTTGACAGGAGATGGAGACAGGGAGCTGCAACTGACCAAAGGTAGCGAGTGTCAGGACCGGTGGGGCTCACGGACTCCAAGCACACATCTTAGCATCACAAACTGAGCCATTCACACACGAGCTAATGTGGACGCTGTGGATTTCCCTTTACTGCCCACTGAGGAAACAGTGACAAACAAGATCCAGACCTGCCTTAAAGAGACTTACATACAGTGAGAGATGAACAATGTATAAAAAAGCAGTTGTGATGCCACAGTGTATGTGTTTACTAACGTTTGGACAAAGTCCAATGGAGACAAAGGGCGGTGGGTCATGCCAGGGCCATCCAACCAGGGCAGGTGCTCCTGCAGAGCTGGCGTTGGAGCCGGGGTCTCTGGGCTTGGATGGACTGTACCAGCCGGAGGCGGTGGGAGTGAGCGGGGGAGGACAGGTGTGTTCTTGGGTGCATTTCTAGCAAAAGAACCTATGAAGCCACAGGAGAGCCGGTCTAAGCCAGCTTTTATGTGCTCTCCGCATCCTCTGGCTGCTCTGGCTCATGCTGCCCATCAAGTATCTATTTACAGAGAGAACGGAATTCATTTTTTTCCCCTTGAAATTATGCAGGGATGGCGCCCCATCCCTTCGTTTGACAACCATTTATTCTCTAATCCTAATCGTCAGAAACAATCGGATTTGTGGACACTTGGCAGTTAGCTCTTTAAACACATTTTTTTTTCTAACTGCTCAAGCTCTAATCATGAATGTGGCACTTACCTCTGTCTGAGCTCCCAGGAAGGGGACCATCAGGTGTAGGGACGGCAACGTCGCCCTTCTAGGTCCCTTGGCTGGTCTAATAATGAAACTGACAGAAGACAGACGAACAGGAGAAAAACACATTTAATTTCAGACATATGGGGGCCCCAAAGATAGGAGACTCAAAGAAGTGACCAACACAGGCAGCTTTTATGCCCTTTAGACAAAGAAAGAATACATTTATGAAGAATGGACAAGACAAAGGCGTTTGGGCTTGGGGTAATAAATGAATGAAGCAGTGGCAAGGTTTGTTTATACAGGCTTCTTGGCCCTGAATTCCATGTCTCTGGTTGGAAGGATATCTCCCTACCTCTTGGTACAGGGAGGGTACCTTTCCTGTGGGAGATTTACTTCCTGGTTTCAGGAGGACAAAGGAAGTCAATGTCCCTCTTGCACCTGCTATTTCTTAAGTCATTTAATTAAAAGAATCAATATGCCAAACTGGCCTGTTCTGGGGTGACATATTCTGCTTCCCTTCACAGGCAAATAGAAAAGGGCCTTGGAACTCGGGCTGGTGACCTCAAGTACACAGCCTGTCTCTGCTGCTCTGGTCAGACGCATGCCTCAGCCAACTCAGGCTCCTGTCCTGCCAGATCCCTCGGGGTCAGTTCATAGAAGGGAAGAGGTTCAGATTTTACAGAGAAGGAGGTCAGAGCTCAGTAGTAGAGCGCGTGCTTAGCATACATGAAGTCCTAGGTTCAACTCCCGGTACCTCCATTAAATTAATAATTAACTTAATTATCCTACCCCCCACCAAAAAAAAAAAAAAAAGAAAAAAAACCAGAACAGATTTTACAGAAAGAAGTATTTGCAAGGATGCTTTTCCAAAGGCCCCTTTGAGAATGTTCTCCTGGGTTTTGAAAACAGAGCTACCCATGATTTGTTGGTTACATCATTCTAGACCTGTTCCTCATTGTCTAGGAGCAAATCGGCAAGTAGGAGAAACAACATAATGATGTTACTTTTTGAAAGGGATGGTTGATGCCTTCATTAGACTGTGCGGACCTTTCACAGGTGAATATAGCATCTCCATTAGGCGTCTTGATGTACTGGATGTGGTGTAGGCTACCCCAAGTCCCCCTCCAGGACCCCGAGAATCGATGTTGGTACCTATTTGAACCAGTTTCCTTTTGTACAGACCCACACCTAAGGGTTGAGAGACTGAATATCAAATGGACAATGCACAGGCCATATATAAAAATAGAAGTTGGACCCACAACTTGCTGCAACCTGTCCAGAAAACCAACCTGCTAACGTACAGTAACCAGCCCAGAAGCCAGCCTGCTATAAGTCAGACTTATAGGAAGTCAGACCTGGCTCTAGAACGATCCAGGAAGTAAAAAACAAAAACAAAAACAAAAACAAAACCAGGTAACAATAAGCCCCAGATGGTCAGGACTTGATGAAGAGCTGACAGCTTCCCTAATTTCTGTCGCTGCTTCCAAACTAGGACCAACCAGAAAAAGCTAAAAAGGCACCCTCAGTCAGTCACATAGCTGGCCCACCTGCGGTCTCCCCAGACCATCAGCTTCCAATGAGGGCACTGGGGAAACCTACCCCTTTTCCATTATAAAGCTACCCCACTTCTCTGCTTGCCTTTGAGTGTCCTCCAAACACAGGTGGTCCTGGCTGTCTCCCTTGCTATAGCAAACTCTACCTACACATCCGTTCCTGTTCCCATCTGGTTGGTCTTTATTTCCTTAGGTTTGTAAAATGGGGATGTTAAGAATATCTCATGTACAGGTAACTCGTTTATATAGCACTTTGTCTTCTGAGTGCTTTTGACACGGCGTGAGCGATGCCGATACCCTCCCTACCTGCATGCACCCTGTGCACTTGGGAGGAAGCCATCCCTGTTCCGCCGGCCTCACTAGACCTGCCTGTCGCCCCACCTTCCCGTTCCCAGGTTTGCATCCTAGTGTGTCCTGATGGAGAACAGGTTCATGGCCGCCCAAAGAGCCAGCAAAATGAGTGGCTTCTGAAAACAGAAAACCTGTGGCTGCTCTTCCAGACCCTGACCACGCACGGACCTTGGACCCACAGTCACTCCTAAAATTGATGGGTAATGGCCCCTAGCCCTCCCTCCCCACTTCTCAGCCCCTTGGGGACACACAGTGACTCTGAATTGACACTCAGATGAACAGAAGTGCCTTTTACTCTTCCCAGCTCCATTGTCATTTCTATTCCAGGCCATTTGACCCTTTTGTATTATTTTTTTAAAACCTGAAGTTCATTTCTGTCTTCTCTTCTGGCCTTTGCAGCTTTTATTTAATTAATTAATTTTAATTTTTGAATTGAAATATAGTCAGTTACAGTGTGTCAATTTCTGGTCTACAGCGTAATGTTTCAATCCTACATTCACATACATATACTCATTTTCATATTCTTTTTCATTAGAGGCTGCTACAAGATAAAGAATATAATTCCCAGTTCTATACAGAAGAAATTTGATTTTTTATCTATTTTATCTGTAGTAGTTAATATTTGCCAATCTCAGACTCCCAATTTATCCCTTCCCACCCTCTTTGCCCCGGGTAACCATATTTTCTAGCTTTTTAAATTCCCTGCTTTACTTTTTAGAACCCTCATTTGGATCTTTGGTTGGGCTTTTTTTTTTTTCCCCTGAAATTTTAGAGCAAGACATTTTCCCCTGGAGGCCACAGAATGAAAATTAAATGCAAAATAAATTGTGATAGTTGATTGCCTTAGAGAAATTTGGAGTAATCCTCTGAGCATTAGAGGCAAAAAGGACTTTAAAGCTTATCTAGTCCATTGAGAGCCTCAGTTTTCACCAATGGCCCTTTTCATTATCATCTCACCCAAAGATTACATGCTTTGAAAAAAAAAAAAAAAGACCTGCTTGGGAAATGGCATTTTTAAATTAAAAGGTGACTTAATTTTACTTTTATTTTTAGTCTGTAAAGCTAAGTAACTGCCAACCCAGATTGCCAGTCAGTATTAAGTAAATAGTGTTTTTACAAGGAATTAATCTACTTCCTTCCAAGTGCAGAAACTTGGCATTTAGTTAGTGTGATCAAACTTACCACTCCTACGTATTTCTATGTTTTCTCTTAGGTCTGAAATATTCAGCCTAGTTTGAGAACCTCCATTATCACATTCCCAGGTCCCCCGATATCCTGGATTTCAGGTTGGGAGAACTCAATCTAAACACCCCCCACCAAACATAATTTCAAAGATGATAATACAGCTCAGAGAAGCATCCTGGCTTGTCCACATTTGTCAGGCCCAAGATCAGGACTCTCCCTGCTTCCGTAAATCTGATTCCTGGGCTCCTTCCACATACCTTGAAATTGTATCATAATTTTCAGGCACCGAAGCCATTGCTGGGTCCAAAGCCAGAGAGCAGTGCTGTTCCGGGGCAAAGTTATAGTAACTGACATTTCTCAGATGCTTCCCACTGAAGTTCTGAATGCTTTATATACGTTAAGACATCGAATCCTCCCAGTAAGGTAGGAGCTACCATGATCCCCACAGAGAAGCAAACGGAAATAGGTGAAGTCATTTGACTTTGGTCAGATAGCTGGGAAGTGGCAGAGCCAAGGCTGGAAAACTGTAAAACATAACACAGTGACATTCCTCTGGCACTGCCCACGAGCTGACCGTGCCCCTCCCTGGGACAGGAGGGGCTCACCGTGCCAGTCATGTCTTTTAAGCCAGTATGGTAGGTCCCCCTGTAGACATATGCCCAGACTACTGTCAATGAAAATAATCAACCAACAGTCTATTATAGGAGTAGAAAAGAGTTTTAATTGAGCCAGACTGAGGACTAGAGCCCAGAAGCCTGCTTCCCAGATGACTCTGAGGAACTGCTCTGGAAAAGCATGGTTTTCAGCACAGTTTTATGTCTTGTCCGAACAAAGAACATCACACAAGTCAGGGACGCCATGTCGGGGGTGTTTGATTCCTCAAAGCCTCCTGGCCATCCTCTTCCACTCTGTCACCCCATTATTTTATTGTTACCATTGGCTATATCCTCTCATCAAGCAGGCCACTTGGTTTTAAAACAAAACCAAACAAACCAGCACGTACGCAGTGAGTCAGTGTGACCTTGACACCTGGGGAGGGAGTCATACCATCGAAGAAGCACCAGCATTGGCGTCCCAGGATGGGAGGCATTTAATCATTATTTTTAATGTGGACGTGCTTCACTTCTGATCAATGCACCCCCTCTTTTTTAAAACAATTAAAGCAGATGTACAATGTAGGTTTGATAGGTCATTGACAGGCTGTCTAGTCAGCATCAAATTCACATTAACTCGTGTATTAGCCAGAATGACCTCCCCAGACCTCAATATGTGAATGCTGCTTTTATCAACTGAATGGGTATGGCCTTGGCAGAGAGTGATGGCAGCAGCAAAAAAAAAAAGAGAAATAAATAGATCCGAGGGACAATTAGGCAGGTAAAAATGGATGAACTGGATAATGGGTGTGAAGGAGGAAGATGGTTTCTGACTGCCTTCCAAGTTTAGAACTTGCTGCTCCTTCCTGAAGCCACGATAACCTTCCTCCTTGAGGCTGTGACCCGGGGAGCAGGAAGGTCTGAGGAGCAGGGAGGGAAACCCTTTCTCCGGGTGCCTCTGCGTTGATCTAGGCTGAGCAGGGCTAAAGTTGCATCGAGGTGAATTTGCCCCCAGGCAGAGGTGGGGGACAGCAAGGGAGGAGGGGCTGGGGGACTTCCGTCCTCAGAGCTTCTTCCCAGTCAAGTCTTTGCACATCTCTGATGGAGGGTGAGGGTGAGGTGGAGCCCACAGAGGCACGGGCTAGAGGTCCCCTCCGATACACGGATATCCAAAACCAGGACAGCATGTTGACAGAGTTCAAGACAGTCACCTTCACAGACACAGAAAACAAACTTATGGTTACCAGGGTGGGAAAGGGGTGGGAAGGGATAAATTGGGAGTTTTGAGATTGGCAGATAGTAAATACTACTTATAAAATAGATACCCAAGTTTCTTCTGTCTAGCACAGGTAACTCTGCTCAATATCTTGTAGTAACCTTTCGTGAAAAAGAATATGGAAAGGAGTATGTGTATATATAGGGATGCCTGAAACGTGATGCTGTCTACCAGAAATTGATGTAACATTGTAAACTGCCAATACTTCAATTTTAAAAAAAGAGGTGGGGGGGGAAGACAGTCACCAAGTGAGGGGCTGGGGAGAGGACAGCACCAGAACCCTGGAATCGTGAATTAAGTACACCAGCAGGAAGTTGCTGGCGAGATGCAGAAGTTGGCGGGGGTTAGACGATGTGCCTAGAGGAGAGGGGTTCTTTAAAGGGTGGGAACAGCTGGGATGTGGTCTTGGGACTGAGCGCCAATGATTCCCGTAGGATCCATCCCGTTTTTCCTTCGTTTAAAGGCAGAGATGGTAGGATGCCGAGAGCGCAGTTTTAGACTTCTTGAGCACAGGGACCTGGCCTCGCTCATCTTTGTTCCTTAGCACAGAGGGGTTCCCTAAATGATTGTTCATATCTTCATAATAAGCTATCGTCCCACTGTGTTTTTCTTCAAACCAATTGTGCTTTAAAAGCAGTTTTCATAAAAATTATCATTTGTAGAGAAAGGTTTATAGAACATTTCTGTTATATACCTCTCTATTTGTTAAAAGAATATTTTTTTGTGTGAAATTGACTTGGTTGAAGGAAACTGGAGGGTTATGGACAGTTTCCATAAGAATCTTCACCAGGTTCTTGGTCCCATGTGGGTCATGTTCAGAGAGGAACAACGCGAGGAAAGGGAGAGGCAGGTCCTCTCACAGCAAAAGCTGGTCCCTCCAACAGTTACTTCTGGTCACGAGCTGTGTGTTCCGTCTCCATCCTCCCCAGGCAAAGCCTGCTACCCTCTCGCTGGCCGCCTCCTGGGTGATGCCCGCCTTCTCCTGTCTGCTCCTGAGGCTCCGTCGTATTTCACCCCACATCAAGGCTGTGTGAGCAGGGATTGGGGTGCAGCTAACGGAGACAGATGTCCTTCCCAGATCACAGCCCTCTTTCAGCCATAACAACACAGAGACATCACCCTCCAGAAATTCTTCTTTGGCAGACAATCCGGTGCTGCTTGAGGGGTGAAGAGGTTGAACATACCTACCAGACGATCTTAAGACTTGGAAAGTAGAGGTCAGGTTCCTTCGCGTGTGCCTCTCACTTGGCACACTGCCCGCTCCCTGGAAAATACACTTTTGTTAAGGGTATTTTGGATGAAAGAATGCCGGTGACCACAAATGGCCAAAGAGCTGTTCGTTCTGTGATAATCACTTTCCAGCCTTGGCTCTGAAATATTAGTGTATATATTGGCTTTTTGGGGGGTGGGTGGGTGACTGGCAGGGATGCACAGGAACTTTTCAGCACACCAGTGACTTGTGACACGTGACACGTGACACATGACAGCTAGATTCTACAGCTCTCTCTTCCCTTTCCGTTATGTCTCCTCTTTTCAGGTGTCTGTATCTCCAGCCTATCTTTCCTGTCTCAATTTTTTTTTGTCCCTGATAGAGAGATTTCCTTGGTTCCCATGCTCGAATCTCACAGAATGTAAGTTTATTTTCCTCTGAAATCCCAGCTCCATCCTGAAAATTTTATCACTCGCTTTGAATCAGATTTCTTTCCTTCTGTGTCCGGGCCCATTTATCTCTGTCTCTTCCCCGGCTGCAGGGAGACGTGTCAGGGCATCTCACCTCCCTTCCTCCCCTTGCCCTACGTAGCACTGTGAGTCTGGATCCTTACACAGCGGTGTCATAAATCACACCCGCTGTCATCCCGTTACATGACCCCGTGGGTCCATTCTCTTTCTCCCTCGTGACCTCTGGGCATTCCTCACGCTCAGAATATTATTCTTGCAGAACAAAGAAGTCTGTTTCCTTCCCTTTGTACCGGCTTGTGACCATTTGGCCATTTTTACATTGATGTGTTCTTTTAGGAATATATATATGTTTTTTCCTCTTGCCTTAGAACCAAGGGTGGTGATGTGAGGAGACGAGATACATTTCGAACTTCAGGTGACCTGGATTTGGTGCAGGTGATGTTGAGACAATGACGAATGCCTCCCGATAAACCCCAGAACACCTTGCAGAATACATTTGAGAAGAGGGGGGAGGCTCTGGGTTCTACTAATTTGCCATAAAAATGGTTTTTCTTTTTGGACTGGGATGCTGCAAGCCTCTCTCGGGCACCTGCCCTGCTGGGAGCTCTGCATGTGTGAAGTGATGTCATTTTCAGAACATGTTCTTGCGTGAGCGTTGACCCCACCCGTTTTGCAAATGAGATAAAAAAGGTGAGGGGGCAGGAGAAGCGCACAGAGGATCAAAACTGAGGTCACCTGATCCCAGTACCTCTTGCGTCCCCTCCCATCCCTGTAGCAGACTTTGATGCATTGAATTTCTTTATTTTTTAAGAATGCACTTTCACTCCTGGCGCAGCCGTTTCATGTGTTGGGGAAATCATTAGAGCTAGAGCTAGGTTACTTTGTAGAACATTCTTTATGGGAGTGACTCTAGGAAATCTGCCACTCGGAGCCTGCCACGAGCTGGGATAATGCTCAGCATCCTAATCACGTTCTTCCCTGCCCGCCCCCCCTGCCCAGGTCCCTACTGAGAGCTGATGGCCTTACAGACCTATTGAACATTTGAGGCGTCAGATGTTGAGGTGCCGGTGGATTCAGTGTCATATGGAGGAAAAGTCCTAGGCTTTGGGAACTTCCCTGGCATTGGATCTGGCCTCCACCTCCTGCTAGCTGGGTGACCATGGTCAAGTTCCTTGATTTTCGTAAGATTTAGTTTCCACATCTGAAAAATGGTAGCAACAACTCACGTGTTCCATAGCGACAGAAAAGGAGACATGTGAACATTTAAGCATAACGTAGGAGCCCAGGGCCAGGCAGGGGATCGCCACTCCACACCTGTTACTTTTTCCTCCTTTCTGACTGCCCAGATGATGGTGAACTCTTTCTCCTGTGACATTTGTTAGGGGGAGAAACACACACCAGTCTGGTTAGGATGAGCCAGTGGGGAAACTCAGTGATCCAGATTCCAGACCTCAAGGCTGCTGAGCGTCTCATTTTCTGTCGAAGTCCCCGGTCATTGCCACGGAACCAGACAGACTTGAGAGGAAACAGGACAGTGTTCAATAACATTCTTGTTTGAAGGAACCCAAACTAATACAAAGTGTGAAAAAAAATCTGCTGTTGGTATTTGCACATCAGATCTTTGCTTGGGGGAACACGTATGTCTTGTCATGACTTGGCCGCTCTCGAGGCCCGAGAGTGGAATCTAAGCCGGGGAGTGAGATGCTGGGAGCAGCTGGGGAGACAGGAGGCGCAGCCCTCGGCCACGTGCGTGGGCTGGTTGGCTGTATTTCCCCTCCCTTCCGCTCAGCGACTTTAATAGATATTAAAAATGTGGCTGTTTAAGCATGTCATTCTTGAAACCCCATCGAAACCCTTCTCTGGCAGCATATGTGAGGGGGCGCAGGGCCATTACCTGCTTGTGACAGAACGATTCCTCTTGGTCTGTGACGCTGGGTGGCCAGATAGTCTGACCACCATGTCCACTTCGTCTATTAGCTTTGTCTTTTTGCCAAGCATCATTAAAAGAAAAACTGTGTAGAAAAGGAGATGATTTTTATTGTGGATACCTGATGGGGAGAAAAGGCATTTTTCTTCAAAGTTATTAACTGGGTTTTACAGCTGACCTTTAAAGGAATGTCTATGACTTCAGATACTCAAGAACTGAGCAAATATTATTCTCCATGTGATTTAAATAGTCATTATAGTCTGGGCTCTAAGCACTGACTATGCACCGTAAGACACCATGTTGGTTTTTTTTAATTTTTGATATTTTACTGTAAAAGAAAAAAAATCTTGTTTCATTGCTGCACTGAGTGATGGTTGGCCTTTTCTTATTAAATTTCCTCTTCGCATTTCAGCCGCACATAATCCTAGAAGGTCATCGGTTGGCATTAGCAACCCCAGAAATGAATGGTCATGATGTCACATCCTAGAAATGACAAATTAGTTCGTTGGGTCTCTCAGTATCCATCATGTCTCTTGCTGTGATGGAGACTAGAAAAATTCAAGACGGAATTATGACCTGAAATTTGCTGAACACCAAGAAATAAGGGTTGTTAGTGGATCTTTCCTGTCCACCCCTCTCTTCATGCAGACTTCGATTTTAATGGTTTGTGTGTATGTGTGTGCGCGTGTGTGTGTGTGTATGTGCATGCATTGTGAGATACTGTCCTGGGTAGCAGTTCTTTGCTTTCATAACTAATGATGCAAAAAGGAGAGAAGGAGAAAAAAAAATAGTTCTATTAAGACAGAAGTAAAGTTAAATCATAATCAAAGACTATCTGAGTTTAGAAGGGATTGAAAGGTCTCTCTGTGGAAGTCTTATCACTTATAAATAAAGCCAAAACCCTGTAGCCCTGTCTGCATTTCTCTTGAACTTCAAGAAAGGCTGAGAGGTCTTGGACGAGTCACTGAACATTCCTGAATTGTTAAATGATCACTTGTTGCTTTCCAGTCTTAATAAAATATGATTGCAATATACTCTGAAAGCCGATACTAAGATCCAGAAATACACTGGATGGTGGGTTGTTTATAAATGCAAATCTTTCTTTTATTTTCTAATGCAATCATTATTCATCCATCTAATCCATTAATAAGTGCTGATTGCAGACCTAGAGTCAGTGGGGAGCAAAGCCAGACCCAGAGAAGGTCCCTGCTCTCGGCTGAAAGTGGCAAAAATGGTAAGTGGTGTGGGTGAGCGGGGACCGAGCCAGGAGAGCCGGTTCGGAGGGCTGGCCTGTCTGGGAGCTGGAGGAACCTTTCTCTGGGCAGTGAATCCGAAGGAGCATCTGAAGGGTTCACAGGCATTCACTGGGTGAGGAGGGAAGGGAAGATCATTCCAGGGGGCGGGAGCAGCAGTTTTGAAGGTTGGGGAGGGATGGAGAGAAAGCTCAGGCAGGACCATGCAGAGAGCAGTGTCGGGGAGAGACCGGAACCATCACTGAACAGGAATCAGACCCCTGAGGTTTTTAGGTAAAGGCTGACAGTGTATCGTCCAAACTAGGACACTTCTGCAGGTGAAAGGGCGCTGTTAATAACAAAGCTGGAAAAACAGGTGTAACCTGTGATGTAGGATCCAAGACGCTATTGAAAAACCACCAAAAGAAGTTTCTCCCTTTATTTGAAGTGACTCCACCAATGGATTTCAAGCCACGAGACTGAAATGATCAGATTTGGCTTTTGAAAGTGACTCTGTTGTAGTTTGGAGGGAGGATGGATGGAGGTCCTGGAGTGGGAGCACGGGCACCTGTCGGGAGTCCAGTGTCGAGGTGTAGGGGAGTTTGGACTAGGACGGAAGAGGTGGAGATCAGGAGAAGTGAACTGTAGGAGAGAATTTAAAGTTCACATCCTCAGTGATGGGGGCGCCGATGGCAGTAAGAGCCCTAGTTTGTTTCCACCTCCTTGTCTCCACGCCCTTTGGCATCGTCCTCCCAACCTGACTCGGGGCTTGAATGGCAATTTTTTTGGCCAGTGGACTAACAGCAAATGCCTCGTAAGCAGAGACATGAAAAACACACGTGCGTTGCGCTGAGACTCTTGATGCTCTTGGACTCTGGAAACCGATCTGGGCCAGCTGACTGCAGGACGGGGAGCAAGTGGAAGGAGATGCGGGCATCCCCGTGGAAGCCCTCATCCCTCATCAGCCTCAGAACCAGCGCGGAGAGCAGGCAAGCCTCGCTCAGACCAGGAGGACCGCTCGGCTGAGCCCTGCTAGAATTGCCAACCTGCCGAATCCAGGACCTGGTAAATAATGGTGGTTTTATTTTAAGCCCTTCCATTTTGGTTTGATTTGTGACATAGCGGGAGGTGCGGAAGCTGTCACTGAGAGAAAACTCTGGGCAGAACATGAGGTTTGGATAAACCCGTTTCGTTTAGATGTGTGGATTCGGAGGAGTGATGAAGATAGTTCAGGTGTGACGTCACAGGGGAGTGGAGATCTGGGTCTGGAGCTCAGAAGAGAGCTTTGGGGGAGATGCAGATGTGTGTGTCATCTGTGTGGCTGAGAACCTCCAGGGAGGGGGTGTGGACGGTGAGGAGGGGAGGGGGTCTAGAAACCTACTGCTGGGATACGGTGAGGTCTCAGAGGTACCTGGGAGGGGCGGGCAGAGTAGGAGGAAGACGGTGTGCTGTGTAAGGGAGGCTTAGCTGACCACCATCAGAGTCATGATAAAGGATAAAATCAGCTATCAAACAAATTTGTTGGTTTTTTTTTTTTTTTTTTTTTTTACATTTAACTGCTTCGGGATTCAATAAAACAATACCAAATGGTCCATTTTTGTTTCCCCAAGAGGAGAAATTGAGTGATAGGCACTAAGAAATATCAACTGTCTCTTTGCTTTCATACTTTCTGGCACATGGGGGTGGGGACCATGGTTTTGGTGACCCACAGGCATGGGATGAACCCATTTTCTGGCTGGAAATGGAGGAATATTGCCTGGCAGCTTGGGCTCTGGGCACTGTGTGTGGTAAGGGATGTGCTGCCTGGAGTCCCCCTCCTGCACCTCCATTCCCTCTCAGGGCCACTGTGCTTGACTCTCAGATACTCTCATCCAAGCCTTGGCTTGGTAAACGATATTATACCCTCATTTATACTAAGGTGTAAATGACTGATAGACCCAAGTCTTTTGTTTTGCTCAGAACACTAAATTTTAAACATGAAATCTCTCTCTAATTTGGGAAATGCAGTTGTTTGAGTGTGCAGAACATGCTTTAATATGCCACTTCTGGCAATACTGCCCTGCAGTCTGCTTTTATATGTTGAAAAGAGAGCCCCATGGTCACAGATGGTGGTTGTTTTGGGTGTTTTCAGTCTAGAATAAGCACACCTTGGGGACTTATATTTTCTCCCCACAAAACCCTGTTTCCCCTCCTAGATGTCCTTTCATGATTTAATAATACCACGAGTCTCCCATTTTCTCCAGCTGAGAAATACGGAGGTACGTTTGGCATCGCTCACCTGCCACATTCCAGTCCTGTGATTCTGCCTCGTCCAACCCTGTTTGCCTCATCTCCATCCCTTCCTGCCGTTTCAGGATGAGATCAAGCCATCATCAACTCCCACTTGGCCTGATACCGCTGCCTTCTGACCCTTGTTCTAAGTCTGTCTTCATTTCCATCCAGCCTAGTAATTTTGTCACAAGAATTGCCTTTCTTATGTCTAGGTCTGATCTTGTCCCATCTTCTTTATATCCCTTTGATGCATTTTCTTGTAGGATGAAACCTAAGCTTCTTGACAGAGGACCCACAGCCCCTCCTAAGGGCTGCCTAGCTAGTTATTTTTGTTCAAAGTTAGATCGGAATTGCAAGAGACCAAGAGCAAATCTAGCCAAAGGATTTCACTCTCCCTTCATTCCCAGCCCACAGTTCTATGTCCCTTCCTGAAGATGCAATTCTTGAACTGTGCTGGGGGTCCTGGATGCAGGGTGGGTTTGCTCAGTCACTCCCTTGAGGGGACACTGTGAGTTACAACTGAGTGGGACCAGCTGGTGACATCAGGGAGAGGTGCTCGAGGGGAAAGGGGGTCTGACCCCATGTGCCTTTGTACAGAAATGGGCGGGGGGCCCTGGATACATCTTTCCACCTCTCTTCGACCTCATTTGGGACACTGATGAGCAGGGCGCCCCTGATATTTTATGGAAATATACAAGGAGTCGACCATGATGACCCAACCTGCAGAGGGGTCATGCCCTTTGGCCTCTCCTCACCCTCGCTCCACCTCCCAGCACCCGCTCACCAGCAGACTTGCCTTCTCTCTCCACTGGCCGGGGATCTAGCATCCCCTGAGGGGCGGGATAGAGGACCGGAGCCAGCAAATGCCATCTGTGCATCAGTCCCTCCCACTTCTCTAGAGAAAGAAACATCCAAACGTGCAGTGCCCAGGAGCCTCGGTCTCAGGTAGGGGATTTCTCCAAGGGTTCCCTTAACAGGTCCTCATTACCCCACCTGTTCACCTTTCTGGACTCAGCTCCTGGCGTTGACCCAGGTGAACCCTGAGATAATATCAGATCAGGTACTCCTCTTCCTGGAAGTGGTCCCCACCCGCCTTCTTTCCTTTTTTAAAGCTGGTCACTCTCCCAGAAATGGATGCCCGTTCTCTCCCTTCTTTGCCTTGAGAAGCCCATTCCTCATTCACGGTCTGGATCCAACAGCACCTGCACCACGAGGACCACATCACCTGGGACCCCTCAGCGTTCTGTTTTGCAGAATATGTGTGTGTGTGTGTTTCCTGTTTACTAAGGTCCAGAGGTCAGGGAATCCATTCTTTCCCTTTACACCCTAGGTACTTAGCACATGAAGTGTGAGCGAATAAATGAACAAGAACGTAACACTTGGGTTTGAGCCAGACCTCTGTCAGTTCAGGACATTGTCCCTTTTAGCGGGACCCTCAGCCAGGGCAGCCTTGGAGCCGCCGTCTGGGGAGCCTGCCTGACATCTTGGGACCATTAGGAGATGATCAGGCAGGAAGCTCCCTGTTCAGCTGTCATCACAAGTTACTGCTTTCAGGTGTTAACTGAAAACGACCCAATTAAGCAAGTGTTTTAAAGCCCTGAATTCTTGTTGAGCAGAGAAAAAGCTCAATTATTCAAAGGCTCCTTTTAAAGAAGTCTGCCTTGGGCCGACACAGAAACCAGGTTACTTTTGGTCAGACAGAAATAACTTTATTATTTCCCTTTCTGACTATAAAATGATACACAATGATTATGATTTTCTACACTGTTTTATTTATTTTCTTCTTTTAGTTGAAAACTAAAATCCCACCCCCAAGGGATGTCATTATTAGCTGTATGATATAGATCCTTTCTGGGTTCTTTACTTTGATGTATCTGCAGATATACATATACACAAGAAATATTCTGATAGTTGTATTTCTATGTATATGTGTATATATACACACGCACACACATATACACATATATTTATACATAAGCTGTATGTAATACTTATATATGAATTATATAAACTATATATCTGTATTTTTTGGCGGAAATGGGGTCACACTACATACAATGTTCTGGGTCCTGCATTTTTCTATGATAAAATAGGTTAGTCGAATTCCTACATCACTTGGCACTTAGCCAATATATTTTTATCATTTTGAATACTTTCATTTCAATGTTATGTTGAATGAATATTCTGATATTTATTTAATCAATCTCTTATTGGTGGATATTCATGTATCAAAATTTTAACTATATTTTACATAGTTAAAAATACATGGTTTTTCCCACTTGTATAGGCTTTTATTTAGAGTTAAGTCTTGCTAGTGGTATTGCTGTGTTAGAGCCTTTAACATATTGTTTGTGTGTGTGTGTGTGTTTTCCTAGGGGGGAGGTAATTAAATTTCTTTATGTATTTTTTAACTAATTTTTTTTCTTTTTTAAAAAAATTTCATTTGTTTTATTTAATTTTTAATTAATTTTTGATTTTATTTTTTAGTGGAGGGACTGGGGATTGAACCCAGGACCTTGTGCATGCTCAGCGCATGCTCAGCACGTGCTCTACCACTGCGCTCTCCCCTCGCCCTGCCTTTAGCATATCACACAGCCTGTTACCCCCCCGAGAGATTGTACTGACTTGCATTCCCACTATCAATGTAGGAAAGTGTCCATTTACCTCGTCCTCACAAATCCTAGATATTAGTAATTCTTTTCATGTTTGCTAATTTAGTAGGTAAAGATGAGATTTCATTACTTGGTTGACAGAGCCTTAATTGTTAGCGAGGTTGATTACCATGTCCTGTGGTTATGTCCACCTTTTCTAAATAGTCATAACCTTGCCTATTTTTTATCGTATGTTATTTATCCTTTACTCGCTTTTACGTTCTGTTCTTCCTCCCCTGTCGATCTGTGAAATTGTCTTCCAACTTTGAGGCCAGTTCAGTGAGGGTTTGCTAAAGAAGAAACAAAAACCCAACCAAGATAGATCCTGCCAGAATGTATCAAGTCGTTTAGAAAGAGGAAGTAAAAATTTGGGGGAGCACCTGGGAATGTGAGGTCCCTGCGAGTCAGCTAGCACATTTCTGCCCCTGCTCTGTATTCCTTTAACACTCCCCCCCAAGTCTGTTCATTTTATCTGCGTGGAAGCTACAGCATGATTTGTTAACCAGAGATGCGTGAACTTCCAAGGGATCTGTGGGTAGAATTCTAGAGGTTTGTGTTAGGTGGGAAAAAAAAAATTATATCTTTATGTGCACGGACATCCTGAAGTCTAGTATTTCTTTCAATTATAAATGCGGGCAACAAACCATTGTAATAATAGCAGTTCCTGACACCGATCCAAACCACCAATATTTTGAAATCACATCACTGCTGTCGAAGATATCCTGTGTTATCACTTCTGCTCATCACTACTGTGAAATGAAACTAGTCTTGTTGGTTTCTAAAGAAGCAAATGTTACTCTGTCTTTTTATTACAAAAATGTGAAATCTTTTCTTGGTTGTATTTCGCTACAGTTGGTTTCTTTTGTAATCCTGTGCATTTTGCTTTATGCACTGAAACAGACAACTTTGAGAGGGGGTCTTCAGGCTTCAAGGCACACATAGGTTAAGAACCCCAGAGCTGAAGAGAGTGACAAGGTTACCGGAAAATTCTAACTTGCTCCTGTTGAGAATCTCTTTAGGTTTCCCTCCTTTGCCCTGACATCTCCTTTCTCTGCATCCTTCCTCTGAAATCCCTAAGTCCCTGGAAGCTTTATAAATGTTATAGCAAATAGATTCACATCCACCTATGTTCCCCATTAAATACATTTTTATTATAAAAACCTGAAAAATTAATAATAATTGGATTTTTTTTTAAATCACTTGGTTGTGAGAAAGTAATTTAATTTACAACTAACCGCGATTTCTTGACAACCAGTGTGCTTACTCGGGTTCTTGCAAGGCGGGAAAGTCTAACATACAAATTGTTTTCTAAATCTAATGAAATTTTTATGAGCACTAAATTTAACAATTAATGAAGCTGACCTAATGATCTCTTGTGTGCACATTTAATTAAACATTTAGCAATGGTAGTTCCACCATTTTCTTTTCGTATTTTGGAGCCAATTTTTTTTTTTTTTTTTTTTAAAGTCTTGTTTGTAGGTCCTGGAAGCCCTGGGG
Organism: Camelus bactrianus; assembly: GCF_048773025.1. Taxonomy (NCBI): domain Eukaryota; kingdom Metazoa; phylum Chordata; class Mammalia; order Artiodactyla; family Camelidae; genus Camelus; species Camelus bactrianus. Next base: position 31,310,772 of record NC_133564.1, on the reverse strand, counting down.
CCCTGAGGCCAGCTCGGGTACTATCCCCTGGGATACTGTACCGCCCAGGGGCAAATCAGCAGCCCTTAGCCTCAGTCTTTTCAGAGACCACGTCGTCCACCTCTTGCCCTTAGCTGAAACCTCCCCAAGTGGAGGGTGCTTTCCTACCACCGTCTGTTTCCAGCTTCATTTTGTCCACACATGTCATCCTCTAGCACTCCTTCATTTTTTATTTAAAAAAGTATTTTTGGAGTGGAGGTAATTAGGTTTATTTATTAACGGAGGGGCTGGGGATGGAATCCAGGACCTCATGCATGCTAGGCACGCGCTCTACCTCTGAGCTATACCCTCCCTCTCCAGCACCCCTTTACCTGATACCCACTGTCTGACCCTGTCCGCTCTTTGAGAGCCAAGTCAGCCGTCTCCCCGCTGCTGTCAGGCATCACCAGGGACAACTTTCACATCCTTGGAGACCAGCCATCCTGCCTCCTGACCTCAGGGCTTTGCAGCTGGGTTTCAGCTTTATTTCACGGTGCGTCTCCAGCTCCCCAGACAACAAGAGTCCTTTCTCAAAAAGGATTTGTTTCTTGGGAATAGATGAACGATCATTGCCTCCTCCTTGCCTTTGTCAGATTCCTTCATTATCCCCAACACTAACCCTTTTCTGAAATATTAAAATGTGACATATAAACTTCCAATCACAGCTTCCTATTCGTCTCGCTCTCCATGCCCTCCTCGCGGAATACCTTGTCTTTCCCGCATCCGCATCTCCCAGTCCTGAACTCTTTCCTTTTGAACCATCCAGCGTGCACCTCTTTGCTTTGCTTAGACCTAGCTAGACTAGCAACAATGGTACTTATATTATTACTATTTTTATTTTATAGGGAGGAGGTAATTAGGTTTATTTAGTTATTGTTTTTAGTGGAGGTCCTGGGGGTTGAACCCAGGACCTCATGCGTGCTAAGCACATGCTCTACCACTGAGCTATCCCCTCCCTAGCCCCATACTTATATTAATGACTAGTGTTTTCCAGGGCATCCGCTGCGCCAGACTAGAAGCTGAATGTTTCATGTCCATGGTGGCTACTATTATTCCTTTCATTAAAAAATTAAGCTGAAGCTAAGATAAATTAAATATCTTGTTTAATGTCATATAGTTTGAATGTTACCGAGCTGAAACTTTTTGTCATTCTCCATGATCTATATCTACATATAGAGAGATGTGTCTAGAGAAATCTCTCTCTCTGTGTCTACACTGTGGTGCTCCCAGGTGGTGAGCTAAAACTCACTTTGGAAGGATAGAAAAAGAGCAAAGGCTTCTGGGTAGTGGCCAAACTTGAGGGGCCATCCCCACCATTTCCCGGCTGCAGCTGGCTCCTTGTTCTTGGTATAAATGGTCAGCCGGGTCCTTCCCCCACGTCCAGTGAGTTTTCATGGTGGGTTCTCTGCGGCAGGACAGCAAAGGTTGGGGGAGCCATCGTCCGTTTCCCCAGGAGGCTTTATATGTTTTCTTGGACTCAGGTCCTCAGCCAGCTAACATCCTCTGGTGCTGGCTTTCCCTGTCTCCCCCCTCCCCCATGTCCCCAGCCTGCTGTGGTTGAAGTATTCTGGAAGCTAAGGTGAGGTGAGTCCAACTCTTCCTCATGCCCCCTGACGCACCATCCATCTGGACAGTTAGAAAGTGGAGCTTTACCGTGTTTCTTCTCCACATCCTACCATCCCCTCTACCCTGATGATTTTCTTCTCTTTTCTATATGTGTTCCTCCATAACTCATTGGAGAGTCTTAGCTTGTAACAGGAGCTGATTTCCAGTTTCATCACAGCCGCTAATGTGCTGTGTGACCCTGGACAAGGCACTCAGACTCTCTGTGCCAGTTTCTCTTTCTGTAAAAGAAAGATGTTTTCCCAGCTCCCTTCCCGGCACGCTGTTCTGGGACTCTGAGTACTGTGCTGTTGCCTGTAGTCAGATGTCCACATGTTTTTGTTTGCACAGTCTTGCTGGAGACACCCTGAACTCTCTGCTTCAGGACAGTTAGTTGCACACCCAGGCTCTAAGCTTTGCACAAAGGATGGGCGGCCGCTTGGAGGGCCACCCTCTGGGAGGAGACTTGGCTGCAACTCGAAATATATTTCCTCAAGCTTCAGCATGGGTTCAGTTCCTGAAGCCAGCTCTCAAACATCTTTATCAAGTTTCTTACTCATAGCCTATATTTCAGTACTGCTTTTTAAAATGTCTGGCAGTGTCTGGAAAGGGACCATTCTCAAGGAATGTCTTTGTCAGAGAATTGGTTATCACTCTTGTGAGCACCCAAAATGAATATTTAATTCTTTTGATGTAAATCCTCATAAAAGATATGGAATATTATCTTGTCCTCTATAAATAGAAGACGTTGAATATAATTTAAATGTCCCGTGTACTAAGGTCCTCTCTTTCATTCCTTTATTCTGCGCATATTTATTAAACTCCAAATTATGTGCTGAGCGCTGGGCTCAACGTTGGGTGTTAAATGTCTGAATTCATTCGCAGATTTATCGCCTTCAAAATGCCTTACGAAGGCGCCACTTAATACGACTTGACTGTTGTGCTGTTATGTATTGAAGCTGGAGTTTTGAGCAAGGATAAGGGAGGGCTTCTGCCCAGAACATCAGATTTGGTGGGCAATTCACATGCTCAGTCAGTTGAGAGCTGAGTCAGCCCTGTCTTTAATGGTCCTTTTCGTCATCTGGTCTTGGGCATTCTCCCAAAAAAGAGCGGGAAATGGTTTCTGTTCTTCAAAAATCAAACTCCACTGGCTCTGTGATTTTTTTAGGTCACAGTACATTCTGATTTTACTGTCTTCTTTGCAATAAAAATTGACACAGAGCCTGGGTGATATGTTTAGGGTCTCTTTTTAAAATCCTTGCACATTCATTTAATTACAAAGCAATAACTCTTTGTTGTAAAATTCAAACAGGACAGCATGACTTCAAAAATGCAATTTCTGATAAAATTCAACACCCATTTATGGTAAAAACTCTCACCAAAGTGGGTATAGAGGGAACATATCTCAACATAATAAAAGCTATTTATGACAAACCTACAGCCAGCATAGCACTCAACGGTGAAAAACTCAAAAGCTTCCCACTAAAATCTGGGACAAGACAAGGCTGCCCACTATCACCACTCCTATTCAGCATAGTCTTGGAAGTCCTAGCCACAGCCATCAGGCAAGAGAGAGAAATAAAAGGGATCCAAATTGGAAAAGAAGAGGTAAAAGTGTCACTATATGCAGATGACATGATACTATATATATAGAAAACCCTTAAAGGTCCACACAAGAACTACTAGAATTTCTGTTGTATTTCCAATGTCTTTAAAGAGATCTCACATTTTGGACAATTCCGATTTCTTTTGAGGACTTTCAGTACTGGTCTCTGGAATAGCTATCTGTAGCCTTATGGAATAACTGTGTTCTGGAAAGTTAATTCGTAATATAAAGTGAGCCCTTCTCCCCCTGTGACTTTCTTTCTTTCTTTTTTTTTTTTTTTCTTGCTTTTCATTTTATTTTATTTTTTTAACATTTTTTATTGATTTATCCCCCTTTGACTTTCTTTATCAATTTGGACATGTTTTTCTATAGCAGGTGGGGAGAACAGACTGATGAGTTTTTCCCAAGACAGAGACTGATTCTTTCTAACTCAGAATCTTTCTCCTGGACACTTCCTTAATAATAGTGGCATTTTTTTCTTCATGTGGAAATCACCAAATCCACACTCAAATAGTCCACATTTTGTTTCATTTTGGCGGAGTCTCGTGAAGTTGGTTGCAGTTCTCAGGCGGATGCCTATAATCAATTCCAAATTTCACATACTGGTTCTTAAAGCTGGGGCCAGTACCTTCTCTCAGGGGCCATTTGAAAATGTGTGAGGGTCTTTTGGGTCTCCTGGCACTGAGCAAGGGAGGGTGGGGGACCCTAACCATCTTGCAGTGTGCAGTCCACTATTTCACGGGTGCCAAAGGTGTGTCTGTTGGGAAAGAAAAACTTTAATGTTTATTAATTGATTGACTCAATGTTTATTGAACACGTACTGTATGCCAGACGCGGCTCTAGGCATTCAGGATGCAGTGAGCAAACAGACGCAAGTCTCCATCCTTGTGAAGTGGAATATTCTAGTGACATAACCAACTGGTGGGTTTTTTTATATATTTTTTTTTTTTTTGCTGCTGTTGTTTGGTTTCAAGAGTTTGTTCAGGTATGTTTTGTGTTGCCTTGAGTGTGGAGTTGGAAAACAGTCGCCCAAATGGCCTTATGGACAAAGGAGCTGGCAGGATGCCTTTCAGTGTGAACCTGCCTTATAAATTATTTCAGGAGTGACTTAAAATGATTAATTCCTCCGTTAAAAAATAAATAAACTTAATTACCTCCCCTCCCAGAAAATAAAATACAAAATCTATAAAATGATTAATTCCAGTAGCCAGTACATCAGAGGAACAGTAGGTGAGAAACATCCGTAAGACAGAAACCCAAGCATGTGTTAATTCTTGGAATTAGGATTTGGTTCCGTGTTCTTAAAAATGATAAACGCCAGTAGTGTGTTGCAAATTGCAGCTTTTAACACCTGAAGCTCAGACTGTCTTAAAGCTGCCAGTACTTCTGTTAAGATAAACTTAGTAGCAACTATGATTATCCTAATATGTTTATTACAGCGATGGTGTTATCGCAGTAAGAGTATTGACTAATTCAAGAATGAAAGTCCTACTAGAAAACTTACAATTCCTCAGAAAGAGGGTTGTATTTTTCACTTATTGCTCTAAACACGTGTAAAATGATCTTCTATTGAATGTCAAATATTCTATTAAGATAATTAAAGGGGGTCCTCATTCTATTTCTTTGACATAGTTCCAGAAAGCTGTGTGTACACAGATACGATGTTTTCAGAGTCCTTTTTTTCATTGTTGGCTTGAATTTTATTTTGAGAAATGTTTGTTCCTGCACCCTGCTTTCTGCTGCTGTCTCCTCCTGCATTTCCCTCTGGATTCCCCAGCCCAGATCGATGCATTCTCAACAGAAATCATCACCTTAACCTAAATAATTTCCCCTCCCCAGCTACTGTTACTTCACAGGGAGGATCACCGTTTTCACAATCTCCCAAATGCAAACACTCAGTCCCACTCACCTCCGCTCCTTCCTGTCTCCAAGCCTAAAGTCAGGAGTTAACCATTTGTGACATTTCTGCAAAGTGTCACTGGTCCTAGCATCTAGAAGCCTTGGTTCATGGAACTCTAGGACAGAACACCATTGTATTTGTCCTGCCTCCAAACACACACGCTGTTGACACAGGGATGCCGACTGTAAATATCAGAAAGATGCTCTCAGTTTGGTAATGAATAGATACCAATACCTAGAGAGGTTGTTCCTCTTGGTTCTTCTTTAAAAATTATTATTATTTAAGTCTAGTCAGTTTACAGTGTTGTGTCAATTTCTGGTGTATAGTATGTTTCAGTCATACATACACATACATTTATTCTTTTTCATATCCTTTTTCTTTAGAGGTTACTACAAGATATTGAATGTAGTTCTCTGTGCTATACTGTAGAAATTCGTTGTTTATGTATTTTATATATAATAGTTAGTATCTGCAAATCTGGAACTCCCAATTTATCCCTTCCTACCCCCTTCCCCACCCCCATTACCAGAGGGGAAATTTTCTGTGTCTGTCTGTTTGCTTTCTATGTCTGTCTGTTTCTGTTTTGTAAATAAGTTCATTTGTGTCTTTTTTTTTTTTTTTTTTTTAGATTCCACATAAGAGCAATATCATATGGTATTTTTCTTTCTCTTTCTGGCTTCCTTCACTTAGAATGACGATCTCCAGGCCCATCCATGTTGCAGCAAATGGCATTGTTTCATTCTTTTTTTTGGCTGAGTAATATTCCATTGTATAAATATATCACAGCTTCTTTATCCAGTCATCTCTTGATGGACATTTAGGTTGTTTCCATGTCTTGGCTATTGTAAATAGTGCTGTTATGAACACTGGGGTGCATATATCTTTTCTAGTTAGAGTTCCCTCCAGATATATGCCCAGGAGTGGGATTGCTGGATAAAATTCGTTGGTAGCACTGTAGTTTGGTGCAGCCATTATGGAAAACAACATGGAGATTCCTCTTGGTTCTTTTTAAATTTATTATTGTTATTTTTTCTAATGGAGTTATTGGGGATTGAACCCAGGACCTGAGGCATGCTAAGCAGGTGCTTTACCACTGAGCTATACCGCCACCCCCTCCTCTTGGTTCTTTACAGCGCTGATGAGAAGATGCACCATGAGTAATCATGTCTACACTCCGATAGGAGCAATGTTTGGTTTCCTGTACAGCCTTATGTGCAGTTAAACCTAAGAACAGTGTGGGTTTTCAGAGCAACCTCCAGTCACTGCGCTGAAGATTTGATGAACACCTATACCAGCAACGCCAAGAGAACCATTTCTGAACTGATCAAGTCTAGAGCTTCTTCTCGGATGCTCCCACTGCTCTTGCCCTAAAGAGTCGATCTGCTCTGGAATGTCCAGTACTTTGCCCCAGACCCCCATCAATAACCGATCTTGGTTTGGTCCTGCACAAAATGTGCTTTGATGACCAAGTTTTCTTGGCCATGGCAGTGACACCACAAGGCCCAAGTTCTATCTAACTTGTGTGTGTGTGTGTGTGTGTGTCTGTGTCTGTATCTTCCTTAAGGCCAGTGATGGTGGGACCACTGAAAGACTCTTTGGGGAGGAAGGGTCCCCCATCTGAAAACGTGTGCTCGATTTGGGCAGCATGGTGACGTGTCTTGGGTAGCACAACTGAGCTTCCTCCAGACCCCGGGATGTGGCACATCACTGCTTACGCATGCAGTGTCAGACTCCCTGGGCTCAGGCCCCCGTCCCTTCTGTCCCCAACTATGATGACATACTCCCATCTGATATCACTGCCTTCAGCCTTCTCTCCCTACGGAAGATGCACAGCATTTCAGGAGCAAACGTTGCTCTCATCCAAGAAGCATCCATGCCATTCTTTCTCGTTGCACAAAGCTGAGTGTTTCCTGATTGCTTAACAAATCCATCACACATACCCCACCCTGGGATTTACGACCCTTCTTGGGATTTGGCTCCAACTTGCCTTTACAATTCTATTTCCAACTCTGACTCTCTTGCTCAAAATCCACATGCGGACAAATGGATCTCTTGGCTGTACCCCAAGGAGTTGGTCCAGTTTCCTGTCCTCGCTCCCTGCTCACTCCTCTGTGCTGATCTAGGTGGTCCCTCTTTCCTGCTTGCAGTCACTAACTGCTCAGACCTTGCTAGCTCTGAGTCTTAGCACAGCCACCATCTTCTTCAAGAAGCTTTTCTTAAATTTCCTGCTGGAAGTGGCATCTCCGTCATTTTAATGATCATGGCATCTTGTTTTGACCTGTCCTCCTAAAACTAGCTAATTGTTATTATGTGCCTTCAGGGGTGTCGGCTCCTCCAGGGCAAGTGTCGTGTCTTACTGGTAGCACAGTTCCTTACTCGTGAGAAGGCTTGCGAAACACTTGTTGAATGAATGAAGGAAGGAATGAATGAATAACAGCCATTGAGTCAACAGAAAATTCTTGATGGCAGTGAATGACTTCCTGCCGATTTAGACATGCGCCGAGATTGCCTTTCACAACAAATATTTCTTAAAACCGAGCCCACTTGTAAGAGTTATCTGGAATCTGTGTCTATGTCATTCTTAATGAAGTCTGAAGGGAGCGCCCAGGGCTTCAGAGAGTAGCGATCGTGTTTTGCCTTCCCCTGAAATTGCCTTGACACAGCTTGTAACAGGCAGTGACTGCCCGGCAAACCCCCCAAGCCTGTGCATTTCAGCAGCTTGTTAACCAGCCTCCGAACAACTCCAGCAAATGCTGTGGAATAGACAGGATTCACTTTGAAGTGTATGATACTATTAACACAAGTCCTGTGAATTGATGTCATGACTAGGCATGCATTGCACGTTAGCTGTAATTACCCTCTTTCTGGCAACGGCTTTTTAAAATGTGGAACGTAATACGGTTTCAAGGCATTTTCAGTTGCAAGTGAAATACACCAGAGTTTCGATTTTTGCAAAGACAAGAGCCAACCTAATGGGGGGGGGTCCAAGAATGGGGTCTCTTCTGCCCATTGAACCCCCTGTAATAACTTTGCCTGCAGAGGTGGATTCGGGGCTCTTCTAAAAGAATGTCAGAGTAGTTCGACTGTGAGAAGAATTTTTTTTTAAGTCAAAATCATGAAGGTGTGATGTTCAGCCTGTGCCTGCCGGGTGTCCTCGGATCCCAAATTCTTCATTCCTCTTCTTCCCGTAAATGGAGCCCATTCTGGGAAGAAATGATGAAACTCCAGCCCACAGCATCACTTGTGCTTGCTTCAAGACTGACCGTGGCCCCATGGGCCGCTGGATGCTTTGGATAGCTGTTAAACTGTCCTCTCTCCTCTGTCCGAGTCTCATCGTGGGAACTTAGCTGCCGTCTAGGGCAGGAAGGTGCCTGTTCCTGCCAGTCCCCATGTCCCCTTGGCATCAGTCCTGGACAGGACTCTAGCTCGATGGCTTGGACCCTGCTCCCTGTTGGCCAACGATCCTCATGGCAGGTGCCTCCTTTCTGCCTGGACTTCTGCAGTGGCCAGTCCAGGACCCTCACTGTGAGCTCCCGGCTCTGTCTGATGTTGACTGTGTGTCTCTTGCTTGCTGGGCCGACCTGCCTCCCAGTCCCTGCTGCTGGCTTTACCTCCCTGTTACGGGTCCTCTTAGCAAGGCCCTTTGTAGCCACATCCGGTTGCTCTTTCTTCAGGCAGAGCTGTTTCCCTGGGGTTTCTCTAGATCCTGATTATGAGACCCCTGCCAGGCCTACACCAATCAGACGCTCCTCATACACACTTGGATCTGAACCCTTTCGAGGAACACAGGTTGGAAACCCACATACACAGAAATAGACAACGTGGATAAATCAGGTATTTTTAAAGACGATAAAGAATTAAGCATTGTGAGCATATTAGATTAGGTAAATCAAACAGGATTATCATCTGATGAAAAGACATTTTCTATTTTTATATAATGCTATTTGAATTGATAGGCCCATCTTTTCAAATGAGGGATGTGCACGTATGTGTGTGTATCTTAATTCATCTTAAATCACAGTCACTGTTGCACTTTTATAGATTTTAATCAAGTGTTTGTATGTGTTAAATCATTAGTGAGAATAAAGCAGACAGTGCTGGTCTGTTGCAGTTTTAGCTTATCCAAACAGAAAAGACGACTGTGTTTTCTCAGTATGTTTTTTGGGTGCTAGCCCCTGTGGTCCGGGAAAGATTTTATTCTGAAAATATTTATGAGCTCATGGATACCCGTGATAAATACGCACTTTGCATTTCTATTGTGGGTTGTCTTTTTCTTTTTTTTCTTTTTCGTTGAAGTTAAAACAAATATCCTGACATCAGATGAAATGCAAGTTGAACCTTCTATGAATCACAGTCTGCAGATTTTAAACATCATATGGCTATTCAAATATATTCTGTTTGCACCTGCTCAATCAGGTCAAATCATTTTTTTTTAAAACATTGAGCCTTCAAGGAAAAAAAATGTACAAAAAGGCATTAATATGCATTTGCTGAAAGTTCTCTATTGGCTATTAATTGGTTATTTCGTATTAGGGAGGACATGTGGATAATTAACTGCCATATAAGTTTATTTTGTTATTTACCATGGTTGACTAGTAGATGTTTGTAGAGCTAATGGTTTTTTAGATTGTGTTTTAAAACTCACTATGCATGTAACATCAGTACTTCCAGCAGCTTTCAGCCAAAAAGCCAGAAGCAGTATATATTTTTCCCATTCGGATGTTTGATGTGAACGAGATAATGGACTGTCCTCAAAAGATTTATGCTCCGCCTTCCAGAAGCACCAGATTGTCACTGACAAGTGACTGCCCATTAAAGACACCATTTCTCAGCCCTTCGTACATTCAGAGGGGTCACAATACTAGTTCTCAGTGATGAAACGTGAACAGAAGTGATGCACATCCCTTTTGAGAAAAAAACGTTGAAAAGGAAGTGGGCAGGTTCGTAGATGAAGACATCTGTGGTCTGTTCCTGTGACGGAATACTGTTCAGCAACACGAGGGCAAGGATGATTGATTCGCTCAACACGTGGGTGAGTTTCCAAACATCGTGTTGAGCAAAGGAGCCAAGCACAAAGGCATGCCTATGGCGTGATTCCACGTATGTGAAGTCCAAGAAGAGACGAAGCTAATCGATGGCGCTGGAATTCGGACATGCCTGGGAGGGAATGATGGACTGACTGGACGAGTGCACGCGGGAGTTTCCTGGGTGAGGGGGACGGTTGACATCTGTCTTGGATGGTGATTATCTCCCAGGTATAGCAGTTGTCAAAACTCGCTGAACGGAGCATTGCAGATCTGACCATTTGTGTGTGTACATGATACATTGATAAAAAGGAAAGGTGCTTTCTCTCTTCCTTCTTTCCCCATCCTCAACCAGAAGCAGTTTTATCTCCCAGGGGGGGCACTTGGCAGTATCTGAAGGCGTTTTTGATTGGCATGCTTTCTGGTTTCTCAGGTAGCGTGGTCTTAGATGCTTGTAAACATCCTACAGTGACAGGCGAGCCCTCACAACAGAACGTCGTCTGTTATAAAATGTCACTAGTGCCAAGGTTGAGACACTACTTTAGCTGAATGCAGAGGGCTTTGGGTCCTTGGAGAAGGGTGAACCCACGATTGGGAAAGATCGTGACCACCCTCTGGCCAGAAACACCAGCACTTGATGTTATGTCAGCAAGAAATACATTATTTTACGGTGTTAAGGCGTTGAAGTATTAGGGTTGGTTGGTTTCAGCAGTTAGCATGATTTTAACCAATAGATGAAACTCTAAACTGTTGATGCTGAGAATATTATTTATTGCGGTGTGTTCCTTATTAGGAGACAGGAATGAAATTTAGCTTAAGTCTTAATAGCAAGCAAAGCCTTTCTTCCTCTAAACCATCATTGTGATTTTTATCTCCTGGACGTTTTCAGTTTTGTAACTTACTGTGTTTCTTTTGCTTCAAATTGTAGAGAGCTCAAAACTCCACCTTTGGGTGGTTCTTAACAAGCAACTCTCTGGGAACATGTGGTTTGCTCTCGACATGTTCCCTTCGCCTCTGTCTGTAATAACTTCCTTCCCTTGTTTTTTGCTTTCAGTAATTCCCACGGTTACCAGTTTTCCCTTTTGGTACTTAGATTTTTTTTTTAAGGTTAGCTCATATTCTTTGTGTAAAACTGCAGCTTATAAATATAAAAACATATAAATAAAATATTTATTCGGATACCAGTGTTCCTTTACTTATGGTTTTGAATTAATAATGATTTTTGCATCCCAGACCTTGAACGACTTTTCATTCTGTCTTAAACTCTTAAGGTCAAGACATATAAAATAATGTACTTGAGTTCCAAGTTCACAGTGATAGTCCTTAGGACTATTTTAGGCTTTAAAATAGAAAATGTTCTTTATTGTATAAAGTTCTATATACATATATATATGTATATGTGTGTGTGTATATATATATATATATATATATATATATATGTACACACAACTTGCTTATCACTAATTGGACATGACTTGTGAGTTATTCTAGTGGTGATAAAGAGATTCATGTCAGTCTACACTGGACATTTTGGTTTGTCTACTTAATATCCATCTTCACTCTTCTTTTTCTCTTTGGTAGAGTTCTCCCCCCCCCCTTTTTTTTTTCACAGATCCACCCTTCTTGGCTAAGACATAAGCTCTTCAAGAGAGTCATCCATCCCAGGACCAAAGGCTGCACCATGACTGGAGTATGCATGGTCCCGTGTCTTTGTCAGCCATTAGTTTAATGCATGAGCCTGTGATGGTGTTCTGGCTACTAACATATGAGGCAAGATAGCCGAGGGGGGATGTGGCAGATGTGGGAACAGTTTGACTCAATCTTAAAGACAGACATCAGGAAAAGTTGTTCTGTTGTTTCTGGATGTTGTGTCAGCATGAGATGACTGGAACTCTGGCAGCCATTCTGGGGCCATGAGGAGATTTAGCCAGAAGCACATGTCAGGCTGAGCACTGCCAGCCAGAAAGAGCAAAAGAACCTGGTACTTGTGGAGCTGCCAAACCGCTAGCAAAGCTAACCCTGGGGCTAAATTGCCTCGATTTATTACATGAAAGAATAAACTCCATAGGCCAGTTTCTTGGTGTTTACTTGCAGTTTACTTGGTGTTTTCTTACTTGTTACTTGAAAACATCCTTCCAAAATATCTTCTGCCACATTTCTGATGACCTAGAGTGGCCTTACATTTATAATGTTCCTACTGGGGGCCTGTGTGACATCTGGGCTCATGAGCATGTCCTTCACCTTAATCAGAGCTTACCCTAAGAAGCTGACCTCACTGGCCCAAGCACCTAGCATGCGGGTCAGCGAGCTTCCTCTGTCATTCTTCTGCCAGAATGTAAGTGTTTGACGCTCTGAGAGCCATGTGGTATTTGTTGCAGCTACTCAACTCTGCTGTTGGGGTGCACCAGTAACCCCTAAGCAAATGGTGGTGGCTGTGCTCTGAGAGCCCTCTGTCTACAGAAAGCAGGCCGTGGGCCAGATTTGGGCTGCGGGCCACAGATTGACCTCTGACCTAAATACATCCTCAGCCAACTGCGGATGAGTGAGGATGACGGCGGTGGGTGGGGCGCAGAGCAGCCACCGGTCTGACTCTCATTTTCTCTCCAGTCACTGGTCTTCTCTGTCCTTGGTGCAAGACTCATTTGCAGTGAGACAGTGGAGAGGGCAAAAGTCAAGAGAGAAAATCGAGAAACAACAGATTCATATAATTGGCAGTCTACTTCATCCGTTCCTGAATAATTGATGGCTGGCTGCATTTTGGGGGAAACCATTTGTCTAGAAGAGCCCATAAACTGGATGCCACTGGATGCCTGAGAAAATCTCATCTGGAGAAGGCTTCCTCCAGTCCATCTGCTTTAACTGGAAGCATCTTCGACCAAGTCAAGGCAACACGATTAGCCTTCAGCATCTGCACCCAGGCAGGTGCCTCTGGGTGATCTCTGCAGGAACGCTGTTCTAATTAGGAAACAGGAAGGGTTTTATTTCTGAACATGGTTGTCATGTAGGCAGCATACTGTTTGGGATAATAATGAACTCTTTCAAAAACAACCTGGGGTCATGGAAGATGGAAGGTAAAAGATTGATCCAGAAAATTGATACCAATGATGAGTATCTATTGAGGGGAAAAAAAAAAAAAAGAGGAAAGGCAGAGTGGAATTGGAGGATCCTGATTAAATGATATGATGATAAATGTTGTAAAAAGTATACATTTGTGTACAACGCATATTCAGAAGACGATTCATTCATTTTACATGTTCTCTTCTCGCTCATTCTCCCTGTTTCTTTAAATGCAACATTGTCTCTGCCAATAGGTTGCCATGAAATCTTGATTTTGAAGTGGTCCCTCAGTGCCCATTAACCCTGGAGCAAGATGTTCCTGATGGATGTTTGATGGGTCACTTGCTTGGGGACCATCACGCAGGGTCAGCAGGGCTGGTGCATCCCTGACTAACCTGTGTGCTGTGCCCCGTGGACAGAGAATAGACTTAATACATCGTATGCCCCAGTCCATGCTCACATCCAGCGCCTTGGTGGATTCTGATTAATACAAAGACACCCAATAGGAAAACAGAGCAAAAGAACCGCCCCCCCGTCCCTTATGAGGCACCTCAAGAAAGACGTTAATTAGCTTGGTTTCTAATGAGGTCTTCTCTGCCTCTTCCAGGAACGAGGGAACACAGCCAGGATGAGGCATGAATCCCCTCTGCCTCTTCCCTGTCACTCTCCCCACAGCATGATGGCCACTTTATAATTCATTGAAAAACCCCTGCTTTTAAGTTGCTGCCAGGTGACTTAGCAGGAATCCGCAGACTTACAGGTGTCTTGGGACCGCGGCGCTGATGCCTGGGAGTTCTGAGACCACGTCCCCTGAGGAGCGCCCCTCCCCCCCACTGTGGTGGCCAGACCCCTAGGGAGGAGCTGTTCCATCACCAAGGGCCCCCTTGCAAGTCCTGCCATGATGGAAAAGAGTCATCCTTTCAGCTTTCAGGCAGATCCAACCAGAGGTGTAATCGTGACTTGCGATTCTTCAGTTAGTAGAACTGTTTCGTAGATGAGCGCAGGGAGCTAAGAGTATCCGGTTACCTCCTCATCCTAGGTCTTGAGCCTCTTTTGACCTCGGGTCCTGCCTACCTGTCCACTGCATCTCCTCCCTCAAGAACCCGTCTTTTCTCCTTTCTTACCTTTTCTGGACTGCGCCATCCCCCTTCTCATCTCCACGCTTCACCGGCACTTGGCAAACTCTTACTCATCCTTCAAAACCCAGTTGAAATATTTCTTCCTCTGGGAAGGTCCCAGCTCTCTCGCGAAGAGGGATTCTCTCTGCTTTGCCTCCCCTTGTCCACGACAGAATGTATCAATCAGCGTGTAGTGAACTCAGTGGACCTGGTTGTGTCATTTTCTCCTTTCACCGCGAGTTTTGGAGGTCAGCGTTCTTACTCATCTCTGATGCCTGGCGTAGAGCAGGTGATGAATAAATGTATCTGCATATGAGTCAGATCACAGAAAAGCTAGATGTCATCTTAAAACACTGCCCAGTGAGGTACTGATCTCCACAACAGGTTAGAACAAAATCAGGTGGTGACAGAGCAAGCTAGTACGCTTCAAACCCTACTAAAAGCCAAGAAAGAAATTCTCCCTCCTGACTTCCCGCGAGATTTGGGACCACCGCAGACAGCACATCTGGCGCCTTGAGTGGCCCTGCCGCGCCTTCCCCTCCGCGCCCTATGTGGATCCTGTCGCAAAGGGGGGGCCCGGAGTGCGGCCAGCCTCCCTGGTTTCACGTGGCTCTTTCTGCGAGTGCAACTCGCTGGGCAGGGTTGAGAAGGGCAGCAAGGAGGCTGGGTTTCCCGCAGAGAAATCAGAGGCAGAGGAAATAGCCCACAGGACAGGAGAAACCTGAAATACAGACTAAGGAGGGCAGCTCCCTGTCTCTGGTGGGGGCATAGTCAGCTGGGTGCAGGGACCAGGGCGCTTAGCACAGCAACTCCAGGAGGCAGCTTTGCACATGTGAGGGCGGTAGCAGTCATGTCAGAGTGCACTTACAGATGTGACATTTCCAGGACATTCCCCTGCCCCCACGGAGCACAGCCCCCACCCCCCATCTTCCCGTCCACCTGGAGTGACCATCTTCAAGACCAAAGGCAGAAAGCTCGCCCCTGCCCATTCTCAGCAGTCACCCAAGTACCAGTGTATGGGGTTCTAGTGATTCACTTGTGACTCTTTGCCTGGAGTTTGGAAACTTTTTTCCATGGAAGTGATACTGTAAAAGTTGGTTTGATTTCTATCTGGTCCACTAATCCGCATCAGACTGTGATGTGCCCGAGAATCAGTTAGAACCGTTCGGCTGCCCTCTCGCCAATCTGTGCCATATGATTTCCAAGAAGGTTCACTGTGGGCCTCGGAGTTCGATGCTCATGCGCCCTCCCTCGCCGTCCTGACGCAGGGGCTGCTGAGCCCTCAGGACTCACAGGAGGTGCTCTGAAATCTCTGGGCCTGGGCATCATTTGATGCCTCTGTGACTGCCTTCCGAGGAGACATTCCTCCATCTCTGGCCTCCCCCTGAGTGAAGGTGCACTGGCAGGGTCGGTGAGCAGGGAAAGAAATGGCCTTGGGGATGGGGTGGGGCCTCGGACTCCTTGGGGAACCTTTTCCCATTGTGAGTCATTGTGTTGAGAGTGTGAATGTTGGGGACTCGCTTAGGAGTGTATGGCTGTGCGTGTGCATGTGTGCACGTGTGTGTGCATGTGCATGCATCTGTGTGCACGCGTGCACAAGTATTTTGTGCATGCATCCGTGCCCATGTGTGCCTTGCGTGTGCATGTGCGCACGCGTGCACCCGTGAGCTCACAGATGGAGATGGCTGTAGACAGCACCTGCTTTGGTTTGCAGGTTCCCTTCTGCATGTGGATTCCCATCGCTTCCTTGGCATTTTGTTCAGCTGGCTACATCTCTCCTTGGTTTTCGCCTCCTGCTAGTGGGCAGGTAGGTTGTGTGTTGGTTCCAAGTCTGGCTTTTCCCCCTGGGGTTTCATCACCGAGTTGTATTTTTGTGTGTCACAGAGCAAAAGGGAATGATGAGTCTGAACTCTTTTGAGAATAATTTGAGTATGATTTTATTCTGTTTGATGACATTTTACTTGTGGGCAGATTTCGGGCTCTTTGTAAAGAAAAGCAGAGAGTGCTACACACAAAAAGAAGTCATTCCAAGCCTAGGAAGAGGGGTGGCTTAACGTCATTTGTGATCGGACTGTGTACTTATCTGGTTATAAATACAAATTCCGGACCCACTAAGATGCTTCCGGCTCATCGTTCTAAAATGCAGACACATGGTTTGGCTTTAAGATAAAGCTCTGTGGTTTAAGAAACCTCTACCCTCAGTGTCACCTTAAGGCTTAAAAATAGCTTTCTCATGTCATTTGCTATTTTGCCTCTGAGCCTCCCCCGCCCCCACCCCCCCACCCCTTCCCCTCATCCTGATAGTGCTGTCAGGAGACAGGGACTTCTGAAGAGTCTACAGGGGGATTTTGAAATTGCGTCTGGCCTGTGGCCTTTGATGTCACACTCCCTGTCACCCTCTCCCTGTAACTCGGATGATGATAGGAGGAAGGGGGATGACAGTGCTTCTGACCTCAGACCGAGACTTGTACTTATGCAAAGCAATCCTAACGCTTTTGAGAAAATTAAAAAGAAATTAGGAAAAATTTGGGGACATTTGCCCCGAATGGGACACTAAGCTTAGGACTGTTCGTATTCAGCAATCTTTGCTGATTGACACAATCAATGGTGACAACAGTCACCTGGCTGAGATTGATTGCATTAGGTTATTAATGGTGCTGGTGTTTCCAGACAAATCTCTGGGGCTAAACAACACAGCCAAGAAGTTCAGATGCAGACATCCATTATTCCTCTGCAATCGAGGAAGGGTGAGTCCATCGCTGACCCAGAATTGCATTGATGGTTGCTTGACCCTCTGCAGAGGACACCTCGGAACAGTCTCCAGGTCTTAATGCCTGTGCAGAATTAGCCTGGAGGAAGGACCGGTGATGCTGGGAGTGGGTGGGGCTCGTGCCCTTCGGTTGGCAGAGAGCAGCATCCGGGAAGGTCTTCTCCAGCCTTCTCTCCTGTCTCTTCCTCAAAGTCTTCACAAGTCTCATGCCAGGTTATGAATTTAAAAAGGAAAAAAGGAAAACCATCACGGTGATATAATGCATTTAGGGGGAGCCCTCAGGGTTATTTCCGGGCCAGATCGATTTCTCATCTGGGAGGTGCCTCCGAGAATCAGACGTGATTATTTGTTTCTTCCTTATCAAAGGGCCCCTGAGATTCCAGGTCAGTGCCACCGTGGAACCTTCGGATGCATACGTGTGCCTGAGATTCAGAGGAAGAATGTCATTAGAAATTGGAACTTGAATTCAAGGGGATATGAGAGAGAGTTGCTTCCACTCAGGAAGCTGTTTTTCTGCGCCTTCAGAAATCTTGTGTACAGAGCAGGGCTGAGAACCACGGTTTTGATGGGCTGTTTGCAAACTTCCCTTTCAGCTAAAGGTTTTTTTCTTTTTTTTCCCTGCGTATCTCTCTTTCTCTTCCTACTGCGGCAGTGAGTTGAGTGGGAAGAGGGTGTGGGAGGCAGGTGAGCAGAGGAACTGTTGTCAAGGGGCTCCTCTCCAAGGAATCGGGGGGGGGGTGATTTCTGATTTCTGCCCCGATCTTCATACTGTAGCCTCTGAATAAGCTCCTAGACCATTAGTCATCCCAGCCATCTTGAGAGTATTGTCCCCAAGAGCTGCCCCCACAATGTCCTTGGCTTACTTTTAGTTTCAGGAAGAGGAATCAGTGGGGCTTGATTACACAGTCTGGTCCACTGGGGCTCCGAGTAGGTTTCTTTCTCTGACCCCAGGCCTGCCTAAGAGGGTGCCCAAGTCTGGGTCAGGCTGGCCTGACCCCCCTGAGGCAGGCTGGTGACATGCAATGATGGGCGGCTTGATGTTCAGAGCATGCTTGCCACCAGTTACGAAACGCAGGATGCTGTGTTAGTTAATTAACTGCGATTTATAAGCAGCTACTGTCTATGAAGTTCTAATCCAGAAGCTGGCAGGAAGGAGTAAGAGGGAGCTGGAAAAAAAAAAAAAAAACCGAATGTGAAGTGCAATGTGGTATACTGGCTTGGATCCTGGAACAGAAAAGGAATGAGTGGAAACGCTGGCGAAATCCAAATCCGAATCAAGTCTAGGGTTTAGGTTGTAGTAATGGACCAATGTTGATTTCCCAGTTTGGAAGAATGTGTCATGGTTACGTAAGATGTTAACATTAAAACTTAGCGAGCGACGTAGGGGAACTTCCTGTCCTCTCTCGCAACTCTTCTGTATATTTAAAGTTATCCTCAAATGAAAAGTTTATTTAAAAAGGAAAGAAAAAGGAACATACCTTGCAAACTTCCAGTCATCTTACTTTGCTAAACTCAGTCCGTGCTTGAGGTTAAGTGATTCTCTGGAGTTATGACTCTATGGAGTTTTTTTCCCCAAGGAATATGCATTTTTACTGAATGTTTTATTTTGGATATTCTCTATTAGAAGGAGCTTCTTTGGTATGGCTTGCTGAGTTGAACGGACACAGAAAAGCTAGTGAATATGTGATTTGTTCTGACCTTTCTGCGCAGCCTGCATCAGAGGCCGGCACATATTAAATGGTAAATGAGACTCCGAATGCCTTCCATCTGGCCCCAGCAGATTGGGACTTAAGGGCCCATCGCTGTGTGTGAGGTTTAATAGCAAAACGATGAGTCCAGCCTACTGGGAAAAGATGGTATTGCTGAGCAATCACAGATAAAATTACAGGATTATAAAAGCGATCTGGAACATTTCAGCTCGTCTCCTTGTTCAAAGGAAGCGCCCAGAACTTTTCATAGGAGGACAGGTTTTATATCCAGAGAGATTAACTCAGCACTGAAACAATTTCACCACGAGAGGAATGCTGGCAGGTGAGGGAATAAGGGAGGAAGGGAGATACGTGGGCACGTGGTCTGCGCACCCTGTGCTCACGAAGAGTTGATGACCCACCTCCTGCGTCGTCGAACCAGCGGGAGGGGTAAATGAGTCTGGATAGGTATCTTGAGGAGACCCTGCTTTGGGCACCCTCCCCAGAGCACAGAGTGGGAAGGAGGATCTCCTGTAGAAGGCGAGACACTTGACCCCCAATCAAACTGACTTTTTTGTAAGTAAAGGGAGGCAGAGTCCGAGGAAACAGCTCCTGCAGTGGATTTAGGACGTTCTTTAGATGGAACAGAAGCAGCTGGAGCTTGGTCCCGCGGCAGGGTCACTGATGCAGCTGGTCTGGGATGCGCCCCAGGAATTCGCACCTCCAGCAAGGTCTAGGTGACGCTGATGCGGCAGACCCGGGTACCACAATTTGAAGATCTAGACTCTCTTTTCTGAGTAGTCATGGTGAATCCCAAGGAGATATTTATCTATTTTTCTTTAAAACTCTCCATTAATTTTTTTTTTTCCGTTTAGGTCTGATCGTTCTATTTCTTTTCTCCAAAGCTGGGATGATACAGATACCACTGGGGACTGGGGTGTAATGTCTTCTTCTGATTGTTTTCTTAATAGACAGTTGAGGGTGTGGAGTGGCGTTTGGGGTGGGGAACACGCGAAACCACAGGTGCTGGGCAGAAAGCATCCTACATCACGCCGCCTTGGCAGTTTTCCATCATGACTTGTAGGTCAGGGTGTTCCTAGACTCCAAGTTTGTTCAGAAGTCTATGTGGGTTAGTGATTTGACCCACACGGGAACCTGTGGGCAGGGACAGGGACCCAGATACTGAGGTGGGGCATGCTGGTGGCCCTGCTAACGGGAGACATCCTCTGGATGCGCCCCGTCTGTGGCTGAAAGGGCATCTCATCTAAAAATGCATAATCTCTTCCCTTTTAACCGTCAAACTCCAACATGGTGGGAATCAAGATTGGCCCCCTCTTCCTTTTAAAAATTAAGTTTAAAAATTTGGTTTCTTTCTGAATGCAAAAAAGGAACACAGGGTCAATATGGAATATTTAGACAATTTACAAAGGACAAAGAAAAAAATACATTTTATGTAGGTGTATAGACATAATATCTTTTTACTATTTAGAGGCATGTCTTGCCTTTCTGGTTTTTGTTTTCACACTTTTCCCTCTCGTCTCATGTGTATATGAATAAATATGCAAATATTGCTTTATGTGGGTGGTAGTATGTGGACCACGCTGGTTGTGGCTTGTAGATGCCTTTGCATTGCATTCAGCGTAAAAGCCAATATCTTTGTTATGACCTGCTGTTTGCACCAGGCCCCCTCCACCTTGTCACCTCTCTGAGCTCACTACCTCTTATTCACTCTGCTCCAGCTGTGCCAATCTGCTTGCTAACCTGTGAGCACCGTGGTCACCTTGAGCTCAGGACCCTATTGCTTGCTGTTCCCTACACTCAAAACACTGTTCCCCTGGGTATCTGCAAGACCAACCTTCACTTCTTCCAGACCTTTATTTACAAGCTCCTTCCACAGTGAGGACTTCTGGGACCACTTTAAAATTTCACTTCCCCTTTCACATTATTTTCTCCTCCTTAGCAATCATGACTAACATACTCTGTATTTGACTTATTTATCTGAGTTATTATCAGCTTCCCCAACTAGGAGATGAGCACCATGACGGGGGTTGTTTGTCACCTGGGTTGTTCCCCGCACTGTCCCCGGTGCAGAGATGACACTCCGTAGATATCTGTTTAAAAATCTGGAATGGATGAGCTCAGCAGTGCAGCAGGAATCCTGTTCCACGTCCATCAGTATCTTCTGTCATGACTTTAATAGCTTTGTTTTCATTTAATAACTTTGTTTTCCATTATGCATCTATAAAAATACACTACAGTTTATGAAACGTTAGTTTACTACCTAATATGGCACAGTTTGTTCAAAATATTACCTTCTGTTAATCTCCGTATGTAAATTTTTGCATTTGGCTGTCATAATCAGTGCTTTAGCAAATAACCGTGTACGTATTTGCTCAAACTCTGATACTTCCCTTTGGATAAATTTCCAGAAATTTCTGGTCAAGAATAATTATGTCTTTAAGATTTTTAATATACATTCTCAAATCACTCTGTAAGAAGGCTGTAGTGTTCTCAGAGTGGTGATTTAAAATGCTCATTTCGCCTCACCTTTGACAAGACTAGATTAAAAAAAATGTTCTCAACTTTATGAATAAAATATGATAACATTAAACATTTTTATGTTTCTTTGATTGCTGGTGTGATTGATCTTTTTTCATACTTTTATTGGACATGCATATTTCTTCTTTTTTTTTTTTTGCATTTTATGTTCTCTGCTTAATTTGGGTGAAGTTGGTCAGCTTTCTTTTAGTATTTTGTCAATATTGTTCATGTAGGTAAGCATTTTAAAAATGTGTGTTGTTAATATTCTTTACTATTTGCTTTTAAATGTCATCATGATATTTCTTGATATACAGAACATTTTAATGTTTATGGAATGGGAGAGGCATGTCTTTTCTGTTTTGAATCGTTTTCTATTTTATGCTTAAAAAGTTTAACCCATCCTAAGATTATATGAATATTTTTATATATTTCTTCTAGTTATTTTATGGCTTTATTATTTCCCCCAAATTGTTATTCACTCTTCCGATTCCACTTATTTAACAATGTCATTTCCCTCGCTGACTTGAAATTTCCCTTTATCATATACTAATTTCAGTGTATATTTACTTTGGTTGTTTCTACATCTATTCTATTTTATTAGCCTTTCTGTAGTGGAAACCCACTGTAAAAATTCATAGAGCTTTATAATATGTTTTTTCCTGCTTGAAGCTACGTTGCTCCTAATTTTTAATGTTCAAAATCATCTCAGCTTTTTGCCATTTTTTTTGTTCTCTTGTGGAAGAAATTCAGATTCATTTTTCTCCAACATCCAGCAGTTACACTTGCACTGAATCCGTAAACTTATCTGAGAAAACATGACTTCTCTTGGGGTCCGATTGGCTAATTCTGTAATTCCTTTCTTACAGCCATTATTGAACATGGCTTGATGGGCACAGCTTCTGGCCCTGTCTCAGTTTCTGCAGAATCTTCAACTTCGCAGTAAAGCTTTGCTTTGTGGGTGGCATTTTTTCTTAGCCTGGCTGCCCGGTGTCCCAACACTGGGAGTGACTGCCGCACTCTACAGCCCTGGCTCCCAGGATGCCGAGCCAATGCAGGGGCCCAGTCTCTGCCCTTGTATCCCGTCCTTTTTTCAGCTGGTGAGACGGGACGTACGTCCATCAGTGGATAATCTATTAGTTGCATCTCTCTTCCCCAGCTAATAACTACAAATGCATGTCACAGGATGGATGCCAAGAGATGACAAGAGATAAATGTTTTATCAGTTCAAGAAGCCATGTGAGAAGGGATAGCTGTTACAGTTTTTGCTGTTGTTGTTGTTGTTGGTCCAAATCTGAGTTTGGGGGAAGAACAGTGGGATGTAGACGGTATCTTTTTATTTTTTGTTTCAGGGATCTCTCTCTTTATAAGACGTGGCTATGGGTAGATTTATGATAAAAACAGCAGCTTATCCTTAAACATAGCTCTTTGTCTAGGTCAAGCCTCACTCTGAGTGCTTTCCGCATCTAAATTCATTTAATCCCCACTGCCACCCTGTGAGGGAAATTGTATTATTATTACAATTTTACAGCTTATCTCAATTGAACTCCCTATGCCTTACAGCCAGTGGAAATTCACTTTAAGTTCGGGTATCAGGTGGTCTATCAAATTAATTTTTAGTGTGTGTTTCACCCCCTTCATTCTTCATTAGTATTTTAGAGTTAGACTCAGGGAGACACTTAGGGTCTCACCAGGTGCCTTTAAAACTGGAATCCATCTTTTCTCCCCCAGCCTTCCATTAGAAAAGAAAACACAGACACAAAATTTTACCAAAAAAATAGCCGTTATCACTGAATGAATTTTAAGGCAAATGCCCTGTAACCAAGACCCAGGTCACTCATTCCAGGACTGCCGTCATTTGCTCCATCCCTACCATGACCCTTTTTGTGCCACCAAAATAAACCACCACTCTTGACTTTCTCCGGAACCATTTCTTAGGTTTTTGTAGAGTTTTATGATGAAGACTGCCTCCCTAATTACCATAGTTCAGTCTTGCTTAATTTATTTTATAACTTGATGTATTTCTTTTCATTGATTTGAGTCTGCAGGTTCCTTCTCTGTTTGCTTCTTTTCCTTATAACTTATCCAAAAAACAAAAACAAAAACAAAAACAAAAACAAAAACCAACTTTGGGGGCATTTGACCTACAGAATTTTCTAGAGTGTTGGTTTTTGCTGAATGTGTCTCTGTGGTTCAACTCAACAATGTCATCTGTTCTTTCTACTCCCTGAAAATTGGCAGATGGGTCCAGAGACTTGATAGGTTTTGGAATTGGTGCATTTGGCAAGATTGTAAGTGGCGGTGCGTTCTTTCATCCAAAGATGTGCAGTCTCTGATTGTCTCTGCTTTTGTGATGTTGGTGCTCAATGCCTACATCCATTAATTCATCGAAGCTTGCAAAATGGTTTCATTCTATCATTTCTTTTCCATTGATTAATTGAAGTCACTTTGAATCAGCACTTTTCCTCATGGACTATTTGGGACTCTGCACTGCCATTCTTTTAGAAAAGGCAGACATCTTGTTTTCCTCTGCCCTTTTATTTATCAATATTCCAGTTAAAGAACTGGTTCCTTACAGTTCTACAAAGGTGACCGAATAGGCTTTTAAGGAAATATGGTTATGAATGCATGGATTTACCGTATCTGCCGGGTTTTGATCAATTGCAATTCCTACCCCTTTTGAAGTTCAGATTGTCCCATTTTTTTGCCAGTGGGAGCCTCTTCAGGTTTGCCCCTGAGTCCTGATGTCATGACTGCGTTTGTCTCTGCTAGCTTTACTGTTACCGAGTGTGGCCAGGTACTCTAGGCCCATCTTGCACACTTTTCTGGAATCAGCTTACTGCACCCCCCCCCCCAAGACTGAGTTTCTTTTAGTGGGACTGGTATTTCAAGTTTGCTAGGTTTCTGAGTGCCAGGGCCAGGGATGTGGTACTGAGTTTGTAACTGTCTTTAGGGCTCTTCCGGGGCCAGAACTAAGAAAGACACATGTTTACACAAGAGCTTAACGAGTAAATACTGATCCTTTCAATTCAATTGTGATTTCAGGGTTTGTATCTATTCTCCTGTATTCTCCATATTGAGCATCTTGTGTCTCAGAGACACAGGAAATGACAAATTAGAATATTCCATAATTACTCATTTACTCTATCCAATATTATACACATAATATCCTGCAAATAGCAGTACTGATACTACAGCATTAATGATTAACTGATAAATTAAAGCTTTTTTGCAGCTCCCCATAGTCTCCCCAGTTAAAATAGTTATACCATAGCCCCAGCATCTGAGCCATTAAATATTGTATGTTCTCCCTACTGACCCCTTTTATCTTAATTTCATAAGGAACCATATATAATACACAAATACTAATTGTATGTTGGTGTCTCTCTCGGCATCTCTGTAGATACAACAGGAAAGGCTCATGAGAACAAAGTTACCCGAGTTCGCACCTGTTACCACTTTGGACCTTTTATCCTGAAATGTCAGGTTTGCTGGATATAAAAAAAAATGGGTTCACATTTCTTTTCTTGAGAATGTAAAATATGTTACTGTATTTATTTTTTGGAATAAAACACTGCAGTTGAAACATCTGATGATGATCTAATATGTTTCCCCCATAAATAAGTTTTTTGGTTTTTTTTTTGGAGGCTCAAATAATTTTTTCAAATGTTACTCTTAAGTTCAGTAATTTTCCTGGAATGTATTTCAGTATTGGTTGCTCTGAACTGACATTAGGACGATGCTCTTTTAATATATACTGATTTCTTTAATTTGGATTTTTAGGAAATGACCATGTGTTTGCTTTCCTTTATTCCTCTTTTGTTTTCGAGGTCTCTAATTATTCATGTGTTGGATCATCCTTGTCTTTCTTCAGTTTGTCACTTAGCACTGAAGCTCTTTGTAGCTCTGCTTCTTTGGGAATTTTAAATGGTTTCCTTAATTTTACCTTCTGGTTCTCTTGGAGAATTATTCATTGTGTTTATTCATCTTCTCTTCCTTTCAGTTTAATCTTCATCTCTGAAGTGATTTACTCTTTCGTCTCCACTTATTTTTGTCATTCTTAAGCCTAGTTTGTGAATTTTCTCATCCTTATATTGTTCTTTCATGTCTTGTATCATTTTCTTAACGTCTTCGTCTGCTTTGAAACAGAAGGCGGTGGTTTTGATCTGTTTTGAAAGCATTTATTTCTGATGTGTTTTCGTTGTCTGTAAGCATGTTATTTTGCTGCTTTGGTAAATAACTTTATAAAAAGGATCTGATTCTGGTGTTTTTTCCCTTGCTCATTAGCACGTATTTGTCTCTTGAACTTTTAGAAGGAGGTATGATTTAAGGTTGCTCTTCTAACTTAGCAGAGCTCCTTACTTTTTGAATTTTTGGCATAAGTATGTGTGTGTGTAGTGTTTAAAAAATATAACGGCCCATTTACTGAGGTTATTGGCTCTTTCTCCCTCCCCCGTGTTCAGCTGAACCTCTCCTTTCTTTGTCTCCATTGTCCTTGTCCTGATGGACTTTGAGTCTACGTAGATCAGTTTCTTTTCAGTACAGAGCTCTCTCCTGGAAGGAAGTTCTGATGGGTCATGTGGGAAGGTCAGAGGGGCTGGGCTGTGCTTGCCTCTTTTGACCTTCCATAGACCCCCCTGTACCTGGGGGTGGAATAGGCCCCCCCCCATTTCAGCTGCTGGGCTTTCTCTCTGCATAATGGTCCTGCCACTCTGAGGGCCAGCAGGTGCCCCGCTGCTTCCTTCTGTTTCCTGCACAGGTGCGTATACCTACAGGACTTACAGTTTTTGTTGGTTTATTTCTTTTCACTTGTAGTTTGAAGTTCACGGGAGTCCTCTGTCACCTAGTTGTGTTATCAAGGTTGAGTGTGAGTTTCTTGTTGGGCTTTTGCATTCTCTTTTTATTTGGGGATTTAGAGAAATTTTGAAACTATTACAACTGCTACCAGCATCTTCTCAGAATCCTCATTTTATTTTGTATGTATGCATTTGTTTTAATTCACTGGCTGATATTTATTGAATGGCCCATGGCAGGTCCTCTTACAGACACCGGGGACAGAGATGGGAGTAAAACAGAGCTCCTGGCCTCTGGAAGCATCCGTTACAATGGTAGGAAACAGGCATTAAACGTGTGCACCAGTAAATAAGTGAGAAAAATGTGCAGTATGAGTAAATTCCATGAAAAAGATAAAATAAAGATAAAATAAAATATGCATCCATTCTCTAGTCCATCTGAATACTTAATATATTAATAATATATTATTATTACCTAGAATTATATTATAATGATATAATGTTATAATATTGTACATATATATATATTGAAAAGCATTTTCCAAATTACAAAACATGTCTCCATATATTGTATTCTTTAATTCTGACTTTTATCTCATGAATAGACAGGCAGAGCAGATTTTATTTCGTACATAACTGGGGAGAAATTTCAGACTCAGTAATTATAATTGCCATCCAGTACATTTAAAGCCAAGACTTAAACCTTTTGAATTGAGATTTGCCCTTTTAAATTCAGTCTTCTGTGGGTTTTTTTTTTTTTTTCTTACCACATCACACAAAAGCCCATGCTGGGCATGGGGCATGATACATTTTTGGACCAAAGAGTTGACATTCCGTCAGGTAATGAGATGTGTGCTATGTAGTGTTACGTGTCGGGTGGGAGGAGCTGGAATGAAGTGGTGTGGGAGTGAGGGAGGAATGAGATCTCTTTGTGGGGGGTCATCTGGGGGAAACCTTGAAGAGGAAAATGATGTTTGAATGACCCTCGCCTGTAGAGAGATGGGAAATTCTAGGTGGAAGGGGCCATGTGGACAAAGACATGTAAGGTTGTACTCAGTGTGGTTGTAGGTGGTGGGGTCCATTCATCCATTCAAGCTACTGTGGGCACTCCAGGCACTGCACTGGGCAGAGGCGAGCAGATGGATAAGACGGGCTACGTCTCATGGGGAGGCTACTGCTCTCACACCTGATACAGCCCTGGGACCGAAAGGACTGACTCTGCCCTCACCTGCAGCATCCGAAGAGGGCAATGAAGAGCAGAGATACGGAGAGCTGGGATGTCACACCATTCACTGGGCAGGCTCCTTGGTGTTCCTGCTTGGGGGACATTGTGTATAAAAAGCTGTAGGATTTCAAGATTTGCAGATACTAACTACTACATATAAAATAAACAACCAGGTCCTACCATACAGCACAGGGAACTATATTCAATATCTTGTATTAATCTAAAGTGAAAATGCATATAAAAAATTATATATATATATAAAACTGAATCACTATACTGTACACCAGAAATTAACACAACATTGTAAATTGACTATATGTCAGTAAAAAAAGAATTAGTTAGGGGAATAAAAATATTTTAAAAAAAGCTGTGGAAAACTGTTGAGAGTTAGATAGTGGCAGATTTTAAGTGTCAGGATAAAAAATTTATTTTTAGGTAGTAAAGAGCCCTTGAAAGTTTCTGGTGAGAAGACTGACCTAAGATGCCAGGCCGTATCATGGAAAGTAACACTACCTTGAATTTAGTGAGTCAAGGATTCAAAAATCAGCTCCCCCCACCATTCTAAAAGTATGATACATTGGAGAATTCAGGGAAGCACACTGAGCTTCATTTTCCTGATCTGTGAAAATGGGAATTTATTCATTTATTTATACACTGACGCCTCCATTCAGTGATTCACTGATTTTTCAGTTCAACTGGTATCTCATCATTACTCACTGTGGTCTGGGGCTGCACGGAAAGCCCAGCAGCCACCAGCCTATGGACCCACTGACTTGTCTGAAACATGGATTAACCTGAATTGGGATGTGCTGTTCATATAAACACCAGATTTCAAAGTCTTAGTAGGAGAATAAGAAGATAAAATGCCTCCTTAATAATTGCTCTGTTGAAAACATATTGAAAGGAAAACAGTCTGAATGTATTGGGCTAAATAAAATCTGTTTTTAAAGATTAATTTCACAGGTTCTTTTATTTTATTTTTTTTAACATGGCTGTTAGAAAATTTAAACGTGGTCGTATTTGTGGCTGGTACTGTATGCTCTAGGACAGCGCTGCCATTCTAGGTACTGGGCCCACGGGACTGAGTAATTTAGTGGTGGGAGACATAACAGATATGTGGATTTAAATATCTAAACCACGTAAGTTTAGAATGTGGAACAAGAGCTATGAAGAATATAAAAGAGGGGCCCGCCACGGAGAAGGACTCAGGCTCAGACGGGATCGATGGAAGAAAAGAAAGTAAAAGTGGATTGAGAGAGAGAGAGAAATAGTTTCGGGACGTAATTGGAGGCCAAGGGATGGGATCTGCTGATGGCTTGTATTTGGGGGGATGAGAGCAAATGGAAAAGGAATAATATTTATTTATACACTGTGAGATATACACGTGACAGCTCTGGTTCTGAGCTATTATGAAAACTAAATGTGGGGACGTATGTAAGGCACCTCGGAGGACGTCGGGCACAGCCGACTCTCAGGAAGGGCAGCCGGGCCGGTGCTGTGGACTATGAGAGTGTGGCGACGATGGAAAACAGCGCTGCTCTAAGGACGGCCTCTCGGGATGGGTGCAACGCCAGTTTTAAGGCTGCCTCAGCTCCGTCCAGTCTTCACGTGGTGTCTCAGACAGTAAATGCAGTTTTTTCTCCGGCAGTTTCTGAGATTTTGAGAGCTTTTCGACGTTTGTCTCCTCCTGGTCCCCCCGCCTCTCCCGCCACCTGTGTTCTCTGCGGCATGTCTTCCCCCTGCGGCAGTTTCCTTTGCTAGCTCTCTTTGTTAGTGGGGTTTATCTAACTTATGAGTTTGTCCTCTCCCAGGAGCTCTGGCTAATTTCTCCCTTTTGGGATCTTGTAAGTACTGTTACCATCTGTTTCAATGTTTCTTCAGTGACTGAAAAACCAACCAGTGCCTTCCAAATGCCAAAGGCACACAGAGAGTTCTACACCCCACCTGAGCAGACGGCTTCCTCCTCTCTTTCCTTTATTGCCACAAGGACCGCTTTCCCCAATCCTATGGAAATGGAGAGATGGTTTGCCATCCAGGTGACGGGGGATGTATGTCTCTAGTCCACAGGGGAGCACAAGGCTCCTGCCAGCTTTCACACAGGCATTGCAGCTTCTTCCTGGGGCATCTGGACACCACCCGCCTTCCTAGCCAGCGGGACGCAGCCTTCTTGTGTGGGCAAACTCCCAGGGTAACGTCTCATTGCCACTGTCCCCATTTTGGTATCGAGTATGAACTTTATGCCAGTTGCTCTTCTCCTGAGACAGAGCAACAGTGTTGGGAAGAGAGCAAGGGAGAGATGATTGCATGTGGAAAACAGATGTATGTGATCAAGTTGGAGCTGGTTCGTGGATGGCCACGCCCAAGTCACTCATTCAGCACCCCTTTAATTCGTGTTTATTGAGTCTCTTCTTTGTAACTAGACCCGCGGCAGGTTCTGGAGACACAGGGAGGGTAATTCCTAAAGATCTGGCCTTCAGGATGTTTGGGAGAGACCACACTTTAAAAAAAAATGCTAGTAAAACAATGAAAAGAATACCGTTAATCAAAACTTAAGGCATGGATGTTAAGGACCAGAAGAGGTCAGCAACGCAGATACAGAGGAAGTTCTCAGAAGTCCTGAAGGGACTCCTGAATGCAGTGGTCGGGCATCCTGATGGGATGTGAATACGCTGGGAGGAGAGAGAAAAGTGGGCCCTGGATGGAGTGGGCCAGGATGCAGGAGAGGAAACCATGGGAGAATGATTGCTCAGAACCTGCAGCCACTCAGGGAACATGACTTCTGGGTCTTTCTGTCCCAGTAGAGTAGGCGAGAGGGAGAAGAAGGTTCTTACCTGCCTACCGCCTCTTTTCAGAGTTAAATACCAGACAGTAAGCCACGGCATGCATCACTCTGGGAGTAGTTGCATTTATGGGCATTTTATCCTCCCGCAGGGTATGGGCAAGGATACAGTTATTTTGGGCTCTAGCAGTGGGTATCACATGCCTCTTGCCTCAGGGGTGGCTTAGTAGCAGCTGCTGATAGGTTTCCATTATAGCCGTGAAATGTCTTTAGCCAAAGCGGACATCAGTGATCAGAATTCCAAGGATGTCCATCCAGCTCATCTTGAGAGGAATTCCATATACTACAAGGCAGTGCATGCAAACAAAATAATTCTTCTTATAACCAGAAGCTGAGATGACATTGTAAATCAACTAAAAAATAATAATCATTCTTACTGCTTTTCCCTTCTCAGTGGGTTTGCCTCCAACCAGAAGATGCCCCGAAAAGACAAGTTATGCTTCAAATGTCAGTCTTTCTTTGGGCTTTTGGGATCATTTAAATGCATCTCTTAGGCTTTTTTTTTTTTTTTGTATAACAGGTTTATTGAGATATAATTTATATATCATACAGTTCACCTATTTAAAGTGTACAATTCAAAGGTTTTTAGTGTATCCACAGTGTCATGTAGCTATTAACCATAATAAATCGTGGAATGTTATCACCAAAAAGAAACCCTGTACCCATTAATAATTGCTTCCCGTTTTCCCTCACCTTTCCGTCCCAATTCTCCTATTCCTTGACCATCACTAAGCTACTTTCTAATTTTTATAGATTTTCCTATTCTGCAAATTTCATGTAAATGGAATCATACAAAGTATGGTCTTTTGTGATTGGCGTGTTTCACATACCATGTTTTCAAGGTTCATCTGGACGGTAGCATGTGTCAGTATTTTATTCTTTTCATCGCTGTTAATCTATCATTGTATGGATTATAGCACATTTTATTTACCTGTTCTTCAGGTGATGGACATGGGTTATTTTCCCTTCTGAGCTATTATGAAGTGTACTGTTATGAATATTTATGTACAAGTTTCTCTGTGGATATATCTTTTTATTTCTCTGGAATGAAATATACACTCACTTCTCAGTTTTCATCTCTAAAGTCACCGACTCTGAGTTAGCAAATACAGAGCCATTGCTCCTCGGGGAAAGACAGGGTTAAGTTCCTGCAAGCCACTGGTCACAAGACTTTTGTTACCTGATCAATATTTAACTTCATTTTTGTGAGTGTTCCTCTTTAAAGATGCCTTATTGAACATATTTCTTACAAATAACTGATTATACATCGTTATTCTTTACGATAAAATGAGCTGAGAAAGTGATTTTCCCAGCTCTGTGTAATATGGTGCATTTCACTGACTTTTAGCTTCACAACAAGGCTGTCCATTTTGCTTTTTCTATCGGTTGTTATCTTGTGAATCCATAAATGTAGCCACTTTTCCATCTTTTCCAAAGCTTCCTCATGCACTGCAGATATAACTTTCACACTTTCTGGAGCGATCTCACATACGGATCAGCAAATTTCCTCTGCCTTGTCCCGGAGGCACAGCATTGATTGATTGATTACCGCCAAACTCACAGCCATCATCACTTTTACTCACGCCTGGATAAAGCCCCTCCAACACGTGTATTCTCTCTGTAAGGCACATCCCACCCTTGTGGGGCTCGAGACCACTAGACAGCACTTGAGCATTACCCTTGGGGGTCGATTTGAAGCAGTAAAATCACCAACACAAAAATGCAAAACATGGGGAACTGAATAGGCCATGGAAAAAACGCTTGTTTATAGAATGAGAGGTGTGACAAGAAAGCGGTGTTGCCTCATTGGAGCTCAGCTGGGAACGTGTGTGTCAGGTGACTCAAATTTTTTGCCACTCCATACGTGTCTGCAAACAGTCACAAAACCTCAAGTATGGATTTGGGGGTTACAAGTAAATATTTGGGGTTTTTTTCCCTTTCTGGCTTCATTCACTTAGAATGATGACCTCTGTGTCCATCTGTGATATCACTCATAGGTGGAATCTAAAAAAAGACAAAAAAAGAACACCATGAACTCATCTACGAAATAGAAACAGACTTGCAGACATAGTAAACAATCATGGTTACTAGGGGAGAGGGGGTGGGAAGGGATAAATTTGGGAGTTTGAGATTTGCAAGTGTTAGCTACTATATATAAAAATAGATTTAAAAAACCAAGTTCCTTCTGTATAGCACAGGGAACTCTATTCAATATCTTGTAATAACCTTTAGTGAAAAAGAATATGAAAACGAATATATGTATGTATACGCGTGACTGGGACATGTGCTGTACACCAGAAACTGACACATTATAACTGACTATACTTCAATTTAAAAAAAAGTAAATATTTGCAAGTAGGTAAATTTGCAAATACAGGTTCCCCCCACTCTCAGAAAGTAGATGATTTCCATGAAACCTGTCCAAAGCTGAAATGCCGTGAAGCAAAGAGGGCTCCTCTTGCTAAGAGAGACACAAAATTAATGGAGATAAAGCACAGATGCTCACAGACAGTTCAAAGCTATGCCTATGGGATGCTGAGATGCCATGTGGTTCCCAGGAAGGAGTCTGGTGGCGCCAGCCTCCCCACTGGGGGTGGGCGCTGCTTTCCGTGATCTATGTAGGTCACAGATCACTAAAATATATTTTAATGTTTGTTGTATTAACCTTCTTATTTACTCTTCCTGGTACTTAACATTAGTTCCTGCAGATTTGAGTTACAATCTGGTGTCATTTCATTTCTTTACCTTGTGACAGTTTTGCTCCCACCTACCTCCTTTGCACTGTTATTGTCAAGGACGTTATATTTCTATATATTATTGGCCCAACTAAACAAGTATATGCATGTGATTTTAAGCACATACTTTTTAACTTAGTTAAGAGAAGAAAGAAGACATATGCATTTATATATATATAAATTTTATAAATACTACTTCCATTAGTATATATTGTAGTGTGGATCTGCTGGTAACAAATTCTCTCAGTTTTTAAAAACCTCTGAGTGTCTTTATTTCACCTTAATTTTTGAAAGAAAGCTTTGCTGGATGTACGTTTCTTTGTTGGGATGTAAGTTTTCCTTCTTGGTTCTTTCAACATTTTGAGCCTGCCGTCCCACCGCCTTCCAGCTTTCATTGTTTCTGATGAGAAGTCAGCTGTCGGTATTATTGTGGTTCCCCTGTAGGTGATGAGCTGTTTTTCTTTGCTGCTTCAAAATCTTCCCTTTGTTTTTAGCTTTCGGCATTTTTACTATAATGTATTTGGATGTAGATCATGGTGCGTTTATCCCACTAGAGTTTTGTTGAACTTCCTGGATGTGAAGAGCAATGTTTTTCTTCACCTTTGGGGAGTTTTCAGTCATTATTTCTTTGAATGTTTCCCTGCTCCTCCTTCTTTCTCTTCTCCTTTGGATATTACAATTCTTTGGGCACATTTGTGCTTGTTTGACGTCTTTGGTGTTGCTTTGAAGTCTTTTCCAGTTAAACCTAACGTCTGGGCCCTCTTTTTTGTTGTTGCTTTTTTTCCTGTGTATGGGTTACACTATGCTGTTTTTTTTTTTTCTTTTACATATTTTTTTTAATTTTGTTGCTGTTGTTGTTGAAAACTGGCTATTTTAGGTAATATAGCATAGCAATGTTGGAAACGGATTCCCCCACCCTCCAGGGCTTGTTTCTGTTGTTAATTGCTTATTTATTTGCCCAATAGCTTGGCTAGACTATTTTAATTATATCTCTTTCCCCCACGATAGGCAGCCACCAATGTCACTGCTCAGAGGAACAGCCTTACGAAAGTTCACAGTCACTGTGGGGTGACCGTTGTTTTTGCAGGACTCTCTTCGACTGTCTCTTTCCGTGATCTTCTCTGTTAAGCTGTCCGTCCCTGCTAGAGTCGTATCTAGCTCTTAGGCTCTGCTCATTGCTGGATGGTTGCTCTGTTGTTTTTGCCAAGGCTCTAGGATGTGGCTGCTCTGTGGTCTGACCTGATTACATTCAGTCCTTTCGGTAGCATGTGTTTGGGAAGCAAGTCTTTGACGCTTGTTCTGACTCCAGCCAGGCTCCCCTTGGCTGTCTGTTTCCCTAGTTCTCTCTGATGAACTTGCTGGGCTGTGGTTTAGTTTGTTGCTCTGATAGGCCATCAGCTTTCTCTTAATTGCTTACCACCCAAATCTCCAGTGGTTTTGAGAGCATCCTTAAACTTAAACCTTCCTACACTCTTTTTCAAACACAGTCAGTTCCTCTGGGGAGAGTTTAGGAGCCATCTTTTCTTACAGTCCCCCTCTTGTCCTTCTCATCTTATGGAAAAATCTCTGAGCCACTGTTTCTCTCAGAGTGACAGCCCTGCTTTATTAGCTGGCCGAAGGTGGCATCTTCAGGTTTTCTTAGCTTGTTCTTCCTGGCACAGAAGCTCTGTCCTACAAGCAAGCTGGGCCAAGGCCAATCAAGTTTCCAATATTCTTCTTAGCTTGCTATGCCTGGGTTAGAGCTTCTGTCCTGTGAATGAAAGTGGAAGCAGAGAGCACCTGATCTCCTGGCTAAAGTGTCAAGAATTTTGCTTCTACATCTTGGAGCAAACGAGGATGCAACTAATACTGGTGGTCTGTTCTTTCTGATATCCCTTAACTGGGAGCTGATGGCAGAGGGAGCCCTAATATCTCGACCACACACCACCAGAGCGGAGCTTCCATCATGCTGGGCAGGGAGGGGTCAGTAGGGAGGGAGATTGTTGTCTCCAAAGTGCCATTGACTTTCACTGTTCTTACTGAGTTAGTATATTTTCTTGAATATATATATATTTTTTAATTTGGTGTTTGCTCTTTGGATAATTTTCAGAGACTTTAAAGATATTGAAAAAAAATAATTTTCACCAGTTATGGTTCTGCTGGAGAACAGTTTCACAGCATTCCTTACTCTGACATTCTGAGAGTGAACATTCTCCTTCTAGACTTTTTACAATCACCTAAAGTAAAGGAAAATGAAGACAGTTATCAGAATTAAGTCTGAAAAAAAAAACTTACAAAAACGAAAAAGGACTTTCAGGACTAGCGAGCCAGGGTTTTCCACCTCTATTGGATTTTTCTGAAAACTTCTTAACTTTGCAAAATGCTTTGACTAAGCAGCCTTAGGACAGTCTGCAAACTTTCTTTTTGTTCTTTCCTTTTTTTTTTCTTTCAGCAGTGTGGATGCTGCATTGAAAAAGTCTGAATTTTTGCCTTCAGTTTGAAACCCGTATTTTAAGACTATCTTGGATTCCTCTTCATTGGCTTGGTAGCTTGGGGCCATTCTCAATTCTTTAAATCAGAAACTTTGTGTTCACTGAGATCAGCTCATCAAATGTGATGGAATTTCTCCCCTGAGCCAGATAACAGCAGTGTTCTGGGTGCAGTGGAAGACTTCAGGAAATGCTGCTAGATTCTGTAGTTGCAAGGAGCCATTAATTTGGGATTCTGATAGCCAAGAATACACAATTAAAAGTTCTGATACTTTTCAGGCCCTTGGTGACCACTGAGATTCTTTCTGGGCAGTTGTGACTTCACCAGAGTCACGAGAGGAGTCAGAGTTGGTGGCATCCTGTGAGTGACACTCACCTCTCTAGTAAAATATCCCATAAAATATGTCCTCTGGGCCTCAAAAGCTGTCTCACTTCTCAGGGCATCGCAGCCCCTCTGTTGTCAGTTACCTAAGCTTTCTCGGTCCCTCTTCTGCAACCATGACATCACTACATCCCATAATATTTTCTTGCATAACAATTGGTTTTCTGCTTCTGTTATTCTTTGGTCCTTCTCTATGGTGATGTGAATGAGATTGCCCAGGAGAGCAGGAATCTTAAGAATCTATATGAAAATCATGATGAAACTAACATAGATTTTGGGAAGATGGTCCTCTACTTGATCACTTTTTTTGGGGGGGTGGGAGGTAATTATGTTTATTTACTTGTTCGTTTATTATTTTTTTTTTAATGGAGGAACTGGGGATTGAACCCAGGACCTTCTGCGTGCTAAGCATGCGCTCTACCACTGAGCTATACCCTCCCTGCAGCCAAGCCCTCAAGTTAGTTTATAAATTGTTGAAAACCCTGGTTCTTTTTCTGGCTCACTTCCTGTTAGTCTGAAAGATCTTGGCTGACCATAAACCTCCGTGCATTATGTGTCTCCTCTGTTGACTTTTTATGTCATGCAATTTATTAACCCCTCAAACCAAGCCTCAACACCTCTTGTCCTTCCATAAACATCCACAGGTCCCACCGTGTGACAAGCATTGTCCTAGGAGCTGAAGTCTTAATATCAATGAAACAAATTCCTTGACCTTGACAATTCCCTTGTTCCTCATGAGGGGATCGGATATGGAAACAAATACGTGTAATAATTCAGAGTTCGATTATAAAAGAAGTATGTCAAGGACATGGAGAGGACCCTAAAGCCAGTGCCCACTACTGCAGTACAGTAGGCGGAGGCAGAGGAAGTTTCACCTCAAGGAAGTGATGGTTACAATGAGCCATGAAGTCAGGTTCTGGAAAGACTAGAGTAGACAAGAAATGAGGGAGGACATTGCAGGCATGAGAAAGGCTTGAGATGCAAATCTGCACAAATCGGCTCATTTGCCTTATTGGTCTTTTTTTGCCCCTTACAATTGGAAGAGTGTGAGTCCAGGAGGAGATGGTAGTTCCTTGATTATAATACTTCCCCTTCATCTGAGGCCTGCCTTCTGCAATTCTCCTGGCTCCAGCCTCCTTAATAACACGGAGTCAAGTTCTGTTCGTTTAACCCAGCACTGCCCCTATTAATAGGTCCTTACAGATGTGTGAAATGAGTGAATACCATAAATCATGGTCATTATCCAGTCGAAGGGGCTATTCTTTACCCTGGAAGCTGGTTCTGAATCCACTTCACATGATGACAGCAGAACCCTGTGTCCAGGCTTCCAGCCTTTCTGTAGAAAGCCCCCACCTTGGAGCACCAGGGAGGGAGGGACTGGTTCGCGAGGCCAGGCTTGGCTGGCGGTTTTGCCAGCAGTGAGAGAGGGCGTGCCTGGATTCTAAGCAGGTATAGATTGTGAGTTAAGCTTCGGCTTACGCTCTTGTGCCTAATTTTCAGAAAAATTATATGCTTCAACCCATATTATGCACAAGTAGGTGAAAATGGGTCATACTCTCACAGCCTTCCTTTTTTTTCCCCCTAAGGGTAGGACCAGTACCCCCTAACACAGAGTGGGACAGTCCCAGTTTGGGTCTTTCGATCCTCCAGAGCTGGCTGTTCCTCACTTAACTGGTCTCAGATTTTTCAGTAACTCCCTGACCCTGTCTGTGGGTCTGTGGCATCTCCCAGGCTTGGCTGGGGAGGTAAGTGAGGGGACGCCAACTCCCCCTCCCTTACTGCCTGGTCCAGTCAGCCTCCAGCGCAGACCACACAAAGGGGTAAAAGGATTTCTGATTCCTTTTTGTTTTTCCACTGGGGAGGAAACTCAAAGCGCCTCAGCTTGAAACCCTCAGCAAGGATGCTCTCAGTGTACCCAGCAGCCTGCCCTGAGGTTTGTGCCTCGCCAGGAGAAGCCCCTGGCGGAAGCCCCTCCTCTCTCCATCAGATTCATTTCCTCTCACTGACCACCGCTCCCCAGCAGTACATTTCTTCAAATCTGACTCACTGACTGATCAGAGGGTGGGGACATGCTGAGATTTAATATGCTAAGGAGAGACAGGAAACAGCAGAAGCTGGGGCTTTGTAACTACAAATCTCAGAGTCCCTGATGGGGTCTCTCCGTTTCCCCCACCCCTGATCAGGAGGCCAACCTCTTGGAACACACATACACACACACATGCACGCATGCACGCACGCACACAGACATACCACTCCTTTCAAAGATGAGTGCTAATTATCAGAGTTATTACAGGCTAATGCCTTAAGAAGGAAGGAGTTCGTTTTCTAACTGCCACATAATTTGCCAGGCAACACTCTCCAGCAGTCTGGACATCTTATTATTATGCAGGAAAATATGTAACTCCCTTTCTCCAGCCCATCCCCACCCTCCTCCTCCTCTCCCTGCCATTTTAGATTGCACTCTTTGAACCTGCTGAGAGTGGGAGAAGGGGCTCTTGTGGGGCCAGATACTCTCCCAAGGCTGCTCTTTAACAAAGAGATGCTTTGCTGTTGCCGTTCTATTAAGGACTAGATTTTCTCCTTATCTGAGAGTCTTCTTTATGCTCAATTTCGAAGTAGGCAGGAGGGGAGCCAATGGATTAATCCTCCCCTTGGTGAGACGGGTAATTGATGATCTGTGGGGGCAACAGCCAGGTCACATGGTGTGGCGGAGGATTTATTTCTTCCTGAATCATTATTCATCGTCATTAAGTCTGACAGAGAAATAAAAATCAAGCTGGATTGAAGTATGTCAGGCAGCAGTTAATGATCACCTTTCCTGAAGGAAAGGAAACAAACGCTCCCGGAAAATTCGGCTAGCATGGTCATACCCTCACTTTATGATAGAAGCTGAAGTCAGTGATGAAAAACCTTCAATTCCTTAAAGAAATCTTTAAAAAAAAATCTTGACCATGGAGTCACGTGTCCTGATGAGGCTGAAGTGGGTCAAAGGCAGAGCTGAATGCCAAATGATAATTTTTGCTAAATAATTCAGGCCATGTGAAGTCTGATATTTTACTGACTTTGATAAGCAAAAGGGTGCAATTACAGACTACTTTCCTCACGAGGCCGGATCCAACATGCTCTGGCCTCTGAGGGGCCCCGTTTTATTTCAGGCAGCTCGCATCCACAGGTTTGTCCTGTGTTCCCAGTGCCTGGCAGCAGTGGCCCCTGTTCAGTACGGGTTGAACTCAGCCGCTGAGAAAGTTTTGATGATGATTATGATGAAGGACAAAAAGAGATCACAGACCAAGAGTAAACAGCCATTTCAATAAGAAAGTCTGTGGTACCACTCGCAACAGAGCGGAACCAGAAAAGAAAAAAAAAAAAAAAAAAAAAACAAAGAAATCTGGGGCCCCGGGGGCGCTCTCTCATGTTCTTTTTGTCTTTCTTCCTCGCAGGGAAGTGATGCTGACATGGTGGATAAAAACAAGTGCTGTACACTCTGTAACATGTCCTTCACCTCCGCGGTGGTGGCTGACTCACATTATCAAGGCAAAATCCACGCCAAAAGGTTAAAACTCTTGCTAGGAGAGAAAACTCCATTAAAGACCACAGGTACGTGTCTGAACAGTGATGGGGATGGGGGAGATGCTGAGATCCCGGCACCTTGCCCCTCCACTCCGTCAGGCTGCCTCTTCCGGGGCGGTGCCGGGATCAGAGCCTCAGAGAGGCTGCCCTTCACAACCTCCGGGGGGAGGGGGGGGGTTGCTGACTCTCATGACTCTCAACCTGCCTTCTTCAGATTGATAATTAGCAGTTGGTGTCTTCTGAACGGCTGATTACACCCTGAAAGATGTTGTCCATCATAAGCGTTATGTACTAAGTAAGATAATCTATTATGTAACGAATGCGGTCCTTTCTTAGCTTGCGTCTGTAATCGGTATGAGAGATGGAGAGCATGTTGTATGCGTACAGATTCACTACTTGGGCCTGGATAACGTTCTGATCTTCATGGGGATCACGAGGAGGAAAACCACAGTCTTTAAAAACACTTTCATTTGCCCACAACTGGGGTTTCCCTCTCCTCCATCAGATGACATTCCGGTCGTCTTACTAAGGAATCCTGTAATTCAAGCGTATTAACTTTCACAATAAAAAGCTTAAATATTGGTAACAGATTATTTGACCTTTTAATTACTTAAGTGGAAAAAAATTCTTCAGAACTAAAATAGTACTGTTGTAATTTAGTAAAGGTAGACTATTTGAACAAGGTCTACATCGTGGCAAAGAGGTTACTAGACTGAGTTATAATCCCAAGAAATTGAGGTTATATTTCACGATGCCTGCTTTTTCAGTGCAATTAAGATGTAGCAATGCATTTTATCTTGCTGCCTAATGAATCATGCATAAATCGTGGGTGTAATTATTTTTTAAGTGGTATTTTGGAAATTGAAGGGAGTCTAAAACAATACTTGCCTTTCGTCTTCACTGGTGTTTCTGTTAAGAAAAAATATCTTCTTTCACCTACAGACTAGCAAGGAATCTTTTTACTACATTTTCCTACTTAGTTTAACTAAGGAATATTGTTTTTGTGAAGGTGGCTTTGACATTCAGATACAGGATGGGGTTGCAAAGCACGTAGAATTTGGAGACAAGCTCAGGTTGTTTGGGGCACACTCCATGTATTGACATTTGAGAAGCAGCCACTCGGCTGAAACTCCTGATCTGTGCTCTCTAAAAGGCTGGATACTCACCTTCTAACCTACTCCCCCTCAAGTCTCTTAAAATAGACACTTCAAAGAAACAGTCGTTGGAAAATTTTCACCTGTTTTCCATGAATGAGTAACCAGCCCATTTGTTCTCCCTGCGGGAGCGGAGTATTGCCTGTTAAATTTAATTTTGGAGGTAGTGATGGAAGAGGAGATGCTGTATCTTTGCTTTTCATATCAATTAGCAAATGGGAGAGTGCTTACTTCTGTAAAGAAATCACCACATGGAAAAAAAAAAAAAGTAGTTCTTTGTGAATTTCAGTACATCCTCAGGATAACCAAGCACAAGTTTGTTTTTCTGAGATAAAATACTTGTTTTTGTGAGTTAAAATACCCCCAGAGGTGGTAAATATAACCTGGGGGTAATTTGTTATTTGCCATCAATATAGTCCAAAGGAAAAGTCTAAAATACTTAAGTGACAGTGTTTGTTTAATGACTTAGTCTGTGTGTCCGTGGAGCTGGCCCAGCCCTCACGATGACAGAAATCAGGGGGGGCGAGGAGGGAATGAGAGTGGGCAGGGGGTAAGTGGCACTGGCAGTTTGGGCTGGGGAAGCCGATTCTAAATGTCTTTCCCCAGCATCTCCCTTTCTCATTAGTGGAGAGTCCCCAGGCTGCACATGCCCCATTCTGCAGCTTGAATTCTCATCCATTCTCCTCCAGAGCTGCTGTGAGCAGAAAGGATCTTGCAACGTGGTGACATCAGACAGAATTGGAGGGCCTGGGAAGCTGAATTGGTCCCTGGGTTTGGGTTGATGTCATCCCAGCTGTTGGCAGGGAGCAAAGGAAGCCATGTATCCTACACTGAGAGGGGGAGGTGAGTCACTAGGTTCACGTGTAAGCAGAGGGTAGGCATTCGGTGGTGTGGCACAGGAGAAGGGCTGAGGGCCTGATAGGAGGAACCTAGCAACGGGGATTCTGGGTACAGAGGTCATGCGGAGACTCAAGCAGGATACTGGCATCAGGGAAGTCTGGCAGGTGGTAGCGGCGCCCTGGCTGCGGTCCTGGGATTCTAGGTAAAGGAAAAGCTATTAAGAGCATGGCAGGGCACCATCATTTTAGACAAAAGTACTGGGCTGGAAACCACCCAGTATAAGGAACACATCCGGAACCTGGTTCCCAGACCTAGGATAGAGGTCGAGGCTTAGTGACAAGCACAAATTCAGTTACTACAAAATACAGGATAAGGACCAAAAGGCAGCAGAAGAGAGTACCCAGACCAGGCTTCCTGAACTACCAAGGGCAGCCCCTTTGGCATCTTGAGGCGCATCAGGGTTGCCTGCCGTCTGCCTTTGCCACCTGCATCCGAGGCCAGCAGCAGTGCCTGAAGGTTTGGCTGTGGCTGCCCTCTGCACATCGAGGAACTGCTCTGTCCGATCAACCAGGTTGGCTAGAAATTACTTCTACAATGAAAACAAAAGGAAGGGGGAAAAAAGAACATCTAAAACACAGCCAACTGAATTAAGATGCCAGAGAGAAGCCGTCCCCTGCTCAGGTGTGCTGCTTTAGCGCCCCCTCCATGAATGAGAGGCTCTGGAAGTGCGGTGACTTCTGGGTGCGAGTCACTGAGGCACAACTCACTGCTTCTCGGAGCTGCTCCGTCAGACGGGGGTGAGCAGTCGGTGTCTGGGAATCAGCACCTTTCCTCCTACTCAAGATGGGCTTTGATCACGCATCAGCCTGGGATCCTGGAGACTTCGTGGCAGTTTGAGTTGCCTTCTCCAGTTGGGCGTCTGTTTATTAGAATTTCTGAGATGCTGGGCAGAACTCGGGCTGTGAGATCACAGGTCAGTTCTCAGAACCTCTGGTCTAGTTCACGCTCTTCTCGAGCTCGCGGTAAAATGAGAGCGTGAGGAGGACCCACCGTGTTCTCGCGGGATTGGCCGACCTCAAGCGGGAGGGAGATCGTGCTCAGGTTGGAGACTCCACTGAGGTGGTTGTGCCTTTGTCACTGCCACGGCTTGGGATCCCCTCAGAGATGACTCAGAGGAGAGAGGTCACAACAAGGAAGGGCATGAAATCCTTTTGTTGGAGGGAGAGGAAAGGAAGCAGGATGGTTTTGCATGGAAGAGATTACTTGGAAGGCTGTCCTGGGAAAGGGGTTCCGCATGCATGTCTGCACACATGCGCGCATACATGTCTGTGCGCTCATGCGTGTCTGTGCGCGCATACATGTGTCTGCGCGCATATGCGTGTCTCAACTTGGCTATAACAGATCTAACCAACGAGTGGGTAGAAATTAGGGGCATAGAGGTGAGCTCAGGATAAGGAAAAGTTTATTAATATTCAGAGATGCTTAAAGGTGGCATATTTGTCTGGGGGTTGGGGGAGTGAAAGGCTGTTGAAGCAGAGGCTGGCTGACCGCTAGGCAGGGCATTTCCTGAGGGGGTTCCACCGTAATGACATTTAAAGTCCCCAGAGTACATGGAACTGGTAAGTAGAGACACTAGTAAGTAATTTTCAAGATGGAGTTGAGAGCACTTCCAACCCTGAGATGCTCAGCAGATGCTACGGACAGGCTCGACCCGCTGACATCACATGGCAGGAACAAAACAGCCTGGGATTCAGGCGGCAGGAAGTCAGACCCTGGCTCTGCTAGTTACATAATCTTTGGTAGCTCCATTACCCTTTTCAATCTTAGTTTTCTCATCTGTCATTTAATTCTTTTTTCTTTTCTTTTTTTTTTTATTGAAGTATAGTAGGTTTATAATGTTGCATTAATTTCTGGTGTACAGCATAGTGATTCAGTTATACATATACATTCCTTTTCTGTCTGTCTGTCTGTCTGTCTATCTATCTATCTATCTATCTATCTATCTATCTATCTATCTGTCTATCTATATGGATTGATTGTGGTTAATGGAGGTACTGGGGATTGAACCTGTGACCTCATGTATGCTAAGCATGAGCTATACCCCCCACCCCCATATATTCCTTTTCATATTCTTTTTCATTATGTCACTTAATTCTAATAATGGGTGCATTTTTCTCCCTGGCCCTGATACGGAGCAAATCATATATTTTAAAATGCTTTGAAAAATAGGAAGTCTTGTGTTATTCACAGGAGAGCATTTGGGGACAAAGTTGCTACTGGGGAGTAACTTTCCTCTCTCAGAGCCTGGGATTGTTTCAAACACTGCCTTGGAAAGAGCTCAAGGGGACATGTTGGGTCTCCTTGAAGACTGACCTTTTTGGGATGAGTTCTATGAAAAGAGGCAGCACCTGCCTAGGAGAGGGGGCCAGTGCTGGTGCCAGTGGGCATGCGAGTGGGAACTGTGAACTCAGGGGCAGGGGGCAGGGGTGGCCACGGAGCTGAGGAGACAAACAGGCTCTGGCATTAAGGAAACCTGTCAGGAGGAGAGAAATGTGGCCACCGAGCTGAGGGCAGGACTCTGGATCTGGGACTGGGAACTGGTAAGTAGAGGCAATAGTAAACCATTTTCAAAACAAGAATTCAAGATCTCTGGAGGATGCAGTAAGGAACTGGATGCCAGAATGAGGGCCCAGAAGAGAGCGTCCATCTCAGGAATATGGAGGAAGTTGGGTTATGAGAGTAGAAACACAAGTGATGAAAGGGTCAGAAGCTTGATGTCGAACCTCAGAGGTCAGGCTGCTCCCATCCTGCTTAGATGAAGCTGAGATTGGCTCTGGAGGCCCCTCACAGGGAGCTGAGTCTGTAGGGGAAGGTGAGAACTTCCAACAGAGTGGGGAGGATGAGTAACCAGACAGAGCCTTGAGGTTGCATTCAGGTTGGTGGCTTCACTCTGGGCTCCTGGACACTAAGTTCTGTTGGTTACCCCCGTGGGGCTGCCTGGGTGGCCTATAAGGATGTGTATTTGATGGCGGCAGGCCTGCCACTGATGGCACCCCAAGGGCATGGTCACTGACTGGAGGAGACCACATAGTGTATCAGCAGGTGTCCCCTTCCCAATGCCCACAACTTGAGAATATGGCAGG
Organism: Camelus bactrianus; assembly: GCF_048773025.1. Classification (NCBI taxonomy): domain Eukaryota; kingdom Metazoa; phylum Chordata; class Mammalia; order Artiodactyla; family Camelidae; genus Camelus; species Camelus bactrianus. The sequence continues at coordinate 31,266,302 of NC_133564.1, read as the reverse complement.
GAGCAGCTAAGGTTGCATGAGGGATTTAGATTTCTGACCTTGATACAGATGAATTTGTTTACAAACTGGAAACAGACTCACAGACGTAGAAAACAAACTATGGTTACCAAAGGGGAAAGGAGTGGGGGAAGAGGAATAAATTAGGAGTTTGGGATTAACATATACACACTACTATATATAAAAGATAAACAACAAGGTCCTACTGTACAGCACAGGGAACTATATTCAATCTTGTAATAACCTATAATGGTAAAGAATCTGAAAAAGAATATATGTGTATATGTGTGTGTGTGTGTGTGTGTGTGTGTGTATACACACACACACACACACTTAGAATGGAATCACTTGGCTGTACACCTGAAACTAACACAACACTGTGAATCAAATGCCTTCAATAAAAATAGGTTAAAAAATTATTAAATAAATAAATTAATTAAACAAGTTTTCTGAGCTCCTGAATGATAAAATAATAAAATTATGTTGTTTTAAGCCACTACATTTGTGGTACTTGGTTACAGCCACCACAGGGAACTAATAAACTGTCCTAAATAAATACGTAGCCAAACAGGACCCTCCCCAATCCAGTATGACCCCATGTTAGCTTGACTAATTGCATCTGCAAAGACCCTGTTTTCAAATGAGTTTGCATTCTGAAACTCTGATTGGACATGAGTTTGCGGTGGTGAGGAGAACCCTATTCAATGCAGTACACAACCACTTACATTTAACTGGAGTCCCTGGCCCCAACATTATGCTCACTAGCTAATGATTTTTCCCCTTTTCCTTTATGACAAACTCACCCAAACCAGATAATTGAAAGAAGAATGAAATTGAGTTCATACTACTCAAAATCCTGAAGAAAACCCTGAAAGAAAAATCCTTTAGCTGTTTTTAAACATTTTTTGGAAGAACAATGTAAATTATTTAGAAGAAATTTGAAGCCTAGAATAAGAGCTTTAAATGACAGTTATTCCCCATTGTCTACCATTAATCAAAATGAGATTTAAGATTACCCATCATCTCTGAGGCTGGGGATAATATTTGGGATTAACAAGAAAATTGACTTGTGTTCGTGGCAGAGACATTGCTCAAACAAAACCCCTTTACTTCCTGCCTTCCCCAGACTTTTAACTGATTGACAGTGATGTCTTAGGACCAGCCTACAGGATGGAGGAGGGCCATTCACCCTACATTAGACTTTGCAAGAGTGAAAAAGAGACCTTTATGGTGATACTTTGGGGTTGTTTGTTACTTGCAGGAGAGCCTAATCTATCCTGGTTGATACATTGTCCCTGAAAGTTATTGTTTCACATATAAGCTTTTATGAATGCATCCATCATTCTTAGCCAAAATGGATACTGAGCACTCTTTTTAATATAATTCCCAAACATCACTGGCTTGACAGGTAATGGCATCAAACTTAGCAATAATCTTTCTTTCATTTTTGACCTGTAAGAGTTTGAAGTTGCTCTAGTGATGTGTGTATATTAACTCTCGGAGATGAATGGAGAACGGTCCTGGGATGCTCCAAAGGAATCCCAGTGTTACCTCCCCATTGATGACTGCACATACAACCCTTCTTGGCACACAGTTGGCATTTAATAAATATTTATTAAATGACTGAAAATTGGAAGCATAGATGCAGAAGGCATTTAAATATCTGTAGCTTTGTTTTCAAATCAAGTTACGTTGGTTCTTTAAATTTCAGTTAAATATGATGATCAAAGGTAGGGGTTTCCACTTTTACAAGAAGTGGCATGCCTGTCCTCTTGCTTGATTTAAAAAAAAACACAATAGGTGAAATACAGAAGAATGTGGACAACAAAATTAAGCTCTGAAATCAGACAGCTTTAAATTCTGGTTATATCTGTGTGAATTTTTCCAAGTTATTTTAATTTAGCTCTCAATTTCATATTGGTAACATTATGCTGATACTCTGGTCATGTATTTATTATAATAAAGGAGAAGATGTATGTAAAATACTTAGTATAGTGCCTGCTACATGATTAAGTGTTGAATAAATATATTATTGTATATAAATGTACATGCAAACACAGAATCCTCATCTTTTGTGGGATTCTGTATTTGTGAACTCACCTACTCACTGAAATTTATTTGTAACCACAAATCAACACTCCTGGCATTTCGTGGTCACTCATGGAGGTGTGCAATGTGGTGAAAAATTTGAGTTGCCCCGTGGGCATGTTCTCAGCTGCAGGCAACACTCTGCTTTCCAAATTTCAACTCATTCTGCAAACAGGTGCCCTTTCTGCAGTCTATTTCCTGACAGGTGTTTTGCATTTTTGTGATTTTGGTTGGAGATTTTGCCCCTTAAAATGCCACCCCCCACCCCCCAGGATGGGGCTGAAGTGCTGTCATAGTGCTTCTCAGTGCAAGAAAGATGCGATGTGCCTTATGGGGAAAGGATGTGTGTTTAGCTAAGCTTGGTTCAGGCATGAGTTTAGTGTGTTGGCTTTGAGTTAGATGTTGGTGAATCAAAAATATATATTAAAGAGGGTATCTTTAAGCAGAAGCACACATAAGATTCTATGTTGGTCAGGTGAACAAAATGTTGGGACCACAGGCACATAGGAACCTAACTCTCTATTTCCCCAAGGAACACTGGTCCAGTATTTGCTAACTCCATGTTCTCAGAGACTATAACATCACTACCATGGATAATGAGAATCAGCTGTCTCCGTGACAAATGTTACTTTACATTCATTACATTTATCAAATGTAAGTTTCAAAATATCTGTTCATCTCTCAACAATGAAATAAAAATACATCATAGTTTAGAGATCCTGCAGTGTGGTACAACTATAGTTGGTACCTCAAAACTGATGATAAAATCAATGATTGTAGCTGATCGTTGCAAAGATATAGCGGAAACATCACTTTCATTGTTTCATTTAATCTTCATAAGAAACATAAAATATAATTTTCTTCATTTTGTTGATGAATAAACTGACACTCTGCAGGGTAAAGTAACTTGCCTGATGTTATATCATAAAATATATGATTGGAACTTGAACCCAGAACTTCTGATTGCATTTTCTAAGATGTTCTTTGATCTCTAGGTGAGGATAAATAATGCTTCATAAAATGATCTACAGATTTTTGCTCAACTAATGAACAGCACAGGTCAAACCCCAAGGCTCTCCTTAAGAGATTGGAAGCAATAAAGCAACCAAAACAGATACTTAATACACCTTCAATCAAGAATATTTCTCAATTAAAAGAAATCTGAAGCTCACACACACAAAAAAAGAATTTCTCATTTGTAGGAACAGTGAACAGTGTGGGAAAAGGGACAGGTGAACAATGACCTCGTTCACTCCGCTTATCTTGTGTGTTACTGTGTTTATTGTGTATTTCTTGTTGGGTCTCTTCTTCCCCACCCCCACCCCTTATTTCCTGTCACAAACCAGAGAGACAGAGCTTCAACTTTTCCATAAATCTCTACAGCAGACACCAATTTGCTTATTTGAGTTCTCTGTTGAATGAATAAAGATCAGGGTATTCTGGATCTGTTTGAAAGTTACATAAATTCGCATTTCGGATAATATATGCATTTCAGGTTCAGTCGGCACCTCGTATTTGCATACAAGAGCGTCTCCACCCTAGCAGTTTCTATCAGCTGAATCAGGCTACTTGGTTTGCCTGGCGGTAACCTGTCTAGATACTTGTTTTAATAGATGCAGACAATAGTTTGTCAAACAGGCAGATCTCCATAGCAGTGCATTTTCTATTAAATTAGGGAATCTGGCATGTTCTCAGGCATTGTCTCCAGATCAGTGTGCTCGTTCTGATGATGTTTTTGGCTTTTCTGTTGCTTACAAATACAACAAATAATAGATTCGGAGAATAGCAGAGCTGGAAGGCGCTAAGCAATCATTATTTCTCCCACCTCATTTTCCCCATGAGGATGTTGAGGACCAGAGATGTGCAGTTATTTGCCCAAGGTGATGAAGCTAGTTAACAGCAAAGTGTCTTCTCCTGGACATGATCTTTCCCTGGGGTCACACTGTCAAGAGAAACCACAGCAGTCAGGTGGCTGACTGTGTTACAGGGAAGAGGGTTTAAGTGCATTAGCAGAGCGTTTAAGTGAATTAAAATGAGCCAAGTCATTTTGGCCATAATTTTGTACATTGGCTCATAAGAGGCTTGGAACAGTGATTAGATCAAGGCTACTGTCTTTTGATTTTATATTCAATGACCAATAAAACAAAGGGTCGACGACCGAGTAGAATGAAAGATTTTTTTAACAATGAGGCTACCGGCTCAGGGATTTTCACAAATCCTTTTAAGTACCATAAACTCACTTTTCTCTTCCAGGGGATCAAACAGCAGTATAAGATACTTGATGATTTCAGCAGCTTTTATGGTGTGGTTATGCCTTTATTCCCAGTAAGTGTCCTTTGACACACTTTTTTTTTTTTTTTTTAAATGAAGGAAGATAGTAGGACAATGAAATAATTTCCTGTGCTTCCCCGGAAACCGCCGACAGGAGTCGTGGTCAGGTCTTGGCAGCCATACTCAGAATGCATTACTGTTCAGAAAACACCACAAGCAAGAGATTTTCTGGCAACAACTCTTAAATCATCTCCTAAAGATAAGAACCCTAAAACTGTCTCGTTTAGGAAATTGACAACCCACTTGTAAAGTAAGCATTCCGCCCGAAATAAGTGGTCGGAGCCACCCCAAGCTGAAATCTCATCTATATATTTTATCTGTATATTTTAAATATCTATCTATTTTAAACATCAGCCTCAAAAGTCTTGCTTAACACTCAGTTTGGTTTCTCTAACAATCAGATGTAATACGTATAAACCACTGAATAGCACTTAAATGCAGTAAATATTATATTTCTTTATTATTAAAAAATCAATTTAAATGACTACTGTCCTCTAGCCTTAAAGCCTGGTGAGAAGGCCAGTGTTGGTCATTCTCTGGGGTCCTCTGTCCCTCTGTAGGGCCACACGAGGGCCTAAGGGCACATGGGTACCCTCAGCGTGGTGGGTTCTGGCTACTTTCTGACTGCTGCAGGGTGGGTGCTGTTGGGTCCTGGTTTTCACGGACTCAAGGTGGAGACCGAGGGCTTCCTCAGAGGTGGGTCTCACTCACCTTCCTTCCTGTGCAGCCTGACCTATTCCTCCAGGTCCATGACTTTCCTTGATGGTCCCATCTCCTCTGTGCCATGAAAGTGAAGGCCATGGTCCCATTATGGACAGTCCTGGGCGTGGTCCTGTCACCTTGGACATGCAGGCCTCTATCCATCTGTCAACCTTCTTTTTTCCTGGTCCCTAAGTAGCAGTTCGTTTCCTGACATCAGACACACCCCTCTGGCCCTCAGATCCCGTTGCCTCTCAGACAGCCCGGAATCAGTGTCTGTGTTCCTTGTCTCCCGGGGGTGGGGAAAGCCAGAACTCAAGGCTTAGCTCTCATGCAGTAATGGGATAGAAAGGCACCTTTCATTTTCCGGAAGTGAGTCTAGAGCAAAAGAGACAATTTTTCGACAGGTGATTCCACTCTATGAATTGTCACCTGACATAGACACCAAGCAACGTTCCCCATCAGAAAACAGAAAGATGGAATTTCATGTTTTCTTCCTCTCCTCTCAGCCTCCAGAAAAGCTGTTTCTCTCGTGCAGGACTTCCTGCTAAGTGACTGTCTTCAGTGGTCTGTTGAGCAGACACTCGGCTATGACTTTAATTGTAAATAAATCCATCCAGGTTTTCAAGAGGCTTTTGGCCACTTGGAGACATCATGAATTGCAGTCATTCTTACAACTAGTGATACTGGCTAGAGATACGACCTGGGAGTTCCAAGTGCAACTCTCAAAACTCAAAGAGATGAAGGTCTTTGGAAGCCAAGAGCCCTCAGTCACTGCAAGGCATGACTGCTGCTCTGGACCACCTGTCGTGATCACGTAACTGAGGTTAGAGGCTAACTCATGAATTCTCACTGTAATTACATCTTGATTAATACAAAGTGCTAATGATTAGCATCTTCGTTTTCCTTTTCGGTCAACAGCGCAGGTGAAATATTAATACCTGGACTTGCATTTTCAGTTAGTAAAACTAACATATCAAGAATGCTGACAGGCAAGGAGGCAAAAACTAACCCTGGCAATGTTTTTGTTGATCTTTTTTTTAACACAAAGGGGAGGTTATTTTCATATAAGTCAAATAAGTCAAAATAAGTCAGAAAGAAAGATGTCCGTATATCTGATTAATTAATCCTGATGATTTATTATTTAAGAATTTTGCTTTTTGAAAAAAATGTGATAGTTCATCCAGAGACTAAGATGTAGAATGAGTTATATACAGGGATTCACAGAATCTGGACTTAGCATCTTATCCATCAATCTATTTCAAGTAATATTCCATTTAATTCTAAGTTCCATCATCTTGTGTGATTTAAATGCTCTCCCCCTGCCACTGGGTATTAATAAAGCTCCCACTCTACAAACCTCCCTCAGGTACCCATCCTGGGCCCAGTAAGCGTGCTTCCCATCAGGCATGAGATCCCTTAAGCTGCCTCTCTTCCAGAGGCCAACTGTTCCAGACTCAGTCTGTTTGCCCTTTTTAGCAGCTTTGGAAAAACAGCTGGCCATCTGTCCAAATGCCATAATCCTCTACGTGTCTCACGAGTTATTAAATCATACTTCAGTCTCCCTCCTTCTGGCCAAGCCATTTCAAATCCTTTAACCATTACTCACACACCTCTCTTCCTTAAGCCATCTCTCTGGCTCTTATACAGACTTCCTGTTATCCAATGGCACACACTGTCTGCTCTAGTAACTGGAAACTTGTGACAAGCTTCGTGAACACTTGACCACCACTCAATAGTTTTATGACTCACTCTTACCCAACTCTGCCCTTCCCCCTGCTCATCACGGTCTGGTCTTTGCTGGACCGGCCTCCGCACAACCTTGGCAGAAACAAAATCAGCGTGGGGCACTGAAAAAAACTGGAGCAGGAGTCAGGAGATGTGCATTCCAGTCTTGGCTTTCTCTGTGGCCAGAACGCTTGGCAACTGACATTTACCAAGCAGCTACTTCGAATCCTCACAGCAAGGGTATGATGAGATTGAACCATTAGCCCCATTTTATTGTATAATTAAAAACTCCATCCTGAGTTACAGTTTGATTTCTTTTCAAAACCATGTCATTTTTCCTATTCCCACTGCTTCTTTTGATTTTTTTAAAAAGAAAGTGCATAGACTTCTGTCAAATTAATGCAACATGATAATGTGGTTCTGTGAAATTAAAGATATTTTCATTCCATGAGGGCCACGTGATGCTGTAGCGCTGGTGGGAACATGGCGCCGGTTATAACTGAATGAATAGAACAGGAGATCACAGGTGATTGGTCGGGTCGAGGTGAACGGGGCTCCATGCCAGATAGTGTCCCTGCAGTCCGATGGTTCCCAACCCTGGATGCACAGCAGAAGTAGCTGCAAAACTTTAAAACCTACTGTTCCTCAGCGCTGAGCCAAGGGATTCTGATTTAATTGGCCTGGGGTGTGGCCAGAGTCCTTAAGCGTTCAGCCCCTCCCACGGAATTCTAATCCTCAGCCGGGGATGAGAACCACTTACCCCTGATTCAGTGCCCTCCAGATTTTAATTTGCATTTGAGTCACCTGATGCTCTCATAAATGCTGATTGTCATCCAGTGGTCCAGGGTTGGACCCGAGGATCTGCATCTCCAATAAACTGCCGGGCGATGTCGATGCTGTTGGTCTGTGATCCACACTCAGGGTAGCGAGTGTTAAACAGCTTCACCCTCATTGGCTGTAAATGGCCCTCTCGTCCTAAAAGTTCTTCAGTCAAGATCATTTCTGTTCTCGCTCATGCATTCCCTTTTGGCTGTGTCTGCCTGGCAATGAAGTGTGCAATTTGTGGTCAAAGCCGTCGTTAAATGAATGATTGTGGGTGATAACATCTCAGCAAGTCAGGCTCTGGGTCGGCTGCCCTTTCCCCAGGACTGAACTGCCCAATTATTTTCTTAACATGTATCTTCAAAGTCTTCTCTAGCTTAAAGCCTCATCCTTACCAGCAGTCTTTCTCTGCCCACCAACCTCATTGCTCAGTATGAGAGGCAGTGGTATAAGGTCATGGTCTTTAAACTCTTTAGGGCTGGAGAAACTTCCTGCTTCAGCCTTTGATAGCTGGATTCTCCTGATCCAAGCATTGGGGAGTACCTCAGGTGACGGAGCAAAACAGCCCTTCCTGTGTCCCAGGCTTGCCTCCAGACGTTCTTGAGTTGCTTTGAGGTTTTGTAGAGCTGACTCCCAAGAGCACCAAACCATCAGATTTAGCTGTTTCCAAGTGGCAGTTAATATGAAGTACTTTATTTCTAGATTATTGGGACTTACCAAATAGATACATGCCAAATATATGCATAGCTAACATTCATGGTTTTAAATGCCAAGCAGAGGCAATTTTCATAACCTGCAACTCTGGGTCATTAAGGTCTATGTTACTGTTTGGGATATGTGCTTAAGGTAACTCAAAACTGAGGTTAAATGGAGAAACCCAGAGAGCCCTTTTGCGAGGAGGAGATGCTGGTGAGGGCGGAGAAGGGACTTGTAGATAGATGCACACTTTCTATCCAAGGCACAGTATCAGCACCGACTTCCTTAAAGGTACTTGTAGGGTTTCAGCTTCCTTCCAGCCCAGGCCAAAAGGCCACCCTCTCTCTCTGCCTTCTGCTAAACTTAGCCTGTGCTCCGCTGTGCTTCGGGTGCTGATCACTTTCTCATCTCTAAATCCTCTATGAATATTCATAGGATGTAAGAAGCGATCCAGGGAGCCGGCTCCCTGGCTGAATAGCTGATGCTGCTGGATGAGTGAATCATTCCCACCCTGAGTGTGGAGTATGGATTAGGTGAGGCTAGGGGAATGATGGTGGAATGAAAAGGGCAGGGGCCAGCATGGGTCCCCAGGTGTCCACTCATCTGCACCCCTCCCCCCTCACAATACCGATGGTGGTCCGGGCACTCCCTCCTGATCACCACTTTCTGGAGGGCACCTGCTGGGGGGTGGCAGTAGTTAACAAGTCCCTTCCAGGCACGCCGGCTCTGCCTCTTGTCTGAGGTTTGTGAAGAGAGGCACTTCTAGCAGTGCCCAATAGGCAGGTTCATTGATTCTTGCTCAAGCGATAAGCCAAGAATCTGGTAGGATGATGTCATAATACTTCGTGTCCAAACAACTTAATGAGTATTCATATCCTAATGACTTAGCAGCCATCTGAAAAGTAATACACATATATTAAAAGACGTCTTAATTTTGTACTTTTATCTTTAAATAACCACACAGACTGATGGATGTGTTTGCCTGTTGGGCACTGCATAACTTCTTAAATCTCAGAATTAGATTGAACTTTGCCAACTTTATTTCCTGTCCCTCACTGATTGGCTAGATGGATTGGAGGCACGCGGCAGCCTCCAAAATACCCAGCTTCGCAGGAATATGAACTCATTGAAAGGATTGTAGCATCTCACGTTGAAACTGTGAGCTGCCTGGAGAGAGTGGTCCCTATGGGTCTGACAGATTCTCTGTGCTTTCCTGGGATTTTAAAATATCTTATGGACTCTCCTGTATGTTCAGTGTATCCTCCCAGGGCACCTCTTCTCAGAGTTTGGGAACTGTAGCTATAACCGAAGATTATGAGACTGAACTCAGAGGGAGTAAAGCACCTTAACTGAATAGTGTTTGAAGACCTAATGCCCTGAGTGTATTGTACCCACGATACAGCAGGGTTTTTTGAGATCAATCTGGACAGAGAGGATGCTATCACACCATCCCAGCAGAATGTCCTAAAGTAATTGGTGCAGAGTTGTCCTTATTTTTGCAGATGAAGCAGTCTCCTTCCCTCTGCTGGGCATGAAGTTCACCCCCAGCTTTGGGACTCTTAATATTCTTATACCTAGAATAAAGAGTGCTTAGGAAGGGGGTTTGTGGGAAAATGCTCCAGAGAAAACTTGTGAAGTTTAAAGTCAGGTTGATAAATGCTTCTAGCCTTTTAGGCAGGCGGAAGCTTGGCACCTCTTGCTGCAGGCTGAGACCTGCACCTGGAACAACAGAATGGAAGGAAACCATAAAGGGCTGAAAATAACTGCAGACGTGCACAATTGGGGTGAGTTATGAACAAGATGCACAAAACACCCAACTGCTGTTTTTGAGGTGTCAGAGTCAAGAGGAGGGCACTGGGCAAAAGCAGGGCACTGAGCATGATCCCCCCAGGCAGCACCACCAGAAAGCTGGGCGGACCACCCAAGCCCCCCTCCTCTCCAGTCCAAACCTGATCAGCAAGAGCATGAGAAAAACCCTTTAAACCACGGTACAGTCAAGCAGTTACAAACACCATTACAGGCGTCAGATGGTCACTGATGGTGACAATCGGGTCCTGCTCCATTACAAAACCATAATTCCTTCTTCTACTTAAAGAGCTTTATGGAGAAGAAACTGTTCTCCTCATTCCATGAACGTGGATTTAACACACTCTGATTCTGGGCACCTGGGATGCATCAGAGGACGAAACAGATAAAAGATCATGACCTCATGGAACGTACATTTTATCCTCCTGTTTTCAATGCAGAGAAGAATGTTCAGTGTCACAGCCTTAGGGTTCTTTTTTCAAACAACATGAGAAAGTTAGAGGAGGACTTTTGTCTCCTCTAAAGTTCTCCTTAATGGCTTATTTTCAAAGATTCGGATTCTGCAGAAAACAGGCATACTGAAGATGTTTAGAACCTAATCAGTGACTGAACTAGAGGGAATTATTCTATATTAATGAAAATCAATGATCTATGAATACTATATTAATGAAGACTGATGATATATGAACGCATTGTAGGCGAGGAAGCAATTCCCACTAATAGGCTGATTATACTTAGACCGTTGATGCAAAATTGAATTGGAATGATGGTTCCGATAAGTCATCCCCATCTTTGTTTATTCTCAGGAAGTGTTTAATGGCACATACTTTGGAACATGAGATGTTTTATAATGTTCCTTAATTTCCTTCATGGCATCGAAAAAATAGCTTGTGGATTTTTCTATTTTGCAGTTTATTGAATGGCAGAATTCCCTTGCAAACATATCAGATGAGGAGGAAGAGAGATATTTCATTTTTTCTAAACATTAGGGCTATTTCGAGATCCGCTATACAGTGGGGGAGGAGTTTCCTTGTATCTTTTGGAGAAATAGAAGCTGGGGCTTTAACATCGTTTTCTGACTGAGCAAGCTCTCCCAACCTATTCACCACCCCCTAAAATTAATAAATAAATCACTGCAAATAAAATCTTATGAGATTTAATTTAAGACCTGGTTGTGGCACCAAAGTTCCCCTAAGCAGTGTTTCTAGACTTTGCACTAAAACAAGTGAGCATGGAATGTGGTCTCTATATAGGATGAAAAACCCACATGTTTTTACCCTGCATCAAAGAATATACATTCATGACTATAAAACAAATCACCCATGATCCTCAACTTAACATAACCATTGCTATGATTTTTATTTATAGCCTTTTAGTGTTTATATACAGTTTTATACGTCTCTGTGTATAATTTAATAAGTAAGTTGGTTTACACTCTACATATAACCTTCATCTTTTAGTTTGTATTATATCCTGATCACTTCTCCAGGTCACTGAATATTTTTTCTAGAACATCGTTTTGATTGCTGCAAGGTATTTCAGAGTATAGAGATTCACAGTTTACTTAATCCATCCCCACTTGTGAACATCTAACTTATTTTTAAGCTTATAACATAAGTTTAATGAAACCATCAAATATTTAAAATTTAGCTCTCATGAGCCATTTATTAAAATATGAAAATCCCCCGAGTTGATATTAACTGAAATTTACTAGCACTTTTCATCATTTATTCATCACATGTTCGTTGGGCATTTCCCAGCTGTACCAGAGGCACTGTCCTCGGCGAGAGGCACAGAGGAAATCTACATTTTGAGCCCCAGCTTGACACGGTTTGTACTGAGTTGAGACATTTACCTGCAGAAGAGGCTGGACTGTCTGGAGGCCGAGCTGTCAATGTGTCCAGACAGCCGCCTCCTCAGCCAGGCACTCTGTCCAGCCAAATTTAACTGTCAACAGCATTTGCAAAAAACAAACAAAAAACCAAAAAAACCCAAAAAAAACAGTGATACTTGCCGAAGAATTCCTGCTACCATTAATTTGATTTAGGATGGGAAAAAAGAGAGAGAGAAGAAAAGAAAGGCAGTTTATCATTGGGACTGGAAATCAGAAAAAAAAAAATGATTTTAGAGAAAATGCCTATTTCCAAATAATCCCTACCGAGAACACGTGTTAAAGCTACGAAATGTGTTCTGGCTGTGCAGTTAATCTGTTTGTTTCTTTGACCTATTGCTTGGCATCACTGGAGACTGGTTGACATTGAAATATGGTGCTGGTCCTCAATTGAGTCAGAAGATCTGGTCTTTCCTGTTTCCTTTGCTGCTTATTAATTAGGGGCACTATGCTGGTTGATTTATCTCCCTGACCTTCAAGATGGCCCATTGGTCAAACTGGATTTGGGGGCAATTTAAATTAAAAAAATAATACATGGAGCAGACATAATAGAATAAACTGCATAATACCAAAAAAAAAAAAAAAACTTGAAAATTAATATTGGGGATAAGAACCTTTAGGTGAGAAAACCACCTACTTTTAAAAAAAATGTATCATGGACTGTATTTTATTTTATTTTAAAATTTTTATGCAATTTTTAAAGGTTACTTTTCATTTACAGTCATTACACATTTTTGGCTATATTCCCAGTGTGGTACAATACATCCTTGAGTTTGTCTTACACCCAATAGCTTGTACCTCCCACTCCCCCATTTCTGTACTGTCCCTCCCCTTTCCCTCTCCCCACGCATCACCACTAATTTTATTCTGTATCTGTGAATCTGCTTCTTTTCTTGTTATATTCACTGGTTGGTTGTATTTTTTAGATTCCACGTGTAAGTGATACTGTACAATATTTGCCTTTCTCTATCTGACTTATTTCATTCAGCATAATGCCCTCTAAACCCATCCATGTTGCTGCAAATGGCGAAATTTCATTCTTTTTTAATGGTTGAGAAGTACTCAACCATAATATATATGTATATCCACTTCGTGAACTCACAAGTAAACCCGTGAGATCTGGCAGGGGATCCTGTCTGCTTAGTTGAAAGAAAATGTGCTCTGATCTCCTGAGAAATTATTTCCAAACTTTTCCCTAATTCCTTTCTCCAGTGGGATGGCAAATCAGATCTGACCCCAGAAGCTAGGGAGACCAGCTCATCCCAGTTTGTCCTGAAGTTTCCCTGTTTTAGCTCTGAAAACCCCACGTCCTGGGGGCCCTCTCGCAGTCCCAGGCAGACTGGGATGTTTGGTACTATGCCAGAAGCTGGGCTGAGGGTTTGGATGCTGTGAAAAATGAGTCAGAGTAAATGGCTTCCTGTTTGACAGTAGCATTTCCAGAATGAGATGTGTAATTTGTACTCTGAAATGCATAGAGATAACCTGGTGGAAGTCAGAGGCATCAGAGGTTTGCCGAAGTTCACACAGCTCAGTGGTGGTGGCGTCCAGTCCAGCTTTGGCTTCCAGTTTTGGTTCAAAGCTGTTTCCATTCCCTTCTTGCTACTACCTTTGTTGCCTTTATCGGGGCTATAAACTGGGTTTAGATTGGTGAAGGCAGTTGAAAACAGACACATGAGAAAAATTAAACTTTGGGGCTGTATCCAAGATGGTAGAATTATTACAAAGAAGAAGTTACAATGCAGATGCAGCATCCAGCTACTCTCTTATGTGCAAGATAAGATTATCTCCTTTGATGGATATTCTGTATTGTGCATCGCTCCTGCCAGAATGTGGTGGGTAAGGTATCAATTGATAAAATCAACTCTGAAATGTTTTCTTAGGGCCCAGTTTCGAGAAAAGTAAATTATGCTTCAGGAGTGCGCCTCCATTCAGACTGCAAACATTTGATATGTTTTCCATTTCTATCAGAAACTATAGGTGGCTATAAATCCTCAGAAATTGATAAAGATGCAGGAAACTTTGGAAGCAAGATCCAATTTCCTTCAGAAAAGTGAATAGAAGTTCTTTCACATTACAGATCAACTGCATACTTGTAGCTTTTATTAGCATTTCTGAGTCACAGCAGAATGAAACTGGGTGGCTGTTAGGATTTCACGGCCCCCGTTTGAGCTTTCTTGTCACATTTTGATGTATTACCAACTCTCACAATGAGGCTTTTAAGAGACTTACTGTTTCTCTACGTCCCTGTCGAAATAATACCATTAGGTTTCATCTGAGGTAGCTAGACCTTCTCTGATGAAATCTCTGTATAGGTAGGGAAAGACTCCTAGAGACTGCTATAGTACCGGCATTTCTTGAATTAAAGTGTCATTTTGCAAGTATTTATTTCTACATCAGTTATTTATTTTTGACTGAGGTATAGTTGATTTACAATATTGTGTTAGTTTCAGGTGTACAGCCTAGTGAGTCAATATTTTTGCCAATTACATTCCATGATGGGTTATTACAAGATATTGGGTCTAATTCCCTGTGCTATACAGTAAATCTTTGTTGCTTATCTATTTTATGGTTAGTATTTTGTATCTGTTAATCCCATGCTCTTGATTTGTCCCTCCCACCCCATTTGTTAACCGCAAGTTTTCTGTATCTGTGAGTCTGCTTCTGTTTTGTATAAAGATTCATTTTTATTAGTTTTTAGATTCTACATATAAGTGAGGTATCTTCATATATGTACCACATCTGTTGATGGGCCTCGGGTTGCTTCCATGTTTTGGCTATTGTAAATACACTGCTGTGAACATGGGGGTACGTGTATCTTTTTGATTTAGTGTTTTCATTTTTTCTGAATATACCCAGGATTGGGGTTGCTGGATCATGCAGTAACTCTATTTTCTGTTTTTAAAGGAAACTCCATACTGTTTTCCATAGTGGCTGCACCAGTTTACATCCCACCAATAGTGTACGAGATTACCTTTTCTCCACATTCTCACCAGCTTTTGTCATTTGTAGACTTTTTGAGGATAGCTATTCTGACGGGTGTGATGTGATTCCTCAGTGTGGTTTTGATATGCATTTTTCTAATAATTAACCATGGTTGAGCTTCTTTTCATGTGCCTGTTAGCCGTATCTTCTTTGGAAAAATGTCTATTCAAGTATTCTGCCCATTTTTTGATTGGATTGTTTGGGTTTTGATATTGAGTTGTGTGAACTATTTGTGCATTTTGGGAATTAAGCCCTTGTTAGTCATATCATTTGCAAATATTTTCTCCCATTTCCTTTTGTTGATGGTTTCCTTTGCTGTGCAAAAGCTTTTAAATTTAATTAGGTCCCTTTTGTTTATTTTTGCTTTTATGTCTTCTACCTTGGGAGACTGACCCAAGAAAACATTGGTATGATTTATGTCAAAGAATGTTTCACCTATGTTCTCTTCTAGGAGTTTTATGGTTGCAGGTCTAACATTTAGTTCTTTAAACCATTTGAGTTTATTTTTGTATATGGTGTGAGGAATGTTGTAACTGCATTGTTTTACAGGTGGCTGTCCAGTTTTCCCAGCACCACTTGCTGAAGAGACTGTCTTTTCTCCACTGTATATTCTTGTCTTACTTGTTGTAGAGTAATTGACCATAGGTGTATGAGTTATTTCTGGGTTCTCTATTCTGTTGCGTTGATCTGTGTCTGTTTTTTGTGCTAATACCATGCTATTTTGATTACTGTAGCTTTGTAATATAGTCTGACGTTTGAGAGGGTTCTTTTAGTTCTTTTTTTTTCCCCCCTCAGGATTGATTTGGCTCTTCTTGGTCTTTTGTGGTTCCATATAAATTTTAGGATTATTTGTTCTAGTCCAGTGAAAAATGTCCTGGGTATTTTGATAGAGATTGCATTAAATCTGTAGATTGCTTTGGCTAGTATGGACATTTTAATAATGTGGATTCTTTTAATCCAAGAGCATGGAATATCTTTCCACTTCTTTGATCGTCTTCAGTTTCCTTCATAAATGTTTTATAGTTTTCAGTGTATAGGTCCTTCACCCCCTTGGTTAATTACTCCTAGGTATGTTATTTTCATTTTTGATATGATTTTAAGCAAAGTTTTTTTTTTTTTTACTTTCTCTTTTTGATATTTCATTAGTAATGTATAGCAACCCAAAAGATTGCTGTATATTAATTTTGTATCCTACAACCTTCTGAATTGATTTATTCTAATAGTTTTTGGGTGGGGTTCTCCATTTGAGTATCATGTCATCTTCAAATAATGACAGTTTTACCTCTTCCCTTAACAATTTTGACACATTTCATTTTACTTATCTTGTCTGATTGCTGTGGCTAGGACTTTCAATACTATAGAATACTTCCGTTACTATATGTTAAATAGAAGCAGCAAGAGTGGGCAACCTTGTCTTGTTCCTGAATTTAGCAGGAAGGTTTTCAACTTTTCACTGTTGAGTATTATGTTGGCTGTAGGTATATAAGTTATTTAATCTAAAAATATAAGAGTCCACATAAAAATTACTTGAAAGCTTGGGGAGTTGAGTAGGTGGTTCATTAATTTGCTATGGAGGTTCCAGATCTCAGATTTTCCTTGGAATGACTCTCATTCTCAAGGTTTTGCCAGCTGAACTCCACATCACAGAGGCAGGGAGAAAACAGAAGGCATTATTATAGTGCTTTATGACTAATGGGCCATGTGAGAATTTTAATTTTTTTCACTCTCCAAAGGATTTAGATCAGCATATTGTTTTCTAAAATTAAAATAAATCCTATATAAAATACAAAAATGACTGAGGTCTAGGGGTAAAAATCCCTTTGCTTACTAAAAGGTATGTAAATAGTTCTTAGGGGTATTAAAAGGAATGTTGGTCTTGGAAGTTAAGGAATTGGTTTGGCATCCTACCTTTACCATAATTAGTTATCTTACCTTTGGTAGAGCATTTGGCATCCTTGAAGTCCATCATCTGAGAAACGGGACAATGACCTGAGTCATAGTTATTAGAAGGATGAAAGCAACTTGTATGTTGTAATGCATTTAAAAAGTTATTTTTATTTCCTGTTAGTAAACTCCTCCAAGTTAGAGTCTTTTTTTTTTTTTTTCCGTCTTGGACCCAAAATAACTGTAAGCTCACAATGGAATGTGTTAATCACTGAGGCTGTGCAATCTCAAAATAGTGATAGCATGTCTGTTCAGTTTAGATAAGCAACATCTGCTCTGTAGTGTTTTGTCTTTTTGGTCTCTTAAAAAAATTGTACTTTCGACATCAGTTTTAGCTGGTAGGGGTTCAAAATAACCTGTCACAATAAACAAAAGTAACTGACAATAAAATTAACATGATTTCGTCAATTGGTACAATCCATGCAACTGAACCTGCTTTCATCACTTTGGCAAATCCTTTATTTATTAGTTATTTCCATTTATAGCACACACATGTCTAATTCATTCATTCAGAATCTTTCAAGTTATTATTGTTTGATGTTTACTTCAAGTTTTGGCTTCAGTCTGATTCATAGATCACTCTCTTACCTCCAAGAATTTACTTTGGTTTATCTTTTTCTTTTTTTTTTCCTTAACAGAGGTACTGGGGATTGAACCCAGGACTTCATGCATGCTAAGCATACACTCTACCACTGAGCTATCCCCTCCTCCCAAACGTTTATTTTTTATAACCTTTCTTTCCTCCTAAAGGATGGTTTCCTGAACTATCAAATGTAACCATAAAAAACTGCAAACTCTGATCATAGTATTTAGGAATTTTTAGTTGGAGCCCAACGTCAGACATGAGGGCTGACAAAGATCATTCTCCCGGTCTAGGTAAACTTTTGGGTTTCTGAGCTCTAGAATGCCCATGAGACTCTTCCATCTTCTGATACTGGGGACCCGTGCACTCAGTAAGGGACTAACCTGGTTCTGTCTGGTTGTCGTCCTTGCCAGCAACACCTCTGGGCGCACTTAAACCTCCGAGGGTGGACGCGGCTCCAGTGGTCTCATCTCCCTATCAAAGAAGAGACTCAGACCGATACTGTGGGCTCTGTGCTGCCTGGTTTAACAATCCTCTGATGGCCCAGCAGCATTACGATGGCAAGAAACACAAAAAGAACGCGGCAAGGGTTGCTTTATTAGAACAGCTCGGGACAACTCTGGATACGGGGGAGCTCCGAGGTAAGAGATGCTTTTCTGCTTTCTGCCACTGGACCAGGCTTTCAGAGAAGGAACTGTGTTTTCACAAATTGGGATGATTCTTCTTATTCTTGGGCTAACTAAGGAAAATTCTAGGCTCGTCCAGAAGGAATAGAAGAACAAGGTAATGAACAGAAAACTAACTTTCGGAATCTCCTTTCTTCCCAAGTATTTGTTACTGCCATATTTTTATTGGCTACTTTTCAGATCAAAGCCGCTCATGCACGAACCAGATTTTTTTCCTCCTTCTTTATCTTTGAGCATCTTCTTGAATGAGTGTTTTGGTACATAAGCAATTTGATTACGTTGGTTGGGGAAGCCTCACCAAGGGAGGGGCTTGAGTTGGATTTAGAAATGAGGGTGGGCATGTGAGTGGGTGAGAAGTCATCCCATGTGAGCAGAATCATCGTATATGCACAGGCAAAAATAGGAAAACATAATGAACACGTTCTCGTGGAAGAATCCTATTGTCCAGCATAGATTTAAAATCAGAGATCCCTTAGGGCATCTGTGAAGCTTAATGAGAAACTGATTTTTCCAAGATTAAAAACAACAAACAGGAGCAAAAATTAAAAAAAAACTTTATTTTTTGTGTAGGTTTTCTAGTTCTAGAAAAACAACACAGAATTTACTGTTTCAGTACGTAGTATAATCTCACTGCAGATGTTTTGGAATTGTTGGTCCTCGTGCTGTTTGTTGGGGCATTTCTCGTGTTTTCAGTCTATGTCTTGTTAAAAAATACAGGAGGAGTGTTTTCTAGCTGAAGGCCTCTCCACGACTGGCTGTTACGGGCAGATAACAAGTCAGCTCAGTGATTTCTCCACAGCAGGCACCGAGGGAGAAAAATAGGGCTTTATTTATGTTTTGTGCCAGATATTATGACTTGCGGAAGAATTATTCCTAGAACATGCTCTTCTTGCCCGTTTTGAATGATCAGTGCTGCATCTTTTATGTACAACTCATCTTAATGACTTGGGCGTCTGCCTTCTGTAACGTCTGAGGGCTTGTCTTTTATGCGGAAGACAAAAAGGGCTGCTCTTTGACTTGATAACTCAATGCGACTGTGACTCAGTAGCACATGAGATGCGATTAGCATTGAACACCATGCCCTTGAAACCAACCTTTTCACCCACTCTAGGTGACGTCTGGATAGACATTTATTCAGGCATTAAATATTGCAGAAGCTTGAGGAATAAAGCCATGAGGATAACCCGGCATGTTTTAAAGTGCACGCACGCGTACAGACAACCTATTTCTAGAACACTTCTAATGCCCGATCAATTAATAAAGGCAAGACTGCTAATCAGTAAATACAGACATATTCATAACTGTTTAAAAAAAATGGTGTCAAGCAGCTGGAGCATGATATGGCCGAGTCACAGCTTTCTCTCTTTCCTAGCACGTCATCTTTTAAAACACTACATCGTTTACCGGTTTATTATGGTTTTCTCGATTTTATCTTTTTTCCCTACACCCTCTGTAGATTGTTAGTAACTGGGAAGCAGGCCTCTGTGTTTGTTTTGCCCACTGATGTGTTCAAAAACACCTAGGGCAGTGCGGGACACAGAGGGAGGCACTCAATACTTGCTGAATGAATGAATAAATGGAGGAAGCAAAATGTAAAAAATCACCTAAAATGTAGGTAAAAATCACCTACATTTTTAGCATGACAGTCATTTTCATTTCTAAAAGGATCCTACTTGAATCATTTTACAAGGACTGATTTATGATTTTTTCTTCTAATGAAAAAAAGTGGTGTGTATTTTCCATATGGTGAAATGCAGATATATTAAGTGTTACAGTTCAGTGAGTTTCGATGATGCAAACACCTGGGGAACCCGCACTCCTATGGAGATCCAGAACTTTCCTATCATGACATAATTCCCACGTGCCCCTCCCCAGTCGATCGTAACCTCCATTCCAGGGAACAACTTTTCTTATTTTTCACCATATATTAGCTCTGCCTTTTCTAAAGCTTCACAGAAACACCAGCAGGAAGTATATTTTTCTGTGTCTAGCTTCTCACGTGGGTTTTGAAATGTATCCATTTGTTGTATATAAAGCAGAGTGTTCCCCTTGCCCTTTGCCACCGAGTGGGTCTCCACTCCACCAAAATTCCGGAGTTTGTCTGCCCGTTCCCCTCTTGATTTTTCTTGTGCTTATCCATTCATTAATATTGTTTCTGCTGTTGCTGTTGAAAGATGTTTTACTTCTCCTGTTAAACACCTTGGAGTAGACTTGCTGGGTCATACACTGGGTGTGTTTTTAATTGTATGAGAAACTGCCAGAATGTTTCCCAGAGTAGCTGCATTATTTTGCGTGCTCTAAAGTAACATGTGTGAATTCCATATCTTCACCAATACTTGTTTTTATCAGTCTTTGAAATGTTAGCCATTCTAGTGGGTATAGAAGAGTATTTCATTATGACTTTAATTTGCATTTCCTTGTTGACTGATGATGTCAAGTACTTTTTAAATATATTTATTGGTCATTCGTATATCTTCCCTGTGAAGTATCTGTTCATGTCTTTATTTCTTTTTAAATTTGGTTGTTTGCCTTTTTTTAATTGAGTGGTAAGTAGAAGGTTTTCATGTAGTATCAATATAAATCCTTTGTCAGATAGATGCATTGTGAATATTTTCTCCTAGTCTGTGACTTGGCTCTTCATTTTCTTGAACAATATCTGGGAAGCAGACTATTAAACTATGGAAGTCTAATTTATCCTTTTTCTTTTATAATCATTGCTTTTTGTGTCCCATCTAGAAGATTTTTGCCTGCACTCATGATCAAAGATATTCTTGTGTATTCTCTTCTATACGTTTCATTGTTTTTGCTTTTACATCTAAGATTATGATGTATCTCAAATTCACTTCTGTGTATGGTGTGAGGTAGGGGTTGCAATTCACTTTGTTTTCATATAGTTGCCCAGTTACTACATAAAATTTATTGAAATTATTTTCTTTTCCTCATTAGATTTTCTAGGTGCCTCTAGTGAAAATCTACTGATAGTGTGTGAGTCTGTTTCTATATAATATATTGTGTTTCGTTGATTTATTTGTCTCTCTTTATGCCAGTACCATGAGGTATCTATTTTTTTTTTTCAGTATTAGAGAAGTTCTGACATCAGGGAGTGCAAGTTACCCAGTGTTGTTCTTCCTTCTCAAGATTGTTTGGCTGTTCTAAATCTTTTTTTCATTTCTGTATAAATTTTACAATCAGCTTGTCAATCTCTACATAGAAAGTTTGTTGGAGTATTGAATGGAATCTAAATCTGTAGATCAATTTGGGGAGATTTATTTAAACTACTCACAATATTGAGTGTTATAATCCGTGCATGTCCTGTATCTCGCTGTTTACTTGTGTTTCTTTATGTTCTATCAGCAATGTTCTGTAGTTTTCATTGTAAAGATTTCACACATTATTTGTTACATTTATCCTTAAGTATTTTGTGCTTTTTAAGACTAGTGTAAATTATATTTTTGCAATTTCATTTTTCTGTGTTTGTTACTGATATACAGAAAATGCAGTTGATTTTTATACATTGACCTCAATTTCTCTGACCTACACGCAACTTCCTATTATTTGTATGTAATTTAATAGCACAAAAAAAGCTTACACCTTTTGTATTTTCTTGATATCCACACTATTTAGTCATCAGAACCTCCACAGAACTGTGTTAGCACTCTGGCCTTCCTTTGCTTCAAGCGGCAGATCAAATTGTTAAAAAAAGAAATTATCCTTGTAGATAAACAAGGGATTTTAAATGGGATTAGCCTAAATAGTTATTAATATGCATAACCTGGTTACTAACTCAAGGTTAGTGTTATTTGTTGCAGAAAATAGATGCTATCTGTCTCTACTTCCAAGTTCTAATTTAATAAGAAAAATGGTTACCTCTTCTGAATATGGGGTCCAATGTAGAAAACAAAGGAAGTTATTGAATTACAGAATTATAAAATTCAATGATCAGAAAGTACTTCAAAGGTTTTCTTTATAGTTTAAATTTCTTTGGGCTAGCATAAAACACAGACACAAGACAGTTTCTTATTTTGAAACAGTGAGAGTCTAAATTATAAAATGATAACTAGGTGAAAATAGAATATTCATTTTGTGGACCGTTATTATTTATTCCTTTAAAAGCTTTAGGTGAGGAAATGCACAGTTATTTCATTGTTTCAGAGGAAATTAGACTAACCTGGTATAATTCTCATCTAAAGACAGAGCAAAAGAGCTCATTTGAAAATTTAATGTTTCTGTGCATCATAATTTTTAGTGCTGGAAAGGACATCAGACATCATGAATTAGACCCCTTCTTTTTATAGAGCAGGTCTCTATTCGAGGATTGGTAAGGAATTAAACTCTACCCTTGAAGAAAGGATTATCAGGGAACACATGGACTTTGAAAACCGCCACAGTCAGTCCGAATGCAGGTGGACAGCTGCCTATATGACAAACACCAGGCTGTCACACCCATGTAGACTTTGGAGATGAAAAACATCCCATCCGCAGGTGGAATTAATACATGCAGTAAACAAATCAGGTCAAGGATTTTTTTAAAAAAAAATCAAAATCGAACAGAGATTTCTGCCTATTTTCACGAGAACCTGGTCAACAGAAAATAGTTTGTCTGAAGTCCTCTGTCGAAGACTGGATGCATGGTGTGGCTGGAACCCATGGCAGGGCACACGTTCCCAGCTACAGGTTGCTGGTGAATCTCCCTATGAGTGTTAAGCCATCCTTTCTTTATCCAACAAGCCTTCTCCGTTAGTATGTGGCTTGCAGGATTCCAAAGATTTGGGGACGAAATTGTTTGGCGACAACAGCCTAATACTTAGCTCCCGATCTCCCTGTGAGATGAAAGAAATAGCAGTTCTGATCAGGTGACTTGAAGTCAGGATTTTAGAAACAGGAAACTTGTTAGGGGTTACTTTTTTAAGTCCTCCATGACTCCTTCGTTTATTTATTCATTCACTTCCCCCTTCATTCTGCCAATATTGAATTCCTATTTGGTACCAGGCATCGAGTGCTGGAGATGCTACGGTGAATAAGAGAAGGTTCTGAACTCAGGAAGAAGACAGGCAGCGAGCTTGCTAAGTGTGTTTAACCTGTGACAAGTGCTAATGGGGAGCAGTTTCTTTTACATGGGATGGTTCGTGACAG
Organism: Camelus bactrianus; assembly: GCF_048773025.1. Lineage (NCBI taxonomy): Eukaryota > Metazoa > Chordata > Mammalia > Artiodactyla > Camelidae > Camelus > Camelus bactrianus. Next base: position 31,242,916 of record NC_133564.1, on the reverse strand, counting down.
CCTTTCAGAGAAGCTGACATTTTGAACCACAGCTTTGAATTTGAATCCACCTGAAGAAGGAGATGGATCCATACATGAAGCACTTGCTGCTTCAAGCAGAGGTGCTGGCAGGGGCAAAGGGCCCCGCGTGGGGACGTCACTTGGCCCCTTCGAGTTGGGGGCAGAGGTCCCGATGCTAATGAGAGGAGAGGGCTCAAAAGTGAGGTTAGGCTGAGAGAAGGTCACACCGCGTAGATCCTAATAGGTCCTTGTAAGAAGCTGTGATTAATCTAAGTGCACACAGGTGTTTGTATCTCCTCTTCCTTGTGAATCCAAATCCTCCACCTTCTCTTGACTTCCGGGCTTAGCTCATTTCCGTTCGGGGTCACCAGCTCCTCCCTCTACCCAAGAATGGCTCCTGTTCCTGTGACTCCTGTGAATGAACCCTGTACCTGCTTCCTTTGCCCAAGGTCATGTTTCTCAAACCACTAGTAGGTTGGTAGGGGAGCAACACTTCCTGGTAAGAGGTGCCTCATTCATGCATTGTTTTCAGGGCTAAAAAACAAAGAAACAAACACTGGGAATTCCTTTAGTATGAAGGTCACGAACAACTGATCTAGGTGTCTTTAATAGTGTTGGTGGGGGGTGGGAGACCAGAAATCTCTTGACAGTCATTGAGTTGAGGAGGAAACCAAGCTTGGGAACAGCATGTTGGCTTTTGCAGGAGAGCAGGGGTATTAGAAGAAAACGTATTGGGTGCATCTAGGCATGCTGAGTGTTTACTCACAGGAAAATGGACGTACCAAATACCCTATGAAGACTTCATTTCAGAACAGAGGATTCTGGCCACAGATTAATTCTTGTCTAACCGGGCAGGTAAAAGACCCATATGAATGGAGAGATGGAACTCCCAGACCTTGAAGGGCAACTGGAAGATATGCAAGTCCAGCAGCTGGGTAGGACCACACTGCAGGCTGAGGGCACAGCTGAGGCAAAGGCATGGGAACCAGGATAGCAGCAGCGCCCCCTGGAGGAGCTGTATGGAATGGCTGGGGTTGAAGGCCAGGTTTGGAGGGATCATGGGAGAAGCTGCCGGAGAAATTGTCAGATCAGAATGGGAGCTGAATATTCCACTTAACCCTGAAGACTATAGGGAGTAATTGAAAGATTTTTTTGGCAGGAAAGTTACATGTTGATATTTGTATTTTTGAAAGAGATCTCTACAGACAGCAACATGGAGGCTGGATTAGAAGGGGAACTGGAAGGGAGGCAGGGAGATTTACTGGGAGGCTACTGATTTCATCTAGTGAGAAATTATGCTGCTTGAACTAAAGAAAGTAGCAGCAGTGGGGAGATCAGTAAAGGGAACAAAAGGAGAAATAAATTGGATGGGAATTCAACAGAATCGGGTGGACAGTTGGTCCTCCAGGGCCCCTTGACAGCTGTCCCTTCCAAGTAGAGGCTGAGTCTTGGATTTACTCTTGACCGTCCATGCTGTATACCCAGAGGCTGCCAGAACCTTCACTGGAGCGTGAATCCCAGTGCTGGGCATTTGGTGTTACCTGTCCTGATACTTTCAACCCAGTCTTGGCAAAGACTTGGCTTGGCAAAGTTTCTTGAGGGCAGGGCTCACATCTTTTCTGTATCACCCACAATATCCAAAACAATATACTGCTGATGGTAGATCCTGCCTGGATGCCTGAGATTTCAGTGGTCTCACTCCTGTTAACCAACCGAAAGACCGCAGCCCCCACCTTCTCCAACTTCTCCGGTGCACTCAGAATCACGGGTCTCAAACAGATGATCAAACATTTCCCAGGGCTGCATACTTGATAAAAAAAAAATTGCTCAAAAATTTCTCAAAAAAGGTGTAATTTTTATGATTAAAACACAAGCATTAGTTCATTCCTTATACAAATATTTTTGATCTCTGAAGGCTGTATATATTTTATCTAGTTGAGAAGCAGCAGAAAATAGGACCCTGAAGCAGATGTGATAATTATAGGACACAATTCTAAATTGATTGTTAGGGGAAGAGGTGCCAGGAGAAGATGCTCAGCTTCGATTACACCTGGTTATTTTTGCATTATTATTTTTAATGTGTTTTGACACCTCAGCTGTTGCATCTAGACTCACTCTGATCTCCAGAGCCCACATTTTGGGTTAGATAATTAAACTGCTTAAACGGCTGGTGTTCATATTATTGGAGTTGGAAAATAGGGTGACATAGAAGAGATCATACTCCCTTCCTTCCTTCCTTCCTTCCTTCCTTCCTTCCTTCCTTCCTTCCTTCCTTCCTTCCTTCCTTCACACTTACTAAGTACCTGTGATGTACCAAGTGAAGTTATACGGAATATTAAAATATCTGTGACTCATCCTCTAACCTCAAAGGGTTTAAAGTCTGGAGAGGAGCAGTGACGGGCAAGCAAGATAATACCTTTATTGAAATAAATAGAACACAAAACATGGAGGGGAAAAAAAGGAGCTCAAAAGCCATCCCAGCATGATGCTTTGGGAATTGCGAATAGAGGAAAAAATGACTTCTAACTTGGAGTTAGCATCAGGACACGTGGAAACTGGTAAACAGGTTCTTTAGAGCAGCAGGACCAAAGTCGTGGAGAGACGGAAGCGTGAGCATGGTTAGCAATCAAGTTGGGTGGGGTTAGAGGTGTAAGTGAGCTAAAGCCGAGAAGACAGATTAGAAGCAAACAATAAATATCCCAGCATGTTAGGCTAAGCTGAGCTTTATTTGAAAGCCACTGACTTTTTTTTTTTTTTTTTTTGAGTAGAGAGATGATCGGTGTCATCAGTGCTTTAGGGGGATTACTGGGTGATGGATTGGAGTCGGGGATTCAGAGGCCAGGAAACTGGACAGAATTGATGCAGAGTCCATGTGAAAAGCCTGGAGGGGACTGAGGTCCAGCGGGGGGAGGGGAGAAAGGGGACACGTGAAAGATACACGTACTTCTCTTCACATGGCTCAGCAGACTCTCCCCCTTAGCAAAACGAAAAGGAGGTTGAGCATGAGAATTTGCAAAGACCAGGCCTTGGGAACACGAGTGGGGCAACTATAAATTTAATGAGTAATAGGAGTAATAAGTTAAATTTCTGCTCACTCTCAAATCCAACAAGAAATGCAGTTAATGAACTTTCACAGTTGTCTGTTTACATCAGGGCCATTCTTTCTTCAGCCGAGACAGCTTTTTGTCCATTATTGTTATTCATGATGCCGGTGGGTGGAACACTTGTCAGAGGAAGCCTGGTTAATGCTTCATCTTCACTGACTAGGTTCCAGAGAAGATGAGCCTGGCTTTTTGAAATGGAATCATCCTGCCTCCATTTATGCATGGTGGGCAAATTCATCAAGCAGAGAACTGGAAACCAACTAGGGCTTCTAATTTCAGAGCAGGATAATACATTGGGAAGTCCTAAATGGGATACATGGAACCCCAGTGTTCTTGGTTTTGAGGTGTTGACCAAGAAAAAAGCAAAGGCAACATGAAAATGCATCCACTAAAAATCCGGGTCACTTAAGCGTTCTTCAGATGCCAATTTTGGCCACACCCAGGAAGCCGACAATACAATGTGAAGCTGCTGACTTTCCTTCCCCAGTGCTCTAAGGCCCTTGCTTGGTATTGATTGAAGATCTCTATTGTTTAGTTTAAGCTCAAGAACCATGATAGTATTTTGCAAGAGCTCAGCACAGTGTTTTCCTAAGGTTTTAGGAACCCGTATCTGCCATGCTGGGTCTTAAATAGCTGTGGGCTTTGTTTGTTGGCCTTTGTCATTGAACAAAATAAAGGACGCTTGCGAAAAGATGCAGAATCAGGAGAACCCTGTCTTTTAACAAATAGGAAACTATTTCCTTTGTTTCTAAAATTATAGCTTTAACTCCATGCAAAAAAGTAATCATGGGTGTCTTTTTTTTTTTTTTTTAAGCTGCTACAGCTAGACCTAATTTTCTGCAGTAGATGGGATTCTATAAAGTCGATTGTGAACTGAGATGAAGGTATCCAAACAAATGTCAGGTTTACTCCAAGCAGAACCTACCTACTGATGTTTTTTTCACTGTCTCATTTGACTGAAATTTACTGAGCACTTCCATGTAACAGGCATCATAATAAACCCTGGAACACAAAGATGCCATTGTCCTGGAAGATAAAAGAAGACATTCTCCCGTCTTCCAGAAGTCCACAGCATGGTGTTTGCTCTGGCAAGTGAAATATTGTGGAAAGCTTTTTACCAGAAGATCCCTGGTGTGTCTTGTGTATATAAAGGCATAGTGATATGGAGAGGGGAAAAAAAAGCACACACACACACGCATACACAGACCAAGGGGATAGTCCATTCTACACTTTCGATCTATTTTTTAAGCAGATTCTGCTGCTGACAGTTATTGTCTCAGGCACACGTTTCCCCCAAGAAAATTGGGGATTTTTTTTACAGTTGAGGTTGAGGTAAGGGAGGAAGCAGCTGGCATCCTGGTAAATTGTATCTGGGGCCTTTACATGGCTATATGCCCAGGCTTGAAACTGCTTATGTGAAAATGGAGAAATTCAGTCCGATGGATGCTTTGCTAGGATGGAGTCACCTGAAAGAAAGATCTCTTCATTTATTCATCCACTAGTCATACTTACTAGGTGATTCTCATGTTATATATTATCCTGCTCGATGCTGAGATGCAATCATGAATAAGGCATGGTCCTTGCCTGCAGGAAATTTTCATGCTAGTAGGAAGTGCAAGCATTTTCATATTATTTAAAGGATGTGTTGTTTACAATCCCCAAATGATTTACAGGTCTTTACTGTAAGAAATGGGAAATTTTTGCCCCAAATCTTGGGAAAACCACTTTGACTTAAAATACACGAGAATAAAATTGAAGATTTCTTTAGAGATATGGAGGTTGGTGGGTGCCGCCAATGGAATCGTTATTTACCAAAACAGATCTTTTATTTGGAAGGTGTGTATGATGCCTCCATTAGCTAAGTGGGTTCTGAGGCCTGAGTAATGAACAACAACAACAAAAAGATGCAGTAACTTGAATTTGGAGTCTATTTTTGCAAAGTATGACAAATAAATGATGCATTTACTGAAATAGCTAATGGGCCAGTGAAGTGGCAGCATAGCTTTTCGCAGACCAGCTGGCAAACTGTTAAACGATTTCAAATGAGTTTTCAAGCACTGCTGTTTTGTAAATAAGAGTCTTGATTTCTCACGCCGCTACATAGTGACATCTATTGCTCAGTTTGCACCCTCTTTGGGGGGAGCTGTGGTTTCAGAAAGTCCTGGTTACTCGGTAAGTTTTGGTAGAGTGGACTTCGAGTCAGAAGTTAAGTCCTGTCTCTGCTGCTAAGTTGCTGGGAAATCTTGAAGAGTCATTTCACCTCTCCGGGCCCCAGTTTCCCCTCTTATAAAATGGAGGTGTTGGGTTGGGTCATCCACCATGTCTTTTTTTTTAGCATCTTCTCCCATCTAGTTTCCACTGAGTTAGTCAGAACCACAAAGGACCACTTTATAATAAGTTCATGTGCTTGGGGTGTGGAGAGCAGACCCTATAGAGTAGGATTTGGTATATTAGATCATTCAAACCCAGTTTTATTGATGAACTTTGGACCCATGAAGAAGAGTTTTATTTTATTGCCATCTCCATTCTTTTTGATCACCCATGGGATTCTGCAGTCCAGAAGCAAGGACGTGATTCAGGTATGTGGTCTTAGCAAATAGCTTTTGATTACTATTTGGCCTGAGTCTGAACAAACTATATCTTGACTTGCAGCCCTAAGCAAACCAACACAGGTGGAACTCTGGTGCTCCACTGACTCACTCCCCTCACATCTGAGACTTGCTGGCAACCCCCAAGGGTCAATGCCAACTTCACCTTCTTACTCATCCCTCATCTCATCTCTATTCCACAGCCTTCTCCCAGTTTCACGTACACATCTGTAAGTTTCTGATTTTTGGCCCTCAGACATAAAAGTTCTTCAGTGGAGTCAGTGGTCATTGAGCCCCGCAGCACACACATACACACACACGCGCGCGTGCACACACACACACACACACACGATTACTGATTGTGTGTGTGTGTGTGTGTGTGTGTGTGTATGGCTTCTAATTGTCTCTTATTTTCTCCAAGTGTGCTTACTATTTGAATGGAATTCACTATTATTACACCCAACCTTGGGGGTCCACCTCTACTACTAGTGGAGTAACTGTTACCAGACCAGCTCTCCCACTAATAATGACTGTAAACCCTGGACAAAATTCAAAAGTCATGTACTTGAAGGCAATGAAGAGCATTCAGAAATAGGCAGGAACTTGAGGGCAGTGAATACTTGAAAGAAGGAAATAACATTGAGTGAATTTCCCAATTTTTATGGCTTTTTTCCTCAAGGATGACCCCAGTTAACACCAAGCTAATTGGCTAAGACCCAGATAAAAACCCATAGTCTTACTGATTTGAAGAACTAGAGGAGAGAGTTCTGAGGGACAATGGCACCAGAAAATGGGGGGAAAATTCAAGAAGAAAAAAACCATAGAATGGAAGCCTCTAATTCTGTGATTATACTTTGCCTAAACTTGTACCTGACACCTAAACAGCACATCTGTGAGGCCAACTCCAAATAGCCTAGCAAAAGCTAATAGTACTGGGCAGAAATTTTAGCTGCTACCCCCATCCCCACCTCCAACACACACTCAGTTGGGGAGAGTTTGAGTTCAGTTAAGTTCTCTGCCTGCTTTAAAAATCAGTACTCTTTGAGGGAATATAACAGAACCCAGAGTTTACATGATGTATCATTTTATAATGTCCAGGTAAAATATTAAGTTAACATACATGCCTAGGAAGATACAGGAAAATGTGACCAATACTCAAGAGAAAAAGCAATCAATGCAGACTAACACTGAGATGATCCAACTAATGGACGTGCTTGAGGACATAAAGGAAAATATAGTCATAATGAGTTAGGAAATAGAAAAATCTAATCAGCAAGAGAAACAAAAACAACCAAGTGTGAATTTTAGATCTGAAAAACAAAATATTCAAAATCAAAAAATTCACTGGATGTGTTTATAACACCAGCTGGGTTTGATTAGTCAGCAAACTTAAAGTTGTATCAATAAAAATTGCCTAATCTGAAGAACACAGGGGAAAAATATTTTTAAAATTAAAATACCACAATAGTGCATGGACACTATCAAAAAGTCTAACATATGTGAAAGAAACAAATTTACATATTTAAGAAGCTCATGAACCCTAAGTCGGATGAAGATGAAGAAAACTGTATCTTGAATCACTATGTACACCATAGTCAAACTGCTGAAAACAAGAGATAATGAGAAACATCTTAAAATCAGCCAAAGAAAAACTACACATTACGTAGAGCAACAACAGTATGAATTGTAGCTGATTTCTCATTGAAGCAAAAGTCAAATCCAGAAATCTGGGGAACTCCTCAAAGTCCTGGAAGGAAAACAATAAACAAACAAACGTGTCAACCAGTGAAAATATTCTTCAAAAATAAAGGTAATAAAGACATTTTCAAAGAAACAAAAGCTAAAGAGTTTGTTGCCAGCAGACCTACTGCAAGAAGCACTCCAGAAGTTCGTCGGGCTGTACGGAAATACCAGATGGAAAATCAGATCGTCAGGAAGGAATGAAAATCACCAGGCATAATAAATATGTAGATTAGCATAACAGGTTTTCTTTAAAAAGTTTTTTAATGCATTATGATTCTTTTTAATTTCTCTTTTTAAAAATTGAGATTGAATTCACAGGCTATTTAATTCACCATTTTCAAGTATACAATTCAGTGGTTTTTAGTAGATTCATGAAGTTGCGTAACCATGAACACAATCAACTTTAGAATGTGTCATCACCCCGACAAAGCCCCGGACCATCAGCAGTTATTCCCCATTCTCCCCTTGCCACAGCCCCTGGCAACCACTGATGCACATTCTGTCCCCGTGAACTTGCCTATTCTGAACACTTTGTGTAAATAAATACACAATGTACCTGTTGTGTCTAAGTTTCTTACTTAGTGTAATGTTTTTAAGGTCCGTCTGTATTGTAGTGTGTATCACTCTTTTTTATTGCTCGATCATCTTCCATCATATAGATCACCTTTTGTTTATTCATTCAGCAATTGATGGACATTTGAGCTATTTCCACATTTTGACTATTATGAATAAGACCACTTTGAACATTCAACAAACATGTGGTCTATTCTAGAGAATGCTCCATGTGCCCTTGAGGACAATGTGTACTCCACTCCTTATGAGTGAAGTGTTCTGCAAATGTCTCTTAGGTTTACTTGGTTGACACTGTTATTCAAGTCATCAATTTGTCATTGTTGATCTTTTGCCTAGTTTTTTTATCCATATTGAAAGTAGGATATTGAAGTCTCCAGTTATTATAGTTGAATTTTCCATTTCTCATTCAATTCCGTCAGTTTTTGCCTCATGTACTTTTGAGGCTCTGTTGTTAGGTACATAAATAATTGTTGTATCTTATTGGTAAATTGCCTATGTTATCTTTATAAAATCCCTCTTTGTCTCTACACCTATACAGATTAAATAAAATTGAGAACTATACTACAAAGAGTGGAAATGTAAGGTTCTTGCACTTTTTGTGAAGTGATACAATATTAATTCTACATAAAATAGAAAGTTAAAGTATGTGTACAAAAATCCTCAGAAACACTGAAAAGTACAGTTTATTCATTATCTAAAAAGATAATGGATAAATTAAAGGGAAATTCTAAAATAATTTAAAGAAAATAAAAGAAACATGAAAGGAGAAGATAAATAAAAATTAGATAGGATGAACGGAAAACAAGTAGTGAAAATGGAAGTCTCAAATCTCACCATCTTAATAGTGACATGAAATATAAAATGATTAAACACGTCAATTAAAAGGAAGGCATTTCCCACTGTAAGATGTTGTTGAAAGAAATTGAAGATGACACAAACAGATGGAAAGATACACTGTGTTCTTGGATGGGAAGAATCAATATTGTTAAAATGGCCATTCTATCCAAGGCAATCTGCAGATTCATTGCAATCCCTACTAATTACCAATGACAGTTTTCACAGAAGTAGAACTAAAAATATTCAAATTTGTATGAAAATGCAGAAGACCTCGAATAGCCAAAACAGTCTTGAGAAAGAAGAACAGAGCTGGAGGAATCATGCTCCCTGACTTCAGACTACACTACAAAGCTACAATAATCAAGGCGGCGTGGTACTGGCACAAAAACAGATACACAGATCAATGAAACACAATAGACACCAGAAGTAAACCCACCCACTTATGGTCATTTAATCTACAGCAAAGGAGGCAAGAATATACAATAGAGAAAAGACAGTCTCTTCAATAATTAGTGCTGGGAAAACTGGACTGCTACATGTAAAGAATGAAATTAGAACATTCTCTAACACCATATACAAAAATACAATAAAAATGCATAAAAGTCCTAAATGTAACAAAAGATACTCTAAAACTCCTCAAGGAAAACATAGCAGAACAGTCTTTGACATAAATCACAGTAACACTGTTTTGGATCTGTCTCCTAGAGTAATGGAAATAAAAACAAAAACAAACAAATGGGACCTAATTAAACTTAAAAGCTTTGGCACAGCAAAGGAAACTATAAACAAAACTCAAAGATAACCTACGGACTGGGAGAATATATTTGTAAACGATGTTACTGACAAGGGATTAATTTTCCAAAATATACAAACAGCTCATACAGCATATCAAAAAAACAAACAACAACAACAACAACAACAACAACAACAAAAAACAGACAATCCAATCAAAAATGGGAAGACCTAAATGGAAATTTCTCCAAAGAAGACATACCAATGGCCAACAGGCACATAAAAAAAATATTCAACATCACTAATTATTTCAGGAATGCAAATCAAAACTACGAGATATCACCTCATACCAGTCAGAATGGCTACCGTCAACAAGTCTACAAATAAATGCTGGAGAGGGTGTGGAGAAAGGAAACTCTCCTACACTGTTGATGTGAATGTAAATTGGTGCAGTCGCTATGGAGAGCAGTAAAAAGGTTTTTTAAAAAAATAAAAATAGACTTACCATATGATCCAGCAATCCCACTCCTGGGCATATATGTGGAGAAAACTCCAATTTGAAGAGATACATGCACCCCAGTGTTCATAGCAGCACTATTTACAATAGCCAAGACATGGAAGCAAACTGAATGTCCCTCAACAGATGACTGGATAAAGAAGATGTGGTTTTATATATCTATAATGGAATACTACTCAGCCATAAAAAGAGTGAAATAATGCCATTTGCAGCAACATGGATGGACCTAGAGATTATCATATTAAGTGAATAAGTCAGGCAGAGAATGACAAATATCACATGATATCACTTATGTGTTGAATCTAAAAAATATACAAATGAGCTTATTTACATACCAGAAACAGATTCACAGACAGAAAACAAATTTATGGTTACTAGAGGGGAAAGGAGGTGCAGGGGGATAAATTAGGAGTTTGGGACTAACATATACATATTACTATCTACAAAATAGGTAAACAACAAGGACCTACTGTATAGCACAGGAAGCTATAGTCAATATCTTGTAATAACCTATAATGAAAAATAATCTGAAAAAGAATATATATGCATGGCATATATATATGAATTTATGTAAGAGAATAAATATATATGCAGCAAAGTGATTCAATTATGTATAAACTTTCCTGTACCCCTGAAACTAACACAGCATTGTAAGTTAACTATACTTCAATTAAGAAATTGGTTAAAATAAAAAAGGAAGGCATTTTCAGAATGAGTAAAATTCAAGACCCAACTAAACCAGTGGGGAACTTACTAGTTTACGCCGGGGACACCTCTTTGTGTGAACTTACTCCAGAAAAGATGCTTATCTCCCATGGTGCAAATAACGTGCAGTAGGAAGATTAGAATTCTATTGGTAAGAGATGTGTTTTATCTCTGCAAAATGACCCTGTTGTATTACTATTACATTACTATATACAGATGACTCCACGTGCTGTGTACATGTAATTGTATATCCTATACTTTATGGGAGATTTAAGGATACTGAAAGGTAATTTTCACATGAACATCTTCCCAGTGCTGAAAACCTTACTGCCACACTTGAAGCTTTCCAGCCACATCTCAATGAGGCATTTCCTCGGGTACCTTCATCTTAAGGCTCTCCATCCCCCATCCATTGGGCTAAAGAGAATTATTTTCCCGAAGCAAGAATATGGCTGGACACAGAGTTTCTCTTCTGTTGATTTTTTTCCCCCTGCGTGTACAGATATTTACCCAAATAAACGCCCTTGCTGCAGTGAGCCTAGATTTCCTAAATATCCTGCTTGATCCTGTTCATTCTTCTCCGTAATCCATCAGACTAATTTAACTGTCTAAGTACAATATATGTTATGTCCTGGCTTTCCTTAGAATTTGATGTGTCCCTCCAAATACTCTTGCAGAGTAAAGTTGAGTCTTTCTTAATCTCTGTAATTCATGGTTTTCATTCCTCTCTCCAGTTGTTGTTTTTATATATCTTAAGTAAACATTTACCTTTTAGAGTAGTTTTTGATTTACAGAAAAATCGTGAAGCTAATACAGAGAGTTTTCACATCTCCCATGCCTGGTTTTTCCTACTGGCAACACCTTACACTTATGTACCACATTGGTCACAGTGAATGAGATGATATTGATAAATTATTATTAGCAATAGTCCATAATTAATCAGATTTCTTTAGTTTTTACTTAGTGTCCTTTTTCTGCTCTAGAATTCCACACTACGTTATCATTATTAATCATGTCTCCTTAGGCTCCTCTTAGCTGTGACAGTTTCCCAGACGTTCCTTGTTTTCGATGATCTTGACAGTTTTGAGGGTACTCATGAGATATTTTGGAAGAATGCATGTTAATCGGTATTTTCCTTATAATTTGACTGGGGTGTGGGATTTTGAGGCAAAGACCACCGTGATAAAGTACCATTCTCAACACGTCATATTAAGAGTACATACTGTCAATATGATCTGTTAACTGGTGATGTTAACCTTGACACCTGGCTCACAACATTGTCTCTGGAAGGATGTCACAATGCACAGCCCACACGTAAGGAGTGGGGACTTATCCTCCAGCTCCTTGAGAATTAATCAGATATGTAGCTATTCTTTGGAATATCTTCCATTCTTCTGCATGGGAGATTTTTTATCTCCTCTTTGCTTATTTATTCAGTCATTTATTTATATCAGTATGAACTCATGGATATATTTATTTTATACTTTTGGTTATAATCCAATTCTTCGCTATTCATTTTGTTGCTTAAATTGTTCTAGGTTTTACCATGGGGAATTCTGGGAGTTAAACATTCCTATGTCTCTTTGATACACTCCCATTATTGTGGGGTTTTTGTTGTTCTGTTTGGTTTGCATTTCCTTACTTCCTGGCGCAATAAGATACTTGAGGCTCATCTCGTAAACTTCCTTCCTCAGTTCTAGAGTTAGCCATTTCTGGAAGGCAGCCTGGTTTTCTCCTGTCCTCCCTGACTTTTCTTTTTTTGTGAATGATATAAGAAGCCAAGATCTGGGCACTAGGTTTCTTGCTTACTTTGAAAGATTTTTCTCATTTTATTCTATTTAGTCAAATTCTTTCTCTTCAACTATTTTTGTTTTCAGATTCCATCTGTGCCTTTTAGTTCATCATTCCTCTCCTGGAAGAATCTCCTAAATGGTCTCTCTCTTTCATCTATTTCCCATTTGGAAACCAGAGAGGATTTTTGGTTTTTTTTCTTCTTCCCCATAAAATACAAATCTCATTATGCCATTACCAAAGCTCAGTATTGCCCTCAGGAGAAAGTTTAAATTTAATATTGTTGGAAAGGATTTGGGGATTTGGTTCCTGTTTTCCTCTCCAAACTCACTTTTAAAAACTCTCAACCTTGCTTCACACTCCATACTGAAGTCACTTTAGTTCCTTGTGACTCTTTGCATAGTTTTCTTCCTGGAACACTGCCCTTACTCCTTTCTTTTTGTCAGTACACACACACACACACACACACACACACACACACACACACACACACACACACACACACACACACACACACTCTTCACTGGGTAGAGTCCTACTGAATTTTCAGATCTCTTCTTAAATGAGCATTATCTAGAATGCTTTCTCAAGAAGGCTTCCAGGCTGGGTTTCCTTCCTCAGTCCCCCACAGAGCCCTACACTTGCAACACTTCACAGTGGTTGGCAATCACCTTTGCACAGGTCTCTTCCTTCTGGACTGGGAGCTGTGTGATGGTAAACACTTCGCACATTGTTTCATCACTGTGACATTAACACTGAACCCAATGCCTGGGACTGGAGGTGCACTAAAGAACTATTTGTTTCCTGAGTCAGAAAGTGCTCCTGGCAGTATTCTCCATCATGTTAATCTCACGGATATAGTGCCCCTGACAAACTTCCAAAGGAGTATGGATTTCCAAGTGTTAAGTATGTATTGAATTTTTATAGAACAGCGATCCTTGGTGCATGAGCAGGTAATGTAACCCTTCCATTGTCACTCAAATATAAGGCAGAGTCCCTGGCCTCCTTTGTTTTCATTTCCAAGTGAACACAGAAGGCAGAGTACAGCTTCTGACCTGCTTGAGCCTAGTCCTAATCTCGTGTGTGGCATGTGCTTGGTTAAGCAGACTGGGAAACCAGCCACGGAGAAATGGACAGGGATCCTGAAGCTGCCAAGAAATGTACATGTGCACCTCCCAGCTCCAAGTAGAGCATGATCTCAGAGGCATTTCCAAACAAGTTCCCAGACTTCCACCTTGACGGTCACACACTCAGGAGAACAAGCAGACGAGGTTTGACATTGCTCACCCACACCCTTAGTTTACCCAGAGAAAACTCTGGTGTCTTTCAAATATCTTTCCTTGATAAACTAGCACAGCCATTGTGCTTTTGTGAAATACGGCCTCGATGTGAGGTTTCAGATGCACCGGAATGGAAATTGATCGTGACGCCTTCTGAACATACGCACATCAGTGGTCCTCCTCTAAATCTGACAGTGCATGGACGTCACCTCCAGTCCTCCTAACCTTAGCTCACATCTCCCCTGGATAAGGGAATGGAGAGACTGAATGGCCCTCCTCTCACAGAGTGTTTACGGGAGAGAGGCTAAAACTGCCACGGCGTGGCCAGAGTCTCCTCCTGAAGGAAGGACCTGCTTGTGCATCAGATTTAGAAGGAGAGTCTTTTATCTCCATACCGAATGGAGTGAATGGGAAATGTCTGTCCTAAACAGATAGCCCTTTTTGGTCAAGTGAGGAAATTAGGAAATGCGAAAACACTGAAGTGCATGGCTTCTCCAGTCTCCTGGAAGCCACGCTGATTGTTTATACGTACCTACCTCTCCGCCACATAATTAGGGTGACTAAAAGTTTAATTGTTTTCCTACTCTGTGATGGCTCAGGGTAATTATTTTTTGAATACCTTAGATTATTGAATGCTCATCCACTTGAACAGTAGACTATATGGTACAGGTATGATTTTTTTAATGGTCCCTTTGACTGACAGATAAAATATAAGATGATCAGATAAATCTGAATTCCAGATAAACAACAAATAATTTTTAGTATAAGTATACAGTAAGTATGCACTATTTGGGACGTACTTACGCTAAAAAATAATTCATCGTTTATCTAAAATTCAAACTTAACCAAGCATCCTGTATTTTCCCTTGCTAAATTTGGTTAACTTAGTATCATGCCTCATTCTTCAGGCCAAAACAGCTTTTAAAGTTTGAATTTCAATAAAACAGAGTGAAAGTCCTTTTAGAAGGAGAAAATGGGTTCACTGCCGTTTTGCAACATCAGCTTTGGTTGTCTGGGATCCTTGGATTTGCAAAGTCATTTAAAAACAACAACAAAGACTAAAAGTCACCAACAATTTTTTGTTGAGTAATTCATTTCTGTGCAAATTACTGAGACATTTAAAGTATATAAACATTTCTGAGTTTTTACTTTTGATACGCCTCTAATGCAATTTAAAGTCACCCGAGCAAAAGAAATCTAAATGTTTTCCCATATGAAGTTGGACTTTTTTTTTTGCCATTTATTGTGCCACCAAAGCCCCAGCCACCTCCTCTTTTCTCGTGGAGGGTTTCTATGCCGATTTTGTCCATCACTGACCTTTGCTATATTTTTCTCCTCAGATAGATTATTTTTTTTTTGCCACCTTGACACAGATTTCTAAAGATACTGGAAATATTTCACACAGCGACAGAATGGTTCTTATCAGGATTGAGTGAACACTAGACATTCTTTTAGATATTTAAAAAGTTTGATTTGAAAAGTCTATGAATTCTCAGCTGAGTCATGTGTGTTCTGCTTCATAGTTCCTGCTACAATATTTGCTCCTCTCCTTTAAAAAAAAAAAAAAGTGAACCAAGTTGACAAAGCTTTTTTTTCCCCCCCAAACAAGAACTTCCCAGAACTAGCAAGACCAATGTCTGATGTAACTTTATAATTACTAGGCAATCAACCAAACCTCGATATTCAAAAAAAATGCTTTTTGTTGGTTGCTCATTAGCAACTGATTACTCCATCTTTAGGGTCAGGACCACACAAAGAGGGCAGCTTGTAGAAAAAGGATGCTACCTCTGTGCGATCAAGGTGGAGTCACTGTGAGACCACTGGTGACTGTGTCTTTTCAAGTATCACATCACATAGGCACGTATTGGATTCTGCTGACCCTCCTTCCCAGACCTCACAACTGTGAATGAAAAGTATTGCCTGTCATATCAGTAAACACAGGATGCTGCGGCCATCAAGTCATCAGTCACTACCGCCACCCCCGACAGTGAGCAGAGGGAACTCAGGATGAAGATAAGCAGGCGGCCAGGCCTCTGCCACCGCCCTCAGTGGTGCCCCCTGAGAGGACTCAGGATGGGAAAGAACGAGATACTGGCCCTAGATTGCCAGATGCATATCAAAGGAATGATTTCAGTGAGCCCAGAATTTTGCATCTTCCCCTACCATGGAAGATTGCTAAATTCCTTGAGATGTCTGGTTTTCTTTAATTGACAGTAATCTTTTGGCTACTGGGTCCTTATTGCAAAAACTCCTATATATTCTGGCTCCTCCCCTGCCTTGTCAGAGCAGTCCCTCAGAGCGATCCGAGAAGCTGTCGTCCCGGGCTCAAGTCCTCAGAAATTTCCGCTGAATGAAACTTACTCTCAACTTTTAGGTTGTGCATTTTGTTCTCAGTTGACACGTCGCTGTAGTTTCTGATCAACATTAAGATGGGTAGAAGGGAAAGACAGAGGACAGGGGAAAGGTATGACCTCCTTTGTCATTCTCGTTAGCTTGTCATTTTTTTTCTTTTTTTTCAGAACTGCTTTCTCACCAAAGTTCTTAACTGGATCTTCCTATTGTGTAATAATGTGCAAATATATATATGCACACAAATATATATATATAATATCTCATATATTTAGCTAATATAAGTGATGCATTTATATATATTTGTATATTGTTATATATATTATTAAATATATATATTTATTTATAATACAGTTCATTAGTTTGAGACAAGCACCTACCTTCAAAGCTGTAACAGTTAGACCGAGGCAACCAGGAACTCAGTAGTGTTTTTTGTGTGTGATTTCATCTGTGTGTGTGTGTGTGTGTGTGTGTGTGTGTGTGTGTTCTTGCCTTCTCTCATTCTTCCCCTCCCTCTTTTTATCTTCCATAGGAAAGTTATATAGGAAAATCCAGCCTTGCCAGGGCTGAACCTCAGAGAAACAGGGTCTTCTCTTTCTATTCCATGGGTTGTTAGAAAAATCCCAGGACTGAGAATGGTGGAAACTCTGAAGCTTAGTAATGGCTTCTCAAGGTCGATCGCTGTGTGGGCGTGGGAGCCGCAGTGTGGGCGTGGGAATCCCAGTGTGGATGTGGGGTCCTTAGGTAGGGTTGGGGGTTCGGAGTCTGCCTGGGCGCATTAGCTCCAACTAAGTCTTATCAGCTCAGAAACCCCATGCTCATTCAAAACCGTGGGAGAAGCTTTACCAGAGTACATTGTTCGTCTCCTCCATTTTCACATCCTTAAGCAGGCATGGAGGAGAAAGACAGTTACAGGGAATAGAAAAGCTGAATGCATGAACCTTTTTAAAGGGCGGCCGGCCAGTATTTCTCCACGATCTGTCTATGGCTCAAGTCCTAGCCACCCCTGGGCTTGGCTCAGCTAAGAAGCTGCAGGGCAGGGCACCTAGTCGTACACCCTGGGACTGGGTGCAGGAGAGGACATCCTGCCATCACCTGCGCAGTCACTGCAGGCTAGACTGAGCTTACTGCGAATGGTAATTATTCGTTGTTCCCTAATGACTTAGCGCTTATGTATTAGATTGATCATAACTGCGTAATAGACTGAAGTCAAAAGCTTTTCTGTTGTTCTTAATATTTATAACGTGCCTTCTTTTCATCATTTTTTATTCCTCCAAAGACAACCTGATACATTAACTCAGTGTTTCCCTGTTTATTAGAAATCCAAACAGTGTCTCTGCTCACTGTTGACTTTATTTATGCTTCATTTCCCCCAAAGCACGAGAAGCTTTTTCAAAGGCCCACACATCCAGGCACAGCCTGAAACATGCGAAATAGAGAAGTGGGTGAGGCTTGACTCGAAGGCTCCCCCTTATTTCCTGTGATGGCTTTTCCGCCCTCTCCGGGCCTCCCCTCCACTGCCCTTCTTCCTGGTCCCCAGGCTTCTAGCCCTTCGCCTTTTGTGTCCCCTGGAACATAAGTGTTCTCCAGGCTGATAAGGACTGACTTACACTGTGGAAGGGACTCTCAGTGGATCTCCTCCTAAGCAGAGGAGCTTTTGAACCCTTACATTAGCTGTGCAGGGGGAGACCCCATCCTTCATTAAATGCATATAAAGACAGATGGAAGATTTGCTGTTGGTAGTGGTCTGAATGTCTTCCCAGCACCCCCAAACTACAGCATCCTGGTGGACACTACTCCCCTCCCTGGCCTCCAGGGAGTGGTACCCAGTGTCATGTTGAGTCTGGAAAGCAAGGACCCCTCCATCCAGCTGTCCCATGAGTGGGTCAGGGGTGCTTAAAAGCAGACATTGGTACAGGACATCATCATGGTCGGACTCATCCTGGTGGCTATTTCTGTACCCAGCTCTGTTATGGCCCATGACCACTTAATAAATGGTTTAATGTGGCATTGGAAGGGGTTATGTTTCCAAAGTTTAATTTTAATAATTCTCTGAGTCCTGTTAATCTCTTTCTCTCTTTGGGGGAAAACAGGGGTGGGAGGGTGGGTTGCATAACCATAAGCCATTACAGGTTGACATCTTGGTTTAAGTCCCTTTACATCCAGAGCTTGGTGGATTCAGGATTGAATGCAGGAATCGCACGTTTATCGGGATGTC
This sequence comes from Camelus bactrianus, assembly GCF_048773025.1. Classification (NCBI taxonomy): domain Eukaryota; kingdom Metazoa; phylum Chordata; class Mammalia; order Artiodactyla; family Camelidae; genus Camelus; species Camelus bactrianus. The sequence goes on along the minus strand of NC_133564.1, from coordinate 31,224,479 downwards.
AGGCTCTTCAAGTCTGAGTCAGCCTCATTCTCATTAATTCTGATTTGATGTGCAGCAATTCCCACTATAACTGCTGGCTTTTAGCGTCTCTCTGAAATGGGTTCCATTCTGAGAGTAATCTGAAAATAATTTTGTGTTATTTTATTTTGGTCGTATTACCGAAGTGTTCCTCCTGACCCCGTCTCCAGGACTTGCAATGTGGCTGAGAAATGTCACTTCGAGACAGAGGAGACATTTCACCATTCTGCGTACCCTCTGGAATACTGCAGAATTGTGTTTATTTTTTTCAATCTATTTCATTTTTTTTAAAAATTTGAGATTCAGACAGTCTTCCTCTTTTTGGAACTCTTGAAGGTGGTTATTTTTCCCGGAACTACACACTTGAGCCTCAGTTAAACAAACCATTCCCTTTTAAGGATACCTGGTTCTGCATTTGGCAGCTCTCAGATCGGAAAAAGGTACGGGGAATCCCTCTGGAGGGAGATGTTTGTTCAAAAAGATGAAAGGTTTTCATTAAAAGAAAAACTTGGCAATTGCATCTTAGGAATTCAGTGAAATTAAAATGGATCCTAGGGCTCCAATCCCTCTAAAAGTGTCCTCAGTGCCCCCAGATGTACCTGTTAGACTGAGGCTTGATTGTCGGAGACAGAAACACTCCCTGACCCTTTGATCCATCACCAGCAGTTTCTGGTTGGTACTCAGATCTCCTCTGTTTAATTACAAGCTCCTCCAGGCTCGGTCACTTCTGATTGCCCCCCCCCCCCGCCCTGTGTTTTGTTTTGTTGGTTTATTTTCCTCTTACAGTGCCAGGAAGCTCTAGCAGGCATAGCAAATTATCTTTCTCTTCTCCGTTGTTGTTTCTTTTCCTGAAAGAATAATAGAAGGCAGCCGAAGAAATGTGAAAGCATTTAAAGTTGACCTTCCAAACACCAAACAAAAGCAAAAACCAAAAAGACATGGTGAGGCAGTTTTGATTGTGTTTGTCTGAATTGAGCACTGGCTTAAAAAAAAAAACAACAACAAAAAAAAACATGAGTCCATCCAGGACTTGAAGCCACTGTTTGCTGTTTTTTTCCCAGAGTGAAAGGTTTTGGGCACTAGACTTCAACCCCGACTGCTTGGCCAAGTCTGTTTTAATTGCCATCAGTTCTGTGAGCGGAAGTGTGTTTCTCAAGAAGGAAAGGCGCATGAAATATATATGTGTGTTTATACACTCAAATTTCTTAGAAATTTTTTATATCCATTAAATGAAAAAGCAATGACATGTTGAGGGGGAGGCTATATAGCTCAGTGGTAGAGCCTGTGCACACACAAGGTCCTGGGTTCAATCCTCAGTCCCTCCATTTAAAAAATATTAAAAATAAATAAATTAAAATTTTAAAAATGTAATTACCTCCCCCCTCAAAAAAACCCCCCAAAAACAAAAGCAATGACACATTGAGAAGTGCCATGGAATAGTCACAGACTTTTTGGGAAATGTCCTCAAATCTTAATTGCTGGGCTTTTTCACAAGTTTGCACAATTCTGCACAGCATCTCTTATACCATTGGCTAGGAAGCTTCCTCGGATGCCTAGAACCTTTAGAAAAGAGCCTGGACCAGTGACACTTTTTCAGGTGGATGGTGATGGGGTTTCCCATAAGGCGTCAGAACTCAGCCTTTCCTGTTCTCAAACTTTACTCATTAGAGTCCAGCTTCTTTGACTTAATAAGCTTCCTTTTTTTGTATTTTTAAAAAAACGTTTAAAATTGAAGTATAGTTGATTTACAACATTGTGTTAATTTCTGGTGTACAGCATGGTGATTCAGTTATACATACATATGTATATATTTTTTTCTCATATTCTTTTCCATTGTAGGCTATTACAAGGTATTGAATACAGTCCCCTGTGCTCTACAGCAAACCTTGTTGTTTATCTATTTTATATGTAGTAGTTAGTATCTGCAAATCCTAAACTCCCAATTTATCCCTCCACCCACCCTGGACCCCTTTATTAACCATGTTTGTTTCCTATGTCTGTGAGTCTGGTTTTGTAAATAAGTTCATTTGTGTCATTTCTTAGATTCCACGTATAAGAGATACCACATGGTGTTTGTCTTTCTCTTCCTGCGGTGGCCCTTCCCTTTGAGAAGCTCCTCCACCCTCTAAATGGGAGACAATAGAGCCGCGTGACCGGCTTCTAGGTGTATCTCCGGAAGCCCTTATGAACGTGTACGAGTTAATACACGGCAAGTGGGTGCAGGGTGCTGAGGGGATGTGGGTGATAGACTCGGGATAGTGATAAACAGGACAGAAAATAGTATGGCTTTCAAAACTCAATACAATTCTGAGACTTGATGATTTCGCTTTTTCTAACCTTTCTCTGAAGAAGCTCTGTGTGCCTCACCATCTTTGTTACGACAATTCTTGCATCTACAAGTGAGCTCTGAAAAGCTAGTGTTCAAGACATCAGGGACCAAGTACTCTGCCCCAGGAATTTGCAGCCCAGTCTGTTCAACCACTAGACAGCCCTATAAACAGAATCACAGAAACTCTTGGTTCCACTTAACTCACTCGTTGGACGCGGTAGGAAAGATTTCGCTGTGGTTGTTCTGCTTGGAAAGAATCAGTTATCAGTAGAAATCTAGTTCCAGACTTAGCTTAGCTCTTCTGTGTGGACACAGAATAAACAACAAGGTTTGACCTAAGAGGTTTAGTGTGCACATTTGAAGATGGAGGATTCAACTTGAACTTGGCCCTAACCTCAGGGTTAGGCTCGGGGTTCAGGAACCTTCTAACGGGTAGCTCCCTGATCAGAGCCTCAGATTTCTCATCCCAAAGCGTGGAGTATGTAAGCCTCTAACATGTGACCCCATCCCTCTTTCTTGGTTTGTTCATTTGTGAAATGAGAGGTTTAGACTCCATGGTACCATTCAGTTCTTTCTATTTCGGGAAGTTTAAATGACTCTGATTTGACTCTATTCCAACCTACCTCCTTATGCTTTCATTTAAACATGAAACAATAAGCAAACAGGCCAAAAAGGGGAACTGAAATTAGCTTACATTAAAACTGAGTGGAATTCAATGAACCACAACCTTTCTGATCCATAGTGTCTAATCTGTAAATTAATGGCATTCAAGGTCATAGTCCAGTGAGCCTTTTCCAATCTGAACGCTCCATCGTGCGCTGTCTAATGTGACAGCCACTGGCCATATGTGGCTGTTGGACACTTGAAAATAATACACACTTCTCATTAATATTTTTATATAGATTATATGTTGAAATGATAATATTTTGGATTACTTGGTAGAATACAATATATTATTAAAATTAATTTCACCTGTTTTGCTTTATTTTTTTTACTATGTCTTCTAGAAAATTTAAATGACACATGTGGCTCACAATATGTTTATGTTGTCCAGTGCTGTTCTAGAATATCTATGCAAAACAGTTTTGAGACTAAAGCCCAAATGTCCAGAGTTACATATAGTGATTGTGCACCACATGTACTTTTAATTTGCATGTGTGTGCATATAAACACCTACACACATACTTACACACAAGGCTTTTAAAAAACAATGTTACTGTGAAGCGTGTTTCATCTCCTCCCTTTACCATCAGGCAACCTAGTACCACCACCAGTCTTGGTTACAAACACTTAATTTAGAAAAAAAAAAAGGGTTTGACGTAACACGAATTATGCTATCAGTGTAGATTACCTTTTTTAACATTATTTTCAGAAAAAAATATACACCATTGACGTGTGTGTTGGTAAAGTATTGAGGAATAAGATAAGAAAAATAAAATAAAAATTAAAGTCAAACTTTTAAAAAAATTTATTTTTTAGCATTTTTTATTGAGTTACAGTCATTTTACAATGTTGTGTCAAATCCCAGCGTAGAGCACAATTTTTCAGTTATACATGAACATACATATATTCATTGTCACATGTTTGTCTCGCTGTGAAAAGTCAAAGAAAATGACTTTGTGGACATATGCACAGAAACACTGAGACCATGTGGATGCATTCACTGGGTGAGAGCTGCTGGCGTGGCTCAGTTCTCTTTCATATTCCTGACGTATATGCCACTGTGGCCCCATCTCCCCTCTGCTCCACCATCGTCAATTATTCCTCACTTGCTAAGCCTTTTCTCTTGATAATATAACATTTCCCACAATTATTTATGTGCTCAGAAACAAAGCTTCCCCATATTAAATATCATTAGCCCAATTCATTTATCGCCTCATTCAGTATCTTTGCACAGCCTGTTGTGGGCAAAGCACCGTCATGGACACTCAAGGAAATGCCAAGATAATTTAGACTCTAGACCTTAACCTGTACTTCCTCTGTAGGAAGCACTCGATATTTACAGAATGTGAGTCTCTAAGGGTAGTGTACTTCAGAGCTTGGGTACAAGATGGATAATAGACACCACTGTGTCTGAATACTGATCTCTTCCTCTTTGGTGGAATGAGCTTGGACAAGTAACTTAAGCTCCGCCAACCTCAGTTTCTTCATCTATAAAATGGAACTGATACCAGTTATATTTTACAGAGGATATGCGTGAGGTTTAGAGAAAGTCTATTTAAAGGGATCCGTTCTAAGCCTGACAGGGAACACGTTCTTGATGAATGTGAGCTTTTGTTTTCTAACTATGGATGTAATTATGAAAGACAGGATGGGCATGTGAAGTACAAATACATGTGCTCAGAATTTTGTAGAATGAGCAGCATATACTGTTAGTTATCCCTCAGTATCCAGGGGCGATTGGTTCCAGACCCCCTCCTCGTACCAAAATCCATGGATGCTCAGTCCCTTCTATAGGTTGGTAGAGTACGGTCAGCCCTCTGTGTCTACAGGTCCCGTGTCCGTGGGTTCAGTCACCTGTGGGTCCAGTGGGCTGACTACACTTCCGTCTGGAGAAGGAAGAAAAACTGTGTAGAATGTGGACTTTGGTCCAGATAAGAGAGTCTGCATGAATGCCGCTGACAGTTTGACGTTCCAAATGGAGAAATCAACATGAGCGATAATGCAACGTTTTACGTGGAGCTGTGAATCAATCATTAAGTAGGAACTGAAAATAAGTTGTTTTTTGGGAGGGGAGGGTTGAGGGGGGCTGGGAAGTAGAATTAAAATAGAAAAGGAAGACTGAGAAAAGGCTGCCTCAAGTAGACATTCTATCTCCATGTGATCGTCCATAGAAATAACAATCTTTATTTCCACTCTGTGCCGTGTCTTTATCTCTGTATATTTACATTCTAAGTAGTAGTGAGTCTGTGTGACTTAGATTTGGCATTTTCTCTCCTGGCTACGCCTCATTTTCATTCTTTCCAAGTTACAAAGAACCCAGAAGCAATGTTGACATCCTTGTAGTTTATTCATTCATTAATGCAATTTTCAAGTTTCCACCTCTATGCTCCAAATTTGTCATCGTGTTCTTTGGAGGTTCCTGCTGCTCAGGGACCGACTTCTAGACCTTCAGCCCTCTGGCAAATTCCTCGTTTCCATCTGAAATTTCGTGCCCAGACCACAGCTTTTTAAACCCAAAATAGATTCTTAATTCCACTATGACTGTTTGCTATGTGGTCTTGTAATGTAATAGATGAGAGGCTGAGTTCTGTTAGCTCTGCCTTTTAGCAGCAGTATGACCTTGGATAATTTACTTCTTCGCTTTGAGCTTATAATAGAGGTAGGCATAGTGCATACTTCATAAAGTTCTTATGAAATGAAATGATGTATGTGAAATGCGTAGCACAATATTTGGTGCGTAAGAAGCCTTCCAGAAACCTACTGTTCAGCGTTACGACCTTTATCCCTTTGATCTATGTATTATCACCTTATCAACTCTTTCTTGTCTTCACTCCATTTCTTTTATAACCGGGACATCAACCTGTGTCCCTGTCTTCAGTACATCTCCCATCAGCACCCCCGGGTCTCTTGTCCGCCTGTGTTCACGCCCCCTCAGGCCATCTGTCACCTGGAGTCACCACACATCTTCACATCCTTTCGTATGATCAGAATGTGGGGACTCCAGTGGGGAAAGTCAGCTAAACCTTGGGCTGTGATAAATTAACAAAATCCTTCCCCGGCCCTGAGCTCAGACCTCAGCCCTCCTGTGTGTCTCTGTGTAACTTTCTTTCCCATTCCCCGTGGACAGTTCAAAGCTGTCAGCTTGCTTCCAGTCCCTGCCTGAAATCCACCAAGCTCGCTCTCCGCGGGGGCATCGCCTCCTCCCGCAGAGACAAAAGTGAGACCTTTCAGCAGCAGATCCCTTGACCTCTCGCCTCTGCATCTATAGACTAATCCTTCCCTCCTTCCCTAGCCTCTCAAAGGATTCTCCATGAAATAGGGCTGTATCCATTACAAAGCCTCATTAACATACCTCTTTGTTGAATACAGAGAGTGCTTATTGCCATAGAAGAAAAGATGCTGCTCTCATTAGATTTGAAGTTGAATAAGCAAGTTGAAAGCATTCAAATATGAAAAATCAGCCCACAAAGTATTTAAATCTCACAGGTATAAGATGTTTTAATTCTATCCTGTACTCCTATATAGTGGAAAAGTTTTAAATGGTAGAAACATTGTAATTCAAATGATAAGTTGAATGATAATATTATTAATAAATGTTATTGAATATTAATTTTAGGAGTGTGTATGGTCCATCAAGGCAGTAAAACAATGAATATTTTCTCTGTCTGTTTCTCTCTCTCTCTATATATATATACACATACACATATATAAACACACACATATATGTATGTATATATATATTTACATATATTCTTACATTCTTTTGTTTATACGTTACATTCTGATGCTTGACTCTGCTGGAGATAGATCTGATTCTAAAACCATCTAGTTACATAATGTGGTGACACACTCTTAGTGTGCTTAATGCCCTTGAAAATCTCAGCCTGACTGATAGAATATTCCACAGCTATATTCGGAAGGGGAATACAGGTCTCAGATTTTCAAGGACAAATCAAATTTCAACTCTTGGGACCCAGTCATTGTTTGATTATTGATTGGTTCGGTAATCAATTTACTCACCGCCTGCCAGACCAAGCACGGCTCAGTGGGGCAGAGAAGGTACAAAGGTCGATAAGAACAATGCAATTTTATAAACAGAATCATTGGGGAGGAAGCTGCAGAGGGAACACACCATTCAGAGCAGGGTTAGCAAGAAGAACTTCACAGGGTTAGATGTCCTAAATTTTGGTTTGGAAATTTAGTTCATCCCATGGATCATTCCAAAGCTCCTAATTCTATTTTTCTTTTACCCAAATTCCAAACCCAGCACCTCGTGTCTTCTGCGAAGAGCTGCCTTTGGAAATGACTCTCTCCAGCCAACCCCTCCTTCTCTGTGACTTTTTTTTTTTTTAATCTCTGCATTTGAATCCTAACTGATGCTTGCCCACCCAACATCTCCCATTTACAGTTGGCAACGTGGCTCCCTCTCGACTCTGAAGACACAGAGCTAACTTCACACCAGTGGGACACAGACCTGGTCTGTTCTCCCAGAGCCCCGTCACAAGTAGATCTCAAACAGCCAGCTTTGTCGTTCCCCAGACACCCTGCGTGTTTACGGTTCCTGGCACGGTGGCAGGGAGGGTGACGTGCGGTGGGACAGGCGGGACAGGTCAAGAACGCAGGGCTGGCACTTAGCAGGCTGAGAGTCTTGGAGTCTCATCTTGGCCCTTTACGTGGATGAGTTGTTCATCCTTGGGGACTTTTCTTCCTTCGGTTTCCTCATTGGAGGTCTAAAATCTCTTCTTACCCTGCTCCTCCTAGGAAGCGGTCATCCCGCTTCCTGTTTTGTCAGAATCTTCGTTCTGTGCAACTGGGAACATGTTCATTTCTTGCTGATTTCCGAGATGCCACACTTCCCTGGTTTTCCTCCTCACTAGCTGTGCCTCCGGAGGCTCCCAGCTGGCTCCTTCTTGCCTCTGACTCTAGACCTCGCAGTGCCCCAGGGTCTAGTTCTTATCTTCGACTTTCTCCATCTCTGGATTCTCCCTTGCTGCTCTTACCCAGTCCCATGGCTTCAGACACTGTCTTTATGCTGGTGACCGACAGATTTGTTTATCCACCTCTGACCTCTTCTCCCAGCCCTAGGCCAATGTATTCAGCTGCCTGCTCTGCACCTGCACTGGGTGTCATTTAATAAACACTGCAGCCTTAGCATGTCTCAGAGGAGCCAGTCTTCCTCCCACACCACTGCCAGCCCCGCTTCCTATCTGGTCGCTGTAAATGGTACCGCATCCGAATGGTTGCTCATGCTAAAACCCTTGATAAGGATCGTTACTAAGTCCTTCCTTTCCTTCCAATCCCACATTTAATCCATCCATAAATCCAGTTTTCTCTGCTCCAAAATACATACCCATCATCTGGCCATTCTGAACCACCTCTCCCATGACCACCCTAGTGTGTAAGCCACTTCAGCCATCCCAGACCAATGTTCTTCCTCTTCGCAGGACCATCAGAGTCCTACTTTTAAGGTATAGATGAGATGACTATATGTCCCTGACAAAGTGTCTGAAGTGGCTTCCCATTGTAACCAAATGAAACCCAAACATGTTATCAGTGCCCACAAGGTCCACTCGGTCTGGCTCCTGCCGCCTCCTCCCTCTGTCCCTCCACTCTCCCCCTTGTTCACTGTGTTCCAGGTGCTGATCTTTTCCACTGGATGGGCCAAGCCTGTTCTGTTCTCAAAGCCTTTGGATCTGCTGTTCCTACCGCTTGGAATTCTGTTCTCTGCATCTTCACATGCCTCTGCCTTCTCATTATCCAGCTTGCAAGACCAATGCAGCCTTTTGAGAGAGATGCTTCTCAGCATCTCAGCATCTCAGCAATGCAGCCCCCGCTCCATCACTCTCTACCACATTACTTTGTTTCAACTTCTTCATCGCCTTTGGCGGTATCTGAAATTAGCTGATTTTCTCCCCTGCATGTTTAATATCTGTTTCTGCCCATCAGAGTATAAGCTCCCTGGGGCAGGGACTCTGTCCATCATCTACGTGATCATATCCTCATTGTCTGGGTCAGTGCCTGGCCCATGGGAGGTGCATAGTCAATGTTTGTTGATTGACTGAATGACTAGTAGAATCAGCCAGCTCTTGCCTCTTCAGCAACTGGGTGAAAAATGAAAGGTTCCCTCATGGGAGAGAATCCTTTTATGTGGTTCAGTGCCTTTGTCTGGAGGCAGGCAGCAAGAGGATGTGTTCTGAGATCTGAATAGAATCTATGAGTGCATTGCGATATATTCACAGCTAATCATTTGATCACGTATTCCCTTATTCAACAATTATTTAAGGATGAAAGGTGTGCCAGGCACTAGTAGCTGGGTCAACAAAGGCAGATAAGTCAAGGTCTCTACCCTTAAGGGGCTCATAATTTTGTAATGAAGGTGGACACTGTCTTAGTGAGCTCGGGCTGCCCAGAAAGAAATATGGCTAACTTGGGGGCTAAAACAACAGAAATTCGTCTTCTCAAGGTTCCAGAGGCTGGAAGTCCAAGACCGGGGTGCCACCACTGTCACCTCCTGGTGACAGCTCTCTGACTGGTCTCAACCATCTATTTGCTGTTTTTTCACAAGCCTTTCCTCAGTGTATGCAAATGGAAAAAAAGATTTCTCTCTCTTCCTCTTGTACGACTCTCCATCCTCTCGGATGAGGACCCCACACTTATGACTTCATTTAACCCTAACTGTCTCCTAGAGACCCCATCTCCAGGTACACCCTGGGGTGAGGGCTCCAACGTATGGACTTGTGGGGGACACAACTCAGCCCCCAGCAGACAGCACCCCAGGTTCTGGGGGTGTAGCGACAGGGAAACAGCAGGAAGAGGCAGCTTGATGGGGTGAGCGGGCCCAGCACTTCCCAGAAAGAATCGCCATTGGACCAGTGATGAGAGCCTGGCAAGCTGGTGTCTCCCTCCTAAGGCCTGAGTGTCTGTAGGACACAGGGGACAAAGGACCACTGGGCACCGAAGTCCCTCCCATTGGAGTCAGACAGGTGAGCATCACAGTGGCTTGGAGGGGGCAGGAAGACGCTTTGTAATTTCTGTGGTTTATTACAGCAGGGCTGAAACTGGGAGGAAGAAGGGAGGGGTCCTTTATTTCATCGGAGGATGGCTGAAACCTGTCAGGGGTCCCCGTGGTGTTTCGAACTCTACATATGTCATACCCCTGAGTGATGGCTTTCCCGCATCCAGGAGAACGTTGTTTTCTGGTTCTTGCTAGCATATTTGATGCGGTTCCCTGTCCCCGGGTGCCCGTGATATTTCCCTGACAGTCACAGGAAAGACGGATCGGAGATCTGCGGGCTAGTGACGCCACCTCTTCCCGCCGGACCTAAGCAAGGCTGAGGCAAAACCGCCGCGTGTCTTCATGGCCTCTTGGCTCCTCTTCCAAGTAAACTGCGTGTTAGTAAAAGTGAAAATCGCTGAACGAACCGCGCCAGGCACGGGCTAGTATTTTGTCACTCGTGATCTCACTTCATTCCGTGCACCCAGCCTGCAAAAAAACAAATATATCAGTCTTGGTTTTCAGAGTGACAGAAGACTGCCTAGGCTAGTCACGGTATTTGCCTGGTGTGGCCCCCAACCCTGCCGTCTGGCCTCTATGTCGTGTTGTCCCAGCGCCACCTGCTGCCCCGCTGTGCCCGCCAGGAGGCCAGGCACGCGGGTGACCAGCTGCTGAGCTCCAGCCAGCTTCCTCGGTCTGTGTCCCACCCTGGGCTGCCTGCCCCAGCGTTCATTCTGCCCAGCAGCAGTCAGTGTCCTTGTTAGTCCCCCGGCGAGATGCATGGCTCCCTGTTTTATTTGTGTGGATGTCCCAGCCCTTAACACGGCATCGGACACATCGGAGGGGAGCCATACACGTTTCTCAAATGAAGTGTTGAGGCTGAATAACCTCTTCGAATCATAATGCTTGAGCTGGCCTGAAATACCCTCTTTGGCCAATGAGGCAGAAAACTCGGAGAAGCGAAGGATGTGTGCAAAGTCGCCCACTGAGCGCCGCTGTTTGGGGCAAAACCAATTCTTGGCGCGATGCAGTTTCCTCTCCGTAAAGCAGCATCGGCCGTGCCCGGTCCTTGGAAATCTACAGCCTGGCGCGGAAGTGCTGAGAGGACGCAGCATCCTTTCGTCCCGTACCTTACACACCTGTTCATCCTCTTCGCTCTTTCCTTTGTGCAGATACAGGTGTAAACTCTGGAGGTCTGGAATAAATGATTTTGTTTCTTCTGTGCTCCAGATGTTTAAATTAGAAGCCCTCGTAATTGGCTAGTGAAAGGAATGAACGGCTCATTTATCATTTGAACTTCCTGTTGGGTTTTCACGCACTGCTGATGGGCTGTTTAAACACGTTAAGTCCTTTGAACTGACTCTCATGACTAAGCTTGTGGTAACTGTTGTTTTGGTAAACGGGAGTAGAGTTTCTATTTTTACTAAAACTAAGTGAACGATCATGTATTTATAGTGCCTTTAAAATAAATGCCATGACCTCGTAACTGGTGGGTGGGCTCTGACACACCGAAATAGGAAAGCCAGGGGAACGCTTTTACAAAATAGGATTTGATCTGCTTTGAACAGTTCATAGATGGCATCAGAGAATTGTTAGGATAATTAAGTCTTAGACTCTGAGGGACACTTTGCGATGTGATCCGAGTCGTTCATTTTACAGAGGGGAAAATCTGCAGAGAGACATGCCATGTTTTCCTGATTCCCCACCCCGTCTGCCACTGACCCTGAAAGCGGGGGCCTCTGGACCACTTAGTGCGGTACAAAACATGCCTGAGGGCGGGGCCCGGCGAGTCGATGCCACTTGCCGATTAGCTCAGTGACGTCACGTCATGTCACCATGGCTGCTTATTCCTTTCTCTCTAACCTTGGGACTTTGAATTCCCAGCGCTGCCTGGTACCACCAGGGTGAATGTCTCTGTTCTTACGATCTGCTTCAACTTCTGAATCCCTGAGTTTTTGCAGATTACGAGCTGCTCAGACCTGGACTCACGTCAAAGCACCAGCTAGTGAATGACATCTTGCTTCCAGCCGTTTCACTCCAGATTGGAGTACTGGTTTGGGGTCATCTTCAGTGTGTCTTGTATCTGCATTCATCCTTCAGCGAAGCGAGTTCTGGTCTCATCTAAGTCTGCTGACCTCTTCTTATCTCCCTGCCAGGTTTTCCAGGACTGGCAGTCCTGGTGTGTGCAGGCCTGTCTCATGTCTGGCACTGAATCATCTTCCCAAAGTGCCCCCAGTCTCAACCCCGCTAGGGCTGAGACTAGAATCACAGTGCCTCACCACCCACCCCAGCCCGCTGTCCCTTACAGGACATCACCCACTCTTAATAGGTTAGAAGGATAGAGACCAGAAACAGTGAGTGCCGTTTCTCTAAAAAAACCCGACACCAGCTTCAATTTGGTAGAACAGAACATTGCTAATACTAGAATATAAATAATTCTGTCAAGAGTTTGCTAGTATCCCAAATGGTCCAAGATGCATTGGAAATGAATAAGCAGCAGGGGACATATAATCAAATGCTTTTGCTGAAAAATAAATGTACAGCTGAGGCGCTCCAGTAGCAAAGAGGCTTTTCTGAGAAAACCACTAAAATATAAACAGACCTGCCTCTACATTTTTTTGTGCCAGTTCACACACAGATTGTATTAGGCACTGTGATTGCAGAATGATGACCGATCTGCGATGACTCAGATAGAAGCAGTAGGAACCCCAGTAGCTAGATCAAGAACTTAATAATAAAATCCGTAAACAAGCACTGGAGTGAGGAGTCGTGGGTTGCCTAATTTGCGTTATAATAACATACGATGGATTTTCCACTGGGAGCATCTCAAAATCTGAAATGAATCAGTCCCTCCTGACCAGAGTCCTCGCTATGCTATTAAATGGGATTCCTAGATTTTATAGGAAGGATCCAGCTGTAAAAACGGCCTGTAACAGAGGAGCAGAAGTGATGTCAAGCAGGGAACAGATCCCCCAGCCCAGGGCGGGAGGGGCCTCGCTTGGTCCCAGTTCTGTGTTACCTGCGGGCATCAGCCCTGCCCACCCTGCGGGAGGCCCCTGGTGCTTCCCACACCCACCTTTGTTCCGACATCGACTCTCTTGTTGCTCTCAATACCCAGGCTTTTATTGTTCACTGTAAAGTGTGCCTCTGCTGAGACCCTTCAGGACGGAGTGTGGCAGGGGTGAAATGATCACAAGAGGGTCTGGGCTCATGCCCTGTAGCAATTCTCAGCTGGCTACGAGCCTCAACAGGCCACCGGCCCAGACTCTTTCGTATCTTGCGATCTCTCGCAACTCTATCCGGCTAGATTTATTTTTGATTTATATTTGGTGTCCAACAGCCTCCCAGCCCTGGGATGTCATTTGGGTGATGGCCTACTATGTTTCTACTGTGCCTCCTCCTTGTGAGTACCGTGATTCATGCTGAGAAAGTGGATCAAAATGTCTTGGGCCACTGATGGTGGTCAGGGCTGCAAGTCTGAAAGAGACACTCCTGACCCACCACTAAAGGCACGTACTTGGGCTGTCTGTGACGGACGTGGTCTTCTTTGACCACTGCAGGCTCTGCCCAGGGCATCTCTTCACTCTGGGGAGTGTAGCGGGCCTGGTTCACCTTCTTTTGTATGTCAGTGGTGCGCAGCTGATGCTAAGAAGTGGGTGAGATAGAACTGTCACCTGGCCAGCTCTCCACTGGGTGACGCTGGCTGTCTCCTCGTCCTTGCTTCTCTCCGGTACCTGCTACGTGGACCTTGCCCCTCCTGGCTGCATTGTGTCCCCCTCTGTTACCCCAGGGACAGAGAAGAAGGTTCTGCAACTCCTCCCCTCACCGCTTGCCTCTTCTGTGGTCCCCATCTGGACTCACGGTTTCCTCATCAGTGTTGCCTTACAGGTGGGTCTGTGAGCTCTGCCTGAGTCCAGCCTGAATCCCACTCAGCCGGGCATAAACATTGAAGGTGCCAAGCGTGCCCTTCTCTGGGTTGGGAAGACCAAAGTATCTGTGCTTTTATTACTTTCTTTAGGCCTTTCTTTTTAGCCCCCCTCCCCCTGCCCCAGCCTCCCAGACATCTTCCTGAACCGGGAAGACTACAGAGAGTTTGAGCGGGCATGAGACAGAGTCCGCTTGGGGCCGACCCCAGTGATGCCCTGACCACATCACCCCCACCTACAGCGCCTCAGCCGACATCAGCTTGACCTAACACTGCCGCTAGCAGCATCTCATTGTCCGAAGGCTTTCTCTGGTCCACTTGGCTGGCCCTGTGGCTGAAAGCATCAGAAAATGAACAATACCTCTTCCCTTTGTCCCAGCAGCCTGGCCTCTGACTGACCGGGAGGTGGGGGTCTCCTCACCCCTCAGATGCGATGACTCTGGAACACTCACTCCCGAGACCCCCATGGAACTCAGCCTCATCCTTAGAGCTCATGGCCCGGAAAACAAACCCTTCATTAGCCGTTTTCCTTACCTGGGTCCCTTCTCCCTCATTAGCGTTTCCTGGAATTGCCTTCAGAGTAAAATTCTTGAACTTGATTCCTTGAAGAAACTTCTAGAGAAACCCAAACTAGATGCCACTTAAACAACACCAAGCTGGGGCAGGAGGCAGGAAGCTGTGTTTTGCAGGGAAGCCAAACCCTTGTTTCTTTTCTCCTTTCCATCTTTAGTGTGGATCTGACTGCTGAAACCCATCATTTTTTTTTTTTCTGGTTGCAGGAAGAATGGAAAATGCTCAATCAAAATGAAAACACACGTTCCTTTTCTTTTTACATTAAACAAATGAGTTGGTAGCTTAGATTTAAAAGTATGAAAAGACAATTAGGAACCTTGGACTCAGTCAACACAAACTGTGTCTTCTTAGAAGATATTTAAACCATGGTTTCATTTTTTTTTAGATCCGGACCATCTGTTAGAGACTATGAAATATATTTGGTGTCAGGAAGCATTATTTATATGAGCTTTTTTTCCCCAGCCCCTCTGACAGAATTGTTTGTGAGTGTTTAGCTTCTTAGAGCAAGGATGTAGAAGATAAATACCGCTAGGACCTGCTGGACTCTCTGTTACGAATAAAAACACGGCCTCACATGGCCTTTGTCCTGGACACCCCGGGACAAAGAAATTTTTCTCTTTGTTGTAATTGGACTGATATTTAAAAATATGTCTAAATATTGAGTCTGAGAAGTCATATTTAAATGGTACTGTGCCTAATGGATAGTGGCTGGTTAACACACACCCAGAAGGTGGAAATTGAGTGCCTGTAGGATAATGTGGTGGTGATTCAACTCTGACCAGCCAGGCAGCCTCAGTCACGCCTTCTGAAGGTGGAGAGTGGGGTGGAATTTCAGAGAATATTCTAGAGGTCGGGTCTGTGCTCTGTGCCTTATTTGTTGTATTTTTAATCTCACACTAGTTGCCTGCAGCAAAGCTATCTGTGGGAGGAAGGCTTCCTTTTAGAAAAGACAAAACATTTGGCTGATCTTGCGCTTCCTGGGACGACTGCATATTGAGGAAACGGTTTGCATCCGTGGACACAATTCATGGGACATCACCTTGCCCTTGCTGGTACAACCTTTTGGTGTGTGGCCCTTCTTCCGAATTGTACTGTAAGCTTATTGATGGTGGGGACCCTGTTTCTGCTTCCAAGTACCCCACATTGCAAGTCCTCTGCTATTTACTTAACTAAGGCGTGGCAACCCCAGAGGGTGTGTCACAAATATTTGCTCAAAGAATGTTTATAGTATTCTTGACTCATCATTTTCCATTTCATTGTAGCTTTCTACACATTTTGTAATTTCTAAAATCCAAACGGTGGTGTCTTTTTGTGTATTGACCCCCTAGTGTTATTCTAGGATCGCATTTAGAATGCATTCATACAGGGTCCCTCTGCTACCAAAATTGTACCAGTTTTCTAGATAACGTTTACGTTGAACATTTGGAAATTGCCGATATTCATTTTTTGGTGTGCATTAGATTTATCCTGTCCCTAACCCTAACCCATCACTTGAGATGTGTGGTCATCCAAAATAAGTATTTTGAACAAAACTCTAGTCCTGGAAATTCTTTTTTTCTCAATTGAAGTATGGTCAGTTTATAATGTGTTAATTTCTAGTGTACAGCATAATGATTCAATTATACATATGTATATATTCCTTTTCATATACTTTTTCATTATAGGGTATTACAAGGTATTGAATATAGTTCCTTGTGCTCTACAGTAGGACCTTATTGTTTATCTATTTTATGTATAGTAGTAGGTATCTGCAAACCTCGATTTCCCAATTCCAGCCTCTCCTTCCCCCTGATAACCATAAGTTTGTTTTCTATCTCTGTGAGTCTGTTTCTGTTTTTTAAATAAGTTCATTTGTGTCATTTTGAGATTCCACATATGAGTGATATCATATGGTATTTTTCTTTCTCCTTCTGTCTTAGTTCACTTAGAATGACAATCTCCAGGTCCATCCATGTTACTGCAAATGGCATTATTATATTCTTTTTTACATCTGAGTAATATTTCATTGTGTGTATATATATATATATACACCACATCTTCTTTATCCATTCATCTGTTGATAGACACTTAGGCTGTTTCCATGTCTTGGCTGCTGTAAATAGTGCTGCTATGAACATTGGGTACATGTATCTTTTTGAATTAAAGTTTTAGTCTCATCTGGATATATGCCCAGGAGTGGGATTGCTGGATCATATGGTAGCTCTACTTTTAGTTTTTAAAACAGTCCTGGAAATTCTGATTCATGAGTCTGGAATGAGGCCCTAAAATGTGTATTTTTAAGAAACTTACTGTGTATCTTAAACACAAGATCCAAAATCTTGCTGTTGCCTTTCCCTGAATTCTAGCGTGAGAAAAATCCAAATGGGAAGTATTCTGTATATTTGTTAAAATTTTGTAAAAAAATGTGATATAAAGGTATGATTCATTATGTTACTTTATGATTCTTATGTAAAGATCGTCACGACAAATTCTTCCCAAAGCTCAGGATCTAGTAAGAGCTGAGATGCTTTTTTCTTGATATGTTTACCTTCACTCATGAAATCTATTGTGTTTCCTTCTTAATTCCAGCTGCTAGAAAACCTGAAGCAAGATTTTGTAAAATTAGTGTAGCTTTCCCCTCCAACAGACTCGTAAAGTATACGTATTTCTTTTTTTTAATACTTGATGCAGAAAAGGGAAATAAGTTGGGGGTTCTTGTCTTATTGAACCTGGGCTTTTAGTTTAAATTGTGTGAAATCCTTTTTAGACGTTTCCTTGGTCCTGGATTCCCTAGAAAACGGAGCTGGAGGCAAGGATTAAATGTCAATACTCTGTGTGTTCAGTGCAGAGCCAGGGTGATAGCAGCAGTGAGGGGACACAGAGAGGATGCACAGAAGGTGACCCAGCAGGGCTGCTGCACAGAGGAGGCTTCCCATAAATGAGCCCATTGAGGGAGGAGCGAGGCGGGACTCCTTTGTCCATCTACGTCCCATTGCTGATTTTCTGTGGACCAAATCGAGCCCTTGGAAAGCTGACTCTCTCAGGGTCGTGTCATCCAAGGCTTCAGAGGCAGCTGTGGGATGCCCGTTCCCCAACCCCCCCACAGGGTGGTGTTCCTCTCAAGCCCAGGAGGGGCTGAAGGAGCCAGTTGCCCAGTGCATGTGCCTGGCCTGGTGCTCTCAGGAAGGACAAGTGACTCACTGGCCCCTGGAGGAAGCGGAGCATGAGGATGGCCAGAAATCCAAGATGGCAGATGAAATGTGCATTCACTACACAAGTAGATAAGGAGGTGAGGGGTAGGTTAAAGGCGTGGAAGGGAATAAGAATCCAGAGCTGAAGAGAATAGTAAATGTAGGGATCGTAGGAGGAGGGCCAAGCTAATTTAACCAATTTAAATAGGCATGTGGGCAGGGGCAGATATAGCACTGTGGTAGAATGTGTGCTTAGCATACACAGGGTCCTGAGTTCAATCCCCAGTTCCTCCATTAAACAAACAAACAAACAAATAAAACCTAATTGCCTCCCACCCAAAAATAAAATAAAAAATTTAAATGAATGAATGAATGAATGAATAAATAAATAAATAAATAGGTGAAGCGGGGTGGGAATAGCTCAGTGGTAGAGTATGTGCCTTGCATGCATGAGGTCCTGGGTTCAATCCCCGGTCCATGAAAAATACATAAATAAATAATTTAAATTCACAGGTGAAGAATTTCCAGCTTAGAGAGAGACTGGGTAGAAATACAATTAACAGGAATATAGAAAATAAGACAAACATGTTTATCAGGAGGTAAGAGGAGGGAAGGGGTGAGGGAGGGAAGACACTTTAGGATGCTTTGAGATTGAGGTGCCCGCAGGTCACTCAGGGTGAAGATGCCAGTCGGCCACTGGGTCTGGGGGTCTGGAGCTTAGGAGTGAAGCCAGGACTGACCACAGGGACTTCAGATCATCAGCACAGAGGCAGAAGCTGAAGTCCTGGAGTGGATGAGAGCAGAGATAAGACAGGAGCAAGGAGCAGCAGCACGGACGGACCTGGAGATGGATGGTCAGACTGAGTGAAGCAAGTCCGACAGAAAATGACAGATATCATATGCTGTCCCTTATATGTGGACTTCAAAAAAATGACACAGATGGACTTATTTACAAAACAGAAACAGACTCACAGACACAGAAAACAAACTTATGGTTACCAAAGGGGAAGGGGGGGAGGGATAAATTGGGGGTTTGGGATTAACATATGCACACTACTATATATAAAATAGACAACAAAATCCTACTGTACAGCACAGGGACCTATCTTCAATACCTTGTAAGAACCTGTAATGAAAAAGGATACGTATACATGTATAACAGAATCCCTGTGCTGGACACCAGAAACTGACACAACACTGTAACTCAATTATACTTCAATTAATAAAAAAAAAAAAAGATCAGAGCGAGGGGAAAAGTGGAAAGTGGGTCAAGCACAGAAGCCTGGGGGTATCAGTGTCTAAGATCGGGTATTGTACATGCGTGGGAAGGGTCGCAATAAAGGAAACTTAGAAAGAGATGTTAGAGATATGGAATTAGAACTTTCCCCTGGGTGTCATCAGCCTCTCACTGGGCACAGGACCTGCGTTTCCTGCCCCCGTTTGTGCTGACCCCCAAGTGAGTCTTTGCGTCTGTGATGTTGCCCCCGAGCCATCGTTCTGCATATGCAGACTCAGGAGAGAGAGGAAAGGAAAGGGAGACGAGGAGTGAGCCTCGATTGAATATCGTAATATATCCCCAACTGTGCTGGGTCTTTTCCGTATATTGCCGCCTTGATTCCTTCACAATAACCCTGTGAAGCTAATGGAACTATCTTTTTTTTGGTGAACCTGGAAACAGAGCCTCAGTGTCTCAGGACAGTAAGTCGTGGTGCTGGAGTGAAGCCTTGTGTTTGTTTGAACCCAAAGCCCCATGACCTTGCCCTACGCCGGACACCCTCTGCCTTCCAGCCATGACTATGTGGGTCTGACCATCAAAATGCCTACCTAAAAATCAGCTCTCCAGATTACAGGGAAAGTTCCAGATCCTACTTCCCTGGTTTAGTATGACACTTAAGCTACTTGTCTGTAAAACTCAAATAGATGATAATAAAATTTTATCTTTAACCTCTCTCGAGAAACCATTTGAACATTTGAGATGCTGACTTTTCATCTTTACTGGTCTCTCTTACTAGTGCTCAGAATAATGAACATCCTACTCTTTTTTTTTCAGAAGGCCATCCCACAATAATATGGTGTAGGACCAAATAATGTTTTTCTAAATCTGATTCCATGCACTAGACAGTAAGTTAAAGTGTGAATTTCAGAGATCAGATATATGTATGTATATATCAGATATATTTCAGATCACAGATAACTGGTAAAAGTTCCAGGAAGATACAATTAATGCTGACCCATCAATGTCCTTTATTTAAAGGACCACAACCCAAATAATGCTGTGGCTGGCATGCTGGGCAGGTAGTTTTTGCCTTGAATAGATTTTTTTATCACTTGAATGGAATATTTATGCTTTATGCTAAAATAAAAGAGCACAGTCAAATAAGCTATTACATGGTCCATTAAAACTACTTTTAAGTGACTCTCTACAGCAGAAGATTCCGCAACTTTTGCATTTGCCAACAGAACTTCTCAATTAAGCACAGATCACTGTTCTCAGAACTCAAAGGAAAGGGTAGATGCCACCTTGGGTCTTTCTGAAAATGATAATTGCATATTTACGTGCTGAGGAAGAGACACTTCCGTATCAGCCATTACACACGTGAGCTCAGACCAGCTGGGAAAGGCAAAGGATAAATCCGGTCAAACAACAGGAATTCTTTGGTTCAGTAACAGGACCACCCTGCGTTTCACACCCCACATCCTTTCCTTATCACAGCCTCCCCATCACCCCTTTCTGCTGTTTGCGGAGCCTGCACATTTGAATCCAAGACACACGCAGAGATGTAAAATGCATCAGGCACCATCTCTTTCTTATTTACAGTCCCAAGAAAACACGGCCAATGTGCAAACATCAAAGTCTTATTTCTGCATGAAACCCAGGCTCTTCTCCCAAGCAGAAAAGATAACAGAATTAAATTGTATTCATGCCACTTATGCAAGAAATTGTTCCTGCTTTCATCCAAATGAGGCAGACGACTCATTTTCCCTTCAGTGGCTTTACCA
Source organism: Camelus bactrianus (assembly GCF_048773025.1). NCBI lineage: Eukaryota > Metazoa > Chordata > Mammalia > Artiodactyla > Camelidae > Camelus > Camelus bactrianus. Next base: position 31,203,807 of record NC_133564.1, on the reverse strand, counting down.
GCAATCAAGCTTTCCCGACAGATGCAATGGGGAAAAAAAAAAAGTATGATTAGGAAATTTTTGCGTGATTTTTCTTCGGCTGTCCCCTCACGGGATGAATTCCAGCCTTGCATAGCTGCCTCACGCAACCCATTTTTGCTCTGTAGTGTTGTGTCTACCTAAGGCATGATGTGCTTACAAAGGTTTGCCCGTTTGATCCAAGATAAAAGATAAGCAGACACCCAGGTGGTCTCTGTACCTGTGAACGGTAGTTTTTGGTATTCTTTGCATTTATTCATGTGTGCTTCTGTGAATAATCTCTGTTTCCTGGACTTGCGGTATAAAACAGAATCTCTCCAAGCTCTGAATTCAATCATGAGTAAGGATTTCTTTGTGGATCCTTCGCCATTTTGTTTGTTTTCCAGGATCGATGTTCTTGGAAGATAATTTTACTTTTTTTTTCTGTAAGCAAACTATGTAGAGTTCACCACTTGGAATCTATTAAAATTGCAGTGCGTTAACTAATCTTATAACGCTGTAAAGGCTGGAGATGCTGCCTTCCCACGGAACTGGTTAACTACATCGGGACAGAGTCAAGGGACTAGAGCTTGGATGTGGCAGATTCTGAAACATGCATCCCTCTGTGCTGGGGCTCTGTGGGCCCAGTTAGAACCTGGAACGTCTTCTCAAAGGAGGCTGAGTGGACCGGAAGGGCGTGAGACTTGGGGGAAGCCAGGGTCCAAAGATACAAGAAACGTTTGGAGGGGTAACAGATCAAAAGCCGTTGAGTCAGTTACTGTCCATGGAGGAATCGAGTCAGGAGGGGAGGTAAGAAGAAAAATGAGAAGAATTCAGAAAAAAGGTCTGAATTTGCTATTTTGTCACAGCAAGGTGTTTCTGGGTTTGGCCACATTCAAAGGGCTGGTCGGTGATCAGACTGGCCAATGTTAGAGCCTCATTGTGGCTTTGGGGACTAAGTTCTTAACTCAAAGCAAGAACACGGTGACCACCCTTGGGCAGTGGTCAGCAGGTTGCTGTCAGGAAATACAAGCCAGCCACAGGGATGCCCGTTGTGAGGTGGGGGGTGACCCTGTGGGCTGTGAGATCTAGGGGCAAAGGAGAAACCCCACTTAATTAAAGCAATTCCACTCAAAATGTAGTTCGTGGAGCAATGCTGGTCTGAGAACTGGTTTACACGGGTCTGCCATGAGCTAGGCATCAAAATTGAGGGTAAACATCCAGAAATTTTTACCCTAACTTTATACAGTCATTTTAAGTGTGTTGAATCTCGTAGTAAAACTCTGGGCTGGTGCTTTACATGCCTTTGTTTTCATTTTATTTTCCTCCTAATTTCATTTTTATAGGATTTCACAAAAGTGTGGTCAGCAACATAATGAAATTTAAAAAGTCAATAAAACCCCAAAATTTGATTCTTTATCACAGATATTTTGAGAAGCACTGACCATGGAAAGGGATTAAATCAGACCTCGGAAGTTTCTGGTTTCTCCCTTGATTTTCCCCTTTGCCCCCTCCCTTGCTTTTGTGCTGTCTACCTCCCCCACCTGGAAACTTTGAAGACCTGATAAATCACAGGGCTTAACTAAAACTCTTCTCGGAAAACGCTATGCTGCTGGTGGTTTGTATTTGACTGCAGGTTTTGATTAAAGTGGAAAATGGCTGCCTTGGTCCAAACCACACGGACACATCCTTAGCTGCCCCTGCCTTACAAAACCCTGACCCTGTTTCAACTGGGTGTCACCTGGTCTTCGGGGCTCCCTGATGACACATCAGATGACTCAAGCCCGTCAGTTCTGTGTGAACCCCTTAAATCATTTCAACAACTGAACATATTCAAGCGATCAGGATTGCTGGAAATGAGAGCCGGTTTCCATCTGAGGGGACAGAGGTGAATCTTATCCTGATGCCCGTCTCCGTCTAGGTTATATGCTTGATATTTAAGTGCTGAGGAGTAGATTGAATGGATTTTTCCCAGCCCCCACCTGGCTGGAGGAGCAAGTCCTAGAGCTGAGAATCCAGTCCCATCAACTGGCCCCAGAGCTGGAACTTCTTGCCCTTTCCTGGCTGCTCCCTACCCTCTCCATCCTCTGGTCGTCTCTATGTGAGACAAGGCAGTGTCAGTGTCGCCTGTTCAGCCACATCCGGGAATGTTCACGGGGGCTGTTCTGCACGTGTCTGAGCATGACCTCCAAGCATCACCAGTATTTTTTTTTTTTCTTGTTTTTTTTTTCTTTGATGGGGAGGTAATTAGGTTTATTTATTATTTTACTTTTTTGATGCAGGTCCTGGGGATTGAACCAGGACCTCGTGCGTGCTAAGCTTGCACTCTACCTCTGAGCTATACCTTCCCCCACCGCCCCCATCACCAGTATTGATTTTGGGGATGACAAATAAATTTCATTGGGTCGGTGAATTCACAAATTCAGATCTGTGAGTAATACAATATAATATAGTATACTATACTATACTAAATATAATGAAGAAATATACCTATAGATCTATATATCTGTATATATATATATATATATATATATATATATATATATATATATGTATATATTCTATTCAGGTACATCGGAGTCTCCTGGGAAGTAGTTTCAGCATTTGGGAAGGAATCACTGCTCTCAGCAAAGCCACTGCCGGCTCAGTATTTATAAGGACTCTAGAGAACAAACAGTATTGTTAACAAAGGCTATTAATGGAAGAATAAAAACAAGTCTTCAGATGGACCACCTTAAGAATAAAAAAAAAAGACGTAATTACACCACTTCCAATATACCTTCTGCATTTATCTTTTTATCTAATTTATGAACTTAGCTAATTACCTATTCAATAGCCTCGATCACTCAATTTAAGAACAAAGCAGGCAAAATATATTGAGATCCACTGTGTCAACAGCTTCCTGCGAAGCAGTCGTGCAATGTCATAACTTCCATGTTTTCAGAAAATTTAAAAAAACATGGAGACTAGAGATAATTTTCAGTTCAACTCTATGCCAGGCAAATATATGATGATGAGTAGATAAAGAAGCATTTGACCTGTCAAAGAGATGTGTATGAATAGCATTAGGAGAGAAGGCAGCTTGCCAGAATGATTTGAATATGCCTCAGGATGCTAAGGAACAGAACTCTTCCTGGAATATTAAATAATTATGAAGTCTTTCACTCTTGAGTTAGGTCTTTTATTTTTCTTCAAAGCAAAGGCTCCTTGTGATAAAAAAAAAAATTACAATCGTCATTTACATTTATTGAGCTGTTTGGATCTAAGTTGCTCAGCTAACATTAACTCTTAATTTTCACATAAACTCCCTGAGGGAGGTACAATTATTATCTCCTTTTTGTAGATTAGGAAGTAGAGACACCTAAGGGTTAAATAACAAGCATAGATTGAAAGAGGGAAAAATACATGATTCCTCCTCCTGAAAATGATCAGTAATTCAATTTCATGTCCACTGGTTCCCATACTCTCAGGCCCTGGTAGATTTGAGAATTATTGAGTCACAGGCATTTCCTAGATGCTTCACAATGTTTCCTTCTTCTAAAATCAACGTTTGTCTATAAATTGTGGATTTTGCTATTCTCTGTTCCATCACACAAGATCAGGCGTGCTTCTGTAAGTAGGTAGGGCTACTGTGACGATGGTATTAAATAGGGAGGTCTCTTGCCATGTGTCCTAGAGAAAAGTCACTTACTCAGGGCACGGTGGGGCCACGTGTGTCAGGGTGTCTGTGTCGGGCTGGCCCAGGGGAAGGCCGAGACGCACTTAAGGGGCTGCGGTGATTTAAAGGCCACTGTCTTCCTAAAGGTCTCCGACTCATCTGGTCAGGCCTGCAGTTCCACCTTTAACCTTGTTGTCTTCAAGTGTTGAAGGCTTTTTAAGTTCCAGACATCCCTATTAAAAGGCCGCTACAGCAGGAAGAGCATAGGGCCATGACTTAACACAGAACTTGGCAGTCTGTCTGCTGCAGGCAAGGCAAAGACCCAGTCTTGTGAGATAGATCTCTACCCGCAGGCCAGAGGGATTGACAACAAACCAGAAGCACACCAGAGATAATATTCATAAACCCCACGGCCTCCCACAGAGAGAGAAAGAGGGAGAGAGGACAGTCTCATTTATAATGTGCTTTTTTCTCATTCATATTTCACCTTTGAATCCTCCTTGGACTGGGGTCTCTTGAAAATGACTACCAGTGTCCCTCTGGCTTCTCGAGGCCTTTCTTTCGATTGCCCAGGAAACTGGTACTGCCCCAAAACAAGGATGGCTAAAGATGCATTTGGACCACTAGCGGATGACAGAAGGGTTGACAATCACTGTGTCCTCAGCTGGTGCAGCTAAAAAGCCAACACCATGATTCTTTGACAGCTGGGACCTCTCGCCACGACTGTGACGATTCTTCAGGGAAATCACAGGACCTGTGAGCCCTGGGCCTTGGGAGGAAATGAGAGACGACCTGGAAGACACACCACCGCAGGGCAGAGAGTTTCTCTGCAGGGAAGTGTGTTTCCTGCACACACTTCCTACTAACCCTAACGAGTTTACTCTAACCCATTTGAGTTTGATTTAACCCACTGTCTAACTTGATGCCATAATCTATGACTTCACATGAGGGGCCCAGTTCACTGTGTGCATAAAACAATCTGTCATCAAGAATGGTGTTGTAGAAAACACCCAAATTTTATGACGACACTTGACACGAAGAGTAGACAGCCCTGCTGTGTCATTGGTGGCCGATGTGAATAGAGATCTACGGCCCTGCCACGGGACCCAAAGGAAAAGGTGCATTTCATGTTCTGTAAATTTCCATGTGTGTCAGTCTCATCAACAGCCAGTGCAGGAAGAAGGCATTTCACCCACATGTTGTTGTTGAGTATATGGTTAAAAATCACTTGAGCACAATTCAAATAATAAATGGCTTCAGAGTAGGTTTATTTATTTCTGTTTTCTTAACATTCAATTCAAGTCATAAACAAAAAAAAAAATTAGCTCAGTTCTTTGGGTTGCTTGCAGTCTGCTAATAGCAATCATAATCTTAGCAATCACCTCCAAGGCTAAAACCAAGGTCATGCGGGGGCTGATTTGTTCAAAGTGTGAAAAAATATCATCTATCCTCTGCCACTTCTAAACCTTCTTCAATCAAGCAGATCTTTAATATTTAGAATCAGCTACTCCGTCTCGTCTGAATCTTCACAGTAGGGTGACAATTTTCTAGTCCTCTCTTGAGCCAGGCACCCAACATGGCTAAAATTGTCTTTTAATTATCGAGAATACATTTATTGCAGAGCTGTGGGTTTTATTTGTTTGGAAGTAGCTTTGAAGCTGCAGAACCATTTACGTTCCGATTCTATTTTCGAGGCTTTGCGTATATGCTATTTAAATAGAGAAAGAATTGTTTTAGAAAATGTGTGTTCTTTGTTTAATTGACTGTTAGATATCCTGCAGTCCGTGCCTGCGAGCAATGGGATGAATTCAGAAGGTTAAGCATTTAAACATTCTGTACATTGTGACGACTCTAGTGTGGGGCAGTGGGGTTCTTTGACTGGTCCTGCAGCAAACCCTGATCCTGGGCGGTTTCCTTGACTTGCACTCACAAGGAAGAGAGATTTCTCAGAGCAAGTCTAAGATTGGACAGGCCAGCCCTCCTCGTTATCCTTTAGATGGGGAGCAAGACAAAACGCAGCGATGATCAAACTCTTTCCATAAAGCCCAAGATCCCTTACTTGGGGTACCCCTGTGCTTGGAATTTGATGGTCTGATGGCTGTTTGAAATCCCTAACCCCCATCCCAATTAGAGGAACTATGCTTGGTCTATTTTATATATTAGTTTCAAATTAAATGTTTTTTTGTTTTGAAAACAGGATTCTAGTCTTCCTCCAGCCCCAATTTTCTTTGAAAAGCCCTAGTGTAGTTATTAAGGTCACTAGTTTTGAATTCAGAAATAAGTATATTTAGATCTGGCTGGTCCCCTTGCTAGTTCCAGGACTTTAATGTCTTTGAACTGTGGGTTTCTTATCTGTAAAATGGGCTAGTAACGTTCATATGGTAGTTTCGAGGATTAAATATGATAATAATGTCTCCTTCATCCTTCTGGAAAAGCTTTCTTCTCTCTGGTCCCTTAATGATACCTCTGTCAGTTAGATTTGCTCAGAGGCATACACCCCCATGACTGGTACAGAGATCAGGAAGTTATTATAAGGATTAAGGGAGCTGGTGAGGCAATCTGTGTAATACTGTTTCTTCTGTATCGTGTGAGGCCCTGAAGTCAGTAAGGCCCACAGTCAGGAAGGAAAGGTGGCTGTGAGGTGGGGAAGAGCAAAGACAAACTGTACTCATGAGGGAAAGCTGGAATCCAGGAGGGCAACCTGGAGGCTGTGTCTTGAGTCATTGCGCTTCAGCCTCAATTACGTGCACCAGGATCCCTCATGTGCACCTGGCCCAGGAGTCGGCGACTCCGAAGCGGGAGATGTGATGGCAGCTGGAGATGCCTGTGGGCCTGGCTCCACCCCATGCATCAAGGTGACAAAGGAGATCAGCATGCTCTGACATCAGGGGTACCAGCTGCTCCCCCACGTCCTCCACTCCCTTCTCTTTACCCACAGCATCTCCGCAGATGCTCTCCTCATCCCTACAGCTTTAACAACACCTGTATGTTGATGACTCCCTGTTTACCAGGATGTTCCTTGCCTGACTTTTCCAGGATTTAGGTCAACTCGCTGAGCTGGAGTCACACAGACAGGCAGAGCAGGGCACTGACCAGTGACAGATAGGCCAGTCGATGGTGACTGGCTTCCTCTAGCATCTGGAGTGAGGGCTCATAATCTCATAGTGCTCCAGCCGCCGCTCCTGACCCATCCAAGTTGATACATGACCTATAGTGTATTTGCAGGTCTGTTCCCTGAAAGAATGGGTAGAAATCATTGAGATGGAATCTGATGGGGCTGAACAGTAACATGAAGTTGTCAAGTAAAGGTAGAGGAAATGAAGATTTGGGCTCGAGCAGAAATCTGTGTGGAAAAGACTTCGAATTGATCCATAGCAGGTTCAGTCTGAGGACAGATGACAGTGGGTCGGGGTTGCCAGACACACACACACACTTACACTTAAAGCTTTATTGATAGAATTAATGGTGCGTGAGAGCTGGGGCAGCCCTGCTCTGCTTTGTACTGATGAAACCGCACCAGGGGCTTGGCCTTCATTTTGAGGGTCATAGTTTAAGAATGTCATCAACAAACAGGAAGTGCCATCTATAAGGTAATAGAGATGACACAGGGAACTTGAACCTGTGTTTTAAGGAAGAACGCTGTCAGAGTGCCCGTGGACTTTCAACCTGGTAAACAGAGCCTTAGGGACAAGATGACGTTCCTCAAGTAATTGGTGTATTTGAAGAAAAGAGAATAACCTTGTGCGCAAAGCAGAATTCAGGCCAGTGGAGGTTTGAAAAAGGACAGCCTCTAAATGCAAACAGGTATATACAGCGGTGCTTGTAAAAACTTTGTGCTTCCCCCTTGGGGCTTTGGACTAGACCACTGGTTTCTCCAACGTGTGCACTTTGGGGAGTTTTACAAAATGCAGATTTCCAGGTCCCACTCTGGATTTACTGAGTCACCGCCGTCTGAGGCAAGACCTGGAATTTGTGTTGTCAGCAGCTTCCACCTGATGCTCTAGTGGCCAGGGTGAGACCTACTGGACCGGGTGAGCTCTGAAGAGTCTTTCATATTTCTGTGACGCTGGTCCTAGTCTCCTGTCCCAGGAGGCCATGTCAACCCAGCTGTGTCTCCACCTGTCTCTGCGATTTGGAGTAATCTCTGTACCGCGATTTCCTCAACTGTTAAGTCAGAATAACCATCATGTCTGCTCACAGGGTGCTGCAAAGGGTAAATGAGTAAATGGGTAACATGAGCACAACCATACTTACATATAGCATGTATAATATAAGTATTAGCTATTATTTTTAATATCAGAAGATGACAAATCCATTTACAGGACAGTTTGATTAATGAATGTTTAAGAAGTAGAGGAGAAAGAAATCATTCAAAGCCAAATACCTTATTGTTTTTACTTTTATATGATTCATCATCTTTCAGAATGGCTCCAGCTTTAGTAAGCATCATGATACAGAACATACGCAAATATTTCTTTGAGTGTTGCAAGGTTATCAGAGCATAAATATGATTATGAAGTTTACTTTCTAGTTTTCTAAAACAGTAGAGTTTGTAGCAAGTAGATGAGGGCAGAATAGCAACTGGCTACACTGAAGTCTTGAGTTGGTTGAGGTTTCAGTGTTAGAACCATATCCACCCAAAAAAATCCGTAAAACTTTATTCTTAATAAAATGACATGCCGATCTTGTGTGTGTAATCGGATGACGTTTGGTAAATGGATATACCGTGTAACTACCATCCAGTTAATATATAGAACAGTTACATTACTCTGGAAAATTCTCTTGTATCCTCCTGCAGTCAGTCTTTGCCCCCAGAAGAAAGCTCTCTTCTGACTTCTCTCATTACAGAATAGCTGTGCTGTTCTTGAACGTTAATATGAATGAAATCATACAGTGTGTGCTCTTCTGGGTCTGACTTTTTAACTGCATGTTACGTTTTTGATGCTAATTTATATTGTTGCATAAATCAATATTCGGTTTTTGGGGTTTGGGTTTTTGTTTTAGTTTCCGGGTATTATTCCACTATATAAATACATCATAATTTGCTTATCAGTTCCTCTGTTCGTTTGTTTGGTTTCTTTTGTTGGGGGAGGTAATTAGGTTTACTTATTTATTTAGTTACTTTAATGGAAGTACTGGGGATTGAACCCAGGACTTCGTGCATGCTAAGCACACCCTCTACCACTGAGCTATACCCTCTCTCCCACATCAGTTCTTTTGTCGATGAACATTTAGATTGCTTTGAATTTTTGACTATTATGAATAAAACTGCTATAAACATTTTTGCACGAGTCTTTTTTTTTTTTATACTAAGTTTTCGTTCCTTTGGGGTAAATGTCTAGGAGTAGAATTTCTGAGTCAGAGGGTAAGTGTGTTTTATAAGAAACTGACAGCTTGCCCATTTTACAGTCTCCTTGGGAAACATACATGAATTCCAGCTGCTCCACATGGTCTTTACATTTGGTATTGTTTTATTTGATGTTAGCATGGGTCGTGGGTGTTGATGTGGTATTTAGTTGTTCTTTTAATTTGCATTTCCTGGTGACAGATGATGTTGAGCACCTTTTTGTGTGATCATTTTTATATTGATCATTTTTATATCTTCTTTTATAACATATCTGATCAAGTATTTTGTCCTTTGAAAAAACTGGCTTGTTTATCTTTTTACTGTCGATTTGTAGGAGTTAATTATATATTCTGAACAGAAGTCCCAGATCAGATATATGTATTATAATTATTTTTTCACAGCTTGCTTTTTTGCTTTCTTGATGGTTATAAGCATAAACTTTTGATTTTTGTAAAATCCAATTTATCTTTTTTTATGTTCACCATGTTTTATTTCCTAAGAAATCTATGCCTATGCCAAGTTCATAAAAAATTTCCCCTGTATTTTTCTAGAAGCTTTATAGTTTTAGCTTTTACATTTAAGTCTGTAATCAATCTGAATTTTAATGTGTGTTGCGAGGAAGAGATTGATGTTCATCATTTCGTTTATTTAATACATTTATTCAGTTATTCCAGCACCTTTTGCCAACAAAGCTTTATTTCCCCCATTGAATTCCCTTGACGTCTTTGTTGAAAATCGATGAAGGTGGTCAAAAGGTACAAATTTCCAGTTTTAAGATAAATAACTACTGGGGGTGTAATATAGAATTTGATGACTATAGTTAACACTGCTGTGTGATATATCTGAAAGTTACTAAGAGAGCAGATTCTAGACGTTTTCATAACAAGGAAAATCTATTTTTGTGTTTTGAATCTGTGTGCGATGATGGATATTAACTAAACTCACTGTGGTAATCATTTCTCAATATATGTGTGTCAAGTCATTACGGAGCATACCTTAAACTTCCACAGAGCTCTATGTCAGTTACATCTCAACAAAACTGAAAAGAAAATCAATTGATCCTTTGCGTGTAGGTCAAGTTCTGGACTCACTTCTCTGTTCCATTGATGCAAGTTGTCCATCCTTATGATAATGTGACACTATTGTGATTAATCGATTTTTATGGCAAATCTTAAAATCCTCAAGTGTGAGTCCTCAGACTTTTTCCTTTTTCAAAATTGTTTTGGCTATTCTGGGTACTTTGATTTCCACATAAATTTTAGAATCCACTTGTCTATGCAGTCCCTTAGTGTTCCATAGAATTCTCTAATGAAACCCTCTACAACTACAAAGAATCTGTTGGAATTTTTATTACATTGCATTAAATCTATAGGAAAACAGATATCTTAACAGTATTGATCCTTTTTATGAATATGTGTATATATCTCTGTATCTATTTAGGTTCCTGTTAATTTCTCTCAGCAATATTTTGTAGTTTTCATCTTGTACATCTTTTATTAAATTTATTCCTAAGTGTTTAAAAGTATTTCTGATACTATTAATGATACTTTAAAAATATATTTTCCAGTTGTTTGCAGCTATTTAAGCATACTTTTTTTTGCTACTGGCCTTGGGTATTGTGACATTGTTAAATTCACTTATTTTAGTAGTCATTTTGTAGCTCCCTTTGGATTGTCTCTATAAACAGTCATGTCTTCTACAAGGAAAGTCAGTTTTACTTCTTCATTTCCAATCTAGAAACCTTTTATTTCTCTTTCTTTTCTTATTGCACTGCCTAGCATCTCCAGTGCAATGTTGAACTATACATTTTCCCTTAAAAACTGATGAAACTAAACTTGTTGATATGTAGTATTTTCATTATCAATCAGTTCAAAATATTTTCTAATTTCCCTTTAAATTTCTTCCTTTGATAATAGGATATTTAGAAGTATTTCAGGTCTTTTTATACATATTACTAGTCATTATTTTTTATTAATTTCTTTTTTTTAACTTTTTTTTTGAGTTATAGCCAGTTTACAATGTTGTGTCAATTTTCAGTGTAAAGCACAATTTTTCAGTTTTACATGAACATACATATATTCATTGTCACATTCTTTTTCACTTTGAGCTACCACACGATCTTGTATATATTCCCCTGTGCTATACAGTATAATCTTGTTTATGTATTCTGCATATGCCTGTCAGTAACTACAAATTTCGAAATCCCAGTCTGTCCCTTCCCACCCCTCTAATTTCAATGGTAGTTAGAGAAACCACTGTACATAATGTAATTATTTGAAACTTAGTAAGGTTTTTTAGTGGCTTAGCATATTCCCAAACTTAATTTACTTGAATATACACTTGAAAAGATTGTGAATTCTCCAGTTGTTGACTGTAGTGCTCTGTACATATCAATTAGTATAACATGGTTGATAGTTTTGTTTAGATCTTTTAAACTTTACTGATTGTTTTGTCTCACTGTTCTATATTAATATTTCCTATTATTATGTATTTATCTGTTTCTTCCTATAGTTCAGTCAGTTCTTGCCTCACACATCTTTATGTTTTATTAACTAAATTGCACTTAGAATTGTTAAGCTCTCCTGATCTATTTCTCCATTTATCCCTACAAAACATCCTGCTTAATCTCTGGTAATATTTCTTGTCTTAAGTTCTGTTTTGTCTGATATTAACATAGGTACTTCTACTTCTGGGTTAATCAGATACTTTTTATTATGCTATTTATTAATATTGCTAAATTTATTATTAATTATATTTTATGTAAAGTATCATGATCTTTCAATAATACTGTTCCACTCCTATCCATTCTTGTGCTGTTGTCAGATATTTTGTATCTATATACAGTATAAATGCCACATTACACAGCACAGTGTTACAAGTTTTGCTTTAAATTGCTTACTATCTTCAAATAAATTTAGGGCACTAAAAAAAAGATGCCAACGTATTAATCATTTATGGTGTTCTTTATTTTTTTCCTGTATATCTGAGTTTATATCTGGTGTCGTTTGCCTTCCACGTGAAGAACTTTACAAGCATTTCTCTAGTGCAGGTCTGCTGGCAAAGTATTCTTTTAGCTTTTTGTTTTAATTGGAAATGTTCTTATTCCACTTTAAGTTTTGAAGGATGTTTTTGCTGGATATAGAATTCTGGGTTATCACTTGTTTTGTTTTATTTGTTTGTTTGTTTGTTTGTTTCACCACTTTTTGTTCTGTGAACAATCCAAGCCCATTTCACCCCTGGTCCTCTCTGCTTGCTGTTTACTCTCCCTGGACACCTCTTTAAACAGTTCCTCACATCACAGGCTAATCCTCATCCCTCCGGTCCCATTTTCCACTTCTCAGAGATCTCCGTTGACCACACTATCCAAAACCACCCTTCTTCTCCGTGACTTCCTCATTTTCCTGTTTCCATCCTGTGCAACTCTTCTATGATGTTTTTACTTATTTCCTTGTTTCTTGTCTTTCTACCTGAATAGCTCCATATGCAAATTTATTCGGCTTTATTGCCTCCTACATTCTTGGCATCGAGCAAAATACCTGGCATCATAAGAAAGGCACGATGATGTTTCTCTAATGTGGAATGGATGCAGCTGAAGTTGGCAGAACATCTGAAGTCTAGCTTTGCTGGACTTGAAAAGACACACCGAGAGTCACGTACTGCTAAACTCTGCAGGACCATCTGCTTTGCACACTATGCTAGGGAATATAAATACAAAAGCCATGCATCTTCAAGAGGCCTTTCCAGATTCTCTGCATTAGAAGCAAGTTCCTCCTCTAGTTTTCATAATATTCCACTTCATCTTCACTGTGGTACTTTTTGTCATCAACCCTGTACTATTGCGATTTGTATACACAGCTTCCCTCTCCAACTGGATTATCAGCAGCCTGCAGGCAGGGACAGTATTTCTGAAGAAGACATATTAGCAATCCTGCAGAAATAACCATTCGGTCTGCAAAGGTTTGGGGATACTCCTAAAATGGTATTGCACTGAAAATGAATTGAATGAGAAAGTTAGCATTTTTTGTTTAATAAGATTTTCTTTTTCTCTAAGGAAAAAGGAGCTGTATAATTCCAAAGTAATTAGGATTTCAACAGAGCATTAATAAAGCTCTAAGTTCCCACCAAGGACACTGTGTCATGTGTGGGGGAGGACTCCTCTTCCCCTCCTCTGCCTTTGTTCTTGTTTATATGCACTGCCTTTCCAGTTTATGGTCCCTGGAGTTCGCATCGCAATAAAGAGCCAAATATCTCCTGCCCACGCCTCTGCTCGGCTTGCAGAGCAGGAGAACTGTAATGGAAAGCAACAGATCAGAATATTTTTTAAATTTATTGGTGATCTTAAAAATGCTTATTTTTTAAACATAAATATTTATGCCTGTTGCCACGCTGAACTTCCGTTCATTGTGAGGGGGCCCGTGATGAGTCTGCCGTCTGAAGGGGACCCATATAAATAGTGGTTACCGCTTATTATGACAAAATTGATGGAAAACTCTGGAGGCAGGAAATCCTGAAGCTGGCTTTCATATTCTGAATCTGTGCACAGAAGAGCAGAGTAGATCAGCCCAGGATAAGCATTCAAACAACTCACATGCAGGTTGTGATAACTTACGGCCTCTGGGTTTGGGGACTACATAATCTTCCTGAATCATGCCCACCTGTAAAACAGAAAAGCCATGTTCGCGTAGCTCTTCGTTATGGAATAGCTTTTTTTTTTTTTTTTTTTAAGACGCAGTATTGTCTCTGACAAGTTCAAGTTACCAAAAGGAATATGACTCCATGGGGCAGTACATTTTGGAAGTCTGTGTGTGTGTTGGAGGTGGGGGTTATAAGGATGAAACTTCTTACAGATTCCCAGGCCCCAGCCAAGATTTATAGAAGCAGATTCTGCAGACACTCTGCCTGGGAATCTGCATTTTAGAACCGGCACCGGAGGATGTAACTGGGACGTTTGGGAGTCATTGCTGGAGGGACTAGCCAAGAGCTGTTTGTTTCATCTCTGAAGTGCCTGTCAATCAGTGCCTGGAAAGTTTCGAGTCCTGTGGACAAAGAATGCCACCTGCCATGTCAGTAAATGAAGGATGCTGAGGCCATCAAGTCATCAGCCATTGCAGCCACCCCCGACGGGGAGCCCTGAGGGAACTCGGGATGGAAACAGGATGCCTGCAGTCAAGCTATGAGCCTGCACGACCCTCAGTCATGCACCCTGAGAAGACTCAGGATGGAAAAGCACAAGATACTGGCCCTGGCTAGCTAAGGCGCATATCGAAGGAATGATTTCAAGGAGCCCAGACTCTCACATCTTCCCATGTATAGAAAAGCGCTAAATTCCTTGACTTGAGATATCTGGTTTTCTTTAATTAACAGTAATCTTTTGATGTTCCAACTATCTGGTCTTTGGTGCAAAAACTCCTTATTCTGGCTCCTCCCCTGCCTGTTCGGAGCAGTCTCTTAGAACCATCTGAGAGGCTGTCTCCAGGGCTTAACGTCTTTAGAATGTCCACTGAATAAAGCATAATTCTCAACTTTTAGGTTGTGCTTTTTTTTTTTTCCAGTCAAAAGTCCTTTAGACTGCCTCCGAAGATCCCAGAGATCTATGGTTTCATTGTTTTTTTTTTTAATAACAAAATTGACTCTTTGTTTTAATTAAAAAAATCATCTTGTCTTCCATCTCAAAAATGGCTTCTCTCTTTGCTTTGCCGACCAGTTTCCCTTTGACACCTTTGTCCCTTTCTCCATTTACCTTCCCTCTCTGTCTCTCTTTTTTTTCTTTCATTGAAGTATAGTTGATTCACAATGTTGTGTTAGCTTCTGGTGTACAGCACAGTGATGTATATGTGAATCACTATGCTGATTATTTTTTACATATACATAGGTATATTCCATTTCATAGTCTTTTTCATTTTCTTTGTAGGTTACTACAAGATATTGAATATAGTTCCCTGTGCTCTACAGTAGATCCTTGTTGTTTACCCACTTTATATACAGTAGTGTGTATCTGCAAATACTTGAACTGCAATTTATCCTTTCCTATCCCCTTTCCCCCGGTAGACTTTTTTAAGGAAGTAGCCATTTTTTTTGTTAGTTTCTTTGGGGGTGGGGTAATTAGGTTTATTCATTAATTTATTTTTATAGGAGGCACTGGGGGTTGAACCCAGCACCTTGTGCATTCTAAGCATGCACCCTACCACTTGAGCTATATCCTCTCTGCCCCCATTGACTCTTTTCTTCCCCCCACCCTATTGACTCTTAATTGAACAATTAGGTAAGTCAGTGTCCAATTATTATGCAATTGAAACTAAAACAACAAATTTGTTCTTAACACTGGCCAAACCAACTTACCATATCACATCAAATAGGTTTCCCTGAAACACGCATTGGGCTATAGGAGTTTGAAAGTCTATAGAAAGTTCTGCTGTCTGTCCCGTAATCAACACAAGAGCAATTCTCATGCCACTGTGATATTCAATAAGCAGGACCCACTGGACGTCACGAGAAGTAACTTTCTTCTTGCCAATCACTGCCCTTTCAAATGATCTCTGTGGGGTTAATTTTTTCCTACCCCTTGGGTAAAAACTAGGGTAAGTTTCATGAATTTTCGTTCACTTTTAAGTAGTGAAGCGTTCTTTACTTTCATTCCTAGATACATAAAAGTTCTATGTCATTAACTGATATGTCCAGGTGTCTACTGAGAAAAAAAAAAAGCACAGCCTAAAAGTTGAGAATTATGTTTTATTTGGTAGACTTACTGCGGATGTAACCCCGAAAGACAGCCTCTCAGATAGCTCTGAGGGGCTGGTCCAGAAAGGTAAGGGAGGAGCCAGGATATATAGGAGATTTTTGCAAAAACATGTAGTTGGACATCAAAAGATTACTGTTAATCACAAAAACAAACATTTCAAGTTAATGATGCTCACGCTTTTCTAGGCATGAGAAGGCGCAAGAGTCTAGGCTTGTTGCACTCATTCCTTCGACGTGCATCTTAACTCTCCAGGGCTGGTACCCTGCTCTTCTCCATCCTGAGTCCCCTCAGGGCGCAGTACCATCACGGGCAGCCACAGTGGCTGATGGCTTGAGGGCCACAGCACCCTTCGTTTACTGAAATGGCAGGCAACATTCTCTGTCCACACAGGGTAGAAAAATAATTTTTTAAATATCTCCAAACTTCATTTAACGTTTGTTTTTCCCCTCCCTCAGTGCCTTTCTGCTTGGGCTGCCTGTATGTCATGGGTAAAGAGTGTGTTAGTTGCCCGTCTTTTCCTCCACCCGGGGCTGTGGCTTTTCTTCATTTATCTCAGCAGGCTGCCCCCGGTTCCTCCAGGGCTGATGGATGCAGGGAATCAGGTTAGAAAGGCAAGGGAGATAAAAGTGTACCTGATGGATGCACCTTCAAAGCTAACATAGATGCTGCCTGACTTGGCAGGGGCTGCGAACTGACTCTTCTCCTGGGGTGATTTCATGGCTATTTCCAGAATTCAGCATTCCTTGATGGGGGCTAAGTATCTCCTCTGGGGTCACTTGGTGGCCCTAGATATCCAGCTGAACCCCGCTAGCATCTTTCTGTTGAGGACGCATTGCCCCCACCGCTCACACGTACCTGGTACCCACGTGGTCTGTAGGAAACTCTCACATCTTTTGTTCTGACAAGCTCGGAGCACACAGGCCACGCCCAATCCCTCCACCTCTCTCACTTTGCCATCAGAGTAGACACTTTGGATCTGGCAGGTGGTGTAGAGTCCTGCACTCTGCTCTCCGAGCACAAGAAGGCGTGCCTCAAGCTCTCTGAATCCTTTCCCCGTAGGTTTGAGGTGAGAGAGAAGGGATTCCCCCATCTCACGTGGAGCAGAGTTAGTCAAACTGATTGTACCATATGGCTCCCTTTAAGAAATTCACTATCCTTTTCTTTCTTTCTTCTCCAGTCTCTTTTTTAGACTGGTGGTGAGTGGTCAGCTCGGGTTGGAAGCTGGTTCCGGACCACTTGCTTTGGATGTCCTGAACCGTGCCTCTCATTCCCTATATGGTGGGTTCAGGTTGCACCTGTGTCTTAGAGCTTCAACTTAGGGCTTCATCCAGGACATTGGGAAATAAAGGTTTTCTTATCACGTCTCTTGGAAATCATAGTAATAGCTAATTTGTGTTGATTGCTTGTTGTGTACCAGACACTTTCATACGTGCTTTATCTTACTCAGTCCTATAAAGAATCCTATAAGGAAACAGAAGTTCAGAGAAGTCAAATAATTTGTGTAATGCCATCCAGGCAGTAGGTTGCAAAATTCTTCCAACACTGAGTGTTAGTTTCTTTTACTTCATTTTATTTCTTTCTTTTTCTTTTCTTTCTTTAAGAATGATTTTGTCTCTTAAAAAGGAAATACTGTGCACTCATCGGGAGAATAAAATGCTGTAGCTGTTTAATCTCTTGATTTTCCAATGGTTTTTGGAGCAAAGTTAGTAACAACAACTCTCATTTAATATAATTATTCACTTAATCCTTATAAAACCTTGGGATGTGGATGGTTTTGTCCTCATCTTTTAGGTGAGGACACTGAGGCCAGGAAGAAATTATGTGACTCCTCCCACAGGACACAACCAGGAGTATCTGGAGCCAAGATTTAAAGCCACAGTTTCAGACCAGGACTCTGAGTCTGCTTTTCTCCCCATTCCGAAGGGACGGAACAGCAGAAGGAAGCTGCTGCATCATGGGTCTCTGAGCTGCGGCCGATGTTTGAAGTTGTTTGGCTGAAGCTTCTTTCTAGCACATTTGACTCCAGATGAGCCAGTGTGACACAGGAGTCAAGGTTTTTCCTAAACTCCTGGAAAACAAGGAGCATCTTGTTTATCTTGGAATCCCTGGTGCCTGGTCCAAAGTTGGTGCTCTGTTAATAAATTAAATCAGTATGAATAGCTTTCTTTTAAACTCTCTGGTGGAAAGGAAGTTTTCGTGTGGATTAAATTAATATAGTATTTACTTCTCATGGGTATTTACATTTTTTAAAATAGAAGCATGGTTGATTTACCATGTTGTGTTAGTTTCAGGTGTATAGCCAGGTGATTCAATTATATATATATTTCAATTACATACTATATATATATATATATATATATATATATATATATATATATATATATTCTCTCTCTCTTTCTGTGTGTCTGTATGTGTGTGTGTGTGTGTGTGTGTGTGTGCGTATATTCTTTTTCAGATTTTTTCCAATTTAGGTTATTACAAGATATTAAATATAGTTCCCTGTGCTATACAGTAGGTCCTTGGGTATTTACATTTTATAAGATGAAGATGATCCTGGAAGAAGAACTCGAATGAATGATATCTAAAGTTGAATTTCTGAATCTCACTGGAGTAGATGTGGGAAAGAAATTGAGACAGAGTGTTTCCCTGGAGTCTCACGTTTCATTGCAGAAATGACAGCTTACCATGTCTACATGCCTGAAGGAAAAAGTGGAATGCTCCTTTGTTTGGGGTACAGAGTATCTGGAAACATTCTACCTCAAAGAAGTATGTTCTACTAATTCCAGTCATCCAGAGATGGGACAGGCTGCTTGCAATGTATTCATGGTCATACTTCCGTTAGAGACCCATTGGCTGGGCTCTGGAAGGAGGGACTGAAGCATGATTGGCGAGGTCGACCAGATGGCTTCCAGGACACGCTGTCCCTGAACTTGGCGGAGATTCAGGTGGTTGATGACAAGGATGCAGCTGACCAGGTCTGTGTATCTGTCGTCCGCAGGTCTGAGGCGCAATTACAGATGCACCATTTGCAGTGTCTCTCTGAACTCGATAGAACAGTATCACGCCCATCTGAAAGGATCCAAACACCAGACCAAGTAGGTACTTCTGTGCTTTCGTTCTTCGGTCCTTTTGTATGTAATTTTTTAGCATGGTGAGTAAAGGCTAAGTAGTTTACTTATTTCAAAATAAGTAGATGGAAACGACCTCTCCTGTCTCCAAAGTCCCCTTGATGTTTATGCTCCTCAAGCCTCCAGACTCTGCCTAGCTCTGCTTGAAGAATGACTTCTGTTTTTGACCCAGACATGACAATTTTTTTTATCGTTTCATTTTTTTTGAAGGACAGTCGGCACATGTGCATGAACTTCAGGGACCCTTTAGATCTATATTGAATGTTTTTAGATAAACAGTGTAATCTCTGCTTGGAGGGTGGGCCAGACCTCAGTGTTGCGAAGTCACATTCTATGAATGTCTTTCTTCGACCACTTTCCATTTCTAGATGAATATTGGTGATTAGTAGGGAAACCTAACAAATCCCCTGGACTTGTAAGTCATTCACACACATAGCTCTTTCCAATTAAATGAATGCTTATTCTTTTTCTTTTAACAAAAATTCTCGTGATTTTAAATCAGAGAAGGCTAATCAGGTGTAATTCTACCAGTATCTATACTGGGCATTTAAAAAAAAACAACAATGACCTTAGTTTTTAGGTCTTTTTAAAGTAGCTGCTAGGACTGCTAATAAAATCAAATAAAATAGGATAAAGCAAAGACTATCTCAAAAATATGTACTTTTCCTAATCATAATTGTTTCCATTTCTCTCATATTCATTAGCAGAATTGTTGAACAGATTTGACTGTATCAGGGCCTCATGAATAATGAATGATTCATTCAACAAACATACATGAAGCCCTCACTATGTATCAGACCCTGAGTGTGCAGTGAGGGAGAAGGGAAGGGCTGACGTAGGTCTTCATCTTGGGGTGCTCCCCGCCGGGCTGGGGAAACAGTCGTGTAAATCCACAAACTATTCTTCAATCCCATGATGTGTGTACCCAGAGCCTTGAGGACCAGGGTGAGGACAAGCAGGCTAAGCTTTACAGGGACATTGGGACAGACGCTGAGCTCATAAGGGTGAAGTCAGGGTCTGATTTTGTTCATCATTGTCCCCCAGTGCCACGCCCAGCACTTGTTAACTTATGAAAGATTTTATGTACCTTCTTGCTTGAGTGAATGTGTGGTTTTAAAAGATGACTAACAGTTTTCTGAGCAGGGTTATGAGGGAGGCACATTCCAGGTAACAAAATTTCTTTGCAAAGATCCTGTAAACATGGAGGTCCCGGGGGTTCTGGCTTCAGGGAGGAAGTTTAAGCCTAGAGTTAGTTATTGACTCTCTGTCTTCCCTCGACGTTGGGCTGCTTCGGGAGTCAAAGCTGCTTTCATGACTTCCTTTACTCTGACCCACCCCAGAGGACTTTTATCAAGGTGATTATTCAAAAACAAGATTTCCTCGGATCTGTCACCGAGGACCTAGAGCATCCATGTTGATTATTGGGTACCGCTGTCTCGTCCCCCTCCCAACCAAAAAAAAAAAATAGTCATTTCATCATCTCTGTTATGTTGTGAGCCACACCATATGCATTCCGGCGAACATACATTCGACAGAGACACAGACCCATTACAAGGAGCTGCAATGAGAAACGATACGCTTTTAGGAGCATACATTTATTGCTCTTAATAAAAGAAAACAGACAGTAGTGGCCAGGTGGCATGAATCACGTAAATAACTAATGCAGATCGTGTCTCCCGCTTCGGGAGAGTGTTTACCTCTCTACGTGTATATTTAAAACTTCGTGTGTTGGAATTTGTGTTAGGGATTTTCACATCTGAAAATTTTCACATCATTGTCTTTAATCCTCTGAACGGTCTTGAGATAAATATTAATGATCCATTATTTGATAGGAGAGAACTAAGTCTGTGAGGGGCTAAGTAACTTACCCAACCTCACCTTGCTGACAAATGGCAGAGCCTGGGCTGAACCTGACGGTGTCTGACTCACGCTTCCAATTAATTCATTTCACTCCGTTAACCACAGACAAGCTGAGGACACAGGACTGCAGGGACGATGATGGATTCAGAAAAGGGGCATTGCTTCCCTGGTGTAGTTTAATACATAACATGCCTTCAGAAGGGTTCATCTACTGTGCTGCCCTCTTTCCAATAAACCAGTTTTTTTTTTTTTTTAAATAACCACAAAATCACCAGGTTGCTCTCTTACTGAAGAGGGAGATGAGGGAAGTGTGAAGAAATTAATTGTAATAGCTCTGTCCTGCATGCTCCCTCCACCCTTAGACCTAATTTAAATATCCTGAGTGGGTGCCTGTGTCTTTGTTTATGAGACAGATGGTTCCCGAATTTTCTCGTAATAGCCTTGTTAGGTTTGGTCTTGAGTGTGTGCGAGTCTCATTAAACAGGTGGGAGCATTTCCTTCTCTTCCTAATCCCTGAATGAGTTCGTGGCAGATTGCGGCAATTTCTTATCTTAAATACTAGGAGGAATTCATCAGTGAAGCCATCTAAGCCTAGAGATTTATGTTGCATGCATATTTTCCTTAGAAATGTAATTTCTTTAATACAGAACTATTCACATTTTCCATTCCTTCTTACATCAGTTTATTTATTTATTAAAATTTTTTTTCTTTATTTTCATTATTTTGGAGGAGAGGTAATTAGATTTCTTTATGTTTGGAGGGAGCATTGGGGATTGAACCCAGGACCTTGTGCATGCTAAGCATGTGCTCTACCACTGAGCTACACCCTCCTCCCCTAATATCAGTTTAAATGAGCTGGTTTTTTTTTTTTTTCAATGAATTTGTCCATTGTAGCTCCATTTTTACATTTGGGATAAAGTTATTCATTTTATCCCCTCATTTTATTTTTAATGTCTGTGGAGTATTTTTCATTCCAGGCACTGTTTATGTGTGTCTCTTCTCTGTTTGGGGATCATTTTTGTTAGAAGTTTATCATTCTTTATTAATTTTTTTTGATGAACAAATAATGGGGGTTTGTTGATTTTCTTTATGCACTGTTATTTTGTGACATTTAAAAAATTATTTCCTTCTTTCTGCTTCCTCTGGATCGAATTTGCATTTTCCCCTGAGCTTCTTAATATGAAAATGTAGGTTAATAATTTTTCAGTATGTGCATTGAAGGCTTTCAGTGTGCCTCAACAGGATACTTTCGCTGCATTCTGCAAGCAATTTTTTTTATATCCCCAAAGTCTTAATATGTAGTATTTACAGTGATATTTATTTCAATACAGTTTCTTTTACTGTAAATTTTTCTTTTACTTGTGGTTGTTTAGAAGTGTTATGTTTAAAATCCAGTATTTATGGGATTTTTCTATTTATATTTTTTGTGGTTAATTTGTACCTGGATTCTATAGCAGCCAGAACATATTCTAAATGACTTTAATGCCTCAAAATTTAAGTAGACTTGCTCTGTAGCCCAGGCAAGTGGTCAATTTTGGTAATAGTCCATGTTGACTCGAAAATAATGTGTCTTTTTCAGTAATTGGGTAAATGGTTCTATCTAACAATTAGGTTAGGTTTTTTAATCTTGTTTAAGTAAGTTTTGTCCTCACTGATTTTTGTTTGTTTGTTTGTTTGCTGATTATATCCATGAGAAGCAGAGGTAATTAAAAACCTCCAGCTATAAGCAAAGATTTGCCTGTGTCCTCTTAATTCTATCTTTTTTGTTTTATATATTTAAATGTATATTATTAGATGCTTACAAATTTAGGGGTTTTAAATGTATTTCTATTGAATGGGCCCTTTTTTAAAAAAAATCACCTTTTGTCATCATGAAATGTCCTTCTTTGTTACAAGTAGTATTTCCTTAAAGTCTATATTAGTATCAACTAGAGCAACTCTTCAAAGCCTTCAAAAGTTTTCTCTTTAAATTGTATCCGGCTTTTATTTTGTTCTCAGGTGGACAGTTAGTGAGACGCCAGCAACTCCATCAGAGCTGGAGAAAGCTCTCAGCCAAATGGTTCTTAACTGTTCTAATCTGACTAAGTCAACATGTCAGTAATTTTCAAGCGTCAGTAAGTTTCAAGGTCTTATATTTGTATTTTTAGTAACCATTTCTAGAGAAGGGTTGAGATCATTAAGATTATTGAATTGTATCGTGGAAAGAACACTGAATTTTATTTCTAGTGCAAGTCTGCCCCTGAGTGACCTTGGGCACTGACAGATCTTTAAGTCTCAGTTCCCTCATGGGTGAGTGACAAGATCACAACAAATGGGCACTCACTTTCCATCCGATGCTCACCATCCTGGTGCCCTTTTCTACGGGTCCTCACTTCAGCCTTAAAAGTCTTCCTAAAACAATGTTCCGTGTCAGCCTCTACCATTTATTGAATGGTACCATTTATTGAAGCTAGCAATGCCCCTCCCCAAATTATGTCCGTCCAGAGCCTCAGAATATGACCTTATTTGTACAGAGCGTTTTTGCAGATGTAAAAGTTAAGAATCGCAAGATGAAATCATACCAGATTTATGTGAATGACTTATGGTGTCTTTAGGAGGGAGAGGAAGGGGAGAGTTGAACACATGCATAGAGGAAGCGGCTATGTGAAGACAGAGGCAGGGAAATTGGGGTTCTGTTTCCACAAGGAGCCAGCAGGGTCTGGAACAGGCGAGAAGGATTCTCCCCACAGCTTTTGGAGGCAGTGTGCTCTGCAGACACCTGGATTTCAGACTTCCGTCCTCTAGCACTGTGAGAGAATAAATTTCTGTAATTTTAAGCCACTCAGCTTTCGGTACTGTTTTAAAAAAGCAGTCCTAGGAAGTTAATACAGCATGAAACCTACATGCCTTGTGCCACAAGTCTTCCTTTGGTCATATTTTCTCGGGCAACTGCTTACGATGCCAATGCCAATAATGACAGTGATGATGGCGGTGATGATGAAAAAGAAGATGGTGGTGACGATGATGTACCACTGATAACAGAAGTGGGGCTTCTGTGAGATAGGGGCACGGCAACAGCGTGAAATGCTTTGAAAGTGTCATCATCTCTATTAGGCACAGCATCCCTGTAATTGACCAGAGGCTAGCATCTCTGCTTTATCGATCAGAATCAAGATCCCCAAAATAATGGGCTGGCAGAGATAAGAGCAGAAGTCAGGTTATTGGCCATCATAACTGCTACGTTATAATACTATTACTATCATCTTGCTTTTTACTGGTAGTAAAAAAGCCTTTTTTCTTTTTTTTGGCAAACACCATAAACAGCAAAATGACAGTCAAATTTTGCTCCGTGGTTAAATAGCAAGAAAAATATTCAGCATCTGATGAGATTAAAGGTTTCAAAATGCAAATGATCACACTGACATATAAAGAAATTGCCTATTAGTAGATTTTTCAGCATTTCCAAGGGATCTCGTCTGTCAATTAGTACCTATGTTTAAAATTAAATTTAAAGGCATATGAGTACGTACCTGAGACTAATGAACAATTTCCCCATAACGTACTTAAATTTGAGTTTAGGGAACACTTCAAGCCTCAGAACATTATATTACCTGGAATTAAAGGATGTAGAAGTTGTCATTACGTACTTTGATACTTCAGCGGGTTGAAAATGAGATACAAGTGTCTAAGAGAATAAATCAAACGGAGGGAAAGTTAGTAATTTCTAAAGGTGCTGTTTCCTTTGAGAAGAAGCCTTAAATGGTGATATCCATTGCTTTTATTTTTCTGTAGCTTTTCCCAATTAGTATGAATTCTCTAGACAAAACCTTCATATTATTCATTTCCCCATTATATTCATTTATTTGTGAAGTGATTGAGTGGATGTTCAGTCTCATTTTCAGAGCTAGGATATGTTTGCTTTAAATACTGTGGAATTCGGTTCCTCTGTGCAGAATAGTAATTAGTTGTTCGGGTGGGGGTGGTGCACAATAATAATAAAGAAGATATTTTTGCAAGAGACACCAAGCTTGAAGAACCTTCTGTACTTATGATAAATAAAAGTAGCTTAATATACCAAGAATATGTTCTCTTTGGAAATAAGCAAACGGACAAACAACAGACCAATGCATGGATTTCTTCAAAGGCTAAAAATATGGACATTCTTTGGAGAATTTTCAACGTGGTTTACTGGAATTTACCAAGCATTTCAATAACCAAAGGGGTTGGGACTTTGGCTATGAGTTCTGAGATGAACAGAAAATAGGACAGTATTGAAAACAGAGCTGTCCTTTCCCAAAGAGGGTCAAGTCGTTTCTGTTCAGCGGATAATTATTCGTGGAAAGGCTTGGAATAAAGAACAGAGCCCTAGAGCCCAAGACAACATTTTTGCTGGTCCCATTTGACAGATCCGGTTGTGCAAAAGTGCTCTCCTAGGAAGTAGAGTTAGGAAGTGTCACCAAGTCTTTCCAACCAAAGGGTGAGATTGACATCCCAGGCACCGTGACAAGGCACAAGGGTGGGGATGAGGCAGGGCTGGGGGTCAAAGGGCAGTCTCTCTTTAAGCTTATTTTTAATAGAACATTTGAGTCCCCTATTGCCAAGAGCCCTCCTGTCTCTGAGAAGGGCCTCAGAGTCCACCTTCTCAAATGGACAAGACAATAGGCTGGAGATACCAGACTTTCAGAGAAGCCAAAAAAAAAAAAAAAAAAAAAAAAGATCTGTCTCTCTTGCATGAATACACAGGCAATCCTAACAGCTCTGTTTCTCCCTCGGTCTCACTTCTGCTCTCTGTGAGTTACTGAGGGACACGTTATAATTACAGTATGTGAATTGATGAGGCCTTCTGTGGTCTTGACAAGCACTAAATGGGGAGCATTTTCACTCTTCGGTATTACTTAGAGAGTTGCTAACGGTCCCCAGTGTTCCCTTGCTCATTCATTCCCCGCGCCCCCTGCTGGAGGGACTTGTAACCATCATTTCCTCTTGCTTGAAGTCGACATGAGTCATCCGGGCTCCAGAGTGGTTCGGAGCTGACAAGTCTCTGATTTAATCGTTGGTCCCACTGAACCCCCCGTCATGTTCTTTGTCACGCTGCTTCTGATAAGTCATCCAGGACCAGGCTCCAGGGGTGCAAGGCCATTACCTGACTTGGTTCCGAAAAATGCATCTGCCTCAGGAGAGAAAAAAAACAAAAGTAGGCCTGGAACCCAGAAGGCCTGGGAGGCTGACAGCCAGAGTCCTGGGGTCGCTGCTTCTCAGACCACGTCCCCTCACTGAGTTTCAGCGTCCTCACTGAATACAGGGTAGTCAAGGTCGCAGTCAATCTAACGGTCTCTAATTTTATAACTTTAAGGTTGAGCTTTTTAAATTTTTAAAAATTATTTAAAATACTATTTTTTACTTAAAATTATTTAAAATAATTATTTAAAATCACTTAAAATATTTTTAAATTAATTATATAAATATATTTATTCATATAAAATATTGTTTTTATTAAACTTTTCAAATTTAATTATGTAAATACATGTAGTTTATATAAAATATTTTAAGATATTTTAAATTATTTAATTATGTAAATAAATATATTTATTTATATAAATATTTTTAATATTTTAAAATTATTTAATTATGTAAGTACATTTCTTTACACAAAATATTTTTTATTTAAAATATTTTAAAATTATTTAAGTATGTAAATAAAATGTTTACATAAATATTTAAAATTTTTTATCTAATTATGTAAATGCATACATTAATTTACATAAAATATTTTTATTTAAAATTACTTAAAATAATTAATTTAAAAAACAATTTAAAATAATTTCATAAAATAATTTTTAAAATTATTTAAAGTATTTTTAAAATTATTTAAAATATTAAAATAGTTTCCAGCTGTAGAAGACTGGCTGTAAAATAGCCCTTCTTTAGTGTTTCCTTCTGCCCTGCTGAGTGGCCCAGAAGCTGAGTAAGCCCCTCAGAGTTAGGTTCTGTGAGAGGAAAGGTGTCCTCCAGGCCTGTTTATCCTGGCCTTGAACAAAAGGCAAAGACGCTTTTCAAACACTCATGACTTGGGGCAAAAGAGGTGAAGTTGGTCCCCTAAGGGGAAAGCAGAGAAAGCAGCTTATTTTCACATCCTTCCAAACTGTGACTACCGAGCGCACATTCTGGTGGCTTCTCGGGTAAATGGGGATGGGTGAGGCGGAGAGAGGAAGGCTGTAAAGGTGACCTTGACCCCTCACCTGAGCAGTCCCGGCTTCTGGCCTTACACTCATTCTGGGTCTTCTCCAAGTTACTGTAACCCCTTCTGACACGTCTCACCAGAGTTCCTCAGAAACTAGGTCATGCGCCTTTGTAAGCCATCTGCATCTGCCCTTGACTTCTCCAACCATCCTTTAGTAGAACACTGCGTTTGGCCAACACTTGTTTAATCTCTTAAAAGTTATCATGGAACATGCAATGCCAGGGAATTGAATTAAAATAAATAAAAGGGAGGAGGGTATATAGCTCAGTGGTGGAGCACGTGCTTAGCATGTAGGGGGTCTGAGGTTCAATCTCAAGTGCCTCCGTTAAAATAAAGAAATACAAATAAATAAATAACCTAATTACCTCTTCCCTCAAAATTTTTTTAATAAAATAAAAAGATGAAAAACATTTTTTTAATTTATAAATAAATAAATAAGTAAATAAATAAAGGACCTTGCTTCATTTAGGTCGATGTTGTTAGGGAAGTAGGCGGAGGAGGTAAGATGGGAATGGAAACACGCCTTGGTTGTGTTCCTGAGCCCCGTTCTCCATCACTGCTCTTTGGTTGGAGGAGAGGGTTGAGTGGGTCCATTTTAGCTGGGATGTTCATAGTGTGGATGGAACAGTGGTGTGAGAGATCGAACACATCAGCTGCTCACCCCCATTCAGTTCATTCCCACAACCAAAATCTATGGAGTGCCTGCTGTGTGCGGGGCATTGAAACAGGCCTTGAGGACCACAGAAGGAGACCATCACACCCCCACCTGTCTAGCTGAGGGGACACAACACGTAGTCAAGTCATTATAGTTAAAATCAACGTAGGAGATGGACAGTATAAGACGTACAAAGTGGAATTCAGGAGTGATTGCAGGAAAGGTGGGTGTGGAGTGAGTGCAGCACAGTGGCTTGGGTTCAATCCTGGCTCTACGGCTGCTGATTGGGTGACCTTGAACTTGTCCTTCAAGGCCTCTCTGGAGCTTAGTTTCCATGTTATGTTAGTTTCCATGTTAGTTAATGTAAAACGTAATATCATAAAAATTCATAGGGAAACAGACGGTGGTGAGGATTGAGTTTTAAAAACAGGAAAAAAAAATCGGTAACAAAAAATACGAAACTTCTTATCCAGTACTTGGCAGGAACTTTTTCTCAGTAAGTGTTCATTAAAATTCTTCATTAATGAAATGGCATTTGCAGTGGGCGTTGGGAAGTGGGCAGACGACTGCTGAGGAATCGCTCAGCACTTCGTCTGTAAGATGGCTCTGGAATTCTTCAGCGCAAACTCTAGTTTCTTGTCCAAAGTTGGGGTTTTGGACTCTCCCGGAAGGTTCAGGGCCACTCAGGGTTTAGAACCTAAACGGACCAAAGTCAGGGGGTTATAAAGAGTGATCTAGGACCAGCCTCCAAAGACTCTCCTCATTCTGAGTTTCCTGTGGTTGTCTGCCTTCTGCCGGCTCCACGTCTTCACTTGATGCCACAGTTTCAAGCTTGGTACTAGAAGGAACACTTTTGAATGCTCCCAATTCACGTGGTCTTGACACCCTGATTCCTCTGCCAGCCTCCTGCTTTATCCTGCTTTGATTACCAGTTGCGTTTCATCATCTGTAATGAGTGCATTTACTCTCCAAAGATTATGGATTAAAAATTGTGAAAATAAATAAAATAAATTGAATTATTTTCCTGGCTGCATCTCCTGAAATAATTCTCCTAATATTCATTAAGGCTCCCTGGAGAGAGTTTCTTTGCCATTCTGATAATACAGGGTTCATTTTTCATTTCCATCTGCATTTGTGATTTTTACCGTCAAAAAACTACCTGTATCCTTTCTACGCAGGCATCTCTCTGCTGCAGCTTATCATAGTAGACTTTTGGCTCCTCTCAACATCGACTTACTCGATCCAACTTTGAGTCACAGCATTTGATAAATGCCCTATATTTCAGAATTGGAAGAGCTTTCTAAAAAAATCATGATCTCCATGTATGAGGGAGACACCTCTTTAAATGTTAACGATCAGCATTTTGAAGGTTTTGGGGTTTTTCCTTCTTTGAGTTAATATCGTCGAGACTCATCTATATTGTGTTAAGAATAGCCAAACATAACCAGAATCGGGACCTCTGTCAGAATATACATCTGTATGAGCGTCACTAGTCACATAGGTGTCACTTTTAATAGTCCTTAAGAGAATATAGGAAATGTGTGTTTTTCTAGAGCTTTTTGGGTCGCAGAGACATCTCATTCCTTTTCATGCTGTGTAGTCAAATACAAATCAAAGTCTATACAGCTAGCTTTCAGAAATGTAGGTGATATTTCAGGCTCAGGACACAATCACTTCAAAGTTCTTCCCACGGCGTCAGCTGCTGTTACATTCTCCAGAGACATACCTGTCTTTTCTCTTCCTTATTTAAGTCCCTTTTTCTTCTAAAGACATCTAACAGGGTAACATGTGCTCCTGACTCTTTTTTGATTTCTAAAACCATCACCACCGAATTTATTCCTGTCCTAAAAGAAGAGATCTTATAATAGCCTCAGCTAGAGGAATGTCAGACCTCCGATTTTATTCCCTTGATAATGGATAAAGTTCAAACAATGGATTCCTTCTTCTAACATCTTTTCAGTGCTGAATAAGATAAACTTACAATTAGCTCAGATTTTCACGGTCAGGCAACTTACTCAATTAGAATCTGGTCCTTGAGTATCTCTATTAGAAAGTACACTTTAAGTCTCTGTTGTAGATGGGTTTAGCCAGGTGTTTTAAAGTTTCTCATTTTAAAATCTGGTTTTTAGGTCACTATAATTCTTACTCAGGGCGACTGAGCAGGGGGAGCTTCAAAATTTTTAGCAGCCTCCATACCCAGAAGGTTTAGAAACAACTACACAGGTTTCTTTCTTTTGTTATTGACACATAGTTGGTTTACAAAGTTGTGTTAGTTTCTGGTGTACAGCATAGTGATTCAGTTATATATATATTCTAATATATATATTCTTTATATATATATAGATATCCTTTTTCATTATAGGTTATTACAAGCTATTGAATATAGTTCCCTGTGCTATGCAGTAAGACCTCATTGTTTATCTATTCTGTGTATAGTAAGTAGTTTGTATCCATTAATCCCAAACTTCTAATTTATCCCTTCCCTCGCTTTCCCCTTTGGTAACCATACGTTTGTTTTCTATGTCTGTGAGTCCCTTTTTGTTTTATAAATAAGTTCATTTGTGTCATTTTTTTGGATTCCACATGTAAGTGACAGCAGAGGATGTTTGTCTTTGTCCGTCTGACTTACCCATCTACAGCAGTTCCAAGACTAAGAAACCAAATGTCGTAATTGTGTTCTTCCATATTATGTAAGTCCTGCAGGTCAAATGTATGCTTCCCATGGAAAAGAGAGACCAGGTCAGAATGTAATCTGAGCGATTCATTACAGCCAGGAAATTTGGTGGATTGGACGGAGGACATTTCCTGTCCTCCTTCCAAAAGTGTGTCACACCAGGATGTCGGGAAAACATCAGTTACAAGTAAAAGATCTGTCAGTGCTTTTCATTATATATGCACATTGGAGAGGCATCTTTTATTTAAGATTTAACTCTCAAGAACCTGGGGAGCCAGCCACCAACTACTCAACCTTCTAGAACAGGCAAGTGAGGGCTCTGTAGTGAGTTCACCCTGCGGGTGGAATTTGATCCACTCATGACCCGGAGGTCTTCAGTGAGACAACATGTCGTGATGAAGGAACACTGAGATGTTCACTGATTGGGTGGGTAGTTTAGCAAATCACTACATAGTGATCCGCTGCCTGTTAGTTTCTAAGGCACTTAGACAAATTAACAAGTCACATTGCCTAGCCTTAAAGCACTTGTGTAATTTTTTTTAAATGCCTGAATACTGAAGCTTTGTGATCCCAGAGAGAGATCCCTCATTCAGAGGCTCACTGAGCTTGGAGGAGTGAGAGCTGGTGGTCCGTCTTGGTGGTGAAAGTCAATGATCTCTCTGAGCAGCTGTCAGGGCCCAGGAGCCCGGTGACCGGGCACAGAGTCATCACCTGCTCTGCCCTCAGGCAGGGGTCCATCACCGGGAATGGAGGTTCCAGGTGCAGCTTTTAGTATCCAAAGCAGCCTGGAACCTGAGCTGGGCAGGGAGGAGGGGTGCCAAGTATGAACAGGATAAGGCATTTGCTGTTTTATTGTCTGGGTCGTCACAAAAGCTTTGCCTTTAAAGTCTTTACCAAAAAAAGCCTTTTCTTTCTTCACTCAAAACTTTGTATTTTCTGGGTTTTCTTTGGAGAACCCTCATGATTTATAGATGATGGTTTAAATCTTGTAACACCTGGTAGGATATTTCATTGCTAGTCTTGGGAAGAAACCAGGAATGAAAAAATGAAGAATAGGTAATATTTGTGATCAAAAAATGATGGTTAGAGGCGTATATCTGTCCAACTGCTGTTGACAATCAATTCTAATTATTCATTTGCTCTTCCTGCTCATGATGCTTTCTCTAGTGTATGGATCCAGGAATTGATAGCAAATGATTAGCTTCTACAAGATAACACGCGGATAAAAGAATGAGCCTGAATCAGATATTCATAACAAGAACTGCTTTATTGTTCTGAAGCAGAATTTTTTTTTCCTTTTACTATCCATGCAGGTAATTTTTCTTTTAACTTTGAAGTTGGATTATTCCCGGATCTTTTGATTAAAATATCTCATCCTGTGCCCACAATGGATGCTCCGCAATTAATAGTCTTTCTTTTCTCAACCGTTTAATGAGGGTTGAGGCCAATGCAGGATTTGAGTGACTAAAGTCAATGAATACCATGAATATCTTTCCCAAAATGTTCTCTGCTAATTGTGAGGAACTTCTCCATCCCCCCGGGGGAATGTGACAGGCTGTGCCGCTGGACCTGCCTAAGGATGTGATCTCAGGCAATTGCTTTCTTCTCTCAAAGTGGTACCCGCCTCCAGCACACCTGCTAGCTAACTAGCAAAGCTTTTCTTTTTTTTCACAGAGAAAAAAAAATATTTCTGTCTATTTAACCATAGAAGTCCAGGCAGGGCTCATGGGTCAATGGGGTGTGTAAATGGAAAAATAGGAGAATCTTATCTGGAGACGTGTGGATGGGAGGGCCATCCACACATAGAAATATAGGTAGAAATATAAAGGGTGTCATTGAGTGGAGCAGAGGAGGCAGAAGGGGGGCTGAGACTGGGAAAGTCAAGTGTGGCATCTTTGGGCCCAGGGATAGGCAACCATGAAGGAATGACACCCGCTTCCACATACTCTTGACTTATAAAAAGACGAGTGAGGAATGTCAGACTCAATGAGTGAAATGGTTCTTCTACACAGCGATGTTTCTAGACCTCCTTACCATCATGGCTTTTGTCCATTGTGATGTCTTTGGCTTCTCTAGCTTTGTATCTACAGAGTAGGGGTTTCGAATATTCTGGAATATTCTGGAATAACTGTAGATGTGCTAGCCTCATGACTCACCCATTTTTATCCCTTTGGAGGACAGACAGGGAAGAAGTAGCTTCACTGTCATTGTCAATCAGAGGAAGGTTGGTGGCAAGCAGATGTGAGGAGTCCAGGAGGGTGGGGCCTGGGATGGGAAAGGGGAGAAGGGTCCTCCTCCCGTGGCCACTGGATGGAAGGTCAGTGGTTGCACCTGCAGGGGTCTGACCACGGGATGCAAAGGTAGGGGCTGGAAGGGGCTGCGGAGCCCCACTTCTCCCCATCACCCCAGTTTCTGATTGGTTTTCAGAGTCAAGGGTTGGCTATCTTTAGGGACAGATCCACTGTAGCCTAATAAATCATGTCCTCCTCATCTGTCTTCATGTGCATTGGTCCAGTCAGAGGGTTGAGGGCAGAGAGAGATGGATTATCAAGTCATGCAGAATCATGCAGGTGAAAACATTTCTTAAGACAGAGTTCTCAGTCGAATTTTAAAATCTAGTGTAGGACACTTCCTTTTCATATATATATATATATATATAAAATTTTTTTTTTTTTACTTTAGAACTGTTTCTCCTATGAGTGTTACTCAAAGTAGATGAACTGCATCTGTTCCTTTTGGATTTTGACAGCAGAGGTGGTTATGCTTTCCTGGCATGTTCCTCCTTTTGTAGAGCTTAATATTTGAGAATAATTCCCTTCCATTCTGGGTGTTTAATCTATATCAAGCAAAATAATCAGATATTGCAAGAATAGAAGACCAGCCAGTGTGAGCCCTGCCTTCAAGAAGCGTAGAGTTTAAATGAGGCTAGTAAGTTAACAGGTAACCATAATAAAAGCACGCTGAAATGCTAACGTATGCGAGTGACTTTACATAACATCATGCGAGGACTCAGAGGAGGAAGAGATGAGCCCAGACACGAATGAGAGAGACGTGCTTGGACGAGATGAACATGGGCTGGGGGACAAGGGGGAATTCACTGTCGGTTGGGATGAGTTTAGGGTCTAGGAACACTCAGATGGAAATTCCAGTGGACGTGAAGGCTGATGAGACTGGAGCTCAGATAACGGATGGTGGTTGGAGTTACAGATTCGGGCATCATCAGCTCATAGGAGATCATTGAAGTGGACGAGCTGCTTCAAAGACAGTGTAGGGTGAAGAACAGGGACCCACACACTCATGCACACGTGCGCACGCGTGCACACATACACAGGCAGGGTGACAAAGGAAGTGACGTCAGCATTTTCCCCCGTAACACCACCTCTTATACTTCTTTTCAGGTGGGAGCAGAATAGGACAGATTAGTGCTTCCAAAGCCAAGGATGAAGAGTATTTCAGGAAAGAGGGTACAGAACGGAATAACTAAATACCAAAGAGTCTAGTCAGAAATGGACCAAAAAGCCAGAGGGTTTGTCAATTAGGTGGTTGATTTTTGCCAGGCGAGTCTCGTTGAAGGTTCGAGACTGTGATGCCCGCAGTGGCTGAGGTAAGAACCAAAGGAGGGCATTTCTCACCAGTGTTCTCCCTGGATGAGAGGAACTGACCAGCAGCCCCGCGGAGAACAGCCCCCGAGGAGGCAGAGGGTGATGTGTGGCCACGAGACACACAGGGGAAAGGGCTTTGCCGCAGGAAACAGCAGAACTCTCTTTCAAAATAGTAGTCTGTGGAATTTCATGAAAACAGAACCCTGTTTATTGGAGCTGGACACATAGGGTCAAAAGTGTCACCCATTGGCCACTTCTCTGGCCCCTGCTGTTCTCTAGAACTCCGAGGGACCATTTGATAATCACTGCTAAAAGGACCACAGCGGAAAGAGTCAAAGGTGCCTGCATTTCTCCAGCCTGGAAGATAGAAGGGGGACTGATGGAGGCTGGTGGGGACTTCAGTCAGTTACTCTTCAGGCATGTTACTTTTGAAGTGATGGTACTTTATCTGAGAGGGGATGTCCTATGGGAACAGGCGGGGTACGCAGATGCCAGCCAGAGTTTAAAATGGAGATTTTTGGAGTCAGCTAGGTAGGACAGAGTTAAAGCTTAGAGAATGGATGGTTCATTTAGCGTAGAGAAAGGGACAGGGAGAAAGAACAGCGCCGTAGGCATGTTACCTGCCAGAAAACCACCAGGAGCTTCCCCACCGCTCCCCAGCACACACACGGATTTGCAGCAGACTTGTGACTTCAGGCAGTTGCGGGAGCTGGTTAAGGACTCCCTGAGGCTTTCGTGCCTTTGCATCTGATGCTGGAGCTTGAAGTATGCAGCCCAGGCTGTTGGGAGGGAAAATGGATTGAAAGTGGGGGAAAGCAAGGGCAAGCTCGAATTCAGGAGCTCGAAGCAGAACCTGTGAGGACGGATGGACAGAATCCCGGGTTAGCGCTCAGCGCTCACCACCATCCACCTCCGTGATGGGTGTGTCCTGCAGGACAGTCAACTGCTGACCTGTGTGAGCAACAAAGCTCTGACCTTCAAGTGTAAAAGGACAGGAGCAGAATGAGGCAGGGAAGGGCATTCTAGGAAACATTCCACCTGGCCATGTCTGCAGGCTTCCAGACCACCACGCACATGCACAAAGCAGCTACAGGACAATATGAGAGAGAAGAATTGCACCCAGATGAAAGATAGGGCACCAAGTGCCAGATCATTTGGCACCGCTTTGGAAAAAATTAAATCAAAGAGTAACTTTCGAGGTCTCCAATTTTCTCAGGAAAATGAACTCGCTTTGTTAATGAACGGCCTTCTGCATCTCTTTGCTTTAGGCACATATAAAAAATTATAAACGAAAGACCATCTTTTTCTTTTAAACTGAACCATATGGCTTTAATGAAAATATTCTTGAATCACACGTGTAAGAGAATTAATAGCCACAGAAATGAATTGTACCCAGCACATTAAAGAATTAAAATACCACCTGGAGAATAATTTCATCTGAATTAATTTCATCTGAAATTAATTGGAATTCCTGAAATTTATCTGAGGGGGAAAGATACAATGATTTGTTTTCTCATCGATGAGTTAAAAAAAAAGTCCACTAGGAATTTATTACAGAACTTTCCCAGAGAACAGACCATCTGTGGCTGCAAGTATTATTATTTATATAATTTGTTCAGGACGAGTTATGACAGAATGTCCAATTTCCCTTGGTTAAATTGTCTTTTTTATGTTCAGTGTATATATTTAAAGTTTGACAGGATTATGGAAGGTCATTCCAAGGAAAATAAGTTAGCCACTCTGTGATTGGGTGAAGCCGGAAACTTACTTGGGGTCACAAATGATTTCCTGAAACTGGCGTGAGGGCAAGAGTTAGTGCGAGAGTGGTGTAGACCTCAGGGAACAAAGAGGTAAAAAACCAACAACAGACCGATCGAGGCCTCGCTCAACCCCCAACACCTCCTCTGCGGTTTCTGCTCAGGAAGATTATCCGAAAAAGTCTGGTCACAAAGGGGCTCATAGGGACCATCCCTGGGGGCTCTGTTCCTTTCCATCAGCACGCGTTCCAGAAGAGATCGAATCCAACTACATAAACACGAACTGACTGGCCTTCATTCTGATTTTTAAACAGCCAAACTTTATTTTTTCAGCCTTAACTGGTAGTGCCCATGCAACTTGGAGCTTCTTTTTGATGTGCTTTTCCCACCAAGAAACATGAATAGTAGCTTCTTGTCAACCAACTTTCAGCTTTAATGGCTCCAAAATATTCTCTGTCACATCATCCTATTTTAATTCTCTACCTAGCACTTATCACTGTCTATGTGTCCATCTATCCCTCCATCCATCCATCCATCCATCCATGTTTTCCCAAAGAGAATAAAAATTCCATAGGAACAGGGATTTTCTGGGTCATGTGTGGACTGCTGGATCTCCAATGCCTAAGAGGGACCAGCACACAGAAAGCATGCACTGCATTCTGGTATTAAAGAAAATCAGAGGCAGAAAAGTTTAATATTATAAGGGAAGTTTCATATTAAAGGAAAGCAGAGAGTCCTGTGGGAGCCCCAAAGCAGAACCTGTGAGGATGGATGTGAGGAGGGGGCAGCCAACCCAGCTTGTGGGTAGACTCCCTGGAAGAGGTTGATATATTTCCAGAACTTAGATGACTTTGTTAATTTTTTTTTTAAAGATAGTGATGGGTTTGTAATCATCAAAAGCAGAACCAGAAGCTGGTGGTGATCTTGGCTGTAGTTGAAGCCTGCTTTATTTTTCCCCAAATGCAAAAACATGAAGTGACGAAAATTACTTAGGGATGCCCGACCCTGAATCATGTCAAGTTACAACCACAAGGACTTTTAAGGACAGAATACTAAGATAACAGGAGATATGCCAATGACTATGACGATTAAATGAAATAAAGTTGTGATGCACATCCTTCTTGGCACCGAATGAATAATCAGCAAGTGTTTATTTCTTTCCTCTCCTCTATTTACTAACACAGTCATTGGGACTTAGGACTTGGGAATAGATTCATGCAGAGAGAATAATGTAGAAGAAATGATGCTGGATTGAAATTCAGGAGTCCTGAGTTGGGGAGAATATTGCTCAGGCGGTAGAGCTCATGCCTAGTATGCACAGGGTCCTTGTTTCAATCCCCAGTCCCTCCTCTAAAAATAAATAAATAAATGAACCTAACTACTGCCCTCCAAAAAAAAAAAAAAAAAAGAAAGAAAGAAATTCAGGTATCCTGAATTCTCATACCATCCGTATCACTCATTATCTACAAAATCCAAGGCATTCACTTTCTGTCCCCTATAAAATGTAGAATAACAATTTCCCTACACTCCCAATGGGATTGTCGTGAGGATCCAGTGATATCGTGTGTTCATTCACAGTCTCAGTAAACATCACTCATCCACTCTTTCCACATGTATTTGTTGAGTATCTATTCTGTGTTGAGCACTTTCCTAGCCACTGGTGAACCATTTCTGGTTATGGGCCAACCGCTGTGTTCAGCATCTCTGGACACAGAGATGTCACGTGAGACACCGTCACAGTAATCACGCAGTATAGTGGAAGGGATGATGGCATTTCAGCCAGGACGCAGTGGCGATGTGGCAGTGTTTACTTCTCTGACCTTGGCAGCGCTATGATTAGTCACGATACATAATATACTATTATTCTATATGATGTATTGTTTTACTCAAGAATCATAAGACACCTTGTAGAGGACATGTCAGATAAAAAACAAGCTTTCACAAATATCATATGATATCACTTATAGGTGGAATCTAAAAAAAAATGATACAAATGAACTTATTTACAAACCAGAAATAGACTCACAGACATAGAAAACAAACTATGGTTACCAAGGGGGAAGGGTGGGGAAAGAGGGATACATTAGGAGTTTGGGATTAACACATACACGCTACTATATATAAAAGAGATAAACAACATGGACCTATTGTATAGCACAAGGAGCTATATTCAATATCCTGTACTAACTTATAATGGAAAAGAATCTGAAAAATAATATATGTACATATATGTTTACGTATAACTGAATCACTTTGCTGTCCACCTGAATCTAACACAACATTGTAAATCAACTATACTTCAGTTGAAAAAATAATAGTAGGCTTTCGTCACATGGTCCTTGTGTTAGTCTGGGACCAGGTCCTCTGGGAAGCAGATGTTAGGTGAGGATTAAAGGCACAAGAAAGTGATTAGGGAAACAGAAAACGCAAGGTGATCCAGGAGAAACTGGGGAAGCTGTCAGACCACACGGCCGACCCCAGACAAAGAAGAGAGGCAAGAGAGTTGGGCGCAAGTGTCCCAGACTGCTGTGCAGTCTGAGGAAAGCAGGGCCATTGGAAGACAGAGCCAACGCCTGCCTCAGAAGAGCTCCTGCCTCCCGGGAAAGGATCTGCCTTAGCATCTCGGCCACCCTCCGTCATGGTCTGGGAGGAGCCGGGGAGGCAGTCGGAGCTGCGCACTTGGGCCTCTTGGTCTGCGGCCACCCTCCCTATGGGGGCAGGTCAATGAAGCACATTCTAGTCACCGGGAGGTCGGCTCTCCAAGCTGAGAGGGCAGGTTAAGCAAAGGATCTGCTTAAATCAGTTTGGCACGTTGTAGGAGAACTCCACGCTCAGTATTTTGCAGGTGCATTTGGTGCATTTGCAGGTGCATTTGCAGGGAAATGAGGAAGGTTAAGGGCAGGTGTTGAGAATTAACCACCAGAAATGTTCGGTAGCCAAGCCACAGAGTCTAACGTGTAAACCTAAGGAATTAAGGCAATGAGGAGACATTGCAGAGTATTAAGAAGGGAAGGGACCTAATGAGGTTTTTTCCCTCCAAGTAAATTAGTGGATGGCTTAGAAGATGTGATGAGAAACAGGGAGAGAAGGTGGAACAGGTTACGTTCCGACCACTGCAGGAACACTGGAAATGCGGAAGCTGGAAAGATGTCTGGGAAGTAGCTTTAGCATCACTTGGTCACAGTTGTACATGAGGAGTCTCTGACTTCTGGATTTCTGACTTGGGCAACAGACAGTGGAGCCGCTCCCTCAGCTGGGGACTGCATGCAGAGACGCTGGTTTGGAGGGAAAAAATGCTTTTTGGGGCAGTGTGGCATTTTCCATCTCTCAGCACTGATTTACTCAGAGCTCAAATGATAGCTCAAGGCTTGAAATGCAGACTGAGAGTTGTGAGCCCTTCTTCCTTGGGAACATTGTAACAACCCCAGAGCGGCCAGTGGCTGCCTCGGATCTTGTAAAGACAGGAGTTTAGTGAGCTTGCTTCCCTTGCATCTCGGTATAGATTCTGACCTTTGTCTGCTTAGCAGGAGTCAGTAAAGAGAGCAATGGCCATGAGTTTCTCACCAGGTGGACAAGGTGCTCTATTAACCCATCCCTGTCTCTGTCTTTCTCTGTCCATTTGGGAGGACGTGTCCTTCCTTGCTGTCTCCAGACAGGTGTGTGGTGTGAACCCGTAGACACTGGTCAAAAGCGTCCTCATCACCAGTGGCTGATAGTGGATGGATGGAGGGAGAGACCTTACCTGACTCCCTTGACCCAGCAAGGCAGAACTCGCCCGCAGAAGTCACCAGGATCTCTAGTAAAACAACGTGCTTTGGTTCCAAACTTTATTTCTATTATTTCAGTTTCATGACATTAATGCAGGCAGCATAAAAATTTCCAGCCAAGACAGTATGTATAAATCACACTGTCTCGGGGTGAACGGGAGGAGAAAGAAAGATTGTGGTGATTCTCTGTGGAATGTGAACAGGGTTTCAAAATAGCA
The DNA here is from genome assembly GCF_048773025.1 of Camelus bactrianus. Lineage (NCBI taxonomy): Eukaryota > Metazoa > Chordata > Mammalia > Artiodactyla > Camelidae > Camelus > Camelus bactrianus. The sequence goes on along the minus strand of NC_133564.1, from coordinate 31,164,185 downwards.
TTAAAAAATTTTTTTTTATTGAAGTATAGTTGATTTACAACGTTGTGTTAGTTTCAGGTGAACAGTATAGTGATTCAGTTATACACATACATACATACATACATACATACATACATACATATTCTTTCCCAGATTATTTTCCATTATAGGTTATTACAAGAGATTGAATGTAGTTTGCGTTGCTCTACAATAGGTCCTTGCTGTTTATCTCTTTCGTATATAGTATTGTGTGTGTATGTTAATCCCAAACTCCTAATTTATCCCTCCTTCCCGACTCCTTTCTCCTTTGGTAACCATAAGTTTATTTTCTAGGTCTGTGAGTCTATTTCTGGTTTGTAAATAAGTTCATTTGTATCATTTGTTTTAAGATTCTGTATACAAGTGAGATCATATGATATTTGTCTTTTTCTGTCTGACTTATTTCACTTAGTATGATAATTGCCAGGTCCATCCATGTTGTTGCAAATGGCCTTATTTCTTTTTTATGGCTGAGTAGTATTCCATTATATATATATATATATATATATATATATATATATATATATATATATATATATATAAAACATGTTCTTTATCCATTCATCTCAAAACAGCATTTTTAAAGCACCCACCTGTTTCAGGAGATGTCTAGGTACTTTGCCTTATCATCTTCCCCTTTCTCCTCCTCCCTCTCCCCCCTTCATCTTTTAACTCACTAAGTATATTAGGAGGAGGCCACTCCTGGGTTCAGGACACATGAATGATTTTCCATCCTGGTCACCACGAAAGCTTCCGTTCGTATGATGCTCCATCAGGCCCTGCACACACTGCAACCTTCCCTCCTCCAGCTCTCTCTGCCCTCCTCCCAGCTTCTCACCTGCCTTCCCTCAGCTCCACCCAGGCTCACCTCTTTGTTACTCCTCGGTACTTGCCAACCCCTCTGCCTGCTCTTCCCCGACAACCACTGACAATTTCCCAGCACATGCAAATGGGCGAGTCTCCTGACCACTCCTAAAAATTGCACCTCTGTATCCCTGCCCTGCTCTGTTTTTCTTCGTAGGCCCTTTTGCCCCCCATTATGCCATATCATTTCCTCCTCCTTCTCCATCACCAGCCTCTCCCTACTGAATCCAAGGCATGATTTTCTACCACTTTGGTTTCCTGCTGTGTGCCCAGCTCATGACAGCAGTGGTTGGCTCTGAAAGGGCAACAATTAACCATTTGCATTCATATTCATACTATTTAATTACTAGATATTAATAATTAATGTTAATTAAGGGATCTGAATAGAATTGGGCCGAGAAAGCTACATCCGTTTCCCCAGGTCACCTATTTAGTAACTGGCAGGGCTTACGTTCTAATCCACATCTGCGTCTGGCCCGTGGTCCACGTCCTTTCAACTGCAGGGTGGATTCCTTCCTCTCCAAATCGCCACCCAAACACTTCCATGTCATCAGGGGGTGGTTTCCACATAGGAGGCTCCTGCTGGCTAGATTCTGCAGTTTGGTCCAGAATCTAAATGTGAGAGACTTTTATGAGGGACCAGGACAGGAAGACGAGGTCTGCTGGGCTTTCTCTGCTTACAAGAGTTAGATGCTGCCTCCTCAGGACGTCTCTGGGAACATTCTTCGGGATGATACCCAGCCTGGGTCGCACACGCAGTCCCTGGGAAACCCGGTGACACACGCGAGCCAGCCAGGGGTTCCATTTAGACCACAGACACAGATGTCCAATTGGAGTTTGCTGTTTATTCAAGTAAGCTGCTTGGCCGTTCAGAAATGGGAGTTAATCAAAACATTGCAAATGATGCACCTTGAGAAGTGTCACCGCTGATCACGATTGCATTTCTGTATTTGTTCTATGTTCCTTTGGGGGGGTGTATGTGAAATGCTTTTGAAAATGACACTCTACTCAGAAATGCCCTGGGTGGCGGATATGTGTCCGAGAATGTTCAGAGGATCTGGCAGAAGCAGTGTGAAGCCGTGTTTCAGTGCAGCTTTATGAGCGGCACATAACCTACATTTCTGTAGCCATCACTTAGACCAGAGCACTTCCTGGCTCTGGCAGGGAGCCTTGGAGCGATGGACTCCCCTTCCTGCTTCCCTCCCCTCCAGTCATCAGGGAGTAAAGGTCAGGGACTGGAAACAGATAATTATGCTGCCTCAGGAATTGGTATTTCTCCCGGAGGACCCTCGGAGCGTAATTCATGGCTTCACTCTTTCTTCTCAAGTATTAACAGAGTCCACAAAAAAGGATCTTCTTCCCCACCAGGACTCGCCAGCCCTGGATGAGAGCAGTCAGCATGAATTTTAATCAGAGATTAAAATTTTGCAGCCCCAATTTCCCCCTAATCAATTGCTTTTTGTCTATCCGTGGAAAGTGTGTATGTCCAAAGTGTGCGAACTGCCGGGTCTTGACGCCTGGGAGCCCGTTTGCTCCCATTCAGAGCTGAGCGGGCGGATGCCTCTCTGTGGAGCCCAGGCTGATGTGAGAGGTCCTTTAGATGATGTTTCCCCTGTTAACGGGATTCACCCTGTGGTTCCTCAAATGGGTTGGCAGGGCTGTAAATTAATTTACACAAAAGGGAGTCACGTTTTCTTTTTACATATTTTTATTCTTTTTGTCATGAATCCATGTAGGAGGTGAGATGGATCTCCTTACACAGATCTTTCATGATGCAAGGCCACGCACACCTGGGTGACTCCGCATTGATCTTGTAACTTCTTCTGTGATCAGAAGAGCCCTGCAGTGATGGCACCTGAATAGGTGTTAGAGCAGGCCGATACCTAGATGTGAGCAGGGTAAGGGGGGCACGGGCCAAATGGCAGGAAACCACACATCTTGTGAACAGCGGGGGTCCTTGGGCAGACAGAGGAAAGCAGGAAACTTCAGACTGATAAGAAATCACACATTTTGGGGTGACAAGTGTCCTGGAGGCTGTCAAAGCAAGGAGGGGAAAGGCAAGAATTTCCAGTGTCTGAATGTAACCTTTTGCTCATTATGCCCTCATTACAATAAAATGAGCCTTGCAGATTAGAAATACCCATCCTGCACCAATGCCATGACACTTCTGATCCAGATTAAATAAAGACAAAAATCCTTCCTCCTTCGAGAAGTTGGAGCTGGGATGGAGATCAGGGAGTTCGACCCAAACCCCTCCCTTCCCAATAAATATTCTGTCGGTTTATTTTTACACTCTGTGTAACCAGCTCGCCAAAGAAACTCAGTGCAGCTGCTCACCTGAGTCTGCCTGCTCTCCCCTTGACAGTGTGCTCTCTACCCCTTAATAAATGCTCACTTTACTTTCTCAGCCTCTGCATCTCATCTCTGAATTCTTTCTGTGATGAAACAAGAATAGCATCATGTGAAAAATTGATGAACAGGAAACGAGGGTGGTGGTGTCCCAAAACACATAGCTAAAGAGAACACAAGAACCTAATCTCCAGCAACATAGGGACACGGTTTATTTTTTGGCTGAGATTTAGTGAGGAGTGTCAGTTTCAGAGGATTGCTGCAAGCAGAACAAATCATTCCTTGTTTGTTCTCCTACTTGATCCTCTAAAACACTTTTCCTCCCACTTACCCTGACTATGCTAATTTCCTAGGGCTCTCATAACAAAGTACCACAAACTTGAGTGCCTTGAACAACAGAAATTGATTGTCTCAAAGTTCTGGAGGCCAGAAGTTGGAGATCGAGGGTCAAGGCAGGACCCTCTGAAGGTTCTGGGGAAGGATCTGTTCCAGGCTTCTCTCCCAGCTTCTGGTAGGTCCCCGGCTTGGGGCATCCAGTTTTCCGCATACATTCTCTCCATCTCTGGGTCCAGATTTCCCATTTTTATAAGGACGCCAGTCATCTTGGATTTGAGGTCCTTCCTACTGCAGAATTACCTCATCGTAACTAATTACATCTGCAGTGGCTGTTTCCAACTAAGGTCATAATTCTGAGATACTGAAGGTTAGAACTTCAACATATGAATTGTGAGAGGGCGGGGGACACAAATTCAGTCCATAACACTGACCGTATATTTAGTTACCTCTTGTTGCCTAACAAGTGACCCCAAACTTAGTACCTCGAAACGACATTTATTATCTCAGTTACTGTGGGTTGAGAATCCAGCACGGTTTACCTGGGTTCTCCGGCTCCGAGTTTCTCCTAAGGCTTCAGTCAAGGCTGCACTAGGGGTGGGTCTACTTCCAGGTTCACTCAAGTGGTCGTTGGCAGGAGCCAACTGTTTGTGAATTGCCGAGATGAGGGTCCCCATTCCGTGCTAAATGCCGTCTGGAGGCATTTCTGGGCAGGGTAACTCACAACCATCTAAACAAGGAAGCAAGAGGGCACCAGAGAGTGTGAGACAATGTAACGGTAACAATCTTTATAACATAATCTTTCAATGATACTACCTGTGTCCTCTTGGCTAGAAATAAGTCACCAGATCCAGCCCACGCTCCAGGAGAGGGCATCACACCAGGATACTGGTACCAGGATGCAGAGATCTTTGGAAACCACTTCTGAAGCTCCTTGCTGTGGTCGGCCCTCTGAGGCATCCTCCTTGTTCACGAAAGCCAGTACATACTTGCACCCACGTAGTTGGTTGGCTGTTTCTCACCAGCCAAATTTCTGGGGTCTACTGGCCTCTTTTCATTTTGGACTGTGTCTACTCCTTTCAGACCAAAAATGACAGTGTTTCTGCTGATGTCATTCTCTCAGAAACTCTGTGGGATGTCTGTGAATCTTATTTGGGTTCATTGTACTGGGAAAAAATTCCCACCTGCAAATCTCTTTGAGAAAAGCCTTTCTCTAGCTCTGGTCCCTGTTGAGAACGACAAGAGACAATGCTCTCTTGTTCCATTGAGACAATTTACAAGACACAGCCTCAATCTCTGTAAAGGATGCTGTGAGGGACCCAGGAACAGCCCATCCTTTCATCTTTTTGAAGTCTTAAGCAAGGTTTAGCAGTCTCATTCAGCTCTGTCTCTGGACCACATTTTCCTGATAGTACCTAGAAGCCACTTCTTAATTTTAGCATCTTTTGCTGTTCAGAGAGGCTGAGAATTTTCGAAATCATCAAGGCTTGCTTCCTTTTTTTGTTTGGCGGTTCTCCCTTCAACTTACCACTCCTGCAGTCTACTATCAATGCAAGATGAAGCCATTTGGCACCTCTGACAAGGCTTAAAAATCCCCTCTGCTCCATCACCACGTGCATCAGTGCTGGTCAAGACCAAGGCCAAGCCAAGAGGTGGAACCTGTGACTTAACAGCCCCTCCCATGCGTAATTGCAGCTCCTCCCTGTACCATCTCCCTGCCCCCTGCCCCCCCCCCACCACTGGCGTTATTGCCCTTCGCAGCTCCTGACTGCTTAAGCCGAGGTTTTCAGCACCCCCAGCCTAACAAACATCTTGCTTCCAATAACTCAAGTCTGTTAGATTCAAGTCCTCAGACACTCAGAATTCCGAAGTATAAGCTAATCATGTAAGCAGATCACTAATGATTTTGTAGTTGGCTAATATGTTATTCCCACAACACGATCTCAGTTCAAGTGTATAAAATAATCTTTAAGGAGCAATAAAGTCATATTATTCCATAAAGCTATCATTCTAATGGTTTACATGTGAATAGCTTTTCCGCTAATTTTAACCACTTACAAAGAGTTTTCACCAACCCACTTACTCCTCACAAACGTCCTATTCAGCAGATGTCTTTCTCCCAGTTTAGAGCTTAGGGAACTGGGGCTTAGAGAGGGCAAGTCATTTCCCAGCAGTTCCGTGACTGAGATGATGTCACGTGACGCCAGGACTCAGACCCCGCAGCGGTGTCCCCCACTCTGCACCACAGATGTCCTGCAGGGACAATATGGAGCCAGAGCTGTTTGGAGTAGGGGATCAGGGTGGATATTTTTCCTCGGATGATGTCTGGATGTGACTGAATTGTGCTCATACGGTTGAGTTTGCCTACTGCAGACATTGCAGACACCGCTGCCTTTTCTTGATAATGTGTGTTTTGCCTTTTTTGGTCCAGACCTTGTACCCTGGAAGATGCCACCCCAGACCACGGTCTCCCTGAGGCTGTCCATGAGCATGGGCTGGTTTTCTTGGTCCTTCTCCTCGGCCTATCAGCACATTTATAAAAAGATAGAGTCTGGCTCTATGCGTGAAATGTACTGACAGCTTTCAGTAGTGAATTTGGAGATCTGCTGTAAGGTTTGGCTGGGTCTGTAGCTGGCACTGATAAGCAAATAAGCCCTGAGTCTGAAGGGAAAAAGAAATTAAAAAGGAAAAGGGAAAGTTAGTACAGAATGCTCTCTACCTGTGGATTTGTCGTTTTTGCGTCTGTAATCACTTAGATAGGGCTGACAGGAAACTGCTGAAGTTGGAGCTGAACGGCTTAAAGGGTTGAGTCTATGTGCATGGCAGTGACCTTGGCCCAACCACAGGATTAAGCATGTGGGAGGTGAAAGGGCCCAGAGAATAAATTTGCCCATCTCTTCATTGAAGAGTTGAGGAAAATGAGGCTTGAAGAGATGGAGGTACGTGTGCAGTGTAACCATTTAGTGGTAAACCCAGACCTAGATCTTAATTTAAAGGTCTTTCTGAGCTCACTTGTTCCATCATATGATGTTTTGATAATAATGTAAGAATTTTCAAATAATTCATTCTAAAAATTGCATGATTATGTTAGTCCGGCAGGCCAGCATGAGTACCAGGGTCCTCCATGACCCCTTTGTGGCCCAGACATAAGTCCAGAGCCCCAGGTTGCCTCCATCATCTTCCTGCCCTCCATCCTGCCTCTCCATCCTGGCATCTCCCCTCTGCAAGCTGGCTGCATCCCATCCCACCATGTTTCCCAGTTACCATCTCAGCAGTCTTCCGCACACAGTATTGCTTTCCAGTTTTGATCCCTTTTGTTCCCAGTCTTTCCCTTCCTTCTACCCTCACCACACACACCATCAACACATGCTTCTGCCAAATTGTTCCTTGGTTTCTATGACTCTGTTTCACTGGCCTTGAACCCATCTCTGTCCCAGGGCCAGCTTTGGGCAGTGGCTTTCCACTTTTACAATGACTGACCTGAGTATACAAGGAATCAGCTGGAACTGCTAGCCTCCATGTTGTCAAAAGGCAGGTGCCCCAGGACATTTGCACGTGAGCTGAAGGAGAGGAAGTCAGTATATCAAGATTTTGGACAGTTCTCCTTTCCTGATCCCAAGCTTAGAGGCCCTGAAATGTTTGAGAGATGGGTACAGATTATTGAAACATAATAATGGTCAGTCTCTGCATGAAATGCACTCCTTATTTTTCTTCATTTTATTTTTACACTGGTGGGGGGGGATTAATGGATTTTAAATGGTTATAGAACTTTCTTAAAGAAAGAACTCTGATTTGTATTTCAAAACATCACTGATTTCAGACACTTGATGTACGACACAGCCACTAGCCACACATGGCTCTGGATCACTTGAAATGTGGCCTGTGTGACTGAGGAAATGAATCTTAAATTGTATTTAATTTTAATTAGTTTACATTTACGTCACCATGTGTAGCTACGGGGTACATAGTGGGCAGTGTAGTCTAGACCATATTAGCCTTTATTTTTGTAGGAGGAGGCATTGTGAGCGCATCGTATACTAGCCTTCCTCCTACAGCCCATCCTTCTGTCATATTCCGTTGTTTCTCATGAGCGTTCTCTCCCCTGGAAACATGTAGAATGAGAGCTGCCCTTGGGTTCTAGATGGCACATCTCTCTTCAACAGCCTGTTTCTGTTTCTGCTAATTACATAAGGCACGGTAATTGACTTAGCCTAAAGCAGGGGCCCGTGCAGCAGAGTAAATAGTACTAATGCGAATAATGATAATAAGAAACAACATTTACTCGTTGTCCTGTGTGTGCGAGGTACATAATACTGCCATCTATTAACTCATTTGTCTTAAGCAGCCCTATGAGGTCTATGCTGTTATTACATCAACGCCGCCTTCGGGGTCAGGAAACAGAGGGAGAGACCACAGAGCTAGCAAATGCCGGATCTGGGACTTGAGGGCCAGCATTTGATGGTAGAGCTCACCCTCTGACAACTACCGATCTGCCCTTGCTTTATTTATGCTCCACTGCAGAGGCGTTTCTGGCTGGCCCCACAGACGTGCTCGGTGCCCGCGGGGTTGGGCTCTGTTCGCCAAAGTACAGAAGTGGAGTCGGATGGGTTTCCTCCTGCAGGGCTGAGTGTGGTCCCCGCACTAGCTGATTAGAGTCAGCAAAGCATTCTCTGACCACCCTCACTTCAGACACCAGCTGCAAGCTTGGGGGACCCCTAGGCTATCCACATTCCTGACCAAGCGCCTACAAATTCCACGGTTCCCACCACCTCCTCTGGTTTGACAATTCATTAGAAGGAACTGCAGAACTCAGGAGAGCATTCGACGTATGATTACAGTTTTATTATAAAGGATGGAAACCAGGACCAGACAGGATGCATAGGGTGAGGTCTGGGAGGGTCCCAAAGGCAGAGCTTCTGTGCCTCCCCCAGGGAATTAGGGGTACCACCCACCCTCCCAGCACACACACCAGTGTGTTCAACAAGGAAGCTTCACTGAGCTTCAGTGTGCAGAGATTTTATTGGGGTTTTGTGTCTTTGATTTGATGGACTGAATCACTGGCCACAGAACTGACCTCAACCTCCAGCCTCCCCCCGCCCCGTGCTTCCCAGAGGTCAAGGGTAACATCATTTGGCTGAAAGCCTCAACGGTCTAATCACAGGCTGGTCTTTCCGGCACAGCCAGCCCCCATCCTGAAATTACCCTGGGACTTACCAAGAGTCACCTCATTAGCATAAACTATGAGCAAGAGAGAAAGAGGGAGAGAGCCCACCCTGAGTGACAGAGACACATCTGTCAACTGGGTAGTTTCAAGGCTTTAGGTCCTCCACCCAAGAACCTGGGATGAAAGCCAGCTGAATTTTTTATTCTGTAGCAGCTCCGTCAGAAATGTTTCAGTGACAAAGATCAAGGATAAAGACCTTAGAATCTCTAAATTTTGAGTGGTCACTGGACCCATTCACACACGTTATCTCCTTTACTCCTCGTGGCATCTATATGCGGAAGATGCTACTGATGTCTTTGTGTTACAGATGGATAAACGGAGACTAAATAAAGTTAAAAACACGGCACATACATATCCAGGTAGGAGCAATAGGTGTTGGAATTTACAACCAGGTTTTCAAACTGTAACTCGCAAGCCCTTTGAAACGAAAAGAAGAGTAAGTGGAAGCAGATAAGAATATAGAGATGCTTTGAATTTTTCATTGTGTTTCTTATCAGAAAATGCAGGATGGAGGTGACTTGGCCAGGATAGGACCAGAAATGAAGACTAAGAGGACCTGAGAGTTAGGCTTCGTCCCAAGGAGACAGACGACTGGTTGACCCTCTGGGTTTCTTCATGTGTTTATTTGGGGAAGCTCATGCATCAATATTGCATGATGCTGTGCATTAAAAATAAAGAAATAAAGAGTCACAGGCATCCCTGGGCTCCCTCCTGCCTCTGACATTTTATGATTTTGTGATCGTATGAAAAATGGTCTGCAAAGCAAATGAATAGTGTAAACAAGATTATAAAGAGAATGTTTGCCTTCTTAAGGGAATAAATTGTTCTTAAACACATCAGGAGCATTCATTTGCATATAAACAGCGCAAATTCTCTTCTAAGCAGAGGAGGCTTGTTTTCTTAGGTGTTTCGGTAAGTTAATTACAAATCGTTCATGTCAGTTTTGCTCCTCTGGGTGTATCAGGAGGTGGTGGGCCTGCATTCATTTAAAATATTCTGTACTTTTGAATATTCACAATTTCTTGAATGTTCAGACTATCTGACTTTTCTCTGAATTAGCCTGAATTTTCTTAAATTATGTCTGTATTTAAAGGATGATAAGGGTATGGGGTTTGCTCTTCTAAGAAGGTTTGGGGAAGTTCATCATGTGTAGCCCAGCTGAACCCCGTCCACCTTCAGTCATCTTGGGTTGGCGTCGGACGACCCAGCGAAGTTCACACAAGCTGTTAGGATCCAAAGCCCTACCTGTACTTTTAACACCCAGTGTCTTGTGGTCTTTCTGCATCTTTCTCCGCTTATGACTTTGAGTCTTCCTTCACCCCTAGATCAATCAGACTATATAGACTTCCACTAATAATTAACACTTTGCAACTATTTTTTTTGTCTAGACAGCTGTGGCACATTTGCATAGCACCATGCACAGAACAAAGGCATCTTCCTGGTGGCACTCTCTCTGTGCCTCGTCCCCTTCCCTTTGCTCCCACATTCTTACTTCTTCCCTTTCTTCCCCACCTACCCCCCCGTCCCATGCCATTCACCCTCTCAAAGACAAAACACACTGCAACCCTTGTCTTAAGCACAGCAGTTTACAAATCACATCCTGTAACTTGGGCATTTTTTCTTTTTTCTTTTAAGTTTTGTTCTCTTCGCTACGTGACTGCTCACAGTATTCAAGATACATTTGTTATTTTGTTACATTTTGTCGGGGTCACTATGTGAAAGGATATATTGAGGAAGCAGGCTTCTGCTAAGTGGGGTGAGAGCTGGAGGGGATGCCTTCCCAGGCAGAAGAAAGAGCCTTTGCAAAATCTTAGGAGCACGTGGGAGCCTGGCAGTTTCAAAAACCTCAGGTAGTTCTCTGTGATCAGAGTGTAGAGTGATTGTGGGGGTGACTGACCAAAAAATGGAGCTGGAGGAGACGGCAGTGGTCACATCACAAAGGATTTTGTGATTGTATTTTTCTCCAGTGGGTGATGGGAACCTAGGGTGTCCGTGCTACACCAGCACCAGGAAGCAGCAGAGCTGGGTACCAAACCGCCAGAGAGAAGACCCTGCAGTGAATGTCCAGGGCCCAAAAGAGCGCACGCGCAGGGGATGCGGGGGAAATGATGTGGCAAAGAGAGAAATAGGAAGCCAGTGAGATTGGTGGTTGATGGGCTGTGGGGTGAGGAAGAGAAGGACCAAGTCAGGGAAGACCCGGGATTTCTGCTCCGGATTCTTTATTTGCCGAGTGAGGGAGTACGGAAAAGAAAGATTAGCATTAGGGAGATGTTCGGCCTTGGAAATGTAATTGAATTTGGTTTCTCATTGTACCGTCTTCATAAACTGGGCGAAGGTGACAAGTCCTTGGATGTCCTTCATGGTGCAGCTCAGGCAGCAGGTTGAATGAGTTCAAAGTCACGACTGTCCAGCAACATATTTGTGGAAAAGGCTGGGACATCACTCTTCCCCATCTGACGAATCCTGGCCGTATCATTTCACACAAGCCACGGCTCGCTACTGAATGCCTCACGTCGTTGTAAACTTGCTGCCGGGCGCTCAGAAACTGGGCTTGATTACGGCTGAGTATGTTCTGCTTGGCTTTTAAATTGGTTTGTCAAACAGTGTAAATTCAATCTGGGACAAATGAATCATTGGAGAAAAAAGACGCTTTTCTCCAGCCCCCACCTTCCAACACACTTGGTCTGAATGCTTTCTCTAGTCCTGTCTCTCACCTTGATAACATCTAAGTAGACTGTGAACCTTTCTGGTCATTTTCAACGGTGAGGGGAGTTTAATTTCAGTATTTGAGACTCCTTTTCGGATCCTAAGATGTCCTTATCAGACAACATAAGGCTTCTGTCTCAGAGCCTGTTCAGAGCATCCTTGTTCTCTGAACCTCCAGGTCAGGTCCGTGAAAGGGGTGCTTAGTGGAAAGAAAAGCGTTTTAAACTGACTGGTCCTACACGTGTGATTCTCTTCTGATTTGAATACGAGACCCGCCTGGAAGGCCTTCTCGTCCGTCCTACGGCAGGACCTCCAACAGGGGGCCAAGGGTACAGGAAGTAGGTGGAGCCCCACAGCTCTCTGCGTTGGAACCATCTCTTCTTGGGAGGCAGAGGGACCTGTCCCACGTTGTTCTCAGCTTTCCTAACTGTATCCCAAGACCCTGAGAACAGTCCCAAGACCCTTTAGTTAAAGAATTTTTTTCAGACAGTGAAACAGAGGCCATGTGGTCATCATTTCCAGGAGGACATATGTCAGAAATAATGCAAGCTCTAGGAATCTGATGGATATGAATACAACACAGGTGAAACGGTCTTTTCAAATCGAACCACATTGAAGACTTGGAAAACAAGGACCGTCCCTCCCCACAAATGGAAATTGTGGAATGAATTCCTTTCCCCTCCCCATGCCTTTCTTCAATTTTCTATTTAAAGAAATCTCTGAAAATGCATGAATTATGCAGCTTATCTTTCAGATGAAAAAGAACTTTCTTCTTGGATTGGAGGGCTGCATATTTATTAATAGCAGTAAAATGTTCCATGTTCTTTTGTATCAAATGGGATGCTGACAGAAAAAAAATGTGCACGAGCCTTTCCAGCAATCCTAACAGTTAACGGATGAATAATTATAAAAGCTGCATGGAACTGAAGGGCATTTGAATTTGTCATTACTTCTGTGTGTTTAGAAAGGATCTGAATAATTATTCTGACTCTATAAAGAAGAGTGTAATATTTTTCCTCATTTTGGGATTAAGTTCTTAATATACCACTCTTACTATAAGTTAAAAAAAAAAAAAAACACAACCCAAAACCTCTCTTGTGGTTTTTTTCTTGTGATATAATCATGATTGAAGTCCGCTCAGCCGGGAATGTGTTCAGTCCTCTTACTGTTACGTGGAGATACTGCACTTCCAACTCATTTTAATTTGAAAAGTGTTCAGCTTTGCAGTTTATAAAAAAAGAGATTATACTTGTTTGCTTAGTGAGAACTTTCAACCTTTATGTCACATTAATTCATGAAGATGACAGTGACTGTGGAATTTCCCTAGGTCATGACCGGAGAGTAACAGGAACGGAATATGAGATTCTAAAACAGGATTTATCTTTCTAACAACTATTAAGAAGCCTCTGTGGTTACCAGGGTCATTCCAAGGGAACATTTCCAAGCAGTTTTTACCCCAGAAATGCACGTGCTCTCCATTTTCTTTTGATCTGCATTATACCAACAGCATTTGAATTTTTATTCGGATCCTAAGAATATCCTATGACAGCACTTTTTGGGGAAAATAAAATTTCAAGACATGCTGTGTGCTTCTAGGTGAGTGACAGAATTTTCCTCTGTGGCGTGTGAACTTTTCCTTTACCAGAATTCCACCGTGATATTTAGGTCTCAGGGCTGAGGGGTAGGAAAACGTACGCAAAGATTCTGACCTGCTTCAGCACTTGACCCTCACCCCCCAAAAACAGCTTTAGGGTTAATAGGAAATTAATTTTTCGAAGATTCTCTTTTGGCAGCCTTGTTGCAGCGAGAGGAGACCTTCAGTAGCATGAGAAGACTCTCCTGCATGTGTCAGCAGGCTCTCTGATTCTGCTGTTCCCTGGGGTTCAGCTCCCACCCCTGCACCGCTGATGACCTTGTGTCGTTACCTTTGCCAATTCAGGCCTCAGTGTTCTCACCTTTAAAATGGGGAGAAATGACATTAAAGATGTTTGTGGGGGTTAATGATCATATAAAATAAATGTGAAGTTTTGGACACATAAGAGGCGTGCAATACATGGAAGTGTCTTCTTACCAAGAAGAAAAGCAAAACTAAAAGCTTGTTAAAAATTAGTCATCTGTTTGACTTAAGTCAATGCTTTTGGAAAGTAAAACCAGAAACAATTTTTGTTCCTGTTTATCTACTTGAAAATTCTGAATGAATTGAGAACGGGGGTTTATAATTATTTGAAATCTAAATGCTACAACGTTCTTCTCTCCCTCAAAGGGGGTTTTGCAAATAGTGATACCTGAAACTTAAAGGTGCAATATGTAATATGCCACATGGGAAATTCAGTTTATTATTTTCATTTTTAAGAACTTGCAGAATGAATTTAGTGTCTGGATTGACAGTATAGAGAGATATATTTTCTTCTGCATACGTAGAGGTGACATTGGGAGTTGAGTTATATACATGTGTCTAGAAGTTATTGTGTAGAACTTAAGAGATTCATCATATAAATCCAGCTTTATTTTAATTTGATGGCTGAAGTTGTGTGTTGAGGGGGAGGGAGACCTTGAAAAGAGAGACAGAGAAAGAGAGAGAGGGGGGCGGGGAGAGATTATAATATATAATTATGAAAGAAGGTAAGACTGTGTTTCCTTCTATCTTATAGCCTGAAGAATAAGTAGTCAAAACATCTATCAAGAGATGAGGAAAAAAAGTCAGGATTTCTCTGCCATGGAGAATTGCTTACCAACCACCAGAGGAAGATTCTTTCTTGAACAATGAACGTTTCTTATGAGGATTCACAGATTAACATACGACTAATCTTAAGTTTTTGGAGCATGAATGAGTTTTCTTTCTTCCTTTTCTTTTTTTTAACTTTGTGGTAAGTTATGATATTCGGATGGATTTTTAAAGTTCTTTCCTGGTAATATATTTAGCACATGTTCTAAACGATAATCCTATTGCGAGAGCATTATTCACAAAGACGGTGGGAAAATCTACACTTTCAATTTAGTCTCAGATTTCTTCAACAGATAATTCTTGTATTAAATCCTGGATGATCACGATGTAAAGCACTTCTCTGAAGAAATAATCTTTATTTTTTTCATCATGTTGACCACGATTGGTGGCAACGTGCACAGAACCAGACGAATCACTGTTAGTTGAAGCTCTGTAATGAACACAAACACTGCCCTTCTCATTTCACCTTCAAAAATGTGAGCTCAGTTTGCCATCTGAAGAAGAATGAAGACAGGAAAGAAAGAAAGAATCATCCTCCTTTTTTTTTTTTTTTCTTTTCTGATCATTCAAAGAACAGTTCCTCAAGGTTAAGCCAAGTCCTCTTCGCCAGCTTCCAAAATAATCGCTTAGGAAATGAATTAGTTTGCCTGCATGATGATCCTCTTAAGCAAAAATGTCTTAACAGCACTTGACCTTGATGAAATGTTTTCCCAAAGGTCTTCCAAAGAAGAAAGAGAAACCCCAGAATCACAGGGAACTAAATGAATGTTTTCTACTTTATGAAGTTGGCCTGAGCTGTGGGCTTTCAAGAGGGGCACTGATGATTTGGAAAGAAGTGAGTGAATTCGGAAGAAATGACCACCTTCAGTGGGCTGAGGTCCCCTGATCCTCTGTTTCTCACTGACGTCCTCTTGCTGCATCAAGATTCAGTGACTTCGGAGAGCACGCCACTGGCCAGCATGGCAGACTGGAAAGCTGTGACCCTCAGATGGGGAAAGTCTCTGCGTATAAATCACAAAGATCTTTCTCCAGGTTTCAGTCTTGTGCCTGGAGACTGGCTCTGCTGTCCCCGCGGCTGGCTGCAGAGCTGGACTTTGAGCTTCTTTTGGGGATGCTTCTCGGCTCTCCGGCCAGGGTTGCCCTTGGTACTTTGTGACCTTAGGCGATGGATCTCCGGGTGTCAGGATTTTCCAGTCCATTATTTTTCCACAAGAGAGCTGAGGTGGTTAAAACTCGGCGAGCAATAAATAAAATGACTTAGACTGCACCGTGTTGTTATGGAGCTGTTGGAAATCTGGCACCGTTCTCTTGTGGAGGGTCCACTCAGGAGGGGTCGGGGTTGTCAGTTTCCCTGCCTGCAGAGAGACACGGCCACACGGGCCACGCCGGCCATGCCGGCCACGCCTGCCGGCCACGCACCGTCTCTTGGGAAGGAAGGAGCGTTTGATGGGAAGCAATCTATTTTTCTGTTTTGGAAAGCACACAACAGAGCTGCAGACCTCCAATGATGACTTTTCTTTGGCTGTGTAAAAGAGGGCTTTATTTGTCAATTCTGCTGTAACATAAGCGTTGTCCAAGTAAAAAAAAAAAAAAAGTTTTGTTTCTGTTTGTGTTTAGTGAGTGAGCTCATCTCCTTCCGCGTGTTTTGTAGATGTTAATAACCTAATATAGACAAGCCTAGGAACGCCAATCTCTTGCTTTTCAGAGAAGCTGTGCCAACCCCTTTATAGAGAAGCTGCCAAATATAATAATCAGATTATTTCAGAATTCCTCATCTAAATACCGTTGCCCTTTGGCAGCCTGTCAAATGAAAGTGGATACCCTGCTGGAGGTTTTCTTGTTTGTTTTCAGATTTCGTTATTTTTTGCCCTTGTAGATAAAGGGACTTGTGATTCCAGTGTACCATGGAGGTGACATATTCTGCGATGAATTTCTTTCTATATGTATTTGGAGAAATCTTGAAGCATCTTTGCTTGGGAAGCTGGCTGTCTGTTGTTTCTGTCCCTTTCTTGGGGGATGCGGTTACATTTCTTTAATTAGGTTGTGTCTTACTTTCCAGTTTCATTATGAACCATGAGAGTGAGATGTAAGGGAAATATTTTCAAATAGCCAAGTTAATTCCGATGGAAAGGAAGAGCCTGCCTGCAGACCTGGCTATTGTGTAGCTGCTCCGGAAGGACCGCCTGGTCATAGCAGAGCTTCTGGGAGAGAAAAGAGTTGAGGGATTTCCTGTAAAATCTCAATTCAGGGGTACTAGGGGAGAACGTTATCTGTCTGGAAGAGTGAGACTCTGCAGATTATCAATATGTAAAGTACTTGTACTATCCCAGAGTCCTGGTAATAATGTCAATCTACCAACTACTGCCCATTTGAACTTTTACTCCCATGAGGGAAAAATGATACGGAATTAACACATCATACAAGCCTAATGGCGATCTTCTAGTAGAGGAACGTTTTTGTATTTAAAAGGATCCTCGCTAAGAGGTTGAAATAGTCTGTGTCTTCTCATAGAGATAAAATCTCCTACAGGGCTGGTCATGCAACTCACTTGCTTTGCAAAGAGTTCTTCTCCTTTAAGGACAGAGGTAAGTTTCAGTCTGGCCCCTGTGCCCATGGCTACAAACGCCACAGTTGTGAGACCCAAGTTAGTGAGCTTCCTTTATACCTCATCTCCATAGCACAGCACACTCGTGAATATGATCATAAAGCAGCCTGCTAGGTAGAGGGGATTACCGTGATCCCTTTGGCTGATAAACGTAGTAACAAAACTCACCTGCAATTGCTCGATTATAAAGACCAATAGGATTTGTTTTTCATTTGCCTTTTAGGTGACGTAGAAACATACATGCTAACTGCAGGCGTCTTCATAGCTTTCTGTTGACCTGAGTTTATTAGACCAGTCAGACCAAGAAAGGACAAATTGGAGATACATGGAAAATGCTAATACTCATTGGGGAATTTGAGCCCTGGGGTGGGGGTGGGGGTGGGGGGTCACACCTCTTCCAAAGTTGACCTTCAAGGGAGGTGTTTCTAAACAGGTCACTGTGAGCACTGTATATTAGAACTCCAAGAAAAAGATAACCTTTCTAAACTATCAGGTAATAAAATAACTACCCTCTTTATGTTCCATCCAAGCTAAGTATTCATTGTTCATTTGAGCAGCTCGTGCACAGAATTGATTGTTGTTCTTTTGTGACCAGAATGAGAATGGTCTGATCAACACATAATCGTGGCGATGGATTTTTTTTTTTCTTTTCCTGCTTCTTACCTAATTTATTTATACTAAAGTCATGCTAAACTACCTCATGGGTGTGTGGTGTGGATTAACTAATTAATAATTGTCAGGTGCTAAAAAAATACACATCTCTGTATAAATGCTGCCTGAAGTTTTCTAATTTAAGCTATGCATGGCCAATGAGCTGTCTGGATATTTCATTGTTATATTCATGCTGATAAATTTGCCTTTAAATTGAATCTACAAGTATCTTGGTGTGAAATATAATTCGGAGAGTCCCAGCGTGAGTCAAACTCAAGTCAAAGTTAGCACCTAGGGAAACAAAAAGAACTCAGAGGCAAAAACCAAAATGTTTTCTGGAGCAAATTAAAAAAAAAAAATTTTTTTTTATTGCAATGTAGTTGATTTACAATGTTAGTTTCAGGTGTAAAGCAAAGTAATTCAGTTATACATATACATACATATGTATTTTTTCTTTTCAGATTCTTTTCCATTATATGTTATTATAAGACATTGAATATAGTCCCCTGTACAAAAGAGTATTGTTTATCTGTTTTGTATATATAGTAATGTGTTGTGTCTGTTAATCCCCTACCCCTAATTTATCCCTCCCCACCCTTTCCCTTTTGATAACCATAGTTTGTTTTTTATGTCCGTGAATCTGTTTTTGGTTTGTAAATAGAATTTGTATCATTTTTTTTAGATTCCACGTGTAAGTGATATCATATTTGTCTTTCTCTATCAGAATTACTTCACTTAGTATGATCATCTCTAAGTCCATGTTTCCTGCAAATGGCATTATTTCATTCTTTTTTATGGCTGAGTAATATTCTATTGTATAGAGTAGTAATATAGTAATATTCCATACACCACAACTTCTTTATCCAGTCATCTGTCGATGGACATTTAGGTCATTTCCATGTCTTGGCTATTGCAAATAGCACTGCTATGAACATTGGGGTGCATGAAGCAAATTTTAAAGCAGGTGTTCTCAAAGGTGGGGCAGAGGGGAGGTCAAAACTGATTTGAAAGAGTATTTTAAGAAATTTTGCATTATAGTAGTAGTTTAAATACCAAAAATTGTCAGTGGTTTATATTTAAAAATTAATTACAGTGGGTTTACGGTTATGCCTATCCTATTGCAACACTTAATTCTTTACATGTTGAGTAAAAGAGGGAGGAGTCCCAGCTCATTCGTGTATTTCTGAACATTTGCAAGAGAGGTTATGCAGATAAACGTCCGCCTTGGTTTGTGTCTTCCTAGAAAAACAGTGAACAGTGTTTTTTCTTTTAATGATTGAGGCTCAGAAAGGAAAGGAATGAATATCTAACAGTTTCTTAGGAATCATTCGAAGACTCTACGGCGACTAGTTAAAAAGTAATTTCCTTGCTGCCCCTGCTTTGCTGCCATTTTTTCCCCCGTATGATTAATTACACCTTTGTCACTATCCTGAGCAGCAGTTTTACTTGCTAATTTCAAGTGCCTCAGCGTAATTAGCAATTCATTCTGACCTTTAAAACCACATCCTATAATCTTCAAATTATATGAGCAAAGGGAGAAAAAAAATCAAATTTTACCTGTCCCCCAAACTCCGACTATCATTAACAGGTTACTCTGTGAGGAACAAATGCCTGTCCTGTGCCAGATTGTCACCATCAGCCATGGTCATTTGAAGTCCAAGCTCAAGTGCCCTCCTTCCACAGGCGGTCACCGGGATCACCAAGGGTTGATTCAACTTCAGAGAGTTGAGGTAATACATGATGTAGAGCATTTGACTGCTGAATTTATTCATTTTTTAATTAAACGAAAAAAAAGTGGAATTGCTATATACAATAATGATTTTCCCTCTGGCCTCCATAATATTTGGAGAACTCTCAGCCCCTTTTCTCCTTGCACTGTAGCTCTTTGAATGATTCAAGTTGTGACCATAAGACCACCAAGGATGAGCAAGATAAGGTTTCCTTGTGGTGGCCAACCCAGGGATCAGATGTTCTTCTTTGAAATCAGTGTCTGAATTGTGTATTCTCATATGTCTTAAAGCAGCTAGATGGGGGTTCACAGGTGTGCCTAACAGCACTCGTGCTTATGATTTATCCATCACCCAGAGTCCGAACAGTTGCTGTGGAGGGTCAGCCTCATGTCCCATCAGTCTGCTCCTCTGGCTGTACATAGTCTGAAGAAGCTCAGGACGGGGGCGTGCGATTAGCCTCCCCAGTTGTAGTTCCAAGAAAAGTATTAATGCTGCGTACGTGTGAGCAAGGTCGGAGGGATGCTTTCTCTGTTTTGTCAAAAATGTAATCTCTTTGGTTGAGCCTGAGAATAATAGAAGGGTGGTCATCTCGCAAGGCTGACTGTTCTTAGAGCTGTCAGGGCATCGGCGATCACACCCTCTAGGGAAAAGATCCCCCCACCCCCGCCTCCAGGTGCCCACCGTCAGCTAGAGGAGCTTCCATAAATGCTTTGCGTTTTCCTTGCTGTGTTCTTCTGAGTTAATTCTTCTTGTGTCTTGTCGGATCTACTTTGTGGCTTTCATGTTGATGGGCTTCAGGGGCCACGGATTCCGAACTCCGGAGCTCTGCATCCTTGTCTCCACCTCTCTTGCTTTCCTGAGCACATCGCTATTATAAAGGTGCTTTGTAACAGGAAAATACAGTCAGTGTATGGAGAATAGACGCCATTCGGGAGACATACTTTTTAAAAGCCAACAAGTCTCTGCGTTTGACCAGGCGTATTTTGTAAAGCCTCTGTCCTCACGATCCAGTTCTTTACCACTTGATCGAAGGCCAATTACAAACTCATCTCCTAGCCCTTTATATAAGCTAGCGTCTCTGAGTGTCCTGTAGGTGTGGAGAGTTTAATTGTGATGGAAGCTAATCAGGTACCCTTTACAAGCTCCCTGTGGGGGTACGTGATAAGGTGAGCGTCCCACCTGGGGGTGTACATTAGCAACTCACTTCTTTGATGCTGTTGAGGCGTCGAGGAACGAAATACTTGAGTTTCTTTCTAGTCACTCCCTGGTTCAAAAACTGCCCATCTCCCCAGATGAATGGTGCGCCCTCTCTGGCTGGATTTGGACTCAGTCCTTATCCATTTCTGTTTAGTAACACATCTTGGTTACTAGAAGGCCTTATCTCTGCTTCTAGGAAATATCTGATGTTATCTGACTTATTGCAGGGATTTGACGAGAACAAACCATGTTTCCTTTGCAATCATTCTTCTTTAGCCAAAGAGGGAAAAACCAACATCAAAACCTACTTATCTTTTTCAAAAACTCTTAATAATCTGGTTTATAACAAGGACTAAAGGGGTTGTTTGGTGGAGTTGATCATATACACATATGTTGATTTAGTAATTATTTATTGAAAACAAAATTCCAGACAAAGGGTATGCTATTGGGGAAGGGATACAGAAGTTACAAAAAAAACCTTGATTTAGGATATGATTCTGCCATTTATTTGCTCTATGATCTTGGACAAGTTCTGTAACTTTTCTGAGCCTCAGTTTTTCGATGTTTAAAGTGAGGCTAATGGTACTTTTCTTATAGGGTTGTCCAAATTAAAGTGTATGCATTTCTTCTCCTCTCTCTTCTACCATCCAACTAGCTAATAACGCTTTCACGTAAGGTAGAACTGCTCAGTGTCAGAGCTGGAAGAGACCTTTAAGTCTGTCTCACCCATCTCTCACTTTGACCATCTTCATTTTTAAAAAAACGTGATGAAACAGAACCTTACGTAGGAGAAGGTTGCACCTCGTGTAACTCCCATAGGGAGCAGCTGCCCAGAAGACCAGAGCCCAAAGCTTTCCAGAAGCTGTCAGTGCGAATTCCCAAGAGGCACCTTTATCTGTCTCACTCCGGCTGCACCTCCCACCTCCCTCCCCAGACTCCAGCATCCCTGCCACCCCCCCCACCTCCGGCATCTCTTCCAGTAGCTGTCCTCTGCCTGCTGGGCTTTTGCGCGGTTCAAAGACCCACACTTGGAGCTAACAAGGAGTGCTCAAGATCGCTTTTGCGCTGATGCAGAGGGATCAGACGTGCAGGTCCTCAGCACATTTTCATAGGCTGCGCAGAGGTTAGCACGTTTGTCTAGAGTATTTGCATGTAGTGTACACATGTGTGCACATAAACATGAATCTGTTACAGCCTGACCCATTCATGTCTACACTGCTTTTCTCTTTCTTGATAAGATGCGGGGTGAATAGCTCAGCTGTGGGTTACTCCTCCCTCTTCCTGTGTCTCATGATAGGAGCCATTTAGCTGTAAAAATGAAGCTGGATTTATGACCGCCGGTCTGTTTAAGTGGTAATAAATGTCAGACAGACACTGCCGAGTCATAAACTTCGTGAGTTTGAGCCTAACCCACTGCATAAATCAGCTGACTACCCAGGAGCCCCCAACTCCAGATAGTCAGCTGACGACAAATGGACAGGAGATCCAAACAACCTGCCTCTCTCTGCCCCGTAGCATCCAAAATTCATTGTTAGCCAACGAGAATTCCCTCCGGGTTGGCTCAGAAATCTGCCCTAAAGTTCAAGGTCTCCGACACCATGATGCTGGAGAAACAGGGCCAACATCCTTCTCACTGGGGGTGGGTGGGTGCACTCCCCTGGGAGGGGAGCTGGCTGACTTCTGCCCGGTCCTGTTAGGGGCACAACGGGTGTAGGAGTCCCACCCAGCCCATTCTGCCAGCCCATGAGGGCCATGCCTGGAGATCAGCGAGGTGAGAGCATGTACTATCCTCTTATTCCTGGATCTTGAGCACTCCTGGTCCATTTGGTAGACCTGGGTTATTCAGACCAGGTATTCAAACAACATCCAACTGCAGTCTCTCTGTACGGCCCTCAGCATGTGTCCCACTGCAGACTGCTCTGCCCAGAACCTGGGTCCCTGGTCCCCATCCCTGAAGCCCAGTCCTTAGATAGAAGTCATGTCTATTTCACCAGCATCCCAGGTCTGACTGACTCCTCCCTTGAAGAGGTGGGCCCTGCCCCCCTGGTTAGTTCTCTGTACCTGCCATCCTTAGCTTACAGCCCTCTTCCTGCCAGTCTTCTCGTCATCGGCAGATGGGACCTTGATAGTCCTGAGAAGTGGAGGGAAAGGAGCCATGCCTTTACATGGTCTGCACACGTTTTTAAAAAAAAACATATCTAGTTATACTGGTTCAATGATCTGAAGTTCAACACTTGGCAGAAATAATCATGAATTTTATTTAAAACTACGAATTAGGAGGCATCAAGGTGCAGTAGGAGGAAGGGAGTTGAAATGTAAGAAATTCAGGAGTTTTAGCTGTGCTTTGCCAGGAGGGAAAGATGAGCTTTTATAAAACAAGTCACTTCACTTTAAGCCCCACTTTCTTGGGTAAAATGGTGGGGGGTAGGACAGGATGGTTTCAGCAACCGTATAAAGCAGAAAGTCACTGGAATATTAAAGAAAGTGACTGTGTTTTGCTGTCGTGCACCATAATGCAGTAATAACCTCCTATGTTAAGATTATTCCAGTTTCCAGGGATGTGAATTAAAGCAACTCAGAAGAAGGAATATGGCCAGATCACAGGAGGGTAACACCAATGCCAGCTGCATCATAAAGGGGTTTTACAGTTACTTTGCCCAGAATATTACAGTGTCATAAACTCCCCCGAGGTGTGCAGAGGGTTCCGGGTTATCCTCTGTGCACCCATCGGCAACAGGAGGATGCTTTGGTACCATGTCCTTTCATCTCCCCTATGATACAGCCACAACTCACTCAGTCTACATTGTCGTGAATCTGCCATTGCCCAACGTGTCCCAGGTCCCAGCTGATGGTGAGAAAGCACTTTAATTTGGTAACCAAATACGCCAACCAATTTAGCGATGAAAACAACTAAAGAAAGAACATTGGATCCAAGATCAAATCAGCTTGTAGCTTGAGGGCAGCAGAACGAAAAGGGGCATCCGAGCCACAGGGAGGGTCATGGACTGTTCCACAGCCTGGGTGTCATCAGAGACTCAGATGCGTGGCCTCCATCAACCGTTTTCCAGAGTCATCCCATCACCACGTGCCACAGCCCAAACAGAAGGCTCTGTCACGCTCCCGGGCCTGAGTTGGAAGGAAAAGGCACACGCTTACAAGCCCCTTTGAGAAGAAAGGGGGCAGCATCTTCCAGCCTGGTCTCAGGGGTGCTAGGAAGTGTCTTATGAGAAGCAGAAGAGGCAAGGTGTTCACTCCCCGCCTCAGAAGCCGCAGGGCATGCTGGGTGGGAGTCTCACACCCCGGGGCCCGGCGCCCAGTGGCTCTCAGGCTCTGAGTCCCTCCAATCCATCCCCTTGGAATCAGACTGACTATTGAGAGAAGGAAATCGCTGCTTGCTGCCGCGGAGAACGCCCACTCGCGCTGGATGGGACAAAGGGAACAGTGGAGATAAGGCTTTGAAACACAGCCTCCAGGAGACAAGAATTGCTCTGATAATGGTATCGGCCCCACGTCCAATGAATGCTCTTTGTAGGGAAATAATTCTCTTGTCTAATAGTGGTTGTTAAGATGGGGAATATACGTAACAGGGAGAGTTTAAATTGAGTATTTGACAACACTGATATCCTGTGAGTGTGCATGGTATTTTTCTCTTTTAAAAAAAAAAAGAGCTTTATTTAAATGTAAGGCTTGCAAAGGCTTCAAACAAGTCCCTTGCATCGCTTAGGAGAAATATTTTCTCAGTTCCTCACACTTGGAAATGACAGGTGCTGTCTCCTATGTAGGGGAAAAAAAAAAAAGTCCCTGGAAGAGGATGTTTTAAGTGATTACTTAAGCCAATTTGCTTCTCAAATGACAAGATTGGCAGGCTGCCCAATATCACATTGGCATATCAAATGATAATGACTTTCCTTAGGAATATGGAGGCACTGTGTTGGTTTCTGCTCCCGGGGTGGGGGGGGAAGGGGGGGTTGGGAAGGACTGGCTTCTGCAAATGGCTGTAGCTATGCAAAAGTTCTAGATTGTTCAAGGATGGGGAGGAAAAGAAGGGGGATGGGAAAGTAGAATTCGGGCAAAATCAGGGCTTAAGGAGGAAAGGGGAAACGCATGAGTTTTCGGGAATACCTTCAGCGATTTGATGCTAGGCAAAAGGGCAGAAGTTGAAAACTGAGCTTTCTCCGTGTCACCGACACTGGGGCAGGCCAACAGTCTGCACGGTGCCTGAGGCTCATCCTGCAAGGTGGCCCTACCCCGACGTCTGTAAAAAGCCCAGACATCAGTGTGCTAATCCCACTTCTGCCACCAACTCTGAGACTCTGGGAAAGGCATTCTCTGTCCTTGTGTACACAACATGGGATTTGTAGGAGAGGACCTATAGGTCCCTGCTCTGGTCAGGTCATCCCAGCCCATGCTGCTCCCTATTCTCTGGATATGTTAAAAAAAAAAAAAAAAAAAACCCATCGAATAGAAAATCACCTTCTCTGCAAAACAAACTGAGAGGGCTACCTCATTCTGCTTGAGCCGCTCTGTCCCATGTAAACACACATTCTTGGCACAAGCCCCTTTAGAAAAGGAGATGTGGGGAGAACCTTCTGGCTACTGATCATTGCTGGTCTGCGGGGCATGCCCACCACTGTGGGCATGATTGCAGGAGCCCTCCCACGTGAGGCACCCAGGGACATTAGCATCATGTCCACGGGGCTGAGAATACTGCTGAGTCTGGGCAGAGAAGGAAGGGGACTGACCAGATTGCACAGAAAGAATTGCTCAGACGGGCGTCACACAGTTTCCAGACAAACTCAGGTGTCATTCAGAAAAGTGTTTCTATCCAGGGACAGGACACAGTCTGAACACAGATATGTGGAAAAGACCAAGTGGCAGGTCAGAAGTTGCCAGGGAGAGGCTGGAAAGAGATGGGCTGGGATCCAGCCACCCTGGTGAAAAACACAAGAGCTGACCCAGATAACAGGTGAGCTTCTGGGGTTGGCCATGGCTTCTCAGCTGGAGTTTGAGGGAGGGCCGGTGGCTACAACCTGCCAGACCAAGCAGGAGCCCCGAGCAGGACACAGACGCAGAGAGGATGCAGAGTCAAAGGCAGCACCCAGGATGGAGCGCAGAACCTCACGGGAGGTGCCCAGGGGCAGCGCCAGGGAGGCAAAGCCAGTCACCTCCAGGGCAAGGCCCCCGAGAGGGGAACCAGCTTCCCTAAACATCTGCGACATTCTCCGCATAGTTGGATGCTGGTCAACTTGACTTCAGATTTCTCCTGAGCATTTGTCGCCCCTGAGAGGCAGACGGTATGCCCACCAAGGCTTGGGATGGGCTAAGCGCAGATTTCTGCTCCAGCGCATTACTGGCGGGGTGGTCAGCTGAGCCAAGATGCTCAGAAGCCAAGACACGTGGCTGATGCAGGTACGCAGGGTCTGCCTCCGCGGGTACAAAGCCGGCTGATGAACAACACCCTGGCCTTGGGGACTGCCTTGGGGAATTAGAGCAGCCAAGAGGGACCGATGGGTAACAATGCCTGTCAGTGCTAACAGGTTCTTTGATCAACTCCCAAATTATCGCCGAGAGATAGACCTATTCTGTGGGTAGCAGTCTATGCTATCACAGGTCTTATTTTAGTGTGTTTCAGATGCTAAAAGTACTGTGTAGAAACATTCTCACAGGTTAAGGAGAGAGCTGTGTTTGGCACAAACTTAAAGCTCTAATTAGAAAAGCACTTGCTAATCACGTAATTGGTATTTAAATTTATATACACAGAAAAATGGAACTGCTTATTGTACTGAGGGACCAACAGAATTGTGTTTAGAGTCATGTGAAAGTCTCAAACACGTAGATGGAAATACTTTCTGTTTGTTGAAAGTCCAAGGTGTTCTGCTGTTCACACACACACACACACAGCATGTTAATTTTCTCTGGTAGTTTGTGAAATATTCTTGGTCAGCTCAAGCCATCAGTATCAGTCAATATCTTAAGGCTTTCGTCATTTTGGGAGGGAACATTTACCATTTTTCCTTCTGAAAAATCTTCCATCTAAATCCCAGGAAATAGATGAAGAGCAATTATTCTCTGGAATGGACCAAGGAGTTCATGCTTCACATATTTGCACAAAGTGATAGCCGCGGGCGCTTTCAAGGAGGAAAGTCTGCAAAATATGTTAACTCTGGTATAAGAATATTAGATACACTCATTAATCCCCTGTACGAGGAAGCTAAAGTGACTTCTATGAGAGGCTGAAGGCAGAACACTGGTTATTTCCATCCATGTGTTGTTGGAGTCACCGTCGTCTTGGAAGTGAAGGCCACCAGATGTGGAACACAGATGAGTAATTAACACAACTGTAATTAACACGTACCTTTTGAACTTGGTCAGAGTCTTCAGTGGATCAGAGGGCAGGGGAGGCTGGTTGGCAGACATGTCCTCACGTAGGGGCTGTTAGCATCCTTGTCTACGACCAGGCTACCCCTTTACAGCTGTGGAGTTTTTGGAGTGTGCCAACTTCCAGCTGAGTAAAAGGAGGTAAAGAAAGACAGAGGACTTGCCCAACGTCCCAGCTGACTAGCGGCAGAATTAGGGCCACGTGGATTTTCCACTGTTGTGGTTCAGGGGTCAAATGTACTTTTTTTTTTTTAATTTCATTTATCTCTGTTGTTATTAGTCAAGTCTCTTGAAGCAGCGGGTGGCATAAATCTAATTCAAATCAGCATAAGCCAAAAAGACTGAGAAGAAAAATTCCGGGGTAGCATCCGAAGGCCCAGGGAAGCTGCAGGGTCTGGACTGGAGGGACTGCTGTCCACAGCCTCCCCAGCTGTTTTCCTCTGGATCGAATCCCTTTCTACTTGCTTCACCCTTAGATGGGTTCTTTCCACAGGGATGAGAAGGGAAGCTGGCTCTTGCCAGCCCAGCAGAAGGAGAACTCCTTCCCTCTGTATATTTTTGGAAATAGTCTTGAGGGTGGGTCTGGCTGGGCGTGGCTCAATTATTCCTGTGCCCTGAGGGTGAGGAGGGGTCCGTGGAATAAAGGAGAAACGGCAAATCACAGAGATGGCTTGAAGCAGTGCTGAGACACTGTCACGACCGTCAGGGCGAGCTGTACCAAACTTGACATTCAAAAGAATTTCCAGAAAAGAGATTTCTGAAAATAAACAAAATTCAATGAATCGCAGTACAACACAGCCTTCCCTCAAAAACACAGGTTATTCGGGCATATTAAAATTACTCTTAAGTTCCTACTGGGTGCAAAGCAGAGTACAGACTCTAAGCAAGATTAAAATGAAGTGTTTGACCTTAAGAATCTTTGGATCTGGTTTTATCATGATCCATTACAGTTTAACAGTTTTAACAGCCATAAAAGATATAACTGTGAAAAATTATAGCCTATTTTGGACCAATTTCTGAATATTATTAAAAATGTAGTTTTATGAAGGGTTCAAAATGTAATTACCTTGAATAAATCTGTGAGAGTAATCTGGCAAGACAATGCCGTCCGTATTTTAAGAAGGAAAAAGAAACCCTGATGCTGTTGATGGAATATTGAAAAAAATGGACACCCTTTCAATCATATTAGTATCTTAATGATTTTATCACATTATTACTTTAAAAGGATTTTTAAAATCATTTTAGGATTGATTCTGTTCTATATACTCCATCAAAGACTGAGGATGAGTGAAAAGTCTGTGGCTGTCGTTTGTGTCCACAGTTGACTATCAAGTGTGATTTTAAGGTGGAGAAATATTAAAGCTGGTGTTCTTTCGTAAGTCATCCACTTTTGAGGGGTTTAGGGAAAGAGAGAAAGACTTGTCCAAAAACTCTTAGCAATGTTGACTAACTCTTCAAATGCAAACCTCTTATGAGAGACCATAGCTGCCTCTTGTCTTCTTTTCACTTACTGTACTAGCTTTTAATGCCCTCTTTCAGTCTGTGCCTTGCACCTGTCTTTATATTTCCGTGTGCTTTTCTCTGGTGACGCACTTGTTTATTGCTCCTGTTCCGTTTGTTGGCATCTCTTTGCATTGTTTACATCTACAGTCAAGTGGAGCCTTGGAAGCACATGCTCCAGATTGTTCCTTTGATTTTTACAATATTGATTCTGTCTTTGGGGACTTCCGCCGCAGATAGAAATTCTGCGATTGCATTTCAAATCGTCTGTCCTTATTTCATCTGACAATTTCTTTTTTTATTTCATCCTGATTTTTTTAGCCACGTATTTCTCCATCTTGATTTGTGGTCTCCTTTTATAGACTGTTCCTATTCTTGAGTATGATTGAGAAGTTAAGCAACATTAAAGCAACAGATTTTAAGAGATTTTTGTTTCCTGCGCTACAAGATGAAAAACACGTGTTTGTCCTTTTATGTCTCAAAATATATTCTTGGGTCCAAAGCTTTTCTTTTCTTTTTTTCCATCTTTTATTGAAGCGTAGTCAATTTACAATGTTAGTTTCAGGTGTGCAGCAAAGCGATTCAGTTACATGTATATCTCCAGATCCTTTTCCATTGCAGCTCATTACAGGGTTTATTTTCTGTTGATCACTACTCATTCTTAAATGTCGAGAGAACTAGTAGGGCCCATTGTTTGCCCTCGAAAAGAATGGGATTTCCTAATTCCCGTGTTTTTGCCTGTTTGAATTTACACGTTAGATCTCAAGCAGGAGGATATATTGACGTTTATATGCCTTAGACAAACGTCTGGTGCCTGGCATTTGTCTAACGTGTACCCCTCAGTCCGGACTGTTTCATACAGTATTCACTAGCCACGTGCAGCTATACATTAATTAAAATTAAATAAACTTAGTATTATTTGCTCTGAGTGGATCAGTGCTCCCCTAAAAGTCACATCCACCTGGCACCTCAGAATGTGACCTAATTTGCAAATAGGTTCTGTGCAGGCGTAGGTAAGATTAGACCATGCTGTATCAGGCTCTCATCCAATGACTGGTGTCCTTATAAGGAAAACACAGAGTCGCCATCACACAGGGAGGAGGGCAGGTGATGTTGGAGGCAGAGGATGGATTGTAGCTACTACAACCACCAGAGGTGAGGAGGGGCAAGGACAGATTCCTCTCTAGAGGCTTCAGAAGGAGCATGGTCCTGCCAACACCTTAATTTTGGACTTCTACCCTCCCTTGTTTTAAGTGATCTCCTCCTCTGCAAAAAAAAAAAAAAAAAGAAATAGAAAGAAAGAAAGAAAGAAAAGAAAGAAAGAAAGAAAGGAAGAAAGAAACTTAAAATGTGGTTCCTCATTTGCAAAAGCCACATTTCAGATGTTCAGTAGCCTCTGAGGGCAGACATGGGACATTTCCATCATTCCAGAAAGTTCTATCCAACCAGATGTGTTTGTGCGAGTCATCTGCTTCTATGCTACCGTTATCTGACTGTGGGAAGTTAAATTAATTTCTGTAAAATTAAAACGTCTTTCTGTTACCTTGCAAGATACAGATAATGAAAAACTACCATCCCCGGTGGGTACCAGTCCCATTGTTCTTTTTTTCTCATCAGTTTCTTTTACGTACTTAGTATCCCAAGATGCAAGACTTTCCTTCCCATTGGTTTACTTCTTATGTTGGCCGCCACTTGGGGTCTGATTCTCAGAGAGGATGTGCTCAGAGACTAATTCCCAGAAAGAGAGACTGGTTGAGGAATGTGGGGGTGGGGGAGCATGAGAGAGTGAAAGGCTGGGGCCGTGGCAAACAGCAGCTTCCTTTTGGAGGTACGGTCTTCGGCTTCTTATTGACAAAGGCACGTACGTATCCCTTAAGAAGGGACACAATGGGGGTAATGAGTCTCCTCTGTGTCTCCATGACCGAGTCGTTGTACCTCCTGCCTTTCTCTGTTTCTTGCTCGGAGCAAGACTGTTCACCAACTTCCCTATCTCCAAAGAGACTGCCTTCTCTTGCCTTTGTTATTTTGAAGGTTGTTTCGGTGGAAAGGTTGGGAAGGGCAAAACCAGCATTGGAATCAAGAGACTATCTTTCTGGATTCAGAGTTTATAGTTCATTAAGGCACAGCCACAATTCAACAACTATGTGTTGGAAATTCAAATAAACACACAATCCCCAATAAAATGTAATTACACCAGAAGCATGCTTTTTAGAACAGCCCATGCTCAGCACACATCTGACACTGAGTGGATGCTTCATAAATGTTTATGGGATGGGTACATAAATGATGAATACATCTTTGAAAAAAAACACAAGAAATTGTCTTCACCTGGGCTTGCCTACGTAGGGTGGCTTTGTCCCTGGCCAGCTCCCTCCCTGGGTGCCGGTATAAGCGTCTCTCTCCCTGTCCTCTTTGACTCTTCCATCTCTAGTCTCCAGTTCTCAGCGCTCCCAGCAGGATTAGAGCTCCATCTGGCAAAACACCCAGTGAGAAACTCAGAAAATACACAGCCTTGAACACCCTCCCTTCCTGAGGATGAAAAGTAGAATTTTGGAATAATCTCTTCTTTAATGAATCTTTGTACTTGCTTTCCAACAAATGCCTTCTTTCTACATCATTTTATCCAGAAGAATTATTTGAAATCCTAAGCCAACATTTAGTTACAGACTCAGCCTGGACTAGACTGAAAGTTCCCTGAAGGTTCGAACAGTAGCTTTCTGGTTCACTGCTGCTTCCCCACGGCCAGTGTGGGCTTGTTTCATCCTAAGGAAAAAATATATCTTAATGCTTTACTCAGTGACGGCATAGAATTTTAAGGGTTGCAGGATCAAAAGAATTTGTTTTACTGATGGTGTCTTAAAGTGAATTCAACATGATCTTATTTTAGAGATAAGGAAAGTGAGGAGCAGAAAGGAAACAAGTTGTTGATCAAAGCAATGTTGCAGGAAAATGGGGCACGAGAGGATGTCCGTGTCCCAGGTCTCAGGCAAGTCCCTGGGACACGCCCCATCAAGAGAAGGTCCTTGGCTTCACGCAGGAAAGAATTCAAGAATGAACCATTGCAATTAAAGAAAAAGAGAATGAATCATAGTTGAGTACAAGTAGATTTATTCAGAGAGATACATATTCCATAGACAGAATGTGGGCCATCTCAGAAGGCAAGAGATGGTGTGAGAGAGAAGCCTAGGAGACACACATTCCTTAGGCAGAATGCGGGCCACTGGGAGAGGCCCCAGCCTCAGAGCATGGAACGTGAGATTGGCCATGAGGTGCAGTGTTTTTATGGGCTCAATGACTTCACAGGCTAACAAGTGGGAGGATTCCAACGACTTTAGGGAAGAGGAGGGGATTCCCAGGAATTGGGCCATCACCCACTTTTTGACCTTTTGTGGTCAGCCTTGAAGCTGTCATGGCGCCTGTAGAAGTACCATTTCCCATATGCTAATTAATGTATTACAATGAGCATATGATGAAGCGCAAGGTCTACTGGGAGTTGAGTCTTCGGCCATCTTGGTGCTCACTGCTGTTTCATTCTTTCAATGGCTGTGCCCTGCCCGCTTCCCTCTGGTCTCAGTAAGAGCATAGTCCTTAGAACTGAATAAATCTGGATTCCATCACTTCTTAGAAAGGTGACCTTGGGCAGTGGATTAAATGACTCAGCCTCAACTTTCTTATCTGTAAAATGAGATGAATGATACTTGTCTTATAGGATTCTTATGAGCTAATGAGCCTCGTGGCCATTCAATGAAGAATAATAATGACCACCACAGGTATTATTTCTCAAGGGCACATCGTGAGTTAGTATCAAATTATATCTTTTTTTCCCCAGTCCTATGCTGACTCTGTTTACTTGATGGAGTCAAAATCACATGTCGCAGGAGTCCTGGTGCAGAGGTTTGCTGTTGGCTTGCAGACTGCTGGGGAGGCCAGAGCTGGAGACAAAGTGGATTTTGTTAGCCCATGGGCCTTCCTCACACTCATCCTCCCCTTCTGTACAGAACATCAGAATATACTCAAAATACCCCAATTCATTTCTCTCGCCAAGGTTGGGCTGTGTCTTGACCCTGAGACCAAGTGCCTAAGCCTCCTGTGGTTAAGCATTAGGACGGCTTTCCTTCCTCTTTTGTTGCAGCCACTGAGGTCACAGCCTGTGTCAGGTGGCAGGAACACGCAGAACAGAGGTTGACATTGGTGACATAAAAGAATGCACGTGGACTTGGACGAGAGGGTTCCAACAGGGAGACAGGCACTGTGCTTCAGCCGCAGCCTCAGAGGGATGGAGACAAATCCTCCTCCATCTCCACTTCTCTCTCTTTATTTCAGCCCCTGTATCAGAGGCCAGAAAACTCTTTTCTATAAAGGGCCAGATACTTAAGTATATGGGGCTTTGTGAGCCAAAGATCTGTGGCAAGGGAACAGTCACTTCAATACAGAAACTAATGAGCATGGCTGTACTCAGTGACACTGTATTTATGAAGACTGAAGCTCGGATGTCGTGTAACGTTCACCCATCACGAGACATCATTCTTCTCTGGATGCTTTGCAATTCTTTCAAAATGTAAAAACTTTTCTTGGCTGGCAGGCTGTGTTACCCCAAAAGGGGAAGGGGAAGGACCCCAGTTCTTGTCTTGCAGGAAAGATAAGAATTCAGATGGGAGATGGAAGCATTGTTGTAGCGCAAGATTTTAAAGGTTTTATGAGCAAAGGGAAAGTGCATCTCCAAGAGCAGGAGGCGGGCTGACCCAAGCGCGGAAAAGCAGGGGTCTTTGTTTGCCCCTCCTCTTATACCCTCACTTAGAGGTGGTCTTTTGGTTGATTGGCGTCTCTTGCCCCTGCAGTGCTGAGTCATGTTTGGCCCCTTGGCGCATGTCCTCACCCCGACGATGCACACAGAAAACCCATGGGAGGGCGTGAACCGCGATGCTAATTATATTACAATGAGCATTGGGTCTGGTCCGGTTACGTAGATCCTTGTCGCTACTGCACAGTTGCTTCTGTCCGGTCCTAACTAGTTTCTTGCTGGCACTCATTTAGAGGAAGTAAAGCCCCTTTATGCTGGAGGTGGGCATAATGCCACCTTCCAGACCATCCTCTCTCTCGCCTCCACCTGTCTGCCTGGTGCCCCCACTTATCTAACGGCCTAACAGCTGTACAAAAAAAGTCCATGGGCCCAGCGGGATCTGTGGGTCGTCATTTGCTGATCTCCCTCATTAAATCACAGACCAGAGGACTTCTGAGACAATTCAGAGACCGTAGGAGCTGCAGGCAAAGAATGCGAAGTACACAAGCGTGTGTTCCCCGCCCTGCCGCCCCCCTCCCTGTGTTCATACCCTCCTGGCTTCTCAGGCCTGTCTCCTTAATTCCAGTTTTGGGGGAACTCACACTGCCGCTCAGGCCATGGACCTTCCACCATGACAGTGACACACCCCACGAAGTGGCCTTCCCCGCCCCCACTGCTGTGGGCAGGGCGGATGGGGAGGTAGCAACTAAGGACTAGTGGGAAATCCATCTATCTTGAACAACTCACATGGTCGGATCTGAGACTTTCTCTTCATTTGAGTAAATATCCTCTCCTTTAAAGTGCAGACTGTGTTTGCATCGGTTGTGTCGACAAAAATACTTATTAAACAATCAGTAATAAGAATAGAAAAGCGATTTACTTGAGCCGAACTGAGGACTAGAGCCCGGAAGCCAGCTTCCCAGATTCCTCTGAGAAGCTGCTGCCAAGAAGCGGGGTTTTCAGCACAGTTTTATATCTTAGAACAAAGAACGTTAAACTAGTCAGGGATACATACCCTCAAGGTTTCAAAAAAACCCCAAAAAACAGACCAGCACGTACACAGCGAGTCAGTATGACTTTGGCACCTGGGAAGGGAGCTTTAGCATCAGAGGAGGCCCAGCATTGGCGTCCCAGGAAGAGGGGCATTTAATCTTTATTTCTAAGATGTACATGTTCTACTTCGGGTCAGTGTGCCTTTTATTCCCTAATAATTAAAGCGATGTACAATGTAGGTTTGACAGGCCACCAACAGGATAGTTGAGTCAGCTTCAAATCCAAAGCATCTCACTTATAAGCCAGAATGACTTTCCTGTCTCTCTGAAATAGTCGTTTATTAGGAAATTGAGTTGAGAATAATTAGATCGGGGCCAAACCCCCCTTGCCTGGCCCCGTGCAGCCTCTGGCATTTCCTCATGAAGCAGGTCAAAGGAGAAAAGGTCCTTTGCTGACACCCCGTTTCAGAAGAGTGACCACCTTGTCACTGACATCATTAGTTCCTGCTCCGTCGCCCTTTCCGAAAGGCCCAGAGATGTGCCTTCCTGCTCTGATCACAAGCCAGCCTGGCTGGGCTTGGGGCCCAGGGTTTCCAGCACCCAGGGACTCCTCCTCCACTCCAGCTGCAAACACCCCTGGCTTCCATGGCAGAAGCCAGCCCAGGATTTGAGGGGCATTTCCTTGCTGACTCCAGGTCCAGGCCATTCCAGAGAACTGGAGCTGTCACATTGGCTGCTGTCACTAGAAACACCAGCTGGCGATTAAGCCTGGCAGGGGCCGGAGGTGGCTGCCCGCAAAGCTAGTCCTGCCTTCAGAGCCCAAAGCACAGGAAAACAATGAAATGTGATGAGTCCGTCTTCCAGTTCCAGCTGGTCTATAAATAAAGGGCAACACAATCATTTAACCTCTCTCTTTCATTTTTTAATTTATTTTTTAATTGAAGTATAGTGTATATATTATATATACTATATATACACAACATCTTTATCCAGTCCTCTGTCGATGGACATTCAGATTGCTTCCATGTCTTGGCTGTTGTAAACCCTGCTGCTATGAACACTGGGGGGCATGTATATTTTTGAATTAGAGTTTCCTCCAGATACATGCCCAGGAGTGGGATGGCTGGATCATAGGGTAAGTCTATTTTCAGTTTTTTTGCAGAGTCTCCATACTGTTTTCCACAGTGGTTGTACCAGACTGCATTCCCACCAGCAGTGTAGGAGGGTTCCCTTTTCTCCACAGCCTCTCCAGCATTTCTCGTTTGTGGACTTTTGAATGATGGCCATTCTGACTGGTGTGAGGTGATACCTCATAGGAGTTTTGATTTGCATTTCCCTGATTATTAGCATATTAATATTTTTTTATGTGCTTATTTGCCATTTGTATGTCAGCATTGGAGAAATACTTAACCTCTCTTGATCCTGGACAGTCTATAAAGTAAGACCCTGGATCAGATTGGTGGTTCGCCACGTGGGGCAGGGGAGTAGGGGTGGAGGGAAGGCTCAGGAAGATGCTGGAGGATCAGGTTCTAAATCAAATGTCAGACTCCTTCCGCGACACCAACCCCAGTGTATCAGAGCTGGGGTAGGGCAGAGGCAGGATGTGAAATCTGAAAAAGCTTGGCAGGTACGCAGATAAGAGGACCCACGTCAGGTGAGAACCACTGAGCTAAATCCTCCCTGAAGACCGCTGGACTCTGACATGCCACGATTCTATGAAAGGGCTAGAGACAAGGGCAGTTTCTTTCTGTCCTTCCTAATAATCTCCTGAGGGTTAACAGAACACTTAGTTTGAAACAATATAACAGCGCAAACATGGTTCATATTGATTTTTTTAAAAAATCTGTTTGTAGGCAATTGGTTCCCAGCTGCCTCTCCCCTTGAGATGATATTGTGCGAGTTGGCACTGCTCTGGGTGGAATTTGTTGTAACTAGAAGTGTGTTGGCGTCTGGCAGAGGCACCCAAGGTAGAAATTACATACCACGGACGTAGGGCCTTGACCCCAGATGAAGCCAGAGCAGACGGGCCCGGGTGTGGGTCAGACGAGCCTGGCCTCTGGTGGAGGTGTGTCTTGTTGGGGTTCACATCCTTGCTCTGCCCCGTGCTCTCACTGGAGGGAATTCTAAGGCTTTTTCCCAGTTTGCTAACAAGGTCAAGATGTTCTTCCCACCTTATATGCGCCAACAGACTCTTGTACCATCTGTTTTGTAATACGCGTCACACTTGTAGTTCGTGGGTTGTTGAACTGTCGGTCTTCTGGGCCAGAGGGTAAGCTGCCCACGAGAAGGGACCTTGTCCACCCCATTTGATGCTCTGAGCATCATAGTGCCTGGCAAATCGTGGAAATGCAAGAAAAATTTGTTGGATGTACCTAGTTTAAAGATTCTTTGCCTGTAAAGACTTCCCCCCACCAAAGAACTGTTTGTTCTCTAAACCACAGCAGCCTGGAGATCTTAATAATTCCCTAGCTCCACAGCTCCTTGCTCAGCATAGGTCCATGGAAATTCCTGGTACTTCAAGCCCCCAGTCTAGCTCAGGCTAGAAGAGAAGTGCTAACCTGTGAGTGGTTTCCTGCATCACTGCTCCCCCCATCCTTCATCCTCCAGGTCCCCTGTGGGGTCGTGGCGTCCCAGGCTCAGCCGTGATGCCTGACTTCTCCAAATGTGCAAGTATTTGCCCCGAGCTCTGAGGTCCCTGCCCAAAGGTGTCTCAGGGATTTGAGAACCTGACACGACTCTGACACGACAGTGAGTAACTGAAGGGCTGAGCCAAAAACATAAAGACTTTGAAACAGACAACGGGCCAGTGAGTTAAGACTTACCTGGGAGGCAAGTGAGCCCTCTGCCGCAAGCCAAGAGGTCAGAATACCCAAAACTGAAAAGGGGAAAACAAAAACACAGGTAGAATGGAGAGCTGAGTACTGTGAATGAGTTTTTATTTTTCCTACCCATTTTTCTCTTTCTTCCATTTCCCTCTCTAAACAATGAACCTTGAACACATCATTGCCAAAGCCTGAGGTTGGCCAGAGAAAAGGAGGAGGGGGTTGTAACTGACATGCGATTGCTCACTTCCGGGGGGCTGTCTGTCCTTGGACCACTTCCCTCCTCGTTCTCTGTTGCCTCAACATCGACAGCTCGAGTGCTGCTGTCCACAAGCGTTCAGGGCTTTTCCTGGCCGGCAGGGCTAGTAGAAGTCCAGCATACGGAAGGGAAGGAGCAACTTCAGAGCTCTCTGGAAATACGAAGCCCACTGGAGGGAAACCAACACCACAAGAAAAAGAGCATTTGAAAATGAGTTGTCTTGTGTTTATCTGTATTTATCCAAGTTCACAGTGCTCCTAGCAGGTTGCAAATTAACACTTCAGGCCAGATTCTGAATAAGCCGCAGGGGACCAACAAGAACCTTCCTGCCTGGAAACAAAGGCGGCCTAATGGATCAGCTGTCACTGCCTCCGTTGGGCTGGCAGTTAGCATTCGTGTCAAGCCATTCCTCCACATTATCAAAGTCACGGAGTATTTTACATCCTTCAGTAACACTCTCCATTTGGCAGGCTAACACAGGCGTTTTTCCCTGCCAATTTGCTAGCTCGTGTCTTTGCTGGTAACCCCACGCAGTCTTGGTTTGTCATCTCTCCCCATCCAGCGGGAAAACAGAAGAAACCTTTACAGGTTGACAATTAAAAGAAAAAGATTTCAGGAGTTGAACAAGACTTCCAAGCAGAGGGTACCGAGAGGGAACAGCAGGAGGGGTCTGAGCCTCCCACTGATGGGGGAGGACCGTAAGGGAGGGTGTTATCTGGAACGAACTTCCACACAATAAAAAAGGGAGAACGAAGAACAGTCAGTCTGCTTTTTATTATCCAGGCACCAATAATTCTAAGCAATGCCAGTGAAGAAATATTCCTCCCCCTGGGTGGCTGTTTCCCCGGCCCCCTTGAGGTGCAGTTGCTTGAGAGTAAATTAACCTAAGCCTTCTATTTCCTGGGGAGGGAAGTGAGGGCGGGTTATCTCATAGAACCTGGGTCTCTTTGCTGCCCCGCAGAGGCCTCTCTGCTCTATTACACTGCCAGCCCCCAGGGTGAGGAAACAACTGGATGAACCCAGGAACTGGGCAAAATTGGATCACGCTCACCAAATGAAGTAATCTGAGACTCCGGGAAAAGAGCTGAGCAGCTGTCCTCCATCCTTGCCTTGTTTATGAGCCATATTCGAGAATTTTCAATCTTCAAGCTATTTTTTTTTCTACCCTATCCATCATTTGTATAGATTGTCATTTCATATTGGAAAATACAACTATATTCATAGAGGTTCATTTCCATTTAAAAATCACCGTGAGAGCCTTCTGATGTTCTGTGTGATTGCATCATGGGTAGGAATTTCAGTTCTCCAAGTCAGGCGTGCGAAGAATATTGTGGGTTTTTTTTTTTTTTAAATTAAAAAATCAGTTTAATTTAGACTCACAGCTTTCATCCCACCAAGCAAAAAGGAAACCCCAAGCTTAGGTATTTAGGGGCCCTCAGATTGCAGCGTTTTCAAGCCATAGCCTTTTCTTTGCAGTCGGCCGTCCTGCTGGGAAGTCCCATGCCATCTGCCTCACAGCTCCTGTCTTTTTCATTCCTTGTCTTCTCCAGGGAGCTTCCAGTTTCCCTGGATAACATTTCTTCCCCGGTGCTGTTATGTAGGCATTTTGTTGTTGAATTTCCTGGCATTTTGATATGTATTATCGCCTGTGATTTTTTTTTTTTTTTCCTTCCAGTGTCTCCCTCCCGTACTTTTCCTGGTCACCACTGGTCTGTTTCCTGTTACTATAGATTAGTTTACATGTTCTAGAATGTTCTAGACATGGAATCATAGTGTGGGTACTCTTTTGGATGGGATGGGGTGGTCTGGATTCTTTTATACACATGTGATTCTATTTTTCCCCTTTTGAAATGAGTTATTTCTTTCCTGGTCTTTTGGGATCAGAGATATGTTATTTAAGGCCTGAGTGGAAGAGGAATTAATCCAAGGAGATGCATCCAGAAGGTAACAGAAAAGCAAGCATAGGCGGTATCTGGCCAACACCCACGCCGGGAGCGGTTTGTATTTGATTTATTTATCCACTTGAGGACAATGAATTCACTGCCCTGAGAGTCAGCTCCCTGTTATTCCCCAGTCTGACCGCCCTCTGCTCACATTGCCAGCCTTCCACAGAAAAATGAAAATCTCTTGTTTATACCCAATCTCTGCCTTCACTCACCACCTCCGCATGTCATTTGTGAAATGCCAGTCCTGCCCCCTGCTTGGCCAACCCCAAGAGAAAGGACAGAGAAGACGCAGAGCAGGGCACCCGGAGCTGGGAC
Source organism: Camelus bactrianus (assembly GCF_048773025.1). Classification (NCBI taxonomy): domain Eukaryota; kingdom Metazoa; phylum Chordata; class Mammalia; order Artiodactyla; family Camelidae; genus Camelus; species Camelus bactrianus. The sequence goes on along the minus strand of NC_133564.1, from coordinate 31,124,791 downwards.
ACACAGGAGCGGGCGATGGCGTCACGGGAAGCCAAGTCCAGGACTTGATGAGTTTGCCATCCAGACCCACTCCCCTAGGGTCGGATCAGGAAACACCCCAAATCCTTTCTACTCTCCTGCTTTTTTTTTTTTTAATTTATGTAACACTTTCATAAATAATCTCCGCCTTCATAAATAATCAACCCAGGGAGGCAGGCACTTTACAGATAAAGAAATAGGTTTTTAGCAGGAAGTGTCCAGATCTGGGTCATTCGTTAGATTAATAGCAGACCAGCTATTTGCTATTATTCATTAGATTAATAGCATGGCCAGCGCCTTCCTCCTATGCTCTAGGGGTTCGAGCCTCATGTGGTGGGGGAAAAAACAGCTGAGGAGCCAGCAAGACCTTGACTCAAACCCTGGCTTCAGCACATACTAGCTCTGTCATGACCGTGGGGAAGTTCTTTTGCGATGCTCTGTTGGGAATGGTCCCTGTTTTTCAAGAGTTTTCTTGTGAAGATTGAGTGAGTCCCCGGCCTGATGCTCGGTGCTAAAGAGGGGCTTTGTCTCTAAGAACAGGAGGGACCGCATTCATTCTAGGATGTACAGACTCACAGATAAAAACACAAGCACAGATGGAATAAAAAGTGAAGGGAAGCTTAGTTATCTGTGCTCGGAGCGCCTACGTCTGCAAAGGAATTCAGGAAGCTCTAGCCTTTTTGATGAGCTTTGAGTCCTTGCCTAGCACCGAGTCACAGCCTGGAGCTGACGGCGAGGTGCGCCGGCTCCAGTCCTGCAAAACGCGTGTGCCCTTCAAGCCTCTGCGGTTTTGCATACACACGTGCAGTTGCGCTTCAGGGTTCAAATTCCAGGTGGTCTGACTGAGCTATTTCCATATGTTTGCATAAGCTGCTTTCCAGAATTTGGAGTGGAGCAGTTGGATCACTCCTGCCTTTGTCTAGTCCCTGTTTTTTTGGAATCCAGCATCTCTTTTCTACTGAAATCTCCAGCCCTGGATGGAACAGTGCTTTGACCTTGATTGGGGTGAAAGGGAGCAGGGCCCTGGGGGGCCCTCCTGGGTACAGCCCTTTCCAGGTTCCCCAGTTTCTTCATTCAGTCTCCTTGACCTTCCCTGAGCTCCAAAGGGCACAGTCAAACAGTTCCTAATCAGGAAAGGGAGGGGACGCAGAGAAAAGGGAGGATCTGTCAGGAAACAATAGTGCAGCCTTGGGGCCGGGTCTGGATTCCTCCTCAAGGAATATACATAACAAAACCTTTGAGCTCTTCTGCAGGAGCTGAGGCCCCACCCAGGGGGAGGATGGCTACTCCAGGCTGAGCACAGGATTCCTGGAGCATCGCTCTGTTCCCTCCCTACCAGTCAATCAGAAGAAAGTCATGCCCCCTGCAGCCCTCACCCCAAGCTTTGCCTTTAAAAATTTCTCCCCCCAAACCACCAGGGAGTTCGAGGTTTTTGAGCACCAGCCACCTGTCCTCCTTGCTCGGCCCTGCAGTCAGCCTTTCTCTTCTCCAAATGCAGACGTTTCATGGTGCGTCGGGCACACGAACTTGCATTTAGTAACCAGGAGAGGAACAGATTGTTGGGGAGATGAGGAAACGGTTGCCTAGAAGTGTTCTGAGCCTCAGTGGGGACGAGATGGATGGAAACCTTTAGTTCACGACGGGCACAGGGATTTCCCTGGAGTGTGTGTTTCACTTCCAGACCTGATGTTTCCTTCTGTGAGGATACCCTTATGCAGTATAATATTTCGGGCTTCTTCCTGCTCACTTAACTCTGCCTCAGGGTGGGTAGGGTGACTAATCTGATTGAAAACTCTGGGAAGAGTCAATTATCTGCTTTCTTCATCTCCTCCATTGTCTGCTATGGACCCCGTGATGGTCTCTTCCTTGGCCGGGCAGCAGGCGTGGTTCTGGGGGCTACTCCCAGTCTGGCATGGCCATCCCAGGGGTGTAAGCCTGCCAGCTTCAGGCTCAAATATTAGGAAGACTCGACACCCATGCACGGAAGTCATATCTTTTCATTTAGATTTTATCAGTAAAAAAGGTGAAGCTTGCCATCATCCTTTGTCTTGCTGCTCAATTTGTTCAGAATTAAGAAAGAGAAAAAAAAAAGTTCTTTATTGCCCTCCCTCAAGTTCTTTACTATTCTTGGCTATCCACAGTCTAGCCTTACTCAAAAATCAATACTCAAGAGAGGCAAATGTTGGTAGGAAGGAAAGTTGCTTTTAATCAGGATGCCGGCATTCTGGGGGAGATGTTGGTGTCCCCCAAAAACCATCTCTGAAGATTCTGTTCGGCAACAGACATTTTAAAGGGGGAAGGGGAAATGATCTCAGTTAATCATCGAGACAGGAGGTCAAAGTCCCCACAACTCCCTCTAGTCGTGCAGTCTTGTCAACTTTGTGTGATTTTTTTTTTTTTTTGAGAAGTTATAACCTTGGGAGACCAACTCACAAATCCACTTTATTGGCCACAGGGGAAACCTTATGAAATCATATAAAGGGATCCCCACAAATTCATTCCCTCCAGAAGGAATGCAGCTCAAAGTGATGTCCGGTGCCTAAGAAAAATAGAACTAGTCACGGCGTTGCCTGTATCCAGTGTCACAGCAGACATGTCTGGAGACATCAGTGTTATAAAGGAGAACATGTATTTATCCAGAATATACGTATTACTCATTTTCTGTGGAGGTAGGTGCGCTGGTAGAAACGGAGGAACGCGAGGCGGGATCCCCAGTGATGCTCAGCTACCAGGATGCGGTGCAAGGAGCACGGGCAATTAACTAGAGACATAGATACAGCAAGGAAGTACCAGAATGGCACTGGGGAAGTTCCCTGTGGGCTGGGAGGGGCCCGTGGGAGTTCAGAGGAGAGCCGAGTAGGATCTTAACAGCAGGTGGGAGCAGTGACGAGGGCAAGGGCGGGTGGGAAACAGCGCCTGAGCTCTGGCTACAGCGTGGGCACAGATGTAGGATGAAAACCAGCAGGTGTGATTTGCAGAGGAACCTCAGTGGTGATGGTTCTGTTAAGATCGAATGAGAGATCAGGAGAGAGTAACCTGTGGGTGGAGACAGTGCCTGTAAACAGTGCCAAATCCTCAAGGATGGTTAGAAAGGAAAGTGATAGGATTGAAAAATACAGATTTTTAGATTAAAAAAAGATCGAGTGAGAGATCAGGAGAGAGTAACCTGTGGGTGGAGACAGTGCTTGTAAACAGTGCCAAATCCTCAAGGATGGTTAGAAAGGAAAGTGATAGGATTGAAAAATATAGATTTTTAGATTAAAAAAAATTAATCTGATACCATACTACAGGATAGATTGATGGGAGAGAACCTGGAGGGAGAGCAACTGTTAAGAGGATGATGGATTTGTTGAAATAAGAGTTGCTAACAAGTGTGGTTGTAAGGGCTTAGGGAAGCTAGGAAGGGGACCCATAATAAAACGGAGGCGTGGTTAGTCGGATCCAACGATGGCTTAGGTATCAGGAAGCAAAGGGTGGAAAGTTAAACCTAACAAGGCTTTCGGACAGGATGTCTAAGAAAGTGGCATGAGAGACGCATCACGCTGGGAAGCTCTGTGGGGGAGTTTCAGTTCCAGCAGACGGCACTCCCTGGAGTCCCTGCTCACCTGCGCCCGCCCTCACCCTGCACGGCCAAAGGCACAAAAGCCTTTCTGTTGCAGACTCAGCCCTGCTCAGGTCCTGCACCAGTGAGCACCCAGACTTCAAGCTCCACAGAAGCCCTTTCTCTCCAGCCGGCCGGTGTTGTCATCATCTGCTAGTCTCATGGCCGTGACCTACAGCCTCCACGTCTCACAGCCACTCCTAGAGGCCAGGTCACCTAGAATCAGAATTTGATGCTCCTCTGGCAGGTCTGCATTGGCTCTAGAACTCCTTTCTGAGACCACATTCACTTCAATGACCCTTTGCCACCGTCCTGCCCCCTCTTATGCCTAAGGGCATCTTGCTTCTGGCTCATTCTGCCTCACCTGGACTTACTCACTGGGTTTGCCATCCTGCTTGTGTCTTCCTGATACGAAGACCTGCCGCCACTCAGCCCTCTGTCCCCAGCTAAATCAGAGCCTTTAAAGACGGGTGCCCGTTTGGGATGGATTTGAGTTCATGGTCTTGGTCCTTCTTCTCCAGAGGTGATCAGCTCTTCTTTCTGGACGGGCTCTCCCCAGTCTTTGGTATTAGAGCAAACTCACCACTTCGTTCCTTGGATATCTTGTGAGATGAGTGACTATGGTTGTTCCCTCAGTGCTGGTTCGTGATAAAAGCGTGATCTATAATTTAAAATGTTAGGGAGGAAGTTCAGCATAAGGTACTGAAGCCGACACCAGAGGTCAGGGTTAGACAGCCTGATTTTGGAGTCCTCTCCATAGATAAACACATCATTAGGGGTCCTATAAAGTGAATATCAATATGCACGGACTGATGAGTCAGCAGGAAGCGCTCACAGCAAAATTTTGCATCATTCTGATTCTTACTGTCTTTTTAGAAATAAGATACTGGTGAAAGGCTGCTATATTTGGGAGAGGACAGAGCACTATTTCTACCCCAATACTTTTTTTTTTTTTTTTTTTGAGAAAAATGAGCAGAGATTAAAAGCCTGAACATTGAGAAAGTCTAACCCCAGGGAAATTGGAGGGAGATGAGAATTAACGTGGAAGGGAGATGAAGGCGGGAGAGGTGAGAGGGTGCAGCCGCTGGGGGGTCGGAGGTGACAGTCCTACAGGGAGACAGGCCAACCTGCTTCCCTGCCCAGAGGGACTGTTTTCTCTGGCTTTTGCAGCCCTTTCTCAGGAAAGAGTTTGCGAGAGCAAAATGGCTTAGGAAAACAGCCCTTGGTCCTGTGTGTTTCTCCTTGGATGAAGGGTTTGAGCAGGCGCCTTCCTCCGCCCAGCAGTGATGAGATGATGTAACTGGGAAGGGTCACTCCGCGGGGTACCAGGACCACGGAGCCTCCCAGCCTCGTGTGCCTGTGACCACAAGACCGAATCTCATTTTGGAGGCAGAGAGAACACATGAAATGGTTCCCATTCAATGTCAAACAAAAATATATCGTGGCCTCCAGCCAGTAGATATTCTGGGACTGGCCTTTTTATTTCAGCCCCTGACATGCAACCAGCTGGAAGTCTTTTTTTAAGTACCGGACGATTCAACCCCCGAGATGATGGAAGTGCCATTTAAAGGGAAGGCTCGTTTTCAGTGCAGACGTGGAACGCTAAGTCCTTGCCTTATTCTCCAGGGATTCTCATTCCTTCCTGATACAACGGGCTTAGTATAGAAAGACACAGAAAGGAACAAATGTGTCTTAAGTAGGATAGCACGCAGGTACATGGATGGGCAGATTTGAGGAGTATTCTGTATCCGAGGGTGCCTGGCAGCCTCTGATGAAAAGTCAAAAGGAAACACCTGAACTCTTGTGTCACAACCAGTATGGGTTTCTGTTGAAAAATTATAGACCATAATTAAGATAGGATAGGTTTAGAGTCATTTAATTTGGCTGTGAGTAAAGGAAGGCTCTGGCGTGGAGAGGAAATGACAGGTGGCAAGATCCAGCACATGTGTGCCCCACCTCTTTGCCTTCTTGATGGGCACGCGTGGTACCCGACAGGGCACTGTGCGTGAGTTCCCGTATCTCTATAGTATCTGGGGGCTCCGGGCTCAGGATGGATAAAGACAGGGAAGGGGACCACAATGAACAGCAGAAGACCTAACTTCAAGTTCTGTCTCTCTCTTCACTATTTGTGCGACGCTGCTCCAATCACTAAAATTCTCTGCGTCTCCGTGAACAGATCTGCAAAATGAAAATGTCCTTGGTGAGTCTGTACATGAGAAAAGATTGGTGAACTGCACAAGCACCAGGAAAAACAAAACTGATATAGCACAGGGAACTGTATTCAGTGGCTTCACTAAAATCACTTTTACAGGCAGAGAGCCCAGGGCATTTCTGCTCTGCAGACCTGTCAGTGTGCAGGGAACCTGCCGGCCGGCACTTGTCGGGGAGAGATATTTCCCATCAGGAGTGGAAGAGAGTCTTACACAGAAACGGGGGGTTCAGCCAGGCCTCACCTGGAGCAAACTGCACAGCTGTATTGATCCCATCCAGAGTCTGCTGAATTGAAATACAGTTTTGTGGCATCATCACTGAAGGGAAAAAAAAAAAATCAGGTAGATCTTGTGGTTCATAGGAATTTATTGACACAAAAATGCTCTGTCCCTTAACATCAAGAGGAAAACCCTATGAACACTGGTGTCTGTTTTTAAAAAATAATTATAGCTTGTCCGTGTGAGGAATGGTCCAGGTCTGGGAAGTCGTCCTGACAGGCACCCACTGGGAGAGCAGAGGAGGGGTGCTGGTGGGAAGGGTTGGTGGATGGTGTTAGACATTCGCTGCATCACAGTATTTTGACATTTTTAGGTGCAAGCAAGAAATGGGGCCTTAGTGACCATCATGGGCTCAGGAATGAGGTCCCAGCACCCACCACGGGCCTCCACATTGGTGAGGGTACAAAGTCCCCTGTTCTTAGGGCACAGAGTCCACGGGTGCCTGACAAGAGAGTGTGGGGCCCAGGGAGGAATTTGGGGCTCGGAGTTCCTTCTTCACAGGCTCTGCTCCCTTCTCTTAATTCCACCTTTTAGGACCTTTTAATACTGGGGGGACAATAAAATTAAGTCACAAGAAACTATCAGTGCGACACCATGTGAGTGTGATGGGTAAGATTATTCACGTTGTACAGTTAAGCAAAATGGGAAGAGATTCCATTGTAGTAGGGTTTCTACCATCAAATTTGAGTCTTATGGGTCCGATTACATATCCTGAGATCTATCATATCTGTTGAATGAAACATTAAGTGCACTTTCCCTTCCTTCCTTCCTTCCTTCCTTCCCTCCTTCCTTTTTGACATTTCTCTGCATCTAGTTCCACCCTCCTGGTCCTGGTAATCTCCCAAATCCCATGGTCAAATGCCTCTCTCATCTCAGTTAGGCAGGAATGCATTACTTCCAGATTTTGTTTTATTTGGCTTTCTCCAAGCTCGGGTCAAGCAAAGGGCAGCCTTAGTGATGACGGTGGATATTGAGCTAAACTGTGCCAGGGGCGGGAGGGTGGAAATGACCACATAGCCATTTGATCGCTCTGGTTGTCCTACATTTGCTTAAGGAAGTGGGATCCAAACATTTCCAGGGAGAAGTAAGAATGCTGCAATCAGTGAAGCAAGGACCCCCAACCTCTTTTTACAGCTCATTATAAACATTGCTTAGAAATATAAACATTGTTACACAAGAGCGTAATTTTCCCCACTTCGCTTTCCAAATCAGTGGTACCACTCCAGTCCCCAGTGCTCAATTTGGAAGGATTCAATGAACCTGTACACCGAAAATTAGTAACGTCACGATCAGATCCTGAGCCCTCCTGAAGCTGTTAGGTCTCAGTATATATGTTTTTAATATGAGTTGATGTGGATTTAATAGAAACCAAGTCTCCTACTTAATTAAACACGTTGCTAGGAATATTTTCAAAGCTTAATTCAAAGTCATATTCAATGGCTTTGGGTACCATTTTCATATCACTGGAGGATTATCGGTTCATCTTGGATAAGTAATAAACACAAGGAAATAGTGAAGAGTGTGTGTTTCCTTCATTTCCTTAATACTAGCTATTTACAAAACAAAACAAAAACACTGAATCTTTGGGAGCTGTCTTCCTGGTAACTTGTGTGATTTCTTTCTCCCTCTTAAAAGAATCCTAACAAAAACGTAGCAGTGCACCAACAGAGCAAATCTGAAAACCACGTTTACCCTTAGATATATTATCCTCTGAGCATGGTTGGCAATGCTGGGAGACACTTTGATTGTCATGACGAGGCCAGGGGTGGGTTGCTATGACATTTGGCGGGTAAAAACCAGAGATGCTACTAAACATTCTGAATGTACAGGACAGTTCCCATGACAAAGAATTATCTGGTCCAAATTGTTAATAGTGCTGAGGCTGAGAAACTCTGCAGCAGGGAACCAGTTTGCTGAAGGTAAGATTCCCTGGATGTGTTAAAGGCAGCATCTCATAGAAACAATGAAGGCTTCGTCTCCTTCTGAACGGTGGGCACACTTAAGGGTCTGCACCCATGCACAGGTGCACATCCTTCAAGAAGCAGCTGCAGCCCAGCTTCCCTCACTGGCTTTTTCCTGATAACCCTGTGCGTGTAGATAACTTCTCTCCCTGAACTGAAGCGCTTATAGACAGGCACTACAGGAGGTCCCCGAATTACGATGATTTGACTTGACGATTTCTGTTTTTCCATGATGCGAAAGCAATATGTATTCAATAGAAACTGAACTTTGAGTTTTGAATTTGATCTTTTCCCAGGCTAGCAATCTGCAGTGAGAGCTTCTCTTGTGCTGCTGGGTGATTCCCAGTCAACTACCTGATCACGAGGGTGAACAGTCAATACATCTGTAACCATCCTGTACCCAGACACACTGCTTTCCACTTGAAACAGTATTCAGTACATTACATGAGTTACTCAACACTTTGTTATAAAATAAACTTTGTGTTGTGTAAATCAGATCCACATTATTTGTCTTAATTAACCAAAATAAATGCATACCTAAGTCTTCTCGGCTTTATCTCCCCACTTAGACCGTATACTCCTCCTCGTTCTTATCTGACAAGGTAATGTCCCCCCAGTACCCAATACAGAGCTAGTTTCAAATAAGGTTTCAGTACATACTTGTTTTCTGATGGAATGACATAGACTCACTTGCATTTATTCATTTGCTTAAATTTACAATTATCTGCTCCCTTAAATAAAGCGCAAAACCAAAGTAATCAAGTCACAATGAAAGACATTTAAATGAAACAAAACAAACAACCCCTCCCCCCACCGACAGCTCCAGTCACAATTCAGTTTGAAGGCATAATCTCACAGCATTTGAAAATCTGGTGGAAGAAATCACTTAGTCATTCGTCAAACATTGGGAGAACAGCTATGATGTGATTGCCTGTTGGGAGCAGAGAGACGAATGAATAATTATCCTCTGGGAACCTCAAAGTCTAGACATTTAAGAGGGCAAATGAACCACCAATTAGATGGAAGTGTGATAATTCATAAGCAGGTCCAAGTGCAGTGAGAGCCTAAAGGGGGAGGGATTTGCCCTTTGGATCTGGGAGACATCTTAGAGTATTAGGTATGGGTGGATGAGTAAAAACCTTCCAAGTGAATGACACAAATGGACTGTATTCTTGGTAGAGAAAAAGAAAGGAAGGAAGGAAGATGAAGGAATACAAACACATGGTGAAGGCAGGCTAGTCTGTAAAACTGAGCCGTCAGATGAGTGATGTGAGGATAAATTTGAAATTATAAATTAAGGATGGAGAGCTGAGAGCCGTGTAAACCATGCCGAGGGCTCTGGCTGCTGTCTACAGTCAGGATTGAAGGACAGGAGCTCTCTCTCCTCGAGGACAGGGTCTTGAGGGTGACGATATGGGGAGGTTACACCTGGAGAAAGTTTTGGAGATGGGGGAGTCTGATGAGTGAGAGGGTTCAGTTCAACCAAGACACATCAGCTTGTTTAAATAGACACCAACTCTGCAGGTCGAGATGGTATCGCTCTTTATGCAACTGGGAGACAGTCAGGGAGGGATAATGGAGACATCAGGGCAGCGTTACTGGCAGAGAGCTTTCCTCTGGGGCTGGCATCCCAGCCGTGAGCACCTGCCCTTTCCCGTGGCAGGAAATCATGTGGATGCCTGTCTGCGGTGAAGTGGGCACTGGGACGAGCTGCAGAATCTCTTCTCTGTTTGTTGTCAGTCACCTCCTGCTTTCTGTCTCCCTTGGATAAAACGAAAAAAGAAAGCCTGAGCTGTTGGGCTTCAAAGAGCTGCACAAATGTGTGGGAGTGAGTAACGAGATTGCAGATGTGGGTGAGACGATGCATTCAGCCTGGTCTGTCACTCTTAAACGGTTGGGCTTGCTGCCAACAACGGTGGTGATGCCTTGTTGAATTTCCCCTCCTCCTTGAGAAGGTCTCCATTTCCTCTTCTACCTCCCACCTCTCTATTTATTTATTTTTTTTGGTGGGGGGGGAGGGAATTAAGTTTATTTATTTAATTGCTTGTTTATTTATGTATTTAATGGAGGGACTGGGGATTGAACCCAGGACCTTGTATGAGCCAAGACACACTCTACCACTGAGCTATATCCTCCCCTCACTCTTCTTTTAAACATAGAAAGTTTTTCTTTTTTAATTATAGAAATAGTATACGTGCATTAGTGGGAAACTTGAAATATCCAGAAAAAGACAGAGATAAAAATACAAGTCACCCGGAGTCCCTACTTCCAGAGACAATTGATCTTAGCATTTGAGGGGATGGTGGGAGCAGAGGAAACTGATCTATTGCGGATAATGACCAGAGCTAATGTGATCATTTTGCGTTTTGCTGGAAACCCTATCTCTCTAAAGGGGCCGTGACCTGGAGGGAACGAAGTCTCACTGTCAGCACAGATCTTTATTGACCTTCCTTCAGGTCACCTAACATCAGGCAGGGATGAGATGGGGCCAATAAGACATGCGCCAGCTCTCCGCATGAGGCATTAGCGTACCTTCAGAAGTGGTGCTATGTAAGTGCATTGGCCATGCGTGGGGCTTTTGTGGAAGAGCATGTGTCATCGCCTTTGAGTTTAAGGCTCTTGGGTGCAATGCAGTAGCTGTTGAAGACAATGGCTGCCTGGTCACCATTCCAACGGTCACGCACCGATAATGTCAAGTATCATGGTCCCATTTTATACCGACAGCTCTTTTCTTCCTCATTGTTTCTGCAGCCTGAATAGCACACACACGAAGAATTGTTCTTCAGTCGTTACATGGGATTCCCTTTCATTCAGGAACTGATAGAATGGGGACACTCTGCTCCCTCCTCGACCCCTGGAGCCAAGTCCTCATGCATTCAGGTCAAATGATTTCCCTGTTAGACACAAAATCACTGAGTGAGAGCCGGTGGAATCAAGATGAGTTATTGCTCACTTGGCTTATTGGATGGGGAGTCCTGTGGTTCCCATCAACTCCCAGTGGCTCCAAGGAATTGTGAACATCAGCTGGGTCCGGCCAGCTCTCAGCATCCACAGTGAAGGCAGGTCCCTTCCCAGTCAGACTCAGAGAGCCTTCTGCTCCGACATATCCTCTTAACTGGATTTGAGTCCTAAAATTCTTTGCCTTGGTGGCACCCAAGATCCCACGTTCAATGCCAAGAGGAATAAAAAAAATGGAGAGTGTAACGAGAAGGCAAGGAGGGGCACTTTTGTGCCCATATTGTGTGTTGGGGGGGGGGTGTCTCTCCTCATTTAGGTCTTTAACAATCAGTGGACTGAGCTACACATGATGCCCGGACATTGTCAGCAATGACACACCATCTGGGTCATTGTCCTACATCCCTTATTTGCCGGTGATTTTCTTAGCTCCTAGCGAGGGGGCTCTCAGCCACGTTCCTCAGCTTTGCTATCTGATTCTGGTTGGTTCCATCAAACCACCATTGGAATCTTCCTTCGATGGACTGAATTTGGGTCTCTTGTTCTTTCTGATTCTCTCCATTGTTTATGCATTGCTTGGTAGTATTAGATGAAGAACTTTTCACTCTAGACCTAAAATCCTACAAGGTGGGCTATTTTACCTCAAGCTCAATGTCACCCCACACGCATCTCAAAGCATCAGCGGGGGAAGGGACACAGGCAGGGTTTCCGTGCTCCATTGCCAGAAGTCATCTCACCCTTCACGCCACAAGTCACCGCCCAGTGGTCGCTCTTTCCTCCTTAACGTCGAGGGGGAATCTGAAGTGTTGCCCCCACCATCGACTTTTCTCTGTCGGGGCGGGGGGGTCGGGGAAAGCAACGATGAGTCCAAACTCGATGATCCCAGACCGTGGCCAACCCTCTACCTGAGACTCAGGGCTATGCTTCTTAATTAGCAAGGGGAGATGGACCGCCAGCTTCCTGGAGCAGGCTCTGCCTTTTCAAGGCTGCAACTGCACCTTTCGTGGATGCTTGCAGGAGTCCACATGCCCCGGTTTCAAGGTGCTCACTTACCACTAAGGAGAGCGTGCGCTGCCAGGAAGGCAGGTTGGTGCTGCCCTCCAGCACGTGCCCTGGGTGCTGGCTCAGGAGGGAGCTGGCCGGGCCAGGTTCCCTATGACCCCTGCCCCCTCTCCACCCCATCACTGCCTCCTAACCCTCTCGCCATGAGACTCGGCACTCTGCTGGGCTGAAGCATGCCAGGAACAATAAGGATTGGTGGGAGGTATGTATTCCAATAATATTTAAGAGGTAGCATTGATCAGGGCTTGGTGACTGCCTGGGAGCTTTGGGTCAGGAACCAGGATTTCTAGGTTGACCAGGAGCTCGGCATGGACTACGGAAGAAGGCAAATTTTGGAAAGAAGATACTTTTTGCCATCCTTTTATTCTTTTAGCACATATTATGTATTTTTGTGTTTTTTTTAACATATTAAAAGACATAACACAACATATTAAATAATATTAATTTACTATTTCACTTGTCTATTATTTTAAATTTGTTATGAACATTGTTAACTGGCTTCTGAGGGAGATCACTGGAACTGGTTAGCAAAATGGATCAGGAAGGTCAGGGCTGAAGCTATGGGGTTGGGAGTCGGTACAGATGGTGGTTGAAACCCTGGGGGTGGAGTGGTCAGGATTCTCCAGGAGACCAGAGAGGGAGAAGGTACCAAAAAGAGATCAGACTTTTCCATCATCCTCGAGAAACAGGAGCAAGACTGTAAAACTCCTTTGCAGATACAGCCGTTGTATGTGTGCCTTTGTCCATGAAGCCACGTAGACTGAGACAAGGTCCCCTCGGGCAGGCCCCTGGTCCCTGAAGTGACTTACGTGCTTGGGGAGTGGGCTGGATTTGTCGTCTTGGGACTCCAAGCTTTCATTTTCAGACTTCACTAGTTGCAAATTTTTTGCCGGAAGACTTTTCACCTTTCTGGGAGTTACACATTTTATCAGCAAACTCACTCGTTCGAATTGCCCATCCAGAAAGAAGAAAATGCTCTAAGAAGCCTCCAGCTGGAGTTTGTGTTCCCTGGCAATGGAGAATAAAGCTCTCCTTTGGGCAAAGGGGCCCAGTGAGAGTCCTGCGATTAGACAAGGCTTGAAGCACTAGAGATTTTTAGAATATTCTGTTGCAATGGAACTCAATTTTTTATTGATCTCCTTTAGGAAAAAGCTAATTATTTTTGATTCTGTTGACTGAATTGCCAGCAGTGTGGTTTCTCAGGCCCATTACTTTCTTGTATATATCAAAGCATTCACTTCCTGGTGAGGTCATTGGTTTGCCTCAAGACCACACAGCTTTGCACTTTTTATTTGCAAATGAAGTCACCAATAAAGACACCCTTCTCCCTGTTGTACCCTTTCAACACTTGAAGGGAAGTGTGGTGACTTGGCGGGTAGCTAAGCCCAGTTCGTGGATGGGAGACCCACACTCTACAGCATCTTCCCCAGTGATCCCCAAATGTCCACATGCCCGGGAGTACCATCGAGGGCTCTTTAAGACAGTTTCCTGGGCATCATTCCCAGAGGTTCTGGAGCAGGTCCTGTGAATTTGCATGACCAGCTCACCGTGGATGCCAATTCTTTTGGTCTGAGGACCACACTTTGAGGAGGAACAGGAATTTCACCTTCTTGTCTGGAGGGCTCAACTCTCACCCCTAAGGGTAAACCCTAACACTGGTACACAGCTGTGTTAGTTTCCTCAGGCTGCCGTGACAAAGCATCTCAGGGTGGCTTAAATTACAGAGGTTTATTGTCTCATGGTCCTGGAGGCTGGGACTCTGAGATCAAGGTGTGGGCAGAATTGGCCTCTTCTGAGGCATCTCTTTTTGGCTTCAAGATAGCCATCTTCACCCTGTGTCTTCTCCTTATAAGAACACCATTTGTCCACTCATATTGGACTAGGACCCACTCTAATGAGCTCATTTTAATTTAACTACTTTAAAGACCCTCTCTCCAATTACAGCCACATTCTGAGGCCATAGGGGGTGAGGACTTCAACATTTGAATTGGGGAGGTGACACAATTCTGCCCATAATAGCACCCCTCTGTGGTCTTGGTGCCCTGAAGAACGGATGCTAATACCAGGGGTCCCTAGACCTGGGGACTGTGGTAGAAAAAAGCTGAGATGATCGAAGTCGGGTTTGTAAAGGAAAAGAAAAGGAGGGGATGCTGAATGTGGACCAAATGTTATTCACAGAGGATTGGTATTTGTAAATATCTGGCAATTGTATCCAGCACTGCTTGTCACTCTGGTCCCTCTGTTCCTAAGTGGACTAACCTCATAGAGCAGGGACTGAAATTCCTTCTATCAGAATGCGCTTGGGGCAGACACATAGGACAGAACCCAGAGCTTCTTGAGGTTGGCTGGTTCTTACATGCGCACCCAGGACTTCTGTCTGACTGTGCTTGAATTTCTGAACTTTTCCGCAGTGCCATCTGCCAGCAGTTAACTCACTAGATGTAGAAGATGGGGCCTCCTTTGACCAAGGAGATGCCACGACTATGTCTAGAAGTTGACCTTGTGGAAGGGGAAACTTACAACATTGCTCCTTTACAGTGTCTTTCGCTTCTCCCCACGATCCAGGAACCCCATGCTGCCGGCTTCCCTGACTGTGGGCAGCTTCAATTTCTTCCCTTCCACCTGAGTCTACTGAGCTAGTAAGGAGAATCCTTTCACACCTCTCAAAAGGCGGATGGTTGGTTAGGAGAGCAGGGTTTGTGGAATTTCCACCAGCACCTGCTAATGCGTGGGGGAATTTATCTTGTCTCGTGCCTCTCTCGTCTCTTCAATGTCATATGTAAAAATATTTCTAACCTCATCAAATTTGGGAGTCCTTTTTCTGCCAGGTGGTCAATAATTTAGTACATGCATTCTCAGCAATTTCTAATCTGCCAAAAAAAGAAAAAATTGCTCCAGAGCAAACGGCTGCTCACATTTCCTGACTTTCCACCATGGACCACCTCCAAACTCCCAGAATCCCCTACATTTCCTAACCTCTGAGACACTTTATTCCTTTAACAGTTTCCTTTTATGTTAAAACCACAGTTTAAATTCCTTATTGCCTTGGACCTACTGTATTCCCCACTGCCCACCCCCCTACCTGCTCCAAAATCCCATCAGCTCTATGTTTCAGGTCAGCCAAGCACAGATGATGTGGGTCATCTTAATTCTGTCAACCCCATATCTTGAGGCAGATGAGTCTGGATCTGGTGGGGGTTGGGGTCCTTCCCCCAGACCTGTCATCTCACCATAGATCTTCTCTGAAAAAGAAAAACTTTAACATAAAACTCTTTGTAGGGTATTTACCATCTCTCACCATAAAAATGCTATTAATCTCTTTCCCACAAGATCAGAACAGGAAAGAAATGTAGAGGATGAAGGCGACAAAGAACTATGTCCTGCTAGACCAGCTTCTTCCTTGGCTGAGCCCAGAAATCCCACCTCTAAACAAAGAGTTTTTTTTAAATTGAAGTATAGTTGATTTACAATGTTGTGTTAGTTTCAGGTATACAGCAAGCTCATTCAGTTATTCATATATATATATATATATATATATATGTATATATATATATATACACACATACATATATATATATATATTCTTTTTCAGCTTCTTTTCCATTATATGTTATTACAAAGTACTGAATTTAGTTCCCTGTGCTATACAGTAGGTTCTTGCTGTTTATCTATTTTATATATAGTAGTGTGTATCTGTTAATTCCAGGCACCTAATTTATCCCTCCCCGCTTCCCCTTTAGTAATCATAAGATTGTTTTCTATGTCTACAAGTCTCTTTCTGATTTGTAAATAAGTTCATTTGTATCCTTTTTTTAGATTCCACAAATAAGTGATATCATATGGTATTTGTCTTTCTCTGACTTACTTCACTTAGTATGATGATCTCCAGGTCCATCCATGTTGCTGCAAAAGGCATTATTTTATCCTTTTTTATGGCTGAGTAGTATTCCATCATGTATATATACATCACATCTTTCTTTATCCAGTCATCTGTTGATGGACATATAGGTTGCTTCCACATCTTGGCTATTGTAACTAGTGCTGCTATGAACCTTTGGGTGCTTCTGTCTTTAGAAGGAAACACTTTAATTGCATTTTCACAGCACATAAAGGAATCATGCCTCCAGAGCAGTCCTGGGTTGGAAGAGAAGGTGAGGTGACCTGCTTCCTAGGAGGGGAGAGGGGATTCTCTTGTATTAATATATTTAAAGGAGCTAAAACTTCTAGGTATTCCAGCCCAGGGGAGGCTCTGAGTTAGGAAAGAGGAAGTTCCAGTCTCCACTTTGCATAAGGTTCTCTTGCTCATAAGAAGGAAGTTCAACAGCAGAAAATATCACATCATCATACGAATAAGGAACGCAGCAGAAACAGAACATCTGACTAGAAGTAGCTCAAACCATGACACTTAACGTTTGGCACTTGATAAGAAATCTGTAGGCGGTTGACTTCTAGATCGGTCCAGCATCCTTGAGCCGGTGGACGTGGGTCAGATTTTCTTAGCATTCCCGTGATGCTGGCAAACGGCTGGTTCAGCCGCAGTTATTAGCTCTTCGTAGGACTGTGCTCCGAGGTAGGGGTTAGGAGCACAGCCGGGGTAGTAAGCGAGGGAGTAAAGACTGGATGAGGGAGCAAGGGAGATGGAGTTCTTCTTGTGACCCTCATCACAGAGGAAAATATTTTCCGGAAGCTCCCAGCTGACGTCGCGTTACATCTCACCAGTCTGAGCTAACACTGCCCCAGATCCGTCCCTGACGGAGGGGAGGGGATCGGATGCCTGACTGGGAACAACCACAGTTCATCTCCTGAGACCTTGCACATCACCATCCAAACAGAACTGGGCATCGCTGGCCAAGAGCAAATAGAGACAAATAACAGTGTTTGCTCTGGTCCTACAGGCGGAGCTGTGACAGTCAGCTGGCACATAAGGCAGGTGTCTCTTTCTGGCAGCGGAATCTCTTACCCTTGTTTCAATATTTTGCAAATGACTCCTAAATATAAGGACTTTGGGGATTATCTATTCCAAATTCTTGCCTGCCTTTGGAAAAGAAAATCATTGCGCTGACCTCAATTATAATAAGTTTCATTCTATTAAAAAAGACAAACACACCACGAGCTGCATGGAGATCAGGACCCAACCTTCACCTTCATTTCCCTGGTCTTTTTTATTGTGTTTGGCGCTCAAAGACACTCGGATTCTGCTGGAATTAACAGAACGAACCCTCATTGCATAGGTGAGCCAGCTTAAGCCCACAGAAGAGACAATGGCAAGTCCAAGGTCACTCAGCCAGTTTTCCTGGAGCCAGAGTGACAACTTGATTCTTTGGACGTGTGGTTTGATTCTAATTGTCCCATTTTTCACATGCTGCTTGTCCACAGGAGGCATGAGAAGATTGGGGGTGTTTCTGGCTTATTTCTTTGTCCATCATATATCCAGCTACATTCTTGTCTTTAATTTTCATGGAAAAATGCTCATCGATTATTGTGTATTTCTCAGAATCACAGAAGTTCCGTAGAAGGTGGGGTGGGGCTAGGATGCAGACAGCCAGCTGGGTTGTGACGGAAAATTGAATATCCTCAATCTTAAGCCGTGGGAGCCTCTGGTGCCTTCCTGGATTCCAGTGACCTTCCATGTTACTCCACTTCCCCTTTTCTCTGCCTTGCTCTGATTCCTGATTCCCCATTCATTTTTAAAATTAACTTCATTTGTTTATTTCACATAAACCAAACGATATTCATTCAGCGTACAATTTGATGAGCTGTGACAGTTGTATACCCAGTAAAACCACTGCCACCATCAAGAAGAAGAATGTTTACATCACCCTCACAAGCATCCTCATGCTTCTGTGCATTCTAACCTCTCTCTCTCGCCCCGGCCACCTGCCACCCCCCCCACCCCATGCAAGTGGCTTCTTGTCACTCTAGATTAGCCTGTGTTTCCTAGAATTTTATAGAAATAGAATCATAGGATTACGATGTTGAGTCCCTGGCTTTTTTCATATCATATAATGATTTTGAGATTCATTTATTCCTTTGTATCCCAGTGGTACCCCATTGTCTGGACACCAAGTTTGGTCTACCAGTCACCTGCTGATGGACGCGTGTGTTGTTTGTTTTGGGACCATGGCCAGTAAAGCTGCTGAAACATTTGTGGACAAGCCGTTGCGTGGACACATGTTTTCATATGTCCTGGGTGAATACCTAGGAGTCGGATGGCTGGCCGCTGTGATTAGCGCGAGCTTCACTTAAGAAACTTGGCGTGAAGTGGCTGCACATCTTACAACAGCCTTTGCAGTGTAGTCATAACGATGTAGTTCCTGCATCCTTGCACTGTATCTTTGGTTTTGGTTTTTGTTTTAGGATTAAATGGGTGTGTAATAGAATGATGTTTCATTTTTCAGCTCTAGAATTTCCCTTTTATTCTGTTTGCTACATGTGATCTCTTCACTAAGAGTCCCTGTTTCGTACTAATTATCAGCGTCTTTTCCTTTATCTCGCATACACACGTTACAGTGGTTTAAACAATCTCTATCTGATCATTGCAACACGTAGGGCTGCTCAGGATTGGCCTCTGGTCACGTCTTTTCCCTTGAGAATGGATCCCATTTTCTTGGTTCTTTTTAGGCTGGGTGATTTTGGAAGATTCCAGAATTTATGACTGCTATTTTTTGGCAACTCTGGGTTCTGTTACTTTCCCTTGATGATTGTTGATACTTGGCTTCAGCAAACAGCTAATTTGATTAGATTCAGACTTTTCACCTTTTTCACCGGTAGAGGGCACTGCTCAAGGCTCAGACCACATCCTTTAGCCTTAGCGCAGGCTGCCTCGAGTCTGCTCCCGTGCACATTTGTCAGGGGCCAGCCAGAAACTCCAGCAGAGTTTACATATGGAATTTGGGGCTCTCCTTTGTGTTTTCACGTTTACAGGATTCCCTCTTCACTTTCCGTGGCTGGGGTTGCCTTGCACGCTTCCCTGTGGTTCCTCAGGATGGAAAGACAGCTGCTTTTTCATCTCCCTGTTGTTGCTGAGGGGAGGTAATTAGGTTTGTTTGTTTAATGGAGGGACTGGGGATTGTACCCAGGACCTCGTGTATGCTAAGCACGCACTCTACCACTGAGCTGTCCCCTCCCTTAGCTACTGGGTTCTGAGAGGGAGCCTCTCCAAGAGAATTGGGTGGAAGCTGCCTGGCCCTTTGTGACTCATCACATGGAATTATTTCTGCGAGATGTGATTGGCCAAAGCAATCGTAACTTCGTAAATCTGAGCCTCTGTGCTCTAACAAAGGGTGACGTCTGGGCATCAGAGACTGATGACTGGACTCACGCACGGGCTGCTCTTAGGACGCACTGAGTGCCCAGCTGGCATCCTTAGCTGGGGTTCCTTTTAGGGTGGTCCGCAGCTGGGAGGAAGGACTGGTTTCTTCTTGACCTGCTCCACCTGGGAGAGGAGGAGTTACCATATTAGGAAAAAGAACACTTTCCTCGGTTTCCAGGATCTGGGTCTTGTTTGTTTCAGAGGCATCCTTAATTCTTAAGGTTGTTGATCTGGGAATAAACATGACCGCATCTGGGCCGCATCTCAGGGCTTCCCCACAGAAAACAGACTGTGAGGCGACCACTCCTACATCCCTAAACAAGAACTTTCCACGACCTCACTCTCTTTCCTTTTCCCTTCTGTTAGCCATCAAGTTTCTCTGGATCTTGGAGGAAACATCATAGTAGCCCAGGGAACGAGATATTTCCCATAAAAGTAGGCTCCTGCCTCGTGCTAAAACCTACCATATTTTGGACTCTGCCCTCGTGCTCAGTTAACACTGGAGTTTGGCAGCCGATGTTGCCTGGGTTGCTCGAGCCTCGCCCCCTCCTCAGTCCTCACCCACCGCAGGACCCTCCTCCCACTCTCCACCCCCTTTCCCTTCCAGCATCCCCTCTGCTCCTTCCTCCCCGCAGGGGCAGGCACCCTGCTTTCTCCCTCCACAGGTGCCCCGCTCTGGACACAGTAGGGTGTCTGGTCCATTGATGTGAGGATGGACTCCAGGAAGCCCATCTTAAAAGTCAGACCATTTCGCCGTCTTGGGAGAATCTCAGGGTGTCCCTCACCGTCTCCAGATTCACAGACCTCCTTCTGAGCCACACGGGGGTCTCCGAGCGCCTCTTCCGGTGGCTCCTTTACTGTCGAGGCACACCTGTCGCTTGCCCTGCAGCCTCTGAAAAGGTCACCGTATCAAAGCCCGCCCTCATTCTCAACATTCCTCTCTTCCTAGTGATGAGCATCATGGTTTTTCCACCTGCTTCCTGAATAATAATTAGACAAAAGCAGGGGAGTGTTCAAAAATTCCAGGGGCATGACAGACTAAGGCAAGAAGAAAAGGTTCATTCCTAAAACAGAAGTTCTCATGCCCCAGGACGACAGGCACCATAGAACTCAGAATGTAAGCCATTTTGCTATGGAAACATGTGAATTTGTTTTGATTTTTTTTTTTTCCATTGCTTCTGTTACTGAACCCAAACTCCTTCTGCTCACTGCACAACAGGCCAATAAATCATGAGACGGGGTGTTGGGGCAAGGAATAATGACTTTATTTGGAAAGCCAGCGGACCGAGAAGATGCAGGACTAATGTCCTGGAGAACCATCTTCCCCAAGTCAGCATTCAGGCTCCTTTTATACTAAAAAGGGGGGGGGGGTGTAGCTGGTGGTTACAAACTTCTTGGTGTCGGAATCCTTTGTTCTCACAGCTGTCCATGTGGGTCAGGTCACGATGTTCCTGTAAACCTCCAAGAAGACACGTTACTCTCTGTTCTGCAACTTTTCATCTCTATATGAATGGGAAGTGTTACACCCTTAAAGGTCAGAGCCTTGAGACTGGGCTCTCCTGTCTATTTCAGACTCTAGGCGACATTCTTTTACAAAAGGTGCAGAACGAGCATGACTGAGCCCAGGAAACAGAGCACAGGGTCAGAGCCAAAGGAACAGAGCTAATATGGAGTCAGATTTGTTCTTCCCTATGTCACTTCTGTCTCCACAGATATGGTCCGACTTCAAAGCAGGGGTGCTCGTTGTGCTGTTTTGCTTAACGTGCGGGGAGGGGGTGATGACTGAGAATCTGGTTAGCAATTCCTGTGCACCCGGGTTAGCGGATTTGCCCCAAGGTGATTGGCTGTGGCTGCCGGGGCTTGGCCGGGCTGGGGGTGGGGTGACTGCAGGACACCAGGCTCCCTGTAGGATCCCCACATAGGATCAGCTGGAGGGCAGCAAGGCTGCTGTCTTTTGTCAGTCTCTCCCAATGCATCCTTTACAGATAAGTGCGCTGTGACTCCGCCAGATGGGCTGCCCGTGGCACAGCTGCGCCCACAGAGCGGCACACGCAGGGTGGAGGGAAATGGGCGTGCTGAGCAAATGATGCCTGACACGGGAAGACGGCACACAGTTTATCTGCGAGGCTCCCTGGGGCTTAAGTACATATTGATGGAAGCCGAACAGAATGTGTGAGAACTCGCACCTGCTCCAAGCCCGGACCCGACCCGTCTGCTCTGAACCTCAGGTTTGAGCATTTCACACCACCCTCCTTGGGGAGTAAGCCCTTTGGCTGTTTAGTGGGGTATGTAAGACATGTGGCTTCTGGAACACGACTGAACTGGGATGGCCCCTGCCACTTGGTGACCGCACAAGTTTGGGCAAGTAGATGCATTTGTCTGAGATTCAGGTTCCCGAATAACTGTCAGTCGAGGATGCTCATACTCATCTCAGAGCGTCGTCATCATGATTTCTTGAGAAAATAGATGTAGAAACCCTTTGCAGGGGGCCTGATCAAAAGAGCATGGGCTGGCCCTGACTTCCTGCTCACACACCTGCGGCCCCTCCCAGCGGCAGCGCGGGCTCCACCAGGATGGGGAACAGGCGAAGCGGCTTTCCTGGAAAAAAGCTAAAAAAAAAAAAAAAAAGAAGAAGAAGAAGAAAAAGAAAGGAGCATTGGCTCTTATAAACAACCAGACAAACCTGGGCTGTGATCCTGCTGGCAGCAGGACCTTGGGAAAGATCTAATGTTAAAAAGCCTCAGTTTATTCATCTGTATAATGGCTTAATGATCCCTTCCTAATTGATTGTTATTAGAATTAAGTGACAGTTTACACACCTAGGAAAACATCTCACACATGCTGGAGGCGTGCAAACACTGGCTGCCACTTTCTTTGTCCAACACGGCTGCCTCTCACCCCTCCAGCGCCTCTGTAGGAAGTGATGCTTTCCGCCACCAGGACCGATTTCTCGAGGCCAGTGAGGACTTGCCTGTCAGGACCTGGCTGCGGATTCCATGCGTTCAGCTCACAGCTGCAGTCAGGAATGGATTTTCTGCCCGAGGTGGCAAGAAGAAAAGGCGCATTAACGGGGAACCTTCAAATTCCACTCTCGCAAAGACCGATAGCCATCCCTGAAAGGCAGAAGCCCCGGATTTTTATGTGTGATAAGGCACAGATTTCCCTCATTCCTTCCAGACCACTGCAATGTGCTCAAAAGAGGATGTCTAAAAGTCATTTCCCTTTGTTTAAAAATATGGGGTCGAAGCTGTAGAATATAAAACAGCACTTAAGCTAAATCCTTAAGGGAAGAGGCATTTGATGAGAGAAGGAAAGAAGATTGGCTCAAAAGGAAAAGAAAACAAAGGGAAAATCAAGGGTGGCAACTAAAATAGAATGTTACAGACAGAGTTCGGGTCCACGGGGGCAGAGAAATTAGCAGAGTGGCAAAGGCGGACTGACAGGGCAGGACCAGGGTGGGAGAGAAGCTGGACCATGTGATACCTCGTTGTCCTCTTCTGGCCTCTTAGGTTATGGGCTCTGAAACGGAGAGAGACCGCCCAGGAAGGGGCTCCGCGTCCTCAGTCTGTTGGGCTTCCCGTGGGGGACACCATACACCTGCGCAGAGGAAGTCTCAGGTTTACCAGATGTCTTTGTGCCGCTGATGTGGGAAGCTGAGTGCAAGGATGGTATAAGATATATTTCGCGACTAAACCTCCAGGCAGATGGCAGAGCTGGAATGGTTGTTCTTGAGGAGGGAGTCCTGGGAATGATGAAAGCCGGGATGTTGAGGAATTGTCTTGGGCATTCTGCGTGGTCATGACCAAGGGCCCAGGGCACCTTAAAGGCTTTCTTCACTGGTATTCACATCTGACCCTTCAGTGTCCCCAAGATCCAATGTTTGGGCCAAGAGCACTGCAGGAGTTATTGCTTATATTTTTCAGGTGGGAAAAGCAAGTGTGGACATTATTAGAATCATAGAGTCTTAGAAATGAAAGGGATCTTGGGTAGCTGTGTACCGGAGGGACTTCCAATGACTCGCCATAAGCAGAGAACCGTATATGCTGAAGCTGTGAACACAGACTGAAAATGTGAAAGGGACAGAACAAAAGAAAAAGAGAAAGAGACAAACCGAAACTCCTCTTTAAAATCAGCAGCAGCTGGAGCTTTAAGCTTTCCTAGCAACGGAGACAAAGGAAAACCAATGACCTTCAAAAATCGCCTAATCCAACCCCCTCATTTTATGGATTAGGAAATGAAGGTCTATGTGATTTTTAAAAGCTTTTCATCAACGAAATGTGTTTCTGTAGTTTCTGTTGCTAAGCAGGGAATTATTTCCACTTTTATGTTTCAGGTTGATTGTTTTTTTTCCAAATGGGCTTTTTCGTGAGGCACTGCTGACCTCCCAGAAACCAATTACGCATGAGAGCAGTGCAGAATACTACATGAAAAGTCAGCCTTCAAGGAGCCATAACAGTTCACGCAACAAGAAAACAGTCCCTTTCAGTGCGTACCGTTCTCCTCACCATCTCAAGCCGCATATTCTGGAAGCCCTTTCTGCGCTCCCTTCCAGTTAAATTACCCCCAAAGCTTTCAATCCTTTATCGTTCTCACTGTACTGTCCTGATTCACTCTGGTTCTCCACTTTTGCTCACGGTCGCTGGGCTTAGGGCAAAGTGAGAGGGGCCCCACAGGAACCCTGCCTCGAGCGTGATTATTTGCTGAAATTTACCCCAAGAGTTGGGGGATCAATTTGGCAAATCATCCGGCAGGTAAGTGATGTACCAGAGAGTGCGGCCCCTCCCACCCAGTTTGTGCTGACAGGTTTTGAGAGGTAACCACTGGAACGATCAGCCCTGGATCCTCTGGGGCAGGAGAGAGGAAGATGCTATCAGGAGGGAGCCCCATTGTGTCGCTGAAGTCCCTTGACTTGTGACCCTTGGCTGCCAGCACCAGGAAGAACAACGGGAGGAACAGCAAAGACTCAGCCGTGAATTCTGCGCCCGTGAGTCTCCCTACACGAGGCGCAGTGTCCGATCAGTTCTGTCCCCTCTGCTGCTTGTCCCAGCCTCTGTGGGCGGCAACCAGCACGGCGTGGGTTGAGACACCTTCGCACAGGTACAACCCGGCAGCATCTCTCGTCGCCCCTGTGCCAGCTGCCTCTCGCCTCGCATTTCAGAGCATCCCTGCTCAGCACACGACAGGTGTGACCTGCGGAGTAACACGTGGCTCGGGGGAGTGGGGGTGATTGATAGCACTTGTTGGTGAACGGCCCTCCGGCACAGAGCAGCCAGTTACATTTAATGGTGACCATTTCATCAGTGTCTTCTGGATCGTCACTTCCTCCCAGCTTCATTCTCCTCGCCCCTCTCTGCTGTTTTCTGAAGTTCCCTAGTGAATGGAAAGATGAACCGCCCCTGCTCAGCCTCAGTTCCGGGGTAACCTGGGCTCAGACAGGTTCCTCGCCTTCTGAGTCATTTCTCCCACCTCCAGTAGAACTAGACTAGCCTTCCCGGTCAGGCTCACTGAGAGAGCACGTCGGATTCTATGATCGGTTTTAATTTTAATTTTGGCCACTTAGACTTGATTTCCCCTCGTTTGGAGAAAGAGCCGTTATAGCCCCTGGGCAGTTACCCTTCCCCACTCCTGGTTGTGCAAATCCAAAGACTTCATTCCGGGTCCAGCTCAAGGAGTGAACAGGCGGTTTGGTTCCAGCCAATCAGAGCACCGGATCCTCCCCGACCAATGGCTGATGAGGATGGCGACACAATGGAAACTCTGGCTAGGACCACCGGATAAGAGGCAGACTTTCGTTTCCACTGCACTTGCAGGCCTGGATCTAGAAAATGTGGTAATAGAGCTGTTGCAGTCATCTGGTTAACCCAAGGGGGAAACCATCTCATGACGGAGCCAACACAGAGGAAGCAGAGTGCAGAAAAACCAGGTGGTCCTGGCTGGACACAGTTTGACCACGATCTTCCCTCCCCCACCCACTCGCCTCACCATCAAGCTATGGCTGAGGCTCTGGACTTCCCATTTATCTGAGCCAACACATTTCCTTTTTGCTTAACCTTTTTGTTGTTACTGTTGTTCAATTACAACCCAATGAATCCTGACTAATTTAAGCGTGCAAATTTGCAACTAGTAGATAAGAACTGGGGATCAGTTGCACAGTATGTTGACTCTGCTGTGTAACAAACATCAAACTTGCTAAGAGACTAGATCTTGGTTATTCCCACCACAAAAGAGAAGTGATAATTATGTGAGCTGATAGAGGTGTTAGCTAACGTTGCAATGGCGATCATACTGCAATAAGGAAATGTGTCATATCAACCCGTCCTACAGCTTAAATTTCCACAGCCTTATACGTCACATATATTTCAATTAAAAACAAAATCTTGACTGAAAGATGAAGTTCCTTCTGCCTTAAGTTCCTCATTTTTATAGTCCATTTTGGTTGTCACTGCTAGACAGTTTTCTAAAATTTATTTTTATTAAATGTTGAAGATACAAGAAAGAATCATTGCAAGATTTAGAGAATAGCTGTAAATCAAAATCCCAGTGATTTGTCACCCAGTTAAAGAAAGTTTGACTGTTTAAAATCCTCCATTGCCTCCCTTAGATTCTAAACCTTTCTGGACACCTTCAGCAGCAGCCACTCTCTTGAATTTTGTGTTAGATTTCCTTGTGTTCCTTTGTGAATTTATTATATGTTTGTAGCTCTAAATAATTTATTATAGCTTTGCATGATTTTTAACTTTATATAAATGCAATCTTGGTGTATGTATTCTTCCTTGGCTGGCTTTTAAAATTCAACACCATGCAGACAAGCCCTGACTTACCATGGTTCGACTTACATTTTAACTTTAAGATGATTCTAGAGCAATATGCATTCAGTAGAAACCATACTTTGCATTTTGAATTTTGATCTTTTCCAGGGTTAGTGATGTGCAGTATGATCCTCTCTCAAGATGAACCATGGATACACTAAGAGCTTTCTGCACCCAGACAACCATTCTGTTTCTCGTTTTCAGTAAGTATTCAATCAATTACATGAGCTAGTCAATACTTTATTGCAAAAGAGGCTTTGAGTTAGATGATTTTGCCCAACCATAGGCTAATGTAAATATTCTGAGCATATTTAAGGTAGGCAAGGCTGGGGGGGAGCATATAGCTCACGTGGTAGAGCGCATGCTTAGCATGCACAAGGCCCCGGGTTCAATCCCCAGTACCTCCTCTAAAAATAAAATAAATAAGTAAATCTGATTACCTCCTCCCTAAAAATAAGGAAGACGAGGCTAAGTGATGATGTTCAGCAGGTTGGGTGTATTAAGTGCACTTTTAACTTACGTTATTTACAATCGACTTACCTTATTTATGACTTAGGATGGATTTACTGGGAAGCAACCCCTCTGTAAGTTGAGGAAGATCTGTGTTCTGCGATTCTTCCATATTGTTGCATGTGATTATAATGCGTTCATTTTTGATGTTGTATGTATCTACTATGATTTTTTTCTGCTATTGCTAGAGCTTATATTTCTAGATTTGTTTGCTACCGTAAACTACTCTGATATGGACATTCTTGCATATTTAGGTTTCTTTAGGGTTTACACTTACAAGAAGAATCTTTATCTGCAGATTCATATTGACTAAGTAACCACAAATTGTTCTTTAGAGTGGTTTTATGAATGTATAGTTCCATAAATCACGAATGAGTACAGGTTTTCCCCATAATTCCTCCAGAACTTGATACTATCAGACTTTATTGTTTGTGAAATTGCATCCCTCATGTGAGTTCAACTTACAATTATTTTGCTGTATGGTAATAACATCGAAATCATAATTACATCATACAAATTTGATCAGTGTTTCCTCTGAAGGTAAAACATATATCATATATTAGTCATCTTTTATTTTAAAGTGAGCACCTGGCGTATATATTTTTTCTTTGGTGGGGGGAGGGAATTAGGTTTATTTATTTATTCTTGGAGGAGGTACTGGGGATCGAACCCAGGACCTCATGCATGCTAAGCATGTGCTCTACCACTTGAGCTGTACCCTCCCCCCTATATTTTTAATTAACTCATGAGAAAACCAATATGTTGGTGACACTGTTCAAAGAGAATTGGAGAGAGTGAAGAATCTGTAGTGGCTGATGCTTGAATGAGACGGTGAATTTCAACACAAAACTAGTTAAAATCCCATAATGTAACAAAACTCCAAGTTGAGGGATTTTCATTTCTGTATACAGATGTCTTCTGCATCTCTAACAAATGAAAAAAAAAAGTTTGCACTCATATCAGACAGGAATCACTTACACTATAAATTTTTTGTATGTTCTCATCTATACTTACGGACTTGAAAACTACCCTAATCAACAGTAAATAACCAGTCAAACAAAGACAACCATTCCAAGAGAAGAAGTTGGCAGTTTTTCTGTAAAGGACCAGATAGTAAATGTTTCAGGCTTTGGGGGCCATATGGTTTCCGGGGCAACAACTCATCTTTATCCATGGGAGCAACCAGAGACAATATGTAAATAAATTAGCGTGGCTGTTCCCATTACATTTTGTTTATTTCCCAAAAAAGGTGGCTGCAGTGTTTGACCTGTAGGCATAATTTGCCAACCTCTGACCTGGAGACTCAGATAATCCACAGGTGAGCATGCTGGAGAAAACACTCAGCTACACAGAAAGAACATTCATTAATCCCTTTGGTCTCTTTACAGTTTGCATCTTTTTTTTAACAGTCCTTCCTGGGATCTTAAATAATCTCTAAAGATGATTCTTGATCACGAAAAACTGGCCTGTGTTTGGCCCTAATTCATTTACATAGCTGCAGTAAAAAGTGTTCATTTACACATATAAGCCACATTTTAAACAAGTCTAGAGCTCAGTGGCGTCAAGCATGTTGTAAGACCAGAATATTAGCTTCTGTCTGGAGAAATGAAATGGTTTCTACTCTTTTTCATTGCTTTCATTTTCTCTTTTAATTTAAGGCCAGGGACTCAAACCCAATGTCTATAATTACTGATAAAATTCTCTCTCCTCTGACTAAGGTTCCTGGCCAGCCAGGAAATAGCCTTTCTTATTACTTACAAGGATTGGAAGCTTTGAGGCAGGGGTCAGTAAACTTTGTGGAATGGGCCAGATTGTAAACATTTTAGACGTTAAGGCTATAACATCTCTGTTGCAAGTACTCACTCGGCCCTTGTAGTGCCATCAACAATATGTAAACAAAAGGGGGTGCTGTGTTCTAATAAAACTTTATTTACAAAAGCAGTTGATGGGCTGGATTTGGCCAAGAGTTTACCAACCTCTGCTTTCAGCCATAGAACATGTGCCAGCCCAGTTTTCTTGTCAGATATCATAGAAAGTACAGAAGAGCAGGCCAGCACTCAAGGCAGATTTATCATTTTAACAGAGAGAAAACCTAATTCTCCTTATGCATCAATATACTATTTGCTACTGAAGGAATTATAGCTCCTTTAAAATATTCTGTTGAATAAACTCATCAAACTTAAGCCAGTTTTGGCAAAAAAGAATGTTAACACATTTTATTGCTTCTTTTTAGACTCATTATTTGCATGTATCATAATCCAAGGAGAATAAAAATTCCCTCCTGCAGAAGGAATCAAGGTTCTGTTCTTTACTATCCTTTTTAACATTTTAGAACTGGTCACTTAATCTTAAACAAAATTATTGTCTGTTTTCATCTAAACAAATAAAAACGCATCTAATGACCTTGTGTACTGAGCTGTACCTCTCTGTTATGAGTGCTCATAGTTGAGACTCATTCGTGTATGTGAAATATCACTTTTTACCAAAGAACGTAACATCTGTTTCACAGAATGAGCAAGGAGGTAGGCGACATTTGTCAAATACAGGCATTTTAACACAACCACAAGCTCATTTTCATATATAACGTGACTCCTGCAGCCACAAATGCCTTCTTTACACCTTTTTAATGTTTTAGAGCAGCAAAAATGAACATTTTTGTTAACATTGCTTAGGCATATGGCCACTCCAAAATGCATAAAAATAAGGAGCTATGAAGCAAACACTATATATAATACACTATTTTATATATATAGCATGTTTATATGTACATAGTATATATATATGCTACTATAAGTTATATATAATTTTCCTTGATAGTATTCTATTTTACTTAGAAATTAGTCAAGTATTCAAAGATTATGTATATTAAGGAACTCAATTAATGTTGGTTTAAGACCTTAAAATTAACTATGGGATTTGGTAATCATATTTAAATGGACAGAGGGCAGAACATAATTACCATTGATATAAAAACCTTTGTCAGAATAATCGTTCAGTTTAAACACCTAATTTTATGTTTTTCATAATCGGAAACATTTGTGAGAGTAATATGTTTATTTATTAAGTGAATCAGTATAAGAAGTTTAGGAAGATTAGATTCAGAAACCTCTTCACTAAGAAAGTACAAAGGGAAAAAAAATCCCTACATCTTCCTTTTAAAAATAAAATAAAATACGCATTTGCACTTTAGTTAAGTCAGGGAAACACACAGAGCTGTTTTGGAAGCAGATTTATCACACCAGTCTGATTTGCTCAAGGATTCGTTTTTATAACATGAGCTTAGCTCCTGATTTAGCAGTTTCCATGAGAAGTTTTCTTTTTTTAAAAAGCACATTCAGAGCATTAGGAGTTCCATTTTAGTGTTTTCTGGGAATTGTGGGAAAATCAGATTTAGACAAATTCCTATTAATGTCCATAAATCAGTGAAAACAGAGCTCATTTATTTTAAGGGACTTTATAATGTAATTTATTAATATACCCTGTACATTAATACAGCCATGAACCTGCACACAACATACATACATATCTATGTATGTATCTCACACACAATGAGCGGTGAAGTCTTCTCTCAATTACAGGCACAAAGAGTTTGCAGCTTATGCCTTGTAACTGCAGTCACGGGGCAGAATAACATAGGAGGCAAAAATGCACCAATCCTGATCTCAGATTTCTATCTTCCTTTCCAATGGGAGCATGATATTTTCTTGCACACACACAGACACACACAGACACACACACAGTCTAAGAAATCAGATTCCCTGTTATCTCTTGCCCAGTGAGACTAGATCCCTCTCTGTCTGTTAGAGATTACCTAATGGTCAGCCATAAAGCCAACCGGCCAATCATTGTTGCCACCAGTGGGGAATAATTTATGGGACAAGTGAAAATCAGAACTAGAGATTAACTCAGCCAAGAGCCAGAAGAAGCAGACAAAATGAAAACAGCGTTAGGAATTAAAAAAACAAGAATGAGAAAGAAAAGAAAGAAAGGAAGGAAGAAGGAAGGAAGGAAAGAAAGAGAGAGAGAAGGAAAGAAGGAAGGAAAGAAGGAAAGAAAGAAAGAAGGAAGGAAAGAAAGAAAGAAAGAAGGAAAGAAAGAAAGAAAGAAAGAAAGAAAGAAAGAAAGAAAGAAAGAAAGAAAGAAAGAAAGAGAAAGGAGGAAAGAAAGAAGAGAAAGGAAGGAAGAAAGGAAGAAAGAAAGAAAGAAGAGAAAGAAAGAAAGAAACAAACAAAGAAACAAAGAAATAAAGAAAAAGAAAACAAAGAGAAGGAAGGAAAAGAAAACAAAGAGAAGGAAGGAAAGAACGAAGAAAGAGTTGAAACTGACTTTTCTGTCAAATATAAAAAACGAAGAAATTGTCCTCTAAATAAAAAGCTTAATGCTGAGCAACCTGTGAATCAGAAACTTAGCACATCCCAAAGTCCAAAATGTGGCCAAAATGACTTCAGACTTAAACTTGCAAGAAATATGTTTAACATCAGTTCTTTGATGGGATCAGTTCAAGGTAAACATGAGATGTTTACAGTGAGTAAGTGAGGAGGGGGCTTGTATAGAAATAAGACAAATAAGTTGCTGATTTCGGAGGCTTTCTTTTGTTGTTCTCGTCTTCGTGGGAGAAGGGACACACGGTCTCCGGATAAGAACCCCTGTGGAACCACCTCCTGTGAAGCTCCTCAGAAAAATACAGAGCTGCTCTTTGTGCGAGAAGTTAATAACAAGCAGGGCAGACATCTCTCGTGGAACAATATTTTTCTAAGACTGTGAAACAGATCTGACTTGACAGTTCTCTCCATTAAAAGATGTGAAGTTTAAGTGTAGATTTCATAGTATTATAATTCTCCTGCCAAGAAGCCCAAGTTTAGGCATCCTACCTAAATCTTTTTAAAAAAAATTTAATTTTATTTCTTTTAAGTTTTGGGGGAGAGGTAATTGGGTTTATTTGTTGATTGATTGTTGTTGTTGTTTTTTTTAATGGAGGGACTGGGGATTGTACCCAGAACCTCATGCATGCTAAGCACCCGCTATACCGTGGAACTATTTCCTGCCCCATGCTAAATCTTTTATTTCCCATGAGTGGTTATCTATAACCCCCAAAGGGTTTTGATTATGGCCCACAATAAAGAGATGAATTCATTCATGACTTATGCAGAATCCTTAAAGACAGGGGTCCTGTGGTCTCAGGATATTGTGATTCAGAAGGAAATCAGCATGTATTTTTAAATACTCTTTAGAATTTCTGATGCTCGCCAGCATCAGAGACCATTGCCCTGGAGCACTGGGAACAGAATTGAGGATACAGATTAGTTTGCTTATCTTGGACTGTGCATTCCAGAGGACTGCAGAGATGAGTTTTAGAGGCAGAGGAGCAGCAGGAAGTTGGACGGAGAGAGGAGATACGGTAAATTTAGGGACGGGTGTAGGAGTTACAGTTTGGGCAATAATGAAGCTAGGAGAGGGATCTTTTAGTTGGCCTCAAGACAGCCAAGATCAAATGTACAGATAGTTCTCTCAGGCCTCCTGGGACAGAGCTCCAGCCTGGTAAGACAAGCTGGATGTGGTGATGAATATAAAATTTACTTCTCTTCCTCAAGAGGGAAGACAGCAGGTGTACTGTGTGTACATTCAATGCAGTGAACATTCCCTGGTCACATATCAAATGATACCTGGTAAAGCATCCTTTCCCACCTGCATCTTACCTGGAAAATGCTCAAGTTTGGAAAAATAAATTAGGTTAGACACTTTTTTAAAAACTTATATCATAATTCAACTCTGGATGTACCTGAATGGAATTTTCTCGCTAGGGGAATGTGAGAAACTGATAAGTCAGTCGAGTAAGATTCACTAGAGGGGGCATGTAGTCAGGGACCGAGAAAACAAAGCCATTTTTATGTCTTATAGTGGGTTGAATTGTGTCCCTCCTCCCACAAAGATATGTCCATGTCTTCATCCTTGGAACCTGTGAATCTGAGGTTATTTGGAAAAAGGGTCTTTGCAGATGTGAGCTAAGAAGCTTGAGATGAGATCCTCCAGGATTTTCTGACAGCAAGTGTCTTGACAGGAGGAACACAGAGGAGAGCCCAGAGGAGACAGCTACTTAAAGACAGGCAAAGATTAGAGTCAGACAGCCTCAAATCAAGGAACCCCTGGGGCATCAGAGGTAGAAGAGGTGAGAAAGGATTCTTCCCTAGAGATGCCAGAGGGAGCACAGCCCTGTCAACACCTGGATTGTGGACTTTCCACCTGCAGAACTGTGAGAGCATGAATTTCAGTTGCTTGAACGACTCAGTTTGGGGCAATATGTTGTAGCATCCTTGGGAAACAACGCATACCTTAATCAAACAGAGCAGGGAGGTGCCCTTCTCTCCCCGCTGTTTTGTGCCCCTTGTGGATGACGACGAAAGAAGGAGGGATAAAGCCCATGGGAAGAAGAGAAAAGGTCTCAACTTACTGGGAACGGCAGATTCCCATAAATTGGAAGGCATGCAATTCCAAGGACCAGGCAGGCGAGGAGGTAGGGTACTATTAGCGATGTGGACACACTCATCCTGGAGACAAGAAAACTGAGGAAATGGGACATAAGCAGTAGCAGAGGAAAGAGGAGCTGGCTGTTTTAGAGAATTTCAGTGGCCCATTGAATGGCCAAGTCTGTTCTGGATCGTCCCTTGGGAATAGGTTTGTCGGGATATAACCCCTCCATGATTCTTCTACTGAGAACTCCAGGGCAGAGATGACTGTTACTGTGCCCCCGTCTCAAATTTCAGGTGGATAGAAGGTGGATTTCAAGTGGATGGAAGCACTAGGTTATCACTCAACACTTCTTCATAAAATACTAGATGTCAGTTTCCCCCAAAATATTCTTGGCAACTTCACTGCATCGAACAAAATCAAAATGCTTCCTGAAGGGATAATTGTTAGAAAAGGAAAAGCATCTTGGGAGAAATCTATTTTGGGGATGTTTAAACAGCTTTTCTCCTGTGTCAAGTGAGCAGAAGGGACATTTCTCCAGTCGCATTAGAAAAATTTAAGGCTCCAGTCTCATCAGAGCCAGATAAACACGGGAGAGCTCCGTAGACAGGACACGAGCCTCACATTAATATTTCTTATATATTTTTTCGCTGTTGATTTAGAAGAGGAAGGAACGAAGGGATTTCTGTTAGTAAATATCTTGGATGGAATTTGATATCAAATTTTGAAGGAAACTTTTCTTACTAATTTACTTTCATTTGCTAAAGCCGAATCCATATGCACAGAAAAACAAGGCAACTTTCTAAAGTGCTTTCTAGTTTTCCATAATTCTTTGTTCTCCACTTTACTTTCATTATTTCCAGGAGAAGACAACTTCTTGGGACACATATAAATGGTTTAAAAGGTACATAATTCAAAGAATCATTTAATTTTAGTGTAAGCCTCACCAGAGCCTGCATTGCTGTGTTTGGAACTGCAGCTAACCCTGATGGCCAACATGGGTGACACAAAAAAAGCTCAACAGACAAGGTCAGCATTAAAGAGGAATGTTTTAAAACGTCTGCTCCAGGCTTGTCTACTTCTGCTAGTCGAAAAGCAATTTGTGGTTGACCAGTTGTACGAGAAGCTGTGCCTGGAAATGGGTTAAGTGATGCTGTGTTCTGGCTTTTTATTCTTTACAGACAAACATCTGAGCCAACAGCCTTTCTTTCTGCCCTTTATTCTGGGTCTGGGTCTAATGTCAGCCTCTCTCAGTCTGCTTTTACAAAAGACTCACATGTATTGAGCATCTAAAGCCAGTGAAGAATGCCCTCCTCGTCCAAATTGTCTCCCTCCTTCAACGCACAGAGCCCATCCTGCAATTTCCAGTAAGCCTCTCGCGATGCTGTAATTCTCATAAAATCCTTTTCTACCAAGTCACTGCGACTATGGCTAGGGAGTTAACTTTGAAATCTAACTAAATAACATTTTCTATTAAAACTCTGAGTTTACAGACTTGCTTGTCATAAATTACATATTTTAAACTTTAAGAGAAAACTCTGAGGCAGAGTTTATTATCCTGGTTTTTAATTTCA
This sequence comes from Camelus bactrianus, assembly GCF_048773025.1. Taxonomy (NCBI): domain Eukaryota; kingdom Metazoa; phylum Chordata; class Mammalia; order Artiodactyla; family Camelidae; genus Camelus; species Camelus bactrianus. Next base: position 31,090,035 of record NC_133564.1, on the reverse strand, counting down.
AGATAATGAAACATGAAGTGATTTGCTGAAGATCACAGATGCAGTGAGCAACCAGCCCAGGGGTTTCTAACCCGAATTACTCATTCATGTACTGATTCACAAATATTGTATTTCGTTGATTTTTTAAGATGAATTTTTTTGTTCAGATTTTCTCATTGCCAACATAGGTACACAGTGTTTAATTGGCACTGTTTTTGTGTCTCAAGAGTACCAAATATCATGGCATTTCTTACAATGAGGCTATCCTAGATGAGATGGAGTATTTCTTTAATAAGGGCTTACCATATGCCAGGAGCTATGCTGGGCACACAAATAAAACTGTGAGCAATACAGTCTTATTTCCCACTCCTGTGATCTTTCCAGTGTTTTACGCCACATCATTATACCACCCAACCCTAACCAGTTGTAAATTGTTCTCTTTTTCGTCCCATGTGTTAGAAGCAATAGTCTTAACAAGATTACAAGCCATTTGAAGTGCTGCAGCCGGCCGAACTGCCTGCCTTCCGTGTGTGCAACCCATGATATCTTTCCAATATATTTCTTTCTGATGCTCATCTTGACTTTCCACACCAAATAGAAGAGGTCTCAGTTGGTAGAATCATTATATATTGATCCACATTTTTGCAACATTTTTTCTAGAACTAGGGAAGTCATAGCTGCGCCAGTGGTATGGAGACACATCTCTGCAATTTTGCTACACTGTAATTTATCAATATTTAGGATCGGATGCCTTCAGGGCACAGGAGTAGCTGATTGGTAATTCCTGCCCCAAAATACCGCCATCATGCTGCCCAAAACAAGACAAAACTGAAACAGACTCTGTTTCTTTAGAGCAGACTTGACCTTAACTACTGCCACAGGGTCAGATACGGTGAAGTTCTGAGAAATCGTGCAGCTGGAAAACCTGAGCTCCAGCCTGACTTTCCTGCTAACCGGCTGTCAGTCTCTGAACCTCCATTTACCTGTTGTCTCTAAGATGAATGTATTAGACGGAATGATCTCCAAGTCCCTCCTGGCTTTCACAGTGAAAGAAGTGGAGACCAGGGCAGGCTTGGTTTCATTTTTCTATTATGTGCTTCCAGTGAGGGATTACCATTCAGCAGATGCTGGTCCCCTAATTACAGGGCTGCAACAACAGTTGGGTAAGAACAGGCTCTGGGAGGTCCCATGGAACCAGGACAAGCCGTGGCATTCAGGATGATTTATTAACCACTGTGGTGGCATGTGGCAGGGGAGCCTGGCGACTGAACACCCCCCGACCCTCTGTCTCCTGGTGGGGAAACCAGGAAGGATTATGGTGGACAAATCGTATTCCATTACAGAATCCCTTGTGCACTCTCTTTGCCTACCTAGGTCATGTCTCATGGCCAAGTAAGTGACCGATGTGAACAAGCAGCCAATTAACCCGTCTTCTAAGCCACGACCATCCTAGGGTCTCAGGGGAAGTCACTTCTGATTATTAAACTTGAAGTCCAGGCTTGCAACTTTACTGCTTTCTTTTTGTTTATTTTAATTCTTGCAGTGAGAATGTACTTGTGTGTATGTGCCTTGATTTGAAACTGGATTCCCCAGGAAATAATCAGATTGGCTCAGATGTGCAAGGCTACATTTTTTTTCTCTGGGCATCTCTTCTCCGAGAAGGGGCCAAGGTGTCAGGAATCCTTGAAAAGAGCTGATGCTGATGAAGGAGGCAGTGGCTTCCAACTCACCTTTGCTCACTGAAGGCAGTGATGGAGAGCAGGTTGATACGATCCAAAGATAAACCAAAGTCAATCAGAAAGTCAGGAGGCACCTTGAAGATGCTCTGGTCCAAATGCTGCATTTTAAGAATGTGGTGAACTGACTTTCCCATGGTTGGTTAACCATCCCCCTGTTCTCAGTTCAGTCTTCTAATCCTACCAGCCCACCTCCCAGAGGATGTGCCTGTCTGGAGTAATGAGGTACCAAACCTTGCAATCAACCAGTCTCCCCAGGACGCCCACTCATCCCATCATGAGGCACTGGACTGGGAAGCAGTGTTTGCCCAAGATGGTCTCTCAGGAGTAGAATCAGGGAAGGAGGCACATGACATGAAACATTAAGGTGAACCCACTTCAGTCCATGGAAATACAAAATTAGAATGTCCCCTGAGACCTGCACTTTGGTGTGTGTTTTAATCTCAGGTTAGAAGGAGAAGTAACTTTGTTGTGGCGGAGCACCTACCAGACGTGACATCAGATACCCAAGGGCCAGTCCCAGCTCTCTAAGTCCCCAGCTGAGCAACACAGCTTAGCAGAAAAAGCCTTAAGTGTTGATGAGCTCGAATACAGCATAGTGAGCCATTCTGCAGTACTTATCATAACTAAATACACAAAAATTCCTAGGGGAGTATCTCCATGCCATGTCTATATTATTACATATGTGATATGATATATGCATGCATGTACAGTTATACACACGTACTATATTGATTGTATTATATAGCTCTATGTAAAAATATATACATGAAATATGTAGGTACCTAGGTATATATCATGCATATATAAGCAATGTATTAACAATATTACCTATAATTTATAGATGATGTGCAGAATTTTTTCTCTTCTTTCTCTCTATATCTCTATGTCTGTAGTTTTAAATACATTTTTTATTGAAATATAATCAGTTTATAATGTGTCAATTTCCGGTGTACAGCACAATACTTCAGTCATATAGGAACATACATATATGCGTTTTCATATTCTTTTCCACTGTAAGTTACTATAAGATATTGAATATGGTTCCCTGTGCTATACAATATAAACTTGTTGTTTATCTGTTTTTTATATATTAGTTAGTATCTGCAAATCTTGAACTCCCAATTTATCCCTTCCCACCCACCACCCTGCCTGGTAACCGTAAGTTTGATTTCTATGTCTGTGAGTCTGTTTCTAATTTTGTAAGTAAGTTCGTCTTTTTTTTTTTTTTTGACAAAAAAATTATATGACAGTTTTAGCTCAGTCACATATTAGTGGCGATCAGCATTTTCAAATTCCCTTTCAAATAGGAATAATAGTATATACTTGCAGAAAAATCTGTGTCATTAAAGGAGATGATATGATGTGGCCCAAGAAACATATTTTCATTTGTCTGAGGGGTCTGGCATGATTTGTTTATTTTTTTGCTGCCTCCATTTCCTCATCAAAGAAAAGGGAGTGATGACAATAACGAGCCATAACATAGTGAAAATTAAACATGATCAAATATGTGAAAATGCGACGGACTTGAAAGGCAGTGCTGTGGGGTTCAAATTCTAAATATGGTGATACAGACAATTTCACAGGACCATTGCAATTACAGTGCTGTGCTACATAAATTGGCGTCAAACGAAGCTCATTCCACAATAAGATACCACTACACACGAGTCGGAATGGCTACATTTCTGTTTTTTTAGGCGACGATACCAAATGCTGGCAAAAGTACAGGGAAACTGGATCCCTCCTAGTCTGCTGGCCAGAAAGGAAAACGATGCAGTTTGGCTGTTTATTATAAGACTAAATATGCAGATTACCGTGTGAACCTGTAATTCCACTCCGAGGCATTTATCCCAGAGAAATTAAAACTTGTATTTACACAAAAATCTGTTCCCAGCAGCGTTATTCATAATAGTCAAACACTGGAAACAAACACTGAACTGAGGTGAGGATGGTTATTTAAAGGATGGTTAAATGAGGATCCTTGTGGTGCTACGATTTTTTTTTTAATTGAAGTATATAGTTGATTTCCAGTGTTGTGTTTCTGGTGTCCAGCATAGTGATTCAGTTGTGCATATATATATATAGTTTTTCATAGTCTTTATCATCATAGGCTTTTACAAGATATTGAATATAGTTCCCTGTGCTACACAATAGGACCTTGTTTTTTATCTGCTGTTCTGTACCTTGACTAGAGTGATGGATCCATGAACCTACACTTGTATCCATAAAATTACATGCACAAACCTACAGGAGTACGAATACCAGTAAAACGGACATCTGCATAAAATCAGTAGATTGCAACAACGTCAATATCCTGGTTGTGACATCATACGATAGTTTTCCAAGATGTGAAAGGTCCGTGGAATCTCTCAGTATTATTTGTTACAGTTGAAGGGGATGCATGCTGAGAGCTGGAAGAATGCCCTGTTGGTTAGGGTTCAGTGCACGCAACAGAATCCACTCTAGCCGGTTTGGGCACAAAGGAAGTTAACACAGGGCATCAGGCACTGACAAAGTCCCTGGGAAGATCTGAGGAGCAAGGTCGAGCCTGAGCTGCCAGCAGTGAGGCCTCCCCAGCAACACTGTGGAACAGGCCACCGAGAAAGCTCCTGTCTGCCCTGCCATCCGGAGCCCCGGTACACTTCGGATGCTATCACACCGGCCACACGGTGTTTTGTGTCTGACGTGGACTGAACACAACATGGGGGATGCACTCCTGTTTTTACTCCAGCTATGCTGCCGTCGAGAGAAATGGCAGACTCAGCAGAAGCGCCAACTCTATCTCATTTCCAAACCTCCCTCTGTGCTTTGGCTTGGGGACAAGTGGATCCTGTGGGAAACCTGAGGCTTAAGGGAGTCTGAGAAAATGTGATTTGCAGGGGCAGTCTTGTGGCGTCTGATGCTCCCTCCAGGCAGATGGTGTCAATACTGAGTCAAAGGATAGGACACCCAGCTGGTGTCCAGGCTGAGACTTGTTTGTCGTTGTGGGGAAAAAGCCCTACACATTTTTTGGCGACTAGAAGTGTCAGGAGTGTCCCGGTGCAAGCAGTAAAGGAGGCTCTCAGATGAATGGAAGACGTATTGGAAAAGAACTGGGTTTCTCCCTACACAAACGGGGTTTTTCATGTACACGGTGCCATGTAGGACCTGGGATGTTTAAGCAGAAAACCTCAGTCAGACTATCACAGTTAGTCAAGGGCATCCGGGACTCCTTAGAATGGAATCCTGCCAAGTCTTTCCATTTCTTCAAAGATATCATCTCCAACATCTTAGTAGGTCACAAAATGTTCCTCGTTATCTGGCTCATGCTTGCTTTCCTACTTCACCTCCAAATTAGTTCTTCCTCCTGGACCCTGTGTTCTGGGCAGTGGGTTCAGGGTTCCACTCTTTCCACATCTTGTACGCTCCTTTGCCCTTCTGTAGAATGCCACCTACCCCGCTGTGCAGGTGACAAACTCCCATGTGTCGCTGAAGACCAACTCAGAATTGACCCTCCCCACCTTTTTCTTTCACTAGAATGTGAGTCCCTGGCATAAAAGACTGTGTCCAGGTTCCACAAATTATAAACACTTGAGTCGGGAGGTTTACCTGCATTTAACTGGCTCCAAAGTCAGGTGAACTGGCTGTCAAAGAATTAGGAGGAAGGAGTTCTGCAAGCAGGAAAGGAGGGAATTCAACAAAGGAACAGCATATGAAAAGGCAGGGAGTTTAGGAACATCATGATGGAAAAGGACAAGAAACCCAGGGATGCAAGAGATGAGGCTGGCGAGGAGGCAGGGACCAGGTTGTAACACGCCTCTCAGAGGTAAAGACTGAGTCACACACACTGGCAAAGGTGACCCCACACAACTGATGAATTCAAGGACTGTTCACTTCTCAGCTGAATTCCTGAGAACACTGAGTAGCTCCTGGGGTGACGCTATCAAACTCTCTTGTACCCCATAAAAAAGAAAACCGCCTCTCCATCTCCAGTATGGCTTTGATTAGAAAAATGTTATTAACCTTTCACAAACATACCATTTTGTTTTCTGGGAGTTTGGTCAAAGCCCCGCATTTATCTTGGAAATGCTAGTTTCTGCACTATTTTTAATTGAAGGGCTTTAGGGCAAATTCAATTACGTTGTGGTATATGAACTGAAACTTGCACTATATTAAAAATATTCCACTTCACAGTTCGCCAACTAACCGATTGCTAATTTGAGTGCCATCGTCATTCCGAATTTGCACTTACACTAAAAAAAAAAAGGTGGGGGGGAGGGTATAGCTCAGTGGTAGGGTGTGTGCTTGGCTAGGTTCAATCCGCAGTCCCTCCATTACAAATTAATAAATAAACAAACAAACTTAATTACCACCACCCCCCCAAAGAAATTTAAAAACAAACAAACAATGAGTAAAAAATAAATAAAAAAGATAAAGATGGAAACAGAAAAAGGAAGAAATTAACTGAGGGCTTCCACAATCACACATGTGTCCCAAATGCACTTGGGCAACTTAAAGACAACCTGTCTAAAAGGGTACCAGTCTTCACTGGCACTTAGAGAATCACAAAGCTGGACGGGGCCTCAGAGATGCTCTTTCAAATTCCTCCTCTTAGGGATGAGCAAAACTGAGGTTCAAAGAGGATGACCCATTCAATAAAGGTACCGGAGCTAAGGATAAAAAAACCAAGGGTCCTGCCCAGCGGTGGTCTCAGCTCTGTCCCAGGTCAGTTGGCTTCCTAATTGTGTCCTTGGGTGACATTCACTTTCTAGGGGCCCCGTAACGAGGGGTCCTCATGTGTTAGGCGGGTGCAGCAGTGGAGGGGAGACATACAGGGATGGAGCTGGCACAACTCCGTTCTGATCTCGGTTCTGTCCTTCCCAGCCCCTTTCGAGCTGCACATGTCACCGGGTTCACTGTGTTTTGCCACCAGCCCCTCCTACGCACCTTACTCCATCTTCGGAAACCACCTCCCGACAACGTCCAGCCCAGGAGAGTGGACCCCGAGGACAGGAAGCGAGTGGGGCAGGCAGGAGGCTTTAGATCTGTATTGAAGCCACTCTGTCCACTGACAATACCAAGATGCGCTTCAGGGCTAAATTGGAATTACCTTTTAGCCATTGTTTTTCATTAACCGCAGCTGTCCACCTCTTGTTAGCAAAGCCAAGGCCGCGCTGCTGAACAGCTGCTTCATATCCCCGCACAATCGTCAGGGCAAATGTCCATAAATCATTATGCAAATGTGCGGACTGTGACTATGTCGATGTGACGGTTCACATTCGGATGCACTGAATTCCATGTGTCAAGAATTTTTCAGGCAAAAAAAAAAAAAGAAAGAATTTTTCAAGCCGTTGTATTTAGACCTTAGCTAGAAGAAGCTTTTGCAGGAATCGCTAGGAAGAATTCACAGTCTGGAGGATGGTACGAAATTTCCCCCTGCTTAGTAAATATTGCTGGAATAACATCTTTTCAATTAAAAGGATATTCTGATTAAAAGGTGACAGTGCCACTGATCTGACCCCTCAGCAGAACCATTGCATTTTTGCCTATTTGCATTGCAGGCTTGAAAATTATGCTTGAAAATTTAAACACCACCACGCATTTGCCCTTTCTCAATTTACTTGTTAAAACACATAATACGTCTTACATATTTTCCTGATTTCTAGTTTTCGTTCCTTATTTTAAGTAAAATGTATTTTTATCACCTTGGTGAACTATAATTTAATATAACAATTTCTCTCTTTTAATTTTGTTGCTATTATAAATTGCTGCCATAAATATAGGTATGCTTTCTTTTTTACTTTTATAGAATTCTTTTCCTTAGGGAAAGAAATGCCAGGTTTGGACCCCAAATGTGAATGCTTTTATGGTACATGCTGTAGATTATTATATTGATTTCCAAGAGGGACACACTAATTTGCAATACCACCAACAGTACATGTGTTTACCAGTTTTCCAGGAATCTCACCATCTTGGCTTTTACAGATTTATTTTTTGAAGTTTTGCTAATTTTCCAGGTAGTAAAATGCACTCAGGTTGCTATATACCATTTATTTGATGAATTGGTTGATTGATTCATTTAACTAGCCAGTCAAGAGCTATTTATCAGACAAATGCCTTGCTTAGAGCTGGAGAAAGAGAGAGAGAGAGAGAGAGAGAGAGAGATGAAGTTCTAAATAGCCCTCAGCATCTCAGTTACTGGCATGGCACCTGTTATAGCGGAGTGTTTTAAGAATAATGGTAGAGTTAGACACAGGGCTGTGACAGCTGGGTATTCCAGGAAAAGAAGCAGAGAGAAATCGTGGGCAAAGGCATGGATGACATCACGAGGGGGAAAAATCAGCTCAGAAGAAGCTAGCTGGAGAAATGTGCAGAACCACGTGCCCTTGCCTGGAGCGTGGGCTGCGTGGAGTTAAATGCAGAGAGAAGAGATGGGCTGATTGGTTAGCACTATTTTGGCTTCAAGTGTCATGAATGTCAAGCAGAAATGGTTTAAGCTGGAAGGAGCAGAAGGAGAAGAAGGAGGCAGAGCTGTCTTTGTTGTAAAGGTCTGTGGGATCTCAGTGAGCAGTACCGCCAGGTCTGAGACGTAACTGGAATCAGAAAAGAAAGCTGAAGCCCTGGCAGGCATTTCTTTCCTCTCTCCTGTTTCTCTCTGGATCGTTCTCTGGGTCTCTTTTTCATCTCTCGCTCCCTACCTACATTCTCTGGCTTTTTTTTTTTTCCCTTTAGCTTTTTTTTTTCAGTTTAGAGGGGAGGAAACTGAACCACCAACAGTTTTACAAAACACAATTTAGACATCGAAACAGAGCCAGGCTCACTCTTTGGTTCTAGTTCAAAATTTCCAAGGAAGTCCTCTGATTGCCCCAGTTTGGGTTTAAAGACCCACCCCTGAAACAGTGCACTGGGGCCATGAAGCCAGGACATCAGGGCTCTATACAAACATGGAAACTCTTGCTGCAAATTTGATTGTCCCAGAGAGAAGTAACTGTTCCAAGAAAGGGGTTAGGCGGGTATGGAGGTTCCAGGAAAACAAAACCATAGGTGTCCGTTATTATGGAAGAGAAAGTCTACAGCACCATCATGAATGACGTTAGACAATGTGCCAAGGACTTGCCATTTTCTACAGGCAATATGGTTTTATTATTTGGCCAACCTGTTTATCTTCTACCCTTGTATTTCTCTATCCTTCTGTTTGTTCTGGATGATTTGGTCTGCCTAGCCCACTTTTGGGGAGCTGTGGTCCACTTGGGGGGCACTGGTAGAGAAGACTGAGGGAGCTGAATACTTCCTTCAGTGTGGGCAGAGAAACTACCTGGATACAGATAAACCATCACATTGTTATTGGAATATGCCTTGACCTTGACCTTGACCTTGAAAAAGACTCTATGGGGTCTATGTGCCTTAGCCTCTTCCCACGCTGTTGATTGAGAGACTCACTCAAGCTGGACCAGAGTCATTCCAAGGGGCTACTTTACCTTCTGGTCTCTTGACCTTGAACAAGGCTGATTCCTTCTTTCTTTCTCTAACCCCACCCTTTTTTAGCACTTTCCAAATACGTGTAAACCATCAGGTCATTTTGTGGTAAGAGGTGGTTGAAAAAGGCTAAATCTGAAGAGATTTTTTTTTTTAAGCTGGAGTCTGAGATAAGCAGATTGCTTTTTTTTTTTTTTTTTTTTTTTTTTTTTAAGTTAGAATGATCACTCTGGCAGCAGCAGACGATGGATTGCTGTAGATTGAGGTTAGAGGCAGCAACACCAGTTGGGAAGATTGTTCTATTAATCCAAGTGAGAAATGATGAAGGCTGGAACTCAGACAGTGCCGTGGAGACAGTCATGGGGAGGTAGACAATAGATATTGTTAAGACTTGATAAATCATTTAAGGAGTTTTGTGCAGCAAGTAATAGGAAAATAAACAGCACAAACTAGCCTCCACAATAAATCTGTTTGCTAACAAAATGTGAAATCCAGAAAGAAAGGAGACTTCAGAGTTGCTTGCAGTGATTTCTGCTCTGTCTGTCCACTTCATTTCCTGTGCTCACTGCTTTGTGTTAATTTTCTTCTCAAGATAATAGCAAGATGGTTACAGCAATTCCAGGTCTATTATCTATCCATTTAGGAAGTCATCCAGAGAGAAGATCATTTCCAGAAGCTTGCCCGGCAAATAGGACCAGACTTTCCCAGAAGCTCCTAATACAATTCTCTTTGATTCTCACTAGCCTGGATTGGGTCATGCACCCGTCCCTGAATCAGTCACCGGCCAGGGGAATAGGGTAACTATTAAGCCAATCGGGAACATTCCTGAAGTTGAGAGTGGGGTTCACTTCCCCCCGGAAGCAAATGAACTGTGTTCGCGTGAGTAATGGGGTCGGGTGGGGGCGATCGGAACAAAAGCAAGAGTTTCCTAGCAATAGGGGAGGGGAAGGTAAGATATGTTGTAAGCAGTCAACGTTATTCAGTACAGTTAGGGATTTTTGAGTGTGGGGAAGTGGAGAGAGTGACCATGATGACTTTCAGGTTTCTTGAACTGGTAGATTCACCAGGAAGAAAGATGCATGTTTGGGAGTCATGGGCCCGTGGAAGTTACGTGGTGCAAAGGTGCCTGGTGAGGTCATTGTTGGGCAAGATAACCCAAGGAGGTGTGTGGCGCGACTGCAGACAAAGAGAAAATATAGGCTGGAATGAACTAAATGCGTTTGCATATCAAAGAGGTGTTTCTTGAATTTGGATAGCTGTTGCCATGAAATGTCTCCATAAGCAAATGATTTCTAAACTCCCTGTGACAGCTCATCATTTTTAAAGCAATATCGCCCCACCGGACAAAGAGTTCACTTAGACTAAAGAGTATGAAAAGGAACTTCAGAGTTAGTAGCAGTGGGATTTGACCTAAAGTTAACACATACATCGTAGATTGTAAACGTATTTGGAATCCTTTTATGACACAAATAAGTGGCTATGGTTAATAGGCCACATGGCTTCTCTTGGAATAAAGAAATGTTTGGTGAACCTGTAGTTGGTGACTTTGCTGTTAGTGGTAATAAATTATGCTTGACAAGCTTGTAGGAGGACTTCGGCAAGAGCTCAAAGAATATTAAAGTCAAATCAAACTGAAAGTATGGAGATTTCGTGCTTCCAAATCAGAAGTGAAGGGACAGACATGCAGGGGGAGAAATGAGCTGAGTCTGCTAGATTCCTGGTTGTGGTGAGGACGACAAGCCCAGCTCTGCTGGCTGGTGGTCCCCCCCCCCGCCCCCCCGCCCCAACCAGCACCTGCAGTGATGGGATGGAGGAAACCTTCCTCCCAAGTGTGCAGGCACAGACAGGAAGCCAAGCCCTTCCCACCTGCAGAAGCCCTGCCAGCCTGAGAAGAGAACAGGGCTGCCAAAGCCTGGCTGAGTGACAGTTCAGCCAGCAGGCCCAGCCCCAGAACTTTCTAGTTTCGTTTTTAGAGGACGTTCCCCAAATAACAGGAAAAGGATCCAATCGATGGTTGTTCTAAGCCAAAAAGGAAAAGCTGTTTCGATTCTAGACAGAGGCAACCAGTTTTGACAAATGCCTTGAAATTCAGGACACGTGAAGTCTTTCTACCTCCTTGGGGTGGAAGTGAACCCCAGGCTTTTCCTTCTAGTTCTGGAATTCTGTGTTTCTGTTGTTGGCAGGCACTGAGCCAGAGAGCGAGGGACACTGAGCGAGAAGCCCAACTCAGCTGCTCCGTGGCCATGAGGCCTGCACTCCACTGCATTTCCTTGGGTTCACATTCTCCACTGAGAAAAGGTGTGGGTGGGGTGACTCTCCGAGGGGCAGTCAGTGCAGTGATGGAGGGCAAATTACCGCTGTTTACAGCCTGGTTTAACTACCCTTGTGACTATGGGGCGAGTTACTTACCCGCCCTGTGCTTGCTTGCTTGCTTGCTTTATGTTGTTGCTTTAGACTTTTTTTTTAAATAGTTTTTTTTGTTGTTTTGTAGTGGGTTTTGGTGAGGTATTTTGGGGGGAGGGGTGGTAATTAGATTTATTTATTTATTTTTAATTTTTTTATTTTACATGCCGGTATTGGGGATTGAACCCAGGACCTTGTGCATGCTGAACACCCACTCTACCACTGATCTATACCATCCCCACCCTCCTCTGTGCTTTAAATTCTGCACCTGTACAAAGGATTCAGGACCTCCACAGTGCTCAGAATAGTGCCTGGTCCGTACTGAGCATCATGTAAATGTTGGCTACTTTTAGTCCACCTCTAATTTTATGCAAATCTGTAATTGAAGACTTAGCACTTAGCATGACTGTTTTGTCCCATGGCAAGATTCCTAGGAATTATAAATATTTCCGTAGACATGGACACATCTTGGGGATATTCCACAACCAGAAGTTAGTGTTGCTAAGCTGCCTTAAAAAAAATTTTTTTATTGAAATATAATCGATTTACAATGTTGTGTTAATTTCTAGTGTACAGCATAGTGATTCAGTTATACATATATATATATATATTCCTTTTCATATTCTTTTTCATTATAGGCCATTACATGGTGTTGAATAGAGTTCTCTGTGCTCTGCAGTAGGACCTTGCTGTTTATCTATTTTATATATAGTACATATATTTTATATCTAGTAGTTATTATCTGCAGTTCTCGAAAGCTGCCTTATTATTACGTTTAGATATTTCTACACCCTTTTAGAAGGAAGGTTGTTTTCAAAATAAGGTGAAAAAAAAATTGCCATTAGGCTTTGCGAAAAAATCTTGTAAAACCGTGCCTAAAGGGTTTCTCTCCTTTGTATTAAACGGAACTATTTTAGAATTAATTACCCAAAGAGATGGATGAGAGCCCACTGGCTGCTTGATGAGAACTGTCAAGACCCCTGGCTCAGTAACCTCCGGACCCCAAGGTGAGGTCCAGTCTAATTGCAGGGGACGGGAGGGCTTCGGAGAAACAGTCCACCTCTGAGGGAAAGGATTTTACGTAAATCTTCCCACCAGAAAGAACAGTGGCATTTTAGATTATTTCATTCATTCATTCACTCACTCACTCATTCATTTCTCTTCCTCTCATTTAATAATCCTTTAGTTATTAATTTAACAACCCTTGAGATTGGGAGTATGCATAAGAATTACTTGTGGTTACTTGCTAAAGTGTAGATTACTGATCTTGTCTTTCTGATTCAGTAGAGCTACCCTGGGGCCAGCAATCTGCATTTTTAACTGGTACAGCAGAAGATTTGGGCTTCAACTTGAAAAGCACCACTTAACCATAAGGCATAGTGTTGCCAGCCCTGCACAGACTCATGGGCCACGTAGACAGACAAAAATTTCATGCGTCTCCAAATTGATTTTCTTTAAACGTTTATTCAACGTTCATACAATCACATTTATTTGGTGATATATTTACTTGGAAACTTATTTAATTAATATTTCTATTAATAAATATTCAAGAAAGAGCTACTTACCCATTCACTTCTACTGTCTGAAGCTGACTTCAGGCTGTACAGGAAGCTCAGCGAAGAGGATTACAGCACACATTCTTCTGATCCGGAATTTAGATTTGGAATGCCAATTGCAGAGGACTATCGTCTGACTTTTCTTAGATTTGCATTTGCAACATGCAAGTATTTAATCTATAATTTTTAATTTTAGTTTACCTTTGAGGGTGCTCTGGAAGGCAGGACCAATTAACATTTCACCAGTTATCTAATAAGTCCCTGTGGAAACCTGAGTTTCATTGGCATCGTAATTCCTGTTTATTGCACTGATATTTTCATGTCCTTTTCAGATTGATATGATGGGTAGTTGCCCAGTTCTTCTTCCCTTAGTCCAATCGAGGTGGGACTATTTGATATAAATAGGAAAGAGGGTAAAAGAGGAAAGTCTGGGGTTTGGACTAGATAATAAGTATCCAATTACCAAATAAATACAAAAGTAAGACTAGTAAAAACGAACATTGTATTGCTATCAAGTGGTAAGTCATATATGAAAAAAATGCAATGAAGAGACTTTGGGAATATTGGGGTGCGGGGTGTGGCAGATGCCTGGCAATTTAAATTACAGTGATCAGAATAACCTTGGGTTCACTGAGAAGGTAATATTTGATTTAAAAAACAAAACAAAGCAAATAAAACCTTGAAGGAAGTGAAGGCATTACGCGGGCAGGCAGGCAGAGGACCTGGAGAAGGGATGAATGCTTCAGGAGAAGGGGCAGTGGGAGCAAAGATGTCTTAGCTCCTGTTTCTTCCCTGGGAAGGGGGTCAGACTCTTCCAGTCATTTCTGAGGGGCTGTGTGGAGAGTGGATGAGTTAGGAGGGGACTAGATGGCATCGTCCACCCGTAAGCAGTCTTAGCATCAGCTCCTGAATCTCCGCGCCTGGCTTCCCGGTGCTCGTGACTTCCCTCCAGGGCAGGAACAGCCAGTTTCTCGGCATCCGCCAGGCACCAGGCACTGGACTTCATAAACGTTAACTCTAATCTTCACAACAAGCCAGGGCTTTATCTCGGGTTTACAGAAGGGAAAGTTGCGTGGCAGTGCCTCGGAGTTCGCAGGAGGCAGAGCCAAGATGCAGATCCTGGCGTCTTGAGGACAAAGCCGGAACTCCAGTCTCTGTCCCTGGCCAGCCTGGCGCCCTGTTTTGCTTTCCCTGCATCACTTTTTTCTCCTCTTACTCTCTTCTCCAGAATCTCCCCCTCCCAACTCCCAGCCACTTTCCCTTCACTCACAATAAGCTCTGATGCCATGAACACCTTACAATAATTAATACCTTAAGTTGCCCTATTTCTCTCTTTGCAGGGACCCCCCCCCCGCAAAGACAGACCCCCATCCCGTTCCCACAGTGAGTCTCTAATGGTGGACTTTTGGGTCCAGCAATCATTGGAGGACAGAACAGAGACTCCCAAAAGCTCCAGAAATCTAGCCACGAGGGCCAGTGTCTAAGCCCCTGAAAGACTGTTCTGTCTCATCCCGCTGTTCCTTTAGGCTGCTACGTAATTCTTGTGGATTCAAGTCCTCAAAATTTTATGACCTCAACATCTGGCAGGTCCACACTAGCTGCTTTCCAGATTTAAAGCTAATCAATGCTTTTGTCCATCCCATGCTAAATACTCCTCGCTCTCTCGTTTTTCTCTCCTGTTCTCTTTTTCTCTTGCAATCTCTCTGTTATGCATGCACGCACACACGCACGCGTGCATACACACACACACACACACACACCACTCTTGCTGGAACTTGGAAAGGATCTGGGGAGGATGGAGAGACCTGCCACTGTTGCTAATAGGTCGGATCAATATCGTGAAACATGCCCCATCTTTCTTCATTTTCTCATCATGTGGCAATCGATAGCCTTGCCTGCCTGTAAACCTTTCTCGAAAGTTCCGCCTCTTTTCATCTCTCCTTGTTATTTCCTGGTCTCAGACTGCTCTCGCCAAAGTAGTAATCAAAGTACCAAAAGTCAAGGTGGGGAAAGGTATGGTTTCTTAAAACTGGGAACATACTTTAGCTCATAATTGTGAAATAATTAGTGACCGAAAGACAATAGGTTTTTGTTTGTTTGTTTGTTTTAAAATTCTTATTGGGACAGAAAAGGAGGAGCTGGTCCTAACCTCGCCAAGCTGGAGGGGCTTGGTCTCACTGCGGTGGCGCCCCTGATGGCACGCGCGTGCTCACAGGAGTGTGTGAATGTGCGTGTGGGCGTGGGCACCCACGAGCATGTATTTCTTAAATGTAAGATCAGTAGCACCTACTTCCCTTTACCCTCAGGGATTGTCACCTCCCAGAGGAGGAACAAAGAGCGGAAGGATTTATTCGTCCCTATAAATTAACGTCGTGTGGAAAAGCTCCTTTGCGCTACTGACTTGCTGCAGCCGCAATTTCACGGGACCTGGTTTCCAGGGATCATTTTCAGCCCGTTTATGCTGCTCACTCTGGGTCCCAAACCGACGGGCTCTGATAACGGGCTTGCAGGACTTGAAGGATGTGTGTCTGACCTCAGGCAGCACCAAAAAAAAAAAAAAAAAAAAAAAAAAAAATCCATGTGTTGTGGTTTGAAGGGCTAGAGATTTCTGTTTACCCCAGATGGAAATGGTACCTCCATCTCCTGCTTGATGGATTATGTAGGGCTGGGTTAGGGTTAGGGTTAGTGAAGGCAGCAGCAAAAAGGAAAACACACTTAGTGTGTATGTGTGTGTGTGCATGCGCGCGTGTGTAAGGGGAGATATAAACCCATACACTCCTGATTGTGGGTTAATATATTAAATTAGTGTTAGTCACCTAGAAAATTCTGAGGGACTGGGAGCCAGGAAGCACGTGGTATGCAAAAGAATGGTGCCCCAAAGATGGTCCAACTTGGTCCCTGGCACATTTGCATTTGTGTGTTACCTTACCTGGCAAAAGGCAATTTGTAGATGCCATGACGTAAGTACCTGGAGATGGGGAAGTTATCCTGGGCGTCTCAGGTGGGGCCAGTGAAATTACGCACGTCTTAAAAGTAGAGGGGGAGGTGATGACGGAAGTGGGGTGAGAAGGATGTGAAGGGGAAGGACTCAAGCTGCCGTTGATGGTTGTTGGATGGAGTTGAGGGGTGGGGAGCATCTCTAGAGGCTGGAAAAGGCCAAGACACAGAATCTTCCCGGGAGCCTCCGGACATCCCGATTTTAGCCTGGTGGCACTTGGACTGGACTTCTAACCTAGAGAGTCCATAGTTAACGCCTCTTTGTTGCTTTCAGCCACTAAGTTTGCGATGATTTGTCACACTCGCAATAGGAAATGAACACACAAGGAAAGTTTTAAAAGAGAAGAAAGAATCCAGACATCTGAAGCGTGGGAAAGAACCTGGGAGGGCGGGCTGGTGGGATGAATGGAGCCTTGGGAAGACAGGAGGTGGGACTGAGGAGTTTATGGGGAGAAGGAAGAGACAGGGTGAATATGAGTGAGACATGGACAGTTCTATCGTGAGGGCTCTGGTGCCACTGGTGCCGGAGGTGGGAAGCAGGGCTCTGAAGGGGCTGGAGGCAGCAGGGGTGGGGACACATGGCAAGCTCGTGGCCACAGCCCCCCTGGCTGAGCACAGAGAGAGGGATCAGGTACCAGGCTGCCTGCGGCTCCTCTTTCAAATCATCAAAGGTGTGGCAGGTTCCTGTTCCAGCATTCGGTCTGGACTCAGCGTCTGATGAGGGCTGTCAGTTGTAGTCTGGAAAGGGCTTTCTCTCAATCCTGGCCAAAGGCTCAGCTGTTCAGGTGAGGACATTCTGGGCCATGTGACTTGAGGCTTCTCAAACGTAGCTTCACAGATGAAAACCATGAGCCAGAAAGGAATGTGGTGAGGGGAGCAGGGGAGATACCTGTATTCCGAAAGCAAACTCTATCTCACAGCTCTGGCCAGTTCAGCAAAAAAAAAAAAAAAAAAAAAGTTTCAGAAACATATGGCATGGTTTTGGGAGTTGCTGAAGCCAAAAGGTGCTGGCATGCAATTTCCAATGACAGAGGACTCACAGCTCATCCCTTCCAGGGAGAAATTGCCTTCTGTTTGTTCCTGGATCTTAAGTACTCTCTGCAGAGTGAACGCTCGATGTGTGGTGGTCCCTGATGATGGACCAAACTAGCAATGTTGATTCTTCTAGAAATTCTCTCTAGAGGGGAGGGCATAGCTCAGTGGTAGAGTGCGTGCTTAGCATGCACTAGGTCCTGGGTTCAATCCCTAGTCCCTCCATTAAAATAAATACATAAGTAAACGAATGAATGAATGAATGAGTGAATAAAATTCTCTCCCCATGCATCCAAACCCACTGAACAGATGTGGAAATTCTCTGAAAGGAAGGGTGCTTGGTGCACTTTATAGAATGACAAGAAGGTTTCCAATCCAAGCCAGAATCATCTTTCTCTTCTTTTCCTCCTTAAAAATGCCACAAGGTTATAACATCAGAATCAGTGACCGTGTGACAGGAATTTCTCCAGGTGATCGGTTTCATGGGCTTTTGCCTCACCCTAATCTCTGCCCTCCTGAGAATACTTGAACTGGGGACCAGCCATCCCTCTTCTCTCAATGTAATATTAAGAAGTGCAATGAACAGAAAATATGACCCAAAATGCCAGGAGTAGAGATGGCCAATAGAAATGGACAATTCCTAGTTAGATTTGGCTACGAAACCCATTTACGTCACCCCATCTCCGTGGATAAGGTAGTTTTTTTGTTTTTGTTTTTGTTTTTTCCATATGGGCATTTGAAGCCAGAGATGTACTTGCTTCAGTATTCAGCTTCCCACCTCTCAGGACCCCCGTGGGACTTTGCACTCTCACCTCTGCCCTGCCTCTGGGATAGCAGCCCCCTTCCTCCCGGCTTGCTGGGCACCCACCGTGCCCTAAGTTGTTATCGCAGGGCAGAAGCCACTCTTGAGCGCGCCGTGGGCAGGTCCCACAGCTGCCTCCCTCAAGAGTGTCTGGAGCACAGAGTGGTCTCCCAAGGCTTAGCCGACACCTTCCGATGTCACTAAATCCTTTTTCTACCCCCCCCCCCCAGGAGGCAAGAAAGTTCATTTCCTCCTGCTTCACCACCTTATTGTCTTTCTCCGTTTTGCTCTATCCCTGCCTTTCGCCCTTTGACTACAGGAGAGATGCTTTTATCCCTGAAAGCATCCTGGACTGTCCCCCAGCCCCGTGCTTGTGGTTTCTGTATTCTTAGTCCTGCTGCACTCAAGTCCATCTATGCAGCCTGGGACAGCCTCGTGGGGACAGTGCCCGCATTCTCCTTTCCCGTGTGCCCTCTGGGTTTGAGAAACTCAGGCAGGTTAGACAAAGTGCCCTGATTTGACAGATGGAGAATTTCCCACACCAACGCAGTTAGTAGAATAGAGTCAGATGAGAAGGGAAAAGGAGGAAGAGAAAGGAGAGGAAGGAGGAGAAGGAAGGGCGGGGAAGGTTTTTTTTTCTCTCCCTAAATCTGAAGGGGAAAAACGTAGAAGGATCATAACTGGCAACCAGATCTGATTGGAACGCATCCTTCAGTCTGTCCGCTGGCTGAAGCAAGCAGTGCTGTGGCAGGCATCCGTTTACCAAAAGGCTGGGTGGCTGCCTTATGAGTGATCAGCTCCAAGGTCACCTTGCTGTTGACCGTGGCCTCTGGCATCGAGGGGGCACCCAGCACAGGTGCCTGGAATACAGCGCCGTCCACAGGGACCCTGGCCAGCCCAGCGGGAGGCTGTGCTCTGTTCTGCCTGCACCGAGCTCCTCACAAGCCCTGATTCTTTCGCTCAGACTCCATCTCCATTTGGGTCCTCCCTGTGTTCTAACTGGAGCCTCGGGCTGCAGAAAACCCCAAATATCATAATCAAACAAGCCTCCCCCGTCTGCAGGGGACTGATGGGTAAATGAACCGACACAAGACAAGCCACAGAAAACAGACATTGGTCCAAACTGGGTGGCGAAGATGTGAAAGTATTTATAAATTGTCTGGATAATTGTAGGCGCTGAAGTGGGACGGGGGGCTTCCATCGTCTCTTGTTTCTGCACAACTTTAATTAACTTTCAGACGGGCCTTTTTACACAGCGGCTTGTACAAGGCCAAGGTCTGGGGACAGGCTTTTGCTCTTTGAGGTCATCTTCCATCCATGCAGCTCCCTCCTGCAGCCCCTTATTCTGGATTTTCCCATTTTCTGGACTCAGGAAGGATGGAGGCTACAGAAGTATGTTTCTGGTCTCTGATCTCAGCATCTTCCCGCTTTTCCAGGGCCTCCGCCACCTCCTCCCCAAGTCTGAGACGTCTCCAGTATTAAATTATCTTGGCTTCCCTTCCGAGCCCTTCCCTCCCACAACCCAGAGAATCATTTACCTTCTTGGGCATCGAAACAATGTATTCTTTTTCGTATATTCTTCCAAAGTCACATATTAGCTTCCTATCTTTGCTTTGCTGTGTCATCTTTCCTGTGAAGTAGTCAAAGGGGAGATAAAACAAATAGGAAATTTGGGGTGGCAGAAAAAGGAAGGATTACCTATCTTGAAGTACCTCCCTCTATACAGACACGATTCTTGAGGATGGTAGTTTCACTGTAAAACCTGGGATTTTCAGGAGACAATTCTGTCAGGAGACATGTTGCAGGGACACAGAGCAGGGCCACGGGGGCTGCTTACAGGCACCCCCAGATCTCTGATCTGTGCCATCAGTTCAGCCCTCCATCCGCCTGTGCAGCCTTGCCTTCTGCAGGGAATGAGTTCAGAGTGTGTATGAGGGATTCATTCATTTTTCCCAGGTGGGAGACAGAAGTCCAGGGAACGTGGATTTCAGGAAGATGTCTGAATCTTTCCCCCAGTCTTACTGGATGAATGGAATGGTGTCTGAGTCACGGACACCTGATCAGAGACACCCTAATCCTTCAGAGCCAGAGGACAGGCTAGTCCGCTGAGCATCTGGGAAACTGAGGTTACAGTCCTGGGGTGGGGGAAGAGTACTGTGCACTGAATCTGGACAGCCCAGATCTGGCAAGCCGAGTTGGGACAGGACGCCAGGAGTTCAGGACCAGAGACCCAGAAGAAATTTCACATCCAGAGGAAGGTGACCTGAGCGGAGCCCTCTGCCGGGAGCGATCTGCCTTTTGGACCTGCTGGGAAGTCATTGTTTAAAGGGCCGGTCGAATAGCCCAGAGAAGAGAAAGTTCCAACACTGTGATTCATGCAAGCTCTCCTGGAGCTCGTAAGCACTGCCTGCCCCAGCCAAGCGTCAGTGGATGGATGAAAATCTTTTGCCAAAGACAGGGTCATATTTTTTATATATTTATGAGATCAAGTGTGGACATAAACAGGCATTGTTTTTACGAGGATGTACTCATAGCAAGTTTCCTTGGTCTGGGGTGTATTTTATCCCTTGTTTTTATGAGTGGTCTGAAAGGGCAAGTTTACGGAGAAATCCCCAAAGTCGCCGATGACATTCAGCTTTTCAGCACTTCCTGAATGTAAAATACGAAGCAGACAGACACAGATAAACTTTCCAAAGATCTCTGCCCACTTGGAGGGATAAGGGAGCTTGACATGAAGGCTCTTTACTGAGTTGCCTGACGGGGAGGTATTAACTGGGTGAATTCACCGAGCCCTTGAGATCCAACCTTTGTCACTGTCCTGGAGTCGGAAGCAGGGATGCTGACCCGCGCACTAACCGAATTAAAACCCAAGCGCATCAGGAGATTGAAAGTTTATCAGGATACGGTAGACGTTATTGTCACCCCATGAAAGGAATTCGCACTTCTCCTGCTGGGGGACAGCCCCTTCCTGGAGAGGTCAAAATGATGACTCTCAAGTTGCGTAGTAAGCACAGACTCAGAGCAAAGGATGGTGGAGAGTCTGGGAGAGTTTTATCCAGACCACAGCGTGGTGAGATACAGCAGCCCCACCCTTGGCTACAGAACACCTCTCTCGTAATTAAATTACAGTTGTCTTGCAGATTCAGTGTCTTCTCAGTTTGGCCAGTGCTGGAAAAACACTGCCAAGTTTATCCCACTGAGCTAGACTTTCCATGATCTGGACGGTCCCTTCACGTTCTTGCATTGCAATACACCTGATGGGGTTTTGCATCCTAAATGTTAGCCACGTTCTTGTCCTGCCTCTCTGAGACCCAGGTCACCTTGTGTGGAACTGGGGGAAAATGCAAATCCTTTGATCTTCTATTTCCCGACAGTCTTTTCTTTACTCATCCAGATTTCTTTTTTTTTTTTCCATAAAAAAATTTTATTTATAAAATAGAAGTTTAAGACGTGACTTCTCATGTTATATATTTCAAAGCAATTTCTTTGCTATCTCTCATTTAAAAAATAAACCTGCTAACAAGCTATGACATATATACAAATTTTTTTCTTACAGATAGACTCCTGCCATAATGAATATACTCCCCATAATTTTTCATTGCTCATCCAAATTTCTAAACATGGCATGTGGATTTTTCTAGTTGATCCCTTAGAAGCTAATCTTATTTCTTTTATCTCCCAGCTCTTAGGGGACAACTCAGATCTCCTCACCACCCTAGGCCCACACTCACGACATAATGTTCTTCTAGAAAGATAACAGAGTAAGTGTGGATTCCCTGTGATAGGAGTAGGGTATGGGGAACTATTTGTAATCCACTCTGAGCAGAGGGTACCCCTTAAAGTTTGAAAGGGGTTTCATTTAAGGATAATTTCCTTCCTTTCTTTCTTTCTTTCTTTCTTTCTTTCTTTCTTTCTTTCTTTCTTTCTTTCTTTCTTCTCTCTTTCTCTCTTTCTCTCTTTCTCTCTTTCTCTCTTTCTCTCTTTCTCTCTTTCTTTCTTTCTTTCTTTCTTTCTTTCTTTCTTTCTTTCTTTCTTTCATTGAAGTAGAATCAGTTTACAATGTTATGTTAGTTTCTGGTGTACAGCCCAGTGATTCAGTTATAGATACATATATATAAATATATATATTCCTTTTCATATTCTTTTTCATTACAAGATACTGAATATAGTTCCCTGTGCTATATAGTAGGTCCTTGTTATTTATCTACTTTATATATAGTAGTTAGTATCTGCAAATCTCGAACTCCTAATTTATCCCTCCTTACCCCATTTCCCCCTGGTAACCATAAGTTTGTTTTCTATGTCTGTGAGTTTGTTTCTGTTCTGTAACTAAGTTCATTTGTGCCTTTTTTTAAAGATTCGGCATGTAAGTGATCTCATATGGTATTTTTCTTCCTCTTTCTGGCTCACTTCGCTTCGAATGACCTTGCGTAAAGTGACTTCTTTGACTGAGGGGGACTCAGGAGAGAGCCTTCAGTCATGGATGCTCTCATCAGGGAAACGAGTGTCCCCTCCTGGAGAGGGCCCTGGCACATCCAGAAAAGGGGGGCTCACAGTCACTAACCAGATGACAGCATCTGGTCACGCAAGCTGGGGACCATCCGTCGTTAGATCTGAGATCGTCCTGGTCTGGTGAATTGTCTGATAAGATCTGACAGCACTGGGTAAGAGGCATTGTTTTTGGAGCAGAGTGACCATTTCCCCAGAAAAGGCAATAAGTCCTCCAGGCCAAGCCACCTCCACTCAGCACCCCAAAAGGAGCCAACATATCACTGCTCGGCACAGCCCTTCGCCACACCCCCATATTCAGAAAACCCAGGTGGTGTGCAGTGGGAGTTATCTGGAAGGCTGCTCAGGGGGCGACTGGCAGGGCAGAAAACATGCTTTTCAACTATGACCCTGATATTGGTGGGACTACATGAAAGGGGATCTGGTTGGCTGCTCACGATCCAGGATCAAGACACCTCGGAAAAACAAATGGAATTGTCTCTGGCGCCCGTTTCCCTTTCTGTGCGCTGGTGCCTGGTGCCCTGATCGTAGCCTCTCCTTCACCTCCTTCCCTCCCTTACATCAAACCACTCTCGGGAAACAACATGAAATTTACTGGCATCGGGTGTCAGTGACTCATAAGCATTGTTCTCCTTCCTCTCCTCCCGCCCCCATGAAATATTAGCTTCCGACGTACGGCTGTCAGCTCTCATGCAGATGGGGCATCGGTCACAGCCCTGGCAGCAAGAGGCAGGGAGAAGAGAACTCCTGGGGAACGCGGGAGAGACTGCTTGTTGCCTGCCCAATATTCTTTTCTCTCTTCTGTTCTGCCAACCGAAACCCAATATTATTTTGGTGGCCATGTGCTAAGCTTAGAGACTACATGTTCCAACCTCCCGTGCAGTTAGATGTGACCAAATGGATGTAAGCGATCCTCACTGAAAGACCCCCGCCCCCAGGGAAAGAATTTCAAATCAAGCAGATGCCAGGCTAGGCTTTACTTTTTATTTGGCAACCCGCCCTCCCCTGCCCTCCTCTGCCCTGCCCCTTGGCCCTCCCTTCTTCCTCTTGCTTGGAACACAAACATGACGGCTGGGGACTCAGCAGACCTTTCAAAGAATGAGGTCACCTTGAACGATGATGAAGCAAAAAGGTAGAAGCAATCCAGTCCCTTGAAAATTCCAAAGCTCCTCTACCCATCCTGGACCACCTGCTTCCTGCGTGCGAGAGAAATGAACCTCTACCTTGTTTAGATCACCTATTTGGGTTTTCTGTTACATGCAGCCGAAGCAAACCATAACTGACGCAGAATTAGTTTCCTAGAAGTGGGGCACTAGAGAAAACACGACCCGAAATAGCAACCTGGCCAAACGGAGGAGGTGGGAGGCTGACATTAAAGATTCAGATGTAGTCTGAAATCCCCGTTGTTCTTGTTACCACGGCAGTGAGACATTTTGTCAATCTGTTGCCTACCGTACCTTGAAAATCAGACCTCAAGCTGACCGCAGTTGAAGTGCTGGGAAAAACGGTAGGGAAATTAAGAATTTCGGTGTCTGCTAGCCTCTTCCGGCTGCTCTCAGCAGTGTCCTACAAGAGAGGAAGAATCTCGTATGAGAACTAGCCGCGCTATCAGCACAGATGGGGAGAGTTACCAATTTACTAAGAGAGACATTCCTGTCTACAGTCTGCACCCCAGATTGCATAGCAGTCTCAGAATTTAGGTCTTGCAGGGTTGAAAAAGCCAAATGCATTTGTCCCCCAAACAGAAGCTGGTATAAGTCGTGGCGGTAAAGGAAGATGATATGAGAAGGTCTGTGGCCAGTGGAGCCTGTAGGGGCGCCGCTGTAGCGGCCATAACTAAGCAAGGCAGACCATCGGGGAGTCACGATTAACAGTGAGTCGTGGGCAAATAGAAG
Organism: Camelus bactrianus; assembly: GCF_048773025.1. Taxonomy (NCBI): domain Eukaryota; kingdom Metazoa; phylum Chordata; class Mammalia; order Artiodactyla; family Camelidae; genus Camelus; species Camelus bactrianus. The sequence goes on along the minus strand of NC_133564.1, from coordinate 31,065,671 downwards.
GCAGTGCTGGTAAGAGACGTCTTCTTTTAAGTGTGTCTAGGAGTAACACCTCTGAAAGTAGCCAGTGTTAACTGAGCTTTCATTATATGCCCATGTAGCAGACTGAATGATTGGTCTTACTTCTTTCTACTCCTTCCCATTCCTGGATGGATTCAAATCCGTGTCGTTGGCCATGTGACTTTTCAATTCTTCCAACGAAGACAGAAACTATTTCCCTGGTCCTTGATTTGGGGCTCAACCAGACGATGTGTTTGGCCAACAAGATGTCACCAGGTGGGAATGAAGCAGGGGCTTAATGTGCTTGCTTGTTTGGGTTTGCCCTCTTCTGCTTCTGCTGGGAGAATGGAACACCGTTCCGGCCAAGCCCACTGGCCCAAGGAGGCTGAGAAAAATATGGAACACCACAATGTAACATGCAGCTTTGAGTTGCCCCGCTCGGTCTCACGTGAGGAATAAATGCCTCTTGTTGCATGCTTCTGAGATTTCTGTGATTCTTCCTGTCAGGTTGCTTACTTCCTGAGCCAGTCAGGAATCTTTTAAGTGTATTACATGTATTAATTCATCAAAACATCACCTCAGTCTTAAAGAATAGATATTATTTTCTCTATTTGGAGGACAAGGAAGCTGAGGCATTGGACCATTAAGAAATTTGCTCAAAGACATGTTAGAGCTACAGTGTGATTTTAGGTAGTGTGTCCACTTACTTCTTACCCGCAGGATCATATCCTGGTCAGAATGAGTTTCCTTTCTTTCTCTCTTCTACTTTTTATGGTATATTTTCAATCTGTTGTAAAATATTGGGGATTTAAATCTTCTTGTGAGCCGATCAGATGAGAAGTCCACTGAGTCTGGGGTCCTGGGTTCTGATCCCACTATCAATAAGGAATGCAAGATTGTCCAGACAGAAACAGTCTAGAAAGAATTTTTTTTTTCCTTTGCCAGCTCATTACCCACATTTTCAAAGCCTGATCTGGTGAACAATATACCAGCAAAACCAAGATGTGCCCAGAAACCAACCACCATGTAACCCAGTGGATGGCCAGGAGATACCTGGTTCCAGAAGACTATCTGTGTTTGAAATTTTTTTAATCTATTTTTCTAATTGAAGTACAGTTAGTTTACAATGTTGTGTCCATTTCTGGCATACAGTATAATGTTTCAGTCATACATGTGCATACATGAGATTTTTATAAATAATTCCTTTTTGGCTTCAAATCAGAAGTTTTGGGGAAATTTAATTCTGAAAGGGGAATTGTACTCTTTTTGGCAAGTTTTAGAGGCTGAGTTCACAGGAGGCTGATAGACACCTGTGAGATAAGTAGTCATCCGTGGACAAGACTTAAGGAACTCAAAATGTGACTCTGAACATAGACACTGGAGAGCGACATTTTCATGAGACAAACATTTGACAAAGACTAGAAAGAGACCCCAGGAAATTCAGATGTTTCTAGATAAAAGCAGGAGACCAACAAGTCTACTGAGACTCAAAAGAAATGAAAGATTTGGGGGTTACTGAGCAGGTACAATGACAATGAGGACTTTATAAGAATTTTTTAAAAAGTTCCTGTGTGGCATGTCACCCGCTATCTTTTGTCTGGCAGTGGTTGGTAGTAAAAAACATTAAACATAGAATGACCATGTTGTTGTGGAAATTATCAAGGGAGTGGAGAGCCAGGAAGATGGTGCCTACTCTTCAGTCTTGGATGGTGGTGATGATGTTGGTAACAATGATGTCAGTCAGCATTTATTGTATCTCGTTCCTTATGAATGACTCAATTTAATTTTCAAACCCTAGAAGGGAGATACTAATATTATATCTCTTCCAGATGCAGGGGTTGAGACTTAGAGAGGTTACATTATTCTCTGAAGTCACAGGGTGGTCAATGGTGGGACCAGTATCCCAGCAGAACGTTTGACTTAGTGTTTCTCAACAAACAGCCTGGAAAACTTGAAAACAGAGGAAGCGGTTTCCATTTTGGAAAGAAAGGCACAGGTGACAGACTGCCTGGGGATTTCTGTGACCGAAGAAAGGGCACACATATTGCTGGCCAGTGAGGAAGCCTGGGATGTATGTGGACAAGGATAACCTATTAGGCTCTTGACAGTCCCATCTCCCTGACTGGTCCAGGATGAGTCTGTTAGGGACCTCAGTCTTTCCTGGCTCCTACCGCATTGATCCAGCCTATCCGATAGGAACACTGTCCTCTGCCTGCTTGGCTCTTTGCCTCTTTGCCTTTCAGGATGCACCCTCATGCAGGGTGAGGGCTGGCCAAGGCAGGCAGAGGATGGGCCTCAGAACAAGGGCAGGAGAGGCATTCTCTAACCCCAGGCACCAGAGCAGGGAGTTCTCCCCAAGAGAGTGGGAAGTACCAGGGCAACAGGAATGGACTAAGCCAGAATCAGCAAAGAAACAGCATCTCGGAGGAGTCAGAGGTAGATATCAAAGTCAAATCTTTGGAATCAGAACACCAAGGCCAAAAAATAATAGGGCAAAGTGAGTTCACAACCTGGGTGATTATCTTGAATGTAGCTTGGTGTTTGCAGTGGGCTTCTGCAAGCCCGGAGGGCATGATGCATGAATGTCTTTGTTCTGCAGAAAGAACCAGGCTTAGGTTGGCACTGCTGGGACTGGGGCCAAAGCCTCCTGCTCTGTTTGATGGAGACCTAAACCCTGGCTTCACATCTTGCCAATCTCCTCCCCTAGGAAGCCTGCTTTAAGAAAGATTTAAAGAAAGCCTGCTTTAAGCCTGATTTAAGAAAAATCACAAGTTCCTAGCTGGAATCAAGCCGCAGACTGAACTGGCCACCAGGAGCACATAATGCGGTCATAATGTCTGATCATAAGGATCTCTTATAATTTATATTTTGCTGCAGCCTCTTTTCAACCAATACCCTGGGTTTGTACTCCCAGACACCAGCACGAGTCCATGGGACCCCTGAGACTCCACTGTTACCACTCAGTGCCTGTGCCCAGGTCTGCAGTCACATCAGCTTCCCTTGGCTCCATTTCTGTCCCCTCTGGTCACAGGCATGTCCTCTGTGCGGAAGGAAATCTTCCCCAGAAATGGAGACTTTTTTTTTTTAAAGGGGAATAGATGTAGACGGAATGAACCGCTGTCCAAGGTATTTTTTTTAAACTTTTTTTTTTTTTTTTTTTTGCTTGTTGCTCTCTAGTTAATTTTCCCACCCCTCTTCTACTCTGGCTTATGTTACAAGTAGCTGACCCATGAACACTACATTTCTAAAGCTCTCTTGCTAAGTTTTTGAGTCCAGCTAATGGGAGTCACTGGCAGGAGCCTGGAGGGTAGAAGGAAGGGAGAGACCAGGGAATTTCTTTCCCTCACCCCCTCTGCATCTCTGGAAGCAACCGTATCTCCCCTGTGGTACTGGCCCCATTCAAACCATATCCCTCTTTGGGCCCAGCTCCTATAGGTGACCCCTGGCATGGGTCCAGCCATCCCTGGGTAGCTCTGCCTCCTAAGCTCCTCCTTGTGTTTCTCCAGCTCTAGGGGTGATTGACAGCAGTTTTCTGATATTGCTAAGTCTCTGGGTTACCACCCAGACCTCTCTTTGAAATTTGAGGTCCTCCAGTATCTTCCAACTATTTCCCAAATACACAAATATCTCTTTTGGCTGCAACCAGCCTGATACACACCAAAAAGCAAATCAGCTGGGGTAGGGAAAAGAAAAAGTGACAATGAAGGGAAAAGAAGATTGCAGAGCATGGACGCCAACTTTGGAATTGCAGATTTTCCCCTGGGTTTGACCCTGATGCTGCCTGGTGAGCAGGAGGCCGAATGGGCCAGTTTGAGTCTCCAAAGTTAGTGGCCACTTTGCTTCTATAGATTGCTGTTCCCTGTTGCCCTGGAGACCAGACGTACCCAGGGCCAGAGTTCCCGGGAGAGAGCTGTTCCAAGCCAACTTCCTTCTGCATAAGTGGTCTAGAAACGCCTTGTTTTCAGGAATTTTTCTGTTGAGACTCAAACACTGTCATAAAACATCTTCATCACAATAAAAATGCAAAGTACAAAGTTGCCGTTCTGCGCCACATCACAGAAGAACGCAGAGACATTATTCAAATGCGTTCAGGGCCATCGTTGCACAGGCACTCGCAGGCGGACGAGACTTAAAATAGCACATTCCATTAAAAGGGGGGAAAAAAGACTCTTCGGTAACAAAATAAGTGACTGTTCTCTTTCTCCCTTTTTCATACAGACGCCAGCGCCCCCCCCCCCCCGCTAGACTTTTTGCAGAGTTGCTGTTTTCCAGGAAATGTAAGGGACCAGCAGGGGTGAGACTGAGGGGATCCAGGGGAAGGGGAAGGGGAACGGACAGAGCTATGGACAGGAGAGTGGGGGACCACCGCCCCCTCCACTGCCTGCTGTCTCCCACCACCCTGCACCACTCACCTGCCATAACGTGGGCACTTGTTACTGTGCACAGGGGGCTGCCTGGAGAAAGTCTGCAGTGCGTGGTGTTGGAGAGGAAGGATAATTGGGGTTACTCTGTAGAAGGTGTCAGTGAGTTTTTTTCAACTCACCCACTTAGATTACAAATGGAGAACTTACACCCAAGAGAACTAAGTGACTTGGCCAAGGTCCTTCAGCTAGACAGGGGCATAGTCTGAACTTGGGGTCCCAAACCAGTGTTCTTTACTCTCTAATTTAGTACAGTGTTGAGTCTAAGAAAGCGCAGGTCTCATAACTTGAATTTCAATTCTTCATTCCACCTACCTCTATAAAGCTGGGACGTATAGATAGCTATGTAGATAGATATGTAGATAGATAGATGGATAGATAGATACGTAGGTAAGTAGATATGTAAATAGGTATGTAGGTAGGTAGATATGTAGATAGATAGCTATGTAGATAGATGGATAGATAGATAGATGAATAGATAGATACGTAGATAGATAGATATGTAAGTAGATAGCTATTTAGATAGATAGATATGCAGGTAGATAGATATGTAAGTAGATAAACAGATACATAGGTAGATAGATAGAAATGTAGTTAGATATGTAAATAGATATGTAGGCAGGTAGATGTGTAGATAGATAGATATGTAGGTAGATATGAAGGCAGATAGATAGATAGATTATTCACTCCCAAGCATACCTAATAGGAAGGCTTCTACTCAGAGGCTGATGTGAAGTCGGAGCTCACAGAGAATCAGACAAACACTGAGACATCTTCGTGCCCCTCCCCCCGGCTAGTTCTAGATGACAGAATTGGGGCGAGTCACGTGACCCTGTCCGAGCTCCATTTTTCTCATCAGCAAATTGGGCAGAAAGACACAAACCCCAGGTACTTCACAGAGTATTCTGCTGCTAACATGGATCAAAGCATAGAAAAATGTGGAAAATAGGGCATGCTTACAGATATTAGAAAAAACAAGGAGGGGCAAAGTTTGTCGGAAGGGCTAGAGAGGAAATATGTTAGGTTTTTAGGCTAAATACACTTCTCTGTTGCAACTACTCAGTTTTGCTCTTGTAGCATAGAAGCAGCAATGGGCAATATTGGAGCAAATGAACATGCTGAGTTCCAATAAAATTTTATTTACAAATCAGGCAGAGGGCTGAATGTAGCCCGTGGGTTAGAGGTTGCCAATCCCCAGGAGAACGTCCTCCCACTTTGCTCAGTGTGTCTTCACCGAAAAAGCCTCCTGGCTCCTCCTCCGCCACAGCCCTTCCCTGGGATGTCTTGATGATTCAGCCCAAGCCTTATTTTTGGAGCACCAGGTTTTGAAGGCAAAACATAGCTCACTTAGAGGGGTTTAAGTCACATAGTCATCGGCACCAGAGGGAAGAAAAGCTAAAAGCACATTTATAACCGTTTATAACCACAGTCACAGCCAGCCTCCTTTATGAATATGTTTATGTCTGCATTTAGACTCACAGCCACATACACAAAGTGATGCAGAGAAAGCAACGTGGCTGCGGATGGAAAGCCCCCTCGGTGGATTTCATCGCTGCTGTATTGTAGGACGAGACACAAGCAGAAACAATGATGCTGGGTATTTACAGCCCAGCTCTAAGTTTTTATTTTTTATTTTTATTTTTTTTCCAGCTCTAACTTTTTAAAGCACATTCACATTTACATTGAGTGATCACTATGAGATTATGAGGGAGTTTTGACAGATCTGAGAGAAAGCAGATATTTAGCAAGAGTCAGTCTGACGGGTCTGTAGATCTCAGGGTGAGATGGGCTCAGAGACCGTCTTGTGGACCCAGCTGAACACTTCCCCCTCGAACTGAGACCTGAGTTGGCCACAGAACAGCTCTTCAGGCATGGTCATTCTTCTGATCGATGCCCTGCCGGACTAGCGTGGAGTCAATCTCCCTGAGGAAATGATCGTTTCCCCTTGATTAAAATGATGTCTGTTAAGACTTAATGGAGAGGGTTTTAAATGCTCTGGGATGGGTGGGAGAGCTCATAAATCAGTCCTGAAAAAGAATGTGTGTGTGTGTATAACTGAATCACATTTTTGGGCACCTGAAACTAACACAACATTGTAAATCAACTATACTTCAATTTTAAAAAGCTAATTGAGGATTGGATGGAGCTGAGTGGATTATTTCTCATACCATGGGGAGGTTAGCCATCTGTGGCTGAGCTGGGGCCAGAAATGCTCCTCAGGCAAAAATATGAAGTTTGACTATTTCCACTGAATCTGCAGCAGGGGCCCCCAGCCTTGGAATGGGAGAAGCAGACATTTGAGGCTGGTTCCCAAAGGATCAGGAAAGGAGTAGAGATACTGGCTTGGTCTTCAAAGAAAAGTGAAGATGCTTCATGGGGTGGGGGTGAGGGGATCGGAACAAATAAACAAGGTGGCGACGAATGTGCTTCAGAAGACTAAAGAGGACAGCAGTATGGAGACTGCATTTCAATGGCTGAGCACAACCCACCCAGAGGAAAAGAAATGGCCTGTCACCCGCGTTCAGGATGGTTTTGACCCCAGGGGAAGAGCATAGGGCCGCCTAGAAAAGTGCCTTCTTTTCCAAGTGGAGTCTGATGTTGGGGGACCACCTTGGGGATCTAACGTAAGTAAAGACTGGAAAAGTTCTGAAAAGAGCCCAGAAGTCCATCTGAGCTACTAACATAACACCCACATCTGTCTTAGGCTGTTGTCTGATACCTTTTCCTGGCATCCATCTGAAAGCAGACTTAGTTGAAATCTAAGCTGGGAATCGTGGAGAAGGGAGGAGGGGGCTAAGCTCCGACTCCAATAATGTGTAGTCCGAAAGCCTTTATTGGGATACATTGAATTTCAATCTCCAATTTGTCATGCACTCCATGAAGGTAAAATTTCTCCTGACTATAATTCTTTCCATATTTACTGCTTTCCTTAAACCCTCTGGTTTCCATGTAATCAATCCTTGCTTTTCTAAGCATTTTCTGATTTAGAAAGCTGAAAGGCGTTTTCCCGTCGGGGCATTGCAATGTATTAAAATTCTTCCAGAACATTGGTGTCCAAGAACACGTGGGTCTTTAGGACTGCACGAGCCAGCTAACTACACTGTGGAGTATTGTTTCTCTGAAAAGTTGTTCCAAATAACTGATTTATCAATGGCTGCTGTCTCCGAGGTCCCTGTTGAAGTTTAGGGCTGTGGGTCTGTGCACACAGGGGCTTGTGTGCGTGTGTGTGTGTTTATTCAATACCTCCCAAATCCCTCTGCTGTTCCACAGAATGAATAGTTGCTCACAGAAGCCTGATGCTCAAATCACTGATTTTTTGAACGCCTCATATGACTATATTTACTTATTCCCATTGTGTCCCACCCCCCACCAAATGGAAAAACTGTTTGCCAGAAAGAAATGCTTGCAGCAGCAGCTCCTTGCACTCTCAGCTCGTTTTGGTCCCCGGAGGAATCCGCAGTGCCGCCTGGGGGCTTTATCTCTATCGTGTGGAGTCAGAGAATCACTGAAGCTATATTTCTGTTCTGTTTTAAACGGCAGCAAAGAAGAAATGAGGGAGAAGCGGGCCCGTGTGGTTATTTCCTGATTAAACTCACAATCAGGGGGATGGAAACCCTCCCACCTCCCATCCCCCGCCTCCATGGGACTCAGATCAGTTCAGGCAACAACGGACCAACTCCGTGTGGGGAACACCCCAGTAGGAGGAAAGGTCCCATGGTCACGTTTTACCTTCACCCTTTCTCAAAATTGTGAATCTCTGCTTCTGGGAGGTAAAGGGAAGCAGGGGCGTCTGTTAGAAACAAATGCACTAGAAATAGACCAAATCTGAATAGAAAAACGAATACATGTATATATATGTCTGACTGAAACATGATGCTGTGCACCAGAAATGGACACATTGTAACTGACTACACTTAAATTAAGGAAAAAAAAAAAAAAGAAATATGTCAAGTCTTCAAAATAAGAATAACAAAGGAAAGATAAAAGAAAGGGAGGAAAAAGAAAATTCAGCTTTTCTCTTCTACTTATGAGTCCCTCAAGGAGATGGATGCCAGGAACCCGTCTTACCCTCTTTGGTCCTATCCTGGGTGGGCAGAAATCACTTTTGCCATCTCCAACTGTATTTCTAGGACAGATCGGGGCCCCTGCTTCCCAGCGCTCCTGAGGATAAGTAAGTTCCCATAGAATACTAGAATACACAAAGACTGGGGACGCTAGAAGATTTCTCTTCTTTTATTAACAGCAACAACAACAAGAAGCTAGCGTAATTTGCAAAGGCCGCCCAGCTCAGAACTGGGCAAGAGAACTTAGTGGCTCTCCCAGGAGCCAAACTGAAGTGGTGATTTATGCTAATTTGCTGAGAGAGGCGATGATGGTGTGTTTGCTTGAGAGGCCAGGGATGGGGAGAGAGGCTGAGCAATCCAGACCGTCCATCCATACGCAGAGTTCACAGTATCTGTGATGTAACAGAAAATATAAGGGGCTTGGAGTGAGGAAACCTGCAAGCAAGTTCCAGCTGCACCACTGGGACCTAATAGGTGTGCGACCTTGGAATGACATTCAGACTTCCTGAAGCTCGATTTCTTCCCTTGTGTGTACATTGGGATAATAAGGCTTTTGTTAACTTTAAACTGTTTTATGACGATCAAATGAGAAAATGTACTAAAATCCTTGTGAAAACTATAAAGTACAGCACGAATAAAAGCTGCGTACATCTCAACACTGTTTATAAGGGGCCTAGGCGAGTCAGGTGTTAACAAGGCACTGATTTCCTGTCTTTCGAAACGTGAATTCTGAACAAGATTGTTATTACGACTTGGCAAACAGCTAGCTTTTGCTGTATAACAAACCTATTATTTCGTTCATTAGTTACATTCCATAGTGTTGCTGTTTGGAGACTTAGCATATAAATTGACAAATGAACCATTGTCCTAATTTAATTAGATTTGGAACAATATTTTTTGCACGTAATGACTTTCTAATTTGTAAATTTACATTTGGTTTTTTTTTTTCAATTGAGATGGGTGAATAGTAATAGTCCCTGATAGTTATATAACAGTTCATAGTTTACCAAACACTTTCACATAATTTTAACTCATTTTATTCTCTCAAAAACTCTATGAAGTACGTAGAGCATGAATTATTATTATTTTTTAATGGAGGGACTGGGGATTGAACCCAGGACCTCGTGTGTGCTAAGCATTTGCTCTACCACTGAGCTATGCCTTCCCCATAGAGCGTGGATTACTATGTCAATTTTTACAGATGATAAAGCTAAGACTTAAAGAGACTATATGATTTTCCCGAAGTCACACAGTAGGTGACCAGATGCAGTCCTGGAACCTATAAAGGCAAGAACTCTCCTTTTTCCATAAGAGCACTTGTCCCCAGTCCCAAGACCCCAAAGCCACTCCCTGACCTTGCCACACCCCTGAAAGCTTTAGGCTACTCATGTTCAGCCCTGTCATTGGTGTTCAGCTCTGCCACTCCGATCATGATAACGGCTATTTCTCTTCTTGATGAAGGGGGAGAAATTGTGAGAAGGGCAGTCAGGCACCTGGAGTTCCATCTGGATAAATGTTTGACCCGCAAGGTGGTCCTTCACCAACAGGCTCCCTGGGACAAGAAGACACTTTTTTATGTGACGCTACACCTCCTCCCCTGGGGTCAAGGCTGCACTTGGCTTGAGCAGTTTATTTCCCCCTGGATGGGTTGTGCGGCTCAGCCCCAGACGTGAGAGAGCGCGCAACCAAAGTGGAGCCACTGTGGCTTTGATTACCGGATGTTGTAAGGGACATACGATTATTTTTGTTGTATTCTGTTGCTTCCACAGACCAGCCTTGGGACAGTCTGGGAGGGGACTACACAAGGATGTGACTACCAGGAGACAGAGATGATGGCGACACTTAGGGTGGGGATGCGGTATTAGTAACGTCACAGACGGTGCTCGGACCGCCACGGGGTAAATGCCATTAGAGGAGTAATGTTCTCTCTGGATCCCAGGAAAGCAGCCGCCCTTGTCATACTCCTCCTGGAAGAATAAGAGGAAAGTTCTATAAATAAGGTCCCACGTGGGGCACAAAGGAATCCCTTCCCATGTGTCTGAGACAAGACAGGCGATGTTACGATCCTGCGAGGCAGAGGGTCCCAGGCACTCTCACAGCTGTGGGGACAGAATGGAGCTAGCGGTGGTGTGAGGACCGCTCTTCCTGGAAGCCAGACCCGGACCTGGTATTGGGACACTCCTTAAGCCAGTCTGGCTTCTTTCTGGCAGATAATACTAGCCACCAACAAAGCAGGAGATGCGTGAGGCTTAGTTAGGGCTCCCCAACTTTGCTACAAGATTATGATCAAAGCAAGTCTTAGACCAAATTCTTCTTCCTCACCTTTGGATATGTTAAAAAAAAAAATGGTTAACAAGTCAGCAGAAAACAATGTGATAAATTCCAGCTTCCTAACCTTCATGCTCATCAAGCCGATTCTGTCTAGAAAGCTCACCCAGGGCAGCCAGAACAATATTCTAAAGGCAGGATTCTGTGATCGGTAGGGTAGGGACTACACAGCCAGAAGCTTCCATCCTAAAGCTCGTCACGGGACCAAGTAGAGACCCATCCGCAAGTGTGCTCCTTTAGAGAAGTTGCCAGTGTGGTTAGATGTTCAAGCAAAAGTGAGGGGTGTCTTTACAATAATCTAGTCACACCACACATTTGGAATCCTGCTCATCTCATCTATGAGAGCCCATCATGCTAGTTCCTAAAGCCTTTGATGTTGGTGGCAGATACAGATAACGGAAGTACTTACTATTATGCACGTGTTAATATGACTTAGCGTTTTCAAAGCCTGTTTAGCTCCGTACCTGGCGTAAAGCAAACCCTATGTACTTGTTCAGTTTAAATAAAAGAAAAAAAATAGTTGCTCCCTCTAGAGCGTGCCAGCCTACAAGGCTGGAAGTGTGAGGTCCAGAATAAAGCATTTGGCAGCACTAAAAATACGGTTTTAACTAATCTACTAATAATTTCACACCATTTAGGCTGGTGCAATTTTAAGAAAAAGGCAGCTGCCACGGAGGTGCTAACCAGTCTGAACAAAATTTGCAGGTAATGGAAGATTCAACAGGATGAGCTGCATCTCGGTAGATGCGCACCCAGGAGGGAGTTCAGGTGCAGAGCGGGCCCCTCCCGCTGCGGGATGCCACGGAAGTCCCTGTGAAAGTCTGGAGAGAAGGATGAGCCTGACAAAAATGACCACTTCTTCAAAGTGAGTAAATTCAGTCTTTTGCTACAGATGTAGAGGGGGAAATGCAATTATTGCTGTAGGCTGCAAACTTCGTTCTTAAAGCCCTTTCGGATTCTCTATGGTCTCAGCCCTTCCTGTCGGGGTGTACCCGACACTGTGGGACACTCCGTTCTGTCCTCCAGCAGACCCTAACCTAAGGCTACGCGCCTCACCGACCCTTATCCCCAGTCCATCACCCCAAATCTGATGTTTTCATCCCTTTACTGAGTTTCAGGTGGGAAATGACTACATTCTCTATACCCTTGAAACGTTCTCCCCCAAACAAATCCTCATTGTCCCCTATCTCTATGGTAATCAGCAAGTCTGTCCCCCACCTCCAGTGACAGCAGCTGTGTCCAAACTACCCATCTGCTGTCTTCCTGGGGCTCCGCCATATCCCACCTGCAAGAACATCACGTTTCTATTTAGAAACATTCTGCCGAGGCTGGTTATTTTTGGCTACTTATCCATCTCTTTGGCAGTCAGCGGAGCTGCCGAGCTGTCCTGCCCCCAGCGTGCTCGCCATCTGTAACCGGGGCCAGCCGTGGGTAAAGCTTGTGAAAATGAGGCAGGAAGTGAAGTCTCCGGCACGCAGTGCATTCCCCCGCGGGGACTGGGGCTGGAAGGATGGTGGCGAGGTGGCAGGGTGTCTTTGTCTGTTCTCGCTGCTCTGACAAAACACCATCGACTAGGTGGCTTATCAACAACAAAAAAATGTATTTCTCATAGTTCCAGTGGCTGGGAATCCGAGATCAGGGTGCCAGCATGGCTGGGTACCATTAGAGCTTTTTTCTGGGCTGCTGTTTCTGCCCGTATTCTTGCATGGTTGAGAGGGTCAGAGAGGACAGGAGAGCTCCCTGGGGTCTTTACATTTTTTTTTTAAATCAAGGTATAATTGATCTACAGCATTATATTAATTTCATGTGTATAACATAATGATTTGATATTTGTATACACTGTGAGCTGATCTCCATAAGTCGTTTGTCACCATACACAATTACAATTTTTTTTTACTGTGATGAAGACTTTCAGGATTTATTCCCTGAACAACCTACATATATATAAGAGTCTTATTAACCATAGTCATCATGCTGTACATTATATCCCCTTGACTTCTTTATTTGTAACTGGAATTTTGTACCTTTTGACCTCATTCACCCATTTTGCCCACTCCCACCCTCCCCCTCGTCCCCTCCGGCAGCCACTAAAATCTGTTCTCTGTATCTTTGAACTTAGTTTTTGTTTGTTGATTGGTTGGTTGGTTTGCTTGTTTGGTTTGTTGTATTCCACATATAAGTGAGATCATACAGTATTTGCCCTTCTCTTTTTGACTTACTTCATTCAGCATGCTGCCCTCCAGGTCTATGAATGAGGCATGTTGTCACCAATGGCAAGATTTCATTCTTTTTTGATGGCTGAGTAATATTCCATTGTATATATATTTTTTTCATTTTCTCCATTCATCTATCCTTGGACATTTAGGTTGTTTCCATAGCTTGGCTACTGTAAGTAATGCTGCAATGAACATGGGGACGCAGATATCTTTTCAAGTTAGGGTTTTCATTTTCTTTGGCTATATATGCAGAAGTGGGATTGCTGAATCATATGGAAGTTCCATTTTTAGTTTTCTGAGCAGCCTCCATACTGTTCTCCATAGCAGCTGCACCAGTTTACATTCCCACCAACAGTGCACAAGAGTTCTGTTTTCCCCACATCCTCACCAACATTTGTCATTTCTTGACTTTTTGATGATAGCCATTCTAACAGGTGTGAGGTCCTGTCTCATTCCAGGTTTGATTTGCATTTCTCTGATGGTTAGTGATGTTGAGCATCTTTTCATGTGCCTGTTGGCCATCTGGATGTCGTCTTTAGAAAAATGTCTGTTCAGATCCTCTGCCCCTTTTTTAATCAGTGGTGTTTTTTATATAAGAACACTAATCCCATCCTTGAGGGCTCCACCTTCATGGCTTAATTATCTCCTAACTTCCTAACACCATCACATTGAAGGTTATGATTTCAGCATATGAATTTTTAAGGGGACACAAACATTCAGCCCAGCACACAGAGCAGAAGGAACTAGGAAGTTTAAGTGTTGGGATCTCTGGTCATATATTATCAGAATGGAAATTCACATGGGTTTGTAAATATGCACATAGCCTGCATTCTGAAATTGAAGTAAAACTTGCATAACATAAAGTTAACCCCTTGAAAATTTATAACTCAGTAGCATTTAATGCATTCATAAAGTTTTGCAACTACCATCTTACCTGGTTGCAAAATACTTTCATTCTCCCAAAAGTAAACCCCACACCCATTAAGCAAGGGGTTCTCATTCTTCTCTCTCCAAAGCACCCAGCAACCAGCAACCTGCATTCTGTTTCTGTGTATTTCTGTATTCTATATCTTTCATGTAAATGGAATCATACAATATGTGCCTGACTTCTGTTCACTTAGTATGATGTTTTCAAAATTCATCCACACTGTGATATGTATCAGAGCTCTGATTCCCTTTTATGGCTGAATAATGTCCCGTCGTGTGTATGGACCACATGTTGTTCATCTGTTCATCCATTCATGGAAATTTGGGTTGTATCTAACTTCTGGCTATTGTGGGTTATGCTGCTATGAATATTTGTGTAGGAATATTTGCTTGAGTATCTGGTTTCAGTTCTTTTGGCTGAATACCTAGGAGTAGAATTACTGGGTCAAATGGTAATTCTGTTTCATTTTTGGAGGAAACTCCATTTTGTTTTCCATAGCAGCTGCACCATTTTACAGACCCACCAGCAGTGTCGGAGGGTTCCCATTTCTCTACAACCTTGACAGCGCTTGTTATTTTTTGTTTTTTTTATTATCACCCTACTGGGTAGGAAGTGGTACCTCACTGCGGTTTTAACTTGTTGCTGAGGATTTCATGTTTGTGGTCCCCCTCAAATTCATATGTTGGAACCTCAGTCCCCCATGTGATGATATTTGGAAATGGGACCTCTGGGATGGGACTAGTTCATGAGGATGAAGGCTTTCTACAGGCACAGCAAGAAGGATGCCTGCAACTCAAAAGAGGGCCCTCATCAGAACCCAGCCACTGTGGTACCCCGATCTCCGACTTCCCAGCCTAGCAGTGCTTAGGCGTGAAGGAAGAGGGGGTGATTTTAAAGTATGCATGCCTGCTCTGGAAGGGGACGTGAGACTTTTTCCCTGTGTTACCACATTGCCGGGAGTCAGAGGGCTGGGCTCTCTCAGGGCGAGTGTAGCAGCAGAGAAAGATGGTTAATATCTGGGGTGTCCTGGAACAGGTGGGTAAGTTGATTTTCTGGTGGAGGACATAGTGAAATGGTGGAGCCCGGGACTTCTGTGGACTCAGATGGAACTGCACCCTCTCCCTAGGGACTGAAAGTGATGCCGAGGACAGTTTCTTATGTGATTTCCAAGGACAGCAGGGCTTGTAGTGTCTTTACTTCCTATTGTGAAACAAACGATGCCATTGGCTTTTGCTGACCCTTAATTCAATTTCCTTTCCCTACTCTGTGGCCAGAATATTTGGAGGTCAAGGAATAGCAAGCTATGGAGAGGATGTCCCTCTGTTTGGGGCGGGGTCTTGTTCTTAGAGACAAAGGGTAAATCACCAGTTTCTTCTTTCTGTAAATGCCCCAGGATAGAGGTTACCTAAGACAGCCATCCTGCCCCTCCCTTCCTCCTACGGCTGAAGCAAAGCCATTGTGATGAGTGTATGCAATGTCCTAGGGGAATGTCCCATGCATTCAAAAAAAACCAAAAACCAAAAAACAAACTCCGTGTAAGGAAGCCAAGTCCCAGATGCATTTACAAATCTTTCCAATAAACTGAGACTCAAATGCTATACTTCCTTAAAGAGTTTAAAAAGAAAGAGAAATCTCAAGGGAGGGAAAAATTAGGTACCCTGAAAACATCTTCCACTTAAATGAGAGTAAGAAAGTCGCTCCTACCTTGAAGTCAGGAATTTAAACTTCCTGTACCCACTGCTGTAAAGCAAACACGGAGCAAACAGAAATAATACAATGCAAGACCCATCTTGATGCTCATCTAAAAAGGATGGGTTAATGACCCTTAGTGATGCTAAATTATGTAATTAGGAAAATGGGAAGCAGAAACTCTTAATGTGAAGGCTACACATTTTGTTCACCCCCCTACTGATACCAGACCTCGTTTTTTGCTGAACTCATCTGTCTGCTGCTCTTGAGTCATGAAATTATTTGTTATTTCTCTCTAGTTCACTGTTAATGGGGAACACTAAAATTCAATTTAAAAGTGGGAGTTACTTCATAATACGATTGTCGATGATGGATTATGGATTTAAAGGAATGTCCACATCATAACTTTTTTAAGATTATGAACTATCAGGGAGACACTTCCTCTGTAATACACTTATGCAGAAGCAGACAGAATAGTTCTCGAGAAAATAGTTATTTATGAAACTTAATTGTCATCTCATGGACAAGGCTGAAAATCCTATAATTAATTTCAAAGGACCCTCTACCCCCAACCCACCCACCACTACTCAGGAAGAATGCTCTGGATCTAAGTGGATTAAAAAAAAATTATTACATCTCCAATGGGATATTGACAGCCAGACCTCTGTGGTAGAAACTTCTAGATGTTTACCAAACCAGTTTTCTCTACCGTCTGGGCCACAGCTAGATGACACTCCCCAGACTCCCCTCTGGCTCTGTATGGTCATGTGACTGGCTGCGGAGACATGGCATGTGATCAGAAGTGATAGTCCTCCCTCCCAAGCTAATCCCATCAGTACCTCGGATTCAGTACACTCCGATGTCTCTCCCCACACTCTCCTCCTTGACAATCACATGGAAACATGGCTGAAGATAGAAGGAACCAGGTCTCTGAATGATTGGACAGGAGATGTCCACTGATGCGTTTGGATTTTACATGAGTGAGGAATAGCTTCTTCTTGGAGTAAGTTACTGAGATTTTGGAATTTAACTATGATATCCATGGCGAATGTTACCTCCATCTCTTTGGCTTCATTGACAAGTAGTTTTAAAAGATCATCTAGGACATGGGCTTGGGCGTCAGATCTTAGTTGGAATCTTTGCTCTGCTATCTTAGCCACGTAAATGTGGATAAGAGGCTTAATCTCTCAGAGTCTCAATTATTCCATCTGTGGCAGGGAGCTGACAATGCCCACCTTTCATATTCTAGTGAGAAGGTTATAAAGTCTTATTTGTCCAGGGTTGGCATAAGGCTTACCAGGTGCCAGGTCCTGTCCTAGGTACTTTGCTATTTTGTTATCTCATTCTTAGAATACACCTGTGGGAGAGATATTCTTATCATTCCTATTTTGTAGAAGAGAAAACTGAGGCCTGAGAAATGAAGTGACATCCCCAAGGTCATAGGAATGAGAAGAAGCAGAGATGGGATTCCAACCCAGGTGGTCCAGCTGCAGGGCCGGACTCTGAATGTGCTCTCTCACACCTCTTTCGTCAACCACACCATCACTGATGCTATAAACATTGGGCATGTGCCACTCTCACTTCGGCTCAGTCCTCTTGGTGGGCACCTTGCAGGGAAAAACGAGATGGAGATTCATTTTTTTAACATGAATTCCTGAGAAAATCCTGCAGAGGACTTTAGTGATTCAGTGGATGGAAGCTAATTACCCGTGACTTGGGTCAGGATGAGGGAGTGCCAAATGAAATGGAGAGAGAGCCAGATTTAGACAAAAGGAAATCTCTGCCAGATGCCTCCTTCCCCAGCTCCACAGGAGAAAATAAACTGCATTGCAACAAATATCCAGATTCTTTTATCCCACGATAATGAGGTAGTTTCTGAACTAATTTATGTAGGGGCCCCCTCATTTCCAATCACGCCACTGGCTAAGATCTCAACAATGAGAAAAAATATATATATCAAGTGCCCATGAGACAGCCTTGTTTGGGGTAGTGAATTTCCTAAAATCCTGTGAGTCTGGTGTTAATATCATTATGTAGCTCCCGGAGGCCCTGAAGTACCAGAAGGTTAACCAGCTCCTCTAGGCCCATGGCTCCTACCCAGTGCTCTGGCACTGTCTCCCCAGGATTCCAATAATCATCATTATAATCTCTAAATTAGTATGCTGACTGAAATTGTTTTTTCAAAACTGGAATTTTTTTTGTGTGTGTTTGAATCTTCTAACAACTCTATTGCATAGGTAAAACCCATTTATCCAATTTTTCCTAAAGGCAAAACCTGATCCTAAGAGAGGTGACTAACTTGCCCCCGGTCAAAGCAGAAAGTAATCAAGAAATAAATCCACACTGTCTGATTCCAGCTCCAGCAAGTATTCTGTTACATTAACTCACCACACACCACTTTCTTCTTAGAGTCTGGACTTCTGGAGCTATTTCGGAAGACTGAGAAAAGAGGAGGTTTATCAGAAAGCATCCTGAGGTCAATAAAAGGGTCTAGTTTCTAGGCGGGTCTTTGGAAAAGGCACCAGATCAGGATACCTGGAAAGAGGAAGTAGGGAGGAAGTGTTGTCAAAGGCTAGAGAAGCCATGGGTTTTGAAATTATGAGGCACTGTGTAACAGGGAAAAGCAAATCTGACTCCGTGTTGTTACTGAGTCCAAACTCATTCTGCTTGCCACGCAACAGGCCAGTAAATCGGAAGACAAGGTGTTGGGGCAAGGAATAACGACTTTATTTGGAAAGCTGGCAGACTGAGAAGATGGGGGACTCATGTCCTGGAGAACCATCTTTCCCCAAGTCAGAATCCAGGCTCCTTTTATACTAAAAAGGGGAGGGAGTGTGGTTGGTTGTGTTAGGCACGTAACCCTTCCTGGATACATACCTGTTGACCGAGTTACCATGGACTGCAATGCTATATAAGACACGTGATTTTCGAACCTACTATAGGAAGAATTTTGCCGTCATAAATTTAATGTTAAGCTAATGGGCAGTCCTAGGAAAGCACATGCACTTTGGGATCTGTTCTTTCCCACTGAGCAGGACTCGATGGCCCCACAGCCCAGCTCACCTAACGGAAGGACGCTGCCTTGCAGGGTCCTTGCTCTTCCCAGAGAAATCTGCTGCGGGATTAAGAATGCACTTTTGACCCAAACTGTCCCCAACCGGCAGTTTTGTTTTGTAATTGCACATTGACCTCAGTGCTATAAATGTCAAAGTGTCTCTGTCCAGCTGTCTGCGACTGGGAACCTCCTCCCTGGGCTCTGACCCTCTTGGATCAAGTGTTGCTGCAGCCTCTGGTTTCCTTCCAGCCAAAAGATTTGTTTCTGTCAAGGCTTTTAGTGGAAGAAAATGTATTATTTTCTAGATTTTCTAGATAGGGTTACATAAAACAGGGCTTCGGTGCTAGGAGATACAGCTTTGCCAGTATTTCTGTTCCTTAGGGGGCAAAATAAAGGCAAGGTCCCGATTCCAGACTAGATGGCAAAAAACATTTAATCGAGGCTCTTAACATTCCTCAAACCAGACTCACTCAATAGGGAACACTGAAAGCTTTGTCAACGAATTTATAGAGCTGGATGGAGTCAAATTATCAACACACTTTTCACCTGGCATTTAATTAAATAACAGTGTTTAGTGGTTGTGACTTGTCCAGCCAGGTACTGACAGGATAATGGCCTCATAATTCGTGTTTCAGAATTATTTTCTCAGGGCACAGGTACTCTTCACTGCCACTAGAATATTCCGCCCTTCCTGCATTTAAAGTCCATTTCAAGTAGGGAAATTCAGCTACAAAACAGAACTGTTTTGAAACCCGATCTGTGAGGCAAAGTGAGGCATGCCTCCAACATAAACTATATATATTGTCGTGGAACCTGAGGACTGGTTCATTACAGAGTTGGCATCCTGCTCGGACCCTGCAGAAGAAATAGAAGAAACCCAGAGACGCTTTGGAAGGTGGCACCAGAATGAAACAGCCTCAATAAAATGGGTGCAAATGCCCACTGACAGCATCTGACTTGCAAGCATCCTTCGCTTGCTCCGGCCTCTGCTCTGCCCCATTCTTTAGAGGCAAACACTGGGACCATCCCGTGTTTTTTTTTGACAGCTCCAGAAAGCTTACAGCCTTACCTAAAATGTAAGTGTCAGTGGGTGAGCAGCATAGAAATTGTGTTGTCTCTAAGTGAAGTCCGGGGAAGTGCAGAGAGACAAGATCCATTTCCTCTCTGCTTGCTGATACAGCCACTGGAGACCGGGGCTGGAATTAGAAGATCAGACGCAATCAATATATTTTATGTAAAGGACAGGCTATTGTTTTTTTTCCATGACTTGCAAAAACAAAACAAGAGAATAGAGGTCAAAAAGCATTGTATTTCAACCGGAAAAGGCTAGTTTGAAAGCTTTAAAAGGGTGATTTTTTTTTTTTTTGGCACGGTATAAAATTTGTGGGAAAATCTGTCTCAGCAGGTCATGTGTGTGTAGCAGTGTTTTTTAAAGGACTGAACAAAGTGATTCAGAAAAACAAAAGTGCAGGAGAAAAAGTTTAATGTTATTTCATCTGTTTTTTTTTTTAAACGGAGGTGGGAGTCTTTGAAATGTTTATTTATGATGGCTTTGACATGAATATTTAAGGCCATTTCAAATTGCTTTCCCTCTTACTCTGCACTGATTATGGTAACTTAATCTTAAAGACAGATTTTTCTGAATATGATAATTTCTAAAAAGATAATTTCCATGGTTGGGAAGGAAATATCGTATTCCTCAAAGAGTAGTTTTGATTAGGTCAGTTTACCATCATCCATGTGAAATGGATGATGGTAAATTTCATACCAGTTAATGGTAACTGGTTCTCATTCATCTAACCTGTATGAGGTTGCCTTCGAGATACGCGCACATTCCTGGTCCAGTCGGCTTTGGTTAGGAGAGCAAGGCTGTGTCCTTCCATTTTGGTGTCATGAGTGTCCATCGCTCATGAGACCAAAATGAACCACTCAAGATTCCCCTTTCTCAGAAGGGGTCAGTGTACCTGACAGGGATGGTGAGAGATTATGGACTACTGCGGCCACCTGCCCAGTAGAGGGAAGAAAAAAGGCAATCCATGTTTGGTTAATGTTTGCTTTGAGAAGCCAGAGGGACCTCTCACTGGAGACGCTCGAGAGGCATTTTGTACAGAGATGTGTGTGTAAGTATAAAGGAGCTCAGGGGGATGAATGCGGTGGGCTGTGTAGTGGGAAGAACACTGAGCTCATCTCTAGGACTTCCACCGCCGGGAGTCTGCATCCTGCACCACCAATCCCTTCTCCGTAAGTGTGAATAATGATATTCTGCACATAATGATATTTCACCTCCATGATGAGACTATGACTTAGTTAACTCCGAGTTAATCACAAGGGAGGTTATTCCTGGTGAGCCCTTAAAAGAAGGACTGGGTCCTGGCTGAACAGGGAGATTCTCCTGCTGGCCTTGAAGAAGCTATGAAATTTACCGCCATCCATTTCATATGGGATGATGGTAAACTGACCTAATCAAAGTACTCTGAAGAATACAATATTTCCTTCCCAGCCTGCCATTTTGTAACGGGACCTATGGAGAAGGTCACAAAGTAAGGACCCCTGAGGATGGCTTCCAGGACAAGACAGTGACCGCTAGCAAGAAAACCAGCATCTTAGTCATACAGCTATAGGGGCGCAAATTCATCCAGCACCATGTGAGACTGGACTAGGAACCAAGCCTCAGAGGAGATCACTGACTGCAGGAGGGTGGGAATCTGAGCCAAGGACCCAGCTCAGCCACGCTCTGACTCCTGACCCAGAGAAAACTGTGTGATACATCTGTGTCGCTTTAATAAAGAAATACATTTATGGTGATTCATTACACAGCAATAGGAATGTCGTTTTGACGTCATCAACACACTGATGATAATTGAAGCCCTGGGGGTGTATGAGATTAAACGTTAAGAGAGCATGCACACGGAAGGGAGAGGGCTTAAGTAAATTCCCAAAGAAGAGTGATGTTTAAGGAAGGAAAGAGGAAGGACTGGCCAGCCAGGGCGGAGCAAGGTTAGACAGATAAGGTGGGATACACCACGTTCTTTCTCTCTTGGCCTCCCAACCTTATCTCGTAAGACAGGAACCTCTACATCCTCACTCATTGCTCTGTTTGGGGAGATTGGCAGAAGCGAGGATGCCCGGTCCAGCCTTTCAGGATTGCTGGGACCATAAGCCCAGTGTCCTCTTCTCTCCCTCCTGCCTGTGATGAAGAGGGCACGGGAGGACAGGGGGCCTGCACTTGTAAACTCTCAGTGGCTGGCTCAGAGGGAGCTATGATCTCATGTGGGCCCAAACTCTGGGGAAAGGACCAGAAGGCTCATTTTAGCCCTCAGCAAAGCATCCAAGAGTTTTCCTGCGATAAAGCGAATACGTTGATTCTGATCTGATACTTACTATGTTTCTCAAGTTTTCAGAACCCATTGGGGAAGCCTGTTATTAGCTTGGTAGGAAGAGCCAACGGCATTAGAGGTTAAGGGAGACAGAAGATCAGGGAGGAGGAAGGCATCACAGGATGAAACGCTGCAGGGAGGTCAAGGGTGGTAAGCCCTCGGTAGACGGCAGCGTATTAATTAGTCAGGACCTGCGCTAAACTCATTCAACGCATTTACTCACTTAATCATCATGACAGTCTTTGGATGAAGCACTTACATAGGCGGAAATGAGCCTTAAAATTAGGATAATTGCAGAAGGTCGGAAGCTTAGGAGAAGCTGGAACCCACACCGAGGGTACCATGTCCAGTCCCATGTCCATTTCCCATGTCCGTGGGACTTGCCAACCAGAGAGGTTCCTGATGACCTTGAGCGCTGTTCACTATTTCAAGGGAGCGTGGATGTCATGAAACTGGCTAACTAGATCTTGGATGGTGCGGAGAGAAACACATCTAGTTAAATATTTAAATCTTTAAATGAAGAAGGTGTAGTTGGGGAAATGGGATGCAAGAGAGAAGGAGGTTTTTTCCATGAAGAGAGGAGAGATTTTGAAAATATTTCAGTGCAGTTAGGAGGGCGAGCAGGTGGGAGGGATGAGAACGCCTGAGGAATCAAAGCTAGCTCGAGAATAATGAGAGTGAGGTCTGCGAGGGGCCAAGAGGGGGCAAGGAGCCATGTACATTGAGAAAGCTCGTTTGCTTGGCTTTATTTTCTCAGTGAAGCAGAAAGTGAGGTTCTCTGCCTAGAATAAGCAAAATGAAAGAAGAGGAGGTAGAAATGATCGTCCTTTGAGAGGTGACTCATGGACGAGTTTCCAACCAGACATGACTACAGAAGAAATGACCCAAGATCCACCTTGTCTAGATTGCCCGGACTGCCAGCTCTTTCTCTACGGAAGCGATGTTTGGAAAGGAAATGTGTGTTTATCACCACTTTTACTAAAATTTTAATCATTTAATTTCCTATAATTTTACTCTAATTTTCCTTTTCACGTAGATGGATTTTGTCATCGTTCTGTTCTTGTTTTGTTTATAGGTTGTTGAGGTTTTTAGGGGGTTTTGGGGTTTTTTTTTTTTTTTTTTTTGGTTTGGGTTTTTTTTTTTTTCTCTTTTAAGAAAGCCAGTTTTCTCCTAAAGACTGCTGATTTGAATAGGATTGATCTCATTCAGTTTTACATCATCAGCTTTGTCAATGGAAGACATTGACTGTTGACCAAGGTCTACTGTCTAGTCTAGGTCTTTTTTTCATCTATCTCCTCACGTCTAAATGTTTCTTCCATTCTGTTTTCTTATCATAAGAATGCACATCCCTGCAATCAATTTGCCTAAACTAAAAAGTTTGTTAAATGTTGTCAAATGTATTCACTCAGGTACCCCCACACCTCATCAGATATAAAATATTTCCAACGCCCCAGAAAGTTCCTTCATGCTTCTTGCAAGTCAAGACTTTCTAAGACCACCACCACCAGAAGCAGTCACTGTATTGATTCATTTCACCAGAGATAAGTCTTTCCTGGTCTGGAGGTTTATAGTGCAATCATACATTGTGTCCCTTCTGCATCTGACTACTTTCACGCAGAAAATATTTTTGAGAATGTCCAAATTGTTGTATATATCAGTAGTTTTTTTTTTTTTGTTTTTTTTGGTTTTTTATGGCTGCTCCTGTGTGTGGGTATTCTACAGTTGATTTATCCACTCACCTGTGGGTAGACAGTTGGCTGGTCTCCAGTTTGTGGCTGTTATGAATGTAAGTTGTCAAAAACATTCTTGTATTCGTTGTGTGTGTGTGTGTGTGTGTGTGTGTGTGTGTGTGTGTGTGTGTGAAATCTCCCTCTGCTTCTTTTTTATAAGAACACTTGAGATAGCATTTAGGGCCCATCTGGATAATTATCAAGGTAATCTCTCTACTTCAAGATCCTTAATTTATTCACATTTGCAAAGATCCTTTTTCCTTATAAGATAAAATTTATAGGTTTCAGGGATTAGAACCTGCTGTCTTTAGGGGACGTTTTTCAGCCTACTACACTTGCCAATTATATGTAAACTTTATCTCCCTGCCTGTGGTTTGTCTTTGAAGTTTCTTACTAGTATCTTTCAAAGAGCAGTTTTTAATTCTGATAACGTCAAATTTATCATTTTTTTTCTTCTATGGCTTGTGCTTTTCTGCCTTGCGTCTAAGAAATCTTTGCCTACCTCAAGATCAGAAAGATTGTCTCTTACATTTTCTTCCAGGAGTTTTATAATTTTATCTCTTACATTCAGGTCAATGATCCATTTGGAGATAATTTTGTGTATAATTTGAGTGGAGGGTCAGGATTTTTTTTTCCAAATTAATATTCACTTATTTCAGAATCATTTGTTGCAAAGATTTTTCTTTCCTTGTTGAATTATCTTTGTACTTTTCTCAAAAAGCAATTGACAATACCCCAGTGATCATAGCACCATTATTTACAATTGCCAAGATAAGGAAACAACCTAAGTGTCCATCAGTAGATGACTGAATAAAGAAGATGTGGTCTATATGCAATGGAATATTACTCAGTCATAAAAAAGAATGAAAATTTGCCATTTGCAATAACACGGATGGACTTGGAGGCAACATGCTGATATCCCCATTGTATAGATATACCACCTGATATCCATTCATCAGTTGATGGACATTTGGATTATTCTTACTTTTTGGCTGTTATGAATAATGGTGTTATAAACATCTATGCTCAAGTTTTTGTGCAAATGTATGGTTTTATTTCTCTTGGGCATGTACCTAGCAATGGAACTGCTGAGTCATATGGCAACTCAATATTTAGCATCTTAGCATCTTGAGAAATGTCCGGACTGTTTTCCAAGGAGGCTGTACCATTTTATATTTCAACCAACAATTTATGAAGCTTTTGCATTATTTGCATCTTTGTCTGTACCTGTTATTGCCTGTCTTTTAAAACTGTAAGCATCCAAGGTGGTATGAAGTGGAAGTTGTACCTTGCTGTGGTTTTGATTTGCATTTCCCTCATGACTAATGATGTTGAATGTCTTTCCATATGTTCATTGGTCATTTGTATGTCTTCTTTGGAGAAAGATCTATAATTTGCCTATTATTAAAATGTCATTTTTCTGTTAATCGTTAAACTATAACTATTATAATATTTTCTTGTAAATATTCTGGATTCTTTTCTCTTATCAAATATATGACTTGAAAATAGCTTCTTCCATTCCCTAGCCTATCTTTTAAAATTCTTGATTGTATTCTTTGGAGCACAAACCTTTTCTTTTTATTTTGATGTAATTCAATTTATTTATTTTTTTTCTTTTTTTTAAATTTGTGTTTTGGTAGCCTATCTAAGAGGCCCCGGCTTATTACGAGGTCATAGAGAGCTACATATAAATTTTCTACTCAGAATTTTATAGATTGAACTCTTATACTTAGGTCTTTGATACACTTGAGTTAATTTTTGTATATGGGTTGAGATCATGGTTCTGTTGTTTGTTTGTTTGTTTGTTTGTTTGTTTGTTTTGCACGTGGAAGTGTCCCAGCACCATTATTTGAAAAGACTATTCTTTCCCTGTTGAATCATCTTGGCACCCTTGTCAAAATCCAATTGGCCATAAATGTAAGGGTTCTCTCCTGGACTCTAAGTTCTGTTGCCCTCCTCTCTATGTCTGTTCTTAGGCCAGTTCCACATTGTCTTGATTATATTGCTTTAGAGCCATCTAAATCAGGAAATTAGAGCTCTCCAACTTTGTCCTTTTTTTACATAGTTGTGGTGATTCTGGGTCAAATACCATTTGAATTTGAAATTTTGATTGTCAATTTCCAAAAGGAGGCAGCTGTAATTTTGGTAGGAATTGCATTGACCCTGTAGATCAGTTGGAGGAGTACTGCCATCTTAACACAATTAAGACTTATAATATATGAACAAGGCCATTCATTTACATTGTTTCTCATGAAAAGTAAGTGGAAATGCTTATCTCTTGTTTTCCTTGCATCCTTTCCCTCTGATGTGCTTAAGATTTTCTCTTTGTCATTTATTTTCAACATTTGAAATATTTATGCCTTTTGTGGTTTTTTTCTTTCTGTTTATGCTTCTTGGGTTCTTGGATCTATTGGATTCTTATTATTTTTTAAATACAATTTGGGAATTTTTTGACTGTGATTGCTGCTCACATTTTTCTTTCCATTCTAATCACTTCTTCCTCTCCTTCTGTAACTTAAATTATGCATAAGTTGTTCCACATGATGACCCACAGGTCACTGATGCTCTGTTTATATGGTTTTATATATATATACATTTTATTTTCTATGTATGCTTCAGTTTGGATAGTTCCTATGCTCTGGCTTAGTTTCCGTTTATCTACTGAGATAGCACATCACTTGTCTATGGTGTTCATATTTTCCTTTAAATCCTTAAGTACACTTAAAGTAGCCGTTCTGAAATCCTTGTCTCCTTAATGCTGTATCATGTCTGTTATCATGTGTGTGATCTCTGGGTTTGTTCATATTGATGCGCTTTTTCTCCTTCTCCTCTGTGTATAAAGTATTTTTCATTGTATTTTGGACATTGTGAATATCACGTTGTTGAGCGTTAGGAGGCTGTTGTCTCCCTTTGTTGAGTGTTGAGTTTTGTTATGGATCATTTTGATTATATTACAATTTTTTTAAGCTTGATTAAGGAGAATCTAGAGCACTTACAGGGCTACAGTAGCCCAAGGAGTGTGATCTTTTCCAAGCATCTAATAGATGCCTAGGTTATTTAGTAAAATCTCTCCATTGAAATCAGGCAGAACTCCAGTGTTTCCTAGTCCTGCATGAGCTCTAGAATCTTATTTGGCTCATGGCTCCCCAGTACCAACTCTACCCAGGATCATGATTCCAGGATCAGGAAATCTTGCCCTACACATGAGCAACTGAGTGTTCATTCAAGACTCAAGGGGACTCCTATCCAGTTTCCTCGGCTTCTTCTCTGCAAAGCTCCCTCCTCTATGATGCTCTACCTTAAGAATTCCATTGACTTCAGCTTCCCCAAACTTTAACTGATGTGTTCTCCACCCTGCCAGCCCACCACAGGCTATATGATGTATTTTGTATGAACTTGTATGGAATCCAAATGTCTATGGATTCCAAATTCCTGAGCTGCTATTTAGAAAGGGCCTCCAGGCAGAATCTAGGACAATTATTTGGCTCATTTAATTGTTTTCCTTTCTTTCTGGGATCACAGTCACATGCTATCTGTGGTCTAAAATCTGAAAATAACTGTTTCGTTTATCTGTTTTTATCTTTATACGGCCTATGTTGGGGGAGCTAGTCTGGTGCCAATCACCTTGTAATAATAAGAAGCAGAAGACCAACACATTAAAAAAAAAAACTAACATAAAATTTTCTTATTATTCCTATTACTCCTTTTATTTCAAAACCCTTTAGAGCTTTCCTACATACTCAGTATAAAAGTATAAGTTCTTTTCAGGGCCCTTATAAGGTCCTGGATTCTCTCTCCCTGTTATTTCTCTGACTTCAAACCTCATTCTAACCCTCATTCCCTCAACTCCAGATGTGTTGGCCTTTGTGATCTTCCTCAAATACACGAACCTCATTTATCAGGATGTTTAGTTACAGTTATCTCTAGTTAAATGTTATTTCCTCTTGTTATCCACTTGATTTATAGCCTCATTTCTTTCAGGTATCTGCCCCAAATTCACTTATAAATATAGCTTTTCTTCATGATCCTATATGTAATGTATACCCCACCCCCACCACTTTCTATCATCCTTATTCTGCTTTATTTTTTTCATAGCACTTAGAAATATTTAACATATTCCCAAGTCAGTCCCGCAAAGCTCTGGGACCTTTATTTGGCTCACAGCTTCCCCACAGTTATTTTGTGCCCAGTGTCATGGAGCCTTGCCCACATACAAGCAGCTTAGAAGTCAGCCAAGCTTCAAGGGAACTCCCTTGCAGTTTCATTTATTTGTTTACCTGTTTCCATTCTCCCTGCTGGCATCTCAGAACACAAATATTTTATTTTATTCTTGCTACCTGAAACAGTGCCTGGGAAAACTAAGTGTTTAATTCATAGTTGTTGACTTTTGTACAATAAAATACCTCTTTTTTTTTGGAAAAAAAATGCCATCTAATTTATAATCACGAGTGAAAGCAGGATATTGAGGAAAGGAACCAATGGTTGGGCTTATTATACGGAATGTAACAGGAAGCCAACTAGAAATGATTAAGAGAATTTCTGAAGAGCATTGAGAATCTTCTTGCGAAGAAAGTCGTAAATTTGAAATGGATCCAGTTCTTAGAGTGAAATCTCTTTTCCCATCAAGACTCGGCTTCTCAGAAACAGTAGACAAAGCTGGTCAAACAGTAGCAGCTGACAAAGTTGGTGGGACAGACAGACAAGAAGGCGAGAGGGCTGAGAATGCTGATGAGGAGTTTCGGCTGGTCATCGGAAAGGTAGGGAAGGTAGGAGACAAAGTCTGTCCTAAAATGATGGGACGGGATCAAAGACTGGGGGTCAAGAGGGGACGAAGTGCATCCAAGTTGGGAGTGAAGATGAAATCCAGGTTAAATCTTGAATTTCCCTGGCTTATCTTGGGAGGGCTGAAAATCTCCAAGTGATGGCTTGGCTTAAGTCACCCATTTTATCAATGAGATGGTTAAGACTCAGGGTGGTGAAGGGACCCCTCCAAGGTCTCCCAGTTAAAAAGTGGTCTCTTCGAATTGAGCCCGGGTCCCCAGTGACCACTGACAGCAAGTCTGCCCCTGGGCAGCTTCCTCCACCCAACTTCCCCCTCCAACGGGTTCCCAGCCATCCTCATTCTCCCTCAATTTCAACCCTTCAAAATTCTCAGTGACAAAAGAAGGAGACATCTGAACTAGAGTCCTGCGCTGTTTTCTCTGCGGTTCAATAAGTTTTTAGCTTCAGAGCCCTCGGAAGCTTATTTTTCAGACAAGTGAAAATGTAACTGCCTCTAAGCGTTTAGCTTTGCGGGCAGGACGCCTTTCTCTAGCTGACAGCACCGGCCGCGGCTCGTGTTGTTTGGGTTTCTAACCAGGTTGTCTGACAGCAGGGTACTTTTTAGTTTGATCAAGGACAATGGGCTCTAAATCAAGGCCCATCATTTGTCAGGCGTCCTTCTCCGGCTTGGAAAACCTCACAGCCGCAGTGGCTGTGGTTCATCTGGGACGCGGGGAGAGGCGCACGTGCCTCGCCTGGGCTGTGAGTTACCCGGGAGGCTTCCGGATACAGAGCGGCGGCGAGTCAGGAGAGCTGCATCCCAGTCCTTCTCCGCTAGGGGGCGCAGGTTGTAAAGGGAGGCATTCCAGCTCCCCCAGCCTTGGCTTAATCATCCCCGGAGTATGTCCATGAAAAATTAATCAGCTGATCTAAAAAAAGAAGTGGAAGATTTTATTTCAGCCAAATTTAAGGATTATAACCCAGGAAGAGCATCCCAGAAAGCTCTGAGAACTGTCCCACGGGGTAGAAGTCAAGACAAGTGTTTTGAGACAGAGGGCTGTACATCAAATGACGTATCGTTGACAGTTTACAGAATCCAGATCTAAGCGTCACCCTAGTGGGTCATGTTGACCCCTTACAAGTTCAAGAAAGGAGGTGATCTTTTGAGGAATTATCTTGTTGATGCTTGGAGAACATTGTTCTTTATGGCTGAGCAGGTGTTCCTGCTCACGGGAGAGGTTTGGTCCATACGTGATGCAGATTTGGATACACAATGCACAGTGCAGGGATAGAAGAGGCCAAAGAGCTTGAAGAATTTTCTATGTTTAAATTTCTCTTGTCTTGCCATAAAATATGTATTTTATTTCACAAGCAGAAGAGATAATCTGGAGGGTTTATTCCTGTTCAAACATCTGGAATTGCATGGAAGAGACAGGAATCTTTTCATGGGAGGACCTGGGGGATGACACACGAGTAAACAGAAGTCTCTTTAAAAAATTCCTGTTACTGCTAGTTAATGATCGTCACACAAAGCGAGTTAAGGAATGGAAGGAATGAAAGATTTATAGAACAGGGAGAAGGCTGCGCCAAGCCCCCTCCTCATCTTATTTCTTGATGCCCTCACTGCTGTCATAACAAACCAAGTATAAAAGCAAAATTTTGACACACAGAGCTTCATGCTAGTTGGGACATTAGCAAGCATCCCAGCTGGTTCCTTCCCTTTATGATTAAAGATGACAAGGAAGAGAAAAACTTTTGGCCAATGATGGTTAAGGCCAGGATTCCAGCTCTTGCTGGGATAACTTGAGCATCCTGGCCAGAAGGAGATTAAGTCCCTTTATATGAAGCAGAAAGGGGTGGGGAGGCCTGAGTCTGAACAGTCAGTAAGCAGAGGAAATAAGCTCCAATTCCAGGAAAGAGGTTTTGCTGATTGCTCTGTTTTACACTGGAGATGAATTGCTTTGGAGTCTTCGATGTTAACTGTAGCCAGAAAAAAAAGCCAGAACACTGCCATAGCATGATGTATTTGGAAAAACACACGATTGGAAATTGAGCAGATCTGGAGTCAAATCCCATTCCGCTCCTAACTATCCATCCTTTCTGAATCCAAATTCTATCATTAATAACTTGGGGATAATTACATCTTGCATGCGTAATATATGAGATAATATATGCAAACTCTTTGGCACATGGAAAACGTTTGCTAACCGGTATCCAATTTCTGAATGAGCTATGAGGAAAAGGACAGAAATTTTAGCCCAAATAGCAATACAGATACATTGTAACTTTGTTAAATTCGGCACATCTAGGGATGCTCTCAGAGCGACGCTGATTTTATATCAAGGTCCCAGACACAGCCCCATGAGAAGAATGTGTTCTTAAAAGAGTCTTAAGGGTGGCAATTTAGTTGGAAATGGGGCTTAGGAACTTGCCTAGGAGTTATGTTTGTACATAAGTTTACAAATGATCGAAAAAATGTCAGTTGTGCACCTCAAGGATGGAAGACTTGTAGCGTGGGGAGGGGGTGGACCAAGCCCCCTCCTCACCACATTTCTTGATGCTCCCACTGCTGTCATAGCAAAGTACAAAAGCAAAATTTCAACACATATAGTTTCAGACTAGTGAGGACATTAGAAGTCATGTCAGCGAATCCCTTCCCTTTATGGTTAAGGACAGCAATTAGCATGGAAAAGAGAAGCTATTGGCCAAATGCTCATCAGGGTAAAGGAGTAAATATCTATAAAATCTGACGTTTGGCTTCGATCTCCAACCCCCATACACAGGCTCGCAAATGCAACCACACACAATCATTGGAAACCCGACTAAAACCAAGAAAGGCAACAAGGTTCCCACTGATTCTCCACTCATGTTCTGTTCCTTTAATAAACGTGATGACAAAGGGTCTCTCTTTGATCAAACTGTAGTTGGGCTCCTCTGAGCAATTTTTCAACGAGGTGTGTCACCAAGAACCCAGTTTTAGCAAGATTCCTGTCAAGTTCGTTTCTCCAGGATCCTCCACCCTCAGTCTGATCTCCCTTGATATCTGATCAAATTCCCCATCCTCCCCCATCTCCCAGGTGATGTCTGATCTCTCTGGCCTGCCTTCAGCAGGAATCCTGTTGGGTCAATTTCAAAGAGAATTACCCAACCCTCTTAGTAATTTTCCATCTACAGACCGCCCGCCTCCCCACCAACCCCATCGGCCCAATTCTGCTCCCTAGCTTTAAATTCCCACTTTTCTTTGTTATGTTCAAAGTCAAGCCCAGTCTTCCTCCCTTACTGCAAAATCCATTGTAGTGGTCCCTGTACCTACTGCAGTAGACTTGAGTTTGACTTTCTATTTTAATAAGAGTCAGAGCATCTTTTGACCTAAAAAAGCTTGAACAAAATAAATCCAGCCTCACTACTGAATATTAAAATAACTGAGTGTATGTCCTACTGAAGATATGAGAAGCAACCACTTGGAACTTTCAAGGTCACATTTATTATCTTCCATGAACGTTTATGTTGCTACATTTACTCAGCAAATATATGTTTTGTTTTGGTTGAGAACGGATTACGCTTGGGGACTGAGGCTGTCTTTGCCACTAATTCATTTACCACTGGTTCACTGTGGGAATTCTAATAATTTCACAAGCCAGGAGCATACAGGATAATGTCTCTTAATAAGCCAATAAAGAAATACCCTAATCCAAGCCAATAAGAGATTAATCACACTATTGTTCCAGGCTAGGGGGTAGATGAAGGGAATAAATTCTAAATTTAATTGAGGGGAATCTTTCTATGAGTTGGTTCCTGGGAGAGTCAGTGTAGCCAACCAAGAGCTGGCATCCGGCTGCCAGAGCAAAAGTGGCAGTCCCTTGTTGCCTGAGCACGTTGCCCAGGAAAGAAGGCATGGTGTTGGCCGGCAAGATAATCTTCTTCTTGGGCGCCGAACGATTTTCACTACTGTCCACACAGAGTCGCTTTGGCGAGGCAGGGGCTAGTGCCCCAAGGTCTACGGAGAGCTATTTAGATCTGCAAAAAGTAGCCTTGTCCAGAAGGAACGCTCTTGAGCTGCTAGTCCAATCGCTTGGTGTTTAAAGCTTAAAGGTCCCCCAACCGCAGTTACTCCTTCACGTGTTTTTATTGATAAGCCCCACCCACCCTCCGCAACAGTGCTTGTCAATAGCTGTGCAACTGAGTGTTATTGACAACTCCCTATGTCAATGACACCATCCTGACACAGCCTCCTGCGCGTAAACAGCTTCACTCTTAGGACAAAACAGCTTCGTTCTTGGATCAAAACAAGTGGATCTGAAATCCTAGCAAACTAGTACACAACAAATCTATTGGGCCACTGTAGATCTCGGAAAAGAGAAGTGGGCATAGAGGAATGACACAAAACCTGGGTTTTGGTCCCAAGGAGTCTGTAATCTAAACGGAATAGCAAGGGTGGCGGTGGGAAGGTAATAAGGAAGGTGAGAGTATAGCTCAGTGGTAGAGTGCATGCTTGGTGGGCATGAGGTCCTGGGTTCAATCCCCAGTCCCTCTGTTAAAACAAATAAATAAATAAACAGAAAAGCAAAACATATACCAGTGAAAGTAAATTATGTTAATGAGAAGTGAAATGATATATATACACCAACATAATGGAACGATTAGTACCATTGGCCATAGAATCAAATGGACACGGCATCAAATTCTGGCTCTTTCTAGTGTGCCCTTGGCAACTACTCATCCTCAGGCTCTTCAACTATAGACGAGGTACTGTCATGGAATCTATGGAAAGGCATTATGTGAGATAATACAGCTGAAGTTCCTTGCATTGTCCAGCACCAAGCTGATAGCATACACAGGAGCATCAGTAATAGAAGTGAGATGACAGCTCAGACATCACAGGCAGCAAATGCTAGTAAGGATCTTGTGGGCAGTCTGCGTAATATGAGCAGACTCCTTAAAGGGGATGGGGGAGCGCAGTCCACAGACTGGCAGCACTGGTCGATAGTGGGAGCCTGGTAAAGCCCAGCCTCCAATCCTGAAGCCCTGCCTCAGAATCTGCATTTTACTTATCACTTTCCCTGGGTGGTACACATGCACATTTAAGTTCAAGAAGCATCGTGCTAGAAGATACTGTAAGAAGAGTGATCAGCGTGTCCTGGAGATGAACAGAAGCTTCCCAGATGAAACAGAATTGACCAGATCATAATTTTCCAGACTTTTTTGGTCTCGGAACCCCTTTACATTCTTAAAAAATTAAGGAGGACCCAGAAACCCTCATTTGTGTGTTTTATCTGTTTAATGTCTAACAATAGAAGAAGGCTGGATTCTCGTATCTGCTTCTGTCTTCAGTCTCTGGTGTTGGGATATTTGGGTTGAAGTATGAAGAAAATTTGGCCTAACACAATTATGTACTTGAAAATGTTGAGGAATTTTAATACTCTTTGCAGATAACTGTGGCTATTCTCTTGTGTTATTCCACAAAAATTCGATAAGGGGTAGTTTCCTAAATGTGTGGAATCTCAAATTAAGTTAAGTCAGCATTGGAAAGACTTGGATAACTCAGTGACTGAGTAGATATTTTCCGAACGACCCATGCATGCTGTTGCAAAAACCGGAACATGTGGGGAAAGTTCACTCAAAGTAGACTAATGGATTTTAATGTGCCAGTATGAATACAGACTAATGGATTTTAGCCTACATAGACTAATGGATTTTCATGTACCAGTACAAAAATTCATTGCACAGTGTTTTTCCTCGAGACAGCCATTGTATGCAACAGTGCTTTTTTGGGTACGTCTTATAATAAAGAGAAATATACTTAAGGGTCAAAATGAATCATTGTTACTGTTTCATCCAAGGCATTGCAAGTAAACTGAATGCATGATGCTGAGAAATGCAGTGAGATTTGGTCCAGCTGGGGACCACTGCCTTGATTGGCATCAGGCGGTGACAGGTTTACCATCATTGCTTTTACACCAATTTTAACAAAGTGAAAAAGGCACATAAGATCTTAGTCATATTATAAAAATAGCTTTGACCTCTCAGATGACCTTGAGAGGAGATTGAGTACTTAGAGACCAGACTTTGAGAACCACTGGACTTAGGACCTTGGAAGACCGGGGTTAGACCACAGGATGGGGAGTGGAATGAAAGGCTGTACCAGACAAAGGGAATTATTCCAGTGGAGGGCTAGAAACAGGGGTAAGAAAAGGGGGTTCCACCAGTCTACAGGAAACAGAGCTTACACAATTCAGAAACAGTTACTCTATCTGCTTTGTTCTGCCCTAAAAACAGAGGCATATATTGAAAGACACTTTCCTTTTAGCTCGTTAATTGAATCAACCTCAGTGAAGCAGTCTCAACTTCGGCTGGTCTACATTTAGTCATGTGAACTTGAAAATCTGGCCAATTGATCGAAGTTGAAAACTCAAAGAGGAGACAACATGAATGCACCCCCTTTGCCATTCTGTTTAGCTGAAGAAATGTCACTCTCCTTTTTAATAAGGAGGGTGGGATAATTTATTATTTTAAAGCAAATAACCACTTAAGTTATATGAATTATAATTAATATAAATATTATTTTTTAAAATAAATTACACTCCCCATCTCCAAAAGCCAAGAGGCTGGGGTTACTATTACTATGTTTTTTTAATTTTATATACTTTAGAGAAAAATGCTTATAGCTTGGGAAACCTACAACATTTCAATTTGAGCGTGAGTCACCTTCGTTTCTAAATGTATAACGAGTATCCTCATGTGTTGAGGGGTTTGTATGGTTGACCATGGGGAACACAATAGTAGAAGACTTGAATGCAAATCCCAGTGCCTTGGCCTTCTTGTCCCTAAATTTCACCCAAAGGTAGAATTCTGTGAAGTAACAAGAGAAGGAAAACCAGCTCTTGAAGGGTCTCCCACTGAAGTGGGTTAGGGCCTGTGAGGTCTGTAACACAGAGGATTTCTAAAAATATTAACAACCTAGGGTCTAGGGATCCCTGGGGACCCCTCGCTCTCTCTCTTGGGGGCGTGGCCATCTCTGACTCTCAGGCAGCTCCCATCTGGTCCAGCCCTACAAGGGACCAGATGTGGTACCTCCTTGATCTCCCCACCTCCTCCACCATCAAAACTCTGCCACTCAGGCTCACATCGCCACCTGACTTCTCCACGTGATGAGTCCTGGCTGTCGGCCTAAAGCTCCGGGAGAGAGTGTGTAACTCAGAGAAATAGTGACGCTCCTTCTCACCCAGATGAGACTGTCACAGCTCACGCCTGGGGCTGCTCTCATCTTGTCTGAAATGGACTTTAAGAGACGCTTGGCTGCTTCAAATCATTAGTGAGAATAACTCACAGGAGGACTTTGGAGCTAACATAGCTGAACGTGCTGTTAGCATCCCACTCGAATTCCTGCTCTGTGTGCTTTCCATTCCCTCACCTGACTTAGGTGTTTTATATTCAAAGGGAAGGACAAAATAATCTTTTTTTTCAGATTATAAAAATAATGCTTATCTATTTTTAAAATTTTGTCAAATTACCCCCTAAAATGAAAAACAATTTTTTTTCTCATATTTCTGATAATAAAAATTATTCAAAGCTTGGAAGTGAGATGTAAATAGGGGTGGCATGTCCTTTTAGCAATGATTATCTAGAACCAGGAAAAATATAATGTGAATCACAGGGGCAAATGACATCCTTTTCAGGGTTCTAATAGCCATACTTTTTTGTTTGCTTGTTTTGTTTTTTGGGGTTTTTGGGAGGAGGGTAATTAAGTTTATTATTTGTTTTTAGAGGACGTACTGGGGATTGAACCCAGGACCTCATGCATGCCAAGCACGCACCGTAACACTTGAGCTATACCCTCCCCCTAATAGCCCTATTAAAAGCATGAAAATAAACAGGTAAAATTAATTGTTCCAATTTAATTTATATATCCCAATATTTCCAAATATTATCAATGTAATATGAAATCAATAACGAAATTATTAATGAGTAGTTCATATGCTTTTATGGTACTAAGTCTTTGAAATCTGGTGTGTATTTTACACTTAAAGCACTTGCCAAGTTAGGCTAGCTAGATTTCAAGTGTTCAAAAGCTGTGTGTGGCTGGTGGCCACCATCCTGGACAGCACAGAGCCAGGGAAATTACTTCATTCAACTCACTGTTTACTCCTGATTGAAGTTCCCTTTTGTAGTGAAACCATAAGTTAACTTATGGATTTTTGTCCAATAGAGATCCAAATAATTTCTGTCCCGTAGGAAAGGTAACATCAATGATGATCTTGTGCCATAGGATATTAACCAATTCTGCATCTAGCCCAGAAAACGTGTTCTAACATTTGTCGTTGTTGTTAAATTAACTACAAACATTTAGCCCCTTAAATATTCTTTGAACCAGTCTTAATATCTCACTGGTTCCCTTATTACTTCATTAGTATTATTGTCATTAGTATAATTCATATTATATTCATTAATATTATTAGTATTAGGTCATTAATACCAATGGCATTAGGAACAATACTGCTGACATTCTTACCACGAGGTAGGATGCTCGCTAATGGTTTTGCAGTTATTTTTAAATCATATTAAGGATATAGTCCTCTACTCATATTTTACTAATTCATAAAAATTTTTGGAATAAAATTTGAACTCGACCAAATGCCTATTTTTTCCTTTGTCTTCTAATATTATAAACTATGTTCATTATCAAAAAGTCTACAAATAAGAAATGCTGGAGATGGTGTGGAGAAAGAGGCACCCTCCTGCATTATTGGTGGGAATTTAAATTGGTGCAACCACCATGGGCAACAGTATGGAGGTTCCTTAAAAAGCTAAAAATAGAGTTACCCTGTGATCCAACAATCCCAGTCCTGGGCATACATCCAGAAAAGACAGAAATTCTAATTTGAAAAAATACATGCACCCCAATGTTCATAGCAGCACTATTTACAATAGCCAGATATGGAAGCAACCTAAATATACAATGGAATATTACCCAGCCATAAAAAAGAATGAAATAATACTATTTGTAGAATCATGGATGGACCTAGAGATCATCATACTAAGAAGTAAGGCAGACAAAGAAAGACAAATATTACATGACATCACTTATACATAGAATCTAAAAAAATGATACAAATGAACTTATTTATCAACAGAAACAAACTCATAGACGTAGAAAACAAATTTATGGTTACCAAAGGAGAAGGAGGGTGGGGATAAATTAGAAGTTTGGGGTTAACAGATACACACTACTAAAATAGATAAACAACAAGGACCTACTATATAGCACAGGGGACTATATTCAATACCTTGTAATAAACTATAATGGAAAAGAATATGAAAAAGAATGTATAACTGAATCACTGTGCTGTACACCAGAAACTAACATTGTAAATCAACTGTACTTCAATTAAAAAATAAAAATAAATTATGTTCATAGGTATTCTAATATTTAATGAACTTCATGTTCTTAGATTAACCCTTACTTGACAAAGTATATTATTTGTCTAATGTCCTGACATACGAATATACTCTAATATATTGTAGGATTTGATTACCTATAATTTTTTAGTACTTTGGCATCTATATTCATAAGTGACATTGATCTAAATGTTTTATTTTTAAAGCAATTTAATCAGATTTTAGTAGCAGAGTCATACGAACTTACCAAAATCAAATTAAATGCCTTTCACTTTTTTTTTTTTTAATTGAAGTACAGTCAGTTACAATGTGTCAATTTCTGGTGCACAGCACAATGTCCCAGTCATGCATATACATACATATATTCCTTTTCATATTTTTTCATTAGATTATTACAAGATATTGAACATAGTCCCCTGTGCTGTGCAGAAGAAACTTTTTTAAAATCTATTTTTGCATATACTTTCACTTCTTTTGAATCATTAGGCACCATTAAAGGATAACAGATATTGGTAAGGATTATCTGTTCCTTGAACTTTTGAAATAATTCTCCAGTGAAGCCTTGGCATCTTTCCTAGAGGTTATTCTTTTTATAAACTTCTAAAGTTTCTTTCACATTTCTGGTCTATTCCAATTTTCTTCCACTACTTGAGTCATTTAAAGAGTCTTAAATGTAGTTAAATTTTATTAAGATTTCTAATTTGAGTACTGAGATTATACATATATATGTGAAACTATATACACTTATATGTATGCATAAATTGTATGTATGAAAACATTATCTTAAAAATATTTTATAATTTTTCTGTATTTGTATCTTCTTTCTTATTTGTCTTAATTAACCAAGTGTGTATCATTTTTATGTGTTAGAGCAGCTAACATAATTCATTAGAACTGATCAATTTTTAAATCTTCTTTGATTTCATCTTTTTGATGATTTTTTTTCCCTCTGAGGGAGCTAGGAAGTCACTGAGGAGTTTCAAGGAGGGGGGTGGCTCCGGAGGAGGTTTGGGCTCTGTGACATTGCCTGCTAGGGGAGCCATGGGATGGGGAGGACCCGGAATGCAGGCTAAGCTCAGTCCCACTGCAACCTCCAGGCCCAGCTGTTGGACAGGAGAGACTCAGGGACCGGGGCAAGACCAGGAGGAGAACTGACTGAGTCTAGCATAATCCTCTTCCCTGATGGGAGGCGCGGGGAGCAGCCATATTTAGAGGATTTTGCCTGAATCAGGTCAAGGTCATTATCCTGGATATGCACAACATGACTGGCACTTTTCTGAGTAA
Organism: Camelus bactrianus; assembly: GCF_048773025.1. NCBI lineage: Eukaryota > Metazoa > Chordata > Mammalia > Artiodactyla > Camelidae > Camelus > Camelus bactrianus. Next base: position 31,026,425 of record NC_133564.1, on the reverse strand, counting down.
GGTGAAGCAGACACCATGATTTGTGAGAGAGGAGCCTAGCCAAGGTCTGGGGAAAGAGGCTTACCGCCCCCCACCCCGCCCTCCTCACAATGGAGGTGTTGGAATGTGGAACCAGGACGGTCACAGAAGGTCGTACAGTTCTGTGCACAGATGACTTCAAGCAGCCTGAGTCATGTGAAAAGCATCCTTTGGAATTGTCAGGGCCGTGAGCACCACCAGTCTGAAAATCGACACGGGACTCCAGGCTCATTAAGCAGCTGAAGATAGACATCCAGGCCTGTCTTGTTTACTGGAACAACTTGGTGAGGGTGTGGGTGGAGCTGCAGATAAAAATATGTCAAGGAGCTCTGGGTTCACTCCAGGAACACGGTCCTACCAAACGGAGACTCACTCCCCACTTCAGCTGCAATGATGAGATTTCTGTTGTATCCTGAGATCCAGGATTAGACCAGGAAACACGTTCACTCAGGAAACCTGGGTGAAAAGGGCCTCAATGATCCTGTTTGAGAAGGAGGATAAGAGACCGTCTTCCTAAGCGTCAGCCTCCCGCCTCTGCAAGCCACACGCCTCCTTTTCCTTCTTGCTTTCTTGTGTTCCCTCCTGTGTGCATCCTCCTTTGTCCGCATCTTCCTCTAACGTCTGTTGTCCCCCGCCCTGCCGTTATCTCTCAGCATTCACGAAGTTGTCCAGCTCTGGGTACCACCTGGCAAGAAGGAGGATAGAACTGATGGATCTCCTCACTCACGAGAGGGGCTGCCCGGAGACAGGTTTCAAGACATTTATTGATGGGAGCTGCTGCTGAAAAGGCATTAGAACTACTGCTAAGCGGAGCATCACAGCACATGATCGTCTTGTTGAACAAGGGAGGTGTTTGATGGTGATGGCTGGCATCTAGGACTGAACAAGTCTTCCCCCTGATTGCCTGCAATCCCAGAGCAGCTGGCTGTGCAGCTGCTGTCAGGTCTGGCACCCTCCACCCTGCTGGCCACAGAAGAGCGCATTCAGGTGTTGGGGGGAATCCAAGGAGGCAGGAAACAGCTTGAGCGGGAAGAGCTCTCTCTGCATATCAAAGTAGGGATGCTAAAAAAAAAAAAAAGAAAAAGAAAAATCTGGGAAGGGACAGTTTGGACGGCAGGAAAAGAGTTCAACCAAATCTGCTGCCTTGAGATCAAAACCAGGATGTGAATAGGATGTGACAGCCCTTCCCATTAAAACAGGACCCTTGTCAAGTAAAATAACCCTCATGAATTGGCTGAAAAGCCCACAGCAGGGCAGCTAACCTCTTGGCCATTTGGCAGTCACAGAAGCTAAAAACTAGCTTCAATTAAATTTTAAAGATACAAAAAGCACTGTGAGTAACAAACATTATTATTTCTCTGAGGCAGAGGCGGATTTTTTTTTTCTCCTTTCGATGACCTTGAAACAATGGATTTCTGAGTTCCCTGTGCAGAGGGAGAAGCTGTGAGGTTTCAAACTTCTTCTGTGACCTTGTTCAGTTCCCTGGAGGCCTCCAGCGACAGGTGGAAGGTATGAGGTTCTGGGACACAGCAATCAAACTGGGATGTAGGAAAAAAGGGCACGGAACTGAGTTGGAATATCAATCTCCCCGCATGTTAGCTAGGCGACTTTGGTCTAACCAATCACCCAGAGATCATCTTGTTTGTTTAAAATCATAATAATCATCATATATCTCTTTATAAGACTTACATGAGGGTTCATCAAAAAAAATGTAAGTGAAGGCACTCAGCACCGTGCCTGGGCTATTTCAGGGAGTCAGCAAACGTGAATTCCTTTTGTCTTCTCTATTGAAAAATCTCCATCTCCCCAGAAACTAACTTGAATTAAGAATGGATTCAACACATGAACGCATAACCTACTATAGTGGAGAACATGAGAGGTACGCTGTAACCACGCTCGTTTCTGAGTGTGTCGTAATTCTTTAGCCCACGGGTAAAACAAGAGTGTCCAACTGGGGGAGGGGAGGGTGCAGCTCAGTGGTAGAGCACGTGCTTAGCTTGCACGAAGACCTGAGTTCAATCCCCAGGACCGCCATTAAATAAATAAATAAATAAACCTATTTATCCCCCCAAATACATAAATTAAAAAATTTAAAAAAACTATTATGGTGAAAAAGAATATGAAAATGAATATATGTATGTTCAAAAAAATAAAGCTAACTAAAACTCACAAGTAAAAAAAAAAAAGGAATGCCCAATTGAAGTTCATGTATTCACTCAAAAACATACCTTGGTTGTCTAGCTGGGTCACTCAGGATGCTGTTGGTTCCATGGGACAGAACACCCAGCTCAAAGTGACTTAAATACTAACAAGGGTTATTGCCTTCATCTAATGAGAAAAGCCAAAGGCGAGCCAGCTTCAGGGATGGTTTGATTCATCCGCCCACCGTGGTCCCCGGGGATTCTGTTTCTTTCCATCTCTGCCCTGCCTTCCGCAGCCTCTGCCCTAGGACAAAGCTGGTTGCTGTCAAGGTTATAAGGTGACCGCCAAGGTTACACGCCTTCTCTTCCCCGTGAAGACACCCCCACGAGCTGGGAGCTCCCAGCCAATCTCTCCTTGTGTCTCCTTGGCCTTAGTTGAGTCACACCCTCCCCTGAATAGATGGTCCATGGGATTGTGTTGATAAGTTGAGGCCCGAACCCCATGCTTTGCTCTAGAGCCAGGATCTGGGAGCCGAGGGCAAGGACCAGAGACGGCTGCTAAACCTGGGGCCGGTAAGAAGAGGCAGGGGATGCTGCTGAGAGGCAATCATCCCAACAATCATGTCAGTGCCCTCCCAGGGCCCCCAGTCAGCCTTGGCTACTTTGCAGCATAGATTACTAAAGAATGAAAAAACACAACATTGTGCTGCTTTCCTGGGGAGAAACGCGTCTCAAGAATGAATAATGTCGCTTCACATTAATTATGGGGTCATTTGGTAAACTGAATAGCTCATATATTCAATAAATGGTGCTCGGCGCTCTGAGGCGTACAGGAAGATACTCAGTGAAAGGCACTCTCATTGAGACGTCAATGGTACAGTAGACAAAGTATGTTCTCCACTCATGAGATGACAAAGAGAAAAATGAGGCCATGTGATAAGTGTCCAGGAAACTGAGCAGACATTGGCTTTGTAGGAGAGTGGGTTTCAAACTGATTTGTGCCTAAGGATCACCTGGGGTGCTGGTTAAAAATGGAGATTTTTTTTTTTTAGTCCAGAAGTTCTGATTCAGTGATTTGAGATGAAACTCAGGAACCTGACTTTCTAAGTGACCTAAGTCATAGGATCGTTTTGTGCAGAGGAGCATTACGAGTTCTCAGGATTCTAGGACCTAGATCTCGGTTTGTTTATTAGTCCTTGCTGGGCACCCGTCACTTAGAACAGTGCCTCCTCTTGGGTAGACATGTGGAGTGGAAGGGAATGAGTGAGTTTATTGAGAGTATTTTTCGGGTTGGGAGCGAGTGGAGCTACAGCAGAAGCTGGGAGATGAGCTCATTGCGGGAAATTATATGGAATCGGTCTAGATGGCATTAAAAAAAAAAAAAAAGGAAGAAATCGCTCCCCCAAAGCTCTTCGACAAATGCTGTGGTTACTCAGCAGACAATTTATACTCCATAGAAAAGTTGGCAGCATGTTTTCATTTATGTAAATGAAGTGTGAATGGATGAGAGAAAGAAACGAAGCCTTTCTCATTGAAATATTACCGTATTTCACTCTGTGTTGGGGTAAAACAGAGGAGAGAGAATCAGACTGGGAGACAGGACACTTGGGTTCCTGCACCAGCTCTGCTTCTCAGTAGCTGTGTGACCTCTGGGAAATCCCTTCCCTTCTTGGGAGCCATTTCCTCATTGGGAAAACGAGGGGGGTTGAACCAGATAATCTAATAGGTTCTTTGTCGCTATGATGGAATTATCACCACGTGCACTTCGGTACCCGTATTGTAAATTTCATTTCCTCTTTAAGCTGTTAAAATAACTATGGCTACAAACAAAATGCATATTGTATTCAGTGTAGGAGTAACAGTGTGCTTTCTAATTACCTGCCCAAGCGATGTAACCATAGTTAAATTTATGATGAAAAAAGCACATCCAATTGGGCTGATCCGCTTGTCGTAAATTAAAACTTACAGCTGCCCTTTATATTAATTTAAAGGCAAGCCTCTGCCACCAGCCACTGAAAGCTTATCAGCATATGAATGAGGTACATTAACACAACAAAAGTTGTATCACGCAATGTCAAAGTCCTGTGCCAGACATCTAACCTTGTAAACACAGCATCCGTATCTAAGGAGAAATTTGTGTTCATTGTCTCTGGCACTGGCCCAGCTTCTCCTCTGTCTGTAACTGAATTAATTCAAAGGGATAGAGTAAAAAGTCAGGAAAAATCTCCTGCTTTTTCCTTAGGGCTGCAGGTGCTGTCGTAGGTGTGATCTACCCCAGTCATGGCCAACTTAATAGTTAAATATCTAGACCAAACCATTGATCATTTGAAAGTTATAATTTCCTTACAGAAAGATTATTCTCTTTTCCAAACAAAATTTAAAAGTTAACAAAGGATTTTATTAGAGGCCAATTCCTAAGTGTATTTTAAATATGATTTAATACCTGGAAACTTGATGATCAAATTTTCAGAGAGATGTTACTACCTAAATAACAGTAAAAGCCAACTTTTGGAGCCCCTACCAGCTGGCAGGATCTGTGCTAATAATATGACTAAAATTCTTCCTAATTCTTCTAATGAACCTTCAGGGCAGGTACCATCTCCTATCCATAGCTGCGGCTCAAGGACTTTGTCACTTGTCCAAGGTCAAACACAAGTAAGAATTCAAATCTACAACCATTTGACTCCAAGAAGACAGATAATCATTCCACTAAAAGCTGGTGCTTTAAAAAAAAAAAAAAACTCACAGTACTCTAACAGCACATTTTGCCTTGAATCATTCCTAATTGTACATGAGATAAGTAGCTCTCGCTGCTTCCAAATCTAGTATATATTCTTTGTTTTCACTATGATAGCCTAGAGTTAGTAAAGCACATTTTTGGACTGTAACTAAACATGCTGATAGCCTGGCACATTTCAAAACAAAAAGTTCTGGTATTTTCAAGGAGTTGGTTTTTTTTAAATAATTAAACATTTTGTATCTTTTTATAATGCTGCATAAAACTTTTTTAAGATTTACCAATTCAATGTAATACCTTTCAATTATTTTAATATCTATGCAATAAAATCATTCCAAATAAAACTCTCGATAGGAGATTCTCCGTTGAAACTAGACTGTACTTTTTCTATGTGATTTGGATTAAATAAGTGGTTTGAGAGACCTGTAGACCTACATACAAGTAAAAGAAATGTGAATTGTACCAACCTACAATACCTTCTCTACTATCCTCAAATCCAAGGAATTCTGCAAAATTAAGTTTTTATTAAAAAGCGTGGTAAATTCTTTAAGTTAAGGAGAAGTATTTTTAAGTGTATTTAAGTAATAATAATATTCATATGTTTTACAGAAAAAAGAAATTAGTGGATTTGAGGACAAGTGGAGTCCCCAGTTCTTTCTGGGCAGTTATGAGCTATATGATACATGCACATTGTGTCCTTCTAAGAACAGAGATGATCTGTGCGATGTGACAGAGATGATCTGTGCGACGATAAAGATAGTACAGAAATGATGTTTTGTGACTCCCAAGGCTAGGTTGTAAGAAGCATTGTTGCTCTCCATTCCTTTTTCATCCACTCAGTGGAAAACCAGTTGCCTATTCAGAGGTCCAAGTGGTGAGGAGCTAAGGCCTCCTGCTGGCTGCCATGTGAGCGCGCCATCTTGGAAGCAGATCCTCCAACCCCAGTCAAGCCATCAGATGATGGCAGCCCCAGCTGACATCTTGACTGCAATCTCATGAGAGGCCTGGAGCCAGAACCACTTAGCTGAGCTGCTTCCAAATTCTTGACCTACAGGAATTGTATAAATAAATGTTTGTTATTTAAGCCACTGAGTTCTGGATCGCTAAAAAATACTACAAATACTGGATAGATAACAATACAAATATTTTTTTCAAGCTGCTGCAAATTTCCTGATTCCAAGATTAAAAGGCAGAAATGAGGGTGGATATGTTAATTAGGTTACTGAAGGAATGAAATACTTAGAATATGCTGTTTTGGAAGGAACTTCCCAATTTTGCAGAAAGACTGGTGTTGGACCAGCCAGGAAAGGAATGGGATTCATTCGCTCCCATTACCTCCTTAATGATCTACCAGGACATCTTTAGATACAATCAGCTCTTGACTTCATTTGACTTTTTTTTTTTTTTTTTTTTTTGGTGCAGATTCCTCATTTTCTGCAAATTTCTGCAAATGAGGGACAAAATTAGGCATAATCAGATTACTCTGTCAAAATCAGGAAACATACCATAATTGAAAGATAGAAAATCTGCTTTTACTTTTTTAATTTAAGAAAACTTTCACAGTTCAGATGAAGCCAAACCACTATAAGTGTCTTCCATTGTTCTGAATAGCTACAAAAAACACTTTTTTTTTTCAGAAAAGAAATCAAAAAGTAAAGAGGAATACAATACACCTTCCTAAATTAAACTTCAGTCACATATAATTTACTATAATCAGTCTAATTTTCTATGCTATTAGTAAGTTCTGTTTTAATGTAATATTAATAGCTTTTTCTAGTTTACAACAATCAGGCAAAAAATGTGAAGGTCAAAATATATGTTAGATTCTTTACACAAAATGTATGTAGCACAATGTGATATAAAAGTGGCATCTAAATATCTTGTTTAAAAGGACCAAACAAAATTTAGTCATTCCCTGAGCAAGTCAAAATAATCACAAGGTAGTCTCAAATCCTTCTGGGACGAGGGAGAATATTTGCATTTATATAAGTGTACTTTATAACTTTATGTATTTTTTATATAAAGTATAGTTTAAATTTTTATAAGTTAGCCAGTGCCATGTAACAAATTGTCCTAAATCATAGCAACTCAGGGGAACAAATATTTATACTCTCATGGTTTTTGTGAATCAGAAATTGAGGAGTAGATTAACTAGGTGGTTCTAGCTGAAGGTCACTTGTGAAGTTGTGATTAAGACGTCACTTGGGGCTACAATCATCTGAAGCCTTTACAGGGACTTGAGGATTTGCTTCAAGATGTTTCACTCCATGGCTGTTGGCCGGAGGCCTCATTTCCTTGGGTCCTTGATCAAGACCTCTCCGTGGGACTGCTTGAGTGCTCTCACAACAGGGTGGCTGGATTTTTCACAGCAAGCAATCCAAGAGAGATAGCCAGCAGGGGCCATGATGAATTTTTTGACCTCTTCTCAGAAGTCTCACATTTGATGAGGAACAAAGTAGAACCAAGTGTGCTGAAGGCACCAGAGGGGCTTCTCTTGACAGGTCATTTTCTGATAATGATGATATTCCCAGGATGGGGGTCGGGGGGTAACTTGGCTGGATCCCTGCCTAAGTAAGAGATAGGATACAAAGCTCTTCCCTCTTTTCCTCAGAAACTTTCTCCCTTATCAAACAATCTGAATGCCTAATATGCTGCATTGGAGGCTCTAAGGAGAGTTATCTTTAGAATGGATCAACTTAGTGTGGATAAAGTCTTGTTCTGCCAGTAACTAGTTGCAAGGCAAGGCACAGAGCAAGGATATTTGATGAGGAAGTGGAGTCAATTGAGGAGACACTGCAGGTTTCTGGGGCAGTTTAGGACACGCATTAGGGTGCTTTGGCATCTAAGAATGGCTGTCCAGCGGCTGAAGAGGGTACTACAAAGGAAGGTGGAACAGAATGTGCTAAAGCGATTTCCACCCTGCTCTGAAGCTGTTTTGATGATAAAGAAGGGATGTGAAGGAATTCTGTGGACTCGTGGAAGGCTAGACTGTCACTCTGGTCTGGGGAGTCCACTGAATGATCAACTTGTCCTTTTTTATGTCCATTAAACTGGAAGAATTGTTAAGGCTGGATTGCAGATTCCTGATTATGATGCTGACAGCATGAACCTTCATCACCCGATCTCTTCTGTTTCCCCTGGTTTTTCTTACCTCTGTTGTTTGCACCTTAAAATTCTGCTTTTTTCTAGATCACGTTAGTCAGAGCTCTGTTCGCTGATTCAGCAGTCAATGAGAATGTTTGTTCCAGTGATGATGCAAGAAAAAGATGAGGAAAGAGTCGGAAAGGCAAAGAGAAAAGAAATTTCTCTAAGGAGGCCCATGTTTACGTAAGTTACACACATTACCCAGTGTCAGTGGTCTTTCAAGTAACCTTTTCCCTACATTTCTAAATAGGAAGTTAGATTGGAGTGTCCCAGAAAATTCTTACTTGTTTTTGAAAGATAGTACTCAACCCCTCAGCCTCCTACCTCTGCCCAAATTGTTGGTCCCAGGAGATGAGGAGACATGGGGGTGGGTGCGAGGCAAAGCCAGCAGAGATGCTGGAGGATAAGCCCAGGAGCCAGATGCTAGGGTATTTAGCGCTAAGTGTTTGCCTTTGTTAGTAAGAATCATCTGCTGTTACTAAGTCTTAGGGAAACTGTGTTAAAAGCTAAAACAATTTAAGGGAGAGGACACATTTCCATGCTTAAACCACGACGGGATTGAGACCCTCCTGGCACTGACCTTCTTCTGAGGCTGTAGTAGACATACCAGTGTTTTCAAAGAAGCATGATGGTCTCACAGAGGTGTAGACTGACAGGACCATAGCTAAGTTTTAGGACAATTTGTTACACAGCACTGACTCTCCTCCCTGCTCCCTCCAAGTAGTCAGAGGAAGGAAATCTTGAAAGCAAAAAAGCAATATTTTGCAGGGAAAGGTGACACAGCAAGCAGCTATCTGGGCTGCACCTTCTGGGTCCCTGTCCAAAAATGCTCCTGGGATGCAGATTTCCAAAAACGTCTGGATGGACGAGGCACGGCTGAGACGTGAGACCAATCCATGGCCAGCCAACAGGATAGAGGGATTGTGGCTGATACACATACATCTAAGGAGTTGTCAGGAAACTCCTGATCAATTTTTAAGCCTGGAGTTTGCATCTTCTCTGCTGGTTAAAAAGTTAATTCACATGTGCCCCTTCCATTTCATTATTCATGCAACACAAATTAAATGGCTTAGCTGTTTCAATAGAGATTAATTACATTAGGCACGAAACACATTTCCCGTTCAGGCCATGGTTTCTACTTCATTTAATTCATTATCCCATGTGCAATCCAGTGGCATCCTGTAGATAACAGCTAATTTCAATCACATATGTCTTTTTCAGCAGCCTCCTCTTTCAGGTTTCTCGAAGAACATTGCTAGCAAGAATAAAAGGAAAAGTATGGACTTGGACCAAAGGAATTTTATTCTAAAGGGTTTTGGTTTTCTTTTTTTTTTTTTTAACCTTATTGTTGTGTTTGCTTTTTGTTTTGGTGTCATCTGATTGAGGTGACTTAGAAAGGCATCACCTGGCCACCTGGAAAAAGATGCTACTTCCCCTGCTGTGCTGTGGGGTACACTTGGTGGAGGAATTGCGGGGGGGGGGTCTGGTTAGGGCTGCCGAGGGTGTATATAGAGGCCACGGCTTGTGACCACGGATAAGAGGAAGAAGTTTAGGTCCCATGCAGACCTGTTTAATCTCGACATACTCCTTACAGCGTATTTGTTATGCAGCAGCAACAAAAAGATGTATGCATGTGTCAGTATGCACATCTTCCACGGTATTTTTTTTTTCAAAGCATAGCTCTTTGAAGATTAACTCCCCAAAATGCTGAGATGTCTTTCTCTGCAGCTGTGAGCACAGGTTTATAGCACAGAGGAAGAGCCTGAAATCTAGAGTTGGGACATTTACATATACCCAAATTTCTTACAAAAATGGAGTTAAAATGCTAGACACATGGAATATTCTTATTGAAAAGTGACTTGAGAGTTGCCCCAGATTTAAGTTGTTCTGGGGTGGGGGGAAAAGTTCTGCTCTGTGATTTAAGCCTTGAGAGATGTGTCGAAGACAGAGAAATACAGGGTATAGCGGCTGGCAGTCGGCCACCCTAGGAGATGTGCAGAATAGGGAAGCCAGGATAATGGAAACTTTATTTGTCCTTGGCTTTGTCAAGGGTAAAAAAAATATTAAAGATTGTTTACCTTTTTATCTCCCATCCCCCACCTCCCCCAAAAAAGAATCTAAGTCTTATGGTTTAATCTAAAATGTCTTTCATGTACTTTCATTCCTTCAGCTCAATTCTAATTTATTTAGTTAAGTAGACCTGGAAATGACAGTGCAAAGTGGATAACGCTCGGGAAATCACAGTGGGGTTTTTGGAAAATCTTTTATTGCTATGAGAGGGGAGCTAACTTTTTTCACTCATTAACTGCTTTCCCATCTGCCCCTAAACTTTTCTGTCACCGAATGCAAATTCGTGTGCGTCACGCACTGTGAGGCCAAAGAAATCAAAACGTCAGAGTTTGGAGCAGAGAAAGGTTGATTGCGACATCAAGCAAGGAGGACGGGGGTGGCTCGTGCCCAAGAAAACCCAAAACTCCCTGAAGGGTTTCAGCAAAGCATATTTACAGGCCAGGCGAGGGAGGGGGGTCTCACCGTGATCAGCTCATGCACAGTCTCTGATTGGGTGATGTTGAGGGAACAGGGTGGTCAACACTGTCAACCCCTGGATGCCAGAAGGTCTGGGGTCATGTGCTCATGATCATCAAGTAGCTAATTTCTTCCCTTTGGTGGTGGTTTTTAGCATCTGAAGAACTCAGGAAATATACATAAGATACAATTATCTGGGCACTTCTGAGAGAAGCTGCAGCAGAGGATGTAGGGGAGGGGTCTGTCCCGGGAAGGCCCCCCAGGGCCCTGCTGGGTGACATTTCTACTCTCAGTTCTTAAGGAAAGCTGTAGGACCGCACAGCACAAGCCCTCCCCACACTGCTTTGTCTGAAAAATCCAAAGACTCTTGGATGATTTGATGCCTGATCTTGGGGTTCCCATTCCTTGTTCCTTTCTGTAACTTCTGCCAAAACATCACAAGAGGAAGAGAAAGATAATAAGAAACCATCTAAAGTCAATCAAACCACCGTTAATCCCCTACTCCTTCCACACACAATAAACATTAGCTGTAGCTCAATTAAACGCCACAGTTCAGATGCTCACAATGATGACTGCCCCACAATAGCAGTCTTCTCATTACGGTGTTCTGGAGCCGTGCAGACGCCAACTCCCTGCACCAGGGAACTGGGAGCGGAGGAAAACACAGACAAGCAGACGTGCCTGGCAAAGGAAGCAGAAGACAGCTGCTCTTTCCAGAAAAGGTGCATCAGCAGGATATATCTTTTTTTTTTTTTTTTTTTTTGCCAGCACATCACATCACATCACCCCCTGCCCTCCATTCCCCTCTGAGTCATTAACAGTGAAAATACAGGAGAGCTGGACAGAGGCAGAGAACAACAATGTGTCCCCAGAGCCCGGAGCCATCTGGAAGAAGCACAAGTTCTCCCCGAGCCTGGGTGCTACCTCAACAGAAGCCAGCTTGCCTTTCAGACAGAGTGTGCAAAAAGCCTCATTCCTGCGGGTGCCCCAGACACCTCGGCTGATGCTCCCTTTGGGGATGCTAGTTGCATAACAGGGATCCAGAGATGAATTTTAAATAGTTCATTAGGCAGAGAGTGTCGGTAGAAATGGTCTCCCTTTCCTTGAAAAACCAAGGGATAAGCTCAGTGAGGAGGGTGCCTGAGTCGCAGAGACTGGGTGTTCACTCACCCGCCAACCAGCCCTGAGCTGCAGGTACCCAGACTCAGTGTCCCGTCTCCCCAAGCTCGGCCACCACCTTCGTAGGCACAGCGGGGTGCCACCCACACAGCACATCCCCATGCTCTCTGCTCTCTGGATGTGGCCACAATTACAATCTCAGAAGAGGGTTTTTTCCATTAGCCTGACCTTATTGCTCATAAATGTCTCTGTCTCTGAAGATTTCCACTGGGATTACACGAGCATCTTTACTTTCAGAGCAGTAGTGACAAAAGCCATTGCAAGACTAGGGACCTCAGTTCTCAAAATCCTGAGACTTCCTGGCTGGGCCAGACCCTTGTTGAGAATATGTGTGTCTTGGAATAAAATATTGTAGCTGTGAAGGGACATGTTCGGAGCAGGAACCTTGAATCAAGGTTTCTCTGTCCACCTGAGACCAGGTCTCTGGTAAAGTCAGCACAGGGTCAGACTCTCGTGAAGGAGTTTGTCTGCCCTGAAGGCTTCATGCTTCCTGACACAGAACATTTAAGACCACAGTCCGAACACCATTACCATTACATCTGGTCTCTACCATTACATGTGGACACTCGAAACCATGGACCTGAGACAGTCGTCCTATTTGCTCTCCCAAGGGTTACTGTTATTCCAAGGGCTGCCCTAATGTGACTTTCGAGCTGTTTGCAGGCCCTGCTGTAGTTAACTCTGTATCAGAGAGCTTCGATCTAGGATCTACAACTTCCCAAAATTGCATGAAAAGAGCCTCCAGACTTGGGTGGCTGCCCACTTCCGAGAGAGCATTTTTCTAGCTTGCCTACGCCTCAGGGGGCTTCGTGACCCTTCAAGGTCGGCCGCCAGGGCTGGAGAATCCTTGAACTCAGTTTGGCGCTTCAGCTTTGGACCCAGCACATGCCCTCTGGTAAGGACCACATATTCTCAAGGACTTGCAAAACAGCCTCGGAGGGGATCCTGGTCCCGCAGCGGAGGCTCCTGACTGGCTGAGTGAAGAGGATTGGCAGTCCTGGTTGCTTTTTACAATACAGTTCTTCTTCTTTGTTTTGGAAAATAAAACCATACAGTTATAAATATTTACATTTGAAACCAAAACATTTTGACAGCCACCGCAGCTGCTAAATGATTTATGAGACTTGCGAAATCCAATAGAGAAAGACAGAAGACAAACATGTTGTTGCAAAGAACGTATCTCCCTGACTTTGATTTAGGAGGTGGTGCGGGTTTCCTACAGGGTAATTATACAGTAATCCTCCTTAAGGGAGTTAGGTTTAAAAAATATGATACACTTAATTGCCATTCGGTCATTAGCACTGCTGTCATTAAGCTTCAGCTGACGAGTTACCGCCTTAGGAGAGATATATTTCAGTTTAACCTGTGAGAGGGGATGGTGCCGTCTATGTGTCTGAGTCAGAAGTCAGATCCATGGATAAAACCACAACCCTGGGACTCAGAGAAGGGAACATCTCAGTGTGGCTTAAATTTCCTAAACCACATAGGTAATTCTCACATGATTAAATGCGCTAATCAACAGGAAAGCGCCTCTTTTTGTCAGTTTCAGCATTTTTGGTCAAAGTGTGCAGATCACTGGGGAGCCTCTGCTCAACACTGAGGCTCCATCTGTGGAGTTAAACCAGCTGAGAATTGCAGATTTCAACCTGCCTGGGGAATTTTGCTCCTCCCTGGGGAACGAGGCTGTTGGAACAGTAATGGCACATATACTGCAGAGTCAGGAGACCTGTGTTACATCCCTTCTTTGACTCTTCTGGACTGAGTCACCTGGGCCAAGTTAATTTCTCTGAGTCTGTTTCCTGGCCTATAAAATAGGGGAAAAAAAGAATATTAATACTGTATATATTTAATGAGATAATTCAAATAAAGGACCCAGCAGCCGAGTAAGAGTGGGACAGATAGTAAGTCTAATGGCTGTCAGGGCTTGAAAGGGAGCTTTGAAATGACTGACCTCCACTGATACCTGTTGAGAGTCCACTGGGACTTACATAGAGCAAAGTGGGGACTCCAGTTAGTGAGATAGATGTCTGTCCATATACCCCTTCCTTCAGGGCCCATCACTGGGGCCACAGACATGCCTGGATCCAGATGGAAGGAAATCTAGCTGTGGAGAGGGGGTTAGATAAGAACTCCCCCCCCCCCCGCCACCGCCGCCAAAAGAGAAGGCGATGGAAGAAACACATTCTTCTCAGTCGGCAGCTGGCGCCCAGGCATTCAAGGAGAAGAGTGGAGCTGGACCCCAGCTGCATCCCCAGAGCTGGGCCAGGAGGAGCAGTGATGCTCACATGGAAGTAGGATTTGTGGGAGAACCTAGCAGAGACCCTGGGGGAGCCGTTGGATGGACGATGTGCCTGCATCCTTACAGGTATGGAACTGCCACGTGTGCATGTGTGTGCGTGCGAGCCTGTGAATTAGGGTGGAAGAAAGGGAGCAGAGAGAAGACAGTCTGCTTGCCCAGAGCAGCAAGTGTAGGAAGGGCTCCAAGATGACAGTAACAGAGAGGCGACAGTAAAGTTGAAAGAAAGAAAGGAAGAAAGGAAGAAAGGAAGGAAGGAAGGAAGGAAGAAAGGAAGAAAGGAAGAAGGAAAGAAGGAAAGAAAGAAAGAAAGAAGGAAAGAAAGAAAGGAAGAAAGAAAGAAAGAAAGAAAGAAGGAAAGAAGGAAAGAAAGAAGGAAAGAAAGAAAGAAAGAAAGAAAGAAAGAAAGAAAGAAAGAAAGAAAGAAAGAAAGAAAGAAAGAAAGAAAGAAAGAAAGAAAGAAGAAAGAAAGAAGGAAAGAAGGAAAGGAAGAAAGGAAGAAAGGAAGAAAGAAAGAAAGAAGGAAAGAAAGAAAGAAAGAAAGAAGGAAAGAAAGAAAGGAAGAAAGAAAGAAAGAAAGAAAGAAAGAAAGAAAGAAAGAAAGAAAGAAAGAAAGAAAGAAAGAAAGGAGGAAAGGAGGAAAGGAGGAAAGGAGAAAAGGAAGAAAGGAAGAAAGGAAGAAAGAAGGAAAGAAGGAAAGAAGGAAAGAAAGAAGGAAAGAAGGAAAGAAGGAAAGAAAGAAAGAAAGGAAGAAAGGAAGAAAGGAAGAAGGAAAGAAGGAAAGAAGGAAAGAAAGAAAGAAAGAAGGAAAGAAGGAAAGGAAGAAAGGAAGAAAGAAGGAAAGAAGGAAAGAAGGAAAGAAAGAAAGAAAGGAAGAAAGGAAGAAAGGAAGAAAGGAAGAAGGAAAGAAGGAAAGAAAGAAGGAAAGAAGGAAAGAAAGAAAGAAAGAAAGAAAGAAAGAAAGAAAGAAAGAAAGAAAGAAAGAAAGAAAGAAAGAAAGAAAAGAAAAGAAAGAAAGTTCTAGAAAATGACCAAAGGGACATTGCTGGTAAACCTCAGCCTGCTGGGTTTCTGTGAGTTAAGAGCGTTGGACTCTCACCCCGTGATAGACCCGGAGCAGTAAGTGAGCTCTTGCCCTGGAGAAAGGGCACAGAATTGCTGAATGCCTTCCCCTTCCGCAGGCTGGTGGCCCAGAGATGCTTCTGATGAACAAGTGTTGATAAGGGTCATGTGGGCTGTCGATGGACTCAAGGTGAAGGAGAAATCACTTTGGGCTGCGAAGGTCCAAGATTAACTTCTTTTCAAACTGAGTCCTCAGGGTGGATGGAATGAATTTTTTTTTTTTCAAAAATTAAAAATGGAAACTAGCATGAGCAAGAAAACATGACAGCTAAAACTTAAATACCACATTGAGAAGTCAGCAGCAGCCCTACTGGAGTCAAACTGGAAAGGTCGGTGTCCAGAGAGAGCTTTGAAAAACAGGCTGGGACACTTGATCCAAAGCCAGAGAGATATGCAAATACTGATTTTAACTGTCCATCAAACTCATATAATACAAGAAAATGCCCTAAATACATAATTTTTTCCATGTAGTTATTCCTTGTTTTTCTGGACAATGATATTTTCAAAATCAGCAAATACTGATTGTAAAAAAAAAAAAAAAAAAAAAGAAAAGAAAAGAAAAAAAAAGTTGTTAAAACCTATTTCTGTAAAGACTGCTATCTCTGGTTCCTCCCCAAATACCTGTCGGTGCGCAAAGACACCGCTAACATTTACTATCTACTGCGGTCACCTTGGCATGATAGAATGAACAGACTTTAATGGCAGTTTAATTAGATTTTCCATGGGGAAGATGTCACATAGAAGATGCAATTCTGTATTTAGAAACCTGGATAATGACATGAATAAATTTTCAAAAATGCACAAAAATAAAACATGGCAAAGATCACAGAAGTTCTTTCTCTTTCTTCCCCCCTTGGCATTTAAATACATAACGGAGACACTGCCCTGTAACAGCAGTATCTAAGTGGCTTTAATGCTTGCGGGAGTTGGCTGCATATAGAAAGGAAGGTTATATGCCATGCTTGGTATTGTAAGAACAGCAGGATATCACCAAGAAGGATTTTTAATTGATTCGATTTATTGTGGAATGAGAGGAAAGGTAGCTTTATCTCTGCTATTAAAAAAAAAAAGTGTAGACTTTCCCCCAGACACTCAAGAAGGAGAAGACAGTATGGCCAAGAGAAGAATCAGTGTAGACATCATTTTTCCCTAGTGCTGCGGGGACTGAAAACTCAACAGATCCAAATTTTTTTTTTAATCTATTCCTATACATAGAGGTTAAAACCTTCTCTGAGAGAGCCGGGGGTAAAAAGAACACACGGAAGAATATGTTTGGACTCATTTCTCTAGTTGCCACTTAAAACATTTGTCTAGAGATTCAACAGTCATGTCTGCACCTGCAGTGGAAGCCAAGCACCAAATCCAGCAAAGCTCTGATTGGAAGGTTCTGGAAAGCTGTTGATGCCTCTGAGTGGTCTTGGGAAAAGACTCACGGACTCTGAAATGGTGGTTTAAGTATCCCACTGGGCAGCTTCCAGAAAAGTTAGGTTACGTGTGGGAACTGCCCACGCAGAAGATAGAGATTTCTTGAATCTCTTTAGAAGGCTTTAGATGTACAGAGAGTTCTCAATACATCCTTGTACTGAGAAAATCAGATTTAGCAGTGATTCATAAACCCAAGGAGCCTATGGTCAGGTTCTAGGCTGGATGCTAAGGCGAGGCTCCTCTGTGGACCCCCTGGAGGGTGGAGGAGGCCACTGATCACACAAATTCCTGCCCCTTTCCCAAGTCTGCTGAAAGAATCTTCTGAGAATAGAGAAAAGGGGTGATGCTCTGCATTTTAACCAGTCCCTTCTCCCAAGGGATTCTCTATATATGAAACTAGAGAAATGCTCTTGGAGAAATCTGGAAAAAAATTTTTTAAAATAGGAAATGTTTTTAAAATAGAAAAGAATAGCAAAAATCTCAAGATTTCACAGTGACCCTTTCTTGGAAGAACCGAGAAACGTACACATTGATTACTGTTTTTACTAACTTGCTCAGAAGTGATGTGACAGAA
The DNA here is from genome assembly GCF_048773025.1 of Camelus bactrianus. NCBI lineage: Eukaryota > Metazoa > Chordata > Mammalia > Artiodactyla > Camelidae > Camelus > Camelus bactrianus. The sequence goes on along the minus strand of NC_133564.1, from coordinate 31,009,263 downwards.
TAAACAGGACTCTTTTTTTTTTTTTTTTGTGATGACTGTTTGATGACTCATTACCAACATTTTAAAGAACTTATCATGTGCCAGGCACTGCTCTAAATTCTTTCCAGGTATTGTGCCATTTAATCCTAATGGCAGCCTTACCTAGTAACCAGGTGCTTTTGGTAAATTAGGTATTTCTTTCATTACGTCGTGTCCAGAACAAGTGACAGCCAGGGAGAGGATGAGCCAGAGAAAGAGAGATTGACCTTTGGGCCTTGTCCAAAGCACTATATCTAGCTAATTTCCCTCTAAGTAGAAAGATGAACAATACAAACTTAAAAAAGAAAGAAGATAATGAAAGAAACCAGAGTGCCCTTTAAGTCCTAGACAGGAAGCTAACAACTCCTTCCCGATCTAATAAAGATCTAACATCCTGTGTCTGTTTTTCATTAATTTTTATGTCTTTAGGCGTGTGAGTTACTGTCAGGTGGTCAAGCTGCCTTTAGTTATTTGTTTCTATGCAGAGAATAAAACCCTGGAACATTCCCATAAAACACATGACACTCCTCTCCCTGGATTTATTAAAAAGACCCCCAGAGAAGAGAGTTATAAAATCTGATCAAGTCAGCACACTTCCAGCTGTGTAATTGATATCCATTATTTTCTATTGACTGCTGTGAAGAACCCCCATTTCTCTAGTCTAAACAGAATTCCCATCTCTTTGGCGGGGAGGCTGCCACGGGGTAGAGCTAAAAATAAAGTCCATCAGCAAGATCATTTCATAAATTCCCAGAGACTTTCGGACAGCCCTGCAGAGAATGGCTTCCTATAAACTTACTTCTTCTCTGCAAGTCGTTTTTATATTTCAAGTCATTACATTCGTTCTACAAGGTTCTTTTCTATGTATGACATCTCACATAGGCAGAGTACTGACCTCTGGAAGGATCCGGGGGGACAGCTAAGGAAAAAACAGGGGACGTGGAAAAACATCAAGCCTCCATTTTTCCTTCTTCTATCCTTCAGAGATCCCTCTGTCCAAACAACACAAAGATTCCACGCTTTATAATTATTATTGCTTCCATGACCCCAAAACATAGCTTCGTGTCTTATCTTGGGGGTGAAGGGTTGTAAGATTTGTCACACCAAAATCCACCTCTTTGGCATGAGGAGGATTTTGAGCTGATTTTTTTGAGCAACAGCAGACCCAACAGCTCTGAAAACAAGAGTAAAAGTTACCCTTTGATAAAGAAATTTTACATCTATAGAGGAGACCCCCGTTTATAAGGCTGTCTCCCTCTCTGTTTCAGGAAGAGAAGGCTGGCTGTATCACCAGAGAATCTTATCAATGGAGAAGACACCAGTTTAAATCTACATCATTAACCTAACTTTTGTTTGCCATGCTTTTTTTCCTGGTAACCCCCCATAACTCAGACTTCCCTGTCTTTTGCCTTTAGCTGAAGATAGTCTTTAAGGCTGTGGTTTAGATTACTTCTCTCACCTGGTATCTTTCTTTTATACCTGGGGTAAACATATTCATAAACTTCTGTTTGTTTTTCTCTTAATAATTGGCCTTTTCTTATAGGGGGGTGTCAGCCAAGAACCCCGAAGGTAGAGGCAGAATTATTTTTCCTCCCCTACAGAGGCAAAAAGATGAAAAATGTCCCTGATAAGATCTGTAAATTCTATAGCTGAGTTGCAGGAAACGAAACAGATGCCTTTGTAAGTAACTGGAACCCCTTGTAACAGCACTTCGCCCTTTCTCCCGTTAAGCCATTTCAACAGGCAGTCACTGTGGCACAAACACGAGTCTTCAAGCTCCAAAGAGGTAATGAAAGATTCTAGGAATTCCTCTGAATCACTAAGATTGTTAACCGCTGCTATGACCTATAATCCTTCCACAGCTTTTATTTGCGTTTCTGATGGTTTTGTTAGTTCCAACTCTTTGGGGAAAATCCTGGTGGGGATTTCCAGGAATTGGGCCCTGCCCACATTTTTGGCCTTTTATTGTCAGCCTGGGAACTTTCATGGAGTCTGTAGGTGTGTCATGTAGCTGCTAATGTATCAAAGTGAGCCTACAAAGAGACTCAGGGTCCACTGGAAGTTATCTTCCACCATCTTGGGTCTGGTTGGTTCTAACTGGTTTCTGTCATATTCTGTTTTTCTCAATGGCTGTGCCATTCCTTTAACAGCCATGCCCTGCCCCCTTCCCTCCTGTCTCAGTTTCACGTTGAGAGCTTAATCAGGCAGAATGGAAGATGTTTGGGTCCTCCCTTCGAATCCTTTGTGCTCTTAATTTTTCTTCTGAAACCATTTGCCTGTTGTAATTTTAGTTTCTTTGATGGAGTGTTAGTGAAATTACTTCCCTAAACTTTCTTGGGGGGGGAGAAAAGAGTGAAGTCAGCACAGAGTAAAACTAAAGACATTTTTCAAGCCTTTTGACAGTGAGCACTGATCTGCTCACAAGCACTCTTCCTCCTCGAGCAGAAACTGTTCCTCTGTGATTATTTTCTCAGCCAAACAGCTTCAACAGGATTGCCCTTCAGGAGTACACATAGATTGGTTGCTGCCAAGTCAATGTGATGAGCTCCTAGTCATGTTAATGTGGTTTGTTTGTTTGCATCTCTTAAAGATGTTGGAGGTATTTGGAGAGAGCATTTTGCATTCCAGTCACAGAATTCACAAAGCCTGGCCCCCAGGTAAAGAGTGAAATAGGAAGTACTAACATTTGTCTGTGTTTTTGACACTTTCTTATCTTTAGACTCTCTGTCTCTTAGGACCCTTGCTATCAATCAATGCCTCTTTTCCCAGACAACTGGGACCTTACCTATTCGTCCCAGTGTCTTGTGGGAGATTGTGTCCTCTTCTGCCCTAAATGTCCTTACATCACTTACCCCATATGCTCCACCCCACACCTCCACCCTAAAATTTCCTCCCATTGCATGTGCCTCCAACCAGATTCCCTGCCTCCCATCCCACATTACCTGCCACACACAAACACACATCCTTCCCACTGCACCATGCCCAGTATATAGGGTTAAAAGATGAACTGAAGTGTCTTTAAAAAAAATTTTTTTTTTTTTAGTGTCTTAAAATTTTTAAGAGTTGATTCGAACAAAAATTGATTTGAATCAGGCAACATCCAATTTAGCAGATGGAAAGGGGCTCTGAGGAGCTGTACAAAATGAGACTTCTACAGGCAGAAAGGAGTGGAAACAAGGAATTATACTGGCAGGGGAAAAAAAAAAAAGCAGGAGGATTGTTACAAGGTTATTTTCCTTTAGGAAATGGCAGGGGGTCTATCAGGCAGGTGACCTGATTAGCGCTGGTCAGGTGATTCCTGATTGACCAGTTTAAGATTCCATTTCTGGGAGAGCTGAAACTGTATCTGTTACATCTCAGTGTGGTAACTCAGGGCTTAGCGTAAGTGACTCCATTTGGGGCCTGTTGTCTTATTATGATTTCCTTACCCAGTCTCTGCAAGGATCTTTGGGCCCTGAGAGAGGGTACCCCGAGAGGGCAATCCAATCACTAATAAGAAAGAAAATCACCCAAAGATTGCACCTCAGCCTCAGGGAAAGTGGATTTTGGTAGGCAGGAGGGGAGAAGGGGATATTAAAGTCACAGATTTGTGATAAACAGGTCTTTTGTATTCCTTTTATCTGAGTATAAAAAAACTATGTGCACTTTTAATTTATATTTTGCTCTGTATTGACAATTCAGGAATCTTCCGTGTCTGACCCAGTATCTGCTAGAGTCCCTCATCTGTGGACCCACTGGAGAGCCCGTCCCTCTTCTGAGATGCTCCCTGCTGGGGCAGGAACACTAGCAAATTGGTGTAGCTCATTTTATATGCAGTTCATTTCCCATGCATCCCACACTCTGCACGGTCATCCCCAGAAAATATTCGTATGTATTTCCATGCCATTTCCTCCCCTTCTAGGCCTCCAGCTTCTCAGCAAAAGAGCCACTCAGAAGGTCTGATAAGAGGTATAAATGGTCCTCTTTGCTTTTAGTAAAAGGAGGTGGTGTAATTACCCACTTCACTCACTCAACTGCTGTTGGAGGATTTCAAAGGCTCTTCTGAAGGGGACCAAGAGAGGATGAGGCAGGAGGATGTTTTTCTGGGTCCAACACCAGCTAGAGTCAGAAGGAAACACACGAGACTCAGCCACCGCTGTTGGCTCATGTGACTTCCTTCTCTTATATACTAGGCTCCTGAAAGGAAGGAAAGATACCGAGTGGGTTAAACTTCAAGTGAAATTCCAGAAGAAGAAGAAATTGGCAAGGACAGTGGGGTACGTAAGTCTCCAGATCGTCCCTATCTGTCCTCGTTCTGGTCTCTGGGTTCCTGGTTTTAACTGTTTTCTTTAGGATTACAACTACCTGAATTTAAATAGTATCCACTGGCATAAACAAATTGGGATGAATTTTCTCTCCTAACAAAAAGTCCTAAAGCAGGCAGTTGATAGTTTTGGCTTACCTGTTTAGTGATCTATCATAGCCCCCAAATCAAACTCTTTTTAACTTTTGGTTTCATTGTTAGAAAATTGCTTTTTGTTCTCATAGTCTCCCCTTCGTATATAACTGGCTGTTGCTGCTTCAAACATTGCGCCCACATTTAAGGGCAGAAAAAAAGACAGATGAGGGGATGCCCAGACACCTCTGCCACTTTGACCAGGAAAGGAAAAACCAATTCCCAAAAGTGTATTCTTTTATTTCATTGGTCAGAACAGGGTCACATGATTGATCACTCCTCAGTTTGAAGTGAACTGACCAGGGGACCATGTGTTGGTTTTTCCCAGTCTTTACTGTAGAAGCAGTGAGGGAATGGCTACTGTCACATTATACAGAATTATAATCTGATATTGTGACCTTGATCCTTGGTGGAGGCAAGGGGAAACCCTTCTCTATCCTTTTAAGTTCTGTTCTGAGGGTTTGCAAATTAAACTGACAACAGACATTTGAGAGAGAAGATATAGATTTTTATTTACATGCTCATACATGGGAATTCACAGAAAAATGTGACTCCAGGAAGTGATTAGAATTTTGGACTTTTATACCATCTTAAAAGAGATGGGAGTGGGGAAGGGGGCACTCTTGAGAGATAAAATGACTTTAGACAGGAAGAAGAAAAGGCACTTATGGCAAAACAGATGACTTCTTTGAAAGATGGATACATAGATGCTTAGAATAGATGATCGATATGATAGTTTTGTGATAATGTTTGTTTGGGTGCAGGGTCCACTTCTCATCTCACAGAAGATAAGATTAGAGTTGCTTCCAGAAACGAGTTTATGACAACTGTTCTTCAGAGAGGCTCTGCTTTTAGGCAGATGTGGGATTTCAGGATCTTAAACAGCTTCAGATCAAAATAGTTTTTATGCCACTGTGGCTTATTCCAGACCCCTCATCCTCAATCCTGATTTCAGTTTCTCATTTTAGACAACTCCTAACAACTTTGCCAATGACTCAGCATTCTGAATCCTGAACTGTACACAGCCTCCGTCAAACCCCACAAGAGTAGATTTTCCGGAAGGACCTGAATCCTTCTTCTGACTCCCATGCTATTTGGGTTAAAATAGCTGGGGATACAGAGATTAGAACAAACAAACAAACAAACAAACAAACCAACAAAAAACTTGCTTTGTAAGGGGATCAAAAAAAATTGAGGTTATCTCCTCCATTGAAGGGGAATCGTACATGGTGATTCATTTCAGCGAGAGTTACTATTTCTTCCCCTGGCAAATATTAATAACCTAGGGACAAATGGTAAGAAAAATGAGTCATCATCCGTCACTCAAGTGATGAACCTAAAATACCATTTGGCTCAGTCCCCTGCTGAATTCTGCCTCCTGATTGTTTGCCTTTGGTCGTTCCTGAAGCATCATCCTCATGACCTGGGAGGAGGAATTACAGCTTCCTTCTGCCTTTGGTTTGGGATGCCCACCTAGGGAAAGAGTTGATTCTTTTAGGAAAAAAAAAAAAATGTTCCTGACAACTATTTGCAGGTGATTGCTGAATTCCGTGGCATTTTACTTTCTCTAATAAGCACACAAAGTGCTTTATTAGCTAGCTTTTCCCGGGTTGATCTGTTTAGGAAGCATTTTATGACAAAGCCATTATTCCACAAACTAGAACACAGGTGACATGTATGCTTCTGTTTCAAGGTGGAGCCAGGGCGATTTCCCTTAAATGTATTATCCATGCTCACCTGAAATTAATCATAACTCAAGGTCATGGATGAAAGCCTCTGTCCATAGTCTGGAATCTTCGAGCAGCCCAAACCAGGAAGGTTTATACTTGAATTTTATAACTCCTATAAACTCGCTGTGGTTCCTGTTTTATGGACCTGATAGTCTGTGACAGGGGGAAGCCAGATGGTGATGATGTGCTATTTACAGCCTTTTCCAACCAGGATTCTGCAAGAGAATTATGCCCTAATGTCCCAAGGCATCCATTGGATGTTATGAATTAACTTCTCTCTTGCTGCTCTAAAGTGATGCTAGCTACGGACCATCCTAGGGAGAACTGAGTAAATATCACACACGTGTTGTGCTTTCTGTGGTTCAGACGAGTCCCAGCTGAGAAAGCCTACCTGGGACTCAGTCACAGCTGAGCCTGTGAGCAGCCTTGTGACTCAAAGCAGTTCATCTATTTGGTAGCCTTAGTCTCCTTCTCTGAAAAAATGAATGGAATGTTTCAGGTTAATTCTAAGATGCCTTCTTAAAATAATCTAATAATAATTTAAGATAATCTGCTCTGTTGAAGGTTGTTCCAGAAAGTGTGGGATCTTAGGGAAACTCATCCTCTGCTGTGTTTGGTCACACGTCCTTCGTTTTTCATTCTACCCCTCGAACAAAGTGGGTTGGAAATTCAAGAAAAATATGTTCTGAGTCATCCTTCTCCTTCCCCATTGTCCTCATCATCCCCCTCCAACTTGTCCCTCATTTCTGCTTTGAACTGTTGATGCTGAGGGTACCAAAGCCTTCATTCAGTTAAACACTCTTTGGGCTTGCCAAGTTACAAAGGGTTAAGCTCTTTGATGCTGACTGAGTTGTCAACAACAAATTCAGCGCCTTCTTCACTACATCCGTGGCTCACCTGTTTCTCTCTTTAGAGAGAAATTTGGAAATACGGGAGCTAGGGGTCCCCCATGATACCTCAATGTGCAGATAGATGCCAGGAAATGGGCAGTGCCAGGGGCTACAGAAACTGCCAGATCTTTTTCTTTCCTTCCTTCCTTCCTTCCTTTTTTCTTTCTTCCTTCCTTTTCTTCCTTCCTTTTCTTTCTTTCTTCCTTCCTTCCTTCCCCTTCCTTCCTTCCTTCCTCTCTCCCTCCCTTCCTCCCTCCCTCCCTCCCTTCCTTCCTTCCTTTCTTTCTTCCTTCCTTTCTCCCTTCCTTTTCTTATACTTGCAATGTACCCAAACATTTCTTTCCTGTCCATGTTTGGGGGGCAAGAGGGAAGCTCTGGCTCAACCAGGCTGGATTGACTTGGGTTCAGATCTGTTAGTGTCTCTCATTCTGAATCCATGCTGAAGGCGTAACAATTACCTGGAGTCTGTCCATCTCGGGTGGACGACAGAACAACAAAAAGACAAGCAGAAATAGGTAATGCCTTTTGAAAGCCACACTCAGAACTGGCATATGTTACACTGGTCAAAGCAAGTCATACGGCCAAGGCCAAAGTCAGCGAGCTAGGGAAGTGTATACCATCCCTGGGAAACCGTGGCAAGACTGGAGAGAGAATGAAGTTTCATGAACAAAGAGGATGCTGTAACAGCATGTAAAGTGTGTTACACACAGTTGAGCACACCCCACCTCAAGGATGTCCCATCAGCTTCGTTGCTGCTACCAGGACTCTCCATCTATTTCATTTATCCCTTCGCCAATCTGTTTGCACATTTCCCCATACCAATGATAAAACCAACCATTGTAAAGCAGGAGGGGACCACTCTAAGACCACGTGCTTGCATATGTTTCTCCGGAGCAGTGTAGGGTCCCCAGAAGGAGAACTCCTCTCCTATACTGCAGACATCTTATTCAGCATCCTTCCCCACTCTTTCTTCTCTTAAGCTTTCTTTGCTCACCAAGGTTGAAAATATATCTTATCACTTCCTCTGCATCAGCGTTGTCCCATAGAAATTTAATGCTAACCGCATACACAATATAACATTTTCTAGTAGTCACATTTTAAAAAGTAGTCAAAAATGCTCAACAAAAATGTCCAAAATACCGTCATTTCAATATGCAATCAATATAAACATTACTGAGAACTTTATTAATGAGACATTTTACATTTTTTCACTCCTACTATGGCTTCAGAATCAAGCATTTTTTAAATCTTATAGCACATCTTAATTTAAATTCCTCATTTTTCTCCACAAAAAGCTACTGGGTACATTGAAGTGTTACAGCTTTTATTTTTCCTTTGTCATACGTGTGTGTCTGAGTTTCTTCTTCCCATTAGAGTGGATGTTTTTATTTGTGTCTCTCCCAGGATACCTCTGATGTTGGTTTGGATCTCAGTCTAGGTCTGACCAGGCATTAAATTGATGAATAAACAAACAAGCAAGCAAACAAATCATTCACAGTTAGAGCTAAAGAAATAAAAACACCAACGTACAGATTAAATCGTTTACAGACTAAACATCCATCTTGTCTGCAGGTGTGTAATCCTACCTGGGGCTCCCTCAGATCATCCTAGTTAAGATTTAAAGGATAGAGTATCAGAATGTAACACACACTCAGATGATTTTTTGAAGTCATTTATTTGATCAACCTATGAAGCCAAAGTTTCTCTCTGTCACGAGGTAGCTGAGGTTTACTGAAGCAATTCAACACAACTTATTTTTTTATAGATATACTTAACTGGGATGATGGCAAGGATGTTATGTGCCTATAAATAAATCCATAAGAAGCAACAGAGCATGTCAGGCAGTAAGTTGTGGGGAGAATCAGTGAGATTGGATACGGAATAAGGAGGCTAGCTCATGATCTCTAGGTTAGGGTGTATCGGGTATCAACAAGGAATGCTTGTCTCCAGGCACTTGGGTTACTGACGGTCATTCTGAAGTCCTTCTCTCCATGCTGAACTGTCTGTGCGTGTTGTGTGCAAGGCTGGTTAATTTTGTGTCTTAAGCACTATGGGACGCAGAGAACTCTAATGGAAACATAACTTGTGTATTTCCCATGTCTGTTTCCCAAGTGTGAATCATGGATTTATCTCATGGGTGAGACACAACATTTAATGTTAGGTCTATGTGGGTAATGGAAGAATTTTATTTAACAAAACCACAAAAAGTCTGCTTGTAAACCAAAAGAATAGCCCCATCTTAGGATCTGTGTGAGCCCAGGATGTAGACACACGGTTTCCCACTGATGCGTGTGACGTCCTTCCTTGTGGAGAGGGCTCGGTAGAGCCCACCGGCTTTGTGCTGGAACTCTCTGAGCTTCAAAACTTATTCTTCCATTTATTAGCTGTGGGTCCCTGCACAGACAAGTTAAGCTAAGTCTCAGAGTTCTTTTTTTTTTTTTTTTTAAATTGGTGTAATAATAGTAAGCTCCTCACAGGCAGGGTTAACCTTGCATATTATACTAAGCACTCAAAATATGTTAGCTATTGATAATTTTAGGAAAGAGAAAATATTTTTGGCTATTTTTTTTCTGCAAAAATCTCTTTATTTGTACCCGAAAAAGAGAATTAAATAGCTACCATCTGAGAAAGCTGGACAATCCTGTCTGAACATACAGCTTTCTTCGTGTCTTATTTTGCCCAGGTTTCTAAAACTTCCTCGTAAACTGACATATCCATGAAGAAATAAGGACCTAACAGACCCATTTCAGTCAACTCTTTAAACATGTTGAAACTGAGCATTGTTATGCATCATCTATCTTTTGGTTTAAAAACTAGGATCAGCAGAAACATCAGACGCCTGTGGAAATTCACAGTCATCCCTCATTTGTTTCCTCAGTGTCTCATCTCTGGCAGCAATTTTTGACTCCTACATCTTAGACCTGGTTCTTAATTACGCCAGAGTCATTATTTTGTTGGAATCTATCAGTTGTGGGAAAGATACACACAATGATTGTATCAGCTTTTACATCTCAAACGCATCTCAAATCGTAAGGGACCAAGAAAGTTAGTCTTAGAAGGTAATTAACTGCTTTGTCCTCCGTGAATTGAATTATTAACAATCTAGTCCCCAACACATGCAGTCTAGTTGACTGTATCTATTTGCAGCCCAGTACTTTGTTCTCAGGCTGTTGTACCGTTAAGATAATTAAAGATATTTACACTTATCTTGCCAGTAAGAACATTGCTCTTGCTGTTAAGGAATAATTCTAATCTAATGTGATTTATATTTACATAATATCCTGTTGTAATATCAAAAAACACTTTGTTGCCAGACAGCGGAAGGTATTGAAATTGCGGTTTACGGAAGGGAAAGAAAGGTCACGAATAATTACTGTCAAATAGAACAGTTAGCTTATTTTATCTGTTTGCTCCAACAAAATTAAGCTTGTTTTCTCTTGGAAGTAGTTGCCACGTAACGGAGGCACCTCTGTCAATTTCTTAACTCAGTTTTCCGCTTTTCCTTCCCTGGGTGTAATGCCATGGACAAAGTGCATTTCAAAATTCAATTTTGCTTTCTCTGCCTCCTGTGAATCAAAAGTCATCCACAACAAGTCATAACAAAGCTTTTTTTTTTTTTTTTTTTTTTTTTTTTTTACCAAGGAAGGACAAGTTTGCACAGGAAAATAAAAATAAAATGTATAACCATCATTCATTCAGATGGTAATGTTTGAAGCCCCACGTACCCCAGTTTCAAATCATGTTAATGAACTTGGTGGTTAAATTATAATCATGTGGATAATTCGAACTGACATCAACCTTATAACGTCAAAAGTATTTCAAGTCACATGATTTTGTTTCCATGTTAAAGGTTTAGATGCAACCTGAGAACCCGGAGGGGGACCTGCCCTCTCAGTGTCCCCAGGACAGAAGGAGTTCTTGGGAGGCAGGACTTGCAAAGCTAGAACACATTAGGATGGTTGGTGCTCCAGAACGTAAAACTCAAAGAAGTATCTCAGGATAGCTCAGAATTTAACACGGGGATCTTCTTCCAGGTGAAGAAAGTCTGAGTCCTTTATCCTGTGTTCATATGGTTACACTTTTTTAAGCATCGTTTGTAAATCAACTTTTGTCCTGGGCACCAGGGATTCAGGCTCAGGTCTGGTCCCAGTTAGATGCATAATAAGAGAGAGAAATAAGCAATCAGAAAATTCAGAATTGAGGTATGTACAAGGTCCGAAGGGACATCAAAGAGTATAGTAAGAATTTAACTTGTTATATTTCTGATGTCTGTTTTCTAAGTTTGACTTCTGATATTTATGCCGGTTAAAATAAAGTGTCAGATTTTTCACATATAATTAAAATAAAATTTTAGCAACTTAAAAAATTTCTGCATACATAACCAACAAACTCATCCACTAAGTCATAGGTGAAAAATCAAAAATTCCTGAAATAAATCACTTTTGGGTTCAGTATATAGTTAACCTTATTTCACAAACAACCCAAAGATTTATGAATTCTACCAGCATTTTGACCAGCATTCTATTATGATAAAGGGGTCGATTCACTGAGAAGACATACCAGTTTCTAAGTGGAAATAACCTAACAAAAGAGTTTCAGAATATATGAAACAGAAATTAAATAGAATTAAAAGGAGAAAAAGATGAATTGACAATTATAGTTAGAGAATTCAGTGACCTTCTCAATAAATGACATAAGAAATAGACAAAAGTAAATACAGAGAAAAATACAAACAAGACTGTCAACCAGCTTGACCCACAGGGTGTTGGTAGGTCCGTCCACATCAACCCAACCACAGAAGATTATACACCCTTTTCAAGTGCACATGGAAAGTTTGCTAAAGTAAATAATATTCTAGGCTTCATAAAACTCTCCTCAATACATTTATGAGAACTGAAATCATACAAAGTGCGTTCTCTAAGGACAACATACTTAAACCAGAAATCATTTTCTAGTTTACAGAAAAATTTCTGGAAGAACACCCTGAATATTTGCAAATAAAACAACACATTGCTCATTAACCCACGTGTCAAAGAGGAACTCGCGGCAACACTAAAAACATGAAAAATAAAAATATCTGTTTTAAAAATAGAAGTATTTGATATGAATTCTTTAAATATTCATAATAAAAATAGTTACAGTGCAATTCATTGAGATTTCTCACATCTTAGGTTACTTTTCACAGTAATTACCCCGATTTTTTTTTTTAAAAACTCCAGTGCAGAGATTTCTAAATATAAGAGCTAGGATTATGTCTACCGTGTCCCTGGCACTCATAAACATCCAACCTATAGCACCTCATTTATTTTTTAACATCGACTTGTATTACACAGATTTCTATTATTCTGCCCATTTTACAGCTGGGGAATCTGAGGCAAAGGAGGTTCAGAAACTTACCCAAAGTCACAGAACTATTATTAACCTGAGGTCAACCTGGGATTCAAAACTTGGGATGTCCTGGCTCTGTAACCAGCTCATTATGATTGATTGATACCTGGGCACTTATAAAACAGAAGCAACCACCATTCTCCTTATGGTCTGCACGGGGATCATGAGATACGTGGGCACCTGTGCCAAGATGGGATGGCTTCGGATGATGTGCAAAGCTCTCGGTGCTGTGGGGCCATCTCCTCAATGTTCAGAGTCAGCTTTTACAGTGTCCTTCATCTCCATTTAGGAAATTTATAAGCAGCACCTGCCCACCGTGGGTACTCTTCAGAACCTCAGAAGAGTAAAACAGTGTCTCTCATCTAAAATTTTTGTGATTTTTTTCCCCCTAATGCCTCTACATTTTCATCCCCCTGAAGCTAATGGCCACCCCCAACAATGCTGGACATCAGTACATGGTAAGAAAGAGCATCGTCCTTTGCAGAGTCAGAATGTCCCTGTCATTTCCCCTGCAGGGGAAAATGCCAAGACAGAATAATTGTTTCTTACACGGCTCTGAGTCTCAATCTTCTCTTCCCTTAAGGATTCATCTTAGGATATTTACCTTCTTACTTTTCCGTCACTGCCTCTCACTGATTACATTTCAATCTGACTCGGCAGATCTTTACAACTATCTTTTCAACATTCCTTTCCTTTAGAGCCAAGTGGTCTAAACCCCTGTGGCCTCACTTCCTCCCGGCTTCCGAGATTGGATGTCTTCCTCTTCTACACCGTTGAAACCCCTCTCCCTCAGGTGAATTCCAGTCGCAACGTTCAGTTTCCATCCTCCTATGCTTTCTCCAGAAAAAAGCCTTCATTCAACACCATGGCTTCCGCTAGCAAATGAATACTGATAATGTCTCCTCTCGCCTTGCACTCAAGCTGAAAGTCTGTCTTCCTTGCTGCTCAGAGGACAAATGCTTTAAGAAACCTGGCCATCCATCTAATTAAATAAGATGTTTCATGTGAAACAAAACAAAACCCTCTCCCCTCTTTCCAAGTATCTGTTAAAGTCAAACATTTTAAATCAGCATAGCTTACTTCTCTTCTTATCACCCAAATCCTTAGTCACTGAATCTCACATATTTTTCCTTTACACTTTCTAATCGAGCATCTCTCCTTCTCCATTAGCCGCTAGTCCTTCAGATCCTCACCTCGTACTGGGATTTTCATTCTGATATCTCTCTACTGTCTCTCCTACTCGAATCCTCGGTGCACTTGATAATTATTAGGATTCTTACATCATTTTATTTCCAACGGGTCCTTCCCCGTAGTAAGAGACTGCTGCATGCTTGTCTACTGTACCAATCTCAAATCTGCATTTGTAGCTGAAATCAATTAGCCTACTCTACCTTTCTATAATAGACACCTTTGATTTTGGTCTGACCAGCTGCCCTTACCATAACCTTTTTCAGTCCTAGTAACCATCCTCAGCATCCTATCCCTTGATGCCAGTGGGAACAAGGACCCAGGTCTGATCAATTGTGGAGTCTCACCCCTTCCTGCAAAACTGTGACTATGTACATCAAGAATGGTCACCTGCCCAACCTGCCCAGGCTGAACCAATCAGCACCCCCCGCCACGGGCTAGATTCCAGACCTGTGAGAGAAAAGCCGTCTGCTACAGGAATCACGAGCTGTGAAGCCATCTGCCATGTTTCTTTCAAGGAAGAATGCACGCTTCTGGGTATATCCAAAAGAGAGAAGAAATACGGAACACAAATTAATGTTGTTTGAGCATGTTGATCAAGACACAAATAAAGCCTGACTCACTCTTGGACTTCTCAGACGCCTAAGCCAACACATTCAATTGTAGATTCAACTTTTTATATTGGGTTTCAGTCATTTGCAACAGGAAGAGTCTGCCTGTCATATTAACGTACCCATCGTTTGGTTTATTATTGGAAAACCATGTAGAGAATCCAGAGATGAAGCTGAATCAGTACCATTTGAAGTTTACAGTCAATTTGGAAGAAGATTGCCCTATGTTAAGGTAAGATGTGTATGTTTATATTTGGTAAGGGTTTCCAGGGAAGGAAAGAGAGAGCTAACCAACTACAGAGAAGTGACTGATTCTGAGCAGGTGGAGTGGGAAAGCTTCTGGGCACAGGTGCTTTCCTTCCTCATCTTATTATTTATTATTTTTATTTTTTAAGAAGGCAGTTCTCACAGGGACTGAAATAGTTGGTCAGAATGCCACTTCTGCACAACTGAGGGAAATACACTAAAATCTGTTTCACTGTGTGAGGTGTGAGAGACAGGATGGTGGAATGATTAAGAACATGGTTTCTGGGGTCGGCTATCCGGGGTTCAGGTTCCAGTCCCACGAGTCACTAGCTCTGTGTGACTTCAGGCAAGTTACTTTACTTCTCTGTGCCTCAGGTTAAGTGAGTGTGCGTGTAAATCCATAACCGTATCTCTGTCTGCACCTATTTCTACACAGTATCTGCCACGTGATAAATACGGCATGTTGGCTGAATATTTCAGAAGCAGAAATGAAGCTTTTCATATTTAGTTGAGAAATTTTACAGATTTTGACTCACTGTCAGTAAGTTTTTAAGCAACATTAACGATCATAGATGAAACACAGATGACCGCGTGCCTGGAAGCTAACCAAGCCTTGGAGATAGAATTTCAATGTCCTATTTACAGTGGCAATTCACTTTTTTCCCCCAGTTTTATTGAGATGTAATTGGCAGATAGCACTGTCTACGTTGGAGGCATACATCTTAATGATTTGACTTACATCCATGATGAAATGATTATCATGGTAAGTTTAGAAAACTTCCATCCTATCATTTAGATACAAAATTAAAGGAAAAGAAAAAAATTTTTTTTCTTGTATTGAGAACGCTCAGCATTTATTCTCTAAACAACTTTCATGTATAACCTACAGCAGTGTTAATTACATTTATCACGTCGTATATTCTATCCCAGTAATTATTTATCTTAAAACTAGAAGTTTGTACCTTTTGATTGCTTTCATCCAGTTCCCCTTCCCCCAGCCCCCTGGGCATAAATGCTTTTTGAATCAGACCTGGGAAGATCGGTTAAGTTCTCAGTACGGCTCTTAAATTTGATCCCCGAATATATCGTACTATTATTTTGCTTGCATACGTTCATTTTTTAAATCCTTTCCAATCCTGTTTGTTATTCTGGAATTATTTATCGTGAAGGCCCCCGTTCAGAGGTAGCGCCGTCTCCTTCCTGCTTGTACCAGGATCAGTTATTCCGTGTGTAAGTACATCTTCTCCTAATTAGCTGGTACCCTCCTGAAAGTAAAGATTGTGTTATCATCTCTTCAATATTTACCAAGGCACCTAACACAGCTGTGGGCACAGAGTCCTTAGAAAACCAAAAAGGGACACAGACACTAAGTGTCTGTCGGTGGTATATTAGCTTCATTACTGAGTGATCCTGAAAGCTTCTTGATATTTTCAAGTCAGCAAACCTAGTAGCCAGGAGAATTCCATTCTCTTCCATGAAATTATTTCAGCTTGCAGAGGAAAATAGATTAAACGATGTTTGACTGACAGGTCTAAATCGAGACTACTTTTTTTTTTTTTTTTTTTCACCTGCTTTCACCTCTAAGCCTTTAACTGGCATCTTGGGATTAAGGACATTAAAGGACTTTATGATTGAGAAAATAAAATGTTTATAAAGAAGACGATGAAAAGAGACAGAAGTAAAAGCTGAAGGAGTATTCAGTGTAGATGATTCAAAGCAGCAAGTGAAGTAAGATATCAGTAAAGACATATGATGACATATTTAAATGCTTTTGCTGTAGAACAGTAAGATGCCAAAGGCTTTAAAACACACAACAATGAAAAAACAAAACAAAACAAAACACACAACAATGTGAAGCCAAAGACTTAAGAGGCTGATGTGACTAAGAGCTTAGAGCTGCTCTGCTCTGAGAGCGATAGCTGAAGGTCATCTCCTTGAGATTAAATGCATGGAAAATAGTTCTTCCCACAGAAAGGGCAGCAGCAACTGAAGTGAGGCCAATCAATGTGTGACAGTAATTTCACAAATAGAATCGCTGGGTAAAGATGTGACAACATAACGCTGCAGAAAAATTGTGTCTTTGCTCAGGGAAAACAGACTCATCAGAGAAGAAAGGAAAAAAAATCAGCAAATATCTGATTAGGTTTAGATTAGGGCAGATCGAGCTTTTATGGGGCTTAATATTAATTTGGGGGGATTATCTTTAAAAAACACCACCACAGATGAAGACTTGGTACAAATTATTTACTTAGAATAAGGGACGAAATCTCAACAAATCACAAATGTATATAATGGCACATATATTATAAAGTCTATAAAGTAACAATAATTAATAGTCTGGCACATTTCTTTTTTTTTCCTTTTTTAAATTTTTTTAACTTTTTTTATTGAGTTATAGTCATTTTACAATATTGTGTCAAATTCCAGTGTAGAGCACAATTTTTCAGCTATACATGAACATACATATATTCATTGTCAACATTTTTTTCCGCTGTGAGCTACCACAAGATCTTGTATCTATTTCCCTGTGCTACACAGTACAATCTTGTTTATCTATTCTGCATATGCCTGTCAGTATCTACAAATTTCAAACTCCCAGTCTGTCCCTTCCTACCCCCACACCCTTGGCAACCACAAGTTTGTATTCTATGTCTATGAGTCTGTTTCTGTTTTGTATTTGGTTTTTTTTTTTTTAGATTCCACATATGAGCGATTTCATATGGTCTGACACATTTCTTTAATGACTTCTGCATTTTTTTTTGCTGTGCATTATTTGATTGTCTTTTCCTATGAGAGAGATTTTTTTTTATAACATCATTCTCTATAAACCAAATGTGAGAATGATGTTAACTATACTATCTTTCCTTCAAGAAGGATAACTGGCTTTCCTGTAGCATCATTGGTCCAAACATTTTTGCTATCAATAGTTTAGGGAAGTTTTCTGCTTAATAACTCAGTGTTGGTCATGTCATATAAATTATTAGGATTGCTGACAAGTTTGGGAATCTTCTCCCCAGTTTCTTTCTTAGATAAGCTGTTACAAATATAGTTGTTGTTTTCAATACTGCTAAAGATTTAAGCCTTACAAATAAGAATTTGGATAAATTCTGTTTTGCGCTATTTCCATTAAAAAAAAAAGAATGCATGATGCTTTTATGATGCTATATTCTGCTTACAAGTAAATTCTTGAAATAGAATTCTCTGCTTATAATTTTATGCAGGGAATGATTAGAGACAAAAACTCCCACAGGATAGCTTGTAGTTTATATATTTCACATCTTTTTCCTCCTTCACTATCCACATGACTCCTGTGGCAAACACTTTCGTATTTTGAAAGCAACATTCTGTCATCGTAAAAAGGATGACCACAGATGGCTAACAATAACTTAACTGTACCCGGGAACCAAAAAAGTATGTCCACCTAAACCCAAACTAAATGCATCCTCAAGTCAACTGTGACAAGGCCAATCCTCAAAATACCACCGCCATTTCAACGCAACACAAGGGACCACAAGGGAAGGTGGGTAGCGCATCGGTCTCAACAGATTACAGTTATGTCCCTTCTGCACATTTTACGAAAGCATATAACTCTGCGAACAAACTGTTAAACACCTCCCAAGGCCAGGCAAGCAAGGGTTCATGAAACCTAGTGGTTAAATACTCACCTACGTGGGAAAAAGACAATTCAGGAAAGGATGCTGTAAAGATTTCTCTTTTTGTGAAATGCATGTAAACTCTGCAAAACATAATCTTCGCTTTTAAAACTGTGAAATTTAACATGTAAACAGGAACGTGCATGTATTTGCCCCCTGGGCTGCCATGACAAAATATGGCTTAAACAGCAGAAATTTCTTTTCTCTCAGATCTGGAGGCTGGGAGCCCAAGATCAAGGTGCCGGGTTGGTTCCCCCTAAGGCCTCGCTCCTTGGTCTGCAGACGGCCGCCTACTTCCTGTGTCTGCACTTGGCCTTTTCCCTGTGGGCCTGCATCCCTGGTGTCTCGTCCCCTTCTTTCAAGGACGGACACCAGTCCTACTGAATTAAGACCCTGCCCTCATGACCTCATTTAACCTGAATTACCTCTTGAAAGACCCTGTCTCCAAATACAGTCATATTGGGTGTCAGGGCTTGACCATATGAACTTGGAGGCAACAAAATTCAGTCTGAAAAATCTTCAGTACATCTCTTGGTATTTTCCCCTTGACTCTGCATCTAGGAGGTTTAGTAGAAATGAGCCTTGAATTGCTTCCCCTGTGCTCAATTAGTGCCCTTTGTGAATTGGGACTGAAGATGCTTAAACTGGAAACTTATCTATTAGGCTCTACTTTCAAAGCTCCGTACCTGCAATGAAAACACAGGGAGATTCTATATTATTTCTGTTGCTATTTTTGACCAGCAGCACTGAACCGGAGCTGATGATAACGGCGACAGTGGTAAATGTTCTGAGAAGTCTGCGTCGTGGGCACTGGTGAACTCCCGCCGACACACTGGTCATCACTGGACCCTGCCTCTGATGCTGCGTGCGGTACAGGTCCATTGAGGAGCTGTTCCGCTCTGGGGTCCCATCAAAGGGGTACCTGCTGTGGTCTGATTCCAAATTCTGAGATGGAGCTGGTCCCCTGTCATTTTCCTCTGAGGGGCTCAGAAGATGCCATCCTCCAATTTGCCACCTTGACACGTAAATTATTTTGAACTGAAGGCTATGAAGTCCCAGCAGACTCAAGGAAAACTTTTACCTCTCCCTTAATACTGAGAAGAATTTAGCCAGGGGGGCTTGTAGCAGAAAAAGAGCTATTAAACCAGAGATAACGCTTTTCTTTTTAATCTGAAAGACTTGTGTGTGTAGCGGTGTAAACTTGCTTACCCAATACCTGCTCTTCTATTCCTGTGAGTCACCTCCCTGCCCTTTGAAGCCCTGTCCCCCACCCCACTCCATAACTAAGGGAGGCAGGTGAGCCCCAATTGTCCAACTTGCCTGTGGGTCTCATATTTTCATGGGACTTCATATGTACAAAATTAAATTTTTCTCCTGTTCATCTGTCTTATGTCAATTTGTTAGCCCAGCCAAAGAGCCTAGAAGGGAAGAAGGAAATTTTTTTCCACTCCTGTACCTCTAAACCCAAAGAGTAACAGGCTGCACTATTTACTTGGCACTGAGAAAAGAGGAAAGAGTTCAGGCTGTAGCCGAGCGGGACCCTCTGGGGTCTTCCCGGGATGGAGCCCTTCCCCGGGAACCTCTGCTGTAAGTCTTCTCTGAGAACAGTATCTCATGCATGTGTCCTGAGTTTTTCAGATGCTAAAAACCACCACCCAAGGGAAGAAATTAACTACTTGATGATGGAGAGGACGTGGCCCCCAGACCTTCTGGCACCTGGGGGTTGATGGTGTTGACCGCCCTATTCCCTTGACGTCAACCCATCAGAGATTGTGCACAAGCTGATCACACACCCTGCGACCCCCTTCCATTACCCGCCTTTAAATATGCTTTGCTGAAGCCCTTTGGGGAGGTCAGGGTTTCCCTGGGCGTGATCCACCCTGTATTCCTGGCTTGGTCCTTCAATCAACCTTTCTCTACTCCAAACTCCAACATTTCAGTTTGTTCAGCCTCACAATGTGTCCAGCACACGAACTTGCCTTCAGTACCAAGGCTTTTTCAGTCGTTTATAGGTACAATTATAGTAACTGCAACTCTTTTTTTTTTTTTTTTTTTTTTGCAAAAGTTACTGCGTTTCAAGTGCCCTGACTATCAGTACAGAAACCCACTGGCCATGTTATATCCCGCTATTTCCTTTATGCTGTGGGAGGGGACCTGTGTCCTCATTTTTGGCTTCTCTTCAAGCTGCCATGACACATCTCGCAGTCAGCAGCCTGGCCTTCCTTGGATGACTCTCCACCAGGTACCTCCAGCCTTTGTCGGCATCCACTCCTGTTACAGCCTCGCTGGCCTCAGACGAGGAACACTGTTCTAGGCTCTCCTGCTCCGTCCCAGGCACGCAAGAGATGCTGACAATAATCTTTCACTGCCTAAGTAAGATCTGGTTGCAAACGCCGACAAGACTTTACAGAAATTTCAGGTACATAAGAAGGAAAGTGTAACAAAGAAAAATTAAAGATGCTTCTGGGAAGGGCTACTCTCTGAGACCACAGACTCACACTCATTTTCAAGGACTTTACATTATAACTCAGTCATGGCGTGTCAGTTGTCAGACTACTCTCTCTCTATAAAGCCCCCGTGGCTTTTGTCCATGCTTCGAATCAGAGCCTTGCTCACATTCATTGCCTCTGTTCTGGGATCTGTGACCTCAAAGCAACTCCCAGATCTGCAGGACTTCATACACACCCCAGAGGGACAAAGTAATCAGAAAAAGAGAATCAATCATTCGTATGTTCTGGATTATTTCTAATAACGCCAGCAGCACATTTCAAGCTAATGCCATGAATCTAGGTAAGTCCCTGTTTTAGGAGTACTTTATGGTATGTCAAGCAATGTTATTGCAAGAAAACAGGCCACAAGACGATGGTCATGTCCCAGGTCCCAGGTGAGTCCCTGGGATGCACCCCATCAACTGAGGGTTAGTGGCTTCGCTTCAGGAAAGAATTCAAGAGTGAGTCATAGCAGAGTGAAAGTAGAATTATTCAGGGAGATACACTCTCCATAGACAAGAGTGTGGGCTGTCTCAGAAAGGAGAGTGGCCATGAGGTGCGGGGGTGGTTAGCTTTTGTGGGCTGGGTAATTTCATATGCTAACGAGTGGGAGGATTATTCCAACTATGTTGGAAGGGGTGCGGATTTCCAGGACTTGGGTCCCTGCCCACTTTTTGGCCTTTTACAGTCAGCCTAGGAACTGTCATGGCACCTGTGGGTGTGCCATGAGGCTCAAGGTCTACTGGAATGCGAAGCTTCTGCCAT
The DNA here is from genome assembly GCF_048773025.1 of Camelus bactrianus. NCBI lineage: Eukaryota > Metazoa > Chordata > Mammalia > Artiodactyla > Camelidae > Camelus > Camelus bactrianus. The sequence goes on along the minus strand of NC_133564.1, from coordinate 30,987,850 downwards.
CTTGGTTCTGACCATCTAACCCATCCTCAGTTGCTGTGCGATTCTTTTAATGGTTGTGCCCTGCCCCCTTCCCTCGTGTCTCAGTGAGAGGTGAAGATTTTGCCTGCCTGTCCTTGCTGCAGTTTCTGAATCATTTCTAGATCTCTCACAAGAAACTGCTGAAGCAAGAACACTCACTTCTCCAAAAGGGATGAGAAATAAGTTGTACTCTAAATCAATACTTGGAAGTAAAATATTTTCTCTAAGGCATTTTTTAAAAATATAGATTGCAATTATAGGAGAAGAAAAATATCCTTCCTCTAACCTGTTAGGTTTTGTGCTGGGGTGTGTGAATTAACTTGACAGAAAGATATTAACAGGAGAAATGATTTGCTTTCCCTGCATATAGGGGTCCTCACTGAAAAGAAGTGAAAACCCTAATGAAGTTGTTAAACCTGGAAATATATATATATATAATTTTAACAAAGGGTGATAAAGTGTGGAGAAGAGACTAGACAAAGGAAAAGGGGAGTGGAGTAAATTGTGGGAAAGTGACTAGGAAATGTAAGTTCAATAATGTAAGTAAGAGTTGTTTAGTAAGCACTGTTATGCACTCTCAGATGATAAGAATTGTCTCTGGTGACAAAAGGAGACCGGAGGACACCTTTACAAATGGAAATTTCCTGATTTCCTTTATAAAAGGGAAACTTATGCTCTGCTTTTAGGCAAAAGGAGGGAAAGACGGAGAGCTCCTCCAGTGTTTGCTGTTCCTTAACTGCCTTCAGCTCACAATAATCCTTATGCAAGTAACCCTTGCCCAAAGAATCCTTTGGCAAGCAGCTGATTTGGGGGCTGCATATTCTGATGTCCTTCACAACCCAGTGGAATGCTTGAAGTCAACAGAATGGAGCACTTTAGACATTTTAAAAAATGAAACAAAATAGAAATAGAAGTGATCAAGCCCCTGTGTGGGAGGAGGGAAATCGCTTTGTGAAATAGCAGTGTGCTTGTGTATTGGATCACGTGTAAAATGTAAAATGTATTTTTCAGAGAGGGTCTGTGAAAGAGTTCGAGAAATGTTGTTTTCATGAAACAAGTCATCTAAATATGTCACTTTAGCTGCAGCAAAAGTAACCCTTCAGATTGCTTTTTTTTTTTTTTTTTTTTTTTTTACAGAAATGTAGCTTCTTTGAGCCCTGGTTTCTCAAGCATCCATTTCTGCAGCCACTTTGTGTCTCATTTGCATAATTATAAGTACCTGGATGCTTTTTCAAAAAGAGACTCCCAAAGGTGTACCAGTCTCTACTTGTAGAGAAAAAGGCATTGCTTCTCACTTTTTCCTCCTCCAGCTTCTACCTATCAACATTTCCAAAAATTTCTTAGCTGAATTTCAATCAGAAACCCCTAAATACATCATTTTACTCTGTTTTTCTTCCCACGTATCTTTTCTTGGGTTTATATCTTGATCCCCGTCTCCTTGAGAATAGCCGCCCTATTTTGGTTGTGTTGAATTTCCCATTAAGAAGATACTTAATAAATATAATTTATTAAGGCCATAATACGAAGAGTGGCGTCCAAGAATTAAAAGGCAGGATAGCAGCCCCGAAAAGTTAATGAGATGAATGTGTGAGCCAGCTCAGCTAACAAGCTGCAGTCCCAGAGGTCCCTCCCAGAGCCAATCTGTCCCTGTCCAGGCAGTGTTTGGTGCCATCCGGTGGCTGCTGTCTGCTCCATTTTAAATACCGCCAGCGTCAATTCTGGGTCCTGGGACTGATTGGAGCTCAATTTCCAGCATCATAAAAGGGATCTGAGGAATCGCCAGGTAGGCTGGTACCCACTTCACTGGCTGCATCTTTGATGAGTGGAATGGGAGAAAACCAGGAATGTTCAAACTCAGCATCTACCTCCTGGCTTCTAAGCTGAGGTTTTCGCCTTTTCCCTAATCAGCTCCACATCTGCATCCTCCTGCCCTTCCTCCTCGCCTGTGTTGGAGAATAGAAGCCAGAGGGCTAAAGCAGCTTCTGCTAAATTTTAGTGCTTATTATAGAGGAATTTTACAGTATATGACGTCAAACTTTATGTATATATATATATGTATATGTATATGTACGCAGTAAGAAGAGACTTTATCCAGAAAGATTATTGCAGAGGGAGGAGGAGGGGGAACAGACTGATGCAGTTGGGAGAGAGGGATCTTGGCAATAGGAAGGGTGCTGTGATGGAAGGTCAACAAGCATCTTAAGGACCAGGCCAAAAGAGCTTTCTTTTAGAGAGAGGAGTAAACAGGGCTGGGAAGAGTGGGATGAAAGTGTAGCATGATCGAATAGCAGACCAAAGAAGGTCTCACCCAGAGGCCAGCCTGTTTACTGGGAGGGGCCTTAAAGTGGAGCTGTGTGCTAGCTCGGGCTGAGATGCGCCACATTTCAGGGGCTTGGGAGAAGGGATCTTAATCCATATTTGGTTTATAAGCATTTGGTTCTTACTGATCAGCGGGAACAGGCAGTTCAGCTCATCATTTATGAGACAAAGAATTTGGAGGGTCGGAGTCTAGTCTTGATGCAGGTAAAGGAGTGGCATCCATGAGTCTGAAGTAAATCACAGGGGGAGTGATGGTTCTCCATCATCAGCTGTCTCCGGAGCATAATAAAGAATGAAGGTGTTTCTGAATCTTCGCTGTTTTCCAGGAGAATGGGGATCCTGGAAAATCAGCCTTGCTGAGGCTGAATGACTGATACTCAGGCAGAGGTAGAAGGAGGTTCTCCCATCAGAGCCCCAGAGGGGAGGGGGTCTGAGGAGAGATGCGGTCAAGTGGAGACCTGGTGTCGCGGGAGCGCGAGGTGTGACACTCCTGTCACCACTTCCTGACGACTGTAGCTTTTCCATGTGCGTTTTCATCATCTGGAATCTCTCTTGGGAAAAATAAATGATCTGCCTGTGTTCCTCTCTGCAGAGTGCAGACAGAGCGTTCTCTGAACTATGAACGGCAAACAGTTCAGGCATTAGGTGATAACCCTGTCCTGGGACAGAGATGGTTTCAAAGGGAATCTCAAGCAAGAGAACTCACAGGAGCCACTTATTTAAGGTGATTTATTTAATCATCATGATCTCTGAAGATTATCTTACAAACTATCTGTTCTCATAAGTAAGAGATGGGGCAATAACGCTTAAGCAAAGTGAGAAAATTAATAGAAAAAGGGGACACTGAGCTTATGTTAAAATGAGAATTTAAATCCTGAATTAATGAAAATGATCTGAGGTAATGGACAGATTCTTTTCTAGCCCCCAGATATTGTGTGCATGTGTGGGGCGTGTGAAAAGCCTTCTCTTTAAGTCAAGAAACCTGTCATGATATAAATAAACTGAGTCATAATGAGATTTCAGCGAGGGAGACCACCAGACAGACAATTCTAAAAGAGAAAAAAAATGAGTACATGGTTTTCATTGCTTATTGCGTAGGCTACAAAGATCTTAGGGTGGAGGATCAGGAGCAGGGGAAGTCTTGATGGATTTCCTGAGGTCAGAGGGAAGGCACAATTCTGAGCAAAGAAGAAAGCATGGTGCTAATCACAAGCTATTCATTGATTATCACTGTCACATCATTGAGGTGGTTGTTCAGACCCTCAGGGGCTGTAATCGACATCACCTTGAAATGTAAGGATTAAAATCAGGATCCAGGGTCCATTTCAATATGTACATCACCCTTTTAATTTTTTTCATCAGTAAATACAAAGGCAGCGTGAATTCATGCATGGTCAGAAAGCCATCCAAGGTCCAAAGCCATGTGCAGGCTCTATCAGCCTGGTATCAATGCAAGTGAAACACACGTGGGTTTGCTCGTTACTTTGTGTAGCACACCTTCCTGGTTAAGTAGTAACATCCGATGAAACAGGTAAAATGCACAGCTGTAAGCAGCACCCAGGAAACAGTCAGTGGAATAAAAAGCACAGAGAGGAAGAAACCTGACATTAGCGTTGGTAATCAGCCAAGGATTCCACTCAGATGTCAACATCTTTGAGAAATTTCTAGATAGAGTACTGATGGGAAGAAATTGAGGTAGTTCGGTAAAAGCTGACTTCCAGCAACCTCTCTGAATAGAAATGTGTCAGTACGAAGCATGTTTAAAGCAGCTCTTGAAAAAAAAAAAGCCCCCTTAAATCTGATTTAAAGAGCCTTGGGCCAGGGGTGAGGACCACTGGGGAAAGGGTTTGTTAGATATTCATTTCCTCGTCCTGAGGGGCAGCACGTGAAAAGCGTGGTTCACTGGGAGGCAAAAAGCCAACCGAAAAACAGCTGAATGTTGGAAGCTTAACCCCATCAGTGTGGGGAGCAGCTTAGAAAGCTTTGGTTTTAAACATCAGAAACCAGCCCTGAGTGATTTAAGCAAAATATAAAATGAGTGGGCTCTCTGGCCACTCAGAATCCCGGGAACGTGGAAAAACAGGGATTACAGAACAGTCAGGAAGCAGGTTGCGTGCAAGACGAGGCGTGGCAGTTTGTAGCGTGGCTCCCAACAGCTGTGGGCACAAAAGAACCGAGGTCGGTTCCGCTCCTGAGGCTTCTCGAGAGACTGATTTGCTGTTTTCTTAACTACAAAGTATTTCTCCTAGTCCTCTGTTCTTTGCATCTTTGGTGAATGATTCAAGAGCCCAGACAAGTAAACTTCATTTTCTAAGTCTATGCTAGGGAGGGAGAAAAACCTAACCAAATTGACATTATGTTGTTTTGCTGAACCAGCTATTCTTCTAGAAAAACAGAAGGTTCAGATACACTTTTATTGAAGAAATCATCAATCAAACTGAAAAGCTCATGAATAAGACATTCATGACATAAAAAAGGCCGTGGTCAGAATCACAACTAGTTAAACATAGCATTGAACATTAATATCATGTATATTTAAATCGTGCAGCAATGTGAAGGCAAATAGAAAAATAATTCTTCATTAATTCTTCGCATAAAACATACACAATATAAATAATCAACAGTAATAGTAACTGAAGTCTCATAGGAAAAAATTTGGAAAGTTGATGGAGTGAAAGAAAGTAAAAGTTTGCTAATTTCTTCATATAATATTTATATAATGAGGTTAATTTCATTGGTATTGATAACTAGAAACATATAAATTAATTTGTATTGAAAGAAATTAGTAATAAAATAGTAACAATATATATATATCTTTCACATTTATAGAGAAATTATTGAATATAAATATATATTGTTCATAAACTAAGTGATAGAAAGCTAAGAATAAGAAGCACAAAAACCAAAAATGTGAGATGGGAACAAAGTACGTTAATTTGGACAATTCAAGGGAATTAATGCAAATGAATATACTCTTCTATTTCAAGCTAGAGTCTTTTCAATTGAGAGACTATAGTGGACTTTTGGCTGCATTCCTAATATTTATTTATCATATTTATCAGAACTCAGATATTTTTAAGGACATTATTCCCCCAACTCGTGAAGATAATTCTGAATCATTTAAGCCAATCCGTGCACAGAATTGCCCTGCAGGCTGTTGTCAGTGCACATATGGGCACAAGAATGGCCCCATCCCACTGAAGGGAGGAAATGACAGTCCCTGCTCTAAGCCATCTTGAAACAATTAGGAGGAGAACAAGATTCGGGAGGAAGTCACTGCTGAGATGGAATCGTGGGGCGATGGGAAGGTCATGGGTCCTCAATGATGTAATTGAGTCACTGATTACACCAGCTAGGGTTCCAAATACATGAGATTACACATTTTTATATCTTGAAAGCCAAGGATTTCTGTTACTTTGAGCCTACGACAAAACTCAGTCTACAAGCCTAGTTTGCACTCTACAGTCAAAAATCAAACTCTAATTACGCACTAGCTACAAAGCAGACATAATCCATAACAGGGGCGTGGTTAAAACTTACGGGACCTAGATGGCAGAAGAGCGTGTCGCTCTTAGCAACAATGAAACAGACTTCTGTGGCAGGAATATCACATTACGGGATGAACCAAGGTGCGGAACTATACATGTGTTTCGATGACATTTTTGTAAAAGTTATATGTATGATCTTACATATATTTTCTTAAATATTTAGAGAATTTCTGGGAGGAGTCACTGGAAACTGTTAAAGTGCCTGCCTCCCGGGAGGGGTGACACCGCTGGGGCAGAGTGGAGGCTGACTTTTCTCTGGGTCCTGTTCTGTGCCCTTTGAATTTTGTGCCAGAGCTTGTGCTGTCTAATCGACACATAAACGCAAAGGAGACAGTTAAAGAGTAAAACCAAAAGGATAGGAAAAATAAATAGAACAAGTGGGGTCACAAAGTTAACATCCACGTAGTAAATTTTAGAGTGAAAAGCGCTAAGTGATAAAACATTAAATAAATAATGGAAATAATCAGGAGCAGTGGAATAAAGGTCAAAAATCTGGGCCAGCTGACATGAATTAAATGAATCCGGTAGGAATTTATGAAGATATGGCGAGAAATGCATTACTCAGGGCAGACTTGAAAGGTTCTGTGCATTGTGATTGAGTGTATGGATAAAAGCAAACACTGACGTAACTGATAAAATGATATTCTTTCTTTTTCTTTTCTCTTTTTTTAAATTGAAGTCAGTTTACAACGTTGTGTCAGTTTCTGGTATACAGCATCATGTCTCAGTCATACATCTACATACATATATTCCTTTTCATATTCTTTTTTATTATAGATTGTTAAAAGATATTGAATATACTTTGCTGTGCTATACAGTATAAATTTGTTGTTTATTTATTTTATGTATAGTAGTTAGAATCTGCAAATCTTGAATGTATCTATTAAATCAACATTAGGAATAATTATAATTATTAATATAATAATTATATCAACAATATAATATTATACTGACTATTAATAATTCTATTAATTATTAATATAATAATTATATTAGTCCTCATGTTGATTTAATAGATACATAAGCATTATGTTACTATTTTGAATACTATGGACAATAATAACTCTGTAAAAAGAGCCAACAGAACACTTATAAAAAGTCACCATATGTTAGGTCTGTAGTCATGCAGAATTATTTCAAGTGTCTTAAAAGAGAGACAAAGAGTGTCTTGTTTTGGTTTGGTTTTTGGCTTTTTCTTCCCCCCTCCTATAGCAAGAGGTCCAGATGAAAAAAAGTAATTGATGCTGGTTCAAAAGCTCAGGATTTCACAATCGATGACTTCCGTGATCTTCTCGGCCTTTCCTTCGGGCGATTTAATCTGAATGCTGCCACTATCAGCACAAGATCTATGCTGACAGCAAAAGGAGGAAGGAGATGGATGGGTTTCCTGAGGAAAGTAAAACTTCCCCGGGAAACACGAGATGGTTACTTTGGAAGCATGTCATGTGTTCCCCTGCGGCTGGAGTGGGGCGAGGAGAGGGGCTGGAAAGTTGACCCGCTACCAACATCGTTCACTGACCACAAAATGGGGAAAATTACCTTGCTGAATTTTAAAAAGCAGAAGTTATGAAAAACATATTTTTTGGAACCCAGTATCATCAAAGTATAAGTTAATATGAAATGTCAAAAGAAAGAAAAATTTTTCCAGATATTGAAAATTAAAAACATTATCGTAATTAACTCTTTGGTCAAAGAGGAAATGAATTTAATGGCAAACTCTATAGAAAATCATCACGGAGGAGACTATATATGAGAATTGATGGTGAATTACTAGCACTATGATCAGCTTAACCTCTAAGGTCTTAAACATGTCACTAAAAAACAAGACTAGTTGTAAAAATAATGAATCTGCTTTAAATGTTGGGTCAGTTTCCTTTGTATATGCCTAAGGAAACCAAGAGGATGAAATTCAAAGATTAATGGGAATTACAAATCAGAAAAGAGAAAAATCAATGAATAGACAGAGACACCTAAGATTATTTATTTTTAAAATCACTACAATAGGCAAACGTTTGGCCAAATTATTACATCATAATCTAAAATTTAAAAATACAGAAAAACAAAAACATACAAAATTGTATCCCAAAAAGCTATAGATTGCTGGTTATGCGTGTCAAATGGAAAATCTAGTATAACTCCGTTCCTTGAAGTTCTGAATTTCAGTAAACTTTATGTTAAATCCAATGGGCTTTTTAATAGGTTCAACTACTTACTTAACATTTCTATTCCAATATCGCAAAGACAGCATATCCCAGAGAGATCTCTCCTTTCAAGTCTCATTCCTGTCCACTGCTCCCTGGCTCAGAGAATGAGGTCACTGTTTATTTTCCTGTTTCAGGATAGAAATCTTACAGTCACTTAACACTTTCTCTCCTTTTCTCCATACCTCCACAATATCCAATCCCACATCAAGTTAATTTAATTTTATTTTTTATAGAAGTCTAGTTGATTTACAGTCAATGTTGTGTTAGTTTCTGGTACACAGCAAAGTGATTCAGTTATACATACACACACACACATATATATATGTTCTTTTTCAGATTCTTTTCCGTTGTAGGTTATTACAAGATATTGAGTAGAGTTCCCAGTGCTATACAGTGAATCAAGTTAATTTTAAATGAATTAGGTCACCATTAAATTTCCTGGAGCAATTTTTGAGTCTGAGATTTACAAATGTTAGTCACTACATATATATAAATAGATTTTTTTTTGAGTTTCTTCTGTATAGCGCAGGGAGCTATGTTCAATATCTTGTAATAACCTTTAATGAAAAAGAATATGAAAACGAATATATGTACACATATGCATGGCTGGGACATTGTGCTGTGCACCAGAAATTGACACATTGTAACTGTACTTCAGTAAAAATTAATTAGTCAATTAATTAATTAATTTCCTGGAGCAATTTTTAACATCTCTGTCTCCTAACCATATCCCGTATATTCCAACAATCATCAACTTCTATTGATCTTAACTCATACATATCTTCGGAAACACACATTGTCTCTAACTGCTCTTCTCAAGAGCCATTCTCTGAATAACCAAATCCATCTTCCACATTTTGGCTTTAATGATTTTTTTGCCCCAAATGTAGTTACAATCATACCCTTCGTCAGCATAAGTCCCTTAAGTGGATGCCCGTTTCATTTATGATGAATGTAAAATATTAACTATAAAATATTAACAGGCTGTATGATTTAGCACGTACCTTTCTCTTCAACCTGATCTTGGCACACTTTCTTCTGGATCAGATCCTCTGCGTGTGTTTTTGCCTCTCTCTGGAATGTTTCTCTGCTTCTTCATTTGATGCCATCCTCCTCTTTCTGCAGGTTTCACATCAAGTGTCACTTCCCCCAAGAAGCATCTTCATCCTCCAGTCTCGATCAGGTCCCTTTGACACCCTCTTACCTAGTCAGTTTCCTTTACTTTGGTATATAATACTGTATAACAGTACACATGTTGCTTTCATAATTTGGGTTTTTTTTCTTCTTACTATAATGTCAACTTCATGATTTTAGAATGCATATTTATTGTGCTTTCCATTACATCCCCAGGTTAGGGTACAATGCCTTCAACATAGCAGGAGTTCAATATTAAACAAAATCTGCTGTTTCAGATTGTACTTGGGATATTTTTGCTTTCAGCCTGGTACAAGTGTTACCGGTAACATACCGTTGAGAGCTTAGTCACTGTTTAAGTATTAAAGGTGCAGCGGTGGGTGGGGGATGAACACTTCCTGTGTTTCAGATTTCTTCCACCCTCCCCTCACACACAAAACTACCCTTTGGGAAATCAGCTCCACCATCCAGTAACGGGGTGATAAACAGTCTTTGGGATGAAGAATCAAGAAGTGGAGGCTGTCAGGTGGATATCTGCTCCCCTTACAAAACAATCAGTAAATAAGCCTTTATTTTTGTATTGTTTGTATTCCGACGGGGAAGTAATTAGATTTCTTTATTGATTTCAGCTTGAAGGAAGTACTGCGGCTTGAACCCGGGACCTCTTGCGTGCTGAGCTTGCGCTCTGCCACTTGAGCTACACCCTTCCCCCAGTAAGCCTCTATTTTTGTTTCAGAGTCTGCACACCTTTCCATTTGGAGGATTAGAAATATGCAACTATGTTCATCGTAAGATTTCCCAGGATTAGAAGAGCAAAGAGAGTAGAGAGTTCTGTAATGAACTTGTGAGCTAATCAAGACAAAGAGTCCCTGGGGCAGCGCCAAATAGGTGTGTAACCAAAACATGAACGTAAAGGATATCCAGCCAAGTAGTACTAAGCAGGTGAAGCCATCCTCTTCCTACAGGCTTTGTTGTCTTAGGAGCTGAGCCGGGGGATGGCGCTGCTAAGTGGTCCATCAGGGAAGGAAAAAAAGCGTTCCCATCAATACTCCGTGTCAGCAATGACTGTATCCGATTCTTAGCAGGGAGTTAGAAGAACATCATCTTTGGAAATCTCTTCAAATGCTCAGTGGATATTTCCCCTTGCATCTTTGAAAAATGCAGGCATCATCCCACTGTTGTTGATGCCTGATTAACTCTCCAAGGTGGTGCCTCTGTCATGCTCAATGAATCAGGAAAATGTCTGACTGGAGAAAGCAAATTTTCAGGTTTATTAAGAAGGTCCCAGAGGCCCTTTAGGATGAGACGTTCACAGGGATGTGCTCAGTCCCAAGCCCAGAGAATTGCTAACTTCTCTGTGCCTCATGTTTCAAACAGAGAGGAGCTGTGTGGCAGATTAAAGGCGGCATTAAATTCTTTGACATTCTTCCCTTCAAGAGGAGGGTTCTGTGCCACTTCCCCTTTACCCTGAGCTGGCTTGTGACAGCTTTGACCAGTAGAGTCAGTGGAAGTGATGCTTCATCAGTTTTGGACCTAATTTTTAAGAGGATTAGCCTTGCCCCCAGGAACCCCTGGATCCATGAAGTAATAAGAAGTTTGACTACCCTGCAGGAAAGACCACTTGGAGAAACCCTGAGGCTTTATGGACAGAAAAACAGAAGGATCCTTCTAGCCACCAGACAATGACATCAGGCATTGAATAATGCCTTTGTGGACCCTCATACCAGAACAACCAGCAGCCGAGTGACACTGAGTAACTCCATGTGGCACAGAAGTCTAGCACGCCAGCCTGAATTTCTAGTCCAAAAGTTGTAACATTAATAATACGGTGTTTCAGCGGGAGAGGGTGTAGCTCAGTGGTAGAGCGCGTGCTTAGCGTGCACGAGGTCCTGGGTTCAGTCCCTAGGACCTCCATTAAAATAAACAGACAAACCTAATTACCTCCCCCCAGAGCAAAACTTAAAAGATAAATGAAAAAAAAAAAAAGAGTTCAGTTTTAGGGGGAGGGTATAGCTCAAATGGTAGGGCACATGCTTAGCATGCATGAGGTCCTGGGTTCAATCCCCAGTACCTCCTCCAAATAAATAAATAAACAAACAAACAAACAAACAAACCTAATTACCTCCCCCCAAAATTTTAAAAATTAAAAATAATATGGTGTTTCATGTCACTGTGTTGGCTATAGTTTGTTACACAGCAGTAGTTAGGTGGAAAGTTGAGGACAGGTAAACTAGTCACCAAAGTGCTCATGAAACTCAGCTTTTACTTCCACTCTGCCTTTACCTTGTCACTGAAAGATTCCTTGTAAGGGTGATCAGATCAGACTTTGAGGCTATAGGTTTTAAGACACTCATCACTAGGAGGTCAGAGTTTTCTTCCCAAGTGTGAGCTGTCATGACCCGACAGTCTAGTCCTGCATCGAGCTGAGTGTGTGTGGTAGACCTCATGGATCTGCTGGAAATTTAAAACATATAGATTAACTCAATGAGATGCCAAGTAAAATTGATAAATTGTATGAAGGAGGTCAACTTCTGTAACAGCAAAGTGAGGCAATGGTGACCTTAGTCTCCCTCTAAAACAACAAAAATACAGGCAAAACAACTAAACCTAACCATTTAGAAGCTCATGCCATTTAACCAGAACCACAGAACGACATGAAAGTCATCTATCCAAGAGAAACTGAAAGCAAGCAAGGGGAATGAAATAATAAGCGGGGAGTGGCGTGAACCAGAGGACAGAAAAACAATAGCGAAAGAACAATGAGACCAGAATTTGGGATTTTTTGAAAAGATCAACAAAATTAGTATACTTTTAGCTAGACTCACCAAGAAAAACGAGAAAGAGACTCAGATTACTAACATTAGGGATGAAAGGGGGCATCACTACCAATCATACAGTCACAGGGGGATAATGAGAGAACACTGTGAACGGTCACGTGTCAACGCACCAGAAAGCTTCAATGACACAGGAAGGCTTCTAGAAAGACAAAAACAAACAAAACTCTCTCTCGAGAAGAGATAATCAGAAAAGACCTACAACGGGCAACAAAACTGAGTCAGTCATTTCAAAACTTCCAACAAAGAAACGCCAGACCCAGACGGCTTCCCTGATGAATCACATCAAACACTTAAACACAAATTGCTCCCAGTCCTTCACAAACGCTTCCAAGAAAATTACAAGAGAAGTAATCGTTCCTAACTCTTGTTGTGAGGCCAGCATTTTTCTGGTACCAAAACCAGCCAAAGACAACAAACCCCAGAAAACCACAGACAAACATCCTTTGTGAATACAGACGTCAAATTCCTCAGAAGACTACAGCAAACCAAAGGCAGCAACATACAAAAAAGATTATGCATTAGGACCAATGGAGATTCTTCCCAATAACGCATGGTTGGTTAAACATCTCAAACCAATAAACTTCTTACCTTATGTTAATAGAATCAAGGATTAAAACCCCATGATCACCTCAATGGATGCAGAAAATTTATTTGACATAATTCAATGGCCTTTCATGATAAAAACATTCAAGACACTAGGAATAGAAAGAAATTCTTCAAGCTGACACAGGCTATTTATGAAAAACCCACAGCTAATATAACACCTGATGAAGAAATTCCGAATGCTTCCCCTATAAAATCAGGGATAAAATTAGAATATCTGCTCTTGCCACTTCCTCCCAATATTGTCCCAGTAGGTCTAGAAGGAAAACTGGCAAGAAAACAATAAAAAGACAAGTCAAATAATTTCAAAATGGACAAAACAGATTTGAGTAGATATTTCCCCAAAGAATATTTATTTATGTGTCCAATAAACATGTGCCAAAATGTTCAACATCAGTAGTCTCCAGGATAATGCAAATCAAAACAGAAAATAAGAGTTTCTCAAAATGGTCAACATTTTGGTATAGAATGACCATGTGACCCAGAAATTATACTCTGATTTAGAGACCTAAGATGAGTGGAAAACATATGTCTATGTAAAATTTGTACACAGAGATTTCTAGCAGAATTATTTATAATGCCCCCAAAGTGGAAACAACCCAAATGTTCATCCAGTGACGCGTGGATCGACAGTATGTGGTATATCCAAACAGAGCCTATCATTCGAAATTTAAAGACATTAATAAGTTACTGATATGTGCTATGACATGGATGAACCTTGAAAATATCAGACTAAATGTTAAAAGGCAGTCACAAAAGGCCACATGTCTAGCAGAGGTAAGTCCAGAGTGACAGAATATAGTTGAGCAGTTGCTTAGAGCTGGTGGGAAGTGGGTGGAGGGGAGACAGGGAGTCATTGCTGGATATATGGGGCTTGTTTTGGAACAGTTGAAGATGTTTTAAACCTGGTAGATTGTGGTGATGGTTGCACAACTCTGTGAACATATTAAATGCACTGACTATACTCCCAATAAGTAAATTTTATTTTATGTGAAATCTATCTCAACAGAGCTGTTTAAAAAAAAAAACTGAAGGAAAAAGATTAACCAAACTTGAGTGAATTTATTAGAACTCTTTAACTGACGAGTAAAGTATACCATGTGTTTATCTTGAAAAAAAAAATCACGTGTAGCCATGGAAATACTGAAACATCCAATTGTACATTCAATTGTTGATCAAGTTTGGCATATTTTTCCTATAACTGAAATTGGAAAAAAAGTACCCTTTAAATACATTTTCCCCCCAAATTATGTTCTTTCTACTTTGTCTTTGTGTGCTGCCCATCCTTTTTCCCTCTATATTTTGCACTTTCCCACTTCAATGTTAGTAGCGCCAGTCCTGACGCTACCAACCAGAGCTCATGTACACACTGAGGTTTCTCTCCTGGTTTCATTCAAGCTTTCCATTTCCCTTTTCGTCGTCCAGCTTCCCCTGTCTGCTTCTCAGACTTGTTAGCCTCTGTGGGAGCCTTTCAGTGGTGGCAAACCAAACTGGGATTAGACGATCAAGAGTTAATCATTTACCTTATCTTTGAATTGAAAATTTGTTTTAAGAGATAGTTTTTTAAAAAAATCTCTGTGGTAGTTATCATTCCATAGCTCTATTTGTTTAGCCTCTGGATAAATAAATAAAGAGCATCAAAATGAAAAAAAAAATGGTGGCAGAGGTGTCTCAAAATTTGGAAGATTCTTTTCTAAAAGATTTTTGAAGCTTTTTGTCCTGCCCTCCTCCTGTGGCTGTGCACTTCAGGAGCGATGGATTTTCCAATATGTGTAGGAACTGTGATCAGACCCCAGATCACGTTCCTGGATAAGAATTGTACTGAACTGAAGATGGGTTCTTTCTGATAGCATCCGAATGAATAAGTCACCAGATTTACAAAAAAATTACAGAAACCTTAATGGAGCATCAGAAACAGCCACACGGCTGTGAGTTGAAATTGATTTTCCATAAATTAAGCATGTGCCTAAATGGACAGGGATGGATGCAACGCTTCCACTTTATATTGGATTATTTCAGAAGCAGCAAGCCCAGAATCGGATTTAATTTGAAAGATGACAAAATTACATCTCTCCGCTGATTCTCCAGGTGTTAGAAGTACATGAGGAGTTTTTATTTTTATTTTTCCGCCAGTCTCCCCTAAGTTAATTTGACAGAAATGGCTTTTAAAACAGGACAACGTGTGAGAGGAATTGCATCAGGAATAATAAAAGTGTCAGAACAAATGGCAAAGCATAATTGGGGTAGCTTGTTTTCTTTTCCCTGAAATTGTAATGCATTTGACAAAGCAAGATGTTACTTCCGTGTGGAAGCATCATTGGGACAGTTCTCTGATAGGACTAGCGGGTTTATACTAAGAAATAGAAACAGAAAGAATATTCCAAGCAAAATTTCTTAGTAGCCTGTAAGGACAAAATTGTATGAACAAGACTAAAAATATATTCAAAAGTCCACAAACGACAAATGCTGGAGAGGCTGTGGAGAAAAGGGACCCCTCCTACACTGCTGGTGGGAATGCAGTTTGGTGCAGCCACTGTGGAAAACAGTATGGAGATTCCTCAAAAGACTAGGAATAGACTTACCATATGACCCAGGAATCCTGCTCCTGGGCATATATCCAGAAGGAACCCTACTCCAGGATGACACCTGCACCCCAATGTTCATAGAAGCACTATTTACAATAGCTGAGACATGGAAACAGCCTAAATGTCCATCAACAGGTGACTGGATAAAGAAGAGGTGGTATATTTATACAATGGAATACTACTCAGCCATAAAAACTGACAACATAATGCCATTTGCAGCAACATGGATGTTCCTGGAGAAGGTCATTCTAAGTGAAGTAAGCCAGAAAGAGAAAGAAAAATACCATATGAGATCGCTTATATGTGGAATCTAAAAACAAACAAACAGAGCATAAATACAGAACAGAAATAGACACATAGACATAGAATACAGACTTGTGGTTGCCAAGGGGGTGGGGGGTGGGAAGAGATAGACTGGGATTTCAAAATTGTAGAATAGATAAACAAGATTATACTGCAGAGCACAGGGAAATATACACAAGATCTTGTGTTAGCTCACAGAGAAAGGAATGTGACAATGAATATATATATGTTCATGTATAATTGAAAAATTGTGCTCTACACTGGAATTTGACACAACATTGTAAAATGATTATAAGTCAATAAAAAAATGTTAAAAAAAAGTGTTCTAAGTTAAAAAAAATAAATAAATTATGTATGGAGTACATAAAAATGAAAAATTAAATATATTAAAATAAAGCCATATATCATTTTGAAAAAAAAAGACTAAAAATAAATGTTTTTATTTCTCTGGATAAGAAAGCGAGGTTTGGGTTGAGGATCTTTTAAAGATAATTGAAAATGAAAAATATCTGTTCAGTTCTGTAGTAACTGAGCTTGTGACCTTAAGCAAGTCGCTTTTCAATCATTTTTGCACCTATTTTTTCTATATATATACACATAGAATATATATAAAAATTGGTATTGCGTGCCCAGTCTTTTTCTAAATCCTGGTTGCAGAGACCAGTTAAGCATATCTTAGGAAGTTTAACACATGGTTGCTGGAGCTGTAAGGTTTGAGGGGTTTAAAGAAGTTGGTAAAATGGTACTCACATATTAAAAATAGAGAACTGATCATTGAATGGCTTACAAGAAAATTCAAAAAATTTTATTTCTCTCTCATATGCTAATCCCAACAGGACCCGTCCAGGTCAATGGAGAAAGTGGGTTTCTTACAGCCTGTCAGGAACCCAGGTTTCAAGTCACTGCTTCTCCATGTCCTGGAGCATCCCTGCTGTCTAAACAGGGGAAGCTGATCCACTGTCGTGGGAAGACGACGTAGATGGTCAATGACCAAAGACTGAGGTTCGAGAGCGGTAAGCATCACTTTTATTCCCATGGCGACATCATAGGCACATTACCAGGTCTAAAAGCAAGGGAGTCTGGAAAATTTGGTCTAGCTGAGCAGGTATAATGGCCAAGGCAAAAAGGAGATCAGATTTTCATGGCAACTAGCCATTTCTGAGAAAGAAAGAAAATTCAGAAAAGCACAGTCACCGCTGTTGTTTCTCGCCTGTAAAATAAAGTGTTAGTCACGTAAGTTAATTTGACGTCAGCCTTTGGAAAGGAAGTCTCTTTAGCACAAGCCTGTCTCCACTTTGCATAAGAACACAAACATTTAAAATAAAAAGATTGTGAGTTTGAAAGAACAACACACACACATTGAAAATGTGATGCTGTACAAATTTTAAAGCAAATCAGACTTAAAGTGTGGACCAAGAGATGCCCTCTGTGGCTAAATCCTCTTTCTTTCTAATCATGATTGTCAACAGTCTCCATCAAATAACTAGAGTTAATTCTGTAGCATTCTCGGCACATTAGCTACCATCAAATATTCTTTCTTGGCAAATTTAAAATGTTTAATCTTCGCTTGGCTAAGTGAAGCATGGCTGTATCTTGATTAGCCCCATCCTCTAAGGTTGCTAAGGTTTGCAATCGTCTTAATGAACTTCTCAGTTATCTCTAGGTCCCTTTCCTTTCAAAGATTCTAGATGTGGAAGTAGAGTTTAGTGATTAGATTGACTTTTATTAGTATCATTAATAATAAATTTTAAAACTATTATTAACCAGAAATACACATCAGAATCACCTATGAAAAATTCAAAACATAGACACATGGTCTTAAGCCCAGGGGTACCGGTTCTGTGGTTCTCTGCGGGCACCAAGGGCTGCATGTCTTATCAATTCACAAGCCTGGCTGAGAATCACTAGTACTGGGGCCTCAGGAATAGAAAAAAGTAAAGGACTATCTTCCCCCCAAGTCTGAGATGTTCTAAAAGTCTTCAAAGGCCTTATGTGAATTAGACACAGGGCATTAGAAGTGAGAGTTGGACCAAAGAAATTGGAGACAGAGAACTCCTGCCCCAGGCTGATGGAGATTCTCTGAGGCTGTGCCCCACCCAACTCGACATGGGTACCACCCCCACTGCTTCCACACTGTTTCTGTTTTGAATCAAGTTGGGGAAAGGTCTTTTCCTGAGCATCCTTTTGACATGATGGGCTATTTCAGGTAGAATGAAACTATTTCTCTGAAAGAAATCCCAAGGCTTCCTGGGGAAAATTTTCGAGATTGGAGCAGATTTGACACCTCACTGTTGAGGTCAGCACCGCAGAAAATTGACAGGTTGAAACGTAGAAAGAAATCCCGCTTTCCCACTGGAAAGAGCTCTTCTCATCTTCCAGAACTTGCCAGTGTCACTCAGTAAACAAATTACAGCACCAGGACGATATTTGGGTTCATCGGTGTCTACCACAGAGCTCCCTAAGGTGCAGAATTTCAATTTACCATATGCTTTCATTATTTTAATGGAGGGACTGAGGCTTGAACCCCAGGACCTCGTGCATGCTAAGCATGTGCTCTCCCACTGAGCTATACCCGCCCACCCTCTTCCCTAAGCTCTTTTGGAACAGCTGTATCCTAGGCATTTTTTCCACTGGACTGTGTTTGGACTCAGTACCAGTGGGATAATTTCCATCCAAACAGATCGTTCAGCAAGCCTCGTCTACGGTGTTCAATTGCTTGAGTAGGGACAGTGTTTAATTTGCTTTCAAAAGAACCTATCTTCCTGTGAAAGATGATCACTGTGTTTATATGTATTATTCCACTCTTCAGTTTACTATGAAAAAGGAAGATTTTTAGTGTTGAATATACATAAAGATACTGCTGTCCATGTGAAAAAAAAGCCTAGTTCTTTTTCAAGATTCGGTTAAATATCTCTTTGTGACATCTTCCTGTAAAGACCTTCACTTCCTTCCACTCTCAGAGGAAGGGACTTTTCCCCTCTGCCCTGTAATATTCTGGCCTTCTTTTATTACATAACTATACTTATTGGTATTCTGATCATCTACCCTAGACTGAGTCATATCCAATTTTTAAAATTCAGCTACAAGCCGGGTTTGAAATTTTTTGGAGCAATTTAATGAATAAAAAATGAATATACATTAAGGATTTTTTGTGGGGGGAGAAGGGAGGAGCAGTCAATGTGGAACAAGCAGAGGGTAACTTTTCCCTTCTTTCCCTTAAGTTCAACTTAAGGACAGTTATCACGCAGTCTTCTAAATTTCAGAGCTAAGGGATATACTAGTAAATCTATTTCCTTTTCCACCTCCAGGGGCTTGGAGAAACCAATCAAAAATATTGTGGATAAAGAAAGTAAAACTATTCAAAAAGAGTAACTTAAGAAAATAATAGATGACCACATTCTACGTGTGCATTGCATTACACTTTTTAATCTGTTGTTTAATTTGACTTTGACAATAACTCTTTGAGGGAAGCCAATTCAGTATTATTTGGCGATGCTATACAGAGGGTGGATGGAGGTACCAAGGGATTCATTTAGGTTACATGGCAAACAGTAGAACCAGAGCAAATCCAGCTTCAGACTCCTAGCGCAGTGTCTGTTGCACCACCTCTCATGGTAGATGCCAAGGGTGAAGGCTTGGTTGGTATCTTTTGTGAATACAAGCATCTTCCCTCCTTTCAACCCAGAATCTGTTTGTTTTGTCTTACTGTGTATGACTGTGAGGTGGTCTGGATTTTAACTGCCCAACTGAGGGTTCCACTGGGCTCACAATTTTGTAGGTATGATCTTGGGCCAAGCCGAGAGATTGATGTATCTGTAGTTCTTCCTGAAAGTCCAACAGATGGAAAGAAAACAGATACCTCTTTTTTCTTCCTTTTTCTTTTTCCTTTTCCTTTTTTTTTTTTTTTTAAGCCACCAACTCATTATTCATTTAGTCCCAGAACTGGCCTCTCCTGGGCACCAGGGACTTCAAAGTCTAGTGCTCTTCTCTGCCGGGACTGAGTATTTCCAGACTTACCTAAATCGAAAAGTTCAATCGATGATGACATCAAGTTTGAAAAGTTGCTCTCTTCCCCAGGTTTAAAAGCTGTCTTTTAACATCTGGGGAGTTTTATTTCCTTGTCTCTGTTGACTTGCCTGAGATCCATACAGCCACTGGGACCCTTCCCTTCTATTGTCCGTATCACTGTGGTGTCTATTAAGATATATATTGAGGACAGCCTCAAAGGGGACAATCAATGGGGAAGGTGACATCAGAGGACAGCAAGCCCAGAAGGGGAGTTCCACAGAAGGGGCGAGACCCTATTGCAAAGCCTAGCAAAGGGATGGAGTGTTCCAGCTCTGTTCGTATGGCTTCAATGACTTCAGAGTGTCCGTGTGAATGGAGGGGGTATACTGGTGGCAGCTTGGTTGCAAGGAAGAGGAGAGGGCAGCATATAAATTCTAAGCGTCAGCGTCACGTGTTCGTCCCCTGACTTTCTGCCTCCTCCTGTTACACAGCAATTCCGGGGACGTGGGGGCTCATAGCAGCATAGACACTCGCTCTGATTTACTGGCTCATTGAGATAGATTCATGCCCGGAAGAACCTGAGCTCTCGATTGGCTTTTCAAACCAAAGGACAGGTCTCCTAATGTGACAGGCAAAGCTCAGAACAACTGCGCTACCAGGTAGCGTTTGTGTTCACAACTTTCTGGCCATTACAGGAAACAGCTTACAAAACAGAAACTCTTTTCAGGTTCCAGGTGATTTCCCCGACTTATTTGCCATGAAATGTCACCTTCTCAGGTAAGAGCGTAGAATTTATCACCATTGAAGAAAGCATTGGCATGTGGCTTTCTGTAGTTAAAGAGTTCTTTTAACACGAGATCGCTACATCACTCGTTAGACAGGTACGTGCGTGTGGAAATTTTATCCCATAAATGTTATGTGTTCTTCAAGAATGATTACGTAATTTTTATTGTTTTCAGAAATGTCTGCCGCAAGAGAACTTCCTTGTCTTTGAGAAACTAATGGACCACGTTTATGATCTACAAATGTGTACTGGGTAGTGAAGTAGTACGCATTGACCTGCCCACCCCTCGTTTCCACCCTGTGCTCTTCACGACACAAAGTGAGCAAAACAAACGAGGATAATTATTAGAGACAGCAGCACGTGATGCTTCCAAGTATAATTTTCTCCAACCAACTGACAAGGTGGGAAGACATTAAAATCTAATTAGACTAGATTAGAAATGCACCACCATTCACGTCCCTGCACAGCCTTCTTCCTCTGGAATTGCTTCATCAAATTCTAGCCAGCTTCACTAGCAATTACTGTTGCCCTCTGGGGTCATCAGCTGTAGGATTTGATTTCAGGCTGGGCGAGCTTCTGTTAACAGGGAGATGCTACTGACATCCTTCTTCTCATTTGTTTCTAAGCACAGAGAGAACTAATCAAGGAGGCAAACAGGAGTCAGCTGTGGGATTAGTTTATCAATGGCTTCCCAACAACTCTCAAAGTACAGGGCTTCCTAGCAAGGCTGAATTGGAGAAAGGATCAGGACTTGCTACCTCAGTCCTCCAACAGAACTCCAGTGATGGAGGAAAGAAGACCATGCCTGATGGGAGCCACCCTTCCCTGAGGAGCATGGAGACAAGGAACAGAGGAGCATGCGAGCCATTCACAAAGGACCCAGCACCTGGACCCTTTGCAACTTCAATGTCATGGTCCCCATTCTTACTTAACATGATCCAATGTAAGCCAATAGTTCACCACTCTGCTCTCTGGGGAAAACTGAGTGATGGGATAAAGAGAATAAAATCTGTTCCTGTCCAGATGGCTCCTTCTTAAGGAGGGGAAGGCAACATTCTCATTAATAATTCTTCAAAGGTTTAGCTTTTAAGCATTAGGTACTACTGTTTGGGAAATTCATGAAGTTTGGGTTAATCTGAATACCAACAGACAAAGTAAAACTGTGAGAAAATTTCAGTTTAATCGTCTGTGAGCTTTTTTTCTCCCTTGCTCTTAGGGAATTAGGAATCCTCCAGCCCTACTCCCCTGGCATGAATGGAATCACTATTTATAGGATGCCCATCCAAGATGGAGCAGGCTGGGGGTGGCCGTTGGCAGCAGCGGGTCAGAGTAGAAACCCTTATCCCCCAATTTTCACAACTAGATGTAAAACTCTGAGACTATTTACTTGCAGCGTGTTGTCGCCATTCAAGTGTGACTTTAAACAGATTTCTTTAGTCCAAGAGTAAAAGCAAATCATCATTAAGCAAACCCAGTTCTGATTTTCACACTCTCAGTAATGAGCAATCAAGCATAGTGGGAACACTCTGGAATATGATTCATTGGACTGAGTTCTTTTCTATCACTGTCTAAATATATGACGTTGAATAAGTTACTAAAAGCCTTCACCACCATCTGAATGCACTCCAAAATAGAGATTCATAAAATGTTAGCTCTGGAAGAAACTTAATATATAACCTACTCAAATTCCTGTTTCTGCAAATAAAGAAACATAGGAAGAAGTTTAGGGGTCTTTCCCAAGGTCAGATCAATTAAAAGAAATCCAAGAATAGGACCAGAGTCTTGCTTTGTAAGGTTTTTGTTGTTGTTGTTGTTGTTGTTTGTTTTGTTTGTTTCTTCGTTTTTTAGTGCCAGAGGATAACCCAAGAGTGTGTTATGTCAAGGAAGGGCATCGTGTAAATCTCGATGAGCATGACTAATGTCTGCCTGCATATCATTGGGGAAAAAAAATCATGAAGACTGAATTTTCTACGCTGAACTGAAAGCAACCTAAGAAATTGAGTTTACAATATAAAGAAAACGGGTACCCTGTAAAGATTTATTTCAGTATTTAGGGGAAAAAAAGGCCACTGCAATGTTTAAAACCACAATCAATTTCTTTCCACTCCTCTTTATTATATATACCTTGTCGCTTGTGTTCATTCTGGTTTGTTGTATTCATTCCAGCTCCTCTGGCCTCTTTGCAGTTTAGCTGGAAGAACAGTGAGCTGGGGAGAGCTAGAATCCAAAATTGGCTCCAAGATACACTTTTGTGATAATAAGTAGGAAAGACAAGACCAGACCCAGAAGCTGTGTGTGCTTTGATGGCTCTGGAGAGTTTAGAGACACATTAATGAGGGTTGTTATTACCTGTATCATCGGTGCTCAGAACCCTTGGTCCACTGATATTTTGCTATGTGAAGTAAGAATTGCATAGTACTTTTTCTGAGAATGTTGCAACAATCACCTTTTTATTTTATTTTTTTTTTTTTGACTTTTAAAAATTGAAGTATAGTCAGTTTCCAATGTGTCAGTTTCTGGTGGACAGCATAATGTCAATTTCTGGTGCTAACTAAAACTTGGCACTTGCCACCTGCCTTTACAAGGAGTGGGTCACGCTGGCACTTGCCATCTACCTCTGCTTGGATTAAATCGTGAGCCGCTGCAGCCGCTGACCTCCATCACCCAGGAGGAGCTCAGGATGGACGTCAGGAATGAGGCGCTCTGTGCTCTGGTAAAACTGGCTGAACGGGCCTTCAGATAGTTAGATGTTTTCAGGAGAAGATTTTATGCCCCCAATTCTTGTACCTCCTCGTATCTAGAAAAGCACTAAAATTATTAATGGTGACATCTGCTCCTTGTGACCTTCTGCCTACATGTGTGCTTGGCTGCACGTACCCACTTCACTGAAATCATATATAATACTGAGTTTTCTCCCTGCCTCTTTGGAACAGTTTCTCAGAGCCATCTGAGAGGCCGTCTCCTGGGCTATAGTCCTCATTTTGCCCCAAATAAAATTTAAAACCCACCATGCTCACGTTGTGTGATTTTATTTCTGTCGACAGTGGTGTACAGCACAATGTACAGTCACCTTTCAGGACCTCACTGCAGCCTTCCTGTGAGCTGCCGCATCCTCGAGGTTGCCCTTGAGGGGTCTTCATGAGAATGAGGGTCTCCGGCCTCTCCCCTGAACCTCATGGACACGGATCAGCTGTTCTCATTTAATTAACGGAATCCACCCTTTGGTGGCCCTGGTCTTCTCTCATCTCTGTCCCCGAGGCCAACCTAAGGGCAACACCCACTGATATTCAAAGAGTGATCACTGCACAGGTGTTCCTGCTGCTGGCAGGTCTTGGTTTACTCCATCAGTGTCTCCAAAAATTGTATCCAGACTATATTCTGGTAAATTAAGTCACATCTTAAATAAGCTAGAAGAACTCACTTTTTCAAAAAATTCTCTAGTGACCCCCCAACCCTCATCTTACCCCTCAAATCCTCAACTTACCTGAATTACAGATTTAGATTTTTATATGTTAGATCTTTTTAAAAATTACATCAACTCTTTATCAGCTTAATTGTTAATATTATCTTCGATACAATAGACAGTTCAGGATAGGAATAAAAGGTGTGGAATATTGAAAAAATGAAAAGGATTGAACCCAGCTTTTGGTTTTGTAGTTTTTAATGCTTGGATCCAGTGTCTGTCCCTGGGTCTTGACTATCATTTATTAAACAGCTCGCAGTAACGGAATAAACGTGATCCTAAAAGAAACAGGTGACATTGATCGTGTGGAGGTCAACTCTCAGATAACGTTCAAAACGGGAATGCCATCTTAGGAATAATAGTTGTGTTACATACTGCAAATGAATTCAGTTTGCTTTTTAAAGTATTTTGTTTTCTTTAACTGTGACAATAGTCCAAGGTGGGAGACGCTGGGGAAACATCTCATTATATTTGGCATTTATCGCTTGATTGAGCAAAGCTTTTGTCAACAATTTGAGGAAGTGAGGGATCTGAAAGTAAACTCTGAATGTGCTTAGTGTTATTTGAAATTAAAGGGAGAGTCAATTTCGTGTGAAGTAGTGAGTTCTCTATCAGTGGAAATATTAAAAAGAGGTTGCTTGAGAGGAAATTTCTGCATGTGGGGAAGATCTTTCCCAACCAATGGCTTGTGAACTTTATCAGATTTTGGAATGACAGAGCATTTTAGAGGAAAAAAAAAAAAAAAAAACAAGATTTGATGGCATTGTTTGTGATTCGGGCTGGACGTTAGCATCTTTAAAAAATTCTCCTGTGATTGTAGCCATGTTTAAGAACAATTCCTCTAGACCATTTCTCTGTTTCCTTCAGACTCTTAAGATTTCGCTAATCCAAGGAGGAGCTGCACTTTATGCTAGCCTAAAAAACACCAAAAAAAAAAGTGTATATTTTAGTTTTGCAATTAAAAATAGCAGTCAGGAAGATAATGGGCCTTCTATGACTGAAGCAACCAAAAATGAATTTTACTGAAAAAAAAAATCTAATCTTTATACAATATTTCAGGCATAGTGGAAGGGCTTGACATATGTTAGCTCACTGAGTTTTTAGAATAACTCTGTCAGGACCATCCTAGCATCGTCACCATCATCATCATCCCCATTACAGGTAAACCAGTGGAGGGATTCAGGGACACGCCTGTCTGAGGATAGGTGGAAATACTGAAATCAGGCAGTTTGGCTTCAGAGGACACACACTCGGCCAAAGTCCTGAACTGCCTCTCCCTACTGCACTGGTTTTACAAACGGGACCTGACACAACTTACCCAAATAATTCACCCAACCACGTAGCCTCCTTTAGGACATTCTAAGGCACTTAGGAAACACTTGATTTGTTTGGAATGCATGAGCGCGGAACTCAGCCCTGTCGGAAAGAACGAGCTTTCCTCTCCAATACCACCCACACATTCCATTAGAAACGTCCCGAGGACAGATGGAGATTCGTCCTTGCTGCGAAACTCTCCAGAACACAGCGCAGCACGATTTCCCTGAGGTGATACATTTTAATATTTAACCTCTTTCCTTTGGAAGGTGTCTTCTTCTATCTAATCCAAATCCCTTACATTCTAATTTAGACTGCTTTGTTATGTTCTCTTCTGTCTGCAGAGATGCTGGCGGGGGCGGGGGGGGGGATTGGGGGCTGGCTAAAGTGCTGTTTCCCTCTGCCAATAGCTGGAGTATGAGTGGAGTTTTGAGATCTGCTCCCATCAGGAAGCTGCAAGTAGCGCCCCAGGTGGTCCACCCTGAATCGCAGGGAGCATCGCCTAGGGGGCTTCAGAAAATAACCCCCAGCCCGGCTCCCCCAGCCCAGTTCCATCCGGTGGTCATCTTTCCACTATCTACTTCACAGTTGTCAATGTCTCTTAAATTATTCCAGTAGCTTGCACTTCTAACCAATTTGGTTTTCTTTTCAGCGAGTATTTGTCGATCTTTCAGAAAATCCATGGGCAGTGGCTCCCGTTGCTTTCCCGTGGGGCCAGTTCACCCAGCGGAGGATCACAGACTCACACAGCTCACGGCAGGGATGCTGTGAGGTCCAGCCAGAGCGGATTCACAAAATAGCACATACGTTTTGAGTTCCTCTGCGTTCGTCCCGGGCGCAGGTGGTTACCGCAGGCATGGCTAAGGATTCCTGAAACCCTGGGAGAAGTAACTCTGACTGTTTGCCCGACCCGTGCAATGCTCCGCCTGGAAAGCAGATGCCTCCAAGCGATAGCTGAGCCACCGAAATGAGGCCCTGATCCCAAGGGCATAAACTCAACTGGACTTTGAACTGCGAAAAATTAGCGCTTAGGAAACAGATTTGAACCTAGAAAATAAATCTCCTCATTCTGATTTTTTTCGAGTTTCACTCCACTCACACGCATGTTTTATGTTTATCCATCCAAATGTCAGCTGAATTCAGTCCTCTCTGTGTTCTGCTAAAATGACCCTAAGGAGAAATTTTCCTCTCTTTTTTTGCACAGTGTCCCCTTAAAACACGTCTGCGTCTTGTCCTTCAATAAAAAAAAAAAAAAAAAAAAAAAAAGGCAGATTCTCCCCTTTGTCTTCAGAATTGCACCAAGGGATTGATTTTAAACAGATTTCCCAATTGCATAAGCAAAAATAATTTGACGTGCGCTATAAAGTTAACAGGTTGGCAGGCAGCTGGATACTGTATTCTTATTTACTAAAACAGCAGGTTTTTGGGAAACTGAACAATTGAAGAGTCTATAGTCTACAATTCTGCAGAATAACAAGAAATCCACACATGATGTAATAAGGGTTATTTGGGAAAGTTCTTTAAAAGTCTCGCAAGAACAATTGGAGCAAAGCCACCACTTGGCTGGTGCAGACAATAGATCTGTGTGCTGTCAGTACCGACTTAAATCAAAATGTTTTGGGGGTGTAATTTAACGAGCAATTGAAAACACCCACACCTGTTCCTGCCAGAGCAAAACAGCAAGAACACAAAAGCAAACAAACAAACCCCACTAGGTCAGCCAGGATGCTCACGCGCCAGAACACGGCGGTGGCTCAGAGTCAAGGGCACCAGGCAGCCTCCAGGGGGCAGCGGAGACCAGCCAGCTGTGCCCAGGGCCGGACTGGGAAGACAGGGAAGGTGTCCACTTCTAATTTCCACCTCCTTTTTTTTTTCCTTAAGAGCTGCCAGTTCTTTCCTCGGTAATTTATTACTCTCACTTCAAGGGGGAAATTTCATATTTGGTTAAGGAAAATGGCATGAAATTAAAGAACAGGGAGAGAGGCTGCTCTAAGGATGAAGGAAAATATTCTGGAGGTTTCTGCGGACTGCAGATTCCTTTATAAGGTAGTGGCAAATTTTTATAAAACCTGTGTTTTGAGTTTCAAGTTTCCCTTCACTGCTCTTGAAGGAAAGACAGCCACCGGTCTTTCCCGGAGATCTCGGAGCCTTGGCGAAAGGGAAGCACCTTTGCCTTCCCGTCTTCTGGCTGGAAAGGGAGCTGAGCTGGAGGCGGGGGTTACTGGTTCTCTGGGCCAGCATGGAAGGGCTTGCTGTTTCCTTCCATTCTGGTCAGAGGAGCCGGCACCGGACTCTGCATCCTCCTGGATCTAAGCTGATGAGAGATGTATAAACGGAGATGTGCAAACAAGGCTTGGCAGCGCCCCGGCTGCACTGTCTGTCCCTAGCATCCTGCCATGGCCCCAGTGGGACACACCTGCACTGGGGCTTTGTGTCCTAGACACTAAGGAATCCCAATTCTGGAAATTTTGATTTTCTGTGGGCAAATCACAGTCTTTCCTGGCTTCTGATTTCTTACCTTTAAAACAGCGAGTGGGGATGCGTGTAAGCAAACTCCTCTCTGCCGGAGTCCTTCCGACCCTGCCATGGTGTCAACAGTGATTTAGTGTGTCTTTTTACACAAGTACACGCACGCACGCTTCCACAGTATGAGAAATCCTGCTGCAGTGTTAACAGCTGCGGTTTTTCATCCCCAGGGACACCGAGCAGAGGGTGCCCTCTAAACGCTCGTATCTGCTGCTCCCTGGCGTAGCAGCTCCTGTACCCGCAACAGGAGCGAAGGCAGCAAGCCACCAGCATGGCTCTTGGCCGTG
Organism: Camelus bactrianus; assembly: GCF_048773025.1. NCBI lineage: Eukaryota > Metazoa > Chordata > Mammalia > Artiodactyla > Camelidae > Camelus > Camelus bactrianus. The sequence goes on along the minus strand of NC_133564.1, from coordinate 30,959,917 downwards.
AATCAGGGTTACTTTTGCACACCTGCGATACGTTTAGATATGAGACAAAGATGATAAACTTGGTTGTGTCTCCCACCTTCCAACCACCCCAAGTTCATCCAAAGAGAGTTGGGTTTTTGCCTTTTCAGCGTCTTCCCCACCCTCAAAGGCCTCTCCCCTCTTCCCAGGTCTCGCCCAGACTTGAGTTTTTAGAATGTAAAAGAAATTGGGAACATAGTGGAAAAAGCACTGGAGACATGAGAGGAAAAGGAGGACTTAGAACAAATCAGCTCACATCAATGGCAGCGAAATGAGAGGCAGAGGAGAGACCAGTCAGAAAGGCGGGAGCAGAGAATCGTTTTGTTCAGGGGCTTTCAAGGGAAGAGCGCGTTAGCAGCTGCAGGATACGATGGAAGAGGACAGGACGGAATAAGGGAGCGTCATGAGATGGCCTGGGACTGTGTGCTTGGATCCTCTCTGGGCCTTTCAAGAAAAGTGAGCAGAAGATGGGGCTCTTTCAATGTTCTAGCGACTGTTTCAAGCTCTGAGGCTAAGCCACAGAGGACCAGCTGGTATAGGATTGCAGCTCTCTTTTATAACAAGGTAATGAAAACGTATCCCAGAAGATCAAAACTTTGTTTAGCTCACAATCTGTGCCAACTTTGGCTAGGATCACCCCCTCCTCCCAAAAGAGACACAGAAGTAACCAGCATTCACTGCATCTTGACTCCAGATCACGTCCTCAGTGCTTTGGGCTTGTACTGTCTTGACAGAGATGGTCCCTCTGCTTCCCCGACCGCCCCTTTTGGCAGCTGAGATGATCATGATGGTGGTTACAAGATGCTGCTCAGTTTATTCATGCTTTGGGCATAAATGCAGGACTGTGGTTATGCCAGTAACAACCCAAGGAAGCAGCGAAACCATGTCTGAACTTGGTCCAACCTCACATCATGCTTCCTGAGCTCTGAAACTCCAGCGTGCCATTTGGCACCTCAACATCACCATCCGGAAGTTATTCCCAAGTTCCCAGAGGGTCTGATTGGGCTGGGGGTAGCTCTACAGAGATGGAGGGAAGTGATAAGATGAAGAAGAGTTAGAGTCCGGGTCTCCATTTCAAGCTGTTCTCCAATCAGCCATCTATCAAGAGGAGGTGGAAGGTCCTCTATTTCTGTGAATTAATTATCCATAAATGAGTTCTGTGAATTAATTTCTTGGGGAAGGAAAAGCTGTTATCTATTAAAATATTCATTTATAAACTGATCACTTATAAAATTAGAACCCACTCAACTCTCCCTAAGAAAATGGCAGAATAAAGCTACACATTTTTCAAAAAGGCAGATTACATGAAGTTAACCAGAGCGGCTCTGGAAAATGGTTGGATTCACAGACACAGGTGCTGAGGAATGTGGATCTGGGAGAGTTACTCTACTGAAGACCGGAGAAAATGGAAGGGGATTTTGACTGGATGGATTATTCCAAAGGGAATGATCTGAACATCAAAGGATGAGCAAAGCCCTTGGGAAAACTGAGGTATCTACTGAATGTTTTGCAAACCGATCAAGTTAAACCGAGGGGATCAGCACTGTGTCTTGCTAGCATACGATTTGTTTGAAAAATCAGGTTTTCACCTTTTGTTTATTCTAAGAATTAACAGAGGATGCAATTATACCCCAAATCTTTCCAACTATTAAGTAAAGATTTATTTTCATACTTGTATGGTTGAATTGTTTTCACAAGGACATCTGAAATAAATTCCTCTATGTACGTATGTCTGTCTGTCTGTTTCCCCGGACTGACCATTGATCCCATGCTACTCCAGAATATATACCACCCTCTCAGATCCGATAGCTTGTTTTTGTGGTTGCAGTAATGGAGATGGTAATTCTGAGATGAGTATCAGGGAACTGGGACCACTTCCTCTTTTTCTCTCCTGCGTTTAAACCGAACCTAAATTGCCTCTCCAAGACAGCCTTTTAGAGTCCCGGCTGCCCCTCCCCATCGGGACGCAGGAATCCTCTACCATAAGGCACCGTGCTGCGTCAGCCGTCAGAGGGCAGTGTTGCTGCAGAAAGTGTCCTGTCTGTTTGCAGGCAGCTGGAATCCTTCTCTGGCAGCCAATTTCTGTCTGCAGTTCTCAGGGAGGGAACAGGTTGCTCACCATGCTGGCCTTAGCGGTCCTTAGAAGATGACCGTGTTGTGTTATGTTGGAGAACGTAGCCTAGTCCTTGAAGGTAAACAAGTAAGAAGTTTTGGCTCGTCTGTTTTAAAATTTCCCCCCTTTGCTTATCAGTGATATTAACCCAAGATCACCCTGCAGCTTCTGTTTATAAGGACCAGTCTTTAAGGTCCCCTGCCATGGTGGGGATGGGATGTGGAGGAGTCAAATGTTCCTTTTTGTTAATGTAAAATAATGGAATTACACAGAGGTGACACGAGGCAGGTGAGCTCCATTAGCCATAGTGAGTCATTCTTTCTACAGATTGTTCGTGAAAATCTTCAGTACAAGACGGTCTGATGTATTTTTAAGGGTGAGCACATGAGTTTTCATATGGGTCTGAAAAATAATGAATTGAGGAGAATGAATTCCCTTCTTCAAATTCCCATTGTAATGCATTCCAAAGACTAAAAGAAATGGGAACTGGATGATCTGTCCCACAGCCCTGTGGCCCTAATGCAGATAACTGATATCTGAATGTAATTTGAAAATGTCACTTGAAAGAAGTAACGTCCAAGCAGCAGAATTAGGAGCAGATCGATCAATAGATAAGCCATTAGGCTCTCTATTCAAAATGTCACCGTGGAGTCTCACAGTCCACGTGTCTGTGAATCATCGTCCTGCCACTGTCAGTTCATTTTTCTGCTTCTGTTAGTGCAGCTTAGAAGAGTATGATGATGCAAATGAAAACCAAGGTCATGTCTTTGGTTCCTGTGCACTCAGGATGCTAAGCTCAGTAAAGCGTTATGTTACTTTGTTGCAGCCTCCTTGCAAAGACTCTAGCCTACCCTCTGTTCCATCAGTGCTTTCTCTGTACGCGCTTTTATTCCAACAAGCCCGGAATTGATTCCATTTTCAGTCCCACCTTTTTTTTTTTTTTTTTTTTGTCTATGGGATCCTTTCCCAAACTACCTTCTGAATAGTCCTTCTTCCAGATCCAGGTGACATGTGACATTCTGGATAAAGGCTTTCCTGATCTCCAGAGCGGAAGCAGGAATTTTCCTCCTCTGAACTCTTAGGGCATTCTGCGTGTCACTCCATGAAAGTCATCCTGTTTCACTTGTGATCACATCTGTATCTTCAAGTATATGGTAAGTTCCATGAGGACAGCTGTAGTTTCTTCTTTTTAATATTCCGCACACTACTAACATGTTGCTTTGTGAAAACGAGAGGCTTCAAAAGGATTTATTGACTGGATTAATGCATTAACTAAATCAGCAAATTGATTGCTAATGGTACACGGGGGAATAGAGTCAACCTGGCCTGATCCCACTCCTGGAAAACCAATTAAATGACACATTCTAGTAGCAATACATCTGTGCATAAAAGGAAATATTCTTCTTCTTCTTTTTTTTTTTTTTCTTCTCTAATTACAGTTGTACTGTGGACTCTGGACTGGGATGTAATGAATCACCATCGTGAATATAGCCAACAAAATCAGGAATAAATACGAAGACTCACTATTCATACATATGGTTTGATTTATCTTTGCTACATGCAGCAGGCAGAGGTGAGTGACAGGGAGGCTATCTCATGTTTCAGACTCCAGTTTCCTCTCCGGAGAGGAACGGGGGGAATTTTTAAAGAAGGGGACAGTTTGTGAGGTTGAAGAATCTATGGCACTGAAGGAACACAAGAGGGCGCCCTTTAAAGATTCTGCGTTCCCTTGAAGTACCTACTAATATTGTTAGTCACCTTTTGGCTTTTTAAAATTCAAAAAAAGTGCAAAATAGATATATGAAATGGATTTCAATATACTGTATGTGAAATATGCATTCATATATGAGATATAGATGAATACATATTTGAAATGCATTTTATATATTTCATGTAAATTTATATATATTTCATATATATGATGAAATATACTGAGTTATCAAGAGGTATGTTCAGGTTGTATCTAATAAAAATATTCTATTAAAGTTTTAGTCTTTTATTTTTACCCTAGAAGTAACAACTGAATTAACTGTTTAGCAGTATAAACTTATTTTTTCTTATACGTATGCATGTCGACTGTGAATATTGGTTTAGCATTTTGTGTGTTTTGTTCTGTGCCCTATGATTTAAGGGACGATACCCTGGCCAGAAGATCTGAATTTAATCCCATTTCTCCCCATGCATGCATGCCTTCAGATATTTAAGCACTCTTTCCTCCCATTTTTCAGTCTAGAGCATCTCACGTCCTTTCTAAGTTAAATAGTTTACTGAGCCTATGAACTGTGGTGTTTCTATTAAGTCTTTGATAAATATTTGGAACACGGATATCTTATGGATATAAACGACAAATATCTAACTTACAGGTCTCTTGTGAAAACAGAGAAATTAGTATAAATCGAATCTATAAACCTGAATCGGGACACATTGAATATATTGAAGACACGAGGTTTTAGAAACCAGAAAGGGGGGGGGACTTAAACTTTGAGGTCAAAATGTTTTTGTGAATTTTCCACACAAGTGTGTTACTCATCTGATGTTGAAATGACTCAGTTTTGGTGACTAGGTTAGTTCTATAAATACATGAAGACACGACTTGATCTTTGTGATTAGCGTGTTGGTTTAACAGATCCAAGGAAAAGGTTTCTCTGTGAGGGGGCAGGGGCTGGCGATTATGTTGGCTACTTTTGGTTTTTGTTTCTTAAGCGGTATTTATAACTGTCTGTGTTTAGGGGAGTAAATACAGCTTCCCTCCATTGAAGATGCTGTTTAAAGGACTTACGTAGTAACTATGGTCATGTGGAGTAGACAGAATTATGACTGTACTGTTGAGCTAAACCGCCTCTGTCCCGTCCTCAGCCCTGGATGCTGTTATCATGCTAGTTCTTGGTACCCACCCTCCACTCCTTTTTGAGTGGGGTGTTCTTTTATCTCCTGCCGCCTTCCTCACCTTCTCATCCTTCTCCCCTGGATCCCGGGCATCTTGCCTTCCTCCATCAAGCCTCAGGAATCTTTGATAGGTAAAATGGCCTGGCTAACCCTGCAGGGGGAAGTTGGAGACTGAAAGAATACTGAAGAATGAGGACTCCGGAAGTTATTTTCTGGGGGGAAGTAACAAAACGCAGTGGCTTAATGGTCTGGGGGACGAAGCGGGTGAAGACGTGTATGGAAAAGAGTTTAAAATAGGCAACCATCGCATGAAAAAGACATTTGGAGCAGACAGATTCTCTAAAGCTTAGGAAAGACCTTCCTGCCTCTCCACATCCATTCCTTCTCTCAGCAAATTTTGAGCATCTTCTCGGTGTTCTATATAGAAGCTTCACAGGGGAGGAATCAGTTGTGTTACGTGCAGGATGAGGACTCGTTTTCCAGGCAGGTTTAGGGGAGAAGGGCGCTGCAAGACTGCAAGCAAAAGGAAAAGTCTTGCAACAGCGCAGGGATAACGATGGCACAGCGCGTTCGGGGAACTAAACGTTGTTGGCATCGCTGGAGACCAAAGCTCAAGGGAGGAGGTGGAGGGAGGTGAAACCCCTGAATCAGGTGCCGCTCAAACTACAAGAAGCCCCCTGGTCCTTGTTATCGATGTTTGCAGCTTATGTTAAAGGTGATGCGTGTTATGGGGGAAACGTGATGGTGAGACGGCATCTGAGAGAGATCGTCTCTCAAGCTTGGAAGGAAGCATTGGAGGGGCACGAGGATGGAGGTTCCACGCAAGCGTTGATGAGGGTTGATTGAGAATAAGGTTTACAGCAGTGCAGGCTTCACCCACCTACTTTTTCTGACTTTGGTTTATTTTATACAACAACACTACTCTGTACTTAGACTTGGAGTTTGTGAGGGTTTTGCAGTTTTCAAAGTCCTTCTTGCTTCACTGAACCCTCTTCTCTGATACGGCAAAATGGTGTCACCAGCCTCATTTTACAAGTGGGGAAACTAGATGCCGAGTCTGTAGTGATGTTGAGATTAGAACCTGAACTCCTAGGTCTTCAATTCTTCTTCCTTCCTTTCCTCTTTCCTTCCTCTCTTTCTTTCTTTCTTCTTCAATGACAGGACGAGTCCCTCCTAAGTTGCTAAGGACAGACATAACATAGAGATGGGGCAGTGCCCAACATGCAGTCAATACAGTTGCTGGAAAACCAGACATAATCCATGGACTGTATGTTACAGGGTGAAAAATTCATTTGCCAAACACACATTGTACACACACATGTATGTGTAACAAAACCTCTCTCTCTCTCTCCATATATGTGTATATGTATAAATGTATATAAATACACACATACCAAATTGCATATAATTTGTGTGCTTTCTGAGACGGAAGAATTTGGGTGCACGTGATTGAACTTTGCTCCTGGTTTGCTCTGTACACGAGTTAGGGAAAAAAAAAAACTGTCCAATAAGTTCAGAGGCACCTGGCCCCTTGGAAATAGAGTTTTTGTGCAGCAGCCTTTCCAATGAGAATCACTGAATAAGGTCTGCAATGCGATCTGTGTGTTTCTCTGCTGCTGGTTTACAGGAGTCCAGCCAGCAACCTTATTACCCAGAGAGAATACATTTCTTTAAAGGCCAGATTTCTCCACGAGGCGTCTTTCTAGCTTTTTTTGGTACAAAATCTGCCCCACAAGAAATACCTTTGCTCGTGATAGCACCTGGCTCCAATTATGGGGTTTTTTTATTATTATTATTATTATTATTATAGCTTCTAAAGAGGCAGGTTGTGTAACCAGGCATAATTTTCACAGCTAAAAATAACCCCCTCTCTGTGACCAGGTCTTTGGGCACAAAGCAAGGAAATTTTTTTTCACATCTCACTCATTCAGTGAGCTCACTTTTTACTGCTCTGCAGTTTTGCCCCTTGATGGGCAATTAGTCATAAGGGTTCTGGCTTGGAGTGTCCGCAAAGGCTGTAACCACATATGTCAAGGAATAAGATTCTCTGGAAAAACAAAGTGTCTTAAGAGTTTCCCAGATGTCTCAACAGCACCACGTAATCACTGGCACTGAGTCTTCGCCCTCCTGTTCGACTAGGCTGTTGAGCCCAATAACGTACATTGGTATCAACTCAGGAACGCTGCAAGGCTTCTTCTGGGAAAATGCTGGCTAGATTGATCCCCACTTCATCATAATGGCAGTCAGCTCAGAAACAGCTTATCTCTCTGATGAAGGGGGACCCGGCTTAGACACAAATGCTGCGCTGACTTTAAAATTCTAGCAGGCGTGATTTCTCTAGATGCAAACACACCAGGGAGGCATGGCTGTGAAGCAGGGAGTAGAGATGGAAGGAGGGACTGTTTTGTCTCTGACCGCTGTTCCCCAGGGTCTGTTTGAGCACCTGTCCTGCCTGGCTGTCTGGGCCCATCTGACACCGGGATCCGAATTAATGGAGCTCACCTCCCACCAGTCAGAATGGCCATCATTAAAAAGTCCACAAACAATAAATGCTGGGAAGGGTGTGGAGAAAAGGGAACCCTCCTACACTGTCGGTGGGAATGAAGTTTGGTGCAGCCACTATGGAGAACAGTATGGAGATTCCTTAAAAAACTGAAAATAGATTTACCCTATGATCCAACAATCCCATTGCTGCGCATATATCTGAAGAAAACACTAATTTGAAAAGATACAGGCACCCCAATGTTCATAGCAGCACTATTTACAATAGCCAAGACATGGAAACAGCCTAAATGTCCACCAACAGATGACTGGATAAAGAACTTGTGGTTTATTTATACAATGGAACACTACTCAGCCATAAAAAAAATAATAAAATAATGCCATTTGCAGCAACATCGATGGATCTGGAGATCATCATTCCAAGTGAAGTAAGCCAGAAAGAGAAAGAAAAATACCATATGAGATCACTCGTATGTGGAATCTAAGAAAAAGACACAAACTTATTTACAAAACAGAAACAGACTCACACACATAGAAAACAAACTTATGGTTATCAGGGTGGCAAGGGATAAATCAGGAGTTTGAGATTGGCAGATAGTAACTTCTATATATAAAATAGATAAGCAACAAGGTCCTACTGTAGAGCACAGAGAACTATATTCAATACCTTGTAATAACCTATACTGAAAAAGAATATGAAAAGAAATCTATATATTTAAAACTGAATCACTGTGCTGGACACCAGAAACTAACACAACATTGTAAACCAAATAGACTTCAAAAAAAATTTTTTTAAAAAGAATTAATGGAGAGGTTCACTTGAGCTCAATTATGGATCCCTGACCTGAGAAACTGTGAGTAGCAGAACTGTAAATCTCATAATCAAATATTGAATTATCTCTGATTTATTTACTTAGGGAATCAAGAGCCCTGAGTTCTTGCCATCAAATGGGTATAAGATTTATGATGAAAGGACAGTTTTGAAAAGCAGAAGGAGCAAAGATTTTGGTGTTTCTGTGGTCAAAACGCCTCTGAACAGCAGGGTTGTTGCAGGGAAACCTAACTTAGAAAGTGGGGCAGACTCGCCTCCTGGAGCCAGGCACCCCGCCTGCCAGCCAGAGCACCTTCAGCCCCTCCTGCCCAGAGCTCCCCTGCTGTCTGTCAAACACGAAATGCAAACGTGAATACCTTTCCCCCAGAAGCAGAAACAAAATGAAGCTGGGCACAGACTCCCCCTAGAGTTGGCTTCTCCTTCCGCTTCCTCCCAGGTGCCAGGAGCACAGAGTTACCCCAGACAGTGCTTTCTCCCCATCCCTGTTGTACGAACTCCCCGATAGAGCGGACAGTTCTCACAGCGCTCCATCTGCCCCCTCTGGTTTCTCTAAAGGTGCAGAGAACCCTGCACTGGATTTTGCAGAACATCAATCACTTTGGACTCTGAGGCAGTCCCCATGTGTGGCACCACCGACCTGATGACTATCACATCTTGAATGGAAAAGGGAGACTATTATAAAATCTTCATCAACAGGCAATTTTCCTCTGATGCTCCTTAGACGGTAAGAGTTGCGGGATTACATAAAATACCAAACCGAGCAGCCAAATGTCTTCGTGACAAACAGGGCAGCCTCACAACATATGCATGAAACAGTTGCTGTGTGTGGATATTTGGAAAATAAAGCTGAAGTTACAGTCGACTGATGAAGGTGCAGCTGTGTTTCTGCTGCTCACTGCTACCCATGATCACCCCTAGGTGTTCCAGAATCTTCACGGGGACGCCTCAGAGGAGGCGCTGAGAGTAAGTCCACCGGTTAGTCAGGTAGGAGCGCCTACACCCCACCCCTCCACTCCGCAATACACACATTTTGAAACTCTATCAAATTAAAGCAGTGGTTCTCAACCCAGGATGGTTTTGTCTCCCAGGGGACACTTACCAATGTCTAGAGACATTTTTTTTTGTCACAACTATGGGATGGGGGTACTACTGGCGTTAGTGGATAGGGGGCAGGATGTTTCTAAACACATGCTCAGGATAGACATTCCCCACAAAGAATTATGTGGCCAAAATGTCCCTTGTCCACAGTGCCGAGGTTGAGACATCTGATTAAAAAAATAAGTAAATAAAAATAAAGTGACTTTAGATGGGGGGGTGGCGCATTGCAGCTTATGAGCTAAATCTGTCTCCCGCCTGCTTTTGTAAATAAAGTTTTATTAGAACACAGCCATGTACATTCATTTATGTATCCTCTCCAGTGCTTCATGCTGCAAAGTTACAGTTGAGTAGCCACGACAGAGATCGTGTGACCCACAAAGTCTAAAATATCTACTATCTGGCCCTTTACCAAAGAGCAAAATGGCATTTTGTAAAGTAAATCACCATTTTAATTTTTATTTATCAGATAAATGCAGGTAATCATTAGGTAATAAGAAAAATAATAATAACTCTCGATGAGGGCCCGCAGGCAGGAGCTGGTCTGGGTTCTATGGGACGTGAATTGTATTTTAAAGGGGACCTCTTTCCGAAAAAAATTGGCATCAAATTACATATTTATTTATGGCGTGGAAATCAATCTCAGCAAATTATTGGAGGCTTGCAAACTCAATTCCCTTTTTTCTTTTTTTTTTAATTGAAGTGCAGTCAGTTACAATGTGTCCATTTTGGGTGCACAGCACGATGTCCCAGCCATGCAGGTACCTACATACATCCTTTTTCATAACCTTTTTCGTTAAAGGTTATTACAATATACTGAATATTGTTCCCTTTCTTCTGATACCTACTTAGTCACGTTTCCAGAAACATTTGCATGAAACAGCTTCCTGGTGGCATTCTGGCTTAACCCTCTCCCACAACAGGGCCAGCTCAGCAAGTCCCAGCACCTGGGGGCAATGGTGGGGCTGGTGCCACCCACGGGCTTCCAGCCCCTCATTAGCTTCTCTGTATCTTCAACTCTGCCCAGATGTGTCGCATGATGTCTGTTTACCGCACAGCGAGCCTCTGCACAGCTGGCTTTCTTTCCGGCTTGGCTGCTCACTCCCTGTGTGACGGCGGGCAAGTGAGTTCCCTCTCTGTGCCCCCTTCCCTCAAAGAGATAGAATGTGGGCTGTCTCTTTAAGTGCCTAACCTCTCTAAGCTATGGCTCAGTCCTCTTTGATTTAAAAAGAAAATTTGGATGCTCTTGGATTTGTCTTAGAAAGTTTTTACCATCTCTTATACTGCCATTTCCCCTGCAGTTCAAAGAAAATTGGTGTCTTAAGACCAATGTTCTTATTCATTTTCAGCTCTATTCTAGTCTAGTCCTAGACGTTTAAATCATTCTGAATTGTCTGTCTGTGAATTATTACCATTCTTTCAGCTTCCTCTCTTACAACCTAGCCTGTTCCATTGAATTTTTTTTTTTTCTTTTTTGGAGATGTGAGGGAGGAAGGGGTAATTAGATTGGTCTATTTATTTTGTTAACGGAGGTGTTGGGGATTGAACCCAGGACCTCGCGCACGCTAAACATGCGCTCTACCAGCTAGATCCTCCCCTCCAAAGCTTATGTTTTCTACTTTGCTGTTTCTTTTTCATGCTTAGAAATATGCTTGAAGCACTCTCTGTGTAAGAGGCACAAATAATTCAGCTCTAAGAATCCAAGAGACATTCCTTTTTTTTTTTTTCTGAAGATTTTTTTTCAGACATTCAGGTGGCTGCAAATCTCTCCCGTTTTTTTCTAAGTAGTGAGCAGATCCTTAACTCTGCTGTTCACATTTCAAACATGAATAAGCCTCTCAACTGCATTTCTTCACCCAAAATAGTTCTCTAGAGCCTACCTTGAAATCAGAGTCTAATTTTAGTTTGCATGTTCAGGTCAAGAGCTAAAGAATTACAGGATTCATCCTTCCCAAAGTACGACTTGGACCATGGCACGGAGGAAATGGGGCCGGGGAGATATGGCGGTTGAGCGGGGATGAGGATGGGAGAAGGGGGGGGTCTTGACAACAACCATCATTACTATCAACTGTCATGTTCACGATGTTTCCAGACTGTACGCAGGATGCGCAGAGATGAGGGTTCCACATTTTACACATCGCTACACAGGAGGAATGTACCCACCCATATTTCTATGGCCGCCCCCCATTCCAGCCTAGCCCTTGTATCAAGAGTTTTTAGCATAATCATACATTTGGCATGACTGGAAAGCACTTTAAAGATAGTTTTTAATGTGGGTGAACTAAAATGCAGATAATTTTAGTAACAGCCGATTATAAGTAGAATTGAGACCTGGAAACAAGATCCTGAAATCCTCATTGATAGCTCTTTTTTTAATAATTAATTTTCACTTTAATCAAAGCCATACAAGCGTATAAACAAAATAGTATGAAAGGGCTTTCAACACAAACCTGCTTTCCTTTACCAAACTCTCCCAAACCTTCGGACGTGTTCCTCAGGGGCAAACTCTTTAGCTGAGCTTTTTTTTTTTTTTTTTTTTTTTTGGTAGTTACCTGCGTAATTTTAAATGAGATGCTTATGTAATAATTCCCTGCTTTCCACTTATGGAAATCATCTATTGCTTGCTGGTTATGCTAACTGGCTTGAGGGGCAGCAGAGGGTTGATGTTAAAAGCAAGAACAGTGGAGGCATTTGACCTGGGTTTAAAAATCCAGGGCCACCGCGTCCCCGCTGTGTAAACTTGAACAAGTTACTTTATCTCTGAAGCTCAGTTCCTTGTATGTGTCGTGGACATAAGAACTGTGCGCCTCTCGATGGGTGGCTGTGAGATTTAAATAGATGTGAAGATGTAAAGTATCTAAACCATCTTCAGCATACAGTAAGTGCTCAATAAACAAGCCATTCTCTTACCTCCCCATCCTCCCAGTATCACATTTACAGGTAAACCTCTAGTGATTTTATGTAGGACACATAATTACGGTCCAAAAGCACTTAAGAACTGAGCTATGGGACTCCTCCAATTTCATTTCCTTTCTTGACCAGACTTTTGTTTCTTTCCAGAAGCCAATTTGTTTTTCCAAAAATTAATATGAACTGCCTTCTTTTTTTTTTTTTTTTTTCATTTTCTCTCTCTCCATGATACTTACCACTTGAAAGATTATTTTTCCAGGGGATTTTTTTTCCTAACCAATGACTCTTCACATTAAAAACATTAAAATTAAATTAAATTTAAAATTTGGCATGGCTTTTTGAGGAGTTCACTACTCTTGTGAATAATGGTATTTGTTTTAAAACTATTTTCATGGTTCTGAAATCTTGTAAGATTTCTAGCCTTAGTGATTTTTTTCATAATAATGGGACAGCTTTTTATTTGTTTAGTTTTTAATACCTTATGCTTGATACTTGGTGAGATTAAAATTTAGAAACTCTCGTTTTTCAGTTCCAAAAAAAAAGGCTTTGAATTATTCCTCTCATAAACTTCCTCCCATCCATTTTGTCTGTTCTCTTTATAAAACCTCTGTTAGCTGGATAGTTAGGCACCCTAGGTTGATTTTCTCATTTTTTCCTAAATTTTACTGCATTTTTCAATCTGTCTTCTGGGAAATTTCCTCACCTTTCTGTTCTGATTCTTCCATAAGAGTCTCTCATTTTTGCAATCAGGTATTTTCGTTTCAAGAAATCTTACCTATTCTCTGATTGTCACTTTTTTACTCAGCATCCTGTTCTATTTCATGGCGTTAGGACTGAACAGAGAAGAGGTTATTAAGGTTTGAATCAAGCCTCTGTATCCGCCATGCATTGTACCATGGTGATCATGACAGCCTCGTGTTCAAGTCTCAGCTGTATAAATTCCAGGTAACCAGCTTGTAAGGGATAAAACCTCAGGAGCAAAATACGTTAAAAAATCAATTTACAGAGACCAATCTATCAGAATGACTAGAGAACTGAGATGTTAGTTAGGGCCGTCATGCCCAGGATCAAGATTCTTAGAAATGTTATCTCTAAGTTTGATAAGCATGGAATTTTTGGAACAAATGAGTTGTGTGGCATGAAATAATAATAATGTTACTTACTTGTGAAAACGTTCAAATATGGCCTTATTTTTTTATTTCTGTACTTGTTCTGGCCTTATTGCTTACTTTTCTGCTCTGTCTTCAGGCTTAAAAATAGCCAAATTGGAGGATGTAAAGCCCTCACTGGGCTTCAGAATGATCTGGGAAACCTGTATTTATTTTTTAATGTATATATACACGTGTGTGTGTGTCTGTGTTTATGTATATATATCAGGGTAAACCCCAGACTTGCTGGCTCAGATTCTCTAGAGACTGGTCCCGGCATCTCTTTCAAGCACATCTCTGTGATTCTGCTCACACAGACTTCAAAATCCCTGAAACACACGCTCGGGTAGGTCTCTGTCTAACGCTTATGTCAGATACGAGCGTTCACCTCAAAGTCAGGTTCCCAAGTCGTTGTCTTTTCTACTGGGCTCTGAATCCGCTTGACTCCAAGCTGACTTTCTTGTCAGAAAGAGATGGATTCTCACCCCATTTCTGCCAAGACAGATGATCTCAGCTAAGTTATTTAACCTCCGTGAACCCGAGAGCTGGATGAAGGGAAAGATAAGCACCAAGATGGTAGAAAATATGCTTAATATGTGAAGGAGTCACAAACAAAATTTTTTTCAGTTTCCCCCATCTTTTGATGACATTTTGGACGTGGGCTTCCTGATCATCAGGTGGGCGCCCGTAAACTCGCTGATAACATATCTCTGGTCCTGGACGTGATGACTTGCCCTCGCTGGATGTCTTTTGAGTCCTGCCCTAGTGAGCCCCGTCCAGGGGTGTGGGTCTTCCTCAGATTCAGCTGCAGACAGTAGCGCTTCCTGACCTGAATGCCTTATCCTTTTCCTGACTTTGTGATTTCCTGACCTTGTGCATCTTGACAGGCGGCCGTGGTCCAGGGGAAGCAGCCCTGGAGTTTGGAACTGGCCGTGGCTTTCTCACCTACTGACTGCATCACCCTGGAAGTTCCAGAGGAACATTTCTGGACCGTATCCATATCATAGGAAACAGTTTTCTTCTGGTTGATTTTTTCTTGGCACATTTTCTTCATACCACTTGTCTCAGAAATAGTAAACCTGTATGTGATAACCGGATTAATGCCCGCCTATTCCTCTGAACCCTGAGCTCTGTGTCTGTTTTTCTGATCACTGTATTTTCAGCACACCCTGTGTTGTGTTAATCACCTAATAGCAACTCAAAACATATGTATTGAGAAAAATTGTGCTCTACAGTGGAATTTACACAACATTGTAAAATGACTATAACTCAATAAAAAAATGTTAAAAAAAATGTGTTGAACGAATGAATGACTAGATGAATAAATGATACAGAGATAAAAGCACCTGCCCTTGTTTCCTCATATGGTAATTATGCACATGAAATGAGAGAATGCATATGCAAATATTTTGTAAGCAATATTAATACAAGTGTAAATTACCTTAATTTTGTTAAGCTATACCTCTCTGTGATGTGTTGACCAAAAATGCTTGGCTTGCTGCTACTCAAAGTGTGGTCCACCCTCCCTACCCAAGCAAGGCCAAGTAATCAGCACCTTTGAAGGTAAAAAAAAAAATTCTGTTTCAAGGCGCCCTGCCCTGTAGGAGGTGATTCAGACGCGTGCTAACATTTAAGACTTCCTACCCTACAGGACACCCTAAAGAGAGTTGTTAGAATTGCATAAATTAAACTTATGATTTATCTCTCAAATTATCCTTTTCCTTACCTAAGCAAATCCTCTGAATCCCAGCTGCCTCTGACCACTTAGGTCGCAGAAAAGCCAGATCATCAGAAAGCCTTTCCCTACACTCAACTCATAATGATAATCCCTGTTTATTAACTTCACAGGTTATAATTTATACTTGTTTTATTCTTTTTGGTCTGTTGACTTGTTTTTTTGGTCTGTTTCCCCAGGAAAGATAAGTGTTCTACAAGAAGGCATGGAGTTTGTCTTAACCAACAAAAGGTATCCCTCCCTAGTTCCTGACACAATGATTGGTGCCAGTGAATGTTTGTTGATTGGATCAACGTCCTTAAGAATGTATTTATCTGCAAAGGGTGTGTACGGCTTGAAGAAATACAGGATTCATATCAAGGATCATTGTTTGGCTCATATTGAAATTCACGTCTGCTTCCAGTTTCCCAAGAATCAATAAAGGTTGAATCAATTTGATTCTTAAATTCTCTAAGTTTTAGTTTTTCATTTTCTTTATGAAAAAAGTGTTGAGATTTCACCCCTTGGTAAGGACTGAATGACACCCATGCCCAGTGGTCAACATCATTCAATCATTTTTGCAATAATTTGGAGGTTTCTCAACATAGTGTTTCCAATACAGTTAACTCTTTGTTATCTGCAGGTAAATTTTTTTTTCTTTTTTTTCTTTTTTTTTTTTTTTTGGCAAATCTTGCTTTAGGTCCTTGATAAAACAGTACGGATTTACTTTTTACTTCCTCAGTCAATCCAAGTAGAATTCATCCCAGCAGGATGAATTTTTAAACAAATGGTCACCTCTCCTAGGAAAGAAACAGGTGCATAATAGAGTAAGTTTCTTCAGACTGGGATGCGAAGGGAGACAGACTTCCAATACTGATACTTCCTTAGCTGGTAATTAGGGGGGATTCTGAGCCTTTGACGTGATCAGGAAAGATACTATCTTTCTTTTTCTGCTGACTTCTTTCTCCAACATGAATTACGTTAAACGAATTAGGCTTTAAATAGTCACTAAATCTACCCTCCATTTGGATTTTTTTTTTTTTTGCATTCTTTTTGATTGAAGTCTAGTCAGTTTACAATATCGTGCCAATTTCTGGTGTACAGCATCCTGTTTCAGTCATACATGCACATACATATATTCCTTTTCATTTCTTTTTCATTATGGATTCGTTTTTATTTTTTAAATGCTTGCCACAGAATTATAGATACCACAACTGTGTTCTATCATTCCCCAAAATCAAGGGAAGACATCTTACAGAAAAACAAATTTAGGAATATTACCCAAAACAAGGAGCTTTATCTTGTATTTAAGAATGGACTGGGAATCTAGTCCACAAGCCTGTATTTCATGATAAACAAATATTTGATCATTTGAATTGTCTGGTAATTTTTGTCCATTATTACTCCGATCTTAAAATACTAAATTTATATCCACAAATTAAAAATGCAATTGACCCTGAAACAGCTCGAGAATTTGGGGCTGGAAGAGAGGGAGAGACGTAGCAGGTGGGCTGGGAAAATATTTCTCTATTCTAGCCCCGTGGACTGGCGCTGAGTTTTGTGAAGTGAAGGCTACAGATGGAAGCTATAAACAGGTCTGTCATTGGGAAACCACAGCCCACAGGACCCAAAGAGTTTCCTTCAATGCCCAAGTTATACATTGTTAAATGAAGTATGGTGGAGGCATATTCTTTCCCAAACTAAGCAGAATACAGCCCCACAAGACCTGCTGGAATTCAGCAACACTGTTTCATCTAGAAAGGCTGGCATCTGCAATACAGGAGAAACTTGCCAAGGATATGAACTCAAGGGTTCTCACCCAGAGCACCAACGTCCCTTGATGTGACGAGTGCCCTCCCCTTACTTATCTCACAGTGGTGGCCAACAGACAAGAACTCTGAATCCCTGAACCTGGGAAGACCACAGCCTCTGCTGATTCACAGAAACACTCGGATTTTGCAAGGGATTGAGTTCCTACATTGTGAGAAGCCATACGTTAGTCAAACTGGATGTGTCGTTGTTAATGTGACTCATTAGCATGCGTGGGCTATAAAGGACAGGGGAAGCTTGAATTATAATTTGAACTCTATTCGCTCCACCAAATATATCTGTCACACTACTCCACGTTTATCCCTTCGGCACTGTGTATTTTTCTTTTTCTTTTATGCAATTAAATTTTTTTTTTTTCAATGGAGGCACTGGGGGTTGAACCCAGGACCTCCTGTGTGCTAAGCACGTGCTCTACCACTGAGATATACCCTCCCTTCACCCTGAATCTCTCTTCTTTTTCACTATTCCCCATTCTCTACCTGTTAATTCACTCCTTGTCCTGTCCACATGTAACCAGAAGTACTACTGGGCAGCCAACTGGCCACAAAGCAGCTAGGCTAATGGAAAAAGAGAGGTAAATAGCACTGCTTAAGCATTTACTATGTATAAGGAATCATTCTAAGTGATTTTCAGTGACTTTGTAACTTTGTAACAACTTGTGATAGCGATGTAACTAGCCCTATTTTACAGATGGATAAACTGAGGTTCACAAAGACAACTTCCCTGAAGCCAAGGAACTATTCAAAGGTGCAGCCAGGGTATGAGTCTCGGTCTTTTCTGGTTCCAAATTCCTAGCTGAAGAAGCCACAAATCACACTGTCCATCTTTGAATAATCAGGAGGCACCCCGAACATAAAACTCTCGTGGCTCAGCTTCAAAGATTTGGGAGATATCATCAAAGAAGCTCAAGTAGCAAAAATCTGTCAAGCATTGCTCCAAAGCGCATATTTCCCAAAGTAAACCCAGTGGCTATTTAGATTTGACTGGAGATTTTTGTCAAGAGGTTGGGCTGAACCCAAAAAAGACAGCGGGAGGAATTCCTGAATTCCTTTCACATGTGTCTAGCGTCTAGGTTTGCAAGGGAGCAGCTTTGATCTCAGAGCCGGATAACCCAGGAAGCAATCTGAAAATTCTTCTCAATATCTGTACCCACCCTCGGGGCAGAACACAAGGGTATGTCTCTTATTTTGATTCGCCTGAGAAAGGGCAGCCTGGGCTCTAGGCCGTGTTGAGTTCTTCCATTTCCAATCTGAGCCGGGCATGAAGTAGCTAAAGATTAACAAAGTAAGCAAACTCATTTGCTGCATAAACTAGGGGTAAGTTGGAGGCTAGCTGTAGGAATTCCGGACCCTTGGGCTGTGCTGCGTGGTTTCCCTGACAACTAACACTGGAACATGAAACACACAGGCGTGACTCGTGTGAAATGTTTCTGCCCAGTTCTTGGAGGCCAAATTTGGTCACCGGGGGACCTTTAAAGAATAGAGTCATTGCTGTTTTACTAATCACATACTCAAAGGGCGAAGTGTTCCTCCTTCAGAGAGCTCTCTCCATGAGTGACCACGGGGCACATTCATTCATCTGGGGGAACACTGGGTGTCCCTACCCGTCACACACAGATGCTCCATTCAAAGGTTCCACCGCCAAAGGGTGTCCTCTGGACGCTGGAGAACATCGGGGTGTGATGAATTGACCAGACTGTATGTGGTGACTGATGGGGGTCAGGGCCACAGGCAATTAGCCACTTTTAGGGTAGAGGTCAGCAGATTCACTTCTGCTGGATCAGGGTGGCAGTGGTGTACATACGAGCGAATTTGTTCTAAAGCTTCTTAAAAGAAAATCTGAGGCCCACAAACAACCCTTCTGCATCCCCCATCCCTAACCTACAACTGCTGTGAGTCATCACTGGGGTTACCTCTCTGCCTTCACGCCCTGCTGATCTGTATCCCAAAGGCTGTGCTCAGCATCTCGCTCTGACGGACTCCACCCCATTCAGCACGGTTGGCCACTTCCATAACTTGTATCTCCTCCAGGCCATTGGTTAAGGCTCCCCCCTCAAGGCCCACGGCCGCCATGTTTCCCTCACTGTCTTCACATCTTCTCTTGCCCATTCGCCTACCTTCCAGACTGAGCTCTTCAAAGCAGGGGTCCCCTTGCCTTCCTTCTCTTTGAAATACTTCACTAGCTTTGCGTTGCTCTGAGAGTAAAGTCCAAAGAACATGAGCTTTACCCCACACACAAGGCTGCCTTCTCCTCCTCCAAGCCTCCAAGTCCTGTCTCAGGGCCTTTGCACATCCAGGTCCTTCTGCCTTTTCCTCCCCTTCTTCCCTGGCTGAGCCACCCTATAAAGCTCACTTTAAAAGTCCCTTTCCCAGTAAAGCCCAAAGTAACTCAGGTGTTCCCTGACAGTCTCTCTCAAAGCATTCACCCTGTATTTCCGTTCCATGACCTAACCTGAAAAAATATGTCTGTTTACCTTTGTGACTAATATTTGCTCCTGCAATCTCAATGGCGAGGTGACACAAGTCTAGGTTGTGTCACTTTATACCCATGTTCTAACACAGTATCTGGCTTTTTTTTTTTTTAACAACCAATACATTTTTTAATAACTATACATTTTTATAACCAATTTTTGATAACCAACTTGTACATTTTTATAACCAATTCATTTTTTAATTTTTAAATTCTCGACATTACAGAACTAAGCTGAAATTTATCAACCTGCCACTTGTATGTTTCTTCTCGACAAATAAAATCATGAGCCAAAAACTCCAAACAGAACTCAAAATGGGGAAAATCTTAGAAAACTAACTATGGGTCCCAGCATGAACAGAGAGCGTGATGTGTAAATTCTTAGCAGATGCTAAAGTTTGTATGTGGAAACTGGAGACTTACCCATTATTGAAAACTGGGAATCACGGACCAGAAACAAGACATTTGGATCAGAGGGAAACAGTAGAAAGGGGTGAGGTGGGAACACGGCAATGACCAGTTAAACTCAATTTGATCCAGCTCATTTCAGCGTGGTGGGGGAGGAGTAGGAAAGTGTTATATTTACACGCCTAGGTACTGCCTGTCCTCAGGTAGTGATGACAAAAATCCACCACGCAAAAGATGTCCCTTATCTCGCAATATCTGGGACCTGTTGAATCAGGGAGGAGGCTGTTCAGGGAAGGTCCCTGACGTAATCACATTATGCGCAGAGGAAACAGCCCCACTTGTTTGCAGCCAGCACGGGTCTTGAATCATTTCCTGCTAGCTCTGGAGACGCCATGAGGGCAGAAGCAGACTTGCTTGTTGGGGAGGATCCCGGTCTTTAGCAGGTGGGTTTGGCTCTGTGAGGTCAGGCCTGCGTTGCCCAGAGAACCACTAAGCTCCAAGTGCATTGCTCAGGGAAGCCCCGGGATTTGGACCTGGTGAGTCAGTTCCAGACTGAGTAAAACAGTTGTGTCCACGAGAGTTTCTCTGAAAAACGTTTTGCACAGTGATACACTGCTTTTCTTCTCCCCCATAAAGCAGTGGTAAAACTACAGAACAAATTCACTCAGAAGGAATGTAATTGGAATAAAAGATGAAAATGAATGTATTTGGAACTTGAAATGTTGTTTCTGCTCCAGCATCTTCAAATTTGAATCAGGATGAAGGGATGGCGAGCAGGTGATGGATCAATTATTGAATTTATTAAAATCAGCAAGTTTATTGAAGAATGAGCCTCTGATATAAGTGAAGTTTTCTCCATCATATGAGAAGGGAGAATGAAGATAGGAGTTAAAGGACTTGCTCAGTGTCCCAGGACTAATGAGTGACAGATCCAGGGTGGAAACTCCGGGCGTGGGCTCACTCAATTGCAGTTTTGCTCCAAGTACGGGATTCCTAGGAGAATCCAGGCTTCCATCGAACCAGAAGAAACGGTTTCTTTACATAGCCAGTATAATCAACATGTTGAAAAATAATGTGGGAACGTTTCCCTTTCTAAAATATTAAGTTAGAATAATTAAACTAAAGTGTGCCATTCTGGATAACAGGTTTCAATATAAGTCATTTGAGATGGACATTTCTGTTACTCAAAAGTGACTGAATGTTGATAGTTTTAAAGTGCATTTGTCTATGAATTGTCTCTCTGTTTCAAAAAATTTTTATTGAAGTGTAGCTGATTTATCATTTTAGTTTCAGGTGTACAGCAAAATAATTCAGTTATACGTATACATACATATTTTTTTTCTTTTCAGATTCTTTTCCATTATATGTTATTGAAAGAAATTGATGCACGTGTTTTATCTCTATTTTTAGCACTTAGGACATTGCCAGTTACATAGTAGAAACCCAGTATATGTTTATTGAAGGAATGACGGAAGTCAAATTATATTAACTAAGATACAGACATCCCTGCATGTTAACACTTTTTACACCAAGACACAGCTTTTTAAGAAAATACATGGTAGATTTCTAAAGGCATCTTGGTGTAGAGGAAAGTGTGTGGGCTTTGGAGTCAGGAAGATAAGTTAGATTTTCCCTTTCAGTGCTCACTAGGTGAGACCTTTGGCAGGTGACTTATCTGCCCTGGTCCTGAGTTTTCTCATGTGTGAAAAAGGAATGAAAGTAGACACCTTCATGGATCATATGAGGTTAGATGGGCCACTCTGACCCCAGGTATTTAGCAAATGTCATCCTAGACTCGTATCCTTACTGGTTTAAAAAAAAAAATGTCATCCCAGACTCGTATCCTTACTGAAAGCAAATTATGACAATAAAAAAGATTATCATTTTAAAATAATTGTTTCCGGGAGAAGGTTATAGCTCAGTGGTAGACTGCATGTTTATCATGCACGAGGTCCTGGGTTCAATCCCCAGTATCTCTGGTAAAAAATAAGTAAACCTAATTACCTTCCCCACCCCCCATGATAAAAAATAATAATTATTATTATTACCACAATTCTTTAGAGGAAAACATGGAGTCCTAAAATGTTTATTGTTTATAACATTGGCTTCTGCTAAGCTATAGTGATTAAAATGCTTTAGGTAATAAAAATTTTTGAATTAAAAAAAACATCATTCAAACAAAAATATGCAAGAAAGTAATATTTCCTAAGTATCAATTTCATGCACAACTTAATATGCTAATACAGCATGATAATGTCAACAAGGTGGAGAAAATAAAAATTTTAGTTGCAAAGATATATTTTATAGCACAGGGAATTATAACCTTTATCTTGTAATAACTTTTAATGGGGTATAATCTGCAAAAATACTGAGTCACTAGGCTGTTCACTTGAAACTAGTATGATATTGGAAATCAACTATTCTTTCATTTAAAAAAAGGAAAAAAATTCTAGTTGCTTTTCCTTTGTGGCAGAGGCATCTCTGTAATGAAAAATTCTATTTTTGTCCTGTGAAATGGTACACGTCCTGTGTTCTAAGTTCATTACCATTCCTCCTCCCGGTGGAGATGATAATGGTCAGCAAAACAAAGCTATTTTGGTACCGAGTAAGGCTGCAAAATCTTCCTCATCAGCAAAACTGAAGGGAGAAGCAAGGAAAAAGTGTTTATGTTTGCAATTATGTGGGTCCTTTGGTATTTAATAGTAAAAACAAGACAAAACAAAACAAAACAAAAACAAAGTCTTTTGGTATTTTAGAGAAAAGATAATTCAGATGGAAAAATGTCTTAGTTTTTTTTTTTTTTTTCTGCTGTGTACAAAGATACACTCAGTGAAAAGTCATATTACTTCATGTGTATTCACTGTAGGGGAAGATTTTCGGATTATTTTTGGCCCTTCTATTCTTGAGTGGAAATGCCCAGAATATGGTTTATTTATTTTTACTTTACTTCAGAACGTGAAGATCTTAACAGGGTTTTAATTCTTTCCTTTTCTAGGAGTTGACACTGAGATTATTCACGGAGTTAAAATTGAACACCTTCTGTCTTTGCTCATTTAGCATTCAACAGGTATTTACTGATTTTTTCACTATGTATAAGGCAGAGGCCAAGGCTCTGAGGACCCAGTGACCTACATGGAAAAAGTCTTACCTTCATTAAGCTTATATGCTAGGTGACCGGTCCCACCCTGATAACTATGATCCAATGTTTTATTATAATTCACGGTAACGCAATACTAACATGACCTGGTTTCCCTGTGTATTCTGATCTATTTTATCTACACCCAATAGGGTCTGCGTGCGCGCACACACACACACACACACACACTTATTCCATTTGCAATCATAGTTTAAGTTCAATTCAAATTCAACTGAGCAAATATTTAGGGAGGCTCAGTTCTGTCATAGATGCCATCGTGGGGTTTGGATGACTAAGACCAAGTACTTCCCTTAAGGATCTAACAGTCAGGGAGAACTGGGGGGCGTGGGGGAAGACTTAAAGAGGAATACATCCCAGGGAGTGTGGGGAGAAAAAACACTAACGCACAGCTTTAAATTTTAGGAACTACCCTCATGAGGCAGACATGTGACTCGGCCCCTAAGAATGCAGGAGATTTGAGTAAGTGGGGAGGAAAGTATTCAGAGGGGTACTAGTCATCTTGCTACTCTGCGTTGGCGTCATGGAGCAGCAGCGTTGGAGCCACCCGGGAGCTTCTGGTGAGTCAGACTCTCAGGGCTCGCCACAGACCTCCTAAGTCCCCTGCATTTTCACAAGGTTCCCGGGTAAGTGGTGGGCCCCTTTGAAGACCACAGCCTGGGCCCACGTGGCTGCAGCACAGAGGGTGTGAATGGCAGACGTGCTGGACAGAGTGAGAAAAGATTGTGGAGGAGACAGGATAGAATAGTTACCGAGTCCAAACTCATTCTGCCCGCCGCACAACAGGCCAATAAATCAGGAGACAAGGTGTTGGGGAAAGGAATAACAACTTTATTGGGAAAGCCAGCAGATTGAGAAGATGGGGGATTCATGTCCTGGAGAACCATCTTCCCCAAGTCAGTATTCAGGCTCCTTTTATACTAAAAAGCAGGGTTGGGGGGAGTGTGGCTGGCTGTTACAAACTTCTTGGTGTCGGAATCCTTTGTTCTTGCAGCTGTCCACGTGAGTCAGGTCGTGGTGTCTCTGTAAACCTCCAACAAGACAAATGTGAGTCTATGTTATGCAACTTTTTATCTCTGTATGAATAGAAAGTGTTCTATACCCTTAAAGGTCAGAGCCTTGAGAGTGGGCTTTCATGTAGATTTCAGGCTATTGGCACGATTCTTTTACAAAAGGTGCAGAACCAGCATGACTGAGCCCAGGAAACAGAGCACAGGGTTAGAGCCAAAGGAGCAGAGCTAATACGGAGTCAGATTTGTTTTTCCCTATTACAGTGTCTTCGATCAAACTGGGACAGGAGCAAATTCCACTCACTCAGTATTTCCCCTGGCAGGATGCACTGTCCTCTCTTTGGAGTTCTTGCTATCATGTGTATTTTTCTTGTGTTGTACCTACTGCCCTGTTATTTGTTTTTGTGTCTGTCACCCTCCCATCCCCTTCCAACCTCCCCCCAATATTTAAAGCAGAAATCTATTCATCTTTGCCTCTCCTGAACCAAGTATTCAAGAAATGATTGAACTGAACTAAGTTGTAGCTTATGCAATCATTAAGAATGACTAAACTGACATCTTCTAAAGGAATCGGGGTAAAGTACATATTTTATCATAATGAAAACTAGAAAATCTTGGCAAAACAAAACAAACAAACAAACAAACAAACAAAAGAAGGAGGCTCTGGCTTAGTTCTAAATTCCTTACAGTTATTTCAGTATTGTATGTAGCTGGCTGAAGTCGTCAATCATCTGTTTGTTTATTTATGCAATAATTAGCTGAATTATTTTCTGCCTTCCCTTCCTAGTGGCCGAAAGTTTTTGCCTTCCACTGTCTCTCAGCCTCCCAAGTCCTCAAGTCTAACCCACTGCTCCGAACAAACAAAGCATGTGATTACCAGTTGTCCCATCAGCAACAGAGCCTGCACCTTCTCCATGGAAAAGAAAGGGTCTGCTTCCACTGACACATGAGAGGTCAGTAGCAATTAATGGCAGGACATGCCGATGGCCCTGGGGCGTGGGGACAATCGCTAGCTGTCCTTCGTGTAAGTTAAAGGCTCACAGAAATCTTCCTAAGAAATGAGTTCTGATTCGCGGGGAGGAAGAGGAGGGATAAGGGTGGGGACATTCCAGGAAGAGAGAAGGGAACGCTGGACAGCATGTTGCTGGTAGCAATTAATCTGTCTTGGAATGCGTGCTCAGTCAGTCTTTTTTTGATTGAGTCCCCATTAAGGGGGATGGTAGACAAGTCAAGAGAGACGGAATCGTAAAGTGTTTTGCACGTCAGGTGGGACTTGATGCTGCAGGCGGGGGCAGGGGTAGACTTTGAAAGTTTTGAGCAGGAACGTTATGGGTGTAGAGCGGTGTTTCAGAAAGCTAAATCGAGCTATAGTGTAAAGGACGCCTTGAGGGGCAAGAGATCTCCATCAGTACCAGCTGTCACCGTGGCATGGGGGGCGAAATGACTGAGTAGAGAAATAACAAGAAGATTGAGCCAATGCATCTCCAAGTCCTGTTGAAAGTTCTTCTCAAACGAGCTTGAAAATTGAACTCCTTGTCTCCAGCCCCGCTCTTACAGACTCTCACTCGGACAGATACAAGGCCACCTAAAAACGTGTACCCTTTCCTGGCTAGGGCTACCCACCGGCCCTTTGCACAAAATGCTGCCAGGTTGACCTTTTAAGAACACAAACCAGAGCAGCGCCATTCTCCAGCATGAAGGTGGCCACGTCTCTAGGTGCGTTCTAACACAGTGCCAAGTCTGTCGCCTGGTCCCACGGGACTCAGCCCCGCCTCTGTCTCCCTTCCCAGCGTGTGCTCTTCTTCCCCCGACTTTTTGGGCTCCAGCGACTCCAACTTATCTTCTTAGACAAGTTACGCTTTTCTCAATACAGGATCTTGTTATACATTAGTCCCATTCTTGGAAATTCTTTTTTTTTTAATTTTTTAAAAAAATGTTGGGGGTAGTAATTAGGGTTATTTATTAACTTTTTTTAATGGAGGCACTGGGGATTGAACCCAGGACCTGGTGCGTGCTAAGCACGTGCTCTCCCACTGAGCGATACCCTCCCCGACTGAAATTCTTTCTTCTCCATCATTTGTCAAGACACCTTCTACTCTTCTTGTACACTGTGGTCTATACTGCAGATGAGGCCTTAGTCACAGTTTAGACCTGGAATATGTTGAAAGTCCTTAAAAATAATAAGGAAATTGATGCTAACATTTCAAGAAACGAGAATACACTTATGTTTTGTTAAAAAAAATTAATAATAAATCCATACCCCCATTTTTTAACTTCTTGTTTTTATTGCAGCAAAATACGCATAACGTAACATTTACCATTTTTATTTTTTATTTGTTGTTGTTGTTGTTGGGGGAGGTAGTTAGGTTCATTTATTTATTTGGTTTTAGAGGAGGGACTGGGGATTGAACCCAGAACCTCATGCATGCTAAGCATGTGCTCTACCACTGAGCTGTACACGCCCTGCTAACATTTACCATTTTCACCCTGTTTAAGTGTCCAGTTCAGTAGCATAAAGTATAGTCACATTGTTGAACAGCCATCGCCACCACCCACCTCCAAAGCTTTTTCATCTTCCCCCAAAGAAACTCTGTACCTATATTTGTTATTAAAAAAAAAAAATTCAGTAGCCATCCTAACAGGCGTGAACTTCATAGTACATCTTATAACACAGCTCTGAATTTAGGATTTAGAAAGGCTGATGCAGCCTTTGGCCCCAGCCCCTCGTGTTATGGAGAAAGCTGAGGCCCAGTGGGTGAAGTGACACCCCCGTGGCACACATCAGAATGGGGCTGGACCAGGCGTCCCATTTCCCAGTGCATCGGGGGCCTCTTGGGCACTGAATACATGAGTGAGGAATTAAAAACTGCTCAGCGTCGGAGTAAGGAACACGTTGGGGCTGAATTCAAATCAAACGTGAGAGTGAGGTGGAATTCTTACACTGTACCTCCCTGTATCCTTATGAGGTTAGAGCAGCATTAGAAAAGCGGGTGAACCTCCGAGAGCCTTAGTTTTCCTCATCTATAAAATGGGGACAATAAAACTCGCCTTAGAAAAATACTGAAATGACTACATGAAACAATTCAGCATGAGCTAATACCTAGCCTAATGGTGGAGACGTGTTAGGTGCTAAACCAAGGCTTGCTAATTTGACTTGCTTTCCCAAGCACCAGGATCTAAATCTGCCTTAGGCTTAGTTTTATTCTGGTAATGTCTTTCCAATTTTGGGTGGGTTCTAACCCGAGGTCAGAGGAACAGCAGAAGCAGATGGCCTTCCGGAAACATGTGTTTAAAGGGACTCGTTGTGTCTTGGGGGTGACGTCCCCCACCCATCGGGCAGCTGCGAGGCTCCAGGGCTGATCTCCAACATTGTGCCTGTCCCTTCCTGAGCCCTCCCTGCTGCAGACTCCAAGTCTGACAAGGAAAATGTGCTGCGATCATCACGCGGGGAGCGAGCAGCTGCTCCAAGGTGGGAACCATTGTCCAGGCCCTCCTGGTAACAAAAAGAGGAAAGGGCCTATCAAAGCATTTCCTGCCCGCAGGAGCCGTGTGCTTCCATTAATTCTTTTCCGTGAGTCAGTCTGTCTCCCTCAGGCTAGCGTCTCTCCATGTGCACTGTCCCAGAGAACGGAACAGGCATTTTTAGCAATTAATTTTACAGCCTTTCCAAACAGTGCAGTTTTTAAGGAAAGGAACTAGCTGAGATGTTCAGTGGTACGTGCTTAGACAGTTCATAAGGAATCAGAGTGTGGTGAAGGCAATCAGAATTTTCCAGAATCCTGCTTCCACCCGTCCGGGTTTTGGGCACTGTAATGGCACGTGGGGGTCATAGTGAAGTCTCTGCCCTTCCTGAACCATCAAGGAATTACAGAAAAACTGCAGTGAATATTCTCTGAGTATGACGTTGGTGATACTCACACTTCTGGAAAGAATTAGCCAGCCACGGGGGTCCTTGAAAAAGTGTGTCTAAGTGAATGAAATGAGTTTTGCGAACGGAATAGACTGGCCCTGGGAATAATTAAAAAAGCATTTCTAAATAAGTGGCTGAGTTTTGTGAGCTAGTCTGGATGTGACCTCAGGGAAGCTGGCCTGCAGTGTGACTCATAAGGTAGAGTGTAGTTTCTTACACTGCGTTACAAAGAAAGTGGGTGGTGAGCGTCTTGGGTGGAGAGCATCACATACAGGTGTGTACACATAGGTGTGTACACACAGGGGAGACCGAAAAGCAGAACTTCACAAAGGCTAATTTAGCTCTCATGTGCTGAGAGCCCCTAAGTGTTAATATTGCAAAAGGTAGTGAAGGACAAGCCACTTCCTCTGATGGAGGCTCTCTGGTCAACAGTCTGCCAGTCACTAGACGTGAGGGAGGCCACCCACATCGTCTGACCAGAGATGTGTGAGGACCCAGTCGAGGACAGCTGAGTTGGCCCAGGCTGGGAGAACCCTCAAGCTGCCCCACAGAATCCTGAGCTAAATGGAGTAGCTGTCATTCTCAGTTACTAAGTATTGAGAGGGTTTGTTACGCAGCACAAGCTAAATGCTGCAGCAGTCAGTAGACAAGGGTTCTCTGCTATAAGGTCTTCAAAAGGTGTCAGAGCCAGGCTACCTTGTCCTCTACACACTGCCTCTCCCTTGCTTTCACTTGTAATCTGTCCTCTTGCTTGGCAGTTCAATCTCTCTCATTAATGAGTAAATGAGGGGTTTTGTTCACCTTTGCAGATGGTGAGTTTGATTCGGGTGAGCACGTCTTTCTGGCTTACAACGCTGGTGCCCACAATACTGGGATTCTAGTCTTTCTTAGCTGAGGAGCAGAGTTCTGAGCAGTAATGCATCCAGCATGTCCCCTTCCTGCCCAAGCAACCAGCTCTGTCTCATCTGCTTGAATTTTTAAAAGCTACCTGACAGCAAATGGCATTTTCAAAGTTGAAAGAGAAGAACCAGTCAGCTTCTTAACATCTGTTTCAAAACAATAAGAAAAAGCTATAAAAGAGTAAAGATTCACTGAAATAGGTGTGAAATCTAATCAAAGGGACAGAGGATCTGGTCTTGACATCTTACAAGGATGATGGGAAATCCGTGTGCTTTGGATCCCACGTGACAGGTGAAGACGTAGATCTTGTCAACATCCAAATGTGTGTAGAATGAAAAGATAAAACTGGTTCCTGCCTACGTAGTGTGACCGTGATCAACTTAAAGTTAAAAACCAGACACTTGGATTATTATTTTGCCTCAACAGTATCTCATACTTACTTGGCTGACTTACACAATTTACGTCATTAAATGATCTTTCAATGTCATATTAATGTGACCTTAATCATTGATATGATAATACATTTAATTTATTTTTTTTCCCCCAACTGACATCAGACAATAGCCCATGACATTTGGTTTCTAAAAACACACTGCAAGCCTTCATTCCACAAAGGTTCCCACACTCCTCAAGCCCAGATGAGGAAAGTCTCTAAACAAACCTGTGCCATTCATTCTGAAATTCCTGCCATATAAGGTAAGAGGTATAAAATTACTTTGGTGATCAGCACGATCTCAACCCCTCCCTTCATTCTCACCCAAATGAGGTGCCAGGATTGTGGCAGTAACTCGTGGTACATGCCCGAAACTGGGGGAAAGAACAATACTTTTCCATTTTAGATCCACAATCAGAGGCACAAAAATTGTGCCAATAACACGACAGAACTTGGAACCATCAACAGACTCAGTTCACAGATGTACAGAGAACTTGCTCACGTCCACTGAACATTTTGAAACCATTCGCCACGTGTGGGGAAAAGCAGAGAGGAAGGGGTTCATGGCAGTGATGCTTCAGGGCAGAACGCCCTCCCCACACGACACTTTCAACTGGAACCACTAACGGGGCCAACTGTGGACGGAGCTCTCCTTGGAGATGCGGAGGACACAAAAAGGATGCGAGTGATTGCATGTTGGTTTTAGAGATTAGTTTGTTGATACACCAAACAAATATCGTATGTTTATGTGAAGCATGTGTGTTCATACGAACACACTCTTATTAAGTGTTTACCCAATGTTAAGCTTGTGCTGGGAACTTGCACTGTTCAACCACTTGCAAAGCACCATCCCTGTCCCCAGGAATCTTACCCTTAAAGGTTAACTTCTTTTTTTTTTTTTTTTTTTACATTTTTTTTTAATTGAGTTACAGTCATTTTACAATGTTGTGTCAATTTCCAGTGTAGAGCACAGTTTTTCAGTTACACATGAACATATGTATGTTCTTCATGGGTTAACTTCTAACCATGATTTTACGCTTTTAATAATCAAAAGAAATAAGCATGGAGGTGCTAGGAGCCAAATTCGGTTCCCTCTAATTTCATGCGTTGAAGTCCTAACCCCAGGTGCTTAAGAATGGGACTATATTTGGAGATGGGGCTTTCAAAGAGGTAATTAAATATAATAAGATCATATGGGTGAGCCCTGGTCTAACCTGACCGGTGTCCTTATCAGAGGAGGAGATTAAGACACAGAGAAGGGACACCACGGAAGACACACAAAAGACAGCCACCTACAAGGCAAGGAGAGAAGCCTTAGAAGAAACCAGCTCTGCCGACGCCTTGAGCTTGAACTTCCAGCCTCTAGAACCCGGGGGAATCAATGTTTAAGTCTGCGATACTTTGTTATGACGGTTCTAGCAAACTGGTACAGGACAATATCCTTACAGCATAAAGATGATAATGTCTTTCATCTATAAACGACGAAGTAAGGCTGAGAGAGGTTAAGCAATTTGCCCAAGACTGACACGTGGTACTAAATGGCTGAGGCAGGATTGGAATCCGGTTCTCCCTGCCACACACTCTCTGTTCATCTTACCGCTGTCCCCCTCACGGCACATCCAGCCGTCAGCCAACAGCCAAGACCAGGGCTCAGAAAATCAGGAGCAGCAGTTTATCTTCAGCTCACAACCACCTTCTGCTGCTTCCTCCTTTACCAGCTTCCGATGCTCCGTTATCCTCCGTTTCCATCTTCCTGCTTTTCTGCCCACTCGCCCCTTAAAAGGAAAGCCACATTTTCTTGGTGGAGGATACCTGCAAGAAAGAAAGTGTTTTCTTATGTGTTAGTGTGCTAAGTTATAGAAGTGATTGCCATGGATACATGCTAAACCTTCCTTTTTAAAAGACTAACTTTAATTTTATTTATTTTTATTTTTTTAAGTAGAGGGACAGGGGATTGAACCCAGGACCTCGTATTTGTTCTACCACTGAGCTATTACACTCTCCCCACAAAAGACTAACTTTTGAAGAATAATTTGTCTGGACTAAGAAATGAATTCTCCAGGGTAGCTGGCAAGGGGTAAATACATTTACGGGCAAGAAAGGCCTTCTGTCCATTTGATAAATGTATTCTAATGACTAAGAATACGTGTTTTGTGGGAGTTTAGCTAATGGTGACCAGGTAAGATTTCTTAGAACATAGAATTTACGAGCAAAGTCAAAATAATGGTATTGTTTGGATGGGAGGTTGTAAGCATCACGCATTCCAGGATGAGGTAACAGGCACACCTTGGGTCAAGTTTGTTTAGCCAAGAATGTATTGAGGCTTACAACGTGCCTGGGGAGATACGGATGAACCAAAACAAGCCCCATCCTCACACTGTGCGTGGTGGGTGACTATAATCTGGGTCAGTGATTCTGGATCTGACTTTGCAGCAAAATCACCTGGGGAGTGATTTAAAACCAGAGATAGCGGGGGACCAGCCCCAGAAATTCTGAATCGTTAAATTCAAGGACCTGGATTTTAGAAACATCCCCAGGAGTTTCTCGTAACAGTGGGTTTGGAAACAACTGCCCTGCGGGAGGTGCTTCCGCAAAGCTGGTCGGGGAAGATGTTCTTAAAATAGCATTTCAGAGACTGTGGCACCTATGACCTTGGGATCAGCAGGATTCTTCAAAATCTTTTAGATGATAAAACCTGAGCATAAATAATCAACACGGACAAATTGCAGGAGAATGAAAAGGAATGTAAGAAGCAGAAGCCTTTCTCCTGATAAAACATCTATGTTTCAAAGTAGACAAATATCAGACTGAAATATCAGAAGGAAAAGAAATCCCAGGAAAGTAACATGCATTAGTCTGGACATACTGCAATGATTAAAATCTAAGAGAAATGATACTCTCCTCAAAATATGTCCTTTTTGGGGTCTGAGTTCTAATTAATGACAGAATTAATATGGTAAAAAAAACACCCCAGAAAACCTCTAGCCAATGCCATCAAATCAAATCCTTTTTTTCATCTTATACTAAGAAGCGTCTTAAATAGAAGAACCAACTATAACATAAGAAAAGGGCTTTCAGCGGGGAGGGCATAGCTGAGTTGCAGAGTGCATGCTGAGCATGCACGAGGTCCTGGGTTCAATCCCTGGTTCCTCCATTAATAATAATAATAAGAAGAAGAAGAAGAAGAAGAAGAAGAAGGAGGAGGAGGAGGAGGAGGAGGAGAAGAATAGTAATAATAATAATAAAAAAATAAGCCTAATTACGTCCCCCCCCGAAATAAAATCTTTTTAAATGAGTGAACAAATACATCCATGGGAAGAAAAGGGTTTTCTGCATCCTACGATCTTCACGGTTAACTGTGGGACTTTGTAAAGATACCCGTCGTTTGGCTCAATGCCCAGAGATTTGGGGCCAAGAATCTATATTTTTAAAACACCACAGGTGATTATGATTCTCACCCACAGTGGAGTGGTCTCGGTGACTCTGACAGTGCGTGGGTGTGGAAGAGATGGTCATAATATTAGCAGCTGGCCCTTGCAGGGGCGGCCACCCACCCAGAAAGAGGCAGGCTACTAAAAATCACAGATGGAGTCAGAGCCACAAAACCTTTGCTAATACTGATGTCAAAGAACATACTTCCTATGTTTTCTTCTAGGAGTTTTATGGTTTCAGGTCTTACATTCAAGTCTTTAATCCATTTTGGATTAGTCTGTGTGTATGGTATAGGAGAGTGGTCTAGTTTCATTCTTTTGCATGAAGCTTTCCAGTTTTCCCAGCACCATTTATTGAAGAGACTATCCTTTCTCCACTGTGTATTTTTTGTACCTTTGTCATAAATTAATTGTCCACCTATGTGTGGGTTTGTTTCTGGGCTGTCAGTGCTGTTCCATTGATCTGTGTCTGTTGTTGTGCGAGTAACATACTGTTTTGTTGATTACAGCTTTGTAATATAGCTTGAAATCAGGAAGTGTCATACATCCCGCTTTCTTCTTCTTTCTTGAGATTGTTTTGATTACTTGGGATCTTTCCTGGTTCCAAAGGCAAGGGAAAGAGAAGCAAAAAGAAACAAATGGGGCTACATCAAACTAAAAAACTTCTGTACAGTGAAAGAAACCATCATCAAAATAAAAAGGCCACCTCCTGACTAGGAGAAGATATTTGCAAGTCATATATACAATAAAGGGTTAATATCCAAAATATATAAAGAACTCATACAACTCAACAACAACAAAAAATGAATCGCCTGATTGAAAAATGGGCAGAAGATCTGAATAGATATTCTTCCAAGAAGACACCGAGGTGGTCAACAGGCACATGAAAAGACGCTCAACATCACTACTAGGGAAATGCAAATTAAACTGGGATACTACCCTGTCAGAATGGGTGTGATCGAAAAGGCGGGACGTAACAAGTGTTGGTGAGAACGTGGAGAAAAGGGAACCCCTGTGCACTGTTGGTGGGAATGTAAATTAGTGCAGCCACTCTATGGAAAACAGTTTGGAGATTCCTCAAAAAACCAAATAATAGAACTACCATATGATCCAGCAATCCCACTTCTGGGTATTTATCTGAAGAATATGAAAACACTAATTTGAAAAGATACATGTACCCCTATGTTCCTTGCAGCATTATTTATAATAGCTATGATATAGACACAAACTCTGTCCATCAATGGATGAATAGAAAAGAAAATGTGATACACACACACAGACACACACACACCATGGAATACTACTCAGCCATAAAGAAGAATGAAATCTTGCCACTTGCAACAACATGGATGGACCCTGAATGTATGATGTTAAGTGAAATAAGTCAGATAGAGAAAGACAAATGCCATATGATTTCACTCAAATATGGAATCTAAAAAACAAAACAAAACAAAAAACAAATGAACATTCAACATAAAATGAAAACAAACTCATAGATACAGACAACAGACTAATGGTTACCAGAGCACAAGAGGGCTGGGTGTGGGCAAAATGGGGGAAGGGGACCAGCTGTATGGTGATGGACCACAACTGGACTTTTGATTACTCTGTAGTGTATACAGATGTCAAATTATGATGCTGTACAACTGAAACTTACATAATTTTAAAAAACTTTTAAAAAAGGACCCACAGAGAGCATATATTACTAACCATGAAAACTTTTTTGTTAGGCTTTGGTTTTAACTGAAAAGAAATTCTTATCCCATATGGAACACCAGCTGATCCAGAAAGAAATCCTATCATGTCAGGTGGTAGGTACAGTTATGATTTCCCATTTCTGGAGCATATGAGAGATCTCCTCCAGTCAGACCTGTTTGTTTTTCCCTTACAGATGAAAGCCAGAGATTTAAAAAAAAAAAAAAAAAAAGGAATTTGCTTAGGGCAGAGTTGGGAAAAACCCCAGGACGTCAGACTCAGTCTGGTGGTATTTGTTCAATAGCAGGCTGCTGCCCACAGAGGAAATCAAAGCTCAAAACCCAATTTCTGTGCTCCTTGTAAGACTGTATATGTCCTGTGTGTGTGTGTGTGTGTGTGTGTGTGTAAGGCAGAGGTGGGGAGGAAGGTGGCTACAACCAAAATCCTCCAACTACTCATCCATTTTTTCTAAACCACTGCTAAACCCTGTAGGGACAGGATGTTTATTTCCAAAATTCTGTAAGATAGTTTTGCCAATACATGACTGAACCAAATCCACAGGCAGCATGTCCATATGTTTAAAAAAAAAAAAAAAGAACACATTTGGGTGTGCTGATAATCACTTAAAATATCTGGAAACTTTGCAGGAGAGTTATTGACATGAAGAGAGAACTTAGTAGCCATGAATTTAATGTTTGTTAAATAATAACGCTTCCTAAGGTTCAAGCATCGTCACGATGTCTTAAATAAAATTTAATTAGGGATTAAATTTGCTTCTTGTTCCCCCCGAACCTGGCCTCCCAAGATCTTTCAGAATCTCTAACTTCTGTTTCATCTTCTGTCTTCACATATTTATCATTGTGTCATGAAAGTCCTCTATGGTTTTTCACCTCCGGAGACCAACTATAAGGCCACAGAGGCTGGAAGAAATCATTATAGAATCTGACCATGTATTCAGGGGCCAGACAGTGCATCAGTTTTCAGAATCTTAGCTCTGTCTTTTCTAGGGCCTGATACATCGTAGTCAGGCAGTAAATGTCACCCTCCTATTGAAAGTCCTCCGTGATCCTTTGTTCCCTTCAGAATAAAATTAATACTCCAGCTGGTCTTTAAGACCCAACTGCCTTTCTAATTATTGCTCCAAATGCTTAGGCCACCAGCCCTGAGATGCTTAGAGAGTCTCAAACCAGTGACACTCTCTCCCACCTCCTTACCTTTGCAAATGCTGTACCCAGCTGCTGGAATGCCACTTTTTCTCTCCACTCCTCTATCTTCTACTTTGAAAGTTCTCAGTGGAATCTTCTAGAATCTCCCCAGGTAGGGTCAGGTTTCCTCCAATTCTTTTGCTACTCTCCAAACACACAGACACACACACACACACACACACCTGTTCTCCCGTAGCATCCTGTTTAAACATCTACCATACATCTCCCTGTATTCCTTTTAAAGCATCTTCTGGCTCCTCTGACAAGGAGAGTAGAGGTTCGTTCTGGCCCTGGTGGCCCACGTGTAGGTGCTTACTACATTTCTGATGCATGAACTGAGATGGTGCAAACCCTGATTCCACTCGGCTACTCCCTGTGTGTGAGAAGGGACACAAATGACGTGCACTCCGAGAAGCCCCTGTGTGGCATTTAGGAGGGTTGAAGAGGTACTCTGAATGGCCACGAAATTCCTGGACCACGGCTGAATCATTTGTTTGTTAGAAAAGGTCTCCAAGGGAACACGAGTCACATCCTCTGACTACCCTCTGACAATGGGAAAATACTGGGGAGTCACGGAACCTGGGCCCCTTTCTCAGTAAACCCCATCTATTCAGAGGCTCCGCCAGGTACAAATCCTCCTTTGCTGTGGGCCAGGACAGGGAACCATCTCACTAAGTGAACAAAACCACGAACCCAGAGTTTCTGATTTCCCCCGGGGAGCAAACCCAGCCCCAAAATGTTGACCAACATCTCAGAAGAGAACTTAGATGTGATTTTTTGTTCCAAGGTGTTCAGCCAGGTGTTATTCTAACTGTAGACTTGAAAGGCTAATATCAGGGAAACTTCTGACACAATTAAAATGATTAAGGGGTTTTTCCCATGTAGGGCAAGTGCCAAGTGAATATAGATCGACAGACACAGATCAGATAAAAATGATTTCACAGCAACCTTGCCTTCCTGTCTTTCTGATTTAGTAGCATGTAAGTTATTGTCACTTCACAGCGTAAAAGAGAAGTTTAGTTTCTCCTCGAGAAGCAGTCTAACCTAGCGGCTGGGAATGAAGTCTCTCTGGTTTTGAGTCCTGCCCTCATTAGCTGTGTGTCTTTGGGCAACTGACTTCACCTCTCTGTGCTTCAGTTTCATTACGACACATACATAGGCACATGCCTGCACACGCATGCTCTTATTTCACGGCACTAATTAAGTGATTTAATGCACCAAAGAAAACCACTTAGAAAATTGTCTGGTGAATAGTCAACACTCAGTGAAAGTTAGCTGTCATTATTATGATCTTAGTGACACAAACATATTAATAACCTATTCCACCTTTGCTGCCTTTATTTCTTTAAGATATGAGATGTCTTGAGGTATATTTGGTCATCTTTGTGCCCCAGAGGGATCTCTGAGCTGAACTAATCCTATCTGTTCTAATGATGGGTCCTTTCACCTTGTAGTTAAATCATAAAAATATTATGAAGTTAAAAATCATCTTTGCGCCATCACTGATCCCAGCTTTGATTTTCCATGAAAGAAAGGGACAATGTGTTCGTGTCACAACCTACTGGAAGAATGATTATTTTCCACACTGTGGTGGATCATCCCCCAGTTGCTTTTAAATTTCTTTCCCATGTTGTGGTCTTACAATAAAAAAAAAATGCTGATAATATTCTGCAAGAAAGCTAAGTTGATACACACTCCTGTGAAAAGTGGATCAGATCGGCATTATTCTCTGTTGGAAACAGAGGCGGCTAGGATACAGTTATGAGTATGTGAAATACACTCAACCTTTGAACTGTACCCAGCGTCTAAGATGTTTCAAGTCTTGAAAATGAGTTGAACAAGTTCTTCAGAAGCAAGGAATACGAGAGCTGCTCTGAAGGTGTAAGTTACTAAATGTCCTTCCCACGCAGTTAATTGGTGTCTTTGGGGGGTTCTAGAAGGACAGAGAGAATGTGTCACTGACAAGCCCTAGCAGAGGCAGGAAACGTATTTCTTACCAAACCTGCGCTTTGATGATCCCAAACACCACCACTAGCAGAAACTCCTACCCGTCAAAACTCTTCCTCTTTCGTTTTTAACTTATCTTGGCTTTACGCACGTCTCTGCAAATCTGACGGAAATTCTAAACACTCCTCCAGGGAAAATGCAGACAGACAGACAGACAGACACGCACAGACACGTATACAATTCTGCATGTGCATTGGTGGTTTTCTTGGATGCTGTCATGTACAAAATTCCTTTTTAATGGCGTGATTTTCTGTTCTCTTCAGCAAAGGAATCCATCAATATTGGAAAATAGATTTCCCTCCTCAAATTCCTTTAAAAAATGTGTTATTTAAAGCCCTGCCTTATAACTTTCCTGAAAGATTTCAGGCCTTTCACTTGTTCTATTTTTACCATAATCAGCAGTTTCAAAAACCTTTGCAGATGTCTCTGAAACACTTAATTTCTAGGGAATTTTTCGATTTCTTTCTGCTAGGAGAGCACTGCAGGCATTGGGGTTACGCCTTCTTAGGAATACCTTATTATAATTTTATGAGAAGCTAAGCAAGGAGACTGTAATGTTATTCCCATGTTGGCTTTATATTAAATAAACATTGATAACCCACAAAAATCTTGATCATAATTCAGACTCTCACCCCCAAATAGATTGTTTTGGGAGAAATAAATGTCCAAATGTATTCAGCTACTGTAGCCACAGAGGAAAATTTTCAAATATGGAGAGAAAAACCTTTTAAAACTCACCCTCTATGCATACGTAAACAACAATATTGATGAGTCAAAGTATGAATTCCTATGTCTGTATCTTACATTTTAAAGTTGGAACAGAGAAACTTTCTCGATATTTGATGTAAGACTTTGCTTTGAATAAGTTTGGCAATTAAGGTAAAGCCACCTCCCAGAGTGAAATCCTTAGGCTAGTTTATAACAGTTTCTACAAGTTTATAATAATAAAAATTGCCATCTGACTTTCCTTTTGAGATCAATCACCGCACACCAAGAGCAGCTAAGCTTATAATAATTTATTAAGGTTGCATATCACTTGTCATGTGTAATAAATTATAGAAACCATAGCATCTTTATAAACTATTTAGTGTATCTTATTCGTTTCCTAACGCTTAACTGCAGTACTGTAAGAAATTTCGATTATATTTTAGCTTTAGTTAGAAGATTTAAAAATTATAAAATCTGTTCACAGTACTTCAGCTTTGTGAAGGAACCCCCCCGCCCCTTTTAACTTTTGTGCAACCAGTTTGAAATGCATTTAAAAAAAAAAAAAATCCCCTTACAAACCAGAAGGTGGCATCCGGCTTTTCTGAGCGGCTGAAAATACTGCAGTTCCTTGAATTTTGTATTTAACACCCATGTGGTGCACTTTGTAAGGCATTGTCATAAATGCAAATAAATAATCAATTACTGATCTCTTTTTTTAAAAAATCTACCAATAGACAACCTCGAAGCTTCGCAACACTTTGAACATTCAAATAAAAAATTCAGTCAACAATTGCAGGGTGGGATTCTCTTTCCTGTTCCCTCTCTCCCTCCTCCCACCCCTTACACAGCTTGGTTAAGGAAAAAAGAAGTCCAGGTTGAATTGAAGTCCCAGGGCCTGACAAAGAGACCGTGGCTGCATTTCTTCCCGATCCTTCTGTTATCATCCGTTTCAGTCCTCAGGACATCTGTCCAGACTCTCCTCCTGACATGAGCATCAGTCCTTTCCCGCAGGGAGAGTTTTCCAGTCTTTGCTGAAAGCATTTCCTTCTCCTCTGGAACAGCACAAGCACGGGCGTGAAATTGGTTGGAGTCTCTGTCACCAGTTTGTTCTGTGCCTTTCCTGCCTCCGAGACCCCGGAGTCCCCTGAGCGGGAGAAGTGTGCAAGGCAGCAAGATGATGCTGTGTGTTAGGGTCTCACTGCCACGCTGGATCTTCAAACGTCCGTTCTGGGATAACGTCCTTATCCGTTTTCTGGTCCTCAGTGAACTTTGATGGAATATTTCCTCAGTTTCAGAAACTGGAAGAGCTTGTCTTTCGTCCTCTTTTTCAGGGCCATCAGGGCTCGCGTTTTCTCCTCCAGATCTTGGTCTCTGGCAAAAATGATCTTGGCTCTCTCCTCGGCTTTCTTGTCCCCAGAGTTTTTGAAGAGCCTCTGCAGGGCCTCTTGGTCGATGTTTTCAAAGATGTTGCCCACCGCTTTCTTACGGGAGGCCGTGTCGAAGTGGTAGCCGTGGACGGACGGGCTCACTCGGAGGGAGGTGGACATGGTGCAGGCTGCGTGGCGGGGCTTTGCTTTCATCGACGTGGGAATCTTCAGGAATTCAGCTCCTGGGCTCTCCAGAGAGTCTGTAGCAAAATCATTCCCCGGATGGCTATTTAAAGGGTGAACAAAAGCTCCGGGCTCAAGTTACACTGGTGACATCAGAGTGATCTCAAGGAAGAATCATCGCTGACCGGTTTAACAGTTGAGTTGCCAATATCCTGTTTCTGTGCAAAATGCTCCTGAAAGCTGTGTCCAGGGTTGGGACAGGCACGTGAGGATTTCTTTTTACCTCATCTGTGGCAACAGAAATATGCAGACTTGGGCTCAGCTATTTAAAAAAAAATTTTTTAGCTGAAACCGGGAGCGTGCAAAGATAAGACACAAACAACGTGGGTTAGACTCTCAAAATCTTTCCCAACAACGCAGACTGAACTTTCCGGTGGTTCTGCTGGCCACTGGGAAGTTTTCACTCCCAGAGATGTTATTAAAGTACAGTCCGAACAGCTGGCAGCGGGCCCCAGTGCCCTCTGGACGTCCCTCCCCAGGGCAACCCCACAGCTCTCGAGGGAAAGCTTAACAATCAAGGACGTTGATTTGGAGTTTGTCCGATTGGAGACTAGGAGTCAGACGCGACAAAAGGCTGACGTGCCACAGGCTGAATCTGTGACCTTTCAGAGATTGTGTACAAGTGCTAGTCTGCAACCACTGAAGAAAACTGTGATTTAATAATAATATTAATGACAGACACCTTAGGCTTGTGTATCAATACGACAATATCAAGAAAGCCGGGAGAAAAAGTTAAAAGGCGCTTTACGGACACAGTGCTCAAAAGGAACGAGTTGATTCTCTGCTTTAAGATGTACTTGGGCATTCCTCAGACATAGTCAGAGTAAGACTGACTTTGGAAAAATTCCAATTTGTTCTTCCCACTTGCCACAATATTCAGCCAGCCAGGGTCCCCACTGATGGATGGAGCACTTAACATCCCACTGAATGTGAAATGTCACCTCTCAGGGTCCCCAGAGATTTCCCTTCAGTCAGGGACCACCTGCCGCTCCCAGAACTCTAAGTAACAGGACTGGTCTTCGTTCTCCTCTTATCCAGTCATCTAGAAAAATGTACAACGGGAGAGAGTGTGGAGAAGACATCTCACTAGAAAATTGAGTTGGAGATTCTTCTGATACAGTCATTCATTCATTCACTTATTTACTCAATCAATGTTTACTAAAGGTTGATTTTTAGCTAGAACTTTTCTAGGCATTGGAAATACAACAGTAACCCACACTAAGCCCAATCAATGAAACAGAACATCCCTAACTTAAGTTAACGGAGTTTACGTGCTGCTGGGAAATAGACAATAGAAAAACGTACGTTTATAATATGGGTGCCATCAGAAAGTAATGCCGGAAGCAGTTGTTCTGAAGACGCAGAGGGTTGGAATTGGCATAGGATGTTCAGGGACAGCTTCTCTTCGTGTGACGTGGTACAAGGACCTGAAGCAGGTGAGGGAGTGAGCTGCGGAGATCCCGGAAGGAAGGAAGGAAGGAAGGGTGTTGGAGGCAGAGGAACAGCAGTACGAGGACTGAGGCTAAGAGTCTTCATGGGACATGTGAAGAACAGCCAGGATGTGAGTGTGGTTGGAGCAGAATCCCCAGAGAAGAGTAGGGGGAGAGGCTGATGGACCACAATTCAGTAGTCTTTCTCATAAAGTTTTGTTTTACTCTCTAGGAGACAGGCAGTCTTTGGAGAAATTGGAGCTGAGACATGACATGATTTCCCTTGTAATTAAAAAAATAAATAACTTTCATTTCTTAGTAGAGAGTAGATTTTTAGGGGGGCAAATCCGATCCCGAGCATATTGTGAAGGGGATGTGGAAAGGATTGCCGAGGGCCCCAGTTAGAGAACCAAAGACAGACAGGAGCCCTTCCTGAAAGATGCTTCTAGGAAAGACATTTCTCGGTGAGCTGGTGTGAAACTCATGAGCCATGGCAGCTGATACTTGTTCTGGGTTTTTTCCATGGAAGAACCCGACGTTCTGCTGCCTCGGACGAGGGATTTACTGGCATAACCAGCACACCTTTATCTCCCTCACTAATCTAATGAGAGTTACTATTATGGCAACAGGATTTTTACTGAGTCTTTATTAAGAGCCCTGCACAGGGCTGTGAAAATTACATAACCATCTTAATCGTCACCGCTCAAGGCATCGGCAGCCTTTTCTTGCTCTGCCCTTTCTTGAGGTAATTCTTACACGGGCTCATGCTTTTTATCCCCTATTCATTAATTAAATCCAAGGTTTGATTCCCAGCCTGCCCCATCCCCTTAAGTATGGACGCATTTATTTAACTACCACGCAATACAAATACATACGAATACGATACTAATAGCTGTTCAGTTATAAAAGTCAGAAACCCACCAATGATCTTTAACATCTTCTCTTTCTCTCCTGTCTCTATCTGTCTGTCTATCATCTATCAATCTACCTATCTCACCATGTTCCCCATCTATCTGTATGTCTGTCTATCATCTATCAGTCTACCCATCTCACCATGTTCCGTCTGTCAAGTCTACCTACAAAATATGTCTCTATCCACTTCCTCTCCATTTTCCCTGCCACCATTCAGACAAGCCTCCATATGGTGGATGCTGTGATGCACAGCCCAGAACTCCCATTAAGATTTCCCCAGATGCAGGGGAGGGCGTAGCTCAGTGGTAGAGTGCCTGCTTAGCATGCAAGAGGTCCTAGGTTCAATCCCCAGTCCCTCCATTAAATAAATAATAATTTAAAAATAATAATAAATAAAGATTTCCCCAGATGCTCCGCTGTCAGCCCCCTTTGGTGGTTGTCACCCCTGAAGAAGGTCACATCACCTGAGGCACCTCCCCCTCCCGGTACAGCTGCATCTAGTGACTGATCAACACAAGGGTATCAAAGCCCACTCCCCTCGCCCCAGTTCTGAGGAGTCGTCCACATTTCAGAACATCCTTTAAGGTCAGCTGAGTCCTCCCTCTGCCTGATGCTGTTTCTTTCCCGTGTGCAGGCACTGATCCCAAGAGCTGTCTGTGATAAATCACCTGCTGTTCCTCTCCATCTCGGAGTTTGCTTCCCTGGGAGCCCAGTCCTTGACACCCCATCATCTCTCACCTCTCCCGGCATCCCTGCTTCTACTCTGGTTCTCCATCCTCCACGCAGCACCTGAGCAGTCTGGTGAGCCATCTGCTCAGACCAGCCCTGCTAGCACTCTTAGGATAAGCCTCAAT
Source organism: Camelus bactrianus (assembly GCF_048773025.1). NCBI lineage: Eukaryota > Metazoa > Chordata > Mammalia > Artiodactyla > Camelidae > Camelus > Camelus bactrianus. Next base: position 30,916,733 of record NC_133564.1, on the reverse strand, counting down.
ATCTTAGCACGAACTTTCTGAGCATGGCCGGTCCTGGTCCCTAACTACTTCCACAGCTCCATAATTTGCCACTCTCTCCCCTGTTTTCCAATTCCTTGAACGCAGCCCGCTCATTCCTGGCCATGGGTCTTTGCCCATATTTTTCCTTTTTCTGGAATGTTCTTCTCTGCTTCTTAGCTCAGCTATTCATGCCTAAAATCTCACCTAAAAGCTCCTTTCTCAGACAGTTCTTCTCCGATCCTTCTAGACTTGAGCAGGCCTCCCCGCTGGTGGGCCCTCTGCCATCCCTCTGTAGCGAGTATTATAGAGTTTGTGAACATACCTTTATTCTTGGTATTTCTCATTTAAAGTCTGTCTCCACCAAGAGCAGGGATCATCAGATCTGCCTCCCTCACTAATGTGTCTGAAGCTCCTGGGTCACTGAATGTTTTCATAGTGGTGTTAATATCACTGTGCGTAATTCGCTTTGATCCTCGTAACAACCCCGTGCAGTGGAAACTCCTGTGATCATCATGTTCCAGATAAGGCAATTCGGTCCCTGCTGTAGTCTGACTATTCCCACCCCCTTAAAGTGTCCTTGTTCTAACCCCTGGAACCTATGAAAATAGGCCAAAAGGAAACTTCTATTGCAAAGGGGACTTATATGGCAAAAGGAATTTTGCAGGTGTAAATAAATTAAAGATCTTGAGATGTGGAGTCTGTCCTGGATTATCTCGGATTATTACATGGTCAGCCCGTGGAATCCTAAGAGTCCCTTAAATGAGGGAAGGAGGAAGTCAGAGGGGCGAGAAGATGAGACCCTGTTGACTTTGAAGCTAGAGGGTGAGGCTACGAGCCGAGGAAGGTAGGCAACCCAACCCCCAGAAGCTGGAAAAGGCAAAGAAACAGATTCTCCTGTAAATCCTACAGAAGGAACATAGCCCTGCAAACCCTTTTTAGACTTCTGGCCTCTGAGCTGTAAGATAATAAATCCACATTGTTTGAAGCTGCTAAATTTGTGGCAGTTTGTTAAGATGGCAATAGGAAACAAATTCCCTCTGCAAATCTGCAAATTCTTCAGCTACAGGAAGACAACTTGAACCCAGGGCTATCTGAATCCAAAGACCATGATTTGAAACCCTGTATTGAACTGCTCTCCAAGCAACTGCAAGCTGTCTCCTCAAAAAGCATGAATAATGTTTCTGCATGACATTGAGCAGCTCTCCCTGAGTACTGCCTAAAAGCATTCAGATGCATTTGAGAGATTAAGGAGTTTCAACATTGTTTAGAGGACAAGACCATCCGCAGAGAAACAATGTCAGTTTCTGTTTCCCAGAAATGTGACACAAGCCCTAGGGTTACGATTTGCTGATGCTCTTTGCAAAGGTAACTCCATCTGTGCTTGCAAAGCCTTTTGCTGCCGCCATCCTGTTCCTTCTCTTTGTAGAAATATTCTCCATGAATGATGTGGACAACAGAATCTAGAAAAATTACTGGCAAGGATTCACAAATTGCATGTGGATTGAGGCGGGGGGTCATGTCATATCAGCACCTTACAGGATTTTTGCTTTCTACAATAAAGACAGGAGATAATGTTTAAAAGAAGCAGCTTCTAAGCTAGTGTATTTTCTTCTGGGCACCAGTTTTCCAGTATTTTTTTCATTTCGCAAAGGAGATCTGTTAGCCAGTAATCAGTGAGCTTGGTTAGTTTTGTATCTGATGAGGAGGTTTGAGAAAACAAAGGGAAAGAAGAAAAAGAACACTTATTACCTAGTTTTCTTCGTACAATATCTAAATTATTCTTCATAATACTGGAAGTAGACATTATTGACCTCCATTTTCACCAAAGACAAAGAATTGGGCTGAACAACCTGCCCAAGATAAGGGGTAAAAACTGAATTCATTTCCAGATTTTTTTCTTATCCCCAAGTCTCTTCTGGGAAGGTTTTCCTGACCTTTGGCTTGGTCACCTGCCTCTCCTATTTGCACTACTGGGACCTTAGATTTGCCTTTTAAGATGAAAAAATTATGACTTATTTTATATATATATATATATATATATACACACACACACACACGCATATATATATATATACACACACATATGTATATCTTTAAAATGCTAAAGATATTAAGGTATAGTAGCTGGTACATAATAAATATTTATTGAATTATTACATGAATAGATAAATGAACATAAGCACACAGAATTTACTTCAAAGCTGTTTTGGGTACCAATTTCTCTCCCTGGCAACTTCCTGAATGTGAAGACTATAGAAGCCAATACCTTAACCTTAAAGTGGATTCTCCCTGGACACCTTTGTTTTAACATCAGAATTTCATACTATTTCACATCTATTATCTCATTTGACCTCCACAGTATCAGTGGGATGTTCATCCCTATTTTACAGATAAGAAAACTGAGTATTACGGAAGTGAAATACAGTGCCCCAAATTTGGATCTAATTAAATGACAGAGCTGGCCCTGGAACTCTCATTTTTTTGATCCTTAAATCCTGTGTATTTTTTTTCCCCTACCTTTGCACGGCTTCCTGATTATGCTCATTATTTACTTATCTCTTATAGTTTGAAGATTCTATGCCAACTGTCTTTCATTTTTTTTCTTTTCATGAATTTATTCATTGATCTATAGATTCATTCACAAATAAATTGTTGAATGCTTGCTGTGTGCCAGGTTGAACGCTGTGAGCTTGAGGAATAGGTGGGGAGAAGTGACATAGTCTTTGTGTCTGTGGAACACAAGGTCTAGAAAAGAGAAGAGACTTTAGACAGATAAGTGAACATATAAATATATGAAGAAAATAGTTAGAAGTGCTAGAAAATGAAAAGTACCAGGTGATATGCAGGAGGAAACAAAGTGAAGCTTCATTTAAATTGTTTGAGTCATGAAAAGCCTTTCTGAAGAAGAGATGTTTAAGACATTAAGATTTGGCGTGAAGGTTGAAATTAACAAGGAGAGGAGCCCAGCAAAGGACATTGGAGGCATATGGAAATCCTGTGCAAAGGCCCTGGGGTGGGAATGCGTTTGAAGGATGGGGAAACAAACACAAAGACAATGCAGGTGGGAAACAGAAACCAACAAGGAGAGGAGAGGATGATGAGGCTAGGCCAGGTGATGGAGAGGATTGAAGACCGTGTTGAAGATTTAATTAATATTTTATCCTAAGTGCAGTGGGCAATCTTTCAAATTTTATAAGCAAGATGGGGGGTGTAATTTAATTTTTTCAAATTACTTTGACTGTTGGGCCATCAAAAATGACAACTAAAGAGAACAATTATGGCTTCAGAAGGTAAAGAGATGATTCCAACTGTAGTTTGGAAATAAACTCAAAGGGACATGGTGATCAGTTGAATAGGTGTTGGGTAAGTGTCAAGGGTTACTCCCAGGTTAAGTTGTGGGCTCTTAGGAGGGATGGTTGAGCTAGGGATGGTGCCAGTTGAGAAGATTTGGGAGAAAAAGCAAAGGTTCCGTTATGCACACAGTAAATCCAAAATTCCTGGAGAACACCCACGAAGATGACAGGATGTATGGATCTAGAGCTCAGAGGAGAAGTCTGAAATGTAATTTTAATTCTTTATTTGTTCTCGGTGATAACTGTCAAGAAATTAACATGGACCGCAGCTTTCTTTACCCTACATAAATCCAGAACCACAGAGCGATGCCTGGCACAAAGTAGAACACATATACAGACTTTTAGAATTATTTTAAGAAAGGAAGATACAGAAGCTTCGAGAGGGCTGAGTCACAGGCAAAAACGATGCTCAGTACTCAAGTGACCTCTTCACTGGACACTGAAATCGCCCTCATTTTTCTATACTTAACGACTGAAAAGGCATCTCTTCAGTAATTACTTTGAGGCCCTGTATTAGATCCCATATTTTTAGATAAAACCTAGACAAGATTTCCATTCCTTCTATAGTTGTGGTTAATCCCCGTTAAAAATTAATCAGCGAACACTTTTATTTCAGTAAATTTCATTAAATGTACTTTCAGCCTTTCATTATAGCTGATGAGAATGAACGGCGGTTTTCTTTAGAAACTTTGATTCTGACATTTACTGTTGATTACAGAGAGGAACTACTTAAGCCTTCTGAAACAATAAAAATTTCAAAAAAAAAAAAAAGAAAAAAACCAGAGAAACGCATTTTCAAAACCTTCTAGTCAAAATATGGGGAAGAATCCACAAGTTACTGCCAAGATGGTTTTCGAAAAGTGATGCTTTTTAAAATGGTGCTTTTGCATGTGAAATGAAACAGCTGTCTTTGCTTAAGCCAAGGTCTATATTTGAAATGTTTTCTAAAAAAGGAACTACAGATAAGCTTTTCTTTTTTTAAATTTTAATTGGCTGGCTGTTCAGATTTAGATATTGAGCTCCTGGTAGTAATAACTTCTTTCAAGAGGAAACAGTTGTGAACATAAACTAGTATGTTTTTCTCAGGAAGTAAGCATGAGATATTTATATGTATTTATAGTAGCGTGTGTGTTCCTATAATCTATGACTAAGGCTAAAATAAGTCCTTAGGAACCAACTCCCCCTGACTCGTAGCTCCCACCTACTCAGTGCGTGCTTTGAGCTGAAAGTTGTGACACGGGTGTATTTCAGTTTTCCCCGAAATGGAACCATACACACAAGGAAAGGAGAACTTCCGGCACATGCTTCCCAGATTTTGTAAGCGGTGTCGCAAGTGATACACCAGGCGACCACTTCAAAAGTCCCTTCTCTGTTTTTTCGCTGAGCTCAGTATAGTCACACCTGGCTCCTCTCTCTGCAGACTGACCTAATTTTCTGTGACTTTCCAAGAACTATACATGCAACCCAAACCTGTAAGGGGCATGGAGAAATCTGATCAGTGATGGTTCTCAGAGCCACTGAGGGACCCCTCGGAGCCTGGGAATTCTTCATTAGGTAAAGCAAATTCTTAGCAGGGACAACATATCTCGGGTTAAATATTGAAAGTTTATGAGACGGAAGATGTATTAGGCTTGTCCGAGAAGTGCCAAGTGGTAGAAATAAGGCCAATGCAAAAAGCTGCAGGAAGGCAGCTTCTGGTTTTGGTTTTTTGGTTTTATTTATTTATTTTATTGAAATATAGTCAGTTCACAATGCTGTGTCAATTTCTGGTGTACAGCATCATGTTTCAGTCATACATGTACATACATACATTCCTTCACATATTCTTTTTCATTATAGGTTACAAGATAGTGAATATAGTTCCCAGCGTTATATGGTATAAACTTGTTGTTTTATCTATTTTACATATGGTAGTTGGTGTCTGCCAATCTCGAATTTATCCCAATTTATCCCTTCCCACCCTCTTTCCACCCTGGTAACCGTAGGTTTGTTTTCTATTTGTGTGAGTCAGTTTCTGTTTTGTAAATAAGTTCGTTTGTGTCTATTTGTTAGATGCCACATATGAGTGATATCGTATGGTATTTTTCTTTCTCTTTCTGGCTCACTTCACTTAGAATGACGATCTCCAGGTCCATCCATGTTGCTGCAAATGGCATTATTTTATTCTTTTTATGGCTTCATAGTATTCCATTGTATATAGAATTTCATCTTGAGTCAAAGTTACCCAAGTAGATCCAAACAGACTCCCAACACATTCAACGGGCACCCATTTTCCAGTGCATGAGGTGAAAACCTGACTCTCAGCTAACTTCCTCTTCCTCTATGTTGAGGACCTACTAAGTGCCTAGCCTGCCACCCACATGAATATGAGTCCTGACAATGCTGGGAGAACTGCGCAATTGCTGTACAATCTAAGCCTGTGCTGGCTACAAATTGGCACTTGCCACCTGCCTTTACGAGGACTGGGTCACGCTGGCACTTGCCATCTACCTCTGCTTGGATTAAATCGCAAGCCACTGCAGCCGCTGACCTCCATCACCCAGGAGGAGCTCAGGATGGACGTCAGGAATGAGGCGCTCTCTGCTCTGGGAAAACTGGCTGAATGGGCCTTCAGATAGTTAGATGTTTTCAGGAGAGGATTTTATGCCCCCAATTCTTGCACCTCCTCGTATCTAGAAAAGCACTAAAATTATTAACGGTGAAATCTGCTCCTTGTGACCAGCAGCAACCTTCTGCCTAAATGTGTGCTTGGCTGCACGTACCCCCTTCACTGAAATCATATATAATACTGAGTTTTCCCCCTCCCTCTCTGGAACAGTTTCTCAGAGCCATCTGAGAGGCCGTCTCCTGGGCTATAGTCCTCATTTTGTCCCAAATACAACTTAACCCACAACTCTCACGTTGTGTGATTTTATTTCCGTCAACACCTATCTCTCTATAGATAAACCTACTTTTCTACTCGAGTGTGTCGAATCTGTTTTCAGACAGGCTGGAAAGGAAGAGAAAGTAACATATTTTTATGAATATTCATGTGTTTCAGGATCATTCAGAGATTAGCACGCAATAAGAATTTCTTATATAGGGATTTATGACTCAAACGCGGAGGAAACAGATCATGGCCCCTGAACTTTGCTTTTGTTTTGAACGTTGAGGAACTGGTCCATGGTCATTGAGTAAGACTGACTGAAGGCTGACTGCGTGCTTTGGAGTGTATTAACTTGTCTTTATTTGTCTTCTGTCTTTTTCTTTTTCAAGGTAGCATGCTCTACACATGCTCTCAAATCTCATTAAATGTTATTTCTAGGTAATTACATTCTAAGTTCTACTGTGCATTAAATAATTCCTCTAGCAATAAAAATGAATTCAACTGAAATGTGGACAGAGTCATGCCATCTGTCTGTGCTATCACATAGATTCTGTGACCAGAACGGCACCCCCGTGCCTAGTTCACAGATTAGGTTCAGAAAGGGGAGGCAATTTTCTGAGGGACATAAGCTGTTTTCTGGTGGCTCAGGAAGGGTTAAAACCAACCTATGACTGACCTCCGGGAAATCTGGGTAATGGGCCCAGGGTTCCTCTTGCGTGTCTGAGACTTCTCTCGCCTCTTTCCAGGTAACGAATGCCTACCCTTCCATTCAAAGAGACTCAGGGCAAAGTGATGGAGAGTCAGCACTTCACAGTTGAAGACGAGTAAGAATAACTTTCCGTGGTACCTTTCAGAGAGGAGGCGATTTGCATTTACGCTGTATTTCCTTCCCGCATGTGATGGAGACCTGCCACTTATGCAGTCAAGGAGCCAATGAAAGCGTACAGTCAGCTTTCTTCCCTGGTCGTGATTTCTGTGCAGCTTCTTAACCCTAGCTCCTCATAGCAGTTATCCACCTGACCAGTGGTGGTTGTCAGTTAATCACAAAAGCTATGTTGAGGACCTACTAAGTGCCTGGTCTGCCGCCCACTTATTTTGACTTTCGAAAGAAAGATGTGGAGCCCGAGGGCGAGTTATGCTCACTGGAACAACGTGGTTCTGCCTCCAGTTCCCAGCTCCGTCCAGCGCTCTGTTTGTCTAACTTTAAAGCACTTTAGAACACCATGTTCCCTGGCCTTCCCCTGGTCCGATCAGGCTCTGTCTGAGTCCCCGAGGGGACTATAGTTCTTGGCTTGCTTGTTCACAGGCTCCAAGTCCAGAAGGAAGCAGGGGAGGACAGCCAAAGATGCACTGCCAGCAGCTGCCAGGTTACGTGTTCACCGGCCCCCCCCCCCCCCGCCTCCCTCTGATGCCCAAAGCCCTGTGCAAAAAAGAATCCGGCTGTCCTGGCATCCCCACCTTCCTTCCTCTTTGTACCTCTGGCAGGAAGTCCCTGATACAAGATCTCACACACACAGACCCCTAGAATAATGGCATAATGCAGCCTGAATCTTGACCTTAGTCCAGAGTTTTCGGCTTGTCTAGAAGCCAGCAAAACTGTGAAAGACCGCGTCAGATCCATCATCTATTGAGCAGGATTCTGAGAATGGCCTTGTTATCGGACCCCCGACACTGAAACCAAACACCGGGGTCACGGCATCTCACAGCTGGGAGGGCAGCGGAGTCTTTGGGAAAAGAGAAGTGGGAAAAGGCAGAGTACTGGACGCTGGGGCTCAAGTCACTCCTCCTCTGCAAGTTTGCTGTTTCTCTGAGGACTGTGTGGCTGCAGCAGACCCAGAATTCCATTTTTCGGAGAATCCCAGAACTGCAAGGGATGTCAAGGCATCTGAGTGGCTGTCTCCTGCCTCTGGTTCAGACCCCCCACCCTCCAGTCACCATTTTAAGCAGGAAACTGGAAGTTCTCCTAACTTGGCTCCCCCAACCCCTGGGCAATGCTTCTGTGTTGACTAATCACTTAGTTTTTATTTTGATGACTTTGGTGGAAGACGGGGAATTTGTTTCTTTTTTAGAAAAATTCTAGAGAAAAGCTAAAAAGTCTGAATAATGACTGCCTGGAATTGAACACCAGATAGGTGATGGCCGGGATGAGCCAGCGTTCTGGCAAGCGGGGCTCCCAGTCTGCGCAGAGGAGAGAGGGAAGGGAAGTTTCCCCTGTTCTGTGTGCCTTTCAGACACTTTACAAGTTGTCACCAGTGTCCTGTAAGATGGGGACTTGGATGTTTGTGGAAAGTGAGGTTTATTTAATAACTGAATGCCCAGGGTCTCGTTCTTTTGTTTGAATCCAAAACCACAGGGAGCCTTTCCAACAAACTGCTACATCCACCATGTTGACATGGTCTTGATTTCTGTCTCTTACCCTCCTTTTCTCCTAAATCTACATTCATGGTGTGCTTTATCCACAGTGTCTATTTCTCCATCATCTATGTATATCTATCTCTATCTCTATCTCTCTCTTTCTTTCTCTCTCTCTCTCTCTCACTATCTATATCAAATCTAAAATAATCATCACAGCCACTTGTTGAACTCATGAGGAAACTGAGACTTCAGGAAGTGAAGTATCACACAGAACACTGAGCCGCTGAGAAGGAGTGGCCATCCCATCTCCGTGTGACCCTGGTCCCTGCTATTCCCCCTGCATTTGTGTGGGACATCTGAAAGAGTGCTTGACGCATGTTAATAATTGTGCAGCTGCCTTAGACCCAAGAGAACAGATTGGGGAGGGCTCTGTGACGGAGGAGCTGTGTGAATAGGGTAGAGAAGGGAGGAGAGCCATGCCTCAGATGGAAAGTCGAATAAGGTTTAAAGAGATGGATAACGTTTATCTCAAACACTGTTCAGGGCTTACCCTGTGTCCTGGCACTGCAGTGTCTCCACTCAAAAAATTCTACTAATAATGGGGGAGACAGATGCAGACAAAAAGAACTCACCCCATCTCTGCCCTGCTAGCTCGCTTCTCTCCTAGTTCGTCCTCTCCTGGGCAATGGGAACAGTACCCATCCCAGTTCTCTCCTTCCTGCCACTTGTTCCCTCTCTCTCTCCACCTGATGGACAATTCAGTGACAATCCAGTAGCTTCTGATGGACCAGCTTCTCAGACTGTCACAAACTCTCCTGCCCCCTCCCCACCTCCTCCACCGCCATCTTTCTTCTCCTGGGTTACGGCAAACGTTCTCTACTGTTCCCCTGCAGAACATCTGGAATGAATCCTTTAAAGCATCAATCTCATCATAATTCTTCCTGTGGATAAAGTCCTTCAGCTGCTCCACATTGAAGAGAGTAAGACGCGAACCTCTTATGTGAGCCTTCAGAGCTCACTTGAGATGGTCCCCACGCACATATATGGCCTTCGTCTCCATCTGTCTGTCTCTCTATCAGGCCTTTCTGCTCTTAGTGTATCAAGAGTACTCCTGCTTTAAGACTTTACTATGGCCCTTTGCACAGAACCATTTCTATGCACCCACTAGGGGTGGGCCCTAAGTCACTGATGGTGTCCTTGTAAGAAAAGGGAAAATCTGGACACAGAGGAGAAGGCCATGTGAAGACTAAAGCCAAGACTGCAGTGATGCATCAAATAGCCAAAGGATGCCAGGGGTCGCTGGTGATGACCAGAAGTTAGAAGAAGCAAGAAAGGATTCCTTGCCTAGAGCCTCTAGAGAGAGACAGCCTAGGTCTCCAGCATCTTGATTTCAGACTTCTAGCCTCCAGAACCACCAGAGGATAAATGTCCGTTGTTTTATACAACTCAGTTTGTGATCATCTGTACAGCAATCCTGATCAAAATTCCCCCGTGACTAATTCTCTGTCCCACTGCTGATTTTATTTCATCCATAGCATTTATCACTCTGAATTATCATTATGTCATCATATATGTAATTAATAGATACATTTGTAATATTTATACCTACATACTGATATTTCTAATATTTATATCTACATGTATGTGTAATATATGGATATTTGAAAGCACAAAATGTATTTATCTTCTTCACTGAACACCTCAAGAATTGTCTGAGTATAATAAGGCTATGTCAGTGTCTGTTGAATGAATAGGTGAGCTTTGTGAGCGTGGTAATAGACCCATGCTCAGATAACCTCTGAGCCAAAGTTTTTATTATAAATGCTGAAAGCTCTTTCCTCGCTGAAGGCCAGGTTATCTCAAACGCGAAATGTTGTCCCAATGCTTCATTTCATAAATCTAATTCTGGGAACACTGAACTTCAGTTCTGTTCCATTTATTCAAACTCCCAGAGAAATGAGGAGAGTTATAAAGATATGATTTTGTGTCAGTTAAGGGGTCTATTGTATGCGTTAGTGTGACTCCTACTGTAAACATCTAAATTTGAAACAATAACTGTAATGAATTCATCCAAAAAATTAAATCAAATGTATCAGGTGAAAAGACACAGTTAATTTACTTTTATCTGTCCCCATGACTTAAGAATTGAAACAGGAGATTCCTGAACAGTTATGATTTTTCCTAAGACTTGACAGAAGTAAGTTCATGTTTGAAATCTGAGTTTGGGTTTAGCTACATTGAGTACAGTGGTTCATGCTCGAATTCATCATATGATCTGCTTAATTAAGTTTGTACTGACGTCACACTCTGTTGTCTGAGTGTAAAACCTTACAGACATGTTATCAGAGATGAGTCCTATTGCAGAAAGATCACGTTTATTCCAGTGGGAAAAGTTCAGGCTTCAAGACTCGAAATCCTCCAATTTCAATCACAATGCACTATATAATCATGGGTAAAAAACCCTAATTTTCTGGGCATGACATTCTGTTTTTCACGGCTTTTGTTTTCTTTTAAAAATCATCATCAAAGTAATAGAGGCTTGTAACAACAATGTAGCAAACACACACACAAAATAGAATGCCAAAGACATAAATCAGGCCCAGTCTTACCAGCCTCAAATAACAACTATTAACACTAGTTTATTTCTCTCCAGTTGGTTCTGTATGCATATAGTCATAAAAAATACATGCATGGAAAAATGGATGTGTTTCGCACAAAATTAAGAACATATGGTACACAATATACAGCTTTTGTATCCTGCTTTTTTGGGGGGCTATATAAATACTGGTTTCTTTTATTCACATTCGATGTGAATTTTTGTGTGTGTGTGAGAATATGATTTTAAAAGGTTGCCCAATATTGAATGACGCAAATATACTATAAAGTAACAAGCAGTCTATTGTTGAAAATTTAATCTATTTCTAATTTATAAGTGATGTTTCAGTAAATATTGTCCTTAAATCTTTGTGTACATTGCCAATGACATCCCTGAGGTGAATTTATGGGTGGAATTGTAGGGTCAAAGTATATGAACACTCTGAAGACTTTTGTACCAATTCACCATTCCTTGCCTGCCCACCTACCTACCAGAAGTATTTTTGTAACTCTACACGTAAAATGTACACATATACACAAAATTTCTAGCTAAGTAAAAAATAGAATTTCATTGTTTTAATTTTTTTTTAATAATGAAAAGATTTTAAAAATTGTACCACTCTGGTGGGGGATGTTCAAAATGGGGGAGACTCTGTATGTGTGGGGGCAGGAGGTACCTGGGAAGTCTCTCTAACGTCCCCTCAATTTTGCTATGACCCTAAAACTACTTCAAAAAAATAAATTTTTAAAAAGACATAAATGAACTTCTTTACAAAACAGAAACAGACTCACACATATAGAAAACAAACTTATGGTTACCAGGGGGAAACGGGGTGGGAAGGGATAAATTCAGAGTTCAAGACTGGCAGATACTAACGACTCTATATGAAATAGATAAACCACAAGTTTACACTGTAGAGGACAGGGAACCATATTCAATGTTTTTAGGTAACCTATAATGAAAAAGAATAGGAAACTGAATATATGTGTGTGTGTGACTGAAACATGATGCTGTACACCAGAAATTGACGCGATATTCTAAACCAACCATACTTCAATTAAAAAAAATGAAAAATAAAGTTTTAATTAACAAAAATCTACAGTCGAGTTTCTCGTCTTTCTGATCAAGACTGATTTTCTCAGTCTTTTCCTCCATCTGTACGTTGGGAAGAGCACCCTCACTGTGGTATGATATCCTGTGATAAAGATTCACACACTGCACTTTTTATTAGGATAGCAAACCCCAAGAGGACGTGGGATCTCCGAATGCAGTGGTTTTCGTTCCATTAATAGGCTCGTGAAGGGTTTGTTTTTATGGATTTTCCACTTCTGCTTTAGTAGCAGGAAGCTCCGAGTGCAACCGGGATGTTCAGTTTTTGTAATTATCTCTGCACCGTGTTTTCTGGCTTCATAACTGCTTCTCCTTCATTATTGCCTTTTTAAACATTTTTTGATTATGATTTTAATTATTTAATGTTTCACTTTGTAGGCCATGTCAAATAACTTCTGGAAGTAGGCTGAGTGTAAATATGATGTAATTGTGGTCGTGGTACAGTTGTTGTGAAGCATTTTTTTTTCTTTATCTCTTGTCTGGGTGATGCTCTCTCTTCCGTCTTGTGTGCACATTTTAGTTCTTAGAATTGAGAAGGAGATCTTGGATTAAATTCAGGTGCTATTATATGATTTTTCAAGGGGATGAGGTCAAAGGACTCACTTTCATTCAGCAGAATTTTACATACAATGAGGAAGACGGTAGAAAACTCCCAGTAAGATGCGTGACTCTTCCAGGAGCATCCAAGCCAGAGGCTTTGGTTTTGTTAACGAATCTTCTCCTTTTCCCTACTGTATACAAGTGTAAGTTAGTCACATTATGCATAACTGGGAAGAAAAGTATATGATAAATGTTAGATTCCCATTGAGAATTAACAGTCTGCTGCGGCCCATAAATTCAGTGTCATCTCTTGGGTTCCTGATAGCGCCGTATGTGACAAGATAAATTGCTTAGTAAGTTTAAGTAAATTACGGAGTTTTATTAATCTTAAAAATGAAGCTGAAACTCGTGACATTTTAAACATGTTCACAAGGCAACGTGAAAAAACTCCCAATCAAAGCTCAAGAAAAGGGCAACCTTGAACCCACACACAGGTCTTGTTTTGTATTCTTTTAAAAAGTACTCCTTGCCTAGGATAAAACTGCGCACGTCACAGAAATGGAAGACTGAGGACTCGTACCCACGCAGACACGTATGCAAACACACACCCCTCTCCTGTCATTCTGCACACATTTCTGCTGACAGGCATCTAGCTTCATCCAGCCCAGACGCAGTCACGTGAGGAGGACCAGGAATAAACACACATCACCGCCCCTCCCCCTCTTTTTCAAAGTATTTCCCAACCTCTCTTAGTTACTGCTCCATTAGGTCCTGAGTTCCCTGAGAATCTCATTCGATTCTCAGTCATCTGTTCATCTCCTACGAGGATTTACATAATCCACGATGGATACTAAGTATGTGTTTGTTAAATGAATGAATCATGTTGGATAGAAATTGTCTTAAGCCTGCAGAACCTTGTGTGTGCTTCTGTGAGTGGTGTGTGTGTGTGTGTGTGTGTGTGTGTCACAGAGAGAAGGAGAGAGAAGAGGACATTCAGTATGGCCCCCTGCTTCAAGAAATGCCACCGCTAGAGCTACCGTACGTCCTTGGCCACCGGAGTGCATCTTTGCCTGTTTTTGAGAAAATGAGTTGTTTTTTCTCTGAAAATCAGCTCCATGTAGATCATGGCTGGAAAATGGGAGTGAGTAAATACAGACTCCAAGACTCAACTGTCGAGCACGAAATTACATTCTCTGCATCCTTTTTCTTCTCATTCATAGAAGAGAGAATGGAAAATTTCTTTATTTTCTCTCGTCTCTCTATGGCAGAGAATAATGACCTTTAAGTTTCAACAGCACAGGTAGTTAGAGGTCCCTGTGAGCACTGAGTGAGTGAATTTGGGAGAAATATCCTGTTAGATTCCTGAGAGCCTCTGGTCACATTTTCATCAATCAATCACCAGGTACCTGAGTTTATGGGCATTTCTGCTCGGAGATATTTACTACGCATGGTTGATTTATTAACATTGAACACACAGCCAACAACACTCTAACTCTTGTGCAAACGGAACTTATCTGGCACATGTTTTCTCTCTGAAGGAAATCGCACAGGACAGCACTCAGCAGTCCATCTGGGGGCCACTTTAAAACAGCAAAATCGCCCATAAAAAGCACAAACATGGGGATGCTAAATACAACATTTACAATACGATTGCCTCTGTGCCTCAATTTTGGTTGACAGCAGCCCCCTCCCCACTACTGAAAAGAACGTTGCTGACTTCCTGTTTAACAAACGATGGTGAAGAAGGGCGAGGCGTCAGTCATCCTACCTATGAAAATAGGGCACATGCTTTGCTTTAAAAGGATAAAGATAAAAGGTCTGTAAGTGGCTGTGTCTCCATCCATTGTTTCAGGCAGGCGACGCTGACTCACTGTCCTGACGGCCAGGGGAAATCCTGTATTTCCCTCTCTGGGGCTTTTGGTTTAATCTTGCTTAAGAGAGGCAGGCGCTTTATTGTTCTGCTGGAGCCACGGTGTCACTCTTCCAGACACACTTGTGCTGAGGTTCAGGTGGCCTCTATAAATCACGTCACTGGAACTTGGGGACATAACTTTTTCTCCGTCTATTGTTTGGACACCGGGGAGCATTGCGCTGGCATATACGGGCATCTTTCCACTCCTCTGGGATAACTCAGCTAGGCCTTCATGGGAATCTTCTCGCACGTTCACCATCATCCCCAAGAAGTCAGCCCCGGCCTTTACATCATATGGGGAAGATGCTCTGTCAGTTGCCAACTATTTGTTGCATAATATTAAGGAAGTACTGTATATGTTGTCAGTCTTTTACAATATCATGCACCCAATGCTATTCTCATTTACAGGAAAGAAACAGAAGCAAGTTTAAGCCATGATGTCTGCCTTCAATGGATGGAAAGAGGAAAAGAAAACCAACTTGAGAATAATATGGCCTGGAGGTGACATGATTTCCCGGTCACATAACAGCAACTAAAACCCAGAAGGATTCCATTTGAAGCCACACAGACGATAGTTACGGAGGAATTCACTGAGAAGGTGATGAGTGACCTGAGAGGGTAAAGTTTATGTAGGTTCTAAATTAGGAGGGGGAAAAAAAAAAGACAATTCCATCAAGAAACAGTGAATCAAAACTGAGTATGTGTTGGCAGAAAACAGTAAATAAAAACCCTGTCTGAGAAAAAAAGAGAGAGATTGTAAAGCAAAGACGTTGCATTTTAAATCACTTAAGTGAGGCTACATTATGGAAAGTCTTGGGCGTGGTCCATTGGGAAACAGAGAACCTTTAGAGATGCTACTATGGTAAAGAGGAGAAATTCAGCAAGTGTTTATTAATTATGCATGGCATGTTAACGAAGCAAATGAATAATCAAATGAAAATTGAAAGTAGGGCTATTTACGATTATTTAAAGGGATACACCACTTACATTAAAGAATCTATTTTTGGGCAATTAAAATACTATGTCCACATCACAGAAGGATGAAATTGGTAGGACAAAGAAACTAAATTATCCATTTTAATCTTCTAACATTTCGGATGAAGAATTTCCTCTTGGCTATTGACTATACCATACGCTCTATCTTCTTAAAAAAATGCACCCCGGCAAAGACAGCCCGATGCAGGTCACACAGTTTAATTTTTTTTTTTTTTAACTTCTGTAATTTAATCCTAAACTGGGTGCTTTCCACTGGTTGTTCTGAATTAGTGAGTCACAGTAAGCAAAGTCTGGTTTCGCTCCCTAGGTTGTAGCGAACTGACAAAGCTGTGCACACAGAGATGTCATTAGAAGGGTCACATAATCAACTGAACGCGTCACTCATGTCTGTCGCATCATTTGTTTTCCAAAGTAGCTGCTCCAAACAACAATTCGCACTTGGCGGTTATTTTTATCCAAAGGCCAGTTATTTGATAATATTCAATTCATTTTATCTAAGTTGCTGTTTCTCTCCTGCTACCCAGTTTATTTCTGTTTAGTATAATATTGCTGAACTCTACAGGTTCAGTGAGCTATCCTTTAAATCCTGTGAAATCTGATGGATTTAAATCTTTCTTCTTCGGTACCTTGGTTATCCCCCGTGGTGCTACTCCTTAATGAAATCTGACTTTCATCTGTCATTTTGAGGACAATCTAATACTACAAAGTCTTCCAATATCTTATCTATGGGGTCTTGTGGACAGCCCAAAACTCAGGGCTGTGAGAATTCCTGGCATGGAAAGCAATGGCCAGTAGGTTCAAGTACAATCATTTTCAATTATATTCTTTATTACTCTGCAAAAATCCCTTACTCAAGGACTTTAAATGTACAACACAGCCATCTGGGTAATAACCTGGTCACATCTTTGGATGTAACTTCTCTCAACCTGGAAAAGAAATGGTGATTTCATTCTTAATTTAGAGGCAGTTTTGGCTGTATGTGACCTTTTAGTTTCGAAATGTTCAATTTGCCTGTACTTTGCATCATTTGCATATAATTTATATATTGCAGAGTCTTGTTCTTCACATCAGAGTCAGTTTTAAGATGAAAAGGTTTTGTTGTCATTAAGTCTGGCTCATGGAGGTGGTTTGAATGGCCAATTCTGAGATAAATAGGGTCTCAGCTCAGGAAAAAGGATCTGGGACACACAGAAGAGAATGATCTCTTTGTTGCTGAAAAAACATATACAGCTTCTTTCAAACTTTTCAATATGCCTTATAATCTCCTTGAATTAGAGGAGCAATCTCTCTGTTGTAGATCACCCATTAGGAAGGCCCAGGAAGTTTCAGTGTCCAGAGTTTTACTGGGTTTCATCTGGAAACCAAACAGGACCCTGTGGGACTTTCCCAGGTACAGAAGCCTCTCTGTGTTCCCCATTGCTTGTTTATAGAATAAAAGACTTTATTTTCCCAGGCTTTCCCCCAGTTCCAAAGAGCAGACTCAAGAAGTTAAAGATGAGGACAACAGAGTCCCAGGACTCTTAGTTCCTCCAGAAGGGACGTAGATGACAATCTGATGTGTTCAGGAGCCATATGATTCAACTGAATCTCTATTCCCCTTCCCTCCCCTGAGGTTGGGAGGTTGGGCTGAACATCTGGCTCAAAATCTCAACGTTGATCTTTCCAGCGTGGCCAACCCCCATGCTGGATAGATCCTGAAACTAACCAGGGGCTCCCTATGAGTTACGTCATTAACATAAAGCCACGTGTGGTCCAGGGCTCGACCATGAATAATAGACACTCTCATCACTTGAAAAATTCCGAGGATTCAGAGTATCTCTCCCAGGAACCAGGTACAAAGACAAGTCAAATTCTTTATTACACAGCAGGACTCAGTAAACTTACCTACCTTTATCAATACTGTTAAACCACTGAGCACCATAATAACTTTGCCTTTCCTAGGAAGGACTCTTCTTTGCTAGGAAGAGTCTTTATAAGTTTGCACACTATGTTTTTTAAAGACGAGAAAAGAGTGCAGATGTGAGGGTGTGCTCAGTTCAAGATAAAATTTCTAAGACCCTTTGGGACACCGAACACCTCTTAAAAGTAAAGAAGAAAGCTAGGCACTTCACGCATCTTCAGTTTTCAGATTTGTAAGCAGAAGTGTAAATGTGTATCATCTTTCTGTAAATTAAGTCAAATAAAAATGTGTGTTTGAATTCTATGCTAATTATATATAAGAACTACAAAAAAAAAAAAAAAACTTTTGTGGGAAAGCTGATTAACTCATTTTTTGGAAGAAAAAATAGAGATGGAAGGTAAGCCAGACCCTCCAAATACAAGATACAGATGTTTGCCATATGCTGTTTACAACCATTATCGTTGTTGGCAACCAAAGAAAATGAACTCCTGTCAAAATGCCTCGGATTTTGCCGTATCACTGCAGGTTTGATTTACCTTCTATTACTCCCAGAGAAGCAATCACAGACTTATAAAGATTACATGAGCATTTTTATACCTTTGTACCAGTGGGCTCGATCATGGCTTTGCATCCTATTAAACAAAAATAAAGATATTTTAAAGGTGTTCTGCTACCACTTGAAGATGTAAGGAGTCTCACGGGGTCACTTACTTCCCCCAGCTGCATCCTGACTCAGCATGGAAGGATGCAAAGGGGAGGGTGAATTTCATAGGCTTTTGAGGAGGGATCTGGAGAGAGCATCTCTTCTGCCCTCCTTCCTTCAGATAGTTAGACAGTTCAATAACATTTAAAAAATTTTTTATTGAATTGTGGTTGATTTACAATGTTAGTTTCAGGTATACAGCAAAATGATTCCGTTACAATATATATAATATATACATTTTTTTCTTTTCAGATTCTTTCCCATTATAGGTTATTACAAGAAACTGAATATAATTCCCTGTGCTATACAGTAGGACCTTGTTGTTTATCTGTTTTATATATAGTAACATGTGTCTGTTAAGCCCCAACCCCTAATTTAGCCCTCCCTGCCCTTTCCCCTTTGGTAACCATCGTTTGCTTTGTATGTCTGAGAGTCTGTTTTGAGTTTGTAAATAAAATTTGTATCACTTTTTTAAAAGATTCCACATATATGTGATATCATATATTTGTCTTTTTCTGTCTGACTTACTTCACTTAATCTCCAGGTCCATCCATGTTGCTGCAAATGGCATTATTTCATTCTTTTTTATGTCCAAGCAATATTCCATTGTGTATGTATATACCATATCTTCTTTATCCAGTCCTCTTAGACAGTTCAATAACATTTTACATTTGAGACAATTGAGGCCACAAAGTAGGTAACTCAATCAAGACTCAATGATAAATCTTATTTAAATAAGAATGCTACAAAAACAACTGGAGCCCCAAAGTCCTCGAGTTTAAAACAGATCTCAGCAATCCACCTTCTTAAAATGAAAGAATGAGTGATCAAAAATGGTTGAGAATGGTTATTAGGAAATCATGATTTCTCTGAAAAGAGATCATGGTTTTCGACATTCCAAGCTTCCTGTTTTGCATCACATTTAAGCAGACACTTTGCTGGTCAGGTTGCTTATGTCAAGTTATCGTGATTTATTTAGATGATTATCTTAAAGTTTTAAGAGAAACTGGTCCTTCTGTGGTGTTGGAAATGCTTTGTTAATAAAATGTGTCAGAATCATAAGCCATCAACGGGGACTCTTTGGCTACTATGCAACTCCAGAAGAAATTATTTTCTTCTGTTATTTCTCAAGGAAAATACTGTAAAGAGAGGTTGGATCTAAGGACAGAGGCAGATGCAAACAGGCACAAAAGCACTAGAATGTTTCCCCTTCTGAGTAAAGGGGAAGAGAAGGTGAAGTCCAGCCACAAACAATGGAGTTGGTTGTCTTTGTGGTATAAATACAGTCCCTAAAAGCCCCCCCTTTGGGTAAGCTCTGGTTTCTGCAGGATTTTTCACCAACAGTAACTAGTTATTTTATCAAGAACAGTTCATAAGGTCTGTTTGTGACTCAGGTCGTCTGCAAAGCCCAAGATTTTATCTTGGAACATGTAAGATGGACAAATGATACATGCTTTTCACATCTATAAACACATCTACAAGGTGAGTAACTAACAGAAAAATGGGTAAATGGCATGGCATAGGCAATTTACAAAGAATAAATGCAAACAGCCATTAAACATTTTGGAGAATTGTTCAACTTCACTGGCAATCAAATGCGATTCTTAAGAATAGTTAGCAATTTGTATTTACCAGATTGGCAAGGGTATAAAAATAATATAACCTGCATTTAATGAACGCTCAGATCCTTCCTATCTTACTGCAATAGCTGAAGAGCAATGCATACGTCATCTTTAAAAGCTTTTTACTTTTGAAACAGAAATTTCACTTTTAAGAATTTATAGTATATGAGATGTACAAACACATCGCTGCAAATGAGTCCTCACTGCACTGAGAATTTGGAAGCAATGTAGTTTTCTAACTATGGAAGACTTAAATTATAGGACACCTTCATGATGGAACATTTGTTGGACAGTAATTAACATCATCTTCTCCAAGTATAATTGGCACTGAGAATATGTTCATCATACGCGTGAAAAAGTCAAATTTCAAAAAAGAAGCATGATTCTTAATTTGTTGTAAAAGAAGATATTCAAAGAAAAATTACTGGAAGCGTTAGCTAAAATTTTAACGCTAGATGTCTCTAGGTACAAAATATGTTTTTGCTGTTACATTTTTCTTTATTCTTTTGTTGGAGGGGTGGGTAGTGGGGAAAGGTAATTAGGTTTATTCATTTATTTTTTGATGGAGGGACTGGCGGTTGAACCCAGGACCCTGTGCATGCTAAGAACACACTCTATCACTGAGCTATACTGCCCCCCCCCTTTATTCCTTATTTTTATTTTATTTTTTATTTTTCACATGACACATGAATTATTTTTAGAGTCAGAGAAGACAAGGAATGTTATTTTCCAGAAAGAAATTGCAATGGAGTATAATGATCTCTAATAGGATCTCATTATCAAAATTTCATAGTTCTTTTTTTGAAAGAAAAGAACATGTGAACATTTTTGTCACTTACTAAGCAGTTGATGAGGGTTGGTTTTGCCTACTAGCTAGTCCAGAGTGGCATGCCTCTAAACAAAGCAGAAGTATGGAAATAGACACTTTGATTTGGGAGAAAATGGAGTCCAAAAATTTTAGGAAGCATCAGAGTCTCACTTTCACTTAAAAAATTTAAAAAAAAAAAAAAGAGAGAGAGAGAGATGGTTATAACAGTCATAGAAGTCTGCATTGTGAGGGTGACCCCATCAGGCCTTCCCAGGGACAGAACATCTATGTCCCCTGCCTCTTGTCTGCAGGAAATCTTTAGCCTTCTAGGCCTTCCCTTAGTTCCAAAGAGCAAATTTAACCAGAGAAGTGAAAAGACGCAGAAACAAAGGAAAACGTCAAGCAAGACAAAAAAAAATAATAAGAATAGTTTAGCCATAAAACAAAGTTAAGTATCTTTAGTTCCTCCTCAAGGGCTAGAGATAATATTCTGAGCCTTACCCTTGAGTATTTTGCAGATAACATTGTTGAAGAACAGTGTGCGGAGGGGACCGTGGAGCATCCCAAGAGAGGTGGGAATCCAATCTGAAGACAAACAACACAGGAAACCAGAAGCAGAGGGGAGATGAGAAAACCCCCTTTCTTCTTAAAGACACAGGCGAGGGCACCGGGGTGAGTATCTGAAGCTTTTCTCACTGGTGTGCTAGGAGTTGGGTTGGTGCCTTCCATTCCATCGCCAGATGTGTTCTCCACGCATCTCCACCTGCTGGATGACCCGGGCGCTCCATTCACAGCTGCAGGAATTGATTCCCTCGCCCTGTCATCCTGTTGGATTCTTCCCTGGGGTGAGGAGTGAGCATCAGAAGGTCAGGAGGACAGGAGGGTGAGTTTGGGGCAAGTTCTCCCGCGGGTATCTCCCTGCTAGAGACCCATGTTGTCTGTGTCTCTTGCAAAAGACAAAAGGTCATTTCAGGCTCCTTCACACTCTTTAGTTTTGAGCTTCCAAAACTACTCCATTCTCCGGCCCCTTCAGGCTCAGAGGGTAAGTGTTCTCCTGTGTTGCTAGCCCAGGGATAACACACGATGCTGTGTTAGTTTCTCTAAATCAGACTCAGAGCCTTGTAAAAAACAAAAAACAAAAACGCCTCTATTACACTGTCCTCAGACTTGGCAATTTGAGCCTGCTGTCTACTGCCTGACTGACAGAGGTGCAAAACCAGAGGAGCTGGGATTTCTAGAAGGCTGAATGCAGAATCACTGAAGTCTGAGCATTGGAGTCTGGACCAGCCCAGAAAGAGAGGCAGGTTAGTAGGGGATGTCAGTGAAAGGTTTATCAGGACCGTTCCAAAAGTAACCATATGCAGAAGGAAAGCAAGTGGACTCTCTCTAATGTATCACGGCCCAACCCAGGAAAAGAACAACGAAGGAGAAGGACTCACACGGGCAGCGCTCAACTTCCTGACCTGGTCGTCTATTCACAGATGTTCATTTTATTATTTAATCTCACAATTTACATATATGTTATATATGCTCTCTTTGATGCTGATGTATGTCATAATTAAATAAATGGGGAGGAAGAAGAGTGAATAAGGGTGTGATGAACAACACTGCCCATGATTTCTGTCAATATATCACTCAATATGTTTTGCACACTATCTTCTGTTGTATAATCTTCATACTAGGATTGTGAGGTAGAAAGATTCATTCCTTACCCTCCTATATTGTTGGTGGGAATGTAGTTTGGTGCAGCCATTATGGAAAACAGTATGGAGATTCCTCAAAAAACTAAAAATAGACTTAACCTATAATCCAGCAGTCCCACTCCTGGGCATGTATCTGGAGGGAATTCTAATTTGAAAAAATACATGCACCCCAATGTTCATAGCAGCACTATTTACAATAGCCAAGACATGGAAACAACAGATGGCTGGATAAAGAAGCTGGGGTGTGTGTGTATATATATACAATGAAATACTACTTAGCCATAAAAAAGAATGAAATGATGCCATTTGTAGCAACATGGATGGACCTGGAGATCACCACTCTAAGTCAAGTAAGCCAGAAAGAGATAGAAAAATACATATGATACCACTCATATGTTGAATCTAAAAAAAAGAGAGAAAAAAAGACCCAATGAACTTATTTACAAAACAGAAACAGACTCACAGACATAGGAAACAAACTTATGGTTACCAGAGGGGAAAGGAAGTGGGAGGGATAAACTGGGAGTTCAAGATCTGCAGATACTAACAACTATATATAAAATAGATAAACATGTTTCTTCTATATAGCACAGGGGACTCTATTCAATATCTTGTAGTAAACTGTAATGAAAAAAATTTGAAAAGGAATATATGCATGTATATATATATGACTGAAACATGATGCTGTATAACAGAAATTGACTATACTTCAATTTTTAAAAAGGATAGATTCATCCTTTATTTCAGATATTCTCAGGAGTGTTGAAAAGTGATATAAGTTAGCTGGCAATATTTTAGAAAACAATTTAACCAGAAAAAAAAATTGTGAAAGATTGCCCAGATTGTGGTGCCTCACTTTGAAAAACCTCCTTATTTGCCATCTCAGATCAATTTGTGAGCCAAGAGTGTTTTTAATAAGTAATTATTAGCTTCTAAAAAGAGTCTTTAATCACTAACAGGAAATTTTATAGTTCAGTGAATGCAAACTCAAAACTATTGCCAACTTGTAAAAAACCCTTAAAATATTTAGCTTTAAAATATTTACCGTATTTTTAGCTCTCTGGCTTTCAAAAGCAAAGAAAATTTTGAACTCTTCTCAGTTATCAGAACAATGTAGGATGCTAATAAAAACCCAAACCAGATGAAGTTTGGCACATACTTAGCCTCAGAACAGTACCCCCATATATATGTATATAAAGGCCCTTTGAGATTGGCCTACAATGGAGAATAGTTTCAAAGATAAAAACAGAAATGTGTTTATTATACTCATTTCCTACTGAGAATATAAAGAAGTAGAGATATTATTATTAAATCCCTTTGAATTGGATTTTTTTTTCTCTCCAGCAACTCATATATACTACTGTTAGTTCCATTTTAAAGTCAACGTGAATTCAGATGTGGGGAAGGAAATGCTTTATTCATATGAAACTTCTGCAGTGATTTATACACGAATGCTTCAGGCAAAAAGTAAGATGAAAGTACTTTATTCCCCAACTTAGAATTCTTTTCCACAGTTCATAAGTCAAATTCCTTCTCACTGTGGTTATTGAGTTTAAAGCCACTTCATAAAGCCCTGAAAAAATTATGGAAGAGGGGCTCTCTGCTTGGACTCTGTCCCATCCACCATGGAAGCTGCTGAGCCAGAAGGTTTGGAGTCTCAAAGGCAAAAAAGGATAAAAGAAATTAGCTAAGATGACTAAGAAAAAAAAAAAAAGATCCAGTAGAGAGTCTAACTTGATTTCTGAGGTGGGGAAGTGGGTTAAAAAGTAGGAACAATTAAACAAGGTTGGGTTTTGGAGAGCCTTGAACACGAGTGAAAACTTAGCATTTTTCACTTATCAACAGTAAACCTTTCTATGTTCTTCAGAAATGAAACAATATGTGCAGTATTTCAAGAACATTAGCCTGACAGTAGTGTACCAGTCAAATTGTGTGCAGAGAGGACAAACTTGGGACCAACCAGAACTTCAACAATAAGGGTCTGTGTAGTGAGGAGGAGGGATGGACAGGGAGATAAAGTTGAATAGCAATTCAAAATTTCAAAGGAAGGGGAAGACTTTGGTGGAAATATGGACATGTTCAGGGAGGGAAGAATAAAGCATGACTGTACAGATTCTAGCCTTCAAAATTAAGATGATGCTGGATAGAGAAAGGCCATTGGAAATGTTTGCGATTTGTATTTAAATTGAGGTGAAGAAGACCAGTTTGATTTGGGTGTGTGGAGTGCGAGATGACCATAGGACATCCAAATGGATGTATTCAGTAGGCTGTGTGTGTGGTGTGGTGATCGACTATGTAAAAAACATCACTAGTGGCTAGTTCTTCAAGGGAATTAGAATGAGAGAGAAGACCAGAGGGGATTTAATGACAGGGAGAAAAGTGTCCCACGGAAGTGGAGTGAAGGAATAGGGGAGAGGTCGGAGGAGAACAGAATGGAGCAACTGAAGGGTGTTAGGAATAGATGGATACAGGATCAAACCTTCTACTGATGTCAAGGACATGAAATTGGAGAATTGGTCACCTTGGATGGAGCAGCTGAGGTCAATGGAATGGTTAGTGTGAAAGTCACAGTGTAGCCACTGAAGGTGGACTTGGAGGATGCAGATGACAGCGAAGAGAGGAAGAAGCTAGAGGCGTGCAGTGGATGGCGGTGCCAGAAACAGCAGAGCGGGCTGGAAGGGTCTATTTTAGGACCTGGGATTCACAGTCTTGGGAAAGCTTTTGAAGCTGGGGTTGACAGGCTACGTATTTTGATACACAGTACTATCGGGTGCCTAGTAATGGGTCCAATGCTATAACCTGGGTTTTGGCTTCGTTTGCAGCTTGCAATGGTGAGTTTCAAGGTTCAGCTCACATTATTAAGAGAGAGAGAAAGAAGAGTTGCTAAAAGTACTCTTTGTACTCAATTTCATTGGAAAAAGCAGCCTCACAACCCCCATCTAACTGGTTGAGAACCCTCATCTTCCCAAGCCTACTTACTTCTGGCTCAAACGGGGAGGAGAGACCAAAACCAGATGTGCTGTGACCTTCTCAAAACCTACACACAGGCAGGAGGCCATAACATACTGTTTAAATACAGCCCACGTGTTGGTAATGCAGGCCCTCATTTTCCATGATGTACCTACCGGGCAGGGGCCCAGCCAGCTGCAAAGGCCCCAGGCTGGAATTTCACAAAGAACACGTTCCCCTTGTGGGTGGACAGAGAAGTCAGGAGAGGTCACCTTAAAGCTGCAGCCGCCTAGCAGAAATCTGACATACAAGTGTGACCCTTTTCAATTTTCTTATAATGAAAAGAAATGCGGAAGGGTCCCTGAAAGGTCAACTTTCAGAAACCGGAAAAGACAGCAAAAGAGTGGTTTTTGTTGTTGTTGTTTTTTGCAACGTGACTTAAGTAACAGACTCGGGCCATGTCCCTTGTGGTTTTCGTTCACCGTCCAGTGCGTCTCTCACTGGGAATTCTGTTTTTGTTTTTTTTTTTTAAATTCAGCTTTGACATTTCTTTTTAATTTGTTTCCATTGCTTCTTTCAGACCACCTAGAAAATGGTTTTCTTTCATTTTCTATCTTCTCTCTCTCTCTCTCTCTCTCACACACACGCACACGTGCACATATACCTCTTTCTGTCTCCGATTTTAGAAGACTTGGGCAATGTTTTGTTTCAACTCAACAAAACATGTACTGAATACCGACTGTGCATTCATCAGCCATTTATTCTTGTTTTATTTTGAAAATGTCTATGTTGCTTTTGGAGAAAATGATACAGGGTCCCTCTCAAAAAAGATAAAGAAGAAAAATACAGAACAACTTTGAGATCCTGCCATCCAAATGCAACCAACAGTAACCACTGGCTAACAAGTCAAGCATATTTATAAATATACATATGTTTACAATTTCGTGGAACAGGATCATATAAATTTTCTATGAGCAAAATATATTTTTTTCTTTCACTAATCTGCCATGAGTATCTTTCCTAGTCAAGCTGGATCACATCGTCATGGTTAATAGTTACATCAATGGGGGAGGGTGTAGCTCAAGTGGCAGAGTGAGTGCTTAGCTTGTAGGAGGTCCTGGCTTCAATCCCCAGTCCCTTCTCTAAAAATAAATAAATAAACCTCACCCCACAAAAAAAAAAAAACCATTTATATCATATTTCATGATATAGACACACTGTAATTTTCTCTTTTTTCACATTTCAAGTGTTTTCATTCTGAGCTGCTATAATTTTAACTATTCCCCCCGTGTTGGTAATCTAAACTCTATACCCCATCTATGTATTTTTTATGTTATTTGCCCTTAGTGGCAAAATACACTGCCTGCTTAAAAAACAAACAGCTGCCCATTTTTATTGTATTTACCGTCTTCCTGACTTCGCCTGACTCTTCCTAGAAGGGAGGATTTTTACTGTTTTTCACAACTCCTGACACAGTGTTACATGCACAGTAAGATCAGTTACAATCTGCAGACAGCATTTTAGAGATCATTGACTCTGCATTTCTCATTTTGTAGATTAGAAAATAGAGACCACGGGTAGGGAAAAAAAAAAAAGAGAAAATCTGGACGGGTAAGACAGAAAGGTGATTTTCATTGAGACTTTCTCCTTTACTTCGCAGAGATTACTTTCACACAGAGCCCAGTAGCAACGAAGAGAAAGGGAGAAAAAGCTGTCACTATAGCCCATGCATAGAGATTAGGTTGGAAATATGGGATTTTGTATAAAAGAAAAGATAGTTTCTCGTTAGTTTCATTCTGGCCTCAGGAGATCGTTCCTGTTGATCTGAAAGAGGTCCGGTATTTCCTGAAACAGGAGACTCTGTACTGTTGTAATTTCTCTCATCTACACCCAGCCCTAGTCTGGCCTTCACCTTCAGCATGAGATTTGGTTTGGAGCTATACCCAGGCACATGCCAACCCCAAAATCTCCTCCTACCCACCCTCTGAAAATTCCTCTACCATCTTTCCCAAGGTTCTTGCATCCCCAGTAAATGTGTTCGTCCAGGTGTGTCAAGTCTCCTTTATTTAGTGTCATGTCATTTGAGAGACTGGGGTGAGGGTGAAAGTTGCAAGATGTGAAGAGGCTGGAAACTGGGAATGAGACTAGGGGCCACCAGAGCACACCTTGAGAGGGCAGGTGAAGTGAGAGGACAACTTAACTCACTCCTCATTCTCTTTAGAAGAATCATAGCATTGCTATCTGCACCTTGTGTTTATTCGCTCACTGAATCCTCTTAACGATCCTAGGAGACAAGTACCATTATAGTCAGAAACTGGGCCCAGAAAGGTTAGAGGTCACCCTAGTAAGCCAGCTGAGTAAGTGTGTCACCAGAGGAAGTTCAAGTCCAGAGTCATACTTCCATCTATGATGTTGCAGGGCTTCTCAAAGGAGCTGTTCAATTTTGACTTGAAATCCATTTAGGAGTAAGTTTAAGATACACGAAAAGTTCTAGTTAGCGAAGCTTAAGGTGGTGAACTCACACCCATTACTGACAAAGTATTTCTGCGACCTGCATTGGTTGCATACATACACACAGCTTTAGAGAGCTTGGGGAGGAGTTCAGCTGTCAAAAGAATTCACAGTTGAAACATTTACCCAAATCCAAGTTCAAATATTCCTTGCTCACCTAAGTAGTGTAAGAATTTTGTGGAAAGAGAAAATATTTATCAGGCCTCAGATAATTATTGATGGGTGAAGTCCCACCATTCTTGAAACATCAAATATAAAAATCTGCTCCTTATGTGACCCAGATTGACACACGGTGGGTTTCATCTTCCCTGGAAGAAAGAGGTTCTCAAGCCAAGAGCGGGCGGTAACCTGATGGAAATTGTATTTTCAGAGAATTGGTCTGTGAGATGGACAGGAGATGAATGCAGGCGAGGAACTGGGAAAGGAGAAACCCACTGGGAGCCCACACCGGTGATCCAGGGATGGCTTGGCAGTCAGAGAAAATGGAAGAAACATTGCCAGGTAAGACTCATTGGAAATCTGTGACTGATCAGAAATGAAAACTGAAAAAAAAAAAAAAGAATTGGAAAGGACCTGAAGTTGGCAACCAGGGAGGAGAGATCATGGAAGTGTTGGTGACAGGAATGAGCTGGTGTAGGGGTGGACGGTGTGTGAGATCTGTGAGGTTGGGGACCATGACAAATTCATCTTCATAGCCCAACTCCCGTCACCTAATCACCTCTCAAAAACGCTATGTGAATGAAAGAATTGAGTTTGAGATCATCTTTTTTGAGAAATAAGAGTCCCTTCTAGAGGAAGGTGATACACTCAGTTTTGTATGACTCTGAGGCCAGAAGGGTGCATTTGTTTGTTCGGGCAGGTACCACAGACTAGGTGGCTTAAACAGCAACAGGCATCTATTGTCTTACAGTTCTGGAGTGTGGAAGTCCAAGATTAAGGTGTTGGCAGGTTTGGTTTCTTCTGAGGATGCTTTCCTTGGCTCACAGATGGTCACCTTCTCCCTGTGTCCTCACAAAGTCTTCCCCCTGGGTGGGTCTGTGTCCTAATTTCCTCTTTCCATAAGAACACCACTCATAGGACTTCATTTTCTCTTCATTACCACTTCAAATGCCCTGTGTCCCAATGCAGTCACATTCTGAAGGTACTGGTGGTTAAGATTTTAACGTATAAATTTAGAGGGGGGCCCGATTCTGCCAATAACAGTTATCCAAATGTATATTTCACAAGCAACTGGAAATTCTTCTTATAACCTGGGGAGGAGGACCAAACTGATGAGAGTGATTTGAAGACCTTGGAGTGGGTGAAGCCATGAGACTTACAGTCTTGCTCAGCTACTTGCTCCTAATAGAAAAAAAAAAAAAATATATATATATATATATATATATACACACACACATACATATATATATTTATGAATAAGCATGAGAGTTTCTCAGATAAGATTTTGGGATTGACCAAACCTAGGTGGGTCCAGGAAATAACATAGTGAATGGAGCTAAGTCATCACTAGACTCACAATCCAAACAGTGCCTATCAGAGGAGTTCCCAAGCTCTGCCCTCCCTGTGTGGTTTTAGGACCATTACTCAGCTGAGCAGCATCGTTGTGCCTCAGGCAAGGACTCAAGTGGCAAACAGATTTGGTGCGTCCCCTAACTCCAAAGAGAGGTTTTTATGTTTGCGACCATCACCCCAATCATTGCTGGAAAAAGATTGACTCTACTTTCTCCAGAGACAAATTCAAAGGTTGCTCACTGTCTTTTCCGTTCTGGTACCTTTCACTTCCCTCTCTGTTCTAAGGCTGCATTCTGTGTGGTTGGGTCCACCTGGGAGAATTACACCAGGAGTGTTCTCATAGCAACTAACTCTAGGACTTGTGCCAAATCATGGCCATTATGACGCCACTGTTAGAAAGGTAAATCCAGTGATCTCTAAATTGGCTTAGGGAGGAGAAGGAAAAATAATAGTTGTACTTTGCTACCAGGAAAAACCATAATGTTGATTCTCCTGTTTGAAACACTGCTGTTCATTGGTAAGGGACTCAGGAAGGCCTAAGTCAGAAACATGGTCCGGGAATTAAATATAAAATCAATACCCTGTAAAGGCTTCACCTTACAGAGGAGACCTTTAACCATGACCTTCAAATACGGCTTTTTTTTTTTTTTTTTTTTTTGGCATAATCTGCCCAGTGCTGACCTCTCCTGGACATCCCTAGCTTGTCAGCACTCAACAGGGATTCTCCTCTGCCCCTACCCAGCCCACCCATCTCACTGACTTCTGCCATTTGGAGATTTCAGCTCCAATATGATGCTGTCACTGAAATTCATGCCAAGCTGGGTCCTCCTGATGATCCCCTTTTAGAACCCCACATTCTTTTTCCTTCACAGCACAGAGTACATGTGATGCTTTGGTTAATATCTAGCAACTTCACAAGACCGGCAGCTGCATGAGGGGCAGACGTCACATCTACTTTATTGGCCACTCCGTGCCCAGTGTCTAGATCAGTGCCAGATCTAACAGCCACAGAATCAACATATCATGAGTGCACATACATGCGTATAGGTACTCAACGCATCTTTTCAGCACCTCAAGTTTGTATGTTTGTTTGCTTTGAATAGCAAGTAGCATGATACGGGGGGCCGATCACAGGTGGTGGAGCTGGACACACCCGAGTTTAAATCCAGCTGTCACATTTTATTTGTCTCGATTCAGATGAAAGCAGTATCAGTAACTAATGTTTGATTCTCACCCCCTCTGATTTTTCAATCGAACATTCACTTTTCCTTGGAAGTGTTCCCTGGGCTTTGTGGTGTCACTGTCTTAAGATTCTCTTCCTAAATCTCTGAACATGTCCTCCGTTCTCTTTCTTTTGTCCCCAGAGTTCCATTCTGCATCCTCTTTGCATTGGACCCCCTTTATACAGAGCTCTCATTTCCTCTTGTAGCTTTCACAGCCCCAATCTGAATTCTTCAGCTGCCTCACTGACGTCTTCACAAGACTGCAATAAAGAGTGTGGTAGTGAACCCCAGAAGCACGCTGTCCTGATGTTCCACCATCACTTGTAATTTAGTATCGTTTGATGCGTAAGGTAATATTTTAGTGAATTCCTTATAATTTATTCCTAATTGTGGTGGAAAATGTATTTCGCAGAGTGCTAATCCAGGTTCCTTTACTTTGTAATGAGGACAATTCCTGGGAATGTGGAACATATAATACACAGCTACACCTACCATCTATCATAAATTGAAACATCTAATGTTTCACTGAATTATCTCAAAGATCACAGATTCCTTTCTAGTCCATCCAAAGGACTTTCTGGGTTTAAGTACAGTTCTGTTCAATCAGATATTTAGACAAATTTTCAGGGCACTGAAATCCATAGGAAGGAAGATATGTACTCAAAAAAATAATTCCAGAAGAAGGTGCAGATATTAGGATAAGAAATGACATCCAGCCGTATTTCTATGTTATGGACGGCATCCCCAAATTTACTAAAACAATCTGAAATGGAATAGCTTTCCTTGATGCAGAAGATAAAGATTTGATTGATAATGATTCAGCAAAAATCACTTATTTATTCATCAAACAGAAATGATTTTTCTTTGTGTTTGAATAGCTTCTGCTGAGTCAAGGCATTTGCTTTGATAAAAAATGTATTAGTTACATTTTGAGCTTCACATTGTGAGCTTTTGAGTGAGCCACAAAGTAGAAATAAATATGTTTTTAAGTTACTCTGCAGTCCCAGAGAGCAAGAAAGACAAAAAATAATCAGGCCACAGTCGTGGAAGGTACAATCGATCAACACTTAGGCTTTGAGACTCGCTCTCCAAGGAACTTTTGCCAACTACTTTTTCACATCATCTCTGAAATCAGTTGCTGCTTGGAGACACCTGGAGACTAGGTAAATAAGAAGATAAAAATTTCGCTATGGCTCCTGGAAACTTCTACCCATCTAAAGTCATAAGAGAACTGTATACTAGAGAAGCAGCTGTCTTTGAAGTTGAAACCTAAGTTTTTTGCTAAATAGAAAAATGAATGGAAAGAAAACAAAAAAAAGAGAAATACTGAAAACATTCCACACTGAACACTATCCCGAATCAGAACTATCAGTTGTCCAACAGGCTTACACACCCAGAACTTGGAAGCAAGGCCTCTAAGTCATTGCAAATGATGGCGCCTCCAATGAGATTTAGCCACCTGACTTGTGCACAAACCCAACAGAACTTTATTCAAAGTCATTTATGGTTACTTTATGCTATTTTAAATACATTTTCATATTTGATTGTGGAGCCAATATCAATTTAAAATAAGGGCATTAGAATATAGAAATAGACAGGCCTTAGTTTCAGCAATGAGGTAACTTGTTTAAAGCTATTTGACGAGACAGAAGAAAGAAAAACTAAACAAATCACTAGTATCTCAAAGAACACAGACCGTGTGGTGTTCGAGGAGGGGCACGGAATCCTGCCCAGCACAGGGGGTCCTGAGGAAACAATGTAGATAAACAGCAAAAAAAAAACTGCTGCTTATAAGATATCAAGAAAAATTAAATTTAAAGTCTAACTAAACTGAAACTTTTCTTACACCACTAACAAAAATTAACTCAAAATGAATTAAAGACTTAAACGTAAGACCTTAAACCATGAAACTCCTAGAAGAAAACAGGAAAAAAACTCGTTGACATGAGTCTTAGTAATGATTTGGGGCGGGGGGGGTGGGGGGACCATGCCTAAAGCCCAAGCAAGAAAATGAAAAATTAGTAGGTGGTACTGTATCAAACTGAAAAACCTCTGCACAGCAAAAGAAACCATTAACAGTGTGAACAGACAACCTACAGAATGGGAAAAAAATGTCTGCAAACCATATATTGATAAGGGGTTAATATTCAAAAAATATAAAGACCTCATACAAGTCAGTAGCAAAATAATAATAATAATAATAATAATAATAATAATAATAATAATAATAATAATAATAATAAACAACTAACTGGAAAATGAGAAAAGGACCTGACTAGACATTTTTCCAAAGAAGATAAACAAATGACCAACAGGTACATGAAAGGATGCTCAACATCACTAGTTATTAGGGAAATGCAAAGTAAAACCACAATAAGACTTCACCTCATGATTGTTAGGACGCTCATCATCAAAGAGACAAGAAGAGATCATTGCTGACATGAATGTGGAGAACAGAGACCCTTGTGCGCTGTTGGTGGGAAAGTACATTGGTGCAGCCTCTACGGAAAATACATGGATGTTCCTCAAAGAATTGAAAATAGAACTATCATACAATCCAGCAATTCCATTTCTGGGAATATATTCCCAGAAAGAAAGAAAAACACTAACTTAAAAGATATTTGCCACGTCTACGTTCACAGCAGCATTATCTATGATAGCTAAGACCTGGAAATAACCAAGTGTCCACTGATGGATGAATGGACAAATACACAATGTAGTATTATTCAGCTACAAAAAAATGGGACAATCCTAACATTTGTGACAACATGGATGGACGCTGAGGACGTTATGCTAAGTGAAATAAGTTACACAGAAAGACAAATACCGTACAGTTTCACTCATAAGTGAATCTTAAAACAAAACAGCAAACTCATAGAAAAAGAGATCAGATTTGCGGTTACCAGAGGTGGAGATGGGGGTGGTTAAGGGAAGAGGAACTGGAGAAGGTCAAAGGTACAAATTTCCAGTAATAAGTGCTAGGCATGTAACATACCACCTGGTAACTGCAGTCAACACTGCCGTGTGATAATGTACAAAAGTTAATAGACCCTAAAAGTTCCCATTACAAGGAGAAAAGAAAAATTTTTTTCTTTCCTTTTTATTGTATTTATATGAGATAATGGATGTTAAGTAAACCTACTGAGGTGATGATTTCACAATATATGTAAATCAAACCATTCAGGCTGTACACTGAAACTTTATGCAGCGATGAATGTCAATTATTTCCCAATAAAACTCGAAGCGAAAACGAGTAACTTCACACCAAAAAACTGACAAACACTCCCTCAAGCCAACTGATCAAGGTTAATTTAACACCAACAGTCATTAAGTCATGGTGAGATGAGAAGGGCACTTTACTTCAATGATCTGTCTTCCCAAAACATACTACCTCACTCAGTCTGTCAGAGATGTGACTATTTAATACAATACGGTATCCTGGATGGAAGCCTGAAACAGTAAAAGGACACTAGGGAAAAGCTGAAGAAATCCAAATTAAGTATTTAATTAATAATAACGTATGGATATTGGTTCATTAATTATGATAAATGTATCATACTAGTAAAAAATTATCATCATAATCATGATGGAAACTGGCTTGGAGTATGCAGGATCTGTCTGGACTAACTTCTCAATAATTCTGTCAATCTAAAACTGTTCCAAAGTGCAAGATTTACCTTGAAAAATGTTCACCTGGGCTGAGTTTTGTCAATATTAAAAAAAAAAATGTCAACAAAACTCAACAAAAAGTAGCTTCACCATGTGTGCAAATGTCCTGTTGACATCGTCTCAACGAGTAGGTTACCCATGCACGTGGCTACTTACGAAGGGTAATGTTAAAATACTGCCAAGTTTGGTGATTAACATACTCTGGGTGGTGCCACAGTAAGGCTGTTCCAAGAATTTAGAAAAGGCAGCTGAATCATCTGCCCACTCTTCCCTTAAGTAAATTTATGGACTCTGGATTTCACTGTAGTGAAATCTTGAAAACAACAGTTAATTGTTCCCCAGAAAAGGGACGGCATGGGGGCTGAGACTCACAATTCTCAGAAACAAAGGGGAGATAACAATTATTAAATGAGAACAATGGTGTCACATTGTCAATTTGGTCCCAGAACAGAATAACTACACCTAACTCTGTCCCCACCCCCTCCCACCTTGCCCAGGCCCAGAGAGTCACCTGGCAGAATTCCCTTTAAGTATTCCACAGGTGCTAGATTTTTCACTGTTGCCTTAAACTCTGTGAAACAATTAAACCAGCATTTTTTAAAAAGAGTTAAAGTAGAAACCTATCTTAATTGTATTCATTCATTTGCAAGAATTTAAATAATTTTTCAGTTATTATGTTTAAAATAAACTCCTAAAGTGACCTGGAAGGTCGCTTTATTCCTTGGCAAACATGTCTGTAATAGAGAAAGGAAATCGAGCCCTAAGAACTGACTGAGGAGAGGGGAGAGCCATCATTCAAGGTGAAGAAGATATTTTTATCATAGAACTTTTTCCACTGGCTCCAGATCAGTTTTTCTTTAAAAGCAGGGTCCTGAAAACAAAAATCCAAATGAATGACCAATTTCTTCAACCTCTTGTACTTAATACATTTAATAAATTATCTGATTATTGCAGTATTTTTCAAAGTTTTCCTTTCAATTTGAACTCTTGCCCCTGACTCTCTATATTCTGTAGGAACCCTGCCCCTGCATTGGCTTTAATTCCAGGCTGTTCTTTTTTAGGAAAGTCGCTGGGGTTTCCTTTCATCACTGGCACAGAGGAAGCTGCCTATAGCGCCAGACTCTATAAAAGCGTAAACTTTCTGATAACCTCTTGGGCCAAGGTAGTTACTGAATCAAGACTCAAATCCACAAAAATAAAGAGACTGAAAAGCATAAAAGAAAAGGCGAGCCATCTCCACATAAAAAGGCAAGAACAGGACCAAAAGAAGATGCAGATGCCAGGGCTGGATAGGGGCTGAAACAAAATCAAAACTTGAATCATCCTCAATAATTTGGCAAATGGGATTTTTTTCATCGATCGGTTGGCAAGATGGCTTTTTTGCAAATTGACCAGGTTCTCTTTTGACAATACCGTAGGGCCTTATCATGAAACCAAAGTGCACTGCCCTGAGTCTACCAAGAAGTAAGAAATTAATTGGGAAATAAATGTTTAAATAGCCATGCACACCATCCTGTTTCTGATTTTCCTCCCCAGCTTACTTGAGTGCCTTGAGCCCAGAGCTGCTTGAGTTTCAACATTTGTATTTAAGGGAAGGGAGGAGAGAGAAACTTCTTTCATTTCCCTACATTCAGAATAAGATCACCTGACAGATAACTCGTGTGCTTGCCTTTTTTGCTTGAAATGAACCCACACTGTCCCTAGAAACATCTCTGAAAGAAGAATGGGATTCTTCAGTTACAAAAGTATTTAAAACTGATAAAGACGGTGGAAGGTATGCTAGGAATTTAGGGTGGCAACACCCCTAAATTTTACAGCCTAATTTCCCACATCCTAAGAATAATAATACAAAGTCTTGAATAATATTGTGTTGTTCTATCCAGCAATCTGTTGGAAGGAAGGAAGAAAAAGACTGGGAGGAGGAAGGGAGAGAGGAAAAGAAGAAGGCATGGAAGGACATTGTGGAGACTGCAAGATAAATATGTTCCCACCTTTTTCGTTTTTTTTTTCACACTAGTCTCCCCCAGGAACAACCGCATCCCTGTTCCCTGAACCCACCGTCCGTCATCTGACCTCTTACCGTGATTACCTTTTCATCCTGACTTTCTGGATCCCATCGATTTTTCAGGGTCCAGTGGAATGGTCCCTTTCCTATGCCTTTCCCAGACACCCTGATGTCTTCTTATTTATTCCTTCTAGAACTTTACAGTGGGTTTAGCAAAGAAACTCATCTGAATTTTGACCCCTTTTTGCTTCGCATAACTTACTTAGAAATGGATGAGCATCCAGTGAAGCAGACACGGTTATTTCCTACCTGTAATGTAGAATAAGAGTTCACTAAAATACAGGGTCTTGCAAGTCTTTTTTCCTTTCAGCGTTTACAGCAGTGCTGGGCCCATTCCAGGTGGTCTGTAAATGCCGCTTGGTGAGCGTGTGGATTCGTGAATAAATGAACAAGGAAACGGGTGCGCGGAGCTAAGTAAGGGTTGCAGGCAAATGGAAGAAGCACGAGGCAGTAAAGCAAAGACTGAGTGTTCTCTTACTCTCTTTCCCAGAGAGCGATCAGCTTTCTTTAGAGATCAAAACTCACTTGTTTTGAAACAGTCACGGCAAAGAAAGTGAGAGGACTTCAAAAGAAAAATGATTAATTTCATAAACCGTGATCTTTTCATTAAGAGCCCTTTATGGACAATAAAAAGTCATAGGAGGCAAAGCTAAAATAAGTTTCCTTTCCCAGAGCCCAAGGGAAAAATAATCCTTGAGCATCTTTCTTCAATGAGGTCTATAGTTCCAGTAATGAGAAATCTCAAACAACTCCACTTCCTGTTTATGTAAAACTTGTCACTGGGTGCAGGAGAAAATCTTAGCATCTTGCTGGCCTTCTCATTAAGGTGTCACCCACTCATCAATGCCCTGTACTTTCAGAGCGCACAATCATTAACGTCACCACGGGTAACCCAAAGACCGTCTCGAGGCAAACTTCTTGTTTTTCTTGGTGTCCTGCCATTTCATAAGGAAGAGATTGCCATTTGCCTAATATTTCATCTTGTTCCATGTGGAGGAGTTTTGGAAAGCATCCTGTAAAGTTTGACCTAAGATCTGAGTGAGTGATCCCTGCATTTGGACTGGTTCGGTTTTCAAAAGCGAGCCTGCCTGCTCTGGTGCCCTTTAAGTGATCTTTGCTATACATTGAACCAAGGTTGATAACTCTTTAGATGGTGTTTGCTCATGGCCTGTCTCCAGCTGGCAGATGCCAACACCACGCGTTATTCAGCTCTATTCTTGTCCCGTCAACGCGCTGCAGAGATTGCATCATCTAGACCTGGCCCTTGCTTCTGCCGACTCCATCACTCAGAGGAAGGGGCAGAGTGTAATTTTGCTGCTGGTGATTTGCTGGTGACAGGACTTTAATAGCCTGCCTCCTTCTGCTTGCTGTGCCCAGATGTTACATGACACTTTACCAATAATGCATATTTGAAAGAATTTGTCTTCTCTCCTTGTTTTGAAATAAGTTTATGTTTGCACCATGTTTTATCATTCTTTCTCTCTCCCTTAATGTGTGTGTATGTAAATTTTTTCTCAACTATCTGAGAGTAAGTTGCAGGGAGAATGCCCCTTTCCTTCTTGTGTATTTCCCTGAAACAAAGGCATTCTCTTCTCCTACAAATCCAGAATGTGTATGTTTTTCCAAATGGGGAGATTTGCATCAATAGAGTTCTGTTATGCAATCTGCAGGCTTGAGTCAAGTTTTGTCATTTGTCCTACTAAATATTTTATAGCCTAAGGATTTTTCACTTTTTTTCTGATCCGGTTTCTGTAGTGTAGTGGTTATCACGTTCGCCTCACACTTTTTTTCTGATCCAGAATTCATGTTGCATTTGGTTTACTTATGTTTTTATTCTCCATTAATTCAAATAGTTCTTCAGCTTTTCTTTGTCTCTCCTGACTCTAACATTTTTGAAAAGTAGTGGCCATTTATTTTGCAGAGTAACCCTCAGTTGGGAATTTGTTGAAGCCTCATTTTGGTTAGATTAGCAGGACACCCAATAGCAGGCACGTGGTATCTATCTGTCTCATTAATGGTGATGCTAACATTGTTCACTTTGTCAAGGCTTCTCATCAAATTTTCACCCACTGGTTTTAGCTTTTTTTTTGGTTTATTTTTTAATTTTTCCCCCCTTAACAGAGGCACTGGGGATTGAAGCCAGGACCTCGAGCATGCCAAGCATGTGCTCTACCACTGAGCTATATATACCCCCCACCCCAACCTACTGGTGTTAGAATCTAATGATGATTCTTGACTAAAACAATTATTACTACAGTGGTTGTCAAATGGTGGTTTTCTGAACACATCTTGCCATCTGTATTTGTTATTTGCCATTCTACTGAAGAAAGGAACATCCCCCTTGTTTGTTTATTTATTATTAACGTGCTTATGAATATTCCATATTCATATGTGATATGATTTGTAGATTTTCATTTTATGTGTCAAAAACCTAGTTGTGATTTAATTTGATGCCCAAATTATCCCAAATTTGGGGTCCTGTTCAAGCTGGCTCCTGTGTCTTTTTGAGGCATTCCATTATTCCTTGAGCACTTCCTTAATTTTTGGCATAAAAATATATTCAAAAATTACCTTGAACTTTTCGAGCCTTAACTTTAGAATTGGTGATTTCTATTTGGAGCTTTATTTTTTTTTTACTGGAAAATAGTACTTAAATTCCAAGATCTGAGGCTAGAAACTCTCAGTGGACAGAGTTAAGAAAATTACACTTGTGTGCGTGTGTGTGCATATACAAATTTACATTTATATTTATTTAAAAATTTATGTATTATATATCAAATACTAAATTCTAACTGATAACCTTATTTCCAATCCAAGATATGTTCTCAAAATGAAAGGCCTGAAGCATCCCTAGCAAGATAAATAAAACAAACATTTTTTAAAATCCCATTCAATTCACATGTAGAAATATTTCATCAATTAGTAAGAGAAAACTCAAAATGGGATTTGAGAGAATACCTGAAAAAAAAAAAAAAGAGAATCTAATTGGACCCTGAAAATGAAGCTATTGAAAAAAAAGACCTTGGGTTTCTAGTTCTATACCCAGAAAAATATTATTTTTAAGATTAATAAAATGAATAAATCGTTGGCAACTATGATCAAAAGAGGGAGGCAAAAATCATGAGTAAAGGGGGGCTTTTTATGGAACTTGGTGAGCTAGTTCTAAAATTCCAGCGAAAGAGTGATGTGTAAGAATAGCCAGGGCAGCTTTGAAAAAAGAAAAAGAAGGAGTGTTTTTCCTAACAAATACCACGACATAATATAAACTTTCAGATATCAAAGCAGTGTGCTGATAGAACAAACAAACACGAATAGGCAAATAGAACAGGTCAGAGAGTCCAGAAGCAGAAATTATGTACACAAGGGAATTTCTTCCATGATAAGTGTTGTCTTTATGTTGAAGAGAAAAATCTAACACATTAAATGGTTTTGGAAAAACTAGCTACACATTTGGGAAGGTATTAAATTAACTCATAATTTTCAATATTCACAGAAGTAAATTTTACATGGATTTTAGACCTGCCTGTAAAAAAAGTATACAGATATAAGAAGAAATATGATAATGTATGTATCAACATAGAGCATAGCTGTCCTTCTTAAACTGGACAAATACTGAGTTCAACAAACTTTCAAATTTTATAGGGTGAAATGCAAGACAAAAATAAAATTGTAAGTCATAGACTATAGGAAATAATGGTTGTAACACTGTAACAGAAATTATTTTCTCACAAATAAATACAAAAACTTAAATAAACAATGTGCAATCCATAGGGAAGTTGGCGACATATATTAAGAAGAAATTCCGGAGGAGTGAACATAAATGGCCATTAAACATTTAGAAAGTAAAAAATGTGTAGCCTCTCTAGTGATCAAAAAAATAATAAAAATGCAAATAAAAAATAAACCCTTTTCACCCAAAAGACTGGCAACAATTGAAGTTTGATCATAGAAAATATTGGCAGATAGGTGGAAACTGCTTGTCACAGGTGGGTCATTTGATATGGCGATTTTTGTTTAAAACTCAACAGTATCTTTTAAAAGATAAAATGTGCATATCTTAACCCTCAGTATTCCACTCTCAAGACCTACTCTGGAGAACTATTAGCTATCTTCAGGACAATGTATACAGTATTATTAATTGCAATTCATTTGTTGTAGGGAATATTGGAAAAATCCAAAGTGTTCATCGGTGTAGGAATTACTACCAAATACTATGAAACAGTTTACATGTGTCTCTAAGGTATACTGCTTAGTGAAAAATAAGTAAATTTCAGAGTGAAATATATAATGCTCTTTATGTCAAGAAAAAAAAAAAATCCAGCCAATACAAATTTGATGGAACAAATGGACACATGTGAATATACAGAAAATGATTTCAAATACACCTCACCCAGCTGTAAAACCTGGGAATGGATTAATTTACCTCAGAGTAAACTTTGAAATGGATGTTGTAGATCTTACTAAAGATGTACATTGAGGAAGAAATGAGGGATAAAGACACCAGTGAGAAGGGGTGTGACCATCACACCGCAGTCCTAACCCATCAGTCATACAGGCGCTCTTGTATTTCTGAGTCCAGCGTAAGCTAATCTTCCACCACCAACAACTTTCCAGGAATTGTTTTGGAATCCATAAGGTTCCTCAAAAGTAAAAATGACAACAAACAATATACATTTTATATCATATACTTTCCTTATCTAGCTGTTGACTGCCTGCTTTCTCCCATGAGAGCATAAGTTCCATAAAGAAGACAGGGACCTTTTTGTTCTCACCAATCTATTCCCAAAGCCTAGAACAGAGACAGGTACCCTCATAAAAGTCTGACTCTGTAAATGAAGATTATTGCCCGCCGTATCAGTAAACAAAGGATGCTTTGGCCATCAAGTCATCAGCCCCACCCCCACCCCAACCCAGGGTGAGCGGGAGGGAACTCAGGATGGAGACCAGCAGGCAGCCTGGCCTCTGCCACCAGCCCCAGCAGCGCCCCCTGAGGGGGCGCAGGATTGGGAAGAACAAGACACTGGCCCTAGAGAGCAGGGTGCATGTCAAAGAAATGATTTCAGTGAACCCAGACTTTTGCAACTTCCCACACTTAGAAAAGCACTAGGTTCCTTAACTTGAGATATTTGGTTTTCTTTAATTAACAGTAATCTTTTGATGTTCAGACTACCTGGTCTTTGCCGCAAAACTCCTATATACCCTGGCTCCTCCCCTACCTTTTCAGAGCAGTCCCTCAGAGCGATCTGAGAGGCTGTCATCCTGGCTCAAGTCCTCAGAAATGTCCACCAAATAAAACTACCTCTCAACTTTCAAGTTGTGCCTTTTGTAGTCAACAACTCCCCTTTATGAATTTCAAGAGAGAGAAATTTGATAAATTATTACTTATTTTATTGTGTTATAGTGATATTCCAAATGATTAGTGACCTTGCATTTCTGAGGGATGATACAGTTTCTTTTGTGCCCATTTTTCAGGTGATCTGTCTTCCCAAGATCACTTGGAAATGCCCCTTCTGTGGAGAAACCAATGATGAATCTGTGTCATAGAAAAGAAACTCTCTTTACATGTGTTTTAGCTTGGTGCTGGGGGTTGTCTGCAGAAGGACCAGGTAAGGTCCATCAGGGTTATTGATGGGACAAGAAAGAGAGAGAATATATATTTGAAACTAATCCAAGGATACATTTTGGAAAAGGGGAGCGATGCTAAATGAAACCAGATATACAATTTGAAAACAAGGGCCGTCATAGTAAATAAGGTAAAACAGATCCATAAAGAGAAACTGAAATTAACATTTGAAAAACAAGATGGCCCCAAGTATAATAGTCACTCAGAAAGACACACGAGAATGTGGTATTTAATATGGCCAAAAACATCATGACCTTTGTGCAAGGAATAAAACATTGCATTTTTTTTTATTGGGACCTTATCTATAGATTCCAATCAGTTCCACGTGGCAACAGGCATACTTAGATGAAACCAGCCCCCCCCCCATATTTAATAGAGCTTTGTGCCAAAATTCTAAAAGGTGAGAACTCCAATGAACAAACCTCAAAAATGACTTTTTTTCTTGAATTTTATTGCCCAAAGTCTCCTCCGCCTCAACTAAAGGATACTGTCTGTTCAAGTTTTAAATGAACCCTTGCGCCTCCCAGCTGTTCCTGGGCAAGAAATAGAACTAAAAAAAGCCTCTTAGTCCCCTAGAAGGGCGGCATTCCCCAAAGCCCTTTTCATAGTTAGTTGGGGAGGATAATGAAAATAGAACTTTTAGAGGCCACGGAGAACAATAGAGAAGGGGGCTGGGAGCTACTCCTTGGGAACGGAACTGACCAAGGACCTAATCAGGGAACATTCCAAACATTCCACACGCCCCAGATAGGGGGCCTCCAAACAGCTCCCTGGAATTTAGGAATTGCTGCAGTCAGCTCTGTGTCTCCCATTCTTCTCCTTCCAGAAAAGCAAGGTGTACTGGGCTCTCCTCTCTTTCCTATGCCTATATATTGGTTGCATGTGCTGGGTGGGGTCAGTTAGCTCTGCTTTCCAGCTCCTCGGTCTCTGTATCCAGAGGTTCCAGAATTGGACCCGAGGTAGAGATGCCCGCACTCTCTCCCTGGTGATGAGAGCTCTCAGCATCACCCAGGGACCTTGAGTTTAAAGTCACGCCGGGACGTCGTTCTGTTTCCTGATGGGAAGGAGGGTGGGTATTGCGTATGGAAAGGTGAATGGACAGAATGTCTGGTGATCAGAAGAGAAAACTGATTCATTGTGAAGGCTGCTCGGAATCTTCGATTTCTCCTCCTTCCAGGGATACATACAGGAGGAAGGAACACTACACAATGTTCCCTCCCTGGTAGTTACATGTGGCCAAGTGCCCTGTGCTGAGCAACAAACGTGAAGCTGGAGTGGGTCCTTCAATGTGCAAACTTTCAGGGTGGTTGTGATACAGGAAAAAAATGTAGGGTAAGGGGAGGGCCACGTCCCAGGTCTCAGTTGAGTCCCTGGGACGTGCCCCGCCAAGGGTGGGTCCTTGGCTTCGCACGGAAAAGAATTCAAGAGCGAGCCACAGTTGAGTAAAGGGAGATTTATTCAGAGAGATACACACTCCATAGACAGCGTGCGGCCCGTCTCACTCAGAAGGGAGGTGTGGCGGTCGTTAGTCTTTCTGGGCTTGGTAGCTCCATATGCTAACAAGTG
Source organism: Camelus bactrianus (assembly GCF_048773025.1). NCBI lineage: Eukaryota > Metazoa > Chordata > Mammalia > Artiodactyla > Camelidae > Camelus > Camelus bactrianus. The sequence continues at coordinate 30,873,151 of NC_133564.1, read as the reverse complement.
GGAAGACTATCCCAACTACTTTTGGGGAAGGGGCGGGGATTCCTAGGAACTGGGCCACCAATCCCTTTTTGACCTTTTATGGTCATCCTTGGAACTGTCATGGTGCCTGTGGGAGTGTCATTCACCATGTTAATATATTACAATGAGCATATAACGAAGCTCAAGGTCTAATGGAAGTCAAATCTCCCGCCATCTTGGGCCTCAAGGTCTACTGGGACTTGAATCTTCCACCATCTGGTGTTAACTGCTGGGTCATCCCTTGAATGGCTGTGCCCTGCCCTCTTCCCTCCTGTCTCAGCTGCACTTATCAGTGAACACCCCTCTCTGCCACAGCACTCCCTTGCTCCAGATTGGGGCTGCTCCAACAGCCTATGTCCTGGAGTGAAGGATGGGGCAAAAGAGAACCCAAGATGAGCCTCAGGGCCCATTTTAGGAGGAAGAAATAAACCGTGCTGTCCTAAGATTTTAATTTTTTTTATTAATGCAGCATATCCTAATCTATGCTGACTAGTTCAATGATGATATATTTTTTAAATAAAAATACAATTAAATATTACCTATATAGTCACTTTTTTTAAAATATAAAAGTAAGGGGAGATCAGAGTGATATTAGAAGTGAGTTAGCAGAAGAATATACAGACGATCGCTCTCTGTGAGAGGCTTGTCAAGGGAGGGAATTAAAGCATGAGATTGAGGCCAGGCTGCTTTGTGAAATGTTCACGGTCAGCCCAAAATAACTAATTTAGCCCTCAGTACAGTAGGTCACGTGCAAAGGGGACTTCCTATAACCCACTGAGCTGGGAAGATGGGAAACCAAAACACCAGTCAAGTCTCAAAATAACAAGCGTTCACGTCTTGGACTATTTCTGACTTAAGAGCTCTTTGTGGTTAAAAATGAGAACAAAGGAAAATGGATTTCTCTCTTTTCTCACTATGAGCAAAAACTTCTGGGAGACAGGAGTGAGCAAGGCTTGTTTATCTTTGCGTTCCTTTGCCAGGCATGTCAATGAATTATTATTAAGTGGAAAAATAAATATGAAAGAACGGATAATTTTTAAATGAATATTAATTAATATTAATGGACATCATAACAGTGCAGATATGTCCCAAAGCACACCTGACTTGGAAAGCTAGGGCAAAGGTATTCACCACACAAGTTGCTGAAAAAACAACTCAACATCAACAGCAAAGCTGGAATTGTCCACGCAACCTGGTTCTAGGAAATTAGCCAAATGTGATAGAAATGGTTAAAATCAGGAAGCATCTCAAATCCAAGTGTTCTCAATCCAGCTCAATTTCAAATAACAGTGAGTGCAAAGGTGAAAGAAGAGAAGCAGGAAGAATATACCTTTGTTTTGTGCAGACTGGCCTCAGGGCTCCAGGGATACCCTGAGGAAGGCAAATGGAACCCCCGTGAGGAAGAGAGAACCGCTACGAATGGTGGGAACCATTTCAGAAGCCAAGGGTCCTGCTTGAAATGGATATTTCGCTTTGTAGAATTCTCAAGGGGCAGGGAGAAGGCATTCAAGGTGAGCCAGAGAGGGCTGAAGAGAGATATCAGCTGAGGGTGTGAGAGTGAAATGCTCAAGGAAGCTTCTTTTTTTTAAGCACAATGCGCACAAATTTTCTAATCCGTTTTGCTACTGAAAGGAGTGAAGTCAAAGGCCACCAGCTTTCTTTTCCCAATGCAATGCCTGGGAAAATCAATTTCGTACCAAAGGAACACCTGTTAGGCATTTTCTGAATTAACAGGGTTAATTTGGTTGATTATGGTTTAATACCAAATTGTAAATGGCTCAATCAACAAGTATTTACTGAGTAACCGGAGGAACCACAATGCACAAAGCAGCAGGTGCCCCAGGTGAGAACCAGAGTTTGAGAACGGACCGTTGTGGGTACTTTTATCTCATTGGTGGACTCATTGGTGTGTATTCGGAAGAAGAAAAATGAGCAAGTTGTAAAGGAGCTTATCTAGTTCTCAACCTCCTGCTGCCTCATTAAAAACTCCGCAAACGTATTTCTTAAGCTGTTCTGTATTTACTGACTTCACTTCCTCTTCTCCAAATTATTCTTTTAAAAAAATGTACTTTGCATCTATTTTTAAACATTCAAGTATTTAGGAAATGTTAACTATGTATTTTTTAAAAAACAGGCATATACTCTCCCTCAAACAGATTTGAACAAAATATCACTTTTTCACATCGGTCATAGATCATTGTTTAAAAAAAAAAAAAAACCCAAAAAATCACAGAAACATTTAAAAACTCCCTCCCCTGTCCCAGCCTTCCTCCTCCCATCTAATACATAACCGTGATTTCCAGGCTGTTAAATGATAGTCTGCGCTTACGTTTATAAATTTAGTAAATATGTACGGAGAACTTTTTTCCCAACCTAGATCATTTGTCCTAAAGTGGTTCCTTGGAGTTTTAAGGTTTGTGTTTTTCACCTTGAGGACCTTGACCCCTGGGAAATTTCATTTTCATCACAACGCAATTGTGTGAAATAGGTAAAAGCTAGAGTTCCGGAGCCAGGCGGCTGTGTTCAAAGCAGGGTCCTGCCTCTGCCACCTGCTCGCTGTGCCACTGTGACAAGTTCTGTCTCTTTCTGAGACTCGATTGACTCATCTGGGAAATATTTCATTGACCGAGAAAAAGAGTTAAATGAATTAAACTCATGTGGTGTTATATACAGTGGCCGGCATCTAACGAGGACTCAACGAATGTTAACTATTGTTGTGATCGTTGCTGTCATATTATCCTGTGGCATGGAAATTTATTACGAATGGATAATTACTCCAACGATATCTATCATACAGTCAATTTTTTTTCCACCACGGAATCACTGATTTATCTAAAGCCACCTTATAACAAGCTTGTATAAATGCACAGTCTGTTCTGGTTTCTTTGTTGTTCGTTTGTTTTTATTGCGCATTCCAGCTTCTATACCACACTGTCCTAATTAGTGTCCTTACAATAAATCTTGTATATTTACTTTATCTTTATACAAGATAATATCGTCCATCCTCCTCTTCTCCCTCATTTGTGCAGTTTGGCAATTCTTGGCCCTTATTATTTTCCCATGTTAATTTTAGTATCCGTAAGTTAAATGTTTTTAAAAACAACAAACAAAAATCCACCGTGGGAGCAATGGTTACAATTACAGATACTTAGTGTTTCCATTCACAAATGTGACTTGTATCACCGATTATTTTGATCTTTTTAGAATATCCTTCAATAAAACTTTATAAATTTTCTGTAAACTTCATTCTCTACTTTTCTAAAATATATTCCTATGTACTCTTGCTGCTCTCTTGGATAGGATTTGTTAAATTATATTTTCTAAATTTTTATTGTCAGCATAAGACATTATTGTTTATCGAGGAATGTTGATGCACTTTTATTAATTCTACTAGTTTGTGTTTTTTTCTTTTCTATGTAAATAACCATGTCACCTTTAAATAATATTTGCTTTGCTTCTTAAAAATTGCACATCTTTTACATTTTCCTGTACTGGGGGTTATGGTTCCGAAAGGAATTGCCGATAACAGACATCCTTATCTTTTTCTTTACTTAAGAGGGGATCCTTTAATCTTTTAGCATTAAATACAATATTCAGTTTTGGATGTTGACTGACAAGCTTTGTAAAGTTTTAAGGCCATTTTTTAATGCCTTTGTTGAGATTTTTAAAAACCATAAATACTGAATTTTAACACATGCTTCTGTGCGTTTATTAAGACACCTACAGTTTATCTCCTTTAATCATTAATTTGTTAAAGCAGTGAATTACAGGTGTGTGGTTTACAATATTAAATTATGAATTACTAGGATGCACTGTGCTTGCTCACTGAGAGAATGGCTGGATTCAATCGTTTCCTAGTATTTTATTTCGGGTAAGTGCCTCTGTGTTCCTGTACAAGACTGCCCTACAGTTTCTCCTTTTGATACCTTCTGGGTCCAGTTTTAGAACTGAGATTACATTAGCTTTATAAAGCGACTTAGAATCCTGCTTGCTCTTCTCTTGGTTCCTGGAATATATTGCACATCGATTGCTTTAAGTTCCTTTCTAGCTAGGATTTTTTGGTAGGAGAATGGGGAAATGCAGGGCGAGGTAGATTTTTGACCATCAACTGAATAAGTTTAATGACATAATTTCTAACAAGTTCTTTCTCTCTCTCTTGCTGTCTCTGTCTCTGTGTTTTTTTCTCTCAGGGACGTGCCTTATGTTATTCATCTTTCCAAAGAACCAGCTTTGACTCCTGTTAATCCTCTTTGTTTTTCTTGCTCTTGTCTTTCTCCTCTGTATTATTTCCCCTTCCTTTCTTTATGTCCACTCTGTTAGTTTTTCACCTTCATAAACTGAACACAGAGCTCACTGAATGTTTGCATCTGTGCTCATTTCTTCACCTGTGCCTTTAAGGTTCCCGTCTTCTATTACTTCAGTCACTACTCATGAGTATAGTGTGGATTTTTCAGTTCTCCAGGTGTTTTAATCACCTATTCTGAATTCCTCTTTGACTTATGAAACACGCAACTACTCAAATTTTTTTAAAATTAAAAAAAAATTTGAATGAGTTGTTTGGGTATTTGTAGAGATATTTTTGATACTTTATTTTTAATATAGTCCAGGCACATTGTGAAACACAGTCGGTTTTTATCAGTGTTCTATGTCTGTTATGAAACAATGAGTATATTCATTGTTGAGGACAGGTTTTTATACAACAATTTAAGCAAATTTTTTTAGGGGGAAGATAATTAGGTTTATTTATGTATTGGCGATACTGGGGAATCGAACCCAGGACCTTATGCATGCTAAGCATGGGCACTACCCCTGAGCTATACCCTCCTCCTAATGTGTTATTGTTCTTTCTGATTTTTTTCACTTTCTGATTTTTTCCATTTTTCTGGGTTCTGTTTCTGACAAGCGACAAGCAAAATCTTCTATGATTTTATTTTATCAATTTTTCTTATAATTCTGTCTACACTTGGCTTTACATATCTTGAGGTTATACTTTTAGAGCTAGATGGGTTTAGTATTATTTTATTTTCCTGGGAAATTGTTTATTTCATAATTAACCTCTTTGGTTATCTTTATCACAAACATTCCTTTATAGCTTTAAATCTAATTGGCTGACATTAATATTGGTGTACAATTTAACATCTTTATTTATATTAGCATCTTTTCCTGTTTGCCATTAGTATCTTTTCTGTACTGCCTATAAATTGCATATAACGTAATTTTTCTTTATCTAATTAGAGGCCTCTTTATCTTTTAACTGATGATCGTACCTCTATATTTATTGGAATGATGGATACATTTGGAATTATTTGTATAACTTCTTGTGTGTTTTCATGCTATTTCTTGATTCTTCTTTTTTTCCTTTTTTAAAATCATCCTTCTGTTGGATAATGAGAATTTCTTTCTGCTTTTCCCCTCTCTACAAAATTACTCATTAATTCTAATAATTTACCTATAGATTTTTAGAATATATACATACAAATGAAAGCACCTTATCTCTCTATAACTGCTCTTGTAAAGTAGAGGAAGTTGGAAAATAATATTGAGAAGGAATATTTGGTGAGGCAGAAGAAACATCAGAAAGCTGAACAGTCTAGTAAAATATTTATTGGTTGGCAACATGGAGGTTTTTAAGTAGCTTTGACAATAAATATCCTAACAGAGTGGTGAGCAGTCAGGGGTGGGTGGAGAGAAGCCAACTTGCAGGAAATCCAAATTGGATTCAGAAAAAAACAAACAAACAAAAAAAGATTTTTGAGATCAGTGATTCCAATAAAAGCAGCTTCAAATCTAGACTAAAATATTTTCAAAATCTCTTTTAAAAGCACTAAAGAGCTCATCAGACAGTGAAAAATTCCTGAAGAAGTTCTGAAGGAAAGGTGGAATCCAGAGTTTTAAGCAGATAATGAGGGTAGACAAGCCAGTTTTCTCTCTGAGAGCATTTTGAATTTAGTAATCAAGGGCAAAAGATGCCATCTGGGAGTTACTCACTGACCCATGGATGTCCTTAGACCCAGACAAGAAAGATGTTTACCCTGAACTCCATGCTTCCGACTCCCCCGGTACCACAAACCCAACCACAAGAGCAAAGGTACAATTATCAACCCTCCTCGGGCGTCTCTGTCAGTTGGGCTCCCACACTCAGGGTCAGCACAGCACGACTCATACCTGCCAGCCTCTGCTCTTTGACTAATCCCCTCCAGGAAAACGTCCACATCTCTCGCCCTGTATTTTGGAAAGAGAAGGCAATTTTGTTCGCATTATGTAAAAATTTGACAGTTGTGCCACTGCTGATATCAGAGAAAGACACTGCTTTGAGCTGTCCAGGGGGTTTGAGCAGGGAGAGAGGCTTAGATACCTCATCTGATCTGTCAGGCCCTCCCTCTTAGATGGCATGGATGGCACAGATTTTTTAAAGTTGAAGTATAGTTGATTTACAGTGTGGTGTTAGTTTCAGGGGTACAGCAAAGTGATTCGAGATATATATATATATGTGTGTGTGTGTGTATATATATATATATATATATACACACATAGTTTATATATATATATATGTATATATATGTATACTTTTTCAGATTATTTTCCATTATAGGTAATAACCTATAATTAACCAGATATTGAATATAGCTCCCTGTGCTATACAGTAAGTCCTTCTCGTTGATCTATTTTACATACAGTAGTGTGTATATGTTAATCCCAAACTCCTACTAATTTATCCCTCCCTCACTTTCCCTTTTGGTAACCATAGTTTGTTTTCTATGTCTGTGTGTCTCTTCCTGTTTTGTAGATAAATTCATATATATCATTTTTTGAGATTAGGTATGTAATAAATGCGTACGGCCAGATGAGTGTCAAAATAATTTAATAAATAAAGATAGCTGACTTCAAAGCCAGGTTGAGCCATTAAACTACCACTCCTTTTTTAGAAATTATGCTTTCTCCTGGTTACTTACCAGCCTGCCGCCCTGACCTTTAATGATGGTCAGCGATGTGTACATTAGAAATAATCCTAATCTTGGATTCTGCTGCCATACCGTATCCTAGAGACGGCCCCCAGAGGAGCCTGGTGGATAACTTTCTGATTCTGGAACTCTGCTGCTAACAAGGTGTGAATCACATCACAAAACTGAAAAGATCTCTTTAGGGCAAGGTCACACCATGAGCGACACTTTAGATCAGCAAGCCCAGGCAGGCCATGTTGTCCCTCCTAGTACTACAAAGAATGATGTTGTCACGTGTTCAGTCATTCCTGCATATCCGTTGCTTCACCTAGAATTTCATTCATTCATTTCACTCACTTATTTCAGCTGACTACACATTAAATACAGTGGTGGATGCTACTGTTTTCCATGTTCTATAGAGCAAAATAATACCATACAATTTACTTCCAGATGACGAATCTGAGCATCAGAGCAGTCGGTCCCATGGTGGGATTCTAACCCAGAGGAGTCTGACTGCAAAAGTCATCACTCTTGACCGTAGGGCCCTCTCCAGTATTTCAGTCCGGGCCCTGCCCCAGCTGCCCATACACCCCTACAATATACACACAGGACAAGCAGCTAACGAAAACCCCAGGAGAAATCACAAGCCCTGTAACAGAGGACTGGCCACCTCCGTTGCTGAAAGAAGCCTCAACCAGAATTGCGGGGAGCGAGCAGATAATTTCTAAATCTTAACACCCTTCCTCTCCCTCACCTTTTCCTTTCTCAGGGTCTGGAACTACATCACCTCACTGCGGCTGTACCTCTTGAAGCAACACAACCACGCTGGGCTCGCAAAAGGACACCTGGAGGGAACGGCCATCGCCTGCTGGAGGCTGTTGAGGAAGATAACCGATGTTCATTCTCCCTTTCTTGGGGCCTCTACTGATGTCTGTGGGGGAAAAAGCCCCAGGCCTCTCTGAACAAGTGTCACAGAGTCACTTAGCCCTTCCTGAAGCAAAAGGCACTCCCTTCTGAAGAGTCACCAGGCTGAGTCACCCGCTAGGAGCACTTTCGAAAAGGAAGTGTCTGCAGACAAGGGTCTTTGTCCTTTGTTTGCGGAAACCATTGGCATTTGTTTTGGAGACTGCTTGCTCCAGAAACTTTGAAGAAAACATGCCTTGGACTAAACCCCTCTAAATGCCCTGTTACAGCTCCTGGTACGCTGACTTCTGGACTTGGGGGCTCTGGCTTTTTTTTTTTTTTTTTTTTAATTTTTAAATGTTTTGGTTGAGGGGGGGAGGTAATTGATGCCCAGATTTGTCATCTGGAAGTAAATCGTACGGTATTTATTTATTTTAATGGAGATACTGGGGATCGAACCCAGGACCTTGTGCATGCTAAGTGAGAACTCTACCAACAAGCTCCCTCCTTCCCAGGGCTGTGGCTTTGATTTCTTTCTTTCTTTCTTTCTTTCTTTTTTAATGTTGCAATCCCAGCAACAAAGTGGCCAGATGTTTGTTTTGCAAAGTTCTTCCCCCATGAGTGGTAGAGTGCCCCTCTTAACTTGCTTCTTCCTTTGGAGGTAAAGATTTGATGACATTATAGGAAAATTTATCATCCACAAGTTTGGGTTGTATTATGGTGATTTCTGGTTTCCCTAAACATAGACAGAAATTAGAATTTTTTTTAAGAGTCTGGAACTATTTTTAAGCTATAATAGTATGGGCTTTGCCGGATGTCCACCAGTAATTCAAATCATGTATTTTATACTCTGGCCTCCAAGTACTAAGATAATGACTAGTGTTTGGATTGTGCCTCATTCTATGAAAGATCTGAGTCATTTGCAAAATTGCAAGGGGAAGTTTTGATTGGAATAGAAGATTGAGCTGGTGGGGACAGTTAGAAATCAGTCACATAGGTTCTGGGGGTGGGGAATGTGTCTTGGCTGAAACAAGCTTGAATACAAATGAAGCCAATTGCCTGAGGAAGAGCCCTCCCCAGGCTCTCCTGGACCGGTGGCCGTACAATGGGGAATTTCACCTTTCGTCTCTCTTCCTCTTTACCCCAGTTCCCTGTCCAAAGCTAAGGAGTTGACTTGGGGAGCCTGTGCGGAAAGGCGCCACACGGGTTCTGAGTCACCCAGACCTGGGGTGGGCCTGCAGCGTTATGGGGCGGGAGACCCCACCTCGGCCGTGTTTTCTCTGCCTCGGGTCAGGGGGAACGGGAGTCAGGACGCCCCCAGCTGCTTCAGTCCTGACAGTCCAGCAACCTCACTTGTTCCCTTGTTGACTTGCACACTGTAAATCCAGCATTTCTCAGTAGTGCCAGAAGATAACATTTATTATTTTTTGAGCATCACTTTTTATCCTAAACTATGCTGGTTATATAACACTTTGTATAATTACTATTGTGTGTACTCAACTGTAAGATTCATCCTCATTTTTTTTTATGGAAGTATAGTTAATTTACAATGTTGTCTTAGTTTCAGGTGTACAGCAAAGTGATTCAATTAGACACACACACACACATATATATATTCTTTTTCAGATTCTTTTCCATTATAGGTTATTACCAGATATTGAATATAGTTTCCTGTGCTGTACAGTAGGTCCTTGTTGTTTATCTGTTTTATATATAATAGTGCATACCTGTTAATCCCAAACTCCTAATTTATTGCACCCCCACCTTTCCCATTTTGGAAACCATAGTTGGTTTCTATGTTTGTGAGTCTCTTTCTGTTTTGTAGATAAGTTCATTTGTATAACTTTTTTTTCTTGAGATTTCATATATAAGTGATATCATATGGCATTTTTCTTTCTCTTTCTGGCTTACTTCACTTAGTATGATAATCTCCAGGTCCATCCATGTTGCTGCAAATGGCATTATTTCATTCTTTTTTATGGCTGAGTAGTATTCATTCCATATATATATATCTCATATCTTCTTATCCATTCATTGTTGATGGACATTTAGGTTGCTTCCATGTAGTGGCTATTGTAAATAGTGCTGCTATGAACATTGGGGTGCATGTATCATTTCAAGTTAGAGTTTTTTCTGGATATATCCCAGGAGTGGGATTGCTGGATCATATGGCAACTCTACTTTTAGTTTTTTGAGAAACCTCCATAGTGTTCCTCATAGTGGCAGGACCAAATTACATTCCTACCAACAGTGTAGGAGGGGTACCCTCCTCATTTTAAGGAAGAGTAAGTTGAGCCTTAAAGAGTAAGATAATTTGTTTAACTTCATACAGTTAATAACTGGACGCATTAGACTGGGAACCTAGATTTAGTTTTGGACTCTACACTCTCCATTATTCCACACTGGTTGCTAGAAAAACTGTATTGACTGGGGTTTGATGGATACCTCCAAAGGGAAAAGAACTGCACCCATGGGAAGATCTTTCATAATCTTTAATAAAGAAGAAAAGATGTGCACATGTGAAATGGGTCAAAAATGACATGTGGCAACAGGTAAACGTTTCAAAATCGAAAGCAGGGACTTGAAGAGATATTTGTACACTCATGTTCACAGAGGCATTGTTCTCAGTTGCCAAAAGGTGAGAACAACCCAAGTGTCCATAAATGGATGAACAGATAAACAAAATGTGGTCTGTACACACAGTGGAATATTACTCAGCCGTTAAAAGGAAGGCAATCTCAACACATGCTACAACATGAGTGAATTTTATGCTCAGTACAGTAAGTCAGTCCCCAAAGAACAACTATGGTATGACTTCACTTATAGGAGGTACTTAGAGTAATTAAAGTCTTAGAGACCGAAAGTAGAGCAGTGGTTGCCGGGGGCTGGGGGTTGGGGGATATGGGGAGTTATTGTTTAATGGGGACAGAGTTTCAGTTTTGTAAGATGAAGAGCACTCTGTGGTTAGATGGTGGGGATGTCTGCACATTTAGAATGGTTCAGATGGTAAATTTGATGTGTGTATTTTACCACCACTTAAAAACAGATTTGAGATTACCAGCAAAAGCAGTGATCTCGGTTGGGCAGAGGTCTGTAGGAGCCGTGGGCGAAGGAAGCAGGATGTCAAAAGAGAGGCACTTTGGAGGAAGTGGTTCTGGTCTGTGGTCCTCCCGTTCCGGTGACGGCCCTGGCCCAAAGCCGTAGGACCAGGACCGTCAAATTCATAGTCATCTTTTATTTTTTCAGCAGCCAGGGGGATTTTTCTGTACTACAAACATGATCACATTTCTCCTCTTTGTAAAAATGTCCTTGAGTCCCTACTGCCCTCCAGATAAAGTCAAACCCCCTAATCTAGCTCCAACATCATTTGTGATCTGAACCTGGGGGACCTCTACGCCCTGCCGCTCTCCAGGCTTTTCCACTCACTCCCTAAGCTTCAGGATTCAGATCCTTAGTCATGTTATATTCTTTTCCATCTCTGCTGAGCCTTTCCATCCATCACGCCCCCTCTCTCCCCACGTCTCCCTATCAGCCCTGTTGAATCACGCCTCTCCCCGTTCGCCAGGCTAACTCTTCATCATCTTTTTGAAGACTCAACCTAGACATCACCTTCTCCAGGAAGCTTTCTTGAGCCCCCCGAGCCTGAATCAGGTGCTCCTGCCTGCATTCTTTTCGTACCTTGTATTTATTCCACCACGGTGCTCACTACACTTGATTAAACTTTTTTTTCAGTCTGCATCTCCCAGTAGGCTATAAGCTCCGTTGAGAACAAGGACTTTCTTGGTCTTATTTATTGTCTGATCTTTAATGCTTAGCATAGGTCCTGACAGGTTGTAGGCAAGCATTCAATAATATTGGTTGAATAAATAAATCCAGCGTAAAATACTGTTCAGTTTTATTCAGAAATCTACACCCGCACTTCCTCATTTTGTTCTCCTAAGTCTTCTGCCAGCAAGATTGAATAGATCACATAGATTTTGTTTCACAGATCTGGCAATGGAGATCTAAAAAAATTAAGGCAACAATGGAGAGTGACAGCGAAAGAAAGTGGTGGTGTGACCTCTTCTTCGAGCCCTTGTTTATATCACAATAGCTCATGTCTCAGCTTCTTCTATCATAGGAAGGAGATGCCTCCTTTCTAGGCATCACTTCATTTGTTTCTCTACAGATGCAAATGTTGTGAGCGACTGCTGACCGTAGCGGACACTCCCGATGCCCCATCCTATCCTGCCAGTTCACCTCTGAGCTCACCTGTGACGGTGGTTCCCAGCTTCCAGCACACTGAGAACTTCCTGCATCGAGCCTGTACATTTCCCTTCCCCTCTTCCTGATGGCTTACCTTCACCTGTGCTGGTTCTCCACATCCAGGTGCAACCCAGATGTGTGCAGGGGGGTGTGTGTGTGTTGGGGGGGGGTGTTAATGACCTTGACAGCAATCCCCAGTGAATGAGAATGGGAAGTGCTGGGAAACTGCAGCCTCCACACGCTCTGGTGGTGCAGTTCTGAGGCGGGCTCCCTCCTCATGGTTCTCACCAGGTCTCCACCAGGGGGGACCCCAGCTGCCCCTGGAGTTCAGTTCTCATAATAAATGTGAGTCTCATGGGTTTCCTACTTCCCTGAATCACTGTCATCACTCTCTCATTTGTGCTTCTTGTGATTACTTTACAAATAAGTTCCTGGCACCCGCGTCTTTTGTCTTTTGGAGAAAACCAGTCCAAGATATTGACGAATCCATAGCAAGTAACATGGACGGGGAAAGAGCATGTTGCCTCTCTGCTGCTAAGGAAGTGTCACTCTCCTGCCGTGGTCCCCACCGGCCTCCTCACCGGACGATCTTTGGGTCCTCTTTCATCTCTGAGAGACCACCCATTCTGCTGCGGGGACCACTCGTCCATCAAACGCGCAGCTTGGAGATAACTGCTCCTCCCGAGGCGCTGTTCCTATAGCTGCGCACGCACTCCCTGGGGCCTGACCTGTGGCAGGCTGGTGACTGGCACAAAGCAAGCAATTTCCAACCACTGTGCCGGTTCTCTCTGTCCTTTGTTTCTCAGAACTGGCTGGGATTCCTGACCAGGATCCCCGGGGGGAGGACGGGCGTGGCAAAGCACCGTGGCTCTCTGCGCTCCATTAGCTGAAGCAGACAGAGCCGGCAGCGCCACAGAGCATTAACTGCCAGACACACACGTTTAGTTGCAGACAGCCCACGAAAGAGGGTTGAGGATGCTCAGCAGAAAACGTCCACGCGGCAAAATTCGGAGGAGCGCACGTCAAACGCCCTCGGGCGGCTCTTGCACAACCGGTTTCTGAAACCAGTTTCCCCAGAATTGCTGAAATGTGTGTTTGTCCGGGGACGTTTCTCTAAATTCCAAAGGTCAGTTAAGTGGATCGATGTTAGCGCCACCACCTCCACCACAAAATGTGCGCCTCTGACTTGGGTGCTGCTCCCACCTCCCCCTGGGGGAGAAGACACGCCACCTGCTTAGCACCGCTGGGCACCAACTTAGACTTTTCTTCACCCCCAACTACCTTAACCAGCCGCCTAAGCACTGCTCCCCCACGACCTCCACCCCAGCAAGAACTCACAGGTGCAGGGACGCAAATGTGTTTCCCAGGCTAGTGGGTCACACTTAGCAAACTTCGGGCATCTGAGTAACTTTTGTCTTATTTATCTTCGTATCCCATTCGTTAAGTAGAGTGTCTGGCACATAGCAGACGCTCATTAAATATTTGTTGAGTCCTTGGATGTACGGAGGAATGGATGAATGAAAATATGCATAATTCTTTCAGCTGGAAGGATGGAGGCGGATGCCATGAATATATTTCCTGCATAATTAGCTTTGTGCATAGTGGGTGCTCGATAAATGTGAATTAATGGATCCATGATGTGCCTGAAAGAGAATAAATCCCTTCGGAAGTCTGCGGATACGCTCCCATCTTGCTGTTGGTGGATTTCACGCTGTTGCCCACTGAGTGATCAGAGTCTCATGTAAAGTGATCTGTGCGATAGTTTGCACTCCTGAGGTTGGTAAGACATCATTTTCATCGGGCTTTCAATTTTGGCATATGCCCTTTTCCTGTATTCTGTTTTATATTAGTCTTTTGAGGCATCTAGAAAGAATTAGACAGTGGGGGAAGATCAGGGCTATAATTAGGTTCCAGAAAAATTCCCTAATTGAGTAAGAGTTGGTCTACGGCCTTGAGTGTAGGCAGTTAGTCCCCGTAGGGGAGCACTGCTGTGTGTTATCTATGGTACACTGCGGGCACGCAGTCCATTTTATAAAGCCATAATAGAGGAATAGGTACAATCATTCACTGCTATCTTTACCCAGTTAAAGCTGTTTCAAAGTGCTATATCACATACAGCTGCTTTTTTCACTTTATAATAATATAGTAGAATTGAAATAATTTTTCTGCTCTCTTGTAGTGCTGAGTATTTCCATAAAGTTGTATACACCGTGTAGCTTGAGCCCACATTTCTTATGTAATAATAACGATAATAATCAAGGTGATATTATTCAACTTCCTTTCAATGATAACATTTCTGTTAGTGTCTAATACAGTAACAAAGTTAGCAATTTGGGGAGGAGGGTGTAGCTCAGTGGTAGAGTGTGTGCTCAGCACGCATGAGGTGGAACATTTTTTTGAGAAAGAAGTATGAAGTGGGAGGAATAATCCTACGTCAATTCCAGAGCGATTTATCACATAGCTACAGCGCTCAGGGGTGTGGAGGGATGGGCACATACAGCAATGGAAAATAACTGAGAAGCCGGAAGTAACCCTACGGCAGTACGGCCAACTGATTTTGGATACAAGCGTAAAAGCGATTCAGTGAAAGAGGGGTTGTCCTTTTAATAAATGATGCTGGAATAATTAGATATCCACAAGCAGAAGGAAAAGAGAAAGAGAATGAAAAGAAAAAGAGCTTTGACCTAAACTTCACATTTCATTCAAAAATTAACTCAACATGGATCACAAATGTGAGAACAGATATATGTATGTATCTGCATGACTGGGACATTGTGCTGTACACCAGAAATTGACACATTGTAACTGACAGTATGTCCATTTAAAAAGTTTAAAAAAAAAATGGATCACAAATTTACATGTAAAATGCAGAAATACAAGTCTTTGTGAAGAAATGGTAGGAGAAAATCTCTATGACCTAGCGCTTGACATAGAAGCCTTACACATGACACTAGAATCATGATCAATAAAAGAAAAATGTCAATAATTGGACTTACCAAAATTAAAATATTTTGTTCTCTGAAAGACCATGATAATAGGACAAACTACAAATAGGGAGAAAATATTTTCAGATCACATGATTGACAAAGGACTCATATCCAAAATACATGAAGAATTCTTAAAACTCAACCTTAAAAAAAATCAGACAATCCAATTAGAAAATGGGCAGAGAGACAAAGAGATATTTTACCCAAAAGGATCTACGGCAGGCAAGTAAGCTCATGAAAAGCTGTGGAACATCACTAGTCATTAAGGAAATGCTAATTAAGACCACAATGAGCTATCACTATAACCAAACAGAGTGGCTAACATTAAACATAGTGACAGTACCAGATCACAGCAAAGAGGCAGAGAAACTGCCTCTCTCAACATTGCTAGTGGAAATACAAAATCATATAATCACTCTGGAAAACAGTTTGGCAGCCCCCTTTCAAAAAGCTAAATAAATGTTTACCTAACCATCTAGCAGTCACACTCCTGTGCACTCATCCCAGAGAACTAAAAGCTGATGTCCACACAGAAACCTGTACAAAGATCGTTCCTAGCAGCTTCACTTGCAATAGCCAATACCTGGGAACGGTTAACATAGCCCACGGTAGGTCGGGGATTAAACAAACTGTGCTCCATCAACATAAGGTAATACTACTCAGCAATCAGAAGAAGTGAACTCCTGACAAACAATTTTGAGGGATCTCAAAGGCATTATGCTGAGTGTAAAAAGCCAACCTTAAAAGGTCACATACCGTGAGATTGCATTTATGTAACAATTCTGAAAGGACAAAATTATAGAGATGGGGATCAGATAATTGGCTTCTGGGGGTTAGGGATGTTGGGGAGATGGGGTGAGTGTGACCATAAAAAACAGTGAAAGAGATCCCTTGGTGGTGACTGAATAATTCTGTATCTTATCGCAGGGGTGGCTACGTGAATTTATATAGTACACATACCAATACGCCAATGTCAATTTTCTGTTTCAACATATTGTACTATTAGTTACGTAAGATGTAACTATTGAGGGAAACTAGGTGAAGGTTACATAAAACCCTTCTGTACTCCCTTTGCAACTTTTTTGTTGATCTATAAGAATATAAAATCAAAGTTTTGAAAAAGCAGGTTGTATAGACTTACTTCAGTTCCATAAATTCCTAATATCTTTTCAATAAATCCCTCTTTTGCTTAATACAGCATGTCTTGCTTTCATCCAAATTATCCTGAAAGCAACATTTACGTATATGATTTATCTCACCCTTAGAAGAATGAGTAAGAAAAAGGCTTTTGGAAGATGAGCGTGGGAAAACGAGATGAGAAATCACCTGTCTCTTTCTTCTCAGTAGGTTATATTAAATTTGTGTTCTTTCTGCTGAATACAATTACGCATTTCACACACACACACCCTCTCACTGCCAAATTCCATCCCTCACCTCACTGTCTTAATCAGAGGCGATCAGAGCCATCCTTATATTTGGTAAAGGAGACACAACATTTTCATTGCACTTAGTGGACCTGCATGGTTGGTTGCCAGGGGCAGAGAGTCACCCAGCTAAGCCAGCATGGGGACCTCAGCTGGGGAATAACCACTTTTTTCATGTATATTAGTTTGGAAAATGGGCTTTCCGCAGATATTCACCATCAGGATCCTCAGCTGTATTTTTTTGACTCAAGGTGGTTATTCTTGACTTTCTCTGAAATCTTACAACAGTCCACCTTCCGTGTGAGTCAGGTGTTCAGCCTGTGTTTCTGTGTTTTCCACTGTCATCTGCTTGACTCTGGATAAGATGGGGTAACCCAGTATGAAACACAGTCCACCAGGTAGCAGGGACTATAGGGGGAGCAGATTTGCTTGGAAGGAAGTGAGAGCAGAGCAGGGAGTGATCAACATCCTGGGTGTGGCTTTGCTTGAAGAAGGCTGGGAAATCTTCCAACCCTGCTGCTCTGTCGCACGGCTGGAAATCTCTGTCCTCCTTTTGAGTGGAACACATCTTTGGTCTCAGAAAGCAGACATACCACTGAAGTACTAACATGACCTATGCCCCTGATTAGGGTATTTGCTTTTCGAGGGTTACCTGATATCCTGAAGGGATATTTGATCTCAGCTGGGTACGTAGGTAGATTTGCTGTGTGTGCGTTAGGGACCAGTGGAAAAAACAAAGGAAACTAGGGATGGGATGAGATAGAATGTGGATGGACCATCATGGGCTTCCATGGGCTGGAGTCACTGGAGGACCAGGAATGAGTGAGACCCCAAAACTTACTTACAGAGCAAAAACAGAGCCGTGGGCATGGTCAGCAGGAGAAATCCGCCTACCCTCAGGGAGGACAGAAAACCTTATCTGGGAATCTGTGAGCGTGAAATTCTGCTGACAGCTTTGAGGTCACAGTGAGCAGAGTTAAACAAGGAAGCCAGGGGGAGATTCCGGGGCAGGTACATCACAAGGACAAATAGTTGTGGACAGCAGTTCATTGTGTCTAGCCTTTACTTATTTATTTATTTTTTGACTTAATATAATTTATTGGCTCAGGTCACTGGCGAGTCCAAGGGCAGAGCTTCGGTTGCGGTGTCTTCTAAGCTCGCTCTCCCTCCCTCTGCCTCCTTCACGCCCTGCCCCTTTCCCCTCTTGGCTTGCCTCCCCGCCCCGTTTTTGGTGGTTTTATTCTCAGGCAGGCTCGTTCCAGAGTCAACCCCAAATCTGCTTTTTCAAGAATTTCCGTCAGCACCCAGGTATCTAAAAGAAGAGAGAGTCCACTGGCCCCGTGGGTAACAGGACACTCTCTTCAAACGTGATCAAGTCACTTCCCCACTCTCACCTGGCTGGGCGATGGGAGGTGGGGCACTCGGAGTGGCCAGTGCTCTCACGGGTAAGATAGAGCCTAGAGCCGGGCACCTGGGGAGTTCGGAGTTGGGTGTAAAAACAGCAGAATGTTCGAGGGCTTTGCATAAAAGAAAGTGTAGAGAGAGGAAGGCTCTGCGGACCCAAAACACATTTACTTCAGGGTTTTGTAAGAAAAGATGTGTGTGGGAGGCGGCCACACATGGAACAGTTTTGACATTCAGATGCCACTTCAGGACAGTGACACAGAAGGTCAAACGCGGGAAC
Organism: Camelus bactrianus; assembly: GCF_048773025.1. Classification (NCBI taxonomy): domain Eukaryota; kingdom Metazoa; phylum Chordata; class Mammalia; order Artiodactyla; family Camelidae; genus Camelus; species Camelus bactrianus. The sequence continues at coordinate 30,854,949 of NC_133564.1, read as the reverse complement.
ACAGGAGGTCTGAGTCCCCTTCTGACCACACTGGGCTGAGCGTGGACGTAAGGGTTGCCCCTAGGGGCTTACATGGGGTAAGAGGTCTTCTATCTCCGGGAGAAATGGAAAACAGATGTGCTAGTCCTGCCTAGAATCCTACTCAGCACCTAAATAAAGAAACTGAAAATCTGGGCCCCAGAATGGCTTTTAGTTACACTTAAAACCAGGCATGAAAACAGCATAGGAACAGGCCAGGATCATGGTGCAGTAGGAACAAACGTCCGATTAGAGAGCCTTGAGAGTGGGCTCTCCTGTCTATTTCAGGCTCTAGGTGACATTCTTTTACAAAAGATGCAGAACCAGCATGACTGAGCCTAGGAAACAGAGCACAGGGTTAGAGCCAAAGGAACAGAGTTAATATGGAGTCAGATTTGTTCTTCCCTATTACAGGGTGGCTTCATGGAACCCACTGTTGAGTGAAGGAAGCAGCTGTAGAACTGAAAATTACAAGCAAATCTAGCCCCCGAGGCAAGCCCGGGGGTTAGGGCACATACAGGCTGGTGGGGAGGGATGGGGAGGGGCGCAGGAGGGGCTCCCTGGAGCTGCTGCCTGCTGAGTTGGGTCTTTATGGATTTGTAGGAGCTCATCAGGAACCAGAAGGGGCTGTATCGAGGGAATTCCAGGCTCTCTCTGCGTGGAGTAGAAAGACTTAGTTAACGAGCATAAATTTATGAGGAGTTAAGATAACATGATTTAAAGTACCAGCAACCACCCCAAAGTGCTGCGATACTGTCTGGAAGGAGCAGACCGCCATGGTGCAGCGAGGGTTTGCTCAAGGGAGCTGGTGGTCCTGGGGTGGGCATTTCCGGGAAGGAAGGGGATGGGTTTCTCGGGTGCATTTTGCTGTTAAAATATGATTAAATGGTCTATTATTGCTCATTCTATCTGTCATAACGATTGCCAGCGCTGAACACAAACAGGCAGAGTCCCACCTAAATTGGCCAGGGACCAGCCAGAGCTTTGAACAACTCTAGATTGATATTAGAGATAGAAGTAATTGATGGGCACTCGGCACAGGACCATCACAGGGCTGAACGTGAGGAAAGGTAGAGTCCGCACAGATGCTCCGGCCCAGCTGGCTCTCCCAGGGCGGCAGAGGCCGAGGCGGGGCCGGGGGAGGCGAGGCGCCGTGCGGGGATGGGCAGGCAGCGGGGTAACACAGTCATGCCGCTGCGTCCTTGACACTTACTAGCGGAAGAATCCTGATTTATACGAAGCATTTTCCAGCTCTGTCTTTTCTCCCTCACTTTAAAAAGGGGCATTTTATCCATTAATTTTCCCATCACCTAAGAAACACCTGAAACGAGTTTCAAGTCCCAGAACCAGTCTTCCCTCAGCTAAAATCATGCGTCGTCAGCAGTTTACTTGGAATTTTGCCATTTTCCGGACACTGTCCATCTCCTTTCCTGTGTCTTCTGGCCCAAGCAGGCTTGAATTTTTAATTTATTTTTTATTTTTTTTACTGTGTCCTTCATTTAACAATGGTATTGTGTTGTGTTATTTTTCTCCCTGAAACTTGAATTTGTGTTCTATTTCTGTTGAAACTGAATGGTGCAAGGGAATAATCAAAAAGATGTATTTCCTTATATAATGAAGGCAAACACTTTTATGCATGTTGGCTGAGGGGAGGGAGGAGAGGGCAGGACACCAAAAGAGCCTTTGGCATTTTATGCTTCATAATCAGATGATTACAAAGAACTTAAAGTTTCCCCTTCTGAAGGCAAAACTCTCTTTCGTCAAATGTGAGATGAATTGTAACAGCTCCTGGTGCCTTGTTAGCAAGGAACAGAGGAAAACACCATTTACCGGTGGGTCTCAAACTTTAGTTTCTAATGCCATCACCTGGGAACTTGTTAGAAAAGCAATTGTTTAGGTTGAATCCAAAACCTACAGACCAGAAACTCTGGGGTCTTGCCCCAACCCCTGATGTATTCAATTCCTGGCAATTATGATGCAAGGCTAAAGTCTGAGGTAGAGACTGCTGGAAACTTACAGAGTCAACCCATTTAAAGAATTTACTCCTGACTATGGGAACAGGTAGGATTTCTTCCAATCTGGGAGCAGCTATTTTAAACGAATGGGACTTTTTCTGTACCATGTGCAGCTAAAAGTTGAAGATAATATTAAGCCTTTAGTGCAGGCCGACTGGCCTGCGGTGAGGACTGAGTTGCCTGTGTGCTGTGGTTTCACACTCTGTTCAAATCAAACACTGCCTCTGCTCCCTGTGTTTACCTCTCCCTCCCTTGAAATTTTACGAGTCCTGTTTAATAACTGATAAAGGCTTTAATTCTATTATACTTCAAATTCTTTAGGCAGGTTAATACTTTCACCCTTTATCAATCTCTTATACAATGGAGTGAGTTTTAAACAGAATTCTATTTTTTGCTGGGTGTGTGGCTGTCCTGTCTCCACTGCAGCTATGAGATTAAGATATAGTCAGTAAAAAGTAAAAGATATGTAGGGGACTTCTTGAAAGTCTTCTAAAAAGAATAAAAGAAAATTATCCTTCTTTCCCCTTTTTTTCCTAACGATCTGGAAGGCAGATATAAAGGCTGGAGCTCCGGCAGCCATCCTAAATCATGAGGTACAAGAAACCTCCTGAGGATGTCAAAACAGAGAGAGAGAGAAAGAGAGAGCAACTTGAGTCATTAATGACGTAATGGAACCACCTTTCCATCCCTGGATATTTTAAAACATGAGCAAAACAAATTTCTATCCCTGGGATTTTTTTGACTATATAAAATGCAACCTTGTCCTGATAGAGAGATGTCACCAAGATGGAGGTTGACAGCACAGAAACCAGAAATTAGAAGTGTGGAAGCTAAATTCTCCCTGCTTTACAGCTTAGCCAGTCCTGTCAAGCAGTAGGAAATCACCTTTCTTCTTGCAGAAGATTAGATTTCTGCCAACATGAGGCTTTAATTTTGTAAATACTAGTTCTCGTTTTTGTTCAGTCTATAGTATCTCCACTTCCCTCAAAGAGTGTTGTAAGGTGTCACAATAACACTGACATGATTTTAGTTTTATTTAAAAACTACATATTTAATATCACTTAGAATCTAGTCGTGGGATTGGATAAGTTCTTTTCTAGTGAACATGACAGTGATCGGTGTCAGAAAAATATGTCTCTAAAAAGATGAGAATGCAATAGCCTAGAAATTTCTGTTTCCCCCAAGACTTTCCTCTGAGGTTCTTAGGTGAAAAGTTTCTCTGCCAGCTGAAGCCTGAGAGAGGAGAAATGAGCAGAATTCTTCCATGACTCTACACCTTGGATTTAAGAAAGCACATTTCCTTCCACACTGTTCAGCAGTGCATCTAACGGGTCCTGGAAATTAATAATAACAACAGTAAAAGCAGCGAACAGTTATATAATGCTTGATCTATGCAGACACTGATCTAAATGTTTTATATGTTATAATCATCATGCCGTATAAGTGTCGTTATCACCCTGAAACTGACTCACAGAGACGCCACAAATACACTGAATGGAGGAACTGGAATTTAGACCCAGGCCAAGTGACGTAGAAAGGAAGGCTGTGTCGACTAGAAATAAAAAAGCTCAACCTAAAAGTTGAGAATTACGTTTTATTTTGGGAACAAAACTGAGGATGAAAGCCAAAAGACAGCCTCTCAGATAGCTCTGAGGGACTGCTCCAAAGAGGTAGGGGAGAAGCTGGATATATAGTTTTGCAACAAAAACCAGGTAGTCAGAACATCAAAAGATTACTGTTAATTAGAGAAAACCAGGTATCTCAAGTTAATGATTTTAGCACTTTTCTATGTATGGGAAGAGGCAAGAGTCTGGGCTCATGAGATCACTCCTTTGATGGGCACCCTCGCTGTCTAAGTTCAGCGTCCTGCCCTTCCCCTTCCTGAGCCCCCTCAGCGTGCACTGCTGGGGACGGCTGCAGTGGCCGACGGCTTGACAGACGCAGCATCCTTTGTTTACTGATACAGCAAGCGATATTTTTCATCCACAGATATTATGAGTAGATTTCTGTGGGCTTCATACTCTGTATTGAGATCACTGGTCCCAAACTTGTTTACTATGTGGCTCTTGGGCATTTTGTGGCATATTGTCTAGATCTGTCATTTTCACTAGTTTCATATTGGAATTTTTAATTCTCTGTTTGAATTTCTATATTAGAAATTAATGGACAAGGGAGATATTCTTTATGTTTGTTTTCCTTTATGCCTGTTGTGTATTTTTTTTAGAAGAAGGTTGAACTTGGTGACACCCAGTAGACCAGCTGGATGTCCCATTGCCTTTCCATCTAGTGCCAGGGTCCACCCAAGCTTTCCCCTCTGGAGATTGAATGCAATCTCAGTGATTGCCCTGGTAGGACATTTTTAAGTGGACTCTTGGCACGTGCAGACTACATCACTGAGTCTCACCAGGGCACGACTTCCGCAGGAGTCACACATGGCCAAGTGCACTGGCTCAGGGATGGGGGTGATGAGGAATGAAATATTTAACCAGTGATGATATTTGTCTTTTCTTGTAGGCAAAGCCCCAACTAATCTCTTTCTAAGCCCAAGGCAGTTATTTGACTTTTCCTGTTTATAGTGTTTATGTAATCTTTCTTTTCAATCCTCAGTTCTGTTACTAATCTTCTTTTCACAATGTGGCCACATTTAAACTTCCCCAACTGTAAAGATGCTCAGATAACACTGGTCACTGAGGAAGGAGGAAGAATTCCTCTCCAACATAAAACAAAAAACAAAAACACCATAGATTAGTTTTTTTCTTTTTAATGAAAAAATAAAACTATAAAAAGTTTTCTTTTTAATAAAGAAAATTTAAAAAAACTATAAAAAGATACATTATCCATAGTTTGATCACCCAGAATATCCCTATTAAAATTTACCAAAAAATATATATATATGATTTGCTTTTGGACACAGAGAAAGCTATGTGGATTGATTTATGTGGTTCTGTCTCAAGGAAGGATCTTGGTGATAACCTCTCAAAATCCCTCCCAGTCCTACTGTGAAGAAAGAGATCATTTTTTAAAAATAGGAAAAATTTGACCTGAGAGGTCAGTTGGAAAACTGCACCTTGCTTGGAGCTGGTGCTAAGTACTGCAGGTCACTGTTGCCCTCTGGTGGGGACAGATCAGACCTGCAAGCAAAGTTTGAGCTGGGCAGCCCCATCCCCCATGTCTGTCAATGCTTTTGCAGGATAAGTGGTCATTCACACATCATTTCTACACATATTTACTATTTAAAAGTTATAAATCAGGATAGCAAATTATTAAGTAAAAGGTATTCCATTATCCCACCTAGAAAACAATACTTTCATAATGACCTGGAAGCTCAACTTCAGGTTAAAATTCCCAGACTCCTTAGACCCCCATGTGAATCAGAGATACCTGGAGACAGGTGTGGCCTCACCCTTCCCAGCCCCGCTCTGACGCATACCTCCAGGGACTGCACCATCAGGCCCTGGACACCCCAGCCTCCTGGTAAGCGTGCATCACGTCTCTGCAAAGAGCTTCTCCTCCCCACACACTCACTGCAGGCCCAGGGAATGAACAGCCCTGGCGCCGTCAGGAGCAAACCCAGGAGAGAAGACTGTGCGGGTTTCAGAGGCCGTCTTGGACCATTTGCACAGGGATTCTGGGGTTCCAAGCACCTGGAGCATGATCTAGGAAATGGCAGTGGTGGAGGCGGTGTGGGCTCCTGGAAGGCAGTTAGGATGACTGAACTGGCTGGCCTACATCTGTCTGGTTCTTAGAACTTAAGTTCCATGTGCAGGGAAACCCTTCTTCAGCAAGTTAAAAGTCCCACTTTTCAATCTTGTGTCAAAAGATTAAAGGAGAAGCATAAATTCCATTAAGACAGCCTTCCAAATTGGGGCTGAAAGTAACACTGTTTTCAGTGTCAAATGGAGACGATGTAAATGTTCCCGCTTCCATAGACACTGTCACTGGTCGCTGATACTGGCAGCTGTGGTTTGTGGTTCACAGCAGGGGCTGCCCACGGTTCCCCACAGTTGCTCACTCAGTGACAGGCCCAGTAATCCCAAGTGTGGACAGTCTTCTGACTTTGCCTGCAGACTGACTGTGGTGCTTTCGTGTCAAGATGGTCAGCGTTTGATTTTCCACACTGTGAACATTGCGTTCATGTTTGCTGAACTCTTTTGAAAACTTTAGATAAAGTGAGAACAATGATGTATTACGTGTTTGATTAGCCCTGCTAGTAACCAGTACCTTTGCCGCCGTCAACTAGCCAGTCGTTTGGTTTACATAATCGCATTTATGTAATAAAAAAGGAAGTAAAGCCAAATATAATTTCAAGTAGGTGCTTATTTTCCATATTTCAAAGACAAATTAAGAAGTCTTATGTGCATACTTATTTTTATCATTAGTTTTATCAGTATTGTTATTGATTCTCCCCAATTGGTTCCCTAAAAGTTGCTTATCCTGAAAGCAAGCCCTCCTGGTCCCTGGTTCCTTGGGAGGAGGGAGATGGCTTGTGAAGGGGCCAGCGGGCTCTAAGGTTCTACTGAAAAATGGCTCTCAAATAGACCGCAGGTCCAATCTCCGACAGAAAACTTCAAGAAGGAAAAAAACTGTTTATACGCCATTAAAGGAAAATACACAAACGAGTTTGACTTGGAATCTATACACAGCCACAGAACCACGTGGACCGATAGATTTACGAGTTTACAAAGGAAATGACTTTGCAAAAAGAAAAAAAAAATCATTTCTTTTTGATGATGCTTGCATTCAAGAACTCAGTTTTCTAATGTTGTTCCTGAGGAGCAGATGCTAAACTGCAAAAATTAACTGGTGATTGCATTTCAGAAAGCGGTGATATCCGACTTCTTTATTAAGTTTGCTGTTACGTGAACAAAGGAAGAGAAATGTGTTCCTTCCATTAGCAAAGCAAGTAGGACATCTGTGCACAAGGAGACGAGAGACACAATTTGGCGGGTGAAATTCACTGTGGTGGAAGGAATAATTGGCTTGTAAGTACAGATGCTGTAGCATCTCACAGGTTTTAAGCATTTCTTTGTTGTCATATTCTTTAGTTTTATTTTGATTTTAACTCCAGTTTGGAAACAGCAAACAGCGAATTGCACATTAACAGCGAGACAAGAGACAAGCGAAATCAGGCTCTGAGCCTCTCTGTCTCGACTTAATATCCTGTAAGTTGAGAGACCTTTGGTCCAGGTTTGAGGGATCCTGCCCACCCACAGGCAACTTGGGGAACGGGATGGTGTGGGGACCTGTGAGCCCACAGAGTGAGCATGACCTGTGAGCCATGCCATCTAGATGGGATTTCCTTTATGCTTTTTGTTTGTTTTCTTTGAAAATCATCTCTGAGTCTTCAAGTCCTCCTGTCTTTGTCTTTTAGGCTTTGTTACAACTCTTTCTTCTGAAGAAGACAAAGACAATTAAGTCTTGCCCTGAACAAATACAGCATTTTGAATGTGACAGTGGCTACTCCCTTATGTCCCCGGGACCCCTGTCTAAGTAAAGTGGCTCATCTTTTCAAAAATAAAAATAAAAGTATCATAATAATTTAAAAAAACACATTTTTTTTTCTGGGATAGAAAACTTTCTGTAGTCTGAAAGCCTGAGTCTTTACTAAAGTCTCTTAAAAATTACTAATCTAATCTTAGCTGGACCAGGGCACAGAAGAGAATCAGCGCTCCCTCGTCACCAGGACTGGTAAGTGGTGGGGGCAGCCAGCGGGGACAGTGACTCTCGTGTACGTACAAGGTTTAGGACTTTAAGGTCTTGTTCCTCCTTCTCAGGTGCAGGTTTGATCTATGTTCTCAACTCAGAGCAGTGGGATGTTGTGACCAAGGGAGTCCAGAACCCCCTCCCCATGACGGCCCTGAAGAGTGGAAACAGCGGCTGTGGTCCTGGGCAGACACTCTGCGCCCCTGTGGCAGTGCCTCCCAGCACTCCTGGGGGCCATGGGAAGTGGTCAGGGCTTCTCCAGCTCGGGTGATAGGAGGACCTTGAGGGCCAAGCCACCTTTCCTGACTCCTAGCATGAGCCACACGGCAGGCTCCATTAGATGGGTACCCACACCGGCAGGGGGCACTGCTGAGCAGATGCTAACTTGCTGGATAATCAGGTCCCCTCCCCGATGCAGTGATATAGATCAGGCTGCCACCGAATGTGAGCCAGCGGCTGCCACTCTTAAAATCAATAGGCCAAAGAAGCAATGTTGATAGAAAAGCAAGTTGCTTTTAATCAGAACGCCGGTCATCCGGGGAGACGGTGGACTTAGTGTCCCCAAAATACCATCTCCAAAGACTCTGCTCAGGTGTGAAAGTTTTTAAAGAGAACATTGGGAAGTAATCCCAGTTGATGCTTGAGATAATGGGATCAGAGCTGTCGCTAGCCCCACGCCCCCCACCTCGTGCAGGCTTGTCAATTTCTTGTGAATTTTCCTTAGATGCTGTCTCGTTTGTTCCTGAGATGACTGAAGGGGAGGCTAGGGAAGTGATCTGGTCATCTGTGAATCACTTATTCTCCATTTCTAATTCTTTCATCTGGGAAAGAACCAAAAGGTTATGCAGGGTGTTGCATGCTCAGAAGGGCATGGGGTGCCTGGTTTAAGGTTCCTCACAAGACTAAAGGGGCCTCCTGCAGAGAGCTCCTTCTTGCCAAAAGCTGCTTTAAAGCCCTGCAGAATTTAGAACTAGCCCATGTGTACCTGAGTGTGCCTAGTAAGGGGCAACCCTCAATGAATGGCATTCATCCTAAGATTAATGTTTTCTAGTTTTCTACAGTCAGGTGGAGTGAGACCTTGAGACAGAAACTAAGTGAATAAAAAGTTATGTTTATTTGCACATTGAACTGTGGATTTACTATTTATTCCCATTTTGCTCACTGAACTTCCAAAGGGTCAGGTTGTTGCAGCAAATTCGGCCTCTGCAACCTTCCCTCTCCCACCTTCGAAGGCCAGATTGAGATTAGGACGCAGAGTTTTGGGAGAAAAAGAACAGCTTCATTGCTCTGCCAGGCAAAGGGGAGTCATAGCAGGCTCATGCCTTAGAGACTGCGACTCCGTCGCAGGGTTGGGGTCTTGAGGTTTTATAGAAAAACTGGATGGACCAGAAAAGGTGGTAACCAGGGCCCTTTACAGGGTGCTGCCACCTTCCCCTTAACCTCTGTGTCATGGGGGAGCCCTGGAGGGTCTGCCCATTCTTCTGAGATTGTCGGCCCATTACCTTCTTCCTGGAGCACAGCCTCTGGGTTAAAACCATTGTAAAGAATGTCAGGGAGAAGTGTGGGGGCTGCCTAGCACAAAAGCAGTAAGGGAGAGAAAGCCAACTGCAGGAATTCTTAGAAAGAATCAACAAACGGTTTTAGCATCAGGGACGTTAGTTCATTTCCTGCTCCTCCAAATCCCCACTGTTCCTTCATTCCTTCCACTTCTATGGAAATAGGGCATCGGGCATCGCTCTCTTCTAGCTGGTTTTTTTTTTGAATCGGGGGGGTCATCTGCCTCAGTTTGGGGGATGGATACCCAGTTGAAAATATCCCCTTGTTTCAAGTCCTGGATCCAAGTCTTGTATGATGAAGATCCCAGTCCCTTAGTCCACCCTTTTGGTGCCAAAAGACCCGACAACAAGAACTTTAATAGGCAAAATAGACCTCGTTCCCCATTGCCAGAGGAATTCAGGAGAATGAGCCTGAAAACCCGCCTGGACCTGGCACTATAGGGGAGACCTGTACCAACAGTTTACGTTTACCTAAATAGGCTTTAACTTCTGATGTGGTATTAACATAAATATGACAGGTGCTATTGGCCTTTACACGTCTCCTTTCTGCTAACATCTGATCTAAAATAATTTTGCTGTCTAAAAATGTAATTACGAGGAGACCTTGAAGTCATAAGGTTGCAGCTGCCAGCGGACACTGCTTTGAGAGTGGTTGGTGGTCTCCAGAGTATGACACAGCTCAGAAAATTTGAGTTCTCAATGATACAAGAACGTGTCTGAAGTCACGCCCCACCCCGTGGCCACCTAGTGTTTCCTTGAATGTCTGAACCACAGCTACTGCATTTTGACCTTCAAGTGCATTCCCCTCCTCAAGGCTATAGCAGGTGTATGATACATGTCCAAAAGTCTTTAAAACAGGCCACTTCAGTCAGTAAAGTTTAAGTTAAACTATGTACAAGCCAGAATGACTTCCCCAGACCTCAATACGTGCAGATTTTTCCATCATTTCACTTTTGATTGCAAATCTTTCAATGGAAAACACGGGTGAGCAAAACATCCTTGATGCTGGGGTGGTGGCTCCTGCCTCAGGGTCAGATCGTGTCCCTCGGTGCCAGGCCTCCTTTATATTTGCCTCGTTATCCACGTTGTGGGGAAACTCATCAGATATCGTGAACAGGTTCAGAAGTATGTTAACGGGGAAACACATTATAGGCCATACATTTTATCACTTATACCCAACAGTTACACAAGCATTGTACACGTGCTTTTAGCAACTGACATGGAGCAGGCATGTTGTTCGTCATGAGTGGTTACACTCTGTGACAACTCCATTAGAGAATTCTCTTTCTACCCTAAACCCCGGGGGCAACAGTGTGGTTGGAAGTAAAACAATCACTTTCAATATTGATAGGGAGACAAACATCTGATAAATAATTCAATTAGAAAATGTAGATTCAAAGGCAGTAATACTTCAGACAAAACCAAAAAATTACAATCATTTTCACCAGTTTATTCAATGCTATGCAATTAGTCCTTTTTACTAAGAGTTTACAGAATCAGAGCTTTCATTAAACTTTTTAAATATCTTACCCAGTTTAGCAGTATGATTTAAAAGAAACCCATACTTGTCAAAAAGCCCTTTTATGAATCTTGTTGACAATGGAGCAGTTTTGCAAAGCATCAGCTTAACTGTCTATGCATAACAAGTCTTAAAGGCATGGTTAAACATCTGGTTATACCGTAATCGATAAAGAAACCTGATTACAATAATCAGAATTACAACTGGTAACATTTCAGACATACAAAAATTTTTTAAATTCCATATAATTTCTAGAATATCTATATTAATAATATTTTCCCAAACAATGTATCTAAGAAGATTTATTACTTATTTATAATATCTTGCATGCAGTTTAACCCGCCAAATGAACCTAATTAGTTTAATACCTCTCTTTGGGATATTTCAGGGACCTTCTGAAGCATCCCAAAGTTATCTGGAGGTCAAAAGAACTTCAGTCAAAGTTTGGTATTTGGGAAGCTTGTTAAAAAGTTTTAAAACACTGGGTCAGATAAGATCACAGGTCACTGTGAAATTATACTTATTCCCAAGATAACAATAAAATATTTCAAAGGCAAATACAGAGTAGATCAGTTAAGGGGCAAAAGAAACTTTACAACCTGTTACCAAGAGCAGATTAACATTTCAAGAAAACTTTGTCCTTTTTGCTGAAGGAATCAAATTCCAGTTTTGCACTAGCTTATTTTAAAATTTATTTACTTAACTAAATTTATCTTAAATTTAACCAATTCTGATTACACGTAAAACTCTTTCCCCAGGGTTCCTCTTTTATAAACCTGCCATCACTTCATTTATCCAAATGAGTTTGTCCATTATTATTTTAGTAGCTTTTTAATTACATATAAACTTAACCCTTAAAAACCTTAACTCTCTAGCAAAAACCAAGAAGCAAGCAATTGTGAATTGGTTGCCATACCATACCAGCATTTCCTGATTGGAAATTTATGCCTCAGTTTTTCCCTCCTAAGAAGGCAGAGGTAGGTAAACTTGGATGTGCCCAGCAATTAATATTTCAATATGTTATAAATGACACCGATAGTTCGTGAGTTCTCTTCATGTAATTTAGTTCCAACTTACCAAACTCTGGATAGACAATTTTAATTTTAGATAGACATTCCCAAAACATAATTATTCTTAAAGAGTTTACTTAAAAGCTCTTACTTTGTTTACTTTTACTTTTCTTGAAAGTTTTTTTTCCACATTCAGTTACTTTCCTTGTTGACAAATTTGCAACAGATACAATAAGGTCTTCTTTGACTTCTAGTAAGCCTAGGTACAACAGAAGTATTGTACCTAACTGGTGATTATAAAGACATGTCTATATTAATTGAACCAACAAGCATAAGGTGGCTTTACTACCAAATATTGACTCTGTACTGAATGTTTTCCATGGTCACGCGAACCTGAAATTTATTTTCATCAGTTTTCTTTATTTCTGAGTATTCAGAGAAGCACTTACTTTTTTTAAGCCAACTAAATACAGTTAATACAGTTGTTTTACAGATTAATTTTGGCAATACCATACACAAACACACAAACACAAAAAGCACTGAGGCCTCATAGTTCCCGTTTCAGAATTTTAGCCATGAACTGGCTACAACAATGTAAAACCCTTCATTTACAAAAGAGATTGGTTGAAGTCGGGTTTCTGGCAGATGGAACAAATCAAAGTCACCTCTGAAGATGGAGAAACCTTTCTACTAATAATTATGGAGGAGACAAGATTTCTATTTGTCTTGAACAAGTCAAGTTTCAAGTTACTTACCCCCTTTCTCAAGATTTGCATTTTAAAAAGATGGCTAGACCCAGGTTCCTGGAGAAGACCAGGTAGAACATTGTGTCTCAAAAGCATTGAAGCTGGTAACTAATTGTAGTTTGAGGAGTCAAGATTTTTCCTAAGGGACTGTCTGATGGAACTGAAACGCTACCGCCCATTTTGGTCTTTCCCGCGCATACAACACAAAATTCAAACCTCGGCCGGCTAATGCAAGCCTCGAAATTCAAAGCAGGCACAAGTCAAAATTCAAAGTCAAAACAACAGCTTCCTAGTATCACTAACCGCTATCCGGTCGGCGCCTAACAAATGAGAACTCTCTCAGGGAAAGGCCCGTCGAACTGGGCCCCCCTGCCTTAGGGAGGCCCGGAGAGGGTCGGAGGGGCCTCGGTTGTCCCCAGGTACTCACCCTGGTTCTGGTCTGAGGGGCCTCGGTGTCTCCGGGTACTTACCGTAGTCCTGGCCAAGGGGTCGTGACGTCCTCAGCAGCCTTCTTGTCTCTGCCAAGTTTTCGAGCAGCCTGAGGTCCCGAAGAGGTTGGAAGGAAGAAGGAAGAGTCTGGAAGCCAAAACGCCTTCAGCAGCTGCTGGGCTCAGAGGCCTCTGCTCCTTAAATCCCACCTCGGACTTCCGCCTCGGAGCCCCGCCCATCGGCTACGGCGGCCCGAGTGGTTCAGACGCAGACTCCCTCCTCTCCCGTTCCAGGGGCCCCGCCATCTGGCCTCCTCGGCTCCCCCGACCCTCCGCTGTCACATGGGAGGCTGGCTCAGGGGTTGCCATTAAGGAATCAGATCAAGCCGAGGTGTCTAGGTGTAGGAAAGAGGTAAGAGAGGGGTGTCGAGCCCCACATTGGGTCACCACGTTTGTTGCTGCAAAACCGGCCTCTGCACCCCGAAAGCCAGGTTGGGACTCAAAGGCAGAGTTTAGAGAGAAAAAGAACAGCTTCCTTGCTTTGCCAGGCAAAGAGGGAGTCACAGCAGGCTCGTGCCTCATGTGAATTTGACTTGGGGTTGGGTATTAGGTTTTATAGAAAAACTGGATGGACCAGAAAAGGTGGTTAACAACCAGGGCTCTTTACAGGGGCTGCTACCTTCCCCTTAACCTTTGGGTCATCGGGGAATCACGGAAGGGCTGTCCATTCTTCTGAGATTATCAGCCCATTACCTTCTTCCTGGAGCACAGCCTCTGGGTTAAAACTATTGTAATGGAGAGAAAGCCAACCACAGGGTTTCTTAGTCAGAAAGAATCGGCAAACAGTTTGAGCATCAGGGAAGTTAGTTTGTTTCCTACTCCAAATTCATTCATTTTACAAATACAAACATTCAGTGCAAGGAGGAAGAATGGTTCTTCTAAAAACAAAGAAGGAAACTAAAACAGATGTACAAATTTGTGAACCTCGTGGACAACGTCTCACCTGTTCCCATGTCATTAACTACCCATCTTCATGCTGGTGATTTCGGAGTCTGCTTGTCAGCTGCCTCTTTCCTCCACATCCCCACTGAGCACTTTCAACCTTCTGCCCCCAGATTCTGCACATTCAGGGAGAAAAGGGCTGGAGTCCCTGCTGTGAGCCCTAAGCCAGTCCTCAGAAAGAACTTCCTAAGTTGGTAAGTGAATGAGTGCATGCATGCATTTTTTTTTTAATTTTTGAGACGTGAACAAGGTGATCTGTCACAAGCAAATTTATTTGATTTGTTGAAATTTAGGTTGATTTTCTAGCACTTCACAAACAGAATAGGGGAGACACCTGGCTCCTCGGTGGGGGTTCTGATTGAGGGAATATCCGAAGCTGTTAACCAGTGATCAGGTAGAGAAGGAAAGGTTTCTGGCTGCGAAAATTCTCCTCTGTGAAGACCAACAGCTCTCAACAAAGAAGAAGATGTTCTATGGAGCAAGGACGTGAACAGGGCTGAGGTCCCTTTGAGAGTCTCCCAGGAAGAACCCTGGCCCTCATTCTCCAGGCTCACCTGCTATCCAGTGGGGAAGAGGGTTAGGAAAGACATGCATTGGCTGGGTTTGCATTGCTGGGGAGAAGGCAGCCTCTTAACCGCTTTGGTGGAGGATTGCCTCTAAGGTCTTATCCCTGACGCTCTTCAGGAATCTCAGAACCACAGTTCCGCCTGTGCCCCTCTCTTCTAAGGCCCGAGGTGGCCCTGGGAGCTGGCTTGGCCTCCTGCCCTTGGCTCTGGCTGCAGCTGTGATGAGGTACTTGGTCACCATGGCGATGTGATAGCTGCGCAGTGCCACGAGGGCCTCCACACACTGGTTGTAGGCTGCCAGAAGTTGGCCATTTCCGGAGGACAGAATGTGGTCCCTCAGTGAAGGAGCAGAGTGAATTTCTTCTATGAAAGCCTTATGGGAAGGAGGCATGTAGTCCCTCATCTTGTGCAGAAAATCAGCTGAAAGAAACCAAGCAGAACAATGCTGTACGTAGCACCACACGCAAAGATAAGAGAGTCTGTCTGCTTCTGCAGACGTCAATGCAGCGAAAGCTGTTGCTCTCATCCTAATAGGAAGGCTGGCTTGTAAACTTCAGATACTTAAAATGCACATGTCTGAGGGTTGACTGGAGATAGGAAGGGAAAAAGGAGCCTGTCTCAGGTAACGAAGTTGAAAATAGATCTAATCAATCAGTGTCTAAATATTTATCATCTGCCAAATGTGGGCAGAACATCTTGCCAGTCACTGGGAAGGTTATCTGCAAATGGAAGCTGTGAAGCCTTAAACTGCTGAGCTAAATAAATATGCCACTGAATATTGTTTCCTGGGTGCTGTGTTTTGGAGGGAGTGCTAAGGAAGAGAAAAAATTGAGTTTCTGAGAGCAAAGAGATAAAGAGTGAGCATGTGTTCCAGTAACAGCATCTTGAAGTCAAGTTGTTTAAAAATCAAGTCAACAGATATTTATAGGAAATACAGAGAGATGATAGATTATTTAGAAGAAATCCATTCTAGGATTCCTATTACGCAGAGTAGGTCAACTACTAATATCACCAAATCAGAAGTCAATGAAAAGTGGACTAGTTCCAGAGAGCTGGCTTTTGTGAATGAGACTGGACTCTAGGTCATCACGTTCTAGCCACTTTTTTTTTTTCCTAATCCAACTGGAAAACTCTCTACTAGGAAGTCTGTATCACAGCTGTCTCGATGCAGTAAGGAAATTTGGCTTGATGCTGGCAGTAAGGAAATGAGCGATTTCAAGTTTGTCAATGGCAGGCTCCCTGTCTGGGTCCACACAGATTTGGCTTGAGGCGGCATCATGTTTATGGGCAGGGGTTGCACTGGAGAAGCTCAGCCCCACCACCAACTAAATCCAGACTTGGCAACATAGCGTCATAGCCTTCCATCTCCAGATCTCTCTCCTCCACTTTAGAGTAAGGAAGCTACCACCTAAGGAGCCAAACCAAATTACAGGGAACAGCTGGAGACAGAGCCATGTTTTAAGATTTGGAAATAAAAACCCACTCTTCAGATCAGCTCTGCTCTTAATTGACTTGACACTCATAACCTATCGATTATCGATTGGTAAAAACACCTTTGTCCTTTCTCCCTGTTAAGGAAAAAAAGAGAAAGAGAGAAAAATGTCTGACTTACCGCTCTCCTCGCTGTGATGAATGCCTAAGAACTCATCAAAGGCCTGGAGCACTGTGCTCTGAGCGGTGCTCCCGCCCGAGTATCGCAGGGGCTCGTTGGAGACGCCTTCATAAATCAACCCCGCAGGCATCGCTGGGTTATCCTTCCACCTAGGCAAGAACAAGAGTCAGAGAGAAGAAGTGGGAGCTGGAGTTAGGAGTCTACTTTCTGATATGGAAACAAACATTGAAGAAGAAAGCCAACATCCTTTCAATGGCAGCCTCGGGGCCAGAGACTGGCTACCTTTGTGGGATATACACTAAAACATCAGCTTGTCCCCAGCCTCAGAACAGACCAGCCCTTCTCTTTCCTCGTTCATAGGATTGTTCCAGAGGAGTACAAGATATTTAGAGAGGAATCCTTGGCATTGGTCCTAGGATATATTCATTGGGAAGATTCAGTTATAAAGATGTTATCAGTGCTGATCAATGGGAATAATTAATATGGGGGCTCTGGAAGGTGCTCTTCCCTCCCTCTGCTAATCTCAGCCTTCATGGCCTGATAGCTGTAACTCCACAAGTAGAATTTTGAAAATAACACACACACACACACACACACACAATCTTTGCCCTTCCCTAAAACAGTTATAACTATAACAGCTTTCGTGTTAATCTCTCAGTTCTAAATACTACCTGACTTCATGGAAATGCCTTTATCAAATACTTTGTTGGCTGGAGGTGTCAATACTAAGTGTGGTAGCAAAGAGAACACAACACAACTCTGCAGGTCACCAGAAGCTACAGCCAAGGACATGAGGAAGGACTGGAACTGAGGCTCAGATTGCGTGGTTTTTCCTTCCTTCTCTCTCCTCTCTTCTCGTCTTTTCTCTCCTCTTCTGTTGCCCTGATTCCATTTCTTCATCTTTTTGTCTCTGAGTCCCTATCTCTCTGCCTCCAACTCTGTTACTCATTTCCCTGTCTGATTTTTTAATTTTTTAATTTAATTTAATTTTTTTTATTGAAGTAGAGTGGATCTACAATTTTGTCAGCTTCTGGTGTACAGCAAAGTGATTCAGATATATATATCTATATAGATATATATAGATATATATATAGATATATATATAATATTATATATTATATACATTTATATATTTATATGTTATTATATATGTCAACATATATATGTTAAAGTATATATTATATATATATTCTTTTCAGATTCTTTTCCACTGTGGTCTATTACAGGATATTGAATATAGTTCCCTATGCTATACAGTAGGACCTTGTTGTTTAGCTACTTTATATATAGTAATGTATATCTGCTAATCCCAAATTCTGAGTTTATCCCTCCCCGACTCTTTTCCCCTGTGGTAACCATAAGTTTGTTTTCCATGTTTGTGAGTCTATTTCTGGTTTGTAAATAAGTTCATTTGTGTCATATTTTAGATTCCATGTATAAGTGATAGCATATGATATTTGTCTTTCTCTATCTGACTTACTTCACTTAATATGATGATCTCTAGGTCCATCCATGTTGCTGCAAATGGCATGATTTCATTCTTTTTATAGCTGAGTAGTATTCCATCGTGTATACATACCACAACTTCTTTATCCAGTCATCTGTAGATGGACACTTACGTTGCTTCCATGTCTTGGCTGTTGTAAATAGTGCTGCTGTGAACATTGGGGTGCCTGTCTCATTTTTTACAGGGTCTTGAACAATCACGGAGTGTATGTGGGTGACTCCACAAGGAGACAGAAACAGCAGCACCAAGATCACATCACCTTTGTACTTACAACCCTTTACAGTTTCTTCATCACAGTCACATCCATTTTCTCATTTGTCCTCTCTGGACTAGGTCAACGCAGGCATTTTTAAACCCATTTTACAGCTAAGGAAACAAAGACTCAAGGCACTAAGTCTCCAGGGTGACATTGTTAGAGAGTTGGGGAACCAGAACTCATACCCCAAACTTGTAATTTTCTAGTTTCATTTCCCAACATCCCCAGATGTGAATTTCTACTTTTACTAAAGAACAGACTCTGTCTTCCTCTTATTGCCAGGAACAAGATGTTGTGGTCGGCTTAAATATCAGGCTTTCGTTGCTGTCTCACCTTCTTCCTGTAATTCTAAAAGTCCTTTTGCTCAAGAGCAGGAAACACACACATCACGCACAGACAAGAGCTGCAGACAGACGGCTTGGCTTATGTCCATGACCTTCTCCAAATACTTTCCTGTGGTAGGAAATGCTCTTGCTTTCATCTGGAGCTGTTCTGGGTTGTCTGTTCTATGGTTTCACTGAATGGCCTTTGCAGGTGGAGGAATATCACTCTAGAAACAGACTAGGCACAGAAAGCTGGGCAGGAGACACGCAGGAAGAGCGTGGTGGGGAGGATTCTGCGTCTAAGATCACAAGATGCTGTAGCTGTTAGGAGAGAGGGGTTCATCTGCGGCAGATACGGAACTTACTCTCGGCTTTGATGCTTAGTAACTCTGAGCCTTGACGGAGTTAATTCACCTCTCAGAGCCTTGGTTTCCTCATCCAAGTTATATTAGTATCCACCTTATTGGGTTGTTGTGAGAACTAATTAAAATAATACCTGCTCAGTGCCTGGAAAATACTAAGCATTTGATAACTGTTAGCCATTTTATCATGTTATTCGGAGTGTGTTGTAATCTCTGCTCCCTCCAGTTCATCATTTTGTAACTTTGTATAAACCCTTCTGAGTCTCAGTGCCCCTGACATGTACCTACATCCTAAAGCTCCTGGAAGAATCAAATGGATGAGGGGCAGGCTTTAGCTCAGTGGTAGAGCACATGCTTAGCATGCATGAGGTCCTGCGTTCAATCCCCCGTACCTCCATTAAAATGAGTAACTGAAGACTAGGAATAGACTTACCATATGACCCAGGAATCCCGCTCCTGGGCCTATATCCAGAAGGAACCTTACTTCAAAAAGACATCGGCACCCCAGTGTTCATAGCAGCACTATTAACAATAGCCAAGACATGGAAGCAGCCTAAATGTCCGTCAATAGATGACTGGATAAAGAAGATGTGGTATATTTATACAATGGAATACTACTCAGCCATAAAAACCGACAACATAATGCCATTTGCAGCAACATGGATGTCCCTAGAGAATGTCATTCTAAGTGAAGTAAGCCAGAAAGAGAAAGAAAAATACCATATGAAATTGCTTATATGTGGAATCTAAAAAAAAAAAAAAAAAAAAGCAAAAACAAAAACAAAGCATACAAAACAGAAATAGACTCACAGACATAGAATACAAACTTGTGGTTGCCAAGGGGGTGGGGGGTGGGAAGAGATAGACTGGGATTTCAAAATTGTAGAATAGATAGACAAGATTGTGCTGTGTAGCACAAGGAAATATATACAAGATCTTGTGGTAGCCCACAGCAAAAAAAAAATGTGTGACAATGAATATATGTATGTTCGTGTATAACTGAAAAATTGTGTTCTACACTGGAATTTGACACAACATTGTAAAATGACTATTACTCAATAAAAGAATGTTAAAAAAATAAATGAGTAAATAAATAAACCTAATTACCTCCCCCCCCCAAACAGAAAATAAGTTAAGAGTCTAATGGATTCCAGAAATTTCTGGTGACTTGTCAGAGTTCAGGGTACTGGTCCAATAGGATTTCTAAACAGCATTTCATGGGGCAGAAATATGGAAGCCCTGACAGCTACTGCGTGGCAAGTGGACCAAACACAATGATCACGCTTGTTCAGATTTTTCTCCATAATCCTGTTGATGGTCTTGCATAGCCACTTTCTACTCATATTATATGATTTATATAGTGCCCTTCTCTTGCTTCTTCTGTTCATGACCACTTCTAAGTGCTGGACCCTCTCACGACTCAGTCTTTGGGCTTCTCACTGCTTCCACTTCCCAAGTGATCTCATCTAGCCTCGTGGATTTACAAGTCAACTATATTAGGACTATTGACAAATTGGCACCTATGCCTGGACCTCTCCCCTATAGTCCAGTCAACTGCCCACTGGACATCTCCATGGGAACAGATATGTCCCAAAATGACCTCTCAATTCCTCTCCTTCTCCCAGACTCATTCCTCTCAGAGTCTCCACTGTAAGAGAAAACAAAATGGCGGCTCCATTCTTTCATTGGATCTGGCTGCAAACCTTAGAGTCCTCTCTGGCTGACCTCTTTCTCTTGTGTTCTACGTGCAATCCAACAGCAGATCCTGTCAACTTTACCTTCAGTCCACATCCAGAACTGAGCATTTCTCGAGGGCTCCACTGCCACCACCCTAGTCCAAGCCACCACCCTGAATTGTAGTTGTAGCTTCTAAAGTGCCTTCCTTGGCCCATTCTATTTCCCACTCAAAGGCTGGGGTGATCATTTGAAACTTAAGACAGCTCATGTCATTCTTCTGAAAACTTGCTGGAGCTGCTCATCATATTCAGAAAAGAAGTCAAGGGGCCTCTACCCACTTCTGGTCCCCTCATCACTTGTATCTCTCATTCTCCCCACGTTTACTCCACGCAGACACTGCTGGACTCAGTACAGCTCTTCCTCCAAATGTATTCCCACCTCAGGGTTTCTGTGATAGATGCCTGGGTGGCGTACTCCTCACCTTCTGATAGTGGCTTAAACATCCCTTAAAAGTGTGGCATTCACAGATCACAATAAATAGCTAAGACATTTCAGCCACCACCCCAACACTCTAACGTGCCATGGCCTACATTATATCTCCCTGTATCACTTCTTGCTATGACACATTTAGTGGGATACTTGCCTCTGTTATCTTTATGTATTCGTTATCTGTCTCCCGTGATCAAAATATAAGCTCCACGGGAATGAAGTTTCCGTTTTGTTTTACTGTTCCATTTCCCAGCACCTAGAGCTGTGCCTGGCATCCGGCAAGCACTCGCTAAACATTTGATGAATGAATGAATGAATGAGAAAGTAGCATGCTATAATTATATATTGTCTATCTAGAATATGTAAATCCAAGTCTCTTTCTTGGAAGGACCTGGCCAGCTTAAAAGAAGGCAATAGAGGAAAAAACAGCAGGAAAGTTAAAAAATAAAAATAAAAGGGAGGCGCCTACTTTGAAGACCCATCTCCTCCCCCTGTGATGAGGTTATTTGGAAGAAGGAAAATCAGGTTTTCCTGAGCAGCTCAGGAATTGCTCCCATGCATTCTAAGACTCAAACTGCTGTTTGTGAAGAAAAGGAATTATTTTCCTTTCAAATCTCTGTCGGCCAGGTTATTTTTAGCCTTTTTTGTAGCATATTTCTAGCAAACTCAAGAAAAGAGGAAGTTTAAATAGAAAAAAAAAAAAGAAAAGGAAATGAGATGACATTTTTTTCCCCACAGGGGCTGATAACTTCCCTGAGAAATTTAACATGAATGAGAAATAAAGGGACTATGCTTCATTAACCGGTGGAATTTCTCAACTCCCCTAAGTAAGAACAATTTTTAAAAGAAGTAAAGAAAAATAATAAACCAGGGCAAATCAAGATCACAGGAGCAGATTTAGATTTTTCAGGACAACCCCCCTGGGGACTCTCCACAATCTAGATGTTTTTGGCCATCAGTACATTTAGGATTTGATACTGGCCTCTTAGGTGAGCTATGGGAGATATGTATTTTTGAGATCAGAAACAGAATGCAGGCATTTATGTAGATCACAGATAAAATGCATCTTATCCCAGAACTTATTTAAATGAACATGAAGTCACTTTCTGGTGCCTAATTATGATAGGAATTCTAAAAATGCTGACCCAAGACTCCCATTCTAACTCCTAGAACTGTTAACATTATGTGATAGCATGTCTGTTGATATGATATATTATATGGCAAGGCTAAAGGTACTTTGCAGGTGTAATTAAGGCCACTCACCAATGACGTTAACATACGAAGTAATCCTGGATTACCTAGGTGAGCTTAACCTAATCACACAAGACCTTAAAAGCAGAGCGTTTTCTCTGGCTAGTGGCAGAAGGAGAAATCCGAATTAGTAGAAGGATCTGAAGTGATGTCACTGGATTTGAGGAGCCATGTGACAAGGGGCATGGAAAGCTGAAAGCAGATTCTGTCAGGAAAGAAAAGGAGACCTCAGTACCAAAACCACAAAGACCTGATTCTACCAAAAACCTGAATGAGCCTGGAAGTGAATTCTTTCCCAGATTCTCCAGATAAGAGCTCAGTCCTGCAGATACCCTGACTTGGGCCATTTGAGACCCTCAGAAGAGAACCAAGCCAACCTCACCTGGACTTGTGGCCTATGGGAACGCAAGATAATACATGAGCATTGTTTTAAGCTGATAATCTGTGGTAATTTATTACTGGAACAGTAGAAACGAATAAAAAGTCACAGAGCAAAGGGAAGCACAAAGAGATTCTTCAGAATTAGATGCCTCCTAAATTCTAGTCTATTTAAAATGTTTAAGAAATGGCCCCTTTTTTTCCCTCCCCTCTCCTCTCCTTCCAAAGCCTGTCTGCATGTTTTATGTAATATTTGTTGCTAGAATCTCTATTCTACCATCAGATCTTTCTCTTGACCCTGACTACAAGCAAAATATACAGAGAGCAAGAAAACTTCTACAGGGTAGATAATCCTTCGTGGGGGTTTTGGGAGTGAAGGGTACACAGGGAAAGGCTAAATTCTGAGACACACTCTCAATTCCATTTCTTTGCTTTCACCATTTCTTTCTCTTCTCCCCATAAACTAGGTACCCATTCCTCTGGACTTACTCTCTCAAAACCATCTTGCTTTCACTCTCTACAGTGAGGGATCTTCACCCAGGCTAGCCTCCCTTTAGACTGTCTCACACTATAGACCTACCCAACCTAGAGAAAATGCTTACTACACATTGTCACTCCCTTCTTGCGCCAAAGGAATATAGCACTAAATGTACCAGCAAATCAATAAATCTACTGATGTTGGTATTCAGCATGAGTCTTGCTACATCCAGATACAGCTTCAGACTCTTGATAACAACAGGACTTCAGGCACATCCTAGTGGTCAAGAAGGCATTCTAGATGATTTCTAGATGACAGCTGGATAATGTCTAGATGACATCTGCGTGGTATCTGGACGATGTCTGGGAGATAGCGAGATGTTGTCTAGATGACATCTGCGTGGTATCTGGACGATGTCTGGGAGATAGCTAGATGATGTCTAGATGACATCTGCGTGGTATGTAGAGGATCTCCAGGAGATATCTAGATGATCTCCAGACGATAGCTAGATCGTGTCTAGATGATATCTACATGATATCTACACAATGTATTTCACATGTTTCACCTCTTCCATCCACTCCAGCCACCTTTCACTTTTCACCATTAAAACAAAAACAAAAACTTCATTTCTCTCAGTTATAGTCAATAGGAAAGCAATCTCATTAAAACATGTCAAGGTATGACTAATGTATATAAAATAAGAAATGTATCTAAGAGTAGAGTTCTCTAGTTGAAAAAAAATTGCAGGCCATGGGACCAAAGAGGACCCAGGAATGGGAAAAAAATGTCTTGGGGTAGCTATTCCAGGCATGTTAGGAGGAAGCCTTTAAGCTACTGTCTGTGCCGCCATCTGCCTTGATCACAAGGAGGAGAGTGGGTATAAATGACAGAGCTTTGTGGGTGGCACACTGGGCCTTTTTCCCCTCTGTCATCAAGGTGGCTTCCTGAGAAAGGTGAATACAAATGAATGTAAAGTGATGGTGTAAAGACAACTGCTCTAACTTAAATTTTACCCTCTCCGTGTTACTTCTCATGCAGAGGTCTCCTTTCATCCGAGCGTGCGTCTAGGTGATTATGTTGTTAGCAAGGGGTTACTCGGTGTGTTTCTTATTCTAGGAAGCTTCTGTCTGTTTCCCCCTTCACGAATTTGGGAAATGCTATGGATGCCTCATGCAAGAAAACAGTTGAACTATACTCACCCAGAGAAGAAGACCCGGATGACTGCATAAAATACGTCTGGATCTGCATAATCTGCGGAAGCAATCAAAACGTGAACTTTACTACAGGCAAAAAAAGCAATTGGTTCCATGTGCTTGTGTTCTGCCGCCCTCCTGGGGCCGCCTCCTCTATCTGATCCTCACAGAAACCTGGAATGAACACAGCAGCAGGAGAGGGAGGAACGTTCCCTCTGTCGTCCCCCTCGCTGGCGCTTGCAGAAGTGTTAAACTCTTCCAAATGCTGCCCTTCTTCTATTTGTGGTCCTTCCCTCCTCTGTACTTAAAAACAACCACAAAAAAAGAGATCAAGGCCATCTTTAAAAAATTAGTATTTTAAACAGACATGATATTTGAGCGAATGTGGGAAGATGAAAGGAGAAAAGCAGAGAAAGAACTTCCTCTCTCAAGACTTTCAGAAGAGAGGGAAACTGAAGCCACGGATGCTCATGAAAAGTTCTGTAGAGTCAACAAAGGACAGAGAGCGGAGGGTCTCCTGTCCAGGGTTTGTCACACCTGCTCACATACAGGCTCACTGAGCTGCACTCATCAGTCTGCACAGCTAGTTTTGAATCTAAGCCAATGTGTGGGAGTAATTGATTCCACAGTTTATTAACTTGTGTATAAGGAAGCGCATCCTCACATTGTGATAAATTTCTTTTCATCAATTTTTGAAGGTTGTTTTCTCTTCTTTACTCCATGGGGTCCCCCTGTGACCTGGCATGTTTCTCTTAGCCAGATTCCTGTCTATGTCTCTTTGTTTCTGGGAAAAAAGAAACATCTTTTTTATTAGACCTAAATAATGATATCTCTAAACCATCGATTTACCCGTCCCACCATCACACCTGGTCTCTGGTCCTCCATCTCTCTTTGCCCTGAAGCCCCCTGGGCTCAGGAAACTCACACCTTCCATCCATCTCAGGGCTTTCTCAGGGCCTCTGAGTCCTGTCACATCCTCTCTGCTCATTTGCAACAGCGTCTTATGTGCTGGACCTTTCTCTCGACCCCACTTCTCAATCCTTCCCAGCTGGCGCTCTGTTCCCACAAAAATACTATGCAAAGTACTATGTAAAATTTTTGCTGAAGCGGTAATGACTGGCAATAATTTCATGTTTTAACCAACTTGTCCTATTTAAGGAGGAAAAGGCAAATGCTTATTTCAATAGATGTAAGATAATTTTGATGTAAAATTTTTCGATAGGTATAAATAATCCATTCATGATTAAAACAAGCAAGCAAAAAATGTTAACTAATTAGGAATAGGAGGTAACAACCTTAAACTGAGCAAAGGAATCCATAGAAAGCCTATAGTACATAGTATACTTAATGTTGAAATATAAAAATCAGTCTTTTAAAATATGGGGAAGAAAACAAGTGTTAGCACTTCTGTTCAACACTGTGTTAGGAGTCCTAGCATAAAAGTAAGAAATAAATTAGAAGAAATAAGTTATAAGTATTGGTAATGAAAAAATAAAACAACATTATTCTCAGATAATACGATTTCTACATAGAAAACCCAGGTAATCTACAGATCATTATGAAAATTAATAAGAGTGTTTATCAAAGTTGCTAGATTCAAGGTTAATATTAAATATCGATTTCATTCTATAAACCAGGAACAAACAGGAATTAGTTAAATCAAAAGATAACATATTCAAAACAAAAATAGAAAGTAGCTATGAATAAAGCAGAAGATACCTAAATCTTTTATCTTGAAAGAAACTGAAGAAATTTAAGAAAAATCCTTGTTCATGGACAAGAAAACTCAGCATCAATATCTAAGAGAAGAAATGCACATACAGAAGATTTTCTATTTGGAAAAATTTCAGGCCATGGGACAAAAGAATCCCCAGCGATATAAAGACATGGTCTGAGGGGAGCAGGTTAATGTGTTTACGCTGGTCTCCGCCTCTCCACCTGCCTGGATTATAAGGCAGAAGGGCAAGATGTAATATCAAATTCAGGTCATTTTTCTCCAAATTAATATGCAGATTTAATGTAATTCGAGAAAAATTCCTAACGGGCTTTCTATTGGAATTTGACAAGCTGATTCTATGTTTACACGAAAGGCAAGGGTCAAAGATGGGAAAGGCGTCCCTGGAGAATAGCAAGGGGAGGGGCATTTTCTCTCCCTGAAAACGGGAAACACCAGGAAGCTATAGTTCCCTTAAGACAGATGGTACTGGAGTGGGGAGCGACAGACAGGCAGTGAAACGGAACAGGGAGCCTGGAAACAGATCCCATCTTCTACGAAAATCTGCTGTAACACTGTGCTCATAGTGTAGATGAGTGAGTGTTCACAGAAGGGAAATCAAATTTGTTTCCTTTGTCATCCTCTATATAGATAATTATTCTTTAATTATTAAAACTGTGTAACTATAATATAACTATTACAACTATAATGAATTATCTAATTATATGTGTATTAAGGCCTGAAATATGAAAGACAATTTCAGAAGAAAATGTAGAAAAATATATTTAAGACCTATGCTTATGAAATAATATCTTATGCAAGACCTTCTAAAACATAGCCTTTTACAAAAGAAATGATACTTTGACTATATTTGAATTAAGAACTTCTGCTTTCAAAAGGTAGAATAAGACAAACTACAACATTTGCAATATATAACTAACAAAAATCACCCTCCAGAGTGTACAAATAAAAGAATTAAAAGCAATAAGTAAAAGAAATGAATACATGTATGTTCATGACTGAAGCACTATGCTGTACACCAGAAATTGACACAACATTGTAAACTGACTATACTTCAATAAATATATATATATATATATATATATATATATATATATACACAAAAAGGAACAATTAAAAGATAAAAGACTTTTAGAAAAATTAGGAAAGACATGCATTTCACAAAACAGGAACAGGAGCAGTGAGCACGCAGGAACACACGCGTACACACACACACACAGAGAAGATAGTTCACTTGCTAGAAATCAGAGAAAGGCAAGAGCAACATCACCATCGTGGCGGAATACGAGTTTTCTGCCCTTTCCCCCAATGAACATTGATTTAGACGAGTCACCACCGTGGATAAGAGCGCCTTTGTGGGAGTCCCAGCACACCACTGGAGCGGAAAAAAAAAAAAAAAAAAAAAGACTGGATGCATTGAAGAGGGTGAGAATTTCATGTCACTTTAACCACATCGCCCCTTCCCCAGCGCAGCTCAGTGCCAGGGGGGACCTTCTCAGCCTGTGATTCCTCGCGCGAGGGACAGTGCGTGAGGGCCTGGCTTCCCCGGCTGCAACAAATGCTGCAAAGACACCCATCTCTTTCTCACCGCATCATCGGAAATACTGAGGTGTGCTGCAGGAGGGCGGGCTGCGGGGCTGGGGAGGGTATCAAACAGGGCTCTGGGGGGGGGGGGTGGAGGGCATTAAAGGGATACAGATCCTACGCCCCACCTCACGGACTCCATCAAGAAACCCACCCGCCCATGAGCCCCTGGGGTTTCCTACCATTGCAAAAACGTGGATGAATCTTGAGGGAATTATGTTAAGTGAGAGAAATCAGACAGAGAAAGACAAATGCTGTGTTATCTATCTCCTAGGTAGAATCTAAAAAACGAAAAAGAAAAAACCAAAGTTATAGAAACAGAGTAGATGGCTGGTTGCCAGAGGCAGGGTGGTGGGTAAAATGAGGAGAAAATGTTGGTCAAAAGAGACAAACTTCAGCTGCAAGAGAAACAAGTTCTGAGGCTCTAACCTAGAGCGTGGTGACCGTAGTCGGCAATGCTGTATTGCAACCTGAACGTTGCTTAGAGAGGAATCGTGAATGTTACCACCACAAAAACCAACAAAATGGTAATTACACGGGGTGAAGGATGTGTTAACTTATTGTAGTAATCATTTCCCAGTATATACATGTATCGCATCACTGCACTGTACACCTTAAACTTACATGATGTGATCTGTCAATTATATCCCAATGAACCCGAGAAAAAAAGAGGATATCAGATTGGCAATCAATCAGTCGATCAATGAATAATGGAATGAATAAATGAATAAAGCCGACTATATTAACTGTTGGTGAGGTGGAATTTCAAGTTAGTAAATCACTTGGAGAACAATTTGGTGCCAGTTAGTAAAACTGAAGGCTCAGAGATATTTCCAGTTTATATCCCAGGAGTTTGCGCATGAATATTTGCAGCAACATGTCTCATAACAGCAAAACCAAACCAAACCAAAAAAACAAACAAAACCCCCAGAAGTAAGCAAGAGAATGAATTATATATTTATACAAAAAGCTGCTGTATATAGCAATGAAAATGTACTACATCTATATGACTAATATTGATAATCTTTAGAGAACTAAGTTGCAGAAATAAAATATACATTTTAATTCTTTGTATATAAAGTTCAAAAAATTAATATGCTGTTTAGGAATAATTCTCAAATAGTGACATTATTAAGAAGTGAAATTGAATGATGACTATCATCATCAGAACGATGGTAACTGAAAGGAATGTTTCGGGCATGCAGTTGGAAAGAACCACACAAATGGTTTCAAAGTTTTTGGCAACGGTCTATTTCTTAAGTTAATCTGTGTATGAAGATGTTTATTTGACAATTACAATTTTTGCATATACTTGATTTAAATATTTTTGTATTGTATATACATGAGGTCTTTTATTTTAAAAAGAAAAGCAACTAGGGTCCACAGTGGTATACTTGTGTGGCTATTATTAGAATCAGAGCTAGAATCCAAATTTCTGACTCTGAATCTGGTATTCTTTTCATTTTCCTGAAGCTGAATTGTCAGGGAGAAATTTCGAGCAAGCTTATAGGGTTAATATGAACACCTGGTTCAGAGAATACCAGGCAGAGATTGTCTACTAACATGGCGCTGGTGAGGGATGAGAGCCACGTAAACACTCTTGCTTCTGGATCTAATGTGTGTACCTTTTGGCTAAGAAAGGCAGTTCCTAAAAGCCAGTGACATTATCCTCCAGGGAAGACAGAAGGTCCAAGAGCACTTGAGTCAAGCCTCCCCCCTTTCCTTGCATGTGTCTCCTGGGCGCAGGGGGAAAATGGCCCCAGTGGCCAAACCCAGGTCCACTCTGTGATGTCTTCCAGAGTCGCTGTTGTTGCTGTTCAGCTAAACACAAAACATTTAGTCAAGTATCTTTTTCTTCTAAATATAAGTGAATCTCAAGAAAGACACAATGTCTGCTTTCGGTTAGTTAACGCTCGCCTCATGAAAATAAGTATTGTTTTTGTTTTGCTTGGAAAACCTAAAAAAGCTGGCTTTGTATACTTTTCAAGGGTAGGGATTTAGGCTTTATCCTAAGAAGTGGTCTTTACACAAAGCAAAACTCAGCAAATTCTTGATTTGGGTCAGTGCTGTAAAACCACAGACCCAGAATCATCCCAGCATTTTTCACATGACATTATTAACGTTCAATATAGTCCCACTCAGGGAAGTAAGGCTATCACTGATACCAAAAACAAAGCATGGTAGACGCGTAATTGAACTTCATATCCAATGGTCATGAGCCCCAATCTGTATCTTTTGTGTGTAATTCCCACCTTAAAAGCCACATATTTCCACTAGGTGTCTCCCCATCACCCTGAATGTGATGTGTCACAAAACCAAGTGTTGCTTCCGGCCCCTGCATTCCCTGTTTACTTTGAAAATCAATCTACCAACCCAGCAGAACCCGATTCAATCTTCCGAATAAGAAATCTTTTCCTTATTGTAGTCATCATATCATGGTATATACACATATCATGTCATTACACTGGACACCTTAAACTTACACAATGCAATACGTCAATTCCATCTCAGTGAACCTGAGAAAAAAGAGAGGCTATCAGATTGGCAATCAATCAATCAATCAATCAATCAATAACTGAATGCAGAAATGAATAAAGCTGACTATATTAACTATTGGTGAGGTGGGATTTCAAGTTAGGGGTCGTGATTTTTTTTTTAACCAGCTTTGAAACCATACGTTCATCCTTGACCCCTTCTCCTGCCCTGGGTCCTCCTCGATGTCCCTTGTCGATCTTTTCTGTTGCTGCCACTTCTCCACCCCTGCCCCTGCTCCTGGGTCTCACAGCATTGCTGATAAGGATTAAGCAGCTCTGTGAGCCTGGAGGAGACCAGGGTTACATCTGAAGTATAAGTAGGCGTTAACTAGGCAAAGGAGGAGTTGGGAAGAATGCGTGAAGCAGAAAGAATAGAGCACACACAAGCCTTGCAGTGGAAAAAGGTTCTTTTTGGGAACTAAAAACTAGTGTTGGAAAGAACAAGTGAAGGGAAGTATGGTATGAAATTAATTAAAATTAATTAAAATTAAAATGGCCTGGGGTCAGATCAGGCTGGGTCTGGAAGAACAGGTTTTCATGAGAAAATTCATTCTTAGAGGACAAGAGCTATTCATAAATATGACAAAGGATATGTGCCTTCCAAGGGAGACCAGAGCTCGGACCTGGCTCAGTTCTCTGTAAACCACCAACAAAGGGAGAGCCAGAATCAGCCCTGCAGGTGTGCAGGGTGGGGATACAGTGAGCACTGGGTCCTGCGGGGAGCGTGGATGACACGGGAGGTGCTGCAATGGACTTCTGCCTTGTGGGAGTCAGGCCCTGGGAAAAGGGTGGTCTGGTTTTATTTTCCAGTTCAGCCATGAGAACTGTGGAAAACTGTGACATGGACATCTCTGTGGGCTGGACAAAGGCCTGGTGACAAAGGTCACGGTGGTCCTCAGATACGCAAATGGCAGCCTTAAAATAAAGGGGACCTCTTCCTCCTTCCCCTGCCCTTATGATTCCAGGCTGACATGCTTGGAAAGGAGGTATTTGGGGAGGAACAGAGCGGAGCACACAATTTGTGCTAAAGTTGGGCTGAGAAAGAAGGAATTGTGGGGTGAGCTCCATCTGAGGGAGGAAAGCCATGCAACGAAGCTCTATCACCCAGAAGAACGTCAGCAACCATAAACCACAGGCAATGACTAAAAAAAATCCACGTGATTCCTCACACTTTGTTGTGTCTATTATTTGTTCTTGTTTGTATGATTTCATCTTTCTGGTTACTACGGTTGCATGGCAACCGACTCCAAACTCAGCAGTACAGAACCACCATGGAATTACACTCATGGGCTCTGCAGGTCAGGAATGGGGACGAGGCACAGAGGAGACGGCTTGTCTCTGCTGCACAGTGACTGGGTCCTCAGCTGGGAAGATGGGAGGCCCAGGATGCCTTGACGGTAGGAACAGACGCTCACCGGAGGGCTCATTCACCCCCGCTGGCACCTACACTTGGCCTCTCTGTGTGGCTTGACACCCTTGTTCATGGCCATGGTGGCCCCAGGGTAGGAGGACTTTTTCAGTGGAGACTTGGTACACAAGGCAGCAGTGACATCACTTTTCTAGCCTTGTCTGGGAGGTCAGGCAGTGTCATGCTGCTGAGCCCAATTTTTTTTCCTGATCACAAAGTTTTTTTCTTTTTTTTCCTAACAGTGTACATATATATATATATTTTTAATTGAAGTATAGTCAGTTTACAATGTTGTATCGATTTCTGTAATGCTTCAGTCATACATGAACATACATATATTCGTTTTCATATTCTTTTTCACCAACAGTTACTACAAGATATTGAATAGAGTTCCCTGTGCTATAGATTAGGACCTTGTGGTTTATCCATTTTATATATAGAAGTTAGTATCTGCAAATCTCAAACTCCTAGTTTATCCCTTCCCCCACTTCCCCCCCAGTAACCATAAGTTTGTTCTCTATGTCTATAAGTCTGTTTCTGTTTTGTAAATAAGTTTGTCTCTTTTTTTTTTTTTTTAGATTCTACATATAAGTGATATCATATGATTTTTTTTTCTCTTTCTGGTTTACTTCACTTAAGATAACCATCTCCAGGTCTATCCATGTTGCTGCAAATGGCATTTTATCCTTTTTTATGGCTGAGTACTATTCCTCTATATAAATATGCCACGACTTTATCCAATCATCTGTCCATGGACATTTAGATTATTTCCCTGCTGATCCTATTGATCCCAAGCATGTCACAAGGCCACCTATGTCACAAGCAAGGACATAAGAGGAGTCCCAAGGTCACATAGTAAGGGAACAAATGGGCTGGAAGATGTCCTTGTGGCCATTTTTGAAAAATGCAATCTGATACGTACATATATTTCACTGCCGTGACTAGCAGTGAAACTTTTAAAATAAATTATGTCTGTGTGGGAAAATCTGCCTTTGGGGGAAACAAGGGAAGTCGCCCCATCACCTCCCGAGGCCATCAGACCTCCTGCAGAGGACGATCAAGAAAACCTCAGGGCTGGCCCAGGCTGGAGAAGGGACCTTGAGAACTAGGGAAGCCTGTAACAGTCACACAGGGCTGCACCACCTCACCGCACATGTGCCGCGACAGGGTGAAGGGCCCCCTGTGACCCTGCCAACTCCTCACTTCTGCTCATTCATACGATCTGAAGACACCTGCCAGGGACCTCCAGTGGCCTTCATATCCTGAGAGATAAAGTCAGGGCATCTTGGCAAAACTAAGATCTATCTCACTGAGTTGAGAGAGGTGGTTTGGCAGAAGGCCTACTGATGCAATCATGAGCGCTTTAAAATTAAAATCCAGGAAAATGCAGAGCTGTGAATCTAAAACGTGAAACAGGGGAACTGAATGGAAACTACATAACCCCGTGATTCCAGATGGACTTCTAGGACATAGAGTATGGGAGAGCAAATAAACAAACTCTTTCAATGAAAGGTCATATTACTTGAACACCACCCTCTCTCCTGCTCCCTCCCTCCTGTCTCATTTCCTATAAACACTCTCTTTTCCTAGAATTCCCCTCCTTTTTTTTTCCAGTGAAGCAGGACCTAGGGAAACAGACACTTAGCAGCTTTTTCCTTATTGAACAGATCACACCCAAATATTGGACAGGAATGCAATCACCAGAATATTATGTAACGAATTGCAGGAATGCAGGAAGGGTGCACACCTTAACTGGTCCCAAGTTTGATAACTTTATCCCTGCTCTGGCCACAGAAAAGGAGGGCTGAGGAAGCCAAGGGCAGTCGTCTCCGCTGGTACCACGGTCCTTGCTGGACCAAGCAGGTACAGATGAGGCTGCTGTGTGCCCCCTCCCCTCCTCCCAAGCTTCGGGCAAGACCTCAGCATGCAAATAAATAAATGACCACCAAAGAGAGGAAACGACTCTAATCCCAAGAGACAATAAAGGATAAAACTGCAAGAAGAGCCCTGCAAACCGAGAGATCACTTTCCAGTAGTAGGAAGAGCGGGTACCTTAAAACAAAGCTAATACACCAGCGCCATCTGATGGAGGTTCCCAACATCCAGGCCCTTCCTCCCCCAAGCAGAGCCCTCGGCTGCCCTACCGTGCATTTGTCCCAAGACTCCTTTGATGTCCTGGATGGAGAGCCTCAGACGCTGCAGGGCTTGGAGCAGGGATTCCGGGCTGGGCTGCAGGATGGCATTCACTGCCTGAACCAGGGCCTGGGGACCAGATTCAGTCAGTCAATTCATTAGCGTTCACTTAAGGCCGATTGGGGTGGAATGAGCCTCAGAGCTGGGGGAGGCGGGGGATAGCTCAGTGGGAGAGTGCGTGCCTAGCATGCGTGAGGTCCAATCCCCAGTACCTCCGTTCAAATAAATAAATAAATAAATAAACCTAATTACTACTGAACACCTCCCCCCTCCCCCCTGCCAAAAATACCCAAAAGTCCTGCTGTCAGAGCTGGGGACTCCCGGAAGGGCCGCCCTCTGAGTACTGGCCTCTTTGGCAGGGCTCCCCTGGGAGTTCTCTCTGGTCAATTCCCAGATGGACCCCTGGTTAGGTCCTTCTGGATCTTTCCTCTGGCTGCTACTCTATCATTTTCCACCTTCCTTTCCTCCGGAGTTGTCAGGCCTGAGGATCCTTTCTACTTCCACATCTTGAGTTAGGCCACCCACACTCCTGAGTCCTGCTCTTACACAAAAGCAGACAGATTCTGGGGAGCCCACGCTCAGGAGCCCCCACCCCGCCATTAGCAATTCTCAACCTCATCTGAGATGTATTTGGAAGAGAAGTATTTTATTCTGTATCTTTCCATGGAGTAAACACACGGATAGGAAGGAAAGTGACCAGAGGGTTTCCCTTCTGAGAGGGAAAGACATGATGGTTCTGCCACGATCTGGTCACCCTACCATAGACACACACGCCCTCCAAACATGCTCACCAGGGAGGGGGTACAGAAAGACAGAAATCTAGCTTCAGTATCTTGCAGCAAGGCAGGACTTTTCTCTAGCTGATCACCTGCTGTTTCAGTGTCTTTTGTACCTGCCTGACCCCTAGAAGAGTTCAAGTTTACAGTCCCCCCACCAGGTGATCTCAAGGATGGTTCATTTTCCCTCAGAGCCTGTGCATCGCAGCTTTCTCTGCCAGGTATCAGGTTCTGTCTCTGTCTCTCTGTCTCTCTCTCCCTGCTTAATTTCTCTACATGACTCAGGTTTTGACTTTAAGACCTGCCATTTCCCTTGGAAAGCTTTGCCTGACCTTTTGAAGGAGCAGGGAAGGAACAAACTAACATCCCTGATGCTAAAACTGTTTGCTGATTCTTTCTAAGAATTCCTGCAGTTGGCTTTCTCTCCCTTGCTGCTTTTGTGCTAGGCAGCCTCCACACTTCTCCCTGACATTCTTTACAATGGTTTTAACCCAGAGGCTGTGGCTCCAGGAAGAGGGTAATGGGCCGATAATCTCAGAAGAATGGACAGACCCTCTGCGGTTCCCCCATGACACAGAGGTTAAGGGGAAGGTGGCAGCACCCTGTAAAGGGCCCTGGATTTTACCACCTTTTCTGGTCCATCCAGTTTTTCTATAAAACCCTAAGACCCCAGCCCCGAGACGGAGTCACAGTTAGACTTAGAAGGCCTGGCAAAGCAAGGAAGCTGTTCTTTTTCTCCCAAAACTCTGCCTCGGAGTCTCAATCTGGCTTTCTGGGTGCAGTTTTGCCAGTTTTGCGGCAACACCTTCAGGTCTAAATTAGGTTTTCCATATCTTTTCATGAAAGACTGCACTTCTTTTCTTGTTACCCCGTACGTCAACCCATCTTCCTCCACTGGATCCTGAGTTTCTGTGGAGGCCAGAGTAACGTCTGTCTTTTCCCCCCAGATACTCCATTGCCGAGAACGATGCTAGTGTGTTGAATGTGCAAATGGTCAATTCCACGGTTCACAGCAGTTGTGGGCTAGAACTTAGGTCCCTTTGCTCAACTAACCAAGGAAGACAAGGCCCCTGCTTGTCTACGTTAATTAATCCACGGTGGGGAAAGGGACTTGGAGAGGGAGTGAAAAAGTGAGTGAGAAGATACCTTAATCCCAGGCACTGCTGCGTTCTCCACCAAAACAATCACCAGTATAAAACCACGCAGGCTTTCTCCCCCAGGAAGTGAGAAAATGATGTCCAAGTTCCTGGGGAGGGAGAGGACCACGTGGTTAGAGAGGTCTGCACACAGTGGCTACACGTGGTCCAGTGGTGGCCTCAGAACTAGGCAACTCCACGTGCAAAGTGCAACCAGTGGGCAAGGTTCTCCCCTCCAAGGATGAGCATCTCCCCCTTCAGGAGCATTCGGGGAGGAAGGAGACCGATCAACCCCAGCCCCAGTCACCTGACCTGAGGGCTCTCAGAGCCTCACATGGCCCTAAAGTGAGTGAAGGATTTCTGAGGGCTTACCTGATTTCCAGGGGTCTAGTCCAAGTTCAGTTATTGACAACCAGGGAGGGAAAAAAAAGAAAAGAACAAATCAGTTTGTAAACCTGATACACCTTCCGGGGCCACGTTGTTCGCAGGCATGCGCACTTGGGAGCAAATATATGTGCAGACACACACATCCGCGCACTTTGGATGTCAGGGTTGTGACTCGACTATGGGCCTGAGGGGAGCAGCAGACGCCACCCAAAATAAGCCACTTTGGCATATTTGATACAGGAAAATAGCACAAGAGAATGGCTGGGTCCCAGGTCTCCGTCGAGTCCATGGGATGGACCCCGCCAAGTGAGGGTCCTTGACTTTCAAGGAAAGAACCAAGAGCGAGCCACAGTTGAGTAAAAGTAGCTTTATTCAGAGAGACAGACACTCCACAGACAGAGTGTGGGCTGTCTCCAAGGCGAGGGAGCCAGAGGCCAAGGAGGTACACATTCCATAGGCAGAATGCTGATCATCGCAAGAGGTGAGAGGCACCAGCGGTGACAGCCTCAGAGGATGGGGCTGTCCACGAAAATGAGATCAGCCACGAGGTGTGGGGGTGGTTAGTTTTTATGGGCTCAGTCACTTGATATGCTAACAAGTGGGAGGATTATTCCAACTACTTTGGGGAAGGGGCAGGGATTCCCAGGAATTGGGTCAGCCAGGGAATGGTCATGGCGCCTGTGGGTGTGCCATGAGGCTCAAGGTCTCCTGGAAGTCGAGTCTTCCGCCATCTTGGTTCTAACCAGTTGGTCCTGTCCTCAGCTGCTTGTCATTCCTTCAGTGGTTGTGCCCTGTCCCCTTCCCTCCTGTCTCATATTGATGATTTTGAATTAAAGGTAGTTGAGAAACAGCAGGTGCGCAAGAGAGACGCTCTGACCTCCTTTGTGGCCCTCAATGCAGGAAATAAATCTCCCATGTGAAGGCACCCTCGCTGCACCAGGAGGTAGAGAGACAGCATCGCCACCAGAGATGTGGAATCCAGGGAGGGGAAAAACTGTATAAACAAACTTTGTTACTGTTTCACTAATTAGCTTCCCTGAGCCCCAACCCCTGTCTTATCAGTTCTACCCAAATGTATTACTTCGTCGCCTAAAAGCTGCCTGCATTAGTCACGTCTTTGAGTCTCATACTTTTATGGGGCTCCAATATGTGCGGAATTACACCTGTTTTTCTCCTGTTCATCTGTCTTGGGTCAGTTTAGTTATTTTAGACCAGAGGAGGAACCTATACAAAGGGAAATCTTTTCCTCCCCTACAGAACTCAGTGTGATAGACAGACAGAGCTCAGCGCCCACAACAGCCCAGAACATTTAGCCAGTGGCCATCCTGACAATTCATCTTACCCCTTTTATTTATCTGTAGTTGCCACAGATCCACACTTTTGTTACAGCTATTCTATTCCTACTTAGCTTTTAGCGCCTACCTTAGACTAAGTCCCACCCCCTCACCATTTCCTGATCTTTAAAGCCTGCACTGATGTAATTTCTTAGAAATTCTGAAAGGCTTATTGTCCGCATCACTGTCCCAAGTCTGGTACTCCTTTGTCTTGTTAATAAGTCACTTGTGGGTAGACTTTCCTACTACTTTTTCTATTTCCTCTTAGCCCTTAGCCCTGTGCTAGGATTATCGAAAGACTCCAAAAAATAATTGCAAAGAAGCATAACTACTGAGCCCCGGGACTGAGTCTGCATCTTTGGGCTCAGTCGAGCCCTGCACCCTCACTCACTAAGAAACCAGCTTTCTGTCATCATATTTCTGACTCCCACTTCTCTGTTTCTCATTGAATCAGAAATCCAGCTTATTCAACACTGAATGCCTTGACCAGAATCATTTCTGCACACAGATTTTGTATTTATTTCTGCCCAACTTCTGAGCCAGATTATGCAGCTTTCCATGGGAACACCATGAGCCAATCCTGTTATTAAAGCAGAGCTGGTCAAAGATCTTCCCTGACAGCTAGAGAAGATGTTAAGATCCTAAGGCTCAGAGGTCCTTAGAAAGATGAGATGGCCCAATCTCACTTCCTCCAAGGGGTGCACACATCCATCCTAAAAGCTACATTGTTTAGTGGTTTAATCCTTTAAACAGGTTCAGCCACCTGCTCGCTCACACCCGTGGTTACTCACAGCCCTTCCGTGAGAAACTTCTTCCTCACGTCTAACCTAATTGTCCCTCAAGCTATTTTAGTAAGTCATAAAAGTACTGCCCCTTACCTCTATAGCCTGGAGTAAATTTGGCTGCAGTCATGAAGTTTAAAAGGAAATTTAACACTTCATCTCTTTCACCCCATTCTGACTATTTATTGGACTTTCTTGCTTGTAAAAACTCATGCCATTTCTTCTTTAGACAAATTGCCTCTATTTCTAGCTCAACTGTCAAAGGTATGTTGCCAGTTAGCTGGGACAGCATTATTCATCAAATTTCCAATGCAACATACCCAGAGCACCCAGTCTCAACTCATCCATAACCACTGATTTAGGGTCACTATATAATGATCACCTAGCGAAGGTCCTGGTCCTATCTTGACTTGAATGGAAGGCATGTTATGGAACAGTCACAGTTGCGTGAGAAAGAACGAGTGAAGTCTGAGTGAGACAGGAGGGAAGAGGGCAGGGCACCGCCATTCACGGAATGACAGCAATTAACACCAAAATGGCGGAAGACTCAACTCCCAGTAGACCTTGATGATTAAGATGGCAGGAGATTTGACTTCTAGTAGATCTTGAACCTCATTATATGCTCATGGTAACATATTAGCATGATAAATAACATGCCCACAGGCGCCACGACAGTCCCAAGGCTAACCATAGAAGGTCAAAGAGTGGGTGGTGGCCCAGTTCCTAGGAACTCCAGCCCCTTCCCCAGGGTAGCTGAAATAGTCCTCCCACTTGTAGTTGTGGAGCTACTGAGCCCATAAAAACTGGCAACACCATGCCTTGTGGCCACTCTTTTTCACTCCCTCCTCTTTGGAGACTGCCCTATACTCTGTTTATGGAGTGTGTACCAATTTTACTTTAACCTGAGCATCCAAATCCCACACCACCTTCCTTGCCTTTCTCTCACCTTACACTCTAATCAGTATGCATCTCTCTAAATAAATCTACCTTTACTCAACTGTGGCTCGCTCTCGAATTCTTTCCTGCACGAAGCCAAGGACCCACACTTGGCGAGGCATGTCCCAGGGACTCAAACAAGACCTGGGACACAGCCCTCCACACACCCCACATCCATTTTCCCTGCATCTGAATTGTGAAGGAGCTTGAAGGTCAGGTAGGGAACTTCCAATGTGATGTAGAAGCAGAGAAAGTAGCCTGCACCCATGTATTCATGATCAAGGGGAAATTCCTGGGAACTATGATTTATGACCTTAAGCTCAAGTCCACCCCTTCTTTGGAACCATACATCAGGTAATGAATATGAGCATCTCTAACCAAAAGATGGCTGAAAAAGCCTGGACTTTTCCCGTAGGGAGAGTAGAAGTCCCAAGACTGCCCCTTCCTTGGTGTTCATCTGGTCAAATCCCAAGCACCCTCTCCCTGTCTTACCTTCCTGGATCCCTAGCCGTCCAGTTGGCCAGCACCAAGTCTGAGTGAGTCAGGATGGGAGGGAGCCCCACGCTCCTGGAGACTTCCACAAAGGGAAGAGCAAGGTTTCTTGGCAGAACCTTTCAGACATAAACCTGGACAATCAGCATGTTCTAGAAAGAATGCATCAGTGCAAGCAGCCTGTCTCTTATTCCAGCAACCTTGTGGTAGAGAAATGACCCGGGGTAAAACTGGAATCATAGGAGTGATCCATACACACACACCTCACTCTGGTTATATATGTGTGTCTGTGTGTCTAGTCTTAGTGTTAAGACCATATACACGTATGTGTGCGTACATACGTGTGTGTGTGTGAATCAGCAAGAGGCATGGGAGAGATAGAACACTTCATCAAACCCAATAACAACTTCAAGCAAATAACCTCAAGACAGTCCCCATTCAGTCCCCAAGGTCTCTGAGGGGTGCTCTGAAGACCATTATCCACCCCTAAACCCAGGAAAAGTACTCAGATCCCTGAGGGTGGCAGTGGGGGGGCTCCAGCCATGAACGAAGCTAAATTAGCCCAGATCCAAAAGGACATTCTGACAAGCCCTGTCTCCTACTTCCATTTCCATCCCCTCCTGAGCTGGACACAGCCATTCAAAGAAGCCCAACTTCTGCTTTTGTTTTTTCCCGAGATTTTTTGAGAGGCCTGGGACAGAACTATTTTTTAGGCAGAAGACAAGAAGAGCTTTAAAGAGTTTTCAGATTCCAACCTAAGGCCAGCTTCCCTTGGGAGGCAGGGGATGAGGAGGGCAGTGAAGAATTGAAGTGTCTACTTTGTTGAAAAGTTAAAGGCAGAGAAACAAAGAGATGACTCGAGGTCGGGGAGCAGGGGGCTCACTGGTAGCTGGGAAGGACATGGACACACCCCTGTCATCAACTCTACCATTTCCCTGATTTAGGATTATGGTTTGGAGGGAAGGGAGTGGGAAACCCACTGGGATGTCCTATGGTGTGTACTTAGATCTCAGACTTTTCAACACCAGACTCATGACTCTGTAAAGTTAGCCATCCTGAAACTGACACATTGTAACTGACTATCCTTCAAAAACAAGAGGTTAGACATCCTGACATTTCAAAAATCTGAAGCAGCACGCTGCCTCCCTTTTCTCTCCTTTCTCACTTTCCTTCCTTTTTCTCACAGACAGTCTCCTGGACTTAAAAGATAAGATTAACCAGGCAAACAAAGTCAGCACAGGCTATTCCCTTAAGCATGGTACAAGAACAAGCATAACACCCTGATATCTGGAAAACGTCCACTTATAAAAACAAAAATGAAACTAACAGTGATTCAAACTGTGGTTAGTGGAACTCAAAGATTTCATGTTCCAAGGTTCAGACTAAACCAGTAAAAAGCCAGGCAAAGTCTCAGACGAGATTTAAATGAATGATTAAGACAGATCACTACTGGGAGACAGCAAGCAACATTTTAAACGAATGAGAGTAGTCTTGTAAATGGCAGTGTGTGCCTCTACGGGAAGAAGTCTGCATTAGTGAAATCAGAAGGTCTGGATTGTGGCCCTGGATTTTCCACCAACTTGCTCTCTGATCTTGGACAAGGAATTTAACTTCCACAGTCCTCAACTATCTGTAAAATGGGCATGGTGCTGGTGTACTTACCTTCCAGGATTGTGAACATTGTGATTATTGATATGTCTAAGAGCAGAAAATGCTCTAAAATATAAGTCATTAAGTTTTTTATGATGTCTCAGAACTTGCCTTCAAATGCAACTCTTCAAAATTCTTGGAAGAGGGTGGGTGCCAGAAAAAAAAAAAAAAAGATTCAAAAACGAATGAAAGGGCTACCAGTTCTAAAGAAAATTAACCTCCTGGCCGGGGGAAAAGAGTCTTTTATTTAAATGAGGATTTTGCCCTTCCATCAACTCATACCCAAAGGAAAGAACAAGAAATGACCCACTTTCTGGGAAAAGAGTGTAGAGGGCAAACTCAAGGTGCAGCAGACCTGTCAGATGGCAAGACAGGAGTCCCCTAGGGGGAGGGGACAGCTCAGTGGTAGAGCGCACGCTTAGCGCACACGGGGTCCTGGGTTCAATCCCCAGTCCCTTCATAAAGAAGAAAAAGGGAAAAAGGACAGGGGTCCCTTTGTCCCTACCTCTTTGGGCTGGGTCTCTCCTTCCTGCCAGACATACCCCATGGTAATAAAGCTCAGGGTCAGGTGGGCGAGGCGCTGTTCCCGGTAACCCGTGAGGAACTGGCAGCTCAGGAGAGGCATCTGTTTAAGAGAATTTCCAGAGATGAGCAGTTGCATGGGTGCCAAGGGCGCCTGGGTCTGTGGCTTGAAGGGTTCGAGTGTAAGGAAAGGGTTATATTTCAGTGAAGGCACTACAGGTTCCACGGACATCCATTTCTCCCCTCATCTTAGGACACTACAGTATAGGAGGTATTCCGGGTCATACTGTTCGCAAAGTACCCAGCCACTCCCACCCCAGCCCCCAATTTGTCCCCACAGCGGTGCCGGACTCTGGTCACTGTTGCTGAAGAGACAGCTTGGTTAGAATGTTCTAGAATAACTAAGTCCCAAGACTGAGATCACTTGTTAGACGGAGTCCCCCATAGCAACTTTTACAAGCCTGCGTCCCAAAGCACCTGCGCTGAAGTGGCGTTATCTTTTAACCCTAATCACAGCCCGGCTACTCTGGGCCTTACTCCTTCTGGTTAATTCGCTGGTAAACAGAGGAGGAGTGGAGTTAGGAATTCGTCCAAATCCCTGTGGGGAGGTGGCTGAGCGCGGCCAGATGGTTGCTCGGTTTGAACACTACCCGAGACCCTGGAGAGGTCTGCTGACCTCTCCATGCCCGCTCCCTCCTTGTCAAAATGCATCATAGGCAGGTGTAAAGGGGGTGGTACCATGGAAAGCAACACTGTGTACACAAGTTAGTTATTACGGACAGCCCTGCCCAGGCAAATATTACGTTTCTCAGCTTAGCCTGGGCCGGCTCTGCCTGTCTCGATTTAACATCAACAAAGTTTGAGCTCCAGCTTCCCTGCACACCCCCCTCGGCTCTTCTCCATCCCCCATCCCTCCGCCAGCTCTGGACACATCTGGGCATCTTCCCAGCTGCCCCTCTCCCGGTCCGAAGCGCTGGAAAGGGCCTCGGTGGACGTCGTGTGTATCCCTTTAAGATCCAGGCTCGGGGAGCGATGGGAGGACAGAGAGGGGCTGGGACCCGGGTGTCCTCCCGCCCAGCGCGCAGGGCAGCTCGCCCTGCAGCCGCGGCAGCCACCGACCCCTTCGTCCGCCGTCCGCTAGGGGGAGCCCGACTGAGCGCATTTCGTCTTAAAAATTGGCCCCGAGGGAGAATCGCGAAAGTTCTGTGCCCTAGGCGTGTGTGCGTGCCGGTTGTTAGGACTGCTGCTGAGATGTTGCCTTTTAACGGGAACCAGCCTGAGAGTCATAACTGCAGTTATTTATTTCAGTACTTAACTTACTATAACTTCGTATTTATTTAGCTCTTACTAAAGTGGCCGAGGCGTGCTGCTAAAAGCTTCCCAACCAGGACGGCCCTCCACCTTCACCCAAACTCATAGGACCAAACTGAGAGTCAGAGAAGGTAAGACACAGGCCCAGGGGCACAGAGTCGGGAGGGACTGAGCCGCGGTGTGACCGCAGTTGTGCTGACCGCAGCCCCGTAGAGATACATGAGAGCCGCGTGTGTCGTTTTAGTTCCTACTAGCCACGTTGTAAAAATAGCAACAACAACAACACAGAAATTATTTTAATAGCGTGCTAAGTTGATATAGGCAACATGTTATCAACGCATAATCAATATTAAAAAAATACGGGGCTGTTTTGCACTCTCTTTTTACGGTAAGTCTTCCACATCCAGTGAGGTGCTTGTAAGTCAGTTTGTCCCCGCCACATTTCAAGTGCACAGTAACCGCAAGTGGCTGTTGGCTACATGCAATGAAACTTTCAGGTAAAGAACTAAGGCCTGAGTTAAGAATGTTCCTCTTGGTTAGGTTTTCTGGAAACTTCCTGAACATTTCGGAGTCCCTCCAAGCAAACAAACACATACATATGTATGTTTGCTTGCTTGTCTTTTATATATAAGACTATTTATATGTATATAAATATATATAAGAAATATTTTTAATGGATTAAGAAAGAAAACATTCATAATAGAATTTTTTTTTTACCAAAAAAAAAAAAAAAACCAAGATGAAGTGGTTAGGAAGAGAGTGAGTCATACACTTACTGTTTCTCTCAGTTTAAACAACCTGATTTCATATTTATGTTTTCTTGTTAAATGGAAAGGAGATACTTTGCAGACCCGGTTTCACTGGATTTCATAAAACAGTTTTCTTTTGTCTTTGGCAAGAGGGAGCTGGCTTGTTTCCTGATTTTCTTACTGTTGGTTACAATCTCCCTTTATGGAAAGAGGGAGGAAGCTGGATTGAGAATACTGCAGTTAGAATACAAGGGCATGAGTCAGTTTTCCCTGTTTGGTCTCAAGGACCCTTCAGCCAGGCCAGCATCGGCTCAGCTGAATGACTACTTCCTTAGACACACAGCACTTTGCTGGTGCCAGCGTCATATTATTTTTAAAATGGCTGACATTAACCTTTTTTTAATT
Source organism: Camelus bactrianus (assembly GCF_048773025.1). Lineage (NCBI taxonomy): Eukaryota > Metazoa > Chordata > Mammalia > Artiodactyla > Camelidae > Camelus > Camelus bactrianus. The sequence continues at coordinate 30,810,926 of NC_133564.1, read as the reverse complement.
GTCTGACTGTCCCACTAGGGCGTGAGCTTCTGGAGAAAAATGACACTTAAATATATATATATATATTTTTTAATGTATACAAAAATAGTAGAATGCTACTGTAAAAATACTAAATATACACATATATATGAGAAAGTGGTTTCTACTAGTCTTGATATCACTCCTTAGAGCTAATTGCTGTTGAAACTTCAGTATTTCTACTTCTATCTGTCTAAATATCTGTAAATATTAAACAATTATGCAATAATATTTAAAATATACACATTCAGTGTTTATATTAAATATATATATGCATCAAATAGATAATTATTTTACATATATACATACTTATAGGCATTTATATCATTATATACATGATGCATTTATATACATCATGTATATAATTTTTACTCTATACACCTTCCTTTTTTCTGTGAACTATATTGCAAAAGTATGTATATATTATATGTACACGTACATACAGAGGAGAGATAGATGTATACATTGTCACTTAATAGTTGTATAGTGAATGGAAATAGTACTTAAGTAAATGGAAAACTATACAACCACTTAAGTATCCAAATCCAATTACTTAAGTATCCAGATCCAGTTAGTTATTAATAACTATTTAGGGGATAATATATTTGTCATCTTTTTTCTTTTTTTGTTTATTTCACTATGAGAATTGCTGCCATGAACACCCTTGCTTAATCATCTTTGCCCTTTTGAGCGAGTATTTCTGTGGGATAAATTCATAAAAACCCATACAAATGAGATAAAATTTGCTAGATGAAAGCTTACGCGTATTTAAAATTTTAACGGACGGGGCCAAATTGCTTGTCAGAAAGCTCGCACCAATTTTCTCTCTTGCTGTCAGCTTTGCTCTTCCGCAAGTTAACTCCATCATGGTAATGGTTTGTTTCATTTGTTGCCAAACCGATAGCCAAACCCAGATACTCTGCTGTTTTCCTTTGCATTTTTTTGTTTATTCCTGACATTGAGCGTTTTTGCATGTTTATTATTATCCATCCAGATACCTCTGTCTGTAATTTAACCATTCACGTCCCTTACCTGTCTTTGCCGGTCGATCACCTTATCGATTTGGTAGAACTCATTTTACATCACAATCCTGAACTTTGTCTGATACAGATGTTCTAGATTATTTCCCTAGTTTATCATTTCTCTTTTAATAATTTATTTTGAATGTTATTTCAACATTATATTGCAATCAGACCCACTGCAGAGATATTTTATTGGTAAATTATTATCAACTCTTTTCACAAACGAATAAAAAAACAACATTGACCACATTTTACTTCTAAGCCACTGTGTTCTGCATTGTAAATGACTTTGGGGACGTGAGCCCATATTATCACTTACGACAGGGATATTCACAACCCGCAAATTTGTGTAAATGAAATGGGGACTAAAAACAGAGAAACTCATTGGGGGGTTTTTACCCCAGTGGAAATGTCCTCTCCTGATCGATGACTCATCTTCCTTGGTGATACCCAGCTAATATTTTGACAGTTTCTGGCCCTCGGATGTGTTGGGAGAGATAAGTCTGAGGTTTTCCTTCTTGGAGTGAAAAAATACTGACTGAGTTTCTCAGTGTGTGTGAGCATTTTTTGACTCTAAAACGTGATGCTGACTAACAGATTGGCCCTCTATTTCTCCACCAAATGTTTTGGAAGTGCATTTCATCCTTTTTAGTTAATAAAAGTATTCTGTGAAAGATATCACATGCGTATATATTAGATACATAGACATTTATTTACAGCTTAAAGGATAAATGCAGGTAAATGCTTATTTACCCATCATTCCAGCTTAAGAAGCAGAACTTTACCAAGTTCTCTCCTTAGCCTACCAGAGACTCCCATTTGCTGAATTCTCTGTTGGTTATTTTCTTGCTATTATATTCAGAATTTATATGTATGTGATGACTAAACAGTATGTTACTGAGTTTGGGTAATTTTGAGATTCACCCACGTTACTGCATACGGTTCATTCATTTCTCCAGCGATTTCACATGTTTTTGCTTCGATAAGTGGCATTTTTAAACCCCACAGGGCACGCAGACACCCAAGAAGGTATTTATATACACAAGCGTGGAATCCTTAGATAAGAGAGATGCGTATCTCAGTGTTTTCCTGATAATGACAAATAGTTGTTCAAGGAGGTGGTACCTACTCACAGCACACGAGCCATCCAGCTGCCTCATACTCTTGCCAATAACCGGTACCGTCAGAGTTTTAAACATTTTCCAGTTTTGTGGTTGTAAAATGTTACCCTATTATAGTTTTCATTTTCGTTTTCCTGGTTATATGAAGGTTGGCATCTTTCGTGTGCCATGCGATCATCTTTGCTTCCTACTCTGTCAAATGCCTGCTCGTGTCTGTTAATACGCTTTCTTGCTTGGTTGCTTGGCTTCCTTACTGATTTCCAGGACTTTATATATTCAGGATACAGATATTTTCCTGAGCTACGTGTATGACAGTAACTTCCTTCAGTTTGTCGCTCGGCTTTTCATTTTCTGTTATGCTCTGTTTTGACAAACAGAGATCCTATTTTAAGGAAATCAAGTTATCGTAAAAATATCCTAATCTTATATCATTACAAAATTCTTCCGTAGTCCAAGTGACTATTCTTTTAAATGGTCTTCACAAAGGTTTTGTCTTTTTCATGTAAGGTCTTAACTATTTGGGATGAAGTTATTTCTGTTTGTGATAAAAGGAGCAGATTCAACGTGTGATTTTTGCTATTGGCGTGTGGTACGTGCAAATAAAGTCACCCTAGTACCGTTATGTTCCCCACTGATCTATCATTTCATCACTATTATTTATTAAGATTTCACACTTATGTGGGTCTCTGTGTAGACTCTCTGTTAAGATGTTCGGTTCTCTTTGTGCATTGCTGCCTTAGTGTCTCAGAAGACTGGTCTCAAGTTCTGTAGTTTTAGAAGATGTCATGATAACCGATAAGGCAAATCTTCTTACCTTGCTGTTAAATAATCATTATTATTTTTTGTTCTTTTGCTTTGTAACACAGCATAGCAAACAAAACACAATCTGCCATTACAACTTTGGCATACTATGCCTTGTTAAAAAGACATACAGAACTTCAGCTCCATCATGTAACACATCTTGGCCAGGAGAGCATGTTGATTCACACACATTATTTTAGAAATCATCTCTTATCACACAGCCACATTCGCAATGATTACTTAGAATTGACCATACCGTTCATTAATTTCCCTCTTTGGCAATGTTTCTTAAATACTCATTTCTCTTTCCCGAGTCCTTTATTTGGATTTGTAGTCACTGTGGTGGAATCATTCCTGAGCAACTGAGACAAAGGGCTTACATGGTATAGTTTCTTACTTCTTGATTTGACTGATAATTTATTTTCTTTTGTGCTCACAGATGAATAATAAAATCTGGGTTCTAAATACTCTTTTTCCCAAAATGTTAAATATCCACACTTTATCTCTGATTATACACAGATGTATCTTTATCTTATACTTTGTGTTATCACCTGATGCTACTTTATTTGCTTGCTCAAACTGTTCCAGCTTGGGCCCTGGGAGTTAATTTAGGTTAGCGTGTCCCATTGTCCCCTTTGACATAACCCCATTCCCCCGCCTTTTTAATTTCTTTTGTTTGTGTGTTTGTTTTTGATGGAGGTGCTGGGGATTGAACCCAGGACCCTGTGCATGCTAAGCATGTGCTCTAACACTGAGCTATACCCTCCCCTTTTGTTTCTGACACATTTCATTTAGCAAATGTATTTAAGGTTCATCCATGCTGTTGAATAAATCAATAGCTCATTCAGTTTGGTCACTGAATAGCATTCCATTGTATGAATACAACTCAGTGTCTTGGTGCAGACTGCTGGAACAAAGTGCCATAGGCTGGATGGCTTATAAACAATGGAAAGTTCATTCTCCCAATTTAGGGAGCCAGAAGCTAAGATCGGGGTGCCAGCATGGTTGGGTTCCGGTGAGAACCCTCCTGCTGTCTTCTTGTTGCGTCCTCACGTGATAGCAAAAGAGGGCCAGAGCACCCTGGGGTCACTTTTATCAGGGCACTAATTCCACTTATGAACATCCCATTCCACCCTCCTAACCTAATTTCTTTCTGTGTTGGTCAATTTTGTGTGTCACCTTGACTAGGCTAAGGGATGTCCAGATAGCCAGTAAATATTGTTTCTGGGCACATCCATGAGTGTTTTTGGAAGAGATTCTGGAAGAGCTTGGTACCCGAGTAAAGAATTCTGGTGGCATCATCCACTCTGTTTAGGGCATAAATAGAACAGAAAAAGTGGAGAAAGGGTGAATCTCCTCTCTGAGCTGGGGCAGTTCTCTCCCTCTGGCCCCAAACATTAACACTCCTAGTTCTTGGCTCTTCAGATCCAGACTGGAAATTATACCACTGGCTCCCCCGGTTCTCAGCTCTCCTGGGCCTCCAGCTTGCAGGTGGCAGAACACAGGACTCGTGAGCCTCTGTGATCACGTGAACCAACCGCTCCCAATAAATCTCTTTCCTTCTATCTCTGTACATCGTGTCGGTTCTGTTTCTCGGTGACCAGTACACCGCCCATTTATTTGGGTTTATGTTGTTTATTTCTTTGCTTTCCAGTAGTTCCTTTTACATAGCAACTTTACATTTTTTTTTAACATTTTTTATTGATTTATAATCATTTTACAATGTTGTGTCAAATTCCAGTGTTCAGCACAATTTTTCAGTTATTCATGGACATATACACACTCATTGTCACATTTTTTTCTCTGTGAGTTATCATAACATTTTGTGTATATTTCCCTGTGCTATACAGTGTAGTCTATTCTACAATTTTGAAATCCCAGTCTATCCCTTCCCACCCTCCACCCCCCTGGTAACCACAAGTCTGTATTCTCTGTCTGTGAGTCTATTTCTGTCCTTTATTTACGCGTTGTTTTTGTTTGTTTGTTTTTGTTTTTGTTTTTTAGATTCCACATATGAGTGATCTCATATGGTATTTTTCTTTCTCTTTCTGGCTTACTTCACTTAGAATGACATTCTCCAGGAGCATCCATGTTGCTGTAAATGGCATTATGTTGTCGGTTTTTATGGCTGAGTAGTATTCCATTGTATAAATATACCACCTCTTCTTTATCCAGTCACCTGTTGATGGACATTTAGGCTGATTCCATGTTTTGGCTATTGTAAATAGTGCTGCTATGAACATTGGGGTGCAGGTGTCATCCTGAAGTAGATTTCCTTCTGGATACAAGCCCAGGAGTGGGATTCCTGGGTCATATGGTAAGTCTATTCCTAGTCTTTTGAGGAATCTCCACACTGTTTTCCATAGTGGCTGCACCAAACTGCATTCCCACCAGCAGTGTAGGAGGGTTCCCCTTTCTCCACAGCCTCTCCAGCATTTGTCATTTGTGGATCTTTGAATGACAGCCATTCTGACTGGTGTGAGGTGATACCTCATTGTAGTTTTGATTTGCATTTCTCTGATAATTAGTGATATTGAGCATTTTTTCATGTGCTTTTTGATCATTTGTATGTCTTCCTTGGAGAATTGCTTGTTTAGGTCTTCTGCCCATTTTTGGATTGGGTTGTTTATTTTTTTCTTATTGAGTCATATGAGCTGCTTATATATTCTGGAGATCAAGCCTTTGTCGGTTTCACTTGCAAAAATTTTCTCCCATTCCGTAGGTTTTCTTCTTGTTTTACTTCTGGTTTCCTTTGCTGTGCAGAAGCTTGTAAGTTTCATTAGGTCCCATTTGTTTATTCTTGCTTTTATTTCTTCTAGGAGAAAATTTTTGAGATGTATGTCAGATAATGTTTTGCCTATGTTTTCCTCTAGGAGGTTTATTGTATCTTGTCTTATGTTTAAGTCTTTAATCCATTTTGAGTTGATTTTTGTATATGGTGTAAGGGAGTGTTCTAGCTTCATTGTTTTACATGCTGCTGTCCAGTTTTCCCAACACCATTTGCTGAAGAGACTGTCTTTATTCCAATGTATATTCTTGCCTCCTTTGTCAAAGATGAGTTGACCAAAAGTTTGTGGGTTCATTTCTGGGCTCTCTATTCTGTTCCATTGGTCTATATGTCTGTTTTGGTACCAATACCATGCTGTCTTGATGACTGTAGCTCTATAGTATTGTCTGAAGTCTGGGAGAGTTATTCCTCCAGCCTCTTTCTTTCTCTTCAGTAATGCTTTGGCAATTCTAGGTCTTTGATGGTTCCATATGAATTTTATTATGATTTTTTTCTAGTTCTGTGAAATATGTCCTGGGTAATTGGATAGGGATTGCATTAAATCTGTAGATTGCCTTGGGCAGTGTGACCATTTTAACAATATTGATTCTTCCAATCCAAGAGCATGGAATATCTTTCCATTTTTTAAAGTCTTCTTTAATTTCCTTCATCAATGGTTTATAGTTTTCTGTGTATAATTCTTTCACCTCCTTGGTTAGATTTATTCCCAGATATTTTATTACTTTGGGTGCTATTTTAAAGGGGATTGTTTCTTTACTTTCTTCTTCTGTTGATTTATCGTTAGTGTAAAGAAATGCAACTGATTTTTGAACGTTAACTTTGTAACCTGCTACCTTGCTGAATTCTTCAATCAGCTCTAGTAGCTTTTGTGTGGACCTTTTAGGGTTTTCTATATATAGTAACATGTCATCAGCATATAATGACACTTTTACCTCTTCTTTTCCAATTTGGATCCCTTTTATTTCTTTCTCTTGCCTGACTGCTGTGGCTAGGACTTCCAGGACTATGTTGAATAGGAGTGGTGATAGTGGGCATCCTTGTCTTGTCCCAGATTTTAGTGGGAAGCTTTTGAGTTTTTCACCATTGAGTACTATGCTGGCTGTAGGTTTGTCATATATAGCTTTTATTATGTTGAGATATGTTCCCTCTATACCCACTTTGGCGAGAGTTTTTATCATAAATGGGTGTTGAATTTTATCAAATGCTTTTTCTGCATCGATTGAGATGATCATGTGGTTTTTGTCCTTTCTCTTGTTGATGTGATGTATTACACTGATTGATTTGCGTATGTTGAACCAGCCTTGTGTCCCTGGGATGAACCCCACTTGGTCATGATGTATAATCTTTTTTATGTGTTGTTGGATTCTATTTGCTAAAATTTTGGTGAGGATTTTGGCGTCTATGTTCATCAGTGATATTGGCCTATAATTCTCTTTTTTTGTAGTGTCTTTGCCTGGTTTTGGTATCAGGGTGATGGTGGCTTCATAGAATGAGTTTGGGAGTATTCCCTCCTTTTCAATCGTCTGGAAGAGTTTGAGAAGGACTGGTATGAGTTCTTCTTTGTATGTTTGGTAGAATTCCCCGGTGAAGCCGTCCGGTCCTGGACTTTTATTTGTAGGGAGGTTTTTAATTGCTATTTCTATTTCCTTTCTAGTGATCGGATTGTTCAAGTGTTCAGATTCTTCTTGATTCAGTTTTGGTGGACAGTATGTTTCCAGAAACTTGTCCATCTCCTCTAGGTTATCCAGTTTGGTTCCATATAGTTTTTCATAATATTCTCGTATGATATTCTGTATTTCTATTTTGTTTGTTGTAATTTCTCCATTTTCCTTTCTTATTTTGCTAATTTGTGCTCTCTCTTTTTTCTTCTTTGTGAGTTTGGCCAGAGGTTTGTCGATTTTATTTACTTTTTCAAAAAACCAGCTTTTGGTTTGGTTGATTTTTTCTATGGTCTTGTTAATCTCTATTGTATTTAATTCCCCTCTGATCTTTATTATTTCCTTCCTTCTGCTGCTTTTTGGGGCTTTTTGTTCTTCTTTTTCTAATTCATTCAGGTGGTGGGTTAAATTGTTTATTTGAGATTGTTCTTCTTTTTTGAGGAAGGCCTGTATCGCTATAAACTTCCCTCTTAGCACTGCCTTTGCTGTGTCCCATAGGTTTTGAGTGGTTGTGCTTTCATTATCATTTGTCTCAAGGTATTTTTTAATTTCAGCTTTGATTTCCTCATTGATCCATTGTTTTTTCAATAACATATTGTTTAATCTCCATGCTTTCCTTTTTTTCTCCTTTGTTTCTCTGTTGTTGATTTCCAGTTTCATGGCATTGTGGTCAGTAAAGATGCTTGAGATAATTTCTATCTTCTTAAAATTGTTGAGGTTTCTTTTGTGCCCAAGTACATGATCGATCCTGGAAAATGTTCCATGTGCACTTGAAAAGAATGTATATCCTATTTTTGGGGGGTGTAATGCTCTGAAAATATCCACCAAATCTAGTTTTTCTATTGTAGTATTTAATTTCTCTGTTGCCTTGTTTATTTTCTGTCTGGGAGATCTGTCTAGTGATGTTAATGCAGTGTTAAAATCTCCAACTATCATTGTATTCCCATCAATATTCCCCTTTATCTCTGTTAGTAATTCTTATATGTACTTAGGTGCTCCTATATTGGGTGCATATATATTAATGAGTGTAATATCCTCATCTTGTATCACTCCTTTAATCATTATAAAATGTCCTTCTTTATCTTTCTTTATGGCCTTTGTTTTAAAGTCTATTTTGTCTGAAATCAGTACTGCAACACCTGCTTTTTTGGCTTTTCCATTTGCATGGAATATCCTTTTCCATCCTTTCACTCTCAATCTATATGTGTCCTTCTCCCTAAAGTGGGTCTCTTGTATGCAGCATATTGAAGGTTCTTGCTTTATTATCCAGTCTGCCACTCTGTGTCTTTTGACTGGAGCATTTAGTCCATTAACATTTACAGTAATTAATGATAGATGTGTGTTTATTGCCATTTTGAACCTATCTTTGCAGTTGAATTGGTATATCCTCTTTGTTCCTTTCTTCTTCCTTTTGTGGTTTGGTAATTTTCCTTTGTATTATCATGGATTTTATTTCATTTTTGTGACTCCTTTGTAAATTTTTGGCTTGTGGTTACCCTTTTTTGTAAATCTATCAACCCATTACTATAACTGTTTTTATTAAACTGATAGTAACATGATCTCAAACCCATCCTACTGTTAAAAAATTTTTAAAAGAAAGAAAAAAATATTCTATATTTCCCTGCCTCCCTCTCCCACTCTCAGTGATTTGTATGTCTTCTTTTATAATTTCATGTTTACTTTATTTGTAATTCATGAGTTATCACCTTTCCAATTGTGTGTTTCTCATTTCTGTAGCATCCTGCTGCTTTTCTATTTAGAATAGCCCTTTCAATATTTCTTTTAGCATGGGTTTAGTGTTGCTAAACTCCTGCAGCTTTTTTTTTTGTCTGTGAAACTCTTTATTTCTCCTTCTATCCTCAAGGATAGCCTTGCTGGATAAAGGATCCTAGGCTGCATCTTTTTTTCATTCAGGGCTTTGAATATATCTTGCCACTCCCTTCTGGCCTGTAGTGTTTGTGTAGAGAAATCAGCTGAGAGCCTTATGGGGGTTCCCTTGTAACTTACTCTTTGCTTTTCTCTTGCTGCCTTTAGAATCATTTCTTTATCCTTGACTCTGGCCATCTTGATTATGATATGTCTTGGTGTGGGTCTATTTGGGTTTTTCCTGTTTGGGACCCTCTGAGCTTCCTGTACTTGGATATCTGATTCCTTCTTTAAGTTTGGGAAGTTTTCAGTCATGATTTCTTCAAAAACCTTTTCAATCCCCTTTGATCCTTCTTCTCCTTCTGGGACCCCTATTATGCGAAGATTGGGACGCTTTATATTATCCCATAGGTCCCTTATGCTATTTTCATTATTTTTTATTTGCTTCTCTTGTAGTTCTTCTGAATGGGTGCTTTCTATTGCCCTGTCTTCTAGGTCACTAATTCGTTCCTCTGCATTATCTAGTCGGCTTTGCACAGGTATTAGATCATTCCTCATCTCTGTCAATGAGTTTACCCATTCTACTTGGCTCTTCTTTATAGCTTCAGTTTCATTTTTGACATATTTTATATCTCTAAACACTATCTCTTTTAATTCCTTCAGCAATTCGATCACTCCTTTTTTGAAATCTTGATCTAGTAGGCTATCGATGTCTATTTCGTTGATCTTTCTTTCAGGGGATTTCTTTTGTTCTTTTAATTGGGAAAGGTTTTTCTGCTTCTTCATCTTGCTCATACCTCTTTGGCACTGTGGTTTATGGAGTATCAGTTGTTTATTTTGGTCCTTAAGGATTTTATCTGATGCCTATTTAGGAATAGAACTTAGGAAAAAAAGAAAAAAAAATGAGAGAGAGAGAGAGAATTTTAAAAGAAGGGAGAAAGAGGGTTTGAAAACAGTGTATAATGAATAAAAGAAGAGTGAGTTGAAGCAGAGTATTAATCGGGTTGGGACGTCCTTTTAAAACCTTTACAAAAAAAGGGGGGGGGGAGATGAATAGATGTATTTGAAACCTGTGTCTAATCAACAGCAGAACATCAAACCCCAAGAGAAATAGAAATGAATTAAGAAGTAAAGATTAAGAGAGTAATAGAAAATAGAACAGGTAAAAACAGATTTAAAAAAAAAGGGGGGGGGTTGTCGGTGTTCTCCTGGAGTCTGTGTGCTTTTAATGTGAAGTCTTTCTGTCTTCGTCCTGTTTTGGAAGCTCAGCTTGCTGTTTTCAGGGGCCCTCCGTTGGCGCCCTCTTCTGTGCTGCTCCCAGCCCCTGTCGGCAAGCAGATCGCGCCTCCTCCCAACACTGGGTCAGGTGCAGCTCTCCTCTGCTGTGGGCGGGCGGGTCGCTGCTCCTCCGGATGCCGCAGTCAGATGTTGCAGACTGGCCGGGTAGGAGGGCGGGTCGTGCCCCCTCCCAGCACCTCGGTCAGGGGCTGTGTTCCTGCCCGAAAGGCGGGGGGGGGGGGCCTCTCTCCCTCTACCTGCACCACCGGTAGTTCCGCTCTCTGTGCGGCTGCGCGCTCCGCCCTGGTCGGCGCTCCGCAGGTGGGCTCAGGGAAGACCAAGGGACAGCCCTGTCCCCGCTCCGAGCCAAAACCCAGCTCCTTGTTTGTCTTTGTGGAGCAAGTTCTCTGAGGTACCAGGATGGAAGGATCCTATCTGCCCCAGGCTGCAGGCCAGTCTCAGTCTGGCCTTTGAGGCTGCTAAGCCCTTCGGTGCGGATGCAGGTTTTGCCCCCGCCCCCGCCTGAGTTCCTAGCGCGGAGGATATGGCGGCTGTGCCTGAGCCCCGCCTCTCTTCCCCCGAAAACTTTCCGCGGGTTTTCAGAGATGGGGTTGTGCACCCTTTCCCCGAGAGCACATCAACCTTGCTGTTTTATGGAGGGCCCAGGTTGTTCTGCCCTGTGCACCCACAGCCACGGCGCGCAGCCCCTTGCGTTCCCCCGGGGCTGCCTCCGTGCAGCCGCCCCCGTCCTCCGCCCGGCTTGTGCAGCCTGGCCCTGCCCGCGGCTGCCGGCCCGCGTCTCAGGCTGGGTGTTGGGGGGACGCTGTGTGCCCGTTTAACTTAGTTCTGTTAGTCAAGGGCTGCTCTGTACAGATCCGAGCCTCGGAGGCTCCCCCTCCGTCCCGCTGGCCTCTCAGTTGGAGAGGGGAGACCCAACGAGCGAGCACCAGTCCTCCTTGGCCGCTCCCTCCCCGCGGGACCCGTCCCGCGCTGCTTTGCCTTTTGTTCTTTTTTTTTTCCTTTTCTCCTACCAGATTTTTGGTGTCTTTATCTTTTGAAGAGGGCGATGTTCTGTCGGAGTTCCACAGGTGCTCTGGTTGGCTGAGTGGGTCTGTAGATGTGGGTCTTGGTGTATTTGTGGGAGAGGGTGACCTGCGAGCGTCCTTCTACTCCGCCATCTTCTCCGTCTCCTCGCAACTTTACATTTTTATGAAGTAGATACACTGGAGACATTAATTAGAATTTAGAAATAACTGATCTCATCTTTTTGGTTTTTATCGGAAGCTAAATGTTCTGTCTCTTCCTCCTCCTTTTTGACTTGCTTATTCTCTTCATATCATTTAGTAACTTGGGATTCTCTGCTCATGTGAAGGAATGGAGGCTAGGGTTACGACAATTAGAAGCCAATAACGTTGGCTGATCACGTTTCCAGACTATTTCCATGTTTCCTCTCGTATAGCTTCCTGCGAGCTAGTCAGTTGCCTGCAGTGTTTTGCGGCAGAGGGCGGAGAAGGGAAATCTTCCTGGTAGATGGGTGACTCTAAGCCAGTGACCAAGTTTTTATCTTTCCCCAAGAGCTAATAGACAGGTGCACCGGGGCTTTCTGCGAGCAAGGTGGTTGGCCCAGAGGCACTGTGAGATGGGAGATGGAGCCTCTGGGGTCTTCTTTTTACTTGGGTTGAATGCTCAGTGTGGGTACTACAGACTCATTTCTGGATCTGATATAATTTGCTTAATAAGGTGCAAAGATCCTTTAAGTTTTTATTCCATCATTGGTCCTGTCTCTTATTTACTCAACGTGTGAATTCACTTACGTTCTCTGTGCCTAGCAGAAGCAAACGTCTTGGTCCGTAGCTCCACACGTGGTCGTGGAAGCCATCACATTTGCATCTCAGGGTGCTTTTCCAGTAGATGCAGCCTCAGTCTGTGGTGGTGAAGTCTTCAGAGTGTGGCTTCATTTCATTAGTTGTTCTATATGTAATTAGAAGGATAGAGACTGGCCACGAGCGTCTTGTTTGTTTCCAATGGTTGTCCCCACAAATGAAGACAAACCCGGATGCTTAAAACAACAGAAATGTGTTCTCTCACGGTTCCGGAGGCTGAAAGTCTGAAATGAAGGTGTTTGTGAGGTCTGTTCCCTCTGGGACTCCCGGGGAGAATCTGATCCATGTTTCTCTCCTAGTTTCTGGCGTTTGCCAGCCGCTCTCGGGGTGCGTTAAGGGCTTGTAGGTGCGTTGCTTCAATCTTTGACTCTGTCTTCATTCACGTGGTGTCCCAGCCTATGAGCTGCCTCTGTGTCCAAATCCCCTTCCTACTGTAAGCACACCAGTCTTACTGGATTTAGAGTGCTCCCCAGTACCATGCGGCCCTTATCTACCTCGGTTACACCTGTGAACACCCTGCTTCCCAGTGAGGCCACCTGCACAGGTTCCAGGTAGACGTGATCCCTGGAGAGACACTGTTGAACCCAGCAGGAGTGTCAGGGGGTTGATTCCACTGCCGTCCTGAGCTGTTTCCCCAGCGCCCAGGTTTTCCATCACCGGAAGTTAGCTGGACACACCTGGCCTTTCCTCATTGACATTCAACACAAGAGAAGCACCAGTTCAGCAGGTCCCTACTTCACTTACGGAGGTTCAGTCACATCGAGCCCGAGGAAAGCCCAGTGCGGAGGACTGTGCGGCTCACAGATTGAACTGTAATCTGCCTTCGGGCAGACTGTCCCAGGCTCCCCCTGCTTCTTCGCCCTGTCACTCTGAGATGGGAGACGGAGCATCTGGGGGTCTTCCTTTCGCTTAGGTTGAATGCTCGGCGTGGGTACTACGGACCCATTTCTGGATCTGATATAATTTGCTTAATAAAACACAGAGATCCTTAAGGTTTTTATCCCATCATTGGTGCTGTCTCTTCTTCTCCCTCACTCACAGATACTTCCCTTCTCTCTCTCTCATTTTTGTTTCTTCTTTTTGTATTTCTTTGGTCACATTAATGAGACTTTATCCAGCAGGAAAAAAAATTCTTTGATTTAGTTTGCCGTCCTCACAGACACTGAGAACAGTCCCTTGCTTCTCTTGCAGGATCATAAACCTTGTGCCTGCACTTAGCAGGCATTCAATCAGCCTTTTTAAATGAATTTGTAATTGTAGGCATGAAATATATCTAAGACAGTGAAGGGGAATTTTGGAGGGTGGAAAACCTCTTGTATTAAAAAAAAAAAAACTAAAAAACAAAAAACCCTTGTAATTGTTCAATTAAAAAAAATCCTAAAAAACTTATAATTGTTCAATTTTTTTTAAATCCTAAAAAATTGGAATTGTTCAATTTTTTAAGAATCCTAAAAAAAAACCCTCAAATATCTCTGAAATCACATGACACTCCAAATCGGTGTGATTTAAGACAGATGAAGAGAACAGAGGGAAATATAATTATTTATTGAACACAATTGTGTGGCAGGAACTATGAAAGGACTATTCCAAAAGTCATTTAGTTTTCATGGAAGTTCTAGGGGCCCAGAATTCCTCCCACTTTATAAATAAGGGAGCAGAAGAAGTGACCGGTTACTTGTTAAGTAGTTGTTAAGTAACTTGGTCAAGGTTTATAGCGACTAAGTGGTGAAACTGAGAGTCAAGGTCTCCCTGAGTCAAGGTCTGCGTTCTTCCCATCGCACCTTCTTATAATTCCCGCGGTGGTTGTCCCCGGGACCAGGACTGGTCACCGTTCCTTACAGACTCTTGGAAAGTGTCGCACATCTTCTCTGATTAAATGGCGTTTATAGACTTAGCAATTATTTCTGAAGAACCAGAGAACCCTGGCTTGATGACTCAGGAAGTCTCTGACCCAGCTCTTCTTTGAGACCCCAGTGGTCACTCCGAGTGGCCTCACGCGGAAGGAGGGGAGCAGAGCACTGATCGTGGGATTTGGATGGAGGACACCATTTCCATGTCCCTGCCTGGCCAGCCCCGGCTGAATCGTACCCAGCACCTTGCTGGCAGTTCCCAACCAGATTGTCTTCCTTTTTGAAACAAATTCTTAAATGCTTATGTTCCAGGAATTGTTCTGTGCAGCCTCTGAAAAGTTTAGGGAAACATACTTGTCATATCAGAAATGAATGTCATGCTGTTCCTCACGCAGGATGAGTAGCTTCCTGTGATAGGTCAGTTGACCCAGTGCCAAACAGTTGAGAGAGGAAGGCCGTGTGACGATGAAACCTGGCCTGACCCTAAGGAGGGGGTCAGGAAGAGAACACAGAAAGTGGTACCTTATCCACTTGAGCTCGAAGCTGGCCGCTCTCAATCAAGTGAGGAAGTTGGTTGGCAATCTCCATCCATGGCCGATAATGATCCGGAAGCTCTCTCTGCATTCAGAAAATAGACATCTCAGGGTTTGAGAACTCTCCGGGAGGAAGCCTGGGGTAGTGGCTGCTTTCAGATTTCAGTCTGAAAGCAGAATTCAGGTCAATTCAGTTCGGCAAATATTGAGAATTCAGTCTCTGCGGGGCACTGTACTAGGTACGGCAGAGATACACAGGTGACAAAAGCACAGCCCTTGTGCTTAAGGAACACGTAGTCTCGTGAGGGGTAAATACAGTGCAACCAGGCGCATCTCAGTGCAGTATCGTATGCTCAGCGACTAATGTGCATGCGAGCTTACGACTTGCAGAGGAGGAAGTGGCTAATTCTGTCAGCTGCTCTAGAGAATTAAAGGGAAATATTCATAGGAATATGACAGTTAGGGCCAAGATTACGGTCTGAAAGTGACTTTTTTTAGGTGGCAGTTTGAAGATGGGAAGGAAGTGAAACGGGATTGTGGTTCAATAGAGATAACTGCTTCTTGGGACTACAGGTGATTCAGTGTTACTAGAAGATAAAGCTTAAGAGAAAGGAGGGTGAAATACGAGGGCGGAAAATCAGACCAAGTGGGCTTTGTGTGGAATACATCAAGACTTTATTTTTATGGATGTTGGTGACATGGTTCTATCTGAATTTTAGGAAGATCATTTTTCTGGGAGGATTTTGAGATACAAAGTCAGACTAGGAAGCTTTTGAAATACTGTTCAAAAACTGAACTTACACAATGACAGTGAATTTGGAAAGAAGGAAAATATTCCCCAAAAAATTGGAAAATAAAACTGAAATGATTTGTTTTAGGGGTGGAGTTGGGGCGGAAGGCAAGACGATTCCTAGCCCAATAGCATCCTTTTTTTTTTTTTTTTTTTTTTTTTTTTAGGAAAGCCATAAGGCAGTAACAAAGGGGAAATTTGTGTTTGAGGGTGATTTCCATTTAAGAATAAGAAACTGGCGTGGTTTATGGTCTGCTGCCATCAGAGGCAGAGACAAAATAAAAGGCGAGAGGGAGAAATTAAAAGTAAAGGGTCAAGAGGAAGAGGAGGAGGAAGGTGAGGAGGAGCCCAAATGGAACATCTGGTTTGACGCAACGGAATGAGAAAGCTTGGAGTTTATGGGACTTTGTTTCTTGTGAACACATTTTCTCAGCCAGTGGGGATAGCAATTCAGGTCACGTGGCTTGAGGAGCGGGGTGAGTGCTGAAATAATTAGAGAAGGGAAAGGAACAGGAAATTCAATATGTAATATCCTGTGTATATTGTAATGATATTACAAACCTAGGGAAGTTTGAAAACTATAAGTTTGGAGAGATATAGCTCTATATGAGGCATAGATCTTATACCCAGAAGTCACTTGTTGAAAGTCCTCTGCCACTCAGAATCTAAAATGAATCTGGGTGAACCTAACACCCAACATGCAATCTCTGAAAACTGGAGACTTTATGTAACCCCTCCTTTTCTGTCTTGGACCTTGACTCAATTCAGGACCAGTTGGGCACCCTTTACCGGCTTTCCCAGTGAATCCAATTGACACCAAATGTGATCATTTTCAATTTTTAGTATAGATATTATCCGGGGGGGAGGAATTTTCCCCTCCACACATCTTGGTTTCTTGTGGCTGGGCTAAATGTAAAATTGACCCAAAGCAGATTAACAGGAGAAAAATAAATTTTAGTTTGTGCACTCACACGAGTCTCGTAGAAATGAGACTTAAGAAGTGGCCAAAGCAGGCAACTTTTAAACTTTTTGACAAACAACAAAATTGTGAGGAATTGACAGGACAAAGAAGCTTAGCCTTTGGGGACTTAATTAATGAAGAATCTAAACAGAGTTAGGGCTCGGGGTGGTCAATGAAGGAGGTAACAGGTTTGCTTATGCAGGCTTCTCGGCCCGAATTCCCTACCTCTGGTGATAAAGGGTGTCTTTCTACCTTCAGGTGCAGGGAAGGCCCTCTCACAAGAGAGATTTACTTCCTGCTTAGGGAGAGAGAGAGGAAGAACGAAGTCCCTCTTGCATTGACTCTAAGTAACTTTAATTCAAAATAATCAATATGCCTTGAGGCCTATTTGAGGGTAGCTTGCCCTGGGCCCCAGCAACTTCCTCTCAGAAGAAATCACATCAAGGTCTCCTCTTCATATGTGCCTCACCCTGTACCCCAGCTTCTGGGAGGAGGCAGTCTCCTGTGCTCCCCCTCCTCTTCTCCCAAATAGAAAAACATTTATAAGCATGGGGGTTTGATTTTCCCTAGCCATGCTCAGCGGTGGTGCAGAGTCGAAAAGGCTGATAAATGAAACTGACCCATGTCTGGGGACTCACAGCGTCGCAGCAGAGTTAATAGTGGCAGCGAAAATAAAGGCAGAGAGATTTATGCTAAACTGACTCTGAGCTGGCAAATTTTTCTTCTCATCTGCACGATGCATATGTTTCACGAGCAAAACTTGAATGCAGTTGCAAAGACAATGGACAATGATGTTTCCAGGAGATGCAGAGTGAGTATTCAGACGGTCCTTTTAAAGTGGGTTTTGTAGGGGGCAGGGGTACTGCTCAGTGTTAGAGCACGTGCTTCACATGTTGGAGGTCCTGGGTTCAACCCCCAGGACTTCTTTTAAAATAAAAATAAATGTAAAAAAGATAAAATGGGTTTTATGAAAAGTTGTAACTACATCACCACCTCTGTCCTTCTTCTTTGATGCCTAGGGAAGGGATCATGTTCTGGGAATTAAATTAAAGCTTCCTGGATTTCTGCTTCCTGGCTTGCATGGACACCCTTAATACTACATTTTGCCTCAACCTAGGATACACTCTGTTCTTTCATGTTTCTTGTTCTTTCCCTTTAGAGTCCTAGCATCTTCTTTCCCTTCCTCCTCTTCTTCATCCTCTCCCTTCTTTGGACTCCCATATCGCTTGGGGTGCCAGGTGTGGTCCCCATCCATCATCCCTTGGAAGCTTGTTAGACGTGCATATTCCTGGGCCCTGACTCCAGATGCATTGCATCTGAAACTCTGGCCCGGGACCCAGCGGTATGTGTTTTAGCAAGCCCCGGAGGTGAAGCTAATGTACCCAAAAGTTTGAAAGCCATGAACGTGGGAACCTTGAAAGTAAGGGGAGGAAAGCTTTTAAAGCTATTTCGCAGTCCGTTAAAAATGTGCTCACCCTCCCAATGGGCTTTTCCTCTAGAGATGGAAGAAAATGTTGAATTATGTAAAATTATTTTTTGATTCCTGGATTTTAAAAAAATATTTACAGTATGGGGGACAGGATCAGTTGATGAGATTTTTCACTAACTACCACCCTTTTGGTGTTAGTTAATACTTACCTGTCACATCTGTTTTAAAACCTGTATACACTTCCAGTATTCTAGTAATGACTGTTACTAATTGCTTATAGTTTTTCACTCTCGTTAACAAGTCTGAAACAGTCATCCTTACACACGTATTTTTAGGTGGTTTCTCATTATTAGGACAGATTTATAAAAGTGGATTTACTGGATTAAAGATTCTGCACACGAACAGGTTTATACTGTAGAGCACAGAGAACTGTATTCAATATATTGTAGTAACTTATAATGAAAAAGAATATGCAAATGAATATGGCTATGTATATGTATGACTGAAAGATTAGGCTGTCCACCAGAAATAATTGACACATTGTAAACTGACTATACTTCAATTAAAAACAAAAAGATTCTGCACATGGAAAGCTTGAGAACTACTTCTTTTACTTTTTAACAGAAAAAGTACATGAATTAATAATCGCAGTTATAGTATGCACTATATACCAGGAGTGCCAGTTTATCTATGATTCTCACAGCACTGTGCATTACCAAATTTTTTTGTTTTGTTGTTTTTAAGTTATAATACATGTTGTATTATTTGCACTACAATTCTATAATATTTCAGTATCTAATAAACTTATTAAAATAGCCATCCAAAAATACACCTTTCTCAGAAATGGTGATTAAAAATAGTGCAATCCATGTTTAATGGAAAGACAGCCAAAAAGCACTAAATTTATAAGATGGAAAGTAAAAGTGTACTAATTCTTACCCTCCCGTCTAGAATGACGACCCCTGGAAGTTTGTTACGTGGTTTTCCAGAATCTGTGTATGCTGTCATTCTGTTGTTTAAATTTACATTTCTATGATTATTAATGAGTCTGAATATCTTTTCCTGTGCCTCGGTCATTGCATTTTGGGTGCGTTGTAAAATAGGCATTCGGACCAAGGTAGTCAGATGAACCAACATTTTCATTATGCCACTGGGTTTTAAAGGACACTTAGAAAGTTCCTAATATCATTTCTTTTAGATTATCTCTAGTTTAATTGTTGGTTCTTAAATCTTTAATCCATCTATGGGATAGGCCGTATTATCTCATTATTTCCATTTTGAGATAGAGGAAGTTCAAGCCGACAGAAATTGTATAACTTTTCCAAGGTCACACATCTGGTCAGTGGCCAGGTCAAACCTCTTCTGACTCCAAGTTCAGTGTACTTTCCAGTATGTCCTGAAAGTAAACATGGGGACAGACAGTGGGCCGGGGAGATGAGGGGCTGGGGTAAGGGGACCAGAAGTCGAGAGACGCTTCACATGCTTTTCTTCCTCTCATTCCAATGATTGGAAGACCCAGAGGTGTGATGGACAGGAACATTCAAATCTTTGGCCTTCCTTTCTTAATAAAAATCACGTTCTTGTTTTAGGTTATTTTTTTCCTGGACTTTTACATCTGTCAAAGTATGATTTTCAAAAAGTTAAAAAATGACTCATATGTATATGGAATGTATGGCCAAGACAAGTGAGGTGGCAACAGTCTGGGGAGAAATGATGGTGGACTGGACCAGGTGGAAAAGAAAAAGGTGGACAGCTAGGAGATACAACTCAGAGACAGCGCTGAACCACTCATCTTCCAGTGAATCAATGGGGGAGAGTGAAGATTATTGCGAGGCTCCCATGCAAAATGTGCAGTTAAGATTCACACAAGGCTTGGTTCAAACTGAGCACCTACCAATGAATGATTTCTCCTGTTATATTATTATACATTATAAAGGGGCTATCACAGGAAATAAGAAAAACTCAACTCTTAATGAAATATGAGAGAATGGTATCTATCAGTCTTGCTCATGAAAATCTGAATCGAAACCCCATTTGGAAAATTGTAAAAGATCAATTTTATTTTTTGTCTAGACGTGTGAAAACTAAATGGACCAATAAGCATAGAGGAAATGAAAAATGTGATTAAAAACTTACCACCTAAAATTTCTTTGGTCTTACGATCAAGTTCCATAGGATAGACAAAGATGAGAAAGCATCCAAGGGGGTCTCATGAAGATAACATAACCTCAGGACTAACCCTTGAAATAGACTATGTATGAATACAAAAAGGTAACTCTTTTTTTTTTTTTAATAGAGGTACTGGGGTTGAACCCAGGACCTTGTGCATGCTAAGCATGCGCTCTAGCACTGAAAAAATATAATTCTTAAATAAAATATTGTCAAATTGAATTCAATAATATATTCAAAGATCAATCAATTTGGAGCATTATTATATTTTGTTATTGGGAAGTTATTATTATACACAAAATGAGAAAAACTCAGAAAAAGTATAGAAAAGATTTGGAGAGAACATTTTGATAAGCTGTTTGAGGACACACCAGAGTAACAGTAAACGGTTGCTCAGATGCCTTCCAAGGTGGAACTTGACAATGATCAGGTTTTCTTCTCTTTACTTTTTCTCTCTCTCTCTCTCTTTTTTCTTTTTTTTTGCTTTTTCCTAAGGGATAGGTAAACATATTTGGGACCGAAGCCCAGTAGCCGTGGACAGCAGCCGCAGGAGAGAGTTTCACGGTCTCTGTCCCTTCCCTGTACCCAGAATGAGAGCTCAGGTGTTTCTATAATAAATACTGGACAAATAGTAAAAACTTTTCATAGGCACCAAATCAATTCACTCATCTATGGGGCCTCCCCTCCCCAGATCTTTGGTTCTGGTCCCATACTTTCAATGAAAATTTTCTTTAGTCTGGAGTACAGAGTTTCCATTAATCTTTTTACTCACATCTGTATCCTTAGGCCTCTACCTAAGTGCCTGAAAAAAAAATTCACTAGATTGAAACAGAAATGAAATTCCAGTACAAAATTGAGGGCATAGTAAATCAGGCAAGGGACATTAACTGGACGCTAGAGAGAGAGAACAAGTGGCTGGAGGTTAAAATGAAGGATGGGGAAGTGGTCCAAACAATTGCCCTCAAAATTAGCTGATGGTTACAAGTTAGTTTTAGGAACAAGATATGAAATGTTTGCGCAGATGGTTTGCTTTGAATTCAGACAGCAAGGGTAGATTAGACACAGATGTTTTAGGTATCAGTTTAATGTACAAAGAGAGAAAAACTGAAATTAACCAAAATGTCTAGTGTGCCATTTAAATGTCGCAGTGCTGTATCGTGCAAATGGGGTTTAATGAAACCATGAAAATTGTATTATTAAGACTGGTTAATTTCAGGCAAAGGTTTATTATTTTATAGCATTGAGTTAAAAATGCACAATGCAGACTTTGATATGCAACAGAATTACAACTTTACAACTTGGCAGGCACACACACAAGTACCTGCCCCGACATACACACCCTTAGATAAATTGCACCCCCGACACCAACGGTATTTTGATTTTGTGGTGGAGCTGTGAATAATGAGTGTCCTACTCTTTTCCATTTTCCAATTTTTGTTTAATATGCTTTTATTTGTTTAGTAAGAGAATCGCCATATTTAGAATATTTTCTCATAAAAATACTGTGTGACTAATGAGGAATCATACTTCAGTAGTCTCCCAATTTCTAAAGATCAATAATAACATAGTCATTGAAAGTAAGATTTCAAGCAGAGGATTGTCCGTTTATGGCACTCATTAACCTGAGATTATAGATAATTGAAAGATTTTGTATCAGTAATGGGAGTCATAAGATGTTATTAAAAGCAGTTGGGAGATACTTACAATAATTGTATGTTTCAAAATCATATTGACACATACTTTGATAACTATTGATGTAATTACAGTATGAAATGTGATAAAATACTCCATTTCAAGTTGATCACAATTTAGGAAATCTAGGCTGCATGGTAACAACTTAATCCTGTTGTCAGAAGAACGCAGAATTGTGCCTCACCTCGTGTTAAGTTCTAGACTCAAACCGCAGAGTGTCAGAATTATGAGGGCTTTTATGTAGGAAGATCTGACTTGTAGTGGTTGCTCACTCTGATCCTCACAGCCTGCCCAGGAACTGTTATCCTCACACAACCAAAATAGGTCAAAAGAGACCAAATACGACTTCTAGCTTTAAACCCAAGAAGAGATTTAGCTGGACTTCAGAATCATCTCAGCACAGCTGTTACAGCGTCTGTCTATGCCGTTAAACAGAATGTGTCACGTTAACTACCTACTGTTTCTCAACTAGAGTAATGGATAGAATTTCCTTAAAGGAATAATTTTCATGGGTCCCCGAGAATAATTTCCCAAAGATCCAAAGACCTCAGTTGGAAAAAAAAGAAAAGAAGAAGAAACTAAAATTTTACTTTACGGAAACATCTTCCAATTGCAAGTTATCTCTGTAACATAAAATGTTTCCTTTTAATATCTAGTCAGAGAAGAAAAACACAAAATTAAAAATCGTATTTATGTGCTCTCTGGAATGTATCTTTGCTTCCCTTTCCTGTCCCACTCCGCAGGCAACCACTTCAGAAACGTGAATCTAGCTGATCCTTTTAAATCGAAGCAGAGAGAAGAGGTCTCTTCTCCTATGTGACTGTGGTCACATGATTACAGTGCTCGCATTTGGAAAAACAAGTCTGGAAATTCAGCTCCTGTGGCTTAACTTAACTGTCTACCCTTTGCCCATATGGTGACTTCTCATAGTCTCGCTTTCCTCTGATTTTTTGTTCTCAATGAAGCATAGTCGATTTACAATGTTGTGTTAATTTCTGGTGTCCAGTATAGTGATTTATTTATGCATATTTATATACATATATATTCCTTTTCATATTCTTTGCCATTTTAGGCCATTACAAGGTATTGACTATGATTCCCTATGCTCTACAGGAGGGTCCTGTTGTTTATCTATCTTATATGTAGTAGTTAGTCCTCTGATCTTAAAGCTACAGTTTGACAGCATAGCATGTGAATTTTCTTCAGAACATCGAGGTCAGACTGGTGAACAGTCTGCTGCCAAAACCCATCAGTACTTAACTGGGTCCTCGTGCCTCCTTGACCACTCTGTGTTTCACACCTTCATGTCTCACTGTCTTTCACCCTCCCACGCCTGGATGCTCAGCTTCGAGATATTCAGGACAAGACAAAGCTTTAGTTCCCCTTTTGTCCAGGTTCCCCCCTCCCTCTGTTTCTTCACCTCACTCCCTGTAGTGGGTTGAACAGTGTGCCAACCCCCATCCCCCAGCCCCGACCGGCAAACATAAGTTCACTTGGAAACTGAATGTGGCCTTATTTGGAAAAGGGTCTTTGAGGATGTCATTGAGTTAATGATCACAAGATGAGCTCATCCTGGATCGAGGCGGATCCGATGGCAGTGTCCCGACAAGAGAAGCTGTAGGCAGGAGGGAAGGAGATGCAGGTGCAGAGAGAGCAGAGTGATGCTGCCACACCAAGGAGCACCTGGGGCCCCGAGAAGAGGGAAGAGACAAGGATGGGTTCTGCCTTCGAGCTTTTGGAGGAGGAGTGGGCCTGGCGACGCCTGACTTCAGACTTCTGACCTCCGGAACTCGGAGAGAACACATTTCTGCGTCCTAAGCCACCAAAATGTCGGTAATTTGTTACAACGGTCCTAGGGAATGAATTGACTCCCTGAGCCTCCTTTTGACTGGAAGTAGCAGATATTTTTCCAATGCTCGATTTTTGCCTCCTTTCTCAGATCTGGCAGCTCACCTCCACATTGTCTTACGCTTTTCTGCAGCTCAGATATCCTGAGTGAGGAACTCTCAAGTTGTTTCGTTGTTCTGAATTCCAGTTTCTAGAGGTCTGTCTTGGCTGTCTCTACGTCCACTTCCTTACCCCTGTCCACCCGGTTCCCCCTTGGCTCCTCTCCCTTCTCCTGGCTCCTGAATTTTGGCACAGAAGGAAATCCGTATCCCACCAAACACATCTTTCTTTATTGATCTGCGCTAAAGATTATGAAATCTGATCTCTTTGTGTCTCTCTCCACTGTATTACCCTCATTGCCTCAAATCCCCATTCGCCACGATCAGGCATATGCCCCAGACAGCAGCAGAGATGGCAATAATTTTCTCAAGGAAATATCTGATTTCTTCCTACCACCACTTTGTATCAGGAAACTGTAGCCTCCTGTGTTAATTATGTTTCTATTCTGCTTTCGAAGCAGCTTGAGTCCACCACTTCTCTTAGGTGCTTTGAATTTCTACAGAAGAGTATGTATTTTTCCCAAATGCTTGCTTAATCACCGTACAGAATAAAGTTTGCGGCTTCCCCATGACTATTTGCGCCGTTCCTTTTCTTCTGCTCCATCGCACCTTTAAAATGTCCCCCTTCCTTTCTGTCTGTATTTAAACTGCTTCGAGCTCTTCTTACTGTTTCTCATAGTTTGTTAGGCTGGAGATTCTGAATTAGCTTCTGGCTGGGATCCTGGCATCAGTATTTATTTTACTCTCCCCAGTGAATTTTGGTGTGCAGTCCAGGAACACCTGCTCTCACTCACCCTGCACATAATGTTCTGCTAGGAATATATTCATTTATCAGATGTGTGAGATGCAAACTCTGAGCCAACGTTCAGGTTCTCTCAGTCCTACTGCAGTCCGGTCTCCTGCTGTCGTCTCTCGTGACCCCACTTTTCCTGTCAAGCTAATTTCCTCATCTTCTTTATGTCTAAAGAAAGAGCCCTCTGTACCCACCCACCCAAACACATGCAAACACAGGACCTGTGCTCTGGCAAGGGAGTTTTGTGGCTTATGTAGGGACCTGGGTCTGAAAGCTGGCTGTTTTCCTCACTGAAACACAAGACTCTGGAAATGTTTCAGAGTTTACAGAAATAGTGGAGGAGAGTATTTGAAACCGAGTCCGCCCTCCCACAAAGCCAGAGTGTTTGCTGATTCATTGGCTTGACTAAGTTTTCTTCGCAGAGACTTTGGAGTAAGCCTTTATGGTAAGTTAGTAAGCAAGCTTGCTGGAAGAGCATGCTGGGGTATGCCCTCGGCATGGTCAGTATCTGATATTTCCCAATGTGTCGTCAGTTGTGACACCACTGTGGCCTGGTGATGGGTGGTGACAGATTCTTTCCTGATCAGTTGAGCAAGCCTGATGCAGATTCTGGTGTGTGAAGACTCTTCCCCAAAATGGAGATGTTTCACATTCTCCCACAAGTGAAACCAAAACTCAAAGAAAGAATTGCAGTCTTTGGCACTCTGACATAGGGCTGCGAGAGTAGACCCAGTTTTCCAGGAAGTGTTTCTGTGAGCTCCAGAATGGAATTCTCCTCTCCGGGTACCCATCAGCCGAACCGCAGGACAGATACAGTCTTGTGTTGGCTCAGCAAGCCACAAGCACTGAGTGGTGGCATTGTTTCCCATCTGGTTTTCTTGTTTACAAGAAAGGAAACGGAAAAGAAGGGTACACAGTGATGGTGACCTTACCCCATCGGGGCTGGAGGATAGCCCTAGATCTCCATCTAAATACATGTGAAAGCTGAAGGGCAGGCAAAGCTTCTGATTCATTCAAGGTCCCAAGGGTTAGTCAGTGCGAGGTAGGGTGACTGAATAATTCTGGTTTGCCCAAGACTTTGCTGGGTTAGCGTGGAAATTCCTGCATCTTGAAACCCCTTCAGTGTCTAGCAAAAGGACATTCTTTTTTTTTTAATTGAGATATTTTACAATTTTTTAATTGAGGTATTTTTTTAAATTGAGGTATTTAATTGAGGTAGTTTACAATGGTGTGTCAGTTTCTGGTGGACAGCATGATGTTTCAGTCATCCATATACATCCATATATTCCTTTTCATATTCTTTTTCGTTAGAGGTCACTACGAGATACTGAATAGAGTTCCCTGTGCTGGACAGTAGGTCCTTGTTGTTTATCCATTTTATATATAGAAGTTAGTATCTGCGAATCTTTGAACTCTCAATTTATCCCTTCCTACCCGCTTCCCCCCCCCCCCCCCGGTAACCATAAGTTTGTTTTCTGTGTCTGTGAGTCTGTGTCAGTTTTGTAAATAAGTTCCAGTTGGACATTCCTGGTCACCCTGGTGGCAGTGTCAGAGAACACAGTCCAGTGTTCTGGGTTACAACTTTCCTCTGCACTCTGAAGTCATTGCTTTTTTTAAAATTGTTGTCTAGTTGATTTACAATGTTGTATTGGTTTCTGGTGTACAGCATAGTGATTCAGTTGTGTATATATATATATATATATATATATATATATATATATATATATTCAGTTGTGTGTATGTATGTATGTATGTGTGTGTGTATGTATATGTGTGTGTGTGTGTGTATATATATATTCTTTTTCATTACAGGTTACTAAAGCCATTGAATATAGTTGGTTTCCTGTGCTATTCAATTGACCTTCTTGCTTATCTATTCTGTACATAGTGCTTTGTATCTGCCAATCCTGAAGTGATTACTTTCAACGCTCAGGTTACTTGCAGACCTGTGACTTGCTCTCACAACTCCCAGCTCTACAGAGGGCTTTGGGGACCAGCAACTAGGTCCTGCCTTCGTCTGTATTCCTCTGTTAACATACTCAGGTATTTGATAAAAGTTTATTGAATTCCAGCCCATTCATTAGTCACAGTTAAAGGACCAATGAGGCCGATGGAAGGAAAAAACTGGATCTAATAAGTTACGGCAATGACTGCAACGTGGGGTCCCTGGATTCTTCATAGTAGCCTTGAGCCTTATTTATGACGTAGTAGAAAAAACATGTCAAGCATCCTGAGTACTCACTCCCTGCCTAACCGCCTCTGCCTCTTTGCTCCCTCCCACGTGCTAGTGGAGACCGTTTTGATAATTTGCTTTCTTTTCTCTCTTACCCCAAATGCTCCCTGCAAATAAATTCCATGTGGCACTTAAAAAAAAAAAAAAAAGAAAGAGTCCTGAGTACCACTAGTTCTGTTTTTGTTGCTAATATGCCTCTGGGCGGGCTACTTCTGGTTTCAGCTAGTCCAAATACAAAGGACAGGGGTGGGACCAGATGGTTTCCAAGTTTTCTGACAGTTTTAACATTTTAGACCTCACACTACGTTCAAAGATTAAACAGGGTTAACTGATGAAACAGAATTGCATTACAGGTTGACCGATAAGAACGGTTAAGTAATAAGCACTATTTGTTCTCAAGTGTTCTTTCCTCTTCTCGGCAATTTCTGTGAATCCCTAACCCCCCTACCAGCCTCAGTGGCACCCAGTGTCTCTTGTTTTCTCTGTTCTCTTCCACTAGCAAGTCAAGATAAATTGATCTGCCCATGCAATTAATCTTTATCTGACTTCTGTCTTAGTGTTGTTTTTTTTTTTTTTTTTTTTTTGATAACTGCCCATTTGTTCCTAAGTTTACTGGACTGATTGGCAGTCCTTTAAAAGAAACGGAGAGTAAAACATCCCATTTGAACTGCTCTGCTGTGGCTGTCACGCCTCTTGCTGCGCGTTATGTGTGTTATCTGTCTCATGTCAGCGGCTTGGCACTTACATTGCACCTTTCTTAAAGAGCACATGTATTAAACAAACAAACCAATCAGCATCTCAAGAAACCTTTTTCTGACTTCGCCCAGGGCTCTGTCCTTACCAGAGGACTTGGAAGAAGAAAGCCATAGTCTTCGGAAATGTGAAATCTTCCTAAAGTCAATGATGGTGTTGTCTTCAGATTCGGACTCTGAGGCTCCATAATTTTGTTTGAAGTGTCTGCACCAAAGCTGCTCCTGAAGAGACAACTGCTCCAAAGCTGTGCAGTTATCTCGGGAACAGGGGAGAACCTTGGTCTGAGGTTGAATTCCACACTGCCGTGGACTTTCTCCTTCACAAAGCTGAGTAAGCAAGTAAATGCTGCTGATTAAAAGAAACAGGCAAACAAAACCAGCTCAGAAAAAAAAAAAAAAAAAAAAAAAAAAAAGCTCTTTTCTTTTCATGCTTGTGAATATAAGATTTGATTTGTTTACTTGTTTGTTTGTTGTTTTTGATTCCAAGCCATTCCTCTTTTCACTAGATCTGACTGCCAGGCTGTCTGTCAAAGGTACCATCAGGGTTTGAATTCACTTTAATGTGGACTGATTGGCAGTCCTTTAAAAGAAGTTTAAAGAAGTTAAAAGAAGTTAAAGAAGTTAAAAGAAGATGAGAAGTTCCAGGCAATAGACCTGCACTGTGAAAATTCCGAAAACGCTACGTTTTGCCCAGCAGACCCTTCACTTGGGTTGTAAGGTTGTAAACAAATTTATTTGAAAAGTAATTTGTCTATACACATCTTCTCCTCCCTCCCTTTCTCTAAGATAGATAGAAAAACTAAGGGCAGAACATGCTCTGAGAATTCGCGTAATGGTTCTCACGGAGGATGCAACCTGGAAGGTTCGTGTGGTCAAAAGTAGCCTAATGGATTTATGGTTCCTTAGCCCCTAAGAGCCGTCCTCAGTTACTCACTGCCCTCTCAGCCCAGTAACCCGACCAGTCACAAAGTTCAGTTTCTGATGCCTCCTAAATGCAACTTGTCAAATTTCCTATATGAAGTCTTGTTTTTTCCTTCAGTCTCACATGAGAAGAAGGCACAGGTGTTTTTGCTTCCTCTAGTCACGTTATTTTTCATCCGTTCCCTCTGCACCCTCTCAAGAATTTACTGTAACATTATAAAGGCACGGAATCAGAATATCAGAACTGAAAGTAACCTTACTCAATAAGTGATTTAGTTCAACACTCACAGTAAACTGGGAAAACCTGAGATTTATGGGAATGAAATGACTTAACAAATGTCCTTATGGGAGTTGGCATCAGAATTGACCTAGAACTTGGACCTGCTGCCTCTCTGCCCAGAACTTTCCCACTCAGTGCACTCAGCCAGGCGACCTGGCTGTGAATTTCGACTCTGTTTCCTCCTTAGTTAGCGGAGTTTTTAACAAGTGGCTTAACATTCCAAACCTATTTCCACCTCTGCGGAAAGCGGTAATCCCAGTGAATAAAAGAGAAACCTTACGTAAAGCACCTAGCAGATAGGTCACAGTAAATGCTATTT
This sequence comes from Camelus bactrianus, assembly GCF_048773025.1. NCBI lineage: Eukaryota > Metazoa > Chordata > Mammalia > Artiodactyla > Camelidae > Camelus > Camelus bactrianus. The sequence goes on along the minus strand of NC_133564.1, from coordinate 30,781,823 downwards.
TTCTCCTGTTCTTTTCCCCGCATTCTGCAAATCTATTTTTAATGTCGTATTTTTTTCTGGTTTCCTTTCCGATTAGCCTGACTACATCTTTTCTGTTTCAGTCGCTAACTCCTTTTCCTAGTTCAGACCGAAACATCTAAATATTTGCAGCATTATTATAACCCATTTATCTACCTCACTGTTCTTATGGATTTGCATCTGATCTTAACCATTAATTCTATGCCCAGGTACCTAAGTCTGCATCTTCAGCCTTGACCTTCCTTGCTTCCACATTCTAGGCCCTTGGAACGTGGTGGGCCAGTGACTATCTCAGGTCCTGCCACAAAATCGTTCAAGAACTCCTCACTGTAAGTTAAATAAAGCTCACATTTCCTTGGCCTGGCATTCAGTGTCCATCACCTGACCTCTAAACATCCTTCTGGTTGTGCAAAATTCTTCTGTCCCCTTGAACCTCTTTTGACATCATGTTTCAAGTTCTACCTGGTTTGCTTGTTACTAACATTCAAGCTTTGTATTTATCTCATCTTTTCTATTAGATTGTAAGCTCCTTGGCGAAGCCGTGTTTAACTCAGCGCTGTCTTTCCTTTAGCAGCACGTCCAGTGTCTGGAGTTCCACATATGTTTGTTAATCAGTCATCTCTCAGCATCTCATTTTTAGAGCTGGTGTCTGGATGCCAGGGAGCAGCTGGCGGTCTTTTCTGTTGCCCCGCCGGAGCACCAGAGACTCGCTCTGCAGTAAGGGACACAGTGGCCACGTGGAAATTTGCTCGTCATCTTTCTTATTGACAAAGAGGAAGTTGGTTAGACATAATTGTGCCCACGAACTTCCTCTCCTAATAGTGAGGCTTGTCGTTTCGGAGTCCTGGGTTCCATCGCCAGGTTTCCCGCTAACTGCTGTGGTATCAGTATGGAAGAAGGGTTCCATCTTTCTTAGTCTGGGTATTAGGGTCTTTTGGAAATGGACCAAGGAGCATTCAGAAAAGGAAAAAAAAAAACATTCACAATGGAAATTTTTAGGATATCATTTAAATGTTTTCTAAGTGCCGTTTCAGGCCTACATAGTTTTGCTTTCAGAGTGATAAAGTCCAAAATCTGAACTGTCAAAAGCTGCCAGCCCAAACAGTACTGGTACACTGAGGTTATCCTTGTACTGTTCATTAATGACCTCTTTGTTCATAAATTCAATGGGACTTTCTAGTCCCTTCTGATTAATTGTTCGAGCATCTGCAGTTTTGCTTCCTTCTTTGTTTTATTTTATTTTTTTAAATTTTCTTCTTGACCTCCCCTATGTCACGTATTCCTTCTGGTTTCATTCTACTTAAGACTAATAAGAAAAAACTAATAGTTAACACTCACTGATTTTTCCTCTGTGCCAAGGCCTGTGGTAAGCATCTTTCATGGAGGGTCTCAGGTAACCATCGCAACAGCCCTGTGGGTCAGGTACCAATATTATCGCCAGAATTCAGTTGAGGAAACAGCCCCTCGGGAAGGTTGTGTCAAAGCCTAAGGTCATACTTTCTGTGAGAGATGCAGTCAGGACTGGAGTACTCTGACTTTAAAGCCATCGCTCCTAACCCCTAGGGATGGCTTCCCTTCTTCGTTTTTTCTCTCTGTCATTGTTCTGGTTACAGTTTACCACTGGTGATCGCCAGAGTTCAGGTCCTGGACTCCCCTCTCTTCTTACGGCGTTCCCCCTGCCTGGGCGATCATCTCCATTCAGAGACTTCAGCCATCATGTCTAGGCTGGGGACTCCCAGCGTTTTGTTTCTAGTTGGATCTCTCCTGTCCTCTACTAGATATCCTTAGCACAACCACTCTCAAGAGGCATCTCAAGAAATACTTACGTAACACATCAAACATGTACCAGACTAACCTTCCATTAAGACAGGGGCAAATGCTTAGAAAACCTCCAGCGACCAGCGCAAGGTCCTGAGCAGAGAGCCCACTGCCAAGCGACAGACCCAAGGCTTCCTGACCACTTACTCTCTCACGGTAAGAACCAAGCTCATCTTCTCGCCCTCTAGTCTGTGCCTTGGTAAATGGTAGCTTTTAGAACTGGCAGTATGTTTTGAGAGGCCCAGTGAAGGATAAAAATGTAAGGACCCTTGCTCAAAATTATTGAGAATTTTAAGACACTGACAGTAGAACATTCTTAAGTCATGCAAGACCCGGATGTCCACAGCCTGGCCCTGGTGGCTCTGTGGACACAGCTGACCAGTCAGAGACCTGGAAGTCATCTGTCCATCATGTCCAACACAGCACCGTCTTACCAGTATGTCTTGATATTTCTTGTGTTTTCCTTGTCTCCAGTCTCCCTGCCGTTGTTTTCAATCCCTTGCCACTTCCCATCGGAGCACTATACACGCCAGTCCCTAACTGATCTCTTGGCCTCAAATCTAGTCCTACGGTTCTTTCCCATCAGTGCAGCCTTGGTCACTTTTACCGCCTCCAAGCTCATCACGCTTCCTTTCTTATCACTCCCCATTTTATCCCAACCCAACCACCACCACCCCCCCCCCAGCTACTACCAGAGTCCTCGAAATATTAATTTCTTTATAATGGGCAACACTTCTTTCAAATGGTCTTCACACATACAAATATCATGAAGTCATTTCTCCGCTTAAAATTGTTCCCTTTGTTTTCAGGATGAATTGAAACTACTTTATGCAGGGCCCTGGAAGCCAATCATGATTTCATTTCGCCAGCCAGCCACCCTTTTTATTCTTTTATGCTTCAGTCATGCTGAGCTCTGTGCACCTCCTCATGGAGGCCGTGCCCTGCTGTTCTTTGCACACCCTTCTTTCTCTTCCTGAGATTTTCTGACCTTTCTTTTATTTGTATGTATACTAATCACCCTTTAAAACTAATCCAGTGGGGGGGGGAAGGTATAGCTCAGTGGCAGGGTGCACACCTAGCATGCATGAGGTCCTGGGTTCAATCCCCAGTCCCTCCATTAAATAAATAAATATACCTATTACCTTCCCCCCCAAAATAAATTCTATTTCAAAAAGGTTACATTTTATTATTTTTAAATTTTTTTAATTAATTTTTTTAGGGGGAGGTAATCAGGTTTCTTTATTTAAGTATTAATTTTTCATGGAGGGACTGGGGATGGAACCCAGGACCCCGTGCATGCTAAGCACGCACTCTACCGCTGATCTACACCATCCCCTAAAAAAAAGAAGGTAACGTTTAAAAAAAAAAATGAAAGTGTCATCTCATGATCTGAGAAAACCTGCTCTTACCACACACTTTTCTCAGCACTGCTCTGCCCTGTTGGGTCTGTTGAAAGCCCCATTTCCCCTTTGCTGCCTCCTAGTCTGGCTTAGAGAACTGCTCCTCTGTGCTCCTAAACTCTGTGTTTATCTACCTCTTATTTCACGGTGTTGAAGTAATCCACGTGTCCACTTCCCCAATGGTGAGTTCCTTCTAGGGAGTGTGGGCGCCCTTCATGTTTCAATCTCTGCTATCTCGCTCAGGAACTAACATACTGTGTTTGCCTGTTAAATGGTTATTGAACAAATGAAGGTTTAGGGTAGAGATTCTGATGCTTACAAGGTTAGGTCCAACCCAAATGATGAAACAGTCCTTGGGACAACACGGATTCATGTACACTTGACCCTTGGACAACATGGGTTTGGAGTGCATGGCTCCACTTACATGTGGATTTTTTTTTTCACTAGGAAATACTGTGGTGCTACACTCATCTGCAGTCTGTTGAATCCAGGATGTGGATTTCAAATACCAAGGAACCACGTATGCAGTGGAACCACATAGACAGAGGCCTGATGGAAAGTTACATGCGGGTTTTCCACAGTCGGGAGGGCCAGCATCCCTACCCACTGTGTTGTTCAAGGGTCAACTGTGTTTCTTCTTTTAACGGACAATATTTAGGTACCTCTCTAAGTGCTGTGATGTAAAACTAGGAAGCCATGGGTCCTTTCTTTGGGAAACTGACAAATGAGCAAGTGAAATAAGACACACAAACACACAAAAACACACAATCACTGTATAAGGGCAAAAGGACATGTACTGAAAGAGAAAAAACATCTGTGGGGACAGAGTTGAGAGAGATTTCCTCTAAGTTAATCCTCTAGTTGGGCTGCGGCAATGGCCTAAAATAGTGGGTCTCAAATAGAAATGGGTGGGTGGGAAGTGGTGCTGTTGGCGTGATCTTTGGGGATCTTCCCAGGTTCCGTGAGGCATTGACCATTCTTGGAGAATTATATGGTCTGGTCTGGTATGTATGGTCTTCAAAAGACAAATTATCCCGGTACTTTCCTTTTCTCATTCACTCTGCCTCCCGCGCTAATTAAAATCAACATAAAAACAGAAAAATAGTTCCTATTTTTACTTACTGACCATGTTGTAAATAGGAAACAAGGCCATTGAGGGAAAACCCATTGTAAACATCTAAAAATGTTAAATATGTTAGAAAAGCTATTAAATCAAAATCATTGTCTTTATGATCTGGAAGAAATTTAAGGGCTATTCTGCTTTTCAGCACACGTTGACATTTTGTTGTTTGAAATTTCCATTGGTTCACATGGCCTACCAGTTGACTTTTTATGGATTCATTTTCAGATCACACATAGGATTGAATCATAGTGTTGGGAGGTGCCTTAGTCTGTTTATCTATGATCATTTTTGATGTGCAAAAATAAATCATAGAGGTTAAGTGAATTATCTAAGGTCATTTTAGCAGTTTTCTTTTTAATAGACTTTAATTTTTAGAGCAGTTTCAGGCCCTTGGCAAAACTGAGCACAAAGTAGACTTCCCATGTATCTCCTGCCCTGGGCAAGCACAGCTTTGCACACCAGAGAGGTGCACTTGTTACAGCTGATAAACCTACCCTGACACATCATTATCAGCCAAGGTCCGTAATTTACATTAGGACTTCTTCCTGGTGTTGCACATTCTATCAGACAGTTCCACGTGTTAGATGATGCTACTTCTCATTTGCATAATTCGTATTGTTAATGTTTCTTTCTTGAATTGTATGAGGCTGAGTTGACAAGTGGAGTTATAAATTTGCTTGTTTACTTATTGCAGGAAATTCAGGAGGCATTTTTAAATGAAACTGTAACAATTAATTACATTTTAAAGATAAGCATCCAACGTTACCTCCTGTAAGAAACGTTCCTCATCTCTCCCAGGCAGAATCACCTTCCGATTCTGTGCCTCTGTGACACACCGTTTTCCTTATTAGTTGAACAATTAGGAAGGTAATCAACCAATGGAAATACAATATAATGGTGTCTTGGTCTGTTAGACTATGAGTTGACTGAGATTAGTGAATGTGTTTTACTAATTTTTAAGTCCCAAGTGCGTAAACAAGTGCCTACACAAAAGAGTCAGGGGAGGGTCGAGCTCAGTGGTAGAGCACGTGCTGAGCATGCATGAGGTCGTGGGTTCAACCCCCAGTCCCTCCGTTAAAAAACAAGTAAATAAATAAACCTAATTACCTCCCCCCACAAAAAAAAACCAAAGGAGAGTCAAGCTGTATGTGTGTCAATGAGTTCCTCTTCTCCAGAAGCAGATTTCCTTCTGTGGTGGTTAAGAGCTCAATCTTTGGAGCCAAACTGAGTTGAGACCCTGGCTTTGCCTCTTTCTTGTGTTTTGGAATGGATTTCTTATCCTCTCTGCATCTTGGTTTCCCCATCTATAAAATAGGGAGAATAATAACACCTACCTGGTGAAGTTGCTTTGAAGATCAAGTGAGTTAGCACCAGTTGGAGCTGGGATTGGAGAAGGAAGTGCTGAGTAAGAATGTGCTATGTTGCCAGGGGCGTTGGAGAGGAATTCTTGCATTCCATGGGCCACGGCTCAGCTGGCAAGAACCTTGGAGTCCACTAAGTGCATGTTTCTGTGCCAAATTTTTAGCCTTTCTGGACTTGTAGCTTTTCGGTGGCTTATCGTCACATGAAACAATTCTGTGGAAATGAATAAATTTCTATCTTTAGCTGGTGGCTGACCAAGCTTAACTGCATGACTCTCTGCACTGGCTTTTGCATAAGGGCCGGAGGAGTTCAGGATGGTGTAAATTGACGAATATTTTCTCTGCACCATGGAACATCTACTAGGTTAGAGTAAGAAAACACAGACGTTATACATAGGGAGTTTCCATCATTCATCGTGCAGAAGTCAATTATGGAAGGAAGCGGATAAAGAATTCTTCCTCTTCTGATTCCTTGATATGTAAATGATGCCTCTTTTAAGCTAAATTCTCCTCACTCATGGAAGCAGTCGTACCATGCCACAATTCTTCTAGGACCTAGACTGGGATGGGATTATCATTCACTCTATTCAAAGAGAAGCCATGTTACCGAGAGCGCATTAGATCTGGCTAAAGCCTTCTCTTGTAGGAGGCTGCCTTCACCCCCCAGCGACCTCAGCCCCTACCACCTCTCACTGTGATCAAGCAGAGAACACATGGCATGGGATGCCATCAAGCCAGCAGCCACTGCAGCTGCCCCTGACGGTGCACCCTGAGGGGACTGAGGAAGGAGAAGGGCGGATACCGGCCCTGGATAGTGAAGATGCACATCGAAGGAATGATTTCCTTGAGCCCAGACTCCTGCATTCTCCCATACTTAGAAAAGCGTTAAGTTCATTAACTTGCGGTGTCCTAAGCTGTACATTTTTTTCAATCAACAGTAGCAACAGTGCAGGGGCAGTGACAATGCCCTTTGCTTTCCCCTCCCTCTGCCTACCTCTCCTCTACCACCAGGTTGGATGGACATGGGTATTCTAAAGAAGATGTGGGTACAAGGTCTTGTCGAGGGAACCAAAGATGCTCTGCATCTCAAGGTGATTCAATACTAATTAGAGAAAATGAAGTCTGGAGGAGAAACTCCTGCTGTGTAGCTCTGGGATGTATAGCAGTGGAGTGAGAGTGATCAGTGGAGCAGACAGGACAGAAAATATCTTGACTTGAAGCCAATAAATGATCCTTAGCAATTTACTTACTTATATTCAATAGTACGTGACTGTTCCTAAACTTTAGCACTATATTTCATTGTCTTCACAGTAATTTTGTGAATGAGACAAGGCAAATATTATTATACTCATGTTACAGAAATATGAGGCGACTTCTCCAAGGTCACAAAGCTTGTCCAGATAGATGTCCAACATAGAACCCATATTTTAGTCTCCTGGCTCTGGGTTTAGTGCTTTCTGAACTGTGTCAAGCTGTACGACATGATGATCTTTCTGGTCATCTCTTAAAAATTACATGCATGTGCACACGCATATGTGCATTTGGGATGTACGTATGGAGACATAATTTTTCCATTGTAAACTTCGATATGCTCATTGCAGAAACACTGACAGGGGAACAAAAAGATAAAGCTTCCCATCCCCTAACAACTGTCACCATTGACGTGTGGTGTATTCTCTAGGGAATCAAGCAAAATTTTGCTGTGAGCAGGAAGATTCCACTTGATTTTGTAAGATTGAGTTGTATTGAGAAATGTTGTTAAAAGCGTTTTTTGATGTTTTTCTTTAGATGTGTGTCTCATTACACTTCCTTCCTTCAAACTGCTCTGATGTCTTCAACCCATTTCCTCAGAGCTGGGCTTCTCGTAATCAGAAAGTGCTTGCTAATCCTTCACCCATGCAACCGTCACAACTCTTTTCTCTTCTCATTTTTCACAGCCTTCACAGTTCCTGGCCAACCATCTACACCTCATGAGATCCTGCCAAGTCATGTCATCTCCTTTGCCCAAACTTTCCTTGCTCTTGAATCTGGTCTCCTCCAAGGCAAGCGAAAAAGATGAGAGTTATCAAAATACTTAAGTTCTCCTCCCTTTTATAACTAATTGTGTGCCCCTAAGTAAGTTATTTCACTTTCTGAGCCTCAACTTTGTCCTTTTAAGATGAGTTTTACTCATAAGATGGATGGATGGATTGATTGAAAGTATAGTTGATTTATAATACTATGTTAGTTGTGGGTGTCCAGCTGTGAGCTGATAATTTTATAGATTATACTTTATTTAAAGTTTATTATAAAATATTGGCTAATTTCCCTGTGCTGTGTATGAATGCCTTCCCCTTTCCTGTCCCTGCCCCTGCCCCTCTCCCCGCTGGTACCCACTAGTTCATTCTCTGTACCTGTGACTCTGTTTCTCGTTTGTTATAGTCATTCTTTTGTTGTATATTTTAGATTCCACATGTAAGTGAAAACATACAATATTTATCTTTCTCTGTCTGACCTACTTCACTAAGCATAATACTCTCCAGGTCCATCTGTGTTACTGCAAATGGCATTATTTCATTCTTTTTTATGGCTGAGTAGTATTTCATTACATGTATATCACACACACACACACACACACACACACACACACACACATATGTATATATCACGGCTGCTTTTTCCATTTGTCCATGAAAGATACTTCGGTTGCTCCCATATCTTGGCTATTGTAAATAGTGCTGCTATGAACATTAGGGTGCATGTGTCTTTTGTAATTAGTGTTTTCCTTTGCTTCAGATATACACCCAGAAATAGAATCACTGGATCACATGGTAGTTCTATTATTAATTATTTTTGAGGCAGTAACTCCACCAACTGACATTCTCACCACCAGTGCACTGGAATTCCCTTTTCTCCACACTCTTGCCAAGATTTATTATTTGTTGTCTCTTTGATGATAGCTATTCTGACACGTGTGAGGTGTTACCTTATTGTGTGGTTTTGATTTGCATTTCCTTGATGACTAGTGATGTGGAGCATCTTATCATGTGCCTGAGCGGCCATCTGTATGTCTTCATTGGAAAAATGTCTGCTCAGGTCCTCTACCCATTTTTTAATTAGGTCATTTATTTCTTTGATATTGAGTTGTATGAGGCTCTTTGTATATTTTAGATTTTAACCCTTTATCAGGCACATCACTGGCAAATATCTTCTCCCATTGTATTATAAAAGACCTACATTTTTTACTCCCCTTTCACATTTTGTGATTCCACGTCACGTTTTACGTCCTCAGGCCCATTCCTTAACTGTTTGTTGTAGTTATAGTTGGTTTTATGATTTTTCTCTTTTAAACGTCACACTAAATTATTTAAGTAGCTGAGCCACAGCCTGTTCTGTATAGTTGCCTTTACCAATGGCGTTTTCCCCTCCAATAATTTCTTATTTCTTGTTGTAGACTTTTCTTTGTCACTTAAGGAAGACCCTTTAACGCTTCTTAGAATGGTTTAGGATCGATGAACTCCTAGGTTTTGCTTACTGAGAAGCTCTTTATATCCCTTTCAGTCCTGAATTATAATCTTGCTGGGTAGAGAGTCCTAGGCTGTAGGGCTTTTTCCTTTCAGTACTTTAAGCACACCATGCCACTCCCTTCTTTTCTGCAAAGTTTCTGCAGAAAAATCAGCTGATAGCCTTGTAAAGGGTTCCCTTCTATGTGTCTCTTGCTGCCATTAACATTCTCTTTGTCTTTAACTTTTGCCCTTTTAATTTTGATACATCTTGGTGTCAGTCTTTTGGTTTCATTTCATTTGGGACTCTGTGTTTCCTGCACTTGTACATTGTTTCTTTCTTCAGGTATGGAAAGTTTTCAGCCATAATTTCATCAAACACATTTTCGACCACTTTTTGTCTCTCTTCTCCTCCTAGGACCCCTTGTAATGTGAATGTTAGCGAGTTTGATGTTTTCCTAGAGGTCCCTTAAACTATCCTGATTCTTTTTGCTGTTCTGATTGGGTAATAGCCACTATTCTATATTCCAGGTGACTTATGGATTCTTCTCTGTCACCTAATCTGCTGTGAAGACCTTCTCGTGTATTTTTTGAAATCAGTTATTGTGTTCCTCAGCTCTGACTGGTTCTTTTTTATACCTGCTAATTACACTAGTCTCCCAGTTGATTTCAGCGAGAGTTGCTCTATATGTAGCGGTAGTTTTGATGTGTTCATGGGGGGAGGTGAGTTCAGGGTCCTCTTACTTCGCCATCTTCATCCCATCCGCCCCATATGATTTTTAAGTTCCTCTTCTGCCCTAACTTTCTTAGGTTCCATTATTAATCTGTGCCATAGTGTGAGTGCTCAATAATACTGATTTCCCAGCAGAAATGATACTTTAAAGGCAACCTCTTCATATTAGCCCCAATTAGTTAGTTCACAAGTTCACTCAATCTTTTATATATTCATGAAGCAGGTATTTGCAAAGTACTTATTAAGAACTGGGGATGCATGAGTCTAGTAAACAACACAAGAGTGTCCGTGACATCGTGAAGCTGAGCTTGTGATGAGAATGCAGACAAGTAAACAGATAGTTTTGAAAAAGTATGATATTTATATAGGGGACATACAGGGACCTACTAGCCCTGTTTGAAGGGTAGCAGTGGGCAGTACGTCTCCTCTGGAGGAATACTGAATTCTAGTTATGAATAAGGCAACTTTTAGACATTTTTATTACATCATATCACATTTTATTGAATTTCATCATTACACTCTAAATGTAGAAGAAAGATCAAAATACTTCTAATTGCTTTCTATTTTTTTTACACAAGACACCCACAGATATCAGAAAAAAATCTCAAAACTATTTATCATGCAGTATTAAGAATCTGTTTGCAGATACTGACTGATATATATGAAGTAGATAAATTTATACTGTATAGCACAGGGAAATATATTCAGTATCTTGTAGTAGCTTACGCTGAAAAAAATATGAAAATGAATTTATTATATTCATGTACGGCTGAAGCATTTTGCTAAAGAAATTGACACAACATTGTAAACTGACTATACCTCAATTTAAAAAAAACAGAATTTGTTATTGTAGGTCTGATAGAATGGACAATGACATTACCACACAGGATAGCTTTGTCTTAGCAAAATATACACTTCCTTGTGTTACATTAACCTTCCTTCAGCAGGGTCTTTTCAGTAGTTCTTCTTACAGTCTTTAGAAAATCTACGAGACTGGTGCCTCCAGTTCCTTTATCTTCTGATTTTGAAGACCCTTTCGATGTTCCTTTTTCCTTGGATTTCCGCCTCGCAGGAATCAAAATGTACTTAGTTACTATTTGAAAGTGGTATTTCCTCAGGGAAACCATAGCTTGTACACACTTGTTGTAAGTTTCCCGCAGGCTGGCATCACCTTTTGAAAGGACAAACTCACGGACTGAGGGTCCTGACTCTAACGAGCGAAGAAAGTTCCGGTGAGCTGGTGGCATGTAGGTTCTCATTTCCTGGAGGAATTCAGCAGCAGAGACTGAAGAAGCTAAAGGAAAAGAGGAGTCAGTAAGGGGCTCCTAAGCGCTCCCCGGTCCAGGGAAGAAGGGCAGAGTGAGGTCGGGGTGGGTGGGCGATCACAGGCCAACCTCGCGTACGAGGCAATGCGTCTACAACCATCCTATCAGCCTCCTCCTCCTCTAGCTCCGACTAGTAATGGTCATTGTCAAAGGTACTCAGTTCTGAAAACCACCTGAGCCAAACGCATTCTTTCATAATATTTTCGTTTGGCTTCCTGTCTCGCTTCCCTCCTGCATTTGATCCTTCTAAGAAGCCGATGTTGTAGACATGATACACACATTGTGCTGGGCAGATCGTGACACTGAGTCCAAGAGAACCTGAGGGATCGCTTTTCCGTAAGGGGAGGACCTCAGGAAAAAGCTCACGATCACCCAGCCCAGCGCTCTCCCCTTGGACCGTTAAACAGAAGTTTAGGAAAACAGAGAACAGTAGAAAGAAGTTCTTCCTGGAGTCTCTTCCTGTGCCCCCTTAAGCCCCTGGAAGGAAGCTAATGAACGTGGCTCCTCTTTAACCCTCGGTGGTGGTGTTGGCCCTGGGTCACCCGGGCAGGAGGACGGCGGAGCGAGACCAGGACCAAGCCTCTCTCCTCGCCAGCCTCAACGCCAAGACATGTCTCATTTGCAGGACACTTTCTCTTTCTGAATCGGATCATTCATTTTCCAAACATGTGATATTGGCTTCACCACAGCCAGTCAGGCCTCCCAGACACAGTCCTACCTCAGGATGGAGAGGGTGTTGAACTTGGTTTGAGTTCTGGCTTCACTGCTTTCTAACTGGTTAACAGGGAGCCTATTCTCTTTAAGTTCCTGCTTCTCCATCTGTGAGGTGGGATGATTGCCATCAGATAAGCTAAAAGCATCAGATAAGCTCAGAGAAGAGGCTGGTGGAGAGGTACTTCCTGGATACCACTGCGTTAGCACGAGAGATGACTATTATCTGCGGTTTCCCACTCACCTCCACCAGCAGCGTGCTGGACGCCCAGCAGGACGTCAAAGCACTGGAAGACGCTGCTTTGGGCTGCACTGCCCCCAGCGAACTGCTTTGGGGTGTCCCAGACACCTTCATACAGCAGGCCCTCCGGCAGTGAGGGGTTGCCTTTCCAACTAAGCCAGGAAGGAAAGAAGAATTGTTACCTGGGTTAATTGCCCAATTTTCATATACAGAATCTTGCACTAGAGGATGAATGGAGGGTGAAGAGAGACAGATTTCGTGATGCTTCTTCCACACTCCCCTTTCTACTTGTGTTCGTGCATGAGGATCATAAATAACATGGTACTGAGCAAATTCGGCATAAGTATGCTATTAATGGAAGCTCGCTTTGGCGTGACCCGAGATTATCCCGCCCTCTTTAAAATGACTAGTTCTCCTGTCCAGACTCCAGGGTACGCCTGGCCAACAGAGAGATGAGTCTGTTGATTCTTACAACATGTATTTCAGGATATAAATTGTTTCTTAAACTGGATTGATACTGGGGAGCACCAGTGGAAACTTGTTGTCTTCTTTCATTGTTTAAGAGGAAACAAATTCAAGCACAAGACTACATACCCAGACAAATATATGCGAAGAACATTGAAAAATATGTTTGGGTCGACATAATCTGTAAAGAGATGAGATATGTTTAATTAAGTACCGTCAGACGGATGGGGGGTGGGAATCAAGGTATTGTAAACAATTTATAATAGATTTCAGCATAGGATGCAAGAAAGGCGTTAGGTCAGTCTGTGAAGAAAAAGTCCCCGAGGGCAAGGTCTCACTCACCTGCCCTCTCCCGGCTGAGCCCCACTCATCACCCATGTACACTGAACCGGGTCACCAGAGGGCTAATACATGGCTTGTGACAAAGAGCCTGGGTCCATCTACCACCCGTCATCCTCAGGAAGCCAACTAAACTGCCAGCATTTATTTAAGGCTACTTCATGTGTTTGCTGACATAACAGATAAATTGTTTACATAAAGAAAGACAAACCTAAACAAAAAGAAAGCTGAAAACCAAAGAAAGCTCCTTGAGCCCTGTGGACCTTGTCTCTGGGTGTCCCTCCCCAGCGCTTGCTAAGGTCTTTGGTTTGAAGTTCCGTCTTCTTGCCAAAGCCCAGTGATACACAGTTGTGTACTTGGGAGTGTCCTGTAGGGCACATTTCCTTTTGCAGATCCTGGCTTATGTATGTTCTGAGTTATTGCTGTTTTTGAGCTGTTAATTTTGCCATAGCTTTTGAGCTCCATGGCTTTTCTATGTTGTTTTTCAGTTAACTTGTGAAAAAAGCATACTTCGTAGAGAGTTCCTAGCAAGCAGAAGCTAAGGTTTTCAGAACTTAAAACATCCTTCGCCGCCGGCAAGTTTCTCCATGGATTTGAGTGGGAGACAAGGACAGTCCTTGGAGTTAAATAGACCTCGCTTGGAATTCTGGCTTCACTATTTACTATTTATGTAATTTGAGGTCATTTATCTTAGCCCTCCAACGTTAGATTGCCTTATCTATAAAATGAATGTCATAATACTGGCCACGTGGAAAGTGTAAGGATTTGGTGCAGACACACCCACTAAGAGTTGTTTTTTGCTTCCTTTTTTTACAACAACTCTACCTCTCATATATTCAGAAACATTTGACTGCGGCTCGCATGGTGTATGGCATACAATACTTGCCGTGAATTTGGTGAAACCTTTCAAGGGCTCTCTTCAGGCAAGAAGCTATCTCACGCAGTGCATCTTGCAAAGTTTCCGAGTCTTCACATTGTACTGCCTTGAAAATAATGGGAATCACCTTAAAAAAAAAAAAAAAAGACAAACACTTAAGATTTCATAGCACTAAACGCTGGCAGAGAATAAAATTCTCCTAAATCTTAATCCCTAAATTAAATTTGGTATTTCCACTTCTTTTTTTAAATTAGTATTTTTTTTTATTTTAAGGGTTTTTTTTTTTCTTGACGGTATTAGGGATCCAACCTAGGACTTAAATGCTTGCTAAGCATATGTTTTGTTTTGTTTTGTTTTGTTTTTTTAACCATTGAGCTATATCCCCACCCCTTGGTATTTCCACTTCTTTCTTGGGCTAAGTACCCTCTGATTCTTTGACTAATTTCCATGTATTTAATTAAGCTTAGAGTTGTCTTTATTCGTTTATCATATAGGTTTACATAGTTTTGTATTTCTGTTTTCTATTTCCTTTTTTTCTGAGGGGCAAAACCAGTAGATTTATGTCATTATATGATACAGGTCCAATGCCAAATTGCATTGAAAACAGTTCTCTTTTATTGGGGTTTGAAATTTGATTCTAGATATACAGCATCTACATTTTATATTTTAGGCAATACACAAATACTCAATGAACTCTTGTCTCCAATTAAATAATCAAATGCTGTAGTCAGTCAGGATAAAGTTATTTCATGTGCTGTATAGTTCCGTCACTAAATGATCGCTCTGCCTACGTGAAGCCAGCTACACGTTTCCCAGGAAGGGTGGACGTACTTTGATTGCAGAAGCAGCTGCCATTTCCACCAGGAGAGAAATCAGGAAGAATCCTTTGCCACAGTCCCCACCCGGGAACGAGAACAGAATGTCCATGTTCCTAAGAAAATTAGCCAAGAGTTTAGCAAAAAAATTTGTATACTTGAGTACTTTATGGTTTTCAAGGATTTTTTTACATATCCTATATTTTCCAAATACTCTTGTGAGAGAAGTATGGCAGGTTTTACTGTGTCCATTATGTAGCTAGGAATATTAACATTGGGTCTACTGTCTAAGATCATGTAATTAACAGTAAATTAAGCCAAGATTTGAAACTCCATCCTAGAACTTGAAAGTAGAAACTTCAAGACTATTTCTGTTTCTTTTATGCCATCAATTTTTCCCATGCATATGTATTTAAATGTATAAACTCAATGTTTACAGAGATACCTGTGAGGTTATGATTTTTAAAAGTAGACTTTTTGCTTAAATAAATAAATTTATGTCCATATATTTATCTATGAACCTGATTCAATTTATCAGGGATTTATCTGCCTTAGAAAGCAATTGGCTGGGACATTCAAATAACTTGTCACGTCCTGTTTTTTTTAACTGAAGTTTTGCATTGGTGCAAACATGGTCTCAGTATCTGAGTTTCATAGCAGTTAAATTTATGGTCTGCGCCAGACGATTTCCACAGCTGACTTGCTATGTGACCTTGAACAAAACATTGCACCTGTTTCAGCCTCGGTGTTCTCATCTGTGAAATGGGACTGATGATGTCATCCTTGCAAAACCTTCCATAGCTTCTCGTTTAATTTAGGATACTGTTTAAACCCCTCATCATAGCCCGGAGTCCTACATAACATTTCTTAAGTTTATTTTTTCACCCCTTTCCTACACTGTTCCTTTAACCATTCTTTGTTTATCAGCAACACTAGCCTTCCTTCTGTTCAGATAAGGCACCAAGGTTTGTGTCGCTTCAAGGCCCTCACACTTGTTGTTTCTTCCACTAGGAACATGCTCATCTTTTCCTTCAGGGTGATGCCTGCTCACACGACAGGGCTCAGCTTAAGTAGCTTGAGACAAGGATTCTTCCCTCACTCCTTTGTTTCGTTCGAACTTCTGGTACTTTAACTTCTTACCCATTCTGTTAATCGTATAGCAGTGGAAATACGGACCATATAGCAGTGGATATAATGTCTGTATATCTTCCTTCCTCCCCACTGGTCCAGTTTCATCAGGGCAGGCTTTGTCCTATGGTATTTGCTTTTCTTTCCCTAGCTCTTAACCTCTGTTTAGTACATAGGTCAAAAATAGTAAGAATTGGGTCCAAAAGCATAGGTTTATTTTTATGGCCACTGAGGTTATTACATCATAGATACACAGATATATGTGCATTTTGTATTTATGCATATTAATTACATTTATTTACAAATCTTCCCCAACTTACGATGGGGTTAAGTCCCTATAAACCCATTGTGATTTGAAAATACTGTAAGGTGAAAATTCATTTAATACACTCAAGCTGCCAAACCTTGTAGCTTAGCCTCGCCTCCCTTAAATGTGCTCAGGAGACTCACATTAGCCAACAGCTGGGCAAAATCATCTCATATCAGGTCTGTTTTATAGTAAAGTGTTGATGAGCTCACATAATTTACTGAATACACTACTGAAAGTAACGAAATAGAATGGCTATTTGGGTGCAGAATGGTTTTAAATGTATCTGTTGTTCACCCTCGTGATGACTTGGACGACTGTGCCAACAGAGAGTAGGGACTGCATACATATCGCTATGTCGGGGAAAGATCAAAATAGAAAATTCAAACTATGTTTTCTACTGAATGTGTATCACCTTTGCACCATCTTAAAGTCGAGAAATTTTAGGTTGAACCATCCTTAAGTCAGGAATCATCTGTACTTGCAAATTCTGGGATTGAGCCCAGGACCTCGTGCATGCCGAGCACATGCTCTGCCACTGAGCTGTACCCGCCCCCCACTTCTGTATGTATTAACAGCTAGAATATCAAACAGATGCTGTCCCTTCATGGCTTGCTCTGTAAATAATTACATGAATTACTTTTTTGCCTGAATTCAACTGGTGTTCTAAAAAATGCATTTGGAGGCTAATGATAAACCTATATTTACTCTGAATAACAAATAATTCTTAGAATTAAAAAGATCGAATACTCACTCATAAGTCATGGGCCTTTTGAGAGCCACCACGAAGCAATGGACCAATTGGAAGAGAGAAAGGAAATCAATTAAAATGAAGAAATCAATTAAAAATCAAATTAAAGACATGTTTTTTCTGTTTCTCGAGTGGGCATCACAGACACTTTGGACTTTATAAGTGAAAAAATATTAAAAACGCAAAGGACATACTTGGAAAGTCAACACGAGTTGTTACTAACAAGACACTTTTCTAGATGAGATCATTGCATGTTGTGGTATTCCCACATCTAGAATATGCCTCTGCAGGTGCACACCCAGAAACTCTGTCCCTTTACTATAGTGGAGGCCACTACTAAATGCTCAGGAAGGGTCTAGATTCTGAGCAGGCTGTCCTGAAAGCACAGACCTTGCCGTCTCGAGTGCTGAAGACGTGTCGACTCCTAAACTCAACTGAGTAGTTGAAATGGAAATGTACAGAATCTCAGAAACAGGAGAAGTTAGTGAAAATCATGAAACCGACCCCGTAAGATTTGTGCGTGTCATTCTGTGTCAGTCAGATGCCTCCCTCTCACACACACGTATGTTTTACACCCCAATAGCAGAGGATGCCAAAATTTAAAGCCGCGCTGCCAAAAATTAAACCAGTAACTAAGTCCCTTTTGATTTCCGTGGAGCGCACTCCCCTCATTCCTGGCATCACGGTGTACGTACCCGCTGGGATCCTTTTTCTTCCAGTTGGCCAACACACAGTCTGCGTAAACCAGAATAGGAGGCAGGCCCAGCTTCTCAGAAAGTTGGCAGTAAGGGATGGCGATGTTGCTTGGCAGGACCTGATTCAAACACCGTATTCAGCGTTAACCATAGAAATGTCTTACCTTCTCTTCTGCTTCCTGGTGCTCAGCCATTAACTGTTCGACACGGGGGTGCTTTGAAAGCAAACTAATGTTAATTTTCTCTTCCTCATTTCATTTCTTAAGCCCAGCTTTTGTTAAATGCTTGCGTTTTTGGATTTGGGTGGATGTGGACACAATCTGGGCGTAGAGAGGAACAAAGACTGTATCTCTGACTTTCTGATGGCCCGTGGGCCACTTGCAACTAATTGCTCGCTCATCCATCCATTCCACGAACGTCTGTTAGGCAAGTCCTCTGTGCAAGGTGCAAGGAACTCATTGTGCACCGGCAGTACAAGGATAAAATGGAGTGTCTCAGAGCAGCTCAGAGTCATCTGGAATTGAGACTTGGGGGTCTGATACAGACTAGATGTGCACATGGGTTATGGCTCTGGGAGCCCGA
Source organism: Camelus bactrianus (assembly GCF_048773025.1). Classification (NCBI taxonomy): domain Eukaryota; kingdom Metazoa; phylum Chordata; class Mammalia; order Artiodactyla; family Camelidae; genus Camelus; species Camelus bactrianus. Next base: position 30,763,652 of record NC_133564.1, on the reverse strand, counting down.
TGCTGACAGAAGCTCTCTCTGGATGACTTTTTAGAAAACCTCACCATGGACTGACATTGGTACTTAGCCTTGAAGACTTACGTGTGTCAGAAGGAGGGATCTCCTTCACCCTTGCTTTACATTTCCATGCAGATATACCAACTAGAGCGACACTCCTGGCTCATCTCAGCTCTTTGACTTACCCTTCCTCCAGGGAGGCATCCAGGCTTACCTAACGGTCGTGTCTGGGGGTGAAACGGAAACCCAGCCCCCTTTTCTCTTCAACTCTGCTTTCTCTGAGGCTGTTACCCACACAATTCTGCTCTGTGTTCAGCCACACAGGAAGAGGCTCCTACCTTCAGGATAATTCTGAGGAATAAGTGCATCCTGAGTGGGCAGTTTGTTGCTTCCTGCTCAAGCCATGTTTTCCAGCTGCTGTTAGTCATAAAGCTGACATTTCATCCTTTATCTGCCCGACTTCCTCATCTGACTATCAGTTGGCTTATAACCAGCTGGTCCTATGCAGTTGTTAAGGTCATCCCTGTCATCTGCAGCCAGTGGTTGGAACGTGTGTATCTAACCAGGCAAAAGACAAGGAGGTGTGGTCCCTCTGGGGGTGGTGGGTGATGGCACTTCAGAGGCAGAGGCAGCGTGACTGTGACCCGCTCCACAGTTCTGTGAAAGTCATGGGAGCCTCAGGTCAGCTCAGTACACCTGAAGATGATGGTTTAACCAAGAGAACAAATGTTGGATTAGGACTGTGGACTGGCGACGTCACACCTGGGTGTGTGCGTCCAGTGGCAGACCTTCTGCCTCTGGGAACTGAAACATTTTGGGTGGCAAACGATTCACATGTGTTTCAAAAGAAAATCAGTTTTGCCCTTCTCTGATTTAGAGAAAAGATCAAAGAGAAACAGGAGGACAGAAGTCTAATTAATGATTCATTTGAAATGACTTGGGAAAAAGAAGGGAGATGTTCAAACACATCTTAATCTGTTATGCACACTCATGCAGTGGCTAGAAAACTCAGGTGCTAATTTCTTGCCCATTCTCAAGCAAAATATGCCTTACGTTGACGTGTCTTATTTTTTATCCATTTGATTTCTTTCCTCCAATTTCCTCACTTAAATACTTTTTATCTTTCTCTATTTTTTTTTCCATTGCCAGCTTCTAAGATCCTTTTCAGAATGATGTGGCATACAAAAGCTGGATAAATCATTTAAAAAATACATTTTCCTGTTTTCTCTTATAATTCTGATCTCCAGTCTGGTAAGTTTACTATCGTTTGATTATGCCGTGTCCGTTCTGGTTCCACTTTTTTTTTTTTTTTTTTGCTAGTCCTCTCTTTCCTTTCTGTTCCTCTCCTCGCTGGATAAGCTCTCCCAATCTTTCAAGAAGTCAGTCAAGTCCCAACTTCTTCCTGGACACATTTCACGATCACATCAACTGCTATTTACCACCACTGGACGGACTCTCGTGCAACTAGCATTCACTGCCCTTCGGTATGGATGCTTTTTTTGTAAACCATGCCTCTGCCTTCAGCTAGCCTCAGACTCCAGCAAGCCTAGCGAGACTGTGTGCTTAGTTAAATTTTAAGGCAGGTTATAAGATAAGAACTAATCTTAAACTTTATTGTGTCATCCCAGAATGGTGTTCCCACGATTATGCACAACAATTTTTTTCTCTTCTTTACTTATCAGAAGGTGATGCATAACATAGGTGAACCATATATGTTTTTCTGTCTTTAAACAGGATGTGGAAGGAAAGACAAGATAAGATGTCAATTACCTTTGTCAATAAAGGAGAGAAAAACTTTCACTAAATGGCAGAAGGTGCCTCTGGAATCTATTTTATCTCCTTGTTCGTGGTCTAAAGGTTAGGTGTTACAGTCTGTACTGGTTTCAAGTGATTAGGGTTGCCAGATAAAATACAGGGTAATCTTATTTTCAATCTAAAGTTATATACTGTTGATGAGAGTAGGATGTAAACAATGTATTGTTCTCTGTTGACAGATGTAAGACAGCACACTAACTTCCCATTAACTAAGGAGGGTCATAAAATATTTTTATCTCCCAAGAGTCATAAATAGAGGAAGACATTTCATATTCAAATACATTGATGGCGGTGTCATTTACAATGGTAAAATATTAAAAACAAGGAAAAGATTTACCAACAGAAGATTGAATAAATAAAGTTCAGGAACCCAATGAAAAATTACAAAGTGATTTCACATGATGTCTAGGATGACTGTGTAGTAATTTACAAATGCTTACAACATAATTTGAGAGAAAGAAGCTGGACATGTAGGTATATGCACAGGATGGAGCGATTGTGTGATATAAACAAAAGACTGAAAATCCAATCATAATAACAACTGACATGCGAACTCAGTGAATGATTGTTTTCTGCCTCCCTGTGTTTATTTTTTTCCTGTTAGCCAAGCTTCACAACCTGCAGTTTCAATACTTTTAGAATTTTCTATGTGAAGTCTAAATCGGATGGCAATCTGTCATGATTGAAAAGAAGTAAGATTTCAAAGTGTCCAAACCTTGCGGATGTCTCCATCTCCTCGCCCCCACACATAGGCCATGGTGAGGTACCCCAGGGCCAGATGTCCGAGGCGCTGCTCCTTGTGTCCTTCCAGCCCATCAGTGCTGAGTGTTGCTAACTGAGAGGAAACGGACAGGTGGATTCAACTCAAAATGGGTGACGTTAGAGCCGCAAAACCAAGTCAAACATTTTAGGAAGCTAAAATAAATTTTTTTAAAAATAACTTTTTTTCAAACCTTCTCAACTTCCGCACGGAGCTGGCCGTCCTCAATCAGTTGAGGCAGATTTCTAGCGATGGAAATCCAGGCATCGTAAGGGTGAGGTAGCTCCACCTTGAGAAGAAGAAATAGGTCTTTTCATTTTACTTGTGGAGCGTATTATAAAATAGCTCTGCCTCCCACTGATGGTCCGTGTTGCCTCTTCACCAGTTCTGTGTGATGCAGACACACACTCACGTGTCTGGAGCACCAGCCCGTGGATTGCTGTCTACACACTCAGGGCCACGTCTTCTCTCCTCAAGGACTGTCATCTGCCTCCTTTGCAGAGGTCACCTCAAATGTCTCACTGTCATCTTCCTGACTATTCCATTCTACACTCGCTCTTCCCGTTATGAACCCAATGGATGATACCTTTTCACATTCAGTACTTCACTAAAAATATTTTATTCCTTCCTAAGCTAGATTTTAATGTTTTTTTTTTTTTTGGAATGGAAGAAAAATGAGATTTATTACATGTCCGCAGTCATCTAGGCAGTTTTGCTTGGTAACTTCTCACTTAATTATTCTAATGGCCCCCCAAATTGATTGTGATCCCCATGTCATCGGTAAGAAAAGCTAGGCTCAGGCAGTTTATGCAACTGGTTTCATGAATATAGTTTATTGTGGTTCAGACACAAGTGTTTCCAACTTCAAAAAAATCTTGCTCTTTTTACATCTCACTATCTAATGGCGAGCTTTTATTTATTTATTTTTGTAGGGGGAGGTAATTAGGTTTATTAATTTATTTTTAAATTGAGGTGCTGGGGATTGAACCCAAGACCTCATGCATGCTAAATGCATACTCTACCTCTGAGCTATTACCCGCCCCATCCCAACCATGCTTTTAATTCTGTATTTCTTACAGGAACTGGCGCAGTACTGGACGTGTAGGAGATGCTGGTATGGTAGATGTTGACTGTCTGCTTTGGTACTATAGGCTTATTTTTTTGCCCAGTAAAAATGAAATCTGAATAAAAGAATGTGCTCTCTTCTGCCCATAAAAGCCTTTCATTTTGTACAGCAACTCAGAGACCCTTTCTATCTGTTAGAAGGGATGCTGCCTGATTGAAAGAAGCCAATGACATCTTTAAAATTTACTCAGTTGAATTTTGTTTTTTAACAAGTGTCTCTCTAGATCTGATGTTTATAAGCTCATCTCAGGGGAAAACATAAAGACAAAAGACTGAAGTAACACCCTGAAATAAGATCTCAGAACAGCTCCCCACATGCCCTGTTCCCATCACTTCTTCACTAAGCTGCTTCCAGACATGGGCTTGGGGTGATCAGTCCTGAACTGTGGGGATGGAATAGCAAGAGGCTTCCTCAGAGCAAAAGGAGCGAGGCTTTAAGCCTCCGAACCAAATGAATATTATAAGTAAGCTATAAAACACGAAGACAAATTTAATATAAAATTCAGACCTGTTCAGGGGCTGCAGATAATTGGCCAAACATAATGTTTAGCAATGAAAGGTCCAGGCGGTATATTCACTAGTCACCTTTCTTGTTTGTTCCGCATTTTTCTCCCTAGCCACACAAAGGCTGCCCTCTAGTGTTTTCAGCAGTAAACACTTTGTGTTGTGTGTTGCACCGGGTAGCACATCTGAATTTTTGATCATTGCTGTTTCCCCCAGAATAACAGAAACGCTTTCTTGTGTGTCATGATGAGTGTCCTATTTGACAGAACTTTCAACAAATGTAAAACTCAATCAGTACTATACTTCTGGTTCAGAGGATGCCTAAATGATATAATATAAATTAATAAAGAGTAACACAGAGGGCCATTCAACTACTGCTAGATGAGAGAATGTATTTCACATCTTTATGGAAGCAGAAGACACATTGTCTTCCTTTAGAATAGGAGGCTGACAGATTATGAGAAATGGACATTTTTGAACCCATAATTTGTGGGAAAGATCTTCAGTGAAGGAATAAAAGTAATTTCTATTTTTTCTTTTTCTTTTTTTTTTTTGCGTGTTTTAGGGCACTGAATCTAACTTCCTAAGCATCTCAAGTAGTGGCATTATTTTTTAAGTAGCTCAGGAAGAGTTTTATTTTGCTCTAGTTTTGGGGGTCTTGCCTTAACCCCTGGAATCAGTTTTAGAGGTCTCCATAATTAACCATGATTATTTTTCTTAAGAGAACCAACTTTTTAGAAAAAAAAAATAATAATACATTTGATATAAGGCTTTTAGTTTCTGAAAAGATTTCTTTCCTTTTTTTTTTTCGGTACTATTGCTAAGTACGTCCTTGTGACATCCAGCCCTGACACCTGTGTACTTGTATAAGGGGAGGAAGCAAGTCTGAGTGGTATTCATCTGCAAATATAAAGCAAACCAGGTGCTTTTAGCAATAAAGTTAAAACATATACTACATTTTCCTAAATTAATGTAATAAATTGAAGAGGAAAATTAGATTTGCCTGCATTACCCAAGGTATTTACAGGATGTAATTTCTAGGTACAGTTAGACTGGAATCTGACTGAAAAACACATTTGCTGTATTCAAAGGTTCTCTCTCTAGGGTGTGGACTCTTAACTGTTTGAGCCAACGTTCTATTCACAGTTCTATTCATTTGAATAGAGACGTAATGGTACACGGAGTTGGCGCAAATGTAACTAGTTTCTAGAAATCCTCTCCTGGAATCTCAAGTACCTTGTTAAACTCAAGACTAGGGGAAAAAAAAAAAAAAGTAATGTCGTGCGATCTCTGCTCGAGTGAAGCAATGCAGCATAATAGATAGTGGTTTTCAGATCACAGACTCTGGGGCCGGACTGACTAGCCAGACAGCCCGTGTCTGCGACTGCCAGCTGTGTCGACTTTGGGTAATTACTTAAACTCTGCCTGGCTTACCCTTCTCATCAGGCAAATGGGATTAATAACACGCATACCTTTCAGAATGGCTGTAAAGATGGACTCAGTATTTGTAAATTGCTTAAAAATGCTATATAAATATTTGATGATTAAAATACTAACAATAAGATGCTTTTCGTGGCATTCTTTGGAAGATAACTTAGGGAGATGTAGTTTCTGAGGCCAATGTTAACTCTACATGCCTGGCACTTTGTTGGCAAAACTTGTTAAATGAAAAAAAAGAAAAAGTAGTTCTAACTCTCACTTGAATCTTAGGCTTAGGAAACTCCAAGCAATATTAATTTGAATCTAAGTTGCTTGATTTCCCACCTCAAAAACATTATCAAAGTAGGAACACACACTTGTACCATTTAAGGGATATCAGCTGATAAAGGGGATTCCTTTGACTCATGGGTCATTTATGACTGAAGTGCAATTGTCATAAGCCAAAATATTTCTGTCATTTCCTTATCTCATCTCTACCTGTGTAAGGTAAGTAAGAATTACATCTAAGATGACATTTCTAGGCAGCAAATTTTAAAGTTAAGTGAGACCCCTTTATTAAAACTCTGCCTCCAATTTGGCTACTGCTTCATCCATTTGCTCAGTAGAAATTACCAAACCACATTTGTTCAAGAGAAATTAACTTGTTCGGGGAGGGTCAAGATAAGAAAATATTTTTGCCCCTATTTCAGTGTCCTCTCTTACCAGTGGATTTGGCAGAGCAAAGCCCATCTCTTCATCTATGTGGAATTCTTCAAACATCTTCCAAGAATTTTCCATAGGAGATGGCTTATCAGGTGCAGTTCTTCCAAGCTGCTACTCTGGTCCTGCTAAGGCTCTGAGGAGTTTCAGAGCATCTATTTATTGCAGAAATGACCATAACTACCCACGTAGGCAGTAAGAATTGACTTCCACTTTTAAAATAGTTTCACTTTCAACTCTCTTTATTTGTAATTTGATTTAAAAAAAAATAAAACCACGAAAGCATCACTATTTATCATGGGAAGAAACTGGAAGTTCATATTCCATTCCAGACATTAATCACTGGGAGCATCATTTGCTTACTGCCTTTGAGGAAATCAAGTGACCAGAAAGAACATTTTTTTTTCATGGGAGCTTTTGAGTCTTTGAATTGAAATAATGATTTGGACCAAGGCTAATGTCCTAAACCATCACTGAGTTATTACTGTCATTGGCTTTCTTTAAAATATCCAGGGTTCTCTGAACATATTAGTGTCTTATTTTCAGCAACCACGAAAGAAAAATCTGTGATGCACAGAGTATCTCTTCACCTCCCAGCCCCGTTTTTCTTACCCAAGCTTTTATGTGTGTTCTATGAATGACACTATCCTTTTTTTTTTCTTCATATACCTAATAAGTCATTTTTAAGGAAGATTTTCCTGCATCTCTACTTTGTCTGACTGCTAAGAGACAGCTAAGGCAACAGTCCTTCAATTTGGGGATTCTAATGTATTAAAAGTTGAAAGGAAGGATGAAATACCTTGAAAATGGTTCTTTCAAAATGCAAATTAACACTACACTTGGTAGAGATTTTCAGGGTGTCGGCAGGTCCATGGTAGCTTTCAGGCATTGTTTGATCTCACACAGGAGGCTGAAGCCAAAGAAGCCCTGTTGTCCCTTTTGATGATCAGAAGGAGAAAAAAGGAAGAGGGAGTGTTCAGCACATTAAAACACAGTGGACTTGGAGATCGTCATACTAAGTGAAGGAAGGCAGAAAGAGAGAGAAAAATACCATGTGATAACAATTACATGTGAAATCTAACAAAATGACACAAATGAACTTATTTACAAAACAGAAACAGACTCCCAGACCTAGAGAACAAACTCATGGTTACCAGCGGGGAAAGGGAGTGGGAAGGGATAAACTGAGAGTTCAAGATTTTCAGATAGATACTACTGTATATAAAATAGATAAATAACAAGTTTCTACTGTATAGCACAGGGAACTGTATGCAATACCTTGTAGTAACCTATAATGAAAAAGAATATGACAAGGAATATATACACATACATGTATTAAAACATGACGCTGTACACCAGAAATTGACACAGCAGTATAAACTGACTACCTCAATTGAAAAAAATTTTAAAAACCCACAATGCGGTGTTGTCTTGCAGCTTGTCAGCACTTAGAATACATTAGAATGACCACATTCTAGAATGGTTCTTACACTGTTTTCCTTATTACAGTATGGCTTTTTTTTTTTTTAAGATGTTGTTTCACAAGAATATGTTCTCTTTATAACAAAGGTAAAGGAAACTGAAATTAAAATTACACACCCAAGAGAACACAATGGCTTCACTTCTTTAAAATAAATGATTCATGAGGCTTAAACTTGAAACCAGGACAAAGAGGAAAAAAACCAACAAAAATTATCATGTGCTATCATATCTATAGGAAAGCCAAACATACCAACAAAATATTGAAAATTAGAAAATGTGTGGTTATTCTTTTTTTTTTTTCTTTTTTTTGGTACCTGATTTTTTTTTTTTTTTTTAAATGGGTGAGTCAAAACAGGCATGTAATGAACTTTTATGATTCCATCTTGGGGAAAAAAAAATCTCTGAGGATAGATTTTTAGGAAGTATAGCCAGATAGGACTTTTTCTTGACTCTGCTTACCCGGCTCCTTCTTTAGCTCTGCCCTACCTTTGAGTGCAGAAACAAGAATACTTTACTGTCCTACTTTGATCTCCACCATTTTGAAATCCTTCAAACTTCAGCCCCCTGTCGTATTTCTGACGCTTACATTCTTACTTGATCCTCAGACTTGATTCATTCTGATTTTTCTGCAGCAATAGCCTCATCTTGGAAATCCCTTTTCACACAGTGCCAGAAGAACATCTTAATCTCAGTACCTTATATATAGAGCCTTTGTCTTTTCACCTGTGTCTGGGTCATTATGAGAGAAAGCCAGAACTCAGCCTTCTTCTCTGTAGCCTCCTAGCCCTGAGAGTTTCTAAGACTCTGTCTGGCTTGTGTGTATCACCTAGTTTATTACTTGGGTGATCTCTTCTCTATAATGATTGTGTGTGTGTGTGTGTGTGTGTGTGTACATATATATATGTATCTCCTGACTTAGCTCCATAGCTATAAACTGTATCTTCAATTGCCTGTGAGCATCTTCATCTGAAAATCCCATTCCACTGTTTCACTGAGCACTTCATTGACACAGGACTATTATGAGTAGACCAGCAAAAGGACTTGTACCCAGTACCGTGATAGATACAAGTTTATTCCCTCAGAATATACCATCCTCATAAAACATCCAACTTCCTACTTGCCATTTTTCTATGCTGTTTTATAAAGAGTGGCTTTGAGAATAAAAGAATTCCCAGCTAAGAAAGTAATCTAGAGCATATAAAAATGAAAAAAAATCATTGAAATACCAAAATCCATTGACGTTTGCCATTTGTATTTTGGTGATCATGGTTTCCACAAGGTTTTGATGAGAATTAACAGTATCCAGATTTTCCTGAGCACTCAGCATTGTTGGGAATACTCGCTTGGACCCCAAAGTATTTTTATGGCTTTTATAGACATCTGACAAGTGTTAAATAATCAGACACACCATCCAATACAGACTTTAAAAGTCATTTGTTTAATATATTCAAAAAATAAAAGATGAGATTGGGGAATTTTTTCTGGAAAATACAGAAAATGTGAAAACCAAATGAGTATTATGGAATTACCATAATTGAGGAGAGAATTAATGGACTTGCAGATAGAAAACACACATTAAAGCCTGGAGAGAAAAAAATGAAAAAAAAAAAAAAAAAGAGAGAGAGAAGAAGAGAGAGGGAGGGAGAGAAAGAGAGAGAGAGAAAATAAAACAGAAGAATGCAGTGAGGAAAAACTGCACCTATTCACATATTAATAAAAGCAAAAAGCCAATAGATGGAAAAAACTGATTAATAAGTAAATGTTAATTGATACAAGAGAAGAAATAAAATAGACAAAAATGCTAAACAGAGCTATCACACAGAAAGCAAATAGTTCAATGGTATATTTAAAGTCATATATATCAATAATTACACTGTGTGTAAATTGGCTAAACATTACAACTTAAAACTACAAAAATTATCCACTTGGGCTTTTAAAAAATTGTATTTATATATTATTTAAAATATAAAAATACAAATGTAAGGATGCAGAAAGGTTAAAAAATATAATGATGAAATATATGTATTATGGAAACACTAATAAAAATAACTAGCATGTCTATGTAAATATTAAGTAGTGTAGACTTCAAGGCAAAAAGTATCATTAGAGATTTTATTAGTGAGCATTCTCCAGAGAAACAGAACTAGGAAGCTGGAGATATTTTAGATAAATATGTATGGATGATAGCTAGACATCAAGGAATTGGTTTATATAATATGACTGTGGGCACTAGGAAGTCTGAAATTAAGAGAATAAGGCAGAAAACTAGAAAATCTCTGACAGAATCTAATGTTGCAGTTCACAGGCAGGATTTCTCCTTTTTTAGGAAAACCTGTTTTTGCTCTTAAGAACCTTTCAACTGATTGGATGAGGCCCACCCAAATCATCATGATTAATTCCCTTAACTTAAAGCTAACTAATTATAGATGTTAGCCACACCTATAAAATATCTTCACAGCAACCTAGATGAGTGTTTAATCAGAGAAGGGTGTACTATAGCCTAGTCATGTTGACTTGAAGTTAATCATCACAGTGATAAAAGAGGAGTACTTTATAACAGAAAGCATTCAGTTTAACAGGAAGATATGACAATTTTAAATTCCTATGCATTTGATAACATAACCTCAAAATACGTAAAGCAAAATCGATGGAGATGAAACAGAAATACAGAAAAATGAACCCATAGACTGAAATTTTTTGTTTTTATTTAAAATCTCAGTAACAGAACAAGCTAGCCAAAAATCACTAAATATATATACAATTTTAAAAACAGAATTAATGAACTTGGTCTAATTAAGATATGTAGAATATCAAACTCAACAATCTCAAGATGTGTATTATTTTCAAGTACAGTGGAACATTTACAAAAATTGACCATATATGTGCAAGTCCGTAAGTCTCAAAATTTTCATATGATTAAATCACACAGAATATACTTTTAGACCAAGACAAATGAAGATAGAAATAAGTAACAAAAAGTTAACTGGAAAATCCCCATGTTTAAGCCCCCGATAAGACTAATGAAGACAAAATAAAGAATATACCTAATATCAGCAATGAAAAAGGGAGTATCACTACAGTGCTACAGTAATGACAAATATACTAATAAGGAAGTGAAAATCTGAGTCACTTTTTTTGTTGCAAGCTCTGACTAAAGAGAAGTGCAAGGTATTCAGAGTAAATATGTTTTGATCAATAACTACACTTCCCTAATTGTTTTTGAAATGCCATGTAAACCAAATAATCAACATTTTAATTATCAAATACTTAAATAGCATTTTTCTAAACAGTTTGCAAATGTTAACCCATTCCATTCTTGCCAACATCCTGAAAGGTATGTATGTTTTATTATTTTCCTGATGATAAATATAAGGCATGCAGAATTTAAGTAAATTGTACAATCTCACAGTATGTAGAAACACAGGATTTCAGCCTAAGCAGACTTGCTCAAGAATCTTAAGACCATTATGCTATGTAACCTCTCTTCAGATAAGAGGTGACAAAGCATTCATTGCCTTTTTTTTTTTTTTTCCTTTTACTCTTGGATTTAACAAGGTGCACGAGTTTCCAGGAAAGGATTTCTACGAACTAGTTACACGTTGTGACAGTTCTATGAATTTTATGCTAGGATATTTTATTTGTTTATAACTCAAATAGTCCACACTCTACTCTAGAGAGCACTTTCAAATTCAGCAAATAGATTTTTAATCAGAGATCCAAACATAACTGCACTTAGAATTCTCATCATATTAAATAATAAAAGGAGAAGTGAAAAGCGATATGCAATAAGCACAAAACAGGGAATGAGAAAAAGGAACAAAGGACAGATGTGCTCACAGGAACATTGTTGCAACACTGTTGAATGTTTCTGGGTTTTGCATCTGTTTTGCAGTATTTTTTTTTTTTTTGTAGCAGCTCACTGATACTGATACATAGGTCACTATGACCTATCAATTTCATTTCTTTGTATATTCCCAAGAGAAATGCACATAAATATTCACTAAAAGACATGAATTAGAATGTTTATTGTGTTACTATTTGTACTAGCTCTCCACTGGAAGCCCTCCATAGGAAACTACCTAAATGTCCCTAAATAGGTAAATGGATTACTCAAATAAATGTTGAGTAATAGATGGCAAATGATAACTACATCATCATTACATAAAAATAACATAAGACAAGTAATATATAGTGATAGAAGTCAAAATAATGGTTACTTCTGAGGGAAATGAATAGATGTCAGCATAATAGTGGGATTTAGGGGTGATGGTAACGTTCTTTTTCTTTCTCTAGTTCTATTTTTACAGCTAAGATTTGTGTGTAAAAACTAACTGATAGTGATGTCAGCATCATGGCAGAGTGAGTCATTCATTTTTTTCTCTTCACTTTGATTTACAACTAATTAAACATTCATAACCAAACGTAAGTGCCTCTGCACATTACACCAGGACACCAAGGAGGTTTCTGCTCTTCTGTGCACCTGAAAGTCGGAAGATGGGACCTCAGTGGGGGCTGTAGAACCACGAGAGTTGGTGAGCCTGCTTGCTATGGTTGGGAAAAAGGAAATCTGGAGAATGCAAAACTGGGCAGATACCCACAGCTGATAGAGAATTTGTGGAGGTCCAGCCTGCCTGGACAGTGGAATCTGATACACCATCAGAGTGGGTCAGAAGTGAGTTTTGAGGCAGAAGAGATGGAGGAACTAACCAAGCGTGTCCTCACTCCAGAATGAGGCACAGGCTTTTGAGAGCACCGGAGATGACCTCTCCTGGCAGAGGAGGTGGGAGGTAAAAGCCACGAGGGACCACTCAGCTGTCCAGTTGTGTGAATTGCAGCTGGAGAACCTGTTTCTCTCCAGCAGTACCCAGATTTCTGATGAGGGACCTCTGTGATTGGTGGGAGGGAGAAGAAAGAGAAGGGGGCAGACAGGAAATATCAATGGGCATTGAAGGAATAGATTTCCTGCTGTCAGCTTTGGGATTTCAGCAGGGGGTACACCCTTAGACCTCTGAGAGTGCCCCAGTTGAGGGTCTTACCCCTAGGCTATGAATATCCCCAAAGCCTGAGATGCTGAGATGCTAAGCCCAAACATCCTCCCACTCTGATACCAGCTCCTAGTGCACACTCCCCACCAGGTGCGTCCTCAAGAGCCAGCTCCTGTAGGGCATACCACAAACTTGAGCTATAGCGCCACCTCCTGGAGAAGAAAAGAAATATTTCTCTTTTTTTAAACATTTTTTTTTATCGAGTTACAGTCATTTTACAATGTTGTGTCAAATTCCAGTGCAGAGCACAATTTTTCAGTTAAAGAAAGATTTCTAATTACCAGTCTGTTGAATCATAGGAAGAAAAGTAAACATAAATTCTTAATTAAGGAGGATGTCCAGCTAGTTCAAATGAGAAAGCAGAAGCTCATATTATCAAACACTATGAAAAATTAAGGAAATACGGTAGCACACAAACAAAATAATAATTCTCCAGCAACTGAACTCAAATACATGGAATATTGTGATCTAACTGATAAAGGACTCAAAATAGCTATTAGGAAGAAATTCAATGAGTTACAAGAAGATTCAGAAAGACAATTCAGTGAATTCAGGAGTAAAATGAATGAACAGAAGGAGTTCTTTACCAAAAAGTAAAATTACAAAAAAAGGACCAGACAGAAATTCTGAAGCTGAAGAATTCAATGAATGAGGTGAAGAATGCAATAGATAGCATAAATAACAGGGCAGATAGATAGAAGAGAGAATAAGTGACTGGCAGAATAGAAATATAGAAATAATTGGATTGAATCTGAAAGGGAAATATAAAAATAATTGGTGTACTAGAAGGAAAATAAAGGGAGAAGGGGGCAGATAGTTTAAAGAAATAAAAGCTGAAAAATTCCCAAATCTGAAATAAGAACTGGATGCACAAGTTCATGAAGCTAAAACAAACAAACAAACAAAAAAAAAAACCTATTATATCAATGTCAAAAGACCATGTCCAAGATTTATTATAGAGAAGCTGTCAAAGATCAATGATAAAGAATCCTAAATGCAGGGGGGAAAAGTAAGTAACTTACAAAGAAATCCCAATCAGGCTGTAAGCAGATTTCTTAGCAGAAACTACAGATCAGGAGCGAGTGGTATATAATTATTTTATTCATTGTTGAATTCAATTGGCTAATTTTGTTGAGGATTTTTGGATCTATGTCAATGAGAGATACTGGTTTGTAATTTTCTTTTCTTGTAATATCTTTTCTGGTTTTGATTTTTATCACTCCAGTAATGCTAATAGTGGCCTCATAGAATGAGGTATAAAGTATATCCTGTTTCTATCTCCTAAAAGAGAGTGTAGAGAATTGATGTAATTTCTTCCTTAAGCATTTCGTAGAATTTACCTGTGAATCCATCTGGGTCTGCTGCTTTTTCTTTGGAAAGGTTATTAATTATGAATTCAATATCATTTATAGTTAAAGTCCTATTCAGATGATTTATGTTCATGTGGTGGGTGTGTGTGTGAGTTTGGACAGATTTTATCTTTCAAGAAATTGGTGCATTTCATTGAAGTTTTCAATTTCGTGGTCATAGGATTATTCACAGTATTCTTTATTATTCTTTCAGTGTCCAAGGGGTCTGTACTGGTATCCCTGCTTTCATTTCTGATATTAGCTATTTGTGTCTTTTTTTCTTTTTTCATAGTTAGCCTGACTAGAGGCTTACTGATTTAATTGATGTTTTGAAAGGAACAGATTTTAGTTTCATCGATTTTCTTTATTGATTTCTTATTTTCAGTTTCATTGATTTCTGCTTTTTATTATTTCTTTTCTTCCACTTACTTTGGGTTTAATTTTATCTTCATTTTATAGTTTCCTAAGATGGAAGCTTAGATTACTTATTTTAGATTTTTATTTTTTTCTAATATATGCATTCAGTGCTACAAAATTTCCCCTAAGCACTGCTTTCACCATAGTACACAAATAAAATAAAAACTTTCTCAAACAAATATTGAGAAAATGTTTTTTGCCAGTAGATCTAGCTTTGAAGAAATGTTAAAAGAAACTCTTTAGACAGAAGGAAAACAATATAGGTCAAAAACTCAGGTTCACATAAAGAAAGGAAGATCAATGAAGAGAGGATGAGAAGGTAATATCAAAAAATATTTTTATTTTTAATAGATCTGACAGACAACAGTATTTAAAATAACAATAGCAACAATTTATTCAATTATATATACGTATATATTTATGGGTAAATGCCAGCAATGATACAAGAGATGAAACAAAAGGAATTAGGACTTCTTTATTTTTGTTTCTGTTAGGTACTCATACTACCCGTGAAGTGATACACTGTTATTTGAAAATACACTTGAATTCATTGTAAATGTATAATGTAAACCCTAGAGAAACCTATTTCAGTAAGGCATTTTTTTCCTCTGGGTTCTATCAGGAGTTTCTTCTTTAACGTTGATTTTCTGTTGTTCGATTATGATATGCCTAGGTGTAGTTCTTGGCATTTATCCTATTTAGTGTTCTCTGGTTTTCTTGGGTCTATAGTATAGTGTCTGATACCAATTCGGACCAATTCTCAGCCATTATTGTTTCAAATATTTGTTTCCTTCTCTCTTCTTCTGGTACTCCCATTATGTGTATGTTCTATCTTTCGTAGTTGCCCCAGAATTCTTGGATATTTCTTAGAATTTCCATCTCTCTGGCTACATGGCCCATCTATTTTTGTATTTTTGTATTTTTATATGCTTTCTATATTAGCCATTAGAGCCCTTAGCAAATTAATCATGGCTGTTTTATATTTCTGGTCTAAGAAATCCAATATCCCTGTTGTATCTGATTTTGGTTCAGATGCTTGCTCTGTCTCTGTAACTTTTTTTTTCACTGTTTAGTATGCCTTGTAATTTTTTCTTGATAGCCAGAAATGATGTATTGGGTAAGAGAAACTGCTGTAAATATGATATTAGTAATGTGGTGATAAAGGAGGAGATGGGGAAACATTCAGCTCTCCTATGATTAGGTGTCAGTCTTTTAGCGAGCCTGTTCCTCTGGACTGTGAACTCCACAAGGCTTCTTAGTTCCCCTCTCCCCACTTGTTAGGAGGGACACGATGTCTAGAGTGGGCTGGAGTTGGGTATTTCCCTTCCCACAGCTCAGTATGGCTCTGGGGAAACCCCAGTAGGTTATATTCTTTTAAAATAGTTTCTCTCATGGGCATATCTTGTTAAGGTTAAAATGTTTTGGCATTTTTAAGATGGTTCCTTTCCCCCTTCCCCTGCTGGAAGCACAAGGGAGTTTTTCTCTGCTGGTCACTGTGAGAATCTGGTAATGCTCCAGGAGGTAAATTTTACAGAATTATGGGGGCTCCTCAAAGACTGAATCCCCCTGTAGGTTTTACCGCTCTGACTTTTTTAGACTGAGTCTCCAGTAGTTTGTCAGTTACATTTCAGATTTTCTTACGGTGAAACTGGTTTTCCTGTGGAGTTTTCTTCTCTGCTGAGTTGTCATTCTCTGTATTCACTTGTCTGTCTCTCCAGTTTGGGGGCCAACAGTCTGCCCTCTGACCTCATGGCTCCAACAGATCTAAATGGAGTGGTTGATTTTTCAGATGTTCAGCTTTTCACTTGCTGTTAGGATGGAGTGGTTAACCTCTAAACTCCTTACATGTTGGGCTGGAAGCCATAAGTGCCTAACACTTGGTTTATTGTGAACTTTTAAACTATGTGTGTGCATTATCTATATTTTAAAAGAAAGGTCTATCAATAGATATTCTCTAAGGAGCAAAATAAAAATCTCTTACTTTGACTCATATTGTAGAGAATAAAGATTTTCTTATCTAGCTTTAGAGAAAAATTACGTACATGGGTGAGTTTACATGCAATTATGGAGGGTAATTTTTTTCGGTCCTCTCAATTTGAATTAATTCTGGACATGTAATAGTTCTTTTCAGTTTGGAACCTCATGTTCTAAGATACCAAGGAATTTTAATTATTTTTTATAACGTTTTCCCATTTTTGTTATCTATTCCCTTTTGCGGGGCTCTTTTTGACTATTGAACATATCAAACTGTTTTAACTCACTTTTTCTCTTTTCCATTTGTTACTTTTTTGCTAACAAAAAAAAGTTGAGAAATTTATTCGACTTTCTTTTGGGAAAGTACATTTTTTTAAAATTTTGCTATAGTATTTTTAAATTCCAAGAGTACTTTCTGTATCTGTTTATTTTTAGAGTATTTTGTTCTTTTTTTGATGCATGCTGTCTTCATTTTCTCCATGTTGATACTATTAAAATTATTTTTTGTATTATTCTTTACGCATACTTTTTGCTTTATCCAGTATGTTTTGTTTGTTTGGGTATTTAAATTTAATGGTAGATGCTTGACTCAGACATTAAGCATCTGATACTTAAACATGGGACACTGAAAACATTTGATTGGGGTCTTCAGTTAGAAGGAGATTCATCTATTTTTCAGACTTCACATTTTGTTGCTTTTGTCTTCATCTTGTTGGCTTTTTTTGTTTCGTTTTGTTTTATTTTGTTTGGTGTCCCTGTGAGGTTTTTGCTTTTAAAGAAATACCTTTATTATCAAGAACATGAAAAGATATCTACAGAATGGCAGAAAAAATATACAGTATTCATATAATACCCAGAATACACACAAAAAAAACCCCTGCAATTCAACAACGAAAAACCCTATTAATGTGTAAAGGACTTGAATAGACAGTTTTCCAAAGAAGATATAAGAATGCCTAAACATGCATATGAAAAGATGCTCAGTATCTTGGTCTTTAGGAAAATGCTAATCAAAACCATATGTGGTATCAACTAACATGCACTGGAATGGCTATAACAAAAGAGAAAAAAAAGAAAAAAAGCAAGTGTTGGCCAGATTGGAATCGTCATACACTGCCACTGGGGATGTAAAATGGTTCAGCTACTATGGAAAAGAGTTTGGGTGTTCCTTGAAAAGTTAAACATAGGACTGCCATCTGACGCAGCACTTCCATTCCTAGGTATACACCAAAGAATTAAAAACAAGGACTCAAACATACACACGTATACACGTTTGTACCAACACTATTTACAAAACCCAGAAGGTGGAAACAGCTCAAATGCCTATCAAATGCATAAACGGATACACAAAGTCTGGCATATATATGTGGTATAAGTGGAATATTAATCAGTCATTAACAGAAATGAAAGTCTGATACCTGCTATACAGTGCCTAAACCTCTAAAGTATTACGCTAAGTGAAAGAAACCAGACACAAAAGGTAGTTTTTAATTCTATCTTTATTGATTATCCAGAACAATTTTATTTATAGAGCAGAATGCAGATTAGTGGTTTTCAGGTGCTGGGCAGAGGACAAATTAGGATGAGACTGTTCAATGGGTATGGGGTTTTGTTTTGGAGTGAGGGAAATGTTTTGCAATTATGGAGAAGTAGTGATCACACACCGTTTTGAATGTTACAGAATTGTTCACTTAGAAATGATTAATTTTATGTTTTGTGAATTTCACCTTAACAATAAAAAACAATAATAGGGTGTACAAGTACCCTCACATCTGCACAGTGGTCAGAACACTGCTCTGAATTTAAGCTGTAAACAGATGGACCACATTTTGTTGGCATGATTCAATGACTGGTACATATTTTCAAGGATCTATTCCTTTTTATCAGTAGCTACATGATTTTTTTTATGTTGCAACAGTGTAACATCAACAATTAATCTTTTAATGATGAAAAGGAAAATTATATTTTGGAAATAAATTGATATACTTGTGTCATTAAAGTATGTTACATTTTGGAAATGCTTTTTTTTTTTTTTTTTTTTTTGCATCATTAAGAATCATGTGGTTCTTTTCCTTCCTTCTGTTAATGTGGTGTACCACACAGGCTGCTTTTGTATGTTGCAGTCCATGATGGATTTATAACTATATTTGCTACAAATTCTATAGGAAGCAAACCATTAAAACATTTTAGTAGCCTTCCCTGCCTTTATCCCATTGTTTGAGAATAAAAATGTTTATTTTGCCTTCCACATTCTAGATATCATGTAATGGTATCACCATATACCATTATTTAAGGCAAAAATCTGTTTCAATAACAAAATATACCTGTACCTAACTGGTAAAAGCAAAACGTAAAAAAACCTGTTCTTTGCATTATGGCTAAGCACTTTTTAAATTACCTCAAAGTATCACAATAAACTTATGAGCTAGGTATGGTTATATTTTACCCATTTTACAGTTAAGAAAACTAAAGAACTTAGATTTATTTTGGCATAGATCCAGTAAGTGATGGAGACTTGGAAGCACCACTTCCCTCAACGCATTTAAGCTTTTTCACCATTACACCTACTAATTCTTTTTTTTTTTTTTTTTTTTTTCGTGACCAGGCATCCTTTGCTAAACTTTCTAATTCCAAGCATTTGGATGTAAAATGTCTCAGGATTTCAATCTAAGTAACCATATAATCTGCAAAAAGTAGCTAGTATATACATTATCTTTCAAATCTTACTGATTTTATATTTATCTTTAAATCATGTTACAAAATAAAATAGTCAATCATTATTTTTCCATGTTTGTAAATTTGCCTGTTTGCTAAGAGGCATTTGTAACCCCCAAATCTATTTGTAGCTCTTTCTGGATCGTTTGTGTTTATGACCAAGGTGGCAAAAAAATTCGGTTGTACCAAGGCTCACGTTCCCAGCTAAGGCTGAACAGCTAATTCTCTGCCTTCTCACTGGGGCTCTGATACCGAGATAACCAGAGGATGGAGAAGGTCAGGGGAAGTGCACTGTCTTGCAGAAGCGTGGGTTCTCAGGCCGGTTGGAGGGTGTTTGAATGTCAACTTGGTACCGACTCATACACGGGCCCAGGCAAGTCTCTTTTCACTTCTCCTTTGTAAACTAGGGAAAAATGGAATCTCCCAGATTGAGGTGCTTTTAGGATTTAAGACTGTAATCTGCATAAATATATACAGATTACACACACACACCACAAAATCAGACCGTGGAGGATTCAGGAAGAGGCTCCTCTCCAAGTGGGAGTGTTGTTTCCCTACCACCGTCCACAGACCCTTGGGGCTGGCTGACCTCAGGCCTCAGTAGGGGAAGAAGGGCCCGGCCCCAGGACCCCACCCAGGCTCCCTCCTTCCCCCACCTCCCGGGAGGGCCAGCGCCCCCTCCCGCGGCGCAGGCTCAGGTCCTGAGGGACAACTGCCCCAGGCCTGCTCTCGGCCCTCCAAGCAGCAGGCCCAGCAGGACCCTGCACCAGGGCGGGCTCTGAGCCGACGCTGGGCTCGCCCAGGCCTGGCCTGCTTTTCTGAAGCCGAGGGGCACCGCGACGGGCAGCCCTGCTACCCAGCAGGGCCCTCACTTACGATGGCTGGTGGTGGTCAGCCGGCCCAGCCCTGAGAGGAGCAGCAAGAGAGACAGCATTGCGTGGCCGCCGGCCTCGCCACAGCGATGGCGGTTGGACGCTAAACGGCTGCAGCAGGTGGTGCGCGGGAGCCTGGGCTCTAAGCCGGGGCGGGGCGGGAGCGGAAGGGGCGGGGTGGGGCGGGGCGGGAGCGGAGGGGGCGGGGCGGGAGCGGAAGGGGTGGGAGCGGAAGGGGTTGGGGCGGGAGCGGAAGGGGTTGGGGCGGGAGCAGAACGGGCAGAGCAAGAGGAAGGAGCAGCGGGGCTGAGTGGAGGAGAAGTGCGGCAGTGGTGTCCTGACCGGACCTCAGCTCCTTGGAGCCTTAAGCCCCAATCGCAGCCCTAGGACGCCTACCTGCTCTCAGTTGTAAGAGGTAAGCACAGAGGAGCACTCGTCCTGTCGAAGTTTGCTTTATTTCCAAACATTTGACATTTTAAAGGTATTCAGGGGGTAACATAAGGGTTATAAATTGTAATTTTTCCTCTTGAAATAGGCCATTTGCTGGTGAAGTTCTTGGCGGTATTAACCCATGTCATAGCGTTCTGGTGCAATGGCTGCATGACTGCTGTGAAGGAAAAAGGAAACATTGACAGTATGTTTAGTAGCAGACAGTTAGCCTGCTTTAACCGTATGTAGCACCAGGTTTTTGTTTCACTTCTCAGGTCAAAACACACATGCAAAGGACACAGACACTAAGAAATCAAAAGTCAACTCTTAGAGATACATTTTTTTCTTAGAGAACTAAGCAGTCCAAATAAAAAGCTAAACATTAAATGTATATATATTTATATATATATATTCATCTATAAGTATATATGTGTGTATTTTATTACATATACAAAAATACAAACCTTATTACCTATTTCATACCTTACTCAAAATTTACTTTGAGCTTTACACAAAAATTAACCTCAAAATGGATTATAGATCTAAATGTGAAATGCAAAGCTTTAAATATTCAAGAAGAAGGCATAGGAGAGGATCTGAGTGACCATCGGTTTTGTGGTGGGTTTTTAAATATAACAACAAAAGCAAAATCCAAGATTGGAGACCATAAAATTAGTAGCTTCTCGGCAAAAGACGCTGGTGAGAATGAAAGCAGGACACATACCTGAAGAAAAGATTTGCAATTTTATGTCTGATAAACGATTTACACGCAGGATATGTAGACAGGTGTGTATACAAGTGTTAATACATGTGTATGGAATTTATATTTCTGTCTGTTGTGAGGATCTAGAAGCAATGACACCTACCATCTAGATCTAATACTGTTCTCCAATAAAAGAAATCAAGGATCTTTGTAGAAACGGCTGCTTTCAAGGCTGTGGCAAGGAATATACAAGATTATTCTGGAACACTATCAGAGTTTCGGCAATTCTTATAGTGCCAGAAAGTAATAATTGCTCAAAAAACAAAAACACATGGGGTACATTTAGTCACTTCCCTTTATATATTTAGGTATAAAAAGGAAGGAAAAAAATAACCTTACAGGTGTTTTCGTGATTTCAGGGAACACCTGACAAACACTGCTTCCTCCAGGTAATCAAGGTTGATAATTAAGTTATCAATTGATAGCATTTGTCCTTGATAGGATGAGAATTCCATCTCTGTGGTCTCCCAACTTAAACCTGTAGCCCCAGCCTAATGTGTGTTGGAAATAAATATATTGCTACAATGAAATCGTTCTTTCCAGCTGGTGAAAATTATGTTTTCAGTGGCTCCAGTATAGTATATATACTTAGAGAATGAACAAAGATGGGAGGCCTAATGGTACACATCCCAGGCCTGGTGAGTTTATAAAAGAGCATTCACTAAGGCTGGGGCAGTAGACACCTAAAAAGACTGTGGAACATGTATATTACTAAAGCTCCCTCAGTGATGCTACCTGTCAGGTAATAGTTGTCACCTTTCCTTGAATTCTCTCTCTTTTTTATTTTTCTTCCTTTTTCTCTGCAAAGGCTCATGATAGGCCAGTAAACTCACTTGCTCTTTCAGTGACTGTGGCCCATCACTTCCCTGAACAATATACATAGAATGTGTGTACAATTGAAAGGGCTTCATAAAATGGACCAGTAATTATAGCTTGCAAAGAAAACGTCACTTTGAAGCCGAAATCGCCATCTGTGTGGTTACATTTAGGGACTAATTTGAGGGTTTCTGGCCTTTAGTAATGTTAGGTCATCAGAAGATGCACAAATGTAAAAAGAGCATGTACAAAATGATAAGAAACATTATGTAATTTCAAAGGAATTCTGTAGATTTTTTAAACAGTATTTGAGACTACTAAAGAGAAAAATCATGGGATTCAAGGATTTATTAGTGACAGTTTTAACAAAAATTCTAAATTGGAAAAAAGGCTTGCCCTGAAAGAAACAAACACCAGTACTTAATGTAGGTCTAACTGGAAAAGGAACTTCACGAGATGCACCAAATAGTCTTCTCTGACATATTACATTTCTAGTTCAGTGTGGAATACTCATCAGGAAAACAGTTTTAGAGCAGTCAAAATTTTGATTTGCCTCAATACGTTAACAACACAAACTATTGGGAAAACAAAACTGTTAAAATGCCATTTGCCTTAGATTTAAAACGGCACAAACTGAATAAGAAATATAACAAATATCATATGGTCATGAATTTATGACCCTAGTTAAGGATCAGCACAATTTAAGATAATGAGTTATTTGTGCAATAATATTTACCCCTCGTATTCTGCATTCTCTCTGTTGCATACTTTTCTCATTTCATTTCGCTTTATGATCATAGTGGTGAAAAATACGAAAAAGGGCAGAACAATGTAGAAACTCAAAGTAAGCCAGTTGCTCTGATGTGTTTTGTAGCCTTTTTTAACCAAAGTTATATCTAGAAGTGAAACACAGGAATCAGTGGATATTCATTGAATATTTAAAGAAATTTATATTTATTTCACTGTTATATGTACATATATAAAATCATATGTAGAACTGAAATTTTAATACCTTCTAAAATGCATTTTTCATAGATTTACTGTTCATCTTTCATGCATATTTAATTATTATGATACTGGATACATGTTTTGAGTTCTGCTTACTACATTCAGCTTATTTATGGCATCAATATTTTAAAAGGTGATACAGTAATAGGGCTTAAGTTAAAAATTTGGAAAGAAATACATCATGAAACCCCCAACCCCTCCCTTGCCAAGTCACATAGTTTCTGTCCTTGGGGGAAACCATTTTTAAATGACTTAATGTTTCTCCACCTAGTGTTTATATTTTATACATATGAATAAAATCCGTATCCATACCTATACTTGTATCTGTATCTACCCACATGTAACGTGTTTGTGTTGTGTGTATTCCCCCCATTGATATTCAATAACATATCATGCCCTTTTGTTACTTCTTAAGCTTAAAAAATGGAAGTATTACACAATTCACAAAAGTACATAATAAATAAATGTATTAGCCAAGAATTAGCACGATCACCCAGACCTCAAAACATGGCCTGAGAGAATCCCAAAAGCATCCTCAGAACGTTTTCTAATCATCATTCATGGACTTCTTCCACGATTAATTAGTAAAATTTTTACTGAAGTACAGCAGACTAACAGAAATGCATGCATGCTGTAATTATACAACTCAAAGGATATCCTGAGTTGAACACATCTGTGTAAGCAGCACCAAATCCAGGAATGTCATATTACCAGCACCTGTGTTTTTGTTTATTTTTTGTTTTTTTCACATCACACATACAAAGTACAAAATTTTTTAAATTGAAGAAATAAAGAATAAAGCAAATTTTAAAAAGAAAGAATAAAGCAAATAGTTGAGTCCTGGAAAATATATTGACAACATGTGGAAAAACATGTGAAGATTATCTAAATCATTTTCCATCTCCTCTACCCTGTATCATCTTCCCTCTCACACTCCAAATTTTCCTTTCTATTTAGTTTTTGAAATGGAAAAAAAATTCCAAACTAAAACCTTGCAATTCACTTACATTTAAGGACCTCCAATCAGCTTTCTTTCAGCCTCTGTCCTTCCCAGTGAGAATCACTAATCCATTGTCTCCCAAGAGCATGGATCATTTTTGACAGATTTTAAATTTTATATAAATAGTTATATTTTATATACTTTTATTCCGATTTTTTTTGCTCAATATTACCTAATTTGGAGATTCACCCATATTATTGCTTACAGTTGTAAAATATTCATTCTCATCACTGCATAGAATATCTTCATGTAGAAATAACAGCTGTTCATGCATTCTACTTAAGAGCATTTGGGTAATTTGCAGTTATGGGTGTTATGAATAGTGCTGCTCTGAGTGTTACCCTCCATGTCTCTTAGTCACCATTTGTGTGCATCTCTCTCACGTATATGCCCTTGGAAGTGGCATATTCATAGCATATGTCTATATGGAACATTAGTAAATTTTCCAATGATTTTCCCAAGTGGCTGTAGAAATTACATTCCCATTACCAGTGGATGACAATTTTGGTATATACGATATTTTCCTTTTTTATTATAGTTATTCTTCATATACAATGAAATGCAAACATATAACTGTACAGATGGATAAGATTTAGCAAACGCATACTCCTCCAATAAGGCAAACATCTAAAAGATTCTGTTTTGACAGCTGGGAGTTTTCTTCATTTAATGTAAAATTCTTTTGTTTTTTGATAAGTAAATAACGTAAGTTTAATGCCTGAGATCTGACAACAAAATAGTGTGACTATCATGTTATTTAAATTTTGCTATTTTAACAGCTTTATTGAGTTATTTAAGACATGTATTAATAGGCCTATTTAAAATGTACAATTTTATAGGTTTTATTATATGTATCCATCTATAAAAGTACCACATCAGTCAAAATATGGTTGACCCTTGAAAGACACAGAGGTTAGGATTTTGTTTCCTTATTGGGGGGTTAGGGGTTTTGATCATCAGTGCTTTCTAACAAAAGGTTTATGATCAAAAGGAGGGAATTGATAAAATAAATCTTTACATCTTGAGATATAGGGAAGTCATTCTGGCTTATACATGAGTTAACTTGAATTTTATGCCAACTGAAATAACCTGTTTGTGGCCTATCAGACATATATTGTACACCTTAATTATTAAAGAAAAGGGCATATTGACCAGAAGTAAAGCATGTCCATGTTAAAAATAAAGGTTAAGTGCCCCTCTACCTGGGATGCCAACGCTGGTCCTCCTTTGATGATAGGACTCCCTTCCCAGGTGCCAAGGCCATACCATACATGCTGTACGTGTATGTGCTGGTCTTGTTTTTTTGAAACCTTGAAGAAATGTATCCCTGATCCATTGAATGTTCTTTGTTCTGACAAGATATAAAACTGTGCCGAAAATCCTACTTCTTGAGAGAGCAGCATCTCAGAGCCATCTGGGAAGCTGGCTTCTGGGCTATAGTCCACAGTTTGGCTCGTGTAAAACTTTTTTCTATTCTTATTGTTGATTGTTTATTGATTATTGTCATTGACAGGGTATCCACGCCCAGCAGTCTAAAATCCATGTATAGCTTTAGCATTGGTCCTCCGTGTCTAAGGTTCCCCTTTCGTGGATTCAACCAACCTGGGATGCTGTCGTTTTTTGTTGTTTTTTTTTTTTTTGAAAATCTGCACATAAGTGGATCTGGGTGGTGTAAATCTGTGCTGTCCAAGGGTCAAGTGTAATGAGTATATGCGTCATCCACAAAAGTTTCCTCTTGCCCATTTATGATCCTGCCATGCTGCCCCTCCCCCCACAGGCAACCCCTGATCTGATCTGCATTCTTTCACTATAAACTAGTTTGCATGTTCTACAATTTAATACAAATAGAGTCAGACAGTATGTATTCATTATTATCTTGCTTCTTTCACACAACATAAATGTTCACGCCATCTACATTGGCTCATTTAACAATAGCTTGTTCCTTCTTATTATTCGATAATACACTATTGTTTGGATACACCGTGCTTTGTTGATCCATCACCTGTTGATTTGGGTTGTTTCCCAATTTTATCTATTACGCATAAAGTTGTTATGAACATTTGTATACAAAATTCTGTGTGGGTGAAAGCATTCTATTCTCTTGGGTAAAAATGACTGAATTACATGGTTTGAATGTTTACCTTGCAGAAACTGCACAATTTTACATTTCAACAGTAGTGTATGAGATACTACCCTCACACCTTGGCCTTCATGTGGTTAGCCCTTTAAATGTAAACAAATTTTAAAGGAATGTAATGGTATCTAATTGTGATTTTAATTTGCATTTCCTTGATGAACAATGATGTTGAGTATCTTCACATGTGCTTATTTGCCATATCTTCTTTGATAAGATGTTCAGTTCAAATATTTTACCCATTTTTATAGGGCTATTTATTTTTTATTAAGTTTTAAGGATTATATGTCCTGAATGTAAAATTTGTATATATTCTGAATATAGCTTATTAGGTATATACCTAACTGACTTTTAAAAAGCAAAAGTTTTTAATTTTGTTGATATCCAAGTTACTCACTGAATTGCTTTACACTTTTATTGATTATCTGTTTTCTGTATATCTCTGGGTCTGTTTCCAGTTCTTTATTCTGTTCCATTGATCTACATATTTGTGTTGACATCAGTGTTACACTGTTGGTTACTGTAGCTTTATAGAAAGTTTTGAAATTGGGTGGTGTATTTTTTCCAAATCACTCTTTTTCAAAGTAATTTTGGCAATTTTTGGTTCTTTGAATTTCTGTTTAAAGTTTATAATCAGCTTGTCAGTTTCTCAATTGAGCCTGCTGGATGATTTTTACAGGGATTTCCTTTAATGTGTGTGTGTATATATATATATACATATACACACATATATATACACACACACATTATGTCATCTACAAGTAGTGATAGCTTTACTTCTTTCTTTCCAATTTGGAGTCCTTTTATTTCTTTGTTGTTGTTGTTGTTGAATTCCTGTGGGCAGGACTCCCAGTGCTATGTTGAATAAAACTGGTGAGAGTGGGCATCCTTGTCTTGTTCCTGATCTTAGAGGAAAAGCTTTCAGGTTTTCACTCTTGAGTAAAATGTTAACTTTGGGTTTGTCATATATGGCTCTGTTATGTTGAGATATAGTCCCTCTATACACACTTTGTTGAGAGTTTTTATCGTAAATGGATGTTGAATCAATGAATAGCCACTTGCCTTCATTCATGAGAACAAGAGAAAGTATAAACATGTACTCCATCACCCCAAATGTAATTTACTAGTATTTCCTAATAAATACATATACTTACAGTTCATCATATGTTTTTGTCTAAATTTAACTCAGAATAACACCTCATCCTACAGTCATTTTTTAATAACCTACCAAGTTTTTAATAACATAGAATGCACATAATATGTGTAGTGTTCATTCATCCATACTGAAATTTGTTTTGAATTCATGCTGTAAAATTTATTTATACTTAAGAGTACTATATTCTATCTTGGTAACTAAGTTGATTAAAGCTGAGTGTCTCTGAGGAAAACTCATTACAAATACTATTTAATCCTAATTTAATTAAAGCCACTATTTAAGATAACTATTTTAATTACTCAGGAGATCATGAAAGATGTGACTCAGCAGTATATTTCTTCAATTATTTTATAAAACAATGTTAATATTATATTTTGTTTTGAAAGTTCAGTTTTTACTCACCAGATGTATGAACGTTTCCATCATCAATACTTCCTCCTGGTGAATCAATTTGTAATTCACAATATGGAGGCCTATATCCAGGAAGGCAATGACAATTACCTAAATTATTACATATCTGAAACAGAAAAATGCATAATCACTGTAAATCATGGTAATCTTCAAATGTTATATATAAATACCTAAATTCAAAAGAATAAAATCATTATTTGTTAAGTTTATTAAGACTGTGTATCATGAGGATAGATTAGAAAAAGTAATGAAAATTTTGGCAACATAATAGTCAAAGACAAAATCACTACCCTACATTATAGTTTATTTCTGGCCTGCATATACTGACTGTTTTTGATAAATACTTTGTCTTCCTCAATCATTTTTTAGTAAATGGGAGTCAATAAAATTATGGCCACTGTATTCACAGAGAAGAGCATCATTGGGTGAATTTAGAATTTTTCACAAATAGTACTTCATTTAGTTATTTATGAAACATTTGCTGTCACCACTTCCACATTTTCTATTCATGCACTTTAATTTATATATAAAATATTGTGATAAAACTGCCATCAATTGACTTGGCCACTTTAATTTCTTATATCCTAGCCCCTTTTTCAAAATTTAATACTATTGATCAACCATTTGTATTTCATTTTTATGTAAATAATTTTTCAAAATAAAACATAGATGCAAAAAAATACTTAAAATATACAATAAAACTTTATAATAAGCTTGAATTGTTAGCAGTTCATATTCAGTGAGTTTACATGTTACCTGTGTTTTGACATTTCAATAATTTAGTATTAATTTTCATTTTAAAGTAAAACATGTAACTAAAATTTTATAAAATTCAAACAGTTCAGATGCACAGAACTAAAAGTGTCTTCATCCACTAATGAAGTCCCACTCTCCATTGCTAACTATTTTCTGTGATATATATATTCATATATAAACACGTATACTCACATCCACAAACCCATGTAAACACACATTCATAGGTTTTTGCCAAACTAACAGACTGATGTAATATTATGACTGTATTCCTATACCTGTATGTATAAATATAGACTGGCACATTTTAAAAATAGACATAATATTCAATGGTATGCATATTTTTATAATTCTGATTCAGATATTGTGTTCTGTCCATGCACACTGATAGTATTAAATTCTTTGTGTGTAAAGATTATTATTATAATACTCCCAAACTCATTCTGTGAAGCCACAATCATCCTGATACCAAAACCAGGCAAAGATACTACCAAAAAGAGAATTACAGCCCAATATCACTGATGAACATAGATGCAAAAATCCTCACCAAAATATTAGCAAATAGAATCGAACAGCACATAAAAAATATTGTACATCATGATCAAGTGGGGTTCATCCCAAGGACACAAGGGTGGTTCAGTATACACAAATCAATCAATGTAATACATCACATCAACAAGAGAATGGACAAAAACCACATGATCATCTCAATAGATGCAGAAAAAGCATTTGATAAAATTCAACACCTAGTTATGATAAAAAATTCTCACCAAAGTGAGTATAGAGGGAACATATCTCAACATAATAAAAGCTACATATGACAAACCTACAGCCAGCATAGTACTCAACGGTGAAAAACTCAAAAGCTTCCCACTAAAATCTGGGACAAGACAAGGCTGTTCACTGTCACCACTCCTATTCAACATAGTCTTGGAAGTCCTAGCCACAGCCATCAGGCAAGAGAGAGAAATAAAAGAGATCCAAATTGGAAAAGAAGGGGTAAAAGTGTCACTATATGCAGATGACATGATACTATATATAGAAAACCCTAAAAGGTCCACACAAAAGCTACTAGAACTAATCGACGAATTCAGCAAGGTAGCAGGTTACAAGGTAATGTACAAAAATCAGTTGCATTTCTTTACACTAACGATGAATCAACAAAAAAAGAAAGTAAAGAAAGATTATTAAAATTTTAAGTCTCTTTTCTCTGTAACATTGAATTCCATAAAGTGTCCTTCTGTTTTACACATCAGTATCTCTATTTTTTGATATTTAGTGCAGTGGTGATAAATATTTTAACATAAAATTTAGAAATTAGCATTAGAATATCACTTATTTATTATTTCAAACCTAATTCAAAACCGTTCCCCCTTCCTGAATTAATTTACCATTTTCTAAGCAACATACGTCAACAGAGGATACCATCGATCTCATCATTGCATTTTTACCAACTGAATGAAAGAGAAAGATTGTCAGCTAGAGCAGAAGCAATAGCCAAATAAATAATACTAAATTTTATTAAATGAAGAATGACTTGCTATTTCAGACTGGGTGTGTAATTTGACTTTCTAATAGAAAAAAAAATGAAACAAAAAACATAGACCTTAGACACTTGTCAGCAATATTTCTAAGCTCAAAAACCAAAGAAAAGTAATCTCACAACATTCGGCACAAAGCAAGGGGAATTAAATTAGCATCACCTCTCTCTCTGACTGGACCAAAAGCGACAGGACAGTGCAATACAGTGTACAAAGTTTTGGGAGAGGGGAAGTAAAATGCAATAATCCTCTGACAACAAAGGGATTTTTTTATGTGGAAAGGCAAAATTTTTGCATGGCTGGTATGTGAGACCTCTAAATCTGTATCTCCCACATACGTTTGTCTCTACTCTTTGAAAAAAAAAGTAAATCAGCACCTCATTCCTTTCATTAAGGTAGATGAACAATGACATATTAGAACCTTTATCTAGAATATCAAATCTAAATAGACTGTAACTTTCCTATAACATTAATTTTAGAAAAACTTGACATAATGAATAGTATATCTCAAGAACATCAAACTCGAAGTCGAAAAACACAACTTACAGGTGAAAAGTAAAAGAATGCCAAAGTACCAAAGTGGGCAAGACAGTTATATTTGCAGGGAGAAATCGTTCTTACTTGTTTGATATAAAGATAGAGGAAGAAAGATACAAGAAAAATGTTAAAAGTACAAGGTAACTAGTGACCAAAAAGAAAACGTTATACAATTGAATTTCCTTTGTAAAATATATAAGCCATAAATTTTAATTATGGAAGGTATGAGGGAGAACAAATATGTTCACAATATAAATAAAATGTGCATTTATTCACATAAGAAAACAAATGTGTTTTATTTAAGTAAGTTACAAATTCATAAGTCGTAGTTTCTTACAATAAATTCAGTACACATATACTACAATTCACTTAATAGCATTTGAATCAGTTGAAGATTGGCTAATTTTCTTTATATTAGTTAGCTATTCTTAGGCAAGGTCAGATTGAAAGTCACGTAGACTTTCAATTCTCCCAAACAGGACAGACTTTTATTTTGAATTACCCACAAAAATATCATGAAATTTAGAACTACAAAAAGAAAAGTAACTTACCCCATTACCTTTGCATTTTTCAGTGGCATCACAATTATATCCCATTAAAGGAACTTCTTTGCAGGTTTTATTTACGCAATACTGAAATAAAACAAAACACATAGTATTTCATAATTATTTACAAATTTGATAGGAGAAAACAATTAACTACTTGTTATAGATGTATAAGAGATGCCCAACTTGAGACCTTTTATTCCGTAGTATTCTGACTCTGGTACTCCAATACAAAGATTCTGGCATTCCAATACAAAATTGTGAACAATAATAAATTTTTAAAAATTTTGAGAATGCTTGCCTTAACATAGTTTATATAATAAAGTCATATAATTTTGGTTTTGATACTTACAATTGAGAATTGAATTGAGAATCTTTATCAGGATAGTCTTATTTGTTATGTTAATGTTCTGTTATGAATAACTGGTTAGATCAATATTAATGATTTGTCCCTAAAAAACCGCAACATAATTTATTAATTTGGTTTGGGTTTCAAATATAAATTAATATTTTGGATTATAAGTTATCATGAATCCTTATTATAATGTTGATCAGAATAATCTGACAAGATAAATATTTTAACTTAATTTGTATCCATTGTAAAACCCTTCTGATGTCAAAGGTGGGTAATCCAGTGGTAAATTAGTCATTTTCCCCCTCATTTACCTTTTTCTGTTTTTTTTAACTGAGCTCCTAACTTACGTTCTTTTGATTTCTTTAAAAATATCAGCATATAATATGATTAAATCGTTGAAAATAGGAATATATCCAATGAGAACGAAAATTAGCTTTTATTTCCTGAGTGTTGGTATATTGCCAATAAATGAATGATGTTGCATATGCCAGTCTACTTTTGCCCCTTCTCTTCAGTATAACATTGGAAGTTTTAGCCAGAGCAATTAGGCAAGAAAAATGAAAGGCATACACATGTTAAAGAATTAAAATTATTTGTTTGTAGGTGATATGATCTTATATGTCAACTGTAAAGACTCCACACACACAAATACCAGTTAGAACTAATCAGTGAATTCAGTGAAGTTGCAGGCTAGAATATTAACACAAAAATAAAATGCATTTCTTTACACTAACAATGAATATTCTGAAAAGGAAATTTAAAAAAAATCAATTTAGAATAGCATCAACTATTATTAGTCAGCTAAACTTAACCAAGAAGCATACACTGAAAACTAAAAAGAAATACTAAAAAATAAGTTAAATAAACACAAAAAAATAGAAAGCTACCCTGTATTCATGGACTGGAAGACATAATATTGTTACGATATCAATACTATCAAAAGCATCTGTAAATTCAGTGCAGTCTATCAAAATTCCAAAGACACTTTTTTCCCGTCCTAAAATGCATACGGAATCTCAAGAGACTCTATAAATAACCAAAGCAGTCTTAAAAAATAACAGAGCTGGAGGACTCACGCTTTCTGATTTCAAAACTTAATATAAAGCTATAGCAATAAAAACAGTGTGGTTCTGGCATAAATTAAGACGTATTGACTAATGCAACAGAGAGCCCAGAAATAAAGTTACATATATACAAAAGTGAATGTACTAAATGCCACAGTATTTTGTATACATGAAAATGGTTAAAACTGTATGTTTATGTTATGTATTTTTTATTAAATTTAAAACATTAAATAAACCCTTGCATGGAGGTTTTTGGCACTCTTTTTTAAAATTGAAGTACAGTTACAGTGTGTCAATTTCTGGTGTACAGCACGATAAACCTCTGAACCATTTTTGTTCTCCGTTTATTTTTTGACTGCCTGACTAGTACTACACATACGTACGAACACAAGCTCATACATCGCCAAGAGCTTGTATGAGCTTGTGCTCTCCCAGTACAGGCGTCTTGTTTGGGTCTTCCAAACTTCTCACACTGACATTTTGATCATACAGATGAGCCAATGATTGAAGAAACATGAAAACTCAATGAAGTTTCTTTGTGAGACAGGAAAAAACTAAAAACTCAAAATTAGAATTTTATGATTTCAAGCTATTGGAATTCAAAGATCTAAAAAAAATCACTCATAATTTAGTGGAATCTTGTGCTTAAAAACACATGTTCTCACATTAGGAATGATGACAGATTAATCCAAAATGTTATTGGATAACTGAGGCTTAGTTTAATTATCTTTTCATTATCATATGGGAAATATGTGGCAGCACCAGGTTCAAATCCATTCAGTATGATTGTGATAGTCATCATGGAGTATGTAGCTGATAATCACATAATTTAACACAGATAAATATAAATGAGCGTATTTTGTTACCATTTGTGCGCCACACACAGTGCCATCAGCCACATAGGCATAATCTCTGCCACCTGATCTCACTGATGATCCTGTAGTTATGCATACATGTCCTTGAGTATACAAATAAACCGCAGATCGAACATCAGTTTTGAAAGGATTCTTTTGTGGCCAAACACAAGCTAATTTTCCACAGAGAACATCCCTGGAAATGAAAAGAAAAAAAGTCTTAATCATTTTGTCTTTTAATGAAATCAGGTTTTTTTTTTTTTATTTTTTTACATACACCTACATACATTCTTTTTCATTAGAGGTTACTGTAAGCTGTTGAATATAGTTCCCTGTGCTATGAAGTATGAACCTGTTTACTTTATATATAGTAGTTAGTATCTGCAAATCTCAAACACTCAATTTATCCCTTCCCACCCCCTCCCCACTCCCGGTAACCATAAGTTTGTTTTCTATGTCTGTTAGTCTGTTTCTGTTTTGTAAATAAGTTCATTTGTTCTTTTTTTTTTTTTTTAAGATTTCACATATAAGTGATATCATATAGTATTTTTCTTTCTCTTTCTGGCTTTCTTCTTTTAGAATGATGATCTCCAGGTCCATCCATGTTACTGCAAATGGCATTGTTTTATTCTTTTTTATGGCAGAATAGTGTTCCATTGTATATATATCCCACAACTTCTTTATCCAATCTGTCGATGGACATTTGGGTTGTTTCCATGTCTTGGCTATTGTAAATAGTGCTGCTATGAACATTGGGGTGCATGTATGTTTTTGAATTGATGTTCCCTCTGGATATATGGCCAGGAATAGGATTGCTGGATCATATGGTAAGCCTTTTTAGCCTCTGGAGGAATCTCTATACTGTTTTCCATAATATCTGCAGCAAACTACATTCTCACCAGCAGTGTGGGAGGTTCCCTTTTCTCCACACCCTCTCCAGCATTTATTGTTCATGGGCTTTTGAACGATAGCCTTTCTGACTGGTGTGAGGTGATACCTCATTGTAGTTTTGATTTGCATTTCTAAAAAGAATTGTATTACATGTATGATAACATAAATTGTTGTTTAACTGATAGTATAAAACCAGAAAAATGCCAAAATGACATTGTCTTATGGTGCCCGACAACTGAATGCAACCCAGTTAATTAGCACCGTAGCAGAACTAAAATCTATGCACTGAACTCAAGTATTCAGACATGCCTTCCTTTCCTATTTCAGAACTCAACTTTTACTCTCCCCTCGTCATGTTTTATCATATTCTTTGGGAAAATTCATCACCTGCTTATTTCACTTACCATACCACCCCACAGCTTTATACACGTTGTCACAAGTGTCAGGATTTCCACCTTTTTTAAAAGCTGAATATTCCATTGTATGCATTCTACATTTTCTTGATCCCTTGGTGGACACTTACTGTGTCCATACCTTAGCTTTTGCTGGATCATATGGTAGTTCTATTTTTAATTTCCTGAGGAACCTCCATACTGTTTTCCGTAATGACTGTATCAAATTACATTCCCACCAACAGTGCAGGAGGGCTCCCTTTTCTTCACATCCTCACCAGTGTTTGTTATCCATTGTTTTCTGATAATAGCCATTCTAACAGGCATGAGCTGGTAGCTCATTGTGGTTTTGATTTGCATGATCATAATGATTAGTGACATTAAGCAGCTTTTCATGTACTTGTTGGTCAATTGTATGTTTTTGGTTTTTTTTTTAAACACATCTGTTTGGGTCCTTTGCCCATTTTTAAATAAAGATTATCATTATTATTTTTAAAATATTGTTTGCTATTGAGATCTAAGAGTTCCTTGCATATTTTGGATATTAACCTCTTATCAGATATGTGGTTTGCAAATATTTCCTCCCATTCCATAGTTTGCCCTTTTATTTTGTGGATGGTTTCCAGTGCTGAGCAGAAGCTTTTTAGTTTGAGACAGTCCTAGTTGTCTAATTTTTCTTTTGTTGCTTTTGCTTTTGGTGCCAATCTGAAAAAAAAAATCATTGCTAAGACCAATGTCAAGACGCTTATCTCCTGTATTTCCTTCTAGGAGTTTTACAGTTTCAAGTCTTACTTTCAAATTTTTTTTCCCACCTTGAGATCATTTTTTTGTGTATAGTATAAGACAGAAGTCCAGTTTATTTTTTTTTCCTATAGCAATACAGGTTTTCCTACACCATTTATTGAAGAGTCTCTTTTTTCTCCATTTTATAATCTTGACCCCTTTGTTGAAAATTAACTGTGTATGCATGTATTTGTTTCTAGGCTATTCTGTTTCATTGATACATCTGTTTTTATGCTAATAGCATATTCTTTTGATTATTATAGTTTTGTAATATAGTTTAAAATCAGGAAATGTAATGGCTCGAGCTTAATCTCCTTTCTCAATATTGTTTTGGCTATCTAGGATCTTTTGTAGTTCCATTCAATTTTAGGATTATTTTCCTATTTCTGTAAAAAAAAAAAAAGGTCCTTGGGATTTTGTTAGGGATTGTACTGAATCTGTAGATAGCTTTGGGTGGATATTTAGACAACATTAGTTCTTCCAAGCAATTGGTATATAGTGTATTTGTATTTATTTGGGTTTTCTTCAGTATCTTTTATCAATGTCTGATAGTTTTCAGTGTATAGATCTTTCATTCCCTTCGTTAACTTTATTCTGGAATATTTTCTTTTTGATGATATTTATAAATGGGACTGTTTTATTAATTTCTCTTTCCAATATTTCATTGTTCGTCTATAGAAGTATAACTGATTTTTGTATATTGAGATGGTATCTTGCAGCTGTACTGATTTTGTTGACTAGTTCTAACAGTTTTTTGGTAAGTCTCAGGTTGCCCACACATTAAGATCATATCTTCTCTGGCAAAGAAGATTTTGCTTTCCTCCTTCTGATTTGGATGCTTTTTATTTTTTTTTTCTTGCCTAATTGCTCTGGATGGGACTTGCAGTATTACATTGACTAGAAGTGACAAAAGAAGACATTATTGTATTATTCTTGATCTTAGAGGTAATACTCCCAGCTGTTCCCATTAAGTATAATGTTAGCTGTGGGTGCAGAAATATGTATAAGTTCCTTGTACAAGGAAATACTGGTGATTTGGAGTGGACTACAAAAGAGACAGTAGGGAAAGTGTCTGTCAGTTTCCCGAGTCTCTGGGGAGGATTGCAGTCAGTCCCTAGATGTGTGCTAACTTAGGATCCTGACCTTTAGGTAGCAGATTTCCTAGTATGCAGATGGAAGCCTTCCAGGGAAAGACTTGGAGATGGGTGATTTCATCTGTTCCCTCTGCACTGAGCCCACTTTCTGCCTTTAGTAATGAACACCGGATTTGTCTTAATCTAGTCTCCTTATTAACACACAAGCAGAAAAAAAGAAAAAAGAGAACTGTATTGCACAGAAGAAAAACATAGTACAATATTATTTGAAAATGTTCTCCAGATACATGATTTACTTTCAAATACTATTTAATGTCTCTTGACGAGGAATATATAATTTTTATGATTCAATGAAACAATAAATTTCTATATACATACTTCTGTTCACAAGGTAATGGTTGGGAATTTTGAAAACCACAGTTTCCAAGTCTATTATGCAGAGAATTAACTTCTTCAAAACAGGCAAAGGGAGCACCTTGAGCACCTTAAAATGAAAACATGCCCATTCACTTATTATTCTTAATCCAAATAAAACATTTGTCAATAAAAAGCAAATGAAACTCATTACATTAAAAAATCATGGTCATGATCACACTTATTTTTTCTGTGTGTAGGATATCACTGCAAGTAGAAACTATTGTCTTATCTGTCAGAAAATAGAAAATGATTATATCTATTGTAGTAAATTATGTTATGGTTAAAAACAATTTGCTTATCCTCCCTGTGGAAACGTGTATTTCCTAGTCCAATGTACATCAGGCTTGACCTTGTAACTTGCTCTGCTTAATGAAAAGAGACATTTGGAACATCATTTAGGGGCAAAACCTTCAGAACTAGCAGATAGACTGCCATTTTCTCTTTTTTTGTTTGTTTTTCAATTTTTTGTTGTGGGGGAGCAGATTTTTTAATTTTACTTTTTCTTTTAATGCAGGTACTGGGGATTGAACCCAGGACCTCATGCATGCTATGCATGTGTTCTACTACTGAGGTATACTCTCCCCTCTTCTATTTTTTTTTTTTCTGATGGGGGACAAGCAGTGTTTTAAGTAGAGGTTCATGAGTCAGTCTAGGTGTCACAGTAAGGCAATGTGGAGCAGCAGAGAACCTGTATTAGACTTGTAAACCTCAGAGATTTGAGGTTTACTTCCATTCAGTAAACATAGGAATTAGCACCTAGAAGTGGAGTTCTGCTGTAGAACATGCCTAAAACGTGGCATTGTAATCGAAGCCTGGCAGTAAGGTGGCAAGGTTGAGAGTAACGCAAATAACTGAGAGTTGGTGTTATATTACCTTTACTCAATTGCCAAATGATTATATTTGAGTCTCACTGAGTAATTTTGATCTATTCCAATTTAATTTATTTTTCTTCTAAAAATACAAAAACATAGTGGGCTATTATGAATAGTCACTGTCTAGATAGTAAGCATATATGCATGAATCTTATTTGAATTATTCTCAAAAACTCTTTAAAAAGCAAAACATAAAAATAAATTTTGATGAGTTGCCTATGACAACTCTTATCATAGCAGTCCTTCAGTGAGGAAATACGGTTACCTGTGAATGAAATGCATTCTGAGCTTTTTAAAGTTTATGGCCATTAAAATTAGACTATGAATGTGTAAAGTAAAAGGAAATTAAATAAAATTTCAGAATCTACTGATGTGCCACTCCAATCTCTATATACATAAATGCAACTCCTAACATGGATTTTTGCCCACGTAGCTAAAACCAAAAACGAAAATCAAACCATGAGAAAAGGAATGTACAATACCATCGTGGAAAATCTGAAATGCTCCTGCAGAAACTAAACTTTAATTCAAATTTAACGTTTATTGACCTTGTGATTCAAGTTCTTCCACTTCTAGAGTTGTGTAATAAGTATTATCTCCTACAGAGGGATCCAAATTTAAGATGAAAGAAATATGACAGGTCTCCCAGCCCTCCACCCAGCTGTGCTGGGACCTGGCATCCTCATCAGTGGGCCCACACCAGACCCAGGACCCCAGGAACCTTGCAGCTAGCTCTGCCAGGACCCAGCTCTCTCCACCAGCAGCCTGCAGCCTGTGCACTAGGCAGGCCTGGCAGCCAACCAGGCCAGGGACCAGCCCCACCTACCAGCACTCCTAGGATTCAGCCCTGCCACAGATTTCCAGTTACATAATAAATGAGTCACAGAGATGAAACATATGGCACAGGGAATATAGTGCATTATATTGTAATATATTTGTATGGTAGTAGATGATTCCTAGACTTATTATGGTGATTATTTCATAATGTGTAGAAATATTGAATCACTATTTTGTGCACCTGGGACTAACATAGTGTTGTAGGTCAATTATGCTGCAGTGAAAAAATATGTAGACACTGGGAGGAAATGCACTGAAATGTAATGGTGGTTATCGCTGCAGGGCAAGGATGATAGGCAGTTGTTAGTTTTTACTTTATGCTTTATGTATTTCTAATTGTCTGCAATGAACATGTATTGCTCGTAAAATTAGAAAACAACAAAAGTCATTAAAATGAAGAAGTAAGAAATGTTGACAAGGAACTGAACAACTGAAGAAAAACTTTCCTCCATCAATCTAAGACCAACTTTACAACCTCACATATAATGTTACATAAATTGCAAATACTGAAACCATGTGACTTTTTACATCTAAGCCTCATGTCGAAGCAGTATGGTATCCTCAGATGTACTCAGGAATCCTTTACACTCCTCAAAAATAGTGAGGATTCCAAAAAAGCATTTGTTTATGTGAGTTAAACAACATTGTCTTAGAAATTAAAACTGAGAAATTATTGAAACGTTTCTTGACAAGTAACTCTAATAAATCCATTGTATGCTTATATAAATAATATATCTATAGTGAAAAATAACTTCTTCAAAACAAAATCTCTTTAGTGCCTGGCCCAATAGAATACCGCTGGATTCTTGTATATTCAGTTTGTTGTGTATACTATTTTAGTTGAAGTATATGAAAAAATCAGCCTCATACAGATACACAGTTGGAAAGGGAAGAAATATTTTAATAACTGTTTCAGATAATTGTGGATATTCTTTCTTTTTTTTTTTTGGTCTACACTAAATGTAGACAAATGATAGTTTCTGTAAAGTTGGTTGCAACATGGAACCTGAAATATTATCAGTGAACTGTTTGCACTCTGTTACATTAAAATCCATTGATCTGTCTCAAACCTTGAATGGACTTTTACCCATGCATGATTTTGTGACATCATGCATTGCTCATTTGGAAAATACTGGCTGACTGATTTACGTAGCTCTTCCAAATGCTGACATATTTCATTGTACAATTTCAAGCAAACACATTTGTTAATATTGCCACCAATTTAATCAGATGCATCTTTATTCAAAAGCTATTGGGTCACCGTGGCAGGTATGTTTTCTAAAGCTCGAATTTTCAGTTGAAGGTTTGAATTTTATCATTAGCAACACATTCTTCCAGTATTTGCCTTGAAGTTACAGGCTCACCTCATTCACTTTTGATAAAATTGTCTGCCACATACCCAACTCTTAATAAACAGTTTGTCACAATGACTATTTTAAGTAGAAAAGGCATTCGATTAAAAAAAAAAAAAGTGGCTAGTTCAGCTGGCAACTCAACCACAAGTTGCACAAGTGCTTCACCACATACTGCAGTAAGAAGCAGAAGTGCTTTCTGTATCCTTCTTGTATAGCACACAGAAGAACATCAGGAAGCCATGGACTCAAAAGTTGGGGCTTAATAGAATTGATAATTTCTACTGCTTCATCAAAGACAAGAAAAAGAGAAATATATAAGAAAGAGCAATACCTTTACCAAATAACTTGGCACACTGGTTATCGATAGTTTGGCATTGTCCATTATAACAATATGCAGTCCCCAACCTGCACAACTGGCCATTCATTGCATAAGTGTCAGGAACACAATTACTAGAAGTTCCATTGCAATACTCTGTAAAATCACACTCTTGATCAATACTCTTCCTGCATGGAGTGCCTGCTACTGATAGCTAGGAGGAAAAAGAAAATCATAAAAAAAAATTTTATTTCTGTTAGCCTGAATCACTGCAGGTGATCAGTGTACATACACATTGAACAATTCTGCTTTTCATTGTTGTAAGTTGCCTGGGCACTCCCTTTGCATACACGTGTGTGTGGTGTATGATTTGACTTATCGGTGTGTGAGTGTTCTTTGCATATTCTGTATACTACACGTGTTATTTGCTACGTGTTTTGCCTGCTCTGCATATATTTTCATGGTCATTTACCATTTATTTGACTTCACAATTGCCTTGAGAGTTGATTTTTTTGTATAGCAGTGTATTTGTTTATGCTGCTCTTTATTTGATAAATTAGAAGATGGTAAGCTGTGGTTACAACACAACAGAATAATCAATAGTAATCTGAGGTGCCTCCTTTATCTCATTGTAGTCATCCGTATATACTTGTGGTGGTTGATGCACCC
The DNA here is from genome assembly GCF_048773025.1 of Camelus bactrianus. Lineage (NCBI taxonomy): Eukaryota > Metazoa > Chordata > Mammalia > Artiodactyla > Camelidae > Camelus > Camelus bactrianus. The sequence goes on along the minus strand of NC_133564.1, from coordinate 30,722,466 downwards.
TTGTTCCACTGAATTATTCTATAATCTATCAATTCCACATTAATTCAATTAACATGGCCTTCTGTTATCACAGTTCAAGTTCCAACATAAATGTTGGAAACTTACCTCACATTTTGATGTACAGCATGATCCAGAACCACATTTTACTGAGCCTTTCAGTTTACATGTATTATAATCACAGCAATTCTTAAATTGACATTCCTAAAATTTCATAAGAAGTACTATATTAGCTAACCACTTAACAGCTCTTGTTTCTTAATCTCAACTCCTATTTAATACTCTCTTGTGTTTAACTTTCTAGTTGCACAACATAGTTATAGTCAATGACGTTTTACTATTTTACTATTTCCAGAATACCCAAAGACACATACAACTATTAGAACTAAATAAATAACATTTAAAATAGCAGTTGATTAGTAACACTTATTACTTAAAATATTTGGTAATTAATTCATAAATTGCCAACATGTAAATATATCATTTGAATTTCCAAGAGAAAATTCTCCCCAGTTGTCTTTTTAGTGATTTGTTTACTAAAGTTTCCCTTTGTGAATAAAGGTAGAGTTAGGCAATATATATAATAAAAATACTTCTGGTGTAGTAATCATATGCAGTGTTTTATTACAATGGATATGTTGACACATGTATTTTCATAAGGTAGATGTCAGTCAACTGTTACTCAAATTAGATGATAATTTAAATAATGTTAACAAACCAAATATTGTTTTCATATATATATGTTGCATTTATACAATTCTTTTAATAATTTTATATTCTTAACACTTAAAAATCAAACATTTTCCATTTACTCAAAAATCCAGTTTCAAAGATCTTGTCCTTTATTAAGAAGGTAGGATTCTTTTTCATTTAAAATTTTCCATGTTTCCAATTTTTTATGTGTTTATGTGAATAGATATATGTAACATAGATGTTACTTATGTATTTATAACTTATGTACATGTAACATTATTCTGTATGTTAATCTTGTATCCTGCTACCTTGCCAAATTCTTTTATGAGCTCCTAGTAATTTTTGTGTAGCTTTTAGGGTTTTCTATATATAGTATCATGACATCCACAAATAGTGACAGTTTTACCTCTTCTCTTCTGATTTGGATCCCTTTTATTTTATTTTATTTTTTTTTTCTTGCCTGATTGCTGTGGCTAGGACTTTGAAAACTATGTTGGATAGAGATAGTGTGAGTGGGCATCCTTGTCTTGTTCCAGATTTGAGTGGGAAGGCTTTCAGTTTTTCACTGAATATCATGCTGGTTGGGGGTTTGTCATAGTAGCTTTTATTATGTTGAGATATGTTCCCTCTATACCCACTTTGGTGAGAGTTTTTATCATAAATGAGTGTTGAATTTTATCAAATGCTTTTTTTCTGCATCTATTGAGATGATCATGTGATTTTTGTCCTTTCTCTTGTTGATGTGATGTATCACATTGATTTGCATATGTTGAACCATCCTTGTGTCCCTGGGATGAATCTGCCTTGATCATGGTGTATGATCTTTTTTATGCATTGTTGGATTCTGTTTGCTAATACTTTGTTAAGGACTTTTGCATCTATGTTCGTCAATGATATTGGCCTGTATTTTTCTTTTTTGGTAGTGTCTTTGTCTGGTTTTGGTATCAAGGTGATGGTGGCTTCATAGAATGAGTTTAGGAGTATCCTCTCCTTTTCAGTCTTTTGGAAGAGTTTGAGAAAGATCAGTTTGAGTTTTTTGTATGTCTGGTAGAATTCCCCAGTGAAGCCATCTTGTCCTGGGCTTTTGTTTGTAGGGAGGTTTTTTTTTTTTATTCTAATTCTGTTTCATTTCTAGTGATCAATCTGTCAAGTGATCTGTTTCTTCCTGAGTCAGTCTTGGTGGACTGTATGTTTCCAGAAACTAGTCCATTTCTTCTAGTTTGTCCAATTTGTTGCCATATAGTTGTTCACAGTATTTCCTTATAGTTTTCTGTTTTTCTGTAGTATTAGTTGTAATTTCTCCATTTTCCTTTCTTATTTGATTTGTGTTCTCTATCTTTTCTTCTTGGTGAGTCTGGTCAGAGGTTTGTCAGTTTTGTTCACTCTCCCAGAAAACCAGCTCTTGGTTTGATTGATTTTTTCTTTCTTTTTTTTTTAATCTCAATTTTATTTATTTCCTCCCTAATCTTTATTACCCCCTTCCTTCTGCTGACTTTTGGTTTTATTTGCTCCTCTTTTTCTAATTCTTTTAGATGGTAGGTTAGGTTGATTATTTGAGATTGTTCTTGTTTTTTGAGGAAGGCCTATATCGCTATGAACTTCCCTCCTAGGACTGCTTTTGCTGTATCCCATAGATTTTGTGTGCTTGTGTCTTCACTGTTATTTGTCTCAAAGTATTTTTAATTTCGTCTTTGATTTCATTGTTGACCCATTGGTTTTTTAATAGCATGTTATTTAGTCTCCATGCTGTCACTTTTTTCTCATTCGTTTTTCTGTGGTTGATTTCTGGTTTCATGCCCTTGTAGTCAGAAAACATGCTTGAAGTAATTTCTATCCTCTTAAATTTGTTGAGTCTTCCTTTGTGCCTGCATACGTGGTCTATTCCAGATAATGTTCCATGTGCATTTGAAAAGAATGTATATTCTGTTTTTTGGGGATGTGATGTCCTAAAAATATCAACCAAGTCCAACTATCCAATTCTGTCATTTAGTATCTTCATTGCCTTATTGATTTTTCTGTCTGGAAGATCTGTCCAATGATGTTAACAGGGTGTTAAAGTCTCCTACTGTGATTATGTTCCCATCAATTTCTCCCTTTATGTCTACTAGTATTTGTTTTATATATTTAGGTGCTCCTATATTGTGTGCATATATGTCAATGAGTGTAATATCTTCATCTTGTATTGCTCCTTTAATCATTATATGGTGTCCTTCTTTATCTTTCTTTATGGCCTTTTTTTTAAAGTCTGTTTTGTCTGATATGAGTATTGCTACTCCCGCTTTCTTGTCATTTCCATTTGCATGAAATTTTTTTTATCATTTCCCATCCTCTCCTTTTCAGTCTATGTGTTTCCTTCATCCTAAAATGGGTCTCTTGTATGCAGCATATTGTAGGCCCTTGTTATATTAGCCAATCTGCAACTGTATGTCTTTAGATTGGAGCATTTAGCCCATTGACGTTTACATTAATTATTGATAGATGTGTTTATTGCCACTTTGAACTTAGTTTTCCAGTTGATTTGGTATTTCCTCTTTGTTCCTTTCTTTTTCTTTTTGTGGTTTGATGATTTTCTTTTACATTATATTGGTTTATTTTTGGCTTTTGTGACTGTATTGTATGCTTTTGATTTGTGGTTACCCTGTGTTTCAAGTATATTAACCCATTACATCCATAAAGGCACCCACAGAGCAAATGGGTCCCCTCTGCCTAGGGTGTAAACAAATCTCAGTCCTGCCTATGAAGTTGTGGAGCCGCTCGCTGTGGATCCAAGTTTCAACCCCACCTCCACCTGGGAGCTAGGCACCAGTGAGTATGGTGGCTATGGCTGAGCCCCACCTCTCTTCTCCTGAAAACGCACTAGGAATGGTTCTGTGGGCCTGCACCGCTCCCCACAACACACACACCAGCAGTGTTGGGGGTTTTTTATGGGCGACCCAGGCTGTTTTGTTCTGTATACACTCCCAGCCACAGCACGTAGCACACTCCAGCCCCCTGAGGCTGCCTCTGTGCGGTGGGCCTCAGCCCTCTGCCTGGGCTCTAGCAGCCAATCCCAGCCCACCACTGCTGGCTTGCATTTAGGACTGGGAATCGCAGGGACCCTTTGTGCTGGTTTCTCTCAGTTCTGTCAGCCAAGAGGCTCCTGTGCACTCCTCTGAGTCTCAGATGTTCCCCCTCTGTCCCTGCTGACCCCTCAGTTGGAGAGGGGCATTCAGGCTTAGGAGCATTATTCCTCTTTTGCTGCTCCCTCTCCGCAAGACAAGTTTTTTTTTTTCCTCCTACCAGATTTTGTGAGAAATCTTGTCTTTTGTAGTAGACAATGTTCTGTCAATGTTCATCAGGTGTTCAGAATGAACAGGCAGGTCTGTGGATGTCTCTGTGTATTTGTGGGAGAGGGTGAGCTAAGAGTATCCTTCTACTCTACCATCTTGGTACCCCTCTCCAGGCTTCTATTTTAATATCGTGGAGTCAGCATCCTTAACATCCATCCCTGGCATGTTTTCCATGTCTTGTCCACACGTATTAACACATTCTACAAATTTTTAAAAAGAACCTCTCTCTTCCAGTATCAAAGAGTATTTCTTCACGTGGGCTCTGCTTAGACTGGAGACTGATTAGCACCAAGGAGGGAAGGCAGGCACAGATCTTGCGCAGAACATGCATCATCTCATGAGACATCCACCTCGTGTGACGTCTCCTGGTCTACGGGAATGTGCAGCTGCTTGATTCCACCGGGGGTAGTGGGAGCTTCACAGCCCAGGGGGTTCTGAGGAATCCAGAGGTTTTAGGTTTCTAAAGTGCATCTATTCAAGTGTACTAAACTCAGAGACATAAGCACTCATTACCATCTGGCTAGCGATATCCACTTTCAGAATCCTGCCTTGAGTGTCTGCTTCCTAGGACAATTTCTGGTCCTGCTAATGTGCTTTGAGTTTCCCCAGAAAGAGACTCTGAGACAAGGATGCATATGAGTAATTTATTTGGAAGGTGTCCTGGTTTCCCATCAATACTGTTACAAATGACCACAAACTTAGTGACTTAAAGTAATGGGAGGCAATTTTCTCACTGTTTCTATAGGTCGGAATTCAGATAGGCAAACCAGGTCAGCTCCTCTGCTTGCAGTCCCACAGGGTAGAACCAGGGTGTGGGGAAAGAAGCTTCCTGTTTCTTTTGTGGCTGTCAGCCAAGGGCTTGACTTTCCCCCCAGAAACTGTTAGCATTTCTTCTTGCGCTTCCAGAGGTCTTCTCCATCAACAGCAGCTTGAGTCCTTCTCTCTCTCCGAGTCTTTGTGAGCCCCCTTCTGCCACATCGCTCTGACTTTACCTGATGAACATTCTCTGTGTTTAAGGGATCATGTGATTAGATTGGACCCACCCAGATAATCCAGGACAATGTCCCTATTTTAAGGTCCATAACCTCAATTACTTCTGTAAACCACCCTGTGCCATGTAATAGGCACCTCCACAAATTCCACGGGTTAGAGTGAGGACATCTTTGAAGGTGCATTCTGCTTGTCAGCAAAACACTGGTGTGAGAGGGTGGGTGTGAGGGAACGGAAGCAAGCCAATACAAGCGGGTTTGTGAGCTGGTTACCACTCCTGTAAGATAAAGCTAAATCCCACAAGGACCTCCAGGACAATGCAGAATAGGGGATAGCAAACAGTTTCTGTAAAGGATGGAGCAGCAAATAGTTTCTAAGTTTGCTTACATGCCGTGCTATAGGGTCTCTTGTCACTATTCAACTCTGCTGTTGTAGCACAAAAACAGCCCCAGACACTATGCAAACGTCAGGGCATGGCTGCATTCCAGTAAAGTTCCATTCACAAAAATAAGTGGCAGCTGTATTTGGCCCAATGGCTATGATTTGTAGAATTCTGATGCCTCAAGGGATTTCCTCAAGGAATCTGGAACATAATTGTTCTATTCCACTGAGGCAAGAGGAAGCCCTCCAACAGGAAGTGTCAGATACGTGAAGCAAGAACACCTGCAGGAACCATCAGGGCCAAGGGGACCCTGGGAGAGCACTAACGGTGTCTGCCATAGGTCACATTCAGCCTCCACCTGTAGCTGTGAAAACTCACAATGTGTAGATTTAGCCCCAGATTATGTTGTTTCATTTTATCCTTCATTAAAAATAACCAGAATTTTTGGCAGTAATTGGCACCATATTTTAGGGGTTTTAAATGGATGCAAGATAAGCATAGTACCATTTATCAAGACACTAAGATTGACACTGGAAAAATCTGAGATAATTGAAAACCACATATACACATATACAGAGACACAGATACACGTGCATATGTATAACATGTACTGTATACATATAACTTTAGGGAATGATAGATGATTGAAGAGAATTTGTAGGGATTTAGAGTTACGTGAACAAGTAGCGGTTAGCTGGTTGTGTGGGTCAGATAAGAAATTCATTTAACTATGGGTGGAATAATGAAGAAGCTTTATTTTATTCAAATAGGAGGAATCCTTAAATATTACAAAATAATGATATTATATAACAGACTAAATATATGGCCCAATCTGTTGAGAACAATGTGCATTGAACATTTGGTTGATGGGACTATAGTAAATTGCATACCTATACTTGAAATTGAGTAAATAGAACAAATTGTGATCATCCTGAAACCTGAAAATGCAGGAATGTTTGAGAATAATTAAGAAAAACACATGTTCAGATAAACTTGAAACCACAAGAGAGAGAAAAAAACTTGAACCAAGTTCAGGAGAAGTTTGCAGAAAAAACAAGAGACTGAAGTCACATAATTTAAGATAAAAGGGGATTCTTTGAGCCTATACATGCAAAATCTGCTGGCATAATTGGGAATGGTGTGTAGAAACCAAGGTTTCATGACTCATCCATCTTCTCAGTTGAAGAAGTGTGGGGCAGTGATTGATATATCTTAAGTGATCCTCATTTTCATATCTTAATTCTATTGAAGACTTAGTTGCATAAATTGTTCCATCTATACCAGGACTGCTTATTAGAAACATAGGAAATTGTGCTCAGATTTCAGTCTTAATTGCTCACCTCTTCACTGCCACAGTCACATTCTTCATGAGGTTCCAAAATCCCATTACCACACACCGACTGATTTTGGTACAATGGTTTCAATTTTGAAAAGCTCTGAAGACACTGAGTCTCAAATTTTGAAACAAAGTATCTGTAGTCATGCATGCTACAGTTGCTAAAAATCTTTATACCACTGGAAACCCTAAAACAAAATAAAAGTCCTCAGGTTAAATAAGCCTAGTGAATAAAACCACATCTAAACAATGTTCCAAATATTAGGATATGATTTGCAAGATGGCGCAAATGAAAAACTTGTACCTTAGTAGAGACAGAGTCAACCATGATTAAATTTTAATTTATCATTGCTTGTATTTAACATTCTTTTTTTTAAAATAGCATTGAATATTAATCTTTATAGGAAAGCAGTAAGGTTGTAATGGTTAATTTTATCTGTCTATCCATCTGTCATCACCTATTTTCTCTCTGGCTAATATGCTCTTCTCTCACGTATTGAAAGCTTCCTCCCCTCATTCCCATCAGATACCTGCTCAAATATCGCCTTCTAATGAGATCTTGACAATTTCAGACAATTATCTGAAATTGTGTCACCTCCCACATTCTCCTTCCAATTTTAATATTTATTATTCTACATAGCATCATGGAAAATAAGTTTTTTAAAAATCTGTATCTTTTAAATATATTTTATATGACCTAAATTTTGCAGTGAAATACAAGTTCCTTGAAGTCCTGCATTTTCAGGTTCACAGCTATATGTCCAGTAGACTGTCTGTCTGATAGCTGTGTCTCACAGATGTCCAACAGACATTTCAGATACACAAGGTGCAGCATTGAACTACTGTCATCTCCACATCTGCTGCATCCACTGTTCTCCACTTCTGGCGATTCCATTCTTTTGGTTGCCCAGGCTGATAACCGTGGTGTGACTCCAGATTCTCCTCTTTCCTTCACACACTGTACCAACACACACACACACACACACACATACATGCACATACACACACAAATATCCAGTTAACAACGTTTATGTTGATTGCATGTTGAAATGGTCATATTTTGGATAGACTGGGTAAAATGAAATATTTTATTAAAATATTACTATAATTCTGTTTATTTTAATGTTTTAATGTAGTGACTCTAAACTTTAAAATCATATATGTGGCTGACACTTTATTTCTACTGCACAGTGCCCCTCTAAGCAATCATGTCTGAAGAAGTAGCATCTGAGCAGCTGTATCTACGATGACAGGTTCTGGGTTGTCTCCTGAGCCTTTGAGAAAAGTAATAGCTAACTGCCAAGGATTCAGAGTTGGGGGATCGTGAGAGAAAACAGAAATGCTTTAGCTTTCATGACATAGCCATTTGGAATGAGATAAATAGGGGGAATTGGGAAGACTATGGCAAGGAATACTAGTATTTAAGCAGATTTCTGTTACTTTTTTTTTTCTTTTCTTGAAGTACCATCAGTTACAATGTGTCAATTTCTGGTGTACAGCGCAATGTCCCAGTCATACATATATATACATATATTTTCATATTCTTTTTCATTAAAGGTTATTACAGGATATTTAATATAGTTCCCTGTGCTATACAGAAGAAATTTGGGTTTTTTTTTTTTTATATACAGTGGTTATCATTTACAAATCTCAAACTCCCAAATTTATCCCTTCCCATCCCTTTTTCCCCAGTAACCATAAAATTGGTATAGTATGTCTGCAAGTCTGTTTGTTTTGTAGATGAGTTTGTTACTGTCCTCTTTTTTCCTTTCTTTTTTTTTCCTTAAAGATTCCACATACGAGTGATATCATATGGTATTTTCTTTCTCTTTCTGGCTTACTTCACTTAGAATGACAATCTCCAGGTCCATCCATGTTGCTTCAGATGGTACTATGTTATCATTTTTATGGCTGAATAGTATTCCATTTTATAAATATACCACAGTTTCTTTATCTAGTCATCTGTCAATGGACATTTACATTGCTTCCATATTTTGGCTATTGTAAATAGTGCTGCCATGAACATTGGGGTGTGCGTGTCTTTTTGAATTAGAGTTCCTTCCGGATATATGCCCAGGAGTGGGATTGCTAGATCATAGGGTAAGTCTATTTTTAGTTTTTTAAGGAATATCCATACTGTTTTCCATATGGCTGCACCAAAATACATTCCCACCAACAGTGTAGGAGGGTTCCCTTTTCTCCACAGCCTCTCCAGCATTTATCGTTCATAGACTTTTGAATGATGGCCATTCTGACTGGTTTGAGGTGAAAACTCGTTGTAGTTTTGATTTGCATTTCTCTGCTAATTAGCGATATTGAGCATTTTTTCATGTGCCTATTGGCCATCTGTATGTCTTCCTTGGAGAATTGCTTGTTTAGGTCTTCTGCCCATTTTTGGATTAGGTTGTTTTTTGTCATTGTTGTTATTAAGTTGTATGAGTTGTTTATATACTCTGGAAATTAAGCCTTTGTCAGTCGCATCATTGTAAGTATTTTCTCCCATTTCGTAGGTTGTCTTTTTGTTTTAACTACATTGTTTCAAGTGGCACCAGTGCCATCGTGTTTGTGCAGGCCACTCTCACACAAGAGCTATATACTTTGAACACAGATAGCCTTTTAAACAAAATAAGTTCAAAAACAGACAGGGACTCAGAGATTAATTTCTACTTGGACCACATGTTTTTTGAGTGAAAATTAAAAGTGTTAATTAGAACTTCTGTTTAAGGTGGGTACATATACTAAGGATTTCAAGATTGATCAAAATGAGTTTTTTGATGTTATAATTGTATACTTATTCTGTTGATTTATGTAGCTAGTCAATCATAATATCTGCAAATGAGGACAACTAATTTCTTCTTCAAATCTTTTTTTTGCCTCAAAATAATAGCCAAAGCTACCAGTACTATGTTATATAAATCAAGGGTAATTTTAGACATCCTTGCCTTGAGCAACAAAGGCTACAACAACAACAACAAAAAACAACAATTGTATCATATGTTAATATAGTATTTCATAGTCTTCATAAATCTAATTACTTTGAGGGAATCTTTCATAGTCATGGGATTTATTGATTTCTGAAGTCTTGTATCACTTGGACAAATTTGTTAGTTATGTTATTGCAGCAAAGTGTGTTACAGCTCAGTTGTGACAGCAGCCTGGATCCTGACAAGACCAAGCAGCACTTGGAGAGTTGGAGAACTCAGGTTTATTACATCAGCAGGCCCAGAGGAGTTAACACTCCAAGCTCTGGACCCCGTCTGTAGGTTTGCACAGGTTTTTACAGGCTGCCAGCACAGACTTTGCAACATCATATGAAAATAAGGTGTAACAAAGTAGACCAATCAGGAATGAGCTTTTTAGAAATGGACCAATCAGGAGTGAGCTCAGGGAACCAACAGAATCGTAGGCGTAAGTTCTCCTTTCCTAGAAGCAAGCCACGCCACAGAAGTAAAACGTGAGATAATGCCGCCAGGCCAGGGAACTGGATGGCGCTGGCAGGAAAGTAGTGGCCCTGCCTGGGGGTCCTGCTGGTCTTTTCATGGGGCTTCCCACCTCAATATCTCTTCATGAACAACATACTTTCCCAATTTTTGATGTGGAGTTGAGTATAAAGAAGTTGTTCATTACATCTTATAAACAACCTCAAAAATACATGTGTGAAATTAATTCAAAAGGGAAAAAAAAACCTTACACTGCTTCGTGATTCATTATACACGTAGCTCTCGGACAGGAACACTTATTGATGTCATCATATGTTAATCCTATTTTAAGGCCAAGCAGTTGAGTTATAATAACCGAAAATCCCTCCAATGTCATTGCATCTGGATACTAAAATAAAGAAGACTGATGAGTATTGTAAGAGGAAAACAAAAGCATCTCATACATTAAAGTTTTATTCCTGTCATATTTCATATTTTCATACTTTTTTATGTTGACCATGTTACACTTTATTTTGATAGATCACTGATATGAATATCCATACTAGTTAATTTATTTAGAAGCATGAAACAAAGTAAAATGTGATCAAACCACCGGTATTTTCTGGTGTAAAATTTGGCATGCCCAGATTCCACAGCCTTAAACACACTCAGTGTTGCTGACGTAGCCAATATAAAACACATTTAACTTTCTAATTAAATCAATCCATTCAATTAACAAATATTAATTCAATACATACATGTGTCGGGCACTGTGACAGAAGATAAGACCACAGTGGCATGCATGGAAGAAAGGGACTCTTCCACACCTGGAGCTTCTGTTACAGAAGCGGAGAGAGAGGATTGATAGGAAATTAACAACAAACTTGCCAAATATAAAGGGATCATGAAAAGTGCTATGAAGAAATGGGGTGCTCCAATAGAGAATATTGAGGAGGGGTATAACTATATAGGTGAGATAGTTAGGAAAACCTATTTGTGAAATTGATATTCAGGCTGAGATAGAAAGTTTACGGAAGTGACCGGCATTATGACTAGGAGTAGGGAGCTTGCGTGGGAACCTGTCAAAGGCTGCAGTATAATGAGTGAAGTGAAGAGACGGCAGGACAGAAGTTAGAGAGACAGCAGAGCCACGGTAAAGAAATTTGTATTGAGATCTTATTTGTTAAAAAATGGTTGGTGGTAGTGCAGAGTGGCATTCCATATGATTTAACCTTGATAAAGAAATTTTGATTCTTTTCCCATCTTTTTAATCATTATGAGTAAAAGTCTTAGAACTTCTCTAATTTTTCTACATCAATTAAAACTTATAGCAGGTAAAATTGAAGTAATTCATACCCAAAAGAAAAAAAACTTGTGTGCATATGTGTGCATGAAAACGTGGAATATTATCTAGCAATCTGGAAAAATGAGTTACTAGGTACCCTCTCCTGTTATCCGATAAGAGCTAAGATTGAAAAAAAAGGAAAATCCCTGTATCAGAATTTGAAATGAGGTTAAAGACAAAGTAGAATGTGAGATGATATCTGGCTAACCATCAGGTTTTAGGGCGAGAGGTGGAACCAGAAACTGGACTTTCAGTGCCAACTCACAAGAGAAATAGTCTTACACTTCTTTATTTATATGGTTAAAAATAAATGCCCTGTATAAAGCCATTCAACAGGATAAAATAACCCCCTAGCTATATAGTATAGGAAGAGAAGATTATATAAAAAATTAATAAAATGGGGATAAAAGAGGACACTAATAAAGATTCTGCAGATTAAAAAGAGCTATGATGTACAAAAGAATGAAAGTTGACCCCTATTTCATACCACTCACAAAAATTAACTTGAAAAGGATTAAATAATTAAACATAAGGACAGAAACCACAACATTTTTAAAAGAAAAGATAGGAGAAAAGCTTTTTGACAGTCATCTTGGCAATGATTTTGTTGGATTTCACACAAAAAGCACAGGCAACAAAAGCAGAAATAAAGACATAGGACCACATCAAACAAAAATATTTCTACACAGCAAAGGAAACAATCAACAAAATGAAAGGCAACCTGTAGAATGGGAGAAAACATTTGCACACCATGTAGCCAATAAAAGGTTATATTAAAAATACAAGGAGCTCCTAGAACTCAGTAGCAAAAAACACCAAATAACTCAATTACAACATGAACAAAAGACCTGAATAGACACTTTTTTCCCCAAAGAAGACATACACATGGCCCTCAAGTATATGAAAAGATGCTCAACATCGCTATTCATCAGAGAAATGCAAATCAAAACCACAATGAGATGCCACTTTATAAAGATAGGACAAGTATGATCAAAAAGACACGAGATAACCGACGCTGGCAAGGCTGTGGAGAAAATGGGATCCTGGTGCACTGTTGGTGGGAATGTAATTTGATACAGTCATTTTGGAAAACAGTATGCAGTTTCCTCAAAAAATTAACAATAGAACTCCCATATAAGCCAGCAGCCCCACTTGTGCGTATGTACGCAAAGAAAATGATATCACTGTCTGTACTCCCTTGTTCATAGCAGCGTTATTCACAACAGCCAAGGTATGGAAATAACCTGCATGTTCATCAGTGAGTGAATTGATAAGAAAACGTGGTATACAATACAGTATTGTTTATAGAAAAGGAAATTCTGACATTTGTGACAACAGGGATGACCTCGTGGGCATTATACTAAGTGAAATAAGTCGGACAGAGAAGGACAAATACTGTATGATTTCACTTACATGTGGAATCTAAAAATCAAACAACCAAACAGAACAGTCATAGATGCAGAGAACTAATTGGTGGTTAGCACAAGGGAGGGGGCTGGTGAGGTGGGTGAAATACATGAAGAGGATTAAAAGGTACAGAGAGAGACACACACATACAGTATGGTATCACTTATATGTGGAATCTAAAAACACAACCTGTTGAACTCAGAGAAATGGGAGTAGCATGGTGGTCGCTAGGAGCTGGGGGATGGAGGAAATAGGGAGGGGTTGATGCAAGGTTACAAACTTTCAGTTATAGGATGAATGAGTTCTGATGACCTAATATAAAGCATGGTGACTATGGGTAATAATACTGTATTATACACCTGAAATTCGTATAGAGAGTAGATGTTAAGCATTTCTGTAAATAAAATGGTAACTACATGAGTTGATGGATATATTCATTTAAGTTGGGGAATCATTCATGATTTATACATATATCAAATGATCAACATATCAAATGATCACACTATACACTTTAAATATACTCATATTTTGTCAATTATGCCTCAATAAAGCTGGGGGGAAGAAAGAGCTGTGGTATGTGTGTGTGTGTGTGTTTGTGTGAATAAAGGAATAAGATGGAGAAAATAAATGAGTATTGGACAGTTACAATAGAGAATTAAAATCTATAGGCAGAATCTAACAGACGCTTCAGGTCCTGAAGACGTTGGAGCCCACCTTGGATTAACAGAAGCTTGTAGCATCGGCTGGGAGTCCACGGTCGAAGGAAAGTAACTCTAAAGAGTGACAGCTTTTGTGTCTATTAGACTGGGACCAGGTGTAATAGACATGGCATGTGGGTTCTCAGGGCACTGATGGAAAAGATTTTACTGTTTCTGGCCTGGCAAATATAAAATGTGAATGTGAGGAAATGATGTCTGCTAAATTCACAAGCAGAAAGCTTCAGAAACAATATCCTCCAATTCTGTCTCCCACAGTTCTTGCCAATTCCTGAAACCCTCATATGTGGAACAGCCTCAACACAATTTAGCTAAAGACTGACGATCTCAGCTGAGACCAGAGCTGCTGTTCATGATCCAGCGTTGCTGTCCTGAATTTAACCAAGAGCACTGCATGACAAAACAAGCAAACAAAAAATCAACCGTCACCAGAGAAAAGCACAGAATCCAGACTCCCTGTTACCATAATACTGTCCAAGGTATCAAAGACTGTCATTGAAAAGGCCATGAAAACTCAGTGTAGGTGTCAACAGTGGCCCATAAAACTGATCCAGAATGTGTGTTTTCAAGAATAAACTGTCTACAGAAATGGAAGATTTAAAGAGAAATCACTTTCTTGTGACATAATTCTCAGAAATATCCTTTACACAGGCCAAAATTACTCATACCAAGAACCAGGAATATCTCAACTGCAATTAGAAGACAATCGACAGCAAAATCAAGACATCTCATACATCGCATTCCCTGACCAGGACTTTAAAGCGACTACCATAAATATGCTCCAACTAGCTACTACAAAAACTCTTGAGACAAATTAGAAAACAAAATTCTCATCAAAGAGACAGATAACATGAAAAGAACAAAATGAAAATTTCAGAACAGAAAAATACAGTAATAAAAAAATAAACCTCAATAGATGAACTTAGTAGCAAATTGGAGCTGTCAGAAGGGAGAATCAGTGAACTTAAAGACTGATTGATATAAATTACCCAATCTGAATAACAGAGAAAATAGTTTTTTAAAAAATTAACAAATTTAGGAACATTTAAAGACTGATTGATATAAATTACCCAATCTGAATAACAGAGAAAATAGTTTTTAAAAAAATTAACAAATTTAGGAGCAATGGGACAATAACAAAACAAAACAAAACAAAAAAAAAAACCCTAGCATTAATGTCATCAGTGGCCCGGAAGAGGAGAAAAAGTGCATAGCTGAAAAATTTTTAAAGAACAAGTAGCTGAAAAACTCCCAAATTTGGCAAAAGACACAAATCAACATATATAATAGATTCACAAAACTTCTAACTGGATAAACTCAGAGTAATCCATGGCCGGGCACATCATCGTTAAATAGCTGGAGAAAAATTTTAAATGTCTTGAAATCAGCAAAAGGAGAACAGCACGTTGCTTACAGAGGAGCAATGATTACTATGACAGGGGGTTTCTCATCAGAAATAATGTTGGACAGAGCATTGAGCACAACAGTTTTCAAGTGCTGAAAGAAAAGAAATGTCACCCCATGACTTTCACCCAGAAAAAATTATCTTAAAGAATGAAAATAAAGACATCCTAAAATGAAGGAAAATTATGACAGCATGTTGCCAGTCACCCTGCTTCAAAACAAAGACGAAAGAAAGTTCTTCATACAAGAATGAAAATGATAATAAAAGAAGACTTGTAACATCATGAAGAAAGAACAGAAAGGTTACATACATATGGGAAGATATAATAGACTATTCTACTTCATTTGACTTTTTATAAAGTTATGTTTCATGGTTGAAGACAAAAATTGTAATTTAGTGTGCTATATAGTTCTAAACATATTTAAAAGTAACATTTAAGCAAACTATACCATAAAATTCTCTATTTTATGATCATATATATAATTTGGGACATAAACTATGGTGTTAACATTCCTATATTCCACTTGAAATGGTAAAATGGAGACATATATTTGTAACAATAGTATGAAGTATGCAAAAAAAGGCACGCATGAATTCATGACTTTTTGTTATTTCTTGAATTTGAAGGAAACATAACAGCAGGCTTTAACTTTTCTAAATCTGATGCAAAGTTAGTATCCATTATGCCTAGGTGGTGAAGGGGTCCATTACTGTTTGTTCATATTATTTCCTTCTGTCTGAAAGCTATAATTAAATAAACTTTATGAGAGTAAAAATAATGTTGTCCCAACAAAATAATAATAGAAATATAGAGGAAAAACTCAAGTTTACTTAAGTACATAAAATAATACTTATAAAATGTAATATCAAGCTTAGATAAAATAGTAATATGAAGAAAGGTACACATTTCCATACCATAGCAATATCTGCGTCGTAACTTTCATTGCATATTGTGCCAGGAACAGTTGCTCCCACATATTTAGGCTGCTTCCTGTAACTACAACATACAGTATTGCCTTTTTTATTAGTTATTCAGAATGATTTACTTGCTTATTTATTATATTAAATTTCCCTTCCATAAAATTTAAAATAATTTTCTCATACAGTTTTTTAAAATCTGAACAATATCTAATATATTATACAAAGTGCTCAAATCATTTAAAACTATAATTTACCAACCATCTTTCCTAACCTAACTCCTAAACTTGGTATTATATTATCTCGAGTTCTCCTTAGCGTCTCTCATTCTGCATTCACTGTTCTGGTCACTAAGAGATAAAACAAAGAGGGTTTTTAACTTGTGGAAAAGAAATCTTGCTTGTTTTAAAGATAAGAATTTTTAAAAATTAAATATTAGCAAAAAATCAAATCTTTGTTAAACAGTCGACATGAAATATATTAACACATCATAGATAATGTTAACTGACTAGTGTCAATTTTACATCCCTAATAAACTAAGGCTTGTATGTATTCAGTAGTATAGTTGATATCACAAAAGTTCATGACAGACAGATCTTTTCATATAAATTATACTTCAAAGTATTTTGTTACATAAGTGATTCGTGTTGTTTTTATTTTTATCATATTTCCAACTACATGATCACCTCAATGGCAACTGTTATGCTTTATTTAACATTTTCAGAGGGGACTACAGAAAGTTGAAGAACACAGTAAATGCATTAAATTATAAAATCAATGGAATTATTTATGTATATCTTTATTACTGTAGAACATTATGCTTACATTAGTAAGAATGCTACGTCATGGGGCTGTAGGATAAGATAGTCCCGTTTCCACGTCAAAAATCTGTGTAATAAATCATCAGCATCCCCGTTGGTAGAAATTTGGTTTTTATCTGACCATAACTCCAAGGAGGACAGTATCACAGTCAATGTGAACTGACTAAACATCTAAAAATAAGATTTATGATGTATTTATTCAAATAACATAACTCATTACATCAAAACATAAAAACAAAAAATAAAGAAGTTACTTGATTATTTTGGATATTAAACCAATTAAAGGGCTTTAAGTCATTAATTTGTCATGATATAATGGAAAGTTTTTCAATGACTTTTTGTAAAATTATAAATGTAAAAATTTAAAACTTACAGTGTTGACAAGGCTAATAATCTGGATAATTTTCTGCGTTACGGCCATCATTTCTGATCCCATATAATCATACTGAAAAATAAATTTTTTTAATAATTCCTTTAAAAATGTGGATGATAACAATTTTTTTTTTTGGATGCTGAATACATCTTGATGATACCAGCCAGGAAAAACATAGGATTTGTCAGACAATTTAAAGCATACTCACATAAAGATGATAATATTTATAATAAATGAAAACAAAAAAACAAAGGGAACAAATCAACTTGGGCATTCAAAATACATTCTCAATTGTTATATATTTTAAAGACACTGTCCAGCAGAAACATTTGAAACTAAACACGTACTAAAATAACTTCACAGATCCCTCCGTATTGTAAAGGGATTTCTTGAGGAAGAAGTATTCTGTAACAGAGGAAATCAATGACAGTATTTCCCATTGCATGCTTAGTAATTAAAGAAAAGAGTAAATAAGCATTAATAATATAGCAGAAAGAAGCATTAAAAATAATCAAATCCTCAAATAAATCTATAGGAAAAAAGACAGAAATCATAGTGATGTAAAGTGAAAATTATGTGGAATGACTCAAAAAGGTTTGATTAAAAAAACAAATGAAACAGCATAAAGGAAAGGAGAAAGGAAAGAATTTGTCTTCTGAAACTGGTAAATACATTTTTTAAAATTAGAGCAGAATATAAGAAGAGTAAAACTCAGTCACTCACAGTTTGAGGCCTGCCTAATCTTGATATCACATCGAAACAAAACATTATAAAGAAGGAACATTATTTCATGAATATAAACCCCCAAATCCTAAACAAAATGTTAAAGAAATCATCCATGACATGTGAATATAATGAATTAGCTGGATATATTTTAGAAACACAAGGTTGGTTTAAAATATATGATTATCTCAATGGGTGCAGACAAAGCATTTGATAAAATTCAATAACTGTCTATGGTTAAAAAAAAATCTCAGGAAACTAAGACTTTATGGGAACTTTCTTAGTATTACGAAGCTAATCTATGAAAAACTATAGCTAGTATGACACTTAAAGAAAGTGGCTGCTCTAGAAGTTAGGGGAAAAGTTAGAAATGTACATAATAAATTCATGTGTATTAGAGTCAAGCTAAGACAATAAAGTAAGAAATAAAAGCAGGAAGGGAAATCAAACATTTAAAAAGAGGAATTAAAAATGTCATTATTCACAGGTATGATTGTGTACATAGAATATTTAAAGGAATCTACAAAAAAATCTCTTAAGAATGAACAAGTGAATTAGGCAAGATCACAGGATAAGATGAATACATAAAAATCAATGTTTTCTCCATAAACTAGCAAGAAAAACTGAAATGTTAAAGGAGAAAAAATTAGTTTAGATGATCTTAATACAAAACAATAAAACTAATAAATCTTCTCAAGCTCACAACAGAACACTGGTGAAAGAAACTAACAAAAGATATAAAGGTGTTTGTGCAATTATGGATTAACACTGTTAAGATGACAATTCTTCACAAAGAGTTCTAAGCATTCAGTGTAATCCCCAAATCAAAAACACAGTTTGTGTGTGTATGTATGGAATTTGTAGAGCAATTCTAAAGTGTGTTTAAATGCAAAGGACCCAGAATAATCAAAGCAATAATGAAGAATAATAAAAGAATTTAAACAAGAGATTAAATAACAATAAAGCTACAATAACAGTGTAGTATTGATTCAAAAAAACATAAATGGGTCAGTAGAAAATAAGAGTCAAGAACATATATATTCCATTACATGACTTGGTGAAAACTGTCAACACAACTGACTTAGGCAGGTTTTTTTTAATAAATGGTGCTGGAGCAAAATAAAACAGAAAAAATAAACCTTAACCTCTACCTCACATTGCTCATTTTCATCAGTTAGAGACAGATCATAAAACTATATGTGAAGAGGTAAAGAAAAATAAATTCTAAAATAAAAAATAGGTGAAAATACTTATGTTCCTGGAATAAAAAAATATTAAAAAGAAAAGAAAATAATAAGAAAAATCATAAATTAAATGCATCATCATTCATAATGTATGTCCATTAAAAGACACTATTGAGTGTAAAAACAAGATAGTCCCAATGTAACTATCTGACAAAGAATTCATATTTATAGTATATAAAAATTCCCATAAACAATAAGAAAAAATAAAATGGGAAACATTTATATAATTAGTCATAAAGAGAAATCCTAGTGGTCAACAACAGTATCAAATGTGTTCAAACTCATTAATCATCAAGTAAATGCTGATAAAAACCACTATATAATCTCACTATTCATACACCAGAATGGCAAAATTTAAAGACTATCAAAATCAATTGTTTATGAAGATACAGGGCCCTTGGATCTTTCATACATTGCCTATGGAAGAACAAACTGTTATAATCACTTTCGAAAACTATTTATCAATATCCTCTAAAAGTAACATACACTAACCCAATCACATAATTTCACTCTTAGGTAGATAATCAAAAGACACTATGTCTACCAAAAGAACATCTTTCCTAAGAAGATATACAAGTGGCCAATAGGTACACAAAAAGGTATTTAACATCACTCAACATCAGGGAAATGCAAATCAAATCCATGTGATATCAACAAGTGTTAGAATATTTACCATCAAAAAGACAAGAGCTAACAAATGCTGAAGATGTTGAGAAAAGGGACCCCTGGACACTGTATGAATATAAATTGATAGAGCCACTATGGAAAATAATATGTATGTTCCTTAACAAATTAAAAATGGAACTACCATATGATTTGACAGTCCCACTCTTGGGTATATATCCTAAGGAAATGAAATCATTATCTCAGAGATATCTGCATTCTTGTGTTTATCGAAACTTCACAGTAGCCTAGATATGCAAACAACCTAAGTGTCCATCAGCAGATGAATAAACAAAGAAACTATGGTGTATATGTGTACACACACACACACACACACACACACACACACACACACACTGGAATATTATTCAGTCATTAAAAAGAAGGAAATTCTCCCATTTACAACAACATGATGAACCTGGAGGGCATTATGCTAAGTGAAATCAGCCAGCCAGAGAAAAGACAAAACTGTATGGTATTACTTGTATGTAGCACCAAAAAAAAAAAATACAATTTCACTGAAATGGAGAATATAATTTTGGTTGCCAGAGAGGGAAATGGACAAATGTAGGTAAAGGGTACACGCTTTCAATTACAAGAATAAATTCTGAGGGTCTAATATGCAGCATGGTGACTACAGTTAAGTATATGGTATTGTACGCTTGGAAGTTGCTGAGAGTAGATCTTCTCAACACACACACACACGTGTGTGCACAGGAAAAAGAGTTAACTATGTGAGGTGGATGAATGTGTTCATTATCTTGACCTCAGTAATCAATCCACCATGTACGTGTATATCACATCTTCACATTGTACAATTTAATACACAATCTTATTTAACAATTATTCCTGGGGATAAAGGGGCAGGTAAGTGGGTGGTGCAGGGCATTCCAGGCTAGTTTGGGAGCCTAGTCATGTCTAAGTGACACTTAAAATAAAATATTTTTATTTGTAAATAATGAGAAAATTCCATTATATCTTTGAAATTAAGGAAAATTATCATTATGTTTAAAAAAGAGGAGAGAAGGAGGGAGGGAGGAAGGGAAGAAGGGGAAAGTTTGACTTACCAAAGCTTTTTCCACTATAATGTGCATTTCTAGATACTGGGGTAATAGTTTTGAAAGCATTTTTTCCTGAAAAACAAAGTTTATCAAATGTTAACATGTTTCAAACATATTAAGCACAGAGAGTGACATGTAAAGAGGGCAAAAAGGCCTTCATGAGGTCTTAAATATAAAAATTGTTACATAATACATCATATAACAATAAGCATGAAATACATTGTTGCATATTTTCTGTACATTTTAGATGGACTATGGATGTTTTATTTATCAGTATAGAAAAAAAGATATGCCAAATTTTATATTTCTACTCAACAGGTAAGTAGTTTCTTTTCATGATTAACACAGTTCTACAGAAGTAATTTTATAGTGTGTCATAAAATCATATTGTCTGTTACCTGTGAGCTTAAGTGAATTTTATAGGGCTGGTCTTTCTGCCAAATATTGCTGTAATTTTCTGCTAACATTGGCATATCTGGATTGTCATTTTTCACTTGATAAATTATGTGTTCAAATCTTGCTGAAGATTCCAGTGGCTCAATTCCATAGGTGATATTTTCAAACTGAAGGAATCCCCTGAACATTGAGAAGGCAGTGATATAAAAATCTTGCAAATGATCCCATCAGACCTATAATCTAAAATGTTGTGAGAAGTGAGAAATCAAACCAGGGAACATGCTTTAAACCCAGTCTCTTTTCCTACATTTTTTTCCCCAGCCTACCAATAGTAACTGAGTAACCGCATTTGCTTTAGTTTTATTCACAGATTAAAGAGCTAAATATACTGAAAAGTATTTTGTATTTTCTGTGAAGTAGTCACTCATTCAAGATGTATTCATTAAGGCCAAGTATTTGCTGGGAACCAAGATATCTGTTGAGAATTCTGAGAATAAAAAGTCCCTCTTCTTACAGAGGTTGGAATAAGGGAAAAATCAGAGAATGTCAGTTTTTGGAGTTGACATGAGTAAATTCTGGAAATCAGGCAACCAAAAGCAAAAGGAAGTTAGGCAGAGTCTTTTGGCTCTGCTCTGGACCTGTCTTCCTCTCATAAACTTGCCACCTTCTTCCCGCCACTGTCCATGATGAAAATCACTAATTGCTGCCCTTTTACCCCTTCGGCACCTTCTCCACTAGTCGCTTTACCTCTGATACTACGTGACCTAAACATACAGTATGTGCTTATTTAAGTAACTAACCAACGTCACTTCCCATAACTATCCGAGATCACTGATAGATAATACAATAATACTGTGTAGGGAGATGTTCTTACGGAATTTGGGGGAGGGAGGTTGTTTGGTTTTGTTTTGTTTTGAACTGAATCTATCTCCTTCTGCTCAATAACGTGAAAATATCTCCAGTCAGAATTCCCCGGAGTGATTTCACTTGAATGGGCACCGGTAGGGTCCATTTACTAGTATTAATATAAAAAAGTAAGGCCATCATGGCCAAAACGTTCAGATGTGAATTCTACATAAATATCCCATATCTGTGTCTTGTAGCTACTAAGTCCATTTTAAAGCACTTCCTAAGTTTTCATGCATGAATATCCCCTAAGATGCTGTTACCTGAGTCCAGAGCAGATGCTGAGTGTCACAGCTGAACTTGGAAAATTGGCAACATATCCTTGGTAATGGCAGTGCATCTGGAAAGCAGGACCAAGACAAATCAGTAAATTATTTATGCATAAAGATGTATTGGCAAACATTACAGAATATTCAAAACATTAAAATGGTTGAAAATAATAAGGTTCTGTATCATACAAATTTGTTAATGCAAAGATTCAAGGAAAATAAGTATCTGACTACTCTCTTTACTTTGTACCAGCTAGGTGCCCATGAGTATTGTCTCGGTCTGGGTTTCATCTCTATCATATATAGAATATGGAATAATGCTGTATATAACTACCAGCACAGAACACACATATCCCAGTGGTAATACTACGTCCACTTCAATAAACATGATAATAAATGTCTAAGACATCTGAGCCTTACCTTAAAATACGAAGACTCAGAATACAGAGATCCAGTTTCGTTATATGTATAAACCAAAAAGTTCTGGGATAAGAATAAGCTAAGAAAAACAAAAATAAAAAATGATTTGAGTCATGATTTTATGAGGAATATAAACATGAAAATAAGAAAGTAAAATATATAGGACTCATGTAATAATATTCTTTAATTAGAGTAATTTTAGTGTGCCATAACAGTGTAAATTAATAGAACTGATGTATCAGACAGTTTTGGCTTTCTTGCCACTGGAATAGACTCTAAATCCTCCAGTTCAGATATTTGTGTGTGCCTGCATATGTCTTCATTCAACAGAATTTACCGAGTGCCAACTATCTTTACAGCAGTAAAGAAAAGACAGACCCATTGGGCTTTATGACGATGAGAGACCCACGCTGCTAATGCTTTAGATGATGATAAGTAAGGCCTGTGGCTGAGGGAGGCTGGTTGCACAATGTAGATAGGATGGCATGGAAATCGACTATTAAAGACCTGAAAACAAGCTCCATCGATCTGCACGGAAATATTATTCCAGACAGGGAAAGGAGAAAGTGCAAATGCCCTGAGGCAGAAATATGTTGTGTCTATACAATGACCTCCGAGTGGCAATGTGCCGGGATGGAGTGTGGAGTGAAGACAAGAGACAGTCGTTAAGAGACAGTGTCCCAGAGATGATAAGCCATTGGGAGATTTTGAGCAGACAGATGACAGGGTCAGACCCACATTTTAATAGAAGCAGACTGATTGCTGTACTGGGAACCATCTGTAGGATAAATGAGCAGAAGCAGAGAGATCATCCAGGCTTTTAACAGTCATCCAGGCAAGACAAGATGGTAGCTTGAACTAGGATTGTGGCAGTGGTGAAATTCTGGATGCATTTTTAAGATAGACTGCATGTGAGTTAATAATCCACTGGATATGGGGAAAAAACAAAAGAAAAAAAAATGTCAAGAATGACCCTACCATTTTTGTTCCAAGAAACTGAAAGAGTAGAGGTGCCATTTACTGAAATAACTGTGGGAAAGACAAATTTTGGAAAAGGATCAGAAGTACATTTAAGACACATTAAATATGAGAGTTCTAGTAAATGCTTGGTTATCAAATAAGTCAAATGAATATGGTGCTCACTGGAGAGGAATAAAGTAGAGATATAAGTTTGAGAGTAATCAGTACATAAATGGTATTAAAGCCATAGGAGTAGATAAAATAACCAGGTGATTGAGTACAGCTAGGGGAAAAAAAAAAAAAACAAGATTTAAGACTAATACTACAGAGTCCTCTAAGATTGGAGAGAGGAAGAGGAATCTAGAAAACAAGCAAAACAGGATCTGAGAAAGAGTGAGCACAGTGGTAAGAGTTAAGCCAGAAGTCTGTGCTATTCTGGAAGCCAAATGAAGAAACTATTATATGGGGGAAACACTATTTGGCTATACAAAATGCTGTGAATTGATCAAGAAAAATGAAGAGTGAAAAGTAACTGACATTCAGAAACATGAGGACCATGGATGATCTTATCAAAAAACATTTTCATGGAATGGTAGAGACATTAAAAACCAATATGAATTTAACAATCACGAAGCCAACAAAAATAGTCATAAATAGTGAAGAGAATTTTCTCCAGTCTTGTTCAATTACAAAGATGTAGGCGTACAAAATGCAGTTGTTTTAAATACATATTTTCAAAGGTGTAGGTAGAGATGAGGCTGTTTGGTTCTATTTATATAATATGTTGAGAAAACACAAATTAAGAGACAGAAACTAGACAGGTTGTAGCCTTGGAGCAGTGATGGTAACAGGGATTAAACGTGAAAATAGTATGATGGACCTTATGTGGGGAATGAAATGTTATAAAACTGATTTATGGTAGATAATTGTAATATAGTATTAAAGTTATTAAAAGGTATTGAATTATACACTTGAGAGAGTTATATATATATATATATAATGTACCAAATAAAGTTGTTAAAAATAAAATACATATGTAACACCTCCATACAAAGTATGCCACTAGTAGAATTGTCTACCAGTAACTAATGTGTACATATGTTTGATATCACACTGGATATACTTGATATATAACTTGTAGTTCTTGGGTTCAATAGTTTTATACTCAAAGATTTATCTCAAGAATAAGCTTCAAACATGAAGCTTATTTCTTAATCTGAAAATAGCAAGCTGGAAAATAAAACTGCAAAGTTCTCATACATCTAATATTCAAGACCTAATGAATCCTAAACTGAAAATTTGACTAATTAAACAACCCACATTTCACTGCACTCTCAAATTTAAATATTGTACAAAAACATTTAAAAAGTAAATTCTAAGCTTTAAGGGGAAATCATCTCTTACTGTTTTCTGAGATGCAGAGTATATGGTTTTTTATCGATTGTAATGATGTAAGTCACCTAAGATAAAGCAAATAAATAAAGAAGATTTAGTAAATCAGAAATATATAAAGTAAAAGTATTTTGCACTCAAGTCAAAAAAGATTCACCTGATCCATTAAAAAAAAGGAATATATTCTTCATAATTTATTGTTCTAAATAGTAAAATTTTTTAATGTTTCTAATAAATTCAGGATGAGGGTGATACATTTAATGTAGGGATGGCTTCTGAAGAAAATAGATTAAAACTATATTTTTAAAAATATAATTTTACCATTTATCAATTCTGTATTTTAATTGTTTATATTTAGAAAAAAATATATTCACTTTAGTCACAGTGAATGAGATGGTTGTAGGCTTACATTCTACACCAAATATAATGAAACAATAAAACATTTCTAAATACATACATACGTGCTAACAAACACTAGAGCCACTTTGCAAGGCTTAACATATACACTGTGAGGAAAAAAGACGTGAGAGAATGAAGCTAGCAAGGAACCGGGGGCTGCAGGAATTGCAGCTGAGATACCCCAGGGACTGACTAAGTTATCACGGTCCTCATCATGTGAGGATGCCCAGGAACAGGAGGTGCCTCACAGGATCCTTACAGAGTGAGGGAGCAGGCTAGCTCCACAAAGGAAGTCAGGTACCATCCCTAGCTAATTCACAGTCTATCCTCCAGACAAGCCAATTTCAAGGAAGAACACTGATTTTAAGCTGGAGCCGAGTCTGTGAGCTGGCGAGAGGGCAGTGGTGCTTGTGGCTTGTGCCTGTGACGGACTCCAACGACCAGATGCCTCCGAACCTGAAGCAAACCATATCCCTGTTGTTCCATACAATTACTGTAATGTCCTCCAGCACAGTCCATGCATCACCTCAGACTAAGGGCAAAACAGAGGCAGAAGGAAATCCAATAAAATAATTTCCTTCTGAGAAAACTGTAAACTGTGTAAGACAGGACCTGAAAATCATTTAATATCCTTAGAGAAGTGAGAGTGTGTATTATACCAAGTAGATTTAGGTGTAATGGAATAATCTTTCTAAAAATGTCTCACACTTCATGAGGTAGTGAGTGCTTATTATATGCCTAGCCCTATCCTAAGCACTTGACATTTTAAAAAAAATTTTATCATCATAACAACCATAATTTTCATTTTGAGAAAAAAGAGATGAAGTAATTCTCTCAAGATAACGTATCTAAGGAGTGTTAGAGCTTGACAGAGAGGTCATGTGCTTCCACACTACATTATGCTGCTAACACATGAAGACCAGATAGTTCTTACTGAAGGAAGAATAATGTGTATTAAATAAACCAATTATCGATAATACAGATGAAAATGTAATTGTTGATTTTAAGTAAATCATTATCCTGAATAAGAGCTTAGATATGTCAGAAGCATGAAGTAGTGAGGTTGAACATTAAAGCTATGAAAGTTTCTGGGGATTAAGTACAAAATGATTTTCAAGGTGGAAGATCTGCAAGAATATATAAGAAACAAGCTATTTCCAGAACTTTCAACATCAGCTAATAAGAATGTCAGGAGGCAAAAATAAAGATAACAAGGTTGAAGCGACAGTTTAGACACAGTACTTACAAATTGCCTAGAAATGGAGATTTCAGTCCCATTTCATGTTCTCACCATGAGTCATGTAGAAAATTGAAAACAAAAAAAACTGACAAAAAAGTAAAAGATCTAGGATAGTCAGTCATCCAAATTCTAAGGGAGAACAAAGTTGAAGTAATTACATTACCAAATTTCAACATTTCCCATAAACCTACTGTAAACAAGTCAGCATGTCATTGGCAAAGAAATAGACACACTAACCAATGAAACAGAAAAGAGAATCCAGAAAGTGACCAACAAAATTATAATCAACTGATTCTTTTTCAAAGGTGTAAAGACTTCAATGTAGAAATAATAGTCATTTTCACTGATGGTGCTGGGAATTGGCTGTCCATATGCAAAATGATGAGGTAACACAGACCTCAGACCTTCTACAAAAAATAACTGAAAAAGCAGCATAGACCTAAATGTAATATGCAAAACTATAAAACTTCTAGAGTAAAGCATAGGAGGAAACCTATGGGGACTTAGTGTTGGTGGTAAGTTTTGGGATATGACATAAAAATTACAATCCATCCAGGAAAGAAAATAACAAGTTGTACTTTATTTAATTTAAAATCTTTCGTTCTAAGAAAGACAATGTTAAGACAATGAAAAAAAAAAACTGTAGACTGAAAAACTATTTGTAAGCTACATATTTGATAAGAGACTTGTATCCAGAATACACAAAGAACTTATAAAACCCCAAAACAGCGTAAAAGATCCTAACAGGCATCTTACCAGAGAAGATATACAGATGAAAAATAAACATGTGAAAACATGCCCAACATTATTTTTATTAGGGAAATGCAAATTAAAGCCTCCATAAGGTACTAATATACAACTAATGGAATGGCTAAAATTTTAAAACCTCACATAACCAAATGCTGGTGAGGATGTGGATGAATAGGAACTCTCATTCACTGAGGGTGGAAAAGCAAAATGTACAACCACTTTGGAAGACAATTTGACAATTTCTTATAAAGCTAAATATAATCTTAACTTACAATTCAAGAATCATTCTCTTGGGTATTTATTCAACTGATTTGAAACTTATGTCTACAAAAACCTACATAAGAATGTTAATAGCAGCTTTATTCATAACTACCACAAACTAAAACAACCAAGATGTCCTTCAATAGGAAAATAAACAAACTATGTTACATCTATACAATCGAATACTATTAAACAATAGAAAGCATGAATTACCGAAACATGAAACCAACATAGATAAATTTTAAACTCGTATTGCTAATAGGAAAGAAGCCAGTCTGCAAAGGCTATGTTCTATATGATTCCAACTATATGACATTCTAGAAAAGGCAACACCCTACAGACTAAACAAATTGGTTGCCAGGGTCTGGACAGAAAGTGGGTAGGAGGGTTGAAGCACAGGGGATTCTTTAGGGAAGTGAAACTTCTGCATGATTCTGTAATGCTGGATATATAAAATCATTTATTTGTAAAAACCTACAAACCTGTGTATGACTGAACTTTAATGTATGCCAATTTTTAAAAATCCTTTAGAGGGTCAGTATCCCACAGTGAAGGGCAGATTATGGCAAAAGAATCAAACTTTATTACACATGTATGATACACCATCAATGAAGAGCATAGGGGACAAATGTTCTGACATAAGTAATTTTGGAAATAAGTGGAGAAGTGTAAGACTGAAGACAA
Organism: Camelus bactrianus; assembly: GCF_048773025.1. Classification (NCBI taxonomy): domain Eukaryota; kingdom Metazoa; phylum Chordata; class Mammalia; order Artiodactyla; family Camelidae; genus Camelus; species Camelus bactrianus. Next base: position 30,693,967 of record NC_133564.1, on the reverse strand, counting down.
AGTCTACACAGCACTATTCTAGTTGGTAAAGTTTTTTTTTTCCCACCAGGATATGGGTTAAAAATTCTGAGACTACTATACATCTATACCAGGATTTAGAAAAAGTATTAAATGGATGATGGACGATGGGAGCCGGATTTCTCATTATTTGTCACATAGGCACCTTCTGCCAAGCACACATCAAAGTGACAGGAAAGAATTCTAAAATCATAAATTATCTTCAACAAATTCAGCCAAATTAAAGATACTTCTCTTAATATAGTAATGCAGTGAGTTTAACACTGACAGATATAATATGAATGAATCATAAAAGGATGAACTTTGGCAAGAAGAAAAGTGAACTGAGAAGGAAGGACCACATGCAAGAAGCAGTGATGATCAGTGACACCAGTTCCATCCCTGCTAGAACAGGAAAACTGGGACTCATGTGCCCTTTGGCAGCAAACAACTAGAAAACTAGACACAATGAATGAAACATGCTTTTAGAGACTAGAAAATAGGCAGTACTAGGTTATGATCACAGAGAGAAGAGCTAAAGATGAGGTGTGCACTACAACTGTCCTGGCTTCTTGTCTCCATGAACTTCCTAGGCTGTACCAAGAAGGAGGGAATATTAAGTTATTTGTATGTAGAGTAGAATTTTATGGGGATGAGTGTAAGAGTTTTCAATTGCTGCATAACAGATTATTGCAAACATAGTGGCTTAAAACAATACGTATTTACAGTCCTGCAGCTTCTGTGGATCAGGAGTCCATGTGTGACATGGCTGCTTAACACCCTATCTACATCTATGGGCAAACCACCCACACTGAAAATCAATAAGAAAACACAGGCGTTAAATAACACATTAGAGCAAATGGACTTAACTGATATATAAAGAGCATTCCAAGTGAAAGCAGCAGAAGACACATTCTTTTCAAGTGCACATGGGACATTCTCCAGGACAGATCACACACTGGGCCACAATCAAGCCTTGGTAAATTTAAGAAAACTGAAATCATATCAAGCATCTTTTCCGACCACAGTGCTATGAAACTAGATATTAACTACAAGAATAAAATTGCAAAAAAAACAAACGTGGAGGTTAAATCATATGCCAATCAGATAACCAATGGATTGCTGAGAAAATCAAAAAAGAAATCAGGAAATACCTAGAGGCAAATGTAAGTGAAAACACAACGATCCAAAACCTCTGGGACCCAGCAAAAGCAGTTCTAAGAGCAAAGTTTATAGAGATACAAGCTTGCCCCAGGAAATAAGAAAAATCTCAAATAAACAACCTAACCCTACACCTAAAGGAACTTGAGAAAGGAGAACAAACAAAACACCATAGTTAGTAGGAAAGAAATCAAAGATTAGAGCAGAAAAAAATGAAGTAGAGACTAAAGAAACAACAAAAGATCAATGAAACTGAAAGCTTGTTCTTTGAAAAGATAAACAAAATTGATAAACTTCTTGTCAGATTCATTAAGAAAAAAATGGTAGAAGGCCCAAATCAATAAAATCAAAAATGAAAAAGGAGAAGTTACAACTGACACCACAAGAAATACCGTCATAAGAGACCATTATGAACAACTATACGCTAATAAATTGGACAACCTGGAAGAAATGGACATATTGTTAGAAAGGTACAATCTCCCACGACTGAGCCAGGAAGAAATAGAAAATGTGAACACAACAATTATCAGTAATGAAATATATACCAATTTCAAAGCATGTGGAGGGGTACAGCACACTTCACGTCTTGCAAAGTTGCTACAGGCTTTGTGACAGGCAAGCCGAAGTAAACAACTTAAAATTTAAAGTGATCATGCAAGATACATACAAACAGAAGTAAATCAGAAAAAAAAAAAACCCACAATAAACTTTTATGTAAATAATTTTTCAACAGAAGGTAGTTTACTTATAAGGGAAGTGGAGTCATCATTGAAAGATTGGATTCCATGTCCTGAAACTTGTAACTTTGATTACCTTAACTTCACATTTGTAATTCTCTTTCTTGTATATATATCATATTTTAGAGGGTTAATGTGAGAATTAGAGTAGTATATGAAAATATAACTTTTCTAAAGGAAATTATTGTGATTTTCAAGTATAATTTCACATACATTTAATTTTTATTATAATTGTTCAGTAGAACATAATATTGATAGGTTCCGATACTGTATGTCAAAATAGAGTTAATATTCTTTTTCTTAATTTACTCATTTCAAAAATTATTCCTTCAACCTGAAAACATTTTCTCAGAGTGTCCATATATTGACCACAACACTTTAACCCCATGAAAATCTAAACCCTGTATTGTGACTTCTAGTTTGTAATATAAAACATTATAATTATCCCAATTTGAAGTATTTTAATCAAGAAAATATTTCAGATGGAGTGTCTTCAATTTCATCAATTTTTAATAGCAGCTATGCATTTACAGCTTTTTTCCAGTTAATATCTATTTATTAAAAACACTCCTCATAATCAGACAAATGTGACATTTTTGTTTTTCCTTTTCTTTTTTCTTTGGCCATTACTTCTATTAAATCTGATGCTACTGGGTCAAAATTTGCTGCTCTAAACATTGCTCAAGAACATTTTCCTTGTCACTTGAAGTGACCATTAACAGTATTTTTTATAAATGGCAGGACCATTGTTATGCTTATTTAATATTGATTTGCTGTCTATCAGTATGATTCCTAAAAAGTGTTTAATTCTTGAAAATTGTGAGCATTAAGTCAGAAGAGAAGGAGAGACGAAGGGAAGGGCACAGGAGTTAGGAGTGAAAATATTTTGCTTTGCAAGTGACTACAGATCAGTGTGATCTAATTCAATACAAAGGTAAATAAAAATAGTCTTAAACTTAATTATTAAACTAATAATGTTGATTTACCTGCTTCTCTGAATCTTCACTCTCATTTGACCTTATCTTCTGTGGAACAGTGACATACAGGAATAGTCTCTCCACATCTATAGAAAGAAAATGGGATTTTTCGTTTTGTTTTCTTTGCAACTACAGTCCACTCAGTCAAGCACGGGTTTTTAAGCTTGAGTTCAGGATGGGGTCTTAAAGTGTAAGTAAACTTATTTATGGGCGTCCACCCTACTTCCTGGTCCGCAGATTTCCATAGATTTTCAATGGCATACTAAAAGTGGTTAAGATACAAACAAAGGAACAAAAATTTGACACTGCAATTCTATAGGACCATTCCGTTCGTTTCCGGAACCACGCTGGGGCCTGTTCTCGAATAAATCGAGGGCAATATCGAACCCCTTAAATCCTTGGGACACAGAGGTGGTCGCCCAGAAAGACCCGCTGCTGAGACGCTGGACATTTGATGCAGAGTGGGTTCCCTGACTAACATGCTCTGTCCCCTGCCTGCCCTGATCCGGGCCAGGGAGGGGCTGGGGTGGCTGGAAAGACACGGAGGAAGACACCAGCAGAGAATCCATCCGAGAAAGGGGCGGGAGGGGTCCCAGAGCTAGAAGAAATTGCTCGCCAGTAAGAGCCCAGCCCTGCTTAGAGGCCAAAGAAGGGAGAAGGAAATCAAGGCTCCCGCGATCTCACCCAGGTGGGCGTGCAGCCCTCCAAGCTCAGCAAGCAGTGCCAGGAGCAGGAACATGGCTGGGCCGGGGCCCCGGAAGCGGCTGAGGCTGGAGACCGTTGGGCGCCGCTGGGGCTCGCGGGCAGGAGTCCTCGGGAGCGGAGCGCGGCCGCGGGGCCCTGGGGTGAGGACTGCGGTTGCTTTCAGCCGGTGGGGGCTCACCCTCAGGGATCCTTAGTTGCTGGGCGCTCAGGGCAGGGAAAAGAACAGCAAACAAAAGCGTTAAGTCTTTGTGCACAGCTGGGTTGTGGTGACTAAGTTGACATCGTTCAAAACCATCAGAAGTGAGACACACCACGTAAGCGTTGCTTTCCGGGTGAGGTTCCTGGTACTTTCGTTTCTCCATGTTAGAGTTTTCTGACATATTTTATTTATTCTGGTGGAGCGAAAAAGAGGAAAATGGAAATATTAACTATTTTACAAGAAATTTTCTACTTAATTCGTGCTATTAGTGGCATCATGTTTTTTAAAGTCTTTGCAAATGAGGAAAAATAAAGAATATTGAACTTGATCCCGGATAAGGCAGTGAAAAACACTATTCGTCAATATATGCCTATTCTTCAATGTTAAGACTATAATCTGCTGAGCAAAGGGAAAGGTTTTTTTAAAATAAACCTAAGTGTGTTTTGTTAAGTCACTGTTAGAGCCGTAGAAAGGAAGGTGTAGAAATGGGAAGGGCAGCAGGAGAAACTGAGAGGAAAAGTGGCATCACTGCAAAGAGCACACCAATGTCTGACTTCCCTGACGTTAATCTTAAAACTGCATGTGCCTAAAGCCTACCTCCACTTCTACCTACCACTCACCCAGACCTTCCCATATTCCAGGACACTCTACAGCAAGGAGGTACAGATCCAACAGGTGCAAAAATAAGCTCTGGTCAGCACCTGCTGGGTAGTAGTACACCTGGGACGCTGGTCCTGAAAAATCATCATTAAAAGAAGGCAGAGATCGTAATGGCTTAAAACTAGTTAGTGGCCATGAGGATGAGGGAAAGCTACGGGAGAATCACCCCAATGTGTTATTTTTACCTCATAGTGCACCCACTTAAAGCAATTAACTGAAGGACTTTCACTATATTCCCAACACGTGCAACCCTTACCAGAGTCAATTTCAGTTCTCTCATCTCAAAACTATGTCCTCCACCCTTTACCTTTTCCAACACTCCACCCAGGCTTCTCATCCCCGCCTGCACTCCCAGCACTAAACAGCCACTAACCCTAGTCTCTCTAGATGTCCCTGTTCTGGATATTTCATACAAATGCACACTACATGTCTTCTGTGACTGGTCTTATTCACGGAGCATAATGCTTTCAAGGTTCATCCATGCTGCAGCAGTGTCAGTGCTTCATTCCCCTCTGGGGTTGGATAATAGCCCATTGCATGGAGAGCCCACGATTTGTTTATCCACTCGTCAGTTACTGAACATTCGCAGGAGGGTACTCTTGGCCTTTGTGATGAGCTACTCCCACTGCTGACGCAAGAGCATCTTTGTTTACATAGATGGAGACTCTGTGGGTCCTGATTAGACTCCAGATCAGATGATGGTTCCTAATCCACCAATAATGCTTTGAGGTGTGCAGGACACCCATCTCAGTAAGAGGGAGATGAAGAGAGGGGGCACTGAAGCAAGAAAATGCCACCCAGGAAAGCTCGGCTTCAGGGAAGAAGGAGCAGCGAGTCCGACTTCCTTCAAAGGACAAAGAAATATTCCACATGTCAATTTCCAAGAGGCCAAGGAAGCATCACCTGGAGACAGAACAGTTATTTGTGACCAGGAGCTCAGTCTGAGCACCTCCTTGAGGACAGAACGGATGCAGTGACTCTCTGAGGGCTCTGGGCTAGCCTCACCTAGCAGCACCTCCTCTCCACATTCCGAAGCCTGGGATGCACAGGGCCCGAGGGTCACGAGCTATCGGAGAGGCGCAGACTGAAGGCGTCCTCTCTGAGATGGGAGCAATTAGCAGGGCCGTGGGCACCTGAGGGCAGGCAGCAGCAGGAGTGGAATGTTTTCAGTTTGGGGTGTAACAGCCTCCTGGCTTCAGAAGAGGCCAACTTGCTGATTTCCTACCAGATGATCATGGTGGGAGAAGAAACAAGACGCAAGCCGGCGTGCTTTCACTCACAGAGTTTATTTTGGTTTCTGAAATTGAAAGCTTTAAGGCATCACGAAAGGAGAGAAGAGCAGATTTTTCTTCATTATTGAACCAGGTCAGTTAATGGTGAATTTCCTGGTAGTATATTTTCTCCAAACTGTGGCTTTTGACATTATTGTTCACTCACTGTCACAAAAGAAATATAGTAAAATAGAAATGCTATGTTTTAATTGTTAGAAAAAGCTATTTAACATTACTACACTACAGGTGTATCAACTAATTAGTACAATAAGACAGTTCATACTATCACAGTCTATGCCTGTGCTCCACAGAATTTGAAACCTAAGTTTTTGTTTGTTCTGATTTTTCCCTGAATCGTTCATGATAGTCACACTGAAAGGAAATGCTATAAACTGGTTTTTATGTATATTTCGTTTACAGCCTCCCTGTTTTGCATGAGTGAAAGGAAATCACGAACAAGGAAACAGAGAGGAAAAAAACAGTAAGATAAGGAGAAGTAAACAGTACTATTATCTTGTCTCTTTCTGTCTACAGAGGAAGAGAACTTCCAAGAGACTTCTGTGCATTTCCAACAGGTGTCCCACATACACACGTTCAAAACCACACACATTCTTCACTCCCCTCCACTTCACTACTCTGTGACCACCCTGGTTCTCACCTGCTGTACAGCACAGCATTCGTATAGGGTGTCCTTATCCACTGTGTCAGAAATGGGTAAGCCTAACCCAAGTGCATGTATCCAGTCACCGATCTATCATGTCTACAGCTCTGACGTCCCTCAGAACTTGGTTGTTCTTTCCCTCTTATCCAGCCCTGCCCTCATCACACTTCCTGTGCGCTCCTTGTCACTAGTCTCCAGTTCTCACTGAATCCAACTGAACTTCCTCCTCATTTACCCCTGTGAAATGTGTAAAAGGCGAACCATATTGTGCTAAATCCCTCCCTGACCACTTCAAAAACTACTGTAACTATGTTAACTATGTTCATATTAGTAACTATGTTCCTATTCATATCCGAGAAAATTTAAACTCCTTATCACAGCATATCAGACACTTGCCTTGGCCATGATCACTTGTGCAGATTTTCTCTTTCAACATCCATAAACTGTAAAATGAATTTTTAAATATATTAAGAGCACAAATGTAGAAACAGAAAGGTCTGCTTTACACTGCAGACTCGCCATCTTCCTGCTTCCTAGCAATACACATCATTTAAGCACGTTTTTCTGCACTCTACTTCCAAACCATCAAGTCATTGTGTTGGTTCACCTTCAAAATTTGTTCCTAAGATCATCTGTACTAACCCTGGTCTGGGGTAACATCCTTTCTCTCCTGGATTATTGCAGTCGCTTCTCCATTACCTGCTTTCTCCACATCTACTCCTGCCATCATAAAGAATATTTTTAACAAACCAGCCTTCTCCAATCTTTTCTATATACTTAATCACCTTTTAATACATATATAGTCAACTGATAAGATATGTTTATTTATTACTCATGGACTGAAACCCTAACCTACTGTGTCAAATTCTTCAGGCAAGAACTTAATATAAACATAAAGTACTACTGGCAGGAGAAGGCTATGGGAAGAAAATGTAAAAGAAAGCAAGATATTGAATTGATGACTTAAGATCTGGGAAGAATCGGGGTCATGGCATGGCCGGCATACTGGTCTAGGAGAATGACTGAAGCTGAGTGGAGGTGAGGTGTTCACAGGAGGACACCCAGCACGATAATGAGACTATGAAGGACATGAGAAGAAGACAGCCAAGTGCCAAAATCTCCACCTGAGACGTGGGCCTTTAATAGAGTTGTCAAAGAAGAGGCAGAGGATGATCTAGGCAGAAACAAGACTATTTTACATTGAGGGTAACAGCTATAAATATTTTCTTTGGCAGCAGATACTGAAACAGATCAACGATCCATTACTTATCCTCAACCAAAGTCAGATATGGCACATAAGTAAAGGGATGAACTCTGGATGTCAGCTTGGATCAATTCCTGATTTTTTCCTTTACCTACAGTGATATGTCTAATATGTCAAATATCATAATTTTTTACACATATATGAGTTAGAAATTTGAACATTATACACAGAAGCCTACTTTATCCCTTCTCAGTAAAGAACTGTTCTTCTGCCTTGGAGGGTGAGTACATTTAGCATTTTGCTTGGCATCTCCTAGGTCCTCAATAAATGTAAATCCCCTTCCCAGTCCCCAGTCATACATCAGAAAATATGTGTCAAAATTGTGGCGTTATTAAGAGTTTCAACCCTGGAGTGTGACTCTCAAACTCTAACTGAAGTTCTATACACGTGGGGAAGTTTTAAAATGCTTTATGTCTGTTTCCTCATTTCTAAAACAAGAAGAGCAATAAGCAGGGGGTCAGCAGGAAGACACGTAAGTGTTGGGAGACAATTTGTGTAAATCTACCAATTAAATGCATGATTGCTCAAATATTTTAAGAATGTTTTTAAAATTTCTTTAAAGCCATGTTTATTACAAAAATATTGGTTAATAAAACTGTAGCTAATGTAAGTTAACATTAAATGGTTCTACATAAGTATTAAATAAAATTAACATCAAATGCTTTGTTTTTGTCTTTGTTTTCATGTATAATACTCACAAACAGAAATCAGAATAATGAAATATGGGAATAATAGCTTTCTTATACTGAGGTATTGTTAAAAATATTTTTTAAACTGTTTAATCAATTATATTATTTTGTCAATAATTTTATTCCTTTACCTTTAACTGTAAGACTGGGTGCTGTTACTACTGCTGTCTTCTGATACAGATCTGTATACAAGAAAGGGTTATTTTTTTAAGGTTAGAAGACATTCTAATCTTAAAGTCAAGAAAATAAAAAAGCCAAATTTATACTAATTACTAATTAATATGTACCAATATTCACTTTGCTTCCTATATCCCACCTCAGGGATCGCATGGTCTAGTGTTTGGAATTTTTCTAATGTTAGGCTACCTTTTAAATATGTTAAGCAGTTTTAAAATTTCAAACTAAAATTTCATCTGTTACTTTTCTCAATTTTGTCTACATGGAAGACAGGATGAAATATTAAAGTATCTATGATAATGCTTCTCCAACGTTAAACAGATAACTTAATGTAAATTCTTAAATGATCCTATCTCCAATTATCATATTTCTATGTAGATCACTCATTATTCCACTTTTATTAATGAGGTCCTTAATGGGGCCTCTCTGTCTGTCAGCTATGTTTTGTTACATTCTGTGGTATGTTTGCAGCCTCCATCTGTCTTTGGCTTGTATGCACACACAGTTCCGGTTCAAGAGGAATGCCCTGGTAAAGGCTCCTACCAAACAGCTACAATTCTTGGCCACAGATGATAAGATCAGGTTTGAACACCTAACTCAGGCTTAGAAACCCAGACAGAACACTGGCTGAATTTAGCTACACCTGCACAGCTACTTCCTTCCGTGTCTTGAGAATATAAACTAAGAGATATTGGCTGTGGACAGATGACTGGTATTTTTATTTGAACATGAAACTAGACAGGGCTGAGCTAAGTACCCTGGACCATGTGCAGGCAGAGCAGTCATTTTGGAGAGAATGGACGTAGACAATAAGATGATGCCAATCATAAGCCTTTGGGTGATGGAGAGAATGACCTCGGTCCTGACCACCCGGTTCATCACCATGCTTTTGTGTTTCAGCTCTATGTCATTTCTGGCCCTTGCAGCCCTGAAACCATTTACTGTTGCTCGAAACTACTGTCATGACCAGATTTTGTTATTTATGATCAATAATCTCTTACTATAGCATCTCTTCCAAAAGTCAGGTTTACTTTTTGAAATTATTCAGATTTTTCCAAGATGTCTTAAGTAAGAGCACAGGAAGACTTATGAAACATGCAGAATACTACTCTGAATTTAACTGGCTGCTGCTCATTTATTGATAAATAAAATTAACTACCTTGGGAAACAAAGGAGTTGATGGAAACTTTGTATCATTTTATTTTATCTCTGTCTACACAAATGAGAAACAAAAAGATTTGCTTTAGAAAGAAGAAACAAGATCCACATATTTACCCTTATTTCTGCATTCTCGTTTTCCTAAATGTTCCCTAAGCAAATCGTGGCTTGCATTACAGTAAAGAAAAAAATGAAGTAAGTCAAACAGAGAAAGACAAAGTATGATCCCACTTGTATATGGAACCTAAAAATAAAAACTTTTTACAAAAGCTCATAGATACAGAGAACAGCCTTGGGGTTGCCAGAGGTTTTGGGTGAGGGATGAGAAAAATGGGTGAAGGGGGGTCAAAAAGATACAAACTTCAACTTAATAAATAACTCATGGGGATGTAATTTACAGCATGGTGACTGTCATTAATAATAATGTATCGTATATTGGCAACTTGCTAAAAGAGTACATCTTAAAAGTCGTCATCAGAAGAAAATCAAATTGTTCTAGCTATGTATGGTGACAGATGTTAACCAGGCTTATTGTGGTGATCATTTTGCAATAGTCTAAAGTCAGGGAGTATGATTTCCTCCAGCTCTGTTCTCAAGACTGTTTTGGCTATCTGGGGTCTTTTGTGTTTCCCTACAAATTTTAAAATTTTTGTTCTACTTCTGTAAAAAATGCCATTGGTAATTTGATGGGGATTTCACTGAATCTATAGATTTCCTTGGGTAGTCCATTTTATCAATTCCGATTCATCTAATCCAGGAACACAGTGTATCTTTCCATCTGCTTGTGCCATCTTCAATTTCCCTCATCAGCATTTTATAGTTTTCAGATTTAGATCCTTTGTCTCCTTAGGTAGGTTTATTGCTAGGTATTTTATTCTTTTTGATGCAATGGTAAATGGGATGATAACATAATTTCTCTCATGCTATTTCATTGTTAGTGTATAGAAATGCAACAAGAATGCCTACTTATAATATTCTGAATGAAATTTGAATTTTCCTGATAAAGTATTTTTTAATATGAAATATAAAAAATAATGAGTTTACTTACCCTCCACTTACTGTACCCTCTCTGTTCCAAAATATCTTCATTTTATTCCATTTAAAAGCAATAATGGCAATTAAAATGAGGAAAGGTAAGAAAACGTAGAAACTGATCAAGAGGCCATTTTTTCGAGAAGCACCACGTCGTTTTACCAGAAAGTCTGCACTTCTATCTGAAAACATAAGGGTACTTTTTAAGTTTTTCAAAAATGATACTCAAATCATGTTAGTAATCTGAATTATAAAAATTTGAAATTCAAATAATATAGTCATAGAAAGACTAAACTTAAAAGTGTTTTCCAATATTCTGTGACAACGCACCAAAGTGCATGACATATTCATGTCAAATGTATATACATAAAATTTATTTTTAGTCCTTATGTGTATATTTAATATTTATTTATGTGCTACATTCTAATGTATTTTATTCCATCATATTCTCTTTTATGAACTGCTACTTAGAACACAGTAAATTGCTATTATTATCTAATAGGCTCTTCCATTTTTAAAATATAGCAAAAAAATTTTTTTAATTATTTAATGAAAATTATTGATATAACTGAGTCTAATTTTAAAAAGCAATAACAGTAAACTAGGTTAAATTTCCATAATAGATGTATAAGGTGACACTGTTTTAACTTTAATTTTCACTGTAATAATTAGAAAATTAGAGGAATAGAGAAGTACTCGTCCAGGTGTTATAAAGATATTACATAAAATTAGAAAATAAAATCTATGGAAACTTGGTCCCATTAAACAAAATAAATAAACCAGACAACTGAAATACAAAATAACTAAAGTAAACAATCAGAATTACCAGCAAAGCAACTTATGATGATATTGAGTGTAAATAAATTTGTCAAAAAGACAAAAGAATCAGTAACTTTGAAACACACACACAATACAGTTCTATGCTGATTAGAAGTGATTTACCTAAAATAAAATATCTCAGGAAGTTTTATGTATTATAAGAAATAAATTGGCAAATATGTGCAAAAATATTGAAACTAATCAAACATGTAGCAGTCTTATGCTACGGTACAACTTAGTATTTATAAAGCTCTCTTTTCCCTGCCTTGTCCATCAGGAAAGGTCAGCTCTCCTTTAATCCAACTTTACTAAAATAATCATATTGGAAATGGAGGTTCCTTCTCATGTGCTTACTTACTCCAAAGACTGATTAAAGAAATTATTATTAGATTAATTGAGAGACATCTATTACTCTAAGGAAGAAAGTTAGGGTGCTTCCACTTTGGGACATGATGAATTTTTTCCATTAAATGGTGCCAAATAATAAAAATATGAAGCATAACAAATTACACGAGGGAAATGGTTTCTGGAAGTCAACAGGAAATATATAACTATAATATCTGAAGGAAAGAAAACATGATGTTGAGTTACGGAAATCCAATTCTACCTATGGACAATTTTCTGATCTCAGCACAGAGAATTAAAGTCCTAGGCAAAGTGCAGCATTCCCACTGGGTTAAGGAAGCAGAGGACAGAGTTCACAGCAGAGAAATGGCTGGAATATGAAGGGTGCAGCATCAGACAGAAAGCTGCTCTGCAGATTAAGGATTCCAGTGTGTGCGGGGATCCTCCCAGGTGCCCTTACAGAAAGATAAGGTAAATATAAGTGCACACAGTATGAGACAGCCTGAAGCGAATGAGACAGCAGCTCTTACTGGGGTGAGAGTGGAAAAGAGATGCTAGAAGAGTCTGAACAGAGCTGGAGAAAAGAACACCAAGAAGATCCCAATTTCTTCACATCCTGGTTGCCTGAAAGATCAGGGTAGGAAGCAATAAATTGGGAGTTTGGGATTTGCAGATACACACTACTATATGTAAAACAGATAGACAACCAGGTCCTACTGTAGGGCACAGGGAACTATATTCAGTATCTTGCAATAACCTATAATGAAAAAGAATATGAAAACAAATATATATATGGATATGACTGAAACATTATGCTGTACACCAGAAATTGACATAACACTGTAAACTGACAATACTTCAATAAAAAAGAATATGAAAAGGAATATATATATCTACATGTATAACTGAATATACAGACTGTAATAAAACTATCACCTATTCTATCAATTAAGCATACCTATCTAGAAAATTCCATTGTATACATAGAAAAGTTCTGGGAACCATGGTTAAAATTAAGAGATGGCCTAATAAAATGTTCATTTCTGGATGTGAATTAAAAGCACATACAAAATGTTGATTGACACTATGATCTAGAGCTGCACTGTCTAATATAGTAGCTACTAACCACAAGTGACTAGTTAAATTTTCATTAAGTGAAATCAAGTGGAAACTTCAGTTCCTTAGCTGCACTGGCCACACGTCAGGTGCTCAAAGTCATGTAAACCGTGGAGGTGTAGAGTATCTCTCCTAAGTGCAGACAGCTCTGTTGGAGCAAAGTGACTTAGATACTAACCATCTGCAGACCAAAACCCATCATCTATACTTCCTCCTGGTGATGAGGGTCTTTCGCTACAATTTGGAGGAGCATATCCAGCATCACAGTGACAATTATTTAAAGTATTGCAAACCTAGAACCAAAATCAAATTTAAAAAGAGAATTTTACGTACAGCGTAAAAATTACACACATTGTTATTTTTAGTCAAAGTAAACTCTTTCCCTAAGTACTGTATGTTTTATATATATACACACACACATACAGTGGGGTAGTTTTTATATTAATGTGGAAAGCAATTTAAAAATAAAAATTAATGTAATGTTCATGCAGTATCTTTTCAAATGTTATAGAGATTTTCTCGTCCCTTGTAATAGTAAAAATAGTAAACTCTTTTTAAAAGTATATCATATTCTGACACAACTGAAATGCCTTATTCTACAAAGGCATGAGAATGACGAACCTAGAAATTATAAAACAGCAGGAGTTCAAATACACTATGAATTGTGCTAGTTTTAAAAAATTAGCCATCACAAGAGCGAATTTTTACAAAAAAAGGGGGGGGAACTAAAGGAAGAAGTTTGCTTCATCAGACACAGATAGCAAAATTTATTTTAATAGAGAGAAGGTGGCTAGGAAATATCTATAAATGTAATCTGGTGGGTGAATCAAAAGAAGGGCCAGAAACAGAACAGAGAATCCAGATGTAGGTTTGTGAAAAAGTTAGTAAGAAATTAGATTCAAATTAAATAAAGAAGAAATTGAAAAGAATCTGTAAATAACTGGACATATAAGTGATCTGAGAGAAAAATATGATAAAAGACACACGGGTCACCTTTACCCTGGATGACTATATGAAACGTGAAGCGTCGAGATGGCAGGAGACAAGAGCTACACAGTTAAAGCCAAACTCATGCTTGGAAGAACTTACAAAGCTTACAAAATTCCTATAACCCAGTAGATTATTCCATGGTGGATGGACAAATAGATATGCAAATGGAAAATGTGACCATACATGTTTAAGAACTATATAATTATTAAATAAATGAAAATTAACAGTGGATTTAGCATGTTTGAAGAGATTAAAAAGATAGAGAAACTAGTCTGGCCAGAATGTAAGGAAATACACCTTTTTATACATGATAGGTGAAAACCATATAATATTAATGAAAATTTAAATTGCTCATCAGATTTCACTGCTAACAATTTAAGGAATCAGAAAAATGTGCAAAGGTGAATGTACAACAGTGTCCACTTTACCTACTATTTACAGTAGTTAAGTAAAAATTCAGCCTTCTCTGAAAGTCCATCAATGAATAAATTTCCAAATATAGTATGGAAGAGACATACAGAGAAACACAATGAAGCTGTTGAAGGATGAAGCAGATCTGAATGAACAGGAAACTCTGCTCCCATGAAAATACTAGATTATAAACAATACGCATAATATAAATATATTGTGTTTAAATATTAGTACACATAGTAATTATGAGCAATATTTATATGTATGTATAAATGTGTGTAATATTTCATTTCTAAAATCTCATAATCTTAATCTAACATTATAATAATAGTTTCATATTGCATTTTAGTACAAATTTCAAAGCTTATTTGCTCACAAGGCCTATAAACCCTGATTGAACACATAAATCACATACATATGTGTGAATAATGGTATCTGCTTCCCTTAATTTCAATTTTCCAAAGAAATTTGTACACTTCAAATAATTCTACGCATTATTATACTGAAAAATGTTACCACATGGATCAAAGTGACTATACTTAAAAATAGAGTAACCATTATACATACCCCATGTCCTTTGCATTTCTGTTGGGAAATACATAGTGCACGTTCGTTTTCAATGGTTCTGCAACTTGCCCTTTCACAAAACTAGCATGTTAAAACAACCAACAACAAAAATTTTAAATGTAAAGTCAAGAGTTGAACAACCGCACTTGGTAAGAAAGTTAAATGTACAAGATACATACGTCTCAGATGAACCTGTATTTCACATCTACCTTACCACAAATATCAAATTTTGAGAATCAGATACAATTTTTATCTTTGAGGGATCAGAACTGTGCATTTATTGATATTAGTTGGCATAAGTATAAAAATAGCCAACTGGTACTATAATGAGTTAGGGTTTATTTTCTCACTTTTTATGCATTTTCATAATATATACTCACATTAACCCTGTGAAGGAGATATTTTTATTCTTATTTTACAGTTGATGAAAATTAAGGTCATGCCATCAGTTATTAACAGAGCAAATATTCAGTGTAAGAACTTTACTCACAGAGCCCACCTAGTGATCAAAAGCTCAATACCAGTCTTCCTGACATTTTTACATTTTTTTCCAACTTTAGTGACATTACTTCTTATCTTCTGTATTAGCAAAAGTGTGACCTTGAGAAATTTATTTAATCCCTCCATACCTCAGTCTATCCATCTTTGAATCGGGAATAATAACTATACCCACCTCATAGGCTATCAGGATGAATAATTTGTTACATGTGAAGGAACAAAATCAGTCTTTGGTACATAGTAAACGCTCACTAAATAAAGGATATTATTCTAATTATTTATTTAACCTGATTTCTATGTAGACTCTAAATATTTGTCTATCCACATTTCAGTTTAGTCTGAGTATCTTTGGGGGAATCTACTAAGACTATCTGATGGATTTTCTAAAGTATCTGACAGAATACCCACCATCTGATGAATAATCTAAAAATATCATTATTTTCTACACCACTGCTAATTAAGAACAAATATCAGCTTGTTAATTAACTGAAGGTGCTCTGATGAAGCCAGCGAGAAAAACAAAATGTTAGACAAACCAGCATTATCTGTGCACAAACCTGTTTTCATTCTACTGCTCTTTAGACAGTGTCACCGAAGCAATAATGAACTAGTCATACCTCCCTGGGTTATTTTCAGGGGAAAACCAAGCCAGAAAAAGTTAAGAGCCATGCTTCTGATACAATTTCCTTCAAGTAAACAGATCAATGTGCAGCTGGATCTTTTGTAATGACAAAAAAAGCGAGGGACACTATGATAGCACTTAGCCTTGGTCTCAGATATTAACATGTAAGACTTCCTTCTTTGAACAAGAGACACAAATATGGTCTCAGAAACAGTTAATCAAGGCTCAAAAAAAATCCTAATAGAACTAAAAGCATATTTCCTGAGGGCAAAGTCTAGATTATGTGGTTTATTTTCTTATATTCCTATGTATAAGAATGGGTGAGAAAAAGGGAGTAATTTCATTTATCCGTTCATTGATCAGCCTATCTACTTGTGGGCAGTTACATGCCCCAAACATCCTCCTTTTCCAGTTTGAAATGAACATGATGAGATGTTCTTCTCTCCCCTCGCCTACCTATGTGCACTAGAATCAATTTGATAAACTATTCTATTCTCTATTTTATAAATAAAGATTCAAAGAAGCTTTCCATCACAACCAGTATTAAGGGCTTGCATTGCTGGAATAATGCCTATCTCCATGTAATACACCCTTCAAACAGTATATTACAGTGTTAAATATATGTTTTATTTACAATTTTTACTATAATTAAAAAGGAAGACATATTTCTTCATGTCAATAAATAAGAAACAGTCTCAAACCCAAAAGTCAGCAGAAGGAAGGAAATAATAAAGATCAGGGAGAAAATAAATAAAATAGAGATTAAAAAAGCAATAGAAAAAATCAATCAAACCAAAAGCTGGTTTTTTGAAAGAGTAAATAAAATCGACAAACCGACAAACCTCTGGCCAAACTCACAAAGGAGAAAAAAGGGAGAGCACAAATCAGCAAAATAAGAAAGGAAAATGGAGAAATCACAACAAATAACATGGAAATACAGAATAGCATATGAGACTATTATGAAAAACTGTATGGAACCAAAATGGATAACCTAGAGGAGACGGACAAGTTTCTGGAAACATACAGTCCACCAAGACTGAATCGAGAAGAAACTGACCAGTTGAAGAAACTGATCACTAGAAATGAAATCAAATCAGCAATAAAAAACCTCCCTACAAATAAAAGTCCAGGACTGGATGGCTTCAGCGGGGAATTCTACCAAACACACAAAGAAGAACTTATAACAGTCCTTCTCAAACTCTTTCAGAAGATTGAAAAGGAGGGAATACTCCTAAACTCATTCTATGAAGCCACCATCACCCTGATACCAAAACCAGGCAAAGACACCACCAAAAAAGAGAATTACAGACCAATGTCACTGATGACCATAGATGCAAAACTCCTTACCGAAATTTTAGCAAATAGAATCCAACAGCACATAAAAAAGATTATGCATCATGACCAAGTGGGGTTCATCCCAGGGACACAAGGGTGGTTCAACATATGCAAATCAATCAATGTAATACATCACATCAACAAGAAAAAGGATAAAAACCATATGATCATCTCAATAAATGCAGAGACACATTTGCGAAAATTCAACACCCATTTGTAATAAAAACTCTCACCAAAGTGGGGACAGAGGGATCATATCTCAACATAATAAAAACTATATACGACAAACCTACAGCCAGCATAGTACTCAACGGTGAAAAACTCAAAAGCTTCCCACTAAAATCTGGGACAAGACAAGGCTGCCCACTATCACCACTCCTATTCAACATAGTCTTGGAAGTCCTAGCCACAGCAATCAGGAAAGAGAGAGAAATAAAAGGGATCCAAATTGGAAAAGAAGAGGTGAAAGTGTCACTATATGCAGATGGCATAATAGTATACATAGAAAACCCTAAAACTACTAAAAAAAGTCAAAGAACTCAGCAAGGTAGCAGGTTACAGGATTAACGTTCAAAAATCAGTTGCATTTCTTTACACTAATGATGAATCAACAGAAAAAGAAAGTAAAGAAACAATCCCCTTTAAAATAGCACCCAAAGTAATAAAATACCTAGGAATAAATCTAACCAAGGAGGTGAAAGACTTATACATGGAAAACTATAAAACGCTGATTAAGCAAATTAAAGAAGACTTTAAAAAAGTGGAGAGATACCCCATGCTCCTGGATTGGAAGAATCAATATTGTTAAATGGTCATACTGCCCAAGGCAATCTACAGATTTAATGCAATCCCTATCATATTACCCAGGACATATTTCACAGAACTAGAACAAATCATAATAAAATTTATATGGAACCACAAAAGACCTAGAATTGCCAAAACAGTACTGAAGAAAAAGAAAGAGGCTGGAGGAATAACTCTCCCAGACTTCAGACAATACTATAGAGCTACAGTCATCAAGACAGCATGGTATTGGTACAAAAACAGACTTATGGACCAATGGAACAGAATAGAGAGCCCATAAATGAACCCACAAACTTTTGGTCAACTAATCTTCAACAAAGGAGGCAAGAATATACAATGGAATAAAGACAGTCTCTTCAGCAAATGGTGTTGGGAAAACTGAACAGCAGCGTGTAAATCAGTGAAGCTAGAACACTCCCTCACACCATACATAAAAATAAACTCAAAATGGATCAAAGACTTAAACATAAGACAAGATACAATAAACCACCTAGAAGAACATATAGGCAAAACATTATCTGACATACATCTCAAAAATGTTTTCAGAGGACAATACCCAAGCAATAGAAATAAAACCAAGAATAAACACATGAGACCTAATGAAACTTACAAGCTTCTGCACAGCAAAGGAAACTGTAAGTAAAACAAAACGACAAGCTATGGAATGGGAGAAAATTTTTGCAAATGAAACCGACAAAGGCTTCATCTCCAGAAAACATAAGCAGCTCATACAACTTAATAAGAAACAACCGAACAACCCAATCCAAAAATGGGCAGAAGACCTAAACAAGCAATTCTCCTAGGAAGAAATACAAATGATCAATAGGCACATGAAAAAATGCTCAATATCACTAATTATCCGAGAAATGCAAAGCAAAACTACAGTCAGAATGGCCATCATTCAAAAGTCCACAAATGACAAATGCTGGAGAGGCTGTGGAGAAAAGGGAACCCTCCTACACTGCTGGTGGGAATGCAGTCTGGTGCAGCCACTGGGGAAAACAGTGTGGAGATTCCTCAAAAGACTCCTGGGCATATATCCAGAAGGAACCCTACTTCAAGATGACACCTGCACCCCAATGTTCATAGCAGCACTATTTACAATAGCCAAGACATGGAGACAGCCTAAATGTCCATCGACAGGTGACTGGATAAAGAAGAAGTGGTATATTTATACAATGGAATACTACTCAGCCATAAAAACCGACAACATAACGCCATTTGCAGCAACATGGATGCTCCTGGAGAATGTCATTCTAAGTGAAGTAAGCCAGAAAGAGAAAGAAAAATACCACATGAGATCGCTCATATGTGGAATCTTAAAAAAAAAAAAAAAAAAAAGAAAGAAAAGAACACAAATACAAACAGAAACAGACTCATAGACATAGAGTACAAACTTGTGGTTGCCAAGGGGGTGGGGGTTGGGAAGGGACAGACTGGGACTTCAAAATGTAGAATAGATAAACAAGATTATACTATATAGCACAGGGAAATATATACAAGATCTTGTGGTAGCTCACAGTGAAAAAAAAAATATGACAAGGCATGTATGTGTGCTCATGTATGACTGAAAAATTGTGCTCTACACTGGAATTTGACACAACATTGTAAGATGACTATACCTCAATTAAAAAATGCTAAAAAAAAAAAAACAAATAGTTCCATTTCTCTCTTTCTCTTTTATTTCTTATCTATCAATCAACAGGTTGATTTTTACACAGGAATCACATTTAATGAGGACACGGTAAAGAAGCCTTTCCTTTCTAACCTCTCTGAAAACAACTGAACACTGTAAAATAACAAATGAAAATAAAGTATAACCTTGATGAATTTTTAAAATAACTAGAGTGATTCAAATTCACAGATCTGGCCCACACAATTTTAAGCCCCCTTTCTTCCCAATAAATGAGAGTAGAGGAAAGTCAGAAAGAGACAACCAGAACATGAGAGGTTTAAGAACTTCCTGGGATTCTGAAATAAAATGAAGGCCAGTGTTGGATGAAGTGAAGTGAGAAAGCAACAGGGGACACAGTGGCAAAGGAGAGAGCCTAGTGGATCAGCTCACAAGGCTCTGGAGGGGCTGGAGCCCCCGAGTCCTCAGGAAAAGCAGGAAGGAGAGCTGAAAGGGCAAGACCGGACAGGGCGGCCACCATGCGGAAAGGCCAGTGGAGGTCTGTCCACAAAACCACGGAGCTCGTCAGCTCTCCAGATTCACTACTCACCTCTCCCTTTCCCCCAGTTTCAGAACAGTCAACACAATGCTTTGATCCCAAGGGAGACAATTTAGAAGGGTATTTTGTCTCCTAAAGCAACTGAATTAATGGTGACTACAGAATCCGGGCGTCTCCAGTGATGTATCCTCTATCCAATTAAACTACTGCAAGTACCAGAAGTTAGGCCTGTGGCCTAAAAGCCAGCCTCCAAAATAAAGGCTGTCATGTGACAGACCCAGTCACACAGAGAGAGCTGCCAATTAGGATTTGTATTTTAAAAAGGGTGTGGGATCAAAACATCATTGCCAGCTTAAAGCTCCTACTGGCATGAGCAGGAAAAGTCAGTCTTTGTCTTCCTTTCTTCCTGTCTCCCTCCCTTCCCTTCTCCTCCCTTTCCTTCCTTTCCCTTCCATCCCCTTCCATTTCCTCCCCTCTCCTTTCTGTTTTCTTTTCCATCCATGGGGACGTTGCCCAGTTGGGCAGGGTCTAATGATCGGACTTTCCCAGGCAGAGAATCATGTAGGAGACATGAGTAACCTGTAAAGCTTGTCATGGTCACACAGGGCTGATGGGAGAAACCAGAGGTCTTTTAAATAAATGGCCCATTTTTCCACAGGACACTTGCTGAACTGAAGTGTCATGTGGGATGAGAGAAGGCTAATTAACTGGCATGGCAATCCTCTATGGCATTTGTATGTCTAGTTCCCTATGGTTTTATTGCAATTGTTGTCATTGTAATTGTGTTTATCCAGTACATAAAATTATTTCACTTTCATTGATTTTAAGATTATTTTTATTTGTCCTTGTCTTTCAGAAATTTTATTATACTGCATCCTACTATGGATTTCATTGGGTTCATTCTATATAATGTATTTTTGGCTTCTTGCATTTGTAGGTTTATACCTTTTGATAGATTTGGAAATTTTCCAGACATTATCTCCTCAAATACTTTTCTATCTTTAAATTGTTTCTCCTGTTCTTCTAAGACAGTAGAATGGCTATTATCATAAAGACAAGGAGTAAGTGCTGGCTTAGAACTAGAGGAAAGGGAAGTTTAGTTTCTGTTGGTGGGAATGTAAGTTGGTGCAGCCAATATAAAAAGCAGTATGGAGTTTCATCCAAAAAAATTACAAATGGAAGTACCACATGACCCAGCAATCTCACTTGTGGGTATTTATCTGAAGAAAATGAAAAACACTAACTCAAAAATATATCCACACCTTCATGTTCATTTCAGCATTATTTATAATTGCTAAGATGTGGAAGCAACTCGTGTCTGTCAGTGGATGAACTGAGTAAAGAAAATGTAATCTATATACACAACAGAATACTATTCAGCCACACAAACTGAAATCGTGCCAGTTTTGACAATGTCGATGGACTTTGAGAGCATTATGCTAAATGAAATAAGTCAGACAGAAAGGCAAATAAATACTGTATGATCTCACTTATATGTGGAATCCCAGAAAGAATAAAACCAAAACCAAGAAAACTCAAAGCTCACAGATACAGGGAACAGACTGGTGGCTGCCAGAGGTGGCATTTGGGGGTTGAGCAAAATGGGTGAAGGGCGTC
Organism: Camelus bactrianus; assembly: GCF_048773025.1. Lineage (NCBI taxonomy): Eukaryota > Metazoa > Chordata > Mammalia > Artiodactyla > Camelidae > Camelus > Camelus bactrianus. The sequence continues at coordinate 30,671,984 of NC_133564.1, read as the reverse complement.
AAAAGGTACAAACTTCCAGTTGTAAAGTCTGGGAGATTTCCAGTGTACAGTATAGGATGGTGACTATAGCTGATAGTATTTTATTCCATATTTGAAACTTGACAAGAGAGTAACCTTAAATTTCTCATAAGAAAAAAATTGTAACTATATACAGTGACATATTAATTAGACTTATTGTGGTGACCATTTTGAAATATATATAAATATTGAATCATTATGTTGTACAAATGGAGTTGATATAATGTTATGTTTCAGTAAGATCTCAAAAAAGTAATAATAATAAATGTTTAAAATCCATAGAAAGGTATATTTGACTTCTTACATATTTCTAAATCACTCTCCAGAAAGTATGCGCTAATTTATATTTGTTTTAGTATGACCGTAAATTACACTTCTCATCATCAATTATTATTTTCAATTTCCAACTGATAGACAAAAACAATTGTTGGATATTCATTTTTATTTCAACAACTTGGAAGTTCCTTGAACCTCACTGTTCAAAAGTTTTTATATAGTTCAGTCTCCAGCCACACCACTCCCTTTATGGAAGTTGTGAATGGAACTAGAAGTTCCATGCCTCTAATTACTTGGTCTTTCTGGCGACCAGCTCTATCCTGAAGCCATCTAGAGGCCGTACCCTATTACCTCGTTAGCGTAAATTCAGTTTGATTGGAAAGGGCAAATTATGAATGACAAAAAACCATTCTTATCAGTCAGGAAATCCCAAGAGGTTTAGAAGCTCTCTGCCAAAAACTAGGAACAGACAAAATTATTTTTTCAGTGTTACGCCATGTGTATAAGCCACTATCGTGCTTTTTTCCAATTAATGAATGATGAAATTAGACAATAAATGTATTTCTTTACTCTGCCATATTTATAGAAAACTATTTGCCATTTGATTTAAATGATCTTTGAAGGGCTAACAATATTATTTTAAAATGTAATCAGCACCAGTACGTTCCGTTGTGATTACTTTATTATGTTTAGGTAAGAATATCTCTTCCCATTCAATTTTACTATTCACTTCTATTTTCCTCTTATTTTTCATTTCTTAAAATATTATTTCTCAAGGTAAATAATTTAAATTTAAATGTGAATTAACTGTGTATTGTTTTACATTACTCAGCTAAATTTTCAGTGGTACAAGTTTAAAGCCTTCTATTAATGTTTCTTTAAATGTTTAAGAAAAATACAAATAAATAAAGCTTACTCTCTTTTGTGACCTAAGAAAGGGTGAATTTTTAACAGATATATTAGGGTTTTGGAAAAAGAATTAGGGAAAGTAAGCTAATGAGCAAATAAATGTTTTACTTTCACTGTAGCTAAATTAATCGTCTTTGTTGTTCTTAACATTCAGGCTGTTTTGACCTACTTTTTGGGTGCATTATTTCATTCTTTTTTCTTATTTTTTTACACAAATTATTGCAGACCTGATCCTGGCCTAGTGAAGAGGCTAAGTAAGATACTCAAGCGTGAGGAAACAACTTTAAATATCAAGAGTAAAATTCATAATAAAATATGACAGATAGTTAAAGCAAGTGTTTCTTTAACCAAGAAAAATTTTGACCTTTAAGGCTTACGTTCGTGATGGAGTCACCAAAATTTTAACAATTACAAATAAAAAAATCTTAAGGTCTGTCTCGCTCTCTCACGCACACACACACAGACACTAAGACACTCACACACGATATATAGAATTAAGAAAAGTTTTCATTTACCCGATTTGGACCACACATAGTGCCATTCCATACATAGGTATAATCCACTGGCAGTAACACTGGTGTCAGATTTCTCAGACTTGCAGATATACACACAAGGCCATCAACGTAAGCATATTGAGTATCAAAATTTTTAAATGGCACTACTTCTGTTCGTGTCCAGGTACAAACTAACTTTCCGCATAAGACATTCCTATGATTTAAGACAGAAAAAATTACCCTTATGTCATTTAGCCACAAAATAAATTACATAATAACAATGAAAAATGTGAGGATAATTCAAACTGTTATTCAGATCATAACACCAAAGCTATTCAGAACATACACCATCTTACAAAGGGCAACATGTAGATTTGTCTTTATATACTATAGTCATCCCTCATTTGTACTGCTGAGTGATTCTTTGCAGTACACACACATACACATACATTGCATTAGGAAAATGTATATTTTTCAAAATACACACCCAAGATGACAAAATGCAGCGTTACAGTTTCCAAAATTGTCTGAGTGCATATTCACTTCTTGCATACATATATCAGTACCCGCTTTTGCAACTGAAAATATAAAGTTGCAATTAATCATCTTAAAAAAAAAAACATTAAAAAACTAAACGTATGGTAAATTGGTATAGAGACATCTAACAAAGCCCAGTCATTGTCATCTACTCTAAATTTTTGCTGTCATCCACTGGTATACATGAAGGAGAAACACTTACTAGAAAGTCCCCACTTGAGAATAGGAAAATTGTTATTATAGTGCAGAAATGATTAAGAACTAAAACAGTCATTTGCTCAATTATCTATAACTCTAACATTCTACTTCCTTGTCACCAATCACCTGAAATTTGAATTATATTCTACTCTCTTTGTCCTATACTTACAAGGTCTTTTTCACCTCTTGACATAGTTCAACATTGCTTTGATTTGCAATTTTATTTTCAAATTTAGATTAAGCAAGAATTATGATCATGGCTATAGGGTGGGTTACTAACTTTAGGAAAAAATACAGTATAAATATAAACCTCAAAAAGAAAGACAGAACTATTACATTTTCCAAACAACTGTGCACACTGCTGATCAGGGTCACGGCACGTTCCTTCGAAACAATAGGCAGTCTTATTATTACACAGTTCTAAATCAGCAGCTTTCATGTCAGGTACACAGAACTCAGATCTGCCATCGCAATATTCTGGAAAATCACACAGATCTGTGCTTTTTCTACATAATTTTCCTTTTGAAAATACCTGTGAGACAAAGAAAAACCAAGATTCGTTTTCAAAGTAGTAAAACAAAACATAAAAAATTTAAATAGGAGCATTGTACTTGTAACTATCATTTCCATTACTATTACCTCTGTAAGTATTTAAAGTTAAATTATGAATTCATGTAAAAGTCTGGTGAAATAGAGCAGGAAGAAGCCAAATGTTCATCAGTGGATGAATGGATAAACAAACTGTGGCACATGCACACAGTGGAATGTTCTGGGCCATTTACAGGAATGGAGTACTGATATATGCTACAAGGTGGAGGAAACCTGAAAACACTGTATTAAGTGAGGAAAACCAGACACAAAGGTCACCAAACTCACTTTCATTATTGGCAGCAAGTTCCTGAGCAGGAGAGAACTCCTTGATGGAGGCAGGAGGGCTCTGGTTTCAGCTAGGGCCCCCAAAGTGGGGGGCTCCTGTGCAATTCAGTAACAAAAGGAGAGCAAGTGCTTCAGGGGTCAGGGCTCTCCTGTTTGGGGGATGACCCTGGTACAGCACGAGGCAGAGCTGGCAGCTGCACAACACTGTGATGCCACTCAGTTCGTCACTTGAAAATGGTTAGTTTTATCTTGTGTGCTTTTCACCTCAATTTGAAAAATGGCTCTAGTGAAAGTTCTCATACTTCAAATGCTGGGCTTACCCTGAATATTTACTTCCAGATAAATAGAAAATATCTGATATAAAGCTACCTGTATTTGTTATTCAACGTTTGCTTCTTCTAATTAACCGCACTCCTGAAATCCTGTAACGGACTCAGATGCCAGTCTTTGCTGTATTTCTAAAATGTTTCTAAATGTACATCTTGAATTACTTTTGCATGTCAATTTTCCTTTTAGGACCTGCTCCACTTCCACCATGAGAAGTTTACAAATCACATGGCTCTCATGAACAAAAAATACTGCAAGCAATATAGTAAACAAAGAATGTTGAAGCCATCAAGTCATCAGCCACTGCCACCACCCCCCAGTGAAGACAAGCCTGCAGCCCAGCCTCTGCAGCCACTCATAATGGTGCACTCTGGGCGGACTCACAATAATAAAGGACAAAATAAAACACCCTAGAGGTAGCTAGATGCTTTTTAGAAAAACGATTTCAATGAGCCCAAATGTTTGCTCCCTCTCATACACAGAAAAGCACTAAATTCTTCAATGTGAGATGTCTCGTTTTCTTCAGTTAACAAGTAATTTTTTAATGTTATGACAACCTGGTCTTTCTTGTAAAACTCCTATATATCCTAGCTCCTCCCCTACCTCTTCGGAGCAGTCCCTCAGCACCATCTGAGAGGCTGTCATCCCAGGAATGAAGGGATTCGAGTCCTCTGAAATGTCCACCAAATAAAACATAACTCTCATCTTTTAGGCTGTGCATTTATTTCGGTCGACACTCTGCTTTTGACTCAGGATGATAATTGGAACACTGCTCCCTAGACACAGCGGTGGGAAATTTAACGTAGAGTGTAGGGGTGGGTTGCGGTTTCCTTCACTACCAGGGATGGGGGTGGATGTTGGGAAAGAGAGGATCCCTCTGTTCTTCTGGAATATTGTACACCATGGCCTCGAAAAGCCCGGAACTGCAATGAGCTACCTGTACCGCACACAGAAAAAAGCGTAAGAACGGCCCACACAAAGGCAAGCATATCCAGCAGATCTACAGGGTTAAGATCGTGCTGTTCCTGTTTTACAAATATTCAACTGAGCACGAAGCTAAACTCTTCTCCTATGTAAGCCTCACAACCGTCTGTTTGTTATCCTTTGCTTGGCTTCTCATTATGAAGACAGAACTGAAGGTACCAATCACAATTTCTTAAATTGCATACAGGAATGTCTGAGTACTGGCTAAAAACATGTTCATCACTGTTATCTGTCAGAAGAATAGCTGGTTTAATTATTGATCTTCCATGTCTTTGCACTTGGACTTGGGTCTATCTAAATTAAAAATATAAAGGAAAAAAACTGGATCAAATCATTAAACTTCCCACAAACATCAGTGGAAACTGGCCTACCTGAAAGTAGACACAGAAGGAAACAGAAAGCCTTTACACTAAGACCAAGAATGAACAAATGACAGCAAGAGCGTAAGGCACCTGTGAGCCTTTAAATGCCAACACAGGCCAAATTTTCTGCTGCAACACATAATAAAGTTAATGCACACTAACACAGTACATTTAGCTGTTACCCTGAAACCCTCCCTAGCAACTAATGCTATGAATTTTCATTCCATCAAATGTTGTGATTTTCTCCATTTAATAAACTATCCTTTGTGATGTGGGGAAAGGGCGATGGACTGCTTAGAAAAGCCTCACTGATTGCTCAGTCCCACTGATTTGGAGACAAAGACTGAGATGAGAGCTCTGGTGAAGGAAAGACCAAGGAGAGTTACCACGAAGAAGTGTAAACCCTAGCTGGTCTCTATACTCGTGCCTTCAAAGCAAAGGAGCTGTGGCTTTAAAAACTAGCCCAGAGAAGGAAAGAGAACACTCACAGAACAAAGTAATGTTACCAGGGATTCACCGACAGAGAAAAAGCCAAATCTGACCGTCAAAACCTCTCATTAATCAGCTTCTATGTTTTTCACAGACTCCTGAAAGCAACACCAAAAAGGGCAGTCGCTAAAATGCAGCAAACCCTGGAACAGCGCTCGTTCCCAGTCTCCTATCGGATGTGGCTACAAAGGAAACCTGGATGGAGAACTTCCCAAGGGAAGACAAGGATTCAGTCAGTCCACCTGCAGGGCTTTGTCAAAGTTCACCTTCAGTAGTAGACACGCTACATATTGCTGACTCTTCTACACGGATTCCTTTTCTGCTACTTTCAGTATGAGATTTTTTCATTCCTATTGTCTCTGTATTCAAATATTGCATATTAAGTGTGTGTTGGGACGCTTATTTTAATTTTATCAAAAGTTGTTTGACCGTGAAGAGCGACCTTTCAGGCACTACCGAGAGGAGGCCCTAGCATGCAAACTACCTGGAATTGCTACTGAATGCAACAACGCGGTGGGTCTTGAGCAGAGACTGAAACAACACAGTGAGAGGTGGAGCTAAAAAAGGGGGTTAAAAAAGACCTAAGGACCACCATTCAATTCTGAAATCAACTGTGCATGAATCAGAGCATAAACTAACAGAAAGAAAGTAAAAAAGCCCCCCAAAATGAACTCACAAACCTACAAAAATTTCATGGAAGAAAATAATGCAGTATTTCAAAAACTTACATGACAAGTTTTTTTGTCACAGCATGGTCCAGTACCACACGTTGCCATTGGCTTCAGAGCACAATTTACAGGATCACAGCATTTTATATGACTGCAATGCTAAAACCAAATATAATCATGTTAAATAATAGGAATTTTCAATCAAATAAATAATTTTATTTACTGTCACAACATTTATTGTCACAATATACTACAGTATATTTCTAACTTAATTACAATCACAGTATGATTTTTACCTCTGGATTGATCTTGAACACCACTTTGTTAGAGTTAATACATTGTAATACAGGAAAAAAAGAAGGTAATGAAATTATTCATGATTCCATGCTCAGGAATTTGAACTGTTAAAAGGTAATGCAAAAAAGGGGGACAAGTGGAGCTCAGCAACAAGAATTCTAAAAAAACAGAGCCCAGGATAAAGGGGGGAAGGCCCACCATTGGACACCATATCTGATTAGGATCCCATGCACTGCAGGCATCTCTGACCACTTACACAGCTGATTTTATCCACTGGCCCTGAATTTCCTCTGGTAATCACTGGCTTCTGGAATTTGGAACCAAGTAATTTTATTCCATAGTTAGGTGAAGAAAAGATAACAATTCTCAATACTCTCATTCTGTTAAAAGTCCTTTATGAAACAATCCAATCCAATTGGGTGGGAAAACCCCCAAAAGTTCCACTAGAACCGGGTAACTTCTGACACTGATAAACTCCACAAATAGGAGGATTTCCAGCCACAAGAAACAGAAACAACATAGCTACTGCTTTACTTGAAAGACTAGGTCTCTCAGAGTCCTCTTTACAAGACTTGTGTCAATCTGAGAAAACTTACATTACTGGAAAACGAGCATATATCCCCTAGTTTTCTATCATATTGATGATAAACTGCTGGTAATTCACAGAAATGAATGCTGACGAAATGACAGATAAACGTGTAGAACACACGAAAAGACCACTGAAGGGTAAGAAAACCCAAAGGAAGTAAGATATCCTGACTTAAAAGTTACATATACATATACACTTCAAGACATAGCAAACTCACTCATTGGTATACATACCCCCTGCTGAAATGCAGGCACACATGCAAGGAAAGTCATAAGTGAGTGAGTCTTGACAATTAAAAGCTGATATAAACTTCAATTTTCATTTACTAAGAATGGACATACTTTAATATTTGTAAAATTAATACTAAAATCAATGAAAACAATTTATAAGTACTAGACCAAGTTACCAAACTGTATAAACCATATGATTGCAAATTATATAAAGGTAGAAAACAGTCACACTGTATTGTGTAAGGATGCATAAGAGGTAAAACTTTAATGAAAAGCAAAGCACTGAAATGATGATCATTAAATTCTAAATGATGGTTGGAAGGAAGAGGCATGTGATTGAGAAGGGTCACAAAAACAACTTCTCTTGCAGAGAGAGTTTGTGACCTTCTTAAATGTCTATTCAATACACTCTTCATCCACATTTCATGTATATATTTTATGTGTATTATGTATCACAATGACATTACAAGTATTATATAAATATTAAATGCTTAACAAAAGTGGGTAGAGAACTGTCCTTATATATATCTTAAGGAAGAGAATATAATTCAAAAGGAAATTACTATTATTTCAGAAGGAAACTCTCACACACTCACACACACACACACACACAAACAAAAAAACCCCAGAAATTACTAATAAACAAAAGCAATGATAGGTACTATTTTTGGATGAATAAAGTCATCGTAGTACTTTGTAATGTAAAGAGTAAAGATGACAGAAATAAATTTTTTTCAAAAATACTTTGTAAGTTAATTGGGTTTTAAACCCTGATACTTAGGGGGGAAGGTGGCCCAGGTATGGTTAAACCTTAAAAAGGTATGATGAAAATGCAAGGATCATCACTAAAGGGAAATAATAAGTACATATACACTAAATCCCTGAAGGAAACAGTGGAATAAAGAAAAACCAAACACACAGACAAAAAGAAATAAATACAAATTCAATTAAAAACTAAATGTGGCTAAGAAAGTAAAAAAAAAAAAGTAGTAAAACTAAATATGGCAAAATGAACACAGAAATTTTGAGACAACTAAAATTAAAAAAAAAAAAGGCAGTGTAAAGAATACCTAATGTAATGAGGTATCCTGGAAAAAAACCCTGGGACAGAAAGAAGCCATTGGGTAAAAGAAAAGGAAATCTTAATGAATAAACTGAAATATAGTTAATTTATAAATATGCAAATTATGAATCATAATAACGTTTGAAGGGATAACCTTTTAATCAGACATACTGAATAATAAATTGAAACCTTATGTAGATATTGAACTTAACAGCAAAATAAAAACTACATGAGGATAGAAAAATATCAGGAAAATGTTAATTAAAGAAGCTAGCTTGTGCATTAATATAGACAGGCATACAGGCATACAGATATGTCAGGACATAGAGACTTTAGAACAGAAAGCAACTTAAAAAATATACAGATTCAGGATTGAAGGTAAAAACTGCAGTTTCTAAGAAGATATAAGCACAACTGTAAATAAGTCTGCACCATATAAAACAGCTTCAAAAATATGAAGCATGAACTGAGTAAATTATAGTGAAAACTAGGCAAATTCAACTGTATAGTTGGATGTATCAATATTATTCCTCAAGTACTCAAAGTTCAGGCAATCAAAATTATTACAAATACAGAAGAGTTGAGTCACTAACTTAAAAATTATGATATAATCACATACAGAATTTTGTTCTTTACAATTATTGACCTTTCATCTTCTCAAAATTCTCCCTAAATCAAAAAAATCACCATGCACAAGTGTATGAAGCCAGGCACAACAAAACTCAGTGACGAGCTGTCTTACCCAGCACAATTGAACAAGGACGAGAACAGCCAAAAGCTAAATATAACACTAACAAACCTAGGACTGCGATTAATTCAGTTCTGTGGAACCAAGTTAAAATAAATGGAGCTCTCCAGATGCAAGGACTGAAATTAGGAGATGAGTCGGGAAGCAACAGCATGCATTCAATAACTTGGTGATCCAATTCTGAGACTTTGGAGGAATTCAGGGAGGATTTAGGTGATAATTATATTCCTGTTGGAATTGATGTTTATGATACAGGAAGGAGGGTATTGGTAGTGACGTTTACACAATAAAGAAAACCTACTTTTGTTTTTGTTTTTTTTTTTGAAAACCTACTTCTTTAATCCATGCTACACTTAACCCATACTTAAATTCTTCAAATGCTTCAAATTCAGGATGAATCCATTATCACACATCCCATATCTCCCCATCTTAGGTATTTGATAAAATGGTACAACATTAAAAAAAAATTCCTCTCTTTTTATATCACACCTATATTTATAAGACCACCTGACAAACATGAAAACAAATCTTCAGGTAAGTTATGAATGTTTCTCACTAACCCCTTCAGCACCACAATCACATTGCTCTGGTGGTTCCAAAATTCCATTGCCACAAACTCCAACTCTTCCTTGTGGAACCACTTTTGGAACTGTTTGATTCTGAAGACATTCAAATTCAGGCTGTGAAACTATGTGTTTAAATCCATCTACGCTGCAACTGCTGAAAAACTTTACACCACGGGAACGTCTAAAATTAAATAGATAAATGGGATAAAATCAGTATCAAAGTAACACTCTTCAGTAAAGTGCTATGAATTCTGTACTAGTTCCCTTACAGAAGAGCCAAGAAGTGGAGAGAGCTTTTATTTTCAATACAACCCCTAAATAAAAGCAGGAAGTTCACTTCTATTGTAATTCAATATAACAGACACCTACTAACTAGAGGAAGTTAAAGTGACATGAGATAGAATACCTTAAAACAAAATAGTGCTTGGCACACAAACGGGTCTACTTAAGTCTGCCTTATTTATTATTTTCAATATTACTGTTAATATCACTGTTAATATCATCATAATTATAATCATTATATAAGAAGCACTTATTATCATTAAGAAAACTGAACATACCAGGAATAACATGGAAAACTGAAGAAATAAATGATGGTTGATTTTGTTAATGAAAAGTCAGCAATATCTCAACACTGATTTCATTAAATGTTTTAAGCCTAGATTTCTTTTATTTTCATACTTCTTTATTTCTAAGTGCCCTGTTTCACAGGTTTTTGTTTAAATTTGTAACAATCTCATACTTACAGAAATGATAAAAAAAATCTAAAGAATAAATTTGGTTTCCTTACACAGTTGAGTAAGTTGCCAATGGGATATCCTGATAACTCTAAATATTTTAATGAATAATTTTTACATAGAAATGAATTCTTCCTTCCATAGCAGGAAATAATGGAACATTACTAACATATAATCCTCATATCATGTTCAAATTTCCCCTTCATCACAATATTGGCACTTTATAGCATAAGGATCCAGTTCCAAGTCAACCACTGCATTTAGTTCTCATGTCTCCTTAGATTAGTTGACTACATTTTTTGTTGAATTGTATAATACTGAAAAGATCTATAACTACTGGCTGATTATTTGGTAAAATGTCCCTCAGTTGAGGTTTATCAAATGTTCCCCGTGGTTAGACTGAGGTTATGCATCCGGCAGCCTCATCATCACAGAAGTGCTGCTGAGTCTGCTTCCCTGCATCCTAACAGACAGAGACACACGATTTCAATTTGTTATATTCCTGATAAATACACTCTGATCAGTTGATTAAGGTGTGTCTGCTGGTCTTCAGCCTAACATTTCTTTTTTCCTCCTCAGTTAATAATTATTTCAAGAACGTTTTATGTAAATATCTCATTTCTACTCCCATTTTCAATTTATTCATGGACATATTTATATGAACATGGAATCATATTTTCCTATTATACTTATGGGTTATAATCCACTACTAGCTTTTATTTCTGTTAATAATTGCTTTATGTATTTACATGCTCCTATATTGAGTGCATATATATTTACAAATGTTGTACCTTCTTATTGAACTGACGCCTATAGTAATAATATCTTTCTTTGCTCTGATTATAGTTTTTGTTTGAAAGTCTATTTTGTGTGATATAAGTAAAGCTAATTCACCTTTCTTTTGGTTTCAAGTTATGGGGGATACCTTTTTCTATCCCTTCACCTTTTGGCTGTTTGTTGTTACATTTGAAGTGAGTCACTCATAGCAGTATAGACGGGCTTGTTTTTCATCCATCATCCAAACTGTCTTTTGATTGGAGAAATTCACCCATTTGCTTTTAAAGTAATTAGACCACTTCATCAGAAAGTTTCTTCTCACAGTTAGTCTCTGTTTATTTCCCTCATGGTGCTTTTCACACGTTTAAATTTTATTTTTTCTTATGTCCACTTATTAATTTTCTGTCCCTGATGGGCTGGTATGTCTAGCACTGTTCTATCTTGTTAACCATTTTTAAGGCAAACTAATACCATACATGTGACACAGTACATGCTTTTTAGAATTTCTTGATTGAATGAATGCATTTCACCTCAAAATTCTACTACACCACAGAAAGTCACCAACATCCACTTTCTTCTGATATAACAGCATTGACTATAGGATTTTCAAGTACATTTCCTACAATATCAAATAATCGTTCTCTTTAATAAGCTTTAAAATGACTCATATGTATTCAATGAAAATATTCTTATTCAAGTTATACTGAAAGAAATTATACATCAAAGAATGCTAGAGACATCTCCCAAAAGAAGACAAAGATTTGATAAAAATGGCACCTTACATTGCTTCAGGATTCATTATGCATGTAGATGCCGGACAGTAACAAGTGTAGATATCATTATTATATGCTAATCCCAGGTTAATTCCAAGCAACTGTGCCATAACAACAGAAAATGCCTCTAAGGTTATCATCTTTGGATACTACATAGAGAAAAAAACAGAATTGTTGCTTAAGACATTTTTTCATCCCTTTGGTCTTTTCATGTAATTGTGGCCATATTACCTAAATGCAAATATTAATTTAATTAAGCGCAATATTCTCTCAAAAATATAAACCATAACTTAGTTATTCTTTTTGAGTAACAGTACTCTCAATCAGAACACCATTGACAAATCACAAAATGAGATTAGTATTACCCTCTGTTTTCCTGAAACTCACTTAATTTCAATAAACAAAACATTTTGAAAAGATTAATCACTGTTTCAGTAACTGTATTACTTTTAATGGAAACACTTAAAAAAACACACAGATTCTTAAGGGTTTAACTGACAATCAGTTTACACTTCAGAAATAGCTGTAGGAGAGAGAATCAAACATGCATTTTCTAAAGGCAGAATATTAAAAAAATAAAACCTGAGAACTGGTGATCTGAGCAGTCCACATAGCACTCATAATCAATGATATTTTTACTATCGCCATAGTTTTGCCTTTTTCAGAAAATTATAGAGTTGGAATCATACTATGCGTAGCCTTTTCAGCTTAGGCTTTTTTCACTAACCATTATGCATTTAAGATTGTTCTACATCTTTTAATGGCTTGATGGCTCATTTTTAAAATCACCGAATAATATTCCTTTCTACGGATTAACCCTAAGTTCTTTATTGCGTTGCCTATTAAAGGACATCTTGGTTGCTTTCAAATTTAAGCAATTATAAATAAAACTTCTATACACAACCACGTCCATAGTTTTGTGTAGATATAAGTATTAAGGTAGTTTTTTGAAAATGGTATAGTGGACAAATGCTGGATCATATGGTAAGAGTATGATGAATCTCATAAGCAATTGCCATACTGTCTACCACAGTGTCTGTACCATTTTGTAACCCCATCAACATAAAGGAGAGTTCCTGGTGCTCCACATCAACACAGTATTTGGTGTTATCGATGTTTTGCACATCTGTACAAAGATGAGTAAGAACAATAAGATACATTTTTGCCTTCTTTCCAATCTTAGAGGGAAGCATTTAGTTTTGAAACAAAATAAAAAAACAAAAAGTTAACACTACAACCGATACCACAGAAATTTTTTAAAAAGATCACAAGATGATACTATAAAAATTGTATACCAGTAAGCTGAGTAATTTAGAAAAAAAAGATAAACACTTATAAACACACAACCGATCAAAGTTGACTCATGAAGAAATAGAAAATCTGAAAACCACTAAGGAGATTCAAGTAATAATAAAAAAAAAACCGAAAACTTCCAATCCAAAAAAGTCCAGGACCTGGATGACTTCAGGGGTAAATTCTACCAAACATTAAACAAAGAATACCAGTCCTCCTCAAATTCTGCCAAAGAAATAAACAGGAAGGAAAACTGACCAAATCTTTCTATATGGGCAACATTACCTTGATACAAAAACCAGACAAGGCTCAACAAGAAAACTATAGCGTGATATCCCTGATGAATACTACTGCAAAAATCTTCAACAAAATACAAGCAAAGAGCATTCAATAACACGCTATAAGTTTTGTACACCATGATCAAGTCGTTTATTCCTGGAATCCAAAAATCATTTAATATGTTAAAACCTGTTTTAGATTTAAAATGGTATCACACCACTTTTGCAGAATGAAGTACAAAAAGCACATGACTATCTCAACTAACACAGAAAATGCCTTTGACAAGATTCAACACACTTTTAGTGATACAAAAAAAAATCAAAAAACTTGGAATATAACAAAATGACCACCACAAGAAATGGAACATGGAGTAAAGAACACAGCTAACGTCACATTCAACGGTGAAATACTGAAAGGTTCCCTCTAATATCAAGAGTAAGAGGATGCTCACTCTGGCCACATCTGTTTCACATAATATAGGAAGCCCAAGCCAGCACATTCAGCAACTGAATGAATAAAAGGCTTCTAACATGGAAAGAGAGAACAATTATTTCTGAGCACAGATGACATGATCTTATATGTAGGAACCGTGAAATTTTCCACATAAAAGAAACTGTTAGAATAAATGAATTCAGCAAAGTTGTAGTGTACAAAATCAACACAATAGATTACGATTCTTAACAACTGGAAAATATATTTTTAAAATAATTCCACTTATAATACTATGAAAAACAGTAAAATACTTAGGAATAAACCTATCGAAGTAGGTGAAAGAACTGTACATTAATGGCTGCAAAATATAGCAGTGTAAACACAAAAGACACAAATAAATGGAAAGACATATTCCATGTCCATAGATTGAAAAACTTCATATTTTTAAGATGTCATTACTATCCAAAGCAATCTATACATTCAATGAAATGCCTACCACAATCCCAGCAGCATTTTTGGGGCAGGAATAGAAAAAAGAAAACTTAAAATTGGCATGGAATCTCAAGGGACCCTGAATAACTGTAACAATTTTGAAAAAGAACAAAGTTGGGGGACTCACATTTCCTGACTTCAAAACATATTACTAGCTCTAACCATCAAAATAATGTGGTATTGGCATGTAAATATGCCATACATATATATATAAAATAGAATGGAGAGCCTATAAATGAACCCTCATATACATGGTCAAATGACAAGGGTGCCAACTACACAATGGGAAAGGGACAGTTTCTTCAATAAGAATACTCAATAAAGAATATATTGTCTCTTCAATAAATGGTGATGGGAAAATTAAGTATCCATATACAAAAGAAAAATGTAGGACCTTTATAATACGTCACATACAAAAATTAACTCAAAATGGTATAACAATTTAAATGTTAAGAGCCCAAACTGTAAAATTCTTAGAAGAAAACATGGAGAGAAAATTTCACAACACTGGGCTTGATAAAGATTTTGTAGATATGATCAGAAAAACACAGACCACAGACGCAAAAATAGACAAATAGGACTATGCCAAATTTAAACCTCTTTGCAGTTCAAAAGAGACAATCAACAGAATGTAAAGGAAACATACAGAATGGAAGAACATCTACAAATTATTTATCTGATATGGGGTTAATATTCAAAATATAAGAACTGTATTATCCAATATTAGCAAACTGTATTCAACAATGCATTAGTAGAATCACACATCATGATCAAGTACAAATCACGCCAGGGATGGCTCAGTATTCACCAATCAACCAATGTGACACACCACCTTAACAAAGTGAACAATAAAAATAATACAATCATCTCAACCGACGCAGACAAAGCTTTTGACAGAATTCAACATTTACTTAGGATGAAAACTCACCACAAAGTAGGTATAGAGGGAACATACCTCAACATAATAAAGGACATACATGACAATCCCACAGCTACCATCATACTCAGGTATGCAAAGCTGAAAGCATTTCTTCTAAGTTCAGGAACAAGACAAGGATACCCACTGTCACCACTTTTACTCAACATAGCATTGGAAGTCCCGGCCACAGGAATCAGACAAGAAAAAGAAATTTAAAAATCCATATTGGAAAGGAAGAAGTAAAACTGTCACTGGTTGCAGATGACATGATATTATACACAGAAAATTCTAAAGACACCAACAAAAAGCTACTAGAGTTCAAAAATAATTTGCTAAAGTTGCAGGAACAAAACTAATATACAGGCATCTGTGGACATCTGTTGCATTTCCACACACTAACAACAAACCATCAGAAAGAGAAATTAAGAGAAAAAAATCTCATTTACAATCACATCAAAAAAAAAAACTGAACATGATAACTACTATATATAAAAATAGGTTAAAAAACAAATTTCTCTGTACAGCCCAGGGAAATATATTCAATCTCTTGTAATAATCTTTTATGAAAAAGATACATGTTAAGAAAATAGTTAAGACAGTGAATTTTATGTTATTTGTACTTTTTCCCAATTAAAAAAAATCCTTTAAAAATGGTAACATTTAAGTTTCAAAGTTAAAAATATCATTTTTTTAAAATGTTCATTTTATAAAAATGGTAGATATACTGTATGTAATTTTGTTCTGTGAAGTGGACATTAATTTTCAAATTGTGATATAAGTACTGAAAACATGAGAAGATGCATACCAGAGCAATTCCTGCAGCAAACTTTGGGTCACATGCCATTCCATGGTACGTTGCTCCTACATAATTAGGATGGTCCCTGTAACTGAACAACAAATTTAATCTTGTGATAAGTGTACTTTAAATTAATAATTTAATGACTCTTTAAGTATGTGCTTCCTCAATCAAGCTTTTTTCTTTAAAACATGAGTATTACATATCATGACTAATGCTTTCCATCATTTTGTACTTGGGTAATCTCCCATCGTCCCTACAAAGTTAAGTTCTAGAGGCAACTTGAACATTATGTGATCCACAGCCCAAAATTCAGCACTGCCTAATTCTCCCCCCAAATTAATCACCACCGTTGTCAGCACTGGATGGAGAGAATTCTAAGATGTGAAAGTCAGGACAGCTTACTGCCATGATTTCCACACAGAGAATCCGTAGAGTGTGTAACAAGGGCTGGACTGGAAGACAGGAGAAAGACACACCACACGGCACACACACGAGGATGAGGGGAGGCGGGCTGTGGAAAGTGTCCTCACACGTTCAGTCCTTAGTTAATGCTGCTCCCAAATCCCCAAACCTGATCTTAGATTCCACACAGACACCCAGAGATTTGCAAGAGTATTTCATATTGCGTATCGGATATCAGAATTGTGTTTCGGTTTTTTTCATCTAAAATAATCAAATTAGTAAAACAAAAATCTCTATAAAGACTATTGACCCATACAGTACAAGCAGTTAAACAGCTACACCCTAGGTCAGTATAGAAACATCCTAAGGTCACCACATTACTATTTTTATGTTTTTATAATATAAGCAGCTTTATATGCAATTATTATACTGTTAACTAATTTACATTTTCTTTAATGTTAAAATGATGCTTTCAGTTATTTACTCTGAGAAAATCTTTAAAACCACAGGGTCCCTAAGTTTTCCCAAAGTTTTCCATATTTCCAGTTCTTTACATTTCCATGGGTAAGCAGCCCACTATTAGGATAATAACCAACCCTGTGTCCTACATCGTTATCAGATTTTTATAGCTTGCATATTGCCAATACAGTCAGTGCTCACACAATCTTTTTCTGAGGTGTCTTGTCGTTATAAACAATACATTTTATATATAATTTTGATACCTAATTTATCAAATAATTTGATAAACCTTATACCAATGAAAATAAATTACTTACATTAGTAAGTATGCCATGTCATGGGACCTTTGAAACAAAAATTTTTCTTTCCATGACACAAATCTATGTAATAACTCATTAGCATCCCCATTAGTTGAAATTTTATTTTGATCTGACCAGAGCTCCAGAGAAGTTAACATCACAGTCACTTTAAGCTGGGAAAACATCTGAAAACAGAACAAACATCATACAAAGTTTTAGGTAATCATAAATATAGTATTTCACCTCTGTATGTAATGATAACATATTCAATTTACTGTTTTTTGAAATGATATCCATTACTGAAATAAACTAGTTAGTAAGACTATACTTCTTATAAAATTGCAAATGTGATTTAGTCCAGCAATGCTACTGTATTAATCAGAATGCTTCTTATTTAAATATGAAACAAATACTTACAGTGTTGATCAGACTAAAGACGTGGACAATTTTCTGAGCTGCAACTGCCACTTCAGAGCCCATATAATCATACTGAAAGACAAATTTGTGTCTTAATCGCTAGTAAAAATTACTCAACTACCACGTTTTAAATGGATATAAACATGTTCAAATAATGCAGTGCTCCAGTGAAAGGACAAAAGCAGAATTGAGACTTAGCAAGTGCTTCGTTAAGTTTTAGATGTAAACGTAGGGACTTTATATATTAATCAATAATATTAAAATGTCATGGTTGTGATTATCGTTCTGTTTGCACAAGTAGAAATTCAGGGTCAAAAGTTAAGCTTCCAAGATTGCATAACTAATAAGGGTGAGAACCAGGACTCAAATGTCTAACTAAGCTCCTAAGTCCTCACTGGCTGCTATCTTTTCTGTGCTGCCTTCTTTTGTCCTCATTCCAATAAGACAACATGACTACGCATCCTAGATATGCAACGTACTTTCTTAACACAGAGCTCTGACCACTACAACAGAGAATGATTTCAAGAATATGTCATCATTCAGGGCAACAAAAATCATAATATTTTCTCTGAAACACGTCTAATTGAGGGTGAACACATATTTTTAAACTGGCTTATAACTAACAGCAGAGCAACAAAATACATAAGACAAAATTTAACAGAATTACAAATAAAAAGTGTCTATCATAGTGACAGATTTTTATTTAGGTCTCTTAATCATTAACAGATCAACCAGATAAGTTAACATTAAAGATACACAAGATTTTTAAAACTGAAGCAAACTATGGATGCAATCTGCATATACAAAAGCTTACATGAAACAATAAGCTTGATATATATATAAATAAATATTTTAGTAAATATCTGGAAGTTTTATATAAATTGTCTCATATTAGGCCATGAAGCAGTTCTTCAAATATAAAACATTGTATCACTTAGATCACATTGTCCAACCAGAATGCAATTAAGTTACCACAAACTTGATAACAAGTATTCTAACAGTGTTACTTAAAAATTACTTACATGGATGACTCTATTGTGGATTCATAAGATAAGTTATCTTATTCTATGTAAATGCATGCTGAAAAATACTGCATGGTGTAACTTACAACTTATGTTCACATGGAGAAACCACAAGTAATAATGAGAAACAATATTAATAAATCCGTGTAAAAGAATATAGGTGTTCTTTGTATTATTCTTTTTCTTGCAACATTTTTGAAAGTTCGAAAATATTTCCAAATAAAATAAAACATTTAAAAAGTAGAGACGAAATAAAGATCATTTCAGATCAACAAAAACTGAAGAGAATTCATCGACAGGCTAAAAGGAAGTATCAGAAACACCAACCTCCAAGAAGGAATGTAGAGTTTGGAAATAGTAAATATGTGGAAAAAATGAAATACTTCTTCCTTTCCTTAGCTTCTTAAAACATCAATTAGACATTTAAGGAAAAATGATTTTGTAGTTTGTAACACACGGAGATGTAAGACATATTACAATAACATCGCAAAAGGGTTAAATGGGATTTTACTGTTGCAAGGTTCTTACATCACATATGACGTGGCATAACATTAATTCAAGATCATGATAAATTAGGAATGTTAACTGGAATCACTAGAGAAACCACTGGAGTGGGATGTGAGGGGAAAGGTGTATATCAGAAAAAAAAAAACAATACAAGAGATAAAAATAAATGCTAAAAATAACACATATCCAAGGACAGCAAAGGAGGAAAAAGGAGCACATAGTTGATGGGACAAATAGAAGACTAACAACACAGTAGTATTTAACCTGGTCAATGGTTACTTGTTTTTTTGATACACATAAATCAACTCAAACTTCTAATAAAAAGATGGGGATTACATGACTTAGTAGAGAGAAAAAAACAGACTTATAAGTAAACTGTTTACAGAGTCAGACTGTAAAATTTAAAACAGGTATATTAGGTGGGGATGGATATAGCTCACTGGTAGAGAGTTTGCTTAGCATGGAAGAGGTCCTTGGTTCAATCCGCAGATCCTCCATGAAAAATCAATAAACAAAACCTAATTACCTTCCCCCTCCCCTCAAAAGACAAAACAAACACAGATAAGTTAAACATAAAAGGAGGGATAATATTTGTCATACGACATTATAAAGAATTCTTTGGAATTCTTTTTTTGCATGATGACATTTGCATTGAAAATGCCTTTTTGTTATTTTTAGCACGCTAACAATGTACACAGCTAGGTGGGAGAGAAAAGCAGACTGTCTAGATTTAATGTCACTAACCTCATGGGGGTGGCTGTGGCAGAGGATAATTTCAGTGTTTGTGATCCTGGTTTTAGGCCAAATACCACTGTTCCCCATGTAACAACAACAATGAAAATACAAACAAAGGGCATTAGCTATTTAAATAGATCAAATTATTGGAAATCGGACACTATGTAAACCTTGCAATTAATTTGAAATAATACAATTCATTAATACGAGAAAACATGATGGTTTACAAAATATTATACATGAGACAAAGCCATGTGACCATATATACACGTATTTACATATTAAAACCAGGAAATGTGTGTATATATTTTATCTCCTCATAATGAAATTACATGTGCTTTATTTCTTTATTCTTTTACCTATCATTCTTTCTTGTTATTACTGTCATAAAAATTATTTAAAGATCTGAAGATTTCCTTTGAAGAAAAAAGTCTAGAATATCATGACACATAGTGAGACACTTTATGCAAAATTACTAGTGATAATGGACAAATCAGGCTTTTTAACTTGTTGCCCATATGTCTTTGCTAAAACTAATTGTATAAGTAAAAAGTTTAATAATCAAGTAAGTGTTCCTATAAACTATTTTTCCCATTTTTTAAATATGGAACTTCCACTAGAGGACCCTAAGCCATGATAAAGCATAAAACAGTCTTAGATAATATTAATAACAACGACCTCCAATTGAGTAATAAATGAAATACCTTGCTTTAATATGAAAATTGACTTAAGGAACAGTTTCACCATTAATTTTGGGTGGGTCCAGAAGTACATGTAACTAGTTATAAGCCAACGGGTTATAGTCCAACAGAACCCTCCCTACATAGGGAAGTCGCACATTTTGCTAGAATTCTATACTGATTTGGCAATCAATACCAGAAACATCGGTCCCTTCATGCCAGTGTGGAAACAATGGACATTTCTTTATATCCTGTTATACTGAGATACATATTTTGAACAGAGTAAAATATATCTGAACTATAAACAATTAAAGATTCTTTTTCATAGTTCCTTTCACTTTAAATACAAAACAGCTATAATAAAATGTATCAACAAATGCATACCAAAGCTTTATCCATAATGACTTGTATTTTCAGAATACTTTTCAACAGCACATCTGATTTTTTCTGTGAAACAGAGGACAGAAATATTTTAAGACACTTTCTATATTCTTATAGTGTTTCTAATTATCAAAATCATTATACATTTATATATAGATACATAGGTGTAGATGGCAGCTAGATAAATGACAGATGGATAGCAAGAGAGATACAGACATACATACATAAAGAAATAGGTAACATGAAAATAAGGGGATGGATGCCCACTGGATGGACACTCTACTAGTCAGGGTTCCTCAAAGAAACAGAACCAATAGAATGTGTGTATATTTACATATTTATTATACTTATTATAATGAGCTTTATTACAAGGAATTGGCTCATATGGTTCTGGAGGCTGGTGAGTCAAAAATCTGCGGGGTGGTCCAGTGGGCTGGAGACCCGGGGAGAGCTGATGCGACAGTTCCAGTTGGAAGGCTGTCAGCTACACAGTCCTGTCTTGCTCAGGGGAACGTCCATCCTTTTCTTACGTTCAGGACTTCCACCTGCTGGAGGAGGTCTACCCACACTATGGAGGATGTCTGCTTTACACAATTTCCACTGACTTAGTTGCTAATCTTACTCAAAAAGACCCTCACAGAAACACCCAGAAAATCTGACTACCATCCAGGCACCATGGCTCAGGGGAGGTTGACACATAAAATTAACCATCACAGAGTTTTGGTTTTCACTGCCATCATCTTTATACTATAGCTTTCTCTATTTCCTTAACCCTGACTAAAATATTACATTGGGGTTTTAACACAGTGTCTACTCTGTTATTCACTAGTTCTATTGCCAACGTCTTTTTTTTTTTAAATGACTTTTCCTTCATTTATTTCTTGATTACTTCCAGGGATCTTTAAACAGACTATGTAACAACAGATATGTAAATTCTAAAGAACATATCTCTGCGGTTGTATTATTTAGGTTTGAATTTTAATGCTGCAACTTACTGGAGGATTTCCTAGGATAGTAACTTAAGCACTTTAAATCTTTGTTTCCTTGGCTGAAAAGGGGGATAATTGTTGAAAGAATGGAAAATGCAGGGTATACTGTAAAGCTCCTAGTACAATACATGGCGCTTGTGAGGCAGTCCATGAATATATATATATATTGCCCTTTAATTCATTTGGATCTTTTATTTGTCTTATATTTCATCTTTATATTTACCCTCAGAGCCCATGTTCATTCCATTTGGATTCTTCTTCTTTTAGAAAACATTCATTTCTTTCATGTCAAACCTTTTTTGAACAAATGATGGGGATAAGTGACTTATACTACACTTTGGTTTATAAGAAATGGTCAATTATCCAAGAATGATGTTTGCTCGTTCTCCAAGAGAAAGCCAGCTGTCCAGGCCCAGCTGTATCAATGTGGGGACACACACAGTTTTCCCCTTATCTTGTCCAGATTCAAAAACTAGTAGGGGACACTCAGGGGCCCTGAGTTGAAGCTAGAAAGGGAAACAACCAGGAGAGTTTCATCCACCTCGGTCTCTGCACGAGCAAGACACACATTATGTTAAACTACTGAAAGCTGGGAATTGGTGGCTTCAAAATCTAGTGGTATTTGACCTGACAGTGGTTCTCATGAAGAATACAGTCCGAGGACAGCGGCTTACAGAGTTCTTCCATCTTTTGATTTGAATGAAACTTTGCTGTATTTGGAAACTATCCTTTGGGAATTTGGTTGTGATTGTGGCTGGCTGCTGTTTTTATTCAGGATGAGTTCAGAGTCTATTTATTTCTGTTCAATTTAGTGGGTTTTGGTTTTGTTTTTTGTTTGTTTGTTTTTGCTTTTTTGTGTTGAGTTCTAGCTTTTTTTTTTTGTTTGTTTATACATTAGGAAGGACATTCATAATAGGAAGGAAAAAAAATGGTTTCAACCAAAAACCTCAATTAATGTAGTTTTGCCTCAGTATAGAATTATAGCCTAGAAATTATTTTGCCCCATTTTAAGTAATTGTTATACTGCCTTTCAGCTTCCAATATTGCTGCTGGTAATTTCATGCCATTCTGCATCTTGTTTATATAGAAGAAACAATATTTTGAAAATATCAGTCCAGAAATTCACCTTAAATCATTTTGAGGTCTTTTCCTGGACTCTTCTGTGACTTACTCAACTCAAATTTCTATGCTTATGGACACTGGAAATTATATTGCGTCACCCACATTGTTATTTTAATTGAATTTTTTATCTCTCAAATTTTGCTGTCATTTTTGTTGATACTTTAGTTTTTATGTGATTTCTGGAATTTTATCTTGTGAAAATCAGGCAGGGGTAAATTCATGTGTCCAGTAGGTGTTCAACAGATAAGTTCACTATATATTTTATTTGCTGCTTTTTTCACAGTGGTTATAATGAAGGCATTCACCTTGATTATGAGTTTATTTGTGTTTCTTTTCATAAATGTAAAAATATGCCTAAAATACAAGATTTTTTTCTGTCTTTTTTAAAAATCTATTTTATTGAAGAAATCTGCTTTGTATATTTGTGCTTGTAAAAGTACTAGTGCTCGTCAACAAATACTTTAACTAAAGCTCTAGATTTAAGCCTTTCAAATTCAGGGTAAACAGCAATCACTTAATTTACAGACACATACAAATATCCAGTTATCTCCATTCCTGCAGTGGTATCCCTGGCTTCTTCGAGGTTCTGAAATTTTAGTCTCTATTTTATTTCATTATTGCATTTTGTTTTATACACAAATTTTCCATAATTATTCCCAGTTACCTGTTCCTCTACATTGGAAAATACGGGGAGCAAACAGTAATAGTAGAAGTAGTGATATTTATTGATCACCTGTGTTCTCCACATACTGTGCTAAGTAAATTTCATTTATAAATTTATTGAACGTTTGAAATAAATGTGTCATTGAGTATTATTTTTATCACTGGATTTTTACAGATGAGAAAACTGAAACACAGATGGATGTTACTTGCCCAAATTCTTGTGGCTTTAGCCTGACCAGATCAAACTTCAAAGTGAGACAGCTGGAGCTGTATGTTATCTGTCTCCTCCAGTCTCTCTTATTGTTGATTGGAAAGATCCCTTCACGGGCAGTATTATTTCTATTTTCCAACGCATGTAAACCCCTTTGGGCTTTCCCAAAGAGGAGTATTCATCGAAGAGTTTTTCAATGTACTTTATGAGACAGTGCTCTATTTCAGTTATGAAAATGGTCTGCAATGACGTCCATGTTGTGCCACAACATACAGAGGGCATCGAGTTTGAGGTCACATCTTAGTTCCATTAAAAATCAAATTTTCATTTCTTATCTATGGTTATGTTTTAACATTTTTTATGAGTTTCTGAAAAGATAATTTTATTAATCTGTATTTGCACCAATTTCTTTGGTAAAATGCATATTAAAGCAACAGTGAGATGGAGATCATCATAAATTAAATTCAAGTTTTATCCATTACTACTTTGTTTTGCTTCTCTAAACAGAATACCCAATAAGCATGAGAATGCGTCACAGTCATCTCTTTAACCACTGATGGTAAAATGTAAAGTTGTGGAAATACTTTTAAGGAGGAAGTTAGGATATATGTATCTAAAAAACTTTGGAAGTAAGTCTATTCTTAGGTACAAGTATTGATAAGAGTGACTGCTCAAAATTTGGTACATTCATGTGGTTCATTTCTTGATTAAAGTAAAAATACAGATATGCAAAACATGCCATAATTATATAATGCATATATTTTAAGTTTATGCGTAGACATATATGAAACAGCAAAAAAGAGTGTATATGAAACGACTGCACTGGGTTCTGCAAGAGCGTTTCCTCTAAAGCATGGTATTACGGTACAGTCTTATCTTCCTTATGCCTATATTTAATATCTTAATCAATATTAACTAAAATTAACTTAAAATAATAATAAAGGTAACACAATTTAGTAAGTTAAAATATGCATTAACCCCTCAAAAACAAAAAGGAAATTTCAAAGAAGCATATATGGTTAGATAGTTTTATGTTAAATAAAAGTTGTTTTATAAATCTACTTTTTTCACTAGATATAGTAAACCAATTAGAGAAATACTCCAAAGTTCTAAGAGCACTATGCCTAGACAATGAGATTTGGGACAACTTCTTACCTATTTTCTGCTTTTACATTCTCTATCAAAATAACAATTTTTCACAAAGAAAAAATGTCCGGCAAGAAAATGCTGACAGAGTAATAATCAGCAAATTTGAGTACTATTATATTATTAGGATGCAAATTCAGTAACAGTGCAACTAAGCATATCTGCATTAAAATACTTGCAATTAGGGAAACATGAGAATTTTGACTTCTGAATTATATATTTACATTTCCTATATATTACATAATTAAACAAAAATCTTTAAAATAAGTATTTCACAAGAGAAGGTTTTATTATAACCAATATGGTTAAAACTCTTATTTAAATGTAATACAATTCAATTTGAATAACTTTATCAAAAGTTGAACAACTGAAGATCTCATTAAAGAAGTTACTTACTTCTGATTTTACAAGAATTTTATAGGACTGATCTACCACCTGGGAGGTTGAATAATCTTCCGGTATAGAGGAAACATCAATTTTATTATCCTTTATCTGATAAAGCATATGCTCATATGTAGATGAATATTCCAATGGTTCAATTCCGTAACTGACATTTTCGAACTGCAATAATCCACTGAATATTTAAATACATAAAGAAGAAATTACAAAATGATTAATGCAGATTTCCAGCGATGAAATCAAATCAATACTTAATAAAAAACCTTATATAGATATCTGAAAGTGGCCTTTGTGGTCTAACATCTCAGAATCATCCCATCTAACTTGAATTCACTCTAAAACCCAATTTCATAACTTCTTCTATTATGGCTTTGAGCAGTCATTGCAGTTCTAGAGTGGCTGAGAAATGGGAATATTCCTCTACGTAGTGGGAGCTTTTTCTGAATAAATTCTATGACTGCATCCCTGGGAAAGAGACCAAGAGTCTGGGAGAAATGACAAGATGATGAGAAGAAAAAAGGAAGCAGAGGAGAAGAAACACAATCAAAGTGTCTATTTTCCTTGCCTTCACTCTACCATTCAAGAAGTTTCTAAAAATTAAAAGGATACACAAGATTTCAATCCTGTACATCTCTGGAATATGCCATTACCTGAGTCCGGAACAGGTGCTGAGCGTCACAATGGATTTTGGAATCTCTGTGGCAAATCCTTGATAAAAGCAATGGCCCTAAAAAGGAGTATATACAGACACATTCATGAATGATTTGGGAAAAAAAAGTTAGGGTCTATCCTTACTTCCTAGACCTCATCAAATATTCAGATTTAGCCATCACCATAATTTTATTCCCCAGATATTCCATTTCATTGTTATCTACCTACAACCTTTTGCCCTCCACCCACTTCTCTCTGTGAATAATCACAACTCTCATCCTACTCCAAATGATGTTTGCCAGAATTCTAAACTGTTGACAACTTTCTGACCTGTATCTTTTCTTCCCAGCCCCATTTTTTCAACACATCATCTATAAATGCTACCTCAGTGTAATTAACTGCACTGATTTCACTTCAACTGAAATATTTCATTTGTTTTTTACTAAATTACCTTAAAATATCCTTAACTGACATTTCCTCACTATTTTCTCTTTAATATCTCACCATGTTCATCATCCTCAGTTCAAACTCTCCTCTCCATGGACTTTCATGACATTAGCCTTCCCAGGTTCTCCCCTGATATTTTCTTTCAGTGAATATTCCCTTCTCTTCCCTTAGAAGTCTGGTGAAATTGCAATCAGTCCTGTTCCTTTGTTAATCCTCTGCTATGAGAACTTAAGTATCAGCACATTCTCCCTACAAATGCGTTTAAAAGTCGTTAGCTCCCAGGCACACAATTTCATCGGGAACCAATCACACATCTCAGCACTAAGCTTACCTT
This sequence comes from Camelus bactrianus, assembly GCF_048773025.1. NCBI lineage: Eukaryota > Metazoa > Chordata > Mammalia > Artiodactyla > Camelidae > Camelus > Camelus bactrianus. Next base: position 30,644,988 of record NC_133564.1, on the reverse strand, counting down.
CTATCTCCCACTCACTGTCAAATAAGCACATGAAACTATGTCCAACATCATTACTCCTCAGAAAAAAGCAAGTCAAGTTACATAAGATAAATTACACATCCATCAAAATGGCTCAAATAAAATTCTAAAATTTAAATAGCAAAAAAATGGCAACAATGCAGATATACATTTATCTCTCGTACATTGCCAAAAGAAAGTTAAAGTGGTACAGCACTCTAGAAAAGTGTTCAGTAGTAATTTCTTTTAAAAAATAAACATACATACACTTACCGTATAATCTGGCAATGATATTCCTGGGCATGTATCCCAGAAAAATAAAAATTCACATCTAAACAACAAATTGTATGTGAATGCTCACAGAAGCATTATTATCAATTGCTAAAGATTGGAAAGAGCCAAAATAGCCCTCAAATGATGAAGTGTGAGAACTAAGGTGTTCCTTTGGGGGAAACTGGCTGTTTAGGAATGCAGTTTTGTAAAATATATTTCATATGATTGAGATTGTCTATCAAATGATGAAATTTGACATAAAGCTTTCATAATACTGTAAAATATCATTTTATCTTCTGTATGACTACGACTATCTCATTTCATCCCTAATGCTGATGGAAATTTTTTTTTGATGTAGGTAAGAGTTACTGGGGATGATTTGTTTTATTAGTCCTTTCAAATAGCTCAATTTCTTTTCCTATTCTTTCTCCTTTATCTATCTCACTGATTTCTCAACTTACTGCATTATTTCCTTCCTCTACTATGTTTTAACTCTTGCTAGAGTATCACATTTGCTATTGGAGGGCAACTAATTTAATGGTAACCATCCTTAATCCTGTCTTGGCTGGGTTGTAGGCTTTGAGGTGGGGAATGGGGGTGATAAACTCATCTCTTACTCTAGAGCCTGATCCTTCCTCCTAAGGTACTTAGCATTTCTGTCTGAGCTGAACGCCTGGGTTTTGAGCAAGGTCACTCTACACTGGCTAGGCTGAACATCCGACGTCTCCCGACACTGTTTCATCTTTAGTATTAGCTCCATTTTACTCTCTACCCTTCAGTAGAGTCTTACCCATCAAAGATGCAGCCTAATCCTTAGTCAGAGGGAACAAGACAACTGGCCTCCCAAGAAAAACAAAAACAAAAAAACCCACATCTGGCAGCCCCTCTATCTCTGGTCCTGTGTCCTGCAAGTTCCAGCTGCTCCAGCAGCCCCGAACTCCAAACTCTTAAAGAGTCCTGCATGGTTCCACCCTTGTGCTATGGTTGACACAGTATCCCCAGTCACAGGGCCAAGTTCAGTGTGAGACTCACCTCCTCTGCTTTCTTTCTGTCAGAGAGAAAATTCCTCATTTAAAAAAAATTGTCAAATATCTCAAAACAAGTGCCTCATGGACTTTGTTCTGCTTTCTACTGTAGATGGTGAGAAAGACAAATGTCGTGCAAGTTACCACAGTTTAAATTCCATTCTCTCTCAGTTGCAACAGAGCAACACAATCTCACCAGTCACTTGCATCTGCTAATTTCCAGTCATCTATTCCAGCAAAATAAGTACCTTAGACTAAAGTTAACTTTCTCACATTCTTTAAAAAATTTCTTGACTTCTCTCTGCATTTTGGGATATAATTCAAACTCCTGTGCTTCACAAGTGAACATATTCAGATGCTGCACCAAATGTGCTTTCACAATTTCACTTCCCCGTGCTCTTTCTAGAAGGAACTTCCGCTGTTGCCTCCACTCCTCAGCCCTATGGTATCCTCATCAAAACTTCTCCCTGTGTTTACCGGCTTCTTCATTCCTTTCCCAATTATTTTCCCTCTCAAACTCCTATTAGTACTTCCACATAGTGTAAGTAACCTTTTCAGGTAAGTGAGGCCTGAGTTCCAAATTTAAAAAGCAGCTGCTCTATTCCACGTGCCTTCGTAGTCACTGCCACTTCATATTTGGGTTTGTGATCAATCTGTTTGCCCAAGAATTCTATAGAGTACAAAGCATTCTTCTTCCCACCAACAGCACCTTCACCACATAAAAATATCAATCTACACAACATAAAGTAAAACTTACCTTTATAAGTGAAGACTCTGGATACAATGCCCCTGACTTGTATGAATAGACCAGGAAGTGAGAGTCTAAAAATGACCTAATTCAATCAAAAGAATAATGCTTCGTTGTAATAAAAGCATTCATAAAAGGAATTTCCAGAATCAGAAAATTATTCAAATTTTCTTTCCATTTTATAAGCTCAAATACGCAAAAATTACAAGGGATCATAGCTCCATTATCTAGCTTTCTTTCTGATGCCATATAGTGTAGAGGAGAGGAAATCATAACCAGGATGACCAGGCCCCAGTGAGGGCAATGGAATCACACAGGCTGATGTCTAGTAAAATCCAGGACTTCCACATTCCCACAGCAAAGTGTCCCTCTGGATTCAACCATCATTACATCTCATGGCGTAAATCTGTTAGTTAAAAGTTGCTGACAAGTAGTCATGGACTGACTGAAACCAAAAAAAATCTATCAGCCTATTTCATTAGTGTCTTTTCATGAAGTCCTGCTGTGGTAAAAACCACCTCCAAATTCCCAGTGCCTTCAAATGACAATGGATGTTCTTTCCCCACAACATTACTGCAGGTTCAGCTCCGCACTGCCTGCGCTCTGCAACCAGGGGAGGCCCGATGCCTCCGTGGAAGACGCCCTTCTTGTAGCAGAAGGAGAAAAATTGTAGAAACAAACAATAGTTCTTAAACCCACTGCTTAGAAGCAGGATTTAGTGTTATGCTCAAATTTCATAAGCTAAATTATTTCTATAGACAAACCTAATATAAACGTGATATGGAACTACTATCTTCTCACAAGGAACATGCTGATCATCCAGAACAATTTAAATCTAGCACTGTTATTTATTGTAGGAACACTGGGATTTCTCAAAATACTAAACACCAAGAAGCATGTGAGTGTTGGAATGGAATAGGAATTAGAGTATTAACAGAGTACTTTCTTTCACTACTGTTCTTCTTTTCATATTTCCTTCATTGTCTCTAAAAGTTTTGCATTTCCTCAATTGAAATAACAAAGCTAGAGAAATTCCAGGGAAAAATTGATATTTATCAGTTCGCATTCCACACATATTCAAGAAAAACTCTGACAGGCCTGGGTTGGCTTAGGTGCAAGTGTGTAGAACATGACATCTGGTACAAGGGCAGAGCCACATGTTGATAAGGGTAAGTATGTAAGTGGAGCTGGTGCACGTGGGAATCCAGAAGCAGTTTCCAGGGAAAAAAATTAGAAGTAAAAAGTCTTAGCAGGTATTTGACAAGCATTATTAAAAGGATAAAAATTTAGCTTGCAAGTGTATTCATCCTGGGCCCTTTTTCAACAGCATACTTTTTGCTTCTACAGAAAACAATACAGTCTGCCTTAATCAGTGACGTATGAAAATATAACATTTAAAGAAAAGCCACATCCAATGCAAGGAACATGAACAAAAAAAAGGAAGAAGGCAAAACTTAAAAGTTACTTCCTAGTGAAGTAGCACTGATTGAAAAAAATTAATTTCAAAAAAGTTAGTAAGTTTTCAGAAGAGACCATTTCAAGAAAAAATTCTCTAAAACTGTAAAATACACGACAGTTAAAATTTGAAAATTCAGTAAATGTGTCAAAGAGGATTTTGTTACTGAGACCAGCATTAGAAGCTGAGCAAATGAAGACAAAAATACTGGTAAAATGCACAAAAAATATAAATTAATTTTTAAATTATAGAAAAAATAACTATGATAGGGAGCACAGAGAAATAAGAACCAGGATGAAAACATGGATTTCCCAAAGAAGGAAAAAATAGTGTAGGAATTTAAAACTAAAATAAAAAACTAAAGGACTTGTGATGTATCAGTGTGGGATTAATGTAATACAAACACACACACACAAACTCATACGCACCCACCACACACACAAAATGCACTGTAAAATTTACTTAAGATGGACTATATGAAACTGCAAAAACTTATAGAAAAAAAATGTGACTCACAAATTCTTTACACTGCCAAAATGTTACTCAGTTAATAGAACCAAAGGGACATCTGCAGATATGCACAGATTCAGAAAGCATGCTGTCTGCATATCACATCTTAAGGAAATAATCCGAAACTATTAAAACTAAACTATAACTCAGTCAGCATAAAGCTGCAATAAAAAGAAAAAAATAAAAAAGAAGCAGTGATAAAAGTAGGAGAATATAATACTGTTGTTAAGGAAACTGAAAGCAGTGGATTTATATCTCAAGAGGAAAAAATTTTAAATACTACAGGAATATTAGAATATAAATTCATTATCAGAGACATACGAGATGAATCTAAGAACTTACAAAGAAAATATGAACATAATGATTATACAATATTTCATTTTTATACCAATGAATCCCAGAAGCAAAGGAAGAAAGACAAGCAATACTCTGGGTGGCATATTTGCAAAATTATAGAGTATCTGTTAATATCTACAGAAAACAAAGGTTCCCACAAATTGATCAGGAACAACAACAACAAAAAAACAGAAAGATAAGCCATAGATTGAAAATAAAGAAAACAAATGAATAAAAATTAAGACAGGCATATGTAGAATAGATAAACGATTATACGGCATAGCGCAGGGAAATATACACAAAATCTTGTGGTAGTTCATAGGAAAAAAGAATGTGACAATGAATATATGTATGATCATGTATAACTGAAAAATTGTGCTCTACACTGGAAATTGACACAACATTGTAAACCGACTATAACTCAATAAAAAAAAAAAAATTTTTTAATTAAGACCCAAAGTATAAAACAAAACCTTAGTAGAAGCAAGTCAATTAGAATGGTCAGGAAACACTTGTCAAGATGTTATTAATTACTAATTAGTTATTAACATGTTATTAATAACCAGTGAAGTACATATTAAAAAATTATAAAATAGCATGTGTTATCCATTAATTACCAAAAATATGTGAGCGAAGATACTCATTTTGTTGAGAATGTAGAGAAGAGAAACACTTTCAAATACTGGCCTGGGTGAAAACTGGTGTAAGACTTTTGAAGGAAAACACTGGTAATATACAGTACTTGAGAATTTTCTTACTTATCATCCAGCAAATTCACTGTTGCCCAGGAAGTCATGGCCAGTGATGCCCACAATACAGCAGTTCTTGCTGTAAATATGGGTGGATAAATAACAAATGAGGTATAATCATTTGATGGCTACATATGCATTTTACAAAATGAACTCATTTTGCATACATCAATATGAATGAATCTCAGCAAATAATATTATCCAAAATACTGCATAACAAACAACCACAAGACCGCAACCACATACAATAAAATAATAAGTATCTATTGCTCACACTTCTGGGTCATGTGCAGGTAGCCACGGTAGCTCTGCTAATTCTGGCCAGGCTTGCTCAGTGGTACAGGATTCAGCTGAGTGTTGGCCGATGGAAGGATAAATAGAGCTCCCTGGCTGTGGTCCACATGTCTTTTAATCTTCCAGCAAGATAGCCTAGGGGTATTCTCATGGGAATGACACATAAACAAGAAGGAAAGCAGAAAAGCAGGAGAATTTGTTCAAGCCTCTGCTGGAATCAAGTCAGTTACCATCTCTTTGACCAAAGTAAATGACATAGCCACAAACTGGGCTAAAAATTTGTGGGGCCCCTAAGGCAAAATGAAAATGTAAGGCCTCTTGTTTGAAAGTACTAAGAATCTCAGAACAGCAACAGCAAAGCACTAAACCAAGTACAGGGTTCTTCTAACCTTGCGCCCCTCAGGTCCATGACGTTGGCCATGTGTAGATAAACTCAGATCCAAAAACTGGGTGTGGGGTGGCTGGAGAGTTGTGCATACGCCACCTTTTGGTGACAGGAACTCAAAGTTACATGGCAAAGAGTGAAGGCACAAAGAAAGGTAAAGAATTGGGGTCACTTTTGTGATTCACCATATTAAGGTCCACCCTAACCTACCCTTCTGATCCACCATAATAAATCGTATAATGGAATATACTGTACAGCACTGTACCATTTATGTCTACTTAAAGGAATCCTCCAAACACTATCATTTTCACTGATCTGTAGACATAGGGATGAATGAAGCTATAAAGACGACATAAAAATATGTCAGTATCATAATTGTGATTAACACAGTGGAGTGAGAGTATTGTACAGGTCTGAGCATAGAAGGAACAGACTTCACTGTTACTTGCCATGTACACTTTTTTAAAAATAATGCCATTTGCAGCAACATGGATGGATCTAGAGATTATCATTCTAAGTGAAGTAAGCCAGAAAGAGAAAGACAAATACCATATGACATCGCTTACATGTGGAATCTAAAAAAAAGACAAATGAACTTAGTTACAAAACAGAAACAGACACAGAAAACAAACTTCTGGCTACCAGAGTGGAAAAGGGGTGGGAAGGGATAAATTGGGAGTTTGAGATTTGCAGAGAGTAACTACTATATATAAAATAGATAAACAAATTTATGCTGTACAGCACAGGGAACTATAGTCAATATCTTGTAGTATCCTATAATGAAAGAGAATATTAAAAGCAATACATGTATGTATATATATGACTGAACTATTATGCTGTATGCCAGAAATTGACACAACATTGTAAACTGACTATACGTCAATCAAAAAAAAAAAAAAGAAAACCAAAAAAAAAGTAGGCAAAATGTTTACATGTGCAACATTTATAGTAAAAACCTAATTGTTCATAAAAGTCTCAGAATTTTTCTTTTTTATTCATTCAAAAAAGCCAATACAAAAAACAGTGTGCTAATGTAATCTATAGACTTTGGGTAACAATGATGCGTCAATGTAGGATCATCAGTTGTAACAAATATCTATCTCTAGTGGGAAATATCGATAATGGCGGAAGCTCTCCATGTGTCGGGGCAGACGGTATATGGAAAATCTCTGGGCCATCCACTCAACTTTGCTGGGAACCTACAATTTCTCTAAAAATAAATAATATCAAAATAATAATAATAAACAATAATAGGAAAACTTGCTGAATAGGCAAACCACATACAATGCTAACAGCTTATAAATGTTTAGGGAGATCATTTAGGGAGCTACAACCTGACATTGAGATGAGATATAATGCTTTAGCACATCACGCATGCTCCTGGAAATCTAAGCTGCTATTGCCTTTTCAGAAAGTAACTGGCAGTATCGCTCAAAATCTTGATATGCTATAAAATGTAGGTGATACACAATGCTTACCTTAGGGGTGGTTGTAAAAACTAAATCAGTTACCACATGCAAATGGCTTAGTAATATGCCAGGAAAATGGTTTGTGTTCAATAAATGTCAGTTACTTTTGTTGTTTTTTTTCTTATTCTTATTATCATTATCACTACTATTATTAGCATTCATCATGCTTTATTCAGAAGCCCATTTATTTATATCCAGTCTACAAACCAAAATCTCTAATAAGAATACACAGACAAGGAAGTTCATGGTATGAGTCTACAGTGACAATCCCTGGAAATAACCTCATTATCTATCAACATTTCAATCAATGGGATCTCATGTACACCTATTTAAAAGGAAGAAAAATACGTACACAGAGCAAGAAAACAAATCCCATTTTTAAATAAAACTTGACACCTGCAAAACGCTATGTCCATTTGTAGAAAACAGCATTTTTGGGGTATGTTTCTATATGTTATATTTAAGATTCAGATGAAATTTAAGATATAAAATCACTGAATAATACATAGATGTTATTAACAATAGTTTCCTCAAGTGTAAAAATAGAAAATAGAAAACCGAAGCAATTAAAAATATACACTAGAGCAAAATGAGTCACAACTACAGTGTAACAGCAAGTAAAATGCTTAAAATCATATAATGACCTGTAAAATGACATGAGGCAAACAAAATTAATCATGGACAAATAAAATTATTCCCTTAATAGCTCAAACTGTAATCAGATTTTAAGAAGTTATATAAAGTGATTTTCACTTATCTGACATACTTTAATATTTATATCATTAAATTACAAATTGGTTTGAATATTAAGATTTAAAATCTAAAGACTCAAAATTCTAGTCTTACATGAATCACAAATACTTAACATGTTAAGCAAATATAATATTGATGCTCTTTAATACTCAGGCTCTAAATTACCATCAGTTTAGAGTAGTGACTGTAAAATTTAAGAAACTAAAAACAAGCGTATAAACAGAAGAATGGCCACTTACTGTTTTTCAAGATGGAGAGTATATGTTTTCCTGTCTATTTTGATGGCATAAGTGACCTACAGCAAAGTATTCAGAGAGAAATGACTCATTAGAAATTTTTAACTCTTAAAAGTCAATAGCCCTAATTTTTTAAACATACATACTCTTTAATATAAACACAGAATGTATCATGAATGGGCCAAAATTACATAATACATACATACATACATACATACATACATAGTTATAGTTACCTTTCTTCATTAAACTTGGAATGTGTGACAGATTTAATCATAATCAAACTTACATAAAATCCAGAAATCTAAATCTGTCAAAAGTAAGAGCATCAGTCACTGAATTTAAGTAACAATCAAATGTTAAATTTGATTTACTAATAAACTTCCTTCAAATGAATCTTCTCAGAGACTAAATCTCAAAGAACTCAATTTATGACATCATCATAAAACATATGCATTCTTTAAGGTGCAGCATATGGTAAATTCTGGTAAATGTTTGAAAAGCCGTTAGAGAAAACAGTATGGAGATTCCATAACAAACTAAAAATAGACTTACCATATGATCCAGCAATCCCACTCCTTGGCATGTGTCTGAAGGAAACTCTAATTCGAAAAGATACATGCACCCCAATGTTCATAGCAGCACTATTTACAATAGCCAAGACATGGAAATAACTGAAATGTCTAGTGACAGATGACTGGATAAAGAACTTGTGGCACAGATATAGATATAGATGTAGGTATAGATATACACAATGGAATACTACTCAGCCATGATAAAGAATCAAATGATGTCATTTGTAGCAACATGGATGGACCTGGAGATTGTCATACGAAATGAAGTAAGCCAGAAAGAGAAAGAAAAATGCCGTATGGTATCACTTATATATAGAATTCAAACAAACAAACTTATCTACAAAACAGAAACAGACTCACAGACACCAGAAAACAAAGGTATAGTTATCGAAGGGAAAAGGTGGGAGGGATAAATTAGGAGTATGGGATTAACAGATACACAGTACTAATATATAAAACAGATAAACAACAAGAACCTACTCTATAGCAGAGGGAACTATTTTCAATATTATGTAAAAACCTATAATGAAAAAGAATATATACACTTACATATAACTGAATCACTTTGCCGTACACATTAAACTAACACAACATTGGAAATCAAATCAACTATACTTCAATTTTTAAAAAGTAAAAAATTAATTAAAAAATCAATTAATGGAAAAAAGATAGTATTAAATAAATGAAGTAAGGCAACAGATATTCATATTCAAAAAAAAAACCCTTGACCTTACTTCACAACATTAAAAAAATTCAGAAATGATCACAAGCATAAATATCAAAACTAAAATTAGAAATTTTTGGTAGAAACTCCATGAGAATAGTCCCAGGGCCTTATGTGGGCAAATGATTGTTAAATAGAAAATTAAAAGGACAGCTATAAAGTAAATATTTTATTAATTGGACATCATTTAAACTAAGCTCTGATGTCCACTTAAAGGCATCATTAAGAAAGTTAACAGGAAATCCCTTAAGAATGATATTTGCAATTCATATTGGCCATCAACATTCAATTATCACTCATCATTACTATTCATCACGGGATGGCCAATAAACCACAAAGGACAGAATGAAAGAAATAAAATTAACAAAATTGCAAACAACAAGGAGCCAGAATGCCAACTGTTCGTGAGGATATGGAACTGAAATGTTCATATATTGCTGGTGGAAATGTAAAATGGTAAGACTACTTTAGGAAACTATTTACCAGATTTCGATAAACGTGAATGTGCTCTTACACTATAAATCAGCATTTCACTACGAGAAATATGCACATGAAAATGTGTCTGTAGAACACTTGTTTCCTTGTAGCAGATTTATTCACATTGGCTTAAAAACTGGAAACAATGTCCACTAACAGCTGAATACTCAATTTTGTCTATCTACACAGTTTAAAATTTATTAACAAATTCATATATAAAGCTCGTGAATCTCAAAAACAAACTCGTGAATTAAAAAAAGCACACACAAAAATGTACTACTGGATGATCCCTCTCACGTGAAGCTGGAAACAACAAAATGGCAGTGGTGGTTATGCCTGAGAAAGGCACAAAGGAACTTTCTGAGGAGTCTGATCTGGGTGAGGGTACAAAGAAGTTTAGGGATGCAAAAACAGTTCAGATTTAAATACTCTGATATGATTATCCACAGTTTTTTAAGGATCAGAATAGCCTCTAAAGGGAGGGGGCAACAAGATTCAAACGACGTTTCACTTTCTTAATAGGATAAGAGAATCAGTGCTATTTCATCTGTGTTAGCACTGTTATATTTTTATGATTTTAACTATTTTCCTTAAAGTATAAGTTACAGGCATTCACTTATTCATCTTTTTATGTAATCCTTTCTATATTCCTCATTTCTAATACTACATATTTTCTTTATCCTTTTCATTTTCCTTACTCTTTCTCACCAAAAGTTTTGTTGTATATTCATTTTGGAAACCAACTTCGGACACTGTAAATCCAGGCTATCTTACCTTAATTTTCTCTTTCATTGACTCTAATTCTTAATTTAATAGCATTTGTAAGAATTCTAAGGTTATAATTATATTTCTGACTTTAAATTTATGACCATTATTGGCTTGTTTAATTATTTGTACTTAGAAATTATGCTCCTATATCATCTTGAGAGCATGACTCAAATTTTTGTCATTTTTTCCTTCTTGTTCATTATTATTTAACATTATGATTAATGGTTTCCTCTTCAACCCATGGATTATATCAAAGTATGTATTTGAATTTCCAAGAACAGTTCTCAGTCTTTTTGTTAAGTTTTAACTTAATTGCATTATTACCAGATAAGGAGTTCTGCACTATTCATTTTTTTATTGAGTTATAGTCATTTTACAATGTTGTGTCAAATTCCAGTGTAGAGCACAATTTTTCAGTTATACATGAACATACATACATTCATTGTCACATTTTCTTTCACTGTGAGCCACAAGATCCTGTATATATTTCCCTGTGCTACACAGTACAACCTTGTTTATCTATTCTACATTTTGAAATCCCAGTCCCTTCCCACCACCCCCGTCCCCCTGGCAACCACAAGTTTGTATTCCATGTCTATGAGTCTGTTTCTGTTTTGCATTTATCTTTTGTTTTGTTTTGTTTTGTTTAGATTCTGCATATGAGCGATCTCATATGGTATTTTTCTTTCTCTTTCTGGCTTACTTCACTTAGAATGACATTCTCCAGGAACATCCATGTTGCTGCAAACGGCCTTATGTTGTCGGTTTTTGTGGCTGAATAGTATTCCACTGTATAAATATACCACTTCTTCTTTATCCAGTCATCTGTTAATGGACATTGAGGCTGTTCCCATGTCTTGGATATTGTTAATAGTACTGCTATGAACATTGGGGTGCAGGTGTCATTTTTGAAGTAGGGTTCCTTCTGGATATATGCCCAGGAGCGGGATTCCTGGGTCATATGGTAAGTCTATTCCTAGTCTTTTGAGGAATCTCCATACTGTTTTCCACAGTGGCTGCAACAAACTGCATTCCCACCAGCAGTGTAGGAGGGGTCCCTTTTCTCCACAGCCTCTCCAGCATTTGTCATTTGTGGACTTTTGAATGACTGCCACTCTGACTGGTGTGAGGTGATACCTCATTGTAGTTCTGATTTGCATTTCTCCGATAATTAGTGATACTGAGCATTTCTTCATGTGCCTATTGATCATTTCTATTGATCATGTATTTCTTCCTTGGAGAATTGCTTGTTTAGGTCTTCTACCCATTTTTGGATTGGGTTGTTTGTTTTTTCTAATTAAGTCCTGGGTAATTTGATAGGGATTGCATTAAATCTGTAAATTGCCTTGGGCAGTATGACCATTTTAACAATATTGATTCTTCCAATCCAGGAGCATGGGATATCTTTCCATTTTTTTAAGTCTTATTTAATTTCCTTAATCAGTGTTTTATAATTTTCTGTGTATAAGTCTTTCATCTCCTTGGTTAGATTCACTCCTAGGTATTTTATTACGTTTGGTGCTATTTTAAAGGGGATTGTTTCTTTACTTTCAAATTTTTCTGTTGATTCATCATTAGTGTAAAGAAATGCAATTGATTTTTGAACATTCATCTTGTAACCTGCTACCTTGCTGAATTCTTTAATTATTTCTAGTAGCTTTTGTGTGGACCTTTTAGGGTTTTATATATAGTATCATGTCATCTGCATATAGTGACACTTTTACCTCTTCTTTTCCAATTTGGATCCCTTTTATTTCTCTCTCTTGCCTGGACTTCCAAGACTATGTTGAACAGGAGTGGTGATAGTGGGCAGCCTTGTACTGTCCCAGATTTTAGTGGGAAGCTTTTGAGTTTTTCACCATTGAGTACTATGCTGGCTGTAGGTTTGTCATATATAGCTTTTACTATGTTGAGATATGTTCCCTCTATACCCACTTTGGTATTTGCTTTTTATTTATTTCTCTCTTTTCCTTCCTGTGGTCAATTTTGTTGGATGATGCTGTATATTCTTGAAAATTAGGAGTATTCTTGAGAAGTATTATTCACATCAGAGAAAGAGCATAAGTACAGCTTGGCCAGAAAAGCTCTATTCAGGGCATGCCTACAAGTCTGGATGTTCCTGACTCTTGGCTAAGACAAAGGCGCTGAGATTTATAACGTACCGTTTAGGGTTCAGAGCTCCCCTGGCCAAGATTTTGCTTCTGCTGTGTTTCCCTAACTAGTTTGACAAAAAAGGGTTGGCTACTTAAAAGAGTCACCCACTGAAAGCTTTGTAAGTCCTCCCAAAGCCAAATCCCTTCCATAAATCTTGTTCTTTCAAGCCAGAGGCTCAGCATGTTCCAGGAGCACAGAGATTGGGTTCTTAGGGAGCTCACTGTAGACGTTTCCTGGATTCCTGACACTTGCCTGAATTCTCCTTCCCTTGCTGCACCATATGCTTTACCATTAAATAAAAGCCTCATGTATGACACTCTGTGGAGTCTAGTGTGTCTTAATAAGGAGCAAAAAAGGGAAAACAATACATAAACTTCCTTGGGTTCACGTTATCCATTAAGTTATTTTTGTGGTTCATATTTTCCTTTTCTTTATGAAGAATTTTAGGATGTCTCCAAATGTTAATTTGGGGGTTTGATTGCTTTATAAATACACAATTGCTGGCTTTTCTTGGTGCCACACAGTAGGACAGTCAGAAGTAGACCTCTCAGTCTATAAAACCTGCCTCAGTATCTAACAGTTTTTCAGTTGACAACTGACAAACTGCCCTCAAACCTTGCTACTGAGGTTCTAATCCTCTAATTCCTATTCATCCCTGTGTGTCTTTACATCAACACTCCTTCCTGAAAACAAAGTGTCCTGCCCAAAGCTGCTAATACTTATTAAAAGAGAAGTCAAAACCAGTTAAGATATGGACAACTAACAAAATAAATCAGTCACTATATATAAAGGCATCTCTTGTTAAGGCTTAACCAGAAAATACCTGTTAAAAGTGAAGCGTTCACTGCGATGTTTGCAAGAGCAAAGATGAAAAGACTGAAGCAAGCCTGAAGAGGCCGCAGGAAGACAAGCAATATTATTCTTCATTAATAGGGGTCGAACATAATGCAATTTTCCATCAAAAAATATTTATCAAAAAAATTTTAAATGGCTTGCAGTTCTTTCCATTGAGATGACTATTCAAAGAAGGTTTATGAAACTACATGTCTAAAATTTGAAGCACTGTATGATGTTACATCCATATAATAAGACATCTTGCAGTGAGGAAAAATAATGACAGAGCTGCATTTATTATCATAAAAGTAAATCCTAGCTTTACAAATAAATGGAAAACCCAATTAAAACTCTCCTACATGATTATAAAAAATATATGTGTGTGTGTGTGTATGCATGTCATTCAAAGATCATTTCATTCAAATTTACTACCTTTAGAAAACGAGGTGGATAGTCACTTTCTTCACGTTCTATACTGTCTAGATTAATTTTACCATGTACATGGTTTACCAGTTTAATTAGATCAATAATTACTTTCAGCTTTACAAACATTTATATGTGCATATAATTAAATACAGACATGAAGTTATTGGTTATGTATTTTAAATCATTTTAAAATCATATTATAAGGTAAATATTAGTATGACCTCACTTACATAGCATGTATTTTTAAACGTACATCTTTTCTAGAAAAAAACCCAGTAGATTCCATATGCCATTTTGTGTGATAGGTATCTGGGTAATTTTTTATTTTTTTCAGTCTGTGTTTTAAAATTTTTTCGTAATACCCACCTATTACTTAAAATAAAACGTTTGTTCTCCCTCAAACAAAATGTCTCCTGAGCACTGTAATTTTAAACTCAAAATTTCATGAAGGGAACATGCGTAAACTGATTTAGATCTTATAGTCCAGTAAAAATAAAACACTCATATGTTTAAACTGATTTCTGAATTACCTGCGTTTCTGAATCACCGTCGGCACTGGAGTTTGACCCAATCTTCTGCGGCACTATAATTTGTAGAAGTGATGTTTCAGACTCTGCAGTAAGGAAAGCATGTGTCAGCGTCACCCAACGCATAGCGACATCCTTACTCTTCACTAACTTGTCCTTCCTCTCACATTACTCTCGGATTTTCCAAGCTCCAACACACACACACCACAAAATCAGACCGTGGAGGATTCAGGAAGAGGCTCCTCTCCAAGTGGGAGTGTTGTTTCCCTACCACCGTCCACAGACCCTTGGGGCTGGCTGACCTCAGGCCTCAGTAGGGGAAGAAGGGCCCGGCCCCAGGACCCCACCCAGGCTCCCTCCTTCCCCCACCTCCCGGGAGGGCCGGCGCCCCCTCCCGCGGCGCAGGCTCAGGTCCTGAGGGACAACTGCCCCAGGCCTGCTCTCGGCCCTCCAAGCAGCAGGCCCAGCAGGACCCTGCACCAGGGCGGGCTCTGAGCCGACGCTGGGCTCGCCCAGGCCTGGCCTGCTTTTCTGAAGCCGAGGGGCACCGCAACGGGCAGCCCTGCTACCCAGCAGGGCCCTCACTTACGATGGCTGGTGGTGGTCAGCCGGCCCAGCCCTGAGAGGAGCAGCAAGAGAGACAGCATTGCGTGGCCGCCGGCCTCGCCACAGCGATGGCGGTTGGACGCTAAACGGCTGCAGCAGGTGGTGCGCGGGCGCCTGGGCTCTAGGCCGGGGCGGGGCGGGGCGGGAGCGGAAGGGGCGGGGCGGGAGCGGAGGGGGCGGGGGGGAGCGGAGGGGGCGGGGCGGCTGACTGGAGCCGAAGGTCGGCAGAGGTGTCCTGGCCCCGCCCCCAGCTCCTTGGACCCGGAAGCCGCTATTGCAGACCCAGGGTGCACACCTGCTGTCAGGTGTATGAGGTAAGCACACGGGAGCCATCGTCCTGCCCAAGTGTGCTTTATTTCCAAACATTTGACCTTTTAAAGTTATTCAGGCGTCACGTCAGCGTTATAAACTGAACTTTTTCCTCTGCATGTAGGCCATTCGCTGGTGAAGTTCTTGGCACTATTAATAATCCATGTCATAGCGTTCTGGTGCAATGGCTGAATGTGAAGGAAAAAGGAAAACGAAATTACAGTATGTTTAGTAGTAGACAGTTGTCTATTTTAAGCTTCTCTACCGGCGGATTTCTATGTTAATTCTCAGGTCAGAATATACACGCAAAGGAATACGGACACTAAGAAACCAAGTGCCAATTCTTTTATTATAGGTAAGATTGTTTTATAACGATGTGCTGTGATTCCGTTCTCCTTATGCCTTATGCATCTACTGTAGGTTTTGCTTTGTGTTCACCATGAGGTTTAGAGAAAATATAGATATTACAGTCTAGTTTAAATTGATAACTGCTTAACTTTGATTGCATATAAAACTTTTTACTCATTTCTGATAGTTTATGTTTTTGATGTCACAATTTATATTTTTTGTTGTTTATGCATGAAGACATCATTGAAGATACAGTTATATTTAATACCTTTGTCCTTTTAATTTTATACTAGATTTAAACGATTAGCACACAACCAAGTTAAAGTGTTAGAGTATTCTGAATTTTACTGTATACTTAATGTTACTGATGGTTTTTACATTTTTATGTATTTTCATGTTACTAATTTGCATGCTTTCATTTCAGCTTCTAGAACTCCTTTGCTCACTTGTAAGACAGGTCTAATGTTGATGATCTCTCTCAATTTTTTTTTGTTTGTTTAGTAAAGTCCTTTTCTTTCCTTCAATTCTTAAATATAACATTGATAGGTAAATTATTCTTGTTTGGCAGCAACTGTCAGCACTTTGAACACATCATCTCACTCTCTCCTGACCTTCAAGGTTTCTGCTGAAATATTCACTAACATCCTTGTTACAATTCCCTTATATTTACAGGATTTTTTTTTCTCTTGCTGCTTTAAAATTTTTCTCTCTTTCCCAATTTTTGAAAAATTTAGACCAAATTTTTATAATATGTGTTGGAGAAGATTGTATGGGGATAAAATTTTGAGGTGACCAGTTAGTTTCATAAACTTGGATATCCATATCTTTCCCCAGCTTTGAGAATTTTTCAGTCATTATTTCTATAAATAAGCTTTCTGCCCCCTTCTCTCCTCATTTTCGGAATGTAGTGATGTCTACATTGTTTCTGTTATAGTATTACATACTTAGGTAGGTCTTCTTTACTCTTTTTCATTTTTTTAAAAGAAATTTTCTCCTCTGGATGATTTCAGAGAATCTCTTTTTTATATTAAAGTTGTATTGATTTACTATATTATATTAGTTTCAGGTATACCACATAGTGAATCAATATTTTTATAAATTATACTCCATAAGGCTATTATAAAATATTGTCTGTATTCCCTGTGCTGTACAATATATCCTTGTTGCTTGTCTGTTTTATACGTAGCAGTTTGTATCTATTAATCCCATACCCCTAACTTGCCTGTCCCCGATTCCATCTCCCCTTTGGTAACCACTAGTTTGTTTTCTATATCTGAGAGTCTGTTTTTGTTTTGCACATATATTCAGTTGTATTATTTTTTTAGATTCCACATATAAGTGACATACACTATTTGACTTTGTCTGACTTATTTCACTAATCATAATAGTCTTCATGTTGCTGCAGATGGCAGAATTTCACCCTTTTTATGGCTGAGTAATAGTCCATTGTATATATATATGTCATGTCTTCTTAATCCAATTGTCTGTTGATGGGCACTTGTGTTACTTCCATGTCTTGGCTATTGTAAATAATGATGCTCTGAGTATTGGGATGCACATATATTTTCAAGTTAGTGTTTTTGTTTTCTTTGGATATATACCCCGGAGTAGAATTGCTAGATCACATGGTAATTCCAATTTTAGTTTTTTCAGAACCTCCATACTGAGGTTGAGTTTATGAGCTAATTATATATTTTGGATAGTAACCTTTCATCAGTCATATCATTTGCAAATATTGTTCCCATTTAGTAGGTTATCATTTTCTTTTGTTGATGGCTTCCATTGCTGTGCAAGAGCTCTTAAGTTTAATTAGGTCATTTTTTTTCTTTTGTTTCCTTTGCCTTGGGGGACAGATAGAAAAAATTGCTTTTACATCAAAGAGTGTTCTGTCTATGTTTTCTTCTAACAGTTTTATGGTTTCTGGTTTTACATTTAGGTCTTTAATCTGTTTTGAATTTATTTTTGTATGTGGTATAAGAAAATATTCTAATTTCATTGTTTTACACGTAGCTGTCCAGTTTTCCCAGCACCACTTATTGAAGAGATGATCTTTTCTCCATTGTATGTTCTTACCTCCTTTGTCACAGATTAATTGACTATAGTTGTGTGGGTTTATTTCTGGCCTTTCAATTTTATTCCATTGATCTATGTGTCTGTTTTTGCACCAGTACCATGCTGTTTTGATCACTGTAGTTTTGTAGTTTAGTCTGAAGTCAGGGAACTTGATACCTCCAGCTTTGTTCTTTTTTCTCAAGATTGCTTTGGGTGTTTGGGGTCAAAGGACCTGTTTTTTAATTCACTAATTCTTTCTTATTTTTGGTCAATCTGCTATTGATGCTCTCTTGAGCATCTTGACCAATATTCATCAAAGAATCTTGACCAGTCTCACACCTTATTAAAAAAATTGACTCAAAATGGATCATAGAATAAAATATAAGAACAAAAACTATACAATCTCTGTAAGAAACACTTAGAGCAAAATCTTAGCAATCTCAGTTTAGGTAATGATTTCTTAGAAAACAAAGCACAAGCTGTTAAGGAAAAATTGATAAATTGGAGTCATTAAAATGGGAAATTTTGCTCATTACAAAAAAGTGTCAAAAATATATAATGACAAGCATAAACTTTGGAAAAAATTTGAAAATCTATATTAAACAAATTCTTATATCAAGAACACTCACAATTGAATAGCTTGAACACAGACAACCCAATTAAACTGGACAAAGATTTGAATTGACACTTCATTGAAGAAGATATATGGATCACATAAGCATGTGAAAATCCACTTAGCATCATTAGTTATTATGTAAGTGCAAAATTAAACCACAATAGGATATAATTTACAACCCACTTAGAATCATTAATATTAAGACCAACTTATCAAATATTGACAAAAAATTTAGAGCAACTGGGAATCATTTATTGCTGGTAAGTGCGTGAAATTGCATAAACATTTTGGAAAACTGCTTGGAATTTTACTATGAAGTTAACCATATATTAACCTTATTACCCAGCCTTTCCTCTGCTAGATGTTTACTTAAGAGAAATGAAAACAAAGAGCCACACAAGGACTTGTTTGTAAAAGCTTTATTTGTAATAGTAAAAATGGGATACAGTCCTATTGTCTATGAGCATGTAGATGGATAAACAGATTGTGGTGTATCAAACAATAGAATACTACTTAATCATAAACAGGAATGAAGTATTTGTATACATAAGATGAATAAATCTTAAAATACTTTTGCTGAAAAAGAAGTCAGTTCAAAAAAGTTGTACATACATTATGATTAAATTTACATGCAATTTTAGAGAAGGAAATCTAATCTATACTGACTAAAAGCAACCCAATCAGTGGTTTCCTGAGGGTGGGGGTGCTGGTAGGGCACATGGTTTACAAATGGATGTAAGACAATATTTGGAGGTAATGGATATGCTTACTATTTTGATTACAGTTTCAAGATTGTATTCATATGTCAAAATTCATGGAGTTGTAGATTTTAAATATGTGCATATTATTGTACATCAATTATACTTTAATATGCTTGTAGGAAAGAAAACTATTAGGCAACATCTCTAAAGCCCTCTCAAAATTTAATGCCTGTTTACCATTTAGGCTTATATCTGTCGCTTCATTTTTTTGCTGTTGAGGATTTCTCTTACTTTCTTGAACATATGGATTTGAGGTTATACTTTAAATAAATATGTTATAATATATATATATAATAAACATATGTATACACTTACATATGTAATTGACCTCTTGAACAATGTGGTGGTTAGGGACGCTGACCCTCTACACAGTCCAAAATCTGCATAAAACTTACAGTATTCCCTCCATACGCTTTGCTCCTCCATATGCATGATTCCACCTACAAATATTTAAGCAAGGAAAGATTCAGCCAACCTAGATCATGTAGTACTGTACTATTTACTATTGAAAAAAAAAATCTGAGTGTAAGTGGACTCACACAGTTCAAACCTGTGTTGTTCAAGGGTCAGCTATATATATTTATAGTTTTATCAAGCACTTTAATTACTATTGTTCCAGAGGAATTTTTTCATAATATATCATCCTCCACATTGCATGAAATATGCCTATATTCTTCCTTTAGCTATCCAAACAAGTTCAACTACATTATAAGAAAGCATGTTACTGTATTAAATGAGATGTTCCATATTTATGATCTTATGTAATGGCTTATAATTTATCTCTTCAAGATAAATTTCATCATTTTCATATCTTGGGAAAAAACTGAAGCTCATCATAGGTCTAAGTACATTCTGGTCCACCATCCATAGCCCCTGCCCTCACATAACATCTCTTCAACAACATTCTATTTTTTTCTCCACATACACTATCAAGAATATATGTGGAAACTATGGAAAAAATACGTCTTTACACCTAGAAATCTCAGACTGCCTTAGCCTTGGCATCTTTTTTCTCCTTACCTCAAATATTTGCATGCCCTTTCTGTCCATGACAGTGATTTCATTTATCATTCATGGGAATTTGTTGGGAAATTGCTACAGCATATGTCATGGCAATATTCCATGCTCTGCTCTCTTAAAGTTTATCTCAAACTATGTTTTTGCCCCTTGCAGGTAACTCGTTTTAATTAACTATATAGCTAATTCAACAAATATGTATTCAGTCAACATATTGTTATGAAGTACTTACCATATTCTAGACATCGTCCTAGGCACAGTGAGAAAAATGGAAATTTTAAAAAATCCCTGCCCTATGCAACTTACATTCTAATTAGGAAATATTACTATTTACTGTACATCTTATGTCACACAGTAGACAACGCCTCTGAACATTCTGAACTGGTACTTTCATCACCCTCCAAATGTTAATTCATTTGGCACAATATTTCTCCCTTCTTTACAAAAAACAGTAATAGATTATTAATTTAGTGTTTTAATCATGTCTCTTTCAAAGTGATTCAATTTTCTTTTTACTTTCGTATTTTATTTTCTAATCATCCTTATCTTCCAACTTCAGCCTTGCTAAGTCTGTTCCTTCCTAACTGGATCTTTCATTGACCCTCCTAAAAAATATAGGCTACTTCTGCTAATGTCTGCATTTCCTCACTCCACTTTCTTTACTAACTTTCTGCATGATATTCTGCCAGATTCTAGCAAGGTTTATTCGGCTAAGAGAAAAATGCACCACTCAGATCCCCCTTCAAGAAAGGATTTCTTCCCAAGGGAGGAGTGTGGCATCCTCAGATTCTTAGCTGATTTAAGATCTGTTTCAGCTTTTGAAACAACTACATGGCCTTGTGGGTGTGTATCAGTTCAATTAACAAGCCAAACATTGGTAGGAAGGCCTAAACTTTGTCTCCTTTAATGAGCCATCTTTGCTCTGGTGCTTCTCAGTGTTTGCTCTGCAGCTCCCTTGCTTGAGTTGGCAGAAAGTCAGTCAAGTCTTCATTATGGTCCTAGACTCCCCTTATCCAATTCTGCTTCCTCCTTCCTTTCACAGATTTTGCTCCCTAAAAACCATTTTGCTCTCTAACTCTTCCTCAGCCTCTGCTTCTTGGAGGACACAATAGAGATGTTCACTATTGACTCGTTACTACCACACAATAATCACTTTCTCAGTTCTCATTCAACTTGATCTCTGAGTAGCATTTGAAATTGCTAATTGCCCCCTCTGAAATTCTGTTATTTTCTTTTTAGTCACCATAATTATACCATCTTCTACTTCCTTACTGACCTTAATCTTTAGTTTCATTTACTATCTGGATTCTTTTCTCCTAATCCCCAAGTCATCTGCATTGCCCACAGTTCTATTTTCGACTGCCTCTTTCTTTCCATATGCTTCTCTTAGATGACCTTATTCACTCTTGTTCTTTCAAATTCCTTTTTTATATGTTCATAAATCTATATATTTCAATTTAAACTCTAGAGCATGACTCATATTTCCAACAACCCATCCAGTATCTGTACTGCTATTCCACAAATACTTTGGGTTCAACATATATTTAACTTAACTCATTATCTCCCACTCCCTGTTCAAATCTACTTCTAGAATTGGTGCCACTCTCATCACAGTTGCTTAGTCATCTTAAAAGTTTCATTAACCTTCATGTCAAGTTATTCAATAAACCTGTTTTTTTCCTAAATATCTGGGAGATACTGTCAATAACTTACTTTGTCTTCCCATTCTCTAATCTTGAGGATGTAGACATTTTTATCCTAAACTATGGAAAAATTCCCCTTAATGAACTCATTGCTTCCAGTCATCATTCTCAATCCTACCACAACCAGACTTTTACAAGTAATCATTTGAACACAAAAATCCATCATTCATTTGCCCTAAACTTTTTGGATGATTTTAAATTAAGAATAAAGTCCTCAAATATACCAATACCCATATCAGTTATCTCCTCATCTGTAAATGACTGAGATCTCAAATGTCACACTCCTAAGCTTCACTTGATATCTGTAAACAAAAGTATCTTAATACTATTCCCAGAGAATTTTGAACATCCCTCTAACGAAGAATTTTTCTACCCATGGCATCTCCAGTCACATCCACATTTCTGCTAGTCTCTGATGTCCCTGGAGACAGGGATGGTGTCACACACATTCTGACACTGGCCTAGTTTCAGGCTTGCAGTAAGCATGTAAAAAATTGTTGAATTAAAGACAAATGATTTGAATGCCTGTAAGTCATGTCCATTAAAAAATGAGCAGTCAATACCAACACACAAATGAATTTAAATAATAAATATATATATTTCCTCATTTAGTTATTTGACTGAACTACAGAGATTTTCAGTTATAACAGGAACAACTTTTTAATGCTTATCATGCCTTCAACAACATATGTTAGACTTCAAAGTTTGATCAGGTTATAGACAATCAGAAAGTCATTATACTTTAGAGCAGCACATTCAATCCTGACATATTAAATTCCTTTAATTTTCATATAATCAGAAAAAAATAAATTACCAATTTTAAGGTATGTAGAAATATTCAAAATATTAAATAAATATGTGATACAACATGCACTAAATGAAAATTAAATAATTAGGCAATAAATACACTCATGAAATATGCTGGATTGGCTATTTTGAAGTTAAATTTCCTCTGTTATCATTTGCTATTCTTTGCACAACTATTTTCTTGATAAACACAAAAATGATGTAGGTAAGCATGAAAAAACTTTTTAAAAACAGGCTAGCTTTACATGTTTTTCCATTTTGTTTCCTTTCACAAATTGAGAAAACACAATACAGTCATTTGCTTTTGTATATAAATATTGCATGTAAGGAATGAAGCACAAATATTCCATGGAAAGACAACTTAAGAACTGTCTGTCAAAAATCCTTGGAAAGTGAAATTATGCAAGTTGCCAACCTGCATATTAAGCCATTAAAATGAATGCTTTTTCCAAGTTGATACTATTGCTTTTCCATGTGCCTACAGCTAGGGAAAAATATTTATTTTTAACCTATCATTTAGTCTCCTTAGCCACAGATTTTCCTAGAAAGGCAAATTATGCACAATGTAACAATACATAATGGGAAAATAAGTTTGTTTTACAGAATCTTTTTGCAGTTGTGATTTTTATTGCCTGATACTTAAATTACAAATCCATACAGAGGGATTAAAGCATATACATACATATTTACACATTTCATATTTAGCTTTTTAATTTCATTACCTTAACTGAAGAGTTTTCTAAAAACTAAACTTATATACAATGATAGAATTAACTTAGCCTTTTTTTTCTTTTCTTTAGTTTTTGTTTTTTGTTTTTAGCAATATCTCTTTGTGTGTGTGTATATGTTTATTTTTACTGGAAACTTAAAGTAGAAATGTGGCAGGAGATATGGTTAAAATGGCAATGGTCAGCTACTAAACATAGCGTGAACTTCTGTTCAGTTTTTCTTTACTACAGTAATTCAAACAATGCATCAGAAAGCTATAATATGTATATCAATATTGCCAAGAACTTCACCAACAAATTGGCTGTTTCAAGAGGAAAAAGTGAAGTTTATAACTCTTATGTTGCCCCGTGAATATCTTTAAAATGTCAAAATTTTTTTAAATAAAGCAAACTTGGGCAAGACAAGGGCTTTCCTGTACCTCATACACCTGATAGCAGGTGCCTGCCCAGGGGCTGCAACTGGGGCTTCTCTCCTCAGAGCTGGACCAGAGCCAAGACTCTGCTGCCACACTTTCTCATCTCACTCACTCGCCCCGCCCCGCCCCTTCCGCTCCAGCCCCGCCCCGCCCCTTCCGCTCCAGCCCCGCCCCGCCCCTTCCGCTCCCGCCCCGCCCCTTCCGCTCCCGCCCCGCCCCGCCCCGGCCTAGAGCCCAGGCGCCCGCGCACCACCTGCTGCAGCCGTTTAGCGTTCAACCGCCATCGCTGTGGCGAGGCCGGCGGCCACGCAATGCTGTCTCTCTTGCTGCTCCTCTCAGGGCTGGGCCGGCTGACCACCACCAGCCATCGTAAGTGAGGGCCGTGCTGGGTAGGAGGGCTGCCTGTCGCAGTGCCCCTCGGCTTCAGAAAAGCAGGCCAGGCCTAGGCGAGCCCAGCGTCGGCTCAGAGCCCGCCCAGGTGCTGGGCCTGCTGGTTGGAGGGCTGAGAGCAAACATCACTTCTACAAATTACAGTGGCGAGAAGACTGGGTCAAACTCCAGTGCCGGCGGTGATTCAGAAACTCAGGTAATTCAGAAATCACTGTAAACAAATGAGTGTTTTATTTTTACTGGACTACAAGTGCCAAATCATGCGTATCCCTTCATGAAATTCTGTGTTTAAAATTGCAGTGCTCAGGAGCCGTTTTGTCTGAGGGAGAGCAAATGTTTTGGTTTTGTTTGGTTTCATTTCGTTTCGTTTCCTTTCCTTTCTCAAGTAATAGGTGGACATTATGAAACAATTTTAAAACACAAACCAAAAAAAAAAAAAAAAAAAATTTACCTAAGTTCCTATCACACAAAATGGCATATAGAGTCTACTGGATTTTTTCTAGAAAAGATGTACATTTAAAAATATATCTTATGTAAGTGAAGTCATACTAATAATTACCTTGTAACATGTTTTTAAAATGACAATGTATAAAAAATAATCTTAATGCCTATGTTTACATATATATTCATATATAAATCATTGTTAAAATGAAAGAGAAAATTAAGCTGAAGTAGTCTGGATTCACAGTGTCCAAAGTAGGTTTCTGAAAGGAATATACAACAGAACTTTTGGTGAGAAAGACTAAGGAAGATGAAAAGGAGAAGGTAAATATGTACTATTAGAAATGAGGAATATATAAGGGATTACATAAACTGATGAAAAAGTGTATGTCTTTAACTTGTACTTTAAAGAAAATAGTTAAAATCATAAAAATATAACAATGCTAACGCCAGATGAAATAGCACTGATTCTCTTATCCTATTAACAAAGTGAAACGTTGCTTAAATCCTCTTGTCCCCTCCCTTTAGAGATTCTGATTCTTAAAAAAACATGTATAATCATATCAAAATACATAAATCTGAACCTTTTTTTGCATACCTAAACTTGTGTGTGCCCTCACCCAGATCAGACCCCTCAGAAAGTTCCTTTGTGCCTTTTTCAGACATAACCACCAACATCACTATTTTGTTGTCTCTAACTTCACATGAAAGGGATCATCCAGTAATACTTGTTTTTTGGTTGTCTTCTTTTATTCAAGATTCTGTTTTTGAGATTCATGCATGTAATTTTATGTATGAATTTGTTAATAAATGTTACAGTTGTGTAGATTACCAAAAATTGAATTATTTACCTGTTAGTGGACATTGTTTCTGGTTTGTAGGCAATATGAATAAATCGGCTACAAGGAAACAGGTGTTCTATTGACAAGTGTTTTCATGTGCATATTTCTAATGGTGAAATGCTGATTTATAGTAAGAGCACATTCACATTTATTGAAATCTGGTAAATAGTTTCCTAAAGTGGTTTTACTATTTTACATTTTCACTAGCAATACATGAGCATTTCAGTTGTTCCACATCCTCATGAACAGTTGGCATCCTGGCTCCTTGTTGTTGTTTGCAATTTTGTTCATTTTATTTCTCTTTCATTCTGTCCTTTGTGGTTTGTTGGCCATCCTGTGATGAATAGTAATGATGAGTGATAGCTGCATGTTGATGGGCCAATTGGATATGAATTGCAAGTGTCATTTTTTAGGGATTTCCTGTTAACTTTCTTAATGGTGCCTTTAAGTGGACATCAGAGTTTAGTTTAAATGATGTCCAGTTAATCAAATATTTACCTGTTCTTTTTATCTTCTGTTTAAGAATCATTTGCCGACACAAGCCTTGGGAATATTCTCATAGAGTTTCTTCCAGAAATTTCTAATTTTTGTTTGATATTTATGTCCGTGATCATTTTTTAATGCTGTGAAATAGGGTCAAGGGTTTTTTTTGTCTTTCTTTCTTTTTTTTTTTTTTTTTTTTGCATATGAGTATCTATTGCCTTACCTTCATTTATTTAATGCTCCTTTTGTTCCATTGATTGGTTTTTTTAAATTTCTTTTTAAAAGATTTTTTTCTTGAAGTATAGTTGATTTCCAATGTTTTGTTAGTTTAAGGTGTACAGCAAAGTGATTCAGTGATACAAAAATGTGTATATTATTTTTAAGATTCTTTTTCATTATAGATTATTCTAATACAGTGAATATAGTTCCCTGTGCTGTACTGTAGGTCCTTTTTTATCTATTTTGTATATAGTAGTTTGTATTTTTATCCCATACTCCTGATTTATCCTTCCCCACCTTTCCCCTTTGGTAATCATAAGTTTGTTTTCCATGTTTGTGAGTCTGTTTCTGTTTTATATGTAAGTTCGTTTCTATCCTTTTTTCAGTTTCCACATGTAAGTGATATCAAATGATATTTTTCCTTCTCTAACTTACTTCTTTGAGTATGATAATCTATGTTGCTGCAAATGGTATTATTTCATTGTTTTTTTATAGCTTAGTAATAGTCCATTGTTTAAATATATATATATATATTTTTTTTTTTTCAGCACAACATCTTTGTTCATTCATTTGTCTGTGGGTATTTAGGTTGCTTCCATGTCTTGACTATTGTAAATAGTGCTGCTTGGAACATTGGGGTACATGTATCTTTTCGAATTAGAGTTTTGTCTTTTACAGATATATGCCCAGGAATGGGATTGCTTGATTGTATGGTAAGTCTAGTTTTAGTTTTTTAAGGAACCTCCATAGTGGCTGCACCAACTTCCATCCCACTAACAGTGTAGGAGGATTCTCTTTTCTCCACACTCTGTCCTGCATTTAGGTTTGTGGACTTTGTGTTAATGGCCATTCTGACCGGTGTGGGGTGATACCATATTATGGTTTTGATTTGCATTTCTCTAATAATTAGCCATAATGAGCATTTTTTTCATGTCCCTGTTAGCTATCTGCATGTCTTCATTGGAGAAATGTTGGTTCAAGTCTTCTGCCCATTTTTGATTGAGTAATTTGTCTTTTTTGTTATTGAGTTGTATGTGCTGTTTGTATATTTGGGAAATTAAGCTTTTCTCAGTCATATTGTTTGCAGATATTTTCTCCATTCTGTAGGTTGATTTTTAATTTTGTTTATGGTTTGCTTTGCTGTGAAAAAGCTTATAAGGTTAATTAGGTCCCATTTGTTTATTTTTTGTTCTGTTTCTATGGCCTTGGGAGAGACTGACCCAGGAGAATATGCTAAGATTTATGTCGGTGAAAGGTTTGCTTATGTTCTCCTCTAGGAGGCTTATAGTGTCCTGTATTACATTGAAGTCTTTAGGCCATTTTGAGTGTATTTTTGTCTACGGTGTGTAAGGGAGTAATCTAACTTCACTGATTTACATGCAGCTGTGCAGGTTTCCCAACACCACTTGCCAAAGAGACTGCTTTTTCTCCATTGTATGTTCTTGCCTCCTTTGTAGAAGGTTAATTGATGGTAGGTGTGTAAGTTAGTTTCTAGTCTCTCTCTTCTGTTCCACTGATCCGTACGTCTGTCTCTGTGTCAATGGGAAACTGGTTTGATTATTGTAGCTTTGTATATTGTCTGAAGTCTGATTCAGTCATGCTTCAGCTTAGTTCTTTTTCTTCAATGTTGCTTTGGCAATTCTGGGTCTTTTGTGATTCCATATAAATTATAGGAATATTTGTTCTAGATCTGTGAAAAATATCCTGGGTAATTAGATAGGGATCACATTAAATCTGTAGATTGCTTTGGGTAGTTTGGTCATGTTAACAATACCAATTCTTCCAAACCAAGAGCAGGGGATACCTTTCCATTTTTATTAAATCATCTTTAATTTCCTTGATCATATAGGTCTTTCATCTCCTTGGTCAGGTATATTCCTAAATATTTTATTTTTTATGTGATTTTAAAAGAAAGTGCTTTCTAACTTTTCCTTTCTAATATTTCATTGTTACTGTAAAGAAATGCAACACATTTCTGTATGTTAATCTTGTATCCTGCTGCAATGCTGAGTTCGTTCATCAGCTCTAGCAGTTTTCGTGTGGAGTCTTTGGGGTTGTCTATATACAGTATCATGTCATGTGTGTATTTTGACAATTTTACCTCTTCTTTTTCAATTTGGATCCCTTTTATTTCTTTATTTTTCTGATTGCTATGGCTAGGATTTTCAATACTGTGTTCAGTAGAAGTGGGGAGAGTAGGCATCCTTATCTTGTTTCAGGTTTCAGCAAGACAGTTTTCCTTTTTTGACCATTGAGTATTATGATGGGTATGGGTTTGTCATAAATAGCTTTATTGTGTTGAGATATGTTCCTTCTGTACCCACTTTGCTGAGAGTTTTTACCATAAACAATGTTGAATTTTATAAAATGCTTTTTCTGCATCTACTGAGATGATCATGTGATTTTTGTCCTTTTGTTAATGTGGTGTATCACCTTGATTAATTTGCATATGCGGAACCATCCTTGTGTCTCTGGGATGAATCAGATTGGATTCTGCTTGCTAATATTTCATTGAGAATTTTTTCATCTATGTTCATCCATGATATTTGCCTTTAATTTTCTTTTCTGATAGTGTCTTTGTCTGGTTTTGCTATGACTATGATGCTGACTTCATACAATGAGTTTGAGAGAGTTCCTTCCTCTTCAGTCTTTTGGAAATGTTTGAGAAGGACTGGAATAAGTTCTTCTTTGTATGTTTGATAGAATTCCCCAGTGAGGCTGTCTGGTCCTGGACTTTTGTTTGCAGGGAGTTTTTTTTATTACAAATTCTAATTCCTGTCTAGTGATAAATCTTTTCAAATGATCTATTTCTTCTTAATTAATTTTTTGTGGATTCTGTCTTTCTAGAACTTGTCCATTTCTTCTAGATTGTCCAATTTGTTGCCACATAGTTCTCTTATGGTTTTTTATATTTCTGTGGTGTTGGTTGTGATTTCTATTGTTTCATTTCTTATTTTGTTTGTGTCCTCTCTCTTTTCTTGGTGAGCCTGGCCAGAGGTTTGTGGATTTGTTTACTCTTTGAAAAAACAAACTCTTGGTTTGATTGATTTTTCCTTGTTTGTTTTATTACCTCCCTGATCTTTAATATTACTTTCCTTCTGTTAACTTTAGTTTTTGTTTATTCTTTTTCTAATTCTTTTAGGTGGTAGGTGAGTTATTTATTTGAGATTGTCTTGGTTTTTGAGGAAGACCTTTATTGCTATGAACTTCCCTCTTAGGACTAATTTTGCTGTATCCGATAAAGTCTGTGTGGTTTGTGTTTCCATTGTCATTTACTGCAAGATATTGTTTTCATTTCCTCTTTGATGTTATCATTGACCCATTGGTTTTTTTTGTAGTGTAATGTTTAGTCTCCATGCATTTGGTTTTGTTTTTCTTTTTCTTTCTGTGGTTGATTTCTAGTTTCATGCCCTAGTGGTCATAAAATATGCTTGAAATAATTTTTATCCTCTTAAATTTGTTGATGTTTGTTTTGTATATGACTGTGTGGTCTATCTTAGAGAATGTCACATGTGCACTTGAAAAGAATGTATATTCTGGTGCTTTTTTGGATGTAATACCCTGAAAATATCAATTAGGTCTAACTGTTTTATTGTGACATTTAGCATCTCTGTTGTCTTTTTCTGTATGGAATATCTCTCCAGTGATGTTAATGGGGTTTTAAAGTCTCCTAATATTATTGTATTTCCATCAGTGTCTCCCTTTATGTCTGTTAGTATTTGTTTTACATATATAGATGCTCCTATACTGGGTGTATATATGTTAACAAGTGAAATACACTCTTCTTCAATTGCTCCTTTTATCATTATATAATGTTCTTCTTTATCTTTCTTTTTGGCCTTTGTTTTAAAGTTTATTTTGTCTGGTATGACTCTTGTTACCCCCACTTTCAAGTTATTTCCATTTGCATGAAATATCTTTTTCCATCCTCTTGTTTTAATCTGTATGTGTCCTCACCCTAAAGTGGGTTCCTTGTAGGCAGCATGTTGTAGGCTCTTGTTTTATTATGCAGTCTGCCATTCTATGTCTTTTGATTGGAGCATTTAGTCCATTGTACAGTTATGGTGATTATTGATAAATACGTGTTTTTTTGCCATGTTAAACTTCGTTTTCCAGTTAATTTTTTTTTTGTGGTATAGTCAGTTTGCAACATTATGTCAACTTTCGGTGTATACTGTATGTTTCAGACATACAAATATTCCTTTCAATATTTTTTATTATAGCTACTGAAAGGTATTGAATATGGTTCCCTGTGCTATACAGAAGAAACTTGTTGTTTATCTATTTTATATATAGTAGTTAATATCTGCAAATCTCAAATTCCTAATTTATCCCATCCCAACCTTTCTCCCCAGTTGGTTTTGTGTTTCTTCTTTTTTTCTTTTTGTTTTTTCCTTTGTGATTTGATAATTTTCTTTTGTATTAGCTTGATTTCTATTCTCTTTGGTTTTTGTGTCTCTTTTGTATGCTTTAATTTGTGGTTACCCTGTTTTTCAAGTATGGTAACCCATTACACTGTTTGCTTTAGACTGATAATCATACAGGCTCAAACACATCCAAAAAAGAACAAAAAGAAAAATCTACATTTTCTAGCTCCACTCTCCCACATTTTATGATTTTGATATCCTCTTTTACATCTTCATGTTTATTTTGCTGTTCATTGTAGTTTTCATATTTCCAATTGTGGATAATCTCATTTCTAAGCTTCATGCTTCTTTTCTATATAGAGAAGAAGTTTCAGTATTTTTCTAGGACAGGTTTAGTATTGCTGCATACTTTTTGTTTTTGCTTGTCTGAGAAATTCTTTATCTTTCATTTTCTAAATGATACTCCTGCTGGATAGGGTATCATAGGTTGCACATATTTCTCTTTCAGGACTTTGAATGTATCTTGCCACCCCCTTCTGACCAGAAGTGTTTGTGTAGAGAAATCAGCAGAAAGCCTTATGGGGGTTTTCTATAACTAACTCTTTGTTTTTCTCTTGCTGCCTTTAGAATCTTTTCTTTGTCTTTAATTTGGCCATCTTATTTATAATATGTGTTGGTGTAGGTCTGTTGGGGTCCATTTTGTTTGGGGGTCCTCTCTGCTTCCTATATTTAGATATCTGTTTCCTTCTGTAGGTTTGGGAAGTTTTCCGTCATACTTTCTTCAAATTCCTTTTCAACCCTCCTTTCTCTTTCTTCTTCTCAGACCCATATTATGTGTAGATTGGCATGCTTTATATTATCCCAAAGGTCCCTTATATTGCTTTCATTGATTTTCATTTGCTTTTCTTTCTGGTATTTTGATTGATTGATTTCCATTACCCTATCTTCCAAATCACTTGTTAGTTTTCTGCATTATTTAGTCTGCTACTAACTGCCTTTAGCTCAGCTGTTATCTCAGCCGTTAATTGGCTGCTGTTTAATAGTTTCTATTTCCTTTTTATAATATGCTGCATTTCTTTTGATAGCCTCACTTATTTCCTTCCATGCCTATAAACTCCTCCTTTTTGAACTCAGGATCTAGTAGACTGTCGAGATCTATTTCATTGTTCATTTGGGGGACTTCTCGCTTTTTTTAATTGGGAGTGGTTCCTCAGCTTCTTCATTTTACTTATATTTCTCTGGCTCTGTGAGTTTAGGACCAGTGGTTATTACTGTGGTCTTGAAGGGCTGTTTTTATGTGGGAGCATCCCTGTGTAGACTGTTGTGTCTTTTATTTTTGTTCAGAGGGCTGTTTTTAGTATGGATGGCTGCCACTTCTTTCCTCCACGTGTGCTGTCTGTTATCCCTTTGACTGAGGTTGTGATTGGTGTTGTGGTGACCAGAGCCTGTGCTGGATGTTGAGCAGGGTCTCCTGTCTGCTCTGTGGTTATCACAGCCCTGTCCTAGCTAGGAGGAGAGAGAAATGGTAAGTTACTGTTTAAGGGGTAGAGAATTTCAGTTTAGGGAGATGAAAAAGTTCTAGAGTTTGACAGTGACAACAGATGCATGACAATGTGAGTGTGCTTAAGGCCACTCAGTGTACACTTTAAAAATTATATATGATACATTTTGTGTGTTGTATATTTTACCACAATAAAAAATTAGGAAAAATTCTACTTATGATATCACCAAAAATAGTATATTTAGAAATATTTTTATGAAAAGTGTGAGATACACTGAACACTAAAAACACGTTATTGAAAGAGAATATAAATAAACGTGAAGATATCTCATGTTTGTGTATTGGAATACTCAATTTTGTTAATACAGAAATACTCCAAAAATTGATCTACAAATTCAACACAATCCTTAACAAACCATAGCTGTTTTTGTTTTTGTTTTTTTGCTGAAAAAGTCACACCAGAATTCCTAAGGACACCAAATAGCAAAAGCAATCTTGAAAACATAATTTTCAAGAAAACTAGAAACTAAAAACACCTCTAAATTTAAAAACATTACAAATTAAAATAATCAAGATACTGGATAAGAATAAACATATAATTCAGTGGAATACAACAGAGTCCAGATATAAAGCCTCATATTTATAGTCATTGAATTTTGACAAAGGATACAAAGGCAATTCAATGGGAAAGGAATGTATTTTTCAGCAAATGTTGTTGTGGAAGGTAAATATCAACATGCTAAAGAATTTTGATTGCTTCATCACAATAGTCACAAAAATTGAAAGTGGATCATAGCTCTAAATAAGAACTAAACTTATAAAACACTTAGACCACATATGAGTAAATCTTTATGACCTCACATAGGCTATGCTGTTGTAGACACCAACGCACAAGTAAAGAAAGAAGCAACAGATTAATTGAACTTCATCAAAATTAAGAAATATTGTGCTACAAGTGATACATCCAAGAACATGAAAGGCAAACTACAGAATGGGAGAAAATATTTGCAAAACTTATGCGGACATGAGACTTGTCTGCAGAATATGTGAAGAGCACTTTCCAGTTCATATAAAACAACAAATAACACAATTAAAAATAGGTTACAGCTTCCTTATTCCTCTGCAAGGACTCCTCAGTCTCCCCCCAACACTTCTGGGGTCTCTAATCTACACAGCAACTTCCTCTCCATTGCTGCAGCCTGAAGATTCCAGCCATTCCTGCTGCTGGGAGCTCTGTCCTCTGCTTCCTTAACTCAGTGCGAATGCTGCGCTTTGCCTACGACTCCAATTCTTTGTGCTGAGATCAGCCAATTGTCCATATGTAGAGTTGGATTTTCATAAATCAACATCTTTTCCTTGTTTCAGATACTATAGTTTTGCTTTTGCTGTTGCCTTTCAGAAACCATTTCCCTCATGTATTTTGCTCTGTTTTTTATTTCAAGAGGGCAAGTTTGGCACAATTTAATGGAAAAACTTCATCATGGTCAAAGTGGACGTCATTTCTTCCTTAGAGTAATGGATATCTCCCTATTAATTCAGTAATAATTAGGTGCAGTTTCTTTAATCAGCCTTTGGAGTGGTTAAGCGTGTGAGGTGGAAAGCTTCACTTCCAGTAGGAAATTTAAGTGAAGGTGGACTAATAGAAAGTTGACCTTTTCTGATGGATGAGGCTGGGACAGGGCAGCTTTCAAAGTGTTTTGTCCTACTATAGCATTAGTCTGCTGCATGTTTGCTTCATTTCAACATCTTTCATGTGTTTACCAATTTATTTCCTATAATACGTAAAACATCTTGAATCACTTTCTTTTAGGTAAATGACTTAATAACTACATAGAATGAAATTGTGTTTCAAAGTTAACAAACTTTTGTCTTTTGGGGGATATTCATTTACATTTAATATAATTGTAGTTGCTTTGGTGGTAATTCTGATTGCTTAATTTTGGTTTTTGTATTTTAGTTGTATGTACCAAAGTTCCATAGGTTTTTTTTCCCCCCTAATTTTCTGTTACACTTAGAGGAATATCTATTTTTCTAATTAATATAGGCAAAATTAAAACAATAGCATATTATACAGATAATATGGAAATTCAACCTAGTTTACCATCATTAATTGTTTTTTAAAATTAATCCTCAGTTTTGTCAATTTTTTATTAAATCATTTTGAAAGCAGTTCTTTTTTTGGTCTGTTTTTTAAATAGAACTTATTAAATATTATCAATCTAATTTTTCTAAGTAACAGTTCATGGAAGGAAATATGATAAAATAAAATACACTAGAATATAGTACATAAAAAACTCTTATAAATGATAAATATAAAAACACATTTATGTCAGTGATGTAGTTATATATAATATTGAGTTGACATAAATATATGATGAATAGAATATTGGGAAAACACTTTTAAATTTATTTATTATATGACTGTATTATTTGAATACCAAATTTTCATAAATCAAATTAGTGGTCTCTTAATATTATTTTTAAAAACTTAAAAGGTAATCTTATATTTCCAGTTAAAAGTACAGACTTCCTCATGCAGCGTGCTGCTCATCCAAAAAAATGGCCTCTTGATCAGTTTCTACATTTATCTGCCTTTCCTTATTTTAACTGCCATCATCACCCTTAAATGGAATAAAATGAAGAGATTTTGGAACAGAGAGGGAACAGTAAGTGGAGAGGAAGTAAACTGTTTTTATATTTCTCATGAAAAATGTATTATGGGAAGAATTCAAATGTAATTCAGAATATCACAAGTAGGGGTCCTTGGACAGATTGAGTTAGTGTTTATTCCAGGTTTTGTTTTGTGTTTTCAGGATTCAGGCAGGTAGGCATCTTTTGTGGTCGTATAAGCCCAGGAACAACTGAAGCTACTCAGTAAACCCTCAGTGCCTTTTGACTAGAAAGCCATGTTGGCTGTAATTGCTTTAGAAGGTCTGTTTGCTTCCTAAGCAACCCCGTTTTCCTCGTATTGACATTCAGTTGTACCAAGAAGATTCATACAGACAGGGCAGCATAGACTATGAGGCAGGTGAAGATGAGGGGAGATACGGAAGTGTAGAATGTGGGGAGGTGAGAAAAATATAAGACGGCAGAGAATGAAGGAGAGAACCCAGGAGACTGCCCACTTCACACGTAACTAATATCACTCATGTATTTCTAAACTTAGAATTAAGGCACTTGCACAGCTTTTTGCTTTATCATAACACCAATACAAGCCACAGCTGGCTGAGTGAATATTTAGGAAAATAAGAATGGAAAAGTAAGGATAAGTTAGAAACATGTCTCATTGCTCCATGTGAAGGGAGTATGGTTCTCTGTTTCTTACTTATGGAGAAGAAGATAAAATAATCAAATAAACTTCCATCAACACCTCTACTTCCTGAGATGGGATATAGGAGGCAAACTAGATATTGGTACATTTTAATTGAGTAGTTAGTACAAATTTGGGTTTTTTGGTTTTCTTGACTTTAAGATTAGAATGTTTTCTAACCTTTAAAAATAACTCTTATTTCTTGCATACAGATCTACATCAGAAGACAGCAGTAGTAACAGCAACCAGTCTTACAGTTAAAGGTGAAGTGAATGAGTAAAATTATTGACAAAATAATATGATTCATTAAATAGTTTAAAAAATATGTTTAACAGTACCTTAGTGCTGTTATTTTATACTTATCTAGAACCAGTTAATGATAATTCACATTAGCTATAGTTTTATTAACCAACATTTTTATAATAAAAATGACTAAAGAAATTTTTTAAATGTTCTTAAAATATTTATGAGCAATCATGCATTTGATTCATAGATTTAAGGTTCAAATTCATAGATTTACGCAAATTGTCTCCCAACACTTACGTTTCTTCCTTAGTGACCCCCTGCTTATTTGCTCTTCTTATTTTAGCAATAAGGAAACAGACATAAAGAATTTAAAAACTTCCCCACATGTATAGAATTTTAGTAAGTTTTTGAATTGGAGTTTAAGACAGTCAGACTCCAGGGTTTAAACTCATAATAACGCCACAATTTTGACACATATTTTCTGATGTATGACTGGGGACTGGGAAGGGGATTTACATTTATTGAGGACCTAGGAGATGCCAAGCAAAATGCTAAATGTACTCACCCTCCAAGGCAGAAGAACAGTTCTTTACTGAGAAGGGATAAAGTAGGCTTCTGTGTATATTGTTCAAATTTCTAACTCATATATATAAAGAAATTGTGATAGTTGACATTTTAAACTTATCACTGGGACTAAAGGAAAAAAACAAAAATCGATCCAAGCTGAGATCGAGTTCATCCCTTTACTTATGTGCCATATCTGACTTTGGTTGAGGATAAATAATGGATCTCTGATCTGTTTCAGTATCTGCTGCCAAAGAAAATATTTATAGCTGTTACCCTCAATGTAAAATAGTCTTGTTTCTGCCTAGATCATCCTCTGCCTCTTCTTTGACAACTCTATTAAAGGCCCACATCTCAGGTGGAGATTTTGGCACTTGGCTGTCTTCTTCTCATGTCCTTCATAGTCTCATCATCGTGCTAGGTGTCCTCCCCTGAACACCTCACCTCCACTCAGCTTCAGTCATTCTCCTAGACCAGTACGCCGACCATGCCATGACCCCGATTCTTCCCAGATCTTAAGTCATCAATTCAATATCTTGCTTTCTTTTATATTTTCTTCCCACAGCCTTCTCCTGCCAGTAGTACTTTATGTTTATATTAAGGTCTTGCATCAAGAATTTGACACAGTAGTTAGGCATTCAGTCCATAAGTAATAAATAAACTTATCAGTTGACTATATGTATTTTGAAAGGTGATTAAGCATATAGAAAAGATGAGAGAAGCAGAGGTAATTGGGGCAGATGATGTTGCGGAAGTGGATAGCAGTGTTAAAAGTGGTTGACTGAGTCGGCCCTATTGAGCAAGTGATAAGTAAACAAAGAATGGGAGGAGGTGCAGATAACCAGCCAGTTTAGATATTTGAAAGGAGTCACCTGACATCACAGAATCGACTCACATAGGCTTTTGTTTAAATACAAGAGATGCAGTGCAACGAGAGAGAGTGCAGGCAAGCACTGGGGCTCAAAGAGACACCTCACGCACAAGGTCTCAAGGTTCCTTATTTTGAATTTTATACAGCCCGGCATAGATCCCTCTGCCCTTGGCTCAGCAAAAAGTGAAACCACATATTCAAGCTTTCCAACAGATACAGATGGAGCTTCTCCATTCCAGCTGTAAATTAACTCGGTCTCACACAGGCATAGAGCTGGCAGAGCTGTCCATGTAGGTATATGGGCAGGAACTCTTCAAGCCCATGAATGATACGATGGACAAAGAAGTCAGGAATGTCTGATGAATGACAGTGATGCCAGTTCACCTGGAGCAGAGTTAGCAAGCGGGCTGTAGTGGTGATGAGGTCAGAGAAGTAAAACACTGGTAGGACCTGGGAGGACCTGGAGGTTATTTAAGTGAAAAGCAGGAATCACTGGAGGAGTTAAATTCCAAGCACATGACTTAAACTTTTAAAGGCTGGTTTGTTGAAAATAATCTTTATGATGGCAGGAGTAGATGTGGAGAAAGCAGGTAGTGGAGAAGCGACTGCAATAATCCAGGAGAAAAAGGATGTTACCCCAGACCAGGGGTGGTAAAGATGGTCTTAGGAATAAATTTTGAAGGTGAACCTTTCTGTTTCCTTGTTCATGATTTCCTTTCACTCATGCAAAACAGGGAGGCTGTGTAAACGAAGGTCTTAGGAATAAATTTTGAAGGTGAACCTTTCTGTTTCCTTGTTCATGATTTCCTTTCACCCATGCAAAACAGGGAGGCTGTGTAAACGAAACATACATAAATACCAGTTTATAGCATTTCCTTTCAGTGTGACTATCACGAACGATTCAGGGAAAAATCAGAACAAACAAAAACTCAGGTATGAATTCTGTGGAGCACAGGCATAGACTGACGGTATGAACTGTCTTCTTGTGCTAATTAGTTGATACACCTGTCATTGTGTAGTAACATT
This sequence comes from Camelus bactrianus, assembly GCF_048773025.1. Taxonomy (NCBI): domain Eukaryota; kingdom Metazoa; phylum Chordata; class Mammalia; order Artiodactyla; family Camelidae; genus Camelus; species Camelus bactrianus. Next base: position 30,606,649 of record NC_133564.1, on the reverse strand, counting down.
AAAGAGCTTTTACTAACAATTAAAATGTAGCATTTCTATTTTTCTATATTTATTTTACCACAGTGAGTAAACAGTTATGTCAAAAGCCACAGTTTGAAGAAAAGATATTACCAACAAACTCACTATTAACCGGCCTGATTCAAGAATGAAGAAAAGTCTGCTCTTCTCTCCTTTTGTGATGCCTTAAAGCTTTCAATTTCAGAAACCAAAATAAACCCTGTGAGTGAAAGCACGCCGGCTTGCGTCTGTTGATTCTTCTCCCGCCCTGATCATCGGGTAGGAAATCAGCAAGTTGGCCTCTTCTGAAGCCAGGAGGCTGTTACACCCCAAACTGAAAACATTCCACTCCTGCTGCTGCCTGCCCTCAGGTGCCCACTGCCCTGCTAATTGCTCCCGTCTCAGAGCGGACACCTACAGGCCGCGCCTCTCCGATAGCTCGTGACCCTCGGGCCCTGTGCATCCCAGGCTTCGGAATGTGGAGAGAAGGTGCTGCTAGGTGAGGCCAGCCCAGAGCCCTGAGAGAGTCGCTGCATCCGTTCTGTCCTCAAGGAGGTGCTCAGACTGAGCTCCTGGTCACAGATAACTGTTCTGTCTCCAGGTGATGCTTCCTTGGCCTCTTGGAAATTGGCATCTGGAATATTTCTTTGTCCTTTGAAGCAACTCGGACTTGCTGCTCCTTCTTCCCTGAAGCCGAGCTTTCCTGGGTGGCATTTTCTTGCTTCAGTGCCGCCTCTCTTCATCTCCCTCTTACTGAGATAGGTGTCCTTCAAAAACTTTTTTCAAAAACTTTTTTAACTGAAATGTGGTTGATTTACAAGGTTGCGTTACAATGTTTTATTAGTTTCAGGTTAACAACATAGTGATTCAGTATTTTTATAGATTATACTCCATTTAAAGTTAATACAAAATATTGGCTATATTCCCTATGCTATGTAATATATCCTTGTAGCTTATTTATTTTACACATAGGAGTTTGTACCTCTTAATCTCCCATCCCTATCGTGCCCCTTCCCTCTCCCCTCTCCCCACTGGTAACACTAGTTTTTTCTCTGTATCTGTGAGTCTGCTTTATTATATTCATTTATTTTATTTTTTTAGATTCCAAATATAGGTGATAATATACAGTATTTGTCTTCCTCTGTCTGACTTACTTCAGTAAGCATAGTACCATTTGCAACAACATGAATGGACCTGGAAGGCATTATGCCAAATATATTTTTTAGTAGCTGCAACTATAAATGAACAAAATTCTAATCAATAGTAAAATAGAAAGACAGATGGCCACATATTCATTCAGTGTGTGATATACAACAAGGAAAAAAAAAACTATTGCTACTTACCAAGTGGATGGATCTGCTACTCACAACATGGGTGGATCTCCTAATCATTGCGTTAAAAGACCCCAAAGGTAAAAAGGGTACATGCTGATTGGTTCCATTTGCATAAGCTCAAAAACAGACAGAACTAATCTATGGTGTTAGAGGTGATGACTGTCTGTCAAGGGGCAATCTGGGGACTTCAGTCATTCTATATTTTATTTCTTGATCGGAATCTAGGTGTTAATTACACTGGTTTGTTAACTTGAATATTGAACTGTGCACCTGTATGTATATAAAATACACGTATGTAAGTTCATTTAAGAAGTGAAGATAAGTCTTGCTGTTCAGTAACTGTTTCTTCAACCCTGCCTTTTGGAAGTGATTCTGCACTTTTTTTTTTCAGCTGGAAAGCGTAATCCAACTGAGTTGAAGCCTCCGTCTGCGTAGATTTGGGGGCCGAGACCGCCCGCGTTCAGCAGCGCTCGGCACCAGCCTCTCCGCCCACGTCGCTCTCACAGCCGCCGCTCCAGGCAGCGTGCGCGGGCCGGAGGGGTCTCCTCGCGTTCCCAACTGCCCGCCACCCTCTCCAACGGCCACTACTCGGGCTGGCATCCGGGACGTCAAGCCATGCTGTGCCTTCTGTTTCTGCTCACTGGGCTCATCGGGCTCCAGACAGACGACAGTACGTACAAAAATCCCTCCTCTGACCTTTAGGGAACGTCAGGTCTCCTCTCCGTTTCCCTCTGAGAGGCTGTCCATCCCTATGAACATGCTTTTCTGTCGGGGCGCCAACTGTGTGAGCCCGAGTGCACTCCCACACTGCCATCTCCCCAGTCAGAATCCGCTCTGGCTGTGAGGATCTTTCCCACTGTTTTTGGGACCATGGTGAAAATGAGGGATGCCGTAGTTCGAGTGGATACCTTGAGATTAAAGCCTCATGTCCTGCTCTGTATTTTTGACCTCTGGATTCTGTAGTCAGAAGGTCCGAAGGACCTGACTATTTGTATTGAGAATACTTGGGTCTGTTGCCTAAGGATTACCATAACCTGCCCACAGGGCACTGTTTGTAAAACAGAATACTTACTTCTCTTTAAAAGATTTGTAATTCTAGAAAGAAGCGGGTATTGAAGATATTTGAAAAAAAAAAAGTAAAATATAAGAGGTGACATGTAGAATATTACGGATTTACATGAGGAAATAATGAGGGAATCTCTGCGGTGATGGGTGTCGCCCCAATAAAACATTTTGCACCTTGCAGGGTCTGAAAGGCTACGTGTGCAAATTACAGTTCCAGAGAAAACACGGTCAATATCAAGTGGAGGAGTTGAATCACAGGTAATTAAGTACTAACATTTTTCAAAACTAAAAAGCATGTGAATATTTTGTTTCCAATAACTAAACCTGGCATTTTTGATTCTTGCACACTTTCTGAATTTTATGTTTATACTCCATTTTTCTTAAGTGGAAGAGCCCTTTTGAAAATAAACCAAAATTAATAATGTTCCATAGAACTATGGTGCTGTGATGCTCATTACCAAAGCCTCAAGCCCCGTCTTCTAAATCTGTTTTCCCTCTTGAGTGTCTGAGTGATAACTGACCTGATCTATTTAGAGTCTCTTCTCACTCAGGGGGCAATATTTGGAAGATTTTAGTGTTTGTTGTTAAGGAAGCCTATAGTTTCCTTATATGGAATGACGATTTTATTTAATGAAGCGTTGTATGGGTAATTTTTATATCTCGATTGCAAATATGTTAATCATTTAGAATTCTTTGTGTGCCTTAGTTCATCCTGATTCAGGTATTAGTTTTCTTTCTTCTTCCTTTGAATTAAATAGAAAGTTTCTTTTTTTCTTTTTTTTCTTTTTTTTACTAATTTCTAGAATCATTTCTAAAGAAGTGAAATGTGTTTTTTGAAATGCTACACTTTAATTTTCTTTTTGGTTGGTTAGTAAATATTTTGATAATTTGAGTGCAAATATTTCTTTAGCAACTACCGACATATCACCCTAGTACAGATATTACAAGCTTAAAATTTTCAATATATCATTTTAAAGGGAATTCATATTTATGAAAACTTTAAATTAAATCATTTAAATACAGAAAAAGAGGTGAGGCATTTAACAGCATTTTATTTTTTAAAGGAAAAATATATGGAATTGCTTGGTCATATTAGAAAATATACACAGAATCTCTTTAAAGGCAAGTATCTTGCAGCAGATTTCACCAGATTCCATGATAGTAAGTCCCATAGGAGAAGTAGGGAAAAAAAAAAATCACCTGTCCTCAACTGTCAAATTCATGAGGGAAAAATTTTGACTATTTTGTTCATATCTCTAACTCCAGTGCCTGGAACAGAGCTGGATACATATTAAAAGATTAGTAGTATTTTTTAGCCAATAAGGCTGTTATACTTAGTGATTTAACAAATGCTACAAGCATAGTATTAAACTGTATATGTTTGTAATTATTATAATTAATAAAGAGTATATTATAAGAGATATTCAACTTAAAAATTCTAGCAGATTTTAAAAATAACTGAATGGAACTTCTGTACATGAAAAATACAATATGAAAGTAAAATCGAAAATTAACAGTAGACCAGAGACAACTGAAGAGACTAAATAAATACAATGTATAAACGACTAAGAGAAAAAGAGGATATAATTAAGAGATGTAAGAACAGAATAATTAGAATTCCTGAAAGAGAGAGAAAAATCTGGAGAAGAGGTTATATTAAACATGTATTAACTGAGAAATGATTAAAAAATGAATCTTCAGATCAGGTATCACAACACATGTTTACACAAAATAATCTAGAGAACATTATAAGTATTACAATAATTTAATAAATTCTCTGGAAACAAGAAACAATATAAATATTAATCAATTGCACTTCTATTATGCAAAGATACAAAATGAAAGTTTTCAAAGATACAATTTACATACATAAAAATCAAAATCTAAAGAAATCTAACCCCACAAAAAGGAAAACCTCCTCACTGAATAAAACAAGATGAGAGGAGTTTAAGGTCTATATAAATTGAGTATATCCCATGCTCATGAGTTGGAAGAGCCAATAATGTAAAAATGTTAAGGCTCCTCAAACTGATCTATAAATACTAAATTGTCCATTCTTTACTCATTCTTTCTTAATATTAACAAAATCAATGAGTATTGCATCCAAACTTGAAACATTTTATAAAATCTACAAATATTATACATTGTATGTTATTAATTCTTTGCTATATTATATATATTTTCTATTGAGTAATTTAGTTATGCTCTTCTATTTTTAAGCATAAATTTTGCAGTGGCCTCAATCTTTACTAAGCTAACACAATTATCGGATGAAAATCATCAACATTTCAGATTCTATTTTACTGGATAAATTTTAAAACTAATAAGAAACTGCACATGCCGTATTTTCCCATTCATCTTTATTGTGAAAGCCAATATTTTAGTATCAGATTTCATTGAAATAAATCAATGTTAAACAATAAATTTCTCTCTTTTTTGTTGTATTATTGTGCTTTAGGATGTAATTATTGTGAATATAAAATGATAGTTTTCCTTTTTAATATTCTTCTCACTTTTCTTTGCCTTTTTAATATACTCTCCTGCCAGGTGTCCTACAAGATTGTAATTGAAGGGAAAACATACACTGTGAACCTAATGCAAAAGTAAGTGACATACTTTATTCTACCACCTGTCTTTGTTCTATTTACAATTATTGTTTACAATTCTCCAGAAAGTAATTATTTTGGATTTGTTAACATTTCTAGTTGCTGGCTGTTCATTTGTCTCACTTCATGCTTCAGAAAAAGATTTTAAGTCTATATAATAAATATTTAGAACTTGAATCCATCATGTGTGCTCCCACCTTCCTCCTTCCCAGTGGCACCACCTTTCCATTTGACTGTTTATGTGGTTTTGTGGAGGATGAATTTTCATATTTTTCTATCGTGATCAAAACATAAATATGACTTGTTTTCGAGCTCCCTTACATTCAACTATATTTGAAAGAACATAGTGGATTTTCAAGTGGAAAGACCAGTGATTTTTTTAAATTAGTTTACATATCAGAATGTATTGAGGACTAAGACTGTAACTGTAGTTAGCCAGACTCAGTCCATGTCAGCTGATGGATCTGGGAAAAGCAAGCACACCATACTTAGGAATAAAGAAAAATTAAAATTGTAGTGGTCCTGTTTCAAAAGATAAGAATAGACTTCTAATAATAATGACTGACAGAAGCCTGCAAGTGAAGCTACCAAGTCAATACAAAATTAAGAAATACATCTACATCATTTCTAGAATTTAAAGCTTCAATTCTTTTATACATCTTAAAGTTTGGGAAATATTTTCTATATCTAAGATATGGATGGTACTAGTTTGAAGGAAGACATTAAAAAGCTGACTCAAAATTGCTTCTTCCTGAAGGAAAAAAAAAAAGCTGCATTTTTGCTAGAAATACATAGAGAAAATCCAGATACAATCTCATAGTCAGTTGCTACTTTGGAATGCCAAGTTATGGATGTGAGAGTGAGCCAGTGGTCAGGCTTAAAGCAGCCTATAAATAGCTTTCACTATCACGGGTAAAATTGAATGTAGTTGACTTACAATGTTGTGTTAGCTTCAGGTGGACATCAAAATGATTCCATGCCATATATATATATATAGTCTTTCAGATTCTTTTTCATTATAGGTTATTACAAGATATTGAATATAGTTCCCTGTGCTATACAGTAGGTCCTTGTTGTTTATCTGTTTTATGTATAGTAGTGTGTACCTGTTAATCCCAAACTTCTACTTTATCCCTCCCTACCATTCCCCTTTGGTAACCGTAAGATTGTTTTCTTTGTGAGTCTTTCTGTTTTGTAAACAAGTTCATTTGTATCATTTTGTTTTTAGATTTTACATATAAGTGATATCATACGGTATTTGTCTTTCTGTCTGACTTAACTTCACTTAATATGATAATCTCTAGGTCCATCCATGTTGCTACAAATGACTTTATTTCATTCCTTTTTTATGACTAGGTAATATTCCAGTGTGTGTGTTGTGTGTGTGTGTGTACTCAGTCATCTGTTGGTGGACATTTAGTTTGCTTCCACATCTTGACTATTGTAAATAGTGTTGCTATGAACCTTGGGGTGCCTATATCTTTAGAAGAAAACATTTTAATTGCATTTTCACAGCACATAAAGGAATCATGCCTCCAGAGCAGTCCTGGGTTGGAAGAGAGGGCAAAGTGACCTGCTTCCTAGGAGGGGAGAGGCGATTCTCTTGTATTAATTTATTTAAAGGAGCTAAAACTTCCAAGTATTACAGCCCAGGAGAGGCTCTGAGCTAGGTCTAGCTGAAAGAGGAAGTTCCAATCTCCACTTCATATAACATTCTCTAGCTCATAAGCAGGAAGTTCAACAGCAGAAAATATTATGTCATCATATGAATAAGGAATGCAGCAGAAACAGAACATCTGACTAGAAGTAGCTCAAACCATATGACACATACGTTTTGCACTTGATAAGAAATCTGTAGGCGGTTGACTTCTAGATCGGTCCAGCAGCTCCCACCTTGAGCCAGTGGACGTGGGTCTGATTTTCTTAGTGTTCCCGTGATGCTGGCAAACGGCTGGTTCAGCCGCAGTTACTAGCTCTTTGTAGGACTGTGCCCCGAGGTAGGGATTAGGGGCGCAGCCAAGGTCATCATCAGATGAGACTAATAATGATACGATAAAAAGTAGATTAGGAAGAATGCTAGAAGTGATCAGTGCTTAAGCAAAAATGTAGAACAAAGAAGTGTTGTTTGGAAATCCTACCCTTTGATAATTGAGAAAGTTGCAAATTTTTTATAAACTTGTCAAGATCAGCCTCAGTAAGAAGCTGATATATAAGCAAAGACTTGAAGTACACGAGGTAATGAACCATGTTCCAGAACATCCCAGGAAGGGGCGACAACCAGTGCAAATACCCTGAGTATTATAATGATATGTTTATCGATTTCATATACAATATAATACTCACCTGACTGTCACACTCTCCTCTGAGCTGCTTTTTAAACACAACAGGCAAGCTTGTCAGGTGAGTGAGGAGACGTCTGGAGACTAGGATTTTTGAGCAAAATTAGAACAAAATGTATGGAATCAGAGAATCTCTCTTTCTCTCTGCCTACCTATCTATAATAAATAGAATAAAAGAAATGTATTTTCAAAATAAAATCTGGAAAACAAATTTACATTAAATACTTTATACCTTTATTTTACAGAGCTTTCTTACCTCATAATTTTAGAGTTTATGCCTATAATGGCACAGGAAGTATGAAACCTCTTGCACAACAGTTTCAGGTACGATTTTTTGTATCTGTTTTAGATTTCTGTTGTCTGTTTTAGCTTTGTTATGTGAGTTGCTGTGATCACCTTTCTTAGGGCCCACATGTTGCTAGAGTGTACAGAGCCAGAGTTATATTTTGTTTTGACGTGAATGTAGCCGTTCCCCTTTGATGGTGTGTCTTGAATTAGCCCTGCTACACGGATGGTTAGCCAAACCAAAAATGATCGTGATGTTTTTAAGCTATTACTTCATGACGATGTACAAGTGTGTGCTTATGTTCCTGTGGCAGCAGGGTTGAATATGGAGTGAAATACTGAAAATTTAAAAAAAAAACAAACAAAAAAAACCATGACTTGAATCAGGAAAGCTAAATCTCTAGGAAGAAAAGGAGAATCCAAAGACTTGTCTGAAGCATGTTCAGGAATCAAATAAATACACATTAAATTTCAAGCTCGGTGAGGAATATATTAAATTTTCATCTGTTTGGAACACTTGGAGCTTCATTTAATAGAGTTTGCAGCTTGTTGTAAATATAATAGAGAAGTGTGCGTAGAATTTCAGGGATTACCCAGGCCTGAAATGCTGTTTTTGTTTTTAAATTTACCCTGCCTTACCAGTTCCTTTTGGGTTTTTTTTTTTTAATTTGCATTCCAGATTTCCATGTAGCAAATCAACTACTACTTTGAAATTAAAGCATTTTTATGGAGACTAAGCTTTTAACAGGAGAAATAATAGACATGGTGAATTCATCAGATTTTGCCCAAGAGAGTGGGCAAATGTATGTGAAACATCTGTGGAGTTCTCTATACAAACATATAAATAATGCACACTGTCAAAGAGTTTTATGATATGTACACATATGCATATATATGTGCATATACACACACTCGTGTGTGTGGCGTTTGTGTGTGTGTGTGAATATGGTGAAAGGGAGGGAGGAAGACAGACTTAAAACCGAGACACAGGGCCACAGCATCCCACACCTGAATTTTATGTAATTCTGCCACCCCTAGCACGTAACCCTACTTCCTGCTTCCCAGCAGGTGACCATGAGAGATAAATGTGTAATTAAAGAGACAAAGCAAAAAATGTTTTATTAACAACCTGAATATAGTAACTTATTGAATGCAGGCCTCAAATAAATGAATTCTACAATGCCATGTAAGTAAATTATGTTTATCAAAGCTGCAAACCTGTCTTCAGTATAGGAAAAATCAGGAAAGTTTATTAAATTAGATTAAAAGCATATAAATTTTATTTTTCATGAATTCCACAAATGATTTTCATCCCTAGAAATCGTATTATCTTGTTAACTAAAGACTTACCTACAAGAGAACAAATCAAACAGTTAGATCCAGAAAGAATTTGTTCCCTGCGTCTACAGCCTATTTAACGATCTCTCCACGACAGAGAGATGCTCATAGTGGTTAAAAGGTGAAACTGCCAGATGGCATAGCAATCAAAATGTGTACATACATAAAAATGACACGATTTGGCAGGGCTCTCTTTGTCCCTTCCCCTGACCACACTCATCTGTTAAACTCCGCGAACTGTTCCCTGATTGCTCTATTGCGTTCAGCAGTGCTTTGGAGACAAATCGTTCCACAGTCTAATCCAATCAAATTTGAACTCACTTGAAGGAACGGTCCCCTGAGTCTTGTCAATATTTGTTCTGACCCCAGGAGAGCTCCTCCCAAACATCTACTTCCCCAGCTCTCACTTACAAATAACCAAGCTACAGATGGAGCCTGTATCTTCATTGATTCCACGAATCTTCTACCAATTGCTCCCAACCACAACCTCCGCCATTTTTAATATGCCCTTAGCTTTGAATGTCTCTACACTCTGTTGCAAATAAAGTAATTTCCTCTGAGGGGAGTTTAGCTACTATCTGTTTTATACCCCACTTTTCTCACCAGGCAAAACCTCTTGACCAGTGCTCTGGAGATGTACTATGTATTGGATGTTTTTGACTCACCAAAACCCATATGTGAAGCCCTACTCTCCAGTGGGATGGTGTTTGGAGGGAGGGCTTTTGGGAAGAAATTAGGCCATGACGATGGGGCCCTTATGAATGGAATTATTGCCCTTATAATAAGATAGACGAGAGAGAGAATTTCTTGTTCGGCTATGTGGGATATAACAAGTAGGCTACTGTCTACAAACCAGGAAGGGGTTCCTCACCAGACACTGAATCAGTCAGCACCTTTCCGTCCTCTAGAATGGTGACAAATAAGTGTATGATGTTGAATCCACCCAGCCTACCATATTTTGCTACAGCAGTCCAAACTAAGACAAGCTGGCGGTGGGAACAGTTGCACACGTCTTTCTGAGTGACACCCCTGTTTTGGTAGCTTGGCACTCAGTAGATAAGGTGGGCAGTACCTTGGCAGCTCAGCTTGCGTCTCCTGGCATGGAATCAGTCACCGGCTTATGAACCAGAGCAGGAGTGACCATAGTCTCCGTGTGATCTGCACTGCTGTGTCCCATGACTGATGCCTGGACAAAAGAAGGGAGCTCCTAATTCTTGATGGCACTGGCCTGGAACTTAGCCTCAGCGACAGCTATCTGGAGGAGGGATGAGAGATGCTGGCACGTTGCTCTTCCCAAGGGGAGGTCTTGGCTGCACCGGTCTGGAGTACAGTCCCTTCCTTACTGAGCTTGGAAGCAGGGAAGGACAGTGTGATCTTGGCTCAGATACCAGATACCACAGGGATTCGTTTTTCTTGCTGAATTTTTCATGTTTTCTTGGGTGGCTGTTTATTTTCTGTTAGGACCGTTTGTCCTTATATCCACGTCCAGAGGATTTAAATGGTTATTTACTTATTTTCATCAGTTTCCCTAGGGGTTGGACCTGTGGAGCTGCTCATGGTCTTTATCTTTGAAGAATGATTTTACTTAGTATAGAATTCTAAGTGCCAGGGCACTTTTCTGTCTTGCAGCCTTTTATTTCGTCCCGCTGTGTCCTGCCTGGATGTTATGTGTTACTTTTCCTTGGTTTATTTCAAGATAACGCTCTTCATTTTTGGTTTTCAGCCATTTATGCTGATGTGATTAGTTCCTTGGGTCTTGTGGAGATAAATAAAAACCAAACAAATGAGAATCAGCAAATTAATTAATTATTTAGAGCTTGCCATAGCAAGGAAGTTGGCCACTGTCACTTGCATCTTGGCCAATGCCCAAAGGCAGGCGGAGGAGTGGCAAAGCTTTACGGGGGAAGGAAGGGGAGGCCACAGGCGTGCCCTGATTGGGGGTTGCTGGCAGGGGGTGCTGTAGGTAGGCCAACTAGCAGCGAAGCGCTCTGTGTGATTAGCGTGCATATTTGGCTTTCTCTCCTTGGCTCTCAGATGGAAGCAGGGACAAAAATTAGACAAGCTGACATTTTTTAATCAAGTCTTTGTTATTGGGGCTGTTTGTTTTATAAGTTATTGGTTAGCTTCCTGGATTGTTACTGGACACAGCAGTCTGACGTCCTGCAAAGTTGGCTACTTACTGTCAATAGGGGGTTGGTGTCCTGTGGGTCAGAGTTCTGTTTTTATATATGGGCTGGCCATTGTCCACTTGTTCATTCATTGTCTCAATCAATCAATGTTGATTTCTCACTAAATTGGGGGAAATTTGGGCCATTATTTTTTCAAATACTTTTATACGTGTTTTCTCTTTCCATTTTCTCTTTTCCAGTTAAACATTGTCCCGTAGGTTGCTGAAGCTATACTCAGTTTTTTAAACATTTTTTTATTGAGTTATAGTCATTTTACAATTTTGTGTCAAATTTTTAAAGCTTCTTTTCTCCCAGGTTTCTATCAGATTTGATCATTTCTATACATTTTTATTCTAGGGTGGTTTTTTTTTTTTTTCTGGCCATCTGCAATGTGTAGCAAAACCTATCCAGCGTATTTCATTTTAAATATATTTTTTTGTTCTGGAATTTAGAGTTGGAATTTTTATACCATTTATTTCTCTGCTAAATTTCCTAGTTGCTGCCTTTATTATGCCCACATTTCTCTTTATGTTTCATCACATTTTTAATATCTGTTTTAAATGCATTTATTTACTAATTCCGAAATCCTGAGTTATTTCAGAGTCAGTTTTCTTTTTGGTTTTTTGATTGTGGGCTGCATTGTGGGCCGCATTCATCTTTTATTCACATATCTAATATTTTTTAATCACATGCTACTCATATTCAGTGACACATTGGAGAGCTTGTGATTCTTTGGGGAGTTTTCATTCTTCTTCCATCAGGCAATTAACTTGGTAAGAATGAGTTTCCAAACTCTACTGCCCTGTGTTTGGAGACAGCCAAAAATCTCTTTTCAATTCTTCTGGTCTTAGATTCTGTTAAGCTTTTTGCAATCTCATCGGCAGACTCTCAGTTTTGATGCAAGTAAAGAACTTACACCTGAGTTTATAGCACACATTAGGGGCCTCACTGTGTGTCTCCTCCTGACCTAGATTTCGCACTTGAATTTCTAGGCACTTTGGAAACCAGGGTCAGTAAGATTGGGGGTTTTTGGTGGAACGTGAGTTACTATGTGCTGCCCTGCCATATGGAACGTCCTCGGGTGAAAACCAATATAATCAAACTCAGTAAATGCAGTTTTCTTCTTTCTACAGTTGATTCCCTTCCCTCATTTTTTTTGTTGCCTGCCTTTGCAGTTGGAGTTTTAAAAAATATTTTCTCAGAGTTTATGTTTGTTACTGGTGAGAAGGCTAATCCATTGCAAGCTACTCTGCCATTACACTAAAGAAATTTTGAAATGAAAAATTTATATTTTGAATTTATTTTGTTTTTTTTTTAATTCTACCTTTCCAAAATTAAGTCAGGAGAGCATGAAGAAATAATTTTTTGATTTTTTACCTTCATCCTAATAACTGAGGTTGTCATGTTTAATATATAACAGAAAAAATTATGCAAGTGTACGTACTCTTTTGAACTTCTCGGGACAGTTTTGGATAATTGAGCCAAATGTTCATCTGATAATCTTATAAATCCATTTTGGAAACAATGAGTATTTGACACACACACACAAGTAGACATATGTGTTCTAAATATTTGAAAATAGTGCATTTGACATGAATTGTTCTAATAAAAATGTATGTGTTTATTTTTCAGAATCTTTGCTACTACCAAGGGTTTATTGAAGGCTACCCAAATTCTGTGGCGATCATTAGCACATGTACTGGACTCAGGTTGTGAAAATATAAATTTATGGTTACAAAATGGAATTTTTTTAGAAATAATGTTCAAATTAAAAGAAATATTTTCAGAGGTTCTAAAGTGAGACATGGCTTATTGTGGAAAACTGTCATTGAAAAAGCATAGAGTGGAAATTCTTGTAATGTCTCCTACTCTTCTCCTGAATTAAGATTTCTAATATATTTGAGGACATGAAGTATCGACAGCCGGGCAAATACCAATAACATTGCTAGTTCGTTCCACTCAGGAAGTTTGTGGATACTCAGTAACTTTTTTCAACTTCACCACCTAAGGCTAAGACTGAAGATAATCTGCATGCTAGTTTAAAAAACTGATTGTCATTTTATTGACTTTGTGCATTATTTTGTAAATATAAATGCAATATGTAAATGTGCATATAAATATAAATGCATTATTTCATTTGTCCACTTATTTTTTGGAATTTGTAGGGGTTTACTGCAGTTTGAAAATGTCAGTTATGGGATTGAGCCCTTGGAGCCTTCAATTGGTTTTGAACATGTGATTTATCAAGTGAAACATAGGAACGCAGGCATTTCTTTATATGCTGAGAAGGAGACTGAGTCAAGAGAAATGCCCTACAAAATACAAAGTGTGGAGGTAGGTGATTCATTGAGGAAACTATATGGTTATTATTGTGCAGCCATACAAACAATGTATTTTTCTGATAAACAAATTATTTACAGTAATATGTCTCAGAGAGAGAGAGAGAGAGGATAACAGAAACCTCATAACTTTTATTGTAAGCCTTAAAACTAGTCATGAAGCTTTCCAGAATTCCAAGCTAGCATTTTCCACTGTGACCACGTGGCATTTTTGCCCTGTGACCCAGACCTTTTTTGGTCTGCAGGTGCACTCCTTTCTCTCTATGTATAGCACCTAGTATGGAGTTGAAATGGTAGAAAAAATTTCCTTGTCTTGGATCAATTTTAGGAGGAAAGGATTCAGTCCACCACCCTTAAGTACAATGTTCATGGTGAAATAAAATAAAAATGGCCTGGAATTTTCAACTCACTTTACTCTCTGATAAAATTCTCGTGCTTTTCTTCCTATCTCGCTTTCTCTGACTTTTCGTTATACACTCACATTCTAGATATTGATATTTCCTGTGTTGTGTCTCAGGTTTTTGTTTGTCTGATTTATTTTTCCATTTATCTATGGTGATTTAAAGATCTCCCACTCTCATTTTTTTTCTAAGTCACTGATCCTCTATTGGACATAATGATTGTCTGGGTTAAACAAAATACATGAACACACACATTAATATTTACCTACTTATCTGTTTATTTATCTGTCTGTTTCATCCACCTATGTATCATCACCTTCACGTCCCTTCTCACTCCCTGAATATTCTTACCAGTGACCTCTGACATCTTACAAATTTAACTCTTTAACCCAACTACATTGCAATTGGATAGTTTAGCTGTGTCCTCCAACCTTTTTACCTAGATCTAATTCTTTGGTGCTTACTTGACCAAAGCAAACTTTTGTGCAGTTGGTGTCAACTTTATATAACCCAGATCCAAGGAATTGGTTTTCCTTACATGGCTACTTTCTTTTACTAAATAAAATGGCTTTTACCGTCTTTTGAAATCTAATCCCTGCCCACCTTCCCAATACACACATCTCCTGGCATCCTTTTCTGTACCTTTGTCTTAAATTTTTATTTATTTTGCTAAAATCTTTTCTCCATGAAAGCTTATTGTCCAGTAAATAAACTAATGCATTATTATCAACTAAATATCATCAATCCCAACCTCAAAGGTGAAAATAAACAAAGGTTACTTCAGGAAATCTAAGTCTACTAACACTTATGTTGGTTAAAGCAAAGAAATAGTTTTAAATCCCTCAATCCATTATTGTTTTGTTTCTCTCAATTAATTTAAATGTTTATTTTTATCCTGTAGGCAAGTAGTGTTGTTTGCTTGTTTAGGAACTTAAATGAAAGGCTGGAGTCCCATAAGCAAGACTACCACGAAACATCTGGTGCTCACTTTTGGATGGGAATGAGAAACCAGTTAGAACACAGGGGATTTTATTTGCGTTTTTAAACAAAACCCTCAAATCTCCAAAGCTTTAAAAGAGAATTTTAAAGTCGGGGGGAAAACTCAATAATCATCCAGCCCTAATTTTGTCTTTCTGACCTTTCTTAACTTTTTTCCCTTTAAGTCTATAACCTTCACTTTTCTCACCTTTGCTAAATCTGCATTTGTTTCTCCCACTTTATTGCTCCTCTTTTTTTCTTTTTTAAACTTTTTTTATTGAGTTATAGTCATTTTACAGCGTTGTGTCAAATTCCAATATTGCTCCTCTTTATGTTAACGAAAATGGTTTAACTAAAGTGCAACCGTTTTGAGTTTTCAAGGGATTAAATACCAGTAGAAAGAAAAGAAATGCAGACTTAAAATAAGTGTAATAAAAGTTTCCTCAGTTTTTGAAATTCAGTCCTTCTTTTCTGCTTCTATGTATTTGTCCCGTGCCCGTAGGTGGTATTTTGGTAATACATGATTTTGAGTTATCTACGCTACAGTTTTAAAGTGCCCACAAAGTGTGTCTTATAAATGTTCCCTAGTGCATTCCTCCTACGTTAAATTCACAGAAAAATAATGATGAAAACAAGGAACATTTTACTAATGGTATTGACAATAATGATTACTTTATCCTCCTAAATTGGCCGAGTCTAAATCACAAAAAATTATAAGCCCATTGGGCCTCATATTTGTGCCTAAGTTAACCACTGTGGTCTAAGTGGATGACATCATACCCAGAATCTATATCTTGAGATATCTATGGTTCAGTTTAAGAAATTCAGTCATTTTGATTCTCTGTTGTTCACTTTTTCCTGACGTGATTTATACAAGGATTAACTTCATCCTTCAGATGAAATCCCACCCCTCTAAACAGAGATATGCCCTTACTCTCTCAAGGTCATCGATAAAACCATACCACATATCAATGTGTAATAGCATCATTAAACTAATGCAAATACAGAGCTAATGGGAAATCAAGGGACGGGGTTCTTCAGAGAAGAGAATAGCATTAGTAACCCAGTACCAGTAAGCACACGGAGAGTGGAAGGTAGAGGAAAGTTGTTTTCTGAATAAGTTAAATGACTGATCAGGTGCATAAGATGTGACAAAGATCATATTCTGAAAATGATTTCTACTTTAATATGTAAAATTGAATTTTCAACACTGAATTTGTGAAATAGTGATATGCACTAAAATATTTAGTAATTCTTCAATTTTGATCTAAAGTTTGCGGTTTTTTTCAGCCACTTGCAGACGTCACTCAGTATATAGAAATGCATGTTGTAGTTGAAAAAAATTTGGTAAGTATGTTTTCACTTACTTGTCTTATGTCAATTATATTAGCAATGAGAGGTTATAAGAAAAGTTGGAATAAAATTTTAACATAGAAAATAAATGATAATTTTTGCTTTATCTCTGTTTTAATGAATTGAAATTACTAGTATCAGTAGTAAATTGGAAATCTCTTATTATTTTAATTTTATATAAATAATGCAAGCTAAAACAGCTGTTACCTATAGAATAGATTCTTAGTCATTTTTATTCATCCTTCCCACACCCCTAAGGTCTAGCAACCTCAGATCTTTCACCTCCTTGGTTAAATTTTTTCCTGGGCATTTCATTCTTTCTGATGCAGTTTTAAATGGGATTGTTTTCTTAATTTTTCTTTCTGATAGTTTGTTATTATTATATAGAAATGCAACAGATTTTTGCATATCAATTTTGTATCCTACAACTTCACTGAATTGTTTTTCGTTCTAACTTTTTTTTTTTTTTTTGTGGAGTCTTTAGGGTTTTCTACATATTAACATCATCTGCAAATAGTGACAGTTTTACTTTTCTTCCCAGATTTAATGTGCTTTATTTCTTTTTCTTGGCTAATTGCTCTGGCTAGGACTTCCAATACTATGTTAGATCAATTTGGCAATAGTAGGGATCCTTCTCTTGTTTCTGGTCTTAGAAGGGAAGCTTTCAGCTTTTCACCGTTGAGTATGATGTTAGATGTGAACTTGTCATATATGGCCTTTATTATGTTAAGGTACATTCCCTCTATATCGACTTTGTTAAAAGTCTTTATCCTGAAAGGATGTTGAATTTTGTCAAATACCTTTCAACATATATTGAAATGATCATATGATTTTTTTAATGCTTCATTTTGTTAATGTGGTATATATCACATTGACCTGCAGAAGTTGAAACATTGTTGCCTCTGTACAATAAAGCCCACTTGATCATGGTGTGTGATCCTTTTAATGTGCTGTTGAATTCATATTCCCAACATTCTGTTGAGGATTTTTCCATCTATATTCATCAGGAATATTGGCCTGTGATTTTCTTTTTTTTGTGCTGTCCTTGTCTGGTTTTGATATTAGGATAATGCTGGCGTGATAAAATGCATTAGAAAGGGTTTCCTCTTTTCTTATTTTTGTAAGAGTTGGTAGTGTCTTTTTGTATTTTTAAATATTTTTTATCATTCACACTTTATATCACATTATTCTTCTAAGAATAAATAATATCTAAAAACTAATACATTGGTAATTTAAACAGTTTCTTAAGTCATATTTTTAAATTTTAAACAGAGTAACCATCAATTAAATATTAAGCAATATATATTTAAATCTAAAAGATAATTATCTTTTTCAGTATAATCAGATGGGCTCTGATACTGCTGTTGTCACTCAAAAAATTTTCCAGTTGATTGGACTGACCAATGCTGTAAGTACTTGCTTTTTAGTGCTTTTGCGTTTGTTTGTGTTACTTAAACAATTCTCATACTTTTTTTTATGAGTGTGCTTGAATACACATGTGTGAAATAGGCCAAAAATACATCCATTTTACGTCTCTGTTTTCTAACTGTTTAGTTGGAGTAATAATAATTGTAAGTACCTGATTAGGGTTTTGCAAGGATTAAATTAAATGAAACACTTGACATTGGGCTATGTTAAGTACAAGCATATCAAAATGTTAATTAATACCTGTTTTATTAGTGTTATTTATTACTTGCTAATAGAATTTATAAGATCCAGTCTAGACTTGGGGGAAAGGTATAGCTCAGTGGTGGAGTGCATGTTCAACATGCATGAGGTACTGGGTTCAATCCCCAGTACCTCCTCTAAAAATAAATAAATAAACCTAATTACCTCCCCCCAAAATAAACAAATAAAAATAAATTGTACCAAAAAAAAAAAAAGATCCAATCCAGACTTACAGTTCAGGTTTTTAATATTTGAAATCAGAATAGTGTTTATTTTTGAAGATAAATTCCGAAATCTATATAAACCATGTAGTTTGAACATATTTTCTGTATGTCTTCTATTTTAGATTTTTACAGCTTTTAAAATTACAATAATTCTATCTTCATTAGAGCTTTGGATAGATGAAAATAAAATTTCAGTAACTGGAGATGCTAATGAATTATTATACAGATTTTTAAAATGGAAACAATCTTATCTTGTTTTGCGTCCACATGATGTGGCCTTTTTACTTGTGTAAGTATATTTTGGCATTACTAAATCTGCCACATAGAAAGCATATGTAATTTGGCTTAATTTCTGACAGTTGACAGTCCCTTATGGTAAAAAAAAAAAATCTTGTGCCTTTTTTTCTTATATACACTATCTTGTGAATATTATTTTTTTACAACACAAGTTTTATAGCAGAAATATTGATATCAGTTATTCTGTTGATTGGCTTGTAGTTAAAACTCATTCCTTCAATCTTATAACTATGTCTTCTTATCTTAGAGTGTGTCTATAGCGTATCATTAAATGTGCCTAACTATGCATAAAATATTAACAATCTCTGTCTGAAGAAATACACCTGAATTCTGTGAATATAGTAATTTGGCCTTCTTCTTATGCTTTATTTCCATAAAATATAAGCAAAAATAATGAGGAAATAGAAACACTATTGTTGTACATTTTAATATTTGTCATACCATATTCACAGTATGCTGCACTTTTGAAAATATAAGCTTCCCTTTCTATGTAATCTCTGTTTTTCTCTTATAAATATTTCTGTCCCACATGTATGCATGCCTTTGTATGGTTCGGGCAGGCTAATTCTATCTGGTTAAGGGGAGACCTCAGCCCATAAGGTTACTCTGCCCATCTGTCAACTGCATTGCCTTAGTTTTCTAGGTTTAAACAATTTATTGATTGTTACTATTTTTTACATTATAGGAATTATTATAATTTCTAAATACACTAAATACTTAAAAAAGAACCTTCCATGATTTTCTAGAAAATTCATATGATAACACACTTTCTATTATTCGATTTTTAAATCTATTTTACTATTTTCAAAATAAGCAGAGACATTTAGTCGCCTTCTGTGCTTTGTTATCCTAATATTAGGTGAAAGTATCTATGAATTTATTATATAAATATGCAAATCAAAAATATATTAGGTAAATTTAATATTAATTGTGCTTAATTTTACAAAGTTATGTAATTAAGCTTCTTTTTTAAACTTAAGTTACAGAGAAA
The DNA here is from genome assembly GCF_048773025.1 of Camelus bactrianus. NCBI lineage: Eukaryota > Metazoa > Chordata > Mammalia > Artiodactyla > Camelidae > Camelus > Camelus bactrianus. Next base: position 30,587,266 of record NC_133564.1, on the reverse strand, counting down.
AAACAAATTACGTTGGTGCAACCTTTCAAGGGAAGATGTGTGATAAACAGTATGGAGGTGGTGTTGCTCTGGTATGGTATGGTTTACTTTGCTTGGCTAAGATGTATAAATAGGATGCTAATTTGAAGATGGATGGAAATTCCTGGTCTACAACTGCTAACATACATCTGCTTCAAGTGGTATGTGTTATGTAGTGTGCTTTCTTCTGAAGAAGTTTAATGCTCAGAATCCATATAGTCCAGGAACTGAGGTCAACAGACAGTATGTCTGGTAATAGGTAACGTATAAATCTCTTGAGGCCAAGAACTAATTTGTGTCTGTCCTTGTGAGTGAACTTGCGTCAGGACAGCTGAGTAGGTGAGCCCCAGGGCAAAGACATCAAAAATCTGCTGACTCTATTAACTTGGTTCTACCCACCCCGAAACTTCTTGGGGTTGTGGTTTCACCCATAAACTCTGAGGAAGGAGCAGTCCTGGAAGGAAATGGTTCCTAGACTTGATTCCGCAGCCCTGGGGGATTAGGGAGGGAGGGTAGTGGATGTTTAGTCATCAGAGGGCAGGGCTGCGTTTCTTCAACGTCTCATTCCTCTGAACATCAGCTGCTGCTAATTTTTCCAGCGAAAGATTAGGCAATGATCACCCCAATGAAGTGTGGAGAAAAAGAAAGAAGAATACCAGGAAACTTCTCATACTTCTTGCATTATTATTTGTAATATCCTATTATTTAAATGCTTGAAGTTTAGCAGAATCTTCACTTTCTTCTCCATAGAATCAATCATTCCTCCTCCTCCTCTTTCCTCTTCTTTTCTCTCTCCCTCCCTCTGTCTCGTCCTCCCTCCTTCTCCCTGCCCCTCTCGCTCTGAAAGTGGATGGTACATTCAGCTGTGGTAATTTGACAGCGACCACTTATCAGTGTGTATGCAAGATGGAGGGACCTCGCAATACCTCAGGCTAGTAACAAAGACATTTAATTGTCATTCAGGCTTGAAGGAAAGGACACACAGAAGGTAGAAGCCTGTACCCAGGGGTTCAGACAGTGGTAGATACCCTGGAAGGGATGGTAATAAATACCTTGCTCTTTTCTCACCCTCTTCTCCCCATTAGACGAAAGCAAGGTAAGAGCAGAGAGCAAAGGAGCCCCTTGACATAATCCACTGGCATAATCCTTCTGGGCTAGAGAGTAGGGAAGAAGATGATGGAAAGTTGATGCAGGGAGGCAGACAGGAGCTGCCAAAATGCATTTCTAGAAACTCTCTTGAAGTACATTCATCAAAACGTTACTAGATGTACTTGAAGGGATAGTGTCATCTGTGGATTCTTCTTTAAAATCGTATGTTTTAGTATGGTCAAAATGTGCTATGTAATAAACATCTTACATTTATTTTTTTAAACTTTTTTTATTGAGTTATAGTCATTTTTACAATGTTGTGTCAAATTCCAGTGTAGAGCACAATTTTTCAGTTCTACATGGACATACATACATTCATTGTCACATTCTCTTTCACTGTGAGCCACCACAGGATCCTGTATATGTTTCCCTGTGCTGCACAGTACAATCTTGTTTATCTATTCTATATTTTGAAATCCCAGTCTTTCCCTTCCCACCCCCATCCCCCTGGCAACCACAAGTTATATTTATTAAAAAGAAGCAAAGGCATTTTAGTTTTGAAAATAAGATTTAAACGGTGAAAAGTCAGCATTCTCCTCATCAGTCATTATTACCATAATACGAATTAATTCATTGGGTTAATTTATGGTTTTTTTAATGCATGATACATTCATATAAAATATTATCTCCAAATAATTAAATGATACATGAACACAACCTGTTCATAATTTGACACCATATGTGAATATGAGTGTGTCTTTAAAGATTTTCTTTTGTGAGTACAAACATGGCTGTAACTAATGTTCTATATAATTAACAAGTTATTGGGCAAATATTTTCTTAGCCTGATGCCACCAAGTGAACCCTGCATTTACATTTTGGTAAAATTTCAGATTTCACTTTTCATATTTTCCTTATATTGATCATGGTACCTGTAAGATCTTGGGCCAACATGGATGGCACTTCTGTGGTTAACGTATTAGATGTCTCTATTCCCACTTTCTCATGGAACTATTTTTAACAATTACGTTATACTCCAGGTAAATAAATGATCTCCTAAAATGTGGTTAAATGATTTTTTTCCCCAGCACCCCAGAACCATAAGTCTGGAATCACTGGCCATTATCATAGCTCAGTTACTCAGCTTCAGTATGGGGATAGCTTATGATGACATTAATAAATGCCACTGCCCAGGGGCCGTCTGCGTGATGAACCCAGAAGCAGTGTAAGAGGCTCTACTTTTATATGCTTTACATATGTAGCTTATACGAAACGAAGTTTGGTATGTTTAGCCTGTGAACGTCTGCGCTATTAAAATAATTAATAACGGTCAAATATAAACTGTGGCCAAGGACCCCAGACCAAAATATGTATCCCCGGGCCCGTGCTGCGCGTCTCAGTATTTCTCGTATTCTGATGTCACGCTTGCTTTCTTGTATGTGACCGAACTCTACATTTATCATGATGTCACTTGCGTGATTTGTTAGTTTTACAATCCGATGCCTGACTTGATAAGCCAAATACAGGCCTGTGATGATTATACAAGGCTGATTTATCAGTAGGCCCTTTCTGCATGAATCTCCTTCATTTTGCTGTGGCTCAGCCTGAACTCTTGGCATCTTCTAATTTCAGAGATGCTGTTATTCAGCTTTTTCTTTGTCACTAGAGAAGGCCTTTTGCACTAGTTATCATGCCTCAAAGGCCTAGTGAATTGTTTGCTGTTATCATCGTTATTCTTAGAATATGCTATAGGATTTTATAAAATTAGGACCAAATAGTTATGAGATTTAGGGAAACCATCATCCAGTTAGTGATTGGAGCCAACTTCTTATCCCCCCCCCCTTTTTTTGGACTGTAAGCCCAACAGTACATTTTATTTAATTTTGCTTAACAGTGCATTTAATTCCCATATTATCTGTAATATTTTGCCTTTTTTTAACTTTCCAATATGCCCTTCAAAACAACTTAATCAATAAACATAACTTATAATCTAAATGAGTGTTGAAATAAAATTTTTTAACATAATACAACTAATTCTTGTGTAAATGTGCAAAAACAAAAATTCCACTTTAAAATATGCAACTATGGCCTATAAGATTGGTGAAATTATTAATATACATATAGAAACAATTCATCTGTGGAAACATTTTTTTTAAAAAGCTTAGTATGACAAATTACAACTTGCAAAAAATGCCTATTAATCATATCTTTAAATGCACAGCATCATTTGAATAGCATTGTATGATTCTAAAATTTTGGAGGACAGCCACTTCACTCTTTGTTGAATGGCAAAAAATATGAAAATCTGCTATATTTAAAAGAGAATCTGAATAAACGGCATGTTTGAAAAGGATTAATTGTTAGTCTTCTATCATTAAATTATAGACTTTTAATTGTTAGTAATCAATTAATTGTTAATCTATTAATTGTTAGTAATTGATCATTAAATTATAGACTTTTATTCTGAGGCTAGGCGATTTATGGAAGCATCACTTACATAAAAATTTGAAGTTTGGTGTATTTTCAGTCATTCCAGTGGTGTGAAGTTCTTTAGTAACTGCAGCATGGAAGATTTTGCACATTTTACTGCAAAATCCCAATGTCTTCAAAACCAGCCACGTTTAGATCCATCCTACAAAAGTGCAGTGTGCGGTAATGGAGAAGTCGAAGAAGGAGAACAGTGTGACTGTGGGTCTGAGGAGGTTGGTACCAATTTCGAAGACTATATACCGGAATGACATCAAAAATTATTAATTTTTATAGCGTCACACGGCCATTTTCCTTAATTTATCAAACTTGCTTTTCTACAAAGACCTTAAGAATGCACAGTGGGATTATATTAAATTAATGAGTGCACTAGTATATGAATTCAGTAGTTTGTAAGATGATTCATATAGGCGATTTTCAAGGTCTTAATCCTACAACTGAGCTGACCTAGGTTTACACTTGCCCTCTTGAATCCTTAGTATTTCTTCTTAACCTAAGATCCTCTGACATTCAGAAAGACAGCTAGAAAGCTTTCACAATTGAACAAGAAAACATAGGAGACTCAGCTGTGGCTTTGAATGTTTTAATCCAGATCAATATTTAAGTCAAAAGATTTGGACCACGTATGATCAATAAAAGCTGGCTTTTCTAACCCACAGTAATCTTAGAGAAAGCTGCTGGACTGGAGACAGGTGGAAAGAGAGGCGATAAAGGAAATGCAATAAAGGAGAGAGTTTGTGAGACTCAGGGTGACCTGAGAGACTCAAGAAGACATGAACAGGTGCCGTGTTCCCTACTGCAGTAGCTCAGTGTTCATTCATGCAGGCCCTTCACAGCACGCACAGGGTGTTCTCAGATACCTAGCTGGGTAACGTGCTAAAGGAATTGCTCCCCAGAACGCACGTGTTTTTGCCTTGAGGGGACTAAATGGAAACAACTTGAAAATTTCTAATAAAAACAGACAGGAGTGTATCTTAGTTCCATTAAAAGTCATATGGTTGAGTCCCAAACCCCGTGTGATGTAACTTCACCCTCTGGAATCCCAAAGACAATAGCAGTAGCAATGACACTGTTTAGGAGGGATAGTTCTGGGAAATGCTGCAAATGGACTGTGCCCTGGTAAGTATCCTGCCATAACTCATATTAAAGCTTTTAAAATCCATGATTTATTTTTTGTAACTGACTGGAATTTGTTGCCCAATTAACCCTATTTCACATTCCAGGGTATTTAAAAAATGTGACTGTGTATGAGTGTGTATGTGTTCTATCTCTCCAGCCTTCCCCTTTCTTATCTGTTGCTTTTTATTAACCCTAATAATAGTATTTTTAAGTACAGAATCACAGGCAGAGATGAATTATAACATAAAACAAGGCATAAGAAGGTGAGGGTGAATGATACAAAAGCGATCATTTCAGTCGTGTTCCGAAATGTCATTTTATAGCACTTCATCTTTAGAGAGTTATAAGTAAACTTTGAATATTCCATAAAAGTTAAAGACATCTAAGTACAGTAGATTCATAACATTTGATTAAGGACTAGTCACTATAATGCAATTTTTAAATCATAGCTTCTGTTCAGTTAACATCTTGCCTTTAACTGTTTACGAGAGCCAGAGAACTTGACATCTGGGCTTTGGGGGACTCCCGGGCTTTAGAAAACCCTGCTACCAATGTCGTCAGACCTCCTGGAGGGACTTAAAGAACGCCTGGTCTAGCACGTTAGAAAACCAGTGCGTGTCTGATAAATATGCGAACGATTAAGTGGCTTTATTTCTTTTTTCTGCTTGCCAACATTGAAGTTAAGTATCTGTTTGTATATTATATAATATGCTGTCTTCATTAAAATATCTATTTAATGTAAATAAAAATCAGAAGACACTTTAAAGCTCCCGATTTGCCTTTCAGGAATGTGAGGCTCTGCCACAGGTGTGCTGTAACCGCGCCACGTGTCAACTGTCAGGCAATTCGGTTTGCGATACTGGCCCCTGCTGTGAAGCTTGTGCTGTAAGAGCCTGTTTAAACTGCTGTGTTACCTACATTAGCAAAGTTTCATTTTTTTAAATAATATTTATATGCTCACCTTCTTTATTCAATATCGTTTACCTCACCCCACCAGTATAAGCTCTCAGGAGAGATGTGTCGACCTGCCTCTAATGAATGTGATCTCCCTGAATTTTGCAATGGCTCATCTGCATCATGTCAAGACGACTTTTATGTTCAGAATGGGCATCCATGTGAGGACAATCAGTGGATCTGTTTGGAAGGAAACTGTATGAGTGGGGCAATCCAATGTACGCACATATTTGGTGAAGGTATTTATGACAATTTGATTTCCTATATATGTATTTTTCTGGAAACTGAAAATGGATATTGATATATAATTTTGATTTTTTTAGTATAAATATTTTAAAGGATTACAGAAAGAGATTATCGAATACTGTAAGGGAAAAAAATACATGTTTTCTGGGATGAAAATTCTGAAGTATTTCCACTAAATACTAAAAGGAAAGACTCAAAGTCTATGGGATCTGCATTCAAGGAGGAAGAAGGCAGATGAAATACAACCTCCACTGTCCTCTCACTCTGTAGCCACAGTTTTCTTAGTAAACAGAGAATAAATGCATATGGCTATGAACATGGGGGTCGTAAGTGTAAGTTGGCACATGAACATAATTTAAAACACGCATGCAGACACAGCCAGCGTGGGCACACATTCACACCTGGGAACTGCGAGGGAGACATGAAAATCAACACACGGACTCATGAAAATCCAGGAACTATGAAATCATTAAAAGATAACGTGCACTGAGGCTGAAAACAAAAGAAAAACCATGATACAAACTATACGTGGAATCATTTGCCGAAGAAGATGGAAAGCAGAAGTGGCAACAGTATTCAGAAGAATCAGGAGCAACTGAATGGGAGTATTTAGGGCATTCATGAAATAGCCAGGTGGCTCAGCCTTCTCTCAATGTCTACTCTCATTTCTGCGTAAAAGGAGTTGAAAAATGACAATCAGCTCCCAAAATGAACACACAATCAGAGTGGGTGTTGGGTAGAAACACACGAACACACAAGGAAAGAAACTTACAGGTGGAGAAGTGCTGTCCTGAGGAAGTGGGTGATTTGGAATCACAGTAAGTTTTGAAGAAAGAGAGGAAAAAAATATACATGTAGCTATAGAGAGAGAGAGATTGAGGGAGAGAGAGAGAAAGAGAAAAAGAAAGGAAAAGAAGAACTTGAACTAAAAGATACACTGGTTAAAATTTACAAATAAATTAATATGTTGGTTATATGACTCATAAGGCCGAACTTCTGTTGACGCTGGCAGATAGAATTGAGAAATTTACCCAATGCTAAAAAGATAAATACAAAAAAAAAAAAAAAAGTATGTGAAAGCACATATTTGAACCCATCTAATTTACTTTCCTAAGTCATCTCTGTAAAAAGTGGTTATGAATGATGTTCAAAAACCAGGAGAAAGAAGAATTAAGAAAGAGGAAATGAAAATCATAGAAATTAGTAAAAGTCATTGTTGACTAATATACATATCTCTCTATAGAAAAGACAAAGAATGTTATGAAATGAAGCTATTAATATGTCCAAAAATATGTAAACCTCTAGAAGAATAAAAATAGAAAAGATAGTATCACCGGGGGGGGGGGGGGTGGAACAAAACTCAATTATTCCAATAAGATGCAGCACCCAGAGAAATTAAGAATTGGTGTAAATCAAGTATTTGTTTTATTATCTAAGGTAAATCCAAGAATAGTAATAAAATAATTAGAAACTAAAAGTTAAAAGGGGGAGAAAAACAAAAGCAGTTAGTATATTTGATTAACCCAAAAGGAGATCGGAACAGAGAAATAAAAGAACATAGAATATGAAAACAAGTAGTAAGACTGGTTATTTACATTTAAATATTTAGCAAGTACATTAAGTATAAAAGCTGTATTGGGTATTAAATTTAGGGAAAGAACACAGCAAGAACTGACAGATGCAACTACAAGAAAATGACTAGAAAAATCAAGATGTATTGCGTTGATGGCATTTTTAAAGGCTTTCGAGTACACTGAAACCAGAAACAACTAATTTAAATCTCCTCAGGAGAGAAACTTGGCGTATCTTAGGGGACAGCTGACAGCCATTTCTGTTCCTAGGGACATATGTAGGTTCTGAAAGTTGAAGGTCAGGCTTGGCTTAGGTAGAGATACAGAAAAGTTTCAGCAGTTGGAATTTAGGAGGAGGAACTGTCAAAACCATAGACTATTTTTCCACGAGGCATCCTTGGAGCTCTGAAGCTGCTCGGAAACTTGGTCAGTTAGATGAAGAACATTTAAGTAGGCCTTACAATCTTCCTTGCAGTCACAAGACTATGGAAAACCAAATGGAAGAGGCATTTTGCCTTTAAAAAAGTCTTACTCTTCTAAAACCTTTTGCTGCATGTTGGTCGGCTCAGAAGCTGTTCTGAGACTAAAGAGCATATTATTTATCCACAGCAAACTTTCACTGAAGAGAAAATAAATATTTGCAAGGCTCTCAATCAGCAGGGTGCAAGGGCCACGCCCAAGATAATGACTAAAGCCGAATAAAACTGCAGTAGCCTTGGCCCGTTTAGTTGCCTGATTGGACCTGGGTGATCACTGCCTTGCCCAGGCTGCCTGACTCAGAAAAGGGAAGCATTAAAAAAGATAAGAAAGAAAACAGAAATAAGCCCATACCTAAAAGAGATAAGAACCAATCATTTTCAAAATGAAATTCTGAAACGAAATGAAATGGAAACTCACAAATCTAAGGTGCCCTAAGACACATAAAGACATCATAACGAACTGACAGAAAATAACTAAAAAGAGAAGAACAAAAATGGGGAGAAACAGTGCCTCTAAAGGAGCCAAGAATGAGTCAGTCTTCTAATTTCTCTGCAATTGTGGAAGACAGAAGATGAAGAAAAAAGACCTCCTAAAGGCTAAAAGAAATGTGTCCAACGAGAGCTCCCTAATCAGCAAAACTATCCTGCAAGTCTTTGAACAAATGTGCTTGAACAGCTAACTCTGTATGATTTGCAAATATTTTCTCCCATTCTGTCAGTTGACTTCACTGTTGATTTTTTCATGCACAAAAGTGTGATTTTTTAAAAAATTTTGTCTATATTTTCTTTTGGTGCCTGGCAATCCAAGAAATGATTGCCAGATCCAATGTCAAATCTTTTCCCCTATATTTTAGCTCTTATGTTCAGGTATTTGATGCATTTTGAGTTAATTTTTGTGTAGCATGTAAGGTAGGTAATCAACCTTACTGTTCTCCATGTGGATGGATGAAGAACGGTATGGTTTTTCAATACCGGTTGTTGAAAAATCTAACCTTTCCCATTAAATGGTCTTGGCACCCTTTTCAAAAATTATTTACCATATATGCAAGGCTTTATCTCTGTGATTTATATTTTAATCCACTGATCTACATATCTGTCTTAATTCCAATACCACATTGTTTTGAATAGTTTAGTTTTGCATTAAGTTTTGAAATTCAAGAAGTGTGAAACCTCCACTATTCTCCATTTTCAAGATTGTTTTGGCTATTTGAAGTCCCTGGAGATTCCATATAAATTTTAGGATAGATTTTTCTCTTTCTCCAAAAATATATTGTTAATATTTTTGATAAAGTTTGCATTGAAGCTGTTGATCACTTTGGGTAATATTGTCATCTGAATATTTGGTCTTCCAACCCGCAAATGTGATGTCTTTCATTTATTTGTGTCTTCTATAATTTCTCTTAGCAACATTTTGTGGGTTTCATTGTACAAGTTTTTTACATCTTTAATCAATTTAATCTAAGTATTTTTTTTTTTGATTCTATGGTAAATGAAATTGTTTACTTTATTACCTTCTGGGATTTTTCATTGCTAATATATAAAAATGCAAATGATTTTCATGGATTAATTTTGTATCCTGAAACTTTGCTGAATATATCAGTTCTAACAGTTTGTGTGTGTGTTGGTGTGTGTGTGTATTTGGCTGTGTGTGTAATCATTAGGGTGTTCTTTATATAAAAGATCATGGTAACTATGAACAGAGATAATTTTATTTCTTCCATTCCAATTTAGATGTCTTTTTTTCTCACCTATGGCTCTGAGCAGGACTCCAGTACTATGTTGAATGTGTTGCTCTATTCTTAGGGGATACGTTTATAAGTGTGATAATTTCCTCATGGACTGACTCTCTTACCATTAGAAAATACTCTTTTTTGTCTCTAATAGCATTTTTTCTTACAGCCTATTTTTATGGTTTTAGTATAGCCATTCTAGTTCTTTTTGTTACTGCCAGTACAGTCTGCCTGCATTCACCCTTTTATTTCCAACCTATTTATATCTTTGAATCTAAAATCTGTCAGTTCCATAGATCACATCGTTGGATCATGTTTTGTAATACATTCTGTCAGTCTCTTCATTTCGACTGAAGTGTTTAATCCATTCATATAAATAAGGTAGTCTTTACATCAGCTGTTCTGCTATATGTTTTCCAATATGTCGTATATTTTACCCTATATTCCTCAGCCATGTCTTTGTTTCTGTTGAATAGGTATTTCCTAGTGTAATATTTTAATCTCTCTGTGGTTTCTTTTACTATATATATTTAGCTAGTTGAGTGGTTTGCTCAGGTGTTATAATTTGTCTTAAGACATTCAATTAATAACTAATTTAATTTCAAAAGTAAACAAAAACTTAGCTTATACATACCTCTGTTTTCCCATCCCTTGTTCTGTTTTTTTTCAAACGTTTGACATCTTTATATAAGCCTGATGACAAAGTTCTATAATAATTGTTTTTATGCAATTGTCTTTTAAAATCTGTAGAAGAGAATCCAAACGGTAAACATACTTACACTGTCTATTACATGTTCTTTTACACTAACATTTACTATGTTAGCATTCAGTATCACTTCACGTGGGTCCTAGTCACCTCTTAGTGTCCTTTGACTTCAGCCTTAAGGGTGCATTTTATTAGGTCTTGCTGGAAAGCTTTGCCAGAGATGAGTTCTCTCCAATATCGTTTATCTTGGAATGTTATAATTTCTCCATAATTTTTTTGAGAAGAATTTAGCTGAATATAGAATTCTTAGTCTTTTTTCTCGCAAAACTCTATAGATATTATCCTGCAGTCACCTGCCTCCCTTGTCTCTAATGAAGAGTGTAATCAATTTGATCCTGATATGTGCACCTCTTTAAGATGATTATATGTGGAGTTGCTTTAAAAATCTTGTAAAGATAGATGATGGATGGATGGATAGATAGATAGTTAAATTTGAAAAGATTTCAGTCATTGTTTCTTAAAATGTATCTCTCCCCTTTTCTGTTTTTCCCTCAGTTTTGGAATCCCTGTATGCCAATATTCATACACTTGAGGTCCAACTGGTCCATAAAGCTCCTTTATTTTGGACTATTTGCTTTTCTTTCTGTTCCTCATACTGGATAATCTCCATTGACCTACCTTCAGGTCAACAGAATCTGCCAGATTAAACCTATTAAGTTTTTAATTTCTTTAGTGAATTTTTTCATTTTAGTTAATATAGTTTTCAATTCCAGAATTTCTATTTGGTTCCCTTTTTTATTTAAAACTCTCATATTCTCTGTTTAGTTTTCTAGAAATGTTCAAAAAATTTGAACATATTTGTAATTTGAACATATTTATAGGAGCTAATTTAAGTCTTTGTCTACTGGATTCAAAATTTGGGATCTCTGAGGACATTTTCTATTGGCTTTATTTTCCTGGGTGTGTAATATACTTTTATTTCCTTGCATGTAGTGAAACTTTAAAAAGTGGAAATTGTAGATAATAAATTTTAACAATTCTGATTCAGATTTCTCCAGGGTTTACTGTTACTGTTTCTTTTCTTACTGTTTATTTGTTTAGCAACTATCCTGGACTAATTTTTCAGGTTCTTTATTCCCTGCTGTGTGCAGCCACTGAGTTCTCTGCCAGTTTTTTTTTTTTCCTTTCCCCCAAGTTCTTATTTATTTTTTAAAGCCTGATTTGCTGGGGAGAACTCCAAGTTAATACAATTGAGTGCCCAGCCAACAGCTTGTCAGATACCCTTAAATGCCCTGACTGTTCATTTTCTTCCCCAGACCCAGGATATCTGGGTGAGAAGACACAGCTTCAAGCTTCAGTCAGTTTACAGGACAGCCATAGCTTCCACCTCTTGCTTGTTCAAGACCTAAATATAATCCAGAGAAGAGTGTCTGGGGACTCCTCCTTTCTCAGGATTGTTCTTGGCACATGTAGATTCTTTTACGTTCAGTTATGTGTTGGAGCTTTTCAGCAGTCCTTGTGACCATCTAGTTCTCCAAGGTGTCCTCTTAAATTCTCAGTAGGCTCTTGTTTGCCTCAGTTGCTGAAGTGCTGCTGGCATATCGCTGTCATTTCAGTAATTCCCTGGGTGGGAGGCGTTTTCTCTCTGCTGCGCTGAGCTCCAGCTCGAACCAAATCACAACAGCAACCCGGGAACAGAGGTTTTCTAGGTAAGTCAGTTTGGATAACTTTCTCACTGTGCTCCGGTGCTTTTACCGAGGCTCCAAATAGGTCAGATCTCTTCGTTAGCCGTAAGGCTGCTGCCTTTTGGCTACCATGCCACCGAGGAAAGATGAGAATATCCCCAAATCGAAACATCACAGAGCCCTCTGTCTTAACAACTGTGTCAGCCCGGATGCCACCAGAGAAACAGAACCTGCAGGCCTTGTCATTCTTCTCCTTCTCTCTCTTTCTCTCGATCTGTAGATACCCAAACCAGATGCCTTCCCTTCAGGCCAAAGCTTCAGGACAAGCAAAGAGGTCTCTTTCTTTCTTTTTTTTTTTTTTTTTTAACATTTTTTATTGAGTTATAGTCATTTCACAATGCTGTGTCAAATTCCAGTGTAGAGCACAATTTTTCAGTTATACATGAACATACTCTTTCACAGCAAGACTGAGCATCCATTTCAGCCTGCTGGCTGTGCCGTGCCCTGGCGGTGTTAGCTGGCCAAAACACTCTCTCTGACTGTTACCATCCCAGGGGACCCAGGTATGCAACCACCCACCCCGGCCACCAGAGCCAGGTGATTGTAGGGGTGTCCCTGGGACACAGCCACAAAAATCAGAGCCCCACAAGTGAAAAACAGGGCATAAAATGCATGTAAAACCTTCCCTCTGGGAAATCCTGGCACTCTGGGGTGTGGCAGAGTGAGAACACGAAGATGGCCCTCACCCTCCCAAGTCTCTGTGAAGGCTCGTGGTAGGTCTGTGGATGTGTGTTTAATTAGAAGCCAGCTCCTCTGGCCACAGCTACAAAGACAAGCTCACAGGCCTTTTTTACAGAAAGACTGGGCTCCTCTGCTGCCCCTGGTCGTGCTGGGTAGGGGCCAGTTAAGAACTCTTTCTCCATCAGTTACAGTCCTGGGACCCCTGAGCATAAATGGCCTTCAGAACCATTTCACAGTTCTCCATAACCCTGTGATGAAGCCCTCATTCTCTCATGAGCCCCTGTTATCAAAGCTGGATATTTCAAGGGCTCATCTTCCAGGTGCAGTAAAAGCTGTGGTGCCCAATATGGGGTTCCCTCGAGAAGCTCCAAGTTTTGAGTTCCCTCCCAGCTGTGGATTGTCCAGCCAGGATGGGTTTACCACAAGATTGCGTCTTGGCCTTTCCTACCTGCTGCAGTGTAGCCATCCTCTTGTTTGCCCAGCATGAAGGGATCACTCCACCAGGGTTCAGGTTTTCCTTGCTGGAAATTGTTCCACATGTAGCTGTAGATTTGGCATATTTGCGAGAGGTTGTGACTTCAGGACCCCGCTCCCCCCCCCCATCTTGAATTAGAACCTCTATTTCCACCGGCATTTTAAAGAGGTTACCCCGTTGTCATATGGTTTTCATATTTCTGAAGAAAAATCTCTTATCTTGTGTCTCCTCTCTTTGAGCCATCAAGATTTTTTTGTCCTTGGTTTTTAGCAGTCTTCATGTTACATGTTCGAATGTGTGTGTGTGGATGCGTGTGCATGTAATTGTTCTCGGTGTTCCTGAGTATCGTGAAACTGTGGTGTAAACACTGTACATTGTACAGATTTCTAATTTCAATTTATGTTTATATTTAATTATCTCTCCGTAATTATCTCAATTATTTTTGATGCTTTGCCACGTTCAAGATTTATATCCTTTGTAATAAATTTTAGTACATACGTACCATGGTTCTCCGATTCAATTTTTTTAACATACATGAATGTCTTTATTTTATATTTTTTCTTGAATATTTTACATAAAGACATACTGCTAGTTAAAAATTTTTTCATTGTCTCCATCTTCAATATTTGACTTACAGAAACTGTTTTCGGTCTAAGTGCTTCTCTTATGTAGATACTACGTATCTATATTTGTAGATACATCTGTCTTTTTCTTCTGTTAAGGATATGAAATGAGAGACTAATCGCTCTAATTAAATCAAAAACCAATGATTGTTAAGGTTCAGTTAGAGCTTCGATTAGTTTCAGTCTCTATCTTGTCCCCTCTTGTTTCTAAGGCATAGCTCTTGAGCGCCTTCAACTGAAAGTGGGCCCGGTTACTGAGATTCCGCCCCCGGCAGGTATACAACTGCAGCACAGAAACCACAGGAAAGCATGCTCTGCTTTATGGAGGGCGTCTCTTTATGTTTTAATCTCCTCTTCTCATGTTTAGAAGCAGGAACATGTCTTATGTGGAGGACCCTGGAGTCTTCAATTTTGTGACTGTAGTCATAAAAGATCCTCCAACTTTTTCCCTTTTTTTGTCCAATGGCCTGCTTCCCTACCTAAGCTTATAACTTTGACCTGTCACACCTAGCTAGGTTTGTAAATGACTTTGGGGACAGTATCTTCAGTTCACACTGTCTCTAGTGCTTTCAGCTGAGATCCTGATGGATTCACTGGGGCTCCTCTTAGGTTGTATCACTTTTCTGCATGGTTAAAATCTTCCTCTCAGAGGTTTTTGGCTTAATCTTCCAATTAGAGTGAAACTGATATAATTATGATCAAGAAACTGCTCTTTTAGTGGACTGGATCTTATCAGAATTAAACACATAATGTGTGCGGATTGGATAGTGAATGTGAAAATAAATCTGTTATGACTCCAAGATTTTTTGGTCTGAGGAAATTAGGATCAAAAAATAAGACATTATGTTAGTGGTTTGACTTGAAAAGACATTTATACAAAAACACTGTTGACTGATAAATCATATTATTTGTTTCAAAAAAGTTTCTTATATACTTCTAGACTTACAAAAAAAGTAGAAGATAAACTGCATACTGCAGTTAATCCTAAAATCTGTTTGGAGAGTGGATGAGAGTACTTTCAACTTTAAAATATTTCATTGAAGTGGTCTTGCGTGATTTTTAAACTGGAAGTTTTTGTTTTCAATTTTATGCGCTTATTTTGTGCAGTATTTTAAGCCATCTGAGAATTTTAAGTGTACTCTTTGATTATTTTAAATTAATGCAAGTTCAGTACGACTAACCACACATTTCTTTTTTCAGGTTCAAGTTTTGCTGGTCAAGAGTGTTATGAAGATCTTAATTCTAAGGGTGACCAGTCAGGGAACTGTGGTGCCACTGCTTCAGGGTACACGAAGTGCGAACCCAAGTAAGCTTTAAGAAATATATCTGAGGAACTTTATTTATTGCCTTAAATTTGAAAATATCATGTGATAATTAACTTTAGAAATAATCAGTATCGCCCAGTCATGAAGTAAGACTGTATTTAATCAAATTATAAATGTCTTAAATACTGAATGTCTGTACTTAACCTTTCTCATGTATCCAAACCTATCCCTTGTACCAGCCTGCAGAGCACTGAATTTACATATAGGTACATTCATTCCCCATTAGTTAGAAGGACTGATCATTTTTATTTTGCATCTGTCACTTTAATTTCACAAAGGAAGACAATTCTTTATAGTAATCTAATTAAAAAATGTATACATTTTTACTACCCAGGAAGTAAAGCACTGTGTTGAAGAACACACACTCCACAATCAGACATCTTGATTTCAAATGCTAATCCCAATGCTTACCTACAAGTGTGACCTTGGACATGTGCCTCACCTTTTTGATGTGTAAAATATGCGTATCATTTCTAGTAACATCGTTGGGCTGGTGCCAGTGTGGAATTCAGATACTCTACGAAAAGCACTTAAGAGTGGGACTGACACGTAGTATGCACTATATGAGCGTTCACTGTTAACTATTATGATTGTTATGTATATTAGAACTTGAATGTCACAGTCAATATAATATTTTATTTTGACTCTATTTCAAACTTGGTTTGATAGTAAAAATTAAAATTCTGTAAAAAAAAAAAAATACATTGAATTTTACCTGTGTATCTTTTCATTCTGAGCTAGTGGTAGATTCATGGGAAGTTGCAAAAATAATATAGAGAGAATACAGAGGACCCCTGTCCACTTTGGCTGTTCTCCCCGAATGGTGACATCTCATATGACTTATATATCTTACCTGTAGTGAAATAGCAAACTGAGGAAATTGGCACTGGTAAATTCACACACCTTACTGCTCATATTTTGTCAGTTTTACGTGGATTCTTTCATGTATGTGTGTGTGAATTTCTCAGTATTTCCATGTCCAGGATCATGGAATCTACAAATAAAGTCTGAATTATTTATTCTTTTCTAATTGGGATTCCTTTGTTTGTTTTTCTTGCTTGGTTACACTGTATACACGTCGGTTAAAATGTTGAAATACAGGTGGAGAAAGAAAAGACTTGTTCATTACCAATTTTATGAGAAAAATTTAGCCTTAAACCACTGTGTGTTGTTAGCTGTAGGATTTTTGTCGATGCCCTTTATCTGATTAGGAAAGTTCCCTTGTGTTCCTACTTTGTTGAGAGTTTTTGATCTTGAATGGTGGCTCTATTTTTCAAATGCTTTTCATACATCTATTAACATGAATCTATGTTTTTTTCCCATTATTCTATTGATATAGTCTATTACATTAATTGATTTTCAGATGTTAAAATCATGGGTCATGTTTTTATCATCAACTCTGACAATGTCTGGCTTTTAATTAGTTGTTTAGACCACTCCCATTAAAAGTGATTACTAATGTACTTTGACTCACATCTACTATCTACAAATAACACAATATATAAAACATTAATAGCCCACATTCAAATAATTGTTCACTCCTTCATGTGTAGTGAAGGTGGATTATAACAGTTTCCCAATTCCTGCATCCACATGCTTGTGATAGCTTATTGTTATTAATTTTACTTCTACGTATGAAATAAATATCCAGCACATTCTTGCATTATTGCTTTGAGTAGTTATGTTTTAGTCCACGTTCAGTCTCTGGCAACTTGTCAAAATCAGCATTTAATTATTTTCAGTGACTTACGGAATCCAGTGGCTTCTTTGAGCAAGCGCTGAACTTGTTTCTAAACGTCCTTAAGTTTCCAGATCCATGTAGGGGCTTTCTCTGCAACCTCCGTTCTCTGCTGGGTTCCTGAAAAGTCGCTGGTGTCAGTTCATTCAGCTTTTCCTTGTAAAGACAGGAAAAATTACTTCTAAACTTTCCATAGGAGCTCATAAATAATTTCAACAGCTTTACTAAGATTTAAAACAATTAAAAAGTACTCATCTATTTTAATGGGCTATTTTGTTTACTTTGTGATAAAGTTACTGAAACTGCTAAAATCACCAGAATCTAGAATCACTTTAAATTTTCCTTTGTGCCCATTTGGAACCAGTCCTAACTTCTGATCCCAGCCCCAAGCAACGAGAGACCTGCTTTCTCTTTCCATGGATTTGCCTTTTCTGGAAATGTTGTATAAGAGAAATCACGCAATATGTAGTCTTGTTGTCTCGTTTCTTTGGCTTATCAGATGGTTTTGAGGTTCATCCATTTTGTAGCTTATATCAGTGGTTCATAACTTTCTTATTACTGGGTAATATTGTGTAGTGTGGATATACAATATTTTCAAATTATTTACCAGTTGCTGGGCATGTAGAATGTTTCTAGTTTAGGGCCGTTAAGATCCTTCCCTACCAAATTTGCTACTTTAACTCAAAATGCTGCTGGCTGAGATTTTTTGGCCCTCTGCGCCAAAATCAAGGATGACCCCTCTGATGTCGAGTTTACTGGTTTTCCTGGCCACCCTTGCCCTGGTAAAAAGATGTCATCAGTTGACCTGAGAGAGGGCAAGGGAGCCGACTCAGGCAGGAAGACCACAGCTAGGTGTTCTCACTTGATTTTTTGACAACTTTTCATAAATGCTTCTCAATTTGTTGTTTGCTTGTGATCAATTTTCATAGCCCTGAAATGGTTGTCTTGACAAGTTTGCAACAGTTTTATACTTATTGTGAAGGGAGATAATTTACCTATTTCTTCTCTCTCTCCTAGCCCCCCTCCCAATTTGGATTTAACTACACAATTTTCTTTATTTTGTGCCTGATTTATCACAAATCCTAGCACTGACTCATGAGAAACACTCTCATCTCAATAGGAATAGAAAGGAGATCCTCAATCTGATCAAGCTATATGGATTTTGTATTTCTGCAGGTTACATCTAAGATAAATGCCCTTCAATGTGAAGAACTCAGTTTACATTTTCTAGTCTAGGACTGCTGTTGGTAAATTTTCTTAATTATCATTTGAAGATGCCTTGTTTCCTTTTGAAAGGTATTTCCTCTGCATACAGGATAGGAAGACACTAGGTGTTTTGTCTCACCTTTAAATCTGTCATTCGATAATCTTCTGGTTTCCGTTGTCTCTTTTGGAAAGTCAGTCTTAAGTTGTATTACAGTTCTTTTGTTTTTAATGCTTTTTTATTTTCTGGTTACTTTCATGATTTTTTTCCTGTGGTTTACGGCACTATTATCATGACATATCTTAGTCTTTCAGTGTTAACATTTATTGCATATAATGCTTCTTGAGCATATGCATCAATGTCTTGTTGGTTCAGGACCCATCATGCAGAAAGTAGGTATTATGTTTGAAAAACAGAAGAGGAAATCCAATTAGAGTGGTAATTACATAAATTTTACCCTTTTTTTTTTTTTTTTTTTTTTAGGCTAGAATAAGCTCAGTATCATGATTAAGAGTCAAAAAAGAGTGAAGAATTGTTACCAAAAAAGTGATCAGGCCAGATAGGACATGGTTCATAATTACTAAAATGTCATTATTATTAGCAGTGCAGGAAAGGCCCTCGTGTTTTCGATGTTTCACAATTAATAGCACACGTCTTTTCGCAGGCCTTTGTGCTTTACTTAAATCTTTTTGCTTAAGAAATAATATTCTAGTATTTCTCTGTATGGAAAAACTAATGATTTTTTTTTGATGGTAAATTATAGGGATCTGAAATGTGGAAAATTAATATGCACATATGATAAGACAGAACTAATTAACATTCCAAGTGCCACTATTGTTTATGCCAACATAAAAGGACATCTCTGTGTTGCCTTGGACTATGCATTTGGTGATAAAGCCAGCGACAATATGTGGGTAAGAGATGGAACTGTCTGTGGTGAAAGAAAGGTATGTAGTCTGTGTAGTCTTATTACCAAGTAATTTCCTAATTTCAAATTTAAATGCATATTTGGTATTATCCTCATAATTTCAGTGTACATTTAATTTCAAAAAATAATATTCTTTATATGGTATTATCCCTGAATGGTGACAGATAACTTCTGTGGTTTTATAGCTAGGTTCCTAGTTTGAATGGATTTTCTCCCTTGCCTTGTACACAACTGAAGTAAACATGATCAAGCTCAAGAAAAAAAAAATTCCATTTTACAAAAAAAATACGAACAATCCCTTTTCAACTTCTTTGTTCTCTGGTTGAAAGCATTTATTTAATGGTTACAAGGATTAGGTTTACCTTCTTCTGGACAACAGCTTTGCAAACTATGTATCTAATATCTCCACCCCAAGACATCCTTCTAACAGAGTGGGTGTATTTCTAACTATCATGTTACTAGTCTGTATCCAGAGCTGGAACTTTCATACTCTGTCCCCAGCCACTCAGTGTGACCTGACCATCTATTTATGATCAATATGTTTTTTCCTAGTTCTTAAACAAAGGTGTATGTCGCCACAGTTATAGTGATTATATATGGAAGATGAAATATAACAACATATTTTTCATACTCAAATTTTAACAAAACCTATGTGAGCAGATTGCACTCTCTGACTATACCATTAGTATATTTTGGTCGTATTTTTTTAAGAGGATAAATTCCAAAGCTATATTGACAGCATCATTTAGAAAATGTTTTTTATAAAAATAATATTTCCAATTATATGTTCTTTGGTTTACCATCGGTCACTATGAGCCTTTCTATGAGTGCAGTAAACATTTTAAAAAAAATCTAAGGCATAGTATTATTTGATACTACAAGTAAAAAGAAGTCTCAAAAGTAATATTTCTAAACTTCTGAGCTTGATGCTTACCTGTAGTCTCTCATTAATTTCACCACAACCGAGAGAAAGTTAGGTATACCAGAAACCTTGGCGCCATTGCCCCAGCTCTCTTCTCATCTTTCACGGACAGTCCATCACTGAACTTGGTGGATTAAGCTATTTCACTGTGTCTCAGTTACAACCACTGGTTTCCACCACACCACCACCGCCACTCAGTTTCACTCTGTGGTTGTCACTTTCCTAGACTTCGTGCGGCCTCTCTAGTTTGTCTCACTGTGTTTTCTCTTCCCCTTTACAGTCTCTTTTCCAAAACCTACTTGTATCAGCTTTCCATCTTCCAATTAAATCGCTGAATACAATCAACTGTTTATAGGCCACCTTTCTGATTAAGCTGTAAGACTCAGTCCTTCTGCAATAACCTCCGTCACATCGCATGTGGGCTTTTTGTCTGTGTGCGTTTCTGTATCTTTACTGCACTACGAACAAGAGGAGGGGGTTTTTTGTTTGTTTGTTCACTGCTGTGTTTTCAGGGCCAGAGCCATTGTAAGACTCAACTATTTAGTCAATCAGTGTTTGAATGGCTGGTCTCTGTGTAGCAGCTACACCACCCTTAACATTTCTTAAAAGCTCTGTACTATCTTCCAATTCAGAGTCATTCCCAAGTATTTCTTCTGTTTCTGTAAGTTCTTTGCCTTTCGTCTCTATGCTTGGCTAAGTCCTGCTCAGCATCAGGGATCAATAAACATGTTTTACTGTCCTCAGATATTCGATACATTCTGTGTGTTTTATTCTCTCGTAAAACTATTTTTTCATTATAGTATTAATTACATATTTATCTTTACTTGTATTGATTTCATGTCTGTACATCCTATCCCAGTATAAGCAGGGAAGTTGCTTTTATTGTCTTGTTTACTTTCAGAAAACCAGTCTCACCTAATGCTGGAAACACAAAAGCACTATAAGTTAATCACTTATTGTTAGTATAGTAATATTATTAAGTGAACACCTTTTTTGTCAGTATAATATGGAACCATTTTAATTAGATGCCAAATACAGATGGCATTTCAGTTAACCTACTTCGGGTTATTTTTGTTTTAGGTTTGCAAGAATAAAACATGTGTAGATTCTGCGTTCTTGAATTATGACTGTACTCCAGAAAAATGCAACAATCAAGGTGTAAGTATCAGTACTGTGCAGCAAGAATAGAAATCATTGAGAATGATCCATGGAAAACAAACATACAGCTACACACACACACACGCACACTTGTAAACCACATAAGAAAATTGGCCTTATCTGACCTAGATATTTCACAATTCTAAAGGAATACAAATAATTTTAGCTACTTACTTTATAAGGTGACACTTCTCCTTGTTTCAGATATGTAATAATAAAAAGAACTGTCACTGTAACCCTACGTATTTACCTCCAGTTTGCCAAAATGAATCACCAGGATGGACTGGTGGGAGTGTCGACAGTGGTAACTTTCCACCCTCAGGAGGAGGCGGTGTACCTGGTAAGCATTGATAACAAACCAAAAACATAATTGAAACAACATTTTAATATATCAAACTTAATAAATAATTATCTACTAATTTATATTTAGATTATGTTTCAGTATCAATAGATAAACCATACATGGCTACTTAATTGTGTTTTATTTCCAGAGACTAATATGTTGTAACGTATGAAACACATATTATAAATACGACATGTCAACAAGGGCCCAGGCAGGAAGATAGAAATCACTGTAGTCTTTCATACAGAAGGAGGTCAGTATAAGGTGTGGGGTAACACGTAATGGCAGAGATGACAGCCAGTCAGAGAACAGGGAGGCGACCCAGAGGACAGAGCACAGGCAGCCACCACCACTTCTTAGGGCCGGGTGGACAGTGGATGGAGATGGCATTACTAGAACCAGCATCAGAGCCATCTTGAAGGATGTGTAACATGGTCAGGGCTGCATGCCAGGTCCGAGATCACAGGGAGAGTTGCTCTCCAGCATGAGGTGGGTACGGAGGATGCACAGACACAATTGGAGACGCTGGAGAGAGAGAGGGGAATAAATGTCATGGCAATTTCATGCTTTCTTATTGTCCAAATCTCATCCATTGAATCCCATTGGCCAAATCAAACTAGAAGACAGGAGGTCAAGGAGCTTAGGAAATGTAGTTTTCTACAATTTTTGGTTCGAAGTAGAGATAGATTTTAGAGCAAGCCAGCGTATCTAGTGATGCTTAGGACCAGACTTCCTTTACATAAAAACCTATATTTACACATAATCGAAGCAGATTTCTCTAGATTTTGAGCCAGACATAGTTCTTAATATTTCCACATTCATTCCAGCATTTGAAATATAGTGTTTAAGGCCATATGATAATAGAATAAGTAAAAAACATTATAACATATTTAACGTATTATCAAGCTATTTCTATTTTAGTAGTAACAGTTAGCATACCTTCAAATTAACTACAGTGAATTGCTTCTGTCCATACATATGCATGCCGTTTCTCCAAAGGGCAGAGGGGACTGTGCTTGCCTAGAATCCAGGTTGGCCTTAGCGACATGATTGAACGCCAAAGTGTACAGAATCGAGATTCTGCGGCTTCCATGGTCTTCCTGCAGACTCTGACTGGGTTTTCTAGAATGCTAACTCTCAGTATTGGAACACTCGTTCTGTTGAAAATCATCTGCTCATATTATGAAATTTGACTGAGACACAAAAATACAACCATGCAACGAAGCCCTCCTCAAATTCATGACACAAAATTAACAAGATTAAACGACTGTTTCAGTCCTTTAAGTTATTCAATTTGGGGATACTTTCTTGCACAAGCTCGCTGTCTCTCTCCACCCCCACCCCACAATTTGGTACCAGATGTTGTATTTATATAATGAGAATCTAAAACAGGTAGCATTGGAAGTGGATGGTGTGTGGAAGACAGAATAGGAAACTGTTGAAGACAGTTGGTATATGTCGAAATCATCTTGAGAATATTGCTGGTGAGCAATTCAAAAATAGCTTAAAAACGTTTTATTAGAAGTTGGAGACATGAAGACATTTATTATGAAGTTGTGAATTGTGTGATATCTCTGCTACCTGTGATAGTGTGATAAATAGAAATCATGATTCTAGTCAGCAATATTTCCAGGTAGACTGTAATGATTTCCAGGTCGGGTGATTTAAGCTACCTATGATAAAATGCAAGCCGGCAGTAATTATTAATGAAGGAGCAGCTTGATTTTCAAGTAAAATGTAGCAAATATAAAAAGAGCTAGAAAATGTTTTTGGGTTGAAAATAAAATGAATTTTCATTTTTGGACTCTTCCGGCAAAACTTTCTTAAAGTAAGAAACGGCTAACAGCTAAATTTTAGATACTGAGCAATAGAATTTGATCTCAGATAAAAATTGTCAAGCATATGTAAACACCTGTTAAGACCTCAGAAAAATTTAGTGATGCCCCTTAGACACGTTCATCTATAGAAAAAGCCTAGAAGGCTCATAGTGGACCGCCTCGTAAAAACTCTCAAACAGTAAGGATAGTATGAGTCTTAAATAGGTTATTTCATACAGTCTCACCAGGGTCCAATACAGACAGGCTTACATCAAAGAGATTTGTGGGTGTGGTTTTGTTTAATCAGGTGTATTTTTTTTTATGTAATACTCTAGATCCAAACTTTTTAAAGGAATTACATCCATTCAAAAATGACCAAGAAAATACATATGCTCTTTGAGTCCTACTCAGTCTTGGGCAAGGAGACTGATAAACGTGCTCCTGGAAATGGAATTACAAATCATAGGGTATAAGGAAGAAATCAGAAGCCAAAACTTCATTGATCTGTGTGCTTGTGATTTTTAAAAATCACAACAAAAATAACAGCAACAAGAAATATAGGTGTAGATGGTTTTCACAGGTTAATTCCAGCAATTTTTTTTGCAAGGAAGAAATAACATTTTAAAAAACAGTGGTGGGAAGGACTTCTGCCACCTCATTGTCTAAGGAAAACATAACCCTGATGTGAAATCCAGACGAAAAAGTTAACAAAGAAAAAAATGACATGTATTTCATAAACATAAATGTAAATATTCTCAACAAAATATTAACTCAGTTTATGTAGCTATCTATTTTAAAAGGATAAAAATGCAGACACACTGGAGTTTATCCTAGTAATACAAGACTCTTTTATCATTTGAAAATCAGTGCAATTTACCAAATCAAGAAATGTTTTAATGTGTACAGTTTTCTCATTTGATGCAGAAAAGTCATTAAGACAAAATTCTACACCTATTTATGAACTTGTTAAAAGGCAACAAACTACCACAGAAGTAAACTTCATCAATCTGATAAAAAAGCATCAACCAAAAAATTGTAGCTAATGTAGCTTATGATAAAATACGTTGGTTTTTTCCAAAAAGTTGGGAGCAAAGCAATGACGCCTGCTACCACCACGTCAACATTTTACCCAAAGTCCTATCCAGTGCAGCAAGTAAAGAACAAAAAATCAGGAGCATAAAGTTAGAAAGAATGAAATGAGACTGCAGACAATATGCTTAATTAGAAAATCCTAAGGAATCTACAAAAACACTTCCAGAAGTAATAAAAATCTTTTGAAGATCAAAGAAAACAATGTTTAAAAGTCAGTAGTATTTTATATACTAGCAGCAGTAAATGAAAATCAGCTTAAAATCAGCACCATCTACAATAGTATCAAGATATAAAAAACATTAGGAATAAATTTAACAAAAGATGTGCAAGACTTTTACACTGAAACCAAACAAAAATGCAAATAGATACTAAATATACAAGTAAGTGGAGAAATATGCCATGTTTACCTTTGGAAAGTTTGTTTTTGCCAAGATGTCAATTCTCACCAAATTAAATCTAGAGATCACAAAACCCAATTATAAAAACAGGCAATATTTTTAGATATCAACAATTTCATTCTAAAATACACACAAAAGTGTTTAAGAAGAGCTAGAGAGCTCTGAAAAAGAACAGCAAAGAAGGACAGCTTAGTCTATTTGCCTTGTATTAAATTTATTATAGCACAGATTTAGTATATAGTTACAATAATCAAGAAAAGTACCAAAGATAGTTCAAAAGGGGAGGAAAATCAGTTTAAAACACTGTATTCTAAGAACTGGATATCCACATTAGACAAATGAATCTGAAAATCACAACTTACTTCACAGTTCATACAAGACAGACGATAAATCTGAACATAGAAACTAAAACTATTCTTGAAAGAAGCATGGGAAATGTCTACATGACCTTGAGATGAGAAATAATTTCTTAGATAAACCATGAAAATACATATTGACGCAAAAAAAAAAGATAGTTTGGACTTGATCAAAATTTTATTACATGGCAGTATTTCTTTAAAAAAAAAATTGAGTATTGAGGGAAAATTCGGTTCTTACCGGGATCACACTCTAATTCTTTTCATCTGTATTATGAGACAGAGCTGAAAAGAAACTACATGGAATAGAAGGTTCTTAATTTTAAAAAAATGAGGAACAGGACTATTACATAGAGTTAGAAGTGTCTAACTTTGGGCACCTATGCTTTCAACTAATCTATATGAATATAAAAATATGTTAATTATAAAATTATTAAATGTTGAAACATTTTGTGCTAATAGTCATTATATTAAAATACAGATGTGTTTTTGCTGTTTTCTTCAAATCACTAATGTTTTCTCTCCTAGGAGGCCGCTATATTGAGACTACTTACCATGCCAAACCTACGAAATGGCCATTTTTCTTACTCATTCCTTTTTTCATTATTCTCTGTGTACTGATTGCTACACTGGTAAAAGTTTATTTCCAAAGAAAAAAATGGAGAACTGAGGAGTATTCAAGCGATGAGTATGTTAATTTCATATTTAAGATTCATTACATTTATAATTGGTTGGCATCCATAGTAACTTGTCAGTAAATAACATGTTGATGTAACTAGTAATAATTCAGATTATATATTTATTTGTATATGGAAATCTAATATATAATATATTAATGATCAATATAATTAATCAACAATATTTAAGAGGTGACTAATTTTAACCTTAAAACACCTTAGACTCTGTTAAGGGTAAGTTTGAATAGAAATGATTTCTAGTTAATGTTTATCTACCTCCTTTTAATATTTGATCTTAATTAGTTAATGTATATTAAACATTATTACTTTAGTTTTTAATATTTATATATTTCAAGGAAATTTTACATACACTATTTTCTTAAAATATAGCTGGGAAATTTAGTAGAGTATTTAGCCTTTAATGCACTTAAATAAACTGAGAGGCAGCCAGAGGTGGAAAAGATTAAAAATTGACATATAATAGTAAAACTGAAAAATCTAGATTAAAACCATGGCTAATCTACAGAAAAAAATAAAATAAAACAATTTTTCAAACAGAACTATCTGAAAATATGCTTTAAGAAAAAAATAAATATTAAAATTGGTTTACTTCTCTTCTTGGAAATTGCTATAAAATAATTCCTACCTTTGAGTTTTATATCTGTGCCCTCCAATTTAGTTAAAATGAAATGAATTTTATGAAAATATTTTAAGAATTTTATTAAAGTGGTAACTTAAGACAATATTAAAAGAGAAGACATTGCATAGAAATACTTTGAAAAGTTTGTATAAACTTGCTGAAATAATAAGTAACATAAAATGGTTACGTAATTCAGATAATACTTAAATATATTAAAGGAATTTTCTTTTATTGGATGATTTTATTGTGGAAAAGCTGATCAGAATATGAATGGTAAAAAAAAGGCTTAAAGCTATTTAGATAATAATGGTATGAATATGAATATGATCTGAGTTCATTTTCAGGTAAAATTATATTACTGTGCCTCTTCTCATGTTAGCCCTGATTATCAGCAGAGAATTGTTCTCATTGGTAAGATATTCTCAAGTAGTGGTTGCTCCCAGATCTCAGATAAGGATTCAAAACTGTTTCAATACTGATAGATGGTACAGAGTTTTGTAGAACAATCTTTGAAGAAATTACAATTTTAAAAAATTATTTTTATTTTTAAATATATAGGCAATTTGAAAGTGAGAGTGAGCCCAAAGACTAGACTGCAAAACCAAAGAAACCACGATACCACAGTAAGTACTGAATACTTTAAGGATGAGAGGGAGAGACAGAGAAACAGAGACAATTCAATGTATTAGATAGATAAAAATAATATAAATCTAGATTAAGTGGTGCTAGTCATATACCTGCATATGATAAAAATTAAATTGAGGAGTAGTTTTCAATATTGTAAGCTGTCATAGATGTGGTAAATTTGTCATTTAAACTACTTCTTGTAGTGCTTTTATATATTTTTTCTAATAATGCTTATTTCTTTAGCATTTATGTATTCAAAATGTTGGTTACGAGTGAATTACATGATAGAACTCTACATCAAAATAAGTGTACCCTCATGACATTTGTTGAATTAACCATCATTTTTAACTTGATTGGTCATACAGGTGAATTTTTCTCCTTTATTTATTCTTCCAGAGTAATTATCTTTGATGGGCCAGAAAAATGGAAAAGAAAAAAAAAAGTACATGCATTGCCTGAATGCCTGGGATTCAAAACCTGCACATTATGGCTTTGATCTGTCAAGAAAAGATAGAAATTTTCAAGTATAATATAATATAATACCATAGATAAATTATTTTTAAGGAATACATGTTTATGAGTTTTATACTGCATATTTCTTATTTTTAAAGTTATCTCACATTAATTCTGTTAGTCAGTAGGCATTGACTCTGTTCATCAGTAGGCATGAGATAAGAAAAGGTTATAATGTAATACATGCAATACCATGGTTAAAGGCCACTGTTATATTTTAAATGTCAATGGTGTGTGGTTATGTTACAGTCTCATAGTCTATAGCCAATCAAAAGACAATGATCCTAAGATTTGGAAAAAATTCTCAACTATATGCTACTTATAAAAGACACAATTTTAGTTATATAAAGATTCAAAATAAAAGACAGAAATCTATATACCAATATATGTACCATGGAACTTTATAAAAAAGAAAGCTGGATAGGTTTTAACACAAAAAGCATTAGTATATATAAAAAAGAACGTGTCATAATGCAAAAGGTAAATCTAAGAGAAAGCTACAATAATACAAATGTGTGAGTTGGGCTTCTCCAGAGAAACAACCAATAGAAGAGTGACAGAGACAGACAGAGACAGAGACAGACAGAGACATACAGAGAGATAGCTGAGGAAATTTATTATAGGAATTGGCTCACATGGTTATGGAGGCCAAGAAGTCCCAAGATCTGCCATCTGCAAACTGGAGAACCAGGAAAGTGCTGATAGTGTAATTCAGTATGAATCTAAAGGCCTGAGAAATGGGGGGGCCCAATGGTGTAAGTCCCTACTTGAGTCCCAGAACCTGAGAACTAGGAATACTAATGGATGTCCAAGGGTAGGAGAAGGTGGATGTCTCAGCTCAAGCCAAGAGCAGATTCACCTCGTTCAGAGAGGTCTAACCACGTACTTCTTTCTCAGATTTCTTCATCATCAATTTTCCATTCATGTTCCTTCCCAGTCCTTGATCATCCAGCCAAACCACCGGCTACAGCCCATGAATCAGTATATAATCCCATGTCTGGTTATTTCTCCTTTCAAGCGACTTGCACAACCAGGTACACTGCCAGAAGCTCTGCCCTTTCAGCAGGATTCCCTTTCACCCCTGTCCTGCAGGGATGTCCACGAGAAGGGCTGTAGGATACAGCTCTCCACCCTCAGGTGGGGCCTGCACACTGTACAGAATCATCTGTAAGCTCACCCAAGTCTTCTCTTCCTCTGTCATTGATTGTAGTGGACTCCTTATGAGGCCAGAAATGCAAGCTGAGAGCGAGAAGGCAGTGTCGCATTTAGGCCACTTCTTCTTATAACTTACCTGTGCCCTCAGGGCCAGCTTGGGCCTGCTCACATATTTGCCATTTCAGTTTGATGATGGCATGTTTCGGTGCTGTCTCATTTTATGGCTTCGTGGTCAGAAAATATCCATTTTATGATGAACAGTTGGCCAATTTCAATGAGGGTTGGGGGTCCTCTCCCACCAAGAGGGCTCGCTGGGATGTAGGGGCTCACCCTACATCCTCTAGGATGTCTCTAGCTTCATCAGTCTTCCCACACATCCCCATCCTAACAGAGTCCCATTCTTTCCCAATATATGCCCTCACTTTGACAGTAGACACCCTGTGAGGCTGGGAGGTCAACTTGCATTATAACTCAGCCAATTACACAATGAGGTTCTCCATTTAATTTTCAGCAATTTCAGTCCTGCGGCTGTAAGAGAGCAGTCCCTTCTTCAGGGCATGCCTAAAAGCCTTTGGGTCATTTATGCAACACTTGACCTGGAAATTCAGATCTCGGAGCTTACCTTTGTCTTTCACCATGTTGTCCAGCGACGTTAAAGGACGTCAGTGTTGTTATATTCCTTAGTTTTCAAAAAATGTTCAGAAGTATCATATACAGAGTCACTTGGCTCCTTTCTTCTTATAAGTGGTTGATTAGAAGTATCCAAAGCAAGTATTTTGCATATCTCTGTAAATAGTTCATTCCATGGACTATCAGTGCTCTTTTTATTACTGGAAATAGCCAATGGCATCTTTAAATTTTATCAGATTACAAAGCCAGTTTCAAGAATCCCAGAATTCATCCTGTAAATCTCCAAATCTGTATTAGTCAGAGAAACAGTCCCAGTCTGAAAACCAGGGGTGCTGATGTCAGAAAGCAGAAGAAAATAGAGTCTTAACTCAAGCATAGAGCAAATTCACCCTTCCTCTGTCTTTGTGTTCTGTTCAGGAGCGCAGCGCAGTGGATGCCCACCAGCGTTGTGGACAGTGGTCTTTACTCAGTCTTCTGACTCTAGTGACGCTTGCCTTAGGCAGGCAAAGCCAGGAGTCTGAAACAAGGAGTCAAGTCCATGGAGACGGAGGGCTCTTTTTAAAGTGACAGATGTGAATCCTTGAGTCTGTGCCTTTTAGTTTGGCAGCACATGGATTAGTTAATAATAGCTGATAAAGTCCTTTCCAATGTGGCTGCCAAGAATCTTCTATTTGATGTGTTTTCCAATAAACAACATCTCCAGGTTGTAATCCATGATCCTTAAGGTCTTCATCTCCCTGGAACTCACTGTGAAAGGAATTAGCTGCCAAATTTTCATTTCCTTTAAGTGTCTTAGTAAAATCCAGACAAATATAGATCTCCCCTGAGTAACACTGCTTCATACGTTCCCTCATCTAGTCACACAGGCTAGGCCCTGTCTTTATTTCAGGAGACAGCCAATGTTTACCAAAAGGAGTAAACCTAAGGCTGAAAAGCCCTAGAGGAAACGCTTTTGGCTATGAGAGACCAAATGCTTCTGAAAGTTTTGCCAGTTGTGTTTTGACACTGCCATTGTTTCTTTCCACCAAACCCGAAGACTGGGGATGATAAGAGCAGTGAAAATGCATCGGCCAAATGTGACAAATAGATTTAATTACTTGTCCAGTAAAATGAGCTCCTCGGTCACTAGGTAACTCAGAAGGAATTCCCCAAACAGGAACTATCCTTTCCAATAACAATTGACCTACTGTTAAGGCCTTGCTCCCCTGCAGGGAAAAGCTCCAACCCAGCGTGACCACATACAGATCATTACCAAGATCTATTTATACCCTTGAGATGTTGGCATTTGGACACAGTCCAACGAGCATACTTCAAAGGGTTCCTTAGGAAGGGAAAAGTGAATTTATGACCCATGAAGTGGTTTTCCAGGATTATATTTTGGGCATATAGTCCACAGAGTATATATTTTATGAACCACCATGGGAGAAAGTTGTGGGAAATATCATTTTCCCCCTAAAACCGTCTTCTCAGGTGCCCGGCCAGTTAAAGAATGTATATGCTGGAGTAACAGCCACTGTGCACCAACAGGCACTACGGATTTTTTTTTATCAGGTCCAAACCCTACTTTTGTGACAGGGCCAAAAATTTCCCCCTTTTGTTGCCCCATCTGTTTCTCTCCTTCAGTGATGGTTTCTTGAGCCTGCAGGAGGACATCTTTTGGCTGGGTTAGCAGAGTGAATGGATAGCAGTGGACACTGTGGAGGCTGAACAAGATTAAAGCTGCCTGCCCGGCTGCAGCACCAACAAGATGACTTCCTTTAGCTTCCATGGTGTCAGATTTGGAATGACTGGTATTTTAATCCTCGCCAACAGTTTTAATAGTCATATAGCTTTTAATAACTCTGCAACCTGTTTTCCATTTTTTAAAATATGGAACGCTCCACGAATTTGCGTGTCATCCTTGTGCAGGGGCCATGCTAATCTTCTGTGTGTCATTCCAGTTTTGGTATATGGGCTGCAGAAGGGAGCGCTGTTTTCCATTTTTATGAGCTATCCGAAGGGGTTAAAACCCCTCATTGTTTCCACAACATTCCAAAGTGGTGTGCCACTCCAAAGGCACAGCAACTGCCAGGATAAATATTTGGCACCTGGTCTTAAGCTACTTGACAAGCTCAGGTTAAGGCAATTAATTCAGCTTGTTGTAATGACTTTGTTGCTGTAAACAAGAGCTTTCAATTACGTTCACCATGGACTTGATTGCATATCGAGTTTGGTGACATCTCTGTTTCTCCTTTAACTAGGAACCATCTGTAAAAACAAATTAAATCAGCATTCGCTATAGGATTTTCTTTTAAGTCATTCCTATTAGGAGCAAGTAGATAATCGGTTAATAAAGTGCAGTTAGAGTTTTCTTCCTTGTGGTGCTTGAAGCAAAGTTGCAGGGTTAAGGTTATTACCGTCTGGTGAATCACCTCTGCCAACTTGGGATCACTGAGAACTTTTCCTTTTCCTGAAGCCCTGAAATGGGACAATTGATACAAAGTTCACAGAAATCACAGAGGACCATGTAGGAGCAACCGTTGCCCGTTGCTGTGTGAACCACTCAGAAAGTTCACCGAAACACCCAAAGCAATCGTGAAAGACATTAAAACTGCAAGCCAGGAAATTGATCAGATTTCCGCTTCCATCCTTACTCCACCATGTAAAGATGCTCAAAACTCAAGTCTAGAAATCAGGCTGGCCTCCTTCTAGACTGAAAAGATTGGTTTATAACTATTATTATTTTTCTTTTATTGTCATAGAAAATTCCCTCATTAAATGCCTGGGTGCTTGCACCTTCCAGCAAATATCCTCTCTATCAAGTCTCCACAGATATTTCAGCTGATATTAACAAAACAGGTGAAATACACACTTGTATATATACCTGGTCTGAACCCCAGGCTTGGAGAGTGGCCACCCTTCCAATCTTGTCCTTCCCCAGGTACTTTCCCTCAGACCCCTCAGATACCTACAGAGTTCTCTTTATAGCTTTATAATCACTCTCCATTGGCGCTTATTATTATACTTCCTATTTAAATTACTGTGTAATTCCTGTTTCCTGATGGGACCCAGACTAACATGGCCACAGGCACAAGCTACAGGAAGAAAACCAGTGCTGTTGTGCTGGGGAACAGGAGTCTGACTTCGTGGCGTGGCCAGCCATAGTGAGCAGTTCAGATGTGTGGCCACCTGGTGTCTGAAGGTCAATTGTTCCAGCTCTCCTAGAGCCCAGGAACATACCCCCATTTCTCAAAAGATACAGAATTATTTGTTGTGGATGACATACAAAATTAGGTCCCCGAGGCTGAAAAGAACCTATGGAAGTAAGTTGCCCTGATGCTTTTGCTTCCTTGGCTTCGTGGTAAAGCTCCTCGTGGTAAACAGGAATCTGAACTCTGTCAAGTGGGTATCAAGCTTTCAAAGCGGAGATGCAGGAACAAGAGAAAGACTGGATTCAACTCCTACCTAAGTGCCACTAGGACAAGTCACAGGCTAGCTGAAGTCAGGGAGCTCTGCAGGGGAGGAGGAAGGTCAGACTGAGGGGCAGGGGGATCAGGGCAACCTAAAAAGCAGTAGCAGAAAAGGGTACTCTCCATCCTGGGGTCATGGCCTCAACCGGCAGGCTCTTGCCGCTCTATGGGATGAGGGTCTTTGGCTGCTTTGACCTGATTCAGATACTTTTCTGGAGTCAAGTTAGAGTAGACAGGATGGGAGTTGGAAATGAAAATTAAGGGAAAACACAAGACGTAATTCAGGTGATTCAGGTAGAGATGATTTATTATTTCATAATTTAAACCCTCAGCAGTGACAACAGAGGGGAGGGAGAAATTGTTGTGTTTTTTTTTTTCCTTCTTGGTTTAAGCCAGTTTCTGATGAGTTATTTGGTCCTATCCTCTCTTCAGGCCAATACTGTTATCAACCGTTACTGTCAGAGAAAACAAGACAAAACACAACTCAAACAAAATCCCAGTGTTACTCTTTTTTTTTTTTTTTTTTTTTTTGAGTAACGTACTTCTAACCCAAGTAACTTATTTAAAAGGCATGAATGACTGAAGAGTAAGGATCAAAAAAATAAAAATTGATTGCAGAGAAAACAATCATCTGTTACCTCAACTGCAGATATCCTTAGTCTTGTAATAGAGTGGCTTCCTAAAGTACCCTGCATTTATTTACCTATTTTTGGTAACTATTTAGGTCAATAAAGCAAAGTGCCTTTAAATTTCCATTCTAAGCATATAGATGGATTTTAATTTAGAATAAAAAAGAAAAGACTGTGACATTTATAAGTGCTCTCATATTTTATAAAAGAGAAAAACACCAACATACATGTGCACACACACGTCTATATATCTATATAATGACATATTTTAAAAAGTGATCATCCTACGTGTTAAGATTAATGATGATAATTATTTTATTCTTATGCATACTCAGACTCTTTAAATAAAATGTGTATTACTTACTACTGTAATAAGAAACAGAATCATTCACACACTCACATGCATGTACAATTTATTGACTAAAGAGTCAGGGAAATATTAGGGCATTCCCAGCTCTCTGGATGGAAAAGGATCTTAATGTCATTAACAATCTAAAATAACTTTTCATCATTATGAAAAGTGGAAATGGTTAAGCATAAAATAATGTCAAAATTTTTGTGGTAAACATCAGCACAAAACTGAAAATGATAAAATGTTTTTGGAACCAAGATAAGTAATGTTTAAAGGCAGGAATTTACTAACAGTAGGCTAGGCCGAAAATCCTAACTTGTGTAACGGAAGAACCAGTGGAGTGAGAGATGGGAGAAGGTCAAGGCACACTAAACCCTCCTCACACTGAAGGGAGCCTCAAAAATGCCTCGAATCCCATGTAACTATATTACCTATTTTTACTTCTGTGCCACACTTACTATCAAAACAGTCCATTACTAGATAACAGAGTGGAAAATTTTTTTAAAAATAGGATATTGAGAGGAAGTCGAATATAAGATACGCTATGACTCAGAAGGCATATTACTCAAAAACGTCCCATTGACTAAAACGAGTAACTTATGGAAGTTCCAACTCATTACAGACGGACTGGGACCTCCTATCAGAGTGGGTGGGAGGCATAAACACCCTTTTATGAGCTTTATGAGTTTGGTAACTGTGACTTGTCTGTCCAATGCAACGTAGGGCAGCACGACAGAGCGAGCGGATTACTTGGTTTGGTCCTGGTGTTCCTGATGCCTGCGGTGAAAAGATGATGCCCAAGCATCAACTTTGTGAGAAAGTTTTAAATCGTAGTTTCCAGATCTTTGATGGATGTAGTTTTGTTTATACTTTCAATTTATCTATATTCAAGTTTGGGAAAGATGGAAAAAATGTGTTTTTGGAAGATCATATGTATATCATCTAAAACTTTAAACTGCCTGGGTTTTAGTTCTCATTGGGATCCTCTTTTCTTCTAATGTCTAACAGATCCCAAATATGCAGCTTTATTACCTGATATTGGCTCTCTTTTTATTTTGAACTAATTTTTACCAACCATATAAATCTTCTCAAAGAATCAGCCTTTGTCTTTGCTTTTTTTCTGTTTCTTTTTTTTGTTTGTTTATTTTCCTTTTCATTTATTTCTGCTCTTCCCTTAATTCTTTCTTTCCATCCACTGTCTGTGAGGGCAATTAGTTCTTCCTTTTCTACCTTTTTGATAGAGATTATAATGAAAACAGCCATTTTCTATTGGCCTCTGCCCTGTAATACGCATTTCACTGCAGTTAAAAGGACTTCAGTACAGTCTTGCCTGGAGAGCAGAGATGTGTCCTCTTGGGAGCACCTGAAAGAGTCTGCCTTGACAGTAGGGTTAGGATGGTGCCCGTCCATACTTCATAGTGCTTTGCCTAAAACCAGGAATTCCCTCGGTTCAGACATGTATCTCAACATCTGTTACATGAATATCATAGTCAGTGTGCAACGTTATACTGTCAGGACCAAGAGAAAACTGAAAAACAATCCTGGATGCTATCTGAAATACTCTCTCCTTTTATATTTCATCCATCATCTTGCAGGAAAATTTTTATATACTGAAAATAAAGGGGAAATATCTAATTTTATATTTATAAAATGTTAGATTTGATTATTCCACAGTCTGATCTCTAAATTTACTTTCCTGGGTGAATTAAGACAATAAAATGAATGAAAACTCCAAGGCTCTAACTTACTTTCAGTAATTTTTTTCTGAGTTAACAGTGTAACTCAGAGCACCTCTGGCATCTTTATGATATCAGCCCTCTTTTTATGTGGCAGTGAAATGAAGTCAAGATATAAGTACTCCTCACCAATCCTCAGATAAAAAAAAAAAAGAATCCCACGATTTATGTGCTCATAAATGCTAGTGGGGGTGCACAAAAATCCCACACTTGGGATTTCGTTCACAATAAAACTGGGAATAATAATAATTAACAATAATAAAAATTAACAATTCTTAAGTGCTCCTTAAACAATGATCAAAGTGTCCAATACCGAATGGTTAATCACTTGTTCTGCACTCACCTTGCGGGGGACAACTTGCTGTCACTGCTGCTTCCTTCTGACACAGATCTGTAACGTCGATAAAGTGTTCAGTGGGGAAATGGAAAAGTCTTGTAACAATTAAGGGACTGTTTGAACAAAGAATGTTCTTCCAAGAAACAGAGTGATTCACTAAATAAAATGTCTCCTTCCAGCAAAATAAAAGAAATAGAACAGGTACTGTCTCATTATTAGAACAAATGCAGTCAGCCACCTTGCTTTGTCGACTCACCCCTCTCATCCTCCTTTTATGTTTATTCAAGTATTTATGGGATAAACCCACATCTGTGTAGACAGGCCCCCTGATTCTATGATACCCCTAACTCCTCAGGTCAACTTGGGCTAAAACCAGAAAGTAGCACTCTCAAAAGCTTCAGGGAATTTTTTTCATCTTCTTGTAACACAGACTCACATCTTCCCTTCACATCAACCCTTGGAAGGCAAAACTAGAGGTAAACACCTCTGTAGAAAAATATAGTAATTTATGAATAAGGAATAAGGGGCTTAATAATGATGTACAAATATCTGTGTAACCAGTTACAGAGGATGTGATCATTTCAGTTACTAATCTGGTTTGCCCCAGTGCTTATGCTACAGTGGAAAGCTATCACTATGATCTCACGTTTTACAGAGTTATGGAGAATAATCTTAAGAATATAAAGATTAAATCACTTGCTCAAGACACCATAAGTTATCAAGATAGGCACCATTTAGGAGTGAAAACCAGGTTTTCTGAGGCGAAAAGTAATCTTCTCCCCATTTCTGATGCTTCCTTCTGTCTCGTAACCTGATCATTAACTACACACGCAATTTCTAACTGAGAAATGAGAAATTAAC
Source organism: Camelus bactrianus (assembly GCF_048773025.1). Lineage (NCBI taxonomy): Eukaryota > Metazoa > Chordata > Mammalia > Artiodactyla > Camelidae > Camelus > Camelus bactrianus. The sequence continues at coordinate 30,550,456 of NC_133564.1, read as the reverse complement.
AACATCAGTAGCTAGGGAAATAAATATTAAGCAGGCAGGTTCACAGACATCACCTCTGGTTGAGCAGGATGTTCTGATAAAAGTTGCTGACCACTGTCTGAGGATCTGGATCTTAATTTATTTTTAAATGCAGTGTTGATTATTCTCATGAAGTTCACGGACAATACGACTGTTTAGACAGGGTCAGTGGGCCAGGAGGCTGAATAACCCGCCACGATACCCTTGGACCCATGTCTCCTCCTAAAGTGATACTGGCGGTAAAATGAATGGTTTGCAGGATGTGCAAAGCCAGAGAAAACACGAAGGACACAAACCAGTCTGAACTGTATCCCAGGGCCTCGTCTCGTACCGCTGATTAGAGTCTACAGATTATCCCTATAGTCTGAGATTGTTCCTGATGAGATGTAAAGCGTTTTTCTGTGACTGATTTAACGTAATAAGACAAAAAAATACATACGTCTCACTTTCCGTTTCCCCTCTGTCACAGAGCTGTCTTATTTTATTCCGCTTTATGATGACAGCGGTGGTAATGAGCAGTACGGGTAGGGAAAGGTACAAGATGAGTTGAAATCTGTGTTTTGTACCAGTGAGAGATCTTTCCTCCAAATAACCTTTACCTAGAATGGAAAACATGCGCTTCAAATTATGTCAGAGATTTTATTAACCATATGAAAAGGTGGAGGGGATATCATTACCCACAATATTCCTGGACGCTGAACATTTCATTCACAGAGACTATGAAAATGTAAAATCTGAAAAACTGAACTCATGTATAAAATGGGCTGTTACTAGTGCTTTACTGATGTTTTTGAGTTTTCAAACTTTCACCGTATGGTGATTTCCTTGAATGAAGGTAATGTTCTTTCATGGACCATGTGTTTAATGCTTTCAAATATTTCCTTAGTTCCATTCTGACACAGGGTCTTCAAAGCTCCAGTATAGATATTACAAAGAGTACTGGGGTTGTACCTATATGTGAAAATTAAATCTGGGGTATATGACATTAATTTCTCTTACAATACTACGATTTTTTTTCCTAAAAATCAAAAATCAGTAGTCTCTAACTTATTTAAGTCCTTTAATCAAATATGGAGCAAGAGTAAATTGTTAAAATGGCTCAAGTCACGGCTAAGCCTGGCTTTGACCCACTTCTGACTAACCAGTTCTTTTCGATTCTCAGCGAACATCTGTATTCATTCCTGAGCATCTGATCTATGTGGCTCCTCAGGTCCACCTTTCTGGATTTACAACGGACCAAGGCCTGCTTCCTCCACAACTTGCCGCCATGTTTCCTTTCACCTGACATGAGCTATTTTTCTACCACGCCTTTGCCGCAGGAGGAGCCGAGGGTCGGAAGAGCCACTCTTCCTTCGGCCACAGTGCGGTGATCGCCAGGCTCAAAATACTCCTTACAACCGCCCCAGCGATCCTTTCTTCCCATAGGTTTTTTGTTTTGTTTTGTTTTGTTTTTCAAGTGAATTCCAAGTAGGAGCAGCATTTTCTTTTTCAGTCAGCTTTATGCACATGCTTGGGGTTCCCTACGTATCTTCAAGATAAGGATTATTTGTAATCAGACAGGGAGTGCATCAGGCGAAGCGATCAGCCTCTCTGGCCACGCACTGCAGGTGGGTTCTCTGCACCCTGTATTATCTTCTGGGTGATCAGTGATAGATACCACGTGGATATCTGAAAATGAAAGTAATATATGCCCAGGTGGCCTCGAAAGTCTAAGTAATATTTTCAGGGACCAGAAAACAGATCCTGCTTCCTTCCCTTACACTGTTTTTTGTTGTTGTTAGTTTTTTTTTTTTTTTAATGCAATGAAATTTCTACTTTTAAAATTGCCTAACATTAGGTACACTTTTTGTTAATAAATAATGTCAATGTTGATATAGAAAGAACAATACAAACTTAAACTATCTTAAAGTCTTTTAAAATCTTACAAGTAAAGTAAAACCGTATTTGTTGACATCAATTGCTTTGCAGTCTAGCTTGGAACCTAAACTTCCTCTCTCATATACCATCTTTGATTAATCAGTTTATTCTCTTATGTATTGTCTTGGAACCTAAACTTATTCTCTCACGTATTATCTTTGATTAATAAAGTTTTAAAGACACTAACCAGATTTGATCACATGTCCATCATCAATACTTCCAAATTCTCCTTCCTTTGGTAAACAATTAGGAGGCATAAATCCCTCCTTACACTGGCAATGGTTAAAATTGTTGCAGGTCTAGAATAAGCAGAAAATAAACAATTTTTTATGTACAAAGATGGCTTTCAATAGAGACCAATTCTATACTTATTCAACAGAATTTATTCCAAAGAATTTGTCCATTCTAGAGAATTTATCTTAAATAGACAAATTCAACAAATTTTCACAAATTTTCTCTTGAAATTTCCATACTTTAGAATTTGGCAGGATTTCTTAAGAAAATAAGATTGAGGCTCTAAGTTATAGACTGTTAAGTGACACCAAGCAGCATGAAATTTTTTTAAAAAAATCATTCAAATGATTTATTTAAATCGCCAAACTATTTATTGAATAGTTCAAAGCATGTTGCTTAAAATGAAAATTGAAATTACTTACTCCATTTTTATGACAATCGATATCAGAATTGCAAGCCCTAAGATTCATTTGGTATTTGGCCTCTACACATAGAAACTTCAGACAAAACTAAAATAAAGCAGAAGTGAAAAACAAAGTCAGTCAAACCATCAGCTTGTGTGCATACATAATAAGAAAAATTCAAGAAAATGCCAGAATTCACATTACCAAGAATTTGCACAAAAACCCAAAAAGTAAAATAAAGTAATAATTGTGACTATATTGAAATAAATGTTAAATAAGCTATGTGCCTTCAAATGGTAAAGATAAAGTCAAATGGAAGAAGGTGGAAGTTTTATTTTCTTACCATCTAGCATCAGTAGTCTTCTTAGAAAGAGAAATATCTGGAAAAATAATTTGATTAGTCTCTTGAGTTCAATAATTATCTGAGGAGCGTTTTAAAAAATACTCGTGACTGGGCTCCACACGAGAGCCTTCTGTGAAAATCTCGTGGGGCAGGTCCAGCTGTCATCATGGGCAGTCAGGGTTGAGAACTATCTAGTGAGAGGTCAAGGTCTTAAAATCACTGGTATGAGGAGCAAAGGAAGGTAATTTACTATTCCATGTGGGGAAAAAATGAGAAGGAGAAAAGCCAGGGTAACAGATCATTATATGAGGTAACAGCACAGTTAGAGACTCCCAAGGGTGAGATGGCTAAAAGGCCTTCTAAGAAAAAGGAATGTTTAACGTGTAAATTAACATTTTCCCAATTTATGGCATTAAATTGTGTGACTTTTCTTAATTATCCAAAAATATTCAGTAAATTCAATACTTTGTGAAAGGATTTTGTTCTTGGGTGAAGTTTGTCTTTGGATCACAATAACCAACAATATGCAGAAAGAGGAGGGTCAGAATTCTAAGATACAGGTTTGAGCCAATATCACTTAGATTTCAAGGGGGAGGGAGACCTTGGGTCATATTTTTACCTATGTTTCCAAATGAGCAAGATGTGACAGATCTATAATTATTTTCATGTGCTATTATCAAAAAGTATTATATAGAAATAAATTTGAATTTAGCAATTAAACCTTGAGACTGTCTCTCAAAAAAAAGTCTGTTAATTAAATTTTGCAGAGCAACTCTTAGAATGGTTTCTAGGATTAATTAGAATATTAAATTGTTGTTAGATACATCATTAATTTATAGAATATTATAAGTTTCTAAAAGCTTTCTATAATTACAGTATGCTATATAATTAATTGTTAATACTGTTTTCTTATTTTTATGTATAATATAAGTAACTGTATATGTTAATTCTTGTAACAATCCATTGAGGTAGATATTATTCCCTACTTTTATATTTTATAGATGGGCAATCAGACTCAGTAAGGTTTGCTTGGGGGAAGGTAACGGCTAGGTAGAATTCTAAGATGGCCCCCATACTCTTCTGGTATACATTTCTTGGATAATCCCCTCTCTTTGAGTTGGGGGAGAACCAGTGAATATATGATGGAATATCATTCCTATGATTAGATTATTTCATAGATATAAAAGGATTTTAAAGAGGTAGTTAAGGTCCATAATCAGTTGACTTTGAATTAATCAAAAGGGAGATCATTCTCAATGGGGTCTCCCCTAATCCTGTGAGCCCTTAAAAGATGGGAGATGTCAGAAGATTCTCTTGCTGGCTTGGAAGAAATAAACTGCCATGTTGTGAGAGGGCCATGTGACCAGGACCTGAGGGGGAGCTCCTAGGGGCCAAGAGCAACCCCTGGCAGATAGTTAGGACTAAAATGGAGCAATGGCTGCAAGAAAATGAATTCTTCCAACAACCAATGAGACAGGAAGAGGACTCCAGCCTCAAATGAGACTGTGACCCCAGCCAGGAACTTTATTTCCGCCTAGTGAGACCCCAAACAGAGAACCTGCTTGTGCTTTGTTGGACTTCTGACTTAACAGGAACTGTGACATGGGTGTTGTTTTAAGTTGCCAAGATTTTGGTAATGTTTTACACAGCGATAAAAAATTAATATAGTAACCAGGGAAAAACAGGTAAATATACCAGTTGGCAATTTTGGTCCCCTCATTTTAGACTCATAATAACTTTAAGTGGAGTATAAGCTATAAAAATATTGACTCATTCTGCTGTAGACGGGGAACTTATATCACATCATAAATCAACTATGCCCAAATAAAGAAAAATGCATGTAGTTCCCGAGCCTTCAATAAGATGGAACACAACTCCCTGCTCTTTAAATCTGGTGTATGCGTGGTGCCTTCTTTCAATTAAAGTACAATACAGAAAGAGGAGGAAAAGAGTAATTTTACAGTGAGAGATCTGACAAACATGACCTCAGCCAGTTAATCAAGCCTAATCTAACATCAGCAAGGACCTATACTTGATATGACATGATGGAAGAGCACTTGATCTCTGTAGTTTTCCTCCCAAGAACACATAGACCCAGGCTAGTCATAAGAAACACATTAGACAAATCCAAACTGAGGGACATTCTACAGAATATCTCCTGCAAACTGTCAAGGCCATCAAAACCAAGAAAATTCTGAGAAACTGTCAAGAGGAGGCTAAAGATACACATTTAATAAATCACGTGGTATTCTGAGTGGAACCTTGCAAAAGGACACTAGGTAAAGGCTAGGGAAATCTGAATGAGGCATGAGATTTAGTTAAGAGTAATGTATCAACGCTGGTTCATTGATTATAACGCATAAACCACACCATTGTTAGATATAATAATAGGGGAAGCTGGTTTGTTGCTTATGGGTGGGGTAGTCAATACGGGGAGGGGGGAAATCAGGGCAGGGGTCCAAAATTGAATATGGTGATGACTGGGCAACTCTATACATTAGTCAAAAGCAATGAATTGTACACTTACCATGGGTGAATTTTATGGTAAATAATACCTCAATAAGGCTGTTTAAAATGCACTGGTTGGTATACTGTCAAAATGATTATAACCACAAAAAATAATGTTTAAAACATTAAAATTTTTTAGTTCTAATTACCATATAAGGTCCACACATACTGCCATCTTCCACAAATGTCTCATCTCTTTCTTCAGGTCTATCAATTGTGGTCATTGTTCCTTTAACTGGCTTATCCGTGTGTAGAAATGTAGATGTGCATATTTCCCCTCGCACATGTGTGTAAATCACAGATAAATTTGGATGTGTTACTATAGCTTTGTGTGGCCAGGCACACACTAATTTTCCACATAGGGCATGACTAGAAGCATAAGGAAGAAAAAGATTATATTACTATTTACTGAAATAACATAGATGCCTGCTATAGCTGAGTTTTAAAAGTATTTTACTCATTTTGATCCAAGTTTTACATATTTTTCCCAGTAAACTTTTTGAGCACACTGATTCATGTATGACTTGGCTCTTTTTGTTTTGTGAGGAAACGTGGCAAGGTAAAAATCACTTTTGCATCTGGCGGCCCTGATCTGTTCTATATTAGCTTCTGAAATGTGAGCAAATGATCACTGGACTTCAATTTTTTTCCATTAGTAAAATGAGATAAATAATTCTAACTACAAATACTTCATGTATATAAATATATTTATAATATATAGAATAAACATATGATGTATGTAAATGACCTAACACAATGCCTAGCACATCCCAGCAGTAAATAGAGGCAAGTTTTCATTGTTGTAACATTATAGGCAATGAATACATGTTATTTGTAGGCAACAGGTAATACTATTTAGCTCAGATCATGAAACAAAAAGCACCTGTTATAAAATGCCACCTTAACTTGTACAAAATAATATATTCTAGAATCTTAGCAATATGTAACCTATACTCCAAATGAAATTATGATTTTATAAGTACATACCGGAAATCACAAAATCCTCGGCCACAGTTTCCAAATTTATCTGCTCTTGTATTTATTTCATCAAAACAAGCAAATGGACCACCTCTAGCACCTAAAAGAAAAAAAAAAAAGCCTTAAGTAAATTATAACACATAATTCCAACTACCATTATAGAAATAAAAGACTCAGTCTGGAAATTATAATATGATCCCTAGGAAGGTTTATAATTACCTGGCATTAAAATGTTGCTGGGGATAAATCAAGATTAGTTAAGTAAAAAGCAACATTACTCAAATGGCTACATATGGAAAAACACAGGCTGTTAGAAAAATAAGCTGCCATTGCTCTATTTCCTCTAAATTGTTTACTTTCTGCCTTAGCTACCTATCCACTGTGAAAGGATAGTTTCCTCTCATTACAAAATAAAAGGAAAGCGATAGTATTCACAATGCAATACTGAGCAGTGATTTAACTCTTCTTATTCCAAACTAGGGTCCTCATCTCTGTTCCCTAGTATCCTAACAATCGCTGAACTAGAACTACTGAATTTGAAAATTAGGAAACATGTGAATGTTCAACTACTTTAGCCCTTTTAAATATTTAGTTGTATCTAATTTTAAGGTCATGAAAAATTAAAAGGTATGTAAGGCTGCCCCATCGCTTTGACTTGGTGATTTGGAGGTGGGTGGTGTTGATCATGTTCATCACACATAAATAAGAACTGAGATCTTTTGTTGTCACCACTTTTAATTGACAAGGGTGCTCTCTTCAGCAATTTCACAGATTTTCATAGCTGGAGAACATGGTCTATAAATTTCACTCTCTCTCCTGAAAGACACAATCCATCCATACATCTACAGGATTCTATAAAACAGGCCAAAATAGATTCGTAGCAAGAATCCACCATAATCAGCAGCAATTCTTTTGAAAAGGCCTGCTCTTCAACTCACCAGTAAGTAATTGGCTTCTGTTTGCTTTCCTATACTCAAAATACAGATTTGATTAAATCTAACTTCCCAATTCTCCCAAATTCTATACATGGCCAGAATTGAAAAGGTGCAAAACTTAAGGTGACCATTTCTTTAAATGTGCAGACACCTATGCAGGGATACAGGGATCATGAAAATCAGAGAAATATGACACCACAAAAAGAACACAATAAAACTCCAGAAAATGGCCCCAAAGGAGTAGATACCCAGAAAATGTTTGACAAATAATTCAAAATAATTGCTCTAAAGATACTAGGAAAGCCACAAAAGCAAACAGACAAGCAATTTAGGATATAGAGAAAATAATACAAGAACAAATTAAGAGGTTCAATGAGGAGGTAGAAAATATTAAAAAAAACAAAAAAATGTTGGAGATGAAGAATCCAATGACTGAACTGAAGAATTCAACAGACCTAAAGAAACACGCAATGTGAAAGTGAGGGGATGGAAAAGATGTTTTATGAAATGAAAATGAAAAAAGAAAAAGCTGGGGTAGCAATACTCGTATCAGACAAAGGAGACTTAAGTCCATAATAAAAGACAGAGAAGGTCATTATATAATGATAAAGGGGCCCACAGAGAAGAGAATGTAACATTTGTAAACATGTATGCACCTACTATAAGAGCACCTGAATATAAAGCAAATATTAATAGACATTCAGGGAGAAACTGACAGTAATGCAATATTAGTAAGGGAATTTTAATGTCCGTCTTAGATCAATGGATAGATCATCCAGACAGAAAAATCAACAACAAGGAAACCATTCTGGCCTTAAATGACACATTAGACAAGTTGGACTTGATAGATACCTACAGAACAGTTCATCGAAAATCATGAGAATACACATTCTCATCAAGTGCACATTTCTACTCTCCAGGAGAGGTCAATGAAATCAAGAGATGCTTTTTTTGAGAAAATAAACATAATGGGTAAGCCATTAGCCAGGCTCATTAAGAAAAAAGACAGAGAGAAAAAAAAAGAAAAAAGACAAAAGACAGAGGACTCAAATACATGAAATTAGAAATAAAAAAGCAGAAATTACAACAATATCACAGAAATACAAACAATCATATAATGATACTATGAACTTATAAATCAACAAATTGGACAACCTAGAAGAAAAAGGTTAAATCCTATAAACATATAATCTTCCAAAACTGAATCAGGAAGAAACAGATCACCTGAACAGACATAGATTGCTGGTATTGAAATTAAATGAATAATCAAAAAACTCCCAACAAACAAAAAGTCCAAGACCAGACAGCTTCACATGGGAATTCTACCAGACATTTAAGGAAATGGTAATACCTCTCATTCTCCAACTATGGGTATCAAATGGGCATCAAAGGAAGGAAATAATGGAATGAAGCTTTAAAAAAAATTAGCCTGGATTATTATAAAGAATCTTAAAAAGACGTAGTTCCAAATGTCAAATAAAGTAGGTATTTTGTTTGCCTTTCTACAAATTTTATGTTAAAATACACACAGAGTTTACCATCTTAACTATTTTTAAGTACAGGGTTAAGTGATCATACATTCACATTGTTCTGCAACCATCACTGCTGTCCATCCCCATAGTTCTGTTTATCTTGTAAAATGGAAACTTTATACCAACAGAGTAATAACTCTCCATTCTTCCCTCCTCTGACCCCCTAGCAACCACCATTCTACTTTCTGTTTCTATGATATTGATTATGCTAAGTGCCTCTTTTCAGTGGAATCACACAGTATTTGTCTTTTTGTAACTGGCTTAGTTCACTTATTGTAATGTCCTCAAGGTTCATCCATGTGGTAGCTTATTGCAAAATGTCCACCATTTTTGAGACTAAATAAGATTCCGGTGTTTATATGCACCACATTTTGCTTTATCCATTCATCCATTGGTAGACATTTGGGTTGCTTCCAAGTTTTAGCTCCTATGAATAATGCTGCTATGAACGTGGGTGTACAAATGCCTCTTCCAGATACTGCCTTGAGTTCTTTTGGGTATACCCAGAAGAGGAATTGCTGGGCCATATGGTAATTCTATCTCTCATTTTCTGAGGAGTCTTCATACACAGTACTGTGGCTGTATCATTTTACATTCCCACCAGCAGTACACAATGTTTCCAGTTTTTCCATATCCTTGTCAACATTTGCTGTTTTTTGGTTTATTGACAGAAGCCATCCTAATGGGTGTGAGGTGGTATCTCATTGTAGTTTTGATTTGCATTTTCCTAATGATTGGTGATGTTGATCTTCTTTTCATGTGCTTGTTGGCCATCTGTATATTTTCTTTGGAGAAATATTTAAGTAATATGCCTTTTTTGAATCGGGCTGTTTGCTTTCTGTTGTTGACTTTTAGGAGTTTTCTATATATTCTGCATATTAACTTCTTATCAGATATATAATTTGCAAGTATTTTCTCACAGGGGAGCTACAAAACAGCCAGAAAGCAATTAATGAGATGGCATTAGTAAGTCCTTGTATTTGCGGTCAGATCATTCTTTCTTGTAGGGACTGTTCTGTGCATTGTAGGATACTGAACAGCAACCCTGAATTCTGCTCTCTAGAAGCCAGCTGTGGAAACCAAAAATGTGTGCAGGCACTGTGTCTGGCAGGAAAAGGCCATGAATGCTGCTAAAAATGCTAAAATGCAATCCCCTACCTCTCAGAACAAGAATTGTCTGGCCTAAAATACCAACAGTGCCGAGGCTGAGAAAGCCTGATGTAATTTGGTTATGTACTCACGTTCTTTACGCGTCACACAGTTCAATTTCGTGACAAATCCCCCTAATAATATATGTGACTTAACAACCAGCTAGACTTTCTACATTCTAGAGGACGAACATCACCACGAGTGGGATGGGATCCACACTGTAACATCATTCTATAGTACACCTAGAATAGAAAGCTTCTGCGTGTGAGAGCATGCTGTAAACTAGACTTTTCCAGAAACAAAGGAACTTAGAGAAAGTGGTACATTTCCAGTGGAGGTGCATTTACTAACCTAAGAAAGAAAGAAAAAAAAAAAACCTTACTGCTTAAACTCAAGGTTCTTTACCGTAGATCTATAGATTTCTCTACTTTAAATGATATCGCTTTATGTATAAACTGTGTCTTTCAGTATTACAACCGCATAAGTATATTTTGGCAGAAACGATAATTTGGTGGTACATGATGGCTTGTATTGCGTCTGTGGAATACGATTTTTATGGGCTGTTGTTGCCTGAAAATCATATTTTTTATCTTGGAAATATAATGCCTATTTTAGAATTATATCACCCCCTACTCAATACTGTTCTAATTAACTAGTGTCCATGACAGAGATGAATTATACTTAATTTGGATGGAAATACAATGACGATTGAGGGAAATTTTGCAACAGCCTCCTTTGCCCCCAAGTTTTGCAGAAGGATTAGAAAATGGGATTGTTTTCCAAAAATAAGTACAAAAACTGAATGACAGTTAGGCCTAGACTCATCATGCTCTAAATTCATTAGCAAAAATTGCCACTTGTGCTGGACAGGCATTACTTTGAAATCAAAACGCTTTAGATGTTATACTTGCCTCCAGGGAGAAATCTGTACCATTAATGGAGAAGATTGTTTTACTTACACACATGTAATCCTCACAGAGGGCTTAATATCACTCAGAATCACTGCTAATACTAAAGAAACAGTAAATAAAATAAACAACCTGAGGGACACCTAGCCGACATCCCACTACCTGGCTCTAAATTTATGTGGTCAGAACTGAGATTTATTTTCCTGGTTTTACTTGGGGGAACATTGAATCATGGATCTGGATTGTTTTTCTTCCCAATTTTACTGGCCATTTGTTTGACTGTATCTCTTTTGTTTCAATTATGTTTTAAATACTACTTTAATGGAGCCATTGTCCTGTCAGATGGTGTAACTATAACTCTGGTGGAAAAGCAGAAAAAAATTATAAAAATCACCAAAACCTGTATCTCATCTCATATCCTTCTTAAATCTCTGGCATTCATATCCCTCTAGACAATACTTAGAGTCCTCTCTTATAACCTGGCTAAGGAAGGCCAAAAGGGAGGACAGAGAATGAAAAATTTCTCTCTCTCAAAGAACATGAGCTTCTCATGTGCAAGAGATTGTATATTTCAATGAAGCTAATGATTCACAGATTTACAGAAAGCTATCAAACTGGGCAAGACCAGTTCCAAGTTGAAGCCTTCATTCAACAGCAAGACCTTTTGAACACACCCACTTTTGAAATTCACCCAATCAGTGATTAGCCCTGCTTTGTTCTAGTAAAAATGCTTGTTTTATTTAAATCTAAACTAAACTGCACCACCACAAGTTCTATATAATTGATGAAATAAGATGATTTTTAAGGCAGCTCAAGAAAATTTTCAAATAAAATTCTTTCTCTGCCCATTTGGGCCAATACCTCTCTTACTGAGAATCTACATTATACATAACCAGACCTCCCTGGAAGACACTGGAATGTCTGCTCCAACAAAAAGAGCAATTTTCTCCTGGCATCAGCAAGGTAACTCCTTGGGAGATAACATTCCTTTCTCAATCCTGTAAGGGGTCACGATGACCCACTACTTGGCCTTTTACGTGCAGATCTGGACTATATACACTGTCAGTATGTTACTTTGATGTATGACCTTTTGTCTAGAAAACATATATAACTATGCTTTGACCTCTAATGGGCAGAACAGTCAGTCCTCAGAGCTTTCTGAAAGACTATCTCCTGGGTTATAATCCTCATGTTGGCTCAAATAACATTCCCTATTTCTTTCTTAGATTGACTACTACTTAATTTTTTGTCAACATAATCTTCCAAGAAGCTACATTTCCACTTGAGGTTTATCTCTTATGCAAAGAAGGAATCTTTATAAATTCAGAGGTTTTTTTTTTTATTCATAATGAAGAAAATTTTATTTCTAAAACAATAAAATAAAAATAAATAAAAAAAAGAAAATTTTATTTCTTTTAACACTACTCCACACTAGGTCTACACATAATATATACTCATTTTAAAATTACACGTACATTTTTGTTTCATAGAATTGAACAATGGAGCTTGGAATAATTGGCTTTTAGGAACAAAGAAGGAAAAGGATGGTCATTACCTCTTCCAAGTAAACGCTTGCACTGCGCTGTGTATGACCGACAGCGTCCACCGAAACAGAAGGAGGAACCCCCAGAGCAAATCTCTCCATTTCGTGCATAGGTGTCCACCCCACAGTGTGGCCGAGTCCCACTACAGTACTCCCTGAAGTCACACTCATCAACTGGCTCCCTACACACAGTACCAGGTGGCTTCAGCTAGAAGAGAAAAGGAACATAAGGGGAAAAAGTACATGTCAAGGACACCCAAGTTTGCTTTCTCTTCAGGCTTGAAATTTCCATCCATTTTTTTCTCATTTGCTAAGAGCAATAAGGAAATTGTTTTCTTGTTAACTGCTTGAGCCTTTCATAGACACCTATTTATTGTGCCCGAGGAGTGGGTATTGCTTGTGAGAGATATGATAAACTCAAAGATAAGTAGACCACCATAATTATAAAAAAAGAAAGAACTAAGGAATTAGTATAAAAATTGCTTTCAACCCATTAAGGGTATGCTCCCATGGGCAGCCTCTGGTTTCTTAACTATACTATTCTTAAAGCAGAAATCAGCAACCATTGACAAAACAATAAATCTTCCTCATAAACATTCAGGAAAAGAAATTTGTAGGACACATAGGTGAAGGTTTATTTCACAAACCATTTTGAAAACAGCTATAAAAAAATAATTTATCCAATTATGCATCTTTCATCTCTTCAGTGCTCATAGCTACCAGGGTTCCCTTTATGTTTACCTACTTTTGCCAACAAACATCTAAATATCATCACTGCAAACCCCTTCTTCAAGCCAAGCCCCAGTTCCTTATGGCTATCATCACTATCTTATGCAAACTAAGTCAAGTTTGATTTAGCTTCAAAGGTTCTACAGATGCAGCTCAAACCCTGCCTCTCAAAGAGGTTTTCTGGATACTCGTCTCATTGTCAGTAAGTATCTGCTACCTGGGGTAAATATGAAACAGATTCTCCAAGTGACATGTGAGAAGACACGACACTTGTGTCACTCAAGCTTGAGTTAACAGTTAAGGGTACAAATTTTCAGTTATAAAATGAAAGAGTCTTGGGACCTAATGTCCTGCATGATGACTCTAGTTAACAATGATGTATTATATACTTGGAAGTTGCTAAAATAGTAAATCTTAAATGTTCTCACTTATGTGACGTGGCAGATGTGTTAACTAACCTTATTGTGGTCACCTTTGCACAATATATGCTTAATAGAAAGCAAATCATTACATTTTACATCTTAAACTACAGAATGTTTTATGTTGATTACACCAATAAACCTGGGGGGAAGTTTTTAAAGATAAAATCATACTGTTTCTCCAATCTTATGGAGGTGCACCATTTATCTTGTTCGAGAGTTTGTTTCTTTCTCCTTAGGAGTCCAGTGTATTTGTGCTGTCTGTTGGGCAATTTTCAGGAATTCTTTCAATGCTTTCAATAAAGAAGGACTGAATGGTTATATAACAGTAACTGCATGAATTGCGAAGAGGACTTTACCAGAAGACAGTCAAGAGGAGTTAGCCAACAGAAGGAACTAATCTAACTTCCTGTCCCCATGTGAAGCAGTGTGTTGGAAAATAAGACCTGAAGAGGGTTCCCCAAGATATATGCTGATCATAGAGAAATCTCAATGGGTGTAGGAGAGATTTGTAATGTGGGATACCAATGGGAGGTCAAGCCAGGAGACAGAAGCACCAGGCACTACATACAGGAGAGTCCTAGAGATGACAGATCACTGACTGGACTGAAGTGTGAGAGCGGGTCCAGGACTAATTGCATATAACATAATGGTAAGGACAGAATATAGTACTGACATGTTTTTCATTGCCTTGGAAAAACAAGAATTTCAAGAAATTTTAGAGGGAGAAGCAAGATAGTGGAGTAGAAGGATGCTCATAGCTCACCCTCTCCCACAAATACACCAAAACTCACATCTACAGACCCACTCAGCCAACCAGAGCAGCTGCCAAACTCCAACAGAACATTGCCCCCTTCAAAAGACAAAGACACCAAAAGTCTGGTAGGAGAAAAGGAAAAAAGAAAGAAGAAAAAGCAGAACAGTGCAGGACCGGTCCCGGGAGGAGGGAGCGGCAAAGGAGGTCTGGCGCTCATTCGCTGGGTCTCCCCCTCTCCAACGGAGAGATCAGCAGGACGGAGAGGGAGCCTCTGAGTCTCAGATCTGCCCTAAGCACCCCTTGACCAACAGACCTAAGTTAAACGGGCACAAAGGGTCCACGCGACACCCAGCCCGAGACACGAGCTGGCAGCTGGGGGCTGGGACAGGCCACCCGAGCTGGGCGGAGGACTGGGGCGGCCGCACTGAGGTAGCCCCAGGGGACTGCAAGGTGCTGCGCGCTGTGGCTGGGAGGGGATACGGAGCAGAACCACCTCGGTCCCCCATAAATTGTGGAAAAAAGCAAAGCAACATGGCTAGTGTGCCCTGGGGGAAGGGGCACCATAGCCTTTGTCTCCTCAGACCCATGGCGCCATTACTGGCACTTCTTGCAAGAAGAGAGGCGGGCGCAGCCACAGCCGCCATCTTCTCCTGCGCGCAGTGTCTGGGTAGTGGCGGGGCCGAGACCTGCATCCACACCTGGGGGCTCTGCAAACTTCTACACAGGACTGAGACTTGTTTACAGCCTGAGGCAGATAGGATCTTTCTGCCCTGGCACCTCAAAGAACTCACACCACCAAGACAAACAAGGAGTTGAGATTTGGCACACAGCAGGGGCAGGGCTGTTCTGCGGTCTTCCCCGAGCCCGCCTACAGAGCGGAGCACCGATCCGAGGTGGAGCAGGCAGCTGCACAGAGCAGTGGAGCAACCGGCGCTGGGAGAGGGCAGGTAGCCACCTGCCTTCCCAGCAGGAACGCAGCACCTGACCACAGTTCTGGGAGGGGGCGCAATCTGCCCACCTGCCTAGCCCGAGCGCAGCATCTGACTGCAGCATCGGGAGGGGGAGTGACCCACCCACCCACTAGCCACAGTACCAGAGAGATATGAGCAATATGAAGAAGCAGAGGAACCACTCCCAATTAAAAGAGCAAGAGAAATCCCCTGAAACTACGATCGAGGAAATAGACATTGATAGCCTATAGATCAAGATTTCAAAAAAGGAGTGATCAAAGTGCTGAAGGAACTAAAAGAAATAGTGTTTAGAGATATAAAATATGTCAAAAATGAAATAGAAGGTATAAAGAAGAACCAAGTAGAATTAGTAAACTCACTTGCTGAGATGAGAGCTGACCTAAAGGCTGTGCAAAGCAGGCTAGATCATGCAGAGGAACAAATAAGTGACCTAGAAGACAGGACAACAGAAAGCACCCAGTCAGAACAGCTGAGAGAAAAACAAATAAAAAACAACAAAAACAATATAAGGGACCTATGGGATAATATAAAGTGTGCCAATCTACGCATAATAGGGGTTCCAGAAGGGGAAGAAAGAACAAAGGGGATTGAAAAGGTATTTGGAGAAATCATGACTGAAAACTTCCCAAACCTAAAGAAGTACAGGAAGGAGGCTCAGAGGGTCCCAAACACGAAGAACCCAAGTAGACCCACACCAAGACATATTATAATCAAGATGGCCAGAGTCAAGGATAAAAAAATGATCCTAAAAGCAGCAAGAGAAAAACAAAGAGTGAATTACAAGGGAACCCCCATTAGGCTCTCAGCTGATTTCTCTACACAAACACTATAGGCCAGAAGGGAGTGGCAAGATAGATTCAAAGTCCTGAATGAAAAAAAGATGCAGCCTAGGATACTCTATCCAGCAAGGCTATCCTTTAGGATAGAAGGAGAGATAAAGAACTTCACAGACGAGCAAAAACTAGAAGAGTTTAGCAACACTAAACCCATGCTAAAAGAAATACTGACAGATCTACTCTAAATAGAAAAGAAGCAGGATGCTACAAAAATGAGAAACTCGTAATTGGAAAGGTGATAACTATCATGAATTACAAATAGAATAAACACAAAATTGTAAAATAAGACATCTAAATCATTAAGAGTGGGAGAGGGAAGCAAGGAAAGCCACTGTGGAAAACAGTATGGAGATTCCTCAAAAGACTAGGAATAGACTTACCGTATGACCCAGGAATCCTGCTCCTGGGCATATATCCAGGAGGAACCCTACTTCAAAATGACACCTGCACCCCAGTGTTCATAGCAACACTATTTACAATAGCCAAGACATGGAAACAGCCTAAATGTCCATCAACAGATGAGTGGATAAAGAAGATGTGGTATATTTATACAATGGAATACTATTCAGCCACAAAAGCCGACAACATAACGCCATTTGCAGCAACATGGATGTTCCTGGAGAATGTCATTCCAAGTGAAGTAAGCCAGAAAGAGAAAGAAAAGTACCATATGAGATCACTCATATATGGAACCTAAAAAAAATAAAACATATATACAAAACAGAAACAGACTCATAGACATAGATTACAAACTTGTGGTTGCCAAGGGGGTTGGGGGTGGGAAGGGACAGACTGGAATTTTAAAATGTAGAATAGATAAGCAACATTATACTGTACAGCACAGGGAAATATATACAAGATCCCGTGGTAGCTCACAGCAAAAAACAATGTGACAATGAATATATGTATGTTCATGTATAACTGAAAAATTATGCTCTACACTGGAATTTGACACAACATTGTAAAATGACTATTACTCAAAAAAATGTTAAAATAGATAAATAAATAAATAAAAGAAATTCTAATGTTAAGATATAATAAAATACAGATTGCCTCCTACCACACATCTCGTGGTACAGCATTCCCCAGAGCCACATACTAACTCTCTCTTCTTTTTTCTACATGTTCTAGGATCGCAGCATTTCATATGTGTACAATCCTGTGAACAAATGCTTCGTTACTCAATCATGTATGATTAGGTATTGTCAAATAAAACTGCAACACAGACCTTCTTTACAAAGTACACACGTTTCGTAAAATGCACAGTTTCAGTAATCTCATTCTTTACCTGAGACTTACTGAAATCAACATCTCATTCACTAGTTTGTAAAAGAAATGTGTCATTTCACAACATTCCATGTAATTTGAACAATATTAACATACTGCTGTGGAGCCAGACTCTTAGAGGAAATACTTATTAAGATGCCTTGTTAACTAACATTGTCTTCAAAATTTTTCTTATGTTCTTGTTTCCTTAATACTTCTATTTACATATAGAACTTCTCTGATGTGAAGCTGTCAAGAGCAACATTCAGACTCTCAGCATCCCTCTCTGAAATGGCAAAACCCCAAACCCCTGCCCCTCAACAAAATGGTCCCAGAAGCCATGCTGGTCTGTCCAGACTTCTGCTTTCACTGGGATGTTGGCCCCATGATTACTTATATTGTACAAGATTCAGTGCCTTCAACCAACTTTTCCAGTCGTCAGTAGCAAGTTTGTTCTAAACTATGGAGTTTACCAACATCAGAAGTTTGGGTTTCCTGGTCTTGTCTTTTTGGTTACTGTTATTTTTAGTTGGTATTTTAATAAACAGCTTCACCACAGACAGCAATACTATACTTTTAAAAAGTTATTTGTTTCATATACTGACTTATGTGCTGATGCACTCAAAGTTTAATTATTCCTTCACCATTTCTTTTAATCAAATGTTTGGTTACTCTTAGTTTGGGGGAGTTGTTTTTTCCATACAACTTTGTAATTATTAAGGGCAGACTTTCTTAAGAATAGAATGCTCTGGCTATTTCAGGATGGTTCCTTTTCCTCCCCTCGCCGGAAGCATAAAACTTGTGTCCAGTATTCACTGTGATGAACAGTTCAAACTCCTGGAGGTAAAACTCATGAAATGGTGGGTGGTTCCCATCTATGACTGGGTCCCCCTGGAGTTTTAAACTATCCAAGTTCTACATGTTGAGCCTCCAGAAATTTGAAAATTATAGTTCAGGTTTGTCTGCCCAGGTGCTGGTTCCCAAAAGGTTTTAGCTTTGGGTTGCTACTCCAGTAAGTTGTGATTCTCTGCATTTACCTGAGTGTTTTTCCAGTTTGGAGCGGGCAGTGGTTTGCTCTGTGACCTCACTTCTCTGATGGATGTAAGAAGAGCTGTTGCTTTATTAATTTGTTTAGCTTTTTACTTGTTGTAAGGACTGAGTGCTGATTCCTAAACTTCTCACATATTTGGGGGAGGGGCAGGTAATTAGGTTTGTTTGCTTGTTTATTTTTAATGGAGGTACTCGGATTGAACCCAGGACCTCACATATGCTAAGCATGCCCTCTACCACTGAGCTATACCTTCCCCCCTAGAAATCAGAATTCTTGATTGTCCTTTTTATGTATTTGAATAAAGTCCTTTGAATTGGCTTTTGAATATATTATACATATATGTTGGAACATATATGATATGTAAATATTTTCTCCCATTTCAGAGTTTGCTATTTTATTTTTCTCAACAAAGCCTAAAAGAAAAAGTTTCTAAATTTGATGAAGTACAACTTACGTTTTTTTCCTTAAAATCTCTTTTTTATTTGCCTTATCTAAGAAACTGTTGCCTATCACAGAGTCAAAAAGACTGCCTCCTATGTTTTATTCTAAGTTTTAGAATTTTTGCTTTCATATTTAGGTCTTTGATCCATTTCAAGTTAATTTTTGTGTATGGTGGGATGTCATGGTTTATTTTATGTACATGAAAATCTAGTTCATATAGTATCTTTGTTGAAAACATTTTCTTCACCCATTAAATTGTCTTAACATAATGGCAGAAAGTCAACTGATTATATAAATATTTTATATCTGGATTTTCTATACTATTTCATTAAGGTAAATATTCATGCTTTGGCCAATACCACATTGCTTTGATTATTACCACTTTACAGAAAATGTTGAAATTTACAGAAAACTAGTGTTTACACTCCACTCTTGCTCTTTTTCTTCTAATTGCTCTGTCTACTCTAGGTCCTTTGCATTTCCATATATAGTATCAGCTTGCCAGTTTCTACAGAAAGATGGGTGGGGTTTGGATGGAGATTACGTTGAGGGTACAGATCAATCTATGCAGAGCTGACATCTTAACAATATTGTGTCTTCCAATCCATGCAGTGGGATGTGTCTCCATTTCAATCTTCTTTCATTTATTTGAGTAACCTAAGATTTTATTGTACAGGTCTTACACATATTCTGTTAAATTTATCTCTATATATTTCGTGTTTTTGAAACAATGTATATGGAATTGTACAGTTTATTTCCTTTTCCATTTATTTATTATTTACACATAGAAATCCATGGAATTTGGATTCACTTTCATTCATTAATTGGTTTTAGCAGTTTTTATGGGGAGATTAATCTCTCCTCTGGCTTCTTCCTTCTTTTAGATGTTTTCCAGTACCATTAAGTAATATACATTGTGTGTGTGTGAGTGTGTGTGTGTGTGCATGCGTGTGTGTGTGTATCTACTATATATTTTACTACATAAAATTATATATATATATATATATTTTGTGTATAATAGATTCCATATTTTATCATTGTTGTTCCTGAGAGTTTTCATATGACTCTTCACTTCGTTGTCAATTCCTCTTCTATCATCTTTCATCTTTGTTTCGGTTTTATCCTAGTTCTATATTTTTATGTTTTCTACAAGCAACAGATTTCATTTTAAACTATTTTTAATTGGCATAATCTGTCAACAAAAATTCTTCTCCATATAATAGCAAACAATGCATTTTGCTCTCCCACTGGTAACAGTCTATAGTCTTTAGATGCTCTTGTCGGTTTTCATTTACTGCTTGTTGTTAAGGGAGTATTTCTCCAACTCCTTATGCACTCTTTGTGGTCACTAATTATAAGGTTAGAGCTGATGTCTCTAAAGAAGGTCAGAGGGCAATATTTGAAGACAAACATTATCTGAAGGATCTTTGCTGTCCACTTCAAAAAATAGCAAAAGTAGGAAACTTAAAGGCTTCCATCTTTCCCCCCAAAATGTCTTTCTCAAATTTATTTTTCTAGAAGACAAGGTCTTCTTTATCTTTTTTTCCACCTATTATACATATATATGGGAAACAAAAAGCTTTTGAAGAAACTTCCTACTAACCTGTAAAGTACCACAATCACATTCTTCACCTGCTTCCAAAATTCCATTGCCACATACTGTGCCCTGCTTGTAAGCTGGCTTCTCAGGAAAGATGTTACGAAGACATTCAAGGCCAGAATGTGAAGCAAAATATTTAAAGTCATCCAAGCTACAGGTGCTAAAATCCTTTACACCCGCAGAGTGCCTGACATATACAAAACATGAGTACGACAAAAATTATTACTGTGTATCTCTCCATTTCTCCTACTGTATATTTTGAAGAGAAATTTAAAGAGCATTATTCTCATGGAAAACAATAAGAACACTTTTTAAAAATAAAAAGTATTTTTAAAATACTAATATGTTTTAACACACTTTTTAAGTTTCATCATGAAAAATCTTGTAATGAAAAAAAGAAGTTTCAAAGGGACAGACTGGGAGTTCAAAATTTGTAGATACTGAGAGACATACGCAGAATAGATAAACAAGATCATACTGTACAGCACAGGGAAATAGATACAAGATCGTGTGGTAGCTCACAGCAAAAAAAAATGTGACAATGAATATATGTATGTTCATGTATGACTGAAAAATTGTGCTCTACACTGGAAACTGACACAACATTGTAAACTGACTATAACTCAATAAAAAAAAGTAAAATAAATAAATAAATAAATAAATAAATAAATAATGAAGTAAAAAAAAAAAGTTCCAAAATCATTTGCCATTCATCTTGTTTTAAGTAAGACCTGTTATCTACCTACCCTATGATCTTTATTAAGTCTTTAGACATAGAAATTCTGTTGTTCCTTATTTACATTCCCAGGGCCAAAAAAAATTGAATTTAAAATTTTTGACCTCAGTATTTAATATACTTTTTATATATTTAATATCATCTTTCTATGTTTTTCTTTAAGTGACAATATGAGTATGTTTGTATTAACCTTAAAAGCGTGTTTTAGAGCTTTTGCTCTCCATAATTAAGCATTTTTCAGATAAATATCTGTTGGTTTATACCACGGGAAGGGCAGTAGAAACACCTGTCCTGACAGAGTGAGAGAGCTGTTAGTACTTCACTAACACCTCAGCATCCAACTAAAACACAAGAAAGAACACGATTTAAGAGTAGTTGATGCACTTTTTTGTAAGTGGCCACAGACTAAATATGATAGGCTTATATGCCATATGCTCTGTTGCAATTATTCAGCTCTGCCACTGTGGTACAGAAGCAGCTGTAAACAATATGTAAGCCAATAAGCGTAGACAGTTTTATTTACATAACAGGCAGGCAGCCAGAGTTTGCCTATGGATTGTTGTTGGCTGACCTCTGCCCTACACTAAAACCTACTCTGTATCAATTCTCTCAGTTAGAGCCTAAACTCAAGCCCTGACAAGTTCCCCGGGGAAAACCAAATTTGGAGGTTCAATCCTGCCATTTTAGAGAGGTTTGGAAATACCTTGAGTTTTCCATAGATCCAAACTAACAAGGCGTAAAACCAAGCACGTAAAGTTAAAAATGATTACCCAACAATTGAATTGCCTGGCAGAAAGAGAGTCAACGCTATTCAGAGGAAGGTGGGAGAATCTAGGCTTTCTATTGTACTATCAACAATATCCAATATGCTGATAATAACAGATGTACGAAGAAATAAGAAAATGTAATCCATAGTCAATTAAAAAAAAGCAGTCAGTAGAAAGTAACACTGAGGTAGCTCGGGTGTCAGATTTAGCATACAAATACTTAAAAGGAGACATTATAAATAAATTCAAATAATTAAAGAAAAATGCTTAAATAATTCAGAGAAATTACAGTCTTATAGACTGAACATTCAAAAGAGAGTACATTTCATTCAATTCACATATTTTAGAGCCAATAAATCTAACTGCAGTGACAGAAATTAGATCAGTTGTTGCCTGAGGCAGGGTGGAAGGTAAAAGGGCCCTTTTTTTTTCAATAAAACATTTTTACTCTGTACTATATATAATGTGTATTTAAATATATATAAGTATACACACACACGCAGAGAAACCTCAACTGACAAATCCCTGAGTCCATGGGAACCCAGGACACTAACAAAGGGAAAGGAGGGAATCCATGCCCTAAAGAGTAGGAAATATGGCAACACACCTTTCCTTTTCCTCCAGGTCCCCTGCAACAGAGGGAAAGAGATGCTCACTGCAAATCACTAAAACAAGAGAGGACTTACATGGAGGCAGGAAGGCGGGGTGAGGGTGGCGGGATGGGGAGCTGTGGCTCAGGTCCCCAGCCGCCAGTCTGGAAAGTACAACATACTGTTTGATCCAGCATTAAAACCAACAGATCACTGCAGAGTCAGGGAGGAGACTGACTGCCGGACAGGCAGCTGACCTTCGATCCGCCAGGTCTTAGTTTGGCAGCCCCACACTGGGCCAGCACAACAAATAGCACCTGCGGGGCTTTTGAGATGAGAAACCCAGGACCTGGCCCTTTGTGACAGTTGAGTATCACAAAAGAACTTTTCTGTGGAGATATATATGTTGCATAGCCTGATTGACACTGTGGTTCAGGAATTTATATACCTATATATTCCACCATTTGTAGCAATGTGGATGGACCTCAAGAACATTATGCTTAGTGAAATAAGTCAGAGAAAGGCAAATAATGTACATCACTTATATGTGAAATCTAAAAAATAACACAAAAGAAGGTATATGCAAAACAGAAACAGACTCACAGATATAGAAACCAAACCAGTGGTTACCAAGAGGAGAGAGAAGAGGGGAGGCACAAGTTACACGTAGGGTATTAAGACATACAAACTACTATGTATAATATTTTATTTTAAGCAACAAGGATATATTGTACAGCACAGGGAATTAGGGCCATTATCTTGTAATAACTTTTAATGGAATATAATCTGTCAAAATACTGAATCACTATGCTGTACACTTGAAACCAATATAATGTTATAAATAAGCTATATTTCAATTTTTAAAAATCTCAACAGGAGGTTTCATAAAAATTGGAAATCTGATAATAAAATGCATATGAAAATGCAAAGGACCCAGAATGGCCAAAACAATTTTGCAAAAGAAGAAAAAATTTAGGGACTTGTACTACGTGATTTCAAAATTCAGTATAGAGCTGCAGTAATAAAAGCAGTTTGCTTTTCTATAAGGGCAGACGTACAGACTAACGATATGAAATAAGAGTCCAATAAAAATTCACACATTTCTGGTCAACTGGTTTTTCACAAAGTCACCAAGGCAATTAAGTGGGGGAAATGATGGTATCTTCAACAAATGGAATTGGAATAACTGGAAATCCATAGGGTAAAAATAAAAATGAACTTAAACACGTACATAATGATTAATTCAAACTGTATGATAAAACTGAATACAAGAGCTATAAAACCATGATGCATGAAGAAAAAAATGAACTGTACTTCATCAAAATTAAAAATATTTTCTTAAAAAAAGACACTATAAGGATAAAATATTCAAAAAATCATGTATCTGGTAAAGGACTGATTGCTAGAATATATAAACAATTCTTACAACTCAACAAGAGCATGAACATCTCATTTGTTATTTTAAAAAATGGACAAAAGTGTTAAACAGGCTCTTCACCAACTGAGATATTCAAAGCTATAATGCATGAAAATATGCTTAACATCATTATCTTCTAAGAAATGCAGATTAAAACCAATATGAGGTAACTGTACATACACACTAAAATGACTCAAATTAAACATACTGAGCATACCAGTCTTGGTGGTGATGCGGATCAACCAGGACTGGCTACGTGACTGCAGGAACCAATGCAAAATGGAAATGCAGGAGCTCTTATTTGTAAAGTAGGGAAGAGGTATTATTGACGGTACTAAAATTAAAGAAATTTTATCCTTTCTTCAACAGTCCTCTCTTTCAGTCGGTCATGGTTTTATTTATGTGCGACTTAATGTCTTTCTAAATAAACATTTTTACTTTAAATTATTAACATGAATTGCAGTATTCATCCTTATATTGTACAATGCAAATACCAAAGCATTTGACTTTATGCAGAAGCACTGAAATTACGCAATTCATATGGCTTGTTCCTAGAGGTTGCCTTCAACCTAGCCAGCAGAGAAAAATTCAAGCCGGACTCTGGGAGGCAGGAAGGAGGAAGAGAATTTCCCCAGGCATGGAGAGGCCTGGAGGAGTGTTGGGCCTATTGGGGTGTGTATCCCATTTGCACTTGAAAAGAATGTGTATCTGAGAGTTGTTGGGTAAGTGTCAATTACTTCAGTTTGGTTAACAAAAATGTAAAGTTCCTAACCAAAAAATAATAATAATAAAAAATTGAGTATAGTGTGCACTTAACAACAACAACAGAATCATCTTACACAGCTTCTGACGACATTATGCAAACATCTCCTGAACAGTGGCAGATCTCAGTATTATCAAAACTCAGTCCCATGTTAAGGCCAAGCAACTGCACGACACTGATGCTGTATGACTCCAAGGATAAACCCTCTGGATACTAAATATAAGGAAAAGAAAAGGAAAATAGTCAGCTAAGAGTCCTCTTCAGTTATTAAAAATTATTTATTATAGTCAAAAATTAGCATATAAAACTCAATTTTAAAATTCATTAATGCATCCAAGATATCTATGGAGACGCAACTGTAGCAGAGTTATATAAATATTACTAAACATGGATGAATAACACAATAATTCCCAGGTATCATAACTTGATGCAAATACCTGCTATCTTAGCAAATCTAAGAGTTTAAATACCATGTTGCATCACTTCTTTGAGTTATTTTAAGCAAAATGCTTTTAATCCTTTAATAGTCAATTCTAAATTCTCTTTGCAGCTAACAGTGTCTACAGTGGGTCCCAGTGACCCCCACCTCCTGGTATTAATGCTCCTGTGTATTCCCGCTCCACTGAGCACAGGCTGGACCTGCTGACCCGCTTCTAATTAACTGAATATAGCAGAAGTGCTGGGTCTTCATTTGCAGGACAGGTTATAAAGAGTCTGACTTCTTGGATTCTGTGTCTCATGGCGGCTGCTATGTCGTGAAGCAGGCTTGTGGAGAGGTCCTCAGGTGTGAGCTTGGAAACATTTTCTGGTCCTCCTACAGCCACATAGCTGAGCCTGGGAAGCACACCCCCTCTCTGTTGAACCTTGAGATAACTACAGTCCTGGCTGACACCTTCATTTTACCCACCAAGCTGTTCTCAGATTCCTGACCCACAGAACTATGCTGTTTCCATGTGCTAAGGTTTGGTATTATCAGTTACATAGCAATAGTTACCTAATTAGTATTAGCTACTATCTAAAATATTATTATCTAAATACTATTCAAATAATATTATCTAAAATACTATTAGTTATCTAATACACCCTCAATAGGTGGTGTTTTCCTTTTGATTACTTTCAGAATCTGCATACAGATATTTACAGCAGCTTTATTCATAACTGCCAAAACCTGCAAGCATCCATGTCTTTCAGCAAATGAACATAAGTAAACTGTGGCATGTTTCAGACAATGGGATGTTATTCAGCACTAAAAAGAAACGAGATATAAGGTCATGGGAAGACATGGAGGAGACTTAAATGCATATTACAAAGTGAAAGAAGCCAATCTGCAAAGACTATATACTTTATATAATTCCCACTATATGACATTCCGGAAAAAAAAAATTAAGGGCACAAAAGATCCATGGTTGCAGGGGGGAGGGAAGGAATTAATAGGCAGAGCACAGAGGACTTTTAAGGCAATGAAAATACCGTGTATGATTCCATAATGATGGATCCATAGCATTATTTGACCAAACTCATAGAATGTACAACATCAAGATGGAACCCCAAGGCAAACTTTGAACTTTAATGGGTAAATGTACATCTATCGCTTGTGACAAGTGTGCCACTCTGGTGAGTGACGCTGACAACAGAGGGGGCTCTGCACGTAGGGGCAAGGGATATAGATGGATAATCTATGCACTGTCCCTCAGTTTTGCTGTGAACCCAAAGCAGCTCTAAAAATAATACTTTTTGAAAGTTGTTGGTTCTTGATGGACCAAGAGCAAGACAGCATTGTAAGGAAGTGGTAAGTAAAGAACAGTTCAGAGGAGAAAGATGCAAATGACCCGTGAAGACGTTCCTAAAGTTTCTATTCCCCCCACTGCCCTGGGCTGCTTGTTGTTCAACCACAGCCACTAAGAGGTAGAAAACAACAATCAACTGCTGCATCAGACATTTCAGTCCACCTTCAGAGAGAGAGAGAAATTTGGTTTCCTGGAACACTCCTTGAACTCAAGCATTCTCTCCTTCCTGCATCCCAGTTTTTGAGCAAAAACAGTTCTTAGCACGAAACAGAAGGCCTTGTAGGACACACTTTATTCCCTTCCTAGTTACAGACATCATTAATAGTAACCAAGGAACGCGTTTTGCTTCTCAGAAGACACAACACTGTCTCATCAAGAAGGCAGGCATTCAATATAACTTTCACGTCTCTGACAGGTCCCAGATGGCTGGTTGAACTGAGCGACATTACAGTGTGCTCAAACAATTCCTTTTCAAACTCTAGTCCAACCAATCCAACAAATGGATCCCCTCCAGGGGTCTCTAGATTGCCCACGCTCTTAATCTCTCTTAATTCAAGGACCTTTGTCTGACTCACACCTCCTACCAACTTTAAATTTTTTTTTCCATTTTCCTTCCCTATATTGAAAGGAGGTTCTTTCTTGATTCCATGTATATAAAGACTCATTATACACAAGGCCCTTTAGTTATGCCTTCCCTATTGTTTTAAATTTTTATCTTGCCCCCTCCCATAAGAGCTGGAGGTCAGATCCAGGGCACACACACTTCTGGGGTCTGGTAACCACCGACTTCCTTACTGACCAGGCGGCCGATAATCTGATAGGAGAGCCACTTGAGCTTAAATTTCCACCACCACAAAAACAAGCAAATGAAGAAACAAAACAAAATAAAAAAAAAACCTCACAAGTGTAGCTGTACAACATTCTGTTGCCTACTCATCTCTTTACTACTGGTCCGAGTGCTCTCAGGAGTTTGCCATCTGGAGGCCTGAATCCTCCAAGAAAGCCACTGTTTCACCCACACGTGGCAAATGCGGAGGCTCACAAGCCATCGAGTTTGGCTGATACAGACTTTACAACCCAAAGACTGGCCTGGCTGTCGCTAACCAAACCAACAACTGAGGCCAAAGTCCAAATTAGGCTGCCTGCCTACAGCAGAATTATGGAGCCACAAACAAGGGCGTAAATATTTTAAATGGAGGACAACCTGACAACCTATTAACAACATACACCAACATCAGGTCACATGACTGAAAATCTATGTACAACAGAACTCTTCTCATCACCTCATAAGGTAAAACTTTAGACTGTTGGGCACTTTTAGATCCAGGTGCACCTAACGTGGACTTTAACTGTGCCAGTCAGGCTCTGCACAGAAGCCAATGTCACTTCTGTTTGCTGTGAACCCACCAGCCCCTTCGGTTAAGAGATATTTATAAGTCAAAGTCCCAGGCCCAACACTGCCTTCAAATTACACAAGTACTTCATCATTTTAATACTGCAGAGCCACAAAAATAACACCTACATTAACTCAAGCAGGTACCAGCTTAAAAAGGATATGTTAGCTCCACATCTCTAGCCACACTGCCCTGGCCCCAGGTCTCACTGCTAGAGATATTAGCACCTCAAACGACATCACTCCAGCCCAAGACCTCCCTGTTGGAGATGACTCTGCATCCTGCACAAAGACAGCATATGTGAACCAATCCATCCAGAGCCCACACACCCTACCACCTGCTTCATCAGACTCACATACTCCAGGCCACCGTCCACCTGCCAAAATAACACAGGGCTAGGGACCAGACTACTACAGACAGCTTCTATGCACCATAACCTGCTGAAATTACTTGAACGAGCCAATCCTAGGCCTGCTTACCCTGCCTTGACCATTTCTTCCCAAAGAAACCACAACAGAGGCTCTTGCCCACATTTTCCCCTCCCCGCCCCCCATGCTTCCTGACCAAACATGGTGCTTCCTCATGTGGCCCCTGCGTGGCGCAGCAGATCTTTTGTTTCTAGGGAACTGTATGATAAACTTCTTCCCGCATGACAGTCATTTCCATGTCTGCATATCTTTCCACACCTAATGGAAACAGATTCCAGGTAAACTCAAACAACCTTCCCGACTAGATTAGTTTGTTCTGCTTCAGTTAAGTTAGTTTAGTCTAATTAATTCAAACCATATTACAACTAAATTAGTTGTAAATGTATATTGTGAACTCTAGGGTAACTGCTTACATATTTTTAATATAATTGATATTCTAGAAAAGAGAGAAAATGGAATAATATAAAATGTGCAACTAAAACCACACAAGGCAAAAAAAAAAAGAGGAAGATTTTTAAAAGAAACAAGAAACAAGGAACAAGGACAATGAATAGAAAATAGACAAAATTCACCATCCATTTATGATTTTAAAAAAACCTCTCAGAAATGGGTATAGAGGGACCATAACTCAACATAATAAAGGCCATACATAACAAGCTCACAGCTAACATCACACTCAATGGTGAAAAGTTGAAAGCTTTTCCTCTAAGATCAGGAACAAGACAAGGATACCCACTATCATCACTTTTTTAAAATGTATTATTGGAAGTCCTAGCCAGAGCAATTAGGCAAGAAAAAGAAATAAAAGGCATCCAAATTGGGAAAGAAAGAAATAAAACTGACACTATTGTCAGATAACATGATATTATATATAGAAAACCCTAAAACTCCACACACACAAACACAAAAACCATTAGAACTAATATATGAATTCAGTAGTTTCTGGACATACAATCAATACGAGAAAATCTGTTGTGTTTCTATACACTAATAATGCACTACCAGAAAGAGAAATTAAGTAAACACTCCCACTTACAGCTGTATTAAAAAGAACAAAATACCTAGGAATAAATTTAACCAAGGCTATGAAAGAGTTGTACACTGAAAACTATAATTTTTTGAAGAAAAACTGAAGAAGACACAAATAAATGGAAAGATAGTCCATGCTCATGGACTGGAAGAATTTATATTGTTTAAATGTCCATTTTACACAAAGCCATCTATAGATTCAATTCAATCCCTACCAAAATTCCAATGGCAGTTTTAAGTTGGATGGCTTAAACTACCTGATTTCAAAACATATAACAAAGTTACCACACTCAAGGACTGATTTTTAACTTTTAAAAAATATTTTAGAATATTATGATTGATATCTGTCTTTTTAAAATTTATCTTCAAACTTTGTTATTAGAATAAATCAAAAAAATTTATATTTATATTTTAAATTCATACTGACACTTTTAAAGCATTCTTGCCTAACTCATATATTAATTCTTTTCCTTACAAAATTTTTTACAAAAATTCCAATCACAATTGAAGTCTGAAGAACGGCACCAGGAAAACACACATACTAACCACTTATACTCAGCAACTCCTATCATCTGCTTTATTTGCTTCACACGCACATGACCTAGCAATTAGTTCTCAGCAAAGAAACACTGTTTTCAGGCGAATTAACAACAGTGGCAAAGACCCAGACAGCTGCTGGTGGTCCTTCCTCAAGTCTGGGCTGAAAGAAGACCAACAGCAGGGACTGAGAATAAAAACAAATCCCTAGGAAATATGTGACTGTTCTTTAGCCATGGTAACAAATCACCTGCAGAACGGGTTTTAGATCTACCTAATCAATCAGTACATCTTTTGTAGTCATGGTAACAAGTACATATCAGCTGGTGGTCAGGCCAGTCAAGGTGGCCATTCCTTGCTCTCTGTGCATCCCTGCTCGACCCGTGCCTGCTTCACCTACACCTACTCACATGACTGACCTTCCTACATACTTGCCCCAGGCCCCAGTGCTCTAGGTTTAGATCAGAACTCTCCCCTTTGCTTATCAAAGGGTTGGTGAGGGCGTGCCCCTCTGCTGGTTTCCCTGGTAACCGATGAGCTAACCTGATGTCAATTCCCCCTGTAACTGATGACCTCCCCTACCCCACCCCAGGAGCCCACTGTCAGCCACACGTGGTGGGGTGTCCCTCCAGGACCTTGCTTCCGACATGTAAGATGCCCCATCCATTAAACCACTGATGTCTCTGTTGCTGACTCTTGGCTCTTTCTTCAGTCTTGAAGCTCGGCATGCACAGGCCAGCAGGGTGCAGCCCAACACCAGTACAGGTTTTAAATCATTCTAATCTGTCAATGGCAATTTGAATCATTGCACGTGCTACTAATCGTCAACAAAATATGCAAATGGGTCAGTATAAAAATCATAGTGTGGACTTCTTTTTCTAAAGCACTGTTAAGTTAGTTCCCTTTGTTACTTTTTATATAGCTTGTTGTAAAAGGAATATAACTTCATTGTAAAAGCTTATTCCCATTTTCCAGAAAACTACAGATTATGAATATTTGATTGTTGTTTCTTCCTACAAGAGTCTGCACCTCCCAAACATATAACAAAGAATTGAATGCAATAATAAAAATTACCATGAAACAGAAAAAATAATGAATGTCTCTTAATAAAAAAGCACGAGTGTATACCAATTATTAGTTTTGAGAGAAATACTGATAATGTTTAATAATTAACATTAAAATTGCATTGATTATATAATAAATATTGATGCAAGCATACCACTGTTCAAAACAATTAAACTGACTTTAAAAGGCAGATATGTTTTTAAAACAAAATGATCATTTCATATTCAGATCAGTTCAATTTATAAATATTCTGTATTTTAAAGCAATTATACACAGTTTAACTTTCACGTTTCAAATTAGTAATATAAAAAACTATTAAAGCATGAGTAAACCAATAATATATTTATTTGTGCTTTAAAATATTTAGGATATTTTGAAACACGAGAATGAGAGCAAACTGGTTAGTGATTACGCACCAGAACAACTCCGCCAGCATAATTCTCATTACATATTTTTCCAGGATATGTGGCTCCTATAAAAGTAGGATGTTTCTTGAAGCTGAAAAATAACAATTTTCCTCCTAATGGCATTTTGAGTGATATTGTTAACGACAATAATTTTCATAGCAGTAAACATTATTTAACAATTACTATATGCTATGCACCATGCTACTCTGAATTAAACTATTTAAATACATTTTTTCAAACCTTCAATGATAAGATCATTTCAATATATATTTATAAATTTTGCATTTGAAAAACATCCAGAATTATAGTAAGTATGAGGCCTAATAGTTCATGCAAAATATCATTGCCCTAATGGTTGTCATTTTTATTCTGGTTCTCTCTACATTGATAGCCCTGAAAATTCAATTTTCTGTGACCTCCTCATTCATTTATTCACTAAACATGAATAGGTTTTTCTGTGCATTAGACTTTACATTCCATATATTTCAAACATTCCACATATTCATATTATTAGAAAATAAAGACACAAAAATGAATCAGATGAGAGACAAGAATGAAGAGATAAGATAACAGTAAAAGATAAAAGCCAAGGGAAGTCAAAACACTGTATCACTCATAATTAATCTTGTTTAGTTATTTCCATACTTTTAATTTATCAGGTAATTTTATGTCAGTTTATAAAAGTTTTTAAGTCTTACCTCATATTAGCTCCCTAAGGACAAGGACTTTAACTTACATTTTTTTCCCCATCCCATAGTGCCTACCAAATTTGTAGAACTCGGGATATATTAAGTAAATGCTAATTTTTCATAATTAACATATGAAATCATCTGGGGTTATTTCTTTAATGTTATAGAAATATGGAATACTGTACTCACGCAAATAAGTATGCAGTATGATGAGGCCGAGTAACAGATTTGTATTTCCATTCTAAAAATTTATATAATATATAATTAGGATTTCCTATAGTAGAAATTTTGTTTTTTTTTGACCAGATCTCTATGGCAGATATTCTAACAGTCAGTTTTAACTGGGTAAGCATCTAAATGAAGAAAATAAATGACATTTTAAAAATAAATTTGAACATTATATTACATTTTTACAAATGTATATTTAAGACATTTAATTCAATAGTTTGATTGTGGAAACTCTTCAACAGCACAGCAAAATACCATATACATCAAGTCATATCACCTGTACTTTTACAAAATAAAGAAACAAAATAGTTTTTAAAAACTTACACTGTTAACAAAGCCAATGATCTGAATAACCTTCTGTGTTACAGCTTTTATATCAGAGCCCATGAAATCAAACTGAAAAAAATAAATTATTATTAAAAAATAGTGGGTACCATTAAGATATCACACACGCTTTACACATACAATATGCTGTATTCTAAAATAGCCATAGGGCTACATTCCAACTGAGATCCAGGCAATGTGTATTTACGTTTGTATATGTAAATGAGTAAATAATCATTTATTTAAATTAATTAAATCAATAATTTAGTCTATATAATAAATAAATAAAAACATTTAATAACATGATTTTAAATAATGCTTAATGCACTTGTGGCATTATTAATTGTTTATGATAATTGAATTAAATTTTTTAAATGCGGTATTTCAAAATATACTCATTTCTAAAATAACACATATAATCACAAACCAAAAAAATATGCATAAAGAGGGAATAATCCTCAACAAGAGGCTCACAAAGTGATCATGGATAGTTTGTTACGATACATTTTTGACATCCCCATGTAACTCCTGTTCTAACTTCTTTATTCCAACTAGCTCTTTCTATGTCCAACGGCTTTAAAATGCCAGGACAATATTAAATAACAGTGGTGATATCAGGAATGTGAGCTTTGCTCCTGGTTTTTCACTGGAAAACCTCAAATATTTCATCATTAAGTGGTGTTCAGTTTATGATGAGTATTTTAGATCATGTTGAGAAACGCCTATTTATAAATCTTCCTATTTACCAAAGCTTTTGTAAAATATGAAGTTGAATTTTTATCAAAAGCCTTTTTGAAGCATACCAAAATGATAATGATTTTTGTGTTTTGAACGATTGATGCAATACATTTCATTAATACATTACTTAATATTAAACTATCGTCTATTCCTTTGTCAAAACATTACCTTCTACTAAAATACTATCAGAGGTTTTAACATTTTGTTTAGAAGTTTGTAGCTTTAAGAAAGATGAGCTTCTTGGCTGTGTGTGCATGCGTGTTTTGTCATAAAAGAGCAAATGAACGCAGCTTAGTAAATATTAAAACACTACCTAACATTCAGTTGCATATTTTTCTACACCCTAGAATCATATTAGCATATGAATTGTCTTCCTGAAACATTTTAAAGAACTCTCCTATAAAACTATTAATATATAACACTTGAAAACATTCAAATTCTTTTTATTTCCAGCTTTTTGAAATATAATTGACATATAAGATTATGTAACTTTGAGGTGTAGAATGTGATGTTTTGATTTAAATTCTTACCTCCACTGAAGAATTTGTGAAATTTGCGCTTGTTTGCCTGTTTTAACCTTCCCCAAGGCCACAGTTGTATCATCTTAACCCTTTTTAACACCATAACATGTTTTCTTCCTTTTGGCTTAAGTGAATGGTTAGCTTCCCTGCCCTGGTGTGGCAGCAGAATGAACCCATGGCGTCTGTGGCTCACGTCTGAGGACCTGAATCAGACAGCACTGTGCACTGAATTCCCTGGCCGGGTGGGGCTACCAGATTTGCTCTGCAGACTCAGAAAGCCATGGGCTGTGTTCTCTGTTCAATGCGCCTGTGAGCAGAGTTATATTATGGGCTACACAGCATCCTCTGTGTTCGGTAGGGTCCCTGGTCATGTGGGCTGAAAGCTGTAATCAGCAGTGGGCTGGGCTAAGAAGCAGTTTCTCCGCCCAGGTGAAGCCTCCACATAGGCACCAGTTCCAGCCAGCCTTTTTGCGGGGGATCAAAGTAAGCAGATGCATACACAAAGCTCACTGGCCTGAGGCCCTGCAAATAGGCAGGACTGCTTGATGGGCTCTCTGCTCAAGTGCTGCTCTGTGAGACAGGAAAGGGGCAGGGCACAGCCATTCAAGGAATGCTACAGCAATTAACATCAAAATGGTGAAAGATTCCACCCCCAGTAGGCCTTGAGGCTCAAGATGATGGGAGATTTAACTCCTAGTAGGTCTTGAGCTTCATTATACGCCCACTGTAATATACTAACATGATAGATAACATGCCCACAGGCGCCATGGCAGTGCCAAGGCTAGCCACAAAAGGTCAAAGAGTGGGAAATGGCCAACTTCCTGGGAATCCCAGCCGCTTCCCCAGGCTACTTAGACTGGTCCTTCCACTTATTAGCATATGAAGCCATCAAGCCCATAAAAACGCAACACAGCACTTCACTGCGACCCCTCTCTCTCCCTCTTCAGAGGTGGCCCACATTCCCACATTCTGTCTATGGAATGTGTACCCAACCCTCACACTTCATGGTCTTTCTCTTGCCTTTCAATGTATCTCTCTGAATAAATCTACTTTTACTCAACTGTGGCTCGCTCTTGAATTCTTTCCTGCGCAAAGCTAAGGACCCACACTTGGCGAGGACATTCCAGGGGCTCAACCAAAGCCTGGGACACAGCCCTTCTCATGCCCCACATCTGTTTTCCTGCATCAATTGGAGCTGCAGGAGCGGCTTCACAGAGTCCCAAGGCTCCAGTTATGTAATTAAATAAGTTTCTTGCCCAACTGGGGCTGCAAAACAGTCCCCGGAATGGAAATGGTATTTGTGTATTAAATCAGAAAGAACTGTACTCAACTCCCTGGCCAGTCAGGGCCACTGTCTCTGCTCTGCAGATTCAGAGCCCCTGACTGGGCTGCCTGCTCAAGTACACCACTGAAATCAAGTTAAAGACAAATGTTCAATAGTTTATAAATAACAATGCGTAAAAAAAGACCTACCATATTTTTATCCACAACAATATACATCTCAAGATACTGGGGGAATAACTTGAAATACTGAGGTCTCTGAAAAACACATAACATGAGTCCTGAGAAATTTCCACAAATTTACCTCCTATTGAAATTATGTTCAGAGATAAAACTGAGAGACATTACTGCTACTGATTACATATTAAAGTGATTTGCAAAATACAAAATGTGGGTACCGTGCAGAAAATTCCACTCCAAAACGTGCCTGTGGTTAAAGAATTTTCAATGAGATTCCAAGCTATACAAAAACCCAGATATATTTTGATTTTAGCAATAGCTGAAATTGGAAATATTAAGTTTATAACACAAAACTTTCCTTAGTCTTATGATAATTTCTCATAGTCATCTTCCACTTGGGCAGTTTTCTGCTACCAATTATTAGAAACTAGTTTTGACAAACAATGCAGTTTAGAAAAATGTTACTAAAGTTGACAATCAATGGCAGTTTACTAGAGCCGGGAATGTTACGTATGGCAGCTTACAGGTCTTTGTGGAGGAAGAATTTATCAGCTTGCCTTACATGAACCTTATGTAAGCCACTGATAGTATTCATTTCTGAATTCTCGTGTAACAAAGACTTCTTTAGAAATCTAAATCACATATTAGTTGCACTGAATTATCAGAATAATTGAGGAAAGGGAATAATTTACATTAATTATCCAAATGCCCACCTATGAAAATTAGTTTTTTGGTTTATTTAATCCTATATTCACATATCTATTTCCCAGATTAATTACCTAAGTTTTTGCTAAACTTTCATCTAATTACAGGCATTACAAAGAACTTAATTCATTCTCTATCCATTTTAAAAGTCACGCAGGGCCGTCAGGAAAAAGTAAAATCAACTTAAAATTTGCAAGTCACCAAATTTTGCTCTGAAAGTATTTTTCATTTCATAAAATTATACTAAAAAGCTAAAATAAATGTCAACACTTACTTCTGAACCTTTTCTGACAGGATACTCTGAGTTCCTCCTATAGCTGTAAGTGTCATTTTCCCACAACAGAGGAATATTACTGTCATCATTTTTTTCTTCATAAATCATGTGCATGAATCCTGATACAGCCTCCATTGGTTCAATTCCATATGAGACGTTTTTAAACTGCAATATTCCCCTGAAATAAAATAATCAAAACAAGTCTGAGATGATTCTACCAGAACCATAATCTAATATTCTAAAGAGAAATGTTGGCCAAAAAAAGTTTTCCTACATGTAAAGTCACTTCAGTTTTTGTACTTTCTCTCTTTATTCTTTGAGGTGTTACCCCAGAACTGGACCAGCAATAACACAGGATACATATGGCTTTTTATTACAAACATTCTAACAGAAACATTTTGATTATCTTAAAGAAAGCATGCTAGTGGCATGCATCCATGTGCTTAAAAAGGATAAGATCTCTACTTATGGTGTCGATTTTTCTAAGCCAGCCTTTGGGATCTACAGGCACTCTCCTCCTTACTCTTAGCTCCCTTTCCTCTTTTTAAAAAACCTAACTCTCCCTTGATGTTCAATGTCCCAAATCATTTGTTTGTGTGGCCTGAATTAAAGGTACCACCTGCCTAAAAATGACTGTGAGGCAAGCCAAAGTACCTATCAGACTCAGGTATTCTACAATTGTCAACCATCCTAGGAAATTAAGAAACCAGTAAAAAATGTTAGGCAGACAGAAATGAGCACCAGGCAAGGGGAGAAGGGGGAGGGAGCAACCCAGAAAATAACCATAAGCCTGCGCTCAGGATAAGGGGCTCCAAAAAACTTACTTTCTCTAAATGAAGGCCAGCAAAGAAGCTGGCTAAAATCAAGCGCTATGGCTGCACACTGGAGAGAAGGACCCAGCTTAACTTGACCCAATGCTCATTATAATGTAATTAACATTACAGTTTGAGACCCCCTCCCATAGGTTTCTCTGTGTGCATCATGAGTAAAAGCATGCATAAAACAGATGGGAGTGCCTGAGCACAGGGAACCTGAGCTGTCAGTCAGCCTGAGCATAGGGAAACAGCTGTCAGTCAGCCTGAACACTCAAAGAACCTGAGCCATGAATCAATCAATCAATCACAAAAACAGCCCCCAAGCCAGGAAATAAAAACAGGAAAAACAAAGGAGCAGCGCCATTTTTTTCTCTTTTGGATTGGCCCACTCCCCGTTCTCAGGAGTGTACTATATTTTACTAACTTTTTTCTTTACTAATAAAATCTTGTTTATATCATGCTTTCTATCTCTCGTTAAAAATTCTTTTTTGGGGGGTGACTAAGAACCGAGGTAACTCTTATTCCCCTTTTCCCAGTAATAAAAACAAAGAATTTGGAAAGACTAAACAAGTATGGAGACATCCAATCAATACCCCCTACACTCAAGATTGTTCAAAGCCTCTTGTTAGAATCAACAAGCAGCCTCCCATCTGGAACGCATTCTGGACCAATTTAATCAGCAATTCTACTTCACTCCTTAGAAAACTGAAATAACAGAGGTGACAGAAAAGACACATGGAGGATCAACTTATAGACTAACAAGACCGAATACTGGCTAGTGGAATTAGCTTTAAATAGGCTACAACCTGAGTCCTGAACAAGTGTTGAGTGACACAAGAGAATTTGGAAAACCTGCAACATATCCATGATAACTGCAATCCATCTGAAAAAAAAATACACAGAGAAAAACAAATGGATACCTTATTTTTCAAATGGACATCCCAGCGATCTCATTTATATTTACCACTTTAACTACCTTAGTACTGTAATAAGAATGGCCATTACCCAATGAAGTGGTACCATGTGGAAATAACTAGTCCAGGTTCTTCAGTTTCAGTGAATGTGTAAAATAATATTCTAGTAATTTCATAATATTCATATATTTTTTAATCCAGAATAAGAAACCTCTAAGAAAAAAACCTGAAGTCTTACCTGATCTAACAAAGGTTGAGAATGTTGGTGGTCATCTTTGTCATAATAAACAACAAAAGCTGAAGATAAAAATGATCTAGGCAGAAATCACAAAAACACGCTCGAATTATGATCAGAAAACACAGAAGAAATTATTCTTCATAATACAATTATTTTCCTTTTACGGAGGAATTTAAAGTGGTGCCAATTATCTTGGCATAGCCTATTGACCAAATGCTTGTCATTTACAATAAATTAGGGGCGGAGGGAGGCATTTTCACACAGTAACATATAATACTAAAATGCATCACAATGAACAACCCAAGTTGCTAGAAATACCAAATAGGTCTCAACTTCCAGCAAGGAACTTTGAAATCTTTGTCTTGATTGTTCATTAATTCTAGATTTTAAACCTGAATCTCAAAATTAAAATGCAGAGTTAGGACAGAATTTTAAAAGGTCTTCTTGGTATCACTACAAATTCATATTCACTAAGCTTAGCGAAGCACCAAGTTCTTCTCAATAACCTTAGTCATAATTTTCTTTTATCCTCCTCACATCATAATTCAAAATCCAGACACCACTCCTGTCAGTCATCTCAATAATCTCCATGTCACCTGACTTTCAGATCACCTGTACCATCCTCACACCGTATCTTTATTTCTGGAGGATGACCTTCTTTGTTCAAAACAAACCCTTAAACTCGCATTAAGCATCCTATTCTGGGCCACGTATTGAAGATACATACTTTTTGGTACAGTAACTTCTAACTCTTCCTCTCTATTGGTTTTTTTTAATCTTAATACTATTAAAAAGTTTATTATCAAGTCATTATCATCCTAAGTAACTCTCCCATGACCCTGTGTCCTCCTCGAGCTATTCCCTATGTATTATCAATTCTCAACTGATTTTATCAAAAGAGTTGTCTACATACAATTTCTCCTGTTATGTAGATGACTACCTACTTCTTTACAAAGCTAAGTATCTTCCCTTCTCAAGTCATCTCTTAACTCTTTCCAAAAAGCCTTCCCTGATTTTTAGCAAATACTATCTACACATTTATCATAATACCACATCATAATAAAATTCTCCATTTCTCTATTGATATGTCTGAATATATCTTTCTGAACTATAAATTCTTTAACTGTGCACCATGTTTTATTGTCTTTTGCATGCTTAGGACTTTATCCAATAACCAATAGACAAGAGGTAACAAATGTACATAGGTATCAAATATACATTTGATTTGAAATGATTCTATTCATAATTATTTTTAAAAATCAAGAAACCAAAGAATATTCATAAAATTTGAAAAGATAAAATAATTACTTACTGCTTTTTGAGATGGACAAAATATGGTTTTCCTTCTACTGTAATGATATAAGCAACCTGTAACACGAGCACACAAAAAAATTTCAATAACAACATTTGGAAATAATATATGCTAAATAGTGTTTTCTCTAAGTTATGCTTTTAAATTGACAAAATTAATAATAATAATAATAATATATAACCGTTATATATGCTTCCCTTCCCATGTGGATATGTGCAGTGGCAGGATTCGGAACTGAGAACTAGGTGGTAGAGTCCCCCCGTGCCCACTAATCACCACTGCTCACATATCTGAGGGAGAAGCTTGCTGGTAATTATCTTTTGGTTTGGACACACACCACCAATTCACCAAGCCCAAATACCAAGATGCCCACCTTCAAAATAATTTTTAATAAAGTATGTGTAACTCTCCCACAGGAACAATGGACACCAGAAGGGAATGGAATGACATCTTTAAAGTGTTGAAAGAAAATGATATACAACCAAGAGTTTTATACCCAGCAAAAATACCCAGCAAATACGCAAGCAAAATAAACACATTTCCTAACAAGAGGAGATGAGAGAATTCATTGCCAGCAAACCTGCACTAAGAGAAACACTAACAATAGTTTTTTTAATGAAAGAAAATAGTTCTAAGAAAAAAATCTTGAAAATATAAAAAAGAATGAAGAACATAAGAAAAAAAAGTATGTCAGTCAATTTGAATCAAAGAGATAAAATGTTAAATGACAGAAGCTACACAAAAAGATCACCTACTGTATGATTCCATATAAACACAAATATACATGTATACACAGATATATTTATTTAACATGTGTATATGTATATATATATGGATATGGATTTATGTATATAAACTACAGTCATAATTAACCTATGCTGAAAGAAATAAGAATAGTGGTAACATTTATGGGTCCTGACTGGGAGGTTATAGGAGGGTACAAAGCTAGGAATGCTGCTACGATGCTAAGAATTCTATATCTGGAACTGTGTGATGGGTAAGCAGATGTTTACAATGCATGAAATTTCATCAATTAAGATTGTGTATTTTACTGAAATGTATAGCCCAATAAAAAGTTCAAACAAAAATGTGAAGAAATATAAAAATATAACACAAATAACAAACTGGAAGAAAATATTTGCAGCTCAAACCAGAGACAAATGACTCATTTTCAAAGAAAACAATAAGTTTCTCTTAAGTCAAGGAAAAGTGTCTCCCATTCTGTTGTGGTCAAGTAGCTGCTACCAGAACTAGCCTTACTACAGATAACAAATATACATTCTGGTTAAAACACACATAAAAATGACCTTACGGCATTGGAAAGTGAACAAAAGCAGACACGTTCTAGAAATGAGCCAACACTTGAAAAAAGAGAATGACATTAAGCCAGTTACATCTATTTTTGGACGTTAGCCTCAGAGCAAGACAACGTGGGCACCCTGCAGCGAAACTCTAAAAACCCAGAGGACAGTGTCAGGAGCAACCATGGCTGGTATAAAGAGCAGCAGAAAAGATTTTCCACGAATAAAGATATGAAGCAGCAGCCACAGTGGATGGGTAGGAGCATGGTGATGCGGTACAGTCAAGACCCACTCCCCTGGGGAGGTGAACACAGGCAGGAGGGCAGCCACAGCTGCAGAGGTTCTCCCAAGGAGTGGGGGCTCTGAGCTCCTGTGGAGCTCCCCAGCGGGAGGTCCTGTGCAGGTAAGACCAGCTCACAGAACGTCTGCTTTAAAAACCAGTAAGGCTGGCGCACAGGAGGGCCAGAGGGTTGCAAGAAACAGAGACTGTTTTCAAAGAGCACACATCAAATCTCACACACTCTGAAACTCAGCACAGAAGCAGTAATTTAAAAGGGTCCTGAACTGATCTTGGAGAAAATCCCAGAGGGGCAGGAAGTGACTGGAACTCCCCTTGGGGACACAGTCCCAGCAGGACATTGGTGCTGGCAAGCACCATTTTGGAATCTTCTTACCAGCCTCCCACTAGCACCAGGGGTTTACCTTCCCATATTCTGGCCCCCAACCGTCCTGGGAACCCCAGGCCAAGCAACCAGCTACAGGGGGACACAGCCCTGCTCACCAGTAGGCTGGCACCAAGCCCAAGTCCTCCACCACCAGCCCCACAGCCAGCCATGCTAGGACCTGGCCCCCGACCAGTAAGCCCTGGACCCAGCCCCACGTGGGCTGGCAGCCCTCCTACAAAGCAGAGTTTGGCAGCCAGCTGGGAAGGGGGACAGCCCTGTCTACCTGTCTGTCCACAGCAGTGGACCCACCACAACAGAAGGGCTCATGCAGCCCTGTGGGGGCAGCCCTAGAGCACACAGCTCTGATGACCAAAGGGGAGTGTGTTCAAGGCCCTGTAGGACATCTCCTATACAAGGCCACTTCTCCAAGATCAGGAAATGTAACTGACCTACCTAAGACATATAAATGAAAAAGGGGAATTAGACAAAATGAGGTGACAGAATATATTCCAAACAAAGGAATAAAACTCCAGAAAAGGAACTCAGCAAAGCAGAGATAAGCAATCTACCCAATAAAGAGCCCAAGGTAATGATCATAAAGATGCTCACTGAGCTCAGAACAACAGACGAACACAGTGAGACGTTTACCAAGAGTCAGAAAATATGAAGAAGAACCAAACAGAGCTGAAGAATACAACACCTGAAATAAAAAAATACACTTGAAGGAACCAACAGTAGATGAGACAGTGCCAAAGA
Organism: Camelus bactrianus; assembly: GCF_048773025.1. Taxonomy (NCBI): domain Eukaryota; kingdom Metazoa; phylum Chordata; class Mammalia; order Artiodactyla; family Camelidae; genus Camelus; species Camelus bactrianus. Next base: position 30,508,056 of record NC_133564.1, on the reverse strand, counting down.
ACAGATTAGTGAAAAGGAAGAAAGAATAGACATCACTCAAGGTGAACAGAAAAAGAAAAAAAAATTTTTAAGAGAACTCTGAGACAACATCAAGCCTACTAACACTCACATTACAAGAAGCAGAGAGAGAGAGAGAAAGGGAGAGACAACTTATTTGAAGAAATAATAGTTGAAAACATCCGTAGGAATGGAAAGGAGACAGACATACAGGTCCAGGAATCACAGCCTGCTAAGCCGCAAAATGAACCCAAAGAGGTCCACTCCAAAATTCAGATGTCAAAAATTAAAAATAAAGACTCGTAAAGCAGCAAAAGAAAAGCAACTAGTTAGATGCAACAGAACTCCCATAAGGCTTTCAGCTGGCTTTTCAGGAGAAACTTGGAAGACCAGAAGGGAGCGGCGCCCTATATGCACAGTGATGAAGGGAGAGGACCTACAACCAAGATACTCCATCCAGCAAGGCTCTCATTCAGATCTCAAGAGGAGACGAACAGCTCTACAGAAAAGCCAAAGCTAAGAGAGTGCAGCACCTCTAAACCAGCTTTACAAGAAATGGTGAATGGACTTCTCTAAGCGTAAAAGCCAAGACCACAACTGAACATACAAAAATTATGGAAGGAAAACACCTCACTGGTAAAGACAAATATACAGTAAAGGTAGTGGATCAACCACTTGTAAAGCTAGCAGCTAAATAAAATTATCTGTATCCACAATTAGTTAAGGTATACACAAAACAAAAAGATGTAAAACATGATGTCAATAACAGTACTCACTAGGGGTGGGATGTAAAAATGCAGGGTTGTTAAAATGTGTTTGAACTTAAGAGCCTGCCTCTCTCAAGCCCTTGCCCCGGCAAACCCTATCCTTAAGACTCCTTCATCCTCAACAGAAACATACAGAATCACACACATTAACTAACACACACCAAAATGACCTTGTTGTGAGCCTGGTCAGAGCAGTGAGCTCTGCCCCCAACAACGGAACACCTGCCCACGTTCAGCACCTGTAGTCTTGATACTAAAAGCAACTTAACACTATTTGATATAAAAGTATAATTTCCCAATTACATTATTTTCTGGATCTTTTATTGCCTCAGGTGATGAAATCTTCTCAGGAACTGTGGTCTGCAGAAATGTTTTATGAGGATCTAAAATAAAAATAAGCCAAGTTACTCCGATATTTGATATCTTATATTACTCATTTCTTAATCCAATTATTTCTTTCTCTACATTACCAACTTTTTGGTATAATCTATGCAGCTACTTTTCCTTTTCAGTGTCTTTGGGTCATTCTTACCAACCAATTTCTTAACGCTTGTGAGATCTCAAGTTTTTATTCTATCCCTACACACACCCATAGGCATACTAGGCAGTTAGGCACTTTGACTACACCGAGTAACATACTACGGTGTGTAAAAGAGGTGTGGAAATAAAACACAGGTGCATCAAGAAAGAGAATCATTTGCAGGGAAAAGAGGTAGAACACGGCATACAAGGGTGATCTGCAGTTTTCAACGGAGAAGGTGGAAGACAGCCGTCCCTCAACCAGGAAATCATTGCTAAGTAGCTTCTCCACGGCGCTGCAGTTATTTCTAGAACAGCAAAATTCCGTCTGTGGAAAAGACCACATCTTCCATTTCTGCCCATTTTACAGACAAGGAACCCACCGCTGTGAAGTGAAAAGAGTTTCTGCCCGGAGGCTCCTCTCTGCCTTCTTGGCTACGGACCTGGAAGCCAAAGGTAAGGAGACAGCGCAAGGTGGGGAGAGCGGGGGGGCAGGGGTAAGGTCGGGCCGGCCTGGATCCAGGACCAACACGGACAGCCCCCGAACCCAACACAGTCTCCTCCGAGGCCTGGGCTGGGAGGGCAGGAAGGCTCTGGACTTACTGGGGCCTGCGTGTAGCCCCCCAAGGCCGGCGAGAAGGACCAGAAGAAGGAACATGGCTCCGCTGACTTGGAGCCCCGTTGCCCAGTACCAGGCGGCGGTTGGGGCGTTGGGGCGCGTGGAGGCGCCGCGCGCCGGAGGAGAAGGGGCGGGCTGCGGAGCGAGAAAGCGCTGGAAGGAAGCAGCAGCACCACGGCTCTCTGCTGCCTCTGGAGGTGAGTGGGCATCCCGGCGGGCGGGCGGATGGGGCTCCAGGGAAGACAGCAGCGACACACACATTCGGTTTCTCGTTAACGGAGGAGAGGCTGCGCTGTTTGCGGTTCTGAATTCTCGGATTAGGCGGTGCCTGGCGACGGTGCCTGGCGACGGTGCCTGGCGACGGCTTTGTTTGTATCTTTTACTTAGGCCGGCGATTTTTGAAGTGCTTTCTACTTGCAGTGAGGAGAAGGAACAAAGATAAAAAATGCTCAAGTTACTGACAGCAAGCAAGCTCCCTCCTGGTTGGTTACATACCATCCAAACAGGCAAAATGCAGATGTTTGCGAAAGCTGCTGGTAGGCTGTCGGGTGATCTGGTTGGTTGCCAGGCCCTGTCTTGAGCAGAGGCTGTCAGCTGCTGGTTGGTGGGACCAGGTCACCAGGTGGCTGACTGAAGAACCGCAGGGGGCCCCGGGGCTAGGGCTGCCTCACTGGTGGGCAGAGTCAAGGTCGCAAAAACTCCAGAGCTGTTGCCCACCCACTGGGGTTAGTGCTAGACTACTGGCGAGCAAGCCGGGTCCTAGGGTCCGATTGCAGGGCCCAGGGATCCCAGAGCTGGAATCGGATTGCTGGGTTTGGGGGAAGGGGCTGTAATTCCTGACACAGTTTGGTATAGGGTCTGGGGTGTCCTGAAGCTTGTGTTGGCCTGCTGGTGGGCAGGGTTGGGGCCCAGGTTGTCCCAGGGCAAGACCTATCCTACTATGGTCAGGCTGGGTCCCCAGATTTTGGGATTGTGGTTTTTCATGCATTTGGTTACTCCCTGCTGGTGGTTAAGACTGGTGCAGAGGCTAGAACAGGCTCCCTGCAGGCCAGGGCCCAGGGATTTCTGTGGCTGATTCCTCCATGCTTGTGAGTGGGGCTGGGTCCTGGGCTCTCTGGTGGGAAGGGTCACATCCAGGGGCAGCTGTGGGCCAGAGAGGTCTTAAGGCTGTGTTCGCCCTACCCCAGTTAGTTGCGTGGCTTGAGGGGTCCCAGCACTGGTGCCTACAGGCCGAAAGAGAAACAGACACTCCTGCAAATGGGTCCACACTCGGTTTATTGTCTCCTTTGGCTGTGCCCAGGGGAGGAAAGGCAGAATTTTCGTTTCTCACTGAGACCGTTGGTAACGTCTGTTGCCTTCTGAAGGAAGTATTAGTTACTGTGGAAGATAACAAAGACACATGTGCTGAAGGTACTGGTAGCAAATAAAGTAACTTCCAGTGCAAAACGTACAGACAGTTGACATACTGCCAAGTGAAAAATTCATACAGCAAAAAAAGAACTCTAGAAAGAATTTTTAGTTTTGCTTGTGAAATTATTTGGCTATGAGTAACTTACTTACAATTTTCTGTGATTTCTGAGGAATCATCATATTTAATCTGAAGTACTTGCGAATGAGAAAGTCTAACATTTTTCCCACATGCAATGAAATGTTCATGAATACAACAACCAAGTTAAATCTTTGCATTTTAGAGAGATTTAAATACATATTAATTTTACTTCTTCCAAATCTTGGAGCCAATCACTTTTACTTTTTTCATGTTGTAAACAGTGTTTTGTTTTTGCCACATAGAAACTCATAGACCTTAAGCATTTTGCCTACAATGCCTAATGGATAAAGTGGTATGATTATGAATTCATTTTATAGACTAATTTATGTACCTTATATCTTATTAGATTCAACTCTTTAATTCCATTCTATCCACAAGAGCAAATTCCCAACAAACTTAAGAGAACTTTACTAAACTGAAGAAAAAAGACTAAAGTCTTTTAAAAGTGATTTAATTACTCATTAAAAATAAAGACTAGTAGAGATTAATACATTATTTTTGGTGCAGTACTTTACCAATTCATCTACCCAAAAAATATTTAGGAATCAACTGTAGATCATAAATTTCATTTTAATTTAAAGCATATTTATTTTAAGAGATACTTCCTAATGCACTTGCTTATCACTATGTGTTTTGATGCTTTTCTGTGATTTGATCTAAATAAATAAGGAAATAATGCTTTTAGCTTCATATAATACAGTCTGACAAAGTCATATTTTTATAGCAGTTTCTTCTTCTCCTTCAAAATTGTGGTGAAAAAGAAGTATTTGCCACATTTCTGGTTTTATACTAATTATTACCAAAAGTCAAAAATCAAATTCTTGGGCCTCTTTTCCATTTTTATATCCACAGATTTCTTGTTTCTGACCCCCCAGCTAAAAGAATGACAGAGAAAATGAATACACTGAAGACAAATTAATTGAGGTTAACTGACAAAGATGATAACATAGAGAGTAAGACTAGGGAGAGAATTCAGTGATAAGAGTGATACAGTTTTACCCTTCCCATCCTTTCCCTACCTCTGCTATTTTCTGTTTTCAAAACTTACGGTAGATTTCTGCTACTACTTTGACCATGAAACCCCTGTATTTAATGTAGTTAGTTTTCCCCAAAACTGACAAAGGGATTGTATATGTAGATTTGTGAGTCTACTAGCATATATAACCCATCAGATTTCCAGTTTTAAAAAAGAGTTTTGCTGTGGTAGTGTTTACCCAAGGAGTTGGTTCTACCAACGTCTCCTACTGGTTTTCAAATGAAAACAAATACTGAAAAAAAAAAAATTCTTAAAACAGGGGAAAAATATATAATGGGCACTCTAACAGTAAAACGCAGCAACTATGTCTGCCTAACCTTATTAACTTTAAAACAGAGAGTAATCCAAGAATGCTTTTCTGGCATGCTAAATACAAGCTAGACTAGGGTTGATATTCCAGATTATACTCTTCCAGTGCAATATACATTGTCCTGTGGATGCTGACTGTCCCTCAGGCTTGAGCACCACTTCCAGAAGAGGATGACTGTGTGAATGACGTATTCTATAATGGGAGGTAATGGGAGGGACAGCTGGAGCAGTGATAACATTAGTCACGTGTGCATGTGAAGTTTAAGAGTAATCACTCCTTAAAAAAAAAAAAAAAAAGAAGAGTAATCACTCCTTCATTAAACAAATACTTATTAAGCATTTACTCTGCTAGGTGCTAACTATAAACTGATTAGCAAAATACATACGCCCATTACACTCAAGGAATTTCAGAGTTTATCAGGAAAGGAATGCTCACAGGTAGGCAGAAGTCTGAAAGGATTATAGGGTCTGAGCACTGTACCACAAATCACAGACCCCTTGGTAATGGTCACAGAGTGGAGGCAATAAAGAAAATCAGCTTTTTTCTTCATACTTAGTTGGAGAAAGTAATGTCTATAAAAGGGTAATTATGTTAGGAGACATTCAAAGACAGAATAAAGGATATAGAAATGTCAGGCGCTTCCCTTCTGGAGGGAGTGGCTTCATAAGGGAGGACAGATACTCCTTAATGCTGTGGTGTAGCCTGGAAACTTAATCTGTGGATATAAAGGATATTCTGGAAAATCAACGGACAGAATGTAACTAAAAGAAGAAACCTTAAGGAAAAATGCAAGGCAGTACAAGAAACCTAAAACTCTACAAGGGAGAAAAGAAGATGAGATCAGTAAATATCTGATGACTTTAGAAGAATCACAAGGCCACATGGGAAAACTGAAAACTCAAAAACAGTTCAGAGGACCCTTATCAACACAACTGTAAGCTATTGGGCTGGGGTTGGGGACATGGAAAATGTAGAATTTTAGTGTGTTTATGATAACTGTCTCTTAGATAAACTCCTCCTAATTGGGATAATAATTCACTCAGTTGCTCATAATGAGTTTGTAGGTATAAACGGAATCTGAACAAAAAAGTAAAATCTCCCTTTGTGTATTTCATCATAAAGCATGCAAAAAATGTTGTACTTATGAGTTAGTTTCACAAAACAATTGTAAATATCTTGTCTCTCATTAGACTTAACTAGTTTTTTCCTATGTATTAAGACAGTGGGCAATCAATAAAAATTTAAGTAACTGAAGAAAAGATTAATCAATAGAATGAAAAATATTAATAAGTAGTTTTGGTGCAGTATTTTATTAACTGGCTGCTCAAAAAATATTAAGCAATTATTTTTTCATTCTCATTTTCAACATATACCTACTTATAAGAAACACTTCCTAAGTGGCTTACCTGCTAGTAGTGTTTGTTTGGGCACTGCTTTCTGACTTGGATCTAAATAAAAATAAAAATGTGTGAAAGTTAATACTAAGAAACTGCCTACTTTAAGAATGATAATCAAGCCATTTTATACCAAAACTAGCTCTTTTAACACCAGGGGCATGTATGCAACACCAAGTGTAACATACAATGCAAAATTGAAATCCTCCAGTGGGGAAATGTATCAAGATAGCAGAGATGCATTTTTTTTCTTTATCATTTCAAAGCACAGTATATAAGTTTGACTCTGAATGCCTAAATTTCACCTTCAGGTTACAGATTAGCTTATTATTGGTTGATACATAAATTGCTACATTTTGCAAATTAAAACTCACATTTACTTCTGAGCAAACTAGAGGACTTAATTGATGGAATAACTTCCCTTTTCTATTCCACATAAAAAGCTTAGTTTCTATTCCACAGAAAAATTTAATACCCAACTGAGCTTAACAGTCAGAAAAGGCTTTTTGTCTGCCAGTAAAAAATGAAGAATCTAGAAATTCAGAGGGCAAACAAGAGCAAAAGCTGAATGACTACAAAGGAACCCAAATTACTTATACCCCGAAGGATGTGATTTTAATAATCCTAGCTTGGAAGAAGCATAAGGCACCGATATTTAGACGTTAGAAAGTGAGAATAAAGCCCAAGCTTGGACCTCTAGAATGGAGATAATGAAAGCTATGGACACCGAGAGTGTAACAGGCAACCTGCCCCAGCCAAGCAGTGGAAGAGGATCACCTCGCCTGCACCATGCATCGGGACTGGACCACAGTTCCTTAATTCCACTACCCACAAGTCTGAACCAGCATGCATAGAAAATATTGGAACATTCATGCCCTTAGACAGGCAAACCAGAAACATTCCTCTCTTGCTAATGTGTGCCTCTTCAACTTGGGTCTGCAGAAATCCCATGAGAACAATCATTGCCCCTGAGGACCAGTTTACAAGTCTAAATTACAAACGACTGTGTGTTCATGCCCACAGCCAGAGCACAGCAGAACAAAAAATTCACATGGTAAGATCAATGGAGAACAGAAAAACCTCTAATAGAAATGTTTTGGATCTCCACAGAGATCAAGGCAGAAATGAGGCAAGACAAGGACAGCTGTTGAGAGGGGGGGGTGATTTGGAAACTAACATGGGGAAACCAACGCCAGATAGAGACGTGAAAAAGCACCGCATATGAGCAGCCCGGTTAAGAATGGAGGATAAAGCGAGAAGACTCTCCCAAACACAGTCACTGTACATGCAGAAAGAAAAAGAACGGAGCAGAGTCAATGGTTAAAGAGATAATGACTGATTTTTTCCCAAAACTAATGACCTGAGTACTGATATCTAAAGACTATATTGAATCCAGAGCAGCACAAATAAAAACACATCCTATCAGAACATGTTATAATAAAATAACAAAACATTCAGGACAAAGAGGAAATCTCAGAAGTCATTTAGAGTAAATACATTGATTGGAAGGGAATGAATAAATTAATCAGACTGACAACTGAGGGCTCATCACTGACAGTAAATGACACACTAACAGCAACAGAATATAAAAGAGTTGTGGAAAGTGATTCTCAACTACAAGTCTGTAACCATCCAAGCTAGCTTTCAAAAACGAGCATAAAAAAGACATGTTCAGACATTTGCCACGAAATGCTTATAACCACAGACACTGGTAACTAAAAAGGCTATACTTCAGGAAAAGGGAAATGGAAATCAAAATGAAAAAAATGGGCTCAAGAATGAACAGTGAGCAAAGCAACGGGTAAATACGTTGTGAAGTCCTAGTAAGTATTCGTTTAATGTAAAATGGTAACACTAATAACTGACAAATGAAGGGGGAGTCATGCAGGTAAAAAAGGAAAGAAGTTAAAAGTCAAATGACATTATGGGAGAGCTTACTGATAGGGGTTTGCTGCTAAATGACCTAACATCCTTCTGTTGTTTAGAAAAAGACTGAAAATATTGATTGAATTCAGATATTTAAAAAATTAATTATACTAAAATGGTATGAGTATAACCCATACCGGGATTCATCCCACCTCCCTGTAATCTTTGACCTCAACAGTCTTTCCCACTGACTTTCCACCAGAAAAAGATTATTCCAAAAATAAATGACCTGAACACTGCAGTGGATGCTCTGTCAGTAAAGCACAGCAGTAGCGTCAAGTGGCATTCTGTAAATTTAAATGAATAAAATTATCCTAAAAATGTTTCCCTGGTGTACACCAAGCCAGAAGGTTAGACCAGTGGATTTATATTCCATATTATACTGCTCCAGTTGAAATGTACATTTACCAATGGATGATGCTGTCAGCCCTCACTCAGTGTAGGTGGGTAATATCCTATGAGAGATGAATTATGTCAACAAGGTTTCAGGATGAGAGATAAGATGAGAGGGAGAAATGGGGGCAGTTATAACATTACAGATATACAGATGTGTGTGTGTGTTTGTCTACGTTATCTTTGTGTGGGGGGATTTGTTTTTTGTCTGGCTGCCTCTGTGTGTGTGTGGAAAAGATTGAAAGTAATCATTCATTCATTCAACAAATACTTATTGAGTTCTGCCATTAACCACAAACTCTGCTACATGCTAGCTATACAACACTGAGCAAGATAAACATGGCCTTTACCCTCTACAGTGACACAGTATTATGAGATGTATGTCCAAGGTGAGGAAAAGGTAAACTGTGCTTGAGGACCATACAGTAACTCCCTGACACTGAGAGGACATAATATTGAAAATCAGTTTTTTTTAGTCTGGTTAGAGTAACATAACTCCAAAGTGTCACTAAGAGGAGAAGATCATAATAATAAGAGAGAGAAAGGGTAAGAAAAGCAGATACTGTAATTAAAGAGGAAGACCTCTTCTGGAAGGAAAGAAATGATGCAACCCTGTTGTGCAGCCTAGACAGCTTATTCCATAGATTTGGGAGTTTTGGAAAAGCAGGGTACTTCGGAGGAAACTCAGTGGAATAACACCATCAAAAACTATTGGACTGGGGAAACCAAACAAATATTGTATTATTATGCAGAGATACCCATCTTTCAGGAAACAGAGGAAGACCTACTTAAAGCTACTTTGTAATCCTGAGCGGCTGTGGAATACACAGAATTATTATTCCTTTACCGTCTTCTTCTTCAGCAAATTGTCCCTAAGTGACCAGGGAAAGCATTCATTCAGTTGTCCGTGAGCATACATATTGGGTTTCTGCCTGTAGAGTCTCAAAATAAAGAAGTAAACCTCCCCATTTATGAGTCAGCACCATAAACATTTTACAATCATTTATTCTTTTGCTTCCCAAGAATAAATTCTCAACATATCTTAACAAAGTGAAGAGAAGAGGGCATTGATTTATTTAGACAAATACTCACCAGTTACTAGACTGGCAAATATTAATAGGATTAGTTTTGTGTGTAGCACCTTATGAATTGCTTCTCAGTTAATTCTTACCAATTGTTAATTATCAATTTGTTCACCTTATTTTTAACACGTCCTCATTTTCAGAAATACGTCCTAATGTACTTACCTGACAGTGTCTGTTCCGCTGCTACTTTCTGATCTGGATCTAAATGAAAGTGAAAATAATGCTTCCAAATTAATGCTTTAAAAACTGTGTGTACATGACAAGTGAGCACCAGACTATTCTGGAACCTGCATTAACTCTCTTATACCAGTCGTCACCACTAATGAGTCCTTCCGAAAGATCACTAAATTATGGTATGTGAACAAGTAACATCCTTATGTACACATATACCACATCCCTAAAGAAAATATACCTCAAATTCCCAAATAGAAAGAGGATCATCACTCTACCAAACTGGACATCACTACCAAAACTGGAAACTTAAGCCTTCACCACACAGGTTCAGGACACTTCCTCTCACTTCCTATGAACTCTAGATTTCCACGTGTAACAAGCACTGTAAACATTTATGACTTAGGAGGGTAAAACATAACATAATCTTGACAAGGAGGATTCTACAAGAAGGATATGCAGCATTCTCATGACATAATCACTGCTACTTCAGATGACCTTACAATCAAATTTAAAAAGCCAGTAGAGGTAATGTCCACAGCCAGAGTAAATTAAACAATTCATACACTAACATAAATAACAGGAAAACTTTGAAAAAAGAATGTTTAGGATTTCCATAGAGATCAGCAAAAGAACAGAGTTCATTAAACAAGAAACGACAGAATGAGATCGGCCAAGATGGCAGAATAAGAAGATGTTACACTCACCTCCTCTTCTCTCACAGACATACCAAAATCACAACTATTTGCAGAACAGCTATCGATGAAAAAAACTGAAACCTACTAGAAAAGATCTTCTACAACTAAAGATATAAAGAAGGAACCACAACAAGATGGGCAGGAGGGGCAGAGTCACAATATAGTCAACCCACACCCCCGGGTGGGCGACCCCCAAATGGGAGCATAATTACAACTGCAGAGATTCTCCCCAAGGAGTGAGGTACCTGAGCCCCACATCAGGACCCCCAGCCTGGGGTCCTGCACTGGGAAGATGAGTCCCTAGAACATTTAGCTGAAGGCCAGTGGGGCATACTTTCAGGAGAACCAGAGGGCTGTGGGAAATAGAGACGCCACTCTTGAAAGGCACACAGACTCTCACACACTCCAGGACCCAGGGCAGAAGCAGTAATCTGAAAGAAGCCTGGGTCAGACCTACCTGCTGATCTTGGAAAGCCCCCCAGAGAGGGAGGAGGCAACTGGCACTCATCCTGGGGACAGACACTGACAGCAGCCATTTGGGGGAGGTCAGTCTACCACATGGACACTGGTGCTGGCAAGTACCATTCTGGAATCCTCTGTCTAGCCGGTTAGCCCCAGGACCAGTCCCACCCCAGCCCCACATCCAATAGGCACCAGTAGTGGGACAAGCAAATAATTGAACAGGGACATAGCTTCACCTACCAGCTTAAGACCCCCCCTGAGCCCATGGCCACCCTGGGCCACAGCCCTGCACACCAGAGGGCCCAGGGCCCAGCCCCACACACCAGTGCACAGGCACCAGACTCAGGAGCCCCAGGGCTCTGCAGCCAGAGCCTCTGGGATTCAGCTCCACCCATAAGTAGGCAGGTCCCAGCCCTGGAGCCCCTGGCCCTGCCCACCAGTGAGCCTGCCCTAGACTCAGGACTACCCTCACCCAGCAGCAGGTGGGCAGCAGGCCCGGGACAGCTGCAGCCCCACAGCCTGTGGATCCAGCCCCGTCCAGCAGGCCAGCACCAGCCCTGGGACTGGCTGAGCCCTGTTCCCGCCCACCAGAAGGCCAACACAAGCTTTGAGACAGCCTGGGCCCTGCAGCCAGCTGTGTCAGGAACCAGCCCCACCCACGACTGGCCTAACACCAGCTCTGAGACCCTGGGGCACTGCAGCCAGACCCCCAGGACCCAGATCTGCCTTCCAGTGGGCCAGCACTAGCCTCAGGAACTGGCTTCACCCACTGGTGGGTAAGCAACATTCCTGCGATCTTCTGGAACCCAACTTCACCCACCAGAAAGCCAGCATTAGCCTCGGACATGCCCCCTCCCTGGGGTTTCACAGCCAGCTGTCTTGTGACCTGGCCTGCCAACCAGCAGCCTGTAGCTTCCACATGAGGCACGGTCCAGCAACCACCTGGAACAGGGGCCAACCAAGCCTACAAGGCCACTTACAGTAGCCAGATTGCCACAACACAGAGGACCCACACAGCCCACATAGGGAGCACCCCTGGAACGCAGAGGTAAAAAACTTGCACTCAGAAAATTATGACACTGATAAAAGAAATTAAAGATGATACAATAGATGGAAAGATATACCATGTTCTTAGATTGGTATAATTAATATTGTTAAAATGACCATATTACCCAAGGTGATCTACAGACTCAGTGAAATCCCTATCAAAATACCAATGCCATTTTTCACAGAACTAGGACAAATAACTCTAAAATTTGTATGGAAATACAAAAGACCACTGATGGCTAATACAATCTTGAGAAAGAAGGACAGAGCTGGAGGTATCGCACTTTCTAGCTTCAGACTATATTACAAAGCTATAGTAATCAAAATAGTTTAGTACTTCCACAAAAACAGAACCACAGATGAATGGAACAGAATAAAGAGCTCAGAAATAAACTCATGCACTTATGGTCAATTAATGTACAAAAAGGAGGCAAGAATATATAGGAGAAAAGACAGTCTCATCAATAAGTGGTGCTGGGGAAACCACACAGCTGTATCTAAAAGAATGAGATAGCACATTTTTTACATCATACACAAAAATAAGCTCAAAATGAATTAAAGCCAGAAACCATAAGACTCCCAGAAGAGAATGCAGGCAAAACAGTCTTTGACATAAATTGTAGCAACATTGTTTTGGAGCTATCTCCTAAGGCAAAGGAAACAAAAGCAAAAATAAATAAATGGGATCTAATTAAACTTAAAAGCTTTCGCACAGCAAAGGACACTATCAACCAAATGAAAAGCCAATCTCCTGGAGAAAATATCTGCAAATGATATGACTGCTAAGGGATTAATACCCAAACTATACAGCTTACACAACTCAAAATCAAAAAAACCCAAACAACTGATTAAAAAATGGGCAGAAGACTTGAATGGACATTTTTCTAAAGAAGAGATACAGGTGGTCAACAGATACAAAAGATGCTAAACATCACTAATCATCAGAGAAATGCAAATCAGAACCATGACAAGCTATCACCTCACAACTGTCAGAATGGCTATCATCAAAAAGACCACAAATAACAAATGTTAATGAGGATGTGAAGCAAAGAGAACCCTCGTACACTGCAGGTGGGAATGTAAACAGGAGCAATCACTGTAGAAAACAGTATGAGGTTCCTTTAAAAAACTAAAAATAGAACTACCATATGATCCAGCAATTCCACTCCTGGGTATTTATCCAAAGAAAACAAAAACACTAATTTGAAAAGATATACGCACCCCAGTGTTCACAGTAACATTAGCCAAGCCAAGATACTGAAGCAACCTTGTGTCCATCAACAGATGAATGGATAAAGAAGATGCAATATATTTATAGACAATGGAATACTACTCAGCCATTAAAAAGAAAGAAATCTTGCCATTTGCAAAAACATAGATGTCCTTGGAAAACATTATGCTTAATGAAATAAGTCAGACAGAGAAAGACAAATACTATATGGTATCATGTCAAATCTAAAAAAAAAAAACTAGTGAATATAACAAAAAAGAAATAGACTCACATATACAAAGAACAAATTAGTGATTATCAGTATAGAGTTGGAAGGCAGGAGGGACAAGAGCGGGGGAGGGGTAAGACATACAAACTACTATGTATAAAATAAATGAGCTACATAGATATATTGTACAGTACAAGGAATATTGCCAATATTTTATAATATCTATAAATAGAGTATAAGCTTTATAAAAAATTAAAAACCAATATGTTGTACACTTGAAACTTATATAATACTATAAATCAACTGCACCTCAATTAAAAGAAGGAAAAAAAGACATGAGAGAACTGAAAAAAAAAAGAGTTGCTGATTTTAAATTATTTAGCGAAATCACTGAGAACACTAGGTAAGCGGAAATATAATACATAACAGTCCAGTTAAGAAACATGGAGCAATTTAGACACAGAAAACTTAAAATGAAGGAGAGTCAATACTTGCAGCGAAAAAGGCTAGGACTTTTCAAAACTGAAGAAAGGCATGAGTCTTCACACTGAAAGGAAATATTGGGCCCAGTTCATGATTTTACAAATATCTCTACCAGAATACACTATAACAAAATAACCACACTGTGAGGACAAAGAATAAACCTTAGAGGCTGTGGTAGGCAGAATTCTAACGATGGCTCCCATTCCTTGGTTATTCAAACACTCTTCAAAAGTACTACTCTGAAGACATTGTGCACATGTAATTAAAGCTCCAAATCTTCTTATAATACAGAGATTACTTTGGTGGGCCTGACCCAGTCAGGTCAGCCCTTTAAAAGTAGAGTTTTCTCCTGCTGGTAGAGAAGAGAAAGTGAGAGAGAGTCAAAGCCTTAGGAAGACTTGTGTGCCCTTGTTTCTTTAAAGGTGAAGGAGGTACGTGAGAAGCAATGCAGGTGGCCTCTAGGAAAGGGGGGGTGGGGACCCAAGCAGACAGGCATCAAGGAAATAGATACCTCAGACCTACAGCTGGAAGCAGTTGGATTTTTCTTATGTCCTGAATGAGCCAAGAACCCTGCCTGGCTTTCAGGCCTTCAGGTCAGCCTTGCGACAAGCCAGCTAAATCCACCTGTACTTCTGTCTTACGGAACATCCACATAATAAATGGATGTTGCTTAAGTTACTACATGGGTGGTAACTTGTTACGCAGCAATAGAAATACAAAGACTGCTATAGGTAAAACTCATATTAACCATAAAGGAATAAATGAATCAAAACACAAACAGAAGACTTATCATTATCAGTACAGAATGCTGCACTACACTGACTTATCTTCAAACAGCTGAGGCAAAATAACTCTCAGCCTCGAAGTCCACACTACATAAATTCACACTTGAGAGTGAAAATAAAGACGATTTTAAGTGAATAAGATAAACAGCTCACTACACACAGACTCATGGTGGAAATTCTAAGAGATGTACTTCACCTAAAGGGAGACTGAACACTAAAAAGAATAGTGAGTAAATAAAGTGACAAATAGGTAGTGAAATCCTAGTAGGTTTTGATTAAGCATAGTAATGATAATGATGACTTACTTGTAGCAGGTTAAAATTCATGAGTAACTAAAAACCAAATGATAATAATATGCAAGAGTGTAGAAAAGAGTATAGGGTTTAATGGGCTAATATCCCTAAATTGTTAAAAGATTATAAATATTTGTTATATCTAAAGTTGTAACTTTAACTACATTTAATTTTAATAATTAAATACATCATAACATAATAATTTAATAATTACAGAATATCACTAAAAGAATAGAATTAGAACATATAATGACCGAATTGGTAGAAGGAAAGAAAAAACAATCACAATCAACATAATGGAATACAAGAAAGTAGAAAAAGAAGATATTGATAAAGCAGGATAAATAGAAAAACACACAAAACAAAGTGGTAGAATTTAGTCTAAATATATCAGCAAACATGAGTATATAAACATATTAAATTCAACTACTGAGAAATTCTTGAGATTACATATTTTTAAATTCCATTGGCAGGCTGTTTTTAAGAGACCAGCTTAAATAAAAGATTGAAAGTAAGGGATGGAAAAGTTACATAAGGTAAATTTAACAAACAGAAAGTTGGTATAGCAGCTATAAAACAGTAAGGACTGAGTTTATGGTTAAAAACTATTAACAGGGACAATATGCTACTTTTAATGATAAAAGAACAGCACAGCTGTCAATGTCATCAGTTCTCACCAACCCATAATTATCCTGGATTTATACATGAGGTCTGAGTTCTGAGTTCTGTCACGTACAACCTCTCAAATGTTGGCGTTTGCTTGGTTGTTTACCCGAGCAGTACATGAATATTCCCCAGCTTGGGTCACTTCCAGGCACTATACATCCTTTTCCTTATTAATTATACATATGTTATCTGTTACTAATAAAAACAGTCATTTTATTCCTTGGTTCCTCAGAGTGGATTTCCAGTAAACACTTATTAAATTTATAAATAAGAGACTAAATTACTAGAAACTAAATTAGTAGCCTGGTTTTCAGTGGATTACTTTACCAACTGCAGCTGTTCAAACAGTATCTAGAAATTAATTGTGAATTGTTAATTCGTTCTTAATTTTTAACACATACCTTAAGATGTCTTCCAGTTTACCTACCTGCTGTCAGTTCTGTGAGTGCTGCTTTCTGATCTAGATATTTAAAAAAATGGAAAATCATGTCCAAAGTTAGTACTAAGAGAGCTTGCCAACTGCATGAATAAGATAGGCTATTTTATAAGCAGTATTTTCTCTTTCACAAGACTAGTTATCAAAACAAGAAACAGTGTCTAAGTTCATGGAATAACGATGCAAATAAGTAACATTCTTATTCACCTCCACCACTACACCTCATCCACAAAGAGTGCATTTCAAACTTGCAGTGAGGAAACTGTCAAGAAGGCACAGGTTTGCTTTATCCTTGTCTCCTCTGAACACAGAACATAGGTTTGACCCTGAATGCCTGATTCTGAGCTTCATACCCCAACTTTTATCCTTCTATTCATTGATAAATAAATGCTACATTTTGTGAATTAAAACCCATACTGACTTCTAGACAATCTGGCAGAATGAGCTGGTGGGACAGTCCCCCTTTGCATTCCTCATAGAGGAGTGCTGAAAAAAATAACACAAACATTTAATACATAACTGAGGTTAACAAGAGAAGACTTTTCCTGGTGCTGTTTAAAAAATGAAGAAACAGAATTCAAAGGCTAAACAGGGGCTAAAAGTAAACGGTTTCAGGGGTATCTAAACTGGTGACCAGGCTTTGGGACTAGAGATTTAACAGCCCTTCCTTAGGAGTTAAGTTATGAGACCTTTCCATGTGGGGAAACTAAATGAGCTCCTTAATTAAAACTGGAGCCATGAATGGCCATATACCCCATTAAACAGGGATAATAAAAATGTTGAGCAGTGGCCTCTGGGATGCAGCAGGGGAAGGGATACGCAGCAGGAAGAGATGGGAGGAAACTGCATCACTCAGATGTAGGGTTCCCAAGCCTCCAAAAAGTCTATTTCCAGGACCCCAGTTCACACCCCTACAAATTCCTGAACACGAGGCATAGCAATTGCTTCATATGTTTTTGTTTTAAAGGTAGCAAAGATAAAACAACCCATAGGTATGTGTTTTCAACACAGAGCATGCAGAATTCTCATGGGGAAGCCAGACACTGAAGAGAAAGAGTCTGTGATTACAAACCCCTAATAGTCCATGTCAACAGCCACAGAAGAACGACAAATTCACACACCAAGAAATACAAACGATTTCAAAAACTTTGAGACTATTTAGAATTTCCATCAAGATCTTTGTAGGAATTAGAACCCTTAAGTCCAGAACAGGACAGAGAAGGAAGAACGGTGAAATGCAAGAGCGACCTGAGGGAGTCAAGCAGAGTGTGAGACGCAGACAACGACGAAAGCGCAGTTACAAACCACAAAGACATACTTCCAACTCTGGCCAGGATGGAATGACAGACTGGACTTACCCTCCTGCTTGAAACAACTGAAAATCTGGACAAAAGCTATGAAACACTGATTTTCAGATGCTGAGTACTAGGCAGGACAGTGATCTCTGAGAGAAGGGACTAGAGGTGAGATCCCTGATTGACCCTTCTTACTGCCTGGTGAGAGTTTCCATTCTGTACAGCGAGAGGATCCCAGGCAAAGGCCAGGAGTCTCCCTCAGTTGAGGTAACAGAGTCTAGGGAGGCAGTTACAATTCTCAGGGCAAAACTGTAGAGAGGGACACGTTGCGCAGAGAGAGCTTCTGAGATCTGCACAGGGTCCCCCTCGCGTGTTCCGCCGGTACTGACCACTGAATGAGGCAGCAATGCAAACTGAAGTATTTCGTTTGTGGTAAGGCTCAGAAATCTGCATTCTAAATAAGTACTTCTGTAGGTGACACAGGTCACACTTTGAGAACCACTGGGTATTTGAAAGCAATAGATATGGATACATTTTAGTTCTTCCTCTCTCAATTACCAACGCAATGATGTTAGCAAGTTATTAAAACCACATTCCCAAATTTTTGCATCTTTAATTAAAATAAGGATATTCAAAACTATCTCAGAGATGTTGATACAGCATTTAAAATTCCTGGTAAAAGTGAATAATTGTTGCTGCTCAAAATATTGCCTTACACATGACTAGACTTAAATGGTATTAAAGTTTAACTTCAGAACATAAATTCCACTTACTCGCTACTTTGGGATTCCTGTTGCTTGGTGAGCCGCTTCTTCAAACGCTTCCATGAAATAGCTGTTATGGTTGCTACGGTGAGAACAGGTAAAGCCAGGTAGATACCCAGAAGCCACTGTTTCTTCCGAGCCTTCACAAAGGTTTTTTCCATAATTAAACCTAAAAATGAAAATACATTAAAAAGCCAGAGTAAAAAAATTAAGCTGTCTACTTTTACTTTCAAGTTGCAGCAAACTAATTACAATGTTCTTAATTTTCATTGTTATTCAAGGAACAGAGAACAATAATAATATAATCATAATACTTGTCTCTATAACCTCTCATGTGAAAGAATAGAAACTAAGTTACAGAAAGTCCCCACGTGTTCTACATTACACAGCAGCTGCAGCAAAATCTCACCTTAAGTGGGGCCCCAAGACTTCAGTAATGTGTAGTGCAGGAGTGTGTAACTGTAAGGTTAGCTAGCAAACTTGCCTCATTACAAGGTGCATTATCACAGAATCCCACTATATCTCAGCGTATCTTGCTTTCATTAGATTGTTGGCTCTTTGACATTAGGGATCTGTTTTTATACACTGAGCCATTGCACTGCTACTAAAACGCCACCAGTGTAAGATGGGGAGGCCTGATTCCTAACTCTAATTCTGCAACCAGTTAGCACTGGGTATTCTTTAAGCTCCATGAGGAGCAGGACTTTGCTTTGCTTACTGTACAGGCCTCATGCCGCATGACGAGCACTTGGTGTATACTAGGAGTTCAAGGAGTTCAGTAAATATTGGCTACATCAATGAATGAATAACAGAAACTACAGTCACGGTGAACAAACAGTGTTGCTTTAGCATTCCTTCTGTCATCTCTTTAGCAGCAGTTAATAGATTTTTCTCATTTAAACTGTAAATGAGAGTAATTTACTCTGAATCTTTCATCTTTGATTTCCTTTATTTCTTCTATAACAGACATACAGTAACCGTGCTGGACACAGGGTAAGTGTTGCTTGTATAGAGCTGAGATCCCAGGATCAATCATAAAGGGGGAAAAGGCTGAAAGGTGGTTTAAAGGAGAAAGTCAGACATAAGTAAAGAAAAATTTTAAAAGATACACTCAGCTTCAATCATATTTGAAAGTTAGTATTAGAAAAAAACAGCAAGATTAAGAAGGCATATTTGGTTTCCATTTCTTGAGGAAGTTTTTTATCTTTTAATTACAAATATTGATTTCTTTCTAAGTGGCAAAAATGTAACTCTTTTTGTGAAGATAAGCAATTTGAGAATTTTATTAACTGGGTATGAAAAGAGATAGGTAATTACCCTGTTCCCCAGGTGAATTAGAAGAGTCCCGGGCACTCCTTTGGCAATCTGGAGGTCTGAAGCCACTAGAACAATGGCACTCCAAGGTTGAAGTGCACACCTAAGGACATTGTTTTAAATGTTAAATGATCATTTTAAAATATTTTCTCATAGAAAGTAAAATTATCAGATGGGTCATCAAGTTTACTTTTGTATTTTCATCTAGTGTAATTTTGTTTGTTTTATTTATTTAAAGGGATAATCCTACAGGGGAAATGCTTGGTTTCTTAGCCTAAAGTGCACACGCACGCACACACACACACATGCTAAAAATAATTATCAATGGTTCCTGAAACTAGCACGTGAAACTTTACAAGGACCCAGATACTTACATAACCTCACAAGTATCTCCTCACAGATTACTTATTATTACAAATGGTAAATTACAGTGTAAAAACTTGGAAGACATCACCTTAACTAAGTAATCCAAAAGTGACATCATAACATGAGAACAAACTGACATGTGTCTCCTGAGAAGGGCAACATCACTCCTGTGAGGTATTTCAGAGTACACACGGTACACACACGCGCGCGTGCACACACACACACACACACACAACATGGTGGTATTAGAGAAGCTGGGGCAGTGGATACCCCAAACATAGGGCTTTTCCCCCGTACATTTAAGCCCTGGAAGAAAGAAATTAGATTCATGTCCTTAAATTGAGATCTTAGAAATTGAGAGATGTTTTATATTATTTTGAGAAGTAGCATAGCATAGTGGTCAAAAGCAGAGACTCTGAAACTGGATTGCTTTGGTTAAAAACCCTGGCTCCATCACTTACTAGCCATGTGACTCTTGGCATGTTAAAAATCTATGCCTCAGTGTATTCATCTGCGAAGTGGGAATAATAGTCCTGATCTCATAGGCTGTTGTGAGGATTTAATAAGTAAATCTATATAAAATGCTCAGATTAGAAATTTACACAAAGTAAGTACCATAAAACTGTTTCCTATTATTAATTAATTACAGAAACCATCAGTCTTAATGTTATGCTGTATTTAAGTATTTGATGCCCTTTTGGAATGCAAAAAGCTTTTGCTTAAAAATCAAACAAAAGCAAACAAATGAAACAAAACCTGATCTTGGTCAAAGGGCAACTAGCCTGGGGGAGGATAAATCCTCATTTGTAAGTGCAAATACTTAAGCTGCCACATGACAGCACTGAACCTAGAGATGGGAAGAGATGTAGGCAGTCCGCCCTGGGAGTTTGAACTAGCTGGCACCAACACACCACTGGAAGGGTCTCATTTTCATTAGAATTTAAGTATATGTTTTTGAAATTTTCAGGTGAATATCTGAAGATGCTAAATTTTCTTGATGCAAATATTGTGAGCCTCACTTCATAGCTTTTACTTTAGCACCCAACTCTTCAGACATGCAATTGAGAAACAAGCCCTCCACCCCCACCCCAATCCAGCTTTGAAAGCCAACAGGACTTAGGGCCATGAGACCCACAAGGCTATAGCAAGGGATGACGTCAGCAACACAGTGAAGTGAAAGCTACCCTTGCTTTTCCCCTTCAATCTACAACCAGTAAAACATCCCCAGTGCAACAAAGGTGTCTCTGCCCAGTGCAGCAGGACACTAGAGAACTGTACACATGTATACAGCTAAAGGGGGGTGAGCTGGAGCACAGAGAGGAAGCAGAAACCAGGGAAAGCAGAAGCTGTGCGTGCAGTCCTGGCCCTCCAGCCACGGCGGCCGAGCTGCACCCACAGAGAAGCCAGTAGCAGCAGGGGAGGTAGCGCACGTGATCCTGGCCTCTCGGCTGCAGCAGCACCCGCGGCCACAGTTAACTGAGTAGTAGCAGCACTGGGACCTGGGACACTGTTCCTCCAGCTGCTGAATGCTCGTGACCCCAGCCCCTTGCCCCCCAACCCACAGAGTGGAGCTGCTTTTAAGAAGAACCTTAAAGCACCAGATATGTAAGAGACGCCAGCAGGACCCTGGCTCCTGTGTGACTCTTCCCCTCCCACAGTGGTGGTGGAGCCTGACACTCAGGAGTCCTGGACAGAAGGGAAGAACCCACCATCCCAGTGCTCCAGGCGGCAAGAACAGTGAGCTGACAGATGTATGGCACCAACAACCCCGGAGGCACAAGAAGTGATAACAGGCACAGGCAACAACTCTGCCAGAGGTGGCAGAGGGTGGAAAGTGCAGGCTTTAAAATATAACCAGAAACAGCGCAAGAAAACCCAAAAAAACTTGTGCTCTGGCGCCACCTACTGGAAAACAAAAGCAAGACCTCTAATTTCTAACCGGTTGAATCATTAGAATCAAGCAGAAAGGTGTTCCCCACTTAAAATGTGCGGGCAGAGGAACAACGCAACCAGCACTATGAAGAACCACAGTAACACTGTATCACAAAAAGAAAATGAATTCTCCAGAAACTGAACTTAGAGTCACAAAATATTGCAGTCTGATAGAGAATTCAAAATAGGTGTTGTGCAGAAACTCAACAAGTTACAAGAAATCTCAGAAAGGCAGTTCAATTAGCTTAGGAACAAAATTAATTAACAGAAGGAATACTTTACCAAAGATACTGAAACTCTAAAAAAGAAACAAACAAATTCTGGAGCTGAAGAACTCAATAAAGTAGACAAAAAATGCCTTAGAAAGCACTGGAAATAGAGCAGATCATATGGGAGAGAGAGCTAGCATGAAGATGGAAATCAAGAAACGATACAAGTAGACGAGGAAAGAGAAATAAGATAAAAATGAGGGAATTCTATGAGAGCTATCCAGTTCTTTTAGAAACGGCAACATCTGGGTATTGAGTATCCCACAGAAGAACGAACTGAGTTTATTTAAATAAATAATAGCAGAGAACTTCCCAAACCTGGGGAAGGAACTGGATCCACAAGAACATGAAGCTAAGTAAACAATTATCTCAATACAAAAGACCCCACTCCAGTCTTGGCTCATGGTGCTCATGGGCAAATCTGTGGGGCTTGTCCACTGGGATTCTGATCGTGGCAGAGAAGGCAGGAGGGGCTTGAAATAGCAGTGCTTGGATCTAAGTAGACCAAGGTCCCACCCACAGCACCCAAGCAGTAGTTCCAACTGACAGCTTTGCTCATCTGTCGAGCCAAAATAGTGGCACAGTCTGGTAAGGGAACTTGACGGGGTGCAGGTCTGCCTAATTTTGAATCTCAAAAGAAGAGCCTTGCCACTTCTTGAGTTGGTCTGTACCCTCACCAGGCAGGGGAGCCGAGTCATAACCCTGCCCAGTGCTAAGTATAGTTACCAGCTCCACATGACCAGAAATCCTTGTTAGAATACCTATAAACCGCACAGCCCAGCAACGGTCCAGCAGTGAGTCTGGCAGGCAGAGCAGATTGACTATAGAGCGAAGCCATTGGTATCATTCAGCCAGAGGATATGGGGTGCAGGTTAGCTTGTCAAGACCACAAAGAGACTTCCAAAGTTTGGAGACAATTCCCCTGCTTTGCCCAGACAGCGGAGCTAATTCATAGTTGCTCCCATTGTTGGGTGTAGCTCCTCGTCCTGCCCAAACAAAAGGTCTAACCAGAACACCTGGGAGGTTGCATGGAGCCAGCTCTCCAACTCTGCGTGGGAAGGTGAGCTAATTCACAGCCCTGCCCATATGGTTTTCATTATGGTAGCTTTGTAATATAGTCTGAAGTCAGGGAGTGTTTTACCTCCAGCTCTGTTCTTTCTCAAGATTGTTTTGGCTATTCAGGGTCTTCTGTGTTTCCATACAAATTTTTAAATTATGTGTTCTAGTTCTGTGGGAAAATGCCACTGGAACTTTGATTGGTATTGCACTGAGTCTGTAGATTGCCTTGGGGAGTATGGTTATTTTAACAATATTAATTCTTCCAATGCATGAACACAGAATATCTTCCCATCTGTTTGTGCTGTCTTCAATTTCTTTCATCAGTGTCTCATAGTTTTCTGAGTAAAACTCTTTTAAGTCCTTAAGGTAAGTTTATCCTAGGCATTTTATTCTTTTGATGCAATTTTAAATGGAAAGAATTAACAGATTTCTGTATATTAACTTTGTATCCTGCAGCTTTATGAAATTCGTTGATGAGAAGACATGGGGGAATTTTAAATGCATATTACTAAGGGAAAACCAATCTGAAAAGGCTATATACTGTATGATTCCAACTACATGATATTCTGAAAAAGGCAAAACTATGAAAACAGTTAAAAAAAAATGAGGGGTTGTCAGGGGTAGGAGAGACAGAGGGACCAATTGTCAGAACACAGAGGTTTTTAGGGCAGTGAAACTACTCTGTATGATATTATTAATGATGGCTATCTGTCATACATTTGTCCAAGCCCATAGAACGGACAGCACCAAGAGTGAATCCTAATATAAACTATGGACTTTGAGGTATAATGATGTGTCAATGTAGGTTCATCAATTGTAACAAATGTACCACTCTGGTGGGGGATGTTGATGTGGGATAGGCTGTGTGTACTGGGGTCGGAGGGTATGTAGGCAATCTATACTTTCTGCTCAGTTTTGCCATGAACCTCAAACTGCTCTAAAAAAATAAAGTCTAGAATAGACATATATATGTATGTGTATCTAAATCACTTTGCTATACACCTGAAACCAACACAACATTGTAAATCAACTATACTTCAACAAAAAAATTCTAGTATAAAATGAGGGATAAAACCGATAGTTTTCCTTTACCCTATGTATCCACAGACACATAAATTTTAGCGTAATTATCTTCCCTTGAAGAACAGGTTAATGTATTTATTGGAATATTTAACACCTCTGAGAAGTGCCCAGCTGTAGTAAGAAATCTGTTAAGGTCATCAGCAATTTAATTCTATACAATGTTCTCTAAAACACATGACTACAAATTTAGTAACCCGATTCAGCCCCACATTGAAGCTAGATACATCAGGTCCTAGCACACAGTGGGAACCCAATAAATGTTGAATACATTAATGATTGATGCTGAGAAGTGTCCAAGAGAGATGTGATTTGAGGAAACAGGAATCCGGTGCTTACTTACTCCATGTCCATTGCACTTTTGTGAACAAGTATGTGATTGAGTTGCAAGTATCCTTGATTCTACACATTCACGATTTACACAAATCTAAAGAAAAATACATACAAAAAAATGTTTCCAAGTCAGAGGAGCCCAGTTATCTTAACAAATACAATCAGTGGTTTTATAGTTAAGGCCATGGCCATTCAATGCAACACATTTCCACTAACTACTGTTTTTGTTGCATCCCACAAATTTTTATATGTTGTATTTTCATTTTCACTTAGTTCAAAATATTTTTCAGTTTCTCTTGGGATTTCTCCTTTGACACAAGGGTTATTTAGAAACGTGTACTTTAAGCTACAACTATTTTGGGATTTTTCAGATAAGTCTAATGTAAACCATGGACTTTGGGTGACAATGGTGGAGAGTGTAGGAGTCTGTACTTATGTAGAGGTATGTGGGAACTCCCTGTACTTTCTGCAACTTTTGATGTGAACCTAAAACTGCTCTTAAAAAAGTATTTCTTAAAATAAATTTTTAAAAAATGATTCAGGCTTCCAGTATTTGGTTCCCCATATAAGGAGTTTGCAAGTTGCCACTCCATCCTAACAACAAGTGAAAAATTGAACAGACTGAAAAATCAACAGCTCTTCTAGGATCCACAAGAGAAGTGGAGACAAAGGCCAACCACTGCCCCCAAATTAGGGAGATAGACAAGCAGACATGGGGAGTCGCAGCTTAACTAGAGCAAAGATTCACAAGCAAAGCCACCTTGGGTACCAGTGCCAGGGAAAGGCTGAACTGTAACTGATGGATTGCTGGAGGTTCGTTGTGGACAACTCTGAGAGTTAAAACCCCAGGCGACCCAGCCATGGGGGACCCCTACAGTTTTGGGAGATGTACATCCAGAAGCTCTGCCAGGTTCTCATGGTAACTATTAGAGAAAATTTTTCTTGTTTTCTGGCAGGAGGAGGGGGAAAGGAACCATTCTGAAATAGCCCAAGCACTCTGTCCTTCTTAACAAAGCTTGCCCTGAGGAGAAACTAGTTAACCAGAGCCAACCTTGCTGGTGTTTCATCAGCACCTAACTGCTCTGGGAGAAGGGAAGCACTCAATTTCAGTCAGCTCTGACCTTCCAGGTGCTTACTTACTCCATGTCTCACTTTTTAATTGTTTTGGCTCCATGGCATAAATGTATCTACTGAGCTCCTTGGCATGTACCTCCTTCAAAGAGGCATTTATGACTTCTAGGCATGAAGAGGAAGCTAATATTAAGGAGAGAGAGAGAGTGTGTGTGTGTGTGTGTGTGTGTGTGTGTGTATACACATATATATATACATGCACTTTACCTATAGTAAACATCATTTAAACTGTAAGATCACCAAAAGTGGCTATTAACATACACAGTCATTTCACATATTTAATAATTTGTTCAAAATCATCTATCAAGTAAGTGGAAGAGTCAAAATTCAAATCTATGGGCATCTGTCTTCAAAGCCTACACTTTATATTATATTATAGTTCCTCATAAGCAAAACTCTGAGTAGGAATTAAATGAGCTTTTAAGTAACTTTATTCCATGTTTTCTCTAGATTTGGGTTGGTTTCATAGGTAATAAATTATAATAGCAATAATAATAGCCAACCTATATTTAGCTCTTACTATGTGCTGAGCATCGTGCTAAACACTTTATACTATTATCTCATTTAATCTTTGCCACAACTCCACAAAGTAAATGTTATTATTATCCTTACTTTACAGTCAGTTGTGGTATCTCAGGCTGGTTAGGTAACTTGCAAAATATCAAAAAATAAGAGGTGAAGATTGATTCTAAGCAACCTGATCTAAGTTGTACTTTTATCTATTGGGCCACAAAGAGACATATATTACTAAGTGGGATTTCTTGTTTCTTCTTCTAGAAAAAATGTGCCTTTCCATGTTATGGAATATTTAACTACAAGTATTCCTAAGATCTCTCTCCTCCCCACTCCAGCCCCAAAACACTTGGAGTTTCTTTGCTCAGAAAATGGAAATTCTAAAGCAGATCAAACATTTCCATTTCCCTCTTATTATCTGGAGACCAAATGAAGCTTATTCATTTTCTCCTTGTCCAAATATTTAAGGTTACATACAACCGGAAATGAACTGTAATTTAATATTTAATGAAAATATTTATTAAAGAAATAAATAAAACTAGATTTTTTCTTTCATTTTGCTTTTCCATATACACATTTTTAAACTAGATTTTGTAAAAAATGGATTTTAAGTCATTTACCCTCCCATCATCACAAATAGAGCCACTTTTTATCTCCATTGGATCTTCATTTTTTGATCTGTGGTGCAGAGTTATACATACAACATCTCGTACAAAAGCATAAATCACAGAAGCATCTTCTTGAAGGAAAGGAGTTTGAGAAGGGTAGGTACAAATTAATCTTCCACATATAAGATTCCTGCAAACATAATAAAATTATATGATTATTATACATTAGGCACTATAAATTTCATAAATACAAGGGCCATGTATGCTTTGCTAACAAGTATCTAGCCCAGTGTCCAGCACATAGTAGGTTCTTAATAAATATTTGTTAAAATAAAATTATAACCAAAATATCAAATAACTAGCTCTTCAGATGCAGGGGAAACTGAAGTTCATTTAACAGATACTGGGTAGTCTTCAGCTTGGGCAAGCAATCAAGTGAATAGGGATGGTATTTCTATTTTTTAAAACATGAGTATGTTCAGAGAGGAAAGATGCAATGGCTATTATTAGTTTCAATCTTGGATCAGACCTAAGGGTCTAATGATCATCCATATATAAACGTTTAAAAATGAGATTGAAATGTAATAAGCCTGGAGCACAAGAAAGATGTCAAGGTTAGAGATTTTGATTTCAGGTTCACTCCCATACACATGCAATACTTGAAACAATTGGAATGAATGACATACATAGAGAAAAACCAAAAATAGGATCTTACGGAACACAGGAGAAGTATTTTTAATATTTTCATAGCATACCTCCATGGACAGAATTTGTAACTCTTTCCTTGTTTACCACAGTTCCCAAACCTATCATTTTGAGAGTGTATTTCTTCATAGCAGGCAAATGGAGCATTTTTTGAACCTGTCAAAGTTAGAAATATATTTGGATTAATACTTCCTTTCTTTTCCATCTTTCTCCATCTCCTCATATTTTATGTTTGTTTTGCCTTTTTCTCTATTATTATTATCTATTCAGAAGTTTCCTGGTGAAGTTGTAAGAAAAGAGAAAGAATTAAAGTGAAAAGTAATAACCATGGTTATTTTTCCTTTTACTTCACTTTCAGTAATTTCCACCACAAAAGATATTATGTGGGTAGGGGAAAGTTATAGAGGTGGAAGCCTTGAGAGCAACCTCTGTGAAAGACAGCAATAGACAGGTAACACAAGAAAACTATACTTGTTCTCTTAGATTCTGAGTAGGAATTTATAAAAAGGCAGGTCTATAACAAAATCTCATGAAGAAACTTCATATCTTCAGGAAATCTAAAATGAAGGGACCAAAATTGCCAACCCATATAGTTACCTGTTTTTCCTTCTTTGGTATATTAGTTTTTTATCGCTGTGTAAAACATTACCAAAATCTTGGCAACTTTAAACAACACCCATGTCACAGTTCCTGTTAAGTCAGAAGTCCAACAAAGCACAAGCAGGTTCTCTGTTTGGGGTCTCACTAGGCAGAAATAAAGTTCCTGGCTGGGGTCACAGTCTCATTTGAGGCTGGAGTCCTCTTCCTGTCTCATTGGTTGTTGGAAGAATTCATTTTCTTGCAGCCATTGCTCCATTTTAGTCCTAACTATCTGCCAGGGGTTGCTCTTGGCCCCTAGGAGCTCCCCCTCAGGTCCTGGTCACATGGCCCTCTCACAACATGGCAGCTTATTTCTTCCAAGCCAGCAAGAGAATCTTCTGACATCTCCCATCTTTTAAGGGCTCACAGGATTAGGGGAGGCCCCACTGAGAATGATCTCCCTTTTGATTAATTCAAAGTCGACTGATTATGGACCTTAACTACCTCTTTAAAATCCCTTCATATTTATGATATAATCTAATCATAGGAAATATTTCATCATATATTCACTGGTTCTCCCCCAACTCAAAGAGAGGGGATTATCCAAGAAATGTATACCAGAAGAGTATGGGGGCCATCTTAGAATTCTACCTAGCCGTTACCTTCCCCCAAACAAACCTTGCTGAGTCTGACTACCTGTCTATAAAATATAAAAGTAGGGAATAATAGCTACTTCAATAGATTGTTATGAGAATTAATTAAGATGATGTTTATTTAGTCATTGTTAATTCTCATCTAATCCTTCTCCATTTTCTTTTAATATCAAGAGGGTTTCTCCACCTCATACACTGTTGGTGGGAATGTAAAATTAGTGCAGACACTATAAAGAACAGTATGAAAGTTCCTTAAAAAACTAAAAATAGAGCTACCATATGATCCTGCAATCCCACTCCTGGACATTTTTGGGAGAAAACTCTAACTCAAAAAGACATGCTCCCCAGTGTTCATAGCAACACTATTTACAATAGCGAAGACATGGGAGCAACCTAAATACAGACGAATGGATAAAGAAGCTGTGAGGTGTGTACACATAAACACACACACACACACACACACACACGAACATTACTTAGCCATAAAAAAGAATGAAATAATGCCATTTTCAGCAACATGGATGGAACTAGAGATTATCATACTAAGTGACATAAGTCAGATAGAAAAAGACAAATATCATATCACTTATATGTGAAATCTAAAAAAAAAATGATACAAAGGAACTTATTTCCAAATAGAAATAGAAACAAACTTATGGTTACCAAGGGGGGGGGATAAATTTGGAATTTGAGGTTAGTAGATACACAATACCATATATAAAATAGATAAATAACAAGGACCTATTATATAGTAAAGGGAACTATATTCAATATCTTGTAATAAACTATAATGGAAAAGAGAATCTGAAAAAGAATACATATATGTGTGTGTGTGTGTACATGTAAAACTGAATCACTTTGCTGTACACCTGAAACACTGTATCAACTATACTTCAATAAAAATTTTAAAAGAGGGTTTCTCCAATTTACTAGCCCTTTTAATTTTTTACCTTCTAATTCTGACTCTTTCCACCATTTTTAAACACTGGCCCATCAAGGTGATTGTATACATACTGTGAGGACAGGTCATGTTGTGAGTATTCACAATGTTTAATCAGTTTGGTTGTGAATCTGAGAATACCAGGTTAGGAATGCTCTTCATCCAGCCCAACTTGTACAAGCCCATCTATTGCTTCTAAAGGCACCAATGAGCCCTATTATTCATTTCTCCCTTGAATACCCTCTCTCATTAGTGTTTGGGGCTTTTTCTCAGCTATCTATCATATCAATAGGTTGCAAAACACAACATTGTTAAGATGTCAATCATCCAGAATTCATTTATAAATCTGACACAAAATTCTAGCAGGCATTTTTTTTTTTTTAGAAATTGGCAAACTTATATTAAAATCCATGTGGAGATGAAAAGGACTCAGAAAATCCAAAGCAATATTGAAAAAGAATACAGTGGAATGATTTATACCACCTAATATATAAAGGCTTACTAAAAACTACAGTAACCAATAGCATAAGGATAGACAGATAGGTCAATGTAGAATAAATCTAGACATGGAACTTTATTACATCATCAATTGATTTTTAGCAGATCTATCAAATCAAATGAATGAAAAATAATCATCTTTCCAAGAAATAATGATGGAATATGTGGACAAGCTTACGAGGGGAAAATAAATCTCAATCCTTATCTCACACCATACACAAAAATTAATTTGATTTAAAAGTTAAATCAAAACCTCTTAGAAAAAAACATAGGAAAATATGTGGATGACCTCGGTCAGAGTAGGCAAATATTTCTTAGACTGACTATAGAAAAAATTTGATAAACTAAACTTCCTCAAAATGAAAAATTTCTCCTCATCAAAAATCACCATTAAAAACGTATAGGGGGAAACCTCATACTGGGAAAAAATACAATACTTATAATTTAAAATGTATTTGAATACAGAATATATAAAGTACACATATAAATCAATAATGAAAAGGCCAAAGCCTAATTAAAAATGGGCAAGCACTGCAAAAGGAAGATATATATATACAATGTATCATACATGTGTCAAATGAGCACCAAATAATATGCTCAGCATTCTTAATGACAATTATACGCAATAGAAATGCACATAAAAGCTACAATGAACTACTATTTTACAACCAATACAGCAACTAAAATTAAAAAGACTGACAACATCAAATGTGAGCAAGGATATGGAGCAACTGAAATTCTCATGTTGCTGGTAGAGACAGAAAGTAATACAACTTTAGAAAACTGTGAGCAGGTTTCTCATCAAATTAAACATACAGCTACCCTAAGACAGCAGTTCCACTCCTAAATCTTTACTTAGGAGAAACAAAAACATTTATTCACAAAAAGACTTATATATGAAGGTTTATAACACCTTTATTCACGATAGAAAAAAAAAACTAGAAACAATCCAAATGTCCATAAACAGGAGAATGTAAAAATCATTTGCAGTATACTTATACCATGAAATACTTCATTTATATGAAGTTCAAGAACAGGTAAAATTAACGTATGATAATAGGAAAGATAACAGTTGTTGCTTTAAAGGAACTGACAAGAAAAGAGATACAAAGGAATTTACTGAGCTGATGAAAATTTTCCACCTTTTAACTGGAGTGAGGATTATACTTGCATCTTTCAAATTCATTGAAATATACTTTAAAGATCTATGAAGTTCACTTTATGTAATTATATCCCAGTTTTTTAAGTCCATGGTTAATGCTGCTAGCAGAAGTATGATAATCAGAAAGGTAAATCCATATGTAAATTATGTCTCTATTCCAGTCAGGGGAAATTACTGCCCTTACATGTTGAAAAGATCTAATGTCATCAAGCTGGCACAGTGGCTGGCCAGTCGCAGCACCGTGCTAAGTCAGAATCTGAATTCTGGCCCATTGCTGTTGACTTAGCCCATGGTTGTTAACTTAGCAACAGAGGCAGTCAGATCACCTGAGTGGGGAAAATCTATTTTTGAACCCATTCATTGTCTCCATCCCTGAAGCCATCAACTCTTTGTACATGGGCTCACTATGAACGTACTAGGGTACCTGGAGAGAGATGCTGACATCTCAGGACAGATCATCTTGTTTATCTAACTATTCAGAGGCTCCTCTATGTGGAATGCCCTTTGTTGAGCTTTGCGGGCAACACAAATACCTTCATATTCCATGCTCATTCTGAGAGGCACAACCACATACATCTTCTCCAGAACTCCCTGTCATCAACTTTTTAATCTTATTTTTTCAAGCCCTAATTAATTGCACATGATTAGCCACTGTCAAATATTAACAATGACTACCTCTGGATTCCTCCTTTTTCAGACAAAGTAGAAAACCAGATACACTGCTCAGAGTTCTACACAATAAGAGAATTTTCCTTGATCATTGTTTTTCAAAAACACCTCTGAGAAACGCTATAATAATGCAGAGGGCATCCACTTCCAAGTGGTGTCAAAAACTAGGTAGAGTCATCTGTACCAGGCCTCAGTTGTTTTCTTCCTCCAGCAACCGGTTCTAGGAAACTCCCGTAAAGCCACAGGGACGCACGGAGAAAGGGTTAGCAATGCAGCAGGAGTGCGTGGCATGGGACTTTTGGCCACCTGCTCAAATAACTTACTTAGATCTTCCTCTTTGGTGCTTTGCACATCTTGGTATATCATATAGCATTGTGTTCATGATGGGCAGCTCAGGTTTCATAATTTGGGGAGAAATGAGATTCATCTGCCTTCCTTAGACATGATGTACTTTATCCAGGTTGCCAGAGTCTCCACAATTCCCTCATGACTCCTTGACACAGAGTTTGAGAATCAGATTCCCTTTACCATTGTACCTGCAGTATTTAGGGATTTTTTTCTTTTACAATAAATATTTTTCATAACTCATGTGCCGATCTAAAATATTCTCACACTCCAATTCTTGCTAGAAGAAACCAATTCCCAACATAAAGACTGAAAAATACCAGATATTACCTTTCTAAACCTCCTTTGCAGCCAGATCATGGGCATGTGGCCCAATCATGGCCAGTGGTCCTGAGAGAAATTATGCTAAGGACTTCTGTAAAAGACTGTTCTTTCTTGTAAAAGAGATAAGTAGAACTACATAAGCCCCTTTTCCCTACCTTTGAACAAAGAAACTACCTGACCATCACTAAGAAGAAAGTCAAGAGAATGATGGGGAAGTCAGTCCAGAAACTTGACAAGGATAGAATTCAACAATCCGACTCTAAAATAATCTCTTGTCTTTTTTATTACACATGCAAAATAAATCCCTATTATTTAATCCCCTTTTCTTCAGGTAGTCTTAATGTGAAAAAAAGTTTGCTAACTAATATTCAAGTCCTCACTATGGAACCAGATATGTGAGCTACTTGCAAAAGCAAACTACAGTTGTAAAAGATTCTTTCACTATTCGTTTATTCAATTATTGAACAACCATTTTGTGCCGGGGATTATTCTATGTGCTGGAGATACAGCAATGGACACAAGATTCAGAAGTTAGCTTAGAAGCACTGAGCAAAAATAGGCACTGATTATTGATGGAATTTAGTAATGAGTATACAGCAGACAGAAGAACAACAAATTCTGAAAAATGAAAACAGATTAAAAGGGAAGCACTAATTATTGATCATCTACCAAGATATATATATATACATACATACATACACACACATATATATACATACACATACACACCTAATACAGATGCATATATATATATATATATAAATGTATATTTATATATACAAACGCTGTTAAGTCTTGTACTGACAAATCAAGTTAGGCAAAGAATGCCATGACTGATACCCAGTATCAGAATATCCATCCCAATCTGGTACTTAATCTATTCTTACTTTATACTCTACCTGCTTCCTTCATTTTTTATCCTGATTTACCTCCAAATTGCTCCATCTTATCTAGTTCAGAATCCTGATTGATACATTATCATGTTGTTATCTCTCTTGACTGAATCTCTAACAGAGAACTTGCTTAGCTAAAATGATTAGTGACCAAGCCCTGAGCTCCAGAATGGAATATTTTGGGATGGGAAAAAAGATGCCATCCTTTGGGACATCCTGCCAAATGAATGCACTGGGTTACTATGTAACTAACAGAAACTTATCTACCAACGCCAGCAGGACAATTTATCTTGCACAGTCTTTTTCTCAATTAAGAGAAAATGTATTGAATAGTTAAACTGTTAAGAATGTAAACTCTGATGTCAAGAAAATCTGGCTGCCTTTTACTAGCTATGGGATGTCAGGAAAATTATCAAACCCATGAAACGAGGATTATAGTACATGGTGTTGTAAAAGACACAATTAAGTTGACCTACTACAAGCACCTCAACCTAAGCATGTATAAAACTGGATCTTTACTCTCTCCTTTCCACACCCCAATTTTTTCCCAGTAGAGGAATGGTATAATCATGTCCTTATTTAAAAAGTCATAAATTGGGAGTAATTCTTGACACTTCCCACTCCCTCAACCCCTTTATTTCACTAATCTTCTATACTTATCAGTTTTTTTCTAAACAGCTCTCAAATCAATTTTTGTCAAATCCAAACTACAATCACCCATTTCCTGGAATACTGTAATAATGTATAGAATGGCAGCTGCCCTCTTCATTACCACTCTGTCTGGCTTCCCTTCAGCTCCCTCCATACTGGTTCTCACTCTGGAATCTTTTCACATGCTGTCCCTGTTATCTGTGATGACTCTTTCCCATGCCCTTCAGCAGAATAATTATTTCTCCCTCATATCAAATGTCATTGGCCCACTACACACACATTGGGTGGATTTTCTTACGATAATAGTCACATTTACCACAGAAGTCTCCCATGTAGTGCTTATCAGAGTTATGGTAAATAAATTATTGGGTAATTTTAGTAATTATCCACAAGTTTAATAACATATTTAATGATCTACTTAATAATAATTATATCTAATAAAAATAACTACTGTATTATCTATTAATAATGCACTATAAAATAGTTTAATAATGCATCTTTTACCCACTGAAAGATCAGCTCTGTTTAACAGTTAGGATATTTTTTAAATAAAAGTGAAAAAAATACCCACAGACCACTGGTGCCTGGACACATATGAAAACACACAGTCACCTTTTCATACGTACAAATTCTAAACTGGACAGACTCATACACAACAACTAACACATTCACCTCTACTCCAAATCTAAGTCACATCCAACTATGGCAATGAATTCCAAGTTCCAGAGCTCTGGATGATGTCCATTTCTCCTCATAAGGTTTGGACATGGCTTTTTATCATTCTCATAGACTACCATATTATATATGATGTAAAACGATCTTGGGTCATTGGGTAATAGCTCTCACTTAATAAAACAGTACAAAAATATTTTGTGCTTTATAAACTGTTAGGTAACATTTGAACAAAACCTTCAGCAATATTCTAAAGGTTTCAAAAAGTAACTCATTTTATACACAAAATCCTTTTTAAAACTCAAGCAGCTATGGGCAATTGGTTTGACTACTAACAACAGGTGATAGTTAAGCCAATTGCTTTCGTAGTGCATAACCAAGGCTGCTATTTCTTAAGCTAGAAATATTTCTCATTATTCTCCCATTCAACCTCAAAACATGTTATGATCTGCCAATTAAAAGAACCTAATTTCAGGCATTTCTGTACTAATCAAATCAATTTGGTTGTAAATGATAGAAACCCAACCTAAGTGAGCTTACGCAATGAAAGTGAATTAACTGAGTCATCAGCAAAGAGCACAAAGTTCAAAGGTGAAGCTGACTTGACAATTAAAAATAAGCAAGATCCTCTGTTTCTATCTTTCATCTTTGCTTTTCTCTTCATTTTGGCTTCACTGCCCCTACTGCAGAATAGTTCTTACAGACAGAGAATGGGCCCATCCCCAAAGCACACACAAAAATGTCTTTTCAATGTGGCTACAGTGTGAAAATAATATCTGAAGGAGATTCTGACTTGTCTTGGATCGTGTGTCATCCTCTGGACTAACACAGTATCCAGGTGGGCCCACTAATCTGGTGAGGAATTTATGACTGAAACAGAAGAAGAGGAATTTTGCTAACAATACAGGTGCTAAAGAGGTCTTTTTAAGGTATAGTTTTGAGTTGGTTTGTTTTTAGGAGAAGCTGGCCTCAGAGTCAAGATATAGTGTATAAGGAAGAGGTAATTATTTTAGTACTTTCAGGCTATTATAATTTAACTATCTGTATTATATTGCAATATACACCTGTGAATAAAAAATTAGTAGCACTTACTAACTAAATTCAGTCATCTCAGAATAAAGGTGCTATATAAATATAGTAACTGAGCACTTACTGTGTCCTAGGTTAATATTCCAAGTGCTTTTTATTCTTTATCTCACTTAAAACTACCATGATCAGTGGCTTTAAGACATCTAGTAACATTCCATATAAAGCTGACGTTGTGCACAAGCCCATGCCCCAGACACCAGCCCTGCTGTCATGAATGTACCCATGCCCCAGACCTCAGCACCAAGAAGGAACACCTTTCCTCCACGTAGGAAAAGTAGAGCAGAAGGACCCCAGCAGCCTTCACCACAGAGAGGATGCAGAATCCCACACAACCACCTCAGACACCTGCAGTCTTAGCTGCCAAGGAAGACAGCGGTCTTTACCCATGCTGATCACAGCTGATGGAAAGGCCCAGAGTCCATACCACTGTGCCCTCCTGGAGCCAGAGACACTGCTGTGTCCCCACAGGTCCACTGCACCCCGCCCAGCTGGTACTCTTGCACCCCCCAAAAGTGGGGGTCTTTCCCCCACCGAAGCCAGTCTGTAAATTCTAGAAGTGACTGATCCTTCAAAAGCTCAGACACCATCAAAGGAACAAAACAGATTCCCCAGTAACTACCCAAAGAAATGGAGATCTACAAATTGCCTGAAAGTGAAAAGATGGAAAAGAGATTCCATCCAAATGAGAACCAAAGGAAAGCAAGGTTATACACTTAGACAAATAGACTTTAAGTCAAAACTATCTCTAGAGACAAAGAAATTCATTATTAAATGAACTAAAGAGTCAATTCATGATTAAAGGGTCTATTCAATAGAAAGATAAAACAATTATAAATATATATGCAACTAATACATATAAAGCATAAGATCGGCGGATCCGTAGGGAGTAATTGAAAGCAATACAACACTAGACTTCTTTATCCCACTTAATGGATAGAACATCCAGACAGAAAATCAATATAGAAACATACAAAAATCAATTGCATTTCTATACACTAACAGTGATATGACACCAAAAGCACTAGCAACAAAGGCAAAAACTAAAAAGTAGGATTTCATCAAACTAAAAAGGTTCTGCACAGCAAAGGAAACAGTCAACAAAGTTAAAATGAAACTTATAGAACGGGAGAAAATATTAACAAATACCTGATAAGGAATTAATCTTCAAAATGTATAAGTAACTCATACAACTCAATAACAAAGACAAATAATGAGATTTTAAAATAGCAAAGACCCAAATAGACATTTCCCAAAATACAAGATATAAAAATGGCCATCAGATATATGAGAAGGGGTCAACATCACTAACATTAGGGAAATGCAAATCAAACCACAGCCCACACCTTTTAGAATAGCTGTTATCAAAAAGACAAAAGATCATAAGTATTAGCAAGGATGTGGAAAAAAGGGAACCTTTATATACTGTATTAGTGGAAATGGAAATTGGTACAGCCCTTATGGAAAACAGTAGAAAGTCTTCTCAAAAATTTAAATGCACTACTTTGTGATCCAGCAAGCCTATTCCTGGGTGTGTATATATATATATATATATGCAATAAATACGTTAAATAACTGATTGTGGCAATTATTTCACAATGTATATGCATATCAAAATATTAAGTCATACACCTTAAACATTTTTGTCAGTTATATCTTAATAAAGTTCAAAAAATAAAAATAGAGATGTTGAACAGAATAAAGAATTCAAATACATATAATTGCCCACTGTTTTGGTAATGTTAATAAAAACATTAAGGACCATCTATATAGATGTTACAAAAACAATATTACCTTTTCCAAATATGCTCTCACAACGTGCATCAAGATCATGGCAGCCTCCATCAAAACAAAAAGCTTTTCCATCTTTACACTTGTGTCCATTGTGTATGGTTATATCAGTTGGACAGATTGCTGAGCTTCCATTACAAGCCTCAGAAATATCACATTCAGGATGCCCAACGGGCCTGCATTCAGCACCTGCTGCCTTAAACTAGAAGAAATTAAAATATAAAACTAAAAGCATTATATATGATTGTTGTATTTATCAATATTTATTTCAAAATTGCTCTAACTCCACTTATACTTTGATGATGTACCTATTAACGTCTCTTAGTACCTTCTTTGTGTAAAACATTATGATAATCATATTAAAAAAAAATTGAATGTTATCAACCAGAACGGAGATGACATGGGTAAAGGAAGAGTATAACACAAACATGTGATGAGAGCCCAAGTTTTGTTTGTGTTTGGTGGAAGGAAGGAAAACCAGCTTTTAGCTTGGGACAATTATTCCTTTTGGGCAAAAACTGTGTCATTTAGATAATTTCCAAATAAAATAGACTTATTCAAACCACAATCTGTAAGTATGGAATATTTATAATTCCATGAAAATGTGAAACTTAAATAACTGAGAATGAACAGTGGGAAACCGAGGGTGATCAAAGAGGCAGTTCAGCTACAGAATTCTTTGGAAAGGAAGGAACCCAACTGCAATCTTTCTCCTGAATTATCCTATGGTTAATTAACACTTCCATGTATAGTTTCCTCTAAATTTATATAAAGAATCTCTATATCATACTTCCTAATTGATGATTTCCAGTTGATACTAAAAAGATCACAGAGGTTAAGAATTAGCTACATAATAAAATTCTGGAAAAAAATCTAAAATAAAACTGCATCAGTCAAGGACAGTGAAGGACACAGAACCAGTGGCAGGTTGTTCAACAGAGGGGTTCTCACGTGACAAATCTGTTACAGATATGGTAGAAGAGCTTAAAAGGAAAATAAAAGACAGGAATTAGTATCTTCACCAAATAAGCTAAAATGTGACCTTTAAGTCAAATAATCTTTGTATAACAAGTTCATAGTTTAAATTTTGTATTAACATGTAGTATTTGAAAAGTGTTAATTCCAGTAAGTTTCATTATTTATGCATTTATGGGAAGCTGCCATATCTTTCAGTTACATACCTGGAGATACCCACCACAACCTAAAACAACATTTTTATTCAAAAAAAAATGTAAATATTGGATAAAATAAATGTAAAAAGTCCCTTTTAATAGAGATCTTCTGTAGCAAAGAATTCTGAAACAGGTCTCAATCAAGGCTTAAAACCAGCAGCATCATTGGTGAGAATAATGCCATTAGAAAAAGGCCTCAACATCCAACTATAATTCATAAAATCAGACACATGATCCTGAATTTAGTATCTTTTTCTTTATATGAAAGGTCATTTATTCTGACTTTGTGCTAAGTGTCTAAGTATCCTACAGTATCCAAGACATAATTCATTACATACTGGGAAGATAATAACAAACTTAAATCTTACTTGACAGTTGTTGCAGCATGATCCTGTATCACAATTTGCACCTGGTTGCAACATACAAGTTCGAGGATTACAACAGCTATCAGTTCCACATTGCTATAAGTGAGCGGAATGCACAAGTATAAATACATCACAGCGATAATACAGATTTCGGCAGGAGCTGTATTAAGGGCTAATTTTTTTATCTGAGGGGAACAATATGAATGCTGTAGACATTTACATATTTTTGCATCTCTAAACAATTAAAATACCAAGGTGGGACTTATACTTTGGATCCAAACAGGGTAGCTGGTACCTTGCTAACTCTTATAATCAACTAGAAAACTGGGAAAAATATATAAAACAACTTTTTCCAGAAACTTGATAACAGTAACAGAGAGTAGAATGGTAGTTACCATGCCTGAAGGGTGAGAGGAAAGGGGAGATACTGATCAAGGGTACAAACCTTCACTTATGAGGTGAGCTAGTTTTCAGGATCTAACGTACAGCTAGTTGACTATACTCAACATCTCTGTACTATATGGTTGAAATTTGTTAAGAAGATAGATGAAATATTTTCACCATACCAAAAAATGATAACTGTGTGAGATGACGGATATGTTAATTAGTTTGACTATGGGAATCATTTCACAATGTATACATACATCAAAACATCACGTTGTATACCTGTACACTTTAAATATATACAATTTGTATTTGTACAACATACCTCAATAAAGCTGGAGGAAAAAGGGTGGGTAGAGTTTAGGCCCACTGCAAAGTAGGAAAGTTCCCAAGACTGCCTTCATTTCTTACACCAATCACAAGTTCACTGGATTCCTAAAACCACCCTCAGGTTTGATAATTTACTGGAAGGACTTACAGAACTCACTGAAAGCTGTTAGACAGTTACGGTTTACTATATGGAAAGGATACAAATTAAAATCAGCCAGGAGAAGCAAATAGAGAGAATCCAGGAGAAGCACTAAATATGGAGCTCCTACTGTCTTCACCCCATGGAATCACAGACACATTACTCTCCCAGGATTGCTGTGTGAGGCTTCCTAACTCAGTGAGGTAAGTATTAGCTTAATATCAAACCCAGATATACATATTACAAGAAAGGAAAAGTACAGATCAATATCTCTCATAAACATAGACATAAAAATCCTCAACAAAAAAATTAGGAAATTGAATCCAGCTGTGTATTAAAATAATTACACACTACAACCAAGTGGGATTTATCACAAGTATGCAAGGCTGGTTTATTATGCAAACATCCATTAATGTACTCCATCATACTGACAGGCTAAAGAAGAAAAATCAATGACCGTAACAATTGCTGTAGAAACAGCATTTGACAAAACCCAACACTCATTTATTACACAAAATGTTAGCAAACTAGGAATAGAGGGAAGTTCCTCAATTTGATGTTTTTTTAATCTAGAAAAAACCTATAGCTAACATCATAGTTATGGTGAGAAACCATAAATTTTCTTCCTAAAAAAGGAACAAGGCAAGGATGCCTCCTCTCACCACTCCTTCCGACATCTTACTGGAAGTCCTAGCTAATGCAATAAGACTAAAAACTGAAGTGAAAAATACACAAATAGAAAAGAAGAAATAAAACCTGTTTTTGTCCATAGATTAGATGATTATTTATGTAAAGAAATTATTTACAGTAACTAAGATACAGAAGCAACATAAATGCCTATCAATAGACAAATGCATAAAGAAGATATGGTACATATATACAATGAAATAATACTCAGTCATAACAAAGAATTAAATCTTACCATTTGTAAAAACATGGATGGACCTAGAGGGCATTATGCTAAGTGACATAAGTCGGAAAGAGAAATAGCGTATGATTTCACTTCTATGTGGAATCTAAAAACATAACAAATAAACAAACATAGCAAAACAGAAACAGAGTTATAGACACACAGAACAAACAGGTGGTTGCCAGAAGCAAGAGGCTTGGGGGAGGAAGGATATAGGTGAGGGAGAATAAGAAGTACAAAATTCTAGTTGCAAAATAAATGAGTCATGAGTATAAAATGTACAAGGTGGGGAATATAGCCAATAACCATGTGATATCTTTGCATGGTGACATATCATAACTAGAACTTATCATGGTGATCATTTTGAAATGCATGCAAATACTGAATCACTATGTTGTCTAATAGGAATTAACATAGTGTTGTAGATAAATTTTAAAATAAGAAAAAATCTGTATCTGAATTGTACCAATGCTTATGTACATTTGTGAAAAGTCATCTACCTGTATACATAAAACAGTTGAATTTTACTGTATGTAGATTATGCCCCAATAAAACTGATTTTAAAATAGATGAAGATGAATAAAGAGGAAGGACTTGTTCTACCAGAATGGTAAAACATAACACAAAGGCATGCTACTAAAACAATGTGATATGAGTCCAAGTTCGTTCCCACCCATGTATGTATTCAACCCTCATATCATTTCTGTCTATCTTGTAATCACAGACATTTATGATATCTGCAGTACTGCTGCAAATCCTGAACTATCTGGAAGCATTATATCCTGGACCTTCGGCATTCTTATATTTTCAGGGCTTCTCTATCAAGTGAATAATCAAAATCACCCAATGTTCAGACTTTAACATTAACAGTCTTTCCTCCCCATACTGCTGATTCAAAGGAAATCTGATGGTCTATCACACACTAATCTTCAGTAAGACAAGGTTAAGCACAGGTTTGGAAAGTTTTTATAATTTAGTCTAGAACCAGGTCATTCTCGACTCCCCTTTTTTCCTATCAGCAAAAATTTTTTGGAATATTCATCTATTTGTGCAAAACTCTTCAACCTATTAAACCTAGACAGAATATTCTTGCATGTATCTCAACCTTGATTTCATTACTGCCAATATTCTGCATGGTACTCAGTCATATTTGAGATATATAGCATTTATGACAAAGTGATGAACTAAAATGATAAATTTATCTATCAATTTTCCTAGTTATCAGACTTACTTCCTCAGTACCACAGTCACAGACTTCATTTCCCTCCACTCTGCCGTTGCCACAGATTGATACCAGAGTCTTTTGCATTTGTGGCTTATTCTGAAGACACCGGGCACCCATATTTGAAATGAAATTTTTAAAGTCACTCAAACTGCAACTGCTAAAAGTCTTCACACCACTGGATTGCCTAAAGACGAATCCATATAATATCATTGACAGCATACTTCTGAAAACACAATTCTATATCATATAAATTAATTTCAAAATGTTAATCCAAGAAATAATGATAAATGTTCATAACAAGTGGTTAGAGGCCAAAGTCATTCTTGAAGAAGTCATGTGATTTCATTCACTAGAATACATATCCTCTTAAAACAAAATTAAGTTCAATGGGCAAAACTAGATAAGCCAATTAGAAAATGTGCAAAGGATTTGAATAGATATTTCTCCAAGGAAGACATATAAATGACCAACAGGTATATGAAAGGTGAACAACATCACTAATAATCAGGGAAATGCAAATCAAAAAAAAAAATGAGATATCACCTCACACCTGTTAAGATAGCTATGATTCTTAGGGAAAAAAAAAGTAACAAGTGATGGTGAGGATATGGAGAAATTGGAACCCTGGTACATTGTTTGTGTAAATTGGTCCAGCCTCTGTGGAAAACAGCACAGAGGGTCCTCAAATAATTAAAAATAGAACTACCATACGATCCAGCAACCCTACGTCTGGGGATATATCCAAAACAACTGAAATCAGGATATGGAAGTGATATCTGCACTCCCATGCTTACTGCAGCAATATTCACAATAGCAAGATATGGAGGCAATCAAAACATCCATTGGCAGAAAAAGAAACAGAAACAGAAAAATAAAATGTGGTACATACCTGTAAAATATGTCAAAAATAGTAAACATTGAGGGTGGGATGTAAAAATACAGGGTTGTTAAAATGTGTTTGAACATAAGAGATCAACAACTTAAAATAATCACGTACATATGGAGATTGCCATATGTAAACCTCATGGTAACCACAAACCAAAAATCTGTAATAGATACACACACAGAAAAGAGAAAGGCATCCAAACATAACACCAAAGATAGGCATCAAATTGTAGGAAAAGAGAAAAAAAGAAGAGGAAATGAATAAAAAAGAACTACAAAAACAACATCAAACCAATTAACAGCATGGCAGTAAGTACATACTTATCAATAACTAACTTAAATGTAAATGGACTAAATGCTCCAATCAAAAGACACAGAGTGGCTGAATGGATACAAAAATAATACCCATACATAAGCCTCCTACAAGAGACTCACTTCACATCTAAACATATGACAAACCCACAGCTAATATCACACACAAGTGAAAAGCTGAAAGCATTTCCTCTAAGATCAGGAATAAGAGAAGGATTCCCCCTCACCAATTTTGTTCAATATAGCATTAGAATCCTAGTCACAGTAATCAGACTAGAAAAAGAAATAAAAGGAATCCAAATTGGAAAGAAATAAATAAAACTGTCACCTTTTGCAAACGGCATGATACTATATATAGCAAATCCTAAAGACACTGCCAAAAAAACTATTAGAACTTATCAATGAATTCGGTAAAGTTGCAGGATACAAAATTAATATACAGAAATGTGATGTATTTCTATACATTAGCAACAAACTATCTGAAAGAGAAATTAAGAAAACAATCCCATTTACAATTCCATCAAAAAGAATGAAGTACCTAGGAAGAAATCTAACTAAGGAGGTAAAAGACCTGTACTCGGAAAACTGTAAGACACTGATGAAAGAAATTGAAGATGGCACAGACAAATGGAAATACTGTATTCATGGACTGGAAGAGAAATCATATTGTTAAAATAATCATACTACCCAAGGAAATCTACAGATGCAGTGTAACTCCTATCAAAATATCAATAGCATTTTTCACAGAACTAGAATAATTCTAAAATTTGTATAGAAGCACAGTAGACTCCAAATAGCCAAAGAAATCCTGAGAAAGAACAGAGCTGAAGGTATCATACTCTCTGATTTCAAACTATAGTACAAAGTTCCAGTCATCAAAACAGTACAGTACTGTCACAAAAACAGACATATAGATCAGTGGAACAGAATAGAAAGCCCAGAAATAA
The DNA here is from genome assembly GCF_048773025.1 of Camelus bactrianus. Classification (NCBI taxonomy): domain Eukaryota; kingdom Metazoa; phylum Chordata; class Mammalia; order Artiodactyla; family Camelidae; genus Camelus; species Camelus bactrianus. The sequence continues at coordinate 30,463,680 of NC_133564.1, read as the reverse complement.
ACCTATGCACTTAAAGGTCAATTAATCTACAACACAGGAGGCAAGGATATACAATAGAGAAAAGGCAGCCTTTTCAATAAATCATGCTGTGAAAACTGGACAGCTACATGCAAAAGAATCAAACTAGTCTTCTCTCTCACACCATGTAGAAAAAAAATTCAAAATGGATTAAAGACTTAAATATAAGACCTTACACCATGAAATTTCTAGAAGTAAATAGGTAAGTAAGCTGTTTGACATCAGTCTTAGTAATATTTTTTTGTATCTTTCTCCTCAAGCAAGGGAGACAAAAGCAAAAATTAAGAAATTGGACTACATCATACTAAAAAGCATTTGTACAGTAAAGGAAACCATCAACAAAATGAAAAGGTGACCTACTGAATGGCTATTATAAAAAAGACAACAAATAAGTTTTGGCAAGGATGTGAAGAAAAGGAAACCCTCGTGCACTGTTAGTGGGAATGTAAATTGGTACAATCACTATGGAAAACAGTATGGCTATTACTCAAAATTTCAAAATAGAACTACCATACAATCCCTCAATTCCTCTCCTGTGTATTTATCTGGAGAAACAAAAACACAAATTAGAAAAGACACATGTGCCCATATGTTCCTTTGAACACTATTTACAATAGTTAACCTAAGTTCCCATCAATAGGTGAATGGACATAGAAGATGTGGTGTGTATAAATGCAATGGACTACTACTCAGCCATAAACAATGAAATATTGCCATTTGCTATAACATTCATGGAACTAGAGGGTATTATGCTAAGTGAAATTAGTCAGAGAAAGCTAAATACTATATGATTTCACTTACATGTGTACTCTAAAAAACAAAACAAATAAACTAACATAGCAAAATAGAAACAGTTATACATACAGAGAATATACAAGTGGTTTCCAGAGGGGAGGAGGAGCAGTAAGAAATAGGTGAGGGAGATTAAAAGGTGCTAACTTCTAGTTGCAAAACAGAAATGAAACGTAGCGTGTGGGGAACATAGTAACTATGTAACATCTTTGTATGATGACATGACATAACATAACATGACATGTGGTGATCATTTTGAAATGTATAGAAATATCAAATCACTATGTTGTGTAACAGGAAGTAATGAACAAAAAACTCATAGAAAAAGAGATCAGATGTGGGTAACCAGAGACGGGAGTAGGGGGAAGTGGGTACTGGATGAAAATAGTCAGCAGGCACAAACTCCTGTTATAAGGAATAGGAATGTAATATATAACATTATAAATATAATTAACATTGCTCTATATTATACATGAAATTTATTAAGACAGTATATGCTAAGAGTTCTCATCACATGGAAAAATTTTTTTCTATTTAATTTTTTATCTATTTGAGATAATGGATGTTCACTAAACTTACTGTGATAACCATTTCATTATTATGTAAATCAAATAATTAGGCTGTACACTCTAAACTTATACAGCACTGTGTGCCAATTACACCTCAGTAAAACTGGAAGAAAAAAGAATAGATTAATTTTATTTTTATATGCATTACAAACTAAATCCACCTAAGAGAAAGTTTTGAACTTCTCAGTGTTGTTACATGCAAATCCTTGCATAAAGATAAGTCTGGCTATATATGTGTATGATGCCTCTGCCCAGGTGAAATACAACTGAAATGATGGCATGGAGAACACCAGCAGCCACTTAAGTAAATTCCCAGACGTACATCAACAACTCTTTAAACTTCTATTTCCTCCATCTTTCCATTGACCAAATTAAGAATCAAACTCTGAAAGCTTGAATCTCTTCTCTTTTAATGGCTTTTCAATGTTTATTCACAGGTTTGTACTACATATATAATATGATAATTCATTAAATTATAAGTTGCTTGAGGCAGGAATTTTGTCATCTTTATTGTTAATGTAATTTACTACCCACAAAGTTCTAAGCAAATGTAGAACTGTCTATTGATTCTTCTTAATAACAAAATTTTATTAAACAGACTGTGCTGTGCTTAATCCTCACCTTTCTCAAAGATTTCACAGAAATTGTATATTAATTAAAATTTTATATAATTATGTCCATATACCACTAATAAAAATAACTGCAGAGAAAATTTCCATAGGATGAGTTACTCTCCATATATGGTATAAATCTGTAAGGCAAGGAGGAAACTGACATGTATTGAGCACCTATTATTAGCCAGATATTTTATTCACTTGACTATTTAATCCTCACTACAAACCAGAGAGGTTGCTATTGTCATCAGCATTTTACAAAAGTTGAATTAAAAAAAAAAAGTTGAATTAAATGTCAGAGAAGCTAGAAACCTATCAAATTCAGATAGTTTGTAAATTAGCAGGATTCAGTAATTTAAGATTTCAAATTCAGGTAATTTTTACTCAAAAATTCATCTCTGAACATAAATCCTTCAATAAAATATTTACTATTAAATATTAATAGATATTTTGGTATAAACCATAAATTTTGATGACCTTAACACTAAAACTGAAAGGTGAAGAAAATTTTTAATTAAAAAACTGTATAATATTTTGTATCTAGAAACTATTTATAGTTAACTGTATATAATTCCTAATTATTTACCTTTTTGCTACCCACATGGCAGTTCTTAACTAAGAACATATGTTCCCAAAGTTTATTTGAATCACTTATCTAGAGTTTTCCTTATCATTCATTTAGTTGAGATTCTGTACTCTAAATTCTAATGCTGTTATTTTGTTCCCAAATTATTTTATAAAAGCTTACTATATAACTAGTCTAAGTTCTGTATTCAAAGAACAGAGAACTTATTTGACAGAAACAAATTAAGCAAAACCAAACCAAACAAAACAAAACCACCCACAATTCTACCATTTTTCTGAAGTTAGAGTGAGCACTTGACACCCTTTTGAGAAAAGAAGTTTCTCTTTTACACTATTTCACTTTCCTTTCAGGGTTCGTCTCTTGCCTACACTCCCCCCCCCACCCCGCCCAAATTCCATACTCTCACTGCTCTTGTGGATCCCTACCACCACTATCTTAATACCTTCTAGGTCTTCCCTACTCTTCAGAAAGGACAGAGTGTAGCACATGATAAATAACTTACATATTTCTTGATTAACTGCATCCTCACAATAACTGTGTGATGCAGCTACCATGATCTTCATTTTTCAGTTGAGAAAAATAGGGTTAGGAAAAAAATCAAAGAAGTGAAAGACTCCAAAGCTCACATTACCATCAATGTATCCCTTACTCCAAAATGGTAGCCCCTCTTCTCCAAATTCTTATAGCTTAATAAAATTGGTCTTGACAGGGAATTAAGAGAAAGCAATATGAATAAAATAATTTAATTTCTCTTAACAAATGATAACTCCATGCTTCTTCCAAATGTTTTTGCCTTTCTGTAAAATGATGCAACTGGATAGGTGAGTAAACCGTCACCATAAGTTTTCCCTAAGCTCCTACATTCATATTTATCACCATTTTCTCTGCCTCTTTCCTCCCTCCATTTATGAACTCACTTGTTTGTATAGACTATGTTGAAAATTGGAGTTTCAGACATGACTTACCCACTTTTAAGAAGTAGGTATAAATTAAGTCATCAAAAAAATGTTACAAGGATCACAGAAATAAAGAATGAAGTTTGTACAAATACATTTTAACGTTCTCTTGCTACTTGTTTTAAATTAATTCCACTATATTAATTGTCTTCTATATGAAGTCAGTATGGAGCAGAGAAAATAACGAAGCTTTGAGTTAGATAAACTTGTTGACTAGTACCAATCTTGAGACTTAGGAGGTTTTAGGCAAAGTGATTAAACTCTCTAAGTCTGTTTTCTCATCAACAAAATAGGGATATTACCCATCCACTTCATAGGGTTATTGTGAGGATTACAGGTTAATAAACAAGCAAAGTCTCTAATTCAACCCCCTGGCTTATTGCAGGTGCCCAATAAACCACTGATGACATGACTGACATCGGCTGAAGTTGGCCACTTACTAACTGTGTATCCAGTGGAGAGTCATTTAGGTTCTCTGTACTCCAGGTCTTTTAAAAAAATCCATGGAAAAAGACAAATAGAAATAATAATATTTTCTTTGAAAATTACATAAAACAATGTATGAGATGTACTGTGGAAATGCAAAAGATGTATCTATCTGCATTTACAGACTTTATATATCCATTTATCATACATAATTGTGAGATTTTGTAGAAATTAAGATAATACTTGCTCTACACACATCACCAAGGTTTTGTAAGAAATTGGAGAATATGTATGAAATCACTTTAAATATCATAAAAGCACCATAAAAACTAAAGGTTTATTAACACAGTTTCTAAAGCCAGAAGGCCTAGGTTGAAAACTCAGGTCTGCCACAAACTAGCTATCTGACCCCAGAGTATCCTTCTTATAATTCAGCTTCTCATCTGTAAAGATGAGAATAATAGGACCTGCCCTAAAAAGATGTTGTGAGAATCAAAGGATTCAACATATGTAAAATGTGTGGAATGGTCTCTAGCACATAGCAAGTACACTGTAAACATCTTATTTTTAATTGTCATTAATACTAGACTCTAGGTGACTTACACAAAACACCTTGTCATAGCATACTTGAGAATAGTTGGCCAAATGGACAACAGGCCCAGAATGGTAATTCTCATATTTTTATATATCTATATAAATTTTATATTTGATTTAATAAATAATTTTATAATATTTTAATTTATTACATATTTAATTTAACAAAATTATGTAATATTTTATATGTATAAAATATTGTTTTTATATATAATCCATGTAGAACTAATTTGTAATATAATATGTGTATATATAAATACATATGTTTGAGTTTGAGCTATTTTTAGAGTTAACCTTAGGTGTGCTTAGGAGTAACTATAAAAAGAGGATGCTTTAAAAAATTAACAGCTTGTTTTCATTTTTGATTTCTGATTGTTTAATTAGGATTAGGTCACACTTAGCATAAGAGAATAGGCATGATCATTCCCATTTTAAAGATAAGAAAAATAAATCTAAGCAAGCAAGTTCTAGTAATTTATCCAAAGTCACACAAATAGTATATTCTTTAGATTGTAGTTTTCCCACTTAATTTACTAAAAGCAGAACCAAAAATTCTGTCTAAAAACAAAAGCCACTTGTTTTGGCCTACTGACATATTTTTAAATATCTTTACTAAATGATTTCAGACAATACATAGCCTAAGGAGAATCATTTTGGTAATGTATCTTGCAGGTTGGATTTATCTTCTTTTCTTTAATCTTTGTTCTTAATGGTAACCTCAATCCATACTCCTTTGACCCTTAAAATTTCATATTTATATTTTTTAATACATGGTCCATTTATAGATGATTTGTGCTATAAGCAAATACTAAAATTTTTCCCTTCAACTATTTAAAACAAAATGAACATAACCAATAAACATATCTAATGTTTTAAAAACTTACATAGCTTTTGGATTCATTATGCAGGTGGCCGCTGAGCATTGACATTTCTTTGGGTCATCATATGAGATCCCCAGACTGAGTCCCAGCATCTGGGTGACAATAGTTGAAAACGCCTCCAAAGTTATCTCCTTGGGATACTACATTAACAACAAAGAAAATTCAAATAAAAGACAACTCAGTGAAGAGTGGTAAGAATAATATTTTTTCTAAATATGAACATTTTATTGTTTGATTGAATACCTAAGAATATGGAAATACAGTTCCTTGGACAAGTAAGAAGCTGAAACTCTACTTATGAAATTTTACTGAGATATAAACATATTGAGCCTGTGTCTAGCTTTGCCATGATCTAGCAAGTGAATGCCTAACATTCAACTACTAACTACTAACAAGTAGTGCGGGGTGATAGCACCAATTTAATTCTCAAACCTACCAGATTTGGTGGGGAAGGAGTCAGAATCTGAAACTTGGGATGGGAACAACTGAAGTGACATGGACTTGCCTTGCCAGTAAAGTAAGCCTCCCTCTAAACAATGAAAGAGCCCCTACATTTTAAAAAGTGACACTTTTAGTGACAACACCTGGGGTAATTGTCTCACTACCCCTCACTGTCTCAGGTCCATAATAAGAATTAAATTGCAACAAGAGTGATGTCACCAAGATGGCAATATAGGTTTTTCCAAACTTCACTCCCCCTCACAAGAAGAACAACTAGCAACTATTCATGGATAAGACACCACTGAGAAAATCCTGGAACACAGAGGTGAGGCTGAAGCACCCCTGCACCACAGAGACCAAGACAGACCTCATTAGAAGGTTAGGAAGAGAAGCTGTACACTGACTGCATTGCTCCTCCTCAAGGCTGGTGAAGCACCACACAAGAGGTCTTCCCAGAGCCTATGGTCCCTTGAGTGGGAAAAGACGCCCGGGGTAGACATCCACTCCCCCAGCATTGTGGGTTACTTCTGGGAGTCCCCACTCTGGTCTTGCCTCATGAGGATGACAAAGGATGAGCGGGATTTGATCACTGGGAATCTGATCATGACAGAGGAGGCAGGAGGGGTTTGCAGTAACCAGGGTTTGGATCTTGGCAAGTCAAGTTCCCACCTGTAGCACCTTAGTAGTAGTCCCAACTAGCAGCTTTGCTCATCTGCAGAGCAGGACAGTGAAGCAGCCTGACCAGGGAAGTCAATGGGGTGCAGGTCTGCACAGGGCAGCAACATTTGAGCAGAGAATATGGCAGGCAGAGTTGACTGTTCACAGAGCAAAGCCCATGGCACAGTTTGACTAGGAAACGGGAGTGCGAGTTGCCTTGAGTCAAGGCCACAAACCATGAGCTGAGCTGGTTCCCCCAAACCACCTGGGCAAGGAAACTAATTCATAGCCCGGTCCACTGCTAAATATAGCCTTCAGAAAGCCCAACCAGGGAACCTAACCAGAGCACACAGGAAGCTGTGAAGCCCATCCGACAACCTTGCTTACAGTGCACTTGAACAGAGAGCACAGCCCATGGTTTTGCCCGTCTTCAGAGAAAGACCTGGTGGTCCCATCTGGCCAAGGAATTAAGTACATGATCATCTCAATAGATGCAGAAAAAGCATTTGATAAAATTCAACATCCATTCATGATAAAAAGTCTCACCAAAGTGGGTATAAAGGAAACATATCTCAACATAATAAAAGCCATTTATGACACACCCACAGCCAATATAATACTCAAAAGTGAAAAGCTGAAAGCTTTTCAGCTAAATTCTGGAATGAGACAAGGATGCCCACCCTCACTACTTCCATTCAACATACTATTGGAAGTCAGACACAGCAATCAGACAAGAAATAAAAGGCATCCAAATCGGAAGGGAAGAGGTAAAACTGTCATTATATGCTGATGATATGATACTCCATATAGAAAACCCTAGAGACTCAACACAAAAACTTCTAGAGTTGATAAATGACTTCAGCAAGGTAGCAGGATATAAGATTAATATACAGCGGGTAGGGTATAGCTCAAGAGGCAGAGTGCATGCTTAGCATGCACGAGGTCCTGGGTTCAATCCCTAGCACCTCTTCCAAATAGAAATAAATAAATAAACCTAATTACCTCCCCCTCATCAAACAAACAAACAAAACAAATTAATATACATAAATCTGTTGTATTTCTCTATACTAACAATGAAATATCAGAAAGAAAAAAATCCCATTTAAAATTGAATTGAAAAAATATCTAGGAATAAATCTAATCAAAGAGGTGAAAGACTTATACACTGAGAACTATAAAGCATTGATAAAGGAAAACGAAGATGATTTAAGGAAATTGAAAGATATCCTATGCTCTTGGGTTGGAAGAATTAATATGGGTAAAATGGCCATACTACCCAAAGATATATACAGATTAAATACAATCACTATCAAATTACCCAGGACATTTTTCACAGAACCTGAACAAATAATTCTAAAATTTATATGGAATTGCAAAAGATCCAAAATTGCCAGACCAATCCTGAGGAAAAAGAACATAGTTGGAGACATAATCCTTCCAGACTTCAGACAATAGTACAAAGCTACGGTAATCAAAACTGGGTGGTACTGGCACAAAAAACAGACATATAGATCTAGAAATCTAGATCTATATATAGATCTAGAAATCTAGATCTATATATAGATCTAGAAATCTAGATCTATAGCTCACAAAGAACTAAACATAGGGAGACAAGCAATTTATAAATAGTTCAAGGAAATGATCTTCAAGATGCTCAACAAACTCTGGAGATGAATGGATGAACACAATGACAATTTCAACAAAAACTGAGAAAATACAATGCAGAACCTAACAGAGCTGAAGAATATAATAACTGAAATGAAAATTACACTATAAGAAATAAACAGTAGATTAGATGATACAAAGGAACAGATCTGCAAACAATAGGACAGAGTAGTAGATACCAATTGTTCCCATCCCAAGTTTCAGATTCTGACTCCTTCCCCACCAAATCTGGTAGGTTTGGGAAGTAAATTGGTGCTATCACCCCGCACTACTTGTTAGTAGTTAGTAGTTGAATGTTAGGCATTCACTTGCTAGATCATGGCAAAGCTAGACATAGGCTCAAAATGCTTATATCTCAATAAAATTTTGTAAGTAGAACTTCAGCATCTTATTTGTCCAAGGAACTGTATTTCCATATTCTTAGGTATTCAATCAAACAATAAAATGTTCATATTTAGATTCTAAACCTAGCCAAACTGTCAATCAAATGTGGAAGGAAAGCATAAGTGTTTTCATTAATAAAATAATTCAGTGTGTGTGTTTAAAATTGAAAAACACAAAGAGTTATACCAGAAAAACAGCAAGGAATTCTGAGGAAAGAAATATGAAGTTAAATTTTCTGTGGTGATTGGCTCCACCCACAGAAGTAAAAGAAGTCAGGAAAAAAAATAAGAAGTATCATTAGACTCTGATGCCTAAAAGATCCTCTTTTGGCCATCAAAGCTTTACTAGCATAACAATATACTTACTTCTTGATTCAGAGTTAATATTTTTAAATTCATAATACTATAAAATAATATTTATTGACTTAATTTTTAAATCAACCTGTAGACAAAGTACGAAAGTTCTATAAGAATAAATTACAAATTTTATAACTCTTAACAATGGAAATAAGAAGTGGATATAAGTGGATATGACAGCTATTTTACATCTTATTTTTCATAGCAAGTAAGCAATGGACTTTGCCTAAGGTAAACAGGTATTTTTTAAATAATAAATATAAATAAAAATATTAATATAACAATATAATATTCCATATATTACACTATTGTGCATTAAATACTATATATTATATATAATATATAATTACATCTATTATGTATACATACATAAAATATTTAAAGTATATTATAGTATAGTTTACTATTATAAATACTAGTAAAATAATAAAATATAAAAATATATGACAAATAGATTGGGTTAAATATGTCAAAGATAATATTACCAATGCTGTCTAAAGTGTATTAATCAAAGTAGTAGTAAGAGTGTTTATATTGTAAATAAATAAACTTAACTACCAGAGAATTTAAATAGAAATTATAAATTCTTAAATGGGACTACATGAAATAAAGAAGAGAGTTTTACCATCAATTTTTGCTTTTTATATCTATACATAAGACAGTTTACATATATATGCATGCATAAATAAATTCTGTAATAAAAATAATTAAAAGAGTATCAGAAATAAAAGTATGTATTGCAAATCCCATTTTTGCAAAAACATACAGGGGGAGCCACAGTAACAGATTAAAAACTCGAAGAAGAAGACACACATCTATCAAAATGTTAACAGTGATCATCGCTTCATCCCTTGGAAGATTCCAGAACATATGAGTTTTCTAATAGGCTTCTATACGTTCTTTAAGAAATGGACATGAATAACATAAATGACTTAGTAATTTAAAGATGCATATATAGTACTTAAACTTATTTTAAAAAGAATGAATAGGTGGGGAAAAGGCTGAATGAATTCCTTCACCTTTCAGTGATGCCTCTAATTGTATCAATACTTAATTTATATATAAAATATGCATAAGAACTATAAATATTTAAAATAGACACAAAAGTTTCTTTTAAATACTATATTCAGAGGTTTGAAGCATTTTAAAGGATTTTTATCATACTTTTTGGTTGATTGTTTTCATTTTGAAGCTATTTCATCTGTAAGACTATTTCTTCAATTTTATATCTATAAGCAAAACTCTATTTGGGTTATAGAAATACCTTTACAGATTTTTCATAATGCACTATTCTATATATTAAGGAATGCATGTGTATTTGTGATATTTTTATTCCACTTTAACCTCAAAATAACTGCAATAAGACACTTGTACTTCATAAAACTCTTCCTTCTACATACTTCAAAATTTTAACAGTAATGGAAAATAAATGCAATCTCTAAGTGTAAATATAAATGTAAACTGTATAAACTATATGCTGTAATGCTGGATAATTTTTAAATGTACACTTTTTTCAAATAATAAAATTAAGAAATTACATACCAAAGCAATTCCTGAAGAATAATGGGTAACACACATTTTTCCAGGAAACGTTGCTCCCACATAATCTGGATAATCTCGATAGCTAAATAAATAAGTATACAATTATAATTAATTTTGACAAACAATTCACAAGTGATAATTCCTGCTAATAATTTGTCTGTCTGCAGTTCACAAAATTCTAGTCTGAGGCAAACTTAAGTACAGTCTTTCCATATGTTCTTAATTGTTTCAAATTTGTAAAATAGTCTTAATTAAATGAGATTAAGCACTCAAGGTTTCTAAAACATATCCAATGGATCCAAGTTTTTGATGACTTTACTATTCTTACCACATTTGGTTACAGTTACCAAAGCTTTCATCAACATTTCAATCAAAAGCATTTTGTTGGGTGACAGTGAAAAATAGTTTTTATGTATGGATTAAAAGTTTTCACTCTAATGTAGAAAAGCTCACCTTTTTCTCATTGGAATGACTTAACATTTTTTTTTCTGCTTTGAGAAAGGGCCCATATAAGCTGCCATATAATAATATCGTTATTCTTAGAGATTTACAAATTATTCTACTTAGTCCTCAAATCTAGCCAGTGAAATAGATACGACTTTTATCCCCACTGAACAAATCCAACATCAGATGGGAAGTACAAGTAACTTTCTCAAGGCAGCACAATTAATAAGTACTCCTGAACATGAACTTGGGCAGTCTGAATCCAGAGCCACGCTCTCAATCACTAAGATATGGATGCTCTACACATATTCTGCCATCTGCAGAGCCCTCGTCAAAAGAACATTCTGGGATGTGCGTGAAAAAGCTTGGTACTCAATTCTCAATTTGAAATGCCCCCTCAGTCTCACCTGCACTTCACAACTGCACTCTCCACTGCTTCCTTATCCTGTCTCTCTGGTGTTGTTTATACCTAACCCCTCCAGCACTTATTTCCAAGTATTTGCCTTTAGCACCCAACTTTGGCTTTACATTCCAACTCTCTGCATACTCCTGATGAGCTGGACTCAATGATAGCTATTTTTTACTTAATACTGCCCATCCAGTCTCCACATCAAATCAGTTGTCAAGATTTACTGTTTTTACTTCTTCAGTGTTTTTTGCATCCTTCACCTCCTTCAGAGGTTCAGCTCTAGTTGTAACTATGAATTCCATAGTCTTTGAAAAGAACTATTATTTAGTCTCATGCTTCTAAGCACAGTTTCCATAACCTGGAGTGCTTTCCACCTCCTTGTACTGAATTTAAATATGCCTAAATCTGCCTTCCTACTTTTACTTCAGTTAGTACTTCTTTAATTTGGCCTTTTTGTTATACCGCATTTTGAGTCTCTCTTTCACTCTTGCTCTCTCACTCTCATTGTTTTTTCCTCCTATAAACTATAAATAAGTGGAGATAATGTGCTGGCATTAGTCTTGTGGAGTGACATCAGCAAGATGGCAGAATAGGAGTTTTTTAGCCCTCATCTCCCCACAGAAACAATTCTGACAACCACCCACAGATGAGAGTATCTTTGTGGCCCAAGAGTCCAAGGAAAGGTCTCATATCACACTGAAGCAAAAAAAAAAAAAAATCCAAAAAAGACATGTTAAAGAAGGTGAGAACAGCTGCACTTTACTCACGTGCTACCCTCAAGGTAGCGCAGCTCAGTGCTGAGAGAGAGGCCTTCAGTCATGATTCCTCCCAAGGCACGTAGGGCGAAGGTGAGAGCATAGTGAGCGCCCCTAGCCACGTGACATGATGCCCAAGAGGCTGACTTTTGAAATGTCCACTGACAGATGAATGGACAAAGAAGATGTGATGTACATATGCAGTGGAACATCACTCAGCCTCAAGAAAGAAGGAAATTCTGCCATTTACAACATGGATAAACCTGGATGATCTTATGCTAAGTAAAATAAGCCAGAGATAAAAAGGCAAGTACTGTATGGTCTCACTTACGTGTGCAACCTAAACTAGTCCATCCAACTCATAAAAGCAAAGAGTTGAATGGTGGTTGCCAGACATACAGACAGCCAAGGGACACATGAAAAGATGCTCAACATCACTAATCACCAGGGAAATGCAAATCAAAGCCAGTTTTTTTTTAACAGGTTTTTATTTCACTTGGGTAAATACCTCAGAGTAGGACTGCCAGGTCATAAGGTAAGTGTAAGTTTAACTTCATAGGAAATGGGCAACCATTTTTGCATTCCCACCAGCAATACAGAAGAGTTGTTCTGCATACTCTCCAGCAGGTGGCATTGCCAGGGTTTTGTTTTGTTTTGTTCTGCTCTGTTTTGATTTAGCCACTATAACGAGTGTTCAATGGTTTTTCAAAATTGATAAACTTAGCCAGACTCCTCAAGAAAAAAAGAGCCCAAATCAATAAAATCAGAAAAGAAAAAGGAGAAGTTACAATTGACACAACAGAAGTACAAAGGATTGTAAGAGACCACTATGAAAACTATACCCCAAGAAAATAAACAACCTAGAAGAAATGGACAAACTCCTAGAAATGTATATTCCCCAAGATGGAATCAGGAAGAAACAGAAAACATGAACTGACCAACTACCAGTACTGAAATTGAATCAGTAACAAGAGAACTCCCAACAAACAAATGTCCAGGACCAGATCGGACAACTGGACAGCCACATGAGAAAGATTAAAAGTGGACCAATTTCTCACACCATATTCAAAAAGGCCTCAAAATGGATTCAGGAATTAAACGTTTAAGACCTGAAATCTTAAAACTTCTCAAATAAGACATAAGAAGCTTGCTCTTTGATATTGGTCTTAGCAATATTTTTTATATCCGTCTCCTCAGGCAAGGGAAACAAAAGCAAAAATAAACAAATGGGACTATATCAAACTAAAATGCTTTGCACAGTGAAGGAAAATGTCAATAAGATCAAAAAGCAACCTATTTTGAACAAGAGAAGATATTTGCAAATGATACATCTTATAAGGGATTAATACCCAAAATATACAAAGAACGCATACAACTCAACACTAAAAAAACAAATAACCTCATTAAAATTGGGCAGAAGACCTGAAAAGACATTTTTCCAAAGAAGACATAGATAGCCAAGGGACACATGAAAAGATGCTCAATATCACTAGTCATCAAGGAAATGCAAATCAAAACCACGAGCTATCACCTCACAACTGTAAGAATGGCTATCACCAAAAAGTCTACAAATAACAAATCAATATATAGATTTAATTTAATCTCTCTAAACATTTCAAGATTTTTTTTTGTGGGACTTGACAAGTGTTTGCCAAAACTGGTAAATTTATCGCAAAACTGCCTATTCATCCGGCAGAAAATAAAATTTTATTTCTCTTTTGTACTATATAAAAATTAAAGATATATTAAAATTTTATTTATAAAAAGTAATAATATTTATTCTTTTTTAAAAAGCTGTAGACTAATATTTAGGGCTGGGAGAGACCTTTATCAAACAGGAAATACAGAAGTAAAAAAAGAAAAGATTAACAAATTTGGCCCTATAAACACAAAAGATTTCATGTGGCAAAAAAAGATTTTTAATATCTATAGAAAAATTGTAGACCTAGAAAAGGTATCTTTTGATATACATAAATAAAGGACTAATATCTAAACACTCAATAAGCCCTTATAAATTACAAAGAAGTGGTCAAATACCATGAAAAGGGAATTTCAGAAGGACAGATCCAAATGATCAACAAACATGAAAAGATGCTCAAATATATGAGTTTTTAGAAGAAACAAATTAAAAAATATTAACATCAATTTATACCCATCAGAGTGGCAAAAATGAAAAGAGAAGCAACACATTGTTGGTAGAGGTGTGGGGAAAAGATTAATTTTACACACATGAAAAAGGAAATATTATCATGCCAACTTAAAATATGTATATACAGATTTATTGAAAGCCATTTGCTGACTATAACTGCTAATAAATTTTATATGAATAAAATTATAAATATATACTTATGATTGATCATTAGAAAACCAACATTTAAAAATAATGCAGAAAATTCATTAGGATACAATATTTTAACCTACTTTACCAAGCCTTTGATCAAAACCTATAACAAAAATACAAGCTTCAAAAGATAAATCCCATCTTTTTATGTACTGATTAAGATTGTGAGCTCAAAACCTAAACACACCACTACAACCAGGAGTCCTGCGTTGGTTTAACCTCTTGAAATATCAATCTCCTCATCAGTAAATGTTGATAAGCATAGAAATAAATTTTAGCAATCTTTTTTATTGCCTGACAACCAGAAAGAGAGAATGAGGCCTGAATGAGTGCATACTGAATAAGCAAAGTGTGAAAAGTCAGAAATGAACTATTCCCTCCTTTCAGCTCCATCAGTATCATACATCTTTGATTTTGAGGAAGATTGAAACATTATTCTTACATGAATAGATACGCAATATCATGAGGTCTTAGGGTAAGATAGGACTTTTTCCATTCTAAAAATCTATGCAATAATTCATCTGCCTCACCAACTGTAGCGATCTTATTTTTATCTGACCACAACTCCAAAGATGACAGCACAACAGTAATTTTAAATTGGGCAAACATCTAAAAACAGAAGAGATAAAGACACAAAAAATTAATTTTTATGTTATTTTATAACAACCAAGAAATTAATTCAATGTTTTGACAAATCCACACTCAATTTATATGGATAACTTAATTATTCAGAAATGACATGTCAAGTTAGTGCAAATTATAATTTCAAAACTGAATTTTCCTAAATTTTCCTAACTAGTATGAAAGGAAAATACTTACCGAATTTACAAGGCCAATAATTTCGATGACTTTGTTTGTTACTATCATGCTATCAGAGCCCAGGAAATCATACTGAAAAACAGAATTAATTTAAAATTTAAATATAATTTGTCACCTAATATGTTTGAGATTTACTCTCCATCTACTCTCTGAGGTTGAGGCTGCTTTGGGGTTCTTTAGAACACTTCAAAATAAGACAACAACAAATAAAAAATGAATATAAATTAGATCACTCATACATGCTGGTGGGCATGTAAAACCATATAGCCACTCTGGAAAATACTTGGGCAGCTTCTTTCAAATCAAATAATGGACATACTATATGACCTAGCAATTGCACCTCTGGGCATTTATCCCAAAGAAATAAAAAATGATGCGCACAAAGACCCATACATGACTGGAAACACATGTCCTTCAATGGTTAACAGGTTAAACAAACTGTGGTAAACTCATGCCATGGAATGCTATTCAGTAATAAAAAGTAACTGAACTGTTGATATATGGAACAGTTTGGATAAACCTCACAAAAACTATACTCAGTATAAAAATATCTCAAATATACATACTACATGATAACATTTATGCAATATTCCTGAAATCATAGAGATGGAGAATTGATTAGTGATTGCCAGAGGTTAAGAAGTGTACAGAAGAGGGGAGGAATGGGTGTGACGTTGAACGGATAACAAAAAAGTCTTGTGGTGCTGGTACTGTTGAGTGCCTTGATCACTGGTGGCTACGAAAGACTACTATCACACGAAACCACATACAGACACAGACACACACACACACAGACACACACACACACACACACAGATGAGTGTATATATAACCTGAAATCTGAATAAGCTCTGAGGGATGTACCAACGTCAAATTCCGTATCTATAAAATAAATCTCTAAAGTACACTATCCCTTGGATATTCCACAGGGCCATCAAATTAAACACATTCAAAACTACACTCATTATCCTCCCTCAAAAATATGCTCCCACTGAGACTTCCACTACTTTAGTGAATGGTATTATCATCTATGACCTCCCACATTTTTTATACTACATGTTCATGACAGCAAAACTTTTTCTGTTTGGGCACTGCTCTATCCCCAGTAAACAGAACAATAAATTTATTAAGCACCTGGATGGCAGGTGATGCTTAATAAATTTATTAAATGAATGAATAAATCAAATCAATTCACAAGTTCTTCTAATTAAGCCTCATTAGTAACTTTTAAAATTGCCATTTTCTGTCTATTCCTAACACTATTAATTTATAAAATTCCACCTTGATTACTGGAATAGTCTCTTAAATGCTTTCTCTTTCTCCAATTTCCCACAAGCATTCCAGTTCATACGCTAATACAAAAATGATTCTAAGATGAAAACATGAACATGTCTCTACCCTGCTTAAACTCTTTCATTGACTCTCTATGACGTTTAGGATAAAATTCAAATATCATCTCAATTCTTCAATTCATTCCTTTTCCTTTCCCTTCTTCAACCCTGTGTATTAATCATACTAAACTTGGAGTTATCTGAAAAGAAGAGTCTCTCGTATTTTCATGTGTCCTTGCAAAGAAATCTCTCACGCTAACTCTTCCCTGGCCCCATCCTCTCCCCACTGCCCAAACTAACCAAACCAGAACACAACCCCCAACCATCTCCTATCAGGTTCTCACACTCCAATTCCCCTGCCTTAATCATCCAAGGGCAAGGTACCAAACAACTTGAAACAACCTCTATTCCCAAAACCCACTAAAATTTTGCAAACGAGCCAATCCTAAACCTGTTTACCTGGCCTTGCTGTTCTCTTCCCATGGAAACCACAATAAAGGCCCCCGCCATGTTTTCGCATCTCTCCCTCTGTCTCCTGCCCTACTCGGGTGCTTCCCCACAGGGCATGATGTGTATGCCCTTTCCCCTGGGAACTGGGAATAACAAGCTATCTTTCCTATAGCAGTCATCTCCTGATCTGTGGTCAGCATACCTAAATAATAACAAAACCTACATTTTAAAACACCTACGTACATGCTCTTAAGAGTACGCCAAGTTACAGCTGTGTATCTCCATGTCTTTCTCCACTAAAGCACTGAGTTTTTATAGTACCATAAGCTTCCCTCAATCTGGCACTGAATTCACTAGGCTAAAATTGTGGAGTTAAAATTTGTGAAGTGATTGAAGACAGTATCACTACATTTTTTTACATGCCCAACACCTAGTAACACAGATGTCATAGCTGGCTCAATGTCTGATTTATTAAAGAACATGTAAATATGTATAAGAACATAAAAAAGAGATGTGTAATCAGCATCATACGGCTGGCAAATCTGGCAGTTAGGACAAGAAGCTTTTAAAACAACTCTCAAAATTTGCAACATAATCCCGAAACAAAATAATTTTCATAATCCAAAATATTCCCTGGAAATTTAGTCATCTTTACTACAAATATCTCAACTTCTATTAAATCTTCCCTTTGCCCCTTTTCCCTAACACTCTAATAAATCAAGTGTTTTAATAGCCGCCTCCAAATCTCTCCTGTCTCTGACCCCCAGCTCTGGCTTCCTGACAAGTTCTGCAATCCTAGCAGAACTGGTAACAAAGGATGAGTCATATCCTCTGTGGTATTCCACAGATGTGACAATCAAATGCTTATCTTCAGAACAAAACCCGGACAGTACATTTTTATCCCTGTTTTCTCAAATCTCTGAAATATAGAAGAAATAAAACCAAACTTGATTGAGTATAAAATAAGTTATCACCTCAAGGGTCTAAAGTTCAGAGGTCCTCAAACTGTTCGTGGGAATCAGGGATCTAGAGGTGCATTTAGATGAGACTCAAACAGTTGCACCATTAAAAACCACTTTAAAAAAATCCTGACACTTTTGTAAGCAGTTGTCACAAATAGTCAGGCTTTCATCATTTTAGTGCCAACAAATACTTTACAGGGCAAAACATTCTCTAGACTACATGCTGCTCTTCAAGTACCTTAAAACAAGAATTAAAAGCTTAAAGAATTTCACTTAAAAAAATCACCATTAGAAATGTTTATGGATTGAGAGAGGCCCTAAAGATATTAAGTGTCAGCAAAAAAAAAAAAAAAATCAATTTTATATGCAGGTTTGTTATGTAAAGAGTTCAAATAAAACATTTTGGATAGAACTCATGTAATTTTGAATATTTGGTTTTTCAGACGGAAAATTTCTCCACTTTTCTACGACATGCGAGTAAGAAGACTGGATCTTTAAGTTTCTTTCTAGCCAAGGATAAACATACATTCATATCAAATGTTTAAAACCAAAGAAAAAGCAAAACACATACCAAAACTTTGTCCACCACGATATGCATTTCTAAATAAAGAGGAATTAAATCTGAAACAGTTGATTCTGGCTAGAAAAAAGAATAACAGCATTTAAAAACTTAAACACTTTTACAAATTGTTTATTCTGAACTTTTAAATATTTTTCCACCTTTATTGAGGCATAGTTGAAAAGTAAATGTATATACATTTAAGTTATAAGACTTGATGTTTTGATATATGTATACAATGTGAAGTAACTGCTACAATCAAGCTAATTAATATATCCACTCTCATATAGCTACCATTTTTTTCTCTGTGTGTGTGTGTATGTGTGTGGTGAGAACACATAAGACCAACGCTCTCAGAAAACTTCAAGTTTACAATACAATACTTTTAACAATAGTCCCATTGGTATTTATTAAATCTCCAGAATTTATTCATCTTGCAAAGTTCAAACTTTATACTCTTTGACCAGCATTTCCCGATTTCTCTGTCTGCAGCCCCAGGCAAACACCACTGTACTCTCTGTATCTATGGGTCTGACTGTTTTAGATTCCACATAAAAGTGAGTAGTTGCAGTATTTGTCTTTCTGTGTCTGGCTTATTTCACTAGTATAATGTCCTCAAGGTTCATCCATATTGCCACAAATGTCAGGATTCTCTTCTTTTTTAAGGCTGAATATTATTCCACTCTGTATATACATATATATGTATATAACAATTTATGTATCCATTCATCCATCAGCAAATACTTAGATTCCTTCCATATTTTGGCTCTTGTAAATAATGGTTCAATGAACACAGAAGTGCATATATATTTTCGAGTTACTATATTTGTTTTCTTCTAAGAATTTTATGATTTCAGGTCTTACATTCGAGTCTTTAATCCATTTTGAGTTAATTTTTGTGTATGGTGTAAAATAATGATGTTTATTATTTTGCATGTGCCTGTCCAGTTTTCCCAATATCATTTATTGAAAAGTCTACATTTTCCCACTGAATAGTCTTGGTTCCTTTGTCATACATTAATTGACCATATATGCGTGGGTTTATTTCTGGGTTCTCAATTCTGTTCCACTGATCTATGTGTCCCTTTTTATGCCAATATGATACTATTTTAAGTACTATAGCTTAGTAATATAGCTTGAAATCAGAGAGTCGGAAGCCTCCAGCTTTGTTTTCTTATTCAAGATTCTTTCATCTATTTGGTGTGTGTTTGTGGTTCCATACAAATTTAAGTATTATCTTATTTCTTTGAAAAATGCCAATGGAATTTGGATAGGGATTGCACTGAATATGTAGATTGCTCTGAGTAGTATGGAAATTTTAACAATCCTGACTCAATCTATGAGCATGGAATATACTCCCATTTATTTGGGTCTTCTTCAGTTTCTTTGATAAATGTCTTGCAGTTTTCAATACAGAAGAGGTCTTTCACTTCCTTGGTTAAATTCATTCCTAGTTATTTTTGATGCATTGTAATGGGATTGTTTCCTTTATTTCTCTTTCAGATCATTTCTTATTGGTGTATAGAAACACAACAGATTTCTGTGCATGAGTTTTGTATCCTGCAAATTTACTGAATTAGTTTAGTAGTTTCTAACACTTTTTTATGGAGTGATTAGTGTTCTATATATAATATCATGTCATCTGCAAATAGTGATAATTGATAATTTTACTTCTTCCCTTCCAATCTGAATGCATTTCATTTCTTTTTCTTGCCTCATTACTATGGCTATGACTTCCAATTCTAAGCTGAATAAAAGTGATGAGAGTGGGCATCTTTGACATATTCCTGACCTTAAAGTCATGCTTCATACGTTATTAATCTCCTTATATTTGTTAAGATTGTTTTGTGGCCTAACACGATCTCTCCTGGAAAATGTTCCATGTGCACTTCAGAAGAATTTGTATCCTGTTGCTTTTAAATGGAATATTCTGTACATATCTGTTAAGTGCATCTGTCCAATGTGTTATTTAAGCCAATGTTTCCTTATTGATACAAAAAACAGTAATTGTGAGGGGAGGAGAGAACAAATGCAGTTTTTTTTAATGCATTTGAAATTAAGATTTCAGCAACTTAAAACAATAACGTATATGTAGACTGCTGTACAGAAACCTCACGATGACCACAAACCAAAAATCTATAATAGATATACACACACAAAAAAGAAAAAGGAATCCAAACATAACACATAAAGATAGTCATCAAATCACAAGAGAAGGGAACAAAAGAAGGCAGGGGTGAAAAAGACCTACAAAAACATATTCAAAACAATGAACAGAAGTGACAATGAGAAAATACATATCAGTAATTACCTTAAATGTAAATGGACTAAGTTCTTCAACCAAAAGATATAGGCCAAATGGATGCAAAAACAAGACCCATATATATGCTGCCTACAAGGGACTCACTTCAGATCTAGAGACACATACAAACTTAAAGTGAAGGAATGGGAAAACATATTCCACAAGTGGGAATCAAAAGAAAACCAGAGTAGCAATATTTATATCAGATAAAATTGACTTTAAAATAAAGACTGTTACAAGGGGCAAAGAAGGACACTATATAGTAATTAAGGGATACATCCAAGAAGAAGATATAACAGTTGTAAATATATGTGAACCTATCATAGGTGGACCTCAATATAAGGCAAATATTAACAGAAATAAAAGGAGAAATCAACAGTAACACATTAGTAGGGGACTTTAACATCCCACTTACATCAAAGGACAGATCACCCAGACAGAAAAACAGTAAGTAAACACAGGCCTTAAATAATACAATAGACCTAATGGACTTAATTGATATTTATAGAGCATTCCATCTGAAAGCAGCAGAATATACTTTGTTTTCCAGTGCACACGGAACATTCTCCAGGATAGATCACATGCTAGGCCATAAAACAAGCCTCAGTACATTCAAGAAAACTGAAATCATATCAAGCATCTTTTCCAACCACAATGCTATGAGACTAGGAATCAACTACAAGAAAAAAACTGAAAAACAACAACACATGGAGGCTAAACAACATGCTACTAAGCAACCAATGGATCACTGAAGAAATCAAAGAGGAAATCAAAACACACCTAGAGACAAATGAAAATGAATATACAACAATCCAAAACTTATGGGACACAGCAAAAGCAGTTCTAACATGAAAATTTATAGCAATAAAGCTTGTCTCAGGAAACAAAAACTCTCAAATAAACAACCTAACCTCATACCTAAAGGAACTAGAGAAAGAAGAACAAATAAAATACAAAGTTACTAGAAGGAAACAAATCATAAAATCAGAGCAGAAATAAATGAAATAGAGACTTAAAAAAACAACAGAAAAGATCAATGAAACTAGGAGCTAGTTCTTTGAAAAGATAAACAAAATTGATAAACCTTTAGCTAGACTCATCAAGAAAAAAGGAAGAGGGCTCAAATCAATAAAATCAGAAATGAAAGAGGAGAAGTTATAACCGACATCACAGGAATACAAAGGGGCATAAGAGACTACTACAAGAAACTATACACCAACAAAATGGACAACCTAGAAGAAATGGACAAATTGTTAGAAAGGTACAACCTCTCAAGACTGAACCAGAAATAGAAAATATGAACAGACAAATTACCAGTACTAAAATTGAATCAGTAATTTAAAACTATCAACAATCAAAAGTCCAGGACCAGATAGCTTCACAGGTGAATTCTACCAAACATTTAGGAAAGAGTTAATATCTCTCCTTCTGAAACTACTGAAAGCAATTGCAGAGGAAGGAACACTTTCAAAATCATCCTATGAGCCACCGACACCTGATACCAAAACCAGACAAAGATACCACAAAAAAAGAAAGTTGTGGGCCAATATCACTGATAAACAAACATAGATGCAAAACTCCTTAACAGAATATCAGCAAACTGATTCCAACAATACATTAAGAGAATAAATCCACGGAAGCTGAGAAACGGAGTCTTTTTTTTAATGCCTAGCTAAATTCTGAGGGTTTTTGTCTATTTTTTTAAACTGACAGAATACAGAGAGAACATGTATTGGGAACAATACTGCCATATACTTCTTGTATAAACTATGCACATTCACGCCACTTTTACTTGGCACAAAAATCTTCCCTTTCATAATTACTTTTATGAGAACCAAAACACGCAGTTATACAGAGTGAACAATTTACATGGTCATGCACGACAATCCTGCTTATGACATTTTAATCATTTCTGTAATTTAATTAATGATGATTCCCTGGTTACAAATGCAGCGTTTATAAAATACTGGCTTAATTGAATAATTTCCAGGAATATAGAGCCAAAAGCAAGAAATAAGTTTTTAAAGTTTATACTGAATATACAGTAATTTTTAGAAAGTTATAAGTATGCAACAAACAAAATAAAAATTAAAAATTAAATGGATCATAAAAAGTAAATGATAGATTGCTGCAAGGAGGAAAAGGTAACACATGGTTCAAAGGAATTTGTAACGTTAAGAAAAGGTGAGAATGTTCTTACAGAAAAGGTATTAGCTACAGCTACATTATTGGTTAATAAATCTTTTTTTAAATAAATTAAATAAAAGCAATAGCTGCCTTGAAAGAGTAATAAAGCATATACAACTCACTTTTTCATTTATAAAAACAGTATAGTCCATTGGGTTTTGTTCTGTGTCTTGGTTATTTTCAGTAAGAAATGGAAATTCATTTTCATTCCGTAATTTATAAAGAAGGTGCTGAAATTCAACTGCAGATTCCAGAGGCTCAATTCCATAAGAAACATTTTCAAATTGCAAAATTCCTCTGTAGAATTAAGGATAAAATTTAAGTGCTTTTAATCAGGTCTACATTATAAAATTCTGACAGAATTCCAAATAAAGAAGGAGGAAGAGGGAGAAAGAGAAGAGAAGGGGTGGGAAGAGTAGGAGAAGAAAAATATAGAATATTTTTGAGCTCAGTATTTTAACCCAAACTCTTCATGCTTTGGAGGTGACTCTGAAGAGACAAAAAAGTATCTTCCCCAATCCACAAACTGCCTGTTTAATTTTCTTTATAGTTATAAATGCAACAGAATTATGTAATCAGTTGCCAGGTGTGCAAGTATACAGCATTCCTGAGATCAAGTCAGTCCCCTGCTCTCCAAGCCAGTGATTTAATGAAAGCAATACCAAACAGAAATCTGGACAAATTTCTCTCTGGTTGGCACTGATTTTGAAAAATGATTACATTGCTTGTATAACAAAAGGATACGTAATGAGAAATTTTATTCATAAAATAAAATTTAGCAGAAATTATAAAAAGGTTATTTATTACTTTTATGTACATAGTCTCAATAAGAAATTAAAAGCAAGGTTTTAAAGAATAAACAGCTTTTATAACTATTCTTCCATGAATACAAGTAACAGTTCAAGTGATAGTCCCTAAAAAACCAAATTTCAGAATTCCATGTAAAAAGCACTGAGAAATATTTGTTTGTGAAACAAAGATCCAACACTACAAAATGAAGGTGAAGAATTTCCTGGCAGATGGAAACCTCTCCAAGCACTAAGGAGGAAACCCTACAATTCTACAGAGTTTAAGATAGTGATATTACTAGAAAAAAATGTATGTGCTATAATAATATGTATTTATATAGAAGTTGCTTCCTCTCTCTGAAGATGATTTTCCTTGTGACGAGGCATGCTTTGTTTATTTATCTTTACATCTCCAGACACTAGGCCAGTAGGTGGTACATGGTAGATATCAAAAATATTCTACTTGTTGAAAAGATAAGCTACCCTGAACTTAGCTCCTCCAACTTGTTGTAGTCAAACACATTTGTCATTTCTGTAGTAAAGAAAAAACAAGACGGGGAGCAAGTTCACCAGGAAATCTAAACCTTCAAGGAAGTCAGACATGTCTCTGGTCAGCGGGGAAAGTGAGGAGAAATAAGAGAAGAAACATGTTCAGACGAAGATACCACTGAAGAATCTCCACATGAGAATCCTCTTCCAGCTCCATATTTGTATAAGCTAACAAATTCACTACAGCCAAATATTGTAACTGTGGTGTTTGCACATCAACAACAAAAATACATAACCTCAGTCCAGAGCATGTGCTAAGTGCGACAACAGAATTCAGATATCCTTCAATATATCCTTGGTAGTAGCATTGAGTCTAGGGGGAAAAAAAGTAAAGTGGTTACCTAGGAAATGACAAAACTTTCTAATGATTTCTCTTTATACTTAATAGAACTTTCTAAATATTTTTCACAGGCTGTACAGTTTATAACAGTATGAATAAGGTGACATTCAGAAAAAAGTCTCCCCATATTTGCCACTTTCACCATAGTAAGTACTCCTGTCAGATCAATACTTGGAATTATTATTTTACACCCTGCTTCCAAAATGTTTTCCCATTTTTTAGGTAAAATTATTTTCCAGTGTATAAATTTAGGTCATCAATTAAAAGACGAAGATTTTGACTCTAGATTTTCTTTAAAATCTGATATTCTGCTAAAAAGAAACATCTAAAATTTAAGGGCACAGAAAGATTGAAGAGCTAGAAAAAGATATACCACACCAACACAAACCAAAAGGATGATTCTGAAGCTATACTAATACAGGAAATGTAGGCTTTAAGGCAAAAAGCATTACTAGACATAAAGAGGGACGTTTCATAATGATAAGAGTTTCAATTAACCAGCAAGATACAAATATTCCATATTTGTAATAACATAGCTTCAAAATATATAAAGCCAAAATTTTAAGAATAATAAAATAAAGAAATAGATAATCATACTAAAAGATTTTTAAGCATACGTTACTGTCAGTAACTGATAAATCTAGCATTCAGAATCTACAGAAGATTTGAACAGAATGTTAACCTAATATAGGTAGAACACTACACTTAAAAACTATATAATACATTTTCTTTTCAAAGAACATGTAACATTTACAAAGATGAAACTATATTCTGGGCCATGAAACACAACAACAAATTTTAAAGGCCTGAAATCACACAAAGTTCTGACCACAGTACAATTAACACAGAGACAGCAACTACCATCACAGACAAAAAAGGATAATTTCCAAGATTCAATAGTGTTAAAAATTTCAGTAGGAATCAATATAAGATTTCCTATTAACACACTGCTTTATGCTAAGAGGAGGAAGTAGGAACAAGAAAAGTAAACTAATGGTCCTTTCCTATAGAAATGAAGTTACATATTTCAATAATTCAACAAATTTTTATTAAACGCTATGTGCCAGGAATATTTCTAGGCACTAGAGATGCATCATTGAATAAAAAAAAGCTCTGCCCTAATGAAAATCCTATTGCACTGAGGAAACAGAAAATAAATAGATAAAATATATAGTACATCATCTATTGATAACCACTATGGAGCAAAACAAAACAGGTAAGCAAAACAAAACAAGGTTAAGAGTGCAATTTAAAATAGGGGTCAAGGACTAATAGGGTGGTTTTGAGCAAAGGCTTGAAGGAAATGAGGGAGAAAAACGTGAGTATTTTGGGAAAAAGCAAACATCTGGATCAGAGAAAACAGAAAGTGCAAAGTTCTTGAAAGGAGAACATGTCTGGCTTCTTTGAAGAACAGCAAGAAAATCAATGTGGCTGGAACAGAAAGAGCAAGGCAGAGAATAACAGAAGCAAGGTCAGAGAGTAATGAGGACCAGGCTGTGCCAAGCCTGCAGGATACTGAAATGACTGTGATTTTCACTTCATGAACAACAAGTCCCACAGAGGCTTCTGAGCAGAGAAGTGACATTATCTGATGAGGTTTTAGTAGGACTGACCTGGTTGCCTGGTTGCCATGTTGAGAACTAACCGAGGGGATGGGCAAGGTATGGAAGCATGGAAGTTATTCAGGAAGTTATGGCAATAATCTAAACTAGATATGATGTTTACTTGGAAAACAGTGGTATCAATGAGAGAGACAGAGGAAGACAGTGGGTTCTGAATATATAATTTGAAATGTAGAGTCCATAGGATTTATTGATGGAAGGATAGGGGGTTAAAAAAAAAGAAAAGAATTTCAATCTGTGATTTTGTGTTCAATAATATTTGTGTTTGCTTCTATTATTATTTAATTTATATTCATTTATTCAACAAAATATTAACTAATTAAATTGTACCTATGTTCTTGGCAGAGTGGAAGGTGCTAAGTCAATCTACCTTGTCTTTAATTTACTAAGCTTCAAAAAAGCCAAATAATGGGTGAAACAAAGCTTACGTGGATTACTTAAACATATTCCCTGTGAGTGGAGTCTTCTGTATTAGGAAAGCATTTATTCAATGCAAAAAGTTTTTAAAAAATTGTAAAATATAAAACTTAAATCTTACCCGAATATCTGAAGAATAAGAATTCATAGATCCTTGATTATACAAATAAACCATGAAATTATCTGCTAAAAAAAATCTGAATATAAAAAAGTGACAGAATTTTAAAAGTTATTCTTTTTGAAACATATAAGGCAGCAGTCAGCAAAATTAACACTCTTAAGCCAAATCTGACATACCTTTGTATTTGTAAATAACATTTTATTGGAACACAGCCACACCCATTCACTTATGTATGGCTTATGGCAGCTTTCATGCTACAACAGCAGAGCTGAGTCATTCTGACAGAGGCAGTATGGCCCTCAAAGCCTAAAATATTTATTATCTGGGCCTTTGGAGAAAAAGTTTGTCAATCTCTGACAAAGGTGGTATTTTCTTTTGACATGTACGTAATTTTTATTCAAAGCAATACACATTTACTCAAAATAATTTTCCCATCTTAATATACTCCTTTATAAAGAAAATAAGGAGAAGGGACTACAAATTGAGAGGAAATTTTTAAATTTACAAAGATGTGAAACAGATGTAAGATGAGGAGAGTTTCCTATTCTTTCATTCCTTCTCAGTGTTACTCTCAGGAATATGTACAACTCTAATGAAGTGGAAGAGTGTTCTGTAAAAGTCGTACTAAGCAGAACACAGGTATTGAAGCTACAAGTCTGAGTTCAACCTTCTCTGGCATCACTCCCTGTGTGTACTACGCTAGTTTAGTTATGCTCACTCTTCAACCCAGTCTAAGGCAACCACCCAGACTAGCCTCTGCCGGGAATCCTCCACTAGAACTCGTGTCACATGGTTACTAATGACCTCCTTGTTGTCATATCCAAGAGAAAGTTTGAGTCAAGTAGACCTACCCTGATGCAGTCCACACTGTTGGCCACAATCCCTTCTTTAAACCATCCATTCTTCAACTTCCATCATACCATTTACCCCCGTTTCCCACCTATCTTTCTGTCTCCTTTCACAAGCCCCTTCATCTGGATCCTTACTTCTTCACTTAATGTTTCCATCACATTCAATTCTATGTTGTTTTTCCATCTCATCATTAACATTCACCCCCGCTTCTACATCTTGTTCATTTCTGGTGCCTTGTTTATACCTATATAAAAAGTTGGCTCTGAAACACACCTCTCTCCCATGACCTAAACTAAATCTAACTGGCTATTTGGGGTCTTTTGTGGTTCCATACAGATTTTAGAATTATTTGTTCTAGTTCTGTGAAAATGGGGTATTTTGACAGGGATTGCACTGAATCTGTAGATTACCTTGCTTAGTAATATGGACATTTTAACAATATTCATTCTTAAATGCATAAGCATGGTATATCTTCCCATTTAGTGTGTTCTCTTACGTTTCTTTTATCAATCTCTTACAGTTTTCAGAGTACAGGTCTTTCACCTCCCTTCACTGAATTTATTCCCAGATATTTTTTCTTTTGATGCAATTGTAAACGGGATTGATTTCTTTTTCTGATATTTCATTATTAGTGTATAGAAATGCAACAGATTTCTGTACATTAATTTTGTATCCTGCAGCTTTACTGAGTAAATTCATTAGTTCTAATAGTTTTTTTGGTGGCATCTTTAGGGTTTCTACAGTATCATGCCATCTGCAAATAGTGACAGTTTTAGTTCTTCCCTTCCATTTTGGATATATTCTATTTCTTTTTAATTGCTGTGGTTAGGACTTCCAATACTGTGTTGGATGAAAGTGGTGAGAGTGGGCATCCTTATCTTGTTCCTGATCTTACAGGAAAAGCTTTCAGTGGTGAGTACTATGATAGCTGTGGGTTTGTCATAAATAACCTTTACTATATAAGTGAAGGGGATTAAGAGGTACAACCTATCAATTATAAAATAAACAAGTCATAGAGATACAATGTACAGCACAGGGAATATAGTCAATAATAATGTAATTGTAGGGCTTGTGATCTATAAAAATGTAGAATCCCCATATTGTACACCTGAAACTACTATAACATTGTACGTCAACCATACCTCAATCACTCTCTCAAACTGCCAACTGGACATTTTTCCTGGATATCCCACAAGCACTTCACATCCAACTTTTCCAAAAATGAGCCCGTATTTCCCAACATAGATCTGTTCTTCTCCTTCACTGCCCCACCAAATCTCTGCTACCACTATGCTTAATCTGTTATCTAATCTTTTTTCTGCCACCTCAGTATGTCTCAAAAAAGAAAAGAAAGGAAAAAAGAAAGAACTCTTATATGGTCATAGTTCTGCTTCTCATTATTTCTTATATAAGTTTTTGGCAATAGCTTCTGTATGTCATTATGCTGATATATTATGCAGCTAGTTTCCAAGAATGGAGTACACACATGCCCTCTCCATCTTCCAAGCTCCAGACCCTCTATTTCTTACCACTGTTGGTAGTCCTGATACAATATTCAAATGCAATATGAGTTCTCGCTTTCCCTCTTCTGTGCTTGAAAAGTTCTTTGTATTGTTATTTACTACTCTTTTCCCTTCTGTCTAAAGGAGTAGATTAACTTTTCTGTTACCCAATGCTACTCCTTGGCACCTAACAACATAATGAATTGCTTGTTATAATTCTCTCTTTAAGAAACTTCCTCTCAGCCAAAATACTTGGTTTTTTCTTTCTTAAAAAGCATTCATATGAAACTCTTTTTTCTTTTTTCTCTGCTGAACTTTTTTTTAAAGCCATTTTCACTTAACACTTTTGGTTTCTCACAATTCACCTCTCCCTAATACGATGTAGTCTAGTTCTACACCCAAAATTTAATTGAACCTGACCTCTTGAAAGTCACAAATTGCTTTTAAGCCAGACTTTCTCAACTGGGTTTCTATCAAAGAATTAAACCCTATAGAAAGTTATTTAAATTATTTTGCTGTTCTCTTAGAGATGGTACATAGCTGGTACTATTTTCCATAAACTATTCACCAGCTCCGACAATACTGTATGATCTAATTTCTATATTAAATCCCTTATTTCATATTCCTGGTGGTGAGCCTGCCTCCCTGATCAAACCCTAACTGATATCATCACTTAAAGACTTACTTCTTTCTTATTGTGACATCCTGCTCTGATTACATAAGTCCAGCTATTTCTGCTAACTTAAGATCATATAGATTAATCTTCAGGAGGTGAGTCTCTATTTTTTTTGTTCCTAACTTCTCTATTCACAGAAGACTACGTGAGGCATCATAGGAGAGCATCTGTTCACCTGAGACAACTAAAAACTTTTAGTAACAACTATATTATTGCTCGAGTTTTTTTTTAAGTAAATAAATTCATATAAAATAAAATTAAATCCAAAACTAAAGAATAAAAAGATTACCTTTGCTTAAGGTGTACAGTATATGGTTTCTCACTTATTGGAATAATATAGGACACCTGTTCCTAGAGAATCCAGAACAACTGAGAGTGAAGACAAGTGTAATAGAAGAAGCAAAACAATGATTTTACATAATTTTACACCAATTTATTCCTTCAAATCATGCTTAAAATGTATGACTATGTATGATTTAAAATCTGCAACAATATATCAAAAATTATAGTATTTATTTATTATATAATCCATCCTTACTATTTCCACAAAAATAAGCCCAATCTAAGGAGTAATATAGCACTAGAAATCTATGTGTAACTGAATTTTAAACTCTTCTGAAAGGAAAGACCATGTGCCATGCTGTAGTGTCTGTTCAGGTAGCATCTTGGGATAATAAGGTACTCTACATCAGTGAACCTTACTCTATTGAGCAAAACAATTATTTACTTTAACCATTTTCTTGGAATGTATGGCCTGTTTCCTATACTTCTAAACAGAAGATTACTGAACAAAATTTGGTATTTTTCTTGATTCAATCACTACTATTCTCAAGTTAAAACATGGATGGCAGTAAGTTGCAATATCAATTGGTTGGTGAACCTATGTGATAAGATTTTATCCTGCAAAAGAGAACATGAGAAAAACAAGATTTAGAGCATCATTGAAAAGAAAACTTTGCTAAAGCAAAAAACCAAAAAGACATGAATACCAGAATACAGTGGTATCTCAAGAGTTGGGGAACCAACAACCCAAACTGAAATTACAAAGTAAGTCTGGCCAGAGACTGCAGATTGAAAATTATAGCTGAAAATTTCCCAAACCTGAAAAGGAAACATAAATCTGGGTGCAGGAAGCACAGAGGGCCGCAAGCAAGACGAACCCAAAGAGATACACATGAAGACATAATATAATTAAAATGGCAAAAGGTGAAGATAAAAAGAGAATTTAAAAGGCAGCAAGAGAAAGATAGTCATATACAAGGGAACTCCCATAGGCTATCAACTGGTTATTCTGCGGAAACTTTGCAGGCCAGAAGGGAGTGACATTATATATTTAAAGTCCTGAAAGGGAAAAACCTGCAAACTAGGATACTATACTGAGCAAAATTATCATTTAGAATTGGAAGAGAAATAAATTCTTAGACAAGCAAAACTAAAAGTGTTCATTAATATCAAACTTGCTGTAAGTGAAATGTTAAAGGTTTCCCTAAGTTGGAAAGAAAGGCTGTAATAAGAACTAAGAATCTACAAGAAAGGAAAAATCCCACTAGGAAAGGCAAATATATAGGATAGGCTGAGGATCAACAACTTAAATAAACTAGTATGAAGATTAAAAGACAAAAATTATAAAATCAAATACAAGTGCACAGTATATGGTTTCAGTAACAGGATAAACATGGAGATGTAAAATATGTCATCAAAAACACAAAATTTGGGGGAGGGAAGTAAACAGTGTAGCTTTTTAAAAATGTGTTTGAACTTAAAGGAGTACCTGTTTAAAATAAGTAGATATAGTTATAGGTCACCATATATGAACCCCATGGTAACCACAAATCAGAAACCTACAATAGATACACAAAAACTACAGAGAAAGGAACACAAACATAACAATAAAGAAAATCATCAAACCACAAGGGAAGAAATTAAAAGAAGAAATAGAGAGAAAACTACAAAAACAACCAGAAAACAAGTAACAAAATGGCAATAAGTATAACTTATCAATAATTACTTTAAGTGTCAATGGGTTAAATGGCCCAATCAAAAGACACAAGATGGCTAATGGTATTTAAAAAAAAAAAAACCCATCTATATGCTGCTAACAAGAGAATCACTTCAGAGCTAAACACATATGCAGACTGAAAGTGAAAGGATGGGAAAAGATATTTCATGCAAATAGAGAGACAAGAAAGTGGGGTAGCAATACTCGCATCAAATAAAATAGACTTCAAAACAAAGTATATAACAAAAGACAAAGAAGGGCATTATATATTGATAAAAGGATCAGTAAAAGGATACTATATATAACATATATTACATCATTAACATATATGCAATTAATATTGGAGCACCTGTATGAGGTGCATATGTTTTTATATAAACTGTATATATTCTATATTTATATAAATATATAAAACAAATAATAACATACATAAAAGGAGGAAGTTAGAATAATACAATAATAGTAAGGCACTTAAAAAATCCCACTTACATCAATGGACAAAGTCATCCAGACAGAAAATGAACAAGAAAACAGTGGTCTCCAATGACAAAATTACCAGTTGTACTTAATAGATATCTACAGGACATTCTATTCAAAGTCATCAGAATATACACTCTTTTCAAGCACACAATGATAATTCTCCAGGATAGATCACACGCTAGTCCATAAAACAGGTTTCAACAATTTAAGGATAAAAATTATATCAAGCATTTTTTTCCAACCACAACATTATAAAACTAGAAATCAATTACAGGAAGAAAAATGGAAAAAGCACAAACATATGGAGACTAAACAACATGCTACTTAAAAAACAATGGGTCAGTGAGGAAATTGAAGAGAAATCAGAAAATAACTCAATACAAATAAAAATAAAAACACAACTTTCCAAAATCAGTTCTAAGAATCAGGATGCAGCAAAATCAGCTCTAAGAAGTAAGTTTATAGCAATACAGGCCTACCTCAAAAAATAAGAAAAACATCATCTAAAGGAATCAGAAAAAGAAAAACAAACAAAGACCAAAGTCAGCAGATGGAAGGAAATAATAAAGATCAGAGAGGAAATAGAGATAAAAAATAAAAAAGATCAATGAAACCAAGAGCTGATTTTTTGTAAAGATAAATAAAACTGATGAATGTTTCACCAGGCTTATGAAAAAACAAAAGAGGAGACCCAAATAGACAAAATCAGAAATGAAAGAGGAGAAGTAACAACCAATATTATAGAGATACAAAAAAAATCATAATACAATACTACAAACAGGTATAGGCCAACAAACTGGACAACTTAGAAAACAAATTCCTAGAAACATACAACCTTCCAAGACTGAATTAGAAAAAAATAGACAAGCTGAACAGACAGACCACTATTAGTGAAACTGAATTTGTAATTTAAAAAAACCTCCTAGCAAACAAAAGTCCAGGACTAGACAGCTTCACAGGGGAATTCTACCAAACATATAAAGAAGACCTAATACCTATCCTTCTCAAACTATTTCCAAAAACTGAAGAGAATGGAACACCCCCAAATTAATTATGTAAGGCCATCATCACCCTGATATCAAAACTATACAAAGACACTACAAAAAAAATTACAGCCCAACATCTCTAGTGGATATGGAAGTAAAAGTCCTCAGCAAAATATTAACAGACCAAATACAACAATATATAGAAAAGATCAAACACCATTATCAAGTGGGATTTAGTCTAGGAATGCAAGGATGGTTCAATATTTTCAAATTAATTTGATACACCACATTAACCAAAAGAAGCATAAAAATCACATATTATCTCAATTAATGCAGAAAATCCATTTAACAAAATTCAACGTCCATCAATGATACAAACTAAGAAAAGGTAATATAGAAGGAACATATCTTAACATAATAAAGGCCATTTATAACAAACCCACAGCTAACAACATGCTCAAAGTTGAAAAGCAGAACACTTTTCCTCTAAAATCAGGAATAGGACAAGGATGCCCACTCTCACAAAGCAAACAAAACAAAAAACCAAACAAACAAAAACCCAAACAACCTCCTTAAAAAATCGTCAGAAGACCTGAACAGACATTTTCCAAAAAAGATTAACAGATGGCCAACAGGTACATGAAAAAATACTCAGTATCACTAATCATGAGGAAAATGTAAGTCAAAACCACAATGAGATACCATTGTTGTACATTCAGTATTATATACATTTGTTTGTTTTATTTTTTAGATTCCACATATAAGTGATAACATAAGAGTATTTGTCTTTACTTGACTGACTTATTTCACTAAGCATAATAATCTCTAAGTCCAACTACTTTGTTACAAATGGCAGAATTTCATTCTTTTTTATGGCTAAGTAATATTCCATCATATATAGTCATATCTGTGTGTGTGTATATATCTTTATCGTTCATCTATTGATGGACACTCAGGTTGCCTCCATGTCTTGGCTATTGTAAATAATGCTGCTAAGAACACTGGAGTGCATGAAACTTTTCAAATTAGTGTTCTGTGGATTTTTTGGATATATACATAGAAGCAGAATTACTTGATTACATGGTAGTTCTATTTTTAGTTTTCTGAGGAACTTCCAACTGTTTTCCATGGTGGCTATACCACATATACAAACAAAAACAGACTCATAGGCATAGAGAACAAGTTAGTGGTCATCAGCAGGGAGAGGGAAGAGGGAAGGGGCAAGACAGGAAGGAGGAAGGGATTAAAAGGTACAAACTAGTATGTATAAAATAAACAACAAGATTATACTCTACAACACAGGGATACATGGCCATTATTTTGTAATAACTTTAAATGGAGTATAATCTATTATAATATTGAATCACTACATTGTACACCTGAAACTATTATAAATCAACTATATTGCAAATTAAAATAAATGAATAAGTCAGGGGATGTAATGTACACATAGGGAATTATAGTCAATAATAGTATAAGAAACAAAAATGAAATATCACCTCATACTTGTCAGAATGGCTCTCATCAAAAAGTCTACAAATAACAAATATTGGCAAGGATGTGGAGAAACAGAAAACAGATCAGCAGTTACCAAGGGCTGAGCATGGAAACAGAGAAGAACTGCAAATAGGCATGCAGGAACTTTTTAAAACAATAGAAATACTCTAAAACTGGATTGTGGTAATGTTCACATAATTCTGTTTATGTACTAATAATCATTGTACACTTACAATGGGTGAATTCTGTGGTGTATAATTATATCTCATTAAAACTGTGGTGTATAATTATATCTCATTAAAACTGTTAAAATGAAGCATTATCAAAAGATTGGCACTTATAAGCAAGGCTTGCTTTTTGTATTTCTTTTTTTCCTCCTGAAATACTTAGTATGTAGTTATGCACACAAGTCCAGAGAAATATCTGGTAAATAAATAAATGAATAAAGTATCTCCCTTTCTAACAAAAATAACAGAATAAAGCATTTATACTCTCTGAGAACTGGTAGGTGCAAGGGTAAAGATTAAGGAAGAAGGTTTCAGTAAAAGATGTTCTCCTTAACCATTTTGGAGAAAACTATTTTCTTCACATGAATTATCTAGACACCATTCAGATAAGACCCTAATTCTTTTATATTATATTCTGTATTTGAATTTTAAGGATAGTTTTATCATGAGGAAACAATAAATGTTAAACAGAACATTCTGATTTATATATTTGCTTTTACCATCAAAACTTTTAATTCCTTAACAGTAGTAATATTGGTTACTTATATTCATACTACAATGGAATTGATATGTTTCATTGCTATATAATAAAAATAAGAAATTTCATATAACAATATTGACCATAAAAAATCTCTCACATTTTCTGAATTACCACTTGTATTTGCTTGGATTTTCTCTGGATATATGATTTGTAGAAATGAATTTTGAAAACCTGAAAAAAGAAAATAAACAGTTAATAACTTTTTTAAACCTGACTAAATATGTGTTCAGTTTCTTTCATAAAATGCACTTATGCAAATGAGTCATTACTGTGTATTCCTATAAAATCTTGAAAACATTTAAAGACAGACAAGATAGTTATGAAATACCAAAAGTAGTGCAGAGAAAGATATTCAACTTATACAAAATTTGCTGTTCCTGAATAAAACAGAACAAATGGATTAAAAAATAATCAAATATATTCTTCAAGAAAACTTTCCTGAAATAAAAAATTTTAAACAATAGACTGGAAAGTACACTGAATTTCAGGAATAAGTGATAATAATTAATTAAAACTGAGACATAATCTACTAAAGTTATCTGAATTCTAAGATAAAGAATTTTATGGGTATATGAGCAGAAAGAAAAAAAAAGAAAATCATAAGGAGAGAAAAGCAGATTGGGTTGAGATTTTTTTGAAATAGTACACAATGTTAAAAAACTGAAGAACTATGTCTAAAAAAAAATCTTCAGTAAAAGTGTGAATCCAGGAATTTTATACCCCAAGAAACTGTCATTCAAATATAGAGACAAAAGACACCTATTTACAAGCAAATGTTCAAGCAAAATAGTTCATATGTGCCTGTCACAAAAGGCAAACTTCTGCCAGTAAAGCTATCAATTGAGTTAAGGTAAAAGGCTTAGTAGTGAGCTTTAAATAAACCTAAATACAGAATAGAAGCCAAAACAATGGTTGGAGTCATGGTTATTTAACAGGATGCAAGTGAAATATGATAAATATTGACAAATGTAAACAAAACAAAAACTCTTTCAGAATTTCAGTAATTGTTAGATTTTTTAATTTCTTCGTGTAAGGAAATACTCCAAAAAGTTTTGAGAACCACTGTATTTAAATATTGTAGGTGTTATGATAAAGATATATCCCCCCAGAAAATTTCGTGTTGAAGCTCTAATCTCTAAAATTGTATTTAGAAGTGGGACCTTTGGCAGGTAATGAAGTTGTGAAGGTGGGTCTTTCATGATGGGATTAGCACCTTTATAAGAGACAACAGCGAGTTTGCTCTCTCTGCCCACAAAGAGGTCATGTGAGTACACAGCAAGAAGGGAACGGTCTGTAAGCCAGGAAAAGAGACCTCACCAGATCCCCATTTGGTACAGCACCCTGATCTCAGACTTCCACCTCCAGAACTAAGAGAAAATAAATTTCTGTTGTTTAAGCCACCCAGTCTGGGGTATTTTGTTACCAGGGCAGTCTGAGCTCAGCAGCACAGAATGTAATAGCAAAATGACTGGAAACAATCCAACGGTCCATTAATATGAAAACTGGCTAATAAATCGTGATGACAACCACAGAACACTATGCAGATGGAGGAGGAAAACAAAACACAAAAAAACATTCCACATACTGGATACGGAACGGCAAGACTCTAAACAGTGTATAAAAAGGAAGGAAATGAGAACATTTAATCTTAAATTTTTACTTACATCTAAATCTCCACTAATACCCTTTAAATGTTTGAGGACTCTTTATATCTGTTCCTCCTATTCTGTCATAATGCACCTTCGTCAGTGTCGGCACAGCAGACATTGAATATATATATTCTTTTGTATGGCAGGACACATTATTACTGCATGCAGGGCAAGTTATTATCTTGGAACAAATGATATCTGAGTAAAGTCCATTTGGGGGAGTCTGAGTGGAGTTCATCAAATTTGAGGGTACTTTTGAGCGCAATAAATTCTGAGGTATTTTTGTGAAGCGCGTAACAGACCTACAAAAAAGGCTGTTCCAAACCCAGATTCAGAGTCTGGGATCTGCCTTCGAGCTTACTGAAATTATATTTCTCTCTCGAGTCACCTCTCTACCCCGACGCAGCGCCTGAGAGGCCTGGCGTCCAGAAGTGACAGGGCAAAAGGAACCAAAAAGCAGGGAAAGGCCCCGGGTTTTTCATTCCAGTTGGGACGCAGTTTGACCAAAAGTAGTTACACGTTGAAAGAAGGGTAAGAAAACTCTTCCTCTGCCCCACACGGGGGAAACAGGGCCTCCACGACAGGCTTACCAGGTCTTGACGTTAGCAAGCCACGGAGCCCCGCCAGCAGCACCATTAGGCGGAACATGGTGTGGCTTCTCGGCTTCGAGCGGCGACAAAGCCCAGCGGCCGTTGGCCGTTGGTGGGCGGAGTTCTCGCGAGACCACGGCGACCGCGGGAGCGCCCGACACTCAGCGTCCAACGCACCAGTCGCCGGCCGTGTGCTCCCGCCTGCAGGTTGGTCCGTCTGGGTCTAAGTGGCGCTCTTTTCCCAGTGGCCCGCAGTTCATCCGGAGTTACCCGACCACCCCAGCGCTCTCTGTCGCGATCGTCGTCCCTCACAGACCTTTCGCTTCTTGTGGATGGAGCTAGAACACATATATTGTGCGCTGTTTTGTATCAGACGCGTCTAGGTGTTTTAAAAGACGTACTCTCTGAATTTAAAACTCCGCGCTCGCGTGCGCGCACGCACACACACACGAATTACACATTCATATTTACTAAAACTGGTGGTTTTAATTAAAAAAAAAAGCCAGATACATAAAAATGATTCCAAGAAAGGGGAAAGTGAGATTTTGGTATCTTCGGAAAGTACCGTCTGAGGTTTTTCCCACACCCACTGCCCAAATACACCTTGTAACCAGGCTGTGTACTTCTTACTTCAATCATTGTGGTTGTCCCCAGACTTTCAGCAAAAATCCATGTGATGGCTTTTTCTTGTTCAGTAACTTCTTGGTACAATGCATATTCATTCATTCACGTAGTGAATGAGATGGACAAGATTCTTGCCCATGATTACGGTACATACGTTCCAGTAGAAAATTCTAGCCACGTACCTCAACACAGTATTCAAAATTTTCTAAATTCGGAACCCAGGCTGCTGCCTCTTTTCTCCTATTCCCCAGTGCAAAGACCACTGATTTCTGGTCTTCCCTGAATTAACATCGTCTACTCCCTCGGACTGCAATGCCTCCTCCCTCCCTCACCTTCCGGTCTCCACCTGTATGCACTATCTTTAATTCTTTTCAAATCCCAAAGAAGGAATTAATCTCTCGTACCAATTAACAGAACGACAGACACAAACTAAAAGTTCCCGTGGTAACGCTGAAAAGCTCACTTGGGGAAGCAACACATCTGAACTGACCATTGAGATGTGATTTTAAGGCTGCATAGGATTTCGACAGGGTAATCTAAGCCTGAAAAAGCATATCAGAAACACGGCAACAAAAATACAGTTAGCCCCTCGGTATCCAAGGGGAGATGGGTTCCAGGATCCATGGTGGATACACAAATCCCCAGAAACCGAGGTTCCAGCATTGGCCCTCCAGCTTCGCATCCGCAGATTCAACCAACCACAGATTTGTTTGCCATCTGCGGTTAGCTGAATCCCCGGATGTGAACCTACGGATAGGGAGTGCCACTAAATTTACTGGGGCGGGGGAATCAACTTACAAGTGCATTTGCACAGTTCAAACCCACGTGGTTCAAGGGTCAACTGTATACACCTAGCTTGTATATCAACAGGAACAGACAATGCTAGATTAACACTTCTTTTAATGGATAGTTGAGCCAAAAGCCTGTTTCGTCTTGCTTCACAGCATTGGAACCATTACTGTAAATGCTTCGACTTGTCAATTAGTGTTAAGTATTTTTAATGAACTTCTAGTTACTGTATTTCTTTCTTATTTCCTTCTTCTGAAACTTTCCTGTTTAAATCTTTAAAAGAGCAGACTTTACATTGTTCTTGCGTATATGGCTCTCTCTATAAACGGAGGCATGTCCCATCCAGAACTTATCTATCACAGTACCTAACGTGGTACCTGCAAGATGATAGTCTCAGTAAACATTTATAGAATGTAGTAAAATCTGACTTGTGCTTAGAAAACCTGGATTGTGCTTAACCATATGGTTAGAGACCCAGGCATCTTCTTGATAGAAAGGGAAAATGCAGTAACTTGAACAGTTCAATTTGTCAACATAGTCATACACTGTCAAAGTTACAATTTATTTTTGATTACTAAAATATCTTTAGCAGATGGCAAGGAAGCCCTTTAATATTTTTCAAATTTTGTAGTGGCATCTATGCCCAAGAAAGTTTATAATTTTTAATAACAATCCAAGATAAGTCAAAGATATACCTAAGTGAAAAGCATATAAAATATGTAAAAATATGTATAAAAGCAAAAGAAGTTTAGATTGATCAAGTGGTCTTTTAGAAAAACTTTCTAAATATTCAAAGATCCAAGGAATTATCTAATTCTGAGAAAAGTTTTAAGTGCAGTTAATATAATAACAACTGTAAAATTTCAGTGATATGAATTATAATTGCAAAAACTGGGTCTGTATCAGTGAAAAGAACATTTTTAATCATATATTAATTCATTCAGAGATTTAAATTAAATGAAGAATCTTAATTTGGGATTGTTTACAATTTTTAATATATACCTGATGGTTAAAATAATGTACCATCTTCAGAGGACTGAGATGTGTCTTTTTCAAAACTAATCTGTCTTCCTTTAATAACAAAAAGCCATTGTTCATAATTTGGCAGAAGTCTGGAAACTCAATGAGATGGTTTGTGTAAATATTTAACTTGTAGTTTTATCTAAAACTAGTATAATGTTTTAATTAATAAGGTTATAAATAGCTGAGTATTTAAGAGGTTACTGGGTGACACAAATTAGAATTTCAAGTATTTTATTTATTGTAAATCTTATATTTGTATATGTATTTATACACAAACCAAAAATTTTTTTGAAAAACTAATGAAATTCAGTTAATAAACTTATTAATAAACTTTATTATGAAAGGTTATGAAAAAATTTTAGGTGCTTAAATTTTTATCGTGCATATCATTTCTTCCATGGTAAAAATTCATTTTTAATCACAGCTGGGACAATAACTCACAGACACCACACTAACTTTTCGCACTTATCTAAGAAAACCTTTTCGTCCTCCCTTTCTCCACTCTAATTCCTTTAAAAATATTACTGTCAAGTGAAACATTATCAAGCACAACTTAGTAAATGTAAACATTCTAAATTGTATTAATAACAGGTTTTGAAGTTTCAGATTTTGGACTTAAAGTGCATATGAAATTCTCAAGTGGTTCTATGATAGTTCAATTGATGGAAGATATTATAATTGCTCCTGCTTTTAATTATAGCCATGAATAAACAGCATATCTGATTAGTTCTATTAAATACTTCGTACCTTAAAGTTTATAATTTATTTAAAATAATGCTATTGTAAAAGGATGCTATGCTTTAACATGATCCATATAGAAATTCTATTATTAAATTAACTTTCCTAATATTCATGATCCATAGATAGACCCATAGAATCTATTACCCATAGAATCCACAGAATCATTTATCCATAGAATGTTCATAAAAGTGGAAGATAATAACACACACATTTTTAGTGTGTTCTGCACTTTTAAAAAAATATTATGATATCTTAATTGTGGGTTCTGTGCGTTCTTCTGAAAACAGAATATTCCTTTATTCATGTAGTGAATAAGACAGACAAGATTTCTAGCACAGGATGGTTAGTCCATGCGAGATGAGAAATATTAGATATTATTGGCAGCTAATTTGTTGGTTTTCATAGGTATTAGATTATTACACATTCAACCAGAAACTACATTAATGATAACTAAGGTCAAAATTCAGAATTACATTTAAGCACACAGTGACAAAATTTAAACCAATATAGTTAATTTGAAATCCATTACAGTAACATGTTCAAATAACATAATCCATGTCAGGTGCATTAACCTCACAGATGACTGAATACAGCATATTCAGTAATGGAAATGAAAATGTTATTCTAAATTCCCTGGCTTCACTGCGTTTCTTCTATTTCTCATTTCCCATGACTCAAGTTCTGTTTTTCTGTATTAATAAAGTTTGTTTTGTGGTATTTTGTCTTCATTCATAATTGCAGCAGGAAGAAAGGCTTTTCAAGAAAATATCAGGAAAAAAAATATTAGCTCAGTTCCCTGAAGATATCTGCAAAATGAAAGGTAACAAAAAAAAAAAAAAATCAAGCGAGGGAACTATATAAAGGAGGTGGAGGAGCAGGACGAGCAGGAATTATATTTCCCTGAGTTGTTACTTTCGGTTGTGGTGGAGGTGGCCTGTGAAGGGGGAAAAAAACAGTTAATCGTATGTTTCGACTGAATAAAACAATGCTACATTCATTACAAGCCCAACATAACACCATCCTTAAAGCACTGACAATTCTTAAGGGTATATTATATCCTGAGATTATTATCTTTTTAATTATAATTCTTTCTTTTTCCTTTTTTATTTTAATTTTTTTGGAGGGGTAGGAGGTAATTAGCTTTATTTATTTATTTGTTTAGCTTTTTTTTTTTTCAGTGGCGGTACTGGGGATTGAACCCAGGACCTTGTGCATACTAAACTATTCTGAGATTACTATGAATCTGATATATAATGGTCAAAGGTCTCCCATCAGAGTCTAAAATGGAGTAACTACCTTAACGTAATGCTGATTTATAATCAACGATGTATATAGGATCTGCTTTACATGATTTTGAAAAGGAGAGTCCATGAAATTGAGAAGAAAAATGATAAAAGACAAGTGAAGACACCATGTGGATTAAGTACCTCTTATGCTATAAGGATTTAAGGGCAGCAAATTACTACAAAGTGTAAACCTTGCATATATACATAGAGCTGAAGATTCCAGCTCTCTCAAATATAATTTCCACTCGGAGAATTAAACCTCCTATGATGTCTATACCCACTCTTTTCAATCTTTACACTTTAACCTGTGGATACCATCTTCCTTAACCTCTTCATCCAATTCTAGTATATCTCTACTCCAATAACCTACTAGAACTTTACCTGGTGAATATCGATCTCACAGTTTATATACTCTTTGGATGCTCTGTTGGATTTCAATGCACTCTTATCTCACATTAAGACTATACCTGAGGACACTACTCAGTGTTGCAATTCAATTGTAACTTGGAGGATTTTTGGGGGGCGGGAAGGGTGAGATGTATTTTATGTGATACAGAATGTAATAAATTTTCTCCTGTCTTGGTGATGTTAAGCCCATCCATGGAGTCTTTAATTTCAGTCCTTGTGTTTTTCAGTTCCAGAATTTCCATCTGATTCCTTCTTTAGGGTTTTAAGCTCAGCACACCTAGTTCTATCCTGAAATTCTTAATCTTAACTATGAATTCCATGACATAATCATTACAGTGACTTTAAAGCCTGTGCCTGATAACTATTAACTGGATACCCTTTGAGTCTGCTTTTCTTGGGATTAGTCACATTTTCTTTTCTTACATATCTGGCTTTTTAAACCAGGGGCAAAACAAATCAAATGTAAGCAAAGTCACAAAAAGACAAATACTATATGATTCCCCTTAGGTGAAGTTCCTAGAGACATCAAAATCATAGAGACAGACAATAGGATGGTGGTTGCCAGGGGCTGGAGGAGGGAGAATGCGGAGTTGGTGATTAAAAAAAAAAAAAAAAACTGTAAGAAGTAAGTTGAGGCTCTGGTTCACCCTTACCCATGGGGTTCTAACACAAAGCCTGGGATATTCGCCAGGGTACCACCTTCTTGGCAGGGCTCCTCAGCTTCCTAACCTCTCATGTTCAGAACAGGCAGATACAATTGAGGACAGAAAAATGGTCCCAAAAACTGAGATCATCTCTGGACCGTCTTCCTCTCCTGAACCATAGCCCCATAATCCCTCATCTCTTTGGTAGTTTTCTGACGCCTTCACACACATATTTTCTTACATTGTCTAGCTTTTCTGGATGTTCCTAACAGAAAGTCTGGACCAGCCTGTCTGATTTCCCATTGCTGGCTATTTTAAAGGTCCTTGCTCTGAATCTTACGGACACCAAAGGCTACAACAGCTGTTGATTGTCTTGTTTGGGCCTCTTTAAAATTTCATTTTGACACTGCATTAACATGACAAAAGTTAGATAAAAGTTCTTACAAGCTTTACTGCAAGTTGTGCTCCATCTAAACTATTGGCAATAAATACCTGGTCCTAAATTAAATTAAAATACAGGGGAGCTATTTAGACATTAACCCTGGGTTCTATTCTGGTCAAAAAATCTAAACAAATTCACTTCAGACCTTGATGGGAATGGCTGAGGCTGCTTGGCTGCATAAGTTGGTACTGGAAATCTGTTTGCAGATACAGGCTAAAAAGGAAAAAAAAAATTACCACAATGCATTCATAAATACATTTTCTATAAGTTTATTTTCCATATAAAAGTAATTCCTATTTTTTTAAAAAACCAATGAATGGACAACTTATAATGCTGACATTTTAAAATATTTTGCTTAGTCAACATATCTTTGCCACTGAATGCAGAATACTTAATCCTTTTAAGACTGTATTTTTTCAATTCAATAATAATGAATAATAATCTTGGCCCTGATCAACTACATTATTGAAATGAAACACATTTCCCATGTCCAGATATTTTATTTAATAAAATCTTCCAAAAATGTATTGCCAATCTTATACAGTACTTAACTGATACTATAAATACCACTAGTTTACAACCCTTGACTTTAGAATTCATGATGTTCTTCCTTGTCAAGGTAGTTGAAATAAAATTTTACAATAAAGTGAGACTCTATAACCACAAGTAAGAAAGTCAAAGTAAGTATTTTTCAAATATCACATTACATGAGGAAAAGTTAGGGACAATCAGATGGAATTACTAATCACTGCTGACGTGATCTGGACCACAATGTTCTCCACTATATACTGTTATTTCCTCAAGCTCTCTGAGTGGCAGAATACGCAGAGTCAGAAAACATTCTCTGGGTCCTGCTATGGAAAAGGTGCTCGAGCACCTGCTGTTTTTTCGCCCCACAGAGTGATTTACTTGTTCTGTGAAAATGGAGAAAGGATGCAAAAAAACAAAACAAAACAAAATATCCCTTGCCACCAAGCCATAGGAACAGCACTTTAAAGGGATAAACTCCACTTCCTGAAACTTATATAACATATACTTTTACATATATGGAAAGACCTATGTACAAGGAAGCCTGATGCTGCATTTTCTGTGCTAACAAGATTTGAAATAACCTGTTTT
Source organism: Camelus bactrianus (assembly GCF_048773025.1). Classification (NCBI taxonomy): domain Eukaryota; kingdom Metazoa; phylum Chordata; class Mammalia; order Artiodactyla; family Camelidae; genus Camelus; species Camelus bactrianus. The sequence continues at coordinate 30,418,728 of NC_133564.1, read as the reverse complement.
TAAATTTATGGTCAATCTATAAGATGGAGTGGTATGCAGTTATGGAAAACAATGGGGTACATACTCATTACTCACAAACAGCAGACTAAAATGTTCCAAGCAGAGAGAATCTAAAGTTAAAACAAGTTCATACTGTACAGCACAGGGAACTATATTCAATATCTTGTAGTAACTTATGGTGAAAAAGAATATGAAAATGAATATATGTATGTTCATGTATGACTGAAACATTACGCTGTACACCAGAAATAGACACAACATTGTGAACTGACTATACTTCAATAAAAATATAAACAAAAAAATTTAAAAATTAAAAATAAAGAAAAATAAAATAAAATGCTTGTTAAAATATTAAATATAAATTTTTAAATCCTTGGATGAGTTACTAGGCGGTAAGAAAGATATTCAAGACCAAAAACAGTAAGAAAGCATGGAAGAGTCCAAGTCGCAGCATTTGTCCTGTGAATATCTTCCCATCCTTGGGGGGTTACATTATGCATTTTCAGGTAACACAGACCTAGAAGACAATACTTGGGGCCTGAGTTGGATGGAATGCTGAATGTAAGACCTTATATAAAGCCTAGACCCTGAAGAGCAATATTGTCCCTGGGTTAATTAGATAAACACCTGTCTCAAAGAACAGTGGAGACACTGCTAAGTAGGCCTTGGTACTGATCTATACAAGAACTATATGATATAACAACTGCACTCTTAGGTATAGACCCAAAAAATTGAAAATAGGTACTCAAAACAAGTACAGGTTCATGGCAACATTATACACATTAGGCAAAAGGTGGAAACAACCCAAATGTTCATCAACAGATGAATGAACAAGATGTTATATATACATACAATGGAATGTTAACCTAAAAAAGAAGTTCTCATACATGCTATTACAAGGGATGAACCTTGAAGACACTGTGCTACAGGAAATAAGTCAGACACAAAAGAACAAATATTGTATAATTCCACTTGTATGAGGTACCCAGAATAGGCAAATTCATAGAGACAGAAAATAGAAAAAGACCCCACTAGCCAAAGCAATCTTGAGAAAAAGGAACAAAATAGAAGGCATCACACTTTCTGATTTCAAACTATATATAAGGCTATAGTAATCAAAACAGTATGGTACTGGCATAAAAACAGACACATAGACTAGAGAGCCCAGAAATAAACCCATGCATATACGGTTAATCCATTTACAACAAAGCCAATAACACACAATGGGGAAAGGACAGTCTCTTCAATAAATGGTGGTGGGAAAACTGGACAGACACATGCAAGAGAATGAAACTGAACCACTATCTTACACCACACACAAACAGTAACTCAAAATGGATTAAGATGATTTTCTGAATGGGACACCAAAAGCAAAGATAAAAAAAGCAAACATAAACAAGTGGCAGGACATCAAACTAAAAAGCTTCTGCACAGCAAAGGGAACCATCAACAAAAGGAAAAGGCAACCTACTGAATGGGAGAAAATACCTGCAAAGCATATATTCCAAAAGGGGTTAATGTCCAAAATATATGAAGAACTCATAAACGTCAATAATAACAACAAAAATGGCCAAAAAATGGGTAGAAAATCTGAATAGACATTTTCCCAAATGGCCAACAGGTTATGAAAAGGTGCTCAACATTACTAATCACCAAGGAATTGTCGTCAAAACATAATGCAATTTCACTTCACACCTGTCAGAATGGCTATTATCTGAAAAGACAAGAAATAACAAGTGTTGGGGAGGATGTGGAGTAAAGGGAACCTTTGTGCACGGTTGGAGGAATGTAAATTGGTGAAGTCACTATGAAAAACAGTATGGCGGTTCCTCAAAAAAGTAAAAGTAGAATATGATCCGGGAATTCTACTTCTGGGTATTTATCCAAATTAAAAACACTAACTTGTAAAAACATCTGCACCCCCAGGTTCACTGCAGCATTATTTAAAATACCAAATACATGGAAGCAGCCTAAGTGTCCATCTGTGGCATATGTATATATAAGAATATAATTCAACCACCAAAAAAAAAGGAAACCTTGCCATTTGCAACAACACAGATGGACTTGAGGACATGAAGCTAAGTGAAACAAGTAAGACAGAGAAAGACAAATACTATAGGATCTCACTTACATGTGGAATCTCAAAACAAACAAACAAACAAACAAATAACAAGTACCAGACTCAGAGAACAGACTGGAGATTGCCAGAGGCAGGAGAGGGAATGGGTGAAAATAGGTGAAGGTGGTCGAAAGGTACTAATTTCCAGTTATAAAAGAAATAAGTCATGGGGATGTAATGTACAGTGGGGGCTATACTTAGTAATACTGCATTGCATATCTGAAAGCTGCTAAGAGAGTAAATCTTAAAAGTTCTCGTCAGAAGAAAAACAATTTGTAACTGCGTGTAATGATGACTGTTAACTAGACTTACCATGGTGCTCATTTCATACTATATGTAAATACTGAATTAAGTTATATACTTGAAACTTACATAACGTTATATCTCAATTGTATTTTACTATTTTTAAAAAGTAGAACAGTGGTTTCTTGGTAGGGAAGAATAAGGAGTTACTGTTTCATGGGTACAGAGTTTCTGTTTAAGGTAACGAAAAAGTTTTAGAAATAGATAGCGGTGATGATTGCACAACATTGTGAATGTAATTAATGCCACTGAATTGTAAATTTTAAAGTGGTCAAGATGGCAACTTTTAGGGCATATACATTTTACCACAATAAAAAAAAGAAAAAATATGTCAAAGACAAAAAAAGAACATATATGCAATTTCCCACTTGTATGTGTACGGACTGTGTGATCATTCTGTACATGTAGTGATGTGGAAACATCTCCAAGATATATGGTTAAGGGGGAAAAGAGCATAAGAATTTTTGTTTCTTTTTTTATAAAGGAAAAAAGGAGAACAGGGAGATTCCATATGTATCCTTCCATATTAGAAGGATATTTAATCACTGTACTTCCACATAATTGGAAAGACTTTAAACATCTGACAATAGCAAGTGTTGGCAAAGATGTAGTTTGACAGGCATGCTCATACACCACTGACGACACCATCACCCAATGGTGTGACCTTTTTGGAAAACAATTTAGCATTTTCTAATAAATATTCACATATCTTTCAACCCAGCAATTAAATTCCTTACATGACTCTAAATCAGAGCTCTCTAACAGAATTTTCTGCAATGATGGAAACATTCTATGTCTGTGGTGTCCGATACCATAGTTAGCGGCCACATGTGATTTACTGAGCATTTAAAATGTCAGTGAGGAGAGGGGATGGTATAGGTCAGCAGTAAAGTGCCTGGGTTCAATCCCCAGTACCTCCAGTAAAAAATAAATAAATAAACCTAAAATTAAACCTATTTACCTCCCAGCTAAAAATTAAAAATTTGAATTAAAAAAACATCAATAAGGAATGGAATTCTTAATTTTATTTAATATAAAATAAAATTTAAACAGCCACATATGGATAGTTACTACTGTCCTCGTGTGTAGTCCTAGAACTCACACAAGTGCATTTAGAAACATACAGAATGTTCATCTTAGCTTTGTTCATAGTAATGAAAAATTGGAATCTGGTCACAGAAAAATGGATTTTTTAATTGTGTGGTATTTATGTAACATAGTATCAACAGTGAAGATGAACGCATGGAAGCCACGTATATTGACAGGGACAAATCACAAAGTAATGTTAAAGGAAAAAGCAGGTTGCAGATATTTGTGTAAAAAAGCACACAAAACATTATACAAAGTTTAAAAGCAGATAAAGTAGTACTAGACATTTCTTAGTGATATATGCATGTGAGGAAAAGTGTATCATCAACCCAATACAACCTAATACACTAAGAGGAACAGTGATGCTGGCCCCATGGCTGAGACAATCAGGCTGATTATTCCAGAAGCTCAGCACCAGGTCATTGGTCACATGCTCTGGGAGAGCTAGATATGGAAAACAGAAAGACAGCAGACACAGGGAAAAATAATGACAGCATAAATCCCATGTCATTTCCCAATTTGGGTTTCAAGGCAAGACATTCTCAATGTCTAGATGGTTTCTCCCATCTCCTCTGAGCCAGGGACCCTACTGGCATTCCTTTAACTAATCCAGAGACCACCTATAGACCATAATCCTAAATTCTTCAGAAATTTTCTATGTTTATTTCTATCTTATGTAACAATTTTTTGAAACTTTAAGAACTTGATACCATAATATAGTAAAGAAAAAGAATTTTTCATTTAAACTTACAACTTCTCTGGGAGTCATCGCTGAGGGAACATGTCCAGGAGCATTCCCTGGCTGTCTAGAAACTTTTGGTTGATTTTTGCCATCCGATCTGAAAGGCACAATTACATCTGAGTTAAATTAAGACTAAAACATTTCTCCATGATATATCACACAGACCTTGCAGTTTCCCAAATACAGCATAATGACATTGGTAGTGGCGGAGATGATGATCATGATGACAGCTAAAAATTTTATGGCATTTTTTAACAGCTTTCACACAGTTTTAATCCTTACAGTACTAGACAGTTTTATTAACCCCATTTTACAATTAAATAGACTGAAATTCTAAGAAACTGTGAAATCTGGTCAATTGGGTGGGTGTCTCTAAACTTTTCTCCTTGAGTCTTCCTGAAATCAGACAGGAGGAAAGGCAGATTCTTAGGCATGAAGAAGTCACTATGAATATTAGGAAGACCAGGAGGAGCAAACGAGCTGGCTGGAAAGATGTCGGCTAAGTCGTAAACATGCCGGGGTGGCAGTAAATCAACTAGGTAGGGATGTTTGGGAGAAAGCTATCATTCTGGAACTGAAATTTCAGAGATGTGGATTGGGGAATTACCTACATGGATTGGTGGATCTGAAGTGTGATAGAAAGTTGAGAGAAGGAAAGGGTAGAAAGATAAACCTGTTGTAGAATACATTAAAAAAAAAAAATAAAGCTAACATCAGGATACTCTAGGAAAATATTATGTAGTAATTGAGAAATAGAGCAATGAAGTAAAGGTGAGCAATCAAGGCAAGATATGTACATTTTGAAATCATAATCAAAATTAGTTATTAAGTAATTACATTGTGCTATGGGTTTTATCTGTTAATATTTCCTCATTTAATTCTTACATCAACCCTAAGAAGTAGGTAATATTATTATTCCCATATTAGAGAAATTAATCCAAGGCTCAGAGACTTTTATTTACTGTTCCAGTTCATAATTCTAGCAAATGACAAATGCAATCTGAACTTAGATCTGACTACAAGGGCCACAGTAATATATGCTATGTTCCAACGCCAACATTATTAGAAGTGGCCATTGAGAGACAGTTGTACAAGAGTCCAACACTGACTAGAAATGTCAAGTGTCTGAATTACGACAACCCTTTCTTTCATCACTTGTTTTTTAAAAGCTGATGATTCACAAAATCTGTTTTAAAAACAGACTTAAAAAACATTTTTTCTACGAGAACTGATACTCTGAAATAGACATGGAAGGAAAATTTTTAATGAAGCCCAAATCAGAATTTGTAGCCCCAAATTCTACTTACCCTATCAGGAATCAAAGCCAACCAAAATGAAGCCTAGGGATCTTTTTCAGGAGCAAACATGCTGGTCACCATAACCCTTTCCCCACTCCATTAAAAGAGGTGACTGAGTTACCACTACACTTTAACTCTTGCTAACCATATCAAAAGACTAGAGAGACAACATAGAATTTTTAAACCAGCCTCTATGATATGCCTATCATCATTAATAATTACTTTAAACTACTTAATATGAATTTAAAACAACAAAAAAAATCTAAGTACTCATACGTTTGTGATCTCTTCTTTCTGAAGGTCCTCAATAGCTGATCCCTCTTAATGAAGACAAAAATACCGATTGCAATTAGAGGAACAATTCCAAGGAAGAATATCAGAAGTCCGTTCCTCAAGGCAGCATTCTTTTCTAGAGAGAAGTTTACATGAATGATCATTAAACTGGAAGTTAACATGTATTAACTAAAACATACTAGGTGATGATACATTCCACATTTTCACAAAGTCTCACCGATATAAATTGAAATACATTCAGAAGTCTTGTTCAACACCTCATGCCTACCCACTTCATTTCTGCCTTCCCAAAGATAACCACTTTTATCAATTTCTTGTATAATCTTACAGGATTTCTTCATGTGAATATAAGCTAGAACAAAATGTTTTACCGTTAACCCTTTTTTTATGCTAAACGTAGCTCAGCATAAATGCTATTCAGCACATTACTTTTTTACTTATCTATACTATATATCATCCCAAACCATACGTAGAGGCCACCTCATTTTCTGTACAGCGATACAAAACTCCATTGTAAGAATGCCTCATTATTTATTTAATCAGTAGATACCCTACTAATACTTTTATCTTTCCAACCTTTGCAATTACAAAAAAAAAATCATAATAAAGAATCTTGTGCATATGTCATATCATATGGGTGCAGATATACATACAGAATAATTTCCCAAAAGTATAATTGCTATATCAGAGGTTAAACGCATTCATCATTTTGTTAAGGCATTGTCAGCTGGTCTACTACAGTAGTGGTCACACGTTAGCATGCCTGCCAGCAATACACAAGAATTCCTCACAGCCTCACCCACAGAGTCAAATGTCTATATTTTCTCTAACCTGGCAGGTGAAAAATTATATCTTATGTGATTTTTACTTGTGTTTCTCTTTTTATACCATGATTTGAACAACTTTTCATGTTTAAGGAAACCCTGTATTTCTTTTTCTTCTCAGTCCTTTGACTATTTTTCTACTGGTCTACTGGGTTTTTGTCTTTTCAGTTGCTAAAAACTCTTTATATATTAGAGAGAATATTTTTTCTGTGATATGACTTGGAAATACTTCCCGCATTTTGTCATTTGTCTTATAGTGCAATGGTTTTCTCCATGCATAAGTTTATTATTCTGAGGTAGCTGAATTTATCAATCTTATTTTTTATGGCTTCTGGATTTAGAACTTCTTAAAATGCATTAATTAACATTAATTTTGTCTGTTTTATGTTCTTCCGTGAGAGAATATTGTAAATATGAACATGAGTGGTAAACTGTGAAATTAGCCTCATAATTATAAACCTGTCAAAGTACCTAAACTTTGTTAAAAGTTATATGAAACTATATGAAACAACATTCAACCCAATTAAAAATAAAAATATGAAAAATTAAAGCAAGGTTGATATATCATTTCATACTTACTAATAAGTAAACAAAATTTAAATTAAAGCATCCAACACTAGCAAAGTTATGTTGAAATTGGTACCTTCATGCTGTCAGTGGCATTACACAGATTCATTTGGAATTTTTATTGAGAACCATAAAAAACATTATACCCTTCAGTCTAATTAATAATCTCATCACTGGCAACTTATCTCTCAACTGGAAAAAATGCAGTAAATACTGAGATGTGCACTACGATATTCCCAGTGTGTATCAAAAACTCAGAAACAACCTAAATGTCAAATAATCAGAAAACAGCTAAGTCAAGTAATGGCACATCCACTCAACAGGATGACACACAGCTGCTAAATCCCATAGTTCTGACTCCCACTTCTAGCTAAGATGGAGTAACAGGGGCCAGATTAACCCTCCCAGCTTTAACAATCAAAAAACCAAACAAAATACATGAAGCAATGGTTTTCAAGACACTGGACATGTGGTGATGAAGAACAGTGATCCCCGAGAGACAGAAAACAAATAAGGTGAGCTTTAAACTGTCCCAGGATGCTGCTAGAGAAAGTTCTAGAAAGTGCTAGATTGTGAGGAGAGTTGAGGAACCCAAGCAAAACCCCATGGTCTCCCTGAGTTGAGGAATGGAGTTGGTCGTCTGAGGAAGCCAAGGCAGCTCAAGTTCACTGGGCAAAGGACCAGGAGGGAGAGAGCCGCACAGACAGGACTTGAAAGCTCTGCTGAGGGCCCCCAGCAAACCTTCAGGTGATGATGGATCACTGTACACAGGTAAGGAAACCACCTGAAGCCAGAGAAACACCTGAAAGGACTGGTGGGAGCGAACCCCACAATGCACACAGGACCGGGAAGAGTGCCCCGTCCTACCACATCCAGGGGGAAACGCCACAGTTAACAACAGTGAGTAGGATGAACAGAAGGGGTCTGCCTCAGTAACGGGGCAAAATCAGCCCTCGGCTAAATGCAGAGCTTAAAAGCAAGATTCAAAAGGACCAAACTAAGTCCAAGTAAGTTAAGCCGACTAAAACAAAGCTCATCAATAGAAATCCAAAAATACCTAGTATCCAACAGGCAAAATTCACAGTTTCTGGCATCTAATAAAAAAATTATGAGGCATGTAAAGAAGCAGGAAAATATGACCCAAAATGAGCAGAAAAATCAATCAAAACTAAGAAATGATGCCGATGATAGAATTAGTAGACAAGGACATTAGAAGTTATTATAACTGTACTCCATATGTTTAAGAAGCTAAAGATTGAACATGCTGTGAAGAGATGTGAAAGATACAAAGAAAAAAGAGAGAGGGAGGGAGGGATGGAGGGAGGGAGGAAGGAAGGAAGAAATAAAAATTCCAACATCTAAGATGAAAAACACACGGGATGAAATTATTAATGGCAGATCTGACAGCACAGAAGAGTGAAATGACAACAATAGCACAAAAGCTGGGAGGAGTGAAAAGGAAGGATATTGACATGATACAATATCACATGAAGGGAGATTTTGATAGAAAATATCAATATGGTAGATTTAAACCCAAACATATCAATAATCAAATTAAATATAATTGTCCAAAACAACTCAATTAAAAGGCAGAGATGGGCAGAGCAGTTAAAAAAAAAGACCCACCTATATGCCGCCTACAAGAAACCCACTTTAAATATAAAGACACAAATAGATTAACTGATGTGGGAAGTAAGGCAGAGGTTTAAGGATGCCCAATTTCTGACACGGGCCACTGGGAGATCTCAGTAATTTTCCTCTATTTTACTTGCCATTATATGCAGGTCCACTGTCCACACTTCCTCCGTATCCTGGAGTCTCACAGTTGGGGGGAGCCCAGTCATCATCACAGTGACAATTCTTATTGCTATTACATACCTTCAAAATAATCAAAATACCACTTTTGTTAATTATGAATGTTGCTGTAAATCATGAGCTCAAGAATGGAAACCAAGAGAAAAGGCTAAATTCATGCAAAACCAGACACTCTTTTTAAGGATGAAAAATTGATCAGGCATCTAAATTCCCCAATATCTAAAAATCTAAAAATCTTAAGAAATCTCACTGAGCAGTCTCATTATTCAGCACTAATTTTGTGAACAAATCAAAAGAGAGTATTACCTACCCCATGTCCATGACACTTTCCCTGAATATCACAGTCATAATTCAGAACTGAAGCATTTACACACTGGAAATTTCTACAGATCTGGGGAAAAAAAAGTAATGAGTAAAGAAAAACTGAACACATTGATAAACTAGCCAGAAAAAAAGACCTGGGTGTAGATTATTTCATTGGTGAATTCTTCCAAATGTTTAAGGAATAGTTAATTCCCATATTATATATTTGAAAACGTAGAAAAATAAGTGAAATTAACTAAGTGACATAGAACTAATAATCAAAAAGGACAAAGATGACACAAAGGCTAAAAACAAAAGATAAAACCAAAATCTATCCTTCCATACAAATATAGTCGTGAAAATCCAAAGTAAAATAATCACAAGTGGACTTTTTTCAAGTCAGATAGAAAGGTTCCCACTACTACTAAAAAGAATCAATGATAGGAAATCTATTACTATAATACCTCACATAAATTGTCATTATTAAAACAGGTATCAAAATAGCATTTGATAAAATTTGAAACTCCTTTTATTTTTTAAAATTCTTTCCAAAATAAGAATAAAAGGTACTTTGTTGATAAGACAGAATTTATCTTCCAATATTGTGACTAATTATGAAACTAAATTCATGAAAATCCACAGACACTCTTTTTAAGAGACAAAATTGGAATGATTCCATGATATTTTAAATTTTTTAGGGCAAAATAAACGATGCACTGTAAAAAAAATATTTACAACAGACATAACTGACTGCCAGTTAATAATCTTTATATATGAGGAGCCTGTTAAAATAATAATAAAAAGATAACTCAACAGAAAAACAGAAAGATATGAATACGGACTTAACAGAGTAAGTGAATATGAGTATGAACATGGCCTGTAAGATTGATGCTGAGAAATCCACTGATAGTCTTGTGTGGTCTCCTTTGTAATTTGCAAGCTTCTTATTTCTTATTGCTTTTAAGATTCTCTGTTTTTCTTTAATTTTTTGACAGATTTATTATAATGTGTCATGGAGAGAATATCTCAGAGCTTGTTTGCTGACCCATTTGTTTTGTGAACTTGGATATGAAATTTCCTCCTCAGCTTTGGGAAATTCTCAGCCATTATTTCATTAAATAAGCTTCCTTCCCCCTTCCCCCTAGTCTCCTCTGGAACTCAATAATTCACAAATTGTTTCTTTTGACATTATGCTATCACATCAGGTTTCTTCACTCTTTTTCATTCTTTTGCTCTTCTTTTCCTCTGAATGGATAATCTCAAAGTTCCTGTCTTCCAACTCAGAGATTCTTTCTTCCATTTCATCCATTCTGAGGTTGATGTTCTGCAATATTTTTTTTTTTCATTTCATTTGCTGTACTTTTCAGCTCCAGAATTTGTCGGGTTCTTTTTTAATGATTTTTATCTCTTTGCTAACCTTTTCATTTTGTTCGTGAATTGTTTTCCTGATCTCATTAAATTGTCCTTCTGTGTTTTCTTCTAACTCATCGAGCATCCTGAAAACTGCTATTTGAGTTCTTTACTGGTACATCTCACATCATATGTCTTTGGGATCAGTGACTGGAAAATTATTATGATCCTTTGGTGGTGTCATGTTTCCTTGATTGTTTATATTCCTAGAAGTTCTATACTGCTGTCACCTCCTCCAGTCGTTACAAACTACCTTTAAGGAAATACCTTCCCTTCAATCGTGCTAGGATTCTAAGGCTTTCTCAGACTACTAGGAAATGCCTGTTCCATCCTTCTTGCTCCCTCTTAGGGCAGAATTCTTAATCTCATTGATCTTATTGCCTTCTCTCAATCCTGCAGCACACCAAGCCAAGTGCTGATAACCTTTCCCAAAAGTGATGCTGAAGCTCAAATCTGCAGTCTCTCTCTGGCCATTAGATTCTGGCTGGCTTTCTGCACATGCTCACTAGCTGTCTGCAGAAGCTCAGTCTTGCACCACTGTTGGGAGGGCACATAGAATGCTGGCCACAGGGTGAGGGGTGTCTGGGTGAGGCATGCGGAGAGCTGGGGATGCTTGTGGGCCACTTGGTGAGGGGTCTGCAGGTGAGGGGTCTGCACTCGTGGGTGGGCTTCTTGATGGAGTCCACCTCACAGTAGGATCTGCATTCCTTTTACATCCTCTGAGAAGCCTATATGCCACTCTCCCAGCCTCCTCTCATCCCCTAGTCATGCCACTCACAAGTCAGTACTCTGGGTATAGAATGGGCCCCTAACAGCTGGGGAAGCCAGTCACTCACACACCTGCTCTCATTTCCCCCTCACAGGAGAGATCACAGGCTGAAAATATCCTGGTCCTAAGCTGTGCTGCCTGGGTGAGGGGGGTTGCGGGTAAAGTCAAGCCATTATCCTTACCCTCTCCTGTGCCTCCAATCTCATAACTTTTTGCTCTGATATTGTGCTGGAACTCCTCCACTGGAAACCTGGGCTTCCACAAGGGCTCTCTCACCATGGGTGACAGACTAAGATTGTATTTTCCATGGGCTTCCAGCCTGCAGCCCAGAAGGGCTGGAGCCAGGCACAGGCCACTGCAGGGTCCACACCCAGAACTGAGGTCTGTCTGCCTATTTGCCTGACTCATGAGGGGCAAGGCCCTCCCAGGTCCCTTATATTTGGTGCTGGATCCCACAGTTCCCCCAAAGGTACTTCTGTCCATGGATGGATGCCAAGTTGTTATTGTTAGAGGGGAACACAAATGAGGGAGCTCTTATTCATCATGTTGTTGATGTTACTCAAAAGCCGGGGAGTGTTATTTTAATGGAAGTTCCCCGACAGGGAAACAGTGAAGCAGGGAATAAGTATCCCTTGAAGACAATTAAGGTAACACCCAGCTGATTTCAAAGCTAAGTACTAAAAGTGTACTTTCTTTCTTATACAGCTTTTGTTTTTACTACCGCTAACACTGGCCTTTCTTCTTACACAATTGGCCTTTGTCATATCAATATTCAACCTCCCCACAAAAGAAAAAAAAAAAAACACCTCTCTCATGTCCTTTCCCTCTTTCAAGTTCCCTCTTTCTCCAGAAACCTCCCTGCAGATCCCCTTGTTCCAATATAAACAGATTACTCTCCTGGCCTGGCCTAGTACACAGCTGCTACCTTACAATTTCTCTTTGACATTCTTTTGGGTCCTAGATTATAATTCTTTCTCTTTTCGGTTTACTTCATTTGCTTGAACATTACATTAAATGATTTCCTAAAAATGGGTAAATAAAAGGTAAATTTTCTGAAAAGAAAGTTTGAAAAGATAAACTGTCTGAAATGTCTTTATTGTACCCCCTCACTTGATGGCTACTTTGGCTGTGTACCTCATTCTAGGCTGAGAATCTTTCATCACCCTAATGTACACAGCTGCAGCATTACAGCCCCTCTCTTGGACACCCTGAAAGAACAGCAGTGAAGGGAAATCCTCCCAATGGACAGAATTGAGCAGTGCACCAAGTTGTTCTCTTGGAAGTTTGCTTGGAAGGAGAAAAGGCCATATGTGCTTTATACACCAATTCATGGTCTGTGGCCAATAGTTTGGCAGGATTGTCAGGACTTGGAAGAAGCATGATTGGAAAACTGGTGAGAAGGAAATTTGGAGAAGTATACGAACAGAGGTATATGAATGGGCAAACAAGAAAAAAAAAAGATATATTTGACTTTCAGTCAAAATCAATTGCAAGAAACAAAGGTCACTACATAGTGATAAAGAAATCAAATTATCAAGAAGATATGACAATTTTAAGTAGATACACTTCCGACATTGGCGCACCTAAATATTTAATGCAAGTAATAACAGAACTGAAGAGAGAAATAAGACAGCAATATAATAATAGTAGCGGACTTCAATTTCAACACTGGATGGATGATCCAGACAGAAATGTAATAAGGAAACATCAGACCTAAAGAACACCATAGACCAAAATGTACATAACAGACATACACAGAACATTCCACACAACAGCAGCAGAACACCGATTCTTCTCAAGCGCATAAAACATTCTGCAGGATAAATCATATGTTGGGCCACAAAGCAAGATTTAACAAACTCACTAGCTCAAAATCCTAACTGGTCTCTTTTTCGAGCACAGCAGTAGAAAACTAGAAATCAATAATGGGAGGAGGAAAACTGGAAAATTCACGAAAACATGAAAATTAAACAACACACTCCAAACAAGCAATCCTGTCACTTGCAACAACGTGGATGGACCTTCAAGGCATCCTGGTTGAGAGAAATAAGTCCGACAAGGAAAGGCAAGTACTGTAGGATCTCACTTATATGTGGAATGTCTTAAAAAACCAAACTCAGAAACAGAGTAGAGTGGTGGCTGCCAGGGGCTGGGGAATGGGAGAAATGAGGAGATGTCTGTCAAAGGGTACAAAGTTCCAGTTATCAGATGAGTAAGTTCTGGGGAATCTAACATTCAGCATGGTGATTATAGTTAACAATACTGTATTATATACTTAAAAATCGATACGAAAGTAAGTATTAAATGTCCTCACCACACACAATACAAATTCTATTTATGTGAGGTAATAGATGTGTGAACTAACCTTATTGTGGTAATCATTTCACAATATATATGTGTATCAAATCATCACACTGTAAACCTTAAACTTACACAATGTTATGCATATTGACTGTATCTCAATACAGCTGCAGTTGGGGACTGGAGTCAACAAAGGAGAAGCAGAGACAAAAGATACAGTAAAAGAATCACAGGAACATTATCTGAGATTCTGGGTTCCAAAGCTCTTTATATGATTCTACAGTTTGAATCAATAAATTTTCTGTTACGCTTTAATTCAGTCTTGGCTGAGTTTTTCTGAGACTTAAGAGTACCAAATATAATCCACAGAGTAAAATTTCATAAATTTAAAAAAGGGTAAGTTTACAGTTTTCAGGAATACAAAAGTCTATTCACTAGCACATAGAATCCAGGAATAAATCTGTATGACCAATGTTTGCTCCACGAATGTAAAGACAATTTAATATCAGAGAATTTAGGAATGTAACACTTTTCCTTTGACATCAATAGGTCAAAGGAAAATATGTAATAATTACTTCAACACCAGTTGAAAAAAAAATACTTACAAAACTTTAAATCTTCTGTTTTTTTATTCTTATTAACTAGAATTTAAAGGATTCTCCATTAAATGAAAAATACTACCTACACCAAGACAATAGCCAAAATCACATATAATCTTGGAAGGGTGGGTGCATTCTCAGTCAAGTTAGGGACAGGACAAAGACGTACACTATCATCATTATTATTTAAAATTATCCTGAAAGTTCTATCATTGCAATTTCACAAGAAAATAAATCCAAATTGTAAACATGAGAAAGGAAATAAATTTTGTATCATTTATAGATAATGACTGTTTCCCAAGAAAATTCTAATGTAATGAACAACAAAAATATGTAACACTAAACATAGGGCTGGCAACAAAATATAAAAAAATGAATTTTTTTTCTGACTGTCAATAATGCCCAGTAAAAATATAAACAAAATAGCTTCACACATCAGTAGAAACCAATTAGAAAATGTAACGTAACAAATCAGCAAACGTAACAGGCCCAAAGTGGGCAATTTATAATAGCAATAAAAATATAAAATACCTAGGAATAAAATAACAAAAACCACCAGTAACAAGTCAGGGGCTACCTCTTGGCTCACGCTTGATCCAAATAGCTGTGGTCAGGGCAGCGAAACAGGGGCAGGACAAGTGCTATATAACATTCCTAGTAGAGAGAGATCCATGTGCATGCGTGTACACACACACATACACAAATCCTGGAAATCACTTGTGTGTCCCAGTAACAGTCGACTGGCTAATAAATTACAGCACGTTTATTGGGGGAGGGGGGAGGATGCACAATATATTATAACATAGAAACCACAGGTTAAAATATATGACCCCCAAAGAAGAAATCAGGATGGTAAAACTATAGCTATTCTTAATTTTGTTCCTCTTTTTTTGGGGGGGAGGGAATGTAATTGGGTATTTATTTATTTGTTTATTTATTTTAATGGATGGACTGGGGATTGAAGCCAGGACCTTGTGCATGCTAAACATGTACTCTGCCACTGAGCTGTACCCTCCCCTCCCTTAATTTTGTTCCTGGTGGCTTTCTATTTTCCAAAATCTCTACAATAAATATAGATTTCTTTTAATTAGAAAGGAACCACTCGCTTTGCATCATGATTTAAAAAAAAATTTTTTTAATTGTACTTCGCCTGGAGAAAACATTTTGATTACCTTTCCCACGTCACATCTTGTGCCTTCATTCACCATGCCGGGATCTGGAACATCTGATCCTAGCTGGAAATCCACACCCCAACATTTGGTGCCTCTCCCAGGAGTCTGAATAATAGCAGGTACAATTCCAAAGACAGGTAATTCGTGTACGTTCTCACACTGAAGCTTTCCACACAAAGCATTCCTGGAAAGACAGAGAAATAATGCAAATGTAAACTGTATCCAGTGTAGATGCAAATGAAAAATTATATATTTTTGTATATAGACAGAGTTTACTGCTACTGAGCTGAAGAGAATCTCAACACAGAAAGCATATAAGAGCAACAAAGATCAAAATCGCTCTCTTCAAATATGGCAAAGAAGACGCAAGTGGATGCAAAGACGCAAATTAGGAGGGTACCAGGTGGTGCTGATGCTCCTTCTTTTCTGACACCTAAAAATCCCTCTTCTCTATCTGTCTAGGGCTCAAAAAAGTCTAACTAACAAAGTTGTTTTTACGTATGATATAATCATATTGATCCTTTTACACAGAAAATAACAGAACTATACCAAAATTCAATTGTGTCTTCCTACAGAGTTATACAGTAAGGAGGAAGTTAGACTCTGTAATGATAAATAACTATGAAAGGACTCCACCTTTCTTCGTGTGGCTAACTTTTAGTTAACTTACTTAAACACTCAATTCATTAACTCATTAATGCACTAGTTCAATTCACTGATTCAGTACTGGAACTCTAAGAAACTTCCCAGACTACAATTCCTATTACCAAGGCCGTATGAGTTAAACGTCCTTCCTGTATCCTTTCATGATACACTAAGTATTCCCAACATCAACTTTTATGATGCTGTATTGAAATTTCCTATTTAATTGATAGTCTTTTGATCCAAGCACCTAGCCGATTCTTAAATCTCCCCTGTGATATCACTGCCAAGTCATTATAGGACACTGTTTTCCAATTCCTCTAACTCACCACTTCCTAAATATTCTCATTCTAACTATCATAACATTCTTCTATCCTTGAGTTAAAATCTTTCCTCCCTATAACTTTTCCTGATTGGTCCCAGATCTTCCATATGAGACTACACAGGTAATGTCTTTTCTTTCCTCCACATGGCAACTTCTTAGGAACAATTATCATGTAGGGCCCAACTACCTACTTCACCAGGGTAATATTTTACAATCATTTCTCATGCAACAAGGAAGTTCCCCTCTAAAAACGTTCCAGTTTGTCTCACTGAATCTCCAAGCAAAGTGCTCAGAGTGAAACATGAAATTCCAGTTATAGCCTGACAAGCAAAGAACAAGATGGAGCTATCATTTCCTTTATTCTAGATATCGTACTTCTAGGAAGCCTAGGCTGACAGTAGCTTTTATGGTAACTACATTACATGATTGATGTCTTTAAACTTATCCCTAGCTAAAACCCCTACTCACTTTTTGCACATGCTGCTATTAAGCCTCTTCTTCACTAGACAGATCACTAGAAGTGAAATAGAATCAGCAGTAAAAACCCACCCTGCAAACGAAAGCCCAGGACCAATCAGATGGCTTCACTGGGGAAGAACTCATACGGATCCTTCTCAAACTCTTCCAAAAGACTGAAGAGGAGGGGAACACTCCCAAACTCATTCTATGAAGCCACCATCACCCTCATACCAAAACCAGACAAAGACATCACCAAAAAAGAAAATTACAGGCCAATATCATTGATGAACATAGATGCAAAAATCCTCAACAAAATATTAGCAAACAGAATCCAACAACACATAAAAAAGATCATACACCATGATCGAGTTGGACTCATCCCAGGGACACAAGGGTGGTTCAACATACGCAAATCAATCAACGTGTTACACCACGTCAACAAAAGAAAGGACAAAAACCACATGATCGTCTCAATAGATGCAGATTATATATTTGCATAATGAAACGCCACAAAGGCATACGAGAAGCTAAAAGACATGTCGGGTGTGGGGGTAGGGTGGGAAGAGGGAAAAAAAGGAAAGGAGTGAAAGCCACACTTTCTCTATGTTCCTTCAAACATTTCTGAATGACAATAACCACAACAAATTAAATCATGACTTAAATTCATTTAAAACAAAAGTGAAATACCTATTTGATGTAATAAATTGGAAAAGTAATTTTTAAGATAATACTCTATTACACTGATGAGGGGGCAGGAAGAGCACGAATCAGCCAAACATTTTGAAGGTCAATTTGGAAATGTCTATGCAGAGCCTTGAAACTATCCTCCATATTCTTTGACCGACAAAAATCTACTAAGGAAATAATCAGAGAAACAAATATTTAAACTGCATTTATCACAGCCTTGTTTAAAATAACAAGCACTGGAAACAACTTACATTTCTACCATAAGGAAATGGTTAAAAGAAGCTGGGTATACCCTACGAATGCTCTTTTTAAACAATTTTTATTTTTTTAAGTTTGTTTTTCCGTATATTTTCTGGGAGACTTTATTTATTTACTTACTTTTTTAGCTTTTTTTGAGTGGGGAGGTAATCAGGTTTATTTATTAATTTTTTTTTGGTAGCAGTGCTGGGGACTGAACCTGGCACCTTGCACAAGCTAAGCATACACTCTACCACTTGAGCTATACCCTCCCCCACACCATGAATACTCTTAATATCGTGGAAAGTGATGACATCGACTTATAAAACAGTATAAACCATACTATGCATTTTGTTTATATGTACAAATGTGGGCCTCTGAGTACCATACATATATGTATATACACGTATGATGCATGTACACATGTCTATAAATGTATACACACATGAGAAGGAAATACAACCAAAATTTAACGGAGTTTTCTCTGGATAGTAGGACCATATGTGATCACTTTCCCAAGACTTTTCTATGTGTTATACATTTTCTGTGATGGGGATGATGACAAAGCAATGACGCTGACATGACAATGATGAGTCCTACAATGAACGGGGGACGCTCCTTAGTCCTAACACCCCTAACTCATTCAGGCTCCAAAACAACACTCAGAAATGGGTACTGTTATTATCCTCATCTCACAGAAGAGGAACATGAGGTCTGTAAGTGAAGCATTTCGTCCAAAGTCTCCGAGATCTTAAATGGCTGAAGCAGGATTCAAACCTAGAATCTAACTTCAAATGTGTTTGCTAAGGCAATGGTTTGGACATAAAATTTTCCCACACAATTTAAATATGCTAAAAAGTTATTAAGAATAATAGTTTGACTTTCCCAGAAAAAAGCAGTGTTATACAAATGCAAGAGAATTTCTATCTACACCTAGTTTGAGACAATACAGGTTAGTCGAAACAGTTGTGTTTATCCCCCTTTTGAAATACTTTGGTTTTCTAATTTCTCTCAATCTACTCTATTTCAATATATCAAGAAATGTATATTCTAGACATTCTGTGAAATGCACTTTATGTGGATAACTAATTTGTAAAGAATCAGAGCAACATAAATTGGCTAACTTTTTAAAAAGCATACAGCATTAATAATGTCTGTCAGAGGGGTACCTGACTCTGTTAAAGAAGTTGAGGAAAGTCTTCCTTAGAGAAGTTGTAATTATGAGATCTAGCAGGGAGAGAAGAACATGCCAGGCAGAAGGAGCAGTACATGTCAAGGGCCTGGGGCAGGTCACATGCAGACCAGTATAGCCGAAGTATTTCACAGCATTTAATGGCTCAGGAGAGAAAGATGAGCCCACAAATAAACACATTAAAGGCGCATCCAGAAATACAAAAAAATACTAAAACATTCTACATAAAAGTCAAGGAAAGGGGGTTTTTTCAAGGAGAAAATGGTCAACACAGTTGAATGCTACTGAAAGGTCAAGCAGCATGAAGACATAAAAATGTCTCTTGGATTTAGTAACATGGAGGTCACTGTAGTTACTTCTTCTTGGTAAGCACTGTTTTCACTGCAGCTACATAACCTAACTGGCAGACTAGGAGATGGAGTGGCCAGAAGGGCTGCACAGTATTACAGAATAATTTCAATTACATAAAATGTTAGTGTGTACAAGGACACTGCACAGAAATTTAAAAAACAAAGACATCCACTGAAATTAGTGAATATATAGACGAACTATGGATGACTTTTCTCTTGTTTATAATTTTGTAACATTATTTTTTACAATATGCAAGTGTTAGAGAAACAAAAAAGGTTTTTAATTTGTCACTTTAAAATTATATAGAGCCAGAAGAAAATAATGAAGCCCAGAGATAATTCTGCAGGTACCTTTATCTACAGATTTAGCAGCATAATCTTTAATGAAAGGAAGAGGAAGAAGAATGTTTATCTGAGGTTCTTACAGTAGAACAAGGATAGACAAAAGTAAGCTGCTAAAAACCACTAAATTTGTGGTGGGAGGGGATAGCTCAGTGGTAGAGTGCATGCTTAGCATGCATGAGGTCCTGGGTTCAATCCCCAGTACCTCCTCCAAATATAAATAAACAAATCCAATTACATCCCCCTCATAAAAAACAAAACAAAACAAAAAAAGATAAAAATCATTAAAAAACATTTTAAAAAAACATTAAATTTTAGACAGGTGAGGTCAAAAGGCATAAATTATTTTACTTTCTCTATTCAGAGTCTCTCTGAAGCCATGTGTTGCAAAATTGTAAGTTTGAAAAGTCAGATATTTAAGGGGGAGAAAGTCGGTAGTCACAAGGAGCAATTAAGGATGACCAGTCTTATAATTTTTCATATTCTTTTACAACCTCACTTCCACTTACCCAGTGGCACACTTCTTGTATTCATTGTTAGAAAAACCACAATTGCCAAATCTGTCACCTTTGGAATTCACATCAATGAAACAATCTTTGGGGGCAGCCTTGGCTTCTGTAACATCAAAAATTTAAATTAAAAAATTATGGCAATTTAATTCAGAAATGAAAGTATTCCTTACGACAGTCCATACACCTGGATGAACTGCCTCAACATCTGTGAAAAAGTTTCAGGACCTAAAGATAACACGTTTTGTTCCACATTTTATGATTAACAAGAAAATGTAAAAATAAAGCTTAGATGGTACTTAAAAGTTAGCCTGGACTCAAACACTCAGGCTGTAAAAGAAATGTCATAAAACAAGATGAAATTATAAATAAATTGAAAACCATGCACTGTATGATGACACTTTCAGCATATTAGTCCTTATTGCTCTCATACACAGAACTGCTGCTCCCTGGCTAGATCAGGCTGGGAAGTCCTTTCCTTCCAGGTTTTTATGGAGACCTCTACCTAGGCATGACTGACAATCACTGGCCATGAGGGACTAAAAGTTCCAACCTCTAATGGCAGGGTTAGTTCCCTGGCAACCAGTCCCATCCTTAGGTCACCCAGGGACTTTCCAAAAGTCACCTCATTGACATAACAAAAGACGCTTTAATGGCTCTTATCACTTGGGAAATTCCAAAGGTTTTAGGAGCTCATGCCAAAAACTGGACAAAGACGAAACCTTTTTTATCATTATAAATCACAATATCTCAACAGTCAACACAGGTCTTATAATAAAATTATAATTAATCCATATTAAGAGGATGGAGAATGAAAAATGAGCAGGAATATGATGAGAGTTGACAAGTGTTGAGAGACGAGAAGGTAAGAAATTAAATTCTCATCTGCCACAGTGAAAAATTGACAGTTAATACCTAGAATGGAAAAACTGAAAAGTAGCATTATCCAGAGATTATCTAAAGGCCTGGAGCAGGTAACACAGTACGCGGGTAGAAATCAGTGAGTAAAGGTAAAAGCGGTTGCCTCAAGGATGTGGCTATTGAAAGAGAAAGAAAAATATGATATGATATCACTCACATGTGGAATCTAAAAAAAAAAGAAAAAAGAGGACAGTATGAACTCACCTACAAAACAGAAACAGACTCGCAAACTTAGTAAACAATCTTATGGTTACTGGGGAAAGGGGGTAGGAAGGGATATATTTGTGAGTTTGAGATCTGTAAACACTAGCCACTATATATAAAAATAGATTTTAAAAAACCAAAAACAAAAAAAAAGAGACAAAGTCCTACTATATAGCACATGGAACTATATTCAATATCTTGTAATAACCATTAATGAAAAAGAACATGAAAATGAATATATGTATGTATATGCATGACTGGGACATTGTGCTGTGCACCAGAAACTGACACATTGTAACTGACTATACTTCAATTTAAAAAAAAAAATTAAAAAAAAAAAAGGGATGTGATCATTACGTGTGAGTACACTTTACTTTTCCATAAAGGCTTGTGAACAATATGGCTCTTTATTGTATGTACAGCTTTGATAAAAATGAAAATTTTTTAAAGAGAAACAAAAAATAAAAAACATATTAAATACTATTCGTAAGAGAATAGATTCCATTTTATATAATGGAACAGTCCACTGATCTACGATCTAAATATAGCAGCACAGATGGATCTCAAAAACATTCTGAGTGAACAATGAAGACAGAAGACCCATATGTGTGTGTCCATAGTAGTTTCATGAATTTATTAAAACTAGAATATGATACTGTGCACATATATATATACACACATACACAATATCTATATGACATGTTGTTTATATACACAGGATAGGGAGATGAGAGCGAGAGAGTAAAAGCAAAAATCACCAGCTGAATTTGGACACATCTAATTCATAACCATGACTGTCTACGGAGAGGAAAGAGGGAGATGTGACAGGAGAAGAAAGGAAATGGGACAACTTAAATTTTAACAATTTCCGTTTTTAACAAAAAACTAAAACAAAGAAATAAATAAAATCAAAGCAATCAATATAAATAAAATATCTTACTTGAGCCAAAGATGGCTTGACACTGAACGTCATAATCCTGGCACATGCCGTTGTAACAATAGGCTTTGTTATTCCGGCAAGGGTGCCCATTCTGAATAAAAACATCCGGCTGACAGAACTGAGAAGAACCATTGCAATACTCGGGAAGATCACATTCATTGGTTTTTCCTCGGCATAAAGTACCTCCTGAAAGGAACTAGGGTAACAGGGTTCAAATTAAACAGCAATATGAGGAAAATTTCCACAAAGTGATAACCAAATTTGAAACCACAGTATTTCAATCTCTAAAAAAGTTCTAGCAAAAACAAAAGATTAAATAGCCCGGTAGAAAAATGAACAAAAGGCAATAATAGGCAATTCATAAAAGTTAGGAAATACGGAAAACAAGAAAACATAACCTCACTGATAACCAAAAGGAATGCAAATTATTTAAGCAAAGTATAAAAGCACTTTACTCCTATCAGACTAACCTACATTACACCCCTTGCTAGCAACCAACGTTGCCATGCGGAGACAAGCACTGTGATTCCACTGTGTGCGATTACACCAGCGAGTACACACTGGCCCATGTGTCCAGGTAAATAAAATGCATGCCAAGAGTTTTCACACACATACTCTGTCCCAATAATTCCACTTGTAAACAAAAATTGGAAGCAATCTTAATGCCCATCATTAGTTGACCAAATAAATTATGGTATAGCCATACCAAGGAACACTAATTATACAGCCTTCAGAACCACACGAATAAAGGAAAGTCCACTTAGTAGTGTCTTATTGAAAAAAGTAGGTAGTAAAAATACGTGTATCCACGTTTACCCACTTATACACACACACACGCACGCACACACACACACACACACACACACTCACATTTATATAGGACAAATTACCAACAATGGCTACCAAAGAGGGTAAAATAAGTGTCTTTCAGTGTCTACTTTCTATACTGTGGTATTGTTGAATTTTTAATAAAAAAAACATAGATTTTTCTTAAAATCAGAAAAAAATGTTTCTACTTAGGAAAAAAAAAATCTCACTAGACCATATGTCATGAACATGATGCAAACAGGTGGTGTAAAATATCATATAATAAGATATAGTGCTTTCTTACAGATCAGAGAAAACAAATTCTGATACATGCGTATTTTCCCTTTTTCTACTTTTTTTTCCCGAATAGGGAGGAATTCCCTACCTGACATTTGTGACAACAGTCACCATAGGCACACTTAGCAAATGATTTAAGCTTACAGGTCTTTGCTTCACAACAAGGGTCCGATTCACATTCCTGTGAAGAACAAAGAAAACTGTCAATAAAGAAATGAATAATCATCATCAATATTCATTAACAGAACTCTTATCCTAGACCCATACTTCTCTCTAATCTGGCTATGGTAGCTACTCTCTGCAGTCGCTGAATGATCCTTCTGGATTTACCAGTGGCTCCTTTTGTGTCTGTGTGTGTGCACGTGTGCATGCACATGTGCGCGCAGATCATTAGGTGTATTTATTTATTTTTAGAGGAGGTACCAGGGATTGAACCCAGGACCTCATGCATACTAAGCATGCACTCTACCGCTTGAGCTATACCCTCCCCCTTATCAGTGACTCTTTAGTGACTATTTAGGTCACAACATACTTCAGAGGGCTGAAATCATAGAAAGTACGTGTCTTAGTCTGCTTGGACTGCCAGAACAAGATACCGTAGACGAGTGGCTTCAACAGTAGAAATGTATTACGTCACAGCTCTGGAGGCTACAAGTCCAAGACCAAAGTTGCAGCCAATTCAGTTTCTGGCGAGGACTCTCTTCCTGGCTTGCAGACAGCTGCCTTCCTGCAGTGTGCTCACAGGGCCTTTCTGCACTGTGTGTGTTCAGAGACAGCAAGCAAGCTCTTTTTAATAAGGGCACTGATCCCATCAGATTAGGGCCCACCCTTATGACCTCATTTCATCTTAATTATTTCCCTAGAGGCCCATCTCCAAATACAGCCATTCTTGGGGGTTAGGGCTTCAACATATGAACCTGAGGAGAACACAAACATTCCGTCTGTAAGAGTATACTTCATGATCGTAGGGAATTAAGCACCCATGAATGTACTTCTCCTCATGCTCAGGGTTTGACTTCTCTGTTGGGCGGGCTCTCAGCTGACGTGGACATTCCTTTCATCTTGCTTGGCTTCTCTCACTCCACTGTGGGCCACCATGGCTCCCCACTCCCCCCAGCCTCCCACCCAGAGGCAACTACTCTCCTGTCTCAACTGATGTCTCCAGGTCTGAACTGTTTGGGAAACAAAGAAGGGAGAAGTGCAGAGAAGAAGACAGCAGAATGGAGGAGGAGAAAGGGGCAGAGAAATAAGCTTTAATTTTTGAAGAGCATTTATTTGCGATGTATACGTATGAATTCTAGGTTGATGGGTGTTTTTTTTTCTTTCAGAACTGTAAAGCGGCTGTTCTATTGTCTTCTGGCCCTTATTGTTCCCCCATTTTCTTCTGGCTTCCACGCTCCTCAATGATAAACAGTGAAAATGAAAGAACCACTGACACAGTAGCAACATGGATGAACCCAAAATAATTATGCGGAGTGAATGAAGCTGGACAAAAAAGAGCCATTCCATCTGCATGAAGTTTTAGGAAATGCACACTAATATACAGTGACTGCAGATCAGTGACTGCCTGAGGGGAACGGAGGAACAACGTGGGGTGAGAAGAAGGGATTGCCAAGAGTCACAAAGAACTTTTGGAGATGACGATACGCACATTATCTTGACTGTGGTGATAGTTTCGCATATGCACACGTGGGTCAAAACTTAACTTGTATGCTTTAAACAGGTGTTGACAAGTGTTCATAATTGCCTATTTCTTACCCTTGGCTTTGTCTTGATCAAACTTTGATAGGACTCCTCTGTTTCCTATAGGCCCTTGAACTCTGCTTGTCACCCCCTCCACCGAAAAAAAAGGGGAGAAAGTACCCACCCCTCCATCAGCTTCTTCTGGAAATCAGTTGACCATGGGACAATTTCCTATTGGACCTCAACTGGGCATTTCCACTGGCTTATCCAGCTTCACCTGAAAAGATTCTGTTTATCTCTGTTTGCCCCCACCTTTACCCTATAAAAGACAAACCTTTTTGTTTGACTTTGAGACGCTTCCAGATTTGAGATCTGCGTGCTCTCCCTGCTACAAGTCTGTCTTCTAAATAAAGCCTTTTCTTATCTAAGTCTGAATTTGAGTTTTTTGAAATTGTATTCAACTATACGTCAATAAAACTGTTAATTTTTTTTTTAGCTTTTTGGTGGGGAGGTAATTAGGTTATTTATTTATGAACTTTTTAATGGAGGTACTGGGGATTGAACCCAGGACCTCATGTATGCTTAGCATGTGCTCTACCACTGAGCTATATCCTCCCCCGAACAAAGCTGTTAATTTTTTTTTTCAAAAATATTGTGCAGGACTGATGGCTTCATAAAAGAATAGAGGATAAGGAAATAGATTATGTACACAGGAATTTTGTTCCAGGTGAAAGCACCGTATTAAATGGTTTTGCAACAGCTGACATTTAACGAATAAAAGTTAATTCTCTAGCTCACTTCACGTGACTACCCCCTTCAATTAAAGAGCTAATATAAAAATTCTCAATTAAAAAATGCTAGAAAAAATTACAGAAGGGCTATGATGATAATCTTTTTTTTTTTTTTGATAATCTTGAAACAGAAGTGAAACTTGGACCTTGCTTAGTCACAAAACTACGGGGGAGGGTCACTGAATGCCATGATACACTGTTGACAGGGGTGCAAACTGACACAGCCTTTTTGTAGGGAATGTGGTAGCCTCTAGTAAAGCTAAAAATGCACATACTTTCCAATTCAATAATTCCACCTTTATGTAGCTATCTTAGGGAAATATTCGTATATATACACATGGGGCATATACAAGGATGTACTGTTTGCCAGCAGAAGAATACTAACCATGATGAGTAAATATCCTTTAATCAGAATACAGTTAAATAAGCCATAGTGCACCCTCATATTGAAACACTAATCATTGAAAACAAACTTGTGGTTACCAGGGGAAGAAGGGGAAGGGATAAATTGGGAGTTCGAGATTTGCAGATACTAATACATATAAAATAGATAAACAACGAGTGTATACTGTATAGCACGGGGAACTCTATTCAATACCTTATAGTAACTTACAGTGAAAAAGAGTATGAAAACGAATACATGTATGTTCCTATATGACTGAAGTATTATGCTGTACACCAGAAATTGACACAACATTGTAAACTGACCATACTTCAATAAAAATATTTTTAAAAAGAAATACTAATCAGCAGACTAAAGGATTATGTCTAACTATAGTGACATGGTAAAAAAAAAATCTCCAGGATATGCTAACAGAAAAAAAAATTCTGCCTACGACATACTTCGTTGGATTTCATTTATGTAAAAAAATAAAATCCTAAAACAAACCCAACTATGTACAAACGCACATAGTGTATGTATGTATATAAATGCACAGAATAAAATCTATAAAGAAACACACTAAACTTCTAAGAATGGTTACTGCTGCAGGAGGAAGTTACAAAATGTACAGGGAAAATAAAGATACGAAAGGGGAATTTTGCTTGTACTGTTTGAAACTTTTATACCAAGAAAAACATCTCTGATATCTGTGAGGGGAAGAAATACTTTTTTCAGGAGTAATTTTGCAGTGTGAAAGCTCAAGAAGCAAATATAGACTATTTCAATTAGTCTGGGAATGAACTACGTAGTCAGGAGAAATCAAAACATTAAATATTTGAGGAGAGGGATCTGAGAATGCTTGGAAAAGAAGGGTCTGGTCGTCCTAACAGCATGCCGTTAATTTAGAAATTGAACAGAAGCTCGTGAGGCTTTACTGTCCTCATTTAAAAATAAGAATATAAAGAAATACCAATCTCCTAGGTTTACTGTGGGGATTATACCACGTAGAACATTTAGCGGAAGTCCCTGACATGTAGCAATAGTGCAGTGAAGGCCCAACACAATTTCATCATAAAATACATACTGCCTTTCTAGAAGGTGAAGTTTCCCGGCAAAAGCCAGGTGCGTGTGGTCAGGTGAGGAAGAAGCAACAGTACTTTCAGAGAAGACTGAGAATATAGCAAAGCGTGCACACCACTGAACAAGTTTTCTTTGAAACTTAATTTTTTTTTTAATTTTTAAAATTTAATTTAAAAAAAATGTTCCTGCTAAGCCTTGTCTAGGAGGACTTAGGTTGGTCATTTTGAGAGGAGAATGGCTAAGATACAGAAAAATAATAATAAGCCTTTATTATGGGCATGGACTTAAGACAGTAAGTGTGGGTTAATAGGTCTGAGAAAGCCAGAGGTCAGGAGGTGAACCGAAGGTTAGTATAGGGAGAATAACTAAGTTGAGTCACAAGAACATTCTCAATGAAGAGCTCTGGAGAATGGGCCAGCTCCCATTTACTAAATAAATGACCCCATAAGCATAACAGAAATTGTAGAAGGTAGCAAAAAATGGAAGAATGAATATGGTACCGAAACAGGACACCATCAGTTACATTCTAGGAAAGAGGGAGCGATCAACCCCAGGAACACAGCCCCACAAGCAAAATACCAATCCTCATTTTGTCACTAACTTTCACTTGGGCTCCTGTGCCAGGGTTGCCCAAAAGCGAGCTACACTTTTTCACTTTTTGCAAATTGCGAGCTAAATTCGCAGAGCAAACGTCAGGCGGGAAACTAACCTTCGGAGTTCCGCAGTCACACTCCTCCCCGGGGTCCACCAGCTTATTGCCGCAGAAAGGAGGACTATACGCCTCAGCAGGCTTTGGAATATTAAGAAGGCAGTTCCCACCGTACTTTAAAATAAAGTTCTCAAAGTCTTCCACACTGCAACTGCTAAAGTTTTTGGAACCTCTGTAATAAACATTAAGAAAAAGGTCTTTGGTCAGAGCGATTGTTCATTTTGAAATGTTTGAGTCACTCCTTCAACCAACAAGAAGTGAATATTTTTAGTGACAGAAAATACTTATAATATCGGAAGTCTCGCCAGCAGAAGAGACCTGAAAAACTATCTAGTCCTACCCAGAATTGAGTTTGATTTATCTTCCATCAAAAGGGGCTCTTCAACTGTTTGAAGCTGGCTACGGTTCCCCAATCTCTTTCCACTCTGCTGAATAACAGTCGCACGTTATCCTCATCATCACTTACAAGGTGCTATGTGAAGACAGCGGGCAGTTTCAGGGAGGATGACGTGGCATCCAGGGGCGGGACACACAGTGCAGAATTTCAGCCACCATGTGAGGTTTAGATGAAGCCTCTTGTGATAATTTCTAAGAACCACAGTTAATAGTCTGAAGGCTGCTGGAAACCATCCAACTGGAACTCTCTATGTGCTATTTGAACAAATGCAATTCTGATGTGTGTCTATGTGCTGTGGAGGGTTTTTCAGTTGTCGTTTTTCTCAGTAACAATAAAATATTTCCAGATAGTTCCACTGTTTTCACTTTCGAAGACTAGTGGGAAACACACTCATATATACAACATGAATCTTTAAGAAATCTGAGTCCTCTCAAAATTTTATCAAGGACGTTCAGTGCCCTGAAAGAATCCCTTTTTCATCAGTTTGAGCAACGGTGCCAAAAGCAACAGTGGGAATGAAAACTCTGTTACATTATGGTCACTGAGGAGGGCTTCCTATCTATGCCGAGGCTTCTGGACATTCAAGGAATCTAAGAAACAGATCCTTCCTGTGAGGCTTTGTCCCCTGCGTAAACTCGCCTCTGCTCACCGGCCCAAAGTCTCGTAGGAAGCAGACAGTCCTGGCTCTTGGCTCTTGGGACTGGAAAGAACTCACACAGAAAGTAAGACCCAGCCCGAGGTTTCTGACAGCAACAAAAACAGTTGTCTTCATAGTCTTTTTCTTGCTCCTCTCTGCTTAAAACTGTTGTAAGGGGGAGTCCTTTCTGTACATCGTTCATTCGACCAATATTTGGGGAACACCTGTTATGTACAAGGCGCTCTTCTTTGTGCAAAGGGGAAAACAATAAACAAAGCAGACAACAATCCCCGCCCCTGTGAAGGTGACATTCTAGGGAGGGACACAGACTATAAATATAAGAAGTAAGGAAATTCAATGGTGCATCAGGAGGTAAGTGTGAGTTGGGGGAAAGGGGAGGGAGTGGAGGAGATGACCTGTGCATGGGGAGGAGCGACTGTCTTTGTTCAAAGAGCCTAATTAAATCCATCTCTCTTCTGTGCCTAGGTAGCTGAGACTGGCTGAACAAAAACACACAACCACGCTGACTGATCTCACTTAGAAATCGTAACTGTGAAACTCGGTGCCTTCTCCAGCTGCCCAGGAAACATGCCCTACTCCATTCACTCTCCCAGAGGACCATTTCCCGCCTGCTCCTATTTCCTGAAACCCCAAACAGCTCCTCCCCTGCCTCATCTTTTAGCTGATGAACCTACTTCCCGCCTCACTGACAAAACTTGAGCACAGACTCCCACCATCACATCCATCCAACAACAACATCTACATCCATTTACTCCTATTATGACACACACCCTGCCAGCACTCCATGAACGCAAATCCCTCCACGTGTGCCCCAGATCCCAAACACTCCCCCCTACTGCAGGACTCCTCCAGCACTGTTCCCCTCTGCCTTTGATCATCAATTCTTCACCCTCTACTAAATCAGTCCTGCCAGTATATAAACCCACTACAATTTCCTCCATCTTGAAAAAGAACACTCTAACCTGACCGCACTTCCTTTGTACTTCAGACATCCACATGGCTAACCTTCCACTTACCTCCTTCAAGTACTTGGTCTAGTGTCATCTCAAAGACGCTTACTCTGACTGTATGAACTTAAAACCACAAACTAACCTCGACCACCACCACCTCCACCACCCCAGGCCCTTCCACTCTTCCATCCTGCTCCATTTTATTTTCCACAGCACTTAGCACCTTCTCACGTTCTATATTATTGATGCATTCATTATGCTAATAGTTTCTCTTCCTCCACGAAAATGTAAATTCTCTGACTAGCAAGTCTGTGTCTAATTCACAGAGTGGGTCCAAGCACCTAAAACAAAGTGTGGCACATCATGAGTGCTCAATAAAATATTTGATGAGTGAATGAAAAAAGTACAGTCCGTTCTTCATTACTTCTTACCCCATTTTAAACTCCATGAGAGCAATGCTTCACGGCATCCCCTCCTTAACTCTGATGCTCCTTGTTCCATCTCAGTCCCCTGTCTTACCTCATTGTTGCTTATTTATTTCTTGTTTCCTGAATTCATGTCTTCCTTAAGTGGCAACCAAAGCAGATGCCAAATTTACTTCCCTCTCCTACTAGACATCTTTTACAAACATGTGATTTTTCTTGTGACAAAAATTACCTTTTCTTTACTAAGTACAGTTTTTTCCTAAGTACTATTCTAATTCTTCCATATCTATTTTTCAGCATACCATGTGTCAAAAAGAGATAAACTCTCTAGTAAATTTTGCTTAAGTGTGTCATTTTATACCAGGATTAAAGAGACCTGCACTCTCAGGTCTGAAGATAACTGGCTAACAGAGGTTTTCATTATTCTTTCTGTGTTCAGGAGCTGGAGGGTGGTAGAAAAGGGAATGAACACAGAGCTGCAGTTATTCCCCATGAAATCTTCATCTGTGTTTGTTAAAGATGAACATCTTTTACATGCACCCCAATGTTCATAGCAGCACTATGTACAATAGCCAAGACATGGAAGCAACCTAAAAGTCCATCAACAGATGACTGGATGAAGAAGATGTGGTATGTTTATACCATGGAATATTACTCAGCCATAAAAAAGAATAAAATAATGCCATTTGCAGCAACATGGATGGACCTAGAGATCATCATTCTAAATGAAGTAAGCCAGAAAGAGAAAGAAAAATACCATATGATATCACTCATATGTGAGGAAAAAAAAGGACATTAATGAACTCATCTACAAAACAGAAACAGACTCATAGA
Source organism: Camelus bactrianus (assembly GCF_048773025.1). NCBI lineage: Eukaryota > Metazoa > Chordata > Mammalia > Artiodactyla > Camelidae > Camelus > Camelus bactrianus. The sequence goes on along the minus strand of NC_133564.1, from coordinate 30,387,302 downwards.
CATAGTAAATAATCTTATGGTTACTGGGGAAAGTGGGTGGGAAGGGATACATTTGGGAGTTTGAGATTTGTAAATGTTAGCCACTATATATAAAAATGGATTAAAAAAAACCAAGTTTCTTCTGTATAACACAGGGAGCTGTATTCAATATCTCGTAGTAACCTTTAATGAAAAAGAATATGAAAACGAATATATGTATATATATGCATGACTGGGACATTGTGCTGTGCACCAGAAACTGACACAGTGTAACTGACTATACTTCAATGAAAAATAAATAAATAAAGATGAACATCTTTCATATCTAATTCTCTCTCTGGCTCAGCTTCTCTCCATGTCTGTACTGTGGCTATCTCCAGCTCTCTGCTTAGCACCCCTGCCTACTGAATTAGGAAGGAACCTTGCTGCATTATGACAGATCTGCATCAAAAAGAAGCCAAATAACTCAATGGTTTTTTTCATCCTCAGACTCTCTGTTGTAATTATTTTTGTGCCCTGGTAAAGGGAGGGGTTCTAAGATCACAGGCTCTGGACCCAGACTTCCTAACTTCAAATCCCAGCCTCACCACTTACTTAGATGTGTGACCTCCATGTCCTCCTTCGTCAACAGAGATAACAAAGTCCCTACGTCTATCACGTTGCTGAGCATTAAGTTGTTCGTGCCTCTTAAATGCTTAGAACAATGTCTGATACATAAAGGGGTTCAGTAAATGTTAACTCTTCTTTCTCCTCTTTGTCTTGTCTCCCACCTTGAGCTATAAAATTGAGGGTGTTAGTAGGAAGATGTCAGGACGTCTTCAGTGACAATGCAGCGCTTTCTCAAGAAAGGGTCTGTGAGCAAACGCTTCCTATACTCCAATCCAACCTGCAGTGAGTCTACCGGAAACCCTTCTCTAATTTCTAATTACATATAAATTCTTCCATGTTCTCACACTCCTCTGGTCTCTCCATTGCTTTACAGAGGAATGTAGTTCCAGACCTGTGCCCTACATAAATGTTTCCTTCTTAAAGCTCTCTGGGGTTATTTATTTAATTGAAAAATCAACTTCTCATTGGTGTTACCACGTAATTAATTTCAGGGGACCAAGGAGTAATGTTTCCTATGTTTCCAACATACACATGAATATACCACAGAGTTTAAGACACACTGATCTGCAATCCCACATTAAGAAGAATCAAAAGGAAGAATTCAGTTACTCACGACGCTCCTGAATTCATGATGCAGCTCTTGACTACACAGTGACAATTTCTCCCATCATCATGATTCATTCCAAGGTTATGACCCAACTCGTGAGCAACAATGGATGCAAATATCTCCACCGCGATTTGTCCAAACTGACCAAACACAGGAAGGTGTTAATTAGAGTTCAGAACCAAAAGGACATGCCTTCTGTTTCTTAGATGATTTTTTCACAAAAAGAAAACTCATCACTACCATGTTGATAGTCCATGTGATAAATCTAGCATCCAATATCAGTGTGTATATACTTCAGTCTAGTAAGAAACTGGTGTGACAACACACTGATGACAGAGACAAACCCTTTAAGTAACAGATCAACTCCTTTAGCACCGACAGATTACTGATGGTGGTTTATGGGGAAACAGGTTCATGGTTCTAATTTAATTTTCTCAAGCAGAGCCTTTGTTTCCTCAATCATAAAAAGTGAGGTGCTAATAAACACACCATAAATATCAGAAAACTTAATCCAGTCTCTAGGGAAAGAGCCGCTTCTACCATGTCCCTCATAATACCCAAAATATCGTTATAAGGACCAGGAGAGGAAGTGCAGAGTCAATGAACGCATGACATTTCCCAATGCAGATGTCCACGGTTGAACATTAAGAACAAGACATACCACGTTAATCCCGCCAGCATGGCTCCTCGAACACGCCGTTCCCACAAATGCCATTCCCGCGGTCCCACCAAAACCTTTCTTCCTAAATGAAGAGCAAAGGTAAAAGTTACAAAATGTTCTTGGGGGAAAAAGGTACACATTGCTCCTATTTTTCTGGGGTAATCCTGAACTGATTGGTAGAACCTACAAAAACTGGGAGGAAAGTGGCAAAAAAGTAAAAATACCATTTAAAAAATCACAATTCAATGAAAGCCTTGTCTCCTTTTTATTATCAGAGAGTGAGATTAATATTACAAATTCATTTTGCAGGCAAGTGAGGACACATTTTAGATATCGAACCAGGTTGTTTTCTACCTTCTAGACGAAAAACTTTCCTAGAACACGTGACATCTACTTATTCAAAAATTCTAGAGAGATTGGGTAACAAAGTCAGTGAACATACACAGGAGGCTGCAGGCAGGGAGCACAGGGAACAGGAGAGCCACAGGGCTCTCCCTGTGGTTCCTTGATCATCCTGGACACACCTGGATCTCAGGACCTAGTCCCTCTACCTACAGCCCTCTTCCCTGAAACACACTCCCAACTTACTCCTTCCCCACCTTCAGTCCTTTACTCAAAAGCCATCCTCTCACTGAGATCTTCCCTAAAATTTCAACGTCACTCCTGCAACACTTCCCCCTCTACCATCCCTGCTTTATTTACCCTCCTTACCACTATTTAGTGTATCATATATACTTACCTATCTCAATTATGAGACTAATCTCCTCCACCACAATATGAACTCCATGAGCAAGAATTTTTGTCTGTTTTGTTCACTGCTCTACCCAGGGGCCTAGGTATACATCTAACAAGTACTTTTTAAATGAATAAACTAATCCTTCTCTGGGGCATCTTAACCAGCCAGGACAAGAGGCCTAGGGATACTGACATAAGAGAACTGCCAAGGAAACATTTTAGCCAGATCACCCTGTAGTGAAGTCCTCAAGCCCCACTACTGTCCTAAGTGCTTACAAAAGGCTTTTTTAGTGCCCCATTCTTAACCACAAACAACAACCAGGGATCATCAAACCTCTGGGGAATGCGTCCAACGTGGCAGATGGAGACCAAACAGAGGAGAAAGACAGCTGGGAGGTGTGGCTGGGAAAGCACAGGGAGTCTGCTCGGTGCCTGCTCCTCTTGGTTTTCGGGGAACGAGGTAGCACTCTCACTGCCAGGGAGGGTGTGAGGACACTTCAGGGAGCAATTTTACTAAAAATTAATAAAAAGGTCAGGCCAAGCCTTTGGAGTTATGGGGCCATAAAAATCCATTTAGGCACTCTCAGTGTCTTGCTTTAAATTAACTCATGCAACAGAAGAAAACAAAATAAAATCAAGTGAAATTTCTCCTCAGAAAAAATTGAGTTTTAGCTACCACTACCATTGAGGGAGGCAAAAATTATTACGTAAAACATTTTTTTGCAAAACGTCAGCCATCAACCAGAAAATTTTTAAGAAGGATGAAATTTTTTAATTTTTAAGTGAGGGTTTTGCTGTAAGTTTTGGGGATATATTTGTATTAAGTGATTATATAAGTTTAGGTTTTATTATGGTACCATGAAAATGCTGTGTAGAAAGAAGAAAAATTTTTTAAATATATAACAGAAATATCTCAAAGAAAGTTAAAAAAATCTATTACATCCATAGAATAAGAATTCAATTACATAAAAATGTTAAGGGGGATGAAAAAAAGAGCTATTAAACATTAAAGGTAAGATAGCAGAAATGAAAAATGCAATAAAAAGCTTAGAAGATAAATTTAAGGAAATGTCCCAGAAAGTAGAACAAAAGACAATGAAAAGAAAGGACACAAAAGATAAAATAAAAACAGAAAACAAGCACAAGAAACTCGATAGCAGAGTAAAAGAAATTCCAGAAGAAATGAAGAATAAAGATAAAAAGGATGAAATCATCTACCAAACAATTTGAGAAAAATTCCTAGAACCACAGGACATGAGTTTCAAGAATGAAATTACCCACTAAGAACACAGCACAATGAGTGATAACAGACCTACAACATCAGGAAATTTAGAAGCCTAGGAACCAAGAGAAGATCTACAAGTTTCCGGAGGAGAGAAAGAGAGAAAAAAAAAAAAAAAAGGCTACCACCACCTACAAGAGATCAAGAATCAGAATGGATTAAGGCTTCTCAACAGTAATTCTGGAAGTCAAGAGATAACAGCCAGGCCTTCAAAATTCTGAAGGAAAAAAGTTTTCAACCTAGAATTTTATACCCAGCAAACTAACGAGAAATTTACAAAACAAACTAGAAAGCACACCTCTGAAAGACTGAGTTACTGATGCCCTAGGATATTCAGAGGTCAAAGTGAGATCATTTTAAAATTCTGTTTCGAGTCTGTGAAACATATTTTCTGACATGTAAGAGGTGAAATCTTTTTCTTTCTATCTATCCTTTCACAAAAGGAAACTAGAAAACATGCCATACCAAAATGAGGAGGGAAACCCACGGAAGAGGAAGAAGAGTATGGGGTAAAGGTCACAGGGGGTCCAACACAGAGAGGTCTTACTGGCACACTGTCAGTTGTCTTATAGTATCAAAGTTTTCCTCATTGAAGTGAATGCTCAAAAACCTTAAGAGAATATGATTCTAATAAAAGGAAAAAAAGCAAAAATTATTATTCTGACCATGTCATTAATAGTATAAAAATAAAACTCACTTACAGAATTAGCTGTGCACTGTCATGTCTCCGACGTGTTATAAGAAACTTTTCCCTCCACTCTACAAAGCTCTTCAACACGTCACCAGCACCTCCATTTAGGCTGATCAGATTTCCATTTGTCCAGATCTCCAGTCCAACCAGCACAATTTGAATATTTAACATAATGTACATCTGGGAAGTAAACAGAAATAAAAATATATAAAATACATTAAAGAATATGAGAATAACTCAGGGGTATATATTTTATATAATTTAAAAAAATTAAAATTCTAATTCAAAAAGATATACACACTCCAATGTTCCTAGTAGCACTATTTACAATAGCCAAGACACAGAAGCAACCTAAGTGTTCATAAACAGATAAATGAATAAAGAAGATGTGGTATACATACACAGTGGAATGCTACTCAGCCATAAAAAAGAATGAAACTTTGCCATTTGCAACAACATGGATGGACTTGGAAGGTATTATGCCAAGTGAAATAAGCCAGACAGAGGAGGTCAAATACTGTATGGTATCATTTATATGTGGAATCTAAAAAATACAACAAACTAGTGAACATAACAAAAAAGAAGCAGACTCACAGATAGAGAACAAACTAGTGGTTACCAATGGGGAGAGAGAAGGATAGAGGGGCAATACAGGGGGAGGCGATTAAGAGGTACAAACTATTATGTATAAAGTAAGTTACAAGGATCTATTGCACAATACAGAGAATATAGCTAGTATTTTATAATAACTATAAATGGAGTATCACCTTCAAACATTGTGAATCCCTACATTTTACACCTGTAACATATAATACTGTACATTGACTATACGTCAATTAAAAAAAAAAACAACATAAAGAATATGAGAATATCTTTTAACTTATAATTAATACAACTATTTAAATTAAAAGCAGGACTCCTCTCCTCCAATAAAAAGTTCTCTCAATACAATGAGATTCTAATCTCTCAAGAGTCTCAGTTTCCTCATGCATAAGCAAAAGTAATAAAAGTTCAAAATTCTTTTTAATCTTCCTTTCGAAAATCTGACAAACTCTGGATATTTAAAGGTTGGGGTATTTTAGTTCCAAAATTTTCCATAAATGAATGCAAGCCAATTTATCGTCCATATTTAGCTCACCTAATGTAAATACTCATCCATTTCACTGCAGAAACATGAATAAGTTTGAGTACAAGGTGCTACCCCAAACTCCTATTGACGGTGTAATGTAATACAGAGTGAACCATATATCCTTCTTATGTAAAATTCAAATTACATATGCCCCAAAGGTTTCAGATAAAGGTTATGGAAATCGTATTTCTTTCACAGAGACAGTGTGAGGAATAAATGTTTTAATAAGTCTAAGGTACTCAGCTCCATTTCTAACCCATTATAAATACTCAATAGAATGCCATCGTCATCATCATCATTATTGTGCTTGGTATTCGTATTAGGGGAACAATTTAGAAATGAAATTGTAAGAATGTGTATTTAATTCTTCAGTATTTCACAATGAATGAATGAACTCCAAAGTCTCAAACCAAACCCCTCCCTCTCTCTCTCTGACTCAAATCCTTCCCTCCCTTCCTCTCTCCTTCTCTCTCTCTCTCTCTCACACACACACACACACACACACACATTGCCATATTATGGTTTCCGAGTAGGAGGCAGCCTTATTTAAAATAAGATTCTCTCAGTAAAAATTCAAAGATCTTTTCATAAATGCCAAAGTACCTTAGCCTCCCTAGAGAAATAAAATTCATATTTTATGGCAAGACAAGAAAACTTTAGGGGGAGGGTATAGCTCAGTGGTTAGAGGGCGTGCTTAACATGCACAAGGTCCAGGGTTCAATCTCCAGTACCTCCATTTAAACAAAGAAAGAAATAAACCAACCTAATTACAGCCCCACCCCAAAAAATTAAATAAATAAATTAAATTAAATTAAAAACTTTAAAAATTCTTCTCTGTCCTTTGGCCTCCTCTCTCCCCCAACTATGCATTGCATGTCTGCATCACGCATCCACCAAACCTCCCCCGTCGGCAAAAATACCTGCTCAATCACAAAAAGCAACATTCTCCTAGATCAACAAGATAATTCCTTAAAGATAACATTCCTTCTTGATCTCATAAGGCATCACATGACCCACCAGGATGACACTTAGCTTAGATCTGGATTCTGTAAACTGTCAACAATACATCATTTGACGTGCAGCCCTCTGTCTCAAAACACTTCTATAACTGTGTCTTGACTTCTAACTGGTGGAACAGTCCTCAGGGCTTTCTGAGATGCTCTTCTCAGGTTATGATCCTCAAATTCGGCCCGAATAAAATCTTCGATTTCTTTCTTAGATCAACTGATCAATTTTTCGCTGACTCGACTCTAAAGTAGATGCTAATTTGAAATTTCCTGTCTGTCTCAGAGACTCTCAACAATGACACTTTCCTTTTAAACATAAGAAAAGTTAGGGAACAAATTTAGAAAGCAGGTCCCTGAAAAACTGAGTTACTTAGGCTCTAGAATAATCAGAGCTCAAAATGAAACAACTCTGAAGTGCTGTTCGGAGCCTGTGAAAGGGGAGGACAGAATAGTCCCTGTTGATAGAAAATCCGACTTACGCTGTCCAGGCAGTTTGCCAAACGAATCATCTCTGCTCGCACTGCAGTCTGGTTTCTTCCCATCGTGTCATACTGAAAATCAAAGAAGGCAAATCATTATCACCAAAGTAATTTAAGAAGAAAAAAAATCTATATTCTCTTATAATGAAGAATCCAAATATTCCCTCTGAACCAAAAATTGAAGCATTTAAACATTCTCCTGCATTTCAAACGAATACATCTAAAGGGTACATTTTATGACAAGTAGAAATAAAAGAAAAACAGGTACATATGTGAAGTGAATCCTAATGAAAAAGCATTGAAACTTTAATTTTCTCCAAATTAGTACAATTTTAAAATGAGTTTTGCTCTTAATGGTCTTTTTATTCATTTTAATGCAAAAACATTTTCAAGCATTTCACAGAGGTAGTTTAAAACAATCAAAACACTTAAAGGAATAAAAGACGATCTAAAAGATTTCCTGATCCTTTCACCTCCGAGGCCAAAGACATTACCAATAACCCATTTCTAAACTCTGGGCTAAATTAATAATCAGAGATTAGCCACTGTTCACTAGTGGAAACATTATACATAGATAGATATATAGAGTTATATGAAATTTTAACCATTTAAACCAAAGAATTGATATGACATTCATTTCTTTGAGAACTAGCTAAATCCAAATGTCTATTTTAACATTATTTTAAAACAACCAATTTAATAACTAATTACAAGAAAAGTTTTAAAAGAATGAGTGGTTTTTCCCTGTGATAAGGGCATTCATGCCAGAATATATCAGATTTTTTCAATTAGGCATTTTACCATGATTCTCCTAATCAAGAAAAAAACATTTTAATACATTTGACAAGCTTTGATTAGAACAGAGCCATTTTTATTTTGAATCATTTTTCTACCTATCTGGAGAGAGTAATAAAGAAAAACATTCCAAATCTCTATTTTTGTCACTTGTGCACAACATTCTACAGGAACTTTCCATTCATCATTTGGGACAGAGTTCATGCTTGTTAACACTGCCTTATGCGTCTTCCTTCCACACTTGAGGGTAATGAACCTACTATGAACAAATCTGAATGTATATCTACTTCTTAAAAATATGAATTTTTTTTCTTACCTCCATAGAATAAGGGATTTTTCTAAATCATAAAAATCCTCAAAACTTCCTCTTACAGCTTACCAGAAAGGAATTGTCAACCAAGTTACATTTCTGCAAACAACTTTTCATACAACCAACCAAGTTGGCAGTAATTTTGTGAGACAAAACATTTTAAATAATCTATTGGTAAAATTATACGGTGGCTATATCTAAAATTGATCATTCTGAAAATGCTGAGATAGAGACGTTATTCTTAGTTAAGTAAAGCACAACTTTTATGTTGATGAATAAGGAAAACGCCCTGGTGTTGTCCCATAGAGTGAAAGTGACAATAAATGCTGAGAACCATTCTCCTCCATTCCCCTCTAAAGCACTCCAGGAATGGAGGTTTCCCATCTCTTAAAGTAAATTATCGGTTATCCCAGATCCTTTCCACAGAGCAGGCTAAGAGGGTTCATTAGAAGCTAAGATGCAATAAATCAATAACTGGAAAAAAAAAAAAAAGTGAAGTCCCGGTTAGCCGAAATTCTAGCAAACAAAGCATTTTATACGGCAAGAAAGCAATATCTGATTAACTGGGTTTATTACCCCAGTCCTTTAAATTAATCTGAAAAGGTCTCCACATCCTGAGAAAGCAGTACAGTTGCACTTAACAACTTCAGCAGGTGCCAATCACCCGAAAGGACAGGAAAAATAAAACAAAGTCACTAGTGAAAAATACAGGTAGACGTAAACTCATTTGCTACATTCAGCTTCTGGAGGTTATTATGAATATTAAGTATGTTTATAGGAAAAAAAAGTTAATTTTAGTTTTCAAATTACATTTAAGAAAAATCAATACAGATACACAATATTGCGTATTTCCTTCATGGGATGCTCACTTCTCGTCTGCTTTTCATGAAAAAGAAAAAAAAACTGTCACCGATCCTACCTTTTCCTTGTCTACAACAATGAGCAGCTCCACGTAGCGGGTCTGGGGCAGGACAGCTCTTCTTCTCTGTCAAAAACACAAACAACATAAAGGCAAAAAAAAAAGGTATAAGTCTATACGTTCCTCATACACAATGATCTTACCTTAACGTCTAGTCATTTATTTCATGCCTGCTAAGAGCTTCAGAACATGATTTTACTTAACACGTCCTAAATCAATAAAGCCAAAAACACGCTTTTTTTTAAGTGATTATCTATCATCTGTACTGATCTGAGAAAAATTCTAGTTAAAGATAATACGAGTTATTCAAGTTTCCAAAGCAGAATTACTGATTTTCTAACATCAGAACTACATACACACACACACACACACACACACATTTCAATAGGAAACCCCCTACTTTGCTGAGAGTGAGAGAAAAAACACCTACTAGTCCCTGAGAGCAGAAGGGCAGACAAGATTTGCCATTTAATTTGTTTGTTCTTGTCTTTCATTTACTTTTCCCCCTCTAGTTCTATTAAATTATAATTGACACCGACATACTGTCCACTTTTAAAAAATGACTAGTTTTGTGATATTATAGAAACTTATATAAAATTTAGAATGAGCTAAAATTTCAATGTTTTCCAATGATTAAAGTTTTAACAGTCCAATCGCCAAAAGAATGAACAGCGGGAGAGACAATGAAAATAATGCCATAAACTAGTATGAGTTAGTGACAACAGACTGGAAGGGCCACACATCTCTCCCAACCCGGCAACATCATCTCATGTTGCAGAAAGCCGCCTTCCTGCAGCCGAGGTTGCTCTAGCCCTAGAAATGGTTCAGTCTAAGAGATCCCTGTGTGGAGAAAGCCACGGAATCCAAAAGAAGCCTCAGCACATGAAAATGAAAATACGTACGCACATGCATGACTGGGACATTGTGCTGTACACCAGAGAACGACACGTAACTGACTCAACTTCAATTAAAATTAATTAATTAATTAAAAATTAAAAAAAATAAAAAACTACATGAATGCACGTAAAATTATGACTGTATTCAATGTAATTTAAAAGAGAGAGAAGAAAAAAAGCAGCAGCAGCCTCAAAACAGGGATACAAGTGTCCCTGAAAGACATCTGAGGTCACTGAAGCCCTAAAAACCCAATCTCCCTCTCTCTGTTGAGCTCAGTTTAGAGCTCCAGAACCATCATTCCAGTTTGTGTAAAAGGAATCCACGTTTAAAAAAAAACAAAAAACTCCACTGCTCTCTAGTATGCAGCTATGACAAAAAGAAATAGGATTAGTGTTTAAGATTTAAGCCCTAGTTTTCAGAACACAGAAGCCCGACTGCACGCAACTTGGTGGTGGGAACTGCATGCTGCCCATCTTTTTACCCACTGGTACCCACCACAATGTCTGGCACACAGTTGGCAAAAGCACAGTCATGACAGGTATTGGTTTAATGCACAAACACACGATTATTCGAAACTTTAGTCTGAGCCATGAAGAAAAACATTATCTCCTTACTCGAAGTAGCTGAGTGATGTGATGAGGCTGGCCTTCTTCATCCCACGTGATTTCTTCCTCTACATCCTTGCCGGAAACCCCGCACTTCAGAGGCTCTTTGTGGACATTGTCCATTCGATACAAGATGTGCTCAAAACGAGAGCTGTTTTGCAAGGGCTCGATTCCATAACTCACATTCTCGATATGCAGCAATCCTCTAGTGTCATGTGACACATTCCCAATTTTTGAGAAGGAAAAGAAGATGAAAAACAACAACAAAAAAATACACAGGAAAAAGGAATCAGAAAACCTGAATTCAAGTCCTAGTTCTCAACGTAAGTAAGACATGATAGCAGGGTACTGAGAAAAACAGAGAGGTCTTAGAGTTAAGCAGATCTAAATTTATAGCTCAGGGCCGCTACTTCCTTGCATCACTGCCTGAAAGTTACTTAACCTCTGGGAAGGACCACTGTATAACGAAAGGCAATTCAGAATAATGGCTAAAAGCATGGAGTCTGGAGCCAGAGGACCAGAGTTCGAATCCCAAATGTTTCCTGCTAACCATAGGACTCTCCCCAAATTATTTAACTTCTGCCTTAACCTTCTCCATGGGGCTATTCTGAAAACTAAGTTATCTAATAGGCACAAAACACTTAGAACATTGCTTGGTACATAGTACCTATTCTATAAGCATCATTACTTAAATGGAGAAAATTACAGGCTTCATAGATAGTTGGTTTGAGAATTAAAAGTAATATTTATTCGTTCCATCAATCATGCAACCAGTCAACTACCCCAGTGTCATACTGCCAGGGCCTTAATAACTTTAATTTTAATATTGCTCTCACTTCACTTGATATATGATAAAAATATGGGGAAAAAATGAGCCCCTCTTCATGGTCATTATGAGACTTAAATGAAAGAATACTTGTGAAAATATTCTAAAACTAAGGGGTCACAGAAATTTAAAGTACGCTTTACTTTAAATAGTAAAACTTACTTAGCAGTCTCAAAAAATGAAATTTTTTCTTTATCTTTTAAAATTCATCAACTGTAGTATCATCCTAAATAAACATGCCAAGAATGGTATCTGAGCCGTAGCTCTAAATTAGATCCTCAGAGACATCAAAGTAAAATCTACATTTACGCCCCACCAAATGACTTGATTTGGAGATAGAGATAAGTAAATGGGAAAGAAGGGAACAGGAAAAAAAAAAAAAACTGATAAAGAATATTCCTTACCTGAGTCCAGAACAGTCAGTAAGAGCGATGGATGAATCATAGATTCCTTCCACATATCCGCGATAATGGCAATGATTCTATAATGATAAAAACTGTATTACCTTCAAATACTGTTGGGCTGCTGAACATCATCACAGAAACTGCAGAATCAACAAAACTATTTAAAGTCACTAAACTGAAAATTTTATTTGCATCATCGGCATCTCATAATAACACCCGGCATTCTTTGGTCTATCTTCAGACTGTCCGCCATCACCCTGCAGCTACACAAATATTTAGGCAGAATTCCAGAGGATACTGAGTACAAACAGCTCTACCCCCCAATAACCTTTAAACCTAGAAGCAGATCAAGATAGCGTTACATCATGTTTAACATTTTAAATCACAGGCAATTCAAGACACAACAGCCAACTGAAATCGGATACAGAAGAGGACCTTGTGACAGGCCAATGATGCCAAGAGAAAAAAATTTCAGTTACTGCAAAAAAAGGGACTTTGATCAGGTGATTTTTCTTTTCTTCCTATAGGTATATTGATTATATTATTATTTAGTTATACATTTAGCCATCTTTAAAAACTAAAGAGCTTTTATCCTTAATCTTGAGCAAGACATTGACCAGTGGATATACAAGCATATCACTTACGAATATCAGGCTTTTTGTGCATACAATGAGGTTTTTATCATCTTTAAAGTAATTACAAAACACCAAAAAAAGAAGCCAAGGGGAGTGGGAGGAAGGGGAGGACGTCACGACACATCACCAGGCCTCAGTAATTAAAACAGTATGGTACTGGTGGTGCATTATTGAGAGACCAACCAGCGGGGCAGAATACAGGTTTCAAAACAGACTGAAATACATATGGAACTTAACAGGATAAAAGTGGCATCTCAAATCACCGAGGCAAAGATGCACTTTTTAATAAGCGGTGCTCAGTCCACAATAACAGAGTCGGGAATCAAGTCCAAGCAGTGTGTGTCACCAAAATCCAGGCCAAGAAACCTCTCCAAAAGGAAAAAAAAAGCCTTTTTAAGATCACTGCTTTTGTGGAGTGGCATAAATTATGTGATCTTTGGTCTCATGCTGTAATAACCTTCAGATGGATGGCTGGCTGGATGGATGAATGGATTATGTGTGGTCTGGTTTATGCTATCACGTACATTTAAGCTCCTCTAACTCTTCTGCTATTAAAAAATGGACAAACAAAATACTACGATAAAGGAATTAGAAAATGGCCCAGAAAAATGATAGGTTTAAGTCAGCATTTCCTTGTTTTTTTAAAGTACAAATAATTAATCTAAAATAAATGTTTTGCCTTCTATTTATTTGAAGAGTGCTGCAAAAGTGCATAACTCACATAAACAATTCCAGCTAGCAAAGCTTTACAAAGCTCAGGGGAAAAATAATACATGTTTAATGAAAACAAAGACTTCTTAAGAAAACTACAGCAAAAGAAAATAATATATAATACCTAACTGCCAAAAAAGACTGTAAGACACTCTTTCCAAATAAAACTAGAAATGTCGACGCTCTAATTAAATAACACATAAAGCCAAATTTGACATCTGTCAATTATTTCAAGTATTTCTGGCTAGTTTTGTCCTCAAGACTGCTCTATTCTCTGATGCAAAGAGGACCATACTTCTCTAGAAAAGAACTGTTTTTAGCAAAAAATTAGAATACATAATCGCAAACAAGTTGTTTGTTCTTTACTAAGTACTAACGGCAAATCTAATGGTTAAATGAGAAAGATGTGCATTCAGAGGTATTAACTTTTAGTAAAAAATAAACAGAAATAAAAAATAAATCAAACTTTTCCCCCTTATAATCAGTAAGGATTATCATTAAATAGAAGATTATTTTCCTGTTCTGTAAAAGAACACTTGACTACAGAGTACCAGGAGAGCTGTAAGGTACAGTTTAATCTACAGAAATGCACTCACCACTTCTACCCCAGGACAATTCCGTATGTTATAACATCAGAGGTGGCCCTTGGGGGTAGACCAAGGTAACAGTCCTAAGCACCTTTAGAAGAGAACTTACTTTAAAATTATAACTGTTTCAAATTCTGCTATAGGATCAAGAGGAAAATGTATTACCTGTGTATTAGGGTAGTCAGCAATCAGAGCCCCTTCCTCGTTGTAGGTATAAACTACAAAATCTTTGGGCAAAAGGTCTCTGCAAGAGGAATAAAACACAACATTTAAAATTATTTTATCTACTTACAACTAAGAACACAATTCATAAGGCATTACTCCTCAGAAAGATGTGCAGGAATAAAAACATTTACCTGATAAACTATTAAAGAAGGAGCTATCATAGAACTAAAAGCTCATAAACGGACTGGCATCTGAAATCACATGCACTGCTCCATCATAAAGAATAGTTAGGCTGCACATTTGTTCTCATGGTTATAAAATGCTGGTTGCAAAAAAATACACGTAACATCCTAAAAGTTTTCTGAGACATCTCATAGAGAAAGTATAAATTAGGTTATATAGCACATCATCTTTCTAAAAGAAAATAAATTATTTTACTCTTTTAAATGTCCTATATAAAGAAACAGCACTCATTCCCTTCACCGCCTAAGTACAGGGGCAAAATCCGTGTCAGCTGTCAGAGGAAACAATTACTGCTGATTCCTGAAGCTTCCTGCCATGTTAAGGGAGATGGATGGTGTGAACTTCATGTGTAAAGACAGGGTTAGCTCTGTTAGAGAAAAATATACCCAATGACGCTTGTTGAAGATGGTAAGGCAGACTTTATCACTGAGATATGTATAGGGACCACTTCAAAGGGATTTTACAGGGGGATGGGGAGAAAAAGCCGGCTCAGCTCCAAATACAGCATGGCCAAGTGGGAACTGAAAGCCAAGAACAGGGTGAGTGTCACTGGATGAAAAATTACTAAGAGGAAACATCAGAGGTGAGGGACATCCTGTCTAAACCAACCAGACAGATTCTTGCTGAAGACAGGCCAGCGTTATCAGACATCACTGCAGGGGGTGGGGGTGGCAGGGGGAGGGGATAATGAACCTGATCAGACATCCAGAGTGATCAGATATGTGAGGAGGGGTAGAGGGCCTTGCTGAAACTAGATTTTACAGCAAAGCGCACTGATGGACCTAGGAGAAGATTCAGAAACCTGACTAAAGTTTGCTCAAGCAAAGAGTCTTTGTCTCCCCTCTTGTTCAAGAAAAGAAGAGACATTCTTCTTTCCTCTGAGTAACACAAGCCCATTTCCTCATTCAGTTGTCTTTTGTTCATTACAGACCAGTTGAATCATTTATTGGAACTTGGTAGTAGAGGATATTTGCTGGGTGGTGCCAGCAGTCAGGAATCTAATGAGGGGAGTTGCTATGAAAATAAAAGAAAAACAAAGATTAACAGACAGAAATCCAGTTTCTGAGTCGAGTGGGCAGCGGTCAGGATTTTTCAGACCTGAGTTTGGAGCATCTTCAGATGGCAGAGTGAGGATGGTGCTGACCATCTGACAAATCTTCCTGGTTTGCAGTTTGAATGTCTCTGGCAATAGCATGAGATATTCTGATGAACTTCCTGAGTGCTCCAGACAGCAGGAAGTATGAAGGCTGCTCATATGTGATCTGTTGTAATAATTTTTTTGAAGTTTCTATCAGGTCTTCCAGCTGCGGTCTGCAGAGCTTCAGGATAAGGACAGTTTTAGCTCTCAATGATTCCAAGTCAGAAATGATAAAAATTGGAATTGCTAATTTAGAGAGTTGCAGCCTGATACTGGAGAAAACCAGAAGAATTCGGGATTTGAGAAAGCTGGCAAAATGTTCAAGATGCAAGGATCAAGGGGTGTTCATTATAGTTTTCTATCGGAACAAAAAACATTCTCTCTACAGCCACCCCCATTTCTGTGAAAGATAATCAAACTAACACTAATTTGTTCGCAAAAAGTAAGTCTGGTCTCATTAAACTTGGCCTGGTTATTTACATTAAGCGCAGCAAAAACGGTGATTGACCACACAGGTCCTTGTCTGAGTTTGCTTTGCTGGGACATTTCATAAGGAATCTGACTGTACTCTGAAAAGCTTCTCAAGGCTAAGAAGCCAAGTCAAGCACTCACCACTAGATTTTGCCTGAAATATCTAAAGATTTGGGTGAATTCCTCTCTTCTCGAGATCCCCAAAATATCTTGAGGTTCCTGGGCCTGCCAGAAATGACCTTCCTGACTCACCTGTAAGGCAGGAAACCCTCTAAGCCTGGTTTTCCCAAGGGAAGCTGTATAAACATTTAAGTTGCCTCCTTAAAAATCAACCTTAGTTCCTTAAAGCTATCTAATCATATCTTATTCGATACATCATTCTCAAATATGACATTCCTATCAAAGCCATGGTAATAAAACCAAGGTTTCCAATTGTTTCTCATTACAAGGAGAACAGATTTTTATTGAACTTATGCAAATAACTATATTGCCATGAAAATAAGATGTGTTTAACACATCGAACAAGCCTAATTAGCTAAACATCTCCTTTTTTATAAGGAGAGAGACAAATCCTTTGCGATTTTCCAAGAGCCATCTAGGAAATCTCAGTTAGTTTGACGTCAAAAAGATTCCACTTAGAATTTGATTTAAGGAAGCTGTTAAATATGCCATGTTTGAACAATTGACTAATAGGATTACAGGTGTCACTGTGACACACTTAGCTGTCCATTTAACCAAAGTCACAATTAAAAGATTTCAAAGGCAAATACAAAAAGTTACATAGTTATTAAAAAAAAAACTTAGCTTTTTTAATATTGAGATTTGGTTTTCTTAAATAATCAAAGAGCTGATAAAGACATGACACACAGGAAATTACCTTAAAAACACAAAATCTCTTCTTCCCAAGCTGTTTACTTTAAGTAAATACCTTTACTTTTAAAGGTAAAGAAAAACAATTTTTTTTTTTACAATTTCCTATTTAGAGCAAACCAATAAACTAAAAAAAACTTGCCATTTTAATAGAGAGAGAACATCAAATTCTGGTTTTTTTTTTTTGTTATCAGTGTACTACTAATGCTAAGGCAAATTTAAAAAAAAAAAAGAAAAAACCTTACAAATAAATCCATCCAATATTAGCCAACTTTGACTACCCAAGGAGAGATTCCTTTCCACAAACTTCCCAAAAAATGTTTCTTATATCACTTAGGTTTTGTCCTACGTTTTTCTTCTTTCTTATTCTGGAACAACCAGTCATTCTACTTTAAGTCAAAATTATTCTCTTTTCCCCTTAGCAAAACACATTCTTCATACTCTTTCTTATCAAAAACACCTTCCTTGCATAGTTTTTTTCTCTTTACCCTTATTATTCCTAGCAGTTTAATTCACACATATTGATGAGATTTTTAATCACCAGTGACATGAATTTTCAGTAAAAATTAGGAAGCAAACTGCCTGCTACATACTACTATTTTGTAGAAAATTCATGAATACATCATTTCATAATTTCTAGAGACGTGTCTTTCCCACAGTACAATTTCTTATGCTTATTAACAGACCCAAATATATTAAGCTTCTCTATACCATATAAAAATAAGATGCCAAAAGTAAATACAATCAAATTTATCTTCAGCAGTTAATATTTCAATATTTTATCTTATTTGGAAATTGTCTAGATACAGATACCCATCTTTAACTTCAACTTACTATATAGCTTTAAGGTTTCAAGATACAAAAAAAGTTTTGAAGCTATTTTTAAGGAGATATAAAACATAATTACTACTGCAAAGCATTTACAAAATTTTATCCTGTTTACATCTATTTAATTTACTTGTTCTGAGCAATTAGGCTTGAATTACTCATGAAAATTTCATGAGACATTAATGAAACAAAGCTAGCCATCCACCATCTTAAGCTGTTTCTCCTAAACTGATTTCTGACAAATCAGGCCAGTATCAAAAAAAAAAAAAAAAACCATAAAAGCAAAGAGCTAAAAAATTATATATTTATGCTTCTTCCCTTTTTTTTTTAACTGTCATGCTTGACATCAAGCAACTTTTTTACTATACATTGTGTTCTTAGTATGGATTTATAATTTGTGGCCTTAAATATCTAGTAAAGCTAACATAAGCTTGCTTGAACAGTAAACGTAGATAGAAAAAATTATATATCTGCATAACATATTTAATGCTGACAACTCTGAAGCTGTCAGAGTTGACAGACAATTGTATCAACAATTTAAAAGCTAGCGAAAAGTTTACTTGAGATCTCTTGAACTTAAAAAAAACACTTGGGTTAGTTTCTGTATTCCAGAGTTATAGGAAAACAATTTTGATAAATGCTCATTTATCTCTAAGGCAATTTGAATAGAACTCTTTAAGGGATTTTATAAATTAACATACAATACCACCCAGGGGCAGAAAACTATCACTCATCTATAACATACGTACATACGTAGACATACGCAAGCGTATAGACACAAATAACAGAGTTTTTATGCTAAAATTCTAGCCAGGAGTCAGTAAAACAGTCATACAATCTCATGGTTTATCTCCACTTTGTATTTTCATCTGAACTGTCTCTGGTGAATGGAACAAATTAAGATTACCTGCCTACCAAAGGTTTTCTTTCGACAAATCTTCTTTTACCGTGGTCTAAACCTTAGGTGAGTGACAGGAGACATCTAACTGCTGTCTGGATGTTTCCAAAGCCCATGTGAGTGGACAAATCGTTCAGTTCTATTTCTAAATAGCCTTTTTTTCTTCTTTTCAGACTCAAGTCGTTGCTTTCAGGGGTACCTGAGTTTCTTGAGAAGAGAAAGTCTGAAGGGGGAGGGTGGAGGGAGTGGACGGAGGGATGGAGGAGGTGGGGTTTGAAGTGGGACACATCAAAGGACCCAAGGGACCTGGAGGGAAGACCAACAGTGGGAAGAGGAGGCACAGAAGCAATGGGGGGAGAAGTATTCGAGGAGCCTGTTTGGGGAGACCTCAAGTTTCCCAAAGAGACCAACAAAGTTCCAAAGTATCCTCTGTAAAATCATGCCAACAAGACAGGAAGCAGACAGAGCTGGCAGAGCAGAGAGTCAGCAGGAGTGGGAGAAGAGGGGTTTCAGTTGACTGAGAAGTTCCAATGGGAGAAGACAGAATCCAACAGGGAGACTCACAGAGTCGAGAAGGGACTTCCAACCCATGGAGCCAGGGAATAATCCCCACCCAGAGCAAGGAGCCAAGAAGGCCTGCCAGCCCAGGAGGCAGCTGTTGAAAGAAGCCCGAGACTCTAACCCAGCCTCAGTCTACTCAACACCTTCAGCATCAAGTCGGTCCTTACCAGCTTCAACAGACGTTTGCCCAGAGCAATGGCTCGGGAGTCAGACTCACCAATGGATCCCCGATCAGTTTGTCAGGACTGAAGACAAAGGCTTCAGACATGCGTACCTAGGGTCCAGAGTGAGAGGTCTGGGGGTCCAGTGATGAATCTGATCCTATTCGAGTCACAGCACCATGACTGTCAGAGAAAAAATACAGTCAATGACACTTGTTAGACGGTGAGGCCGATCTGATTCAGACCATCACAAAGGTATGGGGATCACTGCAGTGGGATTCTACAGTGGGGGACAGAGATCAGGCTCAACTCCATACACAGCACGGGGGGGTGGGAATCTGTACCCAATGAGCAGGGTGAGGGTTAGTGGATGGAAAATTACTACGAGGAAACACGAGGGGTGAAGGAGGCTCTGGCTAAACCCACCTGACGGATTCTTACTGAGGAAGGGCCACGGTGATCAGACATCACCGGGGGTGGGGGGGATGGTGAAGGATGAGGAACTTGATCACATGTTGCAGGTGGGGGGTTCTTGCTAAAACTGGATTTTCCAAGGAGTGCACAGATGGGCCCAGGAGAAGGATCAGCAGCCTGGCCAAAGTTCAGTCAAGCAAACAATCTTTGTTGTGTGCAGCAGAACTGGGGCGGCAACAAACTTATCTCCAGGGCTTAAGGACAAGTCAGGGAGGCAGTGTGCTAGCTGGTGAATTATGATGCGCCATTTAAAGTTCTAAACTCCAGGACCAGACTGTCTAGACTGTTTAAGAGACAGAGAGATTGATGGCTTGCATGCATTTGAATCAGTAACACAGCCAGGCTTTAGCCACATAACCGGGATAGTGTAAAAAGACCCCTCCAGTAAACCTGTGCCTGCGCCACCCTGGAAAGCCGAGGCTTCCCTCATGTCTCAGTGGTTTGTAATCTGAAGACAAAGCACATACCAGCAACTGATAAAGGACCTTGGGGGGCTCTGCCTGGGGGTTTTTGAAGCCCTGATTACCTGTGCTTTCTTCGTCCTGATGTCCTGTATCCTTGACCTTTATGAAAGTCCCCTTAGTGAGCTGCCTGCCACTGTGCTGTGCTGACGGGAGTGGCTGAATCTGCCTAACCCTGGGGTCACGACTGGCAGGTCCATCAGGCTCTTGTTCCATGATAAATCCTCCAACCCAGTCCTTAATAAGAAAAGTGATTATTTTCACCTTCTATCTAACTCGCCCTCTGAATGTATTTTAAATTTGTCCAGCACAGAAAGAGAAAAGGTGTGCTGTTTTCTGCCCCAGAAACCCCCATCCCTGCCAAATACCCCAACGGTAATAATTAGGTACACCCAGCTACAAGGAAACTCCACAGCTTTTACCAGACTCTCAAGGGACTCGTGATCCTAAAAAGAAAGTTAAGAACATTTTTCTAGAGGCAATGGGAGGAAAAAAATAAGCATTTACTCAAATAAAGTCACTCCTTCACTGATAGCTATAATAATAGACTATCCTAACTTGTTTTTTGTGATCATTAGCTTTGATGACTACCTTTTAAAGATACACAAAGACCTGGCAACTCTGACAATTGCCTGGAAAATTATCATTTGCCCACCAATTCAAGAAGCACAGGCGTGTAGACCAGATGTAGCACACAGAGGTACATCACTAGATTTCCAGTCACATGACTTGGATTTGTGCCCTTCTTATAAACTATGTGATGCTAAGTCAGTCAACTAACCTTCCTGAACCTTCATATTCTTTTGCATAAAGCGAGGACCACAAACACTGCTCTACAACCAAATTGTCACAACAATATGACAAACGAGATAAAGGTGATTGAAAACGCTTTACAAGCTGAAGACTAGGCAAACATAAGGAACTATTATTTTATTGAAATAATTTTAACTTACATCTCCTACAGAAAGCACAGGAAAAAATATTTATAGCTATTAGATTTTTGTGCATAATGACATCATTACATTGGAGTCAAGCAGGATCTCAGGAGTCTTGTGAGAATGAAATGAGTAATACACTTAAAAGCACCTGGTGCAGTGTCTGCAACACAGAAAGCCTCTCTGTCTGAAAATATCTGTCACACTGCCTGAAGTCCTGCCCAGGACATCTCACACCCTTTGGCTTAGCATTCTCTTCTAAGATAAAAGGTGTTATTTAAACTTGAGGGTGTTTAAAAATCATCTGGAAGGCTTGTTAAAACACAGGCTGCTGTGACAGCTCCCCCAAACCTTGCTTCATTCTAGGGGTGGACTGGAGAGCGTGCATTTCTAACAAACTCCCAGGTGCTGCTGCTGCGGCTGCTGGTTCACTCTGAGTGGCATTTCCCATCCCATCATTCACATCTCACTGCGAGCAGGACTGTTAGGTGACTTTCTTCCTGAGATCTCTCACTGAAGATATTGGAAGTTTTGCTACATAGAAAAGGGAGAGGAGCACAGGATGGACCACAGGAAGGTGGGGAGCTCAGCACAGTCAGAAGCGTGGCATTTCAATAAGGCAGCAGAAGAACACAGATTACCAAGGTGGGATCAGGTGAAAACATGCCAAGATGAGGGGAAAAGATTAAAAAGGGGAGTGAGACACTACTGTTATGGACTCAGTATTTGTGGTCCCCCACAAATTCCTATGTTGAAGCCCTAACCCCTAGTGTGGCTGTATTTGCAGATGGGGCCACTAAGGAAGCTATGATTAAATGAGGTCATAAGGGTGGGGCCCTGAGCCAACAGGATTAGTGTCCTTATAAGAAGAAACACCAGAAAGCTTGCTCCTCCATCCACCTCCCTCCCCATGCACACAGATTAAGGAGAGGCCCTGTAAGCACCAGCCAGAAGGTGGCCAACTGCAACCCAAGAGGAGAGCCCTCACCACACACCAACCCCTCTGGCACCTTGATCTTGGACATCCGGGCTCCGCTGAGAAAAAAAGACTTCTTTACCCCCTGCTCAATTGTTTCTTGGGTCAATCATGATTGAAAAGTTTTCTTAAATACAACTTTTCTCCTCCTATAATTTAGATTTATTTTCCTTTGCTCTAATGTCCACAGAAATGCAAAGTGGGGCTTTTTCCATACTTCTACTCTTATCACTCTCACCTTTTTATCACTCCACTGAGCAACATCTAACTAGAAAAGAAACCAATCTACTGTTGAAGGAAAAAAAAAAAAATAACATTACTGAAAAGCCAAAGTAAATTAAATTTCTTACTTATTCCTTTCCAAGTGAATAATATGCTCTTTTCCTTCAGCTTGAATGACATAAGATACCTAAATGCACAAAGGAGAAAAGAACAGTAAAACACTATCTTCTAAATTACTTTTCAACAACAGGTATTTATAGGACACTGGAAATTCCATCCTGAATTAAATAATCTGACTGAAACTATTGTATGAAAGAACCTTAAATATGCTCTTAAATAATAAAAATATACTCTGCTCATCCCTACCTTCCTTTAATAACCTATTACAGAAAATCTCCTGCATGTTTATCTAAACTTTTCTTAAATTCATTTATAATTGAGCTATAACTTAAGGGATTGTTTTTATTAAGTCCATCCAGTACGTCTTCCTTTTGTTTAAAGGAAATGAACCTCTTAGTTTCAAGAGATTATCCCTTGTTCTGGTTATCCAAAAGTGAGAACGAATTAATACATTTTTATGATTTTATACCTTCATAACACATTTCAATGGTTCTAGAAGACACTTTTACCCTCACAAGAACATCTGTGAAATCAGGACACATTGTACATGGGTGTAGCAGTCAAATGGGTAGCATTCTGTTTCTTCTTTTTTTTTAAGACCTTTTTTTTTTAAATGGAGGTACTGGGGACTGAACCCACCACCTCATGCATGCTAAGCATGTGCTCTACCACTGAGCTTACATACCCCTACCCCCCTGTTTCTTTCTTAATTAGAGATCCATTAAATAACAGTGTGCCTCACAATGGTGGCGTCTCGGAGTAACAGAGCTGAGATAAGGCCACTTGTGCTTACACATCTCAGCTCGCGGGGTCCTCTTCTCCACCTCAAACACTAAAACATCCTCCCCAGCAACTCACCATTTCATTAACCAGAGCCCTTAATGTGATCTCTAGAACCAGGGGATTCAACTCTGCCTAAATTCTAATAGAACCGATGCTCATAGAGGAATCAACAAATAAGAATATTATCAGAAGTGTCCTCTTAGTCTCCCTACTGCTTCGGGCCTCTGGGTTAACATTCTGCCAAGAAACAGCAGGATCCCCCCTCCTAGGGCACTTCAACGCCTGACTTCTGGGGCCTCTAGACCGAGATCCAGGTCCTACTTCCACATCCTGTGTGCGGACCTCAGGACTCTGCTCTCTGCCTCCGTCTCCACTGAAGCATCAAAATACCAAGTCCCTCCCATCGCCACAGGTCTGGAGTGTGCCTTTCTATCCTTTCTGCTCTCAGCCAAACGTAGGATGCAAAAACATCATTGTCGTCTCCTCTGAGAATTCTGAGAGTCTAGGAATTGTTTCATGATCCCATATTCTTCCCCAAATATCTGCCTCGATTGCTCATTCCCTTCCTTCTGGCCTTCACTGTGCTCAAGGGTCACCTTCTTAGTAAGGCCTTCCCTGACTATCCTATTAAAAAACACAAGCCCCCAGCCCATCACCCCTACCCCCAATTCCAGTGCTCCCCTCCCTGCTTTAATTTTCTCCACTGCACTTATTAGCATCTTAAGTAATCTCTGTTATTAATCTCCACCCACGAGAATGGAAGCCCCAAAGGGGCATGGATTTTATCTGTTTTGTTCACTGCCGTATCCCCTGTGCTTAAGTAGGGCTTCCAACTCTTCTCCAAGTATTTATCGGGGTGCCCGCAAGACACATACTACAACCACAAGTATTCAATGTGTGCGGTCTGATGAAGATCATCAGAGACACCATAACGTGGAAAACACAGTCCCTGCGCTACAAAGTGGAGGAAAGGGGAAAAACAATAAAGAAAATGCAAATTGACTGGGACATTGTGCTGTACACCAGAAACTGACACATTGTAACTGACTGTGCTTCAATAAAAAATAATTTAAAAAAGAAGAAAACACAAATGAATTCTATTCTAAAGGCAGAACAAAATCAAAGAGTAGCATGTCCAGTTTCAAAAGCAAAACAAGGAAAAACTACAAATTGTTCCTCTGGAAGGAGATCTTAGAGTCATTTATTCTTCATTTAAAAAGAAGTAAGTGAAGACAAATGATCTACCCAATTAGTAACCAGAGGGAGGGCTAAAACTAAAAGCTCCTGATGCTAACTCCAGTGTTCTCTTCACTACGTCTCATCCCAAAACAATGCACAAGCTACCTTATAGCTAGAAATAGATCAGCAATTCAGAGGGAAATAAACTAAACTCTCTCTCTCACTACCTGTTACTGTTAAATTAATTACAATAAAGTTAAATTATGCTTCTATAAAGTTGAAGAGTTTGTACAATCCGTTGATAACCAAATACATTATTTCTGAACTTTACAGTAAGAAAAAATAGTATAAAAAATAATTTGGGGTCATTGGTTACCCCGTTAGCATAGTATGTTTCTTCTGATATGGAGATAAAACTCACTTTAGAGCAAACACTCCCAGATAGGAAATATATGCATATAATACACTACTATTCTCCAGTGTCAGTGACGGTACAGCATGAAATATTCTACCTTTTACACGCGAAGAGAGAGGTGAATCCTTATTATAACAAGACCACTGCAACCACCGCCAGTCAGTTAAGGGTCAGAAAACTATGTAACCAGCATCCTACCCTGGTCATAGAATTTTCCTCATCTGACTTTTTCATTTTGTTATGTTTCAAGTTGATTATTTTGTTTTTTGGGGGAAAAAAAAAGCTACTAAGGGTCCATATGTCGCTATGACCAGAATAATGTGCAATGGATATCAGTGCCAAAATCACCGTGGGAAATCACTGCTGAAACTAACACCCTTGTCTTAAAAAAAAGAAAAAAAGTGAAATTTAAATACATCCATATTTCTCAAGAGACAACTTACCTGTTCTGAATGGGGCCTAGGGGCGTCTCTTTGTTCTCTAGTTAATCTCCAAGGAGTTATAATTTCATAAGAAGAGAGATGTGAGGTCTGTGGAAAACCTACAGAAAAGGGAATAACAAATGTTACAAAACAACTGAACCCGAAAAACTACACAGTTCCAAAATATAATGGAAATCAAAAGCTGAACGTTCAAATCACTGAAAACATCATCTGGCATTCCCATATAAAAATATACGTACATGAAGTTTTATAGGAAAACAGCAATGTACCAGGTAAGTATGAGCAGGGAAGAAATATATTTCTTAGAAAAGGATGTCAGCCTTTATCCAAACAGTATACATACAGCAATCATTTTCAAACAATTTTTTGCTATAAACCTTAACCCTCTGTCTTAAAGGAAATCTTAAGGTATAAATAAAAGAAAAAAAAAAACTACTTTTTTTGGAGGAGGGTATGGAGGGAAGGCATGTAGAGCCTGGCACCATTCACTCCTCTCTCATCTCACACCCTCACCCAACGTGAATGACATCCCAGATGGCACTGGGGTACTTCTATGAAATGGCCAAGGACAATAAGAGGGAAAAGTTACTTTTCACTCCTGGTGGATTAACTTTAAGAAATGCACACTTAACAATGCAGTAATTATCTCAAACGAAATTATTGCCATTATCTGTCCTATAAACAAAATCTTGAATAGATAAAATTCATTAACAATGAAGAACTCAGGACAAGCATGCAAGACTTCCTCCCAGTTCCAATCTGGTACAGCTCCCCACACAGTGAAACTGCATCTAAGTGGGGCCTGAGTTTTAAAGTCATCCCTTGATGGGTGTGGGGGGAAGGATAAACTAGGAGTATGGAGGTCACAGATACACACCACTGTATATAAAATAGATAAGCAACAGGGACTTCCTGTATAGCACAGGGAACTATATTTAATATCTTATAATAATCTATAATGAAAAAGTCTGAATACATATATATATAACTGAATCACTTTGCTGTACACTGAAACTAACAAAATATTGTAAATCAACTCTGCTTCAATTTAAAAAAAAAAGTAAGATCCACTTTAAAAAAAATTGAATGAAAGAACGAGCAGAAAGCCATTTCTGGTTCATTGTCACTGAGATGGTCAAGGAGGATTTATCTCTAAATAAGGAGTTTTATTGTTAGGTTCTAATTTTGTATTCTTGATATTTTTGATATTATTAAAGGTGTTATATAATCACATATTTAAAACAATTAGATACCTAGGGGAAAAAAAATAGTCATCACTTCAGCAAAGTTTGGATTTAACTAAAATGGCCCATGGAAATCCCTCAGGAAGACACAACCCAGGTTGGATGCTGACACCTAGTCTCTCATACACTCTACACAACCTATTCTTCTCCTTCCAGCATCACTGCCGATGGCACATGTTTGTTCAGCGAATGTGATGCAGTAGATGGTCACCATCTAAGGACCATGGATGAAAAATTTACATGTCTCTACATTTCCACATATCAAAATCAGATTCGGTATGAGGAGGCTTAAGAATGGCGTACACAGGAGGGACAGAGTCACAGCCTCCACTCAGTGGGGATCAATTTAGGAAAGAAGTTCATTAAGTGGAATTTCTTGAACAAATACCATGAAAAGGAGGAAGAGGGGACTGTTATAAATTAAGGAGCTATACAGCCAAATGTAAGAGCTGAACCTATTTGGATCCCAATTCAAATAAATCAACAGAAAAAAACAAATTCTGAGACAATCAGGGAAATTTCAACACCGTGTAGATAGGTGATTTTATATATATATATATATATGTATATATCTCTGAATCACTATGCTGTGCGCCAGAAATTAACACAACAGTGTAAATCAAATAATTTTAAGAAAATGAGCAGGTACATATTGAAATAGCTCTCATTCTGAAACATAAGTGACTTTATAAGGTCACCCAGCCAGTTTCAGGCCAGGACTGAAACTATGAATCTTTCACCAAGATTGTTAGCAAAGAACGAATGTCCGGTATAGGAATACAAGATACGTTCTTTCCTCTCTTCCATTTTAAAGCACAATTCTTGTTTTGGAGCCACAATTAATCACTTATTTTTAACAGGCTTTCAAAACTATACCACCCAAAAATAACTTCTATATTAAGAGCTGTTACTCTGATACTGGCTCCTCGGTTTTAAAATCCAAGCATCCACTTTCTGAGCTCCGTAAGGAGTTCTAAAACACCATTAAAAAAATGCACATATTTGGTTCTGTCATTCAAAAGCAATATACACTAGTTGTATGAAAATCCTCCTTCCTATGTTTTTTTCCAAATTGCTTTATCTCTGATTGTGGCTCTTTTTTTTTTTTTTTCCTGTTCCTACCTTGCATAGATTTTTCCCCCCAATTCCTGTTACTTTTTGTCTTTAATTCCAAATGGTAGCAACTTCTCATGGGAAATCAAAAGAACAAGTTTCCCATGTCACTATAAAGGCAGCGCATCAACATTATTTGTACTGTAAAGCTTCAACCTCAGCACTGAAGCTGACATTTGGGGACAGGAAATTCTTTGTGGTGGGTGTTCTTCTGTGCGATGTGGGATGGCCAGCAGCGTCCAAGAGCCTGCCCCGCCATAGGCCAGAAAGCATCACGAGTGTGACAACTGAAAAGGAAAAAAAAAAAAAAAAAAGGCATCCCCCAGATGACTTTGGGGGGCAAAAATCACTTGTTGAAAACCACTGGTATATAGTTCACAATGAAAACGAAAATCTTAGTACAACCAGCTCTGTGGAAAATACAAACTGTTATATAAGAACTTGACAGGATAAGCGCACCATCAAAAAATCCCATTACCAGAAAACATGGGCTGGAAATAAAAAGAAGAATTGAAACTTAAAGCATTTTAAACATAGTAAAAGAAAGGAAAAGGTTCGTGTTCGTTGCATTTCTTTCTTCCTCTACCTCCACAGATACTTTTATGTACTGTGTTTTGGAAGAAGTCTATGGTTTGTAACAGTATCTGTGAAACTGAATCCCCCTAAAAGCTAGTTCCCTTACGGAGTTCATGATGAATCTCTCCATCTAAAATTCTACTCCTTTTCTGGTCACCTCTGGCCGCAATCCAGTGCTAACTAATACTTATCAACCAGTCAGAGAACTAAAATGACTAATGTTGATAACATCGTTGATGTAGTAAGACTGCTGTAGGGACCATCAACAAACTCAGGGTGTTTCTCCAGGGCAAGAGATCACAGGCCCCAGCTATGGATAACCTGGCCAGATAATCACAAACCAGAGGCATTCTGACTCCCAGAAGCACTACTCTGAAATGTCACAGGATGATGGTTAATCCCGGCACCTTTGTTCTTCCCCTTTAAAGGAAAAAAAAAAAAAAAAAAAAAAAAAAAAACCCTAACTCTAGGGAGTGGATCTGAGACTTGTCTCCCTCTCCCCCTTGCTTGGCGCCCTGCAACAAATCCTTACTTCGCTGCAAACACCCGCTGTCAGAGTTTGGCTTTTCTCGATCACAATTGCAGCAGAGGGAAATAAGTGAAAAGAATTCTACCTAATTGCAAAGCAAATAAATCTGAACCCTCAGCCAGGGGATTTTCGCCTTTCCTTCCGCCTACTATGTAAACAAAGAGCCACCCTTAAGTACTTTCACTATAGAAAATAAACCTGGGTTCCACATACAGGATGAATAAATCTGTTGTCTGAACGATTTCTTGAAGAGAGATTGTTGTTAGATCCAGAAATCACTGTTACTCTGAGCCATGTATTTCCATTCCGTTCCAAGGCCAATCCCAAATAAACATATATTATATATAAGAACTATCTTCAAACACAATTAAAATTTCCACTGCTATGTCCAACAATGCTTACATTTTGTGTTTTATATATATATATATTTTTTTTTTTACATTTACCCATGTTTCCATTCAAAAAGAAACAGGACGTCTGCTATGGTTTGTTTGCAAGTGGTCCTTTGGGAAAAACACTCACCATTTATAAGATTTAAAGCTCTAGAGAATTTAAATTCCTCTACCAAGGAATTTAAGATTCTTGAAACAAAAGGCAGTCTTACTCATCATGTGTTTCCTGCACTGGAACCGTTGATTCTCCAAAGATGTGTATTGAGTAAATGACCTCTTCTGATCTTGACAGCTGTACACACATAGCTCTCATAATTGGCAATTAGCATATACAACCTAAAATCTGCTTTATTTTTTATGATCAGCATCTTTCATTTCAATTTTCCACAAACCCACCTGGCTCACCACACTGGTCACGTTAATGGCAACACTCTCTCTCACTTTACTGCCATTCCACAGACTGCTTACTCTCACCTCTTAAGCAGCTGGGATTGGAACGTCTATTCCTAACAAGATTCCGACGTGTCAGTGAACGTGGTACAGGCTCTCCAGGGCTCTACTCGAGGAGCTACTAAAGGAGGAGGGGTGGGGGGGAACCCTCCAAAAATGAGTTAAACCATAAAGAAATCTCATTAAAAGGAAAATGTGTCAAAGGGAAAGAGGCATTTCCCATGTACGGGGATGGGTTTTTGTCCTACAATATGACAAATGTCTGGAGGTGGCACCCTTTCTACTTATTGTAAGCTGAAATACTCTAATTCTTAGGTTAAAATCAATATAAACAGATACAAAAACAACCGCGTGTTTAAAAACTGAAGAAATTGAATGCATGTCTCAGATTCCCAAATTTACTCTTAAAAAGATGTGTTACCCCACATCTGATCACTTTGGGAAAAGGATCTGACTAAAATAACACTGTCGCAAAATGAAAAATAAACTACAATAATATCTTGATATGTAAACAAGACTATGCAATTCAAAGTGTAACTCAAATTTGGTTGTGTCCACGCTGGTCCCATTCAAAGGTAGGGTCATGGGGGGTTAGTTACTGTGATACTAAGAGGACTAGATTTACTTGTGAGGCAGTCCCGTACGACTGACGCAAAGGATGGCTCCAAGACCCTAAGACTCTACCATATACTAAGAATCAGAGGGAAAAAAAACAAAAGGAAGAAATATCACGAGGCTATCTGCATTTGAGCCTGTGGCTATTTCAAAAAAGTTTCCAGTTACATAAACCTTGCATCTTGGAGGGGACTCTATAATAAACCAGGATTTTTAACAAAAAAAAATTAATATAAAGTCAACTTTGGTAAGAGAAAATTTAAAGTGTGTTTTGAAAACTGTCTTGGAACCTAGCAACTTGTTCTGTACTTATTTTAGTTGTAAATGTTTTTATTTTCTACATAAAAGTGTGAAACCCAAATTATCTTTAAATTTAAAAGACTACATCCTCCTTTGTAGCACCAACGCAAACATACCAAATTCAAATAACCCACAGGCACCTAAAATCAAAATTAGTATGAACCTAAGTTCTTACCATGAGCTTCTTTTATAGTGATTCACCATGAGTAAGCTTTAAAATTCATTTCCTCTAGAATTCTAGTTTAAAAAAAAAATTCTAGATCTGCACATCACAATTACTACCTTAAAAGAGAAAATGGGATGAGGTTTCATACCAGATTCCTTTTGCTATTTTTCACAATGATACAAAATTACCTTTGTCAGCCCCAGCTTAAAAAAAAAAAAAGTTTACTGTAAGTGTCAGCTTTGTGGAATTTATACTGCATTTCCTCATTGACACAATGTTCTAAATGGTAACAGAAATCCTATTGAAACCTATTTAACTCCTAGTGTAACTGATGTGTGGGTGATACTTACTCAGTACTTAAATTCCTCTTTTTCATTAGGGGAAAGCATTTTCAGTGCATGTTTTAAACATCCTGTATTGCAAAAATTCAGTCAGCTGACTTTGGAAGAACATTCCCGTAGGGAAACATGAGTTGACTCACCGCAGACTATTACAGAAGCCTCTTAACTGGTCTCTCCCGGCCTCTCTCTCCCTCCTATAGTCTACCCTCCACTGGGTAGCCAATTATATTAACTGCAAATCCAATTACCACACACCCCTATTTAAAAACCTGGTTGCCCAAAGAACTTGCTACAGGGTAAAGTCCAAACCACAGAGTCACAGAAGACTCTCCCCAACTCACCTTATCTTTCCCCTGCCTCCCCTTCATTGAAGACTTTCTGGCGCTATTCCCATCATTCCCTAACAAGTCATGTCCTTTCACCCCTCTATACTCATGCAAAAACTCTCTCTTCTGCTTAGCATGCATTCGTATTCCTTTACTTGACCATTTGCCTATATAGATCAATTCAAATATCACTTTCTAGATGAAGCCTTCCCCAACATCCCTCAAAGAGACTTAGTACCTTTGGTCACGCTGTGCCCCTCCACAAGCACTGACCTTAGGGTTTACAGGAGTTTGATAAACGCTGACTAACTTTTGAAAACATATACATTTTGAAATGAGGAACTGGTCATAAACTGTTACAGCCACAGTGAAAAAATAAATGCATATTCCAACTATCTATATGCAGGTATGTAATAATCCATACATAAACATCAAAATTAGTCTTATTTATAGTATTTGCAAACAGAATCATGGATTACTAAAATTCCAGATGTGTAAACTTCCCCTTAAATGTTGGTAAAAGTTAACTAGTGGAGAATACCACAGCAAAAATAGTCTTCACCAGAAAAGATCTGGTAGCTTCCCATTCAATAAAGTTTCAGCACTGAGAGCCTCAAAATGCCCGCAATAGGGCAAATTTACTTAACTGAGAAAGAATAAACCAAAGATAAGAAAATAACTAATTAGTTTCCTGAAGGTCGGCAGTCCTGCATTGAAACCTCCCATCATCACCTTTGAACAACTCTCAAGACTACGATTTAGTAGAGACCCCCATTCTCCATCACACTCTATGTCTGATAAAGAAACAACAGCCATGCAAACAATAATTTAGTACAGGAGCCAAAACAAATAAAGAAGTTGTTCCCAGAAAGAAGCTAGAATTTAGCGACCGGTTTCCACTAGGTTTGGGCATGTCCAATGTAAATACCTTACATATTCAAGGGAAGTTTCACAATTCAAGTGATTTTACATAAATGATTTGCTTCTTACGGCAATCCTGTGAGTTAAGCAGAGCAAGCAAGGATTGTCTGGATTTGAGACATTACGAACCCAAGAAAAACGAAAATAAAACACTGGCTATAGAAATAAATGTAGCACTTCGTTCCCAAAAAAGAAGTATTCTTACTACAACAAAATGGCCCGAGAGAAATAAGCAATCTTCCCCACCCCTCTTCTTTATTCTATCGCTAAATTTAGCTCTATGTACCTCCGGGTGACTCCGCTAATGAACTGGACATCAAAAATTCAAATCATGACAACCTGGAGCAAAAGTTCCATCTCCCGGCCTCATTTACTCTACAAGCAACACCAAGCTCCATTTATCAGAGCACTTCTCAAGCCCAAGGCGTGCACCCAGCCTCCAAAGCTCTCAGCCGAGTCCCCGAGGTCAGGGTCCCGAGTCGCCCAGGAAGGGTCTGGGGACCCAGCTTTGCACGAGATGGGGGTAGGGCGCACCGCCAAAGGCTCTGCCCAGCAGGAGACGGAGGACGAGGAACCCCAGAAGGGTTTGGGGGTCCCGAACACTGTCCTCACACGGCTAAGCAGCTCCGCCTCCCCGACTCCAGGTCCGGTCGTCAGGCCAGGCCCCTCCACCCCCAGGCACCACAGGGTGACTCCAAACATCCCAGCCCTAGGAAACAAAAATCCCGAAGGTCTCCAGGGGCGGACACCCACCTGACCGAGCCCCACCGAGGGCTGGGCTCACCAAGCCGAACAACAGCAGCCACTGGAAGCAGAGGGTCCCAGAGGGCGCGCTCGATCCCATCTCGGCCGGAGTCCTCGACAGGTTCCACTAAACACTCGTCGCCCCTACCCCCGCCCGCTCCACCGCTTCCCAGCCCCGCCGGGGCCCCAGAACTGGCAGCGAAGCGCGCGCTCCGCACTGACGCAACTCGGCCCCGGTCCGAGCTCGCTCCCGACACGGCGCCGGCTGCACTGACGTAGGGAGAAATCCGTTCACGGCGGGAAAATGGGCTTTCTATCCGGACGCGGAGACCCGCACCAGTCCGCCCGGCGCGTCACCCTCCTCCCCGCCCGGGCCCGCCCCCGCCCCGCCTGGGCCCGCCCCCGCCCCGCCCAGGCCCGCCTCCTTCGGGGGTCGAGAGAACCCATTGGAGGAAGCGCTCGGCACAAAAGAAGGCGGAACTTCAGGTCCAGAAGCGGAATTGAGAGGCTGTAGCGAAGCGCAGCACCGCCCCCTGCGCAGCCTTTTCTGATTGGTTGGCGGGGTTGACGGGGTCGAGCTGCGCTCCCATTGGCTGTTTGGCGGCGAGGAGAGGGGGGGCTACGCGGAAAGGCCTGACGGAACAGAGCTTGGGGTCAGCTGTGCCGGCCCGGGTTTGCGATTAAAGCTGGGTCTCCGCCCCTGGGCCTGGGAAGATGGTGCTGGGGGGTTGCCCGGTGAGTTATTTACTTCTGTGCGGCCAGGCGGCTTTGCTGCTGGGGAACCTACTTCTGCTGCACTGTGTCTCTCGGAGCCATTCGCACAACACCACCGCTGAGCCCGAGCTCACATCGGCTGGCGTCGCCCACCCGGAGGGCTCCCCCGGCGCGGCGAGCTGGGAATATGGCGACCCCCACTCTCCAGTCATCCTTTGCTCTTACCTGTAAGCTGCCCAGTCGTCGAGGCGGGTGGAGATGGAGATGGGGCCTGGGATGCAAGGGTGTTGTGCGGGGAGAGGAGGGGAGGGGGGCTGCCTTTTTTTCCCTAAACGCTCTTCACCTGAGGACCTGATAGGCAACACCTGGGAGGTAAATAGCGTGGCAGGTTTCTCAGTCCTCTCACCCATGCAGGGAAAAGCCCTGTGTGTTGGTAGCAGATCGTTCAGGATCCCCAAAGAGGAGAAGTAGGGAGAAGTGACATGTAGACACCGGAAGAAGGGTACGAGATTGTGGCTTCTTTGTCCTACTCCCTTTAACCGGAGAAGCCGACGCAGGTGCTGGTACTGAGGCCACAAATGGAGTTAATTACTTGTCCCTACAAGGCACTTCCTTTAAAATGTATATATATTATATACATGCGGGTATATGTATGTGTGTGTGTGTGTGTGTGTATGTATCTCCTTACCATTGCAAAACCAAGTCAAAAAATTTTTTATTGCAGTATAGTCAGTTACAGTGTATCAGTTTCTGGTGTACAGCATGTCCCAGTCATGCATATGTGTGTGTGTGTGTGTGTATGTGTATATATATACACACATATATATATACATACACATATATATATACATGCACATATATATACATTTGTTTTCATATTATTTTTCATTAAAGGTTGTCACAGATATTGAATATAGTTCCCTGGGCTATACAGCAAAAATTTGTTTTATCTATTTTTATATATAGTGGTTAACATTTAAAAATCTCAAACTCCCAAATTTATCACTTCCCACCTCCTTTCCCCCAGTAACCATAAGATTGTTTACTGTCTGCGAGTCTGTTTCAGTTTTGTAGATGAGTCCTTTAGTATCCTCTTTTCTCTTTTTTCAATATTCCACATATGAGTGATAGATGGTATTTTTCTTTCTTTTTCTGGCTTGATTCACTTAGAATGATGACCTACAGGTCCATGTTTCTGCAAATGGCATTATTTTGTTTTTTTATCTCTGAGTAGTATTCCATTGTGTATATACCACAACTTCTTTATCCAGTCATCTGTTGATGGACATGTAGGTTGCTTCCATGTCTTGGCTATTGTATATAGTGCTGCTGTGAATATTGGGATGCATGTGTCTTTTCGAATTAGAGCCCCCTCCAGATATATGCTCAGGAGTGGGATTGCTGGATCATAGGGTAAGTCTATTTTTAGTTTTTTGAGGATTCTCCACACTGTTTTCAAAAATGGCTGCACCAAACTGCATTCCCACCAACAGTGTAGGAGGGTTCTCTTTTCTCCACAGCCTCTCCAGCATTTACTGTTTGTGGACTTTTTAATGATGGCCTTTCTGACTGGTGTGAGATGATACCTCATTGTAGTTTTGATTTGCCTTTCTCTGATAATTAGTGATATTGAGCATTTTTTCATGTGCCTATTAGCCATTTGTATGTCTTCATTGGAGAATTACTTGTTTAAGTCTTCTGCCCATTTTTGGATTGGGTTGGTTTTTTTTTAATTATTAAGTTGTATGAGCTGTTTATATATTCTGGAAATTAAGCCTTTGTCAGTCACATCATTTGCAAATATTTTCTTCCATTCTGTAGGTTGTCATTTTGTTTTGCTTATGGTTTCCTTTGCTATGCAAAAGCTTGTGAGTTTAATTAAGTCCTATTTGTTTATTTTTGCTTTTATATCTATTGCCTGGGTAGACTGCCCTAGGAGAACATTGCTAAGATTTATGTCAGAGAATGTTTTGCCTGTGTTTTCTTCCAGGAGATTTATATTGTCTTTCTTATATTCAAGTCTTTAAGCCATTTTGAGTTTATTTTTCTGTGTGATGTGCTGGAGTGTTCTAACTTCACTGATTTAATGGGGCTGTCCAGTTTTCCCAACACCAATGCTGGAGAGATTGTCTTTTCTCCATTGTATATGCTTGCCTCTTTTGTCAAAGATTAATTGAGAATACATCTGTGGGTTTATTTCTGGGCTTCCTATTCTGTTTCATTGATCCATATGTCTGTTTTTGTACCAGTACTGTGTTGTTTTAATTATTGTAGCTCTGTAGTATTGTCTGAAGTCTGGGAGGGTTTCTCCTCCAGCTTCGTTCTTTTTCTTCAGTATTGCTTTGGCAATTCTGGGTCTTTTGTGATTCCATGTAAATTTTGGGGTTACTTGTTCTAGTTCTTGAAAAATGTCCTGTGTAATTAAATCTGTAGATTGCCTTCAGCAGTATGGCCATTTTAACAATACTGATTCTTCCAACCCAAGAGCATGGGCTATCTTTCCATTTCTTCAAGTCATCTTTAATTTCCTTAATCAGTGTTTCGTAATTCTCCATGTATAAGTCTTACACCTCCTTGGTCAGATTTATTCCTAAGTGTTCTATTGTTTTGGATATGATTTTAAAAGGGATTGTTTCTTTACTTTCTTTTCCTGACATTGCATTGTTAGTGTAAAGAAATGCAACTGATTTCTGTATGTTAATCTTGTATCCTGCTAACTTGCTGAATTCTTTTGTCAGCTCTAGTGGTTCTTGTGTGGAACTCTTAGGGTTGTCTATATATAGTATCATCCGCATATAGTGACAATTTTACATCTTCTCTTCCAATTTGGATCCCTTTTACTTTTTCTGTTGCCTGATTGCTGTGGCTAGGACTTCCAACACTATGTTGAATAGAAGTGGTGCGAGTGGGCAGCCTTGTCTTGTTACAGGTTTTAGTGGGAAGACTTTTTTCACCATTGAGTACTATGCTAGCTGTGGGTTTATCATAAATTGCTTTTATTATGTTGAGATATACCCAGTTTGGTAAGAGTTTTTATCATAAATGGGTGTTGAATTTTGTTAAGTGCTTTTTCTGCATCTGTTGAGATGATCATGTGATTTTTGTCCTTTCTCTTGTTGATATGATGTATCACATTGATTGATTTGCATATGTTGAGCCACCCTTGTGTCCCTGGGATGAACCCAACTTGATCATGGTGTATAATCTTTTTTATGTGCTGTTGGATTCTGTTTGCTAATATTTTGTTAAGGATTTTTGTATCTATGTTCATCAATGATATTGGCCTTTTTTTGGTAGTGTCTTTGTCTGGTTTTAGTATCAGGGTGATGGTTTGGGAGTATCCCCTCCTCTTCAGTCTTTTGGAAGAGTTTGAGAAGGACTGGTATGAGTTCTTTGTATGTTTGGTAGAATTCCCCAGTGAAGCCTTCTGGTCTTGGACTTTTGTTTGCAGGGAGGCTTTTTATTGCTGATTCTATTTCATTTGTATTGATTGGTCTGTTCAAATGATCTGTTTCTTCTTGATTCAGTTTTGTTGGGCTGAAACAATGCAATGTTTCTAGAAAGTTGTCCATTTCTTCTAAGTTGTCCGATTTATTGCCATGTAGTTCATAGTATTCTCTCATGATTTACTGTATTTCTGTGGTATTGATTGTAATTTCTCCATTTTCCTTTCTTATTTTTTTTTTACCTGTGTTCTCTCTCTTCTTCGTTGTGAGCCTGGCCAGAGGTTTGTCAATTTTGTTTACTCTTTCAAAAAACCAGCTCTTGGTGAGATTGATTTTTTTCCTATTCTTTTTTTAAATCTCTATTTTATTTATTTCCTCCCTGATCTTTATTATTTCTTTCCTTCTGCTGACTTTAGGTTTTGTTCTTCTTTTTCTAACTTTTTTAGGTGGTGGGTTCAGTTGCTCATTTGAGATTGTTCTTGTTTTTGAGAAAGGCCTGTACCACGAGGAACTTCCTTCTTAGGACTGTTTTTGGTGCATCCCGTGCATTTTGTGTGGTTGTGTTTTCACTGTCATTTGTCTCAAAGTATTTTTTAATTTATTCTTTGATTTCATCACTGATCCATTGGTTTTGGGGGGGCATATTGTATAATCGCCATGCTGCTGTTTTTCTTCTCCTTTGTTTTTCTGTGGTTGATTTCTAGTTTCATGACATAGTGGTCAGAAAAGATGCTTGAAATAATTTCTATCCTCTCAGATTTGTTGAGGCTCCTTTTGTGCCTGAGTGATTGGACATGACCTATCCTAGAGAATGTTCCATACACACTTGGAAAGAATGTATATTCTGTTTTGGGGGGATATAGTATCCTAAAAATATCAACCAAGTTCAGCTGTTTGATTGTGTCATTTAGTTTCTCCATTGCCTTATTGATTTTCTGTCTGGGAAATCTATCCCATGATGTTAATGAGGGATTCAAGTTTCCTACTATGATTGTGTTCCCATCAATTTCTCCTTCTATATCTGTTAGTATTTGCTTTATGTATTTAGGTGCTCCTATATTGGGTGCATGTATGTTAAGGAGTGTAGTATCCTCATCTTTTATTGCTCCGTTAATCGTTATGTAGTTTCCTTCTTTATCTTTATGGACTTTGTTTAAACTCTATTGTGTCTGAAATCAGTATTTGCTTTCTTGTGGTTTCCATTCATTCTCTCGTTTCCATCTATGTGTGTCCTTCACCCTAAAGTGAGTCTCTTGTATACAGCATATTGTAGATTCTTGTTTTATTATCCAATCTGGAACTCTGTCTTTTGACTGGAGCATTTAGTCCGTTGACATTTATGGTAATTATTGGTAAAGGTGTGTTTATTGCCATTTTGAACTTAGTTTTCCAGTTGATTTGGTATTTCTTATTTGTTCCTTTCCCTTTTTCTTTCTGTGGTTTGATAAAATTTTTTTGTATTATCTTGGTTTCTTTTTGGGTTTTGTGACTCTGTGCTTTTGGTTTGTGGTTACCATGTTTTTAAAGTATGCTAACCCATTACTATATCTGTTTGCTTTAAACCAATAGTCATGTAAGCTCAAACACATCCTAAAAGGAAAGAAAAAAGTATATATTTTCTTGCTCCCCTCTCGCATCTTTAATGGTTTTGATGTCCTCTTTTACATCTTCATGTTTATTCATTTGCAATTCATTGTAGTTATCACATTTCCAATTATGGTTTTCTCCTTTCTATAGTTTCCTGCTTCTTTTCTATTTAAAGTAGACCTTCCAGTATTTTGTTTAGGGTAGGTTTAGTATTGCTGAATTCTTTTAGTTTTCGCTTATCTGTGGAAGTCTTTCTCTCTCCTTCTATTCTAAAGGATAGTCTTGTTGGATTGAGTATCCTAGGTTACAGCTTTTTCTCATTCAGGACTTTGACTATATCTTGCCACACCTTTGTGGCCTGCAATGTTTGTGCTGAGAAATCCTTATGGGCATTCCCTTGTAACTTATGGGCATTCCCTTGTAACTAACTCTTTGTTTTTCTCTTGGTGCCTTTAGAACGATTTATCTTTAACTTTGGCCATCTTAATTATAACATGTCTTGGTGTGGGTCTATTTGGTTCTTCTTGTTTGGTACCATCTATGCTTCCTGTCCTTGGATATCTGATTCCTTCTTTAGATTTGGGAATTTTTCAGTTACGATTTTTTTCAAATACCTTTTCATATCTTTTTTTCTTAACTTCACCTTTATTGTGGTATAGTTCCTGTACAGTAAACTACACATATTTCAGATATACACTTTGATGAATTTTGATAGATGTATACACCAGTGAAACCTCTACTGCAATCAAGAAGGCTAACATTTCCATCACTCCCCAAGAGGTGCAATTTTGGAATTCCCAATTTATCCCTTCCCTCCCCCTTTAACCGCTAGTAACCATAAGTTTGTTCTCTGTTTGTAAGTCTGCTTCTGTTTTGTAGATAATTTCATTTGTGTCCCTTTTTTTAAGATTCCACATATAAGCAATATCATATGGCATTTTTCTTTCTCTTCCTGGCTTCCTTCCCATAGAATGATGATCTCCAGGTCCACCTATGTTCTGCAAATGGCATTATTTTATTTTTTATGGCTGAGTAGTATTCCATTGTATATATATACACCACATCTATATCCAGTCATCTGTTGATAGACGTTTGGGTTGTTTCCATGTCTTGGATATTGTAAATAGTGCTGCAATGAAAACTGGGGTGCATGTGTCTTTTTGAATTATATTTTTCTCCAGATAAATGCCCAGGAGTGGGATTGCTGGATCATATAGTAAGTCTATTTTTAGTCTTTTGAGAAGTGTCCATATTGTCCTACATAGTGGCTGCACCAAGTTACTTTCTCACCAACAGTGTAGGGGAATTCCTTTTTATCCACACCCCCTCCAACATTTATCGTTTGTGGCCTTTTTAATGAAGGCATTCTGACTGGTTTGAGGTGGTATCTCATTGTAGGTTTGATTTGCATTTCTCCAACAATTAGTGATGTTGAGCATCTTTTCATGTACTTGTTGGCCACCTGTATGTCTTCTTTGGAGATATGCCTATTTAGGTCTTCTGCCCATTTCTTGATTGGGTTGCTTCTTTTTTTTTCATATTAAGGTGTATGAGCTGTTTGTATATTTTGGAAATTAGTCCCTTGTTGGTTGCATCATTTACAAACATTTTCTCACGTTCTGTAGGTTGTCTTTTCATTTTGTTGATAGTGTCCTTAACTGTGCAAAAGCTTTTAAGTTTAGTTAGATCCCACTTGTTTATTTTTGCTTTTATCTCCATTACTCTAGGAGTTGCTTCAAAAACTATATTGCTGTGATTTATGTGCAAGAGTGTCCTGCCTATGATTTACTCTAGGAGTTTTATAGTATCTGGTCTTACATTTAAGTCTATAATCCATTTTGAGGTTTTTGGTATATGGTGTTAAAGAATGTTCTGATTTCAGTCTTTTCTAGACAACTGTCTAGTTTTCCCCACACCATCTACTGAAGAGACTGTCATTTCTCCATTGTATATTCTTGCCTCCTTTGTTGTAGATTAATTGACCATAAGTACATGGGCTTATTTCTGGATTTTCTATCCTGTTCCATTGATCTGTGTGTCCGTTTTTGTGCCAGTACCATACTGTTTTCGTTACTGTATCTTTCTAGTATACTCTGAAGTCAGGGAGGGTGTTTCTCCCAGCTCCATACTTCTTTTTCAAGATTGTTTTTGCTATTCAGTGTCTTTTGTGTTTCCATACAAATTTTAACATTTTTTGTTCCAGCTCTGTGAAAAATGTCCCTGGGCATTTGGTAGGGATTGCACTAAGTCTCTTTATTTCCTGGGGTACTATAGCCATTTTAACAATATTGAGTCTTCGAATCCAAGAACATGGTATATCTTTCCATTTGTTTATGTCGTCTTCAGTTTGTTTCATCAGTGTCTTATAGTTTTTGGAGTACAAGTCTTTTGCCTCCTTGGATAGGTTTGTTCCTAGGTATTTTATTCATTTTGGTACAATGGTGAATGGTATTGTTTCCTTAATTTCTTTTTCTGCTATTTTGTTGTTAGTGTATGGAAATGTAACTGATTTCTGTGTATTAATTTTGTATCCTGCAACTTTACCAGATTCACTGATGAGTTGTAGTAGTTTTCTGGTCACTTCTTTCGGGTTTTCTATGTATGGTATCATGTCATCTGCAAACAGTGACAGTTTTATTTCTTCATTTCCAATTTAGATTCCTTTATTTCTTTTTATCCTCTGATAGCTATGGCTCAAACTTCCAAAACTAAGTCGAATAAAAGTGGCAAGAGTGGGCGTCCTTGTCTTGTTCCTGATCTTAGAGGAAATGCTTCCAGCTTTTCCCCATTAAGTATGATGTTAACTGTGGGTTTGCCATAGACATCCTTTATTATCTTGAGGTATATTTAGTGAATGACCACTTCTGGAGAGTTTTCATTGTAAATGGATATTGAATTTTATCAAAATATTTTTCTGTATCTATTGAGATGATTTTGTGGGTTTTATTCTTCAGTTTCTTAATGTGGTGTATCACATTGATTGACTTGCAGATTTTGAAAAATCCTTGCATCCCTGGGATAAATCCCACTTGATCGTGGTGTATGATCCTTTTAATGCATTATAGGAGTCAATTTGCTAGTATTTTGTTGAGGATTTTTGCATCTATCTTCATAAGTGATATTAGCCTGTAATTTTCTTTTTTTGTGGTATCTTTGTCTAGTTTTGAAATCAGGGTGATGATGGCCTCATAGAATGGTTTTCGAAGTCTTCCTGCCTCTGGAATTCCTCTTGGAATACTTTCAGAAGGATAGGTATTAACTTTTCTGTAAATGTTTCATAGAATTCCCCTGTGAAGCCATCTGGTCCTGAACTTTTGTTTGTTGGGAGTTTAATTACTGATTCAATTTCAGTACTGGTAATTGGTCTGTTCATACTGTCTATTTCTTCCTGGTCCCGTCTTGGTAGATTGTACCTTTCAAAGGACATGTCCATTTCTACATTGTCCTTTTTGTTGGCATATAGTTGCTCATAGTAACTTATTATCATCTCTTACATTTCTGTGGTGTCTCTCCCTTCTGGCCTGTAGAGTTTCTGCTGGAAAATCAACTAATAACTTTATTGGACTTCCTTCCCTCATATGTTACTTGTTGCTTTTCTCTTGCAGATTTTAATATTTTTTCCTTATCCTTAATTTTGACAATTTGATTACTATGTGCCCTGGTGTGTTCCTTTTTGGGTTGATCCTGTGTGGAACTCTCTGCACTTCCTGGACTTGGGTGACAGTTTCCTTTCCCAAGTTAGGGAAGTTTTCAGTTATTACCACTTAAAAAATTTTCTCACCTCTCTCTCTCCTCTTTCTGGGACCCCTATAATATGAATATGAGTGCACTTCATGTTGTCCAGAGTTCTCTTAAACTATCCTCATTTCTTTTCATTATTTTTTCTTTTTTTCCATTCTGTAGTAGTGATTTCCACTAGTCTGTCTTCTAGCTCATTGTTCCATCCTTCTGCCTCATTTAGTCTATTCTTGGTTCCTTCTAGTGTGTTAATTCATTTCAGTGATTTTATTCTTCAACTCTGTTTAGATGTTCTTTACTTTTTTCAACTCTTTGCTAAAACTTTCACTGTGTGCATCTCTATTCCTCTTGAGTTCTCTAGACATCTTCTCTATCATTCATCTAAACTCTTTCTCGGATAGATTGCTTGTTCCCTCATCACTTATTTTTTCTTTTGGGGTTTTATCTTGTACCTTGGCCTAGAAGATATTCCTCTGCTGCCTCGTATCATCTATCTTTCTATTTGATTTTTAGGTAGGTCAGTTAAATTTCTTGACCTTGGAGAAATGTCCCTCTTCTCTCTGTGGGAGACATCTTATGCATCCCAGCAGTACACTCCTCTCTTGTCACTCAAGGGCCAGGGTCCAGCCAGTCCCCGGGTAGTCCAGCCTGTTGTTTTGGGATTGTTGTTTTCTTATTTCTGTTATCTGCCACCTGGTGGATGAGACTGGACTAGAGGCTTATGCAGGTTTCCTGGCAGGAGCAGTGGGAGTGCCTGCCCACTGCTGGGTGAAGCTTGGTCCTGGTCCTCTGGTGGGTAGAGCCATGTCTCAGGGCATGTCTAGAGGTGTTTGTGGCTCAGGAAGTTTGCTGATGGTCGAGGCTGCATTCTCACCCCATATGTTGTTTGGCCTGAGGCTTCCCAGCACTTAAGCCTAGAGGCTGTTGAGTGGGTCTAGGGGTTGGTGCCAGTGATCCAGTCAAGATGTCAGCCTCCAGGGAAGCTCATGTAAATGAACAGTCCCAGAATGTCCGCCACCAGCTTTTATGTCCCCTGAGCGAACCCCAGCCATCCCCTACCTCCCTAAAAGCCCTTCCAAAACCCGCAGGCAGGTCTGGCCTAGGTTCCTATGAAATCGCTGCCTCTGCCCCTGGACCTGGCACCTGCGAGATTCTGTGTGCGCTTCCCCAGAGCATAAAGTTTCTGTTTCCCCCTGTCCCGTGGGGCTCCAGGGGTTAAGCCCTACTCACCTT
The DNA here is from genome assembly GCF_048773025.1 of Camelus bactrianus. NCBI lineage: Eukaryota > Metazoa > Chordata > Mammalia > Artiodactyla > Camelidae > Camelus > Camelus bactrianus. Next base: position 30,343,656 of record NC_133564.1, on the reverse strand, counting down.
CAAAACCAGATGTCCTGGGGTCTCCTCCTCCCAGTACCGGAATGAATCCTGGGCTGGGGACTTATGTGGGGCTCAGAACTCTCATTCCTGTAGGAGGGCCTCTGGGACTTGATTTTTCTTCAGCTTGTGGGCCTTGAGCTATACCCTCCCCCCAAAATTTTTAACATCTGTTTTATGTCAGATAAGCAAAAGCACTTGGGAAATGCAAAAAGAACTGGAATCCTTGGTTTCAATTTTGCCTCCATAGCCTTGTGGCTGTTTACCTAGGGATGAGAGGAAGCCATGGCAGAAGTAGAATCCTTGTAGAAATAGGACCAGGTAAACAACAAGGTCCTACTGTATAGCATGGAGAACTATATTCAATATCTTGTAATAACCTAGAAAGTGTATCTAAGTCTATGTATGTCTGAATCACTATGCTGTACACCAGAAACTAACACAACATTGCAAATCAACTATACTTCAATTTTTAGAAATTAATTAATAAAAAAGAAATAGGACCAAAAATACCCACCCCACCCCAACAGAAGCTTCCTTTGGATGGCTGACCTGCTGTGTGTCAGCCTAATTGACACCATCACATCTTGGAGAAGAGTCAGAATGAAGTTAAACCGCAGAAAACAAAGAAATGTCTCTTGCCTGTTTTGATTATGTACATTGAAACAGCCATTTGCAAAGTCCTTAATGATGACGGTGATCCTGATCTTACTGCTGATTTACAGACCTGATGAATTTATAGAATGTGAAGACCCAGTGGATCATGTTGGAAATGCAACGGCATCCCAGGAACTTGGTTATGGTTGTCTCAAGGTGGGTTTTTGTTTTGTTTTATAAGCAGACTCTTCCACAGAGGAATAGTGCTGGCTAAATGCTGTTACAGAAAAGTATAAAGGATATGAAGTCACCATTTTGTAAAATTCACTGGAATGACTGTTACTGGAAATTTCCAGCATAGCCTGGGTCAGTGGCTGAACAAGACATGTAGTTGCCTCTGGAAGAAACAGTCTCTGTGCCTAAGTTACCCAGGTGCAAAGACCCACCTGTCTTTGGTTCCTTTGGCCATTGAGACTGACAGATTCGGAGCTAAAATATCACCCCTGACTATCCTTCAAGGCCTGTACTTTCCTGAAAGAGGAAAAGAAAGGTCTGTGGACTTTCAAAAGTGATGATGGATTGAGCAATATCTTCATTACCCACGCGTCTGGGACAGAATTCCTGTTGCCAATAACCTCTTTTCACCAGACAAGCAATTTCCCACCATGTCCTTAAGAAATAGAGTCTGTGAGTACATGTCTTTGTAGGAGGTTATAACATTCCAGGAGAAGCCTTTGATAACAGTGGCATCTTGGAATAGAAAAAAGCCATGCAGTTCCATAAATAACATCCCTAAAGCTGGGTGCATGCTTCCTAGTCAGTCTCCCGAGAACTAGTGAAGTTCATGTTCTTCGTCCCCACTGTTGATTCACCGTTATGTTCTGTTACGCTGTGTGATGCCAGTCAAGACGCAGTCAGGTATAAGAGAAATACAGGAAGGTATTCCTTGTACTATATCAGACCCAGAGGAATAAACCTAAAAATGGTAAGGCCAAAAAGGCAACTGCTACTGCAATCATGTATAAGGAAGTATTTTTAATCCAATGAAATCTTGCTGTATTGATAATTACTGATAAAAGTTTGAGTGAGCACTGTACAGAGATCATTGTACAGATATGCTTTGGCCCATTTTAATGAAAACCTGGGTTGATCCCGAGAAGACACTCAAACCATCACATCCCCCTGAATTCTTAGAGGACCCTCAGTATTCAGGCCCCGGAGCCCCGGGGGAGATATGAGAAGCAAGTGTCCTCATTTCCCACTCCCTTCCCTTTGAGGAATGTTCCAGAAAAATCAGTGGTGAAGCACTTCATAAGGTGTCAATAGAGAATATACAGCTGTGCTTTCTCTGTTCAAATTCAGTTACACAAAGGGTCAGAGGTCCTGTTCTGAAATTTTTTGCTGGAATTTAAACTTACTCTTTAGCGGTACTACAGATATCTGATGACACTTTTATGACCCAAGTCAAGTTCTGAGCTAATATTCTGAGTTCTTTCCTAATTATGTTCACCTATAATATGTGTATAAAACAGACCTCAAATACACATTGACTTTTTAAATACCCATTTCCAAATACTCAGAAATGTGTTCTTTTTTCCTGCAAATATATGATAATTAAAGCATTGTGTCTGTCTATACTAAATGGCATTTAATGAAAGTGATTATAACAAACTTTTTTGCTGTATTATTAAAGAAGGCAGTCATAAAGGGGGAAAAAAGTTTATTTGAAAACCATGTACATTTAGGATGGATTAATTTCAAATCCCTTAAAGGATGTCACAAAATTCCTTGCTATTTAGCACAGCTTTACCCGACCTCCATTAGCGTGATGGTTGTCCTGAGTCAGCTTTTATTAATTCACGGAAAGCTAATGTGTCGTGTGACTTGCTCTGGTGAGTTTGGTCAGTTGGTGGTTTTGTTTTGGTTGTTATTCCACAGTTTGGTGGTCAGGCCTACAGCGACGTGGAACACACTTCGGTCCAGTGCCGGGCCCTAGACGGGATTGAGTGTGCCAGCCCTAGAACCTTCCTACGAGAGAATAAACCTTGTATAAAGTAAGTGTTACTTTGAATGAGGCAGTTAATACTTGGATGGAGGTGGAGCTGTTTTCTTTGTCGTCTCTCAATGTGACTCTTTCTTTTTTTACCTTAAGTGTTAATGGGGCAACATGATTAATTCTATGCATAATCCACCGACCTGGGTAATGTGGTTATAATAGGGAGGACACTGGACTTGAGACCAAAGGCTGAAATTTCTAAATGTCTCTTTCAGGACCTTTGGGCACCCCCAAGTCTCTGTCTTTTCATCCTCAAAATGAGGGGGTTGGACCAGATGATATAGTTCCAAGGTTCCTATGACAGGCATAAATCGTATGAAAACAGCCTTAGAATTTCAGAAATAAAGGTTTTATTATGAAAACTGTGGGCCTCTCTCCCTGAAAAATCAGCATTTAGGATAACACTGATGAAAGTTAAAAGAATTAGGGTTATTCCTGTAAACTCTGCTTTAAGGCCCAGAATTTACTTACACCATTTGCTAGAGAGTCTATGACTGTGCCGAGTGATGGTGTTAGGACAACCGCAATGGAATGTCGTCACAGGACGTAAGATGGAAGTCCCTACAAAGAAGTCCCCGTTTTTAGGTGCCACAAAACAGCAGGAAAGGAATGAGGAGGTCAGTGTTCATTTCAGGAACCGTAACACTTCGTTAGAGAACTACATTCAGCACCATGGCCTTGGGAAAGGAGCCTGAGTGAGGGCGGGAGGGGGGGCCCAACTCCACTCCTACCAGAATGCCAGTTGTGCAAATGTGCTTGATGGTTTCTTCCCCAGTCCAGCCCTGTCTGGGATCTTACAGGTCCTCATACCTTAGCAAGTACTCTTTTGAGACTCAGCTAACTAGAGATTTCCCTTTTTTACAGGAGTAAGAGGTCACAAAGGTACTGCGTCCCCACCTTTTCACTTAACATGAAATTCACTAGTCATGAAGTGTGTTCATCTCCGCGTGGTAAACACCTTCCTCTTAATTCCTTTTGTCCAGGTACACCGGACACTACTTCATAACCACTTTACTCTACTCTTTCTTCCTGGGCTGTTTCGGAGTGGATCGTTTCTGTCTGGGACACACTGGCACAGCCGTAGGGAAGCTCTTGACACTTGGAGGACTTGGGATTTGGTGGTTTGTTGACCTCATTTTGCTCATCGCTGGAGGGCTGATGCCCAGTGACGGCAGCAATTGGTGCACTATTTACTGAAAAGAGCCGCTGTCCTGGCTCAGAGGGGCAAGTCTTCTGAATTCATCTCTGCAGGCTCCTCCTGGACGTCAGACTCTTCCTTGATATCAGACTCGACCACTGCTTTCCCTCCTTGGAGGGAATGGATTTGGTTAGGAAGGTTTCCTTGGACTATGGATTTTCAGCGCAGAATTTCCCCTTACAGACTAGAAATGACACGCAAACAGTATTGCCAGTATCATCTGTGTACCTTTCCTCATGTACAAAATATAAAGGATGGTAATTAACTTATAAACCGCAGCAGGGTTTCCACATTCTTTACTTCTGTGCATTGCTGTGTTGTCAGTCTTTTGGAGCAAGTGGACCCAACGGGATGAACAAAGTGAATATTTTTCGCCTTGTGCCTTTTGTGATCCTGAGCCTTCACGCAGAGAAGAACCAGCGAAAATCTTCAGCAGAAGTAGAAATGGTGATGGATTTTCATACACATTGAGATTCAACGTTACCAACCTGGAATGCTGGGTATTCTCAGGAGGTACAGTGAAACTCAAAATCATACACGTTTTGCTAAAAGCTAGGCGTTTGGAGTGAGCCTATTAATTAAACCCTATTGTTGCATCATCATTATGCCCAAGAGACAACACATATGATACAATAATTTCTTCATTCCAGTTAGGCTTTGAAAGCCAACAGTATCAGACATGTCTAGGTTAAGCTGTCCTCTTGGCAGAATTTTCCTATCTAAAAATTCGTATTTACCAGTTTAGAGAGCTGGTAAAAAAGATTTCATACAGGTAACTGTAAAAATATTCTTTATGGTTAGGTAAGATAAGGTGAGGAACCTCATGACCTTGGAAAGAAAAACAGACTCTTACTTAAGGGATATTATTTATGAGTGCTGGCTAGAGTTAGGATGTGATTTATATGGGCAAAGAGAAATTGAACGCATTCTGTCAAAATAAGCATGGTACCAAACTCTCTCCCTGTGGGCTACAGCCATCAGCCAGAGGTAAAGAGAGAACCAAGCTTTTGCATTCCCAAATCACTGAGTATACAAAAATGTTCTGAATTATAAATGATTTTAAAAACTTAGTTCCCATCCCTTGCAATCTGAGTTGAAAAGAACTGTTAAAGTACATAGCAAAAGGACAAATTTGTATGTAAGTCAAACTAACAGCCTGCTACTTCAGTAACTTACAATTTCCAGCAACAATCAATGTAGACCTGTTCAAAGTTTAGTCTCCTAATAATTGACATAAAAACCAGGAATCACAGTTAAACTAACTTTGGAAATGCTCTATCATTATGAAGCAGTATTCCTAAAAGTTTCAGCTTTATTAGCCCTGATTAATATGATCACTGCTATTAAGTGATGGCTATCATGTAGAAATTAAAACAACTTATTCTGTTCTACCTTGAAAGTTCTGGACCACATTGACCTTAACCTTGTTTATAACAGTAATAATTAAGATTCTTACTCAAAATCTCTAAGGCAGAATTACTTAAATTCCCATAGGCCATGAAGAAACGACCCTTTCCCCCCAGAAATGCAGATACATAAAATTTTGCATAGGATTTAAGGGAGTTCAAGGATTCCCCTTAAAAAAAAAAACAGAGAGTTCAGTAGTAGAGTAGTGGCTTAGCATGCACAAGGTCCTGAGTTCAATCCCCAGTACAGTTACTTCCATTTAAAAAAATCATAAATAGTCTTCTCAACAACAAAACCACAACTGACTGCTAAGCAAACATCGAGAAAAAAGACTGAAACCTATTAAAGATCTTCTTCAAATGGAAATATAAGGAGGGAACCACAGCAGAACGGTAGGAGGGGCGTGATATAATTGGAAACCATACTTCCTGGGTGGGTGACCCACAAGCTGAAGAATAATTAAGTTGCAGAGGCCCTCCCACAGGAATGAGAGTCCTGAGCACCATATAAGTCCCCAGCCTGGGGTTCCAGCATTGAGAGGAGGAGACCCCAGGACATCTGGTTTTGAAGGCCAGTGGGGCTTAACACCAGGAGCCCCACAGGACTGGGGTAAACAGACTTCATTCTCTTGGGAAGTGTACACGTAATCTTACGTGCGCCAGGTCCAAGGACAGAGGCAGTGATTTCATAGAAACGTGGGCCAGAATTGCCTGTTGGATTTGGAAGGTCTTCTGGGGAGGTAGGGGATGGCTGCGGCTCACCTACGGGTCATAAAAGCTGGTGGCAGACATTCCTGGACTGTTCATCTACACAAGCTTTCCTGGAGGCTGACATCTTGACTGGATCATTGGCATCAACACCTAGTCCCACTCAACAGACTCTAGACTTAAGTGCTGGGAAGCCTCAGGCCAAACGATATATGGGGTGAGAATGCAGCCCCAACCATCAGCAAACTTCCTGAGCCACAAACAGCTCTAGACACACCTTGGGACATGGCTCTACCCACCAGAGGACCAGGACCAAGCTTCACCCAGCAGTGGGCAGGCACTCCCACTGCTCCTGCCAGGCAACCTGCATAAGCCTCTAGTCCAGCCTCATCCACCAGGTGGCAGGTACCAGAAATAAGAAAACAACAACCCAAAAGCCTGTGGAAGGAATCCACAAACACAGGCCAGAATCTACCCTGGGACTGGCTGAACCCTGGCCCTTGAGGTACAAGAGACGAGTGTACTGCTGGGATGCATAGGACGTCTCCCACAGAGGCCACTTCTCCAAGGCCAAGAAATATAACTAACCTACCTAAAATTACAAATAGAAAGACAATATGAGGTGGCAGAGGAATATGTTCCAGACCAAGGTGCAAGATAAAACCCCAGAAGAAGAATTAAGTGATGAAGAGATAGCCAATTTATCTGAGAAAGAATTTAAATTAATGATGGTGAAGATGTTCAGAGAACTTAAACGGTGTATAGATGCACAGAGTGAAGATTTTAGCAAAGAGTTGGAAAATATAAAAAATACCCAGAGTTGATGAATAAAGTTACTGAAATGAATAACACATTAGAAGGAACCAAGAATAGACTAAATGAGGCAGAAGAATGGATCAGTGAGCTAGAAGACAGGTTAGTGGAAATCACTACAAAACAAAAAAGAATGAAAAGAATTGAGGATAGTTTAAGAGAGCTCTGGGACAACATGTAGTGCACTAATATTCACATTATAGGGGTCCCAGAAAGAGACGAGAGAGAGAGAGAGGACATGAGAAAATTTTTGAAGTGGTAATAACTGAAAACTTCCCTAACTTGGGAAAGGAAACTGTCACCCAAGTCAGGGAAGCGCAGAGAGTTCCACACAGGATCAACCCAAAGAGGAACACACCAAGGCACACAGTAATCAAGTTGTCAAAAATTAAAGATAAGGAGAAAATATTAAAGTCAGCAAGAGAAAAGCAACAAGTAACATACAAGAGAAGTCCAATAAGGTTATCTGATTTTCCAGCAGAAACTCTACAGGCCATAAAGGAGTGGCCTGATATATTTAAAGTGGTGAAAGGGGAAAACTTACAACCAAGAACACTCTGTCCAGCAAGGCTGTCCTTCATATTTGATCGAGAAATCAAAAGCTTCACAGATAAACAAAATCTAAAAGAATTCAGCACCGCTAAATCAGCTTTACAACAAAAGTTAAAGGAACTTCTCTAGTCATCAAACCACAGAAAAGAGAACCAAAAGAAGAGGAAAGTAAGACCTACAAAACAAACCCAAAACAGTTAACAAAATGGCAATAAGAACATACATATCGATCATTACCTCAAATGTAAATGGATTAAACACTCCAACCAAAAGACATTGACTGGCTGGCTGGATATAAAAACAAGACCCATATATATGCTGTCTGTATAAAAGGCCCAATTCAGAGCTAGAGACACATGCAGGCTGAAAGTAAGGGGATAGAAAAAGATACTCCATGCAAACGGAAACCAAAAGAAGGCTGGGGTACCAATATGTATATCAGACAAAATAGATTTTAAGGTAAAGACTGTTACACAAGACTAGGATACTACATAATGCTCAAGGGATCAATCCAAGAGGATGTAACAATTGTAAATATATATGCACTCAACATAGGAGCACCTCAATACATAAGGGAATTATTAATAGACATAAAAGGAGAAATTAACAATAACACAATGATAGCTGGGTACGTTAACACCCTACTTAAATCAATGGACAGATAATCCAGACAGAAAATCAATAAGAAATTGACCACATGCTGGCCCACAAAGCAAGCCTCAGTAAATTTTTAAAAATTGAAATCATACCAAGCATCTTTTCCAACCACAATGCTATAAGATTAGAATACAACTACAAGAAAGAAAACTGCAAACACATGGAAGTTCAACAATATACTACTAAACAAACAATGGGTCACTGAGGAAATCAAAAAATACTTTGAGAAAATGACAATGAAAACAACAATGATCCAAAACCTCTGGGATGCAGCAAAAGCAGTTGTAAGAGGGAAGTTTATAGTAATACAAGCCTACCTCAGGAATCAAGAAAAATCTCAAGTAAACAACCTAACCCTACACCTAGAGCAGCTAGAGAAAGAACAAACAAAACCCAAGGTCAGTAGAAGAAAAGATATCTTAAAGATTCGAGCAGAAGGGGGAGGATATAGCTCAAGTGGTAGAGCGCATGCTTAGCATGCAGGAGTTCCTGGGTTCAATCCCCAGTACCTCCTCTTAAAAAATTAATAAACAAATGAACCTAATTACCTCCCCCTTCAAAAAAATAAAAGATCAGAGTAGAAATAAATGAGATAGACCTTAAAAAAAAAAAATAGGAAAGATCAGTGAAACTAAAAGCTGGTTCTTTGAAAAGAAATTTGATGAATCTTTAGTCAGACTCATCAAGAAAGAAAGGGAGAGGGTCCAAATTAATCAGAAATGAAAAAGGACAGGTTATAACCAACACCACAGAAATACAATGATCATAAGAGGCTACTCTGAGCAACTATACGCCAGCAAAAAGGACAACGTAGAAGAAACAGAAAACTTCTTAGGTACAATTTGCCAAGACTGAACCAGGAAGAAATAGACAATGTGGAATGGGATAGAAAGTCCAAAAATAAACCCACACTCTTATGGTCAAATTAATCTACGACAAAGGAGGCAAGAATATACAGTAGAGCAAAGACAGTCTCTTCAATAAAATGATAACTGGGGAAATTCAACAGTTACCTGTAAAAACTGAAACTGGAACATTCTCCAAAACCACATACAAAAATAAACTCAAAATGGATTAAAGTCTTAAATGTAAGACCAGATACTGCAAACTACTAGAGGAAAACATAGGCAGAACACACTCTGACATAAATCACAGCAATCTATTTTTTGAACCAGCTCCTGGAGTAATGGACATAAAAGCAAAAATAAACAAATCAGATCTAATTAAACTTAAAAGCCTTTTGCACAGCTAAGAATACCATCAACAAAGCAAAAAGACAACCTTCAGAATGCGAGAAAATGTTTGCAAATGAGCAACTGGCAAAGGGCTAGTTTCCAAAATACACAAACAGCTCATACACCTTAGTATCAAAAAACAAACAAAAAAAACAGGCAACCCAATCAAAAAAAGGGCAGAAGACTTAAGTAGACATCTCCAAAGAAGTCATACAGATGGCCAACAAGCACATGAAAAGATGCTCAACATCACTAATTGTTAATGAAATGCAAATCAAAACTACAATGAGATACCACCTCACACCAGTCAGAATGGCCATCATTAAAAAGTCTTCAAATGATAAATGCTGGAGAGGGTGTGGAGGAATGGAACCCCTCCTACACTGTTGGTAAGAATGTAAATTGGTGCAGCCACTATGGAGGTTTCTTAAAAAACTGAAAAATAGACTTACCATATGATCCAGCAATCCCACTGTTTGTTAGGCATATATCTGGAGAAAAATGTAATTCAAAAAGACACATGCACCCCCCTGTTCATATTCATAGCAGCACTACTTACAATAGCTAAGACATGGAAGCAACCTAAATGTTCATTGACAGATGACCAGATAAAGAAGTTGTGGTTCATATATACAATGGAGTACTACTCAACCATAAAAAAAGAATAAAATAATGCCATTTGCAGCAACATGGGTGGACCTGGAGATCATCATTCTGAGTGAAGCAAGCCAGAAAGAAAAATGCCATATCACTTGTATGTGGAATCTTAAAAAAAAATTAAAAGGACACAAATGAACTCATCTACAAAACAGAACCAGAGTCACAGACATAGAAAACAAACTTATGGTTACCAGTGGGTAAAAGGGGTGGGAAGGGATAAACTGGGAATTTGAAAATTGCTCCTCTTGGGGAGTGATGGAAATGTTAGCTATCTTGATCGTGGTAGGGGTTTCACTGGGGCATATACATCTATCAAAATTCATCAAACTATACATTTGAAATATGTGTAGTTTACTATACAGGAACCATACCACAAAAAAAAAAAAAAAAGAAGAAAAGAAAATCATAAATATAAAAAAAGAGTATCAAGCCAGAAAACTTATCAGGTTATAAAAACACAGAGGAAACTTAAATGCATATTACAAAGTGAAAGGAACCAATCTGAAAAGGCTGCATAGTGTATGATTCCAACCATACGACATTCTGGAAAAGGCAAAACTATGGAGACAGTGAATAGATCAGCGGTTGCCCGGGGCAGGAGAGGAAGAATGAACAGGCAGGGCTGAGAGGATTTTTAGAGCCATGAAACTATCCCCCATGATATTCTAATGGTGGATATGTCCTTGTACACTTGTCAAAACCCGAAGAGTGTACAACACCAAGGGGGAATCATAATGTGAACTGCAGATTTTGGCTGATAATGATGTGTTGATGGAGGTAGATCTATTATAGTAAATGAACCACCTGGTTTGGGATGTTGATAGTGGGGAAGGCTGTGTAGGTAAAGGCAGGAGATATGGGGAAACTCTGACCTTTCCACTCAATTTTGCTGGCAACCTAAAACTGCCCTAAAAAATAAAGTCTATTTAAAAAAATAAGAAGAAGAAAAAAGAAAACTCACTTCTAAGAAAAATCTGGAAACAGTAACTAAAATTAAAATCTTACCCAAAATAAGATACTACTTTAAGTTACAAATCCTGCCTCATCTTACACTTCAAAAAAAAAAAAAAGTCGAGGATATTCACCAACCCCATCAAAACTATTTTCTTTTTTAAAAAATAAAAATTAAAAATAAATAAAAACAAAATTAAAAATCTCTCGAAGTTTCCAGACCCAAAAAGCATTAATCATTAGTGTTTCCAGGAAGAAGAGCTTGGGTAAAAAGATAAAAGGCTGTAAATTGTAAAGAGTTTCTGTTCTGTGGAAGAAACCTTTCTCGTGGTCAGGAAAGCTGATAGAGAACCAGGTTGTTCCCACTGCTGGGTGACAACCTGGGAATCCTTCTATTCCTCTGTGACGACGTGCATTTGTCAGTTTCAGTCTGACTTCTGGACAATGCCTGCCTGTCCTCTGTTTTCACAAACCCTGGCCAGATACGGTACAACCTGAAAAACTGATTGAACAAAGGAATATTATTTAAAATGTAATCTCCTTTGCACTCTGGATGCAGATTGTTTCTTAATATTTGGTAGATAGATCTATTTGTGTGTGTGTGTGTCTCATATCCAGTTTGTGGCTATAGAGAGGTTTTAAAATACTAAAGTGTCCTTCTGTCAAGGTTAAATTAGAAACTGTGCCTGTTTCAGTTGTTTCCTGTCTTTAAATAAAATTGTATCAGCTTCCCAGACTTCCTGGCACCATGTCCTTGCCTTAGGAAGGCTTCTCAGCAGCAGTTGTAACACCCTCAACCCTGAATATGTGTGTGTGTGTGTGTGTGAGTGAGTGTGTGTGTTTGAAAGCATTCATTTTTCTTTATAAGAGAGCGAGCCTTCAAACACCTTTCCATCTTTGACACATCTTCAATACAAACCAGGTACTACATATAGCTTTGGTTTTGTTAGATCATTTCTCTTTAAAGCAAGGCACTTAATTGATTATTTCAGGTGTGACTGTCAGGATCAAAGTTTGACTTTTCCGACGAACCAGGATGGACAGAGAATCACTGGCCTTCACGGCTTCAATCACATCGGTGGTGGTGGTGACAGGTTGCCCGTTTATGCTGACAATTACATCGTGGTCTCTCAACCCCGAGCTGGAAGAGGGGGTGAAAAGGACCATCAAACTATGAGTTCTACTTATCTCACAGCACTACTGTTTTGCTAGCATTAAACATGCCGATCAGGAAACCAGAAATCGCCTCCATCCTTCCAAATATGAGAGCTGTTCTAAGATACGCTGTAAAATCACCTGAAGGGCAACATCCTTTCTAAAATTAATATTATACCAGAATATTATACCAGTGTAAGAGGTTTACTCCTCCCATCTGTTGGATTTGGTTTGGAATAGAGAGTTTAGCTTTTCATTTCTATTAATCCCTGACTGCTGTTAACCTCAGGCGCATTCTCAGTCTTACCAGCAAACCTGAAAAGCCCAAGCGATCTATTTTCCCCGGAGTTACACTCTGCTCAGTTTGATGTAGACGGCGCACTCGCTAGCCCTGTCTTCACCCACACTTTATGGAACTGGAGAGAATACTGAGGTGCGCCGTAGAAGCTGCTTCCAGTAAGTCAAAAACCAGTCTCCAAAGTCTAAATATTTAAGACACTGGTTTTAGGCTCCTTTGCCTCCAAGTTGTGATTGTATTCAGTCTCCAGCATATTTGCTTCACGTGCAATATATACCTTAGAAACAAAAACCAGCTCCAAAAACAAAACACTGCAATAAATATATAGCCTTGCTGATGATTTGTCTTAAAGCCAAAAACAGGCTGAAGTGGGGAGGGGTTAGCTCAGTGGTACAAGGCATACTTAGCATGCCCAGTCCTGGCTTCAGTCCCCAGGACCCCAGTGTAAATCAGTCAATCAATCAAATTACCTCCTCCCTGCCAAAAAAAAATAGGCTGAAAGTAAAATTAAATGATTTCAGGAAACACCATTTAAGAGAAGTGGGAAACCCAGGGAAGAGTGATTAATGTGGGAAGATTACCAAGATACGTGTGGCTTATTTTAAAAAAAAGAAGAAGAAAAATGTAAAGCAAGAGGATGTGGAGAAGTTTGAGGGTAGAGCTAAAAATAGGAAAAGCCTTTAGAACAAGGACAGCTCAGGAGGATGACAGGCACAGAGCACCAAGAAAGAACTTAATGCGTAGTAGTTCTGTGAAGAGAAAAACCTGCAGATTGTTAGGGCAACTATGCACCAAGTATGAAGAAGTGAGGCTCAGGCAGGATTAAAAAAAAAAAAAACAAACAAACACCTCACCAGGACCCCCACGTCGTACGAGGCTAAAGCAGAATTTGATCCTGGGTCTTTCAGACTTGAAAACTCATCTTCGATGCCAGTCACTCGGCCTCTCAGAAACAAGAAGGGCAGCCACGGCAATGGGCTAATTGCTACAGAAGCCAGGCTGGTTCCGCATGCCCGCCCTCTGACTTCCTGTGTAACACTCAGGGTAATTAACCTCTCTGGAGCACAGCTGCTTCCTCCATAAATTAACACCTGTACCCGCCCCAAACTCCTGGAGGGGCTCAAACAAGTGTGCAGAACACTTAAAGTGGTGCCTGACATAGTGGTTGACAAACGCCAGCTGTTATTACTGTAATTATTACCATTATTATTAGAGAGACGTCAGAACCATTTCCGGTTTATCAGCGACTTCAAGCAAGCAGTACCTCCCACATTTTCATGGGCATTCAGATTGCCCCGAAGATCTTATTTAAAAAGCAGACTTCTGATTCAGTGGTGCATCTGTAATTCTGCATTTCTAAACAGCTCCAGCTGATTCTACTGCTGCTGGTCTATGGACCACGTTTTGAGGAGCAAGGAGTTGGAGAGCTGAAAGAAATAGCTCTGGCCTTGAACCAGAAGTTAAAAATAAGTGTGTGTATGTGTGTTGCCCTGGGGGTGGGGGTGGCGGGGAACCAAGAAAGTCTAGAAAAGCCTGTGACCAGCCAAATTTAGTAACAGGTTTCCTAACACTTAGCTACTCTGCACCGTTCGTGTCCTGTGACTTCTTCCCCCTGCTAAAAGGGTGGCCATAATCTAAGCAGATTAGTGGGCTCTTGAAAAACAAAAACGGTGAGAGAGAGAGATCGAAGATGTACAAGAGAGGCCCAGGAGGATAACTGCAGGACAGGCCACCTCTTCCCTCAGTAGTTACGATAAATGTCTCAGAATGCCTCTAGCTTCACTTTATTTACTTTTATTTACTTGTTTGTCTGTTTATTGTTGGCCTCTGTCATCCCGAATTCAAAGCCAAAAGTGTCTTAAAGTCCCTAAAATATATTCTTAAGCTTCTAACCCACTGGATTCTTCTGATTCTTAATAACTAACGTAGCAAAAGAATAGACTTGGGAATTCCTGGCAAAATTAATATAAACTTCTGTTGTAACCTCATAGCATGAATTCTCGGGTTGCAGAGAACCATCCCCTTCCAAAAAAAAAAAACCTTACAAGCACATGTCTAAATCAGCACTGTCCAAGAGAAATGTCAGGCAAGCCACATACAATTTTACATTTTCTGATAGGCATGTTTAAAAAAAATTTTTTTTTTAATTTTTAGGGAGGAGGAGGGTGTAGCTCAAGTAGTAGAGCCCATGCTTAGCATGCAGGAGGTCCTGGGTTCAATCCCCAGTACGTCCTCTAAAAATAAATAAGTAAATAAACCTAATTACCTCCCCCCAAAAATTACAGTTTTTAAAGATTTTTAAAAGTTTTAAACAGATGAAATTAATGTTAATAATATATCTTATTTAACTACATACAAAATATCATTTTAACATGTAATCATAATCCTTAACAGATAGTTGATACTCTGTTGTAAGTCTTTGAAGTCCCCCAGAAATAGCACACACCCATCTGCTGCTCTACAATGGTAACGTCTTACACAATGCAGTTATTAAAGTGAAATGCAGTCTTCCCCAAGCAAAAAAAAAAAAAGTGGGAAAATATTTTGCATTGCTTCTGGGTTTGTTTTTTTAATTTAAATAAACTCAAATAAAATTTAAAATGCAGTTCCTCAGTCACACATGCCACACCTCAAGGGTTCCACAGCCATGGGGGAGGTGGGGGGACACTGCAAATCCAGATGCAACACACGTTTAGCATGGGACACAGCTGGTGAGGACGGAGGAGGTTGGGCAAAGGCCTGAGGCCCTCTTACCTTTCAGCCGCGGTTCCTTGAATCACCTCATACACAAAAACCCCAGAGCTCACATCAGGGAAGTCGGGATCGTGCCTTTTCATGTCCTGAAGCAGGCTAAGGAGAGTGAGCAGAGGCTTCCCATGAGGTCAGGACACCATCAGGCACGCTCGAGGCTCACACCCAGGGGATGAGGCTTCCTTCCCTCCGGCTGCTCACAATCTTTCTTCCCTGACTGATTCTCTAAAGCCAAGACCCGCTGGGCGTGATAAAGCACAGACAGCCGCAGTGAAAGAAAGCCCTGGAAAGTCCAGTGGATGCGGGTACAGGCAGAGGCAGACACCCACCCTGGACTCCTACGGTCACATGAGGAGCCAGCAGTAGCCAAAGGCTCTAACTTCCCCGCCAAGACTCTACCTACAGCTTTGGCTTCAGAAAAACACCCCAGACGTTTGCAAACCAGTGCTTACTTCATGGTAAGGGGCAGCATTCGCAGACCCAGGTATTTCTTCTGTGAAAGAGCCTTTCCTGGAAAGAAAAGTTATAATGCGTCCCTAACGACAAGACTTCTTTCCTTTTGGCAGAGTTTAAAAGACACCTAAGTCACAGAATATCCTTACTAGGATAGCTGCCCTTTCAAGACAAACGTGCCTCGGAGAACCTTTGCCTTCCTCCCACCTACCTCCCACCTCCAGCCCATCGCTTCCCCTTCCACAATAGTTCAACTCAAATATTTCCGGGTTTGGGGCTTGGTCCCCCCGTATTGCTGCCTGGACCACTGTGACAAGAGCTGAGTAACAGTGACTCCGTTTTCTACAGACCTCAAAGGAGTGTCCCCACCACGATGGAGCATCCATCCTTGGAGGGCTCCTAGGAAGCACAGGAGGGGAAGAAAAAGTCCTAACCCCCCTTACCTTTCAGCTGGCGCTCGTGGAATTCCTCCAAGAACTGTCGGATGCGATCGGAGGGAATAGCAAAGGAGATGCCCGCTGTCACCTTCAGGGTGTTTATGCCGATCACCTCACCATCCTGACAAGGCAGGTGACATCACTCAGCTGCCCAGTTGGGCAGATGAAACAAGCAGAGGCCAGCAAACCACATCACTTAGGATAGAGCAACGGCTGTCCTCTTAGGGGATGGACAGTGTGACAGGTCATCAGAGGGGACATACACGTGTGCAAATTCCTGCTGAGGAATCTGGTGCTTATTCTCGAGCTCCCATTTTTTTTCCCCCTTGGCCAAATTACACTGATATTCAAAGTGAACCAGACTTCATATTTTGACACAGATATGAGGACAAGGAGTACTTGCCTTTTTGTTCCTTAAATGAAACTAAAAATAAACAGGGAAAAGGCAAAAAAACTGTGGACTTTCAGCAACACTTCAGTGAAACTATTCAGAAGATTGAGCAAATTGAACTTAGGAACAGAGCTGTAAAAGCTAAAGCTATGATGTGGTAAATACTTTCCTTTTTGTGCATTTCACCATCCTTTAGCTCAGTAACGGAAAGGACAGAAAAGAGACTAGGAATCACATTAAAACACAGATTATCATTCGGTAGGTCTGGAGTGTGGCTGAAATTCTGCAGTTCATCCCCGCTCTTGTAAATTCATTATCTACTGGAGACGGCAGACACAAATAACACATGCAATGTTAGGAGTAAAAAGCGCTCGGTAATTCACACACAATTCATCCTCCGACAAGCAAGAGTAATATGTAAAGAGGCACCAAAAGCAATCAGATCACAGAGACTCAGAAAGTGTGATCACAGACTGCGGGTCAAACAGCACTGCCCCCTCACATGTATTCCAGCAACCAGAAACCTTGGCAGTTTCACTAAGGATGCTGAAGAAAATTTAAGAATTAAATGCACTACACAGTAAGGGATTCTTGTGGCTTTTCTGACATCTCTAAGCAGGTTAACACAAAATTCACATTTGGGGATGAGGGTTAGTTCCTCATACGCAGCAACAAGGGGTCTTGAAGGAGATACCTTACATAATACACGTGTCATTTGACATAAATTTGGGTTGCGAACGCAGGACTTTTGTTAAGTAGCCAATGTAAACAAAGCATGTTGAAGAGGTAAGGAGACTGTAAAGACACCCCGGTGCCCTCAGTTGGATGAGCTCACACGCCAGGATGACAAATCCTTTGTAGATCTTAAATTTTTCCTAACCCTTTCCTTAAGACGCAATCATAGAAAAACATTGTTCCACAAATCTCTATGCAAGAGCGACATCCTAGTCTGCATCAGGGAATCTGTCGAGTCTTTGAAAGTTAGGAAGAGGCATGGAGCAGCAAGGAAAGGGGCCACTTACCAAGTTCACCAGGGGCCCCCCCGAATTCCCGTGCTGAAGAGAGAATTTGAAAAAGGTGTCAGTCCTTTTCTGATAGTTCCTAAAGAGGTTTACCAAAAGCAGCCTGCCCTAGCGAGCTCCTAGTCCCCCAGGGCAGGGAAAGCTATGCCCCCTCATCATAAATGCTGAAGTCGGTGCAGGTGAAGGACAACAGCAGGAGGACCACCACCTCCTACAGCAGTGGTGACCTCAGTGACAGACCCTGAGAGGCCACCCAGTATCATGGATGCCCAGTATCACATCAAACAGGCTGAGCTCTAACAGCGTGCCATCCCGTCCCTCTTGTGGGGATAAAACTGAACTCTGGACATGCCCGAAAGGCCAAAAGGAAAAGGAGGCACCCTGAAGTGTTCCTCTCACTGCACTGCCAGTGTCTTAGGAGCTGAGGATGGTCCACCCCTGTGACTTACATTAATTATGGCGTCCGTCTGGATATAGTCCATGTCGGAATCCCTCAGCCCCAGCTCTTTGCCCCCTCGCTGGGTAGTGCTGACAATTCCCACGGTCACTGTGTTCTGCAGAGAAAACGGGCTGCCCAAGGCCACCACGAACTCGCCAGCTCGCAGGTCAGATGACCTTCCCAGCAGCAATACAGGAAGGTCCGTCTGCACATGCACAAGGAGGGACGGGGACAACAAAGAGGTGAAGAACAAATCAAGAATGGAATCAATCAGTGTTTGTGTACCACACACATGTGACACAGTCTCCAACCTTTTGAAACTTATAACCCAAGAATCACCACCCCCCAACATAGGTTCTACAACTGACCGAGGCCTCTTCCTTAAATTCCAACTACCTCTGAACTCTCCCTTGTTGAGATGCTGGAGACCATCTCTAAAATCTAAAATCATCGCCTGCAGAAATCACTGTAAGTAAACTGCCCACGAAGTGACTGATGAACATAAACTGACATCCGCAACTTACTTAGCACCATTCCAGCTCAAAAATTTACAAAGATAACAAGCCACAGGCAGAAATGTCACCCAAAGCAGCACATCTCTTTAATGCAAACACGAATCACCTGGGGACCTTACTAAAGACCCTGATTCAGTAGACCTGTGTGGGGTCTGAGATTCTGCATTTCTGAAAAATTCTCAGATGATGTCAGTGCTGCCGGAAGTGGGGGGTGGGAGGGTAGACCATTGTGTATAGCAAGAAACTCAAAGCATTCCTTAGCAGTTTTGAATCCATTTCAAGCACTCCCGCTGTTCTAAGACAAGCAGAGAAGTAAGTTTCCCAGCAGCAGTATCTGTGGAAGAACGAGGCGAAGGAGAAAAAAAGACTGCTGGGTAGTTAATAGAAATCGTTAGGGATATACAGACAGACAGGATGGAAGAAAATAAACGAGAAGACATGAAGAACAAAAAGAAAGGAAACTATGGGGAAAAAAGGCATATACCAGGGAGAAAAGATGTGCGGTGGGGGTGGGGAAGAAAATATGAGCAAATTGATGAAAACCCCCAAATATGCAGACTTTTGATTTGGCCCTCGCAGACTCACGTCTGGCTCAATCTTAATGAGAGCGAGATCCAATTTATGGTCAATGTCCTTGACGGTGGCTTCATACTGGACCCCGCTCTGGAGCTCCACCTGGATCCGCTGCCGGTTGGTGAGGACGTGGGCATTGGTAACAATGAGCCCATCCTCAGACACTATGAACCCAGAGCCACTGGATGCAGGAATATCCTCGCCAGTGAGAGGTGACCTGTCTCGGCAAGACAGCAGCATAAGCAGAGGGTGGGAAAATCCGGGCTTCCACCGTGGTCCGGAAGCATGGGACCCTCACATTTATTAAACATAACTGCCACCACAGTTTTCTCAGACATTTCCCTTTTCCCTGTCTGTTTTCATTCTCCCCATGTGTAACTGGACTCTGCCTCTTCCGGGCTCTGGCCGTCTCTTGTGAACACGACTGAGAGCTGATTCCAACTCTCCTGTTCCAAGGATGCTCCCTTCTTGAGAGCTGGTCAAAGCATCAGCCCTCTGCTTCAACGAGGACTGACCTAATCATAATACTGGGGGCAAAAGTGGAGCGAGTGCCACATTATCCAACACCCAGGCAGGGAGGGAGTCAAGGAAGTCTGCTTCCAGCTTAGGTTCCGCTACTAACTGGCTTTGTGACATAGGACAAATTACTCCTGCTGTCTGGGTCTGGGATTCCTTCCTTGCAAAGGAGAGGGCCAGGCAAAATCACCATCAAGATGCCTTCTAGCTCTTAAATCTGTGGGAGATGAGAGAGAGGGGTAGCCCAGACTGGGAAGTCAGAATCCCTGTGCCTCTGCTCTTCGGCTAAACGAGCCAGTTTATTCAACCTCTTTGAGTCGCTTGGTTTCCTCTCCGCGGTTTTTACGAGTAAATGACGCTTGGAGAGCACGGAGGCTCAGGGAAACAATTAACCCTCGGGAACTGAGGTCCTCCTCCAATCTCCTTTACCTGCGGAACAGCTGCAAGTGCACCACAGACGGCGCCACCTTCTCCACCACCGCCGCGACGAAGTTGTACTTGCTCCTGAGCCAGCCTGCGCTTCTGGTCCCTGTGAAGAGATGCTCCATTCTTGGGGCGGGGGACCCTCGCTGCCTGACCGCATCCGGGCGTCATCTCTCAAATCTCTCGGCCCCTCTCCTCCCTCTCCGTCACCTTCCCTTCCCTTCCTCTCTTGGGTCTCCCCCTATGTATTCACTGCGGTCCCATGAGGATACGCCTTGAAGGAACTAGACCTCCCATCCTGGGTGGAAAAAATTTTTTAAAGGTAAGACTGCAAACAGCTTTGGGGAGGAAATTGGGGAGCAACCACGTGGGAACCGGTAACGAGACACCTAAGAGGGAAGAAAATCGGGAGCAAGGAGGCGTTGAGTCCCTCTGGCGATGGAGCGGGGGAGAGCCCGCGGCGAAGGCGGCTGGTGAAGGAAGTGCAAAGAGGGCGCCGAGGGCGCGCGGCCCTCCGCTCACCTGGGTCCCCGCACTCCCCCTTCTGCACCGGCACGGCCGGGGGCGCGCCACGGAGGCGCGCGGCGCGGTTCTGGGCGCGGAGCGCGCACAGGCTGGGGTAGGTGCGCCCGTCGCTGCCGCACACGGCCGCCCCCGCCGCCCGGCAGCCGCAGGTGCCCAGCCCGCCGCCGCCGCCGCCGCCGCCGCCGCCGAGGAGCCGGGGCGCGGATGGCGCGCGGCACTGCAGCCCCAGGGCGCAGGGCCGGACGAGCGCCCCGCCGCAGTCCTCGCCCTCGGCCGCCGGGCAGACGCGGCAGCATCCGCAGCGGTCGAGCATCGGCGTCGTCCCCGCCGAGCAAGGGGGCAGCTGGGGGCAGCGCATCGGCTCGCAGACTGCGGGGCAGGACGGCGGGGGCCTGGCCCTCCAGGCCTGCACCCCGGGCACGGGCACAGGCCCCGGGGGCAGCAGCAGCCAGAGCAGGAGGGAGGGACCGAGCCCCGCGGGCCGCAGCGGCGGTCTGCTCATCCTGTTCCCTTCCCTCTTCCCTCCCACTTTCCCAATGACTTTCCCCTGGGCCCGCAGCTGCTCTAAGAAGGGCAACGCTTTCTGCGGACTGGGCTGCCGCCTCCGCCAGCCCCCCGACTTTAAGGGGCAGAACCTGGCAGCCCTCTCCGCACACCCCCGTCCATCTCCTCCTCCACCCGCCCCAAGCGATGAAGACCCGTCCCCGGCCCAGCAGGGACCTGCCTGCTGAAATACATTAAAACCAATAACGGGGACAGACTGACAAGACACATCACCCACCCACGGACGGAAGGTCAGAGCTGGGAAAACACACACCACATTTCAGTATCTCACATGGTTTTATTACAAAACAAGCAACAAAACAGTTTTAGAAAATTACTTTTTGCTACATACCAATTAGGAGACCACGTAAAATGAGAAGCGTAACAGTTTCCATGCACTCAGCTCAGAGCCTACGGGGAGTGCATTTCACAGCTGAAACACACTGGTTCAAAACAGAGTCATGCCACACCCTCAGAAGCAACCGGGGAAGGGGTCAAACAGTAGAGGTTTGGGCCAAATGTCTGCTTTATTCAGATTTTTCCTAGCATGAGTGGCTGTCATTCACTAGCGCAGGCATAACAGAGAAAGAGAAATGGAGTAAGAGAAAAAAAGATTTAAAAAACCTGCTCATTTCTGACATGTTCAAAGTTTATAAAACAAAGCTGATTTGGGAAACCCAGTTTCCAAAATGCTGCTACCCCAATTTGTCTGTTTATCTGGTTAACAGTGAAAATAAACATACCAGGTGCCACTGCTCTCCACTACTGAATCTGCTACCTTATTGGATCTTTTTAGCCCGTATCTGAGCCCAGTTAGGTTTGGGTCAAAAAGAAAAAGGGAAAAAAAAAAAGTTCTGCTTCAAGTGAACTATGAAGTTGGATTCTTTCTCACGGGAGCTCAGCATTTTACTCAGAAACAGATTTGAAATTCTCATATTTTGACCTGACTCACTTTGCTCGGTGGACACCTTAGTACAATTATGTCGTCTCACTGAATGCAAAAGGACAAACCATGTTCACCAGCCATCAGCTGACCGCGAACAGGCAAATCCTTAACTTTCAAGAACGGTGGACAATAATCGTTCAGCTATGGGGAGACACACGAAATACTGTTACACACAGTGGGTCAAGACCAAGTCCAATGTCTTATGAAAACGGCACAACTCAGAGAATGTTTTTACTCCACAAAGAAAATGCAGTATATTTTTTGGTTCTTTTTTTTTTTTTTTGAACACAGATTTATGCCCAAGCCTATGCACTTAACTTACTAACCAATATTGCGTCCCCACCCTGTTCTTTCCATTTGGTTCCATTTTACACATTTAAAACCAGAGGCTCTAGCGGTATAGGCGCCATCTTTGGCTCACACAGGTAGTTACATTAAAAGGTGGTGATATGAAATTAACCAGAGGTAAGAAATACGGACACAAAAAGGAATTCAATTTCAGAATTCAGATTCAGATTTCGGAAGGAGAATGTCTTTCCTTGAAGATAATTATATTTATCCAGTGTTGGAACTACATTAACAATGTCCTAACTTGGAATTCCCAAATATTTGCCAACTAGAGTCCTTGTTTGCCTTCTACCACAATAATACAATCTGGATTTATAAGTATGTTTAATTTGGTACATTCTCAAAATAGACCTTACTGAATAAGAAACAGATCAGCTTACTATAATGGCCAATTGATTTAGCAATGGTAATCCAGCAGTTTACTTAAAAGAGAGAGAAATGGATAGGTTTTCACAACTTAAGCATCAAGAGATGACATCTCTCCATGAGTTAGGGACTGTTTTAAGAGATCTCAAAAGTTCCTAATTTACTTTTGGTAGTTCCGTATCACTGACCTAGCCAAAGAATTTTCTCAAGTAAAATTTGAAGATGAAACTAGAGACAAAACAGTTTTAAGAACTGGGAATGGCTTCTTGAAATCAGACCACTTGAAGTATATTGTCTCCCTGACCACTCAGATAAATAATCCCCAAACCACGGATTTCTGAGGATAAAAGTATACAAGAGGCTGCAGAAAACAGAAAAAGAGAGAGATTGATCAGTTGACCAATCGATCCAGGGCAGATTTCCTTTTTTGTATCAATGTTGACACCAGGACCACTCAGCCAAACAACTTAAATGAAGGTTTCAGCAGCGCAGTCAAGAAAAGTCCTCAACCTGACACAGACTTCAAGGAGACTCCAGTGCCTGAAAGACACAGAGGATTTCCCACCAGCCAGTAAGGATTTTCTAATCACATGTTTTTGCCCCTGCATGAGATTTGGGCATAAGCAGGGGAAAGGACTGACTGAGGTAAAAATGCTTCTCCTGATCTCCTCCTCTAGTCACTAATTTTTAATGTAAAGACAAAAGTGAATGATCTAGCTGATAAAAAGTTACAGACAGAAGTGAGTTAAGCTCCCTCCCTTCAGGGAACCCCTTCAGGTTCACCACCTAAGCCGGATGGACAGATTCTCCCAGGGACCCTGGAAATATAGAAGACTCCCTTGTCAAACAGAAGAATGTAGCTCCTAAGATGTGGCATGGGAAATACAATCTATGTTCTTCTCTCCGGGAAGTCTCTAGGCAGCAAAGCACAGCCTCTAAATCAATGTTTCTATGCACATTTCTATTTTATTAAAAATATAAATATCTCTCGAGATTATCTTTGTTATCTGTTCGCTGTTAAGTACAGGGGACCTCATCAGATGACAGGTGTGATCACGCAAGTACACAAGGCATCATTCAAAGGGCAACACAAAGCATGGGAAGAAAGCACACCTGGCAGGGTACACACCACACACCACTGAAAATTAGACTTCCATCGGCCCCTTAAAGAAGGGCTGTGAGGCACAGAGTCAAGGTCATCCGTCTTTGCTAACACGGACCTTTTCTTCTATCTGGAAAACATGGATCAAAACATTTGAGCTGGGTGAACTATAATCCATCTCTTCCCAGCACCGGCTGTAAAGTGACTCTCACATTCTAGAACAGAGATCTGATCTGTCACAGGAGTGAATTATCACACATTCATCAACCCTCTCCATGTTCCAAGTAACCCGGTTATCAAGGGTACTGTCCATTCTGTTCTCAACATTGAATGCTGATTTCACGCATCCTTGGGGCCTGACACAGAAGCCGGGTGGGCAGGTCTGTCTCTCACATCGACAGTATTTAGGGTCAGAGAACGTCCAGAAGAGTAGAGAGTCATTTCCAAAACTGGCTGATGCGCTGAGGTGGAATCATTCCCCGTACCTTACAAGAGGTCCCTAGGTCTTCCCCTACGGAGGTCCCCTGGGGGGATCAGCCCTGGTCAACATTCTGAGGGACCCCCCCCCGAGCCCCCAGATTTTAACACCTCCCCTCAGAATGTGTCCCTGTGGAGCTGGAGCCTGGGTCTGCCCCCTCCTCCCCCCTCCTCCCCCCCTCCCATCAGCTGCACTAGTCTCCACCCTGCTCTTCACAGTCAAACTTCAGCCAATAAACAGGAAATAGGATAAAACCAGATGACCGGCCTTAAGATTCTGTGCCTGGCTTGGAAACAAAGGGATAAGACTAAGACAGGGAAATAAAACTTGGTTGGGGATGAGATTGGACTTCCAACCTCCTCTCACCAGGAAGACCTTGGAATAGTCAAGTAAGAGGCACCCCGCTCTCCACTGGGCATACCTACAGGCCTAACCTAGTGACTTTCCCCAAATTAAATACACTGCATTGATATACATATTTTTTTAAGCCAGCTGGGAGGGCCCCTCCCACAGAGCTCCCTAGGGATTCGAGCAGGTGGAGAAGCTACACCGTGGCCCCTTGTCTGAGCTGCCCCCCCCACCAACCCTCCCTGGGCACCACGCCTCATCACACGTCAGAGGTCCGTATGCTCGCATCATCCAGGCTGAACACAAACGGCTTCTCCTTGGGGTGCTGGGGCTCCGATCTGTGCCTCATCCGGGAGCTGGGCGACACCCCAGCAGTGCCGCTCTCCCCGGGGCGAGGCGTGAACAAAGAGTCCTCGAGAGTCTCTTCGGCGGGAAGCAGCTTTTCCCCAGCCCGGGGGACAGGCGTCCACGGCTGCCAGGACGAGGCCACGGAGGGGGCTTTGCAGAGGGCCCTTCTCTCCTCCACAGGGGGCCGCCCTCTGCACAAGGCAGAGTTGGGCCCCCCTGCAAGGCTGGAGCCTCCAGAGCGGGTCAAAGAAATGGACCTAGAAAAGGACATTTCCTACACAAATAAAGGAGGAGGGAAAGGACAACATGAGCTTTCCTGATGTTTATACCAAAGCCCCAGGAAGGGCTGCCCCACCCAGCATCACCACCTCCCTGGTCCAGACACTTGTCGACAGAAATCAGACACAGCCCACGGAATCCGCTCCAGATGTGCCAAGGTCAGCCTGGCAGGGAGACGCACCAGACGCATCAGAAGCTCTGGTTCTCTATCCAACCCTACCTCACCTTCTCTGACGACTCAAAAAAACAAAAAATAAAAATTTGTGCCCAAATCAGTCGAAAGAGAAAACCAAGCACGACAGCACCGGGCTTCAGCTGCATCCAGGGACCGGGCAGCTTGCTCACGTCACCAAATAACACCTGCCCACTCGGGACAACTCACCGCGAGGCTGACGCTGCCTGGGGACAGGAAGGAAGTGACTTACTCTGGGGTGGCACTTGAGGGCCTGGACAGCTGCCCCGATCTCCTTAATCCAGCTGTGCATGTCTTCTGGGCTGTCTGCCTGCAAAACATCCCCCGCCCTGCACTTACAGAGACCCGTCTGGCACTGTGATCTCAGCTGTCACATCTCTGACTCAATTCTAAGTTCATAAAAATCACACCATTAGCACTGGAAGGGATCTCAGAGGTCATTAAGGCCAGTGGCCCTCAGTCATCTGAGGACATTTTTTTTTCCCCTGCAGAATTGTATCTGACACCCCATAAATAAAAGGGCTCAAAGTGGAGCCTCTCGGCAGTGGGGCAGAGGTCACGAGGGAGGCAGAGCCTGGAGGCCCTTCCCTGTAGAAGCCCCTCTCCTCCTGCTTTACAGAAAAGGAAAATGAGGCCCAGAAAACTCTGGATTCCAGGTCTCCTGCCTCCCAGTGCAGCCCATCTTTTCATCCATTTTTCCTCCAGGAACAGGGCTTCTCTCAAAGCACAAGCGAGCCGGGTTTGTCCAGAATCTCGCCCAGACCTCCAGAGTTGCGAGACTTGGAGCACCAAGCTCCCCAGCAGGTAGGGGCACTGCTGAGCCCTTAAAAAGTGCCTCCCCCAGAAATACCGGGCAGCCCCGGAAGGGGGCAGCAGCAGCTCTGTGAAGAAAGGAAGGAAAATCCGAGGCCAAGCCACAGCAGGCCGAGCCCTGGGAATTCTCAGCGTTTTCCAGCTTTACAGAGGCTGTGCTCAAGAGAACCCGGCAAACGTTTGCTGAGGCCTGACTCAGTGTTACACGTGGCATCAGGTACCCAGCACAGCGATGGGACCAAGACTGAATCCTTGACCTCCAGGAGTGTGTATTTGTTAAGCTCTCTCTGTCCCCCTGCACCTTCCCCTGACAGTGGAGCGTCACCCAACATCACCAGCATGCATGTGCGTGCCTGTGCATGTGTGAATGCAAACATCACGCGCTGGCGTGCAAAATTCTCCACATGTTCCCCTCCCTCTCCCCATCTCTACAATGATTCTTTTTCTTTGCACTGTATCAAGGTAATATATGACCAGGTTTTTTTTAAACCTTCAAACTTGCATCCCTACCCCTTTCTGTCACCCCAAACAAACCCTCCTTGGTTAGGTGTGTGCAGGACACTTACAAGGGAAACAGTTTCACACCCTGGCACTGGGCCACAAAGAGCTGCAAGTGCACCTGCCCTCTCACTGCCCTGGACTTTGCCCAGGTACTTGACAACCTGGTGGTTTTCCAAGAAAAAGAAATCCATTCCTCATCTAAAAGGACATCCAGGACAAGGTCTCCAAGATTCCTCCAGAAGGCACTTTACTAGTTATGGGGACTAGCTGTTCCACAAGCAGAACTACTGGGAAAAATTAAACGAACTCATTTAGGTAAAGCAGTTTGAACAGTGCCTACTACACAGAAAGGGCTTCACAAGTATTAGTCATTACTGTTTTATTATTATTATTATTATTATATGATATGAGGGACACAAATGAAGCCTCAAATTCCAATATTATAAATATGTTCCCTGTCTCCTCCCTGGGACTTTTTTTTTTTTTCTCTCATTTTCTTCATCTTTTTTTTTCTTTCTGTAGATAATTCTCACCTAAAGGATCAAATTGCTGGGATCAAATAAGATAACATATTTGAGGGAGGAAAAATTCCATATTGGAATTGGAATAAGATGGCAGCAATTAAACTGAACATGAGCAGAAAAGCATTTCTTAGCGATCTTCCCTGTAAGGGAAGAGAAGCTGATTTGGTGGGGAAATGTGAGAAAGAAGGAACGACGGAGCTGGGGGAGGGACAGACAAATGTCTCCCGCATCACACGGCAGACCTGCCATTTTCAGCCCCGATCACAAGGGCCCTGTGATGACAGTCCAGGAATCAGCTTCCAGGGCTTTTAAGCTGCTCTGTCTGCTACCCCAGCAAAACACCCCCCCCCATGTTAAATGTTACTCCCCACCCGCCCAAGCCACAGGCCACCTATCTGACTGCCCTTTGAGACCTCACCAACAAACGCTCACATCTTCTCTAGGAGCAATCACACCACAAGCCTAGGGGGCTTCACCCCAGCTCCACTCTGCAAGGAATCCCTGAATCAGAGAAAACCAGGAATCACCTGACTTCCCATCAGCAGATTCAAACACAAGAATCAAAATCCTCTAAAGCTCATTTCAATCATTTCCAATTGTCTAATAGAAATAAGACTGCTATTCACATCTTTGTGGAGAAACCCCTTTTCATACTTGGGAGTCGTCAGCTCCCAGGGAAATTGTTGGATGAAAGAGAACACATTCTTTTAAGGCTTTTGTTACATCTGGCCAGAGTGATTTCTAGCCAACAATATAAATTTCATTTACCAACTGTGTATATACATATATTTTTTTACACGCACCCTTGTTAGAATTAAATATTGCAATAAAAAAATAATCTGTGCTAGCAGGGAGGGTATAGCTCACGTGGTAGAGCGTGTGCTTAGCATGCACAAGGTCCCGGGTTCAATCCCCAGTACCTTCTCTAATAAATTAATAAATAAATAAATAAATAAACAAACTGAATTACCTACCCCCCCCCAAAAAAACCCCACAGAACAAACAAAAAAATCTGTGCCAATACGAAAGGCAAAATAATTAAATCTCTTTCTTAAAACATTTAGTAACTGAGATGGAAATTATTTGCTAATTATAATTCTTCCCTGTTTCTCTAATTCCATTTAAGGACATTTTTCGGTCAGATAACCTAGGGAGTTAACCCAGCCATGAGGATAATAAACATGAGGAAACATTATTTTAATGCTTAGTGATGTTTAAAATCTTATTCAAATAGAAAAGGAGAAATTGATTCCACATGAGAAGAAATAGAGTATTATTTTATTGAGATCACAATTAAAATCTCTATTAGTAGTTTTAAGAGCTGGAATCCACTGGCAACAGCAATTCAGTGAAACCTCAAAAACAATATGCAAAAATCATGGTGTATGTGTGTATCTGTCTTTTATGGAAAGCCTGTGCTTAGCTTTCATCAAAAAACTCAAAAATATCTTAAAACCACATCACAAAGGTAGCTTCATGAGCCAAAGGTAAAAAAGAGCTGAAACCCATCAACCCCACAGTGAATTCCTGAGACTTAAAAAAAAAAAAAAAAAACCTTGAAACTCAGCAGAACAAAAAGTGAGGTACCAGGCTGACCCTTCCTCTCTTCCCGGTCTGCTTAAGTGTGGGCATATTTCTCGTGCTTGGCTCAAAACAAAAAGAAGGGTTTCTGTCCTTGAGGGCAGTTTTTGAGGTGAGAGGAACAAAGGGTATTAAAATGAGTCACTGCAGTCTGTGGTTTATTGCAGTCCGACAGCTTTCATTGAGTATCTGCCGTGAGCCCCGCACCGTAACAGATTCAGTGGTTTCAAGCAATGAATGCGAAAGGTCACCAAGAAAAGGCTTCCAGTATGTACTTCTGGTTCCCTCCACTGCAGTCGTCCAAAATGTTAGGCAGCTCCTTCCTCATCCTATTCTCAGCCTCTGCAGCCCTCTCTTCCCAACAGCTCATAACCCTTACCCTCTCCCCAAGAACCAGTCCCATCTTTAGACACAGCCCTGCCACATGATTCATCAGCTATGCACTACATGGTTCTAAGGGATGTCATTCACCTTGTAGTCTAAATTAAAACAATAAGCACCCCAGGAGTTCTAGCCCAACACTCTGCAATCCATGGGTGAGCCCTCTGTGACTATTCTTACCCTGACATAGCCCCTAGTTCTGACAACGGCTTCTGCCAAGTCACCAAAACCAGTCTACACTACATTTCTCATTTCGAGCAACTGATCCTCCTCTTGATAAGCTACTTAATACCCCTGACCCTCTGTGACTGGGAAATGGGGAAACGGTGAACTCTGCTTGCCTTGTATTCCAAAGACTGGAATCTCATTTGAAACCCTTGCCCCAGACTGAGAACCTGCTAACATCACAAACTTAGATACCTGATTACCTCCAGATCTTGGATCTTTGTCACCATGATGACCCACCTACCAACACACCCAGTTGCCTCAAGGTGGTCTCCCGATTCAGAGCCAGTCTCCCCTGGCTGCCTATGGTCACACCTGCTACCTCTTGGGTTCTGCACTGAGCTTTTCAGTTTTCAACAACACAAGTGAGGTCTTCCTCTAGCATCTGGGACCTCTCAGTCAGTACCATAATTCACCAGGTTTATAATCTCAAACATGTAATTTGCCTTCAGATACTCCGGTTCCTCACCTCTAAAGTGGAGACGATCTCAGAGACAGCTGAGAATTAAGTGAGAATTAAGTCCTGCCTATAAACTGCCTGACACCGTGCCTGGGACATCGATGTGAGCAGTGATACATAAATGTGACATCTAAAGCCAAGGTGACATAGAGGTAAATGACCAGCCCCTACGTAGCTAGAATCCAGCCCCCTTCTATCCCCAAGTCCTTCCCTTCTGTCCAAGGAGTTCATTTTCTCTGCCTGGATCCGCCCGGCTCTCTGGTTGAGCTTTCCCAGACACCAAGGAAACGTGGTTCCTTCAGGCAGATTTACTGATCACCACCTCGGGCAGCGGGTCAGAAGGCCCCTCTGGCGTGGTGGGTAAAACTGCTGACACCACACTGTCTGAGTAGCTACTGTATTGTTTCACCTTCTGCATGAAACATGATTTTTACTTGAAATGAGTAACTGGCAAACTGTCAGTCAAACTTAATCAGACATGGGCATGGCCGGCTCTTTCTGAAAAACTAATGCAATGAATGAGCCTGTTACGTCAAGGAAAATCAGGCAAGTACTTTTTTTTTCCTTTTGCATATGATGAAGTTTGAGCTTTCAAAGAAACAAAAAAGAGAGAGAATTTCAGGAACCTTGTATCCACCTCCATGAGTTTGACAGCTTTTCACAAAGACTTGGTTTGATGTTACCAGTGGTGACATTAATGAATATGATTTTTCTGTATTATCTGATAAAATGTGTCAACGTTTAGAAGGTCTGCGCACCTCAGTCCAGACCACTAATTTCCAAATGACCAATGCATGCAGTTGCAAAATCATGCATCGGTAAAAAAGGATCCATTCAAAGTGTAAAACTAACCAATGGATTTCAACACAAGAGTATGAACGTTTACTGGTGTCAGTTTCCAATTCCGCACTGCACCTAAACACTAAGAAACTATTTGTCAAGTTTGGTATAGAATCAAATCATCTGAAAGAGCTATTAAAATACTCCTTTTTTCCAAACACATAACTGGGCAGGGCCAGATTTTCATCATTTTCTTCCATCAAAACAACATATGGCCACAGACCGAATGCAGAAGCAGACAGAAAAGTTCTGCTGACTTCTAATGAGCCAGTCATTAATGAGATTTGCAAAAATGTGAGGAAAAAAAAAACCCAACAATGCTCCTCACATTGCTTTTTTGTTTTAGTGATAGTTATTTTTCATAAAATGTTACTTGGGTTCACATTAAGGAGTTTATGGTTGCTGGTTTAAAATGAACAAATACTATTTTTAATGGTTTTTTAATCTCTATTCTTCACCAACTTTCTATTCTCTTTGAGCTGGGTGCCAAACACAGATCCATCCATTCGCTCATTTATTTCTGCAGGGCGATGCTAAGTGTTCTTTTACCCCAGAAACATGGGCGCAGATGGCAGAGGAGGGCAGAAGTGATGATGAGGTTCTGGTCGATGTGTGGACACTCGGGCAAAGGATGTCGTGTCATTGGAACATTTTTGGTGGTGGTTGGCATACATGTTTCCCAAATCACTATCTCCAGTGCAAAGCTCTGTTCTACTCTTACCAGCATAATTGTTCACTTGACAAAATATTTACTTAGTAACACCGACTTGTCAGGCACCACCTTAACAAAAGGCCTTCATAACAGGTCACCTGGATGTCCCAGAGGCACTCACAACCACCAGTGCGACGCTTATCTCTGCTCTCAACAATCCCTTCCCCCGTGTGACCATCCATCACGGTGATCACTGCCTTCAGCCATCCTGAGAACCAAGCCAGGTATCTGAGAAGGACCCTCCCTCTCCCCTCTCTCCCTTTACCTGACATCCAGTCAATCTTAAGTCCTGGAAAGCTTTAAAATTTCCCACTTTTCTCCAACCACCTGAGATCAGGCTGCCTTCATCCCTCACCTAAACTCTTACAATAGACTCTCAACTGCTCTCCTGAGCTCCTGTCTTACCCTTTCCTTGTCTGTCCCCGACCCTGCTCCAGCCAGGACACTCACAGCCAGCGTCCCGTCAAAGGGGCCAGGGCCGAGGTCTGTCCTCTCCACTGTACAGATGGAAAACAAGGCTCTGAAAGTTAAGTCACTTGCCCAAGTGTTATTTTTAGAAGGCAGATCTGATTGGGTCATTTCCCCCCGCCCCCAAACTTAGTTTAACCTCTAGGATAAAATGCAAGCTCTTTGACAAGGCCCACAGGGCCCTGACCCTCCCCATCAGCTCTCCAGCGCCTGGTCGCTCTCTGCCCCTCTGATCTGCAGGCTTTTTTGACACTTGCTGTTTGCTGTTCCCTCTGCCCCAGGGGCCACTCTCTCCCCAGTGGACTCAGATGCGTCTTCCTTCAGGAGGCCTCCCCCGAGTCCCTGAAGTCCCCTTCTTAGGAGTTCCCATGGCAACCGCTACTCACTCTAGGGCGAGCCCTTACCACCTTGGTTTTGGGTTTTGTTTTTTTATCTTTTATTCCCCCAACCCCACCCCATGAGGTTGTTTCATATTTGTAACACACTGAAGTTCACCTGTCAGATTCTGCACGCCATGCTAGGATCACATGACCTCCTAAATGACTTTTTAAATTTGCATCAAGGTTTATGCTACATGCTATAAAGTTCTGTTTCATGCATCTGCCACTACACTATCATACAGAACAGTTTCACTGCCCTAGAAGCTCCCCTGAGTTCATCTCTCCAACCCGCCCTCCCTCACCTCCTCACACTGTTTTAACTGCCCGTTTACTTGACTATCTCCCTCTATAGTTCAGAATCTGTTCCGCTGAACACCGCAGTGTCCCCAGGGTGAGGCAATGCCTGCCCTCTGGGGATGCTCTCCAGATAGCTGTTAAATCCAAAAACTAGAAACTCTCTCGTTGCACCCATGGCTCGAATTCTGTGCCTGGATGGCGGTGGAGCAAACTCTTAACACCCCAGCAACATGCTCCACAGCTCTTCCCAGAGGGCACGCGCTTGTCTGAATGGAGAGAACCCACAGGTGAGTCAGGCTGCGAGCCTGCCTGCTGGGCTCAGGTTGGGGACCAGTTCTGAGGGAGCTGCTGCCCAAGAAAGGGGGAAAGGGCGACCCCACGAATAGGTAGTGAGCGGGGTGTGTGCCAGGTACCCTGAAAAGCTTTGCTCGGGGAGCCCCACTTTTAAACCATCACCCTCCATGGTGGTCCTAACGCCAGAAATGCAGCATCATGACGAGGCTGCAGGAATGAGCTGTGCGGACCGCCGGGTGGGCTGGGGAGGGGACTCGGCCTTGAAAGTCTAGACCGTGCTGGAGGATAGAAATCTGCCTTTCCAGCTCCTATGACTTCAGAAGGAGTTGGGAGAACTCCAAAGCTGTGGGTGGAGGGGAGAAGCTTCTGAGAGCTGAACGGTCGGAGCCCAAACAATGGCTTGCTCTGTGCAGCTGGGCCGTGCACCTGCTGTCTGCACAGGGCCCTCTGTGCTTCTGTCCTTCCGCACACAGCGATGTCCACACAGACGGGGCTTATAAATACCCTCCGAAGGAGAAGTGAAACCACTGACCAGTTCTCCTTTTCTCTGCTTAGCTGGCGCCCAGCAGCCGAGAGCAGCTGGTACAAACTCACATTCCCCAGTTTAGTGGCTCGACCCGCTCATTATTTTATGGTTGGGAAGCTCTAGGCAAACATCCTGTTTAGAATAAAATGGGACTCAGACTGATCATCGGGGGCTAAATTTACCACCTAGAAACTTCACACAAAGTAAAAGAGAAAGGCCAAGGGGAAGGCAGGCCTACAAGTCCACCATCTACAGAAAAGGACCGTCGGCATCTTCTTGGAAGGAAATTGTTACCTGCACGTAGAAGGTCCTCGAGCTTGTGATTATTTCAAACAGGTTGTCCCTCATTAGGAGATCGCTAGACAGAGAAAGAGAAAGAAAGTTACTGGGCATGCTGGTCACAGGCTGAGGACCCGATGTGCCCGACGTCAGGCACCCATGTCCCCTCCTGTGAAGGGGGGTCCCCAGCCGTCCCTCCTGCGGCCCCGGCCTCGGAAGACATCACAGGGTCTCCTCCAGCTTCCCTTCCTGGAGAGTCTCAGGTAATTTAACCACCCCTGTGGACGCTCCCCTAATGCACACCACCACCAGTTCTAACAAGGCAGAGCTCCTTTGCCTCTAAAACCTCTTGCCTCATCAGTACCACACCCCATACTACCTACACATGTGTGTTTTTTAGTGGCTAAGATGTGTCAAGTGCTTTGCGAGAAGTACCGCTTTGAGTGCTTCTACTTTAGGGTCAAGTGTACGGAAATTTTAGTGGCATATATATATGTATGTGTGTACACACACACACACACACACACATATAAACATTCACACACAGTTATATGTCCATTATATCTCAATTCTATATAAATATTTATATATACATATTTATTGGAGTTTAATGGACACACAACATTATATTAGTTTCAGGTGTACAACATGACTCCTTATTTGTATACATTGCAAGTGATCGACGGGAGGGAGGGTATAGCTCAGTGGCAGAGTGCATGCTTAGCATGCAGAAGGTCCTGGGTTCAATCCCCAGTACCTCTATTTAACAAAAAAAACCTAAAAAGAGATCACTGTCTAGTAAGGTCATTACTACACACAGTTACAATTTTTTTTTTCTTGTGATGGGAACTTTGAAGATTTACTCTCTTAGCAACTTTCAGATACACTCTAGTAATGTTAACTAGAGTCACCATGCTGGACACTCTGTCCCCAGGACTTATTTATTTTATAACTGGAGGTCTGTACCTTTCGACCTCCTTCACTCATTCCGACCACCCCCCAACCCCCTGCCTCTGACAACCACCAACATGTTCTTAGTGCTTTGTAATGTGTTATTTCATCCAATCTTCACACCAATCCAATGAGGCAATAAGGCTCAGAGAAGTGACGTGACCTGTCCGTGGTGCCGGAGTAAGTAAATGGTGGGGCCAAGATTTGAAGCCAGGTCTAACCCCAGAGTCCCTTAATTACTCCACCACCAGCGGTTTCCCCTAAGGAACCCAACTCTCCCAGTCCCAGAGCCTTTCTCCACCCACACCTGCTGTCTGCACAGGGCCAACTTCATCAGCGTCCTTAAATTCCTGCTCTCACGAGGGGACTGGATGCTAAAGAGGAGAAAGGGCAGGAGGGAGTGGACCATTTTAAGATGCTTCGAATCGGGTGTGAGCTTTGGAAGAGGGATACTGACTTCTGCAAGGAAGGAGGCAAGAAGCAGCAGACGCTCAGCCACCAACCTCAAGTCACCCGAAATTATTTACAGTGTGAAATGCCTGCTCTGTGTATCTGGTCACTGTGGGGAAATACACAGGAGCAAAAAGATCCAATTCCTTCCCCATCAAAGAACATGACAAAGCAAAACTATACAATCAGATGTTGGATGGTGTGTTATCTGCCTAGAGGTGGAAGGATTTTAAGAAAGGGCTGATCCCAGGCAGGGCTGACTTCAGGAATCAGGACTTGGAAGGAAACGGCAGGTGCTTGGCCAGTGACTTGGGCACCCGGACAAAGGAGGAGCCTCAGACTAAAGACCCACATGGAAGGGGATGGATGGCAATCGACGTTCGGACAGACCTGGGACCCAACGCGACTCCACTGGGAAAAGCTATTTTAGGAATACGTTTGAAACTTAGTGAGCTTTGTACTCCGACGATAAAACAGACACCCAAAGCCCTCCTCTACCAAGCTCACCACCACCATGGCAACTGGTACAATGAACGTCACAGAGTGGTGGTCATTTGAAAATCATTTCACTAGCTCTTAGAATCACTTTCTGAGTATCTGAGTGGAGATGGCTCTTCTTTCTGGCTAAAAGAGTCTAACCTTTTAAACTATTCATGCACAGACAGTACAATCATGTAGCCAACTGCAGAGGAGGTAGAAGCAAAACAGGGAGGAAATCCCCAGCCTTTTCACATCTACTTCTCAGGATGCATGTTGCAATTCAATTCAATTCAATTCAACACAACTCAACTCAACTCAACTCAATTCAATTCAATTCAACAAATGTTAACTGACTATTCAGATGCCCTAAACCCCCACTGACTGCACAGCCTCGGGAACTTCCTTCCCCAGGGGTCTTCAACTCCCTTACTCCTTTCACTGGAGTTCAGCCTGACTCTGGCAAAGTGCAAAGAACTCTTAGGACTGAACCTGATCTGGGTTCGCAGAGCTGCCCCAAGATGTTTATCTAGCTGCACAGGCCTCCAGGGTCAGGAAGCCCTGCGAGGACCCCGTCGTGCCCAAGCTCTCCTCCGCCCACTGTCACCTCTGGAGCCTGGCTTCTGGAACTTCCCTCTGTAGCTCTGTAGCTTTCACGAATTATAAACTGTCCGTGGGAACTTCCCTAATCTTCCACACTCTGCAACTGCCACTGGCAAGACTCAGGACAGTCCCTGCTTCCCTGGGCCGTGCGGCCCCTTGCTGTCATGCGAGACCCTCCCATGCCTTCATGTGACAACAGTCTGCCCGCTGCCAACAGCTTCCCTGGTGATCTGGCTCTGCCCACATAGTCTGTGGGACGGAGATACAACATACTGTCCCAGCAGACTGAGGGCCGAATGAGGATCTGCTAGATGCCCAGATGCCCTGGGGTTTCTGAAGTTGGGTTCTTCAGGCCCCTGTACTCGTGCTGGAGCTGGGAGAGCCCTGGAAGGGGCCCGGGTTCCAAACTCATAAGACGCACCATGGCACTTGAAAGGTAACCATTTCCTCGTGGAAAGAGGAACACATTAAAAATACTTCCCCTTCCTGCCCAACAGCATTGCCGTGAATCACCCTGGTGTTAAGAAGACATTAGGGACTTTGTCAAAAGGAGGAGAGAAACGTCCTAAGTTCAGGGCAGAGGCACCGGCAAAAGAGGGGTCTGCCCAGAAATGGTGAAAAGCAAGAGACTAGGAGCACAGCCCCCTGAGCCCCAGTCTCCTGTGAGATGAGCATCTCCCTCTGATACTGGAGAAGACACTCTCTCCTTTATTCAGAAAATAGTTTCTCCATCAGAAAACTATTATGGCGGGAGGGTATAGCTCAAGTGGTAGAGCACACGCTTAGCCTGCATGAGGACCTGGGTTCACTCCCCAGTACACCCTCTAAAAATAAATAAGTAAACCTAATTACCCCTCCAAAACAAAATTAAAAAAAAAAAAATCTATGACAGACGCTCATGTTCGCAGGAGTTAAACTAAAGGGACGGAAGAGGGATATTTTGCTCAGCTTGGATGCAGAGTGTCAGCTGCAAGATGCCAACAAGAAGACAACGTCCCGCTCTTGGAGGAAGACTCTGGAAGGCAGCCTCAGAAGGGTAGTAACTGAAGAAGGGCACGTGGGGGTTCGGATCACAGAAGAATGTGCAGAGACAATTACCCAGACTTGACCAGACACTCGTGAGTCTTGAGAACATCCTTGAGGAATATGGTCCGCAGTGGTTCTCGGTCCTGCGGGAGAAACGGAGAGAGGGTGACTGAGGCTCTCAGCCCAGACCAAGGGGCCCAAACGCCTCCCTCCTCAAGGATGACTGGCCAAAACCAGGTCGCAAGCAAGACAAGGTCTCAGAATAATTGAGGGGGGAAAAAATCTAATACGGTGCTCTGTGGCTCTGACCACCGAGGCAGGGAGGAAGTGAAGGCCACTTTCACGTGGCGGTGAAGATGCCCACACAGGACGGGTGGAGGTAGGACACAGGCACTCTGCAGGCTGCGTGCCCACCTCTCGGCTCAGTCACGCACGCGGGGGTGTGAGTCACGCGCCTCTTCCCTCCACGGCCTCCCAGGAGGGCCCCAGGGTGACTACCCACCTGCTCACACTTGAAGTAGCAGATGGTAAAGTCATCGAGCGCAAAGAAGCGCCGTTTCCAGCTCTTCCGCTGAAATAAAGGTAAAAAGCAGGGCTTTAGAAGAGGTCTCAGCGGGGGGGGGGGGGGTCGCTCAGGGTTGGGGGTATGGCCAGGACTCGTTCCTATTCCGGGAGCTGAAGCTGCGCGTGGGGGGGGGGGGGGGGAGGAGCGGGGTGGCGGGTGTCCTATTCCAAGCCTCTCCCAGGTTTGGGTGTGGCTGGCTCCATGCTCCTCCGTGCAAACCACCCTCCCCTCTGCCTCGCCCACACTCACGGGCTCCCAGGGTCCCAGGAACCCCCTCCCGCCCGGACACTGACGCTCACCACGTTCCCTTGCTTCACACAGTAGCCGCTCTTAATGAGGGGGGGCCCGGGGGGCACACGGCAGCCCGTCGTGGGGATGTAACTCTGAGACCTTCGGAGGATGGCGTGGGAGCCGGGCTCACTCCCCTCCTGCCCATCCCCACCGTTCTGCGAGGAAACAGGGGCAGGATTAGCGAGCCACACCCCCTGCCCCGCCCCACCCCTCTGGCCAATCATCTCTTGTCTCCCGGCCCACGACGACGACGGCACTCAAATCAGAAATAAACAAGAAACTAAACATTTGCTTCGCTTCCGTCATGCACTGTCCTGGGCGCTCTCACAGAACAAGTACGGGGAGGTTGGGCGGACCCAGGATAAAAGGACAAGATACTGGAGAATGCAAACCGCAAGAGGGGATAAGCACCCCGACGGGAGGAGGGACAGAGGGCCTGTTTCCAGCCGCCCTCGGGCCCCACTTCCTCTGGGGTTTACAAGTGTCAGCCTCCCACGTGTGGTGCAGAGGAGTACCGGCCACAGAGCTTCAGGGCGCGGTGGCCTCGAATTTCTGCTCTGCTGTTACTCACGCCCACCCCTGCCCTGGATTTTCTTGACCACTCCATGTGCACTGGCTCCCCCACCCCACCCCTACTCTCCCCTCAGTCCAGTCCTCTTGTCACGTGACTGGCACACCACGGACACCACCAAACCCCACGACCCCCTGGCAGCCCCGGGCCCAGCACCTGGTTGATGGGTGTGTGCACCACCACCCCTCCGATGATCTCAGTCTTGTAGGCCACCTGTGGCTTCTTCTCCAGGGCCGGAGGAACTGCTAGGCTTTTGAGAACTTCAGTCGTCAGGGGCAGGTTCCCAGCTTTGGGTACCTGGAAGAATGACAGCATGGTTAACAGGCTTAGGAAAAGCAGCGACCGCAGCAGGAGGGGGTGTGGGGAGGAAATCTAATGTATCCAGTTACAGTAAGTTGTCCTTCTCTCCACTGCCCTTCCGTCCATCCAAACCTGGATGTGATGAAGTCTGCAAGCCAACAAATGTACTAAGCACCTACTGCGAGGCTGCCCGTGTCTGGCTAGAGACCAAAGATAAAACGGCAAACACAGACACACGTCCTGCCCTCACGCCATGTACACGCTGATAGGGGAGAGTGACAAAAATCACAGGGCAAGACTAACAATCAGAGTAATGACAAAGCGTGGCGAGTGCCATGCAGACAATAACCAGGAGCTGAGAGAGACAGCGGCAGCGGAACTACTTGAAATGAGTGGCCGGTGTGGCTGGTGTGGTTGGCGGGGCTGGAGGAGGTCCCTAGGGGAGATGGTAAACAGTAATATGGAGGATAAAAAGGAGGCAGGAATGTAAAGTTGGGAGAAAGCACGCTAGGGAGGAGGTCAGATGTGTGTGGTGTACCGTACAGGAGTTGGGGAGCATGAGTCCTGGGGCCCGACCTGTCACTGAGGGACATAATCATGGTGTTGTCCTGGTCAACAAATGACAGAGGATATAAATTTTAAAACTTTAGGAGCACAGATAAAAATACAAAAGTATTTTAATTAACAAAATACTCTAAGTAACCTTTTACAAACGGTACCACCACTTACATACGAAGCTCTCTCTGCAGAATGAGTTGTCTTTGCTCCGCTCCTTGGTGGAGTTGGAGCACCACAGCTGATAAAGAATCACAGAAGTCTTAGGGTGAGTTTGAGACCACAAGTTGCAAACTAGTGGCTTAAAGGCAGACTTTGCCCCAACTGTGTTTTATTTGTCCCATCCACTGTGTGTTTCAATCTGCAGTTAAAATCTGGATTATTTCATATATAAATCCTGATTTTCAGCTGTGCTGAAAATTACATACTTCAGTCTTCGAACAGGGAATAGATCCTTCAATTTGCCACAGTCCTGACCATCCTCCCAACTCGAGGCTGTGTGTCAGGTACCATTTATCCTCATTCACGTCACCACTTTTCTTCCTCCTTGTCCATTTCTCATTTATTCTGGAAACGCTGATGAAATCTTTCATCACAAGAGAGGCCCAAAAGCAATCCAGTCATTTGCCCAAAGCCATGATTAACACCTGAACAGAGACCAGACTGTCGGGCCAGAAATCTACCCTCTCCTTTCCTTCTGGCAGGAAAACAACAGCGACTTGATTCATTGCTTTGGGCATCCGTTCAGTTCCAGGCAAAGTACACGTCTGTTTACCAAGTTTTATCTCTCATCTCAGACCATCTTACCAGATGGGCACTATTTTCTCCATTTCGTAGATGAAGTAAACTAAAGCTCACTAAAACGAAGCAACTGCCTCACTGCTAAGCACCACTGCCTACCTACCTACCTGGTCCACCCTTTCCAATTTCTCTGCATTTGGCTCTGGTGTGATGAAATTCTTTAGGGAAGTGGAGCAGCTATGGGATGGCTAGTGATATCATCACCATGGAACAGCACAACAGCCCCCAAGTGAATTCCTGAAATTCAGCAAAGAAGAGGGGAAGTTCACAGTGGCCAGAAAAGGACTCACGGAAGCTGGGCTGTTGCATTGCCCCTCAACCCTGTCAGCCTACCCCAAGGACCCATTCACACCCCTGCACTGTGGGCTGCCTCTGACCAACCCGGAGCCCATTCACAGCCATTTCCACTTTCGGAGACTCTGAATCAGCCTGTGGAGGACAAACTCCCCAAAACTATGGTCCAGAGCTTGAAAACAAGGTCATCCCCTTGGCTTGTCCACCTCCCAGAGGCCGGATGAAAGGTGGGCACTCTACACACGACACTGTGGAGGGCTCTCTGATGGGGGCAGTCCATGGGGTGGGCCACAGGGAGCCCCTACTTGCAACGTGAAATGATATTTGCAAGGACTTGTCTACAAGGAGTAACCCAACTTGGGAGGGAAGGGAAAGCTGTGATTTACTCTTACGGCTCAATTTTCAATCCTTCTGAAAAAAGGCAGTGAGTTGAATAATGTGTCCCCGCCAAACTGTCCACCCACAACCTCAGTAACATGACTTTATGTGGAAACAGGGTCTTGGCAGATGTCATTAAATTAAGATGAAGTCACACTGGTTTAGGGAGGGCCCTGAGCCCAAGGGCTGATGACCTCATAGGAAGAGGAGAGTCGCACAGACACACAGGCCACACAGCGACGGAGGCAGACGGAGGGATGCAGCCATGGGCAGGGAACACCCAGGCCAGCCGGGGGCCAGTGGGAGCTGGAACGGGCGAGGATGGGGTCTCCCCTTGAGCTTTCAGGGGCAACATGGATGGCCCGGCCAACAGTTTGATTTCAGAGCCCTCAGGACTACGGGAGAATACATGTCTGCTGCTTTAAGTGGCCCACTTTGCTACGACAGCCGTAGCACCCAAACTAGTACTCCAAGAGAACCCAGTTCTCTAATCACCACGTGCCGACCATTATCTTCAATCACGGGGACTCAGTGACCTGGCACTAAATGACCAGTGATCTGTGGGCAGAAAAACCGACCCCTGACCCCGGGCAGGCCACTCGGATCTCTGCGCACTTCCATCTCCTCCTCTATAAATGGAGGGAGTAACACATGTTCCTCCGAGTTAAGGTTTTCACGAGGCTAAAACGAAGCCATGGACGTAAAAGCGGCGTGTAATCTAACATCTTTTGCAACGGCTGCTCGTTTTTCACATTTTTAATGAACTCTTTCAGGGCTTGGAAGTCTGAGGGTCCTGGGTTTGAATCTCAGCTCTGCCATTTACTAACCTCTAGATTTGGGACAAGACTGATTTCCGTTTTCCTCACCTAAAAAATGGGAGTAAAACCACCCGTCTCACAGGACTGATGAGGAGTGAATGGTACACCACGTGAGAAAGCCTGGCTTGAAACACTGTGTCTTCCATCTCTGCGTTCCCTCAAGATTCTCTGCTTTGCACACAAGGTGCCCTGAGGTAAATATGCACATAATTGGGAAGGAGAGTTCCCCTCCCCTTCCTTCTGTCCCACAGGGACCTCTGGACGGAGGAGTGAGGAGATGAATAAACAGAGCAAAGGGAAGGAAGGGAGATCCTGAGGACATGGAGCCCCTGCAGAGGTGGTGACAGCCCGACAGGCCTCTGGGCACCAGCACGTGCCCTCCCACTCCTGTCACTCATCACTTCTCCTCAGCGGGGCCACGGAAGAGCACAGGGAACCAGCTTTTTGCCAGCAACTCTACACTCAAGGCACTAAAGCAAGGCTGAGAGGCTGCACCGCCTCACACGCTGTGGAGCCCAGCTCACCAGGCAGGAGCAAAGGAGGAAATCCAGGAGGAAACACTGAACGAGAAGAAAGTACCAGACATTGAAAGAAACCCGCCAAGTTGCGGAAGACACAGAAAGGTGAAGACCCAAACGTGAACAAAGAAAATCATCATTCCAGACTCACATACATAAGCACGTGGTTAGCAGACATATGTGGGCTGGCAGCAAACCCCCTGCTCCCCACCCCACCATTTCTTTCCCTTTTCACAGGTTTACCGAGGTTTATCAGAATAACAAGCCAACAAGCAAAACCGCCTCAATGACTGAACGGTACCCTGCTTGGGTGCAGTATCACGGGTGCTGGATGGGTGTACAGATTTCTCCTATTAATTTATTCACGGGAACCCTTAGGTATTAGACAGAATAACCTGCCCCAGCAAAGACTGGTTATCCCTGGAAGTCACTAGAATGTAAGCATTTCTGACTGTATGATACAGAAAATCAAACTTTTCAACAAAGCCTCTTTTGTATACCAGAAGTCTGCCTGTGTTATTGGTTCAAGGTCCAGTTTTATCCCAGACATACAGTTTCTCCCTCTTTTCCTTCCTACCCTTCTTTTTCTGTATTTCTAAGAAAAACGAAAGGAGTTCTTCGTCAGCCAAGTCCAGGAAAATGAATCTTCATAGAAC
The DNA here is from genome assembly GCF_048773025.1 of Camelus bactrianus. NCBI lineage: Eukaryota > Metazoa > Chordata > Mammalia > Artiodactyla > Camelidae > Camelus > Camelus bactrianus. The sequence continues at coordinate 30,300,842 of NC_133564.1, read as the reverse complement.
TAGCTCAGCGGTGCTTCTGAACGGAAGGCTTTCCCAGGATGGGTGTGTGGATGGCTTGGACGGGTCCCAGGGCCACCTCTTAAAGTCAGAGAGTCTCCCCCGGGCCAGGAAAAGGCCCTGACTTCCCTCCTCATCTGTGTTTCCCGTTACTGTTCCTCGTAGTCAGCAATCCATGTTCCAATCCCACCAGGTTCTGAATCAGCATCCCAGAATGACCCAGACCACGACCAACCAGGAGCCCTCCCAGGAAGCACCAAGGGGACACTCCACAAACTTCCCCTTGAACTTGATTCAAACTCAAACTCTCAGTTCAACTTGCGGTTAGTCAGCCGAGGTGTAAGAGGGAGGGGACTTGGTGTGGAGTGGGGTCCGGGGAAAGTCCCCGCTGCCATCTGATGGGGAGGGGGTCCTTCCCCACCCAAATGGGCCACCTGCGGGGCAGAGGCCCCGACTCCCTCCACCCGGAAGAAGGCTCATACGTACAGTGATTTTGCTGGCTTGGTTCAGGGCTTCGACCCAGTCCTTCAGATCTTTCTGGTCATTGGCTTGAAGAAAGTATCTCTGTGACAGGGCATTGATGACTGAAAAAGGCACAGGGATGAAAAAAAGGAACCCAGGTTATAAGCTAAGCAACACAAAGACTCCATAAAAAACTAAGGTGCTGGACCCAGCAGGATGGAGGGTGCCCCCCAGAGCGGACGAAAACATTTCCTTTATCTTTATGAAGTCACTCGTGTGAGTATCTGAGGAGCAGCGGGCTCTCACTTTTAAAAAGTGTGGATTATTCCATTGGCCACAAGAATGCTGCCTAACAACACTAACAGCTTTAACGTGCTGCTGTGCGGTAAGGCCACTGATCCACCATCCATAAGAGACCAGCTTGAACGGCTTTTCAGAGGCACCAGGAGAGTTACAGTTATGGTTAGGATGTGGGTAATTTGGGCCCCAGTGCCCGGTTTCCACTGGCACATCTGACCTGGGCGAGAAGTCTTGTCTGTGGCTGGGAAACGGAACAAAGCTTGCCTGAGATCAAACCTGTGACCTTGACCTCATCGACAACTGGGTCTTTCCTCTGAGCACTCCATGAGGTCAACAATTTACTTCTAGGTTGTTTGTTTTGTTTTGTTTTGTTTTGTTTTTTTAGATCTGCCACCCACAAAATCTGAGGTTCACTTTTGAACTTAGCAGCGATGTTTGAATGAAATAGGAGAATGAGCACCAAAAAAGTTCGAATCAACCTGAAGTTGGGAAAGGGGATGTAGCTCAGGGGGCAATTTTACTCTCCTCGCATCAATAAGCCCGAATTGGAAGAGGTAGACATCATGGGGGTAGACACAGAATTCATTAGTTCACTCATTCATTCAGCAAATATTTACTGGGCAGCTACTGCGTGCCAAGAACCACACTCTTAAGTGCCGGGGACACGGCAGTGACACAGCAGAGGAACACCCCAGCCTTCGTGGAGCTCACCCTCAGACCCCCTCCAGATGTGCAACAGAGGCTGTTTATTTGCTGAGGCTCGTAGCTCAGACAGCACTGACATGCAGGGGAAGCTGAGCAGATATGATGATTCAATGACTTGCATCTGCCAAGTGGCTCCGCTTCCTGTGTCACCCCCAGCTGCCACTCATTTGGCAACAGTGAGACCCGAGACAGAATTCTCCTCCTTTTCTACCATCCCCCAACTCCCTGGATCACCACCTTTCCTGAGCACACTGCTCAGAGTCGAGGATTCCTAAAAACTTTGAAAGGATCTTGCACCCTGCCCTGTGGAGCCAGGAACACTGAAACGTGACTGTTCCCTGGAAGGACCTCTGCCTTATGTTACTGACAATCTTTGCAGTGAGACCGAGGGAAGGAGTATCACTTGAGGCCCAGGGACGTGGCTGGGACTGAAGTCACTCATACACACAGGGTATAAGTCACATGTGATCACAGGACCGACTCCACGCAAAGGAGGAAGTAGCTGTAAGGCTGTTCAGAAAACCTGCCCTCTGGTTCAGTACTTACCGAAGCAAAACGGAGTTTTGGGTTTCTGCTTTGGGGTAGCTATGCTCACCTAAATCAAATAAAAAATTAAAGAAACATGAATACGTTTCTAACAGTGCTGCAAAGTCCTTTTTCCCCCCAAATTTTTTAAATTGGGAAATGTTATACAAAAAGAGTATGTAAAATACATGGGAACGTTTTAAAGACTATACTTAAGTGGAAACCCTGTACTCACCACCTAGATTAAGAAATAGGCCATTATCAGTCCTATTTCTTAGAAGCCCTTGTGTGCCCCTCCCAGACAGAATCCCGTCTCCGCCCCTTGAAGATAACCAATATCTTCACGTCTGTGTTTATCTTGATCTTTGCAAAAATATATAAAAGCCACAGAGTCCTGATAAAATTCTCTTTGTTCTGTTTGTTTGTATTCTTTAACCCTTTTTTTTTTTTACTATTTAACTTTTATTCTTCTTTATTTTTTAATGGAAAGATTAGGGATTGAACCCAGGACCTCAGGTCGCTAAGCATGCGATCTACCACTGAGCTATACTCTCCCCCAGAATTCTCTTTGGACCACAAAACTGTACCGGCACCCCTCACACCAGCAAGATTTCCACTCCTCTCCCAAAGACCAGACCCTCCCTAAACGGTTCTGCAAATTGTAGGTAAAATTGCCACAAATACATAGATTCCAATCGGAGCTCACAGAAAAGTAAGGCAGCCTGTCACTCACGCACTGGGACACGTGACCGATTTCCCTTCTGTCTACCCTGACGGCTTAACCGTGAAAATAGTTGCTTTCCACCTCCCCAGAGAGAAGCAGGTAGAATCAGAGACAGACCCGAGATGAAGGGAAGGCACAAGAAAGCCGAAGTATTTCCTGCTTTTCCAAGTCTGCCTCTTGCATGTACATTCCTTTGTGCACATGTGAGCCACACTCAGGTTCAAATGCACTGATCGGAGAAAGGACAGCATACGGAACTGGGTGACTGCCCGTGATGGACTGAGTCCCCCCAGAGCTGGCCTCCACCCCAGTACCTGTGGTTTCTAAGGCGGCAGCCCCCTTGCTCCGGAAACTAGGGCAGGAACCACTATTCACACGTTCTCATAATCCTCCGTGGACACAAGCCCCTCGTTTCCAGCCAAGGGCACTCTCCTACTCGCTCTCACCCAGGGCTCCTGGAGTGCTTCTTGCTAATTTTACAGGAGGCAAATTAGAAGTCAGGAGCTAAAGAAAACTTGAGTCTAAATTAAGGTCTTGAGGGTTGGGGGAGGTGAATAGCTCAGTGGTAGAGTGCATGCTTAGCATGCACAAGGTCCTGGGTTCAATCCCCAGTCCCTCCCCTTTACAAACAAACAAACAAACCTAATTACCCACCCCCACAAAAAATTTTAAAAATAAAAAGAAATTAAGGTCTCTTCGTGGCTCACGGTTACTCGGGGCCTGACTGACCCACCCGTCTGTCTGCAGTCTCCCTCTTGGCTCTAAGTTCTTTCTAAAGACCTGCCCAGATTCCTTAACAACCAAAATTAATACTGCCCGAAATACTTAAGACAGGAACCGAGGTGGCAGCCTATAAAATATAAAAGATCAAAGGAAGCACGGCCTGGGCTTTGGTGCCGGAGGCATCCCCAGGTTGTCTGACCCCCATTTCCTGTTTTCCCAAACAGGGATAAGAAATCGTGTTCTCAAGGGGCTATGGCGACAGTTCAACGTGACAGTGCGAGTGAGGCACTTGACCCATCCTGTCATACAGAAGCTCCTCAGTCAAAGAGGAACTGAACAGTCATTTAAACCCACCCCCTACATATCAATACAGGTGGTGCCATGCTCAGCACTATAGGCAAAAGGCCAAGGGCTTTGTGAGGTGCTCAGGAGCCCAAAATAAAGGTACAAGAGCTGGCCTCCAACCCACAAAATGAACATGGCATACTTGACTTTAATAAATATTTAATTACAAATCTGTATAACACTCCATCTCGCTGAGAAGTATTTAAGTAAATGCCTACAAGATGTCACGTTAAGTCAACGTCATCAACGTTCCAATTAAACGTTCGCCAATATTGCATTACATTCAAAAATACTTTAGTTGCTTCAATGTTCTTGGTTCACGAGAATCCTCGGATGTATAAGAGGATTGCTGTGAAATGAAGCTCATCATAAATTAAATGAGTTACAGCCAAATGATGCCCAAAGTAAAACGATTAAAATCCTTTTGGGGCAGGGGGAGGGTCCAGCTCAGTGGTGGAGTGCCTGCTTATTTAGCATGCACAAGGTCCTGGGTTCAATCCCCAGTACCTCGGTTAAAAAAAAAAAATACATAAAAAAATAAAAATAAATAAATAAAACTAATTACGTCCCCCGAATTAAAAAAAACTTAAAATCCTTTCAAATATTTTACAGCCAGACAATTATAGTCAATGAGGGATGTGGGTGCATTTTGATATGTTTACCATGATGTGAGGTGCAGGCCATGGGGCCTGGGAAAGTCTTTAGTTAGTCCCCCAAAACATGAAGATTTACGCAGTGGTGAGCACCGTATCCTGAGTTCAGACGCAGACAGTGCAAATTCCATCAGGTCTTCAGCACTCCCAGGAACCGCGCGCTAGAGCCCCACGACATCAGAGTGCCGACCGCCGTGCTATCTTGTTTTTCTGGGTTTCAGAGCCCAGAATTCAATGTGAACCAGGGTGTGTGCCTTCATCCTGTTTGCCTCTGATGTTCTGATCTGTCAGTGACCCGTGTGCTTCCTCTGTCCCTCAGGATCCGTGTCCCTGTGGGTCCTCGAGCCCACAACTCCTGTGTGTCCTGCTCCTGGTTCCCGTGTGACCCTGACAGTCGCAGAACCGCCCCGGCCCCCCTGGCCCTCAGAACCCACCTGTCTCACGGCCCCCCTTCTACTTCTGGCTTTCAAAGGGCACTGAAATGGCTGGGGGCCTCGAGACCGTCGCTGGCTTATGTTAGGACACTTGACCTTTCATCGTCAACTGGAGAGAGCACCCAAACGGACACCTTCACCCTGGCTGGGTGACAAATGGTCCCCTCTGACCACAACTCGTTACCAGCTTCCACAGTGAGAACGCTACCCACGTGCTTATTACGGGAACTGAAGCTTTCAGACAGGTTGCCTGGTTTTTCATTCGTTTTTATAGGTTCACCCAGTTTTCAGTTGAGGGTATGCGTGATTCCTCGTTTATAATTTGCCTCATGCCTCACGGTGACCATGGAAGGATTTTTTGCAAAGTAGTTCCTTGCTGAAATAACAGGACATCAGCTCTAGTTCAGCCCTGATAGGCTGTTTAGCAGGGGTGAGACCCTCAATGTCTCTGATCAGGTTCCTGATTGGCAAAACCAGAGTGGAATGATCGTTCTTCTTAGAGCCTCAGAATGACAAGAGAATGAAGTATCTAGCGGTCGTTGTGCCCTCAAAGAGAAGGGCCCAGTTCGGGGGGTCTCACTTACTATGGAGGGGTATACCTCTGGCCTCCCCCTGACATCCTGGTGGTGGCAGGGCAGAACCTGTCCCCCGGGAGGCATAACTAAGTCCACTCCCCCATACCCCCACCGCACGGTGATGCCCAGGCCAGGCCACGCAGCCCCCTACACATGTTGTGAAGGAACAGAGGCTCTTAAGGAAGCAGTGTGGCTGACAGGCTGACTCTGGCCACAGTTCAGTGGCTGCACAATGGTGGCTGGCTGGTGGGTCCTTGGCTGAGGCAGCAGTGAGGATGTGAGGGAGGGACCGGGCACCGGTCACCCGCAGAGTGACGCAGATGAGGCCGCCCCGCAGCTCGACAGACTCTCGGGAACTTGCTCTTATCAGATCAAACGCAGACCACAGGAGCAGCAAAGTCATGGGGCGGCGGGGCACGGCTGGCCCGCCCCACCCTGTCTGCCCTCGGCCGGAAGTGGAGCTGGGGCCCCTCTGCCTGAAGCAGCAGCATCAGACCAAGGCCTCGGAGCCCTGGTGCAGCTCTGCCTCCGTGTCCAGAGTGACCCTGCCCTGCAAGGCGGCTTCAAGAGAGAGGGGAGCATCACTTACACAGAACGATGCGCAGGGGTTCTAAGTCAGGGTCTCTGGGCCAGCTTCGTGGGGTCAATGAGCCCTGAAGTTACAGGCAAAACTAGGGTGTGTACACACATATGTAATTTACCTGGGAAATGGGTCCACATTTTTCATCAGACTTTCCAAAGGATCCTTGAACCCTCCCCCGAAAGTCAGGAACACTGTTCTAGGGCAATCTTCATTGTAGGTAAAGTAGTGGGTCGGGGAAGCCCAGAGAAAATGGGACACACGCTGGAGGCAGGACAGTGGGGCTGGCTGTGTGGACAAGGGTAGGTGGGCGGCTAGCTTGGTTCTGCTGCCATCAAGGGCCTGTGTGACATCAAGTCGAGAACCTTCATCTCTGCTGGCCCCTCTGAAGTACCCCATCATCCCCCACACTAGTGCTCAAGAAAGCACACCCCTGAACAGAGAGGCCACACACACCCAACCCCCAGCCAAGCTGACACTGAGCTGACACTCGGGGAGGCACAAATCTAGAGGTTAACAAAAAAAACCCCAGAATGCTGAATTTGATCCCAGCACCGGCTAAAGTATTTTTCTGGGAAAACTCCGCTTTCTGGCATTGGACCAGGCAGCAGGCGAAGATGCTTTGCTCAGAGAAGCCTGACCAGGGGGCAGCTGCGGGTTTTGCAAAACCCACCCAGGCCTGCCTCTTCCATCCGCGAAGGGCAAAGGGCAGGTCCATCCTTGCTAAGGGAAGCTGCTTCCAAAGCTGGGAATTTCAAAAACCCTCATCGGAGCTGTATTTATAAATCACTCTCCAACAGGAGCGTTTGCAGTTTCATTAATATTGAGGTTCTCGGCTCCCCTCTCTCTGAATTCTCTTTCTCCGAATCTTGTGAGGAGCTCAGAGCAAGCGGGGAAGAAAGAAGGGCCAGCCGGGCACACGTTCTTACCACAAACTGCCTGCTTTCAAAGGCCCTTCCCCGCGCCCCCCAGGTCCTTCCCTCCCTCCCTAAGGCGCTCAGATGTGGCCCTGCACCTTTCGCCTTTGCTCCTGCTGCCCCTGCCGCCGCCTCCACCTCCAACCAGCAGAGACGGCTGCTCAAGGACCCCCAGGGCCTGCTGCAGCCACTCAGACCAGGGTCTCAACACCCCCGAGGGTGGGAGAAGGTGGCCGAGGAAGCAGAGGTCCCCAAGAGGCCCAAAGTGACGGGGCGGGGGAGAGCAGGCCTTCCAGAACCTCGTTGCTGGCTGGGCGCCACCTGGCTCTCCTCGCTGGACAAAGAGTTCCTCATTCTGGCAAGGCTCTACCTCCCCAGCTTTTTTTTTTCTTTTTTATCATGGCTGCATCACAGGTCAGCACTGGTGCCTGCTCCAGGGAGGGGCTGCTGAAAAAAGCTGAATTCAGCAGCTCCGGGTGGGGCTCCATCAACCAGCTCCAGCCCCCACCCAGGTCTCAGCACCTCGAGGGGCTGCTCTCGCCCTGTCTGCGCAAACTAGACAAGGGCATGGCCTGTCGGCAGGCCCGCCAGACCCTCCAGCAGTTATCTGGCTGTGGAATGGCTTCCTGGCACATCTGAGTACCTCCTGGGGCAGCCTGAACCTTCCCTCCACAGAGATCCCGTCCAGTGATGGATAAAATCCCAGTGCGGCCCCAACTCTTCCTGAGCTACGCTAGCTGAACCACACCCTTTGGGAGAATCGTTTACATTCACCAGGCTTTCTGTTGTGGTGTTTGTGTTCCTTTTTATCCCAAATACAAAAAAGACCACATCCTGCTCCTCCCCCCACCCCCTCCCTCCTTGGCGGGAGCCAGTAGCGTCACTGACAGAGGGGTCCAGCCGCCCTCCGAGAACCTGCTGACCACAGTCCCCCCCACCCCGCCGCCCCAGCCAGCAGCAGGGGTTCCAGGCAACCATGACTGCCCCGCAACCTCCCCAGTGCCAACGCCAGAGGAGGTGACACTTCCTCTAGTTCAGATACTAAACCTACTTACAGACCACGAATTCCCAGAGCTCCAGGCCAACATTACCTTCGAGATGTAGGTCAGCTGCAAAGATCCGACGGCTCCTGCCCCAACTGCCAGGTTCTGAAAGACATGTGTTTGTTTTTCGTGTTAAGAAGGATGCTGTGCAAAGGCCACAGAATCAGCACTAGGAGAGAGAAGACCTGTGTTGCCACTGACTGGCTCTGCAACCTTGAGCAAGGCACGTTCCTATTTAGCTCACCTTCCTCGTCTGTAAAACACTGATCACGGATTTGGGTACAAGGACATCAATATTTCCCTTGGCCTCATTTGTCACAGAGAGGTATTCTAGCACAGGGGTTAAAAGTGTGGGCGCCACCACTGGACTGTGAATAAATTCCTTAACCAATAAGCCTCAGTTTTTTCCCTTCTGTAAAAACAGGCATGACAAGTGTCTGCCTACCAGGCAGGTAGTTAAGGATGAGTTAATACATTTAAGACCCCTCAGCGGGGGAGGGTATAGCTTAAATGGTAGAGTACATGCTTAGCACGCACGAGGTCCTGGGTTCAATCCCCAGTACCTCCTCTAAAAATAAATGAATGAATAAATCTAATTACCTGCCCCCTCAAAAACAAACAAACAAACAAAATTTTTAAAGACCCCTCAGAATCGTCCCTGGTATGTACACGAGTCTCAGCAAGGGTTAGCCATTAAGATTTTTTTTTCAGTCCTGACTGCTCTGATCTCTTTGCTGGCTTGGTCCTGTTTTATGCCACTCCAAATCCTTTTCTCAATAAACAGGGTACAGATTCACACAGTACAGAAAAACAAAAAGGAAAAATACAACTGTGCAGTCTATTTCACAGGACTGTTACGAGTATTCCAAATGGAATGATGTCCAAACACTATAAAACACTAAGTAAATGCACTATTAACACAGCCAGAAACTCACAGGCACCTTGTCTGGCAATATTTTGCCGTGACACAACCTCTTTGGCTTTCTAATGTCTCCACTGTCAGAAGTGAGGTGGTGAAGACAGGAGGATGGTATCAAACCAAGGAAGTGGCCAGGATGAGAAATCACAGCCGTGGAGTTTCTCACTGACACCTTGGAAAATTCACTCCCCCAAGGACCAGCTCCTGGTAACCTCTTAAACTTGCCATAAGCCTCAAAGAATAACCTTGAAGCCCCCACTACCTGGGGTCACCTCAAAGCAATGAACAAGAGACAAATCTGGGGTAATGGGGATTTAGTAAGTATCCTAAAGGGTTACCAGCGAACTGACCTGTCCCTCCAGGGGACTGCCCTAAGAAGCACCTTAGATGGTGGAGAAGAGCCCTTCTGGGCCCAGCCACCTAAACTCACATGCATCAGCAAAGGAGAGGGTGAAGTTTCCTAGTCACAAGAAAAGGGACGGGGATAAACCAGGACAAAAGGATTCTGATAGCCCTAGAAATTTAGGGAGAGAGAGATCTATGAAGGACACCTCCCCCCTTAGGCCATAAACCTAAAAGTTTTGACAAGTAGCTGAATTAGCATTTCCAGTAAAGATTATTGGATTGACCTATTTTTTTCCACTACATAGTGGCTGCATTCGTTTTCAGAAAACCTCTACTGGGGAAAGAGAGAGAGGGCTTGTACCCCTAAATCAGAGTCCAGAAAGGAGCCACAGCACCCCAAAAGGCCAGTGAGCGGCTGACACGGCCCCGGAGGAGCCTGTGAACCACCACAGGCAGACAGCTCTGCTCAGAGGGATGCTGTCCATGGCCGGCCTGCATCGCCCACAGGAACACACGGAGCAGGGGCACCTGGTCCGCCCCTAGCCTCCTGTTTCACACTTGAGGAAAGTGACTCGTGCGTAAGGGGTTTTGCCCAAGGCCACACAATTGAGCCTGAACTGGAGCTCAGGTCTCCTGACTCCCACCTGATGCCCCAGAAGCAGCGCAGTGTCATTTTAAACGCCTGAGCTGCTGGAATTCCAGCTGTGACATTACCGCCCGGGGACTGCAGGCGAGTTTCTTAACCTATAAAGGGGGGCTCCTCAGCCCTGCCTCATAGGCTCGTTGTGAGGGTTACGTAAGATGAACCAGCACGAGCCCCCGCGCAGGGCCGGACCCCTCCCGGACCCACAACACTAATTACACACTGCGGACGCCAAGTCTCGGGGCCGCTCTTACGCAACTCACTCTGCTCACCCCGAGCCACAGCCCAGAGGTCCCCAGAGCCCCGTCTCCAGTTATGAGCGATGAAGTGGGATCTGAGGAGCCGTTCGGTCCCTAACCCTCACGCAGTGCCAGAGGTGAGCGGATCCCACTTCGACCCCTGCATCCCCTCCGCCCTCCAGAGGACCGCTCCACCCTCAGCCCCTGCCACCCGGGCTCTCCCACTTCGGAAACAAAGACACAGCCGTTCACCAAGCCCTGCCACCTGGGGGTGTCCCCACTCCCTTCCCCACAGCCTGCCCACTGCCCGCCTGCTCCTAGGCCCACATGCATGACACATGTCTGAAAAGGCGGTTTCCCCCCACCTTCCTCCCCACCCGGGGGGAAATGAGTGACAGGAGGAAACAGCCAAGGTTTGAGCCAGAGTGATGGCTCAGTGTCCACGGTGACTGCTGGACCCAGGAGATGACCGGTGACAGCTGGCTGCCAGGGCAACAGCCCCAGGAAGACACTCCCCGGTTCAGGAAGAGCGTGCCGACTACCTGTGCTGAGGGTCTCAGCAGCCAGATGTCATCGGCACCTGGGGAGGGCCCGGCGTCAGAGCCCACACCAGCCGCCCCTCCCAACCCTGGCCCCAGCCTGGCTCTTCCAGGGAAAGGACCAGAGGCCCTGCCTTCACGAGGCCTTGGCCATGACTGCCGCCTGCCCTGATCGCCCTCTCTCTGAATTCGTGTGTACATCACCCCTCTCCAGCTTCGCTGCACATCAGCCTCTTCTGGTGAGCTTGTTTTAAAAAGGCCCAGACTCAAGCCTCACCCAAAACACATGGAATCAGACTCAAGTGGAATGTGGTCAGAACATGCCCATTTTTAAATGCTCCTCCGTGGTCTCGAATAGGCCCAAGTTTGAGAACCACCGGTCTCCGGGAGAAAATATCACCCTGGAGTCTGCACTGGACTATGTCCTACTGTGAGTTTGTCTCTTCTTCCTCAGTTTTAAGCACACTGAGGACATGAGTAGAATCTTATTCCTCTACCCGGCAGACTCCTCGATTTTTAAATGAAAACACTGCTTACGTGGTGGTGAAGTTTCCAAACCAGCCCATGAGAGCCGGCTACACTCAGATGGTACTGAAGACCAGGACAGCTTCTCGCCACCACGGGCAAACGTTTTTTTCCAGAAGTCATGTTCATGTTTGAGCTTGGGTGTCACCTCAGTCTGCAGTTCCCTTGTCCCGGGTGCAGAAGGCATGACAGACTGAGTCCCATCAGGGAGGGAGTTGAGGACCAGACTAGGGAGAAGGCCAGGGAGCATCTGAGCAGGTGGGGAGCATCTGAGCAGGTGGGGAGCATCTGAGCAGGTGGGAAGCGGAGACAGAGGCTGTGGGGGAGGCTCCTCGTGTGAATCACCTGGGAGGATTTTTATACAAACTAATGCCCAAGCTTCATCCCAAGTGACAAGGGGTAGGACCCAGGCACCTGTATATTTTTAAAGGTCACAAGTGAATCCACTGGGCCGCCAGGTCTGAGACTCACTGCTGCAGACACTGGCAACAGCTGGTGAGACAAAGGGCCACACCCAGCTGCGGCCCAGTGTGGCACCAGCACTCAGGGAAGAGGAGCAGGGCAGTCGTGGGTGGCAGATGGGGGAGAGGAGAGCCCAGCCTACACTGGGTGTCTCTCCCCCAGGGGCAGCCTGTACAATTCTGGGGCTTCTAAACTTTCTGGAACAGTGTAGGGGGCAGGGCACGTTCCTGTGAAATGACAGATGGTTTTAGGAAGACGCTGCCAACCCCTGCTTTCTGTTCAAGGGTTCTTCTGCCACCCAGGGCCTCAGAGGAGCTCCCACTCCCCCTGAGCAGGGACCCCAGGGGTGATTCTGTCCCATCACCAAGGAAGGAGCCGAGGACCCCCAGAGACGTGACACACTTCCTAGGGGAAGCCTTTTTTCTAGAAGCAACACGATTTCCTGGTGAAAGAGAAACAATTCCCCACCTGCAAGCAAGAACCACAAAAAACACAGAAATGACCAGAAGATCCGTCCACAGAGCCTAAGTTCACAGAACATCGGCACTAGAAGGTTCTGTGGATGCCTGGTCATTCACCACGGGGCCTCTCGGCCTCACTCTCCAGGGGCCGACAGACAGACCTCACAACTCCAGCATCCACCTGGGAGGCTGCACGGAGGGAGGAAACTGACACACACACCAGGGCTGCTGCTGCGGCCCCCCGTCGCTTAATCCTAACCCGGCTTCACGGACATGAAGTCTTCCACAAACGCGGGTGAAGCGAAGCAGGTGAAGCAAGCTGCCCAAGGTCACGGAGGTACAGGCTAGTCAGGCCAGGATTCGAACCCAACCCTTCCCGATTCTCACATCGCAGGCACTTCCTCTCTACACCAGGCCTCCTCCCATGAGACAGTCCTTTAACTCCACCAGGACCTGCTCATTATCTGAGAGCTCATTACCAATGAAAGGTAAAGACGAGAGCAGGGCCAGCTGGGTGACACCAAGAGGCCCCACAGAGCTGCCCGAACTGGGCAGGGCAGGAGCTAGTCAAACTGGCTCGTGGGTGCCAAACTCCAAAAGATTCAGGGAGCGAAGCGGGAGAAGGGGGATGCTGGGGCCTCTTACCTTCTCCCACGTCCCTCCCAGGCGCCTGGCCGGCAGCAAGGCGCACCGCCGGCAGCCAAGACCAGCCGGCTGGTGACCCAGGGTAGGGGGAGGAGTGGGTGGGTCCAGCCACCACGGCTGCCCCCGAGGTGAACCCACAACTCAAACCACCACCAGCCAAGGCCAGACACAGACTCTCGGAAAAGAAAGGCTTGCTCAGCAGAGCAGTGTGATGGGAACGGAGGAAGGGGAGAGCCTGACTCCCTCTGCCCACTGCCCAGCCTTCGCCCCGGCATGAGAGACCAACCCAAAGGAAAGCAAGCAAGCTACTCCCAGGCCCTGGACGGCCGCACCGCGGCTTCACCTGCTGCTCCGATCCCAGCACACCTCCACCAGCTGGGGCTCCACTTGCTGATCCAACTCGAGGACAGACCCGAGGCTCCTCTCCCCATCCTCCAGGTCAAAATAGCATTTAATCTTTCCCTTCAAGAAAAGTCAATCCTATCCTATACACAGAATAGATAAACAACAAGGTCCACAGGGAATCATATTCGATATCTTTTTTTTTGTATATGTATTTTTTTATTGAAGTGTAGTCAGTTTACAATGTTGTGTCAATTTCTGGTGTACATCACAATGCTTCAGTCATACATGAACATACATATATTCATTTTCACATTCTTTTTCACCATGAGTTACTACTATATTAAATACAGTTCCTTGAGCTATACAGTAAGACCTTGTTTATCTAGTTTATGTATATTAGTTTCTGCAAATTTTGAACTCCCATTTTGTCCCTCCCCACCGGCTTCCCCTCAGTATCTCGTAATACCTACAATGGAAAAGAGTATGAAAAAGATTATCTATATACATATGTGTAACTGAATCACTTTGTGGGACACCAGAAACTAATGCAACATTGCAAATCAACTATACTTCCATTTAAAAACAGCCAAACCCATGACATAAACGGCTGTGCTGGTGCGATGCTTTCATCCTCGGATCTGAGAGTGTCTCTCGCTGACACACCAGCACCTGTTCAGCCAGGATGGACTTCATGACGTGTCAGCCTCTTGGTCCCATTCCCCAGCTCCTTGCTTCCCTCTTTCAGTCCTAGTGATAATGACCTAAAGACACCGGGCTAAGCTGTAGAGAATCTCCCGGACATGTTCAAGTTCTACGACTCCAACTGTTGGCCATGGAAACGGTTCCAAAACATTAAACTCATAAGCCAACTCCTCACCCCTTTCATCAACGCAGCCTCCAACACATTTGCCTCAAACTCAGTCATCACTTCCCCTCCACCCTCCAAAGGGTTCCCTTCCCAACATCCCAGGTCCATCGGCCGCCCCGTGTTCTCCCCGAGTCAACCGGGTACCATGCCTCTGACGGATGTAACTCACCCTTCCGTCAGTCACCAGGCGGGCCACTGGCTGCCTTCAGACGGCCTTTAGATCTGTCCCTTCCTCGCTGCTCCCACCACACCGCCACCGCAAACACCTCCGGAAACTCTAGGATGAATTCCTTGCCATCATCTCCAATCTCAGGCTCCCCGGCTCCCCCGCCCATCCTGATGTCACTGCCAGAACAAGCTTCCTGAACAAATGGCGTCTCTGTAGCACTTTAGTTTATCAAAGTGCTTCCCTACACATCACTTTACTTATTCTTCATGGCAACAGGGTCTGAGGTAAAGATGATGGAGGCTCAGAAAAGGGGCTGTTTTCCTAATTAACATGTTCATCCAGGTGCCTCGTGCTCAGCTGATGTAACTAACAAAAGGGATTCTGAAGCAAAATCTGATATGCAGCCCTTCTCCCAAACACACAATTGCCTGCTCTGCCTTAGAGACATTATCTTTTTAAAATTTATTTTCCTTTTTTTTAAAAATAAGCTCTATTCAGAGTTCTATTTCTGGAGGGGTGGGGCAGTTAGGTTTATTTACTTATTAATTTAATGGAGGGACAGGGGATTGAACCCAGGACTTTGTGCTCTACCACTGAGCTATATCCTTCTCCCAGACACATTATTTTAATAATAAAATGGCATTTTTTTGCATGTAGATATTTAACCATGTAAAAATAGACATATACAATAGGCAGACAAAACAAATGCTGAAGGTTACAATTGAAAGCAAAACCTAACAACAAATTTCAAGAAAACTTGGAACAGTCTTCACCACAGTCCTGCATCAGTAAAACTTCTGCTCATCTTCACAGCTTCCATCTCTAGTTGCTTGGACTTTCATACTGAGCAATGCTAACTATTAACATGGTTGTCCCAAAGTGCTTCTTAGTTTTCACTTCTTTTTAATTTAGACAAAGCACATCCTGTTATAGGACAAGAATAATTGTTCAGGACAAGAATTGTCCTAAAAAAAATAAGATGACTGTAGAAAGCACAGAAAACAAAACTGCACTTATTTTAACTCTCAGAAAGTCCACATAATATTTTGAGTCTAAAATAATTAATTTAATAGTAACTGACCCTAAGCAGAATTTGCATTTTGGTGAAAACACAAATCTGTTGCTTAAAATCTTTGGGGATTTTTTTCCAAAAGGAATTCTGCATTCTTACTCTAACCTAGTATGGACCAAAGCAGGCCAGCAATTCCAATTAACCCTTGAAGTCATGTGTCTACATGGACAGTTAATATACCAATTACACAAAATCATGAATTAAAAACACTTTGCAGGGAGGATTATAGCTCAGTGGTAGAGTGCATGCTTAGCATGCGCGAGGTCCTGGGTTCAACCCCCAGTGCCTCCATTAAAAAATAAATAAATAAACCTAATTACCTCCCCCCACAATGAAATAAAAAAA
The DNA here is from genome assembly GCF_048773025.1 of Camelus bactrianus. Lineage (NCBI taxonomy): Eukaryota > Metazoa > Chordata > Mammalia > Artiodactyla > Camelidae > Camelus > Camelus bactrianus. The sequence goes on along the minus strand of NC_133564.1, from coordinate 30,285,282 downwards.
ATAAATTTAAAAAATAAAAATAAAATAATAAATTAAAAAAAATTCTTTGCGCAAACAATTGCTGAAGATCTGAAAGTTATCATGATGCTTACACCTGTAGAGAGTATCTCTGGAGAGACACACAAGAATCTGGAAATGGCGAGGAGGTGTGGCTCAGTGGTAGAGTGTGTGCCTAGCACGCACGAGGTCCTGGGTTCAATCCCCAGTACCTCCATTTAAAAAGAAAAATCTAATTATTCCCCCCCCAAAAAGAAGAGACAAGTAAACAATAATAAATAAATAAAAATTTTTTAAATATATATAACTATGTGAATTATATCTCAATAAAGCTGTTTAAAAAAAAAGAACTTGGAAATATTGGTTGCCACTGGCTGGGGGGACATGTGGCTGAGGGACGGGGTGGGGAGAAATGTGTCACTAAATCAGTTTTCCCACATTTTGAATTTTATATCATGTGTATGTGCTGGCCATTTTTTAACGAAAGTTATATTCCTGGTTCTTGGCATTTTGACAGGTTGAAGCATACGACACAGAAGCTTTTTAAATATTGTTGAATTTCAGCCAAATGTTGCTCAAAGAAACTTCTGATACAGAAAACGCAATTTAAAAAAAAATAGCAATTTTCACCTAGCCTTTAAGGCAAAAGTATTATCCATTATACGTTGTATGTGAATGTAATTTCTTCCTGGTCCTCTGTATTCTTTCCACTAAAATCCAGCCAAAGATCCATCTCTTTGTCAACACAGTTAAAGCTCTTTGCCCCTTTCAATGGAAAGAATCATTTCCAGCTTATTGAAGAAAAAAAAAAAGCCAAAAGCAAAGGGCTTTTACTGTGGCCCCAGAGTTACCAGAGAAAAGCAATCATTTTGGAGATTATGAGAATCCATAATTCACATCATGGCCTTTGGAAAGTGAAAGCATCTGAGTATTTTTTTGGCAAAAGAGAGAAAACATAGATTATGTAGTAAATCTGAGAAGAGCACAATCTCGTGCGACATTGTTGCCATGCTTCTGTTCACCCTTTGCTCCTGGCTGTATGATGAAGTCTCGTGATACTTAACCAAGCGGGCATCACAAGGGTGGAACACGAGCATTGCCGTACAACTGAAACACAGTGACCCTGAGGGTCACAGTGATACAGTAAAGCAGCCTAATGAAGGACTGTCACCTCCTCCGTCACGACAGGGACCAACATGAAACTGAAAGGCACATGCTGGTCCTAGCACATCACAGTCACGTCTTACGGGAAACCCAGCCATTCTCTGTTTCTCTTCAGGAATTGTGTGCTCAGTACTGTCAGCAGATTGATTTTTAAATGCATTAACCAAATCGGTGGCCGAATCGATAACACTGAAATTTTCCATTGACAGGGTCCCTTTTAGCCAGTGGGTTTCAGCCTGTATCTGTTTGGTGCCACCACTCTCTGGACGAAAAAAGCCTTGATTTCACACTTGAGCACAGCAATCTAAATCTAACAGGCAGTCAAAGCTGTATGTGGTCCACGGTGACTCCCGACACGCACCCACCATCGTCCTGCAAGCAGACGTGGTCGCTGGCCTCCCATCTCTGCCGTTTCGGCCCACAGTGTGGCACGCGGAAGCCCGCCTCCTTAGGGCACCTCTTCGGCCTGACTCATGGCGAGTCCCAGAGAATCAGGCTGAGCCTACCCTTGACAGACTTCTGCCTGAGCTCACACCCTTGTCCGGCTTCCCAATCCTCTTAACAGTCTCCAGGAAAATATCTCCTTAATAAAGAACTTGCCACGATCCTTGTCTCGGTGCCTGAGGCTGGGTCTTGGGGTCTCCTTCTGGGGAGCCCGACCCTGGACATCCTGGAAGCAGGTGAGCTCACGTCCCTCCCTGGTGCTGTCTCTGACCGCTAATGGCGCTGTTTCCTGCCCTGGGACGCCCTCCTCTTCCCCTTGGGCTCTGCTCAGGACAGGGTGCATAACAATCAAATGAGCCAGCGTTAAGTGAAAACACTTCAAACCTGTAAAATGTGCTATCATTATGAACTCCTTGGAGGAATAATGACTCACGGCTCACCCATCCTTGCAGACCTGGATCTAAGCCATCCCTCCACGAAGGCCTGGCCCGTAGCTCTCTATGCCACATTTTTATCTAGTCCTCCATCTCCCTACCTACAAGACCAAGACTTGGACGTATTCACAGTTGTCACTTCAGCATTCTGGGGTATACTGTGCAAGGATGTGTTAAATAGTGTTGTCCAGGATCTCAGCCTTTCAGGAAACAAAGGACTAAAAGCCAGGTTACGGATGACGTAGAGTGACTACAGTGATGACCTGCCTAACCTACAAAACAACGCAGTGGCGGAGAGAGGACTTGATCCTTGATCTCCTGGGCACTTTTCACCTGAGATTCCCCCTCCAGGCCCCACCTCTTCCCTAGATGGGCAGCAGCAGGGGAAACTGCAACCCCTCTGCCCCCAGCGAACTGCTGGCCGCTGGGCCGTTCCATCCAACCAGACCTACCTTGGTGTAAAGGTATAAAGGCCGTATGTGTAGCATTTTCTCTCAGCCAGCAAGTCCAGAGGACAAACACCAAAGGCTTCTAGAGAGTTGGTCTCCAGATTTTTCCCACTTCACATCTTAAAGCACAAATCCAGCCCCCAACGCTCAGACTCTCCTCTTCCCAAATCTCTGAAGGAGAGCCAGGTCTCAGCCCCGCACCCCTCCCTGCCCCCACACAGCCATGACCACGACCTTGCTGAGCGCCAGGGCCCGACCATCGTTGGGAGCCTCATCCCACCACGCGCCCAGGGCAGAGGGGAGGGGAGAGCCGACAGCACTCAGCTCGAGAGAAAAAGATCTGAGATCCCCAGTTAGGAGGAGAGCAACGTTTTCCCAACCAGTGACTCCGGCACAGCAGTGAAGCCTCGGGGCCTGTCCTCTCGCCTGACCGCCACAGAGCGCTAAGCCAGCACCACCCACCCCCCAGTCCTGGCTGTGTCCTTGCTGAAGCCAATTCCAACGTGAGAGTCAAATTTCTCATCTGTCACACCCGGGGCAGCCCCCAAAGTCACCTCCAACCCAGGATTCTATGACTCCCTGAGCAGGAGACCAAAGGAGTCCAAGCTTGGTCACATTCTCTGCTGGGGAGGGGCCCCCGGCTGGAGGAGCAGGCGTGGCCACAGGGCCACAGCCCTGGCGAGACGTAAGAGGAAGCAAGCCCTGCCTGAGAGCCTGATCCAGCCTGGCCGGCCTCGGCTGGACTTCTGCAAGTGTTACATTCCTGAGTCTGGAAAAAGACAAGACCCCCCGGTCCCCAGGGGCAGGAGAGATGAGCTTCTGTCTCCTCCAGCCAAGATCTGGGCTGGTTTCCTGTGCAGGCGTGTCTGCTTCTGTGCGTGGGTGTGGGTGTGGTTGTGGGTGTGGGTGTAGGTGTGCATTGCAGGATTTTTTCCTACTCACTGACCCGCAGGTTGGTGCTGCCCGTGAGAAAGGAAGCCCTCGATCGATGCTCAGCCTCTGCGCATCCTCCCAGGCAGTGACGGCGGCTGGCCACCCCACCCTCCCAGCCCCCCCACCCCCTACCCCCCCACCTCTCACCTGGGGGTTGTCCATGTACCAGAGGAGGCAGTTGGCCTGCGTATCCAGGATAAAGTACCTCCGCAGAAACTTGCCACTGCTCTCATTCTCCTCGATGTCCAGAAACCCACAGATGCGGTTCTGCCGATCCACATAAGGCATTCCTGGGCTCTGCTCACATCACCCTGCGTGGCAGGAGGGAGGGAGGGGCCGTGAGAAGTGGGGGCGGGCACCTCGCTCTGGCCTGACTCACCTCGGGGAGGGAGGGAGGCTGGCGCCCCTCTCATCCGCCCCCTTCCCCAGGGCCCCAAATGTCCCACCCTAACCAGTCCCTGGAAACGTCTACCAACTCCCCTCCACATCATCAAAATCCACAAACACAAGATCCTAGACCTGGGGTCCGGGGCCTGGGTTCAAATCCCAGTTCTGGCCGCTGGCTGACTGTGTGACCACGAACTGTTTCATCTTTCCTCGCCTCAGCTTCCGCATCTGGACAATGGGGATGATACTAGGACCCACACCGTTTGAGATTTTGATGAGAATTAAGTGCCGAACAGACAGGAAGCCCTCAGAAACACGAAGAATTATTATGACTCTTCAGAAAAGCCTTGTAAAGTAGGTCATAACCCAATTTTATACATAAAGGAACAATCTCAGACAGGGTCTAAGCTCCAGTGCAAATACCTGGATAAACTCCGATTTCAGGAGTAAAGAGCAGGCAGGCCTCCAGGGCACCAAGGACTCAAATCCGAGGGGTTCCTGGGGCAGGACCACCCCTCAGCCCCCACATCACACCCCTCACTTCCCTACGTCCCAGAAGCCACTTGTAACTGAAAGGATGAGGGAACAGAAGAAGAGCCCAGCCCTGAACACGTTCCCTGACTCCAAAACAGGGTCTGGTGATTTGAGAAAAGCCGCGCCCTCAAGCCAGCCTCCCTCTCCTCCTGGTTTCCTTCCGTCTGTCTGATGAGCCAGAGGAAGAGGCAGGAGCGCTGTTCAATCCCCCAAGAGGACGGGCGCCTTCTTGGGACAGGCAGGGACACCCCACCTGGCTGCACAATATACTGCAGAAGTGGGGCACGGTCCCCAAGGATTAGAAAACCCCATGTGACATTCAGACCTTCAAGGACAGACACCACCCAGCCCCAGCCCTGCTCGGCTCCAACAAAGCAAGCTTCACTGACCCAAGCCCACCGTGGCCCTTAGTCTATGACTAAGCGTGGCGGTGAGACGGCTGGCGGAGGGCCAGGCCCTGCATCACGATACTGGGTCAGCACATGGGCTACCGAGATGTGCGCTCGCAGGCTTCCGGGCCAGGAGGGGCAAGTCCCACAAGCAGGGACCCACGTTCCCAGGAAATCAGGCTTATTTCTAAGGGTGGTGATGGCGGTGTGGTCTGCTCTCTCCTGCCCCTACAAGGGGCCCTGCGATGCTGAGAGGCTGCCCCAAGAAAAAAGTACCCCCCTACACACACACACACACACACACACACACACACACACACACACACACAAGGATATCAGGAAACAGTGAGCCCCTAGATTCCAGGTGAGGTCAGGCAGAACCCCAAAGGGGCAAATGACTCCATCAGGAGGGAGATGGGTCAGGGGATCTCACCATGACTCACTGGGTAATGATGGGGCACAAAAGAGCAAAAGCAGGCAGGGAAACAGGACACAGATGAAACGGCGCAGCTAGAGAGGAAGGAGAAGGAGCAGAAGTAAAAGAGGAGGTAAGAAACAGTGGAAGGAGGAGGATGGAAAAGGTGGCCGAGGGGAGGGGAACAGCCGTGCATGCGGCACATCACATGGTCAGAGGTACCCACTCCAGTTGCCCTGCTTCTCAGTGCCTCCCCAGACGAAGCTTCCAGCCCAGCTCCAGTTTCACGAGGGGCAACTGTGAATTCAGAAAAGGGAGAGAGATGGGCTCAAGCCAAAGAACAATCGCCATGGGAGGGACCATGGAAGGGACTTCAAGTCTGGAAGACACTGGGTCAAAGATGGGGAGGGAGAGGCCCGGTGCTGGTGGGAGGGGAAGCAGATCCCTGAGAAAGGATGCGGCTTCCCCCAGGGGATCAGGGGAGATCAGGAGTCCCAGGCAGAAAGGCTGGGTCAGCCTCGCCGCCATAAGCGGGCACCCATCCCCCAGGAAAACTCAGCAAATTCCCCTGATGCCAGCCCAGCCACAAACACAGACGCTCCAGGGCAGTCACGGCTGTCGCCGCTCCTGGGACATCTCTAAGAGGAGGCATATAAACTGCAGTGGACTGCCTTCCAGTGCTCCCGCTGCAGCCCGAGGGATTCACTCATCAGTGCCAGCCTCGTTCTCAAATCAGAGGCTACAGAAGGCCCTCTTTCCACCATCTGCCAACAATCTACTCTTGTTGAGGGGGCTTCCCACTGGCACGGACCCGTGGGTGGGAGAGGCACCTCAGGGACCAAAAGGAACAATAATAAAAAGAAGAATTCTGCTTACACATCTCCTGACAGTGGTGCCAGCCCCAGGGGAAAAAAAAAAAGCTGCTCAGATGTCCTGAGAAGCAGCTGAGTCACAGAGCTCAGTGGCACGTGGGAGGTGGGGCGAGGGTGGGCGGCAGAGAACCAAGCATCACATGGAAGCGTGCTGATAACTGGCCGACCCACGCAGAGACAGCGGACCCAGAGATGGTACACAATGCCCAAATCCGAGGTCCTGAGCCCGGTCCTCCCAGCCCCATCTGTTACATCCCTTGTCACAGCAGCTGAGATGTGGTACAGAGAGCCTGCGTTCCCCCCAGGCTCCAGTCCCTTCTCCCTGCCTCTTCAACCTGCCACCATCATCTTCCAAGTCCCACTGGCTCCTCCTCTGTTCCCCAGAGAGGCTCCTCTAATACAGTTACTCTGCCCCCACCCCTAGGCCAGCCCCAACAACCTGGCAGTGCGGGGAGAAAGGTATGTAAAGGGGAGGGGGACATACACAGACTCACTCCTTGGAAATGTCCTTTCCAACTCTCACGACACTCCTCAGTTACATAGTTTCAGCCCATCTTCTAAACTTGAAAATCATTTATCTTAAATTTCATTTGAACCGAGTTCCCCGGCGTAAAAATACTGGGTGGAAGGTGACACCGGGGGATGGGTCCCAGGACTTGCTCCGCGTCCTAACACTGTCACCCAGACAACGACTCTTGTCACACTTCCTGGGACAACATGCAAAGTATTCTCGCTGGGTCAGAGCGCCAGACACCCCTCTCTCAGGCCAGCCCCTCTGCCTTGGCTCTAACACCACGATAAGACCACCCAGCAAGGATCCCCTCTGCCATCACAACACAGGGATGACAAACAGCACAGACCGTGTGTGCAGGCAGGGACCTCGGTCCACCGCATGCAGCACCCTATCTTTCCAAAGCATGCCAGCCTCCCTAGTGTCTTCCGTTTTCAGTGCAAAAATCACCATATAACACTGCTGGTCTTTAAAAAAAAAAAAAAATCACCCAAGCCAACCGTTTTCAGTCTTGCATGCTTTTTCATGTCTCTGTCCACATAATCAGGCTTCTTAAAACTTTAAATTATATCACAGACATGTTCCATGTTGCTACACGGTCTTTATAATCATTGTTTTTAATGGTTGCATAATATTACTGGGCTGGATTTAGTATAATTTACTCAAACCATTTCTCTATGATTAGACGGTTAGATTACATCCAATTTTTCTAATGCTAAAATTCATGTTTTTATACTTTGTTTCTTCTTTTACACACGGAAACAGCATAAATTCCAAGTCATAATGTGACTAGATCATAGGTTATGATCTTTTATAATTCCTGAGACTTATTACAAAATTGCTTTCTGAAGTGATTTCATCTGTTTACGCTGCAGCCAGCAGTATATTGTTACCACTGCCGTAACCTCACACACATAGAATGTTCTCATTATTTTTAACTGTGGCTTGTTTAAACGTATAATGATGCGGAACATTTTTTCATGTTAGTTTCCAGCTTCATCTTCCTTCCGAGACTTTGTTAAATGCAAATCAAAATTATGTGTGCACACAATTTCCCGCCTCCTCATGCTCACACGCACACACACATACACACGCATGTGCCCAGACCCAACCACAACATGGCCTCACATAATCCAGGTAAGTAAATAATGCATTACAATGAGAAGTTAGAAAGAAAAGACGGAAGTTTTACACAATCTAGATTCCTTCAGTGTCTAAGTTCCTAAGTATGTGCTGCAAATGAAAATATGAATACATTTAATATTTAATTCATGGTAAAAGTGAAACCTTGAGGGAGTGGCTTTGCATGGAGTCACCCATGCATGGATCAGCAGCAACAGGATTCTGTTATACCCGGGACAGGGGCATGAATCTTTCTGGAAAGCAGCCTGGCCGTATGTAACAAGGGAGCTAAAAATGCTCATACCCTTTGACCCAGCAATTCTACTTCTAGGATTCCATCCAAGTAAATAAAGATGCAAATAAAGATTAAAATAAAAAGATAGCCACTGTAATAGAATTTACAATAACAAAAAGTTGGAAATGCCCTGCATGTCCCAATGACTAGGGAATAATTAAATAAATGATTCACATAAGGAAACGCTACATGATCTTTAAAAAGCTATGTTTTGTGGGGCAGGGTAAGCTCAGTGGTAGAGCGAGTGCTTAGCATGCATGAAGTCCTGGTTTCAATCCCCAGTGCCTCCATCAAAAACAAAACAAAACAAAACAAAACAAAACAAAACAACTATATTTTCAAGTAATTTTAAATAAATTAGAGAGAAACTTAACTGTAAGTTTTTTTTAAGATACAATAATATGATTTAAAATATGATCCCAATCTTCTAAATATTACTTTTATATTTCTATATTTGGATAGAAAAAGATGGACATGCAGACATCAAAATATTAGCAGTCATCATCTGTGGATCATGGGCAAATTTTATTTACTTTTATATATTTTCCATATTTTGAAAATTTTCTACAAGAAATGTATGTTACTTTATTTAGCAGGAGGAAAAGCTATTTGCATCCACAACCCCCCGACCCCATCCCCAGCGTATAAGTTTGAAGCTGAGAATAAATTTCTCAATTCTCCAGAGTTCACAAACAAGCAAAACCTTGCCTAAATTATAGCTCTCTTGGGGCTTTTTTGTGTTGCAAAGTCTTAAATGTAACAAAGCAATGTTCCACCCATCACAACTGCCTAAAAGCCAGGTACCTACCCAGAGGGCTCCAGCATCCTCCAATCTAGCTGGGTTTCTTACTTCCTATTGCAACATCCTCTTAGAGAAGCTCTTTCTTTCCTCTGTGGGTTTGGTTCCTTGCTCTCTGGTCTTCCTAAGAGGAGCCCCTGTCCTGGGGGTCGCCTGAAGGTTCACACCCGAGTTGATGGCTCCATCCCGGGAATGGAAGCAGGGACCCCTACAAAGACCCCCCAGTGGAATTTTCCTTCTTGAAAGTGGAGAGATGGGACTGACATTTTTAAATTAAAGGGCTGCACAGATGAATAAAGAGATGGATAAACAGGTTTTCTTTAAGAAAAGCTAAAGTCATGAAAGCTATGGCTTACTGTATTATCCAGTGGATGTTTTATTTTTAAGATCTCTAATGTGGTTTGCAGATACAGGGGGGAAAAAAGAGTGAAATAAAGGAGATTCATTGGCCTGATAATTCTGACATTTTTCAGGTAAATAAAAACAAGAGAAAGTGATAGAAGACATAAGCCTTAAGTGGTATTGGTCCCACGATGAAACAAGCCACTCTCACCTCCGACAGTTCAAAAATGGAAACAAAATTAAATCCATTTTTCAATCTGGAGAGTTCTCTTTCACGTTACTTGGCGTTGGCAGGACAAGGACTTCCAGGGGTTCTGCTCCAGAAAAAAGTCAAGAAGGCGTTCCTGGACAAGTAGTGAGGGCAGGCAGTGAGCACGTCTGCTGCGCTGCCACCCTGGAGGGTGGAAGCTGGGGACGGCAGCATCCGTGGTGAGCAGGAGGGATACCAACAGGAAACTGCTAAACTTCGACAGGAGAAAGTTAATCGGGAAATGACATCAGAGGTCCCAGAGAGGGCTGGCATGAGCAGACAGGAACTGGGGTGTGGAAGTTAGAAGAGGCAGGGGCCACGTGAACAGAGAGTTCACCTAGGTTTCAACCTCCAGCCTGTGTGAGTGTGCACTGCGGAGCCTCGGCGATGCCAAGGGCCCAGTAAAAACACAACCAGCGCAGCCACCAAACTCAAGCACAGCTATTTCAGAACACAGCCCTGAGGCCGGCCAAAGATTATCACTTCGAAAGTGTGGGAACATCTATTTCCTATTGTGATAACATCGTTGCATATTGAAGCTGTCATCAGAGCACATTCCAAATAGTCTAAGGCAGGAGAAGAATGATGTGGGAGAGGAGGGGATGTACTGAGAACTCGGTCCCTACGGAAGCGCAGGGTGAGGGCCGCCAACAGCCCCAGGGGAGGGTGAGAAACAGTGCCCAGTTCCCCCTGGACCTGAGAACCCAAAATGCAGGGCAAGGGACCCTCGAGCAGTTTTTAAGAGAAAAAATATTGGGGAAAAGGCATGAATACCTGAATATTGATACCACCGCAACAAAGATGCCCAAAACAACAAAATCTTTCAATGCGCATGACCACACTTCACAGCAGCCTCCTTTGGGTTCAGAGAAAATGGGGTCGCAGGAAACAAAGTCTTGCCCTTGACTCCTTGGACCACAGCCACCAAAGGGATCAACCAGCACAGGGAGCGGCCACCGTGGGTTTATAAATAGCCTATAAAAACTGAGATCTCCAACTTTCAGAATGTGAAAGTCCCCCGGGATTAGAAGACTGGATGAATTCAGCTTCACTGTCCGGCTTCCTAATGGGAGCCGCACGGGAGCAGCCCAGGGCTATGATCGTCATTTAAAACCTGACTGTCTCACCCACGAAAACACTGGCAGCAGGAGAATGCAGAGGAAGCATCCATTTTTCTCCCATAAACCAGCCTTTGGCAAAGTGCTGGGGGAACATCTAAACGACCTAAGCAAGTCTGTCTAAAGGCAGATGCTCTGGTCTCTGGAGGGAGGGAGGGAAGGAGGAGGGGCTGCGTGTAGCAAAGGGGATGTGCAAGTGACAGCGATGGTTGTGAGTGCATTTGACGAAACTCTTGCAAGAAGGTGACAGGGAAATGGGTGTGCTGATTTCAGTTACCCATCGATGTGCTGGAGTGAAGTGAAGGGGCACAGGTTTTAGGGTCAGACAGATCCTACTACTCTTTTCTAAGCCCATTTCACACTCATTTGCAAAATGGAGAGAATCGCTCTACTTACTTCAAAGGCTGCCGTGCGGGTTAAATGAAATAATGTGTGAAAAGAGCTTACCAGGAGGTCTGGAAAAGACTAAGCACTGGGGAAATGCTGGTGTTAAGATGGGTGTGCGTGTGTGTGTGTGTGTGTGTGTGTGTGTGTGTGTGAGAAGTGTCTAACAAGTGGTATAGGACTCCCACAACTACCTCAAAGCTGCTTAATACAAGGCAGGCAGCTGCCTCGCCATCTCTACCTCTCAGATATCAACAAGCAAATCCCAGCGGCCAGGCGGTGACACTGGGATCCCTCAGAGAGAAAGGCATCCACTGGCCATCCTATTTCCTTGAGTCCAAACCATCATATTCCTCATCTCTAAAATTCTCCAAGAGGTTAAAACAGAAATCCAAGAGTTCCATCAAAAATCCAGTCTCCATCTCAGCCAGGCCACCCTGAAAGTTAACAGAACCAGGCGGGTGAGCCGGTTCCAGGGAAGGGACCCTGGAGCCACCTCCTGCTCTGCCCATGGGAGAATCACAGCAGCGGGGCCACTCTGCAAGTGGACGGCCAGGTGGGGGTCCCCGCCGATGGGACCGCAAGCCCCAGCCTCCGCACTTTAACTACTGTGTTTTTCAAGAGCGGAAGGAGAAGGGACCTCGCTTCCCACTCTCGTTACCTCAGCTGGCCGGCCTCCAGGGGCGGACAGGTACATCACAGGTCCAGAGCTGAAAGCCTTTTGCCCACACTGGGCAGTGTCAGGAGTGCGGCCCCAGCAGCAGGAGAGAGAGCCCAACTCAGCCTTCCACCCCCTGCAAGTGCTTCAGTCGCTGGGGGTCAGGGCAGAGAAGGGGCTTCCAGAAAAAAAGAAAGTTATAAAGCCAAAAAGGAGGGCGGGTTTAGCAGCAGGGACCATGGAAGGCCAGAGCAGAGCAGCGCAAGATTCAAGAGTTAAGGTCAACAGAGTCTTCTCCCAATTACTGTCCCGCTGCACCAACCACAGGCCTGGTGAGGACGGAAAGGAAGGGACGACCCCGGCCCTGCGAGCGCTCGTCAGCCCCTCTCCCCTCCCTGTCCCACTTCTCGGCTCAGGGATGGGCTTACATGGGGCAGAGCTAGGATTCTTCTCTTGCCATGGGCCGTCACTCTATAATACTTGCTCTCCTTCCTTCCTGTCCAAAGCCTAAGAGATTGGATCGCCAGAGTCCTCTCCAGCTCGCTCAGACACACAGCAAACTGAAAGTAAGGCAGCCCCAACTGCCCACGGTGGGAAGAGGGAAGAAGCCGAGCAGCCCAATGTCCCGGCACCCAGATCATTTTTTCCAAGCTCTAGGGCTGCATCGGCCAGAACAAATAGCCTCTCAGCAGTTTCAGTGAAACAGAAGGATATTTAGTGCACTGGGGCCCCAGCAAGACCTAATTTGAAGCATTCCAAACTTTTAGCAGGGGCATCACCCACCTGTCCACCTGCCCCATGAAGCAGACAGATCTGGTGACACCTGAAGACGAGCCCCTGCTGTCCTGGTCTCCCTAGTGCTCCAGGACTTTCAGCAAACACCGTGCAAGCCAGCGAGAAGGCTGCTCGGAGGGGCTTGGTGATAAGGGCTGATGCCTCCCCCTTCCCACTCTGCAGAACCTCTCCATAAGCAGGACGCCACCAAAACCTGCAGGTCTTCAGGGTTTATTTTAACGTCAAGGAAAATACCGGGCTGAATGTGATTCAGCTCACTACGAAGACAGGATGGGATTTGCAGACCCTACTTCCTTACACAGAATAAAGAATGCACCGACAAGGGAAAAGAAGGCTTTGCAAACTCTCCACCAAAGGGTAGGTGGTTTTCCAATTCACAACTAGGTGATTACCCATCTGAAAGGGGAGCAAGACTCCATCACTAGGAGTGCCAGAGACTTTGCAAAAAGCAAGGCCTACAAATAGGGCAAAGGATACTTAGGTCTAAAGGCAATATCCAAGGTAAACCCTCATGAACCAGCTTGAACTGGCTTGGCGCACTGCCACACCACTCCTTTCTCTTCCATTTGGACAAAGGCAAACAATGCCTGTGCTTGCAGTCACTCACACATTCACTCAACAAACATTTACTTAGCAGCTAGCAGATGTCATACACCAGGCTGGCCACAGAGTTTAAACTACAAACTAGAGCTTCGCTATGGCAAAAGTCACCTGCATGAAAGCAGCAGTGGAGAAGGCTAATATCTGAAACGATGAGGAGGCTTTTTAAAAGTCTCCTGTGGTTTCTCAAAGCATACTGGATTTCGATTTCAGCAATCTGCTTTGTATTCTAGGTACTCTGTGCGGCCTATGGCCTCCATCAGACTGTAAGCTCCCTGAAGATAGAGGCTACGTTTTGTTCATCACTGCCTTTGGTGTCACAGCTCCCTAGGGAGGGTGGGTACAGCTCAGTGGTTGAGCTTATCACACACGAGGTCCCGGGTTCAATCCCCGGCACCTCCATTAAAAAAACAAAAAACAAACAAACAACAATCGATTACCCAACAAATGTCAACTGAATGCAACTGAAATGGAAAACAAACGCTTCTATTCTTCCAAGATCTTCGGCTTCTCCGTTTCTGAAGGTTTTGCCACCAAACAAAGAAAAACGATGAAACTCCAAAAAGAAGCAAAAGGGGGACTGACTTAGTTGCCTGTAAGGACACATGAGTCCAATTTTGGAACTTCATCCCAAGTGCGACCACCACTCAGAGGGCGGAGGTGCCTCCAGGAGCCACAGCTGGCGTCCCGGTAGAATGTCCCCTCCCCCTTCTCCGCTGTTTACTCTCCTCCAAGAACCTCATTTGGAGTCCTAAAGAAAGACAGGAGGGAGGGGCTGGAGAAGGAATTAGAGGGGGAAGATTCGCCCAGAAGGAAGGAAACCTTTAAAGCGAAAGGCTGGGGTTGGGGGAGGGGGGTGGGGGACAGGGCTGGCCCGGGCAGGAGATGCGTCAACCCCTACTGAGGTGGCCCAGCCGCGCCTCCTCTCTAGACGTGTCTGCACACTTTTCTTTCCTACAAGGCCTCTCTTTTCCCTTTTTTTTTTTAATTCGATGAAATAACAGTGTTTAGAACTGGAGCAGAAGAGGGAAGCGTGTAAAGCAAGGAAGAAGTTGGTGAGACAGACAGACAGACAGCTTCCCTCGAGTGCTTTCCCAACCTGGCACCGAACCTGCATTTTAGGACGGTTTCCTTCCAGTCACCCCAGAAGCCCGAGTTCCAGAAGCCCGAGGGCCCGGGCTGGACCCAGGGGGAAGGGAGGGCGCTCCCTCGGGAGTATTCTAGGCCTGCCATGTAAGAAGGTAGTAAGGGCAGGGGAAAAGGAGCCTCCACAGCCCAGTCCGCGCCCCCCGGGACTTGCCTGGACGTTCTCTGCTCGCCTCCCCTCCCCGCAGCCCGGGCAGTCGTTGCGGGGCCGCTGCCCCAGCGCCAGAACCCGCAGAGAAGTTTCGCCGCTGCAAACGTGAGAAAACGCAGCTCAGCAGAACACCCGCCCCCACCCTGCCCGCGGCCCCACCCCCGCAGCCCGACCCCTGGCGGCGGCGACCTTGGCCACCCTGGGCGCTCGCGAGGGCCGGAGGAGGGGCCGCCCGCCCGGCTCCCCCGCCCCCCGCCGGCCCCCGCGCGCCCGCCGCCGCCGCTCGGCTCCCGGGCCCGCGCGGGCGCCCCACTTACCCCGCCGCGCACGGCCGGGGCTCGGGAAGGGTGCGTGGGTCACATCGGGCTGGGACGCGCCTCTCGGGCCGGCCGGGCCGTCGCTCTCGGGGGATTTCTGTCGCCGCCGAACTCTCGGGGCCTCGCGCTCCTCTGGCTCTTCTCCCCCTACCCCCCGCCCCCTCCTTCTCTCTGGTCTCTCGGCTCTTTTTTCCGGGTTAATTACGTTTCGTATTAAAGCAAAACCCAGCCCCGGATGTGAGTACAATGCTCCGCCAAGCCCGCCGGGGGAGGAGAGGGGTGCTGGGGCGCCGCGGGCTGGGAGGGGGCGCGGCCGGGCGCCCAGGCTGCGCGGACCGGGCAGGGGCATGGCGCCCAGGAGGCGGCCCCCAGGCTGCGCTCCGGGACCACCTCGCCCGCGCCCGCGGCGGCGCAGGTGGGACGCGGGGCCGTGGAGCCGGCCGCGCCGGGGGAGGCCCTGCCTCCGACGCTGGGCCCCGGGCAGCAGGTGTCCGAGAGGGAAAGGGGCCCGGGGCTGTGGGCATCCCAGAAGGAGGGAGGCGAGTCAGAGCGCAGGCTCTCTCTTGATCCCATTTCTTCTTCCCGAAGCCAAAGCCTCCCACCACGCCACCTCCGGCGGCTTCAGCAGGGCCTCCCTCGGACCCGGCGCCCTTAAGCCATCTGGGTCCGCGGAGTTAGGTTTAGCGTCAGAGTCAAAAGAAGCAGCGCAGGTTCCCACAGGTTGTCATGAATGTGCCCCAGGAGCCCAGTGGGGTCTTCCGTTCTAACAAGGGTGAATAGGGGCTTTATCAGAATGTGGCGCCAAGACGACCTTGTAGCCCTCAGAGTTAGACGGTGCTCTGCAAAAACATGGGAAACAGACCAGCAGGTATTAAGTAATGTTGCCAAGAGGAACCCAAGAGTTGCGCTGGGTGCCGGTGCAGCTTCTGCGTTCGCTCTTTGGATCCACGCGGCAACCCAGTGGGTATCAATCCCCTTCGCGATGAGGAAACCGAGACTCAGAGACGTTAAGTAATTTGCCCTGGGTCCAACAGTTAATCAATGGCTGGTCTGTCGGGTTCTGACGCCGGCCTCCCACGCGGCGAGATAGATATTTAAATATACAAGAAGTCAGGCACTTAACTTCCCAAACAGAAATGGAGTGGATTCACCCTGGGATGGAAGACCTCGAGCTGCGATTTCTGGGGATTCTGATGCAAATACATTTGACAAGGTCTGGGTCCAGCGGGGCTTTGACGAAGGGGTGGGCCTAAGAAGACCCCTGAGGCTCAAAGTCTGGATCAGGCGGGAGTGCCGGAAAGGCGGGTCCATATCCCAGTGTTGGAGGGGGACAGGCAGGCTGTTAAAAGTCTCCAGGACCTGAGGCAACGAAGCCTGGAGGAAGGGGGGGCTCCAGCCACATCAGCCTGGAGGTAGGCTGAAGGACCACCCGCAGCGCAGCACACACCCCGAAAACACCAGCGAAGAAACCACACAAGTTTCCTCTTGCATTTTGATTGTCAGAGCAAAAAAAAAAAAAAAAAAGAGCCCCTAGCTCTCTCAGGTGTGAAAAAAGACTGTTAGCTTTAGAACATTTTGCTTTGAATGAGGAAGGAAAGGGGGACACATGAAAAAAAAAATTTCCTTTGAAATAAATACATCAATGTCATTTTTTTTTTCTGCTCATGAAGATTTTTGCCACTCACATAAATTTCAGGCAGAGCATATACTCTGGAACCAGATGGCCTGGGGTTGCATCCCAGCTCTGGTGCTTATTAGCTTTGATCTCAGGGCAAGTGACAACCTTTGGGCGCCTTCACTTTCTACATCTGGATGGTTATGAAGAGTAAATGAGGGAACATTTGTAAAGTGTTTCGATTACAGCCAAACATGAAGCAAGCGCTATGTAAATGTTTTTGACTTTAAAAATTAGATTATGGTTTTCTGCACGAAAAGGAACCAAATTCCCTCTGGCTCCCAGCAAATCTGACTGGAACTGACGGTTTCCATTCTGAGCAATAAGATAAAAGTCTCAGATTCCATGGTATGGTTCATATTAAAAACCCACGAAACTCTTCTCCCCGTGGGGCCTGTCTGAGTCACTCAATCACGGAACCACAAATATTTTCTGAGCACTACTGTGTTGGATGCCTGGGAGGCAAAGAAGAGCCAATGGCCTGGGGTCTCCAAGTGTCACTAAGGGGTTGAGGCAGCCTGGTATCCCTCCTGGAAGTGCTGTGAATAGTACCGAGGGCAAGTGCTGGCAGCCTTTAGAGGACCGAGGTGCAATTGTGTGTGTGTATGTGTGTGTGTGTTTGTGTGTTGGGTTAGGAGGTGGTGGGGAAGGGGTTCCTCAAGAAGGAGGTAGATTTTGAAATGGGCCTGAAAAGATGGGTACAATTTGACTCCTGAGGGCCAGGAAGGTGAGGGGGATGGAGGTGTACCTGTTGGGCTGCGGAGAAGGTCATTAGTGCAACTCTGGGTGATGCTTGGACTTCACTGAGAGCCTCACTTACTGCCACGTTTACCTCCCAGCCAGGACCTGGCTCCAGTCAGACTACAATTCCTGCCCTGAGTCCACCCCCTCCTCCCTGCATTTCCAATGCTTCCTCTGAGGACCCCGACCATCCCCACTTGTAGTGGCCCCACTGAGCGGGTGTCAGTTGAGTGCGAGCCCTGCTGTGGTCCTTTTGCCATCTCCTGACCCACATATTTTGAAAGTATTTCCATTGCCTGATTTTTATGCTTTCTTTTTTTTTTTTTCACTGCAATAAACAATCCTGGTGTCTGAAAATGTGATTCTGCTTGTGGGGAAAGGAATGTCAGAAAGGACCTTTCACATCAGCCATTTCAGCCCCCTGTTGTATCGGTGCAAGATGAGGTTCAACAATTTGCTCGAGGTTCTGTGGCTAGTTAGTGGCAGAGATGTTTCTGGGGTCGACTATCCCCAGAATTGTCTAGTACTGATACAGGAATCTTTCCGTGAAGATGAAGACTACTAGCCCAGAACCTAAGAATTTAAACAGAGAGCCTTATACTCTAGCCATTTATGCACTTTCTGTTTATTTTCAGTGTTCACGGCTGGGTAACTAGACACCCTGACAACCTTCAGTGGTGAGCCCCACGCACCCTGGGGGGAAGCACATTGTTCTCTGTCCTTAGACACACCCATTATATAAGGTTTCAGGCTGTGACTGGGGCCAGTTCGTTCAGCTGGGGAAAGTGTGCAACTGAAGAGGCCAAGGTCAGTGGTTGTGCCTGGTTCAACCCAGATAATTTTGCACAGAGGCCATACATTGCTCCAAAGCCATCGCACTTATAATGCTAGCTGGTCATTTTATAAAGAGTTGCTTTTGGTTTTGATAGCAAAGTACCAGCCATTTCTAGGAAGATTACTCAAATTACTATTGTTCTATTTCATACTATTCATTCAGCAATTATCCGAATCTATTAACCATTTTTCCTCCGGTATATCTTACATTTACTTATTTTCCAGCTACTTACTAAATGCTAATTGCTCTACACATATTATCTCATTTAAGTCTTACAACACTGGGAGTCAAGTCCTACTCCCCATTTATAGATGAGGTGATTAAAACACAGGGACCAAACCCAGATACAAGCCTGAGCAGTCTGTTACTAGAGTCTGCCCTCTTCACCACTAAGTTTGTGAAGGATACAGGAAGACATAAAACCAGACTCTTTTCCCTCCACATTTTCAAGAATTGTCATCATGTAGAATCTCCATTCCGTTTCAGCTAGCCATTTCACGTCCAAGGATTTGTCCTACAGAAAGTCATCTGGAAATACAGACAGTGCAATACGGAGTGTGTGCGCTTGTGTGTATACGGAACACACACACGTATTCATTGCAGCAGTGATCCTATGGGTGAAAACTGAAAATCACTTTTGTGTTCATTAACAGGGGACTAAACAGATAAGTATTGTCACAACCACACAATCTCATACTATGCAGCTGTTTTGTTTTTTTAACAGCTTTTCTTTTTTTAGAATGGGATACATCTCTATATGAAAAATACTAAATATTTTAAGTGGTTAAAAAAAAGCATAA
Organism: Camelus bactrianus; assembly: GCF_048773025.1. NCBI lineage: Eukaryota > Metazoa > Chordata > Mammalia > Artiodactyla > Camelidae > Camelus > Camelus bactrianus. The sequence continues at coordinate 30,266,725 of NC_133564.1, read as the reverse complement.
AGCTCCTGCATATAGTACAATCCCATTTCTGTAAATAAAAAGGATACGCTCCCACGTACAGTACAATCCCACTTCTGTAAATAAAAAGGATACATGTTTATTACACACACACAAAAAAAAGAGCCTAAAAGACTACATTCTGTATAGCACAGGAAACTATATTCAGTATCTTGTAATAACCTTTAATGAAAACGAATATATGTATGTATATGCATGACTGGGACATTGTGCTACAGCCAGAAATTGACACATCATAACTGACTGTATTTCAATTGAAAAAAAAAAAAAAACCTACATTCCAAACTGTCAACTGTTCTCTTAGGGTCGGGGAGGAGGGGCTATACTGATGGATCTCACTAGGAGACTTATTTCTGTGATGTTTAATTTTTCTGCAATAAGCCTGCATACGTTTGGTTATCAAAGAAGAACAATAATGATTTTAAATGTTAATAAAAAAAACTTTAAAGTTCTATGAGAAAGCATATTGCAGCCCTGAAAGATCCCACCATTTGTTAGGGAGGGAATATAACATATACAGAAAGAACTATCATAAAAGCTAGGAACCAATACCACGCAGAGAAGAGAGGGGAGAAAAAATTCTGGGGGAAAAAAAAAAACAACCGGCTGGGATTGAGAGTTGCAGGAGAAAACGTATCAAGGAAATGGCACTTTGGAAGGAACTTGAAGATGCAGACAGTGTGAAATACAGAAGATGGAGAGGGGTTTTAGAAAAGGTAGATTCCAGATAAAGCGACGGGTCCAGCTGAGCCGGAGCACGGGTGGGGGATGGGGGTGGACGGGATGAAGGATTTTAAGGGGGGGGTGAAACAAAGGAACAAAAGAAAGGTCTCTAGACGGTCTTCATTGCTAAGCAAATGAGTTGAACTTATTTTACTTTAGTTCAAGGGCCGCTGGAGGTTTTTGAACAAGGAAGTGACACAATTAGAAGTAAATAAACAGCAGCAGTTCCGCAGTTGGTGACTGCGTAGTAACTGGTCTCCATCACCGAGCTACCGCCGGGATGTGACTCCTGACTGTCACTAACTAGCTGTATAGCCGTGGACCAGTTGCTCTGCTTCTCTGTGCTTCTGTGAAATGGAGAAGGTGGTCGTAACAGATAACCTGTCTCATAGCACTGCTGTTGAGGCTGTTGAGTTAATGTTTTTACGGCACATGGTAAGTGCTATGAATGTCTGTTAAATTTTAACAATCAGTTTCATACTTTTGGATGAAAATTGTTTTCATTTTGAAACTTTTTACCAAGAGCTAACATTACATGACAAATTATTAACTATTCTTTCTTCACACCTTCACAGGATTATATATTAGTAATCTCATTTTACAGATGGGAGAATTTAGGTTTTAAGGAGAGAGATGCAGTTTCAGAGTCATATAGCCAGTCACGAGTTGAATCCATGAGTTCTGAATCCTGGTTCAGCGATCCCTGCCCCAAAGCCAGAGTGATCTCTTAGCTCAAATTCTCAGAGCTTGGAAAATAGGAAAAGTGGAGAGTGGAAGAAATGTTGGCAATTTCTGTTTATAGGATAAGGGAAACAGCAGTGAGGGACAGTGATAAAGTAAAGTCAAAAAGAGAAAAAATTGGTGGAACAGCAGGAAGTTTGTATATAAAATCAAACTTATAAAAAATACATATATTTATACATGGTGAATTATGCCACACATACACCCCCTCCCCAAAATAAAACATATATTGGAGACCTAACTCACAATCTGTTTGTGGGCTGTTTTTGGCAGGGGTAGGGAGGTAATTAGATTTATTTATTTGTTTGTTTGTTTTTTAATGGAGGCACTGGGGATTGAACCCAGGACCTCATGCATGCTAAGCACACACTCTACCACTGAGCTATACCCTCCCCTCCCCCAACAAACAATCTGACTGTGTGTGGAGACAGAGCTTTTGGGAGGTTATTAAGGTTACATGAGTTCATAAAGGCAAGATCCTATTCCGATAGGACTAATGGCCTTATAAGAAGAGGAAGAGATCGCTCCCTGTCTCTACGACATCCTGGAAAGGCCATGTGAACACATAGCAAGAAGGCAGCCATCTGCAATCCAAGAAAAGAGCTCTCACCAGGGTCCAACTGTGCTGACAACCCGATCCCGGACTTCCAGCCTCCAGGACTGTGAGAAAATAAATTTCTGTTGTTCAAGCCACCCACGCGATAGTACTTTTTATACTCATACATATTTATAGACATGACATATGTACACATGCCAAAATGATTTCCTAGTGACAGAGTTTGGAAAACATTGCTATACTGCTAAATCAGATGCTCATATAAACTTCAAAACGAAGTGTTCATCCAGGTCCCAGAAATAACAGTCTCCCGGCCCAATGCACCATTCCTACTGATTCATGCTCATGGCATTGTTTTCCCGTCAGTTTGGATAAGCGCAGAGCACGGCTGGGATTCCCGCATCCCCAGAGATGTGCCCTGTGATTATATGGGAAGAGCTGGGCCTGTGGCATCAGAGCAGAGAAGAACTAGATACCCTCAGTTTGGGTCCCTGACCATGATTTACTGCTTTATTTCACTTTATGTTTGCTTAGACTAGTTACATAATCCATTTCTTCAACACCAAGCCTTGCCTGGGGGCTGCGATGAGAAAATCCTGGAGGCGAATATAGTCAAAGTTGTATCTGGAATAAATTCTATCTGGTTTATTCCAAGAGATGCCTGTGGAGGTCACTGAAGCAGGCTGCCTCTTACATCAGCAGTTCCCAACACAAGCTGATGATTACAAAACAAAGACAATCAAACCGGATATTTGGACAGATGGATTTATGTCCTCCCATTATTTTGTTAATAGGGAATACGTGCACACAGTCCAAAGTTCAAAAAGTACAAAGGAGTAAGAGTGAGCAAATATCTTCTTTTTTTTTAAACCTGTCCTATTTCTGAATTGTCCAAGAATTCCTCAAGATGCTTGTATTATTTGATGATAAGAGACAAAATGTTTATTTTATAAGTGAATAACTGGGTTTCAATGTAAAACTCAGAGATCTCATAGCTGCTTTGTGGTTTAAAAAAAATAGAGCTAACTTTATCTTCAATTTAAAAATACTTGTCAGTCTGTGGATACATTTTTAAAGAAATTTTAGCCAATTTTGTATCCATTCACATTAAAACTCCGGCCACTGGAAAACATATACGAAACCTGATGAGCAGTTTGAACCCGAGACCTAGTGCGATTCAGTGTGAGTCACTGGAGACAGGTAATTTGCTGAGGAATCTTCTTTCATATTTCATCATAATTTGTATGATGACTCCACATGTCTGCCAAACATTGTTAAAATTAAGTGTAGCACTGAGGCTGCAGAATTAAGCCCAGTCCAGCGTGAGTTTCATTTAGTAATCAAGTAATAACAAGCTAATTGCATCCTTACACCTAAAACCTAATGATGCTGCACATGCGATAATTGGATAAACAGCCAAATGGACGCTCTAGCACCTGATGTCGGAAGGCTTCAAGGTCCTGGCTTGCCAAAGAGACAGAGACAGGAACATGGTCCTGACCTGGGGGTCACCTTCTGGTAACTTCAACCTCTGGAACAAAACTCCGAGCCAGAAAGTAAGAGGGGAAGGGCCTCTGAGTTGCCAAAGTCCCTGCTTATTGACTCTGATTGAAGACCTCATTTCAGAAGGTCCCATTGTGTGGTCTCCCAGTCCTCAGCCGATTAGAAACCAAGAAACTGGAGAAGCCATTGAGGGTGGGGCGGGGAGCAGAAATGATTTCATTCAGTTCATTCCTCTGCCTGTAAATGGATTCGCCGACAGCAACAAAGGAGGAAAAGAAAATTTAACAAGCATTCCCAGGGGTTCTGTGTGCCCGAGACAATCTTCATCATTCCCAGCAATGACCTGGGGTAGGAAAGAGTGGTTGAACTGAGATCGGTGCCTTTATTTTAGGTGGAAAGTTTCATATGGTTTTGCTGGTAGGAGTGGTGGCCCCTAGGGGGGAGACCACCCGGGAGGTGGTCAGAGGAGACAGGATTCATTCGTGCTCTTGTATATTTCTAAATAGTATATTGTGTGCCTTATGCTTCTTTTGTTTAATAATAAATTTTTAAAAAAAAAATTTAAAGCCCCTGCAAAAGACTTCACAAATAACAAGTCTTTGAAAAGGAAATTGTATAAATCAAAGTATTGAAGACCTGAAACCATAAAAGTCTAGAAAAAAGCCTAAGAAAGCTCCTTGACATTGGTCTTGGCAATGGTTTTTTCAGATGTGACACCAAAAGCAACAAGAGGCACCAAAAGCAAAAACAAACCAGTGGGGCCGCATCATGCTAAAGAGTCCTGCGCAGCAAAGGAAACTGTCATTAAAATGAAAAGGCAACTTTCCAAATGAGAGGAGATATTTGTAAACCAGATATTCAGTAAAGGCTTAATATCCAAGATAAATAAAAAGATAAATATAAAATATAAATATACACATATAAATAAAATTAATATAAACAAATAAATATAGATATATTAAATACATATAAATAAATATATTTTTATAAATAAAAATAAATATTAAGAACTCATACACACCACCACCAACAAAAACAATCTGATTAAAAAATGGACAGAAGATCTGAACATTTTTCTAAAGAAGACATACAACCAGCCATAGGTACATGGAAAGGTGCTCCACATTACTAACCATCAGGGAACTGCAATCAGGGCCACAATGAGATACCACCCCATACCTCTCAGAATGGCTATTAGCAAATGGCTATTGGAAAATGACAAATGTTGGGGAGGATGTGAAGAAAAGGGAACCCTTGGGCACTGTTGGAATGCAAATTAGGGCAGCCACTCTGGAAAACAGTATGGAGGTTCCTCAAAAAATTAAAAATAGAACTACCATATGATCCAGCAGTTCCACTTCTGTGTATGTATCAGAAGGAAACAAAATCATTATCTCAAAAAGATATCCTGCATTCCCATGACCATTGTAGCATCATTCACAATAGCCAAGACATAGAAACAACCTGTGTCCATTGATAGATGAATGTATAAAGAAAATGTGGGGGATATACATATATATATATAAAATGTGGTATATAGATATAATGTGATGTGTATACACACACACACACACACACACACACACACACACACACACACACACACACACAATGAAGTATTACACAGCCATAAAAAAGGAGGAGATTGAGGGCATTATGCTAAGTGAAATAAGACAGAGAAAAACAAATGCTGTATGATCTCACTTATATGTGGAATCCAAAACACCTGAGACAGAGAACAGATTGGTGGTTTCCAGAGGCAAGTGGGGGCCAGAGGAGGGAGGGAGCACGAGGTGGGAGTGGTTGGTGGGGGAAATGGGTGAAGGTGGTCAAAAGGTACAAACTTCCAGTTATAAGATAGGTAAGTTATGGGGGTGTAACGTACAGTATGGTAACTGGAGTTAACAATACTCTATTGTGTATTTGAAAGTTTGTAAGAGAGTAGACCTCAAAAGTTCTCAGAACAAAAAAGTGTAATTATGTGAGGTGATGGATGTCAACTAGACTTAATTGTGGGATCATTTTGCAATATTCACATGTATTAAATCATTATGTTGTGTACATCTTAAACAAATACAATTTATATGTCAATTATATCAATAAAAATGGGAAAATTTCAAAAATTTTTAATATATATATGTATATATTCTACACAATGAGAAATATCACAATGAGATGCACTACAGACCTATCAGAATGGCTAAAATATAAAACAGTGACAACATCCTATGTCGGTGAGGATGCAGAGAAACTGGATCATGGTACATTGCTGGTGGGAATGTAAAATGGTACAGCCTCTCTGGAAAACTGGCAATTTCTTAAAAAAAACTAAATATGCAACTATCATACAAACCAGTAATTGCATTCCTGGGCATTTATCCCAGAGAAATGAAGACTTATGTTCACACAAAAACCTGAGTGCAGCTTTATTGATAATAGCCCAAAACTGGACACCACCCAGACGTCCTTCAACAGGTGAATAAAGAAACTGTGGAACGTACGTACCACTGAATACCACTCAGTAACAAAAAAGGAACAAACAGTTGATACACACAACAACCTGGGTGAATATTCAGAGAATTACACTGAGTGAAAAACACCAGTTCCAAAAGCTGAGATATTATATGATTGATTCTGTGTATATAACATTCTTGAAATGATAAAAATAATAGAAACGGAGAACAGATACGTGATTGCTAAGGGTTAAGAAGTGGGTGGGGTAGAAAGGGAAGTGTGTGTGGCAAAAAAAAAAAAAAGAGCAACACGTAGATCATTGTGCTGATGGAAATGTTCTCTTTCTTGGCTGTATCTGCATCAATATCTGGTTGCAATATCGTACTGTGGTTTACGAGACGCTGCCATCAGGGGAACCTGGGTAAAATGGTACGTGGGGTCTCTCTGAATTATTTCTTACAACTGCCTGTGAATCTATAATTATCTCCAAATAAAAGGTTTAATTAGAGAAAAAAATTTAAAGCTAAACAAATTTTTGTGAGTGCTTTGTGCTTAAATAGATTTTTTTTTAAAGTCACTTGCGGTGAAACGTATTCCCCTCTCGACCCTAGTTTAATGAAGCCATCACTACTTACACACTCCGCACACCGGTTAAGCGCAGTTTTGCATTTTGTGCCTGGCAGTACTCAGATGGTGGTGAGCTAACATTTCCTCTTCAGTTCCGACGTGAGGAACAGGGCTTCTTCCTCTCCTGCCTCGCTGCTACAATCCGTGTTGTGGAGTCTCCCCCAGAACCTCGGCTGGTACCCAAGAAAGTCACTCTCCCATGACAGGGTGCACAACAGGGTTGATTAGATCATTTCAATTAGCGACCATCCAGCCCTGCGGTGGCCCCATAAATTCAGAAGGTGACAAGCCAGTGTCACAGTACAAGTCAATTAGGATGCAGCTTGTGATTGTATGTTACTGACTACACCAGGAGTCAAATCATGGCCCCTGAAATGTAAGTGCATAGTCTTGAAATAGCTCAGCCACGAGGTCTATAGGCTGATTTATTTCTGGTTTCTCCAATTTAAGCCCTTGTATCATGACCCTGTAACTAGCACCCAGTTCAGAGTAGGTGGGCAGCATGCTGAGGTACCAAGAACTCTGGATTAGGAACCCTCTGACGTTGTAGGTAAAATGATGCCTGCATTTTTTATTGTTCAAAGCTGTAAAGAATCTAGAAATGTAAAATGCTGTATTACCAGAAGAAATAAGACCATGACACAAAATGCTGGTTGTCAAGCTTTTCTTCACACACCCCCTAAAAAGGCTGGAAAAGTGTCTATCTCCTTGCACGTTTTTAAGTTGGCATCTGTAACTTTTAATCATAGGTTTGAGTGCTTGCAAAGAAAGTATTCTGCCAATTGTTAACATGAGATATTTTAATTGGGGGTAGGTAATTAGATTATTTATGTATTTATTTTAATGGCAGTACTGGGGATTGAACCCAGGACCTTGTGCATGCTAAGCACGCGCTCTACGACTGAGCTATGCCCTCCCCGCAACATGGGATATTTTAAAATAAAACTGTCAGATCACGCTTTTAAAATGTACCCGATAGAATCTAAATATCAGAGTTACTTGACACCATTGTTCCTTTCTCAACACGAAGCAGTTCTTTAAACAGTCAAAAAAGTTAAATGCTTCCCTTCCCTCCTTGAACTGTATTTTCTTTCCAGTTCTAAAGAAGTGTATGTATCCAAATGTCATATACTTTTATGACATCTTTTATTATTGGAACATCTCTTTTTGATTATCCTATCATATTTTCTGAAACAAAAATGCATATGTAAATTGAGTTTACAATTTTAAAAGGTCACAATTTAAAAATATCCTGTGACCCATCAGGCTTTAAGTGTGAAACATTTTTTTTTGAGACCAAGTCATCGTTACAATTATGAGTAACAAGATAGATATATATTTTATTCATCATTAAACATAAAATAGTAAAATATTATTGGAAATTATTTTCTTAATGTGATGGATGAGGATGGATTTTTAAATACATGGATTTTTACATATTTACATAGATATGTAATTAGTTCAAATAGCCATGAATTAATACTAGTTACCGCAAGAAGAGTAGGTTTAACATATTGTCCCAATTTCTCATTTTTTGGAATGTAGGTGCTGAGAAACCTTGTTCACATTAACAAGTCGATGGGGCTGGAAGGAGTTTCGTTATGACAATGTTTAGGGCTGTCGAGAAGGAAGGAAAATTGGGACATATTTCTGGCCTCGTGGCTTCAGAGGGGAGGCTGGAATTTGCCTGTGAACACAAATTCTGCGTGAAGATTTCTAGCTGATCCACCTTTCCCAGGGAACTCAAAATTTGTTTTTCAGCATAGCCAAACTTGGCAGTGTCATTCAATTTTTTGAACTCCTTCAAGTTATAGGTCAGACATCTGTTCAAAACTTACGCTATGGAGGAGGTTGTGCATATGGTGGGCAGGGAGGGTACAGGAACACTGTGCTTTCTGCTCAATTCTGCTGTGAACCTAAAACTGCTCTAAAAAATAAAGTCTATTTAAAAACTTTATTGTAATGATCTATCAGTGGTCAGCTCAGTTTGGTTTTTTTCTCCAAGTTTTATGGAAAGTCATAAATTGGAAACCACCTACCTTGTGAAATGATTCGCACCTCAGTTACAAAAGGCTTCTGCTTTCTCAACACAAACCCAGATACTTTTCATTGTCCCTTGTCTTGGCCCTGGAGGTTTTTACGGCAAAGGGCAATGCCTTTCTTTCCTTTTTGAGAAGAAGAGAGAAGGCTGGTGTGAAAGGAGAGTGGGGAGCAGAGGAGATGGATGTGAGACCCGGTTTTCTCTCCATCTCAGGCAAATGTAGAGACTGATGCCCTTAAAACCATGTTCCCTGGGGGTACCCAGGCTTTTCACATCACCAGAGGGGGGTGATTTAAGAACCACCTCGAATACACAGAACTGTAACATCAGAGCCCCATCACCTCAAAAACAGGGCTAATAAAAAGCAATGAAATAATGCCATTTGCAGCAACATGGATGCACCTAGAGATGATCATACTTAGTGAAGTAAGTCAGACTGGGAAAGACAAGTATCAGATGATATCACTTATATGTGGAATCTAAAGAAAGACACAAGTTTTATTTACAAACCAGAAATAGACTCACGGACACAGAAAACAAATTATGGTTATCAAAGGGGAAAGAGGGGGGTAAATTAGGGGCTTGGGATTAACAGATACACACCACTATATATAAAATAGATAAATAACAAGGACATATAGCACAGAGAACTTACTCAATTTCTTGTAATAAATAATGGAAAAGAATCTGAAAATAAATGTATACATGTATGTAAATGTATAACTGAACTGCTTTGCTGTACACCTGAAACTAACATTGTAAATCAACTGTAGTGTAATAAAAAATAAACTAAAATAAAATAATAAGTCTGTGTTGTTTTAAGTCACTAAAAAACATTAAAAAACAGGGCTATAAAACGGAGGTGGGGCAGCGGTTGCTGCTTGCAGGGCAGACACCAAATTGATATCAAGTCTGTGACTGTTCCCCGCCCAGGCTAGCCCATGGAGGCGGAACAGGAAATATTCAAGTCCAACTTCGTATCAGATCGTCTTTGCTGCAGTCCTGAGCTGCTGCTTAGGAAAGACACCGACCAAGTTTTTCCTTTTTTCTTCCCCCTTCTGTTCTATTTACTAACCACTGCCCTCTCTCACTCCCCTCCCATCTCCCAAGTACCAAAAATAATGTGAATTTCAAGCCTTTTTTCGGCCTTCCTGTGGGCGGGGGAGCAGCTCCCCTGGGAATTGTTCTGGATCTAGGCGGCTCCATCTGTAATTTGGCAGAATCTCTGCACCCCACCCCCACCTCCTGTTCCTCCCCCCTCCCCCCACACACACCCTCTCTGCCTCATTCTTAGAAGTGAGAGAGGAGCCCCCCAGGAGCCCCCTGGGTTGGGGGGCACTGCAGCCTCCACTTACCCGCCCTGGTTTGGGAAGCACAAGGCTCCCTGCACAAGGGAGCCAGCTCCTCACCAGCCAGAAGCAACCACCTCGGCCGGCCGGCCAACCGCTGACAAGGACGAGGTGACAGCAAGGAGGAGGGAGGCTAGCCCTGTGCCCCTCGGTTCAGGAGCCTCAAGGCAAGTTCCTGTTTCAGAGACAAGAGTTTTAAAAACGGAAAAACTGATGAAATTCAGAGAGGTGTGTGTGTGTGTGTCGCTCTCCCAGTTCACGCACTTAACCCCTTGATCTTCCTCTGGGGGACAGTTGGTCTGCCTTCCTGAAAATCTCTCCAGACCTAACCTCTGCCCCTCCCCACCCCTCTGTCCTCATGGCCATTCCTTAGCTCCATGTCTCAATCCTCTGGTGAATTTTTTTTTTTTTTTTGTTATTGACAAGAAAAAAAGAAAGGGTTGGGAGGATATAGCTCAGTGGCAGAGCACATGCTTAGCATGCACAAGGTTCTGGGTTCAAGCCCCAGGACCTCCATTATAAATGAATGAATGAATGAATGAACGAAGGAATAAATAAATAAATAAATAAATAAATAAATAAATTCCTAATTACCTACCCCTCCTAAAAAGATAAAAATTTAAAAAAAAAGTTTTTAAGAAAAAAGAAAGGGGAAAAAAATGAGAAAGAGAAAAAGAGTGTCCTGAGACAAAAAAGCATGTCTAAGAGTGTCCTGTGGTTTGGGAAAGTTCTAGTTCAGGGTTTGCCTGACTTGTTTTCCCCTGGTCCTTTCCACACTGAAGATGGGGCTCAAAAACACTGCTGGTTACCAGTGGAATGTGTTTCCTCCCTCTGATTCAACATGACACACTCTCCCTAGGTTTGGAGTTGAGAAGATAACAAGAGTGATGTCCAAGGATGAAGAGCCAGTTTCAGGGGGATCTTGTGCACCAGTCAGTGCCTCTGCCTTTGGTTCTGCAGACCGTGAATGCTGAGCCCGGAAGAGTGCATCCCCAGCTGCCTGGCCAAGGAGACACCAGAAGGAGGGCTCACGTCTCCCATAGAAAGAAAGAGGGAAGGAGGGAGGGAGGGGGAGGGATTGCAGAAAAAAGAAAGAAAAGCAAGAAAGAACGGAAGACAGAAAGGAGAGAGAGGAGGGAGGGAAGGAGAAAGGGAGAGAGCAGAGACCATCAGCCTTTGCAACACCTTCCAGGAGGGAGGAACAACCTTTGGGGTGGGGTGGGGGAGAGGAGGAACTGAGGAAGAAAGAAAAAGAAGGAAAGAAAGGAGAAAGGGAGGGAGTGGGGAGGGAGGGAAGAAGGGAAGGAGAGACAGGGAGAAAAAAAAAAGAAAACTGGAACAGTGAATTTTCAAAAAGGCACATGGACATCCCAGTTAAGCACGATCTATAGAAGATATAATTTTATCCCTGCTCCCTCTTAAACCTCCATTGAAATGACAATAAAGGGAGGAAAGGCATCTACCTCCTCAAGGACAAAGAGAATGTGAAAACAGCAACAACGAACAATAATGTTAAACCTTCAAGAAACATAAAAGCTATGATCAGTGGAAACTAACCGACCTTACCAGAGAAACCTAGACCTACGCAGACTGGAGGCCAGTCAGAAACCGGCTGTTCAGCATCTCCAAGCCCCAGATGGGCTCAGGGTGGCGGCGGGGGAAGTGGGGTTTGGGTGAGGTTGGAAACAGGAAGATTGGTTGAAAGCTTGTGTGGGGAGGAAGAAGACTGAGAGGTTGAACACGAAGTCTCAGGGCTTAAGATCTAGGATCTCCCATCTCCCTTACACAATCCTTACTCATTCTTGATGGAAGATTGCTGAAAAAGGCTTGTACCTCCTCAATTCCCACCCCCACCCCCAGGCAGGAAAATGGAGGGTTCATATCATTGGGAAACTGTCCAGCTCAAGAGAAAAACACTAGAATCAGGTCTCTGTCTCCCAGGGCAATAGCTTTGGTGCAGCCCACCTGCCTTCAAACCCCCCAGTTATGCTCAACACTTTCAAATAGATCTGAGTGCCTCACTCAGAACTGTGAACCATCAAGGACCATGTAATATTGGAGGGAACCCTCCAACATAAGATAGACCAAGATAAACAAATAAGGGGAAATGGGGGAACTTCAAAGAAACGGAGGCAACGCACGGAGAGAAAAAATACTATAATATTGAAGTTAAAAAAAAGACACAGTGTTCATTTTTAATATAATAATAACTTCTTTAAAATACCAGGATGCCCTTTAAAGAGAGAGACAGAGCATTCAGAAAACAAGAAAGAAGTCATGGAGATTAAAAATGTTAAAAAAAAAAAAAAAAAAAGAAAAAGAAGAAGAAGTCACAGAGATTACAAATATGATAGGAAAAAATTCAGTAGCAGGGTTGAAAGATAAAGTTGAGGAAATCTACCAGAAAGTAAAACAGAAAGATACAAAGTTGGAAAGCAGGAAAGACGGGGAAAAAATGGATACAAACCAAGGAGGGGCAATGTCTGGATAAGAGTTACAAAAGGACAGAAGAGAGAAACTAAATCATGATGGAATCCCAGAACTGAAGGACTTCGGTTTCCCAATTAAAAGGGCCACTGAGTACCCAACACAGTGAATAAAAACAGACCCACACCATCCCCGTGAAACTTCAGGACTTCCAGGATAAACAGAAGATGCTAAAAGCTTCCAGAAAGAAACAGGTCATATTCAAAGAAGTCCAGGAGGCAGACTGGCATTAGCAGTACTGGATTCCCAAGGCCAAAGGGATCAAGGTCTTCAAAAGGCCTCAGAAAGGAGAAATGGCTTACAACCTAGACCTCTATACCCAACCAAAGTGTAAACCCATCACGGGGATAGAATAAAGGTATTTTTCAGGAATACCTTTTCTCACAAAATTCACTTCCCATTTACCCATTCGCAAAAAGCTACTGGAAGATGCATTCCTCCCAAAGGAGGAGACAAACTTAGAATCCTGGAAAACAGGCCCAACACAGGAGGTGGAAGGAATTCCCAGGATGAAAATGAAGCTAAGTTTCAAAATCATAGCTGAGCATCAGACCTAGGGGAAAAGCAGTCCTTATCACGGCTGGAGGACTGAGAAATTCAGGATTGGTGAATCCAAAGGACTTGTCTTATTTCTATTTTTATAAGAAATTAAGAGCTCACCTGACGTGTTTGGAGGTATTAGGAAGAATTTTATAAGTCCTATTAATTATAGAATTATATTCTTATTTTATAAAATTATGAATTTGATAATTCTGAAATTATAATTTTATAACTTGTAAAGTTGGAAGATGAATTCATGAGAGAGACACAGAAAACCAGTTAAACAATCACAACAACCAAGAGGCAAGTTACTAATTCCAGGAAAAACAGAAAGTTATATAGGAAAGAACGCGTAATCACAACGTGCTACGTGGCTCTTCTCTGGACAATGTTTACAGAAGGACTAATGGAAACGTGGAACGTTGATTTGATAAAACTGGTTATGTAACCAGAAAGGAGAGAAGTAAGGGAGAGAAAAATCTCATACTCCATAGTAAGATGTCCACCGAAGGAAAAAAAAACAAGCAATAGAGCACAAATATGATGTCTGAAACCAAGAAGGTAAAGAGCGTCCGACAGAGCTGAGTTCACAGTGATTACCTCTCAGGTCAGGGTGGCGGTTGACGCCCAGAGCTCTTTTGTGTGATAAGTCTCGTAGCATCACTTGATGTCCTGAACTGTGTGCATCCATTGCTTTCACAGGATCACTTGAAAGTTGACACAAGAGGCATTCTGAGTTCTGGTCCGAGTTCTTCCCTGTCCTGCTGCAGGATTTCAGTTTCTCGCGCGTCAGATGAGGAGCTGGTGACGCCAGAAGTTGGGGGTGGCGCTCAGAGCCCAGTGGGTGGCCTCTCCTCAGACACCCTTCTCATCCTCTGAACTCTTGGTCCTGAAGTCTATCCCTTTCCCGCAATAATTATGTTTCTTCAACCTCTAGAATAAACTGGAGGAGATCTGGGTGCATCTTTATGGAGCTCAGGAGAAGTTTCTAATATATATATATATTTAACATAAGATGATGACAAAATGCAGAGTAAGGACAATATTGTGAAGCCTGGTGTCTCCACGTGTTTGATGACATCACACTCTGCTCTCTGATGTCCTTGTCTCCTGAACTGGATCAAATATGTTTGGCCTTTCTCCTCAAACCAGCTGAAAACTTTCTGATGGTTAGGGACCAGAGCTAATGTATTTTTTGTTTGGTTGCTTGGGGTTTTTTTGTTTTTGTTTTTCTTGCATCCCCCACTTGGCATGAGAGTCACTTGATAACTCTCTTCTGAACAAGCCACGGGAGGCCCGCCCTGTCTTGGTAAGAGGTCCTGCGGTGACATGTCCCTAAGGGGGACAGATTTATTTTAAACGAGAATAAAAAAAGCAGGATGACAGTGGGGGATTTTGGTCACAGGACCTGAGGAACTGCTTGAGTGATTCTCTGTGTACCACCCCATTTCTAGTTTTTGCTGGTGTTTTGTCCAGTCCTGGAGACATTGCTGGGTTCGGAACCAGACAACACCAAGACTTCAGCTGTCCCGTGCCGCTGCTGTCCTGGGTGGCCTTGGAAAAAGCTCAGATATAATTGTTTAGCTTCCTTTTCTCCCCGGTGAGATAAAAGGATCGGACCAGCTGATGGCCCTTCTTGGGCCAAGATGGCAGGAGTCATGACTGTTAACAAAGAGTTGGACACCTTGTGAGGGCTGCTGGGGGCAGCGCGGGCGGGGAGAGAAAGCCTTTGTTCAATCCAGAGGAAGGAAGAATAATTGTCACACCAGGTAGTAGAGGGCCGGGCTGGGTAACAGACATGGAAAGGGAAGTAAAATAAAGTACAAGTAAACTGCAGGTGGAGTAATTCATGAAGAAAAGGGCACCTCTGCCCACATCACTTCAGGGGACTTTGGCTGAGAGAGGACTTGGTCTGCAGTCTGTGCCCGATGCAAAGCTCAGTGATTCCAGAAGATGGTAACAGTGTGATTTCCATCAGTCACTGATTTCTGAAGAGGATCGCTGGTACCTCTGTGGGGCAAAAAGCCAATGAGCATCTGGTGTGAGGGCTGGGAGGGCTTGGGTGGGAGGAAGGCAGACCTGGAAAGCAGCTGTGAGGGGACCCGTGATGGAGGACTGGCTCCAGTGCTTCGTCCGCCCAGGACACTTGCCCACACACCGCGGCTTGGGAGAAGGTCCCCTCCCCACACCTCCGCTCTCCTGAGAAATCCTCTTCCTCTCTCCACAACTTGCAACTCGGGTTCCAAAGCCTGGGGCGCAGGGGAGGGGTTGTCATCTCTGTGTTCTCCCCGAACGCTGCCTCCCTCATACCGTCATCTGGTCATAGGGTCAATGGATCCCTGTTTTAATCCAAACCCATCACCATGTCCCACCTACTGGGCTCAGTGCATCCATCCAGGGATGAGGCTGTGACCCAAGTCTGGCCCATTGGTCAACTTATTTGGGATATTTCAAATTAGAGCTGAATAAAAACAATCCAGGTCCTCTTCTTCTGTGCATCAAAGCTGGGTGTCAGATTACCCATGGTGGGTGAAGAAAGCTGCTCTGAGAGAAGGAAGCCCCCAGGTTAGGAAAAAGAGAATGTTAAGATTTAGGGGCTACAGAGCAGTTGGTGCCCCCTTAGCTCTGACATCTGAGAAAGTAAAAACCCCACGGGGTGGAGGGAGGGGATAGCTCAGTGGTAGAGCGCGTGCTGAGCATGCACAAGGTCCTGGGTTCAATCCATCAGTCCTCACTGGTAAGGATGAGTTTGGGAAAGGGTTTGACCAGGTAACAGTATTTGTGGGGCACGGATTTGAAGCCTGTTTGCTTTCAGGCACCTCTCCGCCTTCTGCAGTGTCCGCATCATCCCCTGGGCAGTGCTCCTCCCACCGACAGATGGCAGCGGGGACCTGGTAGCTGGCTGGCACAGCATACTTGGAGACCGAACTTGTCCCTTCATAATTTCCTGCTGAGTGTCTAGCACTGTGGAGTGCAGGCCGGGGAGAATGAGGAAGTACGTAACCTGTTCCCTCTGTTTGGGGAAGGGAGATCACGATGTTATCTGGCGAAGACACTCAGCTGATACTTGTCAATTGACACGCTGATCTGTGGGACAGAATTAGACTATAACCCAGGACTATATAATCAAGTGCTGGGTGGCGTGTTATACAGGCGGTAACAGCTGTCGATTTTTTCTTTTCAGGGTCTCTTGACCTTGATGCTGAAGGTCAATATGTGGCTTCTACCAGCTTGGGTCTGCTTATGGGCCGGACCACAAGTGAGGATGAACCCCCGGAGAATCAGGAAAGACCCTGCCGAGCGCTTGGAGCAGCTTCTCTGCTGCTTATTCAAAGTGCATGCCACGTACTGAGAAATGCATTCGAAACGGATCCTGCCTTTTTTTCAGCAGCTGCATCTCAGAAGAAGGGGAGGCGAGACTGACCTGGAGGCACAGGGAGACGGTCACGTGTGCTGAGCCCTGGAAACTACACACGGGGGCGCACCATCCGTGCACGCTGCTGACAGAGGGTCAAGAGAACTCTTGTCGCTGATGACTCTTTTGCAGGTTCTCACTGAAAAAAGTCATGATGGGACCCCAAAGGCAAATGTGCCCCTTGTGAAGACCAATGATCATAAATTCTCCTGCTCTCCAGACAGCTACAGCAAGACACCCAGAGGCTTTGCCAGGGAGACATCACTGCTGGCACCGCCTCGCATGGAGCCATGCTTAGGGGAGGGTGGCTGGCCGGTGCTGGGATGTGATGAAATCAGGACCGATTTCTGAAGAAAGCCTTGAAAACTTAAAATCAAACTACAAATTATGATGACTCATCCTTCCATAAATCCTGACTGTGGTGATTTCACTTGGTCTCAAGCAGAAAGCCACGTGCAGCTTCTGGGTCAAGTTTAAGTCCGCGTAGCTCCTCACTTAATGGTACAAAATTGCGGTTGACTTCTTTTCTTCTCCTTCTCCTCTTCTTCCTCTTCCTCTGCCTCTCCTTCTTCTTTTTTCACTTTCCATATGTTTATCTCTTGACTCACCAATCTAATTTGATACATGACACAGTGTCTTCAGAGCAGTGCCCCATGGAGTTCATTGACTGCACGTAACAAACACATACTAAATATATCTGTTACTTGATGGATATATTGAGTTTCAGCTTTTTAGATCCCAGCAAGATGTTTCATATTGATTAAATATCACCTAATATAGATCCCATGGTCACTCAGCTCCAAGTGCACAAGAAAAGTCCCTTAAGGCTTTTGTTAGCTAGCTTTTAACCTCTGACCCTCTTAAGAGAGTTTCTTGTATCCCCATTTGCTCAGTCATCATCTTCCTTAATCTTTATTTTCTGCAGAGGCAGAACCCAGGTCCTCAAAGGCAAAGGAGGAATTTAATTCCATGGCTCCTCTCTGTGGATATGAGGTGGCACAGGGTCACATCTGTCGTGGCTCCAGCGCCATGCTCTGTCTCCAACACAGGCTTCCAGGGAGGTGTGGGAAGGCGGGCGGTGTTCCAAGTCTTTCCTCCGAACATCAGCTGGAAATACAAACTCACTCTGGAACTACGACCTGGACCTAGGTTTTAAGAGGAAGACAAAGATGTTAACAGCATTTGATGCTCATAACGTGTGACCGTGTCCCAGTTAGCTAATTTGTTGTTGATTAGCTGCTTGCATGAAGTACATCACCCTAAGTAACTTAGGTCTTTGCCTTCTAACGGCAGAAGTTTAGTGGCGGTCTGTGTTTAAGTAAGTGGCACAAAGTTTCACTCAAAAGGGTACCAAAAAACTCCATCATTGAAAACAGAATTAGACACACTGGGTCCCCAAATAACAGACCCCAAATCCAGCTCCCCACCCCCATCTCCCATATTTAACATTGGGAGTATGCATGTGCACCAGAGGATTCATCCAAGCTGCTCAGGACGTTGTCTCTGCTGCTGACAGAGACGCTGAACGCCACGCCCCCCGCCCCCCGCCCCAGCGCCACATCTGGTGAAACGGCAGAATATCAGCTCTGCGGCACCGTCAGCAGTGCATCCTGGCTGTCGTTATTTAGGTGCCGTCCTCTTGGGCAACTTGCTCCTACCCAGAGCTCTCCCCCACCTCCATCACGTTTCTCCACCGTTTCCGTCCACCTGCACCACCCAGAGTGTGCAAACCCAGAGGTCCCGAGGGTCCTCAGAACCCACAGAAAAGCCCCTCCAAGTGATCTCCTCTGGTCTGCGTATCCAAGGAGACCAGACCCAGCCTCTTCCCCTGCCTTATCGGCCCAGGAGCCCTGCCCTCTCTTCCTGCTTCTCTGAGCTTCTCCCCTGCGGAAGGGCCAAAAATTCATTTTCTGTGAACTTTCAGCCGTTCTGATGCTGACTGTATTACGAGAGAGTCTGCAACTTCTGGTGGAACCAGCTCTTGGGTCTTTCTACAACGTTTGGGGGCCAGATCTGTGTTCTCAGGTTCAGGCTCGCCACCCTAAAAACAAGAGCACTTTTGTGGGAATCGCCCCTTCCCCTTCCCTTCTCCACACTCTCTCTAGATTTCCACATTCTGGAGGAAAGCCAGGCTCCTTTCTTTTTCGTTGTTTTTACTGTAGCATTTCAAGCT
Organism: Camelus bactrianus; assembly: GCF_048773025.1. NCBI lineage: Eukaryota > Metazoa > Chordata > Mammalia > Artiodactyla > Camelidae > Camelus > Camelus bactrianus. The sequence continues at coordinate 30,248,098 of NC_133564.1, read as the reverse complement.
AGCCCCGGCCGGTGTCCAGCTCTCTCTCTCTCCTCCCTTGGTCTTCCCCCTCCCGGCTCCTGTCCAAAGACTAAAGCTCTCCAGGAGTATTTATGGACCCGGGTATCTACCGTGACCTTGTGCTCACACTGATCCCTGGCTTGAGCTGCTCTGCTCTGCCAGTCACAAGGTGATGGGGGTGGGAGTGGGAGGACAGGGCATCACCCAGGAGCCGCGCATTTATTTATAGAACCGGCCTTTTCCTCTCCTTGGGGTTGTCTGTGAATGCAGCGGTTCCCAAATCCTCAGCAGCCTCTCTGGGAGACAGATGATGGCATTGGGGGGGGCCAAGAGTTCTCAGGTCAGGGCACCCAGGGACTGCTCCCCCCACCTCCGTGGGACAAACCCAAGGAGGCCCAGGTTCCTAGGGATGGTTGACTGCTCAGTATTACAACCTCCTTGGAGCCCCAGAGCTGTGGCCAGGTGCTCCTAGCCACGCTTTCCCCTGGGTTCAAAGTCAACTTTCTGGTCACCTCTCACCTGCGTCCTACCCGCAGGGTAACCCTTGCTGGATCTCCAGGCAGAGCCAGCCTCCCACGTACACCCCTCCCCTCCCCTGGGCACCGGACCCTCCCTGCGAGCCCTCCCTAGTGTTTTCCTCTCTGACCCACCCCCCCAGGCCATGGAGGGACCAGGACTGGCCTTGACTCCCTAATACTGAGCCTGGATCGCAGAAGGCACTTGATGAAGGGTTCATTGAATGAATGGAAATTGCTGAAGACTCAGCAGTAGTCGACCACACACTGTAATGACCTTGGAGACTTTTTGATATAAAACAGTGGAAAGGGGAGAAAAAAATCCAACAAAACCAGCAGGAGGTGGGGAGGGGAGTGGATCTGCAGGTAAAGATGAAGGGAGGGAATGGAGAGGGGTGGAATCCCCAGTATTACCTTGAAGTCACCTGCGGTAACACTGACTCCTCCAGCCTTTGTTAACCCAAAGCAAGGGGACAGAGGTGCTTTCAGAGGCAAACCAACGAAGCTTTAGAGGTAGAACATTAGGCCTTGGCCTACAGAGGAGGGAGGAAGTCGGAGGTTTTGCAAAAGGGGAAGCAGCCTCCTGAAATTGCAGCAGGGGTAAGAGTGGCCTCCCCCAGGCCCCCAGCCCCCCAGGCCCCCAGCCCCCAGCCTGGTGAGTCCGCCTTCTCTCAGGCTGGGTGGTAGCATCTTCCTGATCCCCTTTTGACTGGATGTCCTTAGATTGTGACAAGTTGCTTCGAGGTCTGGATTCTGTGCAGTGCCTGGGGACACTAGGTGTCTCTGTATTTAGTATATAAATCAACCTCTAGCCAAGACATAGAAACAGCCTAAATGTCCATCAACAGATGACAGGATAAAGAAGAAGTGGTATATGTATACAACGGAATACTATTCAGCCGTAAAAACCGACAACATAACACCATTTGTAGCAACGTGGATGTTTCTGGAGAATGTCATTCTAAGTGAAGTAAGCCAGAAAGAGAAAGAAAAATACCATATTGAGATGGCTCATGTGTGGAATCTAAAAAACAAACAAACAAACAAACAAACATAAATACAAAACAGAAACTGACTCATAGACATAGAATACAAACTTGTGGTTGCCAAGGGTGAGGGTCGGGAAGGGACAGACTGGGAGTTCAAAATTTGTAGATACTGACAGGCATATGTTGAATAGACAAACAATATTATACTGTATAGCACAGGAAAATATATACAAGATCTTGTGGTAGCTCACAGTGAAAAAAAATGTGACAATGAATATATATGTTCATGTATAACTGAAAAATTGTGCTCTACACTGGAATTTGACACATTGTGAAATGACTATAATTCAATAAAAAAAAGGTTAAAATTAAAATAAAATAAAATAAATCAACCTCACTTTTTTTTTTAATTTAATGGAGGCATTGGGGATTGAACCCAGGACCTTGTGAATGCTAAGCACACACTCTACCACTTGAGCTGTATCTTCCCCACCACAACTTCATTTTTGAATTTACTTTTATACTTACAAGGCTGACTTCTATGCTGTAGGATCAAGCTGATAACAAAAGAACAAGACTGGGAATCAGGAAGCCTGGTTCCTCTCTCCCCTCGGGGGCCCAGCTAGCTGCCTGCACTGGCAGTTGGATTTTCAGCTTTTTTCCCTGTTCAGGAGGTCCTTATGAAGAAGGCCCACTTCGGTTTCTGTGTGACCCTTTTGAACCAACCTTGGAGCTGTTTTCCATTCCTAAGATTGTGCCTTGGTAAACTTGGACCTCCTTTGTAAGATCTCTCTGTGCGATCACCCTCTGTGAACTCTGAGGGCCAGAAAAGTATGATAAACAAAAGCCGCCCCGGAGGGAGTTTCTCAAGCTCCAAATGTTTGATCTCAAAATCTGGCTGAATTTATTGGCTGAAACCACCAGTGGCAGACTATTTCTGGTTGACCTCTCTGCTCTGGGCACCAGCCACCCCCAATCTGAACACTCAGCATCTCAGCCCTTCCCCGAGCCTCTGCACAGACACCTCTCCGGGGATACGCGCCCATGTTCTTCCTGGAACCAAATAACCCAAAAGAGCCTTAAAAAAATACATTTAATAGTTGGAGAGGCTCCCCTCTCCTTGTAGCTTCTGAGCTCATTGCCTCTGGGAACAAGTGACATTTAGATGCTGGTGTGTAAGTTGTTTTTTCTTTAGTTTAGTTTTCGTGTCCACATTCCTCTGCAAAGTATTTTCACATTTTTAAGGCAGCTTCCCTCAAGGGTCAAGTCAGACTGATTCCTCTTCTGTTCCCTTTATTTCCCCGCAGCTCAACTCGCTCTTACTCACCCACTTCCCCATTTCTCAAATTCAAACTCATTCTACTCTCGGTGAAGATATTTCCCCCAACTTTCTGGAATTTCCACTTCTCAAGGTTATGTCCCCTGGGCCACAGCCAAAGCTGGGCCCACCCGAGGAGTGAGGGCAGCGAAGGTCAGGAAGGGGTGGTCTCGGCTCCACGCAGGGGTCGGGGGGGGGCAGGGCTGCCCTGAAAAGGGGCCCAGGACCCACAGACAGGGTGAGAAGAGACGGGCGGGGGACCACCACACCCACGACCCAGCAAAGGGAAGCAGCTTTCTAACTATGAGACTGCAGGAGGCTGCCAGTCACAACCAGAAAAGCAGGCAAGTCACACCCTGCCCTTCAGCCCCAAACTTGACCTCTCTTTGTAACAGGCCCATGAGGGTAACACCTCTTCTTCCAAGATTGCCATTGAGAGTTTTGTCTAATTTGCTGCAATTTTCCTAAACAGAGTATACCCCTTTTTTTTTTAAAACTATTTCCATTTATTTTTTGATGGAGGTACTAGGGATTGAACCCAGGACTTCATGCATGCTAGGCATGCGCTCTACCACTGGGCCATCCACACCCGACTCTCAGTTATAAAACTCTCATCAGGGCACCATGAACAGTCACAACTGGGACAGGTCACAACTCCAGGGGGCGCCATTCGTGTAGACTACAACATAACTATCACAATAGCAAGCACCTCTCCTCCTTAAAACTTAGAGACATTTGAAATTTTTCTTCTAAAGGTAAACTGGTTGAGTGGAAAGAAGACGTAAGTAACAATCCCATCACGGCCACAAAACGACTTTGTGGCCCTGGCAGGTCCCCATGTCTCACATCTGCCAAATAAGGGAGTTGGGACGAGACCATCTCCCAGGGTCCTGCCCTCTGTCAATGACATCTTCTTTTCTTTTTTTGTTTTTTTGTTTTTGTTTTCGATTTTGTTTTTGTTTTGGCAATGACATTTTCTGATCAGCAGAAAGTGAGATTTCTCTCATCAGTAAGTTACATGAAGGGGAGGTTTTGATTCGTCATTTTCGTCTATCACCCCTCCAGCATCTGAAGTTGCTCAGCCCGGTTCTGACTTAAACACTCTTCCTCGCGAGGCTGTGGATTTTTGCAGTCCAGTGAATGGGGACTCATCAATGCCAATTTTCTTTCTTGGTTTTCTGAGCTTGGATCTTCGCTGCATTGTTAAAATCAGAGGCCCTAATTTGAGGAATTAACTGAGGTGGTCCCTGGAGGTTCAACAGCAGCTGTGGCCTTTCAGGGTCTCACTTTTGCAAAGAGAGGGGAAAAAAAAAAAAAAAGGCAGGAAGGTTGACGAGATAACTTGAGGAGACAAAGCATTCCATTCTAGGTTTTTGGCCGTGGGGCTGAGTCATGGCTCCTCCTGGGTTTTGTTCCCTATCAAATCGCAACTTGGCCAAAATTTTCTGCCAGAGGTCATCAGCCAGGGCTGCGGAGGGCAGTGGAGAGACGCGTCCTGGGCCAATCCCAGAGCAGTTCTGTGGTACCAAGTCCCGGGAAGGAGGCTCAGGAGAGACGCCTCTTCTCAGCTGGCTGCATCCAAGCATTTGTCAGGAGCTCCAGCTGTGAGGAGACAAGCTCATAAACAGTCCTTCTGAGCCCTGAGGTCGATCTGTAATCTGACACATGTGCAGAATTGGGAGATTAAAGCAGTGCTTCTCAACCACTGGGGGGAGGGCGTGGGGGGGTGCGTGACACTGTCAGGCTTCTATTCCAAATGAATACTTAGAGCACTAAAATTTGAAAGTGATGTTTAGAAAATTCAGAGTGGATTCAAGGTCACCTTTCAATACTGAAAAAACATTTTAAAGTCCTCTGCAAGAATTCCTCTGAAGGAGGGAACTGTTTTTGTTTAGAAAAGTACCTTGAAGGGACATTTAGGTTTTAAAAGATGGGACAGAGCCTAAAAAGACAGACCCAGGGGAGGAATTATTGAACTGTTGTGCATAATAAAGAGGAAGAAATGTGGTTTTTTTGTTTGTTATTTTTTTAAAAGCTAAAAAAATTTTTTTTAATTGAAGTATAGTTGTTTCACAATGTTCTGTTAGTTTCTGGTGTACAGCATTGTGATTTAGTTTTATATATATATATTTTTTCATTACAGGTTATTACAAGATATTAAATACAGTTCCCTGTTCTATACAGTAAGACCTTGTTGGGTTTTTTTTGTTTATTATTGTTGTTGGAAATAGTTCAACCAAGAGGTGGAATGGTAGTGGGGTCTGTGCGATGCAATTGGAAATGGAGACCCCAGAGTTTGGTCACCTACCTAGGCTTCCAGCTATGAAGCCTGTCATGATGCACTTTGTGATAAAGCAAATTTAGTTAGAAGAGAATTGGTACTTGGCTCCCCTCCTCTGCCCAACTCCCATCCTTATCCAGAGTTGGGCTAAGTTTCTTTTTTTTTTTAATTGTGGTAAAATATATGTAACTTAAAATTTCCTCTTATAACCATTTTTAAGTGACAGTTCACAGCAGTGTGGCTGTGCTGGGCTCAGGGTCTCACTTCCTCTGGGGGGAGGGGAGGACTGTGGGAGGGGGTGGCACAGCCTCAGAAGACAGAGGGTGCTTTCATGCCCCGTGATCTCCCTGCCCGTCTCCTTGGCACCATCTAACTAGGAGGTTCCTGAAGTTGGGGCTACCATCCTGGAAGGCCGGCTAACCCCAGGATGGGAGACTGACGCTATGGATGGTTAAGCCAGAGTGGTCAGTCACCACTCGGGGGATGGGGCCGAACCATAGGATGGAATTACAGCACACAGCTGGACCTCTGGAACGCCTGGCCTGCAAGTGGAACAAGCTCACCTCTGGTCATTTCATTAACCAATCTGCGTTTTGGGGGACTGAACACGTGGACTCCATGTGTTACCTGTGGAGGAGTTTACTGTGCATACAGCTGTATAGGTAGTACCTAGCACACAAGCACTCAGGAGGTACTAGGTATTACCAGCCCTGTCTAATGCTCAAAGTTGAGTGGTTGCATTCCTGGGATGTTAACCTGTTCTGCAGTCATTCTACAGCCACAGGGTTTACATTATTATTATTATATTATTACTACTACTACTTTGGTGAAGACGTCTTTAAAAAGATGCTAAGAACACATTTCAGTCACTGCAGGTATAGGGACTTAGGAACAGCCATCGGATCCAGAGTGAAGAACAAGAATTCACTGGAGGAAGGAAGCTGGCTCCAAGTTCACCATAAGCAGGGAAGCCAGTGTGGAATTCTCAGTGATCTGGGGAGGGCACTGGGCTTTCCATTAACCAGGGGCCGGAGATTCGAGTGAGTCCTGCCAGAAGCATCATCAAGTGTCAGGGAGAACCCTCGGTGATAACTAAGCCAGGCGTAAAGTCATCTTTCTAATGGGAGAGAAGGGCATGCCCTACGGGGACTGTGCAAATCAGGTGTTCTGCCTGAGGGAGCACGTGGTATGAGAGCCTCGTTCTTCACCCGTGCAGAGGACGGACCCTGAGCCAGCCCCTCTGGACTCTCACTCTGGCTCTGCCACAGGCCAGCAGAGGTCCCCCTGGCTGATGTCCGAGGGAAAGGAAGTCCCCAGCTAATGAAAAGGCAGGACATTTCTCTTACCGCACAGCTGGCTCCTTACAAATCGAAGGATGTACCCCAGTATGTCTTCCTTTGTTCCTCCGAAGTTTCTGCTAATTGCTTTTTGTTTCAGGGCTGAGCTCTGAGCGGGGAAGAGCCCGTAGCAGAAAATAATGACACCACCACCTGAAATGAAGGCAATGATGGCAGAGCCTTCTAACCAAAGACCCCTTGGCCCGACTGGGGCAGGAGCTGTCTCTTCCGGCCACCCTGGCTGACGGCTCTCCGCTCCCTCGAGAGCTTTTCTTCCCTTCTCTCCGCTCAAGCGCTTTCCTTCCATTTCCCCTTCGGAGCAGTAAAGCGGCTGTTCACTTGGTCCCTCTGCCTCTGCTGTGTGAATTCTTTCCCAGCCAGGGGGACAAGGACCCACACTTCGGTGGGCTTCCTAATTCAGGGGTCCCTCCAACTGCTAACTGTATGAAGAAGATCTTCAGTGCATAAAACATAAATTTTATGGACACACACTAGTACTGACTTCCGCCAGAAAAAGATTGTGAAAGACTGAAATAGGCAGGAAAAAAAAAGCTTGGTGAGGACTCAGATCAGCTGCCCCATCTCTGTTCTCTTCACTCTCACCTTCAAGTTCCTTTCAGCTCTGTAAATCGTAGAAACCGATGCTAGTGGAAACGATCCTTGTCCCTGGACGTGTGTCTGTGTCAGAGAGGACGCAACTGATTATTGCCTTGCGGCCACACCTCATCTGTACCTATTCATAAGTTTATTTCAGAATTCCTTATTCTCTCAATCTGTCTAGGCTCTTTGAGTTCTCCTTGGCATCACTCATTTTACTGGTCCCCTCATTCATTAATGAGTTTAATAAAATCTTTGACATGTGTTCATTTTTTACATCTGTATAGAAAGCATGGTTATGCCCTTTTCTAAAAATTATTTCAACACTTCATAAGGTAAAAATTAAAAAAAAAGACTTATTCCAGATGAGGGAAAATAAAAAACCACTTCATGGGGTTATTGTGAAAATGAAGGGGGTTCACGCATGTACAATCCTCAGAGTGGTGCTTGGCATGTAGAAGCACCAGGGGTTTGTGATTACTGTTATTTTCTAGATTACAGTCCTCAGTACCCTAGGATCTAATTATTAATGTCCATCTCCCTATAGTGTGCAGGGGCCGTTAGGATAGGAACTTTGCAGCCCAGAGCCCAGTAGAACCAAGAGCCAAGAAAGAACACGGTAGACCCTCAATAGATGACCTGAATCGTATAACACAGGTTGGCAAATTAGTTTTTGTAAAGGACCAGGTAGTTACTAATGTAGACTTTGTGAGTCAAAAGGTCTCCATCCAACTGCTTGATTCTGCGGGGATGGAGAAGCACCACAGACATTACATACACGAATGGGTGGGGCTGTGTTACAATGAAACTTGATAGACTCTGAAATTTGAATTTAATATAATTTTCATACGACATGAAATATTATTCTGCCTTTGATTTTTTTTCAACCATTTAAAAATGTAAAAGCCATTCTTAGCTTGAGGGCTGTCGATAAACAGGCAGTAGGCTGGATTTGGCCCCAGGCCATGGTTTACTGAGCCCTGAATCAGATCCTGGGTCTGTCAAAGGCCAGAATTATGTCTTCTTCATATAACCTTTAATCTAGTCCTTTTCGAGTAATTGATGTTCACATGTTTGTGGAATTAACTAACACTTGGATAAAGGCAAAAGGGAGACGTTTTAGGAGAGTAACTTGCAGAGTCAGTTCAGAAAGATTCAATCTGGGATGACAGGAGTTTAGCGGGCTTGGCTCAGCCTGTCGTGTGGCTGGGGTGGGAGCCACGAGTCCTAACTGCATCAAGCAAATGCTCCGCCATCATCACTCTTAACTGAAATCTTAAGTGACGCTGATGATTTTATAGCGTCCTGGAAACTGCCTTAGATCCTTTTAAAATAATAAATAATAGTAAATAAAATAGAATTGAAAACAAAACAGAATTTTAAATAAAATAGAATTTTAAATCATAAATAAAACAGAATGATAAATTCGTCTAAGGAGAAAGTACATGCTGATCAGAAAATGTGACCAGAATCACATTACAAGATATGTCCTCCCAGATAAGCTAGAAAAACTGTCGGACTGGGCAATTTCATAGACCAGAGATAGGAATTTTCCAGAGTCAGGAAACTAGCACATCAGCATCCAAAAGCACAGAGGCCCAGAATTTGATCCACCTACGGAGTTGAAAAGGACCCAGCTGGGACCTCCAGATGCTGCCGGCTTCGCCTCCTGGCACTGACGCCTCCCTCCCCCTCCCCCGGACTGTCTCCCAGACACACAAAAGCATTTGCCTCCAGCAAGGGAACCCGCTCCTCCCTGAAGATCACACGGCCCCACACAAAGACATGGCTGGCTGTATTTTTGCTTAGGGGTTCATGATTCCGTCTCTCTCTCTCTCTTTTTTGTGCTACTGATTTCTTTTAGGGCTCAGGCAAAAGTTAATTTGGAGGGTGAACTTTCAAACAGGAATCCTATAAAGAGCAGCAGTTCTCAGTGCAGGACTGTGACCAAACAAATTTGGAAAACTGCTATAGCAGGAGAACCTCTCTGGAAAATGAAGGAAGCCTGAACAGAAACTGGAAAAGAGCTCAAGTTTTAAAGATGCATGGAACATGACAGAATGCCTAAACACGTACGCGGTTTCAGAAAGAACAGACTCACAGAGCGAGTCCCAACTTCTGGCAATTTACCAGTGAGGAAAGAGGATCAGGCATCTCAGGGACTATCCACAGCCCCATTGTGCTGGCTGAGCCTTCAACCAAGCTCTCTTCTTCAACTTGACTCAGGCCCTTTGCATAGAAGATGCAGAGAGGAAAAGGGAGGGGCCTTTCTTTGATCTAAGACAAATGATCACCTGTTGATTTGCAGCTTTAAAAAGATTTAAGGTAATTTCTCTTCCTGGGAACAAGATAGCCCACAACTCCACCACTTGGTGACAAGCCACAGTGATGCTTGTTTCTAAGATGGGTGGTGAGCACAGATCCTTCCTTGTCCCTTCTTGCATCAGACCACACACTGCAATAATGTTTGAAGGAAGGGGGCAGCACTGTTGGAAAGAAATGAGCAAAGCCTCTCCCATCATCACCAAGAAATGATTCTTCCATCAGCACCCACGGGGGACGTGGCATATGGGAAACACTCAATAAATTCTCCCACTGTCTTGGACACAGTAAGAGTGGAAGAAGAAATAGGGAAGGGTAGGGGCAGAGAGCTCGCCACAAAAGAAGGAAAGTTTATAGGATCCACTTTCCTGTACTTCTGCAATGATTCCAAAATAGCTGTAAGATATTTAGAGAAGCCTGTGGTTATTTCAACAAATATTCCAACTGACCAATTATTCTCCCGGACCCCTGAAATTCTCTGATTTCTATCCACGTGACATTGCGGTGAACCTCTCTGTTTTCTCCTTACATTTATTTCCTTAATTCAATCTCTCGGATTCAACTTCAAGCTTTATTGCACTTCTGAAAACATGTGGTCACCTCGGGACTGAGTCACTCACTCATCTCCCGCCTGTGGACCGGTCGCTTGTGGCTACTGAGCTGAAAAAGGATGCCTTGGTGGTAACAATCACCCTGGTCTCGTTAGGATTTGCATGAGGGATCTCAGTGACTGCAGATACGAACCGTTTCTCGTTTTGAATTGAACTGTGCCAAGAGAATTGAGTATAATCGAGGAGAATTCTTGCTCCTAACAAAGGTTTCATTTTTTTCAGATGTGAATCAGGTTCATTATTTTTTTTTTTTAAAGCAGTAACAAAACAGAAATGGGGCTTTTGAACATGTAGCTCCCTCTCTGCTGCCACGAAGTGGGAAGGGGGCTAGTAAAGAAGAATTTTGCTTTTCTTTTTTGAACACACTTTATTTTTTAGAGCAGTTTTCAGGTCACAGGATTTTATTCTCCATACGCTCTCCTGCTAACTTCCTCTCTTCTCCTCTCCCTCTTGACTGAGCATTAGAAAGGAATTTTTACTCTGTCCCGTTTTCAGAATGCAGCTTCGTGCTCCTGTTCTCAAGTTTGGATTTCTTTAAGTTACTATAAACCGTGGTGCCTGGTTACCGAGTGTTTTAACTCTGTAGCTTACTTTTAAAAGATGGATATTGCTGTCATAAGTTATTTTTGACTCTCATAAAACCCTTGACTGATTCAACAAACTTCCTCCCCCATAACCTGAAGTTAATGGCTTTTTAACCACTTTAAAACTTTTTTTTCTTTTGGACTTTTCAAGCCCCCAACTTAAAACCCAGTACACACTTACACACACATGTAAGTGAAATAAAATTCCAACCCAGTACACACTTACATACACATGTAAGTGAAATAAAAGTTCCACAAAACAATGTTTTCTTTCACTATTTACTCATACAAACACTCTATTTTTTCTGGCCTCTTCTAATCCACAGCCTCTATAATGGGGTTTGACCTGCTGTTTGAAAACCACGGCCGGCAAGACTGACTGCAAGTCTTTGGGAGTGGAGCCCCCTAGTGACCATCCACACACATTAAATCATATTTTAGACATCTTATTTTTCCCGAAAATTGGGGTTATTACAAAGATCAACCAAGAGGGAGAAAGAAAAAAAATAATGTGTCGGGGGAAAAAAAAATCAGGATTTCAGAAGACCTTACAGTCAGTGCCAGTTCTGGGGTGAAACAGATCGCTTTCATCTTGGCACGCCACCACGAAGCTGGACAGATCTGTCCAGACTCAGGGTTTTAGAAAAATATTGTGATTATGCCTGAATGCACCAAATTAGCTAAGTGTGCTGTCATTTTTGGTGTCTAGAACAAAAATGCCTTTTGGGATCTACACGGTGTTTTGCAATTGCTTATTTGTGACTGTGAGTTTGCACATCTTAAGGACTCGACACATTTTGTCAGCCTAGTCTAGAAATGCAGACAGCGCAGGCTGGCCGTGTTCACAGGGCGTGCAGCTGAACTGCGAGGCCTGTGGGCAGATTCCTGGGAAAATGTTGCGCTTGTGTTGGCTGGAGTCAGGGGTGCGGCCGCTGTAACGGAGACAGGAAGACAAGAGCACAGCCATTTTGGAAAAGGACTCGGGAACAGCCTTGGGCAAAAAAAGACCTTGCAAGCTAAAGAAGAAACGTCCTGGGGGCCTGAGTCCCAGAGACAAAAACCAGGCTCGCAGGAATAAAAGATTAACTTTATCTGTTACCAGAAGCTCAACCATAAATTTTAACCTTATCTGTTCTGGTGCTTTTTTGCAGAAAGTCCTCAGGCACTCCGTTCCCCTCACAGAAGCACCCCCTACTCCTGAGAACCACCTCGGAGCATCCCCTGCTACTGATCGAAGAAGTCTGACGTTTCTGGGAATTATCAGTGATCATGGGACAAACCTTCCCTTTTGTTATAAAAGCAACTCGCCTCTTTTACTCGGAGAGCTGGCACTCCCCACCCCGCTGCCTTCTCCTTTATGCAAAAACCATCTCTTTAACAAAAAGTTTGCTTGCCTAAGAGTCTTGTGGAAGCGATATCCATTTTTGCGGTATTGCTGTCCAAGAATCCGGAGAGGGACTGGTAACAATGACACTCACTCTTGGCAAAGGCCTCAGAGGACAGACCCAGCTTCTTCATCCTGAGGACAAAACCAAGGTCCACAGAGCTGCAGTCGCCAGAGAAAATGAGAGCATGGCCTTGGATGTTGGTCTGGGGCTGGCGGCCCAGGCCTCTCCCCATCCTGGGTGATGTGGACAGGCATTCACCTCTCCAAATGCTGTAGGCACAGGCTTCGTGGCACAAAGCCCTGCAGACCCATCATCCTGTGGCAAGTCCGCTACCGTCAGGACAACTCGGGCCTTTTCAGAATGGTTTTGAAAGAAACACTGGGAGACTTTGGTCTTATCGTTAGCACTTCACAGATTGTAAAATCTCTAATCACAGAAAAGGATCTTCTAGCATTCCCAGTTCAGATGAAGGTGTTAAGGGCCTGTCCAAGGCAGCTGACCAAAACTAGGACCAGAAACCATGTCTCAGCCTTTATGCCAAAACTGTTTCTGCGAACGAGGATGGCAGAAGGAACTGGAGCTCTGATTTCCCTGACGCCGCCTGCCTTCCCAACAGTCATGAATTATGCATCTTTTCTTTTAACGGAGGGACTGGGGATTGAACCCAGGACCTTGCACATGCTAAGCATGCGCTCTACCACCCTGCTATACCCACTCCCCCAAATTATGCATCTTTGTGTTTCATGTTCTTAACACCACTGAACTTTGGTGATGTCATTATGCAAGTTTCTCTGATATCCACTGAATATTCCCACTTGAGATGAGAAAAGAGCAAGAAAATTCATTCAGTGAATAAAAAGTTCCTCCTTGGCCCTGTCCCTGCTGAAGAACATATTCCAAAGTATTCCCAGGATGTAGTGCCTTTAAGAATGAGATCTGAGATCAGAGACCTGCCTGGATTCTCATGCCAGCCACCTTCTTGGCTGACTGATGTTTATAGTTTCTGGGAAAGAGTAGTTTTATAATTAGCATATGGTTTATATTTAAATGAAGCTTCAGTTAAACTTCAAAACATTTCTGTTTAACTAGCATGAGAAATTTTTGCATGTTTCCCTTTAACTCTGCAAATGCAGTTAAAAATTTGGTAAGTGAATGAATGAATGTAGAAAAAACATTCATTCTACAGTCTTTGGTTTTGACTCATTCTTAAATTACCTACAAACATTAAGAATGATAGAATTATACTGCTATCCAAAGCTGGGAGAACTTGGATTTAAAGAGTTCCCAAAGGACCAAGGGGCAATTAATTTCATTGCTCATTTTGAGTGACAGCAACAACGGTCAGTAATGCACAAGTGGATGCCCCACATCTCCTTCTGGGCCTCAGCTTCTTCATTTGTAAAAGCACTTCTGTTGACTAGATCAAGTTTTTGCATCCTATTTTTTGTTGTGACCCAGCACACATTTATTTATATCTGAAACAAATTTCATGAAGCAATACTTACCCTTAACTTCTACAATGCACTCTATTTCCTGCTGCATTTTCTCTTCATTTACACTAATTTATTATGTACTTATTAATTTAATAAAAGTTTGCCACATCCTTACTCCGGACGGTTCAGGGGCACACTAGAGAGAAATACTCTTTTTAGGAACTTTATAGGCTGCCGCGTGTCTTACGATGCGGGAAAGAGAAAGCAACCCTGCTCTGATTTTCCGTAGTGGATCCCCCACTAAGCCACATGGATGGAGCCTTAACTGGCCTCTTAATTGATCGTTTCCTGTAATAAAACTCACGACATTTCCTGCCCAGTCTCTTACCCCTTTAAGTGGAGAGCTGGCTTGCTTGGTACTGAGAAAATTTTTCCTGTTATTAACCTAGAAGAAACATAAAACGTCAACTCTTTTCTGCGGGCTTTGCTGCAATGTTTACACAGTCTGGCGGATCCTGTGTCCTTCAGAGTTGGAAAGCTGGGGGTGGGGGTGGTAGACTGACTTAGGTTCTTACGACTTGAAATATACCAGAGCAGACAAGCAGTCTGTAAGCAAAACCGAAAAGCACCCAATTAAATACTGTGTTTGCACAGATGCAAAGGCATGGAAATTTATATGGTAAGGTCCGAATTCCAAAGTTTGTTTTGTTTTTTTTAATTACACACCCAACCAAAGGCATGAAATCCCACAGAATGAGTGTAGCCAAAATGTCATCTTTTCTTTTTTTAGACTGAATCATGGAGCCTGTGAAAGCGAGGCTGTCGTAAATTTTCATGTTCAGGGATAAAATGATACAATGCGGGCGGTGGGGGCGAGGAGGGGAATCATCCACACGGCCACATCTAACAGTGGTAAACAGTCTTTATTCAGGCAATGAAACATGGAAAAAATATATTAGTAATCATTATAATAATTTCATTTGTGTGAGTATAACTTTTACAAATATTTACCTGACATATAAAAGGGCAATTACTTGTGCATATAAAACTTATGTAGAGGCTCATTCCACGCGACACAATCCCGGGAGCAGTAGTCAGTGCAGCGTTACGTTCCTCTGGACGAGGCTCCTTACACACTTCGTGGCACCCGTGGGGACACAGGGGAAGCAGATGTGCAAGTCATTAACATTTACTCGTTGGCACATGAGTACTACGTGGGGAATCTACTGGAGAACACACACTTGCTGAGAGCGACAAGGAGAAGTTTGCTGTGACCTCTGAGATGTAAAAGAAATGCCCGCGTCCTGTCCCACTGGGTGAGAAGGGCCCAGGCTGAGGCAGCCTGTCTCACCTGCAGACTGCCCTGTGTCTGGACGGCGGGCTGGTTCCGGAGCTCACATTTTATATGACCACTAGAAAACTACTCACACAGTTGACTGGTTAACAATGTGACTGGGAAATGCCTTTGGGGGCATTTTTCAGATACCACTGAAAGGCAGAAGGGGGAGAACGTGGCGTCTTTAACCTTCGGGAGTGAAGAATCACTACAGGGATGGTTCAAAGCCACACCTCAGCACCAGGCCGGGCCTCCTCCAACTGAGTTAAAGCAGCAGACAGACTGCCACAGGCCAGCGTCGCATGCACCGTCTCCGGAGTAAAACTATAACCTGTGTGTGTGTGTGTGTATATGTAATAGCTGTAACCATATTATAGTTAATAAAGTCATTCCTTAGGAATCTTATTTGTCCAAATCTAACTGCATGCTAAGAGGCACAGAAATGGGATTGCATTTGGACGAAAAACAACAGAAAGTGCAATCTTTAGTCTCCAGAATGCTAGCTCTGAGCACTGGGGAGGGAGTCTCCACTGGAAACGCTGCCATCCAGAGGAGATCCTTAGAAGCGTCTATTATATCCATTCCTCTCTCTTTACTGCATGGGAGACTCAAGGTTTGTGTGATGAGTTGCTTTCTTAAAATCACTGGAATCTGGAGGCCAGTCAAACCTTTTCCGGACAGAAGTCTCCTTAAAATACTCGTTGAAATCTTTGAAGGAAGTGACTTTATAGACCTTTGGCTTGACAATTCTGGGATTCCCAGACAATATTTATTCTTTTAATAAGCAAGTAATAATAATCTGCTATCTTTCAAAGTCTTCAGGATATATACGGCTTTACTTTAAAAATGCTTTGCCGGACTCACTTCATCCTTCAACACCTAGTTTTCTCTCTTCCCAACAAGAGGTTCAATTACTTTAAAGAAATCATTTGTGTAAGATACCACCCAAGGCCAAAAGCAAGCTTGCCTGGTCGTCACCAAACTACAAAGAAGTCGTGGACAGTGCATGAAACACCTACCAACTGCAGCGAAAAACCAAAAGGAGGAGAGGGAGCTTGGGAGCTTTTAGTCTACTGAAACAGCAGGCACCGAATCGTTCCCAGCTCGAGCACACAGACAAACCACACCAGCTCTGGCAACTGCACTTGGAGCTTTACAGCCCTCGGGTCCTCTGCTCCCTTCCATTAGGATGACTGCTTCACTCTGGCTGCCCTGAGTCAGCCCAGGAACACTTGGGACCGTTTACTCTCCCGGACTGCAATTCGTCCGCACGAATTCAGGGCTGTCTGAAAGACAGCTGAGTGTCTGTGTGAGGGTTGCAGAAAGTGTGGGATGTTAGGAAGGGTAACTGGCTGGAAAGAGGGTTCAGCTTGAGCTGGCCTCCAAACGTCTTCCCTCGGACTCCGCATCGTCCCGGAAGGCTGCCAGACCCTTGGAAATTTCCAGCAACGTGTGCCTTCTGCACTTCCTAATTTGGATGGGTCTGAAGATGCCAGCAGCCACGTGAGCAAACAGACTCCTCAGCGTTTCCAGACCGGTTTTACAGACAAAGGGTTTGGGCGTGTCTCTGGCTTCTAGGAGCTTCTCTAAGGCAAGCACAGTTCGGGATGTCTGTGACTGACCAGCCACCCGAGTGACAAACAGTTCAGTCTGTCTTACACGAGATCCTCCACTTACAACACTTTTAGATAAAGACCATCTACCTCCACTTCAGCAAAGCCAACAAGCTAAGAACCAGCTGTGGGTCCAGAGCCTCAGCGGGACTCCTGGGTTCCTGAGCCCCGTCCATGCCAGGCTCCCCCTCGTGTCCTCCCCACGCTTGTCCCAGGCTGTGTCACTCCTAACCCACAGGGCATCGGGCCCGCCCATATTTTGAAGCAAAACCCTGGGCTGTATTTTTACTCTCCGGAATACTAAAAGCTCTTTTCCCCCCTTATTAAAAAAATAATAAAAATAAACAAACATACTTCATCTACCCAGTGTATTCTCTTGATTTGCCAGCTGTAAAGCTACCATGCTCCTCCTGTTGGAGGACATGCATCTATTAAGTGGGAAGGAAGACCGTTTCCTTGCAACAGTCACGGCTGAGAGGCCAGCGGCAAGTACTACTTGACAGGAGCCTTTGCGTTTTCCTTGGGCGGCAACTTCATTCACGAAGGTCTAGGTTTTAAGGGGTCTCTTCTCACCAGTCTGCTGGGGAAGGATTGTCGTCACCTCTGTCTTACCTAACACACAGCGACCTTCTCCTTTTAGGCATGCGATGCCTGAAAAGAGGGCCGCGGCTTCCTAACGGAGACCACTAAAAGCCTCTCCTGCGTCAAAGAGATCAACGTGAAACAAGTAAACACGGATGTGTCACCGCAACACAGCCGCCAACAAGGGTTAGTGACGCTTCTTTCTGCAAAACGCAGGGTTAGTTTCTGGAGGCGCGGAGGAGTGGGAGGGGCTGTGGGTCACCCCAACTGGAGACACCTGTTCCTCTGAGGACCCTAACAGCAGCACAGCGACGGCTTTCGGAGCCCCAGTGATTGTCAAGTCACTTCTCCAAACACAGAAGATCGTTTCTGTTGTTGTCTTTTTTTGTACAAAATGTTAAGATGATAGGCTTTAAAATACAGCCCAAGCACCAATTACGATAAATGCGTATCAGTAAAATGTGACTTCTGGCTTTAAAAGACATCACTGACCTCCCTGGGGCTAAAGACTGCACCCACGTAAAGAGTACACGGCTAAAGGAAGGGTCACCCTTTAAAGGTCTACACACATTCTCCACGAGGCACAAGTCACTGCTGAAGGTGGATCATGCAACAGGTTGACAAGAAAAGTCTGAAAACTTACATGAACTGAGGAGAGTGCATGTCACCATGAAGATGCTCAGGCTGTTCAGATTAAGACAAAAGAGTGCTTCAAAACCCCAGCCGGGACTTGGTTTTGCCTATCAGATGGGAGGGGACTCACGGTGGTACAGAGGAAACTTCTACTTGGGGGTGAATAGCCGGCCACGCTGAATGGAGTCCAGGAACAGCTTGAGGAATTTGTTGTTGGTTTTTTTGGAGGGGGGGCAGTCTGCTCCCTGCACTCCCCCTCTCCAGTATCCAATTGGCCTTGGTTTAAAAATATTCAAAATGCGCTGATTTTTGGAGTGGTTCACATGATTCTTCCTACCCATTTTGTTAAACGTTCTGCTATTTTGAGTTTGAGAGGAATTTTTTTGTCTTTAGGAAAAAAAAATCTGAAGAACAATGCATCACACTTGCAAAAAAAACCCGACCATGGCTTCACCTTACAATTGCGAATGGGGTTCATTAAATAAAACCTTTCACAAGTAGATTTTCTTCGCATACTTCCAACAGAAAGAGAATACACGGTAAATGCTGATTTTGTAGCAAGGAAGGATGCAGAGGAGACTGGTGGCTCTAGGCCACCCCAGCTGTGAGGAGCCACACAGAAAGGAGACACTCTCAGTCTGAGGACTAACCCCAAGGGGTCCCCCAGCATCCAGGCTAAGGGGCGTCCAGACGCGGGGCAAGAACACTGCAGCCAAGTCTCCCCCACATGACACCTGAGTCCGAGGTTCTGAGTCAAGCCAGACGTGGAGTCTGGGGGCTTCACATCTTCAACAACCTCGAACCCCCCAATTCTGAAGTTGGCATTCTGAGCAAGGCTTCTGTTTCAAAATAGCGTTTTACATTTAGGGAAACATGCTCTTCTGTAGAGAAGTTCTTATCTGACTATGCTTCAGGGAGAAAAAAGCCAGGAGCACATATAAATACGTGTGTGTGTGTGTGTGTGTGTGTGTGTGTGTGTATGTGAGCGTGCACACAACTGGTGCTCACCTGCTCAAACTATCTCCTCGAATAAAACCACTACTATTGAAACTTAACATTTAAAAGATGAAATAAGTAAAATTTTTAAAAAATCAGACAAGGGGTGGGCAGGAGATGACCCCAAAGAGTAGCTACAAAATCATAAACGGAACACACTGGGGGAAAGTAAAGATGACTTTAAAACGAACTAAAGATGGAGAAATTGTAGCCCGGGCTCCGCAGCCTGTCTGGACAAGCCTCTCGACGGGGTTTGGTCCCACTCCTTTCTCGGCGTTTCCTCTGGGGCCGTTGCACTGGCAGCAAAGCAGGACAGGCAGCAGTAGGTGTGTGCTTTTGTAATGTGTTTTTTTTTTTTTTTCTCTGCAAGGGGGAAATTATTCCTGGGTAAGGCAAGGTAATTGTGGTCACGAGAGAGAAGCAGCCAAATGCAGATCTGCTGAGCTAACCGGGGAAACTCAGTCCGTCTTTCCCAGCTTTGCAATCAGCTCGTCACAGATTTTCGTCAGTTCTTCGATTTCTTGGTTCTGAAAGACAGATGATGAGAGGATGCAGTTGGTGCCCTGAGACAAAGAAGGACAGCGGAATCATCCCAAGATTGGCTGTGCTCTCGCTGGGCATCCCGACTCAGTGCTTCTTAACTTTCCTACCTCAGAAACCCTCTGAAGAAAGGAAGGCTGTATACCTCTTCCCTGGAAAGTAGTTATGTGTTCACAAAGTTACGCTTAAATTGAGTGAGGAGTGAGGGTAATCACCGGCCCTCTGAAGTTTGTCCTTGAACCTCTTAGTTCTCAAATTTTCTTGCTATCATAGGAATTATCTTGGGGGTGTTTGTTAAAAACACAAGTATCTGGGGATCACTTAATCCATCAGCATCTCCAGGGACCTGGGATTCTGGAGTCTGAGCATCCTGGGGACCACGCCAGGGCCGCCATGATGAAAATCCCTGCACTAGCTGAATGGATGCCATGGGCCTGAGTGCATAAGTAGACACAGTAAGAAGAACAGTAGAGGCATACAAAAATGAAACCTAGGAATTGCCAAGTAGTGAGAGATTGGGACTGTCATCACCACTGACTCCTACTTATCGAGCAGTTTCTGGACCACAGCACCACGGCCACTCGGGCAGGGCAGCCCTTGCTGTGGGGCTGTCCTGTGCACTGCAGGACGTTCAGCAGCATTTCTGGCTTCTACCCACTAGACGCCCACAGCATCTCCCCGTCATGACACCCAAACACACCTCCCTCCAGGCGTTGCCATATGTCCCCTGGAGGGTAAAACTGTAATGAAGGGGAAAGATGGCTTCATGTATTACATTAAAACGAAAAGAAAAAAAGGTAGCCTCAGAGCCTAAGCGTTTGGTCGCCAGCAGCACATCAGTTACTGCACTTCCCCTGTGCACCCTGCCTGTGGGTGGGTCCCACCAGGGCACCTGGGAGGTCAACGGTTTGCCTCACTTGTCTCCACCCGAGTCAGTTCCCAAGGGAGCTGGACCCAAGTGTCTGAACAAAGAGACAGCCTCTTCACCCAGACCCACGCTAACCAAGGGGAGCAAAACCACGAGTGCCTGTGGTCCTCACACCTCGGCCCCCTTACCTTCTGCTGAAGGGCCCTTTCCAGAGACTCCACCTTCATCTGCTCTTTCCGGAGCCCCGCGTGGAGGGCGGCGCTCTCGGCCTTTGCTTTTGTCCGGACCTGAGCAATCTCCTCGTTGGCTCTGTTTATGGGTTTGCGTGATGAAGGGGCAAAAAGCACGTGGTTAGTCATCATTCTCGGCCCAGGGGTCGGGCGCTAACTGCTGATATCTGCGAGATCCGGACCTATGAGAACTGACTTCGTGATTAAGAGGTAAAACAGGGATCGGTGACCTAGGTAATTCCATTTTAATTTATAAAAATTCAATTGACACACAACTGCTAGGGAGATTTCCATGGTGCAAACCAATGGCAGAATTCATCTCAAAGGCCACAGTGTCCTCGTGTCCTTCCAAATTCACATGCCACTAGAGAATGGGATCACATGACCGTTTCTACAACAATCTTCGATTTTCTTTTGACCCAGTACAACAGCAAGTGGGAACTTCTGTGGGATTAACACAGCTAATGAGTCCGGAGACTAACCACTGACATCCATGAGACAAAGACCTCAGAGCGCTGTCATTAATGAGATGCAAAAGGAAAATTTTTAAACCATAGACATCAGTTGATAAATAGCCAACTGAGTGATGAAAGGTTGCTAAAAACTCACTTAGTAATTAGAGGCAGGAAAATTAAAGTGAAAAACTTTAAACATTTAGCAGACTGGCAAAAATCAGCAAGGATGACCTTGTCCCGTGCTGGCCGAGAAGGGAGGAAACAGGCTCACGTGCTGATGGGGGAACGAACGCGGCGCAGACTTTGTGGAGGGCCACGCGGTGGGGACTGTCACAACTTCAACTTCAGACACTGCTGACCCAGCAGCTCTGGCTCAGGGACCTACCCTCCGCAGCACATCGCGTGGCACCATGGCGAGGCCACAGACGTTCGCTGCAGCGCTGTTCGCAGTGGAAAAGCTGAAACTGTCTAATGCCCATCCCTAAAGGAATGGAATGGTCTACAACCTAATAAAATAATTAGATGGGGTGATGTGCTCTGAGATGGAAAAAATGGCCAGGACATACAATTAAGTGAAAATGGAAACCTGTATTATATGACTCCAATATTACAGAAAAACAAAAAAAGTCCAAGGCCATGTTGGGTGGTGTTTGTAAAGGTTCACAGAGAAGACTGGAGGGAGACAAAATAAACCTTCAATAAAAGTCCCTCTGGGAGTAGGAATGAGAAAGGGGGAACTTAAAAGCCTTTACAGGGGGCAGGGTATAGCTCAGTGGTAGAGTGCATGCCTAGCATGCACAAGGTCCTGAGTTCAATCCCTAGTACCTCCATTAACATAAGTAAATAAATGAACCTAATTACTCCCACAAAAGAAAATTTAAAAGAAAGCCTTTATAAATAGGAAGATGGCAAAAAAACAAGTATATATTTTTGTAGTTAAAAAATAAAGTTGGAGGCATCCTTTATACATCCTTTATTTCCCAGGATAAATTTTCAAGTGTTTTGGATTTAAGGATTAAAAAAATTAACCTATAAATGAAGGAGAACATAGGAGAATATTTTATATTCGGCGTGGAGAAGATCTTCGTTACTATGACAGGAAATCCTACAGCTATAAAAGAAATCACTGAGAAATTTCACTACAAAGGAAATTTCTGCATATCAAAGCACATGACAGGCAGAGCCAAAAGATAAAAGACAAGCTGGAAGAATTATTCATAATTCATATCACAAAGGGCTGGCATCCTAAACATACTTGTATTTTAAAAACATAAACTGAGAATAGAAAACCAAGCAAAGAACAGAATCATTCATGTAAAGTAATACGTATAGACGGCTACTAAAATGTGTTCAATTTCACTCATAAGATCAACACAAATCAAAACTACATTGAATGAAAAAAAAAACCACATTGAATGAAATAAATGCTCTCTTGCTGGCCAAAAAAAAAAAAACCCAAACAACAACAAAAAAAACCAAACCAAAGCACCAACTAAATCAGAATACCATCTTTTCACTGGTTAGATTTGCTGAAAACCAAAAATTTGCTATGTTGGCAAAGCTGTAGGGAGACAAGCCGCTCTGAGACATTGTGCAGGACTGTAAAATAACGCAAGTCTAATGAGGGCAATCTGACAATATTATCATAGTTACACATTCATATCTTTAGCAGTTCCTTTTGTATCATACAGAGATGTCACATGCCTGCCAAATGACAATCATACAAGATCTCTTATTCTAGCACTGTTTGTAGCAGAAGATTCTGAATAACCTAAATGTCCAGCAGGAGGGGACTGGTTACATAAATGATACATTCCAACAACGGAACACCACAGGACTTAAAAAAAAAAAAAAAAAAGGAAGCTATGGGTTGACATGGTAAGATTTCCAAAATATACTGATAAATGAAAAAAGCGAGGTATGCCATCTCTAAAAAAAAGGAGATTCTCACCACATTAAAAAAATGGTAATTTTGTGATTTGACTGAGGCATTAGCTGACTTGATGGTGGTGCATATATAAATGTATATGTAAACGTATCAAATTGACACGTGGTACACCTTAAACTTACACATCAATTACAGCTCAATAAAGCTGGGTGGGGGGAGAGGAGGGGAAAAAGTACATCAGGAAGGATAAAAGAGTGATGATGACCTGGGGTGAGGAAAGAGGAGGGAACCCAGTGGAAGGGAATGGGGTGGGAGGGGAAGACTGCATCTTTTCCTCTTTTTCAATGTTTGAACCATGTGAAGATTCTACCTCTTCAAAAAATTAAATAAAGCACGCACACACATACACACAGATGCAATCTGGAGTTGCAGAAACAGTGATATTTTCCCCCTTGCCTCGGCCCATCTCCCCACGACAACACGGAGAGTGAAATTCTCGTGCGTAAGCTCTTACTTGTCTAGTTTCTCTTCTGCGTGGATTTTCAGGGCCTGGTACCGCTGCTCCTCTTGTCTGACTCTGGCTAAGTAATCCTGAGCGCACTTTTTCAAGGCTTCTTCGTTCTGGTCCCAGGGGACAATTTAAGATGAAAGACACAGGTCATTTCGTTTTTCTTCTACCAGTAACATACTGAGCATCAGAGTTCTCATTTTTCAAAAAATGAGAAAACCTAACAAATGCGGACGCCTTCAAATAACACTCTGTGCTCATCTGAAACAGACACAGATTATTCTTGCTGAAGAAACTGCAGATAACATCTTCATGCATCAATTTCCAAATCACACTCATACACCTGCTTCAGGAGGGTAGTTATTCAAAAGTGAAGGGCAATCTGATTCCCATTCTAGAGAAATTGGCCAGTCTCATTTTTACTTTAATATGGGGAAGAAAATAAAAAAAGAATGTTCACTGCTACCAACGTGTCTTACTGATGGTGCAACTGCATTAAATGGACACGCCCACTTACACCTAGGTTTGAAATGTTACACTTGCTTTCTTCTAGAACATGCAGCCTGAGCTTCTCAGGGCTATGGCAGACTCCCTTTTACTTTTAGTCATGTTAAAGTGATGAATAGTCAAGAAGAACATTTCTGAAGTTCTCCTGATGTCTGAGAGCCCCATGGTTCTCACACTCTGGGTGTGTCCGGGGCTTACTGCCCTGACCCAGGAGAGGCGTGACCAACACGCCACCCGGGGTTGGGGGGTCCAGATGCCTGAGCAAACCACAGAAGGGAGGAAGGAGGGGAAAGCCCCGGCTTCACAGGAACAGAGGACGCAAGGCCAGCAGGGACCCCCCCTAGGTTTGGAGACCCATTACCAAGACGGCACGCGGCCCAGGAGACGGGAGGACAAGGACACTACCTTCTTGAACCCTTCCAGGACGCCTTTCAGGTTCTCGTATCTCCTGAAGAGGTCGGACAGCGACCTTTCCACAGAGTTCAGGTCGGCCAGGGCCTGCTCCTTCTCCATAGTCAGCTGCTGGAAGCTCTTCTGAGACGACATGCTTGTCCTCTGCTCGTCTTCTGTGAATCACAGTCAGAAGCAATGGCATGTTCACTCCACAGACAGTTCACAGCTGCCCTCCTGAGCCGCTGGATGGCACCCTGGGTGGGGGGCCCAGTGAGAAAGGTGACCCTGCACGAGGATGGCCATGCTGCTGGGGGACATGGTGGCAGGCGGTGGGGGAAGAACACAGCAGGGCAAGAGGGGTGGGGGTGCCTTTTTCATCCTGAGCGGCCTCTCTTGGAGGAGCGACTTGAGCAGAGACCCAGAGGAACCGAGGGCAGAAGCCACCCAGCTACCCTGGTGCTGGGTGACTCAGATGGCAGAAGACATCATCTCTGTGCTTAAGCTGATGCAGAAAGACTTGATTTTGTTTAGGGACTCTGTCCTTACAGGAGTAGCTACAAGAGATTTTTTTTCCTAATTTTTTTTAATTGAAGTGTAATTGATTTACAATGTTGTGTTAATTTCTGGTGTACAGCATAGTGATTCAGTTATACACACATATATGCATTCTTTTTCATTATAGGTTATTACAAGCTATTGAATCTAGTTCCCTGTGCTACACAGTAGGACCCTGTTGTTCGTCTAATTCATACAGAGTAGTTTCTACCTGCTGGTCCCAAACTCCTGATTTAACCCTCCCCGTCTTTCCCCTTGGGTAAGCATAAGTTTGTTTTCAGTCTTTCTGTTTTGTAAATAAGTTCATTTGTGTCATTTTTTTAGATTCCACATGTAAGTGATATCATATGGTATTTGTTTTTTCTCTGTCATACTGCCTAATGTTTTTTTCATTTTTTGTTTCATTAGGTAGAATTCTTACAATGTGCACATATACAATATATTGCATGTAAATACATACACACACTATACTGCATATTTTTAAAATTTATATATATGTACTGTTCATTGTTTCTAAGAATGTTTAGAGTTTTAGCTTTTTAAACTTAGAGTTATCAAAGGAATAAAGCCAACCACAAAATAAGAATTGATTCAAAAAAGTGTTTTTAAAAAAATATCTCTATTTCACTTTTATTTTTTAGGATATTTTCAATGTGTCTGTAGATCTGATCGACAGAATAGGTGGTGGTGGTGGTTGTTGTTGTTGTTGTTGTTGTTGTTGTTGTTGTTGTTAAGCACTTTATTTAATGGAGGGACTGGGGATTGAACCCAGGACCTTGTGCATGCTAAGCACACGCACTACCACTGAGCTACTACCCTCTCCCCTCTATGCTGGTGACTCTGAAGTGGCCCCCAAACCTAGGGCTGAGGTGCTGTCCCACGTCCAAGAGCAACAAGGCTGTGAGGTGTGTCACGGGGAGGACACGTGTGTTATAGGAGCCTCGTTCGGGCGGGAGCTGAAGCACTGTGGGCCAGGGGCTCAATGTTAATGAATCAACATGTATTAAAGAAGAGGTTTTTAGACAGAAACACACACAAGGCAAGGTTATGTGTGGACAAAAATGCTGTGGCCACAGGCTCACGGGGATCGAACCCTGTGCTTCCCAGGGGAGCAACTTGGCTAATTCAGTGTTTGTGGCAACTTCATAAAACACAACTACTGCAAATAACGAGAAGCCGCTGTGTCTTGGTAATGGACAAGCTGAGTCTGCATTCTGCCTTGAAGATCACCTCTGGATCCTATGACTCACACTCTAGACGAAAATCTCACCGATCATTTGGGCAATGGTCTTCTCATACTCGGCCACGATTTTCCTTAAAGAAGCAAACACAAAATCTTATCAGGAGAGAATTTTCAGACAAGGCAAGGTGGAGAAATGCTACCCCAACAGGTAAACACGTTAACATCTATGGACAAATTTACATAACCTAGTTACTTGCTTTGGGGCTCCCCTATTTTTTCATTTAAGGAAAGATTTGTTAACATTCAAAAAGGTTTTTCTTAAGATTTTATGTTTAACACAGCTTTTGTTCTATTTCTAGCAGCACCTGCCTTGGCTCTTTCTTTGCACCTACGTGAATGACCTCAAGGCAGTACTTGAATCTGCTTAAGATCAGTCAGTCTTCTACAAAATAAGTTCATGACATTCGTGGGGCTCTTCCTAAGAGATCTGATCTGAGCTCAGGTTTTCCTGGCCCCAGTCCACTCTTACAGGCAGTCTGTCCCTCTGATTCAGTTCCAGGTTTCATTTTATTGTCTTAATTCCAAAAGTACTTCCACTATTCAAAGATCTTTAAAGATCACCCCATCATGTTAATGTTTAGTTTTTATTTTTTTAGCGAAGTGAACTCTTTTCTTGACCCCGCCTAGTGATGGGTGTGCCTCTGGATGACACCCCCCCCCCCCCCGTAAGAAGTGACCACGCCCCCTGCCCTTCACAGCAGCTCCCATCACACTGGCCCTGTATCCAAGGTTCTGACGATGGCTGCTGTAAGGTCCCCAAGGTCGGGGCTGGGCTTTTCTCTCCTCCATGCCAGCACAGGGACTTATGCCCAGTAAATGCACAGAAAACCAAACAGTACAAGAGCCACCAATTAGAGTGGACATATTTAAAATGTTTCTTAATCATCCAAGTGCCGACTGCACAGTTTATAAGTTATTTATGCCCCCACTCCCTGCCTTTGCTGCCATCCTCAGTTATTTCACAGCTTCTAACTCTCTAGGGAGTGAGCAGCAACAATAGAAAGATTTCAACTTAAAGTCCATCAGTTTTGCTTTCATAATCTACTTTGTGGTTATGAAACTTGAAGCTGCCATGTATAATTCATTTTAGAAAGGGATTATGATACAACGTCTCCATAATTGAATATGTCAATAAATCTTATTACTCTGTACTTCAAGTGGATTATTTTTTACACGAATTTGTCTTTTCAAAAGACAAGGATTATGTGGGTTCTGCTTACTTGTAATGTTCTGAACAACCCAAAATAAGCTACAGCTTTTGAACACAATAGCTGGTCAGCAACACTCAGGAAATGACATTATTAATCACAAATGAAGGTGCAAACAGCAAAGCCCTCAAGTTCTCAACAGCTGGTTCTGTGGTAAGCAAACACTGTCGTCGCTTCGTCTCAAATCTAACAATGCACAAAGGTACCCAGTCCTCCCATCTCACCTCATCTCCAAGACTTCCTGTCGGGTTTCTTCGTATTTTTTCTTCCATTCATTTGCTTCAATCTCTTTAGTGATGATCTAGGTTACAATGGGGACACAGCTCGGTTTTACCCAACCAATCTCTTACAGTTTGAAGTTAAGATTAGAGATGGAAGACAACACACTGCCAGGTCCATCCCAAGTCATTCAATCTACATTAGGAACATAAAACCTCACATCTGTATACAAGGCTCACAAACACTGGGGGAAATGCTCTCGGCTGCACAGGATGCTGGAATGTGGTCGCCAGAGCAAGGGGGAGCGGAACACCTCCCAGGAAAGCTCCAAGTGATAATGACAACCTCTGTAAACGTCACCTGGGTCCAGAGTCTGGCTCTCAGCTCTGACAGCCCAGAACCCTGATGAGGCAGGATGCCAACAAGAGCCATTTAGATGCCAAAGAGCCAGTTTAATTAGGATGAGAGATGAAACTGCCAGAAAATCCAAGCCGTGGACATCGGCGTGTCCAGGTACTGTTTTTCTGCGGAGATTTTGGATTGAGTCAGAATGGGGCTCAGGCGTTCAGTGCCTCCAGGCAGGAGCATCCATCTCACTGCTAGCGAGATCTTTGCTCCTCAGACCAGAACCCCAGTCCCTGCATCTGGGATACCTGTGCTAACTGGAAAAAATACTCTAAATTCATGGCCTCAAACCCCGTTTGCCCTGCACAGAGCTTAGATAAGCACTATACTTTTCTGTGCTTCTTCCTAATTGGTACACCCTTTATTCTGGTGCCGTTAATCAGGATCTCAAGAGCTAGAAGCCAGCGTGTTTGCTTCAGGGGGACCAGGCACATCTTTGCTTTGATGAATCCGGTGATCATCTCATAGTTTTAACTCTCAGGAGAAAGATGAAGTTGCTTTTCTCATTTACGAGGTTTTGCGGGGGCCTCGTTGCCACAGCTCCCACGTTTTGACATAGGACTAGCGGACACCCCTAATTACCAACCTATTGCTGTGGTTTACAGGTTTGAAAGACCTAGGTCAGAGGTACTTAACTACTCTCATCCTATTACATGAAAATAAAATTGCTACACCAAAGGGATTACCTTCTTA
Organism: Camelus bactrianus; assembly: GCF_048773025.1. Taxonomy (NCBI): domain Eukaryota; kingdom Metazoa; phylum Chordata; class Mammalia; order Artiodactyla; family Camelidae; genus Camelus; species Camelus bactrianus. The sequence goes on along the minus strand of NC_133564.1, from coordinate 30,219,851 downwards.
AAAAAAAAAGGGTGGTGTCATCAAGACACACACAAAAGCACGTAAAAGACAGCGCAGAAAGGTAACAGGGAGGGTGGTAACTGATTAGCAGCACCTAACAACTGCTTTCCTGCCTTTTACATCATCCAGGAAAGGCCTAGCTGTGATCTGTTTGAACAGAGGATGCTCAATGGACATGATACAGGAATTCAAGAGTTGAACTGTTTAATTAAAGGATGGATGAAGGCAGGAGACAATTTTATATTCTTGTAATGCCAGAACTTAAGGAACTTTAGGGCATGAGCACATATCCTCTGTGAATGAAGTCGCTGGTTTAGTTATATATGTGGGTGAAGTTGGCAAAGTTTGATATTTAAAACTTCAAGGTTGGTGGGGAGGGTATAGCTCAGTGGTAGAGCGCATGCTTAGCATGCATGAGGTCCTGGGTTCAATCCCCACTACCTCCATCAAAAAACTAATAAATAAACTTAATAACACTCCCAAACAAATGAGAAAACTTCAAGGCTAATCTTAAGGGTATTTCCAAGCTTTGCCCCCTGGACACCAGAAGGCCAGGACTCCAGCATCACCATGGAGTTTTTACAGAGAGCACTTTATATGAGCTACAAGCTGCAGGAAATACGACCTTCTGCCCAGGGAGAAAGAACTCAAGCCAGCAGAGATGGAATCTCTCCATCAGCACACTGGCTTCACAAAGTAACAGAGCGATAAGTGGACAGAACAAGGAAGCCTTTACCTCTTCTCTGATCAGGGTGAGCACGGCGGTCTTGTCTGATTCACTGAGGCAGATGCCATCGAGGGGGCTCTCCCCTCCGCAGGCCACCGACACCGGGACCTTCTCCATTGGGGACTCCAGCAGTCCCTGCGGCGGGAGGGGGAGGAGAGGTCACAGGTAAGACGTCCAGGCTTCAGTTTTTTCACCCCAAATATCCATCAGTAACTTCCTCTTGACTAAACTGATCACACTCTTTAAAAGCACGTTTGAAGAAAAAAAAAAAACAGCAGGGAGAAGGTTTTAAAAAAAAAAATCTAGTTACAGTAAGATCTAAAGGAAAAGCCATTATTAATGAGTATCACAGGGGTCTTAGCTTCTGCTTTGACAGATGGCCTGGAGCAGTTTTCTTTTTGTGCAAAAATGAGAAAGTGTAATTATCGCTGTGGTCAGTCATCAAAGCGTCACGGGTATAAAGGAGAAACCACCCACGGTCCGTGTCTGCTGGACCTGGGAATCTGGGATGATGCGTCCCATTTTCAAAAAAAGTGTCAACCTTTTAACATATTGATGCTTTGTGTGTATCCTTATTTAGCCACTGTGGATGGAAATGTTTCTAAAATGATTTTCGGGCCTAAGCAGGCAGAAATGGCAGCTATACGTGCACTCTGACCCCACCCCTGGGGCGATTCTGGGTCACTGGGAACCTCGGTGGCTCCGCAGGGCTGGTGTGCGGACACCCAGCCATGCTGCGAAGCGCACACAGTACGTCAGGGTCTGGGCTGCATTCCAAGTCCTGGGTCCTCCTAACGTTTTCAATTCCCTCTCAGCAGCCTGGGATGTGTCACCTTGATTCTGTTGTAAATGCGGGTTCCAGAGAGCCACGTTTGGTTAGGATTTTGTTTTTCACAAGAACATGGACTTTGTACCATTTTTCTTCCCAAAAAGCATTTTTGGAGGGTTACTTTTTGTTGTACAAATGGGGAAAAAGCTGATCTAATAACATCCAAGATGCCAGCCAAAGGGAATCTTCTCTTTCTTTTTAAAAAAAAAAAAATCTTAACTTTACACGTCAGCATAACCAATCAATTAGTTATCGACTATAATTAATTAGGTTCTCTGGTGTCTTGTTCGAATCAAGCTTGAAAAGGAAGTCCAAGGTCAACCCACGTTGACCCACAGGGTCGTTAGGGACTCACCCACTCTCTAGAAAATGCTCAAAACCATGTTATTTTTGCACGGAGCTTCACAGCCCTCAACCCAGGGCCCAGTAGGGAAAACCCTGGCTTAGGGCACAGAAAAGGGAAATGCAAAAGCCACAAGCCGGCAGTGCGCGATCCAGCTGCATCTGGGGGAGGACACCACGCGGACAGAAGCCCAGGTCCCGGAAGCACTCTCTACCGTAGAGGATTTCCATCACTAGGGCCAGAAGCTGCTTGTGGTCGGCAGCCTCCCAAAAGGCTCCAACCACCCCACCTCCTGGTATCAGTCCTCTCGTGTGTCTGCCCTTGAGCGAGGCTGGATCTGGCGGCTCTATTCTAAAGAACAGAAGACATACAGTCACGGGATGTCACTAGTTGAAAGACGCTTGGCTGTGAGGCACTGTATGGAAGCACGTGGTAGGGAACAGTCGCCTCCACCAACAGCCACGGGAGTGATCTTGGAGGCGAATCTGATACAGGAGAAACGAATGTAGGGTGAGGGGATGGCCGTGTCCCAGGTCTCAGCTGAGCCCCCGGGACGTGCCCTGCCAGGTGTGAGTCCTTGGCTTCATGCCACAGAGCGAGCCACAGCTGAGTAAAGGTCGATTTATTTAGAGAGACACATACTACATAGAGTGTAGGCTGTTTCAGAAGGTGAGAGAAAGGCCACCAGGTGTGGGGGTTGTGATGCTCAGGTTAAAGCAAAAGTGGACACACACTCCACAGCCAGAGTGCGAGCCGTCTACGAAGATGAGAAGAGAGAGCTAGGGTGGCGGCCAAGAGGTGCAGTGTTGCTAGTTTTTATGGGCTCGGTAGCTTCACACACCGGCAAGAGGGAGGACCATTCCAACTACCCTGGGGGAGGGGCTGGGATTCCCAGGAAGTTGCCCACTGCCCACTCTTTGGCCTTTCAGCCTATCGGGGCACCTGTGGGCATGTCATTTATCATGCTACTATACTACAATGAGCCTATAAAGAAGCTCAAAGTCTATTGGGAGTCAAATCTCCCACCATTTTGGTGTTAACTGCTGTCATTCCTGGAGTGGCTGTGCCCTGTCCCCTTCCTTCTTGTCTCAGATCTGCCCCAAATGGAGCCTGGAGTGACCGCAGCCCTGGTCTACACCTTGATCACAGGCCGTGACTGACCCCGAGTCAGAGGCACCTAGTGAAGGTGCCCCGGGTTTCCTGACCCAGAAATGATGAGATCACGCTGTAATCAACATGCCCAGTCATCACTTTAACCTTTTTCTTATCAAGAAAGCACATCCCATAATCCTGTTCCCCTATAACTTGCCTACAGGGCAGTATCGCATTAGGCCAAGCCCACATGTTGGGTTCACCTTGTGACTTTTGATTCTAAATTAATACATTTTAAATCAGCCTTTTGTTTTTCTTATTCTAAATCGGAATCCCCAAGTCAAGTCAGCTCTGGGAAACTGGCCCTGTGCCTCCCGTGACCCTCATGTTACTTGGGAAATAAGCCAAGTTTTCCTAGTAAGGAAAATGCTGTCTTGTCTAGAGTTCCGCATCTCATTCATTTGTGGGGGGACAAGTGAATTCAGTCTGCCTGCCTGTTGAACAACTTCACTCTAACAAACGAGGTGTCTGAAGGAGGCAGCGTTCTCAGTTGAAGATCAGACCCTGCACGGAGGCAAACACAGCCAGACGGGTGGGCTCTGCCTGGCCACACGCCCACGAGACGCACAGCTCAAAATGCAATGGCTCTTACGAGGAATTTATGGCCGTGGCCAATTTCAGCCGCCTTTTCCAGTCCTCTAGGATTTAGCTTTTTCCATTCCTCAGTCCTTTAATACAGTTTATCAAACAACGTAGAAAGCCCACTAAATCTACCATCACAAAAAACTGGCCTGGCGATCTTCCTGGGCTGGGCAAACTGGTACGTGCTTAACAAAGATGCTGAATGAATCACATCCTTCCAAAAGGGTCCTGTTTCATGTCCCCCAGTCCTTCTCCCCGACCCACAAAGCATTCAGCACTGAGGACCCACCAAGACTTGTCTACAGACAGCGGGACGCAGGGGAGTCTTGGCTGCATGCTCATGGTGAGCACAGATGCTACCAAGTAATTAATTCTCTGCTCACCTCCTCGGATGAGACGCTCAGAATCCCTGATCTGCCAAGCTCACCCCATCTGTCCTTGAACCTGTTAGAGCAGCGCCACCCCCACCACCTTCCTCAAACAGACACGCTGGAAAAGCCAAGAGAACTCAACTTCTAACAACTTTAAGAATTCTTTAAAAATAAATAAACAAATTGACTCTTCAGTGAAAAATGCTGCAGATCACGGGCTGAAAAGCAAGATGAGACTTAAGGCCCCCGCTGAGTGTCCCTCGTCAGGCCAGGCCTTGGTTACTTCGCCCTGGCCGCCCCCCACCACTGGGTACGAGGCTACAACAGGAATGCACTTCGAATCAACCCCCCGGGAGGCTTAAACAGGTAAGTGCTAGATTAAACGGATTCCTTTATTCAGTGTTTTGAATACTGCAATTTCTTTATGCAACATTTATTCAACATTCTAAGGGAGTAGAAATTATTTATTCCCGCAAGTTCAGCTGGGGTTGGGTTGCTGGTCAAAGATCACAACCCAGTGTACATTCTAGGGCTGCAGGCGCCCGAGACAGATCTCCCCCTTTTCTCTCTCTTCCCCCGCTTCCCAGTCACCCTCACACTGGCCCAGGCTTCCCGGCTCAGCCTTTCCCCTTATCAGCCTCTTTCATCCTCACAATTCCTCGGAAGAGGCGGTGGGTGTGGCTAACCTTAGGAGGATCAGTGGGGAATCTGCAACTTGAACTGTGTTTCAAGATCTGGGGGAACCTCCTGAATCTGCAGCCACGCAGACCAACAATGCTTGGCCCACTCGCCATGCCCTTCTTCAACCACCCCTTTGCCACTTTTACACACGGAACAGACTAGAAAGTGCCCCCTGAGGACTTAGAACACGTCAAAAAGGAACTGGTCACCGTGCACAACCAGGCAGTGTGTGGGGCGGAGGATGGAGTCTCATCCTCTCGCGGGGGGACTGCAGGCACCCCCCAGATGAGGGGACACTTCACCACGTGCAGAAGGGAGGCATTCGGAGCCCTCAAAGGGACTGTGCCATTGGTCATGGGGGCTGTGCTGGGATGAGGTGACCAGGCTCCCAAAAGGATGATTCTGTCCAGAAATAACCACCACTGCAGTGTGAGGTCCCCATGAGAGGCTAATGCTCGGGGTCCCCGATCTCTGTGTGCATGACTCCCACCCCTCCCTCTGCCTCCACATCCTCCAGGGAAACCCCGTGGGTCACAGCCTAACAGTGAGTCACGAAAACAGGTACTGGGACAAGGAATGCGCATGAAAAAAATGAACTAGAACAGAAAAAAAAAAAATTAAAGGGACTCACAGGGAGAAAGGTAGATCCCGTTCCATGCAATCTGTTTTATCAATACACAAATGCCTGTGTTGAGATGTGGCACGTGGTCTATTAGTCAAGACGCAACATGTATTTTTACTGTGGATCAAGGCAGACTGTTTTGATCACAACATCATCTGATCCTACAGCTTCCGCTATCCCATGTCCCCAGGGCCCTCAGGTCTACCTATGTCAACCCAGACCTTTTTTGAGCCAAAGCTCTGGACTCCAAGCTGCCTCCGGGGATGTGAACTTAGAACCTGGTCCTACAGGCGTCTCAGAGTCCCACGTCTACAAACGACCTTTCACGCATCCCTCTCCCCCTGTATTCCTGATTTACTGACTCCGGCGACGGCAGTTTACTGCGGCAGGTGCCAAGGGACAGCAGCGAGCACTGTGGTCCTGTGAGGACAGCCAGACAGAAGGCGACCCGAGGGGGCAGGTCAGCAGAACCGAGCAGCCCTGCTCAGAGGGCAAGAGTCAGGTGCTTGGTGCGGGGAGAGCGGCCAGGTCTCTGCAGAAGTCGCGTTGGCCACAGGGAGGGTCTGAGCTTCGTCTAAAGACAAGGGAAGCCACCGAAGGGGTTTAAGCCAAGAGGGACGATCCTGGCTTACGGAAAAAGACGCGAGATTAGCCTTGGAAACAGAGAAACTCCTTAGGACGTTGCCACCGTATTCAGTGGTGGTCGTGGTACCACGGGCTCAGCAGAAGTAGATGGATTTACAACTTACAGTTTCTGGACAGAGAAGCCACAGACCTTGCCCGTGGGAGTAAAGGAAAGGAGGAGTCCAGGACGACCCCAGAGTGAGGGGTAGACAATGAGATGGACAGTGGTGCCACTTATTAACGGGGGCCCCGTGGGCTTGGTCCTCAGCTGACACTGACCACTTGGATGTTCAGGGCAGAAGCCTTGAGTGGCCTTCAGGGGCTTTCTCTGATTGCCACCTCCACCCCAGCCGCCGTGTATCCTGCTGAGCCACCGAGCAGCGATGGTTCCACCTGCCAAGGCTCGGCCCCCGCCCCCTCCCCCGAACGACTGCCGACCACGATGCTCCGCCTGAAACCGGGCGATAGTGACCGGTGCCTCCGCTGTGAATTCCAGCCCTCCACACATGACGTCTACAGGGCCCCCATGGCCTGGCCCTCACCTCCCATGAGCACAGGACTCTCCAGTCACAGGAGAGTATCCACCCTTACAGCTCCTTATGAAGTCCACACCCCTTCTTACCCCGTGTCGTTGGAGGAACAACCCTCCTGCCTGGAGCCCCCTGTTATCTCATCTGCCCCGAAACCCTCATTCTTCCTTTAAAACTTAGTTCAAAAGGAGGGACCTAGAAGATACCACCTCAACCACATGACCAAAGCTAATTCCACCCATCATGGGACACACTGATATCCACGAGGTCACTTCTGATCTATCTGTGCCAAGAATGTATAAACTGAATTGAATCGTGAGAAAACACTGGACGGATGCAAACTGAAAGATATTCTACAAAATAACTGACTGGCGCTCTTGGAAAGTGTCAAGGTCCGGAAGGATACAGACTGAGGAGCTGTCACGGATTAAAGGGGCCTGAGAACACGGGAACTGAGTGCAGTGTGGGGTCTGCACCAGAAAAAGGGCATTCCTGGGGCAACCGATAAGACCTGAGTATGGTTTACAGATTGGATAATAATACTGTATCAGTGTTAACTGATTTTGATGACTGCACTGTGATTATAGAAAATGTTAACATTTGGGGAGGATGCATGCAACATTTACAAGAATTCCTCATATTATTTTTGGAAGCCTAAAAGTTTTAAAAAACTGTTTTCAATCAGCTCAAGTCCAGCCTTCCTGACACCTGCCACAGAGCCGGTCAGCCCTGGTGCCCACAGCCCCAGGGACACATCCCAGTGTAACGTTCACAACCAACGTAACGTTGGCTTCCTTTCTGTATCTCCCACCAGCACCTCTCAAAAGAAGTGCAATGTAAGCCATGTGTAATTAAAACATTTCCAGTGGCCGCATTTAAAGAGTAAAAAACAGGTGAAATTAAATTTTACTGATACAGTTTCGTGGACCCAGCATTTCCAAGGGGTCATCATCTCACTGTGTAACCAATGTAAAAAGTTAGGTATTTTGTTTTCCCTTCTTTTTTGTACTAAAAGCCTTCAGAAGCTGGTTGAACTTCACACTTAGGGGACATCTCAGGATGTCCAGCCACAGGCAAGTGCTGGTGATGACACTGCAGGACGTCTCAGGACCTGAAGAAATTGTGCTTTGTTTGCATCTCACTCCCGTCACCAAACACTGCCTAGGATTTATTTATGGGAATTAACACGGGCTTCGGAACAAATGCTGAAACACCCTGCGCCCCGCCCGCCCTGCCCCCGAAGTGGAGGAACTCACGGGCCCCGCAGGTCCTTCCTTCTCCATCTTCTGGCACGTGTCTTTCTCGATGCCTGAAACACAGAGAGTCATGGTTACGGTCACCCCGAGAAGTTGGTGCTGTCCCCTCCTAGTGAGAGACTCTGGGAAACCCCAGTGAAGGCCTAGAGGGATGTCTGTGAACCCGAGACCAGCATCTCAGGGGTCCTGAGTGCGCACTGCATGTTGCTGACTGCTGTCAAAGGTCCAAAACGCCCTGGAGAAAGGAGCTCGTGGCCCGTCCTCCATAACGGGAACCAGGTCTTCAGGTGGAAAGAGCGACAAGGCTGCCCCCTTGTGTCCATGAGAAGTTTTACAAGGGAGTTGTCCTAACCCATAACACTGAGAGCTATTCTGTTACCAAGTTGGAGTGAATCTAAATTCCAGCCGGGAAAGGTACCCTCAATCGAATTAACACAGCAGACAAAACAATAAGCTCTAGATGGCAGTGCCTGGAAACGAAATTCATTATCCTTCCCACACCCTTCAGACTGGTCTCCTGGTCTCTACCACCAGAGTCAACATTTGAAAAAAAAACACACAACATAATGCTTTTTCTAATTAAAGGACACATGTATTTACCAAAGAAAAATTTTAAATATGGGACAGCACACATAACATTAAACCTACAATCCTGTACATGCAATAACAAATTACTCTTTTAGTGTCCTGTCAATAGTGCATTATTTAAAACACAAATATGACCATCACGACTCCATTTAAAAACTTTCAACAGCTCCCCTATACCAACAGGATCCAGCCCAAAATTTTCAGGACGAGCTGGTGTTCCCACCTGCCCTGAACTCATGGAGAGTTACTGGGCATTTTACCTACAAGACAGGTTCCTTCCCACCCCTGTGAGAGATCACCCCGGGGTACATCTCTGTCCGTATCTATCGAGACCTCGCTCGAAGGTAACTCTCCCAGGACACAGACCCCCGCCACCACCTCCCCATGTTACGGCTGGTCAGTTACGAACAGCATTGACAGTAGCTGTTCTGTACATAGAACCCCAGCTCCAAAGATTTCTGCCAAAGGGATTTCCTCCTAGCGAGGAAGAATATTATTCAACGAACGTGACCGTGCACCTGCATCAGAGGAAATTTGAAGATGAATCACTCATAGTCCTTAACCTAAAAAAAGTTTATCAAAGGTACCTTCTGTAACTAATACACTGAACGGCAACATAAGAAGAAATTCTGTGGGAGCCACGTGACACTTTTGAGCTAGACCTGCAAGGATGGGCAGAATTTCCATAGGAGACGGCAAAGAAAGGTATTTTATGTGTAAGAAATAAGTGTAGGTACGAGAGTACTCAGGGCTAGCCTACGTAACTGGGGTAAAGAGACAGAATAGGAAATGGCAAACGGGGGTCTTTGGGGAAAAAGTGTCAGAGCAGAAAGAGGCCAGGGAAGAAGTCTGGAACACTGCCTGACACGTTTACTTTATAGACGGGAAACAGACCTGGGGTTGGCGGGGAGCTGGGAACAGAACTCTCACAAAGTCCAGATTTCCACCTGCTTCCCTGGTTTGATGACAGATCATGATTTTTAGAATTCTAAGTATAAAAGCCCCACATTAAATTACACTGCTGAAGACCTGAGTCTTTAATGACCTTTAATGTAGTCAGAACACGGTGCTAAACATTTCACGAGTCAAGGTTAAGGACACAGATACGATGTGGGATCTGGAAAAGGGCCTTGGATCTGAAATGTTCTAAAGAGGAACACAGCCAGAAATTTCAGCCCAGGTTGGCCCAGAACATGAGGGAGGTTGGGGGGTGTTCAGCTCAGTGGTACAGTATGTGCTTGCATGAGCTTCAATCCCCAGCACCTCTGTTAAAAAAAGACCATGAAGAAGAATTTTGTAGGGCACTGGTCCATTTCAACCCACCATGTACGTGAGCAAAAAAACTGGTAACAGTCCAGTGGAATGAAAACCATCTTGTTACAAGTTAGCCTTGTGGTCAGAAGACTGTGGAACCAGACTGCTGTGAAGAACTTGAATCCTAAAGAATCCTAGTCCCACCACTTACTAGACAAGAGACCTTGGCCAAGCCACTTAACCTCTGTCTCCCTCTCCTCTCTGAAAAACGGGGAGAACACTACCCAGTGAGGAGAAACGAGTGAACACACGTAAAGCACTCGGAGCAGTGCCTGCATGCGGTGAGTAACCACACCTGCTGGTTATTATTATTTCTAGATGTGAAACAAGGAGCCCAATGATCACAACGTGGTTACGGGACACTGCACTGTAAGATGCAGCCAGACTAAAGTCACTGCTACAAAGTTCAAGCAGTCTGACACATCAGTGTCTCTGTGTGTCCTGCCACACTTGTCCGTCTGTCCCTGGAGCTTCCACGGGACACACTTTTGCGTCTCTTCTCCAGACCAAGAGGCAAAGCATAGACCGGCCACCTAAACCTAAACCTACCCCGAGGGGCCCAGTTCTCTGACCTCCCTAAGGCATCTCCTGCCCTGGGCTCTCAGGCATTTCCACGCTTACGTAAGTAAGAAAGATGAAGATCTGCTTCCATACCTGCTTCTGAGGATGCGAATGTGCGACTTACGGCAGACACGGGAACATTGGAACATTCAAAGTACTCCGGGCCGTCCTCTGGCTCACCTTTCCCCTCGGGCCCCACGGGTTTCTGACCCGACGTCGTGGACGCCAGCTTCTCCTCATCGGTGGCGTGGCCGTCCCGGTGGGAGATGTCTGAAAGCTGGGAGGTCACCACTCCTTCATCCTGGGGAAGGCGATAGATAGGATGCTACCGTGTAGGGGGGCACACGGTGGGGGGAGTGACGTCTCAGGACCACCCCCCGTGGGGGTTCGGTGAGCTGACCGAGGACCAGGACACAAACCTCTCAGCCACGAGAGGCCATACTTCCTGGGACCAGGCTTGTGTACCCCAAACCCGAGAACTCAAAAATGGAGCTTTTCTAGCCTAAATTTACAAGCAAGACATTGAAGTGGTTAAAGGCAATAGTTTTCATGTATTTTGCGCACATGGTGCCTACATTTTGGGGGAAAATTTATGTACCCCAGTGCATTTCCAGGTGACATCTAAATAGCTTTCAGCATGAGTTTAAATAGTCCAAGAACATACTACCTGCTGTATATTATTTCTTGACTTGCTTGTCTATTTATTTTTCCTTCCAGTTTTATTGATAAAATTGACATACAGCTCTGCACACTTTTAAGATGTACTGCATAATTGTCTGATATACATACACCGTGAAATTATCACAGTAAGTTTGCAAAACATCCATCCTCTTATAGACACAAAATTAAAGAGAAAGGAAAAAAATTCTGTTATATTCTAAATACTGACTTTGCTTGTAAGTTCAACCCAGTGAATCTAGTGATTTGACACTTAATGACCTACCTAGAATCGAACATGAACAAGCCCTTTAATGTCAGAAATTTACGTCATTCTCTTTCCTCTCTGAATTCGTATTTCCTCCCTAGTTCCATCAAAAAGTTATCCCCAAAGAAATGCATGTAACTGAAGGAATGGTTCCCTTGTCTCCGGAGGCCTTCTTGAACCAGTTTTGGAAGTTAAGGATCTGGAAGCTGGTTTACTTAAAGCTGAGTTACTCAGATCCCCACTGGAAAATCTTCCTTAATCACCGCCCCGGTGGGGAAGGTTGGTCCAGGAGACATTGTGGGGACAGGCACAGACTTACCTGAGAACAGCCGTCCAAAGCCAGAGACTGAGCGTCGTATTTCTTCACCTTACAGCCACTCCTGGGGAGAGATAAAGAGAACACCAGGCCGGTTTGGAATCACGCTGAGCACGTCCGTGCTGCGGGATGGAGCAGACAGCGGTGTGTGCAGACAGAAGCCAAGCATACAGCCCTGCACGAGGCACACGTCTACGCGTGAGAGACGGGAACACTCGCGTCTCGGGATGCTGAACACCAGCCCTCGGGCCCCTACGGGTTTTAATGACATGTCACCAATGGCTCTTTCGAGAGCAGCCTAGGCTCAGGGAGACATTTGCATCGTCTGATCCGCGCTCACTGGGCTCTGACAGTCATTGTTAGAATTACCACGCTGGACCACGGTCTTTGAAAATTCTTTATTATGCTAACAGCCACAGAAGTCTGGTGAGACGGCTCCAGACCTGTGTGCTCACGGAGAAGGGCTGTGGGCAACAGAGTGTGTAAAAATAAAAATTTCTGAGCAAACTGTTACCGTTCCTATTAAGTAGTAAGATGGAAAATGAATGTCACGGCCGGAACTGGGGAAGCTCAAACCGCCTGCTGTGTTTAAACTAGCATCTAATTTGTGATCCGAAGACTGATTCAGATTCTGGTCTGTTTCAACATACTTAAAATTTCCAGTACCACCACTCTGATCAAAAAGAGAAAAGAAAAGAAAAGAAAAGAAAAGAAAAGAAAAGAAAAGAAAAGAAAAGAAAAGAAAAGAAAAGAAAAGAAAAAAGAAAAGAAAAGAAAAAAGAAAAGAAAAGAAAAAGAGCAATTTTTTCTCGCTCTGGGGGGCAAAGAACAGACCAGCATACACATCACGAGAGTGTGAACCACCACCTGGTTTTCCCTCGCGATGCCTGAGCGCTACCCCTGACATCAAACTTGAGTTGAGCTGACTCGGTAAAACGCATCCCCCTGCACCAAGGCAGCAGAAGACCCTATCAAAAGAGTCGATTATTTCTGACGCTCCATAGCAGAGAAGTTCCTCAAACCACCGTGGGGATGGATGATCGTGGGACCAAGCCAGCGCGCAGCATCAAAGCGCCACACGGGGCGTGCCAAGCCAGGAACGCAGGCTCTCGCACCCAAGGTGGGAGGGCCCAGTTCCACTCCGTTAGGTTATCGACTGCAAGGCTAAGCTGACTCATGGAGGGGCAAATGAAATGCAAAAAAAAAGGAAAAAAGAAAAAAAATCACCAGAAGGTCAAACTCAGAAAGGAAAGCCAACATGCTATGGAGAGACGGTCCGGGGAGGGCGGGGGAGGAACTGCCAATGGTCCCAGGGAGAAACAGGAACAGCAGGAGTACTTACAACAGAAAACAGAGAAATTTCACTTGCTCAGTAGTCCTGATGCACCAACAAAATTAGAGACGGGAAAGAGACAGACAGATGGAGAAAAAAAAAAATCATGTAAAGCCTGGAATATTCATCTCTAGTCTGGCAGATGTAAAGGCTGCAAAGTTCTTTCTATGAGGTGGGATACAAATTTAAAATCTCACACCCATGTACGCTATCACCAGTGAGTGAATGATTATCCGGAGGGAGAGAGTGGGAGAAACCCTCAGAAATGCCACGTAGTCAAATTTATCGATGAAAAGTAAACTCTCAAGTATTTGTAAATGTCAAAAAACAACGTTACTGCCGACTATGTTTACTCAGATGTCGAATCATCCTGATTAAAGGCAATCAATGAAGGAGTGAGAATATAATTGAAAATGTATCTGCTTATGTCTCCGGTAAGTGCCTATCACTAAGACACTTACAATGATTTTCCATAACTTATCTTATTTGGTCCACAAAATCCCAGTCATAGGCTGATGTCTCTATTTTACAGAGGAAGGATCTGAAATGCCTACTCTACACATCTTTTAAGAAAAGTCACACAAGCACCCGGTGACCAGAACTTCTAACTCCCCACTGGAGTCTACTTCCACCTGTGTATTTCCAATCTCTCCTACGATGAAAAGATTTGCCAAACAAAACCCTAGAGTTACACTAGCGGTGGAGTACCCTTCTCCTGCAGAAAGAACCAGGAGACAAGAGTTTTCGTTGCATAAGAGTTTTTTAAAAAAATCTATCAGGTATTTTAGCCCAGGAAGTTCATTCATCAAAAAGAGAACCGGAGGAAAATGCAGCAGGTGAGGGAGGCAGCACTGAGAGAGGACGCTTCTTGCTGCTGAAAACAAGGCGTAGGGTGAATGTCCTTCTCCTGGGCCCCGATCTGGTCACATGTCACATGAATGCGCTGGCCACACACCTTCAACAAGCAACTGAAAGGGAGGCTCCCAGGGATTCCTTACCAATCCCGCCAGGCGGGGCCGCCCATAATTAGGGGACCCCACGTTAGGAAACACCCGGGCAAAGACCTGGCCATCGCATGCCTGGGGCGCTGTCTAGACACAGGTAACTAACCTGAGCCACTGACGGGCACTTTAAAAACACCTGATCGACAATATTTCCCAGCAACCATTTAAGTGCTCATCTGTATACACAATCAAAGAACAGAGCGAGAACCACCAGTGACAGTCCACGCCCCTGACAATTCTGGGGAGCATCCTGGGGGTGCTAGAGAACTGACTCCCACATTGCTCATGCCTCTTTCAACCTCCTTCCCTGGTGTTGATCCACCACGCCACGCCACCTGGCGTTTTCCTTTAAGTCACAGTCATGCTGAAAATCATCTCCCAGACTGACCTGTGGTAACAACTAGAAACCTGGTGCTTCTTCTCAGCCTTGCTTTTCACAGTTCATCCTCCGTGTCACTGGCCCTTCTTTATAGCTGATTGTTTAGTAAAACGTCACGGGGCCACAAAGCAAGACCGTCAGTGACTCAAGTTTTAGGACATGGCAACTGTGTGACAAACTGAAACTGAAGGGACTACAGCCGGAGGGTCGTCACTCTGAGAATTCTAAGGATCTTGCAAAAGTGGCCCCAGTTTTCCCAGGGGAAGGGAGGTGGCGGTGGGCAGAGGCTTCATACAGCAAAAGACTAACAGACTAAGTCAGTCAGATTTAGGCAATCGTTGAAAACAGTCATGATTCGTTTTGGAAACTCCCCTCCTTCCTCATAGAGCCAAAAGCTCTATAAGGAGACATGAGAATTCTCATCACCATTTAGTGGTAGGTTTGTTTCCAACAACAAAAAATCACAGCTTTCTGTTTAAGTGAGAAGACTTCTGTAAGACCCTTTCCCACGTGTTACAGGTTAATCTGCAGGCTTGGAACTTTTGTTTCGTCCATAGACAATCTGAAGACGGTGGCTAGCAATGACACTTGAATTCTGTAGATAAAATGATCCTGACAGCTCAGATAGGATTTCTGAAAACCACCAAATCTCTACCTGCCTGTCTCACAACTTTTTTTTTTAAACAGAAAAAAAGTACCCTTTTTTCCCCCCCTTGTTTAAAAACAGGAAGAACTCGGGGCGGGGGATAAAATAGGGGGAAGAACTCAGCTGAGTAAGCTGAGGACTCAGAAGCATGGTAGACATCCAAAAAGGAGACCCTGGTATTTCTGATTCCACACCAGACTTAGGTAAAAAAAGTGATCACTGTAGTACGAAGCTACTAGCTTTGAGTCTGCCTGGGGCACCTTCAAAGAGAGCTTCAGGTCACCAAAACCAAAAGCTGTGGCCACCAAACTCACAGAGAGGACACGGAACACAGCACCCACACCCGCTGTCACTCACGTTATTAAACGCGACTTGGCCTTCTTGGGTGAATCTAAGATTTCATGAACATGACTACCGGCGGGAGAGCAAAAGTCACTGCCCGTGAGAGTCATGGTGGGTTTAAAGGGATCCATGGATTCGTCAAAGTTATCTGGGTCGAAGCGGTAGGAGCCCTTAGAGGAGAGCAGGGGGGAGTGCTGCAGGGCGGAGTGGCCCCCAAGGGGACTGGACGTGGGGCTCTCCCAGGGCCCGGGGTCCAGCGTGGAAGATGCTCGGGGGAGAGGACCACCGTCTGCGGCCAGGCCAGGAGGCGGCTCTGCTCCTCCTGCCGCGCTGGCACCATCTTTCTGGGCCTGGGGAGTCAGTCTGCTCCCCGCTTTCCTGCCCAGTCTCCTGGGAAGGGCTTTCCTGGCCTCTTCACTTGCCACATCTTCTGAGAAATCAAACTCCAGCTTCAGCGGGGAGCTCTGCGACCCCTCCAGCAGCTCAACCCCTGAGTCGTTGATGTCATTCCCAGGAGGGCCGGGAGTTTCCTTAACCTTGGGGGGACATCTGCGTGAGGAAGGGCTGTGGTTCCCATCCGCTCCATCAGGACCGAGCTGGCTGGACGGCCCGGGGAGGTGTGGGCCCTCCAAGAAGTCCCCGCCGATGGCCTTCTTCCTCAGGGGGACGGGCTTGGGCTTCCTCAGCCTGCTCCTGCCGGGCACCAGCTCCGGACAGGGGCTCCCTGCCTTCGGGCCAGCTTCTGCGGGCGCCTCCAGCGGGAGCCCCCTGGTGCCCTCGGTCATGGCTTCGTCCTGGAGGGCGTCTGGTGCCCCGGAGGGCCCGGCCTCGCCTAAGTCCGTGGTGACACTGCCATAACCTGCGTTTGTCCCAAGTGCTGCTGGGGTATCCGTGGAATTCTTGGTTTCTATGGAAAATGGCCTCACCACTGAGATTTTGCTAATGTCAGGTTCAGGCTGTTCTTTGAAACCCTTGGCTGAGGAACAGGTGGCAGCTTGCTGAGCCCCCTCATTTCCTGGGGGACTAGAACAAGCCTCAGATGAACGCTGTGCAACCACTTCTGCCACCAGCTGTTCATCCACTTCTTCTGAGTCTAGAACAAAACACAAAAGCCGTCTGTTAAAAAGTGATCTTTTGGGCACTGGTGAATATTCTCCGTGAGCTGAGCCCACGCAGACCAACAGCGAGCTATTCTCTCTCTGCTTGTACTAAGCACCCCCAGGGTCCGGCAAGGATGGCACGGCGGCCTGAGAGGGGACGGCTGGACCACACTCTCAAGTGACTCTTTCCACCCCAAACGGTGCCTGTGTATTTATTACCCAAGGTATACAAATAGTAATTACACCCAGTAGAGCTGTTTAGGAAAAGGCCTTCTGCAAAGCATACTAATCCAATGTTAAAGTTTCGTGGATTCAAAACAACTGGTCTGGAAGCAGCTCTGGACACTGACAGCTCAGGCGCAGGGCTCTGCTCCAGCACTGACACCGTTCCCAGCCCCTGCCTGACAGCTTCAGGGTCCAGTTTTGTGCCGGAAGCATTTTAATCTTTGGATGTTAAAAATAAGTATTCTCTCTTCCCCAGAATAGAATTTAAATAACTGGACTGTTTTAAAATTAAATGAAAAGCTCATCGTGGCCTGCTCAGAATAACTTCTCTGCAGACTTAAAGACGAATTTGAAAAAGCAGATACAAGAAAAATGGATTTAAGAACAAACAGCCTTTATTTTATTAAGACACAAATCATAAAACAGTAACGTTATTTCTTCTTCAAAATCTCTCTCTAAGCTGGGCCAGGAATTCTCTCAAATCGTGTGAGGATTCAAGATCCTTTTAAATTGGGGTCTTGTTAGGAGAAACGCTGCGAACAGGAAGGTATAAATGAGGGTATTTCTCTAAAGCACAAACTAAGATAATGCTTTCCTGACTTAGACATCTGAAATTATAGCAGAGTGGCAGCAAACATGGAATAAATTGGTTATTACCATCGTTATCTCATGATTTAAGGGAAACTCACGCCTACCTCCTAATCTTTATCCAGGATCAAAGAACTGAGCATCACTGCAGTTGCTTTTTAAGGCACTCACACATCTTTGTGCACGACTCCTATGGATGGAACTAGGCAGTGGCTTACAGACTGTTCTGCACACGTGCTTCAGACAGTCACCAATGACCAGCCTGTCTTGTTTTTAAAGAGATATATAACCATTATTAATACTGCAATTTTCAAGACAGGTCTCAACACATGATAGCTGGGATTTAACATGAGGGGAGGGAGGACAAGCAATAGTGAAAACGCAGCATCAAAAACCCGGGGCTGCAAAAATCTACACGAACAGGCTGGGTTAGAAGCCAGGTGGGGCCTGGGCACTCCTGCTGGCACCCTAGTGTCAGTCGGTTGTATTTAAAAAAAATATATATATATATATCAAATCTTGATTAGATCACAGCACAGATAGTTATCACTTACATTTTTTGGTAGGGGGAGGTAATTAGGTTTTTATCTATTTATTTATTTAATGGGGGTACTGGGGATTGAACCCAGGACCTCGTGCTTGCTAGGCATGCAGTCTACCACTGAGCTATACCCTCCCCCCTAGTTATTTCACATTGAGCCACAGAGAGCGTTTAAGCAGGGGTGGAACAAAACCAGATCTGTGTTCCCATCAGCTCACTCCAGCTGCGATGTGCAGACGGGCTGGAAGGAGGTCAACACGGGACAAACAGGACCACTGGTGTGCTACCCTGGGGGCCTCTACGAGACTGGTGTTAATGCACAGGAAGTGCACAGTATCTGAGAAAAGGAGGTGAACTTGATGAGGCTTGGGGACAGGCCGGACGTAGGACTGAAGTAAAAGGAGGTATCAAAGATGACACGGACGTGTTCAGCTTGTGGAACCAGAGGATGGTGTCACTGCTTAGTGAGATTCGGGGCCACCAGCCAAAGAGCTTGGGGGCCATTGGAGTGGGGTTGTGAGGTCGACCTTTGACACTCAGGGCTCTTTGGGACCCTGAAGTAGACACACTGAGGAGGCAGTGAGTAAGCTCAGAGAGGTCTGGGCTGTGATAGTAACTAGAGCTGTGATGTACGTGCGATTTCTTTCATAGTCACTGGATACAACATAATTGTAAGTTATCTCCCCCCTACACTCTCATCTTTGAGCCCTAGCAATTCTAATTTTTTTACATAAGTCGATTATCTTCTTTTCTAAAAGTTTACCTAAAAAAGATTACTTGAATTTAAAAATAAAACTTGAAGTTCAACCACCTTTGTGAATTAAAAGAGTACTATTATTAATGATGACATCATAGTTGTATCGGAAAGCGCCCACTGTAGAGCTGCATCCTGAAATATTTGTGACATGATACCTGGAATTTGTTTTAAAAATACCCAAGCGACAAAACAAAAGAAAAAGGTGAGGGGATGATGAACGCAAGTCTGGGAAAATCTGGACAATTATTAATCTGGACAGTGGGGACATGGATGGCTCACCCTTGCGTGGGACGCTGGAAGCTGATGACAATCCAAAAGAAAAATTTCTTTTTTGTTACATAATTTCTCTCCCTTTCTCCTCTCCTTGCCATTGACTCCAACACATTTACCATCGGTGTCCTGCAAGGGAGCCCCGGGCACCAGTACGGACTCCTCTGTGTTCCTTCCCCACAGGCTGAGACAGGTTAAGGGGAAAGGGTGAGGCTGAGACAAGGAAAGGACAGTGTCTCCAACCCAGTGGTCCTCCTCTTGTAGCCCCATGCCTTCCCACTTCTTGGAATCTTTTGTCTTCATCTCCTGATTCCTCCACCATCATCCCAAGCCCCGCTGAGGCCAAGGGGAAACTTACAGAATCACCTGTCACTCTCTCCCAGCTATCAGTTCCCGCCCTAATCTCCTCCATTAGAAGAAGGCAGGGCCTTTTCCACCTCCTCCACATCCACCAGCTCTTCTAGACCCTCCCCTCTTCCCCATCCCCACCCTTCGCACCAGCTGGGGACAGAGGAGCAGGTCTCAGGGAGACCAAGCTCTAGCCCTGCCCAGTGCCAGCAACCTGAAACACCTGCAGCTCTGAGGATGAAAGGGTCTTCGTGGAATGGGGAAGGAAAACAAACACCCCTTCCCTGAATTCAGTCCCCAGCCTGGGGAGAAGACCCCCGCCCCCAGGCATTTCTTAGCCAGATGCCAGGTGAACAGCCATGCCCAGCCCTCCAGCCACTCCCTGCAGACCCCACCCACCGCAGGCCAGCATCTTCAGTCACCAGGAGAGAGCACTCACAGGGGTAGAGGCAGGGGCGGGAGGCAGCTGCTCACTGATTTAAACCAGTTTGGGGAGTTTGTGAACATGTGAAACAAGAAAAACACCAAACTTCTCATGTAACTCACAATGGTCCGTTTGAGTAAGATTTCACTGCGTTTACATTCTCTATCAGCAAGGTCCCAGTGCCAGCTGACCCCAACACCCAGTGCCGCCCTAAAACAGGACCGAAGCTGCCGGCATCGCACCACTAGTAACTTTCGGTAAGAAAAGAAACACCCACCGTGTCTGCGGGCTCATTCTGACCATGGCTGTCGGCCTATGTTTTCCTCTGAGAACCCTGTTACGTAACTGACCTCCCTCTAGTCAGCCCCCTGTCCCTACAAGGGTCCTGCAGCCCCTCAAACCTTCCTCCTGGGCGCTGACAGGCTCTCCCCCTGCAAAGAGCCTGGCTGAGCTTGGATGATTCTGACAAGCACAACGCTGCCTGGCGGCTTCGTGAACAGACAGAGATGAGATCAGTAGACGAATTCAAAGCAAACACAGAGGAAATCCAAAAATAGACCAACATTTCCACTTCTGCCGTGTCTGTTGCTGTTAACAAAACCCTTCCTTCCAACGAGCAGCCTCCCCCAAGTCTGAGACACTGTGTGATGCCCCCTGGATGCTCTGATCAGTAGGTTTCTTCCATGCTGATTCAGGATATCGATGACCCTCGTGTAAGAAGAGGTTTTCCCTCCCACTTTATAATACTTTAAAAGAAAAGGCACCGAATGCCAGAATTCTAGAGACTGGGGTAACAGCTTGACGTTCTGGTTGGCGCTCTGGTATTTTGAAAATATGCCGGGTTAAAATACGAGCTGATGGGAAACCTTGAAAGCCTTACAAGAGGGGAAATGCCACGATCACCAAATATTTTTGAAACTCAGAAATGTATGCAGCTCACACAGACTGAGAACCCGCGCCACGAGCTGCTTCCACATGGGTAATCTCGTTTGAGAGGAGATAAAACAGCAACTGCTCGGGAAACACTGTACACCAACAGTTCAGATTTGGTGTTTTTCTCAAGCATGCTTGACTTTCTCCCCTCCTCACATTGTAACTTTTTTGGCAAAAACTTCTCTGAAAGCTCCTTTTAGATCTGCCCGCCACTTCCTCTCCTTTAGCTGGGGGAGGTCCCTGTACGGGTTTCTAAATACAGGGTACGTAATAAAGTGACAGAGCTGTAAAGTTGGACAGACCTCCTGTATCTCGCAGACACACGTGCTGGCCTCCTAACCTCAAGATCTAAGCAGTCACCCACGTCTCAGAGACGGGCTGGGACTCTGAGGCGGCAGCCTTTAAACAATCTCTCTGAACCAACACGTGAAAATGAACATCTCCGCTGTCGTTCAGGAAGCAGGGTTCTGAGGTGAATTTTCAGAGGGTCCCTGAAGCCCCCTGAGACTCAATGGAAAAATTACACCGCCGCCTTCCCCAGGGGAGAAGACCCAAAGCCTTCTTCACAGCCTGGCCTTAGAATCCCCCGAGCAGAAGCCTCTGTATTCGGGACCCACTTTCAGGGGCCTCAAAAGGGCTCCTGATTGCTTGATAGTGACACTTCAATCCCCCCTCAAAACCACCAACCACCCTGAGGTTTAAAAACTCTCAAGCTACTTGGGGGAAAAACAGCTTAACATCAAAGAGTAAAGCTTGTCACCTCTGAGAACATTCCAAAGGAATGTTGCAAAGTGCTATTTTAAGCAACTTTAGGTGTGAACTAAATCTCTGAGAGGGAATGCTTGCTGAAACACAAATTTAAATTAGTCCATTTAAACAGAAGTCAGTCACTAGCTTCCCACGTGCTGATGTGAAGAGGGGCGTGGAGGGTGGGTGGCCGGGCCCTAAGGGGCACTGAACGTCCAGTGAAAGCTGGCGGGGTGGTCTTGACAGGGCACGGGGTGGCAGGAGGGGACGCCTGGACAGATCACCCCGTGGGAAACTGGACCTCCGAGGAGCAGACCTGGATGAGTGTGTTCCTTCTCTAGAGGGTGGTTTGGGTTTTGCGGGGCAGAGGGCAGCGTAAGGTCAGGAGGCAGCCACAGTCTGGCCCAAGTGTGCAGACCTTACTGGACAGCGTGGTTTTCTAGGGGATGCCATGCAATACCCAAATCACAAACCTCTTGCGTCATATTTACTGAGCCATTTCCTTCTCAGGAGAAGTCTTTGGGTGTCCCCAGAACAGCAACTTAAAAAAAAAAAAGTGGATGGAAACAGCAGTCTCTCCCTCACCAGCAGCCCCAGGGCAGCAGCACGCACGCGCGTGGGCACCTGCCCTCACCCCTCTCCATCTCCTCGGGTATCCCCACCTGGCCTTCTACCCTGCTCCTCCCCGATGTGACCTTTCACCCATCCCCCAAAACACACACTGGGTTGTTAAACTAATGACATGAACACTAAAGCCACACTACTCATCACATAAGTTTTGAGGGTTTCCAAATTTCCTTGTCTTTCTAATCACTGCTGTGATGAACACCTTTACGGACGCATCTTCACATCAGACAACTGTGGTACAACGAGGCCGGCCTTCGCCCGGGGTTCCTGGCACGGAGCTCCTGAGACCCTTGGAAGTTCCTGAGTGATGAGATTGTCCTGTTTTTTCCACAATGAGCCCTTTCTGACCACACCTGAGTGTAATGAGGTGTCTCAGGGTGGGGGCCCCTAGTGTCTAGATGGGGCTGGTCACCAGGAAGCCCAAAATCATGATTCAGAGGGTGGGAACTTGCAGAGGCTGGAGACTGGGTTCTAAAAAGTCCTGAAGGGTGAGATTCAGAAAGCTTCTGGGTTGGTGAACCTGTCGAGGTGCTGGAGGGGTGACAGGCCTGGAGAGGACGCGCAAGCCCCGTGCCTGCCCCACGCCCGGCCCCACGCGTCTCTTCTGTCTGGCTGTCCCCGACTCGCCTCCTTTACAATAAACCAGTAAACGTATTTTCCTGAGTTCTTTGAGTCACTGTGGTGAATTACAGAGGCTGAGGGAGTGGTCGTGGGAACCCCCAAATCTGTAGCCAAGTCGGGCAGAAGTGTGGGCAGCCTGGGGACCACCTGGGACGCACCTGGCACCTCAAGTAAGGACAGCCTTGTGGGGCAGAGCCCTTAAGCCTCTGGAGTCTGATGCTAACTCCAGGCAGCTAGCGTCAGACTAGGGCTGAACCGCAGGACACCCAGCTGGCGTGTCAACACTCAGAGAATCGGTGTCTGAAGACACCACATACTCAGTATCGAGGGAAAAGCCTCGTAAGTACATGCGCTATTTAGTCACATGTTCATGTATCTGATACGCTACAGGTTGGCCCCAGACAGCAGAGGGATACAGCCTCATCTGGCAGTAAGAACACAGGTCCTGCATCAGTGTGACGGAAGCAGCGGCTCGATTCACGACGCCCAGGGCTGATGGTCTTCACGAGGCACACCAAGCAGATTCTCATAAAACCAGGCTCTGCAAGATGTTAGGCAGTGCCCTCCCCACATCCTCCAGAAAAAGAACAGAGAGGAAGCTGCCCCACAGGACCGCTTAACCTCCCCTCAGTAGCTGTCTGATTCCAGCTCAATGACTAAAACAAAAACAATGTATTGGTCCAACAACATGAAAAATTATGTTTTGAAGTGGTGACTGGCATGGAAAGACGCTGGCTATATGCTATCAGACAAGTCGATTTCTAGAAAACTCTGGGACCAGAGCCTTCGCCTCACTTCCAGAATGGCTTAACCACGGAGTGTTGACTCACGTAACGATTCTCATGCAACAAACCTTGGATAAGCATTAAATCATCCCCGAATGTTACAGACATATAAACAAATGAGTGATATTGAGCCAATTCTCCCATCCGGAGGCCCAGAATCCTTTTTATTAAGCATAAAAATTTCTCCTTCCCCAAACCTGACTCCTCCTACCCCATCCGTCTTTGTCTCCAATTCAACACAGGACTCCTGCTCCAGCCCCGCCCAGCCCTGCCTCTCCTTCTCTTCCCAGACAGAAGGGCGGGCCTTACTACTGTTAAGGGCTGTTTGAGATGTGTCTCCCTCCTGGAGAATTCTTTCTCCATAATTGCACTGCTGTTGTAACTGTGCTTGGAGGCCCAGATATATGACTTTATTTCACACTCAAAACAACTCTCACCCCACCTTACAGGTGACAAAACCATGGTTGAGAAAGTTTGGAACAGAGAGAGTCAAGGAGCAGGAGGGAGGAGGCGGCATGGAACGTGGTCTAGGGCACAGACAGGTCTTGGCTCACCCATGCCACACAGCCCCCCAATTAATTCGAGAGCTGTCTTCATCCATCTGATTTCCTTTCACTCCCAGGATGACCCTGAGAAAACCCAAGTGGGACCACAAGCCCAGGAAGGAGGGTTCCAGGGTGGAGGCTGGAGGCTCTGGTCTGACACAGTCAAGCACACCTCCCTCCGGTGTTACATCCACAGAGTCACAGAGGAAGCAGAGGGACAGGGCTGCTCTAGGGACAAACCACTCGTGCCACGCTTCAGAGTGCGCACAACTGCGGTCCAGAACCCAGGTGACCAAGCCGGGCTGCACATCTCAAACAGGCGCAACTACTCCCACCTCCCTGCTCCATTCTGTCCTCATGGGGGGACCTGACCCCACAACCTCACACAACCCCGCAGGTGGTAATGTCTCGTAACTGGCAAAGCTCGGTCTGTCAGCTATTAGAACAGGACCCCTGGTTCCCAAGGCACTGGCCTGGATTTCTGAACTCAAGCCCACAGGGTGGGTCTCTGCTATTCAGGACTGCATGGAGGATCTGCAGAAAGAACACAAACCCGGAGGGCGCAGCAGTGACCGTGACGTTTTACAAACGTACTACTGACTGTCAGCCACAGGACTAAGAAAGCTGACACGAAGACCCAGTCTGGACGTTCACAGTCAGCACTCCCGAATTAGTTTAACGCCCTCAGCTTCACCAGGACCTGAAGCCCTGAAGTCAAATCACAGAATGATTTCTAAGATAACCATCTAACCAACCAGTCACAGGCCCTATGACCTGCAGCACACGCTGTGTTAGGTGTGAAGGGACCACAAATCAAGCACGGGGGGTTATAGTTCAGTAAAGGAGAGCCCCCTTCACGTGCAGAGCCCCTTCAGAGAACAGCCAAGCACTCGTCATGAAGGAGTAACCACCACCTTTGCAACACGATCGAAGCTCGCGTGTTCTGACAGAGTGCACGCTTCCACTGCTGGGCTCTGGTCTTCCCGCATCACCGGCTTCTCTTCCCTTTCAAAATGAGTTACTTCCTCTTTCAATCTGCCTCCACATTTAGCAAGAGAACTTTCTGGAAGCACTGATTCTATATTTTTGAAAGCCAGTGAGGGTGTATTTTAACGGGACCTCTACTGTGGACTTAGAAGCACGCTGGGAGGAGGTAAGAATGAACGGAGGCATCTGGGGTACAGGGTACAGCAGAGGCAAGGACAGGAGAGACTGCACCCGGCTCGGCGCTGTTCCTCCGAGAAGGAAGGTAAGAGCTGCCCCCGGAGCTGGCAGGAGCCGAGTGGTCAGATGCCGATTTCCTAACGGGGCACTGATGCCCTCTGACCCTGACAGTGTAGGACCCACGTTCTGTCACCCCTCAAGAAACAGGCAAACAGGCCCCCAGGTCACTTTAATTCCCCTCTCCATCCCAATCTTGGCTCATGCTCCTTTGGTAACAAGTGGGACAGTCTCTCCCCCGAAATGCCACTCACGGAGGAACACAGTACAAATATTCAACTGCATAAACTAGACTGTGGTAACCGGGGTGCATCTGCCTAGAACTAAGAATTCAGAACAAATAAACTACTTCACAGTTCATGATGGCCAAAGCACTTCCCTACATATCACCTCACCTGACCCTCCAATCAACCCTGTGAGAAAGGCAGAGCAGGGTTTGTTCATTCCACTTGAAAACAAGAAAACAAGGGGTGGGGAGGGTATAGCTCAGTGGCAGAGCGTATGCTTAGCCTGCACGAGGTCCTGAGTTCAATCCCCAGTACCTCCATTAAAATAAATAAAAATAAAAAAATAAAAACAAGAAAATGACATGATGGATAACTGTATGTTAACAAATTTGATAACTTAGACAAATTCCTAGAAAGACACAGAAACAACTGAAACTGACTCAAGAGGAAACAGAAAACCTGAATATATCTAAAATAAGATAAGAGATTGAGTTAGTAAATTAAAAACTCCTACCACCCATTCCCTCACACGAAGAAAGACCTAGACAAGACTGGTGAATTCTACCAACTACTTAAAGAAGAATTAATATCAACTGCTCACAAACTTCCAAAAACTATAGGAGGAGGAAACACTTGCCAACTCATTCTATCAGGCCAATATTACCCTGATGTCAAAAGCAAACAAAGACACCACCAAATACACACACACACACACACAAACTGCAGACCATATTTCTTATTGAAAACAGACGTAAGAATCCTCAACAAAATATTAGCAAATCAAATCCACCAATACATAAAAAGGAGTATACACCATGAATAAGCAGGATTTATCTCAGGAATGCAAGGTTGGTTTAACATCTGAAAATCATTTAGCACAGTATACCACAGCAATACAATGAAAGGCATAAACCACATGATCATCTCAATATATGCAGAAGAATTTGATAAAATTCAACATCCTTTCATGACTAAAAAAAAAAAATCACTCATCAAACTAGAAATAAAAGGGAACTTCCTCAACTTGATAAAGGACATCTATGAAAAATCCACAGCTAATGTCACACTTAGTGGTAAAAGACTGCTTTTATCCTAAAATCAAGAACAAGGCAAGAATGTCAGTTCTCACCACTTCTAATGAAAATAGTACTAGAAGTTCTAGCCAGACCAATTAGGCAAAAGAAAAAAAAAAATCCAGGTTGCAAAGAGGAAAAGTAAAACTCTATTTGTAGAGAATACAATTTTGTGTATAGAAAGTTCTAAGGAATTCACCAAAAAGCCCCCCAAAAACCCAACCTTGCTGAATTCAGCAAGGTTGCAGGATGCAAGATCAATATGCAAACATCAACTGGATGTCTGTACACTTTCAATGAAAAGTCCAAAAATGTAATCATGAAAACAATTCAATTTATAGTCGTATCAAAAAAAATAGTTAGAAACAAAGTTAACAAAAGAATTGCAAGCCTTGTACTCTAAAAACTACAAAACACTGTTTGAAAAAATTAAAGAAGATCTAAATAAATGGAAAGACATTCCATATTCATGGATTGGAAGATTTAACATTGTTAAGATGATCATACTCCCCAAAGTTATCTACAGATTGAACACAATCTTTATCAAATCCCAGTTGGATTCTTTGCAAAATTAACAAGCTGTTATTAAAATTCATATGGAAATGTAATGGGACCTAGAATGGCTATAATAACCTTGGGGAAAAAAGAACAAAGTTAGGATCGCTGCTTCCTGATTGCAAAACTTACTACAAAGCTACCGTAATCACGACAGTGTGCATAAGGAAAGGATCAATGAAACAGAATCAGAAGTTCAACCCTTACATCTATGGTCAACAGAATAAAAACCGAGTTACACACCCTTTAAATGGGTGAACTGTATGGCATGTGAATTCAATTTCAATAAAACTATTAAAAAAAGAAGAGAGAATGAAGAGACTCAGGGTAACAGAGCAGGAGCATGTCCCACAATCCTATAAAACATTCCACGACAGCACAGACTTACATTTCGGAAATGCTTTAAACAGTCTCTTACATGTGTCCCTTGTAGGAACATATATTTGAGAGAGTGGGTAGGTCTCACCATCACAGCAGTATGGAATTTTAAATTTTTCTTAAGGAAGCCTGCAACGTGCCGGATAAATTCTATTTATAGACAGAGGTGAAAAAATGACATCACTTCTCTTTCTGACAACAGACACAGCCAAGTATGTGAACCATCTTAGAGATATGACAACTGGCACCTTCAAAAGGCTTCTGTGTTGGGTGTTTTTTTGGTGGGGGGGTGGATGTTGCTTTTTTTTTTTTTAATTCTAACTTTTAACATTTGACTTCCTCCCAGAACTCCCTCACATTCCCTGGCTAAAACTATCTATTTGCTGCTAAGATGTCTGGGGAAGGCCAGGAGGCCTGGGAAGCAAGGTGGTCAGCTCCCTCTGGACTCTGAGCTCTGCAGGGGCCTTTCCCCCAGTCCCCTTTGTGTCCCCAAAGCAGAAGCTGAGTGCCCCAAACAGAGCTGATGCTCAGTGTCACTGCTGAGCAAGCGGCAGATACACAGAGGACCCCCTTCTCACCTGACTGACTTTCATATGGAAAATGTAAAGCACAGCAGTGATCAAGCCTTCAGCTCTCCGCAACAGTGGTGACGGGTAACGCCTGTTCTTCCTTTGCCCCTTCCCCTTTGAAGACCCCTCCTCCTAGCAATGTCTGCCATGGTCCCCCCTCCCACCCTGCTCTCCCTGCCCCGGTCCCCCCTCCCACCCTGCTCTCCCTGCCCCGGTCCCCCCTCCCATCCTGTTCTGCTCTCCTGTGTGTGTGAACCAAGGGCTTTGGGGGGAAACAAGTGTGACTGGCACTACGCCACCCCTTTCTACTAAAGTGGTCTGACCCGAGGGGGCTGTTAATCAGGCATATTTAGCATTTAGGGCAAGTGCCCAAAATGTGAAGGGTTTTTGTTTTTTGTTTTTTGAGTTTCGCATCTCTGAGTTCTGGGTCCCTCTGATTCCCCCAAAGTTGAAATATATTTTGTATCTGTACATTCTCAGCTGCCCAGACAAGGGCCTCGGCCTCAAAATGGCATAGAACTGGACACACTGCAGTATCCTGGGGGCAGGACACCGGGACAAGGAGGCCTTTTCCAGGCCCACTGGGTAGACCCGAAGGGTGGGCTGCAGCGATCCCACTCCCCTGACAACTCTGGGGCCCCAGGTCACCCAGAGCCTGGGAGTGACCAGGGGCTTCCAAGCGGGTGAGTTAAGACAGTCTCGGTATGTCGTGAAGGTTAAGATGTCACTGCTTAAGGCAGAAAAACACCCCCCCACACACCCTGCCTGAACCCAGACAACAAACTAACTGTCCAAACCTCCTCCTCCCCACCCTCCAAAAAACCCGCCAAACTAGAACATTACCCGGAAGCTGGGGGTCGGGCTGGGTGTCATTTACTTGCTTTTTGTAAGAGACGGGGGGCCAGGTGCCAGGCTGTCCTCCTGAAATAAACTTCTAACTTCTGAGAGGCTCATGCTAACATACAAGACTCTGCAGGTAGAGAATATTCCAGAAAGTCGCTCTAAACTGAACAAGCTTGTACTAAGGATGAAGAAAGTACTTCAAATTTCCAAACCAGCGCCCTGTGCTGTTTTGCTTAAAAAGAGTCCAACCCCGCCCTCTGAAGGCCAAGGTTACACGGAGATAAGAGGGTGGGGCCCACTAGTCAGGAGGATCTGCCCCCCAGGACACAAGTCCTCCCCAGGAGCTGAGCCAACAGTGTGAATCCGGCTTCTCTCCTCACTCAGGAGTGCTGCTGAGCTGTCTGAAGCCACGGTTCCAGAGCCTTCTGCCCCATCCCCAGCACGGCGAGGAGAAACGGGCTAACTGAACCCACAAGGAGGACTTCACTCTCGGCTGCCTCACCACCATAAAGCACATCTCTCTGGGGATAATTACTCCACGATTCAAAACACCAACTGCCTCTCTCACAAAGCAGCAACCGCCCACACAGGGCTAGGAAGCTGACACAGGATAAAGAGAAAGCAGTGGAACGCTGGGCAAGAGGGGAGCCTCCAGACAGAGCAACGAGACGCCCCCAGAACAGGATGGGGACCCTGGCTGAAAGCACATCATTTCTTCCCCCTCTTCTGCTCCCGCACCCTAAGAAGAGGGGCAGAAGGAAGGGGTGGGGGAGGCAGGGCAGAGGCCCCAAAGGAGGAGAGTGACGGGCTTGTGGCAGCCAGCCTCCAAGATGGTCCTGGAGGAGTCCCACCTCCTGGTATTCACGCCCTTGGACCCGTGGAACCGAAAGGGTACTGTGGAGTAACAGTGCGACTTCTGAGGCTGCCATCAGCGACACTGTAGCTGCCACGCTGGAAGACCACTCAAGCAACCCCGCCGAGAGAGGGGTCCACCCGTGCGGTCAAGAGCTGAGGCCCCCCGCCAACAGCCGGCATCAAGATGCCAGACATGGGGGAGCTGCCTGAGGAGGGGTCCTCCAGCCCCAGTCAAGCCTTCAGATGACTACAGAGCCCCAGCCAACGTCGTGACTGCGCCCTCACAGCAACCCCAAGCCGGACCACCCAGCTAGGCTGCACCCAAATTCTGGACCTATGAAAACTATGGGAGATAACAAATGTTTATTGTTTTAAGCTGCTAGTGAGTTGTGCGGTCATCTGTCATGCAGCAGGAGATAACTAATACCGCCCTCTCAGAAAGCACTCTTTCTTCTCCAGAATAGGTGCTTGAGTCCCAGAAGGCTGCCCACATCTCCCTGCACCTGCCTGTCCTCACCCACGCCCGATGCACAGGTGGAGCGTGAAGCCGGAGACATTATGGAACGTGTCCATTCCATCTTTACTCCTCACTGAGGAGCTGAAGCTCAGCATTAAGGCAGCAAAATGTTTTCAATCCAAAAGCACTGCTGACCCAGAGACGATTTCCCCTATTCTGACTCCATGTCTAAATGGTGCTGCAAGTTTCTGATGCTCAAAACTCATAAAATACACTTTATACTTCATACATTATACATGTCAAGTTAACACACGTGGAAGACGTAGCCTCTGATTTCTTTTTAAAATTAGTATCATTTAACAAGACACTAAAGATGTTTTCCCCCATCACATACTCTGTCCTGGCATCATTTTAAGAACTTTTATTCCTTTTGATAAGTCTTCTCTGAATTCAGTAAAGAGAGAGATCCATACATTCCCTGCAGAGAGAATCTTGTGGTGGGAAATCTTTTGGTGGCGATGAGGACTTTGTTGTCATGATTTCCAGCAAAGACACAGGGAAGAGCCTTAGCCTGGACTGGCTAAGACATTGTTTGTGCCTGCCAAACAGGTCCACCAAACTACACATTCCCCCCCTCAAATTACATTTCTCATTGGTGAATTAATGAAGTACTCCATTTGGTTATTATCCCCTTACAAGTTTGGCCACCATCAATCTAACCCCTGAGGACCCAATCATGTTTGCATTGAACCCACAAAATTAGGTTCATGTCTACGCAAAGGTGAGGGTGAGATCTTGAACTCACCAGCATGGTCCCTCGCTAGGCCCAGTGTTAACAGCGGACAAGTCAGCAACTCTCAGTTATCAAGTTCCCACAGAGATGGCTGTTTGGGGTGGATAAGCCATGATCTTCCCATCTCTAATCTGAGTTCAGGAGACCGTAACAAAATGGTTTATATCCATTCACAGGGGCTTCCTGTGAATGGCAGTGCTGGTCACTCAAAAAAGATATCATGACTGCCCTTTAAATGTTTCAGTGGCTTTAGATCACATCCAGTTTTTAGGTGGAACATTAAATGGTAGCAACATAATTTGAGAAGGCTTGCCCCCGACACCTCCCACCCCGAGAAAATGCCTCCACCGCCAGAAACTCTCAAAGTAAGTGATACTGTTTTATTTGACGCTCAGGTAAGCCCCAGACTGGGAAATGCAAGTCTGAAATGAGTTTAATCATTGCAACACTTAAGATGGTCTTGAATTTACTATTCATCTGCAAAGAACGATACTGCTTTGACGGTTACTAAAATCTTCACTTCTGGCAAGGCAGATTTTGCTCCGCCCCCTAGTGTTTTATTCAAACACTGTGGTTCTACATCCTCTGAGATCTCTGCTGGGAAAACTATACTTTTCCCCCATGAGTCCACTCCCTTTGGGTGGAGCGCCGTATAGAAGTGAGGTGCTCCCTCCTCGGGTCATTTACTAGTGTAAGTAAAGCAACACAGAAACACGGCCTGACCCCACTTACTAACTGGTAGGACTGTCCAAGCTGAGGGCTACAAACATTCAATGGTTGGAGGAGGGGAGGGCGGAAGTGGACTTGTATCATGCTACTGAGGTTTTCAAGCCCTAGACATTTTATAAAAATAGAATCATAAAAGTAAAAATAAAATCAAAAGTGAAAGAGACAATCGCACCAAAAAATTAAAATCAAAAATAAGAGCATCAGCCTGGGATGTTACCCAAGGAGCCACATGGGCTGAATTATCAGACTAGGTAACAGTAAGGGTTCTTAGTCCCACTGTTTCTAGGAAACTCTAATGATGCAATCCCTGTGGTAGGGGGCAGGGAAAGGATGTTAAAATCTCTCAGGAGAACCATGCTTATAGATATGGTTCATACTGGAACTCTCCAGTAAGTACCTCATGAAAAATGTTTGTGTAGTATTTGCTTGTATGTGTAGCCCAAAGCTTTAGAATCAAAAATCTAACACTTATATTTTAATGAGATCTCCATTTTAGGTCTTATATGCACAGAGTCTACAACAATCCAATACAGACACCATGTCAACCACACAGTGTACACCAACAATATCCCATAGTAACAATCAGATTACAGATTCTCAAAAGTTACATTAAAAACACTTAATGGGCAAAAGTGAAAAAGTCTGTATCTTTGTACTTCCAGCAAATGATTCCAAAATTTTCCTCATTCTTCCCTAATTTCCTTTTTTTATCAGATCTTTTAGTTAACTGACAATGCGGTAGAGCGACAGAGCAAAACATCTGTCTGGGAGGGAGACAGCCAGCCAGCCCAAACCAGCCTCTCCCTGAAGCCTTACCTGAATGGCTCCCAGCACCCATGGTTCATTTGTTAATTAATCAGGTGTAGCCTTGTAGCTTTTTAAAAGCCATCACCCCAAATCACTCAAACTTCACAATTTCATCAAAATTGTCATAGGCGTGTATCTAAGTCAGCAAACTTTTCTATAAAGAGCCAAAGGGTAACTACCTCAGGCTTCTGCCGGCCATTTGGTCTCTGTTCCAGTCCTCAGCCCTGAAACCTCAGTGCAAAAGCGGCCACAGACAACATTTAACTGAGCGAGCGTGGCTGCCTTCCAATAAAACTTTATTTGTGGGCCCTGAAGTTTGAATTTCACATCGCTTTCACATATCACAAAGTATTTTTTTCCCCAACCATTTAAAAACGTAGAGACAGTTCTTAGCTCTTGGGCAGAACAGTAAGAAGCTGTAGCAGGCCAGGTTTGGCCCATGAGTTGGCTGATGCCTGATTTAGACGAACCCAAACTGTGTCAACAGCTCTGCAGTCTCCCCAGGCATCCAGCAGTAAATATCTACGGATTGATCCTGTTTATCTCTCCCCTGCTATTCTGGAGTATGTGTTTGAAATATCTAGGCAATCTAATCAGCACATCAAACGGGGGAGTTGTTCCTAGGGCACAGGAGAGCTTCAGCCTGAGTTAAAATTCTCTCCCTCAAAGAAAGGTAACAATCTGTAAATAAAGGGGTGTGTGCATGCTGGGGGAGGCCTCAATTAGCAGACATCCACTGCAGCTTTTATAATCTAAAATACTGGACAAAACCACAGTCCATCAGCAGAAAAAAAAAAAAAGGGATGAACTTGAGATTGTACCTCTTTCCTAGGTAGGCGACGTCTCCTCAGTGACACACCTCCCAGCAAAGAGAAAGAGCAGTGACACCAGCAACTTAAACATCCCTTTCGGAGAAAGGCAGACAGATAGCAAACACAGAACTACTGGCCCAAACACTATAGCCACCACTCTCGTATATCCAAGAAACCTCTCTGGCTATAGTTTTATTTTGCCAGTTAGTCTGAAACTGGCTTCTATCTGTGGCTTAAACAAAACTCCACAACCTCGCCCACGTCTAATTCCTAGGATGGCATACAACTCTAGAGTTATTACAGGCGTACCTCGGAGATGCTGTGGGTTTGGTCCCAGACTACTGCAATGAAGTGAGTATGATGTGCAAAATGAGTCACTGGCACTGTTTTTGGTTTCTCAGTGCATAAAAAAGTTATTTTTATATTTTTCTGTAATTTATTAAGTTTGCAATAGCACTGTCTTAAAAACAATATATATATCTTTATTTAAATACGTTTTATTGCTAAAAAAAAAAAAAAGATAACTATCATCTGACAATGCAGGAGTTGCCACAAACCTTCAATCCATAAAAAATGTAGTATCTGCGAAGTACAATAAAATGAGATATGTCTGTATAGCATTCAGATACTTTTAAGTCCCTAAAAAGCGTCCAAAAAAAAGAAAAGCGTCCAATAAAAAGAAAAGTAACCCAAAATAGATGAAGATGTTTCCGTGAGTCCAAAGAACTAGATGGAGGCCCTGGGTACAGATGTAAGGCCACACATCTGAGGGCCCTGACACACCAGGGAGCCAGGATCTTTTACGTGTGTTAACTCTGACCCCCTGACTGGGTAACAACTCACAGATCAGCCCCACAGAAGACACAGTCTTATACAATCTACCTGCTGTCCCACCGTTCTCTAGAACCACAGGAATATAAAAGACTAACTTTATCAGGAGCTAAATAATCAACAGTTTGGGGAGAAAGAGAACCATTGAGGCCCAGAAATTAGACTTCAACATTAGACTCTGGGAATTTTTGCCCACTGATATCTTCCTTGATTAGACCTCTGTCTGTCTTTTTTTTTTTTTTTAAACAAACAAATAAACAAACAAAAACATTTTCTGTGTATATATGAAAAGGCCATCATCAACAGGGCTCTGGACCAGGACTAGGTGTTGGGTTGAAGAAGTCTGAGAAGGCAGGATACTACCAGGCTGATGGTCTTTATTTAAAGACTTTAAACTGAAAGATTTCACAATACTTAGTGGTTGTTCCCTAGTCTGTACCCCCGGCCATATACATGGTCTGCAATTACGATCTACTCCACAGAACTTTCCTGGTCCATGATTCTCAAAAAGGAAAACTGCTAGAGAGAGTGAAGAAGGGAGTATGAGCTAGAAGTTACCAAAACTTGTAAAAATGAGTCAGTGGCACAGAAGGGACCACCTGGGTCCGTATGGCTCTGGGGGCCTGGGCCATACAGGCCTCTATTCAATGAGCAAAGAATGTGTCAGGATGAATCAGGCTACCAGCTGACCGAGCAGTGAGGGAGGGGGAGGCCAAGCTGAGCAATTCAAAGAGGCTTTCAAACAGCTACTTAACGTATCCTGTAAGCTTTATTTAAATTTGGTCACAGAACAGTTCTTTCAGGCTTTCAAATCTCCCTTCTGATCTGCCAATCTCAAGAGAAGAAAAGGGAAGCTGTGAAGTGGCCTCTTACGTCACTGAGACTGCTACAAGGCAGCCCTCCAGCAGGAATCGTGCCTGTTCCCAGGAGGACTCTGCCCCCGA
The DNA here is from genome assembly GCF_048773025.1 of Camelus bactrianus. Lineage (NCBI taxonomy): Eukaryota > Metazoa > Chordata > Mammalia > Artiodactyla > Camelidae > Camelus > Camelus bactrianus. Next base: position 30,185,121 of record NC_133564.1, on the reverse strand, counting down.
ATCCTCAGCAGGGAAGCCCAGCATCGAGCTCACCACCTTGAAGCAAAACCAGCTCACGAAAAGCTGATGTCATCGCCCCAGTAATTCTAGCTCCGTCATGAAGCCCAGAGCCCCACGAGGAAGTTACTAAGCAAGAAAGCACAATAACTGTTGGGAGAATAAAGACATCCATCCTACAGTTCCTTCTCCAGACAGCAGCCAGTTAGCCTTTGAAAAAGGAAGTCAAAACACGAGCCCTGTCTGCAAAGCCCTCTGCCGTGGGCTGAACTGTGTTCCCTCCAAAAGATGCGCTGAAGACCTAACTCCCCGCATCTGTGAATGTGACCGCATCGGGAAATACAGCTGACCCTCGAACAACGCAGGGGCCCCCCACCCCAGCACAGTCAAAAACCCTCCACACCAGCATACGCGTGGACCAGCACAGTTCGTACATGTGTTGTTCAAGGGTCAACCGTAGTACCTTTGTAGATGTAGTTAAGATGAGGTCCACCTGGATTAGGAAGGTCCCTAAATCTAGTGACTGGTGTCTTTATAAGAAAGGCACAGAGACACACAGGGAGAAGCTGGCCATCTAATGAAGGAGGCAGAGATGGGAGTCTCACTGCCACAAGTCAAGAACACCAAGAAATGCTAGCAACTGCCGGAAGCCAGGAAGAAACAGGGAAGAATTCTTCCCCAGAACCTTTGAGGGGAGCAAGGCCCTGCCAACACCTTGGTTTCAGACTTCTAGCTTCCAGAACTGTGAGAGAATAAATTTCCGTTGTCTTAAGCCACGCAGTCTGTGGCACTTTTTATGGGCAGCCCTAGGAAGCAAACGCATCCTCCAGTGACTTCCTCTCTGAGTCAGAAAGAAAATCAAAGCATCGCTATGTTAAGGTCCAGACGTCCCTGGACCTGCATGACTTCAGCTTCCACTACTCCTTGCCTAGTCACTGCAGCCACCCTGGCCTCTTCCCGGGGCTCCAAACATGCTGCCACCCTGCCACCAGAGGGCCTCCCCCTGTCGCAGGCAGGCGCTGTCTCAGACTTTAGCAGGTGCCAGTCTCTCTGCTGAGAAAGCTCTCTGGTCAGGAACCTGCCCAGCCGTGCCCCCCATCATCCTTCCCGGCTCTGCTCAAGTCCCCTGATCAGGAAGGCTCCCCCTCATCTGCCTTCACATCTCCTACCCGCACCACATACGCTCAGTTCCTCCTTCCCCTGCTTTATCTTTCCCCTCAACACTGAAGACAAGCTGACATATGGATTTTGCTTCCCCTCTGAAAGCGCCATCTCCTTCCACAGCGCTTGCCTGGTGGGCACGGGACTGCTTCCCTGCGTTCTATTAACTGAACGGAGAGATAAACTCCATCAGCACTGGTGACGCTTAACTCAGAACTGGCCGGGTGACAAAAATGGTTTTTACTAACAAAGGGGAAGAGCAGCAGCTTCTGGAGGTGAAGGGCAGGCTCAAGGTTGGGCTGAGGGGCCGGGGTTTCCCGGGGACTTACCACCATCCCTGGGGGATGAGGAAGAGGTAAACAATTCTGCAACAGCCTCTTAAGATTCCTCTTTATCTAAAAAAGGCAACACTTACCTCTAATTCTTGTCTCCAGCTACACTCTGGAGAAACGTGTGAAGCAAATCTAAGCATTCCTCCACCTTGGCGTTACCACACACGTTTTTTGTTTTTCAGGGGCTGAGGGGAAGGGCCTAGCAGGAGTGTTCAATTAATGATAATCTCATTCTGCAAACGTACAACCTATTTCAGGAAGAAAGCCTCTGACCACCCCACTTGTTTTTTGTAAAAACTAACAAAAAAAAAAAAAAATCATTTCAAATAAACCAGCAGCTTTCAAACAGCTCCTGCTCAGGAAGGAGACAATCTCAACCTTTTCAAATGGCCCTAAGTGAACACTTTTCTTTCCCTCATTTACATTTTCAAAACTTTAAACAAAACAGGCAGAAAATGAAAGTCTTTACCTTGGGTTTTGGCCCCAGGGCCTGCCAGTCCCAGCTGTGAATCACAGGAGTCCTTGAGCGGCGATCTGATGGGCGTTTCAGCTTCAGGGGTCTCAAAATTACCTTCAGAATCCGAGCTGCCAAGGGGGAAAAATGGGGAATTACCACTTTCAACGGTATTTCTGACACCTTTTAGAGCCTCCACATCCACAAAGGCTAACATCCAGTATTTTGGCCTAACTTTACAACCCACGGGCCCTCGGTGTGGACTGGCCGGTGGGAGCTGCTGTGGATTTTCCTAACAGGGCCCTCCTCCGGCTTCTGTCTGGTCTCCGTCTCCCTGAAATCTCCGTCCTCCAGAGTCTTTCTCCAGCACCCTTTATTTTTGAGGTCATCCTTCCCTGTGACATCCCCCTAAAGCACTTTGCAACAGACTCCTTTTCTCCCAAGAGCCCTTTCCTGGAGGTTTAAAAATTAAGATTGCCCCCTCACCCTAAAAAAATTAAGCCAATTCTCTCGCCAGGATGCCTTTTTCTTCCGCAAGCCTCTACCTGGTTGGAATTCACTCGGCAGGAGGCCGAGAATGCTGTCACCTGCCTTCCGCAATCTTACGGGTGACAGACAGCTCAGTAGAGACCACCATTTCTCACCAGCTGCCAGAGGCCTGTCATCACGCGACCTTCTTTACTAAGGGTGCATATATGGGACACAGTGGGGCCCCAGGAAGGCCTGGGAGTGACTTCTTCCCCACAAGGGAGGGCCCCAAGTTCCACAGGGTGTGATCCACGATTGACTCGTGTGTGTGTGTGTGTGTGTGTGTGTGTGTGTGTGTGTGTGTGTGTGTTGGGGCGGGGGCTGGGAGGTTCAAGCTTAGAGAAAGTGACCGAGGCAGACGGGGATGCGGAGGGACTGCAGATGCTGGGTTAGGTTCAGAAAGCTCATACTGAAATGGAGAAGGGCTGGGGGAGAAGACACCCGGGAGGACAGAACATCCTGAACTTTCGAATGCACAGCGGGGACCTGGCTACAGGCAGGGACGCAGCATTGCCATGAACACGGTTACGCGGGTGGCGACCACAAACACGCACACAGAATGAGCCGCAGATGGATGGATGGCAGCGCGTGTGCATCTCGGCAGGAACGCGTGTACTTGCCTGAAACTCAAGGATTTGGTCTCGGCTTGCGAGTCCTCCTCCTCGGGGTCGCCCTCGGGCCCTCGGGCCTCGTCCTCTCCGGCACCCCCGCCGCGCACCGCGGACCACGTCCATTTCGCCCACTGCACGGGGGACAGGATCTGCCAGGGGCTGAACGCCATGAGCGCGGCTCCTCCGGCTCCGGCTCCTAGGAGGAGGGGAAGGGGGAGAGCCTTTTTTCCCTTTCAAAATGGAGGGAACCGGTGACAGGCGCCTGGACGCGTTTCCAGCGGAGGCGCGGATGTGGTTAAACGAGCGCCGTCGGGGGCGCGGGTGGAGCGCTTCCTCTCGGCCGGCAAGCTGCGCCGCTTCCTCCTCGTCCTCCTTGCGGAACGCGCGGCCGCGGCGCCCCCGCGTCCGGCGACTCCCGCGGGGGAAGATGCCTCTCCTGGGGCCTTCCTGGGGCTGGGGCCCGCGGCGCCCGGCGGCTCGGCCTTGGCGGCTCCGGGGCTCAGGGTCCGGCTGCCCGGCGGCCCGGCTCCCGCCTCCCCGCCGGCCGGGCGCGCATCAGCTGCGGCGGAGCCGCACCCCAGGAGCCGCCCCCTCGGACCGTACTATTCGCGCGCGCCCGCGGGGGCGGCGGCGGCGGCGGGCCTTTGAAGTGCGCGGCTTGCCGGCCGGATCCCCCCGCCGCGGCGCCAAGCTGGTCGCGCCCGCACTGCGGGAAGGGGCTTCCCGGCTGCGACTCTGGCCGCTGGCCGAGGACCCGGGCGCCTCTAACAGCTCTGCCCGCGGCCGCAGCGGGGACGGTCTGTTTTCCGGCTCCGTGCACGCTGGCCTGTTCCTCCTTCCCTTTTTATTATTATTATTTTTTATCTTGCCACCGCTACTTAATGGCGTGGGTGATACTGGGTCGCAGAGAAGTTTAACCCCTTTTTGTAAAAAAACTTTGAGGTCGCAGTGGTGGGTGTTTTCCCCTCCCTAGTAGTGACCGCCTGGAAGAATTCAGCCGGTTCACCTTCAACCCCATCACTCCTAAGATTTGGAAATCCCTCAGCAACGCTGCAAGAGAAGCCAAGGACTGGAACTGTGGATGCTTTGTCCCTCCCCAGTCCGCACAGGTGGATGCGCCGTGGCCCGGCCTTGGGTAAAACAGGCGCTAAATTACCCTGCGAAATGACAGCCTGATGGGTTCCTCGTTCTTTTTGACTCTTTCTTTTCATAACTTCTAAGTCTTTGATTTCCGACTTCGTTTGCTGCTTCAGAAGTCAGCCAACAGGCCTGGTGACGGCAGCCTTCAAAATAAACACCCTCTATGGCTGAAGGCAGAGGGAAATAGAGGTCTCTTCGAGTTTTCTTCATTTTCCATTCAGGGATTCCACTTTGGCCTTGCCCTGCTCAGAATCAGCAATGCACCAAGTGAAAGGACTGCCTCAAACATCCAGGCTTAATGATCTTGCCTGAATAAGGAGTTCCGAGTTAATTTCCAGAGTTGCAGCCAATCTGTGGGGTGGCTGCAGGTTCCCATAGAGAAAGCAGCCCCAGAATTTAGGAACAGTCAAGCTGAAGGTGCCAAAGAGACGTCTCCCCTGGAAGGGGTCGGCATGCATACTGCTGATGAATCATGGCTGTCTTACACATTCAATAATAAAAACAAAAGCAAAAATAATGCAAGATACGGCGTGGCAGGTACTCTTCCCATAACAGAAGGGCAGAGGTTTGTCTTTTGAAGTCTAGACTAAAGGGTTGGGTTATCTGGATGCTTTAGAATTCACTCAGCCCCTTCCCAGAGATAAACACATCACAACTGTCACAACTGTCACAACTTCTGGGGACTACAGAGATGTGAAATAAACAGGAGTCGGTTTTTGTTTTGTGTGTGTGTGTGTGTGTGTGTGTGTGTGTGTGTGTTTTAGGTCTACATGAAAGAACCCAAACACTATCCAACTGTTATTATTTTTAGGTTTATGGCTCATCACATAAACCTTCAGATTATTTATAAGGACCCCCCAGGTTCCTAGGTCTGACACAAGTGTTTTGCTGCTTGGAAATCTTATGACCCATGTAAATCAGTAATTGCTATATACTAGATCCTGTTCATTCTTCCTCCTGAATAGCCCTCCAAGCTTTTCATTCCTCTGCATCCTGGCTGTGTCTGACAGTCCCTGCAGTCCCATTTTTCATAGAGCTACTGTAAATGTCTCCCAGCTGGTTCCACCTCTGAGAGTTTTCTCAGCTGGGGTCGCCCTTGCCTGGTTGCTCTGTGACTTGTGCTCTAGTCTTGCCGTTCCTCTCCCCTCTATTCCGGCCTTTTGGAATCCTAGCTGTGATCACTAGAGAACTGGTTCTGAATCGTGTTTATGTCCAGGAATCAACGGGGGTGCTTCTTGATCAAGACACAAATCCAAACTGCCAGCAGGATCTGCAAATCTACATTTTTTACCAAGTGTCCTGGGGAATTTTTTTCACAGGAGAAATTTGGGAAACAAGGACCAGCTTTAGCCAATGGATTGCTGCTTCCAGAACAATCTCCCTCTTGCCTGCAGAGTTTTGCACACCTCATCCCCGCCCCCTCCACCTCCAGTCTCTAGACCTTGACTGCCCAGACTTCTTCCTCACCCAGCCAGAGTGTCGGCTCTGGGAAAGCAGGCTGATTTCTCCCTGCTTTCCACCATTTCTGTACCCAGAACATTCATAGAGGCTTTTACCGTGGCCCTTAGATAGCTGTGAAAGGGGGGCACTGCTAATAGTTACACCAGGACCACAGACATAAACCAGGACGTCCCAGGATGTAAGGTCACCCTACACTGAGCACAGTATATATTGCAGATCTGCGTATGTGACTGTCCCACTTCTGGACCATAAGCTTCTAACCAGCAGGAACCACACTGTATTTATTGGTTTATTTTTGTTTCCCCAGAGATCAGGACAGGGCCACACCCTCAGCAGGGTATTCAATAAATGTGCAGAAAAGCAATATTGTAGGTTACAAATAGACCTGAGAAGCTTGGCTAGGGTGACATAGATTCCTTAAGCCTGACTCTTCCTGGGGAAATCAGGATTTTGAAGCAGCACAGAACAGAACGCATACGAGTGATGACGCCGGCAAGACAAAGCTCAGCGTATACAGCAATTTCTCGAAAATGGAGAAGCAAAGGCCTGGGTTTCTGAAAATCCATCCTCTGCAAGCTTTCGAACTTAATGTGAACAGCAGTAAAGTAATTACTCAATAGCTTTAATTGATTTTTTTTCTCCAGAAGTACAAATAATGAGGCTAAGCGATATACCAATTTCCCTGTAACTCTGGGAAAGAATGGGCGATGTTTGACAACCAAGGTAAATCTTTTTGCCGCTGCACTCTTAGCCTCACGGAGCAGAATGTCTGCAAATTCCTGACCAAATGGCACGTCTTGGTTTTGGAAATGACCGTAAGCAGAGGAAGGGCCCAACTGTTCTCTTTCTTCCTGTGCTTCTTGCCCTTCGCAGAGGCTTTGGATCAATACACCATGAAAATCTAAAATGACACTCCTTGAAACACTCCACGGTGGTGGCAGGGCCAGCCACACACCTTGCTGCTAAATGGATGCTCCAGAGAGGTCTGCAAAATGGGTCTCTTTGGTAAAACAAACAAACAAACAAAAAAAAAACAGAATAAAATATATGAGTCAGCAAACTCTCACACAAGGAAATTATCCACTTAGTGGCTTGGCTACAGGGAGAATGCCCGTGGGAACGCAGCAGGAGGGGAGGGCAGAGGCAGGGTGGGGCCTGATTGCTGGGGAAGGATCCGCACACCTGTTATGGGGGAGACCTTAACTCAAGTTGAACTTGACCTTGTAGTGGGGGGAAGTGACAAGGCCTGGGTAGTAGCTGTGTCATCCAGAAAACACTGCTGTGGCTAAGGGGTGACCTGACCCAGTTTTTGGAGCCCATCTAACCATCACCCAAACCCTGAATTTTTTTTCTTTAATGGAAGTACTGGGGATTGAACCCAGGACCTCGTGCACGCTAAGCACGCGCTCTACCACTGAGCTATACCCTCCCACCACAAACCCTGGATTTTATAAGCCATCTTCCAAGCTTTCCTGTTCTTACTAATTTAAGTTGTTTTAAACCTTGCAGAGGCCAACATGGTGCAGGGCAAACAGAAGACATTTGTACGCCTGCGTGGCCCAAGGAGCCTGGATGGAGGGGAGTCACTGGGCTTTGGAGCAGGTAAGTTACATTTCCATTTAGAAAGATCATTCCGGCAATAATCTGTGGCCTGGGGTGGAAGAGGTGAAACCTGGAACTGGCCTCCTTATCTTCCACTCCTCTTGTTCAGTAAGTGTCGGAGTGGTGAGCAGTCCACGCACGATGCGGAACCTTTTACAATGGAAGGAAAAGGAAACTGCTTCTGCAAAGAAAGAAGATAAGCATTTCCGACAGCCGGTGAAAAGAGAAGGCCTGTGTGTGAGAGGCGACCTTGAGGGAGAGGAAGAGGCTGGGAAGGAGGCTGGGACCGGGATGGCATGAAGGGAATCAGAGATAAAGTCACCACCGAGAAAGCAGAAAGGGTGGGCAGGCAGGCAAACCCATCAACTTATCTGTATTTTCTAACAATTTAAGAATTTGATGAGCAGAACATACACCTAATTCAATTAGGATTAAATGCCAGATTGATGATGTAACCAAAGTGGCCGGGCAGCTCTGAAGGGCTGAGAAAAAGCACTGGCCCACGTGAATTGAAACAGCAAATGGCAGCTAGATTTAGGTGCCTCATCAGAACCTCCCCATCCTGCGTTTTGAGAGTCACCTGTCGCCTGGATGAGCTTTGAAGACGTGGTAGGGCGTTCCTGGCATGTGCTTTCACCGTCAACCTGATCACTGAACGTTCTCTCCTCGCCCACCAAGCTAAACACCCTCAACCCTTAACTTGTTTCTTCTTGAATATTTAAGCGCAGAAGGACTCTAAGATGTAATGATAACTGTACCTTACATCAGTCGAGTTTCATCCGACCCTAACACTGAGCAGGACCCTGTGGGACTCCCCTCTACAACTCTTGCCTCTTGTTTATAGAAAAGCTGACGTCGCCCAGGCCTCCCTGAGTCACAGAGGAGCAGCTCAAGTTATTGATCAGGACAAGCCTGCAGCACTGGGGGGTGGCAACCCTGACCACCTATCTCAACCATTAACTGAGATTGTGCCTTCATTTCCCTTTAAAACTTTCACGGCTGAACAGAATCTTTGGAGCTTTTTTTTAGGGGGGTGGGGGGAGTGCTGTGTCCACCAGATTGCAGGCATTCTGATTAAAAGCAACTTTCCTTTTTGTTACCAAGACTGTTGCCCCCAGGCTCCTACCCCTGCCTGTCCCTCAAACAGAAACCAATTACCCTCATCTAAGTCTCAGGAGGCAGCTGCAGAGAAGACTCAAGAGCTGGTTAGAACCAATGGAGCCCAAGATGGTGGAGAATTTGACTTCCAGTGGACCTCGAGCCTCACTATACACTCATTGTAACGCATTAGCATGCTAAGTGACACGCCCACCAGAGCCATGACGGTTGACGGTTGCCATGACAACCGGAAAAAGCCTGTACAAGGGCTGATTGGCTCCATCACACCTGGAAGGAGGACGTCATGATGGCAGAAGCCTCCCATAAAGCCCACGCGGCCCGACCTGGGCAGGAGCTGTCCCTACCGGCCATCTAGGCTGACAGCCCCCGACTCAGGCGCTTCCTTTCCCTGCTTTTCTTTCCTTCTCCTGCCAAGGGCTTTCCTTCCTTTTCCTCTTTGGAGAAATAGGGCAGCTTTGACTCATCCCTCTGCCTCAGCTGTGCATTCTTGCCAGCCAGCAGATAAGGACTCACACTTCGGTGGGCCTCCTAATTTAGGGGTCTCTCTATCTGCTAACAACCCCACAATCGCCCAACCATCCTCTCAGGGAGTGCGACAGGTCTTCTCAGTTTGCTGATGACTACAGTGGACTGAAGCAGAAAGAGCAACCACCTGTCTGGAATGGTGCCCCCGCTATCTGGCACCAGAACGGAATCTGGAACCCTCGTCTCTAAGTTTCAGTTTCCTTCCTTCGTTCTGCATCAAACTGGAATAAAAAAAAAAAAAATGCCCTCGCAGCCACTCTGGGCTGGTGGCTCCATCAGTCCTCGCCATGTGGGGCCGCCACAGCAGTCTTGGCTTCCTGCTTACGGGGCGCGGGCTGCAGAGTCACAACTCGGTACACATCACTCCCCCGGTGAGAGACTGCCATTGCCAACAACGGCACTGATGATATGCAAATAAGTTAACATCATGGTCTTAACCTTACAGGATCCAATGTTGTCCTTCACCTGGGGGTTGTCATCACCCGGAGATTTGAGATCTTCCCTCCACTACCCACACACCCCGATCAGGGAATCTGTATTGTGCATTGACACTGAAACTTACATTGTACAGAGAACCTCCTTTCTCGTTTTTGTTTTTTTAAAGAGAAAAGCTGGATTTATGTCCATAGTTAATACTTTTTCAGAGTTCCAGGAAAATTAGAAGGAATCCAGATTGCATTCGTTAAAGACTTGGCCAAGCTCCCCACCTAGAGCCTGCTCAGAGATCCTTGCCTTGGTCTTTGCTCTGGGGGCACCTCATCAGATCCACCCTCTCATCTATTTTGTTCTGCATCATAAAACCAAAGTTTGACTTCCCCAGAAGGTATGTTATTCAACTTAGGTCACAACCAGACCTTCCAGCAGAACCGCCCCAGAGCAGAGTTACACGGGGTCAGCTTTTGGAGAAGCCAGAAAAGAAATACACATATGTTCTGACGTTGACACAAAACCAGTGTCACAGAAGAGCCAGGTGTACAAGGTTCTCCCTCATCCGCAGCAGATGCCATGACTTCATGTTTACTGACTTTATAAGCAAGTTCACTTTTGCGCTGTCCCCTGGGATGTAAGAGTGTTAGAGAAACCGTTGTTGAACACAGAAGATAGAAACAGAATTCAGTCAGTCGGTCCATTCTACGTGAGGAAGATGACCCCAACGTTGTCCCTCATGCTTGCCACCAACTACCACAAATCTGAACTTGAAAACAAGCAAAGGGACAATAAACACAGAAGATCCTCTCAGAGCAGTGAACCACCTTTAAGCTTAGAAACGTCTCTTCCGGCAGATACAGGTTGGTTTTTCCTACTAAACCACATTACTAAGATCACAAAGCCTGTTAAACGGGTATATCATCTTGTAAAATGACTGATGTAGCACATTTTGTTTATTTTTCAGCGCAACTTACATTCCTTGTTAGCAGATGAGGCACCAGGAAGAGTGGGCCCTCCAATCAGAGAGCTTTATACACAGAGCCTGAGACACGAAAACCATCTGAAACCCTTTCTAAATTATTTACGAGTTTAAGTTTCTAATAACGCACGTTACCCTGACTTTGAGAGATCTCCTTTACTTCATTAACCAGGGTTACAGGGAAGGGTGGGAGCTAAGGCGGGGGAATTACGGACATTGAAATAGAATAATATTCCTTCTCCTGTGGCCATTTCATTTCCTCCCCTTCAAAATAAAATAAATATTCCCCCAATAAACCTCCCCATTTGTTAGACCAGAGGAACATTGGTCAGATGGCTCCGACTTTCTGAGATCATCCTGATATCAAATGTTCTACCTGCTATCCCCATAAATACGTGTCCCCCTTTTCATTTACGAAACATTGTCCCTGGGAAGTTAGAAGGTGCAGACTGTGTGCGTGGGGGGGGGGCCACTGGGAAAGGGCAGCAGAGATTCACTGCTGGGAGGATGTGGGGAGAAGGATCTGCTCAGAAGAGAGAATAAAACCACAAAAAGTTTTCCAAAGTAACTGGGACACCCACTCCACGGAAACCTTGCTCTGGGGACGTGGGGATCTTCGTTACGGTAGCTTGTGTTTTTGATGCATAACCTTCCTGGGAGAAAAAGATGGGGAACTCAGAACCCCACCACGTGGTATGCAGCCTATTACTTCCAGCCTATTACTTTCTACAGGAAGAGTTTCACTGCCATAATTTGCTTCTGAAACTGCATGTGGGTGAAAATTGAAGAAAAATGTATGTCTTTACTTCCCTGTTACAGTACCGGCGGGACAGGGGGAAGCTGTCCTTTCTGTGGGTGTGAACTTTTGTAAAAGTGCCCGATAGTAACCTTGCTCATTTTCTTCACGGATAAATGTAAGCTAAGTGATTAGCTGAATAAAAGCAAACACAGAATGATGTTCCAAGTTGGTAAAACTAAATTTTGTAAAGATGGCGATCCTACCCAATTAATTTACAGGTCTAATGCGATTACCACCAGAATTCTTATGGGATTTTTCTGAGGATTTGTCAACATTTTTCAAAAGTTTATCTGGAAAGTGGGGAGGGTAACTAAACTGGTAAGCATACTTTAGGTTCTTTGGGGAAAGAAGAGGCAAGAAAGGGATTAGTTCTGCAAGATATTAAGACACATTTATGCAAAGAGAGGCATATTCGTGTTCTGTGAAACAGAACAGAAAGCCCAGAAAACGTACCTGTAAGATGGAGAAATTTATTAGGTGGTAGAGAAGTTACAAGCCAGTGGGGAAGGGAAGATTATATAATAAATGGTTGAAGAGTAATTGGTTGGCAATGGGAAAAGATGAAATCAAACCCTTACCTTGGAGCGTAAGATAAACTCCAGATGGATGAGACGGCTAAATATCACAAATCAAACCATGGGGAGAAAACACTCTAGAAGCAACAGAATCTGTCAAAGCTCCGTCGGAATGATGACTGTCCAAACTTCGGCGTAATTAACAAAGTCACACACAAAATAAAGATCGCAGATTTGGCGCCACATGAAGAGGAAAAAGCGTTGAGAAAGCTTCAGTGTCTTCACCACATTACAAATAAAAAGCCTTAGCCATCCGAGCAGGCAACCTTAAATTGTGCCATCCACGAGACACAGAATTTGGATCCAGCCTCTTATAATTTACCTGATTCACGGCTAAGTTTTAAAACAGAAGCTATAGGTATTTGCATCTGTCTGTATGTGTCTATGTATCTGCGTGAAAAATGTATGGTATTTTCCAGCTTTGGATGGTATTACTAAAATTAACTTGTAAAAGAGCGCTATTTAATTGATTTGAAGAGAACTGAGCACTTACACGTATAAAGGATTCCTGAAACTCTCAGACATATAATAGAAACGAACCCAAATGCTTTTCAAGTTCATGTATTCTGAGATAATCTTCAGTAAACAAAAGCTAGCGGTTGGATATTCAAATAGCTATGTCTTCAGAAATGCCAGCACTACAATAACTTAGACATACAGCGTTATCCTACTTGGGTTTATTGGTCAAATAAGTTCACGTTATCTCTGCATGAAATTTGTCAGCAAGAAAAACAGCCTGGGGTGATGGCTGACTGTCTAACGCCTTACGACCTCTCTCTCCTTTTTCCAAGGCACTTTTTATACCTGGAATCAAATTACTTCTATTTTTTCCACTTAGTATCCATCTTTCCCAACTAGAAGGACGCCCCAGGGACACAAAGCACCTTGTCCGCCTTGTTCTGTCTGCTCCATAACATTTGGCCACTAAATGAGTAGACAGAACCTTCCCAAATCACCCTGTTACATACACACACGTATGTACTTATGAGCATGGATACACAGACGGACAAATAGACAGACAGATACTTTTAAACAAATGAGATTTAAATATACATATTGCCCTTTGCTAGAGGTGAGGGCTTGTTCCCAGCTTCTCCAGTTTCCATCGTACGCCCTGATCCAGGGGAGGAAGAGGGAACCAGACCGAGCCGCCAAGACCCTTCCAGACCCCCGTGGAGCCCGCATTCTGATCTCCTCTTGGCTGCAGCCTTTGTGTGCCTATCTAAATGACATAATTTTCTCCCCATGGAGGAATATTTAGGAGGTGTATTTTTCCTCATTTTAAGTGGAACCCAGATGAACAACGCATCTTCTCACGCCTCCAGGATTCTGTCTTAGAGTTAAAACTCTAGAACACGTTATATATTTGGAGACACACAGCCAAACTGCCCTCCAGAAGGGCTGCAACTAATTTACGGTTTTAAACAGCAGGGTAGGAGACAGCCTTTCCCCAAATCCGAACCCACACTGAATCAGTTGATCTTCCAAATCTTTGGCAAATGGGTGGAAATGCTACGCCACTGTTGGTTTTATTTGAACACATTTGATTATTAATGAAGTCTGGGTCTCCTGTAACGGATTTACTGAAACCCTGGCTGACTGCTTCCTTTCCGCACCCCGCCCCTCCCAGCTTCTTCCCCTCTTGCTTTCTTTTTTTGGTAGATGGAGCCTCTAGGTCCTTTGCCTTAAATCTGTGGCCCCCGGCCCAGCAATGTCAGCATCCCCTGCGAATTAGAAATGCAATTTCCCTACCTGGACCCAGCGAATCAGACACGCTGGGCCTGGGCCCTCGGGGGGATGTCCGGGCGTGCTGCTGGCTCAAGCGCCCTGAATCCCTGGGGAGTCCATCACCCCCGAGCCCCTCACTCTCTGCACAGGAAGCATGCCTCTAACCTCTAAACCGGAGACCAGCTTTTTAATCAGTAGCAAGTTCAAGATTTCCTCCTCAATACGGTGTTTATGGACTGAACATCATTGACTGTTTCCTTTCGTTGAAGACATTCTGACCTACCTCAGCAAGACTCCCCCACCCACAGCAGCCGCATCACGGCTGCACCAGGGACTCCCCATCCTTGTCCGCCCAGCATCACTCCCCTTCCTGGAGCCACAATCCACAGCTCCCGTGACCCTTCCACTGGCAGGGCCTGTGGTCTGGATGCTCTGGGTGCAGGGGCGGGAGAGACTCAGGCCTGACTCAGAACCCCTTTCAGCCCCACCCCCCACACCCCCACCAGCAGGACCCAGCCAAGGACACAGGACTCAAGCCCGTAGGATGGATGTCCCCTGACAAGGTCTCAGCTTTTCCACCATGACCCCTCCTACTCCCTGTAACAAACCTGGGGCCCTCTGGTAGGATTCCCAAGGGATGGAGGGACACGAAACACTTTCCCCAGGAGGACCGGCCTGCAGGCATCCCCGCGGACCGGCTGAGCCCGGTTCAAGGACAGCCGTGGGCAGGACACGCAGAGCTGGGACTCCATGCGGGAGTCGGCCACCAGGATGGGCATTTCCATTAGTCACCAGCCTCCTGGTTCAATCATCTCTTTATCTCTGACACTCTGCAAGCCTCCAGCAGGGACAGCTGGCAGACACATTTCCCAGGCGGGCGGGGGCTGGGATGGAGACGTGCAGACTGTGTGGCAACATTCCTCAGCCTCATCGCGGGGCTCGGGGTGCGGCTGTCGGGGAAGACGTGGCCTCAGATGTTCCCAGAACTCACGCTCCCTCCCAACCCCAGCAGGGGCCAACGGGCCAGACATTCCCCAACTCAGAGAGACGGACGCGTCCCTGTGCTGGAAGCTTCCTTTTTTTCTCTCCCTTTAGACGCTGAGGTGTTTTTTTTTTCCTAAATCAGATACTCATAATGGTTTTGTTTTCAGCATCCGCACTTTAATTAAATTCACTCCTTCAAGAGCATCTACCGAGCGGCTCAGCGAGGGCACCCCATGCCCAGGGACCCACTTGTTCTGTCTGAACTCAAAGCACACAAAACAGACGCATGACGGATTTGTCTCACACATCCAGTGTCGGGAGTGGAGGAAAGCTCCAGGATGACCAAAAAAGGAGAAGACAGGATTCAGCTTCCATAGAGGGTTTTCCAACCCGAGGGAAGGAAGATGTGCGGGGAGAGGGCAGGGGCGGGGGGCCTGAGGGAGGTGACGACACTGATGCAAAGGAGAAAGGAGACCCCGGGCCACGCTCCCCGCCAGTGACGCAGAAGCAAGGCCAGTCCCGGGGAGAGATCTGCCTGCTGATGAACACCATGGCATCAACCCCTCTCTGCTTTGCAAGGCAGGTGGGGAGTCTGGGATGCGACCGGTCACTGGGGCTGTGCACGGACCCGCCACAGCCCCGAGGACGCTTCAGCTCAGCGGGAGCCTGAGTCTCCTGCCGGCTCTGTGCCCAAGGGTCACTGCCCTGGGAGAACTGCTCACACGCATGCACGGACACCCCCCCCCCACATATACATACACGCACCTCCCACACACAGTCACACACACACCCCACAATCACAGTCACAGTCACACACACACCCACACATACACCTCCCACACATACACACCCCACACGCAGTCACACACGCACAGTCACATACACGCACCTCCCCTACACAGTCACACACACACATATATACACACACCTCCCACAGTCACACACACGGTCACACACACACACATATACATACACACACCTCCCACACAAAGTCACAGACACACACACCCACCCCCTCACTGGCATTTCAGCCCCAAACACAAGACCCTCCCCAGCCCCATTGGCCGTTCACACAGGGGTAAGGAATCAGTCAGACAAGACAATTATCAGGGGTATAAAACAAATTTTTACTTAAAAGATAGAGGCCGTAAACTGGGAAAAGACTGCTGAATGAGAAACATAAAGGAAATTGAAAAGTGTAGGCCTCAGGCAACAAAAACTGAGAAAAAGAGATGCTGGAAGAGCCAGTCCCGGATTAGAGGTGTTGGCTCTGGGATTCTGAGGGACATTCCCGAGGGGCTGGGACAGCAGGGCCGCCGAAGGGGAACCGGAGCCCGCGGGGCGGGGAGGCAGGGCTCCCCCTTCCCCTCGGGAGCGAAAGCTCACTCCACTGCAGCCTGGTGGGGGGGAGGCACCAGAAACTTCTGTCACACAGTCAATCAGCACATTTTTTGAAGAGAATCTCTTCAAGATTTGTATTTCTATTAATCAAAAAGTCACAAGGACCCCTTTTGCATCCAACCCTGGGTGTTGACACTGCACCGTGAACACCAGGGAACTCTCACCAAGGACAGGCAAGACTCCAGGCTTCTCAGAAGCCACAAAAATTACGCCCTGAACCCTGCCATTCGGAGGCGTGAAGAGAAACAACACACCAGGGAGACGAGAAGCCCGGCCAGCAGAAGAAACTGGAAATATCAAAAACCTCAGTTTCACTCTCCCTTGTTCCCTAATCTTTTTTTTTCTCTCCTACATGTACTGTAAGTTAGTATCAGGTGCCTTTCTCATTTTATCCCACCCAGCAAAGGCGGGGCCTGAAGTCCTGTTCACCTCGGGCCAACAGGGCCAGAAACTCGGCCGGTGATGGCTGGCGCCCTCTGGTGGGAAGACTGGAGAACAGCACCTTCCACCTGGCCAGAAGCAGGGCGGACCTCGGTCTCTTCCTCCCCGCTGTCGTCCGCTACTCTTGAAACTTGGCCGTATCTCTTGGCTCCAATCTGGTCTTCAACAGAACCTTCCAACTTTCACTTTGGGGACCAACTGTAAAGGTGGCCCCTGTTATTCAGAACTTGACTTGTGTTCCCGAATGTCATCACGCCAGGATGGGAACCATGGCTTCACACAGGTGAAACCAGCGGATAAGCAAGTTTGAAAAGGCAGAGGGGGCAAATGGGAAAGGGACAGAGACGAGGCTCCACTGGACGCAGAGAAGTGCTTGGAAGGTGACATGTGGCAGGTAGAAGTCTGTTGTCTTCCCACCGCTGTGCCTTGCCCAAGCCTTCTTAGTTTTGTTTTCTCAAACCCCTATTTAAGGACAATTCTGAGGTAGCTATGGAAACATAACATTTTGCAGTTGTTAGGAACACCCAGCTCACAGACAAAAATAATTCAGCAAAGAAACCCGGGAGGGGCTTTCCCTCTGCTCTGAGTAAATGCAATACAGTATGTGGCTATTTGCCTACCGAATGGGCTGGACAAGGTTTTTGCAAACATTTACGTTCTTGGAACTGTGTTATCAGTAGGGAAAGAGCCATAAAAACGTATTTTCTAGCAGATAAACTGAAGCCTCCACTAGTGAATAAGCTGCCCCGTGGCAGAACCCTCTCTGGAAATGATGGGGTGACTGTTTCCTCTCAGCCAGGCTGGCCTGAATCCCTGCTCCACCATTCACTCTGCAGCGTTGGTTCCTCAACTGTCCCAGGCCTCAGTTTATTCATCTGTAAAATGGAGATGATTACATCTACATCATAGGGTCTGTGAGCGGATTAAAGTAAGATAATGCCTCAGCCTCAGGATCTCTTGACCCTCCTAAATCTTTTCCCCCTTAGTGGAGGGACTGGGGACTGAACCCAGGACCTCATGCATGCCAAGCAGCTGCTCTACCACTGAGATATACCCTCCACCCTTCTCTTAACTTTCAGGTCCTGTGTATATGTGTACTTTTCACTTGGAAAAAGTCTAGAAAAGTTTTATGTTATCAAGGGATCTGTGACCCAAGCAAGTTTTCAGAGTTGTTGCTCTACAGCAAAAGCATCTTCCGAAGATTCCTCGGAGCTCTCATCCAAACCAGCCACCTTCCACACTGTCAGGCTGTGATGGGGACATGCGGTGTGAGACAGACGTATGGGTTTAATTAGAAACAGAACTACCCTGCTTCCAGAAAACAGATACGATGCTCAAGTTTCTACGTCACACCCCTGCCTTTAAGTAAGCCACAGAGCATTTCTTTCGTTTACAATTGTTATTAAAAACATTCACAGCAGACATACCATAAGAGTAAGGTAAAACTGTACCATGTACAGGCCAAAACAAAAAACAAAAAACAAAAAAGACATCCAGTGCCCTTAGCAGTAAGAACACTGAGACTGAAGAAATGTCCAAAGAGGGATTCACTTACTCTCCAAGGCTCCCAAGTCCCCACCGGTAGATGAGGTGGAAGATAAAGGAAGAGTAGAGAGAAGCAGTGCACCATTCGTCATTCCTTATATAAATCTGGACTTTATACCACGTTACTGTGAAGAATAAAGTCTAGACTGTTCATGAAAAACTAAGCCGGACAAAGCACACCGAGGACCTGCAAGAATCTGAAGGCACCGCTGTTTCTGCACAGGAAGTGAAACTGCTTAAAGTGAAACCTTCAGGTGGACAGCAGGGTGACCTAGGTCGGCGTAAAACCTACAAGAAAATCTCAGTGGTGAAGGTTCTTATTTTTGCCAAGCTCCTTTCCCAAGGTCGCCTCCCTTGTCTGACTCTCTGGCAAATGTCCTGCCCCCAATACTGGAGGCTAAAGTTCAGATTTTATACACTGAGAAATGCTTTCCTGTGCCCCTGTGAATTCCCACATAAATAAAAAATAATATTCACAGTGCCTGAATGTAAGAAGGCAGCCAACTCATATTTGCTGAGTGAGTGAGAATGGAAAGAGAAAAACCATCAAGGGTTAAACAGAAGGAAAGATACTGAATATCTTGATATAATATTGAATTTTTAAAAATGGTATTACAAATCTGTGGGAAGAGAAAGGATTATTTACTATTTAACACTAGTACTGGAGTAACTGGTTGGCTATTTTGAAAAAAAAATAAGATGTTAGAGCTTTCTTTCTAGACAGTCTACAAACTTCAGATCGAGTGAATGATTTCTTTTTTTCTTTTTTAATTAAAAAATTTTTTTTAATTTTAATGGAGGTACTGGGGACTGAACCTAAGATCTCACGTATGCTAGGCATGCACTCTACCACTGAGCCACCTTCCCCACCATGAATGGTTTCTTATAAAGAAAAGGACGTGATGCGACAACTAGAAGAAGAACAGTGATCTCATTCTGGGACAGGGAAGAGCTTACTAAGCACAAAGACAGAGAGGAAACCTCAAAGGAGAACAGGATAGGCTGATTTGTATTAAAAAGTAACTAAATGTAGTATGTTCTGGAGCATAAAAAGGATATCAGGTAGAAACTAAGGAAATCTAAATAAAGTATGGACTTTAGTTAATAATAATATATCAATGATGGTTTCATTTTCATTAACTGTAACTAAAGTGCCATATTCATATAAGACATTAATAATAAGAGAAGCTGCTTCTGGCGTCTATGGGGACCTCTCGGTATATCTGCTGAAATTTTCTGTAAATCTGGAACGGTTCTCAAATAAAAAGTTAATGAAAAAAAATACCTCTCCTTCAGAAGATACAAAACAAAAATGGTGGGCAAGGGTGAACAGATTTATATAAGACAAGGGCCAGGCACATAGGTCTCTGAATTCAGGCCATCTAGAAATCTCAATTTTGTCACTCCAGCTGTGACATCCTGGACAAGTTATTGAATCTCTGCCTGTTTCCTCATGTGTAAAATGGAAATTTAAAACTGCGCCTACCTCACTGGGTTCTTTTGAGCATCATACCACTTAATGCACATGAGAGACTAACATTTTCCTAGCACATAGTAAGTGCTTGATAAATGATAACTGGCTTCACCATACAAAGAATTCTCACAAATAAATATAGAAAAAGTAGTATCTTGATACAAAATTGGCAAAGAGAAATAAATAAATTAAAACATTACAAATGGCTAATAAACATAAAAAGTTCACTCTCACTGATAAGAATTAAAAAATCAAAACAAGATTATATATATTTTTTCTTTCACCAAACTGGCAAAGATTGAAAATGACAGTGGTCAGTAATGGAAAGGATGCTATACTCCGGGGGCGGGGGGGTAATTTGTACTACTTTGGGGGGAATAATTTAATAATAGAAATATATAGTAATACAAAAGGAAGTATAACCTTTAGAACGTTCATTCTTTGACCCTATAATTAAATGTCTAGGTATCTTGAGTTATTAATCAGAGATGCACAAAGAATTTATTTATTAACTGTGTTACTTATATAATCAAAATAGCAATCACCCTGAATACCAGCCATTTGGAAAAAAATTAAATTAATTATAGTACATGCAGAGTGTACCATTAAGCAAGAAATAAAATATTTCAGTATAAGGATACAATGTTTCTAATGTTAAGTGAAAAAATTAGGATGTAAAACATATGTAATATAACCCCACTTTTGAAAATTATATTAACTGCAAAAAAAGGGAGACTGTCATAAAATGTACCAACATATTAACAGTCATCTTTGGGTGATGAGATTATGAGTGGTTTATCTTCTTTGTAGTTTTCTGAGTTTTCTAAATTTTCAGATTTAAAAAAAAATGTATGTTATGATTATCAAAGGAAAGTATTTGTGATAGAAAATTTGGAAAACTAGAAAAGTGAAAAGAAGAAAATGTTTATACATGTTATTGAATTGCTAATATGCAAAAATGAAGAGGAGGGGAGGGTGTAGCTCAGTGGTAGAGCGCATGCTTAGCATGCCCAAGGTCCTGGGTTCAATCCCCAGTGCCGCCATTAAATAAATAAATAAATAAATAAATAAATAAATAAATAAATAAACAAACCTAATTACCTCCTCCCCCAAATACAAACATAAATAAATAAATAATATTTTAAAAAATGAGGACAAAGAAGCTGAAAAAGGGAAATCTAGCATCCTGGATGTGATGCCTGGCTCGGAGATGGATGAGGTGCTGGGGAGAATCACAGGGACTCCCACCAAGACGTTGAGCCCCTCGGGGAGAATACTTCCCCCCAGCTCCCCCCAGGGCTTGTCCAACCGTCAGCTGAAAGCCCCCATCTATGGCTCCTGGAATTAAGTCCAAACTCCCACACTGCCACAAAGACCTTGGCACACAGCCCTTCTCCACCCCTCCAGACTCGCTGCTTCCCAATCCCCAGATCCATACCATCCCCACCTGACCCCCAACTCCTCCCCACTGCCCGGACATGACAGATCCTGGCCTGCTCTCCCCCCGGCTGCTCACTCATCCCTGAAGACACCTTCAAGGATCAGTTTCTCCTCTGGGAACAGGTGCTCCCTAATGCTTGTCTCTTGGGACCTCTGACCATACAGTGACTCCTGCCCTCCCCTACTGGGCTCCCCACCACATCTGGATCCTCTTTGGACACTCAGTGCCTGAGTGTCTGGCTCATAGCAGGTTCGTGTCTTGAGGTGAAAAGTCTGGCTGGAGGCGAGGTAGAAGGGAGGGCAGGGAAAGAGAATTTCTGGGATAGCACACCCCCCACCTGAAGGCAGTCCAGCATTCTCCCATGCAAGGTTGCTGACTGCCACCAGCCAAGAAGAAAAAGACAGAGACAGAGACAAAGACAGATGGAGAGATTAAATTACAAAAACAAAAACAAACCTCAAGAAACCCCAAACAGCTAAAACAATCTTGAAAAGGAACAAAGTTGAAGGATTAAAACTTCTTGATTTCAAAACCTACTACAAAGCTACAGTAATCCAAGTGTGGTGCTGGCATAAAGGCAAAGATATATGTCAACAGGATAGAGCAGAGCTGCCAAATAAACCCTCACATATATTGTCAATTGATTTCGACAAGCATGCAAACATCGTTCATTGGGAAAGGATGCTTGAAAAAAAAATGGTGCTGGGAAAACTGGATCCACATGCAAAAGACTGAAGGAACCCTTACCTCACACCATATGCAAAGTTCACCTTCGAAGGGATCAAAGACCTAAACTTAGGAGCTAAAACTATGAAACTCTTAGAATAAGATGTAGGGGAATATCTTCATGGTATTGGATTTGGCAATGACTTCTTGGATATAACAACAAAAGCACAGGCAACAGAAGAAAAAAATAGATAAGCTGGACTTCATCAAAGTTAAAAACTTTTTTGCATCAAAGGGCATTACTGACACAATAAAAAGGCCACCTCCAGAATGGGAGAAAATGTTTGCAAATCACATACCTGATGAGGGATTAATATCCAGAATATATAAAGAATGCCTATAACTTGACAACAACAAAACAAACAACCTAATTCAAAACTGGGCAAAAGATTTGAATAGACATTTCCCCAAAGAAGACATACAGATGGCCAATAAACACATGAAAAGACAATCAACATCACTAATCATTAGGGAAATGCAAATCAAAACCAGCGAGATGCCACTTAATACCCGTGAAGATAGCTATGAACCAAAAAAAAAAAAAAAATCCCCAAAGCAAAACAACAACAAACAAAATATAATGTGAGCAAGGAGGTGGAGAAACTGGAATCCTCATGCATTGCTGGTGGGAATGTAAAATGGTGAAGTCCTGTGGAAAACAGTTTGCCGGGTCCTCAAAAAGTTGAACAGTATGTGGATAATCATGATGGTTGAACAACGTTGTGAATGGACATAATGCCAATGAACTGTACACTTAAAAATGATTAAGATGGTGAATTTTATCTTACGTGTATTTTACCACACACACACACACACACACACACACACACACACACACACAACCTGCAAAGAAAAGCACCCTAGAACAGCCAGAGTGAACTTTCTCAGATGTTCCTCTAGGTTCCACGGCCATTGGGGATGCCACCCTGATGTACTTGGACGCTACCAAGTACATATCCTGACCTTGGGTTAACAAATTCATGCACCCTGCCGCCCACTCTGGCTACCACCCAACTCAAACATCAAATAATCCACTTCGCTAGCTCAGGACACCAGCAGCTCTGCCCCTCTCCCTCCCCCATTTTCTTCTTGACTTTTAACACCAAAACACACACCAGCTGGGAGAAGCTGTAGGGCGGAGGTGAGGCTGGGGCGCATTCAGCCACCAAAGCTAAAAGAAGAAATCGTGGAGCAAAACCAAACTCGAAACCCCACCTAGAGTCTCTCTCTTATCATTTAAAAAATTATTTATTTATTCATTTATTTTTTGTTTTGGGGGGAGGTAATTAGGTTTATTTATTCACTTATTTATTTTAATGGAGGGACTGGGGATTGAACCCAGGACCTCTTGCATGCTAAGCACACACTTTACCACTGAGCTACCCTCCCCTCTCTCTTACCTTTTAATGATTGGCAGAAAGGGCTTTTTCTTCAAGTATTAACTCTCTTTACTACCAATCCTTTTTCCTATCAACTACCCACACGGTCTAGAAGTTGTGATATCTAAACTCAACATATAGACACAAATAATTCCACTATCCTGCGATTCAAACCACTTCCTGTTGGGTTGGCATCGCCAGAGATGAAGGCAGCCAACATGTCCAACTAATTATATCTTTCTATATCTCTCAAGTCCCTCCTCCAACTTAAACATTATATTTCGTTTAACTTTACTTCATATAGCTGGTTTTTCTGGTTTTTTTTTTTCCCCACAAACGTTCTCTAAAACTCTCTCTTAACTGTACGCTAAAACATTTGACACTGATGTCTGAAAAAATTTCTATAGCAACTGGGGACTTAAATGATTTTAATGACAATAAAAATTGTGTGGTGAGGAGGTGGTGAACAATATCATAAATTTGAAAGAAATGGGTTTCAGAAAGTTTCTTGCTTTTGAGTCCCGCTTTCCAAACACTAGATGGACTGGTTACTTGCCATATTCCCTATTGAGAAATAGGTTCTGCTTTATGTCAGTCTCCAAACCTCTCCGAAATTATATACTGCTCTTAGAAAACCCACCTTGGCCACACTGCCGAAAATAATCCACTCAGGGGTCAATGTTTTCAAAGAGTTCCCCAAACTACAACATCCCCACACACAGGTCTACCCGCTGGATAGCGCATCTTTCTGGGAAATGGAAATGAACTGAGGAAAAAGTTAACTCGAAAGAGTCCTTGTCTTGCTTCTCCCAGAGGTCTTGCGGAATCAGCACACAAGTCAACCCTGCCTTTAGAAGAGACCCTGCCTCACTCAAAAATATGCATCCACTGAACCCAACACAGCATCCAGTTTCTCAGTACATACCCAAGTGAATGCATTAATAATAACTCAGATAGGAAGCCCTGAAGTACCACGCTCTGGACCAATAATATACACCAAGTCATTAAGTAGATATGATTATTACTGTCATGTTAAACTGAAGAGTTAAACGATTATTTTCCAAAGCTTCTTGAAACCAAGCTGGCAAGCGACGTTGCTGGAATTCCAGCCCAGGTCTGCCTGACTCTGCAGCTTCTGCTCTTATCACCATATTGGGCAGCCTCCCTGAATAAATGAAGTGAAAATCTCCCTAATTTTGTTTTTTACTAAAACCCGCTCATTTGTTTGCTCTGGGGAAGGGAGACACCTACAATTTTCCCTAATAATGAGTTTTCTCTTAATATCAGAACTTTCTCTCCATGCACATCCAGACATGTTAATATTTCAAAACAGAGTGTTTGTGAGACAGATTTACCTGGTCAGTTCTCACAGTTGATTAAATTATTCCGAAATATAAATTGTGAACATTCTGAAACATACTTTCTCCCTCAAGAGACAAATGCCAGTCTTAATGCATTACTGGTGAGATCTTCATGTGTTTTTTTTTAAAGGAACAATAGATTTTGAAAATGCAGTGGCCTGAGCAGAAGAACTTCCTCGAGGTCAGTGTTATCCAAGGCAACCACGTGTCTGGCAGGAAATCTGAAGCTGCATGACATTAACAATGACCATGGAGCGGGTGGGAAGGGGTAAATTTTGGAGTTTGAGATTTACAAATGTTAGCCACTATATATGAAAATAGATTTTTTAAAAAAGTTTCTTCTGTATAGCATAGGGAACTATGTTCAATATCTTGTAATATTGTAATAACCTTCAATGAAAAAAAAGAAAACAAATAAATGCATGTATATGCATAATTGGGACACTGCGCTGTACACAAGAAATTGCCACATTGTAATTGACTGTACTTCAATAATAATAATGATAAATGACCATGGAGACCCTCGTGACTGTACATCTGAAGGAGACAGGACTTGGGTAAAAAGCATGCTTTTTGCTTTTCAGATATATCACAGGCATCGAAGCTCCTCTAGCATTTTCCCCTATTCTGTGCCACGTGGCTTGTAGCGTTGACTCATTAAGCAGAACCTGCACACTCTGATGAAGCCCCAAATCCCAACACTACCTCCATGGGCTTATGTGCTTTTCTTTTTTAAGGGGGGAGAGGTGATTAGGTTTGTTTATTTGTTTTAATGGCAGTACTGGGGATTGAACCCAGGACCTCGTGCATGCTAAGCACACACTCTAACCATTGAGCTATACCCTCCCCCCTTATGTGCTTCTTAATGTAGTCACCTGAGTAGGGAAGGGCATCCCTGGGCTGTATTCCCAGGTTTAGACCAAGGATAGGATTTTATGTTGATTATTTTTAGGCAAGCTTTGCTAAATATATAAGGCACATGTAGACCCTCACTGGCGAGAGAGATCCTCTGTCTGTTGTCAAAGCATGGGATAATTTAACAACTGAGAATTAATTCCTCATCCTACCCAGAAAGCTCTGAGTTCATTTCTTCAGCTTCCTATCAGGGAATGATTCCAATATTTACTTTGGAGCTACACCATAAAACCAGCCACATGCTCGCAAAGATTAAATAGTCAACTGTCATCCTTGCTCAAACAACTTACTGCTCAGAGAGAAAACTAACTTGGTATTCATATATTCATGATCCTATCCTCAGAAAAGCCTACGAAGTGGACACTGTCTTCATTCCCACTTTACACACAAGGAAACAGAGAGGTTAAGGAACAGATAAAAGATCTCCAGCTGTTAAGGAGCAGAGCCTAGAATTAAACCCAGGGCTATCCTGTCTCCAAAACTCTTAACTTCATCTCAGTCTTCTAACTGCCTCTTATGTTTGCTTTTTAAAAAGTTAAATCCACTTTGGCCATTTTCTCTTATTAGGTATAAGCATTGTTAATTCTGATTTTCCCCTTATTCGGGAAGAATTAAAGAAAACATGGAGTGTGTTGTTGCCAACTGCGATGTTTGTTTCCTAAGACGGTCACAACTCTCCTGTGGGGAGGAGCTGCACCAGGATCTCTGGAGTCAGACAGCCTGGGTCCTCCACTTTCTAGCTGTGTGACCTTGGACAAGTCACTTCTCGTCTCTGTACTTTAGTTTCCTCACCAATCAAATGAGGGCAATAACAGAAACTAACTCAGTGTTCTTGGGGATTAAACAACACAGAGTTTTGAGAACAGTGTTTGGCACATTTCCCACGCT
This sequence comes from Camelus bactrianus, assembly GCF_048773025.1. Classification (NCBI taxonomy): domain Eukaryota; kingdom Metazoa; phylum Chordata; class Mammalia; order Artiodactyla; family Camelidae; genus Camelus; species Camelus bactrianus. The sequence continues at coordinate 30,159,126 of NC_133564.1, read as the reverse complement.
CAATAATTCTCAGCTAAGATGCTAGAAATAAGTTCTGTTTTTCTTGAGGGGTAGGTAATTATGTTTATCTACTTATTTTAATGGAGGTACTGGGGATTGAACCCAGGACCTCATGCCTGCTAGGCATGTGCTGTACTACTGAGCGATACCCTCCCCTGGAACTAAATTTAGATTAGTGATCACATGTAAACATCAGGAGGAACAACTAACACGTTGGATATCCGGAGTTTAATTTGTCTGGAAAAGATAATCATAAAAGATAATCAAAAAAAGCCTTCCCATGGCCCAGGCTGCCTATATGACGGCCAAGTGTATCTTTCGCAAACTAAATAACCTTGGCATTGGCGGCATTGAAATAGAGTATGGATTCCTTGACATTACCTCACCTCCAAGACACACAGACACTTCAAACGTTTTAAATCAAACGCTTAAAGAGTGGGTTCTCAAATTAATACTTATCAATGCGTCCTCGCCGTGGTAAGATTCAAGGCCGTCTTTCAAACTGTGCAACTTGCTCTAAATCACGTTCTCTACAAACGTCCCTTCGGAGCTTGCATTTCAGTACTTGGTGTCCCCAACTGTAGCTGTCCCAGAACAAAAGCCTAATTGCTGCTGCTACAATACGGCCCTTTCTCTGAGATCATTGTGAAGCCCTCGGAGCCAACAAGAGAGGGAGTTCTTGTGAACAGCCCGCACTGCATCAAGTTCCTGGACTCTGAAGGCCGACACGAGCGGAGTTATCTCTGAGACTCAGTCCTTTTCTCGTATCTACTCCCCCCCTGCAAATAGCTCTGTCTCGGGAGTGTTTCTGAGCCCTTTAGGACACGTGAAGTGTTCCTGCCGGGACGAGTCCGGAAAACCTCGGGGTCCCCTTGTCCCAACCGCGCAACGTGAACAAGGCGCGGGACCTCAGCCTCGCCTCGGCGCGATTCTGTCGCGGTGGGGTCGGTGCTGTGCGTCCCCGGGGCGGGATGTCCTACCAGGCCCACCCCCGCGCCCCTGCGCCCCTGCGCCCCGCGGGCGCGAGCGGGAGCCCCACCTCCCCAGCCCCGGTGGGACGGACGCCGTGCGCTCCCGTCCCGTGCTGGCACGCGAAACCCCGAACAGTGGCCCCGGGGTGGGGGGTGGGGGGCGCCGGGGAGGGGGGGCTCTGGGACTCACGCGGTCTCTCCAGCTCTCGGGGGCCTCTCCGCGGCCGGCTCCCGGCCCCTCGGGGTCTGAGAGTGGGCGCCTCCCATGGCTCGGAGCGCGGCGCCCCGGCTGCGCCCGCCCGTGCTCCGCGGCTCGCCGGCCCGACCCGGACCCCAGCGGGAGGAGGAGGCGGCAGGCGGAGGAGGAAGGGTGGGGCTGCGGGTGGGCGGGGGTGCCCGGGAGCCCGGCCTCAGGGTCCCGGCCTCCGGGAGAGCCGGCGAAAGGGCGTTGCCGGAGACGCTGCGACTTCTCCGCCAATCGCAGGGCTCGGCCCGCACGGCAGCCCCCGACCCCCGGCCCCCATTCTCCTCCGGGCGATGCTGAGCCCCTCGGCGGCCGAGGGCAACAGGTGGAGTGGGCGGGGGGGCCGGGAGTCGTCGCTTTCCCTGCCTGCTCCTCAAGCCTCTGCCGCCAGCGCCCGGGGAGCCCCAGCGGGAGGCTGTAAGGGGAGCGGCTGGAAGGAGGCCCTGCAGAGCAGCCCCGGGAGGGGGCGGTGTGTGCCGGCATCCCCGACCCGGGCTGCCTTCGAGCCGCGGGCCTCCCCCAGCCGCTTCTCCCGCACAGAAGCCCGCGCCGAGCTGTGCAGAAAACTGGAGGAATCCTGGTTCTGCCCTCGACTAGCCGGGTGACTTGGGACAAGTTACTTCTCCGTCTCCGAGTCTTGCTTTCTTCGTCTGTAAAATAAGGAAGCATGATCTCTGTCTACCTCTTAATGTCCCTTCCGGTTCTGACAACCGATGAATGAATTCTCTTCCAAACTCAGGAGAAAAAAAATGCACCCTGGCCCTCCCGTGACACCTGCGATCTACTACTTCTGCAGCTCATAACTCCCTTTTCAGAATATTTCATGCTCTTTCTCATCCGTTCCCGTCCCCTGCTTCCCTCTCCTCCAGCCACCTCTTGGCCATCCCAGCGTTTAGTTTTGTGTGTTGACAGAGTGGAACGCCCTTTGCTGCTAACATCTATTTATCCTTCCTGACCCAACTCAAACTGCCTTGTGTAACACCACCCTGTTCCCTGATCTTACATCTTTTTTTCTTATTGCCTGTTTCCTGCACTAGAATGTAAACTCCGTGAAGACAGGGGATTGATTTCGTTTTCACTGTTCCCCCAACACTGCTTGGCACACACATCGTAGAAACTCATCATTGTTGGTAAGTGCATCATCTTACACACGTTATCTCCTTCCTTCCCGCTGCTCTCCCAGCACTTGTTAATTTCTCTAACATAGCACTTTACCAACCTCATTTTGTGATGATCTCTTCACTTGTCTGTCTGCCTTCTAGAATATGAGTTCTTTAATGGCAAGAACGCTTCCTTATCTCTGTATCCAAGCTTTAGTGCTGGCACAGCGCCTGTATCCTGGCTTACATATAAATATTAGCCTGCGGTTATGCACACAGAATCGTGTTGGACATTAACTTCCTCCTCGACTGGAAGCTATGGACAAAAAAGATGTGGCTACATTTTATTGTTTCCAGAAAGGATGGGAAACCCCTAATAGAGACATGTTTACAACAGATCTCTCTTTTTTATGTCAAGTTTTGGCTTCCTGTTTATACCTTCTCTTCACTCTACTAAATCCAGAGAGTTCCCCGGGGTTTAGGACGCTGTCTGAGCCTACGTAGACGCAGACAAGCAGACTACCTGGGGGTAGGAAAATAAACATTAATTAGTAAAAGGGCATTGAGACTGGGTATTGAGGTTTTGTGGGAAGGATTTCAAATAGCTGAATCAAAGTTGACTCTTGGCAGGTAATTTTTTAAAAGTTCAAATTCTGCCTGCAGTCAGTCTGGAATACTTGGACACTGTGATGGAAGTGTCATTGAAAATGCAAACATGACCTTGTCAGAGCTGGTGTCCCCTCCGGAGGAACACTCAGCCCCTCCTAGGGAGGAAGGGCTTTATTCCCAGTGGGTTATTCCAAGGGGAAAATGGGAGGAGAGGCGGTGGGAGAGGACGGTGAGGATGGGAGAGATTTCTTTCTGCCGGCTAGACAAGATGGGCTGATGGGAGGAGCTGTATTACTACGTTTGCAGAAAGGCACGGGATGGCATTACTAAAATGGTTTAAGAGAAAAGGGGAAAAGTGAAGCCCATGTCCTGTTGTGGTGCAGAGAAACTGAGACAATGAGGGGGAAAAGGAGTCTGCACAAGAATGCGAAAGGGGGACTATAGGGGCCCAAAGAACATCTCTGCAGACATGCTTGTGTTCACTGGTTTTGCCAGCCTGGCTGGCACAGAGACAGAGGTGGCTGGGGCTCCAGACCCAGAGGAAGACAGTCAAAGGAAGTCTTGTCTTTGGGAAGTAAACTGACGAGGGCCCCGCGTAGACCCGAGAGCCCCAAACACCTCTCTTCCCACCAACATGTAATGGTTTGTACTTCTCTTGGAAGCAGAGCCAAGATCTGGTTTACATCAGGATTCACTCTTGGTGGTGTTCATTCCACTTATTTTGGCAAATACATAACAACAAGTCTCCACCACTGTAGTGTCATACAGTTTCACTGCCCTAAAAGCCCTCTCTGCTCTGCCTATTCATCCTTCCCCTCCCCAATCCCCTGATATTTTTAGTGTCTCCATAGTTTTGCCTTTTCCAGATGTCATATAGTTAGAATCCAGTGGTATGTAGCCTTTATGGATTGACTTCTTTCACTTAATAATAAATGCATTTAGGATTCCTCCGTGTCTTTTTGTGGCTTGATAGCTCTCTCTTTTTTTTTAAACCCTGAATAATATTCCTGGTCTGGATGTATCACTGTTTATTTATGCAGTTACCCACTGAAGGACATCTTGGTTACTTCCAAGTTTTGGCACTTCATGAATAAAGCTGCTATTATTATTGTGGGCAGAGTTTTGCTTTGACATAAGTTGTCAGCTAATTTGGGTGAATAGTAAGAAATGCAATTGCTGCATCCTATTCTAAGAGTAGGTTTAGTTTTGTAAGTAACCACCAAACCATCTTTCAGAGTGGCTGGACCATTTTGCACTCCCACCAGCAATGAATGAAATTTCCTGTTGCTCCTCATCCTCACCAGCATTTGGTGTCATCAGTGTTCTGGATTTTTGCCATTCTTACTGGTGTGTAATGGTATCACGTTGCTTTAATTTGCAGTCTCTTAATGACATCTGATGTGGAGTTATCTTTTCATATAAGCATTTCGTATTTGTTTGCCGTCTGTATATCTTCTTCAATGAGGTGTTATATTTGGCTTTTTAAAATCCATATAAAAACAATTGCCGATCTTTTTTTAATTGAAATGTTTAGGTCATTAACATTTATTGTAATTATCTCTATGATTGGGAATGGGTCGATCATTTTATTTTTTTTTTCTCTTCTGACATTTGTTTCTCCATTTCCCATTTCCTACTTTTTTGATTACTTGAGGTTTTTTTTTAACAATTATTCCATTCTAGTTTTATTGATGGCTTTTTAACTATAGTGTTAGCATTTTGTTTTTAGCGGTTGACTTTTAAGTTACCAAATACATCCTTAACTTTTCATAGCCCATTTAGTACATGAATAATGTACTTCTTCATGTGTATTCTAGAGCTGAAAAGTGCAACTTCTGAAAAAAAAAATTCACCAGATGCACTTAATAGCCAAATGGACATGTCAAATGAAAGAATAAGTAAAGTTTAAGATGGATCAATCAAAATTATTCAGGATGAGTAATAGAGAGGAAAAACACAGGAATAAAATGGACAAAATCTCAGAGACGTTTCAGATGAAATCAAACGTCAAATTTACATACAATTGGAAATCCAGAAGCTGAGAAGAGAATGGAGTAGAAAAATATGTGAAGAAATGATAGCCAAACATTCCCAAATGTAGTAAAAATCAGAAATGTGCTAAACAAACACCAAGAAAATAAACATAACAAAGTCCATGCCAAGGCACACCTTGGTCAAAATGTTCTAAATCTTTCAAGTAGAAAGAGATCAACTGAAAAAGGGATTTCCATTTGGTTCTTTTTTATGATTTCAATTTCTCTGTTGAAACCTCCCTTTCCTCCGCTGAGATTTTGCTTAATTGAAAATAAGCGCTTCCCCCCGCATTGTTATTATTTTTACTTCACTGAGGATAGCTATGAAATCTTTTAAAAGTATAGAAACACTTAAGAACACTTGCCTTTTAAATTCTAACATAACGTTCATCTCCAGGTTAGATCTGATTGACTTTAAAGAATGTGTTTCGTCTTTACAGTTCTTGATACGTTAGATAATTTTGGACTGCATCCTGGACATCGTGAATACTAAGTTGTGGAGATTTCAGGTCCCATTATTTTCCTCTGATGAGAGCTGTTTTTCCTTTTTTCCAGGGTGTAATTTTCTTACTGGGCTTGAAATGCAAACCCTGTTTCTTGGGTGCAGATCTAGTCTGAGTGCTGATCTTCTGTCTAGCCGAGCAGCTTTCAGTGTTTTCTATGCAGAAGTGGTCCAGGGGTTGATCAGAGATTTGGCTTGGGGATCCCCTCTTGGGCTCTTCCCTTCCTGGGTTCCCCTACTTTTTCAGCATTCATGGTTTCCTGGCTTCACTTTTCTCATTCCCCGGAACAGAAAGAGTCTGGAGTTTCTCGTGTATGTCTCTCTACTACTCAAGCCCCTTGTATAAGTCCTCATCTCCTCTTCTCCAAGCTGACCTGCAACACCAGAATCTAACTACTTCTTTTTTTTTTTTTTTAATGGAGGTACTAGGGATTGAATCCAGGACCTCACACACACTAAGCACGCACTCTACCACTGAGCTATACCCTACCCACCAGAATCTACCTACTTCTGTTTCCTTTTCAAATAATTGCTTTATGTATTACGTCCAGGTTTTAGAGTCATTTTCTGTAGGCATGGTCACAATACCCAGGACAGCCTATACTATCCAGCAGTAGAAGTGCATATTTCATTCTTATGAAATGGCAATTCTCAGCTTTATCACCATCACGGTTGTCCTGAGTGACCCCGGCCTGCTTCTGGAAATCAGATTTGCCTCCACAGGATGAAAATTCCCTTGGAATGTTGAAAATAATTTGCTCTGGGCCCTGAAGATGATTTTAAGGGATCAAAGGAGTGGAGCCATGGGAGTATCACTGCATAACTGGAAGTCTGAGAATCCTCAAGACGAATATTCCCTAACATCAGTTCTCCCCTTCTCTCTTAGTAAAAGAAAAAAAAACCCCTGATTTTTAGGTATTATGAATAAAAGCTGTTTCCCAGTCTCCATTGCGCTTAGGTGTGGCCATGTGACCAAGTTTTGGGCGATGGGAGAAAAACAGAAATGTCAAGTTCAACTCCCAGGAAGTATCATGGGTGGGTGGGGCACAGGGAGGTACGATGGTCCGAATGTTTTTGCACCCCCAAATTTCACAGGTTAAAATCTTAACCCCTCAAGGTGATGGTATTAGGAGATGGAGCCTTTGGGAGATGCTTAAATCCATCAGTGTCCTTATAAAAGAGGCTCCAGACAGACCCGTTGCCCCTTCCAGCGGGTGAGGACACCGCTAGAAGGCACCCGCAGTGAACCAGGAAGAGCGCCTCACTGGAATACAACCAGGCTGGTGTCCTGATCTCAGACGTCCAGCCTCCAAAATGACGAGGAATAAATTCCTGTTGTTTACAAGCGGCCCAGTCTGTGGTATTTTGCTACAGGGGCCAGAACAGACTAAGACAGGAAGACAGGAGGTGAGCCCTTTTTTGGTTCTTTCTTTTCCCCGCTGACTGGAATGCTGATGCGATCGCTGAGTTCACGCAGCCATACTCAAATCTGAGTTTGATAGACCCTCATCCATGACACGTGGAGCCTCCACGCCTACCATGAATCGCCTACCTACAGATTTCTTTTATGTGAGAGAAAAATTTACTTACATGTTGCTAAGCCACTGTTGTTTTGGGCTTCTGTAAGACTCAGCCAAAGCAAATACTAATCAATATTCTGGTCATTAAACTGGGGAGAAAAAAGAGTCCCATTTCTTCATAGTCAAGCCACCTGTACCTGGAAGAACCACAGTCCTCAGCATCCTGCCAGCAGCGTCTCCGTCCTGCTCCACAGACGAAGAGTGCTGTGTAAATTAGCCCTCACCTTGGAAGTTCAGCTCCGGCTGAATCTGCCCCTAAAACCTCTCCCCAGGCATCACTGAAAAGCAAATCTGTGCCACATAAACAAGGTCTCCATCCTCTCCTGTCTCAGTGCTGTCCTGACTGACTGATGGATTGATTCACTCATTCATTCAACAGATATATACAAACGCCTGTCATGACGCCCATCTTAATGTCAGCTCATCTTCGCAAACTGCATGAGGTGAGAGTCGCCTGAGGCCAGCTACCAGCCTCGAGATGACCCTCTTGCAAGTCTATACCCATATTCCACTTTGCATCATTGTTTTGGCTTAAACTTAACCAAAAAAAACACCCCAAAACAACTAAGAGACGAATTGCTAGAACAGAGCTGGAAAGGCTTTTACAGGCCATCTAGTTCCACCTTCTAATTTTAATGTAAGTAAACCAAACAAAATTTTTAAATTAAAAAAAAAATAAGTAAACAAAGGCCCTGATACGCTGTAGATTTGCCCAAGGTTAAGAGACAGAGCCAAAGCTAGAACCAGGACTCTGATTTCCCCACTCCTACTCGGTCCTTTGTTCTCCCCTCTATCTTTTTCTCCTTCATTCAGACTTAGTTCAAATACAAAGATCCATATCTGTCTTTTGAATTAGGAAATTTTTAAAAATTTTACTTTAAAATCCTCCCAGTCATACTCAGTGTCAAAGAGAGACATTACTTTTGGTGATTTGTCTTTGATTTTATTCCCAGTTTACTCTGAAGAGTGACCACGCCAGCAACCCAGACTGGGACCTTTTCCCTGGCCCTGGAACCCTTGGGACTGAGGAAAATTAAGTCAGGTGGAAGTCACATGCTTACTTACAAGGTAAGTTTTCAGAGCAAGTTTCCAGCCAAATGCCCTTTGCCTGAGGCTAATTCTTAGAAATTCCTCCAGAATTCCAACAGCCACTCTGTATGTGACCGTTCTCTAACACTTTGTGCTAGCAAAGCTGAAATCTGGGGGACAAAAAAGTCTTTGTTCCCCTAATTCAAGGTGATGCAACTGTCACCTATAATGAGCTGGCAGTTTCCAGAGGAGAGCTGGTGCCTCAGACCTGTGACCCTGCTCTCCTTCTGTGGAAACGGCGGCCAAGTTCACAATGTCACTCTGTATTCTCCAGGAGAGGAATGAAAGCACTTAAGAAAAAAACTTCTAACAGACTCAACAGACATAGAAAACAAACTTATGGTTACTAGGGGGGAAAAGGGGTGGGAAGGGATAAATTGGGAGTTCGAAATTTGCAGATACTAACAACTATATATAAAATCGATAAACCACAAGTTTCAACTGGATAGCACAGGGAACTATATTCAGTACCTTGCAGTAACCTATAATGAAAAAGAATATGACAAGGAATATATGTATGTACATATATGACTGAGACACGATGCTGTACACCAGAAATTGACACAACATTGTAAGCTGACCATACTATAATTAAAATAAAACACTTCTTTTGCTTTTTTTAAAATTTCATTTACTTGTCATCTCTATTCCTACAGAATGGCTCAAGGACAGTATGTGCTTTGTGTGCTTTTTATTGATTTATTTTTTTTTAAGCAGGCTATTTTTTTGTGTTCCGGCATTGTTTTCAGAGACAGAATCTGCCTATAATTCAAACATCCTGGACTCACTAACCGCAAATGTCTTCTCAGAATATTAACTCTTAGTACGTTTGTGGGTCTCATGTAACTTTGGAGTAGAGACCTGGAGCAACCATTGAGTATTTAAATATGGATTCTAACCCGATTGTCTGATCCTGGGGATGGAAGGGTCAGGAAATTTTATCCTCCAGTACTTTATTTCCACTCTCTGACCCAGCAGATTCTGGCTTTAGTTGTTCCACCAAGAAGTGACAGGGTGGACAGGAAGGTGAGAAGGCTGGCCAGTGTCCTGGGTTCAAGGAAGCGCTTTAATTGTGAGCCTTTGGAATTAAAATTGGTATGCGTGATTCATTGTATAAAAATAGCAGTGTCAATATAAGGAAAAAAATGCTACTGTTCTCTGGCTGGGCACAACAAACGGGGTCTTTGAAGCCTGAAAATGCTTCAAAGCAGAAGCAAGCGTTCAAAGTAAATCTCTAAAGAGAGACAAAGTAAATATTAAAAGTCCTTTTGGCTTGGGAGCTAAGACTGTCCTAAGAGGTTATATACAGACCTTGCCTGTTTGCCTTAGGACATCTGTGAGCCAGGCAGCGCTGCCAAGTTACAAAAATAAAACAGGCTTTTAAAGTTAAGCAGGTTAAACAAAAGGCAGAGTAAGGCCAGGTAGAACAAAATATCAGAGCCACTTTTCCTTCCGGAAGTCTGGAAGTTTTCCACCTTCCTGCGGAGAAAGGTCAGGACTGCTCTGGAATGGCTCTGCACCTGCAGATAAAAGCCCAGGAGCACCCCTAGGAGTGGGGATGGAAGGAAATAAGAACGTTGTACCTGGCTCAGTGTGCGGGGCTCTAAGGGTCAGTAGGGAGTGCTGTTTGGCTTTTTCCATGTTCCGGGGAGGGGACAAATCCAAACCGGATTTGGTTAGTGCAGTCTTAGCTTTGAATTTTTCGACCTTCTTGCCTGTACTCACAAGCTTTTTATCTACGCCCCAGTCTGTGGTCCACATTGCTATTGATACTGTAACCATTTTCTTGTGCATCTGGGATCTAGAAAGGCGTGCGCATCAGAAGTGGGAACCATAGCATCTCTGGCTCCTCGGCATCTCCGTGAATTATCCTTGGTCCCTGATCCTTCCTCTAGGGCAGAGCAGGGCGTAAGCTGGTCAGCTTAAGAGGAGAAGGGCTTGCGCGAGATGGAATGCATGTGAGAAACGGAATACCTGGGCTGTCTGCATTGGAGCAGGCTGAAGGACTGTCATGGCCCCAGAGCTGGAAGAGGCCACTGGGGTCACCTGATTCCAAATCACACCTGATACAGGGATCCCTCTGCTCAAGATTCCTCACCAACAGTCAGCCAACCTCTGCTTGGAAATTTCAAAGATATTTCCGGAGGACACAGAGTTACCACACTCAGATCCCTGTCAAGAATGGATTTAATGGAAAGAGGGTGGGGAGGGATAAACTGGGAGTTCAGGATTTGTAGAAGTACTATATATAAAATAGGTAAACAAGGTCCTACTGTATAGCACAGGGAACTATATTCAATACCTTGTAATGGCCCTATAATGAAAAAGAACATGAAAAGGAATATATGTATATATATACATATATGTATAAATGAATCACTATGCTGTATGCCAGAAATTAACACATTGTAAATTGACTACACTTCAATTAAAAAAAAAAAGGAAGTGAACGGATTTAGCAACCCAGCTTCGAGGAATGTGGCTGGCTGATAACCTCCAGCTGTTAGTGCCTCTGAAGACTCAAGAGTCTGCCTCTGCTTCTGAGCTGAGATCAGTCTTCCCCGGCAGCCCCCAGCCAACGGCTGAGCACAGGACTCCTCTAACCTTTGCTTGGGAGCTGCGCATTGGCCCAGCAGAGGCTTGCATTACAGTCTGAAGGCTCTCCTGCCCAATCTTGCTTTTCCTCTTTTTCCTTTCCCAAGTGTTACTCTCAATCAGCCTGAATACGTGAAGCACAGAGGATTTTTTTAGGGTGTAAAACTATTGTATAGGATACTGTAATGCTGGGGACAGGACACTACACATTTGCCAAAACCCATAGAACTTTACGGCACAAAGAGTGAACCTTCCTGGGTATAAATTAAGGAAAAATCATTGAGGAGAGCGGGGACTGCCAGGATGGGATGCAGACCGTGACCAGTCTAACTGGATCACAACTGTCTGAAAGAACTTCACTGGAGGGACTGTGGGGGAAAAGACGCTGACCTAACTAACATTGGAAATGAGTGGCATCTATAAGACCGTGGGCCAAAGAAATTGTATACCAGCACTGTTCTCTAGCTGATAAAGCTGTCATTTCCCGTGGGAGTACGTGTTAACTGTTCTAAAACCGCTATCCGTGCATGTTGCAATTGAACAATGAAGTAAATGGACGGAAGGTGGCTGGAGCCAGATTTCTCGTTGTCGGCGTGGGAAGTTATAGACAAGCAAGGGGAGGTCTAGAAAGATCCATGAGGTCGTGGATTAGAGTTGGACACAGCAATGTGAATTCATGTTCTGCTTAATATAGATTCAGATGGTTACCTACAGATATGTTTAAATGTGTGTGTATATGCAGGTTAGTATACACACATGTATCTTCTTGCTCTGTAAGTTGAGAAGGCCTGGAAACAACAGCACCTCAGAGGCAACAAGCATAACTAGCACCCAGACCTTGGTTCTCAACCCCATTCTCCAATAAAAGGAACCAGGGCTACTTGAAGAAATGGCTGATTCCAAGACTAGGGGCAGGAAATATACAAGATGAGCCCAGAACATCTTACAGGGCCAGGAGGTAAAGAAGCGATCAAACGTGAATGCAGGAAGTCACACCTTAGGGGAGCAGAGACTGACGATGAGGACCACTGTGGAAACCACTGGTGCCGGGGGGGGGACTGTAATTGATGAATTGCTGAGGGCTCAGTGTCAACAACTCTGAGAGTTTAAAACTCCAGGGGGACCCAGTCACGGGGGACCCCTACATCACTGTGAGATTTGCCTCCAGGGGCTCGACCAGATTCCCGCAGTAAATATCAGAGGAAAATCCCCTTGGGCTTCTGGCTGGGGTTGCGGAAGGAAACCATTTGACACCCGCCAGCATTCCGTTCTTCTTAACAAGGCCTCAGGGGAAATAGTTAATCAGAGCCTAACCTGCTGGGGAAGGGAGATTCTCAACTCCAGCCTTCCTCCCTTAGAGGCGCTGGAGGGAGCCTGGTGGACACCTGGATTTCTGCCCAGAGATACTGATGTTGGCTTTCTGACCTCCAGAGCTGTGAGAGAAGTGTCTGCTGTTTTAAGTGGCCAAGTTCATGGTCATTTTTAACAGCAGCCTTGGGAAACAAATACACCCTCCTGCTAAATTTCACCTCTTTTCATACAGACTTTTCTTTATCTGGTCAACAAAGCCACATGGATCTGTCAGGACCCTGGCAGGTAACACTGTCCAGTTTGAGAGTTTCATAAAGGGACCCTTGACAGAGGGCTGAGTAGAGTCTGGAGATGAGAGAGTGCCATTTTCCAGGGCTACCCGGTGGGGCAGGCACTGCTGCTGCCCTGGAGTTAGGGTTAGGGTTAGGGTCTAAGGGGCCAGAGGGACAGGGCTGTGTGACAGGAGTGTGGCCTTCAGTCAGAGGACACAACCAGCCCAGGCAATGGAGCAGGAAAGGAGCAAAGGGAATAAATATCCACGCCTCTGATCTCCTGCCCGTGGCCTCCACTGGCTGAACTTAAACTTGAAGCCAAATGCAAGGGTGCCATTCAGGTCAGCCCCCGGGACATAGAGGGGAGAGGAGAAGGCTGGGGAGGGGCTTTAGGGGCAAATGGAAACACCCAGCACCCCTGAAACTGTAACCCCACCCCCCAGACCACCCAGGCAGCAGGCTGGTTTTGTGGACCCAAGCTCCATGACCTTGGCCAAATTGCTCTTTAGCTAGGAGTCGGTCTCCTCACCTGTAACATGAAGAGTTTAGTCTGGAAAGTCTCCAAGATCCATTTCAGTCCTGAGGCTCATGGTTTTAGAAGCAGATCAAATGCCTCACCAGGCTACGGCTGCTACGTGCCTGGAGCCCTGACAGCTGTGTATTTACTAAAGCCTGTGCGAGCCTCTCTTTTCCGGAGACGCCCTTGGCATCTGTGCACAGAGGGGCTGCACACGTGGGCCACTGAGCCACCCAGGGGGGGAGCTGACCGCACTCATGCGGGGTATGCAGACGGCTCAGACATCCCCAAAAACCAGACGGGGCTCTGGACAACAAGCAGCCAGAGGCCAGGAGGCAGCAGAAAGGCCAGTCACTCAAGCTGCAGGCAGGTGGGCAGCCCGGGGCCCCCTGCTTGTTCCTGAAGAACACTCCAGGGACCTCAGCCCCCGACGGCGGCTGGTGCAGCCCTCAGGCTGGCCCGGAACTCGGCTGGCAGGCCTGGCACAGAGGTGGCTGTCAGCAACCACACAGCTGGTAATAATTAGCCAGCGAGTTAAGCTATGGAAAGTTCCAAGGGTCCAGAAGAGCCCCGCGTAGACCAGTGAACATACACCAAGCCCTTCTCTGTTGCCTTGGAACATTTTGTTCAGTATTGGGTCTGCTTTTCCAAATCCTCCCGTCTGCTTCTGTCTCTTGGGAACCTCTTTTTGTAAACAGAGGGTGAGGCTAAGGGAGCCCTCCAGGGTTGAAAGCACAGAGGGTGTGTACTTTCCTGTCTGTCTTGGGAGGCCTGGGAGATACCACAGATCTCCTTCCTTCCCCTGACCCCGCCCCTGGTCACTAAGCTAAGGCCTCTACAATCACTAATGACCCACGTGAGTCCTGGTTTATCGTGTAGGAAGGACCTATATTCCAAATCCTTATACCCTTCCCCACACTGCTCATGGATTCATAAATTCCATGGTCATCTTGTCTCCAGAGAAAGAAAGAAGGAGAGAAGGAAAAGAAAGAAAGGAAGGAAGGAAGAGAGAAAGGAAGAAAGAAAGAAAGAGAAAGAAAGAAAAAAAGAAAGAAAGGAAAAAAATTGATTCTTATAAACACGCACACATGTGGATAATGTGTGCTTTACGGTTGTTCAGTGAACGAAGGGCCTGAAGGCGTTACTAGCGATGGGGAAAGAAGGGGGAGTCTGCATATGAGACGCTGAGAAAGTGGGTGGAAAAGGGGACGCTAGGCAAGAGAAAAGAACAGACAGACAGACAGACAGACAGACAAAGAACTCTGAGCACCGAGGAAAGACGTCACCCACTTCATGCTGCTGCCGGGAGCTGTCTGGGTTGAGTCAATGCTATAAAGGTCTGGAGAATTCACATGCACAGCTCCTCCATCAAGTAACCCCAGACCCTCAGAAAGGAGCTTGTCTTTCCAGAATGGAGCAGGTAACAACTGGGGGGCTGGGTAGGGGGTGTCTGGGGAGCCTCCCGCCTCCAGAATGCTCCCTATTTGCTGCCACAGTGAAATCCGTCTCCCACTAGAGATGCACCTGTGCTCATCTGTTCATCACTTTCCAGTGGTTTGCTGACAGTCAAGCACGGGCCAAGGAGGGCCGGAGGGACAGCAACTAAGGGAATTCATTTTAGATAAGGGACACGAAGGGGGTTCAGTGCTAAGAGCAGCTCCATGGGAGGCTGCAGCTGGGGCCCCCTTTGTCTTGCCAGCGAGCAACCGAGATCCCTGCAGAAAAGGAGGGACAGATCCCTGGAGACAGCGGGCCTCTGGGAGCACAGGGAGAAGGGTGAAGTACAACTCGCTTCATGAGCTTCCCCACGCCTGGTCCCCAGACACAGTCTGCTGACCTCGGTGCGGCTGCAAGGAGCCTCTCCTGTCTGGTACCTTTGCATCTTCTGACCCCCTCCTCTCCAAATGCCTAAGAGGCTTGTGAGTTAATGCTCCCTCCGTCCCCTTCCAGATACAGCCCTCCTCAAACACGTAGAAAAGGCTTAAATCAGGGAGGATTAGATTTTTCCAAATCTATTTCATTATAGATTATTACAAGATATTGAATATATTTCCCTGTGCTATATACTAGGATTCTGTTATTTATCCATTTTATATATAGTAGTTAGTATCTGCAAATCCCATACTCCCAATTTATCCCTCCCTACTCCTTTCCCCCTGTAACCATAAATTTGTTTTCTATAAGTCTGTTTCAGTTTTGTAAATAAGTTCATTGTATCTTCTTTTTAGCTTCTACATATAAGTGGTATCATATGGTATTTTTCTTTCTCCTTCTCATTTACTTCACTTGGTATGATAATCTCTAGGTCCATCCATGTTGCTGCAAATGGCATTATTTCATCCTTTTTTATGGCTGAGTACTATTCCATTGTGTATATATACCACATTTTCTTTATCCAATCACCTGTCCATGGACATTTAGGTAGCTTCCACATCTTGGCTGTTGTAAATAGTGCTGCTATGACATTAGGGGCGCATATATCTTTTCAAATTAGAGTTTTTGTCTTTTCCAGATATATGCCCAGGTGTGGGATTGCTGGATCATATGATAAATCTATTTTTAGTTGTTTAAGGAACCTCCATACTGTCTCCATAAAGGCTGCACCCAAAATGTAAGATTTAAGAACCAAGACCCAACCAGACAGTCCTGAGTCAGAATCCCCACCCTATCACTTCACAGCCGTGTGGTTCTGTGCGTATCATTTCCTTCTCTAAGCTTTGTTATCCTTATTTGTAAACTAGGGATAACAGTAGTACGGTTGACCCTTGAATGACACGAGGGCGTTAGGGTCCACAACTCTCCCCACAGTCGAAAATCCAAGTGTAACTTTACAGCCAGCCCTCCGTATCCGAGATTCCACATCCGTGCATTCAACCAACCCCAGATCCTATAGGACTGCAAGTATTTATTGAAAATCCTTGTATACGTGGACCCATGCAGTTTAAGGTTCAACTGTATTCACCTGATAGATGGACATGAGGGTTAAAGAAGTGAGAAATTACATGTGAAGCACTGAGCACAACACCTAACTCATAAGAAGTGCTCAGTAAATGTCAGACAGTAATTATTTCTTGCCAACTTTTACTTCCAGTGAAGGTTGGCAAACTGGTGCACACTACTTTAAAAATCATTGCAAATTTAACCTAGACTTAGGCAGCGCTCACAGAGCTGTTCTTTGAAAAAAACCACAGAATTCTTTTGTAAGTCATGTTTTTTTCATCAGCTATATTTAGCTCTTAAATTTTATATCTCAGCTTGAAATCTTCAAGTCATCCTTCCAAAAATACAAGCGGTTCAGCCAGTGGCATTTACAAGTAAGGTATTTTGTTGTTTTTTTTTTTCCGAAATGACAATAGGTCAGAGGTGGGACTCATTTCCATAACTGCAAAGATAAATAAGTTATACTTTATTGAATCACTGGGTCCAATTTGGCAAAGCCCATCTTAAAGACTAGTTGTTTCTGTTTTTTTTAAACTTCGGAGAGAACACCTGAGCTCTTTCTCGTAGGTTCTACGCTGTCTCTTCTCAGGGACCCGCGGTCCTTCCTGGCTGGGGTCCAGGCACAGCCCTCCTCTCCCCAGCTCACAGTTAAATTGTTGGCTCCCATTTTACAGTCTCAAACACCAGTTACTTCTTATTTCCAGCCTGCCCCCCAACTACCTTCCCTAAGGTGAACCCAACCCTTTTACACATAATTACATATTTATTGAGTGCTTACTATGTGCCAGGCACAGCTCTACATGCTTTAGATGGACTAAGCCATCATAATACCATCTTTACGATAAAGTACTGTCATTACCAACCCTCTACACGAAATGTCGTTATCTTGATAATTTGACTAAGATGACTGAGCTAATTTGCGGCAAAGCTAGGATTTGAACCCAGGGAGTCTGGCAACAGAGCTGGTCCTTTCCCACTAAACCTCCCCACCTCTCAGGAGGGGTGAAGTTTCCCTGAGGCACAGCTTGGACAGGAATCCTGACTACTTTTTTAAAAAAAGACATTTTATTTATTTTGCTTGTGGGTTTTTGTTTTTGTTTTTTGGAGGGAGAGGTAATTAGGCTTATTTATTTAGTTACTTTAATGGAAGTACCGGGGATCGAACCCATGACCTTGTGAGTGCTAAGCATGTGCTCTGACTACTGAGCTATATACCCTTCTCCCCAGTCCCTGAATACTTTTTTCACAGCAGCACACTTCCTCCACGGAACGTTCTGTCCTGGCCCTGCCACTCTGTCCTCCCAGCCTATTCTCGGGGGACATTCTTTGCCAAAAATATGAAAGAAATGCACTCAGAACAATATCCCTCTTACCTCTGTCCAGTGGGGCTGCAAAAATATTCAAGGCAGCGTGGCTCAGACTTGGGGGATGGGGCTCCCATCCCACCTTCAGCACCAACTGGCTGGATGCCCTTGGTCAAGTCACGTAACACCTCCACCTTTGGACTGCCCGTCAGCAGAGCGGGGAATAGGGCTTTTGTGGGGATGACATGAGCTACTCTGCGTAACGTGCTCAGCACACTGCCTGGCTCAGTAAGTAAGCTGTCATCATAAAGGCAGATCAGTAACAGCTACTGTGATCATTGGTCACGCAACCTGTCACCGCGAGCAGAATCGAGCTCACAGTGACTTAAGACTGTCAGAAAAGATTCAAAGAGAGGCCAGGTTGGAACATGAGCGCTCTGGGGTCCTGGCCCTTGTCTGTCCCTGAACCTGAGGACCAGCTGCCTGAGACGGCAGAACTCATCTGCTGAGCCTGGTCGGTGCCGACCACTCCTGGGGGATTCCTGCGGCAGGAGATGGTCATGACGTGGGAGGCGATGGGGAGGGCCAAGTGAGAGCCTAGACAGGGCCAAGCTGGAGATCAGTCTGTAAATCAACGCCGTTCCATGAGCAGTTCTGTTCTGCCTGCATACAACATCACCTGTTTCAGGTGAGCAGTTCTGCAAATTGTTTTCAAATCTTTCAGCTGGTTGCCCCAACATGTAAGTCGGGTAG
Source organism: Camelus bactrianus (assembly GCF_048773025.1). NCBI lineage: Eukaryota > Metazoa > Chordata > Mammalia > Artiodactyla > Camelidae > Camelus > Camelus bactrianus. The sequence continues at coordinate 30,141,306 of NC_133564.1, read as the reverse complement.
AGATAGAGCTGCTTTGCTGGGAGTGGGAAGAGGAGCCTCCTGGGCACCCACAGGCTCCCTGCTGAATTCTTCCCCAGAGGGGACCCTGCATCCCTTCTCAAGAGTGATGAGGTCCTTAGACCACAGTTTGAGAAACTTTTTTTTAAGGGAAAAAAATACATAGTCATCCCTGGGTTTCCCCGGGGCTGGGGTGGGGTTTGGTTCCAGGATGCTTGCAGATACCACAGTCCACTGATGCTCAAGTCCCTTATATAAAATGACATAGTAATTACATACAACCTATGCACATCCTGCACTGCATCCTCCCTTATACTTTAAGTCATCTCTAGATGACTTATAAAACCAAACACACTGTAAATCAGCTGTACTTCAATGTAAGTGCCATGTAAACAGTTGGAAATGCAATGTAAATGTTATGTAAATAGTTTCAGTGCAAACCCAAGTTTTGCTTTTTGGAATTTTCTGTAATTTCTTCCTTCCTTCCTTCCTTCCTTCCTTCCTTCCTTCCTTCCTTCCTTCCTTCAGGTTGGCTGAATCCACGCACACTGAACCTGTATACAATACGAACCCTGCCCTTAGGGAGCTTAGAGCCTAGTGAGCTGACACCTATGGGCTTGCACTGGCTGGCAAGTGAAATCCAATGTCCTCATTAAGGTACAAATCCTAACAAGGCACTCTTGGTACCTCCTACAGAACCCAGCCGCTTTTCAGTGGCAAGAGATCCCCCCCCCCCATCTACACTGCACACTCTGAGGACAGGGAGACCAGCCTGTATTGTTCACCTGCTTTAATAAAATAACCTTTTGAAATGAACATACCTCTTGCCACACCTCTGTGAGGTTGGAGTCATTACTGTCTCATTTTACAGATGAGAAAACTGAGGCTGAGGACACAGAACTCGTCCAAAGTCACCCAACCACAAAACCGGGCTGAGGATGTTAACATTCACCTCCTTTAGAGTGGTGCCTGGCACAGCCAGGGCTCAAAAAGAGTTCCTTACTGTCTTGTCTTGGGATCAACTGATAGGTCCTGACTGGGCTGGCCAGTTCACTCTCCTGTTTATTTCGCTTGTCAGAGAACAGTGCAAGGCAGTGTGCTGATAAGGAGCAAAATGTGCACTGCAGAGAAGTAAAGGCCATTGGAGTTCAGAGAAAGGGCATTTGAAATGCTTCATAAAATTTTGAACATTTGTGCAGAAGCCATGCTGAGTTCTCTGGGTCAGTCCAATCTCAGCACAGGCTGCCAAGGCTAGACTATCAGCAACCAGCTGCTGGGGCATGTCCCTAACGGAGACCAGGGTCACATGCAACCTTCCGGGTGGACCGGTTCGCTCTACCCTAGACGGACAGACATCCAAGTCTCCAGGCATCTGGGCTCTGCCCTTAAGCGCACAGCACTGGGACTCGTGCCACAGCCCCACGCGGGAGGAGCAGCTCCAGGGGTGTGTTCCCAGGACGGCGGGCGGGAGAGAGGGAAGCAGGGAGCATTTTGCCGGGGGAGGGGGGCAGAAGGACACGCGACCCAGGTCCTGGGGACATAACTAGACCCCAGCTCATCCAGGCGAAAATGCCTTTTCCTCAAGCTTCCATAGCGCTCCCTTCTTCCTGAATCCCTTCAGTGCTGAAGGTATTTACGAATTCCCCTTGACATTCCGGATTCCCTCCCCACACCCCTTCCCCCCAAAAAGAAAAAAAAATCTCGGAATCCCCAGAATTCAGCCCTAACACTTTCCACACCAGAACGCCAACAAAACGTGTGCTTTCAGGCGCCCAAGAGCCAAAGTTACATTTGGAAAGAGAGGGAAAAGAAATGCGTGACCTTCTCGGAGCCCACTCACCCACCACGCACACCCATCAGCAAGAAAATGCCCGCAGCCCGAGGCTGGAAGGTCAAGGTCCCCCCTCCCCCGCCCCGCTTTGCTCAATAGATGTCAGATGACCCAAGGACGTGCAGCCCCGGTTCCTACCTCGCGGGCGGCGGTCCCCGGGGCTCCTCTCTCCCGGTGGCGCCACCTGCTACCGCGGACCCTTCCTCTCCGCGCGCCGGGCCGGGCGCCGCGGCTCCGGGAGGGAGGGGCTGCGCGGGAGGAAGCGGAGGGCGGGCTCCGAGGTCGCCGAGGCGGGGAGGGGAGGGTCTCCGCACCGAGCGCTCGGTTCCAGGGGAAAGGATGTTTTGTAAGCTTCGGCTTGAAGGTCCTGGGGCAGGACAGGAAACATCCGCTGGGGCCGGGACCTCCGGGGAGAAGTCGGCTGCTCCCTCCCTTCCCAGGCAACTTCCCAAGCGCGCTCAGCTGCGCCGTCTGGAATGGAAAGCGCCGTCTTAATTTTGGTGCCTTTTCTTCCTTCCTCTTTCCTCCAGAACTTTTTTTTTTGGTTACTTAATGGAACGTCAGCTTCGTTCCTGACATGCTGGAAAATTTTTCCTCCGCCTGAACTTGGCTTAGGAACACTTTCCCCTTGTGAGAGAATTTCTCCTGTTACACATTTCAGCTTTAAAAAAAAAAGTAAGAGCTGTTTGTTTTGCCAACTTCTGTACTAGGGATATTTTTGGTGGGTTCCCCACTTCCGCGTTCCCCGAACCTCTGAATTCCAAGAAATATACACACCCACATCACTCTTGACTGTTTTCCCCCCCTCCCCTTCTAGTTAAAAAAATTACAGCACTAATCACTGACGGAAGATGTCAGTGAAAATGTCCTGGGGTTGTGGGTTCACAGGGTCCCGCGGGGGGTCGCCCTCCACGTGCGCACACCTCCGCCCACAGTAGAGCGTCTGTGCTGTTTTGTAAGCAGGAGTGACGATTGTCTTTAAGGCCCTCTTTTAGTTCTAGGTCTTTCTATGATGGAATCACAGAAATTGGTCTCCTTCCCAAATGGGGTCCAGTTCTAGCTGCAAACTCTGCCTCCTCGGCGCCCCACCCCCACCCTAGGGATGAGGCGGTAAGAGCTGGGGTGGGGGTGCATGAGGTGAGCAGACATCCTAAGATTCAGTTGTTGGCCATCGCCTGGAGGGGGGGCATGTCTGTGAACTGTCAAATGCCACCATAAATTGGGAACCTTTGGGGGTCCTCGTTGACCCCTGCAATAAAACACCGTGGTTCTCACAGTGCTAATTGGGGGATTTGTCCACAAACAGGAAATGAGAACTTCTCCTCTATTTATTAAAAGAAGGTGGGTTATAAGCAAATTAATAGTGCAAGCAAAATTATAAGAAAAAATTTTGTGCCAGTTCATGAGGATAGAAGGTTTCATCTGTTTTAGAAGTGTCTTTCATTTACAAAAATTATATGGTGTACATACTAGGCTGAGACTAACAATTTTTAGATTGTTGAGTTGATGTGCAGATTACATATCATTTTTATCTAGTTAGTGAAGCCAAACTGACTTAGGTGATATTTTTCTCTTCTAGCTTGAGTTTGGTACCTGAACTGGGAAGTCATTGACATGCAATTACATTCTGAAATTTAGAGATTCTGTCATTTCAAACACACTTTACTGTGGAGATAATCCTAATCAACAAAATTCATCCCATCATTAAAAATATTTAATTGTATGCTTACTTATGTTTAAACATACTTAACATAACCGTGTAATAAACACAGAACCCCCTCTCTTGGTTTTTGTCCTCAATCTCAAGAATCATACTCTGTTTTTTTATTTGTTTTTTATTTTCCTTTTTAAAAATTACAGTTGATTTACAATGTTTCAGGTGTACAGCAAAGTGATTCAGTATATATATATATATTCTTTTTCAGAGGTTGACAGATTGAGTCTATTTGACATCCAAATAATAAACAAAGCAGAAAGTCTAATTCTGCAGACTTGGAGAGTGTGTAGCTGGGTGGCACACCTTGCCCCAGGGAAGTAATGATGATTCCAGGACAGATTGAGGAGATGGCACTTCTAATTCTCATCTTGAGAGCAAAATCCACTGGATCAGTCACCTCCTTTCACTTTTTAAACTAGCAGCTTTGGTAGCATGAATGTAGACACAGGTGTAATGATCAGGCCGCAAAAGACAGAGTGGGACGAAAGCTCAGTCCTTTCAAGGTTAAATCTAAATATTTCACAGAAGGCCAAAGATGGGATTGGTGTGTGGGAGAGGGACCATCCTGAATTTAAGGAGCTGTATGTATAGCATTGGTTAATGCCTCAAGGGTGTCCCAGGTCTGTCCCAGGCCTCCTCAGAGAGAAAGCAATCTGACACCACAACTCTGCAAGGTATTGTTACCCCCACTTCACAGAAGGGCGGCTGGGCTTCTGAGAAGTGTATTTTGCAGTTTTACTTGGTGGGATCAAGATGGGTTGCTTTTTTTCCAGATTCATTTTATTTACGCTGCCTGTCTAGTCCCCCTACTGCCTACCACGTTCTGTGTTAGGATTGCAAATATCACCCATTCATTCATTCCAGTCAACAAACATTTGCTGAACATCTACGTACACAGTACTGGGTCAGGAGATGAACGCCTCAAACTCTGCCCTGGGGCTGTTTCTAATCTCGTAGTGGGTGGAAATAAACATATCTGCATCATTTGATTCAACTTCCATTCTTAAGTACAGACCCAAGAGAACTGAAAACTATGCCCACACCAAAACCTGTACACAAATGTTTGTAGCAGCATTAGGCATTATAGCCACTGGTCAAAGAAACCACGTGTCCATCAAGTGATGAGTGGATAAACAAAATATGATAAAGTCATACAACAGAATATTACTCAGCCATGAAAAGAAGAGATGTTCCGAAACATGCTACAATGTGGATGAGCCTTGAATACATCATGCCAGTCACTGAACACCACAAATCATACAATTTCATTTATATGAAATGACCAGAATGGGCAAATCCATAGAGAGAGGAAGTTAGTATTTGCGAAGAGCTGGGGTTGTGGTGGAGCAGGGAGGTTGGGGGGATTGATAGTTAAAGAGTACAGGGTTTCTTTGGGAATGACAAAAATGTTCTAAAATTGATTATGGCAATGATTGCACAACTTTGTAAATATACTAAACCTCACTGAATTGTACACTTTAAATAGGTGACTTTATGGTATGTAAATTACATCTCAATAAAGCTATTGCAAAAACAATACACATACCTGAAAAAGTAATAACTCTATCTGTTTATTTTGTGACCTATCCCAACTTCTAAAGTGTTGTATTCTATGTATGGGTTCTTGTTTCCTTGGCTAACTCATTTTGAGGTTTTACTTTGAGAGAAGAAAAGATGACATGGGAGATTCAAGGAAAGAATCCAGTCTTAGAGGAACATTATTCTGCATAGTGTGATTCTGATACTTTTCCTTCTTTAGGGAAACAAATATCCTCAAGCTCTCTTCATCCTACCCTCTTCCCAAATTCATAGTCAAGTAAGGATTTTGAAAGTAGAATTACACTGAGATTTAGAAGCCTGACAATTACTGTATGTGCATTTAACTGATGAACACATTTTTGGGTGTTTTTGTTACCGAGTCCAAATACGTTCTGCTCACCACACGACAGGCCAGTAAATTGGCAGACGAGGTGTTGGGGGCAAGGAATAATGACTTTATTTGGAAAGACCACAGATCAAGAAGATGGCAGATTTATGTCCTGGAGAAACATCTTCCCCAAGTCAGAATTCAGGTTCCTTTTATACTAAAAAAGGGAGGGGGTGTGGTTGGTTGGTGCAGACTTCTTGGTGTTGGAATCCTTTGTTCTTGCAGCTGTCCACGTAGGTTAGGTCACGATGTTCCTGTAAACCTCCAACAGGACAAATGTGACTCTGTGTTCTGCAACTTTTTATCTCTATATGAATGGGAAGGTGTTATACCCTTAAAAGGTCAGAGCCTTGAGAGTGGGTTCTCTTACATATTTCAGGCTGTAGGCGACATTATTTTACAAAAGGTGCAGAACCAGCATGACTAAGCCCAGGAAACAGAGCACAGGGTTAGAGCCAAGGGAACAGGTCTAATATGGAGTCAGATTTGTTCTTCCCTATTACATTTTAAGCCAATGAAATAAATTCACTCTAATTTTTCATCTCTCAGAAATGATTAAACTCCTACTGTATTCCAAGTAGCCTGAAAGGCACAAGAACTAAGAGTCTGGCAGACGAAACAAAGCAAAGAAAAGGCAGTTTCAGGTGCTGTAATAGAAAATACAGGTGAGATAAAGACCGGGTGAGAGCAGGGAGTGTATGTTGGGGGGAACGGCTGGAGAGGCAGGTGGTAAGAAAGGAGGCCAATGGAGTCGCTTCTGTAACGAATAGGATTCACTGAAAAGTTTGAAGAAAGAGGGTGTCATGTTTTAGAAGAGCTGTTCTGAGAGCTACTCCAGAATCTCTGGCAATTGGGTAAAAGAGGTTTCATGATTATTACTGTTGCTGTTGTTTTGTTTTCAAGAATGAATTATGTAGAGGTAATTTAGCAGCAACTTTCTGATCCCTGAAATATGTCTTGCATACAACTTCGTTACAGAGGGAGAGACAAGTCGGCTGCCCTGTACAGAGGTCATCACCAGGACAATAAACATCATTTCTTGCTGCGGGACAGATGTCGTTCTCAAGTGTGTACAGTAGATGGCGGCATTGCTGTTCCAGAAAAAAAAAACACCAAACTTTCCAAGCCTGTTCTCAGTACTGCTCCGTCAGCTGAGGCTCACATATGACTTGAGATTTACTCCTTGCACTGGGCAGCAGACAAGCCAAGGAGCCCAAAATACACCGTAGAAAGATCATGAGCTTTGACGTTGGGCGAAATCGTGTCCTAATCCAGACTCCCCCCAACCCCGCCCCCCAGTAACGTGACTCTGAACCTCAGTTGCCTCTTCCAAAAAGTGAGGCTTGCACAGGCCCACCAGCTCCTGTCCACATTTCCAAACTCCCACACGCTGAAAACCAGAAGCGTTTCGTAACTCACTCCGCAGCAAGACCTGACCTAAACTGACCTGAGTTTTTGTTTTCCTACTTAGCATGAATATTTTTACATTTCAGGGCAGAATGGGTTTTTGTGTTTGATTATAAGGTGCTCCCCCCACCCCGCCCCCACCCACTGGGGATTTGCTATCATCAAAAGTATATTATGCATTATTACCTTTCCAAAATCTAAAAAAAAGAAAGAAAAAAAAAAATTCAGAACCCTGAAGCACAACTGGCTTTGGGGTAAGAGATTGTGGATTTGCAATACTGACCGCAAGGGTGTGGTGGGGATAGAAGTTGGTGTGACTTGTTTGAAGCATCTGGTACACAAACCCCTAGGGCTCGTCTCTGCCAACCCCAGCCAATCAGATTCGAGGTCTGGCACGTGGGGGGGGGGCGCCTGGAGGAGGGGCGGCGATGGCGTTGTTGGGGGGCGGTGTGGGGAACAAAGCAAAGAATCCCTATTGACTCATTCACATCATTCATTCATGTGCACCTACTACGTGCCAGGTACTTTGTGATTAGTAGGCTTATGCGTTATTAACAGGCAGAGCCTGTGCCATGCGCAGGGGTAAAGTCTGATAGTCTTGGGGCTCCACGCATGACAGACTGGTGGGAGGGAGTCACCAGGTGAGACAAAGTAAGATTCTGAAGAGCAGGCTGCACCAGGTGTTCCCAGAAGAGAAGAGGGAGAAACTCAGCCCGCTCTGTGGCTGTCTCTTCCACCCGTCCCTAAACATTTTTAAAAAGAAATTTTAATAGACTATTTTTTTTTGAGTAGTTTTAGGTTCCCAGAAAAATTGAGTGAAACATACAGAGATTTCCCACATACCCCCTACCTCAATATACGCACAGACTTCCCTATTACCAACATCCCCCACCAGAGCTGGTGCATTTGTTACAGCTGATGAACCTACATTGATACGTCATTATCACCCAAAGTCTACATTAAGAGTCACTCTTGGTTGTGTACACTTTATGGGTTTGGAGAATATTTAATGACATGCATCCGCCTTTATAGTACCACACAGAGTATCTTCGCTGCTGACTGGAAAGTCCTCTGTGCTGTTACTCATCCCTGGAAATCCCTGATCTTTTCATTGTCTTCATAGTTTTGCCTTTTCCAGAAAGTCGTATCCTTGGAATCATACAGTCTGCAGGCTTTTCATATTGGCTTTTTTCACTTAGTCATATGCATTTAAGTGTCCTCCATGTCTTTTCGTGGCTTGATAGTTCTAAACTTTTAACACTATCCCTTATGTTCACTCCGAAGATTTCACCTGGTTAAACTTCCGCCTTGGAGAAGGAGTTCTGTCTTGTCTTGTCTTGTCTTGTCTTTCTTTCTTTCTTTCTTTCTTTCTTTCTTTCTTTCTTTCTTTCTTTCTTTCTTTCTCTCATTCTCTTTCTGGATTCTTGTACAAACTGCTTTTTTCTCCTTTTTTTAAATTCTTTTTTTTTTTTTTTACAGAAGTGCAGTCAATTTATAGTGTTAGTTTCTGGTGTACAGCAAAGCGATTCAGTTATACCTATACATACAAACATATTTTTTTTCAGATACTTTTCCATTACAGCTCATTACAAGAAATTGAATAGAGTTCCCTGTGCTATACAGTAGGTGCTTGTTGTTTGTCTATTTTATATATAGTAATGTGTGTCTGTTAGTCCCAAACTCTAAAGTCTATCCGAGAAGGCATTTCTTGACTCTGGAATAACTAGCCCGAAGGTCTGGGAATCTCACTCTGCGGCCCATTGCACGTCTGCTGCAGATTCCAGCACCCGTATCAGGGAGTAACCGTCACTGGCCCTGCCCCTGCCCACTTCTCCATCCCTCACCTCTCCTCCCCTCCACCCATGTTCCAGATATCAAGTACTGGCAATTTTTCATACTTGACAAATTCTGCTGTCCTTCTTTGCCTTTGCACACACTGTTCCCTTTTCCTGAAACAGCCTTGGGCACTCTTCCTTTGGCTCCTGTTTAACACCTCAGTGCAGCCCAGGGCTCGATGGCTGCGGACACCACACCAACCATTGTTTGCAGTCAGTGTTGGGCCATCCCAGGGTACCCTGTGACCACTGCCATCTCGACTCCGAACCGAACACACTGCATTGGAGTCGTCAATGTCAGTGTCTCCCTGACCCCACACCCCCACCCCATCCAATGCACACAGACGCTGGCAGCGCCTTTAGGGCAGCCCTATTCTTTGTATCCTTAGTAGTGCTGGGTTCGACACTCAAATACTGGCCAGTTGAATGAAGGGCAGTGGAGATCGGTGCTACTGTGTTTATGAAAGAGCTCTGACTTCCTGGGAGGTTGATGAGGCTCTCCAGAGCAGAAAATGGCATAAGTCTACAGTCACTGCAAGGAGAGCTCTGAGACCTATTCTGATGTCAGGTCCTTGCCTTGTACGACCCCTTGTTTCATCCCAGAGACTCCCCATGTGGGAAGCACACTGGGCTGGAAGTCCCAGCGCCTGGGCTCAATCCCCCAGCCAGCTATGTGATCATATCAATGACCGTCTCACAGCAGCTTATCCTCCACTTCATGTCCCTGGGCAACTGAGCATCAGAACAGCTGCTCCCTAGAGCTCCTTCTTGTCCTCACATCCTGTGCCCTTATTTTGAGTGCACAGAGCTGTGGATTCATAAAACACATGAGGACATCTAACCAAATCTGCTCCGTAAAAATTGCACGTCTATGTGGATGTGTACCCTTGGTGTACAGAGACAAGGATTCTTGGATAAGGATGCTGGCGGTGTGCCTGGGGGCTGGTTGGAAGTCTGCCACGCAAACACTTCTACCTTTACGGATGGATTCCTCTTCTGTCTGCGAGAAATCTTTCAGAATTCAAATACTGCTGAGTCCTACCTCGTCACCTTAAAAATCATAGAATTTTGAGGCTAGAAAGAATTTAGTGGATAATAGCTCAATTACCCCATCAAAACCTTGCAGGGACAGTTGATGGGACAGGCTGGCACCTGGGCAACAAGCCGCAGTGAGAGCTGCAAGGCGTTGACAGGAATGTGAGAAGGTACGATGGTAAATTTCCCCTACCTTTCTAGTTTCTCCCGTAGCCGTTTGCAGGAGCATAAGGGCTTCTACAAAAGCAGGGCTTCTGTTCCAAATACAAGGTTCTCTAGGCTTCCCTCCACCACACACCAGTTTCTCAAACCAAAGACCTGGGAATCATTCCCCACCCCCCACCTCCCCAACACTCAATCCACCAGCGAGTCCTCTCACTTCTTCCTTCAAATACATCCCCGATCTGACCACTCTTACCACCTGCACGGCCAACACTCCCAGTGGGGCCCCTTCGTCTACTCTTGTTCCCCCAGACATCACTCTCTAAACAGCACCCAGAACCATCTTCTCCAGTTTAAAACCCTCCCCTGGCTTCCCACAGCCAGGATGGGAAGACCCAAGCTCCTCACCATGTCGTGAGGCCTCGCCCACCCCTCCCACATCACCCACCCGGCCGCCGCCACACTGGCCTTCCTGCCCCTCCAACACACCCAACATTTTGCTGTTTCAGGGCCTTTGAAGGTGTTACTGCCCCTTCCCACAGATCATCACACACAGGCCCACCCCTGGCATTAGAGGGGCCCAGGACAAGGGTACAGATGGAGGCCCACATACCATGAAAACCTGTCACATAAGCTACGTTCTACCCTGCCACCATGACGAATGTCTTCATAATGGCGAAACTGAAAAATATGTGTCAGCGTATGGTTTTCATGACCATCTGTTAGTAGAAGACAAAAGACGGCTGAATTTAATTATTATTGTGCATTTTTGAGGGTTCTCCTGGTTGGCTGGTGACATCTGAGTGAGTAATAAAATAGAGACATACATTATTCATAACCTATGTTTATTTCACAAAAATTCATTTTTTGTTGTCATTTAAGCAAAATCACTAGTAAAATCATTTTTAATAACTCATGTTCTATTGAGATGAACGACACAAAAGATTTTGAAAAACTTTTTTGTCCTCAGATGTACAAAATTTGAGTATATTATCATTAAAAATGTAACCAAAAGTAAATATAAAAATAAAAAACTGGGGAGCAGGGTGTAGCTCAGTGGTAGAGCACGTGCTTAGCTTAGCATGCACGAAGTCCTGGGTTCAATCCCCAGTACCTCCATTAAAAAAAAAAACAAACCTAAATTAAAAATAAATAAATAAATTTAATTACCCTCCCAAAATTAAAAAAATTAAAAAATAAGATGTCTTCACATATGCTTTCAAAGAGTCACTTTTCTCAAATATTCAAAATTATTCGAAATTTTGTAGGTGCATAGTATAATTAGCAGGTATGAAAATTTTAACTTAGAATTATTTCAATAAAGCTGAAGAGCTTTGGAAGAAACTATCCAAATTATATTATTAGATGTACTTATAATTATATTATATATTATATTCGTATATAATTAAAGTTATATATTATAAATATTCTTGTTAAAAAATGATTCTCAATGAGTGTTGAATGTCCATGTGGTTGTCAAGGTAAAGAAATGGTAAGCTCCGAGCATCTTACATCGAGACCAACATATATGCAACTTTAAAACATATATGCAACTTTAAAAGAAGCATGAATTATTTAATGTTGCAAAATGTCCCTCACACAGCATGTGCAAATGTGGCAAATACTCTAATCCATGGGCGTCTCCAGAACACAAAGAACCAAAAAAAAAAAAAAAAAAGTTAGGAACTCTGGGAAACAATTCCTTATGCAATAATCTGATGCAGTGATGCAATCTGAGGAGTTTAACATACGAATTCCTTAATTATCCTTTCTCTTTCCCAGGCGCCTCCCTCTGCCATGCTAGTCCTCTCCATGTTAGTTTGCATTGGGAGACAGAGTGGAGAAGCATTTCGCTGAAGTCCAGTGTTCAGCAGTGAGGATGCTCGGGTTCCTCTTCACGCAGGGCCCAGGTGTCTAGTGCCTTGGTCCAAAGGTAGTTCCATCTGCAAGTTCACTTCCTTCCATGTCCCAGACATGGAAAGACCTCCCTTGACCATCAGGACTAACTAAAGTGGTACTCACCTCCCCGTCCCAGTCTTACTCTATCCCATCATCCTAGACGCTCTTCTTCATAGCTGTGAACGCTTCCTGATCATACACTCTATCTGACTGGCTGACACCTTATCATCTTTCTCCCTCAACCACGAGCTTGTCATGTCTACCTTATATTTTCAGCCCTTACAAGAGAGGGTGGCAGGGGACAGGCTCTCAGTAACGATGTGTTAACCTTGAGCATCTCCAACCTTGTAATCCTAGATGTACCAGACCCACCTCCATCTATTTATATGATGCTTTCCCGCCTCCACAGTCCTCATCCAAGCTCCGCTGAGATGCCCAGAACCCGTCAAGTACAAAGGGAGTGATGGGGGCTAAGAGAGGTGAAGAGGTTTGTCACTGTGAGCAATGGCAGAGCTGGGACTTGAAAGCAGCCTTTTAACCACAAAATTGGGGTTGTTTCCCATATACCGCTGAAGTGGAGAAGGGGCCTCCGAGGTTCATCCTGTTGCCTTAAGACATGCACGCGGGGTTCGGGGGCAGGCAGCCGCCTGCATTTCTTCCCCTAGAGGGCGGTGGCTGCTCACACATGGACAGCTGACCGATTGGGTCCACTAGGGGGTAGTGACGGGTGCTCATGTCTCCACCTGGATTTTAGGAGACCCTCAATTCTGATCATGCCAGGACTGTAATAATACCAGTTCCATAAATCCTATTAGCTCTGTGTGTTTCCAGAAAGTCGGGAACTTTCTAGATGGGCTCCTTGCCTTTACCCCAACTTCGTCAAGTAGAATTTAAAACCGATGCATCTTTGTTCCATTCTGCTTTTGGGTGGACACCTTATTTCTCAATCAGAGCACCACTGACATTTTGGGCTGGTACATTTTGTGCTGTGGAGGGGCTGTTCAGTGCACTGTAGGATTTTCAACAGTGTCCCTGGTCCCTACACACCTGCTGTGCTCACAACCCAGTCTCTGTTTCACACGCACACACAGTTGTGACCATCAAAAATGTCTACAGACAGGGCCCAATGATTAGAGGAAGGGAGGGGTGAAATCAGCCTATCACTCAGGTCTGAACCGCCACCTCCTTGCTGTAAACAACCAAACACCAAGCTGCCCTAGGAACAGACGTCCCGGAGCAGAGCTATGAACAGACAGCGGAGAAGAAATTCACCCGCGTTCTCAGCACGCGTTCTCGCGATTTCCGTGTAAGCAGTTTCTTCCAGCGACATTTCATTTGTTTTAATCATCTCCAAATGGCAATCATTTGCAAATTAAGTGGTGTTTATCCTCCTGGCTATGAACTGTAAAAAGAGTGCAGGGGATTTTTTTCTCTTTTCTTTTCCCTTCTGTCTGCACAGTTCTCAGTCCCTGGGACTCATTTTTCTCTCTTTTATTGTTTTTGGTTCCTCCCTTGGCCTCCCCCCCCCCCCCCCCAACCAGACGGGCTTAATGACTGCAATCATCACATCGCGGGGCAAAGCGGCAGGCAGCCACCCCCGCAAAGGAGGAATCGTTCCTCGGAGCCCTTGCTTCTTTTGTTTTCTCCGGTAGGCAGACTGCAGTTTTGTCTCTTGGCTCTCCCTGAATGAAGAGCGTCTTAAAACCTCGTGTGGCTGCAAATGGCTTCGGAGAAGCGGGAAGGAACGATAAACAGGAAGTCAACAGCAAAGGAGAAATAAAAGTGATCAGTCAATTAGGCTGTTAGAAAGACTTAAATCCTGCCCCGCCTGCATCCCCCTCACCAGGCATCTTTGGGGAAAGCTGGGCTGCATTAATCAGGCGGAGGCAGCCAGGCCCCGGAGCAGAGCTGCAGGGAGGCCTGCTGGGAGCCAGCCAGGGGTCTGAGAGCCAAAGATCTTCCAGGAGAGGCAGAGCAATGTGGCCCACATGGCTGTGTGGAAATCATCACGGCCAGGCTGCAGAACTTACATGACGATTTTTTCACCCTTCCCTGGACTCGGATGAAAGGCCGCCCTGGGACTGGAGAGTCCAGTCACCCTGGCATTCCCGCCCCACATCTGGCAGCTAGAATTTCACATTCAGAAAGACACCAGGCACAACGATCTCGAGATAGGTGGGCGCTGAGTTTCCAACTGGGCCGCGGAGTCCGCTTCCTGGGACCCTGGCGGCCCGTCCCGGCCAAGACGCCCCCAGCATCTACATCTCTCATGCCCGGGGCCTGACCCCCACGGTGCCTGACCCCCACGGTGCCACTGCAGAACGGGAAACACTGCCACACAGGTTTAGACCCTGCTCCATCCAGCCCCCGGGGGCTCGTCCCTGAAAACAGCATCCCAGAATTTGGAGGATGATGGAGTGAGCTCTTTGCTGTCAGTCTTCAAGGGAAGGGATGCCTCGCAAAAGCAAGAGGGATAAAGAGAGACAGAGAGATACCAGGCTCTTGGTGTCTCATTTCACAAGGAAGGTCAGACTGTGCCAACAGGGAGTTTTAAAAAAAGGAAGTGGGAGGCAGCAAACTGGTTGGAGGTTAGAAGGGTATGAACTCTACTCTTAGGCAAGTTTCTAAGGCTACCTGGAGGAGGCAATGGATAGACTGTGACTCCAAAATAAGTTCCTCCCTAATCAGAATTCCTTTGATCCATGTATCTTGTCCCAGATTACTCTGCAGATCCAAACACGAGGTGGCTGGGGTTGTGTTTCCTCATGGAAGGTTCAAAGTGGACAGTGGGGATATTTTCAAGGAGGCTCCAGAGAAGACCTGTCATATGCAGGATGTAAAACCACAGGATGATGGCAAAGTCTGACCTCAGGGCTCCTGAACTAAAGTCTTAAGCAAGTTGTTGTACAAGAGTTGACACCCTTGTGACTAGACCGAAGTGGAGCGAGTGGGAAGGTGCTTGGCCTCCAGCTTCTGCTTAAGCAAAGGCCCACCTTCCGGGAAACACCCTGGCGGTCTGGGTCCTGGGCGGCTGGAACAGGACCACTTGCTGGAAACAGCCATTGCTGTGCGCCCCACCCCCTGCAACTGCTTATGGAGAGACCCCAAGGAGGTGGTCACAAAACCTCCCACCCAGACTCAGACCTTGTTTTATCAGCCTCTGCATGATCTTCTGCCATCTCTTTCAGTAGTCCCAGCAGGAGATGGGCAATCACGATTATCTAACTTTGCAATAACTGGGATGCTGATATGATAAACCCAGGTATGGACTCTGCCGGAGTGGGGAGGGCCTCTCAGTAAAACTCCCATTTCCCAGATAAGCTACATGCTAAGACTTGACCCAGTCATCATGGACCATGGATGAAGCAATCAGTGAGCAAAAGCTTCTGCTGTGTCTCTGGGCCGTGTTTGCTACTGTGGGTCATATTAAAGAAGCCAGAACACGGTCTGGGCTTCTGAGACTTTGCATCCTAGTTCCACTCACGGAACTCCCAAATGGGCTGAGATCACCTAAGGCCACGTGATCGTTTGGGCTCTCAGTCAGCACAAGCTTGAACCTGGTGTAGAGCTTTGGCACTTCCTTAGGTAATATTTAAGCTGTCCTAGAGCACGCATTAGGTTATAAACTCTTTCAGAGTAGGAAGTACAACTTACTCTTCTTGGGGTCACATCTCTCTCTCAAACACACACACACACACACAGTCACACACATACACACACTCACACACTCACATTAGGTGCTCATTATGCTCTTCCTGAATGCTCCAGTAAGTATAATTGTGTGGAACAGAGTATAATTGCAATGGGAGTTTGTGGAAAGGGGGCAATCTGGGTGGGCTGGAGTAGTTGGAGGAGGGAGATTTCACTGGAGATGCAGGAGGCAACTGACAGATTGTGGTTCTCTTTTTTCCTTTGGAAAGTAGTGATTAAAGATAACATTAAGAAATATATAAAAGTGTAACATATTCATTATAGAAAATTTGTAAAATTTAAAAAAATAAAGAAAATGCAAATCACGGGTAATTTGACTCCCAGACATTCGTAAGCACACACAATATATAATTATACACTGTAACAAATGCTATGAAGGGACAGACAAGTAAGAGAATAAATAAATCCTGATCTCTGAGGATGTGACATTTAAGCTGAGACTTGGGGTGAGCAGGGTTTTAGACCAGTGAAGAGAGGGAGGAACAGGCAGGTGTGGGTTAAACGGTATATATTTTTTAAAGGTAAATCATGACTCTACAGAAGTATAAAATGAACCTGTGCCAAAGATTTCATTTAACTCATAAAGTAATGGGGGCACCAGTAAGATGTTACAACTGGTTTGAAGGAGAATTCAAAGTACCACACCTATCAATCAGGTGTACTGAAATGAAATATAAACAGATGCCAAACTGCAAGAAAATTAGTCGTCCCTCCCCTGGACAGAACTCACTGGCACATGGAAAATAATCATTTGCATTATTCTCAGTTATCTACCACTTAGAGACTTGTAAACTAGCTCGGAGTGTTTCCCAGTTTTTCTTGACATGTGCAAATGCCCTGGGGAAGGAAAGAGCTTAACAGAACTGAAAGAGGAACGTTGCTGGGATGTTTCGAGCAGCAGACCTGGGTCACGGTGTAAGTTCTGGGTTGTAGCCTGTGTTTTTCGTTTAACAATATAGAATTAACATTTGTCCATATCATCAAAAATCCTTTTGAAGCATGGTTTTTAATAGCTGCACCATGTTCCCTTGTAGTGGACTCACTGTAATGCATTTATTACCCACCTTCCCACTCTTGTCCGTTTAACTGGTAATCACCGAATATTCTTGTTTATCAATCTTTGTTCTCACTTATCTCTGTTTACTTTGGATTTCTATGCATAGAATCTCCAGATCAAAGATGATTTAAAAGGTGCTGATGAACAAAAATTGCTTTCAAATGAAATGTTTTAGAAAAACACGGAGGCATGGAGAGGTAGCGACTCCGAGATGAATTATATAGGCCAATGGGAGGGGGAGGGTTGAGGTGGGAAGGGTCTGAACCAGGCAGAGCAGTGGGGTGGAGAGGAGGTCAGAAGTGGGAGGCCTGGGAAAGCAGCGCAGTTTGAGGGGTTGAGTGTGTAGAGTGGGGGAAGGGGCGCAGGAGCAGATGACTCCAAGGCTTTGGGGTTGCTTTTGCCTTAGACACGCTTTGGAAATGGGCGTATCTGGAGGGGAAATTAGAGGGGAAAAGAAGATACATTTATTTGGGGACCTCAAGGGTGTGGGATATCCACCCACAGAGCATGTGAGAGCATGCGGCAGAGTCTGGGCTGGAGAGGTAAACTGGAGATCTACAGAGATCCACCAGCTGAAACCGGCAGAGAGGGGATGGGTAACGCGGAGGAGCCCCGCAGAATCCCCAGGCGCAGGGGATGCTCAGAGGACTCAACCAACAAGCAGGCAGGAGAGAGGAAGCTGGGGAGCTGTGTCCTGGAGGCGGGTAATTAACAAAGTCAGATATCGCCGGGAGGTCAGAAAGGACAAAAACTAAGGGAAAAACCATGGGGTTTGGCCAGAAGAGAGTCACGAAGGCCTGGTTGAGACGTTTCAACAGAATTGCGGGGGCGGGAGGCCGCGTTAAAGGGAAGAGGAGATGGAGGCATGGAGCTCCGGCCACAGTGTGGAGGATTTTGGCAGCAACAGGAACAGGAAAGTCTGGAAATCAGCTAGCAATGAGGAGAGTCCAGCGTGAGTTTCTGAGTCTGTGTCTTGTCCGTATTCCAACCCAGCAGCTTCCGGCCGCCTCTCCACATCCCCCCGCCACAGTTTCCGCTGCTTATTTTTCAATCCCGAGTATTTCTTCAACCGCAGAGGACAGATGTGGCTTTAAATGATAAGCACTTCACCCAGAGCCTGGCACATAAGACGCCCTCAGTAAGTGTCACTGTTGTTTTTACTTGTATTCATTATGAGCCCTTAGGAACAAGATGTGCAAACAAAAAGGCAGAAAAGTACATGGGGAGAGGGAGAGTGGGGATGAGCTTAGGGAGCGGGATGTCTACCAGGGAAGCATTAGAAACATAATAGGCCATTTTTCTTTTTTTTCCTAACTCTATCTAACCTAACTAGAGATACTGTTTCTCTACAAGATGTCCTCAGGAGCCTGCGTTTTGCCAGATGGCATGTAGCTTTGAGGCCCTTTTAAGGATTTCTTTCTGCATCTCATTCAGTCTGAGCCTTGGGTCTGGCCATGCCCCTGGGAACTGTGGAAGGGGACAAAGGACAACTCCTCTAGGGACGAGATTTGGGAAGAGAACCTGCAGAGAGGAAGTAACCAAATGCCCAACGTGTGAGCAGCCTGCCGCAAACACGAGCCAGGGAGAGAGGAACCCAAGAGTCCCAGCCTGCAGGGACATCACAGCTTGTCATCAACCAGGAGCACCTGGGCAGAGTCAAAAGCCCAGACGGGTCCATTGCAGGTGGAGGTAAAGGAACCCAGCAGGCTGAGGAGCAGAGGGGCCAGGCCCTACTTTCCTGTAGCAGGACGGCAAAGTTTATCCACGCTCCAGCAGGGTGGTGCAGAGAAGATGCAATTCATTTATTTTGTCTGTGACTCTGCTGGTCTTCACTCACTGGTTAGAAAGTGAAAAAATAACCACTTCTCCAACCCCATTTAAAGCTTCAGTAACTTAAACAGTCCCTTTGGGTAAAGTTCAGTGTCTCA
The DNA here is from genome assembly GCF_048773025.1 of Camelus bactrianus. Classification (NCBI taxonomy): domain Eukaryota; kingdom Metazoa; phylum Chordata; class Mammalia; order Artiodactyla; family Camelidae; genus Camelus; species Camelus bactrianus. The sequence continues at coordinate 30,122,800 of NC_133564.1, read as the reverse complement.
TAGATTTAAAATATTCCTCCTCCTCCTTCTCACCCCAAGATAGCCTCTGGGGTGCAGAGAACGAGCTGCGTGTGGCTCACACGAGGAGAGCCTCAGAGGTCCAGGGAGCTCCCCTGTGTCTTCCTGGTTGCTACATGCCGTCCTGGCCTTCACAGTTGAAGGGAAGGCTGTTAACTTTGCAGCCTGGCCTCTCTTGGCTTGACCAGAGCTCCCAGCACTTCCAAACTGGATCCAAATTGATTCCAGAGTGAGCCTGGCACTCCCGTGGCCGCATGCCCTTTAGAGGGCCATCTGTGACTGCCATCGGGTCCTGGTGCCCGGGTTCCACTCCGTAGCCCTGGTTAGAGTCACCCTTCTCTGTGATCATTCGTGTCTCTCTCCCAGTGATTTCTTTTCAGTTGCCCTGCCATTACAAAATTTGACTGTTTCATTGCTGAGTTTATTAACTGGACTAAATGTCAACCTGGGAGGAAAAAAATCTACTCTTAAGGCGACCCAGAGCATGAGAAATGAGGTCCCAAATTCCTCTGCATTGACTACTGCTTCAGACCAAAGTGTTCGAACTGACCAGTTGTCTTGGCATCTGTTGGAGATGGCTTTTTTTTTTTTTTTTTTTTTGCCAACCCCGAAAACCTGAGAGGTCTTCTATTTCCAACTCTCTCAACTCTGCACTCAATGAGAATGGAAAGTGTTGCATGTGGAAATTGCCAGGGCAACTGGGGGAAACGTTGCCAAAAGAGAAACTTTCCAGTTCTTTGCTTTCAAAATGTGCACGGGGCCATATGTCATGAGGTAATACAGCTTCCCTAAATGGGGGGGGGGGAAGGGGCCAGCGCCAATGACAGCGGTGACCTGACAGTTGGCAAATACAGTTCTAGTCACTAGTCGGAGTCAAAAGAAGAATGGCTAAGAAAGAGCCAAAGAAGCAGCCATGAGGCATCAAAGAAACACAAAATGGAGGGAAGGCTGCCCTGGGGGCCAGAATTTCATTTTGTTTAGGAGAAGATGGGCTCGAAAGTGGTCCTGAAGCAGCAGTCGTCCTGATAACGGGTACCATCTGGAAATCAATGAGACTTAGATTTTGTTTTTTACAGATTTGTACTGAAAACCAGTTCCAGCCAGGGGATCTCAACTCTCAGGAGGATCCAGCAGGGCACTAAACTATAACCAATCATTTAGCAAAATCTGCAGTTGGAATGACAGACGAAACCTGTTGTCTTCTCCTCTGTATTTAAATCAAGAGATGAGGTCAGGCGTGATCCAGTGTGTAGAGATGTGATTGTCTGGTGTTGCATTTTTAGCCATTTTTAACCCATAGAGACCAGCCTCAGAGACAGGCAGACCTTATCTTCCAGACCCTTCATCCCCTTCAAGTATCTATGTCCTCACTCTGACCCCCTCTTCCCCTCTGTGCCCCTCACAGATCCCAGTGCTTGGAGGATAATGATTTAACGGATTTGTTAGCCTTCTTCCTCAACCACCCTACCTTCTCCCCACATTTGTATTTTAACAAGGTTTTTTGGAGATAATAATACCTCTAAAAGAGTTGTCTGAATTGTGAGAATTTTAGGCAGTAACCTGGTGGGCGCGGGGTGGGGCGAGGGGGGGGTGAAGAGAGGGGGCTGCATGTTGAGATCTGGTGCACGTGACCGTTCTGGGTTGAGGCTGGTGGTGACTTCCTTTGGCTGTGCCTCTCGTCTCCTTCCACATCCTGGCAGGTGTGAGCAGGAATATCTGTGAAAATCTTGCTTTTCTGTACAGCACGCAGCATGAACTCGTCTTCACTGGTGGCCAAGAACAATTAGTGCAGATTTCCCTGGGTAACCGGGTGAAAAACCAGCCCCATGCCTAATTCCCTGCCTGCATGTGCCTATTTCCAAACAAATTTCCCAGCCAGAACTCCTCAGCTTCTCGGAGAGCCCCCATGCCTGGTATCTTTCTCCGACCCTGCCCTGAACTGGGATTCAGCACAATCGCGATTCCATGGCTGCCCAGATGCACTTCGGTGCTTCCTGCTGCTCCACATTGGACTGTGGGTCATTCCCGTGCTAGGGAAGGTCACAGGCTTGTTAATCAGCTAGAAAGCAAAGACAGACAGGATGCAACTTTTCCTAGAAAGACACCAGTATGGTGTGATGTCAGTACTATTTCCAACTTTCAACACTGATTATGGCCACTACCCTCTCCTGCTTCCTGAGGACAACAGTTCAACATGACTTCTGGCACAATTAGAATAAACTGTTTTAGACAGAGTCAGTGTTAAGGGAGGGTATGTGCCTTAGAGCCACAAGGCACTGATTTTTTTCATTTGATTTCCAAGGGGGTGCTCGTGCAAAACTGCACTTGGGAACACACAGAATTTCCTAGTTTTTGTTTTCTTTGTATGCAGGGTGTGTTTGCACGATACTTCATTGTCAGCGAGCACTTTCACGTTCGCGATCTCATCTGAGTCTGACCAGAATCATTTGAGGTAGGTAAGGTGGGGGTCAGTCTTTCCCTTTGATGAATGAGAAAGCTGAAGCTCAGAGACCTCCCCCAGGAAGTGGTGAAAAGGCAGGACGAATCCCAGATTTCCAGAATCCTAAATCCTATTCCTATTGTATCAAACTGCCTTTCATTAAGACCCAGAGAGAACTTTGAGTTGGTCAAACCCTACCAAATCTGCTCAAAAGGACATGTGCCTTCTTTCTGTCTAGCGTCCCCTTCCTTTGGGAGTTACCCCACCCCTAATCCTGTAGTATTCATTCCGTTTGGCTGTGCTGGAACCCACCATGCCCCTAACTGAAGATGTGGAGCTAAAGCCTGACCAGAGTATTCGGTCATCCTGGCCACTATGATTGGCTCAGGTATGAGCACGTGACTGAAGCTGGCCAATCACAGCCTTCTCTGTGCCTTTTGTTAAAGTGTTTGGGAAAGATGCAATCTTTCTTCCCATCCCTGCTGGCCTGAAGCAAGAGTCTGACTAGGAATGAAGACAAGCAGAGGGAACCAGAACTGAGAGATGGAGAGAGTCCTGATGTTATTATTTAAACCATTCATCCAGCTGTGCCTGAAACTCTTCAGTGAGCCAATAAATTCCTTTTTGGCTTAAGCCAATTGGAGTTGTGTTTATGACACTTGCAAATGAAAGGAGTTATTGACTAATAAAACTGCCGTTTCTGTCTTTCCCAGAATTAGGAAATTACCTCTTTAAAATTGTTTATTTATAGTGTGCTTTATCCCTTCCCACAGACAAAAAAATTCTGAAGCAGCTTATAAAAAATAAATGGGAAAAGTAGGCAATAAGCCAAAAAAATCAAAGGGAAGATTTAATACATGAAATACAAGTCATATGTATAAGTATAGCACAGTCTTTATACTAAGCTGACACAATTATTTTTTTAATTATAGTACCAAGTATTGTTGAGGGTGCTGAGAAACAGACACTGGTGCTGGAGAAATTATAAATTGGTGCAAGCTTTCTGGAGAGAAATTTTACAGTGTTTATTCCCAACCAGTGCTTGCCCATAACCAACAGTCTGGGTACATCAGAGGGAAATAATTAAATAAAAAGGAACGCATGCCTGTGATACCCTGAAGAACACACAGCAGAGCCTGCATGGACCATGACTTACAGACCTGCGAGCTAATAAATTGATGCTCTTTTTAAGCAATTAAGTTTGTGATACTTTGTTACATAGCAACAGAAAACAAACACAAGTATCAAGGATACAACAGTCTCAAAAAAAAAAAAAGGAAAGCCTGCAAATATTTAGTTATAAGAATGATTGTCATGATTACTAAAAATTGGAAAACCACTATGAATATCCAATGGTAAGCTGTGGGTCAAGAATAATAATAATTCCACCTATTGGAATATCATGTATTTACGAAAATAATGATGGGAACTTTTATTTAGTGACCTGGAATAATACATATTGTGGAATGGCTTTGGAGCAGCGTATATAAATTCTCCCTAGGCCACAGCAAGATTCAAATAAATTGTTTACTATCAACCCTGTGTTTTAAAAATCAAACAAACAAAAAACCTATTTATTGGTTGTAGAAATTTAAAAGGGAGAAATATGGAAGTGGCAAAAATCTGCCCTTCTCATCTCCCAATTTGGGCATTATTGCTTGGGTCAAATTCGGCTCTCCGTAAACATATGGTTAATTAACCCCTCTTGGACCATGTGGTAACTATACACTCTCCATGTCTCAAGATACTTGACTAGTATTGGGGGGTTATTTATTGACAACTGAGTCTCAAACATTATCTACTCTAGAACAGTGGTGGCCAAAATGCATATTTGCTCAAAACAATCTTTCTGTAAGAAGAGAATTTTAGAATTTCTCCTTATAGTTAATCTCTTTTTATTTTCTATTTCTGATATGTTTTATAATGCACACAGTATAACTGGCTGGTACGTAAGAACTAAGTTTACCAAGATTGCTAAAATGTTTTTGATGATAAAGATGTGTTCTGGTTACCTGTGGCTGTGTAACAAATAAATCAGAAACTCAGTGGCTTAAAACACCATTTAATTTTGTTCACAAGCTTGTGGATCAGAAACTTGTGAAGACCTCACCTGAGAAATTTATCTTTCGCCCAAATAGTACGAGTTGGAGCAGCTCAACTCCATCTAGAAAATCCATTTCCAAGATGAATTACTCACTTGATTGGCAAGCTGGGAGCTCAGCCAGGGCCGTTGGCTGTTCCCTACAGGGGAAGGGGGATGTGTTCGCTCTTTGCCATATGGCTTCCCGATTGGGCTCCTGGGGCTTCCTCATGAAATGGAGGCTGGATTCCAAGAGGGAATGTTCCAAGAGACAGGAAGCAGAAATTGTCAGCCTTTTAAGGCCTGGAGCAAGAAAATACCATTGTGTCATTTCCATCATATTCTACTGGGCAAAGTGGTCTAAGAGTCCACGCAAAGTTCAAGGCGTGGAGGCACAGCGGTCTGTCAAAGCATTCGTGGCCATCTTTGATCCCATACATGGTATGCAGCCACAAATGTCTGAAAAACCCTCATTTATATAAACAGAAAATGTACCAGCTGCTCCACCCCCAGGCTCAGCTCTCTTACATAAGAAATTCGTGGCCATCAGAAGTTGATCTGCTCCCACTGGTGCACCTGCCCAAAGCTGTTTTGTCAGTATCATCTGAGAAATGATGCTCAGGCTTTTCTCTTAAGGGCTTATTTACTCCAAAAGCATAGTCAGAAGAATATACGCAGGATAGTGGAGGGAAAAACATAATCTAACTCTCATCGGCACTACTGCTTTCTCTTGCTTAACAAAAGACTTTGACTAGAAGTAGAAATAAAGCATTTACCTGGTTAGGTGTTGGTGACCTGTAAAAAAATTTCTCTTCTACAATAGTATACTTTAAACCAAAATATATTGAATGTAAACCAAAATATATTGAATATTAACCTAAATATACTCAGAATGACTTTATGACCCAAAAGGCTATTGTGGTAACTGTGTTCTACCAGAAATTCCCCAGTGCACAGGAGGACACCTGCTTTTCCTTTCTCAGTCCATCAAGTAAAACAATCACAAACAGAACTTTAAGATTTCTGCTATATAACATAATATACTCTTGAGGAAGATAAAATGGCTTACTGAACAGAATAAACCCATTTTTGTAAGAAAATGCATGTGAGAGAGACAAGAGTAAATTTTCCATCATTTATGATCCTAAATTCTGGCACTAAGAGAAGATCCTGAGAAAAATCTATTGTTTTCCTGAGCAGGGTGATGGGTGAGGGTGCGAATTAGAAAAAGGGAAATAATAAGAAGGTTTTTTTTTTTCCCCAGGGGAAAAGGAAGAAATGTTGGAATGAGGCAAAAGCAGAGAGGATGACTTGTTTAAAAGTGTGGGTGGGAGATAATCTTCCTGTATGGGCAGCAGGGAATCTCCACCAGGATGCCACAAAATCTTCAGCAAAATCTACATTATTGGGCAACTCTTTTTTAAAATTTATTTTTATTGAGGTAACACTGATACACAGTAATATTTGTTTCATGTGTACAACATTATATTTTGACTTCTGTATACACTACAGTGTGCTCACCATCATAAATTTAGTTTCTGTCTGTCACCATTTAGTTGACTCCGTTTACCCATTTTGCCCTCTGCCTAACCTTGTCCCCTTTGGTAACCAGTATTCTGTCATCTATATTTATGTGTTTGTTTTTGTTGGTTTGGCTTATTCATTCATTTTGGGGTTTTTTGTTTGTTTGTATTCATTTTTTTCTGTTCCACATATGAGTAAAATCATACAGTATTTGCCTTTCTCTCTCTGACTTATTTCACTTAGGATAATATCCTCAGGTCCATTCATGTTGCTGTGAGTGGCAAGATTTCATCTTTTTTAATGGCTGAGTAATATTCCATTGCATGTATATGCATATGTGTGTGTATCACATCTTTTTTATTCATTTATCCACTGATGGGCACTTAGGTTGTTTCCATGTCTTGGCCATTGTAAACAATGCTGCAGTGAACATAGGGGTGCATGTATCTTTCTGAATTAGTGTTTTCATATTCTTTGGATAAATACCCAGAAGTAGGCTAGCTGGATCATATGGTAGTTCTATTCTTAATTTTGGGGAGGAATCTCCATACTGTATTCCATAGTGGCTGCACCAATTTACATTCCACCAACAGTGTATGAGGGTTCCCTTTTTTCCACATCCTTGTCAGTTCTTTTTATTTTCTGTCTTTTTGATAACAGCCGATCTAACAAGTGTGAGGTCATATCTCATTGTGATTTTGATTTGCATTATCTTGATGGTTAGTGATGTTGAACATCTTTTCATGTGCCTGTTGGCCATCTGTATGTCTTCCTTGGGAAAAAGTCTATTCAGTCCCTCTGTGCATTTTAGTACAGAAATTGAAACAGTAATCAAAAAGCTCCTGTTGGGGGAGGGTATAGCTTAAGAGGTCGAGTGTGTGCTTGGCATGTATGAGGTCCTGGGTTCAATCCCTAGGGCTTCCTCTAAAAAAAAATAATAAACCTAATTACCACCTCCCCCTTCCAAAAAAAAAAAAATCCCACAACAAAACAAAACAAAAAAACTCCTGTGAAAAACTAAAGTCCAGGATCAGGTGGCTTTATAGGTAAATCCTACCAAACATTCAAAGAAGATTTAATATCTATCCTTCAAAAACTTTTCCCAAAAAATTGAAGAGGGGGACTGCTTCCTAATTCATATTATGAGGCCAACATCACTCTGATGCCAAAGTCAGACAAAGACAACACACACAAAAAGAGAAAATTATAGGCCAGTATCTCCAATGACCATAGATGCAGAAATTCTCAACAAAATATTAGCAAACTGAATACAGTAATACATGAAAAAGGTCACATATTGTGATCAAGGAAGATTTCGTCCAGGGAGCCAAGGATGGTTCAACATCTACAAATCAATTGACAGGATAAACCACACTAATAAAATTAAGGATAAAAACCATTAGATCATCTCAATACAGCAGAAAAAGTATTTGACAAGATTCAATACCCATTGATAACAAAACTCTCAATAAAATGGGAATAGAAGGAATGTACCTCAACATAGTAAAGGCCATTTATGACAAACCCACAGCTAACATCATACTCAATGGTGCAAAGTTGGAAGTTACCCCTCTAAGAACAGGAACAAGACAAAGATGCCCACTCTTGCCACTCCTCTTCAACACAGTATGAGAAGCCCTGGCCTGAGAAATTAGGCAAGAAAAAGAAAGAAAAGCCATCAAAACTGGAAAGAAAGAAGTAAAACTGTCACCATTTGCAGATGACATGATTTTATATATAGAAAGTCCCAAAGAATTCACCAAAAAAAACCCCACTCAAAATAATAAACAAATAAATAAAAGTTGCAGGAAACAAAATTAACATGCAAAAAATCTGTTGTGTTTGTATACACTCACAACGAGCTAGCAGAAAGAGAAATTAAGAAAACAATCCCACTTACAATTGCAACAGAAAGAATGAAACACCTAGGAAGAAATTTAACCAAGGAGGTGAAAAACTTGTACACTGAGAACGGTAAGACCCTGTTGAAAGAAATTGATGATGACACAAATAAATGGAAAGATATTCCGTGCTCACGGACTGGAAGAATTAACATTGTTGAAATGTCTATATTACCTAAAGAAATACTTTTTGGTGTTGGGAGTGTATTCTTTGGGGGAAAATTGGGGTGATGTTGACATACACTGAAGGCAGATTCAGGCCAAGAACAAGAACAGCCCACGGAATTTCAAGTCACTTGTAACTCCAGAATGGAAGTCCAAGATATACACGCTCCAAATCATGACAGTTAATACCTCTGGAGAGTGGATTACAAATGATACTTATTTCATTCCCTCTTCATTTTTGTATTTTTACATTTTTCTTTTAGTTGTGTTGTTTAAAGGAAGTTGTTTGGAAACACACACGAGCTTTATAATCAGACAGACCTATGTTAGAACCCAGCTCCATGATGTCTTCAATTTGTGATTCCAGATGAGTTCCTTGAACTTTTAAAGCCTCAGTTTGCTCATTCGTATAAGAAAGATAATAACTGAACCTCACAGGTAGTTATGAGGATTAAATAAACTGATCTGTGTAAAGTTCTTCAAACAGTGCCTTTGAACTGAGTAGGCACGCGATAAATGGTACCCATTGTCATTGTGGTCAGTAACCAACGTTTGCTGATGGTTCTCAGATCCTGAAGACGATCAGCTTTTTGTACTTACTGTGAGGAAGTTAAGGCAAGACATGGCTCTGTGTCTGTATCCTCCAAAGAGCCAGCAGAGGGAATTCCACCGAGTTTTATCCCGGCCATCATAGGTCACACAACATAATATCATCGTGAAGAAAACCCTTTTTGAGCACCTACTGTGTGCAGGTGATTTAAGTTCTCAGAAGTTAGACCCAGTCCACATGGTCTCCATCTCACAGCCAGGTCAATTCTGGCCACTAACGCTCCAGGGTCTCAACTCCTAATTAGAAACTTTCGGGGTAGGCGCTGCTTAGGATGGGCCCACATGTTCTTAATTCACAGTGAAGAATACACATTACATCTCAGGACTTCTACACTAGCCAGAGCGTTCTGATGTGGGCTTTGAGGGCCTTGGCGCTGTCACGTGACAGGCTGTTTGATGTGGTTTCTGTTCCAGTAAGTTAAACTCTGGCATCTCAGAACGGCCGCAGCCTGCCCGGCTAAGGATGAGTTCTGAGCGCAGACTGAGGCTGAATCTGCATGCCTGCGGGTGGATGGGACCGCAAATGGCCATGGGGTTAATTAGCTGGAGGCTCTTACGACGCAGGGCCCCCCCTAGTCTTCAGGGTTTCCTTGCCGCTGCTGTATAGCTTGGCTATCAAAGACTGTGCTCCTCAAAACATTTTTGGTTTTTGACTTCTTCTGTGGGAGGAATAAAAAAAAAAAAAAAAAAAGAAGCTCTGAACCCTTCACGTCCCGGCGGGAGGCTACAGAACCAAGCTTATTGGGATTCACGAAACTTGTTGCTGCTCTGATGAGGCCTTCCCTGGGGCACTGGGTGTTTATTAGGTATATTAAGTAAATAAATAAGTCCTGCTTGAAACAAAAGCACGGGTCATGTGGCAGATATCTCCAGTGCTCACACTGTCTGGGTCTCCTCTCCTTCTAGAGACCAGGCTACCTGGCCCTCTGGGGTTTGGCGAGGCGGTGAGACTGGTTTAGTCCAATGGGATGTGAGGTTGAGTGACACCTGTCACTCCACAGCACTGAAGAGCAGGTGAGATGTCCAGTCTCTCTCTTCCCTGCCGAGGAGACCAAAGGAGTCACATGTTCTACATATTGCAGCTACAGACGGTGAGAGCCTCCATCAGCCTGGATCCTTGAGTGACGCGATGGAGTGGAATTTTCCCAGCACCTATACCCCCGACCCTTAACTTGCACCGGACATGTAGCATGCTCAGGAAATAAATTTTTATGTGTGCTCAGCATTGGGGTCTGGGGCGAATCTGTTATCACAGCACAACCTAGCCTGTCCTAACGAATCCAACCATCCCCTAAACATCGCGAACACAGAAAGCGGTTTGCAGGTCACCTGTGGGACCAGCCGCTGGGAGCTGGCCGAGGCTGTCTGCGGTGAAAGGCGAGAGAGGAGCAGTTTCAGGGAGGAGTAGCAGCCCAAATGATCAAGTTCAAGGGGCCGGGGACCCTGCTGTGGACGCTGGGATGGCTGGAGGAGGGCAGAGCTTCCAGTCTCTGGAGATGCTCACCCCAGACACGCCAGCCCAGGCCCAGGCCAGCCCAGCAGAGCAGCCCAAGCCCGGAGACAGGGCGCATTCCCAATAGACTGCGCATCAGGGCCTCTTTGGTTCAGAAGCTGTGTCAGTTGGTGGTGTGTTTTTAGGGCCCCAGAAAGCGAATAAGATTCCTAGGTCACTTGAGATGCACAGGATGTTTGACCACGATGAGATTTTACTTACTGGTCTGTATTGGTTTTCTCTGCATGGACCCCTGAGGGCCGATGATCCAAGTGGCAGTTAAGACCCACGCAGGCGGCGCCCACCTGAGGCTCCTGGAAATGCACCGTGAACGGCAAACGACCACTGTGAAAGGTAACTGCGCCGCTCTTTCCATTTCCACACCTGAAATGGCCCAACTGCCCTATCAAAAGCCAGGAACATTTCAGCCACCTGGACAGAGGGGAACCTGGAAAGAGAATGCAGAGAAGCTTTCCTCTCGTCATCACCGGTGACACGGTTGGTAGCGTCTGAAAGTCAGTGTCACCATCCACATTCTGCTCGGCCAGCCTGGAACGAGGTGGTGCTCAGCTGACAGCAGCGGAAGGATGCACGTGACCAAAGTCCTCATGGTGCCGGACTGCCTTCTTATTAGAAGTGGAAGAAGGAAGGCAGGGTGGTGGGCGAGTCCCTGGGCTGGGCCTGCCAAGAGCTGGTACTCCTGCATCAGCTTGACTTTGCAGAACTCGGCCCCTCCCAATCCCCTGGGAGTGCAGAGCCAGAGCTGGTACTCCTGCATCAGCTTGACTTTGATCCCCTGGGAGTGCAGAGCCAGGAGTCTGGCCACACTGAGGTGAAAGGGCTCACCAGGACCAAACTGGCTTTTGCTACTTTGCTGCCTAGCAGAGCCTTAACGCCAAAGTCTCTTAGAGTTCTTAATTTTTACAAGGTAATTATTTTCAGAGTCAAAAATGTAAAGTTTCCCTTACCGAAAACCTCCTGATGCAAGAGCGATGGGATCACGTTACAAGGCACTTCGGTCACTCTGCTGCTTCTGTCTAAATCCATTCTCCCCGGAGAGTGAAAACCACTGCTTCTTTCCCAGGTGCCTGCGGATGACAATAAAGACGTCGGCTGTGAATGTGGTGAATCCATTTGAACAGCGATAAATTCCAAATGCAAATATGCTTTTGTTTTGAATGTAATACGCTTAAAAAGAAAATGCCTGTGCTTTTAGAATAGAAGGCAGATTTCTGAACCTGCCTCCCCTGACCCCCTGATTAAATAAAGGATTTGGAGAGAGCGAACAGTGTCAGCTGAAAACCAGTGGCAAGAACCTAGTTAGTGGTTCCCTATCTTTTAATCTGCAATAACAGCACAAAAGCACTTTAATTAGGATTTCCAAATCTCACCTCGATACTCTGTGGAGGGAAAGAAAAAGCCCCACATTCTGAAATGTACCAGAGTTAGTTTTTATTTTTCAGGTGCTCTAAGAGTGTTTTTATTCCCAAAGGTGGCTGATATGAGGATTCCTGGGAGCCAGAGAAGTAGAGCCCGAGGCCTGAGCCAGGCTCATCTATGCTTGTTGCCATAGGTCATGGGGAAGGAGGTCAAGGAAGGGCCTTGGTTTATGGAGCTGTGAGTTGCGCCTTGTGGGTGGAAAACAGCCCTGACTTCAGATTGGTCCCATGGCCGAGGCATATCACAATGGCTACACCAACTGGATCGAATATAGAAACTGACTAGCAAACGTCAGGCGGCTATTAGCAAGCAGCAGTTAGAATTCTCATCACCTCCAGTGAGCTTCTAAGCAAATGACTGTCCTCTCCAGAAAAATGAAAACTGCACAAATCAACAACGGAGCGAGAGGAGAGAGGAGGCTGGGTTGCAAAGGATCTCTTTCTAAAACGCCGGATGAAGGTGATGTTGACTCAGAATCTTTGCTTCATTCTGGTCCAAGGCCATCATAAAACTAAGTTCCGTGAAGGAAAACAAAGAGACGAGAGGAGCAGACTCTAACAAGCTCACATAATGAGCGCTTCCCGCCTCCTCCTCGCTGCCTCAAGCGCCGTCCCCTGATTGAAGGGCGCCGTGAGCCCGGCTCCCACCTTGCCAGCCCCGAGCGCTGAGACTGACGTGCGGAGAGGGAACATGCACCCTGGGCCGCAGGAGCAGTTTGAGGTCAAGTCAGGATTTGTTTCTGTCCTGCCTCTCAAAGCTTTGTTTTTCTATGAACCGTCCATACTAAAGACTCAGCATTGCTTGGGCAGGGGAGAGCTGGGGGCGGGTGCTTTCCGGGAGATTCATTGAGGATGGACAGTCACCGGGAAAGAGGAGGGCTTGGGCCTTTCCTAAAAGGACTGATGAGCACTGGAAATTCCCAGTTTAACCACTGACCAGGCTACTCCTCCCCTGGCCCACCACACCCACAGGGATCCCATCCCCATCCTTGCTGGTTGCTCTAACCAAAATAAATAATAAACGTGTAAAGCTCAACAGTGATGCCATTCAGAGTTACAGCCACCCATTCCCAAAGCCCAGGCCAATGTCAAGTAACCCAAGACTTCTCTCTTCACGGGGCCACCAAACATCCTCGGAGGCAATTAAACCCTGGAACCTAGGGAAATAAGATTTTCATGGAATGCTATTTTGAGACATGGTGAAAGCATTTCCAATGAATTGAGTGTTCATTCTGATCATCACACAAAAATGAAAGATGGTTCTTTAACATCCTAATGAAGATAACAAATTAATACGTTTCCTTTGTAAAGCATTTATAGTTCGCATCAAATAGCGTCACATTGAATCATCTCTTCTATTTTCAGAACCATGTAATAGGCAGGACACGCTTTATTATTTATATTAAGTGAATAGACTGAGATTTCTTCGAGGCTCACCTTGAGGAACAGAACTACTTGGTGTTGGACGTAGGATTAGAACAGAGAATCCAGGTCCAGTACTTTTTCTAATCCAACCCATTGTCTCTACCAAAAAAAAAAAATCTTTCCCTCTCTTGAAAGCTTTGAAATTTATAAATTGTTTAAGTTCTTCTTATTTTATATGATGGAAATGAAACAGCTAACGTTTGTTGAGCCATTACTAAGATAAGTCACTATGTTACATCTCAAGTGCTCAATGCGAGCTTTCTCATGAGGTGGGCGCGATTATCCCTACGGCTACAGACGAGGAACTGAGCAAACCACACAGCTGGTAAGTAGTGGAGCAGGGACTTGAGAACAGTCAGCTTTGACCCCAGGGCCTCCCAGCCTCACATCCGTCTGCTGAAATAGGCAGGTTTGTAACTTCTAGAAGTGACTGAAAAACCCCAGGTCCCATTGCTATTAGACAGAACCATCCACGTGGCCAAAATGTGTGGCATCGTTTGGGTCCATGTTGATCGTTCCAGCTAGGAGGCCAAGCTGGAACCATAACCAATAGAAATAAACCAAATAACCAAAAGAAACCAATCTCTCTGCTGGGAGAGAGGGTTCATCCCCTGCTACTCTCCCACCCATGATAGCCTCCCCTCCAATCAGTTTTTCTTCTCAGTTTCACCACCGCTGCTCCTGTGTCTGATGCTAAAACCCAACAAGTTCCTTCTCCCTTGTGTCCCAGAGCCGGACAATGATCAGGAATCCCTATTTCTCAGTTGTGTTTTTTCAAACTCTTTTCTCCTACTGCCACTACCACAGTCAAGTCCAATAACTAGTCCAGCTTCAGACACGCCCCATGAGACAGTCAGTCTTGTCCCCAAGCATCCCCAAAGCACAGCTGTCCTCATCACGTTGCATGCTGTGCACCTGCACGTGACACCCCTTTGTCTATCACAAGTCCTGTTTTAGATCTTCCGTTGTCTAGAGCCTCCACTGTCTGGAGCCTCCACTGTCTGGAGCCTCCACTGTCTGGAGCCTCCACTGTCTAGAACCTCCACTGTCTGGCCATTTTCCTACCAATCTATTGTCATTTCCTTCCCCCCTTTCAGGTGAGTCTTCTCACAGTCCCCAGCACACGCCCACATGTCCCTCTCCTCATCTCATGCCTTCCTCATTATTTTCCCGGTCATGCTATTTCTCTTCTCTCAGGCTTATCGCAATCTAGACACCCTTCCCTTCTTCTATAAAATCTCCTAAGACTATTCCTCCTTCTCAGATTCCTATTGTTCCTACAGAAGGCGCCACAGAGTTCAGCGTTCAATTTTGTTTTCTAATTAACTCACTATTGACTTGATCTCCTCCGGTGGACTGTAAGCTTCCCAGGTCAGGGATGCTCTGCTATCTTTTGCACCATCTTCACGGAGTACTGAACCCAGGGGTGGTGCTTGTTTGGTTGACTGATTTCACTCGGTGGAGGGGCTTGGCATCAGACCAGAAGGCAAACGAGCACAGGTTGGTTTAGTAGCTCTGATGAGCAGTCCAGTGGCCTTGCTCTATGAGGGTTACTTCTCCAATACTTGATGCCAACCTCAGATTCATCTGAAGGTCAGGAAATGACAAGTTCATGTTCTGTAGTAGAGCTGTCTGCTTGCCTACCGGCTCGAGCCGCTGAGGAACCCGTCTTCTCTGATTCCTTTCCCAGGTCACAGTGGCTGTTCCCCAAGGAGGAATGAGAATGGAGGGGTGCTGGGTAGGGGCGTGGGGTAAAGTGAGTTATCCAAGTGAAAGACCACAGCAACTGGAATCTCATTTATGATCTCCAAAGTAATACATGAGCGAATGGAGAGTAGATGTTTTAGGATAATTCAGGGAACAGTTTTTACCAGAAGAGGAGTTGTTGGATGCTCACGCTGCATCCTTGTTCAGCACCAGCCTGTTAAATAGCCATTCATCAAAGTTCAAGATGCCCTAGGAAGATTTCTGAGAGACTAGCCCTTTGGAAATATAATAGCAGGAATAATAAAGTTAGCATCTACGTATACATTCGAAAAGTGCGTCATATTTTCCGAACTGCATTTTCACACACCCTCTTAGGAGTTAGATCCTTTTGAGTTGGAGGGCGTCTGAAGGTTATCTGGTTGAGACAGGGATAACATTTTTGGAAGACTATTAATTAACTTCTCGCGTTTACATTTCATTGATTTAACCACCGCTTCACGTTTCCCTTTCCTCGGAGACATAGGTCTGCCTTTAGAGTTCCAGAGCATGAATGAAAAAAAAAAAGTTAATATTCAGGTTCTCACCACCCAAAATGGGAATTTCGTCGTCATCATAGCTGTAGAAACTAGGCTTTGTTGAGAGAGAAATAGGATTTTCTCAATTTATTTAGCTCCCACTTAGCGTAACAAGAGCCAAGCCTGATGGTAGGGCTCCGATCACGGGACCACTTCTGGGGGCCACAAGGACCATTTCTGTTTATGGCAGCTAGGCCACAAGGCTAGTGTACCAGGACAGGAGGAGAATGATGAGTTATAGGGGCAGGAAGCCTGCCCATTTCTGGTCCTAAAGGACCATGAACAAGAAGAGGGAGATGGAGGCTGGAGAGACATTGATCTTGATTTTTCTGGCTCTGGGCAGCCCAGAGGGGGAGGTGTGTTAGATAAATTAAAATCAACACAAGGCCTTGCCCTTGTTTAAGACTGCGTGGGACACAGGCTCCCCACACCAGTGGGAGCAGCCACATCCGAGCAAACTCAGCCGGACAGCGTGGTTAGACAGTGGAAGGGCTAGAATTTTAGCATTCCCAAGCTACCCTCAGTTCCTGTGTGGTGTGGAAAGAACTCAGAATCTCCCGTCTGCTCCTGGCAGGGGGCGAGGCACAGATGCTGGCTGGAATCTGGCTCAAGAACACACCAGAGAGGAATGACCCAAGTGGGGGCAAGATGGTGCTGTGGGCAGGGGTTGCAAAATCAACTGCCTGGGCCCTGACCTCACAGCCAGAGCCAGGGGCCTCCAGCATCGAGGGCGAGCTGGGGGCAGCCAAACTAGGGGAAAGGGAGGCTGGGCTCCAACTCAGCCAGGAGAGGAAGATGAACCACTGGCTACCGGACCCACAGTCTTCAGCCGCATGCACTGGCCTGCTGCCAAGGCCATGGGACAAGCCAATAGCCCAGGGAGCAGCCCAGAGTGGCCACCCTGCAGCAGAAAACACCATGTGGACTCAAGCCTGCCCCGCTCCAGCCGTGAGAATACAGTAAGCCCCCCTCACACACCCAGGCAAAGACTGGATTATCCAAAGGAAACTGCTCCAGAGCTTGGGATGGGACTGAGATTAGAGGGCAGGAGTAAATCTAGTTTCCCACCTCACAGTGGGAGGGGGCTCACCGAAAAGCCCAGAGCATTTTCAAGTCTTTCATGTTCTACTTCAAGAGGAGGGTGGGTGCTTCGGTGACCTTGCTCCTTAGCATGACCTCCTTCCTGTGCAGGAAAAGGCTCATGTGGACCATGGGACCAGGTGAAGCAGACATTCCCGTCTCCATCTTACACGTGCAGGAACCAAGGTCCAGTGATGAAATGTCTCATCCACGGTCAAAAGGCGCTGGGTGCAAATCCACGCCAGGAGTGAGACGCCCCGATCCCAGCTCCACGCTCCTCCTACAGGGCTGTGAGCCTCTCCCGTGACCCAGCAGGAGACGTACACGGCCCAGGGCAACAATGGTGACAGACGTTTATGTTTGGAAGCACACCTTCAGTTTCTTGTCTGGGCCCCCCTCATATCTCCTAGTTTTCATTCAAGGGAATCCTACAGCTGAAGATGTTTCTTTGGCATATTTGCACCTGGGAGGCGGGGTGGGGGTGGTGGATGGTGTGATTCTTCATTCCATTCATGATGCCAAATGTTCAGAATGGCTTGGAGCTGGTAAGACAGTGATTGAACAAAGTGTTTCTGCTTCTCTCTTTGCTCCCAAGTATCGCCTGAAATGGAAACATCTATATTGGCTGCAGTTTTTATCCATCTGCAAAAACACATTAGAAAGAGAAGGAGGTTGGCAACTGACTTCACGCTTTTCCCCCAGAGTGTTACTTACCTGACTTTAACCAGATGCTGTGTATCAGCCTGTCTCTCTCCTCCATGCTCAGTGGGCAAAAGACAGAAGAAATACAAGGAATGCTTGTTATGCTATGCACTCTCCCCTCCTCTCTTTCTCTTTCTCTCTTTCCTTTTTTTTTTTTTTTTTTCATCCCAGGACCGGATATACAAGTTCCAGAAGAGGAATATACATCCCCAGAGTCTGAAATCAAATCTGGAATTCATATCCTCTGTAAATGTACTTTATTAAAAGCAGGAATCAAGAAAGGGTTTGGAATTATATTGGAGAGGTTGATTGTGTAGAGAGGACTTGGAAGGAGGGATAACTTTAGACATGTTTTGCAGGCTGCCAACTCCTTGGACAAATGGAAAAACTGGGTACTTCTGGCATCCGTCCTATCCCAAAGGTCTTAAAACCAGCCCTTAGGCTGTGTTACCGACCCAGGAAAGAAAGCAGGAGACTGCAGGAAGACACGTTTGTCCATAATTACCACAATCAGGTGGATTGAAAATATTGCAGGAAGACGTAGCAGGTAACATTTCCAGGCGTCACTGTCAGTTGGGAGTTCATCTTTGTCAAATCCAGTTGCTGACACTTAATGATGGTTAGTGCCACCACAGATCGCTGCCAGGGGTGTGAGGCATGAGTGTGTGTGCGTGTGTGTTTGTGTATCTGTGTGGGCACTTAAGTGAAGAAGCTGGACGTACTCGTTGAGGTCCAGAACTGGAGCGGGTGGAGGCTGTCCGGGGAGGAACGGGGGACGAGTCACATGAATTACCAGGGGACATGCCTGCTGCCTGTACTGCAGGCCATTCTCTGGGTGGGGAACCAGGAACTTGTTCATTGTTCCCAGAAGGCGTGGATGGTTTTAGATCAGTAAACTGTCTCTGAACCATTTATTTTCCCCCTCGGTTTGGAATCACATCCTTCCGAATACCATTGCAGCTCACAGTATTTCTCTGATGAAAACCATCATTTCACAGGGGTCAGCCAACTCAACAGCAGGAGCAAAGTGATTATGGGATTCACATTCCGGTAATAAAAGAAGAGCTAAGCCCTCTGACCGGTCAGAGAAAGGTGGCAGCCCCTGGTGACCCAGAAGAAGCCCCTAGACGCCCCTAGAGGTCCCAGGGGGACAGAGAGGGAGTCAGTGTTTCTGAACTGACTTAAAGGAGAGCTTTTGCTGTGTCTGATGGGAGGCTCAGAGGGCTGGCATGCTGAATGGGATGCTTCTGATGGGGCCTCCAGCTGGCCCTCTGCCACTGTCTAACTGTCTCCATCACCCACTCCCCCCATCCACTCTTCATTCACATCCAAGTATCTCTCCTATTGCTTTATTGGAGAAGTCGCCTCTTTGAGAACACATGGGAAGGTACTGCGAACATTTGGATGGCTAAGGTCCTGGACTTTTCATGTTGGCTGCCTATCTAAGGCTTTCGAGTTATTGTCTTAATTATAGCAGCTGTAAAGCGGAATCTGAAAATCACCCCTGCAGCGGCTCCCGGGAGAAACAGCAGTGGGCCCTCTTCCTGAATTCCCGTCTCCTGGAGGGAGCTGGGTTTCCCCCATCTCTTTCTCAATCCCTCCGCAGGGTTCTGGCCTCCGGAGACAGCGTGGGCCTGGAGTCTGCCCCCAGGTTCTCTGCAGGGAGGGGGCGTGCTCAGAGTCCAAGCTTCCTGCCTGGACCAGTGACTACAGCTCCGACACCCCCTCAGGGAGGTGGTTTGTAATGTTTCTCCTGTAAACTCTTAGGTAACTGTGTTCTGTTCCACCAGGGGAGGTCATGTGGCTGAGAGAGATGTGTTTTTCTTGTGGGTATCTAAGGACATGAGCCGCGGCGGGGCAGCCACGCGGACGGAACCCCCGCAAAGAACAGCGCGCTGTTCCGGGAGCCGCGGGGAAATGACGTTCGCGGTCAAGTGCAAAGCACCGTGACACCAGCAGCCCTGGGGACCCGGCCTAGGACACATGTCCATTTTCAGAAACTTCCCTGCAGAAAAACCCCTGTCAGAAGGCCCACGTCCACAGACTGATACCTGGTTGGTGAAGAATGGCTGCGGAATTCTTAGGTCCCCTGGGGCCGCGTTTCCCATCCTGACTTCAGCCCTGATTCTGAGTCTCCGGCCCCTTGAGCTTAGGTCACCCTGTTGGTCTCTAAAAGCCAAACACTGTCCCCCAAATGCACAGAGACATCAGGTTCTGAGTGACTGGGAAGAAGGGAGCTGCAGCCCAGGACTCCGTGGGCCTCCGCTGTGGCTCTGCCGGGAGGCTCCTGGCCGTGGGCCAGCCGGCTGCCACCGCAGATGCAAAAAGGGCCACCGCTCCCCACTCGGATGCTGCATCTTCTTCTTGTTCTTGTTTGTTTGTTTGTTTGTTTTTTTAAATTGAGGTATAATTTACATACAATCAAATGCACAAATATGTTGATAGAAATACTCTCCACTTAACCACCACCCAAATCAAGCACACAGACCTTCTCCAAGACCCCAGGGACTCTTCTCCTGTGATGGAACGTTTGAAGTCATCACAGCATTCTCATAATATGACTGAGCTCTCGTCTGGCTTGGAGCTTCTCGCTCCACTGAGGGGTGAGGCAGGTGCAGCAGGTTCCTATGGCTCCTTTTTAAAATGTGAAGCTCAGAGGGGTCAAGCAATTAGCTCCTGGCCACACAGCCAGCAAGGAATGTGCAGTGGCTGGAACCCAGCTCTTCCAGTTGCTCTGGGGGCGCTCTCCTCTGCCCGGGGACTGGTCCTCAGACGTTAGGATGCCCAAGAATCCTCCGTAGAGTGAGCTGTACACGACAGCCTCAGGGCCCAGGAGTCTACATTTTCACAAGGCTGGTTCTCCTCCCCCAGTCCCCGGGGGCGATCTGTGGGACCAACCGCACTTTGACCCACATTGTCAAAGCTCTCTGACTCCTCCACCGAGGATGCAGCTTTAGGCTGTTTTCAAGGTTCCAGTCCTATCACATCTGATCCTGCTCTTCCTGGAGGATTTTTCCTTTCCTTAACATCTTCCTTCTTTATCTCTGCTATCTGCCTAGTCCCTAGATTACTGGGCTCCTCTTGAGCATGATTCTAATACTCAACCTGCTCACCTAACCTCTAGTCCTTTTCTGAACTGTCCCTTAATCCCTCGGAAGGCTTAGTGTCTATGGTGATTTAACACAGAACACAGTGCACACACACCAGATGCGCATGCAAACACAAGCTCAGCTGAGAAGCCTGCTACGGCCCCACTGAGTGAAGGTGAGCCTCCTTCAAGGAGCACTTAACCACTCTCCAGTATCTGCAGCTTGCCTTCCAGTTTCATCCTCCTTCCTGAAACATACCCTTCCCACCCACCGCAGTTTCCCAGCTATTTTCACACCTTCGTGCTTAGGCAGGTTCTGCTCCCTTTGCCTGGAAAGTCCTCCCCTCTCTGGGCCCATCTGGTGAACACCTAGTCATTTTTCAGGACTGAGATGGAAGGAAGGTTCCTTCCTTTCGAAAACATCCCAGCCTTCCCCAATAACCCCCAGGAATGTTGCTTCTTTCGGGGCTGTGTCTTCTCTCCCTAATCAGTTCCAGGAGCCGGGCTCCTCAGAGCCTGGATGGGGTCTGGGCCCCAATAAGTGGGAACTGAGGGTGGAGCCTCGATCCCACGCTTTCCTGGCAGAGGGCTGTGGCTGTTTTTCCATGGTGGTCCTGTGCTAAAATAACACATGAGTAAAAATGTTTATTGTGTTTCCTAGGTGCCAGGCACAGTTTGAAGTGCTTCTTTCCTATTAGGCTTATTTGTATAAGATATGTTTTTCTCTAATGTTGGTAACTAGAGCGACCTCATGTCTGCAGAGCGTAATGTCTGAGATTTCAGAGGATGTAACGTAACTTTTAACTGTAGCATCTATAAGAATCAGTAAAGGCCACTGTGTCCTGTTGATCTGAAGATTCCACTTCTATGCTCAGCATCTCTGATTCATTCATCTGAGTGGGATTTTTTTCCTCCTTGTTTTCTTTTCTACAAGGCTTTAAAAATGCTAGTTGAATAATTTGCAGGGTGATTTTATTTATTACGTCAATTCCATCCACAGTATATCTAAAATTTTGAATAAAAGTCAATTGGGGGGAAATGATTCAGTAAATTAGGAGTTTGAGATTAGCAGATACAAATGACTATGTACAGTCCTATTATATAGCAAAGGGAACTAGATTCAATAGCTTGTAATAACCTATAATGAAAAAGAATATGAAAAAGAATATATGTATGTATGACTGAGTCACTATGCTGTATACCAGAAACTAACACAACATTGTAAATCAACTATACCTCAAGAATATGAAATGTATGTATACGTATGACTGGGACATTGTGCTGTACACCAGAAACTGACACATTGTAACTGACTATACTTCAATTAAAAAAAAAAAAAAGCTATACTTTAAGAAAAAAAGTCTTAATTAAAGTAATACTAAAAAATTAAAAATATATATATACAAATGACTCAACATATGGATATTTACTTTATTTTTTTTATTGAAGTATAGTCGGTTTGCAATGTGTTAATTTCTGGTGGACAGCACACTGATTCAGTTATATACATATACATTCCTTTCCATATTCTTTTTCATTATAGGCTATTACAAGGTGTTGAATATAGTTCCCTGTGCTATATGCTAGGACCCCACTGTTAATCTATTTTATATATAGGAATTATTATCTGCAAATCCCAAACTCCCAATTTATCCCTCCACCCCCTTTACCCCACTGGCAACCACAAGTTTGTTTTCTATGAGTCTGTTTCTGTTTTGTAAATAAGTTCATTTGTCTCCTTTTTTTAGATTCCACATAAAGGACATTTATTTTAAAAGCAAACTCTCCAAACTGTGTCTGTTCCTTTCCAGATATTTGAAATGCCACCAGGAAGAGGGTCATTACTCTCTACCGAGGGCTCATGCTCCCCTCGATTTATGATGCAGGATGGAGCTGAGGTGCCTCCATGCAGAAAGGAGAGGCCAGCGACGGAACCCTCTAGACCCCTAGCAATCACAGGAATGTGCTGGCATTTCCCAGGAGGCAGTCTGTTTAAAGCCACCAAAACGTACTTCTCAATTCATTAATCTCTTAGTTGGGGTGGGAGAGGAGACAGGGAAATCTGCTCGAGATAAGCATGAAGTACAATATGACTCTGCCGTCTTATAAAGAGCCATCACTCACAGAAATTGCATCCTTCAACCTTTCAAGGGATTAAATGCTACAAGACAGACAGCATCTGGTTCAAACAGCAGCAAATCAAAGCGGGTAACAATACACCGCGTGGTGAATAACAGGCAGGCTCCTATATCCAGGAGAGGCCAACAGCGGAGGGAAAAGGAAACCTGTGGGAGGCACAGTAAGAAAGGGCACACCTGTAGATGTGTCCGGGGAGATGGTGATGACTGCGGGCATAATCACGCCATTCTTCTCAAGTGACCCAAAGCCACAGGCAGCCACCCTCCTTCAGGGGGTGGAACACAGCTCTGCTTGACCCAGGGACCAAAAAAGAGAATAGGGAACCGAGACTCTCCCTTCTGAAAGCCACCAGCCAAGGCCATCAATTAACGTGCAGACTCAAATTGACTTCTTGGAGGATTTCTCGAGAGAGCAGAGGGAGAGGCTATTTATTCATCTGGAATTAGATAAAAAGGAGTTGAAGGTTGGCTTCTTTGTTTCGCCTCCCTGGTCTCACCTCCCCCACCTCAAGGCTCCTCCTCCCCTTCATCTCCATCTCAGGCTCTCATTACTCTCATGACCTCTGCCCTTTGACCCTTCCAAGGGAGGATCAGATGCATGCCATTCACACCTCCATGTAAAGTTAATCCTCTGGCATCTCCCAGGTATTCTGTTTTAGCCATCACCCCCCAGGAAAGGCTCTCCTCTGTTAAAGGAATTTCAGGTTGAGGACGAGTGAGGTTTTTTTTTTTTTTGGCTGGTAAGAATCAAAGTCTGGAAGTTTCGAGTGACATCTGCCTTGAGCATCTCAGGCCACCCTTTTCTGGAACTTCCCCCAACTCCCATTGGGAGTATTCATATATTGAAGGGCAGAGGGCCCAGAACGATCCTACGTGCTTTATTTATATATTAATCTCTTTTAAAGTTAGTTTCAATTTCTATCAAAGTTACACATACACTTTTTCTCAGCGGTTCTCAAACACGGCTGAAATTTAGACTCATCTGGGAAAATGTTTTAAAATCCTGAAGCCTGGACTGCACTCCAGAGCTGCTGAGTAAAAATCGATGGGAGGTGTGGCCCAGGTCCTGGGGTTTCTGAGGAGCCCCAGGTGATGCAGCCCGTGAACCATGGATGTAGATTTGCAGGAGATAGTCTTAACAAGAAATATTTAAAACCAGACCAAACCAAACAGCAATATCCCCAAGCCCCACCCCCTTTTATTTCCCATCCCCCAGAAACTACAAATTCAAAATCTGAGCTGATTCACAAGGTAGTTACCCTCATTTCTAAATCACGTGAGCATACTGCTACTTCTTAATTTTTCGGCTTTAATCTATTGACTTCCCAGAGAAAATAAGGTTTGCCTCTCTTATACCATCATCGCCCACACCTCGAAAACTCCCACCCCGCAGCCCCACATCATCCCAACGCTGCCGTAATTTGGTACCATTGATACTCATGTTATGACTGCCTTCTCCGTCTCCTTAGTTTTCTCTGTATGCCTGATTCATTCCACCTCCAACTCTTCCCAAAGTGCACTATTCGCATTTGGCCGACATCTCTGATGGAAATCACCCTCACCGCCTTGGGACCTCCCATCTGGACTGACCCCTCATTGGGCTGGGGCAGAGTGACCCTCCCCACTGTCGCCACAGGGATCCCATCTTTTCCTGTGTTGGAGCTCTGTCTTCTTTTCTGGGGTTTTTTTTTTTCCTCCCTTCTTTTTGCTAGCGTATCCTCCAGGGGCTTCTGGGGAAAGAGTACGTGGGAGTAAAGTTTTTGAGACCTTGACTGTCTGAAAATTCATTCTTCTCTTCTGGAGTTTGGCTGGAGATAGAATTTTAGGCTGGAAATAATTTTCTCTTGGAATTTCGAAGGCACGGCTCTGTTGTCTTCTAACTTCCTGGGTTGCTGTTGAGAAATCGAGGAGCATCTTGATACTTGATGATGTGGATGAAACTTCTGTCTCTCTCTCTCTCTGAAAGCTTGTTAGCTCTTCTCCTTGATCCCAAAGGTGTGAAATTTCAGGAAGATGCACTCGGGGCAACTCCACTGTCACCCACTGTGCCAGGAGCTCAGTGAGCCCTTCCAATCAAGAAACACACGTCCTCGAGTCTGAGATATTCAATTACTTCATTATGAATTTCCTCCTTCACTTTACTCTGTTCCCTCTTTTTGGACCTCCTCTTGTTCAAATATTGAACCCCAAGGATCTGCCCTATAATTTTCTTATTTTTTTTCCTCTCCTATTTTCCAATTCTTGGTCTTTTTGTTCTACTTTTTAGGTGATTTCTTCATCACTATCTTCCAATTCTTCTGCTAAATTTTTTATCTTCTAGGTCAGTGGATTCTATCAAAGTCCCATTCTGATTGTGATGTTACATTGTGGTTTTGCAAAACGTTACCATCGGTAAAGCATACAAGAGACTTCTCTGTATTAATTCTTACAACTGCTAGGAAATCCCCTTTTATGTCGAAATAAAAAGCTAAATTAAAAATAATTTATCTTCTATTAAATTTCTGAGGTCTCTTGTTTTCAGAACATCCCTTGTGTAGAGCATCCTGGTGTTTCAAGGGTGCAGTATCTTATCCCACCGAGGATTTCAGAAATTACACAGTGAGAAGGGCGATGTACAGCTCGGCAGCCCAGATGTAGAACCACCTCTGGGACTCACCCTGTTACACATCTGGGTAAAGTGAATAGGGGACCATCTCTAAGAGACAGGGGAGAGATTTCCCTAGCATAATATGGGGACAAAAGAGTACACATACTCCTTCTAACTATACAAGAACCCTCTCATCTATTACAATTGGCCTGGAAGGTCAGAGAATAAAGAGTAAATCCTTTTTTGATGGCTTCATAGTAATACAGAAACATTTGTTCTAATTTGTAACCCATTTGTTAAAAATGCAAGCTATGCAGTGAACTATATGTCAATAATAATCTGCTTTCTCAAAATGCAACTTTTTATTTTATCAGACGTGGTCACAGACATTGTCCCATGTGGTCCTTATAAAGACTGAGGACAAACAGGCTAATTCTCCCACTTAACAAAAGAGGACAGCTGGTTTCTCTTTCTTCCACACGTGCAGCCTCGCTAAGACACCTTGTGTCTGTGCAGGCACAGTTTGCCATGTACATCAATGTAGCGAAATGGGAAAAACATCCAAGTGGGAATCACCTGGCCTGGATTTTAATCCAGCCTCCACCACTAATTAGTTAAGTGAACGTGGGTAATTTAGTTCCATTCCATGAACGTTTTTGGGCGCCTCCTATGTACCAGGTATTGTGCTAGGTGCCGGAGGTGCCAAGTTGGATAAGACACAGTTTCTGTCTTTAAATTGCTTACACTTTGGCTGAGAAGACAGCTATAAACCAGAAAAGAAACAGCTTTTTATAATCATTTGTGAAAGTCATACATGAACATATGCCTTGAATGACCATCCGAAGGCGTAATTAATCGCAGCTGGAGAGGAAAGACAGGGACGTTTTCAAAGGAAAGGTGGAAAAAAAAATCATCTTCACTGTTTTTTTTTAAAATGATAATAATAATACACGGTCTCAAGGAAATTCAAACAAAATACGATTCATAAGAAAGTGAAAAATCACCCTAACTCCCTTCCCATCAAGTGATGAGAGCTACTAGTTTGATGTTGTGTAGGAGATGACATCCGATCTGTTTTAAAGGACTGGTGGAGGTTTGCCTGCCAAGAAAGGTGGCTGAGGTTGGAAAGAGAATTCAAGACAAAGGAGACATGCAGGAAAGGGGGGAGGAGGAAGGGCACGAAAGTTTGGGGGCACAAGCTAGGGTCAGTTGTGGGGCTGGCAAAACATAAAGCAGGAGCACAAAGCAGCTATCAGAACAGGGGGTGGTGGTGGGGGTCTCCTCTCCCAGGCTAAGGGTTTCAGACTGCGTGCTGCAGCCACTGGGGAGCCACTGGGGTGGTTTAAGTTGGGAAGTAGTTGGAATGAAGCCTGCATTTATAGACCACGCAGTGGCATGGCGGAGGGTGCATTAGGGGTGAGATGAGGCAAGACTGAAGTCAGAGGGACCAGCGAGGAAGTCTGGGTGAGAACGGTGAGTCTGAACTAAGGCAGGAGCGGGAGACAGAAAGGGAGGAGTAGATTTGACAGACCTTAGGCGGGTGGTATTAACAAGAAACAAATTAACTGGAAGCAAAGATAAAGGAAAAGAGGAGTCCAGGGTGGCTCTTTGATTTCTGGTTGAATAACTAACTGAGTGATTGCTGTTATTACTAACAAAGAGAAAAAATACAGGACAAGGAGCAGGTTTGGGGGACAGGATGGTGCCTGGAAGACAGGTCTTGGGGAGGCTGTCCAGGAAGGATGGATTATATGAGGCTGGCAATGCTCACATCCCCTTCGCCAACCCTACGTGACTCCCAGGACAAGCAGCAGCCAAGGGAGGGTCGGCTGCACCAGAAGACATGTTTACCTGGCACAGCAGGAACCAGCGAGTGAGCACGGTGAGTACCAGGGGGGTCGTGGGAAGTGTCTGATCCAAGAAGCGAATGTGAAACCATAACAGGAAATAATCCAAGGGTCAGAAAGTCAGGGGATGAGAAATTGCACCGGAGGCAGAGTATATGTTTATAAAGTTTATAAAGGCAGAATTACGGGATGGGGGCTTCAAGAGAGACAAATAGGACAGGTTCTTTTTTTATTACTGGTTCTGACTTGGTTGCTGGGAGCCCACCTGCTGGGTCCAGGTATGGCCTGGTCAGGGCATGCTCAGGTGTGCCCAGGGGAAACTCCAAGCCAGTCTGAGAGAAAGGGGGGTCCTTTAAGTCATCCTGTCTCCATGTCTCTCCCTTCCTCTGCACCAAGTGCTCGAGCTGGCTTCATTTCACCTTGCAAGATAAAAGCATAGGGAAGCTAGAGACAGAAGGTGAAGAGATATGATTTCTGGTTCATCAGAAAGACCTAAGAAATGGAAGTGAGGTTTGTATCAGGGTAATCCCTCATTATCACAGGATGCTGGGCCCCCTCGGGAAGGTATCTCCAGGCTTTCAGGGCAACCACTTCCCACTTCCAAACCTATCAAACACATGCCTGTTCTAAATCTTCACCCAGAGAAATGGCCATCCTTACTATATGCATGCTTGGTTGGGATGGGCCAGGATTGGGGCAGATGTAAAAAAGATCTTGAGCCCTTAAAAGAATCTTGCTGCAGCAGAAGTCCAGACAGAGTCTCTTCCTTCGCAACTGGAGTATACTAATGTGCAGGGCCCTCGAGAGAGTCCAGCCAAGGGCTCCCATGGGACCAGTTCCAGGAAGAAGGAAATGTGAACACTCCCATCTTTATGTCCAAGGGCATAAGGAGGTTCTACTCATTAGACCAAAGGAGTTCGATCAGAGTAATGGATAACCCTGAAAAGAATTCGACTATTTAAAATGCCCCAAGTGGATCAGAAATGCAGAATTCCTTCCCCACCCACCCTCAGAGATATTTAATCAGGTTGGAAGATATCCAGAAGAATCTAAGCACCTGGAGGAAAACAGACTGTTCTGCAGCGCCATCTGCTTTTTGTAGTCTGACACCCCGGTTTTAGTAGGGAATAGCGCCCCACCCTCACTCTGAGCATCATCTCCTCCTGGGCTGGCGCTGACTCGGCCTGAGTTGATAGCTGTGTTGGCCAAACTGCGGCAAGTCAGCACCTTCCCAGATGTCCCAGAGCCCACCATCCCTCAGGTCTGCAGGTGGGACCCTCCACCATTCCTCTCCCATTCATCCCACCCCCCCCCAATACAACCCACACCCCAAAGTGGAGAAAGATAAGAATCAAGAGAGAGAGGGAGGGGAAAGCAGGAGGGAGAGAGGGAAGAAATGTGTTCATCACTTTAGAGGAAAGGGAAAGGAGTTGAGAGCTTTCCCACCTGCAGGCGCCTGGCTTCTTTGGGTGGATTAGAGATGCTGACATTAGTGGAAGGCCAAAGCGGTGAGGGCACTGAAGTCCCCGGAGAGCGCAGTGGGAATGACCAGTGAGGGGGTCTAGTTGTGGGGGAGGGCTGCGAGGAGCGGGGGAGTGAATCTAGGGGACCAGTGACGACCTGTAAGGACAGGAAGTGAACGAGGGCTGGCAACATGATGCTGCGGAAAAGAATGTTCCATGGGAGTGGAAACCTGGGTGGGGATGCAGGTGTGGAGGCCTGAACAGTGACACCCACCCCCAAAAGATATCCACGACCCAGTCCCTGGCACCTGTGATTGTGACCGTATCTGGCTAAAGGAGAACTCTGCCAATGTGATTCAGTTACAGCTCTCGAGATGGGGAGATAGCCCTGGGTTATCCAGGCGGGCCCTAAATGCAATTACAAGGGTCCTTACAGAAGGATATTTGATTCACAGAGGAGGAGATCGCAGTGTGACCACAGAGGCAGAGACCGCAGGGATGTGGCCATAAGCCAAGGGCCGTCTGCAGCCACAAGTAGCTGCAAGAAGCAAGAATTCTCCTCTAGAGCTTCCAGAGGGAGGGAGGTGAGGCCCTGCCAACACCCTGATTTCCGCTCAGCAATACTCATTTTGAACTTCCAGCCTCCAGAACTCTGAGCGAACAAACTTCTGTTGCTTTAAACAACCAAGTTTGCAGTGATTTGTTACAGCAGCCCCAGGAATCTCAGGTTATGCAGACAAGATCACAGAGGAGTTGTACTCACAAAAGGAGGGTTGTGTGGGGTGAGAATAAAATCCAGCTGGTAGCCGTGTGATTGCCAAAGTGGAGTGAAGTCAAATGAAATTGAAATAAACCCCAGAAGCACTCAGCCCGTGCGAGGAACTGGGTCAGCATCTGATGTACATTATCTCATTTAATTCTTACAACTTGCTCTCAAGGTAGTTTCTTATCCCATCTTTTTATTTTTGTAGGTGAGAAGGCTGAAGTCCCGCATACCCAGCTCCAGAGTCGAGGCTCTACTCACACCACCCAGCGAGGCTGCAGCTCAGATGATTGCTGGGTTCCCAGGACAGACGCTGGAGGGGGTGACAGAGTGGGAGTGGAGAGGAAGACTAAAGTGTCTTTAATAAATGCTTGACCCCTCCCCCGAATCTGAGATGCTTTGAAAGGATGGGAGGGGAGCGTTGGGCCCTTCACTTGAGAGGGTTGCAGGGTCAGTGGCATCATTAGGGCAAGGCCAACCCTGTTAGGACAAGGAAGCAGAGAGGGCACATTCTAGAAAAGGCTGAGGATGAAGGGAAGTTCCTTGGCTGTGAAACTGGTCATTGTGTAGGGCATGGTGAAAAACATCAGAAAGGCGATCTTAGAGAATCCCTGATCCAGCCAAGCAGCCATAGGAGAGCATAGAAATCCTCTCATACAAACACTTAGGAAGATCTTACAAAATAAAACTCTTAAAACACATGGCAACAACAACGGGGTAAAACAACCCAATTAAAAAATGGGCAAAGAACTTCGAGAGACATTTCTCCAAAGACAATACACCAATGGCCAATAAGCACATGGAAAGATGCTCATCTAGTCGTTAGGGAAATGCAAACCCAAACCACAGTGAGATACCACCTCAGACCCATTAGGATGGCTGCTATGAAAACAAACAAACAGAAAAATAGAAAATAACAAGTGTTAGCAGGGATAGAGAGAAATTGGAATCCTTGTGCACTGTTGGTGGGAATGTAAAATGGTGCAGCTGCTATGGAAACTGATATGGCAGTTCCTCAAAAAATTAAAAGTAGGACTCCCATATGATCAGCAATTCTACTTCTGAGTTCGCATCCTAAAGAACTGAAAGTGGGCTAGTGAAGAGATATTTGCACACCCACAATCCCAGCAGCATTCTTCACAATTGTCAAAAAGTGGAGGCAACCCGTGTCCATCAAGGGATGAATGGATAAAGATGTGCTATGTGCACACAACAGAATATTATTCAGCCTTAAAAGGGAACAAAATTCTAACACATGCTTACAACATAGATGAACTCTGAAGACATTATGCTGAGTGAAATAAGCCAGTCACAGAAGGATACATTGTATGATTCCACTTACGTGAGGCAAATACATAGAGACAGAAAGTAGAGTGGTGGGTACCCGGGGTTGAGGGAGGGGGAGATGAGGAGCCATGTTGTCTCATGGGTACAAAATGTCAGTTTTGCAAGATGAAAATAGTTCTTTCGGTGGGTGGTGGTGATGAGTAAACAATAATGTGAACTGGTTAAGATGGTAAATTTTATGCTATGTGTATTTTACCATGATTTAAAAAAAAATAAAATAAAAATAAATAAACAAAGCACAGGCGAGCTTGAAAGTTAGAACAGGAAATCTCCGGGTGGTGAAGAGGAAACTAAAAAGTGGAACAGCAGACTCTGGAACTTATGCTGCAGTGGCCCTGGGGAGATGGTCCAACCCAGAACAGCTGTGGACTTGGATTGTAACACCCAGGCAAGGACACGAGATGAGGCCTTAAGCCCGGGTGAAATGAAATGAACTGGGTCCCCTTCATGAAGCCCAGATGCTCTCAGAAAAGCCAACCATCAGGAAAGGGATCAAGGAAGCTCATCTCTGCCCTGACACTAAATGGGGAAAAAGGGTCCCCTGTGGAATAGCAAAACCCCAGTCAGGTGCTTGACACAAGTTTAGACTCCAAATACCTACTACCTACATCAGAAGAAAATCTTAAGCCAAGAAATTAATACAAAATTGGTCTTTTGCCAGTGATACCCCTAGGATACCTGGCAGGAGCCAACATAAAACCAGCCTAAAATTAAACTTCAACCCTCCAGGCCACAGAGAATTCCTACACGAGGAACAAAGCTCTGCTTACAGTAAAATATATATATATATATATAAAAACAGAGGGAAATAATCTATCATGTGTAAGAGGCAGCAGTCAAAAACCGGCAGGATTAAACTCCTCAAAACTTCAGACAGTAGATAAACAACTAGATAGAGCCCATAAAATTAGTGCTGTTGAATGATTTTACAAATCAAAGAAGGTACTCCTAAGAGGAGTATAAGGCACCATTTAAAAAAGAATGGAAAGATGTGAACGAGCCAGAGGGAACTTTTAGACATAAAAAACATGGTTCCTGAAACTAAAAGTGCAAGGAATGCTTAAATAGCAGAACAGACACACAGAAGAGAGAATTAGTGAAGTGGAGGAGAGATCTCAGGAAATATTTCAGAATGCTGCACAGAGAGACAAAGAGATTAAATACATAAAAGACAGGTTAAAAGACAAGGATGAATGAAAAGAAACAAGTATAGCTTCTAGGAGTACCAGAAAAAGGTACCAGAAAGAAGAAACCGTATTCAAAACGTAGTATCTGTTTTCAAAAACTGGCCTTGCCAATTACTATCTTACCTTGGCAAATAATTTAACCTCTATAGGACTCAGTTTCCTGGATTATAAAATGGTTATAGGACTCTGCTATGAGAATTAAACAAGACAGCATCTGTAAATCAGAGCATGTAAGAAACAGATCATCTATACAGCTATGATTGTCACTAATGAGAATGACCCCAGATTGGTAAAAGATTCAAACCACTGTTTAAAGAATCACAAGAAAGATAAATAAAAATAAATCCATACCTAGACACATTATACTAAACTGCAGAGCATCAAAGACAAAGAGAAAAATCTTGAAGAAACCAGAAAGGAACGACGTATTACCTGCAAAGACTTACAGCGAGGATCCACCTCACAGAAACAAAAGGGGCCAGAGAAGAAAGGAAGATATCTCCAGTGTGCTCAGTGCAAATAATAGTCAACCTAAAATCTGAAACCCAGATTAACTGCCATTTACCACCAGGGGTGAAATAAAGGTATTTTTCAAAGTAAAATTGGGCCTTTTTTTTTTAAAACCACTCACAAACCCTTACCCAAAGAACTACTAAAGGATTAGAAGATGTACTTCAAGAATTTGATTCTAGAAGGAAGATGTGATGTGGAAGAAGCAGGTATGAGAAAAGAGGATTTTGTTGGGGTGAGGGTGGGGGTGGGGGTGGGAGAAGACTCAGGGAAATAAGGTTGCAGGAGAGGAAGGCGTCCAGAGGAGGTGACGTTGTGAGTCACAGAGGAGATCGCCATGAGGATTAAGGACTCTGGGAGGAGCGATGCAGGTGAAGTTGACGAGCTTTGCGGTGCTGGTTAGTCTGTAGCGAAGGGACGTGGGAGGCTGGAGTTAACGATCTCTGAGGTCCCCCTGCTCTGACACTCCCTCCCCAGTGTTTGATAAAGTCACGTGAGGCTCTTCAGACCAGCTGGACCAAGTGTATGGAGACGATGACAGGGGAGTTGAATCCATTACTGAAAGCAAGGTGCCAACCGCTATCGGACTACAGCCCCTTGGAGAGGGAAGGGGAGGTGCGTTGAGATGCCCGGAGCAGAGACGGGGCGTGAGCTTGGCCCAGACAAAAGTGGCAGAGGTCTGGTTAGGACAGGGGAAGTCCTAAAAAGCCACATCCTGGCTTCCAAACTGCTCTCCAAAGGCTCTGAGTTTGACAGAAACCCAAACATGTCTTGTCTCAGGCTCTTCCCCCTTTAATTTTCAAATGGATGTATATTTTGAGGGAAACTTAATCCATGTGGCTCTGAAGCATGTACAACAAACTCCTCCAAGAGACACTTGATGCTGGGAGCTTTTCCTGAACTTGGAACAACTTGGTACAAGATGCTCTTTTTTTAAAAAACTGATTCTGTTTTGAATCTCTCTCTACCCCTCTCCTCAAGGTCCCAGATTTTGGTCAGATGCTAGGAACCTGCTGGATAAGGACTCTGCACTTTTCTTCCTCTTCTTCCTTGGCGGTCAAAGGGAACTCCTCCAAGCCATGGGGGGGGGGGGGCAGGGCTTGGCTGTGTCAAAGAAACAGCGTGGTCCTTGATGCTAGCACAAACAGTGCCTGCGTTCGCTTCTCCGGCACAGTGGCTGCATTTCAGGCAGGACTGGCAAACAGAACTCCAGTTTCCAAGCCATATTTCCTTAGGTTTCAACGAGGGCTCCACCCAACTCAGTTACGCAGTGCAAACCCTGAGGACTGGTGCTTCGTACCCTTCTGCTAACCAGAGCCCTACCCCTGAGGCTGCAGGAGAGGAAGGCATCCAGCCAGGATGGACTGCACAGTGTTCCCCTTCAAGCGGTCTCAAGATCCGCTGGCTCAGGGCGCGTGGTCCCAGCTGACCCCGACGCTTCGGCAGTCCTGCGGTGTACCTCACTTCCAGGAATCCTACCCAGCCCCGGGGCCGAGGGCCTCGTCACGTCTTTACCCACAGACTGGTTCCAAGATGCAGAATCAAACCACTGGAAAGAATCCAGCCTGTGACTTTGAGCCCCACAATTTCCACATTTCCTTTACAACTGGTAATAATATCTGTGTCCCTTTAAAGCGCAGCTTCTCTTGGAGTTTTGCGTTCTTACTCATTTAATGTTTTAGCTAAATTTGAGCCAAGCTGCAAAGGCCAATCAAACAGAAGAGTCAAATCTTGACACTTAAAAAGCATGATGGGAACCGAAAACTACCTCAGGGCTGGTTTTTTATATTGTTTTCTTTTTTTTTTTTTTTTTCTTGTTTAGGGTTGGAGTTACTCAAAGTAACTGCTGATGTGGCATAATTTTAAGGGTGACTTTCCTTCAATAACACCCCTAGGGACAGCTGTGATTCCATAATGACTGTCACGAGCCCTCCCATCTGTGTCAAGATTGTTGGAGGAAAAAAGAGAATTTGGAATACACTTACAAAATGCATATACTCTTGGAAATTTAAAGCACACCGAGTCCAAAACTGCTTGATGTAAATGAGTTAATTAGAGCAGGAAGCCTGGCGAGACAATGTGGTTTAGCAGAAAGAACGCTGGGCTTGGAGTCCAAAAACTAGAGACTGAATTCTGGCTCTGCAGGCTTTCCCTGCCTTAATGGCTGTAGATTGGCGACAACCATCCCTGTCTCATTATAAAGGTGCGATCAAGATCTAAGTGTGTGTGTCCATGAATATACTCTGTAATGACTACGAATGTCAGTACATCACCAGGGTGGGGACCACGGGACAGGATGGAGGAAGGAGGCAGACCCCCTGGAATTGCCACTGGCTGATGGGGTGTGGAGTCCTAATGAACTCCCGGAGAGCTAGCCTCTGAACGTACTGGGCAGCTTAATGCTGGACCAGCCTTCCCTGTGGTGATGCTTGCAAATTGGGAAGGGAAGGGACTGGGGTTCCACTCCAACACACCCCAGAGCCTGTCTGATGCAGCTGGGTTCCCTCCACCACCCTGTGTGGGTCTGCCCTGGGCCCTGGCCTGTCGGTGAGAGGCTGGAAAACTGGAAGCTCCCTGGCGGCATTTTAATGAAGGCTGTTACACCTCAGGTGTAACTTTTACTGACTCCTAGGGAAGCCTGCTCACCTCTGCTTGGGGCACCTTTTCTCCGGCTTCATAAAAAATTGTTTATAAGGCCAGGCTCAAATAAAGTTAGAACTGTACAGCGGGGTGGCGGGATGGGTTATGAAAGGCTCCAGCCCGTTACACAAGCAGATTCCCTGGAGCTCCTGGGTCTGTAGGCTGGTGGATTGCTCCTAAGAGTTATTTTTCTATTCATTTTGGCAGACATCCCCCCCAGCGCAGGCCCCTGGAGCTGCCAGGCCAGAGTTACGGGGAGAAACGTGGAGCCGACATGTGAGCCCTGAGCGGCAGTGGCAAGGGAGCTGTTTCACCTCCAGGCTGGGAAACGCAGCCTGACTTTTGGGCGGAAGCCTAATTGATTCTCCCGCAGGCTGTGGCGGCACCTCGGTGGAGACCCCTGGAAAGAGTGATGCCGGAGCCAGGGTACCAGCGCCGGAAGGCTCACACACTTCCTTTAATTAACAGGAGGGTGATGCCAACAAACACACCAGCGTATGGGAAGTGAGGGCGGCTAAGAGGGAAGCCCCTTGATTTCCTTGGGGAGCGCCCTGCCAGCCAGGATTGTTCCCTGTTTCTGGTTCCTCACAAAAAATAGCCCCTGTGCTTCTTGAGTGGCCAGTCTGGGTGCTGGCCAGGCCCCAGCCTGGCCCCACCACCTGGGCTTGTCGGCCCCCCTCTCTGGCAGGGTTTTTTTTCCTTGAGTAGCTAGTTTGAAGCCTTCAGAAAAGCCAGGGGACTGACCGTCCCTGAGTTGTCCTGGCCTTAAATGGTCTTCTGCCTCCCCCATTCTTTCATTTGGCATTTCAGGACTTGGTTCTTTCTACGGATCTACCACATCTCCTCTCTCCAGACCTCCCACAATCGTGCCTTCCCCTCACCCCCTGCAGGGTCTGAAATTGTCTCCACACCTTTGAAGCCCGTCCAGGTGACAACCCGGGCAACACTGGGGCTGTCCTTGCAGAGGGATCAGGGCCATCATGTCTGGAGTAGCCTTCTCCACTCTCTACGATTCTCTGATTCTTGGCTATTGCAAGCATGCCCCGGGAGACAGTGATTCATTCAATACGCAGATATATCCTATAGTGTCTGATGTGTGCTCGGCACTGTGCTGGCGCAGAGGATTCCAGGCACCCAAGGAAGGACTCCGCTCCAGATAAGGAGCCAGAGGCAGGAACAGAAGCAACAGGACGCAGTGAGGGCTCTAAAAGGTACGTCCAAGGAGCTACAGGTGCCCAGCGGAAGGACCAACCTGGCTGTGCACAGACCATCTGAATCAGAATCAGACTTGTGAAAAACATAGATTCCCAGACCTCGTCCTGGAACTTCCAAATCATGATCTCAGGGAGATCATTTTCATGAGGAAGATGTATTTTAATGAGTTTCTCAGATGATGTTTATTCACGCTAATCTTTGAGAACCATTGTCCAATTTGAAAGCCACTGTCTGGCGGTAGTTACGAAGCGTGTACTAAAGTGATGACATGTGAGGTCTCTTTCAAAGGAATAGTCTTTACTTAAATTTTGATTTTCTTTGAAAGAAATCATCAAAAGGTACTTCATTATTATGTTCTGTATATACAGGGATGGATCCTGGATTTGTGGGGCAATAGTTCATAATACTTGAGTGGCCCTTCTTAATCTTATCTTATTATTTTAAGAAATTGTGGTAAAATACACATAACATAAAATTCACCATCTTAATTATTCTTTAAATTATAGTTGGTTTACAATATTGTGTTAATTTCTGGTGTGCAGCATCGTGGTTCAGTTATACATATATATTTTTCATATTCTTTTTCATTACAGGCTATGACAAGGTATTGAATATAGTTCCCTGTGCTCTACAGTAGACCTTGCTGTTTATCTATTTTATACATAGTAGTTAGTATCTGCAAATCCCGAACCCCCAAATTATTCCTGCACCCCTCCTTCTCCCCTGGTAGCCACAAGTTTGTTTTCTATGCTTGTGAGTCTGTGAGTTATATATTCCACATATAAGTGATATCATACGGTATTTTTCTTTCTCTTTCTGGCTTCCTTCACTTAGTATGACAATCTC
Organism: Camelus bactrianus; assembly: GCF_048773025.1. Taxonomy (NCBI): domain Eukaryota; kingdom Metazoa; phylum Chordata; class Mammalia; order Artiodactyla; family Camelidae; genus Camelus; species Camelus bactrianus. The sequence continues at coordinate 30,086,012 of NC_133564.1, read as the reverse complement.
CAGGTCCATCCATGTTGCTGCAAATGGCATTATTTTGTTCTTTTTATGGCTGAGAAGTATTCTATTGTATATATATATCTTCTTTATCCATAATCTTCTTTATCCAATCATCTGTTGTACCTCTTAGCCATTTTTAAGTGTACCATATTTCGGTGGGATTAAGGACATCCACATTGTACAGTCATCACCACCATCCATCCACAGAGCCCTTTTTATCTTGCAAAACTGACACTCTGTACCCACTAGACAATATAGCTTCTCATCCCTCGTTCCCTCACCCTGGAAACCACCATTCTAATTTCTGCCTCTATGAATTTGCCTCATATAAGTGGAATCAAACAATATTTGTCCTATCGTGACTGGCTTATTTCACTAAGCACGATGTCTTCAACGTTCATTCATGTTGTAGCATGTGTTAGCATTTCTTTCCTTTTTAATGCTGAATAATATTCCACTTATACATGTAACATATTTTGTTTCTCCAGTCATCTGTCAATGGACACGTGGGTTGCTTCCACCTTTTGACTATTGTGAATAATGACGCTAGGAATATGTGTACACAAAAATCTCTGGAAAACCTGGCCTTCAGTTCTTTTGGATGTGTACCCAGAAATGGAGCTGCTAAATTATTTAGCTGTTCTACTTTTAATTTTTTCGAGGAACTGCCATACTGTTTTCCACAGCTGCTGCACCAATTTACATTCCCATCAACAACGCACAAAGGCTCCAATTCCTCCACATCCTCACCCACACTTGGTTTCTTTTTTTTCTCTTTTTGTTTTTGTTTTCGATAACAGACATCCTAATGGGTGTGAGGTGGTGTCTCATAGTGGTTTTGATTTGCATTTCCCTAATGATTAGTGACGTGGAGCATCTTTTCAGGTGCTTGTCGGTCATTTGCACATCTTCCTTGGGATGACATCTAAGTTGTGAAGGATGATGAGGACCTATAAGAGGAGGGCCAGAGAAGGAAACACCACACAGAAGGAATAAAGTCACAGAAGTCCCAGGGGTATGAGAGTGGTGGAGAGACTGGAGCATACATGGCAGGCAGTGCAGGTGGAGGTGGGCTGGGAAGGCTCTGGTGTGTCATTGTCACAAATGGCTCTTTGACCACCCAGGATCCATCTACCACCCCTAATAACACCCTCCAGGTGGGGCACTTGTCACAAGCCAGATCACTCTAGGAATGGCAAATTCTTTTTTTGGAATGTTGAAGATAGAATGGAGCAAAGCAGGAAAAAAAAAAAAAACCAGAAAAGTTGAGGGAGCATTTACTCCAGCACGATGCCTCGGTGAAATCTCTCTAGCTCATTCCTTTTTCCTTAAATTAGCTCCAGTTGCTTTATTGTTTGCAACCAGAAAACAGCATCTGACACAAATATGAACAGAATCAAAGTGGGAGAGGAAGCCCTACTAAATGTGTATTACGTGTCAGGAACTTACATACATTAGTTGAATTTCCTTTCTTCATGCTTTCTCCTCTTTTGCAGACACAAAATTGAGTTGTCTTAAGTGGGGCTGTGCTTTTACAGATAAATAGCTTTCTCTGTTCCTGGTCTTGGGGTTTCTGGAATCAGAGGAAAGTTTCTCTTCATCTGAGACTTTGAAAATTGCTTTTGCTTGGCTGGTGACTGAAGATGGATGTGGAAAACTTCCTTGCCGAGGGCCTTATTCAGTAGAGGAATATCTATAAAGTGACCTGTCAGGATGGGCCTATTTCAACCAAATCACGAAGGCACATGGCGTGTGTCCACAAAGGGAGTTGTGAGGAGAGAAGAGAGGGCTGACAGCACTCGGGACATTGTTGTCTACAAGTTTTACAGGTTTGGGGGGGTAATTAGGTTTATTTATTATTTACTTTTTAATTTTAACCGAGGTGCTGGGGATGGAACCCAGGACCTCGTGCATGCTAAGCACGTGCTCTACCACTGAGCTATACCCTCCCCCCTCCAAGAGATTCACAGTTTTACTAAAAGATGCTTTTTGGAAGGATTCTGGTAAGCATATAGGAAACAAATAAACCAGAATAAACAAAAAGTTGACTAGGAGCAGGAAGAAAATACTAGTACATGAAGAGGAAACAGACCACGCAAGGGCCGTATGGAAGGATGACTGCTGTGCCTGAATGTGGATAAAGAGACAAGAGGCTACAGTGTGTGCAGAGCTATTCACACACACACACACACACACACAATACACAATAACAATATAGTTACAGTTAAGAAAGAGGATCACTTAATACATGACCACAGATAAGAGATATTTATAGGTTTATATATGAGAGACACTCACCCAACAATTATTTGTGGCAGGCCTCCCAGGGGCCAGGCTCTTCTCAAGACAAGCCTTGTTACCTCATTTTACAGAAGAGACACCTGAGGCCTAGAGAACTTGAGAGGTGGCGGAAAGAGAATTCCAGCCACAGTCTTGACACTTTGTATGTAAAGCCTCTTTTGACCTATTTGGTTTTCGGTCATGGAACCAGGAGGGCTCCGCCCCCTCCGTGTCCTGGAGTTTGGATTATTTCCTGCAGGTAACAGACACTAAATGCTTTTGAGCAAAGGGATTACGGTATCAGAGCTCTGTCTTGGAAAGATAACTGATCACCAGGTATAATCCCGGCAAGAAATAACAAGGGCCCACTGCAGCCACCACAGTGGGAACAGAAGACGGGAGGAGGCTGGGGAAACAGAAGGCCCTCGGTCAGACTGGATAAGGGATGGAGGAGTGTGAGAGATCCGAAACCATTCTCTCCTGTGGCTTTGGAAAACTGAGCGGATGGTCCTGCCGCTCACGGAGGCAGAGAAATCCCAGAAGAAGAAGACAACTGGGGTGGCCACGGAGACAATGTGTCTGGAGACTGAAGTCCTGCTCTCCTCCCTCCCACGTGGGGCCCTGGGCTCTCCCAGCCTGGTTCTTCCCCTTCTTCCAAACATCTGACAAGCCCTGACATGGTCTAGCTGCGCCTCGCAGCTTTGGCCAAGAGAGAACAGTGAGCTCAGTAAGTGCTTTGCCAGTGGCTAGATTTCACCATCATGTCTGTGGGTAGTGTCATGATTCCTGATTCGGACTGTTCTCTCAAAGCCAGAAGGCACTGGAAAGTCTCTGGATAAGCATCTCATGCTCTATGTCCACCACCGCAGGGAGGTGGGGGCTGCCACTCCTTTGCCGATGTTCTTCTGGTTGGTGGCTTTCACAGACCACGTGGAAGGCGGCTAGTCACGTCCACTCAGCAGGCTGAAGACCCAAGCTTGCACAGAAGTCAGCAGCACTGTCTGATGTATCCACAACCAGGGGACTGTGTGGCTACTCCTGCAAACCCAGAGCAGTGACCAAGGTCAGTTCAACCACCGAGAGGAGCTTTCAAGCCTTGAGTTTGAAACAGATGGTACCAACTTGGTCCCAGGAAGAAGAGCGGTGTAATCAGACGTCCTGGTTCTGCAGAGCCTGCGCTGAAGACTGGACCACAGAGGTGGGAGCTGGCTCAGAATGGGATGGTGCTCAATGACTGTGGCTTAAAACAATAAATATGCATCTTTTCACATAGTTTCTATGGGTCTGGAAGCCAGGAGCAGTGCAGCTGGGTGGCTTTGACTCAGTGTCTCTCACAAGGTTGCGATCAAGCTACAGGCATCTGAAAGGGTTGAATGGGGCTGGAGGACCCACCTCCCAGCTCATTCATAGGGCTGTTCATAGAAAGTCTCCGTCCCTTGTCACATGGGCCTCTCCGTAGGGCTGCGCATGACTTGGAAGCTGACTTTGCCCAGTGCACGTGAGAGAGGGCGAGTGAGAGGAAGAGGGAGGAGGGAGAGAGATGGAAGCCATGGCGTCTTTCAAAATCTAATCCCACAAGTGGAGCAGCATTACGTCTGCCATATGCTGTTGGTCACCCAGACCAACCCTGGGACAGTGTGGGAAACAGCCACACAAGAGGGTCAACACCGGGAGGCGGGGATCCCTGGGGCCACGTTGGAGGACGGCTCCTGCACGGTGACGCTTCTGGGGAGCATCGCACGTCACTGTGCACCTGGTAGCCAGGAGGAAAGGCAGTCCAACCCACGATACTCTCTTTCCATTTGTGCTTCCTGACCTTATTACAGTCCAGGAAACTCTGTGAACTATATGTTGCTGGCATTTTGACCTCCAGGCTTTCTATCCCGCTCCCATCCATGAACCCTGAAGTCCGTGAACCCCGACGTACACATGAGCCCCGTAAACTTCAATTGTGTTTAGACTCAATGCTATACACTCAGCACTTTATCATCTTCTTTTTGTTTTTCACGTGCTTATATGGTTTCCCCAAATGGACTGTAGGCTCCTGACGTGAAGGGACCATGTCTGTATCTGTAAGGGGCCGTGGCAGCGAGCCCCGTGTCAGACCCCCGGTAGTTCTTTAATCCGGAGTTATTCACTGACTGACTGGTGTAGAGGCTCCCCTCAAATCCTCCTTTTTGTAGGCTGGGAAGCTGAGGTGCCAGCAAGGAAAACACTCGGTCAGATGAGTCACCCATCAAGTCTAGAGCAAAACGCCGTGGGCAGCTGCCTAGCCCAGCTGGAGCAGGAAGACAGGCTCTCAGCCCAAGGCTCAGAGGCTGCCCGCTGCACTTAGCTGGGGCTAACCATCAAACCTCTCTCGCACCGGGCTGCCCAGTAACTCCCGAGGCTGTTGGAAGCCTCATTTCTGTCCACCCCGGGCCGGCTGGGAGCAGTCTGCCAGGCCGGCGGCAGTGCTGCAGGGGGAAATGGTTCCTAACGAGCAGAACTTCCCTTTCCATCTCTCCGTGATGCGTGACGCGGCTCTGACTTGGGAGGCACGTCTGGTCTGCAGAGCCGGGGACAAGGGCCACTTGCCCTGGGCAGTGTCATCCACACACACACGCCAGTGGCTGGACCTGGTTCCAGGCTGCCCCTTAGCCCCAGATCATATGAAGGTCGGTGATTCAGAAAGGAAGCTGTATTCAGCCCAGTGCTAGTGAGATAAAGGCAGCGGCGACACCGGTATCTCGGACTGAACCCCAGGGAGGGAACTGCCCCCCGCCCTTTGCTTTTCACCTGACTTGAGTCCACCTGGGGTAAATGGGTCCCTACTACGTTTGATGATTCAACATGGCCTTTGGAAACCTGTGCCTTTTGCTCTTTCCGTGGATTTACCTTGGTTCCCGTGTTGTCTGCACGTCAGCTTTTCCCATCAGGGGTTTTGCATTTGTGGTAAGTCAGGGAGAAGGCCTGTGAAAAATGCTCTGTTATATTCCATTGCCCCCTGGCTCCGATGAATTGCTCCGTAAATCACGTAACTGTTAAAGTACCCTAGCAAAACCAAACCACTTTCAGGGTCTCTGAGAGCACAAGGATATTAATCAGACGCAACCATTGCAGAAGGGACGCTTTTTTTAAAAAAAAAAAAAAAAAAAAGGGAAAGAAGTAGAAAACATAAAAAACACAGACTGTAATGTGTGTGAGGTCTGGAGAAGAGCATATATTGGGACTGGGGCCAAACCAGAGTCTCCTTCATAAATACTCGGAGATAGGAATGCATCATCTCCGAACACTTTAAGCCCATTTAGTTTTATAGCAAAACAATATCGAACACCTGCTGCATCTTAATGAGCTAGTTCTAGCAGCACAGGGTGAGGATGTGGGGGGCGGTGGGGGCTCCATAAATCAGGAAGAACCTTTAATCAGATTCAGCTGGGCCCCGCGTGTTTGCTGGGAGGCCGGCAGGTACCAGCATCCCAGCTATTCCCGGGGGCGCCTGTCCCTGATCGCAGCACAAGAACGGCAGTGAACCTGGCTCCTTGAGTCCTAGGCTCTCAGTGCAAACCTCGGGGAGGGGAAGTGGTAACAGCGGTGCTGGTTCCTCAGATTATCCCTTAGGACAACTAGTTAGCAGGCCAACAGCCCTTACTGAGAGCCCATAAACCACTCGGCACCAGGTATGATGGAAAAACACAAGCCAAAGGAAGGCCGAATCCTACAACAAATGCTAAATTCTGGAACTTTGGCCAACAGAATATTTGACCTAAATGAGAGGCGCCTCCTTGTCTTTTTGTTGCTTGGATTTCTTGTTGCAGGATTTGTTTTCTTCTTTTTCTTTTCCTTTTTCCAGCTTTATTGAGAGATGATTGACAGAGAACGTTGTGTGAGTTTAAGGTGTACAATGTGATGATTTGAAACACGTATACGCTGTGATATGTTTACCACAATTCTTCACATCACGTGATTTCCATTTTGTTGTTGGCGTTGTTATGGTGAGAACAGGAAAGCTCTGCTCTCTTAGCAACTTTCAAGTGTACCGCACTGTTAACAGTCACCACCCTGTGCCTCAAGTCCCCGAACTTAGTCATCTTATAACTGAAAGTCTGTACCCTTTGACCAACATCTCCCCATTTCCCCAACTCCTCAGCCCTTGGCAAGCTTCATTCTGCTCTCTGCTTCTATCAGTTTGGCTTCTTTGGAGTTGACATATAGGTGAGATCATACAGTATTTGCCTTTCTCTGTCTGACTTCTTTCACTAAAGCATAATGCCATCAAGGTCCACCCACATTGCCACAAATGGCAGGATCTCCTTTTTCATGACTGAATAATATTCCATCACATATGTCTGTTATATATATGATGCACCTCAGTTTTTCCTGTCGGTGGTTTTGCATTTGTGGTAAGGGAGAAGGCATGTGAAAAATGTTTGTTACATTACACTTCCTCCGGCTCCAATGAATTGCTCCATAAATCACACTATTGTTAAGGTGTCCTAGTAAAATAAAACCCCTTTCAGGGTCTGAGACAGCACAAGGTACAGACAGACGGAGACACAGATATCTATATATTTCTATCACACATCTTCATCTCCTCACCTGCTGACGGACACTTGGGTTGTTTATATGTCTTCCTGAATAATGCCACAACGAACATGGGGATGCGGATACCTCTTCACGGTAGCAATTTCATTTCCTCTGGATTTATACCCAGGAGTGGGACTGCTGGATCGTATGGGAGTTCTGTTTTTAATTTTTTGAGGAACCGCCACACTGTTTTCCACAGTGGCTGCACCAACTTACATTCGCGCCAACAGTGCACCAGGGTTCCCTGCTCGCCACGCGCTTTCCAGCACTTACCCCTTGTCTTTGGGATGACAGCCATTCTAGCAGGTGTGAGGTGATATTTCTTTGTGGTTTTGCTTGGCATTTCAGGGTTTGCTTTCTAATGGAATCTGACCTAAAAGTAGACAGCTTACGCCCTCAGACAGCATCATCTAATGATACAGGACAAGCACAAAAAAGTACCACCCTTAAACATACATTAGAGATATATCAGAGACAAGCAAAATCTAACAAATGGGGAAAAGAGGTAGTTTTCCACTGATAAATTGCAAAGAAAACACTGCAACGAAGTTTGATCTTTTCAAATCCCGTCTTATTTCTTCACCCTCTTCCTCACTCCCTAAACACACAAAGGAACTGAAGGTCACTTGAAATGCCATCCCCTTTTAATAGTTTGGTGTACGATGGTTATGATCAAGCAGGCAGTCTCAGGGGTCAGCAGGCCTGCATGGGAATCATGCCCCTGGTCAATTACATAAGCTTTCTAGGCCTCAGTTTCTTCATCTGTAAAATGGAAAGAATAATAGCACTAACCTCATCTAATTGTTGTGAGAATGAACTAAGATGATCCAAAGAAGGGGCTCAGAGCATCACCAGGCAAGCAGGAAGTGCTCAATAATACTATTATTATAGGCACATTATATATACACAGATCATTGCCATATTATGTACATATACACACACTCATACACTCTTGTTTCATAAAAGGGCCATACTTTACATAGTGTTTTGCTCATCCTTTTTAAACTTACAATGTATTATGAACATTTTTACACATCATTAGTGCCCCACAACATCATTTTTATTGGCTGCCAAGTACGCCATCACATGAATGTTCCCGAAAGTGTTTCACCAGCCTCCTGTTGTTGGACAGTTAGGCTGTTTCCCTGGTTTGACATTATAAATACCCTGTGAGGAACCTCCTTGTGAAGGTTTCTTGTACACATTTTTGGTTGTTGCCTTAGGATGAATGTCCAGGACTGGATCAAAAGAAATGCAATTCAGATATTCTAAAAAGAATGTGAACTCATTACATAAAACAGAGAAAAGAGAAAAAAATACAATGTCACTATATTAATACAACTACTAATATAATTTAGGTGATTAAGATAGTCTGATGTTTTCATTTTTACTAAGAAGAATAGAAGCTTCCAGTCAAAGATGGGCAGATGTTTATTATTTCTGTTCCTTTCTAAAAGCCACTAAAGTGACAAGAAAGAACCGAAACAAAACAAAACCTAAAAACCCACGATGAAAAAGCGAATGGAAGTGAAGATGACAAAAACCAAAAGATGTGATTGAAATTCTGAGAACCGAAAAGCAGACCAGATGAGTGATGACTTAGCGGGATTGGAGGAAACTAAAATCCATGCCGTGACTTAAAAATCCATGACTGCCTTTAAAAGCAGCAGCTAGGCCCTCCAAAGCCCCTCCTTGACCCAGGAAGGCAGCAGATTTACCCTCCAGAGAGGCTGGACCAGATGGATTCTGGGCCAGAAACATCAGGTACTGCCGAGGAGAGGATGAGGCACCTGAATGAAAGAAGAGTATTTAAGGGAAAGATGACATACCTTCTGAAATGTCAGACTCCCAGCCCCTTCCCCGGCTCAGTTCCCAGAATGCTGGCAGCAGAGCCCCCACACTGCCCCCTACCCCCACACTCACCCCGGCCAGGAGATTGCAACGTTCTCCTATGAGCAAAGACTAGAGAGGTCCCCCAGGCCACCCCAGGAAGCATCAGTTTCCTACATAAGCTGTGGTGAAGCTCGTCCCCGCATGGAGGGACACACACCCTCCCTCCATGCAGAAAAGGATCACTAGACACTTGAGAAGAGCCCCTAACATGAAACACACCAAAACAAACCAAACTAACCAAAAAGAGAAGCTCAGAAAAAACAGGGCAGGACGCAAAAGAAAATCTCTAAAAAAAAAAAAAAAAAAAGAGAGAGAGAGAGAGAAAACACTGAATTTGTGAAATAAGAACAGAGGCTGTAAAAAATTTAGAAAGCAAGAAAATAGTCTGAGTAGTTAAATATATGAGGAAAAATATCAACTTTTCTTTTGAAAGATAAAGTTGAGGAAATCACCCAAAAAGTGTACCAAAAAGAAAAGGTTATAGAAGATGTAAAGCATAGGAAAATTTGAGACAGAGGTTCCAGAAAGAAAGAACCAAGAAAACGAACGGGAGGAAGTCATTCAAGAATTAATACTGGGTCTGAACTGAAGGACAGTATAGTGAATGAGAAAAGGCATGCCCAAGACAAATCCTTCTAAAATCTCATATCCTTAGGAATAAAAATATCATAAAAGTTTCTAAAAGGAAATTTTAAAAAGCCACTTAAAAAGACAGAGAATCAGAACAGCAATTGAAGGCAATGGAGAAATTCTGAGGGAAATGGTTTTAACCCTGAATTCTATACCCAGCCAAACTGTGAATCAAGTGCACTCATATAAAAACAGAGTTTCAAAGTCTCAAAAAATTTATCTTCTTTTCTCAGGAAGCTATTGGTGAATGTGCTTCGATAAAACAAAGGAGTAAGAAAAGGAGAAGAAGAAATGGTTATGGGAAGGCTGACTGGAGGTCCAAAAAGAATTTAATGGCTAACGAAGATATATGTTTTTGTTTTTGTTTTTTGCCTCATGGTTCCAGGTTTGCAGGGCAACTCTGCTCCACTGAGTCATGCAGGGAACCAGATTCCTTCCACCCTGTTTCTCTGCTGCTCCTTACAGCAGTGGTGCTCACAGAGCGATCTGATCAGCATCACTTGAGAACTTGTTAGAAAAGTAAATGCTCAGGTCCCAACACCAGGTCTAATGAATCAGGAGTTCTGGGGGTAGATCCCAGAAATCTGTTTCAACAAGTCTTCCACATAAGTCTGATAGATGCGAAAGTTTGAGACGACTACTGTAGGGCATTATCCTTTCCTATATGATCAAAGTTTGTAGGCACTCATGGTCCAGCTCACCAGAGGGAAAAAGTGTGGAGGTTTTTATGGAAAAGCCAGGAAGGGACATACATTGCTTTCACTTGCACTTACTGGCAAAACCTAGTCATATATAGTAACACCTGGGTGGCTTCAGGGGTGCGTTGAGAAATGTAGTTTTCAGCAGGGTAGCCACTTATTAGCTACAATTCTGTTACTGTGGAAGAAGGAAAGAATGGATGGAGGATAGTCAGCAGTTTCTACCATGTGTGGACGCCAGTACAGGAGAGCAGCAGAGATGAATCCCAGGATGATGCTGTAGGGATGTCCCGGGATGTCCCACCCACAGACCAGAACTGTGACTCAGGCCACAGGGTGACCAGCCCACTTGGGAACAGGAGAGCTTCAAAAGCTCCAGAAGGGTTGCCAAGGAAAATAATGAAGCCAAGAGAGTACCTGTATTTGAATGTATTGACAGGAGAGTTTGTGGATGAATTAATAATGGGTACACAGAACACTAAACAGAACACGTACACATGCAAAGATAGAAAAGTATTAATTCCAGTGAAAACAAAAGGTTGAATGAGAAAAGAAACATAATTATATGATTCTACGTGGCTTGGCTGGAAATAATATTTACATAGTCATAATGTAAATACTTAATATTGATCTAACCAAAAATGGAGACGTAACTATATTGGGAGAATGAGCAGAGGGAAGGTGTGTACAGGCCAGTTTTTAATGATGAAAAACAACATTTCTATGGCTGTGTATATTATACTGTGTGCCAGAAATTATTACAAGCTCTTTATATTTTCAATTTTAATTTTCCTAAACACTCTAGGAGATAAATACTATTATCATCCATCTTACACATGGGGAAACTGAGGCACACGGCAGTTAAGCAACTTGCGTAAGTTCGCAAAATTAGTAAAGCATTGGACTTGGGATTTGAACCACGTAACTTCTCTCCAGAGCCCTTCCTGTTAGTTACTATGCTGCCGAGTCTCACCTTCCGTGGCAGGAAGTCAAGAGACCATACCTAAAATCAATGAACTGAGAAATACAGGATAAGCATGTTATTTAAAAGGGCTAAATACTGAGATGAAACAGATAAGAGCTTAAAGTGATTGCTTCTGGTCGGGGGGGGGGTAACCTGGAATGGTTGAGGAATCGCTGTTTTTCTTGTTACTGTTGTTATAGACAACAGTTTGGCTGTAATGTTTGGCTTTTTTCCCCCCTTAACAGGGGCACGGGGGATTGAACCCAGGACCTTGTGTAAGCCAAGCACATGCTCTGCCTCTAAGCCATACCCCTCACCTCCATGTTTGGCTTATAAAATCTTTTAAACATCCCTTTGATCAAAATAAATTTTTGGAAAGAGAAATGACAGGGAGAATGGGCCTGGCTAAGTCACCTTAGAAAATGGAGACAGTGACCCAGAAGGGAAGGTCAAAAAGACCCTAATGGGTGAATTATGCAAGGGCGGACCTAACTGGGAAAGTTATGGAAAAAAAGAGAGAGAGAGAGATGTTTCCATAAGAACTGGAAAAAAAAGGATGGGATTCTTGGAAAAATTACAAGCAGAAAGCCAGAGCAAATGAAAAAGGGAGAGACTGACTAAGACAGGGCAGAGACATTTGTCCTAGGCCATAGACCCAAAAAAAGAGGAACAAACTACATGGAAATTATGTGGGCTTAAGCCAGGGACGCTTCGAGGTAGCATTCCAGGGGCTTTACGTAGAGCGGTTTTGACCTGAGCCTCAATCATGAGGCTTCTTCCCCAGCTGAATAAACCTCTGGCCTTAAAACCGAAGGTAGAAGGAAGGATGTCCTGCAAAGCCAAACTGATGTGACTGATTAAAACCCAAGTATCTGTCAGTCTAAGCCAAACCGAAGTAAGAAAGAAAACTTCAAGTGTCTACTATGTAGTTTTGGGGGAGGTAAGACAATTTCTCTGAGCCTCTGTTTTTTTCTGTTGCAAACAAATGGATATATATCAAATCCTGCATATGTGTAGTAAGCGTATGTTTCAGGGCTGTTTGTTTTCCAGTCCCTGAGCCAGTTTCTCAGGAGATAAAATTGAGGTGGGGGAGGGGAATGACATGTGTTGCATAAAATCACACAGCTAGTCAATGGTGGAACCCGAATTCTAGTCCCACACATAGTTCACTTTTGTTTGTAAACATTATCTCAATTTACAGTCAGAGAAACTCTATGAAGTAAAAATTAAAAAAAAATTTAATGGAGGTACTGGGGACTGAATCCAGGATTAAGCATGCGCTCTACCACTGAACTATATCCACCCCCTTGAAGCAAAAATATATGTATGATTCCAATTTTTAAAGGAGGAAACCAAGATCCAGCTCATATCACCTGGCTGGTTGGCATCAGAACCAGGACCCAAACTCAACCGTTCTGGTGCTAAATTAAGGGCTTTTCAAATATACAATAACGGCTGTGAGTAAATATAAGACCGAACATAATTACGGGTGAAGAGAGGCAGCGGCCTCCTGAGGCGGCCTCCTCCCCTGGCTGCTTGCAGACCAGCAGACGTGGGCGTGGGCACCCGCCTTCCCAGGAAGGCCAGATTTCAAACTGTCCTGTTTTCACAACACCTATTTACCCGACGTTTTTGTTTAGAAAATACGATCACTGAAATAACAGCTGGGATTTACTCATGCTCCAGCACAGTGGTCATCCAGGTCGCGGATTCAGGAGACACAGCTGAGTGAAGCTGGCCGCGGGCGTAACCCCTGCAGCATCCTCGCTTCTGGGCCGCAGCATCCCTCCCGGGGCAGCCCCGCCCCGCCCCCGGCCCCGCCGACCCGCGCTCACGGTCCGGGAGGCTGCTCGGCGCTCCCCACCCGGCTGGGCGCCGAGGCTCCTGCGAGGGCGCTGGGCCGCGAACCGGGATCCAGGCCTGGACGCGCACCCGGGCCCCCAAGCCGCCGCTTGAGGCCCAGCTCCGCTCACGTTACTTGTCCTCAAACTCGCACAGAGTTTTCCTAAACACTCCCCCCGGGTCTGCGCTCTGACGGCCCGGCCCGGCCCACAGCGATCGCACGAGGAAGGGGCCGCCTGGGCCTCCGGCCGCCGAGGGGAGCCCGGCAGTCTGCGCAGTCTGCCCCGCCCGGCCTGGGCCGCCCGGACGCCCGGTCCCGCGCGAGGCAGCTCCTGCCGCGGCGATCGGAGAGCCCGGCCCGCGGCCCACCCGCCCGGAGACCCTCGTCGCGGGGAGGGACAGCCTGGCCGCCAGGGCCGCGCCTTCCGGTGGACGCCGAGGCTCCTCGCTCCGGGCGAGCAAAGCAAATATTTACCCTGGCTGCCCGGGCCCGCACCCCCTCCCCGGCCGGCCTCGCCACGTCGCTCCCCGCGGCCCGTGCGCCCCGCCCCCGCCGCCTTTTAACGGGGAATGCTGACAAGTTGAATACAGCGGGAATAACAGCCATTTGTTCTGGTTATCGCTGCCGGTATTGAAGCCAGATGTGTGTGTTGCTGACACTGACATGGTACATCTGGCTGGGTTTTTGGTTTCCATCGCGGCGTTTACCACATCCACCCTGGTCTGCTAGAAGAGAGGAGGCAAACATCTGGAAGTCATTGCAGCTGTCACGCTTCAAGGGGATCCTGTACCACAGAGAAGCGAATTCAATACGTAACTGAGCAAAATTATCCAGCTCGTCTTGTCAGTCCAGGTTTCAAACACATGCAGGAAAATGGCACCCGCGTTTTGGCGCCCTCCCACCCCACGGCGGTGGCCGCGGGCACCTTCACCCACCACCCCAAGCGCCTGGGTTGTCTCCATGGAAGGATGCTGGCTGCAAGGTCACTGTTCATCCTGGACAGAATCTTTTGTTGATCTTGGGGAGGCGGGGCTAAAAAGGCTCTTTCTTCTTCCTTTTGATCCCAGTTTGCCGGAAGTTTTAAATTAAACAGTGCTTAGTCTTTCCCCAACTTCTGCTCATAATCCCCTCCTTCTCATGGCATTCAATGCTCTGGCCCTACCCTACCTATTCAATTCTACCTCCATTCCTGTCTCAAGGCAAATACGGCTCATCACCAAGGCTGAAATGAGTCATGATTAATCTGACCCCAACCTTGCCTTTGGTCTGAAATTCCCTTTCTTCCTCTCTCTTCTTCATGCCAATCCAAACCTCTTTAAGCCTTCAACGTCCACTTCAAGTTGACTTCATCGATGAAGCCCTCCCTGACCACCCAAACCTCCGCTGATCTTTCCTTCTGTGTGTTTTAATTAAGTATAAACCCATGAAGAGGAAATACTGGTTGATGGTTTTCTGATATCTCCTTTAGCAGCCAGCACTGTCTGCTGAATTATAGGAAGCAATCCAAAAACACTTGTCGAATAAAAGCACAAATTAGTGTTTTCTTATCACCTGTTCCTTCCACGCAATTTTCATGCTTTCTACTTAACCTTTCGTGACAAGACTCAATGTCTATGTATAGTATGTCTTGAACTCTTTGGAAAGATGGCTGTAAAAATCTAGTAAATGTGTCATAATACTTGAAGAATTCTATCAAATGGAGAGTCCATTAATTTGGATTCTGCCTGCTAGAGTGCAATGATAATTGATTTTTTAAAGTGAAATGCATTGGAAAGAGAACAGTATTACAAGTCAGGAGATCTGAATCCTATTCTTGAGAGGACCCATCACTTGCTTGGTGACCTTGGACAGTCACTTCCCTTCCTATGTCTCCAGTCTCCCTCTGTGGAAAAGGTGGGTTGTAGCCTCTTCCTGGTAATGGACAGAGCTGGGGCCACTTTCCCGAGAAGAGGTAGACTCCTCTCTGAACAGCTTTTCTCTTCCACTTCTGGATCAGTGCTGGAGTGATAAGGCAGCCGTCCCCACCATTTAGTGTTTCAACTGCCCGGCACCAAAACAACAGGAGGAAAATAAATGACAGGGAGGAAGATCAGAGAAAGGAAAGGAACCAAGAATGAGTAAGAGCAGGATTTAGCCTTCGTGAGGGTCCAGCATTTTCCAAATTAAGACAAGCCATTGAAGCAAGCGTTGGGAAAGATTAGACATTCCAGCCAGAGATGGAGTCTCTTGGGGTTTGTTCTTTGTGCCTTGATAAAGATGCAAAGCACCCTGCTCCAGCCTTGCTCTATGGGATGGATAAGAGCAGAGGAGGATAAGTAAAAATTTAGAAATAAAGGGGAGGGATGAAGGCAGGTGAATACCAAAGAAGAAAGAAAATGTTCCTCCCTAGTGGGGCCACCCAGCCAAAGAGGATGTTTAACTTGCACAGAAGGAAGGCCATGTTACAAGATAAAAAGTCAACAGGAATCAGCAGACCCAGGGTTCCAGTGGGTCTGGCCTCTTTGCTCTGCGGGTGGGCAGGTGTGTTTTCCTCCCTGACCCTCATCTGTAAAATGAGGCCCTTAGATGAATTGATCGCTAAAGGTCTGTGACCTTTTACATTATATAATTCACTTAGAAATCACCTTTGAGCCCAAACCAGCATATCACGTCTGACTAAACTCCAGATCCCAGCCCTAGTCTGTCCTGAACTCATGGGACTCTAAGACACCCTCATAGAAAGGAACTTCAAGCATTAAATTCCTGAAATCCCTTTACTCCATTCCTTCAAATTTCTTCAGATGGAAGAAGAAACTTTCTCCCCTTCTCCCAGAGAAGTTGCAGTAGGAAGATTGTAAATTAATGACCTAGAAAAATCTTCCTCAAGTGGAAATGATACTTAATTAAGTGCCATTAAATCATAACTCCTGGCTGCTGCTTTTGGCCTCTTGCTTCCAAGTCCAGAATTGAATAATTCCTCCACCCCTGGGGCTGTTGAATTAAAAGTACTTAAGCTCAAGGGAACAATCTGCTCACTTCCACTCTATCTGCAGCCACCCTCCTTCCTGTCTGAGTACTCAAAACAAAACAAAACAAAACAAAACAAAACAAAACACCCAAAAGAACTCCAGAAAAAACCTACTTAGTATGTCTGACTCCAGGAGAGAGATGGTCATTTCTAATTTGTCTTGGTTTATGGGCAACTAGACAATTTGACTAACTACTAAAAAGCCAGGACTATATCATCCTCTCATAAAAAGCCAATAAAAAAAGGCTATTAATGCAGCCCATTAGTTGGCTAAAAATGAGAGGTTATGCAATCATTGTCTTAGCGGAGAGGAACAAAGTCCTCCAGGAAGAGTTCACGCTACACCCAGAGGCATCGAGAGGGAAGTTCACGTCTCACCGCTCCCATTTCCTGGGCTTGGATATTTAAGCATCTGACCCTTTCTTCCCTCTCTGAACTGTTCCTCTATCCGAGTGGACCTCTTGCTTTCCCTGTAAAATGCCTCTCTCCAAATCCACTCCCTCTCCAGGACACTTCCTCTTGCCTTTCTCTGCAGCACTGCCCTGTGGGAAAAGCCTGAGAAGTCTCCATTCTCAGGGGAGGCAAAGAGCTCAGTAATGCAGGCTAAGTATTCGGCTGGCCTTATATCATCAAGCAGTTTTCCAGGAAGGCTTCCTTTCTCAAAAAAAGAAAGCAAGCTCTCCTCAATTCTGCTGTTAGATTCCTCAGGGCCTTGAAAGCCCCCTGAATGGGATGGTGGATGCCAACTCCTTCTATCCTGGGCAAAGGGCTCTCCCTTCCCTGAAGGCCTAGCATTCCGCGTGATTTCTCTGTCCCTCTTCATCCAGATATTTTCTCTATGACCTTGAGCAGGTCACCTTTCCTCTCTGGACCACAGCTTCCCCCTTTACAGAATGACTAAGAGAAGAGAAACCCTAACTCGTAGCAGGAAACTCTGGACAAGCTCTGGCTTTAAAGATGGTAGAAGAATCAAGTCTTAACTATCTTTCATTCTGACCACAGAGGTGCCAAACCACCTGGAGATGCAGTCTCATCCCTGTGTGCATCTTGTCCCCCGCCTTGTGTGTACTGAAGGGATGATGTGGGAACCATGTCTTTGTTGGGTCCCCTCCACTTGCCTAGCATTGTCCAGAGCATGAAAATTAGTATGTGATTGATTGAATCGTGTGCTGAACTTAACTTTCAATAGGACTCAAGGTACCTCTAAAGAAGGATGTAGTTCAGGATCCATTTAAATGGAATCCATCTGAAGGAATCAGAAGGAATTGATGCTTTCTGACACGGAGAATGTTCTGCTTCTGATATTCTAGCAATAAATTTGGCCTTTGCTTTTCTGGCAGCCCAGGCAGAAGGGGTCATGCTTGCTGGACCAATCGTGGTTTCAAAAAATTATTTTTTTCATTGACTCCCAACCACCTTTTAGTTGGGAAGGAAAAATACCGATTAAGAAGTCTGAGAAGAACAGAGAACAGAAGAGGCGGCTAGAAAGGTCTTCAGCAAAGGGCAAACCCCCAAAACAAGCTTCAAACTCCCATTTCCACTCTGTTGCCAATTTCTGAGAAATTCCCATGATGCGTGTGGGCCACCAGCATGGCTCCAGGGTGCGAGGCAAGCCCATGACTCCACGGCCACTGGGCGCATGCCAGGTTGCTCCCTGCAGCTGTTCCGTTCCAGGAGGGAAAACCCATCTTGCTCTGCAGGCCAGACATTCCTCTGGGGAGAATGTAATGTTTTCTCTTTTACCCAATCACACACATCTTTGCAAGGGAAAAGAAAAGCAACCCTCTACCTGTAGATAGATAGATACCTTAAGCCGAGTGTCCAACAGCCACAGAGCTGTCCCAGAGAACCACTCACTACATAAAGCTTCTGCCACTGATGAAAGTGGATCCCCCACCCTCACTGGCCCATCAGCTGTTGCCCCTCAGATTCCCAAAGCCTGCCCTTGGGCTCCATTGTCAGCCCCAGGCTCAGCCCCAATCACCCAATCACTCAGTTTGATGTCTGAATTCCTCTGGACTTCCCAATGAGTGGAAAAGTCCTCTTTACCCTTTCCCTTCTTCAACTTCCATACTCCTGCCCAGATGCCACCCTAAAAAGCTTTTTCTCTGCTCTCCTTTCCCAGACGCAGGCTCTTTCTACTACAGGATCCTCTGAGTTATTTGTGCTTGCTCCAGTCAGGGAGACAGGCAAGGAAGGCCCCCCAGCCCTGTTTCTGGCATCCTCGCACCCCTCTCCACCAACCCAGTCCCATATGGAGACCTAATTTGCCTTGCTCCAGGATGCGCCCACAACAAAACAGAGTTGGAAATGACCTTATGGCGTCATTGGGTCCATCCACTTGCCCCTGGTCAGGTGAATATCCAAATCTTACTGTGAGACAATTATTCTATCTCCCGATCGTCCTGCTAATACTTAACCACTCTTGCAGGTGAAGAGGTCTTCCTTTAGATCAAACCCGACTTTTTTCCTGCTCTAATGGAGGCCCCAATTCCCATCTCCTCCATTGTGACCGTGGCAAATCACTAACGAGGGTTTTCTTTCTGTCCTTGGCCTTCTCTTCAGCAGAGAAAGTTTCCCCAGAAATAAAACTCTGATTGTTCTGCTCCTTCCTTCCCACCTGCCTCCTCTAAGCACCCTCTAAATCAGACCCGAGGCTCCGGAGGGAGTAATAGCCTTTCTCTCGCAGCTGGTCTGAGTTTTGCCGTCTGGGAGACTGGGCTTAGAGCAGCTTGAAGTCAGCACAGAGGCGAATGAAGCTTTAAATCTCCAGCACTTAACAGCTTCTCTGCAGCCTCAGAGGTGACTGCATTTTCCTGCCTGCCTCCTCTCATCTCTGTGAATATCTATGTAATCTCTGCTCACTGGAGCCTGACTCCAGCCCTCTGTCTGCGCTGCTCTGGTCGTGCTGAAAGAGGGAAGGCTGGGGAAGAAAAATTAATAGACATAGACCCATAAAAATAACAGGCTCTCTAGAGCACACATGAAGAAATAATTAAACAGATTAAATTTGGGGGGTGGGGAGAGGGGCTGAGCAGACTGGCTGATGTCTGACTTCTACTCCCATGGGGGCCGTGGCTCAGTGGGGAGGGGTTTTGGTGCTTTCCCTTTTTTTCTGATGGGTGGGATTCATCGCTGAATAATGTTAAGTCACTAAGCTCTTTAAAGGCTGGGATGATGCCTCACATTTCATCGTATCCCCCATAGGATCTTCAAGCAATGCCGCACCCTCGAAAGAAAAGGAAGTTTGATATTTCTTGAGGGTGCATTGCATGCCAGGTACAATGTCAGATGCTTTACTGGCTGATGATCCACTGGGTATGTTTCAAACTTCAAAGATGAGCAGAAGTTCTTTCCTATGTCCCGGGATCAATCTGGCATCACTGCTACCTCAAGAGCTTGTGAGGCTGAGAACAAAAAGTAGCTTCTCACACCTTACCCTCACTGCCTCCATCCTTTGCTCCCTTCAGTCAGCAGAAGCTTTTGCCGTGATGTCAAGGGAAGGAGGGGGGCTGGTATTGAGAGATCATTTAAGCATCTGAAAATGTGTAGGTCAGTGAGCTTCTAGGAATGTCCTCATCGACCCTCTGTATTGTCAATATTTTAATTTTAGCCATGTTAGCCATTTTAGCCACGTAGTGGTTTGAATTTGCATTTCCCAGATGGCTAATGAACTTGAGTGCGGTCTCAGGTCAGGTTCCTTGAGAAACAGACTGAGATGGAGATTTACGTGCAGGGAGTTTGTGGAGCACGCCCTGCAGGAGACAGAAGCCAGCAGGATTGATATTCCACTGCAGTGGGCTTCAGCTGACCCCGTGGGCAGCTCTGGAGTTGGCAGGAACCTTCAGAGGTGTCCTGCCTTGCGACAAGGAGGCCAGACCTTCATGCCAGTACTGACCAATCACTAGATGTGGACTATCTCTAGGGAGGAGTGTTAAAAGTTCTCTTTTGCCAAAAGCAATTCCTGGAGAAGGACCCAGTTGAGACCAACATTCCCAGAAGCTAAGGGATTGAGTGCTTTCGTCCTAAAAGGGGATCTGAGCTGCACACTGTAGGCTCATCCGTCAAGTGCTTATTGGTTACTTAGAGATCATTTGCCAAACTGTTTTTTATTTTTATTTTTTTATTATTACTTTATTATTTAATGGGGGGTGGTAATTAGTTTTTTTTTTTAATTTTTAGAGGAGGTACTGGGGATTGAACCCAGGACCTCATGCATGCTAAGCAGGCACTCTACCACTTAAGCTATGACCACCCCTACTCTATAGTTCTATTTTTTTCCCTCCCTTCCTCCCTTTGAGGAGAACTGACTGTTTGCAGTGCCGGGTTTTCAATCCCTGAACATGGTATATTCCATGGTATATTTAATAACCTCTTCTTTACTATCTTTCAATCATGTTTTGTAATTTTCAGTGAAGAGATCTTACCTATCTTTTGTTAGATTTATCCCTAAATATTTGATAGTTTATGTTGTTATAAATGGTATCATTTTAAAATTTTCATTTCCTAAGTGTTTGTTGCTAGAATATAGAAATACAATTGACTTCTGCATATTGCTTTTTATATCTAGTGACCTTGCTAAACTCACTTATTAATTCTGAGTTTATCTGAGGATTCTTTTCGATTTCCCAAGTATACAATCATGTAATCTGTGAGAAATGACTGTGAGAAATCTTTCCCTCCAATCTTTTTACTTTTCATTTCTCTTTATTGCCATTGAAAGTGATAACTAAAAGAAATATCTATAAAGCACGTAATATTGACATATAGTTCTCAGTTTGTTGAATGAATATATGAATCGTCCATCCCTAGGCAAAAACCCATTTTTCAGTATATAATTTATTTATCCTTCTGGGTTCCCATGCTGGCCTAGGGAAGGGCTAGAATAAAATAAAAAGAACAGAACATGGAAAGAGACTAAAAAGTGAGATAGAAGGCCATACCATTCATTCATTTATTCATTCACTTAAACAAATATTTATTAAGTGCCTACTTGGTGCCAGGCTCTATTCTTGGACAGAATCTGCCTCTCATGGAATTTACATGCAGGCAATTTCAAAATGAAAAACAAGATAACTTAATTTTATGACTCATCTTTAAAGAAAATGGGAAGTCCCAGATCTTGAGTGCTTCCTTGCACATGTTGGGGGGGGGGGTTGACTATCTCAGGAGTCAGTGGGGCAACTGCCCCAAGGCTTTCAGGGCATCTGGCCTTGACAGTGACCTGGCCTTATATACTTTTTTGAAATTCTGCCTTTTTGGAATTCGCTCTAATGCCAGTGAGGGCTGTAACCACCTCCACATGTGAGCTTTCTTCTTTTTTGCCTCCAAAGGCTCTGGAATCCAGAGCTCAGAGTCAGACCGTCTAGAGCAGATGCTGTGATCAGTGTTCTCATCCAGGAAAACTCTGGAGGCCACTGGCATGGAAGGAGTTAACTGAACAAACCCTGGACACTCTCCTCCCCTTGATGAGCCTTCTTCTAACTCCAGGTGAGCTATCTGATGTCCTAGATCCTACCAGTCAGTCCCAGGATTGCAACAGGACAATCCTACTCTCTTGGACAGACCCAACCATTAGCCCCAAAGACACCTTCTCCACTGCTGACTCATAAAATAGTCCTGGGAGCCAGACCTGATTAACCAGATTTTACAAGGCCCTCCTTCCCTATGACGCTCACTAATTTTGAACTCTACCCACAATGTATAAATTCCTTATTTATTGATTCCTTATTTATACAGCACTTTCATTCATGTGGCCTCACAAAATCACAACTATCCCAATATGGAGATGAGGAACCTGAGATTCTGAAAGGCCAACTGGCCTTCCCAAGATCATGCTTCTGGTAAACAAGCAGGACGGGATTAAAGGCAAAGTCTTCTGACTTTCCCACGGGCAGGTGGAATGACAGGAAGATAAACCTGGCAGGCACGCTGGCAAAGGGCAAGACTTCCTACGTCCCCATGGAGACCTCCTCCAGCTCTGAATAAAGCCAACTTCTAAGGCTCATGTTCTTGTCTAAGGGGACAGGATCTCAGCTTCCAGCCAGGGCTCTTTCTGTTTCCTCTGTTTTTCTACAGGGTAGTTGGAAGCTAAGAGTGTGAAACCTGGAGGCATTTCAGTGCCGAAGGGCCCATCGTCCAGCCTTCATCCCATAGGCTGGCTGAGGAGCCAGCTGCCAAGGCAGGCCGTGTGTAGGCACCCCTTCCCAGCTGGCAGCAGAAATCGGGGCACCCTCTGCCCAGGGTGCAAGGCTGGCCGTCTGCACTGAAGCATCCGGCTTGAGCTAATGAGCTCTTGGCATGGATGGCCAATTATTTTAGCTCTTTAAAAACCTGCCAAACTCTCTTTTTTCACCCTGGCATTCCCTTAATAGCTGAGGCCTGAAATCAAATCCTCTGCGTAGAAGGCAGTGGCCCTAGGAGGCTCTCCACCCCTTTAACTGCCTCAGGCCACAGGCCCAGGGGTAGCAAGAAGCCAAGATGTTTTTTCCTAGAGCTTAACTCACCTCAGCTCCCCACACCTCAGAGACCAGAGTCCAGGGAGGGGTTTGTAATGTTCCTTCCACTCCGGGCAGCCTCAGAGGAGTCCTGGACCAGAACAAAGACTAGGGCCTCTCACCTGAGTCCTGGAGACCCCTACGCACTCCTGCCTTCAGAGGCAGGATGGGTGTGTTCTGGAGTGGGGCTGCAGTTCCTGACACAGCTTCAGCACCCCTGGCCTCAGACTCCCCACAGTGCCTCCTAGTGACTCTTCCCCCGGCTGTAAGTTGCTCCCAAGAGAGCCTGAGGAGCCATGTCTCCAGCCCAAAGTACTTGCATCAAAGGAGACACACCTGTTGGAGTGGGATGCCCTAACAGTATGTTCCCCAAAACGCTACATTTCACACTTTTTAAAGGTAGCTGCTGGACACGATGGCCGTTGGACTCCGCTGAGCACATACGGGCTGGGGCCGTGTGAAGGCAGGGCTCTGTGAGGCAGAGACGAGGTTGGCCAAGGCTAGCCCCCAGTTAGGAACTTGCTCTCCTCGCCGGCTGGACGCCCAGACTCCGCCCCCTGCCTGGCTCCTCCCACCTCGCGGCCCTGCGCGCAGCACCACGGGCTCAGCAGGGTGGAGAGGCCCTTTGCTGCTTCCCGGGGAAAGCTATCAGGGCAGCGGTGGAGCAAGAGGGAGAAGGCAAAGATGCTCACTCCTTCTGTGAGGATGACAGCCTGGAGACCGTCCCACCCGGGGCACACAGCGCCAGGACCCAAGGAAGCAGCCTCTCCTCTCCCAGCACTCGGCCCACCCTTCTCCCTCCACCTTCCCCAGCTCACACCCCTCCCGTCCTTGCCTTCCTAGGCTCCTTCCTCCTTCCATTTCCTTCTCTCTCCTTTTCTTCCATCCCTCCGTCCTCCTCCCGGTCCTATTCCCCCTGCTCCCCCTCTCCTGCCACGGAGACCATTTCTCTGGCAGTTTTCTTTTTCATGGAGAACCCTCAGAACGAGCCAGGCCAGGCGTGGTCCCTGCCTCGCCCACACCTCGTACACAGCAGGGCCCACCGTCTCCACAGCAGGCGAGGCTGTGTGCTGTGTTCTTTCCTGGCTTGAAAGAAAGGGTCCAGGTAACTGGTGGAGTAAGTTACAAGTGTGGAGCCATTCGTCCTGGGGCCGGATTGATTTCTCTAGGTCTATCTGTACATCAAGTGAGGATGGTTACTGAGCATCGCTCCCAGCTAGGGCTGGGGCAGCAGCAGTGAGTGGAGTGGTGACTACAGACACTGAATCAGCCCCGGTCACACAGATCTCCCCAAGACTCACTCTCTGTCTCTGCGACTCAGACAATTTACTCCAAGCCTCTGTCTGCTCCTTTGTAAAACTGAACCTGGAACCCGTTAAATGAGATAGTGTACTTAGCATAGTGACGTTCATAGGAAGCTCTCAAGAGGTGTCAGCCACATGGTGGTGATGGTGCAGGCAGGCGTGACTCTTTCCCTCTGGTAACTCTCTGTCTAGAGAGGAAGATAAGACAGCTACTCAAGGGAGACAAGGAAATCAGGAAGGCACAGATGAAGAATTCTGAGGGGTGGGGTGGAGGAAGAAACTCCCTTTTCTAGGGGTGATGAGGAGAGCCTTTGAGAAGCCCGGGGAGACATTCCTGGTGGAGGAAACACCATAAGCAAAGGTCCAGAAACAGGAGAGTTGGTGGTTTATTCAGGGAAGAGGAGACAATATCTCTAAAATGGGAGTGAAATAAAGAGAGGTAGTGAGAGAGAATCTGGAAAGGCAGTTTAGGATAACTAGAACTGAAACCTTAGTTCCTTTAGGAACTAGAACCTTCGAGGTCCCAGGGTAGAGCTGTATTTCCTGCATTTGTGCTCCAGATCGCACGCTCTTTTGCCTGTTCCTTCCTATACCGTCCAGACAGACTATTATGTCACCTATGTTAGCAAAACAAAACAAATACACCTCCTTGAGCCCACTTCTCTGCTTTCCTTTGAGTGAAGCTCCTAGAAAGGTAGCTGCACTCACTGTCCCCAGTTCTCTCCATCCCTCTCAAGCCATTCATTCAAGCTTTCATCCGGAGACTGTTCTTGCCAAGGTCATCAATGGCCCCCACATTGTTCAGTCCAGTGTTTATCTTCCTTGACTCTCAACAGCCTTTGACACAGTCAATCACCCCCTTACCGCGAGGCACTTTCTCCACTTGGCTTCCAGACACCACACTCCCCCAGTTTCCTCCCACCCTTGTCATCAGCCTTTTCTACTTTCTCCCCAGCTCCCTGACCATCTTCCGTTTGGAGTACCCCAGGGCTCTGAGTTGGACCTCCTTGCTTTTTTTGGTGTGTGTGTGTGGGGGGAGCCAGTGTTTGTTTAACTTTAAAAATTATTTTAACTACGGTAAAACATATATAACATAAAATGTACTGTCTTAACTCGCTTTTAAGTGTATAGTTAAGTACATTCACGTTGTGTGAGCCATCTCCAGAACGCTTCTCATCTTGTAAATCTGAAACTCTATACCCGCTGAACATCAACCCCCCTCCACCGCCTCCCCTCCTCCCAACTCCCCAGCAACCATCATTCAACCTTCTGTCTCTATGAACTGGGCTACTCTAGGTACCTCTTATACCTAGAATCATACAATATTTGTCTCTTTGTGATTGGTTCATTTCACTTAGCATCACATCCTCTAGGTTCATCCACACTGTAGCATGTAACAGGATCTCCTTCCCTTTTTAGGCTGAGCAATATTTCACTGTATATATCGACCACATTTTGTTTATCCATTCATCCATCGATGGTCAGGGGCTGCTTCCATCTCTTGGCTCTTGTGAATAATCCTGCTATGAACATGGGTGTGCAAATATCTCTTTGAGACCCTGCTTTCAATTCTTTTGGTCTGTAGCCAGAAGTGGAATTGCTAATCATACAGCAGACCTCTTCACTTCTCTCCCCACCATTGTGATATCATCCAGTCTCATGGCTTCAAATATATTTGCTGATGACTTCCAAATGTAAAACTCCAGCTCAGACCTCTTCCCTGAACTCTTGACTTATATACCCAACAGTCTACTTACATCTCCACTTGGATCTCCGGTAGGCATCTAGAACTTGACATTTCCCCAAATTGAACTTGTAATTCCCTCCCCCAAACCAGATCTTCCCCCAGTCTTCTCCAGCTCACTTGATAGCAACCCCATCCTTCCACCTGCTCCATTACAAATTCTGGAGTCCTCTTTGCCTCCCTCTTTCTCTCGCATCCCACATCCAGTCCATCAGGAAATCCCATTGATTCTGCTTCACAGTAAATTAGATTCTGACCACTTCCCATCATCTCGACCACTACTCCCAGGGTCTAAGCCACCATCCTTGCACCTGGCTTATTGCAGTAGCCTGCTAACAGTTCTTACTTCCATACTTGCCCCCTTTTCTAAACCTATTCTGCAGGCAACAACCAAAATAATCTTTTCAAAGATTTTTAAGTCCGATTACATCCCACCCCTCCCCTCCTTAAACCCTCCGATGGCTCCCACCTCCCCAGGGAAATGCCAAAGGGCTTTAATGACCAACAAACGTGACATGATCTGGCTCCATTAACTCTGTGATCTCATCTCTTACTAGTCTTCCCGTGGGTGTTGGTTGTCGATGACTGCATAAGAAATTACCCCCAAACTTAGTGGCTGGAAACAGCAAACATTTATTCCCTCACAGTTTCCTGGCAGGAGGCAGGGTGTGGTGTAGGAGGGTCCTCGGGCTCTGTGTCTCTCACAAGGTGCCATCAAGGTGTCACTTGGAACTGTGGCCATCTCCAGGCTTATCACTTCCAAGCTCACCCACCAGGTGGTTGGCAGGACTCAGCTCCCTGGGGGCTGTGGGATCGAGGTCCTCAGTGGCTCCCGCTCACTTCCTGCCACGCAGCTTCTCCATTAAGAGCTCACGATGTGGCAGGTGCGTCCATCAGAGCAAGTGAAAGAACAAGGAGGCACGCAAGGCAGAAGCCAGTCTTTTGGTGACTTATTCCCAGAAATGGGCCCCCATCATTTTTGCTGTATTATATTCATTGAAAGCAAACCTCTAGGTCCAGCCCACACTCAAGGGCTGGGGGTTACACAAAGTCACAGATCACTGGAGCCCCTGTAGAAACAGCCCACCGTACCCCGCTTCTTCCTCTGCCCCGGCCTCTTTGTTCTTCCATCAATACGCGAGGCACCCCTACCGCAGGCCTTGGTCCCACAGGTCCTCCACCTGGGCTGCAATTCCCAAACCGCTGGCCATTAACACCTCCCTCAAGTCTCCGCTCAAATGTCACCTCTTCAGCGAGGCTTTCTTTGACCCCTAAACCCCCACACTGTCTGTTCCTTCTCCCGGTTTTATTTTTCTTCATAACACTTTGCACTCTCAAACATACTCCAGTTGACTTTCCTATCTGTCTGTCTGTCTGCCTCCATTAGAATCCAAGGTCCCAAGGGCAGGGATTTTTGTCTGTTTCACTGCTATAACCCCAGCACCTAGAGCAACGTCTGGTTTACAGTAGATGCTCAATACATGAACAAATCCTATAGGCTAGCGACTTGGAACTTCTCAGTGTGCAGCCCTTTCTTCAAAAATATTGTAAGGGATTCCGTTCTATAAGACAGACTTGAGCAAAGTAGTTCTGCTGGAACTGGGGGGTAGGGACACGCAGCCCTGCTCCAGCTGCCACGCCCACCCCATTACTCCCCTTTGGTGATGTCTGAGGGACTCACAGACCCCTAGCTGCTCTCGGAGAACTGTGAGACGTTCTGTTCCCAGCTCATGGCTCCAGCCCCTGGTGTGAGTACTGGATCCCGCTGGAAACCAGCCTGGTATTTTGAGCGGTGGGAAAGGAGCCCTGTGGCTCCTCCACCATTCCTACCACCACCGCCAATGACTCAGTGCGCGGACCCAGCCCTCTCCCATTCACAACTCTGTTACTTTTCACAACTGCTCTATTCCTGGCCTCCGAAAAGCGAGAAAACATTGAGACGCCCACAGTCACTGTTGGAACAGACCTTAGACATCACTGAACACAATCTTCTGCCCTGGTTTTCAATCATTAATTCATTCAACAAACATTGAGTCCATGCTGTGTACATGCCAGGCCCTTAAAGAGACATGAACAGCAGAGCACCTACCTCCCAGGAGCACGTGGAGAGGCGGCGGACACAGGGACGCGCGGCCGGAACTCCCGCGGCCTGACCCCGCCTCCCCGGCCGTGCCCACGCGGCGCCTGCGCACTCGCTCCCCTTCCCGAGTCGCTGTGTGGGGGTTGGGACCGCCTGACCTGCTGGTCCTGCACCGAGATGCTTCAAAGCCGCGTTAAGAATGTTCGGATCCCCACAAAGCCCTACTATACCCAAGTTTACCAGGAGATTTGGGTAGGAAGGCGGTTGAAGGGCTTCATCGTTTATAAAATCAGGAGTGCTGATAAAAAAAAAACAAAGTAAAGCCCTGAACGCTTCCAGTCCTGCGCCTGCTCATGGCGACCATGAACCAGCTTTACGTGGATGGAAGAACAGTCTGGCTGGGTTGATTGGGAACGTGAGACATCGTGTTGACTTGTAGACGGGCCGCTGCTCTCAAGCATGAATAAAAGTACCTGTGAGATTAAAAAAAAAACAAAACAAACAAACAAAAAAAAAAACCCAAACCACACACACACCCACCCCCATAAACAAAAAACCAAATTCCTTCTGTCTGAATACCTCCAGTGCTGGGGAACTTACTACCTCTGAAGGCCACACATTACAGTGCCCAATGCTACCAGGAACAAAACCATTATTCTTTTTATTGAGCCCTAAATCTGTTTTCTTATAACTTCTCCCTTTGGACTTAATTTTCTCCTCTGGCTCCACACCAAATAATTCTCTTTTCCAAATGATAGCCTGTTAAGTACTTGAAAACAGTAATCAAGTCCCACAGAGAGTTCTCCATAGACTTGTGGCCACTTGGGGTGGGGGTGGGGGTGGGGGGCTGTGTTTTGCGGCTGCCCCTAACGAGTTGGGATTTTGAAGGCAGGCAGAGCTGGGTGGCTTCTGATCTCAAGCAGGGCTGTGGTGCTGGGAACTCCCTCTCAGAACCCGGGCGCCCACCCCACCCCACCCTACCCCACTCTTGGTTCCAGCAAGAGTAAAGCCCGAGGCCACAAATTTCCTGCTGCCTCTAGGGGCTCCCCTCCCTGGTGGGGCAGCTTCTCCAGGTGCAGAGTTTCAGCCTGTTCTTTTGATTTCGAAGCAACTGAGTCCTGGTTCTCTGGGGTGAGCAGGACACAGTGAGGTAGACCATCGGTGGCTTGGGAAAGCCTAGAGATGCTGGGTGGTGGGCGAGGGGCGATGGGCACAGGAAGTGGGGTTGGGGGAAGGGGCAACAAGGAATTCAATGATGGGTTTTTGGGTTTTTTGGGGTTTTTTTTGGTATGTTCTTTGTTTCCACAAAATGTAGTTTTCCAAGTAATTGTTTCCCTGATGCAATAGGGCCCCCCTGGGCCTCCGGGTGTAAATCTTCCCAACAAGGGGGCAGAGTTCTGCTTTTTCCTGCAAGACGGAAAGCCCAGCTTTTTCTCTGGACCAGCTGAGCAGGTCTTGAATTCATTAGTTTGGGCCACTTGGCTGAGCTGTCTCCGGCACGTCTGCCAGAGCCGTGGGCTGCTGGGCACAAGCCTGTCTGCCCTTAAATGCAGGAGGTCGGGCTTGTCTGGGAGAGAAGAGAAGAGGGAGGCGGGGCGGTGGAGGAAAGCAGAGAGAGAGAAGTGGAGGTGGGCACAGTGGGGGACAGGAGGGGAGGGCAGAGGCGGAGGAGCGGGGAGGAGAGAGAGCCTTAACTATCTGCAGTCTCAGAAGAAAGAGGAAAAGCCTCAAAAAAATATTCTCAGTTTCAGAAGATGAGCCAGGAGACGGGAGTAACCTGTGGCATCTTCCCTGCACAGCTGTATGAGGAAGCATGTTCCTGAAAAATGCCCTGCTTCCTGGCTGCAGCGGGAGCAAAGGGGTAACAGGTCCGTTTCAGAGGGTCTGCCCTGCCCTGGCCTCTCTCCCAGTCCTCTTTCTCCCCATGTGCTTGTTTCCATTTAAAATGCAAAGAAAGAAAAACATTCTCTTGCTTCCTTTTCCTTCCTTGTCCTTCCCTGTTCCTCACCGGCAATTCCCAGCCCATCTCAAATTCCATCCCGACCCCACTTCTTCCACACTGACAAGCGCCGGAATAAATGGGGCTTTTCACTTCCTCCAGGCAGTGTCCTTCTCTCAGTGATGCCTGCTTCCCTTCCCTCTAAGTCACCTATAATGAAAGGAAGTGGAGCGTTGGCATCCTTGGGAAAACATCTAGGCATCTTAAATGAACAGAGAAGAGAAAAGGTTTGTCCCTCAAAGGACATCAGCTGGTTGAGGGCAGGCACCCCTCAGGAATCTGTATCAAGCCCCCATCACGTGACATCACCCAGACTCCACCCATCAATCCACATCTACCCCCTACTGACTTCCAATAAATAAGGGCCATTCTGGTCCACACAGGCCTTTAATCCACCATCCTAAGTAAAGGCTTTGGGTAGAACTGTTCATTGGGTACCAGTTTCGCTCCTTTGCAGCCCCATCCCCAGCAGGTTTGTAAAACCCTAACCATCTCTTGCCTGCCTAGCAAATCACGCCCTTAGGAAAATTCTTTCAGCTCAATCATTTAGACTTACTGTGAATTTAAAATCCTAGTTAGGTCAACCTAGAGTTATTTGCCTTTCAATCACCCCTAATCGGGGA
The DNA here is from genome assembly GCF_048773025.1 of Camelus bactrianus. NCBI lineage: Eukaryota > Metazoa > Chordata > Mammalia > Artiodactyla > Camelidae > Camelus > Camelus bactrianus. Next base: position 30,055,887 of record NC_133564.1, on the reverse strand, counting down.
ATTAAAGGCTTTAAAATGACCACAGGCAGCATCAACCAAGGGAAAGGTATTTAAGGGAGCAAAGTGCTCTTTCGTGTTCCTGATGTAGACTCTATAAGCAGCTGCATTCTCATTTTCTTCTTTTTATTTTTTATAACTTTATTTTTTATAAGCACTTTTTAAGTTCTTTTTTTTTTTTTTTTTAAATAAGGATACCAGGGATTGAATCCAGGACCTTGTGCATGCTAAGCATGTGCTCTACCACTGAGCTATGCCCATCCCCCTCATTTCCTTTAAGGCCAGCCTAGAACCCAATCCCATGAAGTCAAGTTAAAAGACTTCTTGTCCTCACTCCAGGATAGAGAAGGGCTGTGAAATGCCACCAGTGGTGAGCCAGGGCACTTGTGAGATCGTCCCCCAGCCCCACCGGTCTAGGGGAACAGAACTCAGTGCACCCGTTATGTTTAGATAAACTTCGACACATTCCTGCCTGGATGCAGAATCCTGGGCTGGAGGTTCTGGGAGCCCTGTGGTGGTGGGGTGCTCTGTGGGCACAGCCCATAGTTACCCGGACTGGACTCAAGAAGAAGCAGCCCCACCCCTTCACTCTAGGGCTGGGATCAAAACATCAGCACCACCCGGTGTGTGGCTGGTACAGTAGGAGAACATTTGTCTGGGACTTTGATGTGCATCTTGCCCAAGAGTTCATTGCGGAGCAATGTTACCACACCAACATCATCATCGTATGGCATTTTTTTCCTAGAGTGTCCAGATGTGCATAACACCGAGATGGGCCAATCAAGCCAGCTCCCTCTGCAGTGTTTGAAGCTTTCTCTTCAGCATCGAGAGCTGTTGCTCATTATAAACTCCTACGATTGTGTTCTGCACCCAGTCTCTCCTCACTGTGTCAGTCTGAAACAAACTTGTCTTCTCCAAAAAGGCTGCAGAGGTCTTTGGGGATCTTGCAGAGGCTAAGCCAGAACCCTTATTTGATTTGGTTGGTGGTCTCTGCCACAGAGCTAATGAGCTGCAAATACTCCCCTTCAAAAGGAAGGGCTCAGCCTTTGATGCCTGCAGGGCCCCGCCCAGAAAGAACAGCCTCCAGATGCAGCCAGCAGCTTGGTTTCCCAACAGAGCCCTGGAGAGCTCCTCAGGATGGGAATCAGAGAGCCTGTCCCACCGGCCACCCCTACAGCCTTGCCTCCCTGTTGGAAATGGAGAGCCGTTTTGGTTTGCACTCCGCATTTTTGGGCACAGCAGGAAAAGCATAACAAGGACCATTTGTTGAGTAATTAGTTACACGCCAGCCCCGGTGCCAAGCACTGTCCGTGTGTCATTTTCTCTGGTTCTCCAACAGATCTTATTTTAAAGATACAGAAACTGGGGCACAGAGAGGTGCTATCATTAGACCAAGGTCACACAGCTAGTAGGTGGCAGATCCAGGACTTGACCCCAAATCTCGTTGACTTTCAAGACCATGCATTTCAACATACAGCAAATGGTTTTCTTTCTATAAAACCCTGGAAATAAGTCTTGATCGCCAAATGTCTGGGATCCATGTGGTTAGGGCCAAATAGAAATCGGTCTATGGTTAAAAGCCATCATGCTACTGGGCCAACAATCGTCTCTGAAAGAACATGGGGGAAAGCTCTCTCATTTAGAGCTTCCTTCCCACCTCTTCAGCCAAGCATCTGTTTGGGGGGAAGATTTCTGTCCATACAACCTGTCCACGCTGGTGAAATTAGGAACAGTAAGGTCAGTGGGTGGTATCGGGGCAGCCAGATAGGATTGCTTCCTAATGATTTCTGAGAACTAGCTGGAGTTTACCTGCCTGGTACCCGGCCAAGAGCAGCCAGTGTTGGGACAAGAAGGCAGAGAGTCAAGCAGAATGAAAGAAAAGCAAGTTGTGGGAGCAGAATAAGAACACCAGAACTCTTAACACAACTTCATCGCGTATGTACCTAGCGATCAAACTCACAGCAGAGTGTGAATGTGAGACTGTGTGTGCGTGTGTGTGTGCGTGTGCGTGTGTGTGTGTGTGTGTGTTGGGACAGAGAGGTTGGGGAAGGGAGGAACCTTCTGCAAACTAGTTCATAAAAGATCAATATAGGGGTGGGATGTGGAGGGGAGGGTACAGGTCAGTGGTAGAGTGCATGCCTAGCATTCACAAAGTCCTGGGTTCAATCCCCAGTACCTCCAGGAAAAATAAATAAGTTAAAAAAAAAAAAAAGAAAGAAAAAGAAAACCTCCCCCTTCAAAAACTAAAAAGTAAATAAAAAGTTTTTTCTAAGGAAAGACCAATATCATATATGAAATATCAGCCTACAGTGGTTTGCATCACCCCGTATGTAACGCCCAGTCATTCAGTCCAGACTATAACTGAAGGGGAGGCCAGGGCAGGGGGACCGAGACTAGCCAGCTGGGCCTTCACAGAGTATGGAGGGGACATCTGCCGGCCCTCGAAGGCGGAGCGAGATGCAATCAGGTGCTGCGGAATCAGGTGCTGCGGATGACAGGGTATACATTTGAAAAGACTGGAAGTAAAAACTCAAATCACAGCTGCATTGCACTTAAAATCACAAGCCGTTAGGGCTCAAAGGGTCCCCAGAGGCGGCGGCCTGGAGAAAACAAGGTGCTGTGGGTGAGCTGCTTATCTTCCCCGGGCTTAGTGGATATTGGTCTCCATGGAACTGGGATTGCTTTGTAGACAAGATCTCTGTTAACCCAATAACGTCCTTGGGAAGCAGCCAGACGCGGAGATGGTGACCAGAGCAGCGGCGGTGATTTGATCCTTCGTGTTATAGTTGGGTGGAGAAGAACCAGGGCCCCCAACTCTGCTCTGCCAGCCTCCCCAGCTGCAAAGCAACTGGAAAGGGGGTGCTGCCTGAAAGATGGGGGATGAGGGAGACCTTAGCCTCCCCACTGGCCTCCCGGCTTCCACTCCTGCCCCCTTCCCCTCTGTTCAGCACACCACAGCCAGGTATGATTTTGTACCAAAAAAAATTCACCTATTTTAAGTGCAAGGTTTGATAAAATTTTAGTAACTGTAGGTAGTCCTACACATGTACACACTCAAGACACAGATGTTTCTATAACCATAAAACCTTTTCTCATGCAACCATCCAGTCGATACCCTCCCCTGACCCTTGCTCCAGGTGACCACTGATCTGTTTTCTGTCACTAGAGTTTCACCTTGTCTAAAGTTCCATATAAATGAACTCAGGCAGCATGTAGTCTTTTGTTTTGACTTTTTTCATTTCACAAGGTGCTTTTGAGATCCGTTCGGGTGTTAATATTTCATTCCTTTTTATTGCTGGATGCTGTGTGGACAATCCGCAGTCTGTTTACCTGCGCTGCAGTAGGCATTTGAGTTCTTTCACATCACTGCCCTTGGCCCCAGGAAGAAAAGCCACAGGCCTGAGAACTCACTTTGGTATGGCTCCCGTCCTCTGAGGGTTTACTGCCCTGAAGAGTATCTGCCTCTGCGGCTTTTTTGCAACTTGTCCAGATTTTTTTAGTTGGTTTTTATAGGAGAGTCAGTCTGGTGAGATCTTACTCCGTCATTACTAGAAGCAGAAACTCTAAAATATTTTAAAAAGCAAATATCATGTCCCTTCCCTGCTAAAATCCCATAAACATCTTACCATTTCCCTGAGAGTAAAGCCCAAAATCCTTAGTGGGACCTTCAGTTAGATTCCTGAGCAAGAAACAGAAAAATCCCTCAACTGGGATTTTTAAAGACACTTCAATAAAGGGACTATTGAGAGGGACCGCCACCTTCGGGGAGGCTGAGAGATGGAGCGTGAAGGGTGACAGCCTGGGAAGAAACGAGTGGGGAATGGGAGCAGGAGGTGCCCCCCCCTACCGCCTGGAGGGGCTGGCCCCTAGCTAAGTGGGTGATTGGGGCAGGGGGTTGTTTGGATACCAGATGGCCAAGCCCCATAGTCACGCCCTACAGCCCCAAGTTCAAGCCTGCCCTGTGCATTCTCCATCACCAGTGCTTCTGACAACAGCGCCATTTCCAACCCCATTTTACAGATACGGAAACTGAGGCACGGAGGTTGCGATGACTCTATTTCCTGCAGGTCTAAGTTTAAAAGTTAACCTCCCTGACCACCACATTGATAGCCAGCTCTTGCTTCTTCCAAACCAGCAAGCACTCTCTTAAATGTCCCATAGGTTCAAGTCCACAGGCCTTCTGTGAACCGCTGACTAGGTGAATTGAAGAAGCTTTATACTCTAAAAAAAAAAAAGACTGTCAGAGCCAGCTGCTGTCTTGTGCCACCACATATAAGCCCAGTGCCAGCATATCTTTTAACTTTTAAAGAGAAGCTGGAATGCTGTACACCAAAAATTGACACATTGTAACTGATGGTACTTCAATTAAAAGATTTAAGTTAATTTAAAAATGGTTGTGCTTAAATAAATAAATAAATAAATAAAATAAAGAGAAGCTGGAAATCAGATTTTTTTATATACAATTTTTAAACGTTACTTTAAGAGTTTTTTTTTTTAACTGTACAGGCCAAACACATTTTTATAGGTTGATTCCCACCCACAGGCCTCCAATTTGCAACCACTGTTTTAAAGAGGATCTCTTTAAGAGTAACAGTCTGGGGCAAAGTATAAAATGAGTGAGTGCCTCCAACAAGGTAATATTCCTTAATCTTTAACTCTGTATACGTGGTTAATTTAAGCCTGTCTGCCCTGGTATTTTCCCCAGTCAACAACTGAGCTGACTACCTTTTTTGCAAAGTTTAGAAGGAAAAGAGAGACAGAGAGAACCAGAGGCTATTTACAGAAGCTAAGGAAAACAAAAAGGGAGATTAAGGCACTCAGGACTAGCAATTGTGGGAAGTCATGGTGACTGCAGGGCCCTAAAAGGCAGAGTGAACAAAGGGCGGTCCAGAGCCAGGAAAGCTGGGGCATGCACCAGGAGCTGGTGTTCCAGGGCCCAGCCCCTGCCAGAACGTCGGCCCCCACGCAGGAGAAGAAATGCCCCGCCGTCTCTGTCTCTCCCCTGGGTTCTTCCATCTCCTCCACGTGCCCGCATCACTCAGACCGAACTGGAAGCCGGAGGGCAGGGAAGCCAGAGGAAGTGATTTTATCGTTCAGCCTCCCGGGTGCAGAGCAAGGCAGGGAAGGACCTATTGTAGCCCCATATCACCACACTACAATAGGCATGTGAAAAAATGCTCAATAGCACTAATTATCAGAGCAATGCAAATCGAAACTGCAATGAGGTATCACCTCACACTGGTCAGAATGGCCATCATTAAAAAGTCCACAGAAATAAATACTGGAGGGTGTGTGGAGAAAAGGGAACCTTTCTACACTGTTGGTGGGAATGCAGTTTGGTGCAGCCACTATGGAAAACAGTATGGAGATTCCTTTAAAAACTAAGAATAGACTTACCATGTGATCCAGTAATCCCACTCCTGGGCGTATATCTGGAGAAAACTCTAATTTGAAAAGATAGATGCACCCCAGCGTTCACATCAGCACTATTTACAATAGCCAAGACATGGAAGCCACCTAAATGTCCATCAACAGATGACTAGATAAAGAAGATGTGGTATATACATACAATGGAATACTACTCAGCTATAAAAAAGAATAAAATAATACCATTTGCAGCAAAATGTTTGGACCTAGAGATTATCGTACTAAGTGAAGTAAGACAAATAGAGAAAGACAAATATCATATGATATCACTTATATGTGGAATCTAAAAAAGACATAAATGAACTTAAGACAGACAGACTCAAAGACATGGAAACAGACTTATGGTTACCAGGGAGGAAAGGGGGTGGGAAAGGATAAATTGAGAGTTCAAGATTTGCAGATACTAACTACAATATATATTATATATACTAACTACTATACATAAAATAGAAAACAATAAGATCCTGTACTGCACAGCACAGGGAGCTATATTCAAAACTTTGTAATAGCCTATAATGAAAAAGAATATTAAAAAAACCCACACGTATATATAACTGAATCACTTTGCTGCACACCAGAAGCTAACACAACATTGTCAATCAACGGCACTTCAGTTAAAAAAAAAACCACAGCCACACTGGACATCTCTCTGTTCCTCAAATAACGCTCTTCCACCCTTTGCCACATGACGTCCCCTCCCTTTGCCACATGACATCCCCTCCCTTTGCCAACCTCATGACTGTTCCGCCTCCTACTCTCAGCTTACCCCTAACTTCCTGGGGGAGATCTTTTATGACTCCCCAGACCAGATAGTGACTCTTTTATTACATTCCTAAAGCTCCCTGTACTTCTCTCCTAAAACACCATGCTCACCAGTGACTGACTAACCATGTCTTGTGATTGAATGATTTCTCTAACATCTGCCTTCTCTAAGAGACTGTGGGCTCAAGGAGGGCAGGAGGGATTTCTGTTTTCCTCACCACTCTCTCTGCAGTCCGAGCACAGGGTCTGGCACGTGGCCTGGTCAATCAGCAGGTGCTGAATGGATAACCAACGTGTCTGTCTGAGTGCTGTTAATTTCTGACACTGAGCATGGAATAGGCCCCCATTAAATGTGATTGGATGTATTAATGAATGCATAAAACTATTTTATATTTTAAACCTCTACCACACTTAAAAGTAATGAGACCTATTACTCGAATGCCCACTGTGAAAAGTAGCCCTTTCCTTTATTAGTCCTAGAAGTGCCTCTTTTAAGTTTGGGGAGCTGTCCTCCTGCTCCCCGAATCTGTGATTTTTAGCTTTGGTAGCCATGTCTGTGTTCACCTTTCTACCATGTTTTTGCAGCCTTCACTGCTCCGAACATATACATTTGACTTTCCAGTCACAAAGGGCATCCTCTCTGTAGTCTCTTCCTACTTGGCCAGACTTCAGTCCCTAGAATATTTTATTCCTTTCTTCTAGAATTTCTCAAACTCTAGCATGAGTTATTGGTCAGCCAAGATCAGAACTGCCCATAGCACTGTGTTCAACTGCTCGGTTCTTGCATCAAAGAAGGATGGGGCTTTCTCTTTCTTTCTGGTCCTTGTGCTGATGAAACAAGTCAATCAAACCCTTGGAGAGTCCGTTTCTTCATCTGTAAAATAGCAGCAGCGTCTGCTATGCTAATTATATGTTAATGAGTAACAAACCACCCCAAAACTTAATGGCTTACAACAATCATTTTATTTGCCCATGATTCTGTGACTCAGCCAGTTGGGTTGGGTTTGGCAGTTGTTCTGCTGGTCCTGCCCAGGGTCACTCATGTAGCTGCATTCAGCTGGCCGGTCATCTGGAGGCTGGTTGGTTTAGGAGACCTCAATTGCGGCAGTCTTCTCTGACCCATGAAGTCCCATCCTCCGTAGGCTAGGCTTTCATCCTAGCCTAGGCTTCTTCATGATAGCAGAGGAGTTCCCAGCAGCAAGAGAAGGCAAACCCGCCACTAAATAAGCGTCTTTCAAGCCTCTGATTGTATCACTCTGACTAATACTCCATTGGCCAAAGCAAGTCATGAGGCTGAGTCCAGAATCATTATCAAAGGGGTTCTACAAAGACCCAGCCACAGGGAGAACGATTCATTGGCACCATTACTACAATGATCTACAGCACCTGTTTACTTCAGAGAGCTATGTCGAGGACCAAATGAGATGGTGCTTGGACACAGCAATGTACAATGCAAGTTATAATTTTATCAATGTGTGTAATCCCATTCCTTTCATCTTATTGGTGATGCATCTGGGGACTTTCAGTGTCCCCTCTGAAATTCAAGTCCCTCTGGGATGGTATTATAGGTTAAATTGTATTCCCCCCAAAAGATCTGTTGAAGTTCTAACCCCTAGTCCCTCGAAGTGTGACCTTATTTGGAAATAGGGTCATTGCAGATGCAATTAGTTAAGTTAGGATCTGGTCATACTGGAGTAAAGTGGTCCCTTAATCCAATATGAATGGTCTCCTTATAAGAAGATGGCCGTGTAAATACACAGAAATACACACAGGGAATACCATGTATGTATAGATCAAGTGGAGACTGGTGTTATGCTGCCATAAGCCAAGGAACTTCTAGGACTACCAGAAGCTGGACGAGGCAAGGAAGGATCCTATCCCTGGAGGGATCAGAGGGAGCATGGCCCCCGCAGCACCTTGATTTTGGACTTCCAGCCTCTAGAATCATGAGACAAAAATTTTCTGTCATTTTAAGCCACTCAGTTTGTGGTACATTGTTATTGCCACCCCAGGAGAACTAATACAGGTGATAAATATCTTAACACTCCAACCCTAACCCATCAGTTTCATCTGAAGAGGCGTGAGATAGAAGGAACCAAGAGTCTTCGATTGAGAGTCAAGAGTGCAGGCCACTCACCATCTGTGGAACTTGAGCGACTCCCTAAACCTCTCTGGGCCTAAGTTTTCATATCTGTTGAGAAGAAGGGTTACAGCAGATGCATGTTTCCAAAAGCACAGTGTGGGTGAACCATGATAAGGTCTTGGGATCATTTTACTTGGGTACGTGGGCAAACATTTTTTAAATGTAATGGTTAATATTAATTGTGGTTATCTTGAATGCATGGAAAGTATGGCTGGCTTTCCATTTATGTTGGTAATATAAAAAATGCAGATTTTTGAAAAGTCTTAACTTAAATAAGGCTATGAGTAAATAATAGAACAGTTGGCATATGTATATGGCAAAAACTGCGAACGTGGTGTGTGAAAGACTGACACTTGGGGAAACACTGAATTATGTATTCTCAGAGGATCCTTCCAGATGGGAAATGCTAGGATTCTGAGAATCCATAAGGATGCCCATGGTCGTAGAAGACAGGTGAGGCTCTAGATGAAGACAGGTGGGCAGTTGATGGAGAGATGAGAGAAGTGTGGGAGGCTCTACTGGAACCCCAGAGGGGCCATGAGCCCCTCATCACTCTTGGAAAGCATCTTCTGACTCAGTACCTGTTTGCTGGGTATCCATCATATAACCTTACCCCCAAAGCCACCATCTCTCCAGGTGTCTTTGCCAAGATATGTCTTACCCTGCTGACCCTTCCATGACTCGAAGTCCCAGGTCCTGAGACACAGACCACCTCCCCGCTCAAGAGGCAAATGGCAATAATAAGTCGGGAAGATGGAGACCCTTACAGCTGGGCTTGGCTCTGTGCTGTGGTCTGGTTTTCATGGCCAAGTGTAACACGGGGCCATATTTGACTGTAAGGGGCTAACAGTGACCGAGGAAAGGATGAGGAGTATAAAGAGACACGAGGCATAGCCTCACAGAAGCCCCTTAGTGCTGGAAGAGACTTAGCATTAGAAGCCATCTGGCCTCTGGTGCAGCCCCATTGGGTGTCTCTCAGCTCCCGCTGAAACACATCCATTGACGAGATAACCATTCCGTTGCCAAGCAGCGGTTAGGGTGAGAAATATTCTCTCATATGGGCTGCAGTCAGTCTCCCTTCTCGTAACTTTCCTTACTGGTTCTTTGAGCTGGAAGGACCCTCAAGCAATCACCTAGTTGGCCCCTGCCTTTGAACAGGGTGGGTCGTTTTATTTTTCATAGGAGTCAACCGAGACCCAGAGGGGTTCACTGCAGTAAGAAGGTTCCCCTCTTCCAATTCAGTAACTCCCCCTCATGCCACAGTGTTTCGTGTACATTCTGATTGACCTCTTAGAGCTGACTGGAACAGAAGGCCATCCATCCTTCTCAGCTCCCAAAGCAAGCATCTCTTCTACAGCATGTGTGATATGTGACCAAGTTTATCACCTTCCCTCCAACCCCCGTGCTGCCTTTCTCTACCCTCCACCAATCCCAGGAGAAACTCTAAAGCCTGCTTAACCTCCCAAAAGCTCTGCCTCCAAATACAGTCACACTGGGGGTTGGGGCTTCAATATGCGAATTTCGGGGCTCACAATTCCACCACAGTAGTAGGACATTAGGAATAACCTACTCAAACCAGCCATCCAGATGAGGAAACTGTGGCCCTGAAATGCTCAGGCAGCATCTTGCCCCTTCACCTCCTGACAGGCCCTCACATAAGGACCACCAATGGCGCCTTGGGACTGATGTGCGCTCCATCCAGAAAGCACACAGGCACGAATCAGCTCAGTTCTCCTTCCTGCTGGAGACTCATCATCAAATGTCAGGACCGAATACCCTCCTTCCAATATACCCCATGGTCTGGCAGTCCCCAGAAGATGGGCACGGTGGCCAATCCTCCTATGCTGGAAGGACTTGCTATCCTTCCAGAAACCTGTCCGTCAACCTGTACTTGCTGAGTCCATCCCAGGACGCAACTGGGCTGTGCTCTCTAAGTGATGACAACAAGCTGGTGGGATAGAGCTAATTTTCATGAAGCTGTTAGAGAACCAAGTGCTAACAGCGTGTGGGGGGACTGACTCTAGGCTGTCAAGAGTTCCAAGAAGCGAGAAATCAAAGCGAGTAGCAGAAAGCTTCAGGAAAGTCGTGGGGCTTGAGTCAGGTCTGGAAGGATGTGTGGGACCTAGACACGCAGAGTGGGGAAGGAGGGCATTGTAGGGGATGGGAGGAGTGGGGCTGGTGACTGTACATTATGAACAAAGGACTGCATGGTGTTGGGAGGCGGGTGAGGGGTCCAGCGTTCATGTTGAGGATGGGTGAGAAGAGCACTGGGAAAGATAACTCCTTTCGCCAAGGGGAATTATTCTGTTCTTTCTCCTTTCCTTCCCCCGCCCCCTACCACCCTCCCATCAGCCAGCCCAGGCCCAGAGGCCCAGAGCTTCCCTAACAAGAAGTTTCAGGAGCTTCCCAAGAACGTTTCTCAACAGCAGATCTTTTCTTTTTCCATTAGCACAGGCAGCTCCTTGGATTTTCTCACTGTCCTTCTTACCCAGACTTTTCCTCCACCAGCAGCCAGTTTTGGGGGGTTGGAGAGCTCCAACTCGTTAACTGGAGCAGAGTCCAAGTTTCTAGGGGTCTGAGGTACAGTGGGGTAAAGGGTTTGGCCGCGAGGTCCCTTCCTTCTTGGATTTGACAAAAAGTGGGTAGGTCAGAGGCAGCTGTGCTGAGTATTTATGTTATGCAAAAGGCCGACTCAGCCCTCCTTCCTGCCAAGGTCAGCAAGCCGGATTCTGGGCGGTTTGGGTGTGTGGGCGTCTTCTGGATGAGCAGGAACGTGGGCCTGGAGCCTAGGCGTCAGCCTGTGCAGCCCCACGGAGCCCAGAGAGCATCTGTGCCCACGAGACAGCATCAGGGGCCCCTGGGGTCTCATTTTTCATCCCAGACCTTTCACCGTTTCTTCCCTGAGCTTCTTGGTTCATCACAGAACAGGACTGAGGGGAGGCACGGCAATGGAGACCCAGGCCCAGGTGGGTCGGGGGGAGGGGTTGGGGAGTGACCTCTGTAATGCACTTGCTGACACAGCTTCAGTCAAAGCCCTGGGGGGTATGTTGCTCCCCACCCTCCATCATGGCTACCATCAGCTGCATTCTCGTTTTAGACTGCTGGAATTACAATGAATTTAAAGCAAAAGAAAAATTAGACATTATTTAAAAAGGAAAATAGGGGACAGGAATAGCTCAATGGTAGAATGCGTGCTTAGCTTGCACAAGGGCCTGGGTTCAATCCCCAGGACTTCCATTTTTAAAAAAAGAGAAAAGTAAGTAGCCACAGGACAATCTAAACATCGAATATCGAAGGGGAGGAGGGTTCCTCCAGCCCTTCACTTTAGAAATGATCAGAACGAGATGAGTTTGGGAATTAAGGATTTTTAATGTGCAGATAAAATTCTAATTTGATTGAAAATGTGCACGGCACTGAAAATGTGCACGGCAGTGATTTCCTTGTCCCTTGGGCTTCCTCTCTGCTTACACAAACCCTTCTAGTCCCTTAAGCTTCAGCTCTGGGTCCAGCTCTTCTGGAAAGCCCTCCATCCCTCATCCATCTCCCATAAGCCAGGGACCCTGATGCTCATATACCCCTAAGTGAAGCCTTGCCCACTGAGCCCTCGGAGAAACCTGGATGAGAGGATTCTACCACCTTGAATTCCCCTGGGTCCCTGAATACATAAAGGAACCCAATTCACTGTCAAGAAAAGAGAAGAAAGTGACAAATGTAAAAGAAAGACACAAACACCAAGAAGGGTGTCTGGCAGAATGATCAGAGAGGCCGTCAAGTGTTTTCTCTAGAGATCTGTGTGAATCTCAGGGCCCGATATATCTGGAGGAAACTCTAATTTGAAAAGATACATGCACCCCAGTGTTCATAGCAGCACTATTTACAATAGCTAAGATATGGAAGCAACCTAAATGTCCATCAACAGATGACTAGATAAAGAAGATGTGGTATATATATATGAATACTACTCAGTCGTAGAAAAGAATAAAATGATGCCATTTGCAGCAACTTGGATGGGCTCTGAGATTGTCATACTAAGTGAAGTAAGTCAGACAGAGAAAGAAAAATATCATATGATACCACGTACATGTGGAATCTAAAAAAATGGCACAAATGAACTTATTTACAAAATAGAAACAGACTCACAGACATAGAAAACAAATTTACAGTTACCAGGGGCGGAAGTGGGGGTGGGGAAGGACAAATTGGGTGTTTGGGATTTGCAGATATAAACTACTATGTATAAAATAGATAAACAACAAGGCCCTACTGGATAGCATGCAGAACTATATTCAATACCTTGTAATAACCTATGATGAAAAAGAATATGAAAAGGAATAAATATATGCATAACTGAATCACTATGCTGTCCACCAGAAATTAACACAACATTGTAAACTGACTATAATTCAATTTTTAAAAAAATCTCAAGGCCCACCCCCAGGACCAGACTGGGGTCCCTGGCCATAAGCAGGGACCCCCTTCCACCCCCACCCAGAGCTGGCGACTGGCAGGTGGCACTCAGAGTATGACCAGCTAGTGGGGCTTGAAAGGCAGCGCCTGGTGCGGAGCTCTTTGTAAGTGAGCTTCAGGAGCCCCAGTTTAATTAGAATTCCTGCCCAGGATGGAGGCTTAGGGCTGCCAGCCCAGGCCTCGAGCCATTGGTCATGGCCCATAAAGGCCACACACGAGTCATGGATCCAGGGCGGGGCCTGCTTCCTGGGTGGGGGCCACCTCGGACGTCTCTGTGATCCCCGCCTGCGCGTCTAGGCTCCCCAGGACCCTATCAGAAGGCCCTCCTCTCTGCAGGCCGCACGTGTAACTTGGACCTCTATTCTGGGCCACTCAGGGGGGTCTCTGCTCTCTCCCCACTCCATCCAAGAGGCTATTCCTGTCGCCGGCATGCTTTCACCCCTGCCTTTGATCACAGCTGCAGGGACTGCCGTGCAAAGTCCCACGTGTCCAGGGCGGCTGCGGGGTTGGCACCAGGACCAAGCCAACCTGCCCCATGAGGTTGAGTAGTTTGAGGAGATTTACATCAAAAGCACACTTTTAAAACTGTGAAATATGCTATAAACTTCATACCAGGTTTTCTAATGATGGAGTTGGTGGTGGCTGGCAGCTGCGCTGCTGTTCAAAGCTCAATGAGCAGGCTCCTGCAGCCAGCCACTGAGGGGCACAGTCGAGGCTCCGCCCAGCTCCATCCTCCGGGCGGCCTAAGTCCCCAAACGAACAGAACAAGCATCGCCTGCCTGCCCACCAGTCCGCAGTCTGACCCAGAAGCGTACAAATACCCACCCACAACACGCATTCCCGAAGTTGCTTCAGATCCCACCTTTAAAGTTTCACTCGTTCAGTTTAACATTCCAGATCCTGCTAAAATGTTTTCCCAGGGCGGGGTATCCCTTTAAGGAATTCTCAGTCATTTACACTTTAGTGGGAAATGAAGGATCTGAGACCAGCTTATTTTAGAAAATTAGGAGGCGGGAGCCTAGGATGCCTGGGTTTTGAGGGGGAGGGAAGGACTCAACTGAGCCAAAGACAGACTAAGTTATGTCAAGTCAGGGGCAGTTCCACTCCTTCATGGGTGACACAGTCTTTAAGGGTGTCAGATCGCTGGGGCTTGAATCATAGAATTGCCACGGATTAGCCACAAACTAGCTTGGGCACCATGTGCCCCAGTTTCCTCAGCTATAAAAGGCAACTCTTAGCACCATTGTCCAACGTTGTCATAAGGATTTAGTAATTCAGTGCACGTGCAAAGCATTTTGAGAACAGAGTCTGGCCCGGAAGCTGTAAGTAGGCACCATGTCAATATTGCTATCATTATATACAAAATGAAGGGAGAAGCGGGATAGTTTGGGTCTCCTGTTGTCAAGAGTGTGGCCATCTTTGAGGACAGTCTTATGTTTGGAAAATGAGTACCTCTTTGCTCCCCTAAGAAAATCTCCTGGAGTGGCTGGGCAGGGAAAAGTTCAAAGAAATCCCTACAGAGGCTCCCCCAGTGGCCCCAAACCCTCCATCCCTCTGGCTGCAAAATCCCACTCTGGGTTATTACCAACTTTCTGTCTTGCATGCAAATGTGGTGCCGGGCTCATAAATCAATTCCCAGCCATTAGGAGCCTGTAATGATCCCTTTCACTCAGTCTTTCAAGTCTATTTTATCCAGCACCTAATTAACTAATAGCAGAGACTTAGGGCTTCTTTGTCCTGGGTAACTCCTGACTGAATCCCTTCCCCCAGAGGGCTTTCCCAGGGTGGGCTGGTCCAGCCAGGACATGATGCAGCAATTAGAACGTGGGAAGATGGGGCCATCATGCTAATGGAGATGAGGGATAAATACATACCTTTAATTTAATTAACCAGACAGTCAATCATTGCTAAAATGTTATGTCCTCCTGTAAGGTCCTATCTTAACATTCTACTAGGAAAAGTCAATAAATTATAATGTTAATCTAGGAGGGAGGCTCTCTGCTTGCTCCCTCTCCCTACTTGGATCTTTTCAAAATAGTCATGTTCCTCACGATCTAGCAGTAACTCATTCATTTGTTCTTCGTCTATCCTGCAGAATTGTTTATTGAGCACTTACTATGTGCCTGGCCTGACTTTCAGCACCCCGTCTCTGCCACCGGCACCCACTGCCCACCTGTTACATCTCTTGTCCCAGAGGAATTTATACTGAGGGAACTTACAGCCTTGGCCTGTCCAGAGGGCTAATTTACGAAGGGAAGACGTCAGGGAGGGATAGACGGATTGCTGTGAAGCAAGCCCTCCGGCAGGACATGTCAGTTACAAAGCTGCCCCGCCCACCTTGGCTGGTGAACTCGCAGCCCCTCCCACACCTCCGCCAGGGGCGGTGCTAAGAGGCTCTGCCCGGGGCTGGCCTGAGTTGGACGCCTGACCCAAGGGAATCCCGCCCATAGGCCGGCTGGCATCCCTTGAAGTGGCCTGACATACGAATTCGGCCCATCTGACTCCATGTGTGACGCGGACACAAAGAGAAGATTGGGAAGCTGGTCAGAAATGAGGCACAGAGAGAAGAGACGCCCGGATGGAGAGACCACGCGGCCGGAGTGAGCTCTGCGGGGAGCAGGTGCTTGGAGCCGCTTTGGCAGCTGCGACTTCTGGATCAAGTTCTGAGGCAGCATGGCCCCGTGTTCTCCATGTGGTCTGGGTGTTTCGGTTCCTTGCAAATGGCAGAGTCAAGCAAAGCCAGACCTCAGTTCATTGACCGCTTCCCAGGCAGGGCCTCCGCGTATGGAAGGTGGGGGCAGACGTGTGGGCAAGGCCACCGCACATCCCATCCCTTCAGAGCAGCCAGCCCGGCCTGCTCCAGCCCCCACCAGAAGTCCTCCCGGGAGCCAGACAAAAGAGCTGTCTGGGGTCCAGCAAACCATTGGCCCTACTCTGCGACGAACAGGCAGCCCCCAGGAGGAACTGGAGAAGGTGTGAACAGAAAAGTGGTTCCACTGAGGACATGTCCCTCTTCTTTCACTAGAACCAAGGCAAGGCTTGAAGTCAGCCTCCTCCTCTCCACACTTTGCGCTTCACGCTGAACTGTGACCCTTAACACTTTCAGGTCAGCCCGGGATGTTCACAGCAGCAAGATTCCCCACTAAAAACTATCCACTAGGAAAGAACATAATGAGATTCCCATTGTCTGAGACCCAGACCTCCCTGGAGGAGCCCCAAGACTGGGTGAGCTTCTTTCTGATGCAGCCTGGACCTTGGGTCTTATCTCTACCTTCACATGGTCTCTTCTATAAGGATGTCGGTCCTGTTGGGTTAGGGGTCCACCTGCTCCAGCAGTCCGCTCTTACCTTAGGGAATCAGGATCCTGAAGCCACACATCACAGCCCATTCAGGCCCCTCTGGAGAAGCAGAGAGCATTTAAGTGCTCCTCTGGCATCTAAATGAGGGAACAAGATGTTGAATGGGGCTTTCTTTGCTGGTTGCCCAGGATTATGGCATGGGTCCAAGATGAGGGCAAAGAAGGCCAGTCACAGTTAGGATCTCACGTTCAGAATTACCAACCAGGTCACCTAGGACAGGCTAAGAGGAGCCAGAACCAGCCAGCCAACCACCATCCCAGGCCATGTGAGGGGGTCTAGCACAGGAATCAGGGGCACTGGTCTTAACACCAAGGTGGTCATGAGGGTGCTTTTTGTGCCCCAAAAAGCAGTGAGGGGGACGCCAAGAGAACCTCTATTCAAGGTTAGAGATGCCTGAAAGACTGGTATCTCATCCTCTGCTGTTGGAGTGGAGGGTAATGAGAAACTCTTCAAAGAACATTCTGGAATCCTAAGAGCATGGTGCAGCGGCATTTCAGTCCCCTCCTCCACCTATGGGCCAAAAAGAGGGTGCTTGGCGTATGCTCCTTCGTTTTTGAGAGCAGAGATACTATCTCAGTTTCCTAGGCTGTCGTAACAAAGAACCACACCCAGGGAGGCATAAAGCAACAGATACTTATTGGCTCTCGGTTCTGGAGATCAGAAGCCCGAGATCGAGTTGTGGACAGTGCCATGCTCCCTCTGAAACCTGCAGAGGAGAATCCTTCCTTCCCCCTCCGTGGCTTCTGGTGGTTTGCCAGCAATCTTTATAGCTCCTTGGCTTGTAGTTGCAACGCTTCAGTCTCTGCCTCTGTCATCATACGGCATCCTCCCTGTGTGTCTGCCTTCACATGGTCTCTTCTTACAAGGACATTAGTCACGATGGATTAGGAGTCCATCCTCCTCCGGACTTCATCTTAACCAATGACATCTACAATGACCCTCTTTCCAAATAAGGTTACATTCTGGGTTACTGGAAGTTAGGATTCGGATTATCTTTGGGGGGAGATGCAATTCAACCCATAACAGATGCTCTTATGGACTATTTCTGGACCAGAGATTTCTGAAGGTGAGAGGCTCATGGGAATGGCCAGTGCCAGCTGAACGTGAAGGGATAGTAGCACAGAGCACCTAAAAGGAAGGCAGGTAGTTCCCATCTCTTCCAGTGCACTATGGCTTCTGGGGGTTATAAAGACAACCCCAGGGATTCCCGTGGTTGTGTGTGAAGGAGCCTGTGGTTAGCAGAGGGACAGGACCAGGGGCTCTGGGGCAGCCACAGAGCTGGGTGGTTCGATATGCAAACCAGAAGTGGGGCCCAAAGGGGACTCTGTGCCTCCCTGATGGCTGTCCCTCACCTTGAAGGAGGCCATAGTGAAACTGAACATTGCCTCCAAGAAAGCCAGGCCTGGGACACTGCATTGACACTGGGTCCCTCAATCCTTTTCTTGGAGAGAGTAAAGGAGGAAGTGTCTCAAAACAGACTACACCCCCTTTCTGCACTCTATCTAACAGAAACTAACAGTCTAGAAACTAACAGTCTCACCAGCCTGGATGAGGGAGGAAACAAGTATTGAGTTGTGTTTAAGACTGAAGTCTTAAATGCTGGGATGAGATGCGGCAAATGACTCAGAGTGACAGGAAAGTCAGCACCCAGCCAAAAAGTCAGTAAGTCACTAACCAGTGGGATGCTGGGTCTACACTGTGTAAAAGAAGCAGTGATTGGGAAAAACTCATGCCGTTTCAAGATCACACTCCAACAAATTGAGATTCCTCCGTCTACTAGCTATAATGAATTTCTCAGAACCTGATTTATAAAAGCATCACATGCAGGCTGCTGCCCCCGCCAGAGAGGCTGTGCCCTTCATGACGCGCTTGGGACCTGAGCTCAGACAGCCGTCTTCCTGTAACAGAGACGTACCCAGGTAAGAACACGTCCCAGCCCTCATCACTCCAAAGCCAGACACTAAACAACGCTGGAGCAGCACAAAGAGGCCTTTGTCAGTATCTGTCCTCGGAGGATCTCAATACTCCTCCTCACAGATTGCAAGTGTCAGAAATCAAGGGACTTTCTCCAAGGAGGTATGGCTAAGTAACGGCTGTCAGGCTAGCAACAAGTTAGCTCCACGTATTTCATGGAACCAAACTGTTTAGAGTGACACAGACCAGGGAGAAAAATGCTGTGGGCAAATGACTTCTTGAGCGTGTTCGTGCTCCAGGGCAAAGTGTGAAGAAAGCTTTCTGTAGGTGCTACACTATGGAAATAAGTTGCAAGGAGTAGGAGAAGCTTGCTCACTGCTAATAGTCACCGACAGGAAAAAAAAAAAAAAATAGTGCAGAAGTATGTGGCTAAACAATTCAGTTAGGATAAGTCCATCAAATATTTATTAAGAACCCAATGGTGTAAGGCATAGGGCTAGGAACAGTTAGGAGTACAAAGATGGATAGGCAGGGTCTTTGCTCTCAAGCTTAAAATCCAGGAGGAAGGACCAAGGAAAAGCCCATAAGTAACTAAAAAACAAGACAGAATATAATATGTGCCATGAAAGATCAAAATTAATGGCATGGGATTTTTCAAGGGAAGGAGAAACCATCTGATTGGGGGAATCAGGAACTGCTTTAGGGAGGAGGTAGTATTTGGACAATGGATAACAAAATTTATTTTTAACCGATCATACCTGCACATGATCCTTTTAATTCCAAAAGAATTATACTTGATGGTGAGAAACTCAAAGATTTCCCTCTAGGATCAGGTACAAAGCAAGGATGCCCGTCTCACCACTCCTTTTCAACATTGTACCGGCAGTTCTAGTTAATGCAACGAGACAAGAGCATGAAATAAAAGGTAAATAGATTGGGAAGGAAGAAGTAAAACTGCCTTTGTTTGCAGATGACATGATTGTCTATGTAGAAAATCTGAAAGAATAGACAAAAGAGCCCCAAAACCCTCCTGGAACTAATAAGTGATTAAAGCAAGGATGCAAGATACAAGGTTAATATACAAAATTCAATTGTTTTCCTATATGCCCACAATGAAGAAGTGGAATTTAAGTGAAAAACACAATACCATTTAAATTATCATTCCCCAAATTTAAATACTTAGGTATAAATCTAACAAAATATGTGCAAGATCTATATAAGGAAAACCACAAAACTCTGATGAACCAAATCAAAAGAGAGATAAATAAATGAAGAGATAGTCCATGTTCATGGATAGGAACACTCAATGTTGAGAAGATATCAGTTCTTCCCAATTTGATCTATAGATTCAATGTAACCTCAATCAAAATTCCAGCAAGTTATTTTGTGAATATAGACTGACTGATTCTAAAGTTAATATGGAGAGGGAAAAGACCCAGAATAGCCAACACAATATTGAGGGAGCACAAAGTTAGAGGATTGACACTACTCAACCTCAAGACTTACTATAAAGCTACAGTAATCAAGACAGTGTGGTATCAGTAAAAGAATAGATAAACAGATCAATGGAACAGAACAGAGAGCCCAAAAGAGACCCACAAATATAGTCAACTGATCTTTGACAAAGGAACAAAGGCAGTACAGTGAAGCAAAAATAGGCTTTTCAACAAATGATGCTGGACATCTACATGAAAAAATAAATAATCTAGACACAGACCTTATACCTTTCACAAAATTAACTCAAAATGAATCACAGACCTAAACATAGAACATAAACTATAACACTTCTAGAAAATAATAGAGGAGAAAATCTAGATAACCTTAGGTATGGCAATGACTTTTTAGATACAAAACCAAAGGCATGATTGATGAAACAAGGAATTAATACACTGAACTCATTAAAATTAAAAATTTTCTGCTCTGCAAAAGACACTGTCAAGAGAATGAGAAGACAAGTCACAGGCTGGGAGAAAATATTTGTGAAATGCACATCTGATGAAGGATGGTTACCCAATATATATTTTAAAACTCATCAATAAGAAATTAAATAACCCAACTTTAAAAATGGGCCAAAGATCTTAACAGACATCTCTCCAAAGAGATTTCTCAGAGACAGAGGGCAAATAAGCATTTGAAAATATGATCCACATCATACGTCATCAGGGAAATGAAAATTTAAAAACAATGAGATACCACTATACATCTAGTAGAATGGCCAAAATCCAGAACTGACAACACCCCAAGTGCTGGCAAGGATGAGGACCAACAAGAACTCTCATTCATTGCTTGTGGGCACTTGAAGAGTAACTGAGTCTCATTATTGACACAAAACTTTAGGGGAGATCATGAACACTTGCTGAGGTTTATCTTTTTATTTTTTTATTTTTACAGATCTCATTTTCCCTTACTTGCCTCATATATCCTTACAGTAAACCTTCATTACTTGATATAGACAAGAGTAAGTTTTTATTTCTCCCTCATTGAAATAGACCAGCTGTGCAATCTTTTAAAAGAATAATGTAAATCTGTATGCATTGAGATGAAAAGTTCTTCCAGATTTATTGTTAAATAAAAAAGACAAGGTGCAAAATTGTCTTTAGAGCATACTACTTTTTGTAGGTATTTTTAAATGAACATATACATTTTATTTGCATATGCAAATGCAATAAATCTGTGGAAGGATACAAAAGTGGTTACCTTGAGAGAGGAGATTTTGGGGTCTGGGGTCATGGGTGGAAGGAAGCTACACTTCACTCTATACTTTTTTGTATTAAATTTCTCTAATTTCAAAATTTCATGTCTGCCAGAGAATGTATATTTGCCTTCATTGATATCTTTATACCCTTCCTTAATAATACAGAATTTTAGCATTCTAACTTCAGTCATTTCTGCACATCTTTTATGTAGGTGTTCAGTAGCTTGTTACATCCTCCAAATTAATCATCATCATTATCATTGTTTTAGATAATCAATGCTTATTCAGATTTTTGTCTGCTAATTTCTTTGTTCATCATTTCTACTTGCACCTTAATTCTTCCTTCTGTTTTCAGTTTTGCTCTTTCTGAAGAGCAACTTCTAATTCTTTCAGTGAGTGTGTGTTAGTGTCTCTCAGGCTTTGTTCTGAAAATGTTTTTATTTTGCCCTCACTCTTGAATGACAGTTTAGCCAGGTATAAAAATCTTTTGTCAGTCTTCTGAAATTTTCCTACATGATTTTCAGGCTTCTGTTGTTACTGTTGAGAAATCTGGTAATTGTCTATTGCTGTTTCTTTGTGGATTACTATGTTTGTTTTTAATACTTCCCTTGAGTCTCTACTGTTGTGCCTTTTTACCACAATGTGTCTAGTTGTGGTTTTGGTTTAATTTACTCTGCCATGAATCTATAATTCATATCTCTCCTCAACTTCGGAAAATTATCAGTCATTTAAATATTGACTCTCCTTCATTCTTTTATTTAATTTTTTTCCTGGAACTTCTGTTAGATATATATTGAAACTTTTTAGACTTTTAGACTATCCTCTATGTCTGGTAACATCTCCTCAATGTTTTATAACTCTTTAACCCCTTGCAATAAATTCTGGGCAATTTCTTTAGCGCTAGCTTTCAGTTTGTTTATTCTTGTTTTGTGTAGATTTACTGTTTCATACAATTATTATGTTTCCATTTCAGTGCCCATATTTTTCATTTCATATACCCAGTGTATTTTCACTGTATCTCTCTCTTATCTTGCATTTTTATTGCTTCATTTATGTCTTTAATCATTTCAAGCCTCTATTTTTTAAGAATGTCCATCTCTTACATTTTCCAAAATTCTTAGTCACACCCACTGACACATGTTCATTATGGATTATTTTCTTGTGAGTTTTAACTTTTGAGCCCATAGTCAGCAGAACTCCATCTGTGGGAATCCGGTAAAGCTTGGGATCGGGGTGTATCCTTCCAGTGGGATTTTGTGTTTGCTTCTGCCAGTCTCCCCGGAGGTACCATCGGCCTTGGGCCACTTGAATGTTAATGTCTTAGCCTGAGGATTCCTGGACCACCCATATAGTGTAAAATAGAACCAAACTCAGGCAAGGTACAGGCTGTGACTACAAATTCTCAGGGGGTACTCTTTCCAACCCAGACCCAAGCCAAAGCAGACAAGTGTCTTTGCTGGCTCCTTCTGCTGATGAGTGGGTATTTTTTAAGCCCATAATTTTACTGAGCATTTAGCCCATAAATGACTCCAGCTTAGGGAAGAGCCTCAGTTTCAACCTCTCTGCTTGATGTAGGCCCAAGTCTCTGTCTCCCAAGGGGTTTAGATCCAGCTGTTACCAGCCCTCCCCCGTGGGCTGCCACAGTCTTTGATCACATATTTACCAGCCTGGTTTTCAGTTTTCTCTTTATTTTTGGCCTTGGGGATTTCTTTTGCTTTTTTTTTTTTTTTTTTTAAATAAGCTCAGTTGTGTATTGAAAAGGGTACTTGTTTTATCATATCCAAGAGTCTTGGGTGTTTTGTAGCAAAAGAGTTGACATACTGACAACAAAATTACAGTTTGAGCCGCCTCATAGTTGTTGCCTCCTCATGGTTTGCTTATTCAGGCACTTTATAACTAACTTTAAATACCTGGCCTCTCCACCTTTAATTCAAACCCCTGGAAATAGGTACTTGATTGGTCAGCCCATGAGTTCGCTCCTACGGTGTAAAATACCGTAGCCCCGTGCTGCCTCAAGCAAGATAATTTCTTTAGAAGGGCCCGTGGATACAGCAGGCACTTGCCATAGATATTCCTAACACAGTCCTCACCCAGCACCATTAGAACAAGATACCATCATTGCCCGAACAGCATTTCCCCCAGGAACAAATGAATAAATGAGCAGGTAGCTAGTGGAACGGTCCATAGCCAATGGTGATGGTTAACATCGGTTCAGTTTGAAAGGCGGTCCCTAATGAGCTGCTGGTCCACATTTTTGTTGACGATTTAGACATGGAGATCAAAGTCAGCTTATAAATTTGATGCATGAGACGAAGTTGAAAGGGACAGATAACACATTCCAGAAACGAAGTTCAAATGGTTTCAACTGATTAGAATAAACAAGATTAAACTTAATAAGGATTAGGTAAAGCCCTGAAGTTAGGTCCAAAATACCAATTGTTGAAGCACAGTATTGCTGTGCCCTGGCTTGGCAGCAGTTCACGGACAAAGGACCTGCGGGGGTGTCGTGACCGTAATTTCAACCTGACCCTGGCTGGTCCTGCTCGGTCCTACCCAAATCCCCCTAGCTTTGGTGAGAGACACAAGGCCCAAGGCAAAGAACTCCCCAGTGGTCGTCCAGTGCCCATGGGCTTAGATGCTAAATTTCCTTGTTTCATCAGCCCCACTTATCTGACCTTTCCCCATTCTCTTCTATGCCCCCACCTGCCCCCTCTCATCTTATGTACAATCTGATTTCCTGGATCCTTCTTCCATGTCTCTGCTCCTCAGTCATTTTATTTGGAGTCTTTCGGGTCTCTGAAAGTCAATTTATATTAGGAACTTTGGAAGAAACGTAGGAAGCATTTTCCCTGGGGAAGAGACTGAGGGAGGCATGATGGGCATCTCTGAATAGAAGCAGGAATAGACACTTCCTGTGTTGCTCCAGGCAGAGGGGAGAGTCACATGGATCAGATGTCTGTTCAATATAAGGTATTCGAGTTTCAATCAGTATGTTGCGAGCACTTACTCTATTTAAGGTGATAGGTGCCTTGGGCCATCCAAAGGAAGGACTTTTCAACGAATGGAATTAATTCCAGCAAGTTAGAGTGTTGGAGGGGGATCCCAACCCTTCATCAGGAATACTGCAGAGTGGATTCCTGCATTGGAGAAGGCGGCCAGGCTCTGACCTGTAAGGACTCATCTGCTGGCAGAATTCCATTTCTATCATACTGTATTCAAGCCAGGCCAGCGCTCTCAGAGAAGCACTGACAGGACCTAATCTTTTGAAAGCAGAAAGGGTGACAGATCACATTTTGCCATTCCAAAAGGATCGGTATGACCTGCAAAAACACCTGCAAATACTTCTCTACCTATCCACTTCGCTTCTGGCCCTTTAAGTTAGCCCAACCCATCCCCAGGCTGCACCTGCAGAAGATAAAGTCTGGCTGAAAATAGCCACGGGTGTTCAGAGCAATTTCCCAGAACCTCCATTCTCTGATTTGGCTCAGATTCCTTCTCACCCTCCTCCAATCTCTTGGCTCTGACTTCTCCTCAGTTATTTGAACCTGGGCTTTACTTATCCTCCAGGCCAGAGAGGTTTTCAAACTTTAGCAAGCATCAGAATCACCAAGAAGACTTGCTAAAATATGACTGCTGGTCTCCATCCTGAGAGTTTCTAAGTGGGTCTGGGATGGGCCCGAGAATTTGCATTTCTAAGAAGTTCCCAGGTGACACTGATGCTTCTGATCCAGGGACCACGCGTTGAGAACCACTGCTCTAGACCGTGGCACAGCTCTTCCCTCTGCAAGAACCTCCCATCTAAATCAGCCTCACGAGATCCACCCCTACCCACTAAGCTGCTGCAGCCCCAGCCACCCCTCCAGTACCAGTGGCATCTTTGGATGCTGTCAACAGAGGGATGCCTAAAATTCCCCAGCATCGCATTCCTGAAATCCAGGCTTTCTTAATCTGTTAAATGCAAGTGCTTCAGAAGCTATTTTGCCATGGTTTTATAGAAATAATTCGTCACAAATCCTCTGGGAATGGTGTTCTTTCCTTGAGAGTGAGCATGTTAGGAAAATAAAAGCTAATTCCCCTAGATCTTCCTAAATCAGGTGAGACCCAGCTGTTGACCTTCTAGCTGCAGGACTGGAGAGCCTGAGCAAACAGCTGAAGGTGGACAGTGGGGGCCAATTATTAAAGCTAACTCTAACATAACTCTCATTTTGTGCCAGGCTCTGTTGTAAGCACTTTGCATATATATGTTATTTAATTTCTCCTAACAAACCAGGAAGGAAGATATTATTGTTATCCTCATTTCACTGATGAGACAACCGGGCACAGAGAGGTCAGGTAACTTGCTTTAGGTCACACAGCTAGATCCTGACAAAGCCAGAATCAACCCCTGGAGCGGGCGCTCCAAGGACTGCACTGCACAACCTGGGGTGACTTGCAGACTCTGAAATCTACATTCCGATTCAGCCTCCTTTTTCAGCTGAAACTTTAACCCCATTTGGATGCCAAATCTCTGGTCTTCCACCCCTTCCTCACCACTCCCATTTTGCACTGAGACTTGTGTCCTTGTCGAAGAACGTAATTTCAGGTGTCAGCAAACAGAGATTCAAGGCAGCCAGTGGGGAGGGCCTCAGATCATTCCAGGCATACCCAGCTGACCATGAACGTAAACCTGACTTTAATTAGGGTCCTGTCTGTTTTCCCATGGCTTAGTTGAGGTGGAGACGCTGGGAGCACAGGGTTCTCAAGGGCCGCCTGAGACAGTAGGCATCCCTGGAAGTCGAGGTTGGTCTGGGCCACTTTTTGGTTTTGAAGATATTTCCAAAAGAGGGGCTTATTATAAACGTTCACGTTAAACAAACAGACATGTTTAATATAGGAAATATACAGTGCAATATAATTGTGAAATTCACAAGTTGATTGGTTCTAGGATTTATGGAAACACTTAAGAATTCAGTGCACCCTGGCCCTGCGGCGGAGTGACAATCTGCCGTCTGAGGGTGGCGTGAGGAGACTCCTTCCCCACCTGTCGGGTAGCTCCGTGCCTGTGTGGGAAGCAGGCACACCGCAATGCTGGGGCCCTCCCTCCAGCCTAAATGGCCATCACTCCCACCTGGGATGCTCCCAGCCCCCTGGAAATGCTGGTTTCTCCTGGCATCTGGACCAGCCTGCATCCCCAGTCTTCTCCCTTCCTAAGTCTCTGCTGAATTTCTCACAGCCCCATTCACGGCTGCCCGAAAAATGAAAATTCATGATGTTCTGGCCCAATACCAACATTTTAATTGGCATCTAATAGCTCTTTTGCTCTTAAAGATCCCTTGCCTCCAATCCAGGAACACATCTCTAAATCTTTTTGTTATTTCCACCCCTGGCTGTGAAACTTGACCACATAAACAGAGCCCTTGGCCTGCCTCTTCCTTAGGAAAAGAAGGGGGCACTGTTTTGTTATGAGCTTGCCTGTCTAGTCTTTTAGAGGAGCTATACTTCCACACGGTCCCATTTCCCATTCAATATCTGCTTATCAGAAAGCCACGGTCAAAACATTCACTGCTTGGACTCCATTCGATGGCTGGACCAACAATTAAACTTTTCCCAGGAGTGAGTGCATCTCAGCAGACTGAGCTGGCAGATAAACTACAGGATGCTCAGTCAAATTTAACTTTCAGATTAACAGTGAAGATTTTTGCAGTATAAGTATGCCCCGTGCAATACTGAAGACATGTTGTAATACAAAGTATAACTTACTTTAAAAGTGCTTATCTGAAATTCAAATCTACCTGGGTATGCTGTGTTTTTATTTGCTAAATGTGGCAACGCTAAGAATATATCAAATAATCCAGTTAAATAAGAATGCTATGAACATGTTAGAATATTGCCAGTAAGGATAGGCACCTGGCTGGTCTACCAAAGTTCACATGCCTGCCCCGTCGCTTAAGGAAGGCAGGCATCTGATTAACTAACCATCACCCGCCATCCTTGGAGGAGAGTTGATTCTCCAAAAGGATGTCACGATGCTACTCAAAAGAAGGAAAAATAAAAGGATAAAACGAAAAATACCACTAAGTCAAAAGTTCATAAGGTCTACCCATTACCAAACGTAAGAATGGTGTGGGGTGGGTGAGGAGAAACATTTTAGAACAGGGATGGTGAGGCTGATAAAAGATCAACCTCTCTTCCATCATAATGTATCCAAAGGCACTTTCCTAAAGAGCAAAGGGAGGTTCAGGGCACTGGTGTCCTTTCCCTGCTCCAGGGCTGATCGCCGCGTGTTTTGGGGCCAAGCCATTTACAGCAAGCCCACCCCTTCCACAGTGCCTCAATTTCATCCTAGATGCAAAACAAGTTTCTCCTGGGTCCAGAAATCACCTTGAGGCCCTTAGAAGAAAAGTGTGGGAAATAGCTAAGGAAGCCTTTGACCATCCAAGTAACCCTCGACAGGGAGGCAGCTCTGGCTCTCAGATGAAAGGGGAGGAAAACAGCCTCATTAGAAAACATTTGTTAATAAAGAAAAGTTTTATCAGAAACATTCACAGAAGGATTTTAGTCAAATGAGGCAATAATTTTACGGCAATAACAACCATACTTTTGAAAGCCAGTGCTGATTACCAGGTGTATTAAAAATGGCCTTGGGGGATATCTCTGTGCAAATATTTCTTTTTTAGTTTAATTTCAAAGACGACTTAAAAGGGGGAAAGGAGGATGTCTGAGGTAGTAAAGTAGCAATCATTTGTACCTGGACAGACGATGTTTCATCCCAGAATCTGGAGCATTCTGTGCACAGATGGGAGAGCCCGTGTGTGCATGGGGAGCGTGGAGGGCCAGGGTGGGGGAGGGAGAGAGGAGGGGTTCCTGCCAAGGTCACACAGAAACACAGGTGGCTTTGAGGGCTCCGCTCCCACCTGATTACAATCACGCCGCCTCTCTACTCTGACAGATGTGCTATGGGAGGTTCTTCCAAGCTTTGGGATCGCAGCCTCTGCAGCTAAAAGGAAGCCAATGAGGCTATGGCCGAGTTTACTAAGCACCTGCTACGTGCACTGCACTGTTGGGCATCATGGGGAGGATGAAGGTGGACAAGACCCAGATCCTGCCCACACAAGCGTGAGACTAACTCACAGGACAAGATTCTTTGCAAAGAGATGAGATCAGCCAGCGAGGCTGTGCCGGGCAGGGGTACCAGCCATGCCCCGGGGCCTCCAAGGCTAGGAAAGTGTAGATAGAAACGTGGGGCCTTTCACAGGGTGTCAAGGCACCCTCTATTCCACCCTATCTTTTTTTTTTTTTCCTTCAGAAAACTGGAGAATCCCTACCTTTTCCCCAGGAAACACAAAGCCGGCTCAAGGCTGGCCTCCAAGCTGTTTGTCGAAAACCAGACACTCGCGGTCTCCTCCAGGAAGCTCAGAAGGGATTTTGGATAGTGTGTTCCCCTTCTGTGTGTGTTTTGCTGGTTTCTCGCCCCACCCAGTCTTTTTTCCTCTCCCTCTTTTCGTCTTTTCCTTCCCGCAGAAGAAAAACACATGATTCGACCTCTAGACAAGGACAGCAGAGAAGTTTCTGGATTCTCACCCATTTCTCTGAACTGTTGGGACCACCATGGTTCCTGTTTGGGCTGAGCCAAAGCCTGTGCCGGGGGAGGGTCCGACTGACCAGACAGGACCTCAGTGGTGACACGTTTACCTCCATCCTCTAAATGATGCAGAACAAAGGATGAGACAGAGGTCAGCAGGAGGCAGTCACCAGGGGACCTCCTGGCACTTGCTACCACCATGGTGGCCACAGAGCAGCCAGCATTTTCTAGGACAGTTCCAGTTTCAAATATCCTGTTGACCCCATAAACTAGCCAAATGGCCTGGAAATTGTAACATTTTGGTGTCTGAGCTACAGTTTCAAAATTGCCCCCTCACTTTGGGATTGGGACAAAAATCTTTCATCACCCGAATGTCCCAGCTGGGTTTTAGAAACTGTGATCACTGCAGCTACAGACTGGAAAGTAGGCGGGTTCCGTCTACATAAAGTCCCCACGTCCCCTGGCACCCACTGCTCTCCCCTCATACAGTCCTGCCCGCTGCCCACCCCACTCCATCCTCCCTTTGGCCTCCCCATGGATGAAAACAGCCCCAGGTGGGATCTGGCAAGAGCACGTGGGCGCTAAGTGTCCGAAGAGGACGTGAGACTCTTTGCATCCTTACAAGAGGTAGTGTCCGGACACCAGGGGTGGAATCCTCATAAGGAATCAGAGAGTTAAGCGAACTGTAAGAGGATATTGGGGGAAGGAGAGTGAGGGGTCTCTGGGGAGCCCCTTGAAGGTCAGTGGCTGCTACCTACTTTGCCTGTTTGCCTCTTTAAGTCTCCTGCCTCTGAAGAGGGTGGAGGAAACAGCAACTGCCACAGTCCAAGGAGAGAATAGGTATGAAGCAGGTACCAAGTAAGTCTGAGCATCCCTCGGGGCGTGGCTGCACCCACTTCTGAAGGAGGTGCCACGTGGCAGGAATATGCACCCTGATGACCTGGCCCGAGGACCACTGGGTGCTGGCTGCAAGCTTGAAGGCAACTCCTATATATTTTTGGCACTTCTGCCCCAGAAAAGCAAGAACCCAGCCCGCCAGAACGTTGTGCAGCAGTCCCCTGGGGCACCGAGCTACCCACCGTGATGGTATCCATGTCACGGGGGTCACAGCTGCTGGGGGCGTGGGTCACTCCCAGCCCGAGACTGGGGTCTGCTGTGGCTCACCTGCAGAACGTGCGTCCTGACCCCTGCCCAGAACATGGTCTCCCTCAGCTGGGGGAGTCCTGCCGAGATCAACCTAAAAGTCACTCCCTAGGCTGCCCAGTGTTGGCGGTCTAGGTCCTGAGCAGCTCACCCGCCCATGCTCACTTCTCTTCACTCCACTCCCCAATGACAACTGTCGCTCTTCTGCTCTGCCTCCAATGCCCTCAGCGAGGGCCTGCCTGCTGCCTTCCTAGTCTCTCCACAGCAGAAGACAAATAAATGTCACCCTTTCCAAATCCGTCCTCTGGTAAAAGAGATTGCATGACAGTCTTTGAAGAAAGTCTCCCCAGAAGGCTCTCACCCTCTGTTTTTCAATCTAGCTTTCCCTTCTATCGCCAGATATTTCCACACTTAGAAATTACTTCCTTTGACTTTTTTCTGTTAAAATACGAATAAGCAGTGTTAAGGTAACAGCTATTTGTGTTTCAGAGCAACTGTTTTTATTCTGAGAGACTACCCTGATAGAGAAAGAATTTGGGGATTACTCTGATAGGGAGAGAAAGAATTGGAGAGAAATGATTTGAGAGTAAGAGAGTTAGGAACATTGAAGAGAAGTCTCAAAGAAAGAAGGAGCAACTGCAGGACAGAAAGATGGAAGGGAGGAGGGCATAGCTCAGTGGTGGAGTGCATGCCTAGCATGCCGGAGGTCCTGATTCAATCCCCAGTACCTCCATAAAATAAATAAATAAATCTAATTACCTCCCCACCTCAAAAATAAAACAAAGCTACCACCTCCCCCCAAAAAAGATGGAAGGGGGCCCAAGGCACACTTTTCCTGTCTCAGGGCTTTGCGCTCACCACGGGAATCTGAGCCAGGTCTGAAATCAACAAGGGGAAAGGAGGGGGCGATTATACTGAAGCAAATTCGGGCACTGAACACAGGCCTCCTTGGGTCCCAGGACCGTGTGGGCATCAAGGAGGCAAAGACCCAGCTCCTGCCCTCAAGGAGCTCACGGTCTCGTGGGGAGAAACACAAGAGCATCCCTGTTTGAAATGCTTCATCTGAGTGATGCTCACAGAGGCAGGGCCTGGGGAACGGGGACCGGACACAGCCTGGGGAACGGGGAGGATCCAACACGGGGGCTGACTATTAAGAGACAAGTAAGGAGGAATCTAGCAGTAGAGGGAATGGAATACCTGCCTGGCAGAGGGAACAGCCTAAGCAGAGGCTTGTGAAAAAGCGAAGTTCTATGTGGTTGGAGTATAGGGTCCTCAGGTAATGTGATGGGAGCTGGGGCTGGAAAGGGGCTTGGCCACCAGAGCACTGAAGGCCACACCCAGATGTGTAAGCGCCCTTAGGGAAGCAGTGAGGGGCTCCTGATGGGTTTTACGCTGGGGACAACGTGGGCATTTGTATCTGGACCACCACCTGATGGCAGGCAGATAACGGGGAAGAAGGGGACACGACTAACACAGGGAGGCTGTTTAGGAGGTGATGGTAATAGATGGGAGAGGAAGGACTGACCCAAAGCAGGGGCAGAGGGCCTAGAAAGAGACAGGGAAGTAGCATCTGTGAGACCTGGGGACCAACGCAGGGGCGGATGGAATGCAAGAAGATCAAAACGATGCCTGGAGTTCCCGCAGGGCCACTGGTGAATGGTTAACTATCCACTGACACAGGAATGCAGGGGAGTCGTCCAGGGCTGAGGTTTGAGAGTCTGGATGTAGATATAACTTCACATGGTCAACTTTCTACTTGCAAAGTCCCTTGGTTGCCCATAAAGTCCAGATGCTTTGGTTGAATTAGCTGAAGTTCTAGTTCCTTGTTATGCACAGTCCTTAAATTCCAGAATCACACTCAGCCTGGAAAGCCACTCATTGCATGAAAAACACAAGGAACCGGGCCCTCCATGGGAAGAGCAGAGTCATTCCTCCATCTGGTCCTTGCTGCAGGGCTTGAGTCTCGGGGATGAAGAGTCAGCAGGTACTCCAAGCTCCATTTAAGTCAGAGGTTCTCAGCCTAGGCTGCTTGTTGCAATCTCCTGGGGAGCTCTAAGACCCTGAGTCCCGCCCCCAGAGGTTCTGACTTAACCCCCTGCAGCACAGCCTGGGGAATCTGGATTAGCCAAAGCTCCTTGGTGATACTCAAGTGTGGACAAGGTCGAGAATCTCTGGTTTAGATTGTTCTTTCTTCCCAGTGTTTTGAATTTCCATGAGTTAAAGGTCAATGGCTGAGCTCAGTTTGGGACTTAACAGTGACCAGCAGAGGTTCACACAGAGAAATCCTCTGCCCTCCCCTAATAACCCCTCCGGATCTCATAGTAAATGTTTATCCAGGCTGCCCCGGGTCCAGTCCGGCGGTGGCTCCTGATTGCCAGGTACACTTGCTGGGGTGGGGAAATGGCTCTTCCAGACCGTAGTTCCAGACAGCTTGGCTCTACAGCACAAACAGAAAATAGTCCCTTTGCCTCTCAACCCGTTCAGCACTGGGGAGGTGGTGGGGCGGGGAGCAGGGGGAGACTTCAAATCAGGGCAACATTTACCAGGCTTTTCCAGCCTGCGCTAGAATAGTCATTATTGCAAATAGCCGTTTTGGCTGCTGAGAGTCTGTAATTCAGCCTCTGAAGTAACATGTTCTTAGAGCTCCTGGTATCTCATTTTGGTGACTCCATGAGGAAAATCCGACGACAGGACATAAGACCAGTCCCCTTCAGCTGCTGAAAATCAGGCTCCAAGATTTTACAAGGAGGTTCCTTCAGAGTCCAGGTTAAGGCTTAATTCTTTTTCTTGACATGCTTATAATTGGCACACCTTCCCCTTAAAATGGTCCTAGTTTCTCTGAGCATCTCCCTGGAGCATCTTTCAAGTTCTAACCCCAGTGAACCCTGATCCCCCAGAGGCAATGGAGATGGAGTCCGTTTATCGATGAGTCCATAGCACGGCCTTCCAGCTCAGCAGCCAGAGCCAAAGAGCCACACACGTCCAGAGTGGAGACCGCCAAGCATAGCGGAGACCCCTTCAGCCACTCCATTCTTCCCTGACCCCCTGGGTCTCCTAGCATATCGCCAGGAGGCACTGGGAGAAGAGGTACATGCCAGCCTTAGTCTTTGGAGAGAAGAAGGATAAGACCGGCCCCAGCCTTCTGTGCATCATGCCTGGGGCGGAGAAGGGCCAAGATTTCAGATGAAAACCTGACCTCTGACGGGGTGGGCCCAGGTTGACCCTGACCTTCTAGAGCTGCAGCATTTCCAGGGCTGCTTTAACCCACAACGAAGGCAGCTCTTTAGGGGAAGCCCAGCTAGCCCCCCAGTGACCCCGGGCGGGGGCTTAGGTCGGGGCGGGGCAGCCCCAGGCGCCCAGCTGACCGGCTTGCGCGTTCCTCCCTGTGTTGTGTGCAGCAGCCCCACCCTGCTGACAGCCGGTCCCCCTGAGACAAGCGTCTTCTAACTTGAGGATGAGGGACAGGGGCTCTCAGCCTTCTCTTCGGGGCTCCCCAGATCCACAGTGGCTTCAGTGGGTGGCTGTGAAATTCTTAAAGCCAAAGTAATTTGAATTCATTTTCATTTAAAAAAAATGAAGGCAACATCAGAGAGAACTTTGTGGGAGCCAAGTGGAAGGAAAGATGTCACAAGTCTGACAGATTCATAAGTGTCTTCGTTGTCATAGCTGATTGACAAATTCATATAATTCATTCAACAAACACCCACCATGTGCCAAGTTCTGTGTGATGTCCCCGAGGTACAAACAGGAATCAGGCAGGGGCCTGGCCCCACAAGGTCTCAGTTTGCTTGAGGGGTGGGTAATTGCCATAGTGTGTTAACAATACTGTGTGTCAACAATAGTGCGTGTGAATGACTCACGGGGGTACCTATCACTGCTCGGGGTGTCAGGAAAAGTTGCGGGAAGATTGGTAGGAACCTAAAACAGGAAGGAGCAGGGAGAAGTAAAAAAATAAACCTAATTACCGCCACCATCACCAAAAATTCTATAAAACAAGAAGGGCAGGGGCGGTAGGGGGGATTTGTGGGTGCAGAGCCACAGAGCTGAGTGAAAAGGTGGCCCCTTCAAGAGTAAACTTCTGAAGGCTGGGCCCTCACCCTGGGTGCCTGGCAGGGGTGCACCTTGGAATGCTTGTTCTCTGCCTGGTCTAGGAGCTTTCCTGGCACTTTTCTACTGAAATTTCCTCTTCACTGCACACTGGGTCAGTGTGCGTATGTCTGATAAGCACCGATCCAGGTATGTGGCCTTGGAAGTCACCGACGTCATCCTATTCGGGATGCTAAAAATAACTTCCCCATCTGCTGCTCGCCATTTCACCTGCCCAGGCAGAAGGTGGCCAGGTGGGCCGTGTGTCGGCAGAGGACGACTCTGGCAGCTCTGTGGTTTGAATGACTATCCCCTGGTTTCTGAGCCAGAGAATCCTGCCACACGAAGACACTGACCTAGAGAGCCCTCCATGGGGGAGGAGAGCGAGGTCTTCACGGTGGGTACTGTTTCCTCTGTTTAAAGAGGAAACCGAGGCTTCCAGTCCCACAGTTGGAAGCGGTGAAGTCAAACCCGTGCTCACACCTTCCTGGCTGCCACCTTCACCTGCATCACCTCGCCTGCTGGGTTTGGAGGGGCCTCCTTCTGGGCTGTGAGCCCCTCACTCCTGCACAACTGCTCCAGTGGGAGCTGTCAGCACCAGCACACGCAGGCTCCGTTCAGAGCAGGTGTCTGCAAACGCTCTGAACAGTCTTCCTTTAATGAAAATAGCATATGGGTCCTAGAACAGGCAGCACATTTGTGTATTTTCCCCCTAGAGAAGCCATCACTCGCACGCATCAGAGACACAGAATAGGGGGCAGAAGACACAGAAGAAAACAAAAGAGTCGGGCTAGGAAATGCAATCCTTACAAGTTTAACAAGTGAAACTAACAAATTCCTAACCCCTTATCCCACGCGCAAACAACCCCATGTAACCCTAGTTAGGGGTCCCCCAGTGATAGGACATGGTGTCCCCTTACTTCAGCGCCTCTAACTGTCCCCCATCTGCAGAGACCGGCTTTCTCTGGGCGGGTTCCCTCGCCCGCCGGGTCCTACAAGGCATCAGATCTCTCTTCTCACTTCTGGCCCGCCTTTTCCTCCCTGCCTCCACCAGTCAATACAAAGTCCTTCCAGCCCCTGCCCCATTCAGAAAACACTGCCTTTGGCCCCTTTCTCCTGAACAGTCAGTCCCAGGGATGCTTGGGTTCCTCTGCTTTTTAGAAGCTATCACCCCTGAGTGGCCTCTTCATTTTCACCCCTCTTCTCTCTCCAGTCTCCTAACTACGTCCCAGACAAGGACGCGAGAGTTCAGTCTTTGACATGACTGTGGAAGAAGCGTGAGTGAGACAAGACCGTGTGTAATCACACGGAGGATGGAGGGGCAGGACTGGAGAAGAGGAGGAGGACCAGAGGCGTGGGAGGAGGTGTGCCGAGCAAGTGGGAGGGAGGCTGATCGGAAACAAGAGCGGAGGCTTTGGGGTTCGATGTCACTTTTGTCCCCAAGCTTCCGTTTCTTCTTCGGCAAAATGTGTGTGATGGTACCCAACCGGAAAAGTTATTTACAGGACTAACTTTATGCGCAGTAACTTTGCTTACATGACCTCACAATGTGATTCTTTTCTTTTTTTCTCTCTCTTTTTTTCTTAGCAAGTAAAGAATGTAAAGCTTAGTGACGAAGTAACTTGCCCAAAGCCACACAGTTGATAAACAGTAGAGGCAAGATTCAAACTCCAAACTGGTCTGTTTCCACCACCCCTGCTTTTAGTCACCACGTGTTTGCTGCCTCACATTTCACGTCAGACCTTCTAATTCTCAGGAGCAGCACATCCTCGCCTGGGAAATCACAGCTATTGCGTCTCAAGGCGGAGTGTATCTTAATCATCTTAATCATCTCCAGGAGAGAGATCCTTGCCCCCCACCATTCCCTCCTCAGCCACTCGCCTTGATTCCTTAATTTACATGCTGGTCAACAATCTGCTAGGTTAACTGTGGCTGTATTATTGCAGCGTTGTGACGACCTAGAGGCGGCATTTCAGGCTCCTTGAGAGCAAGGTCCGTTTATTCACTTCAGATCTATTTCCTCAGCTCCGTGGGGCGTTTGCTAAGTGCCCAAATAAATACAATCATCCCTCGTCTCTTGGTGAACGGGGAGCGGGGATTGGTTCCAGGACCCCCCTCAGATACCAAAATCCATTGATGCTCAAGTCCCTTATATACAATGGTGTAATATTTACATGTAACCTAGACATATACTCCCCTATACTTTTAATCGTCTCTAGGTTACTAATAAAACCTAATATAATGTCCCTGCTTTGTAAATGTTGTCAATACAATGTAAATACTATTGCAAATTCGAGGTTTGTTTTTTGGAACTTTCTGGATTTTTTTCTTCTTGCATATTTTCAATCTGCAGAACCCACAGATATGGAGGGCAACTGTACTTACTTGTTGGTGTATGGCCAAGACAAGAACTGGTAAAGGAGGGGAACAGCCACATCTCTCATAACCTCCGTAGTTCACTGTGGGATCCTGCCCTCTTGAAATGTGTCACTGACAGACGGGCCACCAAACACATCTGAGTCCCAGGTGCCGTTCAATTCTGACTTCTCAGGGGACCCCAGGAGCCTGCAGCAGATGGAGGGGGATCAACATAAATCATCCTCATAACATTCATGTGGATTTTAAGTGTTGAGCTTTAATCACAAGCTGTAGATTTGATGAAAACAATCTTTAAAAGTCATTTACATGAAAACATATGTCCACACAGAAATTTGCATATAAATTTCTCCATAGAAGCATTAGTCATAATAGCCAAAAGTGGAAATAATCCAAATGTCCATCAGCTGATGAATGGATACATGAAATGTGGTTTCTCCACATAATGGAATATTATTCAGGGAAAGAAAAAGAATGTAGCACTGATGCTTCATATATAAGCATGTAGTGTGTAGTTCGTATACTACAACATGAATGAACCTTGAAAATCATGCTAAGTGAAAGAAGCCAGACCCAAAAGACCACATATAATATGATGCCATTTGTATGAAATATCCAGAGAGAGAAAACGTAGATTAGTAGCTGCCGGGGCAAGGAGGAGGTGGGGGAAATGGGGAATGATTGTTGGTGGGTATGGGGTTATTTTGGGGGTGATGAAAATGTTATAAAATTGATTGTGGTGACGACTGCACAACTCTGAGAATATACTAAAAACCACTGAATTATACACTTTAAATGGGTGACTTGTACAATATATGAATTACACCTCAGGAAAGCTGTCACATGAAAAAAAAGTGATTTACAATGAACATTATTGTTTTCTTATGATTGATATTGACTTCAATTATGCCAACCATTGTAATATCTTCTCTTTTATGGGAGCTGTTTTTCACCTTGTTTACTCTAAAATCAGCTACTTTTCAAGAGCATTTACTTTTTTCTAAATTTAAATTTTATTAAGTTATAATCAGTTTACAACGTTGTGTCAATTTCTGGTGTACAGCACAATTTTTCAGTCATACATGAATATACATATATTCATTTTCATGTTCTTTTTCACCGTGAGCTACTGCAAGATCTTGTATATATTTCCCTGTGCTATACAGTATAAACTTGTTTATCTATTCTATATATACCTGTCGGTATCTACAAATCTCAAACTCCCAGTCCGTCCCTTCCCACCCCTCTCCCCTCAAGGGCATTTACTGGTTTCATTTTCCTTTCAAGCCCACAAAAAAGGCACAATGATTTTTTTTTCAAATCTGAGACATATTTTTTCTTATGATAAGAATGATATTAAAAATTCATACAATACAAAAATAGTGCAGTAAACATCGAATATCTACTCATAAACCCAAAGATTGCCACTATAATAGGTTGGTTTATAGCCTTTCTGAGTTTTAATGCATGGATAAAGATAAATTAACTTGCATGAACTTGATCATCCAAATATACTGTTCCAAGACCTGCTTTTTTTAACTCTGAAACTCTACCATAGAAAGCTTTTGATGAATAAATACTTCAATTATACCCCGTAACTTTTAATACCAGCTTAACATTCTCTTGAAGAGATAACCCCCCAGTTAGCCTAGTCAACACCATGTTAATGGATACTTAAGCTGCTGTCATGGCTTTGCTATGATGAACAAGCTACAATGGACATTTCTTGAGATTAAGCCCCAGAAATGGGGAAGGAGTTGCATATTTTATATTGGGAAGTATATTCCTCGATTGCCTTCTAGAAAGGAGGCTAATTAGGAAGCCCCCATGTAAAGAAATATCGTTCCCGCCTGAGCGCCAAGAGCCAGGGGACTGGTGAAGGGCTCCATTTGGCTGTTACTTCCCGTTACTTCCCACCTGGAGGCAGCGGCGGGAGCATCGTCTTTTCCCCACTTCTTGTGACTTTTTACAGGCAGGAGCCAGGCAAATGCTCGAATTACGGCTATTTTTAAAAATTCTAAGATACCAATGGCTTCCACTTTCAATTTCTAATAACCTCTTTGCTCATACGATCCAAAGATTTCATGATTATGCCCAAATTCAGACAAAATTCATGATGTCTGGAAGTAACTGGAAGAAAGTGTACGGCAACAGAGTACTGATAGGTTAGCACTGACTGAGAATGAGTTGACGAAACTGGTTAGAGCAAAAGGAATAACTCTCCGAGATCCCAAAGGATCACTTCATTTTTGTGATCTTCTCCAAAAAAGCTCATTTTCTGAAACGGGCATTCAAAACCCTACATAGTCTAACTCCATCATACATTTTAAAGCCCATACCCCTCAAATAAACCCCGTTTTTCTCTAGTGAAAAAAGTTGTTTCCTCTTCCTCCAACATGTTGTACTTTTCTGTTTTCTGTCTTGGTAGTTAATAATGAAAAGCTGACACCATTTCATTAGCATCTATTATATGCCAAGTAACTTGATATGAGCTTTGGGGAAATATTTTAGGTCATCCTTACGACAAGTCTACGAGACAGGCACTATTTCTCCCCATATACATAGAAAGAAAAATGAAGCTCAGAAAGGTTGAGTGACTTACCCAGAGCCACACAGCTATTCAGAGTTGAGCCGGCCTTGGAAACCACATCATCCATATTCCAACACTTCTGCTCTCAGTCTCTCCCCTGCATTGCCTGATCTCCGTCCCCCACTCTCTCCAGCTCCCAACAATCTGAATCCTTCAAGACGCAACTCAAATCCCCTCTCTTCTGACAGTGCCCACCTTCAGCCCAATGGAATTCTTCTTTCATCATTCTGATTTCTTATTGTCTGAATTCTGACCGGCTTACTGTCCTCGCCATATTTTGCCCCCACTTTCTTGGTTCAATCCATTCAGTTGTCCTTCAGCCCCTTCCATGCGCCCAGGCCCTGCTGAATGCCCAGCCACCAGTCCCAGGTCTCAAGGAGGTGAGGCCACTGTGAGATCTGTGAATTCATTGGAGGCAGGTAGAGTGGGTACCTCTCTGTAGCCCCCAGAGGTACCCCAGGATATTCCAGGATTCATCAGTGAGTTGTATGGTTGTTGGCAGTGCAGAGGGAGTGCTGCTGGTCTCCCCCAGATCAGTGCCACTGAGTTTTGCCTGTACCCCGTGACCTATCTATCTTGTAAATTCCCCCCTCTCTGCTCTGAGGCATTTCTCCTCCCACCAGGGAGGCAGCTCGGGCCAGATAATTGATCCAGTGCCCTGTCTTCTTGGGAGAGGGACGTGCAGCCCAGCAGGTGCCTGATAACAAGCCCATTAAACATCGTCTCTGCTCTCTGCACGAGCTCTGAGCTCCCAGGCACTCTGCAGTGTTTGTCTTCCCTACCAAGCAGCTGGGTGGATGACAAGGGCCCACCTTGGCATGGGGACAGCAGGAAAGAGCCTGTGCCTGGAGCCCCAGGTCACTCAAACACGGCATCCAGAGGGATGTCCCCCCATTGAGGACCAGGGTTGGGCCAAGGTTAATAGAAAACCAAACCCTGATGTCTGCCACCATCCCTCCTCCTGACTGCTCCTCTGCTCCAGCACATGCACGCACGCGCACACGCACACGCACACGCACACCCCCCACCCCTCTTCCCTGGCCCCCTGACTGAAAAGAGAACACAGGTGAGGGAAAAGTCAAGGAGACTACCTTTCACTGGGGTAGGTGGTCCCCAATCCTCATGGTAAAATTTGAGACTATCAGGCAGTACTAACTCCTTGACCACCTGTCACAGGGCCTGGAAGTTCTCACTTAGAGTTGTTTTCTGAGATGGCCCCAAAGACTCCCTTTGAGAAGCAAATACCAGGCAGCCAGGACTGGCTTCATGGCACTTGGAAGGCCCCCTGCCTCAACTTAGTTTAATGCTCTTTCATGGCCATCTTGAGATGCTTAATCAATTTTTAATGGGAGTGACCCTGCATTTTCATTGTGTGTTGGGCCCTGCAAGTTATAGAGCTGGTCCTGTTGATGAGTGGGGAGCAAGGTTCTTCAGGAACAGGATGCAAGACAGAAGAGGCTCTTGATGGGGGCAGGGGGCTGGTGAGGGCTTCAGGGCTGTCCCTGAGAGCTGGGGCTAGCCTCACTGGCCCCACTCAGGCCACAGCAGCTCAGGAAACCTGCCTGAGGATGGACCAAACTGTCTCTTGCCCCTCCCACATCAGCCTTTCCCGAGTCACCAAAAGGCAAGCACTGAGCTGAGAGCTTCTGGATCTCACAGTGTCCCTGGGAGGACATCAGATAGCATCCCCCTGAGTGTAAATTGGTGCAGGCACTATGGAAAACAGTGTGAAGTTTCCTTAAAAAACTAAAAATACAACTACCATTTGATCCAGCAATCCCACTCCTGAGTATATATCCGGAAATGATGAAAACTCTAATTTGGAAAGATACATGCACCCCAATGTTCATAGCAGCACTAGTTACAACAGCCAGGACATCTCCATCAATAGACAAATGGCTTAAGAAGATGTGGTGTGTATATAGATAGATAGATAAACAGTTAGATAGATTGATAGATAGATAATGGAATATTACTTGGCCATAAAAAAGAATGAAATGTCATTTGCAGCAACATGGATGGACCTAGAGATGATTGTATTTAGTGAAGTAAGTCAG
Source organism: Camelus bactrianus (assembly GCF_048773025.1). Classification (NCBI taxonomy): domain Eukaryota; kingdom Metazoa; phylum Chordata; class Mammalia; order Artiodactyla; family Camelidae; genus Camelus; species Camelus bactrianus. The sequence goes on along the minus strand of NC_133564.1, from coordinate 30,015,310 downwards.
AGAAAGACAAATATCATATGATATCACTTATATGTGGAATCTAAAAAATAATACAAATGAATCTATATACAAAACAGAAACACTCACAGACATAGAAAACTGTCTTATGGTTACCAAAAGGGAAAGGGAGCGGGGAGGGAAGGGTGAGGAAAAAATAAGACTATGGCGGGGGGGAGGGTATAGCTCAAGTGGTAGAGCACGTGCTTAGCATGCACAGAGTCCTGGGTTCAATCCCTGGTACCTCCTCTAAAAATAAATAAACCTAATTATCTCCCTAATTAAATAATACAATAGTTAAATAAATAAAACATTAAAAATAGGACTATGGTATTAACAGATACAAACCACTGTACATAAAAGAGATAAACAACAAGGTTTTACAGGGAATTATGTTCAGTATCTTGTAATAACCTATAATGGAAAGAAATCTGAAAAATATGTATGTTTATAACTGAACCACTTTGCTGTATACTGGAAAATAACATGATAGTGCAAAGCAACTATACTGCAAATTAACAAAACACTCCCTGCCTCCCAGCTCTGGGTGTGCGCAGGGACTGTGATGGTGGCTCAAACCCATGTTCATCCACCAGGCCCTGGGCTTAGCCTTCAGCTGCAAATCTGTCTGCAGTCACCAGAGCCATAACAAGGTCAACTCCAAGGAATCTGCTGCCATTTGCCGGGTGCCTTCAGCCAAAGCAAACTGGGACTGGGAGCCCCTGGTTCATGAAAGCTGAGCCCACCCCCAGAAGGAGCCCATTTAAGGCTCTCTGTGATCCAGAGCCCAACCAGGGAGCAGAGAATTCCCTCCCAACCTCATTGCCAGCAGAAGCCCTGCTCCCTCCTCTGGAAAAACCAGCACTTTTTTAAAAGCAGAGAGTTGCGGGTGTGGAGTGAGTGTGAGCGCTTAGTGAAGGCAAAAGCCGGGTCTTGGACTCCTCTGCATCCCAGTGTCAAGCTAAGGGCCCAGCCTGAAGTGAGCGCTGGAAGGAAGGAGGCGGGGAGGGAGGGAAGCGGAAGGGAGGGAGGGGTTACCCAGGCAGGGCTATTCAAAATAGAGCCTGGGAGACCGTCCTATCTTCTCATTTCCTCCAAAAGAGGCTGTCAGATTCCACCCACATTACTGCAGTTCTTAAGGCCCTTTGGCCTTGAGAAGCCCTAATAAAATTCAAATATTCCTGGAAATAATTCTGTGAGCTTTCTTCCAGGGAGATAAAGGGTGGTGCTTGGAATCTAGGGAAGGCAGAAAGAAAGCAGGGAGAAGGAAGGCAGGGAGCGGGGAGAAGGCAGCGATGACAAGCACAACTGTCCTGGTGGGAACACACCAGTAGCCACAGTGGGAAGAGGCCCTGGGTGGTCACTTGTGGCTACAGAGCAGTTGAATGTGGCTCCAAGTGGCTTCTAAGCTGCTGCTTGCTGGGTTCTGTCTGTCCTAAGCTCCCTCCTGCTCCAGCTCCCTGCTACCCTGGCCCCTGAAACCCCCTCACATCCCCAGCAATTGAAAAGCAGGGCTTCCCTTCATGGAGGGGATGAACCAAAGCCGCACCATTGGTGGAAGCATTGATGGGGGGCCCGCAATCATGAGCCTGGCCTTCCAGCCCCTCGTCCCAACACCCTACTCATGTGGATGTCAGCCAGCCCAGCCCACCGAGCCCTCAGCCAAGGCTCTGCCTCCCACTGCATCCCACCCACCATCCCACCCACCGCAGAAGGGGAAGCGGGGAGGGGAGGGCGTGCAGGGCCTGCGCTCAGATACTCGCTGGCAGTCCCAGCCTGCTTTGCAGAATGTGACCTCATTAACAGCCTGCTGGAAAGAGGATTAGACACCTCAGTGAGTTCCCATCATGTGGTTGTTATTATCAGGAGTTTTCATCATAATTCAGGGCTCAGAAGTAACTCGGAGCCAGTGCCCTCTCGCCCGCGGCAGGTACCCCGGGATCAGCTGAGCAGCATCAGCCCCCGCCCCCCGCACCCACATACCCGCTTTGAACCCACAGGCACGTGCGTGCTCAGGACTCTAGACCTGCCTGAAAGTGAAGGGGGCCTCCCCTCCCCAGAAGGGAGGAATCACATGCTGGTGGTCCCAGACAGCCTCATGAGGGGTGGGCCAGAGCTGGTCTAGGAGAAGGGGGTCGGGGGCACCTGAATTGGCGGTGGGGGGTGGCAGAGGCAGCCAGAGCTCTCTTCCTACCTTAAGCATGTGCCTCTGCGCCCCTGTCTGGACCCTGATAGCCTGGAAGTTTCCCTGTGTCTGCTCCCAAAAGCATTTTCCTGGGATTCTAGGTCTCAATGTAGTCCTCCCTGCTTCCCCCCAAACCCCCCCAAGACCTGGGGGTGAGGGTAATGCATCGCCCCCTCTCCAGGCCTGCTGCTGGGACCAATCAGAGGGCTGACGTCCAGGGTCCTCCACCCTCTCGCTCCTGCTCCCACCTGGAACAGGCCCCTGGGGTGACCCTCGCGTGGGGGCAGTTCGGCCCCAGGGACCCCTTAGCTAATTCACAGTGCTCTCTCTGTCAGGAGAAGCTGGTCTCATCACCTGATGGGGCTGCTCATTCATTGGCTCGGCTGGACATCTGCTGAGCACTTACTACAGGCAACTGCTTGCTGAGGACTGAGGACACCAGACCCATTCATCCTCACTGAGCTCCCAGCCTGCAGGGGAGATAAGGAGCAGCCTGGGGCGTAGGGCATCCATTGTGTGGGAGGCATGGGAGAGGGGCTGGGAGTTCCATGGCCTTTGCCCTCAAGGAGCTTAGAGTCTGGAAACTGACAGTGTGATAAGTCTGGGATAGGGGTCAGCAGGGCACAGAGGTAAGCAACTAAGGGGGCAGGAGAGGGGGGCACCTAAGCAGTGCTGAAGATGGGGGAAGGGGCAGGGGGCAGAGGTCAAGGCTGAGCAGGCCTAGGACAGCAACGGATCTGGGAGCAGGAGCTCAGGCCGAGAAGGAGAACCCTCTCTTCTAGGGACAGCCCACGCACAGTCAGAGCTATGTTTTAGGAAGTGACGCTGTCCTAGAGGAGCCTGCCTTTGACTAGTGAACGATGACAGATAACCGAATCGAAGCAGTGGAGGTGAGGCAGGACGGAAGGGGCAGATCAGGTGGATTTAAGGAGGAAGAATGGACAGGATGTAGTGACTGCAGGATGCGGGTTGTGTGTAAGAAGAGAGATGACACCAGCTTCTGGCTTGATTGGCCAGGAGGACAGCTGCGCTGTTAACAAAGGCAGGGAATATGGTCCAAGGGCAGCATCGTGGGGATGATAAAGAGTTCAATTTTGAACTTGTTGACTTTGAGGTGTTTGTGGGACAAATAAGAGATGCTGGAAAGTTGTTAGCTAGTGTTATGGATTTGGAAGACAATGGCAAACTGAAGTCATACAAGTACCTGAGGTCCTTCAGTCTATAAATAGCAAGATTAAACCCCAAGGAACACCATCAAATAGTAGAAAGGAAAAGGAAGAAGAACCCAGGAAAAGCTGAAAGAAATGATAGAAGAAAAAGCAGGTGAGAAAGAGAGTGAGTGTCCTAGGACTTCTCTACATGTAACCCAAAAGCCAATTCAAACTGGCTTGACTAATAAATGTGATTTAAAGGTGCATGTAATTGGAAATCCAGGGCCAATACCAGCTTCAGGTTCAGGTTGATCCAGCTGCTCAACAATGACATCAAGGATCCAGTTTCTTTCTATCTCTTGGCTCTGCCTTATGTAGGATTATCTTTCTTCTAATGCCAATTACCAAAACTCCTAGGTTTCATATCACTGCCTCTGAGTTTAGGGGGAAAGACCCACATACCCAGAGATCTCCCAGAGGAGCAAGAAATTTTCTTACCCAGAAAACTATCAGATTTTTTCCCCAAGATCATTGGCTTGAATTTGGTCATAGCCCAACTCCTGAAGCAATTTCTGTGGCTCTGATTAGCTTATGCCCAACCGTTTTCGCCAGAGTTAGAGCACGAGATGGGCTTGATATTCCACAAACCGCATAGACAGAGGAGTAGATTTCTTAAATTAAAAAAAAAAAAATTACCCCAAAATAGAAGGAATGGATGTCAGGGGAAAGTACCACAGTTGACAGTTTTCAAGGAGGAGGCAGTAGTCAACAGTGACAAAAACAGAGAGATCAAGGGACATCTTTGTCTACGACGTGGGTTGGTAATAGCCGGGAAGTTGGGGGTCCATCTAGAAACTCTTTCTGGAAATTGTACTCCCTAAAAGGAGTCAAACCAGGCCCAGGCATTGGGTAGTATGTGTGAGCATGAGCGCCTGTGTGTGGATGTGGCTGTGTCCTGATGTGCAAACACACACACTGCATACACTGGGGAGAAGGGGTCTCCCCAGCAGAGGGAGGGTCCTGCACAGATTGCTGAAGGCAGAGCTGAGAGCCCAGTCTGACAGGGAAAAGCAGGAACCCAGTGTACAAAACAGAAGTGGAAGAAACGAGAAGCTGCGAGCTGAGGTCAAATGCGGCAGTTTTCAGAAGAGCCACACTGAGCCCCTTGGGCCCCCTCGTGAAAACTGTGGGTACCACTGCAGGGATCCAAGCAGGGCATGGAAGGGCCCTATTGAAGTTTAGAAAAATCACTCTGGCCTCAGCGTGGGGATGTAGTCAAGGAGCAGGGAGCAGGCTGCAGGAGCAGGGGGGGAGGCTATCACAGGTACCTGGGAGGCTTCTGCCAGCTGGTAGTGGCAGGCGATGGGGAAGAAGATGGAGTGAGTGAAATTGAAGAGGAGAAGACAGCAGGACTGGAGAGTGGATGGAAATGAAGGGGCAGGCGGAGGTTCCCTGGATAAGAGGGCAGAACTGGACAGCCCCTGCGGCCACCATCAAGGATGACGGCCCTGCCAGAGCTCTCCTCCCCTCCGCAGCCCGTTCATCCACTGCTGAAATGCCAGTGACGTCACACGGGCTGCCGCGGTCAGGATGACAAACTATTAACCGTGGAAAGGAAGTTGCATATACACGTGTGGGAAATGCTTCAGGCTCCAGCTGGCCCCACAGGTGGGGGGGGGGGTGGCAGTGAGGAGGAGGGTGAGCTCCAAAAGGAAGGAACTAAAGGAGAGAGATGCTCCCCCACTTTTTTTTTTTTTTTTATAAAAATGCAAGTGGAAGAGAATTTTGCCCCAAGGAGCAGCTGGAGCAGAACAGGATCCTAAGTCTTCATTTTGGAGTGGCCGGTAATTTTTCTTCTTGGAGGTGAAGTGTTTGTAGTCCCTGTTCCAAGAATTTGGACCCCATGTCCTATATTTTTTGCAGATTTGGCTTTTGTCAAATGGGAGATGCTGGAAGCCTTTCCGCAGGAGACAGGACCAAGTTGCAGTTTTGGCCACACTTCCTTGGCCCTGGCTCCAGTTTTGGGGGGAAGAGGAGAGGGCTGGGGGACTGATGGAGTGGAGAACACACAGGAGGACGAGGAAGGAGAGATGGACTGCTCTTCCCAACAGCCCCTGGAAGGAAGGACAGGAAGGAGCGTCCTGGCAAAACAGCTAATCCTCTGTCTCTGCTTTCTTGCTTAGCATCCTCAGGCCTGGACGTCCCGCCCTCATCTGACTGCAGGGGAGGAGGAGGTGAAGGAGCTGTGGATGGAGCACGTTTCCAAGACCCGCTCCACCAAAACAGGCCACCAATCTGGAAAACACAAGCCCCTGGCTCACCACAGCCACACCTGCCTCCGCCCACACAAGTGAGGCGACTCCATTTGTGTCTCCAGGATGTGGTCCATATCCAAACCCGCCATCCACAGAAGGCAGACCGGGAGCTGCAGTTGGCTGGAGGATGCCAGTGATCAATGCTTAGGCCTTCTCTGCCCCCAACGCAGCAGTAGAACCTGGAAAGAGTCAAACTAGAGGTCCCAGTCACTATTTTCAGAAGGTGCTCAAGGAAATCTCTTCTTCATCTAAAAACTCCTCCGCTGATCACCAGGAAGGCCACAAGTTCAAAAGCGGCCTTTTGGCTCATACTCCGCCCCTTCTTCCTCCTCACTGAGCACCAAGAATAACTTCCTGCTGGGGGTGAGGTGGTTAAAAAAAGATTTAATTACAGCTTCTGTTTCTGACCTCTCTCCCCCACCCCAGGAGCCGCCATGTTGCCCTGCCTGGCTGTGGTGTCAATGAAAGGGCACAGGCCTGGCTGAAACCACCAGAGGCCAAGACGCCACCCAGAAAGAGCCTGGGAGCTGGAGGGTCATCTCTCTGCAAGGCCAGGCTCGCTCATTCTCACAGCAATCCCTGAGCAATCCCTGAGCAATCTCTGGTAATTCCAGAACATTCGGTCTTGGAGTGCTTTCTTCAGACTCCTAAAGGCAAGATGGAAGGGAAGTCTAAGTCTTTGGAAGAGAAGGTAGTTTTCCTATGGATAGCTCCAGGCCAGCATTGTCTTCTCCAATTTCCAAATCTCACCCCTTACCCCCCAGCCCCTCCTCCCCCTCCCCCACCACCCACCACCCACCACATCCTTGTGTCTCTGTGGCTGTCTGTCTCCCAGGACCGATTCATGCTACGTGCTTGAAGTTCAGGCAGTTCTCAGCAGCATCCACTGGGGCCTCACTGTCAGGCCTGCCCCTCATTGTCGACAAGCCCGAGGCTCCCAAACTCTCTGGCTCCTCCATCACTCTGACCCATCCACCCCTCTGACTCCAGCTGACGGAAATTTTTTTAAAATCCAATATTCACCCAGCAAACATTTTGCAAGTCCATCTCTGCCCTCAGCCAGCCCGAAGTTACCCTCTCAAACTCTGATAAGCAGATGAGGAGGGCCCTTCTCCCCACAAAACCCCCTAAAAACTCCTAAGAGACGCCTCTAAATCTGGCCATCGGATGTTTCTGTAAAACCAAGGCTAAACCCGGAGAGGCATCTGAGGGGCAATGTGAAAACTATTTTTCTGGTTTGGGACCTCACCCACCGGGATTCCGTTAGCTGCCTTTGTTGTCTAAGAATGTGAATCAGGAATCCCTCCAGGAGGTGGGAGGGGTGATTAAAACGAAGAAGAGAATAAAAGCTTTTAGACATGGTCCGACCGTGCCAAGAACAGCTTCGGAGCCGTTCAAGTGCGCGCAGGCCCATCAAAGGGAAGCCGGGGCCCGATAACTCTTGTTTGTTGACTCAGTGAAATACTACATCTCAGGGTTATTGCCATTGAAAACATCTCCTCTATCTGGGATCTTTTCTGCACTGACAGCACAATTGCTTCATTCATCTCCTCAGTGGAATCTGTCACCAAATCCATAAGCTGCCTCCGCCAGCGGGCGGGGCAGGCAGGGTACCAACCTGGCCGGCCTCCGCCCACCGGGATGAGACAAGGTTAGTTAATAAAGCCCAGCGCCCTCCTCTGACCTCCAACCTTGTCCCAGCGTCCTCACCCTCATAAAGAACCCAGGCAAGGGGAGAGGGGCAGAAACAGAAGTTTCCATCTCAATCAGTGTTGGGGGAGCATCACATAAACATGATGGACGTGCTCCCCTGCCCAACAAAGGAAATCTAACCTCCCAGTGTGTCCTCTGTGGGCAGTGTTTGATCTTTACAACAATCTGACGAGGCTGGTTTTGCATGGAGGAGAAAATTGCCCAAAATCACAGTGGCAAGAGTAGGACTTGAAAGCAAGTCCCACCAGCTGATGGTAAGAATGTGAGGAGACCATTGAGAGTCTGAGCTTTGTGTCACCTGCCTCCACCCTGTGGGGCGTAATGGTACCTCCCCACCCCACCACCCCGCCCTGTGGAAAGGGGAGCCACGGGTTCTGTGAGTCTAAGTGCTCTGTGCCCGGAAAGCACCGTCCACGGTGCAATGTTCACGGGCTGCGGCTTCCTCAAGGGTGGCGGCACCTTCTGCTCCATCTTTGTGTCCCTGGCACCCAGATCACCATCTAGGGGTGTCAGAGTGGAAGGAAAAGCACGTGCTAAGGAGAATTGAGGGGAGACCTCCCCGTGGTGCTGGGGGGCAGGGGAGGGGGATGGGGGACCCTCTCCCCGCCAAGGCAGGTCAGTTAGATCCGCCAAATCCACTGGTCTTGCAGGAAGAGCCATGTGACCCTGTTACAAGAGGTAAAAGTTGAACTGATGTCCAAAGCAAGCCCTCTCACTCCAACAGGACAGTGGGGCAGAGAGCCGGGTGATGCCTGCCTGGTGTCACCCCCAAGAAACCCTGCAGCCCATGAAGGAAGGGCAGCCCCTGCCACGTGGCTAATCTAAGAGCAAAAAAGCAGGTGCTCTGGGCAGATTTTAGTTGGGGGGCAGGGGGATCCCCACAGACCCAATCAGCCTTGTAGGGGGCAGGGAGCCCTGCCCCAGGCGCCAGCATCACATCACCTCCCACCTCTGGGGAAGGCTCCTCCGCTTCCGGGGAGAGGCTCTGATTCCCCAGGACACTTCTCTGGACTGTTTTAGGCACTAACCGCATGCTGCCTTTTGCTGCAGGCCCTGCGGCCCTGCTGCTTCCTTGTGGAACTGAGGGCGGGGTGCTGGTGCCTCCTGTGTCCCCTGCACACCAACGCGGTGCCCAGCGCCTGGCAAGTGTGCCCCACACGCGAAGACGAAGGTGGGTTCGGGTGAGGATGCGGCGAGGTCAGAGGACGGGCAGAGTGGCCTAGCTGGCCAATCACCTCCTGCCCTGCTGCCCAATCCCAGGCCCCAGCGTGGCCCACCAGGATGCCAGGTGCGCTTCAGGTGGAGTGGAGGCCTGCTTCTGCTCCCCAGGTCCCCGAGTGCCCAGGACCCGCCTCTCCTAGGCAGGTGATGGGTCTGAGCGCCGCCTCCCCGCCACGGCAGGAAGCGGTCCCTCCGCATCGCATCTGCACCGCCATAACTGAGCCTCGCTCTCTGGAGTGATTTGTGTATCAAAAACACGCCAAGGCTGTAAATCACGGGGTAGGAAGCTCTGTCTCCTGTCTTCCTGCTCGACCAGAGAGAGACAGTATGTACCACCACGGGGTCCCCGATCTGCAAACCCACGTCTGATTTCAGAGGAGAGCTGTAACCGGCATTAACTGGGCTCCGGGCTTCCCTACCCGCCCAGCCTCCTCCTCCCCAGCTGGGGCTTAGCCAGTGGGCGACCTGAGAGGCAGATGCCTGACAAGCCCTGGTCTTCAACGGCAGCTGCTCGGGCTCCTCCCCGGGAGGCTGGGGGCGGGGGCACTTTCCACTGCCCAGTTCCATGTAGCTGTCACCTGCCTGCACTGGTCTCCTGAGGAGACCTTCCATCCCAGAGACATCCGCGGGGGCGGCCGGTGCGCTTCTGGGGTAGGTGCTGTTTGTTGTGACTGTGCCCCGGGCCTACCTCATAGTTCCCTGGGCCTGGAATGCTGGGGTGTGTGGAGGTGCTGTGGGTGGGAACCAGGCCTCCTCTAGGATAGGGACTAGAAGATCAGAGCCCGGGTTTCAGGGAGGCGGGACAGGAGCCAATGAGTCGCCTCCCTCCCTCTGCCCCTCCCAGTCTCAGGATGTCTGAGAGATACCCAGCGTGGGTGAATGCTCCCTCCTGCCCTCCCTCCCTGCCTCTGCTCCCCTGCCGCCCGGAACCCGCCCCCACCCTCAGCCGTGAGCAGCCGATGCCCTCTGGGTTCTGTTTTCATTCCAGGCCGTGGATCCGGTCGTGGGAAGCAGGTAGGAAACCATGATTCTGGGGGTTAAATGAAGAATTATATTTAGTGTTCACAGAGAGCCAAATATTGGGTTAGCGGCCAGGAATGGAGAGGGAAAAAACCCAAAGCAAACAGCAGAGGAAAGAAATTCCTACCAAACAAGGTCCCTATTCATCCTTCCAATCCCAGGTGCAGGGGCCTGCAGGGGTGAGACCCACGGGATTTAAGCAGCCTGTCTTATATTCGTGGTTACAGAGAAACGTGTGGACCCCAGACTTTGATGAGACCCCAAATTCAGATCCTATACTGCCTGTCCCCATGGGACCAAGAGCTCCCAGGCCCATCCACAAAGGTGGTCAGTATCTCCCCCGGCGGTGGTACCCTGAGCTCACTGCCTGACCCCAAAGCCCTTTGGTTGCCAGGGGTGGGGTGGGGAGGGGGAAAGCAGAGTAAAATGTTCCTGGTTTGACACCGAAGGAGTGATTTAAACTCCCCTGAGCCTCCCGTATGGAATGCAGGGTTGGAGTATGATTTCAAAGGTCCTAACATCCTATTATTCTATTTCTGCCTAAAATAAGTAATAAGAGTCAGAGTTTGAACAAGACCATGACGGTGGTACCCATCTTCTTCCACAAGAGCTTGGGGTGAGACCCAGACATAAAGTGCCTGTTCCGCACCCAGCTCTCTAATTGGTCCTCCGCGAAGGGGACTTGGAGGGTCTGAGCTCATTCTGCTGGAAACCATGGGCTCCAGTGATGTGCTTCTGGAACCCTGATCAGACTGCAGCCAAGTCAGATTCAGTCTGGGTGGGGGGAGGACTGGATGTTTGGGAAGAGGTTAAGAGCAGGTGGAGAGAGAGAAGGGAGAGAGGGAGGAGTCATCACAGACTTCTCCCCTCCCCCACCCCCACTCCCAACCCGCCTCCAGCATCTTCTGTGGGATCACAGAGAAGGCAGTTTATCCCCCTAACTCCAAGCTCATTCATGTCCAGCCACTGAATTGTTTAGTATCTTCCCCTCCTGTGCATCTCTCCTGTGCTAGGAGACAGGATCCCAGGGACTAAAGGACTTTCAAAAGCAGACATTTCTAGCCAGGGTGTAAATGACTGAATTCTGACCAATTAGAAGGGAAAGACCTTGCTCCTAGGTCTGTCTGTCTCTCTGTGTCTCTATTTATTTCTCAAACGCTTGACTCTCTCTGCCTCCCACACCCTAGTTTTCTCAAAGGGGCCCAAACTTCTGGTAGATTCTGGGCACCCACACTGCCTGTGGGCAGGAACCACCAACCTGAGGACTAGCGTTTCCTGTTCACTGATGAATTCTCGCTCCAAAGAGCCCCAGCCTGAGGGCACACCTATCTGTTAGCTCATCCCCGACCCACCCTCGTCTCCCCAGGGTCCAGCCCTCATCGCAGGGGCTCAGAAACAGGCATCTGTCAGGTGAGTCAGGACCAGAACCTCGGGAGACAACGTGCAGAGACACCCGCTGACAAAATTTTGAAATAAAGTGAATTCCCACAAACCTGCTCATTTCCTTGCATTCCTAAAGCTCAGCAAATTCCACTACCTTCCACCAGTTTTCCAGAAACTCAGAATCATCCCTGATGTCCATCCAATCCATCGCCTCCTATTTATCTCCCAAATGTATCTCTACAGTCTCACCACCCCTAGCCCCCCTGCTCTCATGGGCCCTTGGAACGTCTCACCCAGATTACTGAAATTCCCTCCCAGCTGGGAACTCTGGCTTTGCACGTCTCTTCCTTATCCCATCCTGTCTAGTTTAGCCAGAGAAATATTTCTAAAATGCAGGCATGTCAAGTCATTTCACTTGCTGGCGTATAATTTTTCATCGTCCATCTACTACCCAGAGGATAAGGTGAGTTTGTCAGTGAGCGTGCAAAACTTTCCATCCGCTGAACCAGCCTGTCTACTGTCATTTCCTGGTCTCCAGCCAGAACGAGTGACAGTTCCCTAAACAGGTCCTGCTGGATTTCCGGTCGAGATGGAGCAGTGAAATTGGTGCAGCCACTCTGGAAAACAGTATGGCAGTTCCTCAAAAAATTAAAAATAGAGCCACCATATGATCCAGCAATTCCACTTTTTATCTGAATGAAGCAAAATCATTGTCTTGAAAAGACTGCTGCACCCCGATGTTCATTGCAGCAATATTTATCATAGCAGAAACCACCTCAGTGTCCGCTGGTAGATGAACGGATAAAGAAACTGTAATATCGATTTCTGTATAGACATATATATAATATATATTTCAGCCCTAAAAAAGAAGGAAATCCTGACATTTGCAACAACATGGATGGACCCAAAATAAGTGAAATAAGTCAGATAGAGAAAAACAAATACTGTATGATCTCACTCATATGCGGGATCTAAAAAACTCGAACTCATAGATACAGAGAACAGATTGGTGGTTGCCAGAGGCAGGGGGTGGGGGGTTGAACAAAGTGGGCGAAGGGGGGTCGGTAGGTATAAACTTCCAGTTATAAGATAAATATGTCCTGAGGATGTAATGTACAGCATGGTAAGTATAGTTAACAACACTGTACAGGATATTGAGTAGATCTTAAAAGTTCTCATCACAAGAAAAAAAAAACTTTAATTACATGATGATGGATGTTAACTAAACTGATGGTGATCATTTTGCAATATATACATAAATCCAATTATTATATACAATGTTTTGTGTCTATTATGTCTCAGTAAAAATAGAGTGTTGAGCTCTCTGTTCCAACCACAAAGCTGTGATAAATAAAATATTTTAAGAGATAATCCAACCCCCAGAGCCAGGCTCAAAAACAAGATGATGATCTCTGTGAACCAGAAGCAGAACAGAGACAGAAATCATTGCATGGGGTTGTGATGGAGGTGCCGCCGGGCTCTGGGTCCCAGTGGTTTCCGTGCGAGCTGGGCTCCCATGGGATGCTCGTGTTGTTACAGAGGTCGAGGGTCGTGACCGGCAGGAGCACCAAGGGCTTCTGAAGGCTCACACTGTTCTCTTTCTTGGCCTGATGGTTAGTGTACAGCACGTTCACTTGTGAAAACTCCTCGAGGTGTTCACTTGTGATTTGTGTGCTTTTCTGTATATATGTTACACTTCAATAAAAAGGTTTACTCTAAAAAAATGTTTTCCTGGGAGACACAGGACCAGAACCAGATCATGGCTTGAAACCAGGGGCTAGATTTTGGCTTCTCTACGTATGAAAAGAGGCTGAAAAGAGGAGCTGCAGTCAGCTCCTGCAGACTCCTGCTTCAGATGCCCTGGGTCAGAGTGAAGCAAGGTGGGGGGTGGGAACAGAGTGCACCATGGCCACGAGGAACCAAGCCAAAGTACCACTGCTCCACATCTGCATTGGGGTTATGCTAACACAGGAGCAGAGTCCATGAAACAGCACACCAGACCCTGTCCTGGAAGAGTGTACATTGTTATCGACCACCAGGTGACTAATACAGTACTGTGTTTACTCCAATTTCAAAACTTACAATGAAGCAACGGTAATCAAAACAGTGTAGTATCGGCATAAACGTAAACATAGAGATCAAAGGAACAGAACTGAGGGTCCAGAAATAAACCTATCTATCTATAGTCAACTGATTTTTCACAGAGGTTTCAAGACTAGTCAATGGAGGAAGGAAGAGTCTTCCACAGGTGGTGCTGGGCCAACAGGACAACCGGATGCAAAAGACTGCGAGTGGGCTCCCATCCCATGCCGTGCGCAGAAGCTCTCTCAAAATGGATCAAAGACCCGACAGTGAAAGCAAAAACAATAAATCTCTTAGAAGAAAACACAGACGTAAACCTCTGTGATCTTAACTTTGGCAATGAAGTGTTAGGCATGTCACAGAAAGCAGAAACAAAAAACACAGAGAAAATGAGACTTAATCAAAATTAAAAATTTTTGCAAATCAAAAGACACTATCAAGAAAAATGAAAAGACAGCCTACAGAATGGGGGAAGATACTTACAGATCACGTATCTAGTATCTAGGATAGATAAAAAAAAAAACTCTACAACTCAAATAAAAAGACAAAGGAACCAGTTCAAAAAGGTGCAAAAGACCTGAACTGACGTTTCTGCAAAGAAGATCTACAAATGGCCGATAAGCACGTGAAAAGATGCTCAGCATCATTAGTTATTAGGAAAATGCAAAGTTAAAAACCAGAATGAGATACCGCTTTACACCCATTAGGACGGCTATCATAAAATAAAGTAAAATAAACAGAAAATAACCAGTGTTAGTAAGGATGTGGAAAAATTAGAGTTCTCATACATTATTAGTGGAAATACATAATGGTGCAGCCACTGTAGAAAACAGTCTGGCAGATCCTAAAAAGTTAAACACAGAATTACATGACCTAGCAATTCCAATCCTAGATATATATCCAAGAGAATTGAAAACAGGTGTTCACGCAAAAACTTGTACACAAATGTTCACAGCAGCATTTTTCATTATAGCTAAAAAGTGAAAACCACCCAAATGTCTGTCAACTGATGAACAGATAAACAAAGTGTGATATATCCATACAATGGAACATTATTTAATCATAGAAAAGAATGAAATATTGATATATACTACAACGTGGATGAGCCTTGAAAATATTAAGCCAACTGAAAGAAGCCAACCATTAAAGTCACATGTTGTGTGATTCTATGAAATGTCCAAAATAAACAAATCCACAGAGACAGAAATATGAGTGGTTGCCAAGGGATGGGGGGAGGGGGAAATGGCAGTAACTGCTTAATGGATAGAGTTTCTTTTTCAGGTAATGAAGATGTTCTTGAGTTAGTGGTGATGGTTGCAAAACATTAAGAATGTACTAAATGCCACTGAATTGTGCAGTTTAAAATAATTACAGTGGTGGATTGTATATTATGTGAATTTTACCTTGATTAAAAAAAAGAAGTCTCTATTCAGTGAAAATATTCTTCAAGAGTGAGAGTGCTATTTACAACAGCCAAGACGTGGAAACAGCCTAAATGTCCATCAACAGATGACTGGATAAAGAAGATGTGGTATATTTATACAATGGAATACTATTCAGCCACAAAAACCAACAACATAACGCCATTTGCAGCAACATGGATGTTCCTGGAGAATGTCTAAGTGAAGTAAGCCAGAAAGAGAAAGAAAAATACCGTATGAGATCGCTCATATGTGGAATCTAAAAAAAAAAAACCATAAATACAAAACAGATACAGACTCATAGACATAGAAACACACTTGTGGTTGCCAAGAGGGCGGAGGGTGGGAAGGGACAGACTGGGATTTCAAAATGTAGAATAGATAAACAAGATTATACTGTATAGCACAGGGAAATATATACAAGATCTTGTGGGAGCTCACAGTGAAAAAAAAATGTGACAATGAATATATGTATGTTCATGTATAACTGAAAAATTGTACTCTACACTGGAATTTGACACAATATTGTAAAATGACTATAACTCAATAAAAAAAGTTTTAAAAAAAAGAGTGAGAGTGAAAGATATTCTCAAAAAAAAAGAAAACGAAGAGAATTTGTCATCACAGACTTGTTCTAAAATAAATGCTAAAGAAAATTCTTCAGCTAGAAGGAAAATGATACCTAAAAGAAACTTAGGGCATCAGGAATGAAGAAAGAGAAAGAAAAAACAGTAACCATCTGGTTATATAGAATAGACTATTCTTCTCCTTAGATGGTCTTCAAAGTATGTATGACAATTGACAGCAAAAATGGTAACACTGTTCAGTGAAATTCTGGTGTACACAGATGTAATTCACATGACAACTGTAAGATGAAGGGAGAGGGGGCAGGGACCTATAGGGTGGGAAGGTTTCCACCTGCTACGTGAAGTAGCAAAATATTAATTCTAAGTACACTGTGAAATATATATATATAAATATTATGTATATATATAATAATCCCTGGAGCAACCACTGAAAACATTTCTTTAAAATCATCCAAAGAGATATAGTTAAAAACTCAACAGATAAGTTAAAATGGAATACAAAATACTAAAAATGTAGAGCTAATTTTAAACATATCAATACTGACATGAAGTAAAAGTAATCTAAAGACAGGGTTTGTCAGATTAGATTTTTAAAAAAAAAACAAGATACAACAATTTGCTATGCATAATTTTATAATATAGGTAGGTTAAAAATAAAAGAATAGGAAAAGATGTACCTTGCAAACACTGATCTAAAGAAAGCTGGAGTAGGGAGAGGGTATAGCTCAAAGTGGTAGAGCGCAAGCTTAGCATGCACAAGTTCTTGGGTTCAGTCCCCAGTACCTCCTCCAAAAAAAGTAAATAAATAAATAAGCCTAATTACCTCCCTCCCCTGCCAAAAAAAAAACCTAAAAAAAGAAGAAAGCTGGAGTGGCTATATTAATGTTAGACAAAAGAGACTGCATGGCAAGGATAATTTCTAGGAATAAAGAGGAGCAATTTATGACAATAAAAGTGTCAATTCACCAAGAAGATACAATTTTAAATGTGTATGAACCTAACAAAAGATCTTCAAAATACATGCGGCAAATGCTGATAGAATTGAAAGAATTAAACAAATCCACAATTATAGTGGGAGACCGCAACACTCCTCTCTCAGTAGTTGATAAACAAGCCAACAGAAAATCAGCAAATACATAGAAAGAACTGAACTATTCCATCTACCAACTGATCCAATAGATATTTACAGAACACTCCACCCAGCAAGAACAGAATATGCAGTCTTTTCAAAATGCAGATAGAACATTCACCATAACAGATCATATCCATAGTCACAAAACAAACCTTAATAAATAGACTTGAAATCATATAAAGTATGTTCTCTGACCATAATGGAATTAAACTAGCAATCAATACTGGAAAGATAACTCGAAAACCTCCAAACACTTGGAAATTAAACAATATATTAATCCATGGGCCAAAGAGAAAGTTTTGAGAGAAATTAAAAAACACTTTGACCTGATTGAGAATGCAACGTGTCAGAATCATGGGATGCAGCTAAAGCAGTGCTTAGAGGGAAATGTATACTACTAAGTGCTTAAATTTAAAATCAAAAAAAGATCTCAAGGAAATATTCTAAGCTCCCGCTTTAAAAAAAAGTAGAAAAAGAAAAGCAAAGTAAACCCAAAACAATGAGAGGGCAGGAAAGAATAAAGACAAAAAGAAATCCATGAAATAAAAAGCAAAAACAACAGAGAACATCAATGATGAAACTAGATTCTTTGAAAATTTCAATAAAATTGCTACATCTCTGGCTAGAGTAACACAAAAGGGGAGAGGATGGCAAAAGAGAGGACACAAATTACACTCCTTTCTCCAGTATCCAAGGGGGATTGGTTCTAAGCTCCTCTGCACACACACACACACACACATACACACACACACACACACACACCGCCCTTGGAAACCCAAATCTGCGGATGGTCCAGTCTCTTATATTAAATAGTGAAGTGCAGTAAGCTCTCGAATCCACAGTTTCCTTATCTGTGGATACAGGGGGCAGACAGTACCAACTTCTGGAATGAGAACATCTCACTATAGACCACAGACTACAGACACTAAAAGAATAATAAAAGAATACTAGAAACAATGCTATGCAAATAAATTTGACAACTTAGGTAAATGAATCAATTCCTTGAAAGCCACATGTTAACAAAGCTTACCTAAGAAGAGACAGATGACTCAAAGAGTCTCAAATCTATTAAAGACAATGAATTCATGTTCAAAGTATTCTAATAGTTCCTTGGCGGTAATGAAATTGTTCTGTATCCCAATTGCTGTGTAGTTACAGGGATCTATGTCTGTGTTAAAACTCAGAAATGCAAACTCCCCTCCCCCCAAGAAAAGTCCATTTTACTCTGATTTTTTAAATCAATTAAGAAAAAAGCAAACGAATGAATATCAAACTGGACATGAGTAAATGGGAAATTCTCGGAAGAAACAAACAAAAACTGCAAAGATGTTCAATTTCCCTAGTAATCAGAGAATGCAGTTAAAATGACGGTAAGAAGTCCTGTGGTACCCAGAGTCTGATCATAGCAAGTATGATGTAGATTAACACTGGTGGTAGGAATACAGCTGGCCAATCCCTTTGGAGAGGAATTTCACAAAATGAAGCTAAAAATGGCCCTGCCCTTCTCCCCAGCAATGCCCCTTCTAAAATTCTCAAAGGAGCACAAAAAAGGACATGCCAAGAATGTTCACTGCCGCATTGTAATAACATTTTATGCAAAATATTTTAAGCCAGAGATTCATACAGTATATTATTCATACAGTGTAATACTATACAATATTTCAAACGCTATTTGATAATATGCTATTTTAAATAAACAAACTTATAACAATGTGGTACCGACATAGACAAAATCTCAAAGATAAACCATCAAATGCAAAAGCAAGTTGTAAAATGACACTATGTACACAAAGTTTGAAAACAAGCAAAACAGTGTTATATATTGCTGATGGATCTATACAAATGTTTTAATAATATAAAAATATGCCTGGAAACATATACACAAATTCAGGCTACGTACTTACCTCGGGGAACAGAGGGGAACGTGTTCTGGGTAGAATATACAAGAGGACTCCAACTGCACCTATAATTTCGTTTTGTTTTTTTTTTTTTTCTTTTTTTAAGAAAAACTAAGCAAGGCAAAATACTGGAATTTAATGGAGTGGGATGGTGGATTCATGGGACTTCATTACATTATTCTTTGTATTTTTCTTGATATTTGAAATATTTCATGATGGAAACCAAAATTACCGCTGTACATGGTGCTACACCCTAGTGGTTAGAACCCTCTGCCATGAGCACAGCTGCTCCGCCCCCCAACTTCTGATCCCCAGGCTCTGATCCCATACTGCTCTCTAGTTATGGGACTTAGGAAAATTACTTATCTTCTCTGAGCCTGTCTCCTTATCTGTAAAATAAGGCTAATAATAGGACTTTCCGTGCAGTACTTTTGTGAGGGTTCCATGAGATGAAGGGTAAGATGCTTTGTATAATGCTGGATACACAGCAGGTATAACATAAGTATTATTATTATTATTATTATTATTATTATTATTATTATTCCTCAACCTTTGAAACTCAACTCTCCTCTCTGTGAAAACTTCCCCCGCACTGTCCCCATGTGGAATCCATCTGTCAACCCTGGACCAAGGAGCGTTGGGCACTCCTTCCAGACTGTGCATCTTTTTCAACTGTGTAGCTCAACTGTTTGTCTGTCTTCCTCACTGTACTATTTTCTTGATTATCTTTGTATCCCAGATGTCTGCCAATGGTTGGAATTTGAGAATCATTATGGCTGACAAAAAGAACAACGGTTGAACAAGGGAATACCCCTCCTGTTTCCAAATAAACTCACTAGTGTTTTCTCCCCTCTTCCCTCTCCTCTTCCCAGGGGCCCTAGACCTTTATAGATCAGCTTAAATCCCTCTAAGTAAGAAATACTTAATAAAGAGTCATTAGTCTGAACACACACTCTTCTTGGGTCCTAAAAACAAAACAAAACAACAACATCAACCCCCCCCAAAAAATGTCTAGAAGACAAGCTTAATACAAAGGAAGCGTCTCTAAGAATGAAATTTCAGACCCCAAGACGCTTACACACACACACACGCACGCACGCACGCACGCACACGCACACCACACACATGCACACACCATCTATCTCTCCTCAGGAAGAAACTATCTCAGTAAGTGAGAACTATTCTAAGAAAACGTGGGAACCGATCTCTTAGAAAAAAAATTGTGAATGTTCTCTTGAAAAGTTGTGGTGCGTCACATTTTTAAAAAATGCAAATCATATTCTTTGTGAATAAAAGAATGTTTTTAATTTACTGGCGAAGCCGGCTAGTTAAGTCTTATTGTGAATTCTTTATTAGAGACTGAAGGAAGGAATTCTTTTGTTAAGTAAATATTCAGGCCCTTCCTTGCCAAGGAGCTTTTGAAATCTTTGCTATAATTATGCTGATGTTTTCTGTGTTTATATGTTAAATGCCTAGAGCTTAATTGTTAATGGGTAAATAAGAGAAGCCGCACAGTCTCTGCCAAAAGAGGCAGGATCGCTGGGGCCAGGAGGACAACGGCTCGGCGGGACTCCCCTGGAGAGGCTGGGGGGCAGTTGGAACCAAGGGGCAGCCCCAGCGCTGCTCTGTGTGGATGCGGCTCCTGCCGGCCCAGGGGGGGCACAGAAGGCCATCGTCACGTCGTGCACCTAGGCCTCAACTCTAGCCTGAGTTTACTTTTTCCTCACCGCCCACAGGTCAAGAATTTCTGCTGCCCCAAGAAAAGCAGTGCTTGTACGAATTAGGACACTCTATGAATAACCAACCATCCAGCAGGCAGAGAGCAGGACCCCGGGCTCCTATCCTAGGGCAGGTGGTCTGGGCGGGAGGCCCACGCCCACCCCTCACCAGCCGGGCGCACTGTTTCAGCTCTTGCCAGGGTCCTCGCGGGCAGAGTGGGGATGAGGGTTCCCTACCTCATAAGGGTTTTAGGAAAATTAAATAAATTGTAGGAGCAGGCTTAGAACCGTGCCTGTCACACAGTGAGTGCTATATAAATTAAAGATTTAACTGAGAGTTAAATAAACGTTGGGTTAGGTTTCCAGGTATCAAATTTATCTGGAACAGAGGTGCAAGTAACCCTCACGCGTGGATCCTGTGGGATCATTTGACACATGGCTGCTGAGTGCCATACATATTTGATTGATCCTCCCTCCCATTAATGCATTTTTTTTCATTTTTAATTTTTGTGGGGGGATAATTAGGTCCGTCTATTTATTTATTACTTTTGGTGGCGGTACCAAGGATTGGACCCAGGACCTCATGCATATTAGGCATGCACTCTACCACTGAGCTATACCCTCCCCTCCATGCATAATTAAATAGAGACATTCTTATACACAGCACGGTCCCGCTGTTAGCACAGAGAACTCTATCAATACCTTGTAATAGCCTACAATGAAAAAAAATTTATATGTATAACTGAATCTCTATGCTGTACATCAGAAATTAACACAACATTGTAAACTGACTATATACATCGATAAAAATTATCATAAATAATTTAAAAATAAAATACAGTCTTTCTTGCCTCTGCCATACATTTTCTGGAAGATGACACAGAGAGGATAGGAATTTGTGGGGAAACTTCTACACGAAGCCTGTTCAGGTCAACCCTGTCATGTCTTCATCTTAAACTCCTCCCCATTAGGGGTTAAGGTCCTGGCTGAAGCTGGCTGGGGCCAGCCGAGCCTGCTACGGTATCTCCAAGATAATCTTCGCTATTCTATGCAAAGTAAGCTTAAATCCAAAGTCAGACCAGTTGTAAGGAAGGAGTTAACTGGAAATCTCTCTAGGAATGTTTGCTGAGGAAGCCTTTTCCAGTGTTGAAGTGGGGAGGGGAGAAGAGGCTCTTCGGAGGGCACAGGCTTGAGGCAGGGACTTGGTGAGCTAAGGCAAGGTAGTTCTCTCCAGAATCCAGA
This sequence comes from Camelus bactrianus, assembly GCF_048773025.1. Taxonomy (NCBI): domain Eukaryota; kingdom Metazoa; phylum Chordata; class Mammalia; order Artiodactyla; family Camelidae; genus Camelus; species Camelus bactrianus. The sequence continues at coordinate 29,994,245 of NC_133564.1, read as the reverse complement.
CCTTCAGATGGATTGAATGTGGTCAGGGATAAGGTTCTCACACAAGCAGCCAGGGAAAATAAAAAGTTCTCCAGGCTTACTCGGCTCATAAAAATTGTGGAGTTGAAAAGAGGTGTTTCAGTGCATAGCTATTGGTAGCTAGAGGAGAGCTCAGAGTTTACACATTTCTAGGCACAGAAAGCCCCTTGGTTCTCAGCATCCCTGAACCAGCGCCTCCTTGGGTGTGAACTCCCTGGAGCACAGTCCCTGCCCATCCTCTCTCCTGGAGAGAGGAATTCATCAAAGCACAGTCCCTTGGTCTCCCTGGCTCCCCACAAACACATGTTTGGGGTAGTCAGAGAGGTGCCATTAGGGCACTTGGCAATGGAGGAAGCAGACGCTCACAATGGCTGATGGCACACCCAGGGCCCCCTGGCTACAGACAGATGCCTGAGCACCCTGGTCCTGGCCTGCACCCTTCACCAGACTGGGGACACCGCCTCTCACTTGAGGGATTCCCAAGGGAAAGAGGAAAAGCAAGTGCTCCACTACTCATTCGAGCACCAGGACTCGCTCCCTGTTTCCCCAGTAAAACCATGGCTGGTGGCCACGTCGAGTGAAGGCAGATCAGCAAGGGTGGCACAGACCTTGGTGATCAGTGAGACCCTCCTTCCTCAGCACCTTCAGAAGCAGCTGGTCCTGCTCAATGCCCAGAGATGGGCTCTGCAGACAGCCCTCCACTTCCCTCTGCCTGGGATGCTGGGAGGAGGGGGGCTCTCAGAGATGCTGGAGACCACACTCCACAGGTGCCAGCCCTTCCATCGTGTGACAGCTGGGTCCCCCTCACTCTGTGAAGGGAGCACAGGTATGGAGACCCTCCTGACAAGACCCAGAGGGGAAGCCAGGAAGAGATGCCCAGCCACAAAGGGGGTGAGCCCGTGGGGAAAGAACTTCTCACAGCCAGGAGATTATCAGAAACAAAGAGCTTCAGACTTGGAAAGAGCCTTTGAGATCTCGGGGTCTAGTGGCTGAGGACCACTGAGCAAGAGACTGAAACCAGCCAAGCAGGGGATGGACGGGAAGGAGAGGGTTGAACTGTGAACAGAAAAGACAAAGAACAGGCAGTTCTGCAGAGCCAAGGGCTAAATCGTTTGCAGACGCCAGAGAGATACTCAACCAAGCCCCCCGTGGGGGTGTCTGTCGCCGTGGGCTCAGGCGTGTCTACACGTCACGGGGATTGTGAGCCTGCGTGTGTGTGAGCTCCCTGATGAGTCATCCCATGCGTGTGTAAAGGTCCCGTTCGTTCATGAATCATCGAGTGTGTGTCAGTGTGTGCTGGGGGAGGTGTGTGAGCGCGAGTGTGTTTCCCAGTACAAGGCCGAGATGCCAATGTGACGCGGGGCGGGGTTGAGGGGGGAGCGGCCCTCCCAGGGTGAGCTGTGTTTAAAGGGCACCACGCTTCCTTCACACCGTGCATCACACACCATGTTTCTGAACCCGATCCAGACGAAGCCATCTGTCCGCCCTTCCTGCTGAAACCCCCCTGTGGAGCAACAGTGTTAAATTCTTCAGGCCTGTGGAGTTGTTTTCAGAGTCTGAGATGGCCAGAATCTTAGGATCCCAAATTTCAACCCCTCTGTTTTAAAGACAGAGGTACCGCGGCAGGAAAAGCCGACCCGGAGGTCCCAGAGTCACAGTGTGAGGTTGCAGCAAAACCAGGTGCAGACCCGGGTGTCCTGGCCACCCCCACCCCACCGCCCCATCCTCAGTCCACCTGCACAGAGTGGGTCCTTTTCCCTTTTCGCTCAGGGATGTGATGAGCTCACTCCTTTTTACTAAAAAGGACCGGACCCTCCAATGGAGTAAAACACTGATGTAGCAACTTAAAGGCTGGAGTCCGTGAGTAAGCTCAAGGGCAAAACTGGGGCGTCTCTGGCCAGAAGGCTCAGACTGAGAGTCATTTCACATCTCCCAAAGCCTCACTCTCTCCCCACCCAGGTCAGGAGGAGCCCACAGGATGACGGGTCTTGGGTCTGGGTCCGTAATTGGCCGGGCCCTTTGGCAGACAACACTGTGATTCAAAAGTTGCTTATGAAACATCTATGAATGTCTCACTCAGGACTCCTGGTTCTTCCTTCTTTCACCTTACTGGGGACTGTTTCACTGCTCAATTTCACAGGCTCCAGAAAAATGAAAAAGTAAATACAGTAGAGGATTTATTTTAGCAGTTCTGAGGGTTTACTAGGTAAAGAGCCAGCACCTATTAACTATTAAGATGAGGTTTGGGATTATCTATGAGTTTCAAGCATCCATTCCATTCATTCTCCGATGGCTCAGAGTTGACCCGAACTTCAAAGGGAGCACTTCAGCTCCTGGATTTATTGTTCTTATTTCATATTAATTAAGTACTTGCTCTAAACCCAGCACGACTGAGGCCATTCAGTGGGCACAGCCTCTGCCCTGCATCCCCGGAGAGCAGAGATTGATTATCTCATCCATCTGGACTTCAAAGCCCTTTACCTCCAATAGCATCTTGTCACTGGCTGTGGAGGCGGCTGGGACGAGGAGGGCACAACAGGGCAGAGCAAATGGAAGGAGCGGAGAAATCACTGCTCCGGCTCAGGGGTGGAGTGAGCCTACTCTCATATCTGAAGTCCAGGTTCTGCATTCACAGAATCGTGTTTTCCAAACAGGGCTCCGCTAAACGCATGCAGTGGGAAAGGGAGTTAGGATGCCCTCTCGCGTGATAGACAGACCGATGGACCTAGTAAATATGGAGAGAGTAAGTGTCCCTCATACACAGCGCATGGCCAAAGAAGAATAACTAAACATTTCCTTGAATACAAATAAATGTATTTACAAAGGTATTTAATTCAGCAGCATATGTAATAACAAACAGCTGTAAAGAAGCTGAAAAATGCATTAATGGGAAGTTAGTAAAAAATAAACCATGGCACCTCCAGACAATGAAAGACAATGCAACTCTGAAAAAGAATGGCTTGTATCGACATACATTCACTTGAAAAGAGATCTAGTTTATTATGTTTTTTAAAAAAGCAGGTTACAGAATATGATCTGATTTGTGTTTAAAAATTTGAAAGGGTAGCTTATAAATAGATATATATGTTTGTATATGTTTGCATACATTAAAAAATGTGGAGGAAATGTGTATACACGGAAAGATGTGAAAAAAGTCCATATGGAAAAAAATGTGGGAGGATACATATGAATCTGGTTACAATGTTTACTTCAAAGGGTGGGGTTGGAATGGGTAAGAAAATCAGTTTTTATATACTCTGTACTATTTGACTTGTTCAGGTATGAATTACTTGCATAGTTCAATAGAGAAGAATAAAACGTATTATTAAAGTAAAGAGAATAAAAATTGGGAGTTTGGGATTTGCAGATACACACTACTATATGTAAAATTGATAAACAACAAGGCCCTACTGTACAGCACAGGGAACTGTAGTCAATATCTTGTAATAGCCTATAATGAAAAAGAATTATGAAAAGGAATATACGTATATATGGATTACTGTCTCACTATGCTGTCCACCAGAAACTAACACAACATTGTAAATCGACAATACTTCAGTTTAAAAAAAAGGAAAAGAAAAAAAGGGGGGAAAATAGCTGCTTTTCGATGCTTCCCAGCCACAGTGAACCCTGGCACTTGCCCACCCCCCAACCCCCGCCCCTGAGATGCCTCGTCTGTTATGACATTTGCCGAGCTGGCAGCCATCGCTTGAGAAAACATGGCACATTTGGCCTCGGCTGCAGCGTCATGGAACAAACAAGGACTTGGGCTGTCAGCTCCAAAGAAAAATACTTATTTGCATAAACATATGTGACCTCAACTTATTCAGTGACTTTGAGAGATCTCACTCCAAACAGATAAAATTAATTCAAACTAGCGCCTGTTTCTGGCAACTGTACACCACTTGCCCCCTGCTTTATCCAGGGCATTGAAAATCCAACTACATCACAGATTCTTAAATCCCATTCCTGAGTCAGGAGGAGGGAAGGGGAAGGAAGAGAGGGTTCGCTGGAAGTGCCAGGCATTATGCCCGCTCCATCCCATTTGATCCTTGTGATAATCCAGCAGGGTAGGAGGAAAGTATACACATACACACACACACACACACATCTGAGCGTGCAACCGGCAAAAGGAGGAAACCAACAGAGGGAGCACCTAAGACTCAGGGAGGCAATCCGCCCAGGGTACCAGTGGGCACCAGTGGGCCCCAGGCAGGCTGCTCACCAGTCGGGAGAGTAGTGATCCTGGGGTCCCTTGGACACCTTGGTCAGGAGACTGGCTGGCTAGTTGACTCTACCTGGATCTACTTTATCCCCACTGAGGGGCTGAACTTAGGGAGGGGGCCCACACCTGAGAGGAGACTTGTAGTCAGGACTGAAACCTAACTCAAACCAGGCTGCCAGAACTAAAAATCGTCCAAGAGTAGATGGCTCAGTGGATCAGGATTCAGCTCACGTCAGTCAGGATTCATTCTGTCTCTAGTTCTCAGCTCTGTCTTCCTCTGTGTTGGCTTTATTTTTCAGGCAAGCTCTTTTGATGTGGCAGTAAAGATGGCCCCAGAAATTCCACATTACTGGGTTCCTTGGAACTACATATTCCAATGGAAAGCAAGCATGTTTCCCCAGAGTTTCAGCAAAAGTGCCAGTCATGGTTCTGCTCTAACTCTAAACGTAACGGTTAACCTGGTATCAACCGCATGTTGATAAAACCGTAAGTTTTACATACATTTTCCTTTATCCTAGGGACGTTCATGTGACAACTGAGGAAGCCAAGGCTCAGAGAGATTTAAAAACATCTCCATACCTAACATCACATCTAAAAATAAAATCCAAGTGGATTAGCAATTTAGGTGTATTTTTTTAAATGGAGAAATGCAGAATATTCATATAACCTCAGGATATTGGAGACCTGCAGAGGCTAGAGTCTATAAAGAGAAGACAGGTTGATTATATAAAATGTAAAAGATGGTAAAAGTTACATTCAATAAAATAAAAGATAAAACACTGACAGAAAATATAATACCACACATTTAACAGAAGAGTTAATAGCCCTAATATACAAAGACTGCCTACAAATTGATCAGAAAGAGATAATAGGAAAAAGGAGAAAAATATAAAGGCAGTTCAGCAGAGCAGAAATACAATCATTGTACAAAAGCACAGTTAATGTGGGAGGGTATATAGCTCAAGTGGTAAGGTGCACGCTTAGCATACACAGGGTCCTGGGTTCAATTCCCAGTTCCCCAGTACCTCCTCTAAAAAGAAATAAGTAAACCTAATTACCTCCTCCAAAAAAAAAAAAAAAAAATAGTCAGCCTTTCTTGTTGACTACTGTAAGGGAAATGCAGTATGAAATGATGATGAGGTGTAATTATTTAACACATTAGATTAGCAACACAGCAAACAAATGGACACTTCCCAGCGCTAGTAAGGATGTGGGGAAATATGCATTTACATATAAGGCGGATAGAAATGCAAACCGCTAAAACATTCTTGAAATATTATCTGGAAAAACCCATTAAAATTAAAGATATACATTGATCCCAAAACCTCACCTTGAGGAATTTAAGTTACAGAAATAAGAGTACCAGTATATAATGAAATACGTAGAAATTTATTTATTATAACAGTGATTGAAGTAGCCAAAAGAAAAAAAAAATGGGAAAAGGAAAAGATCTCAATGTTCATTAACTGAAGAAAGATGGAATAAATGATGGTACAACTATACTGTGGAATATTATGCAGTTATCAAAAATATTAATAAATAGATCCCTATATATTAGCTTACATTCAAGATTCCCCTGATACACTTTTTTCAAAAACACATCTATAATATGATTCTATTTTGTTAAAATGTTTGTTTAAAAGAAACAAAACCCATATATGTCTATATACTGCATGTTTGTATTTCCCTTAGCATTCACAACGTAGTGGAAATATTAACACTGGTTACTCAGGAGTAGAAGTAAGAGAAGCAAAGGATAGAGAAGGTGATTGTTCAGTTCGTTTTCATACTCCTTTACTTAGTTTAACTTGCTATCAAAGAGTGCCTAACTTTTATAACTTTCTAAATAAAAAAAGAATTAAGGAACTTCCACAAGTTCAAGGAGCACTGTGTACAGTTGTTCAGGTTGAGCACTGCACAAAGATCTGGTAGAGGGGAGCTATTCACACAGTAGACATGGGGGAGTGAAGGGAAGGGATGAGATACCAGCCCTCAAGTCCTGAAGCTGCAAGAGGGGAGTTCTCTTCTACTTAGAATGCACACCCATACACTGGAACACGCACACACTCAGAAGAGCTTGCACACACATTTCTGGCTCACTCTCCTGTGCACTGTTGTGCTTGTCCCAGCTACAGCCCAGGTGTCCCCCAAGGTTAACTCTGTTGCTTGCCTTCCATTCTGAGAACCAATCCCTACTCCCCCCTTTGAATCTGGTATAACACTCTTGGGAGAATGTGGGTGGATACAGAGGTGTGGGCTGCCAGGGGCACGTGTGTCCTGGCATCGGGGCGAAAGGGGCAGGCAGGAGTGTGAGCAAGTGAGGGTGTGGGCACTTGTGTGTTCTCGGTCAGGCTGCTGCGTGTTGAGGTTCAGGAAAGCTTTCTGCTGGGCGTGGCCAGGACCGGGCTGCCTCCTACACTTGTTCAGGCTACACCACAGTCTGCTAAATTCAACCAAATTTTACCTGAGGCAGGGCCACCTTTCCCTAATAGGCCCAGAGATGCCATGTGGGCAAGCAGAAGCCTTGCTCATAAGTAGCAGAGACAGAAAGCTATCCCAGGCTCCACTCCATCATCAGCTGCATGGCTCTGGGGATAAAATACAACCATGGATGTTACAGCACTTTTTGAACAGTCATGAACATCGGTCATCATTCTAAATCATTGTCCAGTGCTCCAGCCAGCGGAGTGCTGGAGGTTACGTAATCTACACCGGGTCTCTACACATAGGAGAGCACGGGCCGCTGGGACAGACTGATGTCTGTATTTCCCACCACACCCACAGCTACCTCTCATTTTCCCATTTCTGTTACATTTAGGACTGTATCCGGTATTTAGAAATTACTGTGTTTTACAATATTAATGATCTTTCTTTGAGTGGATGTGATCTATGGGGGGAGGCGGGGTGTATGTGTCCATCCTCAGTAAGATATGAAACTCCTAGAGAATGAGTATTGTTCTTTGCATCTCCCACAGTCACCTGTTTTCCCTTGGTCACCATGTTAAGAGTTTCACAAATGAAATCACTTCTAACAGAGATGAAATTAAATAACTTACAAATGACACCTAGCTAGTACTTGGTCTGTGAAGACGCTCATCCATATTGCTTTCCTCTCACTCCCCTTCTGATGCAGAAAGAACAAGAGCATTCATTCAATGACATTAATCTGAAGCCATTTGTTAAGTACTAAACATTGTGCTGGGTGCCAGAGATACAATGTTATATAAGAAATCATCTCTTCTCAAGTTCTGTGGTCCATCTGGCCAGAAAAATACCTCTGACTGTAATCTCTCATGAGTTGTGTGGACTTGTAAACAAGGTGCTCATGGATGGAGGACAGTGGAAGAATAGCTTGATGGTTTTAATGATTTTTCTGGGGCTAGAAGGAGAGCAGGCGACGCCAGTTTGGAAGGTGATGTTTGAATAGGGTCTTGAAGGATGAATAGGAGTTCACAGAGCCAAAGAGCAGCAAGAGTGTTACAAGCAGGGGAAACAGAAGACAAGAAGCCACTTCCAATGCTAAAAGTTAGCTGGAAAATAACCACCTTGTTGAACAGAACTATGATTTATTGCAACTGCCAGGGAAAGGCCCCGAGATCAAAGGCTGTAGATTGGAAGAAAGAAAAGTGCTTCAGAGCTGTGCCCTCCACCCATCACCTCACAGTTAGGGCTCTTCAGGGCCTGGCACAAGCCTTTACATACTTTTAGTTTCAGGATGCTCGGAGCTTTTTAAATTATGCATGTTATTTTTCCCCATTATCTAGAAAGGAACTGCTTTGAAAGCTGAAGACTAAAAGCTGAAACCCGCAGGAATTTATTTTAAACTTCGGAATTTCCCTGAGGCCTGGAATTCGGTGTCTGGGTTCCAGATTTGGGGGTAATAGTTGGGCTCCCTTCTCAATCTGCCTACATGTGTGTCTCCGGCCTTCCCCGCCCCTATCTGTACCATCTGTTCAGCAGGGCACAGCTTTCCAAAGCCCTGGGTCAGCGCTCTCCTGGTAACTCTACCTGGGGAGAAAAGCAGCTCTGATGACCCACCAGATCAGAGATAAAGCCCAAAGTGTTTACAGTATCAGCTTCCACTCCCTGGAGAAAAAGACTGTATCTTTCTCTATGGCTGCAAAACCCAACTGTAGCTTTTTGAATGACCGGCCCTGTTGGCACCTCCAGGCCCAGGATCCCAGCTGCTGCCTTAGCCCAGCCCAGGGCGGGAGGGAGGGATGACAGGACGCCCAGCATGAGAACAAAGCTATCAGCCCCATCTTTGCAGGGTACCAGCCTCGCCCTCACACCTGCCAGGCGGGGCCTCCTCTTTCTTGGTAAACTTCTTTGTCCACTGAGTTCAGCGCTGGGCACGTGGGAGACTCTCACTCAGGCCTTGTGGTTGATTAGCAGCTGGTTTTGCGACAAGACCTTGAGATCTGGAATCAGGGGATCCGGGGTGATACTCTTCTTCAAGCTGTGACCGATTGCCTGAGCCTCCATTTCCTCCTCTTTAAAACAGCAATGATCATTGTGTCTCTCAAAGCTGTTCATTCGCCTTCAAGGACGGCAACACAGAGTAGAAAAGGCAGCGTGGGGTGGAGGCAAGGGCTCGGTTCCTTACTGTTACACTGCCTGGGTTCACATTCGGTCTGTCATTGCCTAGTTATTGGACCCTCTGATGCCTCAGTGTTCCTCATCTGTGAAATGGGATTATAGTTATTCCTCCTTCACAGGGTCATTAGGAGGATTAAAGGATATACTTGTGAATAGCTGAGTGTCTCGCACATAATAAAGTTTATCCTGTATTTACTCTGCTCTCTGTGCCGCTAAGGACGCCTAGCATTACCCTCCTCCCTCTACTTGGCTTCCCCGCCTTGGCTGGCCCCTTCCTCAGGCAGGGATCCCTCCTCATCCTCCCAGAAGAGCCCCTGCAGCCAAAAGAGGGGGTCCACATCTTCCTTGCTGATCTGTCGTTCAGTTTGAATGAAATTCGAAGTCTCTTCAAGAATCTGGTTTGGAATCCATGGGACCAGCTCTGGACAGATGAGGTCAGCAGAGCTGGGGGCAGGCACAGTGACACACATAGATGTCCCAGCCACAGGGCCGTTTCAGAAAGAGAAAACAGGAGGCACAGAGGCCTGGAGCAGGTGAACCGGCTTAAGTGGAGAGAAATGAAGTCACTTGGGGATATTTAGCACCTAATGTAAAAGCAGAAATGTTAAGGAGGTAATTAACACCTATATTCCAATCTCTGTACTGGCTGCTCAGGACTTAAATATAAGCTTGAATATAACAAAAGAGCCCCAGGAGGACAAAAGAAAATCTAGAGAGATGTTGCTAAAAACAGGTAAGTTAGCGATAACCTAGGAAACGGGTTTCTTTTTCCCTTTAACCTAGTGTCTGACGGTAGTTTAGCAAAAAAAAAAAAAAAAAAATCAAAGTTCCCCGAGTTATAGCTGTTGTCTAAATATTTGTAAATGCAAGGATGACTACGTCCTTGACGTACCGTGGGTCTGCATTACCCAGGCAGGCGCCCCCACGCTCACCTGACAAATAGCAGCTTCCTTCCAGTCGAAGCAGAGAGAGAATCTGGAAGGAGCCAGAGGTGCCATTTTTGCACCGAAAGGCCTCAGCATCCCAGACGGGGCGCAGCACAGGCCTGTGGGCGAGGAGGAGGGCCCAGCCACTCACGTGCACAGCAGGCCCCCTCGCCTGGTGCTCTTCTGCAGAAGTAATGCAATTGCAAGGGGCCAGAGAAGCCACAAATAGAACAAAGGAAGGAAAGGAAAAATCAATACGGCCGTAGAGAGAGTGCTGCCAGGGCCTGGCTGGAAAGGAGGTGGAGGTGCTGGCCGGTGGCCCCTCACCCCACATCACAGGCCCCTCGTCGGGGAGGACAGTGTTCCCAGATCACTTCCTGGGCAACAGGCACCAAACCCCTAGTGTCCTTCCACCCATGGGGCTCGGAGAGGCAGAAGGACCACACAACTTGCTCCAATTCACATTATAAATGAAAGCATTCAGACTTGAATGCAGGGCCTCCACCCGTCAGACCCAGAGCTCTTCCTCAGCCTCCCGCAGCTGTCAGGTCCCGGGTGGCACTCACGGAACAGGCGCTGACACGAGTCTGGAAGGAGGGAGGACCACTTTACCTGTGTTTATGGGAGTTGGCTCCCCAAGGCTGATTCACCAGGGAAACAGCCTCTGGGGAAACTTGACCCCCCCATACTCCCCACGCACCCCCCCCCGCACCCCCGTCTCCCTGTGCAGCTCAGGCTGCTGTGTCTGTCTCTGAAAGCGGTCAGGGTGACAGCAGCAATTGGCCTTTACCGGGGGCTCAGAAGAGGGATTTGCTTAGTCAACCCTGGAGGGCGTCCAGCAGAAAGGGGCACTCAGAGAAGTGGGACATGGGAAGTGCCCTTCTTCCGTAGGCGGTGGGCGGGAAAAGCGGTGTCTCCCTCCCCTTCGTTGATTCACACCCAGAGCCTCTGGGACCCAGCATCCGCCCTCTCCCTCCTCCCACACAGCAGTGTTGTCGTTGGAGAGTAAGACCCAACTCGCTAAATCAAAGTGGTTTCCCCAGCAACACTGGGAGAAGCAGGTTTACTTACAGCAGGTAAATAATGCATGAGCTCAGGCTGAGAAATACGGCAACCAAGTTCATGTTACTACCAGGTTCACTGAACCTGGAGGCTCGGCTCCTGAGCCCAAGTCCCAGGGGATAAGGTTGCAATTCCCCGCCTGCCCCTCCCCTCCTAAGGAATCCTTTCTGTATTCAAGTGATATGTGTGTGTGTGTGTGTGTGTGTGTGTCTATGTGGTTGGGGGTGGGGGGGGCATTCCTGGCTATTTCCTACTCCCTAAATCAAGCTGCCTCAGCCTTCAAGAGCAAGGGCTAGGCAGCCATCCTCCGTGTGGCTTCTCCCATCTTTAAAAGCAGGATACTGAGAAAGGCTGTATTTTGCAAAGTCAGGCAAAGCAACACAGACCCGCTCCACTGGGAGATGGTTCCAAATCCAGTACACCTGACAGGTCCGGCCAGGTCCACATGCTCCCTGGCGCAGACGCACCCTGCCGAGAAGAAATGGAAGCTGAACCGAGCCGTGAAAGCACAACTCTTGATCAAGACCCCGTGTCTCTCCTTCCCGCTGAGAATAACTGATACCGAATGCACCACTCTCGCCCCTCCCAGAAAGAAGCTGTGCTTTCTCCAATCTGTACTCTAGAAGTAATAAGTTCTGTGTTTAATGATATAAATATGAAATGAGAGTGTAACAGGGAAAACACTTTTTCAAATTACACAGCACTCTCCCAGTTTGACAGCCCCCACTCCAAAAAGAATCCCTCATTGAGACGACTAGAAATTCAGTACAAGGAGAAATGTTTAAATGCCGGTCACAGAAAGCTGAAAGGTTTTACTGGAGGAAGAGGTGAAGATTTAGCTCCTGCCCAGAAGGATTTGCGAGCTTTGGGTTCCCCTGTGAGGACAGGTGGGCCTCCAAAGTGGAGCACTTACAGATGCATAGGGCAACTGACTTGTCCACCTGTCCCAGCACATGTGTAGAGAGAAGCTGGACCTCTGTGTACCTTCTGTCCCTGGCCCTTGGTTCAGTGCCCTGCACACAGTGCATACCATCTAGATGAACAAGAGAATGCAGAAAAGCTGATCTCCCTCCCATGAAAACAAAAATATTAAGACCTTGCCTCAATGCCAGCCATGAGATTTAGGCAACTCTGGTCACCTGTTTTGTCCGTGCAAACCTATCCGTGGTGTTATAAAGTGGTCCGATGCAGACAGAACATTAAGGTGTTAATGAGTAACTCTCCATGGAAATGCTCCTGCTGGAAATCCCCCAGGTTCTCAAGTGCAGAGGAAGTAATTCACACTGACAACAGATACCGCTCCATGATTGCAAAAAGAGGCACGTCTTCCGTGAGTATCATAGCAACCTTGTTGATCTGTGAAAATCATGGCTGTTCTGCATTCAAACCCGAAAACCGAACGGCCAAATCTGTTAGAAAAACTCTTCTTCAAAGAGGGAGTTCTGACGCGTGCTACAACACAGATGAAATTTGAAGACATTACCCACAGTGAAATAAGCCAGCTACCGGAAGACAAATACTGTAGGATGTCACTTATATGGGGCACCTGGAGTGGTCAAATTCATAAAGACAGAAAGGAGAACGGTGGTTGCCAGGGGCTGGAGGCAGAGAGGAACGGGGAAGTTATTGCTGAATGGGTATAGAGAGCTTCAGTTTTATACAAAGAAATGAGTTCTAGAGGTGGACAGTGGTGATGGTTGTACAACATGACAAATATCTTTGATACCACGGGACTGTATGCTTAAAAATGATTAGGATGGGAAATTTTATGTTATGTGTATTTTACTGCAAAAAAAAAAAAAAAACAAAAAAAAAAAATGGGGAAGAGAAAGACCAGGAGCAAATGTAAACAGGACGACTTGAAGAAACTTCAGGTCCCTGTTGACAGCTTAGCCAAAACCAGCCAGATGAAGTGATGTCTGACTTGTGACTGAAATCAAGGGAGGTGTTGGGTCTGGACTGAAAATCTGTTTAGTGGATCCAGGATCACCCGTTCACCGCTAACCATTATGAAAGGTACATGAGAAGTGAAAACTTACCCAGGAATAACCGAGGGAGGAAGTGATGGAAGGCATAATTGGAGGGTGTGCGTCCTGTCCACGGCAGATCACGCAACAGGTCTAGAACAATTTCGCGGCAGCAGTCAGCCCGCCGGTGTGGGCTGCTCGAAGGCTCGTGCACCATGACAGCTCATACCTGAGGCTGCTTTGGAAAAGATGCCCCACAAAATGGGATTCAGCTGCAATGGCACAACCACAAATCTTGTCCAACTGAGCAGTCTGTCTGGTGGAGAAAGTGAATAATTACTGGGGAAGTGATTGACCGAAGCATAAAAGTCTGGGTAGAAACATCACAAAACCTGTTTAGAAAAATAAAACAAGGTGTGTCCCAGGCAGAATGGCTCGAGGGGGACCACGGAACCTGAGAAATTCGTAGAGTCAAACCTGCTGCCTCTTTGGAAACCGGAGAGGTAAGGTATTTGGACACTCGCTACCCATCCTATGGGCATCAGGTTCTAACCTGCTTTGGCACCTGTTCAAAAGGCAGGACATCAAACGATTACATATCCGTGTGACATTCCTGTCCCCACAACAGATTATTTTCACGTTCTTGGCTAATATAGCAAGGACTGTTACAGTCAGCTCTATAAACCCCATAATGTTACACCTTAACATTTTGCAGTACATAGGGTACTTCCAAGGCACAAATAGACCTTTGATCAAATTTGTACTTTTGTTATTTCTCTTTCATTTTACTACCCCAAGAAAACCAGGGGACTAGTTGAAGTAGCATTTTGCAGGGGTAAAAAAACTAAAGCCCGGGCCGGTCTTTGCTGTCTGGTCCATCACTGTAGCTATAGTGGGACGTTCATGCCCTTGCAGACACGTCCCTACAGGTCAGGGCGCAGCCTCCAAATGATACCCTCTGACACTTTACATGCTCCCCCTGTGTTACCCCAATAACCGAGAGGGGAAAACAGAAATGTTAGGGGTCCTAAGGCAATTGTCAAACCTCTCCCTCACTTAGTGCCATGTAAGCTGAGAGCTCTGAGTGGCTCTGAGAGCTGGGAGGACAGGCCCCCCTCCCACCCTACAGCCCCCCCCACCACATCACCAGCAGCATGCATATCCCTCCAGGAGGACTTGGCCCTGGGCACTGACTCACCTAATCACAGCCTTGCACCCCTCCGTGAACTCCAGGGAGTAATTTAGGAGTTTGGGCCTGTCAAGTGCCAATCAATCTGGCCGCAGGGAGGGACAGCCCTGCAGAAGCACTGAGGCCTTGGATCAGGACAGCAGTAGCTGCAGAGCAGAGGAGGAAAGGCCAGCGGCCAGCCGGGCAGGGGGCCAGACAGGAATTGGGCGGGGCTCACAGAGGGTTCCGTCCTATGACCCAGAGCTCCTCCACCCCTCACTCAGGCACATCCCTGGCTCAGTTGAGAACCAGGGGGAGACCTCTTGGCAGAATGATGGGTGTGGCCTGTCTCCTAAGCCTCTGATGGGTTTTAGAGGGGTCTGGGGAGTCCCCAGTTACTGTCAGGAGGAATCACCCACAGCCACAGAGCTTGGGCCTCCCTCTACTGGACCAGACTTCACCCCACCCACCTCCAAGCCTGGCTCCTCTCCCAGTTTCTCCAGAATTCTTTTCTGCTCTTAAAATATCAAGAGCTCCAGTAAAACTGCACTGCCACCCCCTCCCATGCTCCTCCTCTGTCCCTGGGAGGAAACCTAAAGCTCTACCTTCTCAGACTAAGTCTCCAGCCCTTAGATCCCTACTGCCTGCACCTAACCTGGGCCCAGCTGTCAGAGGAAGGCAGGGCTGATGGAAGGAGGAGGAATCAGCGGACCGAGGTTTCTGGGCTCCAGGACAGGGAACTATACTCCATCTTCCCCTTCCCCTCTGCACCCCTAACACGAAGTCTCACACCCCCTCCGCCTCCCACCCTCACCGCATTTGGGGTCCAGAGATCACCCCTAGTTGAGCATCACTGTAAAGTCTCAAATGCTCACACTCACAAAAGCCCGGTGGGGCAGGGGATGCTATGTCTTCCGCAGATAAGGAAACCAGGGGTTTCCTAGTGGAGTTCAGTGCTGGGGCTGGAATGGTAGCTGGAGCAGTGATTCATGGAGCAGGGACTGAGCCCCATTCCCAGGTCCCCAGCTCAGAGCTCTCTGCGACCTAACAGACTTTAACCACGTTCCTCCTCTCGCTGCCGTTTACCTCTTTGCAAACTGGCACACACATTCTTTTCCTCCAGAGTCATGACCTACAGCAGGAGGGTGAATGTAAGTTACAGCAGCCTTGGGGAGCCGGGCTCTCCTTGAATCCTGCTTGGAAAGAGCACGTGGGGGCCCAGGACATGAGAGGAGCTGCCCAGAGCCAGGCCCGGGGGGGAAAGCACCAAGAGACAGCTCGTGGGAGAACAGAGCATGGCCCCTCCGGTGACGTCAGTTCCCATCGGGTCCCACCTCTGCTGGCACAGGCTCTGGGTTCCTTCCGACAGAAGATTCGAGCAGCACCGCTGGGCCTCTGAGACTTCAGCGGCCTAATGGGATGCAAATTGGAATTTGCTCCCATAAAGATGTATTATGCATGGTCGTTCTATTCAATTTCACTTGGAAACTCATCATCCATCACCCCGGCAGGACCCACACATCCTCAGGCCTGTGTCAGCAGTCTCTTGTCATCTGGTATCTGATGCCAAATTCATCTCCCCCACAGAGGGGGGTGCCGGGGGACACCAAAGGTTTGGAACATGGAATGTGGAACATGGTGGATCGCCAAACCACTTCCCAGCATCCTCCGAGGTTGTCCAGTCCTTACTAGAAGGGGACGGGGCCAAGGTGGGAAGGAGGGGCCTGGCCGGCAGTCAGGACCCTCTGCAGTGGGGGCTGGAGGAACATGTCCAAGGACGCTGCATCCACGGGATGCGGGTGACTTGAGGGAGTGGCTTGGACTGGGAAGGAAGAGGGAGTGAAGGGCCCAGACCTCAGTCAGGGCGGGTCAGGACCACACAGGCTTCTACCCATGGAGCGGGGCGCACAGTCCTGAGTTTTCTAACAGGATTACGAAGACCCTACCTCCCTTACATGCACACACGCACACATACAGCCCATCCATACCCCACCGTTCACACATACAACACACACACGCTCCCACTCGCTCACATACGTACAGTGAACACATGGACACACACAGCACTCCAGGCTCACACAAGCACAAGCTCACACATACCCATGTGCCCCCACATTCTCATACCCACACAAACACACGCAACACACACACCCATACCCTCACACACCCCACTCACACAGCACACACGTGCGGACATCCATACACACCTACATACACACACACAATCACATCCATACAACACATATCCCACCCCCACCCACAACACACACACACACACCCCCACACACACACACTCACTCACATCCAGTGTTACCTCTGAGGCCGTAGGAGACAGAGGCGAGCTTTTCTTCACTCACAAAAGGCACGGATGCAACTTTGCAGAGTCGCTAGGATACAGACTCTGTGGGTGTTATTGGAGCACTGGTCCACGAGTTCCCAGGCTCCCAGGGAGCAGTGATCGGGGAAGTGGGAGCCATGTTCTCTTCCACCCTGTCTTCCCACCCACGGAAAGGCAGGTGGGCAACGAGGCACAGGAAACTCGACAGGAAGAATCAACTGGGCATCAGAGGTACGATCAAGTGCTGGGGTGGGGGGTAGGTTTCCGGCCCCCGAAGAACGTGAAACCAGTAAACTCATCAGCCAATGCTGACCGACCGTCTGCTACGTGCCAGGGCTGAGCTGGGGAGCTGTGAGACCCAGAGTCGGCTTGTCAGGGGACATCAAGCCAGTCCACAAAAGATAACCCACCATCCAGGGCAGTCTGTGCTATGCCAAACAAGGGCTTTCGAACCAAAAGTGCCAGTCTGGACAGAGCGGCAAAGTCGCCATGGGCTGGAGTGATCCAGGAAGAAGGAGAAGGGAGAACATGGCAGGTGGGGGAACTGGGGTGGACTAAGACCTAAAGGCAGGACTGTGGACAGCACAGGAGGAGGCAAGGGTGCAAGGAGCCAGTCCTGAAGAGTTGGATGTGAAGGGTCTGGTCCCTGGGTTGCACTAAGGTTAGGAGCCTGGTTTTAAACCCACCCCTGCCTCATCTGAGGAAGGAGAAAGGCCTCTGCTTATCATTCAGCCATGCTTCCAGGCTCACTTCCTCCAGGAAGCCACCCAAAATCTCTCTCTCCTCAGAGTCCAGCACACATGTAATTTCTTGTGGTCCCAGATTTATACCAGTTCGGTACACAGTGAGTTTTCATGATGAGTCCCTGATGTAAAGAATAGAATCCCTGGGACATTGCACTGTACACCAGAAATTGACACATTGTAACTGTACTTCAACTAAAATAATAATAATAATAATAATAATAATTAATAATAATAATAATAGTAATAAATTTTTGCTTTGAAATTGTAAAAACGCACTGCCTATATTGGTGTCTATTAGTATTAATAACAGACTCAGTCCAGGGCTTACCCTCCCCACCACACAGTTGTTGGACATATTAATGGCTCTTTAATTTCCTCTTGGTTGTGACAGTTTCTCAGACTGTCCTTGCTTTTGATGACTTTGGTGATTTTGAGGAGGACTGGTCAGGCGTTCTGTAGAATGTCCCTCGATCAGGATGTTTTTGTCTCTCAACTTGATTTCAAGCCCTTTAGAACCACCTGGGCAGGTAAGAGAGGGAGTCTGTGTCCAGGGCAAGTGAGGAGCCGGGGCAGGTGGGTTAAGCCGTACGTTGGGGGATCACATGGGCTGTTCAGAAACCAGCCCTGGCATCCTCGCTCTGGAAGTGCTGGCCTGATGTTTCTCTCAGCTTTGCCTCTTGTAGGAGGTTCAGCCTCCAGCAAGGATGGGTCCAAGAAGGAGAGAATCTTAGCTTGGGATTGGATACTCCAGAGGACTAGCTCTGCTCTCATTCCCCCGGAGCCAGTCTGAGGGACAGGCTTCTGCTCCAAGCCAGCTACAGTGGGTCCATGGGAACCAATGGGACTGAGGATCCTGGGGCTTATGAGAAGTTGCCTTGACAACCCATCCTTCCAGGTGTGGGGGAGAGAGGGTGAGTGCCTGTGCGAGTTCCAAAAAGGACAGGATTCTAGCTGAGCTGCCTCTAAGGGTGTTGTCATCTTTATCCTCCCTCGGGCCCCTTCATTATGCCGCTTCTTAGCCTCAAGCCTCGGTTCCAGCCACTCCTAGGACTCAGCTCCGGTGAAAAGGAGGCCACCACTGGGCACTGAAATGTGTGGGTTTGACAGAGCTGGCAGGCAGACACAGCGTGCTAAATCCAGTGGACCATTCGAGATGTCTAGACAGGAAGCCAGGCTGGGAGAAAAGCAAGGCCACGCCCCTCAGGCTAGAGCCTGGAGGCGGCCGGGCGGGAGCTCAGAGGACAGGTCCCCGGGGGCCCGAGTGCCAGCTCCCCACACAACCCTGTGGAAGTGAACGGCGTGCCTTGTCCCAGCACAAGGGCAGCAGGGGTGTGCCAGGTGGAGCGGATGTACAGTCAGAGATGCTCAGGTGAAAGCTGTCCACCCTGACCTTGAGGCTGGGGTGGGGAGAGTGGACCCGGCACCAGGGCTTCAGGCTCTCATCCCAGAGCCAGTAGTGGGTATGCACTGAACACCCCCTGACATCCAAGCGGGGAGAGTGCGGGGAGCAGAGAGCCAGCCAGGGTCCAGCACCACGACCTTGCACGACTTAGCCCTTCTCTCAGATTCCCCGTTTGTAAAACGGCGCTAGTCATCCACCTGCTCTACCCGCTTTGGGGGTCATTCTGAGGTGCAGGTGAAATGACAGATGGGGAAAGACTTGTGTAAAGTGCTTGGCAAGCGCGACAATCACGAGTGATGTTTCTATCGGAAGCTTCAAGGCTGTGGAGATACTCAGCTCCACTGAAATGGTAGACTTGGCTTCTTCTGGCTGGCAATCACTGAGTTGGTTAGATTTTACGGGTCATTTAGGACACCCATCTCGTCCTTGAGAAAAGCTAGATGGTTCTGTGACCTTCCAAGGTCCCGAAACAATTTAGTATCTGAGCTGAGCCTGCAGCCCCAGGCTCCTGACTCCCAGCGGGGACCAGTGCATCGGACGGCGCTGCCTCTCTGCCAGGACCCATTCCTCCAGCGCTGAACATCCACACCCCACCTCCACACCAAGAACCCGTCCCGATCGCCGTCATTTGCACACCCACTCTCAACAGCTTATCCTATAAGCAGACACCCATGCCAGATTCTGGGATCTTTAAGGAAATACAGAAGAGTGAAAGACACAACAGAAAGATGATAAGCAAGTGTCCCTCGGGAGCTCTGCCAGGGCGGGATGCCTGAAACTCCCACCCTCAATCTGTTCACCAACCTGTTTCTCTCCCCATTCAAGCTGCTCCTGAAAGCCTCTCTGGGAAGTCTTCCCAGATCAACTAAGCTACTGGCAGCTTCCGTGAGTTGGCCCTGTCTGAACCTAGCAACTTCCCTGAGTGTCACTCACCCACCTTCCATCTCAGTGGGCACTTAGCCTTGCCCTCTGCTCCCAGCCGCTGGGCCAAGCTCTCGCCTCCTCTCCTGGCTTCCATGCAAGAACGCTTCCCGGTCCCTGCCGCTCCCCAAACTGCCTTAATCCCAGGCATGCACTTGACATATATTTGATGTTGATACCGTGTTATCTCTCGATGTATTCGCCTCCTGCTTTTATTTGGTCACAAGCCTGCCCTCTCCTTATTTCTTCACATCTGTGTTGTTGGTCTGAGACACTGACAACACAGGGGATCTCATTATTAAGGAGCAAGAATTGCTGGTCTCCGCTCTTTGATTCAATCAGGAGGTGACTTCGTGCTTTAAACAGGTCTGAATTCCATGTCCCATCAGTCTAAGCCACAAAGCTGAAATCCTGCTAGCCAGTCTCTTTACTCATGAGTGCAAATCTGTCTCTGATTTTTTTTTTGCAAATCCAAACTACTGGACATACAGTCAAATCCATCATTTTCTCCCTCAGACTTTCTACTTTCTTGACCTTTTACTATCTAATGATAGTGTTGTTTAAAAGGAGGCTGCAGAATTCCTACCAGCGCATAAATGGAGGGGAAGTAGAGTACAGACAAACATAACTTACCGCTGAATGATGTAAGGATAAATGTCTCTAGGTAACACCATCTCTGAATGAGGCACAAAAATCTTAAAACATCCATTGCCATCGGAGAGAGATTTTCATTATATACCTTTTTCTACCTTTTGAACTTTTCAAACTTTTTTTGTAATGAGTCATTTCATATGTTCAAAGAACATGTGAAATCAATGTATATATTGAGGTACGACATTAAATAATTCTGCCTGGTGGGTAGAATATCATCCATGGCAAAAAATGGAACATTACAATAAGGCTGAAACGTCCTCCTTCACTTCCCTGATTCCACAGAGGTAACTGCCATCCCCTTACCCTCAACTGTGTCTACCTCCAGAGTTTCATCATAAATGCACATACCCCTACGTGGTATCTGCCTTCACTCGACTTGTTTGGAACTTTATAAAGATGGTGTCAAACCGTATGTATTTTTCTGTGATGAGCAAATTTCTCTCACCACCAAGTTCTGTGATTCATCCAGCCTGATGCTTGATTCACAGGTTTTCGTTGTTAGTTACCATTCCACTGAGTGAATACGCCCACTTTATTTATCCTTTTTCCTAGTGTTAGGTGTTGAATTATTTCCCGTTTGCAGCTATGAACTTTCTACGCCTGTCTCGTGTGCACACGTGCAACAGTAATCTAGTCTTTGATCCTGGCGGTGGTGCTGCTGGGTCAACAGGTAGATATACCTTCAACTCAGTGACCATTTACCAAATGGTTTCCAACAGAATTATACCGATTTACAGTGTCACCTGCAGCATAAAGGGTTTTTGTGTCTCTGCATTCTCACCGGCACTTGGTATTAACAGATTAATTTTTTTTTTGCCAATCTAGTGTATGTAAAATGGCACCATAGTATGATCTTAATTTACATCTCCCTGGTTACTGGCGACACTGAGAGCATCTTATGGTAACTGTCCATGCACGTTTCCTCTTCCATGACTTTCTGATTTTTGTGTGTGTGTGCTTATTTCTTTTTTGGGGGAAAGGTAATTAGCTTTATTTGTTTATTTATTTTAATGGAGGGACTGGGGATTGAACTCAGGCTAAGCACGCACTCTACCACTGAGCTATGCCATCCCTGGACTTTCTGAATTTTGAACCATGGGAAAACATTACCTATTCAAAAAGATATATTTATTAAAATGGGCCTGCACTATCTCATCTCTCCTATGCAAAGGACTCCATGACTCTCCCCCCAAAGCATGCAAATACTATCTCTGAAAAGTGTCACAATAAATAAAGTTGTTAACGATATATGGTGAGTGTTACGGGCTAAATTGTAAACCCCCCAAAATTCATATATTGAAGCCCTAACTCCCAGTACCTTAAAATGTAACCGTATTTGGAGATAAGGTCTTTAAGGAGGTGATTATGTTAAAACGAAGTCTATAAAATGCAGCCTAGTCCAATATGACTTATGTCCTTATGAGAAAAGGAGATTAAGACACAAACGACACAGACCAAGGGATGACCGCTGGGGCACCCAGCCAAGGAGAGAGGCCTCAGAAGGATCAAACCTGCCAGCATGTTGACCCTGGGCTTCCAGCCTCCAGGATGGTGAGAAAATAATTCATTTCTGTTGTTTTAACCACCCGGTCTGTGGTACCTGGTCCTGGCAGCCCGAGCAGGCTAACACAGTGAACGCACTACATTCACACAGTGCTTTCACATTCTATTTCATTCACTCATTTATCATCAAATATTGATGGAGCACATCCTTGGTCTGAGGGCACACTTCATTGATAAATCCTCCCTGCCATCTTTCGAGTCAGGAATAACGATCCCTGGCTTTAAAATGAGGGAACTGAAGTCACCGAATCTGGGTGAGCACAGAGGGGACAACCAGAACGGCCAAGGAACTCAAGACAGCATGTGAGGGGCCAGAGAAGACTCAGGCAGATGAGATCCTCCTCTTTAAATACAAAAGGACTGTCATGTGGGAGGCGGAAGTCCATTTTTCTTTACGGCCCTAAGGGGTAGAAATACAATGAATAGGAAGAAACATCAGGAAAGCAAACTGCACTTGAACAGAAAGAAAAACATTATCACAGTTGGAATTGTCTTAAAGATGCAGCAAGAAGTTTTAAATGTAGTGAGTTGTTCCCGCAGAAGCTGGACAACCATTTTATGAGGGATGGAGGGGGGCGGAGTGAGGATCAAGCTTCAGGTGTGCGGTTGGAGGACATGACTTTGAAGGTCCATCTCGTCCAGAGGGTCAGTGATGTCTCTGAGACCAGGTGATGGACCAGAAAGAGAGCCTGTCTTCTGGATTCTGATTCTCCAGTCTTTCCAGCAAGCCAAGATGCCTCTAAACAGATTAGTGGCTGGACAAATGAGTTCTAAGGATGAGAGCCTTCACGGAGCAGCCTGGGGACAGGACACAGCCACAGGGAGTCTACAGCTTCTGAAATGACAGAATTCCTCACTTACTCACGTTCCCCTTTTCAGAAGTCTTGATTCCGGCCCGGTAGGTAGCAGGAAGCAGTTCTGAGAACCAACTAAGCACTAGTGCTTTCGTGTGCCTTTATCCTTACGTCATCTTGACATCAGCTCCAGCTGTATTATCATTCTTCCTCTCCACTTTACAGATGTGGAAGCTGAGTCCCCAAAGAGGCTGGGCCACTGACCAAATCCACAAAGCTAAATCACAGCCATGACCTTGACCAAGTTCCCCACGTCCGTATTAGAGCCAAAGCCTGCCCGATTCCAAAATCCATCACATCTTGTAACCTAATGGGTATCGGAATGCAAAAAAATGACATTTTATTTCTGTAACTCCAGACTATCGCCTTTGAGTACCAAACCCAGGAAAAACAAGTTGTCTTGAATAGCACTTATATGCCAGGGGGCGGGGGGCGGGCACTTCTTCGGATTCTCTGATTGGACAAGGGACACTGTCGGCCTCGGGTAGAGTGGGTGCTCCTCTGTAATGAAGTTCTCGCCTGACTTATTGAGGCTTTCCTTCTGCAGTGAGTGTTCTCGCCTTCTTCCCTCTCTGAACGCTTTAATTCCGGGAGGTGGTAAAAGTCCCACTTCCGGCAGAATCTCTCCCCAGGGAAGGCTGTACCACCGGCCACAGCCACCGCACAAAGACCTGAATGGGCCCATTTCAAGCTGAATGATCTATTCAGTCCTTATTGATCTGCAAACTGGGCTGAGAGCCCTTTAAGCTGGCGGCGAAGGAGGCAGCCGGAATAGGGAGCGCTCTTCTTTTCTACTTTTTTTTTTTTAAACCCCAAGGCAAAATGCAACTTCTGTGTTCATCTGAGCCCCACCCTCCTTGGTCAAGACAAATAAACAGAAAGCTGGCCGTGGTCCCCCCAGAGACTAACAACGCGAGCGAGGGGATATGGATTCTTGTTTCTGCCTAGGAGCTGGAGGGAACCCACTCCCCAATTCAGGAGTCTGCTAAGGAGAGGAAGCTGGAAGTTTCCAGAACAGGAAGGAGCCTTCCCATTCCATACAAGACTTTTTCCAACTTCCAGGGGCTTCAAGCTCCTTCCTCCATGTCTGGAAGCATCAGAACCTAAGTCCTTCCCAGGGTAGCCTTGTCCTGGGACTGATGGAGCCTCTTTAAGCTCCAGGGTTTCCTCGAACTAGGGTATCCTCTCTCATCTCAAGCTTGGCTTTAAGCATCCTTCCGTCCGATCCTCCCCTCCCCTCCCCCACCTCCCAGTTCCAGTCTGCCTCATTATTCAAGCGATCTGACCTTCCAGGAACTCAGAACAGAGTGTGTTGCATTGTTATCAATAATAGACCCAAAGGGGTGGAGAGTCACAGAGCAAAGAGGAGAAACTGCGTTTTCCCCTCAGGAAGTTTCATTGAGGTCAGGTGAGTACAAGGGGAAGCCAGGTAAATACAGAATTTATGAGCCAGTGAGCCGCTCAGCGCACCCCTCACACAGGTCCATGGGTCGGACCTGGCAGCACGGCTACGGGTGCATTTGATTTCTGCCTTTTAAGGATGACTTTATGGAGGAGGCTGGTCTCAGCCATACGAAGGGGAGGGCCGGGCTGCTGTCTGCTTCATAAGCGGGGAGGAGGGACTCCATGCAAAGGAGCAAATGCAGGGTTGGTGGCAATTGGTTATAAGAGAGGGGCTGAGGCTCTAATGCCACAACCGGAGATGGGGAGGTCATCAGACTTGCAGGGACCTCACAGCGTTCGTCACACCTTCCAGGGCCCACGTAGGTAGCAGGAAGCAGTTTTGAGAACCAACACCTACCTGCCGTGTGACCTCAGACAGGTCCCTTGAGCTTCTTGGGCCTCAGTTTCCCAACTTCCACTAGGAAAAGGTTGGATCTGATCCCCAATTTTGGTCCAGCCCAATTTACTAAAAGTTGACAAAAACGTTTTACATTGCCAAAGCAGAATATTTTTAAAACACCACCATCTCCTCTCACTATCAGTTAAAAAAAGAAAAGCACATTTCAGTACTAAAAAAGGAGGAGAGACACCATCTTAGGCTATGAAGGAGAGTCCTTTAAAGAAAGATGGAAAAATCTTCTATTGATCTTTCTTTTCTCATTTCAGTGCAGACTCTTGAAAGCTTCATCACAGAGGGAAACCAACTCAAGAAACTGGGAACTTCCTAGCTTCCGAGCTCCTAAGATCCCATGATCTGAAACCCAGCTGGGCAAATCACCCAGCCTCCCTTTGACCCATGCTTGGCGCTTTCCAAAGCATGAAGAACAGTGATGCTAGCGGATGATGGCTGCTACCTCCCGGTGGGTGACCCCTGATACCTGGGATGCGAGGACCATTGCACTCATTTAACCATCCTTTTCCTCCTGTCCCCTGATGAGCAAAGGAAGCCTCCTCTGGAGGTTCTGTCACTGTGACAGGGCCTGGCGGGTGCTGCCAGCAGAAAGGTGGGAGGAGCCTCCTTCCTTCATCCACCGCAGAGAGGAAGTCACTCGGCAGCGTAAGCTGCATCTCACTCAACCTGGACGCCCTTGCAGTACCTGTATGTAAAGTCTTCCTATTAATGGACACTGGATTTAATGTTTGCACTCCGAGGTCCAGAGATTCCACTGGTTGGTTTTGAGCAGTGTTAATAAACCGACCCCCGAGGAGGCGAGCACCAGATCAGCCAGGAGGCAGGAAGGTGCTCTTCCCTGGAAGTGTCATCCTAGTAACAGAAAGAATTTGGGGAACAGCTCCCCACGTGGCCCCAGGAGCCTGGACCCGCAGAAGGACAGGAGCCTGAGCCATACGGACGATCTGGTGGAACCCTTGTCTGGAGACCACGTGGCCCATGTGATGGCCCCTGACGAGCCCCTTCTGGAGTCCCACAATGGCCCCGCAGCCAGGCTCTCTGTCTTCTCCCGGCAGTGACAGCAGCTGAGCAGCAACCTCCTCCCTCGCCCCCCCCACCCCCCACATTTCTCTCCCCTCTCTTCCTTCCTTGCTGTGCTTGTCTTGGAGCTACTTTAATTCTCCTGTTCCCTTCGGACCTCTTCCTTCCCCTCCACACCCCCTACTTCCGTTCTGTCTTCCGTTCTGTCCTCTTAGACACAAGATCACCCTTCCCCATGCCACGTGGCCGCTCCTGGATCTCACAGCTGGACGGCTGCTCTTCCTGGCACAGACCTTACTTCCTTCCCTGCACCTCCACCCTAAGGAGGCTGTTTTCTCCTGCTTTTGCCGCTGGGAGTGTGGGGGAGTCAGCAAGGTTTAGTGATTGAAAAGAAAAAGCACCTGAAATGTAAGTGAATTGTAAGCACTGCCACCCCTCCCAACAAAGTCGTCCCCCTCCCCCTCCGCCCTGCACGAGCCAAACAGCTTCTTTTCTTTGCCATGAAGGAGAATCGGAAAGATCTGATCCAGAAAGTGTCTTCTTGCTCCCACTTCCTCTATCTGCATTGAAAGAGGCTACATACAGCCACAGCCGACCCAGCCCTGGGCACGAGATCCCATCAGGGCATCCCCTGGGTGCCATCCCCGAAGCCTGGCTGGGGGGCTTGGGGCTTCCAATGAGTCTATAAGATGCCCCACTGCTGGGGAGGGTCAGCCCCTGCCCCTGCTGGCTTTCATTCACCTTTCACCCTCCCCCTGCACGCCCCACCCTCCCCTACTCCCCATAGGAAATAGACCCTAGGAAAAATCAGCCTTGATGAATAGGGAGGACTGAGTTCTGTGTTTTGCAAGACGTGGTCAGGAAATGCTGAGGGTCCTCCTTAGTTTGCAAGTGGACTGATTCCCTTGAGAAGGATAATACAATTGAGGAGGGATTGAAAGGGACCTCCTGAAAGACGAAGGTCGGCAGGTCCTGTCCAGGAGGAGAGAAGTGAGGCAGAGGGCAGGAGCCGGGGCTGGGAACATTGTGGACACTCCATAAATCTTCAGCTTGACCTCATTCATTGGAAACCTGGCTGTCAGGCACAGAGAGATGGAGACTGTGAGGCCAGAGAGAGAGAGAGAGAGAGAGAGAGAGAGAGTGATGGCCAAGGAGTTTACTGAGAAAAAGGAATCTGAGAATCACCAGTCTGTTTCCTTCTCCTTAATCGCTCACCTTTTTATTCTCAGCTACAATCGCTTCCTCTTTGACATCCGTCTTTATGAAACCTGGGCGCTGTGGGTAATTTCAGGATGAAGTGCTGAGCGGGGCTGGGGCAGATGAAGACCCCTGATGGTGGTCAGCGAGAGGAAGGAAGGCAAAGGGAGCAGGAAGCCCCTGCCTCTTTAGACCCAAAAATGGGACAAATCTGGGTGATGGCTTTAGCATCCCTCAGTGGGGTGGCTTGATTTCTACCCGCCACCTGTCTGAATTTTGAGCTAGAGCCTTGTTCAGCCCTCCTGGCTCAGTGATACTCCTGATACCCTGTACAGTAGCTCAGGTAAAGGCTGTCCACATCTAATGAACACCTACTATGTGTCAGGCTCCATGTGCAGGATTTTAGATGAAATTTTTTTAACATCCTCACAACCCTATACACCCATTTTACAGTTGGGAAAATAGAGGCCCAGAGAGGCTGCTAAGCTTGCCAAGGTGACAAAACAAAACATCTGTATACCGGATACACCAATGCTTCCCTCGCCCCAGGGGAATATTGGAAAGTCAGCGAAGCAAAAGCCTAGGAGAGCTCTGTTTCTCCTGTAGTTTTGATTAAGGCTACAGAAAGTCTCATTGAGATCCTCCAACGGGCTTTAAGAGTTTTAATAAAAGGCCACCTGAAGCAGAAACAGGAAAAGGAGGGCAGGGAGGGGGCCTGACAGCTCAGCAGTCGCAGGACAAAGCGCCTTCATCCAGGGCAGGGGCGACTCAACCTGCTGTCTGGATCAAGCCGGGTGTTGGTCCCCCGTCCCAGTGTGTTCCCAGCAATTCTCTACCTGTCATCAATCCTCTAGGTTTTTTGCTGCCACCAACACATGATAATCTGATCTGGAAGGGAAAAAAGGGAGTGGAGTATCTGTAGAAACAAACATCATCAAATGTCCTGGCTCCCTTCCCGGCACTTCAATAAAAATGCAGGAAGGAAGAAATCACAGAGCTGAGCCCCGCAGTGGCTAGTCTCCCTGAGTCTCCATTAAGTCATTAAGAGAGGACTTTGTAGCGTCAACGTGGATGGCCAGGGTGCTGCCAAGGAAGGCGGCCCTCCTGGCAGGGGGACAGGCTCGGTGACAGACAGGGACACACAGTCTGAGTTGGGGACTCATGTTCCTGATGTTCCCTTCCTTCCCCCCAGATTCAGCTGTTTGCCATGACAGACCGTCTTACTGGTTGTTTTCATGACGCTGACTGCACGTAAGACTTGGGTTTGGAATCACACTGTTAAGCACAGCTCTCATTGGGACAACTAGTAACCCTTGGGAGGGTGGGAGGTGGGAGGCAGGGGATACGCTTCTGGGATCTTTTATAGAAGTGAGAAAACTCTCCGGTCAAACAAGAGTTTCTGACACTGGCAGCAAAGTAAAAGACCAGATCATTTCTCTAATCAGAACACTGTCCCCTGCTCCTCTTCTCAAAACTCTGAAAGACTGACGGAGACAGGATTATAAGTGGTTGGGGGTGGGGGTATGGGAAAAGATTAAAATGAAAAATAAACTTGAAACATACCTAGCAGAAAGTGCATTTGATTTGAAAGATTCTTTCCATCTCAATTCTCTGTGGGCCTATTCATAACAGAGATATGGTTACTTAAAATACAGTTTCTGCCCTGGCTGGTTGAGTCTCTTTTAAAATGCCTCCATGTTCTCCCCTAGCTCCTGCTTCAGCATTAATTCATAATTCCTGAACACCTCCCGCAGGACCAGCTGAACTTAAGCAGAGCGATTCTGAAACCTAGTGACACCCCTACGTGACACGGAGACTTGGGCCCACAGGTGTCAGATTTCAGCTCTTTTTTTTCCTACCACCCTACTCCCTGCCCCTGACACACACACACAGTCACGAGATCCCACAAGGCAAAACTGTTTTAGGAAAAAAAAATGGCCTGGTATTGCTTCAAGCAGATTAGTAACAAGTTCTCTTTAAAATACATACTCAGGCTGTTACAATTATGTTTGGTGTGGTTTAAACTTTTTTTCTTAATAATTGAATTTTTAAAGAAAGAGCGATTTTCAAGTCCCTTCTGGAGACACTGCTGAATCAGGAGCAGCTTCTTTTCCCAAGATGGGATGGCTGGCAGTGAAGACTCTGGAGTCAGACTGTCTGGATCAGTAACCTTGCTTTCCTAGGTGGAGCTGGCCTCCCCAAGTCTCAGTCTTCTCATCTATGAAATGAGCGCTAAGAGTCAACAATGAGCTAACAATGCTCATCTCATTGTTGTGGGGTTTAAAGGCACTGACATCATTTAGCAAACGTAAAAGCATTTAGCAAGGTGTCTGCATGGCAAGCATTCATTAAATCCTAGCTGTTGGGGCCTCCAAACAAAACATTTGTTTAAAGCCTTAAGCAGAGAGATGGAACCTAACACTGCTATTTGCATTTTCTAACACCTCTTAGGAAATAAGCTGACATGCTTGGAGACCAATCAAACAAGTGGCTTTAGGAACCCAGTGGTGAATTTTTTAGCCTCTACCTAGCCTGAGAGAGAAACTTCCTGAAAGATGGAACACCGACCCAGATTGCTTCCTAGTTCGGCTTCAGAAATCCACCCCCGCTGCTGACCAAAGGCTCGGATGAGCTGCAGGGCGCTGCGGGCGACACCTGGCTTCTGACTCTGGCAGGCCTCCCCGGGGCCCTGCGCTGGCTGGCATCAGGGAGAGCAGGTTTCAGGAAAGACTCAGGGCCAGAGGGATCTCCAGAACTTCCTGAAACCAATGCATTGTCTGGTCAACTGTGATGTCAGAAATTGGCTTTCGTGAGGGGCCATTTTGCAGGGTGGCTGGGATTGTGGCCACTGCGGGTGAGGGATTAAGAGCGTCTGTGACAGCCTGAGAGTGAACGGCCACTTAAGTGGTGTCCAAATGGACATGCGTTGGCAAGACGTGTCTTCCTGATCGCTTTTCCTCCCTTAAGATGAAATCATAGTGCTCACTGTAAGTTTGCATTTCCTACATATGCAATAATAATAATTTTATTATGGTAATATTTATTATTATTACAGTCATTTTGCTGATCATAAAAGTGGTACACAGTCAGGGGCGGGAGAAGGTGCTGCCTCCTCTGGGCAGATATAACGGCAGCATTGCACAGAATTTCAGTCACTGAAACACACGCCCTGGACGCAACCTGCTCAACCACACAGATGACCCTGTAAACACACTCCTTGCAGAAACTTCAAACGCTCCAGAGGTATGTAAAAAAGAGAGTGTAAGCCTCCTGTCATCACATTGCAGAGAAAACCACTATTAGCTGTTTGGTGAACAGAAATTTGTTTCGTTTTAAACAGAATAGTGACATCCAACTAGGGAGGAAAACAGGCACATGACGAAATTTTTAAACAGGGCCAAAAAGGATAGCTTGAAAGTCCCCTTCACATATCTGACCTCCTAGGCATTCAATTCACCTGTTATGCGTGTGTGTGTGTGTGTGTGAGATTCCTTCCACGTAATCTACACATAAAGTAGGTATCGGCATGTGTAAGTGTGTGTGTGCCCCTCTGGTTTTTTTTCACCCAAGTGATCTGTTACATTTATAGTGCTCGTTCCTTTCCATATGGATCCATCTTATTCCTTTTAACAGATGAACAACTTTGCATTTACAGATGTACCATGATTTATTTCACCCGGTCCCCTGTGGAAGAGTCCGGTGGTGAATTAGTACATTGTTGTCAGTGTTCTGCAGCCACAAGGCTGCAATGATTATCATTGTATATATATATATATGTATTTTATACATAGTCTTTCTACATGTATGCAAGGACATCTGTATATTAATTCCTAGAAGAAGAATTGTTAGGTCAAAGAGTATGTAAAGTATATACTTATTAAATGTTGATAAATATGACATGGCCCCCAAGGGTAACCAATCAGCACTCCTGCCAACAAGGGTTTGGGGTGCCCATTTCCCCACACCCTCACCAACACCTTTATCTTCCCAGCTTTTAAAATGCACAGCTAGGGGGTGGGGGTATAGCTTAGTGGTAGAGCACCTATGTGCTCGTCATGCACGAGGACCTGGGTTCAATCCCCAATGCCTCCATTAAGGGAAAAATTAAAATTTTTTTAAATAATAAAATGCATATCTATCTTTCCTAACCTACCTGGGAGAACACTATTTTTAAATTCTCTTCCTCTCTGACCTCATCCATCCCGATATCACCAAAAGTTCTTAA
This sequence comes from Camelus bactrianus, assembly GCF_048773025.1. Taxonomy (NCBI): domain Eukaryota; kingdom Metazoa; phylum Chordata; class Mammalia; order Artiodactyla; family Camelidae; genus Camelus; species Camelus bactrianus. Next base: position 29,963,505 of record NC_133564.1, on the reverse strand, counting down.
CAACCCAGGAGGGGTCATCTGCAACTTTGTTTGCATATCCCTGGATGGAATCCATTTCAAAGTGGAACTCTTGAGGCTCCCAGTCTAACCCTGCAACTTTGATCTCTGTCCCTGGGCAGGGCAGAAGCCTCAGGAACGGGGGGTTCTCTACTCCTGGGGAGTCCTCAGAAATGCAAATTGTCCACTGTTGGGCCACTGTCTCCTCTGTCACCTCTCCAGCCCCCTGCACCGTGCTTTGGATGGGCAGCTTTTACTGGGCAAGTGAGGGTTTGTGAGTCCGGGTCAGAAAAAGGGGAGAGTTTAGGGAGCTCTGAAGAAGAGCAGAGGACGAAAGGCCAGCCAGTTTGCTGTCAGTGTCCTGAAAGGAGTCTGAAACCTAGACCAGGGACCATGGCTGTTGTGACTGCCAAGATTTTATAAGCCACGTTTACTTCTCCACGCGTGTTCATGTTATTTTTCTTCTTGTTTCGCAGTTAGATCTGTAAGAAAGAGGGCTGCTTATCTTTAACGGTTCAACAAGGAAGGGGGAGATTTGTGGGAAAAATATATCCTTTCCTGTAGATACCAGGGGATAGAGAATCTGAGCATGGTGATGACTGACGGCAACACCACAAAGATACCTGGAGAAAAAAGACTCCAAAAGGGGTGTTCCTGGGCTAAAATATAAGAACAGGGCACTTACTGAGCACTTACTCCATGCCAAGCAGTGGGTTCATCTCTTCAGTGCAAGATAATACGGAAGCTTCAACACCCCCGCACGTTCTCTCCAGTCTTGCCTTCCTCAATTATCCTGGAGGAGTTTGTGGAGTTTCACATGCTGTCAGTTTTCACGATTCTTGGGCACTACTCCCCTGAGTCGTCTCCTCTCCTGATGCCTTCTCCCCAAACACCCTGCAGGTGCCCCTGGTCTCCCCCCCGCAAGACTGTCAGCTCCCAGAGGCTGCAGCCTCGTCTCTTTCATCTTGGGGTCCACGCTGCCCGGCACAGTGTCTGCCCCACGAGCCATGTCCCCTGCCTCCCGCCCCAGTGCTCGATGAGTCAGTGTTGCACTAGGGCCAGAGGAGGTGCGCTACCACTCCCGCCAGCTCCCTGTCCCACCCCCAGTTGGTAGGAGAGAGTGAAATGTTATTTACAGAAACACCAAGCCAAACAAGACCCTCCCTCCCCCCTGATAGGCTGAAGCTGTGCTGAGAACAGCCAGGGGTCACCAAATGGCAGCCAGATGGTGACTGCCACTCCCTAACTCCAGGGGCCTGGGGCAAAAGGCCCACCTGCTCCCAGGGACCTGGGAACCTCCACTCTGGAGGGAGAAACCCAGGCAGTTCCCTCCTCCTGAGTTCCCCGACCTGCCCCCTGCAGCCAGTCCTCAGTGCCTAGCCTCTGGTGATCCCCACCAGCCTGAGGGACCCCCACAGCAGGCTGGAGCAGCCTTCTGGCCCACCCTTGCCCCAGATGCTTGCCTCCCCCCACTTTTCCCACAACGAAGAGGTGTTAACCCGGCAGGACCAACCCAGGGTAGTGAGGGGCGCTCATTCCTGTTAGGAACAGCTGAGCCCCAAAATAACCTAACTCAGATGGAGCAGGGGAGCCCTGGGAGAGGAGGGCAGCCTTCTCCGTGGAAGAATGCTGAGGGACCTGGAGGAAGAGGGAAGGGATTTTCTGCAGTGTTCCCAAACAAAGAGACCCGATCTTTGGGGAGAGTTCTGTTTCCCTGGGTTTCATTCAGCACCACTCCCCTCCTCACTCAGACGCGCGGGAGGCGACAGGCCCCCAGCTGGTTATCAGGTCCTCGAGCCGTGAGGGCCTTTGTCCCCCTCAGACATCTAGCTGGCAGGGCAAGGGGCCTACACATCGTCCCTGACCCTCCCAGCGCTTTGTTATCTCAGAGGGCAGATCACATTTCTGGGTGGAGAGGCAAGGTGCCAGGACGGAGGCAGGACGGAGCAGGACGGAGGCAGCAGAGTGGCTGTCTGACCCCCTCGGCCTGGAGCGGCTCATGGTTGCCCTGGGGAGGCTCTCCCTCCACTGGCCCGGGGCCTGTCCTGAAGTGGATGGTCTGCATTTCAGGAGGAGGGAGCGGAGAGCAGCACAGAAGGGGAGCTGGGCTGGGAGGAGAGAAGCCGCGAGCTCTCAGTGGAGAAGGCCTGTCTGTGGTCTGTGGACGGCCCTTTCCTTCCCTGGGTTTCTCACCTTCTCTGTGGCGCTGTCTTTGGCTGTTTCCCTGAGACCAGGGGGAGAGAGAACTCACAAGTTGACCACTGGCTCTCGTTCTGGTTTCTTGCTACATCTACAGAGAAAGTCGTTCGGTACCAGGTCAATGCCACTGGACGCCAAATAGACAGGCATTGAGATCCCATTGTTTTTCTGCTTAAATCCAGGACATGTTCTTCAGCCTCGTCTTTTGGGTTCAAGATACTCCTAAAATGCTTCCAAATCAAAAGGCAAAGGGGCTGGATTTAAAACAAACAAACACAAAAATCCTATTCTGAAGAATCAGAGAGAGGAATGGTGAACTATTCTCTTCCAGTCACAAAGTGGGAAAACAGTTGGGTGTTAACATTAAATGCTGGACTGTCCATGGCTTGTCATCCCAGCCATATCCCCTCGAATTGTATTTCTCTTAGGTTTGAAACCAAGTCCACCAACAAGAAGCATGATGGAACACCTCCTGAGTGGACCCCTGAGCTGGGTCAGATCCACAGATGCGATCCTGGCCTCCTGGCCCTAGGACAGTTTAGGAGCTGGTTACCGAGAAAAGGTGAAAATGACAACTAACAAAGTTAAGTATCAAATCAGTGGGATAGACCAGAAGGTCAGTAGGGGCCCCAGGCACTGGGAGAGCTGGGATTGGCTGGGAAGGCCCCTCCAAGAGGGGGAGAGGTGCGAGTTTGGCCTCCTTACAGGCCTGGAATGAGCATTATTTAAAATGAAGGCGGCCTATGGCTGGGCAGCTTATATGAAAGGTTAAATAGAGTTTCATCAGGAGCTGAGGGGTTGAAAGATGAAGGGACAGGCTCATAGGGGAATTAACCCTATAAGCAATGACTGAAGCTCATTTATTCCACAAATATGTGAGTCCCTGCTTTTTATTTCATTTCAAATTTTTCATTCATTCACATATATGTATTTATTTACTCTTCAGTCAATAAACATTTATTGAGCTCCTACTATGTACATGACACTACTATGTGGTGTCACTATTCTTTTACCTGCTAGTCAGATAAAGAAATAACTTGGAGATCCTTTTCTTAAATTGGTTTTTGAGCTTCCACGACCTCGTAGGTTTAAGTAGGGTGAGGATCGGGGAGCAGGTGCTACTGTGAACATACACAGCAACTTTATTTATACCAAAAAGTAACACTTTTGGTGCACTGACGTCTGTTATTTTATTTGATTCTGGTGACAACCTTGTGAGGGAGTCCCAACCAACTGGCGGGAAATGTGTAAACAAGTCGTAATTTTCTTCAGATATATGACTTGTCTAATATCACACAGTATATAAGTAAAGGACCAGAATGGTGGTATCTTTCATACTGAGGGTGGCATACTTCTCAACCTACTGGTGGTCTCCAACCTGGCACCATGCGTGCTGGAGAAAAAAAATAGACTCTTTGCTCCTTCCTGGGACAGCCTGATTCCTTAAGTCTGAGCAGGTCCAAAAATTTGTATCTTTCAGAAGTTCCCCAGAGGGAACCACTAAATTATACCTCTCTGCGGGAGGACCAGGGGAAAGGGCATTTTAGCCACTTTTTCTTGGGTTCCAGAGAGTACTGGCGTGTGAGCTGGATGGGCTCTGATTAATTTCCAAACCAATAGCACCTCCCAACTTCTCTTGCTCCCTTGTTGCTTCCAGAACCTTCCCTGATGGCTGAAGGCTTCTGGAGGCCAAGAACGGTGCTGTAGAATTTACAAGACCAAGCTCCCGCAGGACCACAAAACCCGGACTGTTTGGCTGGGAGAAGTGAGATGGAAGAGAAGGGTCTCAGGAGGAGAATAAATACAGCTTCTCATGAATAAAAACAGCTTGGATTTATTGAGTAACTATGTACCAGGCCCTCATTTAATTCTCAACTCTATATGGAAAGTATTATTAGCTCCCTTTTACAGATGAGAAAACTGAGATGTAAAGAGAGAACATCGTTTCCCCGAGGCAGAGAGTCAGACTCCAAAGCCCGTGCTACCATGGGCAACCCCAGGACACAGCGTCTCCCCACCTCACCCCCAGTTGCTCATCTGTCCCCGCCCGAAATTCGGGCGCCCCTCTGGGGGTGCTCAGATGGGAGACATGCGCGCCAGAGGAGGTCAGGCCGCAGAAAAGGAGCAGCGGAGCGCGGGGCCGCTCAGCCCGCTCCCTCTTCTCGGGGGCCGCAGCTCGGGAACTACAAGGCCCAGCAGGCAGCTGCAGGGGGAGGAGGAGGAGGTGGGACCAGCGCGGGCTGGGAGTGAGAGAGCAAGCCCTCGCGCCTCGCCGGCGCACAGCGCTCGGAGCGCTCCTGCGGGCACTGGTGCGGCGGCCTCGGCAGCGGGCGACGGCGAGCGGGAGTGCGAACTCTGGTCCAGCCGCAGCGCGAGAAGGAGCCCGGGCTGTGCCCGGAGCTGGGCGGCGACGTCCGGACCGGACCGACACTCAGCTTAGCGCATTGCGGCGACCTCGCCTTCCCTGGCCGTGAGCGCGCGCCGCAGCTGGAAGAGCGGCGGAGCCCGAGGACTTTTCTCCGGTCCGAGGGGCGCCCCGCGGGGCGCACGGGACCAGTGAGGCAGTCGGGCACGCCTCGGCGCCGGGGCCCCCGCGGGGCCATGGAGCCCGGTCTGCCAGAAGCGTGAGGGCCGCCGCCCGGTGCTGGAGAGGGGGGCCACCGAGTCTGGAGACCCCGGGCGGCGGACAGGAGCCCTCCCACCCGCCCCGCCTCCGGGGCACCAGCTTCGGCTCCATTGTTCCCGCCCGGGCTGGAGGCGCCGAGCCCCGAGCGCCACCGGGAGTCGAGCGCCGGCCGCGGGGCTGTCGCGGCCCCGCCAGGACCCGAGCGGAGCCCGGGGGCGGCGGGCCGGAGCCGGGGGCACGGGCGCTCGCCCGCCCGCACGAGCCACGGCGGACTCTCCAGAGGCGGAACCGCAGCGCCGAGTGAGGTAAGAGCCGCGGCGGCCCCAGATCCGGGGCGGGTTCGGCGTCCCGAGCGGCCCCCGGCGCCCGAGCCTCCCGGCTGCGCGCTCTCCCTGCAGCAGCCCGGTCGGGTCCGGCGCCTCCCTCCGCTCGTTACACGCCCCCCCCCCCCACCTCCGACTCCCTCCCCAGCGCTCGGCGCCCCCCTTTTGTCTCCCCTCCCTTCCCTCCGCTCGCGTCGCCTTCTGCGCCCCCTCCCCGCGCTTGTCCCGCCGCTCCTCCTGCCGCCCAACTTTTCCGCCAACTCGCGCCGGGGAGCTGGCGAGGCGGCGGCGGCTCGGCGGTGAGTCCTGGGAGGGCCGGGGCCGGGGCCGAGGCGGTGGCGGCCCTCGGTTTCCTGGGACTGGGGAGGCAGGCGGGAGCGGGCAGTGAGATGGGGTTGTGTGTGTGTGTATGCGTGTGTTGCATTCCACTCCTCTTTTTAGTCCACTCGTGGGGACTCAGCCCAATCCAGCAGGTAGCTTCGGGTGGAACGTTAAAATCCCGGGGTGTTTCTAAGCCCTTTTCCACCTCTGGGAAAATCTGGAGTCGCGTTTACGGGTGGGAGGGAGGCTGGGGGCCTGAAGAGGGAAGGAAGTGGAGGGGTAGGTTAGCTTCGCTTCGAATAGGTTTTAAGGAGGTGTCGTCACCAAATGGCTGAATCTGCTTTAGTGGAGAGCGAGAAAGAAATTCCCTTTTCCAGAGGCGGTTATCTTCTACTTAGTCCATCTCTGAAAGGGTCGGAAGTTTGGGGAAGGGGAGGGCGCCCAGCGGGTGATGTTAAGCCCCATTATGGGGTCGGGGGGGAGGGGAATGTTCAATTCCAAGCGGGTTCTGGGAGGTGGGGGAAGGGATGAGGGTTTTGTCCGGTGCGGTTCACTCAGGAGCGATGCATGTTGCTTCTCTGGCCCAGAACCCTCTGCCCTCGCTCCCCTTTCCCGTTATGTTTGTGGTTGGGAGAAGAGGGGCTGGCACCCTCATTTGCAGAGGAATTTATTGACGTTGTGGATGGAGTTCATTTAACACATATCCTTTGAAGGCAGCCAGACGCCTTTGGGGTTGGGGGGGGGGAGCGGTGAAGCCTGCTTCTCCTTTCTGGGCCCAGAAGCTTTAGCCCTTTTAAAAGTTTCTGCGGTGTCTTTCTCCCCCAACACTTTCCCCCCTATTTTCCAGATGTAGCCGCCGCATCTGGTTCCGCTTCACCCCACCAGAGTACACCGCAGCCACATTAGCTCTTCTCCCTTCCCCCTCCCCCAGATTAAAGCTGAGATCCTTCAACTTGTCCTTACCACCTCGCTCTTTAAAATTTCTCAAGACTTAGGGATGAGACCTGGGGATTTGGGGAGAAAAGAAGTTACCCTGGATCCCAGGTTCTTAAGGATCTGATGATGGTGGTGCTTTCTGGCTTGTGGAGAAAAGAGGCGTCATAGGAATTGGGGTCAAGGTTTTAGGCAATAGCACATCTGCTAGAGGTGGCCTCTTTGGCCATCGGTCTGACCCGGAACTGGCCCTGACGGACGTTTCTGGAACCAAAGCATTGCTTTTTCGTCCCTTCAGTTACAGCTGGAGCAGCGGGAGCGTCTGACCCTGTCCGGAGCCCGCGCCAGGTCTCCGGCGGTGGCAGTGGCGTCACACGTCCCTTTTCCACCCTCCCTGGAGCGAGCTCGGGGCGCAGCAGCCAGGGGCGAGGGAGGGGGGCCCTGGGGCTGGCCTTCCCTGGGTGTTTTTAAGGGGTTCTTTGGGCTGCAGCTCCCGGAAACTTAAGTGGGGCATTTTACCATGTCAATACTGGGGACAGGTTTGAAAGGGGTTGGATTGTTGAGGGTTTTTTGGTTCTACCCTTTGAGGTAGGAAAGCACCTTCTGCTTCCAAAGTTGCGGGAGGGTGGGGATAGTTGGTCTCTCACCCTCTCCTTCCCAGCCTCTTTCAAATTGAAAACACTTCTCTGGTTTCCTTCTTTGGGCGGTAGTTTGGAGGCTGTAATGAAATCGCACTTTCTCTAGACATGGTAATTAAGGTGACTGTTTCCTCCACAGATGTGCCCTGCCCTTTGCACCTCCGGCCCAGGGCTTTTTTTGGAATCCCATCTAAATTGTAGAACCTTAGCCTTGAGACGGTTGAGCAGAAGTGGCCATTTCCCACTTTGGCCCAGGCTCCCAGTTTCCTCTCTGAGGCTTGTTTAAAAGCTAAGTAGCAGGGCCCCGGGGGACGTGCCTCTGTCTGGCTAATTACCCCCAAGCCTGGGTCAGCTCCCTTCCTTCCAGTGACCGGGGGAGAGCCACTGTGGAGGACCTAGCGACCTTACTGACTGTCTGTCCTCTTGGCCTGTCTCCCTAATGGCTTGTTTACATATTTCCCCCCAGTTGATCGGGAGAGGCTCCAAGGCTGCCACTGACACCCGGAGGAGCGCTGGGTGTTTGGGGACAGGGAGGCTGCGGGGGCCTGGCTCCAGCTGGGATGCCTGTGTACTGCATCGGTGACGAGCTCCTTGAAATATCTGTTGCATTTACTCTTAGTCATAGCTGGGTGTCAGCTTTTTAATGAGGGCCATCCGGGGCGGGGAGCCACTTGGACGGTGTGCTTTCATTGCCTGTGCTCTGACCATGCCCGTAGAAATGCCCATATTGGAGGCAGTTTCACAAATGGGATGTGGGCCAGAGTGGGCACATTTCCTTTGGCTCCAAAGTAGGCAGTCTTGGGTGCTTCTTTTCCTTGGCTCCTCGCCATAGAGGATGTGAGAAAGTTCCGTGAGGCACCCTCAGAATAGCAAGGGAAGCAAACCTCGGGATGAGATGGAGAAGGAATATGGCGGATGCTACGGCCCTACCCATCTTGAGGGGGAGAGGATTGGAACATCCCCAGGCACCCCTAAGCCTGATCCAGCTTTATTCCTGGTGGACCCCAGAGGCCAGGAAAACTGAGTTGAGCATTGAGTAGGTAGACCAAAAAAAGGCCATGGGTTTGCTTTTTGTTGTCTGCTTTTTGTTTGTTTTGGATGTTGACCTGAAACAAGACTCTTCAAAGAGGAAATGTGCTCCTCAGAGCTTGGGGTTGGAGCAGCCTCTGACCGTTTTCTTCTTGCCTCCATGTTTTAAGTCTCTCATCAAAATGGCTGTTAGTTCAGGGCTAGGAAAGTTTGTGCCTGTTGCTCCTGGAGGAAGAGGAGGTAGAGAGAAGTGATTCAAACATCTTGCTCTGGAAGGGCCTCGCATCACTTGAGATGAGTTTAATTTCCACTTGGGAAATACGTCCTGCCTTTGTCTTCCCAAGAGTTTTGTGCAAGGTCTGAGCCAACCAGGGGCTGGTAGGAGTCCAGACATAGAAGATTTAGAGAAGATTCTGGTGTTTCCAGAGAGGATTAAAAACCAGACTTGGGCCAGGATATTTGCTTTTCCCCCTAAGGCCGCATCTCCCTTAAACAGAAATTCTCTCCTCACCACCTCTCCCTGCTTGCAATGAAAGAAGCTATGTTTGGGTTCCAAGTAAAGAGCCCTTGCCTGGGTGAACACCTCCAAGAATATGGTGGTGGTCCACTGGCCCATCCTGTTTTCAGTAGCGAGGATGCCTGGATTATGGTGGAGCAGTTAACTGTTTCACTTATTATCACTCAATTTTTATATACCTCACTCCCGAGGACATTTGGGCACATTTTTACAGGGACTCAAAAATTTTAAATTAGCATTTCCCTTGGACCAACTAGAATTTTGGAAGCTGAGCCGCATACATTTTTTTTTTTCCTTCAGATTTTTGTTAAGTACTTGCCCTTACTCTCAACAGTGAGTAGAGAATGCTCACTTTGGAGAAAGGCGACCATTCCTGTTAAAAAGTTTTATTCCTGTCTAACGGGATTAAAGTTTTGGCATTACTTCTTCACTGCTCAGGAATCAAGATGTTTAGAAAAAGTCCGGGTTGGTACGCTTTCAAATAGAGTTTGGCTAGCTAACAGGGAGTGCGTGATGGTTTTCTCCAGTGTTGTCAACTTCTTTTCTGAAAGCGTTTCTGTATCAGAATCCTATATAGAGATAATATATATAGAGAGAGAGTATAGTCCTTGCTCTTAAGGAGCTTGTGACCCCGTGGTGTTTTGGGAAATTTAGAGGATCCTCAGAAGACCCAACATCCTGTAAAATGTCATACAAGCCACATGGAGTCTCAGATTCTCTAGGAGCTGCGTTTGAAATTAAAAGGGAACAGGTAGACACCTGCACCCCAATGTTCATAGCAGCACTATTAACAATAACCAAGACATGGAAACAGCCTAAATGTCCATCAGCAGATGACTGGATAAAGAAGATGTGGTATATTTATACAATGAAATACTATTCAGCCATAAAAACGACAACTTAACATCATTTGCAGCAACATGGATGTTCCTGGAGAATGTCATTTTAAGTGAAGTAAGCCAGAAAGAGAAAGAAAAATACCACATGAGATTGCTCATATGTGGAATCTGGGGGGAAAAAAAAACATAAATATAAAAGGGAACAGGTGATATTCATTTTCATTAATTACTTTGTTTTGATTTTAATCATATATTTGATTTAGCCCCATATATGCGAAATATTATCATTAGAACATGAAATCGGTCTAAAAAATTATTGGAAGACTTTATATTCTTGCAGGTATTTTTCCTTTCTAGTGTATCCCAGCTCGCACTAGCCACGTTTTAAGTGCTCAGTAGCCTCGAGTGGCCATCGTGTGGGACAGCCAGGTCTAGAGACTAGGGTGTGAAGGCGGATAATGAGAAATGCCTCTGTAAAGGAAGGAGGTTCATGTCTTCCTGTGCCAAGTACTAAAGCCTCCTGAGAGTACTACCAAGAAGTAACTCGAAGCACAATATTTATATATAATTCCTTACATTTGATTAGTGCTTTCGAGACGAGAGAGCAGGTACTGTCACCCACGCTGCCCATTTGATGCTCATAACCCCAGGGGATATAGGCAAGGCAACCATTTTAGGTCCTTCTGAGGACAAGTGGGAAAACTGAGATATCATGTGTCCCCCATCTCCCGCCGTTCCCCAGTGAGGACCTCTGCACCCAGAGGGGAAGCCAGGCTGCCAATCCCAGGAGATGTGACTGATGCCGGGAGCCTGATGGAGCCAGCTGCTGTGTGCACCTGCAAGGCTACAGGTCACATCTGTCAAGCAGTGAAGGAAGGGGACTGTTCCTAAGGGATCTGAAGAATTCATTAATTAGTAGAATGGGAAGGAGGTGGCAGTCCCAGGGGTCCTAGCCAGTGAGTATGTGGACTAGGGGTTCATGTCACTGTGTTTCCTGCAATGGGGTGTGTACCCACTTGCTGCTCATACCAGGAGCGGGTGCCCGGGGGCTGGGTTTTCTGACCATTGTTTGTCTTACAGATGTGGGACTGAGGGCCCAGAGGGGAAAGAGAGGAAGAGACTTTTGCAGGGAAGCTGCCAGATTAGTTTGAAGTGCATTAATCTCAGAGCTGAAAGAGGTCAGCCGGCAGTGAGACCATACCTGGGAGGAGGTGGGCGGGCTTTTCAGGGGCCTCAGGGGCCTCAGGGGCCACAGTGGCCGAGTGCTGGTGGAAGCTGCCTGTCTGCCTGGGCGAACAAGCTTCATCCTCTAAGGATGATAATACCACCCTTTCTCGTTGGACACTAAAAATTCATTCATGACTCTGGCTGCTCCTGTTGGGCTTAGGTTCTAAGTCAGGTGTCGCTTTCTGCCTGCATCTGTTTGGTGTATCCTTGGGAGGAGATGAGATGTGGAATGTGGGTTAGGAGGATGTCCTCTGGCAAGCATTGCGTCTGTCCCCAGCCAGAGATCCTGCCCCATCCTGTGTCCTACATGGTACATCGTGAGCTGCTCCCAAGGGTTTTTCTCTCAAGCAAAGGAATTGAGAATCAAGGCTCACCTGTCACCAGAGTTGCCTCAGATCTGTCCTTATCTATGTGGTTTCCTTGTGGCACAGACACGCCCTTTGGAGGAAATGAGTTCACATCCCACAGAGCTAGGTTTGATCAACCCCTTCATTGCTTCCACCCTGGCCTCCAGCATCGGAAGGCCCAGGTGATGGAGCCACAGGGCTGCTGCTTCCTCGCTGCACGTCCTTGGGCAGAGCACTCAGCCTCTTTGAGTCTCAGTTTCCCTACTGCTTAAAGGGCCAGAAAAATGCCTATCCTGCCCCCAATAAGTTTATAGCAAGGAAGAAACGAAGTTTGACTAGTCCATGCTCGGCACATAGTAGGTCTTCAGTAAATCGTTGATCAATTATGTCTCGTCTAGTCCCTTTCCTAAATTTAGAAAAATGGGAGAGAAGTGTTTACTTCTCCTTTGATTTGAAGTTCTTTTTTTTTTTTTAATGTTAGGAAAGCCTTGGGAGGGAGCTAGCGGCGGTGCCTGCGTCTTCCCACCGGCAGGGTCTTCCCACTGGCAGGGGCCGGTGAGCGTAGCCAGGAACCCGGGGCTTTTCGGCCGGCCGGGACTGACTGACTCACTCACTCACGAGGGGCCCTGTCTGGCTGGGGGGGTGGGGGGAGGCCGGGCCGAGCACCACATTAGGGCATGTTCCGGGGAAGTGGATTCTCTGAATAACTTGGATGGTTCCCTGGTGTATTTAGGACAAAAGCCACCTGGGAGACGGAGGCGGTCACCCCGACTGGAGCCCAAACGGCGCCCAGAAAGTCTCATCACTTGGTACATGCTGAGCAGCAAAGATCTGTGGTTCCCAGAGACCCTGGAGGGTTGTTTTAAATGTTACTAGTCAGGGTCTGAGAAGGATCAAGGGCTGCAGTCTGTGCTCTCCCCCACCCCCCACCGCCCCGGGCGGGCGTGGGCCACCTCTGAGTCAGGGCTCGTGGGAGCCCTCCTTCCTCAGTGCGACCTTTCCCCACTTCTGGATTCATTTCTGTTGGACAGTCCGCCGTCACCTCTCAGCATCGGGGAGGACTGGGTCCGCCTCACGGTTCCACACTCGGAGATCCTTTTTAAGCAGTTGGTGAGACTTGTGTTTGGTAGAACCAGAGGTCCCTGGGAGGCATCCGGATTTAGAGACGAAAAGAATCTTGGAGATGGCTTATTTCAGCTTCCTCATCACACGGGTCCAGGGAGGGTCCGCATCTCGCCCGGTTCCCATTCCCTGGTTTGGGGCTTATTCCATAAGCTTCATCTCTCTCTGTATCCCTCACTGAATGGTTGGGGTGCCCTAGAGGGGGTGAAGTCTTCTCCTGGGGGAGTCATCTGCCCACCCACGTCTCCTAGGGGACTTTCCTGAGGCTGTTCATTTTAGCAGCACAAATGATCTTGGGGCTCATGCCTCGGGAATCTCTGTGACGATTTTCCCAACAAAGGAAACAGTCCCCACTCAGTAAATAGTTGTAGGACTGAATTAACTTACTCCTTTGTCTAATTAAGGCTGATAACCTCAAATTCAGCACTAGGGCAGGACCACAGTTCCCTTCTTTGTTGCCTGAAGGAGTAAGTTATCCTAACTTAGGGTGGCTCTGTGACACGCTTTACCTCTTTCTCTCTGGGCTCCCCACCCCCATGCAGACCCTCCTCACTTCTTGGGTTTTTCTCTCCCCAGGGTCAACTTGCACAGGAGAATCAAGCCCACGGCGGAGTCTCCATGGAGATGTGGAGCCTTGTCCCCGACCTCTAACTGCAGAACTGGGATGTGGAGCTGGAAGTGCCTCCTCCTCTGGGCTGTGCTGGTCACAGCCACGCTCTGCACGGCCAGGCCGGCCCCGACCTTGCCTGAACAAGGTAAGGGCCCGGGCTGCGGGTCAGCCTGGGCTCCACGCCCTCGGAAACAGGGTGGTCTGTGGTCCAGGTCAAACGTGATGTGGCCGACTGGGAAGGCTCCAATCCACGTGGAGCAGAGGGCTCCTGGCCTGGAGGAGAGACTCCCAGGTTCCTTGGGCTGCTTGAGGCCTGGCCATAAACGTCACCAGCTTCATCAGAGGTTGGGTCATGGAGGACACCCATCTGCCAGGAGTGACACAGCCAGGGTGGTTTATACTTTTCTCCTCCTGAAAAAAAGAAAGTCTGATTGGGACCCGAGGGCCAGCTCCCTAACCTGGATGATGTATGAGACGGGGTTGGGTGATGCAGTGGGGAGTGAGTGACCTATGGACTCGAGTTTTGAACGTGAATCGGGTTACAGGGGACGTGGAGGGATGTGGGAGCTCCGTAAAGACCTCTGGCTTCTAGAAGATTATTCCAGACTCACATCTGTGAGGGGCAGATCTCGTGGCCACATGCCCCCCATTGTGTCTTTGTTGACGGAGTCTCATAGGCTGTTTGGAGGCCTGATGAGAGGTTTGCTTTGGGTATGTATTGCTGGAGGAAATGGAAGAGATGGAGAACTGGGGAGCATTATTGGCCGTGGGAGCTGGGAGGGGCCTGCAGTTTATTGGAAATTCGGAGCAATTATTAGTAACAGGAAGGACTCTGCCCATCCCCACCACCCCCCACTCATGGGATTTTCTGGAGTTGGAAAAATAACTTCATGGAGATTACAGGTACAGCACACCTGCTGGCTTTCGAAGGTCTTTAAGAACTAATATTTGGGCATTTCTGCTGCCAAAGGGTAGTGTGACTTGTGACTCAGTGGCTGATGACATAAACAGAGGAGGTAGGCAGGCAGTGGGTAGGGGGCTCAGGTGTGCAGGTGATGTAGTGGCTGCATTTAAAGGGCCATCAGCCTCACTGCCAGGACGTGTTTGAATGACGAATGAGGAGTGCGAATTTTTGTCCACTTGAATGGTGGTGGAGAAGGAGGAGGGAAGGGTGTGTGGACCCTCTAGAATGTGCACTGGCTGGAGCAGGCAGATGCATGTGGCATTCCGTGACAGAACTGAAGGCAAGGCCTGACCTAGAAGTTGATGAAGACCAGAGTAGGAGGGAGCATCTCTGCCCTCAGGGAGTTCACCATCAGGTAGAGGGTGACAAGTACCGGGGCAACTAAATACAAAGTAGACTGTGTTTAAACCACACAGCAGAATTATAACACAGTGCAGTGGGAATGCCAAGGAAGAGGGCATCTGAGATGGTCTAGAGGGATGGGTAGGGGACTGAAAGGGAAATGGAGGGTGTTCCAGGTGGAACAGCATGAGCAAAGGTGCTGAGGCAGGATGTATAAGCTGTATAGAGAACCACCTCCCTGGTGAGCAGGGAGGAAGTAAAGCTTGGATTGAGTTAGTTAGCATATGCAAGACCTTAATGCCCTGCTCTGGAAAATGTGCTTAAATGGGGAGATACTGGGAGTCTTGAAAAGTTCTGAGCCGATAATGACATGATCCAGCTTTCAGATGTCCAGGCAGCTGAGTCTGGATGGATGGGAGGAGGAAGTCAGACGGACCTATGGGTGAATCATGCTCGGGACTTGCTTTGACAAATGACTCAAACACACTAAGCCTTAGTTTGCTTATCTTTAAAACAGGGACAGTGATGCCGGATTAAATGAGATAATCCAGATAAAGCACTTACAAGGGAAATGTTAGTAGTTATTACTGCCTCTACCACTGTTGCTAGACTGACGAGTCAGTTAACTGGTTGTTTTGAATGTCTAGCTTGAGAAAGAAAGGGTAGGGACTCGGGTAAAGGATGTAAAGGAAGGAAAAACGGCAGAGACGCCGTAGAAGTGGAATCTGTGGGGTTGAGTAGGTTGGATGTCAGCTCTGGGGGACCGATGAGAGCAGAGGGGAGTGAGTTCGGGTGGGAGGCTTGTGCGGACTGGATGCAGAAGCTTTGGGTCAGCCAGAGCGTAAGGCGGTGATGAATCCAAAAGCACGGAGCGCCTGGATGACGTTTGAGAATATGAATTTATGGTGGACCCTAAAGCACTTTTTTTTTTAAACTTTCTCTAACAATCCCTTTTGCAGCCCGAGAATGGAGGATGGAGAAAGGGAATAGTAGGTATTGGACTGGCGCACCTGTAAGCAGGAAGGGGGTGTCCAAGGGTCCAAGTGTAAGGCGTTGGGGGAGGAGATGGACATTGAAGCGCCTGGTTGTGCTTGTCTCTGTCCCGATGCACAACCAGGCCCTTCAAGAAGGGAGCTGAGGCAGTGATGGAGGGTGGAGCCAGGGGGCTGGAGGTCTTGCTGAGAACAAAGTACAGGTTCCAGGAAGGGGAAGGACTGGGCAGGAGAGGTGGAGGGGCTATTAGGCTCCGTGGCAATGAAGAGTGAAGTTAGACTACTATTTTTAAAAGCTCAACTTAATTGAGGTAGCATTTACATTCTACAAAGTGCACCAGTTTTCAGTGTACAGTTCGATGTGTTTTGATCAATGTAACGTCCCATGTAAGTACCACCCCAATCAAAATATGGAAGATTTCCATCCATCACCCCCAAAACCTCCCTCGCGCCCTTTGCCGCACTGGACTCAGGCTATCACCAATCTACTTCCCACCACTGTTGGTTAGTTCTGCCTATTCTAGAATTTCCCAGAATGGAATTACATGGTGAACGTGTCTCCATTCACCTGTTGGTGGCCCTTTGGGTTGTTAACACTTCAGGCTGTTATTACGAAAACTCCTGTGAACATTCGAGTACACATCTGTGGGTGTGAGTCTTCCCTGCACTGCCGTGGTTTTAATTTTGGCCCCATTTCTTACCGACTGTTGGCTCTTGGTGGGAAATTTCTCTCTGCGCCTCCATCAAATGTGCTGGTCATGAAAATCTCTCCTAAGGTCATTGCAAATATCAGATGCAAATGACAGAGTCAATGAGCCGTAAGTGGGAGTCCTGCGGGTCCCTTTGCCCACAAGGGGATGCTCTAGTCAGGAGCTTGTTTCCTGGATAGACCCAGAATGTCTTAGGATGCAGAGGTGGAAATCCACCGGACTTGGAGATCGAGTCCCAGGTCCCTGTTTGGTTGTCAGCCCCTCTGGTGGTTTGGTCTCTTCACATTGATGATTCCTTCTGAGCTCTGTGAGAGCAGAACTCAGGCCCCACCATCTTCAGAGAACTGCTGTGAAATCCGTCCTAAGGGAAAGTCTGTCTCCATCCTTTGTAAACTATAAGGTATCTCATAAATGTAAAGTATTCCCTGATTATTAAATAACAATGCTGCTGTTGTCCTCCAGAAAAGGCTACAATTTGGGTGTAAAAGGTTTGCCCAAAAGTTTGAAGCCAACCACCCAAAACCTCTATCACACTGACTGAGAGCTTTTCCCCTTTCGAAAGGCTTTGCTGTGTGTGTGAGTGTGTGAGTGTGTGAGTGTGTGAGTGTGTGTGTGTGTGTGTCTCGGGAGCCCCTCCCCCAGTCTGCAAATGCTCCTCGGGGAGTGGGGAGGGCCTGGAGTTCCTGGCTGTCCTTGGAAAGTTGATTTAATAAGGGTTCCAGGAAAACCAGCCTCCCTCCTTCCCTCCCTTCTCCTTCCCCTTCTCTAGTTTGGGATCTTAAAGAGGCTCCACTTGTTTCAAACCAGGCTTTGGGGCGGGGGTGGGGCAGAGGGTGTGGGTAGACTACCCCTTTAAAAAGATAAGCACCAGCTTGAAAGACACTTTGAGCTTGAAGAGGCTTGTTTCTGTGTATTTTTCTCTCTTTTAGACTGAGAGTTGGAGAAAAGCAAGTGGATGAATCCAAAACTGCTTGCAAGGCCACTTCTCATAATTGGGGGTGGGGGGTCCTGCCCCCCTTTTCAGCAGTAACCGGGGTTAAACCCCCCAGGCCCCATGGTGGAGGGCACCGTATGAGTCTTGCAGCCTCAAAATACTTGCCTACATGCTCAGAAACCTGCAACTAATAAACGATTTAATGGCTGGGGTTTTACAGCTCCTCCCACCTACCCAGATTTGAAGGAGTCTGGTGGCCGGTTGAAGGGGGAGAGGTTACACTTAATGGAAAAGCCGCACGTTTCCATTTCTGGCTGCGAGCCCCCTGGACGCCGGGTGCCACAAAGCAAGCCTTTGTCTCTGCATCCTGCAGAAACCTGGGCCCATGGGGGAGAGGCTGCAAGTGTGCCAGAGAAACTGCCCCAGCTTCAAGTTTAGTCCAGGGCCCTGGCTGCCCAAGGCACCCCCACAAGGTGGTCCTGCAGCTGTCTTTGGCCCCAAGGGGTAGGCATTGCAGCCTGGCTGCGGGGGGACCTCAGATAGGTACCAGAGGGCATCCCACCACGAGCCTTGCACAGGCTGTGATCCCACTGGCTGTGGCTGATTGGCGAGGCCAGGGGACCAGTGTCTGGAGGACCAGTGTCCTGTGGCTGCCCTGGGAACATGCAGGAAGGCTCCTCCATCACACCCGGTCCCCAGCATAATTTCTTCTTGTGCAAAGAACCTGTTTACTTCTAATTCACACTGAACATTTAAGAGAAGTTTCTTCACCCTCTGCCAGAAGGCGAGTGGAATTACACGGCGCAGAGACTGGTGTGGGGTGACCCCCTTGAGAAGCAGGGTGGAGGATTCTGGTCTGTGGGAATCTGCAGTGCGCTTGGCTGCCCAGTTTTCCCAGGGGATCTGCTCTGTGCCACATCCCAGAGAGAGGTGGCTCTGGAAGGGTGTGTTTGCAAGTGTTCCGGGAGCTGAGCTTTGCAGAGGGCGGGGGTAGGGAGGACCCAGCCTGTGAGAGCATGAGAGGGAGGAGGGCAGAGGCTCACGTGTCCGCTTGACCACGCTGGGTGAGTGCAGCAGAGCCACCCCAGGGCCGTGTTCTTGGCTCCGGCTCCCGCATTGCTACACCATTAGCTCCACCGATTTTCCACTCTGGCTTTGCCAGCCAGCTCCCCGAAGTCAGGGAGGAGGAATTTCTCAGGGAAGAACAAATGGCTGTCCAGAGCCCTGGCCGGGGTGGGGGAAGGGAGGGAGCCCAAACAAAGAATCAGGCTGGGATGCTGTCGCCCGTTCCTCCCCACCCCCCACCCCAGTTTCTGGGACCCCCTGTAGTCTGGGGTGAGCAGGAACTGGAGAGAGAGGGTCAGAGATGTCTTTGCGGGCCCGGCTGGGACACTTGCTCCTGGTCAGGCCGAAGCAGTGAGTGATGGCTTGTGTCTGGGGCGGTGATGGATGGCCCGGGGAGAAGTGAGTTCTGGGGAGTCATTATCCAGGAGGGCGAGGTCCAGGGTCAGAGAGCCTGACCGGCAGCTGCTCCCTGTTTTCACAGTGCCTTGTTCCTTGGAAGCCACTGGGGGCTCCAGCTCAGTCTATAGACACCACCTCTGCCTCTTCCCTCCCTGAAGCCTGGCCACGGGACAACTGTTTCCCTGCTGACCGGGAGGGAGAGTCCAGCTGCTCTGGCACTGCCGGTCTCCCAGATCCAGCCGCCCAGGCCTCCCTGCTCATTCTGGAGCAACGGCTCATCTGCAGACTTGTTGCAGGCATTCCCTTCTCTGCCTACCATCTCCCCTGCCGCAGCCCCCCTCCCCACATGATTCCCCTGAAAGTTAACTGCTCCACCTGGGCTCCTAAGGCCTGGAGTAAATCCCAAGCTGCTTCCTCTTAGGAGAAGCCTTCTGGAGTGTGGGCTGCTCCTGAACTTGGGGATTTGCTCTGACTCACAGCTGGTGACGGCCAAGTAGTGGGGACAATTGCCTGATGCCTCCAGGGTGGGCTGGGTGCCTCTTGGTGGTACCTTGTCCTGTTCTCAGTTCACATCGACTCTCCCCATCCCCTTGCTAGACGAAGTGCCCAGTGCCTTCATTTAAAGCCTTTCTCCTTGCAGACAGGGCTGCTGGGCACAGGGGTCTGCCCAGCTTGTTCCAAGCACTGAGAAAGTTGGCTGGAAACCCAGGGCTCCTTCCTGATCTCACATGTTGTGTGGTGGCCAAGCCTCCTGGGGCGGGTTGTGTAAAAGGAGGTGAATGCTGGGGCAGCGGGGCCCTGCCGTGTTTCCCAGGCCCTGGGTGTGTAGGCGCATTGAGCCCCAAGTGGGTGAGAGGGTCAGGGAGTTCAGCAGAGAGTGGACATTAGTGGTGATGCGCTTGGGCGGGGAAAGGGGTTCAGAACTGTCAACACTGAAGCTTCAAATACTTAATCAACCAAGAAAGTTGAATTTAGAGCTTAGGTTTTCCTCTGTGTCCTCCAGGATCGAAAACTAGCCTCTGGTTAATGGTCCCTTCATTTGTTTACTGATTTAGTTTTTTCTTTTCTTCTTTCCTTCCCTCTCTTCCATCCATCCATCCATCCATCCGGCCAAACAAGACTTCCTTTTTTCTGGTTGAATACAACGTACACATTCATACACAACCATTGTTTATTCCAGTCTCTTAGCTAGGATTTTCCATCCCTAACCTTTTCTCCTTTCACTGTTTGTAATTCTTGCTCTTAGGTTAAAGTCTAGCTTGGGTTTAGCTTAAGGTGTAGCTTAAGGGCCACCTCCCTCTTGAAGCCCTTCTCTGCCTCCAAGTTAATCACTCCTTTTCCCCCTTTCTGTGCAACTTTCAGTCCAGCACTTTACTTTCCCCTCCCTTACATTAGATGGAGTTTTTAACATGTGGCTGTTTCCTCCACTAGAGCAAAGTTCTGTGCAATCAAAAAGACAGCTTTAATTTGTTCTTTTAAAACATGCATATTTTGATACGTAATCTAGGTTTATTGTAGAAAATACAGACTTGTAAAGAGAAAAAGGAAAGCTCTTAACATTCCCTCTTCCCAAAATAATCACTATTAACAGCAACTATTTCTTTAGAGTCTTGTTCTTGCATTTAAAAATTGCATTTCAAAAATGGAATTTACACATTATGTACTGGTTTGTACCTTAAGTGGGTACTTACTGTCATGCAGAGATGTCTCCATCATGGTTAAATAACTGCATAGTATGCCACTGTATGGGTGTGCAAAATTTATGTACTCAGTCCTCTACTATTGGGCATTTAAGTTATTTTCAATAATTTGCACTTAAGTAACATACTTTTGCAAATAAAATTTGTCCAGGTGTTCATGTATCAAAGGATATTTATATTCTAGAAGTTTTGATTACATACTGCCCTAGAAAGGTAATACCAATAAAGGTCTTTTAAAATAATAATAAATATTATTTATTTCATCTGCACACTCCACATGCTTTACACATTTTTACGTCTTTACACTGATACCATGGCCATTGGTTTTATTCCCATAATCAGATGAGGAAACTGAGGTTCAAGGAGTTAAGTAATTTGCCTCAGGTCATCTAGTTGGTGAGAGGTGGGTGTGGGATTCAGGCTCAGGTAGGTCTGAATCCAGTATTTTTTTTTCCAGTGTATTATACTATGTCCCTGTTTCTCCCCCGAATTCAGGCAGACTAACACTGGAATTTAAACATGGCTGGGTCAGTCGCCTTTACCTCATAGGAATCAGGCTCCAGGTCCCTTTCTGGGATGGTACGTACGTGTGTGACTGGGGTAAGGGCAGCTGGAGACGCCTGCCTTGTGTCCTTCCTTGTGTGACACTCTGCTCTTGGCTGCGAGGTTGTGCATCGGTCATAGGTCTGTGAGCTGCCCTAATGAAAGAGGTTCCCTGGCTTAGAATAATCACTAGAACAAAAACCCCACTGGGGCTGCCTCTTCCACTGTAGCTGAGATCCACTGGGAGAAGGTCTGGCATCAGAGGTCTCTGAAGTGTCAGATGCCCCACCTGAGTTTTCCTTGTAGGTCACACTTATTCTAGAATATAGTCAGATTGCCGGGGCACAGAAACCCACCTAGATTGCTTCTACAGTGGTCCAGCAATGACTGATGGGTGGAAATAAGCATGTTAAAAGGTTCAACAAGCCTAGGGGAGGGCATAGCTCAGTGGTTGAGCGCATGCTTAGCACGCATGAGGTCCTGGGTTCAATCCCCAGTGTCTCCGTAAGAAAAAAATTAAAAATAAAAGGTTCAGGAAGCCTGAAGCATTAGCATTGTTTTGAGGCTACCAGTATGTATGTATGTATGTATGTGTCTATATATATATATAAAATACATATGTATATTTTAAAACATGAAGAAATACAAAAAAACAGTGGGGGAGGAGTCCTAAAATTTTGTTTTTCTTAGTGTTTACATTGAACAACTTAATGTTTTAAGCAAAAATATACATTACAATGTAGTTGGGCGAGTCACTGAATAATTATAGGATTTTAAAATATATATATTAATTTGTGGTATACTGTCTTGACGTGGGCCCCAGAAATGGAACACAGATTTATGGAGAGTTGTCTGGTAAATATTTTCTCAGTTTTGTCAGTAACTATCTGTGTAACCTTTGGGGAAAAAGCACGAAAATCCTTGGAGGCCGGGCTTGGATGGGAGGCCCGGGACAAATGCCACCCGCTACCCCAGCCTCGTCACGGTCAGGCCCCCAACCTGGCCAGTGTAACTCTTACTCCGTAGAGGTAAAAACAATGAGTGACTCATTGAAGAAGCGTCATCCAAAGACAACCTCAAATAAGGACATAAAACCCAAATTATGAGGACATCTGAAGCCACAGGAGAGGGTCAACTTGACCATCGTCTGTGGGCTGTGATGTGTGTGTATACAGACATTGTGAAGGCAGGGGTTTTGTTCTGATTTTTCATCACACCTTAGAGGAATGTCTGCTCCAAATCAGGTACTGATTAAGGCTTTTGGAATAAATGAATGCATGCATGAGCACACAGGGAAGTAACTGTCCCTTTTCTTTCCTTAAAGAGATACCTACGATTTCTAGTTTTTAAAAAAAAAGATAGAAATAAAATCCTTTTCAACAGAAAGATAAGGAAAATAGGTGAGAAATAGTTATCGCTGCCACGTAACAAATGCTTTGTACCACCTGGTGCAGTGGTGCTCATATTTTCCTAGCAGGGACATCACCCAGGTGAGCTTGTTAAAACCCGTCACCACTGTCCATCCCCAGAGTTCTGGACGCTGAAGCCAGGCCGAGCAGGGGAGTTCTATCAAGTTCCCAGAGGATGCGGATGCTGCCGGTCCGGGGACCACGCTTCGAGCATCTCTGATATCAATGACTTCTCACCCCCAAAAGTCTGTGAGGGAGATGTTGTTTCCATTGAATGGTTCATGAAACTGACTCAGAGAGGGCAAACAGGCAAACACCTGCCAAGTTTAAACAGCAAAAATACATGGCGGCGCTAGAGTTCGGACACAGGTCTACCTGACATCAGTGCCTAGGACTCTAACCTCTGTTCTGGAAAGACTGGGGAGGTGAGGCTGGCAGAAGTGGACTGAGTCCATTTGCCTGGAGGCATTGGGAGGGAGGAAGGACTAGGGCTAGAAAGTTGTCTAAAAGCTTTTTCTGGAAGGAAGGAGACCCTCTTCCTGGCCCGCCCTCCTCCTGCTTTGCTGGGGGCTTTAAGTCAATTATCACCGCCTTTGGAATGCTGATCACCTCTCCTGCCCTTGGAAGGGTCCTTTGGCATTCAGAAATCTCTGCCCCTTGATTGTCGAACTTCAGGGTTTACTTTTGGAATTAAGATTTATTTTCCTTGGGTTTTAGGAATTAGCTTTTGAACCTTAGAAGTGTCGGGCTCCTTCACTAACCTCCTGAATGAAGTTCTCCCCTTGGCATCCAAAACTTTCATTGATGTTATGTGAACCTCAAGACCATATTAAGTTCCAACCACTCAATTCTTTTCCATTGTGATTTTTATCAGCTTTAGCGGTAAACATTTATCTAAAATTAGAATGTTTCATATTTCAATTCTGTTTTGCTGTTAAGTGCAAAAGATTAAATGATTTTAAAACATGCGTAGAACAAACGCTATTTTATAGTCATATCTCCATTATTTCTCTGTATTTACACATATAGATAGGGACGTCTGGACTGATGATCACTTGTTTAATAAGAATAACTTCTAGCTACTTGGATTTGAAGTCATTATTCCTTTTTTTCTTTTTCTTTTTCTGGCTGGAATGTCATTAAAAAGTCATATATCACTTGTAAAGTAATTTTTAAGTTTTTTATTCTTTTAGAATAAAATCTGGTGTTTTAACTTCAGGGGGAAAAAGAAAACTTATATGCTTTCAGCAACTGTGAAGCCAGAGAGATCCCGGTTGGATCTCATTGTCCTCCCAGCCCTTCAACCCTACCCTGAAGCCCCTCAATGAAATGATTTGATCCCTACCCATCCCCCCAAAAAACCTGCATTAATGCCTGTACGCTGGAAGCAGCATTTGTTTTATAACGTTACCCCTTTCTCCTATCTTCAGACCCCCAGTCTGTTGTTTTTTTTTTAAGTGTAGTTGATTTGTAAAGTTTCCCAGTCCGTTTTTAACATTGATGTGCCTAGCCAATTCTGGGGCTTATCACGGGCATCAAAAAAGGACAGTGAATAAATCCTCCCAGAATCTGTGGGCTCCCAGCCTTCTGCCAGTCACAGCCTCTTAGCAACTCTGTATCCTCTGTTCTTCTTCATCAAAATAAAATTCCATTGTTTTAATGTGTAAAAGATGCGGAGGGATTCTTCTGGGGAGAATGTCTCTGGCCAGAGGTAAAAGATGGCGAGAGATGTTTGTTGAAGGTGCTGGTGGCCAGAACTCTGTGACCAAAGAGCATCCCCTCTTCTTTAAAGAAAGTGAACGCGAGGTCTCTTGGTCTCTCGCCGCCCCTCACACCAGAGAGAGCCCTGGGCTGGGGGGCAGGCAGGGCGGTGGGTGGTACTCAGCTCTGAAGGCCCAGTGGCACCGAGATGTGGGTTACAGCTGTAGGGGGCCTCGCGCTGGACCAGTCGGCCCTTCCATTTCTGTTGAGGACACAGAGGCCGAGTGAGGAGATGACGTGCCCAGGGTCACATGGTGAGCAGTGGGGCCAGTCACCCCCGCCATTTCTATGCAGATACTCTGCGGTTACAACCACCTGTGGCTCAAGCAAAGTTTGGGACTAAGTGGTTTTTCCAAGGATTTCAAGGCTCTCATCCCTTAGGACGCGCCGGAATGTGGACGTTGCCCAGAGTGGGAATCTCCCCCAGGAGCCCCATAGTTCAAGACCCCTCCGATTGTGTGAGTGAAGGGGTCCCCACTGCAGATGCTGCCCCCCCCCCCCACCTTGGTCCTGGCTGGTCTACCAGCTCTGTGCCTGACAGCCCTACCCGCTCAGGTAGCAAAATCCCTAAACCATGCTCTTTCAGCCTCTGAAAATAGTGCTGAACGCCCAAGTCTCACGGTGCGCGTGATGGGGAGAGAATGCCTATGTGGTCCCTGGGTCCTGGGAGTCCCCGCTCTCTGCCAATCTGTGGGATAGACCATTGGTTCCAGATTTTTACGTTTCATGGGTCACATTTCCCCCCGGTATTTTGGGTTGACAATTTACTTTGCCACTTAAGAACATTTTTTAAAAACCCAATGCTGTCATGTCCACTACCATTACCATTTTTATTTTTATTGTGGTAAAATATACATAATGTAAAATTCACCATTTTTAAGTGCACAGTTCTGTGGCATTAAGTACATTCACGTTGTTGCGCCACCATCACGACCATCCATCTCCAGAACGGTTCACCTTCCCAACTGAAACTCTACCCATTTAAACGCTTAGCTCCCCAGTCTCTGCTCCTCCAGCTCCTGGCAACCACCTTTTTTACACCACTTCCTTTTAAAAGGATATTTATTACCTTTATTCTCATAATGTAAAAATAAGGGGCATTTCTTTAACATTGGAAAAGAAAATAGGACTTTATGAAGAGCCATTCCTTTGCCCACGGCAGTGGGCAGTGACCCGTGACCCAGACCCACCATCACAGACATCGGACCGGCCAGGGAGGGCAGATTGCAGACCCACTGGGCTGCCGAGAGCTCTGGTGTATTGTGCTCTCAAGTATCCACAGAGGTTTGGAGGGGCCAGAAGGCAGGTTCTGAAACAGCTGTGGCCTCCACTAATTTATCAGCAAGTTTCAGGAGCGGCAGCTCTTTCCTACCCAGCTGCTGGTGTTTCCTTCCCCAAACCAGCTCCGCTGAGCCTGGGGGAGGGGAGGCTGTGCAGAGGCCCTGGGGGGGGGGGCATACATTCTTTCCTTCAAGGAACCTGACCGGACTTTAAGGTCAGAGCCTGGTGGAGTGGGAGCTGCGGGGCTACCTCCTCACTGTCCTCCCTCCCCCCACTCTTAATGATCTTTCCATTACAGAACCCAGACCAGGAAGTGCATGACAGGTCACAGCTGCAGACACATGGCTGGGAGGCCTGGGCTGCGGGCCAGTGGTGGGAGGGTCTGAGCTCCCCTTCTAGCAGCGGGACCCCTGCACATACACGCACACGCACACGCACGCGCACACACACACTCACACCCCACTTCAGCTAATCGCCCGGCTTTTCCCTGACAGCTCAGTGGAAGGTGTTGTTCCTTCTGAGTTGCAACAGTTGTAACATAACTTTTGCTTTGAGTTTAGGACGTGATTTTCAATAAAGGCAGGGAAGACCCCCCCACCTGAGCATCCCGAGCTGCTCAGCTTACATCCACATAAGTGTGCCTACTGGGCTTGAGTCGGGGGAGTTTTCCATCATTGAACAAGGCTCTCCAGCTCCTTCTCCCAAAATAGGACCCACCATGCGTGGCTCTTGAAACTTCCCAGGTGTTCAGGGCCGTTGCGGGATAGTCTTAATGCTGCCAAGATGATCAATTTAACTCCTTATGATTCTATCAAAATGGCCAGGCTCAAAACATTTGTGTGTGTTGTGGGCGGTTCATTTAGAGGCAAGAGCGTGGGCTTTGCAAACACACGGACCTGAGTGAGTAGAGCCTCCCTGGTTTTACCATCGACACTGGAGCCGGCTCCTTCCACTTACAGGTTTACTCAGGAAATGTTCATTGACCCTAAACTGTGTCCGAGGGGGGCAGTTGTCACACAGGAGTTTCTGTCTTCACCGCCAGCTGTGTTGTTGGCTTTCTTCCCTGAATCTGCCAAGGCTGATTCCTCTGGTGCCAAATGTGAGCCAGTGACACCAACTTCTAGGAACCGGGAGCTTGGGCCTCCCTTCCTGGTAGCCGCCGGGCACCTACCTGTGCTGGCCTCGGTGAGTGGATTCCTGCACGTCCAAGGTGAGCTTGCCTCCGCCCAGGGCGGCTCTTTCTTCCTGGTAGAGGTAGGCAGGAGAGCAGCCAAGGGTACCCGGAATCCTTGAAATCCTTTTGGGAACTGGGCGCGGGAAGAGTTTCCTTTTTGGCTCTGCCCCGGAGCATGTCTGTAAACACCTGGGGAGAGAGGCAGAGGGGAAATTTCTTTTAAAACAACTCCTGGGCACATTCCTTTGTTAATCACTTAATTACAGGCCTTCCCCCCAGCCTGCAAGCGTGCTCCCCGTGGTGGGAGGTATTGGGAAGGCAGGGGTTGGGGGACCCAATGCCTAGGAGGGAAGAAAATCCAGGTACCACGGAGGCTTCAGGTAGAAGCCAGACTCCAGTCTGATGCTGGGTTTCCTGTCTCCGCATCTGTTGGAAGATGTGCCCGAAACTGGCCTCCCCTCCCGATTCCTTCCTGGGGAAGCTGGTTTTGGGGGGTCTTGGAGTGGGCGCAGGGCCCCCGGCTGTGGCTTTGGCCAGCGCAGGCAGCTCTGCACTAAATTACAGTGACGAGGTGGGACACACAAAAGCCCCGAAAGCTTTTTTTAATAAAAACAAAACACAAGTCCCGGCCCCAAGCCCCTGGGCTGCTGAATGGTGATGGCTTCCTGTCAGGATTAGCCGGGCCGCCTGGGCCTGTGTGCACTGCCTTTCTCCTCAGGAAATACCTTTAGTAAGCCCCGGTGGGGTCCCCATGGCAACGCGAGAGGGGACCTGCTGACTGGGGCCATTCAGGTCCCATTGTTCCCTGGCCCCTTTGTCGGGAGCTGTATCGCTGCCCCTCTGGCAAACACAGCAGTTTGCACCGTTTTGTCAGGCTGAATGTGGAGCTTTTACATTTTAATGGGCTCTTCTGGCAGTGGCCCATTTGCATGCAAAATGCTCCTTCTTACTTCTTTCCCTCTTTTCTGTCAAAAAAACACCATCCTACACTCCAAGCCCCCTGGGTCGGGGCCTGGTGAACGCGGCTGGGTCAGGGTGTCAGACCCCGCTAATTGATTTGGAGTTCCTGTGTCCCCTGCCACACATGCCTCTGCTCCCCATTTCTGCAGCTTTCCCTGTCCCCTGGGGACGTTCAGGGAATCATGTGTCTGGAGGGCTTCTCGGTACCCCCCATCCTTGCCGGATGATAGCTGTTCCCCAGGATTTCAGCGAGATCCCCCTCTGGCCTGGCCTGGCCTGGCCTGGCCGGACTAAAGTAAGTTTTCAGTTCCATTTCAAAGCCAAAAGAACGTAATAAAAACCTCTGCAGAGGGCTCCCGGAGCCCCGCTGGGCTGTTCTGTGTTCCTTTTAAGTTGCTTTCCAAGCCACCCCGAGTTCCTCCACACCGCCCACAACTGCCCCCTCATTTATCTCTGGGGAGTTTGTGCCAAGACTGTAAACAAGCCTGGACCACCAGTTCCCCCACGTTCCTGAAGAGCATGGCCACTCTCCCCTAATTTTCTTAGCCCAGAAATGCAAAATCAAAAGGATTTCCTAGGGATGACCTCAGTGGGGACCCCAAGGCGTCACGCCTGGATTTTGTTGGGGGCTGGTTATCCAAACGCTATGTCCTTCCCCTTCGGAGTGTGGAATGATAGATGATGCTGCCCCTGACATCAGAGGGTAGAAAAGACATATTCACATGTGTATATATAAAACATGTCTATTATATATACCTATATGTACATATAATGTATATGTTATATATATACTTATATATAGCAGCTTGAATGAGTACATGATAAAAGCCATGAAAATTTGTAAGTCCCGTTAAGAATGAGATGGAGAACGGAGTTGAGGAAGTCTCCTCCAGAGAATGAATTTTCACATCTGGGGAAGTGATGGGGAGACAGAAGGAGAAAGCCATTTCAGGAGAAAGCAAAAGAAAAGGGACAGAGAAGATGTTAGCTTGGCTGCAGAGATGGAACCAGGGGAGCTGGGGGGCGGGGAGAGCAGGGGAGGTAGTTGAGTGGGCCCAGGTCCTGGAGGAGGAGGAGGAGGACCACCGAACCGGGCTCTTGGGGAGTGTGCAGGGATGGATGTGGAGAGCCTGCGCGGAGGGGTCAGCACTTGAGAACCGGACAGTCTGAGAATGTGTGATCAGGCGAGCTGGCCCAAGTGAAGGTTTGAGAGCTCCTTTGCCTGATGTCCTTAATCTTCTCAGTGGAGTCAGGCAGGGGTCATCTGCGGCCATCAGCTCAGCTGTAAGCTGTACTCAAGATGAGGGGCTTGGGACCAGAGAAGGTGTCAGGTGGCTGGTTGGTCCAGGATTGAGCCAGGGACCCAGGGGGGAGGGAGGGGCCGGGCCGTGTACCCATGGCCAAGGCAGGGCTATAAGTCCCTGCCACTGTCCCGTGTGCTGGGTAAGGAGCCCAGGACCCAGCAGACCCAGCCCCGAGAGCCAGGGCTGAGCCCCGCTTTGTGACTTTGGGAGAAGTCTCTCAGCCTCCATTTTCTCACGTTTAAATGGGAGTGAAGACGAATTAACACAATTGTGAATCAACATGCCTGGTGAAGTTTCAGGTGCCACACCAAAGGAAAGCATTATGGTTAGTCCTGAGTCCGCCAGTGTCACAGTGCCACCCTCCAGTTTCCTCATCCGCCAGTGTGCACAGTCAAACCTGCTCAGCGTTATAGGGCAGGTGAGCATGGCCGGGAAAGTGCATTTCTGACTTTAAAACACTAAGTAACAAAGTAGTAGTGGTGGGGCTGAGGGAATGAAAGGGGAAGATGAGGCCAAAGCTGCCAACCTCAGAATCTCATGTGAGACGGTAGGAAACCTGGACGCCTTTGGACAGGACCAGTGGGCTGACCAGAAAGGGTTTCTGTCACTCTTTGAAAGTCATGGGTTGCAAAGACAGTGAAAATAGAGGCTGCCTTTCAAAGTGGTAGACCAGGGCTCTGGAGTGCGTGTGGCTTCTGGAGAGCCAGGCCACCTGGGTTCGAATCCCTGCCCAGCCACTTCCTGACTAGGTAGGCCATCTTGGACACACCCTGAACCTGCTTGTGCCTCAGTGTCCCTGCCATAAAATGAGGATAATACCTCCTTCATAGGGTTATTGTGAAGCAGCTGTGCTCGGCACACTGTCAGCCTCCGGGCCCATCGGGTAGAGATAACATTGGTATTGACCTCATAGGATTCAATGATGGTCGGTGTTAAAAAAGCTCTCACACTGTATGGGATGTATCATAAGCATGCTGCCAATATTGGCCAGTATTAGCATTACTGTTTTCAGACTTGTGGAAGGATCCCAAGATAATATATGGCAAGGCACATGGTAAATTGCAGAGCGCTCTGCAAATATCAGCTGTTAACTTTTCACGGGGTTCACGTTAAGTCGTGGGGCTTGGGGAGGAATCACTTCCAGACCAAATTGGTTCTTATGGGACCAGGGCCGGTAACGCGGTATTTCAAAATACGTTTTCAGGTATATTCATCCTTGGGGCATGAAAGGCCTGCATTCATAGTCTCTGCAGAGAAATGTGTTCCCTGGGACTTCTCTGGTGGTTCTGGTCTATGCCCAGCTTTCAACCATACGATCTGACCGCATCTCTCATTCCCCCTCATCCCGAGGCACAGCCCTGCTCGTAAGCACCTCATTCTTTTTTGTCCCCCCCGCCCCCGCCACCAACTTTTGCTCCCTTTCCCTACCGCTGTGAGCACCTCCGCTGTGAACACTGCTGTCTGCTCTGAGCACCAGTACTTGCGTTCTGTAACCTCAGATCCTGTGTTGGATCAGCCGTCCTGGGCTCGCCATTCTTCTCCCGGTCCCCATGTCTCATGATACAGCGCTTCGTACATCGTATCACCCTGGTTAGCACAAGGTACGGGTCTTCCGCTCCTTAGTTTACCCATTACTTCTCTTTTTTCACAGTAACAAGGGCTCGCAGAGTCCTCCAGTGATAGTTATTTTGAAGAAAGTTCCCTCTCTTTTCCCTAGATTTGGGGGAGCTGGGGTCTCATCTTCTTATAAGAATGACAAGGTGTGTATGGATTTGAGCCTCCTCAAGCCTGGGCCCGACCCCACGCAGTGCCCACGGCTGGCAGAAGACTCAGAGTCTGGAATCCAGAACTTGGATCTGACCTGACGAACCCAGGCAGAACCCCCTCCTCAGTGACAGTGGCAGATTTCTGGCCAGTCCTGCCATAAGCAAAATGCCACAACCTTTGGGCTTGTTGGGAATTGCAAAGCCCTGGTATTTTGAAGGAAAGGGAGAGGGACTCAGCAGGGCCCTGTTGACATTAATCATGCTCCTTGACTTGGCAACACCACCCCTTACCTCTCTGTCTTTCTAGCTGTGTTCCTGAGGATTACTCAAAAGTGTGGGTCCCTGGTCTGCATCCCTGGGGGATGGAGAGACTCCATCAGAAAGAAGGGTGGGATTAGGGATGGCTGTATGAATCCCTTTCACTCCCACTAATGGGGATACAGGATCCACAGCCTTCCGTGGTCCACCTGCCATCTGCACCGTCCCAGGAACTGCCCCAGGTCCAGAGTCCTCCTCAGTCTCGATTCAGACCACTAAGCCGAAGCCTTTGTTCTCTCCTGTTTTCTGGAGAGATGACCAAGGCATTGACAGCCTTAATCCTCCAAGGGTGTTCAAATCAAACCCAACCCTAACCCCAACCTCCCCACTCCCGGAGGGTAATGAAAACAGTGACTGTGTTGAGGGCGTGAAAGCAGAATGCGTGTTTCCGAGGCCGTACAAGCGAGACTCACGCCAGCCGCTTTCAGCCTCAGGCTTGGTCACCAGGGAATCCAGATACCAAACGTCCTCCAGCCTCCGTTCCCCACCTCGTCTCTCAGGAAACAAGACACATAAAGCAAGTGTTTTGGTTTACTGCCTCCCTCAGTGTCCCCATTCCAATTCATCAGGGGCTCAAAGAGGTG
Organism: Camelus bactrianus; assembly: GCF_048773025.1. NCBI lineage: Eukaryota > Metazoa > Chordata > Mammalia > Artiodactyla > Camelidae > Camelus > Camelus bactrianus. Next base: position 29,932,571 of record NC_133564.1, on the reverse strand, counting down.
GAATGTCTTTTCAAGTGGCTGAGCAATAAACTGCCTTCTTTTCTTCATCTTTCATGACCAGCCCAATAAAAAAAAATAATAAATCACTCAGCTCCTTTCTTGCTAAGTGATCCCCAACAAGTATCACCCTGGCCCGTTGGTCTTGACCAGAGAAAGACCAGCTCAGCAGAGATGGAGCCACAGATACAAGGGCCTTTCCAATGAGGATATAAATGGAGGACACTGGAAAGACCAAAATGTAGGGGAATGACTTGATTGTTGCAGGCATCCAGGGATGTCCCACATCAGCTGCCTTACATGGAACTCCCCAAGGTCAGGACCGCTGCTCTCGGCAGTAAACCAGCAATGGTCGATTACCTTTCCATCACCTCCTAGGAGAAAGTGGCATTATCCCTGCTCTGTAAATGGAGACTTTGACACACATTCAAGAACCAGGGAAAATCCAGTATAACCCAAGAGCCGTAGGCTGGTTTTTGGTTCTTCTAAAAATTAGCCTTTGCCAGATGCTCAATCCACTTCAAGACCTGCAGAGCATTTTCTGTGTTTCTGACATTCCTAGGCACTGTGGGAAAATTAGAATGGGCAATTCTGTCCTGAGTTGCTTGCTATTTCCTAGAAGAGGCAAGATATGGACACTTTTGACAATTGGGAAACAATACACCCGCGTGTCCATCAACCGATGAATGGATTAATAAAACATGGTACATCCATACAAGGGGATATTATTTGGCCATTAAAAGAGATGAAGTACTGAGACATGGTACAGCATGGGAGAACCTTGAAAACATTATGCTAAATGAAAGCAGGACATGAAAAACTATATATTGTGTGAGTCCATTGTGAAATAGCCAGAAGAGGGAAATCTAGAGACAGAGGAGATCAATGGTTGCCTGGACTGGGAGGAAGGGGAGGGGATACTGAGTGACTGCTCCTGGGTACAAGGTTTCTTTGGGGGGTGATCCAAATCTCTGAGGTTGGATTGCATAACTGTGAATATACTAAAAAGCAAAACAAAACAAAACATTGCATTATACACTCTAAATGGGTGAACTTTATGGCATGTGAATTCTATCTCAATCAAGATGTTTGAAAAAGCAGCAGTACAAGATGGTATGGAACTTAGTGCAAATGTGTGTGGTTCAGACAGTAACTGACAGAAAGCGCGGATAAAGACACTTGTGCCCGTGGAATTCTTCCTGGACGTCTTTGATGGTGCACTTTGAGGAGAGTGGGGGGCTCTAGAGAGATGGCTGACAGCCTCCAGCAGAAAGAGGTTTTGCTGTGTGGGGGCAGAATGCTGTTGGTGCAGAGAAGAGACTTGGAGTGGAAGGTGGGGGGAAGAAGGTCGCATGGGGAGGTGATCACGGGGTTAGAATTCATCCTTTAAAATGTGTAGAACCTTGATCAGGAGAATGAATGAGGCGTTCTCACCAAATCCTGGAGCCTCAGGGTGACTCTGACCTCCAGGGGCAGGGAGAAGAAAGCTGGCTCTTGAGGAGATTTATAGATCACGCAGAAGGGTTTTGTGTTCGCATCCTTGTTGGGATGAGCCAGAAGTTCCAGCCTGGATCCGCCAGGGCTGGTCTCGGCAGGGCCCGTCTCCCTTCGCTGCTTCTTCCTGGGGAAACGCCCGTGTTCTCCTGGCTACCTTTTTGTTTCTGGGACCTGTCAAAATAGGCCGTGATGCCAACGGCTAAGAATTTGAGTTTACCGGAGTTTACTGTTGGACCAACGGCTGGTCCAGATCACGAGCTGCAAAATATTTAATCAGTGAGGTCACTGCGGGGAAGTGAGATTTGATCCCTCGGAGCGTCTTCTGTTTTCCTTCAGGGTCAAGTCTGAATGGCTTTTCTTCTACCTCCTTTTGGCAAAACCACAAACCATTAAAAATGGAAAGAATAACTTTTTTTTTTCCCCAAGATCCACAAAGGCTTATTTTTAATCAGTTGTGCGGTCTGTTCACCTTTGTGGTGTTCCTCCTGACCTGATTCACAAAAATAAATGAGTCCTGGCCGAGTGGTTTCCAAACCCTTTTCAAGCAGCAACCCCCTTGGATGACTCAATATTTACCCCAAATTTAAGACAGAGCCCTCAGGTGGAAAGGCGCCGGGGCCCGCATTCTTGGCCCCTGAGCCCCATCCCGGCCCCTCTGGGGGAAACTGCCCTTAGTCCCTAGCCCCGGCCAATGCCTGGAAACTCATTCCTTCATTGGTGAGGTTTCCAGCAGAAACCTATTGAGGATCTCAGAAAGAGTCGGTTAAAATGAGGTGGTGAAGGAGAAAAGGGAGTCCGGAAGGAGGTGATGAAGAGATGATGTTATCACGTTATTCAGGAAGCGCCGTCCCAGGTGCTGGGGTTTGAAGGTAAATGTGACGTGTCCCCACCCTCGCAACTCAGTCAAGAAAGGGGACTGTCCTTCAGTGTGACCAGCGCAATGGGAGGGCACCTGACCCAGACTGGGGTCAGAAAGGGATGAGAGCGGGAGGGTGTGGAGAGAGCCCAGCAGAGCCTCAGGCATCGGGGGACCTGCAGGCATCGGGGGACCTTGTCCCCGACAAGCCTCTGATGGTGAACCGGTACCCGAGAAGGAAAGAAGGCTGTAGAAGGTGCTAGAGACTAGTCAGGTGGTGGACGTGAGCTCAACAGGTGTGTTCTTCTGATGGGGGATGGGCAGGCAGCAGAGGATGCCAGGAGCAGGATTGCAGGTTTGCACGTCCCAAGAGTTACTAGGCGCTGCCTTTCCCCTTGTTAGTGAAGACAGGGGTGCTCAGAGGACCGGTCAGCACGGGACAGTGGACTCACCGGTGTGTCCGGCCTCAGGCCTTCTTGTTAGCCTGACTGTGGTTTTGCTGGGCAAGAGGGTTGGGTGTGTGGCCCCCCGGGCTCCAGGGAAGGAGCGGTGAGGGGGAGAGGCTGTGAGTGCCAGTGCGTTGGGGGAGGACAGGGCAGAGGAAGGTGGGGGGCCCCAGAGGGGGAGCCCTGCAGTCGGGTGAGGAGAAAGGAGCTTTGTGTGCAGTGGCTTTTGCTGCCAGAGCAAGTGTGGGTTTTGTGGCAGCTGCAGGCCTTCGTTCCTAATATAGTCAAAAGCTCCGAATCCGCTGGCCCGACACCTGTTAGCTAGAGGCTCCCCTGAGCTGACCTCTCCTTGGGCTGTCTCTCCCACATATGCATCCTATGCACTGACTCTGCGGGGCTCAGTCCCACCCCCAATGCTGAATCACTGGAACCCAGAGCCCCCCAGTGACAAACTGCCTTCTCTCGACATGAGTGGGGGCTCCTGGGTTTGGGGAGGCTTGTTCAAGGGTTCCTAGGGTAAGGGGTGAGGCCGCCCCAGCCAGAAGCAAACGGAGTGTTCCTCTGGGAAGCCACCATTCTTGGCAAAGAGCTATGTGTGTGGGGAGGGGGCACTCTGGACACACACAAGTCACCCCTTGGATGGAGGGAAATGAAACGTGAACCGCTTAATGCTGCTGCAGCTGCTTCCTAACTTTGCCTCTTTCTCCCTTTGCCCTCTGGAGGAGTTGGGTAGAGACGCAGTGATGGGGGTGCCCAGATAGCGAGCCGCCTCCCGACTGACCCGTGTTCCCGTTCCCACTTCCCCAGCTCTGTAACCCCTGGGATGTTGCAGCTCAGTGCGGCTGGCGTAATGCCCTTTGTCTTTCCCCTCCTCCTCCCCTGCCCCTCGCCCCCTCTTCCCGGCCCCTGTGGTGGCTGCAGCCCAGCCCTGGGGAGCCCCCGTGGAAGTGGAGTCCCTCCTGGTCCACCCCGGTGACCTGCTGCAGCTCCGCTGTCGGCTGCGGGACGATGTGCAGAGCATCAACTGGCTGCGGGACGGGGTGCAGCTGGTGGAAAGCAACCGCACCCGCATCACAGGGGAGGAGGTGGAGGTGCGGGACTCCGTGCCCGCCGACTCCGGCCTCTACGCCTGTGTGACCAGCAGCCCCTCGGGCAGCGACACCACCTACTTCTCTGTCAACGTCTCAGGTTGGTAGCCAAGTCCACCCTCGCCCTCCCCTACCCCCCACCCCTCCAAGCCTCTCTGCTGGTTTCAGGGGGAGCCAGATCTCCTCCCATTCCGTGATCTGCCCCCCACTCTGCTTCAGAAGCTGCCGCCCACTAACATCGCTCCCCGCCCGCCGCGTGGCTTAGCTCTTGGGGCATGACCAATGGTGCGGGCCTCGGGCCAGAGAGCGCGGGCCTCCGGGCCCTACCCCGCAGGCGATTGCGGACGAACCCGGGGCAGTGAGACACTGTGAAGTCTCTGGGGTGCTCCGAGGGCCCAGACAGCATCCATCCTCTCATTCCCTTGCCATTTGGACTTAGGACTTGGCTTAGTGATTAGAGCCCCCGAATATGTGGTGAGGTCCCTCCTGTGACCAGGGGTGACAAAGGTGCATCGCCATAGCCACAGCTCAATGGGAAACATCTGTCCCTCAGCTTCCAGAGCTATGTTAGGGCCACCAGGGAACCCTGGGACTCAGTGACTTTGGGGATCTGCCACTTGTCGAATGTGACTTTTACAAAACCCTAGATTAAACGAAGTTGAGCTGAAGGTTCCTGTACTCGTGTATCCCAGGGTGCAGGTCTGGCACTTCCTCCCCCAGGCATCATCCAGAACCTGCCCCTCCCTGAGGACTTGCCTTCTTTATTTCCCTCCAGACCCCACAAGTACTAGGAAGGGCTGGGAAAAGATCTGGCATTACCCTGATTGGTGACCACATGTGTGTCAAGCCTTTTAAAAGGGATGGATACTTACTGGGGGCAGGTGTTGGTGGACGGACCGCGTGGTGGGCTCCCTACCCGCTCTGGTTTAGAAGGGCAGCTTCCAAACCTCAGCAGACACGTGCTGGACAGATTCTGACTGGAGGTAGTTTGGCCCGCGGCTTCGGAATTGGCTTCTGGCTGCAGTGCCTAGATCTGTCTGGGTCTCCAGAGGAGGAGACAGTTTCCCTGGCTGCTAGTTCTGAGACTCAGCGCCTCTGGGGCATGATGAGTTGAGTGAGCCTCTGAATGCAGGGTGGAGTTAGACGAAAGAGGACTCACCTGCCCGTGATGGAACTGCCTGGGGTAAAGGCCTCCGGGCAGAGGGGTGCAGTGTGCTGGGGTTGGGGGTGGAGGGGCACAGGCGTAGAGCATGCAGTTCTTAAACAAACGGTTTCTATTCCACAGAGGGACAGTCACTAAGGGAGGAGGGGACTGGAGTCAGTATATCTACAGCTGACTGGCCTTTTTGTTCATGGGGTGGCTGTGGGTTGGATGGAAAGCTCGCCGGCCCCCTTTCCCTTGGAGGGACCTCAGTGCTCCCTTCTCCTTGCCGTAGATGCCCTCCCCTCCTCAGAGGACGACGATGACGATGATGACTCCTCTTCAGAGGAGAAAGAGACGGATAACACCAAACCAAACCGTATGCGTGAGACACTGTTTCCTACCTTACTGCCCTCCGGGCCTGGGTGTCGGGTTTGAACCGGCAAGGGGGAAAGCTCTGGTGATTGTCTGGAGAAGGGGAGGAGAAGACATGTGGCATCACGATGCTTGCGGTGGGATCCCTCGGGGGATCAGATCAGTGCAGGCATTGTTCCCAGGTGGTGGGCAGGTGAGCAGGCTGGGGTCCTCGCTCCTGAGCCTGACCAGCCCCTGCCCGTCTTTCTCGGCTCTCCCCGGGCAGCCGTGGCTCCCTACTGGACGTCCCCAGAAAAGATGGAAAAGAAATTGCACGCGGTGCCAGCTGCCAAGACAGTGAAGTTCAAATGCCCCTCCAGTGGGACTCCCAACCCCACCCTGCGCTGGCTGAAAAATGGCAAGGAATTCAAACCTGACCACAGGATCGGAGGCTACAAGGTACATGTGTTCATATGAAGGTCAGAGTAAGAGGAGCAGGAGATGCTACTTAGAAAATCCTTTTTTATATGCCTTTGATTGTTTTAAATAATGCTTTCTATCTGTAAAATTAGAAAATCTTCAGATACAAAAAAGTGCCAGTAAAGTTCAATCTTTTCAGTCTTTTTTTTTCTTTGTATATGGTTTTTACATGGTTGATCACATTGTGTATATAATTTCTTGTCAATTGTTAACATTATAACATATGTCTTTTGCCATGTGTTTGAAAGATAATTTTTCATGGCTGCATAATGTTCCAGTATTACAATATCCCATCATTTAATGAACTGTTTTGTGATACAAGTTAATTTCCAGTTGTTCACTGCTATAAAGTTGCAGTGAATATCTTTGTACATAAGTCTTTGTTACCATATTTTAAAATATTCTGCCTTAGGACAGATTGCTAGAAGTTACTAGATCAAAGTACAAGCAATTTTTTTAAGCCCTTGACGCACATCACCCAATTACTTTTCCCCCATAATTAGGTAATTTTATTTATTCATTCACTTGTTCATTTATTACGTGAACATTTCTTGAACATATGTCTTTCCAGAAAATGTACTAGGCAACAGAGTTCAAAGTACAATGGGAAGACATAAAATTTTACTGTGATAAATTACTCTTAAGGGAGGGCGATGTCATGAGTTGAGGGTGTGATTTTATTTTTTAATTTTATTTTATTGTGGTAACAGTTACTTTCTTAAAACGGAAAATGAATTCGCTCTCCCACGGCAGAGTATGAAAATGACAAGCTCACTCTACCTTCATTAACAAATTTGACACATGAAAATATCTCATTGTTCGTGGGCTGTTTTGCTTAGTAACAAAGTTAGAATTTACATGTTAATAAGCAGTTTCCAGTTCCTGGTGTGTAAATTGTTTGTTCGTGTCCTTTGCCTGTTTAACGCTTTTCAGAACATCAGAATCCCTCCTTTAGAGTCTCTGATCACACATGTCATCCCTGTTTCTTTCCCATCTCACCTGGCTGCTTTTTTCTCAAGCATCTTGTATAAGAAAAGCAGAGGTGATCAGAAAAAATAAGGAAACCTTTAAAGTTAATTCACCAGACACTTGCTGTATGCAAGACTCTGTGCTCTGAGTGTTGCAAAGCAGCATCCTGCCCATAAAGAATTCCAACTAATAGGACAGCAGGCATCCGTGACCACTGCCATGGAAAGCATCTGTGGGGCACAGAGGGACGGGAGGACAGTTCTGGCTGGAGACGGGGCTGGAGGAGATGGTTTTTGAAATGAGATGTCAAGGGCGGGCGGACAGGGCTGGACTCTAAGCAGGGAGCCGTTCCGGCACAGGAACAGCGTGGACAGAGGTGCAGGGCTGGGAGAGTTCCCAGTGTATTTGGGAGAGTGAGGACGGCACGTTTGTCCAGATCACGGGCGGCCTTGCCCGTTGTGGGCAGACCTCCGGAGTTCTCACCCTGGTCTGCCTGCTTCTCTCCTGCAGAGTGTAAAGGGGCTGGGTGGCAGTGCCCGCCTTGTCCTGGCTCAGGTGCAGCCCGCACTCGGCTCTGTGCTCTGATGGGACGGTAACAGCCACTGGGCCCCAACACCGCCGCCATGTGGCTTTGCTCACGTTTGCCTCCAGACCCACAGTGGGGCCCTTTGGCACGTTTCCCCTCAGGTCCGTTATGCCACCTGGAGCATCATAATGGACTCAGTGGTGCCTTCGGATAAAGGCAACTACACCTGCATTGTGGAGAACGAATACGGTAGCATCAACCACACCTACCAGCTGGACGTTGTGGGTAAGACCGCGAGCCGGGGGCCAGGCTGACTCAGGGATGCAGTCAGGACGCTGTGGCATTTATTAGCTCCATCACCTTCCTGTTTTGTGCCTCCCTTTTCTTTTCTTTTTAGAACATTTATTTTTTGTACAATTAATTTTTTACAGGGAGAGGTAATTAGGTGTGTTTATTCATTTGTTTATTTTTTAACAGAGGTACTGGGGATTGAACCCAGGACCTCGTGCATCTAAGCACACACTCTGTCACTGAGCTGCAACCTCCCCACCCCCTTTTCTTATCTGTGAATAGAGCTGCAAGGATCAGCCTGTACCACAGACTCGTAGAGTGAAAGGTGCTGTTGATAGTCTCCCCTGCAGGCGGTGACTGGAGTACTGATGTTAAATTTAGGATAATAGTAGCTATCACTCCGCAATGCCAGCAGCCTGCCCTGCTGGGTACTATAAATACACCACAGGCAGTTCTCATGGCGCCTCTGCAAGGGAGATGCTGTTGTTCCCATTGCACAGAAGAGCAGACTGAGGCTCAGAGAGGTCAGACACCTAGTTAATGCAGAGCTCCAGGTGTTGCATGAGACACTAGGAAGAACATCATGCTTCTAGGTGCTACTGCTTCAGCCTCTTCCTTCTAGAGGTTCTGCATCTCATTCTCTAGCACCTTAAGGTAAATTGTTACACAGCCAGCGTTCTGCCTCGGCTTGAAGGATATGGTGTAAAAATAAGCTTCTGGCCGCGGAGGTCTGGGGTGGGGTCTGAGGTTCAGCCTTTGTAACAAGCTCCTGGAGATGCTGGTGCTGCTGCTCGTGGACCACACTTGAACAGCACGAGTCTAAGTGACTGATTTTAGCTGAGGGCAGGTAGGCTGGGCTGAGGTCTTGGAGCGACTAAGGTATGAGGTTCTGCTATGAGGTTCTGCGTTAAGCAAAGAGAGACGTCTTATGCCTGTGAATGTAGATGCATTGCCTCAGGGAACAGGGTCTTAATAGAGAAGGGTATCCCTTCTCCCAGCTCCCGTCCGAGGGCCTGGGAAGCGCACTGCCCATCCCCGAGAGAGCCGAGGCGGGTGCATGCTTCTCGGAGGTCTTCAGGATGCCCTCTGTCAGCATCCCAGCCAGGAGCTGCCACGGCAGAGCCTCATGGGCCTCCATCCTGTACTCCTTTCCTCCGCAGAGCGGTCCCCTCACCGGCCCATCCTGCAGGCAGGCTTGCCCGCCAACAAGACAGTGGCCCTGGGCAGCAACGTGGAGTTCATGTGTAAGGTGTACAGTGACCCACAGCCCCACATCCAGTGGCTAAAGCACATCGAGGTGAACGGGAGTAAGATTGGTCCAGACAACCTGCCTTATGTCCAGATCTTGAAGGTAATCTTGGCCCTAGTCTCCGTGGGCTGGGCTCTGGGGAGGAGACCTGTGTCTCCCGGGGTCCAGGTTGCTGTGGTCGAGCTCAGGGCCCAAGACGGGGACCCATCCCTTCCCTCCAGGCACGGGCTCCGACTTAAATGGGGACCTAGCCACATCCTGCAGGACCACCAGGGGCAGGTCACAGGTGGAGATGTGAGGGGCACAGAGGGCTGGGGGGTGGGCACTGCTGGCTTCTAAAGAGCTTCAAGAGTGACTGTGCCCAGGCTTTCGGGGCAGCTGCTCCAGGAAGGTGTGTGCACTCCTGCCTTCCCATGGCCCGCGACCAAAGCCTCTCCAGCAGGCGTCTCCCAGTCTCTGCCCTGGCTCCCGAGTCACGTCCTTTCTGGCCCGTGGGGTGAACGACCGGGCACGACTTAGGTAGGGCTGGAAAGGCAAAGGCCACAGGTCAGCCCTCAGAGTTTCAGGAGTAATGGCTCTTTATTCCTTTCTCCTCTCACTCCCAGCCCTTGTCCCTGAATGCCCCATTAATCCAGGGAAGAGAATTACCTAATTCTCCAGTGGATCCTACAACAGGAAGTAACCAGAAGCTGGGAAAGTGGTTTCCCTCCTGGTCCCAGCGTTAGACCTCGTCCTCCCTGGCCTGATTACCCCCAAAGATTTACCGGCCACCCTCACTCCTGGTGCTGAAACTGCCATGTAGGAAGTGGGGCCGTGGCCACGTCTCCATTCACAATCCCTGCCCTCGTCCTGGAGGAGAGGGTTTAACACAGACAGAACATTTGGTTGGGGTGGGTAGTGACTTTCTGAAGTTCATTTTTCAGTCAAGGGCTTCGGACTTTTGAAATCCACTTGCGTCCTGCTCAGAAGGGAAAGGTGCTAAGTCTCTCTTGCTCCTCCCTTCCCTCAGCTCCCTGGGCCTGCCTGTGACATTGCCTGGGAGCAAAATCTGGCCACATCTCAGGGTTGGCCCAACTGATGGCATGTCGTTGGTTTGTTCCAGCATTCGGGGATAAATAGCTCGGATGCAGAGGTGCTGACCCTGTTCAATGTGACAGAGGCCCAGAGCGGGGAGTATGTGTGTAAGGTTTCCAACTATATTGGTGAAGCTAACCAGTCTGCGTGGCTCACTGTCACCAGACCTGTGGCAAAAGGTAACGGGAATACGGAGGGGGCCCCTAGCTGCTGGGGCAGGTGGGGAGGCCAGCGCCCAGCCCTCCCTGTTGTCCTGCTGTGTTCCTAGTGCCCGGAGCCATGGAAAAATACCCGGCCTGGGAGGCTGGTTTGGTTTGGTTCTGTGTTGGTGTCGCCCCCTCTGTGCCTTGTGTGTGTTCCTCGGCTGCATGGGGGATGGTCCTGCTGCCTCCTCAGTGATGGAGGAGAGAAAGGAAGAGCATCCACAGGGGTGTGTGTGTGTGTGTGTGTGTGTGGCTGCAGCCCCCTCCATCCCTCCTGTGTGTGCCTTCTGAGACTTTCTTTACTGGAAACCAAACAGCCGCCCGCACGCCGGGCCGCATTTCTCCATGCAGCTCGCCGCCGCATGCTGGGATGGGCCGGGGCTGCCAGCGTCTGGTGACGGGTCATAACCAGCCACCCCACCGTCATCTCAGGTCTGCCGGCCTTCCTCCCTCAGGGTCTCACTCTCTTCCTCTAACAGGTCTCGCGCTGCCTGGTGGTTTTTGTTTGTTCCTTGTTGCAAAGGAGACGCTGGGGAGCATTTCTTCCTCTGGGTTTTTTTTATCCCCTCTTTGCTCTTCCTCCTTCCCTCTCTCTCTGCATCTCTGAGAGGTCTCATGTCCCGGGCTTGTCCATTTTGCTTCCGTTGTCTCTTCTAGACTGCCGGAGTTAATACCACCGACAAAGAGATGGAGGTGCTTCACTTAAGGAATGTCTCCTTTGAGGACGCGGGGGAGTATACATGCTTGGCGGGTAACTCTATCGGACTCTCCCATCACTCTGCATGGTTGACCGTTCTGGAAGGTATACACTGGACTTCTCCTCTCGATGTCCCGCCCTCATCACGGGCACGGGGGGAGCATGCATTGAGGGGCCGGGGAAGACACAGAGCCGGGCTTCAAGGGCCAGCAGGCGGCTCTAGCTGCTTGTCCAGCCTTGTGGGTCGAATCCTCCCAGCTCACACGGGAGCTTTTCCTAGTGGTGCGGGAAGGCGGAGGCCTCCCCCACCTGCACGCCTGCGACTGGCTCTCCCCTTGTCCAGTGCAATGCATGCATGGGATCTGGATTTAACCTGCAGCCGGGCTCTCCTCCAGGGCAAGCTCCTTCCATCCTTGGGTCCAGCAGCCTCCCTTCTCTCATCTGATCCTTTATGGCCAGCCCGCAAGGTCTCAGAAAGGCCGCACTCCTCTTCTAACTGAATGTAGGCCCCCGCTGGAAGGAGGGGTTGCCGCTTGCAAGGAACAACATCCTCCATCCTCCCACGCTGCCGCCCTGCCCTGACCTCGGAGCGGAGAGGGAGGGGAGCTCAGATGAGCGGACCTGAGCTGCTTTAAGCAAGGCCTGTCCTGGGCAGCGCAGCGCAGCGAGCTTGGTGGTGTCCATTTACCCTCCGGGGGGGAAGCGTGTGTGCGGGGCCGGGAAGGAAGGAGCCTGCAGCCTGTGCAGGGTGGCGGGCTGGTGGCTGCGGGGCTGCACGTGGTCTGGGCGCTCTGCTGCTCTGCTTTCTGCAGACTCGGACCTCTTGTCTTCTCTCTCCCCATCTCCTCCTCTGATAATGCCCCCACTGGAGGCAGAGAAGCGTTCTGTTTTTATCATCGTCGTTGTCAGTGTCCTGTGTATGCTCCCAGTCCGTTGTCTCTGTTTCTCGACGCTGGGGAAAGAGAAAAACAGAAACACTTCTCCGTGTTATCAGCTCTGCCATCCCCTTGTCAGGCCTCGGGAAGTTCTCTTTGGGCTCATCTGAGGTCACACTTAGGGCCTCCCAGGGGAGGTCCCCGGGGTGCTGGCCCCTGTGGCTGGCTGGGGTCTTTAAAAGGGGAGGAGTGGGAGGAGAGCTCTAGGAGAAAGAGGGACCCCTCCAAGTCGGGGAGGGGGCATTCTATGAAGCCGGTGCTGGATGGGACCCCCCCCCCCAGCCTCTGCATGGGAGGGAGAGGGAGTTTGAACTGCACGGGTTTCTATGGGGGTGAGAGCAGGGTGTACTCTTAGTAGAGAAGAGAATCAGACAGTTCCCCCCTCCCCAGCTTCCTTCTTCGGTTTTAGGAGTTAGGCCTGTGAGTAGAGTTCTTAAGAAGTGCAGTAAAGCTTACATTTTCCTCTTTAGCCGCCCAGACACGTTTGGAAATTAAGTTAGTCTTGCCTGTGGTCTGGCGTGCACATGTCTGACCTGCACAGATGACACAGGCGAGGGGGAGGAATTCAGTCAGGACACAGGCTGGTTTTCTCTCCCCCTACCAACGTGTCCTCGTTCTGTGGGTGCCCCCCGATGCCAGGCGCTGTGGCCTCCAGACACAAGTGAGGTGCCATCCGGGCCTTCAAGGTACTGGAGGACTGTCTATAACGACAGACTCGTGGATGGTCGGCTGTCCCCAGTGATAGGTGTTTGACCTGGTGCTCGCACTGCAGAGAAGGGGCACATTTCCATGGGGACGCTGAGGAAGGCATCTAGCGGAAGTGGGTTCCCAGCCGTCTCTCACAGGGTACCCGGTACCCATCCAGCCCAGCAATGCGGCTGAGCACAGGGGGGCCCTGAGTTCATGAGGATGGGCCTGGTGTAGCAGTAGTTCTAGTCCATCCCTCTTGGGATTCAAGTCAGCATCAGGAAGCCTCAAAGATCACAGATTGTGTCATCTGCTCAGCACCAGAACCCCGTCCTAGCTACGACCTGGCTTGGTTCTTCCCTGCCCTTAAGATTCGCAGAAGAAAGGAGATGGGTGTTGAGTTTCTTAAGGAGCTGGGACCCTAGTGGACTGGGCCCTGCAAGCTCGCTAACACCCTGTTCGCACTGACCCAGCCCTGGAAGAGCGACCAGCGGTGATGACCTCGCCCCTGTACCTGGAGATCATCATCTACTGCACGGGGGCCTTCCTCATCTCCTGCATGGTGGGGTCTGTCATCATCTACAAGATGAAGAGCGGCACCAAAAAGAGTGACTTCCACAGCCAGATGGCCGTGCACAAGCTGGCCAAGAGCATCCCTCTGCGCAGACAGGTAACAGAAAGTAGATGGGGGATTTGCACTCCCTGCCGCACCAGCTCCCTGTGCCCCAAGGGCTTCCCCGGGACCCTCTAACCCCCTGTCCTGTGCACTGTCTTCAACTGACCACCCCAGGCTTTGCTCCTGGCCTCTGGGCCGGGGCAGGGGAACATCCTGACCTCAGTGCTCAGTGCTCAGAGCCAGGCTGTCAGCTGTTCCAGCCTATGGATTCCCTGTGCCCACCTTACCCCACCCCCCCGCAGTGCCCTGCTCACCCGGCACGCGGACTGGGAGATGGTCCTAGCTATGCTGAACACGCACATTTGAACTGCCCCCCTGAGGGCCGGTTAGCGGTACCAAGGTACAGAGTAGGGGAGAGAAAGATGGCCATTCCATCTCCCAGGCACCCACCTCCCTTTGTCCCAGGAATTGGAACTGAAGGTTCAGGCATGTGAAAGTAGGCAGCCTTCACCCAGAGCCGTGCTAATTCTGGAAAGAGCTTTGGGAATCAGCAATCCAGAATCTAAGGCAGGGTTTTCACAATGAACTGGGACAAGAGTAGAGTTGCTATTGCAGTGATAAGTTACAAAACGTCAGTCTGGAATGCTTATGAGAAAGGTGAGTAAACTGAAGCCCAGAAAGGCTCATTGGTGGTGAAAATAAGTCAGTTTTAGAATGTAGTTCAGGGGGAGGGTATAGCTCAGTGGTAAAGTGCCTGCTTAGCATGCACGAGGTCCTGGGTTCAATCTCCAGTACCTCCATTAAAAAATAAATAAATAAATCTAATTACCTCCTACCCCAAATAAAATAATAAATAGAACATAGGTCTTCCGACCTCTGGTGGTCTTTCTGCCTCTCTGTGTTGGGGAGGGGACTCAGATGACAGGGACACCCCTCTGCCAGTGGCCAAAAGCCCTGAGTGGGGTGGGAGGAATCTGCTGCCGTTTCCCCCATCTCCGCTAGAAGGGTGACCCCACGCTTCCCTGTAGGTGTCGGCTGACTCCAGCGCGTCCATGAACTCAGGAGTCCTGCTGGTTCGGCCCTCCCGGCTCTCCTCCAGTGGAACCCCCATGCTGGCTGGGGTCTCTGAATATGAGCTTCCCGAAGACCCTCGCTGGGAGCTCCCTCGGGACAGGTAACCCTCTCCCCTTCGTGAGGAATCCCCACTTGTCATTCTAATGGTGGAAGTTGCATGGGCTTGAACCTCCCAGGAAGTGACTGTGTACCAGGTGCATCCAGAAACCATGACTTCCTCTTCCTGCTCTCGGCTGGGGGGACGCGTGGAGGGGGGATGGGGTGTCCTCTTGGGTTTGAACTTTACACCCCCAGCTTATACCACCCTTGTTTCCCCAAAAGACTGGTTTTAGGCAAACCCCTGGGAGAGGGCTGCTTTGGGCAGGTGGTGTTGGCCGAGGCCATTGGGCTGGACAAGGACAAACCCAACCGTGTGACCAAAGTGGCTGTGAAGATGCTGAAGTGTGAGTGGTATTTCTGTTCTAGCAGAAACGATCTTTTCCCTTTCCAAGCAGAGTGTGGGCCTCGGGCCAAGGAGAACACCCTGCCTGGGGCCCTTCCAGTGCCTGCACCTGCTACGTGGCCTGCGTAGGGTTGTCCGTCCAGGAGTGGGGGGCGTTCTGCACCCCAGAATCACTGTGATCCCACTTTGTTCCTTGGCATCCACCTGGGTTGTGGTCAGGTGTTTAGTCAACTTTTTTTTAAACTGAAGTATAGTCAGTTTACAATGCCATGTCAAATTCTGGTGTACCACATCATGGTTCAGTGATACATGTACATACATATGTTCCTTTTCATATTCTTTCTCATTATAGGTTACTACAAGATATTGCAATATTGCATATAGTTCTCTGTATTTACAGTAGAAACCTGTTGTTTATCTATTTTTAATTTTTTTGGTGGGGGAAGCGGATAATTAGGTTTATGTATTTTTTTTTAATGGAGGTACTGGGGATTGAACCCAGGACCTTGTGCATGCTAAGCACGCTCTACACCTGAGCTACACCCTCCCCCAGATGTTTCCAGATCCCACTGCCAGCTGACTTTCCTGCATAGCCTCTGCCCTGCTCACTACCTCTTACCGCAACACTGGCTCTCAGGAGAGGAGAGAGGAAAGTAAATTTGGAGGTTAAAAGGGAAGGAGAGAAGCACACCCCAGAGAAGTAGGCGCCCTGGGCATACATCTTAGTCCTCCCCCTCACTTGTTCTCCCTTCCAAAGCAAATGAGTCTCACCCCCTTCTCTGGTTTGTCTGTAAAGCGGATGCAACAGAGAAAGACTTGTCAGACCTGATCTCCGAGATGGAGATGATGAAGATGATCGGGAAACACAAGAACATCATCAACCTGCTGGGGGCCTGCACGCAGGACGGTAGGCACGGAGCCCCGCTGGCTTCCTGCCCGCGTGCTAGTGCGGGAGGGGCTCGGGCAGGGACCGGGGCCTCCCGCTGTCTCTCAGGGAGAAGATAACCAAGCTGGGGTGTCAGCAACAGGCTGGGCATCTCTCAGCCACGCTCAGGGAAGCGGGTTGGGAGGAGAGCCCAGTTTAGCAATAGTTGGGATGTGTTCCTCAGTGTCTGGGCTGATGCCCTTTGGGGCTTGTCTGAAAATACCAGCACCTGGATTCACACACAGTGTGTGGACAGGAACAGGTGAGTTACTGTGGTCTAGGTTAGGGCTCTTGCCCCAAGCTTTGCTTGTGAACTTCCTGGACTATCCCGGGAGGAATGATTTCCCTGACTTTCTTTGGGCAGTGGAACGAGTTTCCGGGGTCCCTAAAGGGGAGCTTAGGGTTGGAGAACACGCTCGCGGTGTGCTGCTGGGGGTGAAACTAAGCCTGTGTGCCGGCCGGCCTGCCCTGATGGCCTCCGCCTCCTCGTGCCCCCAGGTCCTCTCTATGTCATCGTGGAGTACGCCTCCAAGGGCAACCTCCGGGAGTACCTGCAGGCCCGGAGGCCGCCCGGGCTGGAATACTGCTACAACCCCAGCCACAACCCGGAGGAGCAGCTCTCCTCCAAGGACCTGGTATCCTGCGCCTACCAGGTGGCCCGAGGCATGGAGTATCTCGCCTCCAAGAAGGTGCAGCACCTGAAGGCTCCCCTGGGTGGAGTGGAGGGCGTGTGGACTGCTCTCAGGGCATCTCAGTGTCAGGAGAGCCAGCGTGGCCTTGTGGCCAGACTGGATTAGCTTCCTCAGACAGCCACCAACTTAAATTTCCTCAAAGGGGAAGTCAGAATGATGACACCTCAGCTGTAGAATGGTTATGGGGGTGGAACAGGCCCTATGTGGGAGAGTTCGGCACAGTCTGGGTGCTCATTAGGTGCTGCTTTGTTCAAGCCCAGCCCAGCATGGACGTGATGCACCCCGGGAGACAGGGCGTGATGCTGGTGCAGACACGAGCATAAAGATTCAGCTTTCTGGGTACAAATCCAAAGCTAAGAGCTGTGAGGAGCAAGAAAGGATGGCAGATATGAAGGGTCTGCTAAAGTGATGAAGAGGCCTGGAGCTGGAGGCGTTTGGATGACTGGGTTTGACATGGAGGAGAGGAACATTGTAGCAGGAATCTGGAATGTTCAGGAAGTGCCTGGCAGCTGCAGAGCAGACACTGGGGCGGAGGGTCACCCTCCCCTGCCTCCCACCCTCCTTTCTTTCATCTCTCCCCCTGTCCTGTCTCTGCAGTGCATACACCGAGACCTGGCCGCCAGGAACGTCTTGGTGACAGAGGATAACGTGATGAAGATTGCAGACTTTGGCCTCGCTCGCGACATCCACCACATCGACTACTATAAAAAGACGACCAACGTAAGTGCTGACAACGCACCGGGTGCCTGTCCTCTGCCCCGCTGGGCTTCCTCCTTGAGAAACTGGCACGGCGGGCGGAGCTGAGAATGTGCCCGCCCCGCGTCTGTCCTGCGTGTGCCCCTCCATCCTCTCACCGCCCTGTCCCGGGCCACTCCCAAACTCCCCGTGCTGCTTGCAGGGCCGGCTGCCTGTGAAGTGGATGGCGCCCGAGGCATTGTTTGACCGGATTTACACCCACCAGAGTGATGTGTGAGTCTGAAATGAGCAATTGCCGGGGATATCCGGGGAGAGTTTCCAGTACAGGGAGTCCTGCATCCCATCGTGGAGAGAAAAAGAAAAAGGAAAAAAAAAAAATCGGATGTGTTCCATCACTTTGTTCCCTGAGGGTGAAAGGCCACTGTCCCCTGGCGTCCCCTGGGATGAACGACTTGTGTTGGGGGAGGGTGGATTCAGGTGCTGGTGCGGGAGAGGGGCAAGGACTCTGGGGTGGCCTAGCTCTGTGCCCATGACACCCAGAGGCCCTGCACCTGTCCACAGGTGGTCTTTTGGGGTGCTCCTATGGGAAATCTTCACTCTGGGCGGCTCCCCGTATCCTGGTGTACCTGTGGAGGAGCTTTTCAAGCTGCTGAAAGAGGGTCATCGTATGGACAAGCCCAGTAACTGCACCAATGAGCTGTAAGCGTGAGGAGATGCCCGGAGTCCTGGGCTGGGCCCTGGGGGAGGGATGGGCTTGGCAGGGAGAGGAAGGAAGGGGTGCCGAGCCAGACACCCTCTCCAGACGGTCCCTCTGCCATAAGCCTGCTTTCGTCCTTCCTCCCTTGACCTCCCCGTCCTGTCCCAGGTACATGATGATGCGGGACTGTTGGCATGCAGTCCCCTCGCAAAGACCTACCTTCAAGCAGCTGGTGGAAGACCTGGACCGCATCGTGGCCTTGACCTCCAACCAGGTGAGGCTGCCCTTCCCAGGTCTTCAGTCACCACCAGCCGGGTCCTCTCTGAATTAATCCTGCTGCCGAGAGGAGAGCGCGGGGCCAGCGTCCTTCTGTCTCCTTCCGCAGGAGTATCTGGACCTGTCGATGCCCCTGGACCAATACTCCCCCAGCTTCCCTGACACCCGCAGCTCCACCTGCTCCTCCGGAGAGGATTCCGTCTTCTCTCATGAGCCCTTGCCCGAGGAGCCCTGCCTGCCCCGACACCCGGCCCAGCTTGCCAATGGCGGACTCAAACGGCGCTGACTAGCCCCCCAGCACCCCTGTCCGGACTCCATCCTCAGCTGCGGCCCTGCCCCCACTCCTGCTGGACTCACTGCCTCCCCTCTGCCCCTTCCTGCTGGCAGGAGCCAGCTGCCCACCTGAGGCCTTCACCCCTGAGCTCCCCTGTCGCCCCCTCCTCCTCTCAGCCTGCTGGTGACACAGAGGAGCAGGGAAGCAGGTACTCGCTGAAGGCCACTTCGTTGCCTCCCAGATGTGGGACCAAGGCCCCTGCCCGCCGCCTGGAGGGTCGGGAAGTGGAAGATGAGCAGCACACGAGCGAGAGACCACCGAGCTTTCCTGTGTTGGTTTTGTCTGCTCCACCGTGGCCCCGATGCCGGTGTTCTGGTGGCGGGTGCCTGGTCCTCCGGCTACAGTGGTAGTTGGGGGTGGGGTGTGGGGAGGGGTGGGAATCGGCGCTCAGGCCTCGGTTGAAGGCGACCTCTGCCCCAGATGGACGGTGCCAGTGGCTTATTAATTCCAATACTAATTTGCTTTGCTGACCAAATACCTGGTACCAGAGGATGGGGACGCAGAGGCTGGGAGCAGTGTTGTGGCCCTGGGGCCCAGCCCCAACCCGGGGGCTCTGTACATAGCTATGAAGAAAACACAAAGTGTATAAATCTGAGTATATATTTACATGTCTTTTTAAAAGGGTCGTTACCAGAGGTTTACCCATTGGGTAAGATGCTCCTGGCGGCTGGGAGACATCCGTTGCTATATATGAAAAACAAAGAAAAAAGCAAAAAAAAAAAAAAAAAAAAAGGAAAATGTTTTTAAAAAGGTCATATATTTTTTGCTACTTTTGCTGTTTTATTTTTTTAAATTATGTTCTAAACCTATTTTCAGTTTAGGTCCCTCAATAAAAACTGCTGCTGCTTCATTGCTCTGCGGGCTGTGTGACGCGGAAGGGAACGTCAGCTGGGAAGGAGCCAGGCTGACAGGCTTGGGTGGGGGCTGTCTGTCCGGAGGGCGCAGCTTGCTGCCTGGGTCCCCTCCTCCTGTTCCTCCCCTTAGGTCCTGCCCCCAGGCCTCCGGACAAGCCTCCTACCTTTCTGATGCTCTTGGAAAGGCAGGGACAGAAGGTGGGTGCAGGATGGGCAGGAAGCGGAGGTCCAGGGCCAGGTCCCGAAGTCCCCCACGACTGACCATTTCCTGGGGGAAATGGTGAGGCCAGGTGGGGGCTGAGCCAGGCTCAGTTGAGCCCAGGGGTAGAGAGACTGTGATGAAGCAGAGAGCTAAGGATGGATTGACAAGAGTCTGCAGACACTCCAGCCCAGCCCAGAGCTGCCCCTCTGTGTGGGCGTGGGTGTGGTTCTGTTGAGCACGCACTTGTCACCTGAGACTAGCTTTACCTCCAGGCCCCCTGCTTCAGGTTTCTCATTTCCCAGACTTTCCTGTGTTCATGCTCCTCCCCGTCCCATTCTGCCTGTATTCGAGTGATCAGACCACATGTGTTGGGCCTGTAGTTCTTTCTGTACAGACCCCATCCCTCAGGAAAGGGTAGAAATTCTCTTAACGTTGGTGTTTTGGCTGCTTGGAAATTTTCTTCCCCTGCCACCTCCTGGCCCATCACTGCCCTCGCGAGGTGGGTCCTGGCTCCTCGGAACCTTAGCGCTCAGCCTGTTAGTCAGCGGCCTCTGCATCTCAAGCTTGCTCTTTGCTGAACCCCTTCTGAGTGCAAAAGAAAAATCCTTTCCTTTTTTCTAGAGGGAGAACAGGATTGCTCTTGAACTTTTCTTTCTGAGCTAGCTATTTCTTGGCAGCTGCCGTGTTGGCCACTGTTGTAAAAGTTCTCTCTTCTCCTATGTCTCTCTGTAAATATGCAACTGTCAACATAGTGTGATTCATGTTTATGTTTAAAGAAGGCATTAAGTTGGTGAACAGAGCCAGAAATGAATTTTAGCTCTTAAAACCATTTGCTTGAGACCTGAGAGTGGTGTCTTTCCTTGTAAAACAGTGATGGTAATTTCTGCCTTGGCCCTCCCCGGAAGCCATGTTGCATGAATGGATGGAGGATCTGTTAAAAAGGGCTTCGTGTGCCTTCAGGAGAGGTGCTGGGGAATCTAAGGTACTGTTATCGTAACAGTGATGTCCTTGCTGTTACTACTCTAATCACCCACAAATTTCCCAAGAGACCGAGCTGGCTGTCAAATAAAAGATAGTGAAATTGACCTGAGAGAAAATGAAATGGCCATTTTACTTAGATGACCAGATTGGGTCTCCTGAGGAAAGGAATCCAGTTCATCTAATGAAGATGTCGTGCTGTCAGGGCACTGAATCTGTCTGGTTTCCTGAGGGTTAAATACGAGGGCCTGGGATCACGCTGAGTTAATCAATACTGCCTTCCTGCCCTTTCTAATTGCCATAGGCTGGGCGTCTTCAGTCCCCAGGCACCACTAATGTACTATATCGACCCCAGGTAAGTAAGATTGAACCTCAGATGAAGAAATCGATCTCAATGACAATGAAGTCGCTGTGTTTATCAGCCGCCACTGGGAGGAGCCAGCAGGCCAGACTCTCAGTCAAGGTTAGGTCATATGCCAATCTGCTTTAAGGTTCCCTTAGTCCGATCTTACCTCCAGGTGTGCACAAGTGGTGACTGGGAGACGTTTAGCCTCAGTTTTAACATCACAGGACATTGATTCGATATCACCAGAGTGACTTGTAACGGTTGAGATACAGAATTAGACCAAGTGCAGGTCCGTATGTGTCCAGCGCCACCAACGCCTTTCTGTTGTAGTAGAACTCCTCTCAGTGTGTGCAACACAGGCCAAGCCTGACATCACCACTGAGGTGGGGTTGTAGAAAATGCCTAAAATTGTGCTCAGTGAGACTATTAGCAGCTGGTACAGGCACCTGCATCTGCAGGGAAGGGTGGAGAGTGGGAGAGCGCCTCTCTAGCCCCTCCGCGGATGAGAGCCAGGGAGAGGGAGGTCAGCAGGAGCCCGGGTGTTCAGCACTTAGCAGTATCTAGGGCCACGTATGCTGTGCTGCCTCCCACATGTCTGTATTGTTGCTCAGAACCGACACATTGGCTGCACACACCAACTAGAGGTTTACTTGTTACTCCAGGAGGGCTGGGATCGGTCAAGTGTGGTCTTGAGCTGATTGTGCACATCGCTTCCCACCTCTGGGATGCTCAGTGTCCTCCCGTTGGGAGCTTGAAATCAGCCATGTGGGCATCACTTACATCCCTGGAATCTGCAGATGCTATAAATCAGGGCTCCCCGCAGCCATGCCCCGCCAGGGTGGGTTGTTGATCATCTATTTACCAGAACACTGCTAGTCGGGTTCAGCACGGGGCTGGGTCTGACGATCATGGAACCCGACAGCTAAGTGCTCTACATGAGACCAAAGAAGCAACCTTGACGTCTCTGAGCCACTCGCAGAAGAATGGGAAGAGAGGTGCATCGGGTATCCTAGATGCCTGTTTATGAAGCAAAAACGGGCAAAGTCCAACTGACAGCACGTTGACCGGGAGCCCTTGGACCTAACCAGTCCCACGCTGCTCACGGGCGAAGCCAGAGACGTGGAGGACAGCCCAGCAGCGCCTATGAATCATTCAGCCCATGAACAGCTAATCCTTTCCTTACTTGAAATGTGAACTAATGAAAAGAAACACCCATCATTTTGAAAACAGGAACGCTGCCTGTGAATCACCTTGCGAGGCCAACGGCCAGCTCCACAGAACGCCACCCGTCAGAACTTGTCACCCTCCAGGAACTGGAGTCCCCAGCAGGATGTGGTGAGGCTTGTCCTCTGGTGGAGGGGAGGTTTAGGCAGCGCCCTAAAATGCACTTCCTTGCTGCCAAGTGCTGACGACACTCCTCGTTTAGATGATCACAGACGGGGAGGTTTGCGTTTGACTCGATTCCCTGGCCTCCCGTCTGACTGATGGCAATTTCACAGCAAGTAAAGAAATCTAATTTCATCACCCACAGCTGAAATACCTCTTCCCATCTAAACACCCCGCAAGGGAAGAGAGCTGTTGCTCAGCTGCGTGGTGATCTATTTATTAGGTTTTTTTCAGTATTGACAGCACGGAAGACACCCAACAGAAAATACCTGAACGTAATACTTGTTACTGGGTAGTGGAGGGGTTACATCTGACTCTAACCAGCCCGATGACTAACAAAGAGTCTTGTTTGTGAGAGACAAACAGACAAGGAAAAACACACACCCAGCACAGACAAATGGTTAAGTCTTAAACCCTTAATTACGTTTCCTAGCAAGATGGAGGCTGATGGAAGCCACGTGAGCTAGAGCAGTGGCAGCTCCCAGGCTCCCACAGGTTGGGAACCTGCAGGCCCGGGAGGGGATGTCTCGGAGCAGCCAAGCAGCAGCTGAGTCTTTGTGACTGCCAGTCTGTTTGGCGCCCCACTTTCTTCAAGAAGCTTTTTCTTCTTTATATCCAAGAAGGCCTGACCGCGGAGTTCTATCCATCCCATCTCACAAGCTGCTTTGTTTCCAGGGCACTGTCCCTGCTGATGTGTCACTGAAAAGGCCGGTCAGGTGCTCTCACAGTCACTGGCTTTTGAAGTTTCCAAGTCCTCTCTGGGGTCACCAAGCTGATTCCATTCTGCAAAAAACTTCCTCCCTTGAAGGACATGCAGCTGTTCAAAAAGAACATGGCGAGTGGGCTTCACCCAAGGGCCAGTGGGATGACCTGATGCTACAGAGCAAATGGACTTTGTGATGATCGTTTTCCAAGTGGTCTGAGCTTGGGCTCACTGCTGACGTCATCTGAATGGTTGCGAGACCTCAGAAAGGCTGCCCCAAGGACTAAACAGCTGATCTTATGTCTCAGACCAGAGACAGCAGTCTTAGCTGGGACATCGGTCCTTTCTGGAGGCCACTGCTGAGGGCAGGAAGCTGGAGAGAGGGAGCTTCATCCTCCACTAGTCCTTAGGCTCCTTTTGAACTAGACTTGCTGCTCTAGGTTGTCTTTTGTGACTTGGCCTGGGGTGTCAAGACACAAAACATAAGGACTTTAGGCACTGGTCACCACAAGACCTACACAATTTGAGGGGAGTCTTTTTCCCCAAAATAATGACAGATCACAACATCAAGTCAGTTTATAATTTCCCTTGGTAATAAAAATAAAGACATGCAAACAAGGCCCCTGGATTAAAGATCTGGGTGTTCTACTGGTTCTCTCTTTGGTCCTTGGGAGCCAGTTGAGGGCCCCCCAGATCAGCTCTCTCGTGACCCTCTACAGTTTACTGTGTCGTGCTTTCTGCTCTCACCCCAAATGGGAACAGTGGGTAAATAAGTAATTTCTTATTTACATGCACTTCTAAGATTTAAATTACTTCCCTGCTAGTATTTCCTGACATCTGAAGCCTGTGTGAAATACACACCATATGGGAACTATTTCCATCTGGTGTGAAAGAAAGTTAAGAATCTGCCTACATTGTAATTAGCTTCTAGACTTAACATGTTTAGGTCGCATCCATGATTGTGTTTGTTGATTTTTTTTTTTGGCTTTTGGATAATTGAGGTTTTTTTTTTTTTAATGTAGTGGTTATAAGATGTCTAACGTTCAGCCTACAACTTCCTGTTAGGACAACAGGAAGAGCTGGAGCCCTGTTCTGCAACAGTTCTAAATTTGGATTCTTGCTGCCCTTAAAAATAACTAGAGGGAAAGGGTTTTCTTTTTTTTAGAAACTTACAGCTTCTTTAGCAGAGGTGATGGATCCTTTAGGTAATGAAATAGGCTTTGATGGTGGTGTGGGTGGTGATGTCACTGGTGGGAGTTGTATCAATTCTTCATCCTTAAACATCAGAACTGAGAGTTGGGTTACTGGCTTAAAACACAGTGTGTGTTGGAGCTACAGTCACTGCCATGACTACCAGGAACTTGAAACAACTACTTCATACCTAGCACAGGACTCAAGAGGCAAAATCTGGAAGCTGAATATATATAGCCAAATGTTGAACTTTCTTAGAAACAGATCAAACAGTACAATACAAATTCCTTCTGAAAGAACACCATTGTCTGGAAATTCAGCACCGTTAAGGGGGTTAAAAATAGAGAAGTTAACTTTCTGTTATTTTCACTTTTTAACCTAATTAATCAAGTGAAAAGTAATTGTCTAACCTTAGTTCCTTTCAGTTGAGGTGCTAACCCCACCATGTTCTCTTTAGATTCAGGGGAAGTGGGTGATCCTACAGGAATCTCCGTCTTCGTAGCCTAGAAAGAGAAATATTTTATATAAACTAAGCCTTTCTGAAGCTCATAAGCTCTTCTGCAGTAGTCAAAGCTGTCTAGCAAAGTTTGCTTTCCACTAAATCCCTGACTTCCTTTATGAATAACATATGAAGTATATGTCCCTGAAATAGAAACTTAGTGTAATTTATCCTGTGAGTTTTGAGCATCCTATAAATAAAAGTTGTACTCTAATTAGATTCTAATATTTAAGACAGGGAGTGGTGCTTTAGAATAGCTAGCTAACCTGTCTTCAGCAATTACGTTAATTAGATTTGAAAAGTAAATATATCATTGCTCTTCGGAAGTAATTTCTAAATGTACTTTGGAGGGAAAATATATCAAAAATTATAGTATATTCAGTTTGACATCTCAGTTCTCTATAGAACCCGGCACACTACTCATTCTCATTTTGTACATATGGAGAATAGAAGTTTAAAAACATGGATTTCAAAAACAAAAACAATGAAATGCCTAGGAGCTTGTTCTTAATTCCTCGGTCTTTCTTAACCATTCCAGAAAGCAACATCTGGATCAAGAGTTTATGCCCCTCTAGAAGAATTCCGAAACTCAAATTTAGCTCCGAGGCATGGTGCTACTCCCAAGATTTCCTTGCTCCTGAGAGCCGTCTGAGGATGACAAATAGCCGGTCTGTCTCAGAGAGAGTAAGAACGCACACGCCCGTTAGGGCCTGGTCTGTGCTCCAGAATTGCTCCTCGTCTCCTAGAATCCTTTCTGGACAAAGCTCAAATCCTGAGTGGTCTCTGGAGGTGTGGAAAGGGAGAGCAAGATGGCCTTTCCTCAATGCATTTTTCACGCTGGACTTTATACCATTGTCGCTGGCTTCCCCCAGGACTCGCTTGCACAGCTAAGATTCAGAATGACTGTCCTCATTCCAGAGCACGTAGCTGACCCCACTCAGCCATGTGTGCAGCAACTTCTCTCATGGTCTCTCCCCTCTCACCCACTCAAGTCCTGAGACTTGAAGCCACAAAATAGGGACGTGAGAGGCCCTTTCTGATGGACCCAGGGCAAGATGCTCTAGTGCTTGGGCCAGTCCTGGGTCCTTCAGTAAAACACTGGGAGAAGAAAAACTGCTGAGTTAAAGGCAACACAAAATGATTAAGGAAATGAGGGTTAGGGAAGACCAAAAAATGTGTTTACATTCTAGATTGGCCATTCACTGCTTAAACATTAAGAGGAATCTGGACAAATGAAACAGACATAAAAGAATGGGAACTGTTCAGTCTCAAAGGAGAAAGCAGTGATGGGGGAAAAAAGTCTGCTAATGAAGACTAGATAGTTAAGGAGAAAGAATAAACTGGACTTCTATTGGGAAGACTCCTAAATCAAGCTGGGGTTAAAGACAGTAACAGCCCAATAGCAAGAGGTCATTTGAGCGATTTTCACTTTTTTAAGGAATTTTTAAAAAGATTTTAAAGCCAGGTAGGCCAAGTTCCAAAAGATATGCCAAAAGAGACGCCTACCTAACCCGACTGTAAAGAAATAAGACATTTGTGCCGAGGCCCCAGTCCAGATTCCCCACCGACCCAGGACTCACCTCCCCACTGAGTGGTATCTCAATCGGCTTTGGCTTCATGTCTATCAGGTAGAAGGTTCGGGACAGGAGCAAAAGAGAAGGAGGGACATTCTCCTTCAGGTGGAGGTCCTGCCACTGGAGAACAGGAGGGGGTGAAACATGACAATCACAGAACGTTAGTGCTGGGCCTGACCCACTGTCACGGGCTCCTCCCTGGCTTTACAGCCCCCGAGGCGCCCACTGGGTACCACGGGCTGGACCAGGCCCTGCAGCCCCTCACCCCAGTGGGAGTGGGATCACAGATCACACTCGAGGGAGACGGAATGTTCAGTCAGACTCTCAAACCAATTGTGGATCCAAGTAAGTATCTTCTCTTGGATACACAGTAGGTAATGTGTGTGAAAGGAGAATAAATCAGCTTCATTCATAACCAAAGAAATTAACATTAAAATGAGAATGAGATGTAGTTTTTCAAGTATCAAATTTGCCACATTTTAAAACATGTATATATATGTTTTATATATATATATATAAATATATATATATTTAGATCAGTAATACATACAAGAGAGACAAAATTCAAAACATAAATAAAATGTAATCAGTGAAAATAAGCCTGCCTTCTACCCCTATTTTCTAGTTACCCTATTTACCTCCCTAGAAGCAACCACCTTATACAACCTTCCAGAGGTGCACAAATATGCATCTATACGTTTATCTCTATACCAAGGATGAGACAGACTGCTTCGTCCTTTGCTTTCTTTCACTGAAATGTCCTGGAAATTGATTCATACCACCAGATGTAGAGCTGCCTTCTTTGTAAACATCTGTAAGGGATTGCACTATATAGAAATGCCATAATTTATTTGATTGATTCTACTAATGAACTTTTGGCAGTTTTCAGTCTTTTGCTGTGGTGCTGCAATGGATACATTGCAGATACATCATTTTGCACATATGCAGGAATATAGGATAAATTCCTAGAAGTGAAATTTCTAGGTCAAAGTAAATGCACTTTTAAACTGTGAAAGTTCCTGCCAAACCTCCACGGAGGGTTTTACCAGCAGTGCATGAGTGCCCCTTCCTCACATCCTCCCAAACACTGCGTCGTCAACCCTGACCTTTCCCAACCTAACAGCTGACTGTGGAATCTCATGGTTTTCATTTCTCTTTTTATGAAGTGAAGATGTTCTGTAAGTTTACTGTTAATAATACATAGTGCCGAGTATCACATGGTTGGATTGGTATTCTCACCCCCTTGAAGTGGGACCGTGAAATGATACATCCTTTCAAGAAAGCAGGTTGACAGTATGAAGTCACTTAATACTCTATGTTCAAGAAATAAATGATGTCTAAGTAACTACAATATATTCATCTTCCAACCAGCGTGGGTCTAGCATGGGAAGAAACAGCTACCTGACATGGTTTCAAAGTCACAGCAATGGCTCCTATCTCAATGATTTGTGTACACTTCACGGAGTTCTTTTTTATGGTTCTAGGAATGAGGATTTTAATAGGAGTTACTACTTCCTTTGAAGGCATTGACGATCTTAATTAAAATCCGTTATTTGAGGGAAAGTCTGTTATCTGAGGGGAAAATGTGTTACAAACACGACACTCTACACTGGTTTGGGGCACTGATTGGGAAAGCAGCCCCAGGTGAGCCCCCAGCAAGGTTAAGACCCCCAGGTGGGTTTACGCAGATGCCAGCTCCTGTGTTAAGCTTTTGCTCAAGCCCTTACAATACCTGGAGGGGGCAAAATTCAAAGGTGGCCCCAAGACTTCCAGTCCCTGGTGTATCTACACTTCGTCCCAGTTCCTCACTGAACACTAGTCGAAGTGCTGCCATGTAGGGATTCTGTAGATATAATCAAAGTCCCAAGTCAGCTGACCTTAAAATCGGAAGATTATCAGGTAGGGCTTGCCTAATCACGTGAGACCTTTACATCCGGACCTGGAGGTCATGCGAAAAGCTCACTTGCTGGCTTTGCAGATGGAGGGGTCTCCAGGGCTGAGAGTAGCAGGGGGCTGGGAGCCAGTGAGGAAACAGGGACCTCCCTCCCACAGCTGCGAGGAACTAAATTCAGCCAACAAACTGGAGGAGCTTGGCAGCAGAGTCTCCCTGACGGCCTCCAGAAAGAAAAACACCCTGCGCTTCTGACCTGCTGGACCCTGAGCCGGTCAATGGATGTTGCTTTGAGCCACTGCGGTGGTTTGCCAGCAGCAATAGGAAACTAACAGACATCCAGCTTCCTCAGCTTCTCACTGCCCAGCTCCAGAAGGCAAATTAGGTAAGACGGTTCGCTGGCAAAGCAGAAACCACAGAGCGAGGTCTGCAAAGGGGAGGGGAGAGGGTGCCGGCGAAGGGGCCCCGGGGAAGCTGCTACTTGCCTCTGTGAGCTGTTGTCTCAGTTGCTCCTCAGTGAGACCCAGCGACCTCATTCCTCGGGCCCTGCAGGCGGCTTGCAGTTCTGACACACTCAGAACACTCACCCCTTCCTTGGCAATTATCTGAAGGACACGTAAGGAATGGCACTGGGTCTTTGGGTTCCAGTTTTACCTAATCCCTAAATCCCAGCAAACCAGGGGACACGCAGACTATGACGCTTTCACGCTTTGCGCCCTGCACTGACTGCTGCAAAGACAAGGAGCTTAAATAAAACAAGGTGACTTAGGGAGGTGCAGCGGTTGAGATGGAGTCCTGCCCACAGGTGTTACTAACATCAGAGATATTTACAGAACTCCTCCTCAAGTCTGTCACCAGAGTCATTCCTTCCACTCTTGACACGCTCTTCGCCTGGCTGTGACATCGCTACTCCTCTTCCCTTTCATAGCAGCGTTGAGACTTGTTAGAAAAATACTCCATTTGAAAAGCTTTCAGTATACCATTTGTTGCACGTTTCAGGAGTGTTCGTCCCCCAACCCCACCACCAACCCAGGAACCGCCCTAACTCTCTGGTTTGCAAACTCCCTCAATAAATAACTTAACATGCTTGCTGCCTGGTATGACCCCAAACAATGGTACTTCTGGGACCAGTACTGTTTGTTCCAAAGTTCTGAGAGCAACAGCCGAAATCCAAATGGGGTGGATGGGATCATGCCTTCTCAGTTCTGGGAATCCTGCTCCCTCAGGCGGAAGGCTTTTAAAGCAGCTGATTCAGATTCAAAAAACATCCTTTCCACTTTTTAAGGACTCTAATTAGTAACTATGGTCCAAATGGTACCCTTGTTCCAGAAGGTGTTGAGGCTCTGCCTTCACCCCTGAGTTATTCTTTGCCACCCCTTCTCATCAGGCCGACTGGCCCAGCTGCAGGAGGGAAGCAGAGGTGGCGGGGGCAGAGCACTATCCTTGGCAGTGGAATCTACTATTCTCAGGGGTCTGCTTTTCTTCTGCTCCTTCCCAGCAGGTCCTAGCTGCTCGATTAGCCCCAGCTAAGACATCCAAATTACTAACTGCTTGCAACGGCCTCCTCAAGAATGTGGGTCCAAGCAAAACAGACAGCTCCTGAAAGGAGTAATCGAGGTTCAGGTTGTCAGGGTTGTTTAAACCACTCATTTTACCAGAACCAGTCCATGAGCAGACCTCCCAGGAGACACTGCACTCCATCACAAAGCCACCCTAAGACAGCCCCCAACGCCTTGCTGATTCCTTACACCTCGAGTTAAGTTCTTACTTCATCATCTGCTTTTATTGACTTCAGTCTCATCAGGAGTTGAAAGCGGAGCAGATTGTTGGTTCCAAAGGACTGTAGTTCTAGCAGTTTGCAAAGGGCGACCAGCTGAGGCCGGTCGAGGTGCTCCAAGGTCAGCTGATCCTCAAAGAGTTTGGAAAAGCGGACTATCTCCTTCGTGCTGGGCCTGTGGCCCGTCTGGACCTAGGCAGTGGGACAAAGAGGCTAATTAAAACATGCTTCCTACTCAACTGAATCTTCCCTGTAGACTATTTGAAAGGTACACCAAAGCATTTACGGATTCTATTTTATGTCTGAAACTGGGCCCTCTGATCAAAGAGGAATAAAAAAAAATCTGTCTGAAGTCAGACTAGATCAACGGAAACATCAGAAGTCGTTCAAAAGTTTGAACTCTCATTCTCTTCTTTCCAAGAAGTTATCAACATCTTCAACACATTGATGGATTTAAGATAGGTCTTTCTGCAAACTTCCATAAATGTTTGCAATATTGTATCTCTGTAACTTAGATATTTGCAAATTCAGAGCTTCTGAACAATTTGGAAGCTCCGTGGTGACATGAAGTTGTCTGGGTTTATGTAGAAGACAGACACCTGTTTGACGTAGGATGAGAACTGGGTAGAGGCATCCCCCAGCTTGGCCCTGTTCCTCCTCGCCATTTCTGTGATCGTTTCTTGGAGGAATTTTGCCATTTCCAACTTTGCAGCCATTTTCTTTTTCTGTTTTTCTTCCTTAATAATAGAAGAGAAAAAGGTTAATCAAAGTGAATCAACCCTACATGATTACAACTCAGTAGAGATGAGAGAAAAATAACTCTGGCTTTGCTGTTCAACCCTATTTTGAGTATTAATATTATTTTCAGACCTAACTGAATGGGTTTCGAGAATCACAGCAAATAAAAAGTAGCCTCGATGTGCAACTTGTCTCCTTAATCTTACCACTTATTTCTCACTAATACAATGACCATAAATATTTGATAGATCCCAAATGTCCTCTCAAGGGGAGCCTTTGCCACTATTTCGAATAAGACACACACTGTCTCTTAACCTGGTACAAACCATGCAGGCTGCTGGCCAAGCCAACCGTTGGTCTGAGTGGCCCCAGATTTTGCTTGGGCCATAGACAAAGAAAATGAAGCTAAAGTAGCTTCCAGTTTAAGGAGAAAACAGGCACAATTAATTACAAGACAATGAGTTAAGGCTAAAACAGATTTGAACAAAGCACTACACAAAGAGAATTAAATGTACACTCTTAAGACACTGTGTTGACCAGTATTTCTAAATCCTCATTCGTTATCAGAGATGCAGTGTGTGTTGTAGCATTTTCAAAATAACTATGGTCAAGACTCAGGGTGGGTGGAGAGGAACAGGAAGACATATATGTATGTGTATATATATATATATTTTTTCCCATTAGAGATTCTAATGACCAGCCAATCATAGCAATCATTGATTTTCTAGAGAGCTCTTAGAAGAATCAGCCAGAAAAGTCACACAATGGCAATACCATCATTAAAACCCATTTAGCCATCCATTTCATTCATCTATATCCAACCATCCATTTATTTATTGAGTCTCTACCGCGTGTGAGGTGCTCGGGATAAAATGAGCAAAGACAGATAAGAATTCCTGCCTTCATGGAGCTTCTAGTCCAATGGGAGGGACAAACTTTAGTGACTAATGTCAATCCAGTAATTCCACAAATTACTGTAAAATATACCAGATAATTACCAGGAGAGAGAGGGCGTGTTCTGTGCTGGTGGAAATAGGCAGCTAGCACACTCACGCTCACTCTCACGCGCTCTTCCTCTTTCATGGAACAAAGCAAAGGAGAAAGTGTTTTCTAGGACTGTGGCCACGAGGTGCCTATTTGTATGTTCGGGGAATGAACAGCATTGAGGAAAGAAGACTATTTAGATAAATCAATCTCTCTAGTCCCCCATCTTCCCACGTAAACTAACGCATTCCTTGGAATCCTATGGTATTAATTCTAGAACCTCACTACTTTAAATGTAAGTAAAATAAACTGCTGCCAGACAGTAAAATATTGCCATCTGATTCTGCATCTTAAATCTAATTCAAATCTACCTTCCAGGTAATTCCTGATGCAACTTTTATCACTGAGGCTTCATCATCTCTCTCGTGTCACTACAGAAACATTCTAGCTGATTTTCCTCTCTTGGCCCTGCCCTCCTTAATCCTTCCTGCTAGCAAATTATTTTTTGAAAATGCAGCTCTAATCATAATTGATTAGATTATTTAGATTAATTTAAAATACAGATCAGCCACTTTTTTCTCACTCCCTGCTTAAATTCACCTTCCCTCATTCACTAGTGTCAAAGGTAAAGTCTAAATTCCTTAGAGGGGTGGATGCTTTCCAACCTGACCCAGCACATGACGTTTGTCTCATCTTCTCCCATTGGTCACCTTGTACCCCCTGCTCCAACTACAGAGAACCAGTCAGTGGTCTCTGAGATGTCATATTCTTCCACACTGTTAAGCCATCTTAAGTGCTCATTCTTCCTACCCAGCATGCCTTTCAAACACTGTGGTAAAAATCTACTCTCTTTAAGTCTTGGTTCCATGGTCACCTCTTCTGTGAAACATTTCCCGGTCTGATTGAAAAGTTGCCCTCATGGCCTCATAGTGTTGCATCTGTGGCTTCATCCATCTGCCCAGAAGAGTGGCACAGATAGAGAGCATGAAGCGGCTGCCTCTATGGTCTAGCCCTTCACCTTTCCAGTGACTGACACAGGGGGACACCCTCTTCTCAAGGACCACTCACAAAGGGTCTGGCTGGCTGGATAAATCATGCCTACCATTCAACTAGTCATTGTAGTAACAGCTGATTTTTGTTTTATTTTTTAGCGGTTGAAAATCTAAAATAGTTTTTTCAACAAACGATGTTAGGAAAATTGGATACCCACGGGCAAAAAAAAAAAAACTTGACACTAATGTTATACCTGTCACCAAAGTTAACTCAAAATAGATCACAGACTGAAATGTTAAACTCAAAAATCTAAAACTAGGAGAAAATGTAGGAGAAAGTATAGACGATTTTGGGTTCAGGATACAACACCAAAAGCACGATCCAAGGGGAAAAAAAAATGATAAGTTGTACTTCATTAAAATTAAAACCATTTGCTCCATAAAAAGAGACACAGTAAAAACTGGCAGAAAAGATCTGCAAAAGAAATATCTGGTAAAAAACTTGTATCCAAAACATGTGTAGAACTCTTAAAAGGCAGCAATAAGAAAACACCCCAAATAAAAAGTGGGCAAAAGATTTGAACAGACACCTGCCCAGAGAAGACACACAGATGACCAATAAGCATGTGAAAAGATACTCAATGTCCTTTGTCATCAGAAAAGTGCAGATTAAAATAACAATTAGGTACCACTATGTGCCAATCAGAACAGCTAGTAGTCAAAGCGCTGACAGCACTAAATGCTGATGAAGATGAAGAGCTACAGGAACTCCCATTCACGGCCGGTGGGAATGCAAAGTGGTACCACTACTTTGGAAGGCAGTTTAGCTATTTCTTACAAAACTAACCAGTCTTACCATATAATTTAGCAACTACTCTCCCGGGTAGCCACCCAAATGAGCTGAAAGCGTATGTCCACACAAAACCCTGCACTCAAATATCTACAGCAGTTTTGTTGATAATTGCCAAAAATTGGAAGCAACCAAGATGTCCTCTGATAGGTGAATGGATAAACAACTGTGGTACATCCATCAATGGAGTCATGAGAAGACATGGCAGAACCTTCAACGCATCTTGCTAAGTGAAAGGGGCCAGTCTGAAAAGGCTACACACTGTATGATTCCAAATCCACGACATTTTGGAAAAGGCAGAACTATAGAGTAGAAAGATCACTGATCACTACAGTTTGGGGGAGGAAGTGGAGCACTTGGGGATTTTTAGGGCAGGGAAACTATTCTGTGTGATACTGCGACAGTGGATACATGACATTATGTATTTTTCAAAACCCACAGAACTGTACAACACAAAGAGTGAACCCTAATGTAAAGTATAAGATTTAATTAATACTAATGTACAGATATTGGTTCTTTAATTGTAACAAATGTACCATCCAAATGCAAGATGTTAATAATAGGGGAAATGGTGGGGGAGGGAGTTATCTGGGGACCCTCTGTACTTTCTGCTCAATTTTTCTGTAAATCTAGAAACTGCTCTAAAAAATAAAGTCTGTTAATTTTTACTCATAGACATAGAAAACAAACCATGGTTACCAAAGAGGAAAGTCATGGGGGAGGAATAATTTACGAGCCTGCCAATTAGCAGATACTCACTACTATATATAAAATAGATAAACAACAAGGACCTACTGTATAGCACAGGGAACTATGTTCAGTTTTTTGTAATATAATGGAAGAAAATATGAAATTATATGTATGTGTGTGTATATATATAACTGAATCATTTTGCTGTATACCTGAAACTAACATTGTAAATCAACTAAGTTTCAGTTAAAAAAATTTTTAAGTCTATTCATTTTTTAAAAAGCTAAAAAAATCCTACATACCTTTTTGGATTCCCTTTCAAAAGTTGATGGCAACATCTCTGGGAAGAGTTTCAGAAACACTGGTAATAAGAATTCCATGAAGGGGACAATGATGAATACCATAAATGGAACCAGGCGGAAGAAATCAGCACATGTTCTCAACAGCTAAAGAATTAAATGCATATGCAATATTCATTATTTTAGGACATGCCCAAAACAAAACAGACCAAAAAAAAAAAAAAAAAAAAAAAAAAAGTCTGCCTTGGTTCTTAAAGTGTTAAAAACCCAAGACAGATTTTCTGCAGCTGTTTATAAAATGGAAAGGCCAGATTTTCCTCTCTGAAGTAATATTTCTGGGATATCTTGAAGGAAATCTGTGACAACCAAAACATATTATTGGCATCTCTTAGCTTTCATCTATGTTAGGGGTCTGTAGTTTAATAATACGGTATCTGTTAAAATTGGTTTTTCAGGCAGTATGGTGATTCCTTAAAAAACTAAGAATAGAGTTATCATATGATCCAGCAATCCTACTTATGGGCATATATTTGGGGAAAACTCTAATTTGAAAGATATGCACCCCAGTGTTCATTTATAATAGCCAAGACATGGAAGCAACCTAAGTGTCCATAAACAGATGACTGGATAAAGAAAATGTGGTGTACATACACAATGGACTACATACTACTCAAGTCGTAAAAAAGAATGACATAATACCATTTGCAGCAACGTGCTAGAGATTATCACATTAAGTAAAGTCAGACAGAGAAAGACAAATATCACATGATATCACTTGTATGTGGAGTCTAAAAAAAATGATACAAATGAACTTATTGACAAAACAGAAAGAGACTCTCAGACAGAAAACAAACTTATGGTTACCAAAGGGAAATTGGGGAGGGATAAATTAGGAGTTTGGAGTTAACAGATGCACACTACTATGTATGAAATAGATAAACAACAAGGTCCTAATGCACTTGACAGGGAACTACATTCAATATCTCATAATAGCCTATAATGAAAAAGAATATATATAACTGAATCATTATGCTGTACACCAGAAACTAACATAACACTGTAAATCAACTAAACAATAAAAAAAATAATTTGTCAAATATATTAACAGCAGTTTCTACTATGGATGCACAGATCAAAATTGAAGCCTCTCAACTCCGTGGAGAGATTAGAAAACACAATTATAACCATTCTATGGGCAAATGTACAAAAAATTTTAAAGAATCCTGCCCAAAGTTGTACAGCAAGTCAGCTGCAAACAAATAAGAAACTCTGGTTCTCACCATGACTTACTATTCCTACTCTGGGATTTGGAAGATGAATTTTAAGTTGAGTTCAAAACTTGGTTCCCAAATAGTTCATTTTAACTTTACATTTTCTTTCTCAAATATGACTCTTGCCTACCCTTCGTCTCTCTCGTCTGGTCAGCACCTGTCCATGCAACAGCCTCCAAACCATCCGGGCAGCAACCTTGGTGTCAATCCAAAGCAAATAGAATCCATTGCGATAATATTTAAGTTCATCCATAATTATTTGTCCGTAAGATCGCTTTTCCTCCTTAATCTTCTTGCCAGTGTCTTTTGTTGG
Organism: Camelus bactrianus; assembly: GCF_048773025.1. Classification (NCBI taxonomy): domain Eukaryota; kingdom Metazoa; phylum Chordata; class Mammalia; order Artiodactyla; family Camelidae; genus Camelus; species Camelus bactrianus. The sequence continues at coordinate 29,896,791 of NC_133564.1, read as the reverse complement.
CTGAGGGCTTGGCACCTGTGGCTTTTTTGCAGTTTGCTCCAGCTGACGTTTACCGGGGACCTCTTGTAGCCAGCGAGTAGATGTGTGCAGCTTCTGTGTAATTCTAGTTCGGAAGTGAAGTACCTTATTGCCTGACTGACTAGGGCAGGCGTACTTCATGCTTCCAAAGTTCTTCACATGTATTTTATTTGAACGGGAATCTGGCAAGTGGAGAAATGCAAATGATGGGGAGTAAGGAGAGCTGCTGGGATGGACAAAATGGCTAGGGAATCTGGAATAAAGAGCAACATCCTTTGAGTTGAGCACACACTCTTACAACATTAAAAATTAAAGAAATAGATACTTTATCTGGGAAAATACAACAATAGTTTTTAAGCCTGAGTTTTAAAAGCAGATATTGTTCATTAATGAATGAAATGTAACTTTTTAGCAGAGCTGAAGAGCAGTATGCTTTATGGGGGAATGGCATACTCCCTGGGAAATATGCATGTTAAGTCCTGAGAATAATCACGGTCCTGCAAGTTAGATATTCTGCAGCTATTCGTTTAAAAAGCAAACATTTTCCCACCAGGGGTTATATTTGAAAATTTTCTCTCTATTATCCTAAAATGGGTAGAACACCTGTGACTTCATCTACTATCCTGATGGCAGAAATATTGTTTGAATGAAACATTTCATGATCCTCGTGGGGATTAATAATACTGCTATTAAGAATAATAATATCCAATCACATAATACTGCTTTGTCTTTGGGGTGCCCGGGACTCCTCCCAATGAGAGGGACTTATAGCTGAAATGCCCTTCTCCTAAGATTCCTAAAGAATGCGAGGAATAAGAATTAGAATTGGGCACCCCAGCCAGGGATCTCTCCATCTTAATTTTGCAACAACTCACAATCTTCAGCTAAACTGGCACTTCAGATTGTTTGAAAATAAAAATTAGACCCATCTAGGCAAAGGTTTCTGGCAAAGAGACTTATTTGGCAAAGAGATGGCTTTATTCCCATCCTTTCAGATGGTTTTTGAAGCGCGCCAGGATAAAGCACTTTTTGAATGGCCAAAAGGGAAAATGTACAATGTATCTGGCACATGGTAAGTTCTCAGTGGATATCCTTTGGGATAAATAAGTGACCCAGACCTGACGCGGCAGGTGTATGCCCTAGGACTGGCTTGCTTGCCAGCCATTTTTCTCCTCTTTACATCTAAGGGCCTCATGTAACATTCATCAGTTACAGAGGTGTCACTCCCAAACCATTCCATCTTCTATCTTACCTGTAACACAATTCCACAAATTTACTCAGCCTGTGTTCTAAAGTGTATAGAAAATCTGGTGTTAAGTTTAAATACATTAAGATGTCAGCTGCCTAAAAACCAACATAGTTAAAACCAACAAAGCTTTAATTGTGTACTAAGCCTATCCTTTTATAGAAATCTTTTCTATCTGGAAGAATCAAGTTCATATAATTATTGGAGGGAGGGGGAATTCTAAGACTTACCTTGCTCGAGCAATAGCTGACACTGAATTATAACTGTAGAAGGCCATTATTTATATTTGTCTCAACAAGTCAACATAGGACCTAGGTAGAAGGAGTAAGTAAATAATTCAGTACTTTCAAAACACATCAAGTGTACGAATATCAGGACTGAAGTGTTTTTAGCTATTACAAAGGTAGAAAATCTGCATATTCTATTCATGGTGTGAAATCTCCCTCAAGATCATTTCCAAAAGTCATGAATGATATTTTCTTAGCCCTGGATTTGAGAATGGTACTTTGAGATTTCAACAAATAGAAAGGATCTCTATTGAAAAATTGTGCTCTACACTGGAATTTGACACAACATTGTAAAATGATTATAAACCAATAAAAAATGTTTAAAAAAATACATTATACGGTAAAAAAAAAAAAGAATGAAAGGCTCTCTAATACAATGATATTCATGATGATGATGCGATCTTCACATCTTGATTTCTGGTCAATAGTACATCTACTTGAATGGTTGCCAAGTATTTAATAAGCTAATCAAGCCACTTATTTGTAGCCTAAGACCACAGGTAGGCAGTAAATATCCCGGGTTTGTTTTCAATGAGCTTTCTTCCCATCCTTGGCCAAGCTGCAACTTTAAAGATGGAAAGTACTCACTCATTTATGTAGCAGTGAAAATATACATGGTACCAACTGATAATTCAAGAGGAGGTAAACCGGGTTTCTGTGCTAATGATTCTCCAAAGAGCCCAAACTGAGCTTTAAACCTTTAAATAAGCTGTACCAAAATCTTTCTTCATCCTACAGCCGAGGGCGGCAAGAGCCTTAGGCCAACTCTGCAGCTGGGAAAGGAGTACCAGGGTCTGGCATGGACGGAAACCTCGGCCACGGAGATGACATTTTGAACAAGAATTCAAATAACACTTGGGAACGTCTGAGCCCAGACTAAGGGCGGATGATGGTCTCCTGCCGGAGGGAGACCGTACCCTACCGGGCGGTTAATCTGCTCTCCCGCCCGGGGCACTCGCAGCCCGGCCTGTGGGCAACCACTTCCCCGGGGGGCCGGGGCGGGGCCGGGCGGGGACCCCCGCCTGCGTTTTCGCACCCCCTCGCCGGCTCGCCCAGGGCCCAGGCTCCTTGGGTTACCTTGGCCTCGGGTTCTCGACGACACGGGGGCAAAGCGCGCCCTCGGCTTCCCCAGCCCGTGGCTTTTGTGCGCGTTGTGTGTTGGTGGACTGTGTTTGTTGTGGTGGGGTCTGGGCGGGCGGGGGGAGGTCTTTGTTTTTTGGAGCGGGGGTGATGCAGGCTCAGGGACCTCGAGTCTTGGCGATCCAGGTTTATGGAAGGAAGGCGAGGAGGAGCGGGGCGCAGGGTACAGAAGAGAAACGAGGAAGCGAAGCACGGAAGGAGGGGCGATGGAGGCTGAGCTTCAAAGTTGGGGGGCAGGCGCAGGCCCGAGGTCAAGGGCTGAGGAGAGTGCGGGGTGGGGACTGGAAGCTGTCGGGAAATCTGGGTGCTGATGGGAGGAGCAGGATGCGGAGGGAGCAGGCTCCGGAGGAAAACAGGCAGGCGCGGTCGACCAAGTAACAGCCGGAGGACTTGGCCCGCCCACCCCTACCTCCTCCGGCCGGCTCCCCGGAACGGCTGCCTCAGTCCTCCAGTCCCTTCCCTATTCCCCTCCTCCCCCAGCTCCCCAGCTAGAAGGGCCCCAAGCCAAGTCTCTATGGCTCCACCTCTTTCCTCACCCATTACGTCACTCTGAGTGACGACACCACCTACCAATGAGCTCTCAGATTCTGGGGAGCCAGGGTGCCCTTCGCGGTGGCAGTCCAGGGACGGCGAGGTCTGGTTCCCATCCGTAAAATGACCTCCCTACTGGGTTTAGCTTAAGGAGTGTCTACACTGGGTGGGAGGTGGGGGAGGCTCAACACTGACGTTTTTCTGCCTATTCACTTTCTATAGGCTGTGGACTCACCCCCTCTGCCCCCCACCTCCAGAAAAAAACCTTCCTTGAAGGCTGGATTAAAGAAGCTCTTACTCTACCTACAGTGTAATGTGCCTGATAGTTGCCATGGTAACCATCTCGGAGTCAGGAATTACATCACTTTGATATATCCCCCTCCCCTCCCAACTACACAGCTGCGGGGAGGTGGCGGGGAAAGCTGTGGGGACGGAGTGGCAGAAAGGGCGGGAATGGTAAGAAAAACATTCCCCTCCTATCTCCGGGGCCCAAACTGGAATGCTGTGAAATCTTCATACGAAAATTTGAATTCCACTCAAGAACATTGCCTTAAAAATGTTCTCTTAACAGATACTGTTTATGATCAGTAGTTCGTGTAGAAATCTCAAATAACATTTAAAATGTCTTTTGTATTAGCTGTGCAGTGTCACTGGCAGTGCAGGTATGGAGGCACTTCAGTTCCTAGGATGGGGAACTGAGCCATCGTGGAACCGTGAAAGATCTAGAAATGTTCTCGCTTACCAGTTATCTCTACCCATCCACTTTATCTGGCTCTAGAAGGAAAACAAAAATTTTGGCGGCTCTACTTTAACGAACACCAGACCGCAAGGAATCTCCTTTACACGGAGAATACTTCTCTTAACAAGTGACTGACCGCAGACCTTACTCACCTGGGCTGCACATTTGTAAGAATGAAAGATGGCGGGTATAAAGTTTCATTTTTTAAAAAATGTAGACTGCTTTAATCCACAAAGCATTTTTCAGCAAATAACTAAACGGATCAACTATGTTAAATAGGAAAAACTTTTCAGTTTGGCCACTAGAGGGCCCTTTGTGCATGTCTGATGCCCAACTTTCCACATAAAGGCTTCACTTCACATTGTATGTTTACTAGAATTAACAAAATCTACAAAGCTTTGCCTTCTTTACCTTTCCTTCCCTGAAAATTCCCGATGGTAAATTTTGAGCTTTAAACGGCTAGGTAGGTATAATTTTCATCTTAATTTCATAAATTAATCACTGCACTATCATGTACATGTACTTTTCTGGAAAAGATCATAAAAGATGCAAAAATATTCCTCTCAGTTCCCTGGGAGACATTTTATACCGAGAAATATTCTTACTCATGCATTGTATTCATTTATAACCAGGCACAGTGAAAATCATTAAGTATTCATAAACCAGATGAACGATTTCAAGCTCAGTATTTGAAAGATGAGCTAGATTTTCTACCATGGCCATATGTCAGCAATTGTATTTTTAAAAATTAAGGATTAAGAATCTTACTTATTGGAATCCATTGGTTCAAAGCAATTCCTGCTTTCTCCCGTTTTCAGGCCTAGAGATTTTTTGACGCTCAGGATAAGTGATTTATCATGCCGTGAGTTTTTTGATATAATCTTCAAAAGAGAAAAACAGTTTTTTCCTCCCTAACCCTGGCCCTGAAAATTGTGTTAGACTGCTGTCTTAATGAACTGTTTGCTCATTTTCTATGAAGAAGAGAAAGCATGTTCTGAACCCCATAAGATGTTAGATGCTAAAAATGTGAATTATTATTTTTAAATGGCCATTCCCCTAAATACAGCTCCAAATGAAATATTATTAATAACATGTGTATGTTATGTAGGAAGAGACTATGTATCTACTTCACATAACTTTCATTTTAAACTCTTGTTAGCATAGCTTTAGAAGCAGGTTAAAATAAAGTCCTTGGGAGTAATTTACCACATCCTCCTCAAGAAGAAAATCCAGGTGTCAGTCCAAGGAAATGGCTTATCAACAACGCAAGGAGGATGCAGGAAGGTGGAAAAGAAGAATGGAGGTATAAAAGATCATAGGAAAGAAGGAAAGAAAAAAAGATCAATTTAACCTCTTTTACCAGGAGATAGAGTTAAACTGTAATTAGCTCAGGTGGCCCACATTGGAGACCTGTGTTCTAAAAAGACGTTTAAAACCAACACAATGTGCTTTTGTTGATTCCTTTAACTTTTGATACCACAAGCATAGGAACCACACAAGCATAGGTTTAGAAATAGTTAATGATTCTAGTAATAGGGAATACAATTCTGAATATCATCCTTAGTATTATTAACAGGGTTATGCTTTTTTTTTAAAAGAATGCATAATTAGTAATCATAAAAATAATTGATCTGTAGGAATCTTTTAATTTCCCTTTTTAGTGGTATTTAAAGATAAAGATAGCAGGAGTTGCCCGTAAGGGTACCAAATAGATGCAGCACTGTTACGTTGATGGAGAGTGTAACGTCTAGTGGTGATATGACTTTATTATTCTCAGAACGGAGTATTGGTTTCCTCATCTGATCGCTGCGTGGGTTTCCTGTGTACCTAATGTGTCTGTGCTGCAACGTCCTAAGTCATTATCACCAGGCCCCAGGAAATATCCCCCAATCGGCACACTCCTGCAAGGCTAGTTTCCTGTGTCACACACCTGGGACCTTCTATTGTTTCACACAAATTTCCTAGGATGGGGAGGGATGTGGGGTTGCAGAGAATTTTGACTGCCGCTTCCTCCTCTCATTCTTGCGCGAGTGAGCTCTGTCCAGGACAAACTCCCTCACGTTCCTCGAAGCGAAGGTCTGGCAGCGAGCAGCGGAGGCCCTGGCACGTGACGGTCCCGGAGCCCGCCAGGTCCCTCCGGGTCGGGGTGCGGGCGGCGCTGCCGACCCCCCGTTACCCACAAGCCCCCGGGCCCGCAGGGCGAGCAGGAGGAAGGCGTGCGGGACTCGGGGCCTGCCAGGGAGGCATCCGAGGAGCCTGCCATGGGAGACTGTCCCCCAAGGCTCCGGTCTGAAATCGCTGCCGCGGCTTCCAGACCCAGAGCTGCGGGGAACAGGGAGCGCCCCCTCTGACAGCTGTCCGGCAGGAGACAGCCAGGGAGGCACAGAAACAGGGGTCCCCTTTCCCGGTCATCTTAACCAGGCGCCCGTCTGTAGGGTATGTCTAACGTCTAGGGATGGCATCGCAGTGTCACCCCGAGGAGTCCCATCTGGTGATTCACACGTGCTGTTGTTTCACCAGCATCAAGGAACATGCACCAGCACAATTTGGCTTCACAGGTCCCACCTCTAACCTGCCTTCTAGTTTTGTTTTGTTTTTCACTCCCCTCCGCATCGTGCCTTCCAGTCTCCCTGCCTTTATCGCCTGCGGTCTCACTTCTCGTCTAGACTCTGCCCTGCTGCTGTCGTTTCTGGCTCTGCCCCCGCCCCTTCTCTCCTCCCGCTGATGAGCCTCTTCCTCCTTTCGCCCCCTGCACCCCGAGCCCGGGACTGCATTTCCCGGCAGGCGCCGCGGCCAGCGGCCAATGAGCGGCTGAGGATTTGGCGGCGGCTGCGGCGGCGTCCCGAGAGTCGAGGTTGGGGGGGGCTTTGTGCGCAGCGGCGGCGGAGACGGCGGCGGCGGCGGCGGCGGCGGCGGCGGCGGCGGCGGCGGGAGCGGGCGGCGGCGGCGGCGGCGGCGGCCAGGACGGCGGTGGAGGCCGAGGGGGACTGTCCACTGGTCGCCGCGGAGAGGCGTGCGAGGCCGAGTCGAGTCCCGAGGACCCTGCTGCCCCGGCCCGGCCGCCAGCCCCAGGCTCGTCTCTGGCAGCTGCAGCTGCGCGGCGACCCCCATCCCTCCGGCTCCCCTGCCCACCCCGCCTCACAGCCTTCCTCCTCTCGCCGCGCGCCCGGCCCGGCCCGGCCGTGGCCCTCCTCGGTGCCGGCCGCCATGGCAGAGGCGTCCGGCGCGGGGGAAATTTAGCCCGGGGATTTCATGCGGCCTAGCTTGGTTCCGTCTCCTCCCCCCGCGGCCCCGGCGGCTGCCCGCACCCCAGCCCCGCTCCGGGCCTCCGTGTCTCTCCTGTGATCGTACTGACACGGCCGGGGGGTTAGAATGGAACAAACTGAAGGTAAAGTGAATGCATGTGAGTGTGTGTGTGAGTGTGTGTGTACTGGAAGGAAGGGCTGAGGAGGGGGCGATCGAGGAATGGGACCAGGGTAGGGAGAGAGACCTTAGGGATGGGAGGGCTAGCGGGTGGCCTGAAAGGATTCGAGGGGTGTCTAGAAGGATGGGGCAAGGTGGGGGGTGTGGAGGGGATTAGGAGGTGGGGCAGGGGAGGTCGGATTGGGATGAGAGATGGAGTGGCGCTGAGCTGGGAATTGGGAGTAGAGGTGGGATGGGGGCGGGGATAAAGATGGAACGGGGGAGGGGCAGGGAGCGAGGAGAAGAGTTAGGTTTGGAGATTAGAGACCTGGGCATACTGACAAATAGGCAGGTTTGGGGGTGGAGTGTGGGAACTAGAAGAGTCTGGAGGAAGGAGATAGAATTTGATGGAGAAATGGGGCCTCAAGGGAAGCACGAGGGAATGGAAGTGGGGGGGGGGAGGTGGATTAGGAAAAAGGGATGAGAAAGGACTGAGATAGGATGCAGGAGGGAGATAGGAAATAGACTCAGGAAACTGGAAGACCCAGGCTTGGGATAGGGAAGGAAATTAGCTGAATATTGAGAAGGATGAGAACTGTGGACCAAGCGTCACAGAGTGGGAGGAAAAGAAGGGGAAGCGGAGTGTTAAAGTGTAAGGAAGGGAAAGCCTTTTGTCTCTATATTTGTGTGTATTCTATGCCTTTTCTTTCAAGGCTAGAGAATAGAGAAGCTGGTGGTTATGATGTTGTGAAATGGGGAGGTGTGGGTTTTACTGCTTTGAGGGAGGAGGAGATGTGTTAATGTAATGGTAGCAAGACAGGGAGAGACATGGCCATAATTTGATGGTTTTGGTGAGGGAGTGAAGACTATTCCGATTTAAAGGGGGCAGGGGCAGCCATGTTTGCTGCCAGGCACTGCAGTGTAAATAAATTCCTTTTTCTCTCCCGACATCAGTATGAATCTGGAAGGGGCCAGTTCAGATTGTTAAACCTCTTTCTTTCTTATTCATGAACTCTTCCCATACATCTTGGGGTCATTTAAAATTATTCATAACCACCGAAAGAGGTAATAATGTTTTCCATCTTGTGTGTTTTGCTGCTTCCCCCCTCTTCCCTCTTCCTTCTGGTTGCAAACAAGGCATGCTAATGAGCTGCAGAGTAAAATTTAACCCTTTTTATAAAGTTAAAACTGTATTTTTTTACTAGCTGAAGGAATCATTACTACTCTGTTGTTTCAAACGTGATCATGAAAAGTCTTTTAAATGTTGAAAATGCATTTGTTTCAGAAGCCTCGGAAGCAGTCAGCATGTTTTCTGCAATTCTTTAAGTAAACAAGGAAATTGCCTCGCTTATTTTACTTGGGTTTGTGCTCTTGGCAAAGCACTGTGTGGGGGAGAGAATGGGTAGGGAAATCTGCTGTGGTAGGTTACCTGCTTGCTCTATTTTGAATGTTGAAAAATTAAAAATGTGTCTTTTCAAATGGTGTTTGTGATAGCTCTTGCTTATGGGTGATGGGTGTGTTAAGAAGTGTTTTCTTTTTTTTCTTTTCTTTTTTCTTTTTTTAAGAAACTCACCCATCCTTTCCCTTTGGTTTCATGTATCTAGCTCAATAGTCTCCAAATGTCAGTTCAGCACAGTGTAATGATCTATGAAGCAGGCATGCAGGGCTTGGAGCATCATTCAGATGCCAGGTTTTTGGGGTTTTGGTTTTTTTTTTTGTTTTTTTTTTGGTGGGAACTTCAGGTCACTCTCAGGAAAGCTACAGTAACTCTTTAATGTATTCAAATGTATCTACTTACGTGATTTGAAATAGTTACTGTTCTAAAGGTTTAAATACTAACAAACTTATGGTAGATAAATTAAGTAGAGCCTGTTTCATTTCCATATTGAAAAGGATTGTCTTGCGTGACCTTTCGTTTTTGTTTTATAATTGTAATAGGGGTAATCCAAACTTCAGTCCATCACATTGATATTGAAACTGTTTTCTAATACCAGGAAGGCCTGTTAAAATTGTAATATGATGGACTCAAACCACTTATACTGCATATTATTTAATCTATCTTAATGCATCATCGTTTCAAGTTTTATATAGAATTTTGGGATATTCTTAGTCTGTTGGAAAAATAAAATTGAATATTGTTAGCACTCACCTTCTGAGAATACTTTTAGTATAGAGGCCAGACTTACAACTAGGGGTATTTTGACTTGATAATACTCAGCCTGAATTTTTAAAAATCTTGTGAAGAAAATTTCCATTCAGAAAAGCCATTCAGGATGCTTTTTTGAATTTGTTTTTATGGGGATTTCATTTTTATAGCTCTCACTTGATTGACATGTTATTTGTAATTAATTTGTAAATGAACTGTCAGTGCCAGCCATTTTTAGGAAAATGAGAAATTGTTGTCTATTAAAATAAGAAAAAAACTCAGGTTGAAAACTTGAATTACTTTTTAAAAAGGGGCAATATTCCTGTGTATTCAGCATTTTGTAAAGAGAAGGGTCCCCTGCCCAGCTGTCAAAGAGTATTCTGGCTTCTTGGATGGGTATCCATATAATGAAGAAGGCTATTCTAGTTAGATGGTACTTAATTAAAACCCAGACGTTGCTCTGATTACCATATCCATCAGCTCACCTGCTACCTGTGATAGCTTTTTTTTTTTTTTAATCTTTAAGTTAATAGATGTGCTCTTTGTTAATACTGATCAGATTGAGTTTTGAGTAAAGGAAATTAGTTGCCTTTGAGATTGGTCATCGGTGAATGAATCGTCAATGCTTTGAGTCAATTGTCTGATTCTAAATAGACTCAGTTTCTGGAGTTTATAATAATATTTATAATAATCATAGTAATAGCTGCTGATAGTTGTCCTTTTACAGTGTGCTATGCTGAGTGTCTTATGTAATTTCCTTTTATTCTGCCAACAATTATGTAGGGTTAGTACTATTAACTTCTTTTCACAGATGGAGAAATTGAGGTTAAATAATTTATTAACATCATACAGATGGTAAATAGCAAAGCCAGTATGTGAACCCAAGTCTTTCCCAATTATAAAACCTGGATCAGCCAACCTTTTCTTTCGTTTCTTTTAAAAATTGGTAAAAATAATACATGTTCATTATTTAATTTCCCCCCAAATATTATAAAAAGCTATAAGAGTTTTTTTTAAAGTTAGTACACTATTCGCCACTGATAACCATTTTGAAGATTCTTATGTGTCCCCCTAGAAAGTTTTTGAACATATATATGTACATCTGTCTTAAAATACGTACAAATTGGGTGATACTCTTTGCACTTTGCTTTCTTGTTTTAGTGGACTACCTGGGACATCCTTTAAATAACTACATACAGACCTACAGCTTTTTAAGGGTTGTATAGTATTCCATTGTTTGGAAGATTGGTTAATAGTAACATTAAGTTGTTAACATGTTTTTGCTATTATAAGTAATGTAGCCAGTGCTGAATTAGGTTCCTAACAGCCTACTTAAATACAAGAGATGTAATCTAACTACTTTATTTTAGAAGAGGATTCACTGCAGCCTAGAGAAGTTCAGTCCATGGCATTGGTGTAACCTGGCTCTTTATACTCCCATCACATTCCTTCATTATTGTGGAAGTGTATTGTCAGTGCTCAAGGGGAGGGGGACACTCAAGGCTTGCTTAGTGTAATGGGTGCAAGAGGATTCAGGTACAAGGAGGCAAAGGCTCTTCTCTTTTCCATACTTCGTTCGCCATGTGGTTCATATAGCATATATGCAAAAGATTATTACATGCATAAACGAATCTTGTCCAGGTACCTTGAAATTTATGTTTTGGGTAATGAAGTGGTTTTGGCAGGAATTTTCCTGTTTTAATAAAATCATCAATGAAATAAGGTAACGGTGAAATGAAAAAAATAAGAGATCCATCCATCATGGTCCTGGAAAAGAACTTGGAAAGAAAAGTGAGACACTGGTAAGTTTTAAAAAATGAGCTAAAAATACCTAATTGAAAACAATTTTTTTTTAAAAAAATCCTTAGGCACCATTGATTATTTTAATTTTTTATTTTACTTTTTTACTATCAAGAAGATAATTAATAACAATGATACTTATTCATTGAGTTCTTTTAAAACAGAAAGTCTGTTTTATAGACACTTAAAAAATTAAAATCATTAAAACTTTTAAAAGTTTTAGAATTTGGTGTCTATCTATGAAATCTGTTTCTTGATGCAATGCTGTTTTCAATTTTACCAGAACAAAGAGTCTAGTTTTTTTTTTGAAAGAGCAACTGATTTATTTCTTTGTTAATAAACAACATGTTCTGCCTTTGAGTTTTTAAATGAATGGTGAACTTCATTTCTGCAGGCTGATCTTGTAATAAATATTAATAAAGGTAAATCTGAGAAGTTGATTATGCTGCGACTACCTAACACGTTTTTTCAGTGCTCAGAGGTTTTTTGTTTTGTTTTGAACTTTGTTTTTGTTTTGTTTTTTACTGCTGACCTTGAAAGTACTTTTAAACATTCCTGTATTATGTCGTACCGGTCCAGGGTGGGATGAAAAGAAGGAAAAGTCTTGTTTAAAATTTTGCAATTTGGAGAATGTTGGATTTTTGCTAGATGGATGTGTGTTGTTACTCCTGAAGTACATCTGCTTATTAACAAGATTTTGAATTTGAAAAGCTCTTTGGTAAATGATTCTTGATTTATGTTAAATTGTGGATGTGGATCTGTGTCATCATTGACTGATCTAAATTGAGAATTCTTTTTTCTAATAGGTTCCCTTTTTTTTATCCAGATTTAGGACTGTATTGAGGAGAAAGTGAATAGGAAATTGAGGAAATTTATATACATATAGTTTCCATTTTAACTATATATATATGAGTATTATTATCTAATAATACTTGCACTTACATGACACCTTCTGAGATGTTTGATAGAATTCCCACACAGTAACTTGATCTTTTTATGTGTGTATGTGAAGTTGCAAGGCACAAGAACCATTGAACTCAAATAAGTAGGTATTTTAAATTTAAGCAGTATGTGGCTTCCTGGGATTTAAGTGGGCAAAACAAAATTTAGCTTATCAAGTTGATTTGAGATTCAGAAGATTAAGAATCTCATCTGGAGGCTTGCCTAGTGGCGTTTTGGTCATAACCAAAGACAGTACTGTGTCTCGTGAGTCTTGTGCTATATACTTTTTTTTTAATTTGGAGGGGTTAATTAGGTTTATTTATTTATTTTAATGTGCACGCTAAGCACGTGCTCTACCACTGAGTTGTATACCCTCCCCCTTTCTTGTGTTATACTAACATCTCTCAGCTGTGGAGTCTTAAGAAAGCTGTACATAGAAAACAAACAATAAAACCCTTAAAGTGCATTTTTAAAACTTTTAAGTTGTAAAACATGCATATAAAGAAAAGAGCATAAAACCTAAACATACAGTATAAACAAATAATTAGGAAGTGAACATCACGTAGTCACCACCCAGGTAATAAGCCCTTTAAGAAAGGCTACAGGGACAGCCTGATTGGTTTAACTGGTTATTGCCTTGGTAGTAGTTGGACTTCAGGGATAACAACTGAAAAGTAAGCTGAAAAACTAATAACCGTGAGGGGTCTGCACATGTAAACTGAATCATCTGTTGTTATCCAAAGGGTTATCTAGACAATTAGACAGTTTTCCTAACATTTAGGGTAATCACTTAGTGATTTGAAATCTTGGTGTTTTATTAATGAATGTGAAACAAAAAATAATGTTGAATCCTAAAGGATCATGCAATTTTATACCAAGTTGTTTATTCAGAGCTCATCTCTGTTGCCCTTTTTGGTAGGATTCAGTGACTATTGATTTTAGATCTATGTGCAAACTCTTAACAGTGACTTTTGCTTGGAAAATGTCGGATTTGCCTATGTCAGTAATCTCCTAGCTTAAGTATCTTATTTACAAAAACTAGCTTGACTCTTGCTTTCACATTAAGGTAACCATTTTATAAAGTATTAACCTGAAGTCGTCAGCAGTGGCCGTCTGTGTTGACTCTTCATCCTGGTGCCTCTTGATTCCTACCTTGTCTGCATCTTGGCTAGGTGAACCACATTTCTTGTTTAACTGGATAAGCCTACTTTAATGCGCTTCCCTGGCTTTCTAGAGTATTTTCTTATATGTATGGAAAGGTTGCATGTTGACTTTCAAGGATTTTGATAGCAGAAAAAGTGAATTTTTTTCCCCTCTGACTCTCTGATGAATACAAACTATTTGCATAAAACTCTGCAGTGTGAACTTTGAGGGCATTTTGATAACGTATTTGCATACATAAATTAAAGCCTTTGTTTATTTTAATTTTGTTATTTTAAGCTGTGTTTTTCATGATCTCTGCAGGATCCAAATACATTAGAATATACTATGTCATGTTTGATTGTAGTGAGAAACCATGTCATACTTTGCTGTATCCTAGAATTCCTATAGAATGCTGTTCTTTTTTATTCTAGGTGAAGGTTACATATATCCCTTGCTAATTGTTATTTCCTGCAAGGATGAGACATTATTTAAAATCTTGAAATGAACATATATGTTGAGTTTTCCTAAATGTGGAAACGAACATGATTTGATATAGTTATTTCAACCTAAATTAGGTAACTTGGCTTTGTGTATAGAGTTAATATACTTATGGTCATCTCATGCTTTCAGTATTGTTATCACCTGTACAATTAAGCCTTGGTCATTAGAATTTATTTTATTGGGTGATAGAATTAGGGTATTGAGGTTAAGATATTACACACATCTGCATACGTCTGCATACACAGTACTCCTAAGAAACGCTGATAGCCCTATTAGTTTTTATTTTTTAATGGGAAATTTGTACTTTCCTAAGTGGCTACTAGTTTAAAAATAACATTATGTTCAAGTTATGAAAGGGTTGTTTATTGTAGAGAAATTGAAACCAGTAAGATGTAAAGAAGATTAAAATCACCTGAAATCCTACCGATTGGCAGTTACCACAATTAACATGTTGTTCTGTATCCTTCCAGTGTTTTTCTCACACATTTGTGTATTTCTTTTTATAAATTGAAATTGTACATAATATTATTTTGTAACCTGCTTTATTGTGAAATAAATTTTTTGAGCAATGTGATTTTAAAAATCAACATGTAATTTCATTGTATAGGTGTGCCATATCCATTTACCATCATACTATTGATGGTATTTTAGGCGGTTTGCAATTTTTAGGTGTTATAACTTGATGAACATTATTTCATATTAAAAAATTGTATGACTGTGATGATTTCATTACAATAAATTCCTAGAAGTAGAATAACGAAAGCTTTTGACACGTATTCCGAATTTGCTCTCCAGAAAGTTTTTCTTAATAATAGTTTTGTTGAGAAATAATTTACATACCATACAGTTCGCCCCTTTAAAATGTATAATGCAGTGGTTTTTAGTATATTCATAGAATTGTGTAATCATCACCACAGTTGATTTTAGAACATTTCCAGAAAGGTTTGAACCAATTTAAACTCCTAGCAATATCAGAAAGGCTTTGTTTTTAAAAATTGCATTTATTTGTGGTTTTTAATATGCAATACAAGAATACAAGAACACTACAGCTTGTGTGATGCATTTTTTCTTTATAATAATAATTACTTTTAAAAAAACTTTATTTCAGCTTTATTGAGATATAATTGATACTTTTTATCAATTAATGGAGTGAGATTTTAAAAGTAATCAATAAAAACAATATTCCTGTGTTAAGAAAACATGACAAAGTTTAAGCTTATGAAACAAAGTAGGTGGTAGATTTTTTCAATTATAAAATCATTTTCCTGTTCAGTCAAGATTCCTTTACTTGAGAGTGTTGTATGTGGTTTAAAATATTTCTTTTCATTCAAATTTCACTTAGAAACACCTTACTTTAGAAAATGTCTATAGAATGTGTGCTATACCTGTATAATTAACTATGGCAAACTTACCAATTTACTTAAAAATTAACTATAGCAAACTAAAGTATGGTTTTCTCTTTATTAAGAGAGATTTGCTTTGCTCTAACTGAACTTCACCGTGAAAGTTGTTCTTATTGTTCTGTTTGCTTTAAGCCATTTAACAGAACTTTTTTTTTTTTTTTTTAAATAAACTCAGCAGGCAGTGGGCTGTAGGGCAAGAGTCAGGGAGACCTGAGTTCCTGTCCCCACTGCACCTCGTACCACTGAGGCTCAGTGTTCCTATCTCTGAAGTGGAGATGAAAATGACTACTTTTGGGGATTCTAGGGATCCAAATTCGACGTACTGTAGTGAGCCTAGAACTGGACCAGGCACATTGCTGATGATAAATGACTTCTTCAATATGAGAAAAACAACAATGCAAAGTGAGCTAGTTTCTAGTTGAATGCTTTGTAGATAAAGAAATGAACTCAGTTGTCCTAAACTCACTTTTGTAAAAGGTAAAAGTTGAATGTTAATTAGTGCTTGAGCAGAGTCTTTGCATGGGTTGTATGGGTGTTTCTCAGCTGGTACAGAGACTTCATGCTGGTACAAGTATAAACATGAAGTTAACTTTCCAGTCCAAATTTACCTCCACTGTCATTATTACAACAGCGTGATGGCTGTGGCTTCACCAGTGCTAATCAGTGTTCTGATTAAGCAAATCGGTGATAAAATTTGAATATATGGTATGAAGTTCTTTGTGTTCTTATTTTTATTGCTTATTTTTAAAATGAAATGTTGAATACAGTTGAACCTAAAGTAATAAAGTGATAAACCTGATGAACAACAACAACAAAAAATCTGATCTTTATAGGAAAGATAAACTTGGTAGTTGTCTTTTTTATTTTTTAAGAGATTTATTTTTTGTATTTTTGTTTTGTTTTTGTGAGAGAGGTTATTAGGTTTATTTATTTTTTAATGGAGTTACTGGGAATTGAACCCAGGACCTCATGCATGCTAAGCAAACACTCTACCAATTGAGCTATACCCTCCCCCCAGTAATTATCTTTTTTAGATGTTATGATAAATTGCTTAGTACTTTTAAAACTACGTATCATTTCTGTGATACACTGTCTTTTTGCCTTGCTATGGTAAAAGAAAGTAAATTCTGAGCAATCTCAAACCATTTTACTGTAATTTAAAAATTCGTTAGGGAAAGAGGTAGGAAAATATGCGGATGAACTTGTTGGTTTGCTAGATTTCATAGTGAATGGAACAAGATGACTGATACAAGTTAGTGTGTCAGAATTTTCAGTGTGAACCAGTACCCTTGATGTAGGGGACTGGAAAATAATTTAATGTAAATTTTCTTCCAGTGGTAATACCACGTCTGTTATTGCTGGGTGTGGTCAAGAACAAAGTGAAAATGTTGAGGTTAAACCAAATAGATAAGGGAAATTGGGTGTTTTACTAGTAAGTTTTGTATTGGGTACAAGACAGTTCAATAGTAATGTGGTTTAGTCAGGAAAAAATAAGAACTACAAAGCAACCTAAAATGTTGTGTAATTTAATGGAATCATAGTCAAGTGAAATTGTGTGACTGTATTTAGTGGCAGGGTTCCTGGTTAAATGAATTGATAAACAATTTTTTTGTTTGTTTGTTTTGGTATTTCATTAGCTAATTGTGTTTCACATTCCCACAGGTCACTCCCTAATACAGGATATTTTAATGTCCCTTGACCATCATCTTTCTCTTAGCACATTTTTCGTGGAAAATTATTAAGTGAAAATTTCAGAATTTATTGGGGTGGTAACATTAGAGTTAAACAGATTGTGGAGTAATACAGTTTTGTTTTAAAAATTAGTGTTGCTCTATTATTAATAGTCTAAACTCAGAAAAATAAAAAAAAAACTAGAAGAAAACGTGTCACTTGGTTACCACCTTGATTACTTATGTAGAGAATTTTGTAGAAAGAAATATGGTGGTCATGAATCATTTTACCCCCTAAAGTATTATTTATCTAAATAGTTATTTGTTGTGAATTTCACAGAGTTGTTATAAAATGAACATCTTTAAATAATGTTAACGTGGTAGGTAAGACTTTAAAGTTAATTTTTTAATCACATATGTTCTTGTCAGAATGCAAATCCAAAGCATACGTTTATGTATTGATAACTAAGAGGAATCACAGCTCATGTTCCCATTGTTTGGGGTCATTTCAGGTGACTTGGATTACCTGATTTAACCTCTGTTATGGGCTATAAACAGAAGTCCAAATATGTTGTATCTCTTCAAAATTCATGCAGCTAAGCTAGAGGTATAATCGAAACTAAAATTCAAGTCTCATGACTACAAAGCCAGTGTCAAAAAACATTTTTGCTTCTCCTTGGTTTGTTCTTATTCTGGCCTACAGGTCTGATTGCTGAATTTCCTCTTGCATGGTTTCTATCTAGTTTTTCAGTACTGGTCACCAATTTCTTTAAAAAGTTCGTGATTAGCCTTATTTTTATAAGCTTTTTAAAGATGATTTTGTTTAGGTTAAATTTGAAAAATGGTTTACATCAGCACTGACAAATAGAATTTTCTGCAGTGATGGAAATACTCTGTCTCTGCTGTCCCATGTGGTAGCCGCTTGCCACATGTCGATTTTGAACACTTGAAACGTGGCTAGCGTCCTTGAGAACTAAATTTTTATTGTATTTAATTTTAATTTGTTTACAATTAAATAGCCACGTGCGACTAGCACAGATTTAGATAAGGGAAGGGAAAGAATTAAGTAGAAGTGGACACTTTCACATTCTTTGCTCTTGTGATTACTGTATTGGTTTTTGTGGAGTTGGGTTTTTAAAATCTCATTTTTCCAAATGCTCACTATCTTAAGTAGTAAATAAATCCATTCACAGGAAACAACTTAATAATAGTTATTTGGTGATTTCTTTTTAAATACAAAATTTTTAATATTTTTAAATTTCTAAAAATTAGAATTTAAGTAAAAAGTTTAAATATAAAAGTAGTAAAACCTCTTTTAATTGATGCAGTTATTAACAGACTGTACTGCTCACCAGCAAAATTATTTCACTTCAGTAGTATTTTGGAGTAATTATGGTTAAATAGTATTGAAAGCTGAAACTTTTTATACTATGTGGAATACTTGACTAAACTATTATTTAAATCTTTTTACTATAGCCATACCTTAGAAGCCTCTGAAACAAAGAGATCTTGAAAGGAAGTAAAAGATACTTCAGTTCCTCACTTGTCTTCCTTCGGTCTTTCAGTATGACTAATTCCTGGTTTTGATTCCATTTGTCCTTTTTATAGCAAGCCAGCCCCCCCAGGCACTATATCCTGTTACCCTGTTTTATAGTAGCTTATCATTATCTGAAATTTTCATGTTTATTTAAGCTCCATGAGACCAGAATCTTATTTCCTTTCATTTCCCAGGACCTAGAACAGGGTCTGGTACATAGTTGGTGTTCAGTAATGAACCACGTCACAGGCAAAACAAAAAAAGGACTTTGTGAGGGATGAGATATCTATCTGGACTAACAAGCCACTTAGAGTCTGGGAATGGGCAAGGTGAGGCTCAGCTTCTGATTATCTTGGTGGGGTTGGTGTGGGTAATTTAAGGTGATGAGTTTAGAATGAGTCTGTACAGAAACATTTCTCTGGGAACTCTAACTTAAAAACAAACAAACTTTTGTCCAGGGATACATATATGTATTAAATAAATTCTCTCCACATAAAACATCATAGAGTTGACAAAATGGAAAAAACAAGTGGGAGGATATTTCCAAGGTCGGTTTTTGAGTACTGGGCCTCACTTCCTACCTCTTGGAGATGAAGGAATTTACTCGAAGTCATTTATTTGTATGCCGTTGCTTGGCCAGAAGAAAACTGCCAACTCCTACTTTTCCAGTGTGTTGTTTGACTTGTCTGGGAGTGGACATCGGCATGCAGGAGACATAAGCACTCTACCTGATGAGAGCAGTGTTTGACTGAGGCTGGTTTGAGTTATCTGTGAGTAGTCGGAGATCAAATGTTCCCTTATAGTAAATTAGGTAATTTAATTTCTGACCTTTAATTGCCAACATGATACGTGTGGAAAGAATCTTATTTGTACTCGTCTATTTCTGGACATATTCTGAAATAGTTAATGTTTTCAGATGTGAATGAAAGCCTTTTTGTTTAGGGAAGTTATACATTAATCACCTTTTCAAAATTTCCAGTTAGATGCTATTCATTAGGAAAAATATTGGCTTAATAGAGTTCTTTTGGATGGCTGCAAGAGGCTTTTCTTTTCTTTATTAACTACGGCTACTATTTGTCTAAATTAACAGACTTTAAGAAATGGTTCTTAGCATAGTCCTGTCTTTACTACTGCAAGTTTTCTCCCTCTGCCCCCACATATTTTTGTGAAAATCAGCCACAAAATTCAGTGTGGCCCAGAGATTTCGGTTGTCAGAAATTGAACATCTTAAATATAGTAAGTATTTTAGTAAGAAAAGGACCCATGTTACTGTGTCGCACGTGGTAGTGGTTTACTGCCATTTCGTTCTTTGTATCACATCTGTGACGGGAATGAAAGTAAACTTCAGAGCATAGAAAGCAGCCGTGACTGTGCCAACAAAGTGGGAAGAGATCGTTTCCGTTTCTTCTGCATTGTGAACGGTGGCAGCAGCACCCTGCCAGCAGTTAGAACCTAATGGCTTTTCTGGCTGTCCAGAGACAAGTTGTAGGTCCTATTAGCATATTTGTATCCATGGATAGGACTGTTTATGTTGTGATGGGGTAAGAGTTTTTAAAGTGATATTTCCATCGTAGGTTAATGAATCTAAGGGAGGTCTCCTCCTCCCTGTTGAATGTTTTATAGGGATGCTAATAGGACTCATGAAGACAAAGTGAGTGGAAATGCTGTCAGAGAAGACTCTTGTTTCCTGTTGCCTCTCTAACAAATGATGTCAGACTTAGTGGCTTAAACGCAACAAAATTTAAAAGAGTACGAATTCATTATCTTGTAGCTCTGGCTGTTAGAAGGCCACCGTGGGTCCCACTGGCTAAAATCAAGGTATAAGTGGGACTGTTCCTCCTGGAGGCTCTAGAAGAGAATCTGCTCCCTTGCCTCTTCCACCTCCTCGGGTGGAGGAGGTGCGTGCATTCCTTGGTTTGTGGTCCCCTTCCTCTGTTTTCAAAGCCAGCAGCAGAGCACCTTCAAATCTCCCTCGGACTCTGACTCTTCTCCCTCTCTTTTTATAAGAACCCTAGTGATCACATTGGGGCCCCCCCCCCCATAATCCACGATAATCTCTCCATTGTAAGATCCTTAATCACATTGGCCAAGTCCCTTTTGCCCCATAAGGCAACATGTCCACAGGTTCCAGGGATTAGGATTGGGGAATTTGGGGGAGGGTATTATTATTCTATCACAGCCTTTACAAGTTGAAGATACTGGCTTCATTAACTGTAGTAATAGAGATGTTTTCTGAAGCAGTAAGGGTTGCCTTTCTGAATTAATGCAGGCATTACAGAAAAGTGGTTCAGTGGTCAGTGACAGTATAGCATGTGGAAAAGAGTGTAGTCTGTGAAGCCAGACTGCCTGGGTGTGACCTAACCTGTCGGTCCTTCAATTTCCTCATCTGTGAAATGGAGATACTAGTATCCACTTTACAGGGGCTTTCTGAGGATTAAATGAGATAATACTTGTAAAGCACTTGGAACGTCACATCATTAGTGCTCAGTAAATTATATTATTTTACTTGAAGCATCTTTAAAGTATTTTTGTTTGAAATTTCAGAGAGATTCTTATGTAGATTAACATCTTATCTATTCTGAGTTGTTGCAGGGTTTTTTGTTGTTGTTGTTAAACTTTTTGAATACTCAAATATGCCATATTCAGAAATGCATCTGAGCATGTTAGTCATTGAAAAATAGGAATCACGCTGAATAAATATGAGCATTTCCTTGGTTTATGATAAATGAATTGTATTTTTCTCTTGAAAAAATGTATTTATATTTTTATGTGTTCATTATAAACTTTACAGAGAAGCAAAAGAGAACAATAGTAAACATTTACAATTCAGTGGCCATCCTTTTACGGCAGTGGTTCTCAACCCTAGCACGATTCTGCCCTCCAAGGGACATTTCGCAGTGTCTGGAGATTTTTTTTTATTATTACTGGCAGGTGGGTGGTACTACTGGCATCCAGAATGCTGCTAAACATCTTAAATGCACTTGACAGCACCTCCTACCTACAACAAATGTTAGTGTTGCTGGGTTGAAAAACCTTGTTTCAGAATGTGAACTCATTGATAAGTGTGTTGCCTTCCTAGTCTGATTCTTCACCATATATTTGAATGTTGGCTCAGTTCTTGATCAGTGGGTTACATAAAGTCCAGATACTAAAGATGAAACTTGATTTGGTAACTCATATTTGGCTCTTGGGAAGTGTTAGTAATTTTGGAGATTAGTATAACACAGTGGTTTGATGAGGTTTCCAAAACAGTTACACATTGAAATTATCTACATAATTTTAGATTATGAAGTTTAAGTCCTGTTTATGGCCAATAATAATGCAGTGATTTGGGGCTGTCCTTTTGACTGTAGTTTGATAGCCAGAACACATTTTCTGCTGTCTTCATTACTTGGTTGGAAATGAAAATTAAGTAAAATAGCTGTTCTAATTCCCTTTTGTCCTTTTTGCCATCCCTATTCATTTAGCAGCCTTTTCCATTCCCTTACTGTGCTGGGGATAGCAGTACCGTAGTGAGCAAAACATGAGTACGCAGTACCTTTGCTGGAAGTGAAGTAGTTTTGTTTTGTTGGTTGTTTGGTTTTTCCATGACCTAAGAAGGCACTGCTGCCCTTTGCTTTGGAAATTAAAGATGAATATGAACTTCAGAAATCTGAACCCATTTGACAAGTCTCTGAACGTTGAAGTTGCTCAAAGATGCCTCAAATCTCAAGTACAGATTGGCACTCTAATACACATTGACTTTGTGTTTAGTACCGGTTTGTGTTAGTCTATAAATGATTCAAAGAAAGAGAAGTCATTTTATTAGAATTTCAGAGTCTCCTTATGTATTAAACTCAACAGCGATAATGTTGTGACAGTTTCTCTTAACCCCGTTAGTACTGCCTGCGGGTTTTATACCCTGAACGAAAGACGAAGCTTCTTTTCATAATACAACTACTGTTTTGGAAAATATGAACCCTAATATGTTAATAGTTTATATGTGCCTGTAGAATTACTAGATTCATGGTAGAGAGCTTCATATTAAATGTGATTACGTAAATATTTAAAGTTTCCTGGGGAAACCGTTTCTTGTCAGTGATTTTCATGTGATGTGTTTATACTCTGAATTCCCAGCACTCAAAAAAAAATCCTCTGCTCTCATTTAATTCTGATGAAAATATTACTGAATAAAATATAATAAGATTAAATACTAAACTTTTGAAGAAGTTTAAAAATAATTGGGGAAATTTCATTTTGTTTTGTTTCCTCTTAGTGACCTGATTACCTGCTGCTAGTTTGGTTTTGTGTTGGACATATGATCATTGTGCAGATACTTTTTAGCTTTATTTGTGATCTTTTTGGGAAGGAAAAAGCAGTCTATACAGTCAGTTCTAAATGCATGCTGCTAACAGCCTGTGGCATTTCAGTAATGCTAGTTACTACTGGCTGTTAGGCCATGTTAATGTACTTCCATTGTGAATCCAGCCCTATGGCCCCTGACTGTGATACTCCCTTCTGTTTGTGATTGATTTGTTTATTGATGTTGTACTAGCCACTGGGGTTGGCCTGGGGTTTCAGAGATGAGGTGGTCCCATGTCTTTCCATATTCTCTGCCATTTCAGTTATTTTTATTTCCCTGAATTATGTAGTGTGCTTCTATCAAATGCTTGTGATTTGGTTCTGCAACATGTCAAGAAAGGCCCTTCTAATAATCTAGATCATTTGGAAGATGTGATACTAAGAAGCCAAGAAAGTTCTTAACTAAAACAATTTTAGGCGATGGTTAATGTAGGTCTTTGTGAAGGAGTTCCCCTCCCTTGCCACAGGTTAGGGCTTTTTGTTTCCTAGGCCTGAAATGTCTGAGGCCCCCGGAATGCTCTTTCTATGCCGCATCCCCCAGCTTCTCAACCCTGGATGTTTTCCTTTTTCATCCAGAGCACTTGCCCCTTTCTGTCCATGGGGACTCTGTCTTTGCTCATCTTTTATCTATAGTACTTAGGACCAAACATAATACAGGCACTCAATATGAATTGAATAAATGAATCTTACTGAGTCTCATCTCCAGGACTTCCCCTTTATTGCTCTTCTCTCTGCAAAAATAATGCAGCTGTATGATTCCAGCTCTACAACTGTAGAGCTTAGGCCAGTGTCTCGTAAATAGTAGGTGCTCAATACATATTTGTTTTCTTAAAGAAGCCTGTATAGATTAGGGCTGGGGAAAACCTGGCTGCAACTTCTGGTCTCCTTCCCGATGTAGCAGCAGCAGAATGGGAAGGAGGGAGGAGCTGGCAGGAATCTCGGCCCAGTGATGTCTCAGCCTACACAGGGCAATTAAAGGCAGCAGCTGGTATCCAGAATGGATATAATCAAGTATTTTACTATGAGTTCTTACACAGATGTTTTGAGATCATATTCACTTACGCACATACCCCCTTTGTTTAGGACAAGGTGGCCCCCTACAATGTACTGAGTGCTATGGTAGAGTACGGGTGAGCTGGTATGACTGGCTTCAGAGGGTGGGGGTGTCTGGAGAGGCTTCGCAAGGTGGGAAAGCTTAAGCTGGAGGAGAGGAGGCTGGACAGGTAGGCGGGGCCAAATCGAGAAGGCCTTTTGCTTTTTGGATTTTGTCCTAAAGCATGGAGAACCAAGGGAAGTTACTAAGTGTGAGGGGTTTTCTTTTTTCTGTTTAAGTACTGTCAATGCTACAGAGAGCAGATTGGAGACAACTCTGGAAGCAGAGAGAACAGTTTGGAGTTGTTACTCTAACTCCGATGAGAAATGATACGGCTCAGCCAATGAACATCACAAGAATTGAGGAGATTTGGCAGAAAGCTGGAGGGCAGAACCCAGCTTCATTTTATGTGTTGCGTTTATCTTCTTCCAGGCTGGAGCCTTCTTTTCACTTGTTTGTGTTAACTTTTGGCATACAGTTTGTGTTTTTATTTTTTACAGTATCATTGATTTCATTAATGGATATGTTTTGTACTCTGTTATTTAAGAAATCCTTCCCCACCTTGTGTTCATAATGATCTGCTTCCATTTTATGTTTTGTTTTTTTCTTAATAGTTTTTTAAGCTTTACTTTTTGTACTTGGTCTTTAACCCACCTGAGCTGATACGTGATATGGTGAGGATCTAATTTTTTTCGCATATGGGTAAACAGTGTCCCACTGCCATGCTTTGAATCTTCTGTCCTTTCTTCACTAATCTGCATGTGTCTTCTGTGACGTTCCAAGTTCCCCATTCAGGCTTGGGTCCTCTGTCCGGGAGCTTATTTTGTTTGCTGGTCTATTGCTTTCCCAGCACCTCATCTTTTAATTCCCATGTCTTAATAAGTGGAAGGCTGTGTACTTCAAGTAAATTTGCACACTGGTGTATACAAACCAGTAATTCTTTGAATGGATATTGTAGACTTTATTGTTGAGAAGCTTATGCAAGCACTTTCTTGATTTCTTTTATAGCATTTTTTTTGAGACATAATTCACATACCATACAGTTCACCTTTTTAAAGTGTGCAGTTCTGTGGTATATTCACAAGGTTGTGCAGCCATCACCACTAATTCCAGAACATTTTCATCACCCAAAAAGAGAGCCCGTGCCCAGCAGCAGTCAGCCTCCGCTCCTTCCTCCCCCTAGCCCCTGATCTTTTTTCTGTCTCTACAGATTTGCCTGTTCTGGACATTTCACATAAGTGGAATCATGCAATATGTAGCCTTTGGTGACAGCACTCTTATTTAAATTGAGTAAAATTGATAGATTAGCAGAGCATTCTGTAGAAATATGACTGTGTCTTTAAGAAAATAGGACAAAAATACTATGTTAGTGGGGAGCAAGAAGAGAAAGTCATACCAGTATTTATTTGTGTTTTGTTTTTTATTGTTTAAGCACCAAGTTCACATTTTATTTCTCTGCTTATTGAAGAGCATCACCAATCTTTATGATTTTGCTTTGTTGCTTAATGAGTAAGTGTCATGTAACAAATCCTGTTCTAGAAGGGTATCTTCTGTTGATACATCTTGAGTTTATTAGATATAAATGGAGTAAGACTACTTTGATTTGGATACATGTTATCAGTAACTGTATAAAAGTGACATGATTTCCTTTTTATCTTGGTGGATAAATGAGTAAAGTCACATGACAATATAAAGGGACTGTATTTTCTCCTGAGTTGTTTATTTTTTTTTTAAAGCAAGCAGACTTTCCAGTTTAACCCAGAAATTAGTCAGCAGCTTAGAGTTCTTTTTAAAAGGCTACCTCGGAAAGTACCTTTAAGTCAAGATACCCAGATAAGGTTTACTAATATAGAACATTTATTTAACATACTAAAATACTGTAAGCCTTTTGTGTCATTTGGAGAGTTGATCTTTTATTAGTATAATTGCTGAAAAAATCGTTCAGAAATGAAAATGTTTTCCCCTAAATCATAGCATTAAACTTTCAAAGAGTTAGCCTCAATCAGAATGGTAGTAAACCTCTTGAAATGATTCAGAAATTAACCAGCACTCTTTTCAAACTGCTTCATTCTGACATCCTTAAATTTTCATTAAAAAGTCATAAGGAAACTAAAATTTTGTTAAGTATCTATAGAATTAATATCATTATATGGCAGCCTCAAAGTCTCAGAAGTCCCAGCATTTATATTATCATGGGAATTTAACAAATTGAGAGAAAATGCCCAATTTCAGTTAGAAATAATTTCTTCTACACCATTATAGTTACAGCTGTGGATAGGTAGCTGTAAGTACCAGCTGTGTACCACCTGAATGTTTTTAAAAGTATTTTGTTTGTGAATAAATATTAAATCTTGTAAACTTCTGTGGTTTCAGTTCTCTCAAAAGATAAAATAATCTAAAAACAAATGCAACACCACTTCCATTTGTAACTTTGTGTTTCCTTGATTAAACATTTTCAAGTAGGATCCATTTTGTTTGAAGATTGACATTGAGTTGGTAGGCACTGTGTCAAATTCAGTTATTGTTTTTTGTCTATAACAGAGCCAGATTAGATGCCATGAATTCTAGCTACTTTTAACAAATAAAAAGTAAATACTGTTTTTCCTTTTTGTGCTGTAGAGATATGATTAGGTTCTTAGAACCAAGTGATTGATTTTTTTCTTTTTTTTCCCGTAACCTCCAGCCCCAATTTTTGTGTGTCTGTGATGAAGTTAAAATATAGAAAAGCTCGTGAAGGAAGAATATGAATTTTAGCATAACTTATATCCTGTTCATACTTAGTAGCACTTTATGTTTGCTGATTTTTAAAGGTGTGTGTTTGGGCTTGTAAAAAATATTTATCTCTTAATTTACTTCCAAAAAGGATGAATTACTTACAGTTTTAAAATAGATATAACAAAATAATATACCTCTGTTCTTTTTTTTAAACAATATACCTTTGTTATTACATTACTATCAATTAAACAATTTTTATATTAAAACAATTTTTAAATTAAAGCCAAAATAGGCAATACAGAATTTATAGCTTATTGCCGAAGGATCACTCTGATCATATAATTAGATTAAAATATGAATAGAACACAGAACCAAAAAGAATAGACTCTCTTAAAATCCTGGCATTAGGGAATTTTAGCATTCTTCCTATATAGAATGTTTTTTCAAGTTTTTACTTTGTAGAGGTTCTGGTCTCACCCTCTCAAACCTATGTACTGAAAATAATAGACCATATTAAAAAAAGCAAAACAAAACTCCTCTTACCGTTTTCTTCTTGGTGTAGATTTGGGGGGAAAAATAGTAGAATGAAAATCTCCCTTGACGCTGTCATCCGGAAATCTTCATATTCTGTCATTAAGTATGAGTCGTAGTTGAAGTGGTTTTTTGGAGGGGTATGTGTGTGTGTATATTGAATTGATTTCAAATACAGGGCCTGATTTTCAAATATTAGTAATCATTCAGTTAGAAATCAGTATATGAATATATTTGATAGCTTTCTCTAATATGCCACAAAGAATGTATACTTAAGCTTACCTTTATGTACTGAATTTCTGTTTTTTGCTTTAAAACGAAATGACCGTTTAATTTTTGAACATTATGTATTTTTTTTAAATGTTTGCCACAGAATTCGCCAGTTAAAAATGCCAGGTTTTCAAGAACCAGCATAGCTGATTCATTACTGTAGACTGTCTGCGTGTACTCCATTCCTGTTACTATAGAAACACACACAGACTGTGGATTTATCATAAACCTTGAGAAATGTTTCTTGTAACAGTTCACATAAAGAAACATCTGGATCCCTTGTTTATCCTGGGTGAAAGAAGACCACCCTCTTCCTCTGTGTTGTGGGAATCACGTTATTTTCCACTATTTTTCTTTCTCTGTAAAAATTCTAGTGTTTATGTATCAAGTCTGCTTTGTATTTTAGTGTGATTGGTTAGAATTACTGGAATAGGTTTGGAAAATAAGAATTGATGTTCATGCCAGTTCAGTTAATATGACTATGAAAATTGTATTTTGAGAGCTTCTACATTCTGAATTTCACATCCACAGTAGTAATAACATTAGGGTTTTACATAGAGTTTTTGATATCTTTTGGCCTTTTGTTGGGTTAATAGACTCTCTCTGGAAATTCATTTGACTTGATGCCAGTCTCTTGGGGCTTTAGGCCTTGCAGGGGAGGATAGCCCAGAATTAAGGAGAATCTCAGTAGTGGCTAGGTGAGTAGTTATCAATCAGATTTTGCCAAGGATATTCCTGAGGAGGCCATAGTTGCATTTATATTATCTTGCATTCTTCTTGGGAAGATCCTCAGCAACTCTTTAAATCATTTCATTTATATGTAATAACTCCCTTAAGTTTACACAGTTCAGTTTAAAAGATTCATTAAGCCCTGAGCCTTTGCTTTGGGTTCTAGGAGCATAGGGATGAATAAAATTACTTCCTGCTCTCAAGAAAGTTGCACAAACAGACTGTTTCATGATTAATTCTAAGAGGTATGCATAGTGTATCTTAGGAATACAGAGGAAAGTTACTCAGACTAGCCTAGAACTTAAGTGACAACTTCTTGGAAATGACTTCCTGAGTTCAAAAGATGATTAAAAGTCAGGCTGAAAAAAAAAAAAAAAGCATAGAAGGGCGTATAAGGCATAGGGGATTACATTAATTTAACATTGAAAACCCTAGGCATAGGAGATAACATTAATCTAACATTACTCGTGTACAGAAGTGACTTGAAGTTGAAGCTGTAGATGGAGGCCTTGCTTGGAGGGCCTTATATGCTGTGTTAGCCAAAGTGCTTTGACTTTTTCTAGGAATCGCTGAAGGATTTTAATCAGGAAAGTGATGCAGTTAGATTTACAAATTAAGCAACCTGGGAATGTATTGAAGGAATGTATTATTGGAGCTAAAGATAGAAATAGATAATTTATATGACATCTTTGAAACTAATTCTGATTCCAGAAAGCCTGAATAGTGATATTAATATGAGGAATTTTGATCTATAATAAAAAGTTTTTTCTTATTGAGAAGAAACTGGTGTTAAACAGGAAAATAGCACAGCGTGTAGTTCTTTTTTTTTTTTTTTAACATTTTTTATTGATTTATAATCACTTTACAATGCTGTGTCAAATTCCAGTGTAGAGCATAATTTTTCAGTTATACATGAACATATATATATTCATTGTCACATTTTTTTCTCCGTGAGCTACCATAAGATCTTGTGTATATTTCCCTGTGCTATACAGTATAATCTTGTTTGTCTATTCTACAATTTTGAAATCCTGTCTATCCCTTCCCACCCTCCACCCCTTTGGCAACCACAAGTTTGTATTCTATGTCTATGAGTCTGTTTCTGTTTTGTATTTATGCTTTGTTTGTTTGTTTGTTTGTTTTTTAGATTCCACATATGAGCAATCTCATATGGTATTTTTCTTTCTCTTTCTGGCTTACTTCACTTAGAAGGACATTCTCCAGGAGCATCCATGTTGCTGCAAATGGCATTATGTTGTCTGTTTTGATGGCTGAGTAGTATTCCATTGCATAAATATACCACATCTTCTTTATCCAGTCATCTGTTGATGGACATTTAGGCTGTTTCCCTGTCTTGGCTATTGTAAATAGTGCTGCTATGAATAGCATGTAGTTCTATAAACTGGAATCCAACAATATGTACGGTCTACCAAAGGGCATTGTTCATTTGAAGAATTTGTTATAGTGACTTAGAATATACATTTAACACATGATGAATACTTAGTTGGTATTTATAACCTAAGCTGTTCATGTGAAACATGATATGCTTCCTTTTGTTTAACTCTGTACCTAAGATTGATTTAAGGATTCTGTACCTTTTCTGTTATCACTCCCCTCATGAATAAGTTGGTGAATAAATGAATGAATGACCTAAAGCTTCAGTTGGTAATTTTCAACTTTTTTCCTTTAAAAATGTCTATGAACAGCTTCATCAAACTTAAGTGAAAAAACTCATTCATTGATTTTCTTTTTTCATTTATTGATTTCTTTCATCTTTAAAAAAAAACAAACAAACCTAGAAACATTGGTCAGAGGAAGAGTTTGTCCTAAATTATTTGTCCGTGGTGGTTTCACTTACTTGGAAGTACATGGTAGAGCCCTAGGGAGTTGGATTGGGAAGTGTGAAATGTCAAGTGAGCCTTCGTGTCACATACTCAGGGGCTGTGGGAGTGAGATTACTGTCAGAGGCCAGCGCTGTGGGACCGACCGCCTGGGTGTGGGTCCTCCCTTAACAGGATGTCTGACTGTGGGCACGTCCCTTAATCTGTTGGCCTTCGTTTTTCAGGAGTGAAATGCGGGTAGTGATAGCATTTCCTCAAAGAGGTGTTATGAGAAGTGAGATAATGTAACAAAAACACTTAGGACAGTATTGACACGTGGTAAGTCCTCAAATGCTAGTCAGTATTGTTATTACCTTAGTAATGCAGAAACTTTCAGACCTACCATCTTTATCAGGGGTTTATTAGTACCAAAGGTGTGAGAGTTTTGGTGGCCTCTGCCCAGTAGTTTTAAAATCTGTGGGTGAGAAACACCCAGCTTCCACATCCTACCTGTCTTCCGTGGCCTAAATGCCTCCTTCCCTAGTGAACACTCTTCTCAAATGTCTGTTACAATTGTAATGGCATGCAGTTTAATTCCTGGTCCCCTTCTGTTTAACTTGTTTGCATTGTTTACTACTATTTTATGACTCTTGCCCATGAAATCCTGTCTTGTTTAATTTACAAAGAGATTGTAAATGCCTTCAGATCTGAGGTCAGGGTTTCACAGGTTCTGTGAGCCCAGCGTTGCACTGAAGGATAATAGAATTAACAGCCAGCAGACCCTGGGCTCTGGTGGCACTCCGGGCACTGTCCCAAGTTCCGCTCGGGGATTACCTCTTACTTCTTACAGCAACGCTGCACAGGTAGACAGAGTAGCCACAGTTTCTGGGTAAGAAAACAGATTTAGGGAGATGAAGTCACTGAAAGTCACATAGCTAGTAAGCCTTGGATCTGAGTTCTGAACCTAGCAGTTTGATTCTCTCAACACAGTGTTCACTGGAGCGCCTCCTGACTGTCCTGTCACTTGGTGCATCTGCTGTTTGAAGACTAGCTGCCAGACTCCAGTGCGTACAGAATCACTATATAAAAGAATTTAGTTTTAGTCCTAAAACACCTTTTTTAAAATTATCAAAACTGCTTTATTGTATTATTTGGGGGTAGAATATGAAAAAGCATGGCTCTATTCGTGCTTAGACTTACTAGAAAATGTGATAATGTGGACCATTTGGCTTAGTTGGTCAGAATATGCTGTCAGGATTTAATGCGGGCTTTTACCACCCTAAGAAGCGGTTACTTTTTCTTTTCAATACTTCTTTCAACCCTTTAGCTAAATTATTTATTTTTATTTTTTCCCAACATTTAACTTTTAAAATGTTCAAACCTTTAGGAAAGTTAAAAGAATATTACAGACAACCCCTGGGTTAGCTAACTGGTTAACATTTTGCTTCCTTTGTTTTATTTTAGGTATATGTACTTTTTAAATCCTAAACTGTTTGAAAGTTGTGGATCCCATGACACTTTAAATATTTCAGCATAGCTCTCCTAAGAATAAGGAGATACATTCTCATATATAAACAGAACACTGTTACCATACCCTTGAAAATTAATAGCTCCATTGTTTAATAACGAGTTCATATTCTAAATATGCATTTCTCCAAAATGTAGTTTTTAATCTGTGTGTATTTAAATCCAGGACTTAATGAAAGTTCACGCATTGCATTGGTTGTTTATCTTGTCTTCTAAAATATAGAAGGAGGGTATAGTTCAGTGGTAGAGCGCATGCTTAGTATGCACAAGGTCCTGGGTTCAATCTTCAGGACCTCCATTAAAATATACATATATATAGAGAGAGAGAGGGAGAGGGAGAGAATAGTCTTTCTATTCTGAATATATATAGACAGAATAGTGTTACTATCCTAAATAAATAAATATGTATAAAATAGTCTTTCCACCTTTTGGTTTTTTGTAACATTTTTGAAGAGCCCAGGCCAGTTTTTTGAGAGAAGGTCCGATGTTTGGGATTTGCCTAATTGTTTCCCCATTTTGAGGTTCAGTTTGAGCACGGGGAAGAGAACTGCAGAGATGATGATGTGTTACTGACTCACACCATGAGGCCAGTCAGTCCCACTTCTGGTGTTGCCGTACCTAACCACTTATTGAAATGAGGCCTGCCACGTCTCTCTACTGTACATTTTCCTGTTTGCATTTAGTAAGCAACCTGTGGAGTAACGAATACTTAAACTGTCATTTCTCTTGCCTCATTTTTGCTCAGAAACCCTTAATAGGTCTCTCCCCATGTCCTAGAATGTCAGGATGTAAGGATGTTCTTTGTTGGACACATGTTCAACTAAACATCGGTTCTTTTTTGGGGGGGGGGGTGATTAGATTTTTTGAGGAGGTACTGGGTATTGAACCTGGGACCTTGTGCCTGCTCTACCACTTGAGCAATATCCTCCCCACCTTGATGGACACATGTTTTGCAAATATTTTCTCCCTGCCTATAACTCACCTTTGTGTTTCTTAAGTATCTCTTGAAGAGCAAGAATTTTTAATTTTGAATGCCATTTTATTCATCTTTTTTTAATTAAAAAATTAATGTTATTAAAAAACTTTTTTTAAACACTCTGGATATCAATCTTTTTCTTTCATAGTTTATGGTATTTGTGTCTTGTTTAAGAAATCTTTGTCTTACTTAGCAGTATGTTTACTCCCATGTTTATTCTAGAAGTTTTGACTTTAGCATTAGGCTTATGAACTAATTTTAGTAATTTTTGGGGTATAATATAAAGTAAGGATTGAGGTTCATTTTCTCCACATAGATATCCAGTTATTTGTTCCAGCCCCATGTGTTAAATACCATCCTGTCTCTTTGGCACCTTTGTAGAAGATCGGTTGACCGCGTAATTATGGGTGCCAATGTTTTGTTTGTTTTTTACAATAAGCATAACACATTTTTACCAAATAAGGGATTAGTGGGTAAGTTAAGTTACATTATAGGCTAACATCCCCAGAAATGCTGCCGGTCAGTGGAGGTGTAGTAGTTTTAAGCCCTTTGAGGACAGGGACTCTTTGATTCATTTATTAATTGAACAGTAGTGAGTGTCCAGCATTGAATAATACATACATGGTTCTGCACCTGTAGAGCATGCAGTGGAATGAGGGATACAGACAGTAAGAAGGCAAACACATGTCTGTATAACGCATCTTATGGTCAGTACAAAGGACAAAACACAGGCTCAGTGAGGGAATGAGCAGAGGACCTCGGAAGTTCTCTCCGAGAGAATATAGGTGTTCAGGCAGCTGGGGCAGCACATGGGAAAACCCTGATAGCAGCTGGGGCGGCACATGTGAAAACCCTGATTGGCACATTTGAGAAACTGAGAAGAAGCCCTTGAGGCTGGAATGCAGTGCTTGCAGCGGGGAGTGCTGGGAGATGACTCTGGAAAGGTAAACCGAGGCCTGACCGTGCAGGGGCCTGCTGCAGTGGTGCGGAGCCTGGATTTTATCTAGATACTCTGGGAAGGCATTGAAGGTTTTTTTCTTTATTTTTGCTTATTTTAGTAAATCATATATTTACCATCTAGATCAATAAATTAAATGTAACTAGTAGCTCAGAAAAATCCCTACAGTCCCCCTGTTGTGTTTACAGCACCCTCTTCAAAAAAAGCAGCCACTCTTCTGGCAGCTAACTACACATTTAGTTTTAACTTTATCCTGTTTCTGAACCTTATGTAAATGAAATCGCACCGTGCACTGTGTAAGTGGAATCACTGTGTCTGGCTTAGTTAATTCAAAATGACATTCGTGAGAGTCATCCACAATGTTCATTTTCCCTGCCATATTTTGAGCGGTAGTCACGTGACTGGATAAGTTTTAAAAGGTGACTGGCTGTTATATGGGGAAATAGATTTTAGAGGCAGGACCAGCATGGAGACTGGGGAAGTGGCTGTGGAGTAGACCAGGCGAGGAGCTTGGACTAGTGTGAGGAGCAGGAGAGACGGAATGAGAGACAGAAGTGAGACATGCCCTTTGGAGGTAAGACTCAGGGAGTTCACTGACTGGACGCAGGTAGGAGCAAGGGAAGGGATGTGTCGTGATTCCCGGGCTTCTGGCTTGGGCAGCTGATAGGTGGAGGTTTCATCTTTTTTCTCGTAGGAAAGACTGGGGTAAGGACATATTTTAAGTAAAATTAAAACTAAGAGTTCTTTATTAGGTATTTAAGATGCTTGTGAGTTATGAGAGAAGCTGTCAAACAGAAATTTGGATTATGAGCATGGAGCATATTGGTAAAAAATGGGGAGTTTGGATAGTTTGCAGATCATGAGGTAGCCGCCGTGTACCAAGTGGTGGAGTCAGGAGATCTGATTCCACTGTCTTATTCAGCTTCTCTTGGCCACGTGGCTAAGGGCGAATCACTTGATCTTTTTGCGCTCCATTCCTTCTCATCTGTAAAATGGGACTAATGCTTTGCTTCACAGGATTAAACGAAGTGTAATATACGAGTGAAGCCACAGTTTATAGATAGCTGGCCCAGTAGATTCTCAGAAAAGTTCATTGATGCACATGCATCTTGGGTTTGTGGGAAAAGTCAGGTTATGGAAAAGTTTGAAAGGCATGGAAGGGACTTGATAGACTATGGAGTTTTAGTGTCTTAGGAATCGATTTATTGAAGTTTGGTTTCGGGACGCATCCTCTAACTGCTGTGCAGGAAGAAGTCAGAGGTGAGAAATATCTAGGAAATCAGTTGTTGCAGTTCCAGGATAAGGTGCTGAAAAGGGCCTGGCCTGACATGATGTAGAGATCAAGAAGTCAGAGAGATTTCAAAGGAAGACACTACCGGCTTTGTCCGGTGATTCATTTTATGGCTTACCGGAGGGGGAAGAAGCCGCACCTAGGAACCTGGGGCTTCTAGCCTGGGAAGCTAGACAAATAGTGGGAGCAGTGACTAGTCTGGGGTAGTCTGAAAGCTGAGTTAGGGAAAGGACAGTCTGTTGAGTTTTGAGCGTATGACACCTAAGGTTATAGTATGTTATCTTGGGGTAGTTGGATGCTCTCTGGCAGTGAGATATTGTGGGAAGGAGCACAGGATTAGAAGCTAAGAGATTGATTCTTTTTCAGGCTTAATCACTAATTAGCTTTGTAGTCTTGGGAAATTCAGCAACTCAAATATTCAATGTAGTTATCTGAAAAATGAAGCTAACACCTGCCCCATTAGCCTTACAGGATTGTTTTGAGGATCAAGTAAGAATGCATATGGCAGGGAGGGATAGCTCAGTGCTAGAGTGTGCTTAGCATGCACAAGGCCCTAGGTTCAATCCCCAGTCCCTCTGTAAAAACTGATTAATTAATTAATTAACGAACCTAATTACCTTCTTTCCCAAACCTCCCCAAAACGGAATGCATATAAAACACTGTGTAATTGTAAACCCCTATATGATAATTGTAATATGATAATGCTATTTCTTCAAACTAAAATGAAATATTTGGTTCTAGGGCTAGAGGAAGGAAGAGAGGGTGAAAATATCCAACGTCTAGGAAGTTTGTGTTTGGAACTAAATCAAAAACATCAGAAATCTTAGTCTCTAAATACATATGCCTGAAAACCTCTGTAGACTATAATTTGGGAGACTATCTAGAAGATAATCTTGTGTATGACAGTTGTGAGAACCAAAAACAGGTTGCATCTTGTGAAATGTCGGTGTTTAACTTGCTTCAAGTTGGAAGTTTGAAAAACTTTTGAATTCCACCTGTATAGTTGCCCCGTGTGTGTTTACAGAATTTTAGAATACACCTTTCTAGTGTCTATGAGCTATACATTTTTGCCAAGGGTCATATTAGGGTAATGTCTCGATTCTTAAGCTGTATGTGAAGAAGTGATTTCTAACCTGTGTCAGCTTTATCAGTTTGGTATGCTGGTTAGGATCACAGACTGTGAAACCAGACCGCCTGGCTCGAATCCCAGCTCCTTCGGCTAATGACTGGCCTTGCGCACTTGAGCAAGTCATAACCTCTCTTACCTCTGTTTCCTCATCCATCATGGGACTAATATTAATGTCTAGTTGAAGGCTGTTGGGAGACTGAATGTAGGACTGCACGTAGAGCACTCAGAATGGCTGCTGGCATGTACTGAGCGCTCTTTAAGTGTTAGCGGTGGTCATTATAGAATAGTTAGTTGCTGTTTTGACAGTGGCCAAGGAATAAAGTAAGTGAACAGAAGAAACACATCCTCTGAGAAGTTACAGCTGAGGAAGGTGGAAGCGGCATAGGGGCGAAAATCTTGGGCTTTAGAGTCAGACATGCTTACGTTCAAATCCTAATTCTGCCTGCTTGGCATTGTGGTTTAGGCAAGCCACCTGACCCCTCTGAAGCTGTTTGTTTACCTGTGAGCCAGGAGTCACAGTACCTGTCTTACAGAGTTGTCATGAGGATTAAATGAGATATATATAAAGTGCTTGGCCCAGGGTAGATGCTGAAAAAAACAGGCATGCTCCGGAATGCCCCCTGGCCCTGCCCCCACTCCACTGTGGAGCAATAAGAGCAGTTTGATTTCCTATACGCGCTCGTACTCATTGATTTGCAGTTTTAGAACTTCTAAAATTGTTTCCATTTGCTAACAGCAGAATAAACAACAGCTGTTTAATTGGATTCACCTTGAAAAGTGTATCATTAGCTTTCATTTCCTTCCCTTTGTTGTTTTGGGTTACTTGCTTTATCATGATGGCAAATCCTATTAGAACCAAGATGGTGGACATTATTAATTGATCATAGAATTGAACTGGGCTGTAGCATCAGAATCCTCTTCCCAGTATTCCTGCAGCTACAGTCAGACCCTCAGACTTGATACAGTAGTGAAATCCTCTTTGCCTTAGAGCTTTTTAGAAGAAATGGTTATAGGATTTTCAAAATAATATCTGGACTGTCCGTTAAACTTTTGTCCCAAGATGTAGACCTGTCAAACCTTATGGCAAAGCAGAGTGATCTTAGAGCATTTCCTAATACATGCTTATTTAGATTTTAACATTGTTACACAATGTGGGCATCTTCAGACATCTCGAGGAGGTGCAGGAATTGTAAGAGTATAATGCAGTGACCCAACCAAGAGTGTGCGTCAGTGTCAGCTGGGATGTGGTCCTGAAATACTCATGCTCTAGGCCTCACCCCAGATTGATTGAATCAGAGTCACCAGTATATAGGTCTTGACATGTCTTTTTTTTTTGGGTAAAACTAAAGATGATTTTGCCATCTATACCACTGGTTAAAAACAACTAGATACTGGCAAGAGTGTAGGGAATCAGGCATCCCTACTCACTACTGGTATGAGTGTAAATTTATATAGTACAGCCCACAGAACAGTTTTGCAGTAGCTAATTTCAAATCTTTCATATAGGGATACATATGTGCATAAAGATACAGTGTCAAGAAAATTTCCTATAGACCTACTTATAGTATCAAACAGTTGTGAGCAACTAAATGACTGTCAGTACACAAATGGTTAAATATGGTAGAGTCTACAGGTTTTTACCGTGCAATATGAAGTATGTATGGAAATGATCTATACATGCTGATGTAGAAAGCTATCTATGTTGTATTTTTAAGTTGAATAAGCAAGTCACAGAGTAAACTCTATTTTAAATATTTTATGTGTAAATATATAGAGAAAGATTTAGAAGAATACCCACTAAAGTGTTTACAGAGGTTATCCATGACACAGAAGACTGGGAATGATGGTATGGCAGAAGGTTTGGCCTTTTTACTTTTGTATTTAAAAATATTTGTAATAAGATGTTATTATTTTCGTAGTAACAGAACCACTGGACAGAACATGAATGATTTAAGGGAAGCACATAGGGAACCTAATTTATCTCAGGACACTGCTTATTTTGCAATTACCAGTTTTAACCTGAGACTTATATAATCTCTAACTTGGGAAACAAAAAGGAATGTCAAAGCTATTTTGCGTGTTTGCAAAGTGGACAAAATGTTGTTACTAAAATTATTGTGAAACTAATTGAGTTTTAAACAGATAAGCATTTAAGATAAAAATAGCAACCTATAATGAAAAAGAGTATGAAAACGAATATATGTATGTATATAGGTATGACTGAACTGTTATGCTGTACACCAGAAATTGACACATCATAAACTGACTATACTTCAATTAAAAAAAAAAGTGTTTACCCTGTGTCAGAATTATATTGACTACCTACTTTAAAAATATTTAGCATTTGTGCATATCTGGATATGAAAATTGAATTCAGACTTTTGCAATTGATTAGCCTCTAGCCTTTGAGGATATTAACTAACACCTTTTAATCTCTTTTAAAACTTTAGGCCCGATGAGAGAAAGGGAAAGTTAAGGATGCTGGAGCAGAACAATGGATTTCTCTTTCTCTTTCATGCAAGGGATCATGGGAAACACAATTCAGCAACCACCTCAACTCATTGACTCCGCCAACATCCGTCAGGAGGATGCCTTTGACAACAACAGTGACATTGTTGAAGATGGTGGCCAGACACCATATGAAGCTACCTTGCAGCAAGGCTTTCAGTACCCACCTACAACAGAAGATCTTCCCCCCCTCACCAATGGCTACCCACCATCAATCAGCATGTATGAAACTCAAACCAAATACCAGTCATATAATCAGTATCCCAACGGGTCAGCCAATGGCTTTGGTGCAGTTAGAAACTTTAGCCCCACTGACTATTACCATTCAGAAATTCCAAACACAAGACCACATGAAATTCTGGAAAAACCTTCTCCTCCACAGCCACCACCTCCTCCCTCGGTACCACAAACTGTGATTCCAAAGAAGACTGGCTCACCTGAAATTAAACTAAAAATAACCAAAACTATCCAGAATGGCAGGGAATTGTTTGAGTCCTCCCTTTGTGGAGACCTTTTAAATGAAGTCCAGGCAAGTGAGCACACAAAGTCAAAGCATGAAAGCAGAAAAGAAAAGAGGAAAAAAAGCAACAAGCATGACTCATCTAGATCTGAGGAGCGCAAGTCACACAAAATCCCCAAATTAGAACCAGAGGAACAAAATGTAAGTTGAAACATCTTTTTGAAAAATTTTATAATATCTCACATTTACTGGAAGTCCAGGAGATCTTTTTCAGTTTTTAATCTCTTCAAATATAAGTATTTCTGATAACTTCTAACCCCTAGCAAGGAGCCTGGGATACTGTAATAGGTGCTGAGTAAATATTTGTTGAATAAATGAATGGACATCATTAGGGTAAAAAATTTTTTTTAAACGTGTGGTTCTAAGAATCTTGCTTCTTATGGTTCTTTAATAGCTCCACTTAATTTTGCTTGTAATAAATTCCTGGTTTCTGAAGATGAAGAGGAAAGGCAGAGGGAAGATGGTTAATGATACTGGTTTTCCATTGTTCTAGACCAACGTTCACCAGTAGAGCTTAGATTTAACACTTATTCCTAATGTTTGCTACAAAACAACCTGAGGTAAATAAACTCTTTTTGTTAAAGTCAACATTAGTATTTATGTTTACTCATTAAAACTTAAGATAGAGTTTATAAAAGTCATCCTTTATTGGTAACTTAAGATGCATGCTGCTGAATTTTTTTAACATCGCCGAGATAATAATAATTAATAATAATAATAATAATAATAATAATAATAATAATAATAATAGGTATGTAACAAATTAATTCTAGCTTGGATGAAGAGTTTTTAGTTAGTATTCTAATACATGGTATGAATTGAAGGTGTTCTCAGACACTGATTTGGGAAGAAATGAATATTTGTTTTTGTGACAGTTGTCTGCTTTTATATCCGGTATGCCTGAATAGGTTAATATGTTATCTTCTGTTCAAAGACGTGTTTACATCTTACCAACTCACCTTTTCCTTGGTAGTTGGGTTCCAGTACTTCATACCTTCAACTCAAAAGTTACCTTTTTTTGGAGTGGAGCTCACCCTGGTTGTAGGCTCTCACAAGTCTCAGTGTGATATCTCAGTATGGTTTCCTCATTTTTCTATGGTTTTCTTCTTTATTCATTTAACAAATATTGATTGAATACCTAATGTGTGCTAGACATCTTCCCAAGAATTGAGAGTAGGGCAATGAATGAAAAGTAAAGATGCCTACTTTCAAGATGCTTATATTCTAGTAAGAGGAACCAGAAAACACACACATATGTACGTAAATATGTGTAAGTTCAGATAGCGGTGAGTGCTGTGAGGAAAGTAAAACTGGGTGATGAGATAGAGAGTAATCAGGGACACTAGCTAGTCTGGTGTCTTAGATCTGCATCTGTAAAATGAAGGCTTTGGACCTAAATGTTTTCTGAAATGACTTTGAATTTCTTATGTCGTTTATTTAATGCCCCCCTTCCAGAATTTCATTCACATAGTGCCTTATACTGTATATTAAATGAATGAGTCAATTTCGAAGGAGAGAAGTTTAACTTCTTGCACTCCAGATACATCCAGTGTAGTATTTCTTTCATGGACCTGCAGTAAAAAGATATTTAATGCATTATGACCCTTGGGAATCACAAAAATGTATAAAATCTGAATTTGGCTTTAGCTTAGTTCCTGAGAACCAGCTTGCTGGCTCATCTTGCTTTTGCTCTAGAGAATCTGGCAAATAGGAGACTATCCAGTTATACTTATTAGACTAGACTTGTTGCCTTTATTGATAAAAATAAGTTTAAAAATCTCTCAAAATAGAAGTAGGGCTGGAAGCAGAGGCAGGAGAAGATAGTCTGTTCATTTTTCATACCCACTTTTTGCTTTATTGGAATCAAAGATAAATTCAGTACAATGATGTTTCTAGTAGTCACTTTTCAGTGAGATTTTAAAGCAGATTCTGTCTTTATTGGATATCTGCTTTGTCTGGCCCTTTATATCACTTAACTTTCAGTTAACTGCTATAGCCAGGGATTGAAATGGTTAGATGTAATCTAAGAGTTTAAGTTTGCTTTCTTTTTTAGTAAATCATGTGAGGCATAATATTCCTTATTTAGGAACTTACAATATCTTGGGGTAAAGGAATGTCAACTTGAAAGAAGGTGTAGATGTGGTAAGTGGCATTGGTTACAGTAAATGTTACCAAGACCATTGCCTGAAAGTTGAGTTTCGGGGGGAAGTCCAGGTTTTCTTTCCTCCCCCCATTTACCTCCCTGTTCCCCATCCTTCTCTCCCTGTTTCTTTTTCTCTCTCCTCCCACTTTCCCTTCCCTCCTCCCTTTTCTTTCAAAGAAATAAAGTGAACAGCTAAGTTCTTGTTAGTTGAATTTCATTAATTAAACTTTTATCACACATGGGGGACAGTTATAAGCCATAAAAGTGATGCTGTGTTCTGACAATAGAACTCTGAGGCGAGAGCTTGTTTCAGAGTCGCACCTCTGCTAAGCCACACGGACCAGGGATGTGCACAAATCAACCTATTTTCTAACCTTATATGTTTTTAATGGGATTTCCTTAACTTGAACAATACCTATTTTGCTTTGTTTAGGACATCATTTTTAAGTGTTTTAATTTTTGATACCCTTGTGCCTCCTGGTTGTCACTAGGGGTCCACGCCCTCGGTGTTCAGCATTTTAGAGGGCTTAGAAGGGAAATAGAAGCCCACGTAAGAGTCGGCTGACACCACTGGACAGCTCCCCTCCCCCAGATGCCTGAGGGAATGGTAATGAGAGCTGTGTGCCTGGAATGATTGTCCCCAAGCTGGATTTGCTGATAGGTAGGTAGGTAGGTGGATGGATGGATGGATGTACTTTTTCCTTACAAGCTCACTCATAGGGTCTTTTTGAGCAAACAAAATCTCATCTAAAATAATACAGTTCAAGATTTCAGTTATTCCTTTTCTTTTCTTTCTTCTTAGTATTTGATCTATGTATATTTCCTCCCAATTTTGAGCTGTTTGGCCTTCTAAAGAGTGACTTATTTGGAACAGCCCAAGTATATCTTCTCAACAATGAAAATGTGTCCAAACATCTAGGCAGCAGGAGACCTGAGATCACTACTGAAATTGTATATTTTGTAAAGTTGTTTTAGCTGTTTTTTTCTCCCACCAAATTAGAAACATGTGGAAATGTTTCTGCATTTCTTCCTCCCTGGCAGGTGTAATGCCTCAGGCATGTGAATGTAGGCCCTCTTCAAACACTGGTCTTCCACCAGCACCTCAGTGGGCTTATCCACAAAGACCAGTCTCATTAACTCTTAGCTTGCCGTTTTCACTTATAAAAAGCTGAATAGCTGATTCAGTCCTATTAGCACTAAGTTAGTGGTTTATATTGGG
This sequence comes from Camelus bactrianus, assembly GCF_048773025.1. Classification (NCBI taxonomy): domain Eukaryota; kingdom Metazoa; phylum Chordata; class Mammalia; order Artiodactyla; family Camelidae; genus Camelus; species Camelus bactrianus. The sequence goes on along the minus strand of NC_133564.1, from coordinate 29,854,516 downwards.
TTCTGTAGCCTCAGAGGGTTAGGTCTTAAAATTCTTAGAAACTGTTCCCATGCATTACAAACTTCCACAGTTATTCAGAAAGTAAAAGAAATTTGGAATTCTGCCAGGTTTGATGCATATTATTCATGTTAATAAATCTCTTGGGTTTTAATAAAAGTCCTAGACCAAATTTTTTTAAAGGAATGTTTAAAGCAATGTAATTTTATTTTAGCTGCTCTCAATGCATTTTTTTCTTCCTGTTTAAGAAACTTCCCATGATTCTTTACTGGGGGAACAAAAAAGGTCTTTCCATGTGGAATCAACTAAAAATGTAAAGTGATACAAACCCGCAAAAGCATTAATTTAAAATTAAGATGACTCAGACACTATGGAGAGCTAGCTTACTGTTGTCTTTCTGTCTGATGCGTTCTCTTCCTGAAGCAGCATGGCTAGTACCAGAGAAGGTGTCTTCTGTCCCTACTTGTTTGATTTTAATCTCTCTTAAGCATATCTCTCCTTTAAACAACTGAAGGAAATGGATTTTACACCCTGAAGTGTTTTACCTGTTGGCAATTTCTGACTCATTTTTCTTGATTCCTAAGCATTTGGCTTCTCTTGACCATTTTGTCTTAAAAACTCCCCCTTCTTAATTGATGTTTGGGATGCTCTCCTGTTTCGCTTTACCTTTCTTTCAAGTCATGAATCTCTGAAAGCCTACTAAACATTTCTGTTTTGCTCACGCGTCAATACTTTTACAGTTTGTATTCCCTTCCTGTCATTGCAGCATCCTTATTTGACTTCTTTTTCCTTCTTTTATTTATATAGTCTTGAATGCTTAGAATAAATCCTCCTGGGCTTCTTTTTCTCCCTTACCATTTCTTTCCTTTTAAAATGACTGTGTAAAAAAATTTCAGCTCTATGAAAGTGATTTTAACAGTGTTTCAAGCCAGCCTGAAGGAACAAATCTGGAACAAACAAAAAAATCAAGAAGAGATAAGACATTTGAATAATACAAAGGTTTAGGAGGAAATCCTGTCTTCAATCCAGAAAGGGCAAGCTGTTCACGGGCTTCAGACCAGTTGTTACATTAGTAGGGTTCTGTCGTTTGGCAGAGATTAGTCGTCACTCCTCATCTGTCTGCTCTCAGAGCGGGAGAGAGACCCCTGACCCGCAGGCATCACGGAGACCGCGGTGCGGAGCCGGAGGGCTTGCTTTCTTGGGTGCAGGTGTGCTTCCTCTGGGGCCCCGCCTTCCTGCTGTGGCTGAGAAAGAGCGTGAGGTGAAGGCTTCAGCTCCTCCGTGGACTGAAGTGAAGCTGCCCAGTGGGCCTGTGCAAATGTGGACAGTATTTTTAAACTGCCCGTTACACTAGTGATCCGGGGAAGAATTTTCCCTTGATCATAAGACTTTTCTTTCCTGGCTCAGTGAGTGTGTCCTAGGAGATGAGAGAGCCTCAGGGCCACCGCAGATGCACCTGACAGAACCGACCTCGGGCCCACCAGCAGGCTGCTGCCGCCTTCCTTCCCGGGGCTTTTTCCAATGTTTTCAGTAGCCTCCTCATTAAACTTTCTGCTTCCCCCTTGCTCCCTCCCAAAATAGTCTCCACACAGCAGCTAACATGATCTTTTTGAAACATAAACTGGCATGTGTTACTTCTCTGCCTGATCCTCATCAGAGGCTCTCAGTGCCCAGAAGGTAGAACACAGGGATGTGGCTTACAGGGCCCGGTGCCTCCCCGCCACCTTGTCCTGTCCCCCCTCTCCTCTTCGTGGCAGGTAAGTCTGTTGTCCTGGCCTTTCTGAAGTTTCTGCCTTTCTTCAACCTCAGGGACCTCACACAGGCCACTCCTTCTCTTTGGAATGTTCTTTCTCCCACTTTTTACTAGACTAACTCCTCTTTTTTATTTTATTTTATTGTTTTTCCACCGTGCTGGACATGAGGATACAATGGGGGCAAGGGAGAAGACAAGTAGTCACAGCCCTGTCCTGCTGCTTAAAAGTCGCAAAATAACCGGAGGTTAATGTTATCTTTCCAGATGAGATTTTGTTTTATTTCTCTCTCTTTTTTTTTTGAGATAGAATACATATACTTAAAATTCTAAAGATTCTTGACCTACAGCAGGATTGGACAAAACCTAAATGATCTAAATTTGCATTACTCTTTGTAAGTTATTTGAAAAAAAATTAGCTCAATTTTTAGTTCCAGAATTGAATTAAGGTATCTATACATGTGCTGCAGTCTCAGTATTCTCCTGAGAGAGAAAATGAAGTCACAAAATAAACCCACCCCTTTAAACATAGAGCCAAGCCGTCGCCAAGCACTTGGGCTTCCTTAGGCAGCTGAAGCCCTTGTGATTTTATTTTTTTAGATTCTGCATATGAGCGATCTCATATGGTATTTTTCTTTCTTTTTCTGGCTTACTTCACTTAGAATGACATTCTCCAGGAACATCCACGTTGCTGCAAATGATGTTATGTTGTCGGTTTTTATGGCTGAATAGTATTCCATTGTATAAATATTCCACATCTTCTTTATCCAGTCATCTGTTGATGGACGTTTAGGCTGTTTCCATGTCTTGGCTATTGTAAATAGTGCTCCTATGAACATTGGGGTGCAGGTGTCATTTTGAAGTAGGGTTCCTTCTGGATATATGCCCAGGAGCAGGACTCCTGGGTCATATGGTAAGTCTATTCCTTAGACTAACTCCTCTTTTTTTATTCAAATCATACTTTACTTTCTCACAGAGGCCTTTCCTGACCTTTATCTCTAAAGACACACTCACACACACACACACACACACACACACACACACACACACACACACACCATTTCTCTTCATATGTTTACACTGTGTATGTGTACGTTTGTGCTGAGTGTCTGTCTTTGCTGCCCAGCTGTAAGCTCTTTGCGGTCAGGGATCACGTCTGTTTGTTCCACTGTTGTGTACCCAACTTCTAGAACAATGCCTGGGAAATCGTAGGCACTGTTGAATGAATGATTGAAACTTGGGGTTTGAGATACGAGTCTGGCTGATTTCCTAACAATTTTTACAATTTCTTTTATTTAGTAAAACTTTTACAGCAATGTCTTAAATGTCTTGAATTAACTGAGAATTTTAAGTAACTTTTAAAATTAGCCTTTTTTTTAGTGGAATTAGGCCTAAGTTAATGGATATATCCCTCTTTTTTAAGCCATCTAAATTAAGTTTTGTTCTTTGACAAGTAAGGAAATTTTTTAAACCTTTAAATTACGAAAGTAATTTACTTTTTACTGAAAATGCACACAAGTATAGATCTTCCCTCACTGTTTCTTTAATCTTGTTCCTCAAAGGTAACTACTCTTATCAATTGGTGTACAATGTTTCAAATATTTTTCAAGGTATATATAGTCTATTTTAAAATAAAAATTAGGAAAATGTTGATAGACGTGGATTATTGACATGAAATAATGCTGTAGTTACCATCCCTCTGCTTAGATTTTCTCATTTTTTATTTCTGTAGGATAGGTTCTTAAAATATAATTGCTAAATTTAAGACTGTACATATTTTGAATTTTGATGGATACATCCAAATTACCTCCCCAAAGGATTACAGAAATCAGTTTTTAAATAACATATTTATGGATTTTATGACTAGAAAAATAATGTAAGGTTTATTAAGGACAACTTTACAAATATGGAAAAACACACCTCAGAAATCTGTTACTCCTTTGCCTGGTGGTAGCCTTCTAGTCCTTTTTTTCTGTACAGATAAAAAATTATTTTTCCAAGATTGGAATCAGACTATACAAACTGCTTTGCAATTTGCTGTTTTCAAATAACATTGTATTATTGTTTTCCCATGTCCTTTAATTCTACATTTTTGCACATCTTAGACTGATGTCTGATTTTAGTATTTGCCCTTATAAATAGCACTGTTGTGCATACCTTTGTTTATATGTATATGTGTGTATTTTTCTATATATAGATGTATCAATGCTTTTTCAATACACTTTTTTAGGAGTGAATTTGTGGGTCAGTGTCTGACAATTTAAGGCTTTTCATACATATTGCCACATTACTCTCCAGAAGAATTCCAAGTTGCATCTTACTAGCAATCTCACTGCCCACTTTTCTGTACTCTCATAGGTTAAAAAAAACCCAAAACCAACAAATTAAGTTTTAAAAGAAATTAAAAAAGAAATGGGAGATACAGCTATGGTGTGAAATGGAAAATGAATGTAAAGACACAGGATCATGTACTGCATAAGTTGTATTCTTACCTCTTACATTGCTCATTGATAAATGTTCTCTCTTCCCTTTGCTGTTTAGTTTTGACCCTTTTTGTGTACGTCATTGCTCTTTGGTTTGCTGCCATTTTGTTCTTTTCTCCTAGAGACCAAATGAGAGGGTCGACACTGTATCAGAAAAACCAAGAGAAGATCCAGGACTAAAAGAGGAGCCCCCGGTAAGTCACTTTGTTGAAGACTGCCTCACCAAATGCGGTGTGAGAAGGTGAAAGCAGAGTGACTAAATTATGACACGTTTAATACGTTTCATTATAGTTCCATACTTTATTTCAGAAGTTATACTGAAATAAATCTTGGAACTGGTTTAAGATACTTCCAGCAAATTACTTACCTTTTCAAAACTATAACTACTTTTTAATAGATGTGAATTCTCAAGATGCCTTATCAGTAACTTGGCAACAGAAACCGTCCTATTTTTAATATTGGAATGAGGCTTATTATTTCCTTCCTTTCTTCTGCCCTTTTGCAAGTTATGGGTAGCAGGCATCAGAGAAAAGTCTGATTGACAATCAGTTTTACATGGTTAATGTGTTTGGTGTATTGTGTACATTTCTTTTTAAAAAGTTTTTCTCCTGATGAAGTTTTTTATGACCTTTTTTCCCTGTAGGTTCAGCCAGTATTGTCTTCTGTTCCAACAACAGAAGTGTCTGCCGGTGTTAAGTTCCAGGTTGGCGATCTTGTTTGGTCTAAGGTGGGGACCTACCCTTGGTGGCCTTGTATGGTTTCAAGTGATCCCCAACTTGAGGTCCACACCAAAATTAACACAAGAGGTGAGAAAAGGCATAAGTAGCTATTAAGTTAAAGGTCGGGGAGAGAAAATCTTAAATGTTGTATATGAATAAAAGAATACATACATGATACAGAAGCTGACACCAGAAAACACGTATCTATCACTTTTTAATAAACGGTGAAATAATTAGCTGTCTTGACTGGCAGGGAGCCTCCACAACTGACACAGGCCTTGTTTTCCTTTATAAACACCCTGCATTTGTTTATGATTTTTTTCACACTTCTTTTTTTAAAAATCCTTCCTCTGACCTCTCAAGTGAATTCCAAAAGAGAGCAGATGGATTAGTAATAAAATGTCTTAAATGAGCTCAGTAGGCTTTGGGGTGAAGCTTTCCTAGAACATTTTTATTTCATCATTGTTTCCCATGGCTATTAATTTTTCACTCAGACAAGGGCTTTCCATCCTGATAAATTTTGCAAGATGCTTTTATCCTCCTCCGCTCAATTTTTGAATCTGTAAATTTACTGGGACGTCCTTCTGAATTCAGTATGATGAAGAAGTAGAGTTTGAAGGTAGCTACATGCCATAGAACCCCACCTTAGGAATGTGAGTAAATATTAAGAAAACGTGTGTTCTGACTTTTCTCTACTCCTTTTCCTGGGTTTGACCAAAACATGTAGATTAGATTCCTGAGACTCTGGCATGTGGAATAGACTTGCCTGGTAGCCAGAGGAAGGTTTGAGTTTGGAATTTGTTTCTGGGTATTTACTTTGCAAACTCACTTATCAAGTTCCTTATTGTCTGTGACAACTTTGCACCTATTTCTTTCTCTCTGATTTTAAACTTTCCACCTCTGTCCCTGTTCACTGTTATGAGGGACAAAAGGTGTCTGGTGAGTCAGAGTTGTGACAGGATCCACTGTATCTTTAACTCCTGTGCTGCACAGCAAAGAATGCCCCTGCACAGAAGGCAGTCATCTTGTCACTGTAACTGCTGGTTAAAGGTTGGGGTGACTGGAAGCATCAGTGGGACAGGAAAAAAAACACCCCACATTATTGAATGTCCGCTTTTGTGCGTGGCACCTGGGCAGTTCTCTTATGTGTTTTCTTTTGCAGTCCTCAGCAGCAACCCTGTGAAGCAGGTACTGTTACTGTCCTTACGTTGCAGATCAGTGTAGAGTCTCAGCGAAGTCTTATTCCATAACCCAACTCTTAAACATGACTGTGTAATACAGGGAAGGTCAATGAATTTCCCTACTCAGAGGGTCGGGGCGGTAGCCCTGGTTCCATCGCTTATATGATAAGGGTGCTGGACTAGGAATCTCTAAAGTACCTTGCACGTTTAATAATCTGTGATTCTTTGAATGGGAGGATAGAGGGACAGGGATTTCCTAAGAGGGCCAAGCCTTCTCAGAGAAAGCAATGCACGTCCCCCTCGGGCCCCCAGAGCGCTTTGAACTATTGCATCATGAGAGAGTTGTGGCTCTTCAGTTCTCTCCCCTTAGAAAAGCATCCTATTGAGATTATATAAAGAATGTCACATTTAACATCTAATTACTTTATGAAAACTTACCAAATTCAGCTTTTTTATGGGATACAAATGAAAGCACAGTTTATGCTTCATCTTGTATTTCAAGGGAAGTATTTAAATTTAGTTTTATGAATTAATCTAATCTGGTCTGGTACTCCATAGGCAATCTCCTACTTCTGTGCAGGAAAAATGATTTTAAGAAATATTACTGAGGAAATCTGAGAATTGAGGTTTGAAAAAGGAACATTCCGATAATATTTAAATTTTTCTCTTGTCTGCAGTAGTTTTTAAAATAATACCCCTCTTGAGCTATGATTTGCATACCATAAAATTCGCCCTTTTAAAGTGCAATTCAATGACATTTATTACATTTACAGAGTTGTGTGGCCATCCCACACTTTAATTTTGTGACTTTTTCATCAACCCAGAAAAGAAATCCCATCTCCACCAGCACTAGCAATCACTCCCCATGCCTGCCCTGCTGCCAAGCCCTAAGCAGCCACTAACTCCTTTCTGTCCCTATTGATTTTCTTATTCTGGGCATTTCATAGAGATGGAACCCCACAATATGTGGTCTTTTGTGTCTGGCTTCTTTCATTCACTTAGCGTCATGTTTAGAGGTTCACCTGTGTAGTGGCATGTATCAATGCTTCAAACCTCTCTTTTTATTGCCAAATAATATTCCATTGCATGGCTGTGCGGTGCAGTTTTAAGTGAAGTAGTTTTCTGACAGTTTTTTGGAAACCAGAAACACAGTATAAAACTTAATTGTGTTGATTCTGTTCCACACATGATACCCGTGAAGCACTGTGTGTTGCTTATTATCTAAACTACTTCGTAAAATTTATCTTGAATTAGATATAGTAATCACTGGTTTCCATATTGTTATTAGTCAGTATTGTTATTAGTCAGAGTCTCAGCATTGGAAAACGTATTTAACGGTTTTCACACATAAAGATAAAATTCTTTGTAAGAGCATGTTGAAAGATGTTTGGGTCACATGTCTATTTTAAGTTGTATTTCATTGTTTAGGTCTCACTTTAAGTTTAAAAGTTAAAAATGAAATGCTTCCTCTGCTTGTAACAGTACCATATATATGGTCAGAAGCGAACATGCCCATTGTTTCGTCCTCCAGACCTGTAACTGTTGTTAAGAGTTTGGGAGTAATTCTGGTTCTAGTAATAGACGATTTTTTTAGAGCAGCTTTGAGTCTACTAAAAAATTAGACAGTACAGAGAGTTCCTATATATTCCCTCTCCCTCCACCCCGCAGCTTCCCCTGTTAGCGTCTTGCATTAGTGTGGGACAGTTATCACAGAAAGAACCAGTGTTGAGCCATCATTAGTAACTGAAGTCTGCAGTTTACAGTGGTGTTCGCTTTTTGTGTTGTGCAGGTCTGTGGGGTTTTTTTTACTTGCCTTTCCAACAATGTTACTTTTATTTCCCTGCAGTGTTTTCTTTAGCACATTCAGATGTTATAGTCCAAAATCATGTATCTTTTATTTTCTCTTTGAATACCTTTATAGTTTTTTTCAAAAGAACAGAAAGTGATGTGGTAGCACTGTTCTATATAGAATGAACCTTAGAATCAGTGACGTGCTAGCCCGACTGTCCTTTCTTTCCTTCTTTAGAACCAGCTTCCTTTCCCATTCACTCCTATCAGTGTGTTGAGTTCTGTGGGTTTTGACCGATGCATAATGTGGGAGTAATTCTTTTTCTCTTTGCATATTGTATTGAATAGATATGAAAATAAAGATTTTTAACTGAGAGTTTCAAATCGTACCACATTATACCTATTGTAACTTTAAACCCCAAATTTTTTTAATTTAAAACTGGTTGGTTTTATTTATATATTTTTCTTATATAAAAATGTTTCTCCCACACTTTTCTATTGGAAATTTAGCCCGTTACTTAGGGACAGATGTGCTAGTTTCTTCATCTCTCAGGTCTTTGGGTTTTTATTTCACTCTTGTTTTATAGTTTTCCAGCCAGCAGGAAGCAATGTGCTAACACAGAGACAGATTGTTTGATTTGTCTGTCTGTAGTAAATGGTTTAATGGAGGAAGAAGTTGAAAATAAACATTAAGATGAGATTTTAACTATGAAGTCCTTTGGGATCATGTTTGCTTCTAAATAACTAACCATGACTTTTGGAAACAGATTATGCCCTGTGTTCTTTTAACCCTGCTACTTGTACCCACCATCCCGTCCACCAAACTCCCCTGTTAGTTTAGGTTATATTTCTGTTTTTGTGTGCCAAAACCCGTGGACTTTTGATAAACCTTCTTGATTAATTATAGTCAAATTTATGCTTGGTTCTTCTCACATTAGATGATACGGAAATCCAAGTTGTGGGTGCGTGTTTCTCTCTTTTCATAGGCTATTTTACACTTGAAATTTTAATCTGGTTTTAAACCAGATTAAAGTAAATCCTTAGATAATCTCCTGTTAACGTCTAATAAAATTAAAAAATTTTGAAATCAAGGTATAATCGATTTCAGATAACTAAGTTCAATTTAAGCTTCTCCCCATGTTTCCTATAGGATCTGCTTGTTGGCTTTCTCCCCTGCCTCAGTTACCTTGGGTTCCCCAGGTTGACCTGAGACTTTAGAGCAGTGTTTTCCAAACTATACTTGGTAAAGGACCAGTTTATTGCTCTTTTAAAAAAAAAAAAATTCCAGTCTACCACAGACCACTACTTCTGTGAAATATGATAAAATTAACTATTAGAAAAGTGAAAGGCCTGTCCCTCCAAAAAAATTCAGGGTGCAAGATCCCTGGTCCCGGGCCTAGATGTCACGCAGTATCAAATTATCATAGTTTCTAAACGCTCACTCTTAATTTCTCTGCTTGTTTTGTCACAGACTGGCTTCTTCTGGGAACCACACTTTCAGAGGAGCATGACTGTAGAACAATGATTCTCAGATGTTTTGGCCCAAGAACCCCTTTCACACTTAAAATTCGAGGACTCTAAAAGCTTTTGTTTATAAGAGTTATTATATCTACTACTATTTCTTTTCATTTAGAAATTAAAACTGAGAAAAATTTAAAATGTTTGCTAGTTTATTTTAAAATAACCTATTATATGTTATATCATTAATTACGTTTTTATGAAAAATATTTTCTCAAATAAAAAATTGAGAGCAATGGGTTTTTTACATTTTTGCAAATCTTTAATGTCCGGCTTAAGTGAAGACACTTAATTCTCCTATCTGCTTCTGCATTCATTCTGTTATGTTTTGGTTGAAGAATATGAAGATAACCTGGCCTCACACAGATGTGTAGTTGGAAAAGGGAAAAGAATTTTAATAGCCTTTTCAGATAATTGTGGATCAGTTTCTTTGATCTTACACCAAATGGTGGGTTAGTTGCAACGTGGAATCTGAAATCACATTGATAAACTTTTTGTACTTTGTTACATTAAAATCCATTGGTTCTATCTCGCACTTTGAATGGATTGTTTGCCTTTTGTGATTAACATCATACACTGGCCTTTTAAAAATATTGTATGCATATCTTCCAAATGTTGTCACTTTCCTCTTAGATACTTTTTTAAATCACGTTTGTTAATGTCATCACTGATTTCATCAGAAAATTCTTTGATTATAGGAAAGTTGGAAGGCTCATAGGGGCAGATACTCATTTTCTAGTATTCTCATTTTTCTTGAAAGATCAAATTTTATTATTGGCAACAAATACTGTCAGTTGTTTTCCTTGAAGTGACAGACTTGCTTGTTCATTTTTGAGGAAATATTTGCCAAATTCTCAAATTCAAATATCCATAGTTCTCCTGTCAGTCATTCTCTCCAGTAAAAATGGTGTTCCACATGGCCAGTTCATCTTGCAGTTCCAGCAGTCACAAAAGTTCTTTCCCTCAAGACAACCGTCATGCCTTCAGTGTGGAGGGTGCTTTATACACACTTGCCACTTCATCACATAGAGAGATTTAGTAAAATCAATAATGTTTACTGCTTCATCAAGGACACTAAGTAAAACTGGTCTTGTTTTTCATTAGCTGTTGGTGTGTGGCAGTACTACACTCATTGCCTTCATTTGTGCTGAGGTGCCAGCAGTCTTATCCACCATTGCTCTTGCAGTATTAAGCGCAGAAGGCAGCATCTTGGTAGTATTGTGAAGGCAGCTTTGACCTCACAGAATCCCTGGGATAGTCTCAGTGGCCTCTCCTCCTCCCCAAGGTCTGTGCCACACGCTTGTGTCACTAGAAAAGTAATTTGACCAGCACTTGGCTTTTGAAAATCCAAGAAAATACGTTACATATTTTTTTAAGGAAAAATTATTTATTTATACCCAGATTTGTTTGTAGAAAGGTTTGAAGCCAGTAAAAGTAGTGTAACCAAGGTAACAAATCTAATAATTACCAGAATCCCTAATTTTTTCTCTTAAAATCTGCTTGCTAATTTTAATCATTTTGGGGGTGATTTTTACAGTAACTATTAGTGCCATTGGTAGGGGTTGGATTATATCTTTGGACAATCCAAGAGGTACAAGTTTTAATAGGCATAATACTAGGGAACATGGCTTAGGTCCACGTTTTTGGTGAAGTACACGTAGATGCTTCTGTTCTGAAGTGGCTAATGAGAATTTTTCCTTACAGGTGCCCGGGAATATCACGTCCAGTTTTTTAGCAACCAGCCAGAGAGGGCATGGGTCCATGAGAAGCGGGTACGAGAGTACAAAGGTCACAAGCAGTATGAAGAGCTGCTGGCTGAGGCAGCCAAACAAGCCAGCAATCACTCTGAGAAGCAGAAGGTAACCGACAGCATAGTGGCATCATCGGCCGAATGCGCTCCTTGAAGGGCTTAATAATTTAGCAGAGCTTTTCGTAACTTGAATTCAGACAATTAGAATGATATGTTTTACTCCTCTAAGTTCAATTTTAATAATTTATTATGTGTCAATAAATTTAATCTGTCATGTAAACAGTATTACGATACTATTGAAAACTTTCACCATCTGCTTAATACAGTCTTGGAGTCTGGTCTGAATTGACTTCAAATGCACATAGTCCAGGGGATGCTAGTGAAATGTGGGTTTTGCCGGGGGGTTTTATTCTTTTTCCTACTTCACCATCTTTCCCTAATTCCCCTTTATTCTTAATTAGCAAAATTGTTTTATGAAAGTTAAAGTTTTAAAATATTTAGCGAGCACTTCTGTGTGAGACAGGCACTGTTTTAAGCATTATATTTATTGTATATATATAATAATTAATATATATATTATAATATATAATAGATATATAGATAATATATAATTAATATATATATTAATCCATTTACTCTTCATAACAACTTCAGTGAGGTAGATATTACTATTCCTGTTTCTACAGAGGAAAAAGTTGAGGCACAGAAAGCTTAAGTAGCTGGTTCAACCAAGTTCACACCACAGAGGGAACCAAAGATGTTGGATGAGGCGGTGACTCTATTAGAATTTTGATAATCTGTCAGTTGAGATTTTTAAGCTTAGCTCATTTAGCGTGGGCCTCTTGTGATTCAGAAACGTGTCATAGTTTTACACGAAGCTGCGTATTATCACAGAGGATTTGGATTGATTTTATCAGGACCTAACATTCTGCAGATGTAAATATCTGTGTTCAGTGTACGCTCTTCTGTCTCACGGGTTCATCAGCTAATTTCTGGCTCCCTCTGTCTAACCCTCTGGATCGTTCCTGATTGCTTTGGTCATCTCGCATACCTTTATTCTGAATGTTCTCATCTGTCTTGCCAATCCAGAGTCTTCTGATCAGGCCTGTGGAAACTGTGACTCGGGTTTATTTTTCCTCTCGAACATTCCTGTCTTCTGTCTCGTCCGCTTTCACGTTCCCGGCTCCCGGTCCCTGCGCCCTGCCCCGTGTGCATTCTGGCTCCAGCTGGCCGCGCAGCTTCACCCCCTGGCGCTCCGCCACTTACTTAGCTTTGCTGTGGTCTCTGAGCTTTAGGGTGGCATTTTTAACGGTAGCGTTTTATTGGCCACTGGACGTGATCATTTCTGTAATCTTTCTTCTCCTGCCATCATCATTGCTCGCTTTTTATGAGTTTGGTGTGAGAAGGATGACTGCCTCTTTGAGGGACTCGTCCCGCAGCATGGTCAACAAAGAAGGGTTTACTGTGCAAGAGAGCAGACCTGCAGTCATCCACAGTACCACTGATTCATCAGGGTCTCGGAGTCGGGACATTTCCTTCCTTTGACTGAGGAACCTGAAGCTGTTTATGCATACCTGGAAAGATGAGAAGATCACGTGGGAAACACACATTGGTTTAAAGGTCCCTGTTAGATCCAAGCATGTTCTCAATGCCCGTTTGTCTTTGCTTCCAGATTCGGAAACCCCGGCCTCAGCGAGAACGCGCTCAATGGGACATCGGCATTGCCCACGCAGAGAAAGCGTTGAAAATGACCCGGGAGGAAAGGATAGAACAGTATACTTTTATCTACATTGACAAACAGCCTGAGGAGGCTTTATCCCAAGCAAAAAAGAATGTTGCCTCCAAAGCCGAAGTTAAAAAACCCCGAAGACCGAGATCAGTGCTGAATACTCAGCCAGAACAGACCAGTGCAGGCGAGGCGGCCTCCTCCCTGTCAAGTACTGAAATTCGGAGACATAGCCAGAGGCGGCACACCAGTGCCGAAGAGGAGGACCCACCTCCAGTTAAGATAGCCTGGAAGACGGCAGCAGCAAGGAAATCCTTACCAGCTTCCATCACAATGCACAAAGGGAGCCTGGACTTGCAAAAGTGCAACATGTCTCCAGTTGTGAAAATTGAACAAGTGTTTGCTCTTCAGAATGCTGCCGGAGATGGGAAATTTATCGATCAATTTGTTTATTCAACGAAGGTACCTCCTTTCCTCATGGTTTTTTTTGGGGAACGTGAGTATTTAGTCAGCCATGATATTTAAAAAAACGCCAAACATCACCAGGTGGTAATCTAAATACCCTTTGCATCCACTACATTTGAAATGTACAGTCAGTTTACTCTGTTTAAGATGGGGCAAAAAACACATAGGCAAAAAGGCTTTGTTTTTCTTCTTCTTTTCCCTCTTTTGTAATATCCCCATCTGTGCTAAATTAATCTTGAACTGGGCAGCCAAAATTGAGCTCAGCTCCCTAAAGTCATGGGAAAAAAACTGGGCACTTTGCCTGTTTCTAGTCTGTATGGTTAGTTTTTCTTAGTTGCAAAGCATGCTTCTTACTAAATCATTTCTGTCAGTTATCTGAAGTAACCATTGTGATCATTGTACCTGCCCATCTGTCTGATTGCACCAGCGATTTTGTTAGGCTCGTGTTGGCTTGGGGTGTCTGATGCACGCTGGAGGAATAGCAGAGCTGTGTTTGCTCTGTAACAATGAGCTGAGGCGATAGCTTGGGTAATGGGGTGGAAGTAGCCTCTTCAAACTGAATGCCTCCACCAGCCAGGGTGACCATTTAGGGCACTTACACTTTAGGTTTAAGACTTTAAAGCTCTTTTACAACAGTTGCAATTTTTATTCCATATACCTCTTCACTACCCTCCTAGCCCTTACCACAACTGTGGGCTTGTGAATTGAATTGAGTGGCACCTCATGAGTGTATGCTACTTTTAAAGACTTTTGCACTTTCTTCCTAACATTTTCATATGCACATTAAAATTAAATATAGGTATGCCTCATTAGTGATATATTTTCCTAAAGAAAAGTGTAAGGGTCCTCTGTTAACCTGTTTCTGCCTATAGGTTCAGCTGATTTCAGTAAGGCTAAGCTACTTGGAAAGACCTGTGTTAAGTATCCACTTGGTTCTATTGGTAGCTTTGAATAGCAAATGAATATTTTGCATCTTTTCTGACTGCGAATTGGCTTCATTCTAGGAGCTGGTTTTTATCTGCTTTTGGATGCACAAGAGAAAATTTTGTCACCCTCCTCCAAAGAGTGCTATATGTAAATGAAATCTGAGATAAAACCAATCTTTTAAAAATACGTATACTATATTTATAAATCACTCCTTTATTTCATTGCATTAAAAATACCTAAAAGGAGACAGAACTGTAATTGCCTTCTGTCTGCTCCGAACTGCTTATTGGGTGCACATTTTGGTCACCATGAATGGCATACTTCTGTGTCTAAGGATTTCCTTCTCTTTCAAAGACGTGTTGACATTTTTATGTGTAGTGGTTACTTTACCAAGTGAAAATGGCTTGAGTTCTCTACTGTGATGTGGGTAAAGGGAGAGACTGTTCAGACCAGAAAGTATTTTGGTTTTGGCAGAAGATTCGGTGATACAGGTTCATTTTTTAGTGATACTCATCTTCTGGATTTAGCAAATAGTTTTTTTTCCCCCGCATAATCTTACTGTACATTTTAGAATACATCCTGATGACTTAATAAAATTGTTCTGATAATGGCTAAGATAATACATTAACTGCAATCAAAGACCCTATAAAATTCAAGCACATTATGATCATCTTAAGCTGTCTTTATAAGCCAATGATGTCATTTACCTGGTAATCACCTATTTTTTAATTTGGCTTATTTTGAAGGGAATTGGTAACAAAACGGAAATAAGTGTCAGGGGACAAGACAGACTTATAATTTCTACACCAAACCAGAGAAATGAAAAGGCAACTCAGAGTATGTCATCTCCGGAAGCAGCATCTGGTCCTGCAGGTGGGTGTGACAGAAGAGGACCTCGATCCACTTGAGAGGCCTTGGTTCTGTTCTGCTGTCACATGGCAGCTATGTTCCTAAGAAACCTTTAGTTATCAAAATCAAATTATATTTAAAAAATCATACTATAAAAGCAATTATTTCAATGGGAAAGGATGGTTTAGGAGCTAGAGAACTTTATTCATAGTAACAATAACAGTTATTTTTCCTACAGGAATTTCAATAATAGGAGGGTTCTATAGTGAAAAGAATATAGTTGTAAAATCTGTGCATATGTGAGTAGATGTACCATCTGACAACCTCTCTCATGAGAATGACACCTTTACTTCTCCAGCACTGTTAACACCCTTGCCGTTTCCTCCTTTACCCGCTCTCGGTCGCAGGTTAGTGGATGTCCACGCTCTTTCTGTTGTTCTGAGGTGTGCTGTGTTGGGGGCTGAAGGGCCCCGGGCCTAACTCCTTTTATAATCTTCCCTGCTTAACAGATACCATGAATTGAAATCAAGCTAAATTATCCTTGCTTAAAGGAGAAATGCCTGTATTCAGTAAGACTGTGCCTTTGGAAGAGGTAAAAGTCATCTTTATGAAGAGACTGACTTGCCGAGGACCTTACAGCTCCACTGAGTGGAGGGTTTGGCTTGACATGACAGTGTTACTGCGGCACACAGCCATCAAGAAGAGAGATATCACCTAGCTTGGTCATTCGAAATCTTAGGAGAAAGGAGTGTGTTTCACTTTGTTCTTTAAAAAGATTTTTTGGAATCTAAGAAGTGACCAAATGTATTTATTTCCTAGAAAGATTAAAATCTTAAGACCTGAGGTGGTAATCTTGAATCAGAAGTAAGTGAGCCAAACCTGTAACTGAGTGGCGCTAAGGGGTAGATATTTTTGTACGGGAAATTTTGAGTAAAATTCTTATTATTATAAAAGCTAAATGAAAACAGTCATTATTCAGGAAAGAACTTGGGCTAGCTTTCTTAAAAAAAAAAAAAAAAAAGCGTTGGGGGCTGCAAGACCATCAGAGGTGGTGGCAGAGGACATGGGGCATCTGTTGGACAGGGCACATTAAGCAGAATGCCTTGATCATAAAGTGAGCTGGAAAAGGAAGCTCCATTAAAGTAAGGAGGGAGAGCAGAGGGTGGAGCTCAGCATGCGCAAGGGCCTGGATGCAATCCCCAGTACCTCCATTAAAATAAATGAATGAGTAAACTTAATTACCTCCCCCTCCCAAAATAAATAAGATTCTTACAACACATTAAAAAAATTTTTTTTAATAAGGAGGGAGTAGCAAAGTCCAGAACCAGATTTGACTTGTATCATTTCAGAATACTACATGAGAAGTGAAGTTACAATGTTGAAGCAATGAATAATGAATTAGAAGACTTTGCATTAATTAGCTGTAATTGAAAATGTTTGCTCCCTTCCCTGACTACTGAAAGGATCTTTTGGCCTCAGCTCTCCATAGTTAGGTCTGTCAGTTTTGTCATCTTTCTTTACCCCAAGCTGTTAGTAATTTGTCTGACTGTAAGTGTGAGACTAGGAGGATCATTATTTAAACGTCTCCATTCTTCCAGCTAGGGAGAAAGGAAATTCCTCGCATAATGTTAGATTGCTCTTAAATAGTATACCTTTACTTTTAATGGAGCTTGTTTTTTTCTTCCACTCAGCTCCTGAGCATTTTATTTTTATGTTTGTCTTTGCATTTCAAGATATAAGTTCTGCTATGAATTTTCTTCTTTTCCTTTTTTTTTTAAAAGTGAAAGCAAAAGATTATAATTCTTATATCTGGAAAATGCCCAGTTTCTTCCTTAGACAGGCACATGTAATTAGACTGTAAATTAATGTTGGGGCCTCAGTTCAGGAATGAGCGCTCTAAAGCTTTAACCTCGGTTTAAGTTTTGTTACTAGTTGTAGTTGACAAGCATATTTTGTCTTTTTAAATGACCATTTTGCTCCTTGTGAAAATAACTTCAGTAGCTGAAAATTCAGAAAAGAGACCTGATCTCCCTTCAGAAACCAATTGCACCATCATCTCCACGGGTGTTAACTACTTATGGAGAGTTCTTGAGCCTTCTCAGTGCATTTAAGGGACTACAGAAAGTGTGTGGCACTGCTCCATTTCTGTGGTTTGAAGAACTGTATTTGC
This sequence comes from Camelus bactrianus, assembly GCF_048773025.1. NCBI lineage: Eukaryota > Metazoa > Chordata > Mammalia > Artiodactyla > Camelidae > Camelus > Camelus bactrianus. The sequence goes on along the minus strand of NC_133564.1, from coordinate 29,837,193 downwards.
ATTTATGCCAGATTTCTAAACTAGTTTCCGAATCCAGAGATGCTCACTTCCCCTCTCTTAGAACGTAACACAATACTTTTCAGTGGTTTCAAATGTAGTAGAATTTATGTGTTCTTTGGGTAGTTTTCAGAATAATTTTAAGGAGTCACATTGCCTTAATTTCTTTAGCAGATCAGATATCATTTGTGCTTGATGGAACAGTTACATTGTCTCATCCTCAAAACAAGTCAAGTTTGTTTTTTTGTTTGTTTTAAGCAGTTATGTTTTCATTTTCCTCTTTCCTTATAGGTACTTGAATATTGACTATACTAAAATATGACTGTCTGGAATACACAAGTGTCTGTGAGGGTGGGAGGTCTGTTGCCTTAGTAAATTTTTATCAGTGTGAGAATAAAGGACACCTTCGTTTTGTGACTTCTCTGCTGGAAATTAATTAACCACAGCTCAGAAACAGTACATTATTATTAAACAACCTACTCCTTCCCCCCTCCCGCAAAAGTACTGGGAGCCTCCTTTGTTTTGGCTTTGAACAAACGTGAGGGAAGCCATTTACACATAGACAATAACAGCGAAACCAGAAAATACACAGGGGATGTGGAAGGAAGGCTTTATGGAGGTAGCTTCTGCAAGGTGGTTTTTGTCTAGGAAGGATCATTTAGGTGGTCTAGGCGCTGGAAAGCTGGGAACAGCTGCACTGAAGGTATCATTCCTCCTCAGGGCCACAGAATGAAATCATTCCTGACAGTATTCTTTCACGTTGTGGCCTTTGGTGCAAGTTTTATCCTTTCCTAGATGGGGTCCATGTGAGTTTTCTGTTTACTGTCAAAAATTTTTACTGTTTAAAAATCTTCATACTTTCTTTTTTTTCACCATTTAACATTAAAAAGCTTGATGATGTGTTTCAACTAGTTTTCCATGAGTAATTATTTCTAAAGTGCATCAAGTCCCTTGATAGTCAAATTACGGTTTTGGTCATATTTTTGTGCCTTTTCTATTTTTTTACTTTTTGGTTGTTAATAACACAACAGCAAAACTTCTATAAGTGCACCCAGCACTGTAAGCATTTTACGTATAGAATTAATTGATCTGTTAAAATGCAAAATATGTAGTCCTGATTGAATTTGGAACCATTAATTCCCAGTGTGAACTGAGAATAAAATCATTTTCAACCATTGCCTCAATCCCTTCAGTTATAGTTACCTAAATGTGTTTATCTGCTTTAAAACTAAACCATGTCTGCTATTTCAGTTTGACTTTATAATTTTAAAAAAATCAATCCTTCTTCATCTGTATAGCGTCATCTTTATGTCCTAGTCTCAACCCATCAGCCTTTACAATTTGATTTGTACAGTTTTTTTATGTACTCCCAAGTGTTTAATAGTTTTTTTTAATGATTTATAATTAAAAGACCAAAAGTAATGAGGGGATTTGGTCAAATCTTTCTTACTTAAATGTCAAGGCATCCTCAAATGAGTTGTCTTGTTTTTACATTCCCCTTTTATTTCAGACTTGTAAGTAGGGGCACTAGGACCAGCGATCACCAGCTACCCCATCAAATGAGTTTTTGTTTGTTTAAATTATCTTCTAGGCTCAGCAGAAAAGAAGCAACAAAGAAGATCAATTAGAACTCGTTCTGAATCAGAAAAATCCACTGAGGTTGTGCCAAAGAAGAAGATCAAAAAGGAGCAGGTTGGCTTCCTACATGTAGAGAGTTAAAACATTGTATTTGTAAATGTGGCTCATATTGGTCTCTTAAAAGAAAAGAAGCTTCCCCTACACAGGGTTTCCTTTCTGGACTATCTAGTGATTCTGTCCTGGTGAACCCCAGTGCCCAGTCCTAATACCGCCATCCCTGTGATTCTGCTTCAGGCATTTTCACAGAAAGCGGTCAGGCTTCGGGAGATGCTAAGCCAGTGGTACAAGACTTTTAAAGAATTCCTCACATTTATTTTGAACTTTCTGTTGTGAGCAAAATGATTTCATGTTTTCATGATTTTTATTTGGAACCACCAGTGAGTTCCTTTTTAAAAATTTTTAATTTTTGGTTTAAGCTGCTGGTATGTATTATTTTTATTTTTTAAACACATCAAATTAATTTAACTCTAAGAGTTTTATTTAAGAAATAATCATAGATGATGTGGTTTTTCTGTTGGTGTCACATTTTTTGGAATGTTATTTTCCCAGTGGAATGGCACTCACCTGTTAATGGGTTGTCAGATACACACTAAGTAAAAAAAAAAAAAAAAAAGTATTCTAAATGAAGGGTATTAAACCTGAGTAATCAGTGTCTTCATATACATATTAACATACCTTCTCAAAGAAAATTTTGGAAATCATTACTCCTTTAAATTAAACTCAAAGTCAGAGTTTTTCTTAATTTTTTTAAAGTGAAAGAATATCCAGTTTTACAGCCCAGACAGCTACTATTAAATAAAAAGAACTCTGAAGAGTATTAATTCAATAAGCTTTATATTTTTAAAACTACTTAAGTATGGAAGAATGTGAAGTTTTCAATTTAAATTATCTCCTTCATAATTTTAATCTTCCAAACTTAAAAGGTGACATTGTGGGTGCTCTGTGGTATCATCAAGCTTGTAAAACAGTTTTCTCAGAAATATTTAACTAAAATTTAAGTAAAATACTAATTTTTCATTCATTTATCATAATTAACTTCCAAGCTTAGGAAATTATATTCCAAAAAATCTTTCTAAGCTCTTGCGAATCTGCAGTATTTCTTACCAAAATGAAGATGTGATCTTGCCAGCTGGTTCCCAAATTCAGTCTGTGACCAGTCAGTCTAAAATTAATAAGCATAAGGACAAATTGTTAATGCCACTGTGTTTATAGTTAGTAGTAGAACAATACCAGTGATTGTTTAGAAGATTTTATATTTGTATTACTAATTGTGTCTTAAAAAAGCACTTCTGTTGTATGTTTTTTTACCTGTTGTAAAAAAAATTTTTTTTTAAATTTTAAAAAGCTTAGAACAATCCTTAAATATTTACAATATGTGTTTCAACATCAACATTCATATTTCACCACAACTCAAAGAAACATAAAGTTCAGTTCATTGCTTAAACAGGAAGCATCCTCCAAACAGCATCCTTTCTTTAATTCCAGTGGTTCAGTCCTCAGAGTACCACGCGTTTTCCATACACATTGGCAGAATAACTTCTGATCTCGCTCTCCTAATGTAGGATCAAGACACTGTTCATAAGACACTCGAGAAAGTGCTTTTGCAATATCACAAACTTACTTTCTTAAGTTTGTAGTAGCAGCAAAATTATTGAGCTTCCAGCTGTATGGAGCCCTGTAGCACTCTCTACAGAGAGGGTCCTGATTCCCAGCAACTTAGATGTGAGTGCAGGCGCGGAAAGGCCTTAAAGTGGTGTGAGTTACATTAACCTGAGTATCATAGTAAGTAAAAATTTATCCTAACGTCTTTGGGGCGGTAGGGGTTTATAGCAGCATTGGGGCTGGTTGCAGAAACAACCCCTCTTCTGCCCTCCCGACTCTGAGGAAAGCATTCTCGGTCTCTTCACATACGAGGAATGGTGGGAGAGGTCTTGGCTAGAGAGCGTGTGGCTGTGTGTTGTCACTTGGCATTCAGCACAGGCAGCTAGGATTTAAACCCTCCCTGACCCTGAGACAGAGAACTTTACCCAGAAAATGGGGCCGAGTCCAGATTTCAGATACATTAATCACTCATCATCACTTAGATTGATGGAAGTATTATTTTTTTCCTCTGTTAATGAAGTGAAAAATAAGAATTCCTTATTAATGGTATATTTTTCTCCCCAAACAGGTTGAAACAGTTCCTCAGGCTACAGTGAAGACTGGATTACAAAAAGGTGAGTTCTTACGTTGTTGCTCTACATTTCCTTGATTAAAACCAATTTTAAAGAATTATTTGTACTTCATGTATTTTTGTTTGTCTCTGTAAATCATTGCTGTTGCTCTTCAGTCGATAATTTGTGTGAAATTGAAGTATTCCCCTGTGTTTGTGTGTGTGTGAGCGTGCGCGCGTGTGTCTTCTAGAGTTGATCTTATTCTGTGCCTCCGTGTGAAAAGTCTTATTTGTTTTGGTAAATTGGAGAACACCACGTAGACTTGATACTGTTTCCAACTTTTCTCCATAAGATTCTGGGGTTTCACTGGTTTATAAACTAGGGATGTGACGAATCCACTTTTTTTGGTATTCGAGTGAATACCGAATAGTAGCTATTAATGTTTGTCAAACATGGACTATGACAAATCAGACAAGACAACCTGATTGAAAAAAAACCTTGCCACGTTTATTTTTACAGTGCTGTAAAATCTTTTTTTGTAAATTAAAATGATTCATAGCATATTTATGGCCATTATTAGATGACCTTATGCAAAGTCTAATTGCGATATGCACAAAGTTTAAGAAAGCTTAAACTTATATCTGTATTTTCTGTGTGCAATTTGACTACAGTACAAACTCCATAGCATGATTCGTGCGTTTTTGGTGAGATCAGACTGTATTTAATACCCTGTAGTTTACTCTGGGCAAATTGCATTATTTAAAAAAAAAAAAAAAAAAAAAAACACCAGCCTCTCTGCATTCTCGGGGAGAAGTCTGCAGCGATGGTCTCCGTGGAGATCCTCAGCAGAACTGAACAGCCTCTCGGAGGGAACACTGCTTGGCGGAGCTCCAAGAAAAGACATCGCGATCGCTGCGAGATTAGGAGGCCTGATTGCGTTGTGTTTCCACCATTCCACAGGGTCGGCGGACCGGGGAGTGCAGGGCTCTGTCAGATTCAGTGACAGCTCCGTCTCCGCAGCGATTGAGGAAACTGTGGACTGAGATTCCTGTACAATTTCATCCCAGAATCTCCAGACTTGTAGTCTCCATGCAAGATTTCTTTGTCGGCGGCTCGATAAAACAGTTCCTTTGTTTTCAATTTTGATTTTGCCAATCATCATTATTGGCACTTTCCTGCCTGGTTTCTTCTTCAAGACTCTGAACGATTGCTTTAACATTCAAATGATTTTTTTTTTTTTTGGTCTGAGCTGGATGGGTACAGCTTAAATCATGGGTCCAGCCTAAAAACCACCGTTTAACTTACACTGATCAATTTCAACATGGACTGTTTTTTGTTTTTTGTTTTTTGTTTTTCAATAAAGCATCATTAATGCACATCTGCAGGGTTTTGCCAAACAGCCCAAACTGTATACATTACAATCATTAAAAGCTCTTATTTTTTTTTAAAAAAAAAAATATTAGTGCCGTTATCATGGAGAACAGCATGGCGGCTGTCTTTGGCAGTCTGTCGTCTTTCTAGCATTTTCAGAAACTCATCGGAAATGGCGGTACCTGTGTTTCCCTTCGAAAGCCTCTCAGTACAGCACTCCTGTTCCTCTGTTAAAACTCCTTGTTAATCCAGTGATCTTTTAGGCCAAGGAAACATTTTGTGGTGGTGTTCTGGGTCCATACACCAGCAATGAAGGAGATAGATTTGTGTACTTGTGTTTTTTTTTTTTTAAATCAGCGTTCACACGGGCAGGCACCCTCATTTATAGATGTCAGGAAACACTGAGTGAAAACCTTGTAGCGTGGGATGTGGTAACGAGGTTCCAGAATCTGAGCGGTCTAAAGAGGCCCGCAGCCTCCGGCACAGACCGGGGCCACACGCCACGTGCTGCGCGCGCTCAGCCCTGCGGATCTTCATGGCCTCGGGAGACCTGTTCCTCCATGGTCTCTTCTGGACTGCACACTTCCACCATAGCTTGCTGGGCTGATCTAGATGTCTGTTTGTTGTATGGAAATTTTGGGGGCAAAAAAAACATCCAAAACACAAACTGTGGGTTGAAATATTAACCGTCTCCTTGGTTCCTTGGTGTTCACCGTGCCCGACCTGCACATACCATCGCGGCTGTTCTGTGTAGCCTCTACCGCATTAGCCCAAGAGATTGTTGCTTTGTAACTTTTTGCACTATTGTTTTGGCTGGATTTGTATTACACACAGTTTTAAAAAAAAAAAAAATTCCACACTATTCTCTGCCTTTTTTTTTTTTTTTTCATATTTATTCCTTCCCGAACCAATTCCACGTAGTGGCCTCTCATCCAGCTCTTCGTGATTTGGCTGCACTCGAACGTTGATTGTCTGTTTACAGCCCTCAGCACTGTGCCTCCTTAAATGGCATGACGTATGTAGCTGTACCGCAGCACTTGTAATGGTCACAGTAAATGCCCTTCACCAAGGAAGTCTCAGATGAACAATTGCGAACATCCAGAATCTGTTTGGGGGGCAATAATCAACTGAATGGCAAAATTCGGGGGAAAATGGCACTATCCGTGTACGAATCGAATACAAATCAAAGATTTGTCACATCCCTAATAAAAACAAGATGGAGGTGTCTCTGCGACCATATTTGTAAGCTACACAGTGTGTTGGGTTTTATGTCTTCCCCCTCCAAATTGAATGGTTCTCTGGATCGCTCCAAATCGTATCAGCTGTCCTGCAGTTTTGATAGAATTGGTTTTTAGGTTGGAACTTGGGCTCTATGGCCTGAAAATAGCTTTAGCGCAGGAGCACTGAATTCAATGTTTTAACAGAGCGGTTTGTAAATTAAATCATTACTCATCTTCAGGAAGGTCAGAAGCTTACGAAGTTTTGACTTGTGACTTCAGTTGTTGCAAAGAGAGCCGTGCTTTTTTTTTTTTCCACACTACAGATGAGTTTGGGGAAAGAAAATATTCTCCCACACATACACACAAAATTGAAAACAACAAACTTTAAGCACTATTTTAGGATTAATTTCGGTGTGTTGTGTTAAGGTGCCAGCGAGATTTCAGATTCCTGTAAACCCCTAAAGAAAAGGAGCCGCGCCTCAACGGACGTAGAAATGGCTAGCTCAGCGTACAGAGACACGTCCGACTCCGACTCCAGGGGACTGAGCGACCTGCAGGTAAGCATGGCCCAGGGTCTGGGCGCAGTGCTGTCCAGCTTTGCAAAACCAATAACCAAGCAATGCTTTGCCTGACTTATTTGGGGAGAGCAAGGAATTAAAAAACAAACAAACAAACTCATAGTAAAGAAATCATTTTGGTTATTTTGTGACTTATGGCTCTTTTAATTTTGCTGATCTCTTACCTAACAGAAGCATAGTGTTTTAATTTTAACAGTTTCTCTCAAAACACCAGACATCTGGTACCCAGGGGTCTTAGAAAGAAAGAAAACAAGAGAATGTACAGTGGTTTATTTGAGCTAGTCTTGCACTGGGATTTTCCTAGCACCTAGTTTTGATGAAATTTTTTGTTTTTCTTAAAAAGGTGTTGTTTTTTTTCCACGTAGGTAGGCTTTGGAAAGCAAGCTGATAGCCCTTCCGCTACCGCAGATGCAGATGCTTCTGATGTGCAGTCCGTGGATTCAAGTTTGTCCAGAAGAGGCACTGGGATGAGTAAGAAGGACGCTGTGTGTCAGGTAGGCACGGGACCTGTCCTGCTGCTCAAAAGAATTGCTAGACTATTCTGCCTCGTGTTGGAGAGGGCAGTGTCTTTCTAAATCATCAGATTCCTTTAAAGTCACAGATCTAAAAGCCATTTCTGTCTCTTTTCTTCCCTGAGTTGAAATTCTTATTATCTACATGCGAGTGCCAGTCTTCATTGTGATGCTGTTATTAATTGGAAGGGAATGGAAGATGGCTGATTTCAAAAACACTTTCTTAAATTGAAGTTGGTGTTACCTTTTTTAATGTATATTGACTCTTTTTTGAAAAATACCACTTTGCCCTGTGAAGAAGTTAAAGTATGCAGATTCCAAAGAAAGAGTAATAAAAGATCAAATATGGCTTTTAAATTTTATACATATTGCACCTAGAAATAGTTATCCGGTTATCCAGGGACCAGCAACATCAGCATTGTCTTATTAGAAATGCAGACTCTTGGGCTCCACCCCGATCTCCTGCATCAGAAACCATGGACCCTGTGAAAAGTGTCTTAACAGGCCCTCCAGTGGTCCTGTGCCTGCTCAAGTTTGAGAACCACTGTTTTTTGCTCTGTTACAGATCTGTGAAAGCTCTGGTGACTCTCTGGTTCCTTGTGAGGGAGAGTGCTGCAAACATTTTCACCTGGAGTGCCTGGGGTTGACATCACTCCCTGATGGAAAGTTCGTCTGCATCGAATGTAAAACTGGTGAGCTTCCGCGGGGAGGGAGGCTCATGCAATGAATGCCCTCATCTCCCAGGACGTCTCCGTCTCTTACCACCTTGACGCAGCTCTTCTCTCCTCTCCCAGAGCTGTTTCAACGAGTTGAGACCATGTGATGAGGCTTTCTAAGATCAGAAGAGTAGTCAGCAATATTGCTGTCAGATTTCTTCCTGCCAGTGCCTTTACCGTAAAATCTATCAAATCATGGAGATACATTTGTGTTTCATTTAAAGAGCTTACAAAGTATGTAGAGTGAATTATTTTTCAGATGGGTTTGAAATTTTTGTGGTTAATAAACTGGTTTAAAACCCTTTGACTTTAATAGACTGGAATACGTGTCCATCACAGACTATAAGCATGGTGATCATATTTTTAATGGAAAGGTGGAGCTACTGAAAATTGTTTTTAAAACATGGGGGTTTTGGAGTCACCATTTATATCTTATCCCCCCATATAAAGATTGCCACCTATCAAAATAATTTACAGAGAAAGAAATAGGCAAGTTTATATTTCTTCTCTGTGTCACCATGATTCTAGTTAAAAGTCATAGAAAGCAGGAAATAGAACTGTTTAACCTGTAACAGTAAATCAAGGGAAAAGTCAACTGGAGGTGGCGTGGTAGTGCTCCTAGGAACCGTGTGTGTTTTTGTGTTTTGGTTTTGCTGTGAGGAACTGTGAGCCGGTTGGGTATCAGGTATTTATGATGCTCTGACCTTACCTTTGACAGCTCATTATTCTCCTACTTCCTTCCCCCCTTGATTTGGATTCTCCTATTTATTTTAGACTCTTTTATTTGTATGCCTCCAAAAAATCATTTGTACATTCTGAATTCCATTATTATTATTATTATTATTTTTACTGAACACTTACTAAATGCCAGGTATGTTTAGTACTAAGCATTTTATCTTCTCACCTCATTTGGTCCTCATAATATTGAGACAGATACTATTATTTCCATTTTACAGAGTGTGAAACTGAGAATTAGAGAGTTTGTATTCCAGCTTTGCTCAGAGTCACAAAGAGCAGATGATGAAACTGGTTTAGGCCCAGGAGGCAGAGCCTGACCCCAGAGTCCTCACTCTTTACCACTGCCTTCTACCACCTTGACTAGTAGGATGGAGATCATATATCATATATCCCCTCTTTCACACACACACACACACACACACACACACACACACACACACACACACACACACACCTATGTACCCTGGCAAAAATCAAGCTTATAGAAGCTGCTTTAAACATATAATTTATCTTTTTCCCTATGTAAAATATCACTTATGACATTTAGACCCTGCAGAAAAACTTTTGAACAATTTGTCAACTGTTAGTCTCAAAGTCAAATGATGTGCACATTGTTTTATTTGGTCTTCAGAATAAGTTTTGAATGTGCAAACATGGAGTGGCATGTACTCCTGTCCCCCCATGTCCCCTACTGTTCCCTTTTTCTAAAGCCCTGTCACTCAGTCATTGATGTAGCCTACCTGGCCTCATTAAGCACTCAGATTTGCAGCCTGTGGCTTAAATTGCTGGTAGGAAGGACCATGTATCTCAATATTAAAATGCTCTTAGGGCTTCTATCCTAAGTCTAGAACTCTGCCAACAAAGGTTAAAGATAATCTAATTTGGTACACATTTATTAGGAAATTTAATAGGGAAATTTGCTTTAAAAACAATTAAGTAAACAAAGTTCCCTTCTAATTTAAAAATTTACTACAAAGCTACAGTAATTAAAACAGTGTGGTACTGATGTAAAGACCATATAAACATATAAACCAATAGAATAGAATAGGGAGCCCAGAAATAAACTCACAGATACAGTCAAATGATTTTTTAACAAGGGTGCAAATACTGTTCAATGAGAAAAGGATAGTCTTTTCAATAAATAGTGCTGGGAAAATTGGATCCACATGCAAAAGAATCCTTACCATATACAAAACACCATATATAAAAATTAATTCAAAATGGATCAAAGACCAAAACACAAGAGCTAAAACTATAAAACTCTGAGAAGAAAATACCAAAAAAAAAAAAAAAAAAAAACCCCAAATAACCCAATTCAAAATTGAGCAAAGGACTTATATATAGACAGTTCTCCAAAGAAAATACACAAATGGCCAATAAGACGTGTAAAGATGTTCATTAGTAATCAGGGAAATGCAAATCAAAACCACAGAAGTAATTGTTTTTTAAATTGCTTTTGATTTATTTATTATCACATGAAAATCAGTTTGGTATCAACTTGGTACACTGCCAACATGTTAGGAGTGAAAACTCAGATTCTTCAAACCATTGTTTAAGGTCATTTAGGAAGTTTTTTTGTTTGTTTATCAAAAGATAAATACTTTTCATGTAAAAAGTATTAGAGGATACTTATACTATCACTTTCTATTGTTTAGGACATGTGATTTCTGGGGAGAAGGCATTTTCACTCTCCCTTTTGAATAAAATGTGTATCAGGCAATAAAAGGACGTCCTAGTGAGGAGGGACGGTGGTAGAAGCGTTCACATGCTAGAGCTCTGAACGTTAGTCTTCCGGGGGGGGGTATAGCTCAGCTCTCTGTTAATGCTACTGTATTGCTACTTAACAGCAGTTTTCAGTTCTATAAAACTTACTTTGATCATTATGCAAGTGAAAGCCTATTTTATTTTTACGTAGAGCAGTGCATACATTAGGTGAGGTCAAACCTCTTAACCTTCAAAATAATTTACTTCTAATATTTTAGATTTCTGAAAGTTATTTTAAAAACAATGCTATTGTTTTCATATCTACCTATGTGTTAAAATATAATTTGAAATTACATATATGCAACAGAAGAACAATTAAAAAAAACCCACTAATTTGTTTTATTTCTATAACAAAGCAGCCCCAAAAAATTGAGCACCAGAGTTAAAAGTGCTAATTTTAAAAGATTTTTATAATTTAGCCAGCCAATTTGTAAAGGTTAGGTACTTCCAAAACCAAATCTAACCTTTTGTAAAACAATCAAAACAAAAAAATATTCCTTGTATTTTTTTCCTTTAGAATTTTTATAGCATTATAAGAAAAATTGGCAAAAGACTTGAACACTTCCCAAAAGATGACACCCAAATGGCCAGTAAATAGTCACTTATAATTTCCATATGTAACACAGACACAAAATGAAAATGCTAATCTTATTTAAAAGGCAGATAATTACAGCTTTCAGTTGTTTGCAGTTACAGTGCTTCAGTCAACATCCTTTTACACGGACAATTCTTCCCTAAGGAAGACAGCAGGAAGCAGAATTTCTAGGCTGCAGAAAGAGAATGTCTCCTCTTAGTTTAATGGATGCGGCCCTGTGGCCTTCATAAGGTAGCTCCTTCTAACTTAGAGTCCAACCAGCAGTATGTAGCAGTGCCTGTTTCCCCACACCCTGATCAACAGTTGGTATTATCTAACTCTTTAAGTTTTGTTCCACTTGATGTATTTTTTGAGATGTTACTTGTTTTAATTAGCAGTTATCTGATTACCAGTGAAGTTGAGCATTTGCCATGTGTTTATCGGCTGTTTTCCTGCTTTCTGTAGATTGCCAGTTATCCCCTTTGCCCACTTTCATATCAGACCGTTTCTGTATTGATTCGTAGTTCTTTATAAGTCTTGTTATTTTTGCTTATGTATGTTGCCTGTTTTCTCCATATGTGAATTTTTCCCCATGATTCTGCTTTATTTTGTATTGATCGATTAAAGTATAGTTGATTTACAATATTATGTTAGTTTCAGATGTACAACATAATTCAAAATTTTTATAGATTGTACTCATTTTAAAGTTATTATAAAATATTAGCTATATTCCCTCTGTTGTAAAGTATGTCCTTGTATCTTATCTGTTTTACACCTAATCGTTTGTACCTCTTAATCCTCTGCCCCTATCTTGCCCCTTCCCCACCCCATCCCCACTGGTAACCATTAGTTTGTTCTCTATACTTGTGGGTCTGTTTTGTTACATTCATTTGTTTGTTTTGTTTTTTAACAAAACATAATCCTTTGTCATTTTGTTGCATTTATTTTTCTACATCTGTTTGTCCTTTACTTGTTCGTTCTTTTTTTTTCTGTTCTATTCTAATTGGCATTATTTCTTCCTTTAAATGCTTGGCAGGTTGACCAGTGGAGTCATCTAGGCTTAAAAAGGTTTCTTTGTTGGAAGGTTTCTAATTATAGTTTCAATTTCTTTAATAGTTTATAGAACTATTCATATTTTCTATTTATTTTTGTGCCAGTGTTGGTAAGTTCTGTTTTTCTAGGAATCTGTTCATTCATCTAAAATTTCAGATTTATTGGCAAAAATATAGCGATATCTTTTTATTATTTTTTTAACACTTGTAGGATTTGTAGTGATGTACCATTTTTCACTTCTGGTACTGTTAGTTTTGCTGCTTTTTCTCCCCTTTTTTATTAGTCACTGTTGCCAGGGATATCAGTTTTATTAACCTATTTCAAGGAACCAGCTTTTGATTTTGTTAGTCCTCCCTAATGTGTATTGATTTCACTTCCTTCTTGAAGAGTGTGCGTTCACTGGATGTAGACTTCTGGCTTGGTGACAGTTCTCTTTCAGTCCTTTGAGGTAGCATCCCCTTGTTTTCTGGCTTCCATCTTTCTCTTTCAGTCAGCTCTCAGTCCTGCTTCTTTGAAGGTAATTGTTGTCTGTTCTGTGGGTAATCTTAATATCTTCTTGTCCTTGACTTTCTACAGTTTGCATAAGATGTCTAGCTGTAACTTTCTATATTTTTATTAAGATTGTGAGTTTTTATTTTATGTATGTTTTACAAAAGGAAATTGTGATTATCTAATGGGATCTGTGTTTTCTTTGCTAATTTTTTTATTCTGTGTTGAGAAGACCCTGCCACTCTCAGCTCCCAGGTGTTGAAAGATTCTGTTTTGGGTTTTCTATGGAATTAATTTTAGTATAAAGTGAGAAGTGGAAGTCTAAATTGTTTTTAGTGCTTTATCTCCAAATTGATTATCAATTATTATAGCAAATCAATTATTCTAGCAAATTTTATTAAGTCACGGTTTAACTATTTTCTCTCCCTTTTTTTGTATATTAAAATCTTACACATAGTAGTAGAATCCCTTTTGGGGGTAGCTCTTTGATGTCAGTAGCTGCTTCTATTTAAAAGGAATACGCATTAATCAGGCTTTATATAATCTGTGTTCCTCACCAATACTCCAGGACAGCACCCATGTTTTTCATGTAAAGTGTCTGGTACAGATGTGAAGCGCTGCTCCGTTGGTGCTTGTGGGAAATTTTACCATGAAGCCTGTGTCCGCAAATTCCCCACTGCCATCTTTGAATCAAAAGGATTCCGCTGTCCCCAGCACTGCTGCTCTGCCTGCTCCATGGAGAAAGATATCCACAAAGCAAGTAAAGGTAAAACAGAGCTAAGGGAGGGGATGGAGCTTTTTTTTTTAAGTTTAGTAGCCAATCATAAGCACATTATCTAAAGAACATCAGGCATTCTCCCTCTGTAACTAATACAGCTCAGCCACAACGGATGATATGATGAGCGGAGACTAGGTTCTAATTCAGACCATGAGAAGAAAATTCCATGTGTTCAAAATTATCCTTGAAAACTCCTTAAACAGGTGCCATATTGGAGACCACCACCTCCTCAGCCCAGGAGCAGACGGATTTTCTTCTGATCTCTAGACGAACACTGCATTTAGGGGCCGCACAGCGTAAGAAAGGCCGAGCAAGTGAAGAAAGACATTTTTATTCTGCTATAACCAGCATCACATTGGATCCCAAAAGAGCCCAGCTCCAGAAGTCTCATTTTGTGTCTGCTGATGCCTTGTCATGTAGATTCCTTTCTGGTGGTCTTTCAACAGGTCGCATGATGAGATGTTTGAGGTGCCCCATGGCCTATCACTCTGGAGATACTTGCATCGCTGCCGGCAGCATCTTTGTGTCTTCCTGTGTTCTCATCTGCAGTAATCATTCCAAACGGAGCAGTAACTCTTCCTCTGCAGTAAATGTAGGCTTTTGTTTCGTTTGTGCAAGAGGTGAGCATCAGTCCTTTTTCTTTATGTCTTTCTGAGCCCATTGGCATATTTCCCCATTAACACTGAGTTTCGGTAATATCCCTGAGAGTAACACTTCCAGAAGGAAACCAGTTTCTTTTATACCATTAGACATTCAAACTTTCAGAATAGTAATTCTTCCCTAAATTAAGCTAAAATCTGCGTTTTTTTTTTTAACAACTCAGAATTATAAATGAGTTCTTAGTGTTCCTATTTGAAGCATCGAAAGATTAATCTACAGTTGACCCTTGAACGAAATGGGTTTGAACCACATGAGTCCTCTTATGTGAGGATTTTTCTCAGTACGTGCTACAGTACTGCACAACCCAAGCTTGGTTGAATCTACAGATACGGGGGTTGGTGGGAGGACTGTAAATTTATAGTGGATTTCAACTGCCTGGGGGTCGGTGCCCCTAACCTCCGCATCGTTTGGGCGTCAACTCTCTTTTCTTATGCAAACAGTTCTTCTGTTGGAAGTAGACTCTCCCATATCATATTCTTTACTCCAGAATTTCCAACTAATTTGAGATTTCACTTGGAAGGCAAGATGAGCACATTTCTTTTGTAATTGTTGATGTTTTATCACGTTTTGGTCTGGCACTGACGAAAGCCTGATGGGACAAAGCCAAGGCAACATATGTGGTGTGTTAAGAGCCAGCAGTGCAGGCTTTCTTACTTGCCAGCTGTTGATATTTAAGTCTGCTGAGAGAGTGATCAATTAAAAAAATATTATATCCCTGAGGGGGTCTGTGAACAGTGAGTTCATGATAAATATAAAGTAGAACTTCTTTAGTTGAATATGATACAGAGTATCCAACTTTACAGAGTGCCTCAGCTGTATTGTAATAAAGCAGTTTTTAGTGTTTAGTAAGCATTTTAGAAACCAACTAATATCCCTCAATGCAGTTTGTTTTCTTCACGTGGCTGCTAAGTTTTCCAGACTCCCCTTAGTGTGAAATACTTGAAATGGCGTCTCAAGCCTGTTAGATTGTATTTAGACCATACTGAAGATGAAGATTGGCTTTTGTTTTGTTTTGTTTTGTTTTTGGCTTTAGGAGACCATTCTTTTAATTTGGTAAAAGTACTTTAAAGTATTTTTAATAGAATTTAGGTAGGATTATAGACCTTGAGTTGTTTTGCCTTTAGAACTCTCATTTAAAAAAAAAAAATAGCCAGCAGAGGTGGACAGTAAAAAGATTAAATAAATGGTGGTCCTCTTGTAGCAGCCGTCTGGGTCCACGTTGTCTACTTGGAGTCTGCCAGAGATTTGCAGGCACACGCGGTGGCCTGCCATTAGAGGGAAGTGTTGTGTAAGCACCGAGGACAGCCGGGTCCTGCTCTGACACCTGGATGGCACAGGGAGGAGAAGGTCTGAAGTGTTTGATGCCATGTTGTATTAGCCAAAGAAATAAAAAGTCAGTGTGTGTCTTTTCCATCTCCCCGTCCCTAAGAAAGTAATGATAGGATGGCAATACTGAATTATCAATTGAATGACTAGCTTTAGAGCCTTTTAAACAGATGCGTGTCAGTGATAACAAAAGGTCTCTTTTTCTTTGTAAATGTTTTATTCTAACATTCTGGGCACTTACTTTTACTCACTTTTACTAGAGTGAGGTGTGTGGGTGTGGGGGGGTGTGTGTGTGTGTAACTGAGCCAACATTTTAAATACCAAGTTTAAAACTGTCACGTTGGCTTACTTTGGAGTACATTCTGAGTCGAGTACCATCAGTATGTATATCACCCAGTATTTTCTTTTGCTCTGTTTCATTCAGTAATTGGGTGACCTTTAAAACGGGTATTTTTGGCCTAAGACAGGTAGAAAATGACCATTGTCAAAGAACCCAGGTCCTGGCCATTTCTCTAGCCATTTGTTAAGCTTAACTTATATGCCTTGATTAAAAGCTTGAGATAATGGAAGTGAGGGGAAAACCCATATTTTAACAACAGGATCGTGTTTGCATCTTGTCAATTTGGCAATTTTTCTGAAGGATTTGCTGTATTTAAATGCCTCTTTAGGCAAAGTTACTTAATTCCCAAATATTTTAATTGGGCGACTTTGTGCAATAAACAGACACTTCCATTTCCTTTCCAGCACTTTACAGAAACTCACCCTAAGTAGGTCAGATGTTGGCGTTTGAAAAGGCTTTAAAGTTCTTCAGAAGTAAATAAAATGTGTTCTTTTATCAGTATTTATAGAGGTCTCCTTTTCCACAGAGATCCAGTTGTAATAAATCCACGCATAAAAAAGGGGTATTTTAATTGTTTATGCTTTGATATTGGAGACTAAGCCCATTTGGGTTTTGTTTCTTGCCTCATACGGAGTTTCTCCCTCCGCACAGAGGATTTTTCTCTTAGTTCTTGTTTATTGATTGCTTAAAATCATTAGGCTAGTTCTCAAGGGCTGAAATGTCTAGAAAAATTGTAAGAAGTGTTCGGGTTTAGAAGGTGGTTCCTCTGCTCCCTGCCGCACAGCACCGCAGGCTGGGCAGCCGTGCCTCCCCGGGTGTACGTGCTCTGGCATTTCCCTGCATCTGGAGGCTGGTATAGAATAAAAATTACTTAGCATTCTAAGTTGTTCTTATTTCAGAGCCACACCACTCTCCTCTATTAAGTGTATGAAATCCATTCAACATTATATAACCTTTATTTGAAAATTCTTATGTATTATTACCAGTTAGTAATTTCAAGTTCCATTCTGTCTTCTGTGTCAGAGATGTTTTCTGAATCTTTCTCAGTGTAGGGTAGCACCAGATGAAGATAACATTCACAGGAAAACGTAAATGGTCACTCCTTTAAAAACAAAACTCTCCCCTCTTCTCAAAAATGATCTCTATGAACCTCTGTCATGATTTGTATTATAAAGTCCTAGATCATTATAAGCTGGCCAGTAACCAAATAGGAAAGTTTCCCTGGTGTCACAGGTCCCTGGGTTTAGAAGTGGCTGCAGCTACATGATGAACTTAACTAGGGGGAGGAGGAGGGGAGTCAGGGTGGTTGAGAGCAGATCCTGTTTTCCTCCGAATAGGACAGCTGTATTGGTAGTTTGACAGGACTGTTTTTATAGACCCTTGAGTTGGTAAGCACTTGAGTTGGTTATTACCATGGCAGGACAAAATTTTAAGTGGTTCGCATTACCTCAGTAAAGTTGAGCAACTTAACGGCTTCTTTAAAATCGTGTATTGTATTGATAGAGAAAAGCTTCGTTATCTGCCCCGAGAAAAGCTAGACTTTGTATCTGAAGATCCGAGCAGAGCAGAGGAGAGGCTCAGTGCTGCCTGGTACACGGAAGGCGGACAGAGTCTCTGCTGTGTTGTGTCGATGGTTTCTACTCCCAGCAGTGACGTCGAGTGTCATTCTGTCCTTTGGATCGTCGTTGTAGGACTCCTGAACACTAAGGAACGTAGCTTTGTTTTCCAGAGGGGGTTTTCAGAATGACTCAAACGCAGTTGACATCCTCAAGTTAATTTGGAGTTTTCTTCGGGTGTGTAGGTTTCTGTACAGGGTAAGGCGTTGGAAAGCCCCTTTAATAACTACAGGAAGCCTTTTCTGTCAGATCTTTCTCTTCAGATTCTCGTTTCCCCCCAGCTTCAAGCACAGCTGCATAGTAGGGGTGGTTTATTTCTCCGCATGGAATCATGGGTACTTTCATTGCCGCTCACATCTTTCTGTTTGTCTCGTATAGGGCTGATAGTTCAGGACCATTCAGACCCCATGTTCAGTTCCTATGCCTATAAGTCCCACTACCTACTGAATGAATCAAATCGTGCAGAGTTGATGAAATTACCTATGATTCCTTCTTCGTCAGCTTCCAAAAAGAAATGTGAGAAAGGTAATAATCAAAATAGTTTATCTCTTACTTTTATTTTTTGAATTTCCTATTTTTTTCTCTTTAAAGGAAGGGGGGAAATGTATGCCTGTCAAACACCATCTTTTGCTTTTGGTAAATTCTACCTTGGTGGTTGTGACTGTGTCTTCATATGGCTGCAAAATTATTAAAAAGGGCTTAAAATAATTCCATTATTATAAGTTTTTACTAACTCTTCTCCTTGAATAAATTTTCACACATTCCATATATCTATAGATTATTAAAATCAAGAGTAGGATTTTGCTCAACACAGAAGAATATTTTTTGTGTTCTTTTCTCTTTTGCCTGGTGTAGATCTACCATTCGTGTTAGAATAGATTTAGACGCCATGTAATTTGTTACTAACTTTCAACTAAATAACAAGAGAGGTTATTATATAGAGGGGAACCAAGATACTGATTTTGATTTTGGAATACATTCTATCATTTTGTTTCTTAAGTGTTTTTGTTAAGATGCTGTGAAAACTAGTTGCCCTTCTCTTAGGAGACATTGGTGGGCAGCTGGGGAGAACACCCCAAATACTGGAAATTGGAAGGCAGCCCAGCTGAACTGAAGAACTGCTTATAGATAATTTATCCACAGAGAACCAAGAGCTAAATGTACATTTATATTCTCCCAGTTAATTTAGTCCATAGAAGAAAATCTTATCTTGTGTTTTGTTTTACATAGCCTATATGTAATAAAGGGGGGAAAGTGGTTTAACAATAATGTATTATTTAGGGAGTTATTATCCCAGAGGGTAAAATAAATAACCTGGAAGGTGCAGGCCTTTTTCTGTATATGATCTGGGGCCAGGTTTGGAACCTTTAAAGAAAATTTAATTCAGACCTAGTCTACTAGGTCTATTTCCATGGGCTTCCCCCCACCTCTCTTTGTGTTGCCTGCTGTTAGACATCTGAAGTGGCAACCCATGACTGAAAAAGAAAGTATAACTAAGCAAGTGGATTAGAACCCATGGAGATGGAGGTTGGAGAGAGTACTGGCTTTTTGGTTTGTTTGTCTGTTTTCCGTTGAAGTCACAGTATGGCATCTTACTGGTGATACTTACCTATTTCCAAACAAAGATGGACGTGGGTCTGACTAACTCCATAATGCAATAAAATTAGCCTGCCCGAGGCATTTTAGGAAATGCCTTATTTTCCTGCTGGCGCCTTTATAAAATTAGACTAATTCAATTGTTGCTTACTTTGTTTTCAGTACTCGGTATTGACCCTGACATGAATTGAAATTATTTTGAGCCCTCTTGTTTGCTTAGCTTGAACTGTATCTTACTTCTCTTGCATCCTAAAGCAGTTTCCTTGCATAGCACCAAGGTGGATTGTTCATATTTTTATTTTTCTATTTCCCTTTTGTATTTTTGTCCAAAAAAAATCATGATTTTCACTGATGATTCAGGATCTGTATTTCCTCTGAAATAAGACTTAAAAGTTCAGGACTATTCCATAATGTTAAAAAATGGCCAGCCTGACTTTACCACATCAGCTGTAATAATCACTTCCTCTAAAGCTATTTGTAAAGACTGCTCTCCCTACTGGTTCTTTCCTTCTGATGGAAAAATGAATTATCTCATTTTACTTTAAACTTACAGAAGCATTCCCTACGTAGGCTAAGAGCACTTAGGCAGTTAATCTCTAGGTTGGAGAATTGGAACAATTAATCCATATTGAGATCTGCAGACAAAGGGAGAAATCCCAATGATTGAAGTAAAAAAGCTTTTAAGCAGAGGAAATATAGTAATTTAATTCATCACTGATTGTATATGGATTTTCTTTTTGTTTTTATGTTAATCAGTTAGAAGTTTGAAAGTCTCCAGGATGACAAGATTTTCTGGAAAATTGATAGTAAACTCTCAAAAGGTTGGAGCCTGTGATTTGGTAAAGACAGAGTGCTCCTAAACTTTTGCTTATGAGACTTTAAATCTCAGTCTATTCGTGGGTTATAGACCTAGTTTTCCAATGGAAAGATGATTTTTTTTTCAGTAAATGTCTTTATTGTATTTCATCTTCAGTAGTTAACATTCTTCTCTGTCACTTGTTGAAATACCTAATCTCCCCACCCAACCCCGGCAAATCTCTTTAATTTCTTTGCATTTAAAAATAATGTTTGCCACACCTGTTTTGGTCTTGATCCAGAGATCATTTTATGTATTTAAAAAGAGAGGATTTTTGCCAGGGAACTTGGAGGGATCTCCTTGCGTGTGGTACTTCATTCTACACTGATATTTACTTAGTTTTATGCTATAAAGCAGTGGTTCTCAATATGAAGTCAGAAAATTTCATAAACAAAATATGAACTATATTTAATATTTCAGAAAGTCTAACAGTCACACATTTGTGCAAAATACAGTTGTATGAGTTTATATTTGGCTATGATTCTAACAATTTAATGCGATAATACTAGCTTTGTTATTGAGATCAGAAGCTCTGATTGGCTCTTATGTATTTCTTTGGTTAATTAAAACAGGAGAAATTAATTGTTACTTTCAAAATGCATGGGTTTTGGGGGGGAGTTGGTTTCAAAAATATTTCAAATAAAATACTTGAAAACATAGGTCCTTGAGAAAAGGAAAGGGGATGCTTGGTGATGAAAAAGTTGCAAACCACTGCTGTATAGCCTATTTAACTTCATCTTCACTGAAGAGGTAATGATAATGTAATCACCAATTCAACAAAAGACAATACTTCTGCTTTTCTGTATTCTTATGTGGGAAGAAAAAAGTACTGGTCAACCTGTTGGCCATTTTCATGCTTGCTAATGTTACTATAAAGGGATTTAGTTAACAGTGCCACTGGATTAAAATACAAAGATGGCCATGCTTTCTTTCTTAGCTCTTAGAGAGAAAAGAAAGTTGCTGCATATTTCTCTGAAAACCTGTTCTCAAATCTACTCAGTCTGAGGATTTTATGTATCTATTTTTTCATGTTATGAGTTTTAGCTGCCTGCTAAACTGATACCTCAGTAGCCCACATTTTAGAGGGGTAAAGAGTAATGCTTTTCATACTCAGAAGCTTCGAGTTTCTGGCTACTGAAGCCTAGAAAAGGACTGAAGTAGCTAACTATGTTCATTGCTTTCTATTTTAATCCATCACTAAAATATGACTCAATCCCTTTGTTAATTGCCCTCAGTTTGAATCAAATTTCATGCACTTAAGAGGTAACTTTCTCTTTTTCTTTCTCTTTCCTCTTTTCTCAGTTATTAAGACTGTTTATTTGTTTCAAGGTGGAAGACTGCTCTGCTGTGAGTCGTGCCCCGCTTCCTTCCACCCCGAGTGCCTGAGCATAGACATGCCAGAAGGCTGCTGGAATTGCAATGACTGCAAAGCTGGCAAGAAACTACATTACAAGCAGATTGTTTGGGTCAAATTAGGAAATTACAGGCAAGTTTTTCCAGGGACAAAGAGGAAGTATTCAATCACTGCTCATACATAGGTTCACAGTCTGTACACAGAGTGGCTCGGAGACAGGTAGACCAGCTAGCGCTGCTAGAAGTACAACAGAAAGCCTTAGAAAAAGAAAGAAAAGAGACCTACTGTGAGTCTGGGTGTTTAGAAGGTTGGGAAGGTTAGTGGTTGTTGGATTTTTTTTTTATTGGTTGACTTTTGTTTTTAAGTTCTGACAGTTATTTTATACTAATGAACTATGGTACTAATAGATTTTGGAATTAAAGGCTTCACGTGCATAGCAGGTAAGGTTTTTTTTGCATCCTAATTAGATTTGTGTTAATTTCTGTTTTCCAATAAAATTAAGAGTTAATATCCCGGCCAAAATAGCTCTGTTTGTCCCTAAATCTGGTCCATTTTAGTTCTAGCTAGAAGTTCTAAACAGTGTGAAAAGAGAAACCTTTTTAGAATTTAAAGAGAGATTATTTCATTAGCAGCCCTTAGTTCTTAAGGGAGTGAAGTAGGAAATGTGTGATTTGATTGCCATTATTTTAACAAATCTCTCCTTTTAAGAAGCCAGTTTTGAACAAAAATAGCAATTTTTTTCATTATTATCCTTTATTTATTTAACTTTTTATTGATTTATAATCATTTTACAATGTTGTGTCAAATTCCAGTGTAGAGCAGAATTTTTCAATTATACATGAACATATATATATTAATTGTCACATTGCTTTCTCTGTGAGCTACCATAAGATCTTGTATATATTTCCCTGTGCTATACAGTATAATCTTGTTTATCTATTCTACAATTTTGAAATCCCAGTCTATCTAAAAATAGCGATATATTTTTAAAACTCTGCATTCTACATTTTGAGGCATATGTTTATCATTTTGCTAAGAAAAGAGATACTATTCAAGAGAACATAGAGTTCTGCTTTTCAGTTAGAATCCTAAGTATGTTTCTATAGGATTTCAAACATACTGTAATTTTTTTAACAAAGGCTATGTTGTTTTCTGTTTTAAATACACCACTTTGCTTACTTGTATAACCTTAAAAACTTCATTTTTAGCTATGATGAGGGACATTCTACCTACTCCACCCAAACTATTTTTTTTAACATGACAAGAAACCTCCCAGTTCTTAAAAAAAAAATTGACAGTTTGAATACACAAATAAGTATATACTTTATGGCAAAAGATACAAAGTTTTAAAAGACAAGTATCAAACTAGGGAAAGTATTTGCTCAATAAGAAAAGACAAATACCTTACATGAAAAAGCAATGATGAGAAAAAGCCAGTCTGCACAAGAATAACAAACAAAAAAGAAACAGGTAAGAATGCTCAGCCTCACTAAAAATAAATGTGCATTAGAAACAAAGAGGGTTTTTTTTTTTCCAATTAACAGATTGGCAAAGATTTAAAAGAGTAACAATTTGGGGGTTACGGAGGACTTGGGAAGACAAGCAGGCAAAAATGTATTTTTAGGGTTGTTCATTGCAGTGTTATTTCTAATTGCAAAAATTTGAACAATCCACATGCTTAGTCAGTAGGGGGTTTGTCAGATAAATTATAGTGTATCTATTGTTGAGCACCTTGAAGCCAAGAAAAGGAAATGCAGGTCATTGTAGGAACATGGGAAGATATCCATGATATATAGTTGGTTTAGGAAGCATGTTAAACAGTATGTACATTATTTCTACATGTGTTCATATAATTTTTTAAAATTACAGATTTAGATATAATGTGTTTTTAATACCTCAGATTTTTAATTAACACCTAGATGGACAGCCGGGTACCTTTTAGAGGAAGCGTGTGCCATTTCTGCACTAGAAATCTGGGAGTGTGACCGTGCCATCATTTATCATCTCAGTAATTAAAGTATTCATTAAATAAATGGCTTTCTGAGGCATCTGTAAAATAAGAGACTGAAAAAATTTAAGTGTCTGCGTACTTACTGTTGGTGTTGATGGTTTCATATACCACAGAAGCCTCACGCATCATTCCTCACTTGCCCGATTGCTGGAAGCCGTCCAGCGTGCCTCACAGGTGGTTCACTTAGTGACGGTGTGGATTTGGTCATCACTGCATGAAGCAGTTACGTATTCAGTCCTGTCCCAAATCCCACAGTTATAATGATCTAAGATAAATTAGATTCTGAAATACGCACTGATACAAATCTAGTACGTCTGCCCAAGAAGTATTTATTTACCCTGGGTGAATAAAGAGTCAGAAAACGCCAGTTTGAATGGGAGCAGGCACTCTTGACTGGAGCAGCAGTTTATTTTCAGATGATTCCCTTGACCACTAGAAATAAATGTTTACACCATGAAAGACAATCTTGGTATTAAGGATGTCACGTTTGGAGAAAAACATGACTTTTCCAGGACTGAAATTAGATTTGGAATATTACTGATAAATTCTAATTCTTGTGTAGTGGGTTCACTTTTACTTTATTATTATGCTTTATAACATTTTCATGATATATTCTTTTATAAATTTCAAATACTAATTTTTGAAGAAAGAACATAAACTGGGTGTTTAGTGCCTAGTTCAGTCTGTGTTCATTATTTTCATTCATTAACTCGTTAATCAGTGTGTTTCCAAATGATGTGTAGTTTAGGCAAGATTAAAGATAAACCCGGCACTTTGTGTCCTTAGATTCTGAATGAAAATTGCAAAGTACAAAACCTCTTTCCCTGCTCCTGCCAGCCACGTAAAGCATAGTGCGATTTGCGGTCCTCTTGCTTTCAGATGGTGGCCAGCGGAGATCTGCAACCCCAGATCCGTGCCGCTGAACATCCAGGGCCTCAAGCACGACCTGGGGGACTTCCCTGTGTTCTTCTTCGGCTCCCACGACTACTACTGGGTCCACCAGGGCAGAGTGTTCCCTTACGTCGAAGGAGACAAAAGCTTTGCTGAGGGACAAACTAGTATTAACAAGACCTTCAAAAAAGGTACATTGTATAATGTTTACAGTGGCTTAGAACTCAGGCTCCAGGTTGGCTCTCAGCACCTCCTAACTTGCACATGATGTTAATCAGATGAGGAGTTTCACTGGGTGGTGTCCCTAAGTTTCCAGTCACATTAGAACCACATCACAATCCAACCAATTAGAAAGATTCAGTAAAGTAGACTGTGGCATGGGGATGAAAATAGTGTCTTCAGTGATGTTTCTACAGACATAGAGGTTGTTCTGGAAACATGCAGTCTTCTGAATCAGGTGAAGCTCCTTTGCCACAAAAGAGTCACCAGTTGCCGGGAAGTTTAGCTCTCTGGGTAAGAGTGAAATGCATGAGAATCTGGTACAAGGTGACCGCTGCTCTCTGGTTCATGTGGAAGTCGCTGATCGTCGAAGAGGGGCCTCTTCTCTGAGGACACTGGCCCAGAGCACAGCATCCAGCCATAAATGACTTACATCCTATCTCAGTGTTACCCTATCCTAGTGGTAGGTAAATGGTTGTTTCCAGAGTATCATTTTAAAAAAACCTCAGGCCAGATTCAGTGCATTGGAAGGCAGTGTAAAAGTACTAAAAGTACTCTCCCAGCGGGCTTTGTTTATTTTTGGTATTTATGTATTTTTTGTTTGGTCTCATTGCAGCACTGGAAGAAGCTGCCAAACGCTTCCAGGAATTGAAAGCACAGAGAGAAAGTAAAGAAGCCCTGGAGATTGAAAAAAACTCGAGAAAGCCCCCTCCTTACAAACACATCAAAGTGAGTCTTTGCCTGTGAGAACGCTGGTGTTTGACGACAAGATGATTAGTAGTTAGGAGGCCCTTGTTGACTTGGCAGAACTTTGGCCGATTCCCACCCAGTCTTCCGAAAAACCAGCTGAGAGCTGCTGTTGGAGCGTCATCTGGGAGCCGTGGCTGCTGCCCCCTGAGGACCTGGTCTTTGATGAGCCCCTCATACTGGGGAGCATTGTGTTCAATGTGAAATCCTGTTCTTGCTCCGTCAGCTTATCCTGTAACCAAATGAGAATATGGGTGTGTGGCCCCTTCCTTCCAGAGAGTCCACAGTTGTTTTCAGTTATGAAATTTCCATCAACTGATGGAAGGAGAAATACTCAGGATAAACAAGTGAGAATTCACATCAAGTTGTGATATTTTTGTCAACTAAGGAGCAGCAGGTAGTATTCCTAGCTCGTCTGTGGGGGAAAGTACGATTAAGAGAAAGAGCCTTTCTCAGGGTCTCACCACAAGGCAGCAGCGGAGCCACCGGGGCCTGGATGTTTCTGCCTGCCTTGTCGAGTTCCTCCCTCTCATCTGTGATTCTGTTTTCCAGGCTAACAAAGTCATAGGAAAGGTGCAGATCCAGGTTGCAGACCTGTCAGAGATTCCCCGCTGTAACTGCAAGCCGGCTGACGAGAACCCGTGCGGCCTGGAGTCCGAGTGCCTGAACAGGATGCTGCAGTACGAGTGCCACCCGCAGGTGTGCCCGGCGGGGGAGCGCTGCCAGAACCAGTGCTTTACAAAGAGGCTCTACCCCGATGCGGAAATCATCAAGACGGAGCGGAGAGGCTGGGGCCTCAGGACCAAGAGGAGCATTAAGAAGGTAGCATGGGACAGGGCAGTGGTGGGAGAGGAACAGCCAGGACCTGTGCCTCTTAGAGATGCTTCATTAAGGACAAAGTAGATGGAGATTTAGTCCAAAATTTTGAAGCTTCCCCTCTTGAGGGTTTGGCAGTTCTTCAGCAAAGAAGAGACGGTAGGAAGATGTAGCAATAAAATGCACGTCAACTTTGGCTTTCCTATGATCAGTCATAAAAAAGAAAAGGGACACTGGTCATTCTACTTGAAATACTTTTTACTTGTTAAACAAAAGTGCACAAGAGTAAAATAATGTACTGGGACAGAAACTAGCAACACAAGGACTTTGCACCGAGATCATAATTCATTAGCCATGAAACCCTGGCCAAGTCATTCAGCTTCCCTGAGCCTCAGTTTCCTCATCTCTAAAATGGACATAATTATCCCCTATGTATTTAAGGGTTGTTGCTAATCTCAAAGTAGCTCATATATACAAAAGCAACTAGAAAAAGTTGAGATCTTTACAACTTATGAATTACCTTCATTCTTATACTTTGAGGTGATTTTTTCAAAGCAGTCTTTTTGTCTCGCACAAGAAATGCATGCCCACTGTAGAAAAAAATTTTAATACAAATAACTCAAAGAAAATTGAAAATCACCAGTACATCCTACTACTCAAACAGTGGCTCTCAAACTTTAGAGATCCTGAGAATCTCCCAGGGTCCTTGTTAAAACACTCTTACTGAAATATTGGGGACAGGCCTGCATAATCTGCATCTTTAAACAAGTCCCCGCCTGCCTAGTGCCTATACAGAGAACGGGGAGGTGTATTCACTGAGAGAAGATGGATTGTTGGGAATTGAAAATTATTCTTGGCACCTTTCTACTGTTTTTAAAAAAATCACCTTTTTAAAAATCATATCCACCTTGGACATGCGGATTGCATTGCTTGGACAAAGGCCACCTGCATTTGACACGTCATTATATAATGCGCAGGTTTTGATATTTAACGCCTCGTGTACCACGTGTTCAAATTTTTGCCTATGAATTCAGGGGAGTTTTGGGGACCGCCCTGAAATCTATCCAAGTTAATATCGTGCTAACACCTTTTATTCTAAAATTTACTCTTATTTACTAAATTAATGATGTAATAAAGAGAAAAGAAAACACAATCAGGATTAAAGGGTAGGATTGCCCTTTAGCACTCGGGTAATTGCTAATGTAAAACAGTCAGTCTCTTACAAAATAGCCAGAAATACAGTCACTGTACAGCATAATCATAAAGTTTTCCTGACCGTGTACCGGAGCTAAACAGGGGACTTCCTATTAGGAAGTGGTTTCTTAGAAATTGAAGAAATTATATAAAATACTGAATCAAACACTCTCTTTTCGCCATTGCCTTTATGTATAGATTTCTAGCATCTTAAAAGGTCTTTACTGTGATATTTTTATTCACAATTGAATTCACAGTTAATGGTTTTAAGTCCAGCAAGTAACTCTTTGAGGCTAAAGATTTGTCACTTTTTGGATGCCTAAAATACTTCTTTGACAGAATAGTAGAGACATTTGTTCACAGCCACGTCAGGTTTGTGAGACTTGCACTGCTCACATTTGCTATCAGCACTTTAATTTTCTACAGTCACTCTTTTTCATACAATAGTAAATATAAGCCATAATAAATGGTGTTCAAGCTTTTAAAGCCACAGAACCCTGTCTCCAAATGAAGCCTTAACTTGAATTCCATTATGTAAAAAAAAAAAAAAAAAAAAAAGTGAAGTGGAGCTGATTAGGTTTGAGTTCTGCTCTGTGGGTTTCCATTAAAGAAAACTTGGCATAAAATAGTTAAGTACAGTAACACTAGGTGGCCATGCAGCCAAGACGGCACTGAAATGGAACGCCCCTGAGGGTGGCGATACTGTATAATAGTGCAAAATGCTGTTCATTAGCTGAGGTCCAAGTCCAGACTGGATGGAGAAAAAGCCATTGAAGGCTGCCAGTGCCTGGTCCACAGATGTGCAGAACTGTTCTGTTACAGTATTGCAGTTACAGATGAATTGTGTCTCTTTTCTAACCTAACCCTTTGTCATAGCTTGTAAGTCAAGAAAAATGAGGGTGACAAAAAGCCAGAGGTGGACTTCTGTGTGACCATGCCCCAGATGATCCAAGCATGTGGCTGCTTGAAGTAGATGGTGCCCCCACCCCACTGCCCAGAAAGCCTGACTCGTGGGTAGCTGGGTTGGCTCGTCCCAATTTGACCCATTCACTTCTTTTGTCATATACAAAAGTGACCGTCTTTTCTTTGTTCAGTAGAGCAAGTTAAATCTTTTATATTAAAATATTAAGGACATCAGCTTATGTTCTTAGTGATGTACCAAAATCAGAAAATATAATACAGTACTGTATTAGATGACTGATATTTGCTGTCAGTTGTGTGATGTAAGAGTTATCAGAAGGGCTGATGAGAATCTGTTTTGGGGGCGGGTGGAGTAACACAAGTCTAGTAAAACAATAAGCAAATACATCTTAACTTATTCCCTAAGGCATTTCTTTGCCTCAGAAATGTATTAGTAACACTGATAAATCCTGTAGATAATGCTGTTGTCCTAGACTGAATCAAACATGCTTTTAATGATTATGCATTTTTAAGCATGAAAGATTGAATGTACAGTATTTACCCTTATTTCAAAAGGAGCTTACCACTACACACCTGTTAGAACAGCAAAATTAAAAAAAGGGACTATGCCAGGTGCTAGCGAGGATGTGGAGAAACTGGCTCTCTCAGACACGGGGAACATGTGGTGAGAGTGCAGCCACTCTGGAGAGTCGCTCAACAGTTTCTTAAAACATTAAACATATGCTCCTCATATGATCCAGCATTTATCCCAGAGAAACGAAAACCTCTGTGTGCACAACAACTTGTATCAGAATGTTGTAATAGCCCAAATATGGAAACCATTCAACAGGTGACTGGTTAAACTGTGGTGCATCTGCAGTGTGGCCCATCACTCAGCAGTAAAAAAAAAAAAAAAAATCAACTATTGATACACACAACAGTCTGGATGGATCTCAAGAGAATGAGGCTGAGTTTCTCTTTAAGGAGTCAGTCTCTAAAGGTTACATACTGTGATTCTGTTTCTAGAACACACTCAAAATGACAAAACTGTAGTGTTGGAGGACAAATTAGGAACGGGATGGGGTGGAGGAGGGATGGAGCTACACAGGGGCTCTCTGTGTTGATGGAACAGCCCTGTACCTGGACTGTGGTGGTTACCTGACTCTACACCGGACAGAATTCCATACAACTACACACATGCATACAAATGAGGGCACGTAAAATTGGTGAAATCTGAGTAAGCCTTGTAGATTTGTACCAGTGTCCATTTCTGGTTCTAACTTTGTGCTGTAGTTATGCTTGCAGGGTTCTCTTTGGCTGATTCTCTTGGATTGTGCATGTGGTGGTAAGGAATACTTGCTAATGTAATAGTCTAATTTTACATTCTCTATTGCATGCTTCTCTGCAGGGTGAATTTGTAAATGAATATGTTGGCGAATTAATTGACGAAGAAGAGTGCAGATTGCGAATCAAGCGAGCCCACGAGAACAGTGTAACTAATTTTTATATGTTAACTGTTACCAAGGTAAAATTGCTTTTTTTTTTGGTAAGAAAAAAAGGATTTCTTGGTTTAGTTTCATGCTCTTAGGTTGAACTCAGTTTCCTTCCTCTAATTTGATTTTTTCAGGCAAATTTTATAATGATTTGCAGTAGCCAGTATGCTACCCACTGTAATGTGGTCAGTATACCAGAGTACAAAAGCAAATGGTTATTGGAGCCTTGCACAGGTCACGTGAGACAGCGCTGTGAGTGGAAGATGACCAGGAGTAGGGGTAACACACCTGGATCAGAGTCCCAGCTCGTCTTAGTCACCCAAAGACCTGGCCCTCAGTTTCTTTATCACCGAAGGAGAGAATCAGCTCTGTAATTCTAAGTTATAAACCACCATTAAAATTCTGCTTTAGCAAAAATTGTAACCCTAAATTGTTCTGTGTATTTCGACTTTTTTATGAGTTAGGAAAAATGGATGCTGTCATAAGAAAAATGACAGTAAAACTTCTGGTTTAATACGTGTAACTAATTGCTATTTGATGCACCTTAGAACAAAACTATTTCATTTAATTTATTCAGCAGTCCTCTGATTTACAGAGGACAAGAAACTGAGGTCCAGTCATGATAAAAAGATTTGTTGAATATCTCGTTATAGTTTAATGAAAAGCCATTAGTTTAATGAAGACTAGTACCCGTGTTTCCTGAGTTCCAGGCTGTCTCTAAAACTGAGAGTCAAAGTATTATTAAAAGAACTAGAGATCATTTAAAAAGTATTAACTGATACGTCATTGTTTAAACGTTTTACAACTTTCATGAACATGTACTCATAAACATTAAATGCCATTTATTTATGACTGCTAATTGGCCCCTTAAATCCTCTCCTCACTGCCAGTGACCCCACCAGCCAGCTTGACAGCACTCAGGAGGCTTCATCCTCTAGAGCTTTTCCAGATTATCAGAGTTTAAACTCAACATGTTGACCTTTTAACAGTATTTTAAACTTTAGTGTAAATTAAATAAGATTACAAAGATTATGTCCCAAGCTCTAGCCCCACCATCAGTCAGATCTCCACGTCTTCACTCAGAGAAGTTTCTCACTTTTCCTCCTCCCCTCTTTATGGTCTAAGCTCCTGTCCACCCCACTACATACACCCCCAGTTTTGTCTCTTGCTCGGGGCCGGAAAGGAGGGCTGACAGCACAGGAGAGCGCTCTGCTCGGAAAATACCTTTCCTTAAGCCTACTGCCAGCTAATCTTCTAAGTAGCATTATTCTGTGATCTGTCTGTTGCCAGAAACAAACCTTAAAAGAAACTAAACTCCACTTCATCTTAGTAGCTTTGACTTGAAGTTCATCAGATAAAGTAGAGAACTTAGTTGCACAGAGAGCACCCCGTTTTTGGAGCTGTCAGGTGTCGGCCATCTGCTGCTGCCTCGCAGCTCTTGCCAGCATTGGATGTTTCTAAGACAGGCTTATGCTCAGGTTTATGTCAAAGGGACCTTTCCTTTCTTTTCTTCCTGAAGGACCGAATCATTGATGCTGGCCCAAAAGGAAATTATTCTCGCTTTATGAACCACAGTTGTAATCCCAACTGTGAAACACAGAAGTGGACGGTGAATGGTGATGTTCGAGTGGGACTCTTTGCTCTTTGTGACATTCCTGCAGGTAAAAGCAACTTGCTCCCTCTCTGGGAATTAAGTTTATCTTAGAAGGCAGGACATTCTTCAAGTTTTGATGTTCAAGTATTTATTCAAATAAGATAAAGAGCTATATTTAGAACTGCTATCTGCCAGTAAGAAGTTAACCTCTATGTCCTGCAAAAGGGAGCTGAGTAAGGGAGGTTAATACAGAATTCTGTGTGTCTGTGATCCTGCTGAATTCGTTCTCCAAATTACTGCTGGCTGCATAATGCAAGCAGGTGTTTCAGCTTTGGGGTTTTTTTTTTAATATTAAAAGTAATTAGCCTGTGTTAACATCAGCTGGTTTCTTCGTTTGTTTGTGGGGGGGTTGGCTTTGTTTTTTATTTTTTAGTTTGAAAGATCAGTCTGTTTCAAATTAGACATAAAAGTTTCTTGAAGCAGAGTTACTGCTTTCATTTCTCCTTAGCCGTCCAGCATCTTAACAGCACAACTTAATTTCTCATTTGTTAAGTTTGTAGGAAAATGGGTGAGAGGAGAAATGCTGTAGCTAAAAGGGATGTGAACTGTGTTTCTAGCACTCACTGGGTGTTGTCCAGGCCCAGCTAAAAGCAAGCTTGGACCTCCTAGTTTGAATCCCTGGATTTTGGTGTGTATGGTGCATCATGAACTCTTCTGAGCGTAATAGGCATTTAGTCCTGGAATGAATTGTCACAATTCCATGGTTGTGTTGTTATTTACAAACTAGTGTAAATTAGCTTTAGAAAAGAGAGCTAAACTAGAACCCATTTTTCTTGAGCACAGATTTCAGATTCTTAGTCCCTATTACATAGTCTTTGACCACTTCACTGAAAAGGACATGACTTTTGTAGAATATTAAGTTTTGCTTTAGTCATTGGTGGATGGGGACATTTTCCTCCAGTTTTGTTGTTTTTTCCTTTTTTCTTGTTTCCATCACCATCTTCAGAGGGAAAAATCTTCATGTCAGAATTATGTCTTTTTTCTTTATGAAGGTGCGTCTTTGACAGCATCTCTCCTCCCCATGACCTGAGGATGAATTTTCTCTCTCTCTTGTTCTAGGGATGGAGTTAACATTTAACTATAACCTGGACTGTCTGGGCAACGGCAGGACGGAGTGCCACTGTGGGGCGGACAACTGCAGTGGTTTTCTCGGAGTGCGGCCGAAGGTCGGGAGGGGGCGCCCAGGCCCTGGAGCTGGGGGCGGGCTGCTGATGAAGGTTGTCTGGGGCCGGCTGGGGACGTGCAGGCCAGTGGGACCTGGTTTGGTGTGCAGGTTGTCAGTTATGTTTACCCAAAGTTTGGACTCCAGCTTGCACAAGGGGTACATCTCAGTAAAAACTGGTAGTTCTGCAAAGGGGTGTCTATTTCTGATTGAGTTTGAAGTTAGCAAAATCCTTTTCAGTTTTTAAAAAATTCACAGTGTACTAAAAACCATCAAATTGGTGAATTTTATAGTTTGTGAATTACATCTCAGTGTCTTTGAAGTTTTTAAAAAAAGCACTTTTTCAAAAGTCAGTGGAAACGAAGCCTTATGTTTAGTATAGTTCTGTCACGAGATGAGTCCTTCCGGCGGTTTAGTCACTGAACAACAGACAAAGTTCAGTGAACGTGAGGTTGTAGGATTTTCCTTTTCTGTGAAGCTTCATGCACTGTGATCATTAAAACCGCGGTCCTTCCGTCCTACCAGGCGGCGTGTGCGTCCACAACCGAAGAAAAGGCAAAAAATGCTAAGTTAAAGCAGAAGAGACGAAAAATCAAAACAGAACCAAAGCAGATGCATGAAGATTACTGTTTTCAGTGTGGAGACGGGGGAGAGCTGGTCATGTGCGACAAAAAGGACTGTCCCAAAGCCTACCACCTCCTATGCCTTAACCTGACCCAGCCGCCGTACGGTAAGCCCGGCCCCGGGACCCTCCCCTGACTCGAGTTTTTGCCGGTGATGTGTAGCTGGGAGTTTGTCCTGGGCTCCCTGGTGGAGCCGTGGACCCGGAAACGTGGAAGGAACAGGCCCCAAGAGCCAACAAAAATGTTGCTAGTGAGAAATCGGTCTCTCTGCAAGTGCGGGGTGCCTGCGGGCCAGCAAGCATTCGCTCCCTGTATTTTATCACGTAGGGGAGGAGCTGGCCGCGGGGCGCTGCGTGCGGGGCGGTAGCCCCCAGCCGCGCTGGAGGCCCCCAGACCTGTGCCGGTTGGGCCGCCGGGCCTAGCGCGCTGGTTGGACTGGAGGAGGCGGGGAGGGGGTGTCCGCGGGCCGTGGGCGCAGGCACTCACCGGGCTCGCCCTCCCGCCCTCACCAGGAAAGTGGGAGTGCCCGTGGCATCGGTGCGACCAGTGCGGCGGTGCAGCCGCTTCCTTCTGTGAGTTCTGTCCCCGCTCGTTCTGTAAAGAGCACCAGGAGGGGGCGCTGGTTCCCTCCGCGCTGGAAGGCCGTCTCTGCTGCTCTGAACACGACCCCGGAGCTCCCGTGTCGTCCGAATACTGGAGCAAGATGAAATGTAAATTGGAATCACAAGATCACGCAGAAGAAGGCAAAGAATAACTGGGTGGTGATTTCCTTTTTCTTTGTTTTTTCTTTTTATTTAAATTAAAAAAGGAAAAGAAAAAAGTCAGTAGGTGCTGCATGAGGGCCAGGAGAGGCCGCTGCAGCGCGGACATCAGCGCCGCCCTGTTCGAGCGGAGACAGGACGCAGGTGGTGCAGGCCGGAGCAGTTGGTGGTAGCTGGTTTCTCGGTTTTGTTCTTTTGGTTTGGGGACTCTTGTGGAGGGTTAGATTCCCTTGGTCTTTTCTTGCTTTTTATTGTGCTTCAATGCCTCTGCAGCTGGAAAACGATGTCTTCACTTTTAAAATAAGAACGAGAAAAGAATGAGATAAATGAGATAAATTTAAAGTCTAGAATGTGTTCCTTTGGTGTAAAAAGCAAAAGTAGCCATCATTCCTTTATTTATTTTCATGTTTTAAAATTTTAAGAAGTGTAGTTCAGATAGTCTAATCAGTGTACGTGTGTGTGTGTGTGTTTTAAGTAGGAATTGGAGAAAGCCCCCTAGAAAAGGGTGTGATGGTCTCATACACCTCTGTCCTGGGCAGTAGGTAGGCTGACTTCTCTTTCCCTTCCAGGTGTCTTTCATAGTCTTAGGGAAGGGCTCTGTGGGAGTACCAAATCCGGCCTCTTGAAAACAGAAGGCCTCAGTGGATTACCTCTGTGGTCTTAAACTGGGTGGGCTTTGTGATAGACAGCTGTACCTAGAACGGTATGGTATGTAAGGTGGTTGTTGGTTTTGTTTTGGGGGAAAAAAAAAAAAAGAAATTGATGCACTCACTGAGTTTGGAATGTTTTCCATTGACAATGGATATTTTTGATGAAGTGCATTTATGTGGATGTGAATGCGTAGTTAGAATGGTCATTCCCGCTCCCCTGACCCACTGATAAAGGCAGCTAAAGGGAGACGAAAGGCACAGACTGAAAGTTGGATCAAATAAGCACCATTTTCTGTTCGATTTAATGTTGACTCTGGTCTGACTCGGAGAGAATTATGGGCGTTTTATTTTCTGTCTCTACTTTCCTCTCCCTGTCGAGCATCCCCTTTGTCCACTGACCCCTCAGTCGTGTTTCCTGGTGAAACCACCCCGATGCATTTGAACTGTGTTTGAATAGATCTTTTTGGTTTAGTTCCTAATTTTGGGGGGGGTCCCCAAATTATATGTAAACAACTTATGCTTAGTGTTGTCCAGTCCCTAAAATCACCCCCCGAGGAAGGGAAAACACTTGTACAGGGTATGTAAGGGCCACGCAAACACACTTCGTCGCAGGAAGCACTGAGGGAGGGCCCCCGAGGAAGCAGTGTTAGCGCAAGGGGTTGGGTCTCACAGATGCACGTGAGCCAGGATGTCTGCCCACCGAGTTCCCTTGCTTCTACTGCTAAGGAACTTCTGTATCCAGTATCCCCCATATGAATTCACCAGTAATGTCTGAACCGTTGTAACATGTTCTCAGAAGCCTAGGGCTAGCTCCAATGAACGTTAACTTTCTCTGTGAATTTTGACTGCTTACAGTTGCTGGTACCTGGTAGCATTTATCTTCCCTCAAGAAGTACCTAGTAACCTTACAAAGGTGGGGAGATAGATGCTCTACCGCAAACCTTCCGTTGTGTTACGTGTGTTCCTTTTTCCTATCAATTTAGAGCTCTTCTTTGGAAAAAAGAAGGAAAAAAATGTTTTGTGCCTCTCTCTCTCTCTTTTTTTTTTTTTGTATGTAAATGTGCAATTATACTGGATTGTTTCTTGTTAAAAAAAAAAACAACAAAACAAAACAAACAAAAAAAAACACTACAGTTCCTTTACTTAAGCTCCTAAACTGCCATTTGCCTGATTCCAGCAAATAATTCTGAGGTAGCTTATCGGACCTCCAATAATTCTCTTGAGTAGACATGGTCTCAAAAGAAAGAGCAGAATAGAAAATGCTACACGTCACCAAATGTGATTGCTCCCAGTCACGTGAGACACGGCGCACTAAACACTAAACTGTGCTCTTGAAGAATCTCTTGAGGAATTATATAGTTTGATGTCCTTTTACAGAATAATTTAAGAAAATCTAGGTTTTATCATACTGAAATTTTATTTTATATATGTATATGATAAATGTTTGCTTTTTTAAACTTACTAACATGAAGGATTTCCTTTAATATTCAAACCGCAACTCTTGCTGAAACAGTCTCCGCCCTGAAATCGTGTCTCCTTGCTTTGTTCTGGACTCAGTGCTATTTAATACCTGACGACTTTTATACGGGAAGCCAGGGTATATCCTGTGTGCGATGAACACCTGCAGTTTAAGTCTTTTTATGCAGCTTCTTCACTGTGTCGCGTTTTGTTCGTATGTCTGAAACAGAGCTCTGCTGAGATTTTTTGGGAGGGCAGTGGGGGGGGGTACTGATAGGATTACTCTGCCATTTAAGAAATCAGGGTAGAACACAGATTAGCTGACCGAGCTCTGGAGTCTTTGTCCACGAACGTTCTGTGACATCTGAAAGTGGCTTTAGTTCTGCCGATGCCGCGGAGCTGTCCTCACACCTCCAGTGTCACTGCTGACCTGTTTTATAGATTCTAAAGTCACAGGTTATGGAGGCAGAAAGGGTGAGCCTGGCTGGCGGGGTGCCTGCCAGTGCCGCCCCGGATGAAATGTCACTCATGCGTCGTCTGAACTTGTCCTTTGTCTGCTTTTAAATCTGTATGTGGTCAGAGCACAAATGGTTGGTTTTTATTCTTGTCTGAAAATGAAATAACTTAAAGTGGCCTGGGAGGATGGTGGTATTTTTTTAACCTCGTGTTGATTCTCTGGAGGAAGAAGTGAATGTTAGATTTTTGATAATCAGCATACAGCCTCAGAAGTTGGATCGGCAACAAGTGAAGATGCAATCCAGGGGGACCTCCCCAGCCCTGGGCAGGAGGAGGGGCCGGACCTGGGGGCCTGAGAAGGGAGGGTGGATGGCCCCTTTCCTGGAAGGCTGAGCAGCAGGAGGAAGTGAGTCACTGCCTAAATACCTAATCAGGGCTCAAGTTAGGAGTGAGGTGGGCTTTGCTTTCATTTTCCTTTTAACAAGGTCCCACCCTATCTTAATTCTCAAAAATGCTCTGGCCTAAGCTATAAAATAGGCTTTTAGAATCACTGAAACTTGGAGA
This sequence comes from Camelus bactrianus, assembly GCF_048773025.1. Taxonomy (NCBI): domain Eukaryota; kingdom Metazoa; phylum Chordata; class Mammalia; order Artiodactyla; family Camelidae; genus Camelus; species Camelus bactrianus. Next base: position 29,800,265 of record NC_133564.1, on the reverse strand, counting down.
TTTCTGTGTGTTCAAGTCAGGAACACATCTAAAAACTGAAAGAAAAAAAAAAAAAGTGGGGTGGGGGGAGGGGAGGGCTGCTGCCAGCTCCCTGCCGCCGTTTCCACATAGCTTTGGAAACACGCCTGTGTATCATGTCGTGAAACCCTGAGGTGATTGCGTAAAGCCGAGTAGCTCGTTGCATGGTCTGTTCTAATCGGGAAGACCCGGGTCTGCAGTTTGGAAACAGGCCAGCTTGACAGACTCGGGCTCTGGACTGCCGAGGAGTGTTGCTTGTCTTTCATTTCACTTTAAAACATAAAGCTCTTCGTCAGCAGTCACCTTCCAGCCAAGGTGCCACGTCCCACCAGGATAAGAAAACAAGTTAGCGTGGAGTCCCCACAGCCCGGGAAGCTTCCCTGGATGTCCTTCCGCCCGAGGTACGGCAACACCAGGAGGTGGCCTTGTTGCTGGCCAGTGCAGATTAGACTTGACTTGCTCTTACAAGGCCGATGTGTCCAGCCACCTGGTTGTCCAAGCTGCTGCAGACGTGAAGTGATCATTTGGAACAACTTCCTCTGGCCCAGGGCCACGTAGAATTGGTCTCTGGTTGTTTGTAAACAAAGAGTGGAAGTGGCTTCCATTTTCAGACAGGCTCGGGAATAGACACAGGTAGACAGCTTTGCCGTGTGTTAATAGTGAAGAGTTGGACATTTGTATATACTGAAATCTACCAACGTCTATCTGGGGTGGGGTACAGGGAGAAAAGGGGGTTTAATAGAGTCAGGGAGGGATGATGATGTTTACCACAGGTACGAAGTAGTCACTTTAACATTGAGACCTCTGCCTCATTGAATTCAGGTTTTTTAAGTACTTGAAACTCCTCAGATTCTCCTTATTTTACAGTAATTTTTGAATTTATGTAGTAGAAAGCATTGTTTTGTATACTGTTCTGTCTCTCACCCTCTCTGAGTTGGATGAAAGGCGGGGTTCTGCAGCTGGGGGTCCCGGTATCACTCAGATCCATGCACACACCTGGGGGAGAGACTCCTGCATGAGATACCAGCAGCATTTATACGAGTATTTCCCACGTATGTCCTTTATTTTGTCAACCCCATCCCCAAGCACCTCTTCTTTCTTTTTAATATATGCCTGTGTAGGGAAAAAACAAAAATTTGCACTTATGTTACACTCCCGAAATGCTGGGTGTGGCCTGTGTGTTTCAAACCCACTTCCGTTCTTTTTTCGTCCTTTTTTCGTCAGTCCATTGCTTAAGTGACAAGGTCAGGTGCTGTGGCACATGTGTGCGCAGGAGGAGGGGGAGGACAATTACCCCTAAAAGTCGCTAACAGGTGAGAAAAAGGGAAAAGATGAGTAGTTGCCAAAGTCATTTATTCAGTCCTTAGTTTTCTTCTATGACATGACTGCGTCCGCTCATTGGCAAGAAAGCGCCCTCGGGTTCCAGTACTCCCTTCCCGGCCTGCCAGACTCCTGATGTGTGCGAATGGCTCTCAGTAGCCATCAGATCACCTAGCTGAGGTGTTTATATGGTGTTCTTGTTGGTTTAGAAGTGGACTGGATAAAATTTACCTTGTTGTCACTAATATTGTCCTTTATCTTATTTGTGCTGCCACATACCCTGTGCTAAAGAAGAAAAGCATATTGCCGCTGATAACCCGGATGCTAAATGATGCTCACAACTGGCTAACAGTAAGGCTCTTTTTAGATACAAGGGTGTGTGCATAATTGGAATTGCTAGGAGAAATTCATCTGTATCGGCTTGTGATATTACTGCACAACGAACACAGATACCTGCAGGTTCTGTTTTCATTTCCTCGTGATCTTTGTCTATGATAATGACCTTTGTAGACTGGTTATTTCTGTACTTTATCTGTAATAAACTTTGTAGACCCTGTGAAATGTTATTTTGCCTAAATCACTTGAGACTTGAGTCTTTAATAACAAAGCATCAATATTCACTAAAGTCGATCTCTCTTGAGTTTCTGTGACTTGGCTAGAAGCTCTTGACACTGAGGGATTAGTGTTAGTTCTCCCTGGGGGGTGTTCCGCTAGGGCATTACTGTATTATGACTTGATGTTGCCACATAGACTTCAAGATATATGATATTTCGGGGATTTTGTTGATTGGCCTATGTTCTGTTGCATAGTGTGACACATATAAAGCTTGGTTAACCTGTACATAGATAGCTTATTGTTGGCTAGTTATAGCGTACTTAGGACTGCCTGTAATATTTAAGCTTCTTTCTGCTGTGTGTGCTGGTAGGAACATATAATTTTTGTACATTGTATCTACTGAGATGTTGCCTTTTTTTATTTCACAAATACTTTGGAATTCAGATGTGGTTTTTGCTTCCGTGAGGATTAATTTGGAAAGATTTTTAATGACATTCCACTGATTTCAGATTTTGCTTGAGATTGACTTCAATAAATTGTCCTGTATGTTCCAAATTAAATATGTGGACTTGTTCATTGCCTGCCACAAGTCACGGGGCAAGAGGCCGTCACGGGCTGGGAGGGGACCCAGCGCGGGTCTGGCTGACCCTGTGTGTGCCCCGCGGCCAGCAGGCCTGCAGCCCTGGAAGTCCCCGGTGGGAGCCCGCACGTCTTCCGGCAGAACGGGCTGCGCTGCTGAGGAACATGGATCCGGAAACACGGGGGCCTCGTCGTTTCCGCGGAAGGAGGGCCCTCGCCGCAGCGCAGCGCGGCGCGGCGCGTGAGCCTGGCCGGCGGGGACCCCGCACTCCTGTCCCATCGCTCTCGGACCCGGGGTGGCCGCCGCGCGGCTGGAGCCGGTCCCGGGGCCAGGCTGGAGGAAGAGCAGCGCGCCCGACCCCGCCGCTCCCCGCCGCTCCCGGTGCAGTTTCCGCGGCGTCCGCCAGGCCGCGCTGCCGCCGGCACGGCTCGGCTCGGCTTGGCCCGGGACCGCCCTCCACGGGGCCACGTCAGCTCCGTCCTCCGTCCTCCGTCCTCCGTCCTCCGTCCTCCGTCTGGGATGGGCAAGGCGGCGGCGGCCCTCGGGGCCGAGGTGGGCGTGCGGCTCGCGCTGTTCGCCGCCTTCCTGTAAGACCTGCGGTTGGACCCCGGCCCCCACCCTCGCGCCCGCCCGCGCCTGGAGAGGGCAGGTCCCGCCGCTCTGCCGGGCTCCGGGCGCGCTTCCGGGCAGCCGCCGACACGCTCACACCTTTGTGTCCCCTTCAGGGTAACGGAGCTGCTCCCGCCCTTCCAGAGGCTCATCCAGCCGGAGGAGATGTGGCTGTACCGGAACCCGTACGCGGAGGCCGACTACTTCCCAACCAAGCCGATGTTTGTGCGTGCGGAGCGGAGCGGCCTGCCTTGCGGCCTCCGGGCTCCTTCCGAGTTCAGTGCTAGGGAGCAGGAGGCGCTCACACTGGCTCCCGGATGCCCCGTGCAGGGGACAGCACTGCTCCCTCCGCTGATGTGCTGATGTTTAAGACCCAGGTTTAGGGAGCAAGACGTCTGTCTGTTTTGCTTAAGAGAGGTTCTGTGGGCGAGGTTCCTTAGGGCGGTGCTGGGTAACTGGTCGTTTAGAACAAGGCTGATTGGTGTTCACCGGTGGGACTTTGAGCCCAGTCAGCCACAGACACTGGATACTGCATTTGGAGGAACATTTAGGTCTGATGTGTGAGCTCTGCTGTCACTTCATCCCTCTTCCCCTAAGAGCTCTTTTCACAACTAGTTGTGCGGAGTTTTCTGTGTGGTTTTCTTTTGTTTTAACCTTGGACGTATTCTGGTTCAGGTCATTGCATTTCTCTCTCCGTTGTCTCTGATCCTCCTGGCCAAATGTCTCAAGAAGGCAGACACGGCAGACAGCAGACAAGCCTGCCTGGGTAAGAGCCAGCCCTCCTGGCTGGTGTTCTCATCTTTGGGCTGGAAAGCGGCAGGGGCGGTGGGGTCCACCCCGGGGTTGTGGCCGCAGTGTGTGGCCCCTGAGCTCTGTGTTCCTAAAGTAATTGTGTCCCCACCTGTTACCCTGTGAAGCAGAGAAACTGCACTGTAAGAACTGGCTTCGCCTCCTACGTGTGCTTTAACGCACTGGATTATTCGTACCTCAAGGATGTCTTCAGTCTAGTACAGGAGTGCTCCCTGAACCACAGCCGACTGGTCACCGAGGGCCAGAATTATTTGTACACTCAGCTCAGCCCTCATCTCAGAAGAGCCAGGCTGCTCTCTTAACATGACAGGGACCATGCAGTCCTAGCAGATACCACGAACAGCAAGTCTCTTTGCCTTCCAGCTGCCAGCCTTGCCCTGGCCCTGAACGGCGTCTTCACCAACACAATAAAGCTGATAGTGGGGAGGTAAGTGACAAGCGCCAGCCACCGCACCAGCCTCATCCCATCCCCACCAGGAGAGGTAGTTAAGGGCACCCCAACCACACCGTTCCCCGCTCCTTTTCTCTTTCTTCTGTCTCATCTTTCTTTTCTCATTTAACACTTCCTCCCTTCCTCTACCTCAGTCCCACAGGTGACACTTGGGCTCTTTTCTGCCTTGGGCAGCATTTTCCACTGACACACGGCAGAGCCACTGTCCTCCAGGGCATCCCCGGCAGCGGCGGTGTGACTCACTCTTTGCCCTAAAAGTTAATCGTGTCACTGTGAACTTTTTCTCCCCAATTTTAAATACTGACCCTGGAAGCAAGGCTTTTCTTTTAGTGGTGACTATCCAGTCGAGTTTCATTATTTTGCCAGAGACACTATTTGACCAACGGTAAATAGGCTTATTGACACAAGACAACCGAAAAATAATTTCGGGAGCTGTAAATGATCCCTGTTCAGACCCTGCTTATTTCTTCCAGGCCACGCCCGGACTTCTTCTACCGCTGCTTCCCCGACGGGCAAGCCCGCTCTGACCTGATGTGCACGGGGGATAAGGATGTGGTGAACGAGGGCCGGAAGAGCTTCCCCAGTGGACATTCTTCCTGTATGAGCACCACCCGGGCTCTACTTCTGTGCTTTTTTTTTTTTTTTTTTGGATCACTGAGTGTAACCTAGGAAGCTTGTCAGGATGGGAACATCTCATGTACTCTTGTTCTTGTATCTGGAAACTGGAGAACCGCCCCCTCCTTAATAAGCTTGAACCTTGACTATTAGGGTAGATAGTTGAGGACAGAGGAAGTAGTTCACCTTAAGGAATTCTGAACATTATTACTGTATTATTTGCCTAGATCCTGCAATCTCGTACTAGTCATAAAAACATAATTAACCTTTATTGAAGGGTTACTGTGTGTCAGGTGCTTTGGGAAGCATTTTAGACTCGTGTCTCTATTGATACCATAATAGCCAACGAGGTGGTACTGTGATTTTTATGATTCCCATTTATTCAGGAGGAAACTAAGGCATCAAGAAGTTAAGTCACCTGCCCGGAGTCCTGTGGCTGGTACTCCAAAAACTGCTCTCAGGGCAGCTATTACTCACTTTGGGACAGTCTTTCATTTTCCCTTGTTTCCTTCTGCCTTGTAATCGATAATCTCAATCGATGATCTACACCAGAGGTTACAAAAAGGGCTAAAAATCTGCTCATGCCCCCAACCCCCTTTTCCTTTTTTTTTTTTTTAACATTTTTTATTGATTTATAATCATTTTACAATGTGTCAAATTCCAGTGTTCAGCACAATTTTTCAGTCATTCATGGACATGTACACACTCATTGTCACATTTTTTTCTCTGTGAGTTATCATAACATTTTGTGTATATTTCCCTGTGCTATACAGTGTAGTCTATTCTACAATTTTGAAATCCCAGGCTATCCCTTCCCACCCTCCACCCCCCGGTAACCACAAGTCTGTATTCTCTGTCTGTGAGTCTATTTCTGTCCTGTATTTACGCTTTGTTTTTGTTTGTTTGTTTTTGTTTTTGTTTTTTAGATTCCACATATGAGCGATCTCACATGGTATTTTTCTTTCTCTTTCTGGCTTACTTCACTTAGAAGGACATTCTCCAGGAGCATCCATGTTGCTGCAGATGGCATTATGTTGTCGGTTTTTATGGCTGAGTAGTATTCCATTGTAGAAATACCCCTTTTCCTTTCAAAGACCTGACTTAGAACTTCTCCCTCTTCTAGTTGCATTTGCCGGCCTGGCCTTCGCGTCCTTCTACCTGGCAGGGAAGCTACACTGCTTCACGCCGCGAGGCCGAGGGAAATCCTGGAGGTTCTGTGCCTTTCTGTCACCTCTACTCTTTGCAGCTGTGATCGCCCTGTCCCGCACCTGTGACTACAAGCATCACTGGCAAGGTAAGCGTGGTGTCCAGGCCACGGATGCCTCCGTGTTTCTCCTGTCAGCCCTCCCCAGCCCTGGGCACGAGGAGACCCTCCCCAGGCACCTGCTAAGTGGACACACCAGTGTTCTGTCCTGCATTCAGAGCTCCATGCAGCATGAGAAAGCACACGGTATCCTTAAAGAGATTACCGAGGAGGGACATCCTAACTTTCCCATTATTTTGAAGCATCATAAGTTCAGAATAAACTCTCTAGGAATTTTTTTTTTTTACAACCAACCTCAAAGCTCAATTTACTACTGTCTCAAAATAAATCAAGGTCATTGTCCTGAGACTTCTGCTCAGAAACAAAAGTAAAATTCAAGAAACCACAAAATTGTGATTAAACCAAAGAAATTTAAGTTGAATGAATAGAGTAAAACATCTAAATAACAGAATAATCTGCACAGAAAACCTCACAGTTCAAAATAAAAGCTGGCAGTACTGCCCAGAGGCCCTGAGGAGGTCTGTTTGGAAGGAAAAACCAAATTTTTGTAGAGAAGCACCTCCTGGACAGTTTGCCCTTCCTCTAGAACCTCTGAGTGGTGAGAAGGGCTGTGGATAACATTTAGTGAATGTGTTATTCTTTTGGATTAAAAAATTCAGTCAAATGAATTCGGAAAAGGCCTTGTTACACTTACTTCATTAAAAATGTGTGTTGATTCGGGGTTCAGACAACAACCTGATGCTGACAGTGCTGCTCTATGTGACACAACTAAGAAACCATAAACGTGGACTTCAGGGGGGTCTGCAGTCAAACCACTGGAGTGGCCGGAGGGCCCAGCGCCCCGCTGCGCGGCGCCCACCACGACTGCCGGAAGGCCCGTGTCCTCTCCCCGCAGACGTGCTGGCGGGGTCCGCGCTGGGCCTGGCGCTGGCCTACGGCTGCTACCGGCAGTACTTCCCTCCCCTGACGGACGCGGACTGCCACAGGCCGCTGGGACACGGCCCCGCACTTCCCATGGCACAGAAGCGGCCCGGTGGCCCTCATCAGTTTGATATTTAGACACAGGAGCAACCTCCAGGAGAACAGGTGACCACGCCCAGGACAGGACTTTCTGACCTTTTACTTCCTAAGAGGTACGAGCGAGGCACAGCCCCCGCGGCTGCGGTCCCGCACCGGCCCGCGTGGATTTACTGTGAGGAGCCCAGGTTCTTTCACTGCCTGGTGCCACGCGTTCTGGGGACGAGCTCTTTCCGTGGGCCCCCAGCAGCGATGAACCTGGTCCATCGGCTTGATATCCCAGGATCTACTGCTTTTACATTTAATTTTGATACTGTTCTGGGAAAGATCTTGTCACAAAGAAGCCTTTTTCATTAGCCCCACTTTGTCCTGGAAGCCAGAGTTGATTATCAGAACTTAATTTACATTTCCCAAAGCCCCAGATCTTAAAATCTAGGGATAATAATCTTAAGTTATTTTAGTTCTGGTTACTTTCTCTGGTGACAGTTCCATCAAGGCTTAAACAGGAAAATGTCCAGTTCTGGCTAATTTACCACTGTGTTATGCAGACATAATCCAGGTCCAGCCAAATACTGCTGTCCATTGTGAATACGGTGAACACAAATGATTTGTTGAATTACTAACAAACAGTAAAAAAAAGAAAGCGGTGAGGAGCGTGGTTTCAGCACTAAGCTGACAGCCATCTCTACCTCATCTGTCCTCACGAGCACCCTTCCCTCCGCGCACGACTGAGGAGCTGCCCACACGCAGTGGCCGCCAGCCAGCTGAGGCGGGGGGGACCCACAGCATCGTCATCTGGGCACACACAGGCCTTCTCCTGTCCCTGCTTCACAATGGGCTGGAGCAGTTACAAGACATCATCAGAACCGATGCTCTAGGACCTATGACTCCCTTTCTCTTTGTGATTATACTTTAAATATGACGTTGTTTTAAAAAATAACTAACTCAGGGGTTCTCCCTCCAGATTTGGTCCAGCCAATGAGGTGGAATGACACTGCAGTCCCCCTTGAGTCATCTTCAAAGAAATTCAACTGGGGATGAATTCAGCTCTTTCTAGAACATGTTTTCGGTGTATCTTTCTCCTTCAGTAAATGTGATATTCAAACAAAATGGTGAAGGTTGTTTTTGAGAAATGGAATATCTCCAAAGTGAAACAGTGGATTCCACATCGGATGTAAGTGATTCAATTATCTGTTGTAGTGGCTGATGTGTATAAACACTAAAGGGTCATCTCCGTATCTAACCTTAGACTCACCGAACTTTAGAATTCTGAGCTCCATCTGCCTTTAACAGGGAAGACACCAGTCGAAGGGAAAGAATCTGAATATTCGTTCTTTGGCCAAAACTTTTTAAACTTGTTTTAGAGGAAAAGACATGGTTATTGAGTTGGTTTTCTTTACTTTATGATGGATGAGCCAGGTCAAAGTAGGCAAACTGGTCAATATAGTTTATTTCAGCATTTTCTAAAGTTTTAAATATAATCACATAAACATTTCAAAAAGTGCAAAATATTAGAAAGCTAATCAGTGCTGTTACTCTTTCCATGCAGACAGTCTCATGTGTGTGATAAGCAACACCAGTTCTGTGGCTGGGAATATGTAGAAAACGGTACTACTGGAGTTTAAGAATAGGCTTGGTCAAGAGTCCGCACGTGACCCGGCTGAAGTAGTGCAAACAACAAACAACGGGAGAATTTAAGTCAAGCTTCTTACTCTGTAATACGCAGCCACGACGCTACCCCAGGTGGACAGACAAAGCTCTTTTACAGTCACCTGCCCCTCCCCCCCAGGACAGAAACGCTTCGTACAAACTGGTGCATCCAGCCCTCCAGGGGGCGCTGCTCAGCTTTGGTTACAGGAACTCACTCTTGCTTGTCCTTTGGTTCCCTCTTAAATAGTACTTACTCTGTTAATATGGAGAGTAAGTTTAAATTTGAAGACAATTTGATGAAAGCTTCCCCTTTAATATACACTGGATGCTCCTTAAGTTTCAGTAACCCTTCAAACTCAGTTTATATAGTAAGGGAATAGTGCCCCACATGTCTGAAACTGCTCGCTGGCTGAGGCGGCGTGAGTCCAGCCGCCGGTGGCCCAGGAAGGGCCAGAGGCTCCAACCTACACCCCAGCCTTACCTCTAGGGGGACAGTAACCCCCCCTTTGCTTGTCTCTCCAGAAAGGGATGAAGACCACCGCTGTCGAAGGGATGGCTTACGTGGATGTTAAACGCCAGGGCTTTGGACATTATAATATATTCATAAGAAAGTTACAAGACACACAGCTCACCTGCCTGTGCCACTGTGTACGCGGGGCCTGCGGGAACCTGAGGGGACTGGGAAGGACGCTCACAAAGAGAACAGCAAAGGCAACAAGAAGCTGTGACCAGTGACAAAACAGCCCCCCACAGCGGTGAGAAGATGCCTCAGGAATAGCTGGTCTCCACTCTCCCGCCTCACCTGACCCTGCAACAGCCGTTCCCAGCCCCAGGGACGCAGCCAGACCGACCTGCTCCACCGCCTCTGCCTGTGCCGGGAGCCTGTGCGGGAGGCATGCGGGACTGCGGGTGACTGAGGCGGCGTGGCGTACACAGGGTGTTCTTAAAGGGGACGCCGCGCTACCTTCGCCCTGACAGACGCGGCAGGTGATCTGCACAAACTACTTCACCATCAATGCTCCGCTAGAAGGTTTTATTCAAAACCTAAGCAGTCTGTCTGGGCTGTGTAATTTCATCAGCTTTTATAACTTTACCCTCAACTTAATACCTAAGTCAGACTCCAGCTGGAGGCTCCCAGTGTGAAGTATGATATAAAAGAGCAGGCCTAGGATATATGATATCTTTGCTTTGTAAAGATGCACCTGATGTGAACTGAACTGTCCACTTTAGACACTGCGAGCAGCTCAAACAGCTATAAAAACAATGAACAGCCTCCGGGATTCCTAGCAATCAGTCAGCTGCAGAGAGTAAACAATCTTCACAAGTTTTAGTCTTTCTTCATACAGTTCTCGGAGGAAAGAAAAGCTGGCTCAGAGACTGCCCACCTGTCTTCCCATGGTCCCTCAGTCTCGGCCTTCAAACGCACAGAACACCCGTGAGACGAGCAGACCCCAGATGTCTTCTGAAGCTTAAGAGTCCACTTCCAGATAAGAATATTTTCTAAAGATAAGCAACAATTTCCCAGAAAAATTTCTACCCAACCCAAATCAAACTCAAAACAGACTTTATATTATCATCTCAAGTAGTAAGCAGTAACGTGTGGTACCTAAACACCATCAAAGAATTAAAGATGCAGACCACCCCCAGCTACGAGGAAAGGATGGCAAGAGTCCATGTGAAGCAGTGTGAGAAGGCGGAGGGGGCTCCCCTTGCTGCCCTCGCCCTCTCGGGAAGGAAGGTTCTCCAAGGACCCCAGAGGTGTAAGTGGCAGGTAACATGCAGGCAATGGCGTGGCTGAGGAGAGGAGAAGTGCAGCAGTGAAGAGGTGGGCTTTCTGGGGAAGGACGCCTCAGAGTCCATCTAGGGGAGAGGGGGGGAGAGGGGTCAGCACCAGAAGGCGACCGGAGAGAACGCCGGAGTCTGACACACACACTTTCTAGTTACGCATCTAAAAGGCCGAGCGTGTAAATCCCACGATGGGCTGTTATTAAAGCTGTTGACTGTTGCCATGGTAACTCTCAGAGGCTCAGAACTAGTAAGATTCTGAGGGTCACTGGACCAAGTCGCTAGCAAAACAAATCCACTGACCCTTCTCTAAGTGGGCCATTTTACTTCCTTCCCCTGAACTCTAACCAGGCTCCCTCTAAAAGGAATTGTAACACAGATCTCGGTGACGGCAACAAAAAGTATATTTATAAAGGGCTGGAGGTTCCACAGTTCCTTCTCAAGCGTTAATATGCACGAACCATGCTGCGTACACGACACTGGAAAACTCACATCAAGCAGCCGTGGGTGGTTCATTTTTACTGTAAAGGCTGATCGAGGAAGATACCCTGGGTTTGGTAGATTTCTTTGAGGACCAGCAATACTGTATCTTCAGACTCCCTGGAAAGGAAAAAAAGGCAGCAGAAGGAAAGAAATAATAAAGATCAGAGAGGAAATAAACAGGGACCAAAAAAAAAAAAAAAGCAGAAAAGATCAATGAAACCAAGAGACAATTTTTTGAAAAGACAAACTGAGAAACGTTTCACCAGGTTCACCAAGAAGAAAAGAGAGAGGACCCAAACAAACAGAATAAGGGGTGAGACAGGAGAAACAGCCAACACCCCAGATACAAAAAAATCTTAAGAACACTATGAATTACTGTATGCCAACAAACTGGACAGTTTAGAGGAAACAAACACCTAGAAACATAAGAACCACCAAGACTAAATCAAGAAGAAACAACTGGAACAGACCAGTCACTAGTAGTGAAACTTGTAATTTTAAAAACTCCCAGCAAACAAAAGTTCAGGACCAGATAGCTTCACAGGGGAATTCTACCAAACATTCAAAGAAGATTTAATACCTATTCTTCTCAAACTATTCCAAAAAAATTGAAGAGGATGGAATAGTCCCAAATTCATCCTACAAGGCCACCATTACCCTGATAACCAAAACTAGACAGAGACATTACAAAAAATTTCATCTCTGATGAACAGAGATGCAAAAGTCCTCAACAAAATATTAGCAAACCAAAAGTACACCCATGTCCTTTCCCTTGGTGAGAATGTAAATTGGTGCAGCCACTATGGAAAACAGTATGGAGGCTCCTCAAAAAACTAAAAATAGAATTACTCTATGAGCCAGCAATTCCACTTCTGTGTATATACCCGAGAAAAATGAAAACACTAATTTGAAAAGACACATGCACCCCAGTGTTCACAGCAGCACTGTTCACAATAGCCAGGACATGGAAGCAACCCAGGTGTCCATCAACAGGCAAATGAATAAAGATGTGAGAGACACACACATATATACACAATGGAATACTACTCAGCCATTAAAAATAATGAAATTCTGCCATTTGCAGCAACATGGATAGACCTAGAGATTATTATGCTGAGTGAAGTAAATCAAAGAAAGGCAAATACTATATGGAATCACTTATATGTAGAATCTTAAAAATAAACTAGTGAATATAACAAAACAGAAACAGACTCACAGAACAAACTAGTGGTTATCAGTGGAGAAAGGGAACAGGGGAGGGGCAAGATAGGGGTATGGGATTAAGAGAGAGAAACTACTATGTATAAAATGGATAAGCAACAGGATATATGGTACAGCACGGGGAATTATCGCCATTATTTTGTAATAACGAACTAAATAAATCATGATATATTCACAGTGGAACACCATGCTGCTAGAAAGGATGAAGAGACTCTCTCTACATGACAGGCAGAAAAACCCAAGACATACTGAAAGGAAAAGGAAGGTACAGAACAATTCCTGAAACAAACTATCTGTGTTTGTTAAAGGAAAGAAACAGTATAACCCACTCCCTCACACCTGTATTATGTCCGCGTAAAGCAGACCCCTGGAAACCAGTTTAGGAGATGCAGTTAGTTGCGTATGGGGAGGGAACTACTTAGCAGGAACAAAATGTAACAGAGGCTTTTCGTCATTTGTCTTTCTTTGAAGTTTGAGCCACATGAATGTATTGCCCATTCAAACTTTTAAAGAACGCCTTTTTCAAACATCTACAGGTCACATCAGGAGAGATCATTCTTAGCATTATTTCGGCCCCTTACAGAAAGCGCTTTTATTGACTTGCACATGGACTTCATGTCATGGCCTCTGCTGTATTTATTATACACGGAGAAAATATTGATTATATCAAATAATCCCTTTATCAGAATTCAATAGAAAAATTCAAGTCCTCTCAGGACTATAAAGCATCCATTTTTTGAGCACTTATCCTTGACCCAACTTATTTTCCTAGCTTTATTTCCTTTAGTTCAACTTCTTCAGTGATTAAGTTCTGTTATGCTATAAATCATGAATTTCAGTAAGTACCATTAGTCCATCCCATAATCCATCAGGTAATTAATTATATTTATGAATAATTAATTCTGATGAGTAAGTTCTGGGGATCTAATGTACAGCACGGTGACTACAGTTAACCATACTGTATTCTATACTGGAAAGTTGCTGAGAGTGGATCTTAAATGTCCTCACCACACACACGCACACACACACACACACAAAGGTGATAATGCGACGTGATACTGTGATCATCATTTCATAATATATACGTGTATCAAACATCACATTTGTACACCTTAAAATTACACAATGTTGTATGTCAACTATATCTCAAATCTGGGGAAAAAAACATTTAAACATTAAGACAAAACAAGTCTGATCTAGCTATTATAAATACTTTCAAATGAGTTTCTTAAAATAATTTTAGTGACAGGAACGTCTTTGTTCCAGCTCATCCGTATGTACCCGTCCTGTCCCACTAATGGCCAGAGGACACACTTTCAAGGCTAAGCTAACTGAACTCATGGTTGCTGGCACCGTTGGCCCCATGCTCTACCCAACTGCAAAATAAAACGTGTTTACACCACATTTCTTTAAATGACAAGACTATTTTCTAATTGAGTTAAGAAATCATTGTAACCCCGCATGTACACTGGCCTGTCCTTTTCTACATCTATCAAGTATCTGTGAAACAATTAGAACAAAAAATCCTCTAGAAACAAAAACAAACAACACTTACCAGTAGCACAGATGGCTTTGTAAAGCAAATAAATACTCATTAAAACTTTCAATGGGCTTCTCCTGGAGCACGTAGTCAATGCGCTGGCCTCCGTTCAGCATCCCCACGTTAATGGGGGGGGCGTCTTCTTTCCCTGCCGCAGGGCTCTCCTCTGTGCTAACATCTGGATAGGGAGGAACTATAATAAGAACCCAAAAGCTTCCAGCCTCACCTGCCCTCAGACTCCACGTTTACCGCAGGATGAGCTCTGCTCAGCTCTCTCCTACCTCCCAGTCCCCTTAAAGCTTCTCCTCAAGTCCCACTGACTTTATCCAGTCCCTCTTTTATTTTCCTGCACCTCTGATAGCTAATTCATTTACCTTTGATTTGTCAACTAAAGCAAGCAGGGTTAGCACTCTTCAGGCAGTAGAAAATGAAAGCAAAAGGATGCAGTATTAACTGCAAAATTGAAAGGAGAGGAGAGCATCCTAGCTGGTCCCCTCCCAGGGAAATAAAACTGACCCATGAACACAGACAGTCCCCTGTAAAAGCAAGGTTCCCACAGTGTAAGCTCTTAGCATCACCCCCGTAGCTCCCAAGTGGGGAGTGTTTTAAAGCCTTGTTACTAGATGCTCAGCTTCTCAACATTTTTCTCACAAATAATGTTTTCCCATAATTTGTGGCTATAAGATGATAAAAAGTGCCAGCAGAGCTGAAGGCCCAACAGGACTCACAGGATTGGTCCCATACAACAGAAAGGGAACAGTAAGGAGACCCTGGGCGAACACGAGCCACCCACCACGGAGTCCCTCTTATCTGGCCTGCTGCAGGAACCCCACGTGTACACTGTCACTGACCACTAGGCTTCTCTGAACCTGACTCAGGTTCTGCTTCAGTTTCTTCTGCAGTTTCTGAAGCCTGTAAGGCAGGGTAGGGGGCTCTGGTGAAAGACTTCCAGGCCATCCGCAGTGAGCCGAGCAGGTTGTTCTTCAGGTCCATGCTCATCCTGGTCAGGCCCTCTCTCAGTTCTGAAACACACGTGAATTAAGAAGGTTGTATGTGGGAACACAGCTAAACGCAGCTAGACAGAGCAGGTGAGGTCCAGCCAGGCTGCACTGACCAGAAGGTGGCGAATTACCAGGCTCTGCACTCACGACTCACCTAAGTGCATCCGCTTCCTGCCTTTATGGTGCGGGATCAGCATTGGCTCAAACTCCACTCCTGGGACCACCATGGGTTCAATCCTATAGGCCACAGGGTCAAACTACGTAGGAAAAACAATACTACGTGTACCTCTCCTGAAGACAGGCAGCCACAGGCTCAGGAACTGCGTGCCGGGCAAGAATAACTATCAGCTCATTTTTTTAAAATGTACAGTTCTGCCCCATTGCTTTCAGATTCATGCTCTTATAAACTGTCCCATTAGTACAGAAGCGTATAGAAAAAAGTAATTCAACACAAAAGACTGTCATATGCTCTTTACCAATAAGCCCTAAGAATTCAGGCAAAACCACAAGATCTATCTAATGCTTACAGGGTGATAAATATTGAAGAAACCTTTGCATGTTGGAAATTTATAGTTGGGGTCAATTCTCTTTAGTCCTCGGACAGTAAGGAACATTCCAATGGGAGATCCAAAGGCAAAGAATATTTCTGGTTTATAGATGAGTCGGGGGTATTCTACAGACACCTGGAAAGAGGAAATAAAAAGTTTCTCTCATTAATAACAAACGTTCCATGTATTCTTACCATAGCAATGGCAAACAATAAAATGACCAAAGAGAATCAGTACTGTTACCTGCCCGATGCCAACATCCAGATGCTGATCATTTCCAGCAGTACCACTGCAGAACTCCGACTCTTTGGAAAGGTTAGACATGTTCGCCCCTGAAGCTGACTGCAGGGTCAGTCTATTAATACCCTAAAGAAGTAAAAAATAGTTTTGTGGAGTGGCTATGTAGTAAAAATACCCAAAGAATTACACAGTTTTCTACTGGTTTGAAAGGATGCTTGGGAAGGTTTTGAATGATAGCCAACAACTCTTAAGAAGAATCTCTCAGAAAACAAGATAAAGCTGATGGCAACAAAAGTTGCCTTAAATTATGAAGTGACACTCCTGCGAGCACTAAAGTGACGGAAGCCGTACACAGGCATGTGGGCAGCAGCGGAAGCTCCAGGCAGCCGTCCTGGGAGGGACAGCAGCAGAGCGCAGGGGCACTGAGCGCTGCGCCCTTCTCACCCAGGCAAGCAGTCTGCCCCTCTGGGCCTTAAATAAGAACAGAGCAACCTGCCGGAAAGGTGGAAAAGAATTCACTACTAGGATCTGGAAAGGAATTCAGTGGCCAAAAGTACCGAATGCAGAAGCACTGTTACGACATGGACAAACCCTGAAATCACTATGCTAAGTGAAAGAAGCCAGTCACAAAAGGCCACGTGCTGTATGATTCCATCTATGTGAAATGTCCAGAATAAGAAAATACATGAAGTTAGAAAACAGATCAGTGAGTCCCAGGAGGGAGAAAGGGAGCGTGACTGCTTGTGAACACGGCGTTTCTTTTTGGGGAGACAGAAGTGCTGCGGAATTACACAGTAGTCATGGCTAGACCGCTCTGTGAATATACTGAAGCCCACTGAATTATCTGCTTTGAAAGGGTGAATTTCAATGGTATGTGATGTGAACTGTATTTCAAAAAAGCAGTTACAAAACAAGCAAAAAAAGGGGAAAAACTGAATGGCAGCAGTCCAGGGAGACAGGACTTCTGAAGCTAATTACATTTTGTTTAATATAAATAAAGGAAATGTGTTTAATTTCTAAAAAGAGAGCCAAAGATCAGGAAAAACTGCATAGCTCCCTAAACACCTCACAAAGCACAAGGGTACAAGGGTGTCAACACCTGTTTAACCCTACAAGCTATAGTAAGCACGTACCATTGAATTTTTTCTGGTCCTGAAGTAGTTTAGTATCTTCTTTCTTGGTCCTAAGGGAATTCCCATTTCCTGAAGATCTCTGTCTGTACATAAAGCCTAGGCATAGAAAATCAAATGTCTTTCTTATTTCTAGGCAAAATAAAATCAATGAAATGTCCAGCTCTCTGGGAGGAATAAGGCCTAAGTTGTTCTTTGCTTTACATGACAAGGGCTCCCTAGTGGTACGACATCATTGACAACTTTGAGAAGGGAAGACTATTTTATTCATAAAGGAGCCTAAAGAAGAGTAAAAAATATTAGTATCAAGTATCAATGCTGTAGTGACAGATATTATTATAAAGAAAACCTACAGAAGTGAGTATCTAAGTTCATGACAGAAAAACCCTCCATGATTTCCAAGCTCCTTAGATGTCACGCTCCTGAGGACAGTTGTATGCCTGCCCCCGGACACAAGCAGAAAGAACGCAGAGCAAACACACAGCATGAAACAGACCGACAACTGAGATGTCAGCGCAAGTGCCGGCCCTGGATGGGGAAGTCTCCCTTCACCCTCGCAGACTAGGTCAGCTCATCCCATTACAGCTCTGAAACCTCTGTGCACTTAGAACGCATCATGTGTTTGGTTATTTAACATGTGTCTTTTCCACTAAACATCACGAGGTTATCACCATTCTACCTTAATTCACTGCTTGGTATGGTCTGCCTGATCACAGCAGGCATTTACTAAACACCTGTTAAATGGACTAATGTATCACAAACATGGGGGAAAAAAAGTACATCAGAAGTGGCAAAAAACAAACAAACAAAAGCAAATATCCACAGCAGAGCTCTGGAAAGTGTAACAGAAAATAAAAGTTGGAAAAGCTAGTGGTCATTTATTCCTGCTTTCGTGTTTTCAGAGCTCGGCTGTGTTTAGTCTTTGCTCTATTTCCACGGCAATATGGCTCCTCTGAACTCTGAACTCCCACAAAGCAAAGATCACTTTATATGATAAAAAAAAAAAAACCAAACATGTAAGTAATGCTAAAGAACATTACTGATGATAAAGTATTCATGACTAAACGCTTCTGAAGAGCTGACTCTTAACAAGCAGTAGGGTGAAGATAAGCAATAAAAATGCTGAAAATGGTACAGCGTAAAGTTTTCAAAGATTATTTTTACCAGAGCTTCCTTATCTACTTTCTCCTTCTCAAAGATACTGAAGAATTCAGACAGTTGAAGTTTCTTCAGATCCTCCTCTAATGTCAGTGTGTCTCCGTGATCCATGACAATATCCGGCGAATCCTAAAAGTTAAATTGTAAAGCTCATGTTCTCTACATTCATTTGCATTCCCTTCATGAATACTACTTTGCAATAAAGAGATGTACTATATAAGATTTCCACGTAGAGATGTATCTTAACTTTAAATGAACTGTAATTTATACATAATATAAATTAAGAGGTTATTGATATGTAAGTTCTTATAACATCAGTTGAAACCTAATGTTTTAAATAAATGAATGAGTGAGTGAATGATTATCCAAGTATTCTTCATCATCATTAACAAAGCATTTCCTGAGCTCTTTATTAGGGAAACAATGTTTAAGGACTGTTTTCAAACAGAATTTCTATAAATTATATCAATTTCTATCCAATTCATTCTTCATTTCCTCATATGCAAATTTTATTTCAACCGAATGATTCTAAAATTCTAATATACGATCATTAGTGTATATTTATAGTGAAAAATAAGAGACTGATAATTATTTTAGAATGTGGCAAATATTTGCAGAAGCGTATTACTGTCTTCTATAATCCAAGAATGACAGAGGTAATTACAAGTATGTTAAAAGTAGAATAAATATAAATTTAATATTATGGTATTAGACAAAGTAAAACAAAATATAAGCCTAAAATCTAAAAATCCTTATAAGAAATTCTACAGAGAATATATCTGAACATTGAAGTTACCTTTTTACTGTCGGTGTCCCCCAAAGAATCCTTCTGATTTGTTAGGATATCAAACAATATAAGCGAACCTACAAGTAAAATAGAAGGGACACTCCAAAGCATCAGCACAAATAGCTGTCTTTTACATAAAAAAGCAATAAGCCAATTGCCCAGGGAGCAAAATCTACGAAGCAGGGAGTCTTTCCAACCCACCACTGCCGCCCTTCCAACTCCTTCATCACAGACCCGTTCTACACCACCGAATCTGCTACTGACGAAAGACACTGTACTTCAGAAATGGGTGTCCTTAAATGTGACAGTCCTCTCTGGTCACAGAGAATCCGTTTGTTACCTAAACTGTGACCAGCAATGGATACACCTCCTTTGAAATCAGGATTCCTCTGCAGAAAAAGTTTATATATTCGGTTCATTTCAGAAGCAACCGTGTCCACAATAGTCTGACAGTAGGTGGGGCTGTTGTAGAAGAAGACATCCAGAATTGTGTCATTGGTGAAGTGCCGAAGGCGGTTGATGCTGGGCAAGGTTATTCGCTGCAGATCTCTGCAAAAAGGAAAGGTATGGAAAGCAGAAAACCTAAGTACAAGCCGTGACCTCCTCTAAGTCATCCAGCTCAGATACTTAAAGATACAAAAGATACCTATCAATTTATAGAAAATACAGAGGACAGAAGGACACGTTTAAAGAAGCCAAAGGGATGTGATCAGCAAAATCAGAGTGTGAGAAACTACAAGACAAACAGCCCAGTTTCTTCAGTACAAAAATTGCAAGAAAATTAAGATGGAAATCAAGAAATTAAGAGAGACTTATGGATGGACCTGCAGATTGTCACACCAAGTAAAGTAAGCCAGAAAGAAATTGTACTTACATGTACAATCAAAAAAAAAAAAAAAAAAAAAGACAGAAATGAACTTATTTACAAAACAGAAACAGACTCACAGACACAGAAAACAAAATTAAGGTTACTGGGGGGAAAAGAGGGTGGGGAGGGATAAACTGGGAGCTTGGGATTTGCAGATATTAATTATTATATATAAAATAAACAGCAAAGTCCTGCTGTCTAGCACAGGGAATTATTCAATACCTTGTAATAACCTATAATGAAAAAGAATATGAAAAGGAATATATATATATATATGTTTAACTGAATCACTATGCTGTATGCCAGAAATTAACACAACATTGTAAATTAACTATACTTCAATAAATAAAAAAAGAGACTTAATAGACATATCAACTAATTGCGATTCATGGACCTTATTTGGAACCCAGTTTAAAATATGTGTGTGCATTTGTGTATGTGCATGTATATGTATGAATGTGTTTATATAAATCATTTATTAGACAATTGGAAATTTGAACATTATATATTTGCTGATATTAAGAATTTTTTTAGGTGTGATAATAGCATTATTGGTTATATTTTTTAATCCTTTAAGATATACAAACATTTACAGATGAAATGGATGAAATGATGTGATATGTAAGATTTTATTCAAAAATAAAACGATGGCAGGATGGGCAGTATACAGGAGTGTGAAGAAATGGATGGGGTAGAACTGGCCACGTGCTGAGGCTTATTAGGGCTGGGCAATCAAAGTCAGTATATGAAGATTCATTACATATATTATTTGGATACAAAATTCTCTATAATAAACAATTTTTTAAAAAGACAAAAGATACAAGAGGCTTTTCCTAGAATTCTTAGCATTAAGGTGTTCTAAATCACAAGTCAAGTGATAAGTGGATCAGCTCCCTCTCTCAATGCAGAATCAGCTCAGACAGGAAGGAATGTGAACTCCATATCTAGTAAAAGCACCACCACAGTGGAACCTTTGGCACATGGACTATGCTCAAATCACAGGGTACCAAGAACTGAGAGACACAGAGTCAGAACAGCATTTCCAAGACCAGCATGGAAATAATGCTGACTACTTCATTTTATCTACCAGAGAAGCACCTCCTAGTTCTATCCTAGAAGCTATGTTACGAACACACTTCTTCCTGGAGAGCCCACAGCTGGGTATCCTTAACATAAGGCAGCCTTCTCTGACGTTATCATAAAGTTTAGAAATGAAACTACTGGGCTTATAAACGTAAGAAAGCCATCACTTAAGTCACTGTATGAATTACATCTCAAGTTATAGATGCTACTAATTTCATGTTTGGGGATTTCCTTTTTTCCCCAAATTTGGACAAACATTATCTAAATATGATCACAGAAGGAAAACAAAATATTTTGCACATCTGGAGGTATGCTGGCTTTTGACATCCGAAAATGGAAATGCTTATACACTATGGGGAGAAAGCAATGTTTGGCTTTAGTGCTAAAGAAATAAAGCTGTAACAGTAAACACTAATGAGCCAGTAAAACATATTGGAAGAAGATACACACAGCTCTTTACTCCTAACTTGAGCTAAAGCAAGGGATTGGTCACCATTTAGTAATGTACCTTTAAGAAAAAAACAGAGAAGTACAAAAAGCTTTTAGTTGAACAAAATTTTAAATATACAACCAGCTATAGCAGAAATGTTCCTAAGCATATCGATCAGAAAACATACTAGAATCACAGTTAACAATTCAGTGGTGTAAGGCGTTACTCACACGTCCACACCAGTGGAATGCAAAGGACTGTGCCAGTTGACTGGGAGAAATTCTACCCTCCCAATCTGCTGATTTTCTTGGGCTTTCTTAAAATGCGTCTGTAGCAGGTTCAAAGAAACACTGCGAAAATCATTAACTGGAAAAGAAAGTTATCTTATGCATCAACAGTGAAGCAGTGAATTCTCAGAATTAGGATGCAACAGATCATGTAATTATACTGCGTCTATCTACATTTGCTTAGAGCACCTATTGACTTGCGTCAAAAATAGAGTGGTATTCAGGAAAAATTAACAGTGCATATAGGAAAAGATGTTCTTTCAATATAGAACTTGCTTTTATTATACAAAACATTTCATCAAAAAAATGCTGACTTCAGAAGTTCTACTGTGTCATGGGAACTGTTTCAATTAAAAAAAAATCAAGTGACTACATCAAGTGGCCTTGCAGTCAGATTCCCATCCTACTTTTCCCGTTCTTATAAACAACCATCACCCAGTAATTTAGACTAAAAAGAAATACACTGCTGTTTGAAATCCCTATTACGTCAATCTTAACCTTCTAGAAGGTTTATGCTTAGAAGCATTAGCCATTAGGGTCGGACTCCCAAATTGGGGCAGTTAGACTATGAATACTAAGAAGTTTTAGAAGACACTATCTTTCAAAATAAAGCTATACTAATGACCTAAATATTCCAATTAGAATATCGAAAGGTTTATCACAGTATCAATTACAAAAATGACTAAAGTTTCTGTTACTCATTTAAACTATCTTTGTGGTTATATATTTATGATTCCCTTTAAACTTGGAATGGTTAGAAACAGGACCATCATATAATAAAATCATTTTATAAGGCTTAAGGATTTGTTCACTCAAGAATTATTAGTTAAGAGAATAAACCTATTAGCCTAGAGAATTTACTAGCACTTTAGGTCTAAGCTGGGAAGCTTTACCACCTTGCCACCTGTCTTCAGCTCTCCAAATCTCATTACGCAGCTAAGGCAACAGACTAAAGGCAATACTTTATCTCAGCTCCCAGGAGCACTTGTAGTCCCCCTGAATGATTTAATCTTAGGTGCTCTGCAAACCTACCACACTGTACAATGCTCCGAAAGCGGAGATCACAAGCTGGTCCAATCCCGTGGACTACAAAAACCAAGTGATCTATTTGTAAAGGTTCCCCTACAAATGAATTTACAAAGAAAAATTAGTCTATGTAATTAGTCACGTATGCTAAAATCAAATTCACAATGAATAGGTTATAGAGATGGGCCAGTTAAAATATGAGCAGATAATTTAAAGGACACAAATAGTCCCACATTTAGCTACTTAGTAAAAATATAGTAATTTTATTTTATTTTTAATTTATCTTGAAATAAGTCCATGAAAAAAACATTTCAGCTTTTTAACTTTTATTTTGAAGTAGCTGCAATCTTGCAGAAAACTTGAAAGAACAGTGCAGAAACTCTCCTGTACTTTTTACAGACCCAACACTAGCACATTTACCTCATTATCCTACGTGTATGCATATTCACCTTTATTTTTCTCAGCCATCAGGGAGCAGGTGGCATACATACATCGTCAGACTGTACTCATCACACCTCTTTAACCCTTTAATATTTTAATGTGTATTTCCTAAGAATACTCTCTTACATAACCACAGTGCAGTTACCAAATTCAGGCAGTCTAACATCGACAGAATACTTTTACCTAACATCCCATTTTTATCAGCCGTACCAATAACGTCTGGTGTGTATTTGAAGCCTGAAATTTTAAACTCATCTTTTTAAATTACAGTAAGTCTAACAGTTTGTCTAAGACACAAGCCATCTCCTATGTAAGATAAAAGGAATTTTATAATCCACTGAAATGAATTATAAAACCAACCATAAATGACCCTAGCAATTGATGACTATCAAGGTCCTACTGAAAAACAGTTTTCCCTAGTTGAAAACCTTCAAGGACAGGAATGACTGGAATAAATTAATAATCAAGCAAGTGGAATCAACCTTCTTAGAAATAGGACTAAATCAGTTCATTTGTACTTTACTGAATCATACTGCCAAATTTTATTTACCCCACCATATACTTAGCAACTTTAAAAGAGATTTTTATACCTATTAAGATTCTTAGTAGATGAAGTAATGCTAATCTTCTAAGCCCTTTTGATTAAAGTCATTTTAAAGCCCTGAGGTAATCTAAAGCCGTAATAAAAGGCCACAAGTCAAGTCACAAGCATGTAAGTATATCAGAAGATAACAAAATGAATGATTAACATTACCGCAATGAATGTCAACAGAGATGTTCTCAACCCCTCTCTTCACTGTTCTTGGTCGACCCTGCTCAGTGGGTGTTGAACCCCACTCATCAGACCCTGCAACTGGCTGGTAATGCACCATAAGCTTAAATAAAAAAAGATCAGAGCAGTAAACATAAGCTGCATTAAAGACATCTCTGCACATGGAGGGGTAGGAACAGATCTTTCAAAACATAAAACATAGTCAAGTCTCAACTGGAGTTTTCATATGCAGCTCCTACAGCTTGAAATACATACATACATCGTCAGAAATGAGAATCCTGAAAACACATCAGGCTAATGTACGCTTTAAATCTCTTACTATTTTATTTGTCAATTATAACTCAATAAGGCTAAGAAAGAAAAAAGAAAATACGTCAGCCTAACGGATCTTTCAACAACAAGCTACACAAGGAGGACACGCCCACACAACATCTCAGTGATTTTCTTAACCTGTGGTGGCACAGTTTTCCCTTAAGAAAATTTATGTAAGAACTGGCCCAGCAAATAACTGTACTGGCTACCTTTTAAGTTTCCAGTTGTGACTGCAACATAAAAACTGCCAAAGGTTATCCTAAGTAGAATCCCCAGGAAAAAGAAACCAATTAAGTTCCCCTTAGTAATGCAATTAACCTTTAACCTGGACATTAAAGAGATGAAATTTGCTTTACCTTTGGATTGTGTAATATAATAATTTCTCTGTTGGGAGACTCCAGTTTCTTTTTCCATTCATCCAGAGTTACAGCAAGCATATAAGTTTCCTTAAAAGAAAACACATTTCATTAGATTTCTCTAATAGCTTTTCTATTAAAACTGAGCTTCTTCACAGGAATAATGCTAGATAAACAATTACAATAAGAATATCCTACTCCAGTGGGGGACAGTATATAGCTCAGTGGCAGAGCGCATACTTAGCATGCTCGAGATCATGGGTTCAATCCCCAGTCCCTCCATTAAAGAAAGAAAGAAAGCTATTTACCACCTCCCCAACCTTTTCCCCAAAAAACACAAAAAAAATTATTAGAGAACATCTTACTCCAATTTATCAATTTTAATTCTTTTAAAATTACAAAAGATACTAGTATAAAACAAAGAAAACCTAATCACCCCTACTTGTATCATCTAGACTGGGGATAATCACTGTACACAATTTGATATATTCCTTTCAATAATAGTAATGCATGCACATTTTCCATAATTAAGACTATGTTACATATAGCTCTTTTTCTTGATTTATCAAATTTATTTTAAAATCCTTTTAAAATTACAATGATAACATAGTATAGGACAGAGGAAAAAAATTACTACCAATTCCATCAGATCTAGACTAGACATAATCATTATTCACATTTTGATTTATTTCTTTCAATAATATTAATGTCCTATTCCAATTTAAATCAAGTTTCAGAATGTTTTCAGAGCAAGAAAAATAAAAGGAAAAAGAAAAGCCTGTGATCATAGCTTAAATGTTAACAACGATCACCATTAGGAAAAAATTTTTTAACTCAGAGGCGTAATAGTTTCCATAGTATTTCAAAATCTCAAATCTCCTTTATCCTGAAACAAACTTGCAGAAAGAAACTGTGATGCAAACAGAACCAAACTTTTTCTGGAAATTTCACAAAATAAGTCCCAAGAGGAAGGAAAGACTATTAAATGAAGAAAAAAATGAGGAAAATGAGTAAAAAACAGTCAAAGAAATACCTCTAATACTTGGCTGAAGCTCTCCGAATATGGAACATACTTATTATCTTTGTCTCCCTTGTAAAACCAGGTACATCGTCTCACTTCTGATGCTAGCTCATCCCAGTACACAGCGTACCGCATCCTCTCCCCCAGATGAACATCATATCTGCCGCCATCAGTGGGGACCACTCTCCCATTACAATCTTTTCCTGTCAAGGATTGGAAAGGAAAAGAAGTACATTGTATAGCAAAAAAACAGCCCCAAAATACAATTCTGAGTTATACTCTAAATGATGAAACACATGAATGATCAGTTTCTTCTTGGTTACACTACTTTATAAACCATCAAAATCATTCATGGTTTTAATGAAACATGAAAAAAATTCCCAAACACTGTTTTGTTCGTTTTCCGAGGAGAGACAGTAGTCCCTTAAAAAAAAGAAGTAAATAAGAAAGCTTTTATGAATTTTTTGCTTAAGGGACCAAAAGGTAAATCGATGACCATGACCATCACGATGATAAAGCAGTAATCAGCATCAGCCTTGTTTCATAAAAGAAGAAAAACAAGTGAAAAATCAAAGAATTCATTCTTTTGCCATGTGACACCGGCCCCCATCACACTCTTTATAAACAAAAACTGAAACGTAAGGTAGAATGTAAGAAACATTATTGGATAAGTAGGCAGAAATTACAACAGATACTGTTTTTAAAATACAGACCAAATTCTTGAATGTTATAAATTGGCTGAACAGTAACTCAGAGCTTCTATATAAAAATGCTTTAGGCGACAACTAGAAAAAACTCTAAAATTTATTTTAAATAGCACTCATTATAAGGACCGTTATAGTTTGGGAGAGATTGACAGTAAGTCCTTGCCTATTACAGGTCATCATTTCATCCTACCAGAGCTATATGCCTCTTCCAGTTGCTGTGAATCCTCAGAATTGAAAGGAATCCATGTCTCCTTAGAATCTATTATCTTACAGTAAAACCAATGAGGAGAAACTGGTTCGTACAAACTGCCAGCATCCATGTCTATTAGCTCAAAGGAACTACATGAGTTTGGTGATGGAGATGGATCTGACTGGGACAACTGTTCCTGGAGTGATTCCACTGATGACATTTCTTTCTCTAAAAGACAAAAGAAAACTATCAGAAAAAAATGTTTTTCCTTCTGTTAACAGTGTAATTGTTCACACACACCAAACTGGTCACTTTAAGGAGTCGTTTCTGAAAACAAAGAAGTCTAAGGGGGCTATACAACTTAAAATTAAAATAAAATAACAGCTGGATTTTCGGGGGATGGAAGAGAGGCTTAAAAATGCTTTTTATTGTTAGACCAACTGCTTTGCAATGATCTCCAATTCTCTCAGAAAACTGCATGGTTTCAATCAAACAAAACCAGACAGACTCACAAGAAACACGTGGTCGAAATTTTGATTGCAAAAAAAACGTTTTACCCCAATTTCCAATCCAAGTCTAGTGCCAAAGGCAAAAATATTTACTCCAACTAAATGTCTTATTAACGCCTGGTTTTAGGCTCCAGGCCCATCATTACACATTTACATGACAACTGGAATCTTGCAGTCTTGAAAATAAATGTATTCACTTAAGAACCAGTCACTTTTTATCGATCTTTGAAGGGTGCTTAATTAGAGACTAGGGTACAAATTCTGAAAACACGAACCATCGCTTGGGGCCACTGCGCGCACGCACGCACCCCCTCGCATCATCCAGTTGTCAGGTGAAAAGTTAACAAGTGACCTCAAAAGCCCCCTTCCATCACGGAAGACTCTGACCTGTGTTTCTATCCCCTTAACACTCGACAGAGACTAACACTGCAGACATCAAAGATGAACCCAGGCTCCTCCGAGGGGAAAGGGCAAGATCATCGCTGTCTCATCACCGGGGCGCAGCAGGACCGCAAACATCGGGCCTCCAGGACTCAGCGGAAGCTCTCCAGGCTTTCGCTACTTTATCTTCTTTCCCAGCACGAATTTTCCTCCGCCACCTTGCATGTCCCTTCTCCCCGCGACCCCGAGCCTTCTGCATCCCAACTCTGGGACCTCGCGGCTCGCGGACACGTCTCTTCGTCCGGCCTCCAGCCCCGCAGAGAGGAGCGGAGCCAGATGAAACGCGGTAAATTCCCGGTGCTTCTGGGCGCAATCGATAATAGAGGGGCCCTTCCCTGGAACCGGGGTCACTCCTACCCCGCCGGGGCTGTTCCTCCCAAACCCGCCCTTTCCTGCCCGGGGCAACGCGTCCTCCTCCGCCCTGGCATCTCCATCCCGCAGCGCCCCCAACCCTCCCCGCGGCCGGGCCCCTCGGCCCAGCCGCCGCCCCCAACGCGCCGTCCCGGACTCACCTGGAAGCCCCGCAGCCTTTCACGCTCTCCGGCCCTCGCAGAGAGGGGCACGACATGTCCCCGCGGAGGCCTTCCCCCCGAGCCCAGGCGGGGCGAAGCAGAGCAGGGCGGAGCTGCGGCCCCGCCGGGCTTGCGCCCAACTCGGGGCTCCACCGCGCTCCCGGCGGGCCGGGCTGCCGAGAGCAAAGGTGAGATGAAGGAAACCGGGGCGTGGAAGCGACGGCTGGGGCGCGGAGCCCGTAGGAGCCCTGGCAGGAAGTGTCGCGAGAGGTGGAGGGAATCGCGCGAGATGTGTTCCTCCGAGCAGGCCGGAGGCTGGAGCGCTGGGCGGACAGGTGGTGGTGCGGCATGCCCTCCGCGCAGAGCCGAAGTGCGGTATCTCGGTGTGAGGCCAGGGGTCATTAGAAGGCAGGGATGGGGAATGAGACCTTACAGGTGGGGAGCATTTCAAATTTCAGTGAAAGCAAGAATGTTTAAGATGAGCCAGCCCAGCCTCCTCACTTCATAGATGGGGAAACAGGCCTCCTGACCCCGTGGCTAACTCTACTGATGGGCGGGGATGGTGCAGGCATCCGCGAGGACGCGGGGAGGCCCACGGCCCTGGTGAGAAGTAGGACCGGGCGCTAGCAGCAGCTGCGTCTATCCAGACCTCCACTTTTGGGTGCTGATAACCGATACCGTTGATAATTGCAAGGAAAAAAACGTCGTTTTGAGGGCCTTGCCCCCTCTCCCATGCGTTGATTCGTTTTTCGAGGCTGCCAAAAAGATATCTCTAAAAGATGTAGAAGTGAGCTTGACAGGGTTCAAAAAGCACAAAGTAGGTTGGAGATGAGGTATTTTTGTCCAAACGAAAGGACACAGTGGAGGTGAAGAGTGTAAACGAATTTCCCAAGTAGTAGCCCTGCCCACATCTCTGGAGTATTTCGTTTTCTGGAAGACTTCAGTCCCTTTGGGTATGCAATAAAATACTTTATAATTTCTAACTAGATTATAGGGCAAGGGTTCAGGGAATGTTTTTCAGTTTTTTATTTCTTCAGAAGCGGAGAAAAAAAAGAAGCTGAAAGAGGGGATTTTTGTAACACATTAATTCTCTTACAGTTTAACAGCCACACACAAATATCCACAAATTTACTTACACCTTCTCAAATGTGTAACACCTGGGTAGCTTCTGTTCTCTACAGAGATGAAGCAAGCCGGGACTGTGTCCTCGTCTCTAGAATGCTGTCTGATGACTAGCTAATATAACTAATAATAGTAGCTGCTTTTACTGAGTTCTTACTGGGTTGTTCTAGGCACAATGGTAAGCATTTCACAAGTAGCATCCCATTTAATCCTCATAGCAACCTGATGAAGTAGGTTATCCCTATTTGCGGTAGAGTGACTCACCCAAAGTCATACAGACTACCAGCAGGAGATGGAGCCAAAATTAGAAACACAGGGTCTGTCTTCAGATCCTGCAGGTAACTTACCTAGAACTGAAGTCAGTCAAGTGACAGAACCAGAACTTGAATTTAGGTCCTTTTTCTCCAAATCCCTCTTGCAGCCTCTATACCAGATTCTCTGATTTTTTTTTTTTTTTTTTTTTGGTCTTAGGACACTTTATACTCTAATTATTGAGGACCCTAAATTGTTGTTTATTTAGGTTGTATCTATCACCATTTACTGTTTGTGTTACTATTTATCGATCACTATTTATTAGCTCTTAAAACTGAGAAATTTAAGCACTTAATTCATTTAAAAATAAGAAAAACCCGTTTCATGTAAATAAACATTTTTATGGAAAAATAACTATTT
Organism: Camelus bactrianus; assembly: GCF_048773025.1. NCBI lineage: Eukaryota > Metazoa > Chordata > Mammalia > Artiodactyla > Camelidae > Camelus > Camelus bactrianus. The sequence continues at coordinate 29,770,734 of NC_133564.1, read as the reverse complement.
GCCAAAATAAATTTTTTTTAAATCAGAGAAAAGAATGATACTGCTTTACATTTTTGTAAAGTTGTTTAATGCCTGACTTAGAAAACCGTTGGATTCCCATATTTGCCTCTGCTGTCAATCTGTTACAATTTTAGTTTTGGCTGAAGTAAAAGAAGAAAACCCAGCCTCACTCAGCTATGTAGTTGAAGAAAGGTGTCTTTTAATAGCCTTTTCAGATAATTGTGGATATTCTTTTTAATATTACCCTAACATTCAACAAATGGTAGCTTCTTCAAAGTGAGTTGCAGTGTGGAATCTGAGAACATACCAGTGAATTTTTTGAACTCTGATACATTAAAACCCATTGGTCTGTCCTGCACTTTGAACGGACCTTTCACCCATGTGTGATTTATGACATCATGCACTGGTCATTTGGAAAACAGTTCACTGAGCTATGCAGTGTTCCAAATGTTAATTAACACATTTCATTTTATATACGTATGTTTAAAAACTACCACCAATCTCATTAGAAAAGTCATTTTTAGGTATTGGGAAGCTGTCAAGCTCATAGCAGATAAAGATTTTCCAAAGTTCTTTTTTTTTTTTTAATTGAAGTGAAAAATTCTTTCTTTAAAGTTCTGATTGCATCATTGGCAACAAATAGTCTCAGTTGTTTTCCTTGAAGTGACAAGCTCAGTGTTTTCGAGAGTTCTGTCAAATACCTAAATCTGAATAGCCATAGTTTGCCATGTGTACTTCCAAATAAAAATGATGTTCCACAGAAAAAGAGTAGCTAGCTCAGTTACCAAGTCAAATAATGTCATGTGCTTTTTCCTCAAGAGACCAGCTGCAATATTGTGATTTACAGGAAAATATGTATTTGGTCATTCAAATGAGTATATATTAATCCCCCAATTCCTAGTTCACAGCTTCCAAGACCCTTGGCATTTCCTGAGCAGGAAAAAAATTTGTAGCAGTGGGATATTTGGTGTCTTGTCCTCTGTTCCTGAAAACACTTCAAGGAAAGTGACTTTCGGATCCCACCCAAGGATGGGGGCTGCTTGCCAGGAGAAGCGACCGTGTGGTTAGAGGGTGGGCACTTTCAGCCTCAACCCCCAGCCTCTGGGGAGGGGGGCAGGGCTGGAGGGTGAATCAATTGCCAGCAGCCAATGACTTAATCAACCATGCCTTTGTAATGAAGCCTCTTTAAAAACCCAAAGCCCAGGGTTCCGAGAGCTTCCAGGTTGGGGAACACGTGGGGACCGGGCAGAGTGGTACACCTGGAGAGGGTACACCTGGCACGGAAACTCCACCCCTTCCCCTGTGTCATGCACCACGTATCTTTTCATCAGGCTCGTTTTTTTGTTTGTTTGTTTGTATCCTTTAATATCCTTTTACAATTAGCCAGTAATTAGTAAATAAGTGGGTTTTCCTGAGTCCTGTGAGCTGTTCTAACAAATTAATTGAAGCTGAGGAGGAGGAAGTCGTGGGAATCTCTCATTTACAGTCGGTCTAAAGCGGAGGGTGGTCCTGTGGGACTGAGCCCTTTACCTGTGAAATCTGATTCTGTCTCCCGTAGACAGTGTCAGAATTAAACTGCATTCTCCATACACTGCTGGCTTCTAGGAATTGCTTAGTGGTGTGGGGAAGCCTCCACACACACGTTGGAACTGGTCCAGGAACCCCTTCTCACCAGCGTACTTCAGTATGCAGAACTGTTTTAATGCATACTAACCATTTTGTTACACAGAATTTGAAAAAGGTGTGAACTGAAGGGTTAAGAGTTAATAAAGTTAATAATTTTTTTTCATTCTTCATGAAGCACATTCTTAAGTGAAATTGGCACAATTTTTATTACGAATGCATGGCAGTGGAAAATACAATGACCAGTTTGTTTCCACTGCCCTAACCAGTTTGTTTCCACTACCCTAATTCCTGGTAAGGTGCCAGCAATTTTACCCACCATTGCTTTTGCGTCAACAGTGCAAATATCAACAACACAGTGAAAAAAGGCAAATCACGTCCTAGTTATTGTTAAGAAAATAGTTTTGACCTTGTGACCCCTGAAGGGGTGTCTAAGTAAAGAGTCCCAGCGTCCTCGGACCGCCCTTTGAGAACTACAACAATTAAATGTACCCAATCTGGGGCTTGGAAAACGAAAGTAATGAATAACACAACACCTACCCTGAAGTTCAGTCTCACTAGGACAGACAAGCAGGTAGAAAAATACACCTTGCTGAGTGCTGTAATAGAGACGGAGACCAGACACACTGATGGAAAAGGGGCTAGTCACACGTCCAGGCACACTCCCAGAAATTCTCATTCAGTGGGTCTTTGGAAGGATTCAGAATTTGTATTTTAAACAAGCCCTGCAGATGATTTAGATGCAGACAGGTTTGAGATTCATGCTTTAAGAAACACTGCCTTTTCAGAAATTGACACAACACTGTAAACTGATAATACAATAAAAGAAAGAAAGAAAGAAAAACACTGCTTTAAAAACAAGTGTAAATTCTAGGTTTCCAAGAAGGCCCAGTAGGTAGGTAGTTTCAGAAAGACACTATCTTATGGTACCTCTCAAAAAAACCACCAATTTCACTGGCTATTGTTGCAGTCATCTATCAAGTCATTTACCAGAAAAGGCTTAAAGGTAAGATCTGAAACAAAGTCTACTTTTCCTCTTTCAATTCTCTAGTGTAGGAGGCAGCAAACCTTTTTTCTGCAAAGAGCCAGATAAATATTTTAGGCTGCGTGGGCTGTAAGGTTTCTGAGACATCATCAGATCTGTTGTAGCACAAAAGCAGCCAGAGACAGTAGGTAAACCCATGCATGTGGCTGTGTCCCAATAAAACTTTATTTACAAAAACAGACAGTGGGTTCAATTTGGTCTCTGGTGGTAGTTTGCTGACTCCGTGATCTGGTGCAAAAGATAATGCTAATGGCCAGTAAGTTGCCTCAAGAGCAAAAGCAAGAGTCCAAGAGTCATGAAACAACTGGATTTCATATCCGAAGTCAGAATAATTGTTAGGCATCAATTTTGAATTCCTATTTCTTTCCAGAATAAGCCATCTTCCAATATTCAAAAAGTATGAGAACCTAACAAGGCATTTGATGCTATGAGGATACATAGTTTTTAGAGGCGGAAGTTCTCAGTCCCTGGTGGACACCTAGCCATCAAAAAGTTGGGAAAACTCCTCAATTGTCTCTGATGCTCTGACTATAAAATAACAAGGCCTCAGGCTGTGACAGTGATTCTCATGCTCTGATGACTTGGAAAGTATGCTAAGCAGATTCATTAAAATGTCGATTTTCAGGTCCAAACCCAGAGATACTTAATCAGAGGGGTTACGAATCTACATTAAAATTTTTTTTAATCACTGGAAAATGAATCTACATTTTAATCAAGAACATACAGGCAGAGGCTATGTGGCAGGGTGCTTTAATCAGCGAATAGAAGACCTCAGCTGTAATTTCGGCTGTACTACTTACTGACATTGTTTATAAAATAAGAATGTTAGAACTTGAAAGAACAAGTGTGATGTTCTTTTCTAGCCCAAAGTTGGTGATTTTTATAAGTTCATAAACCATTCATGAAAACACAGTTTATTACTTTATACCCACAAATGAATAGTTCCTGCCTTCAACTTGAATAACCTTTTTTTTTTTTAAACTTTGAGGAAAGTGATTTATACTTTCCTTACGATGTCTCTGTCTTCAGTGAGGACTGTTTTGAGCTGACAACCTGATAACTTCAGTTGAAGCTATGCAGCACGGTGACTCACCTCAGGCACCTGGAAGTTTCCATCAAGCCAAGGTTTCCTCTTGGCTAATGCAAATGTAAAATGTAACAATTTTAGGAAACAACAGTAGAAAATCTTCAGGAACTGGGGGTAAGCAAGGAGTACCTAGGGACTTGACACCAAATGTCCAGTCCTTAAAAGGGACAAATGATAAATAGGATTTGATCAAAATTTAAAACTTTTGCTCTTTGAAAAACTCTGCTAAGAGGATGAAAAGACAATTTCTTCTGTACAGCACGGGGAACTATATTCAATACCTTATAGTAACCTTTTATGAAAAAGAATATGAAAATGAATATATGTAGGTATACGTATGAATGAAACATTATGTTGTACACCAGAAATTAACCCATTGTAACTGACTACACTTCAATTAAAAAAAAAAAAAAAAGAAAGAAAAGAGGATGAAAAGACAAGCTACACACTAGGATGAAATATCTGCAAACCACATATCTGGCAAAAGACTAGTATCTAGAAAACACACAGGATTCTCAAAACTCAACAGTAAAAAGACAAACAATGGAGCCCAAATTTGGTTTCAATACCAGTCTTCAATAAGCAGGACCAGAGCTTCCTGAAGAAATAACTGATCCGAGGACTAGAACAGGAAATGTGTACAAGATGAGCCTGGAGAACCGTGTGGTGCTGGAAAGCAAAGAAGTCTCCAAAAAACAAACAAAAAGCTACAGACAATGATGGGGGTATGGCAAAAGGACACAGCTAAAGGAGCTCCAAATAGCCACCAAAGGCAATCATTCTGAGCAACAAAATAAACAAGGTAGTGTTAGATCATAACGCAAAAACAAAATAAATGTCTATGGGTCCTTCCTGACTTAAGTGACCGATTAAACAAACAAATGGGAGAGAATGAACAAATCTACCTTGCAGGGAAATTGTAAATAATTTTTGTAGATGAACACCCTCAAGGAAGTGGAGGATTAATTCCCCACTCCGTACGTGTGGAGTTGCATACAGGGATTTCCTTCCAAAGAGTACAGGATCAAAAGGTTGGGGGAAGTCCCTTCACAGTGGAGAAACCTGACAAACACTACACCAGCCAGGTGACCTCGGTTAACATCAGCAGTAGAAGCTGTGCTGGTGGTGTATACATTGAATATATGATGAGAAAGGGCACTTACCTCTGTGGTCTTCCTCCCCAAACCCCACAGCCCCAGTGTAACTGTGAGAAAAACATCAGACAAATCCAGTTGAGGGGCATTCTACAAAACAGCTGACTCACTCCTCAGGACTATGAAAGTCATCAAAAACAAGGAAAGTCTGAGAAACTATCACAGCCAAGAGGCTCCTCAGATGTGATGACTAAATGTAATACGGTATCCTGAACGGACTCCTGGAAGAGAGAGAGAGTGTTAGATAAAAACAAAGGAAACCGGAATAAAGTATGGACTTTAGTCAATGAGAGTGTATCAATATTGATCCATTAATTGTGACAAATGTACAACACGAAGATGTTGATAACAGGGGGTGGGGTGTATGGGAACTCTGTAGTATCATCACAGCTTTTTCTGTAAATCTAAACTGTTCTAAAGTAAGTTTATTAAAATAAACCCAGTTAGAATATGAGCAAATGACATGCGCAGACATTTCACAGAAGAGAATATACAGATGTCAAATAAGCACATGAAAAGATGTTCAACACTATTAACCATTAAGGAAATGCAAATTCAAGCACAATGAGATACCACCACACACCTGTCAGAATGGTTAAAATAAAAAAACAGTGACAACACCAAATACTGGCAAGGATGCAGAGAAACTCATACATTGCTGCTGGGAATGTAAAATGGCACGGCTACTCTAGAAAAGTTTGGTAGTTTCCTAAAAAAATTAAACCTGCAAGTATCATATGACCCAGCACTGCACTCCTGGGCATTTATCCCAAAGAAATGAAAACCATATCCACACAAAAACCTGTACATGAATGTACATAATAGCAGCTTTATTCATAACAGCCCCAAATTAGAAACAACCCAGATGTCTGTCAGCAGGGGAATGGCTGAACACACTGCAGTACGTCCATATCACAGACCACTACTTAGCAATAAAAAGGAACTACTGATACAGGAAACAACTTGGATGAGTGTCAAGAGAATTACGCTAACTGAAAAAAAAACAAAACCAATCTCTAAGGCTGTATACTATACAATTCCACTTACAAAACATTCTCAAAACGACAAAATTTAGAAATGGAGAACAGATTAGTGGTTGCCAAGGGTTTGGTGCGGTGGGGAAGGAGGAGCAGGCGTGGCTGTGAAAGGTCAACAGGAGGAACAGCTGTGGTAGATGGAATTGCTCTGTATCTTGATCGCATCAATGTCAATATCCCGGTGGTGACAGCACAGTAAAGTTTTGCAAGATGTTACCATTGGGGGAAACTGGGTAAAGGGTACAGGACAGTTCTGCATTATTTCAGGAAACTGCATGTGAATTTACAATTATCTCAAAATAAAACCTTTAATTTAAAAAATACAATATAGTTGGCACTCCTATCTGTGGATTTCACATCCACAGATTCAACCAATCATGGATTGACAATATTTGGGGGGGGGGGACCTCCAGAAAGTTCCAAAAAGCAAAACTTGAATTTGCCACACACCTGGCAACTATATACTTAGTATTTACATTGTATGTACAACTATTTACATAGTATTTACATTGTATTAGGTATTACAACTAATCTAGAGATGACTTAAAGTATACAGAAGGATGTGCAGAGGTTATATGCAAATACACCATTTTATATAAGGGACTTGAACATCCATAGATTTTGGTATCTCCAAGGGGTGGGGGGATCCTGGAACCAATCCCCCACGGATACTGACAGATGACTGTACTCCCAGTTATTTTGAATTTCAGAAAAACAATCATTTTTAGCATCATTATATCCCATGCAATGGAACACACTGGAACACATTTGGAACACACTGGTACTAAAAGATGATTTGTTGTTTCTCTGAAATTCCAATGTAACTGAGAGTCCTGTATTTTACCTGGCAATACTGCTCTTGGCATTTACTTACCAAGATAAAGTTATGATTTGCAAAATAAAAGAACATTTAAGGGTTGGCTAAGAGAAAATATGCCCTGATCTCAGAAACCCCTAAATCCTCCCTCTCAGCAGCTGGCCTCTCCTCTGCCTCACTTTTTATTACAACAAATGTGCTACTGCCCACCAGTCCTGGTGAGAAAAGCCACGCAGTTTTCACAAAGGAGTGAAAAGTACCCAGATAACCCTCCCTTCCCAATCCCAGACTTAAAATAGTATCTCCTTCAAGACAGATTATGATAAAAAAGAAAATTAAACAGAATAGTCAGGAAGCATTTTCTAGAAACAACTTTGGGTCTCCAGTACAGTAACACTGTAAAAAAAAAAAAAAAACCACAACCAAGAACTAATAGATATCTGAAAAATATCTCTAACATGATAAAGATGGAGATCAAACAAGAAAGAAAAAAAGCAACTTCAGAGAAAATGCATTGTGCAGGAAGAAAATACCAAGAAATTATTACTATCCTCAGAGATATAAAATGCTACAATCACAAGCAAGAGCAGAATTCCATAGAGAACACAGAGAGCAAAAAATTAAAAATTAAACAGAAATTAAAAATATAACAGAAGAAATGTAAAACTCAAAAAGAGGTGGAAGATAAAGTGAGTAAATCTCCCACAAAGTAGGGCAAAAAGGCAAAAAATAAAAAGAGAAAAGATTAAGTTGATCAGTCTAAGGGTTCTGTTAACAGAAACAGCAGCAATCCCAAGATGTCATAGAGATTATTAGGGCAGCAGAGCGGGAAACGAACAAGGAACAAGAAGCTGTTATAGGACGTAAGAGCAGGAGGTTCCAGAATGAAATGTGCCAAGCAAAATGGACAAAAACAGACCCACACCAACACTAGACTGTTGGGAAATTTCAGAACAGAGGGGACAAAAAATATCTTAAAGGCTCCTAAAGAGAAAAGCCAAGTTTTAGACAAAGGATCATGAAAACACATTTTCCAATATCCAGGATGTAAAAAAATTATTTCCTATGCACCCTTTTTCAGGGAGTTGCTGGAGAAAACACGCTACCAAAATGAGGGAATAAACTAAGAAAGAGAAAGACGCAGGCTACAGAAAAAAGGAAATTAGCAGAAGAGGTGGAGAGGACCCCCAGGACGAGCAGAAGGCTCCAGAATGAAAGGGCGCTCCTCTCCAGTCAGAAGACTCCGGGATAGACTTCTTCAAGAGTCTGAAGTTGATCAAATATGTCTGGGCATCTTAAGAGAAGACTTAGACAAATGATAGAGGATTTGAGGTCAAATTAGTCATAAGTACATAAGCAAACAAAACAAATCAGACAAATGATTCTTCCAGGGAAAACAAGGGGTTGTTCAGAGGAGGAAAAGCAACCACAGTTTACTACATGACTGAGCTCTGGTTAGCGTCTACACAGTCATAAGAAAGTACAACAGAATTACTGTGTAACTGGACTGAGAAGTTGGAGGGATGGGGACTGAGATGTGTGTAAGGTAGAGACCAAGAAAGAGACCTAACCTTCATCCTCTGTAATAGAAAATCAGTAGAAATCCCCTAAAATTGATAAACCAAGAAGAAGCAATACAATTGTGCTATTAAAAAATATGGAGATAATTTTTCTAAAAAACAATTGATGATGGTTACTTTTGTAGAAGGAAAAATGGGAGTGGGAACAGAAGCATGAATGCTCCTTTGTGCAGAATTGACTTTCCCCTAAACACCTAACTTCCATAAAATTGAGTCTTTAAATTCATAACTTTCTTAAAAAGAAAAAAGATGAAAAACTCCAGTCTCAACTATCCATCCTCCAAAAAACCTTTTTTATGTCAATTTAATACATTCTTCAACTTAAAAAAAAAATCTGCCTATCTTTAACAGTATTACATTAACCAACTAAAAACCTATTTTCAGAACCCTATTCGTCAAAGCATTTAAAAGAATTCCCCACCAACCATGTGGAGACCAGCATAGCTCACCCCACGAATACTTCATTAGGGTCTATTTGTCTATTTGTACTGGCATTTATGTTTGGAATAATAGTGGCTTATTATAAAGAAGACAGCTGTGTTTAACATGCTAGGTCTGGATAACTTCACTCAAGATTTTGACAAAAATTATCCCCCAAGTGATATAAATTTAGACACTTTTTAAAGTCCAGATGTGAAATACCAAGAAAAATTTGAATTTAGCCTGGAGTCAATACTAAGTCAAAAAAAACCAAATCCACAAAACATAAGTACTATTTTCCTTCTGAAGTTCACTATATTTTCTGGAACAGGTTCCCCATTGAATTTTCCTTTCTTTGATATTGGCATTTGGAATCATTCTATCATGGTTTGCAACTCTAAGTTTGTGCTTATCCTGAATATCTTATTATAATTAAAAAATGTAAATCCAGAAGCAATAGCCTTTCCTTACAGAAGAATTCCAGTTAATGAAGGTAGAGGGAATGAGAGAAACAGGAAGTCACCGCTGGAACACCACAGCCGTAGCTGCCATGAGCAAGGTCTGCCAGTGGATGTGAAAATGAGTGAGGCAAGGTTTCAGCAGAAACAAGACATTTGCATAGCTCAAACATCTCCAGCAAATATTTAGTCACTACAAAGTGAAACACAGTAAGTTTACAGCAGGGAATCCTAGCGGCGGTTAAGGTTAACAACACCAGAAGTACATTACCGCATCAGGTGTCATGCTAAACTGTCACAGATTGGAGGCCACTATGATGACATGGCAGCTAAATCCAAGGCAGGATCCTGAATTGGATCCTGAAACAGTGAAAGGACATTACTGAAAAGACTAAGAAAATCTCTACTTTCAAAATTCTCTACTTTAGCTAATGGTATTATATCGAAGCTAATTTCTTAATTTGACAAATGTTCTATAGTTATGTAAGACGGTAACAAAAGGAGACGGTGAGAGTATACAGAAGCTGTTTTTACAACTCTTCAGGTCTAAAATTACCTCAAAGTTTAAAAAAAACTGTTAACATTCACACACGTATATGTATATATGTGTATAATGTACGACTTTATATAAATCAAGACTTCAGGGAAATTGGTACCTTGGGCACTCAGTTAAAGAGTAGCGTTCTCTCCTGAATTATCTCACTGTCTCACTAGTTTTGTATTAACTTAGCTCTGAGATTCTTCCCCTTCTAAATTTTCAGATAAACTTTGAAATTTTCATAGAAAAGCCTTTTTTTTAACATTCCTATAGTAGGCCAAAAACTAAAAATCCTAGAATAAAATTGTCACCGTATTATCTCATAAAATCACTCATACCAACACAAAAGACCCGGCCAATATTCATACTCTATTTCTTCTTATCACATAATATGTTTGCATTGGTGAGGAGAGGAGATGGCTGATAGATTTATTATCTTATTAATAGGCTTGGCAGTCAAGAAAGAAAATGATCATTTGGATATCTTATTAAGAAATGGTGGCTTTTCCAATAATAGATACTGTATACTGGGACTCACTTCAGATGTAAAACGTTATGTACCTCTCTTCTATGTGATAGCACAGGGCTGCCCACGCAAATCCAGCTAAGACCCTTTCAATATCCTTCCTTCAGTCTGGCTCTAAAGTGACTATTACTAGTGGTGGTAAACATCTTTTTTATAAAACAAGCAATACTGTCCATGCAACTTATTCTAGAGAAATAAAGATTAAAAAATCTTCCTTTAACAGAACACAATAATTTCCCATCTAGCTATGGCTGATTCATTCCCTGAGCATGAATCCTCTTCCTCCCTCACTGTTTCTGCTATAAACTGAGCTGAAATCTGCTCATAGGAGTCCTGATGGTGAAGCTAATATTTCAGATGGAGGAACAGCATTCCCAAATGGTCATGTTTATTACTTTTGTGGTTATGATTTCTACTCACTGTGGCATTTTATTTTTCATCTGTGTTTATCATGTTGCTCAGTATGGAAGCAGCAGTAATGAAAAGATAATTGGGGGAGGGGGAGGTTAAATGAATCTTTACCCAAATACAATTTAAGAAGCAAAAAAGAAAATGGCCACATTTTCATTCCTGTGCCCATGCCTTTTCCAAATTAACCTTCCAATATTCACATAAAAAGTAGACGTGGTAAAACTCTAACCTAACGATCTGTACCAAAAAGGAGACAATCTTCCTTGGGAACTCACTACACACTGCATTATATTCAAGTGGTGAAAAGATATAAATTCATCCAGAATTGCCTACTGTCAATATAGTTTCTTGAATAATTATATTCACATATTACTACAAAATGTACCAAGAAGTAGAGAATAATACTATACTTCTGAACTGCAAATAACAAAACAAAACAGAGGTCCAAGAAGGCTGGAGTCCAAGCTATAATTTACACATGAAGTACACGTTGAAAGCAGTCACAACGTACAAAAATGCGACAGAGTAATCCAGATGTTTAAAAAAACAGCCTGTTAGTCTCAGATAATATCCAGTCTTATCTGGTAGGTTTCTGGTAAGCCTGTTACATAAAGTGTATTTCCCTCCTGCTGGTAAGAAGCAGCTTGCCGACACACATACATTTCTAAAGGGTACGCCTACCTGACAAAATCAGTAACTCCATAGCTTCCTATTACATTCATTGGTCTGAAAACTCTAAACAACTCATAACCAAAATGTTCTTCCAAGTCCTTTACCAGTTTTTCAAGTTTTAAATCAAAGGGAAGTTGGAATGTATTGCTTCTTGTCGTCAACAGGCATTTCAGTAAGAGGGTAATTAACCAAAATCAAGAGTTCTTTGGTCAAGTTAGTAACAGGCTTCCCCTTTGTTCTAAATCCTTTCATAATCCCTTTTTTTCCAATTTTTCCAGTATGGCCTGGATTTTGCAAACAGCCTCTTTCCTGGCCTGCCGGACAGAGTCCTGGCCCCCAGTTTCAACTGAATCCAGTTCCAAAAGTTCCTTGGTTAGCATTTCTTCCAGAAGCCAGTATGCTTTGTCTGTCTTTTTTCCTACGAACTCTTCCACTTCTTGCTCAAGATACTGGACCTTCTCCAGCACGTGTATGATTTTTTTAATACTTGGGGGAGTCCCCTCATCTGAAGATAAACACTCTTCAGGAAGATTATTGCTTTGATCTTGACTGCTGGGATGTTCGCTGGAGGCGCTACCATACAGCTGAGGCGCAGCGCTGTACTGGACCTGGGAATCCAGGAGTTCTGAGTTATCACTGTTCGCTGTTCCCGAGGACTCGTACTGATGGACCCCGCAAGGAAAGCTGTGCCGGTTCATGCCTTGATCTGATTGGCTATAGGGATACGAGGAGTCCTTGAGTGGGGGGCAAAGAAGGGGGGAAAGCTGTTTTAACAGGAATCCATCAACATCAGATGTGTTAGCCCCCATCTTTCACCTGACTAGGAAGGTACGTGGAAAGATTCCCCACCAATGAAACTGGACAGCCCTCCTTAATTATCTAAGAAAAACACAGCCCTAAAAAGATAAAAGGCGGCTCACACAACACCTCTGTGTGGCCCGCTGCTGTCTATGGCTGGGTACCCTGATAAACTCCTTTTTATTCTATTAAAAAAAGAGGGAAAAAAAGACGAAAGGCAGAGAATTCCTGAGAAGAAAGGCTGGCATCTACCCTCAGGCAGGTCATCCTCAGGGCCACCTCGCAATCTGTCTAGCGACTTAATAAATAGGAATTAGACAGTTTCTCCTCTAAAGAGATAAAACCTTAAGACGAATCTTGAAAAGGAACTTAGCGACAAGCAAATGATGTTCAAGTCTATGGTTTAATTAAACCATGCAATTTCACATTGGTTTTGTCTTCTGTCCGGAGACTGAGGTAAGAAAATCCAATTTTTGATTTTGTTTAACATTCAGCTAGTATTACAACAAGCAGTAAATCAGCATTTTTCCATCTTTCAAAAAAAGGATGTGAACCTAAAACTGCTGTAAAAAAAAAAAAATCTATTAAAAAAAAAATGGTGGGGGGAACCAGGATGGGTAAAGCTATAGGCAGTAGCCACCAACTTTTTGCGATCGGTCCCCATTTAACACAAACCAATGCAAAGAAGTTCCATGTTGTGCTGTCTTAATTTTCCAAACATCAAAAGAACAACGTTTAGAAGGCCCCCTACCTTGGGCAGCGGGGGTGGTGGGGACGGAGGGGGCTGAGGAGAGCCACTGCTGGGCCATGATGAAGTGCTCTCGCTCAGGTAGAGGTTCCCAGGTGGTGCTGAGGGCGCAGCTGAAGGCCAGGGGTAACGGGTGCCCATTCCGTAAGTACCGGGAGGAGCCCATGAGTCCTCCTGAGGTCGTACAGTCGGTCCTGGTTGTGGAACACTACGGTTACCATCCCCATAAGGATAATGGGGAATGCTCATTCCAGGGTTCTGGATTGAGAGGAAGGAAATTTGCTGGTCATTGCTAAAACACACTTGAATCAAGTAACGACAAGATTCCAGTATAAACATGAGATGCTTAATGGTATATTTTAGCTACCACTGGGCTAAACTGTAGCATCTCTAATCTGTTGCAATAATTTCTCCAAGCCTAAAACAGCCTGGTTCCAAGGATACCAGGGGCAGAGTTAGTGACAATCAAGTTCAGAAGGAACAGGGCCTACACTTCAGTGGCTGAAGCATAACGTAAGTCTGTCCCAAAGATACTGTAAATAAATGGACCAATATGCTACAAGGAAGCACAAATAAAGATATATTCGAACTCCCCTTGAAGAAAAGAAAAATAAACATGGTATCATTCATAGAATGTTAAAAAGTGTAAACCTGACCTCCTGAAGTGAACAGAGAAATAAATCCAGTACCATTCATTAATATTAAAAAACAAAAACACAGCAGAAAAAAGCTCACCTGTGAAGCAGGATATCCGGGAACCTGCCCCCTAAGAGGGGGTGCTTCAGTCTGGCAGTCCTGCTGGGGGTACATCCAACGAGAGACTGGGGCTGGGCTGTTGCCAGGTGAACGGTAAGTGCTTGGAACCTCTGTGGAGTAACTGGTCTGAGCATACCCAGGTGTGTAATAAGCCCCAGAGTACGAGGCGGTATTTGTCCCGGGGCCAGGGGGGTATGGCGGGCCATATGCTCCGTTTGTATAAGAATTCAAATTCTAAAAAAGCAAAGTTGAGGGGAAAAAAGACAAATGAGTGGAAGAGCTGAAACACCCTGACTTAATACCCAACTCTGAAAACTTTGGGAAGAAAGGAGACCAGTAACTAGTGAAAATATCGATCTTTGAGGTGTTCTTTCTTGTATTATAATCATACACATACACTAAACTCAGACCACCACTGCACAGTCTATGTCATAACAAAGGGAGGGTATATTGTGATGCACGACGAAGTAATGGCCTCAGAGCAGCGCTTCTCCACCACTTCCATCAGTGCACCTAGCAGTTACCTCTGACAGCAGGGAACTTGTCCCACAAACCGGAGGCGGGAATTTTGGGAAACGTGGGAGAAGGGCTAGAGAAAGAAACACATAAGCATGACAGAACAGTAAGAAAAAAAGACCACAGAGATGGACCCAGCCCTGCCACAGGCTTTGCATTTACCCTCCCTGAGCTTTAGTTTCTCCAGCAGGAAAATGGAGACCATGAACTTATCTTGCAGGGTTACTGTAAAAATTAAGTGAGATGAGAGAAATACAATGCTTAGTACAGTGTCTGGCACACAGTATGCTCAATGATTGGGAATTATTTATAATATTGTTGTTAGTATTATGATGCCAAGGTCAGGAAGCGAAACCAGATCTGACCCCAAGCCCAAGTTCTGAGCACCATCCCACTCTGCTTCCCAGATAATAACAGCACACAGAGGCAAATTCCTCATACATTGCTTACTGCAGTTTTAAATCACCTTTCCACCTAGAACCCTCAGTTCAGTAATCTAAACAAGATTAAAGCTAAACTCTAAGTGACTACTTTAATGTATTAATTTGTACTTTACCTTTTTAAAATGGTAAAAACATAGAATCAATTTCTCTAGTACTCATCCTTCTAAGACTAGATAATCCATCTTATTTTAGGTAGAAGAATAAGAAAAGAGCCCTGTGATATTAACTAGACTTACTGTGGTGATCATGTCACAATGTACACAGATACTGAATCATTACATGTATACTCTGAAACTAATGTCATATGTCAATTATACCTCAATTAAAAAAGAAATCTGCTTTCTAAAGCTGTTAATGACTGAAGAAGATGAAATTCAAATTTGATTCCTGATCTAACACATCAAATAGAGGGACAGATCAAAGTGGGAGGGAGGGCATTAGTTCTGCGGGAAATAACTTAAATTCTCAGCCATACCTTTATGGCAAGAAGATAGAAGACAGGCTACTCCCACCAAAGAATTCCTGCAGGGACAGACGCAAGGGAGGACCCAGCAAGGCGTCCCTGAGCAGAAGGACAAGGAACACCCTTTGTCAAAGCCACTGCAAGGCTGATAAAGTCTTCTGCCCACAGGCTGCTGTCTGTAAACAATCCCTTATGCAACATACACAGTTGAAGACTCGATAAGAAAACATCGTGTGACTTTTTGTACCGTTATTCAACTTCTAGAAATCCTTCCTAAGGAAGTGATTCAACCGAGAAAAAGTTGTTTTTGTTCATCACGCCATTATTTGCAATCACACAGATTTGTAAGCAACCTAAATGTCCTGTACCGATGGAATGTTTAGGTAGATTATGGACTATTCACTGAGGGAAGTTTATTCTGTCTTAAAAAAATTCACTGTTAGAATTAACCAGACATTTAACGATATTAAAGTATTACTTTTAGTTTACCTTTGAGTTTTAATAATGGCACTGCAGTACTGTTTTTAAGACTTCCTTATATCTTCAAGATACATAAGTATTTAGCAGTGAAATAGTAATGATGGCTGGAATTTGCTTCAAAATACTCCAAGGATATAGATGAAACGTTATGGCCTTGATTGATACTAGTTGAAGCTGAGAGATGGGGCCATGGGAGATTACTGTGCTATTCTCATTACTTTGGATTGTGTTTGAAAATCTCTTTAATATTAAGAAAAAAAAAGAGTTCTTGTTATTTCACCCTATAGCATGGAAAGTACATATGATAAGTGAAAAGTCATACAAAAAAGTGTATGTACCATAAGTTTAACGCTATGTAAACATGATAGGGAAAAGGCTGAAACCAAATTTACCAAAATATAGATATATTAGGATGACAGAAGTTGAGTGTTTTTTCTCCCTTTCCTTTATTCCTGGATGTTTAATAATAAAGTTGTATTACTTTCTACAGTAAAAAAAAAAATTTTAAATGTCATGAAATTCCAAGTATGTCTAGAAACTGGTGGGCCGCTCGCTACTTCATCTACGGCCAAGTAGACTATTTTCATGAAGAGAAACATGTCTAAGGACAGCAAGTTGTGATCTGCAACTTGTCAACTGGTATGGTAACACATGAAATCTGAAACTGAGCAACTACAAGAAGAACTAAATAAAGTCTTTGACAGGCACTAAATTTCTGTAAAAGTCTCATTCCGGATTCCAGAAGAAATCAAGAGACTGGAGCTCTTAAAACTCAAAACAATTCTGAGTGCTGTTCTTGTTCTAGATGTAAATGCCGATATGACTTAGCATTCCAAAGTCAAAATAACATCACACCATATGGTGTCTCACTGCAAGCTAAAGATTAGCCAGGAGGAAATACTTCTTCCAAAAGTTGGCTTTACAGTTGATGGACTGTTGTGCTGATGTAGAATCCAAAGAAGAGAAAAGTGGTCCAGTCTCTCACCCAGAAAGTGATACACTGTTTAATGGATTCCCCTTCCATTTGGTATATGAATATCAATCAGCAAACAGATCCAATCCAAGCAGGGGGAAAAAAAGATTTCCTCTAGCAACACCACAATTCCTCCTGGTGTGCCTATCTATTCACCACAAAAGTACTCCAAGACTTCATAATTAGCAGCAGTCAGCATCAACTTGAGTTTCTACTAATCCTCGTTTTCAGGATTGCCAAATCTATTGTCACTCACTGGCTGCTTCCTCATGCAGTATCTCTACTTACAGAACTATTTCAATTTTTGTCTCCCAGGAACCCCTAACCACAGTACTTAATAAGCTGTATTTTATAACCAAGTTCCCCTTTAAATTAAATGAAAAGGTGTTACAGGTTCTGACCAACGTCTTTTTGTATCATGAACTCTCAATTCAAAATGTAAAAAGGACTTTAGTCTCCTTTGTTAGAGCATTTCTATTCACAGACACTCAGTGTTCTGTCGTGTAATCTCCCAGAAGACAAGAGACGGTCTTCTTTACCCGAAAAATCAACGTGAAAACATCCATGTTTCACTCTTTAGGAAATACTGGTGGCAGGGAGCTTTAGAAAAGCAAGTTACCTTAATGATCAGTGAGAGGATTTTAAATAAACCAAAAAAATCACAGTATTTACCAGAAAACCTGCCTGCTCATACTTTTCCCAAGTACCCACTGGGTCCACAGATCAGAGCTACAATCTGCATGTTTACAAACGATCGTGGAGTCAAAAGAATATGTATTATTAGCTTTGTAGTTGCTACAGGCAGTGACTAAGGATGAGCTAGTGTTCGTAGTTCAGAATGTTTCAAGGTTTTAAAGTCTTCTGAACAGCAGCTTGGCAGCACAGCAAAGAAAATAAAGGAGTTCCTGGCTGAGTTTCAGAGCCTGACACAGAGGCCAAGAGAAAGAAGATACTTTTGGAGCTTCAGAAGATAGTCCTTGATGCAAATGGAGGAGTTAAGAGCAAATAAGAAGCAACCTTAGTTTAAAGAACTCAGAAAGCAGCTGAGGAATTTCATCAGCAGTCTAATGAGCATCCTCTCCCTCCAGGGACACAGCGCCTGTTCGAGCTGGTGCACTGCTTGCCCATACCTGCCCCCTGAACCACCCTACCCACTCCCTGACAACCCTGACTATGAGCTGACGAACGAAGCTCTGGAAAACGAGGAAAGCTGCATTCTGAAGACTGCCCCCAGCACCTGCCTGGCATGTAAACCACACGTGAGCACAGCACGCTAACCAGCTGTGGGGACTTGCTCAGGGGCCCTCACAGCATTAAAAGCTTCTAAAGAAACAAATGTAAATTCCATACTCTTAGGGAAAAAATGCACGAAATTGTGCATTCTTGGTTTATTGGAGCTGTTTCTGAATTAAGACTGTGTAAGATTTAGAAAACCTACCAAAGAGAAGAATGATCATGAGGTGGCAGCTAGAAAGACAAATGAGTGAAACCACATAATTCTGAAATAAGGAAACCAGCCATATCTACACAGAACTACAGGAGTCTGTTTTGGTCAGAAGAAAAATGTGGAATATTTCACCAGAAAATATACGTGTGCTAATCCCACACGGTTATGTCTAGATACCTCTGGGTTCAGAATCCAGTAATTTGTATGTTGTATCAAAAATCTCTCTCACATTATTGCTGTTGCTTCCAGAGTCAGCACTAAATTAAAAGTCAATCTTTCTTAAATACATGTAATAGATACATGTAATAAATTCCTTTATCTAAGCGGGAAAAATGTCATGTCCTAAAAATGATCTTTATCAACATGAACAATTGATGGAATCAGAAAAATTAATATTGCTGAGAAAAACTGTGACTCATGACTTTAAGTAAGGAGTTTTGTCTGCCTCCTTCATCAACTGTGAAAGTAATGTATGCCATTCCCCAAATTGACCTTTATGCAACCCAAGTGAAAATCCCACCTGCCTTTTGTGCTGAAATTGCAAAGGCGATGCTAAAATTCATATGAAAATGTAAAGGACCCAGAATACCTAAAACAATCTTGAAAAAGAAAGCAGCTGGAGGACTCACACTTCCCAATTTCAAAACTTAATGTAAATCTACGGTAATCAAAACAGTTTCGCACCGGCACAAGGACAGACACAGAGATCAAGGGAACAGAATTAGGAGTCTAGAAAAAAACTCTTACCTTTATGGTCAATTGATTTTCAACAAGGGTCCCAAGACAATTCAATGGGGAAAGAACAGTAGTCTTTTCAACAGACGGTGCTGAGATACTTGGATATTCACAAGTAAAAAAAAATGCATTTGGACCCTACTTCACACCATATACAAAAATTAACTCAAAGTGGATCACAGACCTCAATGTAAAAACAAAAACTATTGTTAAAAAAGAAGGGGGGAAAAAAACCTCTTAGAAGAAAACACAGGAGTATAGCTTTGTGACCTTGGCTTCAGCAATGGTTTCTTAAGATTTGACACCAAAAGCAGAAGCAACATAGAAACACAGATAAATTAGACATCAAAACTCAAAACATTTGTGCTTCAAAGGATAGCATCAAGAGGGTGAAAAGACAACCCAGAAAATGGGAGAAAATACCTGTAAATCATATATTTCATAAGAGACTTGTATGTAGAATTTATAAAGAACTCTTGTAACAACAATAAAAAGACAAATACCCCAATTTCAAAATGGGCAGAGGATCTGAATATGTATTTCTCCAAATAAGATACACGAATGGCTAATAAGCACATGAAGATGCTCCACATCATTAGTCATCAGGGATCTGCAAATCAAAACCACAGGGAGATACCACTTTACACGACACAGCTCGTGGAAAATAAAAATTAAACGGTATATCCACAGAAGAGGATATTATTTGGCCACAGAAAGGAATGAAGTATTGATACATGCCACAATGTGCATGAACATTATGCTAAGTTAAAGAAGCCTGTCACAAGATATCACGTATTATACGATTCCAAAATTTGGATATCCACATGTGAAAATGAAATGTCCAAAAGAGGCAAATCCATAGAAAAAAAAATAGATTAGAAGCTGCCAGGGGGCTGGGGAGAGGGTGGAATGGGGTGATAGGTACACTGCTCTATTTGGGGTGATGAAAACATTCTGGAATCAGTGATGATAGCTGCATAACCCTGTGACTATACTAAAAACAACTGAATTGTATGCTTTAAAGCCCAAACCACAAGCATGGAGCGTGAAGGGATAACAATGCTTGCTTTTCAGTTTCAGTCACAGGAATGAAGGTGACACAGATAAAATGGAAGTTTGTGATAAGTAGTAACATGATCTTTTTGTTTATTTTGCATTCCACTATCTCTGATCAACTTTATCCTAAAGTTCATATACATAATGTGATCATTACTTTAAAAACCTATTGCTTTTATATTTCCCTAAGTAAATAATCAAATATTGCTCTAACTTTAATAAATTCCTCTGGCTCAAAATCAATCTTAAAGGATTAATATTATCATCAAATTAATGAGAAAAAAGGAACATAATTTTTTAATGAATTAATTATTCAACCCCATAAAGAAACTTATTTCCATTACTTTAGCCTCCATATCACAAGTAAATTAGAACATAATTGAATAGAGTATGTGACTTTGAACTCTATCAGGAGAATTACATTAATATAGTTGATGGTGATGTGAAATTTTAACTCTGCAGAGAATATCAGTCTACAGAGAATTCTAACTTGGATCTAACATTCAAATTCTTTGAAAGCTGCTTAAATGCAGCTGCTTTAAAAATGGTATATACTGCAATCATGTTTTTAAAAAGTATTTGCATACAGAAATATGATATCTGGATAGAAAAAAATGGAAGGAAATCTGCAAATGAGACAATTATTGCTTTATTAGGGTGGCCAAATTATGGGTAACTAACTTAAAAAAAATTTTAAGTGGCAATGATTTATTTATTTACTTGTTTACTTATTTATTGATTTTGTGGGGAGAGGTAATTAGGTTTATTCATGTACTTATTTTTTAAGGGAGCTACTGGGGACTGGATGCAGGACCTTGTGCTTGATAAGCATCCACTCTACCAATGAGCTATGCCCTCCCCCACAGTGACTAACTGTTTAAACATTTCCTCATTGGTGCAACCATTATGAAAATTTGACTATATTAAATCAAGATGTACATCCCCAAACCCACCTATTCCATACCCGGGGTAATTCTTGTCTCATACGTTATACAATAGAAAAGGGAAAAACAATGTTGAGTTTAAAGGTAGCTACAGGAGAAAGCTAGTATGAAACCACTCATACCAAGTTTAAAAACATGTTAAATAAAACTATAAAATTCATATGCAAGTAGTAAAAACATGAAAACACATGTGAGACAAATAAAACTTCACGAAATGGAAAGAAGTGTTACATGGGGCTCCAATTGTATTTATCTTATTTTTTAAAAGATTTCTGAAACTTAAAAACCGACAAAGCTAGGTGCTAGATAAAAAAAAGATGTACGTATTTTCTGTACTCTTCTGGAACGCTTGAAATACTTAGTTTAATATTTGTCATAAGAAGTCAAGTTTTTTGACAACAAAAGCAAAAATAAGTAAGTGGGATTACATCAAACTAACAAGCTTCTACAGAGCAAAGGAAATCATCAACAAAATGAAAGTCAACCTACTGAATGTGAGAAAACTATTGCAAATCATAGATCTGATAAGGGGTTAATATCCAAAGTATATAAAGAACTCATTCAACTCAACATAAAAAGAGAATCAGATTAAAAAAATGGGCAAAGGATCTGAATAGACATTTTTTGAAAGAAGATGTACAGATGGCCAAAAGGTACAAGAAAAGGTGCTCAATATCACTAATCATTAGGGAAATGCAAATCAAAACCACAATGAGATACCATCTCACCCCTGTTAGAATGATCATTCTCAAAAAGACAAGAAATAACAAGTGTTGATAAGGATGTTGAGAAAAGGGAACCCTTGTGCATGGTTGATGGGAATGTAAATTGGTGCAGACACTATACTACGGAAAACAGTATGAAGATGCCTCAAAAATTAAAAACAGAATGACCATATGATCCAGCAATTCCATTTCTGGAAATATATTTGAAGGAAACAAAACACTAACTCGAAAAGACAGCTGTGCCACTGTGTTCACTGGAGCAAAGTTTACAATAGCCAAGACACGGAAACAAGCTAAGTGTCCATCGGTGGATGAATCGATAAAGAAAATGTGGTGTGTGTATACATATAGATGTATATATTTACAATGGAACATTATTCAATCATAAAAGAGAAGGGAATCTTGCCATTCGGGACAACATGGATGGGCCCTGAGGGTATTATCCTCTATGACATGTTAGACAGAGAAAGACAAATATCATAAGATCTCATTTATACGTGGACTCTAAAAAACAAAAAAACAAACAAGCCAACTCATAGACACAGAAAACAGACTGGTGATTGCCAGAGGTGGAGCAGGGGTTGGAGGTGCTCCCCAAGGGGTGAAGGTGGTCAAAAAGTACAAATGTCTAGTTATAAAATAAATAAATTATGGGGGTGTACAGCATGGTAACTATAATTAAATACTGTATTACATATTTGAAAGTTGCAAAGAGAGTATATCTTAAAAGTTCTCAACACATCAAAAATTTATAATTATGTAAGGTAATAAATGTTAACTAGGCTTCTTCTGGAGATCATTCCCAATGTATACAAACACTGAATCATTATGTTGTACACCTGAAACTAACATAATGGTATATGTCAACTGTATTTCCAAAAACAGGCCGAATTTTTAAAAAGAAGTACATTTTGTATTTGTTGTTTTCAGGCCCTGAGAAATAATCTATTCCTCCAGCTACCTTTTCCTAGATATTTCCTTATCTCTGAGTTAAAAACATTAAAATGATTAAGATAGAGTCCATTACACAACATTGTAAACTGACTATACTTCAATAAAAATTTTTTTAAAAGTAGAGTCCATTAAATAACAAAAACCCACACATCTTAGTATGAAATTTCCACAGGTTCTGAAAATAAATCAATTAGTTAAGAAAAAAATTCAGAAAGTCTGTCAATTTTAGACCATACCTGGCCTTGCATTT
Organism: Camelus bactrianus; assembly: GCF_048773025.1. NCBI lineage: Eukaryota > Metazoa > Chordata > Mammalia > Artiodactyla > Camelidae > Camelus > Camelus bactrianus. Next base: position 29,748,078 of record NC_133564.1, on the reverse strand, counting down.
CTGGTCTTACAGAATATGTACTTGGGTAAGGAGCCCGAGGTCGCGCAGAATTCCAATAGTTAGAATTGTAGCCAGGATATGGTGGCTGCTCCTAAGGAAGAAAAGGAAAACAGAGTCACTTTTACTAACATCCTTATATCATTCTGAAAAGTTCACAAAGGCAGGTATAAGTACCAAAAAAAAAAAAAAGCAATGGGAGCCCCACTATAAAATCACTCATTATTAAAACTGATGCAGATATATTATATGGTAAATCACTTGTTCTAGAAAAAGCAATTATTAACTATTCTTACACATTATATCAACGATAAACAACGGATATATCAATAATACGTCTACTATGTCAAGATAATTAGCAAAACTAGAGACAATGGATTCCTTTATCCCTCTCCCATCACTAACCCCATCACTACTAATTTAATTAGTGCAACACAATTATAGTTCTTTGTTAAGGAGAGTAGTATTTACTTATCTCAACAACTTTGGAACTTGAAAATATTACTACTAAACTTTACTTCAAATGCATACATCTTCAATATTCAACTTCTTTGCCTGGCCACACCCCTAGTTTTTTCATATTCCTCTACTTTCTGTTACAGCTAAGCTTTCTGCTGGCTGTCCACAGCTAACTCAGTACTAGGAACTTATGAAGAATAATTACCCCTTCAAGGAGAAAATCCACCTGTGACATTAACCCTTACAGCTTTTCATTCCAACTCAAAAAGTTAGTGCAGTCATTTGCAATAAGCCAATACACTCTGATAAGAGACCAGATCAACTCAAACCCCTTCAGGCTGTTTTAATATATATATTTGTTACCCATAAGCTGAGTTATTTTGCTTTGAGCTTTACAGTTTAAGTATAATTTTAAGCTTAAACAGAATCTTCAAATCTTGAAATATGGTCTCAGAAAGAAATTCACTGGCAGATGCGTCACTGAGAATTTAATTATCACCATCATAGCTTAACTGCACTACTTACCAGTTTCATAATACTTTGTTTTCAAAGCATGCCATCATTCCACATGACATTATACAAGCCGCGCATGTAACATCTCCCTTACATAACACAAAAACTAGAGCAATATAGAAACTAGCAAGATTACAAGGAAAATGTTATGGGCAAACGTCAGATCCTAACAACCAAATTTCTCAGTCAGGCAAATTCCCCTGATTAATGCCCTCCCTTCCTTGCCCTGAAGTGGTGTCTGACTAATTGATTTTTCTTTACCAAGAATTTGAACCTTGATTAAAGAGATGAAAAGACAGGAGTGGAAGCTGACTCACCCTGGCCGAGTGTGGTGAACACCCAAATCCCCAGAACTTCCTTGGCTTCTGTTCTTTCCTACTGATTCTTGGAAGCACCCCACACATTTCTACTACCTCTTCCACCCACTCGTGTCCTTACTCCTTCCTTACTCAGCTTCCCAACACCTGAATCCCCTGCTGCTCTTTCCCTCAGATGCACTCACCCTGCAAACACCTCACCCAGTTTAAACCCCATTATCCACTGACTCCATTTGTGTGCTTCATCTAAGCACAAGCCGAGGGAAACACAGGCTCTCTGGTTTCATGCAAGCAGACACTCAGCACTGCCGAGAACTGCACTACACTTCCTTTGGACCTGCGTCTCACTCTCAAGAACAACTGTTTCCCTTTTTTTGTCCCCTCAAATCTCCATACCCTCTTAGGCTACTCTTCATTTTTCAACTGATAACTTTATCTTGTATTTCACTTAAATAAAAAAAAAAAGGCAGCAGCAATCAGACAGAAACTCCGTCTTCCTATTTACTAAATCTACAATGTACCATATCTGTCACTGTCTTCCCAAAAAGCAAGAATGAAGTGTCTCTGGCCCTGTTAAAAGGCCAATCCTTCCACATAGCTCTGGACCACATAACTTCTACCTTCTAAAGCACTTTATTCCTCCAGCTCTCACTACCCTTTCTTTTATCAATCATCTGTTTCTCCAGGAGAGCAGATCAGCTCCATCAGAACCTGCCCTCAAGACTTCTCTAAACAAATATTAAAACATATTTTTAAACTACCATACTTAACAGTGTGGCAAGTGACTGGATGTATAATAAACAAGATTAACAACAACTTGATAATTGCTAAAGATAAGTGATGGATATCTGGGAGTTTTATTATACTAGTCTCTCTTCTTTTACAGATGTTTGGAAATTTCTACAATAAAAAGTTAAAAAACAAAATGGTGGGGCAGGGACTGAAGGTAGATTTCCTTTAAATATACCCTGTTTTGTACAGTTGACTTTAGAACAATGAAAAATACTTTACATAATTACAAAAGATAATGAAATATTTTTAAATCCCTGAAAGAAAGCAAAACAAAACAAAAAACACTGAGTATTAAATTGACAGGACAACCCCCCAAAGAGAAACTATTTCAAGTGACTGTAAAGCACAGTAATGTGGCCAGCATCCCTACTGGGACATACTCTGTGCACTTCCCCCTACGGCCACTAAAATGGATTCTTTTTAGTAATCATACTAATAATTACCAACATTGTTGGTACTGTTTTGATACTGTTGTGTGGGTTTGTAGCTGAAAATGAGTGATTATGTTTGTGTGGCTGAAAATCAGCATCTTCACAGTGGGAGATAAGTCATATAAGAATCATGAAATTTAGCAGCACCTTAGTACATAAAACAATTACTAACAGAGATAGAGGGGGATACTGGTGGGAATACAATCATTGTCAGAGATTTTAACACTACATTAACATCACTAGACAGATCTTCCAGACAAAAAATAAATAAGGCAACAGAAAATTAAATAATACAATAGAAAAATTAGACGTGGTAGATATTTTCAGAGCATTATATCCCCCCAAAATAGGATATACATTCTTTTCAAGTGCACATGGAATATTTTCTAGGATTGATCATGTACTTGGGCACAAAAGAAGCCTCAACAATTTTAAGAAGAAAGAAATTATCTCAAGCATCTTTACTGACCACAATGCCATGCAACTAGAAATGTACTACAGAGAAACAAAGGAGAAAAAAAGGAAAGCATGGAGATTAAACAACATGCTATTAAAAAACCAATGGGTCAATGAGGAAATCAAAGCTGAAATTAAAAAATACCTTGAGACAAATGAAAATGAAAACACAACCACACAAAATTTATGGGACGCAGCAAAAGCAGCGCTAAGAGGGAAGTTTATAGTGAAACAGGCCTTCCTGAAAAAAGAAGAACAATCTCAAATAAACAATCTAACCCACCAGCTAAAAGAATTAGAAAAAGAAGAGCAAAAAACCCCAAATGGCAACAGAAGGAAAGAAATAATAAAGATCAGGGCAGAAATAAATAAAATAGAGATTTAAAAAAAACTGAAAAAAATCAAACCAACAGCTGGTTTTTTGAAAAAGTAAATAAAATCGACAAACCTCTGGCCAAACTCACAAAGAAGAAAAAAGAGAGAGCATAAATAAGCAAAGTAAGAAAGGAAAATGGAGAAATTACAACAAATAACATAGAAATACAGAATATCATACAAGAATATTATGAAGAACTGTATGGAACCAAAATAGATAACCTAGAGGAGATGGAAAAGTTTCTGGAAACATACAGTCCACCAAGACTGAACCAAGAAGAAACTGACCACTTGAACAAACCGATCACTAGAAATGAAATCGAATTAGCAATAAAAAACCTCCCTACAAATAAAAGTCCAGGACCAGACGGCTTCACCGGGGAATTACACTAAACATACAAAGAAGAACTCATACCAAAGATTGAAAGATTGAAAAGAAGGGAATACTCCCAAACTCATTCTATGAAGCCACCATCACCCTGATACCAAAACCAGGCACAGACACTACCAAAAAAGAGAATTATAGGCCAATATCATTGATGAACATAGATGCAAAAATCTTCACCAAAATTTTAGCAAATAGAATCCACAGCACATAAAAAAGATTATATATCATGATCAAGTGGGGTTCATCTCAGGGACACAAGGGTGGTTCAACATAAGCAAAACAGTCAATGTAATACATCACATCAACAAGAGAAAGGACAAAAAACACATGATCATCTCAATAGATGCAGAAAAAGCATTTGATAAAATTCAACACCCATTTATGATAAAAACTCTCACCAAAGTGGGTATAGAGGGAACATATCTCAACATAATAAAAGCTATATATGACAAACCTACAGCCAGCATAGTACTCAACAGTGAAAAACTCAAAAGCTTCCCACTAAAATCTGGGACAAGACAAGGCTGCGCACTATTACCACTCCTATTCAACATAGTCTTGGAAGTCCTAGCCACAGCAATCAGGCAAGAGAGAGAAATAAAAGGGATCCAAATTGGAAAAGAAGAGGTAAAAGTGTCACTATATGCCAATGACATGTTACTATATATAGAAGACCCTAAAAGGTCCACACAAAAACTATTAGAGCTGATCGAAGAATTCAGCAAGGTAGCAGGTTACAAGATTAACATTCAAACATCAGTTACATTTCTTTACACTAACGAGGAATCAACAGAAAAAGAAAGTAAAGAAACAATCCCTTTAAAACAGCACCCAAAGTAATAAAATACCTAGGAATAAATCTAACCAAGGAGGTGAAAGAATTATACACAGAAAACTATAAACCATTGATGAAGGAAATTAAAGAAGACTTTAAAAAATGGAAAGATATCTCATGCTCTTAGATTGGAAGAATCAATATTGTTAAAATGGTCACACTGCCCAAGGCAATCTACAGATTTAATGCAATCCCTATCAAATTACCCAGGACATATTTCACAGAACTAGAACAAATCATAATAAAACTTATATGGAACCACAAAAGACCTAGAATTGCCAAAATATCACTGAAGAAAAAGAAAGAGGCTGGAGGAATAACTCTCCCAGACTTCAGACAATACTATAGAGCTACAGTCATCAAGACAGCATGGTATTGGTACAAAAACAGACTTAAGGACCAATGGAACAGAATAGAGAGCCCAGAAATGAACCCACAAACTTTTGGTCAACTAATCTTTGACAAAGGAGGCAAGAATATACAATGGAATAAAGACAGTCTCTTCAGCAAATGGTGTTGGGAAAACTGCATACCAGCATGTAAATCAATGAAGCCAGAACACTCCCTTACACCATACACAAAAGTAAACTCAAAATGGATCAAAGACTTAAACATAAGACAAGATACAATAAACCTCCTAGAAGAAAATATAGGCAAAACATTATCTGACATACATCTCAAAAATGCTCTCCTAGGGCAGTCTACCCAAGCAATAGAAGTAAAAGCAAGAATAAACAAATGGGACTTAATTAAACTTACAAGCTTCTGAACAGCAAAGGAAACCATAAGTAAAACAAAATGACAACCTACTGAATGGGAGAAAATTTTTGCAAATGAAACCAACAAAGGCTTGATCTCCAGAATATATAAGCAGCTCATATGACTTAATAAGAAAAAAACAAACAACCCAATCCAAAAATAGGCAGAAGACCTAAACAAGCAATTCTCCAAGGAAGACATACAAATGATCAATAGGCACATGAAAAAATGCTCAGTATCACTAATTATCAGGGAAATGCAAATCAAAACTACAATGAGGTATCACCTCACACCAGTCAGAATGGCCATCATTCAAAAGTCAACAAATAACAAATGCTGGAGAGGTTGTGGAGAAAACGGAACCCTCTTACATTGCTGGTGGGAATGCAGTTTGGTACAGCCACTGTGGAAAATAGTATGGAGATTCCTCAAAAGACTAGGAATAGGCTTACCATATGACCCAGGAATCCCACTCCTGGGCATATATCCAGAAGGAACCCTACTTCAAAATGACACCTGCACCCCAATGTTCATAGCAGCACTATTTACAATAGCCAAGACATGGAGACAGCCTAAATGTCCATCAACAGATGAGTGGATAAAGAAGAAGTGGTATATTTATACAATGGAATACTGTTCAGCCATAAAAACCGACAACATAATGCCATTTGCAGCAACATGGATGTTCCTGGAGAATGTCATTCTAAGTGAAGTAAGCCAGAAAGAGAAAGAAAAATACCATATGAGATCGCTCATATGTGGAATCTAAAAAAAAACAAAACAGAAATACAAAACAGAAACAGACTCATGGACATAGAATACAAACTTGTGGTTGCCAAGGGGGTGGGGGGTCAGAACGGACAGACTGGGATTTCAAAATGTATAGATAAACAAGATTATACTGTATAGCACAGGGAAATATATACAAGATCTTGTGGTAGCTCATAGCGAAAAAAAATGTGACAATGAATATATATGTGTTCATGTATAACTGAAAAATTGTGCTCTACACTGGAATTTGACACAACATTGTAAAATGACTATAACTCAATAAAAAAAAGTTAAAGAAAAAGAACAATGAAATTTCAAACCCTTAAGTTGATGTGGAAACTTTAGTTTGAATTCAAATTGTATTTTATCTTTTAAAAAAACTAATAAATGGATAACCACACACGTAATTAATTCAAGTAACTCTTGAACAGTTTTCTGAATGAATAACCTTAGTGGTCTAAAGACAAAAGAAATGCAAAGAAACATTAAACTTTACAGAGAATGCTATTAGTAATGATATTGGTGTTTTAAGTTTTAAACTACTTTGTGTGTGCTGTAGAATAGAAGAAATAAATAAATAAAGCAATGTTATTAGGAACCAGTATTTTTCACATGGGAAAGGACAACATACTGACTAGAGAAAGATGAGGAAGAATCGTGTACGATGGATTTGAATTGGAAAAACAGGTTTACATTCACATATTTTAAAAATGTAATTTAACCTTGTATGCAAAAGAAATACGGGTAAGTGACAAATATGAATAAGAACCAATAAGGGCCAGCTGAAACAAAGGATTTAGGAGTCACTGCAAATCTTAGCAACCCTTTTGCACCCCTGCCCTCCAACCACAAGATCAGCATATCCCATATAGGAGCTGTCATTTCAGCCAGAGTCCCAGAACAAGAAGACCCATGGACAAACTCAAACCCAGTCCAGAGCCTGGAAAAGAGCCACTGCGGTGAACTCACAGTACATGAGCAAGAAGTAAATATTCATTGTTGTAGCCACAACTCTTGGTGTTGTTTTTCACTACAGGAAGAGTCAGGTGATGAGATAACTAAATATCAAATTGGTGTATACATAAAAAAGAATGATTTCAAATGACTTCTAAATCATATTACTTTGACTATACATCCTTAGTGGAATATACTCTAAGGACCAGATGAACTGCAAAGAAACCTAAACTGCATCCATTAGTTAACTGTTAGTCATAGAACTGGTGTTAATATTTGTACTAACAGCTTTATTGAGATGTAATTCACTACCATACAATTCGCTCATTTAAACTGTGCAATTCAATGGTTTTTAGTATATCCACAGATACACTCTAGAGAGATATGTGATCATTACCACAATCAATTTTAGAACATTTCAAAACCTCAGAAAGAAACACTATTTCCTTCAACTAGACCTTCTTATCTCCCATCCCTACAGCCCTTACACCACCGCCAATCTACTTTCTGTCTCTACATACTTGTCTATTCTGAGCATTTCATATAAATGGAATCATGTAATATGTGATACCATGTGACTGGCTTCTTTCACGTAGCCTGTTTGTTGTTGCACGTATCAGTACTTCATTCCTGTTTGAAAGACCACATAATATCCTACTGTATACAAACACTGCATTTGCTTATCCATTCTGGGCATTTGGATTGTTGCCTCCTTTTGGCTATTATGAATAATGCTTCTGTAAACACCCACGAATAGTGTTTTATGTGGACATATGTTTTCGGTTCCCTTCACTATATACTAAGGAGTAGAACTGCTGGGTCACACAATAACTCTGTTTAACAATTTGAAGAACTGGTATTTGTTTTCCAAAGAAGCTGTATCATTTTACATTCCCATCAGCCAAGTATAAGGGTTCTAATTTCTCCATCTCCTCACCAACACCAGTTTTTTCCGTGGTTTTATTTATTTTTATAGTCATCTCAGTGGGTGTGAAGTGGTATCTCATTGTGATTTTTATTTGCAGTTCCCTGACAACATGATTTTGAATTTTTCATGGGCTCATTGGCTCATAAAAAATGGCTCATTTTTTTATGTTTTGCCCATTTGTAAATTGGGTACATCTCCAGGTTACCCACAACTTATGGCTGACCTGGCTACAAATTGGAGGTTCCCATGACCTCCTTCCCCTTGGACTTGATTATTTCCTGGTACAGCTCACAGAACTCAGGGAAACATATAACTTACATTTACCAGATTATTAAAGGATATGAAAAAAGGATACAAATGAACAGCCAGATGAAGGGATACATAGGACAAGGTCTGGGGGTGTTTCTGTCCCTGTGGAGCTGGGGTGTGTCACCCTCCCAATATGTGGGTGTTCACCAACTTGGGAGCTCTCTGAACTCCATACTGTCATTTTTACTGAGGCTACCTCACATAGGCATGACTCATTATTAACTTCATTTCTGGCTCCTCTCTCACCTCTAGAGAATGGGGAGCAGGGATAAAAATTCTAAGCTTCCAATCATGGCTGGGTCTTCCCGGTGACCAGCTCCACCTAGGAGCCAATCATGAGACCACCCACAGTTGCCTCAATAGTACAAAGATTCTATTGCCCAGAAAATTCCAAAGGATTTAGGAGCCCTGTGTCAGGAATGGGGGGGTCACAGACCAAATAGTAGAACAAAAGCTGCTCCTAGTGCTCTTATGACTTAAGAATTTACAAGGGTTTCAGGAGCTCTGTGTCAAGAACATGAGGCAGAAACCTACATTTTTTTTTTCTATTACATCACAATAGCATATAATTGGATCTTCTTTTTTTAAATCCAGCCTGACAATCTCTGTCTTTGATTGTTTTATCCATTCACATTTAATGTTTTTATTGATATAGCTGAATTTACATCTGCCATTTCACTTTTGTTTTCTATATCATATTTGTTGTTTCTCAATTCTTCCTTTATTGCTTTCTTTTACATTAAGTGAATATTTCCTAATGCGCATTTTAATTATTTCAATGAATGTGTATATATGTATGTGTACACATACACACGTATACCTTGACCACACTTAGCTGTTAAAACTCCACAAATTTCCAGCTAGTTTCTCTGTTGTTTCCAACAAGATCCTGGGACGTTAACTGCTCCACAAACGGATCCGATCAATTTTGGGCTTCTTGGAAGGGACACTTCCTGAAGTCAGTGTTTGAGATTTGTTCTGACCCCAAAAGGCTCCCCCCAGGCAATCTCTTTCCCTGGTTCTCTCTAGCAAACCCACTGCCCTACAGTTTAGTCTGTATCTCCAGTGAATCCACTGATCTCCTTCCAATTGTCTTTCACAACAACCTCCACAGAACATCCTTTGGCTGCAGCTTTTCCACATTCTAATGCTTTAAATAAAGTAAGCTCCTTTGGGAAAAGATTCTGAGCTACCAGTTTTACAGCCTGCTTCTACCTCCAGATACAATGTCTGAGCCACATTCTGCAGCTGGGATGGGGACAATGGTGTGCTTCTCTGAGAGACACCCTTGCTTTAAGAGCTGAGCACCTGGGGGGAAAGGGCAGTAGCCTCAGGCCTTCCCAGCTAACTTCCTTACAAGTCAGAGTAAGGGTGATCAGACCCAGTGTTCTCAGCAGTACTCTGCCCAGGGTAAAGCCTCCATCCCACAGGTAGGAACCACCACTACTGGCCACACCTGTCCGAAACTTGCCCTCTGCAACAGTAGCTAGAGGCAAGATGAGCTATGTGGATGTGCTGCCCCTCCCAGGATGACTGGGACCTGGGGGGAGAAGGAGCCCTGTTTTCTTCGCTGCTCCAGTCTGGAATGGAGTGTCTGTCTCACTGAGCTGGGGGGAGGTGCAGGGGTTGGCGGGTAGAGAGGGGAGGAGGTCTTGGTTCAAACAGCACAGAATCTCACTGTTCTTACTGAATTTGAGTACATTTTCTATAATAAATGTTTCTTCGTTTACTAAATTCCCTAAGATCATTTCCAGAGACTTTAATTTGGTTGTTTTTTAAAAGTATTTTTCATCAGTTTCACCGAGGACCGGGTCCACATAGCTCTCCATGCTGTCACGCCAGAACTGGAAACTGGCATTATTTTGAAGTTATTTTATATAATATTGTAGGATTGCACAAGTGTTTGTAATTATCTTAATATTGTTAAGAACCAAGATTTTCCACACAAAAGTAATAAATACAATCAAAGAAGAAAAAAATGTTAAATTTGAATTAATAGATATATGAACTCATTTATTTTTCTATTTTAAAATGCATGCAACTCTGTCCACTGAAAAGTGCCAGAAGCAATGACAACACAGTAGCAGTCAGTACACCCAGCACCCAAATCTGACTTTTGTACCAGTTATTAAGCTACTGGCCCTTAGCTCCAAACACCACACTCTGTTACGCAGGATGGGGAGGGAGTCTGCAAACATTTTTCCTTTGCCACTTGTTTACTGTTTGGTTCTGCCAATAGGGGGCGCTAGGTTGGAGGCGGGGAGAATGGATCTGCTCCTTCCTGTTTGCTTGCTTCAGGTTTCTGCCAGTGTCAGGCCAGCAAAGCCCAGTCAGCAGCAGTCTCCAGACTCTTCTGGTTTTCCCAAAACTCCCAGCACCAGCTTGGCAATGCCTCCTCCCCGGTTCCAGCTCCACCCAGCCATTCTTCCACCTTTCCAGGGTCTAATAACCCCAACCTCCTCTCTTTATTGCCCAGCCCTAGGAGTTGAGGCTGCTTCCTGTGTTACTTCCATTTTCTCTTTTTACCTTTACAGATTTCCAATACCCATTTAACTAATTTCCTAAAGCAAATTCTCTCTTTCAAAAGAACTAGTGTAGGTTCTGTTTTCCCGCCTGGATTCTGACATATACAGCTTCTAAATATAATTCTCCAATTAAAAAAAAAAATCAAGGTTTCTTAAAGGAATGCCTGATAATAATGCCTAGGACAGAATACAGAATAGGCCTGCTACATCTTGTACCAGAAATCAAGAAAGTTGTCAAAAATCAATTGACGTTATTGGCATGTTAAGTTATGTCAAAAGGACTTAGAAACCAAGAAGAGAGGCTCCCATTGGCATAATAGGGGATCATTTAAGCAATAAAAAGAATTACTGCAACTGATTGAAACACATGCAAAATATTGAATATATGTGCATAAATACATACATGTTATGCAAATGAGCTCACAAAGACATACTTTTTAAAACAATGAGAAACACAGTCCCTTTTTTGTAACTTTAATGGAATTTAGAGATGAATGAAAATTAAATCTTCCATCTTATCTTAGGAGTCTTTTTTTTTTAAGATGGAGAAATATCTATACCTTGATTGTGGTAGTGGTTACATGACCGTATGCATTTGTCAAAATTCAGATCTATCTACGCTTTAAAAATGGTAAAATTTACAAGTATGTAAATACACCATAATTTTTATATGAAAAAAAATCCTTAATGAAGATGTAAAAATTAAGCCTTATATAAAAAAAGCCTTAATAAAAAAAAAAGTTGTCTTTGCTTCTTTTTCCTCCCTTTGTACAAAATGGAACAAATCTAAAAATACTCCCAGTAACAATGAAAGCCTGCAGCTCAAGGACCTCCTGACATGACACGAATTCTGTGAAACGCATTTGGTTTCACAGGAAACTGGCTGAAGCTGACAGCCGTTCTACAGACCAAGTTGCCAATTTTACCAGGTGCCTAAGTCTTTCCAAAACTTTTATTTGCTGTCTGAAACTAGACAAAGATGATAAAAGATGATGTAAACTAGACAAAGATGATAAAAGGTCTTTACAAGTGTTAGTAATATGAATTAAAGTGCTTGTGGCAAAGGAAATTCCATTAAAATTATGCAAAATTATTTACTGTCTTCTATTTTGAGAAGAAATACCTAAATTTCAGATGAAGGCTGGAGTCAACTCCTTTCATATTTATCTCAGAACTAACTAGTTCCGGTAGAAGTGGATATATGGTTAACTTTACAAAGTAACTTGCTGCCATGCCTCCCAAAAATAACTCCAGCCCAAATAAATCTAACAGTTGAGGAATCTGAGTAGTGCTGGTACTACCTAGGATCTATTTATAAATTTGTTTTATTTTGCACAAGAATTAGACAAAAAGGGTTGGGGGGGGAACGCATTATAAATTATTTTTATAGCTATATATTCCAAAACCACCAAAAAGCACTTTATGCTCTGTCATCACACATTTCTCATTTTCAGTCTCATCGGGGGGTCTCTTCCATGCGCCTCCACACTGCCTCCCTTTTCCCAGCACCTGTTTCACTTACCATAGCAAGCTCCCAGCATATCCCAACCACTTCACTCTCAGATGACCTCCCTACCTCAAGAAAGGACACCAAGAGCTATGAACTCCTTCAATGTCCCTCCCGTGCAACTAACTCCAAGCCTCCTTTTTCCCCCTCTAGCTCTGAAGAGGTTTCTCAGTTCCTCCTCACTTCCTAATCTGCCTCTCCCCAAATCACACTCCATCCTTTTGTTCGCATCTTTTCTCTCAATCCACTACGTTACCCTCCGCTGCTGACAAACATCCTCAAGCCACCTAATCCTAAAAATTCTTCCCTCAGATTCTGATTTCCAGTGACCACTTTCTCATTTACTAACAGTTTCCACTAGTTGTCTTCTCACCCAAACCTCCCATTCATTACTTTAATATTATTTTAAACTCCCACCACTAAAATCAACAATACCTCCTTAATTGCCAATCCAGCTGCTTCTCTTCAGTTCTCCTACCACTTACCTACAAAATAACAGTGTCCTCACTTCGTCTTGATTGCATGACTTCCTGACTTCCTAATATCCTTCTGTTATTCTTGCTCATGGTCTCCTGCTGGGTTCTCTCTGTCATCCATCCTAGACCTCAAAGCTCTCCCCCTGGCAGCATGACCCAGTTTGGTAATTCACTATGCTTCTATTTGGTGACTCTCAAATCACTGTCCCCATCCCCTATCTCCCTCCTGAGCCCCACATCTACTGTTTTGGTCCCACAGACAGCAACTCCTGGATGCCACAGACTCTAACACTGGACATCAAAAAAAAAAAAAAAAAAAAAAAAAAACCACCCAGAAAATCACAAACTTCTCTCTAATCAATCACATACATTGCATCCAGAGCTTGGCACACGGTAACCACCGTGACGAGCTGGCTCCCAGAAAAAAGGAAATAAAGGCAGTACATAAACCCTTACCAAGTTTTTGTATTTTGTATTTTTAAAGCTCCTCTATTAACCAATCGCTAGTTCTTTTGGCACAAAATTAAACCATATCTTCCCATAAAAACCTGTTCCTCTTCCTTGTCATTCCTATGAAATACTAACAATTCAGAATTACCTTGTTTCTGCTGCAGCTCTCACTTACAATTACCCTTGAAAATGTCTTTCAAATCTATGTATCTTGTTTTGAAACGCAACCAAAAAATAAGATAGAGAGATGTGATACACCAAATATAATAAACACTAATCACAGAATCTAGGTGGTGAATATATGGGTATTCACTTTTCATATAATTTCAACTTTTCTGTATGCTTGACAGTTTTTATAATAAAGTGTTGGGAAAAAAAAAAAAAACCTGTCTTCATTCAGGCATTCTTCAAACGCATGCCCTTTTTACTTCCCTTCTGAACGAATCCAGAAGCCTAACTGAGCTGTCTTCCCAAATCCTCCTGTTGTAACCATCCTCCACGATGGCTCCCACTGACCCCTACCTACTGTATTCACACCCTCGTGAAGCCGCCTCCAGCACTGTACCAGGGTTGGTCTCTCTGACCAACAGTATATGGCAGAAGTGACGGTACGTCACTTCCAAGATTAGGTTATGAGACTGCGGCTTTCAGCTTCCATCTCAGCACTCTCTTGGATGACTTGTTTCGAGGAACATGTAAATCACCTAGGGATCTCCTTAAAAGGCACATTCTGATTCGGCAGGTCTGGGGCGGGGCCCAAAATGCAGCATTTCCAACAAGCTCCTAGGTGATGCATATGCTGCTAGTTCAGGAATCAAACTTCAGGGCTGCAAGGACAACTAACAGGGTTAGGAAAGAAAGAAAATAGGGGGAGGTTTTCCATTTTTCCCCCTGCCACATTTAAATCTGTTAACACAAAGTCAAGTCTTTGTAGTGGGTCAGGGCACCATTATCTCAATATATTCAGTTCTACAGTGCAATGCTTCTCAAACTTGAAAGTGCTCATGAATCACACGAGGATCTTATTAAACTGCAGCAGCAGTAAGTCTGAAGCAGGAGCGATTCTGCATTTCTTGCAACCTCCAATGAAGCTTCTTCTAGTCCATGGACCACAAATTTAAAGAGTAAGGTTTAAAGGATGCCTAACTTTTTTTTTTTAAGTTTGACATGTTTGATTATTTAAAAATGTAAAAGTTATACGTCAAAAACGAGAATAAAGTTAACAATGATTTAGGAAAAAAACTTGCAACATGGATGACAACACGTATGTATATTTTTTGTATTAGTTTCCTTCTGCTGCTTAAGAAATTATCATCCCAGGGGGGAGGGTACAGCTCAGCGATGGAGCACATGCCTAGCATGCACAAGGTCCTGGGTTCAATCCCCACTACCTCTACCAAAATAAGTAAATAAACCTAATTATCTCCCCCCAAAACAAAAAAAAGAAATTATCGTCCCATACTTTCCAAGTTTCAGAAACATCAACCTGGAAGATAAACCCTTGAGATGGTTTACAGTGCCTGTTGCACATTCCAGCTTTATGGAGCTTCCTCAACAGCTCCGGCACCATGACCCACCGTGTGTGCACACCTGTTCTCCACTACACCTGACAACTCCCTACACAATAATAAGATCTTCACTTCACTAACCTTAACCCGAAAACACACTTCTGTTTTGATAACACAGTAAGCTAAAGTGGCGTCATCTTTCCCTTCAATTGAGCTTTGATGTAGTTTACCTACTTATAGGCCAAGCATTTCATCACTCTGGGAAGTGTCATGGGGTTGAAGTCCCACAGGCTACTTATTCCAGATTTAGACAGAGAAATCATGGGCCTTTCTTGGCAATTAACCTCTCATACTATATTTTTTTTTCTCATAGAATTTTTAAAAGATATACCATAAAACCTACTCTTTTAAAGTGCACAATTTGGAGGGTAGAGCTCGGCAGTAGAGCACGAGCTTAGCATGCACGAGGTCCTGGGTTCAATCCCCAGTACCTCCGTTAAAAAATAACAACAAATAAATAAATCTAATTACCCCCTCCAAAAAAACCCAAAAATGCTTTAAAAAATAAAAACTAATAAAGTGCACATTTCAATGATTTTTAGTCTATTTAGAGTTGTGTAATTATCATCACTAATTCCAGAAAATTTTCTTCATCCCAAAAAGAAACCCCATACCCTTTGTCTATCTTCCCCAATGTACCCAGGCCCCCAGCAATGACAAATCTTTCTCTCTACAGATTTGCCTATTGTGGACATTTCATATAATGTGTGGTCTTTGTGACTGGCTGCATTAATGTAGCATATTTTCAAGGCACATCCATGTTGTTGAATGAATCAGTATTTCATTCCTTTCTATGACTAAATAATTTCGTTGTATGAAGACAGTATATTTTATCTATTCATCAGTTGATGGACATTTGGGTTATTTCCCTTTATGGCTATTATGAAAAACGCTGCTATAAACTTGTATACAAGTTTTATGTGAACAGGTTTTCAGGTCTCCTGTGAATATCTCTAGGAGCAGACCTGCTGAGTAATATCCTAACAGTATGCTCGTCCTTCTGATGAACTGCCAAACTGTTTTCCAAAGCATTGAACCATTTAACATTCCCACCAGCAATGTATGGGAATTTCACTATTACATTTTCAATCAATGAGGATATAATTATAACGAAAATTATCTACGAAAAATACGGCATTAACGAAACAGAAGTATATGTCCAGCAGGAATACAGGGGATAAAATGTTAGAGGTCCGAACAGATTAACTGAGTTAATCTCTCACGGCCAAAGATTCTTTTATCGTAAAATAGGGACGCTTTGATGACATTTACGTTTCAGTCACAGTTAAGATCAAATAAAACAATCCACGTAAAGGTGCTTTACAACACTGATTACGCATGATTCAATACCAAGCAAAGCACTAGGGGCAAAGGGCTAAATGCCCAGATCCCTCCCCTTTCTTCAGGTTCCTTCCCAGCGGGAGGGGTTGCTGAGTGACGGAGGGGGCTGCAACCACCCGGCTTCTCGTGGAGAGCCGGCCCGACAAGCCACGCAGGATAAATTGTTAGGGCTCGAAAAGCAGAGCCGGCTCCCTCCAGCCCAACGTCGTTCCCAGGCGAGAGATTCCGCAGCCTGCTACTTAGCTTAGCAGGGCAGCGCAAGATCTTTTCCTCTTTTTTAATGGCAAGACATTTATTATGGTTGAACCAGAAAAGGAGGGGCAAGGAGAACTCAAGGAAATCCCACCACCCCACGATCCTAGTCTCGGTCTCTCCAAACCCCGCGTAAGGAAAACACAGGAAGCCCGATTCATTACGAACTCTTGGAGGTCTATCAATCCCAACGGCCCTCACCCCCAAAGACTCCCCTATCGGATTCCCTGGGACAGACAGCGCAAAGCTTACCTGGTGGCTTCCTCCAGCTCGACCCGGCTCGGACCAGGCGCCTCCAGAGGAATAGTAGCCATCGCCTCCTCCGCCTTCTCCCGGCCAGGTGGTCTCAGTCGGGCCGCCTCCGCGCACCCGCCAGGAAATGGGAGGCTGGGGAGGTTCGGGGCGGGGGGGATATATGGGCGGAGGTGGGTGCACGGGCACATCTCCCCCAGGCCCGTAGTAGCGGCCATAAGACGGACCGTCACTGGGGCCGTAGCCCGAACGCCTCAAGGCCGACATGGGCTCCACTGCCCCGAGGCGCTTCCCGCCCCCCACTGCCGGCCCATTGCGCAGGCGCCTACCGGCGAGCGCGAATGGACTGCAGTGAGGGGGGTCGGCCGACAACAGCCAATCTCAGGCCGGGTCCCGCCCCCTCAGCTTCCGAGTCTTGAGAGTCGAAGGACGGAGCGCTGTGACTCTGGGGCTTAGGAAGCAGGAAAACGAGGGGCGACACCGTGTACCTTAAAAAGGAGAGCACAGTTCACCACCATCTATCCAAACTAAATTCCTTTTCCCTCTTATCAGGGATGCGGATATGTAGTCCAGGGACAGCACTACGTCCCGCCTCTTCCTGAGGACGGGCACGTGACGCCGGAAGTGGGTGGGGGTAATATGGCGGCGTTTCCGGCAGGCCCCGGCGGCTGAAAGCCGGGGCGGACGTGCTGGTCCGGGTCCGGGTTCCTGTCCCGGTCCCGCCGAGGCGGCGACTCCTGTAGGTAGAAGGAGTTATTGGACACACTGGCCCACCGTCGCTATACATTGCAGCCTTATATCAGTTCAAAATGAACTATATGCCCGGCACCGCCAGCCTCATCGAGGACATTGACAGTGAGTAGTTCATCTCCTCTAGGTGAAGTCTGCGGTGAGACCCTTCCTTCCAGGAGGGTGCCTCTTGGAAGGGAGCTCAGAAAATGAGTCTGGGGCGGGAGGGCGGTGTGTCTTTGGCAGAGTTCTGGGCATTCGGCGTTGACGTCCTTCACTGGATGGAGGAGCCACGGGACACACCGTTTGCCCACCTGCTAGCCTACTACCTGTATCCTGTCTCTCGCAGCCTCCACCAGTCCCCGCTCAAGTTGTAGAATTCATTCCTGCTTTGCAGGGATGCGGCTGCTGAGGCCGAAAATTGCCTCCTCCCTCAAGCCCCACCCCAGTCCATCATCTCCCACCTGTGATATTTCAAAGTACGAAGTGGTTCCTGGGGGATGAATGAGACTCCTTTGAGAAAGGACTCGTCAACAAATGAAAATATTAAATACAACAGCGGTTGGACTTAATTGATACTAAACATAAGCTTTATGTTGTGTGTCCGTTTGCAATCTTCTTTTGCCGTTGAGTCTTTAGACGTTCAGGTTACGGTAGTAGAGACCGCTGCCAGAAAAGGTATTGACATTTCCAGAAAGGCTAAGTCACTTCAAACTTTTTTTTTCCCCTCCTAGACAGTATTCTTTTGCTTTTGTTAAGAGGACCTCTTATTCCTAGTCACTGTCCTGAGGCAGAGCTCAATCCTGTATAAGTTGTCCTGTCTTTCCTTTTTCTAAACTGTCATCTGTGAATTATTCCTCAAGCAACGTTTTTTTAAATCGTTTTAATCATGTGATCTGTCTCATTAACTTGTAATTGCTGCAGAATAGTTTACAGACAGTTCCAAACAAGTTACAACAATTCCTATAGTTAGTGTGTGCAAATTGAAGAGTGAGTTTATGATCAAGTTATCTTCCCATTGTCTGAAATCATTTTTTAAAATCCAAATTAATACTTTTCTTCTCATATCTTATCTCTTTCTGTCTCCCCCTGCACCCTCCCCTTCATGTATGTTCTTCTCTGGTCATCTCAAATTTTTTCTCAGTTGTGTTTCCCTGTCAAATTCCCATCCTTTTTTCGTATCTTTACCTACAAAACTCTTCTGAGTCATCTCCCATTTTAACTCTCCTTTTTGACCACCTACAATATACCACCTCTGTTACCCCTGCAGTCTGATTTTTGTTCTCAACACACTACTGAGATGCATTCTTTAAAAGACATCAGTCTCATGCGCTCCTCTGAGTTCTTCCCTCCCCTCCGCAGCACTGTGATACTGTCACCACTGGATTTTTTATTTTCTTGATTCCTCCAACACTGGTACTTGCCGATTTTCTTACCTCTGCAGCTCTTATTGTTCCCTAAAACAGATGGTCTTTTAGGTTCCATCGTTGGCCTGATGCTTTCTTTAAATCTCTAGAAGAGCTCCTGGACTTATCCATAATTACTCTAATTGTAATCTGTTCGGCCTTCTAGTCTTACATTTCCAGCTGCCTGTTGACATTTCTACATAGATGTCCTGATGGCACTTCAGAATCACAACAGCTGATAACCTTCCACCTGAGCTTGCTTCTTTCACTCCCAACTTTTGGTAAATGGTGACTCCCTGACATGATGACTCAGAATTCCTACATCTTCTTTAACTCCTCTCTTCAGCATCTGCTCTCTCACATATACCTACATATGCAGACAGAACTGGGTGTCCATGCCCATCCCTTACAACCTCAGCGTCTGAGTCCTTGCCCTTCCCTTCCCAACTCTTCGCTGGTTCAGGTCTCTTCTTCATGCCTCTGACTCTGGGAATAGCCTCAAACCTGCTCTCTTTTCTGCCAGTTTAATCTTAAGTGTTTCCTTGCTTCCTGTGAAGTCACACCCAGACTCAGCCTGCTCCCAGTACTCTTCAGACCTCATCTCCTTTTATTCCCCCTCATACTCTCACCTTTTAGCTAAACACTTGGATACACAGCTCTTTTTTCTTCTACCTAAATTACAGATTTCCTTCCTCTTCCCTTTCCCTGTCACTCTTCCCATGGCCAGAAATTATCTACCTTTCAAGGTCGAACTCAGATACCTCCTCCAGCTAGATACAGTTTCTCTCAGTTTCATATAATTAAGATTGCCTTTCCTGTGGTACTTAACTATACCCCAAGGAAGCCTATAAATTCCTTCAGGAAAGAATCGGTCTTATTCCTCTGTTCTGCATCTAGAAAGTACTTTAGGTATGGCACTGAAGAAACGAGTGAATTTTGCCAGCTGTTCTAACTTACTGTCATTCTTTAGTGTCAGCTCAGAGTCACCTCCTCAGAGGTTTTCCCTAGCCACCCACCCTCTCTTCTGTAGCTGCTTCCCCTCTTCCTCCCGCTATCCTATTATCTTGTTTATTATTCTGCTAGACTAGTCACTATAGGCCATTTTTATTTGTTTGACTTCGTCCACCAGGAATATAAGTTCATGAGGCTGGTGACTCTGAATCTTATGTTCTGCTATAGAGCTAGGTCCCAGAACAGCACATAGCTCTCAATAAATATTACTGAATTTTTTCTCCAGTTCGTTTTCAGCATCCTCTTTTTATATGTCTGAGGCACTATTTGTATTTTAAAGTAATTCACCTGAGGAAATTGATACAACACTGTAAATTGACTATAACTCTAAATAAATTAATAATTAATTAAAATAAAATGAAATAAAATAATTCACCTGATTCCAAAATGTGAAATAGAAACTTCCTTCTAAGTTGAGGGGAAAATAATTCTTGAATTAAGATCACAAAGATCATGTAGACTCAATTTCTAAACTGGCAGGTATGGACACTGACACGACACCGAGAGGGTGTACCTCGCAAGCATCAGCATCCGGAGCCAGTCATTCAGGCCCCCTGACCACACACCCAGTTCCTTTCCCCTCTGCCACGCTCCTCTGATTCTTTTCACCACTAGTCTTCGCATCTGAACCCCAGGCTGCCTTGGTCATCCTTCTGATTCCCCAGTGAGCTCTGCCTTAAATATATCGGAAGAGGAAGTGGCAGAGCTGAATCTGTTAGTAGCTTTGTTTTTGTTGTTATCCTTTAAACTCACTGAAGCTAACAGTTTTCATTTTTTTTAAAGATCTCTTTTCCTCTCCCTAGAAAAGCACTTGGTCCTGCTTCGAGATGGAAGGACACTTATAGGCTTTTTAAGAAGCATTGATCAATTTGGTATGTATTAGTTATGGGCTTCTATACTCTGCATAATAAGAGCTGTCCATTGTATTTCTGTGTTGTTGCATATTGAATTTTTTTTATCTGCAACTTTTTTCACGTGTCTGGCATAATGGAATACTGTTCTGAGTTTCTAGATTACAGTTAGATGGTCCAAAAGTTTTGTTCATGAGCTTGTATTTCAAAAACTGGTTTTCACTCAAACATGGTGATTACAGTGTTTGGGGCTATTTTTTATTTTCCCCATTAGAGGGAGCCAGATGATAGAAATAAACTCAGTCCACTGAAAAAGCTGTTTATTTGTACATTGGCTTGGGTGTGACTACTTTTCAAAGCAGTTCCTGCACTGAAGGTAATCCCTCCCTGTCCAATGAAAATGGGATGGAAGGCCTTTCCTGAAGCTTTTTAGGGACCTCCAACATTAAACTCAAGATTTTACACTTACGGATACATCGGACTCAAGGTCTTGGTCTTGGTTTTGCCTCCTGCATTTTTCTCGAGAGATCTTATATTTGCATCTGTTTTGAGGAACTTCTCACTTCATATCAACATTTGCTGGACATCTGCTAGATAAGCGGCTTTGGCCATGAGGATAAACAACATAATTGTAAAACTTACAAAAATTATAGACAAGAGGAGCACAGATACCTGCCTTTCTTCAAGTAAGACAAACAGTATCAACTGAAGAAAAGTAATTATTCTTCACAGGTTGAGGTTCTAAATCTTAAGTCAAATTCATCAGACAACTTTGAAGGAAAAGCTGTGAATTCTGACTTCACTTTCAGATGACCAGATTATGGTTATCTGACAAAGGGAAGAAATAGGTTATTGTTGTATTATAATCCATTAGATTAAATGAATCCTAAGTACTGAAACAAAGTCAGCTCTTTGATAAACCATCACATCACACCCCCACACAACACAGAGAAACCGTTTCCTTCCAAAAAACCAGAGTTTTCCTTTCTGCAGTTGTTTGGGATTTAGTGTTCCAGGTGCCCTATCATTTTTATTTTCTTACAGCCATTGGTGATACTAGCAGTTACCTCATAAAGAAATTCAGTTTTCTTAACTCACTTCCACCATCCTCTTGTATTCGTGCAACGTAATGGCAAATACTCTCTCAGTTTGCAGTTGTTTGAAAGTCTCCTAAGTGGTGTGTCTTAATGAAGCAGAAAGAGATCAAAAGTTTAGCTTTTCTGAGAATTAGAAGGTTTGAAAATCATGTTTAGCTAAACCTTTTCTACTTGAACTCACTGCTTAATTGAGTTATGGACCTTTACGAGTAATTTGAACTAAATATCTTTGTTTCTTCCCTGTACACTTATAGCTAACTTAGTGCTACATCAGACTGTGGAGCGTATTCATGTGGGCAAAAAATACGGTGATATTCCTCGAGGGATTTTTGTGGTCAGAGGAGAAAATGTGGTCCTACTAGGAGAAATAGTAAGTGAAAACTGTTAAGCTGCTATAGATCTTGTTAATCATGCTAGTTAGGTTTTTTTCTTTTCCAAGATGGGAAAAATATATTTTCCACATTCACCCAGCTTCTCATAGGAAACCACCAAATTAGCTTAGGAAAGTTACGCTGTAAAAGGAAAGCTACAGAAAACAGTTAAAGTGCCTCGTGGCATTTTAAAGGTTTTGACTAAAGCAAAATATCATTGATTTTGCCAATATCATAAAAAAAAAATACTGTCCTACACACGTGTTTGTTAATGTATTATTCCGGTGTCTCTAATAGAAAATAGAAGCTTGATACCTAAGAAGAGAATAACTCAATGGAGTATGGTTTAATTGACATTGGAACATTTTGGAGTCATTTAAACAGTTGTTCATGACAGAAAGTTAATTAGCGGTGTTTGGGGGAAAGGCACATTGCATATACAGTGTGACACTCATGTTTTTAAGCGTGGGGAGGGAAAAGAATGGCTGCAGAAGAATCCTTTCTGTTAACTTTCCTGAGAGTGGAGCTCACCTTCACTTGGAGCCTTAGCTCACAGCCAAGGAGGAGGTACCTGCCATCTGGGTCAGGAAGACCAGCTGGCAGGTGACAAGTTAAATCACATCCTCTAAAGTGGTGTTACTGTTAAGTCTCTGAATATGTGTGTGGACTATTAGAAAACTATTCCAAAACATATATATTAGAAGTACTCAGGGGGGAGGGTATAGCTCAGTGGTAGAGGGAGTGCTTAGCGTGCACAAGATCCTGGGTTCAATCCCCAGTCCCTCCATGAAAAATAAAGCTCATTACGTCCCCCTCAAAAAAAACAAAACCAAAAAAATCAAAAAAAAAAAAAAAAAAAGAGAAGTACTCAGAGTGCTTTTTTATTTTAAGCATTTATTTATTTTTAAGTTTTTGTTTTGTTTGTTTTGGGGGGTGATTAGTTCTATTTAATTTTTTTTTAATGTGAGGTACTGGGGATTGAACCCAGGACCTCATGCATGCTGAGCATCTGCTCTACCACTTAAGCTAAACCCTCCCCCCGTCAGAGTACTCATTTTTAAAAGAAGATAAAACTTGATTTCGTATTTCAGATGAAACATTTACTTTAAAAGAGGAGTACGTTATGTAAAATCTTTGACCTAAGCCTGGTGCTTCTGATTATTGGCTTTCCAGGAAAATCAAACCTTGGTGTTTGCTTGATTTTATCTTTAAAGTTTTCAGTAAAGTTTCCCAATACCTAGCCACATCTTAAGTCAGGTTTACAGAAGTCTTTGGAGTGGGGTGATTTGGTCCATAGCTATTTTTAATGGTAGGCCGTTTGAGGAAGGATGGAGGTAGTTCTGCCAGGGTCACGTTGGTTCCGAGACCTCACGTTGAAACAGTTAGCTAGGAATGACTAGTCAATCCTGTCTAAGTGTTGCTGTGAAATATATGAAATAACTTTTTCTTCCTAATTTAAAAAATATTTTTGTGGTTGACATTTTTGGTTCAGTGTTATCATTTCTTACATGTTTAAGCAGCGGAAATTGTTACCTCCTGGTACCATGTAAAGGTTGAAATAAAGCACCTGGGGTTGGGGAGCGGGCAGTAAGTGACTGGGAAGTGGTCTGGCAGCACCTTAAGAGGCTGACCCACCCCTGGATGGCAGGATTGTAGGTGATTTTTTCCTTTTTTTCATTCTTTTCTGAATTTGATTTGTGAAGGGGAGATACATCACTTCACTGTCAGGGGAACCAATTTAAACTAAAATAGTGTAAACGCCACAGCTGGCACTTCCTGTGTGAGTTACATTGGCACAAATGGCCCTGTTTGGTTGTGTGTGAAGAGAAGTGAACTTGCGTTTATTCACTGTTTCCTGGGAGCCCTTCTGTAAAGAAAAGTACTCCTTTTTTGTATGTTATGGTTTGCATGCTGCAGAATTTTTACGGTGGTACCACTGAAAAAATATGGTTCAGGAATGCTTACATAGTTACACAAATCAGCAGTCAATGTGAAGAAATTCCATACCAATTCTAGGGAATCTCAAACCTAGAAACCATTTAGTTCCTGTAAATATCCAGGTCCCTGGATCCTACCTCAAGGATAATGAGACACACATGGTCTGAAGTAACAGACTGATCATTGTGAAACAGCATTATCATAACCACATGACTAGCTCAATGCATAACATTGAAAAGCCCAAGAGGTGTAGTACACTAAGCCAAGAACGTTATCTTCCCTTCTGCCGCCCGTGGGGTATGAGGGGAGATTACACCTGATAACATACATCTTGCTGGATGCAGTTAAGTTTTGACCCAGGGCAGGGCTTGCTTATGTAAACATGTGGCTTTCATTCTGACCTCTCTGGCCAGAGTCCTCCATCTGCTGTGTCAGCGCCTGTGGGTTCTGAGGCCTTGGCAGCTCGTGAAGATTAGTATCCAGTGGCAGGCTGGAACATCTGGACAATGTGTTGATGCCTTCTCAGAATTTTATAATTAAAAGTGACAGAGGAGAATGAGAAGTAGGAATCCCTGTCTGTATGGGCGTTCCATGTAACGAAACCACAGAATAACCTGTGGGTTCATTTTAAGGAGCATAAACTGAGCCTGTTGATAGTGAGATACTGTTACAGCAAGGTTTTGCATTATAAAATCAGTTATTAAACGTTTGTAAGTGTTCAAAAGTAAAAATATTAAGCATAATACACTGTATTAAGTGGAAAAAATAGCCAATTTTGCATTGAGCTTTTTCTTAAGTCAGTATATACATAGAAAAACTGGAAGGACGTTCACCAAAGTATTATTCCTCCACACTGGATCATAGATAGTTTTTTAAAATTTTTTTCTTCTTGTCTGTTTTCTAAATTTCATACAAGGAACGTGTTTTTTTGAAACAAGGGGAAAAAATTTCTATTAAGCAAAAATATTTTAAATTAAAATAGTGTAGAAATATATTGGCCAAATGGTCTGCTGAGGTTTTCTCCAGAAGACTTGTCATAGAGGGGAAGGAAGTACTGTGTTATGATTTAACAACTCCTAGTTAATGTGACAGAGGGACAGTTTATTGCCTTTAAATGCGGGGGGTGGGGTAGCAACAGTGCTACTTTGAATCAATGTTCCTACCTTCTTACTGAGCAACCCCCCTCCCCAGAAATTAAGCTGTAAAAATACAGAATTTACCCTGAAGCCATCCTGATGTTGGTAACTTCTCTCTTGGATTGACTGGGGTTGGGGAGATAGCTGTTTGTGAGCAGCCCTGATGTTCTTTTCTTGTTGTTTTCTTTTTCTCTTTTTTAAGAGACTAATGTAGGACTTGACTTTGGATAACCTAAAGCTTGGTCATACACACTGGTACTGCTCCCTGTTCCCACACGCTTATGTGTTCTGTAGGACCACTGCCAGCCATCTCTTTGTACTATTTGTCTGTCGGGCTATCTGAGCCCTGCCACCAGTACAAAAAAACCACCCGAAACCCCTTTGCTTTAGATGTGATGTTTTGGTCATCAGGTGAAGTTTTCCAAACCTGCTTGTTTTGTAGGACTTAGAAAAGGAGAGTGACACACCCCTCCAGCAAGTGTCCATTGAAGAAATCCTAGAAGAACAAAGGGTGGAGCAGCAGACCAGGCTGGAGGCCGAGAAGCTGAAAGTTCAGGCTCTGAAGGACCGAGGCCTCTCCATCCCTCGAGCAGACACTCTTGATGAGTATTAAGCCTTTGGCTCAGAGGCCATTGCTCTTGGGGAGCAGGGGCTGTCACTGAGTGAAGGTGACATCCTGGCCGCTTCACACATGGTACAGCCTACAAAGACTACTGTAGAGATTGGGAAAGTCATTTTTATTTTGAATTCTTCCACGTATACAACATGAAGAAATTACGTGGGTTCTTTTTTTTTTTTTTAAATAAGAAAATCATCATTTAAAGAAACAGTGGCAGGGACTGCTTTCACACAGCACTGTGGAGCCAGCAGCTACTTCTTTATATTGCTCTTCTCACCCCAAATTAGAGGTTATAGGAGACTTTCTTCATTTACTTGTAAATAAAATACAAATCTCAAAATGATGGTGTTCTTTCCCAAGTGTGAGTTGCCTGCAATGAAGAGACATAATTAAATCTCTCCTCTCAAAGGTATAAGCTGTAAATCCATTCACACACACTGGGATTCCCCTCCTGTCACAATTCCAACCTAAGAGTTACTCACGCAGGAATGTTTTCATACTAAGGTCCTCCCCTCTCCTCTCGGCATGTTTTCTTCTGATAAGAAAAACAAATTTTCAGGCTTGAGGAGGGCTCTCTCAGTGATGTTTTGCAGTTACTGATGACAGCAGAAGCCTGGTGCTCCAGAGACGGCATCACTGTGGCTCCTGCTGTTTCTCCTTCGCCAACGGCTGTTCCAAACCATGTTCTCATGAGATTCAGGTGACTTTTTCTCTAAACATGCTATTAATTTCGTTAGGTTTTCTAGTCGTTTGGATCGATCTTGAGCCTCGTACGCTGTTACCAAAAAGAAGCACAAATAAGTTGGTGTTTCAGTGACTGAAACATCTGGGTTATTCTTGGCCATTGTGTCTTGGCTGACACCCCCGGCGATGCTCCCTTTCTGGTATGATGTTAACTGCACGGTAATTGTAAGAGGCTGTACTTTCCAAACGAGCAGTATCGTGGAATGAATCGTGTACTGAACTTGGTTAAAGGTTAAATACAGGGTAAAGCTGGGACTTGGTTTTCTCCAGCACCTTGGGTTCAAGGAAGTCGGTTATCCTCTCTGATGGTCAGTTTTGATTATATTGTGAGTGCACCCCTCCTGCCCAGCTCATTGTGATTCCTTCTTCATGTGTTCAGTCAAAGATCTTTTTTGGTAGGTTTCAGTCTTTTTCATCAATAATTGTTCGGTTAGCTATGATTTTGGCGTAAGGTGAGCTCCAGGTCCTTCACTCCACCAACTTGACTGCTCTCGCCTGACTCTCAGTTTTAACTAAAATTATTCCAGACACTTAACTTTTTATAGTCTTGAGCAAAGATGTCCTTCGGTGTTTATGTCCAATTCCTCTGTGGTTGAGTTATTTTGTAGTATTAAATACCCTTTACACTTCATGAGCTCAGGTGATTTTAAAACTGCCTCAAATGCTGATAAACTATTTGACTGCTGAGCTATTCATCATTGGGTTGGTTTCAAAGTAAATGATTTGTGATGAACAGCTGTTACTTGATGATTTATCTAGTGTGTTTCACCTCTAATCTTAAACTGTTTAAGAGCCGGGATTTGTTATTAACACCCACACAAAGGGAAAACCCCATCACCAACTTTTGGAAGCTGCTAACTTTACAAGAAGATTTTCTTTGAGAGTCAGCAGAATTACAGCATTTGTTTTTCTGAGCACCACTGTTTCAGAACTTCTGACCCCTTCAAGAGATTCAGATTAACTGTAGTTGTCTTTTCAACCTCCTTCAAACAATTCCAAATGCAATCATAAGAGAGATGATTTATTCTTACATTCAAAAAAGAAAAGAGACTTCATTTCCACAGTAGGTCAGGAATTTCCAAGCTATAGCCAGCTTTCAGTCATTATGCATAGTAATATATTGATTTTAGGCCTTTGTCACACAGGCAGCAGCAAAGAATTAGACCTGAAGGATGAAACTAGACCACCTGCTTCCCTCCTCTTAGTCTCACGCTGCTCAGTGCAACAGCTGCCCTCAGCTCTGCCCCATCCAGGCTCTTTGCAGATGCTGAAATCTGGTGCTTTTTCTCCTGGACCACTGCTAGTACCCTTCTGCTATTATCAAACTTCAAAGTCAACCTCAGTTTGTACCTTTGTTTTATCTTTAATAGTTTTTTTCCAATAGGGGAATCTATGAGACTGCTTTCAAGGAAAACAAGTAAGGGAGATCTACTGCAGCCCCTGTCCTGACCATCTTCCTCCCAACCTAACTGGGTACAGCAGCGTATCTCTCACTCTTAACAGCTGTTCTTTTTCCCTTTCCTTGGCCCTTGACCTTACATTGCATGCTCTTAGCTAAATTTAAACCGCAGTATCTGCTCTCCTCCTTGGCTCTGATAAACTCCTGGCAGGCCCTGGACACTTAGCAGAGCCAGATATCCTCATACTGCTCCTTGTGGAGGGCTTTTCGGGGATGCCACGTCAGCGTGAACCCCAGAGGTGTTACACAGACATGAAAGCTGGAAAGTAGCCTCAGTTTTGCTCACAAGAGTACAGGTGGCAGGTCAGGCTGAGTGAGATACAGGTGGCAGATGGCACAGGCCAGCAGGCAGAGCGGGTGCACCCCCTGAAAGTCAGCCATGCCCTGGATGAAGCTGGAATTTCCTTTTCTCTCTGCTTAGGAAATAACTTGCTCTGGGTACTGGCATGAATCCTTCCCTCGCAGCCTTTAGATCTCTGTTCAAGTTTCACTTTCCCTGACGAATTGTTTTAAACAGCACCCCACCCCCACCTGCATCCTTTCCATAGCAAGTATCACAATCCAACATAAATTTCACCCCTTTACTGTCTGGTCCACTCCCCCACTAGAATGTCAGCCCTTAAGGACAGAACTTTTGTCACATTCAGTCCTGTACTCCTACATCTAGAGTGATGCCGGGCATATATTAGGTCTCAATGTGTATTTTTGGAGTTGAAGGCTGGGTTGATGGATGGATGGGAGCGTGCTGTGAATTCAAGCTGGTACACTCAGATGCTTTAGAGTCCAGTAGAGCACCCAAAGATGAAGACAGCAGGACCCACCGAGCAAGCAGGAGCGATCAGCAGTGATCCTTACACTGAATCCGGACATGCTGTCAGGCAGCCTTCATGGGAGCCCACAGCCCTCCAGGTTGAAGAATCTGGAAATAACCAGTGTAAGAATCAGAGTATCCCAGGGTTGCTGGAAGCAAGACATTCTTGGGTGTGTTTTCCTCCCACCCTTATCTTCCACATTACCCCTGCAGAGGCCCCCCAGGTAACGAGAGCAAGAGACTGCATCATGGGTGCTTGCTTTTACAAACTAAGCAGGGTTTGTGTCTAGTTAAGTGACCTAAGATCTAACCTGAAAGAATTAGGACACTGATCCTAGAGATCTGCTGCTGGCATGCCCCAAAGCTCTGGGTCGAGCCACCTTGTTAGCCCTCCCCTGCCTGTCTACTCCTCCAGGCCTGCCAGGGCTACTTGGAAGCAGAGGATAAAATCAGGTCTGTTCTTTGTCTCCTGTCTCACGTCCCAGCTTTGCCTCTCTTTCCCCTCTTCGGCCTCCTACTTTTCCCTGGTCTCCTTTTAAAAATAATTTTTTTCCCCTAACTCCAGACACTCAGCAGTTGCTGCCACCACTTGGCTACACCCGGCGTGGAGAATGGCCTCCAATGCGGCTGCTCTGGAAACACCGAGAACCGAGAGGAGTCAGAGCCCCCGCTGGCCAGCTGCTAGTACCACAAGGAAGAGGGCAGGCCCAGTGCTGGCAGTGCCCAAGGTCAGAAACCCAGATGGCCTGGGAATTCATCTCTCAGACCGAGTTTTACTGATGTATATGTTTGCCTACAGTAAAATTCACTCTTTTTAATGTCCAGTTCTATGAGTTGTAACAACTGCATACAGTTATGCAGCCATCACCCCTTCCCCTTCGAACTTAACTCTTCCCTCCTTCCCCAGCCCCTGGCATCCACTGATCTGTTTTCTGTCCCCACAGTTCATGTTGGCAACTAACTCAAAATTTTTGTAGGGTGCAGGACAAATAAAGTATCTGGAAGGTTAAATTCAGCCCACCTGCCTTCAGTTTGCTCTTCTGGTTTAGAAAGACAGTGCTTTCACTGTCAGCACCCCTGCCAGCACCCCTGGCTTACCTGCAGGGAATGGAGGGCGCACGAGAATAGCCGTTCATCACGCTATGACGTGCCGGGTGTGAGAGGCAGCCATGGGCACCACTTTTCACAGAGAAGCAGATTTTAAAAGGTGAAGCACACAGACTAGACCGCCTGATCGTGCATCCTAGGTTCTTCAGTTCAGAGCTCTGCCGACTTGGTCCAGCTGCACATCTCGGTACCTCAGGTGCCTCTTCTACAAACAAGGATCCTGATAGGACCGACTTCTCAGGTGGTGGTTCTAAGGACTGAGTGACTACATGTGAACTGCTCAGAGTGCTGCCTGGTGCAGACGGAGCGCTCTGTATCAGCTGTTGCCATCTGCTGAGTCCCCAGCACTGTGTCAGCCTCTTGGGATAGATTCCATACCTTCCATGAACTTATACTGATTGTCTCCTTTGTACACATAAGAATGATACCTGTGAAATAATGGCAACCAACTCAGTTTAAGGAATTGAGCGCTGGAGGACATAAGCTGTTCTCTAAAGGGAGATAATCCATAATTACCTCAAGCCCAATGAGTTAAACTTGCCTTAACTTTTCTTTTTAATGGAGGTACTGGGGATTGAACCCAGGACCTCGTGCGTGCTAAGCATGCACTCTACCACTGAGCTATTCCCTCTGACCCTGCCCCACTTTAACTTTCTGCTGCCCTCACAGTGGCCCCTTTGGAGGATAACACTCCATTCTTTTGATATTAAATAAGCATGTACTCTATAAGCAGTATGGACGAGATGTGGGGAAAAATCAGAGGCTCTGAAGTGCTAGGCTCCAAGCTTTATTTATTAAACACTTATTCAGTATCTTAATTACCTAGCACTGTGCTGAATGCTAGGGATTCGAAAATTTGGAAAGTATACAGACAGGGAAAGAGGGGGAAACTGCATGTATGGGGGCCGGGGGTCTATGGGAAATCTCTGTATCTTTCAGTTCCACTGTGAACCTAAAACTGCGCTGAAAAAAAAAGCAAGTCTTTTTTTAACAACAAAAAAAAAGGTGTTTGTGGGGGAAATGAGCAATTGTCATTGATACTGTGATAAAACATTTTTCAAGGGGGCCCAAAAGGTATTACATTCTAACTAGAGAGTAGGGTGAGGTGCGGCCCAAAGGGAAGCCTTTATGGAGAGGGTCTGCATGGGCTGGGGGAGAGAGCCAGGGGGGAGGGTTCAGAGGGCCCAGAGACTGGCTGAGAAGTCGGGGCTTTGTCTTGTGGGCTCCTGATGTATTGTTACCTGATTTAAGCCTTATGAGCACCCTGAGAGAATTACACAAATAAAAGGAAAACATATCCCTATTTTACAGATAAGCAAGTTCATATTGAAGAAGTGAGCCGCTCACAGTCATAAATTGGTGGAAGCGGGATTGGGAGTCTGTCTGTACCCCAGCCCACAGCTCCCCACACCACCCAGGGTGCCCCAGGCTCACCTCCTGGGGGCCCAGACAAGCTCGAGGCCAACCTCCTCCACTCTCAGCCTCTGCCCCCTGGGTACCTGCAGAGGAGTCTTCCCGTGCCTGACAGGCATGCTCTGGCCTCTGTCTCTCTTTCCAGCCTTCCTTTCCCACCAGACCCTGCAAACATTCCACTCCATGGCTCAACAACCCTCAGGTGTCCTCTCCATGCGGCCGGCCATCTGCTCTACCTGGAACACCTGCACCACATTCCCTCGCTCTCTCTCGCTTTCACATCTGGCTACCTCCTAATCGTACTTTCCACACTCGGCTCAAACGTGACTTCCAATACCCGCCCTTCCTCCTGCCCACTGTGTTCCCTCCCTTCCAAACCTCCTTGTCTGCCCTACAACTCCCCATACTAGGTCATCTGGTTGATGCTTCCTCAGAATTGGAAAGCAGCACAGTGGACTCAATAAAGGATTGTTGAGTAAATGAGTGGAGTCCTCTTCTCGTCTGCAAAGCCCTCCCTCCCTCCCCCGCCCTGGTCCCTCCTCCCCTGCGCTCTGTCCTGCCTGGGCTCCATCTCTGGTCATCTCCCTTCTTGGCCTGCTGCGCCCTTCGGTCTCCTTTGGGGGCTCTGCCCTCATTAAAAACCAAAGCCAGATACACATGACTTCCAGGACCAGAGAAATTCCCAGACCTCTGTCCCCACCTTACTGCTCAGAGGGACAGTGAGAGTTAACTAGTCAGTCAGCTTGGAACAGCTGAGGAAGGGAGCCTTGGCCCAGGAGGTCACCAGCAGCTCCCGCCCGTCCGGAGTGAACAGCAGCCTCTGACATCAGCATCAGCCCCATCCTCCCGTCTCCCCGTCACAGTGTCACAATGGCCATAATTCTCCATGGGACAGCAACGGCAAGGCCTTGAACATTATCTGCATGGATAATCCCGTAATAACTCCTCCCCTCTCCCCACCTCCTTCCCCAAGACACGCACGTGCGCGAGGGCGCACGTGGGCCACGTCTGAGGACACACCTCGGGAAGCTGGCCTGCAGCCTTTCCTGCTCACACCCTGACTTCTTTCTACGTCTCCAGCTCAGGCTGGAGACAAACAAGAGGCCAAGGCCTCTCCTTCCAGTGCCATCTTCCTGCCACTCTGCAGGGGCTGGAAACAAAGCCCACAGGCAGGTTGCCTAAGTCAGAAGACATACCTGCGCCCCTGTGGCTTCCCGGACTGGTTGCCCCGTAGAGAAGGAGCCTGTTCTGTGCCCCCTGGAGCTGAGTGCTGGGGAGGGGTGGGGGAGGGGGCAGGCCCACAGAAGAGACAGCAAACACACACAAGCCATTATACAAATCAGGACTGAGATGGCCCCTCTAGTGGGACTGTCAGTAGGGGACAGGCCAGTTGCAGAAGGTTGGGTGGTTAAGGAAGGCTTCACAGTGCGGGCAGGGTCACAGGGGGCCTGAGGATGGGCCGGGGCCTCCCAGCAGCCACTGCTCACAGCGGAGCCCATCACAAGGGCCTCTCCAGGTTGCGGGCCCCTTCCCACTGCTTCAGCGGGGCTTGGAGGGGGCATGTGGGGCTCACCTGTTCCAGATGAACACCAGGCGCCCAGCCTGGCTCTGAGCAGCTCCTGTTCCTCTCATCCTTTCTAAAATGAGGGGGACAGCAAGAGCTGGGAGGGGACCCTCCACTGCTCCCTGCTTTTCAGGCCCTCACTCTACCTCCAGGCAGAGGTGACCAGACTCGGAACTCTCTCATTAAAGGGCTGGGAACAAATCTAGTGTGACAACTCTCAACAGTTTTGCAGGTGAATGTGGCTTAAAAGGTTGACCTTAAAGGGAAAAGATTTCATCAGAGACCAGCCTGCAGGCTGGGAGGGGCTCCCCCTCGCTGGGCCTGGGTGGGAGCGTGGAATACAGAGGAGAGACAGGGCCACCTCCTGAGTCCACGTTCAGAACACTGGCCCCCAGAGTGCAAAGACTGCTGAGCGCCACAATACCCTGTGTTTTCAACCTTTCAGTTCATGCCAAGCCCTGTGGCGCAGTCTGCCTGGCCGAGCTTAATCTCGGAAAGTGTGAGGAGGGTGTGGGATGCAGCCAGGTCTGGGCCTCCTCTCTTTGTGTCTGTGGCTAGTTCTCCCCTCTGCTTTGTGAGCTCAGCCCTGAGGCACCATCTTTGCTCCAGAACAAACTCCTGAGAAGGGGACTGACTCCGCATAGGGCTTTGGTAAAAGGTCTTTGACATAAACGGATAAATCAATAATTGAACAGTCGAACGCACGTGTGAAGATGGGCTGAAGGTCAGAAGACTTGTATTGTTGTCCCAGGCCTGCCCCTGACCACCTGTGTGACCTTGAATGGGTCATTTCCACTGTTAGTTGAAACACACAACGTGAGTGCTGTGAGTTTCCATTTTATTTGGAGACTTCCCAAGGACTATAGCCAGGAGCCAGCCTCTTAGCTCTGAGCTCTGAGGAACGCCCTGCAGTAAATATGATTTAGGTGACGGGGTGCATGCAATTAAACATGCATCTCAGTAAAAGGCCGCTGCTAGTCATGAGCAGCAGGTATCACCAAAGGTTTCCGTGCTTTTCTAAGTAAGGGAAGATGCAAAAATCCAGGTTCATAAAAAATTTCTCTGGAAATAGTTTCAACTCTCTAAGGGCCTGTTCTGCCAGTTTTCCTGGAACACAGTGTCTCATCCTGATCTTTGTCCTGGAGTTCTTTCAGAGTGTATTAGTCAGCGACTGCAGTGGCTAGTGACCCAATTCTTGTAGAACTGGATGGTAGGCAACATTCCTTAGTTGGCAGTGCCCTCCGTTTGGTCATAGATTCAACGAAGGTTTGGGAGGCATTTCATGACCAATTTGTCCCACAGCGCTAGGAAGGCTCGTTCCTAGGTCTGGAGAGGATTTCACTGTAGGTCACTTGATGTGCTATTACTGAACTAAACCCTATCCATCAGTAGCCAAAAGTCTCTGGGCCACATGTCGTGCTTGTCTGTTATGGTCCAGGAACAGATTCCCTCTTGTTGCTTCTTCCCTTATCTAGAGTTTGACTATTGCAATCACTGATCTCATACAGAACTATATATTTGGTTCATTTCAAGTCACCTAGACATCTTTATTTTCACTGGAGGCTCAGTTACACATTTGGTAATTCAAGAAAAAATGATCTTGTAAAATAGGCAGAATGTAAGTAACATAGCTAGTAGCCTTAATAAAGTCATAAGTAAATACTTCAAGTCAAGAGCTTCCATTAGGTGCAGGCCAGCATATCCCCTGGTTGCCTGACCCAGTCTGTTCCAGACCAATCGCTATCTTTAAGGGAAATGATATATTGGCATTGTTCATAATGTACTCAACCCAATTTCCTAGTGTTAGTAGACTGATTATCTAGTATGATTTAGTTGTTACCAATATAAGGGCCTTTCAACTTAAATGATCATCGTCTGGTGTTAGTCATATAAATCCATCCCATAACTGAGGGAGTGTCCCTCCTAATAATCAGGAAGTTATATCCTTTGAAATTTAGCTCATTGCTCTGACTGACCTTAGTTAACCTTTAAAAGAAAATGCATATTTATGGCCAAGGTCAGAGCAAATATGACTGATGGCCAAGTGAGGGGGTCCTGAACAGAACTGTAACTTCTTTCTTCTAAAAGGAATTTCCTGAGGGCCATCCAGTTAGAGCCATGGAGAGAAGAAATCCACCAAGGTAACCCAGAAGTACTGGATGTAGGTAATGACTGTAAACCCAATAATTGGATTAATTTTTGAATTCTGCATAGAATTTGTGCCCATAATAGAAAAACATTTGATTTATGCAAAAGTCCAAGAAATTAAGAAAATACTATAAACAGTCATATGGGTCAGGCCTAGTACTCTGCTTCTGATGTGGCCTTCTTCTCGTCCTGGGGTGGGTGTAGCTTCTTCTCTAAGTGTTGTTATAAGGTGAGTTCAAGGTCAGCAGTCCTCTCTATTAGACCAGTGCAGGGGCACTTTTTAAGTGGAATATATAAATCCAAGAGTCGATTCCCTTCAGTTTTGCTGCTCACTAGCTAGTTAAGAGTACCTGATAAGGGTCCTTCCATCTAGGCTGGAGAAAGTCCTTTAAATGATGTCTTTTCCAGTATACATCATCTCCTTGTTACAGGTCAGGGGGCATTTGATCTTCATCCAAAGATTACTGTGATAAGCTTCAGAAACAAACTTATAATGTCCTTTTAATAATTCCATTAAACTTTATAATTATTTTTAAACTTTATAATTATAATTAACAGAGCAACAAGAAGCCATCAAAAGAAGTAAGTCTTGGGCAGTTAATATAAACCTTGAAGACAATTAAGAACACTATAACTTAATATCCGCTGAAACTTAATGCTTTTTTCTCTAAAATCACCCTCATTTCTACCAAATACAGGTAAATTAAGACTAATTTATTTGCAAAATAAACTTGTCCTGGTTTTTTACATAAGTGTAGGTGATCATATAGATTCTTTTAAATTGGCTGTGCTGAAACTTTTCACAAGGAATCTCAGGTTGAACTTTTAAAAGGCCTCTTAAGGCCAGGAAAGCCATGCCAAGAGCTTGCCATCAGATTCCGCCTGCGACATCTATAGATTTGCATGAATTCTCTTCTCAAGGTCTCCAAAATATCTTCACATTCTTGCACCTGCCAGGAGGTGACCTTCCTTATTCACCTGAGAGGGCTGTTAGGAAAATTTCCAATTTCTGGAGGGATCAGGTAGAAAAAAAAGATAAATGTTTCAGTTCTGCTTACAAATGTATAATTCACCAACTTGCTGTAAGTCACAGTTAGTTAAAGGTTTCCTTCCACCTGGCTAAGATATAAGGTTTCCTTATACCTAGAAAACAAAGATTAAAAGCTAGTAATACTTCAGACAAAAAGCCATAAAAATTATAACCATATTCATCAGTTCACTCAGTCCTATGTAACTAATTCTTGATCTTTTGTTAATAGTTTTATGAAGCCATCAGGGTTTCTACTAGAATTCTTTAATTTCTTACCCAGTTCACTGCTATGATCTGAAAGTTATCAGAAACCTGTACTTGTCAAAAGGTCCTTTCCGTGTATATTCTTGAAGATAAAGTATTTTTGGAAAAGCATCAGAATACAATAATAACTGTCTATAAATGGCAAATGACTTTAAAAGGTAGAGTTAAAGACTGATTACAGTGCAAATGTCAAAGAATTTGGTTATTTTTATGACACACAATATTAAAATAATAGCGAATTATGACTGATAACATTATACAAGGACATATTAAAGTTTTAGAAGTTTCACATAACTTTTAGAACATTTACGACATTTACCCATACAATGGAACCTAAGAATGTTTATTACCATTCATTTGACAATGCTTTCCATGTCATTTAACATACCACAGAAGCCTAACTAGTTTAACTTCTTTTTTTTTTTTTTAACATTTTTTTACTGAGTAATAGTCATTTTACAATGTTGTGCCAGATTTAACATCTTTCTTTGATAACGAGAGAAAACAAATCTCTTCAGGTGTTCCAGGGACCTCTGGAAAACCTCAAAGTTAACTAGAGGTCAAAGAATTTCATTTAAAACTTGATTTGGAAAAGGTTGTCAAAAATACCAAAAAGGTTTAAAAACACTTGGTCAAATAGGATCTTCAGTCACTGTGAAACTACATTTATTTAACCAAAGTGACAATAAAAGATTTCAAAGGCAAATATAGATAGCTACAACAGATTACTTCAAAAAATAAAGAAACTTCATAATCTGTTACCAAAAGCAGATCAATAATCTAAGAAAACTTTGTCCTCTCAAGAGACAGAAAACCAAATTCAGGTTTGGCACTACCTTAAATATTAAAATTCATGTACTCAATTAAATTTATTCTACTCTTAGCCAGCCCTGATCCCATACAAACCTTTCTTTTCTTTTTTTTTTTAGGGTTTCTTTCCCCCAAACCTTCTATAACTTCTTTTCTGCCTCCAGATTTTTGTCTTATGCATTTCCTTTTCTCTTTATGACAAAATTATTTCTTCTTCCCTTAACTAAATGCATTTCCATTCCTTATACTTTTTTCTCCTTGCAAACAAAAATGTTCTCCTTATTAATTTTTAGTACCTTTAATTACATATTTTAATTAGAGTTCTCAACTCTTAAAAAAAAAAGCACCTTAATTTCTAGTGAAAACTAATAATTAAGCAATTATGAACTGTCTTTTCCATTAGCATTCTGTAGACTGGCAAACTAATAAATACTATTTATAATTTCTAAAAACATGT
The DNA here is from genome assembly GCF_048773025.1 of Camelus bactrianus. Lineage (NCBI taxonomy): Eukaryota > Metazoa > Chordata > Mammalia > Artiodactyla > Camelidae > Camelus > Camelus bactrianus. Next base: position 29,710,458 of record NC_133564.1, on the reverse strand, counting down.
GCTTTCTTACAGAAAATGTCTCAATTTAACACCAAATATATTTACTAGTTGTCCTAAATACCTTTAGTTTCTCTGTAAAAAGAAGCCTATGTTCAATAGTTAATGTTTTAGTATCTATTTCATTTGGGAATGATTCTATATTCAATAAACCTTCATCATTTTAACTTAATTTATCAAAACTCTCCAGTTTCAAGTTACTAAATATCTGGGAAACTATTTTTAAGAGGGCATTCCTAAAGTATAATTATTTCTAAAGGGTTCACCTAAAAATTTACTTTTAAAATTTCATCATACCAAGTTATTTTTCTTGCTGTCAAATTTTTATAACAGAAATGATAAGCTCTTATTTGACTCCTAGTAAACCTATGTGAAATAAAGCTATTATATTTAATATTGATGACTCTAAAGACACGTCTATATTCATTAAGCCAACAAACTTAAGCTAACTTTGATACCAAATATTAATTTAATATTGACTATTTCCCAGATCAGGTGAACCTGAAATTCATTTGGGCTAGTTTCTGAGAATTTATATAGGCCCTTAATTTCCTTTAAGCCAATTAAATAGAGCTCATTTCCAAATTAATTTTGGTTATACCATCTGCAGGTAAAGACATATCACATCTATAATATACACACAGACATACAGACACAACCAGAGATTTCATAGCTTCATTTTTAAAACTGAGTTATGAATCAGATATTACAACATAAAACTCACTAGTTTATAAGTAACAGTTGGAATAAGTTAAGTTTACTTGCTTATGTTTTTTAAAAAGGCCTCTTTTCTCTCTTTTTTTTTTCTCTCTGCCTCAGGACTTAGTCCTGAGGGCACTGGCAGAACATTTATAGCTCAAGGCACAGATAAGGAAAAGCAAATTCTTACTGGAAGAATTTGTTCCTTTAAGGGCAGAATTCTGAAAAAAAATATTTTAGCAAGCCAACATTCTCTAACTGCATACACAAAACTAGTTTTGGAATGTCAAAAGACCCCATCTTACTAAAGCAATCTTGAGAAAGAAAAACAGAGCTGAAGGTATCATCATCCCTGACCTCAGGCTGTACTCAAAGCTATAGTAATCAGCATGGTATGGGCATAAAGACAGATACATAGATCAATGGGTCAGAATAGAGCCCAGAAATAAACCTACACACTTATGATCAATTAATCTATGACAAAGGAGGCAAGAATATACAATGGAGAAAAGACAATCTCTTCAATAAGTGGTGCTGGGAAAACTAGACAGCTACCTGTAAAAGAAGGAAATTAGAACATTTTCTCACACTATATACAAAAATAAACTCAAAATAAATTAAAGACCTAAATGTAACCCTGGATACCATAAAACTCCTAGTAGAAAACACTGGTAGAATGCTCTTTGATACAAAATTATAGCAATATTTTTTGGGGCTCTCTGTTCTAAAGCAAAGGAAACAAAAGCAAAAATAAACAAATGGGACATAATAAAATTTAAAAGCTTTTGCACAACAAAGGAAACCATTGACAAAACGAAAAGACGACCAACTGAATGGGAGAAATTATTTGCAAATGGTATGACCAATAAGGGGTTACTATCCACATATATAAACAGCTCATACACCAACATCAAGAAAAACCAAACTACCTGATTAAAAAATGAGAAGACCTGAAAAGACATTTCTCCAAAAAAAGTCATACAGATGGCCAACTGGTACATGAAAGGAAGCTCAGCATCATTCATCATCAGAGAAAAGAAAGTCACAACAGTGAAAGATCACCTCACACCTGTCAGAATGGCTGTATCAAAAAGAGCACACATAACAGATGATGACAAGGATGTGGAGAAAAGGGAACCTTTATACACTGTGGGTGGGAACGCAAATTGATGCAGCCACTGTGGAAAACAATAGAGGCTCCGCAAAAAACTAAAAATAGAACTACCACGTGATCCAGCAATCTCACTCCTGGGTATTTTTTCAAACAAATCAAAAACACTAACTTGAAAAGATACAGGCAGCCTAATGTTCCTAGCACCGTTATTTACAATAGCCAAGGTACGGATGAAAACTAAGTGTCCCATAACCAAATGAATGGATAAAGGCGTGGAATGTTACTCAGCCATACAAAAAGGGAATGAAATTCCACAATTTGCGACAACATGGATGGGCCTGGAGGGTATTATGCGAAGTGAAATAAGTCAGACAGAGAAAGACAAGTACCATGGGATCTCACTCATACATGGACTCCAAAGAATAAAACGAAGGAATTATTTTTTAGACTACCATTTTGACCATTTTCAGGGCAAGATTTCCTTCAGTTCCCAATCACACAATTACTTGTAACAATAAGTATTCCATACGTATTTTACACAAATCTGGCTGGGGTGTTAGTCAGAGGTTGGCTTTCTGATGCCCCTTATTTAGGCTGAGGAAAGACGTTTTAGCCAGCCTCTTCCACAATCTTTTAACTGAGGCCAGGTCCCTGTTATACACCACCAAATAAGACTCAAGATTATCAATTAATCGGGAGATCTGAGAACCAGGAAAGACTCATCCAAATTCAGCGGGACTTGCTGAAGAGGTGGACGGGCCTAAGAGGTCCTTGCTGGCACTGAGGTTCTGAATCCCAGCACAGTTCAGGTAAAGGAGAGAAGTCAGCTCTGTGCTTTCATGGTCACCAAAACAGCTGACTGGAAAAAAGCACATACATCTTACCAAAATTCATCAAACTGCACATCTGAAATGTGTATAGTTTACTGTATAAGAATTATACAATAAAGGTGTTAAAAAAGAACAAATTAATTTTTTAAAAAAGTACAAGATGAGAGCTGTGAGGTTTCAGTTTTATTTGGGGGCTTACTGAGGGCTATAGCCTGGGACACAGCCTCTCCAGAGGAACTGCTCTAAAGAGGGAGAGGGGAGGCTAGCATGTACATGACTTGGGTGAAGGAGAACATGCAATCAGGGGCACATCTGGGTAGAAGGTTGCTGCTGGTCACAAGTCACAGATATCTCCATTCATGATTCTAGTGCTTTTCTAAGTATGGGGAGAATCTAGGCTGATAAAAAAATTTCTCCTGAAAATATAACTACTATCTAAGGGCTCATTTTGCCTGTTTTCCCAGACCACGAAGTATCCTATCCTGATCTTCCTTTCGGGGTGTATCATATGTCAGCGACTGCAGGGGCTAATGACTTGCTTCTTGTAGAACTGAGTGGCAAGCAACATTCCTACCTAGACGTCAGGCCCCTCATCCTGGGGCTAGATGACTAAGTTCTCCTTGGCAGATGCACGGGGCACTGTTCCAGGATAGTTTCTCAAAGCCTATTGTGCAGCTCACAGAACACCTGCAAGGCAATCACCTGGAAATATTTTTAAAACTACAGTTTTCGGGGGCGGGGGGAAGGTATAGCTCAGTGGCAGAGCGCACACCTAGCAAACACAAGGTCCTGGGTTCAATCCTCAGTACCTCCATTAAAAATAGGTGAATAAATAAAAACCCAATTACCTCCCGCCCCAAAATAAAATAAATGATTTAAAAAAAAAAGTTTTCAGAGCCTTAATTCTAGATCTGACAGCTACAGAGCTGCATTCAACAGCACCGCACATGCTGCCTGAAAACCACTGTCACATGGTCCATAATTTTTTCTACATTGCCTTGACTTCTGCTGCTCCTTTCCCCTCCTCTCCAACCCCCTTCCCCGAGTCAGGCACCAACCTCCTTGCTTCTTTCTGTGCACTACCCCCACCCCTCCCCACACCCCCCCATAAATGGCCAAAGGCTCCTTATGAGGCAATCTCTCTATCCTTGACCCCTTCCTTTGCATGGTGAGTGATGGCTTTTTTATCTCCCAGTGATGAAACACAGCCTTCGGCTGGAGGCATTTAAGACACAGAACACAGTCTGGCCGTGGCTGCAGGACCCAGAGGCCAACTCTGACGAGCTCAGGAAGGACGGGAGCAGTCAGTCACCCTCAAGAGCAGAGGCCACAGCAGCAGCAGCACCAGCCTCCGCGTCTGCCCCGACTGCCAGGAGACGATGCTCCTCGCCACATTTAAGCTGTGTGCCGGCAGCTCCTACAGACATGTGCGGAACATGAAGGGTGAGCTCCCGGGGAGGCGGCATTGGGGGACCGGGAGCTCGCAGGCAATGTTTAGTGGGGAAAGTACGGGACTGGGAAGCAGGCCACTCAGGATCTGGTCCCAGCTGTGCCTCTTACTTAGCCTTCCCTTGCGGGCCTCGATTTCCCCCTAACTGAAGAACTGAGCTGGATACTCAGGTGCCCGTGTGTGTCCCTTCCAGATTTGGTCATTTCTGGTCTCCCCTCCAGGGCTCCTAGCTGTCTTGAATTCTCTCTGACTTTGCCTTTGTCTAAGATTGGTACTGACGGTACCAGGAAAGTCCGAGCCGCAGTGGCAGAGGTGGGAGTAAGCCTGACGCCAACTGGCAGTACTGGCAAGCCCGAGACAGGGGTAGGGAAGAGAAAGGGAAAAGAAAAAGAAAGGGGAGAGACAGCAGGAGAGAATGTAGGTGGGTGAGGCGGGGAGTCCTGTTTCCATCCTACAGTCAGGAGGCAGAAACCAGGTGCTGAAGGACCCACGGTCATTTGAGTCAATCCCCTGCCATCAGTGAAAGGCATACAATCTAATGACAAGTCCTTTCCAATGACAGTGGGTTGAACTAGCTACTGTTTGGATGGAAACCATGCTTGGAAGACCTGTACCCAGCAGTGGGGCTGTTCTCACTAGATCAGCAAGACTGCCCCGGCGCACTGAGCAGTCACTCAGCAAAGGCCCCTTGCTGCGGGCAGCCGCACACACCTCCGGGACCGCGTGCCTAAAAGGCTTCTGTAGCAGGATGTTTTGTTATTTGAACAAAGCTTCTTTCCAAGAAAGAATTTCAGCAAGTTTGAGTGTGGTCTCTGGCCAGCCCAGGTGAAAGGCAGTGAATTCCAGGCCCTGGAGGCAGCCTGGAGTCAAGGACACAGGACCTGGAGCTGACCTGGCTGTAGTTCAAGTTCCTACTAGAGATCTGTGTTCCTGAGCAAGTCACTTTCTCCCCCAGCCGGTGTCCTCTTCTGTCAAGATGAGGAGGTAGAATGGTCCATCTCTAAGGAGCTCTCCCACTCCTAAGGAATGGCTCCCTTCCCTTCCCTGCAGGGCTGAGGCACCAAGCTGTGCTGGCCATCGGCCAGGAGCTGAACTGGAGGGCACTGGGGGGCCCGACCCCAGGAGCGTGGATTAACCAGGTTCGGCGCCGTGGCTCTCTGCTTGGTAAGTGCAGAGGCTTCTGGGCTTCTGCCAGCAGCAGGAGGCTCCCGGCTACAAATGCGCCTGTGGCTCTGGTCTTCCCCCTCCCCTGTGCTACCCCCCCCACCCCCTCCGCTGCCCGGCTCTCCTCACTCTGAGAGGATGGGGATGGAGTTCTTCAGGGCCACGTCCCCTCCTCTCACCTGGGTCTAACTGGACCTGCAGGCTGGACCCTATGGCTTTGGTCTTGGCTCTTCAGAGGAAAGAGCAGGTCCAGAGATCAAAGGGGTGAGAGCCGGTGGGAGGCCAGGAAGCTCAGTCTTTCCTTGGCTGTGTATCCAGGTTCTCAGCTGGAGGACACACTCTACAGCGACCAAGAACTGGCCTATATCCAGCAGGGAGAGGAGGCCATGCAGAGGGCCCTGGGCATCCTGAGCAACCAGGAAGGTTGGAAGAGGGAGAGCCAGCAGGTAAGGGTGGGTGTGGAGGAAGCCACAGTTCCTCATGGTTCCAATGCCACCCTCAAGGCCAGCTGGGGTCTTTGTTCTTCTCAGAATTCCTGCCTCACGCAGCAGTCACTGGGCAGCAAGCAGTTTTAACTTGAGAATTCTCCTTTTCCCAAGGATATATCCCTAGATAGCCCCTTCCCCCAAAGACATCCTGGAGGCTCGCATGTGAGCCTGAATCCTTATCTACCCTCCACATGCACTGAACACCCGTGCAGACCATGGGACTGGGATTCAGGTGCAGTAGAGGCCTCACCCTCCCTGGGTCAGAAGTTCCAGAGCCAATGTGCAGTGTCTGTGCATAGCCTACCTTCCAGCTGAGCTTGCAGGGGTGATCTGGGCTCACTTGCAATGGGGCTGGATCAGAACACAGGTGGCCTAAGGCCTTCTGGGGTGCTCTGCCCCTGAGCACTGCACCTGTGCCGGGAGCCAGTAACAAGGCATGTGTTCAAGGCCGGTGACTCTGAGACTCCGGTGGCTTTGTCTTTACCAAAAGCTCTGGTGCTGCCACTGGCCAAAGTTTAAGGAAGATCTTTCCTTCTCCAAGTTCTCAGAGTTAAAAGACTCCGAATTTGGGAGTCAGGAAATCTGGGATCTAGGCCCAGCAATGCTCTTAGCTAAGGGTCTCTGGGCATCTCACTGACCTTCTCTGGCTCGACATCCTTGGGTGTAAAATGAGGTATTGGACTAGGAAAAGAAAATCTGTGTGAAGCTAGCTGGTTGTAGACACCACATTCCCCACTCCCAGGTTTGTCCCGCTAGGATCTTTGAGCTTCTGCAGTAAGGACCTACCCACCCCCATCAACATTTACCCCCAAGAAACAAGGGTCCAGGGACCAGTTTCCCTCCCCAGTCTGCAGATACACGAGGCTTGTGGCAGGAAGATGACCTCCTCTACTGTAACCAGAGATAGCTCCACACTTCTGCAGGCTTAGTTTAGAGTTCTCCGGGCTGTTCCCCTTCTGCCTCGCCTGGCACTGTCCCTGTGCCCTCGGCTGGGAATGTTTGTCTCTAACCTTTACCCAGGGGCTCCTCTCTGCCTCCCAACAGGCGAATGGGGATGAAGTGCTGAGTAAAGTGGTCCCAGACGTGGGCAAGGTGTTCCGGCTGGAGGTGGTGGTCGATCAGCCCATGGAGAGGCTTTATGAAGAGCTTGTGGAGCGCATGGAGACCATGGGCGAGTGGAATCCGAATGTCAAGGAGATCAAGGTGGGGTGGAGATGAGCTGGGGGTGGGTGTGGGAGCGCCTCGGCCCCAGCCTGGCTGAGTAGTGACTCTGGTTCCTCGTGGCCTGGCAGGTCCTGCAGAAGATTGGGAAAGACACAGTCATCACCCATGAGCTGGCCGCAGAGGCAGCAGGAAACCTCGTGGGGCCCCGAGACTTTGTGAGTGTGCGCTGTACCAAGCGCCGGGGCTCCATGTGTGTGCTGGCTGGCATGGCCACGCGCTTCGAGGAGATGCCTGAGCAGAAGGGTGTTATCAGGTAATACTGGCAGCAGCCTCAAAAGCTCTTTTAACATGGGTTGGGGACATGCACCTACCAAATGTGTGATGAACCCGATTCCAAGAAACCAATCCTTGGTCCCATCTACTCCCAGCATCCTTCCGTGGAGGAAGTGTCCTACCTTCCTTAGCAGAGGAAGACAAGATTGCCCATACAATTTTTATAGCCATTTTGTCCTGACCTTCCCAGAAAGTTTAAGAACCCTAGTAATTTTCTAAAACAATATACAGGGCTGAGATTTAGCTGTTCAGGTATGACCAAAATGTTGACTAAAATAGAATCCGTACCTCTTAGAATACAGCTGCTACTTGAGTTTTCCAGGGGTCCCAGTCACCACCCTGGACCCTTTCTCGACCTCCCCATCATCTGGCAAATAAAAGGCACCACAGGAGGCCTCCAGGTTCCAGCTCCAACTAGCATTTGTTCTGAGGAGCTGGTAACCACGCCAACTGCTAAATCTCACCCTTGGCAAAGGACTTCTCTGATGAGATTTGGGAAGGATGAGGTACTTAAGGAGTGTGGCTGGTAGAACTAGTCAGCGTTAAGAGAACCCTGACTTGTCCTCCTGACCCGACTTGTCTTCATCCGGCAGAGCTGAGCACGGCCCCACCTGCATGGTGCTGCATCCTCTGGCTGGAAGCCCCTCAAAGACCAAACTCACCTGGCTGCTCAGCATTGACCTCAAGGTGAGGGGCACGGGAGGTGGCTCTGGGGAGGTGGTGGTGAGAAAAATACACTCTTAACCTCTCCCACATCATCCCACAGGGAACAGGACCCTGATCAGTTGCAAGGGTGTACCTATAATCAGAGCCAGAAGGCCAAGCCTAGGCAACCCACAACGCTGGGGGTAGGGCATGGCGGTGTCTAAAGGGGGACATCACCTGCAAGATGGCCAAATTTTTCTAACTTCACCTCTAGGGATGGCTTCCAAAGACTATCATCAACCAGGTCCTATCGCAGACCCAGGTGGATTTTGCCAACCACCTGCGCAAGCGTCTAGAGTCCAGCTCTGCTCTTGAAGCCAGGTGTTGAAGACCAGACAGCTATCTCCGGCTCAGCTGGCGTGCAGGCCCATTGGGAGGTCCCTGCTGGAAGCCCCCAAGTCTGTGCAAGATCTTCACCTGGGGCCTGCAGGATGGGGTAGTGGTATGTTTTGAATGATACTAGAACTCAGATCAGTAACAGTACCAAGAAAATGGGGACAAGGCTCTTCTAACTTCATTCACTGATTGGCTCTAAAATGAAGGTTAAGGGTCCCAAAGTATCTGTAGAACTTTCTTCCGAGCCCTTACATAGTTACCTAAAAACATCTCAAAAATGCTACCAGCTGACACAGGGTGCAGAGGGTGTAAAACACAGGGATCGGGACCTCAGACATGAAGGGCTCAAGAGCTCCATTCCTGTGGGCAGGGTGTGCGGACCCAGCAGGCCTTACACAGGGCTCCCAGCAACCCCCTGCTCCTCCGCCAAGTGGGTAGAGAGCCGCACCAAAGAACAAGCAGGTGCCTTCGAGAAATTTCACCCAAGTTATCTTAGTGAAAAAATACAGAACTAATTAAAAACTATTAGAATGGTTTCCCTGCTTCTTCCATGAGCAGCAGCCAGAATAAAGAATCATAACTAACATAAAAACTTCAGTGTGTACCAGTTTTTAAATTCTACTCTTAAAAATCCATTCTAATAAACTGTAACTTCATGCTAGAGGAGTCGTGGGAAAAGATTGCTTAATTCGTTAAACTAAATTTCCTACCTCAAAGGGAAAACTAGAGGACTTAGGTCATTCAATTTTGTAGGACCTGTTAACATTAATCTTTCCTAAAAATTTAATTTACACAATAAGCACAAGCCTAAACTGGTTCTTAAAAGAACTATGGCTGAAAGCTGATTAATGGGCATTGGAAGACGATTATGACCAAAGATTTTTATTCACCTAATTAAAAGGACAGGACCAAAGATGACCAAAGATGAATGGTACTACTAAGACAAAGTTAAATGAAATCAAATTTTATTACTTTCCCACTAGTGACTGTTTAGACCTAAAATGGGAACTGAAACTTTAGTTCACAGTCAATTGTATCACCTCTCAGTCTGACTTGGGGCTGCCAATTTATCTGCTTAAACAGGTCAATGTTTACTATTTTGAGGAGACAGTTTGGAAGACAGGGTAATATGGTGATAAAATCCTTTCCCTAAAATGGGCTTCTGTCGTGAGCGGCCCACGCAGGGCAGCTCAATTGCTCTGCGTGCGGAATCAACATCAAGAGATTGCGGAAGCATAATTTTTTGGTACCTGGGGAGCTGGTGATCGTTGGTCCTGGAGCCCCCCCCACCCCAAAAACAAAAAACAAATCCTTTCCCAGGATTCAGAGAATATGCTTTAAAAATATACACCGAGAGGGAGTTATTTGGCTACAATCTCTAAGTAGGAGGAAAACCCAGCCATTACCACTTGAAGCTTTTCCATGCTAGTGCTAACAGCATGGATGATTTAGACCATTTGTAATCAGAGCTCTAGCTTATTTATTAAACAAATTAGCAGTGGCAGAAATGATGGTATTTATTGAGGTACTGAAATTTTACAACTGATAGAGGTATTTATTATTATTTATTCTGATTATTCCTTAGTAGTCTATTTTGGGTATAGATGAAATGTTGATCCAGCCAGGGGCTTCAGAGTGAGGGGATAACTGTAGAAATACATGTAGAACAGAATCATCATCCACACCCACCTAAGAAGAAGTGGAAGATGTGCAGAGCAACATATACTCTGGTTTCAAGAGAACACACGGACAATAAAGAAATGGGCTTTCAACACACACCATGGCTTTTGAGTTCAATTATAATCTGCCTTTTTCAAATATGCAACTGTGTCTTTGAGATGCCTGGGGAGACACTTTCTCACCTGTTTAACTCTACAGTGGAATAAAATGAGTTGTCAGTGATGATCTGTGTACAGGAACCATTCTATGTAGGTCTACATGAAGAGTAGGTATTCTGAGCCCTTCAAATGAAACTTATCCAAACACACACACAGAATATGAAGTGTCAACAGGCAAAAATCATTACTTCTGGAATCTCTGATTTATGAAAGCGGAATGTACAAAATCCTAATCTTACTTAAATGGAGAGTGAGTGTACAACTTATATATGTGGTAATGTACATTACAAAGAATTTACCCCCAGTTTCCTCTAAGTAACACCACCCTCATTTACTCAAGTTCTTCAAACTCTGAGGATCCAGAAGCTTTATGACCAAGAACAGCCACGAATAAACAGACCCCAGCCTGCGATCAGACTGATTCTGTGGGGTTTCCTATTAAGAGAGTTGAGACAGCCAAAACAAAGAGCCTGGGTGATTCACTAAGAGACAAATACATCAGTCAAAGCTTTTGTGTTAAGATACCAATAGTCACTTGAAATTTGGGAGATTTATTAAACAGGAATCATATGTGGTGATTCATAGCAATATATTCCCTACCTGGTGGTGAGCCACTCTCCCATCACCTGCTACACTCGGAGAAGTCTGGAGCAATCCTGGGAGGACGGCACTGCGACTGATGGATTCAAGGGGGCCAGGGAGGGGAAGGCATAGCTCAGTGGTAGAGCACGTGCTTAGCACGTACAAGGTCCTGGGTTCAATCCCCAGCACCTCCATTAAAAAATTAATTAAAACCTAATTACCTACCCCCACCCCAAAACAAACAACAACAAAAAAGATCCATTTGTTGAGGGGAGGGTACAGCTCAGTGGTAGAGCTGGTGCTTAGCATACTGGGTTCAACCCCCAGTAACTTCATTAAATAAATAAGCAAATAAACAAAACTAACTACCTTCTTCCCCAAAACAAAAAAACAGTACCCAACAGAGGGGGCCAGGGAAACACTGAGGGATCCCAGGGGAAGGCCCATTCTTACATTCCAGTTTTTAGTCTTCTGAAAACTGCCCTATAATCGTCAGCGACTACAAAGAAAGATATGCATGGCAGGAAGAGAACCTGCACTGACCAACATGCAGGCTCATCGGAAGGAGCTGGAGGGGACCATTAACCCTTTTAAACCCCTGCTCACGGTCCTGAGTCCAGCTTTCCCAGGATGGAGGGGGTGGCTGAGAGTCTGGAGAGAATGAAGCAATGGGTGAGGGGTTGACACAGAAACCTGTCTCTTTCCTCCAACGCTGGCGCCCCTTCCTCAGAATGCCCACCTTTCCGACACGGTCACCACGTGGACCCCAACCTGAAAGGGAAGCAAAGTGCCACACACACCGGAAGACAAGTTTTATTTGGGAGGAGTTTCTAATTGTTAAAGCTGCAAGCAAGTGCCTTTCACAATTACAGTCCTACAGACCTAGCAGTTTCGGGGAGCCCAGTGTGCAAAATCGTATCCCAACATTAATAATAAAAACACACCCACACGAAAGAGCTTTTAGATGGGTCTGGAATGTACAGCCACTGATTTCAGCTGTTCTCGCTTCCTCGGGAACCAGGTGGGACGGAGGCAACGCCCACCGGAGGAAACGTCTCTGTATGAGTTAGCTACTTGGATGAGACTACCCACTCCTTACAAAGCACAGGAAGATAACAGGGCTCGGCTGGTGGGGTACATGGCACAGCCCCGGTTTCACAGGGAGCTCCTGGGGCCCTGGGGTCAGCAGCTGCTGGGATATGGCACACAAAGTAAAAGCCTTCGGTCACAGACGGGAGAGCGTGTCCAAGGGCAGGCGTCACACCTGGCCCCACCATTCATTTGCTACCGCAGAGCCTGTTCCGCGGTAGCTCCGGGAAAATGTTTGCGACAGTTAAAAGAACAAAACCAAACCCCCCTCGTAATATTCCCCAGAAAGTCCATGTCTGCCAAGAAAAAAGGACGTGGTCAGGGTTCCCACGGGGGACTCCGCCTCCCGTCCACTTCCGTTTCCACGTGATATAAGACATCAGCCAGAGTGTGCTCGACCACCGCGCCCCAGCCCATGTCACTCATCTGCGGGGGGAACAGGGAACGGAGAAACGAGGTGAGATGAGTAAGTGCAGCAAGAAGCAACAGAGACTTGGGGGGGAGGGGTGGTAGCGTGCAGACATGGTCAATGTTACTCACGGGGCGGTAAGTGAGATCCTTTGGCGGGTACTTGAAGCACGGTCCAAAGTTAATGGAGACCTAGGATAAATTCAATCCAGGCAGACACGAAGAAACAGAAGAAGAAAGTAGTGAAAAACTTAAAATGTGACAAGGGAAATTTTTCTCTCTAAATGGAGCTGTGATCTTCAGGGTATAACTGGAAAAAACAACATATATTAATATTGCCAAAAGTGGGCAATACCCTATATCCACCTGGTATCAGGTAAATAAAACAGACCTGTGTTGATTTCTGTTTATAACCTAAGGATTTCTTTGTATCACTTCAGTGGCAGCTACTGACAGCATGGAAGGACATGGAGGTCTCCAGGCACTGCCTTTTCAAATTAAGTTTTTTCTTTAAACTAAGAGGCTCTAATAATATTCCTCTTCATGCTGGATCATATTTTTTAAAAAAGAAAATCAATATAAGTAAGTTACTAATGGTCGGTTAGCATGGCATGTAACATCAAATTGCTTTGTGTCCGTATATACTTTACATCCTTTGCACTGAACAGTAACATTTACCACAGTAACCTCCAAAGGAAAAGTATGTGTTACAATCATTCCATGACCTTTATTTATCCAAGCAAATTCTTGGTGAAGCACCCACGTGTTTCTGGGAAAGACAGTAAAAGCAGGAGCACATTCTCATCTCACTCGCAGGCTTTTCAGATTTCTTTCTGAAAGCTGATCAGTGGCTCTTTCCCCGCAACCATTCCTCTCTCTCCGTCAAGTCCTGCTCATGGGAGGAACAGATGATTAATACGTACCGTGCAGCTCTTGTAGAGCGAGATGGCCGGAAAGTAAACCCCCTCAAAAATATCTTTGTAAGCCACACCTTGATTGACACCGTTTTTATAAAAAATTATCTGAAACAAAAACCACAGTTTGACTTCAGAATTTAGATCAAAAAAGAATGAAGCTGGAGAATCCTTTATCACCAGTCTGGTGACAGGACTGCTAAAGAATTCGAAGAACAGCACACAGCTTGTAACAGGCATGCCTGACATTCATGTAATACCTCGGATTTTTCAGTCTGTCTACGTACTCTATTCCAGTTGGTCCTCAGGAATTTCTGAATTCCTCTGCTACTGATACCAAACGGTTCTACCTTCTATTATTCATTACATTGCATTTATAAAAAGTAATTGGTCCGGGGAGGATATAGCTTAACTGGTAGCGTGCATGCCTAGCATGCACAAGGTCCTGGGTTCAATCCCCGCTACCTCCTCTAAAAATAAATAAGTGAACCTAATACCCACCCCACCCCCAAAAAAGAACTGGGGAAAAAAAAAAAAGTAATCGGCCGTTTCCACTGACCCCTTGGAACTAGACTCTTCTGAGCTTATTTATTTATCTGTCCCCCTTCCCTGGCCTCAGGGTCTTACTTCAGCGTTTCTACTTTGAAAATCTTGTAGGACCTCCTGTCAAAGTCTCTGAATTCTCATTTCTTTGTCCTTTCTCTCTTGAAACCATCCTGAACATTCTCCCTTCACCCTACAAATGGACTTCAGAAAAGGCTACTTTTTCTGAAGGAAATTTCTCTGCCTCTTCTCCCAGCAAGCGCTATCTTCTGCCTGGCTGTATTTTCTGGCTGTATCATCCTTAGAGCGATTAACTGTTTCCCTCTACTATTTTTTCCCTAGAAACAACTGGAACCCTGGTTTACTTCTCCCATATCCACTTCTATTATTGTCGCAGGTGGCTTCACAGTTTTCTTATGGAAAAAAATGTTTCCAGCTCAGAGCTGCCTTCCTCCCCGCCTCCGTCTGCTTGTGGCCCCAGTGGCCGGTGCAGAGGTACCAGCCCTTCTTTGATTGTGCTGTGACCTTGGGCAGACATGTTCCCAGCCACCCTGGAGAAAGGACAGAGGGAAAGTTCTCGAAGACACTGAAGGAGCCTTCAAGCTCCTGCCACCCCGGGGTCACCCAGCGAGGCCAAGCCTCTCCTCCTCCAGGGTTCCTCCCTTTGACTTGACTTCTCCTCTGATAAGGAATAAGCATCTCGGACTTGCTTCCTCACCTGCTCACAGACATTCTTATTCGACCGCTGTTTTATATCCTTTTCTCTAAGAACCCAGGTCACCCCTCCCCTGGCAGCAGCAGGCACCCCAGAAAGGGCCAAACACAGCAGGCAGGAGAGCGCACTGGCTCTGTGCTGCGTCAGTGGATACCCCTTCGCCCCCCGTGAGCCTCAATGTCCTCTCTTCTATAATAAGGGGGTTGGGCCCCGTCTTCAGAGTCTTCTGATTCTGACATTTTGCTGCCCGTGACTCACCTCGCTATGGGGAGTCTGCTTTAGGCTCTTCTCTGCTTTATCCACAAAGTCTTTTTCCTCAAAATACAAATAACTCTTGAACTTTATCAAAGCCTTGAAAACCAAGAGAGAATGAAAGAAAAGGAACATTAAAGCATTAGCTACATCATCATGAAATTTTTAAAAAAGCCAGATTCACACAAATAGCACTGAGTCCTTATGTTCTGAACAGAAGTTAAAAATCTTTGCAGAATCAGCTTTGTTAGACTGTGAACTATGCGCTTCTTAAAAATTACCAGATGGCACAGGTTTGTTACACATTTTCACAAAAGGCCCTTACTAAGATTTTGAGGGCATTTCCCTCCTAGTTTCGTACCGGTTTCCCCCACAGGTGGTCTTGGGGTCACTCCTTTCTTATTGGTTCCCAACAGTCTAAGTAACTATTCACTCTCAGATAAATATACGGCATTTAAAAAAATGTTTGAATTTCCTTGCACATACGTATATTAAGTATGGTGAGAAAAAGCTCAAACGCTATACGAGAACACTGAATTGAAGAGAATCTCTTCCCCTCTCACCATGTCCCTCAATACTCAGTTTCCTGTAGCCAAACGCAATTGCAGTTCCAGTGTCCTATTATCTTTCTACGAAGTCTAGGCCTATGTTAATATTGTCAAAAAAACCCAATTAAGACCACACCAGGCAAAAACACAAAAAAAAGCAAAAAAGGGCATAGAAATGATAACATACTATATATTGTTTTGCATCTTGCCTTTTTCATTCAATGATATATATATACTAAGGTCATTTTGTATCAGTTTAGAGGTAGCTTTTGAACAGATCCATAGCATTGTTTTATGGACATATTAGTTGCTCATTTAAATTAAAAACAAATTATTATAAGTAAAAATAAATAATTTTACACTCATACAGTATCCTCAAGGTAAGTGCAGACCTCTGTGTATGGTACAACCAGGAATTCATGTGGTTTAAGGTTCTCGGTGGCAGGAGGGGTGATGGCAGTCAACACTGATACCACTAATAATACATCGTGGTCTGACTGCTGATTACCAGAACAAGCTCAGAGAACAGACCCTACCTGACTTAATGACTTACCCTAAAGCTACAGTCATCAGGGCAGTGTGGTGCTGGCGTAAGTAAGCATCAACAAATATGTCAATTGAACAGAGCGCCCAGGACCAGACCTCCACTTACAGTTATTTGATTTTCACAAAATGGTGCTAGAGTAAATGAGTAACCACACGGAAAAAAAATTAACCTTAACCCCTATTCCACATCATACACAAAAGTTAATTCAAGGTGGATCAAAAACTTAAAATGTAAAAGCTAAAACCATGTTTCCCAAGAAGACATGGAAGAGTATCTTTATGACTTGGAGGGAGGCAGAGATTAATTCACAGAAAGCAACAGACTTGTAAAAGAGAAATCTGAGAAGGGGGTATAGCTCAATGGTAGGGTGTGTGCTTAGCATGCATAAGATCCTGGGTTCAACCCCCAGTACCTCCATTAAAATAAGTGAACCTAATTACCTCCCCCCCAAACAAAAACAAACAAAAAACCAAACATAAAAATCTGAGCTAGATTTCATAAAAATTAAATTCTTCAGTTCACCAGAAGACACCATAAGAAAATGAACAGGCAAATCAGAGTAGGAGAAAAATATTTTTTAAAAAGTCAATTCCAACAAAGGTCTATAATCCAGAATATATGAAGAACAACAACTCATTAAAAATAACAACACAATTTTTTAAAAAGGCAAAATATTTGAATAGAAACTTCACAAAAGACTGATGAGTAGCCAATAACCATATGAAAAACTGCTCAATATCATTAGTCATCAAAGAATGCTAATTTAAACCAAACGAGACACTACTGCACACCCACCAAAAAGGCTAAAATTAAGCTGACAGACAACAAATGCTGGCAAGGACATGGAGCAACCAAAATTGTCATACACTGTTAGTGCGAATAGAGAGTCCGCCAATTTCCTATAAAACTAAATGTACACTGACCCAGCAATTCCACTTCTAGGCAATGACTAAAAATAAATAAAAACAGGGGAGGCTGGGGGAGGGGGTATAGCCCAAGTGGTAGAGCATATGCTTATCAAGCACAAGGTCCTGGGTTTGATCCCCAGTACCTCCTCCAAAAATTAAAATAAATAAAATAAATGAGTAACTCCCCCCTCCATAAAGGTCAAAAAAATAGTCTCAATCACCTTAAAAAAAAAAAAAAGCACATTGACAAAAAGATCTATCTGTACAAGACTATTCATAGCAACTTTATAATAACCCCAAACTTGAAATGGCCCAAGTGTCCATCAATAGGAAAATGGATAAGCACACTGTGGTGACATACAATGGAAACTACCCTGCAGTATAAAAGAACAAACTACAGATTCGTGTAAGAACATGGAAGAATCTCGAAAGCGTTATGCTGAACAATAAAAGCCACGAACAAAAGACTGCACACTGCATGGTTCCATTCATACGAGTTCAAGAACAAGCAAGACTAATGGAATAGAATTATGATGGGGGAAAGAAATTCAAACCAGTGGCTGCCTCACTGAGGGTGGGAGCTGGGAATGACTGGGAAGAGTATGAGCGAACTTCCTGGGATGTAAGATTCTACGTCTCCACAGGGGTTTGGGTCAAATGCCAAACTCAAGTGAGCGTACACTTAAAATGTGTATGTTTCATTTTATGTAAAATTTGTACATTGTATTATGTAAATTTTATATCAAAAGAAAAAAATAAACAAAAGTTCAACTCTATTTAATGATACGGATCCTGAAGCACTTGTGGGGAGTGGGGTGGGGAGGGCTGTACTGACAGCTGCAGCATTCTCCTAAGTGCATTAACAAAGATGGATGGATGAGTGGGTGGGCGGGTGGAGGAATGAACGGGTAACATTAATGGCAGAATCTAGGTGATGGGTATTTGGACACCGACTTTTAACTTCTTTCAACTCTGTTATGTCTCAAAATTTTCATAAAGAAATGTTGGGGAAAGCTGTGAAAGATGAGTCAGCCTCACAAGAGAACACACAGCTGCAGGCACTGGCTGCCACAGGTCTTCAAGCTCAGTCATCTCTGGGGAGGACAGACTCACCTTATCTTTGTAGGTATCAGGCAGTGACTTGGCTGTCTCTGTGTCTTCAGGCAGATTGATATAAAATCCCAAGACGTCTCCCTGCCCATAGCCAGATGAGTAATGTTTGCCGATGGACTGGTGGAACTTGGTTCCCTTTTTGCTTCGCCAAGAATAGCTAAATTTATCATAGCCTAAGGGAGCTTGAAGGTTACCTGTCCCAATAAAAACATACACAGGCAGTCAGGATGCAAGTCACCCCTGGTTCGCTAAAGGAAAAGATCCTACTCTTTCTTTGGTTTGTTTTTACCAATTTTGTAAAAGTGCTAACAAACTACTTCTCACAAGCAAAGAATTATAAAAATATTCCCAGGAATTACAAACCACAAAATTCAATTCAGGAATTGAATTTTATGCCCATAATCCAGTAACCTCAGAAGTTGTGAAGCTTAGCCAGCTGGTTTATACCTCTCTCCCCACTGTCCATTATTATAGCCCCAGCTTACCTAATGGCTGGGACCAACCCAGCCTGGCAGCAGTGTCCGGCGGCATCTCATCCACAGTGATTTCAAAGTACCAGGCACCTTTCCGAACCCCGTGAGAAGCCCGAACCATAGAGTAGCCCTTCTCTCCAACCACAGTCAGCCGGTCATCAGAGATCTTTAACTGGGGAGCTGCAGTGATGGGGATTAAAACAAAGGCCTGAAAATTCTCTGAATACTTGGAGACAACTGCCACAGAAAGACGAGTCTCCTGCCTGCCACTAAAACTAAATAAAAAGTTGGTATATCAGGTGAGGAATTTGAAATATTCACTCAGGGGTTGAAAAGTCTCAACATAAGATATAAACGGAGAAGGAAAGAGGGGAAAAAAAGGAAGAATGCCATCAGGTAATCAGTTTTTATTAAATGTGATTATTTAAGATGGAAGGTTAAAATTAATTATTCTATTGATTCCCTAAAATATAACTAACTGATTGTAAAGGTTTGGATCCTGATGTGAATTCAACCATCCTTTAGAAGACTTAACTTTATATCCGAAACAATTTCAGACTTTCAAAAATAGTACAGAGTTCTCATGTCTTTCACGAGCTTCCCCAAATATTAACACCATTTATGACCATAATACAGTTATCAAAACCAGAAAATTAACATTGACACAATACTATAAAACTAATCTAGCCAGAAAGGGAAAGAAAAATACCATACGACATCACTTATATGTGGTATCTAAAAAAAAAGACAAACGAGCTTATTTGCAAAACAGAAGCAGACTCTCAGACATAGAGATCTTGTGATTACCAGGGGCCAGGGGTGAGAGGGGATAAACTGGGAGTTAGAGACTTGAAGATACTAACTGATACATATATATAGAATAGATAAACAAGTTCATGCTGTATAATGCAGGGAACTATATTCAATATCTTGTAGTAATTTATGGTGAAAAAGAACATGAAAATGAATATATGTACGTTTATATATGACTGAAGCATTATACTGTACACCAGAAATTGACACAACATTGTAAACTGACTACACTTCAATAAAACATACACACATACACATACAAAAACCCAGCTAGTCTACAGGTCACCTTCAAGTTAAGCCAATTACCTAAATAATATCCTTTGTCTGTTCCAGGATCTAATCCAAGATCCCTGTTTCATCTACCTGCCATGTCTCCTCAGGTCTTTCACGACCGTGACATTTTAAAGGGTGCTGGTCACTCGGTTTGCAGAATGTCCCTCGAGTAGGTTTACCTGGTGCTTCCTCCTGTTTGAGTCACACATATATCCTTGCTCACCTTTCTGGTCCAGCAATCCCACTTCTAGAGTTCTACCTTGAAAATATACCACCAACAATACAAAAACACACATGCCTACAGTCATTCACTGCCTTTGTTTGTGAATGCAAAATCCTAGAAACGCTCTAAATGCCCATATACAGAGTGGTTGAATAAACCATGTATGTTCACAAAACGGTGCATCATGAAGCTAAAAAAAAAAGAAGAAAATGAGGACGATCTCTGAACCAGCATGGAGTAACTGTACGAAGCACAATGCAAGATAATCTACAGTGGGCTGCCCGTCAGGTATGAAAAAAGGAGATAAAAGGAAATACACATGTATCTGCTCACTTGCGCAGGAAGAGACACAGCAAGGATAAAATAGAAACTAAAGAGACTGGTTACATGTAAGGGGTGAGTGGGAAAGGAATGTGGTGGGAGAAAAAGAGGAAACGAGAACAGGGTAGCAGGGATGAGGAAGGAGCAACACTCTGTGTAAACCTTTTTGAACAACAGTAACTCTCAGAACCCCAGTGATGCTGCACATGCCCTTCAAAGACACTCCTGACACACAGATACACCCCCAAAATGTCAGAGAACCCCAAATGGCATGAACACTAACAAATGAACCTGCTGGACTGCAAGTGGAAAACATAATGAAACAGAACCACACTGATAGAGGTGGGGAAGATAGGAACCAAACTAAGTGTCCCGCTGGGACACCGCAAGCCTAGGACAGAAGGAGCTGCACATACATGCCGGGATCCAGTCAGTGCATGTTTCCTGCAGTGGTTAGCAATTCTCAAACTACCTCAAGCTTTGGATTAAACAGAATGTGACTTGTACATCTTTAAACAAAATGTGTATTAAAAAAATGTGTATTATTGAATCTGTTAGAAATGAACAAGTAAGAAAATATATCGTAGATAATTAAGAGTCAGGTTTCTTTCTCACTGCTAGAGAAGGAAGTTACAAATACGGAAAGGTGGAAGGCTGGAACAACTCTATGGTATTTAATTAAAATTCGAGGCATCAGTGTAAACCCAGTATAGGCCTGTGTGAATGTGTCAGTTAACCATGTACATACATCTCCCACCTCAGTCCACTGAGGGAGGCGCCTAGAAGCAACACCCTGTAACAGTGAGCATACCAAACAAACACTTATATCTTCACTTCTAAATACCATTCTCCAAACAAAGGAACCAGGGCTCCTTGGAGAAGTAGCTGATGCTTGGACTGCAGACTGGAAAATATGAGATGAGCCAAAAACATCTTGTGACACCAGAAAGTTAAGGAAAAAAAAGAGATAGGGCTTATCAAAAGGACAAAAGATTCCATTTGCAACAATGCAGATGGACCTGGAGGGCATTCTGCTTAGTAAAACGTCAGTCAGGGAGACACATACTCTATTATTACTTACATGTGGATTCTAAAAAAAAAAAAAATCAAATGAACGTATATAACAAAACAGAAAGAGACACAGATATAGAGAACAGACTAGTGGTCACCAGTGGGGAGAGAGGGAGGGGCAAAAGAGAAGGAGGTGATTAAGAGGTACAAACTACATACAGATGCATGATATAAACTATAAGGATATATTTATTATACAGCACTAGGAAATATAACCATTATTTTGTAGTAACTATAAAAATACCGAATCACTATGTTGTACACCTGAAAATAATATTCTAAGTCAACTATACTTCAATAAAAGAAAACTTAAAAACAACAACAACAACACCAACAAAAAAAAAAACAAAGAAAACATAAAAACCAACCTAAAGAAGCTCCTAATGGTCAAAGCTGGAATAATTTGAGCAACAAAATAAAATGCCCTCTACAAAATTAAATACCTAAGTCCACACTGAGAAATAATTAATAATACACGGAGAAAGGAAGTTAGTGGGCAAAACTTTACAAACAGGATACTTGCACAGCCTCAAAGTATCTTTCCCTAAGATGTTTACTAACAGCAGAGGGAAAGATGGCAGAGAGCCAGCAGAACCCACCTTCACCAAGGGATCACGTCAACACAACCAACGAGACACACTGACATCACCCGCCCCATGAGATGACGCAAAGGGAAGGACTCCTGTCTGCAGGGTTCTCCCAAAATATGTGCAAAATCAGTCTAAGCATGCGAAAAAGTTAAACAGACCCTCAGAGGAATATTCAACAAAATAACTGAATAATACTGCAAGAGGCGAAGGAGAAATAACTGAATGCAACGTGAGATCCTAGAAAAGAGGCATGAGGGGAAAAACTGGTGAAATTTAAATAAAGCCTTTCGTTTCATTAATAGCATTTACCAATGTTAATTTTCTGGTTTTGGTAATTGTTCTATGGTTGTGTAAGATCTTGCCATTAGGAGGAGCTTGATGAAGGATGTATGGAAATTCTATTATTTCTGCAACTTAGTGGGGAGGGTATAGCTCAAAGTGGTAGAGCGCATGCTTAGCATGCACAAGGTCCTGGGTTCAATCCCCAGTACCTCCTCTGAAAAAAAAAGTAAATAAATAAATAAACCTAATTACCTCTCCTCCCCCCCACAAAACAAACAAACAAAAGTATTATTTTTGCAACTTGACTGTAAGTTTAAAATTCATTCAAACTAGAAAGTTTAAAAAAAAAAAGTTATACTATATATAAATAGCTAGAGGTTGTAAGAAGAGACAAAGAAGGACATTATTTCCTACACAATCTGGCTGAGTCCAGGTAGAGACGGGGGTGAGGGAAGGGTAACAGACTGACTCAGGCTGGACAGGGCTAATGACAACAGTTGTAAGTAACACTGGGTCCCTCCTGAACATGAATAGGTTGCCCACCTCGATCATGCAGGGCTAACAAGACCCGTTCATACAAGCAGGCTCTGTAGAGGTCTCCGGGGATCGGTTTTCCCGCCCAGCAGTCCAGCTCGAGCTTCTCGGGGTCGGGAGCGTGGGGATCGGGCTCAGCTAGAATATACCGATAGCCATCTTTGTTAAACGGGTGCTCCAAGGGATAGCCGTGAGGGGGAAGGCGCTGAGCAGAAAACAAAGGGTCACTGCAGAAAGGAAAAAATAAAATCAAGAAACTAAAACCCCCTCTAGCTCAAGTGCCTTCAATTCTGTAAGAAAGGCCTCTGATCAATTAGGTTTCAGCTGGAATATAGGCAACTTCAAATGCTTTTCATTGTATTCAAATAGCTCACCCTGCTCTCTGCAGGCAAAACAGGGACATGAAAATTATTTATCTGTACAGATATCTACGAAAGTGAACCAGTCCATCAGAGGGGAGAAAGGAGAAGAGAAACCAAGGCAGTTTCCTTTAGCATATTTATTATGATAAACTAATGAACAGAACCTTCCTCCCTGTCCCCAGTCTGAGAAAGAAATGACCTGGACTTCACGACCTCAGTACTGAACTAGGTGAAGGGAGAGTCCCCAGAGGGAAGAGGCAGGAAGCTCAGTGACAGAGCTAACACTCCGTACAGGTTTCACTCCCTCCGGCAAACCTATCCTTTCTCAAGATGCCTTAACCAAACTGTGCTCCCAGGTAAACCACCACAGGGTGCTGCCCCAGGGCCGTTTTAAGTAGCAAACAAGTTCCTAAAACAAGATACCTAGCCTGGGGTTATTCTATCCCTCAAAGGGCTTAGGACTGGAGAATAATAAAAAGGCTAGTACCCTCAGACACCCGAGCTCTCCCCCTTGGCCAGCCGCAGAGAACACTCTAATGGTGGTGGTGGTGGTGGGGTGGTTCTGCCTACCTCCGGGCCTTCTTGGTGGTCCCCGTGGTCCCTCCATCCTGCTGTTTGCGCTTAGCTCCTCTTCCTTTTCCACTGCTTCCTGCTGCAATCCCCCCTGTGAAGAGAAGGCAGATCACTTTCCATGAACTGCGACTGACACTGACATTCCACAGGGACTAACACTTGCAGCGTGCATTTGTGTAACACTACAGGAGGACTGCCTTCCCGAAAGCATCCTGGATTTCACCCTGGTTCGGACTGAGTCTGCTGAGTGGCTCACAGCCCAGGACACTGGGTTAGGGCAGTAAGTCAAATGGACCTGGCACTAACAATACCTGCGCTGCCTTTTCAACCTTCTTTTCTCATTGAACTGCAACTTTCTAGGACACTTTCTGAGCTGTGACACAAATGCATTTTCACTCATTCAGATTCCAAACACCCACCGCTAAAAGCTATTGCACTACTGCGTGGATCGAGTTTATTTTTCCACCCAAATCAATACAAACATCCATAAAGAATACCCTCACTATAAGTAAATGTTCGCTCGCTTGAACTACACACAGTATATTCTGTAAACATCATAAAGGCACAACATGGGTAAAGCACTTAACTCGAATATCCAACAAGACAAAAGTACACTAAGCATGGAAAACAAAAACAGAAGAACTAAAAAGGTGTTTCTCTCCAGTGCTGCTAGGTAGGCACCCACTGTGGTCGTGCATAACACGAGCAGGAAAGGCGGCTTTCAATTTAGTAGGCAATTTTTACAATTATTAAGATTGTGCCAAATGCATCAAATTCAGGTTAGACTGACCTGGCTTGTGGAATGAAGAGCAAATATCAATAGAGAATTTACAAATTGTATACAAAAAATACATACATATACGTATTGAGCTATATAAGGCCACAAGGAATACTACCTTGTGTATTTCTGAATTAAGTACTTTTAAATTTTTGTCCAGTTCTGTCTTTCCTTTCAATTAGTTTGCTTTTCCATCTTCCAGAAAACATCCCTGAACTGTAGGAAAACACCTTTATGTAAACAACTGCATCTTAATTCGAGACAAGCTTGAAAATTACCAGCAGTTCTGCTGCAATAAAGAGGATGAAGACGTTGAGGGCAGGTCATATTCTGCTTAGACAGGACCAGACTGATGCAGAACTTCCTTCTATGAACACACTGGGTGTCATTTCTACTCCTCATGAAAGATTTAATGTTAAACTGTTGCAAACCTGTTGCAACATCAATGTTGCTAGTTTGAGTTACCTTAGTCAAAAAACTATTTAAGTTTTTATCGGTATTTGCATTTCAATTATTTTAAGAAAGTTTTAGGTCCATCTTGAACAAAACAAGCAATGCTGAGGGGACTGCTGGCCGTGTCAGGCAGAATATGACAACGTACAAGCTTTTAATTACTAACATTAAACCGGAACTACTGTTTCATAGTAAGTGCTATGGCCACCACTGTCACAATGCTTTAAAATTTTAACTTAGTTTTAGCTTCTACCACAACTCAGCAAAAAGCATTTTCCAAACCACAAAATACTTAAGTCTGAGAGGCTGAAAGAAGACAGAGGAGGAATTCACCTCCAAAAGAGGCTCCACCTGTAAGAACAGAAGTGGCACCATGTATTTGTCAAATTTTAACAATTAAAAGGGGGAAATAGGGTAAAAAGATGAACAATACATTTAGTTATCTCCAACCCATCTTAGAATATTAATAACAGTGGAAATGATTACATATTTAAGGTGCTACCACTCCAAAAGACAAGTTAATGACACCACGTGTCAGACGTGTAGCTAGCTACCGCCCCGCTCTCCCCACTCTTGTTAGGAAACCATTAGTAAGAAAGGACATTCCTGCCGCTGGACAGGTTAGGTAGAAAGACGTGCTACAGTGGGTGGTCAACACAGAAATGTTGTCATGTGAATCAGCTGAAAGACTCAGGGCAAGAAAAATTAGAAGATGGGCACAGGAAGTTTGTTAAATAACAGCTGAATTAAGGAAAAAGAATGGAGAGCAAATCTATCTAAACTGAGTGTTAGTTATGAGGATACAGATGGGGAGTCTAACATAAACACAGTAAATCTGACCTTAGGATTGTACCTTTTATGCTAAATCTGTTTCACTTAAGACCAAAGTGTGGTGTCAAGTGACAAAAAGTCCGCCTCTACTACCATCTGTCAAATCCTTGGCTAGCTCCTAAAAATTGAGATTTGGACTTTAAAGCATCTTAGGAAATACCCGGTTAAGAGTCAACCCAATTCTAGGCACACGTGGATTCAACAGCTTACAAATATTTCGTCAAGAAGACATTTACATGCTTACCATTTAGATTCCCACTGGTAGACACGGCACTGCTTTGTTTTTGGTTGTCATAAGCAGGACCAATGTTACTAAGATCCTGGGGGGAAAAATGTTCAATTATAAAGGGAGGCTATATCATCAAACCAACCTAGCAATGCTCAAAAAAACCAGGAGAAATTCTAAAACAATGACAATCCTAGAGTCTGAAACTTGCAGGGGTCCCAAATTTAGATGCTTCAGGCATGAGCAAGTAACACGTGTGAGGCAGCCAAGGGTAAGGAGCTAAGTGGTTTCAGAATGAGGACGAATGGTAACCAACCAGGGTGTGGGGGGTGGAAGGGCAATGGTGACCAGACCGGACCAGAGTGCCTAAGGCCCGCTGACTCAGCACTCCCTGTGGGAGTCCAGGCCCAGTGTGGCCAGAGCTTCTCATTTTACAAGAAGACAGACAGAAACCTGAATTTTCACTGCTGGCAAAGCAAACATTTTAAAGGCAGAGCTAAAAGACTTGACCTCCTGAGATGCTAAATGTGACCCTTGTCACTGAACCAAGACTGGAAATCTTTTTCCTCATGCTATGCTGGACACACAACACAAATTCTTCACGACACATTTTTCTTCACACTAAATGTTTTTAGAGCAAAATTTGAGATGGAAAGAAAATTAGAAATAACTTGGAATGGCGTATTTGGGTTACAAGTGAGGAAACTGAAGTTAAGAAAGATAAAACTGGTATGTATCAAGTCCTAACACTTTAGGGAAGAGCCAGACCCAAAACACTGGTCTCCCCCGTTTACGGTGAGGGTCCTTTTCTTTCCACAGGTAGTGAGAACCACTTATTTGGAGCCCACCAGGTTACGGGCATGAATGGCAGTATGTTGTAAGTGGCAAATACACAAATGTAATCAGAGCCCGATTCTCTGTCCCCGTGGCTTAAAAATCAAAAGGGGAATATGAAGCATATTACTGTACCTGATCTAGGAGGCCAAATTTGGGGTAATCTTCCTCTGGGTCCTTACTTCCGGGATCAGGATGTTCCTTTACTAAGAACACATCTCTTTCTTTACTCTAAAAGGAAATAGTATTTTAATATTTTAGTATGACTGGAAATTTTATACTTAAAAGAAGTACTGAACAGATGATCGACCACTGACTCCAATTCCTAGGTGTAATCTCTAAAAATATATATACATACACATATATATAGTTTTTCCCTCTGATTAGAAAATACACAACCAAAGAATTCAAATAGAGAAACTTCAAAATTATTCAAAATTAATACATGACATTAAAAAATTCAAATAGAGAAAACGAGAGCCACCATCCTTCCTAACCCTCATCCCTCCCTCCACCTCAGAGGTAAGTACCGTCAACAGCTGGCGCTGACCTTCCCCCGAGTGCTCTAATTCTAAGGACAACAATGTTTAGAACAGTGCTATTGGCTTTTTTTAAATCAAAGAAAACTGTCTCCAATTTCAATATAAAATTATTCTTTCAAAAGTGCACTGGACAAAGGTTTCAGTGTCGTGCGTAAAACTACCACGTCTTTACTTCAGACACCACGTGCAACTTACTGATGCTGTGTGAAAACTATTAAAGTTTACAATTACTCTAGTGAAAACTATTAAAGTTTACAATTACTCTTCAAGATTTAATACTAAGTTGTTCTCATTTTCTTAGTCATCATATTCTTTCAGTAAAATAAAAAAAAAAATTCTTACAAAAGAACACGGATTTTCTAAATGTCGAGTCTCGTCAGTTTTAGTGTACTCACCATCGTTTTAACAATGTTGTTTGGCCAAGTCATTTTCCCAGGTCTCTGTCTGGTTGTCATGCACTCCCAGTATTTATCAATAAATGGTATGATATCCTAGTTTTTAAAACAAAATATTAAGACCTTTATAGCTGCTTTCAAAATTAAGCTCACACACACAAAAACCTGCAGCATGTTCAAAGACTTCATCAGAATCAAAAGACAAATCCATGTTTAGTTTTTTAATAACTCAATACAAAACTGCTTGCAAACATATAGGTTGTGGGGAATTTCAAACAAGTATATACAGATCTTAGCCGCAGGGCTTATGATCCAGTAGGAAGGAAACGATCCACCCTATTCTCTCGGTTGCCATCTGGAAGATGACTCCCCCGCGCTCTCTCCTGAGCTCCTTCCTGTTCCTCCCTGCTTGAGACATCTCCATGTGGGCATCCCGCAGGCACCTCGGACTTTTTGTGACTAACACTGAACTCTGTATCTCACCCCACAAATCTCTGCAGATTTCTGTTCTTGCTCTTAATACTCAGTCACCTGTCACCCAGAATCACACGCCTGACATAACCGAGTCATCCTAGTTCTCTCGTACAACCTCCATATCCAAACAGTCACCAAATGAATTTTAAAATTTCAGAAATTTCCTACCAGTCAGGCATCCTTTCCATCCCCACTGCTATGACTGTGGTCCTCAGTCAGTTCCTGCTTACTTGACTGAAACAATGTCTGAGCTTGGTCTTCTGGCACCAGCTTCCCCCACCCGAGACCATCTTCCACACTCCAGCAGAGTTAGTCCATCACTAACGTCTTCAACCAGTTAGTTCCATGAAAACCAAATTTTTACTAAAAGGAACCAGGGTTGAATCAGGAAAAGCACAAGGGAAGACTGGAATATCTTGCTGTTCCAGGAAAAAAGGAAGAGTTCAAAAACTGATAGGGACCCACCAAAAAGTGCAGGTATCTGCCTGGATGGGGCTACACTGGTCACATCTGAGCAGTAATCCAGAAATCTCACAGTGGACTATAAAAATCTGCAAATCCACAATGATTAAAAAAAAATTTTTTTTAAATGGAATCTTCTTTATTGAAGAAGTTTAACCAGTAACTGTATTCTGTTTTACAGCAACCACTTCACTAACTGATTCAGGCTAGATGGTTGCTACAACCACTGCTTAAAAGGGTTAGGAGACCAAGACATTCACACAAACTTGATGTATCACCCCATGAATTACTTAATAATTACAAAGAATAAGGGTCTCTTTACAATGGAGAAATCAAGTAGTCTAATTTAGGATCTCTAATAAACTCTTTACCTAAATAGTCAAATTTAGGATCACTAAGAATAAAACAAAGCACTATTTTACGCCTCCTGATGTGAAAAAGAGAAAAACTCATACTACCTACACAACAGCCTTCCCAAAAACAGGTAACCTGAATCTAATCATAAGGAAACCACTGGATAAATGCAAATTGAGAAACATCCTGGCAAATTATCTGGGCTCTTCAAAATTCCAAATGTCACAGCAGACCAAAAAAATGAAGTAAAATAAACTAAGGAACTGTTCTAGAGTTAAAAGACATTACAACTAAATTTAATGTGTGATCCTTATTGAATGCTGGATGGAGGGATATTATTAAGGTAATAAAAATACTGTGAAAATATACACCATATACATAAAAATATAAACTGTGTATGTTAAGATAGTTGTATTGCATCAACATTAAATTTTTTGAGTATGACCACTGTATTGTGGTTATGAGAGAATATTGGGTAACATATTATAGTATCTGCGATTTAGTCTCATATAAATTTAGGGAGAAAATACAGATATGAAGAGATAAAACAAGCACAGCACAATATTAACAACTGGCAAATCTAGGGAAAAAATAAGCAGATTTTCATTGTAGTATTTGAATTTTTCTGTGCATTTGAAAAGTCCAAAATAATAATTTGGGAAAAAAGACTTAAGGGGGAAAAACAAAATCTTATCATGGCACACCTCTTTTTAAATGCATTCCATTCAATGCAGGAAAAAAGGTGGGGTGAGGGAAGGGGACCCTCTGTTGACTCCTCTGGCTTATAGGGTTAAGTCCTAACCTCTCTGTTTAGTAAAAAAGACACAGAATCTGATACTGAAATATTGGTCTCACTAACACCCTATATCAGTGTCTTTCAAACTGTAGGTTGCAGTCAATTAGTAGGTTATAAAATCAATTTTGCAGGTCAAAACTAGCAGTGACTAGAACGGAAAATATCAGAGTGCAGAAGGAAAAGATCAGAGTAAGCCCAGTGGGTGAAACTTTTATTTCAGTTTTAAATGAGAGTGGGCAGAGATCCATGTATACTGGGTCACTGTAAGCTTCATCATTCTGAAATTTACTTAACTGTCGTATTTTTACCATGAATCACAGTAGAAAAGACTCATGGATGGACTAATCATCTAATTCTGAGTCCTGACTTTAGTCATGTGGTTTTTCAGTTTAACAGTAAAGGATAATTCTTTTTAATAAAAGGCATGCATAAATTGACCATTTCCCCTGACAAAATCTGATAAGCATCTATAAATACAGCTCGAACTAAGCTAAGAAGGTTCACCTCAAGATCCGATTTAAAAAAAAAAAAAATTTTCCCAAGGGGGAGGTAATTAGATTTATTTATTTGGTTTTTTATTTAGGTTTATTTATTAGGTTTATTATTTGATTTTTTCAATGGAGGTACTGGGGATTGAATCCAGGACCTCGTGCATACTAAGCATGCGCTCTACCACTGAGCTATCCCCTCTCCCGCAAGATCTGATTATTAATTATGGGACGGTTGTTTGCATTTATAAAGCCAATCAAAACTATTTAAGGATCCATCCACTAATAGTTAAGCCAAGTGACATAATGTGCACATACCAGCAAGTTAGTAAATAACATGGAATGAGAACAAAGTAACCATTGAGTCTACAGTCATAGATTCGTAAAAACTGAGGGGTTTAGAAACTTATTGTTCAAGAGTGTATAGTTGACCGTTGAACAACCCTGGGGTTAGGGGCACCAACTGTCCATCCACACAGTCAAAAATCCTTATATAGCTTTACAGTCGGCCCTCTGTATACATGGTTTCTCACCCAAGGGTTCAACCAACCTCAGACTGTGTAATATTGTAGTACGTATTTAGTGAAAAAGAAATCCACATATCATAAGTGGACCAGCGCAGTTCAAACCCCTGTTGTTCAAGGGTCCCCTGTATTTAGAGGTGCCTTCTAATTCTTTTGCATAATCGCAATGACAATAATGCTACCTCTACCTTATCTTTGGAGAACATGGTTTTTGGATGTTCGTCCTGTGTTCGGGACTGCCACGTCAGGTTGGCCAACGCGCTAAGGCACATTTCCTTCAAGTCTATCAAAAACAAAAAGGAAGAAAAAGTCACCCAGAGTAGTATATTCCTATTACCAGAAGAATATTCAGCTCAATGGTCCGCAGATTAACAACGATAGCAGAAAAGAGTACAGTTATCATCTGATCTGAAATGGACAGCAGCAATTAACTCAGCGCTAAGCCCCACGGGAACTTCCGCCAGCTACCGGGCAAAGGTTTCCTCACTGGGCTAAGCCCGAGTCCCTCTTCCTTCCCAGAGAACCAGAGGGAAATCTACAGGGCTCCAGAGTTTGTCCTTACTTGCTTGCTTCCGGAGGAAGTAGGTGTTCCCACTGTGATGGCACACATTGCAGTGGAAACTGTAGTTGGTCATGAAAGGCAGACAGGACCTGCGGAACAGCCAAATTGTGCAGTTTAGTGAACTTCCTAACACACGGTTCTGAGAAGTACACCAACAGGCATCCTCTTCCTCAGTGACAGGTAGATAATGATGGGATCAATATACCCTTAAAACTTGAAAAGGTCACCGGAACCAAAATAGGGCTCGTATTTTCACAAATACCTGGATTTTCTGTTACAAAAATTTACTAAGACATTATCCACCATAGTGGATAATTCAGCACTGGAAGGTTCTGACTAGAACTTGGCTCGGCCTAGTTTATCATAGTTTTTGGGCACCTAAAAAGAGTATGCCAGGCCAGCTGTGGAAGAAGACAAACCAATCTCTTTAAATATCTTTATATCTAAACATTTGTACTTAAGTTATATGTAAGTATCTTTATTTTAAAGTGCCACTAACATGGTTAGAAAGGGCAGACAGACATATAAAAAGATAAATTTTAAAACACAAATACTTGGGGGGAGGGTACAGCTCAAGTGGTAGAGCACATGTTTAGCAGGCACAAGGTCCTCGGTTCAATCCCCAGTACCTCCTCTAAAAATAAATGAATAAACCTAATTATCTGTCCCCTAAAAAAAATAAATAAATAAAACACAAATACTTATTCAAGAAGACAATACAGGAATCACAAAACATTACTTGCCCCACTACCAAATAAATCCTATAGGCAGAGAATAATTAGTCTACAAGCGTTTAAAGGACCCAAGCAGTAACTTCAGATTTAAGAGTTAGGGAGAATTCTGAGGACGCAAGTTATGAACTGGACTTGGAAAGATGAGTCGGTTTTCTTTCTACAGGTGAACTATTTTGTGTACAGATGACAAAGCACAAATGAGGAGGCAAAGGGGGAAACTGGTGTAAACAAACGTGTCCAGGAGAGGAGACCTGTCAGGGATACGGTTAAAAAAAAATATATATGGCTTGAAAGGCAGGAAGTTCAAGGAAGCCTTACATGCCAGGTGAGGTGCATTTTCTCTGTGGGTAGGAGGAACTTGATGAGGGGAAGCAACAAGGTGAAAATGGTTAAGTTTAGCGACAGGATGGGTCTGAAGGGAGGAAGAGATCAGGAAATGGGCATGTTTACAAGAAGCTCTGTAGCAGTTCCAGAAGAAGGTTTAAAAAAAAAAAAAAAAGGCCTTACTAGAGTGAAATAATAAAAACAGAAAGGTCAGGCAAGTGTACAGAAGAAAAAAAATTGGTTAAGCATGGTGGCTGATTCCATAGGGGTGGGTAGGACAGTGTGGTGACTGCCCTGGATGACTGAGAAAGAGATCTTAGTCTCAAAAAAGAGACAGTAACAGAAAAATAAAAGACCAGTTTAAGTTGGAAGAGAAGACATCAAAATAAAGGCAGGTTTATCTTGGACTCTGCTGTAACTAGTTTAAGGTATCCTTAAAGAGAAGGTTCCCAAGTGTGTGTCTACTGCCACCACTCAAGGAACAAAGAAGCATCCTTATGAATGTTAAGATGAAGTTCTCTTACCTTTATCTCTCTCTAGAACCCCTGAGATAGCCCACTGAGATAAGCTCACTTACAGAAGGCAAAGTCTCATACTAGAGACAGGTGGGTATGCAGTTAATTCTGGAACTCAAACACGTTAGAGCAGCCTTTCTCATACCCTGCTGGCTCACGCACTGCCTCCATCAGCTGTAAAAGATCATCTGTCCCACCTGCTGCGTTTTAGGTATAACTTCTCAGATTCAGGTACAAACTGGTCTCTACCAAAACTCTGAACCGTGGTTTGATCCTTCCCTGGGTTGCTCCAAGTTTCTGTCTCTAGTAAATTTTCTTTCCTAGGCTCTCTTTATCCAAACAAATTCTCCCTGGCCAAAGTGGCCCAACTGTAGGTCTTTTCTACCTGACCAGCCTTGCTTAGCATGCACACTTTCCCTATAGGTCTTTCTACCAAGATCACAATTCTTTCTTCCTGATCCTTCAGTGTTTTTCTTTCTTTTTTAAACATTCTATCCTTAGTCACCAGTAACATGTTAATTAGGCTATTAGCATTTCTTTAACTTTTTAACTAGACTGCATACAACAAATTATAAAGTAAGGAATTTCTTCAAAAACCCACCCAAGAAGGATAAATTTCAGAATAATGCAGCCCTATTTTGAGATAGTCTTATCTAGATTTATTCATATAATATGGACCATAAAGAGCACCACAGAGAGCCAGCAGTACAGCTGCTTCCATAGACAGTGAGTCAGTCTTGCTAGCTGTTGACCAAATCCCTAGAATGAGGAAAGGAGCCTCTCATTCACAATCATTCATAAAATGACTTTAATTCACTAGAAGAGGTAAATGATTGGAAATTGGTTTTGCAAAGAATTCAGGACACCTAAAGGGAGTGGGTTAGAAACCAAAAGGAAAAAAGGATGGCTCAGGCACGAAGAGGCACAGGCCACCTCAAATTTTTGACATCAGGCTTTGTGTACCATAGACATCAACCCTTTCCCCAAAATCCGTAACACGAAATACAAGGTTTAAATGATATTGTTCCACATTTGTTTACATCACGCTTTGTATTTGCATGCTTTTGTCTCTCTTCTAGACCCTAAGTGGAAAAACAGGGATAATGCCTATCACTGTACCTATTAGGACTGTGCCTTCAGTAGGCAGAAAACACGCTCCTGTGTTCAAACAATTCCTGATCCGAATCCTACTACTCACTAAACAGGAACTAGGAGACACAGGAAATACTATGCACTTACATTTGCCTACAAACCATTCAACTATTGAACATGTTGAGATCTAGTATTTTACAAGGCGATCTTACAAAGGCTACAAAAAATACTCACGAGGTATCTATGCCAAAGGTGTCTGCTGTGAACCACTTGGTACATATCCCACACTGCAGCTCCACCTCTCCCAGCTGTCGGCCATTCTCTTCATCCACGGAGCCCGCCTGAGTATCCATCACCTCTGAGGTATCCCCAGCACCTTCCTGTGTCCGCAGAGCCATGAGAGAATCAAGTTAATTGACCTGACTGTATTTCTGATTCATTTAAAAACTCCATTCTGCTTTACAAACATCCAAAAAGAAATACTTACTAATGTATCTTTCCCATTAGAGGATTCTGTCTCCAAGCCACCACTTACATCAACCGAGTTCGCATCGCTAGGAGATAAGGAAAGGACTCAAGTAAGAATTTTCAAGGGGAGAGGGTATGTTCAAGTGGTAGAGTGCATGCGTATCATGCACGAGGTCCTGGGTTTAGAATTCCCGGTACCTCTTCTAAAAGTAAATAAATAAGCCTAATTACCCCCCACCAAAAAAAAAAAAAAAAAGAATTTTCAGGAGAAACAAACCTGAACAGATGATGCTCAAAGTACAGCTGAACCTCACACTCCTACAGCTTTTTCAGCCAAGCTTGTTCTCAGACTGGATGCCCAGGGTTAGGAAGAATGTGGCCAAGGCAGACACAGGCCCACGGGGTAAAGGAAAACTAACAGGCCCTTACAGGCCGGTCTACACGGGACAGAACTGGTCCTGGGGTAGCTTGGTAGAGATGCAGCTCTTCTCTGTTTTCAGAGGGATCATTACCTCCTCCAGACTGGAAATGCAAAGTGGTTTCCTCTCTGGGATTTTTGAAGGGTTCCAGCTAGAAGAGTGACCTACCAGCCCCGCGCCGGGATAAAAGCCAGGAGGTAGGATGAGAAACTTGGCGAGAAAGGTGCAGAAAGGAGGGTAGTCTGAGATACACTGCGGAGGGGATGGGCCAAGCGGCGGGCGGGACTAAGTCTCCGAGGGGGCAGGGCGAGCCGTTGGCCCCAAGGCCGACGTTCGGAAGGGGCGGGCAGCAGGGCTCCCGGGATTCCAAGAGGGGGCGGGCCTCCCTCTCCGTGTCCTCCTAGGGCTGCAGGACGTCTCACCCGCTTTCGGCCTCTCCGGAGCCGGGCTCGGCGGCTGGAGCAGCGGACGTCCCCTCTCCGGCCGGAGCGGCTACTACCGCTACTACCGGCTTCGTCTCCCCTTCTTCCGCCGGTGTTGCATTTGCAGCCGCTGTCGGGCCGGGTCCTGCACCCACTCCAGGTCCGGGACCGGTTCCCGCCGCCGCCATCACTGTCGTCTCCCAGACTTCTCGCGAGAATACTAGCTCCGTCTCGCATACGTTCTGACTGGCCCTCTAACCTTCAAATAGTAAAGGCTCTTGGTGGGTCCACTGCCTGCGTAGGGAAGGCGCTCTCCAAGCCCGCTTTAAGGCCCGGCGGGCAGGCAGGGGTGGGCGGGGCCTCGGAGCTCATTAGCCACGGACTCAGCAAGATGAAGGCTGGGGACGTGTGATTACTAGTTGAATTTCGTCTAGGACTCACCTCATTTGAGGGTGGACGCTGCTCATTTTCGTAGCCAAGACTGGAAATCACCGCGCAGATGAGGCGCCTTGAGAGCGCTGGCAGCCTGGGAACTTTGAAGACTGTGATGTGCACTGCAGACATTCCTCACGGTTAAACGTGGGAAACATCTTCCAGAGAGACGAGGAGTGGTTGGTTGTATTGCCCTCGTGATCTGCCACCTTGAGCTCGTTTCCAAGTGGCATCTAGAGATGGGAGCCTGGATAGTCAGAATACAAAGCCCCAACTACACAGGTGAGCGCCGGGGGTGGGACGTGGATGGAGCCTCCAGGAGGAAGAAGTAGGAAGCAATGTGTGTTCCAGAAGCTGCATCCATTTGGTATTGTTAAGAGGAGGAAAATGAAGCGCGAGTATTAGGAAACCAGGTGCAGGAGCACTAAAGAGTTTAGAGAAGTTTGAGCCTTAGACAAAGGAACAGTTACGGACCAAAGGTAAGAACTTGAGGAATCAGCGACCATGCAGGTAGGTGAAATCATTTGGAGTGAGCGGAATCATTCGGAGCCATAGAATACAAACCCCTGGAAGTATTAAGGCTGAGACAGTTTTCAGGAAATCAACGTTTACATCCTAATTTCTAAAAAGTTGCCTAAGGATACATCATTCATCCATTTCATAAAAGAAAGGCATACCTCTCTCCAGGGCTGAATCCAGTCTTACTATGATATATTATTGTCCCAGGGTGTACAGACCTCTGGGACACCAGACACAAGAACACTTGGAAATACGTAGATATTTTGATTTTCGTAATTATTTGTTTTCAACGAAATTGAAGGAGGACCTAATTGAGTTACCAGCTTATCAATTATTTTTTTTAAATGTCTGGTGATCCAATCAAGAGAAATTAGCCAAAATCCAATTTGAGACATTATCGAAAGTACCTGACCAATACACCTCAAAATTGTGACTATCATGAAAAACAAAGAAAGACTGAGAAAATCACAGATAAGAAAAGACCAAGGAGACATAAGGACTAAAAGCAATGTGGGATCTTGACTTGGATCCTGGAACAGAAAAGGACATGAGTGGGAAAACTGATGAAATCTGAAGAAAGTCTATAGTTAAATGAATAGTATTACAGCAATGTTAATTTCTTAGTTTTGATCTGTGTACCATGCCCTACGATGTTAACAGTAGGGGAAGCTGGGTTAAAGATAATATGGGGGATTATCTGCCCCCCCAAAAAACAAACAAAAAAAGGTATATGGGGGAATCTCTGAACTATTTTTGTGACTCTTCTGTTAATCTAAAGTTAATTGAAACTTGATGATAGATCCACCATGTGACTTGACATAGATCTTTGAAGTCGTTGAAAGAATTGAGTTCAACTGATTCAGTAAGTCTTACACGGGAATCTGCTTGTTTATGTAAACAAAGATTGTCAGCTCTTAGATCTATAAACAAAAAAATAGGAATAGGATTGATGCAGAACCTGTCTCATTCTAGCAATAGTGATACTCATGGACATATGGATTAACTGAAAATATAATTCTCAGTCTCATTAAAAGTTGCATCCCTAATAAAATTTTAATTTTTATGTTTAATAATCAAAATGTATACTATGTTTATTTGATCAGTTGTATACTGATAATTGACAAAAGAAATATTTTAACATTAAAGCCTTACGGTCACAGGAAGTTTATAAAAATTTAATTTCAACTTTATACATATTTTTATTTCAGAGAAGTATTATAGACTTTCTAGTAAAAAAAGATATTCACATGTATTATCTACATGTCGTGTGTGTATATATATATGTATGTTTTATCTTATGAAGGAAGAAGAATGGAAAGGAGATGATGTAAAATTTCCAACTATTAAAGAAAATTTATTCTTTTTTTTGAATGGATTATGGCAGGTATTAAATCACTTACAATGATAAACTCATGCAAATAAAAATTTTGAAGACAACTAATCTAGAAAAACATCTTTCAAATATCTTGACAACAACTCACATAAATACATTTTGCTATGGGGCCCAGTATACACATTATTGACAACTGAAATTAAAAATTCATGAAACAATCTGCACTTTGTATTATTATTATTATTATTTTTAATGCTAGTAGTGAGACGCTAAATTGGTTTGATGACCTCAGCAATTTGAAAAACACTGGTATAGCATTGTTTTCAAAGGGCAGTGTTCTGAGGATCGAACCTTGGGCAGCACCTACATTTTTTTAAACAAATTACTTGTGGTATAATTTCTGTGTAGTAAACTACACATATTTCAGATGTACAATTTGATGAATTTTGATAGCTGCATACCCCTATGAAACCACCACCACAATCAAGATCCCTAACATTTCCGTTACTCCCCAAGAGGCAGCACGTGCATTTTAAATGAAGATCATGAATGGTTTGAAACCAATGCCCCCTTAAACCAAGTTCCCTTACTGTTTATGATTAATCTGTCTATCCAAAACTTTGTTCCCTTCTTTTCCTCTCTGACCTCAATCCTGTGCCAACTGAACACTAATCAACCAGAGTCAGATGACTAAAACTACTGTTCTCAATAATATCCTTAATGTACTAAAATTGCTATTATAAACATCATCATTAATGTACAAACTCAGGTTGTTTCTCCAGGGCAAGATGAACTCACAGACCCCCAGCTTTGGGCCACTTGGCCAGAGAATTGTAAACCGGAGACATCCTAACCCTTGAAACTATGATTAAGAAATATCACAAGACAATAATTAATCCCAGCGTCTTTGTTTTTCCCCTTTAAAACACCCCTAACCCAAAGACCAAACAGGAGTGGATCTGAGGCTTGTCTCCCACTGCCTTGCTGGGTATCCTGCAATAAAGGCCGTACTTTCCTTCACCACCACCTGGTGTCAGTAGACTGAATTTGCTTCTAGTCGTCAGAGCTGACCTGAGTTCAGTTTGGTAACAGATTCATTTTAAATCAGAGTCATGAATGATTTCAGTGGTGTGACAGAGTGGTGGGGGCAGAACCCACAATGCAATGGATTGAGAAGTGAGTAGAGGGATAGAAGCAGAAATAGCTGTCTAGACAAATCTTTCCACTTTTTCCCCTGAGGCATTTTATTTCTATAAGGAATAAACCTGAGTCAATATGGCAAAATGTGAACATCTGCTAAATTTGTTTATTTGTTGCATGATTCTCTGCATTGTTTCAGTGCGTTTGAAATTGTCCCTGAACAGATGACTCTGAAGGAGAGAGAAGAGTGGGATGGTAACTGGAAGGAAATGCAGGATTGGGGAACAGCCTGAAGAAACAGTTTCATTCATCAGTAGGGAGCCAGAGGTTGAAAATATAGGACACATTATGGTTGATGGAGAAGTTTTCTGAAGGAAGTGGGAGGAGGCACTGAGTCAGCTGGAAGAGATGGAGAAATTAGACTTGATGGTAAGGAGGGACTCCATTCATCTCCCGAGACTGGAGGGA
This sequence comes from Camelus bactrianus, assembly GCF_048773025.1. Classification (NCBI taxonomy): domain Eukaryota; kingdom Metazoa; phylum Chordata; class Mammalia; order Artiodactyla; family Camelidae; genus Camelus; species Camelus bactrianus. Next base: position 29,671,621 of record NC_133564.1, on the reverse strand, counting down.
AAAAAGGGATGGAATAAGTATGCCGTGTGTAATTATTAAGGGGAACAGGAGACCAAGGGACAATATTGGTGGCTGAGACGGCACACCTGCTGTGGCTTCAATTTCCATCTTCCATGCTGTCCTCTGACAGCACTGAGCTACATACATCTCCCAGCAAAGATGAATGGAAACACTCATCTGAGTTTTCCATTTTGCCCAGCAGGTAAAAGGGAAGACCAGGAGTAGAGACAATCAAAGATGACAGAGAGAAAGCAGTTCAGGTGGTTTAACCATGTAACCTGAGAAAGCAGAGGAACAGGAAAAGTAGAAAGAATTCAGTGTCCGGAAGTCTGGAGAAGACAGGAACTGGGATGGTGGAAGGCTGAGGTAAGAGAAGAGAGTATTCGAGCTTCAAGATTTTAGAATTCCACAGCCAGCACACCTGTGGGTAAACGTCGGTGAGGCTAAGGTGGAACCAGACCTAATTTCTAGGATTGGAAAGCGAAGCATCCACCAAACTGGGCACCTCCTCAAGATAAGGTTAATTAAAATCACTGACAGAGCACCGGGTTGGACGTTTACGGTGGACAAACAGAAGAAACAGAGTTTTAGAAGCTCTTTCTCTGTCCCTAGCAGGTTGCCAGAAAGCTGATGGGATACAGCTGCCACTGGAGGGGAAATGATTCACCCCGTGGTGGTCAAAAAATGAGCCAGTTCTCCTGTCATCCTCAAATACAGTACTTGAATGCTCACAAGTGTTATTCCAGAGTGGCAGGATTATAAAGACTGCTTCTTATCTTTCTCTATCTTTTCCGGGGGTTGGACAGTGCACACGTACTGCTCAAATCAGAAGTAAATAAAGGCTTAAAAAATAGAAGAGTTCTTTGTCTCCTTCCTCTCTTCTCTCCGCCATGTCTCAGATTTGTCCCTTCTCAGATGACTGCCTCCCACCAGCCCATTATCTTATTTGCATTTCACCACCTCACGTGGATTAGCACAGCCCAATCAGCCCACTGCAGACTTACCTACACTAGTCCATCCCGGCCAGTCCTTCCACACTGCCACATCACTTCATCTTGCCAGAGGAGGTTACTTACTGCCTTTCAGAGAAAACTCAGGCTCCACTCAGGGCTCAAGGGCACCCAGACTGCCCCGTCCTGTTGGAATCCACCATTCCTGGCATTCCTAGGTTCGGTCCTGCTCCCGGGCTTTTTGCTCTGCTTTCCTGCATCCAAATGGCCCCTCACTCCATCTCATATCCACGTGTATTACATCAAGACCCACATCAAATTTATTTCCTCCGCAAACCTTGCTTCCTGCAGTTTTTATGTAGGCGTATATGATTCAACGGTCCTCAATTATAAATTAGCATTTTTTTGTGGACCCACAAGTTCTGTAATCCCATTCAGCTCATCTGTACGAGGTCTAACGCAGGTAATCATTTTGCTCATAGCACACCATGATGTCTCACTCATAATATGCTCTAAAATGTTCAAAAGGATCAGCTCCCCACCCTACACTCATTCACCGTTGCCTCCTTCTCTTTGCTTGAGCTATTGTCTCTGACTTGAATGATGAATGTTAAAAAAACAAGTTTCAAAACAGTATCATGACCACTGTTTCACCCTATAAGATTTAATTACTTTGGATGAGGTTAATACATTCAAGAAGCAATTGCTTTGGCTGAGGGATCTTGTGGACTTGAGAATAAAAAAGGAGTGTGAAATAAAAAAGCAGTATTATACTATGATCCTACTGAGACAGGAGGGAAGGGGGCAGGGAACAGCCACTCAAGGAATGACAGCAATTCAACACCAAAATGGTGGAAGATTCACCAAAATGATGGAAGATTCAATTCCTAGTTGGCCTTGAGGATTAAGAGGTTTGACTTCTAGTAGACCTTGAGCTTCATTATATGCTCATTGTAACAGCGTGATAAATACCATGACCACAGGCGCTATGACAGTCCCAAGACTAACCGCAAAAGGCCAAAGAATGGGTGGTAGCCCAATTCTTGGGAATCTCAGCCCCTTCCCCAGGGCAGTTGGAATGGTTCCACCTGTAGTCATGTGAAGCTACTGAGCCCATAAAAACTGGCAACACCACACCTAGTAGCCTTTTTCACTCCCTCCTCTTTAGAGATGGCCTGCACTCTGTGGAGTGTGTACCTACTTTTACTTTAACCTGAGCACCCAACTCCCACACCTATTCCCTTGCCTTTCTCTTGCCTTACACTCTATGCAGTGTGTGTCTCTCTAAATAAATCTACTTTTACTCAACTGTGGCTCACAACTGAATTCTTTCCTGCCCGAAGCCAAGGACCCACACCTGGCGGGGCACGTCCCAGGAGCTCAGCTGAGACCTGGGACACGGCCCTGCTCACGCCCCGCATTCGTTTTCCTGTATCACTACTTTCACATATTTGTTAGTATATATACACAAAGAAAAAGAAATCTGGGGTTATACTCACTAGACTTTTATCCGTGGTTACCTCTGAGGAATTGGAAGTGATTACAGAGAATTTCTACTCTTTCCATAATGTACCTTTGTAGTATTTTAGATTTTTCTTTCTTTTTTTTTTTTTTTAAAGATTTTTCTATGAATTAGATTTATAATCAGAAAAAAAGTGGACATATAAACGGTAGAGGGTCCCCAGAGAAAGAGAAGCAGGCCTGGCTTTCTTAACACAAGAGAAGCCACTGTTGGCTTAAGCCATTCTGTGTACTAAACTTGGCCATGATGCTTACTGTCGACTGAAATAAATGTGCAGCCTAAAAGTTGAGAGTTATTTGGCAGGAGGACTCGAGCTGGAATGACAGCCTCTCAGATGGCTCTAAGGGACTGCTCCGAAGAGGTAGGGGAGGAGCTAGGATATATAGGAGCTTTACAACAAAGACCAGGTAGTTGGAACAATAAAAGATTACTTGTTATCTAGAGAAAACCAGGCATCTCAAGTTGAAGAATTTAGTGCTTTTCTATGTATGGGAGGAAGGAAATATTTGGGCCCATTGAATTCATTCCTTTGACAAGCATATTGCTACCTAGGGCCAGTATCCTGTCCTTTCTTAGTCTGAGTCCCCTTAGAGGGCACCCACCGTGAGTGGCTGCAGAGGCCGGGCTGCAGGCTTGTCTCCACTAGGGGGTGGCGGCAGCAGCTGATGACTTGATGGCTTCAGCATTCTTTGTTTACTGATATAGTTCGCAGCATTTTTCCTTCACATTGCCCTTAAACAGGTGTCGGTGATTCATGATCTTAAGGGAACAAAAGAATGCGGAAGCAACCCATTATCAGGCAAGAGAAGTAACAATAGCAAAGATAATTTATCAGTTGTTAAAGGCTCCCAGTTCTGTTTCAGTGGTAAAAACCACTGAAGCCTGAACCACCAGGTCCGCTGGAACCTAAGGGAGGATGACGTTGACCTTTTCTGACCTTGACTTCCATCAGCTAAAGCTTGGACTCTGGCGACCGCCCAAGCTCCTTCATGAATATGTATATACCCTGAGCTTAAAACTTCCCCAGTTTTGCTGTTGGGGAGACTCTGCTTTGGGAAAGATCTCAGGTTGCTGCAACTCATACATCTCTCCTTCTCCCACTCTGCCTTGGTTGTGTCTTTTGGGTCGACAGCCACCGAGAGGCGAACCCAGTTTTGGGGTAACAAACACATTTTTAAAGCTTTACACATAAGTGGACTAAGCCACACAAAGTAATTTCCCCAGGACTGATGTGAACTCAGCTACTAAAAGTGAGTTCCCCTAAAAGTGAGTTCCCCTGCTGAGGCTGAGTTTATGATCAGCCTCTCTATCTACAAATTTATTCCTTTTCTTGTCCTGCACCTGTCTTCCTCAAGACTGAGGACCCTCAAAGAAAATGGGGGACTGAAACCAAGCAGGACCCTGCAAGATCCTCCCAGGGGCAAAAGCCTTTCCTTGTCCCCTGTGAATGAAAAATACTGCCTGCCATATCAGTAAACACAGTATGCTATGGCCATCAAGTCATCAACCACAACCACCACCAGGAGGGAACACAGGTTGGAAACAAGCAGGTAGCCTGGCCTCTGCTGCCACACCCACTGGTGCCCTCTGAGGGAACTCAGGATGGGAAGCAAGGGATACTGGCCCGAGATCACCAGGTGCATCTCAAAGGAACAGTTTCCATGAGCCCAAGACTCTTGCATCTCCCCATATAGAAAAGCGCTAAATTCATTAACTTGAGATGTCTGGTTTTCTTTAATTAAAAATAATCTTTTGATGTTCCAACTACCTGGTCTTTGTGGCAAAACTCCTATATATCCTGGCTCCTCCTCTGCCTCTTTGGAGCAGTCTCTTAGAGTGATCTGAGAGGCCACCTTCCAGGTCTGAGTCCTCAGAAAGTCCACCAAATGCAACAGAACCCTCAACTTTTAGGTTGTGAATTTTTTCAGTTGACACCCTCATTTCTTGTTTGTTGAAAAAGGCTTTTGTCTCCTAGACCTTTCCTGAGTTCCAAAGAGCAGATTCAAGCAGTTACTAATTAGGAAAGTGAGGAAATGCAGGAACAGAGGGAGAACAGCCAAGAAGCGATAACTCAGGGATAGAACAAGTCCTTGCTCCTCCTCAAGGGATACATATAACAATCTAATACACATATTTGAGTTGTTCTATGGAATCTAAGCACCCCTCTCTTCCCCCAAACCCCTTCCCCAGCCCGAGGTGGGGGAGCATAACCTGGGACCTCAGACTGGTTGGAACCAGAAGATGGATGATGGAGATTCCTGGACACCACCTTGTTACCTCCCACCAACCAATCAGAAGAAAGTCACACAGCCTGCAGCCCTCACCCCGAATGTTGCCATAAAATCTCGTCCTTGAAAACCATCAGGGAGTTTGGGTTTTTTGAGCACAAGCCACCCGTTCTCCTTGCCCTGCAATGCACGTTTCTCCACTCCAAACTCTGACATTTTCGTTTGTTTGGCCTCACTGTGCATTGGACACAGGAACTTGGGTTCGACAACGCTATTTCTATCATCTTTTTAGCAGAAAAAAAAGATGTTCCAGACCCTTAAGAGACTGAGGACTTTCTTCTCATTTAAAAAGAAAACAGAGATACAGGTGAACTACACTGGATTCTAATTGTGGCTGAATAACTTTTCAGTGCAGAAACTGACCCACATTTTAATAAATAAATTAATTTTAATAAATAAATCCACTTTATGTCTCTCTGTCAGCACCCACACTCACCTCTTGCATGAATATTTTCTTGCTGTTTCCTCCAAGATGAATGAAGATTTCTAGAAATTCCTGCAACATAACAACCCACTTTCAGAACTTCTTCCTCCTCCCAGGAGCCTGCCCTTAGCAAAATACAGTCATCCCTCAGTATCTGAGGGGGACTGGTTCCAGGGCTCCAGACAGTACCAAAATCCCCGGATGCGCAAGTCTCTTATATAAAACGGCATGATATTTGCATATAACCTATGCACATCACTTTAAATCATTACTTATTTATAATACCTAATACAATGTAAATGCTATATAAATAGTTGCCGGTGCATGGCAAATTCAAATTTTGCTCTTTGGAACTCTCTGGTATTTAAAAAATATATTTTTGATCTGAGATTTGTTGAATCCACGGATGCAGAAGATGATATGGAGGGCCAACTGGAGTGGCTAGAGCAGTGCTTCAGGTGGGGCCAACTGGCGTCCTTCCAAGTCAAAAGCCCCCCACTCCTGGGCTCTCAGATGTCTGCCTGAGATCCCTCAACAGATAAAGTACATTCTTTACTGGGTGTATTCTCCCTAACAAGCGAACAGCCCTAGGGAATGCCTAATCTCACAATAGCCCAGGCTAGCTTGTTTCATCCCAATTTATCAGTCATAAACCCCATCGCCCTTCACGGACCCTAAATTTCTTACCTCACCTACAACCAGTCAGAGGCTTTTTCACAAGCCGATCTGGCACCTTGTGACCCTACCTTATAAAAGACCCCAACAGCAGGTCCTCAGGGCTCATGAAGGCACCTCTTATCAGTGTGGCCAGCTGTTGTCTGTGGCAGCGTACCCCTAATAATCTGATACACATCTTTGAGTTTTCCCCTTTCCTTTGTCTTTGATAAATTGTTTTACCACCTGGACACCCATCCCACCTTGACCCGGGACACTTCACAGACGCCAAACATCTTGGGGTGGGGCTTGAGATTTCTGCTTTTCTAACAAGCTCCCAGTTGATAGCAGAGATGCTGGCCTGAGGACCACTCCTGGAACAGGGAGTAGAGTGTTTCTATCCTCATTTCACCTCTCCACTAGCCTTTCGTTCCCTTTCAACAGCGCTTTGTATAGAGCTCATAATACCTGATGCTGCTTCGCTATTAGCTAATGTAGCAGAATAGGCCTGAAATAGCCCATTTTCCCTCTCTTCCCTTTTTCAGTCTTCTTGCCCCACCCCTCCCCCTCTTCCTTCCCTCAAAGTACTTAACCCTGGCTTTGCATTAGAATCACCTGGGGAGTTGGGGCGGGGCTAGCTCAGTGGCAGAGTGAATGCCTATCAAGCATGAATGCACGAGGTCCTGGGTTCAATCCCCAGTACCTCCCTTAAATAAATAAACCTAATTACCCTCACCCATTAGAATCACCTGGGGAGCTTAAAAAAAAAAAGAACTAAAAGACCCTTTAGACAATATAATTGAACCCAGCATTAAAAAAAAGCTTTCCACGTGGTTCTAATGTGCCTCACCGCCTCCAGACAGAAAAAGAAGTCGGTTATAAGCACTCTGAACAAAACTAAAATATTTGGGATAAATGCTTCTCCCACACAAAGAGATTACCCAGGATATGAGAAGGCAGTGACCATGGAGTAAATCTAGACGGGGACTCAGACTGCAGAGATGTGGGTGCCATGGCCTGGCAGGAGAGGCAGGAAAACCCCCGTGTCCTAGGTTTGTAGCAGAGGGAGCTAGGGCTTCAATGACTCACATGGGCCCATAACTAGATGGGGTGAGGGACGGCTCAGTGGATGCCTAAGTGGGCGGACAGCATCAAGGGACAGCTGACCCTCCCCCGACACCTGAGTCCCTCTCCCACAGATTTAAACAATCTCCCAGGAAGACAAAGGAGCCTCAGAGTAAGCTTGGGTATATTACCCACAACTGGACAAAGTTCAAGAGAAATTCTGTCGGATTATATAAAGCAATATAAAGAGAATATAAAGAGAAATTATGCTGGGTGAAAAATTATGAATTATGTGGATGAAAAATGTCCCTGTCATATCAGTAAACAAAGGATGTTGCGGCCATCAAACCATCCAGCCATCAGTCAATGCAGCCCTTGAAGGTGCACCCTGAGGGGACTCAGGATGGAGAAAAGCAGGATGCTGGCCCTAATATGCACATCAAAGGAATGATTTCAATGATTCCCAGCCTCTTGCATCTTCCCATACACAGAAAAACACACAAAATTCATTATATGAGATGTCTTTTTTTTTTTTTTTTTAACAGTAATCTTTTGATGTTCTGACTACCTGGTTTTTGTTGCAAAACTCCTATATATCCTGGCTCCTCCCTTACCTCTTTGGAGCAGTTCCTCAGAGCTATCTGAAAGGCTGTCTTCTGGGCTCAAGTCCTCAGTTTTTTCTACCAAATAAGACATAATTCTCAGCTTCTAGGTTGTGCTTTTTTTTTTCCAGTCGACAATTATAAAAAGATAGTTATATTCTTTGCCAACTGGAGCTGGGGCCCAAGAATCACATCCAGCAACCTGGCAAAGATGAAAAGTGTTAGCCCTCCAGAAGAATTGTATTTGTACTTTATAGAGAGGATTCTTGACTCCGAGGAGGCTTCAGCATCCATGGGAGAGGACTTGTATGGAAGCCAGGACGTCCCATCCCTGCACCAGCCTTTGTGAAAGTTTCTTATCCTTTCCTAAAAAAGAGCAGCTGGTTAGATGCCCAGGACTCTGACTCCTAGGGTTCCCTCTGCTCTCTCCACCACCACCTCCACTCATAATCCAGTGTTCTTATCATCTATGAAGCAAAACACAGTACTTTGTGTTTGTTACAACTGTCCAAAAGATGATAATTATTGCGTTGCTTTATCTCAAGGGAACATTCCTTTAGTCTCTGCCTGAGCTTTTGGTCCTTAATCTCTAGTGTTTATAAAGTGGATCGACTGAACACTCCAGATTACTTCCAGTAACCAGGTATCTGGGTCCTACTAAACACATTTGAAGAGTTCTACTCGTCCTTTTATTAGAAAGAGGTAATCTCCACGTGGGTAGGGATTTTTCAACTGTTTTGGTCTCTGATGGATCTCAGACACCTACCTAGCACAGTGCCTGGCACATAGAAAGTACTCAAGAAATATTTGTTGGTGAATAGAACTGCATCTCTCTCCTATAAATGAGGCTTGTCCCCCCAGGGGACAGCAACCCAGAGGGCTGAGCTTGTGGCTCCTCTGGAGCCTGAGGCATTTGGAAACAGGTTGTTTTTGCCTTATCCAAGGACCCAGGGGCACCGACCGGCTGGTTCTCCACTCTGGCTCCTGCAGCGAAAGTAGGCTTGCCGTGCTAGGCTTGGACTGGTAGAGCTGATGCCATCAAATCATCAAGTGATTTCCAAAAGTCACCTCATTAACAAACCAGAAGACACCTTCATCACTTTTATCACTGGAAATGCCAAAGGGTTTAGGAGATCTGTGCCAGCAGTTCTCGAAGTGTGGCCCCAGGACTAGCAGTGTCAGAATCACCCAGGAACTTGGGAGAAATGAAAATTCTCAGGCTCCACTCCAAACCTACTGAATTAGAAATGTAGGGGGTCCTGCCCAGCAACCAGTGTCTTAACAAGCCCTCCAGGCCATTCTGATGCTCTCTCAAGTCAAGAATCGCTGATGTGGCAGGGGGGAGCTAGAGAAGGAACAGTGTTGGAAGCTCAGGGCCCATTCTAAGTGTTAAGAGGGCACCTATTAATTCTGGTACCAGTCCCAGTGTGTGGAGAGGGGGTTACCCCACACCGACAAGCAATTCTGGACATCAACTGGGTGACCTATAATTTAACTCGATTCTGACACCACCTACCTGGAGAGAGCATCTGATCCCATAGGACTTAATCCTACAAGACTGTCCACCTCATGACTTCAGATGGTAATAGCAAGTCCATCTTGTCACCTGCGCTGACCCACTGGCTAGAGATCAGAGGTTCCCACGACCCTCTCCTTGGATTCAGTTCATTTGCTAGAGCAGCTCACAGAACTCAGTTTATTCCCAGATGGAAGAGTTGCGTAGGGCAAGATATGAGGAAAGGGCACGGAGCTCCGTGTTCTCTCAAAGCACCCGACTCTCCCCAGATCTCTGTGTATTCACCAACATGGGTGCTCCCTGAACCCTCTCCTCTTGGGTTTTTACAGAGGCTTTATTAAGTCATGATTGATTAATCATTAGCTGTTCATGACTGAACTCAATTTCCAGCCCCTCTCCCTTCGCAGGTCAGGGCTAAAGTTCCAAACTTCTAACGGCATGGTTGGCTTCCCTAGTGACCTGTGCCCGGCATCTTTAGATTTCCAAAAGTCACCTCATTAACAAACCAGAAGACACCTTTATCACTCTCATCACAGGAAATGCCAAAGGTTTCAGGAGCTCTGTGCCAGAACTGGGGCGAGATCAAGGATGTGTTTATTTAAAATCACAGCATCCAAGCAAGATGCAGCCTTCCTGTGGCTCCTCAGGGAGCTTGTTGTGATAGGGGCTGTTTGGAATGTGTGGGTTAGGCCCTGGGGAGTTTTTCTGGGGAGAGGCTCCCATGTGGTAGATGGCTGCTGTGTTGGAAGTGGAGGGGATGAGGTGAAGCGAGGAGGTCATAGTGTAAGGGAAGCTGTGGGGTTCAGGACACCCAAATATCTGGGAAAGGTCAAGAGGGCAGCAGTTATCAGAGGAGACTTGAAGTAGGGGACACCTAAGCGTGAGCTTGCCTCATTCGGGGATGGATGGGAAAGATAAAGTCACGACCTCCTTTCTTTCCCATTCTTGACAAAAGGAAGGTTCTGAGTGAACCATAAATTTTAATGCAGTGACCCCCTCAAGGATTTAAGTGTTCACGATGCAGGCCCCAGAGCCAGGGCCCTCTGCTACCCACCCCGTACTGGCCCTGAATCCCCATCTGGCCGTGTACACGGTGTGTAGCGCCCACGTGGGTACCACACACCGCAGGCCGGCTGTCTCACAGGTCAGGATCAACAGCTCTCCCTCCTGGCTGCAATGGCCCAACCTCAACCCTGCAGGAACATGAAGGAAGCTGTCAAGTCTGTGGTAAAGAAGAAGGAACTGGAGTGTCTGGGATGGAGAGAGGAGGCAGTAGCCAGAAGTTCTGGTTGGAGGTCATCCTGACAATGGAGGGACTAGCCACTGCCTGTTGAGTGGCTCTCCAATTAAATCTTGGCCACAGAGAAGAATGCTGGTCCCCTCTTGTTCCTCTGTAGTTTGGACGCTCCCAAACCCAGGGCCGAATAGGTGGAGGGGACAAAACCCAGGGCACACACTCTAAGTGCCCACAAGCAAAGATCTCTTTGGTCTCTGGGCAGTGGGATCACCGCTTGACCTGGAAAGGCTGATGTACGCTGCTGTCTATGGAGAGAGGAAGTCGTATTACTTTTCCCCAAATCAGACCACTAGCATGATTTGTCAGGGACTTGAGTAAAGGAGTGGCCAAGTGCATCAGGCTTACAGACTATTCGGGTGTCAAGGTCACCGTGCAGAACACCAGAGCGTTCTGATGTGCTGGAAAGCTCCCTCGTCTGAGTTAAGAGGCTCAGCTTGGGAGCCAGGAGACACGGCTGAGGATGGGCTTCCTGGTGGTCCTTGGAGGGGTCACCATGGAAACTGTCCCAGGAGCTGTGGGGTCACCTGAGTGACTACATCTCCCCCCCGCCTCGCCCCAAGGAGAAGGGTTTATTACTTGCATCAAGTAAGAGGAACACCAGGAATCCGGATGCCCAAAGCAGTATCCCTGGCAACTACTAAATTCAGGATTCCAATGCAAACTGGAACCTATCCTACAGTCTAAGGAAGTTCGAACAGTTCAGAGTCCTGAGTGTCTTTTGGAGAGCAGTCTTGCCTCTCCCGCGTTGGGGTGGAGGGACTAGGGAAAAGTTAGACTACAGGTACCACCCTTCACTTGTGTTCACGTAACAGAAGGGAATGAAGTAACTGATGTTAATGAAGTCCCCCAGCAGGAGGCAGCACTGAGTTGCATATCATAATTAGAAAATAACCTTCGTTCCTCTTGAGAACCTTAGAATAAGGAACAAAATAACAGCGCAAAGTTCTTCCTTTTAAAACTGTCTCCCTGTGCTTTGGCCTCTGAACAGTTGGGGGAAGAGGGGATGGACCTCCATTCTGGCCACGGAGCCTCCTCTCTGTCACTCTCCTGGCAAGACACATTCAAATCATCCTCTTTGGAATGTGTGCATTCAAGAAAATCGAATCTTTGTGGCTCATACTTCCTCTCAATTAATCTGCAATTTCCTTACTTTACCATGCTCCTTTAACCGGCTGCAGACGAGGAGGGAGGCTTTGTTCTAGTTGCTTCCAGAAACCAAGGCATCTACTGCCCCTCCCTGGGGTGCTGGCTCTTCTGCACGGGATTAACTGTCCCACAGCAAGGGGTGCATGTCCTCTGCTCGGGTGGGGGAGGGGTGGGCAGGGAGGTTTGGCCGTGCTCAGTTCTGAAGCTTATTTTGAAAAGGCCAGATCTGTGACTTCAGCAGTGAAAGCCAGATGCACAAAGCAAGAACATTCATGCCTCAGCCCCTAAAGGCAGGTTGCATCTTCTGGAAGGTCAGCTCCAGAAGGAAAGGGATTTGCTCTGCTCACAGCTCTATCTCCAGTGCCTAAAACAGTGTCTGCATGTAGGCTTACAGTGGGCACTCAATAAATAGTGTTTGCATAAATGAGAAAATGCTATCAATCTTCATTAGCCCAGGCCTCAGTTCCAACCAATATGGCATAGAGAGCATGGGTTGGGTGGGGAGGGTGTAGCTCAGTGGTAGAGTGCATGCTTAGCATGCATGAGGTCTTAGGTTCAATCCCCAGTACCTCCTCTAAAAATAAATAAGTAAACATAATCACCCCCCCCCGCAAAAGGGCATGGATTTTGAAGCTGGACAGATAGAAGTTGGAATCTGAATTCTGATGCACACGAGTCACGGACATGTGTAAACTGGGAATAAAAACACCTACCTTACGTTATTGGGGCCATAAGTAAGATTGCAGTAAAACTCCAGGCAGAGGGAAAGCACTTAACCAATGTTCTCCCCCCACCCCAATAATCAAAGCCATCCGATCTCAGTTTATCTTGTGCTGCCCACACACAGCCTCACACAATGTTCGTTCCAGACACACCTATGCACAGTTTCCCCTGCAGCCTCCGTGTCCTCCGCACTTGTCACCTGCTCCTGTCCTGCTGACCTGTCACTCTGATGGGCACTTCATCACGCCTCCTTGGAATATTCCATTTTTTCTCAGGCGTCTGTCCTGAGGTTCTCTTGTTTTGCCTCAATGCCTTGCATCATGCTGGGTACAGATGAGGCTTAGCAGAGGCTTGTGAAATCAGAATGAGGTGGACACAGCTGGAAAAGACATTTGCTGGTCTGTTGACGAAGCCCACCCTTCCCAAAGCGCTGGTTTTCAGACCACAGCATCTCTCGGTTGGCCCTGTGTCCCTGGGCCTTACTTTTGAGTCGTTTAATGGTGACTGTCACACTAAAGGGTGCCAGTGGAAAGATGGCCTCTGCCGGTACCTCCGCCTGGCTGCCTGGGAGTTGGAGAGATGACAGCAGCGGAGGCTGGAAAAATCACTCGATCAGGTCCTGATGCTCTGCTTAGGCTGGTTGGGTCATTCCCGTGTTCTGGGTTTGGCCTTCTCACCGCTTACTCTGTGAAGCCCTGAAGCTGGCATTTCTTTCTGGCTCACTCAGACCAGAGACCCCCGTGGCCTCTCCCCTCCTTCCACCTCACCCAGTGCGGTCAAGCCTCCCCTTCTCCCATCTCCATGGCTCTGATCAGCTTCTTCCTTCATGTATAGAAAATCCAACAGCTTTGACATGCCTCCAGCTCAACAGCTCTCCTGTCCCTCGTACTTTAGGTCATTCACGATCCAGGGAGGCCCTCCTGAAACTAAAACCCTATCTGTCCTAGTCTCTCCTCCTCTGTGAAGGCTCTCAGATCCCCTGCGCTCCTGGCACTGACAGCCCCCACGCATCCAATGATCACGTAAGTACTGCTTTATGACATCACTGTGTCCTTTTACTCACCGGCTATAGGACCCCTCATCTCCAGATCAGGTGTAAGCTCCTTGGGAAACACACACTTACAGCTTAGAACTGTCCTTTGCATTTCCTGGTTCATTGCATGTGACATCTGCCCCAGTGTTGTCACTGGATTCCCTGACGGGGGTGACAAGTGCTTTTGCTGATGCTAGAGGGTGGGCCAGCCCTACCACAAAGTTCCTAGACTATCCCAGTGGGCGTTACACTGGACCATGGGACTTATCTCTCTGAGGACAATGATGTTAACTTCCCCGAGGACAAGGACTGCTGTGGATCCTTGCCACCGCACAGCACCCAGCCAGGGTGATGCTCAAGGAAGACCTGGGTTTTCTGGGGAACACTTTTGTTCAGCAGGAAAGGCTCACAACTTGTGAACAATTTTCTTATGGTCAGAGAAGCCAGCTTTTTACCCTCTTGGACCCTGAGAGGTAGGATCAAGAAGGGTAATGGACCTGATCTGATCACGCAGACTTGTGAGCAAGACCTCTGGTTGGATGCCCGGTGGAAGTAAGGTGCTGTTAGTGGAAGCCAAGGGCTTAGGGAGCTGATCCAATCTCTAGTCTGATCCTAGTTGGACATTTCGTTGCCTTTGCTCTGGTGGTGGCCCCTCTATCTCCTCACTTCCTATCTGTAGGAAAAGGATATGCTGTGTGACTGGAGCCAACAACTTCCACACCATCACCAGGCACAGGGATTCCAGCTGCCTCAGTCCTTGTGAGGGGGAGACTCCTGCTCAGCTCTAGAAAAGGCTAGGAAAGGGACACGTCCGTGAAGGCCCGCTGCTCCCCAAATGGCAGGGTGACAAATGTTGAGTCCAGAGCTGGTAAGATCCAGGTCAGCCACTGCCTCCTGATCCAAGGCCATCTATCCCCTAGCACACTCTGTGATGAGAAACACCTGCTGCGTCTCAGCAATTCCTCTGGCTGGCGTTCAAGGCCCTTAGAAATCTGGCCCCCCTTTTTTGGCTGGGTATAAAAGCCACCCACACCCACACAAATTGCCTGCTCTGGCCAAAGCAGGCAACTTGATGTCCTGGCCTTGGACAGCCTGGTTCCCCAAGACCACGTGACCTTGGCGACATGGTTCCTACCTCTCCCCAGCCACTCATTCTTGGGACCCAGCTGTAGCACCACCTCCATGAAGCCCTCCTTGCATGGACTACTCGCCGGTACCCAACCCTTTATAATCTCTTTTATGCCACCTTTTCTTATGGAGAAAGTTAACATTTCAGTGAAATCCCCAAGGCAGAGAGCTGCTCACATTTGGGCCCCCATGGCCGTTCACACAAAGGAACACTGGACAAACACCCGGGGCACAGGTTCAAGGAGACTAAGTTGGCCGAGGCTCAGGGTCTTCCCTTTGACACTTGCAGGGAAGGGGGCCACAGAGCAAAGGGGGCTGAGTCACTGGGCACGTTTGGGGGGCAGGGACACAGCCCAGAAAAGAGGCAGCACCCACCGCTGAAAAACAAGAGATGGAGAGCAGCAGAGCTGAAGCCCAGCCCGTCTGTCATAGACCAGGCTGCACCGTTCCCTCCTCTGAGCTGTGCGATGAAGGTAAGACTTGCTCTGCTTACCTGACATGATCCGTGTGACTGTCAAGTGAGATACACAGAAAGTGTTGACAAGCACTGGACACATAGTAGTCGATGTTAGCTAGACTTGAAAAGAGCTCAGACAGGGGCCAACTCTGGGCCCTAGGGCGAAGGTGGCTTTTATTTCCTTTCTTGGGAAGGGAGGGAGGGGAGTTTTTCCACACCGACCTAAGGAAGGGGCGGGTGCGCCCCCAGAGGACGGGGCCGGAAGAGCCGAAGGACCATTCAGAAGGGCTCCTGTCTGTGTCCACTGGCTTGCCCTGGGCTGCAGGGTGTGCCTGAGGTCCCTCTCCTTGGGGTGACAGCTCCTGCAGGGAGGGAGGCACATGGAGGTAATCTGCTGGTGTCCATGAAGAGGAAGGGGGAGCAGGTGCCCTGAGTGAGGGAGCAAGGGGCTGGGGTGGCCGACCCCGCGCCCTACGCCTGCGCAGGATGGTCGCTTGCTTAAGGCCTGGCTGGTGTGGCTCTTCTCCCGAGAGGGGCCATTGGAGCCCAGAGGCATTGCTTCATCCGATGGCTGGTCCTTCAAATGTCCATCTCAAACTGTGACTCTTCACCTGGGGAGAGATGGGACAGAGGGTCAGGTGAGCCATGGGCACATGGTAGGGCTGACATTCTAGAGGCCAGGAAGAGGCACGGCCTTCCGACCCGTTGTTCCTAAGAGGAAAGCAGGGGCCAGGTTTGTGCTGCCAAAGAGTCCAAGCAGAACTAGGAGTTCCTGGAAATATATTCCTGGAAATACTCTCTTCCCCAACCCCAAGTGAACAGCGGAGTGGGGAAGGTAGAGCTCAGTGGTAGAGGGCATGCCTAGCATACAGGAGGTCCTGGGTTCAATCCACAGTACCTCTATTCACATAAATAAATATAAACAAACAAACAAACCTAATTCCCCCTCCCTGAAAAATAACAAAACAAAAAACCCACAAATGAACAGTGGAGAAACCACATCTCCCCACAGGAGAGGTGACAGCCCTGAATTTTGTAAAATTTTTATTATTTTTAATAAGAGTGAATGGTTCCTTGGGATTTGAAATACATGCAACTCCACGGACAAACATTCCTTAAACATGAAACCTGTTTGAACACACGTGCCAGCTTCTGGGTTAGAAACGGCACCGTAACCTACTAGGCGTACATCCGATCACCCACGGAGCAGCCTAACCTCGCAGTAAAGCAGTCGCCTGGGTAATTGAGCCACTCACTGCCTTCACCCAACTTTTACCATTAAATTTTCTAAATAATTCAGGCTGCAGAAGGTTGTTTCCCTTTTCATGGAAAGCCTCGTTCCTGATCTCCAGGGCCAGGCTGCTCCAAGGTTCCCCATGGCAGGATGCCTGCTCTGACCCCCACAGGGGAACAACTCTTCTTCTGGTTCTGTGTACACAATACGTGGATCCAAGGGCAGGCGCCTTGGCTTCTTATATCCAGTTAAGCAAAATGGAAAATTACGTCCCTCCCTCTCCACTACACCCCATCCCAGCAACCGTGGGGACTGCCAGGCTGTTACTGAGGGGGTCAGAGCTGTGCGCCGGGGGAATTGCTGGGCTGACCTGCATTTGTTTGGGGACAGAGCAGCTCTAGAAACTGGGAGGGAACAGGGTGTGCAAGTGAAGGTGATGAACAGCCTTCAGGTACTGGTGACATGCCAATTTCAGGCGTCGACAACCTCCACATCCTCAACGTCCAGTCGTTGGTTTGAGGCAGAAAGCTGGGGACCGACCACATGAGTCTATCCATCCTTCTCTTAGTCCTTTAACAAAGGGCAGGGAGCAAGGCTGCCTGGGGGGAGCCAGTCCCTCCTACCGCTCTCTGTGTGTGCCCAGGGCCACCCCTCTTCCATCCACTGCTCCCTGAGTCTGAAGGTGAGGCAACCCTGGCCCATCTCGGGTGGCAGGGTTCCCAAGGTAATTATGAATCACATCCTGCCAGCCCCGGAGAGATGGTTCTGCTGCTGTCAGCAGAGCCAGTCCAGCCCAAGGTCCCAGCTGCTTCCTGTCTGGGCTTGATAGACTGCCTTCCGGTGAAGGGTCAGCAGGTTCCAGGCTGACTCAGGTTGTATGCAAGGGCTTATGCTGCATCCTCCCACAGCGGGAGCGCTCGGTCCCGATGCCACAGAGAGTGAATTCACACACACCTCTGCCAGGTTGGCTGCTCTGATTACCAGATGGGGAGGCAGGGAGCTGGGTGGAGGGGAGAGGGGCAGACACCAGGAAGGACCCCCATGTCAAACCTGCAGAAATACCAGGGAAAAGAGCTGTCAATCCAGAGACTACCTCTAAACCAGGGTGTAAGAGAAGGGACAAAGACCACTGCTATCGGCTCTTGGATCAGCCTGCCTTCCCCTCCTGGAGGTGTACTTTTGCTTTGCTAATAAAATCTTTAAAAGCTTTTGCTACACACACACACACACACATATATAAACCCTGCAGAAACAACTCATTTCACTGTTTCTACTGTCTTCATGGAGAACCATGGACAACACCCTGACAGAAGGCGCCCTAGATGCCTTTCTGATCCAGACATGTGATTTCCTAGAGGGTGAGGACACGGCGCCTTTGATAAGGCACCTCCCGCACACTGAATGTCGTGGGTATGTTCCAAGTGTTGCAGACACATGGACAGGCTTCAGGGACAATCATATAAAGGTTATCAAAGTGCTTATCAAAGTGGCTGCCTGCTCCCCTCTCATTTCAAACAAGCTCTTCACCAGTGAGATTACTGATGAGGCCAAATCGCCTTTAGTGTTCCTGGGCCCCTCTCACGGGGAAAGTTGGTCCAGATGAAAGTTCTACAGCCCCGCCCCCCCACCCCCACCCCGACATCTGGGCTCTGGGCCACTCCACGGAGGGTGGGGCAGTCACCATCATACCCCACCTTGGAATTCCCTCGACCAGATGGGACCGCACACGTTCCCTTCCCCAGCTGCCACTCACCGCCCGCCGGCTTGTCCTCTGGGCTGCTGCGCAGGTGGTTCTGGCTGGCTTCCATGGGAGGCTCCTCACCCGTGGGGCTAGTGACCCCCGGGATGGTGGGCAGGTCCCGCGGGGGCGTTCTGGTCACAGGTGAGTTCCGACACTCCATCAGGAACTTCCGGTCGTAGATGATCCTGGTACCTGGAAGGGGGCGGGGACACTGATTAAGCCGTCTCAAAGCCGCCCTACATGCTCTTTTTCCCACTTCTTTGAGGCGTGACTGCAGCAGAGGTATCTGGTTTTCCTGCAAAAGCCTGGGCAGAGGAGTGAGGCTCACTCCATGCCTGGCTGCAGCCCAGGACTCTGCTGCCACCAAACTGCCCTGACTCCCATCCGCGGGCACTCCGATAGCCACCTGAACGCATCCTTCCTTCCCTGTGCTCTCACCTCAGAGCTCATCAACTCACTCCCCGACTCTGTGCTTGGTGTTAAAACTCAGGACCATCACATCTGACAGCGGAGAAAGTGCGTTTTTTAATGCATTTTTCGATTCCATCCTCACAGGCCCTTGTGGGGTATCCAGCATTTTAAACTCCATTTTACAAAGGAGCAAACAAAAAATTAAGTGATCCCTCTAGCTAGTAAAAATGAGAACTTTTCCTGCCCGAACTCTGTGGAAGAGTGACACCCGGGATCTCCCACCCCACAGAGGCTCTCTGTAACTAACTCAGCCCACCTCCCCTGACCACCCCTCTCTGTCCCCCACTCCGCCTGGCAGCCGTTTCCCCATCCACTCTGACGTGTCACTACCCTTCAGGGTTGGTACACAGTCTGCACTCCATTCCTTTAATTTTCACTCTCCTTTCTCAAATGTCACCCTAGGGGGTGGCAACCATGTCTGATAGAATTATTGACTATCCTTAAACCAACCCAGGACCCCTCCAGTCAGGACAGCTCCTTGAGAGACACTTATAAAGGAGTGTTTTCTCAAGCAGAGGACCCAGGAGCCTTGTGGGAGGCCAACTGATTTATCAAATAACAGTGAAGAGTGAGGTTATTCAGGACTGGTCCTTGTATGATCTTATCTCTAAAGCACCAGTGTCCCCCAGTAATATAGCACCTCCCTCATAAATGCTGATAACTCCCTTCTCAACAAAGGGCAGGCCTCAGGCTCAAAGCCTGTAGCAGGCAGAGGAATCCAGCTAGAATTTAAAACTGTCTTGTTGTCATTGTATTTCTTTTTATAGCTACCTTCTATTTATGGCAAGTGAATCTGGTTTTCCATATATAGTTGTGACATCAAGCTTCTGTTTAATATATACAATAGGCTATAATTTAACATGATAAGAGTACATGTAATATGTTTCATAATGTGTAATATACATAATCAAATAGTAAAAACTAAATTTAAAAGGGAAGATGAGGTGAAGAGAAATACCAAATATGTGTCTACAAGTAGAATGCAAGGTAGAGACTGCAGATGACACCAGAAATGGACACGACATTGGAAACTGACTATACTGCAATAAAAAAAAATATACAAAAATAAGTAACACAAATGCAGATTAAGAAAAAAGGCTGCAGACGGACAGTGAACGATCCCAGGTTAGAACCAGGCTTCCAGGACTTCAGGCACGCCCTTCCTTGTCAAGGCCCTGAAATCTCTCCCTCACTGAAGGGCTCTGATGAGTGACACTCCAAAGCTGAGATTCACTTCTCGATGTTAGGCACTGTCTGCCTATTATCCCCTGGAGAGGAGAGGGACCAATTTGCATCTCTGAGCTCTGACACGAGTTAATGAGACTGGGCTGCTCCCAGGGCTGAGGAGGACCCGGAATTGCTGAAGAGCAGAGGATGGAGAGAGATACGTAAGGATGAACTTGGCCGACTTGTTCCTGTTGGCCCGGTCAGACTCCGGCCTGTCTAGGCGGCCACCCGGTCTTCCTCTCCTCGTCTGGCAGGCAATGATGAGAGGGCTGACTGCCCTCCTCTCATCCCTAGGAGGACTAAAGTTCACAGCTCACGTTTCTTAGGGGGAGGGGCGCCCGGCCAAGAGCACAGAACCCGAGCTAGACTTTAGGCTCTGCTGCCGACCCTGTGCCTCTGTGCCCGCCCCTCCCCCTTTGGGCCTCACCTGTGACACGCAGGTTCCTCATCTGCCACATGGAGGGCTGCGGGCTTCACATGCGCAGCGTGAAGGCTGTGAGGCAAGCCCAGTGAGCTACAAATGGAGAAAATGGTGCCGTCTCCTTGAGGGGGCATGTCCTGGCTTCACAGATGGGAGGGACCACTTTTCTCTGTTTCTCAGTCCTCCTGGCCTGGCACCTTACCTCTTTATCCCTCTGCCCCCTCTCACCTTAGCTTCTTTGTTGGTTTGCCCACCACAGAGTAGGGACCCAAGAGCTGTAGATTCAATCGTCTCAAAAAACAAACAAACAAACCGGAAAAAAAAAAAAAAAACACCTGGAGGTTGGCAGTTTCTGGGGAGGTTCTATAAAGTTCACTAGCCCCCAGCGATTTTTTTTTTAAATATTTGTGGTAAGATAGAAATAACAAAATTTACCACCAGAACTATTTTTAAATGTAGTTGACTGGGGTTCAGCACACCCACATTGTTGGGCACCCATCTCCAGGACTCTCCATCTTGCACAACTGAAACTCTATCCATGAAATAAACTCCCTGCCCCCTCCCCCAGCCCCTGGCAACCCCGTTCTGCTTTCTGTCTCTCTGAGTTGGACTGTTCTGGGTATCTCACGTAAGTGGAATCCCACCGTATTTGTTCTGTTGTAATCGGCTTGTTTCACTTAGGATAATGTCCTCAAGCTTCATCCTAATGGTTGGGCCATGTGGGCATTTCCCTCCTTTTAAAGGCTGAATAGGAGGATGTGTTCTACCCAAATCGGAGAAAGGCGAGGGGCTTCTGGGAACCCGCAGTCAGTCAGCAGCTATGTGGCAGGGCCAGAACAACCAAACTCTGCTCATTTAGGAAAGAGGAAAAGGTGGGGAAGAAATCCAGAAGTCTAACTTTATGCGTGAAATCATACTAAGGCATTTTAGAAGGGCTTTCGGGTGTGGGAAGGACTGACTTGAAAGAAAACTAAGCGTATTTTTAAATGAAGCCATTATTAACTCTATTTTTTTAAGTTGTAGAAAAACAGAAATGCTATTGTTGCAAATTATTTGGCCTCTCAAGAGTCACAGTAATAAAAATAATATGTAATATGAAAGCAACCTAAGTATCCATCAACAGGTAAATGGATAAAGATAATGGTATATTATGGTATATATAAATGGTATATATGCACACAATGGAATAGTACTCAGCCATAAAAAAGAATGAAATTCTGCCACTTGCAACAACATGGATGGACTTAGAGGGCTTTATGCTTAGTGAAGTAAGTCAAACTGAGACTCTCTGCAGGGCTGGGGAAGGAGTGGTGAGCTCACCCCCCAGCACCTCTCCAGCAGTGTCTAGCCCCATCCACACTGGACTTTAACTCCAGGAGCTGTATTCAAGGAGGGGACTACCTCAACCTAGGGACAAGTGTTAACCTTCACCCACACAACTGCCAATGTTTGTTCAACCCTGTGCCCGGAGAGTAGGTCATGTATTCACTCACTGAACCCCTTTGGACCACAGCATGCCAGGTGTGAGGGACCCAAGGGACAGTGAGACAGAGTAACAGCTCCCTGATCTCAGACACACAGTTTAGCTGGAGGAGAAAGACCTGGAAACAAACAAGTATAGTCAAGTATGTGGTGTCTAAAAACAGAAGCATAGGTGGGGACCTGACAGGGACAGGAAGGGATCTATTCCGTGTGTAGCTCTGGTGACAGAGAAACCAAGCCCCTTGACCCTAAACCCCAGAGCCAGAGAAGCATCCATGTCACCCCAATTCTGCACTGCCCCCAAGTGGGGGGTGGTCCATGGGAGATGTGGTCTGAGGATGACCCAGGAGGTAATGGAGGTGCAGAGCAGGGGAATCCAGAACCTGTCACCCAGCAGAGCTGGGGTGGGGGGGAGAGAGGCAGACACCCCCCCCACCAAACACTTCAAATCATTTGTGTAGCTGAGATTCTGTTGGGTGCTGGGAGTTCACAGTTGGGTCTTAAACTACATGTAGAGAATAACTCAGGCTGTCTTCTAACGGAAAGCACATTTAAATGCATCACCTAACAACATGAGGACAGTATAAGCCCAGCCGGCTGCCAGAGGTCCCAGGGCCGCGGAGGCGGAGGGTGGGAACATCATCACTGGGGGATGAACACCTGCTGCTCTTCCTACAGCCTAGTGGTTAGAGACCCGGCTCTCCCATGTGCTGGCGCAGACAACTCTGGGCATTATTACTCCATTACATCTCTGTGCCTCAATTTCTTCTTCTGTAGAATGGGGACCGTGGCGATGCAACAGTTCAACCTCATAGGGTCACTGTGTGGGTCATCACAGTGGCTGGATACAAAGTAAGCCCTAACCAAACAAATCCCCATTATTGCCAGGACCAGTGTGGCTTAACTGATGTATTTTACTCTTTATTCAGTCCCATTTACACCAGGAATCAGTTATATGGGGGCCAAAAAAAAAAAAAAAAAAAAAAAAGCTGGGACAAATCAGTGGGAGGTAAGCAACCCTGCAAAGAGAATTGGGGGAGAAAAAGGGGAGATAGATGGGGAGATGGGGGAGGGTAAGGGCATCTTCCATCCTTCTTCAGTTCACAGAAACAGGCTTCAAGAACCACCATGAGCTTTGGCATGTCTGGTAACCACTGTTCTCTGGGACTTTAAAACTCCAGATGTGCACCTAAGGCAAGAAAGGCATTTTTCCTCTAGGCAGGCTTTGTGGTGAGGATCTGTTTGCTGGGGTTGATAAAGCCACCCAAACTACCCCCCCCCCCCCGCCCCGGTCTGGTTTCCTCACCGTAAACAAGGGCTTGTTCTAGGCTCATTCAAACTATTTTTAAAGCACCAACCCCAGGCCAGGCTTTGTAGGTACTCTCTAGGGTCTATTCCAGCTCTGACATGCAACCATTTATTTTTAGAGTCTTCTTGTGGGCAGGTGCTTAAAGGGGTACAACCAGCCCCAGGCTTGGAGGGAGAAGTTCTGGGTTCAAACCTGAGTTGTGGGGGAGGGTATAGCTCAGTGGTAGAGTGCTATGCTTAGCAGAGATCCTGGGTTCAATCCTCAGTACCTCCATTAAAAAAATAAATAAATCTGAAAACAAAACAAAACCGCCCTGAGACCCGGCTTTATTCCTCAGCTCTAGGAGGAGGGTACTGACAAGATCCTCCCCGGAGTATCGTGAAGATCGCATCACCACGTCAGCACTGCCTGGCTGTAAGCTCCGTGTGCTCCTCAATTCCCACCCCCCTGCCCCCGGCTGGCCAAGGGAGACACATTATCCTCAACTCATAGACAGGGACTGAAGCTCAGAAAGGCTGGCCCCTTGCAGCCTCTGACCCTAAACACCAACCTCTGTTGAAATTAGGAAGGTGCCTGGTGTGGAGTCAGCCGGCTGGAGCTCTCAGGGATCATAAAACCCCCACCCCTGGGCTCTCTGTGTGCCTGGAGCCTACTGACACCTTAACCCCCACTCCCCACTGCAGGATCCTTCCCATACCTGCATTTCTGCAAGATATAAAACATCTTCTCTAGATGTGTTTACCCTAACAAGACTCATGGCCCCAGGAGATAGCCCGGCTCACAACACCCTAGGCAGACAGGCCTCACATCCTGCTCTTATCAAAGTCGTAAAACCTACTGTTCAGAGAAGTCTGGACAGATCTGACAATCAACCAGGTACCTGTGCAAGAATGGATCATGCAGCCCCTGCTCCTTGTGTAAATTGCCCCTTCCCCCAATAAAAGACCCTGCACGCCTATCCCGGGGGCGCTCACGCAGGCACCTCTCCCTGCGTGGCCCACTGTCACCTACAGCAGTGTCCCTGTTAAACTTTCCTAAACTCTTCTCGAGCTCTGGTAATTCTTCACCAACCCGAGCATCACCAGTGCCGTGTGTGCCCACAACACCTGGGCCGGTCCTGGCAACTGGAAAACCACGGGGGTCTGCAAACTTCTAAGTATCCTTCTGCGTGTTTGGCCAGAACACGGTGTTCCGAGAGGGAGGCCTCTCCATCTGCCCACTCCCCGGGGATGCAGCTCCTGTAAATCCAGACGAGCTGGTCCCCGGCTTTCCGTGGAGGCCCCCCCCGCCACCCCCCGCAGAAGCATTCTTCCCCTGAGCGGAGGACGTGAGGACGGGAGGCCCAGCAAGAGTACAAGAACGGAATTCCTAGAACTGCTGTCCCCATTCCAGGGAAGGGAGAGCATTTCACAACAGGGCCCGGTGGGGGTGCGAACGCCCGTGCTCAGACACAAGCCAGCAGCGTGGGCCACGCCCTCGGGCGGGGTGACACCCAGCTCGCACCAGCAGTGCCTGTCAACCAGGAGGCAGGTGCATGCGGTGCCGGGTCCACCAGGGCTCTCCCTCCCCGTCCCCTACGCACCAGGCAGGGACTGCGTGCATCTGGGCAGCTTTTCTTGCGGGGCAGTCTGTTTAGCAAGAGGAGCAGACTTGCCTGGGAGAGAATCCTGGTGAGAGAAGCAGAGCGTGCTGTCTCCAAGATTTCCCTTCGCCCCTGGCACCACCAGCTCTGCAGAGACCCCCGATCGGGATGCTGCTCTGAGGCCAGGAACCTTAGGCAGGTCCAGGAGTAACAATGAGACCAGCAGTGAGTGACAAAAGGGCTCGCCAAAGGGCCTTCCAGCTAGTCCCTCCCTTCAGACACCATCAGGGAACAGGCCCGTTTATTTGCAAATTAAGCAGGAGGGACATGGCTTTCAAAGAAACAGGTCAGGACAAAATAGCTGAAGGAATCCTAAGGGCTAGCCAAGCTTCTTCCTTTCCCCATGCACCTGTGCAGAGCAGGGTAAAGCTACCCCGAAATTCACCATCAACTCTTCTGAATGCCCCCCCCAGCCGTTACACAGCTGCAAATGCGGCCCCTGGAAGGGGGAAGGGCCCTGCTTTTGGAGTGAATTGCATCCCCCCTAATTCACAAGTTGAAGTCCCAACCCAGGGTACCTGGGTGTAACTATATTTGGAGATAAGGTCTTTTAAAGAGGCCATTATGTTAAAATGAGGCCATTAGGGTGGGGCCCTAAAACAATACGCTGGTGTCCTCGTAGCGGGAGAGAGAGATTCCACGGAGGGAAGGCCACGTGAAGAGGCGGCAAGAGGGCTGCAAGCGGGGGAGGGGTGGAGGTGGGGTGGAGGGGGCTTCAGGATAAACCAACTCTGCCGGCACTTTGATCTTGGACTTGCAGCTTCTAGGTCGAGGAGAAAATTTCTGTTGTTTAAACGACCCAGTCTGAAGGCTTTGTTATGACAGCCCTAGCATATTGGCCCACTCTCCCCTTTTGTTCGGAAGAGCAGAGGAGACCCATTCACTGGCACACGTTCTTTAAGGCAAGAGACCCAGGTCTTAACCTCCATGCTGCATGCCTCACTGGGTACACACCGCGTGTGAACCCACCTGCACCTCCCGGGATGCTCACCCCTACCCACCTTTGGACCCCTGGGCTCAGAAACTCGACTCTACTCTGTCATCAGTACTCCAGGAAAATCAAGGATGTTCAAATGGGAGTGCTGGGTACGGCTGGGTAAGCACAGGCTCCTCTGAAGGGTGTTCCCAAAGGCAGGTAGGTGGGCAGTGGTTAGTAAGAGGAGGTGGGACACCAGGCAAGAGTATGGCCCAGTGGCCTGGCACCAGGGCAGCTATACGGTTTACTCTGTGGAGCTGGCCCCAAAGCCTTGAAAACGGGGCATGGGGTCTGTGACTCAAGTGTTTTCAGGAAGGTGTCCCCCGTTCCTAAATCAACAACCGATTTAGGGGCTCATGTCCTGTCTGCTTCTACACCTGGCCCTTGCTCTGCTGGCCACACAGCAGGCAGGCAGGTAAATTCCCTCCAAGGGCTGTTCTTTGAGGCTCGGCCCTTGAGTAAGATCCTCTAAATGCGTGGCCCCCCTAGCGCCTCCCATCCCTGTTTGCACAAGCAGTTTCTCTCATTCAAAGGAGTTATTTCCCCATCTCTTTGAATTTGGGCTGACCCTACCTACAGTCTGCTTGGACCAATAGAACACAGTGTAAGTGACATTATGTGACTTCTGAGTCTAGTCCTTAAGGGGCCTTGGAAACTGCCACATAAATAAGCTCACATTAGGGGTAATGGTGGTATAGCTCAGTGGTAGAGCGCGTGTCTAGCATGCACGAGGTCCTGGGTTCAATCACCAGTACCTCCATTAAAGATAAATTACAAGATCTAATTACCACCCCCTCTCAAAAAAACAAGCTCACATTTGGAATGATATGAGACCACAAGGACAGAGAGAACTCTCAACCTTCTGGCTGTCCCCAGCAACACCCAGACAGGTAGCTAGGGCCATCCTGGACCTTCCAGCCCAAGGCAATCCAGCTGCCAACTGTATGCAATCAGATGAATGGACTCAGGCAAGATGATCAAAGGCGGCCCCGTGGGCCCAAAGAATGAAGAGAAATAACAGATTTTGGTTGTCATCCAAGTGACTGCATTTGGGGACGGCTTGTTGCACAGCAATGGCTGATGCTACAGCCATTCTCATCAAGGTAAGTATCTCTGTCCGGGCCTAATATCTGAGTTCTCCGCACCAACCTTCACGGCACAGGCAGTGGACTAGAAGGCCCACGTGCTGAGCATCCAAATGCCCGGGCAGATGCTACCTACTCCTGCCTAGTCAGCAATGCCGGGTGCAAACAAGGAAATAAAGAGCATTAAGCCCCGTGTCTAAGTCCCAGACCCCAAAACTGACTTGTTCAATATAAAAGTCCTCCTTCTACCTTCCGCTCCATAATAGTTGGGAAAGGTAATAACGCTGTCACCTGTAATACTGGGGGAAGTGGGAGAGTTCAGAGAAAGTTAATTCCTGCCCCTGGGACATTCCAAGATAAATCATTATACCCTGTAACTGACAGGACAGAAAAGAAAACTTAGACATTCGTACGAAGCCAGCTGAGACCCAGGCCTGCTGGTAGAGAAATTAGGTTACCCTGAGAATGCTGTCATTCCAGCGGTGTTTTCAACCCTTCACCTTCTAAACACCAGACGTGGCACTCTTGGTGGCAGCTACAAAGATGAGTAAGCTGGCTGGGAAAGAACTTCCTGTCTAACCCAGGGAACAAGCGTGTAAACAAACACACGTGACTCACTGTTCTGAATCACAGTGGAGAAAGAACACTGGCATGGATCTCAGTAAGACTGGAAAGTAACAGGTTTCCCTTTGTTTGGACAGGCAACAATCTCTGTGCACCAATGAACATTTTTTGTTCATTTCACCTTAGGAAGTAATCCTTTTTTCAGTAATGCTGCCCCTTCCGAACTCCTCTTCTGGAATGACATCAAATACAGATCCACAGGAGAAAATGCCTGTAATGTAAAGATTACTTTACACCAACAGACAAATATGGTCCCATCCTGCTGGCCCTTTTCATCAAATTTGGTAATGAAGGGCTTTTTTTTGCTCTTTCATGGAAAAAAAACAAAAACATCAAACTCCTTTTTCAAATAATAAAGCCCTGCCACCTTTGAGGATATTGAAAAAAACATATGTGTAAGCCTCTAAAAGCAATTCAGGTCCAACAGCTGTGTCTGCATTAGGAGGTAAGGCCGACCAGGCTGACTGCTTGGAGCAGGCAATTCTCACTTGAGGATCATACAAGTTCTATAAGCAAAGGGGGTGGGTGGGTGGGTGGGAAACGATGTCTACCTAATTGCTTCAGTCTGTAGATACAACTTCGATGCTTCTAATTCTACGTTAGGTTGTGTCTTCATCTTTCTAACTTCCAACCCAAGCCCTCGAGGTCAGACGGTCTTCCCATGCCAGGAAGGCCTTAAGAACAAGGAGGCTCACCCGCATTGGCGGGAGTTGGATGTTCTATGACAGGGTCCTCATCAAAGTCTTTAACGAGGCAAAGAGTGTGGAATGTTCTGAACACTTTAAAAGGAAGCTCAGGTCAGTGTAAAAAGAGGCCTATTATATTTCCCTCACTGCCTTCATGTCAAGTTCTTTTAATCTTTAATAATGAGACACTGTGACTAAGGCCTCGGGACACTGGCTGTGCTCTGGCTTCAGTGCTCAGCCCTCCCCACCCCCCTTCCCCGGCATGGTCTGTTCCACAGCCAGACCTGGGAGCTGCCCCAAGGTAAGCTTCAGGAGAACAGGCTTTGTTTGTCTAACCAAATAGGGTGCCATTAACACCTGTAGACCTACCTGCTTACCTCTGATTAACCTTATCCAGGTACAGGGCTGAGGTGTGACAACCACCTAAGCCACAACCCCAGTAGCTTTGGGGTCAAACATCCAACATGGAACTGGGAAAGTGGAGGTTGGCAGAGGGAGGCTGGAGAAAGCTTTCTGACACGCTCAAAGGTTCTGCTGGCTTATGGTGTTACTAGAGACTTTCAAGACTCCACGGATTCAAATATTCATATGTGACACTCTCTTAAGTAAATTTCTTGCAAGTTCTCCAGATCAGTGGCTCAACCTGTGGCAGGTTAATGACCGCAAAAAGCAAACCGGAATTATAGGAACAGAGATGGCTCAAATCATCTGCTGCTCCAGGGACAAACACTGCAGTGCCATTTCCAGCAGGAGTGACCAGCACTAACTCCAATAGCTTCTGACACCTCCTGTCCACACAGGGTATTGAAAGCCGGGCTCATGCCAAACCCAACCTCGAGAGACATTTACCTGGGTAGAAGCATCACTTTTTGTCAGACCGCAGCAGTCGGAAAGGATGAGGGCTGTCACTGTCCACTGTCCACTAATTCCTGAGTGCTCAGAGCGTGGTACTTACACCAATCTCTGAGAGCTACTGAGAAATGCAGACTCTTAGGCCTTACCCCCAATCTACAGAACCAGAATTCGCACTGAGATGAGGTTCCCCAGGTAATTCATATGCATGTTGAGAAACATTCTGGACTGTAGCAAAAGGGGGCCAGGAATGACCTTTTCTCATCAGGTCAAGCTTCTCTGTCCTGACAAAGGAGGCAGCTTTGGAGGAAGACTCTATGCCTTGACCAAGGCAGGCCAGGTTCACTGACCGAGGCAGAGGCAAGCCTGGATTCTCCGGGTTATGGACTGTGAGCTATGCCTCCCCAGCTGGACGCCCCAGACAATTAAGTGTTGGTTTTAGGTTTCTGGCACTGCTAGCTTTCTGCCTGTTGGCCTCAGAAACTAAGTTACACTCTGATGCAGAAGGCCCTTCCCGTCTCTCCCAACTAAAGACTTTCAAAAGGTGGGAGATGGGCTGAGATCTGCCCAAAACTCCCATTTCTCAGTTCTAAGTGAGAAGTGGATAAGAGTTCCCTGTAAACAGCACGGCTGCCAATCGCTTCCAACCTGACCTGACCCCATGTAGCAAGCAAGGTGCAAAGCAGGGCTACCTGAGCCTACCTGAACAGATCAAGCAGAGATCACACCTTCACTTGAACCCCCAGCTTGTCTGGAAAGGTCCCGGTGGACTCATTATGACACAGAAAAAGCAGAACGGCATAGACCATATAACATCCAGCTAGGAAAGAGAATTTGAGTCACCAGTGTAACAGTCGCTGGGAACTTTTCCTTGGATCGTTTTTATTAAGAAGAGACAGCATCTCTCCCCTCCACGCTTGGTTGCTATTTCTTGTTCAATCTGGGAAAATAGTATGATTCTGGGCACTGGACAGGTGGTTTTTAAGTTGGGGACTCAGTGCACGCGTTCCCTGGAATAAAGTGGCACGGTTGGACAAGAACATCTAAGATCCCCAACAGTTCTAACGTTGTATGTTTTGGATCAAACAGCCCAGGACCTTGGCTCTGGTTGTGCTCCCCTGAGGTGGGACTGTTGCCTGAGAAAATAAGCACGTGGCCCCGACGCTGGCAGGCGAAGAGTCTGCAGCCCCGCCCCGCGCCTCTCAGCCCAGCGCCAGAGGACCTGCGGCGTTTTTCTGAGTAGTTTGGGAAGAAGCGCTGGAAGAGGGCGCAGGGGAGGGGAGAAGGACAGAAGCGCGCGAGGGCAGTGCGAGGACGGGAGGGAAGTAGTGAGCCACGAGGATTTCATCATGCAAACGCGCGGGTAGATTTCATCAGCGTCAGTGCGCGGGGCTCCTGGGCTGGGAGGGAATGCCAAGCTCCCGAGAGCAGCCCAAGGCTAGCCCTCACCCGCACAAGCTCGGCTTCCTCTTCCTCATCCACCCTCTGGGAGGTCACACGGTCCCCCCTCCCCCCGGACAAAAGAACGTGTTTTTCTGCACAGCTCGGCCCGCGGTCTCAGGTCCCTCCCCGGAGATTCACACGCGTAAAAGGGCAATCTGCCACCCGTGCCGCCGAGGCGCTCCTGGAGCAGACGAGCACCCTCAGCCCAAAGCTGGGGGTGCCTCGGGAAGGAAAAAGAACTCTGCCAGAGTCATTTACCCCAACGGAGAAGGCCCATCCCACCCCACTAAAATCTTCAGGCCAGGCCTCTCCTGGATGGGTGGGCCATCCCGACCCCACCCTACTCTGCCTCTGAGCAGCCCCCAACACCCACAAGGGGCAGCACCCCTCGGCAAATGGCAGTCCTGGAAGCGTGCGTTTGTTTACGTGCGGGGACTCAGCTGTCTTTCCCAGAAAGAAGGAAACTAATGTGGCATTTTCAGCCGCGACTCTGGACGACGCACCCAGAAGGCAGGCGATGGGACGCGGCCCCCCACTCGCTCCGTGTGGCCCCCTCCGCGAAGCCGGTCTTCCCAATCACCGTGGCCCTGAGCCTGGTCGTCTCGTCCAGCTGCCAGTTCCCGATCCCTCCCACTCTGCCCAGTCCGTCCTCCCCACCGCGCGCACCCGCAGCCAGCGCCTACCTCCCGGGGTCGTGCTGAAAAGCGTGCCGCCGGGGGTGGTGCTGTAGTCCCCGGGCGGCAGTTGCACGCCGTCGCCGAGGACCACCCGGCGAGTGGCGGGGATGGCCCGGCTTGGGGTCTGGCTGCAGCTGCTGCCGCTGGACATGGTCTCCCGCGCGCTGCAGCCGGCAGCCGGAGCGTGGCCCTCTCGCCCCTCTGGCCTCGCTCCTCCCGGCTCGGGCCCGCCCCGCCCGAGACCGCCCCTTCCGCCCCTCGAGCTGACGCCCCCTGGGATTTGTAGTTCCCGCTGCGCCTCCGCCCAGCCCACCTCCCCCGGGCTCAGGGTTGGCGTCCCTGCCCAGCGCTGGGTGGGAGGCCCCCTACCCACCGCCTCCTGCGCGCCGTTGCCTGCGCCCGCCCCTGTGCCTTTCGGGTCCCTTGTGGGCCACGGTGGCAGAGACAGGTTGAGTGGACTGGCGGTCGGGAGGCTGACCTGGGTTAATGCCTCGCTGGGACCGAGGCGGGTCTCAGGCTGTGCAGGGATCCTAGCCGACTCGGCCCACTCTGGGAAGGCTAGTTTTAACACTAGGACATGAGGCCGGAAGGTCCCCTCAACCCTCCCTGTTCCGTGCACTAGTTCCTCAGATGAGAAAGTGGGGGTTGATTAGTCATTCATCAGTTCATTGAACATTTACGATGTGGCAGGCATGGAAGAGGGGCCAAGAATGCACATTCCTTGCCCCTAGAGGGTGTGGGAGGCGGCCACGTGGACAAACCACACAGCTGGGTGTTGAGGACTAAACCTGGAGCGAGGTGGGGCGGGGAGGGACTGGACGTTGGTAGGGGTGCGCGTCGGGGGAGGGGTAAAAGTTGGTCAAAGAAGGTTCCTAACAGCCCTTTGAGTTTGGGACCGTCGCCCCCCATGCTGCCTGAGGTTTAGTAGGCTCTCCTAAAACGAATGAATGAATGAATGAATGAATGAACGAACGAAAGGATGAATGACTCTTCAAGGAGATCTCTAATGCAGGACGGAAAAGCCTGCTCTGGCCACATCTTGTAAGGGAAGAGGAGACAGAAAAGTTTAAAAGGAACATCTGGCCGGATTGTAAAGGATTTTAAAAATGCCCCGGGGGTTTAGACCTTGTTCTCCAAGGGTAGGAGATATCAGAGATCTTTCAAGCTGGGGAGTGACACAGTTATCTTTTAGAAACATGACTGGTGGCTGTGGAGTTTGAGAATGGACTACAGGAGGGTGAGCTGGAGGTGGGAAGATAGACTGGGTTAAGTCACTCCTGAGCTAAACTCTAGGTCTCCACTGTCCAGTATGATAGCCTCTGGTCCCAGGTGCCCGCTGAGCACTTGGAATGTAGCTAATCCACAATTACAAGTGTAAAATGCACACTAGATTTATAAGACTTAGTACAAAAAAATAAAAATCTCAATAACTTGTTTTGTACTGAGTTAGAGGATAAAATAATATTTTTAATATATTGAGTTAAGTAAAATCTATTATTAAAATTATTTTCACTTGTGTCTTTTTACTTTTTTGGCAGGACCAGAAGAAATTTATATTTATGGCTCATAAAATTCTATTGGCTAGCGCTGCTCTAGAACGAGGTATGAAAGTGATCCTAAAGGTCTTAGAACTGTCCTCCCAGAAAACTATGGACTCATCAAATTTTAACATTATAGGGCATCCAGAACAATACTTACCATCTTATTAAAAAACAAAACAAACAAACAAAAAAAACCCCCAATAAACAGAGGCCCAGAGAGAAACAGGGTTTTACCTAAGATCACACAGCTGTGAAATGCCTGAGGCAGGACCAGAACCCAGTCTGACCTCCCTTTCAGGCCAGCCCTTTTCTCACCACAGGAGAGACCTTATAAGGACACCAGTCCCATCATAGAAGTCCCCACCCACATGACCTCATCTAAACCTTACTACAACCTTGCAAAGGCCCACATCTCCCAATACCACCCCATCTGTTGTTACCATCATGCATGAACTGTGGGCTGGACACATTCAGTCCATGACAGACAAGACCCTTGGTGACTCTTGCCTAGGGTGGGTCCAGCCTGCTTTTCTGGTTGGTGACCGTGCCCTCCTCCAGCTCCTCAGGAGGGGCTCCAATGTAACTACCCTCTCTTTCCCTTTTTCTGACTCCAACTGAACCCCAAAATTGTCTTCCAGCCTCAGTGGATCTCACAGAAAGCAATGCCTTCAGCCATGACATATTTGAACTCAAAGCTGATGGCACAGTGTTAATTCCACAGGTTTTGTAAAGAAAACATCCTGAGTTCACTATGTGACCTTTGCCAACCACTCTGAAATGCAATTTTCTCATCTGTAAAATGGAGGCAATGCTATCTACCTAGATAAAACGTGTAGCACAATGTTTGGGACATGGTGGGCTTCTGGAGAGTGTGGAGCTGTCTCAGAGCTCGCCTTTTGATTTCCAGGCCTGGGCTTCTGCCTGGGATTCTCCATTTCCGTTATCTGAGGCACAAAATGTGACATTTATTAAGTATCCTTGCACGGCCGGTAGATAGCCTGCCATCCAGACCTCAGGGTCAGTGGATTGGCTTGTACACATGAGAAAACATGCGGACGAATAAAAAGAAAAGAAAGACATGAGGGTGTGATGGGAAGGGGTGGCCCGATTTACTCTGCCAGAGCCACCCCAGAGCGTGGGAAGGGCTAGGGGAACCGAAGAGTCTCCCCTGAGGGCGAGAGGTTTACCCGCGGTTGGTTCCCAGCCTCTTGGCTGCTGGGCTAGCGCGCCCTCTAGTGGTCTTCTTACTGCAAACTTTTGGGTTTTGTTTTTTGTTTTTCCTGCCTCAGGTTTATTTGTACAAACAGGACAGGACATGAGCTCCATGCAGACAGCAGCCCAGGGGTCTCACCAGTCCTTCTATCCTCACATCAGCAGATGAAAGCTTCTCCTCTGGAGGCTTTTTGGGGGCCTGAGGGCCTTTGGGAGCCTGAGCTGGAACCTGAGCTCCAGCGGGAACTGCAGCTGCGGCCTTGGTCTGAGCCTTGACCTTGGCCTTTGGCAGGGAGAGCCTGAGATCCTTGGTGATATGGGCACGTTTCCCGAGCTTTGTGTGAGCAATGCAGGCAAGTCGACTGAGTGGATTTTTTAAAACTAGTGTGCACAGACCCCAAATAAAATGAAACCAGAGCATCACGTAATATTGGTGCAAGTTTGAGGAGTGGGGTTTTTAAACTCAATTTTAAGTGACTCGTTGTATCTTCCTGCTTCTTTATTTTATGGTAGATTATGATTCTGATGTTCCCCTGCTTTTCAGGTTTGTCCATAAATGCATTTACAGGGGTTCCTCTAGATCTATGCTATCCAATACAGTAGCCGCTGGTCCTATATGATTATTTCAACTTGAATTAATTATAATTTAATAAGATCACAAATTTACTCCTTTAGTTGCACTACGAACCCTAGTGCTTACTGCCCACATATGACTGGTGGCTACCTTGATGGACAGCACAGATATATAACATACCCATTGCAGAAAGTTCTGCTGGACAGCACTGTAGCAGTGAAGAGGAACCAGCATAGGAAAGTTGAGTTGTCTTAGTGTGAACGTGTGATCCATCCTCTCCTTTCTTCTGCCTGCTTACCTGCAGTTTGGAAAGTGGCTTCTGGATGGTACTAGAGGGGTGTGAGCTGGAAGACCTAACTTCCTCCTGTTTGCTCACCCTGTTGGGGGAGGTGCCCACCTTCTCTGTACCTCTTTGACCCAATCTCTCATCCAAGTGCTCATCAGACCGATAGAGGGAGCTGGTACACATGCTGATTAACCCTGTGGCTGCTTCTCTCTTGGGAGATTTTAGTTTCCAAAACTTTGTCTCTCTCTCTCTCGCCCCCGTGGTCCTGGATTGCCAGCTCTGCTCTTGACCTCTGCCCTTTCTGGTTCTAACTGTGGGCTGGAAGGGACGTGGGGAACCTTCTTTTCAAGGGCTTATACACAGGGAAGCGTTTGATCTCCTACGGGAGAGTGATGGGGCCGTGAATGCCAGGTGTCTAAAAGTTGAAAGAAAGACTCCGCTTTTTGAGCCACTACCATTTACTGAGGAGCAAAGAGAGCTGGAATGAGCATCCTGGACCACAGGCTCTTCCCATTTCTGCTGCTATCTAGCTCTGTGGCTTTGGGCAAGTCATTTGTCTCACCCCAAGGCTCAGTTTCTTCATATGTAGTGAAGGATGTGGGACTTGAATTCCAAAGTCTTCTGCAGCTCTAGATTCTATAATTTAGCCAAAGCCTCCCCAAAGAGAAATCGACTGGTTCAGATGGTATCACTCCAGCTTTAAACATCTAAAGGAGAATAAACACCAATTTTACACAACCTCTTCCAGAAAACAGAGGAGGCAAGAACACTTCCCAAGTCATTTTATGAGGCAAGTGTTAACTTGATATCAAAACCAGATAAAGACAATACTAAAAAAACCTATAAACCAGTATCTCTCATGACTTAGAAAACTACAGACCAGTATCTTTTATGAACTTAAACCAATGTCCCTCTCAAAATCCTCAACCAAATATTAGCAAATTGAATCCATCATTATAAAATAATTAATATAAAAAGAATGACATACCATGACCAAGTAGTATTTATTCCAGATATATAGTCTGATTCAATATTCAGATGTCCACCACACCAAGTTTAGATTTAAAAAATATGTCCACCATATCAACAGGCTAAAGAAGAAAAATCATGTAATCTTATGAATTGGTGCAGAAAAATCATTTGACAAAATCCAACATGTATTCAGGATAAAAACTGTCAGCAAGTTAAGGAATGGAGAGGAACTACTTCAACTTTGCATCTGCAAAAGGTCTTCAGCTAGCATCATAGTTGATGGCAAAAGATTGAATGCTTTCTCCTTAAGACTGGGAACAAGGCAAGGATGTCTGCTCTCATCACTCCTACTCAACATAGTGCTGGAAGTTCTAGCCACTGCAATAAAGCAAGAAAAAGAAATAAAAAGCACACGGAGTGGAAAGGAAGAAATAACGCTGTCCCTGTTTGCAGATGTCATGATTGTCTATAAAGAAAATCCCATAGACTACAAAAAACCTCTTATAACCACATTGTGAATTCTGCAAGAACACAGGATACAAGATAATGCACAAAACAAATCGCATTTCTATGTACCAACAAGAAACAGGCAGAAGCAGTAATTTAATATGCTATACCATTTATAATTGTTCCAAAGAAAACAAGATTCTTATGTGTAAATTTAATAAAACACAAACAGGATCTATAAGCTGAAAATTACAAAATGCTGCTGAAGTAAATCAAAGAAGACCTAAATAAATGGAGAGATATACTGTGGTCGTGGATTGGAAGACTCAACATAGTAAACATATTAACGTTCCTCAAATTCATCTACAGGTTTAACGTAATTCCTATCAAAATCCCAGCAAGATATTCTGTAGACATAGATTAGCTTATTCTAACATTTGGATGGAAAAACACAGGCCTTAGAATAATTAAATCAATCTTAAAATAAAAAAGAACAAACTGGAAGGAATTACCTACCCCATATAAGCTACACAGGAGACCAGGATGAAATAGGAGGAGGAAGAAACCTTGGCCAGCTCTTTCTTGAGGGTAGAGATCGAACTTCAGGAGGCTTCCCCCTCATCTGATAACTGAACCGTCCACAGTCACAGGGACACTGGAAGACCGTAGTGGACACAGGGAGTTTTATTTCCCAGACAAAATTCCTCACCCTCTTTGAGCTCCTTCATGAATGGCAGGGACTTTAGGGAGAAGAGTACCTGGTGTTTGGGAGGAAGCATCTGAAATGCTGCTGGTTTCATGAGGCACGGAGGACGGGGGGAGGGTGTCATGTTCCACTTTCCCCAGGTGTACCCATCATTTAAAGGCAGACTGGTATCTCCCTGTTCCTGATTAATAGTTATGTGCTAGACTTGATCCTGAATAGACCATTTGCCCTTTTGCCTTCTGAGAACTCTCATTTCAATGTGAGAAAGGAGAGGTGTAGAACGTGCTGCAAATTTCGGTGAAGAGGCAGGATGGAAACTGGGGCTACCCAGAACAAGTCACACACAAAGGGGAAATCAGGAATTTCGGTGACTGCTCATTTCTAGATGTTCTATTTGGCTCTTTTCCACGTTTGGCTGCCCTTTTCTAGAAATGCCCTATTTTTTTCATTACAGCCTCTATTCTGTTAGTAACTTTAAGTTTGCTTATTTTGCAGTGTCTTTCAGATTATTCCATTATCGTTCTCGGAATGCTGACCCTCCCATTACCTGTGTTTTCTTAGCTTTCTTCAGGTGTTTCATTTCTTCTTGTGGTTTTTAAATATTTATCACGTACTCATCTTCAGCCAGGGCTGTTTTCAGTTCAGTGAGAATGCTCTAGACGTAAAGCCATTTTGCATTTTCTTTTGCTGAGACCCTCGGGTTGAACACAGCCTGCAGGAGCTTTCATGTTAATTGCATGGCTTAGAATTCTCACCTCATGGGGCAGGTGGTGGAAGTTTAGATCCACACAAAGTAGGCTTGAGTTGGTAATTTCTTATAGGAGACTGTTCTCCCCCCCACCCCCACCCCCCATCTTGTGCTCTGAGACACAGCAATCTTGCTTTCTGCTTCTCTGGACTGGTGCAACAGTTTTTCGAGTTCCTTTTTGGGCAGCTTTACCCAAGGGTCTCCATTCTAGCCCATACCTAGGCCCAGTGCCTTCCCTGATGGCCTGGTCAGGGTCACAAGACAGCTCTCTCTGGCTGTGGGTTCCATCTTTGGTTCTAGAATATGGGGATTTCCTTTCCATTTTTTTTTAACCTTGGTTTTAGAGAGAGAGAGAGAGAGAAACAGAGAGAGTTGTTTATCTAGCACATTTATGTATTTGTGGGGTTAGGAGGAAATCTGTTTCCATTAGCTCAGTCCTATATGTTGTGAGAACTTCCCCTTTTCTCAGGATTTTATTTAACAAAATAACTTCCAGATATCCACAATATGTCTTGGGGTAAGCCTAAAATCATCCCAGTATTCTTAAAAGGCATGGTTTTATACTAATTGGAATAAGAAAGAGTTTTAAAACAGGTACTGTTAAAAAAACAAAGGGTTTGATTAGCTAGAATGCTCTATTGTTCCAACATGCTGATTCGTTATCATCCATCTTCCAAACCTCACACTTAACGTTTCTTGTTGCAAAGGGGTAAGGGTATCTTTGGTCTGAATGTTTTTCACTTGTATTCTTCCTTCTCTAGGTAACATCCTTCTTGCTGCAGGGATGCAAACTATACCTTTAATCATAAGCTTCATATACACACATTTTTGCACCCTCATCCATCAGGAAACAGTTCAAAACTCAAAAAACTCAAAAAACTCACCTGTGAAAAAATCTTCCTGGATTAGCTCCTATACTTTCCTCTGCATATCCCCC
This sequence comes from Camelus bactrianus, assembly GCF_048773025.1. Taxonomy (NCBI): domain Eukaryota; kingdom Metazoa; phylum Chordata; class Mammalia; order Artiodactyla; family Camelidae; genus Camelus; species Camelus bactrianus. The sequence goes on along the minus strand of NC_133564.1, from coordinate 29,633,523 downwards.
TTGAATTTCATCAAATTATTTTGCCCTCATTAACATGAAAATTGGTGAGTGTTCCTATTTTTCAGCTGTGCATTCAAACACCTACAATACGTGGGACTTGGGAAGGACATTATTGTGTCTTCTACTTTTTTTGTTTCTCACCAGGCCCTGGAAGGTGTTCTGTACCCGGTGGGTCTTCAGTTATTTTGTGGACGGAACAGACTGAGATGAATATTCTTGCCCTGCTCTTCTCGGAGTCGCCTGGTCCCTAGCAAGCATCTTGTTTCCAGGGTGCATCAGCAACCCGAGAGGCTTCATCGCTTGCCAGCACCAGCCCAGAGCTGGGCAGGAAGAGCCCGAGGTGATGACATCAGGACAGCCAAGCTCTGCTTTGGAGCCCATGAGGCCACCAGGCCCCCCATCTTGCTGGCATTTCCTCTTCCAGTACTCAATGGCTCATGAGGGGTGGAGGGCTTGGGTGGGGGCCGGGAGGAGTGGAAACAGTGGCTGGAATGAAAAGCAGGCACCAGTGACCCTTTGGTTCCCAGGCTGGAAGCATTTGGAGAGGCAGCATTTCATTTACTTATTTATTTTTGGAGGTGGTGATAGTGGCTTTATTTATTTATGGTTGATTTACAACGTTGTGTTAGTTTCTGGTGTACAGCATAGTGACTCAGTTACACATATATAGACATATTCTTTTTCATTACTGGTTACTACAGGCCACTGAATATAGCTCCCTGTGCTATACAGTAGGAAGCATTTCATTTTTATATCGAGGAGGTGGGGGAGGTCACGGCAGGATTACATTGGAGGGACTTCCTTCCTGCAGCCTATAGAGAGGACTCCAGATGCTGGAAGTGACTAAAAATGCAACTCCTTAGCCTATGGGTGCGGGATTCCCCATCCCACTGGCCCCACGGCATTTCCCTGGTGATCACAGATGGTGCCTGAGCATCCTCCCTGTCTCCCGCAGGCCCAAACCTTCCTCACTCCCATCGCGCCATCCCGGAACGCCTCCCTGGCACCTGGGGCTGCGGCCTTTGGTCTTAAATGGTATCATGACATTGGAATCACTTTCTTGTCTAGAGGGAGATGTGAGCCCAGACATGTGAGTGGAAAGTAAGCCAAACCAAGCAAAGAAGCTCAAGGAAGAAATGAGCCCTGAATGATGCTTAATTGGTCGAGCAGGGCCTGGGTGGCTGTGGTGGCTGCCAGGACCCAGCGCAGCATGGGGCTGAGAGGGCTGCTTCATCACGGGTCTTCCCTCCGCCTGTGTTTCCCACGGCTCTCACCGCCCCCTCCTACTGTTGCCCTGTGGGGTCCCTAGGCCGTGCCACTTTGATACCTCCACATTGCCCACAAGTTGAGCTGCTTAGCCAGAGGCCCAGAGAAGGCTCCTCTTCTATCTCTGAGTGGTTGCTGGTATCCAAGGCAGCTCCCCTCCCACCCTTCTACTGGCCAGTTTTGTCACAGCCCCCACGAAGGCCTCCACACCTGGGGCCCCCTCACCCCTAGATCGACTGCTCCCTTTCCACCCCCAGGCCGCCTCCTTCTCCCTCGGGGCAGCTGAGGGAACAGAGAGGAGGGATGGCCCCTGGGGAAGACCTCCCCAGTGATGCAGAGGTTGGACACAGTTGTCTGCCAGTGTGAAATTTGGGAAGTGAAGTGGGGACAGGCAGTGGGGCTGTCTGGGATGGGGAGGGGGATAGTTTCTGTTTCTTGATCTCTTTTTACAAAATGTACTTAGGACACTGGAAACAAAGAGGGAAGGGTGCAGACAGGAAGGAGGCAGGATTTGGAGGCAAGCTAGAAAACAGAATTAGCCATTTGACTTGCTGCATTCCTAAGGCTGGACTCATTCTAGTCTGCTCCCTGTATGACAGATGTAGGGCAGTGCTGGCTGCCTCAGAGACTCCAGATAGAGTCTTCAGAAGTGGGCCCCTGAGTCCCAGTTGTCCTGGTCCTAAGGAACCTGGGACAACTTGACTCATGACACAGAACCCAGACACTCCCCAACAGGTCCCCAGTTGCCCTGAATTTCCCTGGAGGGCTGGTCAACCCCAAACAGGTCTCCCGCTGGCCTGTGATGAGTTTGTCATATAAACACCTAAGCAGCTGTAAGAGGTTTAATATTCTGTAAAGAACCCTGGTTGAATTAGTCAATCTCCAAGCCTCACCAGGCTGTTTGGTGGTAAGCTCCTTTTTTGTCTCCACCACTGTTTTATTTTTTAATTATTTATCATATTTTAGAATTGAAGTATAGTTGATTTACAAAATTGTGCTATATTGTTTTAATTTAAACAGGGGCAGGGTTAGCTCAGTGGGAGAGTGTGTGCTTAGCATGTGTGAGATCTTGGGTTCAGTCCTTTGTACCTGCATTAAAATTAAAAAAAAAAAACAAAACCTAATTACCCTCTTCCCTCAAAAAAAACCCACCAAAACATGTAATCACCTTTGCGACTGGTCAGCCTGGATTTCAGGTTACCCAGCCCTTAGTTCCTTCTCCTTATTTTGCCAAAATGTTCCTTGTTTCAAAGTTTCACGGAAGAATCGTGATCCAATCCATTGCACTTTACTGGTTATGCTTTGAGCATGAGGTATCACCCCGCATAAGCTGTTCAAAGGGCCCATCCCTCCCCTTCATCAAAGGGCTCAGTCCCCCAAACCCTGCCCATGCTTGGGCTTGGACTGTCTGTCCAGAAAGAAATTTCCCCCTTCCTCCCCAAGAGCATCCAAGGTCCTCACACACTCTACCCCTTGGGCAAACTCTTCTCAGCAATGGAGCTTGTAAAGTCATTCACCCTTAGGTATAACTGCCCAAGAGATGTTCTTTCAGAGGTATTTCCATTTTAATAAGAAATAAAACCTTCAGTAAAGCGCATGCATTTGTAATGATGGAATTCTCAGGAGAATATGTTTTCCTTGGAGGAAGCCATCTTTCTGTCTTCAAGTCACATTCTGTGTCACCCTGAAAACTTGTTAACGCTTGTTAGCACTCATCTACAACTCCCATCTTCATCAGATTGTTTTCTGAACCCCCTCATCTGGAAGGGATTTCGTCTTCCTTGGAATCTGGTGATCACCGACGCTCACTGCCCTTCTGTTATTTTCTTGTGTTTAAGTCCTGCCTTCCGGGACTCTGAAGTTGGCCACCATGTCAGATACTCTCAGGGTCTCCCAGCACCTAGCTTGGTGCCCAGCTCCGGGTTGTATATGGTAAGTGTTGACTGATGAGTGAGTAATCAACACAAGAGGACAGGCATTCTTTCTCAGCCATCCTCTTCCAAAAAAAGGACTGGCCTGAGCAGTTTCCCTGGGATGAATGACAACGCACTGGGGAGAGCTGGGGAGCCAGTGACTTGTCCCCTCTGAGCAGGCAGGGCTGATGCTGGGTTTAATTTAGGCTGCTCTGCCTTTCATGCTTTAAAAGGACTTTCCCACGGCAGACTCGGGACCTGCAGTTCTGCGCCATTAGCACCACTACTGAGAGATGAGTGGTGAGAGATGCAGCCAAGTGTGCCGGCCTCTGACCTGGTTCCGCTGCTGCGCGGGGCTGAGCTTTCTGCGGCCTTGAGGTTTGCTGTTTCGTTCCCAGTGCAACAGCTGGAGCGTGCCCACGTGGAGCACAGGCTCGGGGCTTCGGTGCAGGGCTGGGGGCTTGCATCTAGGGCCAAGTGGGCCTGGGCTGGGTGTGCACGACTTTGCACATGCATGTGATGACTCTCTGGGCGGGGGTGGGTGTACGTCTGAGTCTCTGGTCGTGTGTATGCATCTCTGAGTTTGTGTGACTCTGATGATGAAATATCTGATCTGCATGTGTATGGGGTGTGAGGGGGACACTTGCGCCCGTCTGTGTGTGCGCCCCTAGGAGAGAGCTCTCCCTTCTGAGCTTCTGCCTTGCTGGGTGTGTATTTCGGCTCTGAAGATGGATGGCCAGTCAAAGAATGTGGGCAGTTCTCTAACTGGTTCCCCAAAACGATGGATCCTTCTTGTCCCCAGGCCCCTGGCACCTCCTGAAACTGATTCCAATTGCTTTACTGGCTCCTCCTTCTTCCTGAGAGGGAGTGAGGGAGTGGGAGGCCCACACTGCCCTTAACAAGGACTCTTTCCCTTCCTAATGCCATTTCTTTAGGATTCTGTGGTCCTGAAGGGGTCTTGGAATCCACAGGCACCCTGGGCCTTGAATGTCAAGGGCCTCATCTGGAATATTTTAATGGGGTCCAGATGCCAAAAAGGGAAAGATGTGTTTTAGAAATCTAGGGCTGTCTTCCACTGCCCCAACCTCCCAGGAGAGAGCCGGCATTCCCAGCACTGTTTATATCCTTCTCCTCCTTGTCTCCCTGTTCCCCACCCCTTCCAGGCCCTCCTCACTTTGGGCTTGCAGATAAACTGTGCCCCTCCAAACAAAGCCACCTTCCTGCTCTGGGGGAGCCCAGCCCCACCCTGACTTGCCCCAGCTCAGAACTCCGCCCTTCCTTCACCCATTCTTCTTCTGCACCCCCTGTTGTCACTGGCTTAAACTTTTTGTCTCTTTCAAGGAACCAGGGGACAATCCAAATTCCAGGAAGCAGAGGGGGTCACTGATAAAGACCTGCTTCCAGGCTCCAGCCCCCGCTGTACCTCCACCTCCCTGCCTGACACTTGCCCAAACCCCTGTCCAGCAGAGAAGGTAGAACAAGCTTCCAGCTGAGGCCAGAGGAGGACGTCTCAAGGCTGAGTGAAAGGTACAGCAGGCTGTCCTCGAAGGTGTCATCTTGGGGTCCCCAAGGGGTGCCCTTCCATGCTTTCCTTCTCTTCTCCACCACGGGACAAAGCTGTCCCGCCCGATGTCTGCACCCAAGGCTGCTGATTCAAGACTGGCAGCACTGCTCCCGCAGAACAGAGTGAACCCCAACTCCTTCTATGCGTTGGGAGCCCCCTGCCTGGGGGCAGGAGCTGGTCCTAGTCACCTCTGTATCAGGAGGCCTGATGTAGGGACTGGCACAGAGAGAAGTGCCCAGCAAGCCTGGGGCTGCCACGCCCCCACCAGCAAGGTCCTCCCGTGATGACTGCTGCATGACAGGCTCAAGGATGTCCCCTCCTCCTCCTCCTCCCCCTCCTGTTGAAGCAAAATCCCTTCCCTCCCCTTGGGATTAAAAGAAAATGGCATTTTCCCATCCATGACATCTTCAAAAACAGGAAACACTTTCCCCCGGGCACAGCCTCTCCGCTGCCATCTGCACTTTGACCACCCCCAGGCTGGATTCCTTCCTGATGGGCTTTGGCCATCCAAAAGGGTTTGCAGGGCTCAGCTTCCTTCCTCTTCCCAGACAGGAAAGCTCTCTGCTCCATCTTAACTGGAGAGGCTCATCATGCGAGGCCTAGGTGTCCCCGTCGGAGGAGAAACCATCTCATTGTTCTGCTGCTTCTCCTTCCAAGCACTGGGCCCCCTTTTCTCAGCACCTGTTTCTTGGGCGAAAGTTGGGCTGATGGGGCAGAAAGGCCAGAGAATGTGCAGCTTGAGTGCCAGTCTCCTTCTGAGCCTGAAAGGCTCTAGCTTGTTTGAGTTTCTCTCCCAGGGAGATGGCAGATCCAAGCAGCTCAGTGGATCCGCCCTCTCCCACGTTGCTCCTTCTCCAATCAAGGAAATGGGATATAAGGAAATGAGCCAAAAAAGCATCCAGGGTGACTCGGAAGGCACGATCTGGGGGCTGGTGGGCACCCTCTCCTGCTTGTCTCCCTCCCCAACTCTCCAGATCCCTCCCCCACCTCCCTTCCAGAACCCCAAGAAATTCCTGTCTGGTCTGCAGGGGGGCTGTGTGATCCTTCCCCGTCCTGGGGGAGCAGCCTCTCTACTGGTCAAGGATTTTAGTGATTATTCAGAGATTAGAACAAAGATTTCTCTTCCTACTATAGGAGAAAAAGAAATATTTCCTAGTCCTTTCTTCCATAATGACCAAGGACAAGAGAAAAGTCTCTGCTAGAAAATTCTAGATGCCCACCCATTTCTCTGCCCATTTAAGCCTCTTGTCCTAAGCCTTAGGCACCAGGGGACCTTGTTTCCTAAGAATGGAGGCCCCTTCTCTGCCTCCCTTTCAAGCTCCTTTCCTTGGGGAGCATCAGATGTAGGTTGAGTTGGCCATGCCATGTTGTAGAAGAAAAGGAAAGTCTTAGGCTGGGGGCTCCTTTTCAGTTCTAGGGGCTGGGCAAGGTCCTTTCTGAGTCCTAGAGGACAGGCTGGGAAATGGCACCGGCCACAGACTGGCAGGGAGCCAGGGGAGGTGCTAGTTCCTAGGATGCCCGAGCACCTGTCAGGGATGAACCTTTACTGTGTGGTTGTGGCCCCACCTCAGTTTCCTCTCCAGGCCTCAGCTTTTCTATTTTTTAATTTTTTAAAATTGAAGTATAGTTGACTTACAATGCTGTGTTAGTTTCTGGTATACAGCAAAGTGATTCAGTTATATATATACATAGATATATACACATATATATATATATATATATTCTTTTTCATTGTAGGTTATTACAAGATATGATATCCTGTGCTATACAGTAGAAATTTGTTGTCTATTTTATATAGTTTGTATCTGCTAATTCCAAACTCCTAATTTATCCCTCCCTTCCTCCCTTCCCCCTTTGGTAACCATAATGTTTGCTATGTCTATGAGTCTGTTTCTGTTTCATAAATAAGTCCATTTGTGTCATTGTTTTAGATTCCACATATAAATGATATCATATGATATTTGTCTTTCTCTGTCTGACTTCACTTAGTAGGATAATTTCTAGGCCCAACCATGTTGCTGCAAATGGCATTAGTTCATTCTTTTTTATGGCTGAGTAGTATTCCATTATATACATACCACATCTTTATGCAGTCATTTGTTGATGGACATTTAGGTTGCTTCCATGTCTTGGCTACTGTAAACAGTGCTGCTATGAACATTGGGTGCATGTATCTTTTCAAGTTAGGGTTTTCTCCAGATATATGCCTGGGAGTGGGATTGCTGGATCATATGGTAGGTCTATTCTTAGTCTTTTAATGAATCTCCATACTGTTCTCCATAGTGGCTGCACCAAACTACATTCCCACCAGCTTTTTAATTCGGTAAAATCTTGGTGTTGAATTTGATCTTTAAGACCCCTTTTAGCCCTTACTCTGTGTCATCACCATCTTATCCCCCAGACTAATTGTGACAAAAGGAGAAACAGCAGACACCAAACCATCAGTTTGGAAGTCCACATCTACACACAGCATTTCAAAAACTGAATGGATGGTTACAGTAGAAGAGAGACAGGAAACCGAGGGGAAAATTGGAACACATATAGTCTTGGATGAAGTCCAAGGCTCAGTCACCTGAAGTCCCCTAGGCTTCCTCCTACCCTGTCACATAAACACGCACATAGACACAGGCACACACAGTACCCGGCCACGATACTTACAGGATGGACCACAAGATACAACCAACAAGGGAAGGAGAGAACACCTGCCATTAGAACTTCTGTGCATCAGGCAGCTGCTGCCTCTTCTGGTTCTGCCGAAGCACGGACCATCACACAACTGGGCACCTGACACCACAGGATGACCTGCATCCTTGGAGCCCCTTACACATGAACAGCAGCAGCCTGGGGGCCTGACCTCAGTAGATTCAGAGGCCCACACTCACAGTCTGCTTCCAAGGGCGCAGAACAAAGGTTATCTGGGGACCCAGGGCCAGAGTAAAGCTCTCTCTGGGCAATGTTTGCTTCTATCCACAGTTGGCTGACCTCTACACACTGGGCAGCACCAGCTCCCCTGGAGCCAGTCATTAGGATGACTTCCCAGAGCAGGAGGCCACTTGCCTCCAGCCCTCGGCTGACCAGCAAAAATGATGGCAAGAGGGTATATGAGTACATTGCCTGGAAAAGGAAGTGGGGCAGTATCTCGTGAATTTGCAAACTATATACCTCACAAAAGAGCAATTCTTTTTATGGGGATTTATTCTCCAAATATACTCACACACGTGTAAAATCACACGATTACAATGTCATCTATTCGGAAAGATTGGAAGTAGATCAGATGCCTCTGAATAGCCGACTGGTTTCACAGATTATGGTACATCCGAACAGTGGAATACTAAAATGTCAGCTTTTGTGTTTTGGCATGGAGGGGTCAGAGATATATATTGTTAAAGTAAAATATGCAAGGTTCAGGACGGTGGTACATTTTATTGCTACTTGGGTAGAAAAGAAAGGACAAAGGCAAATGCATCTGGAATTGACTTGTTCATATATAAAATATTACTGGAAAGAGAAACAAGAGACTAATGGTGGTGACCTGCTAGGGAGTTGAAAACCAGGATGAAGGAAATTTTCTATCCCATGCATTTTTTTTTTTTTTAATGGAGGGACTGGGGATTGAACCCAGGACCTCGTGCATGCTAAGCTCGCACTCTACCACTGAGCTATAACCTCCCATACATTTTGTATGTTTTGATCGCTGAATAATGTGAATGCATTACCTATTCAAAAGATAAAATTAGGAAACACAAAAGCACACACAAAAAAAGAATAATCCCACAGACCAAGGCAGGGGTTGGGGACTGGGGGACTATGGGAGGGAGGAGGTCAGCCTGAGAATGGCTGTGGCAGCCGGGGTTGGAGGTAGGGGGGTGAGGGGGGACGGCGTGGCTGGAGCAGTGGGGCCCCTCGCCAGGTGCTGAAGCACTGCTCTCTGCAGGCTCATAAAAGCCTCCTCCAACAGGGGCCGGAATTCCTCTCCACATAATCTCCTTTGGTTATCAGCCTAATCATTCCCCAAATGCAGGCACACTCACATAGTTTGGGAAATCTTGTCTTTTTTGAAACATAAACATTTTTACACACTTCCTCAGAATAACAAGGTCACCCCTAAAGCAACGGCAGGCTTTGAACTCTGAAGTTGCTGGACTTCCTGGCACCCCTCTCCCTGCCTTGTCCCCTCCCCACACTCTGGTGTCCTGGGGGTGAGGGGAGTGGGGACTGCTGGATGACATGGATTTGTTTTAGAGATGACTGGTTGAGAATCTTATGACACCCCTTTGAGATAACTGGCAACACTCTGGGGTGTTGCAAAACCTGGCTTGGGAGTGACTGCCCTGATGGTCAACAGGAGGCCACAGTCAAGACTCCAGCCGAGTGGGGCCGTCACCACCAGGGCATGACTGGGGGTGGGGGGCAGAGGCTAGGCCCCTCCACTTCCACCCGCTAGGCCTGCTTGGGGTACTGCATGTAAAGACTAGGCATTTGCTTGGGAGCCACTGAACAGCCCTCTCGTGGGTGAGCTACTGGGTCCCCAGGAGACGAATTGGTTCTTTTTCCTTGGGGATAATTTTAGGTCCTCACTTCCCCTCCAGTCTAACTCCCAGCCCCTGGCCTCCCAGAGGGATTGGTTAGACCAGTGACTATACCGAGTTCTTTTGAAATACAGGGCTGTTCAAAAGAGACTCACTAAGGCATGGCCCTGGAGGCATTTTCCATTACAATTTTTTTTCCCTTTTGCCCCATTGTTTCAGAGGAGAAAGCAAGACAGCTCAAGGATCAGGTTCTGATAGGACTTAATAAAGGTATTATATCTTCCTGCCTGTCCTACAACTTGAACCCAGGGGCTTATTTTGCAGCCTCACCTCCCCACAACTAGTTTGAGAGGACCCGGCTTAGAGACTGGGAGAGCTTGGCTCAGGAACCAGCCTTCTGTCTGGGTGAGGGGAGCGAGTGAGGAAGGGGAGGAGGCTCTGGGCTTCTTCAGGCGAGGGGAACCTCCAACTGGACTGTAGGGGAGACTTCAAGAGGTGTTAAAATACCAGGCCTATGACTATGGAGGACAGTATGGAGTTTCCTTAAAAAACTAAAAATAAACTTACCATACAATCCAGCAATCCCACTCCTGGGCCTATACCTGGAGAAAACTATATTTGAAAAGACACATGCACCCCAATGTTCGCAGCAGCACTATGTACAATAGCCAAGAAGCAACCTAAATGTCCATCAACAGAAGACTGGATGAAGAAGTTGTGGTATATGTATACAATGGAATACTACTCAGCCATAAAAAAGAATAAAATAATGCCATTTGCAGCAACATGGATGGACCTGGAGATCATCATTCTAAGTGAAGTCAGAAAGAGAAGGAAAAATACCATATGATATCACTTATATGTGGAATATAAAAAAGAGACACAAATGAATTTATTTATGAAACAGAAACAGATTCACAGACATAGAAAACCAACTTGAGACTTGCAGAAACTAAGTACTATACATAAAATAGATAAACAACAAAGTCCTACTGTATAGCACAGGGAACTATATTCAATATCTTGCAGTAACCTATAATGAAAAAGAACATGAAAATGAATATATGCATGTATATGTATGACTGAAACAGGATGCTGTACACCAGAAATGACACAAAATTGTAAGCTGACTATACTGCAATAAAAAAGAATGCCCAAAAAAAAAAAAAAAAAGATAACAGAAGAAAAAACAGGTCCATGGTTTCACACACAAGGACACAACATGGGGATTCCTCAACTCAGTGTCTTCTAATTTTTAAAAGTTTATGAATAAAATCTTCCAGGAAGTAGAGGGAACACTTTGCCATCGTGATGGATGTGGAGAGCTGGGGGTGATGGTTGGATGAGCCTCAACCTGGGACCCATGTGGTCCTGTTTAGCACGTCTTGACAAAAGGAGCATTTTAAGAGAAGGGGACCAGCTAGAAGTTTTCTAGGTGGAAAAGTGTGCAGAGGGGGCACTGTGGAGTGGGGAAGATGGATAAAGGGAAACTCTCAGCCTCTCAGGCTACATGAGGCCAAATCCATATTAAAATGAGCAGACAATGATAAAGACTGCTGACAAATGGAAGATTTTTCTATCAGCTGAAAAGGAAACAAAACAAAACAAAACAAAACAGAAAACTAGAGTGACAGGGAAGGTAAATGAATAGAAGGGAAGGGGCCAGATCTCATTGGAAGGAGGTCTCAGGAGAAGAGGGAAGACGCTGGCTGCCCTATGTAAACTTAACTTACAATATCTTAAGGGAGGGCACCCCAGTAGATGGCGGGCTACTGTGGGGGCTTCCGCTTGCCTTGGGAGGGTTACCTTTTCCCCTGACAAAACGGTAAAGGAGCGGGGGTTCTTCATTCCCCTTTCCCTAGCGTTGCTGCTGGACCTTCCGGGGAAATTGGTGCAGAGTTCCAGAAAAACCAGTGCCGCGGGAGTACTGTGCTGAGCGCGTGGAGCTGGTCACCGCAGGAGCGTGCACGTCGTGGCAGGGAAGTCACAGCGGCCGTACTCCAGATTTGGCTAATAGAGACGTCGGGTATCCATTTCTCTTCCCTCCCCATCCCCCAATTCCCCTCCTGACGCCGAGCGTCGAGACTATTGGTCGCTGCTCCTTTAAGGGCCGCCACTCCTCCCCCACTCCCCAGCGGTGGCACCCAAGAGTGGGGGTGGGGGGTGGTGAGGCTGAGCATTCTCTCCTGGTCAACTGGGGAAGATGGCCCAGGCCGGGGGAATCGCTTCCACGCCCCGCTGCCCCCACCCCTGAGCCGGTTAAGCTGGGATATCCCTTCCCTCTTTCTCTCCCGCCCCACGCGCGACGCGGGAATGGCTCCGTGGCCTCATGGGAATAGCTCTCTGGCTCCGTGGCCAGATGTCCCCACCCTGGGGCCCAATACTGCCAACGCGAGTGGGCTGCCAGGGGTGCCGTGGGCGGTGGCACTGGCGGGGGCGCTGTTGGCGCTGGCGGTGCTGGCCACCGTAGGAGGCAACCTGCTGGTAATAGTGGCCATCGCCCGGACGCCAAGACTCCAGACCATGACCAACGTGTTCGTGACTTCGCTGGCCGCAGCCGATCTGGTGGTGGGACTACTGGTAGTGCCGCCGGGGGCCACGTTGGCACTGACCGGCCACTGGCCCTTGGGCGCCACTGGTTGCGAACTGTGGACCTCGGTAGACGTGCTGTGTGTGACCGCCAGCATTGAAACCCTGTGCGCCCTGGCTGTGGACCGCTACCTGGCGGTGACCAACCCGCTGCGCTACGGGGCGCTGGTCACCAAACGCCGCGCCCGGGCGGCCGTGGTCCTGGTGTGGATCGTGTCCGCCGCGGTGTCGTTTGCGCCCATCATGAGCAAATGGTGGCGCATGGGGGCCGACGCCGAGGCGCAGCGTTGCCACTCCAATCCGCGCTGCTGCGCCTTCGCCTCCAACATGCCCTACGCGCTGCTCTCCTCCTCGGTCTCCTTCTACTTTCCGCTCCTGGTGATGCTCTTCGTCTACGCGCGAGTTTTCGTCGTGGCTAGGCGCCAACTGAGCTTGCTGCGCCGGGAGCGGGGCCGCTTCCCGCCAGAAGAGTCTCCGCCGGCTCCGTCTCGCTCCGGGTCCCCCGGCCCCGCCCGGCCGTGCGCCTCGCCCGCGGGTGTCCCCTCCTGCGGCCGGCGGCCGGCTCGCCTTCTGCCCCTACGGGAGCACCGCGCCTTGCGCACCTTGGGTCTCATCATGGGAACCTTCACTCTCTGCTGGTTGCCCTTTTTTGTGGCCAACGTGGTGCGCGCCCTCGGCGGCCCCTCTCTGGTGCCCGGCCCGGCTTTCCTCGCCCTTAACTCTCTAGGCTATGCCAACTCTGCCTTTAACCCTCTCATCTACTGCCGCAGCCCTGACTTTCGCAGAGCCTTCCGCCGCCTGCTGTGCCGCTGCCGGAGGGGGGAGCACCAGGCCGCCGCCTCCCCACACGGTGCCCTCTCTGGCGTCCCCGTGGCCCTGACTACCCCGGAGGAGTCCAGGCAGCGCCCATCGCTCGACCGGTAGGTAGCCGAGGCAAAGGGGTTTGCGGCTCGGGATCAAAAAGCATTCGGTGTCTCCTTTGGTCAATTATTTGAGTTTGGTTTTTGGTATTAGACGATGGGGCTGGAGAGGGCCTCCGCACTGAGAGAAGGAAGGCACGGAGTAGGGAGCCAAAATGTAACCCAGGGCCCTTTCCTTTCCCGTATCCGACCCCCTCCGCCCTGGGGTTGAAGCAAAGGAGGGAGGGCAGGTTATTCTTCAGCCCGGGAGAACTGTGCCCGAGGGCTCTGAGCCGTCTGTCCGGCTCTACTTTGGGTTTTCTAGCTCAGTTCTCTCTCTGCCCAGATTTCTTGCCACCTCTTGGGCTGACTATGACTTGCAGAGAAGACTAGAGCCCCCACCCCCACCCCCCTTCCCAGTCCTGGGGCTCAGCTCTGGTTTCTTTGAAAGGTTTGATAGCTCTGAAGGTGAGAACCCACCTGAGGGCCAATGGAAGCGAGAAACCCGTGAGCACGAATTCTTCCTGGTGGGAACAGGGCAGGGTTGGAGTTCGGGGTGGCCCTTTGTGGTTGGGTGGAACCTGGAAGCTTTTGTGTAATTCCAGGTGCTTTCCCAGGTCCCTGACCTCCACTCCCTGCCCCCAGTGCCCTCCTCCCCATCCTCTGCCCTCTCATCCCAAGACATCTCCATTTTTTTTTTCCAGGGCTTCCTGGGGACTTTCTTAGGCCTTGAAGAAATAACTCCGTTGATCCAGAACCTTTGGAAAGCCTCTGGCCTCTGTTCAGAATGAGCCCTGTGGAGTTTCCCAGCTGGAAAACTCTGCCCTCCTGAACCTGATGACTGGGCCATGGGAGGGGGAGGGGGGCCTGGCTGGGGAGGGGGATTTCTTACCAAGTGGGTTTTCACCATCCTCTCTCTTTCTTGCTGAGAGAACGTTTCTAAAGCCCAGCCCTGAACTTCACCACTACCTCAGTAGCTGGAGTGTCCGGCTGCCTGTGCCCTGCTGCCCCTGCGGCAGGTGGGGTAGCTTTGGCCGGGCACACATCACCTTACTGACTTGTGTGCTGTGTGCTTAGGGCTAAGAGAGCCCCCCTCCCCCCCAGTTCCATTCCTCCTGCCACCTGGACCTCCGGAACCATTCAGTGTCCTGGAGGCCTGGAGACCCACGCTGAGAAGAGGATGCTAGGAAAAGTCAAATTTGGGGTTTTGTCCCTGGTTCTCTCATGCTGGCTGTCTAAGCACCAGCCTGGGTCACTTTAAGACACAGGATGGCTCTGATCTACCTCACAGCGGTGTCAGAAGGACTTCTCTAGGGTTGGGGTAGGGGAGGTTTCCTGGGTTCATAAGGAGGTGAACCATTAGGACGGATCTCTTCTTTTCCTTTTAAAATCAAATTAATAAATATTACTGAATGCAGTTTACCCGTTACCCTCTTTTTTCTCCACTTGTTTTCTTTTCATAATCCACTTACTCCCTTCTTGGAGCTAGCTTTTGACAGAGGCAATAAATTAGGACTAATCCTTGCTCCTTTCTTCCTAATCCTCATGAAACAAAAAGATGAATAGTCTGTTTGGGTGACGGGAACAGAGTTTGAGCCTTTGACACTTCTGCCTCCCCACCCTTTCCTATCTCCTGGAAGCCATCGTACTCCCAGGACTGAGCGGAGGGCCCACAGGAGGAAGTGTCACTCCTGTTCTGTAAGCCTATGGTGGATTCATGAGCTCCCGTTGCCATCAGGAGCCAGTTTTGCTCGGTGCTGGATGTGTATGGGTGTGTCTGGAGGCACAGAGCATTGTTTGTGTTGGGCAGACGTCTTGGGTTATAAATATATTCTGACATTTCCCATCCTTTCCCAAACTTCCACCTTCCCACTTCCTTTCCTGGGCTGCGGAAGTCTATATCATCCCTTTGAAGTCAAACTGAAGTTACTCGTTGATCATTCCCCCTCCCCCTTTATTCCAATTTTTAGCAACCTTATCAGGCAGTTTCCTATGGAAAGAAAATTTCTGTGGAAACCCCTGGGTCATTTTTGTGAGTTCTTATTTCAACTCCATGGGCAGAGTGCCAGTAAATCATCAGAAGTTTAACGTGTTGTATGACAGCAACTACAATGCCTCGGCTAAGTTCAGGGGCTCCGGAGTTATAAAACTTTGATCTGCCCTGAGGATAAGCTCAGTGGATTTCCACATATGGGTGTTCCCTGGAAACTGGACCTGGACTCGGCGGCTCTTTTGTCCAGGAGTCCAGGTTTTATTTCTTAGGATGTTTGCATACCACAGATGACTTTCTCCTTTTCCACCCAGAGCGGTGCGCGATCTCTGGTGTCTGAGGTGTGGAAGGTTTCTTGGCAAGGACTCAACTTCTGAACCCTTAGTGGAGAGGGAAGTCTTGCTTTAGCCTAGGAATAAGTAAGAGGGCCTCTCTCCACATCTCGGGATATTTTCCCAACATCTCTGAGCGAAGTTGCCAGGTCAGACCTAGGCAGGGGAGAAGAATGATTTGGGGGTGGCAGGAAGGGGGCTCTGGATTGTAGAATTGTCCTTGAACGCGATCCAGGAGCTCATACGGCTCGAGTCTTGCTCGACACGCACCCGTGTGCCAGCTGTCAGGCTCCTTGGGAGTGTTTAGACTTGCACCGGAGCTGCGGACTCCGTCTGTGAATTGTCATCAGTGCCTCTGACAGATGGAGAGGCAGCCAGCAACTCTGGTCATTTCTCCAGCAACTTGTGGCCAGGTGTCAGGCTGAGGGAGATTTACGTCCTTGGATGCCTGGCGGACTGCTCTTGCTAGCACAGGGCCCGAGCACTCAGCTGTGGAAGACAAACACCCATCCTCTGAGCCTAGAGATGTGAAGACTCACAGACCAATGAGGACAAAAGGGCCCTGGGAACCCCTGGCCCTGCCTGGGTGTGGGTAGAAGTGACTGGGAGAAGAGGGCTAAGCTGGAGGACTCAGAGCTGACATGCCTTCTGCATTGGGGAGGGTTGTGGGGAACTGCTAAGGAGAAGGCAGAATTAGGGTCAGCGGAGGGTGATGACAGACTTCTCTAGGACTCTCCCCCTGGAAGTTTCTGGGGAATGGTGGTAAATGCATGTTGGGGTCCCCATGGGCAGTCACAGGGCTATTATCCTACACCAGCGCATCCCCCAACCCTTACAGAGTGGAGAAGCTTCTCTTTCTTGTCCTCGGGGCCCAGGTGAAGACCGTGGAAAAGGTGCTTCTTTATGGTTCCGTCCCCAAAGCCAGAGATCCAGGCTCCCTCTCAGACCCCGTGGTGGAGGGAGTATGTCTGTGTTTGTGTGTCTGTCCGGGGGAGAAGTGGAGCCGGCAATGAGGGTCCAGTTCTGCTAACCCTCCCCCACCCTAGGGCCCAAAAGCCCTGGCCAAGTCTGCCTTAGGCTAATTAGGTATACCGCCCAACTCAGTTTAATTAGCACAAACTCCAGAAGGCCACTGAACATTTCGTAGCTCATCCTATCATGAGATTGAGGAAAATCAAAATGCTGTCCTCAGTTTCCTCATCTACAGAATAAACGGCGAATAAACCTTCCTCTCCTCTCTTGCCTTTAGAAGGGAAATGAGGGTGACAGGGATGGCTGGCTCTCATCTACCTCCGCGAGTCTCTAGGCAGAGATTTGCAGCTTCAGCGTTTATGCAGAGTAGGGGCGCTCCATCAAAGGGCTCACCGGTGCGAGGCGCGCCCCCTGATGGCGATGTGAGGTACAACATGTGTGGACTTCCCAAGTTGGCTGGAAGAGACCCTAGAAAAGGTTTAGCCCCATCCTTTGATAAAATGGGTGTAGAAACTGACTTCTAGAGAGGTGAATTGTGAGTAGCCATGATTACTCGTCAATGAAAGGCAACACTGTGGTTGGTAGTCTACACTGCATGGGATTTGGAGTTGGAAAAACAAGTAAGAAAAGAAGGAAGGAAATGAACCTTTAGTGAACACCAATAAATACGCCAACTCGGAAAGAGGTGCTCTTCAAGTTTTTTGCTGAAGTGACAAAAGAGTAAAAATACAGCACACAGAAGTCAGAGTTTGCTACCCCTGGCTACCAGACTCCGAAGTTCACTTTCTTTTCCCCACACACACTGCTCACAATCAGTCACACTGGGCATGTTACTGTAGCATCTCTGTTTGCCTGCGAGTCAAATGGAGATTATATTACTGCTCTCCTTAGTTCCTGCAGGCTGCTTTTGAAGTGGAAGTCGTGTCATCAGAGCACGGAGCTATGACTAGTCCCAGGTCTCCTGGTTTTGGTCCTTGTTTAGTTCTGCTTCCATAAACAGCCTGGTTCTTGGACCCACCTGTCTTTGGTCACCGTGGGTGTGTCCTCCTGGTCTTTCTTCTGCAGGTTCATCCCCACCTCGGACTGACTCCGCTGGTTTCACATTCGTGTCACTGAACACCTCCTCCTCCTGCTCTTGTTTCCCATTCAGACCCTGATCTGGCCTGTGCCTGACATTTCGGTCCTGGTTTGGCTCACCATATCATTGGGTTGCAACACGTACAATGAGCTAATTTTAAGGATGCACAGAAGGTTTAAGATTGAGGGCACTTCTGGACATCAGTGCTTTATGGTATCTTCATGAGAATGGAGCCCTAAGGAACCAGAAGAGGGAGATGATGTCGTAGTTTGCCAAGCCTTCCATAACACAGGACTGCAAAAAGAAAATTATTCTCTCACAGTTCTAGGGGCTAGAAGTCTAAAATCAAGGTGTTGACTGCAGGAGCATGCTCGCTCTGAAGGCTCCTGGGCAAGAGTCCTTTTTTGTCTCTGGCCATTCCTGGTGGTTGTCGGCCGACATTGGCGTTGCCTGGCTTGCAGCTGCATCACTGCAAGTTCTGCTTCCACCCTTGCATGCCTTCTTCTCCCTCAGTGTGTCTGTGTCCACATTTCCCTCCTTTTATCAGGACACCAGCCATTTGGATCAGCCCCCAGCTTACTTCAGAATGACTTCATTTTAACTTGATTACACATGCAAAGACTGCGGCAACGAATTACCACAAACTTCATGGCTTAAAACAACAGAAATGTGTCCTCTCACAGTTCTGGAGGCTGGGAGACCAAAATTGAGGCTTGGACAGGGCTGGTTCCCTCCAGAGGCTCTGGAGGAGAATCTGTTCCACGTCTCTTTCCCAGCTTTTGGTGGCTGTGGGAATTTTTGGCTTTCTTTGACTTAGAGACACATCAGTCCCATCTCTACCTCTGTCTTCACTTTCCCACTGTGTCCCTGAGGGTCATCTCCTTTTCTGCCCCTTATAAAGACACGTGTTTTTCTTTATAAGAGACATCAGATTTGGATTTGGGGCCTAATCCTAATCCAGGATGATCTCATCTCAAGATCCTGACCTTAATTATGTCTGCCATGACCCTTCTTCCAAGTGAGGTCACATTCTGAAGTTCCAGGTTGACATATCTTTGGGGCGTGGCTACTGTTCAACCCACTACACTTTCACTAAGAGTCCTGGTCTTGTAAGATTATCATCCACTCCAGTCCCTCCTCAGGGAAGTGCTGTTCTTGCCAGAAGCTCTTGGACTCTGTGGTAGGCAAAATTCTGAGATGACCTCCAAGGACGCTCTGCTTGAACGTGGGTGGGGCTTGTAATTTGCCTCTCACAAATAGAAATGGCAAAGGTGGTGGGATGTTACTCCTGTGGTCATGTTACATTATATGGCAGAGGTGAAGGGATATCGAAGATGTAATTAAGGTCCCTAATCTGTTGACTTAAGTAAAAAGGGAGGTTATCCTGGGTGGGCCTGACCTAATCAGGTGATCCCTTTAAAAGAAGGTCAGCGACAGAAGACAGATGCTGCCGCTAGCCTTGAAGGAGCTAACCACCATGCATTCTACAGCTGCAAGAGTCCATGTGAGCCTGGGAGAGGCTCCTGAGCCCCAGGTGAGACTGTGGTTCCAGCCAACAACATCATCATTGCAGCCAGGTGAGACCCTGAGCAGAAGACCCAGCTAACCGGTACCCGGACTCCTGACCCATGAAAACTGTGAGTAAGTGTTTGTGGCTCTGAGCTGCTTTGTGGTGATTTGTGACACAATAGAAAACGAATATAGACTTCCCTCATGATCCTGCCTCAGGCTCTGCTCTTTCTAACAGTCTTGCTCTGGTGCTGTTTTTAAAAAGTTCCTATCAGAAACCAAAATACAATGGGACCGGAGCTCAGGAAGTCCCCATGATCTGTCATGCTCTACTCTCCTCCAAAGGACTGTGGGAGACTCTTGCCTGCCTGTTCCAGGAATAGCATCTCAGCCTCTGTCCTTCACTAGTGAGGGAATGACCAGACATTCTGCAACTCCTTGCCCCTGCCCCCAACACCTTTTAAGAAAATTAGGAGCCAAAGGTCCAGAGCCCATTTAACTACAGTTTTCCTTTCTGTGTTGCTAGTGAGGAGTCTCACTGGATAACATAAAGGCACAGCAAACACAGTTCCGAAGTCTCTTTAGCAAGAAACGAGATGATGTTTTATTGCTTCCACTGTTCGTATTCTCAGAAGGGAGAGGGGATGGGTCACTTCTCCCCAGAGAAGGCAGAGCGGGGAATGGGAGAGCTTTGCATCAGCTCAGTGCCACCCACGGCTTCTCTGTCTCCTCTCCCAGTCACTGGATCATGTGATCGGGCCCCTCTGAGCGCTCCCCTTGGGTCCAAGTCTGAATCTAGTTGACATTGGGACATTCGTCCAGAGCCACAGGCAGTGGCTTTTCCGATGGGGAAATTCTTCTCATCTTGGGGAAAGGACAGCAACATGGGGCTGATGGCAAACATTACTGCTCCAGCAGCATCAAGACTCAGAGGGAAGAACTAATCTCAAGAGCAAACTCATTCTTTCTCCCTAACCCACTCTCACACCCCTCCCTGCCGTAGGGTTGCGGGCTTGCTGGTTTGACCTGTGTGTTCTGCTCACTTCCGATCTTACGTGAAACATTTTTTAAAAAACCTTGCCCTTGCTTTTGAACATTTCTTGCAAGCTGTTGTAATGAAAAAGCTCTGTTTATTATGTTTAAAAAAAGGTAGAAAATTTGGACAAAAGTAAGTGAACATTATTATTGATACGGAAGATATTGTTTACATTAGGCAGTTTCTTTTTCAGAACCAACATCTCCCTCCACGCTTGGTCTGGGGCCTGGTATTTTTATGGAGGACATCTGGCAAGTCTACCAATTAGCCACTGCCATATCCCAAGCCTTCATCACTTCTTAATCGAATTAACTAAAATAGCCTACACTTGGACTTCTTGCCTTGTTCTGGCTCTCTTCCAATTCATCATCCGCAAGCTCCCAGAGGGATTTTTCTAAAATATAGATCTGACAGTGTCATTCTCTTTCTTAAAATCACTCAGTGGTTTTCTGAATCATTTGGGAGTGAGATTCAGATCCCTGAACATAAGGACCTGGCATCAGATGGACAAGTGCCTACATTCCTAACCTGATTTCTCACCACTCCCTCCCCCATACACTTTTCTTCCAACCAGACTTAATTCACTAAAGAATTCATTTTTCTTGGTTTCTGTACCTTCACACAGACTGTACCCTCTGTCATTCATCTAAACACAGATTATACCCTCTGCTCATCCACCCAACCATCCCTCCCAGCAAAAACTTCTTATTGAGAGAACAGACTCTAGATATGTTACAAAGTAAAACCGACAGGGTTTGCTGATGGCTTGGATGTAGGGTGTAAGGGAAGAGAGAAGTTGGGGATGGGACCAAGAGTTCTGGCCTGAGCACCTGGCAGAATGAACTTGCCGTTTACTAAAATGGGGGGAAAATGATGGGAGGATGTGAAAACATGAGTTAGTTTTTGGACACAGTAAATCTGAAAAATCTATTAATGATTTATTGGAATATTAAAGAGGCATTTGGATTCCCACGTCTGAAGTTAGGAAAGAAGCTGGAGTTGGATCCGTAAGTGGACGATCGGCCCACTCAAGATGGCTGTTCTCTTGCTCTCTGTACATCCCCTGCTCCCCCAGCGCCTGCCTCATCTACATGCCCCTCACCTGACTGATCTTCCCTCTGATCATAGAGCCTAGTCAGTAAATGCCTCTGCACCAGTTAGTGATTGTTCTAATCTTCATCTCTGCTAAGATAGTTTATCGAAGGGGCGGTGAGGGGCGTGCCCTTCTGCTGGTTTCCCTGGTAACTGATGAGCCAACATGAGCCAGTTGGGGAAAGCCAATCCCCCCTATAACCGGCAAGCTCCCTGTTTCCCTGGGGAGCGAAGACTACTCGTATGTCTTGCCTGCTGTCTGCTGTGCACGGTGGGGTGTTGATCCAGGACCTTGCTTCAGACATTATGGTGGAAAGCAAGTCAGTGTTATTCCCTGTCCTGTCTACCAACCAGCCAGTTCCACTTTAAAGAGGCAATCGCAGTTACCTGCTTCTCAGGAATCCCTCCAGAGATTTTCTGTGGAGATACATGCAGACGTATCTTTTATTTCCCCCAAAATGTTCCCCACTTTGCTCTCTATTAGTACCTCCTTTGTTTTTACTTAATGATGTATCTTGGAGATTTTCCCACATTTGTACACGTAGGGCTGCCTTTCACAGCTGCAGAGAATTCCATTATATGGACATCCCATTATTAATGTAAACATTCCTTCAGTAATTGGCATTTAGCTGATTTGCAATACAGCTGCAATATAAATTCCTCAAATATGTATCCTTTTTTGCACATGTGCTACATTGGCTTTTGCTCCCACGCCCAGATTCAGCCCGAAGAGCAGAGCCAAGGGAACCACAGAAGATGAAGCTGGAACCCTGACGACACCTTACGCTCTAATCTGACCCACCCAGTGAAGTCAGAGACAGCCTGGCCTGCCCGGTTACAGGGCTGATCAATTCCATCTCTTGCTCGAGCTACTTTGGTTTGGGATTTTTATTACTTGCCCATAGAAAGTTCTCATTGGCACAGATGTTAAGATTCTCACAATGGAAATGTGAAGTGAAAAAAATATGGTGAAAAATGACACGGCCATTTTGATATCAATAATCTTAAAATAGAAGCATCTTAGAGAAGAAAACTGGAAGAGGGTACGTCAAAATGTTAGCTCTGGTTGTGGACTGATTGTTGGATATCTGTGTTCTTTGTTCTTTGAAGTTTTAAAGGTTTTTTTTGTTTGTTTGTTTGTTTTTACCATAATAGGGATAACTTTCACAGTCATTTGTCTCAAGGCAGTTTCCCTGGAAGCACAGGTGGAGTCGGAGTCAGGGATTTGGGAACGTGATTTGCAGAGGCTGTGCCCTGCAAAGAAGTTGGAGAAGCAGGAATGTGATGGGGAGGGGGCCGTGCAAGGACGGGGGCCCCAGGTCAAGTCTAACTTTGACCTGATTAGGGGGTGGATCCTGGAGTGCAGATTGAACCACACAGATTCCCCCGAGTGAAGAGGGCTGGCTCTTCGCAGGACACAATCAGGCAGTCATTGGCTGCCCCGGCTAGTGGGCTGTAACCTCAAACTTTAGAAGCCAACTCCTTCTGCCCTTGACATCTACCTTCTGCATCTGCGGCTCGGCCTCCACTGAAACAGTTCACAGTTGTAGAAGTGCTTGCTTCTAGATCACTGAGAAAAACAGGACTGACCAAGTTGCAAATTACTTTGTTTCTAACCATTGGACTCTTTATTAACATAACTGCAGGAGAAAACAGCGTTTTCTTTCTATTCCTTTGAACATCTGGAGGCCTGAGCAAAATGAAAGCAATAGTTCTTTAAACATTATCCCTCGACTCACACTGCTGCTGGGTCTGAGGTTCTCTCTGCTGCAGAAGTCCTGCCATGGCTCGTTGCCTGCCCGCGGTTCTCCATCTTCTAGGGGGCTGACCTGTTATTCTGATACGGTGACTAGAGAAGGCAGTGAGTTAAGGAGAAGCATCTGGGAATTCCTTCCTCTGCTCTCCCCCAACCCCTTCTCTCAGAGGATGCTCCCTAAGTGCCTTGGAATATTCCCACAGCCCTGAGGATGGCCACCACGGAGACTGCGTGGTGGGGTTCTGTTGCTCCGGTAACCGGTTGTCCGGAGTCTCTGCGTTGGAGCCACCAAGGTTCTGGGAAGAGGCAGGCCTGTCTGGTCCAGACTTGGAGGAAGGCTGCCGGGCAGAAGAGCTCAGGAGCGGAGGCATAGTCTTGGCTTCACTCTCGCTCAGCGATGCCCAGTCTGTCCGTGTTCACGGATGTGCCTCTAGCCCAGAAGCTGGAAGGCAGCTTGCTGAAGACCTACAAACAAGACGATCACCCTAACAAGATGTTCCTGGCCTACAGCGGTAGATGCGTGCGTGGTAGTTTAGTAGTGTGCAATGTAGTATACCGTAATTACCTCTAGGAGGGCAGAGTTCCACCGCGGCAGAGGAGTCCGGAGGTAGTCGGGAGCCTCCGCAGGCAGAGATCTGTCCTTGTTAACAGAATCGCCCAGTGGGAAAAAGAGCAGAAAATGTCCCGGGTCACTCTGTGTCCTCTGCCCTTCTCTCGGGGCTCCAGGGGTTTGGTAAGAGCTGTATCCTCCCGCAGCCCTTTACGCAGGACAGCAGGGACACTGCGCTTTCTTCAGCCTCTTCATTCTACCCGCCTCCCTCTCCTGCGCCTGAACATAGATTAGTTCCTGAAACGGACACTTTCAGTGTGCAGCCAGCCCTTGCCGCTGAGCAAGTCAGGGTCACCTTTGTTTGGTTTCATGCATCTATAACTCTCGCGTTGTCTTTTTTTTTAATTTTAATTTTTTATTGAAATATAGTTGATTTACAATGTTGTGTTAGTTTCAGGTGTACAGCAAAATGATTCAGTTACACATACACACATGTATATATTCTTTTTCAGATTCTTGTCCATTATAAGTGATTACAAGATATTGAATATTGTTCCCTGCACTGTATAGTAGGTCCTTGTTGCTCATCTGTTTTATATGTAGTAGTGTGCATGTGTTAATCCCAAACTCCTAATTTATCCCTCCTTCCTTTTCCATTTGGTAACTGTAGTTTGTTTTCTATGTCCATGAGTCCTTCTGGTTTGTAAATAAGTACATTTGTATCTTTTTTTTTCAGATTCCACATATAAGTGATAACATATGATATTGTCTTTCTCTGTCTGACTTACTTCACTTAGTATAATAATCTCTAGGTCCATCCATGTTGCTGCAAATGGCATTATTTCATTCTTTTTTATGGCTAAGTAGTATTCCATTATATATATATCACATCTTCTTTATCCACTTATCTGTCAACGGACATTCAGGTTATTTTCATGTCATGGCTATTGTAAATAGCGCTGCTATGAACATTGGGGTGCATGTATATTTTTGAATTACAGTGTTCATCTTTTCTAGATATCTGCCCAGGGGTGGAATTGCTGGATCATATGGGAACTCTATTTTTAATTAAAAAAATTTTTTTTTATTTTTTAATTATTTTTTTTTATTTTTGGGAGAGGAGGTAATTAGGTTTATTTATTTTTAGAGGAGGTGCTGGGGATCGAAACCAGGACCTTGTGTGTGCTAAGCATGCGCTCTACCACTTGAGCTATACCCTCCCCATCCCCACTATTTTTAATTTTTTAAAGCACCTCCATACTGTTCTCCATATTGGCTGCACTGGTCTACATTCCCACCAACAGTGTAGGAGGGCTCCTTTTTCTGCACACCCTCTTCAGCGTTTATTGTTCATGGACTTTTAAATGATGGCCATTCTGACTGGTGTGTGATGATAACTCGTTGTAATTTTGATTTGCATTTCTCTAATAATTAGCAATATTGAACATCTTTTCATGCACCTGTTGGCCACCTGGATGTCAGTCATTTTTGTCCTTTAAAATGGCAGAGGTTTCTGTTGTCTGTTTAAAAAAGGCAAAAATTATACACATTCGCTAACAACACATTCTTTTCATAAAGAGGGGAATAGAAAAGGAAAGTTGCGTTTTCCTAGGCAACTTTCCAAAGCTCTTAGAGAGCCAGGACAGGTGAATTTTTTGGTGGGCTGTCTGCAGAGCCCAAACTCAGAGGCACCAAGGCCTGGCGCCCAAAGTTCCCTCTGCTCTTCCCCTCACAGTCTGCATGACCAAGGAAGGCCAACCCTGGGTGTCCTCCATGGTGCGCAATATCCGACTGCAGATCGCACAGGATCCCTCCCTGAACTATGAGTACATGCCAGTGATGGGCATGAATTCATTCATCCAGGCCTCCTTGAGTCTCCTCTTTGGAAAGAACAGCCAAGTCATTATGGAGAACAGGGTGAGAAGCAGGGCTCTTCCTTCACTCACAGAGACACAAGGAGCGGAGATCAGAGATTGCACAATTTTAAATCTGAAAGAGACTTCGGAGGGCCCCCTCGAGGGTCAGAGAGTCCCGAGCGTAGTCATGGAAGGGCAGAGCCAGGATCGGAACCCAAAGCCGGGGCTCTCCTCACCAGCCCACACCACTGATGCGCGGGCTCTTTCGAGAAGGGAATGATCTTAGTCTGAAGTGGTGCTAGCATCGCCATTACCCTTTTAAAAATGGTTTTATGTTCTTTTCATCATTGAGCATGAAAAGAGGGTTATTATTTTGTGACACATGAAAATTACACGAAATTCAAATTTCAGTGTCCAGAAAATGTTATTGGAACTGATTAGTTTGTCTTGCCAAGAGCTGCTTTCTCTTATAAAGGCAGAATTGAGTAGTTATATGGCCCAAAAGCCTGAAATATTTACTGTTTGGCCCTTTGCAGACAAAGGCTGCCCACGATTGCTATGGACGTGAGCACCACAAGGGTGGGGGTCTTTGTTTTGTTCCCTGGTATATCCCAAGTGCCTACTACAGTGTCTGGCACATAGTAGGTGCTCAGTAAACCTGGTTAAATGAGTGGATGGAGGGAGATGTATGTATTGGAGCATGTGGCTTTGACCTCCTGGAGAAAGTGGTACCCCTTCCCAAGCGTTGTCTGGGAAATGTCACCACCTGGGGGAATTGGGGTCCCCATCACTCTTCTACTATTCCTGCTTAATTTTTGCTGGCAGGTAGGGGGTGTGCACACTGTGGGTGACAGTGGTGCTTTCCAACTTGGAGCCCAGTTTCTCAAAACCTGGTGTCGGGATTCTCAAATAGTTTACATCATTTCTTCTCAAAAAGGTGAGTGATGGGCAGGTGAGGGTGACAGCAGGTCCCCATCGCCCTGTTCCCGAGTCCCACCCCATGTGCAGTCTTCACTGTTATCCTCCTCGCTCTCTGTCATGAGAAAAATGATGGGTGGGCCAAAGCATGCTTTTCCTTTTCCTGCTATTTTCCTACCTTTGGCCACCGACCCCCAGGCCCGTTCTCTGATGTAGCAGCTAATAGGGAGCTGTGTTCCCACAGAATCGTATGGACTCATCTTCCAGGACTTGGGTTTTTCAGTTTATGAATACTCCTTCTGGGACTCCACGAAACTGTGCTTGGACCCCAGCATGCTCCTGGATGTGGTAGAGGTAAAGGTGCCCTGCTCAGAAACGTCTCCCCAGGCTTGATTTACACTTAATTTTCCTTTCCTTCCCTCCACCCCACTAATCATCCAAGGCCTTTTCGAGGCTTCGATTCCAAGCCCTTTAGTAGGAACCAACACGGAGGACCACGTCTCCTCCCAGTTTCGCGGGGCCACCACCACCTGGCAGGTGCTGTGCCTGACGGGACAGTCTCTACCTGCAGCAGGCCCCGCGCGGCTGTGTCTTTGTGATGGGGAACGTCACCAACTGCAAGCTGTCACAGAGTCAGTGGATAAAGTTGATGTCCACGATGAAGGTGCGCCTGCCCTCCCGCCTGACTCTCCCGTCTCTCACCGCACCCCCGTCTCCTCCATCAGTCCCTTGTCTCACTTTCTTTTCTCCTACAGAGCAAGCGGATATTTCCATTTTTTGACATTCCCTGTCAAGGTTTATCCACTGGTGATCTGGAAGAAGAGACTAGATTCTTAAAATATTTTGTGTCTCGAGGCTTTGAGTTCTTCTGCAGCCAGTCTCTGTCCAAAATTTTTGGCATTTACGGTATGGTGTGGGCAGGAGAAGGGAGGGCCTGGTGCTGAATTGGTGCCATGCCAGGGGCCCAAGCGATGTGCTTGACATGTCCTACCTGCCGGAGAGAGCCCAGGCTTCCAGAGGGGGCGTGGTGGAGGCAGAAGGGAGGGGCACTGAGCCCCAAGTCAGGTTCTGTGGTACAGTCTCAACTCAGCTACTAAAACTGACTCCAGTTTAGACATCTCATCCCCTACCTTAGGCAATGCTGTTTCCTCTAAGATGAGGGGGTGGGACTTAGTGATCTTTCAAGTCTTTCCCACCTTTAAGACTCTTACATGTGGCTACTACTTTTTTCTGGAAGAAGAGCCTCTGGCAACTTCCTGGGGCCTGGCTACCAGCTTGGCCGGGCTGGGCTGGGCTGAGGGCCCTGTAGCCCAGCTCTGTCTCCTGCCAGACTGGAGGCAGAGACCTAGGGGAAGGCCTTGGCAATGGTGGGGACGGCTGAGACAGGCTGTCCGTCCCAATGCCGCAGATGAAGGAGTCGGGATCCTTGTCGTGGTGGCCCTCAGCAACGAGCTCCTGCTGTGCGTCCTCTCCCAGCTGATGAACTATGCCCGGGCCCTGTGGCTGAGCCCTCCTTCCATGGGTGCTCGCATTATCACCTCCATCCTCTGTAACCCTGCTCTGCAGGGAGAATGGTAAGGGTGAGGGGTGAGCACAGGACGGGGGAAGGGCAGAGCCTCTGGATACCACAGACCTGCTGATCCGCAGGATGCAGTGGGTGCATCTCCTGCGCATGCTGCCTCTTTGTTACTGAGGAGCCAATGTACCAATGTCAGTGTCTAAACTGAGAGTGCCCAACCTTGAGGGAGTAGGTAATAGGACCTTATTTTTGGACACAGGACAAATTATTATTGAATTATTGGAACTCCTCAAGATTGCAGGTGGAGATGAAGAAGCATCAAAGGCTTGCTACTCTGGCAAAGTCTGCTTAACAGTCTGCTTTGCTTGCTTACATTACTATGGGCTGGAACCCCTCCCATTTATAACCATCCCAGATGCCCTGGCTCCACGAGTGTGACCTCAGGTGCTCTGGTTGGGGGCTTTTGAATGGAAAAGAGTGGAAAGGCAATGAGGAGGTTGAGAGCATGGGGCGATCTCACACTTTAATTTTTTGCTGCCTTTCCCTTGGCAGGAAGCAGAGTCTGGAAGGGGTTGTGGATAACATCATGCTCATCAAGGAAAAGGTGAAGGAGAAGCTCCGGCTCCTGGGAACCCCTGGCTCCTGGGATCACATCACTGAGCAGAAGGGGTCCCACAGCTATCTTGGACTCAGCTGTAAGTGTCTAGGAGGGGGAAGCTCCCCTCTTCCTGACCTTGAATTTGGGCTTGTATCTGAGCATAAAGTTCATGGACTAGATGCCAGTCCATAGCTTTACCCTACACCTTGATTCTTTCCTGAGGAAAGTGGAACTGCTTTAAAGACTCTTCTGGATCCCCAGAAATGCTGACACTCCCTATCTTCCGTAACCTGCCCTGGGCTAGAGAGGAGCTAGAGGTGGCCACCGCAGGATCTGAGACCCTGTGGTTATCACCAGCCCAACAGGTGGAATACCTGGTCAAGAAAAGGCATATCTACATCCCCAGGAATGGGAGGATCAATTTCACCTGTATCAATGCCTGTAACATAGATTACATCACTCAGAGCATCAGTGAGGCTGTCCTCTTCACAAAGGACTCCGAGAAATAACTTCCAAAAGTAAATGACTCCTGATGGGAATAAAAGATTCAGTCTTTGCAAAAATCCTGTGCTGATTGTTCATTGTTACAACTCATTTCTCTGCAAAGCACTCTTTGTTTATGGAGCACTGATCTGGCCTCAGCAAAGAAGGGGAAAAAGAGACCCAGAAAAGAAGGAGATGTCTCATATTTGTTGAGTACCTGCCATGTTAAGGCCCTAATCCGGTGTCTTAGTCCATTTGGGCCGCTATAACAAAATATCATAAACGGGTGGCTTATAAGCAACAGAAATTTATTTCTTAGAATCCTGGAAGCTGGAAAGTCCATGATAAGTTGCCAACAGATTCAGTGTCTGGTGAAAGGCCCACCTGCTGGTTGATAAACAGCACCTTCTGGCTGTAACCTCACATGGTGTCAGGAGTGAGGAGTCTCTTTCATAAAGCCACTAATCCCATGCACGGGGGGTCCACCTTCATGACCTAACCACAGCCAAATACCGTCACATCAGGGATTAGGTTTCAGCACAGGAATTTTGAGAGGACACAAACATTCAGACCATAGCATCTGGACATCAGAAGGTGTGCAAAAAAAGAAAAAAAAAAAAAACCCTCCAAAACAAAATGAAAACAAAAAACCAGAAACAGTATAGATCCTCTTCTCCAGAGGTTTTCAGTCGTGTTGGAAGATAACCTTAGTCACTGAAACAGAAGTGCCATTTCAAAGCTGAATGTAATAAAAAGTCACAATAGGTTGTCTAGACAGTAAATATGCCAGGAATTTAGAAAAGGAACACTTCGAGTGGGCCAGAATAGCTGTGGAAGATCTCATGCGGAGGCAGGACTTGGTTTGGCTTTTGATGCATGGCTAGGATCGGGATAATAGGTGAAGGGGAGCTGGAAGGATATCCCAGGGTTGAGAACCACCTGAGCAAGGGTCCCTGGCATATTAATAAGGAATGAATACTTACTAGGTATCTGCTAATACATGGAACTCTGCAAACCCCCAGGATACTAAAAGGTATAAGACACAGTGGCTGCTCTTATGGTGCCCTCCACTCTGGCTGGGGAAATACAACTCACATGGTAAAAAAAAAAAAAAAAAAAAGGGAGTTAATCATAAAAGGTGACATGTAATAAGTGCTAAGTGAGTTTCAGGAAAAGGTTAACTCAAGAGGACTTAGTTGCCCAAACTGTAGGTTCCGAAGGTCTTCAGGACTGGCCCCTGAAGTGGGGTCTTCAGTTGAGGAAATTGTCAGTGAACCCATCTGGCTCTTCGAAGGAGTCCAAACTGTAACAATAACCATTACTATTATAGCTAATGACTGTGGGATGCTGTCTCAAGCTGTCTTGTTCTAAGCACTTATTTAATACTCATAACAATTCAAAGAGGTAGGTGGTTATTATTACTATTGTTGTTGTTGTTGTTGTTATCATTATCAGCAGCAGCAGCATCACCATCATCACCCTCTTTTACTGTCTGGGCGAGCATCAGTAACCTGCCCCGCCCAGGTCGCACAGCTAGGAAGGTCTGCAAGAGTCCATATGCTTGGTGCTTTGACCCCTGCAGCGGATGCTGCCTTTCCCCACGCAGGCTGCTTCCATCAACCCATCATTCTTGCCCCTCAAGGGCTCTTGCCTCTAACCCCGAGCTGGTAATAAGCACCCAGAACGGGGCCCAGAAGGAGGCTGCTCAGGTCTGAGAGGAGCCTCCAGGGTCCGCACGCGCGGAGCCAACTCGACCTCTGGCGCCTCGCGGAGAAGCAAGAGTTGGAGACCCACGTCGGCTCGGAGCAGATGCGGTCCTCTGCGCTCTGCGCGGGGAAGGCGGGATGAGGGGGACTTGCCCACCGCAGGGCTGGTGCGGACAAGGAGATGAAGGCACAGGTAGGAGCAGGGGACTGTTCTACAGGCTTTCTTAGGACGGGGAAAGCGCTGTACCAGGACGTGGGCTCCACCAGCGAGAGCAGCCGCCGGCCGGCAAGGCTGCAGGGAGGCCAGGTTCCAGGCCCCGGCTCGGGCGGTTCTGCACCGACACGGCGGCTCGGTCTTTCCTGGAGCGGGGCAGGCTCCTCCCGGGCATCACTGACGGCGACGGGGACCTGGCTGGCCCAGGCTTCCTCAGGTACCTGATATGTGCATGTTCGGGAGGAGCGCGCCGAGGAGGACGTATTCCAAAGTGCAGACACCGCCGCCCCTTGACCTGCGGTCGGGGATCTTGTTGGTGCCCGGGGACCCCGAGGTTTTCCCCGCCGGGGCGCGCGGGGCTTCCAGGGGGTTCCAGGGGATCATGGAGACGCGTACCCACGCGTGCGGGCGCAGCACACCAGTTGTGGGTGCGCCCACTGAGCTTTCCCAGAGTTTCTGGGCTGCCTTTCCCCTCTTTTTCATCGGCTGTGAGACCCAGCAAGACCTAGTAGTAAAAGAAAATCGGGGAGAGGGGCCCGATTTTCACTGCTCTGCAAGTGGCTGCAGACACATCAGGAAACTCCGTTCTCCGCAGGCAGGGATGGCCCCAGGCTCGGCCCCAAATCCCGGGTGTGTGTGCGTTGAGGGGGACCAGGGTCCGGAGGACGCCCCACCTTGGGCTGAGGAAAGCCGACGATGTATTCTGTGGTGGGGCAAGCGCGCAGCCTCCCGGACAGAGCGGACCTAGGAGACCCGGGCGGTACCCGCGGCCGAGCATCCGACCGCGGGCGGGGGTTTTCAAGGGGCCAACGACCAGCCTGAGGGTAGGTGGGAGCCCAGGGGTGGGAGAAAGGCATTCTCTACCTAGGAATCGGCCTGGGACCCTGGGCAAAAAGACTGGAAGGCTGACCCGCGGTGGGATGGGGGTAGGGCATGGAGGATGGACCCCGAACTGCTCCTGAGCGCCCCCAGCAGGCCTCCTCTTTCTTCGCTCTAGGTTCCCTTTCTGCGGCAGCCAGATCTGTGCGCTCGCCTACTCCCCTCCCGTGGACACACAATACCTGACCCCGTGATTCAGGGTTTAAGCTCCACTCTCCCCCTTGTTCTCTCCCACACTCCAGCCACAGCAGCCTTCTTCCAGTTCCTCCAGTATAAACAGGGCTTCCTGTCTCAGGGCCTTTGCACAGTCTCTCCTGCCAGTAACGCCTTCTCTGCTTTTTGCAAGGTCAGGTATTTTTCATTGAGTGGGGCCCAGCTCTCAGCTTACAGGTCTCCCCCTGAAAGGCTTTTATGTAACCATCCTGCAAAGTAAGATCGTTCCTCCCCTCCAAATATATTTTTGTTTCCTTTATACTTCTTACCACACTTTGTATTTATTTTGTTTAATTCTCGGTGCCAGTTTAATGTAAAATAGCACAAGGGTCGAATCTGTCTTGTTGAATCTGTGACTGGCACATAGAAGGTTCTCAAATATTTGTGATAGCTCTTTTATTAATTAATTGGTTCCTTGCTCCATAGAACATGAGAACCAGATATGCCACCTCAGATAGGGCAATTCTGCAGAAATCTGGGCTATTTGCAGCAGCCTCAATCTGTCGAAGTATAGAGTTGGCCCCTGAGTGTGGTCTTCATTTCCTGAATTCTCCCTTGCAGACAAAGTCAGTACCTCTTTGGGGCAGTATTCCTGGGCCCTCACACGAGGCTTTATGGTGTCAACGGGAAAAAATGGATGGCTACCAAGAAGAACTTGAGCTATGAGACAGGAAGTAGAAAGAACTCAGGGAGAGTGGTGTTGAAAATGTGACTGGGATTAAGATGGAAAGAGTTCTGGAGGTGGGTTGCACGAGGATGTGAATACATTTAACAGGACTGAACTGTACAACTTAAAATATGTAAATTTCATATTATGTGTGTTTCATCAATATTGAAAAAAAAAAAAAAAAGGTACTAGCGAACAACACATCCTCCGTGAGAACTTTTAGGGGTCTACCCTTCCAGACCCTGAGCAGCTAACCACTCCTTCCTACCAGGAAGTGCAGTGCCGAATTTGGGCTTAGGATCTGTTTAATCAATGGTGAGTTGGTGTTGGAGAAATCATTGATGTGGTGCTGGGAGTGGAATTCACAGAAAGCTATGGGAAATTGGCAGGTTTTGATGGAGGAGGGGTTGAAGTGGAGGAGGCAGGCGCTGTGGAGGAGAGGGCTTTTCCTGAGAGTCTCATGGGCACAGAGGGAGGGAAACTCAAGTCCACTCTAAATGTGAATCTGCAAAGCTCACACGCATCCGCTCTCTCCTGTTTCCTGAGTTTTGAGACAGTAGGTGGTGCTGTTTAGCAAACTTGGGAGCCGGGAAGACGAAACCTGAATTTTTAACTTGAGATGTAGCACATCTACCCTGGTAATTCCCTCCTTCCATCTGCCAGAGCAGAGGAGGGTATGGGAGATCAGAATCTTCTTCCTCTTTGACCTCTAAAGAACTCCTTGGCTGGCCCTGCGGAGGAGGAGGCTGAGATCTGTTCTCATCTGTTTTCTCACATGTGTTGGTATCCGAAATGTTTTTGGAATGCTGTTCAGGTGAAGTCCTGGGTAGTGGCCACCTGCAGCTTGTCTGGGAGGGGTAAGGAAATTAGCAGGCATTCCCACACACCCTCCATCCCCTAGACTGACTCACCCTCTTCCCGGTTCAGGGTGGCTTCGAAGGCTTTGCCTGTGCCCTCTGGTTCTAGGAGTCCCCGTTTCCATAGAAAGCTAAACTGCTCTGAGAAGTCTGGGACTCCACAGTAAAACAGAGCAAATACTTGAAAAACCACCTCCTTAGACATATTTTTAAATTTCAGGAGTTCCTCCAGTGAGTGTGCATTCCAGAAAGCGTGGACTGCGTGGTCAACTGCGGAGGTTTCTGCGTTGGTTAGAGCATTGGATTAGGTAGGAGGTCTCCTTCTGTCCTAGGAATCCAGATTTGATTGTTTCACTGGGCTTTGTCCCCAACAATGACAGGATTCTGGGGAATGAAAACAACACTGGTTTGACAGCTTCAGCAAGTTTTTAAAAGCCCAACAGGCCAAAGCCCAGCGTGCCTCTGGGGCTCCATGGCACGCCGCTCACTCTTAGCACACTTTCATGCCCCTACCCTCGTTTTCCCTCTGCCTCACCTTTCCTGTGTTCTAATTATGTTGTTTATCTTCGCTTATGTGGTTTTGAAAGCAGCCTTAAATCTTTTTTGAAACAGGGCAGGACACAAATAAATAGAAAGAAAAATATGGTTCTAGAAGGTTAGATGTTCTGATATTGGCTGAACTTTGTGCTAATATAAGAAAATGACTCCGTCTCTTAGTCACCATAACATCCAGGATCTTTCGCGACTGACGGCAGAGAAAGGATCTCCTGTGGAAAAAGGAGGCAGAACCCAACAGCCTTGACTCTGACCCCCTCACTCCCTTACTGGATGAAAACTGAAATGATGAGAGAAAACAGGTGAAGTACTGTCCCACGCCACAACCTGGGTGAACCTGGAAAACATTAGGCTAAGTGAAAGGAGTTGGATACAAAAGGCCGCACATTGTATGAGTCCATTTGTAAGAAATGTCAAACTAGGCAAATCCATAGAGACAGAGAGCAGATTAGTGGTTGCCAGGGGATGGACGAGGAGGAACTGGCATTGGTTGCTAAGAGGTATGGGGTTTCTTTTTCAGGTGATGATAATGTTCAGGTGATGATAATGTTAAATAATGGTGGTGGCTGCCCAACATAGTGAAAATACTAAAACCCACCAAGTTACACACTTCAAATGGTGAATTTTATGTTATGTGAATTATATTTCAATAAAATAAATGAAAGAGGCTTGAGATTTAAAAAAAGAAGAAGAAACTGAGGTGAATGAGGAAGGCCTTAGGTTAAGAATTTAACATCATTTTCAAATGGTTATGTTTGTGTTCTCAAGGGAGCAGCCATTTAAAGATCTATAAGCCATATTTTTCACTCCTTGCAGGCCTGAAGGACCCCACTGGGGGGTGTATGTGTCAGAGAGGAAGAGGGAGATTGAAGAAGGACCAAGCGTTGCTCTGTGTTTTGTGACTGACTGACTTATCTTAGGCTATTATCAACTATCAATGGCTATTTTAAAAAATGGAAAATGTAAAGCCATACTATTTATAATAGCATCAAAAATATCAAATATTTAGGAATAAATCTAGCAAAAGACCTACAAGATCTATATAGAAAATGACAAATATTGAGAGAAGTTAAACTTCAAAAGGACATACCTTACTATTCAGCCATAAAAAACGACAACATAACGCCATTTGCAGCAACATGGATATCCCTGGAGAATGTCATACTAAATGAAGTAAGCCAGAAAGAGAAAGAAAAGTACCACATGAGATCGCTCATATGTGGAATCTTAAAAAAAGAAAGAAAGAAAGAAAAGAACATAAATACAAAACAGAAACAGACTTAGACATAGAATACAAACTTGTGGTTGCCAAGGGGGTGGGGGGTGGGAAGGGACAGACTGGGATTTCAAAATTTGTAGATACTGACAGGCATATGCAGAATAGATAAACAAGATTATACTGCATAGCACAGGGAAATGTATACAAGATCTTGTGGTAGCTCACAGAGAAAAAAATGTGACAATGAATATATGTATGTTCATGTATAACTGAAAAATTGTGCTCTACACTGGAATTTGACACAACATTGTAAAATGACTATAACTCAATTTAAAATGTTTAAAAAAAAAGGACATACCTTGTTCATTGTTTGGAAGATTCAATATTGTAAAGATGTCAAATTTCTCCAAATAAGTCTATAAACTCAATGCAATCTCAATCAAAATTGAGCAATTTTTTTAAAAGAAATGAACCATTGATTCTAAAATGTACATGAAAATGCAAAGGACCAAGAATAGCCAAGACATGTAGACAAAGGAAGGACAAAATTGAAGGCTTCATGTTACTAGATACCTATATGTATTATAAAGCTATAATAATTAAGACGGTGGGTGTGGCACTGGTTCAGGAATAGACATATTGCAGACACACACTACTATATATGAAATAGATAACAAGGTCGTGCTGTATAGCACAGGGAACTATATTCAATACCTTGTAAAAGCCTACAATGAAAAAATACAAAAAGGAATATATATCCATAGGTATAACTGAATCACTATGCTGCACACCAGAAATTAACACAACATTGTAAATCGGCTCTATTTCAGTAAAGAAAAAAAGAATAGACTAACAGACCAATGGAGTGGGATAGAGTTCAGAAGCCAATTCACACATAATGCTGACATTGAAGAGCTGGTGGGGAAAGCTGGGGTTTTTAATAAATGGCAGTGAGTCTAAGAGGGGAAAAAAAAAGAACCTTGACCCCTATTGTATTATATACTAGAGAAAATTTTGTGCTTCAAGGAAAACTGCATTTCCTGTGGCATAGCTTTGTGTTATCTGATTTTGATTTTATGGCAGCTGTTTTATAACTCTGTAACTTGTAGGTAATCGATAGCAATGCAAAACTTATGAAAATAAATTCTATCTGATGGATGGACACCACCCCCCATGGAAAAAACCAGTTTTGTGTCAATTTGCACATTCATTTCAGTATTCCTGACCTAAACACGTGTCTGTTCTTTGGATTCACCTTGAAACAGGTTGAAACACCTTGCTACTTTTCTTTCTTAATAAGTTAAATAAAAATTTAACATGTGTTCATTTTTATATCTGTATGAGTTATGGTTTAAGCTTCTTTGGGGGAAAATTATCTTTTAAAAATACACAAAAATTAATCCTAGATAGATTGCTAGCTTAAATGTGAAAGTAAGGCAATAGAGCTTTTAGAAGATTATAAAGGAGACTGTATTCATGACTTTGAGGCAGCAAAGATTTCTTTAAAAGAAAAAATAAAATTATTTATTTATTTATTTTCAATCTTTTTTCCCCCTAACGGAGGCACTGGGGATTGAACCCAGGATTTTGTGCACACCAAGCATGTGCTCTACCACTGAGCTGTACCCTTTACCCCCAGATTTCTTAAATGGGATACAAATGCATTAACCATAAAAGATTGGTAACTTGTATTTCATTAAATGTAGGAATTTCTTTTCACCCAAAAACACCACTAAGAGAGTGAAAAGGCAAGCCACAGAGTGGGAGAGGATATTTGCATTAGATTTTTTTTTTTGGCAAAGGTGGAATATACACACATATATTATATATAGCCTGTGAATCAATAAGGAAGAATCAATACGAAAAGAAAAATGGACAAGAGAAACGAATAGACACATCATGAAAGACCATGTCCAAATGGCCGATAAACAAGCACAAAGCCTCATCAGTCATCAGGGAAATACAAACGGAGACCACTGCACGTCCACCAGAGGGACAGACTAGGGAAGACTGACAATACCAACGCTGACAAAGACGTGGAGAAACTGGATCTCTCAGAAGTTGTGGATGGGAGTATAAACTGGTATCACTCCTTTGGAAAAGGGTTTGGCAATATCTCTTAGTGCTAAACGTATATCCACCCTGTGATCCAGCAATTCCATTCTTAGGAGTGTGTGTATGTTTATGCAGATGCACCAAAAGACATAGGAGAATCTATAGCAAATTTTTTCCTAATAGGCTTGTATTAATTTCCCGTGGTTGCTGTAGCAAATTACCACGCATGCTTGGCAGCTTAAAACAATAGTAATTTATTCTCTGTTAGTTCTGGAGGCCAGAAGTTCAACTGTAGAATGAAAAATAAACTGTGGTATAGTCACACTGTGGAAAACTACAGAACAATAAAGGTGAACAAATTACTGCTACGTGAACCCCACTGGTGAATTTCACAAACATAAAACGGAGTAAAAGAAGCCAGACCTCAAATAAACACCTAACGTATACAAGTCATTTACATAATGTTCAAAAAGAGCAAGACTGATCTATGTGGATAGAAGTCAGGATAGTGGTTACCTTTGGAAAGGAGCGAGCCTAGTGAGGGACTCCAGGGAGATTTCTGCAGGTGCTGACTCTAACCTAGTTCTGGATCTGGGTGGTGAAAATTCACCAGGCTGGACAATTTCGTGCACTTTTCTGTATATCATGTTTACAGCACATTTTCATTTTCCTCCTCTTTCCTTGCTTATACCTATGCTAAATGCTATAAGAAAATGTTTTAAGACATCTGTTCCTATGTCATATAAACATCTTTCTTCCATATTCTGAATATGTTAGATTTC
This sequence comes from Camelus bactrianus, assembly GCF_048773025.1. Classification (NCBI taxonomy): domain Eukaryota; kingdom Metazoa; phylum Chordata; class Mammalia; order Artiodactyla; family Camelidae; genus Camelus; species Camelus bactrianus. Next base: position 29,595,927 of record NC_133564.1, on the reverse strand, counting down.
AATACATATGTATATTAAAATCATGGATGCTGATGACAATATTTTCTTTCTCATTATGGGGTTTAGGTGGTACCCTCTCTCAGAAATGTTTGTTTTGGGGACACGTATATGTATTTTTTGGTCTGAAAGGTTTTGAAGAAAACTTGAATTGGAGGACCCAATCATGCCATGGAACAGGCCCTTTTGTTTCCCATGCTTTTCTAGAAAATTTAGTATCACTGGCCTTCTTTGCTGAAGGCATCCCCAAACTTGGAGCATGGGTCCCCGGGGTGGTGGTGGGGAAGAAGTTACCCCAGCGTGAATCATTCAGACTTGGGAGAGATATTACACATCTTAGGATGGGTAAGGGATGGGATTTCTCAAAGGTGGGCAGAGATTCATAAGAGGGGTGAAAGGGGCAGGTAAGAAGAGGGCCCTTAAGGAGAGAAGCTGGTTAGAACCTGGTGTGGCCCCTACAGGGAAACCCTAAGTAAAGGGCTGTATTCTGGTTCTCCGCTTCAGACCTCTCAAAGCATCAAGGGCTGGGCTTGGCTTTAAGCTTCCAGGTCTCCATTAGAATTCCTTAGGGTGTCAAAAGTCAGCGTAGCCATCAGCCCTGTGTCATGTGTTGTGGCTTGAGAGGGAAGAGGAGTAAAGGGATGGTGGGGCTGCTCACATTCCCCTCTTGGCTGGCTCTGCTGTGATGAGGTCTGTGTCCCAGGAAGTGGGGGGGGGGGGTCCCAGCGGTGGAGAAAGTAGAGGCTTGTGGCTTATACGGGAGAGGCCAGGAAGAGAACAAGACCCTGAGGGGCAGCTTCAATGAGACAATTCAAAGAGGAGTAAACACTCAAAACTTCTGCTTCCCCACCCCCGTATGCAGTGAAACTGATTCTGGAAAGGTGCAGTATGGCTCACATCTATGATGAACGCAGATTTCTTTTATAATTAGAAACAGTAAACCTTATATTTTAAAAAGATGGCTATCCAGGTGGTGGTAGAGGGGGAAGGAGGGGAATGGATTAATGCTGAAGGTTTAAGGGGTCCTTCATGTCTCCTCTACTTAACTGGGGCTGCTGTCCACTAGCATGGACTTGGGAGAACTAGAGATGGTTACGGCAAAGGTGAACACATCTCCCACCTTTGGGGTGCTTGCCAGGGAGTAAAACCAGTGCTGACTCAGAGTAGCAGCAACAGGCTGGGAGACAGGCAGCGGTTCTGCGTGGGAGCGGCAGAGGGAAAGCTTTGTGCAGCAGGTGGGAAGGTGAGGGCTGCACACTCTTTGGCCTTTCATTTGTGGGATTCAGGGCTCTTCCTGGAAGGGACCTGACAGGTTGGAAAGACAATACCTTTATGTTATCCGTGAGGGAAGCTTTGTTCAACAGAGTAATACTGTCGTTATCCGTGAGGGAAGCTTTGTTCAACAGAGTAATACTGTCGACAAGATTGTAGGGAAATGGTTGAGCCATTTGCCTGGTGAGACCCTTCCTCCTCTGTCCGCTGGGCCGTGGTTTCAGCCTCCTCATTGCCACAGCCCCCGGGGCAAAGGAAAGAGAACTTGGATCCTGTGGAGAAGCAGGATGCCCTTGCTCCTGCACCTGGAAAGAATCTCAGTCAACTTAAGAGGCAGGAAGGAGGCTGAGGCAGCTGGACCCTGAGAAGCCAGAGGGCTGTTTATGCAGCACCCCAGCAAATGAGTCACATGGATGGACGGTTGTCACCACACCCCAGTGTCTGAGGCGAAGAAGGACCAGCAGCCCCACCAGCCCCTTTCTGCTCCTCCCTCGGGAGGGCATGTCAGGCATCCATCCCCAGGGTGACTTTTGAGAACGGTCATGCTTTGGGGGATACTGAGGGGCCATGGGGAGGCCGGCCCTGCCTCCCACCTGGAGTGGCTGGACGTGATGTCTGCGGAGGGGAAACCTTCCAGCCGAGCCTAAAAGCAGATCCCCCTGAGACCTCACTGCAAAGCTCAGTGTTCCCAGGGAGAGGCCCAGGCCCAGGCTCTCTCTGCTCTGCTGCTTTGGGAGGAGGACAGGTCTAACCTGCCGGGCGGGCCCCTTGTCCACTGAAACTCTTTCCTCTCCCGGCCAGGGCTGGAGGCGGGGCAGGGCGAGAGAAGAGAGCAGTCATCTCTCCACACCCTGGCTGTGGGAGGTGTTTACAAAACCGCTGGAATTCAGGGAACCCGACAGGGGTCAGCAGGCCCAGGTGAATTCCTCCGAGGGCAGGTGGGGACCGGGCTGGCCCTCATCCTTGTCTTTGTTGCTGGGCCTGTGCACCCCCACCTGGACTGTGGCTCTATAAACCTGGGAGAAGACAGCCTCTTAGACTCTGGGCAGTCAGTAGGTGAGCCTTGAGGGACAAGGTGCTGTGGTGGTGGGAGGAGGGGAGGAAGCCACAAGAAGGCATTGTGGGAGGGCAGCAAGCCAGCTCCCAAGCACGCCCTGTACTGGACCTCCTGGCATCTCTCCTCTGACAAGTTTCCAATTCTCACCTCTGGTCAACTCCACTCCTTTCGTGTCTAGAGAGCAGGGTCTGGATTTCTCTGGGGAGGGTAGGGGTGAGGCAGCCCTGTTCTCCCCCAGCCTACCCCGTCTGCGTTCACACAGAGCCTGCTGGTGTCTGACAGAAACCCAGACACATGACGTCACCAGTGTTCCTGGTTCTTCCTCCCTCATCCCTCTCCCTCTGCCTTCTATTCCTTTCCACCAGTGGATAGGATGCTTTGCATCTTACTCAGCCCATGTCAGACCCAGCAGGCTGTCCTGCTACGCTTCATCCCTGTTCCTTTTTTTTACTGTGGGGGCATCACAAATGATGTGAGTGTGGGGGAAGGAAACCAGAGCTGAAAATCTTTGACTTGGTCCAGCTGGGGTGCAGAGGAGCAGAGGACAGGTAGGACAACCGTGGGCAGAGGGGAGTACGGTGGTGCCTTATTTAATGCAGTATCAACTTAGAATAGTCATGCCGATGGGTCATGGGTGGGGCAGAACGGGGCCAGAAGCAGACAGTCCCAGGTGGAAATGAGGACAGGCATCTGGCTGTGACCTGCCCTGCTATTGGCAACTTTTGCTCACACCTCCTTACCACCTGAAGTGCTCCCCTTAGCTTAGTGTTCATTATCTGCCTGATCTAGGCCCACCTACCTTGGCTGTTTTATCTCCCCCACCCAGCCCCAGCGTCCTCCCAAAGTATCCCACAATCCAGCTCCAGTGGAGTACTCGTAACTCCTAAACGTGCCCCCTGGCTTTGGCTGGTCTGCTCTCTCCTGAGATGCTCTTCCTCCACGTCCCCGTGTCTGCCTGTCAAATTTGGTATTGTTTAGGGCCTGGCTCAAGGCACTTCCTTCATAATCCACCTGCTTAGAGAAATCGCTCTCTCCTCGGAACATCCAAAGCATTTTATTAACACAGGACTTCCTTCACAGCATGGGTCATGGTGTGCCTCGGAACTGGGTGTGTGCCCTCCATCCGCAGCCCTTAGCCCATGCTGGGCGCCAAGCGCATTCTCAATAAATCTTCATGATAATGAACAGAGCCACGAGGTTGAATGAGGTTAACAGATCGTCAAGCAGGGGAAATGGCACAAACAACAGAGTTCTGTTAGGCTTTCCTGCCACTTACACGTCTGGTGCCTGCATCCTTTTCCCTTCCGATCACAGTTAAATATTTACAACCTACTAAATAGGCCTTTCCTTCGTGGTAGCCGCCCTCAGTTGCAAACCTGAGGCATAATGTCTGTCTTCTAATTTCTTACACCGTGAAAGGAAACACTATGTACTCCATGGTGGGTTGGGATAACCTGCAAACTCTCCAATTCCATAGCACTTCCTGAGGACCTACTGTGTGCCCAGGTTTCCTCTGGGGGCTATGGAGGAGACAAATAAGTCACCACCTGGTCCTGCCTTGAAGAGGGCTGTCAGAAACCAAATCTTGGAGAAATCTGAGTGAAGCCCTCTTGTGGGCAGGACGTGGATAGGCAGAGAGGTGGGCAGGGCAAACATGCGATGGAGTGATACCAAGTGAGTAAAGGCCTGAGGCAGGGAGATTATCTGGACTAGTTTGTTCAGGAGATGGAGGAGAGTGATTCAGGATGCGGCCCAGATAGGAATGCCTTGAAATCTTTGGTAGGTCTGAGGCTAATGTAGTTGGTGGTGAGGCAACCCTGCAAGATTTCGAGCAGGCGGTGTACAGTGTGGCTAGAAGGGAGATGAACCTAGAGGTCAGGTGGGAAACTAGAAGCAATCCAAGATTGGGGTTCTTTATATATTTTAATTGAAGTATATGGTCAGTTACAAATGTGTCAATTTCTCGTGGCCAGCATAATGTCCATCATACATATACATACATATATTTGTTTTCATATTCTTTTTCATTAAAGGTTATTACAAGATATTGAATATAGTTCCCTGTGCTATACAGAAGAAATTTGTTTTTTTAAGTCTATTTTTATATATTGTAGTTAATATTTGCAAATCTTGAATGCCCAAATGTATCCCTTCCCACTCCCTTCCCCTGGTAACCATAAAATTGTTTACGATGTATGAGAGTCTGTTTCTGTTTAGAGATGAGTTCATTAGAGTCTCAAGACTGGGGTTCTGAGGATCTGGAAGAAGCAAGGGATTAAGCGAAAACACTGGATGGGAGTTAGGACACCCAGGTTCTACTCTCGGCTCTGTTGTAGGGACTAGAACAAAACACTGCTCTGCTCTGAGCCTTTCCTTAACTGTAAAACCTAAAAAACCTTCAAAGTCACCCTTGCAATCTGATGATCAATATTTGACTCTTTGAAGTGGGATATTGGGAAGGAAGGGAATGGGCCAATCTAATAGAACAAGGAAATGTCTGACGGGGCGCCCAGAGGTAAAGGCCTAGGAGAGACTGAGGAGGGTCCAGCCAGGGAGAAATGAGGAACCGAGAGGGGAGGCCCGTTTGGCAATCCCATTTTCAGTTCCTCCTTTCCTCACCTTCCCCGACTTAGCCTCTGGGCCTCACCTTATTTGGTGAGGGTGGGGCAAAACAACACTCCCACACCACCTCCCGCCCCCCTTCTTTACCTTCCCCTTTCCAGGTTCTCAAATCACCCTTCTGGGTCCCCATCACCTGGCACCATCCCTGAACCCATTTTCCTCCAGAGTAACGGCCAAAGCAGGAAAAACAGTGAATTTAGGATCGCATCCCTTATCACCCTCATAGCTACCGTTTATTGAGCTCACCCTGTGCCAGGTGACATTATTATTTTTTATTTTTACAGCAATTCTATGGGGTGATTGTTAGCTCATTTTACAGACAAAGAAACTGTGACCCAAGGATGTTAAGTCATCTGTGCAAGGCCACACACCTGCCAGTTGGCAACGCCAGATTGGAAATGAAGTCTAACTGCCCAGTCGCTGCTCCGGCCAGTTCTGGTTGGACCACGCGATCTTTGGGAGTTGGGGACACCAGCCGTCACCTACCCACCCTCAGACTGGAATTCTCCAAGCCCCGCCCCCGCCCGCGCCCGCGCCGCGCCAGCCCCGCCCTCGGCACCCTGGAGCTCCCCTGGGCCTGAGCGTCGGAGGCGGGCCCGGCACTCGCAGGTGGGGCGGGTGGAGGGGCGTGGCCATGAGGGGGCGTGGCCGGAAGCCTTAAAGTGGCCGGGGCGGCGGGGCGGGCCGTAGACGCCGCGAGTCGCGGCGATCTCCTGTTTGCTTTCTGTTGGACCGCGGAGCCGTCACCATGTCCCTGGCGGCCTCGGCGGGCAGGGGCCTGGGGGCCGTGTGGTCCCCAACCCACGTGCAGGTGACGGTGCTGCAGGCGCGAGGCCTGAGGGCCAAGGGCCCCGGGGGCACTAGCGACGCGTACGCGGTGATCCAGGTGGGCAAGGAGAAGTACGCCACCTCGGTGTCGGAGCGCAGCCTGGGCGCGCCCGTGTGGCGGGAGGAGGCCACCTTCGAGCTGCCGCCACTGCTGTCGGCCGAGGCCGCGCCCGCCGCCGCCGCCACCCTGCAGCTCACCGTGCTGCACCGCGCGCTGCTCGGCCTCGACAAGTTCCTGGGCCGCGCCGAGGTGGACCTGAGGGAGCTGCACCGGGACCAGGGCCGCAGGAAGACCCAGTGAGTGCGGGCCGGGGGCGAGGACGCGTGACCTGGGCTGTGAGACCCTTTTTGAGTGTGTCTCCCCAAGGGGACGGACGGGGCGAGGGCTTTCGAGAGGGATCCCCTCGACCAGTAACAGTATTCTCACCTAGCTTCACCTTGGGCTATCCCACCCCAGCTCTCTCGGTATGTGGGCCCTTTGAAAGCGGGGTTAGGGGTACCGGGGGCGTTTTTAAATCTGCAGGACCGCACTCCCCGCCTGAAACTTAGTAATCATTTAATGAACTTTTGATGAGTTGAAAAATGCATGTGGGCTTATTAGTGTGGGTAGAGTGTATATTTGATATACGCATTAGCTTACGTGGAAAGCTTCCTGGGTATTTCACTGTACCGGACACTTGGAGAATGGCTCGGCCAGGGCTCAGGGAGGATTAACCGGAGCAGTGAAACCCACTGACACTATGGCCCTAGAGGCTCGCCCAGGGACAGCGCTGGGCGTTACAGTGCCTGGTGGGGGGTGGGGGGTGGGGGGTGCTGAGGAGTGGGGAATGCTGGCTGCCGGGTGAGGGCTGTCTTCCCCAGCCCCCACCTCACTGCCGCCTAAGGGGTTGGTCGAGAGAATTTGCCCCTCCCTCCCTCCTCTCCTCCCCCAGGAATACTAGAACAGCTTGGTCTTAACTTTCAGAGCGAGAAATACTAAGCTTGTTTGCCCTGGGCCGCGTATCAGTAAGGATTTCCCAGTGATGGCTGGAGCCCTTGGCCAAGCTGAACTGAAAAGTAGGCATTGTTTCTCTCTGGAGTTTGTCACGTTGTCTCCAGTCCTACTCGGGGTGGTTGGCTGCTCACCTGTGGCTCCCTTTTCAAGACTTCTGTGTTAGGGTATCACAATCCTGCTGGGAAATCACTCCAGCGTGTGACCGATTTATTGGTTCTCTCTTGCAGGTGTTTGGAATGGAACATTTGCTTATGCTCCTCTAGTATATCAAAAGCTAGCCTTGCTTAACTTAACTGGTTACTTTGCTGGACCTTAAATATGCAAGCCAGTCATGTTATCACCTAATTCCTGCAGTTTATGAAGCACTCTGATTCACACTGTGTTTTAGATATAAACAGTGTTTTAACTTTCTGTGGTGAAGGAGACAGGAAAAGCCAGATGATTTCAAGTGACTGGACTCCCTTTTCTGTAGGGTGCTTGCAACTGTAATACCTGCTTCCCTTATCTGGTCAGAGATGAATAGGTATTTCTGAACTCAAATCAGATAAAAATAGACAGCCTCAAGGTGAAGGTGGATGGGGTATCTTTGAGGCATCGATTTACAAGCCATGAGGTGAGCAGCTGTGTCTTTGCTGAGCAGGGCTGAAGCAGTGTTAATTTTCCGTTTGATTAAATGACATTTGGGGCCTTGGGTTGGCTTCCTTTCCAGCTTCAACTCGGCACTGTTGGCCATCTTTTGTCTTGTCCTATCCCAAGATGTGCAGATCTTATATCTCTGCCGTCTGTTTTTTACGTGAATGTTTTATTCCCTGAAAAGATAGATCACATCTACCTGCCAGAGATGGGGATTCCAGATTTCTGGGTCTGGTGTCCACTCTGGCCCTGACTCATTGTTGGGCTTCGGGCAGCTTGGTCTCCAAACACCCAAGTTTCCCTATTTATAGATGGAGCTTGTGGCCAGCCTTAATTGATGTTTATAAGATGTTTCCAGTTTCCTGTATTAATGGAGCCCAGTGTAGAGATTCAAAAGGGTCTGTTACTGCTTTGTGAGGAACGAAAACCTCCTCAAGCTCCTTATTGCAAGAAGGATGGTGGGGGGAGGGTATATATAGCTCAAGTGGTAGAGCGCATGCTTAGCATTTACAAGGTCCTGGTTTCAATCCCCATTCGCTCCTCCAAATAGAGATAAGTAAACCTAATTGCCTCCCCCTCATAAAGCAAAGAACAAAGAAGCGTTCAATCTCTGCATCTTCATTTTCCTCATCCTCTCCGATGTATTCCCAAACCTAGGTGATTACTCCCATCTCTATTAGACGAGCTTATGCCCACTTAGTATCAACTTGTGGGAAAATGGTGCTTAGTCGATGTTTTTTATTAATAACTGCAAAGGATGTCATCTTTGCTCCTCTAGCAGTAGATGAACTTGCAAGCTTTCTATCTGTCACTTCCTGGGACTTCCCAAAGTCCTGGGGGAACCCAGTTGAACTAAGCCTGTCTGGCGTCCTGGTACATCACCTGCGTGCTCAAGGTAGCTGAAATTTGGAGCACGAGATATACACTGAGAGGCAGAAGTTTAACAGAAAAAAACTGGTTGGGCTAGGAAAGTCATTTGAATTAGTTATTAATGGTTGTGACTCCACCTTAGACATTAAAAGCTAGAAACAAAATAAAAGCTCAAATCTTGGTCTATAGGTTGGTGTGGGTGTACATGTGCTTGTGTGTTAATCTCTGCAAAGAAGAGTTGCTGCTCTGGAGTATGACTTTTTCTTCTCCCGTGGGCCCCGGAGCTGAAACTTAAGGCGTTAAGAGCTAACTTACTAATATTTCCATTTGTTCTCTTGATAAGCCCCCGTCTATCACATATTTGGAGTCAAAAGACTATGCTTTTTGTAATGACTCAGGTTGTGGGGACCTTGTTTAGTGTGATGACACAGATCTTTAAAACACGAAACAGACTTTCATATGGATAGGATACATTTAACAGGGAAGTGTGTATGGCCCCTTTAGTTAAGAAGAAATTGATATGTATAAAATAGATAAATAACAAGTTTACACTGTAGAGCACAGGGAACTATATTCAATATCTTGTAGTGACCTATAGTGAAAAAGAAAATGAATGTGTGTATGAATATGTATGACTGAACTATGATGCTGTACGCTGGAAATTGACACAACATTGACTATACTTCAATAAAAATACAGAAATAAATAAAAAGAAGAGATTTAAATGAATTGGTTTTGCACTGATACAGTTGTTCCTCATATCAAGGGTGACTGGTTCCAGGACCTCCTCTACCCAGGGATACCAAAATCTGTGGACACTCAAGTGCCTTATGTAAAATGGCTTAATATTAGCATTTAGCCTCCGCAGTTCTCTTGTATGCTTTGTCATCTCTAGGTTCCTTGTAATGCCTAATAAGATGTAAATGCATTGTAAATATGATGTAAATGCCATAAATAGTAGCCAGTGCAGCAAATCCAAATTTTGCTTTTTGGAACTTTCTGGAATTCTTTTCCCCCAAAATATTTTCGATCCAAGGATGCAGAACCTGTGGGTACGGAGAGCCAGTTTGTGTGTACGTATCTGTTAAAGACCTGGGGTCTCATTCAGTTGGGCCTTAAATGAGGGTCAGTTAAGTCCCAAGATCATAAAACAGACATGAAGCTGAGAGGCAGAATCAGGTGACCAACATGTGAGATTCTCTGCTCTGCTCTCTGGTCTTGTGTAGTTTGGGGTCCTAGACTGATTTAAGAAACAAACAAAACCGTTTTAGGATACTAAGAGCAATAAAATTGGGGGAAATGCTCTCTTAAAGACAGATTAAAATATTCATTCAGGCTGCTGCCCAGAAGGCCATTGTGTAACTAAACAGCATGAAATATAATACTGTGATAGCCTTCCAGGTTGAAGAGTGAGTGAGTGATGAAGAGTCAGTTTCTTGTATCTCTTGAAGTATGAAGAGGGAATTTGGTTGCATACAAGAGGACTTGGATACTTATAAAGGCGAGACACTTGGGAGAACTCTAAGTATAGTAAGACGGTGTAGTAAGTTACCAAAGGAAATTCAGGTGATTAAAAAGAAGGTCCAGGTAGTTGTTTTTCTTGGAGATTTGGAGGCAGAGAAATAGATGAGCAGAGATCTAGAATTCACAAATTTGTGCATGTATCTTTGAGTTTCCTAAGCATGTTTAGCTTTTTTGTAGCAGACTGGAAAATCTGAGCAATGTTGTTACTAGTTAGGTTTTTCTTTGCTTGGGATTCCCCTTAAAGATGACACTGGGCCTCACTGGAAACCCTCCCACCTCTGACCCGGCACCGTCCCCTCCCACCTAGCATTGGAAACTGATAGCTCAGTGCCCAAGACCAGTGATCTGTGGGCTCTGGGATCCAGCAGGGGAACGAAATGACTAAGAAGGGGGAGGGTGCTTCAGAGTCACTGTTTCCTCATGTTTTTTGTGGTCTGATTTGATTATGATCATATTTGTAAGACAATAGCATGGGGAAAGTTCTAACTTTTTTTTTCCCCTTGTCTTTAAAGTTCATCCATACTTTTAGTAAATATTTTTTAATGTCTACTCTGTACTAGGCCCTGGGTATACATTGTAAACAATGATGAACAGAACAGACATGATCCCTGCTCTCAGGAAGCTCAGAGCCTTGTGGGGGATATAGACAGTCAACAAATGAACACATAAATAACTGTGTGTTATGATAAGTTTGGTGGAGGGAAAGAACAGGGTTATCGTAAGAGAAAAGAGCAAAAGGGACATAATGTAAAGCAGGAGATTGCAGACAGCCTCTCTGAGGTGGAGATCTGAAGGATAAAGAGGAATTTTTCTGGTGAAGGGTAGTGGTAGGGGGAGCAGCCTGTGCAAAGGCCCTGAGGGAGGAACTCCTAGGAGGCTGGAGAAGTTGTGTCGATTGAGGCTGAGGAGGAAGGCAGGAGCTTCATTTAATAGTGGTGGAAGCCACTGAGTTTTGAAAACAGAGGGGTGATGTGATCTAGTTTGTGAAAAATCACCGTGGCTATTGGGTGGAGAACAGATTTGGAGCAGGCCGCGCCTGGAATCAGACAGGCAAAATGGGAGGCTCTGGCAGTAATCTAGGCAACCATTGGTGGTTCGGGGACCAGGGTGACGGGTGTGGTGATGGATGGAGGTGGGTGGATTTCAGAAACACTTCAGAGGTTCCGTTGGCGTAATGGCGATGGAGTGGATGTGGGTGGGGATGAGTGAGAGGAAGTGATAAGAATGAACAAATAAAATAAGGAGAACTTGCTGTTGAAAACGAACCAGGAAATGGTGGCTGGTTTCTTTCTGTCACCGTGATATGAGAGTGAGGTCACCATTACAGAGGCAACATGGGCAGTGATGCCTGTGAGGTGAGTCTCATGTTGGAGTGAATGAGCAGGAAACACCACTGAAACCAGGGTGTGTATCTGTGTGTCTTCAGGTACTGGCAGTTTTAACACAGGCCAAGGCTTTGTTTTGTAATAGCATAGCCGGTGGGACCTCACCCTGTGTGCTCCACGGTGAGGTCACTGCTGCAAGGAATACAGGACGAAGAAAAGGAGAAAATAATACACAACATGAGGGAGGGTAAACCCATACATGAAAAATACAATTCTGGACGCCAGGAAGTCCACTATTTAGAAGTTCTTCACATCAGGGAAGGCGCGTGTGCGAAAGAGCCTTGTGCCCTTTTTGTTTTGCTTAAACTTCCTTTTGGTTACAAAGACTTTGGTTGTGTTTCTACAACTGCCATCAGAGGGAGGTTTTTATGAATAGCATCTGTGTCATTTTGATTGTAGTTATTAACTGAAAAAGTTTCTAATTACATTAAAAACAATACATGTGCTTATTAAAATGTCATCAACTCTGACATACTTGCTGACATCACTCTCCCTACCCCCCTTAAAAAAAAATTTTTTTTTAAATGGAGGTACTGGGGATTGAACCCAGCACCTCGTGTATGCTAAGTATGTGCTTTACCACTGAGCTGTACCTTTCCCCCTTCTTCCCCCTTAACAATAATCTTAGCTATCCATTAAACTGCTACAATTTTAAGTGCCATGTGCATCTCACCTTTTGGAGGGATGTGAGCTCTGGTTTAGCTCCAGGGGATTAAGACACCCTCGCCCCAGTGGAGGGAGTGATAGGAGTTCATTCAAGGCCTTATCTTCATCTCAGAGCAGTGCCTGGGTGGCCTTTGGTTCTGGATCTGGTGCGGATCTCTAAACCTCAGGGCCTTTGAATTCCAACAAAATTAACACTCAGATCCTTGTATCAGCCCTTGACGAAAACCAGCCTGCTGCCTACATCAACTGTCTTGGAATAAACTTGGTGAGTGGGTTCTGCTCCCCTTAAGGTGTCCTCGGGTCATGCCCCAGCTGGCTCAGGAGGAGACCAGGCTGGACGCTCACCCACTGTCCCCCTGGCCAGGGATCACTTCCATCTCGTTCTTTGCTGTGTGACCTGGCCCAGGGGCTCGGACATCTCTGGGTGAGTGGCTGCGGTCGTTTGCCCTGTGGACGTGGAGAACTGTTTAATCTCACATTAGGCCTTGGATTAAAGTCAAGGGGTGGCCGCAGTAGGAGGTCAGAGCCCTGCTTCTTTCTGTTTCCCGGTGTCCCAGTTTGGGGGATGGCTTGTTGTCAGCGCCCCTGCTCGGCACCAAAGAACCTGGTCATGTCACCTGCAGCTCACGGTGCCTTTGGCAAAGGAGCTGCTCTTAGCCACTAATGAGACGAGAAATTCCTTTCCTGCAGGGAGAGGTCTGTAGATAATCTGTTAGAGAAAAATCAAGGGCTTTGGTCTCCAGGGTGTCCCTGAGGGACACATTTAGGAATGTGCCCGCAGAGAGAAAAAAGGCAGCGGTAATTAAGTGTCTTTTCCTGGATGCCGGCCTCTGAATGGAGCAGAGGGAAGGCTTTTATAGGAAATCCCAAAGAAACATTTCTAGAGGTGTGACTGCTACACACTTCACTTCTAAAATTCTCTTCTGTTAAAAAGGACATGGCTAGCCTGGGGAGAACGAGTGAGGCTTCCAGAAAGCCTGGTGTGAAAAGGCCTCTTGTGATCATAAAAAAACAGGGCATCTGCTTGTGTGTGAGGGGCACCAGCGACAGGCGGGTCCTGGGCTGTTTCTTTAAGGGTGTCGCCTCCTACAGCCCCAGTCCTCTGGGGTTTTCCTTTTCCTTTTTACTAACCATTTATTGTTAGAACAGGATTTTAAAATGCTCTGGATGTGTGGTTTTCCCCTCCTCTTTGGGACTTACCTTGATTACAAGCTAAAATCATGGATGCTTTGCTGCCAGAACTCTCACAGAAAGGAGCATAAGTCTGTCTTTGGGTAGAGAGTGGACTGAATGTTCTTTGATGTCTGTCCTGCTGAAGTTTGTATTCCTTGATCCTGACCAAGAGGTGGTGGACCAAACCACTGCATATTCTTTTTCCTTCCTTAATGTCTCTTTGCAGGAGTCACAGAGGACCCCCTGGCTGCCGCGAGACTGTTCTTTGGCAGACCTCAGAGAATACGCCAGTGGCATTTGTATTTGGGCAAGAGGCGAGATACCTGATCTGATGGTAGACTATTATTAACATTTGTGGCTTTTTGAGATATGATCAACTGAAAAATTGTACTAGGTGATTGGAGGAGCAGTGGACATTTATGGGCATTTTTCTCATTCTTACAGAATCTTAAAAGACCGATGCCTTTCCTTTAGTCTTCACCTACAAGGAGTTTGGGATTGCTTTCAACTTGGGAAATATGTCTTTTGATCCTTATACTTTACCCAGTTATGTCGTCTTGGCCTATGTCTGAAATAGCTTGGGGACCCTCTATTTCTTGTCTCTCCCATCTACAAAGAAACCCTGTAGAATTCTATCTGATGGTCATGAAATCTTGTGATCAGTTCCAGAAAGTGTATGCTGATCATGGTATTTTAAAAAATCGTGTGTACTTTTTACTTCTGGAAATTGTGTCCTACAAACTGATTTTACAATTGAGTCTTCTCCTACTCCCTTCAAATGCAGATCATTGGTCTTTGTGTTTGCTGGCCTAAGTGTGGATCCTTAGGAATACAGTCAGTCTGAACTGTTGATATTTTAAATTCCCTTTGAGAGCCATGTGCACGGGTGAACTGTGGCATAAACGCACCTCACAGAATCCCATACAGCCATTAAAAATGGTGAGTGTGAAGACTGTGAGACAATTATATTTAACACACTACGACGGAATTGCATGTGTCTTACTAAGTCATAATCATAGCTAACACTTATGGAGTGTTTAAGTGCCAGACACTCTTCTAAGCTCTTTACATATATTTATTATGCCATTTAATCTTCGTAACATCCTTTTTTTTTGAAATAAACTCATGTTTATTTCTATTTACACAAAGTTCCAAATGTAGTTTAAATAAAGGTAGATCTTAGTATTGTCTACCACTTCCACTAAGGAGGTGGGTGCTTTTAACCCTGTTTCAGAAGAGGAGCTGGAGCCACAGAGAAGTTAAGTAAATTGTCTAAAGTCTCTCGGCTAGTTATTAAAACGTACAGCAAAAAGACTTCAAGAAAATACATCAAAAGGGAATGAGTGGTTGGATTAACACATGTGTCAGTTTTTTTAAACATATTAAAAAAGTTTTTCTGTAACCTGTTTTAAATTCTTTCTAAGGGAATTTCTGTAGAGCAAATAGTATAGAAAGATCAAAAGTCTTTTCAACCTGCTTTTTCTGTCATCTCTTCTTTACCATTGTCATTTACCAGCCTTTTAGGATCAAATTTGGTGGCTACAAATAGCCTTTCAGTGCTGTCAGAATGGCTGTTTTAGGGATTAGGGTGAAAAAGGAGCCATTTGCAACCCTCAAGGTCTACCAGCAAGTAGCTGACAGTGGGCAGAGGAGACGGTCCACCTCAGGAGGCAAGGCTGGCTGATTGGTGATTCTGTATTCAGAGTTAGATAATGAGGACCAGCTACCTGGGTCAATAACAAAACTCGTTAGACTGCTTAGCTTCTGCAGGGTGCACACCATGAACATTTTATAGGTCATAAGCACCTCAGTTCCTGTTTGCTACGCATTGCTTCTAGGCTACCAGGAGAAGAGGCTGGGCCTTTTCCCCATGTGGAATCACTCCCTTTCAGAACCCCTTGTACATGTTCTCATCTGCCAACCCCACATGACTTGCAGCCTTATTTTTATTCCCCGGGGAAAACAATGAACTGGTTTTTTAAATTTCTCCGTCTAAGAAAGATCGAGTGCGTCCTCCATCTCAAACACTGCACTCAGGTGCTGCTCTGTTCTTCCTGCTTCCTTCCTCACCTGAGGCCATCATCCCTTGGGCCACGAAGCTTGGTTACCGTGGGGCTGACTCATGCGACAAGTCATTGTTGAGATTTTGCACAGTAAGGGAAAGAGGCAGTCCACCAGTGACCTTGGACCCATGGACGAGGATCCCTTGAAATGAACACTAACACGTAAAGATGAAGTGACTCGTAGAGCTGATGGTCTTCCTTTGCCGTGTCTTTCCTGGAGCCTCCTGTGTCCAGTGGGAGGGTGCAGTGTTAATTCATTTTACTGAGTCCCCAAGTAAGTGGTTCTTAGAGCCCCTGGGGATTTAAATTAGCTGAGAACCTTCTTTGTGTGTGAGTCCGTATTTGTGATGAAACTGTATGATTTAGCAGGAGTTTCTTTTCATGTCTAATTATTTTCTCACGCTTCGTAGTCAGGAAGAAAAAGCAGCAGTTGTTTCAATGTGGCAAACCCTCTGGGATGTTTGGTGAGCCTGCTCCCCATCCCACTGGTGGGTAAGCTCTTCAGGGCAGAATCTGGCCTCTTCATTTTTTGTTTCTTCCTTTTTTTTTTCCGTAAAAAAAATTTTTTTTTCTTTAAAAAAAAAATTCTGACCTCTTCATTTTTATTAACAGTGCCTACCATGTAAAAAACATTTGAACCAAATCTTTGAAGCCATCATTTCTCTGTGTCTGGAATCTTTGAAGCCATCATTTTTTCTGTCTGCGTCTACCCTCTGGAATGTTTCAAAGGGAAAACATGTTTGTTTCAGCTGCAGGCGTACCAGTCAGTCCTTCACAAGTGTAATCCCGCGTGTCCGCAGGGATGCACTGTGAGACCTTTCATTTCCCAGTGGCAGGAACCACACGGCCCTGACTGTCACATTCTGATGGAAGGCCCCCGGAATCAGCTTCCTCGTGCTGAGAAACAGACATTCAGAGGCAAACCAGCCCTGAGCATGGGGCACGCTTGGGTGGTTTTAGCTGTTCTCAAAATGACTGTTTAAAAGTGCAGATTTGACAGCGTAGTTCCAGGCACTGGTTCTCCAGCCGGGGCCACTCGGGAGGCAGATCCCGTGTTCTGTGTCCTGCGTGGCTTCCTTCCCGTACCCAGCTCGTTCTTTATTACATCCCCTTGCTGCTCTTAATAAGACACCTTTCTGAAAATGTGGAAGACTTAAATGAATTTTCCTATATTTTTAGCAGTTGCCGTCTTGTGTTTGACCAAGAAAACCAAAACCCAAAAAACTCCCAAACAGTAAGGCAGCCTGTTTGGATAATATGCATTTTGACTTGTACGTATATTCCCAAGATCCTCACTTGACTGAGGGACATGGAGGGGTCTGAAGACAAGTTTTCCTTCTGAATCATTTTGTATGATTTGAATTTTTACCCTTTGCCTGTTATGACTTTCAAACACAGTTGGTATACGTTTCCTGTCACTTTCTATGTATTCAGAGATCCTTTTTTCGTTTTGGAAGAACTGAGTTTTAACTCTAAGTACAAATGATTATTTGCTTATAGAAGGGGTCATTTTATTTTTTCCTTTTTTTGAAAGGTTGCAGGAATTTTCTTTTTAAAATATGGGCTTAAAAATCAACTTGCTCCATTGGGATTATGGCTTGCTTTCTGTACTCTGCCCTTTGTACTGAAAAACCCAGCCCTGATTTCTGAGATAATGCAAGCTTTCTGGGTAGAGATGGGACACACCCACCCCTGCCATCACATGCTGTGTGTCTGTACCTGGGACCTGATTATTTATAAACTACTTCCGTGAGGCACACTGAAAGTCTAATGGACAGAAACACTTAAAATTTGAACCAGTGCTTAAATGTTGAAACCCACAAATATGTTCTGGTTTGGAATTTCTTAGGGTGAGATATTTACGGATCGTGGCTTTCACAGATTATCAAGTTATGCTTGTGTCAAAGCCTCCTTGCTTACGCTGTTTGAATTTAATGATCAGGATAGTATTGCTGGAAGAATTCCTGCCTTCCTTTCCAGCTTTAATAAATCCAGCACAGATTCACATGGGCTGCTTACCTGCCTGTGATTCCGTCTGCTGTTCACATCCTTAAACAGCCCTGTGGCCACCTGGTCTTTGGTTTTAGGTTTGCTTGTGAAAATAAGCAACAGGAACAGTCCAAAGTGCCTGTTTACACCTCCTAGTGGTGTTAGAAGTTTCCAAAACAAATCCCCCTCTGCTGCCCAGGGATTGAACTGGTACATCAGGTGGTAACAGGCCTCCAGGAGGATCCAGGAGTTGGTTACAGCTTTGTTCAAAATAAACAGACTTTGGTGCCGAAACTTTGGGGAAGGCGGCCCTTCCGGGAACTGGCAAGTGGCATTCTTTGAAGGTCTTTTCGTCCCCTGGGAGGGCAAACAGAGAGGCTGTGTGGAAGAGCTGGGAGAAGGCCGTGACCGATGCCCCACCCCTGGGTAGAGAGGTGAGGCTCTCTGCTTGTGGCTAGTGTGGTCATCTGAGCCTCCGCATTCAGCTTTCAGCAACTTCCCCCTTTCAGATACTTACCATTGGTATTTACAGAAGCGAACCACCCCTCATCACCAAGGCTACCGTTCAGCACATGACTGTCAGAAGAGAAAGATACAAATAATCCTCTCAACATCTAAGTGACAAATATGCAAACTGTTCCAGGCCAGGCCACGGGAAATGTATTGGAAAGACCCTCGGCTGGGCTGGCTGGCGGGGTGAGTCTGTCTGCATCTTCCCCGCCTCCAGCTGTGGATGGTAGTTTTAAAAATCATAAAAGATTTCTCCTAGAGGTCCAAAATCGTAGCTCACATCATTTTTTCAGATCTTGGCTGTATTTTGTTAATCCAATTCAAGTCCTTCTTGATGACTTTGTATGCTGGACTTTACGTGTAACCTTAAGAGTTACGGTGGATGCCAGCTACAGTGGGCTTTCCGCCCATCTGTTATTTTAGGGCACAACTTTGAAGCTTAAACCTTCCTTAGAAAGAATTTAAATTTCAGACCTCTTTCCTGTGTGTTGTAAAGGGGGTGGTCAGCAAAGGTGAGTTAGGAGGGAACACAGGGCAGGAGTCTCGGTGTGAGGGAAGGGACCTTTGGAGAAGCTGCAGAGCTGGTGCAGAACCCTGGCTGTGTGCCCTTAACAGTGGCAAGACCTTGTACTAGATCCCTGACTTGTGAGCCTCGATTACCTCATCTGCAGAGTGGGTGTAACAGCGACTTCAAGTCATTCTTGTGAGCCTTGAAGGAGGGTACTTCCCAGTGTGCTTCTGCTCCCCTTTAAGTGTAGGGCGAGCTCAGATAGTGGGGGCAGCGATCTGCCCTGTGAGCAAGACAGGCTGGAGGTGAAAGAGGAAATCCTGCTTCTTTGGGCAAAACCATCATTTCCTTAAAGTTCACGGCCCTCAGCTCTAAACTAGGTCTCTGAAAAGAGCATCAGAATGTGGGTTCTCAGTGTGAGGGTGACCCTGGGGTGGCCGTGGGTAGACTGTATGCTTGGACTTGTTGGCTCTCTGGAGGCTGGGCAACTCACAGGCTCATCCTTGCAGGCCACCGGGTGGAAATAACATGGGAAGATTTCCTTTCTCTGGTTTGTCTTTCAGTGCATTTGGGCCGGTATATTATCATTTGCCTTGTTGTCACATGGTTTGCAAATGACCAAGAGAAGTACTTGAATAATGCTTGAAATATTCTTTTTGCTGATTATTATTATTATTATTGCTGTCAGTTTCTCATTTTTTCTTATTGTGTTAAAACACATATAACAAAATTGGCCATTCTGACCATTTTTAAGCATACAATTCTGTGCATTAGGTACACTCACATTGCTGTGTAACCGTCACCACCGTCTATCTTCAAAACTTTTCTTTTCCCAACTGAAACCCTATGACCTTTAAGCACTGACTCCCCACCCCACCCCAGCAACCACCATTCTCTTTTCTGTCTCTTGACTGCTCCAGGCACCTCGCATGAGTGGAATCATACAACGCTTGTCACTTTGTGACTGGCTTATTTCACTTCTTTTACTTTAATAAATATTTTTAACTCTGTCTTATATTTTCCATCACTCCCTGGCAGGGACTGTTCAACTCTCACTTTCCTCTGAGATGCCGTTGTAGACTTGCATTGTACCTTAACTGTGTGTTGATCTTTGCATTTTTCCTACATTGAAGGAAAAAACCAGTCATAGGAAGTGATCTGATGGAATGTTTATTTTGTTCTTAGAAATACCTCTTTATTGAATCAAGATTTTAGGTGACTACACACTAAGTAGAGGGTCAGATCCCATCTTTGCCCAGGGGGTGTCTTCTCAGAAGTAAAGCTGTAAGTTCTGTCCTCCCCACCAAAGAAGAGAGGCTGGGCTGCGTCTGTATGGGGGAGGGGGGTGGCTGTGAACATTGTGGCAGCCCTTCAGTTCAAAGGTGACCTCTCAGCCTTTCTCCTTGTAGGTGGTATACCTTGAAATCCAAACCAGGAAAGAAGGATAAAGAGCGAGGAGAAATTGAGGTTGACATCCAGTTTATGAGAAACAACATGACCGCTAGCATGTTTGACCTCTCCGTGAAAGACAAGTCTCGGAATCCGTTTGGGAAACTGAAGGACAAAATCAAGGTGAAGAACAAGGACAGCGCATCAGATACCGCATCAGCCATCGTCCCCAGCGTGGCACCCGCGGCGGACAGTGATGACGAGTCTCCTTCCAAAGACAAGAAGAAGAAGTCAAAGATCAAGACCTTGTTTTCCAAGTCCAACCTGCAGAAAACGCCACTCTCCCAGTCCATGTCTGTCCTGCCCACTTCAAAGTCAGACAGAGTGCTGCTTCGTCCTGGAGACTTTCAGTCCCGGTGGGAGGATGATGACGAGGATGAGTCGTCCTCTGCCTCAGATGGTGAGTTTCCTCCTCCTTCCTCTTACGTGGCCTCTCTCTCTCAGCTTAGCTAACTTTGCTTTGGGAGAGAAGAAACAAACAAATCTTAAGAGAAAGATGCTAATTCAGCTCTTCAGTTATTAAAATGATGATGGTGGTGATGGTGGTGATGTGGTGGTGATGTGGTGGTGATGATGGTAGTGGTGGTGGTGGTGGTGGTAGTGGTGATGGTGATGGTTGATGGTGGTGGTGCTGGTGATGGTTGATGATAATGATGATGGTGGTGGTGATGATGGTGGTGATGGTAGTGGTGGTGGTGGTGGTGGTGGTGTTGGTGGTGGTGGTGATGGGTAATCCTGGTTAGGAAGCCTTCTCTATATAACTCTGGTTTCTGTGTAAATGCCTTTTCCATAATGTTGGGCTCTATGACTGACGTGCACTAGTACAAGCTTTTGGAGCTAGCAGAATGAATCCATTCAGGAGTATTTTTATTATTAAAGGTGAAACCATGGAACCTGACGGTAATTCTGATATTTCATTAATTCATCGGGTATTTATATTGAGCATCCATGGGATGCATCCCTAATGAAAGCTGAGGAATCCAGTTCCCTTAACTCTGAACTGTGTATTTTAAACTTCAGTTTCAACCACCAAATCCCTGCTATTGGCCAGGTTCTGTGCCTCTACCAAGAGCGCTGCCCTTTTCCTTGGCCCCACGCGGGGTTTCTCAGCCTCAGCACATTGACAGTTTGGGTGGATAACTCTTTGTCGTGGGAGCCACCCTGTACACCATAGGATCTTTAGCAGCACCCTGGCCTCCTCCACCTGCTGATGCCCGTAGCACCCCCCCCCACCCAGCTGTGACAGCCAAAAATGTTCTCAGATGTAGGCAAAAGCCTCTCCCTCTCCAGTTGTGACCCATCCCCCTGACTTTTCACTTCTCCCCACAGTCTTGTCTCACAAGAGAACAGCCAGCGAGGATCCTAAGCAGCTGAACCAGATCAACTTCAGCCTCCCCAAGAAGGAAGGGCTCTCCTTCCTGGGCGGCCTTCGGTCAAAGAATGACGTCCTTTCCCGCTCTAACGTCTGTATCAACGGGAACCACGTCTACGTGGAGCAGCCTGAAGCCAAGAGCGAGACCAAGGACAGCTCTCCGTCCTCCTCCCCGTCCCCCCAGGGCTTCAGGAAGAAGCGTTTGTTCTCCTCTACGGAAAACCTGGCCACTCAGCCTTGGAAAGAGCCTGGGGAGGGAGGTGCTGTGTCTTCTGAGTCTTCCACAAAGGACTCTTTCAAGTCCATGACTCTGCCGTCCTACCAGCCAAGGGGCAGCGGGGACCTTCGGGAGAACACTGCTCCGGCGACCTTGGAGGCTGCGAAAGAAACCAAAGAGAGCAAGAAACAGGAGAACAAGAAGTCCTCTCTGCTCTCCCTGGTGACGGGGAGGAAGGACGTAGCCAAGGGCAGTGAGGGCGAAAGCCCGTCTGCTGCCCCCAGGAAGGAGCGGGAAGGCCCGCCCTCGGGGGCGAAACCCCGGGAGGACAGGCTGGGGCCAGCTGAAGACCTTGGGAGGAGGTCAGAGAAAGAGCCGGCGGCTGTTGTCTCCGAACGAGGTAGATCCCTGAACCCCTTTGAAGGTGTGCAGATCCCAGAACCTGAAGCTGACCCACAGCCCAAGTCTCCACCTGCACCACCAGTTGCCTTGCCAAGGGCTCCCCAGACCAGAGCTGTGAAACCCCGGTAAGTCTCGGCCCCTCCCTCTGGCCTCGCAGCCTGGCCTACATTAGGGCAGGCCTTGCTTGTTGGTCCATGGTGGTCCGGGTAGAAGTCTGAGTTGTTTCTCAGCCAGTCCCTGCTGCCAGCCGGGCCCACCCGCACGGACTGCAGTGACGTGTCCCCGCCCCGAGCCACTGCAGGTGTGGTCTGTCCCCAGTCCGGCATCTCCCGCGTGTAATCATCTTTGCCGCAAGCATTTTCTCGGCAAACATTTTTGCTTCTGGCAAAAGTACCTGGGACTGGTTTGTCCATCTCAGTGAGATAATCAGGCCGCAGTGGAATGCCTGGGTCTTGTAGCCGTTGGGGAAGACCAGGTTTCGGCGGTGGTATGTGCGGAACCTGGTTTATTAAGCTCTTACCGTCCCTCCGGGGCAGATGTAGACTTTCCTCCTGGCACTTTGGCGTGGGTTTGCTGGCCTGAGAGACCCTTGAGAGTTCTCAGTGTGTGTTTACTCTGCGCCTTGTCACAAGAGCCTCGGAGGTTCTGTTTCTCAGCATGACTCACATTCACACGATATTCCTGTGGTCTAGGGTGGGAGAGGCTTTTTTTTGAGATTCTGCCTACTTCGATTTCACACACACACACACACACGCGCTCACACACACACACGGTTTATCTTCAAAGTCTGCCTGTTGCCTTGTGGTGTGCCTTGTATGGCTTTGCACTTTTTAGATGCTTTTTGTTTATCACCAGACAAGACTGTAGACTGTTGCTTTGCCTGGATCTTCTTGTTTCTGTTGCCACAGACCTTTCTGTGGCAGCCGTGCTTGGTGATAAAAGTGTGCCTTTCGTGGGTTAAGCACTGATGTTCCTCTAGCTTCTCAAGGTACTGCCCCCAGTATAAAAAAAAAAAGTTCTCGCCTTTCGAAAGCCTTTATTTTTACATGTTCTTTTTGCCTCTCACGTTGCGTCTGCAACTGACCTGCAGGTTTTATTTTGTCCTTTTTGCAGACTGGACGTGTCTCCAGAGGGTCAGCCCACACCCCGCCCCCGCCTCCTTCCCCGCCCCGGCCCTGCTCTGTCTTTCTCTGCTCTCTCCTCCAGTTCTGATCAGACACCTGTCCCGTCTAAACCGGGGCATGATTCAGAGAGCCAGTCCCCTGAGTCTCCTTCTGTCTCCTCCTCTTTCTCATCCCCCATAGTAGCCCCCATCTCCACGTCCACTCCGATTGAAAACTGGCTGTCCACAGACACGGGCCAAGCCAGTTCTGAAGAACCACCTTCGCTTCTTAAAGCAGAGCTGCAAAAGGAGAGCTTAATACAAGTTCCAGATACTGCTTCTTGGACCAAGGGCTCACTTCCCAAACAGCCCCCCGTTCCGGTGGGTAAAGGAATGGAAGCTTCTCCCATGGGGAAGACCAGCCGGAATGACCCAGAACAGTCTTTCCTGACACTGCCTGATATGGGGCAAGAAGAAGAGCTTCTGGGGTTTCCCCCCCAAAAACGAGGTGACATCCCTTCATCTGAAGAGGCTGGAGAAGTAACATCTGCCCTTTCTCTTGGAAGAGGCAGGACTGAAAGCCTTACAGGGGAGCCTCTGATGGGGAAGGACACAGACTCGGAGGGTCCGTCTAGGTCACCTGTGGGGGACACCGCCGGAGATGGCGGGGTGAGTCCTGCAGTTAAAGAAGCAGCAGCCGCCCTTCCCCTGGGAGAGTTGGTCCCCTCACTCGACTCGGAGATGCAGAGATGGGAAGAGATGGGTCTGGATGCTAGCGAGGGTGGAGAGAAGATCCAGAAGTGGGTATCGTTTTCCGAGAAGCTCTTTATGGAAGAGGAGGTGGAGGAGGCCCCTGCGCTCATCCACAGGGACAGAGGGGACCCCCAGGGGCCAATTCGAGAAGGGGCTGTCCCTGGAAATATGTGGGATGCAGGAGAGTCACAGGAGAGGGAGCCTGGGCCCGCTTCCCTGGCGGGTCGCCCTCCCCTCCTATCCTCCCAGGGGGCTTTCTCAGAGGGCCCCACACGCTCGGCCAGCTCGGGGAGAGACAGTCCCCTCTTTAGGACTGAGAGAGACGACACTTGGATGGCTCGAAACCAGAGCAAAGCCAGTGACCATGAAGGTCTGCTGCCTGATCCCCCGTGCAGCCTCCAGTCAACCTGCGAGATGAAGCCCCCAGTTATGGCCCATCTGGACCTGACCCTGCCTTCCATCCCCGAAGTCGCATCGGATGATGAGAGAGTGGATCAGGATGAAGACAACAGGGGTCCAGCCAAGGTGGCGGCTCTGGGAGGAGGGGCTTCTTCCCCAAGCACCTTGCCCACTCGCCCTGAGATGGAGAAAGGCCCCAGCGGAGAGGCCAGCAGGTCAGCAGAGAGCCTGCAGGACCCCAGGTGGGCAGCGCCCAGGGCACCTGCCCCAGCTTCCCCAGAGCAGACTCCAGCCCCAGCAGTTCATGAGCCCCGTCTTGGCGAGAGCTCTCACTTGGATGAACAGCCGCGGGGCCCTGGTGATGGCGAGGAGGCAAAACCCGTGGGAAATGGGAGGCCAGGTCAGCCTCCTGCCACCCTGGCTCCCCCTGGGGCCAGCACCCCTTTTCCTGAGCCCTTTCCTGCCACACACCCTCCCCCCAGCTCTCCACACTCTGACACCCACCACACCAATACAGCAGAATCTCAAAAAAAAGCAACAGCAGAGGGCTCCGCAGGTAAAGTGGAAAATTCTGGCAAGAGGAAGCCGCTTCTTCAGGCCTGGGTCTCACCCTCAGAGACACAGCCGGTCTCAGCTCAGCCAAACGCTGGATCGGGGTCAGCCAAGCACAGGTGAGAGTCGGGGAGACCGTCCTCCTGAATGTTACCAGCACCCTCCCCTTTGCTTCTTGTCTGCAGCTGTTCTGATGGTCCATCCCCCCCGTTTCGCTGGAAGGGCTGTCCCCTGGGCTGGGGACAACACAAGATACCCCTGCGTTTGCAGCAGGAACTTTGTAGCAAGAACACAGTAGCAGTCATCTTCAAAGATAGATTAGGGCTCGTTCTACATGGTCTGATTTGGAGCTCTCATCGCAGAGAAGCACCGTGACCACTCGTTTATTTTAGAGTCTCAGAAACCAGATGACATTGGGTGGGAGAGCCCAGCAGTGCTGAAATCTTGCTCTAACCACCGCCCAGTAGAAAGCAGGCATGTTTGTTATGAACTCTTTCTTCTTCCTTTGTTTCTTTGTTTTTCCCAGTTTGAATGAGGTATAGAAAGTTGATAAGTTTAACGTGTATGATGTAATGATTTGATAAATGTACGTATTGTGAAACGATCACAAGTTCAGTTAACATCCACTGCCTCACAGAGTCACAGATTTTTTTTTTCCTTGTAATGAGAACTTCTAAGACTCACTCTGAGCAACTTTGAAAAACTAATTCAGTATTTTAATCATAGCCATCGTGCTTTTACATTATATCCCAGAACTTACTTATAACTGGACGTTTGTACCTTTTGACCCACCTTCACCGATCCCTACGTCCCTGCCTCTGGCAACCACCACTGTTCTCCTGACGTTGAGAATAAGACCACGGGTCTTGTGAGAAGGTCAGGACACCCGGCTGTAAGGCATGCCTTGGCTTGCGTGTGGCTGCTTGGTGCTGATGGCTCTCACTTCTGAAGGAATGGTGGCGTGTGAGGGACCAGAGATGCCAGTGCGGCATGTCCCTACGCCCCCCGGCCACCGCTCCTGCTGGCTGCCTCCAGGAGCTGGGCCGTCTCTGGGCTCTGCCGTTACAGACATGTCTAAAGCTTCTGTCCCCTTCTCTTTAGACCTCATCCTGTGAGGCCGATGAACACGACAGCCACCAAGGTTGCGAACTCCAGCTTGGGAACTGCCACCATCATCAGTGAGAACTTGATCAACGAAGCCATAATGAAGGTACGTCTTCTGCAGAAAGAGGTGTGTTAGTTAGGGATCGACAGAACACACTGTCAGACCCACCGTTACACACACCTCCTGGGGCAGCAGGTCATGCTGGGAGTGACTTAACCATATGCCTCTTGTCTCTGAATCATCTCTGGAAGCCCCTGCACTTTACACTGGATGCTTACTTTTCCCCTTGTAGTTATTTGGCAGCAGCTGAATTTTTTTTGAGTCTCAAGCAACATGATTGACACCAGGACTTCTTTTTAACAAGAGGAAAGCATCACCACCACTACCACCCCCGGCCCATTCATATCAGATACGTTCATTTTCCCACGCGTTTTTTTCTCCTCTTGGCAAGAAAGTAAAATTCTTATATTGTAAACATTGCATAGATAGACTTTTTTGTAACTTTAAGAATGTTGCAAGGATAGTACAAAGAACTCCTGTGTGCTTCTCACCCCAATTCACCAACTGTTGACATTTCAACAGATTTGTTTTCTCACCTTCTCCCTCTCCATTCTCTTTGTATCTATGTACATATTTTTTTCTGAATTACTTGAGAGTAAGCTGCATACATCATGCTCCTTTTAAACCTAAATATGAAGTGTCTTATGTCTCCTTGTGGTTTGGTCAAGGCTGCGCATTCTTGGCAGGAATTAACCATAGAAATAATGTTCTCAGCGCGCCGTGTGAAGAGGCCCCTGACACCAGCCTGTCCCATTAGTGGGGTGTTAACTCTGATGCCTTGGTTCAGGCGGTGTCCGCTAGTTTCTTCAGGGCAAAGTTGCTATTTCTTCCCTCGACGATGAGTGAGAAGTGTGTGGGGAATTAATTTCAGCCCATGTAAATATCCTGCTCCTCATCAGCCTTTCTCCATTGCTGTCTGCTGGTGAATATGCTAGTTGCAAAATGGTGATTTTCCAGCTCCATCACCTGCATGTAAACACTCTGAGATTCCTTTTCACTTAGTATTAGATCGGAAACATGTCTGCATGTTGCTACTTAATTATTCTTAGAAATGGTTATGCCATCACCCACTCCCCAGTTGTTGTTAGCTTGTTCTCTGTTTTTCAATATGAATAACACTGTAGTCAACAATTGCTTGCATAGATCTTTTCCCTTCTTGTAGATTATTTCCTTAAGCTAGATTTCCAGGAAGAATATTGCTCAGTTAGAGGATTCCTTCTCTTTAAAAGGCTTGAATGATGAACATTAACAAAACCAACCCCCCAGGTGCTCTCTGCTGTGGCGTGTCTTCATCCTGCCCTTTCTGGTTCTAAAATCAGAGGGATTTAGAGTTGTGCCTTGTTGCACACCTCTGGTCTTTGACTCGTTGTCACATGGATGGAGGAGAATGATTTACTGAGTAACTGGGGACCATTAACGAGCAAAGATGTGTTTCAAACACGCGGAGAGGAATTTCCTAACTGACGGCTGGGTACTGCAGTTGGTAGACATAAACTTTATTTCTGTTATAGTGCTGGGCATCTGAAAGTTTCATTCAATCAGATTTTACAGTTCCGTGGATTCTAGGATGTCACAGAGTTTTTGTGTTTTTAAAGTGAAACTTTTCTCACGTCTCCTTCATTCCTACAAGCATTTTTTTTTTCTTTTTTAATGGAGGGACTGAGGATTGAACCCAGGACCTTGTGCATGCTAAGCAGGCACTTTTATCACTGAGCTATTTCCCTCCGCAACTCCCTCCAAGCATTTTTTAACTGTTGGGTGGTGGTTAATGCCTCTGGCTCCGTTCCACCTTTGCCTCCAGGAGCTGGGGTGAAGGTTCACTAAAAGCCGGAGATCTGAGTTTCGGAGACCTGAGTTTCGGGTGGAGAGGCTGAGTCATGCTAACAAACTGTTGCTGAAAACAAGTTAGCGTCTTCTGGCAGCCTTGCCCTCTCTTCCCTTGTGGTGCCTACTGACAGGGCATCGTTGATCAGCATCATTCTCAAAATGATGATCAGCTGTAGCCAGAACTGTGTACCTACTATATTTTAGCCCAAGCTGAAAAATGGACTGTGACTGCATCAGCTCGGCTTGGCTGGCTTCTGTGGTTGTGTGGAACAGGCAGCTTTTGCCTTCCCGGGGTTAACGATATTTACCAGGAAACTGGGTAGAACAGCATGGAAAGGACAATACTGAAAACTGGAGTCACTCGGCAGCCTCCTCTGCCCTCTTCCTTTTACTGTGGAATGCAGCTTGGCTCCAAAGAGAAACAAACACCTAGCTTTCGGGAAGTGAGCAAGAAGGCCCTTGGTTCCCATTCTGTTTACTCTTCAGAGCTCATTTAACCAGGGGCTTATCTCCCAGCCCTGACCAAGACAGCAACTGGCCTTAAAACAAAGGCCACTGCTGCTTATTTTGCTCACAGTTTCCGTGCCCGCCTGCTGCCCCTCTGCCTGGCTGCAGCAAAGCGGGTGGTTGGTCCTGGACCATGGCTAGTAAATATTCTGAGTCAAAGTGCAAAGGTTTCTGGAGATCGCTATTGGCCGGCCATAGAATAGAGTCTTTGTACTAAGACACAAACAGTGTTTATAAAAATAACTACCCTTTGGAATGTCGCGAAGTAAGAGAGAGGTTCGGAAAAGAAATTGCATAGCTGAAGTTATGAAAAGCTAGCTGAATCACTGCTATAATGGCTTTTTTTTTGGGGGGGTTATTGTTTCAGGGCCGCCATCCTTTATAGATGATTAATAACTAGGAATGTATTATTTATTCAGGTGGCTTCAGCACTTCCATTTGAAAATAATACAGCCAACTAGATCCAAAAATCATCTGTCATATTATATGGGAGAAGTTGGATACAAATTTGAATATACGTCATTATTAGGACAACTATGGGGGAAAAATCCAGTGTGAAAATCCTGGAAGGAAATATGTGACAATGGGCCCTGTTGTTTCTTGATTTAATGGGTATTTTCTGTGCACCTCTTCCTCTCCACGGCCACTGCTCACTTTCTGTAATTGTTGGATTGCCTTTTAATTTTTTTAGTCGTCATCACAAAAATAGGAACTACCAATGATTTCAAAGTCCTACATACTTTCCTCTTTAGATTACAGAATCCAAATTGAATAGCTGTTTGACAGTTTGTAGGAAGTTCCTTAAGTGTACAAGCCTTTTCAATTCTGTGCATTTGCCTTAAGAGGATATTTAGGGATATGACCAAAAGTTTATGTTCATGCATTTAAATAAATATGTTATTATGTAATTATGAAAATTGAAACCAACCTAAATATCCAGCAACAGAGAGACGGTTAAAATATAATGGAATTTTACACGTCCATTTAAAAGGCAATTTTTCTAAAATTGAATAGTGGGAAAATGCTCACAAAATAATAATTTTAAAAAAGCTATAAAACTTGATTCTGTATGATGGTAAAGTTATAAAAAATATCCTAAAGAAACTCAGGAAAAATAAGAAAGAGACCCAAATGTTAGGTGTTGGAGTTATGGGTAATAATATTTTCCGTCTTCTGGATTTGAGATTTTTCTATGATGAGTAATTACTCCTTTTATAATTAAAAACAAAATCCTGTTACTTGGAGGGGAAGATTAATTTTAGTTCATCTCCAGTGTCTAGCTCAGATGCCACTCCATCTTTGGGGGTTGTCCCAAGCACCTGGGTAGCCGTGGTCTCTTGGTTGTCCAGCACCGGGGGCATGTCATCCCCTCTCTGGACCCCAACCCCTGGAACCTCAGGTGAAGCCCCAGGTGTGGCGGGCACTGTGGGGACCTGGCCTCGCCTCTCGAGGACCACCTGCCTGCCCTCCCTCCAGGTGACAACTGCTTCTTCCCATCTCCCAAACTCTCCTGCAGACCATCTTATGTAATCAACATTTCTGAATAAATAAAATCTTTTGATAACAGGTATAATCTGAAAACCCCTGAGGACAAATTCTTGACTATTGTTTATGGAGCTTTTTTTCTTGATAGGCTATGCAAACAGGCAGCTTTAAAAAATAATTGTGATAAAATAAACAACACAAAATGTACCCTCTTAGCCATCTTTAAGTGTCCATTTCAGCCGTGTTAAGTACATTCTTACTGTTGTTCAACCAGTCTCCAGAGTGCTTTCCCAGACATGCAACTTTTTGGTTGAAGACTGGGAAATCACCAGTAGAATCATGGAGGTCTAGAAGGGGGACCCCATGAATGTCTGCCTTCAGCAAGTCTAAAGGAATAAAAGGCCCTTTACAGAAAACTTCATCAGCCAACAACCTGTTTTCCACCCAGATCAAAAACGAATTCCCAGGAGACTTAGTCACTAAGAAACCTCTTTCATATTTCTTTCAGATGTTTGACTTTGCTGACTTTATCACTTTCCTCCCTGCTTCTCCCCTCTCCAAAGAAATACAAGCCCTCGGACCCTGCCTTTGCTTACGCACAGCTGACCCACGATGAGCTGATCCAGCTGGTCCTCAGGCAGAAAGAAACAATCAGCAAAAAGGAGTCTCAGGTTCGCCAGCTGGAAGACTACATCGACAACCTGCTGGTCCGGGTCATGGAGGAGACCCCCAACATCCTACGGGTCCCCTCGCAGGTCGGCAAAAAAGCAGGAAAGATGTGAGTCGTCAGCCTCCGGCACCGAGACATTTTTGTGAGTCTGTTTCTGCCCGCTCCCGAGGCCGAGGACTCGGCGTGCCTGAGAGCTTGCGCCCAGGCTCCGAATCCCCCGTCTCCCTTGCCTGTTATCTGGCAAGAGTCCATCCTGCCTGGGGAAGTCAGGTTAATGATTACAATGAATCTTTTATTGTACATTCCCAGGGTTTTCTTTTCAAATGCCACTGTGCCTTTAGCCATGTTGTAAATATTTTATGCCCTGACCAGAGACGTCACAAGATCTGATCCTGGTCCAGAGGGTTCAGATGGCGCTGGGGTATTAATGTATTTTAACGTTGGGATTTTCCTTGTTTGATGTTGAGATTTTTAAAGTACGTCTCTCCCAGTCATTAAAGCTTGAGGGGAGATGCCAAGGACCATGCGATGGGGGCTGTGTTACACAGAACTTTCTTGGCTTTTGAGTAGCTCAGGTGTGGCTTTTTGGCTGCAGATGTGAAATTTTGCCACCAGGTAAACCTGCCTGGTTTCTTAGACATGGTCTTTTTGTTTTGACTGGAGCAGAGGCATTTAGGGAGCGCCTCTGATGTGCCTTTTAAATTTGGAACAAGCTGCCTTTTGCAAACATCAGCTGCCACTACTCTGTAGCCTTAAAACCCATTCTCTGTCAATCCAGAGGGCCTGTCTGTGGAGGTACAGAAGGGAGACCAGGGGAGTTAGAGTCACTTTGCAGCTGGGGAAGGCGCTCAGAGTCCCTCTTTTTGCAATAGCAGGGTCCCTGCTGGCCGGGGTGGCCAGGCCAGTGCCTTGATAAGGGACCGGGTGACCCAAGCAGTTACTAAAGTGGTTCCACCTGATTTCAGCAGGACCCCTGTGGCCCTTCCCTCCCGGTGCCTTCACTGGAATCCCTGGTTTCCTTAGCAGCTCTTCCCAGCATTTCCCTGCCTTGTTATAAAATCGTGAAGAGCAAGAAGATACTTATTTTCAGACCGCTATATTTTGAAAA
The DNA here is from genome assembly GCF_048773025.1 of Camelus bactrianus. Taxonomy (NCBI): domain Eukaryota; kingdom Metazoa; phylum Chordata; class Mammalia; order Artiodactyla; family Camelidae; genus Camelus; species Camelus bactrianus. Next base: position 29,564,828 of record NC_133564.1, on the reverse strand, counting down.
CTAGATTAGCACATATATATATATATATACATTATATATATTTAATTAGGACACTTGCCCTTCTTAACTAATAGCATCTGTGCAGACTCTTCAGGTAATCTCACTGTTAGTAACCTGATACTGATTAGTAACCTGAAAATACCATGTTTCTGCATTACTCATTTTTTCCCTCCCAGTTTTGACAGAATCTCATCAACTCTCAACATCCCCCATGGGGGACAGGTATCACTGGCCAAGGGGGCGGGCAGGGCTGAGATAACAGCAGTAATTCAACTGGGACTCTCTTCCGTGTTCGTTCTTGTTATACTGAAGTTAAGAAGCAAGATTATTGGCAGCGGAATCCCTTTTCAGGGTCCCATTGGCTGCCACGTGAGTTAGTATCAGAGCACTTTAATCTGAAGGATGATACTGAACTTGATTTACCTGATTAGCTTTTAAGTAGCTTTTAATATGGCTGTTTTATTTAATACTCTCCTCCAGTCCTGGGGACCACTGTAAACTTCTCAGATGACTTGTTTTTTTTTGTAGTGCTATGAAATTTATTTACATCTCTATAAAGAAAGCCGTGTATTCTCTTGAATTCTGAAAATGTATGTGTATATATCTGCTCTGCAATGTGTTTTTTACTTGATGTAAATGTATTTTGACTGTGATAACCCAAGGGCACTGGGGGGGGGGGCAGGTGTGCTGAGCGGTTTCTCTTGGGAAGAGCTGGTGTGAAGGCCCAAGTTCTTCCCAAGAGGTGGTGGCTGTGGAGAGATGTGCTGCTAGGACCTCGGGTGTGGGACTCAGTCCAGGTTTGAGAGGGACATCCAGGTGGAGGCAAACTTCTCTGCTCTGAGATACCACTTGAGAACTGGAGAATGAAGGACAATTTACTTCGAGGGTGTTTGGTTTCTACCACTGCTGGAAAAAAAAATTCAACATGTAGCATTCTGACACCTCTCAGAGCGGGTCACCTGGAGGCCACTGGCTAACAGCTGTCCTTGAGAACTCTACTGTGAGGGAGAACTCACCTGGGAAAGCTGGAGCCTGCTCGGAGCCGGTAGCACAGGCTGGGGGGTTGGAGGGCTGGAGCTCCTGCAGCTGGCGCGGGGCTGAGGGCTTACACCCATCTGTCTGCACAGAGAGAGCCCAGATTTGCCTCTAGCTGCTGTTAGTGCTCATGGAACTGACGGGCCCTGGGAGCGGGCCATGCTCTGGAGAAGCAGGAGCAGCTTGCTCTCGGCCTTGCCTGGCTGCCCTCCGGGAAGAGCAGTCAGAACTTCAGGGACATATCTGATGAAATACCGAACACCTTGCAGCGAACTTCAGTTAGAGGCCAGCTTGCTGAAAACATGTCAATCCTTTGCCCGGTTGTTTTCATATCATCTCAGTCCTTGGACTTTGGCAGATGTCCCGCCCACCCCTTTTATTTCCTGAATGTCAGCCTCCTTGGGTAGCAGAATGGAGGCGCACGGAAGTCTGCCATTTGCCATACAGACAGGTGAACAGTCATGACCCCGGGTGGAGGGGTGTGTGCATGGTGAATGGGATACGTGTGTGGGTTCCAGCTTTGCTAACAGTGGGGGCTCAGAAGGGCACAGAGGGAGGAGGAGCCATGACACTCAGCCACAGGCTGGATTGAAGACCAAAGGCAATTTAATGTTAAATGATACAGATCTTCCTTCCCTGGGCGCCTTCTCCCCATCAGCCTTTTTTCCTTTTTTAGAACTACTCAGCAATGATCCCTCAAGGCTGTGAAAGGTCTGTTGCCTTAGGTGGAGCGCTTAACCTGCTAGTATTCATATCAACCTCAATCCTGTGGTTGCGCCTGTCTATTATGTGAGCTACTAACTTGACCTCTTCCTCCTTCTGATTGAAAGCCCACCCAGCATTTTTGGATTATAGAATTATTATTTCCTGCTTTGTTACTTGGGGAATTTTGAATTTCTTTGGTTTTGTCTTTAAGAAGTAACCTAAAATTTCCTACAACACTAAATAAAATGGTACTACCTTTCAGAAGTTTGTGTCTGTAGTTTCATAATGGGTGCACTAAAAATTTCCTGTCTTCCTGGAAAACCTCTCGCTGGGAGACCAGTGTTTGTCCCCTCACGAGGGTCTCTCGCCTGGATTCCTGCTGCTGCCACCTTGCCTGGCACCCAGGAGTCCTGGTGCCCCTTCTCCTGTAGAGGATGGGACACCTCTGATTCCTTCACCCTGAAACTCCCGTATTTTGGAGGGACCATGGCATTTACCCAAAGAACATTATCTGAATTTCCTGTCCCTAGTGCTAAAAGCTGCCACCTTTGCCTTGGCAGCGGTCATCTTCAGCTGAGCATATGAACAAGGCCACTTCCTTGATTCCCTCCCCTCCATGCCACCTCCCACCTCCCCAGCCCTGCCCCACTGATCTCCCAGAGGGTGAAGTCTTCACTTCTGGAGCATGATGTGAATTCACACTGGGTTCAGGACTGCCCAGATCAGTACCTTTAAAAATTGTATTACGATTTTTTTTAATTAACTAAAACAAATTAGGTCAAACAACAAACAAAAACCCTCCCAGCCTTCCGGGTTTGATTCAAACAAAAAGCCTTCTGGAAGGAGAGACTCTAAGAGAAAGTTCACATAAATGACCCCCAGTGTTCCCTCCCAAGGTTCATTTCCCTTGTTTTTGGAGGGGTACCCTGCGCACCTCCCCATGGAAAATGTCACTCACAGGGTACAGTTACCTGTCTTTAACCACGGCCGAAGCGTCAGCAGCATGTGCTCTTCTAGCCCTTGGGCCCCATCTCTAAGTGGACAGGGCTGGGCTTCTGTTGTGGGCTGGCATCACCTTTTGGGCTCTGCCCTCTTCCCCTCCCGGGAAGACAGGAGCAAACGTTTCACATTCAAGTTCAAAACTGGCTTAGCTGAGCTGTGTGAGGCCAGCTATCCCAAAGCCACCAAATCTCCTGAAGGAGAATGTCCTCACTTCACCATTCGATGTTTGACTAGTTTACACAGACGCCTGTATCCTGAGCCCTGGAAATAGTCACCACGGTGATGCTGAGAGAAAGCTGCTTCTGTCCTTGCGTGTCAATTGCCCACTTCAGGCTGAACCTGGACCACAAAAAGAAGGCCCATTTATTGAGTTTCTGCTTTTTGCTAAGCACTGCTGAGTACGATTTCTATTCTCATCAAGACAGAGAATAGTTCCATCATGCAGATGATGCCACCTCCAGAGGCATCAGAACTTGAGTTTGCTTGGGGTCCCACTGCAGGTTGTTAAGAAAGGATTTGCACTCCTTACCTCTCCCACCTGGAGTTCTAGAGCAGCTGTCAGCAAGCTATGGCTTCTCTCTTGTTATGAAGACCTCAAGCCGAGGATGCACTTCCCCTTTTCTTTTTTTTTTTTAATGTGGGCTGAATAAGTCTAGACTTGGAATGGCCAGAATGATGACAACAGTCAACACCACCACACTGAATAGTGGAGATTTTTACATGTGTTAACAATTAAAAAAACCAAAATGGTGGGGAGGACATAGCTCAGTGGTAGAGTGTGTGCTTAGCATGCATGAGGCCCTGGGTTCAATCCCCAGTACCTTCATCAAAAAAACCCTAAAAATATGCATTTAATTATCTCCCCCTGCAAAAAACTTTTTTTTAAAGAAAAAAATCAAAATAATAATATTTCATGACACAGATGACATGAAATTCAAATTTTAGTGTCCACCAAATTTATTGGAATACAGCCATGCTCTTTTAAGTAAGTGTCTACAGCTATTTCCATGTTGCAAGCGCTGACTTGAGTGATGGAGACAAAGACCTTATCATCCACCAAGCCTACATATTTGCCACCTGGCCCTTTACAGAAAAGGTTCGCCAGCCCCTGGTTTAGGATCATCTTGGGGGCCAAGGAGATCACGTTCTGAGTGACCTGGAATCCCGGAGGGTTGGAGCAGGCAGGGAAAGTGGAGCCCACGTGGCCCAATGCCCCGTCAAGACACAGCCGGATGAGCCACAGCTCCCCGGGGAGGGAAGTGCCAGGTGAGGTGACTGCTCATGCTCCAGGCCTGTGCAGCTCGGGGCCTGCGACCACCCTCTCAGAGTTCCCAGATGCCTTTGTTCGTAGGAGTCAAGAAATTGAACACAGTGACTGACCCTCAGTCCAGAGGAGGGAAAGTCTGTCGGGGTCACAGAATAAACAACTCAAAAGGGGAAAGTGAAAGAGGGAAGGCTTTTGCCACCAGGGTTTAGGAAGTCCTGGCCACGTCCTGTCCCGAGGCCGTGTCACCGGAAGTACTGGAAAAGAAACAGTGTCCACCAAAGAGGTGAGGAGACCGGGAGGAAATCCAGTCAGAAAGTCTCCAAGGCCCAGTGTGAACAGGATACTGTCCTCTGGGCTCAGAGTGAAACTGGGTTAAGGTCATTTGAGCCTGAAGGAGCCCAGGGGTGAGGCCCTGACAGCAGCCCAACTTCCCCTGGTTACCTTCTCCAGATTAGAAATGATCCTACCTCAGGAATTTGGTGTCTCTGCTGCTTCTGACAGTCCCACCAGGTGCTCATGGGAGCTGAACAGGTACAGGAGGTGCTCCGGGGACACAGGGATGACAAAGCCAGATCATCCCCACAGAGACTTGTAACAAAGGGGAAGTCGGACAGACAAACAACTAATCAGAATACACTCATCTAGCCGAGGGCTTCTTTCAGGCCACACCCACAGTGCCCTCCTCCTCTGTCTCCTCTCTAGAAAGAACTCTGGCCTTATGATCCGGATTTCACATCTGGACCGTAGCAGATGCCAGCAGCTTTCTGCTCTAATCCAGCCCAGCCCGGGCACTCAGCATTCCAACAGCCTGCGTGCCAGGTACCATGTGGACTCCGGGGATACAGACGAGAAACACAGTTCCAGTTTCACAGGCTGGGGGAGGGGAGGGGACAGGGTTGCAAGAAGTGTCTGTTAAACAGATAATCACTGTCGTTGAATGATGGCAACCTTAGTAGAGTTCATAGCAGCAGGAAAGGCACTAAGGATGATGCATCTGTTCCGATTTCCTGAAGGAAGGCAAATAAATTTCCTAAATAAACACATTTCTTCCTGAGAACATGAACCCCAGACTTGGCATGTCTTAGTAGAGTGCGCCATCTTCTGGCCTGGGTCCTGCCCACCTCCCAGCCTGTTTATGTCTGAGGGCAAGGCTGTCTTACTTCATCACATAGTTACATAGTTGTGGCTGGAAAAGAGAATTCCTTCCGTCTACCCCTAGGATTAGAGGATCATAAAACCGCTTTTCCATTTTGCTATGTGTGTGTTGGGAAAAGCAGAATTTCCAGGCTCAGGTATGGGTAGATAACTCTGTAACAAAATCCCACTTTAAAAAAATAGTTAGTTTCCAGATCTGCACAAAATTGGGGATGAGAGGAGTCTGATGCTGTTCCATATGAAAACATAAAGAACTATGCCCAATGCTAATTATGCTGCTTCTAAGGACATCTTTCCCCTTCCCAGTGCGGATGTCCACCGCACTGTCTAAAACTAGTGGATGTCCCCGAGAGCTGTGTGCACACACGTGAGCATGCAAGTGTGTATCAGTGTTGATCTGCTGGACAACCAGAAATAAATCTTCAGCCATACCTCACACTGGCAGGGAAGCCTAGAGGAGAGGGGACTTGGAATGCCAAAGCCCACCCACAGCCATCGTGCTGAAGCCCTCGCGTGGTATAGGTCTGGAAGGAGCAACTCGCATGTCAGGGAATGGACTGTTGGGGATTACTGCTTCCCTTGGTTTGGGGAGGGGTGGATCCTCCAGTCTGATCAAAGCCTGTGGTCGTGAATGGGACTTCTCTAAAAAGGAGGGTAGTCCTCACATTCTGAGAATACAGTCTCTTGGGGGAAGGGATGGTATCCTTAGATGTGGCTATCAAAGAGAGAGACTGAGTGTGGAAAAGAAGGGACTGACACCTTTTGAAGGTTTTTTTTTTTTTTGGTTTATTTGGTTTTTAATGCTTTCCACTTGACCTGTGAGGAGAGCCTGATGAAAGTTCCCATTTCACAAAAAAATTTTTCCTTTATACTATAATAACATTAAGTTCTTCAACCTTTCAGTAAAGTCCATTAACTGTTCCATGTGATGCTTGTGTGTAAAAAGAAACAAATAGAAGTTTAGCTGCTTTGTGTTCACTGGCCAACTAACACCTGGAATCCTGTCCACTCACTGAGGCCCAAGATGCAGAGAGTTCTGTTGTGCAGTAGGGAGGGAGGGGAGACTTTGAAATAGCTGTGAGAAGAGGTGAGGGACTTGTGACCCAGAGGGGCTGCATGGACAATTCTTGTAAGGCACAGCATATCCTTCTCAATTTATACTGGAGGAAAGTGACACCTGCAGCAGAGAAGGCTGGTGCTTGGATTATAGGCAAAATGCAATCTTTTTTTGTCAGAGATGCTCTTGTTCTGTACCATGGTCCGGGGAACTCACAGTCTCTTAAGGCATAGAGAGTCCTCTGTACCTGATGGCTAACTGTAGCTCTTTCAAAAGTAGCTATAGCTCTGTCTGATCAGAATGCTTTATGTTTGAAGCTCAAATCCTGTTTGAGAACTCACTGGGTACATGGTCATTGTGTTGCCTTGTCTCTTCAGACTAATAAGCGTGATTTTTATTTTGAAAAAATTTCAGCTCCAGGGCACATAATTTATTGGTCTTCTAAGGAAGGCAGCTGTAACCTGTATTTAATTCCTCAAGGGAGTATCTCTATTTGTTAAGGGGTTGACAAGACACTCTTGTCCCTGAATTCAGTCTGCATGGGAGCTGTCCAGTCGTTTTCTGTTCTCAGTGGGAAGTCCTGATCTCACCCTCTACCCCAACCCCCAAAGCAAGGTTGAAATTGAGCCCACAACAACTTCTAAAATCTGATAATTTCAAGGCCCTCCTGATATTCTCCATTATCAGCCTGAGAAACAGAAATTCTCCACATACCTTCAGCACTTGCTATGATGACTCCCATCTATTTTCTTGGAGTCAGAAGGGACTGACCTCTGGTTGTCTTTGTCATTTAACTCAACTTTCTTTCTTTTTTTTTTTCCAGACAGAACCGATTCTAAAACTTTCAAGTGTTAAAATCTTTATTCTTAATGAGTGCTATTAGGATTTATTTATGAAAAAACACACTCTCTTTAGTGACTTTTAATTTGTGTTCAAACATGACATACAAAAATCTCTAATTTGTAAGCTTGGTTTCTCATTGTAAAAAAAAACATTGCTAGGGCACATTTTTGCTCAAGCTTCTTTGAACTATACCATGCTAGGAACTTTGAAGCTAGGATCTTCTAGCATCTTAAAGCTCAATGTTTCAAAAACATTCAAATCTGCTTGAATCTTCAGTTTGTCAAAGGCCTGACTGCCGTATAGTCTTTCTCACCAACTCCTTTAGACATTCCTTGCCTCGCCTCTGAAAGCATTTGAGGTTGCCACTCTGGATTTTAACTCAACATCCTTGTTCTCCCGCCACCCCCCACCCCCCATTTTATCTTATAATGCTCTCATTCTACAGCGGAGAAAAATGGAGTGCAAAGACAGCAAACAATTTGCTCGAGGGGAAGCTGCTGTGTAAAGAACACAATTTCCTGCTCTCTCACTACGCTATTCTCCCTTTTAGACACAAATTTTGTACTATGGCAAAAGTAAACATTCGTTACGAAAGAGAAGCGGAGAATCTGCGATTCTCTTAGCGCTTTCGAAAGGAGAGACGTTTGTGAACGGCCATAATTTCTTCTCCGTTATGCGAGTACACGTAGGTGGTAACCGCACCCACATGCAACCCTTTGTCTGGCCCACTTGGAACTAATTACAGGTTGCGTCCTGAAGACGCAGTCCAGGCCAGGAACCTCATCGCTTAGCTCACGTTTCTACCCGAGTCCGAAGGAGAACGGGACCGGAAGTGGCGCGCCGCCGCAGGCGCGGAGGGAACTACCTATGGTAATGCCGTCGCCCTGACCGGAAGAGAAAGGTGCAGAGCTTAGAAAGCTCCCCTCCTACTTCCTGTTTCTGCACTGTGGCTGTTGTTGACGTGAGAGGCGGTTGCCTTGAAGCTTCCTCGGCTCTGGACGGGTTGTGAGATGCCAGGCGGAGGCCGCTGCCCCGACTGCGGCTCCACTGAGCTCGTGGAAGACTCGCACTATTCGCAGAGCCAGCTGGTGTGCTCCGAATGCGGCTGCGTGGTCACCGAGGGAGTCCTTACGACCACCTTCAGTGACGAAGGCAACCTCCGAGGTACCTGTGCCGGCTTTTCCAGGGCCTTGGGTACAGCCTGGGGCGGTGGAGGGATTGACGTTAGATTCTGCTTATCTCCTGTCCTCTGCTTGTCATGTACACACTTAAATATGGGAGAAAACGGTCGAAAGTGAACGAGTGAGCTACAGAAAGTCAGGAACTGCCGTTCACGTGTTTCCCTAGCACCGTATCTGGTATATGTAGTAGGTATTAATAAACTTAGAATAAGTAAAGCAAAGAGAGAAACAAAGTTCCACTCAATTTACTTAATCTGGACATGATGGGAGGACTGTGGGTCAGTTCCTTGTGAATACAGGAAATACTATTACTCTGAAGTAATTTTGAACACTGATTGGCAAAAGCATCGTTTTTTCTTTGCTTTCCAAGTCCCTGACCAACGCAGCCCTCAAAATCTGCAGGCAGGAAAATTGCCTGTATTGGATGTACAGGAGGGACAAGTAGAATTTTAGAACATTTGGAACTGCTTTCCTGAGTCCTGATCTTCCTCAGTCTCTAGTACTGCTTGTGGTCATAGACATCTTTACACTTTAAGGTGTAAAGATGGGCACCTTTTGTGAGACAGGGAGCAGATTACCTGATGATTTGGGTTCTGCTCCTCGGGTTTTGTGTGGCAGGAGGGCAGGGATTTGGTGAATAAAATCTAAACAAGCTATTTTTTGTCCACTATATTACAGAAGTAACCTATTCCCGAAGCACAGGGGAAAACGAACAAGTTAGTCGCAGCCAGCAACGAGGTAAGAATCAACCTTTTCTGATACAGTGGCTTTAAAGAAAGTCCTCCTGATGGTCCAGCCCATCTGCTTGCCTTTCCTGTTTTCAGCATTACCGTGTGATGCAGCATAGAAGAGAATGGTAATTAGAAATAAAGGATGGAGATGTTTCTAAGAGAGGTAGCAAATCAGTAGAAGGTTTAGATTTTCTTGAGGATATGTGTGAAATTGACTCAAAGAGCCCAGATCAAACTTTGGCTTGGCCCGGCCCCAAATCAAACCAGCCTCCAAAAGATGGGCGCTGAAATGTGACTTCTTTGCACAGATGTCTTTATGCCTTTAGAATGACCTCACCAAGTGTCACTTTTATTGTAGAAAGGCCCATTATTTGTGCATCTGCTATCTGAGGCAAGTTTAGCAGAAATTGCTGGGAGCTGCATGGTGGCTCCTTTCAGCTCTCTCTGTGTAGTATCATGTCACCTGCAAACAGTGACAGTTTCACTTTTTCCTTTTTAATTTAGATTCCTTTTATTTCTTTTTGTTGTCTGAATGCTGTGGCTAAGACTTCCAAAACTATGTTGAATAAAAACGGGCAGAGTGGGCATCCTTGTCTTGTTCCTGATCTCAAAGAAAATGCTTTCAGCTTTTCACCATGTTAGCTGTGAGTTTGTCATATATGGCCTTTTATTGTGTTGAAGTATGTTCCCTCTGTGCCCACTTTCTGGAGAGTTTTTATTTTAAATGGATGTTAAGTTTTATAAAAAGGTTTTTCTGCATCAACTGAGACGATCATATGGCTTTTCTTCTTCAGTCTGTTAATATGGTGTGTCACATTGATTGATGGATGGATATTGAAAACTCCTTGTATCTCTGGGATAAATCCCACTTGGTCATGGTGTATGATCCTTTTAATGTACTTTTGGGACCCCTCACACTCCTGCTGCGGGTTTTCTTAGGTCTCCGCCGAGTGAGAGACCTCTGTCGAGTTCTGCAGCTGCCACCAACATTTGAAGACACAGCAGTTGCCTACTACCAACAGGCCTACCGGCACTCTGGCATCCGAGCTGCCAGGCTGCAGAAGAAGGAGGTGTTGGTGGGGTGCTGTGTCTTAATTACCTGCCGGCAGCGTAACTGGCCCCTGACCATGGGAACCATCTGCACCCTGCTCTATGCAGATTTGGATGTATTTTCTGGCACCTACATGCAGATAGTGAAACTCCTGGGACTGGATGTGCCGTCTCTGTGCTTGGTAGACCTGGTGAAGACCTACTGTAGCAGGTACCTGCCTAGTGGGAGACACTGGGATGGGATGGGTTTAGACCTGAATCCTTTTACCTCTGACCATCTCCTTTGGACCAAAGCTCATCTACAAGGGTGCGGGAGAAAAATCTCTTCTTCTCCGGTGCCTAGTACTAACCAGATTAATCCCATTTTACATTTCCTGAATGCTAGAATTTTCAAATCCCTTTGCTCTCACAGGAACCTAATGATGTAGGAATGTAGGTATTGGCCTTGGCACAGGGCTCCTGCGTTCCACCTGTCATATTGTACACGGCCTACTTGGCTGAATACAACCCTGTCTCAGAAGGATCATCTGCAGTTAGTGTTGAAGGGATGCTAAGAAATGACAGAGCTGGAGTTAGAAGTGTTTTTTTTTTTGTTTTTTTTTTTTTGTTTTTTTTTTGTAAGTAGCTGTGTTCTTTTCTTTTTGCCTGACAAATATTTGGAAGAGCAGTTCCCCATAGGTATTGAGACCAGACCCTCAGTTTGCTTATTTCAGCTTCACACTGTTTCAAGCCCTGCCATCTGTGCCAGCCAAGTATGTGGAAGACAAAGGCTATTGGTGTCAAATAGTCTGGGGTTTGAAGCTTGGTTACTTTCTAGCTGGGTGACTAGGGGCAAGTTTTTCAACTATAAATGCACAGAATGGAGTGTGGAGTAGATGAGAGGAGAACGTTTGTAAAGCATTCAGAACAATGGCTGATGGGGGGTGGCAGTCAACAAATGTTAGCTCCCTTCTGCATCCTCCTGCCCTTCCCCTCTCCATCAGGAAACTCACCCTATCTTCCCTTGGTACCGGGATAAACTTGTGCCCAGCAAGCTTGAGTGTTCCCAGGAGAATAGACTAGCTTGCCCATCTTCCTCACCTTGGAAGAGCAGTTCCCCATAGGTATTGAGACCAGACCCTCATTTTGCTTATTGCAGCTTCAAACTGTTTCAAGCCTCCCCATCTGTGCCAGCCAAGTACGTGGAAGACAAAGAGAAGATGCTGTCTCGAACGCTGCAGTTGGTGGAGCTGGCGGATGAGACGTGGCTGGTGACCGGGCGGCATCCCTTGCCTGTCATCACCGCCGCTACTTTCCTGGCTTGGCAGTCGCTGCAGCCTTCAGATCGGCTGACGTGTTCCCTTGCCCGGTTTTGTAAATTGGCGAACGTGGACCTGCCCTACCCTGCTTCCTCCCGCCTGCAGGAGCTGCTGGCCGTGCTGCTGCGGATGGCGGAGCAGCTGGCCTGGTTGCAGGTTCTGAAGCTTGACAAACGGTCTGTGGTGAAGCACATTGGTGACCTTCTCCAGCATCGCCACACATTGGTCCGGAAGGCTTTTCGAGATGGAACGGCAGGGACAGACATTGGGGAGAAGGAGCTACAGGGCCGGGGCCAGGGGCAGGGACAGGGAACAGAGGCGGTGGAGGGTAGCTCCTTAGATTTGCCTGAGGGGAAGCGGCCAGCAAGCCCTGCTCTCCTCCTCCCACCCTGCATGTTGAAGCCCCCAAAGTGGATCTGTCCCACCCCGCCTGTGTCCACAGTCACCGGAGATGAGAACATTTCTGATAGTGAAATCGAACAGTATTTGCGTACCCCTCAGGAAGTCAGGGACTTCCAGAGAGCCCAAGCTGCTAGGCAGGCTGCCACGAGTGTTCCTAACCCTCCCTGATGCACATCCGGGGTGATGGGCGCATCACCCTTCTGATAGCAGCCTGATAACAGGCCCAACATGTCTAGAGAAATCAGTGTATACAAGTCCTTAAGTATTGCTGTTCTTGTTTAAAGGACCCCAGAGAGGCTCTGCAGTTACTGGGAGCCCAGGTGCTGGAGTAGAAGTCAGAAGGAAGGCAGGGACGCTGGGTCAGAGAGAGTCCCATCCCCTGGTCCCAGAAAGTGGGTTGTCTGTGTTCCTATTCTGTGGGCTGGCTTTCCTCTGGGACTGTTAGGAGACTGTCAGGCGCTCTCCTACTCCTGGTTCGAATTGGATACACTACTGCAGGGCTGATGGGGCCGAGCAGTTGGCATTCTCAACGTGTCAGCCCTCAGAGGACAAGAACTGGGCAGCCCTCTGCCCTGCGTCCATCAGAGGCTTTGGTGAGTTCATGTGTGTGGTGTCAAGAGATCCTCTCCCACATAATGAAAGGGCCGTGGGTGGAGTAAGGTCATGGCTCAAAGGGCTTTGCAAAATTTTAATATATTAAAACAAGAGGCATCTGCTAGAAAACATTCTATTGTATAAAACCCGAGCTTTTAAAAACATGTTTTCTTTGGCACTTTTCCTCCCTCCCTCCCTCCCCTCTCCCCAGCGTATTGCAAAAAGCTCTCCAGTGCTAAGGCGTCGGCAGGGTATGGAAACAGCAGCCAGCATATGTGGACGAATAATACGAAGCTTTTTTTTTTTTTCGCTTTTTGCTTTGTTTTCTAATATTGTCTGTGCAGCAAGCATAAATAACAGGATCCATCCCGTCACGTGTGGGTTTTCTCCCAACCCCTGCGTCTTCTCGCGCCTTAGTGGTCAGGCTATGGTGACGTGGAGCCTGGGTGGGGGTGTGGACCAGGCCTGGTTCTCCTGTGGCTTTACAAGGCCCAAGGTTCCCTCCGCTTTCGCTGGGTCCTGTGATCAAAGGCTGGTGGTGGCTTTTTAGGTTGGGGCAAAATGTGAGTGCTGGTGTTTAAATAAAAGTAGTGAGGGTGGAGGCCCCAGGTGAGCTGCAGGGGCCCTACCCCTGCCTCGGGGATTTGGCTCAGGCTTCTATAAGGCCGGAAGCTGGTTTGATGTTTTGGAAGTTTCTCCTTAATATAGAGCTGGAGATCCAATGATTGGAACGCCTCTCCCATGGGGCCTCATGGAGGGAGGGAGGGAGGGAGGGACGTGCTCTTCCTCGGTCCCTTGGTGGGATGCGAGTTCTGTAACTGAACAGTAAGTGCTCCTCCCGGGCCGCAGCCTAGCCCTGGAGCCCCTCTTAAGGGCATGGTTTGTAGAACTGGGTTTAAGGCATGACTAGCTTTGGCCCCAGATCTAAGCACTAGCTCTCTCGACTTCCCTCAGATCATCCTCAGGCATCAGGTAGTCAGCTTCTTAGTTGTCAGGCCTTGGCTTTGTCCTGAAGGCCACCTCTGAGCCCTGCTGTATGGTTTGCCAGTCCTGTGGGAATGGTGTCTAGTCCTAATTGTGCAGCCTTCCACCTGCCCCTCTTCCATGGAACTAGTTGATTCCCCCACTGCCGCCTTTCACCCTGCCCCACCTTCTCTTGTTAATCTGAAAAGCAGCACCTTGTTCCCTCCCATTGGCCCTGGTTGCCTGACTCATCTAGTTGGCTGGCTCCCTTGTAAGCCAAAAACTGGATCTGGGCACAGATGGGTGACTTCAGAGGAGGGCAGTGAGGACAGAAGTGTTCTCAGGCTCCCATCATCTATGTTTGCATGATAGGGCTGATGGTGGCCAGTGAGACGGTGTGGACAGGTGTGGGGAGTACCTTAGGAGGAATCCATCTGACCTGTGCTGTCCCTTCCACTCTTGGTCACTCCACAGGCTGATAGGACCTCCCCTCCCACCCCTGGACGGCAGGTGCTGCCGAAACTAGCCTGGGCTGGGACGGAACTGTATCCTGCCTGAGGTTCAGGGATTGTCTGTCGCTACTCCGCAGGGATGGCCCCTCGGCAGTGGCAGCCTCTGCCTCTCCTTTCCCCAGGGTCCAGGACTAAAGCTGGTGAGCCCGGGCGCAGCAAGGCACTCCTGCCTCAAACCTGGGGACGTACCGATAGACGTCTTTGAGGGCCCCCATGTGGGCAGCCCGCCTCCATCCTAGACTGTGGTCTCGCTTTTCCAGAGGCCTGTCTTCATGCAGCCGCCCCCGGCAGCCTCCGCGCCCGTCAAGGTGATGTCGTCGTACTTGCCGCCCTTGGGGGCGCCGTTCAGGCTGGCGGTGTTGAGCGGGTACGAGCGGCGCTTGCTCTCCTTCTCCAGCGCGCCACCCCCGCCGCCCTTGAGGTTGTCGCGGCTGGCACTGCGGCGCTGGCCCGGCCGGCCGGCCTCGGGGAGCGGCGCGGCGCTCGTGTCGCTGCCCTCCGACGGCGTGAGCATGGGCTCGCCCTCCAGCCGGTGGCCGGCGCCCGGGCTGTTGCGGCTGCTGCCCGGGTAGCTGTCGGACGGGCTGTTGTGCAGGCTGCCGCTCTCGCTGGACAGCAGCTCGGCCGCCCCGGCCGCGCCCCCGCGCAGCGCCTTGAGCCGGTTCTTGCCGCCCCCTTCCCCCGCGCGGTGCCCCTTGGCTCGGCCCTTGTGGCCCCGGCGGCCGTGGTGCACGTTGTTGGGGTGGCGCGGGCCGAGTCCCCCCCGGGAGCCCGTGAAGTCGGGCTCCCCCTCCCCGCGGGCCGCCGCCCCCGCCTCGCACGTCTGGCTCTGCGCCAGCTGCAGGTTGGTGAGCTTGCAGGGGCCCGGGGGCGGCACGTGGCCGCTGCTAGCGCTCGGGGACGACTTGAGGGACGGGGTCCCCTCTCCGAACACCGGGGACCCGTCCTCGGGGGCGGCAGGCACAGCTCGCGGGGAGGCGCGGGAGGCCGAGGCAGGGGGACAGCAGGTGCGCCAGGACGCCCGGACGTCCCTGCGCCTGGCACAGTGGTGGGTGAAGACGAAGAGGCCCAGGGCCGAGGCCGCCACCCCATACAAACAGCTGCACACTACCCGGGGCAGCCAGCGCTGGGACACGGTAAGAGCCCCGCAGGCCCACATGGCCAGGTACAGGAAATGCGTGGTCACCAGCGCCCCCAGCTGTACTCCCGGGGAATAGAGGCCGTCAGCATCCTCTGGAGGCCCGGGCGTCATGGCCCCTGCACTCCCAGCAGCGAGAAGAGAACCTGAGTCACTCAGGAGGGGGCCGCTGCTCCTGAGCCTGGTGGGACCCCTCAGCTCTTCCCCTGGCTCCAGGGAGACCCTGCTGGCGCCCCCCTTTGGGCTCTGTGCCAGTGGACCCCGCAAGCGCAGCCCGGCGCACAGGAAATAGATCCAGGTGATGAGCAGAATCAAAGCCACCGGGATGTAGAAGGCTCCCAGGCTTGGACGCCACACGAGCCAGCAGCTGAGGGGAGACATGGACAGCTTGTCTGAGGTGGGGCCCCGAGGCCGGGTGGGTGGGGAGGCAGACTAGTCAACATGCAGGGGCTGGGGGTGGGTGGCTGGGGAGGGGGGAGGCAGTTGCCCCTGCCGGTGAAGGAGGCAGCAGGGCGGGGCTGGTAGG
Source organism: Camelus bactrianus (assembly GCF_048773025.1). NCBI lineage: Eukaryota > Metazoa > Chordata > Mammalia > Artiodactyla > Camelidae > Camelus > Camelus bactrianus. Next base: position 29,549,369 of record NC_133564.1, on the reverse strand, counting down.
TGTGGGGCGGGCAGGCAGCACGCTCACTAGGGGCCGTGGTCCCGGTAGTTGTGGATGTTGACCGCAGCTGTGATGCCACAGATGATGAGTGGGATCCCTCCGGCGATCAGATAGAACCTGGAGAGGAACGGGGTTTGGGCGTCAAGAGATGGGGATCGAGGGCGGACGGGTTCTCAGAGCCCTCAACTTAGGGTCTCTGTCTCACCTCTTTTTTCCCTAGAAATTATGTCTTTTTTTTTTTTTTTCTTTTTGTCAGAGATGCAAGGCCCCCTACAGGGCAGGGTCAGTAGATCCCTAGGGGACTTGGCCAAGACTGTTCTAAGGGATAGAGGCCAGAATTGCTGTCATCCTAAGCGGTGCAGAAACCAGGCGTGCCACTCAGGTTCTCAGGATCCCTGCTTATGTTCTCTGGAGTCACTTCTCTCCTGGCCTCGTCAGGCCTGAAACCCCAAGGATGCTCCCCTTCCAAGGGGTTGGGCAACCTGGCACCATCTAGGGCTTTGCCTCTTCTGTCTTTGGAGTGTGACCTCCCAGGACCTTGGACCCACCCTGCATCCACCCTGCGAGAACCAATTTTGGTGTCGTATCCCCCAACCCGGAGCCTTTTCCCTCCACAAGGCTGACAGATGGAGGCACACACCGGAGCATGGGTCGGGGGGCAGGCGGCGCAGCGTCCCCTTCCTGTGGAGGGGGCGCCCTCCACGTGAGCTCCTTGTGGAGGACGCGGGCCTTCACACCCATCCAGAGCAGCGTGGACAGCGAAGAGTAGTGCAGGGTGATGCCCACCTGGGGAGTCAAAGCACTGAGGCTGGGGGACCGGACCGGCCATCCCAGAACCTCAGCCCTGCAGTGACCTTCCACACCTCCCACGTGCCCAGCCCCCAGCTCCACCCAGATCCTCCCCAAGGTTCTGTCCCTGCTGTTACCCTCTCTCCTTCCAGCCCCAGCTTCTCTCCCACACCGGGGACTCTCCATTACCCTGCCATTGCTACCTGGCTTGTCCCCAACCTCTCTTCCATTGCAAACCCCCACTCTCCACTTTGAAGTCCTGTCTCCTAGTTTCTCTGCTTCCTTCCGCCCCCTACTCTCATGCCCACCTTCCCCACAGGGCTGGACACAGAACAGTGGAGCTGGAGCCTCTTAGCACAAGCACCCCTTTCTTCCCATGTGCCTCCCTACTGTATGCCTGGGCTGCCATCAGTCTTGGGGCCCCCACCCCAGCCCCTCTCCTGCTTACCGCCTGGCAGACCATCTGGTAGTTGGTGAGTGTGATGCCTCCAGCAAAGACGGCGGAGGTCATGGCCATGTGGAAGCACAGGTTCAGCAGCATGTGCCAGCCCTTCCGGGACACCTGGATGGAGCTGCCTCAGAAACAGTCTTTAATTAATGGGCCACCCAAGTCAGGCCCATAGGTTCTCAGGGTCACTGGCAGAGCCAAAGGGGGAAAGGCAGATATCCATGTACGTGCATGGGTGTGAATGTGACAGACCCCTTAACCCCTGTGTTTTCCAGCCCCAGAACCTTCAAGTAAAAGACTAGGCAGGAGCCCAGGAAAGGAACACTTGCCAGTACTTAGTGACCCCCGTGGCCTTCCCACCGCACCCTCCCTCCCTGCAGGAGCCCCCACCTGTGGTTGAGGATGTAGGTGATGATGGTGGAGAAGAGGCAGAGCAGCAGCAGGGCTGTGCAGGGGTACACGACGGGGTGCAGCCCTGCCCCTGGGCCCCCCACCTCCCGGGGGAAGGCACTCAGCTCCTGGGAGGGCAGGGGAGAGGAGATGAGTATTAGGAAGCCCAGGGTAGAGAGGCCGCCCCGTGGAGTCCTGGCCAGTCCCCCAGGCCAGTTTCCCTCTTCCCAAGCCCAGTCAGCTTTGGGCCTCAGGCCATCCAGGCGGCAAAGATGTAAGCACCCCAACATCTACTCTTAGGAAGGAAAGTCAGTCTCAGTAGTGTTAATGACCTGCGTTTCTGGGACTTTTCAGGTTCCCAGCCTACAAATCAGTGTTGAGGAAGGAGGGGGAAGGTTCTGTGGTAGAGCTGCATGCCCGCTCGGCATCTGGGGAGGCGGGCTGTGAGCTGTGCCGGGGGTGAGGGAGCTGGACAGGGCTGAGCGGGGAGGGGGACTAGAAAGAAGAAAGGATCTCAGATTTTTTTTTTCACTTTAACCATCTGGGTGTCGGAGAGGACAGGCTGTGAAGACCAGGCTGGGGGGTTCCTGGTCCCTCTCTCTCCATGTCGGGATGTGGGAGTGGAGGCAGGACCTCCCTGTCTCCTGAAAGGTGAACAGGTGTGGGGAAGACCAGAGGGTTATTTCCCCGTGAGTCCTGACTGCCCCGAGGCCCATTTCTCTGTGGCCTCAGTGATCAGAGTGCCCCCGGCCCCCACTACACTCACCATGAGCACAGCCACATTGCCCAGGTGCTGGCAGTGCAGGGAGCTGACGTTGGGCTGGCTGGAGCGGAGCTGGCAGCCCTCAGAGCTCCAGCCTCCGGGTCCCCCCGGCCCCTCCTGGCTCCACCAAGCTGCCACAGGCTCAGCGCCCTCAGCCCAGTGCCTCAGGGAAACGGCCACCGGCTCTGTCAGGTTTCCCACACCACAGCCACCTGTGGGGGAGGGAGGGGTCCGCTCAGGGGCACACAGGCCCGGGAGGCAGGAGGCGGGCTCATGCACTGAACACTGATGCCTGCTCTAGGCTTGGGAGATATATGCCAGATGCAGGCCTGCCCCCCAGGTCCTTGCCTAACTGGGGAGACACAAGGATGAGTCAAAATCAAAAGTGCCGGGAGGTGGCCCACCCTAAGTGACAAGTGAGTGGTGGCAACATGCCCAGGAAGGGAGGACTCTGGGGCTGTGGTCGGTCGGGGACAAGACGGAGGAAGATTTGTGGTGGAGGATTTGTGCCTACAGCCCTTTTGAAATCTGGCAAATCTGGGATATGAAATCCAGTGTCTTCTGAGCCTTTTCTCCACCAATACCTTCCTTTAAAGGATGTCTCTGCCCCACATCATCCTTCAAAATGGTGCGGGGCTACCATCCTCATCGCCTCCACCAGGGTGTCGAGAGTGCAGGCGAGGTAAGGGCAGGACAGGGGCACAGGGCACACAGTGGGAGGGAACCCCGGGCGGTGCGATGGTGGGTAAGTGGGGGTTTCAAGCCCTTACTGGTTCCTGCAAAGATGACCGGGGTGGCCACACCACGCCTCTTGCCAGGCCCGGCGGCTCCAGGGCGGGAAGCATTGCCATGGCTGCGGAAGAGGCGGCCGTTTCGGAAGACAAGCAGCTGCAGGGTGCAGTCTGGGGGTGCTGGGGGGGCCAGGGCAGCCGGAAGGGATGAGAACAGACTGGGCGGCAGCTGAATGGAGGCCAGGGCCACGCTGTTCTGGGGGGGACACAGGAGTTCCTCAGAGACATCTGGGGTCCCCTGGGGCACTGGTGTCCTCCAGCCCCTCCTCCCACCTCTCCTGGCCCCCCTTTCTGAGCCCTGCTTCCCCTCACACCGCCCCCCCCCGCCCCTAGGCACCTGCATCTGATGCCTGCATCAGCAGCCTCCCTGCCCCGGTGCCCACCTTGATATGGAAGGACGACAGAGAAACATTGGGCCTCCCGGTGGTGCAGCGGAAGCGGAGCTGCTGGTCAGTCAGGGGCTCTGGCTCAGGCGAGGGATGCTGGCTGGAGCCTGCAGGCCGGGCGCCGAGCACTCCTGCCTCCCTCCTCTGGAAGGCTGTGCACGTCAGGCCCACGTAGCTGTGCGGCTTGATGAGGTAGGCCTCCAGTGCCACATTCCTCGAATTCTGGGGACAGGGACCTGGTCACCCCTCTCTCGGCCTTCTCTTGCCCGAGACCACAGATCTGCTCAGGCCGACGCCCTCCCCTTGCTTCCTCTCTGTCTCTCAAGCCAGGCAGTCTGCGGTGGTCTCCCCAAGCCTGGCCACAGCACCTTCTTCCCACTCTGCAGTCCCGTCCTCCCACCCACTCACACCCACCTTGTATCCGGCTCACCTCTTAACCTGTCCTAGCTCTGCCCCAACTGGGCCGGAGGGCAGGGTCCACGTCCCACCTCCTCGTGTCTCCCAAACTGCCCAGCACAACCTCACATGTGCGGAAGATGCTATGCCCGGCTCTGCTCAGGCCCACCATTGAAAATACCCCTCTTCCCAGGGAACAGAAGTCTCCGTCACCCCTCACTCCCTCCTGGTACTGTTGCCCTGCTCCCAAGCCTTCCTCCTGTCTCTCCTCCTCCTCCCCTTCCTCCTGTGCATTCCCTGCCCACCCGTAAGGCCATGCATAACTGGTGTCACTGGCCTCCCTCTCCCTTGCACTGCCCCTGATGACTCGGGATTTGATTGTGCACAACTGTGTTCAGTGTTCTTGCTCAGTGGGCGCACAGCAGGTGCACATTTGGAGGACTTGCTCCCGGATAATGAGGGCTGGTCCCAGTTGCTTCTAAGGTCCCTCCCTGTGCCAGACCCCTGAGGAGGGTCCACCCAGCTGACCCACAGTACCACAGAGATGTGCTGGGCGTGGGGGCTCAGGGCAGCCCCCCCGATGCGCTCCAGGGCACCCACGATGCCGCTGCAGGCCTTGTCCTCGCGCTGGGCCAGCCACAGCAGGTGCTCGTCCACCAGCATTAGGTTGCTGGCCATGTCCACCATCACCTCTACCAGCTGGGCGGGGAGGGCACAGGGAGTCACTGAGGGCTGGGACCCAGGGCCAGGGTGCCAGAGGCTTGAGCAGATGGGGGGCGGGGGGTTTCCACAGGCTGGACTGAATCTCACCTCTTTGATCTGGTCGACATAACCCAGAAACTTCTGGATCATCTGAGCCACATATACTACATCCATCATGTCAGAGAAGCTGGCAGCCTCGGCCGTGTACACTCGCAGCTGGTGGGCCAGGGTCAGCGCGTTGGAAGCGTTGATGGGCATCTAGGGTGTGGGGAAGAAAGGGCATCGTCCAGTCTTGCTCTTTTTACCCTAGAACGGCCCCGGGGGCCCCTTCCTCTGTGCTAATGCTCAGGGTGACAGGGCCGCGGAGTGGGGTCTAGTCCAGGTGGGATGTAAGGAGCATGTAAGGAGCGAGCTCTCCTTGACTCAAGGCCACCCACTGCTCTTGCCACCGGCCTAAGGACAATGGGACGACATCACGCTGTCCTTGTTTTCCCCCTTAAGGCTGCCCTTGCTGTGCTGGGGGACAGATGCTTGAGAGGGGCTCACATGTCCCTAGTGTGGCCCTGGGAGTTCTGAATCCCCTGGCAGAGGGGCTAGAGGAGGGAGCACCACACGATGTGCCGGCCCCCTGACCCCTGGCTACATCCTGAGGAGGGTGGAGCAGCCACGAGGGTGGCCTCCCCGGACCCCGTGGGCCCAGCAGTCTTCTCTCCTTCCCATTCCCCACGCCCCCAGCTCCCCTCCTCTCCCGGCCTCACCAGCACGAAGGTGTAGAGCACACGGGTGATGTCGTTGGTGTACAGACAGTGGGAGTAGTCCCCCGGCTCCCAGCGGCCAGCACGGTCACAGCGGCGGGAGGCCCGGGTACCAGGGGCGCCCCCGCTCAGGGGCACCGAGGTGAAGGGGTACTGCAGGCAGGACTGGTAGGCTGTGATGCCAGCCAGAGTTCGAGGCCACCTGGGGACAGAGATGGGAAGTTTCCGATTACCCAGGCTCCTCAGGGCGAGGGTCCCTCCCCTGCCCTTAGAACTGTGAGGCCAGACCCCTTGGGACCTGGGGGAGGGGTCCAGAAGACTGTCTTCGGACTGGCAATCAAGGGCTTCCCAAGTTCCACCTTCTTTCTAAGGCTGCGTTTGTTGAGACAGGGCTGGCACTGGTGTTGGAGGGGCTGGACTTGGAGTCCTGAGTTCAAGTCACTTATCCTTTCTGGGCTTTAGTATTCTCAGCTGTACGATGGGGAGATCACCTGCCCTGCCTCACTGAAGGGGCCACTGGGATATTAAAATGTGATATTCGTAGTGGGAAAACTTTGTAAAATATTCGTGTAAGGAAGCAAAAAACAAAAACAAAAACAAAAACCCTTTGTTGTGCACAGTACATCTCGGAGGATGGTTTTATACAAAAAGATATGGTCTCTAAATACAACAGTGGGACTTAGAGTTGAGTGACAGAAGGAGGTGTTTTCTCCACCTTAGAGCAGTCAGGGAGAAGGGTCACCTGCGGTCCCAGAGGCAGGAGAAGGGGGTGAGGGGGGTTCTCGAACCTGAAGTCCCCGCGGTTATTGGCGACGCGCTCAGCAGGGCAGTAGGAGGCCGAGGTCTCCAGCACCACAATCTCCACCTTCTTGCTGGCGTTTCCCTGGACCGTGGACACCGAGCACTCCCATTCGCCTGAGGCCCACACGCCGATGTGAGACAGGGTCAGCTCACTGCGGGCGGGCGGAGGGCTGGCTGGAGGCGCTCCCAGCGCCCACGCCGCCCTCCCGGAGCACCCAGGCACAGCCCTGAGGTGCACAGGGCACCAGCTTCAGGCTCTTTTTCTTTAATCCAGCCAGGGATAGAAGTACCTACCCCTTTAAGTCTGACTGGCCTTATGATAGTGTTTTTCTGAGCTTCAATTTCCCCATCTCTATCAGGAAGATAAATAATACCTCTTGCAAGACTTTTGGAGCGATCAGGTCCCATGATCTAGGTGAGAGCCGCTCTAGCATTGGAAAGGCACTGAAGACGTGGCCTTGCAATCATTTTTTTCTATCAAGCATTTAATTTTGATCCTTTTTCCAGACCGTTTATGACTTAGTCCTGGGTCCCCATAAACACACGCACACATTTTTCCAGGAACCAGCTCCTTGGGGCAGGGGGTGAGGGGTGCCGTGGGCTGAGAAGGGGCCGCAGGGCCTGTACCTGGTGATGAAGGTGCAATCGTGGATGAGGCTGGCTGCCAGGAGGATGCCTGCCTGTTCGTCACCCTCCACGGGGGCCCGGTTGTGGTACCAGCGGATGTGGGTGTCGTTGCCCAGGTAGCTGGCAGAGCACTGGAAGGGCAGCCGGTCGCCCTGGAACACCACTTGGCGGAGGGATGGGATGAGGTGGTGTGTGTGCAGCTCCAGGGCCCCCTCTGTGGGAGGGGACACCAGCAGTGAGGCCCGAGTGTGCCGGCAGGGGGCCCCAGTAGGGGCAGGGCCAGGCCCCTCTGTCAGGAGCCCGCTCCGGCTGGGAATGAGAAGGGGGCAGGAGAGTCTCCAGAGATAAGAGAACGGGAGAAGAGCAGGCGGGCTGTGGACGAATAAAAGAGCCCCCTTTCACAGCACACTTGTCACCCCAAGAGGTGGGACCAGATGAAAACATAAACAGACAGCAGCCCCAAAGGAAGTTCAGAAAAGTTGATGGCGGACTGGCCCCCAGTGGGATCCGAGGGAGAGGATGCCCTGGAGACCAAGACCACCGCACCACGACTCTGCAGACACAGGGAGCCGTGAGCCAGCATGGCCCTTCAGGAAGGAGCCTAGGACCTGAGGCCTGCGGTGGGGGTTCTGCTCACCACATCGCAGCTGGGCCTCCTGGAGGCTGCGCAGGGCCTGGGCATGTAGGGCGCTGGGGTAGGCACAGAGCGTGCGCTCCGACAGCTGCAGGGAGCGATTCCGGGCCCAGGGCAGCAGCCAGCGCAGGTGGCAGTCACACGTCAGGAACTCGGTGCCGAAGTCCCTGCAGAGCGGGTGGAGGGGCCTCAGGGTAAAGCAGAGGGAGTGGGGGCTTATGGGGGTGAGGATGGAGCCCCAGGGAGGGACTGAGGCTGGAGGGGGCCGGGGAGGGCAGAGGTTTGTGTGTGTGTGTGTGTGTGTCTGTGCGCAGACACACACACACACACCACCTCCACACCACCCCTGCACAAGAAGGTGCGCATGGTGGAGCTGCAGCCATTGTCGGTACTGCCTCCTCAGAGGCTGCCCACATGGTCACGGTGCTTATGTGTCTCCCTCCCGGGCAGAGGAAGGAAGCAAAGGCCTGTGTCCTGGGGCTGGGGAAGGATACTCACACCACGTTAAGGGCTGGCAGTTCATCAAAGACCCCAGGTTGCAGGCTGGAGAAGATGTTTCCAGATATGTTTCTGCAGGGGGCAGGGAGCAGGAGACGAGGTCTCAGGCTCTTCTGGGCCCGAGGAGGGAGGGGTGAGGGGAGAGATCACAGGCTCCCGTGAGGGTGTCGGGGAGCCTTCCCTCTGCCCACCCCTCCACCGCCCCTCACTCACAGCCGGAGAAGCCGGGGGAGGCCTTGGAAGGTCTCAGAAGTGAGACAGCCAATCCGGTTGTTGGAGAGATCTCTGGGGAGACACACACAACCTCAGCAAGTCGGCCACGTGGCAGCACACGGATCTACTTGTGAGGGACACACACATTTTAAAAAGTGTGCTGGGGCTTGTGTGGGGAGTGGAGAAAAAAGGAGATGGGACCGGGGTTCTGAATGTCTGCTGGTCTGTCCCCAGCCCATGTGCTGTGGAGGGGGCAGTGAGGGAGGCCGAGAAGGGGGACAGTGGGCCCATGGGACTTTCTCAGGGATGAGAAGGGCCGGGGGCGGGGGTGGGACAGGCCACTCACAAGCGCTTCAGCTCCCCCAGACCCAGGAAGGCGCCGGGCTGCACTGTGCTGATGATGTTGTTCCTCAGGTCCCTGTGGGAGGCAAGTGGGGTCCTCTCACTTCTCCTGCTCACTCAGGGGGGCCACATGGCTCCCCTGGGGGTGGGCAGCCTCCCTGCCTCCAGAAGTGCTGGGTTCTTGGTTTCCCTCTCGATCCCTGCTCTCCTCAGTGCTGGCTGGGAGGTTGGTGAAGGACCCAGCCCCTCAGATGGGTCCCCTCAGCCTCCCTGGCTACCGTAAGGGGTACTGGTCACACGCATCGGGGAGGATGCAGAGGCCAAGAGATGGGTGGGATGAGGAGGTGGAACACGGTGGAAACAGAGGAGGCCTCGGTTCCCACGTGCTTTACCTCTGAGCTGCCCTGAGTTTCTCGGTCTCTCAAGGCTGCTGTGGGAGTCATTGACAAGGGGTGTTCCGGTCTTTTGTAAATTGCTACATGAAGGTAAAGGGACAGGTACTTTCATCACCAGCCTGCAGATCTCTCCGTCTGGCAGGTGAGGAAAAGGTCACAGGACTGCTTGGTGACCACATGGATGCTGACCCAAGTCTCTGACTCCAGGCAGGGCAGTTCATCCCCAGGCTGGCCCCTCAGTCCTCAGATGAGGAAGCTGAGGCCAAAGGGGCGAAGGCTTGTTTGTGGTCACCTGCTGCATTCCCCCAGGTCTCCTAGGACCCACAGTGAGGAGAGAAGGCGACAGGGGAACAGGGGAAGTGTCACCTCAGGCTCAGCTCCAGCAAGTCACAGACTGGACGGAAGAGGGTGGTCCTCCCCTTCCCCCGGGCTCCACAGGGCCGAGGGTCACCCACCAGGAGGCGCAGACTGCAGGTGAATCGTCAGTCACTTCTGTCCCAGGGTCCAGTGGCTCCAACTCAACCTCCCCTTTGTCACGTCCCCCAGGGGCAGTAGAGGCAGGGCTGAAGGGACACTTTCTGCCCACAGGGGACTGGCCAGTGCCCCCCTGGCCCCAGCCCCCCACCAACCCCGTTAGCCCTCTGGGACCACTGAGGTCCAAGGTGAGGGTTGGCCCCCTGGCCTGCCTCAGCACTCCATCCTCTGCATGGGCACAGCCACAGGGAGAGGTGCCTAGATGACCAGCCACTCGCCCACCTACCCAAGGGCCACCTGGGTCTTTCCTACCCAAATCAGAACAGGCCCACAGAGACCTTACCAGGAGGCCTCACTGCCTGCCAGCCTCCCCTCCTGGCACCTGGCAGGGGGCTATAGCCTCCCAGCTTGCTCCTGGCTTTCTGACATCCTCCCGGCCCCACCCAAGGACCAGGAGGGCAAGGACAGGGGATTCCTAGAATAAGCAACTTAGGTTGGCCACTGGAGTCAACCTGCTTTCCAAGGCCCTGCCACCCCCAGTCCAGACTGAGGCAGGGGCTCTTGGCTCTGCCTGTCAAAGCTCAGGGGCACCTCTGGGTTATGGGCAGGAGGGGGTTAACCGAGTTGGCTCCCTGCTGGGGGAGAGGAAATGGGTGTCCAGGATGGGGAGGTGCCGTCCCACCAGGGGGCCTGTTTTCACACAGGCAGTCCCAGCTGGGGACGTAAACACCCCCAGAGAGAGACAGAAACAGAACCATAGAGACAGAGACAGAGAGAAATGAAATGGATCCCCTGCTGATCCCTGCCACAGCCCATGGGTCCTCATACCTCAGCCCCCTCTCCACAACCCTGTCCCCCCTTGAGAAAGAAGAGAAAGCCACCAGAAGGGCCCGGCTTCCTGGAGGCGGGATGACTTCCACAGCCAGCGTGCTGGGAGGCGGCCAGTGCTGGGTGCAGACAGGGAACATTCGAGAACACAGCCCCTAGAACGCTCATGCAGGGTGGAGGCTGGAGACAGCGGACTAAGCGCCCTTCCTGCCGGTCACCCCCCTTCTTGCTGCCCAGACCCCCGCCCTCACAGCCCCGTCCTCCAATGCTGCTCCAGCCTGTGCCCCCCGGCCCCTGTTGGGGTCTGGCCATTCTCAGGGCTCTGCCTCCCACCCCGTGCGGGGGACGGGCAGAGGGAAACACATTCCTCATTGTGTCACTTCCCTTCATGGGCTGCCAAGGGGCCCAGGCCACAGCCCCCCGCCCCTTCCCTCTCCGCTTACTGTGTTTATTCTCATTTCCTCCCCAGCCCCCCTCCAGAACCCCCACCCGGCTGCCCCACTGATGCTCTGCAGATGGGAGCAAGGCAGCCCGCTTGGGCCCAGCCCCTTCCTGCCCTGGGTTTCCTGCAGCCTGTGGCCAGGCTGGGGCCTTCTGAGACGGGAGCTTCCAGCAAGTGTCAGTGGTTCTGACCCCTGGCCTCATGCCCTCAGAGTGGCTTCCAGGGTGACCAAAGCAGCCCTTGGACAGAGTACCCTCAGAGTTGGCCTGCTGGCCCTGACCAACCAGTCCTGGGTCCTCTCCCAAGGGGGCACAGGACAGGGGCGGCTCCCTGAGCTGAGCTGATAGCCTGATGGGGTTTGGGGTCTGGCCCCTGGGCAGCTGAGGCAGGGAATGCAGCTCTGGGGCCATGCTCCCCTGGCAGTAGGAGGAAATGCTACTATAGAGCTCAGATTCTGGGGGGACCTGCAAGGTGCCTATAGGTTGGTGGCTCTGCACCCTTCTTGGCTGAGAACATCCTTTTGAAAATCTGATGATGGCTGTGGATTCCCGCCCCAGAAGAATGCACTACCCTCAACATTGTGCACATGATTTTGTTAGGTAGTCTAGATAGAAATGAGCACTGGGCAGGGGGAGAGGAAGAGGAAAGGATCAACCCACAAAACGGCAGTGTGTCTGCATTCAGGGACAGGGACTCCAGACATTTTTACTTTCTCTAAAAGAGGGCCAGTAAAAGAAGCCAGTTAAAACCAAAGCGCTGCAGCTGCGCAGGGGAGGGGGACCTGGTATAATTTGACCCAATGAACCTGCCCAAAAGGGGATGGGCGGGCCAGAGCGCAGGGAACCTGAGTTGTCAATCAATCAATCAATCAATCATGAAACAGGATATAAAAACAGGTAAAACAAAGCGCCATTTTTCGTCTCTTGGGTTGGCCCGCTCCCAGGTCTTGGGAGTATACTGTCTTTTACTGTCTTCCTACTTCACTAATAAAAATTTCGCTTATATCACGCTTTCTGTCTCTTGTTAGAAATTCTTTTTTTTCGGGTGACTAAGAACTGAGGTAATTCTTATTTCCCTTTTTCCGGTAACAATTTCAGGGGCTTGTGGAACCAAGGTGACGAACCCCTGCTCTAGACTTTCTAATCGGATCCCTTCATTTCTTGGGCAAGGTCACGAGCATACACAGATGTTTCTGTGATGTGGAGTCTCCCGCCCCCCGTCAGCTTCCACAGAGCCCTGGTCTTGGAAGCTGGAGAAAGTGCAGCCTATGGGTGGAGCCTCCCTCTCTACCCACCTTGCCCAACCTAGACGGGCCAGACCCCAGACACACCCCTTTCCTTGTGTCTATGTCCACATGAGGAGAAGGACACCTTATGGCAGAAGCTGGGGGCGGGGTGTTCCTGGGAGCAAATCTTGTCCTATGCCCTTCATGGGAAAGAGAAGAGCTCAGGAAGCTGAGTATGTAAGAGTGAGTGTGTGAGCCCAAGCAATAAAAGAGCAGATTGATAAGCTGGACTTAATAAAAAGTGAAAGCTTTTGCTCTTTAAAGGATATCATTAAAAAATGAAAGACAGCCCACGGGATGAGAGAAAATGTCTGGGGATAAGGGGCTTCTATGCAGAAGACATAAAGAACGCTTGTAACTTAATAATAAAAAGGCAAATAACCCAGCTGAAAAAAAAGTGGGCAAAGGATTTGAATAGACATTTCTTCAAAGAGGATATACAAATGACCAATTAATGCGTGAGAAGGCGCTCAATGCTGTTAGGGAAATGCAGATCTGACCCACAGTGAGATTCCACTGCACATCTATTAAGGTGGCTAGAATTAAAAAAACAGAGATTGGAATCCTTATGCATTGTTGGTGGGAGTGTAAAATGGTGCAGCCTCTTTGGAAAACAGCTGGGCAGTTAAAGTGACCGTATGACTGAGTAATTCCACTCCTCGTATATATCCAAGAGAAGTGAACATACATGCACACAAGAACATATACAGGAATGTTCATAGCAGCATTATTCATAAGCCAAGAAGTGGAGACACCCCAAATGTCCATCAACTAAGGAATGAATAAACAAAATGCGGTATCTTCGTACAATGGAAAACTATTTGGCCATAATAAGCAGTGACGTGTTGATACTTGCTATAATATGGATGAACCTTGAAAATATAACGCTCCATGAAAGAATCCAGTTACAAAAGATTATATAGTGTATGATCCCATTTCTATGAACTGTCCAGAATAGGCAAGTCTATTGAGACAAGATAGAGTAGTGGTTGTTTAGGACTGGGAAACGGGGTGGAGGAATGGGGAGTGATTGCTAATGATTCAAAGCTTTAGGGGATGATGAAAATGTTCTAAAATTAGATGATGATGATGATTGCACAACTGTGTAAATATACTCCAAGTCCTGGGATCATATGCTTTAATCGCATGAACTTTATGGTATGTAAATTATGTCTCAAGAAAGCTGTTAAGAGTGTCTGAGTTTGTATGATGGTGTGTGTGTGTGTGTGTGCGCGCGCATGCATGTACCCACATTTTGGACAGGGTGGGGCTCCCTTTGGCCCCAACAGACCTCCCTGCTTGTGGGTTTGAAAACCAAATTATAGGTTTGGAGGCCACAAAGCCGCTCTCCGGGGCCCTCCAGGACTTCCAGGGTTCATTAGAAAGCTGGGGGTGGGGTGGGGGAGGGCTGGCAGAGGAGAGGGCAGAACACCCCTGCAGGTATGGAGGTTGTCTGTGGGGAGGAGAGGGAGGGAGTTTCTGGTGGCCAGGCCGAAACCCCAGATGGTCTCAGCTTCCCTCCCACCTCCTTGCCCCAGCCCCTCTTGTCTCTGATCTCATCCAATAGGTATTTATTGAGCACATACCCTGTGCCAGGCATGGGGCCTACATCAGCGACCAAGAGGGCTGTCCCCAAACCCTACAGCCTCCCTTCCTGGGCCCTCAGCTGCGCCAGAGCCGGGGCAGCCTCTCGGCTGCGGCTGCATTCCTCTCCTGCGTGAGTGCCGACGGAGGGGGAGGAAGGACAGAGCCCGCTGGCCTTACCCTTGGCTCCGCCCACAGATTAATGGAAACCACCTGGCGGGTGAGCCGCACGCCGCCCCTCCAGGCCCCCCCATCGTTCCCGTGAGCATCTGCGTCTAATGAGCGCCCCAGCATCGCTGCATACCAGCCCCCGGGGCTCATTAATCTCATTAGGCAATGACAAATCATCCTGGGGCTGCCCAGGCTCCCCGCCCCAGACCCTTTCTCCCAGGCGTGCACAGGCCTTGAGGGGCGTGTGTCCACACAGACCCACACACAGGCGTGCACGCCCAGTCCCCTGCTCCCTGGGCCTCTCCTGGGGGCTGTCTGCCGTGGGGCCGGCTCGGTCCCGGGTCTGGGGGCTTCTCGCTGTGACTGGAGCATCCAGAGCCTAGGAAAGTCTTCTGGTGGCCTGCTCCCTGCTGAATGTGGGGGATCTGGGCAGAGATGCGAAGGACCAAAGGAATCCCCGAGTGTACACCTCAACCCCATGACTGCCCCCCCAAGGGCTGGGGGCTCTGGACAAGTCTAAGTGGTGAGGGGCAGCCAGTATGACAGCTTGCCACTTGGAACTTTCTGAGTAAAAGGGGACAGCCGTGTACTGAGAGGCGAGCTGTCCCCGGCCCTCTTCCCGGGTGATCTGCCAGGTTGCTGCGCCCTGCCCCATGGGCCAGGTGAGAAGTCTGGGGCTTGAACAGGCACCCAGAAGGCAAATGACTGAGGTGGCATTCAATCCCAGCCTCTTTTTGCTCCAGGGAGGAGTTTCATCACCTCCCCCTCCACCCAAAAAGTCTTTCCTCTGGGCAACATGAGGCCAGTCCATGCAGAGGGCAGCAGGTCACAAAGAAGAGGGCTTGGAGACAGGGCTTCACATGTCTGGGCCCTTCTGTACACTCCTGGGCTGGCCATGAGCTCTGCTGGACTGTTTCATGTCCTCTTGTCCAGCCTGCCTGGCTGACAAAGGTATGTCCTCCTATCCCACCCCCACTGCTCTGGAGCACGGATCCTCCCACGGGATCTTCTCAGGCACATCCCCTCCTCGCCCTCTCTGTGTCCCCTCTCCAGCCTCAGGGCCCTGCGCTGCCAAACGGGGTCCATGCAGATCTGCTCCCCCCACACTTAGACCAGACCCGTTTGCAGAGGCCAAAGGGGTGCTCAGCACGGGCTGGCAGACTCCAGTCTGGAGCAGCCCAGACCTACTGTTTCAGTTCTCAGACAGGCCTCAATCCTCCCACAGGACTTGCTGCATGGACTGTGGGATGTGAGACTGCCATGGGTTCAGCTGCCCTGGCCTGGACAGTAGAGCCCGACAGGACAGAGAGATCAGTGTTTCCTGGCACCAACTGCATGCCAGGCCACGGCGTCTCATTTGTGATGAATGGGCCCACAGTGCAGGGGTCATCTGGTCCACTGGTTCCCAACCCCAGTGACCATGAGAATCGCCCTGCATACCTTGTTAACAATTCCCAGGCCCCTGCCGACCTGATGAATTAGCATCTCTAGGACCTCTCCCTAGCCCTGGGGTAGCGGGTAGGGATTGTGATGGTTAATTTCATGTGCCAGACAACAGCACCAAGTGACTTAGTCAAACACTAATCTAGGTGCTGCTCTGTAGGTATTTAGTAGATGTGATAAACATCTACAATCAGTTGACTTTAACTAAAGGAGCTGACTTTGCTAATATGGGTGGGCCTCATCCAATCAGTTGAAGGCCCTAAGAGAAAACGCTGATTTTTCCCAGAGAAGTTCTGCCTGAAGACTGTAGCTTCAGTTCCTGCCTGACTTTCCAGCCTGCTGGCTGGCCCTGCAGATTTTGGATTTGCCAGCTCCCACAATCACATGAACCATTTCCTTAAAATAAATTTCTTTATAAAGAAAGAAAAGAATTTCTTCGTATATTTATATAAGGACATACACACATACACACACACACACACACATGCGCGCGCGCACACACACACACACACACACACACACATCTCCTATTGGTCCTACCTCTCTGGAGAAGCCTGCCTGATACAGTGGTGACCAGCCAGGCTGGATACCCTGGGGTCCTCCAGCCTCTGCACTACCTCTCCATCCCTGGGAGGCACGGGCACATGCTGAACCTGGCATCCCCTCTGCCCAGAGGCCTCCCCTCCTCTGCAATCCTGGTTGCATCACTGGGTTTTCTGCTCTTTTTCTTCTCCTGCAGGACTGTGGGTCTCTCTCTCTCACACTCACACACGCACACACACACATCCAAGGATCATGGAATTTTAAGTCCATAATGTGCTTTACAAATCACCCTGTCCCCTGACTTTTTACAGATGAAGAAACTGAGGCCCCAAAGTGAGGCATCCCTCTGACTCCATCTCCCATCACCCCCCGTCTTGCCGCCCTTCTTCTGTGCCTCAAACTCACCAGGCAGACTGGCCCCCAGGGTCTTCCCAACGGCTCCCCGTCCTGCCAGGTTCCTCCCTCCCTGGGGCTTGGGCTCTGTCACCTTCAGCGAGGCCTTCCTTAACCTCACTACATAAAGCAGCACCCCCACCCATTGCTCTCTGTCCCCCTTACCCTTCCACTTTGGTTTTCTTTGCAGCATTTATGGTCTGTTGACCTATTATGCATTTATTTGCTATTTTCTGGGTCCCGTCAGTGGAGGGTAAGTTCCACGGGGGCGGGCACTCGCTCTGCCTGTTCACACACACGGAGCTCACACTTGGTCTGCCTGTTCAGCACACATGGAGCTCAGGAAACATCTCTGCAGCACATTACCAGACGATTCCTACCTACCAGGTCAGGGGCTCCAACTCACGACTTTGAACTCTCACTCCAGTGCCCTTTCTAAGCACTTAGTCATTGTTCCCGGCTCGCCTCTCACTTTTCTCTGCTTGCTTCCCATGGTCTGAATGCACCTGCTGGGCGGTGACCCGGGTCCCAGTGCTGCAGACAGAAGTCCGGGTGGGTAGGTTTGCAGGGGTGGGAAGGAAAGGGCCTTCTCCTCATCATCGTGGGAAAATCTACCCTCAAGAGATTGAAGGACGAGGACAAGAGGGCAGAATTAGCAGGTCCCTCGCTGATGAGGTGAAAGGGCAAAGATGGGAAGATGCCTGCGAGGCCTCAAGAGGCTCCCGGCAGCTCTCGCTTGTGCTAAGGTTTCGGGAGACGGACTCTGGCCGGTGACTGGCCCTGGTCGGCTGGGGCAAAGGGCAGCAGGCAGCTGTGGTTTGTCTTTCTCCAAAACATCCCTGGAAGGAGCGTCTGGTTTCCGGCCATTCGGCCCTGTAAGACCAAGCCTGGGCTAAGTGTAGGAATCACAGCTCCCGGATGCTTAGCTGCTCGTGGGAGATAAAATCTTTCCCTATTTCTTGGTACCAAAGGGGCCTTAAATAGCAGCTTGGTGGCAGCCCTTTCTCCCTGTCTGAGCAGACGGGCAGAGGGACCTGGCCGCGGCTGTACATACGCCACGGACAACAAACTGGACGCCTCCCACCCTCAACACGCCCCGATCACACAGAGCCCACTCTGCCTTTCCATCCCAAGTGCGGGTTGGGCCCTTTCCACCCCCACTAACCCAGCCAGGCCATCAAGCTTTCCTCACAGCCCCAGGGGAGGGGGGAGAGGCCTTCCCTTCCCCTGTGAAGTAGGTGTGGTAGAGCCGAACTCATAAGCTTGTTGTCCTGGCTAAAGATCTACACTCCATGTCTGACAGAGTGTGGACAGTGCATCCCTATTGCTCTTGGACGGTCCAGCCTTTGCTGATCCCTCCTTTGGACTTTACGGAAACCCCAACCTGCTTCATTCTAATCCACACGGTGGAGTGTGTGGTCTCACTGACTGCAATTTCTTTGGCTCTTCGAGAGCGCGCTTCTGCCTTGTTCTTTACTATCCTCCATTGCTCTGATCCAAGACTTTTAGGCAAAATGGCACTAGAGGCGGCAGGGCCCTGTTGGAGGCCTTGTGAACACCCAGCAGGGTGGGAGCCCAGGGAGGAGAGAGGGGCTTGGAGGTGGGGGAGAGGGCAAGGATCGGGCTCCAGGAGGGGCAGGAGGCCCAGGTGCTCCACGGAGGAGACAAGACCCAAAGCTTTTGTAACAGGCTGTGGATCTGGGAGCCGCCAGCTGGACCGGGAATTGCAACAAGGGTTTATTCAAACCCCTCATTTGGCACGGACTTGCCCATGACCAGGGCAGGTCCCTAACTCTGAGAAGGAAGTTCTCTCGGGCCAGCAGAGCCCTTGCAGCCCTGAATCCCACGCCAGCCTGCCGGGCCCCACAGGGCAGCCCGAAGATGCTGTTCTGATGCAGCTGTAAACCAGGGCAGTGGTGGGGCGGGGTGGGGGGTGGAGAATCAGATATGATCCACTCTCCCCACCCTCAGCCCAGGGCTCTGGCCCTTTGGAGCTTTGTTTGTTGATTGTGTTTAGGGAAGGAGGAAAGAGGCCTCAGTCCCACTAAATCCTCTCTCTGCCCTTTATGCTGGGCCCCCAGCTGGGAGGGGGAGGCGGCTTCTGGCCAGTTAAGGGGCTCAACCCTCCGAGCTAATTCCTCATTAAAAAGCGTTAATGAGCTTCCCTTAGCCCCATCCCGCCTGGACCAGCGAGGTGTCCCTACTTCTCTCTGCCTTCCCTTGTGAGGGAGCTGGTCGCTCTCTCCCAGACCAGCCCCTCTGCCCTCCTCTTGGTGATCAAGTCTGACTCTGGGCCCTCCTTAGCCAGCAGGCTCTGGGTTGCGGGGAGGGGTGTCCCTCAGCAGCCAATATTCCTCATCCTCCCTGGATCGAACTCTTGCCCATGACCTCTGCCCCAACTTGCCCAAGCACTTACAATTTCTCCAGCAGGGACAGTCCCAGGAAGGATCCATTCCGGAGCCCAGTGATCTTGTTGTTGCTCAAGAGCCTGAAGGAACAGGGAGAACACAGATGGGAGAATGTTGCCTTCTGTATAAGTGGCGCCCCCTGAAGTTGTGCAAAGAACAACCCCACCATCTGCTCCAAGAGATCACAGGGAGGAGCCAGTGAATGTTTGGACAGGCTGGCCGGCTCACTGAGCCCCGGTTCAGGCATTTCACTGCCCTGGGCCTCCCCCCAGCCTGGGTCTGACTCAGGGCTCTGTACGCAGGTGCGCTGAGCAGGTGTGAAGATGAAATGCTCCCTTTGCACCTTGGAACCACGGGGCCGAGCCCACAGCGCCGAGCCCACAGCGCCCCCCTCCTGCCCCCACTACTCTGTTTTGCTCAAGCCGTCAGCCTAGCATCCTGAGGACAGTAGTGGGGAGAATGATCTGAATTGGTCAGGACCCTGGCAGGTGGAACAAGCAGCCCGGCAGGTGTGGGGGCAGGTGTGGGAGCATGTGGGAGGAGCTGCCCTTCCTCGGGGTCTCCAACACTCTGTGAGCTCAAGGACCTCACCAGAAAGGGACCCCCCACCCATAGGCCGCCAGCTCAGAGGGACTGAGTGCCCGGGCCTCTCCAGCCTGGCTGCAGCCTTGACCAGAAACTGATGGAGTCCTGGGCCCCCCCGGGAGAGGGGACGGGAGGAAGCCCAGGCCTCAGCCTCTGCCCACTTGGAGTCCTGTTTATTTATTCATTTGTTTTGGGGGTGCGGAAAGGGGCCCCAAGCTCCTGACTGAACCCCCTCTGCCCACCCATTCAGCCTTTCTCTGCCAGGCTACCTGCTGGGAGGAAAGCGTTCAGACCAGCCAAAGGGCTCATCCCATGAGTTAATTGCTTATTAAAAAGCTTTAATGAGCCTCCCAGCCCAACCTCTTGCCTGCCCCAGGCTGAGGCAAAGGGGTTCCCTTCTTTGCTCTGAGTGGTGGAAAACGGACGGGGAAGGACAGAGGTGCAGGCCTCAGGCCTTCTCTCCGGTGGGCAGCCTCCGGGCTGGACAGGAAGGGAGAGGGCAGGGCTGGGGACAGGGCACGAGAGGGCTTAGCTCAGAGCTCACTGGGAGTGGGGCTGCACATGCCAAGACAGGCAGTGAGAGGACCCCAGACATATGAGGCCCCAGCTCCTCCACGGTCAGGAGGCACATGGAAAATAGACCGTGGCCCGGAAGGAGGCAAGGGTGGAAGGGGCTTTCTGGGTCAGTGGGAAGAGGTAGACCCCTCATCTCTTTCCTCCCGTCTCCCTTCTCCACAGACACCCCTCCTCCCCTTCTGGTCTCCACCTAACCCATCCCTTCAGTAGTGACACTTCCCAGTGAGGACTGAAGGGTGACTGTGTGGAGGAATTCGGGGTGGGTCCAAAGTGCTTCACACACACACACACACACACACACACACACACACACACACAACGTCATCTTGATATTTCAGAAAGTATATCACAGTAGTCGTCACACAAACACTTAGAACTTTCACGAACCTCTGTTCTCATTTTATGGGTTCGGATAGTTTTATTTTGCATTATATAGAGTGGCCAATCATAAATAATCTTGTCAGTTCTTAGGGCGCCGAACAGTCTCATCCAGGCCCTGGTGGCGCTGGGGTGGCCCCCTCGGTGCTGACAGCCTCTGGATGGTGAGACTTTTAAGTCAAAGCCGGCCCAGCTCATCTGCAGCTCATGCCCTCACACATCCTCAGAGTCTGAGGTTCAGAAGTTGCATTAAATGTCAGCGAGGCATGAGGACCTCTTAGTATCCTTAGGCATGTTGGGGCGGGTCCTGAAATGTCAGGAAGAAGGGTGGGGAAGAGGCATCTGTTTCAGCCTCCCCCAACCCCCAGGGTTTCCCCCAGGGGCTGCCCCTCCCTGGGTCCTGGGGAGGAAAAAAGATGAGGGCACAGGGGAGAGGTAAGTGGTATGGAAGGACAGAGGAATGGGAGGCCAGATTATCACAAATCCCCGTGCATGAAGGGGAACCCCGAGAACATTCTCAAACTTGAGGAGAGTATGGACTGTTAAAGGGAGGGGAAAAGGTTCTTATTTCCTGCCAATATCATCTGAGGATTCTAGTTTGAGAAACGCTGACTTTAGAAAGGAGAACCTTACACTTTGAAAATACCTTAGAACAAAAAGTTATCTCAAAATCATCTGCCAAAGACTTTTCTTTAAAGATCATTGAATTGAAAACAGAAAATTTAAAAAATTCTCCAACTGCCTGATCCCCAAGATTACATCCAGGGATCCTAGTTGGAGAACCCTGTCCAGACTAGTCCAGAGGTGGTGCGGGGTCAGGGGGATAGGTACCCCACATTCTCCAGACTCTTTGGCCTTTAACCTTTGAACACATTTCACACCCCCCAAATTCTTTCACCCAGCACCAGCCAACAGAAGTACAATGTGAGATGCATATGGAATTTAGAATGTTCTAGTAGCCACATTTTGTAAAAAGTTTAAAAATTAAATTAATTTTAATAATATGTTTTGTGTAGCCCAATGTATCCAAAATGTTATCATTTCAACATGTAATCGATATAGAAAGTTATCAGTGAGATATTTTCCTTTTTTGGGGAAATATCAGTATCTGGTGTGGATTCTCAATCCAGCACATTTCAATTCAGACCAGCCACACTGCAAGTACTCAGGAGCCACAAGGGGCTGGTGGCTTTAACCCTTATCCCTGATCAGTCTCCTTGTAGCCAGCACCGACCCAGGAGGAAGTCTGGGCTGCCGGAGAGATACTGAGGCAACCAGGGTGGTGCGTGTGCATGTACGCGTGGGAGCAGAGTAAAGGATGGGGACAAGCCCCCAGGGCAAGTGGGGACCAGCCTCTGGTCCAGAACAACTCATCTTCCGGCTCCCACCCCAGGGCCCAAGCTCTCTAAGGCAGCCTCTGTTGGGCTGGGGAGGAGAGGGCACAGCGGGGCGGGGGTGGGGGTCAGCAGCAGCCCATGTTTCCGGCTTTGCTAGCCCAGTGCAACCTCCAGCCTGGAAAACCTTGAAATGAGGGCTTTTTTTCCTCATGGCTGAGAAGCTGTTCCCGACCCCCCACCCTCTAAGCTACTCACAGAAGCAGGGGCAGCCAGGCAGACAGCGCTGCATCCTTCTCCTCCAATGACCCCCTTCTTGCCATGTTTCCAGCTCTCGGACAGACTTCAGCAGGTGTCGGTATGGTTTAAGTCCTCAAACACCCAGAATTGGGCCTTTTGGCCTTAATAAGCTAGACTGGGCTGAGCTGGTTTTACTTCAGACCCAGATTATCGGCAGAATGGCCTCACTGGTGCCCAATAGCTTCATTCTCTGGAGGTGCCCCTTGTAGGTTTGGTCAGGGAGAGGGGTACTGACTTGGGACAGAGAATATTTGGGGGTATGCAGGGAGCTGGCAGTTACGGGGCTGCTAATGGGGTAAATGAAATACACACACGCACATGCACGCACACCTACACGCACATACACACACATGCGCACAGCCTCATCCAGTAGGAAGAAAAGTGTTCCCACCACACTAGGCTGTCTTGGGAGGAAAACAGGCAGGGCGGCCACACGCTTCTGTCCAGAGTTTCAGACACGACGAGTCTTTACCCCATCCCGACGCTCCCACCCAACCCGGACAGGCTCAGCCTCCCTGGCCCCCCACCACCCCGCACCAGCACAGGGAGCCTGCCAGGTACATCGCCTTCCCAACCATGCCTCTCAGGCCCCAGGCTCGCCCAGCCCGGCAGCGGCAGCCTCAGCCTCTTCCTCCCGCCCTCCCCCCGCACCCGCAGTCTGCTACCCTAACATCACGTTTTCACAGGAAGGGGGGCCAGTCCCTGGGGTGCCCTGTTCTCTACCCTAGAATCTGAAATCCGGCCAAGGAGAGGGGGCACACTGAGTCCATTTCAGAACTCTCTCCCGGCTAGGGTCCTATTTTAGGGAAGAGAAGCCAGCAGAGTTACCGCTAATGAGGCTGGAGGCCAAGGGAGTGAGTGGCTGGCATCTGCAGAGGCCTTGTGGCCTCTGGGCAGCCACAGGGACTCACCAGGTCCCAGCCCAACATCAAAGATGACCCTGGAGGGGTCATGTGGGCACTGCTTCGTGGGGTGTGGGGCCAGCACAGGCCTGAACCAAAGGTTCTCACATGTGCAGGAAGAGTCATGTATGTCATCCCCCCAGCCTCCCCCGCCGCAACACACAGATGCAAGGATCACAGGCCTGGACTCTGGGGCTCGGTGCTCTCCAGGGAGCCTGAGACTGGAATCCAGCCATCGCCAAGGACCTCTGTGCTGGGAAGGCTCCGTCTCCAACACCTGCAGCTGGTACCCTAACAGTGTCTTCAGGGGACCCTCAGTGGGGGGCAGAGGGTGGTCTGCTTGCTGACACCAAAAAGGCCTCAGTCCCATCACCAGCTGCACCTTAAGGTGAAACAACATTCCAGCATTTCCCCTCACCCCCGCCGGCACAGCACCCAGGGCCCACGAGGACATCTGAAACCTAAAAAAAAAAGTCACTCCTGAAATATAAATGCTACAAAATTAAATTAATGAATGCTTAACGATATAACTACCAAATGTCACGTTATACCAATTGGCAATACTTGGTTCTGTTTTGGGTACATTTTAGCACGGCTGATACAATGATGGGGCCTCCAAACAGGAGACCGCCTCTAGTCCACGGGCCCTGCTGTGACCCACCTCAGGCTAAAGGCTGCCCAACGACTACTGAGTCCGACTGCAGGGGACAGAAATGCTGGAGGGGACGCACAGTACGCCAGCACCTCCGGCCAGCTCTCCCTTGGCTGGAAGTCTGTCCAGGCGACCCTGGACAGCTACTGGTTAGGCAGACACCCAGGTAGGGCCTCCCTTCCCCAGGCTTTAGAGGGCCATGTCCTGAGATGGCCTCTGACCTTGGCCTCGAAGCCAGCAGTCCAGGCAGGGCCTGAGGTGAAGGTCAAGAGGGACACTGTCTTGCAACGGCTCCTACACATGGGCCTTCCTGCCTCCTTGTCTCGAACCTACTCTCTGTGCAACAGCACCGCATCCTGATGGTCAGTGGGCAGAACCAAGAAATTGGGGCAGGGATGGGAGGACTAACCCGTCATGGTGGTGGCGGGTGGTCATGTTGGGGATTTGGGGGCCCCTAGCACTGGGGCTTGAGCGCATACAATTGCATCTGCTGTAATCATTCACCCCTGGGCGTTCATTCATTCTCCAAATCTACACTAACACCTACTGTGCGCTAGGCTTGGCCCTGTGGGACACTCGGGTCCACAGACATTCATGGAAGGTGGAGGGCGATGTCACACAGGATGGACTATTTGTGTGTGGGTGTCCACCCAGTTTGAGGAAGCTGGGAATTTACTCCCAAACGACCTTAAACCCTTCCTGCACACATAGCCTAACATCACCACCAAGCTTCTAGGTGAAGAAAATGGGTTTCTTTTTAAATACACAAAAACCTGAAAGGCTCGGTCTGTTATCAGTCTTTAATATCTAAGTGTAAATTAGTCCTTTAATCCTTCCACCCCAGAGGAGGCCCTGCTCCTGTCCTGCTCCAGGAAGACTGCAAGGCCCCCGAGGGCAGAGACAAGGTTTCTCAACTCCGGGGGGGGCGCAGGACACTCAGCAGGGGCTGGTGGAGTGAATGGATGGGTATGTGGAGGGGCAGAGCTCCAGGGAAGGTGGAGGTGGTCCGTGAATCCCAGTCTTCCCGTCAGAGGCGGATTCCTCTTGCCTCCACTTCCCCAGCCAAGTCCACAGTGATGTCTTACAGGGGTCTCCTCAGTACACGTGTTAGGCCATCACTGGGGGTGGGCGCCCCTTTCCCAAGGCTCGCACATCCTCATGGAGGAAGCAGATTAGTGGACCTCCCAGCCCTGTCCCCAGGGAGGACGTCTGGGACTGGTCTGTGTGGGAACCGGCTGACCGGCGGGAGGCCTGGGGTCTGGCTAGGAGCTGTGTGACCTTGAGCAGGTCAGCTGCTCCCTGGGGGTCTTCTCAGTAACAGAAGGGTCTGGACTGAAGACTCCCACTCCTTACATTTGATGGCTTTTCCCATCCTGGATACTGAGTCTCCTGGAGACTGAAGTCTAGAGTTTCTGCTCCAACATGGTTCCCAGCAGGCAGAGCCCTGCGGGAGTGGGGGCGGGGAGAGGGGAGGGAAGAGGGGGCCCTCACACCTCCCCTTAGCTTTCCAGCTGGGAGCTGTCTGGCCCCTCAAGTTCAGGCGGGAACTCCCTCCTCGGCTGCTCTCTCCAGCCGGTTCCCTGCTCCTCCATGACAGGTTGGTCCCCTGCCCCTCACCTGGCCCCATCCATCTTACCAGCCTGTCTCTCTCCACTCCCAAGGCTGGGAAAACTGGGTCCTAGGAGACTGTCCGAGTTAGCTACACTCCACATGTCTGCTCCCCCACCCCCATCACCCAGTCCTAAAAGCAGAGGAATGTTCTGGAGTTTGGGAAGGATGGCGGCCCCCGGAGAAGGGAGGAAGGGGAGGAGGCAGCTTTGTCCTGTCAGTGTCTGAGCTCTAAATAGAACAGAGCGGCTGGGCTGGGGGAATGAAAATAAACAGCCCCTCTGAACAGCCCCTTCCTAGCAGTTACCGGATTTTCCTTCTGGTTCCTCAGCCCAGGGCTCTTTCCCTCCTCTCTCCTCCCTTGCTCTCTGTCCAGTCCTATGGAGAAGGAGGGCCAGCTCTATCTCAGGGTGGTGGGGGAGTGAGGGGTCCTCGTCTAGGCTGTGTGGCATTGGGGAACTCGCCTCCCCTCTCTGGGCTTCAGTGAGGAGAGTTCGTTGAATGGGAGGACAGGGATCAACTCCAAGGTGGCTGGAACTTTTTCTCCTTCAGGAAAGTGTTCTTATCCCAATGGCTCCCATGTGGCAGAAATTTAGAAACACTCGCTCCCTTTCAAAACATGACCCCAAATTTAAGGGTCAATTTATGGCGAGGTTCGAATTACACTGGTTTGCCTGTGTCTTTGGGGGAAATTCTCAGACTCACCACGAGTAGGGATTGCCTCTCCCTGCAACCCGAACACAGAGGGGCGATCTGTGTGGGTGTCAGGAAAGGTCTTCCTTGGGGGTCAGGAGCGGCTGGGTCCTTGTATGGCTTCTGAATAATTCAGGCCAAATAACCCATCCTGGGTCCTGGTCCCCCTGGGAGGCTGAATTATAGCTGTTGTCTTTGGGGCTCGGCACCTCTGGTCTCTTGGGTGTGCTGAGGACTCAACCAGAAAGCGAGGCGGGCTCTGTTCTCTGCCTGGTGCGGGGGTTCCTCCAGGAAGACCTCCAGGAAGGGGCTGATGAATCCTGGAGCTGGGCTGGCTCCTCCAGTGGGTAGTCAAGAAAGGTCAGGGAAGGGGGCGACGTGGGCTTCTTCTGGGGCCCTCACTTCAGAGAAGCAGGGGTCCCAGAGCCCACGTCATCGGGGGGCTACAGCTGAGACCTTGCACCCTCCTACCTCTTCCCTCTCTCCTTTCTCTTCGCTCCCTCCCCCTCCTCTCCCGCACAAAAGCTCTCTGTACACAGCCACTTCCTCTGGCTGCTGTCTCTGAGCCCAGACCTTATGAGAACCATATGGGGGAAAGAGGGTGGAATGGAAGGGGGTGGGGAAGCCGCATGGGCCCGCCCCTCCAGCCAGTGTCTCTCCCCTCCCCTCAGGCTCTGTGCAAACGGTTGGCACACTTTGCCCCAGAGTCCCCCCTCCCAAACTGGATCCTGGTGGCTGGAGTGAGGGGTCCTGAGGGGAGGGCCCTGTCTGGAGCTGGAGGTCCAGAGGGAGATCTGTGTTCAAGAACTGCTTCCCTGAGGCTGGGACCAGCACAGGGGCCGTGCAGGGGGCTCCCCTCCCCTCCATGAAGACCACCAAACTCACAGCAAAAGGTCCCAGCCACTGCCAGGCACATCTGTCGGGCAAATACCCTTTCTCCCCTAGGAGGTTGGCCTAAGTGATGGGCAGTCCCCCGAAAGGGGAGGCCGAGTGGATGAGGGCTTGTCGGCTCTGGGAGAATCTGGAGTGAGTGACCCGTCCCATGCCCGCTCCCCCTCCCCACCCAGCCTTGGAATGTTCCCAGGTCAAAGGGCCTGGGTCCTGCTGGGAAGGAACTGGGTTTTTTAAAGCAGCCTTTGAGTCCATTGGGTCCCAAGTCCAGCCAGGTGAACAGGGAGTCTCTTACCTGAGAGGAAAAGTAAGCAAATCCAAGCAGCTAATCCTGATGCTGGTGACAGCTAAGCCCTGCAACCGCTGGCAAGACCTGACCCCCTCCGCATCTGGCCTCAGTGTGCTCAGCTGTCAGATGCGGCAGTAGGGCCTGGACCTGCTGATCCCTAAGGCCCTTTCCAGCCCAGGGGCCCAGGAATTTATGACACTGCTTGGTATCCTCCGAGAGGCTGCTCAGAGGTCCTGGGAGGTCCTCACAGCAGATTTCCTTCTAGAGTTATCCATTATCAGTCCTTTCCTGGAATTCCTTATTATCCCTCCTCCCCCTCACTCTAACTCCCAGAACCCAGAACCAGAGGGCTGCCCAGGGGTGGGTGTGGGGGGTCACAGTGGTCTGCATCTTCCTCCCCTACCCAGGTTTGCCTTGTGATAACCCATCCCCCACGAGACCTTTCCCATCCAGGGAGACCCATCAAGCCTCCTGCTCTGGACGGCAGGGAACACTCGTGCCCACAGCTGCCCCGCGGACTGGGCCGTAAGCCTGGGGGGGTGCGGAGGGACAGATGGATTGGGAAGGAAGCCAAGAGTTCTGCTTTCCTGGAAAAGTGCGAATGAAAATCCATTAGAGAGGGGGAAAAAGCCAAGGATGGGGAGAGGGGGCCTGCAGTCTACAAAAACAGAAGGCAGAAGTTGAGATAACAGGGTGGAGGTAGAAGGGGCTGCAGTGAGATGAACAGGACGGTTCACAGGATTGCCCTTGAACAGCTTGGCAGCTGAACAGAGACGGCAGGCTGCTTGCAGACAGGCGCCTTATCTGGCACTTTCTCTGCCTGAACAGTCTCCCAAGGTGGGGGCCCGAGACCCCCGGAGGACCCATGCGGCCAGGGTGCTGTGTGAAGGGGACTGAGAGCTGGTGGCCCTTTCTGAAGGAAAACAGGAGAGGCAGAGGGAAGGCAAAGTCAAAATGCAGACTATTGGCTCAAGTCCTGTTGTTTGCACCAGGTGATGGGCAAAGAGGTGAAAGGGGAAATGTGTGTGGAAAAAAAGAATTTCAAAAGAGTAAGGAGGAGGAGTCTGGGAGGTGGGAAGGTTCTGGTGCTCGCAGCCTCTCTTGGCTGCCAGGCTGGAGCAGTGGAATCCCCTTCCCAGCCCTCCTCTTCCTCTTCCCTCGAGATGCACGAGATGGACGCTGGGTAGGGATTGGTGTGCTGGAGGCGCTGAGCCCCCAGCAGAGAATCCTTGCCCACCTTCTGCTGAAGAAGAACGTGGGCTCTTTTCCCTTCAGAAGCCAGCCTGGGGGAAGGGTTGCAATCAGGATGGGATTATGTGGAGCCTGTGGGGAGAGCCTAAGGGATGTGTCTGTGGCTGGTGTTAGTCGCCCCCGGGGCTGATGGGTCAGTGGGCTATCAGGGGCCGCTCCAACTTGCCCTGTCTGTTGTCCTTGGGGATGTCTGGCTAGGCGCAGGGGGGCTGTTCCTTTGGAAGGTACCATAAGCCAGGTAGGTCAGTGGCCTGGGAAAACGGGGCAGGAGGAGGCCTTCTGGGGATGGTCTGGGATGGCAAGGTGAGCTAGCTGAGCTGTTGGCTGCCACCCTGTCCCAGCAAATTCTCACCAAGTGTTGGCCCTGCTTTCTGCTCAGAGTGGGTCGATGGGAATTAGCTATGGCTGGAAAACATTAGCTGCCAAATCATTCTAAGATGTACTGCAAAACCACCTTTTTTTAAGGTTCCCCCCCTTCTTTCTGCCTTCAGTATGTTAGTATTCCCTAATCCCAGCACATGTGTGTGAGCCTAGCCACAAGATCCAGTACGCACCACCCCCACCCCACCCCAGAACCCAACTATCACTGCCTAGCGGGGACTCACACAGACACCCGCCCAGCCATTCCACACAGCAAGCATTTTTCTCCTCCAGAACTGAGTGGGCTGGGGAATGCCCAGGCCTGTCTGGACACTTCAACACCAGTGGACCCTCTGAGGGACCTGAATCGGCTGCCACAGCTGCCTTCCCAGGCCATGACCATATGCCTGAGCTGCTGGGACGTGGGAGAGAGCAGACACCCGGCTTCCACCTCCCCAAATGCACACATACACACACCCACCCCAGCTGGGAAAATGCAGGCCAGGCGGTCAACGTCAGAGGCTGACCAGTTGTGTCCTGTCAGGAAGCGGGCAGCCTCTGAACTCACCCAACCAGAGGCGTTACTGTATTGTTCTGGACACAATCGGACAGACTGTGAGCCAGCTCCAACTCCGGGCAAGGGGCGGTAGGGAAACGGTTGCCACTGGGGTCAGGAGGACAGGGAAGGGGAAGCGGCTTGGAGTTTGGATCCATGACAGGAAAGGAAGGGGCCGCCGCTAGGGCCGGACCCTCCACTCCACGGCACGCGTGGGGCTCCGAGCACGTGGTCTGCGCAGGAAATCCTTGCGGTGGGGAGGGGTCGCTAACTGCGGTTGCGGAGACTTCGGACCCCCCATTGGGGCGGCTTGCGGTGGGGTTGCGGCGCAAAGAGCCAAGCTGGTTGCCAGCAAAGTGAGGGCTTAATAAGGCCCTGGCTGAGAAGGGAAACGGGATGACGGAAGGACGGTTCCTTCCCCTCAGCCAGCTTGCTTTCTTCGCAATCTTTGCGCTAAGAAGTCAATCGTGAAACAGCCAAAGCTCATGTTATATCCGGGGAGGGAAAGAAGTGGGAGGGATGCAGGGCCCAGAGCAAAGCTCACTTCACAGATGCCCGTGGCGGGACAGGGGCCCAAGAGGAATCAGGACGCCAGAGTCTCATTTAGACCAGAAGCGCCTGCACCCCAAGGACAGAGCGTTTCGAGCCCACCCTCCCGCCTGTCCTATATAGGCTGGCAGGCTTCGGGGTCGGCTGGAGCGTCCCCCACCTGGAGGAGCCAGGCCCGCGGGGTGAACCCAGGAGACTCCTCCAGTGCGGTCAGGGACGCGTCCGCGGTGGTAATGACCACAGCCACCTACTCGGCCGCGGGCGTTCATCTTTTCTGAGCCTTCCCCCATGCCACCCACATCAGGTCCCCGAAGTCCGCAACATCAGCCCAAGTTGGAAACTCAAGGGGCGTGGGCGTCCCGCCAGCGCGTAGTCCCCTTCACCTGTGCAGGTGAGTGGGCGCTCGCGGTGCCTCTCTTTGGGGCGCACCCGGCCCCCTAAGCTCCTTCCTCCCTCTACACCCTTGGAACTTTACTCTTTCCCCTACTTCTCCAATTCTCCCTTCTCAGCTTCTGGACTCAGGCCTGTCCTAGAGTCTCGGAAGTGGCGGCATCGTCCCTGACCCTCTTTTCCCACCCCTCCCATCTGGTCTCCATTCGCCCCCTCGTCGGGGATCGGGCCGGGCCGGCGGAGCAGGGTACTCACAGGGTAACAGTGCTGTTAGGCAGAAGGCCGGGCTCAGGAGGCTCCGGGAGGTCCCCGCCGCCGCACACCACCCTCCTGCGCGCCGGGTTGGGGGCGCCGCCACTTAGCCCCTTGGGCCGCTCCCCTGAGCACTTGCAGCTGCGGATGGGGACAGGGCAGCCGGGCGCACCCCGGGTCTCGGGCGCCAGGAGCAGCAGCCACGGCAGCAGCGGCAGCAGCAGGCGCGCGGGCGCCCCCCGCATCCTGCGTCCCGCGGCGCCCATCAGCCCATCGCCCCGCGGGTACCGACAGCGCTGGGGCCCGTCTGCGCGCTGGCCAGAGGGACCCGGGCGTGCGGGAGGCGTGCTCAGCGAGGGCCCGGGGCGCCCGAGGGCGGGGCGGGGGGCCCTGGGCGGAGGCAAGCCCCGGGGTCCCCGCCGCCGCGCCCCGGGGGCATGTCCGGCGAGCGCCCCGGCGGGGAGGACGCGGGCGCGGCTGTCAGCGCAAAGCAGGCGGCCCCCGGCGGCGCGGCCCGAGTCTCTGCGAGGCGCTCCCGGGCGGGTTGAGGCCGGGCCCCTCCGCGTCGCCTGCTTGCTCGGCGCAGGGCTGAGATCTAGCGGATCGCGCCGGGCTCCTGCCGCCGCCGCCGCCGCTCCGTGCCATGGATGGAGGCAGCTCGGCGCGGCGCCGCTCCCGCCGCCGCCAGCCCCCGCCCGCCCTCCCGAGAGGGCGCCCTCCCCTCGCCAGCGCGTCCGTCCGCGAGGCCCTAGCGCCTCCCGATACGCAGAAAGGCCGCTGCCCTTCTCGGAGCCAAGGCGGCCCAGCCGGCTGGAGGCCCAGTGTGTCCCCTGCACACGACTGGCCCTGGACCTAGTCTCCTTCTCCCTCCCGCCCCTCTCCCCCCGAGCCAGGAATCTTCCTCTCCACAACCCATCTCAGACCTCAGAGCCAACCGCCATCACTTTCCCCTAACCCCCCCCCGCCCCGCCCCGACTCATGCCCGTTCAGCTGGAACCCCGACGTTTCTGGGGGCTTTCATTGACCTGTAGGCTTGACCAGAGATGTCTGGTGGTCCGTGTTTTGGTTTGAACTTTGTTCACCGCTCTGGGGTTGCTGAGGCTGGGTATCTCTTGGCCCTTGACCTGATGGGCCGGTCTGGAAGCCCCGCTCCCTCTCACAGCCCTGCTGCAACCACTGCAGGATTCAAGCCACAGACCATGGAGGTGCAGACCCTCCTCGCTGCCGGGTGACCTCGCCCAGCGGGGGGTGCATGTCAATTGGCCAAGGAGGGGGTCAAAGGCCAAGGCAGACAGGCCAGATCTGGCTGCCTACCTTTTCCACATCCCTATGTGTGCGTGTGTACGTGTGTGTGTGTTTGTGTTTGGGGTGGGGGCGGTGGGAATGAGGGGAACAGAGAAGAGAAAAGCAGGGATCTGTGCTGGGTGTGGGAAGGACACGGCACTGAGTCAGGAGGACCCGTTCTAGGACTGACATGGCCCCTAACATCCTGGGGTATCTCATCTCTGGGGTCAAAATGGGGCCCTGCCTGCCCCCTGGTTTGTGAATGTA
This sequence comes from Camelus bactrianus, assembly GCF_048773025.1. Classification (NCBI taxonomy): domain Eukaryota; kingdom Metazoa; phylum Chordata; class Mammalia; order Artiodactyla; family Camelidae; genus Camelus; species Camelus bactrianus. The sequence continues at coordinate 29,517,751 of NC_133564.1, read as the reverse complement.
TGAGAATGAGTGGGGGGGTGGGGTGCCTCAGGGCACTCAGTTTCCGGGTCCTCAGCTCTGACTTTGACAACTGCAGATGGAGATGAAAATTGCCTTGGGTCTTGGATGGACTGTAATGCAAGCTGGGAACAGGGCTAGGGACAGAAGGAAAACTGAACTGTGGCCCTGCATGTTCGATTCCTCAGTTTCCCCACAAAGACTGCCTTTTCTGCCACTTAACAGCACCTTTGCTGTGGAGATGCAGGCTGCCTCAGTTGGGGGACCCCTGGGCAGGATCACCAAAGGGTGACCATCACCGTCCTTCTGTGCCCTTGGCCTTGCTGGCGTGTGGCACCTTTCCGAGCATGGTGGCCTTTCAGCCGAGCCCCCACCCCCTTTGCAGGGAAGTGGGTTCTTTCCCTGGCGTGGGTGGCAGACGCTGGCTGCTTTGCTTTCCCTCTCTGGCTCCACAAGTCTCTCCCAGTTGCCTGCTCTGGTTCCTTCAACTTCCAAAGATAAATAAATAGTGATTGCAAATGGAGGTGGGGAGAAGGGGACTGGCCTCCCACAGCAGGAGCCTGAAGCAGGGCAGGCCGCAGGGGCTGGGCCTGCATTCCCAGGAAGGGGTGTCACAGAGCCACGGCCCACAGGCAGGTCTGCCACCCAGCCCTCCTGCTCACAGGCCAGGGGGCTTCTCAGAGACAAGAGCAGAGGAGGCCTCTGGCTTGGGTTACACAGCTTTTCTGTCATTCCTTTTTTTGCAAAAGGAAGACACTTTAAATCCAGAAAGGAATTCCATTTAAACACCCGCTGTCTGAGGCTGAATCGAAGCCAAATGACATTTAATGAGGCGATGCTTGTCTACAGGTAAGAATGAGGTATGAGGTGGAGACATTTACAAAACCCTGTCCCATCCTATTGATCATCACTTTTGGCCTCTATCCCACCCAGGAAAGTGAGTGGGGTTACTTCCCCGTTTTATAAGTAGGGATGACAAGAACGAATCATTGAGTGGTGAAGAGCCAGGGGTGGAAACTCACCCTCCAATTCGTCTTTAATGCTCTCTTTTCCTGAGCAACTCCAAGCTTCGTCCATACAAAGCTTCCTGGTTATCAGTCCTCAGAGGCGTGGGGTGGAATGGATGAGTTGCCTCCACGAGATCTTTTTGTTTTGAAGTTTGTCTGAGATAGAAGGATGACTCAAATTTATTTCCCAACCTCAGGGTATCTGATTAGGAAGCTTCACCCTGATAGCGTGTGATCGGCTCTTACTACAGTAGGGATAAGGCACCGTGGTTAATAGGGACTGAATAATCCTGATTGAAGCGAGGTGGGGGCGCTTACCAAAAGTGTAGTTCAGTCTAGGGCAGAAGTGTAACCACCTGATTCTCCTAGACCGTAATTATCCCCTTGCGAGGCTGGGGTTTCACATCCTCTAAGCCCCTCGCTAAAGAAGCCTGCCTTTGCCAGGTGCTGGCTGCTAGTCAACCTCTCACCTCCAACCTCAAAGCCCATTCCCCTTTGTCAAGGAGTATTTGGGGTCTCTTACCCTGTGCTCGACCAGACCCTCCGCTCCGGGGGCAGCTGAGAGTGGAAGATGGGGTCAAGGTCACCGTCCCCGCCCTCTGGTTACCAGAGTGAGCACAGGAGAGTGTGCACATCAGGACAGCCAGTATCTACTTGAGTGCTTGTTACGTGCTGGGCACGTGTGACTACATGTTACAAGAATTAGCTCATTTTGTCCTCATAACAGGGTGAGGATGCCTGTTTTAATAGACAGGGAATTGAGGGGAAGAGGCATCTTCATAGTAACTTGCCCAAGGATACACAGCTCGGCAGTGCTAGAACCAGGATTTGAAGCAGGCACTCCGGACTCCAGAGTTCAAAGTTTTAACTGCCACACTTTATAATTTCCAGGGGAGGAGAGGGCTTTCAACGATTACCCCAAGAAATTCCCTTACCTCCCCTTGAGGCCCCATGGATTCGGGGGGACAGAGCATTGCACGCAGAGGCCACAGCACGTGGAAGCAAAGTGGGAGAGCGGTGGCTGTGTTCAGTCCAGGGAGGGTTAGGGACCAGAGTGGCTGGAGCGTAATGAGCCAGGGGGAGACAAGAGCAGCGGTCACGGGGCCTCTGACCTCATCACGTGGGGTACTGTGGGCCACAGGCAGGACTTCGGATTTTATTCTCAATGAGAACAGAAGCCTAGGGGGTTTGAAAAGGGAATGATCTGATCTGAATTCGCCTTTTAAATCTCCTCCCTGACGACTCCAGTGGGAGGAGCACAGGGAGCAGGACACCAGTCCAGTGGCCACGTTGTGGCATCTCGGATGAGGGAGGTGGTGGGGGAGGCGAAGGGAGGCTGGACCTGGGATCTGAGCGGGCGGAGCCTGAGTCCCATGGGATCCCTGAAACAACCAGAGGGGAGTGAGAAAAATGTGTCCAGAGCCACCCCTAGGTGTCTGGCTTAGGCTGAGAGTGGCATCACCTTTTGCTAAGCTGGTGAAGACTCAGGAAGGGTGTGATTTGGGGAAAGAATCAAGAGTCTGGCCCACCGCGATGCTCGGAGCTGAGGACCCAGCTTTCTGCTGTCACGGGGTTGGCAGTCCAGGAGGAGGGGCCGGGATGGCACAAACCAGGACACAGATGAGTCTATAACAACACTTTGTGCTGCACGTTGTGAAGGGAAGACGGCCATTTTAGAGAGAGTAATGGGGGTGGGCAGCACTTGGTTTCCACTGGGGATCAATTGGGAGAGGAAGTAAGGGCTAAGCTGTCTGGAGGATAAGCAGCCTGGCCAGGCCAGGAGGGAGGCTGGGAGCTTCCCTCCCCCTGTGCAGGGAGGAGCCTGAACACAGGACGGACCCCAGCTGTCAGAGGGAGTAAGGGAGAGGGTGGGAGGGTGCACCCTCCCCTCCCAGCTCCGGACTCTCCCCGGCCAACCCTTAGGCCCCTCTGAGCTCAGGGACAACGCACACCTCTCTTGCCTCGGGTCTCCCAGGTGGATCAGGACCCAGGAGGCCTCTTGTCAGGTCTTTCTGTGGCCGAGGCACCTAGCTTCCCACCTGGTCCTAAGGCTCCTTAGGGTCTATGCCCTGTTCTAGGAAACCGCCCACCCCTCCATCCAGGGGCTGTTCCACCTACAGCCTGTTCTCCCCAGAGGCAGCCGAGAGGGTGAGGCCCAGTTGCAGGCCAGCACCCCTCTCCCTGAGCCCCACTGGGGTCAGAGGATTCAGGCCCGGGACAGAAGAGAAGCAGGAAGCAGGAAGCAGTTCTGGCCAAAAGAAGGGTGTGTGTGTGTGTGTGTGTGTGTGTGTGTGTGTGTGTGTGTGTGTGTGTGTGTGTGTGTGTGTGTGTGTGTGTGTGTGTGTGTGTGTGTGTGTGTGTGTGTGTGTCTGGGGGTGGGCTGGGGGGAGGGGGCAGTGGAGGGGAGAGATGGTGGCGGGATGCCAGCATTTTACACAGGTGTGTGGGCGTGTGGCTTCAAGGTTGTAGAAAAGAAAATACGGGCAAGAACAGGGTGCCATTTATCGAGGCCCTTGGGCACTGAGCACTCTGTGTGCAGCGTTTTTCTTCCACCCTCACCACTGCCCCAGATGTCTGTGTACTTCTCTCTCACCGATGAGGACGTTGGCACTCAGGTTAAGTAACGTGTGTGTGTGCACGTGAGTGTGTGTGTGAGTGCGTGTTGTGTGAGTGCGTGGCTGGGAGGGCCCTCTCGGCCTCCCTCCCTTCTGCGCTGTAACAGGGGTGCTCAGTGGAGCAGCTGGGTGGCCCCAGCTCTCCGGACGCCCTCCCACTCCACCTGCCATCTTGCACTGTGGTGGGCCAGTCAGGCAGGTGCCCCCCTCTGATCTCCCTGACCCCCCTGACCCAGGGCCGAGGAGCACTCCTGGGCCCCTCCCACCCTGGGGAGGCCTGAAGCAGCACTGAAGATGACAAGAGGAGCAAAAAAGCCGGTGGAGGAAGTTGTGGGAGTTATTCTGGGCAGGTGGAGAGGTGGAGGACCATCCAGACTAGCCTGCAGGGTTTGCTGGGCTGGGGTGGGGAAGGGCTGTCCCTCTGCAAATTGTGCAGCAGGGAACCCGAGGTTGAGGCCGACCTCACAGGTTTGTCTAGAGCTAAGCCAGCCCCCAGCCCTCACCACTATTTACAAAAATTATTTTTATCAAAGGAATACCGCATATGGTGAAAAAATGAAATAGCGTGGAAGAATTTATGATGAAAAGCCACAGCCTCCTTCCAGTCCTGCTGGCAGAGGCGGCTGTTACCCAGTCCTGCTTTTAGAAACAGGACACTACTCTTTGTAGAAACAGCCCCGGAAGGAGGCCTCGGACCTGAGGGAGAGTCCCTACCTGGGAGTGGGTTTGCAAATCCAGCTTTCAAGAGCTTCCCCTCCCGGTGGCTCTCCTGAGATGCTCAAGCCTGATTCTCTGGTCGCTGTCACTGTCTCCGGGTACCACCGTCCTGTTCCCATGGGTCACTACCCACCGCCTGGAGTGGATGGGCAGCCCCTCCAGTCACGGGAGGTTGAGGGGCGCCTCAGAGAAACGCTCTCACAGCTGAGGCCAAGCAGTGGCCTGGCAGGGTGGATTTCTGATTTGCTGGAAAAGTCTGTCTTTGTCTGGAACCCAGACCCCTGGTGGCAGCTGTCCTGCTGATGCCTGTCTGGCCAGGGGCTCCCTCTGCTTCTTTTCCCTTCTCTCTGCTTTTCCTTCCCCTTCTCCTGCCCTCTTTGAGCATCCCCCTCTCCCTCTCTCCATCTCTCTCTGGATGGTCAAGGTCAGGCTTCTGTGCAAGAGGTGGGCTCTAGTCCCTAAGACCTGTTGGGCTGCCTTTGGGCCCTGGGAGGCCGTGGAGCTGGAGGGGAGGCTGGGAGAAGCGCAGCAGAGGGGCCCTGGCTCTGGGCCTCCCGTCCCGGGGCTGCACTTGGAGAGGGAGGGTGTGTCCCTGGAGTCTCGACGCCCAGGGTGTGTGAGCCAGTGTCTAGTTTTGGTTTCACTCTGGGCTGATTTTGCTGTTTTTATGCCCCAGTCTCAAGCGAGGTTTTTAGTTTCAAGCTAGGGGGACCAGAAGAGGAGGCTTGGGTGTCCATGTTCGGCCAGCGTGTGAAGGGGCAGCTGGCCTTTCCCCCGCCCCACGTCCAGCCTCCTCCTGTCAGCTGTACCCGGTGAGAGACCCCGGAGCTTGTCAGACACTGAGAGCTCTAATCGCCTCTTGGAGGGTTCCCTTCCTCCTCGGCCTCCTCCGGGAATCATGTTTCGTTTATGAAGGCAGACAGTCCTTATCTGCTCCATCCATCAGAGCTCCGCCCCATTCCTCCATGGAGATTCAAACTGACCACAAAGCCCAGCCTGCCGGGTCCAGCCCGTGCTCCCCAACGGTCCTGAGCGTTCCCCGTGTGCTGGTTCCGTGCACACTTCACGTGCTGTATCTCGTTTAAATGTCACAAGGACCCCGTGAGACAGATGCTCTCATTATCACCCGTATTTACAGATGAGGGAACCAAGGCAGGGAACTGCTGTCAGATCCTGGAGCAAGCCTCACAGCTGTGTGTGCGTGTGTGTACGAGTGTGTGTGTGCGCGTGCACACAGCTCCCCGCCCTCAGCGCAGTCCCTCTCCATCTATTTCTACAGCTCCTCTCCCTGCGAGTATGTTCCCCAACCCACTGCACAAAGTCCTTTTGATGCCTGGGTTCCCTGAAGTGGACACAGTGAGAGGCCTGTTCCCCGTTCCCCACCCCCGGCCCCCGCGAGGCCCTGGGACTCAAGCTCTCAGTGCCAAACGGCACAGTGGCTGCCAAAGGGGACCTGGGCCTCGCAGGTGAGCAAAGCCTGGCCGGGTACAGCCCACACCGCGGCCAGGGAGCCTGCCTGCTCGGCTTAGGAGACAGGCCGGCAATCCATCACCCAGGCACACGCGGCCGGCTGTGAGGCCTGGGGAGAGGAGGAAGGTGGCTCTCCCGTGGACCTTCTGGTCAGAAACCTGGAAATGGGAAGAGGACCACACCCAGGCCACATCATCTTCCTGCCAGTGGGGCTGCCCTGTACCAACAGCGCCCGCCTCCGAGGTCCCGCACTGACAGCAAACTCCCACCCGCCGACGGGCCCAACAGTAAAGCAAGGACACCTGGAGCCCTCAGGTTCGGGGCCCTTCCTGTCACCAGTGGTTTGTGGGGGAAGAGTGATGGGGGGGGTCACAGGGAAAGACAGAAACAGGATGCAGAGAGGAGAAAAGGGAGAGGCTGAGACAGCTGGGCTCACCCAGAAGCCAGGGAGGGACACCCCTCTTTCTCCCGCAGAGGAGATGCTCCCGCTTCGGAAATAAGTAGGAGGCAGGGAGGCTGAGGCAGAGGGTGAGATCAGGCTGGCTGGGGCTTCAGACCCCAAACAGCTGCTGTCTGGGCACGAAGGTGTCTGTGGGGAGCCCTGGGGGCCGGGTGGCAGCCACTGGAGCCTGTGGCCCAGCTGGTACCCCCTCCCCAGGGCCCCTGGCCCAGCTGAGGGGTGCCGCGGGCAGAGCTGACCTGCCTTTATCTTCCTCACACATTGAAACCATCAGGCCCGGCCCCGTGAGCAGCGCGCCGAGCTCTGTCAACTAGACACACTGTGCTTTTCATCCAAACCAGACCTTCCCTCCTTCAGGCCCCCACTCAGGGGAGAGGGGGGCAGAGAGCACAGCCCTGGAGCCAATTTCAGAACTTTTTAAACGCCTGTCCCCTATTCTGCTATCCTCTCTGAAATGTTCACCAGGCCACCTTTCACTCTGGGCCCCGCCCTCCACCCTCATCCTCCAGAGGGCTTTTTAGCTGCTGCTGCAGAATCGGAGTTCGGGGGGCCCCAAAGTACAGAGCTGCTCCATCAAAGCAGAGAGGACGCCTCTGTACCTCTCGTTCTGGGGAAGCCAAATCAAAGGCAAACCCTGAATTCCTCTTGCTCCCGGCCAATAAAAACCTTGCTTCGGTGCCGGCTTCCTCTGCTGAAATCAGATATCCTGGCAATAAACAAGTCCGAAAGGCAGGGAAAAGCTCTTACTTTTTTCTTCTGATGAGTTTTGCTTCCTTTCAAAAAAGCTCTCTTCTATAACAAAGAGCAGAACTGCGCCCTCTCCCGCCCTGCACCCTGACTCCAGAATCCTAACCCCCCGGGGCTCCTGCAGGCAAGGGTGGGGCCTGGCCTCTGGAACACTTGATGGCTTTGCTTAAAGGCGGGTGGAGGAGAACAGGCTTACAGTGATGGCTGGGCTCTCAGCCTGTGGCTGCTGGGGACCGTCAGAAAACGGGGAGTGGAGTTAGGACAAACTGGGACCACTTTTTTCTAAGATCATCCTTCTGAAGTCCCCTCAGTGCACCGCAGGCTGTAAAACGCCCAGTGACCTTGGGGTTTTGTGTTGAGTGCACAGTTGAGAAAGCCAGACAAGTTAGATCTCGAGGCCTCAGAGGGGCTGGGAGGGCAGAGGAGCTGGGATTCTGCTTCCTAGCCTGGCTCCCCAGTCACCTCCCCGGCTCCCCCTCCTGTCCCTGTCCAGTCCTGGGGTAAGTGGTCCTCCTACGTGGCCTGCTGGGAGGAGCGCTCTCCCCAACGTGCAGACATTGCTCCCTCCCAACCCCATCCCCAAAATAGGTTTTTAAGTGACTTTGCTGTCAGAGATGCTATTCTGTTTGTTTTTCCTTTTGACACTATCTCTCTGGAGAGTTTCTGGTCAAGAGAATTATGTCGAGCCTGCAGATTGCAAGAGAATTGCGCCTAATGGGGAACAGACAGACAAGACACCTTTCATGTCCAGCCAAGTTTTTTTTTCACCCCTCCTCTTTCTCCCTCTCCCAACTTCTCATCTTCCCTTTTTGGCTTCAAAGTTGGCCCTAGTCTGTGCTAGTTTCTTCGGTACAGCTGGTGAATAAGGTCACACATTGATTTTATTTTGGAGATTGGCAGCTGGGTCAAGCTTAGCTCTGCTGGCGTGTGGGTGGGGGGAACACCAGCAGGAGCGTGGCCAGCCGGCGGAAAGAACCTCCGAGAAGGCGATCGGGACTCAGAGGGTGGCTTCTACTCCTTCGTGAGCTCAAAGCTCAGGAAACTTGAGCTTGTAAAATTCATTTTAAATCCAAAGAAGGTGCCGAAAGTACCCCCCACCTCTGTCTCCACTTCATACCGTTTCAGCGCCTCTCTGCTGGACTTCAGAGGAAAGACAGCGCTAGCTCTGAGGTCCCTTGAGACCTCGACGTGATCACAGGAGAGGAACTTAAGTTTAAGGGCCCTTGACCTTGTAAATAGCTACTCAACCTCACGCAGCCCGAGCATATACATACTGGGTGCCAACTGGGTGCAACTGGGTGTTGTTGATGCAAAGTGGGTGGAAAGAAAAGCCCCTTTCTTTACCTTTGCGCTTCTTGGAATGGGGGATGCAGATTAGTAAAACGTCCTGGTGGACAGCTGGATTCTTTCACCCTTAGTCACAAGGCTGATGTAATAGCATTCAACTGATTTCATGGTAAAGACAGTCAGTTCCCAGAGCAAATCATTTCAAGTGCACTACTGCACATCCACGCTAATCGCAGCCCTTCAGGAACTGGTGGGTGAGTCCTTCCTCCTGAATTCAGTGCTTCTATGGGAAGACCAGGGCCACCTTGTCTGAAGGACAAGGATGTCCTGAATTTTCAGAATGTCCCATTTGGTCTCCTTCCTCGTTGCCCAGCCTTGGGGAACAGACTTCACCGGCTGTCTAGCTCTGGGGACAGGAGGGGACAGTTCTGCTGGCTCTGAGGACTGCAGCCTAGGGCATCATTTGAGTCTGTGTTAGGGAAGGCAAGGGGAAGGCGGATTCCACTCTGGCTGGGTTTAATTCTCTCCTTCCTCCTCATCCTTTCTGCTTGTAGTTTCCAAGTTTGTTCTGCCTGAAGATGTATCAGTTCTCCACAATGACTACAGGCTGAAAACATACATTTCTTTTACCATAATAAGGCTTTCTTAAATTAAGCTTATAAATCTAAGAATACGCTGCTTACTAATTATTAAAGCCTGAGACAACAAAAGATACCAGTGTGGTGTGGGGACCAAGCTCTGGACCAGGAATCAAAGGTCTTGAATTTATTTCTTGTCCTGCCACCAACCCACTCTGAACTCAGGCAAGGAGCGCACTGAACCTTCTCTGGGCCTCGGGGCCCCGTCCACAAAGGGACGCTGCCCAGTAGCCTAAATCACTCTACCAGCCGCTACAAGCGTAAAATGAGACGTCACAGGGGATGGTGATTTAGGGGCTGTGCGCTGGTCTGACCCGGGAAGGCGTGATGTTGTCACTCAGGAAACTCGCTGGGGATACTGTCACGGCCTTGATGAAGATCTGGGGGTACTCACGCCCGGTCCGTGTGACAAAAGACAAAGTCAGATAAACAAACAAGGACCTATTGTATAGCACAGGGAACTATATTCAATATCTTGTAATAACCTTGTAATGAAAAAGAATATGAAAAGGAATATATATATGTACATGTGTGTAACTGAATCACTATGCTGTACACCAGAAATTAACACAACATTGTAAACTCACTACACTTCCAAAAAAAAAAAGGCCAAGTTACAATTTTGCTCGGTTTTCTTTCTGCCAAAGGTCCCTCCAGCCTGCAGCGGGCACATGGGACCAACGTACTTTGGTCTCCCTTCCTGATCTGGGTTTGAGTCAGCCTCCTGGGGCTCTCCGCCTTCTTGGCTTTCGATGTCCAGGCACGAGCCAGACAGCTCTCTGTTGCTAAGACGAGACCATTTTCTCCCAAAAGGTTCCACAGCCAATCTCAGAACCCTCAGCCAAGTTTGCAAAGAAATGAGGTGTGTGAGAGAACCTCGTGGCTCTGTGAGAATCAGCCGTATCACCTGGGAAACACTGCGTCCTCTCCAGCCTGTTTCTGCCTTAAGAGAAAGGGGTGAAGCCTCTTCAGAGGTAATTCGCAGACAGGGGAGCGCCAGCGCTCGCCCCGCGTTAGCCAACGGTGCCATCTAGCGGCGATTTAAAAGAGTTCCTCGCAGCAAGGGATAACCTTTAGTTTTGTAATTCCTGAAATGTCAACACTTCATTGTCTTGCCCTCAAAACGCAGAATCCCTCTTTCGTCCACGGTGTGGCTTTGGATGCATCTGTGACCCGAGGGAAGCCCTTCTCCAAAGGCAGCTGGTATGATGCCAGTGACGCGGCAGCTTCCTGTGGCTCCCCACTTCCCCCTCTATACTCACTCACTCCACCAGATCACAGAAAATAAATCTTTTACTTGCTTTGCAATTGGCACAGATGGCATCATTCAAACTCACATTTTTATTTAATAGGCTCTGAAATATCGCACTGTAGCTCTGACTGAAACAGTCCAGGAATTGTCACGGGTTAGGTTTTACAAAATTACATTCGGCAGCAGCATTGTGTTCTGGAAGTTATTTCATAAAATTAAAGCCTGGGGATTGAATAAATAAGAAAACCTCATCTAGAAAACAAACAACGACCCAGACTAAAGTCATCTGTTGTGACTATCTGAGAATTGCGCTTTCTGGTTTTTGAAGAGCTTGCTACTCAATTTAACAGTCAGAAAGAGTTGCAAAATTCTGGCTTATAAATCTGGTCGGGAGAGGAGGCTATAAATGTGCCTAAAAAGTGCTCCTCAGGAACAGGGACCTCAAAGCCAGGCCTTGTTGAAACTGTGACCCCGAACTGGCTTTGAAGGACCCTTTCATTTCTGGGATTCACTGGTCTTTGATAAGAGGCCGCTGTAACGGGAACTGCGGTGGAGGAGAAAGCGCATCACTCAATTCTCATCACTGTCAGGACCAGGGAGAAAAGCTCAAAGTCCTGTCTCTTGAGGAGGAGGTCAGAAAGGCCCAAGGCCCGCTTGTGTTAGCTGCCCTGTAATTTTCAGGGTCCACACCACAGGCTGGCCGATGACACAAGTCTCATCAGTACTATGTGGGTTTGGAGGATTAACTTCAGGCACTTCCTGAAGTTACCTGTACTGCTATTCCGCAGTAGAGATGTTCACTGGGTGGGGTGGAACCTGGGGGCTGAAACCGCACTGCTGTTATGCCTACTTCGAGGTGGTTCGTATGGACTTGCTAACAGGGCATTTCCTGTTAAAGTGGATGACAGATTCCCATCCCTCTGACTCTGGGAGGGTTATAGGTATCCATGATGGAGTTTGAACCTGGGAAGGGCATTCGTGGGTTGGGTGGTGCCTCTGGGCAGAGTTCAAGGCTGAACTCAACTCCTGGCTGTGGATCTGGTATCCGTTCTGCAGACATGTCTGGATTTCTCAAATCCAATCCATAGCCACCACTTGAAGCAAGCTTCCTGAGTCAGACACTCAGTGAGATGGTTTCCATCAATGCACACAGTCCACACAGTCGTCAGTGTGCTCTCTCCAGGTGGCCAGGAGGGTGTGGCTGTGCTGTAACGTAGGGGACATCGACCATCGATGTGGAAACCCAGGTGAGTGCATAGCTTGCCTCTGTGGACCCAGCCCACGGGCTGAGCCCCGCTCAAGGCGTGTGCGCTGGGGCCTTCAGCTCTGCTGTGGGCTTGTCCAGGGCGGCTTTCTTTGAGTAATCTCGCTCTCCAAAAATGGTGCTTCCTATGCGGACATTTGTAGATCCTACTTCGATCTGTGGAAATGAGTACCGAGGGCTGAGTTGAAAAGACTGAAATGCAGCAGATGCCTCATTCGAGAGGCTTCTGGAAAAAGAATGAAGACGCAGCAAGGACGAGGGGGCACTGGTTCTCCCTGGCGGCAGTATGACCCCCGACACGGTGTGTAAGAAATAAGTAAGGATTTCTTTGGGTTTCGCAGAGACTGGGGACTGTGACTGGCACTTAGCAGGGAAGGGACAGGGACAGCAGACGGGGACAGAGTTGCACCACGAGGAGCTGTCTTCCAGCCCATTCCCTTTTCTCATGAGTCGTGGCCACGTAGATGGAAAAACCTCCACGTAATTGAGCACTGATTTAATACATTTAATACATTCTCCTATTCCAGAGTAGGGACCAACGTTTACTGGGTGGAGTGCAAACTAGGGACTGAAACCACCTCTGTATACCCAGAGGGAAGTTTAAACTCTGACCTGGGGGACTTTATCAAGTTATTTAGTGCTCCGGGAGACTGCGGATTTGCGCTGCCAACACAGCACACGTACATCAGTATATATTTACAGCTGCTGCCTTCACGGTGAACCTACATGAGCCTTCAAGCATCAGCAGACTTCATCGTGACTGACTGACACATAACCAAGCCCAAGCATGTACATCGTGAAATGTCCTTTTAAAAACCTGTCGTTTAATTTCTTCTTATTTTCCTTTAGATTCCACTGTGTTTTAAAGAATTATGTGTCAGGCTAGAATTTCTATACATTTTCATTTCAAAAGAGAAGGGGCTGGGGGACATTAGAGTGGGGGGTGGGGAACCATAGCTACTGGGCGCCCTGTTGCTACAGTGAAGCATTTCAGAGGTTTCTCCAGCAAAAACGGACTCTTGCTGTGGCCTTTGGGACCCGATGTTGAGGCCCCCGCGGGCGCCCAGGAGGAACTTACCGCGTGCTGGAAGTCGGCGGACATGCCCATGCTCAGCTCAACCTGGTCAGCAGGGACACTCAGCCTTCCACACAGCTCCTCCCGGAGGGACAGTAACACCTGCCAGAAAGACAAGCGCGATGCCCATTTTATCCGTCTCCTCTGAGGACGCCTGAGAGTGGCTGGATCTGAATATCTCTGACAAAGATGACTTCTTGATTCCTCATGGTCTCAAGGCCCATCAAAATCACCAGAAGTTATGGAAAGGGTTTTTAGCGAATTCTCTGACTTTCAAGGAAATGGGTAGTCATTGGAGAGGAGGCTGGAAACCCCCTTCTCTAAAGACTGTGTCAGGCAGGTTCAGCCCAGCTGAGAAAGATCTGCGGGGGCTTGGGACCTGCTCCGTTCTCCACACGAGAAGGGCTCAGGAGAGGGTGGTAATGTCTGGGATGTCTGTGGCGTGTGCAGCCAGCCCTGCTGCAGCACCTCACTGGATGCTTCCCCATCCCAGCCCCGACTACCTGGAAGTCTGGATTCGGTCCTTGACTGAGATCGTGCCCAAAGCTTCCTATGGTCATCAGCCCCACGAACTCCAGGCTGGGGCACTTGGCGTTGATGTGTTCCACCATGGCCACCGTCTCTGAAGGGAGCAGGCCGTGCTTGCCTTCACAAAAAGAAACAGAAGACACGCCCACAAGATGTTTTAAGAAGCCAGACGCAAGTTCTCTTCCTGCCCCCTCCTATGAGCAAGGAGGCGACTCTCAGACAAGGGGACCTCCGTTTAAAAAAAAAAACAAAACTCAAAAAACCCCCCACAAAAACCCAAACTCCACCAAAACAAACACACACAAAAAAACAAACAAAAATCCAAAGCACACAGTCCCCTTCTTGATTCCCCTTACCTCCCTCCTCAAAAATTAAGAAGTAACAAATCATGACGTGTTAAAGAATTACACGCGGACTGGCTGGGACGTCACCATGCCACCGAGACCCTACATACGACAGCTAACTTAAATGTCTGTGGTTTCCTCCTGTGATCGGAGCTCAAATGCTTCCACCCACCATTCTTCCTGAGCCCCGACCATCCTAGGGGAAGAAAACCCTCAGTCCAGGTCTGGTCACTTACTCTCCTCTCCACTGGTGTTAATTTGGACCATAACCTTTAACCTTTCGAGAGCACCTTTCTTCTGCCATGAACTGTTCACTCTGTCTGCCAGCTTCACAGAATCCACTGTTTCCAGCATGAAGAGATTGGGGACAGCTGTGACGAGAAAGAGGCAAGGTCATTCTTCATTCACCCACTCACGACAAGCAACACCCCACCAATCTTTTCTTGGTGGATGGAAAAGTGATTTCCCAGGAAGAAAAAAGTTAAGTCTCAGTTCTACTAAGAATACTGATGGTACCGGTTTGCTAGACATGTGCTCGAATGTTGCAATGCTGTCTAACTGCAAAAGACAAACGAAGACAGGGAAGCAATGACACACCGCCGTCAACAGGCACACGTATCCGTCCACATACTTCAAGAAGCTGGTAATTCAGAGAAATACAAATCAAAACTACCATGAGGTGTCACCTCACACCAGTCAAATGGTCATCATTTAAAAGTCCACAAACGATAAATGCTGGAGAGGGGTGGAGAAAAGGAAACCCTCCTACACTGCTGGTGGGAATGTAAATTGGTGCAGCCACTGTGGGAAACAGTATGGAGATTCCTTAAAAAACTAAAAATAAAGATACTGTATGATCCAGCAATCCCATTCCTGGGCATGTATCCGGAGGGAACTCTTAATTTGAAAAGACACCTGCACCCCAATGTTCACAGCAGCACTATTTACAACAGCCAAGACATGGAAGCAACCTAAATGTCCATCCACAGATGACTGGATAAAGAAGTTGTGGTATATTTATACAATGGAATACTACTCAAAAAAGAATAAAATAATGCTATTTGTAGCAACATGGATGGACCTAAGTGAAGTGAGACAGAAAGAGAAAGAAAAATACCATACGATATCACTTATATGTGGAATCTAAAAAAATGACATAAATGAACTTATTTACAAAACAGAAACAGACTCACAGACTTAGAGAACAAACTTATAGTTACCAGGTAGGGGAAGTGGAGGGATAAATTAGGAGTTTGGGATTAGCAGATACACACTACTATATATAAAACAGATAAACAACAAGGTCCTACTGTACAGCACAGGGAACCATATTCAATACCTTGTAATAACCTATAATGAAAAGAATATGAAAAGGCATCTATGTATGTCCACGTAAGACCGAAACATGATGCTGTACGGCAGAAATTGACACAGCATTGTAAACTGACTAGACTTCAGTAAAAAAAAAAAGAAGCTGATAACCATAGAGATTACACATGGCAGGCCTGATCTGGTTAAATCTCGGTTCAAACTGAAACAGGCCAAGGTGACAATAAGGAAGGGATAAACAGGGAAAGCCGAAGTGCCCCCCTGGCATGACATCCCCACGTTCTCCAGCTTCCTGGGATGGGGGTGCTCTTACTCAACAAGAACATCAGAACCACCCGCCCCCTGACAGCTCAGGGAGATGCTGAAGTCATCAAAACCACCTTCTTTCCCAAAGATGCATGTGACATGAAGTATTGGTCTTGCCTCAGATTAAAAAACAACAAAACAGAAGCAACATTAGCAGCTTACTTTTAATAAACACTGAAATCCTCCAGGCAATATGTTAATCACCTTATACGTATTATTTCTTTTTTTTTTTTTTTTTTCAAATAAGTAGAGTTGATTTACAACACTGTCAGTTTCAGGGGTACAGCAAAGTGTTTTCCACAATGGCTGCACCAAACTTCAATCCCCCACCAACAGTGTAGGAGGTTCCTTTTTCTCCACACCCTCTCCAGTATTTATTATTTGTAGACTTTTTGATGATGGCCATTCTGATTTTGATTGTTGTGATGGTTTCGCAAGTACAAACAGATGCCAAAACTTATCAAACTGCATACTTTGAATATATGCAATTTATTGTAAGTCAATTACACTTCAATAAAGCTGTTTCAAAAAATAAATACAGGTTACTTTAATTTTGACACCTTGAGAGAAATAAGTATTCAGTTACTTAAGCTCTCCACCTGTGCCATGCAGTTAAGTTTTCCTATAGTTAATTCTTATTTTTACATTATTTACTGTATTTCACTGTATACTGTATTGTACTATTATATATTATACTTGCAGTAGGTTGCATTTGTACTACTGTATATTATTATATTTTATTTACTGTGGCCTTTTATTTAAAGGGAAAAGGACAAAAAATGTTTTCTTTGCCAGCCGAAAAATTTTAAGGGCTTCAATTCCTTATAATTTATTTCAAAGACCACCAAAAACTACCTAACGTGAGGTAGGGTAGGTTTCCAAGTTTATATTACCCAGTCAGTTGTGAGTTCACTCTCTTCCTGTCATGATGTTTTCTCCTTATACTAAGAACTAAGATTTCTTTCCTACAAGAAACTGCAAAGCACAAATGGTGAATTAGGATTACTCTAAAATCTGTTCTCTCTTCCACAGAAGGTACTGTGATACATTGATGAGGAAATTTTGTCTTCATATTTAGGGTTTCATCTTACCCATCAATTTGTTGACATTTTGTTTCTGTAGATGGCCAATGAAGTGCCATTTGATCTCAGGACACGAAGACAGAATCTGAAAGAGGTAAACATGTTTGACTCCAACACGTGTGGGGGCCTTGTTGGCTCAGATACTTTGCACATTCCTTTCTGACCTTTCCTGTCTATGCAATAAACCACCATCACCATCTTCCGGCAGGTTCCTGAGGATACTGACAGAAAAACCCAAGGCTTCTTCTGTTCATTTCTCTTCCATGTTCCCCTCAGCGTCCTCTTTCCTCCAGATATTTCCCATTAAGAATGAACCGATTAAAGCTTTCAAATCTCAAAAGGATCCACGATTAAAGCAAGCTCCTAAAATCACCCTTTTCAAATAGCCACAAAGGAGAAAAATATGGTCTCAATAAAGAAAGAAAATCTAGATGAGAAATATCTGGGGCTCAGAAGAATGTAGACATTTCTACCTTCAGCCTGACCTCCAGCTCTGAAACTCAGCCACCAACGTGGGTCTCATTTTCAACTGAAGAGCCAAGATTTAGGTACAAACTAAAGAATTCAGATTCCACTTACTTTAGGATTGGATGCTTTTTCGAGCAGTTCCTGAACCTAAAGGGTAAAAACAGAATGAGTCAGAAGCCAGGCAAACATGACTCTTCCAAGGGCAGTTTGGAAAAGGGCTCTTACGTAGTTCTCCCCAAAAGTGCGCTGGCCATGATTGTAGGCCTCAATCACCATGTCTGCAGGTTTGGTTTTGCTGACCGCTACTACCCGGGGCTGGATGGCTGGAAGTTCCTGCCAAGAGGGAAAGAGCCAGATGAGTGAACGTCTGGGAATATTATCCCAATGAGTCTTAGAGGCTAACTTGGTAGAGGAGATCTGCACAGGTCTTTAACTTGGCATTTGGTAAGATCCATTTTTCTCCAACTGCAAGGAGATCAGTATCAAATAATGTTGATCAAATGTCTACCGTATGCACGGCGTCTAAATCTAATGTTAGCCACCTTAATATCTAGCGAGAGACCTTTCTCTCTCAGGAGAGCTGGGCCAGCAGGTAAAAGAGCAGTTCCTTAAAGTGTGGCCTTGGACTGACTGCGGCAGCACCATCTGGGTCCCACTCCAGACCCACTGGATCTGCATCTCTGGCTGGAGTCTCAGAATCTCCTTTAAAACAAACTCTCCAGATGATTCTCTTGCGTAACAAGGTTGGAGGTTTAAGAATCACGTCATTAAGGGAGGGCATCACTCTCTGACCAGAAAGGAGGCCATCTCTGGCTTCTGAAACCCCAAGATTAACCGTTTTGGGAAACTCACCCCAGTCCTGGTGTAACGATTCATATTGCCCACATACCCTCTCAAAAGCAACCCACCTAGTGTAACTCTAATTTACTGCTCAGTCTGATCGAGAACCAGTGGCAGAGTTGAGGCAGGGACACCGAAGATGCTGGACTCAGGATTAGGCCTCTTGACCCCCTTGCTCATGGCCATTAAGTAAAAAGCAGGGCTTCCCTGCATTCTACTGCAACCAAATTGAGATGGAGAAGAGACTCACCCATCCCCATCTAGCTCAGTGTTCATGCACCCCATCACCCTCTGGGATTTTTACGAAATCACAGGGCACTCAGAGGGCCTGAGGAGTTCAATCAATCAGCAAAGAGTTTCCCCTTCCTTCTGAGGGCTGCTGCCAACCTTTCATGGGGCATGTCAGAACTCTTAGGATTATGCTGATGCACGGACAGTTTCCAGAGGAAAATGGTGGAACAGGCAGCCCGTCTGCCTGAGAGCTACACTGGGAGAACCCCCTAGTGTGATGTTTACTAGGCGAATCTCTAGCTTTTTCTTGGGGAATCACAAACATTAATGCCAGAAGGGAGCTTAGAGCTTTCTGAGCTTTCCACTGCCAGTACAGGTGAGGAAACTGAGGGCCCGAGTAGTTAAGTGACTTGTTCCAGGTAATTAACAGCCTAATTACTTAATTAACAGCCTAATTAATCTAATTAACAGCCAAGGAAAGGCTGTACTAATACAGGTCTTCTGTCTCCAGGCAAGCATTCTGAGCTCTGATGCCATAAATCCTCGGCCAGGGAAACCTTTGACCTCTATTCAAGTCTGTCTCACTCCACACCGTTCACCTTAAACTTGCACCGAGGAGGGGCAGATATTGATCTCTGGTCTAATTAAATTCCAAGAGGAGACAAAATACACATATGAAGGAAAAAAAAACTCCCCTTAAACTAGTTGAGATTGGATGTCAGTTCCCTCCTGCCCCAAACGAGCAAGTGCAGCTCTGGTGCTTCCAAAAATCTGGTCAATCCACCCTCTCCGCCTGCAGGTGAAACTGACATTTAGTGACTACTAGCTAAGGCGCTGCCACACACGTGATCTCCGGCTGATCTGGCCTCTTCTGGGCGCTTCCTTAGTGGACGTCGTCTCTTGCAGCCTCTGGGCACAGGCATGGGACGGGGAAGGGTCTTGATACCTGGAGACTGGTCATTTTCCCGGGGCAGCAATACCTTCTGTTTCAACTGAGCCTACCTCCAGAAAACCTGACAGACTCGACGCGAGGTCGCTGAGGAAGTCCTTTCCTAGCCTTCTGGGGGCTCTGCAACCTGCGCCAATGCCAAGGCGGCGGGCAGATCCCGCCCCTCCGGGAGACCGCTCTGCGTCACCGTGACGACCCATTCCCATGCAGGTGTCCCCCTTCCTCAAAGCGGCCGCCCAACGTCCCCACGCGGTCCCCTTCCTCACCCGCGGCCGCCGCGCCACAGCCTGCTGCACGCGCTCGTTCACTGCCCGCAGAGCCAACCCG
The DNA here is from genome assembly GCF_048773025.1 of Camelus bactrianus. Classification (NCBI taxonomy): domain Eukaryota; kingdom Metazoa; phylum Chordata; class Mammalia; order Artiodactyla; family Camelidae; genus Camelus; species Camelus bactrianus. Next base: position 29,498,818 of record NC_133564.1, on the reverse strand, counting down.
ATTCCCAGCTCCGCCGACATACTGCCAGCTCTCCACATCCCCCAGGGACCAAGGTCCAGCCCCGGACCCTCAGCACCCTAGGCTGAGACCCCTTCCGGTCCCGCCCAGCTCACGTCTCCGAGTGGCCCAATCACCGCTCACCACCAAGTCGTCTCAGCCAATTGTCGGCGCAGAGGCGGGACTTTGGCCGTGTGGCAAGCGGCCCCGCCCCCCTCGGCAGCGCCATCTTGGGGAGGTCACCGCGGAAAGCAACGGGCTCGAGTGCGTGGGCGCTCTTTTTGTCATTCCGGGGCCGCCCCGCGGGTCTTCTACGTCAGCCGCCCGCGCCGTTTGTGCCGCCCCCGCCGCCCTCAAGGATTGCAGAAAACGCTGCCTATTTCCGAGATCCTCTTCCCGGGGTCCTTTGCCGGGAGACCAGGATGAGAAGCTGCTGGGGCGGGAGAGCAGGCTTTTATCTCAGATGATTCTCGGGAGGAACCTTTAAGAGGTATAAAAGAAGACTGTTTCTAAAGAACATGGTATTTTCCTCTGGTCATCCTTTAGACCAGTGCTGCCCAATAGAAGTATGATGCGATCCATATATGTAATTTAACATTTCCTAATAGGCATATAAAGAGTGAAAAAAAATTAATGAATACATTTTATATAGCCCAGTATATCCAGAGTAAGGTTTCAATATGTAACCAATAGAAAAACAATGATATATTTTAATTCTTTTTTAATTGTGCTTAATTTCCAAAACCCGGTGTGTAGTTTGGACTTACAGCAAGCCTCAGTTGGACTGTCCACGTACCAGCTGGTCAGTCCCGCTGGTGGCTGGTGCTGCCTGCCTTCCCAGTGAGGAAACCTGCAGGGAGGAGAGCTTTAGACAGACCAGCCTGAGCTCAGCACACAGCCCGGTTCCTGAGTCTCCTGCGTGTCCAGCTCTGAGCGTTATGGAGGTCACAAACACGATGAGGAGCCAAACCATACAATGGCCAACACAGGAAAACGCTAAACTTCATAGTCAGATGGTGAAGTAGGTGCCAGGCGCAAGTAGAAATCAGTTTTGTTAACGAAAGCCCTTTTGGCTGTACTATTGAAAGATTCTTAAACATTAATTCAGCTTAATAAATGAGATGCTATTATGTTGGAGAAAGGTTAAAGGTTGTTCTCCAGGTTATCTTGAGGTGACTGGGCTTACTTCCAGCCTTCTGGAAAGAAAGGGCAATATTCGTACTTTTTTCTCTCACCGTCTTCCCAGACCCCAGGAACTGAGACAGAATTTCACATGTCTGCTCTGGGAAAACCACTTTGAGCAGAACTTCTCAAGGAGTTCTTTTTGGGAAGTCTCCATTTACCAGGTACACAAAACTGGGTTATCTGTAGACTAGGGTTGCCAACGACATTAACAGTAATTGTGTTCTAATCAAATGTCTCTGGACTTGATAATTTCTACTTCTTGTCAGAGTAATAAAGATTTAAAAATGACCAAAATAGCCCTTCATGGTGTGAATAGATGCCTGTTGTAGAAATACAAGGTTGGAAGGTGCTAGCCAGCAGTCAGCAGTGGGAGGAACAGAGGGGTGAAGGTGATGGGGATGAGGAAGGACTGGGTGAGCATGACGTACTTAAATTGATACACTGTTTGGAAAACATTTTAAAAACCGTAAATACTTCATGGACCTCTAGGGGATGCCTAATCCAGGTGATAGGTCACTATGACAACATGTAGGAGTGTCTTTATTTAATAGATCAGGTCTTTGAATTACAAGATCAACCCCCCACCCCAATGCTGTGTGTGAGTGTGGCTGCCAGAAAAGTATCAGAAGAGTGATTTAAGCTTTCAAGTTAATAAGGATAGCTGTGGTATGGGATTGATACAAGTTGAATCTTGGTTTCATCACTAAACCGTGATCTTGGACAAGTTACTGAACTTTTCAGTTTTTTTAATCAAATGGAGTCAACACCTCCTTCAGAGTTGCAGTAAGAATCAATCGAGGTAATGTGACACACACTTAGCAGAGTGCTCCCCCAAAGCAAGTGTTCAATGAATGTTAGGCCCCTCACCCCTGCTTATATGTTCAGTCAACATTTATTGAGGCATTTTTCTCTATAAAGGAGCCAGGGGGAGACCAAGATGAGTAGGACCGGCTTTATTGTGGATTCATTTCTAAGATATTTTCATCTCTAACCATCTATGACCTTATGAAAGGAAGTAAAGACAAGAAGATCATGAGACCCCATTTTTATTATCACTTCACATTTTCCAATTTCTTTACTTTTTTTTTTAATGCCTTAGCTGTGCTTTCGAGTTAATTTTATCCCACTTTTCCCTCCTTATTTTCTTTTTCAGTTTCTTCTCTTCCTCTTCGTGGGACATCAACCATCTAATTGAACCTTTCATCCTTCCCTACCACTTAACCCTTGAAAAATGCAAGTCTAGTCACTTCATCATCAGTAATTGTCTTTAAATCATGCCAACAGTCTGCTAGGACAAAGGGGAAAAGAAAGATTTAGCAAGCCAAATACCCAGAGGAACAGATTTTATAAACAGTTTAATAAAAATCTAGTATACTTCCCACAAATGCCATCAAGCTTGTAAAACATTGGCCTCTGTAGTCTAAGGCCTTGAATCATGAGAAAAACATTTGTGGATTTTAAAATTGTTTCCTTCTGAGTTTACTGTGATTCTTTCAGGGAATGAAAAACAAAGATAAAATAATAGAAAATCACTGTTGCCAGGTTACCTGGCTCTGAAGAGAAACGGAAAAATAGTGCCCACGTCCCAGTTTAAATGAATTCAGGTAGGGAAGCCATGACAGCAATCCTTCTGCAAACATGCTGTCATATTTGGCTTTTGAAATGTCAATATGGCGTCTAGAACCCTAGACCTGGGGAGGACCTTTAGAGATCATCTGATCTTTCATATGGAGAGAATGACATTTAAACCATCCCAAACAGCATAGAGGCTCCCCAATTTCTGAAGCCCGTCAGAGAAGAAAATGTTATCTGTGCTAATCCCTGGATTTATTTATTTTCTCTTTGCAGATAACCACTTCTCCCTGTTTCAAATTTTAGCCAGTCTTATTTTAAGTAAAATCTTTTTAAATGCTCTGTTCTGCGAGCTGATTTCCTCTTCTTTGGTCTCTGAGCAGCTAGACAATATCTAGCTGACCATGATGCAACTTTTTTTTCCTTTTAAACCTAAGTACAATGTTATATGTCACAGGTGTACAATATAGTGATTCACAGTTTTTAAAGGTTATACTCCGTTTACAGTTATTTTAAAATATTGGCTATATTCCCTGTGTTGTATAATGATGCAACTTTTATGAACATAAAGTCGCTAAACTCCTGCCTTTTCTGGGGTCCCATAAGCCTTAATTTTTAACTACTTTTTTTCTTTTGGGTTTAACATTTTCTTTCTAGCCTCTTCAAATCTTTTTTTTTTCCTTTTTTTTTTTTTAATTGGAGCCCAGAAATGGGCAATTCCTTTCAACAGAGCCAAACTGGCTAATTTTTCACCTACTACATTGCTACATATTCTCAATACTGTTTGCTGCATTGCAGTGTTGCCCCTTCCTTTCTCTATGTGCTAGCCTACCTGTAATCTTCGTCTATGTTGATCATATCTGCTTGATTTCCCACTTAGTGGTACCCACTTTATACCTGCGTGCTTTCTAGCCTGTTTTTCCAGATGCCTGAAAATAAGTTACTTTTGAACACTTGTGCGTGCTAGGCAGAGTTCTAACCCCCTTCACATCTGTTACTTCATTTCATCCATTCAACCCATTTTATAGAGGAAGAAACTGAGTCTCAGAGAGGGTAAAGAATTTATTCAAGACCATACATCTAAGAAGTGGTAGAGTAGGGATTTGAATCTTGGCAGTTTAACTCTAGTAAATACATTCTTAACTTACCTATTCAATTGTAGAGTCATAATATTTCTGTTATAGCTCTCAAACCAATAGAGAACAGTTTGGGAGCACCATTAAAAAAACCCCTGAGAAATCATGGGCTACGATTGCCAGATTTAGCAAATAAAAAGACAGTTGACCCTTGCACGACACAGGAGTTAGAGGCACTGGCCCCGGCACCGAGGAAAATCCTAGCATAACTTTGTAGCAGGCCCTCGGATATGTGGTTCTGTATCTCTGGTTTCAACCAACCGCAGATTGTATAGTCCTGTAGTACATGTTTACTGAACAAAATCCATGTAAAAGTGGACCCAGGTTGTTCAAGGGTCAACTGTTCAGGATACTCAGTTAAATGCGAATTTCATATAAACAACAAATAATGTTTTAGTTTAAGTATGTCTCATGCAACATTTGGGACATACTTATACTAAAAGTTATTCATTGTTTATATGAACATCACATTTAACTAGGCATCTTGTATTTTATTCGGCAACTCTAGGCTGGGCAGCTTTCCCAAACAGAGACCGGGACTTTCTCATTGAATTGATATCAAAATGAGTTTTGGGCCAATTGAAAGTATCTCTGCTCTTTGGAGCAGAATTGCAACAGTATATGGATTCTTTTGCGGGGGGGAGTTAGGTTTTTTATTTAAAAAAAATTTCTAAGGGGGTGGGTACCAGGTATTGAACCCAGGACCTCGTGTATGCTAAGCACGCACTCTACCACTGAGTATGCCCTCCCCCCCCAGCATATGGATTCTTTATGATAAATCTCTCTAGCACATACCAGGAATTATGCTATGTTCACAAATTAGCTGTTCATTGTTTCCAAGTTAATAATGCAGATAGATATTCATCTGAGTATACTCTGGAGGCAGTCTTGACTTAACTCTACTAGGCAAGGATGTTTTATCTCTTTATATCACTTAGCCTAATATTAGCTATTGCTAAATTTCACTTTAATAAAAAAATATAAAGACTCATTTTATTTAGCAAGACTGAAAATAAAACTGAGACATAAAATCACACCTTTAGTGTTGTTCAAAACAGTTCCTCCATCTATCAACCCAAGGCAGTTAATCCAGCATATCATTTGTAGAGTGATGAACAAGAATCATTTCTCAGTGACAAAGGCGGTCATTAAGCCCTCAGGCCTCTCTGAAAGTAGAATTAGTTTTGACTGTTCAATCACCAGCTTGCACAAAAGCAGAAATAAAGAGGAATGGGAAACAAACACAAAATGATTGGCTATTATCTCTTTTAAAAAAAAACAACGGAAACAGTGGCTAAAACTCCACTCAGTAGAAAGTGGTTAAGTTCCCAGACACAGAGTAGCCACTAGTCAGGATACACTTTTATCCTTGAACTTAAATAAGCCAGTTAATTATGACGATCTCACCTTCACTATTCGCTCTCTATAAATGGTAATGCTGTCCATATTGAAAGATACATAGACCCATACATAGAAACTGCAACAGATCCTTTATAAACATCTACCTTTTTTTGATTCATACAGTCAGCCCACTGTAGCCATGGATACAGAACCTGTGGATACTGAGGGCAATGGTGCACTATTTTATATAAGGGACTTGAGCATCCCAGGATTTTGGTATCTGCAGGGGTCCTGGAACCAACCCCCTGCAGATACTGAGATAATTGTATTGCTAATGTTCTTTCACAATTTTTTTCCTCCCTCAACTTAATATGATCAGAGAGTCTCCCAAATTTATTTTAGTCACACAAAAGTTATTAGCGCACTTTGGATTCCTTTCAAACATTCTGTCCTGATATTAAAAAAGTGATTAAAAACAGTACTGAATATGAATCACTTCTGCAAAGTTTAATGAGTGAGAAACATTCAACCAAGGTGACTTTTCCTTGGAAAAATCCTACAAAAACTGAATTTTATAAACAATTACTTATTTTGATAGAAGTTCCATTTATAAATAGCAGCCATGACTTTACTGCCTACAAAACTGCAGGCGATCACATTTTCCATGTTTAGAATTTAAAGGTTTTCAGATCAGGTTTTCTAGTTAAGTGTTCTTAAAGACATGAAAGTCACACAGACAGACTGGTTAGATGTCCCACGCTAAGGACATGGCAGACTTCCATGGTTTTACTATTCAGGCAGGTACAGACAACCATTGGATTTAAACTGATGGGTACTACAATGGTTATATTTTTGCTTAAAGCAGCAGTGACATTAACCTTGAGGGGGGCAGGTGCAGCAGGACTTCAGTGAGGCTCCTTTGTGATCCAGGGCAAGGAACAAGCTGTCGCAGAATGTTAGTATTAGAGAGACTTTCCAGTTAAGAGCCTAAGCAAGTGTGCTGTTCAGAGGCTGAGACAGCCTTGCTTCGTGTTCCACTGCAGTGAAGTAGTGTTTTCTGAGGCTTGGGTAGAAAGTCTCAGAGCAGAGAAGCAGATAAATATGCAAATCAGGGATGCTGGAGGTGACATGTTGCTCCTGACCGGTGACTGATGGCACTGAAGTGGGAGGAGCGTGAGTGTATCTTAGTAATGGATACCTTACGTTGGTCTTAGGAGACTAATGGCCTCTTGGAAGGACTTCTGAGCGCATGACAGTCCATCCTGCCCAGGAACATTCGGCTGCCTGCACAAAGTGTGACCAGTGGTTTGAGAATTCTAAGTCTCAGAAATTAGACCAGAGAAGGGCCACATCTAAACTGAGAGGAGTTAACCCTTTGTTTCTTCCTGGTCAGGCTGAATGCTTCCTGAGTTCCCAACGAGCCTCGTGCTACTTAGGAGCAAGCTGGCTCGAATTTTGGGGCCATTTGATAAATCAGAAGTCTGGGCGTGGGACTGAAAATGAGATGGCAATCTGTGCCAGAAAGTTCCACTCAGAGTTTCCCCGAGGGAAGAGGGAAGAGGGGTACAGCGGTGGGGACAGCTGATAACAAAGCTAGTAACACGTCCCACGCCGGAGCCTGTCACAGCCAATCCCGATGCGCAGGCAAGTCCATCCACTTAGCAATCTGGTACCCACCCCGCCTCCAATTTCAGGACATAAGAAAACCTTTTCTTCATGTTTGCTTTCCCCATCCAAATCGCCTAGTTAGTAATGGAAAAACATTTGAATGGATTTTGATGCAGCCATTCTAACACAGGGACTCGGGCGTGAACTCTGACCTGCACCCACACAGCTGTCCCTGGAGATTTCACACTCAGTGTGACCCCCGTGTGGGACCTGGGAGCCTGGGGTTTCAAGACACGTACCACGTAGAGAATGGGCTTCCTTCTGTCACTATGTCAGACGAACTCCCAGCACGAGCCATAGGCATTGCGACTGGGAACTCTTTTGGATGACCCTTCTTCTTCCCCCAGAGAAGCTACTCAACATGAAAAGACACTTGATCCCAAGGAACACACATTATTTGCCAAACAGGTGCTCAGTGGCTAATGGATACCATGGTTCCACTTCAACAGCTCTGAAGACGCTTGAGATCTTTGTTCCATCTTCTTGATGCTGAGCAGAACCAATGAACAGGTTAAGAGGAGAAAACACCAACTCGCAGAATAGGTGAAAAGTTTTAAAAAGAACTGTGTGGTGGTGACCAAACCCTGACTCTGGGCAATGGAGTCAGAAGCCACCACTCTTCAAGCCCTGGGGCCACGAGGCCGGTGTGTAGAAAAGCTTGCAAAACCTAGCACCAGATCTTCCTTGCCAGAAAGTGCAGCTCTGTGGCAGCTCATGTCCGCACCGACAGCAATGCCAGGAAAGCCAGCATTCTCGAGGGCCCTGCTGGCAAACTTATAAGCTCGCATTTGCTCAGTCACTGAGCCTCCCCCACAGGCATCTCCCACCTTGGAGGCAGGATGAGAACACTGGACTACCTTTTCCCAAAGAAGGGAAATCAAATCACCTGGAGGCAACACCCTGTATTTCTCCCACTCCTCTTTGACAGCATCCCTAATTAAGCCAGCTTCAAAAGGGCGAAAATCAGAATCTGGAGGTCAAAGGTCTAACCCAGGGTTCACAAATCTTAACAGAAGTCATATAACCTACTTACCTGAATAAAACCCCAAATCACCAATCCCTGCCCTCCCTTCCCAGGAAGGGGAATAGACTTAAGTCCATGTCTTCTTTTTTCACCATGGCTCGTGGAAGAGAGTCAAAAGGTTGGGTGGAAGGGAGGGGCATCCTGGTTCATCAGTAAAAAATAAAGATCTCTCTGAGTGTCCTCTGAGGTTGTGTCCAGAAACATTCAGTTCTCCTCAGCGTCTGCCTCTGAGGGCTCACCCTCTAAGCCAAAGTTCAGCTTGTCAGCGAGCCCCTCAAACTGCTTGCCCAGGCCGCCTGCAGAGTCCATGAACATGTTAGGGATGTCTTTGCCAAAGTAAATCTTGCTGTTGGAAGCGATGGCCTTGTACTTCATCAGCTGCAGGTACTCCGGGGTCAGCTTCAGCTGCAAGGAAACAAAAGGACGGAAGACGTCTGTGGGGCCAGGTTTGGGAAATTGTGGGTGGCGCCCCTTCGCTTTTCACAGGGAGGGTCTCACCTTGAGGACCACGAGAAATTTAGGGATTTCTGTGTTTAACACCAAAATTAAACTATCAAGGCCCAGGTAAGACATAAGGGAAGGCCCTGGCCCACCCAGCACAGGGGTCCTCACTTCCGGCCATGAGGGGCTTGCGGGGCGGTGGTCTTGGACACCAGGGACTCTCAGGCAGTGTAAGCCCGGACCCAGAGACCCCCCCCTCCGCAGGCGGCGCTGGGCTTACCTTATTCGCTTCGGCTATCTTCATGGCCGTGTAGCACTCGGCGTCCGCCTTCGCCTTCTCCCGGGCCAGGAACGCGGCATCTTAAGGGAAGAACACAGCACACTGAAGCGCCGAGGTGATCAGTAGGCTGCGCCCGGCCACCTTCCCCGACTGCCTCTGTGACCTCAGGCAGATGGCTCTTATTTCTCTGTGCTTTGATTTCCTCATGGATGAAACTGGGAAAAAGGCATTTTTTTTCCAGTTTTGCAAGCTGTTGTGAAAATCAACCAAGAGACAGCTTCTGACTGCAGTGGAGACAAGCTCTGAGCAAGTCTGTGGCTGTGCCTGACTACGTCTTCTTCGACAGCATCGTCGAGAAAGGCACTGCCACCCAGAGACGCTTCCTCTTTCTACCTGTTTACTCCTGTGGTAGCTCTGTGCCTGGGAGGAGTGGGGTGGGACCCCCGCCTCAACCTTCAGGCTCTGAGCTCTCCACCTCAACTCTTCTGTACTCTCAGCAAAAGCAAGAGAAGCCCAAAGAAGGCTCCGGACACAGCCAGAGGCAGATCCGTCCTAAAACCGACCGCCATAAACGAAACAGTTCAGCCACTCTCCCAACTTCATTTCCCTTTCGTTTCCATCAGTCATTCCAAAAAGGTTCTCATTTACGGTGGTTAAGCTGGCACAACTCTAAGGGAATTACAGGTCGTGGTCCAGACTAACACCTATTTGGGTTAAGACCTATTTATTTTATTTATATTTTTTTATGGAAGTATAGTTGATTTACAATGTTGTATTGGTTTCTGGTGTACAGCAAAGTGATTCAGTTTTATATATATGTATTCTTTTTCATTGTAGGTTATTATAAGATATTGAATGTAGTTCCCTGTGCTATACAGTAGGACTTTGTTGTCTATCCATTTTATATACATTAGTTTTTATCTGCTAATCTCAAACTTACCTTCCTCTTCCCCTTTGGTGACCATAAGTTTGTTTTCTATGGGGTTAAGACCTATTTAAGCTTCTACTATGCAAGCAATACGCTTCCTTAATGTGCTGAGACCAGCTTTTGGTCAAACTGACACAAAATTTTTGATATTGACTCTTCGGCCTTGGGAATGAGGCCAGCCTCGTGGGAATGACACCTGTAGCAGAAGCTGGGTCTGTGGGTGGGTTCCCACTGCACCCTCAGCAGGGCCCTGGGTGGGAGGAGCCTGCAGGCTGGTTGAGGCTCTGGCTGCTGGAGGCCAACTCAACTGGTTTTGGCACCTGATGACCCGTATTTATAAGAAATAAACATATGTTGTTCTGCTAAGGGCTCCCCAGTGAGGAGCTGCTACAAAGCCCGACAGGCCCCATCGTGCTGTGACTGGACACAGCACTCGTCACCTGAAGCTGGGCCTGGAGGTCCCATTTCTGTTGTCTGATTTGCTCCGTTTAAGGTACCCCCTGGAGCAGAATATGGGTCGTGGGAGTGAGGTGAGGGCTGAGGGGCAGGGAACTGAAGGTGAGTCATGTTCAGAAAAGCTGGCAAACGGTGAAAAAGAATATGAAAACGAGTATGTGTGTGTCCATGTATGACAGAAGCACAGTGCTCTACACCAGAAATTGACACAACACTGTAGACTGACTATACTCCAATGAAAAGAGGTGAGAAAAAAGAAAAGCTGGCAAAGAAAATGCTTCTCTCCAGCTTGGGTTGTTGGTGCTGAAAAAGTGTCTGCTTCACACCCTGCTTAACAACCATGGGGATCTGAGAGCAGACTTAGAGGCCAAAGCCACAGTCTTGACAGAATTCCAGGAGCAGGAGGGCAAGGCAGGAGGGAGAGAGCTGCTGTTCTGACCTCGCTCCTTGGTTTCCTCCCAATGCCAGACTGTGAGCTCAAGACAGCAGGGCCCAGGAGGGTTCCCTTCTCTTAAGCCTCGCATAAGGGTCTTGAGGGCACTCAGCTAACGTTTGTTGACTGAATGAATCTCTCGGAAGTGGAATATGAGTGCCAGCCTGGCTCGACTCTCCCCCAGACTCGAGTCAGCACACAGAGAACAAGTGATGTTCCAAAGAAGTCATGACATCTTAGAGCAGGTTACAGAGCCAAGGAAATGACTCTCCCACCCCCTGGCCTCAGAGTGGGGTCGGAGGGAAAGGCAGGCGTGAAGTTCACTTTGGCTCACCTTCGATTTCCGAGATCTTCTTCTCCGTCTCCTTCTCCATCACCTTCTGCCCGTAGGTGATCTCTGCCACCTGAGCCACTTTTTCTGCCTCTGTATTAACAAGGTGGACAAAGGCTTAGCGCTCTGATATGTCAAAAGGTTGACTACACCGCACCTTTCGCCTGATCCGCGTCCCTTATGCAGAGGGCTGGGCAAGCTCTGGTGAAGAGCCACTGGCCCAGAGGGCAGCACGGAGGCCCATGGGGCGGAGAGGGAATCCGCAGTGAGCACAGGACCTCAGCGGCAGCATGAGACAGGAATGAGGGAGACCTGGGCCCAAGGGAGGAGCCCTACATCAGAGGGTGACAGCCAGGAGCAAACCCTGACCTCGCTCCTAAGTCACAGGGCATGTCTCCCAAAGGAGCAGTTTAAGGATCACGGTACTCCCTAACAAGTTTCCTCCTGCTGCCTCCCTCAGGAAGTAGCTGGGTTTGTGGCTGACAGCTGGGTGCAGCGGTGAAGAACCCAGGTTTGGGAGCAGAGTCCCTGGATTTGAACCCCACTTCTGCCACGTATTTGCCATGTGACATTGGGCAAGTAATTTAACCTCGCTATGCTTCGGCTCAGTAAAATGAGGTGAATGATGGTGACTTTCTCACCCAGGGGCTGTGAAGAGCGAGCTAGTTCACGTACAAGTGCTTAGAAAAGCCCTCGGCTCAGAGTAAGGAAGGGCTAACTAAGTGTCCTCACCGCTGTGAATGATGAATGAACGGGCTGGCCTCCTTTCATTTAAGAGCTACGCGGAAACTCAAACTCACGCCCCCAGCCGTGATCTGACAATTCCAGCTCTGCTTCTGGGACTAGGAAAGCCGCCCCTGCGTACAGCAGGGGTTCGGAGGACCACGGGCCAGGCTTCCTCGAGTCTTGCCCCCTTCCCCAGCCCCTTGGCCCCGAAAGGGGATCCCAGAAGCACATGCAGACCAATGAGGGCCTTCTTCCGCTCTGTCTCTGCCTCCTTCTCCACCACCTTCTGCTTCTGGGCCGCAATGAGCAGCTTTGTCTTCTCGCTTTCCCTGGAGGGGAGAAAAGGGTGCTGCTGTGAGGCTGCTGAGGGTAAGTTTCTGCAGAACTCCACCGTTCCCTGGAAAAGCCCAACTCTCCTGCCGAGGGAGGCCGACTGGGATTTCTTCCTGTCTCCTGGAAGCCTGTTTCAGGTCCAAGGTTAAAGCGGATATGCTACAGACAGTCACATGGACCTCCTTTTCCTCCCAGATTCGTTTGTGGGAAATAGAGCAGGATTTACTTGAGGAAAAGGCCCCCGCCTGCCCACTGAGGCACCTTTCCCTCCAGTCTTCTTTGGCACGAGCCATGAAGCACACAGGAGGCCCCCTGGCCCTCTTAAGAGCATCCCTGCTCTGAGGCTCTCAATCACAGTCACAGAGCCCAGGTGAGCATGCTGACATGCCCTCTCCATCCTGCAGGCCAGTGGGCTGTGACAGACACTCAAGAGGGGACTAGCAGCCTGGCAGAGTGTTGGATACCCCTGGGGTGGGATGAGTGGGAGGCGGGAGAGAGTGGTAGTCACAGCTCGGGCAGAGGGCACACTCACATCAGCTCGTAGTTTCTGCGGATGGCCTCGGGTATGTTGGGTTTTGTCACCCGCACAGCCTGGAGAAGGATAAAAACAGCACCTGATGGGGAGGTGAGGGTGCTGAGGGACCGGCTCTCACTGGTCCGTGCCCCTCCTGCACAGGCAGGCCGTCCCCCTGGAGAGGGGGCGCTCCCACCATGGCCATGCTTACTTGGATGACGAGCCCAGGGGCCATGGAAGTCAGGTCCTGCTGCAAGGCCAGTTTGAGATTTTCATCAATCTGATCTGAAATCAAGAAAGACAGAAAAGGAGCTGTGACACTTTCTAGGCAGGGTGGAGGGAAGGATGGGGGCAGAATACAAGCCAAGGGAGCACCAACTCAAAAATGCACCTACAGGCAAAAGGCCCTCCCAATGAAGAGTGCTCATCCGAGCCCAGGCACCTAATGAGCCCCTGCAAGACTCACAGCGGAGGCCTGTGCAGTCCCGCTTCGTGAGCCAGGCTCGAGGACGTCCTTCTCTGTGGCCTCCAAACGGGAACTGAGCTTTAAAACTAGCACATTTCTTCAGTCAGCAAAAGAGAAGGTGTGCACCCAACTTTCATGAAGATGGAAGGTGGAAGGGCCATGTTAGGTATTTTGAAAAGAGCCAAGCACATGAAATCTAGTAATTTTACAAGTTTCTATAAGAGAAACACTCTGACGTCAAGGAAAGCCCCAAGGAGGACCAATGCCTGTAGGACCTCCATCAAATCACACGAGGGGAAAATGACAATTTCCAGTCCCAGAAACGAGCCCAAGTCCTCTGATGTCTTGTCTGATGCTGTTCCTTTGTCTGGAATCCACAGGTGAGTCGTTTCGAGAACAAGCAGAGGCAGAGAGATAACTGACCGCCCCCTCGAGCTGCGATCCCAGAACAGCAGCACCAAGGCTGCCTTCTCTGGCCGGGTCTGCTCTTCCCTGCCCGCTGCCCGTGAGACCCTCAGTAAGACCCTGGAAGGGCCCAAGAAAAGGCCACCACAAAACCGAGTTGGGACATCGAATCGGAACCACCTCCCTTACTGTCAGCTGCCATCTGCTTTAAATGACCATTCTTGGTCACCGGGGCCGAACCAGGAGCCTCTGCCAAACAGCGAGTCTAACTCCTGCCTTTTACAGATGTCCAGACCGAGGCCCTCAGCGTCCAGCAATGTGCTTGAGCCAGCGAGAGGCCAAAATAAGGAAGCTGTTGAATGACTGTGCTTTGATGGCTAGGATTTCAAACAGTGCTCTCTTCGACCACTGTATCACTAAGCAGGGGTTTGAATGTTTTACACGCTGGACCTGCTCTCATGAGCCTCTTGGCACCGAGAAAGGCCCATAAAGGTAGCACCCCACAGCCAACCCGGGGCTCACAATTTGACAGCTGGAGGTTAACACTCCATTCCATGGTGTCTATTGTAAATAGGAGGCCAACCAAACTTTAAGTGAGGGGGCCTGTGCCCTCCATAAAGTAATAATACAGTTGTTTCTCAGACCAAATTATATCTGAGTCAAGGCAGAAACCTGTGACCCTGGCCTAGCAACTTTCTAGGAAAACCTGGAAGAAATATTTTGCAAGTTGGTTTACTACCAAAGTGACACCAGTACTAAGCTGTTTATATGGGACAATTATGCTGATAAATGCCTATTAACACAAAGAGGTTCTTCAGATAAACTTCTGAACAAGTACTGGGTGACATTTTTATAAAATGGGCAAAGAGGACGCATTGCAGTTAGCAGTGATGGCAGCTGCAGTCAAGATGAAGGTCAGGGCTCTGAGTCCTGACAGGAGGGGACCAGATCCTTCAAGGAACAGGATCGAGCTTCTCCTCTGCAGGTGCAAATGGATTCTAAGCAGAACGGTGCTTGCTGACAAGAACAAACTTTAAAAAGAAAAACATCTCAGAGCAGACACACTTCCCCGGCTCCTCTGTACATGAAAAGCTACATTTCTCTAAGCTGCCAAGTTCATCTGTGAGACAGTGAGAAGTTTTCTAATGCAAAACAATTTCACATCCTGATTCTCTCTTCATGGAAATTAGAGACCTTTTGTCCTTGGTTGTTTCAAATGCTTTCAAGTAATTCATTTAACGGCACAAGTTCTAAAACAGTGGCTAGAGAGAAAACTAATATTTTATAAAGTTCTATCAGTTTGAGGTTAAAAAAAAAAACCCCGCAAATTTACCCAATTTTTCTTAAAAGCACACTGAATCCAAACTCAGTAAAAGAATTCAAAGCTTACGAAGTGAATTTAGATTCATTTTCTACTGCAGAAAAGCTATAAGGGCCTCTGATGATTTCCCAAATCTGAAACACAGTGCAACAGGCCGTTTGCTTAATTAAGATCACTTGTATCGCCATTTGCAGCAACATGGATGGACCTAGAGATGATCATACTGAGTGAAGTAAGTCAGAGAGAGAAAGACAAATACCATGATACCACTTATATGTGAAATCTAAAATATGATACAAATTGACTTACTAACAAAACAGAAACAGACTCACAGACATAGAAAACAAACTTATGGTCACCGAAGGGGAGCAGGGGTGGGGAGGGACGAATTAAGAGTTTGGGATTAACAGATACACGCTACTATGTATAAAATAAACAAGGTCCTCTCCTATAGCACAGAGAACTATATTCAATATCCTGTAATAAACCATAATGGAAAAGAAAAGAAAAAAAAAAAAGAAAGATGACTGGGATCACCAATGACTCCTCCTTTGTCTACTCTGCAGAATGTTCTCACTCAGGGGCCTTTTAATGAAGAAACCACTGTCCAGCCCTGGTGTCAAGAATAATCATACCACTGGCTGCAGAGGTGGTTTGTTTTTAGCGCTGGCTAAAACACGTTTAAACCAAACACTTTATCCCAAAAGAGCTGTAACTATGACTGCAACGCCTCCTTCCCTTGCTGCTGAAGTCGGGCTGTGTTAGACCAGAAAAAAGGACAGGAAGTGTCTGCTTAAGCACATGGGTCCTTTTTGTTTCAAGCATTTTCCTATTCATCTCTACATGTACAGGGTTGAAAACAAACAAACAAAAAAAACCAAGTACCAAAAGTCACAAACGTTCTAGAAACTGCGAGGGGCTACAGTCCTTGTCCTCCTTGGAGAATGAAAGGTGACTCCTGTTGTTCTCAGCACCCGAACAGGGTGCCCCTCCTCCGGGTGCCTTCTCCAGGGTGGCGTGGGGACAGAATGCTGAAGCAGAGCCAGGGGAGTTTAGCACTCGCTTCAGCTCGGCCAGCAGCCACCTCTGGGACGCTGTCCCTTTGGGCCTTGGTTCCTAATCTTGAAAGGAGGATGTTGGGCTGGCTGCGTAATCTCTAAGGTTCTAGAACCACCCCCATCTTCACTACAGAACGATGCTAAGGGACAGTGGGGACGCATTTCCATCCTGGTCCTCCACTTCAGGCCCGACTGAGCCCTCCCATCCACTCTGGCTCCTGCGCCCAGAGCTGGACCACTCTGGCAACTTCCTTCCACTGTCATCAGCGTCTCTCAGGAAGGCCTTGTGCGACCGCCCACTTCCTGAGCACTAGGTTCTTCCCCACTCCCGGTCCCTTAGTCCCCGGCCTGCCCCGCGGTAGCAGGGGCAGCAGGCAGGTCAGGACGAGAGGCCTTCTTACCGAAGAGCTCGATGTAGACCTCCTGCAGCGTGTGGACACTGCAGAACTGGTTCAGCTCGTGGTGGATCTTGTTGAAGATGAGGGCCTTGTCATAGTCAGCTGTGTAGTTCTTCACTATGTCGTACACTGGGAGGAGGAGAGGTTCAGAATAAGCTGGGACAGACATGGGGTGGGGGTGAGGGGGACACGCTGGGGAGAGTGGGCGGGGGTGGGGGTGGGGGGAAGGAACTTCCAGAATGTACCTGCATGTGGGACCAGGAAGTTCACCACCTCAATTCTGTCGAAGTAGATCATCACGCCGCCACTGTGGGAGGAAGCACGGACAAGCAGTCACTGGAAAGCTCTGGAATATGGTGCCTCTCCTTGAAGTGGTGGTGGGCGTGTGACTTGGCAGAAAAGGAGGAGAGTTCATGGGAGGTTAGGGGCACATGGATCTCCAGGCTGGAGACCTTCTGAGCTTCTAGCACAATCTCCCAAGGAATCATGCGTCTTAAAAATATCTCCACAAGGAAAAAGGGACTCTTTTGGGGTAAGAAAAGAGGAGTTCATATCTTCTGAATCAGCAATGACTTCTGATGAAAGCAATCAAAGGGAAAAGACTAAAGGTCACGGAGTTCTCAGAACTTAAAAGTGGAATTTTCTGGTCACCATTTCTCATTCTGTCTTCACCATTGCTTTGGTTCAGCTTTTCCCCTTCCCTGCCAATATTCATTATAAAAAACTTTCAAACATACAGGAAAGTTGAAAGAATGGTACAACTAATACACATATACTAACATTTAATTTAACAATTGTTCACATTTTACCTGTTGATCGATCTACTTTTTTTTTTCTCCTGAACGTTTCAAAGCAAGCTGTAGTCATGATACTTTATCCTTTAATACTTTGGCAAGCATCAGTCACCTAAGAATAGTTGACAGTCTCCTATAGTCACAATAGCATTCCTAAACCTAAGAAAATGAGCAATGATTCCTTATCATCCAATACCCAGTCCTTCAAATTCCCCCAAAGTTCCCGGCATGGACAGAACTGTGTGTTCTCCAGAATCCACATGGGGTAACTCTAACCCTCAATGTGACTGTGTTTGGAGTCAGGGCCTTTACGGAGATAATGGAGGTTAAATAAGGTCATAAAGGTGGGGCCCTGGTCCAGCTGGACTTGTCAAGGGAAGGAGCCGACCCCAGAGATCTTCCTCTCCCCACACATGCGCAGAGGAGAGGCCGGAGCAGACACGGCAAGGGAGCCGCTTGCAGGCGAGGAAAAGAGGCTTCAGCAGAAACCAGCCTTGCTGGCACTTTGGTCTTGGACTCTGAGCTTCTAGCACGATGAGAAACTAGATTTCTGTTGTTTAAGCCGCCCACTCTGTGGTGTGCTGTCCCGGCAGCCCAAGATGACTAATACACTTTTCATAATGTGTTTTATAGCTGTTACTTTGGAATTAGGCTCTAATCCAGGTTCACCATTGCATTAGCTTATGTCTTTGAAGTCTCTTCTTTGACCCAAGTCTCCTCCAAATACAACGACTCTGTGACGAGGTCAGGCAGCTGCCCAGGGCGATGCTGTGATCCTGTACTTGCCGAGCACTTCCTCGTGGTGTGCTTTACTTTGTCACTCTAGTCCTGTTTGGACTTCCTTTACTTTGCAGTCGGACCACTACACTGATGCTCTCTTGGGACTGCCTGCGCCTAAAGTCACCCCAGACCTGCTTTCCACAGTTCTCCATAGTTAGTTGTGCTAAAGTTATCTTCCTCCAGCAGGTCATTCATCTGCTAAAAGCCTTCATCACGGCATTCAAGGCCCTTCCAGTGACCTTCTCTACTGCACTCCACCACCTCGTCAGCTCGGAACACAGGGAGCTCGGGGGCAGGGAACTCGGTAAAACCACCACGGGGTGCTTCCCCTTTCCCTGTCTCTTCCTCAGCAGCAGAAGCCCTGCCTGTCACTGGGGCTTAACAGCGTTACTGGGCACCTTACCTTGTCCCACAAGGTACATTCTTCACCTCGTCTGTCTGGAGTGTGGTCTGGAAATAGGGGAGACAGAAGGTGCTGAAAGGTGGGCAGTGATAAACAAAGTGACTTTAAAAAAAAAAGAAACAAACAAACAAACAAAAAACCAAAGTGACTTATTTGGGGAATCCTAAATAGCCTTGTCCTTGAATATTTATTTGTATTAAGCTTTGCCTCCGTTAAAGGTGAACATCCCCACTGACTCCTCTCACTTACAGAGTTGGAGGCTAAATCAAACAAAGGTAACTACCCTGGCTTTGCTGTAAATGAGCTACCATAGGAACAAGTAAGAATGCTTTGGTAGAAAAGACCCTGGATCAGGAGTCCTAAGACCTGCGCTTACTTCTGTCTCTTCCATTTGCTAGTCTTGAAACAACAGATTCTTTATTTAACCTCTCGGCCCATAAAACCTGCTCAGCCCATTCTCAGGATGACCTGGGACTCCAATGAGATCCCGTGCATGAACGCACTTTGAAAACCATACAGCACAGTAAGGGGCATACGGGGCAAGTGCTGATGAGGTGCCCCAGGACATTTCCCAAGGTCAGCATAATAGTCACTTTCTAAATCTTCCTCTTCCTCTTAGTTGGACATACTTCAGAGACGGCTCGTCTAACTTAGCCTGGCTTTAGATCCATCATCACTAACCCTACTCCCACTTTAGATGTCGCTTCCCTTCACCAAGTTCAGCCTCTTCCCCCGTCCCCCAATTATGTTCACATCTCTCAAATTCAAATAAGCCAAATTACCGTGCTTTGTTTCCAACTATCTTGGTAGCCTGTGGTTTAAAACACACAGACACATACAACCTACTTTTCCTTCTACGCGTTCAGAACAGATTCTTCTCTGGCTTTGTCTTGAAGTGAAAAAAATGATTCTCGGCTGGGATTGGTGGCCAAGGCAATGACCCCAGTCAGCTCTTTCAACAATCAAGTAAAATTCCAGAGAAGATGACTCATGGAGCCTCCTTCTTTATCTGTCTGTCTGTCTGTCCATCTATTACATATGACTTATTCTGAAATGATTCCTTCAAAAGGCAGTATTATACTCATCCACTCATCCAATGGCTAAATCATTCCAAATCATGCATCAATCACCACCCCGCCCCCAAATCTGCAGTCGTCCAAGTCGACCCCACGAGCCAAGAGTACCTGCACAGACTTATACGATGTGATGAAAGGGAGCATCAGGTGAAAGCCAGGGCCGCTGGTGGACGTTAGCAGGGCACCGCCTCTGCAGAGGAGGGAGACAGAGGCAGGCTCAGCTCAGCAAAAAGTCCCTATTACATCAGTCCCGCCTGGGCCCACTTTCTCCCCGGCCCCATCCGCATTCAGTATAGCGTGACATGTGCCAAAGCCACGTTCACAGACCCCTCTCTTCCTCTCAGCTCGACCCTCATATTATAGGAAGCCTGATGGCAAAACCTAAAACCATTACTCAAGTTTTTGCAGCGAGAAAAACTGGCACATAGAACTAAGCGGAATCAAGACAGTAGAATCTCTGGCTCTACTTGAGATAAGAGAGGAAGGCAGTTTTGTTTCGTCACATCTGTTGAGCTTGTGGCAATCCATAAGGACAGTAAATTCAGTGATACAGTGACCAATATAGGTGCTAACGTTGGAGTCCTGTGACATGCACAACCAGAAGAATAACTTCAAGGACATTTTACAAACCATCTAAATATATATATATATATATTTTTACAGTAGAGTTATCTTTCTAATCACGTTATATGTAAATGACAGTAAAATTAAAAGCCATTTTGGGGGACATCTAAGCAGATGGTGGGAAGAGATAATTAAAGGGGAGAGGGGAACCCAATCAGACTTTAAGAACTTGCTCTTGGCATTCAGAAAAAAGCATCACGGGGCACATATAAGAAGGGGTTCATTTAGACTTAAAGCAAAAAACTTGGGTTATGGAGGCTACTAAAAGGAAAGCAACCCAAGGTTTATAAATGCTTCTTTGCTTTACGTTATTTGAGTCAAATACACATTTTTTTTAAGAGAGAGCAATAAAATAGTGACATAATGGGTTATTTTAAGAGCCACTATCCTAGCGCCTGCCTTGATGGACACAAATCAACCGGCAGGCTCTTCCATTTGTTCTGAAATGTTAATTTTAAAGAGTAGGTCCAAATTATATCTCCTCAAGTTGCCATCAAGAACTGGTACTCATCAGAGGCAAGCTCCTAGCACCAAGATTTCCAGAGGGAAGTAGGAGGAAACAGTATTTCAGAGATGATCTTCCAGAGGTACGGCAGCCTTTAGGTTTTGTCTCTAAATCTCTGTACACGTTTATCAATCGCCATCCACGGCATGAACTTAGACTACTAAGTTTTATATTTACATTTAGATACATATTTGTGTGTGTGTGTGTGTGTGTGTGTGTATTCCCTTCCCTGTGGTCACTGACACAAAAGCTCAATCTAAAAGACGCTCTTATTCAACAAAATACAAACACAGCTCTTCAGCAGAGTCTGTTAAACATTGACTAGGAGAGAGAGTCACTTAATAGGAAGTTGCCAGCTTCTCCCTGTCGCTGCCTTACCTGTAATACACCCCAATATGGCCCTCTTCTATCTTGTGCACAGCTGAGAAGAGAGAGGCACAAAAGAAACTGGCAGCCACAGCCACAACTGCTCCCAACTGGGCCATCAGGGAACGGTTACCCTGGGGAAAAAGAGAGGAAAACATGTGCGGTCTGACTGAGGAGGGCGGGGGGCCTCTAGATCTACAACTCTGTTCATCCTTGTTCTCAGTCAACACTCCCGTTCCTTAACTGTGGAATTACATCCCCCACCTCCTCCAAGAGGCGGTGGCTCCAGACACAGCCATGGCCCAAGGGAGAACCCGTGCCAACTGGGCAGCGTTCAGAACACAGCCTTCTCTTCCTGTGAACGGGAAAGTGCTGTCACTGGAGCCACTCATATTAGTAAAAGGGAAGAGAGGCAGCTGCAGTCATGTTGGCCCAAATTACAGAGGATGTCAAACGACAGGCAGTTGTGGCCATGTAATTCTGGTCAGAGCCTCCCAGTCCTAATTGCCTGCCATTTCGAAGGAAACCATTATTTACTCCTTTCAGATGCTGGAGCGACAGGGACAGCATGCGAGCAGAGTTCCACGGCGGGATTCTCTGGCCTCTCATCCACCTTTCCCGTTATTCCTTCGTTCCTAAACGACTCAGGGATCTGAGCAACACTGAAGCCACACTCCCTCCCCTATGCTTGACTGGCTCTTTGCATCTGCCAGATTCCCCGAGTCCATGGGTAGGAGAAAGGTGGTTCCCCAAGCTTGGAAGGCTCTAGGCTCCTGGGTCTAACTGCATTCAGGCACCAGCACGCGAAAGAGTTGGCATCCAGAGACTCATTCCCTGAACACTGAATGATCTGGAAAAACTACCGTAACTGACAGTGAGGTTCCCAGTCGGGCGTGCCTGGGCCCCCCTGCGCAGGGCGCGGATTCTGCCTCCCGGGTCTAACGCAACCCGGGCGCAGACGTCTGCGAGGCGCTTATTTTACCGTGCGGCCTCCAGCTACCCATCAGCAACTGCGTCCTTTCTGCAAAAGCCCTTCCCTCCCCGAAGTCACCGCCTCCCCACCTCGCGCTCCTTCCCTGCCCTCTTCTGAGAGAGGGTTGAGAGTCCCAAGAGCCTCGGGTCGGGCTGGAGGCTCCAAGAGCCTCTGCTCGGTCCCGGCCGGGAGCTCGCGAGGAAGAGACGGGACAGAAAGGGGTGGCTTCCCCTTCTCCTGAGGGAGAGAGGATGCTGTGGCGGGGCCCCGGGAGAACGGCTGATCAGCTGCGGCCCGGAGCCACAACGAGGCCCAGCGCGCGCACTAAGGGGCGGGGGCCGCGTACCAGGCTGTCCCTCCAGGCGCTCCGTACTCGTCCGAACTCCAGTGCAACCGCAGAAACCGCCACACCCCTCAGCACGCTGCTTCCTTCCGGGCCCGTCGCTTCGATGACGCCATTAGTTCACGCGAGAAGATCACACCCCTCTCTCCTCCCTAGGTCTCCGGCCCCGCCCCCGCGCTCCGAACGCTCGGTGTCCGCGGTTGGCCGCCAGGGGGCGCCCGAGACTAGTTCCGGGCGATCGGGACCATGTTCTGGGATTGCCGGGGTGGGGGTGGTGCGGGCGCCTGGAGAGTGACCCCGGGGACGACCCGAGTGGCTGCGGGTGCTGGGACCGAGGTGTCCCTCTCCGAGGTTTTGACTCTGGAGTTTGCTCCGGATTTCCCTCCGCATTAGGCGAAGCCTGTTTTTTTTTTTTTTGGAGCAGGTACCGCCGAGTTGCCACCGTTCCAGCCCTCTGCTCCGCTTTCCTGTAGCTCCGCTGAATGAAACACATCCTTTAAATGAGCAGATTAGCACCATTACGTCGCTAATCAAGAGTCCCTACTTTGAATTGCCCTTTATGCTTTTCTAGGAGCTTTGGCCTTTGAGGTCCCCACAGCACCGTAAAGTAGATTAAGAAGGAATTATCGCAATTTGAGTGAACAAAATTTAGATTCAGTGAGGTGGAGGGTAGCAGTGGATGAAAACCTGCTTTGAGCTGCTTTAACGTCAGGAGTTTAACTCCTGCCGCCGCGCACAGGGCAAGGTGCTTATCAGCATCCCCCGCCTAGACGGTAAGTTCCCTGAGGGCGGGGACTGCGCCTTCCCTCAACATCCCGGGCGCTCAGGTGCTCAGTAACAGGCGGACGGCACAGAGGAACCAGGCCCAGCATCCAGGCTTTGTGTCTCCCAGACTGCAGCCTTCACTGGGCGGCGGTATCACACTGGGCCGTTTCTTATTCAGCCACTGAAGTTTTGTTCACAGAAGAGAAAGAGTCCACTTAATTACAGCCTTCACTCCATGGAACGCTTTTACACTGGGCAGACTGCAAGCTGGTGGTGGTAGACAGATTTAGGACGCAGGAAAAGGAAAGTGTAGATTTTCCAGGCATGGCTGTTTGGGACTGGCCCATTTCCAACCCCCCACCCCCACCCCGCCCGCCGCCTCCTGGGGGTTTGCTCTGCATGACTTTCTGCTGGGATATTTCATGATACCTTAAGGCCACAAGTGGGCTGCATGGTGCTGCCTGGGAGCTCTGTTCCCACCTGCGTAGATAGGGTCTCTCCTCTCCCCACCCTGTTACTGCAAATTCCTTCCCCACCTTCCCGCCCCAACACACGCGTATGTGCACACACTTGGCCAATTTCCTGATTGATTATATCAGAACTTAAGAGCTTTTCTTTCCATGTTCAGTGGTAGAACTTGGCCCAGCACACTTAATGAATATTTCTTTAATAGTTCACTAAATAAGTGTTTATTTAATAGTTGAGTGAATGAATAAGAGAAATGGAAGTATTGGGGTTTATCAGCCCAAGGAATGGGGCTTCGCGTGCAGATAAAGGACTTAAATTAGTTGTAATTTAAGAATTTCCTGACTACTTTGGAATGAACTATGAGGCAAGCTGTGGGATTTTGTTCTCAGGAGGCTTTTTTAAAAAAAAATTTTTTTAACCAGGCCTGAGTTTAACTATGGCCCTGTCTAGAGGCAGGGGGTGGTAGATGATGATCTAACATTTCTGAAAATCCCTTCCTTAAGAGACCCGTGATTTTTATGACTCAATATCCAAAATTACCAAAGAAGTAAGTCTGTGATGATTTGTTTAACAAAAGTGTTTAAGAATCCATTAAAAAAAAACTTATGGAGTAGTGGTTAAGTGTAGATATTCCAGTCAGACTGATTAGATTTAAATCCTTGGCCACCTCCTCTCCCTCGGCCTTTTATTAGCTGTGTGACCTTGGGAAAATGACTTTATTCTTGGCTTGGTTTCTTCATCTGTAAAATGCAGGTAATGGTAGGAACCTCATAGGACTGTTGTAAAGATTCAATGACAAACCAAGAAAAGCACATATGACAATATTTGGCAAACTTTGAATGTTCAATAAATATTAGCTATTGCTGTTTTAAATAGCAAATTTCCTTAGCGTGTTCTTGCCTGTTTGTGGATTCAGATTATTACTATCCCAGAAGAAGCGAGAAGGGTAGGCTTTAAGTCATGTAGAATTGAGTAATAACCAAATAAAGGCTTATCAAAAGAAGCAATAAGACTCCGAAGTTATACCTCCATAGATATTTACAATACGGATTTCATAAAGTGTTCTTGAATGCTTTCCATGTAACAGACCCTGTGCCTTTCTCATTCTATATAATCTTCAGCTCAGCCCTTTGAGTTCAGCTCATTTTACAGGAGGAAGTTAAAGCTTAGAGAAGTTAAGGGATGGCCCAAGATCATAAAGCTTGTAAGTTGCCCAGGCAGAATTCAAATGATCTCAAGTCTATTTCTTCACTATAGTAAATGAATCAGAAGATAATGATTCAACTCAAGACACACACACACACACACACACACCCCTCATTTATTTTACATGTAACCTTTCAGGAATGTAGATCAGTGGTCAGAAATTGCAACACTCTAAATGGGGCTTGCTCATTTTGCAGTTGGAGGCTGAAGTGGGATTTTAAAAAAATACTCCAGCCACAGCCACCCACATTTCCCGATCTCTGCATTGCTCTTTTGTCCACCAGCAAGCTAACATGCCTGTGGGGGTTGCCACTCTAACCATGGAAGAGACCCCTTCTTTCACAGAGTCCTTTTCATCAGTAAGCAGGTTAGCCCCAAAGGAACCAGGCAACTCTTAAAATCTTTGGCTTCAATACATTTATATCACAACAGTGGAAGTTGCTAGAAAAAAATTTGTTTGACTTTGATTTTTCTTCTTTACTTAAAGCCCTAAACAGAGCATAGAGGTCATCTTTCAGGACATTTGATCCCAGTAAGATTCTGGTGAGCTTGGGGGAAGAGGAATGAGGAACTATATCCTTAAATATTAAAATTTTTTTTTGCTCTTTTATTTTTTAAAATAGCCTTAAATATTAAAAGGATTTTTTGCTTTTATTTTTAAAAATCTTAACCATTCCTTAATTTTATTTATTATTATTATTTTTTAATGGAGGTACTGGGGGTTGAACTGAAGACTTAATGCATGCTAAGCACGTGCTCTACCACTGAGCTATACCCCATTTCCTATATCCTTAGTTATGAAGAGATTTACTCAGAAGTTTTTCAGCTGGCAAACCCAGGATCGGTGCCTTCTAGTAACAAAAGGATATTTGCTTGAGGCTAATGATGTTCCTTCAAGGGAGTTCTGTAAAGGGATCAAAGAGGAATCATGGGAAAAAAAATTGAGTTGGAAATCAGTTGGAAGTCACCTAGAGATCATTTCATAATTATATGTTTTTACAGCTTTATTGAGGCATAATTGACGCACAATTAAGTGCAGATGAAGTGTTCAATTTGATAAGTTTTGACGTACGTATATTCCTGTAAAATCGTGGCTACAATCAAGATAATGAACATGTGCATCACCCCCCCAAATTTCCTCATGCCCCTTTGTAATCTCTCCCTCCCACCCCTCTCCATGACCCCCACCCCCTAATTCTCAAGTAGCAACAGCTGGTCTCTTGTCGTTCTTGCTTAGTTTGCATGTAAAGAATTTATATAAATAGGACCCTACACTATGCACTCTTTTTTGTGGAGGGGGTTGTCTGGCTTTTTTTTTTTTTACCCAGAATAATTATTTGGAGAGTCATCTATGTTGTTAAATAGATCAATGGTCCATTCCTCTTCACTGGTGTGTAATATTCCATTGCAGTTATACAACGTGTTTACCCACCCAGCTGTTGATGGACATAGACAGTGTAGCCTGTGATTTTAATCCAGTCTGTTTATTTCACTCATGGAGAAACAGAGGGCAAAGGGAAGGAAGTCTCCAGAGAGGAGGGGCTTGGTCAAGGTCCACAGTGAATTTGGGAAGTGATGAGAAAACAGCCAGCCACCCTGAGAAATTATGCAAGGAGCTCGGGTGTGTGAGGTGTGGCTTGGCTTGTTTTGCCTGGGATGCCCCTTCATTTGACATCGCTGAATCAATAATAATATTAGGAATTAAAAAAAAAAAGGTGTTATGGCATTTGGTCTGCAAATATTGATCCATACATCCCTGTACATCTCAGATAGACTCCTTTTGGTCATACCTTCCTGGTTAAAGATTAAAAGTGCTTTGAGTTACATTAGTTCATTTGATCCTCATAATAATCCATGACCCATTTTACAGATGAGGACATGCAAGTTAGGTGGTTAGGTCACTTCCTCAAGGTCATGGGCAGGTCCTCTGTGTGTGAATGCAATGAACTTTCCCCCCTCTATTTGTGAATTCGGAAAATTTCAGTGTATCAGGACAGAAATTTAGTTCAATTCAGTAAACATTTATTGAACATCTACTTGCTATAAACCATAGTCCTAAGTGATGAAAGCATAGAAGGGGCGGGGAGACCACTTGTACCTGGTAGGGTTCTACAGCAGGGTTTCTAAACCTTGCCACTCTTAACATCACAGGCTGGATAATTCTTCGTGTTTGTTTTTGTTTTGTTGTTGTTGTTGGAGGAGGGCTGTCCTGTGCATCGCAGGATGCTTGGCAGCATCTCTGGTCTTTAGCCTTCAGAATCAGTAGCAATCCCTTTCCTTCCCCCACCAGTTGTAAGAATCAAATGTTTCCAGACATTGATGAGTGTCCCCTGGGCGGGTGTGTGGGGTGACAGAATTGCCCCCAGCTGAGAACCACTCTTGTACAGCAAGACTTAAAAATGGGGGCGGAGGGGATTGAGAATGAGAAAGTGAGTTTCACAGGCATCCCAATGGGTTATAGACATGGTATCCAGGAGCTGCCGGATGGGCTAAGAGAGTCAGGGGAGCAGAGAATGGGGGCGATGCCGTGAATGTGGATGAATGGACGCAGAGCCCAGGAGGAGTTCTGGGGAGGTTGGAAGATGGTGGGGGGAGCAGGTACTGCTGGTGGGTCCTGGAGAACCTGTGATGATAAAACACTCTGGCTATGGGATGGGAGAGGGGGAAACACGTGTCTCTGTTCAGAATGTAGCTCTCAGCTCATCCTACTGAAATGAATTCCAAAGAGGAAAATCACTTGTTCTTCAGAAGATCAGACGTGGGGAGAGGCCGAGCTGTAAATCCTGGAGGGGAGGACTTTAATGCCACTTAGAAATCAGGCCTGAAACACTCATAATGTTTGTCAGTTCACATTTTAGTGTTCTTGAGTAAGTGTGCGGGGTGTGGGGGATGAGAGGTGGCAGGTATTTGATTTAAAAAGCCTGCACGGATTTAATGTCCTGATAAAATGTATTAAATCTTTTAAGGTTTTAATGAATCTAGTATGTGTTTCATAAATCAAGAACTCTGCTAAGCCGTCTCCTGGTTTAATAAGAGTAAACTAGGAAATTGCTCTGAGCAGAGGCAAAATACATTTATATCATATTGAAAAGTAATAGATTTTTTAAGCTGAGGGGGGTCTTTCTGGGCCTTTTAAGCTGTTTGCTTATTACATTGCTCCAACTCCTTCAAATATTAAACCCCAGGCAAACACGTGCTTAACTGTGTCAAGATGTGAACCAGCACAAAGGTAAAGATTATTTGTAAGAGAGCAGAAAACAAAGCTGGCATTTCCTGACCTGGAGCCCTCGGACCAAGCTGGTTTCTGCACTGAAACCTGGCTTTGCGTATCTAGGCTTTTGGTTAAAAATCCTTATTAACTGTTATTAGACCTCCTTTCCTAAATTCCCTCACTCCTGCATCCTCATCCCCTCAACACATTTGCTGGATTGAAGTGGTAAGTGTGTAAAGCACTTCTTGAACTTTACAGCCGATGGGGGAAAGGCTGGTGGAGGGAGCTGGTCGGACTGTCTAGAGGAGGTGTGCAGAAGCACCTTCCCCTGGACGTAAACCCAAGGGCCCTAATGTTTGCTTTTGTTCCTTTCCCTTCCTTTTTTTCCCACGAATCCCATTGCTCAGGCTCCTGCAGGGTAGGGAGGGGGCACCCGGGTGGAAGAGATGGGTCTCTCTGAGCAGACTGGGGATGGGAACCCCTGGTACCAGCTTCCTTTGTGGATGGCCATGTTCTGGTGAGATGGTGGTTCAGGGCACTGGGGGGAGGTGGTTTGGAAGAAGGAAAGGGAGGTGGTGGTGGGGCTGGAACATTCCAGTGCACAAAAGCTGGCAGGGCTTGTGAGCTCTGCAGGGGAGGGAGCCGGCCCCATAAAGCTCAGTGTGGAGAAGCCTGTCCAACCTCATTAGCTGTCACGGGCAACAATACTGATCTGGCAATAAAGGCGATTCCAAACCTGTTGGTCATTAATCACCCGCCTGACAGTTGCGAATGGAAGTGGAAAAACCTCACCCCCCTCTCCCCTGCCCCCTCCTCCCGTGGCCCAGTTCTGGGGTTTCGAGTTACCTCCGTATATATGGGGTTCGCTGCTGGGGGCTGGTCTCTTCCCCCTCGACTTTTCAAGGGGCCATCTGCAGCGTGGAGGGGCCACAGGTTGGCCAGAGCCTGGCAGCCCGCGATTCCTGCGCAGGGACCAGGGGCGAGGATGTGCGGGGAGGCCGCCCCCGAGGTCGGGCCCCTGGGATGCAGGCTGGGACTTGGCGAGCCCGCCGAGCTGGGGAAGCTTGTCGTCAGCGCTCCAGCCTCGTCTTTCACCCTACCCCCCACCCCCAATTCCCGGGCACTCCCCTCTCCCCCTCCTTCGGCCACCAAATGCCAACATATTACCCTTTTTGTTTCTTTCCTACTCTTCCCACCAGCTACCCTCCGCTCCCAAATAAGCAGATCTCGCGCTCAGGAAGAGCTTTCATCTCAATCCTTTACGCCCTCCTCTGAATGGAAGCCCGTGTCCTTTCCCAGAGGCACTTGTATTGTCAGCCTCATCCCTAACCGTGGCATTTGGCGACTAGCGACTTTTGGTGACAGTGATAGTTTGTGTGTGGGAGGTGCAGGCGGCTGGTGGGGTGGGAGGACCGACCCGTCTGCACAGGCGCCCCCTGAAGGCAGCTCGCGGGAAGTGCAGCCTGGTCGCCAGGTCGGTTCGAGTTTTGCACGTGGAGGAGAGGAGGCACCAGCCCTGGAAAGGTGAGGGGATGGGCCAGGCCAGGCGTCGACTCACTAGCTCTTCGAGTTCCTGGCGTGTCCTTCAATGCGCTTGAGCCAAGTGACCTTTTAGAGCGAGGAAGTGCCACTTCTGCTCTATTTCAGAGGATGTGGAGGGAGGAGGGGGAGTGAAGAATTAGCCAGGAATTTCTGAATTGGTAGCCTGACCATAATTTGCATCCGTCTTGGCTCTACCGATGGGCAGGCATGAGCGAGAGTGAGCCGAATGCTGCCAGCCTAGGACGGGGAGAAATTGTAACATAACATTTCAAATGTTCTAAACTGATCCCCTGGTTTCCACAAACTTTTCTGAATCCCCTGGATAGAGATTGGCCCTGGTCTGGCCTGGCTGGTGCTGCCTGTTCCCTCCCTGGCAGAGGATGCAGCATCTGCCCCCAGCTGATCTGTCCACACTACTGTGACCAAGATGACTTCCCAAGACAAACTAATAGGAGCAAAATGGAAAAGGACAGGCGCAAATACAGTTTTTTTAGGCCTGTTTTATAACTTTCTTTACATTTTTTTTAAACATCTGTTTTTTCTATTACTGTGGTTGTTCTTAACTACCTACACATTAGAATCACTTGGGGAGCATTTGAAAAATAGTGATGATTAAGCCACATTCCCTGAGTCTTACTGATAAAATTGGTCTGCGGTGGAGTCCCCACATGGAGATACCTTCTGATGATTCAAATCTCAGCTGGGCTGAGAACTATGGGTGTAATATCTTTAGGCTCATCCCGTCAATTCTCACCGTGGTATCTTTGCTCCTGAGTTTCCTGTGCCTGGAACGCCCTCCTCTTTTCTCTCTGCGTGTTGACCAGCCAACTGTGCCACTCATTGTCAGCTGCCTCTGCTGCACATTACGGGCACCCTTCGAAAGCAAGAAGCAGCAAAAGATGTGGTCCTGAGCTGGGGGAATAATACACATCACAGAACATGGAGTCTCTATTTAAAGACTACATACATACATACATACATAAAGTAAGTATCTAATACATAGATACGTGAAGTAAGTACTGTAGGAGCTGGGAGGAGAGAGAAGTCTGGGAGGGCTAGATCGATCAAGGAAAGAGGGATGACCTGAGCAAATGAGTAGTGCCTGAAATGATCCGGGAATGTGCTGGGGACAAGAAGGAGATTTGCTCCACTAGACAGAAAGGTCAGCCCTTCTCCCTCCTTCCCCCTTGCACTCATCTCTGCCACGGTTCCTACAGCATCACTGTGGATTCCACTTCGTCATGTATTGTTTTGTACTGTTTTGTCGCTTTCATGTGTGTGTCTCTAGTCCTAAGCATCAGATTTGTAAGCAACTGGAAGCAGGGACTATATATAATCTGGGACCTGTCATTCAGTTCAATTCAGTTCAGCTCAAGTTAACTCAGCTCAATTCAATTCAACATGTATTTATTGAGTGCCAGCTATGAGCTGAGTCTAGGCTTTTGGGCTTCTACTAAACAGACAAAGACCTTGGTCCTTCTGATCCTAGATTCCAACCAGGAGATACAGACAACAATAAACACTATAAATAATATCTAGATAAATTACATTGCCTAATGAAAGGTGGTAAGTGCCATGGAAAAAAGAAAAAGAACCAGGTAAGGGGGATCAGGAGTGAGTGTGTTCGATGTGCGTGCATGTGTGTGTGTGTGTGTGTGCGTGTAGAGTTATTAAATGGACACTATTAAATACAAGGCATTATGAATAGAGGTATTAAATACAAGGTCAGACTAGGTCTCATGGAGAAGGTGAGAACTGACCAAAGATTTGAAGGAAATGAGGGATTTTGCCCAAGTGGATATCTGGGAGAAAAGATCTCTGGACAGAGGAAAGATTTCTAGAGCCAAGTTGCTAATTTGGAGGATCGACAAAGAGGCCGTGTGGTTGGAGCCCAGTGGCTGGAGAAGATAGGGGTGGGAGAGGAGGTCAGACAGGGAACAGGGAGCTTGGTCAGGTACAGTCTCAGAAGCCACCCTATTAACTTGGCTTCTACTCTGGGTGAAATGGGAGCTTTTGCAGGGTTTCATGCAGATGAGTGACATGATCTGACTGATGTTTTTAGCTGCTGGGTTGAGGACAGACAATGGGGGTTGGGGGTGGGCGGGTGGGAAAGAGTAGAAACAAAGAAGTCCATCATGAGATCAGTTTTTACAGACACAGCCCAGCTCCTGCAAGTCAGTGACAGAGGACCCTTGACATGTTCACGTGGGAAGGCAGCTTGTCATTCCTGTTGTGTATTACGAGTCATTATAAGATGCACATGATTTAGATTCTTGACCTGCCTGAATAAGCCTGACCATCCAGCTTGGCTTCCAGAGACCTTTCTCTCCCCTCATCAACACAGACAGCTTCGTCATTGTCAATGAAGAATGTGAAGGACTTTGAAGATGGTTTCTAAAGAGTTCCAAAGAGTTTTGAGCAAGGTCAGATAGCAGAATAAGAGGAACATCTTTCCAAAGTAACCACTTTGAAGGGGGAGGGTATAGCTCAGAGGTAGAGCATACATGCACAAGCTCCTGGGTTCAATCCCCAGTACCTCCATCAAAAAACACAAATAAGTAAAACTAATTACTTCCCCCATAATAAATAAATTATATAATTTTTAAAAAAAGGGAGTTCCAGAGGCCTTAATGGAACTCTATTCAGAATAAAAAAAAATTCTATTTGAATTTTCATGTCCAACTAGTTTTAAGGCGGGGCATATTTAAAAGAGGGTCCTCACCTTCCCAAGCAGAGAAGCAAAGGGGACCACTTTTCTGTTCCGTTTCTTACCAGTCCATTTACATGAACACGCCACTGGGAGGGTAATCAGTCTATCACCTGGGAAGCAACCTTGCTGAGTGGCTTCTGTGAGTATTAGTCACTGAGGGCGGATGGAAAAGAAATAGAAACCGCCAACTTTAACCTCGTGTTGCTCCCAATCTGTCGAGGAAACCACAAACCACGAACACAAGAGGACACTTACAAAGACTCGCACTGGTGGGTGATCAGAGGGAAGGAGACGCCTTATGGCCAAATATTTGTGTATCGTCCTGAACGGCTCCGGCCAGCGTGACATCCGTGCTCTCATTTTATCTGGTCCTCGCGATAATCCTCGGACAGGAAATCACGGTGTTACAGCAGAAAGGAGACCATCCATCTTATCCCGTCCCCTGGCTCAAGGAGCAGGAAAGCGAGGCCCAGATCTGTGATGGGCTTCACCCCGGGGCCCCCAGGGAGCAGCGGAGCCAGAACCGGAACCACGTCCGGGCTCCAGTTCTTTCCAGTGTGTTCAGAGTGGGGTCAAGCTTCAGGATCGAGGTCGCAGGAGCCTTTAAAGAAGCCTGAGGGGAAAGCTTAACTGGGCAGGAGGGGGAAGATGAGGCAGCTGGTGGGAAAAGTCCATAACGGTGTCTCATTTCAAGGGGGAGGGACCAAGGCCAGGAAGATGTGCGCTTCATCTTAGGGGTTTGGAAGGTGGGGGTCACAACTGGGGAACCCCCAGGCCCGGAGTCACAAGAAAAAATAAATTAGCTTTTAATTATTATTTTCAGAGCCTGAGCCCGCCCCAGCCAGGGTGGTGGGAGCAGGGCGGTCAGGGAGTCAGGAAGGCCTAACAGTGCAGGCCGGGCGGTCATTCCACGAGCCTCAGTGATGAAGGGGACTCCCCAGTGTGGGGCATCTCGGTTCCAACCACTGGGCTGGGACAAAGACCCCAGACCCAGGACCCCACAGGAGAGAGCCACCTGCTCGTATGACCCAAGCCCTTCAGCCCACAGAGGGCATCAGCCGGGGGTGAGCCCCACAAAGCCACCCAGGGCCTCCGGGTTGTATAGCAAGGCCTAAAATCCTAGCCTGCCCGGCCTCTGGTCTGAATGGAAAAAAGCACCTGGACCTACATTGATGATTCTCCAAGGTGTTTGGGCCATGGTTCCCCGGGCCCCAGGAGTGGGACGGGGGGACAGGGAAGATGAGGGAACCCTGGTCTCCTTTGGGGTGAGCAGCACTGTGGGCAGGTGTCAGGGGACTTCCCGACACCAGGCCCTAGGGTCAAGCCTGCCTCTGTGTGCGGCTTCCTGACCAGGACACTTAGAGTGGTGATTCTCAAACTTGACCTTTCAAATGCAGACTTGGAGCTACAGGTCTAGGGTGGGGCCTGAGACTCTGCATTGCTAACAGGCATGGGAGGCTGCTGGTCTTCCACTCACACTTCCAGGAACAAGACTTTAAAGGGGAACTAATGGGAATTCAACTTTCCAAACCCTCACCTGGATAATGGCCTTCCCAGCCCCTTGTACTTGAGGGCTGCTGTCATTCAGACCAGTTGTGTATTCTCTGCCTTTTCTAGACATTTCCAGCCCCTCCCCTGAACCGACCTCTCCCCTGAATGCCGGTGGCACCATCCATGCTGCTTCTGTGTCCTCAGCAACCATCGTCCAGGCTGGTCTTCTCTGTCTCCTTGTTACTTTCCCAACCCCATGGCTGGCTCTCTGGGTTTCACCCCTCTCTCTCCCTCTGTCCCTGAAAGGCCAGGCCACCGCTTCAGCATCGCCAGGATTCCACGAATATGGATGCCTTGAATTGATCTGCCCTTTTGGAGCCAAGATCACCTCTCCTGTGCCCTTTGTCACCTTCCTCAGTTGGTCCCGAGAATCCTCGCTGGGTCCATCTCTCTGTCCCTGTTGCCTGGGACTCTGTTTCTGGAACAATCGGATGGACTCAGTTCCTCTGCTAGGAGAGGGTTGAGTTCCGGAATGGGGGTAACTGTTCTCTTCTGGCAAAGGGAGAACGGACCAGTCAGGCAGGCCAGGACACCATTGATCTGAATCCAGTGAAAAAGTGGCTTCTCAGGACCCCTGGATCCAGGCCCACTTCTAGACAACTTCTTCTTTCAACGCTGTCTCGTGTGTTTACCCTTCACCAACATGCCAGTTCCCAGCTGCCCCGCAGAGACAGCGGTGGTAGTGGTGGTGCCGAGACCACAGGAGGGGTCAGGTGGAGTGGCTGGGAGCAGGGGGGTGGTGGCGTGCGGGCTTTTGCTGGATCAGAGACATTTCTGCTGGGGATGGAGGTCATATGGCGGGTCTGCAGATACAGTCCTATGGACTCTCCCCAACTCGTGTGATAACACAGCTATGCAGATAAAATACAGATGTGAATGGAGGGTCAATTCCCACATAGACGCCTCACCTCTTTCTTCTGCCCTTTACGCTTTCCTCTGCCTTTCTCTCTCTCTCTCTCTCTCTCTCTCTCTCTCTCTCTCTCTCTCTCTCACACACACACACACACACACACACACACGCGCACACACACACACAAATACTTAACCAATTAAGTCTGTCGAGCGCTATTTGCGGATGATGGCGTGGAATTGTGCTGGAGTCGTGTCCGGCATCATTAAATGTCGGCATTAACAATACGGCACTTGGCAATCAAGGCCGCTCTGTGGCTGTTAGTCATTAATCACCACCTGACAGTCCTGAATTGGAAACGAGGAGCCTGTTCACATGTGCTCCGTGTACCCGGTTACCCTCTTGGTAATCAGTCTTGGAAAACTTTTCTTCGACTCTGCCTATGAGGGCCTCTGTCCCGGCAAGGGGGCATGGAGGGGAGGGTGGGGGGTCGTTAGGCTGATTCCCCCCCTTCCTCTGTCTCTTCCTCCTCGATGAGAAGAGAAGCTGAGGTCCTAAAAAAACGGGGCAGAGAGGAGCATATTGTTCTTGGCCGACACTTTCCCTCTTAGGCCTGTTTTTCTGTTCTGGCCCAATGGCAAGGAAAATTCTTTATCTCCCTGAAGAAATTCTGAAAGGTGACAGGGACCTCGGTTCTGTTCCCAAAGCTGGTGGGGTCAGTTCCTCAGGTGGGGACCCCTATCTGCTAGGTTGGGGGGACCTTGATTGATTTCAGGGATGGCTTCCAGCAACTGGGGTCTGAATTTTCACTGGTCATCTGGGTCCCCTTGCAGAGAGGGGGACTGTTTCTCATTGGGGTCCATTCTCAAAATCTCTCTACGACCTTATGCATTCATTCATTTCTTCCAGAAAGATCTATGGAGTGCCTGTTGTGTGCCAGGCATGGACGGGACCCTGGGGGCTCAGTGATGCACACTGGCTCCCTCCCTCACAGCTGTGGCTTTGAGTGAGGGAGAGGAGGGTCAGATAGAGAATCTGAGGGCTTGCTCTCTGAAGGGAAGTCCTCTTCCACTGCATTCTTGGTGTGTGTGTTCCTGGCTGCCAGCTCCTCCCAAGGGGGCGAGCATCTGGGAAAATGGTCGTGTTCCAGCTCCTTCGCTCCTCAGTGGTCTTACATCTGATTCTTGCAGACCCTGCTCTCTGCCTTCGCAGGTAGGGGCTGTTCCTGAACAGGTGAGCACCGATGGACTAAGAAGGTTGCTTCCTCCTGCTACCCCTTTCACAAGCACGTTTTGTGATGTTTTTTTCAGCACATTGTTCCTTAACTCCAAGGGCTGAGTGGGTGGGGGGATTTCAGCCGCCAAGGTGAGTTGGCAGAGGAAGGTCAGTGACTCCTCGTCCCCAGGTGGGTCTCCTCTGCCTGCCTCCCTGGTTTTCTGCTCTAACCAGAGTCCTCAGAGGGACCCCTGTCTGGCTCCCAGGACCACCCCTCCTGTTCTGCACTGAAGAGAAGAAAAGGCCACTGGAGCAGCTGGTTCCGGGCATCAGAGGAGGGCAGGCCTTCTTTTCTCTTTCCTGGTTGCTCTGTCTTTTGTCCCTCCTTTGAGTTTTACCCTCATGTCTTTTCTTTCACTCAACTAATGACTTCAGGTCAAAGACAAATGTTTAAGCCCATTCGCTGTTTTCCACTTAAATAGGAGTCAGCAAACTTTGATTGGTTGTCCATCGCGTACATGGCCCTGTCCCAGGGGACCAAGAGATGACTAAGAGAACTTTTTTGCCTTTAAGGAATTTATGGTCCGGTGGAGGGTGATGAGGGGCCCCTTGGCATCTCCCGCCTCTTGGTACTTCCAGGGCTCAGGCTGAGTTTTTGTCCTTCCACAGAGGCACAACTACGTGGGACAGTGCCTTCACGGCAGGAGAACCTGGCAGATTCCCCAGCCGGAGACCCTTTCCCTCTCAGCTGCCCAACCCCACTCAGCCTTCAGGGCTTGGCTGCAGGGTCGTGTCCTCAAAGAGGCTCTCTCCGACCTTCATTCTAAACGAGGGTTCCTTGTCACACCCTCTCTGCACACACTAAGGAATGCTTCGCTTTTCCATCGTTGCTGCTACCACAGTTTATAATTATATATTGATTTGTTTAGCTCCCCCCCCCAATTAGCCTGTAAGCTCCATGCAGGCAGGAGCTGTGTGTCTTTTAGCTCACTAGCGTGTGCCCGGAGTCTAGCCCAGCGCCTGGGCGTGTCGTAGATGCTCAGGAAATGATGCACAGTGAATGCACTGGGTCCATATGGTGTCTGGATGATCTCAGAGCTGGCCGGACATTTACCCAGTGGCCTGGGGGTGTGTAAGCTATGAAATTTCTCTCTTTTTCAGAAGGAAAGGGAGAGAAGAAAATGGGGAGTGAGGCAAGCAGGCATGGCTTGGTGTTCTCAGGAACCCTCCCCATGGCCTGGCCCCATGGAATGTGCTTAGCTTCCCCCACAAGAGATCCTGGGTGACGGCCTTGGTTATGGGGACCCACTTTCTTCTCTGATGGAGTCCAAAAGCTGGAGGAGGCAGAGGAGTGGGCACAGCCCTCAAGGCGCAAGGGATGGAGAGACACTCTTTACCCCAGTGGTGGTCCTCAACCAGGGCTGGTACCACGCCCCCCTGGGGGAGCAGGAGCGATGGGATTGTAGGGGATATTTTGGGGTTGTCTCCATGACAACCATGACATAGTGCTACCAACAAGTAGTGTCTTGAGACCAAGGATGCTAAACTTTCCACCCTGCACAAGAGGGTCCTGCCCAGTAAAGAACTGTCTTGCTCCAAAAGTCAGTGGAGCTCCCTCTGATAAACACTGAGATGAGAGCTAAACAAGGAATCTGGTGTCTTAACTCTTTGGGGTGCAAGATGCCCGCTAGTTTCTGTCCCCAGATCTCCTGAGATCCATGGAGAAAAAGTGGATAGGCCCACGACCCTGACCACTGGGGCGTGCGACATGGCGTTCCAGGAGAGCTTGGGTCACTGCCTGTCATCCCCTCTCAGCCTGCCCTCCGTGCCCCTCAGGCCCTCAGAGCCCCCCAGCAGGCCCCGCTCACCCGGCCGGGCCTCATCCAGCTGCGCCGTCTAACTTTTTCCATGTGCTGGGCTGTTCCCTCATCGGAGAGAGACAGAGGGGGCGGACGGGGCCGCGTGGGGCTAGAGGTGGGTGCGGGCAGAGGTGAGGGGTGGCGCGGGGGATGTCCCACGTTTGGGGATAGGCTTTTGGGGGGGTGTTGCTGCGAAGGGGTGGCACTGGGAGACGTCACCAGCGACACGCTCTAGCCTGCTGGCACCAGGAGAAATCCATCCAGTGGAGCCAACCCTCATTAATCATCTGGGCGGCTGAACTGCCAGCTCCTTTCAAGATCTTTCAAGAAGGGTTTTCACCCAAAATAGAGTTGAAAATGTGCTGGGCCCTACTCAGAATCTCATCAGTCCGGGCATTATGGGAAGTGTCAGGCCAGCTGTGACAGACAAGACACACTCTGTTCGAGGGGTCCTGACTCCCACAGCCTGTCATATCAAGCGCCTGATCAAATTTGACAGCTTCATTTGTACCTACAGAATAGATAAAAGGGGCTGTTCATTGAAACAAATGGAGGGGAAGGGGTGGGGGAGGGCAGAGAGGGGAGGGGGAAGGGGAGAGTGTGTGTGTGTTGGGGGGCGGAATGGCGTGGGGGGAGGGGTAGAGAGGAGGGTGATGGTTAGGGACCAGGAGTGCCAAGAAGGGTGCATCCAAGTACAGTTTCTCCTCCCATGTTCCCAGAGAAGGGAGCGGGGCTGGGGGAAGACAGATGAGTCTCAAGTAAAGGATGGATATGGGGGCCCCACCCATTAGGGTCACTGTCCAGAGACTCCCGAGCACTTCTCTCTGCTCTGGACCTTGAGGCTGATACTGAAGCCGGGAAGGTGGGTCCTGGAGCAGGAGAGACCAGGGTGGGCAGCTGGGACAAGGTGAGCTGGACCCACAAGCTGGGGGAGCCAGAGCTGAAGTTTGTAAAGAGCCTCCCTTTCCTTCTGCTGTGGTCCCTTCACCGTGCTGTGTCTGTACTGAGGCTGTCACTGCTTTGACTAGCCTGCTGGGTGGCCCCACCTCTGCTGGTGGCCCCAAGCATGGATGCCCTTAAGTTACATTTGTAGATGCCTTGGTGTTCCCTGCAGATGGCAGCTGGTTGGCATGGGCTGGAGAGGTCCCCCGATACCCCTCGCACAGCCTGGCTTTGGCCTTGCTCAGCTGCCCCCCACTGGCCTGGAAGACCCCTCCTTCCTCTTCAGGGGGCCGAGTGAACAAGAGCCCTTCCAGCTCCCAGCGTGCTCCAAACGCCTGGCACTCTTCTTGGGTCCCCTTCATTTGTTAACGTCACATTTTATTTCATGTGATTAGTAGGTGTTTGTCCTGGTTTGCCTACTAGGTTGCAAGCAGTTTGATGTGTGGTGTCATGTCTTATGCATCTTCTGTCCTCTGACAGCATTTAGCACACTTAGTGGGTTCTCGAGAAATATTTCCACAAGGGTATGTGCACTCAAAGCTCAGTTGTGACAAGTGAGCCTGGGATCAGGGGATTTAAGGGCCTTTCTGACCAGTGGTCTTTAGAGGAGAGGATCAGAAGTCAGCAGGGCTCTGCCTCTCCTGCCCCCTCCCAGCCGGGGCCTTTGGAGGATTTAGAGAAATGCCCCCTTCCAGGCTGACGCAGCCCAGGCCAGGTGTCATGGGTGGCTGTGGACCTCCTCGTGCTCCCTTGGCCAGATGGCTCTGGGGGCAGGTGTAGAGGGTTTTGGAATCAGATAGACTTGGTAGGAATCTTGCCTCTGCTGCTTACTGGCTTTGGGCAAAATGTGTTCAAGAGCAGACTTCCTGCAAAGATTGGTGGCTAGGATTAAATAAAACCTTGTATGGAAAGTGCTTAGCACAGTGTCCGCCTGGCATACAGCAAGCACTTAATAAATGTTAGAGAAGGAAAAAGGCTGTGTTCGGCCCCGTTGCCCTGAGGACGTGCTGTTGATGGCACTTGTTTGTTGGTGACCAGTGATCATGATCCCTTTGAATCAGTCCTTAGCTTTTTGTAAGTTTTACAGGCGGAAGCTTTGCTGGAGTCCAGACTCCTGTATGCTAAGCACGAGCTCGACCACTTGAGCTATAACCTCCCCTCGAGGAGGGCTTCTAAATGTGCTGCCTCAACACTCAAATATGTGGTTCTGTGCCAGCCACTTGGTGGAGATCTTGGGACTATGAGATATGCAGAAGGTCACGAACCTGTTTGAAATTTGGGGTCTCATAGCCCTTGGAGATTTGTCCTAACTGTAGTGAGGCCAGCCTTGTCTAACTACAGCCTTCCATCTCTGCACCTGTTTCCTACAATTTCAGATGTAAATATTCTCCAGGTAAACAGGGCTCTGTGGATTTGGAAGGGCTTCTGTTTGGGACCTGAGGAAGCCGGGTGGAGGTGAGCTGGAGTGAGGGAGAGGAGACTCCTGTGCTGGCTTCTGCCTTACTCACCAAGTAGCCCTTGATGGTCACCACAAGTCTTTATCTCGCCACAAACTCAGTTTTGCCCTAAGCCTGGGGAGGGCAGGATGGAAGCTGCTCAGAGTACCCATGGGGCACCCCTCCAGCTCTCCTCTCTTTCTGGGCACAAGGGCACCCTGGCAATTAGGAGGGGCCATGTGACCAGTTCTGGCCAGAGGGTTACGAGCAGAGGTGATGGGTGTCATTTTTGGCCTGAGCTGTGTAATTGTTCATGCAAGACCCTCCAGCTCTCCCTCTGCTGTGACCACTGAGGCTGTCCGTGGGCCTGACTGATTCTGTGGGATACTGTGATGCTTGCTTGCTTGCTTTTTTTTTTTAAAAGTTTTTTGTTTTGGGGGAGCTAATCAGGTCTATTTATTTAATTATTTTGTTAATGGAGGTACTGGGGATTGAACCCCAGACCTCATGCATGCTAAGCACGCACTCTACCACTTGAGCTATACCCTAGGCCCTCAATACTCTGATGCTTTCTGAAGTGTCACCTTGTTCAGACGGAATTAGAAGCCTGGTTATTTACTCAAACTCTGCTTCCTGGAAGGAATTTTGCAGGATTGCTGGGAGTCCCTAATCAACTAAGTCAAAAGGGTGATTTCCCAGGGTGGGCCTGACCTAATCAGGTGAGCCCTTTTAAAGAGGGCTTTGGCCTTCCCTGAGCTCAGCGACTCCAAAGGGCTCAGGCCAGTAGAGTTTCAGCCTGCTTGTGATCTTCCCTGCCTGCCTGCCTGCTATACAGGCTTCTGGCTTATTTAGCTAGCCACCACAACTGTGTAAGCTAACGCTTTACAATAAATGCCTTACTGCAGTATTGGTCCTGCTTCTCTGGTCAAATCCTGATTGATATAGAGATCCTAGTCAATCCACAATGGAGGTGTAGTGTAAATGAAAAATAAGCTTTCGTTGTGGTAAGCCCCTGAGCTTTCTGGGTTAATTTGTTACCACAGCATAATCTAGCCTCTACTGACTATTGCAACAGTATTAAGAAGCTCTTAATTCATCATATCTATTTCCTAGTAGACTATAAGCTTCTTGAGACAAGAGCCGGGGTCTCTTCCATCTTTTTAGTGCCCAGAGAAAACCATAGTACCTGGTCTGCAGTGGGCGCTCTGTAACATTTACTAAGTGAGTCAAACCCAGTGCACTGAGTGGCATCTCCGCTCCTGGAAGGAAGCAACAGGACCAATGTAGCATCAATTGCTTGGTGTCTAGCAAGGTCCCAACACAGGCAGGCACTCTGGCCAAGACATTCTGATGGGGCAGTTCCCCTTGCTGTACCCACCTGCAGTCTAAACCCTCCTGGATATGGAGTCTGAAGTTCCTGGCTCAGTGCGAAGAGTTTAATAGTCAGAACCGCGTTAGAATCCCGGTTCCTCACAGCTCTTTAACTGTGAGATCTTGAGCAATTTCCTTAACCTCTCCAACTGCCAGTTGTCTCATGAGAGTGAACTGGAGGTCTGTGGTAAATTTTAAATGCCCAGCACATGTGATTGTATTTAATGGTGCCAGGGCACACAGGCACAATGAGGCTGTGGAGATTGCTCTGGGGTAGGCTTGGCCTACTATTTCTGTATATTGGTTTAGTGCTGCCCGTATTTGAAGTTGTCAAGAGTAAGAAGGAAGAGCACAGTCATGCTGTTTCCTTTATGGACTGTGTACCAACCCGTATAACACACACACACACACACACATGCATTCACACGTGTGAATGTTCACATCCCCAGGAGAACAATCAGGATGGGGGAACGTGCAGTGACTTTTTCTAAATGACTATTTCCATCCTAAAATCTGGTTCTGATTTAAACACCAGGAGGATGATTTTATTTAATGTTCCAAAGAGCTAAGGAGATTCCCACTGCCCAGAGCAAAGGTCCCCTGGCTGTGGTTTGATTTTTATCTGCCTTTCATTTCTTCCCTTGCCAGTCTTATATTTCCGAAAGCAACTGGCTGGAGGCTATGAAAAATAGGATGATTCTTGTAGACCTTGGTTTAACCTCACAGGAGCCTTGGCATTATTTAAAATAATAGTGTTTGACCCACTTAAGCACCCAAGCAGCTTCCGAAATCCCTGTGTCATCCAATACTCAGCATTTCATCAAATTAAAAATTTTTTTTTACTATTTCATTTTGTTGGGGCCAGTTCCCTGGATGGAAAGTCAACCTTACAATGTTCTTCTTGGGTACTCTCCACCCGCCTTCCATCACCCAGGGGAAGTCGTGAGGTTTCTTTTTCTGGCTCTTCCACATTGACTGTCCTGATGGGAACTTGGAATTGCATGTAATTGGGAACCACCAACTCTGACCACCGTAATGCTTCACCCTTTAAACATTTTATAAACTCACAGAAGATTCCAGCGAGAAACGACAAACATGGAGAAAAGAGAGCGCTTGCTCCCTATTGGTGGGAATGTAAGTTGGTGCAGCCTCTGTGGAAAGTCGTACGGCAGCTCCTCAAAACACTAAAAATAGAACTACTGTGTGACTCAGCAGTTCCACTCCTGGGTATCCATCCGAAGCAAATGAAAACACTAATTCAATAAGATAACACGCACCCCAATGCTCCTAGCAGCGTTATTTACAGTAGTCAAGACATGGAAACAACCTAAGTGTCTATCAACAGATGAATGGATAAAGAAGATGTGGTATCTATATATAATGGAATACTACTCAGCCATAAAAAGACAATGAAATTCTGCCACTTGCAACAATGTGGATGGACCTAGAGGGTACCATGCTTGGTGAAATAAGTCAGACAGAGAAAGACAAATATTGTATGTTACCATATCTGTGAAATCTAAACAATAAAAGGAATGTATATAATGAAACAGAAACAAAATCATAGATAAAGTGGACAAACTAGTGGTTACCAGTGGGAAGAGGGAAAGTAGGCAGTGGTAGGGAGAAGACAAGGGTATGGGATTAAAAGATACAAACTACTAGGTATAAAATAAATAAGCAACAAGGATATGTTTTACAGCACAGGGAATATAGCCAATATTTTATAATAACTTTAAATGGAGTATAATCTGTAAGAAAATTGAATCACTATGTTGTACAACTGAAACTAATATAATATTTCAATCAATTATACTTCAATTAAAAAAATAAATAAGATAAAATGCTTCCTGTAAAAAACAGAGCTTAAAGATTACAAGGTCCAACAACTTCCACTTCAGAAATGGGGCGGGGGGAGACTCAGAGAGATTAAGTGACTTATTCAAGGTCACACAGCAATTTAGTTTCAGAACCAGAGGAAAATCCAGGTTTTCTGACTCCTGTTTCCATGCTCTTTCTACTCCTCGTACAAAGACTAGACTTTCTGGACTTTTCAGGACAGTCCTCAAACTCACCAAAGTCCACTCAGATCCTTGGTCTCCATTTTGAACAATATGGTCACTTGATTTTCACTCCAGCCAGCGGGTTCAGTTTCTTTTCTCTTCAAGAAAGTTTTCCCAGGTCATCTGTCACCCAGATCCACTGACAGCTTTTCCTGCCTTGGGAAGTGTTAATAAAGCTGGTGACATGACACCCCCTGCCCCCCGGGAAAGAAGGCTTCATCTGGGAAGAGGCACAAACCATTTCCATGTCTGGGATTCTCCTTGGAAGGTGCAAGCTGATTAGGAAAGCCTGTTGCTCAGTCTGCCTTAGAGGGAGACCACTGGCTTGGGGCTCAGGCTCAGCCCTCTCACCACCATGGAATGAAGGCCTCATCCTCTTCCAACCTTCAAAAGAGGATGGGCAGGCCCACGGGGCACTGTGGGGCCTCCCAACAGATCGGAGCTCCCA
This sequence comes from Camelus bactrianus, assembly GCF_048773025.1. Lineage (NCBI taxonomy): Eukaryota > Metazoa > Chordata > Mammalia > Artiodactyla > Camelidae > Camelus > Camelus bactrianus. Next base: position 29,455,304 of record NC_133564.1, on the reverse strand, counting down.
TGGGAAGTTCCCCAACGTCCAGCCTCAGTGATCTTCCTCAGAGAAGATCTTCAGAGATCTTCTTCCAGCTCGACCCTCGGATCTGCACAATTAGCCTCTCATTACATCCTGCCCTGCTCACCACTGTCGTTCCTGGACCATTGGATCAGCCTAGGTGCTATAAAATGCGGTCTCATTCCCTGTCTTCCCCAGCTAAATTGGGCAGGGAAGTGGTCTGACTGTTCTGCTGTGTCTCCTGGCATCACTCAGCGCTGCACTGGACAATTCTGTGAATTCTGTTTGCTTTCGTGATTGGCCGCCTGGAAGTATAATTCCCCCAATGCTGGGTCTCTGTTTTCAAGCTGCCATTTCTCTGTTTTGGTCATTAGATACATCATTTGTCAAAATGTTAACTGTACTAGCGGAGTGGAGTTGGTCTTCCTCTTCAGGTCCCCCAACCCACCACCTCTTTTTAAAAGTTGAAATCAACCACTGGGACCCCATCAATTTATTACATACCCTCTGACCTGATTCCCACCCCTGGCTGGACGGTGGGGTGGCTTGGGTTCTGTTTCAGCTTGGCTGAGCCCATCAGTCCCCTTCCCCACCTCCCCCTCTGCTGGGTGCCTTTCCTGTTCTTGGCCCCAGTGGCTGGCAGCTGGTTTGGGGGGACCGGAGGAGAGAATGCGGCATGCTGAGTGTGACAATAGGGCGGGCTTTGTCCGGGGTTGGGGGGGGGCACAGTGCGCCTCCGCTGACCTTGGAACTGAGCGTCTGGGGACGACCGAGGGGGAGGCTGTTTCCTTCCCTCTCCGGGGCTGCAGGTTTTTAATGTCTTCTTTGTTGGTTTGGGCCCCCGGAGACCGAACTGAAGGGAGAGATTTGGGGCTGCTCCCTCCCTCCCGGACAAAATGGTGCACGCTTTTCCTGTTTAAACAGGGCACAGTTGTGAAGTGCCCTGACTTCGCACACACCGAGGCCCGGCAACGGCTGCAATAAATCAATAGGAAAATAGAAGCTGCCAGTTAGACTAAACAGTGCATTTGCAAAGACGGCTAGCCCTCATTAATCACTCTGACAGTCCTAAAAACACATTTCCCCTTTAATGACTGTATTTGGATAATCAGTGCTTTTTCCTCCTCAGTCAGAGTTTGAGTAACAGACAGCTGGTGTTATTACAGCCATTGGGGAGGGAGTGCTGGGATTAGGGTCGAGGGAGAGCCACCGCTGGAGGTCTCCGCAAAGGGGCTTGGCTGCAGGGCTGTTGTTATGCAATCATGAGGGTTTGTGCTGTTATTGACGGCTCCCGGGCAGCCATGTGCAAGTTCCCCCCACAACCTGGACTCCCACCTGCATTATATGAACACAAAACCCTCACGTGGGGTTTTCTGTGCATTGGCAGGTTTCACCTGGGTGGGGAGGCCAGCATTTCTCTGGCAGCGAGGTAAGGAGCTGGGTCGATGTGATTTGGCTTTGTTTCCGCGAGGTGACTTTGGCTTTCGGGAGAAAGTTTGCAACCCAGCACATCCCTCTTTATAAATGATGTAACACATTAATGCGCAGCGCATTATGAAAATGGTAATTCAAACCCATAGTGCTCCAAATTAAACCATACATTATCGGATGCGCCCTGCCATCTATTTTGCAAAAAGACAGGATGAATGAAATCAAATCAAATAGAAAACTGGAGTGCAGCTTCCTCTACAGAATGATGAATAAAGTACGGAGCCATGGTATTATTGGAAGATGGATTCTGCGGAAACCGAGATGTACTTCAGGAAGGAGTGAGCCCAGATATTGAGAGGCATCCCAGGATGCTGGGTAGGCCAAGGCAATTGTGGCCCCATAAAAATGGTGGCAGGCCCCACACCTCCCACCTGGGCTATGGATTCTCAAGAGATGGGTTTAGGGGGATGACTGGGAAGTTAAAACGTTACCCTGAAATTCTGTGTCAGATCTAGATCTGAGGGTGAGACCTTCCCCTCCTTCTCCTCCTTTCCTCCCACTGTTGCCCACAAGGCCACAAAAATAACCAGGCAAGAGGTGTGAAAATATGAACTAGAGCCAGGAACGCCCAGGGTCTCAAGTTCCAGAGCTGGGGCTGCCACCCTTCCTGGTGTCTTGGGAACAACAAGCCCCATTTCTGGCACCAGGGAGAGATTAGGAGAAAGGGGGCTCGGAGGGTGAGGAAGGAAAGGAGATGGAGCAATTGAAGGTAGAGGTGATTCTCCAAGAAGAGTTGCTGGATGAATTAATTATGCAAATAAGCAGCTGATGGGGAGTACTGATCTCTTTGAAAATCACCACGGAGTTTAAGGAGAAGATGGCTCCTGAAAGTAACAAAACTCCCCACTAGCTAATGAAAACGGCCACCTGTCTTAGGATCGTCTCCCATTTATGGTGGGGAGAGCTGACATCTGAGGGTGAGAACTGGGCCATTCCAGGCTACAATGCCTGCTCTGGGTGTCACAGTGGTAGCTGGGGACAGCTTTTTCCAATCAGGCCAATGGCATCCTTCTCCATATGCAAAGGCCGATAATGCATTTTCTGGGGGCAATTCAATCATGGGAGGTTTCTCACACCTCACTGGTAAGCCAAGCACCTAGAGAGAAGTTTCTTTTGCTCTATGGAGAGTTTGCTGTTGGAGATAGTCTCTTCCTCTCTCCTGTCCTTACAGGGGAGCCCTGTGGTCCTTAGGTCAGGAGGTCTGAAGAGCACAGTTTAAGAAAAAGAAAAGTTTAAGACGTCCCCCTGCAGAGGGAGCAATTTCCGGCAGGTTTAGCAGGCATTAGAAAAACACAAATAAACAAACCAACCAAAAAAGGTATCTGAAGGAAAGGGGGATTTGCGAGGAAGGGAGGATGGGAAAGGAAATAACCAAGAGCAAGCAAAACAGCAGAGAAAAAGACAAAATAAAGCAAGTCACTACACTTCAGGTCTTTTAAAGCTTTGGGCCAATTTGAACTGACAAGTGGGATAAGGATGATTCCCCAGGAAGGGCCTGAGCTGCTCTCACTGGGACCTTTCCAGCCCATTGAGCCTCTCCCTGACTCCCCGCCCCACCCCATGCACAATGATGCCAGCAGCCCAAGTCCCCTCTCCTGGGACACACATACAGTCTTACTCCAAAACTGCCATTTTCTGCAGAAAACAGGTTCTCCTGACTAGGGAAGGGATTTTGCCCAGAAACAAGGATATACGGGCAAACTCCCAGCCCAAACCAAGACCCTCAAAAAACATATTATGCTGAGGTTTTATCAAAATCCGCGATGCCGCAGGATGAGGCTGAGACGCACTCTGTGACTCTCTAGAGGAGTTTGGGGCCTACTTCGGGCTGAAATAGCTTGGGCAGAGAGAGCACCCCTCCAGCCCTCTTCCACCCTTGACCTCTGGTCTACTGACGTTTCAGAAGCACAGTGTTTGTGGAGCAGGAACTGCCCCAAACTCGCATTCTTCACAGAGAAAGCGAAGCAAACCAACACGAACAGCAACAGCAGCTCCCAGAGCTGGTCGGCCAGGAGGGGGCGAGGAAGGTCACCTTGCCGTGCGCCCAACAGGTGCCGTGCACCTAACAGGTGCCGTGCACCTTGGCCCGCAGCGCCGTGAGCGGCGGGCGCCCGGCATCCGGCAGCAGGAACCTGAGCGAGGCCGGCCTCGGAGGTGGGCAGAGGGGCGCCTCCAGCCCAGGGGTTGGGGTGGGACGCGAGTTAGCATCGGGATGGTTGCCCAGGCCCCGGGCACCCAGCGTCTTCTCCTCCGGGCCCCAGAGACTTCCCGCGCAGTGGGGAGGTGCCCTCTAGCACCATCTCGCCAAATGGCAACCCCACCCTCGCCTGCCCGTTTCCAGAAGTCGGTGTCAATCGTGAGAGCTCAAGAAAACAGGGACTGAGGGTGGCTTCCAGGTTCCAAACAATGGCTGCGCCTTCTCGGCAAAACCCAAAGCCGGTGCGGATAAGTCTCTGGGGGTGCAGATGACCGGGGTCCACAATCCAGTGCTGGCCTTGGGGGAGCCCCCAAGCCTTGCGAAGCACCTTTCTCAGCAGGTGCCTGCACCCTTTGGTTTCAAGGTGTGTAGAAGGCACTGTCAGGGCAAGGAAATCCTCCGTATTTGGAGTACGAAGCGTGAAAGGTGTTGTCGGGGGCTGGCGTCAGTCTCTCGCCTTTCTGCCACCAGGTGGCGCCCGAGGCACATCGTCCTTCCTCGCCCGCAGGGCTCCGGGACGGTGCTGCCAAGAATTTTCTGAGCCCTGGGTCCTGGTTCTCTTCTCAGCCCCTTGCACCTCGAATCTAGGCCCAGAGGAAAACCCACATTTACACTCTCCCTCCACCCTGTCCCCAGGAAATGTCAAGGCCTTTGAAGTGAGGCTGGGAGCTAAATAACCAAGTTGAGGGGAAAAAAAGGGCAGTTTTATGTTATTTGTAATGCGTTGGCAGAAGTTTTGTTTTCATCTCTCCCCTTTCTTAAACTCGTCCTTGAATGGCAATCTGAGGAGACCATCAGGTATTTTAAACAAGAGTAAAAGAAGGGCGTCTGCTTATGTGTCTGGAAGGACGGTGGCTGAGCAAGAGAGAAACACACCACGGTGTGAATATAGCCAAGTATTCCATTTATTAACAAAATAAGTCTTACCAAGGGAGAGCTCTATTCATCCCAAACAGGCCCCGCGGCCCCCGCTCGGCTGCATAAGACCAGGAGGGAGGGAGGGTGTGAGGAGAAGACCCAGGGGCTGGAGTCTTCAATCCTAGTAACTGAGGGAGCCCACGGCCAACTTTGGGGGTTCTGTTGGGTCAGGCCTGGGAGGGGGCGACGGGGACTGCTGCGATCCGTGTGCTCCCTGACTCTCCCACCTTCCCCCAAAAGCGCTAACATGGGTGTGTTGCCAGCTGATATTACCACTGGTCTGCTTTGGAAGGATCTAGCAAGAATCACACACCTAGCCCCTACCGCCAAGACAGGGACCACTGCCCCAATGACCGAGCGAAAAACAATGGCTATAAAAGCACTTCGCAAACTATACGAGCAAAGTTTCATGCCAGCAGAGCCTTCTAGGACTTTTACTTGAGTAAGATGAGCCCTGCAGGTCCCCCACTAGCAGGCAGTGTGACCACCGGGGTGTCTGGGGCCTGGAAGAAGAGTAGCTCTGTTGGAGGCCTCTCGGGCCATTGGCTCCTGCTCAGAGCAAGACAGGGGAGCAAGACTCTAATTTTGAGGGCCAGGGTGAAGACCAAGGACCCTGGGCGGAGAAGGTGGCAAGGGAGGAGTCACAGAGCAGAGTTCCAGGTTAATAAAAGCACAAGACCTCCAGCTCCCAAGGCCACTCCCTGCACCCCCAAATGAGTTACAAAAAAAAAAAAAAATCCTCCTCTCTGTTACTTGTACAAAGGAAAAAAAAAAAAACAACAGAACCTCAAATGGACGGAAACAAGAAGGAATGAAGGGGAAAGAGGGGGTAAAAGAGATGGAAGAAATGTAGTTTGAACGGTTAAGAAGCATGCAAGAAAATCTCCAGGAAGGGCAAACAAAACAAAAAGAACCCGAACTCTCCCTCCTTCCCCTAAAAACCAAACCAATCAAAAAAGAAAAAAAAAAAGCCAAAGGAAAAAAATTCAAAACTTACATCTAAGAAAAAAAGTCAAGAAAGGAAGAGGGGTGGGACATGTAGTTACTTGCGTGATTAATATTATTATTTGGGGGAGGGGGGACGGACTTTTTGCATACCATTGACTCGTGTGGGCCGTTAATGCACTTATATTCCCAGCTTGTAAGCTAACATTATAGTAAATAAATACACAGTCCGGTGGGGAGGGTCTGGGCGGGGATCCGTCAGGGCTAAGCGGTAGTGGAGGCAGCAGCGGAGGCGGGTGGGGGTGCGGGGAGGAGAGGAGGTCGGGGTGGGAGGAAGGGCTGTAGTTACTGGTATCCGAGCGCGGAGGCTGAGGCCAGTCTCTGTCCGTACAGCGCGTATGGTGAGTAGTAGGGTCCGGCTGTGGGGAGGGACGGCACGGCCAGGCCCCCGGCCGTGGATAAGTGGCTCTTGCCATAGGGGTGGTACCGGCTTAGCCCCAAAGTGTGTGGACTCCGCAATGACAGCGACCCGGGGCTGCCCGGGGCGGTGGGCGGGGGGAGGTGCAGATGGCAGGAGGCGGCGGCAGCGGCGGCCGCGGCGGCGCTGCCCAGGCCCGAGGCCCCCGGGTAGGCGGCCAGAAGTTTCTCCGCGCCGGGCAGGGCCGTGTGAGTCCGTAAGTGGCTGAGCAGCTCCTCCGAGGTGGCGAAGCGCTTGTCGCACGGCCCGCTGGCCGCCACCCAGTTGCAGCTGTGCGGCAGCGGTTCGTTCTGCAGCATGAAGCCGTAAGTGTAGAGCGGGTGGCCGGGGAGTGCGGCCTGCGCGGCGCTGGACGAGAGCGCGGCGGGCTGCAGCGGGTGCCCGGGGTACACCAGCGGGTAGCCCCCCGCCTTCAGGCTGGGCCCGGCCGGGTCGTGCGCGCTGCAAGTGGAGCAGCTGGAGCCTCCGAGGTGCGAGGCGCTGTGGTAGCCTCCCAGGCAGTAGGGGTCGCGGCATAATCCCTGCAGGAAGGAGGGCGGGGAGGCCCCGGTGAGCGGGCTGGAGCTGGGAGGCTTGCCCGGTGGCAGGCCCAGGCCCCCCGACAGCTGGCCTCCCACGAGGCCGGACTTGCTCGGATCCAGGCCAGGCACGAACTGAGACGGGTAGCCGGCGTAGGCGCCTACGATGGAGCCGTGGTAGCCGATGCTGGAGGGTGGCAGCGGGAACACCGAGTGGCCCGGTTTGTAGGGCGACACTGGCGCCACGTGGCCAGCCCCCACCAGAGCGGAGGGCGGCTCGGATTTGCGCCCGGAGGCCCCGGCCTCGGCGCCGCCGTGCGCGCCCGGCTCGCCACCGCTGCCGCGGCTCACGGCTGCAGGCTCAGGGCTGGGCTTGGGCTCCTGGTCTTTCTTGTCCAGCTCCCCGCCGCCGCCCCCGCCGCCGTTCTTGCAGTCAGAGTGGTGCGGGGAGCCGCCCCGGGAGCCACCGGGAGAGGACGAGGACGACGACGCGGAGACCGGCGCTCCATGCGGGGGAAACGGCGTGCAGGTGGCGCTGGGGACTCTGAAACCCGCCTTGTCTCCGGGGGACAAGGAGGAGGAGGTGGAGGACACGGAGGAAGAGCCGCTGTCTTTGCGGGAGTCGCCGCCACCGGAGCCTTTGGAGTAGGGCTTGAAGCTGGACTTGTCCTCGGCCGGGGAGTCCCCCAGCTGCTTGAGGGCAGCAGACGCGGAGGCGGCGCCCGAGGAGGAGCGGCCAGGGTCCTTCTCCGCTCCCAGCCCGTTGGCCGCCGCTACCGAATTGAGCTTGGACGAGGGCGGCGGGTCCGGCTTGCCGATCTGCGAGCAAGTCTGCGCCAGCAACGCCAAAGGACTCTTCTTGGCGTCCAGCTGTGGGAGACAGCGGCAAGGGGAGGGAGAAGGGGGTGAGACTAGAGACCCACCGATCAGGCAAGCGGGGCGCCTGGGGAACTGGGTGGGCTCAGGGAGCTCGCAAGTTGGCGCGACGGAGCGGGAAGGCCTTGGAGAGAGGGTCTGTGAGCGCTGGGCGGGCGGGGCAGCTGGAGGATCTGCGCTCACACTAATCGTCGTCGGTGGGATCCCTTGCTCCACCGGGTCCTGTAATGCGCCACAGGCTTTGGGGAATGGGCATTGGAAGTAGTCTACCAAAGGCCACCGCCGGAGAAGGTGACTTCTCTAGTCGGGGCTGGGGGAAGGGCTGTGACTCAGCCCCCTTCCCTCTAATCTCCCCCTCCTCTCTGTCTAGGCAAAAACTTATTCCTTCAGTTTGGGGAACTTCGCTTGGGACGGGTTTCTGGCGGTGGCGCCGCGGGGTAGGAGCGGGGAGACGCGCGTTTGGAAGCCAGGGCTGCCGTTGGCGCTCTCTCCGTAGCCCCTCCCTCCCGGGGAGGGCACCCAGGGAAGTGGGAGGAAGAAAGACCTGGGATCGGGAGTGCCTGGGCGTAGTGCGCTCTAACCGGATGGGACAGAGGAGGAGTGGGACGGGGGCGACTGGGCTTCAAAGAGAACAAACCCTGGTGGAGGGGTGGGGGCAGGAAAGGCCCAGGAGAGATCATCTCTGGCCTGCAAACTGGGTGCCGAGGAAAAGTAAAGGACCCAGTGGAGAATCCAAGAGCAAACCCAATCCAGGAGAAAACACGTAGCTCGGCAAGGCGAGTGTGGAAGGGGAACCTTCCCCGGAGAAGCCTAGGGAGAACCGGGTGGGCTCGGATCCCTCTGTTCTCCGTCCCTCCTCACTCCATCCGCCAGTGTGGCCGGACCTGAGCGTCGCACGGAGCCCGGGGCGCAGGGAGCAGGGTCGTGGGCCCAGCAGTGGTGGACGGAATGGGGCCGGCGCTGGGCGGGCAGCGACCAGGAGACTGACCTCAATCGGGCTGACGGGAGTGGAGGACAGCGGCTGCAGGTACTCCGGGTGCAGGAGGTGGCCGGTGTGAGCGCTCAGCATCTTCAGGACCCTGATAGGAAGCCGGTTAGCCTGGCGCAGGGGGTCCGCCGGGGGCAAGAGGGACACCGCCGCCGGCACCGCTGGCCTCTTCCCGCCGCCGCCGCTGCCGCTGCCGCTGCTTTCGGGTGTCCTTGGGTTAGATCCAGCGGGCGAATCGCTCATTTGGAGGAGGCAGCGCCACTGGGGGGGCGGGGAGGGAGGGGGTAGCTCCGGGGAGGCGAGCTCCCGGAGCGGGTGGGCTCGCTCCGCAGCACCGAGCGCGGTGCAGCAGTCGCCGCGCCTCCACCCCTCCTCCACCACCGCCGCCGCCGCCGCCGCCGCCGCCGCCGCCGCCGCCGCCGCCGCCGCTAGCCCCGGCGAGCAACACAAAAACCTTTGCCTTCCGCGAGCCGCACGTCAAATAGCCGCGATCGGCAGCCACACTTCAAAGGGATCGCCGCGCTCGCCCAATCGCAGCTCTCGCCGGGACCCCGGGGCGGGGAGAGCGGCGGGCGGAGACCGGCGCTGCCGGTGGGAGGGGAGGGCCTTAAAGGGGCCTCGCCCGCGCGCCGCCACCGCCTCGGCCTTTACCGCTCGCCGTACTCCTCCCCTCCCCCAAGCTGGGCCGCCCCTGCCGGGGGTCCCAGGGAGGACAGGACTTCTCCGGGACCCTGGGCTCTGCGCCCTATCCTCTGCTGGCTTTCCTGTCTCTCTCTGCTCTCTCCCTTCGCACCTCCGGGGGGTGGTGCTGGCGGGGGCTGGCACCCGCCAGGCCGTGGGTGTCTGGGGTGGGGTGGGGTGGAGTGGATGGTTAGGAGCGCCGGGCTCCGGCTCCGGTACGGCGGAGGCCGAGCCTCTCCCGCAGGCCGCGTAGGGGTGGGCCGCGCCTCCAGAGCCCCCGCTCTGCTCGGGCCCTGCTCGGGCGCTGCTCGGACTCAGCTCCGGTCCAGCTCTCTTCCTCTAGTTGGCTTCTCCAGGGTGTGCTCATTCGGAAGCTCCCGAGCCTTGGACGCATCCATGGTTCTCGGTACGCGGCGTAAACCGCTCCAACTACTTTGAGCCAGTCCTGTCCGAAGCCTGCAAGTTTGAGGACTCCCTTCCGGGGTGAGATGGTCGCGATAAAGCGCGGTTCCGCAGGTTATGCGCACCGCCAGGGCGCGCCTGGCGCGCGGTGCCTGCGCACTGATTTATAGGTTCGATGTTTGGGTTTCTTACAGTGTTTCAGGTTTCTTACAGTGTCCTGTTTAGAGGCATAAATTCTCTCACTGCGCCGCGACTAGCTGCTTTTGTCGGGGGTGGGGTGGACCCAGGAGGAGGAGGGGATCTCTCTGGAGGAGGGGGCATCTCTAAGTGCTGCACGTCGATACGAACTCCAGAGGTGGGTTCCCCCATCCTTTTCTTCTTGCGGGGAAAAATGCACTAGGTTTTCCCACGGAAATTTCGGAATAAAAACTTCTAATAAAAAATAACAGTATCTCCCTCCTCCAACCCACTCCCCCTACGTCTTATGGATAAATCTTATATCGGCAGCTTCACACTCGGCAGAGATTTTACAGTCAGAGTCCTGACGTTGAGAACCGTAAAGTTCCTGGTCCGCCCATCAGAAGGTGAAGCTGGTCCTTTGTGCACCGGCCTCCGGGGAGAGACCACTTCTCCGTGCTCTCGGCGACCGGTGGAGGCGCGCTGGTGTCACTGACTCGCTTAGAGTTCCACTTTCCCAGCCTGAATCCGTCACTCCGATTGTCAGGCCTGTCACTGGGGGCATCTTTTTCCAGGACTACTGGTCCCTGACTGTCACTCTTTCATCAACGCCTTGAGATCCAATGAGAACCCAAGATGGGGATAGATGATTTCAAAGGGGTTCTTCCAACAGACAGTAACAACTATCAGAAATAACAAGTGGCAGTCACGAACCTTTAGCTCAATAAAGAAGGCAGCAGGCACCACTCCCAGGCCATATCAGTTACTCCCTGGATCCGTCTGTTTAGGGGTGCAGTATGTATAGACCTCTAAGAAATGACTCAGGCTTTCCCTACCTCAATTATCAGATTACAGCGAATGCCAAGGGTTGCCCTGACTGGGTGATGTAGTCCATACTGCAGCAAGAGGGGTACAAGACAGGGGGGTGACCCCATTTATTTTACCATAGTGGTCCCTATCCCCCGCACCCTCAATCTGCTCACGCCAGCCTCTGGGTACTGTGACATCCCTGCCACTGCCAATACTAAGTTTGAAGTCCACTGCAGGGCTGCTTCAGCCGACAAGGCCACCTGGCCCTTGGGAGAACCTTCCAGAATGGAAGTGGGTGGGCCTTTGTGGGCACCTTGGAGGAGCAGGAGGAGCTGGGAAGAGAGGAGAGCTAGGAGACAGGAAAAGACGAAAGACCCCTTCTTGATTATTGTAACCAGCTCAGCTGTGAGCACCAGCCAAGAACTGCTAGGACCCAAGCAGATGTGTGTTAGGGATGATTAATGGAGAATCAGCTGGGAGCAAAGGGAGGGGAGAGAGACAAAGGCATTTCAGAATTTGGGAGGAATAGAGGGGCAGGAGGCAGCAGAAAGGGAGGAGAGAATGGAGGGTGATAAAATATTTAGTCTATTTGGAGAGGAAAAGGGAGGAAGAAGGTAAGGAATGAGTGAAAGAAGGGAGAAAGGAGGAGGTGAGGACAGCATGGCCCAGCTGGAGGCTGGGGAGTTTGCCCGGGGCATCATATACTGTCCTTAAAAAACCCACTCCCTTAGCTCACAGCTAATCCCTAGGAACAGGGGGTGCCGACAACACTTAGGTGGAAACTAGGCCTGTTTGCCCTGCTCCTGGAAAGTGCTAGCAAGGGAGTAGAGGCACCCTTCCCTTTGGGGTGCTGATGAGGGCATCAGGGCCCCTTTGGCCAGATCAATTTGATTGTCTTGGAAGGGAAAATAGAAAACCACACTTAGCCAGGCCAGAGGCCTAATTAAAAGATACTAGATGATTATTACAATCAGTACTTGACATTCACTTAGCTGAAACGCTAACCTCCACAGAGTCCTAAATGGGGCCCTAGTGGCCTAAAGCAAGGGCCGTATTCAAAGGAATGGCTTGTCACCTGGGAAGGAATAAGGCTTAGTATTGGGCTGGGCCGTGTTTATTGAAGGTGATGGGGTGTGGTTGAAAAAGCCATGTGAGACATGGCGGACTTTCAGCGCACAAGTCCTCCGCTTGCAGAAAAGTGGCAGACATGCGGCTCAGGGACAGCCCTCTCTCCAGGCCCTTCCCAGAGAGCCCTGGGAGTGCGGGGTGCCAGTCCACTAGGGCTGCTTGAGAATGCCCCCTGCCAAGGTGGTGGAGAATGACAACTGGGTGTGTCAGACTCGACAAGCTTCAGATATCATCGTTTATCATTCCCATTTACAGAGTGGGGAGGTTAGTCACTTACCCAAAGGCACGTGACTGGAGTCAGGTCTCTGGGAGCTGGGCCTCTGAACCACATGGTTGCTGTGGCCCTGGCGAGGAAACCTCCCCAAGCTTCGGTTTCCTCCTGTAGAAAACCCAAGAGTGGTCACCTCAGGGTCGGGAGGCCGAGACCAGACGATGCAAGTCCCACGTCTGGGACCTGCCACAAAAACCCAGGTAAGTGATCGTCTGTGTCTGTGGGGGATTGCTCTGGAGAACAGCCATTGCACACCTGGATCTGGAGGCCCTGAGCACCCACCCCAGCTGGCCCGAAATTCCACCCAAAGGAGAGTACCCCTCGCCCCTCCAGCCAACTATGGCCTTAAAAAAAAATCGCCTCTCAGAAGCCATCAAGAAAATCCTTTAGGAAATTCTGAATATGTATAGATTTTTTTTTCACGACGTCAATTTACATAAAACTCGCTGCCCAGGGAAAAAAACGCCTGAGTCAGTTGGAGCGGAGAGGTGGTGGATTTGCTGTGTGGGGTTAATGCTGAGTTTCAGTCCTGGCCGAGGCGGAATTTGCCTGAATGATCGCCTCTCTCTGCATAACACTCAAACCCTAATGGCTACAACATGAAATAATATCTCACTGGGTAACTATTTACATTTTTTTTTTTTAAACAAGCTGTAAGAACTCTGAAAAGTCTGCCTCATGAAGGACTTGGTTTTCCTCCCTGGCGCTTAATATCTTTCAGCGGCTGGTAATTACTGCCTTGGCCAGGAGCCCTGATTTAGCGCAGTGTGCTCAGGGCCCTGGGAGGCCCTGCCTCCGTCCGTCCTATCACAGCCCCGGGCCTGAGAAGGCCAGAGGGGCATGAGTCAGGCAAAGCCAGCCTTGCAGAGGAGCCCACTCCAGCAGCCCCTCTCCTGTGTTCTCAGAGCTCCGATTCTGCTCCATTATTACACCTATCCCAGGGCATCTGCCATTATTTATTTACTTCCATTCTCCCGCTGGACTGGGACTGCTTCCCTACTGTCCTCATCCTCTCTGTATTCTTATTGCCTTCCAGGGTGTTTAATGACATCCAGCCAACACCGAAAGCCAAACACTCATGTAAGCACTTTGCACGAATTATCCCGTTTGATCCTTGTGGAAGCCCAAGGAAGTAGGCCCTATTGTTACCCCATTTCACAGAGGAGGCAGCAGAGGCACAGAGGGGTTTAGTAACCTGTCCCAAGCCTCAGCTGGTAAGAGGTAGGGGTGTGAATCCAGGCAGTCTGAATGCCCTACGCGCCCCATGAAAGTTTGTTGGTGAATGAAAAAGAATTTTACATATGGAGGGCTGTTTATTTCTATCTCCTCTCACCGTATTAGCAAAAAGACTCATGGTGGATGACTTAGCATTTTGCACAATGTCAACCCTATGAGCCTGTTAAAGGATCTTTTCCCAAATCTGTGTTTATCATCTCACAAGATGCTGAGTTATTTTCGGCAGTTTTTTTTTTATCCCTTTTGCTAGATGAAGAATGGGACTCTGAGAGCTTCTGGAGGAGTCTAAAGTCAAGCAACCCCGCCAGCGAGGCAAGGAGAGGCCTCCCTATCTCCCTGGTTCTCCTATCCCAGCCCATTGCAGGGAGGATGGGGCCGTGATACCTTCTGATAAAAGAAGGAGGAATTAACTACTTTTCCTCCCCTTTAATTTCCTTTGGAGGCTCGGTGGGAAGGGATGGACAAAGGAAATGTAGACTGAAGTTTATCTTCCAGCCCCATGTTTGATCCTGGTCCTTGAGCAGCGTGCTTTGAAGAAGTGGTTTATCTCCTATCAGCCCCGGGGAGATAGGCGGGGCTGGCGGGAGAGGGGGCCGGAGGAGGTGTGCTTTTGAAGTTCTCCTCCCTCCATCTGCCCCGCCCCATACATCACCCTTAGCCCTGGGCCGTCACCCTCGACTACTTTGTTCCTTTGGGCCTTCAAGTTCCTTAGAGACTCCTCTTTTAAGTTGCAAATACTGCTGGGAGGGAACTTACTTTCGTAGTCTGCCAACACCTCAAATGCGATTGGCAGTGCACGTGCTACCTGGGGTAAATAATACCATTGATTGAGCCTTGCTGTGTGCCAGACTCGGAGTCTCTTACATGGAATAACTCATTTTCTTCTCACTGTACAAACAGATGAGGTGGGGACGATTACTATGCCTGTTCTATAGACGAGGAGCTGAGGCCCAGAGAGGTTCAGTCACTTGCCCAAGTGACACAGTCAGAAAGTGTAGAACCGAGATTCAGATGCACAGAGCTGTTTCTGGGCCAGGCTGTTGAGGGCAGGGCTGAGTACGAGGGAGGCTGGAGCCGGGGAGAGAGGAGCAGAAGAAATGGGAAGCAAGTAACTTCAGACTTCAACCGTCTTCTGGGGAACGCTGGTCTTTGCAACCAGGATTTTTTTTCCTCTCCAGGAAGGAGACTAAGGTAGAGAGGAAACTGAGGCAGAGAAGGAAGTGAGGCAAACATTCACTGGATGGATTGGGCTAGAGTGAAGGAATTCATCCAGTTACTGTTTATTGGCCGCTTGGCAGGTGCAGGCCCGAGGTCCCACGACAGTAAGGATGAGAGCGAGCCGGCCAGTCCCGGCCTCCCACCTCCCTGGCACGCACATTCCCTGCTCCTAAAAGGCAGGGCAGCTCTTTCCTTTGGGCTGCTGTGGGCTTCTTTTGCAGATTAAAAGAAAAAGCCAGGAGGCCCTAACTTAAATCCTGCTCAGTACCCCGTAGTTTAGTTGCCCACTTTTAAAAAAAATTTTTACTTATTATTTTTTAAATTGAGGCATAGTTGACTTACAATATTATATTAGTTTCAGGTGTACAACATAGTAATTCACAATTTTTATAGATTATACTCCATTGAAAGTTATAAGGGGGGAGGGTATAGCTCAGTGGTAGATCATGTGGTTAGCATGCATGAGGTCTTGGGTTCAAGCCCCAAGAACGCCATTAAATAAATAAAAAATTGCTAAAAAATGGCTAAACATTAAAAACAGTTATTATAAAATATTGGCTATATTCCCTGTGCTCTACAATATATCCTTGTAGCTTACATATTTTTCACATGGGAGTTTGGACCAGTTGCCCACTGTTTTAAAGTGCATTTGCTCTAAGCTGGGTTCAGATTCCACCACATTTACTGAGCACTCTGGGTGCCAGGATGAATTTATCCTAAGTGTGTTCACATAGCATCTCTCATTGGGGTATAAGGTGAGTCCAAGAGCAAAGTGGAGGGGAGCAGGGACCAAGTCTACCCAAGCGTTCTGCCCCCATGCTCTGAGCACCCCCCAGCTGGAACCACTGGGCCCCCAGGAGAATCGTGGTGGCAAAGTGTATCTCAGTTGCACAGGGTGGATGTCCCACCTGCTTCTGACCCTTCCGTGGGCTTCAGCCATGAAGGTGGTGATGTTTCTCTGGTCCCACCTCCTTCTGGCGGATAAACCTCTAAACTTGCCCTTTTCTAGGCTGGGCTCCCAACTAGCTGGGGGTGTGTAGCTCTAAATTCATTTCAACAAATATGATTAGAGCAAAGGGGAGAGCTGCTCAGGCAGTGGCCCAATTACCACTGGTTGGATTTGATAAAACCAAATTCCAAGATGTCAGAACAATTTCGAGGAGTGTTTATTTCTGTGGCCCTCTGCCAGCCTCTGCTGGGAGAAGGAAACCCGAGAGGTGGGGTCCCAACCAAACCAATGGCTGGAAGTATCCAAGTCTAGTGGTCTGTTCAGAGTGGGGATTTACAAAATCACTTCTCTTTAAAAGTAGATTTAAATTATGATTCATTTTTTGGAGAAAAGTGCACTTATCTATTTATGATGAAGAGCACTCCCCAAGGTGGATAAGCAGTCTTCACTTCCTTCTTATTTTTATTTTTCCATTTTTGAATAAGTATTCCCTGCAGAATTCAAAGGTACCAAAAGGCATGGACATATGATTTCTCAACAAGGGTTGAGAGGATAAGAATTTTCTGCTTTATCAACCATTTATCCAGGAAAAAAAAAAAAGTGCAGCCGGGTATCCCAGTCCACAGGCGTTGTGGGACCTGCAGCTTCTCAGTGCAAAAATGCACAGCCTGAGCCCTTCTCTTGTTCCTTCCTGTTCCTTCCAAGGCCTGGGCCTCCTGGAGCCACCGAGTCTCACTTTTTGTGCATGACCTTGACCCTGAGACACTGGGAGGAACCATCAGGACTGGGCGGTCGGGTGTTGATGGGCTGTGAAATCAGGATAAAGGAACATTCCAGTCTGTCTAAAGTACAATTCTAACGTCTTGAAGACCTTTCTCGGGCGCCCTGAGCCACCCCTCCCAAGGCCTCTCTTGATAACGTTCAACACGACCTTGTTCTGTCCGTCGGTCTTTGTTTCTCTCATTCATTTCCTTAAGTAAATAAATCATTGATCAAATGATTAAAAACAACAATGATAACAATAAAAACAACCCACACAATCCAAACCAGAAAAGCTACAGTAGTTAAAGAACCACCAAGAGACTGGGTCCTTCTCCATATGTTTATTCCTCTTCCACGTCAGGCCCTGGGTGAATTTTTCACCACTGCAGTCAAAATGCATAGTGACAATCTTATTTCTGACAGGAGACATGTTTTTGTTTTAAAACAACTGACAGAGCTGCAAGATGGGAAATGCCGAGGAAGTGCGATTTGGGGGTGGGGGTGGGGACGAGCAGGGGGGTAGGATGCTGGCAGAGGAGAACAGTATTTTCCTTATTAAAAGCTGGAATCCACCCTTTCTTCCTAGAGCAAGTAAAGAAAGGCATCCAGGAAGAAAGCTGGGGTGGGGACATTGCATGGCGACAGGACTCAGAGGTCTGGACCAGGGGGCTTGCGTTGCCCTTGAACTGCTTCTGATTGGGCTCCCTCAGAAGGGACCACGTGGATGGAGGTGGAGAGGCAGTGAGAACAGAGGAGGAAGGTGGACTCGGCTCCCCAGCCCCGCCTCTCCCTGGGTGATGTCTCTGGTCAGCTTGACGGACGTCCTTGAGTCCCAACAGGTCCGCCTTTGACATGATGCTTCTCGGTCCAGGCAGAGAATTAAAGTCGGACACTCTGGGAATGGTAGAACAGTCAGACCTCATGCAGATGGCTCATTCCCGGTGGGTGCAGGGAAGAGGAATAAAATGTTCTCACCTATGTTTCAGGAGCAAACGCTTTCCTTTGGCCAACCACAGGAGGTGGTAACCTTCTACTTACAGCAGGTCCTCCCTACGAGTCTGGAGGGGAAGTGATAGGAGATGAGCCCTGACCAGGAGAGGAGAAACAGCAACAATCAGAACAATCCAGAAAGCAGGGGAAAGGAAGACCTTGGATGGGAAAGAAGCTATGGTCTTCACCGTAAGAGTGAATTCAAAAAAACCCTCTGGAGGTGGTGACAGGACTCTGGGCAGGTTGGAAAGGAATTAGATCACTCCTGGCTTTTCAGAAAGTGTTTTTTTCTTTTTTTTTTTTCAGTCTTGTTTGTGGTCTGGGGGTCCTGTGTGTGATGGAAAAGATGGACCAGAAGCAGCTAATTCCACTGAAGGATCTTTGACTAGTTTTCTCCTTGGTTTCTAGACATAATTATATTGCTAGGGGATCCACTGGGCCATTGGATTAATTCAGCCAGCTTGCCTTTTCCAAGATGGGCAGTAATACAGCCCTCAGTCACCAAGCCAACCAGCCCAGGTCTGCAGGGCCCTGTGCTCAGGGGCCTGCCCACACCCACTGGCAGGGCTGGGCTACCCTGGCCCTTCAGCTCCAACCTGAACAGGATGGATAATTAAAGCATTTGGTCAGCTTCTTCCTTAGGGACACAAATTCAGACCTTCTTAGAACACCCCCACCCCCACAACCACCCTGCCAGCCAAGCAGGATATTGGTTTTTTAAACCCCAATATATTTTGCCAAATAAGAGAGTGTTAATCCCCCTGCCCTCCCCCACTCCGAATGAATTGGATTACTTAAAGCATCTTTTCGGAGACGTCAGCAGTTTAATAGAGGCAATAAGTCAGGGCTGCCCTTGTGTTTTATTTTTCTGCCAGTATTTAGTTAATTAAAGAATGCAAATTAAAACACCTTAATTTATATAATATCAATACCAACGCCTTAAAACATTTGGCATAACTGCTCTGGCACGTCCTTTACATAAACTCTTCAGAGCAGTGCTAATAAAAATGAAAAAGGTTGTAAATCAAATTTAATTTATTCATCTTCTGTCTGGTATGAAAGCATATGCCAAAATCAAGTTATTTATGAGCGAGTCATAACAATAGGCATTTTTGTTGGTTGCAAATGACAAAAAAGATTTTTCCGAGGGATGTGTGTTTTAATTTTGAAATGTCTCTAGGTGCCTCTGTTTTCTGGGCTCTGATCTCTAAAATTTATGTTTGTACCCAGAAAAAAAATAGATTTGGATATTGGAAAAGTATAGAGCCTAAAAACATGGGGACATCTACCCAAAAAGTCACCTGCTACCATCTACACGTAGATAGACATGTACACCGTGTGAATCTTCAGGTGAGATAAAAGGTTGCTGATTTATATCCCATTTCTTAAATATTCCATTAAAAGGATTATCTCACAGGAGTCTTGGATACAGAGGGCATCAGAAGGGATTTGGTGTGTGGCTTCTTTCTTGGGTGACTTAGAGCTGAGCTACATGTACGAGAACGAATAGCAAAACAGCACATTTTCTTTGGTCCTGGAGCGAGAACAGTACCGAGGGACGGCACGCTCTGTGCCCCATGGCAAAGCTCCCTAATGCAATTGTCTTTTTTAAACTATCCCCCTCCTTTTTAAATGGAGATACTGGGGATTGAACCCAGGACCTCATGCATGCTAAGCATGCACTCTACCACTGAGCTGTCCCCTCCCCTAAACTCCCTTCTTCACCCAGCTTTCAGCCCCACTCTTTACTCAAACAGGTCTCAGAGCATGTGAGAAAGTTGAAATTCCAGAAAAAGCCTCTCCATCCCAAAAACCCCAAGCAAATTCACAGATATGATCCTCTCGCCAGCTCGTGGCTTCCTCACATGGGAGAGAAGAACCCAGTACAATACTCGGTCCTAGTTTATTCCTTATCTTTTACCATGAGCATCACAATTCTGGTAGAAGAGGTAGAAATACTGGGATTCCTCACTTGGGAAAATGAAGCAGACGGGGTGAGTGGCATCTTTCTGTGATCTTGACAGCCATGGGTCCTGAGCAGCCACTAGGGCTGGGGCGGGGGAGACTGCTACAAACCCCCAATAAAATATGTCCTGAAAGCTCCCCTTCTGATGTTAAAAACAACAGGAGACCTTTTACACTTGTTCCATTGGGAGCTAATGGGATGCCCTCCCTTGCCTCAGACTCACTGCAATGGCGAGCTAGAAACTCGCACTCTTTCAAAGAGATGCTTCTTTTGGAGGTGGGGGTGGGGTGGTACCAAGCAGAACCAGCGAAAGTCGTAGAAAAGTTAACTGTCCCCTCTCCCACCCCCATGCTCCCCGCCCCCAGTCACCTCTCCCAGCTCCAACCCACAGTGTCTCACCGGGTCATGGGAAAAGAGTCAGGTGTGGCAGACAGCCTAGCTTGAGGGGCAAGCTGAGCTCTGTGCGTCTTATGAGGACACCTGGCATCACCGTCCCTCGATGGGAGGACTGCAGGGAGGGCTGCGGGCAGTTTCTCCAGGCACTGGCGCCGAGCCTATGCGTCCTCGTGGGCATTTTCTCTCTCACTTTTACTGGCTACGTATCATCTTAAAAAGCTGACTTTTACCTTTATAGTTATTTGCATCCCTCCTGCTCCAGAAAAGATTTGAGGTCCCTTACAATTCGAAACCCAGGTCCAGTAAAACTTGAAGCCATTAGCAGAAAAGTAACCAGATCAGAGCCAAGGATAAAGGAGGAAGGGGGAGGAGGCAGCAGAATATTTACACCCGAGGGGGAAACACTGAGATTAAGGAAAGCAAATGCAATTGAGAACAAAACCCAGCTCCGAACTCCCTGGTAGCTTGGCAGGCAGCTGCCAGCTCTCATGTTAACTGTGGATTATAGCACCTCAAGGGCAGGTGGGGGCTCACGGCTCTGTCAGCCCACTCAGAATCTCTGTTTCCTCATCTGTAAAATGAGGATTAACTCGCCTATCACAGGGTTCTTGTGAGAATGAAATTCAACAATGGACAGTAGCTCACTTGCGTGGACTGTGCATAGTCTCTCTTTGTATTTTGCACAGACACGTGTCACCAATCCTAAAATACATTTTTCCTTGCATTTTAAACATCTGACACTGATTTTTTTTAAAAGCCTGAGTCACAGATTTTCAGCCTTTTTTTCTTTCTTTGTTGGACCTGAGATAATGGTGTAATGTAGGTTATTAGATGAAATATGTTATAAACTCATTCAATCCTCACAGTAACTTTACGAGGTGGATGCTTTTTTGGTCCCATTTTATGGATGAGCAAACAGAGGCAATAGAACGTTTAGATGACCTGTTCAAGGGCTCCTACTGGCGAGCAGGGGAGCTGGGAATGTGTTCCAGGCTGCCTGACTTTACTGTTTTCCACTGAAACTTTCAGCAATGATCATTTCAGCAACATTTTCACTGTTACGGGATGGAAATTAACTTACCTGGTCCCTCTTAATGGCTGTTTTTTCCAAATGGTCTGTTGTTACACTGAGTAATGCTGATGTCAATATTATTATTACACATGTATTTGCACAACTGTTCCTCACACACTTGTTTCTTGTCATTTGACTTTGTTTATGAAATATGTAAAAATAAATTATGTAGGTCAAATTTATCAGTTGTTTCCTTGATGACTTCTGGCCCTGATTTTTATACTTTAGAAAGGTCTCCACTCTCAAGTGGTAGAATAAAATGATCCATCCATGAAAAAAAAATTCACTGTTAATAGAACAGTGAGATCCAGCAATTCCACTCCTCAGCATATATCTAAAGAAAACCAAAACACTAATTTGAAAAGACACACGCACCCCAATGTTCATAGCAGCACTATTTACAATAGCCAAGACACAGAAGCAACCTAAGTTTTCATCAACAGATGGCTGGGTAAAGAAGATGTGGTGTATATATACAATGGAATACTACTCAGTCATCAAAAAGAATGAAGTCTTGCCATCTGCAACAACATAGATGGACCTAGAGGGTATTATGCTTAGTGAAATAAGTCAGACAGAGAAAGATAAATACTGTATGTTATCACGTATGTATGAAATCTAAAAAATAAAAGAAATGAATGAATATAACAAAACAGAAACAGACTTACAGATGCAGAGAACAAACTAGTGGTTACCAGTGGGAAGAGGGTGGTGGGGAGGGGGAAGATAAGGGTGGGGATTAAGAGATTCAAACTCCTATGTATAAAATAAGTAAGCTACAAGGATATATTGTATAGCACAAAGAATATAGCCACTAGTTTAGAATAACTTTCAATGGAGTATAATCTATAAAAATACTGAATCACTATGTTGTTCACATAAAACTAATATAATATTGTAAATCAACTATACTTTAATAAAAAAAAGTTTCACCATTGGACACTGGGGATATAAGATGAAAAGACAGGTACTTGCCCACAGACTCCAGTGAGGGGACCAAACATGTAGACAAATCATGATATCTCGGGACATTAAGTGCATCACTGGAAATACATCCAAGGCTTGGAAGTAAAGAAGGGAGAGATAATTAGTTTCTCAAAAGCCTCGCCTTTGGGCTTAGCTCTGTAGTAGAGGCTACCCCTCCTGCAGGTTAGGAGAGACACATGTTTTCTTGGCTCTGAAAGATCTGTTGGGTGGATCTTCAGATGCTAGGCGTGAGAACCTGTGTGGACACGTTCCAACAGCAGAGAACTCAAAGCACAGGCGTGTCGCGTATGTATGTGGACCCTGGATGAGCCTTGAGGGAAGCAGATCTTAAGGGACCATCATGCTCTCAGGCAAGGCTTGGAAGTGGCTTTGGGGCAGAGACACAGGGAGAGGTTTGGCCTCAATGCTAGGGCCAGAGCCTCTGTCCCTGGACAACCAAACAGGAGGTTGGGGAGCTGGGGGAGGACCTGGAAAAGGGGAAAATAAAGGAGAGAAACAGGAACGAACCACCCATTTGGAGTAAGAAAATGCAGCTTCCGAAGGAACAGGACCATAGTCTCTGGGCTGCAGGGAGGTGCGTGGTGAAGGAAGCAGCCAGCTCGGATGGAGAGTGCTTGGGTGTGAGACCTATTTTGCTTCCTGGGAACACGATAGCTTTTGAATCTCAATTTTAGCCTGTGTCGAAAGGGCACAGCGACATTGTACTTACTGCCTCACACAGCACTTGAAAGATCAATTAGGATAATATATGTGAATGTACTTTCCAAACTCAATAATGCTATGCAAATGTGAGTTATCGCTGCTGTCCTGGCTGGGCCCTTTGCTCTCTCACTTCCTGGCTGTAGGATCTGGGACCAGCTACTACAGGGGAAAAAGAAAACTCAGGGAACGAGGCTTCCCACAGTCACTAAAGCAGCTTGACTTAGAACTTGAAGCTCCTCTTGGCTGTGGGTCAGGTGGCGTGTGTCTCACTGACCCCCAACCTAGTGCGGAAGCTTGGGGGCTGCAGGGGATCCCTGGAGAGTCCAGGGACTCTGCCCCCAGGGTGGGGATGGTGGCCGAGCCTTCAGTGTTCACTGCCTCGGGCCCTTTGACCCCAGCCCAGCAGCAGCGAGTGAGCTGACCCTGGGAGAGAGCTTGGGGCGTATCTTCAGGGAGCAGAGAAAGACCAGCAGCCTGCAGACCAGGACCTAACACAACAAAACAAACTGATAAAAGCAAAGCAAATCCACTCTGATGGTACTTCCCCAATAAAGACTATTTTCTAACATTTCAGACAGGATGAAATGTCTATTACCAAAGCCTCTTCTAGACCAAACAAGAATGGGATGGCCACAGAGGTCTGTGGCCCCATTCACTGCACGGTTGAAGGGTCCAGGCTGTCCCTGTCTGAGGCCTCACCGCATGCAGCCCGAGAGAAGAAGGGTGGCTGCCCAGGATGGGGAGGGGACTGGTGTCAACAGGACACTCCAGGGACAGCAGAAGCCGACTCCACCTTTTCTGGCCTTTTCCTGAGAAGTAGGAAGGAGGAAGTGGGAGGAGAGAGAGGAGGAGGAGGAGGAAGAGGCTGCGAGCTCGGGAGGGTAAAGCAAGAGAGGGGTTGAAACAGAGGGAGGAAGCGAAAACAAGGAGGAAGAGGGGCGGTGAGGAGAGCTGGACCAGCGAGAGAGGGAAAAGCCACGAAGCATTCGTAGGATCGGCGGCGTCAGCGCCGCGCCCCCGGGTCCCCTCCTGGACCGTCTCAGCATCTCCCACTCCCCTCCGTTCCTCATCCTTCGGGGGAGACGGGCCCTTCCGAGCAGGGCCTGCCTTCTTTGGCAGCAGACAAAAGGCCATTTCTGAGTTGCACAGAAAAACGTGTTACTTTGCCAGAGGGGCCGGGTCAAGGGCTGTCGGGCCCAATCCGGGGCGAGCGGAGCGTGGGCAGAGGGGGGCTGTCAGTCACCGGGAGTCCTCCGTGAAAGGGGCCCCTTGTCAACTTCCCCTGCCTTTGAAGTGACTGGGATGGAGGTGCTCAATTAAAAGCCCATCAGTCTGTAAGTAAATCAACGCCTATCAGGCTTGTCACATCAAACAAACGATTATTACCCCAGCCCGCCCACCCCATTAATCTGGCTGTTCCTTCTTGACGGCTCAGGGTCAGGGCACCGTAAATCCTGTACTGGATTCTAGCCACCTGGATCGGGATGAAAGCGCTGTCGCCCCAGCGGCCGCGCTCAAGCGTTTCCCAGAGTCTCCCGGAAGACGGAGGATGGAGGAGGACCCAGGGACAGACAGAGGCATAGAGTCAGGGGGATGTGACGGCAGAGAGAGACCCAAAGAGACAGGGACAGAAAGAAACTGAAGGAGACAGAACAGAAGTGGAGAGAGAGCCTGAGAATATAGACCAAGGGTGGAAGTAATTGGAAGACACCCAAAGTGGTGGAGACAGGAGCCATAACTCACCCCGAATGTTAGGAATGAATAGATGCTTGCAGAAGACAAGGAGGTGTCTGAAGGAACTTCTCGGTCACTGGGTTCTGAGTCTGTGTCAGAGAGTGATCTAGGTGAGGGTCCTCCTATCCCCGCCGCAACCCCCAAATGTTGCTGAGCCAAGGGGGTGGAGGTGGGAGGACATGAGCTTGGTGCTTTGCGGAGTGATGCTCTGGATCAGACATCTAAACACGCGACGGCCAGAACTGGGTTTTCTGCAGCGAATATATCTGAACAGACCAACGGGACTGAATGTTAGGTTCTGATGCTCTGCTGAGCGAGGCCCTAAGAACCACTTCCGGGGCATTTCTCCTGGGCTCTAGGGCTGCTTTGCAGGTTCTTTCTGCTTTGGGGATCAAACTCTGGCTTTCCGCCCCACTGCAGACCAGAAGGAGGCAGGGTAGGGAGAAGAGGAGAGAGGACAGCTGTATTTTGGGCTTGAAGGAGGGGCTGGGGATGAGGTGAAGGGCGGGGGAGGAGTGAGGAAGGAGATGCAGTGTCCAGTTTGGAAGAACAAGGCATGCTATTTCAGGAAGGAAAGAAGAGTCTTCCCCAAACGCCCGTTCCAGAGGTGCCCGAAGGCATAGCTCACCCTGACTCGTGATGTTTCGAATCTAAAAAGGGCGGTCACATGGCTTCTCCATCGCTAGAGGAGTAATTCCCCAAAGAAAACAAGCAATGGAAGTTGGGCAGGGGGACTTCCTCCCCTCCCCCTGCCATGGGGCTGGATGCCCAGCCCAAGAAAATGTGGTGACTTCTTAGTAGACAAAGAAAGAAAATTCTAAAGAAGGAGACTGGACCACTGTCTTACACCATCCACAAAAATCAACTTAAAATGGATTAAGGACTTGAACATGGTACAAACGACTAGGTATAAAATAAATAAGCCACAAGGATATATTGTACAGCACAGGGAATATAGACAATATTTTATAATATCTTTAAATGGAGTGTAATCTATAAAAATACCGAATCACTATGTTGTTCACCTGAAACTAATGTAATATTGTAAATCAACTATCCTTCAATGAAAAAAAAAGACTTGAACTTAAAGCCTGAAGCCGTAACACTCCTAGAAAAAAACCTAGGTGTCATGCTCCTTGACGTCAGTCAGTCTTGGTGATGATTTTCTGGGTTTGACACCAAAAGCAAAGACAGCAAAGGCCAAAATAAACAAGTGGGATGACAGCAAACTATAAAGCTTCTGCACAGCAAAGGGAACCATTAACAAAATGAAAAGGCAACCTACAGAGTGGGAGAAAATATTTGCAAATCATGTATCTAATAAGGGGTTAATATCCAAAATATATAAAGAATTCGTACAACTCAATAGCAAAAACAACAACAACAACAAAAAAACCCAAACAATCCGATGGAAAAAAAAATAGAGAAACTAAATAGACATTTTTCCAAAGAAGGTAAACAAATGTCCAACAGAGACATGAAAAGGCGCTCAATATTAGTAATCATTAGGGAAATGCAAACCAAACCCACAATGAACTATCACCTGTTAGAATGGCTAACAGAGCATATAAACTTCTGGTTACGAGATGAATAAATTCTGGGGAATCTAATTTACAGCATGATGATTATAGTCAATAAGACTGTATTATATATGTGAATGTTGCTAAGAGAGCATATCTTAAACGTTCTCATCACAAAAAAAGAAATGGTAATTCTATGATCAGATGGAGATGCTAGCTGACACTAGGGTGGTAATTTTAAGGTAAAGTCTATCACCTTAAATGGAGACAATGTTCTACATTTATCCCATTGTATCTCATAAACCATAAAAAGAAAATTCTCAAAGATACTCAAGACATTTACAACCGTCTCCATCCTCCCCCAGACTGCATGGTAGGAACTGCTCACTGCAAATCCCAAAGACAGGACACCACCATGGCCACAGGCTTGGGCCAGTGTGCAGGGTTTTCTCAAGCCAGCTGTGCATCACTCCATTGTAAACTCACTCAT
This sequence comes from Camelus bactrianus, assembly GCF_048773025.1. Classification (NCBI taxonomy): domain Eukaryota; kingdom Metazoa; phylum Chordata; class Mammalia; order Artiodactyla; family Camelidae; genus Camelus; species Camelus bactrianus. Next base: position 29,429,408 of record NC_133564.1, on the reverse strand, counting down.
TCCACCACCAAGACCCAGCAGTGCGGCAGCCAGTTCCTCATTCCCCTGAGTAGAGAGACATGTTGACCCATCCCAGGTGTCAGTGAGACCTTTCCCAGAGATGAGGAGTGGGACACAGACACTTCACAGTGTGGGAGAATTATCCATGCTTCGTATTTTCACTCATTCAACCCAAACTTGGTATTTAATATTTACCACCTTACAGGCTCTTCTCTGAGTCCCGGGAATATGGCAGTGAATTTGATGGCCCAGGTCAAAGGGTAGGTGGAAGTTTGACAAAGAACCGCAGGGTTTGACCTTATCTTTATCTATATGCCATGTATGCTCTCATCACACACATATTTGCTAAGCACCTACAAGGTCTAAGTTTTGTGCACAAGTTGGCAAGGAAGACCAGAGGAGAGATAAGACACACGTTGTGAATAAATCGAGTGCATGGTTTAAAGCCAGGAAAAGCCAGGAAAAAGTTCAGCGAGAAAAGAGAATTTATCCAAGTTACCAAGTTACTTCTTTCTTACTGAAAGTCTGGCATGTAGACACATGTTAACTCTTCAGTCATGACAACTTTCAAATCTGCTCCGTAATATCGTGCAGTGTGGGCTTCCTGTTTATCGCTGCTGTTATTGGCGGTAATGACAATATAATTCATCGCCGTTGTGACTGCAGACACATCACAACACTCCTTCTCTAGGAGGCAGGTGTTGGAAAACTCTGGAACTCCATTTCAGGCCTTGTCAGGAGTCGGGTATGGTTGAGAACTCCCAGAAATTGGAGACGTGCCTCTTGCAAGAGGCAGAGTGGTGCAGAGGTTAAGTGAGCCAGGCTCTGAAACCAGACTGCAATTCAAAACCAGCCTGCAAATGCTGGCTCTCCCGCTGGCCTGCTGTGAGGCCACGGGCAAATCACTTGAACTCCCTGTGTGTGTTTCCCCATCTGTTAAATTGGGGTGATAACAGCCCCGGCCTCATAGGGTTATATGACAATTAAATGCATGTAAAGCATTTACAGCAGCACCCAACAGACAGAATATGCTCAGCAATGCCTGTCATTATTATTGCTCTACCTCGTACAAAGTGGTCTCTTGAAGGGACAATCAGCGTGATGCTCGAAGGACACTTACTCAATTAATGCAACGGTCTTCCTGGATTTAAATATCACTGGAAGTCATTTCTATTAATTTTTCTTGAGAAATTCTTCCTGCGTTCAGCACCTGAGTTTTAACTATTTGAATGATCTGTTTTTACTAAAAGATTTTCTAATGTGGCATTTGATACACACAAAAGAATGTATGTTTGCATCATGTTTGTATATTTAAAGCCTGTGTGTGCTTCTTTTCTGTCCTGTTTCCTGGTCTCTTCTCTGGAAGTGACCACTAGCCTGAATTTTGTGTTTATTATCCCTTTGCTTTTAAAAAACATAAAAAATTAAAGTATGACATAATACAGTAAAATGCACAAACCTTCAGCACACAGTTTGATTAATTTTTACAAAGTATACACGCATGTAACCACACTGAGGTCAAGATGGGGCATGTTACTGGTGTTCCAGAAGCTTCCCCCATGCCCCTTCCCAGGCCATTCTCCCCACACGCCCACAGCCAGCTAACCACCATTCTGACTCCCATCACCGTTTCTTAATGAACACACTACCGTTTCATCCATGTGGATAAATGCTTATCAAGTGCCTGTTCTGCAGTGTCGCTGTAAGGGCTGTGGTCTCATCTGTACACGACACAGCACGTATGTGTACGTGGAGCACTGATACCTGGATTAACTCTCACGGGCTTTGCTTTGGGTGCTCCAACAATCTCCAGATTTACAGGAAAGTGCCTTTTGGCAAACAGCAGTCCTGACACTAAGAGTTCCTTGCTGCACGGTTCTGCCTTACTTGCTCTGAGAGAGGGAACAACTCTCACACCCTCCCCTGCTCCACCCACGACGTGCGTCAGGACCCCTAGGCGTTCTTGTTAAAAAGACAGCTCTTTGGACACTCCCACCCAAGCTAAACTTTTTGGGCTGAGGTGGGTATAGGGCTCAGAAAGGCATATTTTTATCATGTTTTTCAGGTTATTCTTAAGTGTGCTGCGGTTTGAGAACCACTGCCCGGATCTCCTTTCTCCTTCAGCAAATTATCTAAAATATTTATGGAAGAGACTGTTTCAGGGAGCCCAGAAAAGAGGGAGCTGACTTGCAGTCATGCCTTTCTGCACTGAGGTCGCCATGAAAGCTGGGGTGGGGATGGTGGGTGGACCTGGTCTGGCCACGTTCCACGCCTGTGTCTATCTTGCTGGGCGTAACTATGGTCCCTACAAGAACTTTCCAGAATTGCAATTACTTAAACATTCTTTCCCGAGCTTTTCATCCTGTTCATCTAAACACATACGTGTCAGCAGAGGATGATGAAGATTACATACCATTAAAAGTTGACCAACTGTCCTGGTTTGCCCCAAACTGAGAGGCTTTGTGGGATGCATGGATTTCAGTGCCCAAACCACGATGGTCCTGAGCACACTAGGATGACTTGGTCACCCGAGCAAATGTGTCTTATAGATCTTATGTATTGAAACTAATGCATCTGGAAATACCAGCTTTGAAACCCACATGGGTTATAAAATAAAAAGCAGACTAGCGTGGGATGAAAAGCATTTTGGGATTCATCAGACGAGTGGTGCAGGACCGAACAGTTCACAGTGCTGACGGGCGGGCAGATGCTCCTGTGGACCCACCACGTTGGATGGGGTGGCCGCTCTTCTTCCAAGTCACGTTGTGTTGGCAACAGTGGCGGGAACACAGCTGGAGTGAGGAAGTTTGTGCTCTGAAAGGAGGCCGCCTTTCTGACCTAACAGTGAGCTCTTTGGTGCCTGGTTCCACACCCCTAAGTTGTCATGACAGCAAATAAAGAGTGTATCTGGGCTGGGGGGACGTGGTGGGCAGCCCTTCCCATGCTCTGGGCCAGGAGAAAGATTGTTGCCAGGATGAATGTCCTGGTGGGGCTTGAATATGCCACTTTGACCTCAGAATCAGCCGAGGCCACCAGGCTCTGCCTGTCACGGCAGATTCCTGGCCAGATTTGGGTGCCGTCAAAATGGGGAAGGGAAGGGGGAGATAGGGGTCCTGTTCCCCTTCCCCGGGAGCAGATGTGCCCTTAACCTCTTCATCTGGGGTGTGGTTGATTTCTTCTTGAAGATGGGAATTGTTTTTTTCATGGGAATTGTCAGTGTAAGACTTGTGAAGTAAGTGTGTGTGTGTGTGTGTGTGTGTGTGTGTGCATGTGTGTGTGTTTGGGCAGGATGAGGAACAGTGGGTGAAGTCTGGAATGAGACGGAGAAAGACCCACCACTTACTGGGTGGCCTCTTGGTGACAACTGCTCTGCCAGACGTTCCACTATTAATTCTCAAGACGACCCTGGAGGTGGAAATGAGCCTCTCTATCTGAAACACGCAGTTGAAAATGAGCAACTGGGACACATGCACGGTGACAGCCTGTGAGTGGCAGAGTCAAGCGTGGTTCCTACCTTTGACCTCAATGAACTTTTCCACACAAACTAATCATGCTGTTTGTCATGTCTGTAAAGCATAATGGGAAAGCAGAAATTCTATAAATGTTTTGCTAATCTGATTATGGAACCGGCCACTCTGGAAATGCAGGCACAAGAATGATCTCCGAGGACCTGTGTTTTTTAGGTTTTTCCTCTGCCCAGAGTTAACGTCTGCCTTCCTGGTCCTCCCTGCCATCTTACATCCTAATGATGACAATGGCACCAGCAACCACATGGCTCCGGTGGCGATAAAGGACCTTGAGTGCCAAACTAATGAAGCTAGGAAAGGTTTTTGTTTTAACCCAATGTGAGTGTTTTTAATTTGCTTCCCTGTTTCCTAATATGTCCGTTCTTTCAATAATGGTGTGTGTTTTGAAATTAACATTCGAGACTGTGATTATCCTTTAAAATCTTTAGATTAGAATTAATTTCATGACACAAAAGCTTGAATTTAGCATTTACCTTTCCAGATAAAGAAACTTTCTCTGTACAGATTCTGTCTGCCAATTTGTATGTGGGCCAACCCATGTAGAAAGGGAAGTTTTTCCAAAAAAGTTTTTTCATTTCCTAGTTAAAAATGAGCAACCAACCGAGAGCAGCATTTGAGTGTATTCCCTCCTCATCATTTCCCTATAATTAAAAATGTGTAACATAATTGTGATATGATTGTGATGAAACTTTATATTTTATGTCATACATACAAATGGGTCTGTTTCTCGATACATGCTGGAGAGGGTGTGGAGAAAAGGGAACCCACACACGCTGTTGGTGGGAATGTAGTTTGGTGCAGTCACTGTGGAAAACAGTATGGAGATTCCTTACAAAACTAAAAATAGAGTTACCCTATGATCCAGCAGTCCCACTCCTGGGCATACATTCAGAGGGAGCCCTAATTCAAAAAGATACATGCACCCCCGTGTTCACAGCAGCACTATTTACAATAGCCAAGACATGGAAACAACCTAAATGCCCATTGATAGATGACTGGATAAAGAAGTTGTGGTATATTTATACAATGGAATACTACTCAGTCTTAAAAAAGAATGAAATAATGCCATCCATAGCAACATGGATGGACCTAGAGATTGCCATACTAAGCGAAGTAAGCCAGAAAGAGGAGGAAAAATACCATATGATATCACTTATATGTCAAATCTAAAAAGAGACAAATCAACTTATTTACAAAACGAACAGACTCACAGACATAGAAAACAAACTTATTGTTGGAGGGGTGGAGTTGAGGGGGAGAGGGATAAATTGGGAGTTGGGGATTTGCAGATACATATACTGTACATAAAACAGATTAACAACCAGGTCCTACTGTATAGCGCAGGGAACTGTATTCAATATCTTGTAATAGCTTATAATAAAAAATATGAAAAGGAATATATATATATGAATCATGATGAATCATGATGCTGTACAACAGAAATTAACACAACATTGTAAACCAACTATACTTCAATAAAAAAACAAAAACCAAATGGGTCTGTTTCTGTGTTGGAGTTTAACTGCATGCCAGGGCGCGTGTACACACACACACACACACACACAGATCCAGCTACCCTCCTTCCCTCTAACCACTCAGTGTTAATGACTCCTCCCTTCTCCTTAATGTTGGGAGAGTGAGGAGATACTCGGTCCCTCTCCCTGGGGTTCTGATGTCCCAGCGGGAGGTTGAGAAACAGCACCTGGCGGTTTCACAGGGCGTTGTTGCTGCTGGTGACTTTCCCACTGCAGGAACGAGAGCCCTGGCCCCACCCTGGCTCTCCGTCTCCTTGGACTGTGATGGAGCAGCCCCTGAAGGCTGCAGCTCTGTCTTCTGGGCGTCATATAGTACTTCAGTGGACAATATTTCATCTTTTTCATTTTGCCGGCCTCACCTGCTCCCTTTCAGGATTTCAGAACAAAGCTCCTTGGGTGCTACAGTAAGTGTTGGGGGAAAAAGCAACACCACTTTTTTTTTTAAAATGAAACAGATTTATTGTGGTATAATTTACCTACCATAAAATTCACCTATTTTAAATGTACAGTTTGATGAGTTTAGTACATTTACACAGTTGTGCAACCATCATTACAATCCAGTTTTAGGACATTTCCATCCCCCCAGAAGTCTCCTAGTGCCCATTTAAAGTCAGTCTCCACTCCCGCCCTTAGTCCCAGGCAACCAGTGTTTATGTTTCTAGAGATTTGACCTCTTTAGAAATATCCTACAAATGGGATCGTGTAATACTTAACTCTTTTATGCTTGGCTTCCTTAATTTACAATACTTTTGGGGACTCGTCCGAATTGTTGCAGGTAAAAGTAGTTTGTCTCTTTTTATTGCTGAATAGGATTTTACTATATGGCTCTACCACATTTTGTTTATCCACGTGCTCCAAATACAGACTTCCAATTGCTTCCCTTCTTTTCACCCAGATCCACAGCTTTATTGGCTAGAAGTTTGCGTACAAGCTTGTCAATACCACACCACTTTGAATATGTTGATTTTGTATTTAATATCTGGGGAGGCAAGTCCTTTCTCCCTCTTCTGAATTTTCTTGACTAGTCTCAGACACATGTTTATTTATATGAATTAAAAAAAATCACAAAGAATTCAGATAGACCTATACAGATGTGTACGTATTTGATAATTAATTTAGTTTCCCAAATAATCCTGCTAGGATTCTAATTGAATTCTTATTCATTCTTGTATCTCTTGGGCAGGGCCTGGATTGTGTTACACTTTCAAAAAAACATCTGTTAGATGGAAATAAACCTTTGATTCCAATGCCCAGGCTCTCTCTCGTACACCATCCTGTCTGATTTGTGCTCAGATCACAGAGCCAGCTGGTGGCAGAACCAGAAGAACTCAGGTGTCGTAATTCACCATCTAGCACTTTTTATACCACGCTTGTACCTTAAAACACTTCTGAGCAGTTACACACAGTCCAGCCTCCAGGCCGTGCTGGTGTGAATGGAAGGTCGGAAAGCCACGGGAGTCAAAGTGTTTTAAAATCCCAAAGAATTATCTCTGCCCGGGTCAACCTGTCCCACTCGCATCACAAGCTTCTGTGTGGAAAAGCAGGATGGGCAGGTGATGCCTCCAGCCTGACCGGTACGTTTATGGGGGGGCAGACGGAATATTACCAAGTTTATTTATATTTTCCCATAGGAGGAGCCGTATTTCAATGGCATGAATACGAGTGCAGGAGGAGGATGGTTTATCTGCCACGTCTGATCCATGTGGAGTTTAAGTAATAAAGTTTATTAGTGCCCCTGATTTAATATGACACATTTCCAGTGCAAATTACTCTGAGATCATCGTGTTCATAAAATATGACAGAAATCTTTTAAGTGTGAGCATAAGTTCTGAATTAATTTAATAACCCAGTCTGGAAAAAGGCAAGTGGTTTAAAACATAACATTATGCACCGGGCTCCTACGTTTGTCTTCCAGCCACCCCCACTTTTCAAAAGCCCTTCTTCGTGTCTGGAGTCAGTTGGCCTCTTCCCAGAGCTCAGGGCTCTGCCTTCTCAAGAAGGTTTGGAAGAGGATGTGTTAGCATTGCCAAGGTGACAGAGTCCATCCTTCCGTATCCTGGGGGCCCTTAAGCACAGCTGGTTTTGGTTGTTAATGGCACCTACCCTGAGGATCACTCCCGCCCTCCCGTTAGTGGGTCGGGGTGTGTGTGGGAGAGTGAGCTGGCAAACCATGACATTGGAAGGCCATGGTCACAGGGAGCGTGAACTCTGCCCGCTCCCCCCTCCCTCCCCCCATCTTTCCAGATGGGGAAAAAATGACAGTGGCAGGACACACGCCCCCAAATGCACATGAAATCATTGTACATCGTGAAAGTAAGTCACGGGTCTCCTCGTCTTGTGGCAGTGTAAAGCCAAACCAAACCAAATTTTCATCCAGGTAGAAAATAAAATAAAGACAAAAGACGAGCCCTTTGGTATAACTTGACCAACAGGGTGTTCAGCCTTCCATCTCGTAGGCAGACCAGTGACACCACGTTGGACAAGTCTGTGGTCCACGCTCCCCACTCCTGCCCGACTATTGCAGCTCGACTGGGCTGACTCCATGTTCACTCCCTAACCCGCTTCCTGGGCAATCCTGTCTTGTTCCTGGACCTCGGGGGCCCCCCTTTGTCCTGCCCAAGAAGGCTGGGACACTGGGTGGGGGGACTCCGAGCCTTCCTTAGACGTGCTCTGGTGCAATCCTCTGGTCTGTTCCCGATTCAGCCTCCAAGCAGAGCCCAGAAGGGCCACCCGAGTGCCCTGCGATCAGACTTCTTTGCTGTTTGTGGTGCTTCCGACACGAACACGGGGCAACACGCTCCGAGCAGATCAGCTCCTTCCAGTTGGCCGTCAGCAGCTCAGAGAAGATGCTCCCCCACAGTCCTAATTTTGCCCAAGGGGCACCGTGGAGGGTAAATTGTTCTTATTTCAGGTTTCCCCCCTCCCATCTAGAAACTGGAAACAGCAAGAGCTCAAAGCGGCATTTAGCAAGAGACTCCACCTCAGTTCTAGGGAGAAGCTTCTTCTTCAGAGCCCTGCTCAAGTCCCACCACCTCCATAAAACCGTCCCCGAAAAAACCAGCTAACACGTCTTTCTTCATTGGCCTCACATTGCATTAATGACTTCAAATACACCTTCAGCACTCAGTGGTAGTCTAGTTAGCTGTTATGTTGTGTATTGTCTGTCTTGTTTTGGTCTCTAATTACTTCCTGTGGGTAAGTGTTGTCGACCAGCCAGGCTATAAGAGCCCCTGTCCAGGGGCTCTCAGTGCTGGGGAGGGAGGTCCTCAGTGATTCAGGCTTATTTAAATCAGGGAGAAGATCTGAGTCTGGTCTGTGGGATGAGGGTCGAGGTTGGAGATGTGCCAGCCTTCCTGAGGAGTGGGGTGCTCCCCAGCGGGGCAGGGTCCAAGGAGCCCGGACATGAGGAAGTCATTCCCTCTGGTTTCCATGCCTCCCTTTTTACCCCCCACCCTGGGGAGAGGCAGACCTGTCTGCACCCCGATCTGTTCTCGGGACCCCCGCTTCTGCTTTTCTCCTCGCATCTCCCTCCACCTCCAGCACTCGGACTCCCCCATTGCCTTGTGTCTAAAATCCAAATCCTTCGAAGATCAGCTCTAATGTCATCTTTTCCTGAAGGTGTGGCCGAGTCTCTCAACTGAAATTTCCCTTTCCCCTCACTGAACCCCACCAGCACCTACTGAGGCCTCTTGGCTGGTACTGATCAGTTCTCCTTTTGTTTTTGTATTGGAATAAACTTCCTCTTTTGTATTAACTTTTCTGTCACTGTTTGTAACAAATGACCACAAACTTAGTGGCTTAAGACAACGCAGAGGTGTCTGGAGGAACATTGCACGTGGTTGGGGGTTGCTGTGGCATTACCACGGGGAGAGGGGGAGAGTGGTGGGGAGACACGTCTGGAGAGGCTGGCAGGAGCTGGGTCTCAGGAGGTTTTTCACCCCAAGAAGCTTGGATCCTGGAGTTGTAGAAGCTAGGGATGCCTTCGAGGGCTTTTCGGAGGATTATATGTCAGAAAGGTTGGAGAAGACCATAAGGGAGCAGGGACACTCAAGACAAGAGAGAAGAATTTCAGAAAGGAGTGATGTATCAACAGTGTGAGCATTGGAAGGAGGTCGGGTACCAGAGGGATGAGTCCCATCACTGGGTTTGACAGTGAGATTTCCAGTGTCCTCAGTGGAAGCAGTTTCCATGGAGAAGTGGGAGGCAGCGGCAGCCTGCCATGGACTGAGGGGTGAATGGGAGATGAGGAAGGGAGGACACATGGTAAAACCAACTTGGCCAAGAAAGGAAGGAGAATTATGGGGTCGTAGCTAGGGACAATGATCCTGGCAAGATTTTGTTGGCTGGATCTCCATCTGCTGGAGGTCACCCGCTGTTCCTCAAGAACCTATCACAGTGTCAGACACATGGCAGATATTCAGAAATGGTGTGAAGAATGACTGAATGCATCCTGCACATTTCCTGGAAGAGGCTGAAGCCACATCACGGATTTGCTCACCAAAGATTCTTCGCTGTGCAGGGGCGTTCTGGGAAGCAGTTGAAGTCATGAGCTCTGTTCCCAATCACGTGCTTTCCTGAAGCCCGAAAGGCGCACGGCCAGGGTGTCAACACCTCAGGTCACACCACATAATGCAGAGCCTAATTTGACTTTCAGGCTGATGTCAACATTTTGTTACTTTGCTGAGAAGGCCAACCTGAAGACTACATTAATTTACAGTTGCCCACATTCAAATAATGCATTCCAGATCGGGGCCGGCAACGACACTGAGGTAGATGCTGGCAGTTCCTGGATGGAAGAAAACCCTCTCCTTGTCTGCAGGAGACTGTGAGTGCTTTCAAGGCATCCCTTGGGAGAAGTTCCACCAGCTTACCCAGCAGGGTAATCCCCTTTAAAACCAGGGAGCCATGCAGGAAAAGAGACTCATCCTTTATCACCGTGAAGCAATGGAGTTGTGATGCAGATGGCATGATTATGGGTTCCCCAGTTTGAGGAATGCCTCCCCTCAAGGTTAAAATAATTTCCCACATAGAGCTGGGCATGTACCTCCAGCCAGGGGGTGGGGAAGCAAGATTCCTGCAGAGATGGGCATTGAGGTCCAAGACACTGGTCAGAGGGAGAGAGTGATGGGCTCAGTTGCTGGGACACCCACCCAGGTCCAGTTGCAGGATGAGCCCTCCTGAGAAGATGTGCATGTTCCCAGTGCCTTGGCTCCCCTTGAGCTTCGTGTGGACGCGGGTGATGGGGAAGGATGCAGAGTTCTTTGGTATTCTCAAGTGTGCTGCCTCCCAAGCCCACCTCTCTCCCCAGCATCCCAGCCTTGCTTTTGATTAATGCCCACCCTCTCCGTGGCCCCTAATCCTGGTCCCATGGCCCTGCCCTTTCTTCTGGCTTTTCTTTCTGCCTTCTAGAGCCAGCAGGATGAACAGTCTCTTCATTTGTGCTCCTTGTTCTAGTTTTATTATTTTGTTCCCATCATTTTTTTGTGGGTCTACCTCTGTCCCTAAGGTGCGAGGCTCTGGGTCCTATTTAACACAGTATCTTCAGTGTCAGCACAGCGCGTGATCTTAGCACATTTACTGAACAGATGGACAAACTTATATATAGTCCACGACTGCCCATCCTTCAAGGCCCCTCCCCACCTCACCTTCTATTGCCTCTTGTTCAATTTCTTCCAGACTGATGCTAGCTCGACTCTTACCCTGGATTCAACCAACATCTATTGAGCACCAATTATGGTATTTGGTGCTAGGAATAAACTTGACTAGATGCCGGCCCCTCAAGACATCTTATGAATAGTTGAGAATTTAGGTAGGTTAATCAACAATTAAGTGAGACAGATGCTGTTATAGAGAAACAGTTGCAGAATAATAAAGACTGATTTTAATAACCTTTGAAAATTTATTTCAGTGAAGGTTTTATCACTTTGGTGCTGGGATGAAATTTTAATGGAGCTGAATGTAAAACCTGAATTTGCTATTCTGTTGCATCATAGATTAAACATATTTTTGCTAAATTAGAAAATAATGTGCTCATTATAGAAATTCAGAAAAACATAAAAGTATAAAGGAGAAATAAAATGATTAACCTATCCTCCGAGATTACTATTAACTTTTTGATGCATATCCTTCTAGCCTGTTTATCATCTATCTGTAAATATCTTTTTTTAGACAAACAAAACATAAAACTGGAATTCTGAAAGTTTTCATTTTTTTCCCTCTTTATTATGAACACTTTATCATTAAATGTTATGAAAAAATGTCACCAATGACTATGTGATATGGCTGTGCTGTGGTTAAGACATAAACTATCCTTCTTGCTTTGGATTTAGTCTGCTTTCAATTTTTCTTGATTACAATTAGTGGGAAAATCTTTGTACAAAATCCTACATCATTGACCTATTTTTTTCCTTTTGGGGTATTCATCTTTTTCTTATTGATTTTTCAAAGGCTCTTTACATATAAAGAACATCCAACTTCTGACATATCTATGAAACATATATTTCCTGGTTTGTCTTTTAATTTTGCTTAGGATCAGATTTTTAAAGCCAGAAAGGATCTCTGAGGAATTTAAAGCTAACTCTCTCATCTTAAAAACAAGGAAACTATAAAGCTTCACTAAGCATAATATTCTCCAGGTCCATCTATGTTGTTGCAAATGGCAGAATTTCATTCTTTTTTATGGCTGAGTAATAGTCCTTTGTATATGGATACCACATCTTCTTTATCATTCATCTGTTGATGGACACTTACGTTGCTTCCATGTCTTGGCTATTGTAAATAATGCTGCTACGAACATTGGGGTACATGTATATGTATTGAAATAGTGTTTTCTTCTCCTTCAATATATACCCAGGAGTGGAATTGCTGGATCAATGGTAGTTCTATTTTTAGATTTTTGAGGAACCTCCATACTGTTTTCCAGAGTTGCTGCACCAATTTACATTCCTACCACTGGTGTACTAGGGTTTCCTTTTCTGCACATCCCAGATTGAATGGTCAGAAGCCCACAGAAAGGGGCCACTTTCATAGATGTGGAGGGATCAAGTTAAATGCAGCCTTGGTTTGGTTTTGTTTTGGCATTTTTCTTAAACTGGGGTACAATACATATAAACATAAGGGGAATCTTTTTAAAGTGAACGATTCTGGAGCATTTATTAATTCACAGTATCGTGTGACTACCACATCTCTCCAGCTCACAAATGTTTTCATCACCCCAAAATAAAACCTGTACCCAAGAAGCAGTCACTTCCTTCTTTCTGCTCCCCCAGCCCCTGGCCACCACTAATCTACTTCCTGTCTCTATGGATTTACCTACTTTGGACATTTCCTATAAATGGAATCATCTAATATGTGACCTTGGTACCTGGCTTCCTTCACTCAGCATACTGTGTTCAAGGATGATCCACATTGTAGCAGGTGTTAGTGCTTTATTCTGTTTTCTTTTTCATGCCTGAGTGATACTCCGTTGTATGGCTATGCCACGGTTTGTTTATCCATCCATCTGTTGATGGATATTTGGATTGTTTCCAATTAGCCTGGGTTTTGAGGGCAAGGGCCTCTGGGAGCCGGAATCCCTCTGGTTGTCCTAAAACCAACCCTATGTAGACTCGACCCTGATCTCTGTTTGAAACCACTTTTCTACATGGGAGGAGCAGGGGCTTTGCTCTTAAAGTGGCTCCAGATGGAGGTCCCGAGAGCTGGGCTGGGGAGCGGAGCTGTGAGTGCAGTGAAGGAGCTCCCTTTCAGGGAGCTCCCAGGCCCCTGGTGTGTGTGGCTGCAGTGACGGGGTGAAGACTGCAGACTTACCCGGTCCAGGGCTGTCCTTCCGCCCTTCTGCTCCCAGCAGGCAGAAAGGAGCCACTGGGATTCTCTCTCTCTCGTCCACTTCGTTAACAACTTCAATTAGCCCGGGAGCTGGAGAAGCTCGGCTGCCTGGATCAGCAGCAAAATTAAGCCGTCACGTTTATGAACTGCCCGGCGAGTTCTGGGAGGAACTCTGCATATTTTACATTTAATAACTTGCCTCTCGCTTTTATTTATAATGTTAATAATGATTTGGGGTAGGGGGTGCTCTGGGAGAAAGGCAGAAAAGAGTGAGAGAGAGAGACGGTGATGTGGACACAGAGAGAGGGCAGGACGCGTGACAAAGGGATGCTGGCTCTCACCCCCCGACTCGTGCTACGCAAGAGATGTGAGGGGCGGCTCTCCACTGACAGGCAGTGGGGCTTTTCTGGCCTTACAGCTGCTCTCTGTCTGGGGTCAGGTGACCAGGAGCCAGGGAGGGGACCCATGTTTGCGGGCAGCCTCTCTGGGCCTGCTTCCACCATCTCCATGCTCCGACCTGGCGTGTGGGGTCCAGGGGCCCTGTGGGTTTAGGGGGGCTTCTTCAGAGCGGGGCTCCTCCTCTCCCTCCTCCCCACCCTCAGGCCTGCCTCACTAGCTTCTCCTGTGGCCTGTCGGTGGGTGGGTCAGACGGGATGAAGGAAGCGAGATTTTCCCCTCCAGGAAATATTCCATAGTGTGCCAGCATTATTGGAGAGTGTCCCTCAGCAACACTCAAAGTGAGTTTTTTAGCAACTCCTTATTTCGGATGTAAGTGAACTAAGGCCCAGAAAAGCCAAGGGCCCCTCCCAGGCGGCCAGCTGGTTGGCCGTAGGTCAGGGTGAGGGGTCGTGGGAGGGGCGCGGGCTTTCCCGCTGTGGGTGGGGTGGTGGGGAGGCTGGGCCGCTCAGGTCACCCAGCCTGGGTTCAGGTCTCAGCTCTGCCTCTGACTCTCCGTGGGGCTTTGGGCAAGTTATCTGGCTCCTGGGTCTCAGTGTGCGTCTCCGTAACACAGGGACAATCAGAATCTCCATCTCATAGGACTGCTGGGAGACTTACCCAAGATCACGTTCATGAAAGCACTTTGTAAAGCACAAATCACCGCACATATATTTATAGATCACCTGCAAGTGTGGGAAGTCCCTCTGGCTCGTAGCGTCGCTGGGTGGACTCCAGAGCCGGGGTCTGCAACTTTTTTTGGAAGGGGCTAACTGGTAACTGTTTTAGGCTTGGTGCGTCTTATGGCCTCTGTCAGATCTACAGTTGGCCCTCCTCATCCATTGGATTCCTCATCCTCAGAGATGGAAAATATTCAGGAAAAAGATTCCAGAAATTTCCAAAAAGCTAAACTTGAATTTGTCACACACAGGCAACTGTTTACACAGCCTATACATTGTATTAGGTGTTACAAGTAATCTAGAGATGATTTAAATCTCTAGATTTAAATGTGCGTAGGTTATATGCAAATATTAAACCATTTTATATAAGGGACTTGAGCATCTGTGGAGTTTGGTATCCACAGGGGTCCTGGAACCAATCCACCGGGACAAGGAGGGACCACCGATCTCACGTGGGCAGCTGTAGCCAGAAGCAGCTGCTGACAGGACACAATTGGATGGGTGTGGCTGCGTTCTAATGAAAGTTACTTACCAACCCAGGCTGTGGCTGGATTTGTCCTGCAGGCCATACTTTGTCCCCTCCTGCTCCTGAGCTGCAGGTTCCTGGGGCTGAAAGCACTGCTCTTGAGAACTCAAGGCTGCCTGGAAGGAGAGTTCCCTGAGACCCATCCATTGCACCACAGTCCGGTTGCTTCACAAGGACCTTTTTTTTCCCTGCAAATTTTTCCTACCAAGAATATAGCGTCAAAAGCTCAATTACCCATGGTCACCTGTGGGCCCGTCCAGGGGGAACTGACCAGGCGTGGTCTCCAAACTCCAAACTCTGGCTCCACTGGTGCTTAGGAGAGGAAAGGCGTCATATTCCCCTCAGCTGCTTTCATTGCTGGCAATTAAGGAAACGCATCTCCACCAAAGATTTTTGTGGTACGAAAGAGCGTCTTACTTTCTTCCACAGCTGACTCTTTCCTGACAGTTTCCATCGTCCGGGAGGATAAGGTGGGGCAAAGGGAGAGGAAGGAGAACTCAGAAAATGCTGGCGATGGGAGGAGGCTGAACAGGGCAGGACCGGAGCCAGTCACTTTTATTGCTCATTTGTCACATACAGGCTTTGAGCTCAGTGTCACCCAGACACTGGATCCAAGGTGGATTATGACTGCCATCTTGTAGGTGGGGTAGCAGAGACCCAGCTAGGCTAGTTTCTGCCCACGGGAGTGAGAGGTGGGGTCTGAATTCAGCCCGGTTCTGCCTGATTCTCCAGATCATCATCTTCTCACTACACCTGTTGCCAGGCAGATTTATTGGGTCTGCAGGGCTCATCAGAAATGCATTCACCTGCGCTGTGCACACCCTCTTCCTCCGGGGCAAACATGAGACAGCAGAGTGGAAGAGCTGGGGAAGGGTGGACTTGAGAACCAGGTATCTTCATCCGAGCTCTGCTCCAAAACGCCTCTTGACTTGGGGCAAGTCACAGCCACTGGGCTGGCCTCAGTTTCCTCATCTGGGCATCTGAGATCATCTTGCTGGCATCTTCCAGCCCTGTGATCCTGAGAGCTTTTCTGCAAATAGCGCGTGGTGGCCAATTCGTTCTACTTCTCCTCTGTCTGGCTGCACGACAGGAGGGAGGGAGGGAGCGAAAAAGCAAGGTCAATCAATTCCAGCCGAGACCAGAGCCTAAGAGATAGGGCGTGGCACGCTGAAAGATGATGGCTGGCAAAAATCATTAGAAGCATCTTTCAACAATCTATATGCCGTTATCGATCTTGTTATAGATCATCTTCCTCCATTCCTCCCACTCCTTTTTTTTTTTTTCCCCAAGATCTTCTGGATCAATACAGCAAGTGCACTGAGACTGTGGCAACACATTTAAAACCTTATAAAAGGTTATTTAGTTGCTAACAGTGCAGTGGTTTCTGCAAAGCCTGCCAAAAGGTTACAGCTTTTTGGGGATCATAAATTACAGACGACAGGAAAAAAGTAAGTGCGGTTTTCTTTATTGTCTCGATGATGGATGGGCTCCTGAACAGGGCAGAAAATACATCATATCACCTTTAATGGGCGTGCATTTCTGCAGCCATAACTCACAATTTTAAAATAGAAAATGGTGAAATATGGCGTTGTATATTCCACTTGTGACATATTTATGAGTCCTTGCCTTCTTATAAATACAGTGATTGCTATTTCAAAGCACCATGTCAGGTATGAGCTGAGCACAAACAGCTGGCGCGGCTGAAAAATTATAGCCAGAGTGGACGTTTTCAAAAACTCTCTCTCGCAGCAGTAAATTTACAGTGTTTGCACTAACTGTTATTAAAACCAAATCCATATCTTGGCAACAGGAATCCATTGCTCAGTAACAGCTGGAGTGACAGTGTGTCCCGACAGCTGGGGTGAGCTCTGAACTTGGCCGCAGTGCATATCCAGGACAGAAGGTTGTGGAGCTCAGACTGAGACCGGGGGGCTCCAGGGTGCTCGTGTCTGGAGCTCAGGCCGGCGGGGTGGGTTGGAGGAGGGGGGTTCGCCGGGCCCGCCTCTGTCTCCTGTCTGACCACTGCGTCCAGCCTGCTCCCAGCAATTCTCCAGGCCCGGCCAGCATCCTCTCCTGATAGCTTTCTCTCTAGACCTTTGAGCCACTCAGCCTTATGCCTTCCCAGCTCCCTTCTCTCCACCCCAGTGAGTCATTCTAGCATCTGGAGATGGAAGCAACAGGGCTGAAAACAGGAACAGATCCTGTGCACAGCCCGGAGAGGAAAGACAAGGGGCAGAGTCCACGGGGCGGGCTTGTGATGGGGAGATAGGGTTCCACGAGGCGGCGGGAGGTGGTGGTGGGTACAATTAGGCTGTGGATTAAAAAACAAAAACAAAAACAGGATATAAAAGGCCAGATGGCTTATGCAATCACAATAATTATCAGTTCAACCAAAATTGGTTGAGCCCTGATTATGAACTAGGCATAATTTGAAGAGATGAAAATACAAATAAATGAATAAGACATCATTTTTACTCTCAAGGAGCTTCCGGTCTCCGGATTGCCGGAGACTCAGCTAACACTCCTACCTGTGTGTGTTTGTCCTGCTTTCTAAATTCTTTTCTTCCCTGGTATTTGGCTGTTTCAACAACTGAAGAAAACACCCAGTAGCATGGATAAAACTCCAGATATGAGGTTAAATGAAAGGAGGCAGACACAGAAGAACACATATTCTAGGATTCAACTCATGTGACATTTCAAAGGAGGCAAAGCTGATCTGTGGGGAAAGAGGTCAGAGAGCGCTTATCACTGGGGGCGGGGCCGGAAGTGGCCGGGGGCGTGGGGAGGCCAGCAGGGCCCTGGGAAAGAAAGGTTCTATGTCTCGATTGGAGTGGAGGGTTACAGAGAGTATACAAAAGTGGAACTCATCTCTCTGTCAATCTGAGATTTAGTGCACTTTAAACACTCTATTTTTATACCTCAAGTCCTCCTCCTCCTCCCCCCACCCCCAGTCACACACAGATGGCAGGACTGGTGGCCTTGCTTTAGGGGGCGAGGGAGACTGAGGCTCCCACACAGCTCATTTCAGAAGAAGCTCCAATCCCACTCTCAAGCCAACACCTCTTCCGTCAATGACATTCTCGCTTTATAGGTGAACTTCTCAGGTAGGAGCTGCTCATCAAATAGTGGCCTTTTGGTCTACGTTGGTGGTTTTCAGCCTCTTTCTGGCAGCAGTGACTTCCCTCCACCTCTTGCAAACACACTCTTCCTGAGAACCTGCATGTAAGGACCAAGGAGGGTCTGTGCTGTACCATGTGGCTAAGTCGGGAGGGTCCCGCTTCTCCTGGGACACCACAGCCACCCTCAGTCATTGCTTGGGACTTGGGGTCTCTGGAGAATGGGGCTTGAAAACCAGCTGGTCCAGGGATCCCCAACTCTGATTTTGGAATCTGTTCAAAACATTTCCATTAAAATCAAGAAATGGGTGTAAAATTCACACCAAAATTTGGGACAAATTATCTGTACTTATCCATTCATTCTTTCTTTCACCATCACCATTGGCTGAGATCCTTCTGTTTGCTGGAAGTATTTGCTACATCTGAGTCGTAGGCTGAGGATGAATGATGACAATGATGTGGTAACTGTTTTCAGGTATCTGCAGGCTGGGGGGGGGGCCTCTCTGCCTACAGGCAGCATGGACAGATGAATTCTGCTGGGACATTGGGGAAGAGGACTTCATGGGGGCGATGTTGATGCTAGATCTTGAAGGGCGAGTACAGGTTTACCAGGAAGAGAACTTAAGGTGAAGGAAACAGGAAGAACAGAGTCCAGGGTGTGAGAGCGTGGTTTGAGAGGGAAGGGTGGCATGAAATGGACTGAAAAAGTCAGGGGTGGAGGCATCTTTTGGAAGATGTCACCTCAAAGATTAAGCTTTATCCTGCCAGTGAAAGAAAGCAAATTTTTGCATGGGGGCTGGATGGAGATAGTCAGATCTGTGTTGGAGCCAGCTGCCTCTGCATTGCCTCAGAGCATGGTGAGCAGGGCAGAGAGTCTGATGCGGGGGAAACAGCTGACTCCATCAGGAACATCTGAGTGGGAGGCATTGTGGGTCACCCTGCTCTCCCAGCAGACCACAAGCTCTCAGATCGCAGAATCCACCATCAAGCAACAACGAGACAACGACCACTATTCAAAAAGGTTGGGAACTACTTAAAGGTTCAGTTCAATATTTCCACTTATATATATATATTTATTATTTTTTTTTTCTGAGGATACAGTGCTGGTTTTTTTGGTGGGTGATTTTAATAGAATTATCTCTCAATCATGAAAGAAATACATGCTTCTTGTAAAAAAAAAAATCAAACAATGTAGACAAAAATAAGTTCAAGATGCACGAAAGGCCAACTTTGGCTTTACTATTTGGCCCAAATCTGATATTTGGCCTCAGTTTAGGGCTTCGCTTTTGGGAGGCTAGAGAGTTGAGGCCGGCTTCATCAGCATTTCTGGCCTCTCGGACCTGTGTGTGACCCACAGTTGTGTGATTGCTTCATGTCTAATCATCACAACAGCAGTGATATGAACAAGTCATAGCACTCAGATTTACTACCAGCTAAACATTCATTTTGAAATAGAAGCGAGTCCTCTAGATGTAGCTTGGAGTGAGAATATCTCTGATGCTTTATATGTTGGAAACTTATCGATCAGTGGAAGTAAGAAATGTGTATGTATAATCGCGACAGCAAAGTGATGCAGTCACTCTGTGTGAAAGGTGTTCATTTTATGCACAAAACTATGAACGTTCAAATACTTAAATATGTAGGGAACAGCTGGCACTTTATAGGAATGATAGGTGAGAGCAGGCTACCTAGGCAAGTTTGGGAAAAATCTGATATCCTTACTTCCTTTTCGGGAGCCAAAAATATTATGAACACCTACAAAATAATAAGACGAAAACGTAGATTAGTGCTATGGACGGAATGTTTGTATCCCCTCACTGATTCATATTTTGAAGCCCTGACCCCCAGTGTGATGGTTTTTGGAAGTGAGGCCTTTGGGAGGTAAGGAGGTTTCGGTGAGGTCATGAAGGTGTGTCCTCACGATGGAACATGTGCCCTTGTGAGGAGAGAACCAGGGAGCCAGCTCTCTTTCTGCCGTAAGCAGACCCAGAAGGAGAACGGCTGTCTGGCTATACTGTACACCCCATGTCCTCTGACGGCCTTGGGGTGGAGATGCCCGTGCCTTGCAGGAGCATCTTCAGGGCACCTAGGAAGATGCCCAGAGTAACTGAACTGTAACTGAACTAGCACATGGAGTAACAGTTCTAGGAAAATGTGAGTTCCAAGTTTGCATCTGAGACACCTCTTCCCCTGCTACAATGATTCAGGGGTTCTCTTACTCCTGCCAGCAGCCACTCCCCTCTTGTTCAGCAGGAGGATTAGAGATGCTTCAGAGCATGGATGGAGGCTCCTGAAGACGGGGCTGAAGGGTTGAACCGGGCTGGTGAGAAGAAGAGGATTTGGGCTGGAGGACAGGGTGCATGTAAGGGAGAAGGTCCCAGGGAGAAGGGAACAGGGCTGCGTGGGGCTCAGCTTCCTGCCAGGGCTTCTCAGCCCCACGTGCCCCCAGGGGCTGGCTGCCTGCTCTCTGCCGCTGCCACCAGGCTGTCCACCAGAGTTTCCCTGCTCTCTGGCCTGCTGACAGTGGGAACACTCTCACCACTTTCTGGACTTTCTGGCTCCTAAAACAAACAGGGAGCATTTCTGACATTTTCTGAAGAGTTTTTGCTACCAGTAGCAAAAGGTCAACAGTTTAAAGTTCTCTCCTAAGAAATGCCTGTGTTATAATGTTCAGTGAGAAAAAAAAAAAGGTCAGGGCACACTAAACTGCTTAATCTCTGTTCTCCGTTATAAACAAACAGGCAGGGCTGGAAGCATCTTAGCCATGATTGTCTCTGAGTTATAAGTGATGCTTTTCCCTCACTTTTCTTTGTTCTCTAGACTTTTTACAGTGTGCATCTATTATTTTTATAACTAAGAAAAGTAAATCTAAAGATTTCTTTAAAAAAATAAAAAGACTGTTGTCTGTAAAACAGGAAAAGGATTCTGACCAGACATCAAATCTACTGGCACCTTGATCTTGGACTTCCAGCTTCTGGAACCGTGAGAAACAAACATTTGTTAAGTTTGCAGTAATTTGTTCTAGCGGCCCCAGTCGACGAAGACAATTAGATAGTGTCATTAAGGCTCACTTTATAGAATTATTTGTTATAACAACATGCATGTCATTAAATCAAACAACCTTTCAGAACAATTTTTAAAAAATTTTTAAATGTTTAATTCTATTCAGGCCACGGGTATTTCAAGGAAAACCTCGCCTGAGAATTCTTCACATCGTATGAAGGTGAATAAAAGATGGAAGGTCAACTTTACCATGTTCACATTTCACAAGGAGGAAACACTCCAGAATCACAAACAACATCTGAGATAAATCGCCCTTGATTCAGACATAATGCAAAATATAAAAAGAGTAAAGAAAAAAGACACTGTTCAAGAAAAATGAGACTTCCCTCAAAATAGGTTGCTTCTCACCTACCTTGGTTCCAAGTAGGTTCCTCTTCAGTGACACAGACTGGCAGTGGAGGGACTGGGGAACACCCCTTTAAGCCAATGGTCCAGAAAAATTGTTTCTGCGCTGTATTTCAACCCTCAAAATTTCACTATAGTTTTTTGGAAAGTAGCCCTTAAAAATTGTTTAAAAAGATGAAACACACACAAAATAAAATAAAATGATTATTGGCCTTTAAAATTTTTTTCACTATAGTTTTAATACAAAATTGCTATAAGAAAAAAAATTTTTAAACAATTTATTGAGTACTATGCTAAGCATGTCACATGAGTTGTTACTTTTTGGGGGTCGATAATTAGGTTTATTTATTTATTAATGGAAGTACTGGGGATTGAACCCAGGAACTCATGCATGCTAAGCATGTGCTCTACGCCTGAGCTATACCCTCCATGGCAATAATAAAATTTTAATATAAAATGATATATAGGTTTTGGCCTCCTCTTTGGCTGACTTAAATAACTTGACCATTCTGCATTCTGGTGGGATGGACCACTAAATATAATGCCCCTGTAGACATAAATTGAATTATTTTTCCTCTCCCCACCCCTAGTCTCTTTCTCGGGGATAACTACTGATCTACCATATTGTCTTTCGGTCTTTTGAAATGTAGCTATAACATGTTTGTATTTTTTCCCTTGTGACAGTGAGATTGTACAGAGTACTGTCTGATAATTTGCTATTTACCACTCAAGAATTTAATACAAACTTCTCTCCATGAGACTACATATAGCTCTGTTTTACATTTTGTAATGACTGCCTGTATTTCAGTATATGGATGGTATTATTTATTTAACCAATCTCCAGTGAAAGAACATTTAGGCTATTTCTAATTTTTATCCATTGTAAGGAATGTGGCAGTAGACATTTTTGTACAGTTTTTTGGGGGTAAGTAATAATTATTTCCTTTGTATGTTTATATGTAGGCATATACATATATAATTTTTGGCATATTTCACCATATTGTCTTCTAGAAATATTGTATCAATTAATATTTCCACCCACGATGTTTATATTCGAGAAGCCTGTTTCCCTCAACAACATGGAATGTCATCTGCCTTTGGAATCTTTGCCAACGTGCTACGTGAAAAATGGCCTCCTGACATTTTAATATGCATCTTCCATTATCAGTGAGGTTGAACATCTTTCTATCTGTCATTGCATTGATTATTTTGAATCACAGAAGAAATGATGTCATCTTAAGTGAAGGAGAAAACACCAGCATATAGGTGGATGGTCTAGCTTTAGATGATTCTATGTGGACGAAACACACTCTGTTTGTGACTCTCTTTATAGCAGTCAAGTCATTTTTACTTCTTAATATCTGTTAATTCTCACAATCACCCTGTGAAGGATTTACTGGGTTTTTTTGGTTTGTTTAAAAAACTTTTTTTTAAAATGTTTTGAAAATTTCTCTTTCTCCCTTTTATTTTTTTGTATTTATTTTTGGTCAGGGGGAGGTAATTAGGTTTATTTGTTTACTTATTTTTAGAGGAGGTAGTGGGGATTGAACCCAGGACCTTGTGCATGCTAAGCATGCGCTCTACCACTGAGCTATACCCTCCCCCAGGACTTACTGTTACATGAACTTGTTCAAGTATGAAAGGGTGGGACTCTGAGAGGTCAGCTCATTTGCCTATGGGTAAAAATGTAGATCTGGAGTATGAAGCTCCATTTTTACATCCCACTCAGTCTTCTCTGTATCCCACTGTGTTGGCTACTGAAAACCCAAAATCCAGAATTCAGGACTAACAGTTCCTAAATAGGAGAAATTGCTATACTTTCTGAGCACAGCCCTGTGAACACACAATCTCACTGAATCCTCATGACCACTCTACGAGGGAGGAGGACGTTATTATCCACGTGTACAGCTGGAGACCCGACCGCGGTCACACAGGCAGGATTTAGCTTTGAAGGCTCACCCGAGCCCATGCTTGTGACTTGATATCACCCAGCTTCCCGTGCCAACTATACCTGAGGAAACAGCCTCCCCGTGGATGCCCCTGAGTCCCCGGCCCTGCAGGGCACCGTGTGAGATTGTGACATTTATTCAAGGGACACAAGACCAAATCAGGCTGAGAATTAAGGCCAGGGTTGGTACATGTTGGGTTTTCTCAACAAAGACATGACTGGTATTCTGGGTGGGATGGTTCTTAGTGCAGGATTGAATTCTGCATTGCCGAAGGCTTAGCATCCTTGGTTCTTACCCTCCAAAGGCCAGTAGCATCCCCCTGGGCACTTTGACAACCCAAACCCTTGAATTTCCAAATGACCCATGAGGGAGTGGTACTGCCCTGGTTGGGAACTACTGGATCAAGGGACAGTTGCTTGATTCTGGTGCAGGATCATCTTGGCGGAGGGAACTGTGTTGTGTCTCGTCTGGTTGTGTAGTTAAGACCAACTGTCTGCACAGGGCTGGAGTTTGAAGAGTGTTCTGCCCTGGTAATGTGGCATTCCTAGGCCTTCCTCCCTGGCTGATCTCCTGTGACACCTAGAGCTCCTGACACAGCCTCTGTCTGCAGACAGTCAATAAATGTCAATAGCTGCTCTTGACAGACATCTGGGTGTCTGTCCTCCCATGCTGGGCTCCAGCCCACGGCAACTCCCCTTCCAGGCCCAGGTTTTTCTTCCTTTTAACGGCAGAGGCAGGAGCTGGCAGGGGAATGATCAGCCCATAGACATCTCGCTATAGGGAGGGATTTTCAAAGGTTGGAACCCAGGCTGTCTGGGTTGGCTCCTTTGAAAAGCAGCCTGGCCCAGTCCTCCCGGCCATGGGAGCCGGCCCTCTGGTTCAGCAGGAGCCCTTCCTGCCCAGCCTGTGAGCATCGTGTTCATTTCAGGCAGAGTTAGGGCCTCTGGGGCGTGATCAGCAGGACTTTAGGAAACTCGAGGAGGAGAAGGTGGTGAGTGGCTACTTGGGGTTTGACTCCTGCCCGCAACTATGTCCAGCCACCCGGCCAGGCCCACCACAGGGGCTCCGTGGCAGGCTTGTGAAGGTAGTGGCACAGCATGGCAGCAGCAATGTTTAAACCATCACTCCATTTGGCCCAGAGAAGAGGGTTTGTTATGGGGTCATCCGAGCATGTGTGCAGAGAGAGGTGATTCTGAGAAGGGGAAGTTCTTTAGAGAGGTGAGATTTCTAACACAAGGGAGATGCTCCTTGTGAGTTCTCCTTCCTCGTTTGTGTGAACAGTGGTCTCCTTCACCTGGGTCAATGCTTAGGGCTGGACCACGAACAGGAACGGTCACTGTTCAAAAGCAATTGGTTTTTAAATTGGTCCAGGTGCCATGCGTTGTAAATACCGGGTGGGCCCCCTCATCCCACGGCAGCCTCCTGCCCCCGGAGGGTGGATGGGATTGGGAGATAAGGGGCCTCCTAATGGGCTCCTGGTGGTTTTGCTTCTGCTGCTGGGAGAGATCTGGGCCGAGAACCTTCTAGTCTGAGGCTGTTGTTAATAGTCTCACTGGGAAGCACATGGCAGGGCTCCGAGGTGCTCTGGGGAGAAGTCGGGGATTCGGGGAACCTTCCCTTCGCTTTCCTGGACTGGCAATCGTCCTGGACCTGCTGGTCGTGTGTGCTCCCCGCCCATCTGCTGGGACACGCGCCCTCCAGCTGATTCGCTCTGTGGCTTCGCAGGAGTCAGCTCAGGAACACGTGGGTTCTTGGTGGACTGCAGATGATGGTGCATTGAGGGCAGCCCCTCATCTCTGGAGAGGAGCAGCCAAGAGTAGGGTTGTATCCTTTATACTGATTCCACTAGCTCCCATTAACTTTATAACTTTCTTCACGCAGCCCTGGGCCGCCACCAAGCGGGATAAGGCTTCCGAAGTGGTTAAACCTTGCAGACTTAGAGGGCTGGCCGAGGGCTACTCTGCACAAATGCAGTGTGTTACTGACACACGGGTGTCTCTGTAAAAATCCACAGACATTCATCCTGGAACCAGCCAGAGACTTGGGCTAACCCATCCTTTCGCTGGGTCTCTGGGAACTCTGTTGGTCTCTGGTTCCAGGGTTTCTCAAGAAGTAGTAAGGACAAATTTCAAGTGTCCCCTTGGAGCAGGGTGTGGTTTCTAGTGTAGGAGTTGGAAAGAGCTTGGGATTTGGATTCAACCAACCTGAGACCAATCAGGGGAGGCCACTACTTAGTAAGTCCGCAAATGGCCTGGGTTTTGATTTCCTGGTCTGTAAAAGGGGATAATGATACTCTCTTGCCTGAAATGATTGCCTTGAGAATCAACTGAGGAGTGTGGAAAGGCTTTGGAACCTGTAAAATGCTTTCCAAGTGTTGTCCATGTTATTCTTTGCTCTCAGATGTTGAACTTTAAAAGTCCCTTTCAACTGTGATGAATTCTGCGATGGGAAATTCTTCCTGAGACAAAGCTCTTCTTTCCCACGGGACACACCCACAATCTCCAGAGAAGCCTCCGGTCCAGGTGCAACCCAGCCAGCTGACTCTCTGTCTTTGTTTAATTTAATACAATTTATAATTTTCTTCTTTCTTACTCCTTTATTTTTGATTGAATTTGAACCAAATAGACCCTTAAAAGAACAATGGCCCTGGGAAGAGCTCTCAGGCATCCTTGCCAAAGCTACAGTATCAGACATGAGCTCAGCAGTACAGCCGCTGTCTGCGGAGGCTGGTGGAAGGGGGACCACCTTGGGTTGGTGCTTTCTTGATGAAGTGTTTCAGCAGGAATGGCTTCTTTAGGCAAGGCGAAAGAATTCAGTGTTGAGTTTGGCTAGTGCCCACTGACACAGCATCAAGGTTAGTTCATGGCTCAAAAAAAGTCTCCAATATCAATTGTTTCTTCTTTCTGTGATCAGTCTTGCCAGGCCTGGGGGTCATGGTTGAGGCTCTGATATTTAAATGGAAGCATCAGATTGTCATAGGAAGAGGACTGACCTTGGAGTCTGACAAGCTGCGTTGACGTGGCTCACCACTAACTACTTGTGTGATGTCGAGGAAATCACTTAACCTGTTTGTCCTGCATCTAGGTAATGGGATTTAATAATGTTTGGGGAGAGTTATGTGTATCACGTTGTATAGTTATGACCTTTGTGAAGAATGAATATTTAAAAGTCTGTGTAAAATGTACATTTGGAGAACTGCTCATATCATAAATGTACAGCTTGATGAACCATCTCGAAGGAAACACACTCACGGAAGCGCCACCCCAATGAAGAACTAGAACATTACCAGAACCCCAGAATCCCCTCTCTGCCAGTGTCCAGCCTCCTCCCCTAAAATTGTTAAGAATCAAGACCACAGGGGCTCCTTGTGGGCTCAAAACCTTCTTTCCAGGGAAACGTCTGTCTTCCCCTGGGTGAGCAGGGCCCGTGTGACCTCCCCTGTCATAGACTGGGCCAGGTGGTGACAGAAGTAGCCCGACTGTGGGCTGGCCAGAGGGCTACCACTGGCTTATGTGTTTTCCTAAGCCAATAAGAGTCCATCTTTCGGCAATCTGAACCAGGCATCAGAAGGTTTTCTTGGCCAATGCTGGGCACGTGTGCTGAAAGTTCCATGTAGAGCTGGGGGCAAGGGGCACTATTTGGGGACTAATAGTTGTTGAATAGATAAGAGACCCAGACACAGAGAAGTTGATCAGGAGGGAGGAGGAGGGTTGTGACCCAGAGAAAAGCAGAGAGATCACGTGTGAGTGAAGAGAGAAAGAGCAAGTGCACACGTCCCTGGTTTTGCCCTGCTTCAGGCCCGATTGAGTGTTTCCTGGTTTCCCTCGGGACCTCTGTGTAGCCTTGTAATAACCCAGCCTTTCACTGGAGCTCCTTGTTGTGGGCTTCTGGCTTTTGCCATTAAAAGAGTTTGGACTAGGATCAGCCAGATCAAAGGTAGGAAAAGAAGAAAAGAAAAGATTTATGGGTTGTATTTTGTTCAATAAACCTCATGGACTTCGAGTAAAAATTGATTCCTCTACAATTTAGATCACCTATCTTATTGACTAGAATTACGTCTGTGAGAATAACTGCTCTGCTCTTTAGCCATTAAAATGTTCATTCTGGATGTGGTAGCAAAGGGGTATTCGTGGTGGTGGCTTTCGGATCGTCATGCTGTAATTAAAGCAGGACCCTAACGTGGAGCTGGGTGGGTGGGGGCAGAGGCACCTGTGGCCCATGGGCTGCAGATTTCTCACCTCTGGTCTTGGGCCGTGTCCTTCAAGGAGCTCCAAAAGTTGTTAGGGTAGAGGGGAGGGTATAGCTCAGTGGTAGAGTGCATGCCTAGCACGCACGAGGTCCTGGGTTCAATCCCCAGTTCCTCTGTTAAAAAATAAATAAATAAACCTAGTTACCTCCCCTCCCAAATAAACTAGTTAATTAAACAATAAAAATAAAATATTAAAAAAAGTTGTTTTGGTAAAAAGTAGTTACAACCTCAATGGCCAAGGGTAGGAGAATGGTTAAATAAATTAGTGGTCTCCAAATGAGGGCACGTTTATGGAGTCATTAAAGATGTCATTAAAGAGGTCTTTAATGACATGAGAAATTAATTGTATAATAATAAGTACCATGAACTGGAAAACAGATGTAAAATATTTTATACAGGCTGATCTCAACTATATTCAAATAAACACTCAAAATTGTTAACAGTAGTCATCTCTATATATGTTATGTTACTTGTATATACATATATATATTTGCCTTTCTGTGTTTTCTATGATTACTTTTATAATAAAAATTTTTTTTTAAATTAAAATATAAATGAGTATGCTGTTTACTCAGATTCTCAAAATGTGATGTGAATCTGTTCTGGAGTTCTCCTCAAATTTCTATTCATGGTTCACAATCTCCAAACCTCTGCTGTCCAAGGGCATATGTATACGGAAACATCTGCAGTGACCGGCTTCTGAGATGGCCCTTCCCTGAGTGGGCTGCCCTCCACACAGCCTGGGCTCAACACCTCTCACCGCCTTCGGGATGTCTGAGGACGATAATGGTGCCGTTCCTCCAGGGTGTGAGAGAGGTGGAGACCCCAGCTTAGCAATTACAGAGCCAAGTTGGGATCTGTTTTGTTTTGTTTTTTTAATTTTTTATTGATTTATAATCATTTTACAATGTTGTATCAAATTCCAGTGTAGAGCACAATTTTTCAGTTATACATGAACATGTATATATTCATTGTCAACTTTTTTTCTCTGTGAGCTACCACAAGATCTTGTGTATATTTCCCTGTGGGATCTGGTTTAAATGAGGACCCTTCCTTTGATTAAAGACCCTTTTTATGATTTACTCCAGACATACAGAAAATTACAGAAAGCTGTATTTCTCATTAGTTGTCTTTATCAAAAAAAGAGTAAAATGAGAGATAAGTGATATAATTTCTGTTCATACGGTCATGGAACCCAAGAAATCTTTGTCCTTCAAAACAGATCCTTTCTGCAGTCTGGGGAGGGGGTTGTCTCCGGGGAGGGCCCAGGGGAGGTGTCACCAGCAGGTGGCCAACCAAAAACCCTATTCAAGACCCTAGTCCCAGGGAACCTCTTGCAATAACTAAGTAGAATTCCAAACCGCAAGAGAGGTAGACCGACCTCCCACACAAGAGTTCCCTGATTTCAGGGGATCTGTTCTGGGCTGGCTCCAATGGGCACAGAAGCGAAGTTAACCTCTGCCCTTTCTTGCAGTGCTCTATGGCCCCAGGTCTTGTGTCCTTGGGCCAGGAAATGTGGCCTCGCACTTTATTTATTCCCGGTGCCACCCACGCACTGGAGCTGTGTCCCTAACATCTGCAACTGTTTGCGAAATACAAGTTCCCAGGCCCGGAGTCGGCGCTGTTTTGTGTCCTGCACACGTGTAAAGACCTTTGAGTCGGCAGCTCAGTTTTATAAGGTTGCGACTTCCGGCCCTTGCTTTATTACATCTGTTCTTTGGGGCCTGGTGTTATAAATTGGATATGTGACGATGTGTAATCACTAACTGAAAAGCCAATACATTTCCACTGTACCGGCAGCAAGACAAATAAAAGGGAAAATGAAAGGCCTGTGCTCTTTCGACAACGGGAAAAGCACCCAACACACATATTAAAGGGAAAAAAAAGTCAGATTGCAAATTGAAAATGTTGTCATCTTCGGGGGCCGGTTTTCTGGGGGGTTATCTGGCCTTGTTTTGTCTCCTGGGAGTGGGGTTCCTGGCGGCTGGGAGGAGGGGATGTTTTATTCCTCTTGGGAGCCACATTATTATTAGACTTCGTAAACCTCAGGCTATTGCTCTGGGCGCTTATGAGATAGAATTCTGGGCAGTGTTTGATTGAGATCAACTGGTCCGTGGTCGGAGGTTACGGGACGGAGAAAGGCGGCTGGAGAGAGAGGGAAACAGAAAGAGAGAAGCCTATGTGTTTGTTTAGATCTGTATAATCGTAGGGCGATTTCCTCCCAGTAGTTCAGTAAACAGCACCGGTTGGTATTAATGTATGTAGGACAGTGAGATGCATACAGTCAGGGCTTAATAAGTGATGAGTCTATGTTCTGATTCAGTGCTCTCACACAGTAGGGGCTGGGTAGGATGAGGGTGTGTGTATAGACGTTTGTTCAAGAGCTTTTGGGAAAGAAGTCCTCCCGTCCATTCATATTCAGGAAATACGAATATTCATTCATATTCCTCTCCATGACCCTGCAGACATATAGTCTGCAGGCCAGGAGTTTTATTTGGCTTTGATTTTTTTCTTCTCCAAAGTCTGCAGGAAAATGTAATAGAAATGGGGCTTGGGGGATAGTTTTTTTTTTGAAACTGATTAAAGCAAAAGATAATAGAAATAATATATATTGTCAGTCTATAAAGGGTTTTAGCCAGGAAAAATAAAAGAGGGAAAAATCTTTAGGCTTGCTAACTAATTATGAGCATGAAGTTAAGATGAATGTGAATAAAGATAAAGGTGTCCCCTTTGTAAAGAGGATTCAACCAGGAGCATTTAGAAATTTGGCTTTTAGTAGTTCTTCCAACACACTGAATAATAATAATAATAATAATAATAATAATAATAATAATAATAATAATAATAATAATAATAATAATAATAATAATATTAATACCAATTGTAATAACCTGGCTGCATTCCATTCATAGATCGCCTATACACACGGCTGAACACAAGTGAGGACCCAGTGCAAATGAACAGGGTCCGGGGGCTGGAGTGGCCCCGGGGCCATCTTGCATATCAATACAGATCTGCCCTCTCTGGAGGCTTCCAACTTATTTTCTAGTGCCAAACCAGCTCTCAGCTGATTAATTTTCAAAACTCTTTCGTAATTTATCTCATCTGGTGTTTCAAGAACTCTGGAGGGAGACAGGAAAGGCATTTCTTTTTTTTTTTTAAATTGACATATAGTTGGTTTACAATGTTGTGTTCATTTCTGGTGGACAGCATAGTGATTCATATATACATTGCTTTTCATATTCTTTTTCATTATAGGCTATTACAAGGAATTGAATATAGTTCCCTGTGCTGTACAGTAGGGCCTTGTTGTTTATCTGTTTTATATACAGTAGTTTCTATCTGCAAATCCTGAACTCTCAATATATCCCTCCACCTTCCTCCTTTCCCCACTGGAAACTCTAAGTTCATTTTCTATGTCTGTGAGTCTGGGAAAGGCATTTCTATCTCTCCAGAATTACAGATAGGGAAACAAAGACTCCAACGGGGTGGCTGACTCTCCCACAGTGGTGGAGCCAGGACCTGAGCAAAGCCTTCCTGAGTCTGCTTGCATCATCTCCAGGCCATCGGCGAGGGGCTGCCCAGGGGTGAGCCCACCTAAGCGGCATTCCCAGCGTATCCCCGGTCACCTGTAGGTACCAAATAGTGCCAGCTACTTTCAGTTCTGGAGTCTCTGCGCTTTGAGCACATTGACACCTAAGGAGCCCCAGATGTGACAGCATGGGGGCTTCCAATGGGCTGGCGAGCAAGCCTGGCTCCTGTTAGGCTGACCTGTTTTAGTAACAAAACAAAGCAAACCTTCGCTGTCTGCCGGCATTGAGTTCTTGTACTGGGTAAACACAGAACACTTCCTTCGGGATGCTAACTCATAATTGGGGATTATTTTCTGAGATGAAGATGCTGGTGTCTTAAGTTATTCAACACAGACCTTCACTTCATTTCATTAAAATGACACCATTTAGATATTAATAGACGATTTTTATTTTTACTGTCTATCTCTGCTGCTCACTCCCCAGTCTGAATGTAAGATCTGTGAAGCCAGGGGTTTTTTCGTTCTGTTTCTCCTACTTAAGATCTCAAGTGCTTGGAATAGTGCCTGACATTTGTAAGTGCTCAATGATTGTTTTTTTGTTTGGATGACTGAATGGCAAAATAAAGAGAAAACAGCTGAGGCTGACAACCTTAAATAATACATTCATGTCCAATGAAGGGGGAAGGATGCTACTGTTTGAGGTCCAATCTGTGGTTCAAACAGAGAAAAGAACCAAGAGGACGAAGCTGCCACGTGGTCCAGGGAACCACAGGCACACAGAACCCAAATGTACCCCCTTTAGAAGGTGTATTGCTCAGATTCTGCCTTTTTCATATCAACTCTTTAGCAGTGATTAAGCAGTAAATAGGCAAGAAATATGTTCTGTTTGATTTTTTTCCAAGGTTGAATTTTGGAGTGAATTATTGGATGGACAGGTCCATAAAAATAATAAATCAATAGTTTAAGAGTGAAATTCACCGTTACAAGGCAAAAGGCCAAATGATGACATAATAAAGATGATGGATGAAATCAGGAGTCGGCAAACTCTGGCCCTCGGGCCAAATCCTGCCAGGCACCTGTTTTCGTAAATAAAGTTTTATTGGAACACAGCCAGGTCTACCCATTAACCATGGTCTACGGCTGATTTCACGCTACAATGACAGAGTTCGTAGTTTGTGACAGAGCCCATACGGTCTGCAAAGCCTGAAATATTTACAATCTAGCCTTTCAAAGAAAATGATGTCCTCTGGATTAAATGATGGTCCATCATGTTAAAGTCCAAAGAATCAAGTTGACCACAGAGTTGAAGGTTAAAACAATGATATCTTTCTGCTGGTGTGGCCAGTGCCAGACCTAGCTTCTACAAGACATCATTATCCATCATTATAAGTTAATACAGTTAATTTGAATTTTATTGGTTTGCTAGTTTTAATTGTATTTATTCCATAAATTTGTTTTTGTTTTATATTTGCATAAGAGCTAGAAGCACTGGGTTTATACTCGGTTTATCTGTTAACTTTAGCGTAAAATAACTTAAGTCAGCCCCATGGGGAATGGTGAGATACTTTTTCCTTTCAAATATGGTGTCATCCTCTGTTGCTTCAGTCTGAAAATCGCTGGTTTAAACGCATCTGGTAGGAGCTTGTATCTAGGTTTTGCTCAGTCACACTATCGTCACTGATAATTGTCCTAAACTTGTTTGGGCAGGGGAGTGACGTTACTTAAATTTCTCTCCTTTCTGGGGAACCCTCCTACACTGCTGGTGGGAATGCAGTTTGGTGCAGCCACTACGGAAAACAGTGTGGAGATTCCTCAAAAGACTAGGAGTAGACTTACCATATGACCCAGGAATCCCACTCCTGGGCTTATATCCAGAAGGAACCCTACTTCAGGATGACACCTGCACCCCAATGTTCATAGCAGCACTATTTACAATAGCCAAAACATGGAAACAGCCTAAATGTCCATCAACAGGTGACTGGATAAAGAAGATGTGGTATATTTATACAATGGAATACTACTCAGCCATAAAAACTGACAACATAATGCCATTTGCAGCAACATGGATGCTCCTGGAGAATGTCATTCTAAGTGAAGTAAGCCAGAAAGAGAAAGAAAAATACCATATGAGATCGCTCATATGTGGAATCTAAAAAACAAAACCAAAACCAACCAAACAAACAAACAAACAAAAACAAAGCGTAAATACAGGACAGAAATAGACTCACAGACAGAGAATACAGACTTGTGGTTACCAGGGGGGTGGAGGGTGGGAAGGGATAGACTGGGATTTCAAAATTGTAGAATAGATAAACAAGATTACACTGTATAGCACAGGGAAATATACACAAAATGTTATGATAACTCACAGAGAAAAAAATGTGACAATGAGTGTGTATATGTCCATGAATGACTGAAACGTGCTGAACACTGGAATTTGACACAACATTGTAAAATGATTATAAATCAATAAAAAATGTTAAAAAAAATTTCTCTCCTTTCTAGTTTGACTCATTAAGTGTTTACAACTTGGAGAATTCAAGAGAGAAGAAACTTATTGGGAGGTAATTACTGGAGTCCTTTTTTGTCCTTTTATGATTTTCATTTGATTGGATTCTGATCACTGCCTCCATACTTCTCACCGTAGAGACCATAGGGCACGTTGTCGTGGATACTGATTTAAAAGAATGTCTTCTGCCCAGAGCCAGACTGCTGGAGTCCAGCAGACCTGAGTCTAGGGGGTTTGATGTGGGGGGTGTTGAAGGCTTTCCTGTTATTTGCTCTCTGGAGTGTATCTGACTGTAAATTCCCAGAGCTTCCATTTGACAAGCATTTACTGTCTGATATAAATGTGTCACTTATAGAATCTCTGTAAGTCATAGGATCATAATATTGTCGAGTCAGAGAAAAGATTGGAATTCAAAGAAGTCCAGGCTTGTGCCCAAGATCACAAAGCTGGTAAGAGGTAGAACCAAGATTGTACCAGGTGCATCAGGGAAACAAAAAGACAAAAATCCCAAAACCAAACCAAACCAGACCAGAAAAAAAACCTTGACAAAAACAAAACAGCTGAATTAATCTTAGCGCTGAAGTTAGAGATGTAAAAACATACAACCATCTGGGGCTAAAGATTTCATTTATGACATGAACTCTGGAACATTATCTATTTTTATTTCCAGAAAGGCTCTTTGATTTTATCCTGGGCTGATGTTTATAGCTTCTTTTATAGAACTTGTTCTATCTAGTCTCTGTTCTTAAAGTCTTACAGCAGCCTTTGATGGTGAACAGTATAATTCTGACTTCCAGTTGGTAGAATGCAAATATTCCTGTAAAGGTACATTATGCCGCATGCCTTCCTGGCCCCCCATTTGAAATCAAGCCCACCCTCCATGCCGCCTAAGCTCAGCCTGGTCCTCGAATCGGCACTAGAGTGAGCTTTTGAAACACAAATCTTTTTTCTTTTAGTTGAAGTATAGTTGGTTTACAATGTTGTGTTAATTTCTGGTGTACAGCATGGTGATTCGGTTATATATAAATATATATATTCCTTTTAATTATAGGCTATTACAAGATTTTGAATATAGTTCCCTATGCTGTACAGTAGGACCTTATTGCTTATCTGTTTTACATATAGTGGTGTGTATCTGCAAATCCTGAGCTCCCAGAGTATCCCTCCACACCTGCCCTTTCTCCCCTTGTAACCATAAGTTTGTTTTCTACGTCTATTAGTTTGTTTTCTGTTTTGTAAATAGGTTCATTTGTGTCATTTTTTTAGATTCCACATCTTAGTGATATCATATGGTATTTTTCTTTCTCTTCCTGGCTTATTTCACTTAGAATGACAATCTGCAAGTCCATCCATGTTGCTGCAAATGGCATTATTTTATTCTTTTTTTTTTTTTATAGCTGAGTAGTATTGCATTGCATAAATATACCACAACTTCTTTTTCCATTCATCTGTCAATGGACATTTAGGTTGCTTCCATGACTTAGCTATTGTAAATAGTGCTGCTATGAATATTGGGGTGCATGTATCTTTTCAAATTAGCATTCCCTGTGGATCTATGCCCAGGAGTGGGGTTGCTGGATCATATGGTAAGCCTGTTTTTAGTTTTTAAGGACTCTCCATACTGTTTTCCATAATGGCTGCACCAGCAGTGTGGGAGGGTTCCCTTTTCTCCACAGCCTCTCCAGCATTTGTACTTTGTGGACTTTTAAATGATGGCCATTCTGACTGATGTGGGGTGATACCTCATCGTGGTTTTGATTTGCATTTCTCTGCTAATTAACGATACTGAACATTTTTCCATGTGCCTACTGGCCATTTGTATGTCTTCACTGGAGAAATGTTTGTTTAGGTCTTCTGCCCATTTTTGGATTGGCTTTTTTTTCTTTAAAAATTTTCTTTTAAAAATGCATGTCCTTTTATTTATTTATCTGGTGGGGGGAGATAATTAGGTTTATTTATTTATTTATTTATTCTTAGAGGAGGTACTGGGGATTGAACCTCATGCATGCTAAGCATGCGCTCTACCACTTGAGCTATACCTGGCCCCTGGGCTTTTTTTTTCTTTTGTTACTGAGTTGTATGAACTATGAAACACACATCTGATCATGTCCCTATCTCCCCTGCTTAATCCTTGCGACGGCTTTCCATAGCTTCCTTGACTTGCTGGTTATGCCCTCCTTTTCCGTTCCAGCCACACCGGCTGCCTCCAGGCTCCGGGCCCCACTATGCAGCCATCCTTCTGCCTGGTTGGCACCATCCCATCCTTGGCCTTTCCGTTCAGGGGTCACCTCCTCAGGGAAGTGACCTCCTCTGCCTTCCTGACCCAGACAGTTCCCCCTCAAGGTGGAACAGCACCACGCATGTCCCTGAAGCACTGAATCACTGCTACAATCCATTCAATTTCATTCATTCTTGTCAAGTGAGCTCTGTGAGGCAGAAACAGAGTCTTATTCTCAACTCGGTCCCCAGACCGGTGCCTGGCATCTACAGATGCTCAGGAAGTACTTTTCGACCCTTGAATGAATGAATGAATGAATGAATGAAATTCTGGCCCAGGGTTGGGGGAAGCATCTTAGCAGCGCATTTGCCAAGGGGATGTGTTGGAAGAGAATGCAATTTGTAGTCACTAAGACCTTTATTCAAATCTCTGGGTAAGCTGGCCTCTTTGGGCCTCAATTAATCCATCTGGTAAAGGGGAGTGAGTCATGACACCCATCGCACAGGGAATTGGGAAGATTAAAAGATTAAGCAGGTATCCTGTGAACATACCGCTCTTTTCTCCCTTCACTCAGACTCAGACACAAACGCAGCCAGTGAGGCTGGTCCTTATTTCAGAGAGGAGCTTGGTTGAGTGCAGGCTTCTGCTGTCCCTGGGGCTTTGGAAGCTGCTGGTGACCCATGTAAGCAGGACCCAGGGACAGGGCAGCTTTGCACGTCGGGGCTCAGATGAGCGGGACCTGGGAGGACAGGGGTTAAGGAAGAGCCACTTAAGATGGGCCCTGGCAGGGGTGGACCCGTACATCATGATAAGTGTCATAGTAAAATCAATTCTCTGTGTACTTTGGGGAATTACAACTATCATTTTGGTGTGATTTATTTGGTGTATAACACGAACCCAGCCGTTTCTTTCATCATTCTGAAAGTTCATCTCAAATTGCTTTGAGTTTCTGGTTTTTGGGAGTGACAAGTCCAACTGTTATCATCTTTCCTATGAAATACGGATCGAGGGGTACGCGGCTGCCTGCCTTGTTTCCTCCCCGTTACCTGCCTTAGGTGGCAGGGGAAGTTTTACGGTTCTGATTTCTCTTCTCTCACTGCTCTCCCCATGCAGGAATCTGTCTTGGGACCAATACAGGGTTAAACCCCAGGGGCCTTCCTCCCTGCCAGCCCTGGGGAACTTCTCTCTTCTGCAAGGAAGGGAGATGCTCTCTGAAGAGGCTGGGGCTCTCCATCCACTCCTGCACCCTTCCCTGCGGGCTCTGTCCCTCCCAGCCACAATCCTGAACCTGGTTTGACCCCAGGCATAGCAGTTAAAAACCACCCTGGACTCCAAATGGATGGGTTTGAGTGTCTATTCTCACCCCTTAAGTGGCTGTGTGACTTTGGGCAGTTCCCTCAATTTCTCTGAGTTTTCTCTTCCACAGACTGGAGATTATAACAAGGTGAGGACTGCGTGAACTAATTGTCTTAGCACGAATCTAGCACCAAGCTTGGAGAATAAGCACTACCTGTCACCGTATCACCATTCCTGGTTTCTGCTTTGAGCTAAGCTCTGTGCCTGGGGTCTCAGTTTTCCCCAGCTGGAAGATGGCCTCTTAAGGTGAGTTGCAGGGCTGGGGGAAGATGGGAACTAGAAGATGTGGGGTAATAAACCTGCCCTGGTGGGACACCAAGGGTGGTATTTACACTCCGGGCTTTGCTGTGTTGCAGTTTCTCTGTTGTCTGTTTTGCTGATGGAAGCACTTGGTGTCTGGGCCCCTTGCGGGGGTGGGGGTGGGGGGATCCTGGGACACCGGGAGCAAGTGAGGTCAGAACACTGCCAGTCTTCCCATCTGGCTGTGGCATCTGCCGAGAGGCCTGTGGTTTATTCCTGACATCTTTTACAATAATAACACCACCCACCATGTATCACGTGCACAGACCCCTTAAAAATCAGCGTCAGGATTTTTTTTTTCCCTGGGACACCTGTTCCATTTTCTTGAAATGGAGCAGTTGTCTTTGTATAAATTCCTCTCAACTTTTACGTCAACGCCTGGCCCATCCAGGGCGTGCTGTCATCGGGAACACTTTGTCACACTTTCCCTCTGAGTCCTTGCATTTTCTGCTCTTTCTCTCCACGGGAAATGTGCTGTTCCCTCGCATCCAAATCTTCATATCCTTCAAGATTCAAACGCCACCCACTCCGAGAAGCCCTCCCTCATTCTCCCCATGGGCTACGGACTCTCTTTTCTTTTTGCTCCCACGACTCTTTCTTTACCTGCATGTCTGTTTTGGCATCTTTCACTTTTTCCCTTTGCCCAGGGAATCGCTAAACACACACCTTATCCACCCAACTCTATTTTAGTTCCTTTTTGAGGGATTGCTGTGTCTTTTAACTCCAACATCTAGCTCATTGTCTGGCACAAAGCAGACCTTTCTTTCTTGCTTACCTTCTTGCCCGTGGGTAATGGTTCCTACTTTTGGGGGAAAACTTTGCTTTGAATTTCTCCTGTTCTTCCAAAGGGATGCGTGATCTCCAATTCCCGAGGCGGAGCTGGGTGGGCTCCTTGGGGGTGGGAGCGGAGGATGCTGCAGGGAGGACGCAAAGGGCTGGAAATTGAACAGGGAGGGCCCGAGGGCGGAAGGTTTCCTGAGTGAAGCGGCTCGAGGAAACAAGTCCTGGGAGCCGAACGAAGAAGATGGTGGACTCGGCCTCACGGCGTGATTCGGCCCTTAGTTCTCTCAGGCGAGGGAAGGAGCTGCGGTTTTGGCATCCACGAGCCCCTACCCGCCTATCTCCCGCAAGCACAGGGGGAGCGCACGCTCCCAACAGAAGTAAGCAGGGCCTGCTTAAGACACACGTGCCTTCCTCTGTCTCCTCCTCTGCTCCTGCGTGACGGGCAGAAGAGCCCAGAGTTACCTCAAGTCCGCGGATGGCTGAGGAGCGCGTTCGTGCCGGTAATGGAGCCCCTGCTTGGACTGCAAGGTGGCCAGCGCCCCCACCTCCACCTTCCCCTCGGGCTGCTGAAACAGGCACCCTTGACCTCTGAAAGGTACGTCTTTAAGGCAGATGTTACCCTTAGTGCCACTCACTTGGGGCTGTCATGAGCACTCACGCCTATGACAGGTGTTTGTCAGCAAACCCTGGCAGGAAGGTCCGCTGCTGGGTCCCCAACCTAGAGGGGACACTTGCGGGTTGGCAGGTGGCCATGCTCCAGTTGGTTGCAGTGGCCTCAGAGGAGGCCTGGGGGTGGGGTGGGGTGGGTGGGATGCGCTCAGTTTGGCTTCCGGGAGTTGGGAGTGTCATTGCTGGGAGAAGGGTTTCATGCCTGACTCCTCTCTTGGGCTGCGAGAGACTCTTCCTCTCCCTCCTCCTCCATCTGGGCCCTCCCAGAGGGTCATAGCGATGACCTGGGCCTCGTGGCTGTGGGACAGGATGCTCTGGCTGCCGGTGTCGGCCAAGGAACTCCGACCTGGCTCCTGCCGGGCAGTTCTGCTCTTTGGAGATGGACCTTGGGCAGGCAGGGCTGTCCCCAGGGGCAGGGAGCCTGTGATTTCAGCCCCAGTGGGGACCAGGCCTTGCAGGTGCCACCCTGGCTATGTGGCCTTGACCAGACAAGCCAGAGTAAAGCCCAGATGGCCCTGAGTGTCTTTGAATCAACACACAGCAGAGGACAGCGTTTGTCTAGCTTCTTTCTGTACCTGGCAGGAGGGGTTCTGGGAAAGGTGTGAGGCTCAATCCACTGACACTGAGTATTGGAGACAAAAGAGGTCCTGGAGTTCACGTAAAATTCGCGATTTTTCAAATTTTTACTACCGGCTCTGTCAGAAGCAATTATCCTGAGTCATTACTGTCACAGCAGCTGTGACTTGAATTCTGTGTCCCTCCTTCGCCCTTCACTCTGGGGATTGATAATAACAATAATAGTAGTAGGAACCTCCACCACCGATGCGTTTATCGCAGGCTCGTCATGTGCCGGGATGTGCATACGTGATGCCGTTCCTGTAACAGTGCTGTGAAGTCGGTCTTGTCACCCTCACTTTATTGATGAGGAAGTGAAGGCTCCGGGAGGATGCGCCACTTGCTCATGGTGGAGCCAGGGTTCAGACCCAGGTCCAAATAACTCCTGAGGTACTTAGCCACTCCCCTTCACAGATAGAGGTCTTCCTTGGCTCATGATGCAGTTACATCCCCATAAACCCATCGTGAGTTGAAAATATCCTAAGTTGAAAATGCACTGAATACATTTGACCTACCAAGCTTCATGTGTGAGT
The DNA here is from genome assembly GCF_048773025.1 of Camelus bactrianus. Lineage (NCBI taxonomy): Eukaryota > Metazoa > Chordata > Mammalia > Artiodactyla > Camelidae > Camelus > Camelus bactrianus. The sequence continues at coordinate 29,389,644 of NC_133564.1, read as the reverse complement.
CTGACATACCTTCAAAGTGCCCAGAACCCTTCCGTTAGCCTGCAGTTGGGCAAAAACATCTGACGCCAAGCTTATTTTATCATCAAGTGTCAAATCGCTCCTTTAATTGACTGACTACTGTCCTGAAAGTGGAAAACAGCCTGGCTGTCTGGGTGCAGAATGGCAGTGATCACATTTGTGTTTTCCCCTTGAGATGGCGGGGCTGGCGGGGAGCTGTGGCGGGGTGCCCTGCCCAGCATCACGAGAGCATCGTACCCAGGATCGCTAGCCTGCGAAAAGCTCAAAATTCAAATTTTGAAGTACGATTTCTACTTGAACGCGTATTGCCTTCACACCCTCGTGAAGTTGAAAAATCCTAAATTGAACCGTCGTTAAGTTGAGGACCATCTGTGCTGTTGAGAGTGTAGTTTGTCACCCGCTCTGTGCTCTGGGTCAGGAGAGATCAGAGAACGGAGGCCAGAGGGGTGAGCGCTTATCACTGGCTGGTGGCTGAGCTGGCGCTCATCTGTATCAGCCCACGGATGATTTGATTGTGCCCAGCCCTGTGCTGGACCCTTTGGGGGGGTTCCAAAAAGAATATGTCCAAAACTCCAGAAGCTACCCTATGCTAGAAAAAGCAAACTGTATTCCTAGGTCCCACTGATTGGGCTTTTGCTCTGTGGCAGACACGTCTTTTACATTTAGCTCTTGTAACTCTGCTGTCTGTCTTGTCATTATCCCCCTTCAATAGTAAGGAGAATGAGGCCCAGAGACGTTAAGCAACTTATCCAGGGCCACAAAGCTAGGAAGGGGGAGATAGTGAGGTGGGAAGCCTCATAAAAAAGACTGGCAAGACCCCCAGGCAGGGCCACTACTCTCCTGCCAGCACCATCCGTTTCCCTGGCCCAGCAGCTCTATCCCACTTTTTTGCCTCTGAAAGGGCTTGCTTCTAGGAAAGTAGAACTTACCCCTGAAATTCTATTGGTTCCCTGAACTAACTGCTGATTGGTCCATTTGTAGCACTTCATTTGCATGGAGCTCATTCCTGATTGGTTATTTCTCTCGCTGCTGATTGGTCCATTTCCCTCACTCCTGATTGGTCATTTCTCTCTCTCCTGATTGGTCCATTTCTACAAAGCTTGTTCCTAATTAGTTAACTTTTGTCACACATTATTTGCATATGATGTTGCAAGATGTAAACTGGTAGCCTATAAAAGTGTGTGTAAACCTACAGACGGGGTTTAGAGCTTGGAGTGTTAACTCTTCTGGGTCTGCTGGCGTAATAAACCTGAGTTCTCCAAATCTCTGAGTGCTGCTTGGTCTCTCTCCTGGATCCAGGTTGCTGTCACAATTGAGCTGTAACACTGAGCTGTAACACACTTTTCTGCAATAGAAGCTAAGACCCACGGCTGTCTGGCTGCAGAGCCTTTGTGTCACACTTCAAACACAGAAAACAACTGCACAATCTTGAGAGCCAAGCTGTGAGCACCTATGGTGGAACAAGAGAGAAAGGAGAAAGGGTGTGTGTGTGTGTGTGTGTGTGTGTGTGTGTGTGTCGGCGGTGGGGTGGGAGTGTTATGGGAGGGGAGCTCTTCAAAGGAGGTGGAATTTGAACTGGGCTTTGATTTTGATTAGAGAGTCTGGGGACGGTGGCCAGGGTGGAAAGAACATCCCATTGTGAAGGGTCAAGTGAGTGGCTGTGTGTGCCTGCTTGATGGTGAAGGGAGCCTTCTCTGACTGTCAGCTCCTACATCCTATTTGACTCCCACCTGACTGTTGATTCCAAGCCTTTTTGGCAGCTAAGAAACTTTGCCGATTAGGAGATAAAAGCGTGTTTGTGTCCTAAGAGCTTGTGTGGCAGAGGGAACAGGCGTATAGTTAGAACTGGGGTTAACTCGAATGCTGTCATTTACTGACTGACTGTCTTTGGGAGACACCAAAGGATCACAGGCTTTATGTAATACTCTTCTCATAGGTTTTGACATTGAACAAAGGTCAAGAGGAAGAGGGCAATGCTTAACCCCAAAGCACAGGACCTTAAAGAGGGCAGGAGATCTGCTAGTGCCTCCCAGCTGCCCCCACCTGTTTGTTTGGCTTGTGTTAAGGCAGATTCTGGAAAAGCCTCTCCATTCCCTGTCTTTGGACGTGGGCTTGGAGGCTCTTCTCCGAGCCCACACTCCCTGCTTTGTCCCTGGGCACCATCTGCTGGCCCTGGACACGCCTAGCTTGGCCGAGCTGCCTGGGGGAGCTGTCAGCATGGGTGGGGTGTGCGTGCTGGAATGCTGGCCTGGGGGCTTGAGGGAGGAAAGGTGCCGGGAGCAGGCAAGGATGTGCCAAGCGGCTTTGCATTACCTGCCAGCATGGAAACCGCGCGTAAATCATGGTGCACAGCTGCGGGCGGCCAGAGCGGGGGTGAGAGGGGATGCTGGGCTGTCATGTGGGAGGGAGCAGGCTCAGGTCACAGGCCAGGAGGTGGATGGGCCAGGCAGGCTACTTTTAGTTCAGAGTCAAAACCAAACCAAACCAAACCAAAAAACTGAGTTAAAACAGTCTAACACTGGGATAGGCGACTGAAAGGTAGTGAACTCCCCATCCTTAGAGGTATTCCAGAGCCTGCTGCTCATCCTTGGTGCTGCGGTTGTAAGGGCTCTTGTGTTGGGAGGGAGATGGCGCCTTCCAACCTTGAGATTCCCCAGGCCTGGGACTGGTTTCCTGGTCTGTGATTTTTAAAACTGGAGGGGACAGGCATTTACTGTCATTTAATTCCATGGATGTTGTACTAACCATGTGCCAGGCTCTGTTCTAATTGCTTACAAATATGAACTAGTGTCATGAATGAGTACTATGCAGTAGTTCCTCCTATTTCCATTTTTTTGAGGGGGGATGTAATTAGGTTTCTTTATGTATTTTTAAATGATTTTTGAATTTTATTTGATTTTTTAATGGAGGGACTGGGGATTGAACCCAGGACCTTGTGCTTGCTGAGCATGGGCTCTATGACTGAGTTGTCCCCTCTCCCTATTTCCATTTTATAGATGGAAAACCTGAGACATAGATAAAGAGCTCACCCAAGAGTTTCCAGCTGCACAGTCTGATTCCAGAGTCTGTTCTCTTGCCTGCTCTGCTGCTGTGGTCCTCTCTGGGATGTTCCAGGAGGCCTGGTTGCAGTATCTTGGTCCACGAATGGCTGGGGGGCAAAGTCTGACAGCAGGTCCTTCGAGGAGTCCCTTTCCCCAGGCATTTCTTATAACCTGAAGGATGTGGAGACAGACAGGGTGGTCATCCAGGTGACAGAGAGGGGACAGACCCTCCCTCAAAGCAGGAGGCTCATAATGACAGAGGATCTGGATGCTTGAAAGCCAGGGTAGGCAGGTGACTGAGGGATGTCTGTTCTTCATCATGGATCTCAGGGACCTGGGGACTAGGGAGGGGGCTCTGCCAATCCCAGGAGATTTTACCGAGAAGAGAACTCAGGCCTGGGGACAAGATAAAGACTGTGGCATCAGAACTGGCAAGCGATGTGGGAAGCTTTCAGAAAGAGGGCTTGGTGTGGCGTCCCAGGGCTGGGCTGGAGCAGCTGCCCCAGAAAGGAGGGCTGGCTTCAGAACTCAGAGACTGGGGTTTAATCCCCAGACCTGCCACTTTTGCTCCTTGTGTGACCAGGACAGCATGGTCAAGCTCTCTGACGCTTGGTTTCCTTATCTTGAAAGGCGGGTAATGAGAACTATATTGCATGAAGTCAGGGGTGGGGGTGGGGAATCAAATCAGATACTATTTGCTCACGTAGAAATTTTTTTGCAAATAAGAAGGGCTCACTAAATGTCTGTGTGTCTTGGGTGGGGATTGACCTTAGAGGTGGCCATGGGGCTGAGCCGGATGGAGAGTGTGCAGGGGAGGGCTGGAGAAGGGAAGAGGCAGGAGGGCTGTGGAGGGCGGGGCTGGGGAGGCCAAGCCATTGGACATACCCCTGCCCACTCTGGTGCCAGCAACCCCCGATGTTGGGGTCATTGAGTTAATCCGTGGGTTTGCGGGACCCTGTGGGTACCATCCCCAGGATAAGAAACCTGGAGGCAGTGGAAGGGGTGACCACTAAGGAATGACCTGGGATTTCAAGTGAATGAATTGAAAACCATCCCCAGGGCCATGGAGCGGGCTGGCTGCCCACGGCACTGAGGGGCACGAGCTTGCCTTCAGCGTCCCCTCCTGTGGGCACCCTCCGTCTCCTCACCTGTGAAATGAGTGGACTTGGATGGGAAGATATCGAAGGCCAGTTATATACCTTCTTTGGTCTTAGGGACCAAACATTTTATTTTTCCTTTCATCTGGAAGTTTAGAAGAATCTCTTCCAAGTTAGAGGTCTTCGTTCAGGGCAGCCAGACTAAAAAGAAAGATTTGCAAACTGAGAATGATAGCAAGAGCCATCACTTTAGGTCTATCGCATTCTAGAACGGATGATGGGGCCCCATGTATTAGGTTTAATGTTTATAAGATTCCCATCTTTCAGATAAGGCTGCTGAGGGCCAGAGGAGTTAAGTGACTGGCTGGAGGTCACACAGCTGGTTGGGGGTAAAGCCAGGCTCCTCACCAGGGTTTTCCAGTCCCAGCTCTGATTCAAAGTAACTGCCTGTGTCTCCTTGGGCCTCAGTATCCCCATCTGTAAAATGGGTGGATGGTTCCCCCTGGCAATAAAAGGTTATGAACTTAGGATTTCTCTGTTGCTGGGGCTGCAGGGCTTCCTCTTGGTGCTGGTTGATCACTTTCTGTCTTGGTCTCCAGAGCATTTGGAAATCGGCCTGTTTCCTCCCTTGTTGTGAATACTGACTGCTGATAACAAAGGCTTGAAAGTCGGCCCCGGAGGGTAGTCCTGAGATAGCTCTGGATGCTCCTTCTACTGTGTAGGGTGTGGGGAGTATTTCAGAATCACATTTCTGATGGTAAGGAGCCGCAGAGGTCATCCTGTGTCCAGAGGGGCCTTGCTTGGTGGGTGTGGAATCCAAGCCCTTGCCTTCAGGAGGATGGACCAGATGACCGGGGCAGATTCCCAACCTCCTTCTCCTTTAAAGCCTCATTGAAGAAGGCATGTCCGCGGTCGTCCCTGGGTAACGCATTCCCGTGTTTCACAACCCTCCTTGCCAGGAAGCTGTTCTTAATGTTTAACCTTAATCCCTCGTGCTGTAATTCAAGGCCCTTTCCTCTTGTTGAGTGCAAATGGAGAACAGCTGCTCCGGCTCAGGGTCTGACATCAGCTATTTCTCAAGCTGACCCTGTGAGACGGGCCAGGGTCATTAGACCCAATTTGGTGCTGGATGCACATGTATCTATTCCTGCCTGCACGGCTGCAGACGCGCTCGCCGGCCCAACCAACGGCTGCCAGTTTCCGGGGGTGTCTCTTAAGATGTGTGTCTCCTGGTGTCCGTGTTACCTGGCAAACCCCAGAGGGCAGAGACCCCGCCTGTCTGGCCCGCTTTGTGAAGGCCCTTCTGTGGCGTCCCCAGGGCTGAGCCCGCTGACCCCAGGGGAGCAGTTTTATGCAAGTGGCCAGGATTTAAACCTTGAGGCAACCAGTCCAAGAGGAGGGTCGGGATGAAACAGTTGGGCTCCTCCCTCTCCTCGGAGGTAGCTCTGCTTCTGGGATGTCTTTCCAGGCGGCAAAGCTGGATATGTTCCACGGTGTTCTTTGTGATCCCTTGGCCTCCCGAGGGGCCAAGTGGAGGGTGAGGGGAAGAGCCGGGGGGTTCTGTGGCCACTTGGAGGTTGTCCTGCTGTCTGTCCTTTCCGAAAGGAGGCGGGGATGAAATCTAACCCGGCAATTGACCTCCCAACATTGCTGAAAGCAACAGTATCAACAAGAATGGGAACCCGTGGGCCTGCGGGGGCGAAATGTGCCTTTCTCTGCTTGGGTCTTACCCGGCTCTCTGTCTCTGGTCTGTCTGTGTTTAGAGAACCGTGGGGAGTGTGTTTGGAAGAACAGGTGAGTCCGTGTAAGGAAATTCAGATGCCTGGGCCAGCGGGCGGCCCCTCCCCAGGGTAACTTTTGATGGGAGCTTCACATCTCTCGGAACAGTGCCTCTTGTGGCTGGAGGTCCCCGCTCCTGTGCCCTCTCCCCAGACAGCAAAGGCTAACCCCAGCCGGAAGCTCTGCCTGATGAGAGGCCTCTAAGGCCAGACCTGCCCCAGGCACCCCCTCCTGGGATCTGTCTTTCTCTGGGAGGCTGAATTCCCCTCCATAAACCTCCTTCTCCGGGGCTTAGAGTTGAGCTGTTCCTCATGTTTATCAGAGGCCTGGATCAGAGCTGTCCAGGTCGTAAATCTCTGTGGCTGTCAGGCCCCAGGGCAGCTGAAGAGGGTTGACAGCCCTCTGGGCCTCAAAGGAAAAAATGTGCTCTACTCCACCCACTGCCGTCTCTGCCAAGAAGCTGTCCTCTCTGGAGCCACTGCCGGGCCTCTCCATTCCTGGGAGCTGCTTCTGGAGATGTGCTTGTTTGTGGAGGGGGAGAGAAGGCAGAGCCTGGGAACAGGAGGCGAGGGTGAGGGGTCCAGGAATGGCCTGTGTGTGTGTGTGTGTGTGTGTGTGGTTGTCAAATGCTTTGTGGATACCTTCACAGGTGGGTGGATGTGGGTGAGGGAGACAGAACCCTTGAACTCAAACCCCTCATTTTCCAGAAGAGATGGAGGCCCAGGAGGAGGAAGAGTTTGCTCCACACATAGCTCAGGCTCATCAGGAAGCCAGACCGTGGTACCGATCTTCTGGCTCCTGGTCCAGAGCAGAGCATCAGGACCTCAGGAAGTGTCGGGAGGGCTTTGCAACATCAAGAAAGGGCTCCTTGGCTTTAGTAAGTCCCTCCTGACCCCTGTCTGGCATTCATGGAGGCCGTGCCTCTGGATTTTGTGGACACCTCGGGGGCTGTATGACTGACACCCGTGAGAAATTCGATGCTGGAGGAGAAAATGCAATGAAGGCGGAAGATCTCAGAATCCACTGGACGGGGAGGGCGCCCCCTCCCTGGACAGACAGACTCGTCTTGCGGGGAGTGGGCTTCAGGAACATCTTGTGTGGATGTGCAGAAGCCCTCAATGGCCCTGTCTTTGCCTCACGGTGCTGGCGGGTTTAGGGGTGAGACTTGAGCTCTCTAGGAAGGGCCAGGGGACTGTTCTGGCAAAACCCACCATTCTCTTTCCTAAGACTCAGAAGAGGTGGTAGAAACAGCTTAACCCCTTCACTTAGTCACCAGGAAAACAAGAGGGACAGGAAGGACCTAATGCAGGAACGCCATCGTCACGGAGACTCCGGGGTCTGGCGCAGGTTCCCACGCCCTCCAGCCTGAGCCGGTTCACAAAACAGAGGCACATAGGCATTGCTGTCGATAAACCGTGTATGTGCTTATATAAAACACATAAACATAGATGGCCACGATTTTGGAAAAGTGCTCCACAGATAAAAGTAGCTTTAAATCCTCTATAAAATGTTAAAGGCAAGCCCTTAACTCCTAGCAGGTCGGCAGGCTCTCAGAGGCTGAGGTGATGCTGCTCAAATGTTGACCATTGAGCATCTCCGTGTGTAAAGAGGATGCAGAGAAGCGAAGGGGATGGAGACGGGGCATCAGGGGTCACAGAAACTTGGGGTCCAGGCCAGGCTGGGCCCTCGCCAAATGTTGACCTTGGGCAAATGACCTTGGTTTCCTGATGTACTTACCTCGTAGGACATGGTACAGATGAAACCATATCAGTTTTGGGAGCCGTGCTGGGGACATAGTCTGTGCTCAGTAAATGTCCCCTTTTAGAGAGCCCCTGGGATCTTGGTCCAGGTCACATTGAAAAGGATCTCACTCTGGGAGGAAGAACCAAGCAGGACCCCGCTGCTCCTTTGGACAGGATGCAGACATTCGGGGTCTGTTGAAGGCTAGCTGCAAATCAGCGACATGGGATGTGACGGGGCTGGGGTCAATTAATGCAGACTTACCCCAGTTTCAGATGTTGTGGGTGGATCTGGTGGCTTTCCAGGCTTTTGTTCCTTCTGGGGGACTCAACCCTGTGGTGAGCTTTAGGGTTCTGTTATGGGCTGAATTTGTCTCCCCAAATTTGTGTATTGGAGTCCTAAGCCCCACTCCCTCAGAATGTGACTGTATTTGGAGATGGAGGTCTTTAAAGAGGTCATGAAGTTAAAGTAAGGTCATTAGAGCCGGCCCTCACAAGAGGGGGCATTTTGGACACAGGTGGGCACAGTGGGAGGACTCTGTGAAGACACAGGAGGAAGGCGGCCATCCACAAGCCAAGGAAAGAGGCCTCAGAGATGATCCTGCTCGTCCTAGGATCCTAGACGTCTCGCCTGCGGAAATGTGAGGAAGTACATTTGAGCTGTTGAAGCCGCACTGCCTGTGGTATGTGGTTACGGCCGCCAGAGCTGACTGCCTTGGTTCTAGCCTCCTGAGGCCTGAACGCAGCCACGACTGCCCCTTCCCGGCGCCCACGTTCCTGGTCTGGCAGAGGGGCTGGGGCCGGGGACCAGCACTGCTTCTCAGACTTTGTGTGTGTGGGTTTTTTTTTTTTTTTAATGGAAGCATCATTGATTTCCAATAGTATATTAGTTTCAGGTGTACAACATGGTGATTCGATATTTTTATAGATTAAACTCCATTTAGAGTTATTACAAAATATTGACTAGATCCCTGTCCCATACATTACATCCTTGTAGCTTATTTATTTCATACATGCTAATTTGTACTTCTTAATCCCCTACTCCTATCTTGCCCTTCCCCTACCCCCTCCCCACAGGTAACCACTAGTTTTCTCTCTGCATCTGTGAGTCCATTTCTGTTCTGCTATGTTCATACATTTGTTTTATTTTTTAAGATTCCCCATATAAGGGATAAAATACAGTATTTATTTTTCTCTCTCTGACTTATTTCACTAAGCATAACACCCTCCAGGTCCATCCACATTGTTGCAAATGGCAGAATTTCACTCTTTTTCATGGCTGAGTAATATTTCATTGTATATAGATACCACATCTTCTTCATCCATTTGTCTGTTAATGGACACTTAGGTTGCTTCCATATCTTGCCTATTGTAAATAATGCTGCTCTGAACACTGGGGTGCATGTATATTTTTGAATTTGTGTTTTCATTTTCTTTGGATACATACCCAGGAGTGGAAAAGCTGGATCATATATGGTAGCTCTATTTTTAGCTTTTTGTAGAACCTCCATACTGTTTTCCACAGTGACTGCTACTGTCAAAAAGATTATAAGTAACAAACGTTGATGAAGATGTGGAGCAAAGGGAACCCTAATACACTGTTGGTGGGAATATAAATTGGTGCAGCCACTACAGACTTCTGTGTGTTTGAAAATCTCCTCTGGGGCACCTGTTAATGAGGGGGACTCCATGACCCCCCCCCCCATGGGAGTCTTATCTAGTCCTGCTTGGGGAGGTGCCCTGGGGAGGTGCCCTGGTGTCTGTGATGATGGGGTCCATCTGTTGGAGATACTGTCTCACCCTCGGGCCCACCCAGGCCTGCCTTCCTAGGGGTTAGTGCTGAGGGGACGCTGGCAGGTGTCACTCCTCAGTCACCCAGGAGGCTGGAAGCCCCTGGATCTGCCGGGACACACGCCCTCTCCCTGCACTCCCTCCCCATTGCCTCCTGGTTCTGCTGTCAGCCGGAGGCCTGGCCACTGTGGCTGAGTGAGTGGAGACAGCCTGGCCCGCAGGCCCTGCTGGGTGGGGAGCTCCGGGGGGCAGCTGCCGGGTGGGGCGTGGGGAAGTTATGAACTCCTCGGCGTCTCGGTCCTGTCAGCTTCCAGCGTGACAGATACACAAAGGTACCTTTTATAGGTGGGAAATTACAGGTGCCGCCACTTCAAAGGCCTTGGCCACCAGAGCTCTTCTTTGATAGATGACAGTATTATTAATGGTGATTTATTGTTGGGGCCATTTTGACAACAGAAATAACCAGTTTCCCCACCTTATTGCCCCCTCCCCCACACCTGGCTGGATTTTTCTTTTCTTTTTTTTGGCTGTGGGGGTGAATTCCCTGTGCCGGAGGCCGGGGCTTCTGCGTAACACGCACGGTGAGGTATCTGGCCTATTAACTTGTCATCATGTGTCATAAAGTTTAGTGAAATACTGGCAGATTGTAATCCTAAACAGGGCAATTACCCTATTATTAAAGCGGCTTTCTTTCTTTCTCTTTCTTTATTTTTCTTTCTTTCTTTCTGTCTCTCTCCCCCACCTCCTTTCCTGGTTGGGTTTGTTCTTACCTCTGTCCTACTTGCTTGATTAGTCAGGAGCAGCAGTCTCCTGCTTTGCAATTATCCCAGAGTGAACTTGGCCCTGGCTGGGCGGAGCTCATGGGAAAGCAGACTACAGGCTCCCACCACCTTGCTGACGGGGGTGTGCACACGGGGAGCCATCCCAGCCCCGCAGCTGCAGGGAGGCAGCAGCTAAAAGCAGGAGCTGGTGGGATGGTTTCTGGCTCCTGCTAAGGGGGAGTCTTTGGCAGCCATGGCCTCAGATTACTTAGGTTTCTCTCCCGGGTTCATCTCCCTCTGCCTTTTCCGAGCTCGCTTTTGGATCTTGAGGTCACCGTGGGGTGGTGGTGGAGGGGACGGAAGGAGAGAAATCACTCGCATCTGAGCTCGAGTCCTGGTGGCCACTTCCTTGCTGCGATGCCTCAGCCAGAGACTCAGTTTCTAAATCTGAAAAATGGGGACAACTGTCTTGTCCTGTCTACTTTACACGAATTTAGAGAGGATCAAAGTAGATACTGGATAGGAAAAGGGATGGTTAAAGCAAATCACTCTGCAGACTGGAGGGATTTTGGTAATTTCACATGCGCCATCCCAGAGTTTTCTTTTATGTCTCATTGAGCCTTAGCTCCTGCTAGTCCGAAGGATTGTAGGCATATTGGGCTCAGTCTTCTGTTTCTCTTTATGTCCTTGAAGGTTGTGATGACCTTGGTTTCTGAACTGATTTGGGAGGCATTGTTTGACTCATGGTCTGAACAATGGGGGTTTTCAGGCACGTTCATGCCAAGCAGTTGCTCTGTTAAGAACAGTGCTAGGGTAAGAACATAGAGATGAATAGGCAGGGAGCCAGGCTGAAATAATTGAATGACAGTTTGCCAAATCTTGAAAGGACCTAGAGAATGGCTAGTTTAATTACCCCATTTTATAGGTTTGTGAATAGAGGCTCAAAGAGGTAGAACAACATTCCTAAAGTCAGCAGAGCTGGGACCAGAATTCGTGTTCCTGACCCCCAGTCCAGTACTTTCCCTACTGGGACAAGCCCCTTAAGAGCCTTGATTCTGGTTGCTCCTTCTCTTCCGCTGTCAGGAGATTTCACCCCTTTCTTCAGGTATCCTCATCAGTTAGCTCTCAGGAAGGGATCTGCTGGCAGTCATTTACACCCTAGTATGAATTTAAGCCAATATTTAGCTCCAGCAGATGTGTTTTATTTTGTAGCCTCATCCCTGGCTATGGTTATACAGGGCTGGGCTTTGTTCCCTGTCAGTAGAGTTTCTAGCACTGGTGAGAAGAGAGGCAGTGCATTTTTGAGGCAGGGACTTGTGATTCTCACCCCTTGAAATCATCCTAGTTGCCTACTCTGCAGGGCAGGCAGGGCTGGGCACTGCTTCCTGAATTACACTGCTCTGGCCAAGATCTGTGTGTCCAGAGTTCAGAGTGTGTTTGTCAGGACCTGTCAGGGAGTAAGGCTGGGTAGATGGATGGAGTCAGACAGGTTTAAAAATGGAAAGAAGCCAGACAGAGTGAAGCTAGTCCCTAAACACGCTGCCCCTTCTGTTTGTTTCTGCCTTTTTTTTTTTTTTCTCTGTAGTTGGAGACCCCTAGAAATAAACTGGTGCTAAGAACTGTAAGTCAAGTGCCTGGTGCGGGGCGAGTTTCTGAGCCCGTACTGCATGCTGGGCACTGGCCTGTGTGCAGGGTGGTGAGGAAAAGAGACACCATCCAATCTCTCAGAGCTCAATTCAAGAGGCAGGGCCACAGGCGAGGGAAGGAGGGACTCCTTGTAGGAGATGGGCTGGCCTTCCTGCCTTTTGCCCGTGAAGTGAACAGCGAGGCTCTTTCCATAAGTCACCTTGAAACTTCGGTAGAATGCAATGAAATCTAACGCTGAGAAAACGACTGCTGTGACTTCTGGGGGTTGGAAATGCAGAGGGGTGGAGAGGGTTTAGAGGTGGAGAGAGAGAAAGAGGGAAGGCGGGACCCAGAAGAGCACCAGAATCCCTCTCCTTCTAGGCGTGTAGATTACAGCCGCATGCAAATGTCCTTCTGGCTTTAGAGAGGGAGCCTGGAGCCCGGGGCAAGGGCAGAGAGGGCCACGTGGGGCCTCAGCCTGGAGGACAGAGGTGACGCCCGAAGTCACGAGAAGAGATGCTTTCTCCACATCTGGACGAGAACAGCCTGAGCCAGGATGGCATGTGGTGGTGCACCCTGCACTCAGCTCCTTGTTCTGTGATCATTTGAGGGTTTGCTGAGGTTGACCAGATGCCCCTTTGGTCCTGCGCATGAAGAAGAGTGGAACATACAAAGATGGGCTAAGGCAGGACCCCCCTCCCCCCAGTCCACGTTGGGACCCTGTGGCTTTGCCATCTGTGTGTGGCCCTGTTGTGGTCAGACTGGCTCTGTCTCCCCTGGGGCTTAGCCGGGTCAAGACCTCCCTTTGCCCTCAGAATTGAGAGGGAGAGGACCTGGGGTGCCCCATCTTTATCAGCAATTTCAGGCGGACCGACCTAGTATGTATCTTTAGCTCATTGTGTGCTCTCGGACAATTCACTTCATCTCATTGTGACTCACCTGAAAAATAAGAGTCTAACACTGGTTCTGCTGACCTCGACCTGCTGTTGGGAAATAACAGCTAATGAGAGAATGGACAGCAGGTGTTTGGTAAATTTGATGGCGATCTGAACAGGCTGGTTCCCGCGGTGATGACTCCTCCTTTGTTCCCTGAAATACTTGGAAGTCTATCCCTTTCTCTGGGGAAGCTCTAGGGGCAGATGCTCCTGTTCCTGGGCTGCCTGGAAGGACTAGATGCCTGGTTTACGGGGCAAGGTGGGCCCTTTCTTCCAAGGATCCAGGTGGTGAGGGAGAATGTCCTCTTTTGGCAGGAAGGGCACAGCATCTCCCTTCCATCTGAGGAGGGCGCCTGGTCCCAGTTCTGTGCGGGAGCGCCTTGTCTGGCCCCCGGGCCCAGCCCCGGGTCGCAAGGCCTTGGAGAGGTTAGACCTGAAAGGCAGCCCGCTGGCCCTGCGAGCTCGGGTGCCGATAGGCATCCGGCAGGTATCTCAGCGAGAGCCCGGAGACGCAGGAGGTAGGCGGGTAGAAGCTCCTTTCCTCTTGAGGTTGATAGCTGTTGTGCAACGGCACCTCTGTAATTGCTTAATAGAACCTCTTGCCCCATCATGATAGATTTATGGCTGAAGCACCTTATCTGAACCAACGGTATTTCATGGGCTTGGATATGGGTGTGTGGGATGGGGAAGGAGAAACAGCAGCCCTGAGAACATTTCCCGGGTGCTCAGTAAATTCCTGCCCTTGCTCCCTTCCCTGAAGTATCATCCGGAAGCTCTTTCTAGATCTGCTAGGACCTAGAGATCTGTGTATCTTCTCTAGGACTTAGCACCACGTAGACACCTCATGAAATAGCTGCCTGTGATGATGATAATGATGATGAAGACAGTGTGGCCTGGAAGGGGACTGTTTTTGACAAGTTTAATTTAATTCAATTCAGCAAATACTGAACTTGTTCCTGCCCAGGGCTGGGAAAGCTATTATTATTATTATTATTATTATTATTATTATTTTGGGTGGGTGGGGGGAGGGAGGGAAAGGCATTGGAAATATAAAGAAAGATGACACAGCCTGTTTTCTGTAGAAACTTGACCTCTGGAGGGGCGGGGCCAGGCTGTGCACAGATTGGGCGGGTGGGAGTCGGATGCAGGCAGGGGAGTTCGGGGCCGTAACCACAGATGGTCCTGAGTGTGTCTTCAGGAGGCAGACACACCCGGCTGGATCCTTGCTCGGCTCCTTACTATCCGTAGGATCCTGGGTTAGTTTCTTGTCTTTTGGGGTCCTCGATGTCCTCACCTCTAAAATGGAGACAGTGATATTCCCCATCTTCCACGGTTGGTGTGAAGGTTTTATGAATGATTTGGTGTGTGGGGTGACTTAGCACCATAGCTCAGCAGATGGTGTCACCAACATGGTAGTGAAGATGGAGAACTGGGATCCACTGACAGAGCTGGACTGCAGAAGACCAAGAGCCAAGTGACTGTCACCAACCCAGGGCTCTGGGCATGCTGGTTATACCATTCTTTTGCAATTAAAAAAATTTAGAACTATTTTATTTTAATAGATAATATACAAGCAAGTGATTTAAAAGTTACAAAGAAATATGCATAGAAAAGGAAAGTGCTACCTTTCTTGTCCCCTAAGTACTCTGGTCCTTATTCCCAGAGGCAGCCGCTGTCACCAGTTTCTGGGGTATCAGCATGTAAAGATGATGATGATGAAAATAGCTAATACTCATTTAGACTTACCATGGGTCCAGCAGTGTTTTAAGTACTTACATTAATTCATTTAATTCATAGCCATATGGATTAATTCATATTTATATTTATACATTCATAATCATACACACAATATATGAATTAATTCTTGCAGTAATGGCTTATGAGGTAGGTACCATTGTTATCACTACTTCTCGGAACATATAACATCTAATTAAACATTTTTACTATTTTTTTCCTCTTGAGACATTTATTTATAACTTTCCAATCCCAATACATAAGAAAACTTCCCTGAAACAACAGTGATAACTAGGGAAGCGTATGGGCCGTGGTCATTCGCGAGATGTCGTAAAGGAAGAGGGCTGGGAGGACGGCGAGTAATGTAGGTTGTGCTGTCCAGCGTCTGTGGAAAACTTCCCAAGAGTCTTGCAGCTCTTACGCCATCTCCCCCACCACATGGCAGGGCAAGGAAGGATCGTATTTCAGGAACTGGAAGACATTTATTGTGGCTGAAGCTAGGATGTGAGCAGGAGGGCCACCAGGGCTCTGTGAGCACATGGGGTAGGTCAGGAGTTATCTGTTGAATGGGTTAAAGAGATGTGGCCAGAGAGGTAGGTGGTAATTGTCCAAGGCCTTGAAGGCCATGTTAAGGATTTTCGACTTAATCTAAAGGACAGTATGGGGAAGCCAGTCTGTCATCCTGCAGGATTTCCTCTGTCTGGGCTTGGTGATCCCAGTGTAGCTATGGACACTTGGGTTTTCTGGCTTGGCGTTTGGCCAGGTGTGTATGATGCGAGGACCTTGGACAAGACCAGGATATCCAGGTGAAGCGTGTCGGCTTAGCCAGGTAAGCATGTTGAAGTGATGGCTCATGGAATCTGGGCTGGAGAGAGAGCAAAATGAAGATGTGGGAATAAAGGAGAAAGTAGCGTGTTTGTGTTTATGGGCTGACAATCTTGGTGGGGTCAAAGATCCAGAGGCTTTGGGAAGGATAGTGGTAAGAATGATGGGTTGTGAGTTTATGATTTGGGAACGGTGTCTAAGGAGAGCAGCTAAGGAGGGGTAAACGTAAGGGTCGTGGCAATGGGGTCAAGGAAGTGAGGGGCCGGGTTGGGAAATGGGGCATCCGAGCAGGAATGGAAGCCACCCTGGATGATGGCAGCCCTTGGTGGGGGAGAGAGACTGGGGCCTAAGACTTCACCAGGATGGAGGGAAGGTGTGGTGTAGACGGCTGTAAGGTGGTGGTTGACCAGGACAAGGAGGGGATGGTGATACAGGCATTAGTCCTGGTGGGAGGGACAGCCATGCATGAGATCCAGTTCCCCTGCTCAAGGGGACACCACCCAGCCAGGGGTAGCCCTTCTGTCCCATCTGAGGTCACCAGCATGGGCATTCCAGGCACCAGGCGGACAAGTGGTTTGTAGGTTAAGTAGCACTGCCACATCGTCATGGCAATAACAGCTGCCGCTCAGGAGGGCTTCTGCGGTCCGTGGGGCAGTCTTGCAGCACGTGGAGGTGAAGGGCAGTGGTCGGGAGCCACTCCGAGCCGGGTTGAAATTCCTTCCACAGCACTTACTGGCTGTGCAACCTCCGGCAAGTCTCTTCACCTCTCAGGCAAGATTGCCTCATCTGTAAAATGGGCAGAGGAGGGGGAGGGCATCATCAGAGTTGTGGAGAGGATTACATGAGCTTATCTACGAAAATCACCAGACGCAGACATGGGCGGATAGATGTGAATTGTTGTTATTATATAACCAGGGAGCTTGAAGTTCAGAGAGGTGACGTGATCTGCCCAAGGTCACACATCTAAGAAGTGGCAGCTGTGATTCAGACCCAATCTCAGGTTGACACAAAGACCCTCGCCATGAAACTACGTCGCCTTCCACAGAGTCCTGGCTGAGACTGAAGCTTAAGCAGGCCATTGACTTGTCCTAGGTCACCTGCTAGTAGCTGGTGGCGTTGGAGTCTGGGTCGAAGTGACATTTACTCCATGGCTTTTTCTGTCACATCTTAGCTGGCTTCTAAGGGCAGGATACGGACACTTTGAAGACAGGGAGCGGGGTTGCATTTACTCAGACCTTTGGGCTGTTACTGGTTTTCATTTCCAAACCCAAGATCACAGGGGCGTGGGAGCTGAGAGCAGTCCCCCGCAGCGAGGTGAGAAGGGCACGTGTCTCGATTTCCTCATCGGCAAAATGGAAATTATAATTGCCTTGAGTATCTCAGAAGATTGTAACGAGGCTCAAATTAGGTGAGGTAAGGAAACATACTTTGAAGATGAAAACAACTTGTCATCAAGTTCTCAGAGATGTGCTTTACCTGGAGCGAGGTTCTGGACTTGGTGCCAGGAGTCGATCTCTTTCTTCACCCTGTCCGGCGCCAAGACCAGCAGCAGCAGCTGAGCGCCTTCTCCTTGTGGTCCTGCTGGACATCGCCGCCCCCAGACCTTCATCCGCAGCTTCGAGGCTCAGCCTGGTCTGGGGACAGAAGGTCTGGCTCACGGCTCATGGGGCGTGTCTTTCCTCCCCAGGGTCCTTGGCACTGGGAAGTTACCTGCTGAAGTGTGAGGGTGCCCCGAATCTCATCTCAGAGAATAATTGGCTCGTGAATGCCAAGACCAGATGGGATGATCCCTGCCCAGCCCAGGCAGGCTGAGTGAAGGTTGCTGGAGCAGAGCCTTCACCTGGAGGGGGTGGGAAAGGAAAGTGCCCGCTGGGGCCTTGGGGTCAGTAACACGTTTACTTCCCTGTTGTATCTGTGGGTTCCCTGCTGCCTTAAGAGCCATCTGTCCGGCCAAAGTTCTCTGAAAGTAGACAGGCACCTCTACCATTGTCAGTGCACATGAATGTTTCTCTTTTCCACTTAGATTTGCCTTTTCTGGTGTAAACTGTTGAGGCTTTCTCTGCTGCCCTCTCTTCCTTCCCTCTCTTCTTTAACCCAGGAAGAGGACCTGGGAACTGAGAACAGCTGTGGGAAGAGGAGGGGGCAGATGGAGGAAGGAAGCTGAATTGATTTGAGTACCTACTATGTGTCAGTTCCAGATAGCATTTGATCAGCTCCAGTGAAATCATGAAAAAGAATCACTGTCTTAGCATCTGAGAATGTTCGAGCTGGAAGGGAAGATAGAAACCATGGACTCTATTGATCCTCTTACTGATAAGGAAGGGACTTGCCCAAAGTTCCAGAACTTTCTAATTGTTTTCCTTTCTAGAAAAGCAATTGTCCTATTATAACCCTCCTTTACAGGCAAAAATATGATGCGTACTTCTGCCTCACTCACCGACGGCATGACCGTCTCCATGGACCCTGGACCATCAGAGGCCCTGGTCTAGCCTCCTCTTTCCGCACCGGCCTGTGGGGGACCCGCCGTCTTCAGCGCCCTTCCTCCCAGTTCCCTTGTGTGTGTCCCCTTTGTCCTATCCCAGGACTCGTCACTCCCAGTTTTCTCCACTGTTGCCTCTTGGCAGTTCATCCCCCTCAGGACTCGAGGGGTTACTAACATCAGTGGGTCATCAGTCCCTGCTGGAGTGCCCACAGGAGAGGTTCGGGGAACCCTTCCAGGTGAGAGGGACTTCCCCTGGTGTTATGGGAGGAATGACGTCCCCCCAGGTGCGTATGTTGAAGTCCTAATCCCAGGCACTTCAGAATGTGACTCTGTTTAGAGACGGGGTCTTTAAAGAGGTCATTAAAATGAAGCCATGAGGGCGGGTCCCCATCCAGTGTGGCTGGTGTCTTTATAAGAAGAGGAAATTTGGACACAGGAACAGAGGGAAGACCACATGAAGACACAGGGAGAAGATAATCATCTCTAAGCTCAGGAGAGGCTTTGGAAGAAACCAGTCCTTCCCATACCTTGTCTTGGACTCTAGCCTCCAGAACTGTGTGACAGCAGATGCCCGTTGTATAAGCCACCCCCCCACCCCATCTATGGCATGCTGTGTGGCAGCGCTAGCTAGGAAATTCACCTGGCCTCTTCTGCAGCCACCCGGCTGGGAGCGGTTCCAGCCAGGAAGTTCTGAGACCAGGTTGGGGTAGGAAGACCCCAGGCAAGGAGAAGAAGGTTTTGGGGAGTGGGAGGGCTTTTCAAACCCCCGGCACGATAGCCTGGGCCGGTGAATGTGCTAGTGGAACCTGCTGTGAGTGAGGCAAACTTAGTGCCAGGAAATGTGGGGTTGATGGATAGTCACCTAGTCCTTCCCGTTGTGGGATCTTGTGCCAATTCCCTCACTTCTGTGGGCCTCAGTTTCCTCATCTGTGGCATGGGGAGAATAACACATGCCTGACTTACCTCCCAGTCTGGGGTATGGGCTAAATGAGAAGCCGTGTAAGTGCTCTGCCCGTGTTAGGGCTGGTGACGAAGGTGATGGTTGTTTCTCTCACCTGGGATGCTGGTGCCCATCCCTGGTCTCAGTCTATCTTTGAGGAAGAATGGAGGCTCTCCTGGAAACGTGGGGGCGGCTGTCACATGGGGCACCCAGGTCTCATGCGGCGAGCCTGAGTAGAGGCCAGACTCCTCCTGTGAGTCCATTTCTCCTCGTTAAGGAGAGAGCTCCAAGCCAACATCACTCTCGTGGACAGTAAAGTTTTTGTGCATCTGTGTCCACTTCCCCCCGACTCAATTTTTCTAAATGACCAATGAAATAGTGTGTTTTGTGTATTTAGAAAATACAGACAAAACAAAAGAATTACAAAATGTATTCTTTCTACTATGGTCAACACCGAATGTAGATGTCCTCTCAGTTTCTTTTCTTTCTGGATAGTGTGTGAAGATGAAATCCTGTTGCACGTGATGTGTTGTAACCTATTTTTAAGATCGACAGTGTATCACAAACATCTTTCCATACTGACCCAAATTCGTCTCCATCACCCTGTTTTAGTTAGGACTCTGTTCCAATGGGCAGTTGCAGAGACCTCTGAAATGGTGAGATTCACCAGGAAGTGATGTATTCCCAGTGGCCAGTGTTTGTTCTCAGGTGTGTAGTCACCTGTGTCTCCCTGGAGGCAGGTGAGATTTGGAGGACACTGAACTTGGGATCAGATAGGCCAGGAGTCCAGCTGCAGCTCAGTCATTTCCAAGCTGTAAATGGGGAAGGAAAGGGCCCTGGGTGACCCACTTACCAGTTTCGGCCTCCACAAAGGATTAATGGCAGAGTGTAAGTAAAAGAGCTTTGTTAACTGGCCGCAGTTATTAATACAAACTCACGGGTGAACAAAAGCTATTTTGTTGCTTTTGCAAGAGAAAATCCAATGTCTTGCAGATCATAAAACACCATGAATGAATGAGTCTGGCCTGTAGGAAGGAGGAGAGAGAGCTTGAGAAAGGAAAATCATATTTTGGTTTTGAGAAATGCTTTGGACTTTGAGAATAGACATCTTGGTAAATGAAGAGGTAAGGAGGCTCAATTTGGAAGGAGAGAAGAAAAAAATAAATTTTTAGGAAGCCAGAAACAAGGGTTCTTAATAAGCAGTAATAGTGATGGTGATGATGGTGATGATGTTGATGATGATGGAGATGGTGATGATGGAGATGGCGATGATGATGGTGATATGATGGAGCTGATGGTGATGATGATGGAGATCTGATGATGGATATGGTGATTGTGCTGATGATGGAGATGGTGCTGATGTTGCTGATGGTAATAATGGTGATAATGATGGAATTGGTGATGATAGAGATACAGATGGTGGGTGATGATGATGATGGTGATGAAGATGGTGATGATGATGGTGAAGGAGGTGTTGATGATGGTGCTGATGGTGACAATGATGGAGTTGGTGATGGTGATGATGGAGATGGTGATAATGATGATGATGGTGATGATGATGATGGCTGACACAGAGCATGTACTATGTGTCAGACACTGTGCTAAGCATTTTACAAATAGGAACCCAGAGAATCCTCCAAACATCCCTATGTAAACACAATTTATGATTCCCATTTTACAGATGAGGATACAGAGGCACAGAAAGATTAATTCACTTGCACCAGCTCACGCAGCTGGTGAGCGAGGGGGCCAGGATCTGAGCCCAAGGCCACACTTTGCCATAGACTCAACACACCTGGGACCAGACACCAGCTGGGCAGGGTTGCAGAGCCAGCATGCTCTAGACGGATGGACTTTGAAGGCACAAATGCTGTATCTGGTTGCCATTGTCTATTTTGGAGACAGCTTGCAGTGAGCAAGTAGTTTCACTTACAGTCACGGAGACCAGCTGGAAAGCATTTTGTTTTGTGACAACTTGGGAAGTGGAGGGCTGAGGAAGTAAGGAGGAGGTGCCTGTTTTCATCATTTCTCCAGAGCCCCAGGGAGGCGACTGTGGGAGGAAGTGTCCGCTAGGCTGCTGAGCCATGACATTCTTTTTTTTTCTGTCCCCTCCTTCCCCATGACATTCTTGACTGTCAGCTTCCACCAGGAGGAACTGAGGTTGGAGAGAACTTCCTTTGTGGTTTAAGATGGACTCTGAGGCCGAAAGCTGGGGCCCTCCTGTGGGTGTGCCCTTGGTTGGTGTCTCTTGGTTCCCCCGGACTCAGTTTCTCCCTTCCCTTTCCTTGCATCTGTCCTCTCCTGCCCACCCGCTCTCCCTCCCTTGCATGGCTTGATTGGGGCAGCTGTGGGTGGAAGGGATGGAGAGCGTGACCTCTCTGTGGGGGGCCTGGAGGACCCCCTGGGAGTTGCCCTGAGGCCCTGGAGGAATCTGGAGGAAGTTCTGTGTTCCTTCCATTGCAGCATCAATGTAGGCAGGAAAACGCAGCAGCCATCGTCAGGGGGCTGGCTGTCCGGTCCTGCTGTTGCCAGAACCTCATCCGGAGAGGCTGAAGAGTAAAGGACCCATCCTGCTGATGGTGCTCAGGCTAGGCCACTCTGAGTGTGAGCGCCTGTCAGAGTCACCTGTGCATGTTTGGCAAAAATGGGTCCTGAGACCCTCCCAGACCTCTGAGAACCCTTGGAACAGATGCTGGTCTTCTGTGATGGGGCGACAGCCTGTGGGTGGCTGGGCCTGAGGGTCTGCAGGGACAGCACCTGCGGGACAGAAGGTTCTGGGAGCTGGAGGGAGGCCTCAGCAGAGCGGCTGAGTGGCTGTGAGGAGCGGTCTTGCTGATTCTAACAACCACTTGCTACGTGCTGTCCTGGGTACCAGGGACCGAGGTCCCCACCGCACACTCCAGCCCTGCACTCTGAGGGCTCACAGGAGCTGGCAGATAAATGATCAGTCATCATCCCGAGTGCTAAGTGGGAGCTGGGGTCCAGGAGGGCGCTGGGTGCACACGGAGGAGGAAGTCAGATGGGCTCTGCGTGAAAGTATCTTCATGGACAGGGAACTGCTGTGCAGAGAGCCCTGCCCTGCCCTGCCCACTGCTGACACTTTTTCAGGAAACGATGCTTTCCCTGGATGTTTGATAACCTACTTTTAAAACCAACAGTGTATTATGAACATCTTTTCACGTTGATCCAGATTCATCTCCATCACCACTATTTAGTTAAGACTCTGTTCCGATGGGCGGTTCTGGGGACCCCTAAATATGTGAGATGGGGAAGGGCTTACTGGGAAATTATTTCTCCTCCCCGCGTGCACACACACACACACACACACACACACTGCATACACACACTCACTCACATATTTCTAAAACATACGTACTTTATGGCTCAGTGCATTTTGCTTAAAAAAGAAAACTCAGTTTGGACAATTTCAAACATACGCAAGATTAGAGAGAAGAGCATAGTGAATCCCCACATACGCATCTCCCAGCATCTGCAGTTATCAGCATTTTGCCAATTTTGTTTCATCCATTTCCCCAGTGTGTTATAAAACCAGTCACAATTCCCTGCATTCCATCAGTGATGCTTCCGAATGCATCATCTCATGCCATCGCTACAGCAATCCCACTGAGTTAAGCAGAATGGTTATTATTATCTTCATTTTATAGAGAGAAAACCAAGGCTCAGATAGGTTAAGGAACTTTTCCAAGGTCACACAGCTAGACAGCCCAGGAGTGCTGATGACTAATCAGGTTCCATCTCACCAAATCATTCCAACTGCATTTTAGGATGCAGGCAGGGCAAGCGGGGGCATAGCTCAGTTGTGGCGGAGGGAGTCCCTGAGACTCTCAGCCTGCAGGATTGCCCAGTCTAAGGTCTTCCTTTTAAACTCTTTGCTCATCCCACCCTGCTGCCCTGCTGGTTGGAGGGCCTGGGTCACGGAAGGGCAAATTAAGCTCTCCCAGGTTTTTCACTGGTGGCTTCCTTGGATCGTGGCTGCAGGATGTTTATAAAACTCTGAATCAATTTGAGGTGCAGAGATTTTCAATCAGGGAGGCAGATTACATTGATAGGGTCAGAAGGCCTGTCGCCAGTGAGGATCACAGCATCTGACATATTAATTTGAGCTGTCAGAATCAATGTGTGGAACGGAGGCGTCGAGGCACAGGCCCTGTTTTCGGAAAAAAGAATGGGAAAAGGAAACAAAATGAGGGAAAATACTATCCCTGTGACGGATTCACATTTCACAGGTTCCTGTGCACCCAGTCCCGCCGGCGTGGGGCCAGTGTGCCCCCCGTTCCTGGGGAGGCAAACGTGGGTGGGAGGACTGGAGCCTTCTCTGTGGGGATGCTGGCCGCATTACAGTGATCAGGAGACCCGTCGCCCTATAAGTCAACTCTTCCCGGGTTTGCACAAACTCCCACCGTCTCTTTCCTTGACCCCCACCGCCTCTCCTGGTGGTGGTGTGACCAAAGGCTCTGAGCAGGAAGGACGTCTGTTACTGAGAACTCTTTGATACCTAGCGTGGGAGCCGCCTGCAGCTGGAGTGCCTCTGCCGAGGCTCCCACTCAGCCCGGCTCATGCCTAGCACCCTTCCTCCTCCTTCCTGCCCCCCATTCTCCTTGCTGTCCCTCTCCATCCTCACTGTCCCCACCCCCAGTCCCTTTGGGCAGTCCTGCCATCCCCTCAAGACCCTGTCCGATCCGCATGTCTCAGATGCAGGAACGGAGGCCCAGGAAGGGAGAATGACTTGTCCACAGAACAGAACTCATTAGAGTCAAATCTGGGACCGGAACCCTGACTTCCACTGCTCATTCTAATGTCTTTCCTTATTCTTCCCACAAAGATTGACTAAAATGTGCTGAGACCTGTCTGTACACAGTCAGCTTTATAGAGTATACAGTGTGGTGGGGGTGGGCGTGGGGTAAACCAGCCATGACATTGCAGTCCGAGGCCCTTTAATGCAGGAGGGTGGAGCAGAGGAGGCCATAAGTGGACCTAGGGAGGGACAGCACACTTGTGCGTGTGTGCATGCGTGTGTGTGCATGTGTGTGCGTGCGTGTGTCGGTCAGGGACGGTTTTTCAAAGGCTCTCACTTTCCATCTGAGGTCAGACTGATGGCTGGGAATTAAGTACAGATTGGGGGTCAGGGTAGGAGGGAGAGTCAGGGTAAGCTGGGACCTTTGCGTCATTCTGAAGACATTCAGCATGAAAGGAAAGACTCTATCTGGGGAGTGAGCAGGAATGTGGAAAATGAGGCTTGAAGAGGCTCTAGATTCTGTAGGGCCTTCTGAAACCCCCTGTGGTGTTCGGGCTTTACTTTGGGGTTAACAGGAGCCATCGGTGAGCTGCTGTGAGTAATTCTGGGGTCCGAATTGTGCTAAGGGAGCCCTGCTCTTGTCCAGTGCCCCTGGGGCTCTTGGGTCAGCTGCATAACAGCTCTCTTACTGAGCACTGGCTGCGTGGCTGGCTCTGGGCTGAAGTGGGTATTTAACACCAAGGAACTCATTTAATCTCCATAACAACCCAATAAAGTATTTACCGTAATTATTCACATTTTTACAGATGCTAATAGCTGACACTTACTTAGATTAACTATGTGCCAGGTGCATTCTAAGGACTTTACGTATATCAGCTAACTTATTCCTCGTGGAACCCCTGTCTGGTAGGGACTGTGATTACTCCCACATTATAAACTAGGAGACAGGGGCACGAGAAAGGTAGATAACTTGCCTGAGGTTGCACTAGCCACTCAGAGTCAGCCCCTGCTCATCTCCATTTCTCTGGGCCCCTAATAGACGAAAACTAAAAGAAGGATGTAAAATTTAGAGAAAAATAAAGCACTTACCCCTAATTGTTAAATTCCTTTCCTTCCTCCAAACAAACAACTCTTCCAAGCCCAACATGGGAACCTTCTGGTCCAGGAAAGAGGGAAGGGGTGGCGGGCAGGGACATCACACGAGAAGGGCAGATCACACATCATGGGAAGGGGAATAGGCAGAATTCCAAAATGACCCTGTGGCCTTCACCCCCTTGTGTTACCCTCATGACTGTGTTATAGCATGCGTACAGAGAGATTTTGCAGATGTAATTAAGGTTACTAATCAGATGGCCTTAAATTTGGGAGATTATCTGGGTGGGCCTATCCAAACATGTCAGCCTTTTAAGAGCAGAGGATTTTCTCCAGCTGATGATAGAAAAGGGCCTCAAAGGGGCTGAAGTGTCAGAGGTACCTGATGCCAGGGACATCCTTGTGGGTGATTCGAACAATTTTAACATTCCTTCTGTGCTTGTTAGTTGGAACCCTTCTGGAAAGGATTCCTTCCTTCGTCAGCTGTGTGGTTGGCTTGACAAAGAGATGATACAGGAAAGGCAGTGCAAATGTTTGATTCTTTCCACCCAATTTGTCAATTTTCAAAGAAGTTTTTAAAACGCCATTACACCAATCCAAGGGCTAAAGTCCAGAGGACAGAGCGGTCTCAGAGTGCCAGAGCCAAGATTTGCACCCAGGCTTTCCCATGGTCCAGCTTGAGGGCTTAACCCCTACACCTCAATCCCTCCCAGAAAGAAGGGACATGGCCCTGAGAAATTAAGTCAATATGAAAGCACATCTCTATGAATTTACTGGGATATTTATAGATGCATAGAAAAAGATGGAGGGAACCACGCATCCCAATTTTTACAGTGGTTATCCCTGAAAAATTTAAAAACAAAAAGCATACAGAATGCTTGGGTTCCTCTGTTCCTGGTCCTTTCTTAAAGGCTGCTGGGAACCTGTAGAAGGTATTTGTGCCAATAGCAGGGCACTCTTCTTATTTATAGACATCCCTGCCATCTTTGTCCTTGTTTCCCAAGTGTCCTGTGGGGGAGCTTGGAAGTGTCTTTCTCTAAGGAGAGAGGGGCCGTATCACCTTCCCTTGCTTCAAGGTTTCCTATACACTTTCTGTGGCTCCAGCATGTGTGGTTTGGTGGGGAAGAGTCAGATCTGAAGTCTAATCATCTAAGTTCATGCTTTTGCTTAGCCTCTTCCAAGCTGTGTGACCTTGGACAGGTTAAGCTCTTTGTGCTTCCGTGTACTCATCTCGAAGTGGGGAGGGTCATAGTACTGAGCTCATAGGTTTTAGAGGGTTACATGAGTTAATGTAAATAAGATGCTGGCCTTAAAAAGTACCCAATGCACGTAGGTTATTCTTCTGCAGGAGAGTCTGGAAGAATCACTGGCTCTGGATAGTTCTGCGTTATGAGAATGTAGGGAGGACGGCTTCCCCACGTGCTGCCAGGGTTGCAGCCAAGTCCAGGATCTGTCTCTCTGACACACATTTTCCCCCATCCAATTTACCTTGGCACAAAAGGATAACTCATTAGTATGTCCACATCCTGGTCCTCGACATAAATCTTCCTTACTTGCGCATGAGGTGACAGCTCCCCAGGCCTCCTGGACTCCCTTCTCTGTTTCCCATGAATGTCATCTACACAAAGAGAGACTTGGTGTGTTTGCTTTTCCCTGAAGCCATCCTTCTTTGGAGAAGATTGGGTAGGGGCAAGGGATGGGTCCCCCGAAGAGGAGGGAGGTGGGAGAAAGACCATCCCCAGGCATCAGTGTGACCTTGGGATCCAGGGTTAGGACCTTAACAGCAGCTGGGCCTAGAAGTACACAGGCCAGCTACCTCCCTTGTCCTGCTCCAGCCCTGCCCTCCCAGGCAGCCAGGGGAAGGCAGGTCCAGAAGGAAACTGGTCCTGCCCTGGGGAACGGGTGGATGGTTGTTCGTGAAGCTAGTTCTTTTCCTTGATTTTCTCCTCATGTATCTCATTTTCTTCCTCTTCACCAGACAAGTGCATGCTGCCTGATTTCCAGCCACTCCCAGCTCTGATAATTCATTCCATGGGCTTGCATAAACAACCCTCTCTCTGGGGTCCTGCTGAGGTCCGAAGTCTCATGTGGGCTCCCCAGGAGTGAGAACAGTCATTCTGTTTCTTTCAAAAATGACTGGACGTTGGGTCAGAAGCCACCTGGAAAGGGGAAAAAAGAGAAAAATACTTCTTAGTGAGATATTCTTCATCTTGGACTTGACGCCCAGTGTATTAGGAATGTAAGTGAAATTTCCTTGTTCACTCATTTCATTTGCTTATTTATTCATTCATTGGAGAAATATGCATTGATTCTTTTAAGCGGTGCTCTTCAGACTTCTGTCTTTATCAGCAGAACCCTTAATTAACAAAATACTCGTGAGACCCAATATGCAAGAGTCTGAGCTGAAGTTCAGAGAGATTCTGGGGCTTGCCCATGGCATCCACGCTCGTTAGTGGAGGATGCTGGATGGTACCCAGATACGCTCCCTTCTAACCCTTAGGTCAGATATACCCTTGTTATTTGGACCATTTACAGAGAAACACAGACAGTCCTAAACTTACAAAGGAGTTCTGTTCCAAAACTTCATTGGGAAGTCAGTTGTCTGGACTCAGAATACATTTCCCTATAGAAACAGAGGTACAGTTGGTGGCCAGGTTCCCAGACCCACCCACCAAAGCCCATTTAATTCACAGTGCGTCAGAATTATAGAACTAACATCTCTCTGTTAGCTTTGTGCTCCTAACAACACCTCGGAACTTGTGTACCTGCCGCCGATTGGACAGTCAGACCTCAAGCATGGGGAACTCAGCTGTCTGTTCATCCCATGCACGTGGAACACAACAAGGGACTAGGCAGTGAGCAAAAACGGCCTTTGTATATTTAGAATAGAAGCAGCCAGTTTCCTCTGGTTCCAGTAGAGTGTAAACTCCCCAAGGGAAGGGATTTTTGTTTATTTTGTTTCTTACTGTAAACCCAGCTCCTAGTGGCCCATTCTAAGTGCTTGATAAATTATTGCTGAATGAATGCATTAACATTTCATGGACTTCTCAAGGAAGAGCCTCCACCCCCGCCATACTCTCACTTGAAATCTAGGTAGTATGATTAAACACATAATTCCGGCAAGCCTGGTTATTTGTTTCCAAGCCCACTTTAATTAGAAACAGCAAAACTGAGGCTGATGTAGACACAGCACACTGACAGCCGTGACAGTGACCAACATCCAGGGAGGAGACAAGAACCATAAAAAGCTGACACAGGGACTCCAAAAACACAACAGCCTGGGATCATTTAGGTCAGGGACCCTGGGAGTCATTATTGTAAAATAAACATTAATTAATGCCATATAATTTATCACTCCTGTTTAAGGATGTAGGAAAGGATGTATGGAAATTGTAGAAAGCGTAATAAAAAGTTGTGTTTCTTCAAGAAACAGAACTCCTCTGTTATCTGGACAAGCATTCTCGGATGCTTCCAATTCTGAGTACCTGAGTGTTCTAGTCTGTAATATTAAAAAACACACCGAATGCCATGCTTCAGTTACTGTAGGGCCGATTTTGGGCTTTTGCTGAGCCCTCAGCCTTTTCTCCCTGCAAATGTAACTGGATAACAAATCAGAAATTTTGCTTTCGAAGCAAATAAGAGACTAAAAGGGGCATCGTAGCTGCTGCGGACAGCAGTACATTGCAGGTGGTCCAGGGTGGAGAAGGTGGGGCGGGGGGTGGCAGTCATCTCTGCAGAGTGGACATCCTTGGGCGAGTTTTGCTTGAAGACAGTGTGGGCTTCAAATGAACACAGACCTGCCCTCAGCGTAGGCTCTTCCACTCCCTACCTGTGTTACCCTGGGCGAGTCATCAACTGCTCTGAACCTTGGGTTTTTTCCACCTTCACAAGGACTAATGCCTTCTTTATAGAGTTGTGAGGTTTAACGGAAATACCATATTTAAAAGGCCTAGAATGATGTTGTTACAGGAAACATACTCAGCAAATGTAATTCCTTCTCTTACTGTTTCCAGGAGATGCCCTCCTGTCCCTCTTGTTGGTGAGTTTGAGCGAAGGGTGGTGTGTGTGTGTGTGTGTGTGTGTGTGTGTGTGTGTGTCGGCGAGTGGCTTGCTCACCCAACAATTCTTCTGTCTAGCAGTTCTGCTCGTGTCCTGCCCTTCTCTGCATCTGGGTAGGCAGTTGGGCCAAGGAGCATAGTCTAAGAACACTTTGCAAGGTTTTGGTAAATATTCAGGCAACTCTGGTTTAGGTGAGAATTTGCTTTGAGAACCAGTGATACAGCATCATTTCCATGAACAGATCTGCTCGCCGTGGAAACATGAAAGCAAAACAGCCCCCTCTGTTCCCCCATCTCCTTTCCTGTGACCATCGCATCCACGTGGGCAATGGCCTGCATGCGTCGGGATCGTCTGAACAGACCTCTCCTTGCTCAGGCATCATACACTGCTGCTTGAGGGTACAGACCAAAAGTTTTATAGGGATTTTTCTTACTGTCCTAATTTTGTGAGTGTGGACTGCCCAGATCCCCGCTGGGGACAAAGGCACTAATCTCCCCTGCTGCTGGGAGCGTTGCTACTGCTGGACTTGGCTTCATCCCTATCTGGGCACTGCCTGCAAGTGAAGGGAGCTCCCTCACCCAAGGCTGAGCCCCCTCTCCAGGGGCAGCCCACGCCCAAGGACTGGGCACATGCTGTATAAAGATCTGGTCCCCTTGCCTCCAAGGTGGGACATCTCTCTGTGGGTTGCAGCTTCATGGCCACCAAATTTCACCTTCTGCCCAATCCTGCTCCCTTCACACCCTCTCAAGGACACGTCCCAGTAAATCACCTGCAGGCACGTCTCCATCTCAAAGTCTGTTTCTGGGGGAGTTGGACCTGCCACGGTTGGTCTAGGAAGAGGTGCCAGGAAGCACATGTTAAAATGGGTTCTGGGAGCTGGATCGTCTGCCAGCGGACTGGCTGCGGGGCCCCCGTCCCTGGTGATGGGTGATGTTTTAATGGAAGCTGGCACGCGGTGCCACTGTTAGGCCTTTCGCTTGTGGTGGGGTGAGGTGGGACACTGATGGAGGGAGATGCTCTGGCAGGTCTGGTGTCTCAGGTATTTGAGGGGCTTCGGGGCAGTAGTAAATATAAGGACTAAGGAAACAAAGCTGTTCTTGGGAGCTCTTAAATGCATTGGAGAAAGACAATGGAGGCTGGGGACAGTTAATCACCAACTTAACACCAAGGGCTTCCTTCCAGAAGAGGAGTATCTTATTGCCTGAAGCTAGAGGGGAAAAAAGTGACTACGAGGCCTAGGACTTTATGATAAAGGCAGCCAAGCTCCAGAGAAGGCTGGATTGTCACCTCCAGCCTGTCCGACAGGGTCCTGAGACTTGGGATGGGGACATCTGGGTTAGTACATTAAAAAATATTGACTCTTCAGCTTCCCCTGACCCCTCTGGGCAGGCAGAGGCAGCCTGTTCCTTCCTGTTAAAGGCCAACCCTCCCCTCCTCCACCCCTGGCTGGAAGACAGTGCCGAGGCCTCTGCGTTTGCGGACCCCACGAGTCCCCTCAGGGTGCGGCCATTCCTCCTTCCCGGCCACCAGCCTGATAACCAGGGAGAAGTCGTGACAGAATCTGGTCAGAAGAGGGCTGGGCCGGCTAAGGGAAGAAAGGGCTTCTATCCAAAGGAGATGTGGACTTAGCCGGCAGGTGCTTCCCAAGGCTGGGAGATGCTGTGGGGAGATGCTTTCTGAAGGTGTTGGATCAAGAGAGGTAAAACGAGAATCAGAGAGGGCTCTTTTACGTTTGTTCATTTTTATTTGTTTGCCCTGGGAACACTCTCCTCTCATTCAGGAGTCAACCACACAGCAAGGACCCCGGGAGATACCGCTAACACATGCTGCCAGGGAGACTGTTGGAAGCTTGGAGAAGACGCAGGCCCACACTCAGTGATGTAGACATTCCAGAGTGGCCGGGGTGGACAGTGGAAGAATGGGTGGAAAGGCTTGAAGAAGTGACCATGCCAGAGCCGATTTACACGTAAGGCTGGAAAACCCACACTGATTATTCCTTAAGGAAGTCAAGGGACTCCTCCCAGCCCATCCCCCATTTGTGAAAGCAATACAGACTGTTCCCTCGGCACCGGCGCTGTTGACAGACTCAGTGGTGGCGGTCCTCTGTGAGCTGGGGCTGGCCATCGGAGGCTGTGTCACAGAGCTTCACTCCGTTACAGCAGGAGATGCTAGGGTCCCCGAATTAGAGAGGCCAGCTGGTGTAGCAATCTCCAGAAGCAAGGTAGGCGTGGTTATCATGAGAGCAAGGGCGGAGTGGTGGTTGGGGGGCCTGGTCTGCAGAGAAGCACGAACAGAGTGAACAGAACAGAGTTCCTGGGGGCAAGTTGCTAGGTCCCTAACAGCATGGTTCAGTCCGTACAACTGGGAGAAATCAGTGCTCAGGAAGTTGCCCCCAATAAAAAGTTATGATTCCTGCCCAGTTTCTGGACCTGAGTCAATGTTTAGACCTAGGACCCATCAACTGAAGGAGAGATCAGGTCCCCAGTGGAAAGGACCCTGTAATGCCACAGCTAAGATACAATGGCACTAATTTCTTTAAACCTTTCCCAGAGGTACAGGTGGCCATTGACTTGGGTGGCCATTCCCTGGGACAAGGGAGTCCTCAGACTTATCAAGGACTTTAGGATATAGGATCTGTGTTGGCATTGCCTCTCAGGAAACTGGAGCATCGGTAAGGTCCCTCCGGCTAAGTCCAGCTCATGTGGGTCTATTGGGTCTTCAGATGCACCCAGTGGTCAGTTCCCTGGTCCCCGAATGTATAACTGGAATAAAGTTGGTAGTTGGCAGGACCACAACATCGGTTCCTCTGCATGTGGGGTAAGAGCCGTTGGAACAGGAATGGCCAAGTGGCTTCTGAACCTTTCCCCACCTCTTGGCCAAAATAGGAAATAAACACCAATATTGCACCCTGAAAGGAGGAAGTGTCATAAATCAGTGTCATTCTTAAGGATCTAGAGGACGCCTGGATGATTGTCTGCATCATCTTCTCATTTAAGCCACCCATTTAGCCTCTACAGAAAACAGGTGATCTTGAGGGATGACAGTGAACTAACACGAACTCAGCCAAGCGGGAGCCCTGACTGCAGTTGTTCTGTCAGATGCATTATCTGTGCTAGACAGATTAGCGTGGCCTCAGGTAGAGGCCTTTGATCTGGTGAGTGCATTTTTCCCATACCTATCAGGGAGATCAAAGCAGCTCACATTCATACGAGATGGACGACTGTATACCTTTATGTCTTGGCCCAGGGCTGCGTTAACTCCTCTGCCCTCTGTCATAATAAAGCCTGAAGGAACCTAGGCCATCTGGACGTTCCATTGAACGTCATCATGGTAGACAATATTAAAGCCATTTTGATCATCCTCCGAGGATTAACAAGAAGTGACAAGTATATTGGAGGCATTGTCGGCAAGACACACACTTTATAGACAGTGGGAGATAAATCCTGGAAATATTTGAGAGCCCGCCATATCTGAGAAGTGTTCAGGGGTCCAGTGGTCTGGGGCATGCTGGGATATTCCCTTTAAAGTAAGGGATGAATTATTACATCTTTCTTATTCTCTACCACAACACCCAGTAGGCTTCCTTGGGTTCTGAAGGTTCTTCCTACTTTGGAGATAGAGCTTTGATCCCTTTACCTAGGGATCTGGAAGACTTTCCGCTTCCACTGGAGCCCGGAGCATGAAACGGCTCTGCAGGAGGTGACAGGTGACTAAGTCATCAGCTGATAAGCAGACCGTTGGCTCAATACCTGGCCCTTCCTAGATGTTTATTCTCTCCTGCTCCATCTCCAGCAGGACCTTCCACAGCTCTCTGCCTTTCCCAGTGCAGTGAGCCCTGCCTGGAGTACCATTGTCTTCTGCTAGGAGAGGATGCTCTTCTCATTCTTAAAACGCAGCTCAGAAGTCACCTCCTCAGAGTTCCTGACCCCTTGAACATTCTTGGCTTACAGCCTTTATCACACTGTAGCGCAAAGAGCTGGGTACCCTGAGTGTGCTTCTCAAGATGCTGTGTATCCATGAGGATGTAGATGCCACGAGACTAGGAGCTCACGGGGTCAGGATTCTTTTTCACTCTCTGTCCCTGATGCCCAGAGCAGCACTTGGACCAGAGTGGACACGGGGTCAGCAAGTGTTGAATGGACAATCCTTTGTCACCTTCCTGCCCTGGCAGGGTGCCCAGCCTGCAGTGGGTCCTCGGTTGCTGAAGGACAGTGTTTCCCAGGTCAGAAATGTTTGCAGTCTTAAGTCAGCCTTGTTAGTGGTGGGGTTTCCGATCCTGTATTTGAGGGATGGTTCTGATTCTGGGAGGCCCTTCAAGGTCTGGCTAAAATGATTCTACCTGGACACACACATGTACCTGCACACACAGCACTTTATTCCCAGTCCTCCCTCCAAAGCCTTTTTGAAGATGGAGGCCCAGGAAACTAGTTCTTGTAAAACCAGTTCTTGTAAAACCATTTCCTTATTTTTCTACCCCGTGGAGTCTGTGCCTTCATCCCGCCCACCCCGAGCCCTGGGCCCGCACCTCCAGGGCTGGCTCCTCATCAGACAGAATTGTTCCCACAAAGGCACAGAACCCGAGAAGACTTAAATGACTTAAATTGGATTTGCCTGTGGCTTTGTGCTCTCCGCATCCTCCCTCCTTTGTTTTTGATTTATCGTTTTAATCAGTTGTAGTCAATCATTCCCTCTCTGTCTTGCTTCACCATAAACACAACCCTTTGCCAAAAAAATTATGACTGTATTCAATGATTTTATGACAGTAAACTGCAGATTGTACAGTGTAAACACAGGTGTTGCTCCAACTCCACACCCTCCACTTCTGTGCAGACCAGCACGGGGGGCCGTGGAGGGAAGGAGGCTTCGGGGCCACAAGAGAGGAGCTGGCTCTGGGAGTCTGAGGTCAGGAGGTCGTTTTGATTCAAGCCTTCGCCGTGGAGATAAAGAAACGGAGGGGTGAGAAGAGAAGCCACTGGTCTCAAGTCACAAAGGTGCCCAATGGCATAGCCAGGGTGAGATCTGAAGTCATCTGATGTCTCAGATCCCTTCCACGACGCCTCTGCTCTCCTCCTCCCTCCGCAGCTTCACTTTAGGCACATGTGACCGTGGTCCAAGTGCCCGTGGAGGGGATGGGAGGATTTGTCCCACGCTATGTGTGTATACACACCATGGGCTTTCATCTTTCTGTCCTACATTGGGGGAGATGTGGAACGCAGGACCGAGGGCAGGGTGGTCGTCCCGCCTCCCACCCTAGCAGCTGAGTGGTGGGCTTCTGATCTGGTTCTCCTGGGCTAGCTGCATCGAACGTTGTTTTGGAGATAGGACTGGGGACATCCCTGGGAGACAGACACAACAAAAGGAGGCTTTTCCTAGGATGAGGCTTTGCGGAAGCTGCCGGGCCCAGCGCACTGCTCAGTGGAGAGCTTTTCCACACGAGGGTCGGGCTGCACTAGGAGGCTGGGGAAGCCTGACTTCCCAAAGCGGCTGGCCCAGGAGCCTGAAGAGCGTGGCGATGAGCTTCTTTTGGTGCAGGTAGAGAGGAAGGAAGAGTGAGAAACACTTTGCAGGTAATTTCACAAGGGGAATTACCGCCAATCTTTTTCATCCCTAGCTGTGAAAAGAGCATTTTCCGAACAGGTGATTTATCAGGTGGAGGAGTGGATTCCAAAGACAGGACTATTTGGGACAACTCATTGATGATGGCACTTCTCTACTGGGACGTTCGTAGCCTAGGCTTTCTGGCCCTTTGGGCATCAGCACACGTGCGTGTGCACACACACGCATGCACGCACACACACGCAGTACATGTTACTATATATTCCTATATAGTTAGGCTGAATGTTGGCTGTTTCCCCTCCTTCCTGTTTGTTTCTTGGTCTTGGCTCACTGGGCTCTGCAGTAAACAGATCCAATGTTTACCCAACAGCTCCAAAGGTTACATTGGCTTCCCAAAGTTTTTATTCCTCCTCCTTTGGGTAAGTGGCAGCTCGCGAGAGAAGCTGTTTTTGCTGAGCCCCGGCTGCACAAGAGAGGCAGAACACAGGCCCATCTGGTGGGGATCGGAACATAAATAGACCCCTTTAAAAATAAATCTCCGCTTTTAACTCCGTAGATAAAAATATCTGAATAAAGGACAATTCTTAATCTCCACCTTCTTCTCTGCTTGACTCAAGCGTTTCTAAATGGAGTTTTTTTCCCCCTTCTCCTTTTACAGGTTTCATTTTGGCTTTGATTCTAGCGAGTTTACTGACAGATTACTTCATTTTAACTATATGGCTTTGCTGTCTAGCGGGAGGCATATTTCTAAGTATCATATTTATCAAAAGCGCTCTGCAAAACAAGGGCCAGAATTACTCTTTTGATGGTTCCCCCTCTAACTACAACCACAATAAATTTTGTAAGAAAGAATGCTCAACTGGGGACCTTTTATGTTAAAGCCGAGGACCGGGGTTCAGACATTGTCACTTTCAAACCTCCATCAGTCGGGCTGTTTTTTACCCCCTTCGTCCCCCTCCCCGGGCAGAAATCTCACATCTGGTCTCACTTGCAAGGCTGGTCCTGGGCTCCCAGGGGCTCCATATTTTTTCCCCTATAACTTTAAATCAGAGGAGCATTTCAGTAAATCACAGGGAAGACTTATTTATTGGACATAGTTTTGGGTCTCTTAAAGCATGGAAAATAAATTTAATGGAGCATTCGGAGCATTTCTCCAATCTTTGGAGGGATTACTTGGGGAATTTGTCAACTGCGCCAAGCCCAGCGGCTGATCCAGAGAGATGGGAAGGAGGTGATGGGAGAGTCTTCTCCGAGGGCCCCGGTGGATCCTAAATCACCCTAAGAAAGATTCCCAGAAGGGGCCCAGTGGCCAGCAAGGTGGATTGGCAGCATCGCCTTTTGGTTAATAAACTATCATTTCAGCTGGAGGGTGACTTTAATCTGCATTACATTTTGTTTTTGTCATCTGCTCTTGTCATGTAATTTATGGACGACCACAGCATGTGTCTTAACCTCAAACAGCAAAGGAGGTAGGTGTTGATGGGGGCCCGGGGAAGGAACAAAGGAAGGCCGGTGAACACAAAGAGGGCAGGGGCAGCTCTGGGAGACTTGGGGGTGACCTTGAGGTGCGTGGAAGGACAAGCCAGCGTGGGAACAGGGTGCGGGGGGAAAGGTGAGGGTCCCGGATACTCACCTCTCAGACTCTGCAAGGTCTTTACCTAGTGGAGTGTCGAGTTCTTGGGGCGTGGTGCATGCATTTTGGGGCTGTGGGGATTGGGTTTGGGAATGGCCTGGCCTGGGGAGGTATTCACAGTCAAAAGTGAGGGCTTGATTATGGAGTCTGAGTTTCCCAGGATGCATTCATTACAACTGATGAACGTGGAGGGTGGTCTCCCTGGGAACGGCTGTCAC
Organism: Camelus bactrianus; assembly: GCF_048773025.1. Taxonomy (NCBI): domain Eukaryota; kingdom Metazoa; phylum Chordata; class Mammalia; order Artiodactyla; family Camelidae; genus Camelus; species Camelus bactrianus. Next base: position 29,353,562 of record NC_133564.1, on the reverse strand, counting down.
CAGCTGGGTGGCCAAAGTTCATTCACTCCTGGTGCCCTGGAGCGGGACATGAGGGTAGATGGGGCTGGCCCTTCTCCCCCGAGGTAAGACAGCCAGGAACCGGAGCCTTGAGTTCAGGGTCGTGGGGGTGCTTCTTTAGGGGAGGAAGATGGAAGGCCGGCTGCAGATGGGGTCCAGGAGGATGTGCCCCCTTCAGATGGGAGCTGCTGGCAGCACAGAGGGCTGTTCAGGAGGGCAGACAGGCTCTGTGTTTGGAGGCGGAGTAAGAATGATATTACTGTGTCATTATTAGTGTTAGCTGCAACAGCAACCCCCCCCCCCCGCCCCCGAAGCGTTTTGGGTCTTTGCCTTCTGGCTTGCCCTCACCTCAGTCTCTGCAAGAAGGAAGAGGGCTGGCATTCTTACTTTTAGGCTCAGATGGGTAAAGTGAGGCATAAGCTTGGAATGTAAACAGGAACAAAGGTGGTGGAGATGCTCAGGTCACCGGGTTGCCGCAGGAGGACAGGGACCCAGGGACGGCCCCTTTCCAGCTTTCATGCCCTCAGCGCCCACCCACCTTGGGGGTTGGAGGAGTTCTGCTCCAGATGTCAACTGTCTTAAAGTCTTGAGCAGAGAGGTTTTCTCTCTAATGTGCCATCCTCAGCTGTGAGCTCTTTCTATCCTGAGATCATCCCCTTCTTCATTGCTTCTTGATTCTTTGCTTTTTCAGCCTCGCAGAGCAGCCCTTGCCGGGGACCTACGGGATGGTCACGCACGGGGGCTGGGAGCTGGGAGCTGGGAGCTCACACTGAAGGGGAGGTGGCAGGGCTGAGGAGGGTTGATGGGCTGCGTGGCAGGTGAACCCTGCTGCAGTGGCTAGTTTGTCCAGACTCAAAGTTGAGCACCCACTGGGATTTCTGTGTGCCACCAGCTGTCTGTGGGGTACATTTAGATGGGTTGTTAGGTACGGGGGTGGAGTTTAGGAAATTATGGGACCGGCGCGGCTGCCCTGGTCAGCAGGGGCTGAAGCCCTGATCTCCACGTGACTCTCACTGGCTCTGTGTGGTCATTCTTTCCCTCTGCTTGTGGTCCTCTGCGGATTCAGCCTGTGTTCAGCCTTGATTCCTCCTTCTCCTCCCCATCTCAATGCTCTGGCCCCTCAGGGTCTCAGGAATACCCTGGACTTCCATCGATCTGCTTTCTTTGGCTTCTGTGGTCGTTCCCTCCCTGTCTGTTCATCCGTTCCACACACACTTCCAGATCGAGATCAAGTGTTACTTTCCCCTAGTACGCATCTCTGACCACTTTGCTCTCTCTGACCAGCCTCCAGTGGCCACTGCACTCTTCCACATGAAATCAAATACTGTTTCATTTTTGTTCTTATTGAGTCGCCGTTTCCCTGAAATGAGAAGTTTAGACGGATGACCTCTAAGGGTCTTGGCACGTACAACACTAGGATTCTAGGTCTGTTTCTCTTATCTCCTCATCTCGACCATAAACCCCTCAAAGGCAGGGATGGTATCTTTTCCTTGCCCTGACTCCCTCAATCTGCTAACCCAGTGCTAGACCCTGAGTGGGTATTCCCTAAGTATTTTTGTTCACCTGATTTTTTGTTTTTTAATAGAGGGACTGGGGATTGAACCCAGGGCCTTGGGCATGCTAAGCACTCACTCTACCACTGAGCTATCCCCCCCCCCCCCCCGTGTCTGCCTGATCTTTTGGTGTCCTTTTTTCCTATTGGAAATGGAAGGAATGAGGAAGGCTCAGATGCCCTGGAGGCCTGATCTTGTCTGGCCCAAGGAGAAGTTGCTCCAGACCTTGTGGTTACGGTAAACCTTGCTGTGATGGCTTAACACTCAGTGTCCTCTGTTGCAGGAAATTTACTTGGGGACCCTGCCCAGCAGAATGAGCCATCATAATAAAGGGGCCCAGAGAGCTCCCTCTGCATCATGTACATTTTGTAGCAAGGTAGCAAAAAGTACTCAGCTTGATTCAGACCTTGGTTTGGCCACTTACCCACAAGACTGGAGCAAATCACATGGCTTGTGTGGGGCGGGTTGCCTCCCCTCACCCCGGCCAAACCTGCCCGGTGGCGGGTATAAAACCGTGAGACACATGAAAACGTTCTGTAGGCTGTGACGCCTACAGCGGTAGGTGCGAAGTGGCCGAGGAGGCGTGATGGGCGGTTACTTAAGATAAAAACATACAAAGTCAAAAAGTCATCAGAAAAATGAAACATAAAAAGAAGGTAGCAAAGGACTCTCTCTCTTTCATTCTTGGACGAAGAACTACTTCTTTTCTCAAGGAAAATACTCTGTAGGGGGACCCCCCCCCCCGCTTCCCGTACCCAATCCACCAAGAAAAAAAAAAAGAGAGAAGAAAGTCCAGGAGTAAGAGGGAACATCCTGGTATATTCTGAAAGTTGACTCTGGGAAGAGAGGAAAATCTGAGCAAACAAAAGCTGTCACTCACTGGCAATTTGCTTCCTCTGGGGAGTAATCACCGGGAAGAAAAAGTAAAGATCTGAACGTTGCCTGGAGCCAGGGCAGAGCCCATGGTTGTGGCTGGTAGAACAGGAGCCTCTGGACGGAGACTTCCTGCCCGTTCTTTGAGTTTTTAGCAGCTCCGAGGGGTCGTGCTTTTGGTTAAGAGTCTGCCTGCTGCCCCCTGAGTGGGCAGTGTCTCCCGTTCCTCGGCATCCGCGCATCTCATGAACGGGCATGTACGGTGGAGCCAAGCCTCGCCGCAGACATCTGAAAACCCACCCGCCCCGCCCTTAGCCTGTCTCCCACACTCATGCCTCTCTCCCCCTTCCCCTGTCCCGACTTCCCCTCCCTTCCCACATCCATCCGCCTTGCCTGTCAATTTCCACCAGAAGTCAGAGGCCCCCCTCCACCAAAGCTGGCAAACTGGGGCTCCAGCCTTCTAGAAACCTGTTTGTGTGCAAACAGACCACGGCCTCCCCCCACCCCCCTCAACACACCATCACGACTTTCCAAGATGATGATTGAGTTTTTCCCCTGTTCTGCTTGATATTTCTGCCAAAGCAAGAAAAATCCTCGTTGAAGTCTAGCAGGAAATCCAATAAAAATTCTTCAAAAGATGGGCTTGACATTGAAAAACAGCAAAATTATAAAATAGGCCTTAGAAAAGAGAGCGGAGAGTTATTATATCTGGCACCAAGCAAAAGCCCCGAGACCCCGTCCAAATGAGCCATCACAGACTGAAAGTGTTTAGCTTCCCGTTGATTAAATATGGAGAAGGACCCAGGGCTGCCAAGCCTCGGGGATCCAAAGTTTGTTTTCAGTCAGAATGTGTTTTCAGTCAATGGAAAAAATGGTCGGCCTGCGCCGGGCTGTGTAACCGAGAAGCCCTGGGTTTGGGCTGAAAAATGGCTGTGAAGCAGAAAACCATGAGGGTTGTTAATCATCCTTCCCAGGTCCCTGTAATTTAAGTCAGCGACTCATTCCGCTTGGAGAGCTCCCCCCACCTCCTTCCTTTCTTCTCTCAGTTCATTTCGCTCCAGGGGGAATAGATGGGTCCTTCCGATGCTCTTCCTTTGTTGAAACGCGTCACCCCCAAGACACCCCCCTCCCCCATCACGTCCCCGACACCCACCCGCCACTCTGAACACCCAGGGGTGTAAGAGCAGAGGGAGGAGACACATCCATGAGGATGGGGTTCTTTGGAGGAAGTCTCTTTGTCCCAGGAGCTTCCTGGAAGGGAGGCCTGGAAAAATCTCTTCCTTCCCCACTGCCTTCCCAGGGAAGGCTTGTTTTCAGAGGTGTTTACTGACGTTCTTCAAACAGGGCGGTCTTACTCCAGACTCACACTTTTCTTTTTCTCCTGGGCTCTCGAATGCCCCAGTGCGTATCTTTATAATGAAGAAGTCTGGGGATGTCATTAAAGGTAGCACGAGCGAGGGAGGCTGAGAGACTCCTTTATAATGAGAAGTAGAGGAAGTTGGATGCCATTAAAGGCCCCTAGATCCTGTGGAACTGGAAGTTTGAGGCAAGCCAAACCCCCATTCCGGTCAAATGCAAACACCTGTTCTTGTCTGCTTCAAGTTTTACACCCTGGGAGCAGCCTCAAGGGAGCGGGGATGCTGGTGCATTCATTCCCCACCCTCTTTCTTGTGCTCCCAGGGCCTTCACTGGCTGGTGGCTTTCATCAGCTTCATCTTGCCGATAACTGCTACTCACGGATCCCTGCCTCCTGCATTGAAATCTGTGAAAGACTGCAGGGGATGGGCCCAGCCAGGCACTCACGTGGTCTCCCGTTTGATTCAGAGTGGAGGTGGACTGCGCCGCAGCCCCATCTCGAAGGCCAGGCCGCCTGGGCACCCGAATTCGGTAACAGGAAGTCACTCCAACCAAATATTGTTGGAGGACTAGACAAATAAACTTAAGACAATGAGCAAATAAACGGCTTTAAATGGTGACATGGGAAATACCCAGGGGTTTAGTGGAAATGGATTCTCTTGCGAGGACAGCAGGTCTCGGGCGGCTGTGGAGGACGTGAGCTTGACCAGCAGATCCCCCGAATGACCAAGGGAGCGAACAAGGGCACAGGTCCAGGGGGCGGGGAGGCTGTCCCAGAGAGCAGTGGGGGAGTTCTGGGTTGAGGGGAGAAGGTGAAGTAAAAAGCTGTGGATAAGATGTGGGGGGTGTGTGTGTGTGTGTGTGTGTGTGTGTGTGTGTGTGTGTGTGAGTGAGTGTGACTGTCTTGGGGAGGGAGATCAGGAGGTCATTTTAAGAGGAAGGAGGCGGACAGAAGAGAATCGCAGTTGTTCTCATGCTCAGCTCTCTGCCTTCACATTAATAGAATCCCCCTCCTCCTCCCCATGCCCAGCACTTACCGAGTAATTATTACAGCAGGCTTGCCTTGGGCCAAAAGCCTCATACGTTATCTCAGGCCATCCTTCCAACAGCTCCCTGAGACAAGCCTTATCTTCCATCTTCACAGTAAGGAGTCTGAGATTCGAAGTCTGGGAAGTGGCAGAGTTGGAATTTGAACCCAGGTCTGTCTAGCTTCACGCCCTGAGCCCACAAAGGCAGTCCGCGGCCAGACTGTTGGAGGCAGTGACTCCAGGGCTCAGACTTTTGGAGAGAACCCCGTGGGGTGCACATCAAAGATTCCGCTTCACAAGGGGAAGAAGCCCAGCAGCCCCCTCAGGTGGGGAGGCTGCATCTCAAAAGCCGAGGAGGCAGCAAGACAGGTTGGAAGGGTCAGTGGCAGGTCACTGTCACCATCAATCACCCGCAAGCCCTTTGTCTGTAGGGGTGAGCGGGAGGGGCCGGGGTCGGGCACCACGCAGAGGGGGGGAACCAACAGGATTTAAGGGACGCTGCTGGTGGCAGGAGGTGGGAAGGGGCATTTAGAATTTTAAGGGAAATCTTCATGGTTTGGAGAATACCCTGGTGGGAGAGAATGTCTGTTCCTCAGTCCAGGAACAGCATTCTGATAGTAAGCAAGTTCACCCTGATGCTGAGTTATCACCAAGACTAACCATTTATGTACCTGTCCATCCATTTCTTTCTTTTTTTTTTTTTTTGGTGGGGGCGGTAATTAGGTTTATTTATTTATTTTTAATGGCGGTATTAGGGGTTGAACCCAGGACCTCATGCATGCCAAGCATGCACTCTACCACTGAGCTGCACCCTCCTCTATCCATCCATTTCTGAAAGCTTCCTTGACCCACATCACCACAGTTCTGGAAGTTACCAAGAAGCACGCTATTGTACTTGCATTCAGAGAAACTTACAGCTGGGAAAAATATGTACGTGAAACATGATATATAGTATTATGTAATTATACATAGTAAATAGATACAGGCAGACCTCGCTTTATTGCACTTTGCAGATGCCGTGTTTTTTTACACAAATTAAAGTTTGTGGTCGCCCTGCGTCGAGCAAAAATATCAGTGCCGTTTTTCTGTCAGCATTGGCTCATTTCATGTCTCTGTGGCACATCTGGGTCACTCTCGCAACGTTTCAAACTTTTTTCATTATTGTTAATTATGTTTGTCACGGTGACCTGTGATCAGTAATCTTTGATGTCCCCGCTATGACTCCCTGAAGGCTCAGAGGACGGGTAGCAATTTTTTAGCAATGAAGTACCTTTTGATGAAGTTATGAGCATTTTTGTTTTTAGACATAAGGCTATTGCACACTTAATAGACTACAGGATAGTGTAAACATATATGCATTGAGAAACCAGAAAAATTTGTGTGGCTCGTTGTATTGTGATACTCGCTTTATCGCAGTGTCTGGAATGGAACCGGCAGCATCTCTGTACATGCGTACCATGTGGCAGGCACTGTTTTAAACGTGTGCACGTGCTAGAGGGAATTCTCACAGTGGCTAGCTGAGGTTGGTTTTCCCAGTGTCCGCACTTCTCATATGAAGAGACCGAGGCACAGGCGGCCAGTGAGTAGCAGGGTCAGGATTCAACCCCAGGCTGCCAGGGTCGGTGTGCAGCTCCCAGCTGGAGCCGTCCACTGTCCTCGGTGTGTGCAGAAGACAGGGGGCGGTGATGCCTTCAAGAGCAAGACGAGGATCGGAGTGAGCAGGAGTGACTCAGACACATGGCTGGTGGGCGGTCATGGAGTGAGGGCAGGGCCCTGCGGACGGGAGGCTCGGGGAGGTGGTGGACTCGGGGTGGGGCCTTCAGGAGAAGAGGCTGGGGCAGCCACCATCCTGGGATTTGCTGCAGAAGGGGGTGAATTGATTCAAGAGCAGGGTGGCCATCAAGGGGCCGGTAAGAGGATAGGCTGTGGGGAGGTGGTCTTGAAGGCCAGGCAAAGACTTTTGTCTGTTCCTTCTGGGGAGGTGGCCTTCCCTGGGGAGTTTGGGATCTGGAGCTGGCCTGGCATGAAGGGCAAGATACTGGGAGACCTGAATTCCAGGCCTGGCCCTGCCTTAAGGAGTCTGACTCCAGGTCACTCAGATGGTCATCTGGCTGCATTCCAGCCATCTCATTTTTTAAATAAAGGCTTAAGCAAGAGGAATCCCTCTGGCTGTAAAGTCTGGTAAAACCAAAAGAATCTAGCAGGGCTTTTGAGGAGGATGAGGGGCGGGATTGGAAGACACTGGAGGCAGTTGAAAACTTGAAATTGGGGAATGCAGAACGAAGAGGGGTCTTAGAGAATCCCTCTCCCCAACCCTGGCCCTGTGTGACAAGTGGGGAAACCGAGGCACAGGAAGGGAAACGGTTCTCTCAAGCCACGCAGCTCATTACTGTCGAGCAGAGGAGGCGGTCCAGCCTCTGACCCTTAGTCTGCTCTCCGGCCTGTGCCTGCTCATTCCTACACCTGCGTTGGGATTCCTTCTAACAAACACATCCTCCAGGTGGGAGCTGGGGTGGGGGTGGGGCGGCTTGGCTTGGAGCAGGGGTGGAGGGGGCTGTCCCCTTCATTCATAGCCCGTTTGATCAGCACCGGCTGGGTGACCATCCCCAAGATGGCCCAGCTCAACGGAGCTCCTGACTGCTCGTTCCAGTCTGAGCCAGGCCCTGACTCTCTGGGAGAAACTTACACGATCATCTGTCAGCTGGTCGTGCAGGCTGTGAGCTGAGGTCACAGTGTCACGAGAGCCCCAGGCAGGGGAATTTGAAGTGGCCAGTGTGGAGGCACTAGCTCTGCCGCCTCCTCCCCTCCCCCCCACCAGGCCTTTCTTTGGCTTCTCTGGGTCCAGAGCCCTGTTCCTTGCCCTGGGGGCTGCTGCAAGGCTGGGGGCAGGCGGTGAGGCTGTGCAGGGCTGCGCTGAGCCTCTGACACTTGAGTGAACCTCCCTCCCAAGTTCTTATTAGCGCTCCATGTCAAAGGAGGCTGGTAAAAGTTAACAGGCCTCCCTGCCTCCAGCAGATCAGAGAGACTGCTGGGGTCAGGGAGAGGGCACTGAAACCTGCGTGGTGGCCATAGCTGGGGCTGACCCTGGTCTACAGGCCTGTCCCACCCCCTCCCCTAAATCCAGGACCCAGGGCTCCGTCTTAGGTGGCTGACCTAAGCCATTGTCTCCAGGCCCCTTGGAAGGTGTCCTGGGCCTTTCTTACAAAGGCCCACCCCCCCAACACTTTGGCCTTACACCTCCTGTACCCCTGGGCTCGTGTGTGCTTGGGGAGAGATGGTAGGGGGCATCAGGGAGGAGCAGGAGGGTCTGTGGATGATCTGCCAGACTGATCTGGGCCTGGGCTAGGCCTGGTCAGGTGTGACCCTGGTCCCTGACCCCTAGTGGCCTGGAGAGGGAGGAGGTGTGGGTCGTGGGGGTGGGAGGAGGCTGTTGGCTAACATTTACCAGGACCTTTGAAGATGTAAACGCTTCCCCAGGCCCTGCTGGGATTGATGGGGTCAGAGTTCACAGGCATGGTCGCCTGCTTCTCCAAGTGGGCTGGAAATCCTGCAGACAGATGGGTTAGGGTCCCGAGGGGTGGGACTATCCCCAGGGCGTTTGCTTTTTCTGGGGGTGTCCTGGATCAGGCCCTCGGGAGGGGCTGATGAGAGCTGTCTTTTTCAAATGCTCGCCTTTCTCCGGGGTATGTTTTCCAGGGTGTATTTGGTGCCACTGAAATCAGTCACTGGAAGACCTGGGAGAGAGAGCCTTCATGTCTTGCCTCTTCCCGTCCTTTTTACTCTGCAAACACTAGATTGCTTGAGGTTCCCTACTCGCACCGGGCTCTTTCACACCTGGTATCCGCCCCCCGCCCCCGTGCTAGCTGCTCTGCAGGCATTCCCTTCCCCACCTTCCTTCTCAGCATGGCTAGTTCCTATTCACCACTCTCTATTGCCTCCTTCTGGGAGCCTTCTTGGAATGGAATCTGCCCCTCTGCTTGGTGCTCCGGTTACATTCAACGATTCATTCAATTAGCTAATATTTACATGGTATGTACCAGGTCCTGTTCTATTGGGAATGCACCAGTACATAAAACAGATGAAAATCCTTCCCGCGGGAAACTTCAGTTTGAGAGCGAAAATGACATTACCCTATTTTAAATACTTTCCATGTACTAACAGATTTAATCCTCAGAGCATCCTTACGAGTTAGGTCAGTTATTATCCACATTTCACAAATGAGGTTACATAGCTGATAAGGGGCACATTTAGTTTAATTTAATTGAATCCTTGCAAAAGCCCTATGGGATAGATGAGATTTTCTTCATTTTACAGATGAGGAAACCACGACTGAGCAGGCTTAAGTGCTTGGTCCAAGGTCAGCTAGCTGGTATGTAGAATCCCAAGCAGGATGCGTCTAAACCTACATAGAACCGCATTGCCACCCTCTAATAACAGGACTCCGTGTTTCTGGACTGAAGCCGTTTCTCTATCTAAACGATCTGCTCGTCTCGTCCATCCTCCTGGGAGCTCCCCAAGGCAGCAGCCTTGGCTTATCATCTGTATCCTTTGAACTTGCATTGTGTTGGGCACTTAATTGGCATCTAACAAATGCTTGTCTGTGGCTTGACTGACAGCTGTATGTGGGTGGAGATAAGAACAGTGCAGCTAATACTTACTGTGCACGCTCCGTGCTGGGCTGTGCATTGGTCTTTGCGAAGCTCAAGTTCTTCTATTCCTTACAGCAGTTCTAGGAGCTCCTTGGAGGCTGGTGGCTAGGATGTGCTAAAGCTGTGACTCGAGTGACAGGCTTCTCGGACTCCAAACCTCCATGTCCTTTCCTCTATGTCGGAGGAGGCTGATGAAAGGAAAGGTGGCCACTCTGAAGGCATTTGAGCCCAAGCCTCCTGGCTCTCGCGTTTCCGTCCCCACCTGGCTGGGAGGCCTTAGGGACGCGAAGAGGGGTGGGTTGAAAAGCATCTGGGGAATTTGAGGCTTCGGTTCCAAGATGATTCCTACCTGCTGAGATGTTTGAAGTAGCTGAAGAGAGGAACTGGGTACACTGAAGGTGTTCAGTGACGTTTTAGTGATTGTTGTGGCATCGTTCTCTGTTTCAGAAAAACAGTCAGATTCAGACTAAACTGGCAGACACTTTGGGCGATTTGCCTTGGGAGGAGGTGGATTATGGCGGAATAGACTTCAGTCTTCAGGCCTGGAGCAGAAATGGGAGCGTTCTTGCTGTATGCATGTTGGGTTCCTTTGTTCTGACATCTGTTTTTGCCTTTTTTTTTCCTTTCCCAATTAGGAGGGGACAACAGCCTCGAATCTTCTGATTCACCTGCCCCTGGGGCTTAGCAGGCTGGCCAGCTGGGTATACGTCTGGGGATAGGAGGCTGCCAGAGATGGATTCTGGGTCACACAGTCAGGCAGGGGACCAGAGCCCACGTCTCGGAACCCCCAGGTTCTCGCTCTTGCCATCAGGTCTCATTCGGCTCTGGAGCCGCCCTCACCCCCAGTAGATGGGAATGTCGGATTCCCCCATCCTCCCCTTTGATTAATCCCCTATTTTGCTTGACTGAGAGTCAAAATGCAGAACTGCACCCAAACGGACTAAGCTGACTTAAATCACTGGCAGGTAATTTGAGAGATGTTGGCCAGCGCCCACTTTGGGAATTAAGCAAAGCCGGAGCCGCGGAGACAGTGGGAAAGAACCTTGAGGAGCTGGTGAGCAGGCAGCCTCATTTCACCCGGAGACAGGCCCGGCCCCAGCTCAACAACTCAAACTGGATGGTCGGTGTCAACCAGGCGGCGGGTTGACGTTTCTCTCTCAGCTTCTTCTTCCAAAAGGCAGGAGCAATGGGACCTCGGTCCTGGCTCTGACTCACCTGGGGTCAGGGGACCTGCCTGTTGAGTGTGGCCGTGTCCCCGCCAGCCGAGGTCTTATTTTCTGGAACCCACCTGGGAAGGAACCCAGCCGATGATGTCGGCCGAGCTGACTTGTTTGCTAAGCTAACTGAGAGGGGACAAGGGTCTTTCCACACATGGGTGTGGTGTCGCACAAATGAGTGTTTTATGGGCCACGTGCAGAAACTGACTACTTGTGGAAGGCAGCGCCCATCTCCAAAGGGGCCAGTTGCAAGGCAGAAACTTCTAGGTCCTTTCATCATGGTGAGGATTGTTAGCGCTGACTTCAGATAAGCAGAACAAACAAGCCTCGGCCCAAGTGGGAACTGGTTCTGCCCCCCTGTCTGCTTTTCTAAGGCATCAAAGCCAAGTTCCTAAAGCCTGACTGTCTCACGGTCCTTTCGGATGGTTTCATTGTTTTGTTTATTGTGCTTATGACAAGTGCTAACAGACTGCTTTCAAAGTGTGTTGATATTTCGGTTGTTTTTGAATGGCCCTTCTGTTTCTCTGCATCTGGACAGCATTAGAGTCTGGCCCCAGGGAGCCACTGGGTTCCTATAAAATTGTACCAGGTCCCTTTCTGCAGAAAACACCGGCCATGGCAAGATCAGACACCCCATCTGGGCAGGAACAAACACTAAAAGCTAGAGCCGGATCAGGAGACACCATTCAGCAGCCAAGGAAGGCAGGCCTGGGCTGCGAAGGGGCCAACGAGCATTGCCAGCTGGACCGTCGGGGTTCCTTCTGTCCATGGACATATTGTGCTCTTCCCCTGGGAGAATGCTCCCTAACAGAGGGCCTAGCACAGGGCGATGCCATTAAATGGACAGTTTCCCTTTCTGTCTTCTCCAGGTTGCCAGCAGAATGTCCAAATAGAGGGTTCCTGAGTACTGAATGAGGAACAAGAGCTGGAGGAGGAAGAAGAGCCTGCGGTCTGGGAGCACCACAAGAGGCAGGGCAGCCTGCCGGGCAGCTCTGACCCACTTCCTGCTGCAGGTCTCTTGGGGGCTCTTCAGTTTTCATGCCTCTTCCCCTCCTACTTCTCCTGCTCCACCAGGCCCTCCCACATCCTGCACTAGAAGCAGCTTCCTCCAGTGTGAGAGAATCTCGAGATGCAGACCAGGCTCAGAGGAAGTGAGTGACACACACAGTCTCCCTTTCTAAGTTCAGCACAAACTCGAGTTGGTTTCTTCAAGGTCTTCTGTGTTTTCCTCCTTTCAAGCTGGCTGTGAGATTTTCTTTAGCCTGTGTACTTTACCAGCTTGTACCTGGTTCTCTCTTGTTGGGTTTCAGGAGGGGAAGGTCCCTTTCCGACTGGTTTTCAGGTAACTGCATGGCTCTGTTGGAGAAGTGCGTGGAACTCAGAGTCAGAAAGATGAAGATCGAAGGGTGTGACAATGAGCTTTGGTGCCTTGGAGCTGCAGTTAGGGGGATCCAGGCAGGCCAGATGAGGGAAGGCGCTCTATCCGTTGGTTCTTGGACAGAACTGTGGAAGGCTCACAGACCCACATGTGTTCATGCACATGGACTTGTTGGGTGGGGCCAGGGGCTGCACCGGCTCTGATCGGCTGGCGGTGACTGGTCTCTACCCACCAGGCCTCAAAGTTCTTAACTTCTTTACAGCGACAATAGTCCCTCACATTCCCTTCTAGGTACACACTGTCTGGTCAAAAATTCCCATTTAAGCCGCCTCTCCTGCCCTGGATCTTTTTCCTTAAAGTTCTAGCAACCTGAGAATTGTAATATATCCCTGCACTGACTTTGGCCCACCTGGGACACCTGATCAAGCACTCAGGGGCCTCGCTCTGTTTCTCCAGGACAGAACTGCATTGGCCCCTGGCTCTGATGAGACAGAGAGAGGCACTGGGTCCGGGGCCTGGCACATGGTGACAGGCTGAGCTGAATGGCAGGAATGTTCTCTAAGAAGGACACTTCCTGTTTTCTGATGGGGTTTTCTAGATAGGTGAGCTAAAGAAAGGTAGTCTCCTGTCTGACATACTCTGTGTGTGTGTGTGTGTGTGTATGTATGTGTGTGTGTGTGTGTCTGTGTGTGTCTGAGTATTTGTCATATTGAAAAATTTCAAACTATGTAGCAGTTTCTTTCTCACCAGGGTCTCTGCTTGTGTGAAACTTTAATTTTATAGCTTTGGCTGTTAATTCATCACGGGCACCACCATCAATAAATATTTATTGGGCTTTCACTGGGCTCAGCATGTTGAAGTAAGAACTATGTATTTGACTCAAGAGGAGTCAATAGCAGATGGAGGTAGATTTGGGGAGGGGGATGGGGAGAAACAACCATTGCCATCTCTTCCAACCCTGAGATTTGACGACTTTGGAACTGAAGTGATGGAGTCCATTTGACACACATCAGACCGTTAACTGTGAGAGACACGTGGACCATCACGAGGGTGTCACCGTCAGAAAACCCACCCAACACTGGCATCACACATCCTTAAATCTCACGTTTATTTTGGGATTCAGGGCTGCAAAGGTATGAAGTGAATCTTCTTGGCCTTTGCCACAGTGTCTGTAAAAGTAAATATGGTCAACCATTGAACAGCTCTGCGGTTAGGGGCGCCAACCTTCTATGCAGTTGAAAATCTTGAGTACAACTTACAGTTGACCCTCCATGTCCATCGTTCCCCCTTATCTATGGAGTCAACCAACCACAGGTCACGTAGCTCTGTAGTATTTACTGTTGAAAAAAACAGACATAGAAGTGGACCCGTGCAGATCAAATCCCTGTTGTTCAAGGTTCCACTGTATTTGCTGATTGAGTGACAGTTGTGATTTGACTTTGGAATTGAAAGGGTGCATAGACCTTGGGGAATCATTGGAACCTGCTGATGCTTTGGCAGGGGAGGACTAAGTTTCCTTTATTGTAGGTGTACCTGGCCCAGCCTTGGGGGGCCCCCTTGGTGGGAATCCCAGAGTGGCGTGAGCTGGGAGGAAGGCAGCTGGAGGGAGGGCTGCGTGCCTCGTGGGGAGCCCAAGTTAATCAGACCAGAAACAGCTTGCCTGCCATGGCAGTGACTCAGGCCTCCTGGGGGCATTTCTTCAGCATTATGAAGATGAACATGGCTCTGAGAATTCCCTTTGGACCTGGGCTTCCTGCTAATTGCCTCCATCTTTATGGGAAAATGGGCAGACCACAGTGGGAGGCTCTGGAGCGGAGTCTGTGGGTGTGAGAGTGGCCCTGGCTCTAGTGGGAGTAGCGAAAAGGTAGATCTGAGCCCTAAGGTGTCAAGACACTCCTGTTGTGAGGTGGGCAGTCTATTATTATTATTACCACTTCTGTTTCTGAGCCCAAGCTCTTACTGCTCATCGCACAACAGGCCAATAAATCAAGAGATGAGTTGTTGGGGCAAGGAATAGTGACTTTATTTGGAAAGCCAGCAGACTGAGAAGACGGTAGACTGGTGTCCCCAAGAACCATCTCACCTGACTAGAATTCAGACTTCTTTTATACTAAAAGGGGAGGGGGTGTGGCTGGTTGTTACAAACTTTTTGGTGCCAGAATCCTTTGTTCTTTCAGCTTTCCAAGTAGGTCTGGTGACAATGTTCCTGTAAACCTCCAACGAGACAAAAGTTATTCTCTGTTCTGCAACTTGTTATCTTTATATGAATGGAAAAGTGTTACACCTTTAAAGATCAGAGCCTGGAAAATGGGCTCTCCTGTGTACCTCAGGCTACAGACAATATTCTTTTACAGAAGGTGCAGAACCAGCATGACTAAGCAGAGGCAGCAGAGCACAGGGTCAGAGCTAAAGGAACAGATCCAATATGGAGTCAGGCTTGTTTCTTCTCTGTTACGTCACTGTTCACTTTGTATGAAAGAGAAGCTGAAACAGAAACCAGGAGTGGTTGTGTGCTCAAGGTAACACTATCAGAACAGGATCCTTAGAGTCCAGATAAACAGGAGAAGTGGAATCCAGTTAGGCTGCCAGTTCAGATTCTCCACTGCTGTCGGGGGCAGGGCAGGCCGTCAAGCAGAGCTGAGCCTCCCTTTTATAAAAGACAATGTTCGGTGTCTTACAAGCTGCTTTTCCCCTGAGGTTAAATTGGTGGTATTAGGGCTTAAAGAGGGCTGATCAGGGAAGCAAGCAATTAGGGAGTGACGCCTGGTTCCACATTTACTGCTAGTTTAACTGTGTGGAGTTACCTCTCCAAGCCTCAGTTTCCTGATCTATAAAGTGAAGATAATAATGGTACCTATTTCATAGGTTTGTTGGGGGCAGCAAATGAAATAACACATATGAGAAGATTTGCATTGTGCCTGAAACGCAGGTTAGTGATTCATAACTGAGAGGACATTATAGGGAGGCAGTCTGAGTGGTTCAGAATGCAGGCTTGGAGCCTGACTCCCTGAGCCCAGAGAGGTTAAGTGACTTCCCAGGTCACACAGCTGGTAAGGTCAGTCACAGTGAATTCTCTAGTTTAGTACTCTTTCCAGACTTTTCCAAGCTGGACTCTTGGATCAAGGGATGGGGATGGGGCTCTCTGGGCACCAGCACTGGTCAGAGGAGTAGCCTCTCTTGGAGGTTGGTGCAATGTGACTTCCCGGTCTCCCAGGAGAGCCATTGGCTGAGGGGCAAAGCCCTGGAGGGAGTCCCAGGGATGGCTCCTTGCCTCCCTCTCCAGCCGGCTTGGGGTGAGCCTGAGCAGCTTCCCGTGGAGGCGGCTGCCTCAGGCCGGCGGAGCGGAAGCGGCAGGGCCTGGGCAGGGCGGGGGTGCCCCCGGTGCCCTGGGGATCTTGGCGTGGCTTTCTGTCAAGCCTCCGTTGGTGCCTGGTTCCTCCATAAAGCCATTATGTGCTGGGAGAATTAATCATGCCGTTAGGTAAGCATAATGGCACTTTTATGGCAGCTTTGAAGCTAATCTGTCACTAATGCCGGCTGGATTATCATGATTTCTTGCAGTTGTGATTCATTAACTCGAGCCCTCATCGTAATTCTATTAAACATCTTCCATCGCTGTTTGCCCCAACAAGTCCCCACTCTCTGTTCTATTGTGCTGTTGCGCCACTGGCCACCTGTGTGGTCTCCAAAGAGGGGCCCCGAGGAGATGGACAGGTCCCTCGGCCAGTTAGAAACCGCCCGACCGGCGCGTCTATCCCTGGCCTCAGCCCAGGGCACGTCTCCTCCCCATCCAGCTGGACTTTTCAGTCCACGTTCGCTTTCCTCCCCGAGGAGGCCCCAGTGCCTTTCCTGAAACGCCAGTCACTGCCTTCAAGAGGCCAGACCTCACAGAGGTGGAAGTGGGGCAGGAAAAACTGATGAGTTTGGAGTGAGCCAGGCACCTCACCAGGCACAGGTGACTCAGACCAGCTAGTCTACCTGTGACTCAAGAAATCTGGTCACCCCCGCCCCCTCCCTTCTGGCTGAAAGCTATGGAAACTCATGGGAGCGGAGGCAGGCGGTGGGGACAGGAGGCTGTGGTGGCTCCCAACGACGACTGGGCCTGCCAGCATTAATAAAATTCCTCCGTGAGGTTTTTCAGAAAGCAATGGTTCTCTGAGGCTGGCTGTTCTCTGCAAAAGGTCAGCTTTGGGGCACGGCTTGAGTGATGGGCTGTGAGCAGGCGAGAAAAAGAAGGCTGGGGAAAGAGGGGCCGCTGGGGGTGGGCTGGGAGGAAGCTGGGAAGGGCGGGAGCGCCAGCTGGGTCCTGGTGCCAGCGTCTCGCCCCTGTTCTGCACCATCGATCAAGGCCGGCACTGATATCTGGACAATTTGTAATGCCCCCATCCCCCCTCCGAGCTGCCCAAGTGGGCAAGCCGTGACCCCTCTCACCCTCATTCAGGCCTCTGCTGCCGCCTGAGTGATGGATGGATTCTCCTCCCCCGGGAGTGGCCTCATCACAGCTGGGGAAACACGGGCAGGTAGAGGGGTCAGGCCCGGGGCAGCCACAGCCACAGTGACCCAGTCACTGAGGCCAGGGGACCCTGTGTTCCCAGCGGCAGCTGGTGATGCCACGGCTAGAGAAACAGAATCGAGACAGGAGGCAAGAAGAACATTCCAGCTCTCTATGGAGGAAAAGGGAAAAAAACAGCCCAAACCGAAAAACCTCTCTGCATCCTGAGGTCTTCCAAGAGTTCTAAAAATCTCCGACGTGGTGTGATGTCTTCCGCGCACAGCGGCATCACTGCCTGCTCCATCCATCTGTGTTTTCTCACGCCTGTGCGCTTTAAGAACCACTGAAATGGAAAACAAGTTAAAAAATACATAGATGTATCTATAGTGAGACAGAGAAAGAGAGGACAGTACTCTGCAGCCTGGATTCGCTTTTTTTCTTCTTTTTTTGTCAGTGTTTGTTGTAGGAAAAAGTGTATCAAAACAAACCTCAGACAACTGGAGTGCATATTTTCGACACATCCGCTGGGGAGAAGTCAGGATCCAAAGCTTCCATCCTTCTCCCTTCTGGGCAGAGCGGGTAGAGGAGAGAGGCTCGCTGCCCGTGTTCCAGCTCCTAGGTGGTTCTCCCTGTTCCTGGGTCAGGGCTGAGATGGTTCTTCCGGTTGGCGGTGGGGCGGCGGGGCGGCTCGCATACTGGACTGTGGTGTGGACGGACCAGCTGGCCCCACGATGCACGGCTGCACTGAGAAGCTCCCTCCGAGGGCTTGGAGGTCTTCTGAAAGCAGGAAGTGAAGAGTCGCCCAGACACGGAGTGTGAGTGTGTGTGTGTGCGTGTGTGCGTGTGTGTGTGTGTGTCTCTGTATGTATGTGTATATATGTATGCGTGTCTCTGTATGCACGTGTATGTGTTTGCTTCTGTGTATGTGTCTGTATGTCTGTGTGTCTGTGAGTCTGTGTGTGTGTGTGTGTGTGGTGCTGGCGAGGCCTGTGTCTGCTGCAAGGAGGGTCAGGAAATAATTCAGTTCTGCATGTGTGAACTCATCCTTGGCCTTGAGGGCCGGGGAAACTGTTCTCCAACCCCCCCAGCAGCCTGGCCCAGGCACCCCCAACAACCTCCTCTTGGAACTTGCAGGGGCCGAGCAGGAGGGTCCAGGAGAGTGTCCAGGCAAGGGAGTCTGGGGACTGTGGGTTCTTGAAGGAAATGGACTGAGAAGACAGAGCAGCTGGGGTGTCGGGGAGATGGGGGGCTGGGGTAGCAAGAGAGAGACAGGGAAACGGAGGGAGAGGGAAGCTGAGGGGCTGGTGGGAGGAGGGGGAAGGGAGAGGAAATAGGCACTGAGAGAAAGACCCAGGAGGGAGATGGTCACGGGGCAGGAGTCGGTAGGGAGAGGGAGGGAGAGGAAACTTAATGAGGGCAACTTGAAGGCCAGCTTTAACCAACAGCTGGCGGGGGGCCGGTTTTG
Organism: Camelus bactrianus; assembly: GCF_048773025.1. NCBI lineage: Eukaryota > Metazoa > Chordata > Mammalia > Artiodactyla > Camelidae > Camelus > Camelus bactrianus. The sequence goes on along the minus strand of NC_133564.1, from coordinate 29,335,533 downwards.
ATCTCCTTGTGAGTCAGGAGTTTGATTAATCGTGGCCGGTGGAGGAGGATGGACACCTGGTCCTGCAGCCCAGCTCTTTGATCTCCGAGGCTTCTCAGGGCCTGTAGGAGGGGAGTTGTGGGAGTGAGCACCTCCCAGGGCCCTGGTCGGCCTCTCTGGGGGCTCCTGGGGAAGGGAGGGCAGCCCTGGGAGAGGGGCTGAGACATGGAGGGAGGAGGTGGGGGGAGAAATACAAAGGGGCAGGCGGGGCCTGGGGTGGTGTGGCCTTGAGGAAGGTGAGATGGAGGAGGCCTTTGAAGGGGACGGTCCTCCATAACCTCGGTGAGGGGGTTGAGTCGGTGGTAAGGGCTCGCCCCAACTTCTTTCTCTGCAAGGGGAGAGCTGAACTTAGGGAGAGCCAGGCAGAGGAGAGAGCCATTTGCACAAAACGGCGTGCTGTTGCTTGCGGCTGCAGGGCGGGCTAGTTTAACTGAGCTCTTCTTGGGGTGGAAAGAGAAGGGAGGGGTCGGGCTCCCTGGAATGGCAACACTTTTTGCATGTTGGATGGAAACGGATTTGAGAAAAGAAAGCGACATATTGCCAAAAAAAAAAAAACACCTCTCAAGAAGAAGGAAAAAAGGAACTAAAACCCTAATGCCCTTAAAAAAGAAAATCAGAAAAAAAAAAGTAATATATTATGCCTTTGGACTAAATCCATTGGTGTTCTGCCAATTTCAAATAATAGTATAACTCGATTAAGAAACTTTACAGGATTTAAAGTCGTTGGCTTTCCTGACTCCTCTCAGCGACTTCTCCGTAAGTCACTGTCTACACCCGGCTAATTTGTTCCCAGTTTCCTTAATCTTCTGCAAGTTAGTGGTGACGTTTATGACTTGGCCGCCATATTTGAAGTGTTCACGATTTCTTTTGCTCACGACTTCCGCCCAGAATTTTGGGGTGACTGGGTACATTACCCTGAATCTGTCCTACAGTTGAAGTGTACACTCTGTGTGTGTGTGTGTGTGTGTGTACCCATGTATAAACTTTTCCAGTTTTGCCTGCCCCTGCTGTCCTGCTGGGCGGCAAAATCCTGCTCATTGTTACCTCAAGTCTCAAAGAGGGACCCCCCGGGTACCACAAACATGGCTTCCTAGAGTTCAGCAGATGCACGGACATGGACAGTCAGGACCCCAGAGCTCTGGTGACCAGCAGCAAAGGGAATTCCAGAAGTGAAGGAGGACAGGTTGTCTGGTGGGATCAGAGTTTTGATGGAATGGCACTCTTGTGCTTTGGAAGGCAGCCGGGGTGGGGACACGGGGCAGGACCCTGGGCCCTGCTTTGTATCCGAAGGCCCAGCTCCCTGATGCGGTCCCGGGGCTGAGTGACCTTGGGCCTGCTCCGCCATATGCCTGGAGCTTGTTTTCTCATGTATAAAACAGGGTGAGGGAAACTACTTGCCTCGCAGGCTTGTTGTGAGGCTTAAAAACATTAGTATATGTGAGCGCTCCCTGGAAATGAGGGTGCCTTCCATGAACAGCCGGCATTGGAATTGCTGCTTCTATTACAGAAACCTGGGTCTCTTTAAACACTCCTGTTGACAGCAGGGATGTTTTAATTTCAAACAGGGTTGGTTCGTGGAGGGCATTAGAAAATGAGATCCCATGTTACCTGTTCCCCCCGGGGCACCTGCTCGCCTATAATTATTATTTACTAACAAGCAACGTTTTGTTCGGAAAGGTCCCATTAAATCCGGCTGAAGTACCTTCACCCGGCTGGCCTGACTTATCTGGATGCGAAGAGGCAGGAGCTGCTGGGAGCTCCCTCTGGGTTGGGGGGCCGTTCTCGGTCTGTGGGCTGTTGCACCTGCCCCTCCAGGGAGGGCACGGCCGTGTGACCTGTGGGTCTCTGCTGTGTGGTGGCCGCACTTTCCAAACTGCTCCTCCCACTGCAGCCTGAGTGGCTTGTTTGGGAGAGGAGTGGTGCGTTCCTTGGGCCTGCCTGTCTCTGGTTCTCAGATGCGAGAATATCACCACCGTGGACAGGATGGTTGCGTGGAGCTTGGAGCTCAGGCTCTGGTTCAAAAGCCGGCTCTGATGTGAGACCAGTGGGACATAGGACGTGATCACTCTTGTGGACCAGTGGTCTCCCTCTGGCTGTACGTTGAAGTTACTAGGGAATAGTTAAAATTCCAAAGCCTGGGCCTCACCTCTAGTTATTCTGATTGACTTGGTCTAGAGTTAAACAGTAGTATCAAAATCCATTCGGTTCTAATGGGTAACCAGGGTTAAGAAATACCAGTGATTCTCAGATTTAATGTTCACACAGATCATCTGGGGAACCTTATTAAAGTGCGGATTCTGAGTCCATCTGTGTGGGACAGCAGAACTTGTGCCTTGTTAATAAGCAGACCAGTGCTGTGCACAGACCACACCTTGGGTAGCAAGACTCTACCCTTCCCTAATCCTTACAGCTCAGTGCAGCTGGCCATGGCCAGGGACGGCCGACCTGGGAAGCAGGTGGAGGTGAACAGAGGAGAGAGGCTGCTCTGGAGACTTGCTTGAGGGTGTTCCAAACATGGAATCTGCAGCCCTCCCCAACACACACACACACACACACACACCCCTTTTTTCACTGTCTTTCCAGGTTTCCTAGTTTATTCTTTAAAGACATCCAAATGAACGAAAACATTTGCCACAGAACATTAACGGCCGAGGCCATGATCTAAATACCTGTTTGTAATACTCAACCAGAAAGTAATCCCTAACCTGGACTTGTGAATAGTCAGTCCCAAGACCCTCACGTGGTCAAATGAAATCCTCAGCGAGAACAGCAAACCCTAGTGAGACTGCAAGCAAATAGTGACCAATACCTGCTCATCCAGGACAGGGAGACAGACCTGATTATGGAGTAAAGGCTTGTGAGTAATGGGAGAGGGTCTTCGAGACACACTCAGCCTAGAAGTTCCCCTCTGAATGACAGGCATCAACTGCTGCCTTTCCCAGCACACTGACAGGTGTTTGGGGTGTCTGGGGGCGGGCACTTTTGCAGAGGACTTGACAGAGTGGGTTTTCCATGGGGTAGTATTGTGCTCACACATTCTGTGGTTTTATGGAATAATAAATGGGAAAAGGACTAACCAGAGTGCACAGTTGGTGAGGACTCTCCACGAAAGGGTGAACTTTGAACGAGTGTGAGTTCTCTGTTGTTAGACTGTAGGCTCAGACCCAGGAAGGGATGAATGTGACCTGCAAAGTCGCGGGTCTGGGGGCATCTCCCTGGGTGGCGTGGATCATCTTAATCAGCAGAGGGTGAGCACTTAGGATCTCCATGGAAGAAGAAAGGCCTGACCTGACCCGTGCTGGATGATTTCACTAGTCACTCAAGGAAAAGAATGTTGCCATACAGCTGAGGGATGGGCGTGGACACCAGAACCACACGGTAGCCATGCCTGTGCCCTTGGTTAGACTGTTGAACTGGGCTTCGGCTAACTATTCAGCAGAGTATAGAGTGTCTCTAGTTGAACTTAGGGTCTCCTCTCTCTGTCCCCATTTATTGTCTTTCTAAAGCCAGGTGTCATTGGAGACCCATGTCAAGACAAGATGAACCCAGCTGCCAATCACTGCTGAGATCCCGGCATATTCGGCAGTCCAGGAAGGAGCCCCCTTTCCTGAAAGATCCCTGCATGTGGCTATTCTTGCCTCGAGGAGCCACCCATTCCTCCAAATCCAAAGGATGAGCCCCATACAAGCTTCAGTGGGTCTGTCCAAGCACGTCAGCCTCCAGGAAGCCCAGGGCCGCTTTGCGTCAGAAATTGACATGTGCCATTCCAGAAATCTTATTTTCTGGCTCCTTTCCCCTCCAGCAGTCCCCCTCCTCTGCCACCTCCTCTTTCACTCCTCTGGAATCCCGGTCCCAGATGTGACTTTCTGTGTTTCCTTTGGCTGGGAATGTGCCGTTTTCCCATAATCCAGTCGGGTTGCCTGTTAGAGAAACCGAAAAAACTTCAACTTTCTGGGAAGACATCTAATTAAATTCCCAAAGAGGGATAAGGAAAGCCCCGTCTGAAACAGACGGAGAGAACTTCCTACTACATAATCATCCCAGCAGAGAAAGTGCCCTGGATAAGCCTGGTGCACCAGTAACGTGGTGTTCTGTTTCTTAATGTCCTCTGCAAAGAAGCTGGCCCGAGGTTTAAAATAGCCCTCTGGTAAAAGCAACTATTTAAAGAATATTGGGGTCTGAGAAATGCAAAACAAAGTGTTGTTGATTAAAAACACATGGTTTGTTCTCGAGACGCGAGTAGCCAGCAAAATCAAATGTGACAGTGTTTTGGCTTTTTCTATCCCACAAGACATGATGGTGATTTATTAGAGTGATGTCAGCTGTGGTTAAAAAAAAAAGTTTGCTGTGTTGTCTTAATAAAAAGAGGCTTTACCTTGGAGCTGTCAAACTCCCTCCTTCCTCTGGCTTAAGGCAGTGGCTGCTCAGCCCTTGGCCCTCCTACAGGTCGGGGGGAGCTTCTCAAGGGGCAAACTTCTGCCTTGAGGGAGTTCACAAGGCCAGAGCGCACCGAGTTCTTCTTGGTGGAGACCCAGGATGGCCTGTGAGGGGGGCTGCAGCCCTGCTGTTGGGTTGTTCAGCTTTGGAGAGTGGAGACGTGGACCCAGCTTGGAGTGGGAGTGTGGCGTGACCTGGTTGGGTGGTGGGGCCCGGCTGGAAGGGACAGATGCTGGCCCACGCCCTTCCCCAGGTGACAGTGATTTAGGCCTCTGTCATCAGCGGGGTGGATGAACTTCCAGGAGAGAACGAGAAGTTGGATTGTTGGATGAATATGAGGAGAATTTCTTCGTTGAAGCTCTTTGGTTTTGAAAGGAAGGGAAACCCCTCAGACAAATTCAAGTACACAGGATTTATTGAAGGGACACAGCAGTCCATCACCCAGACAGCGAAGACATCTCCCAGGCAGGCCGTCTCGGGGGTGTGGGGTGGCGGGTGGGAGCAGCCCCCTCCACCTCCCGTGGAGCCGTGTGGTCTCTGAGCTGCTTCTGCTCCTGCTCCTTCCTCTTGTCAGGGTTTCTTTGGGGAGAATCTTTGTTTTGTTTTTTCAGGTGTACAGCAAAGTGATTCAGTTATACATACATATATCTGTGTATCTATTTTTAATTATAGGTTATTATAAGATATTGTATGTAGTTCCCTGTGCTGTACAGTAGGTCCTTGTTTATCTATTTTGTATATAGTAGTGTGTACCTGCTGATCCCAAACTCCTGATTTATCCCTCTTCCCCCTTTTTCCCTTTGGTAACCGTACATTTGTTTTCTATGTCTGTGGGTCAATGTCTGGTTTGTAAATATGTTCCTTTGTATCATTTTTTTAGATTCCACATATAAGTGATGTCCTATGACATTTGTCTTCTCTGTCTGACTGACTTCACTTAGTATGATAATCTCTAGGTTCATCCATGCTGCTGCAAATGGCATTATTTTATTCTTTTTTATGGCTGAGTAATATTCCTGCGTGTGTGTGTGTGTGTGTGTGTGTGTGTGTGTGTGTGTACGTACGTGTACGTACCCCCTTTTCTTTATCCAGTCACCTGTTGATGGACATTTAGGTTGCTTCTATGTCTTGGCTATTGCAAATAGTGCTGCTCTGAACATTGGGGTGCATATATCTTTTTGAATTAGAGTTTTCTTTTGATATATGCCTAGGAGTAGGATTGCTGGATCATAGGGTAAGCCTAATTTTAGTCTTTTAAGGAACCTCCATACTGTTCTCCATAATGGCTGCACCATTTTATATTCCCACCAACAGTGAAGGAAGGTTCCAGAGAGTCTTTGCTTTGACGTCTTCTGATGGCTTTGGCTTTTAGCAGCTGTGCTACATGACCACAGTTTTGTTCAAGCATCATCATTTTTCTCCACTAAGTCTCATCGTCTTGATCCCAAATTCCCAAGAGAGAAAATCCAGTTAGCGTAACTCGAGTCCCATGTGTGTCTCTGGTCCAGTTGGCAGTAGCTGGGGTAATTGTCAGCTTTTGGCGGGGAGCCCCCTCTGAGAGGGTGTGGCCGGGAGGCGATGCTACGGGGTCGGCTGCAGAAGGGAGCCGTGCACATTACTGGGAGAGGAGAAGGAAGCTATCACAGGCCTGTGTTTTTGTCCTAAGGATCTGGACCTTTCTGAGAGTGAGAATATGATACCGCTCTTATGGATGCCTCTCCCTCTTTATTCTGCAAGAAGGGTAAGCATCCCACTGGGAAGATGAGACCCCCAGCAGACACCTCTAATTCTCTCCTGGAGACATGCCCAGGAAGTGAGAAGTCATTATTATTTTTTCAATGAATGTATGGATTTTTCTTCTAACTCCAGAAGAAGCACATCAGTGATGGCAGAAAATGCGGAAAATGGAAACGCACCGAAATAGGAGTAAAAAGCAGCCGAGATCCGAGATAACTGCCGTGAACATATTGGTGCGTTTCCTTCTATTCTTTTTTCTGTAAGTAGTAGCCTGAGGCTCCGTGAACAGTCTGGGCTGAAGAGCTATCTTTTGACTCTAATTATGTGTCTTCAGACTCTCAGACTTTAGGATTGCGTTAAATTTATTCTCATAATTTTCCCTGAGCATGCAGGGTTGTTTTCCCCTTGCTCTTTTACCTTCTCCTGGAGGTGGCAGCTCAAACAGAATCAGTGTGGACTAGTCCTCCTGCACTGCCCCCTGACTTCTGTGCAGATCACCCCGCACCCCCACCCCCAGTAGGTTTTTAGCTGCTTCTACTCTTGAGTCCCTTCCACTCCCTTCTTTGGGGGTGCTCTTTTTAAAGCCCCAAATCGGATCTCATCTGATCTCATATCATTCTCACTGAAGAGCTCTTCCGGGTTATCGCTTGCATTTAGGATAAGATAGACGAAATCTGTAACAGGGACCTTCAGCCTGCTCGCTCACTGCTTTGAGCCACGCACCCCGTTTTTCCAGCTCTTGGACTGTCTCAGTCCTGTTCCCACCTCATCAACACTGTTCATGACGTTCTGAAGAGCTTCCCTCTACTCTTCAGCTGGTTTCCAGAGACTCAGCCTCCAGTTCCATGTGGATTCCTCAGAGAAGCCCTTTCTGACAGTGGCCCCTTAGAGACCCCCAACACCCCCTTTAGTTTTCCTTCACAGCAAGGATCGCAGTTTGCAGTTGTGCACTTACTTCTTTGGTTATTCCATAAGGTCTGTCTCCTGGGTGGATATGAGTGCTCCCGGAGGCAGTGCAGACCTGTTTTGGTGGATGCTGTTTCCTGCTCCTGCTGTCACCACTCCCTCTCTTGCACCCTCCCCTCCCCCGCCCCGTGACAGTGCCTGTCATGGATTAGGGGTTCCATGAATGCTTGTTGAATGAATGCATCCAGTGCTGATCTGGGGCACGTGTGTAAGCGAAGGGTCCCCACTCAGTAACATATTGGATTTGGGGTCTAGGGAGAAAACATGGGTTTCAGTAAACCCTTGGTGTGAGCAGCTTTCATGGTTCCTGTCAGATGGCAGTTTGTGATTACGGTGCTGAACTTGAACCGTGCGTGCTGAGATGCTGTGTGTAAGGCAGGTTCCCGGGCTGCTGAGCGAGGTCGGTTTTCACAGAAGTATCTGCCCTTGGCTGTGGCTCTGCCACCCGCTACTTCCTCCATCCTGTGGGGAGAGATCATTCTAGAGCATGAATTCTAGAGCGTTCACTCTGATGGCCGTGACGGCCTCTGGGATCGGATGCCTCGACGGCGCTGAGCTCCCGGCCCCCGCATCAGCCGGGCAGCCGGCTCCAGCCCAAGTGCAAGGCAGATTTCGCTTCTCTAGAACTCTTGACTACCTTCTGGAGCTGTTTCTCCTCTGGAGAAGCATTGAGTTCACTCAGCAGACATGCATGGAAGAGGAATCTGGCCTGGTTATTCTCCTGGGCAATGAAACCAGTCGCTAAAGCCTAGGACCTTTTTTTTCCTGCAGCAATTCGGAAGGTGCCTTCCCAGGCAGATTGCACAGTGAAAGGTGACAGACGCACAGATTTCCAGGGCGATGTCTGACGCTTGGGGCGTCTTCTTAACGACATCCCTGTTAGAGCACTATCTGACCCCAACAGTTCATGTGACAGGACACTCCCAGCCACCTGAGAAGTTTCATCACACCTCCAGGCAGATCCACTCGATTCTGGGCACAACACAGAAGCTCCGTCTCTTTGTAGCTTCCACCTCCTGGTCTTGCTGAGGCCGGGAGGCATCAGCTCAGCCCTGCTCCCACGCGGCCGGGTGGCGCTCGTGACGTCTGCAGGGAGTTGCGGCCAAGCCTGGGCAGGTCAGGCGTGTCTGAGCAGGTCTGTGCACCTCCGAGGAGGCCTGCTTGAACCTGTTTGCACCAGAGACCTCGAGCCTCCTAGAAAGGAGCTGTCTTGGAGGAAGAAACGGGGCGCGAACAGCAGCCCGGTAACCAAGCTTTGCTGGCCGCAGGGCGGGAGCAGTTCTGAGCACGGCCTGGGGTACGGCTCACAGCTGGCTCTGGGCACAGCTCCACTCCCACCAGGCGTCTTTAAGTGACCTATGGAGAACATATAAAAATGGGATGAGCCGGTTTAAACACATGCATAGTAGAGACTGGGGAGCCAGTTTGGGACTTGTCTTCACTGTAAAACCCACAGGGGGAGGTTTTGCTGCTGGAGGCCTGTGGCCCTTCATCCTCGGGGACCTCCAGCACCTCTGCGGTGGCAGGGACAGTGCTGCCAGCAAGAGGCGGCAGGGCTGGTGTCCTGGTAGATGGCTTGGAGCCCGCCAAGGGGAACCCAATGTTGGGTGCCAAGAAAACTGACTGTGTGTGTCTTGGGCATGCATGAGACACTCCCTAGGGACTCCAAAAAGACTGCAGGGTAGTCAGAGAGGGACGGACACCCGAGTGAACCGGTGAAAGTTAAGTCGTCGTTACCGTCGTGGTGGGATGCGAACGGGAGGACCCGCACGGCCCGGCCCACCAGCTTCTCCTTTCCTGGTGGCCCATCCCCAGCATCTCAGGAGTTTTTCAGAATCCCCAGTTCTGAGCCTTCTGGTGTTCTCATGACTCCCTTTTGGAACCACTCCAGGCTGTGAGCACTAAAACTGATTGCTCAAAGAATTTTAAGATGTCCTAGGATGAATATGACCTAACATTCTTTTTCTGACCCAATGAAATGAAGGCTCTCAGAGGCCAAAAGTGACTTGCCCAAACCCTAGGTGCCCAGTCAGTGGGAGAGTCAGGACCGTCCCCCAGTCACTGAGTCGTGTCTTCCTCTTTCTGTCAACGGTTGCCTTTACCACTGGGTTCGAATCTGAGTGCAGACTTGGAATGCTGGACAGATGCACCGGTTTCCTTCTCATGGTTGGCACGACAGAGCTTTGGACTGTCTTAGAGTTGTGAGAGACGTTTGGATTTGACCTTCTGGCAGGAGGGGAAGCAGATACAGTTTTCCACCATGGAAACCAGTTTGATGGGGTGGCCTCAGCTGGAAGTGCAGGTAGAGGCAGCAGAGAGGAAGAGCGTTTATGTCTCTGTTGGGAATCAGAGCTCTGCAGGCAGCTCTGGGCAGATTTGGGAAGTGGCTGGAGGAGGCGTGGTCCGATATGAACCCTGAGACACATGGGCCACTTGTCCACATGGTCAACTCAGTGCTCAGACAGACACTCTCCAAGGAAAACTGAGCAAGAAAAAAATGTCCTGCTATCAACTGTGGTCCCAGATGGGCGGCTGGGAGGGGCCGCCGTAGCCAGCAGAGTTGCTTTGATGTCAGAAATGATAGAAGACCAGCCTGTGAGGGTCTGTCTTATGCAAGGATGACACCCAGACTCTGAGATGAACTGTAAATACCAGCATTGCAGCAGCAACCCTGCCCTTATGCTAGAGTTGTCCGTTTGCAGTCAAGGTGAGCAAGTAGATTTTGCTTCTAGGCCAAGTCCATTTGATTCATGGCAACAGTGTTGAGAAGGATTCTGAGGCAGAAGTGAGTGTGTGACCAGCCAAGATCTTGTATCAACCTCAGAGAGGAGCGTGAGGAGGAGGTTTGAGAATTTGGAAGGCAGGGGACTGGGTCCCTCAAGGTGTTCATATCCTAGTGTCTGAAACCTGTGAGACTAGGATATGTTACCCGGCAAGGGGAAGTCAAGGTTGCAGGTGGGCTGCCCTTGAAATGGGAAGATTATCCTGATTACTGGGACGGGTCCAATGTGATCACAAGGATCTCTGTAAGTAAAAGAGGGAGGTGGGGGACTCAGAGTCAGTGATGTGACGTGAGAAAGAAATTGACCGGCTCTTGCTGGCATTGAAGATGGAAGAGGCCACATACCAAGGAATGCAGGCAGCCTCTTGGAGCTGGAAAAGGTAGGGAAACGAGTCTTCCCTGGGGGCTCCAGAAAGGAAGCCAGTTCTGCCAACACGTTGATTTTAGCCTTGTCAGAGCCATTGTAGACTTGTGACCCCCAGAAGTACAGATGACAGATTTGTGTTATTTTAAGCCTCTACATTGGTAGTATTTTTTTTTTACACACCACAGCAAAGGGAAAGGAATTCAGGTCTCATTATGTCCAGCCATGACCCATCAGGGAAGCTTTCCTTTGACCTAAAGCTCTGTCTCATTCAGCTGCTCCAGCCCTGTCTCGGGTCACCTGAAACGGGAGCTCTGAGGTTGTTAAGGCTCCAGAATGGTCTCCATGATGAGAAGCTATAAAAGCACCACCATCAGGAAATCTTTCAAAGGGAATCACGCAGGTTTGGCAATTTTTCTACACACTTGCTGTGGTCAGAGTATCCCCGACAGGCAGGCTCTCGGCCGTCACTGCCCTCCACGCAGCATGGTGACGGGGACAAGCGTGGCCCTCAGTTTGCATGAGGTGAGCACTAGAGGACCCCAGGACATCCTTAGCTATTTGATGGTTTTAAGAATTCGGAAATGATGGTGGAGAAACAAACAATAACTGGGTGTCTTCTGAATACCAAGCATTTTAGTCACATGATAGCATTTGTTCTCACAAAAGCTGTGTGAGGGATTCAGGTCAGACAAGACCCCATTTTACAGATGAGGACGTAGAGGCCCAGAGAGGCAAGGTCATCTTCTAAGTCATCCAGCTAGTAAGCTGAGGAACTGCCAATCAAATCTTGACGTCAGAAGCCTGTCCTCCTTCTATGACGCCATGATGCCTCCCAGTAAAGATTCCTTCCTTTCTTCCAAGAAGGACTCTGGCCCTAGATTATGCTGAGGACACAATCCAAATGGCCACCACCCCAGGCTGCATACAGGAGTGATGCACTCAGGCTGAAGCTCTTTGGCACGCCTGGAGCCCAGTGGTGAGGCAAGAGTAATTCTTCTAGAACACAAAAATCTGTGACTGTGTTCCTTTTCCTGGCTGGGCTGGGAACCAGGTGTGTGATCTTGGGTAAGCCAGCTTTATCTGTCTGGGCCTCAGCTTCCTGGCCTGTGAAATGGGGATGATGAACCAGAATCAGGGTTTTCTAACCATTTCTATTTTGGATTCATGCCCCCTCAGCTAGGAAGATTTTGTTGGGCATTGCTTGGCTGCAGTTTACATTACAAAAGCAATTGATTCGTATTTTTTAGAAACTGGAAGTAAATCATAAAGTGTGTTTTTCAGGCTGCACACACCTGTCTTCCTCCACCCCCTTTCTGGGCCACGAGCCCCTCCTTCCGTCCTGCCACTTTGCCCACAGTTGGAAATCCCTCCGTCTGATGGTTTAGAATCCAGCTCTGGATGTAAGAGGATTGGAGTCGAAGGATATAGATGTTCTGAAAGAGAGGAGACAAGACAGCCTTTCCGTGTTGCCCGTCTCTCTTCCTGGAACCTCCCCACGCCCATTTTTCTCTGCCTGGAACAGTTATCTCTCTGTGTCCCCCTCGGGCTGCCCCTTGACTCTCCCGTCTCTGAAGCAGCGGGCAGGCGGCCCTCCCGTCTGAGCAGGCCATCCCTCAGTGAGACTGCCAGCGCGGTTATCTTTTATGTCTGGCATGCGCTGTAACACAAGAGTGATCTTGACTTCAGAGATGATCACCTCTCATCTTTTATTCTCCCTTTTCTCCCCTCCTCTTTCTTCCTGCGAGATGATAAAATGACCAGACGAGCCCTCCCTTCCCCCAGGCCTAGTCAGAGCTCAGAGATACTTACTTCTTGGGTAAACAGCTGCAATCTCCCTAACCAGACTTTATCACGGTTAAGTAAGTTAAATTCTCCTGGTCTAATCCCCCATGTGCTGTGGTTTTTTTGAGTATAAAGTGGTCGACATCTTTTGATATAATATGGCAGCTCTGGGCCACTGGACATAGTTAGGCATCAGGCAGAGAGGTTTCAGTTCAATCAAACTGGACAAGAAGGGCCCCCTCAGCAAAACGGCTTTGGGCAGGGGAAAAAAAAATGCACGGAAAAGTGCGTTTGCTCACGGGAGGAACGGAAGAGGGGGATGAGGGGTGTCCCAGGGGCCCGGGGACCCTCCGCAGGCGGTCAGGTCCTTGGGGAAAGTTGAGTCGAGCCCCGAGTCCCTGTGTTTCAGTGCTGCCGCCAACCACGTGCCGACCACAGGCGAGGCCAGGGCATCGTGCCTGAACTTGGAGGCCACGCCGTTTCTAGTGGGAGAAACGAGGCGTCCGGGCATCTCTAGGAAACAGTGGAAGGGCAGATTAAGAACAAAGGCTAAATGGAGATGCCTGGGAGACTGGATGGCCCTGTGTGTGCAGGTGGTGGCGCCGTCGGAGGGCAGGGAAGCTCCAAGCATCGGCTTCAGCAGAAACCAAGGCTGGGAGCAGGAAGGCACCTGGTGTCCTTCGTGCCCAGCAGGGAGACTGGGCTGCGTTCTTCGTGCCCAGAGGCGACCGTGGCAGCCGGGGAAGTTCTCGGAAAGCGCGTCTCCGATCTCTGCATCTACGTCGGGCGCTGGCTTCTCTTTCTTGTCGATGTTCCAGTCACTCCTAAATTCAGTTCTCGTTCTCTGCCTCTCCCTGCCTGCCGATGCCACCCATGCTCCCAGCCAAGCTGTGACATTTCCCCGAGCACCGCCTGTGCATTTTTAAAGCCTGAGCTGCACTCTGGGGCTTGACTCCTCCTGCCGCCCTCCTTCCTAGAATGTGTGTATGTGAGAGAGGGTGTATTTTTGGCCTTGAATCCCCATTAAAAAGAAAAAGCAAGGAAATTGCCAGGGCTGGGGATTGAGGGGCAATTCGCAGCACCTAAGAAACTGCCCTGTTGTCCCCACCGCAGGCGACACTGGATGGAGGCAGATCCGCCAGCCAGGTAGCTCTCCCTCTGAGAGCATCCCAAAACCTGGTTCCTTGTTGCTCGTGTTTTCCTCTTCCCGAGCTTCCCCCTCCCTGCAGCCAGGCCTGCTGGGGCCTCCGCTGGGCCGGGATGGTGAACAGCTACCCCGTCCAGACGGAACCTGGGGCTTGCTGCCAAGGGTCGGAAGCACCACACCGGCTGCAGAAGACCTCCAGGCCACCTTTGGCACATGCCCTGAATGTACTCCTTGTAGCTTTTCCACTGCCTGCCCGAGCTCTTCACTCCTAGAGATCTCCACCTTGGTCCTTAAAAAAGTCTGCATCCCCATGTTTGTCCCGTGCATAAGGCCCTTGTTGCATTGCCAGACTATGTGTGTATTTATAAATGAATAAAAAAGAGAGAGAAAGGAAGGAAGGAAGGAAGGAAAGAAAGAAAGGAAGGAAAGAAGAAAGAAAGAAAGAAAGAAAGAAAGAAAGAAAGAAAGAAAGAAAGAAAGAAAGAAAGAAAGGAGAAAGAAAGAAAGAAAATAAAATCGAGAGTAGGATGTTTGCTTTCAATACTTGCCACTGAAATACCAGCCCCTTTGCCCCCCGACCCAGCCTGCCACCCAAACAATTCTCTCTTGACCTCTTTTCCACATTGGTCATTGTGGGGGTGCTAGGGGTAAGGCTGTGCCTTCTTTCCCTATGGGGGTTTAATAAGCCATCAGGCATTAATACTTACTGGGGATTGTCATCTCCTTGGGGCAGCAGGTGGGAGCTGAGTTTGATGGGGCTGGGGGAGGTGAAGAGGAGGACACCAGGCCGTCTTGTTGCGGAGGCTCTGAGCTGCCAAGGGGGCCCTGGACACCAGCCTTCCGGGTGGTGGAAAGGAAAGCAAGAGGACATGGGGGTTTGAGAAGGAGATGGGCCACTGAGGCCACCGTGACCAAATTTCCAACCGTGGACCTGCTTCTCTTCCTCTTTCCGCACTTGCCCTCGAGGAGCAGACTTGGGGTGGGGCCAGTGGGGCAGTTTTCAGGGCAGGACCCTGATCCCGCTGGGACCAGCTGAGCTGTCAGCAGGGCCAAGTCCTGTACCCCTGTGTTGGAAAAATAAGTTGGCTTCTCTTCCCTAGGGGAGGCTGAACATATCTCCTCTATGCTGTGGGTGCCTGGCCTGCTTCTGGAATTTCTGGCCCTGGTTTGGAGATGCCCTGTCTGCAGCGTGTCATGACAGGAACCCTCACCCCATACATTGGTTTTAAGTGTGCTGAAATAAATGTAATGATTTTAAGACTCAAGTTATAAACAGTCCCCAATGGATGAGAGTTAGATTTACGAGTTTTGGACTTTATGATGGTATGAAAGTGTTACATATTTAGTAGAAATCGTTATTTCAAATTTTGAATCTTGATCTTTTCCCGGGCTAGCAAAATCCTGTGTGGTCCTCTCTGGTGATGCTGAGCAGGGCGTCTGCAGCTCCTAGTCAGCCACACGATCTCGAGGGTAACCAACCAACACACTGACCACCATTCTGCACCCAGACAACCATCATGTTTTTCACTTTCAGGGCAAGAGTCAGTCAATTACACGAGCGCCCCTACACTTTAATACAAAACAGGCTTTGTGTTAGATGGTGTTGCCCAGCTGCAGGCTAATGGAAGTGTTCTGAGCACATTTAAGTTAGGCTAAGACATGCCATTCTGTAGGTTCGGTGGATTAAATGCCTTTTCGATTTATGGCATTTTCAATCTGTGATGGGTTTATTGGGACGTGATGCCATCGTAAGTCAAGGAAGATCTGTAGTGAATCCTGAAATGTTGTATGTAGCCGTTGAAATGATCAAGAAACCAAGTGGAAGAATATTCATGGAGCACCTATTGCCTCCAAAGCTTTGGACATAGCGTTGCCCATCCTCGGACTGTTGATGGAAATAGCAGTGATAATGCTGATGGGTACTGTTCAGCCACTGCCTTTTACGTGCCAGGCATTCTCTCATACAATTGTGACAATAACCCTTTATCTCCAACTGACAGCGAAGGAAACAGATTTAGTGGTTGAATAACTTGCCCAAGGCTACATAACTCACGAAGGAGCAAGGCTGGGATTCGGGCTCAGCTCCAGGGCCAAGCCCCAAAATCAAGAGATACGTGAACGTAGGATCCAAGTGGATAGAGAAAGGTGTGGAATTAGATGCTCCGGTGTGTGGTTCTGCCTGTGCGCCTGCAGGAGGTGGTAGAGAAAGGAGGTCTTTGAAAGCTCAAGTGGTGAAAGGAGTTTCTGGAAGGAGTTGAGGTTTGATCTGGGCTTAGATAAGCGAAGCGGTGGGCAGAAGGGATTTTAGGATGGATTAAGGTCCGTGAGTGAGCGTCAGTGAGGAGATAAGGAAGGGAGGATGGAGGCATGGTTTAGGGAGGGAGTGGGAGCAAAGGCAGCACTTTAATGTGGTTAAATGTTGGAGTCCCCAGCCTTTCTGTGTGTGAGTTTGGGCAAATTAATAAACCCTCTAAGCCCCCAAACAGGGATAACGATGGTGAGGATTGTGAGATAATTCACGCGAAGTATTTAGTGTCTAGCACGTGCTAACTATGACATAAACGTCTTCTGCAGGTGAAAGTTTTCTTCCTCATTTGCTCAGTTCCCAGGTTCCTGTGTTATCTTAACTCCTCCCCTGTCTTCAGGGTCCTCCAGCCACCGAGTCCTCAAGTCTGGTTGATCTTACCTTCACAGTATTTGTTCTTTCTTTTCCTTTCTCACTGTCACTCCCCCTCTCCTAGAACCCTGTCATGACATGCCTAACATATTGCAACAGATTCCTGCTGGCGTCCTGCCTTCAGCCTTTCTCCACGTCAGCGGACCTTGTACATTAACACTAGATTGTTTCCCCTAAAACACTGCCCCCTCCATCTTCCTTCCTTGCCCCGAACCCTCCAGTGACTCACTCTCACCTTTGTGATTAACTCCAGACTTCTTCGCTGAATCAACTACTACTTACTTTTCCATTTATTTGCCTCTGTTTCTCAATATGGTCGCTCTTGTTGCCCCATAAACATGCTAGGTTCTTCCCCATTGAAGAGTCTTCAGCCCTGGTTCCTCCTTCAGGCATAGACATCTTTCTCTCCATCTTGCCAAGCCCTTATTTTCCAGGCTGGTTCATTTGCAACCCGTCTCCTGACCAGCCCAGCTCATGAACTCTCCCTTGTTGGGGGACCACTCTGCACTCTCCCTGTGCCTCGATCATTTGGCCAAAAGCTGTCTGCTAATCATAAACGCTCATGAAAAATGTAAAGTTTCCCCAATGGGGTGCAAATCCTTAAGAGAAGACATTTCACTACCTCTTTGGCCCCCTGTGGTCCTCAGCATAGGGTGGGGCTGAGTATATAGAAGGCACTTCATACATTTAAAAAAGTTTTTTAAAAATTTATTTATTTAAAAATTGGTTTGGGGGGAGGTAATTAGGTTTATTTACTTACTTACTTATTTTAACGGAGGTACTAGGGGTTGAACCCAGAACCTCATACACGCTAAGCACACACTCTACCACTGAGCCATACCCTCCCCCCACCCCACTTCATACATTTAAAAATTAATTTTGTTGAATAAAGGCGGTAGTGACAATGATGATAATGAAGAATGGGAGGTGGGAGAGAAAAACCTCTTTTCCAGCAGAGAAAGGGTGACTCCTGTGGCTTAGGTTGGCCAGTCATTCACACCCCTGGAAACCGGCCATCTCTTTCTCCTGGTGCGTCCCTCTGGGCCATCCTCACTTTTTCCAGCTTTGCTTTCTGCCCTTGGAAGCTGCTCTCTGCCCACATGTCTCCTCCTGGGCTTCCTAGCAGAGCTCATAGCCCTTGCAGAAGGCAAGCTGGGATGGATTGGTGCTTAGATGTAAGTCTTGAATCTGATACCCCATCCGAGGCCCCAGTGGTGGTTCACAGTGGGTCAGCGGTGTTTGTTTAACTTCTGAGCAGATGAGTCTAGAGCGCATGAATGAAGAATGGCATACAGTGGAATACAGTGCGAAGCCTTTCACAATAATATGTGGCCATTTGTTGTATCCTTAATGACAATAACAGCAATTATGGTGACAATCCAGTGGGAACAGCAGGGCGAGGTGAGTGATGGGTGGGACACAAGGGAAACCTGTTCTCATCCTGGGGACTTGGGGTCTCAAGCCAGGCTTTCCATTTTGGGGGGTTTGTGCCCCATACCCAGCTGGCAAGACGCCTCTCTCTGATTCAAAGAGGGGGGAGGAATCCCTCCCCAGGGGATCTTGGGGACGTCAAACTGCTCCTTACGCAACAGCCTCCTAATGAGTTAAGTGTAAATGAATCAGAAGCAGATGGATTGGATTGTTCTGGAAATACACCCGAGGTTTAAAAATTAAGGGAAAAAGCATTTGGCAAAAGGCATTTTGGGGTTTGCCAAGACCCAGAACATTTGAAAAACAGTTCAAGATTTTTTTTTTCTTTTTCTTTTTCTTTTCTCTTTGGTTGCAAAACCCACAATGCTGCCTGGAGGCTGTAGAAAGAGATGGGCCTGGATTCTCCTTTCAGAACTTAAGCTCTCCCTGCAGTGTGGGTAATGGACCCCAGACAGAAGACAATGGACTGTAGAATCAGGGAGTGATTGTGGCCGGGGGCAAAGCGATCAGCCTCCATTGGCAGGGGAGGGAAGCCCCTTGGGCCTGCAGCTCCCAGCCTGGGCCTCGAGCCTCTGGGCCTGCTCTGGGCTGCTACCTGTGGCTTGCAGAGTGCCTCCTGCCTCTCTTACAGCTTGACTCGCCTTGTCCGAACTCAGGAAACTCATTATAAAAGGGGAGCGATCTCCGGTTTGCTAGGCGACGAGCCCTGGAAGTTAGCAAACACTAATCCAATTTTTTAAATATACAGTGAGATGTTTATTCTAGAAAAAAAAGTCTTCAGACATTCTTTTTTTTTTATTAGTCACATTTGGCATACTTGAGCCTTTCCCTGGAGGGGCCAGCTTGCTGAGGGAAAAAGGAAAAAAGCAACAATCTCAAAGGAAAACTCAAGCCGGCGGTTTCTAAATCTGCAGCTGGCTTTGCTGTGCGATTGCACACAAGACGGCAAAGCTCTCCCTGCTCTGGCTTCCCAATAACCACTTCGCAAGGGTTTGCCTGCTTCGATGCAAATGTATGAATCAGATCATGTTGACAGTGAACCCTAACGTCCCAGGAGCACTAGGTGTGCTCGGTGAATTTAACATGGGGCCCGCTTACTGAATTTCAGTAGAGCTGCCCCATTGTCCCTCTTTCCCCCAGGCACCTACCTGTGAAGCCTCACTCACCTGCATGCCTCTCAGAATCCTGTGTCTTCTAAACGTGGTGACCTTGGCCATTCCCCAGGTGGGGTGGTGCCTGGGAGGCAGTGGCTCAGTGGCCGGGGGCCCCACCCCAGGACTTCTAATTACCATCCCAGGGTCTCCCACTTCCGAAAAGCTGCATAGCTTTGCCACAGCCCTGTCTGGAAAAAGCAATATTGGGGTTTCTCCTGGCTCCTGCTGCTCTCACCCCCCCCACCCCTCAGACTGCTGCCCGCCAGCCCCGCCTGCCTCTGACTGGTACGGGTGAGGCCCCAGGGCTTGGCGCGGTGAGAGGATGGGAGCTGCAGCTCAGGCTGTGGGTGGCACGGGCGGAGGGGGAGCGGAGAGCCACTGAATTCCATCCCTCCTCAGAGCCCCACCCGACCTGTTTCTTCGCCTGTTTGTTCATTTACTTCTTCATTTGCTCTGGGTGTTAGATCTTAACCTGACCATTCGGTGAAGACAGGCCTGTTCGCCCCAGCCCACTGAAACAGTGACAACCATTGCCTAAATGATTATCGCTTACAAAGAGCTTTCACATGTATACTCCTGCAACACCTCTTCTCAAAAACCCACAGAAAGTGTGGGGGCCCTCATATCATCTGGCCACCAGATTGTCCTTACAGAGGGGACGTTCTTCCCAAGATCCCTCAGGGCTGGGTCCAGGGCCCCTTCACCCCTCATGCTTCTGCTTGAGCTCACTGTGTTCTTGATCACGATCTAGTTTGCCCTGAGTCATCTTGTTTACATGACCCTCAGGTGGACTGTTACTCCTCTGGGACACGGATCCTGTCTTGTAGGTCTCCCTGCCTCACATGGTGCAGAGCAGAGTGTAGGAGGTGGAATCTGCTTCACAGACATCCCACGGACAGGGGAGGATAGTGAGTTGGGCAGCCCCCATTCCCGGCAGACAGATCGGCACTGTGTTGCCTATCCTGAGAGAGCTGCTCATGGTGGGGTGGCGGGGTCGGGGAGGCCTGGGATCCTCCCTGATTGTCACACGGCCCCGCCCCCACCCCCGGAGTCCTGCCCCGGACTCAGTGCCATCCGCGGTAGCGTCAGCATCCTTCTCATCACGACTCTCCAAGAGCCAGCTCCTGGAGCAGGCTGAGACATATAAGAGAAGATGCCTGCTTCTAGGTGTTGTCCTGCCCAAGTGAGTTTGAAGCAGAAGCTCGGGAGTTGGAGGGCGGAAGCAGCCCCTGTGGGGAGGGCAAGGATGGACCACATGATCTGGGAGCTGGAGCGTGGCCCACCCTGAAGGACTGGGTGACCTCAGCCCCGCTGCCTCTAGTTGTAGTGAGAACAAAGATCCTCTCTGTCCTGCCTGCTTGCCTCCTAACCGGTTTGAGTGAGAGGGCAAATGAGATCCCATTTGGAACTCTCAGGAGGAAAGCCAGTAGTAACAGCAACGATTATGGAGAGGTTCTGGCTTGTGGAGGCTGCCATTGGACAGAAAACAGCTCACCCCAAGGGCAAGCCGAGGCCACCTCGAGGAGCTGGGAGGAGTTCACCCTCCTCTGTGACCCAGGGGTGGTGGAGGGATGGGGGAGCGTGGAGAACACAGCCAGGGGTTCTGTTTCACATGCCTTTCCTTGGATTTCCTAGGTGTGTGGGACCCTGAGAAACTCTCCTCCCTCCCCCTGGTTTCTTCCTCTCATCAGAGAATTCTGGCTTATCCATGTCTGACGTGATGATTCAGAGCAAAAGTGGACTTGTCAGAGACAGGAAGGGAAGATAAGATAAAAACAAAAAGTTAGCCAGACGTATACGTTTTTCTTGCCTTACTTCCCTCACTCTCTACCCCACAACATTTGCATTCTTGGAAACAAAAATCCCACAGCCAAGCCCAGAGTGGGGGCCAGGGCTCAGGATCCCGGTCAAGGCCGGAGGGCAGTGGAGGAAGTGATTCAGCGCCCGCCTGGGGATGGATGGAGGAGCTGGAGGCCCGGTGGGGAGGCAGGGCTGCGGGCAGCGTGTCAGCCTCAGCCCTGCAGTGGCTCTCAGTCCCCACGCCCCGCCGCAGGCTGGCCCGGGAGCCGCCGTGTGATGGATGGGCCCCAGCTTGAATGGAAAGTCCAGGTTCCAGGGAGACAGCTTAAAAGGTAGGAGGAGAGACACTTCTCACATCTGCAACTAAATTAAAAATTAAATACGTCAAATTTGTTCGTTTACAAATAGAACTGTGACTTGTTACACGGGGTATTAACAATCTCCTTTTTCGATTAAAATTTTTTTTTTAATTTTTAATTTTTTTTCGGTAACGCCCGTGAAAGACGTTTGTTTCGGTTGCCAACATTTCTGCAGAACTAATGTGGGTGGATTGTGACAGATATAATTTCTCCATCCTACAGTTTCATCAACTTGAGTTCTGTTAAACTATACCCGCTGGGCTTAGCTCCTTTTAAAGTTTCCGCTTTGACAGGTAGATTTATTAGTCTTGAAATTTGTACAAATCAGATGTCACTCGTGGCAACTTGTCAAAATGTCAGTCTGGCGAGGCGGCACGAAAGGCTTTCTGGAGAGAGAGACAGACGCGAGGCAGGCTTTAAAGAACTCCAGCGTGAGCTGCAGGAAGGGATGGGGGCATTGCAGCCTCTCCATCCAGAGGGCTTGACTTTATTAAATATCTCGGGCCATACCGCGGACGGGCCGTCGGATCCCAGGTCCTTGAGACTTCAGGGCTGACAGCTCCGGAACGATGCCTCCTGCCCGTTACAGTGTCAAGTTTCCTGCTGTGTTATGTTCACTTGGTGGGAGAAGGCCGGGCCTGCTTGCAGCGGGAAGGAGAACAAATCCAGGTCTCTTGGTTTCCAAGAACGCTGGGTGGCTCCTTGGTGATGGATGGGTGTTCCAGGGTGGGATCCCCTGGCCGGAACTCAGGGCCGCCTCTGGGCTCATCAGTGCAGATTCTGGTTCCAATGGGGAGAAAAAGCAGCAGGAGGGAGGGGGTTGCTCGCAGGTGGGGGGCAACCCCCTCTCAGGCCCAGGAGACCCAGGGCCCCACTTTCCCAGTCTGCCGG
This sequence comes from Camelus bactrianus, assembly GCF_048773025.1. Classification (NCBI taxonomy): domain Eukaryota; kingdom Metazoa; phylum Chordata; class Mammalia; order Artiodactyla; family Camelidae; genus Camelus; species Camelus bactrianus. The sequence goes on along the minus strand of NC_133564.1, from coordinate 29,313,964 downwards.
CTTCCCAGACTTCTCTGGTCCCGGTCACTTAATCAAGGACCCTGCGCTTTGGTAAGCTCCATCATTATCTTAGTTTGACAGACCAAGAACTGTTATTAATAGTCAGAAAGTTATCTGGATTTTTCCCCCCGGGGGAGTGGGTGGGAGTGCTGTCGAAAGAACTCAGCCAGGGTCTAGACGCAGTTTTCTCCAAGGCAGACTGTGGGAGCCCTGCGGGAAGGGGACACTCATGGCTCTGCTCCAGGAGGTGCCCTCTTGCGGGGGCCCAGGGGTGGGGTGGGTGGTGGGGAAGAGGCGCTCCTGCTGCTGCAGTGGAGAGAAGATTCTGGTGGGGGAAGTTCTCACTAGATCATTGCACTGTTTGCCCATCTGTCCGTCTGTCTGTCTGTCTGTCCTGGGAAGTTGGAAGACACCCGGGAAAGCCAGAGTGCTGAGTGTTCCTGCAACCCCTCTCTCCCACTTCCCAAGGAGCTCTGGGTGGTGGGTCTTAGAGAGGAGGTGGCCTCGGGCTCCCGTAGGGTGGGGCTGAGAGCCAGTCCCCTCACTCGGCCCCAGCACGGGGGTTGGGGAGCGGCCAGGCTGACCTTCTCAGTGCTGCCTTCCCATCCTTTCTGGTCCCTCTGTCTGCCTCTAAGATGTGCTGTCTCAGCATCCGGCCGAGGCACGACCTGATTGAAGAGGTGGGAGGCTCGCCCTCTCCCACCCCACCCCCTTCCTCATCTCCTTGCCTGTTGAATGACTGAAGGCCCTTTTCCTTCACGAGTTCCCCAGAGACTCCTGCTCCCATGCAAACACCTCTTGGAGTGGGGAGACTCCTCCTTACTGGGGACTCGGTGACACACGGCTGAAATCAAGGACGGATTTTGCGGGGACCCGGATGGGGAGAGAGGAAGTATGAGGACCTGAGGGGATCTGCTCCAGCTCATGATAAAGGGAACCTGCCCCAGTTCGTGATATTTTCCAGGGTCCTACCTGCTAGGTGCATCCTTGTCCTGTCTCCAGAGCAGGGAGCAAGGCTTTTTAAAGAGAGATCAGAGGGGCAGCAGGGAGCCCCGAGGACCCTCCCCAGGCCTCTCACCTGCCTCGCTCTCTAGTGAAGGGGAGGGGACTTCACTCGGCTCTCTGTCCCCTTGACAGCATGGGTGCCGGTGTTCGTCGGCGGCCAAGTCTGTCTCGGCCAGCAGTGTGCAGTCTGAGACAGCGAGTGTGTGTGTGTGTGTGAGTGTGAGGGGGGTGGTTTCCTCTCCCTGGGCCCAGGATGTAGTTCTGTTGATGTTTTTTGCTGAGAAGAAGAATCAAGTCCCCCGTTTATCTCCACAGGTTGGCGCCCGGCAGGCTGCAGAACTCCGCTGGCCTGCAAGTGAGTGAGATTATCCCAGGTGAAAAATCTCAGGCGTTAAGAGGCGTGATCATGATAATGGCCATGATGATATAATAACAGGGGTAGTTAGCCTCATAATCCCTTAGGAGGCACCGCGCGTCTTTGAGAGCGCTCCAAGCGCGTTCGCATCTGTGATCTCGCATCACCTCAGCCGACTGTGGCGGGGAGAGATGGGGTGGGACAGGCTCGTGGGGAAACTGAGGCACACAGCCCTTGCCTTTCCCTCTGGCCCTTTGACTCAGCGACGTGGCTCCTGCAAGAAGGAATGTTATGTTTGCTATCACCTGATTATTCTGAGCTGCCAGCCTGTCCCTGAGAGTGGCGCGCACACATAAACACACACACACACACACACACACACATCTGTGGCTTCCAATCCCCAAATGGACCATTACCGAGAAGCGCTTCAGCTTAGAGAATTGAAAGACTTAATCACCGAGCCTTCCCCCACCTAGCCCTCATTTCTCCTGCGCCGTGCGCTTGTCCCTCATCAAAAGGGAACAGGGAGGAGGCAGATCTAAGGAGGACTTCACAGGGGAAGACTCTTTAAAAGAAATCACTTTGTGTCATGGTGCAGGGTGACTTACTTTCATGTGGCAAATGTGTTTTGGCAGCTCTGTGCTCCCTCTTAGATAGATCATTAGAGTGGGGATGGGCAAGGGTGGGGGTGTCTTCCCAGCCCCTCCTCCCAGACAGCTCTGCCAGTCCCAGGGAGGCGTCTTGGGGCCACTGTCAAAGGGAGAGCGTGGGGTCCTGAGAGGCTGGTGAGTGGAGTCCAGAGAAAAAGCAGTGGATGCTTGCTGCTTGTTGGAGTCTTATAATCCCATGTAGTCGACTTGTCTCTGCTTGGTGATTTCGGGGCAGCCAGCAGGGAGAGAGAACGCTGGGTGCGGGGGGAGACAGGCAGGCGGGGAAAGGCAGGGAAAGAAGAAAGAAAGAAAAAAAAAAAACCCCACCAGCTCGTCTGGCATTAGTTCAGAAAGCTCTCCAACTCACACATCTGGTTCTTATATTTCAAAGTTAATTAGTCATATTGAGGCTGTCTGAAGATAAATTTATCATCCAGAAAAAACACAAACAGTTTGAAAAATGAAAGGAAGTGGGGTGACATGGTTTGACGTTTAAATAAATCATTTTAACATGATTAAAAAACTTGTCCTGTCTGACACCCAGCACTTGGGTACTTTGTAAAGACTTTTTGACAAAGACAAGTCCCTGTTTGGTATACAAAACCCTTGCCATTCAATTACTCAGAGTAATCTTGGGCCAATTACTTTTTCTGAGGGACTTCTTGGAGCAGGGGGGCGGCCACAGACGGGCCCCACTCTCTGGGATGATGGCAGGGAGCTTAGGGTAGCTGGTGATTATCCCAGTGGAAAAAACGCAGATGTGAAGAGGTTGGGGTAACTGGCGGGTGTTTTTCTTTTTTTTTTTTTTTTGGAAGAGGAGTGAGCGTAAAGCGAATTCTTAATCCAGCTCTCTCTGATGACGGTTGGGTTTGAACAGGAAATCCTTCCCGGGCCCAAAGAGGAAGGATCCTCTTCAAATGTCTAGGCAGAGGCTTCCACGAACCAGATGTGTCCTGTTCCTTATACCTCCCAGGGCTCAGCTGACAGTTTGAACTCTGGGATGACGGAATTAGGATTCAGGGCTCTCTCTGGCCTGGCTGTGTAGTAAGTGGTGGCCAGATCGGGGAGCACGGTATACATCGTGGTGAGTCTGATGTGCTGGTTTGTTCTAGGAACAGGTGCACGTGAGCTGGGGTCTCTATGAGCCCATTCGCACCACCGTCTGCTGGTCCCTCCCTCCCCCGCTGCCTGTCCCGTGAGCCTGGTGTACTTTGTAAAGGTCACTGGTTCCTGTTCCATGTGATGGCGAATAGCCCTTCCCAGCCCAGCTCCGCAACGGGGACAGACGTCTGGGGCAGTGGTGACGGAGGCGCTGGAGGCAGAAGTGGGTGTTCCTAGGTGTGACGTGAGAAGTGTGCACTCCAGGGCCTCCCCCAAGTCTGTCCGGGGTAAACTGGCTCTCGGGAGATATCGATGCACTTTCTAGTCAGTCGCCCGCTCCACGCAGGGAAGGAGTGGTATAATGCAGCGCGAACGCTCTCCTGTTAGCAGTTTGGCCTCATCGGTTTTGTTAATGGGGTAACAAGAGGTGCTGGTTATGGTGCAAAAGTCTCATCGTGTTGGTAATTTTCACTGTAACATGTTAGCAATCTGTCACTGTTTGTTTCCAGCAATACTGGCAAGAGTCTGCTTACATCAGGGACTCTAATTCTCTCTCCATACTCCCAGACTGTTCTTTCTTTCTCTGGCCAGGTAGCTTCCCTGCTTCGATCTGTCTCTGTCCATCTCACTGTGCCTTTGTGTCTGGCTTCCCCGTAATGCCGCCCTCCCCGCTGATAACAGATGACAGTGTTTGTATGGGGTGGGGGCCACTGTCCCAGGGCAGCCTGTAAGGACAGATTCCAGTCCCGGAGGCCCCAGACCATCATTACCCCTACGCTCTCATTTGTCAGATGGAGGAATGGAGGCCCAGAGAGCAGACGTGAGTTGCCCAGAATATCACAGTCAGCTTATCACAGTCAGAGCAAGGCCAGGCCTGGGACTCCGGTTTCAGGATTTCAAGTCATGGTACCTTTTACTCTGTGATGAGCAGTGTCAAATGCAAAATTAGTTGGACCCAGAATTCAACTTTCTTGTACATGGGACACTCACCCTGGTGAAGCTAAGGTCACACAGAGGGGAAAGTCTTCTTCACTGTTGTAATGGAGCCTTTCTCAGCTCAGTCAGGATGGGATGTCAAACCAGGTGGGTTTTTTTTTCTTTTGCAATGAGTCATCATCCTACCAGATGCAATGCCCCCATCTCAGGGTCCCCTGTCTGGAATCAGGAAGGGAGGTCTCTCCTTCACGAATCCCCACCATCAGTGAGGTGGATGCGGCTTCCGGCCCCAGCTCTGGTCACCAGCTGCCCCCACAGAAGCCCTGGCCATAAGTAGCCTTTGCTGGGCCAGGCGAGATGCTCCTGCCTGCCTCCAGGCCCTGTAGCCCGGCTGCAGCTCTCAGACACCTTCACCTTGCCCTTGTGCGTCAGCTTGGGGTGGGGGGCAAGATTCACTCCTGTTGGAAGTCTTCCTTTCCACAGCTGGTGCCTTGAGGTGTGGAAGCTGAGAAAAGCCAGAAAGAGCATCACCCTGTCCTGCAAAGATGCCAGATTTCGAGTCAGACGGACTAGGGTTTGAATCTTAGTCCTGCTACTTAGTGGTCGCATGACCTTCCCAGATACAGAAACTGCCGGTCTTGGTCTCCTTACACGCAAAATCGGGGGCTCCTTGTCTACAGGTTTGTGGTGGGGAGTGGGGAAATTGTATACACAGACCCAGAATGCTCCAAGGCATCCAGTAAGCCCTGCCCCTCACTCACTGCACAGGCAGGTGGTGCAGAGACATGCCTTGACCCTCTTTTGAATTCGCTAGTAGCTGCCCTCAAGCTCACAGTGTAGGGCGATGCCCCACCGTGTTGTTCTGGAAGTATGAGGTTAAGTGGCCCTGGACCGTGGAGGAAGTGTTCTATTTCCAGGGTCAAGGAGAATTTCCAAGGCAGAGGGACCTAGGGCAGGAAGGAGGCATCTGTTGAGTGGAGGAGAGAACGTGACCACTGAGTCACCAGGGCTGTCGATGTTTAGGGAAAAGAATGACTCTCCGAATTTCTGTGGCAGGGAAAGGAGAAAAGGAAAGCGGGGTCCTGACTTGGGCGCTAGTGAGAGCTACCGGCCTGTGCACGCTCACACACTTCCCACCCGTCGTCCAGATCTTCCTTGATCGCGTCTAATGAAACCGCCAGCTTTGAAATCTCAGCACAGCCTCGTCCTGCCCTGTTGAATCATAAACACGGTTCAGGGCAGGGACTTGGCTGCCATCCGGGGAAGGGGGCGTGTGCTCCTCCGAGGGAGCAGAACCTGGGTGGGGCCGCCCCTCCCTCTGTCGTCCTTAAGTTGCTTTGGCGCTGCTGTCTGCCCCCCTGCCTGCCTGTCTGGTGCTTCCTTGGAATTGTGTGTGTGTGCACATGTGTGTGTGTGCACATGTGTGTGTGTGCGCACACATGCACTTGCTTTCTCTGTGATCCAGGTCTCTATTTACAAAATGGGAGGGTCAGAGGGTGGGTTCAGTTTATGAAAAAGGAGGTCTAGGCAGGTGTAGTCTGCAGACCTGCTGCCCTCTGCCAGGCGTGGAGAATCCTTCTTGGGTCTCCGTTTCTTTCTGTAGCTCTTTCCCGACCAGCTCACACTCATCGGGAACATCACATCATGCCGGTCCCTTCCTTGGGAGATTTCCGGGAGCACACTGGCCAGAGTGCCTCTCTGTCTTTCCTCTGTGTTTCGCTTTCCTTCTTAGCATTGATCAGATCAGTAACTATCTTGTTATCTGTGTCCTCTCTGGAGCGTGTAAGCCAGGCGAGGGCAGGGCCCTTGCCATCCTGTTGGCCCCCGTGTTCCACTGCTGGAACACCTGAGTCCCTCCAGCATACCTGTTGAGCGAATGAGGGACCTGCACAGTGTGGCCGTTAATGACATCCTCCACCTGCCTCCCAGGGCTTCTGCCAGGGTCAGATGACAGCCGCTGTGAAAGCAATTTGGAAAAGGGAAGAAAATATGCCAAGTGTAAGCCATTAACATCCCTCTCCTGTGGGAGGCAGACGACGTTTCTTTGCCAAAATCTCTCAACAGCCTTGAAGTGAGCCTGGTAGAAACTGGACGCCAGACGAGGGCCTCACTCCCACCTACATAGGGGTCCCTAAAGTGAGACATCAGGTCACAGAACAGTTCAACTTGGCTTTACTCCTGTGTGTCCAGCGCCTCCTGCGCTGTGATGGGTGCAGGCGTGCAAAGGACGGGATTCCACCTCTGTCCTCGGGAAACTCACAAGCTAGGGGGTGAGGAAGACCTGAAGACCAGTAAGTCCTCTTCCAGGGACACACGCCCTGGCACAGGCAGGTTTAGGTGCTTGTGTCCCTGCGGGGGAAGGAGTGGTTAACCCTAAGGAGATGGGGAGGTGATGGCAGGACCATTCGGAAGATGAGGTTCCGCCTTCTAGGGACCTTGACCCCGGGTTTCTTGAGTTTGACCTCTCCCTAACCCCACCTCCCCCTAGACTTTTTAGACAGCATTTCCTGATCACCCCCAACATGAACTTTTAATCCCGCAGACATATGGTATATCTGTTTATCACTGCAATATCTCAGGTATTTTGCCCCTAAAAAATCCCTGCTGAGAATGCATGCTACTACCGTGTGCCTTTCTGCCCTGCCAGTCCCTTCTGCTGACTCCCGTCAGCTTCTCCAACATGTCCCCATGGCTTGGTAAGGCTTCCCTTCTATGGACAGTCACCAAATACGCAGCCCTGGGGTGGACAAAGGCCAGAACTCAGTGCCCCAGGGTCATTCCCAGGAGTCTGGTGTGCAGTCTCTAGATTTTAAGGATGCTCCTGGCTCCTGCACCTCCTTTCCTGCTGGGGCATTTGGGACGCTTTACCCATCCTCCCCCTGCTGCCTCCCTGGCGTCCTTCTGTGTGGCCCTGACATGACAGAACACTCTCACCTCCCCTGCCCCGGCAGGTCTTGTAGGGTTGGGACTCCGTCATCTTCCTGTGGCCTCCCTCAGCTTCCCATTTTAGCAATACTGGCAGCCCAGGCCGCCCAGCCTGACGCTGACTGGCCCAGGACGGATGCAGGCTAGGTCACGTGCATCCCACGAGTGGCTCTGGTCTCAGGACCATCAGCCTCCTGAGGGCAGGTGCTGCAGCCCGTTCCTTTCTGCTCCCCTCTCTGCCTAAAGCAGCGTTCCAGGCACACTTGTTGGTTGATTGCCCTGTTGTTTCTTTTCTTTGCCTGACTAGGAAAAGCAGGAACTGTTCCTTTTGTAAGTCTTCCCACTGAATACAGGGTAACGAGTAGGAACTTAAGATGTGTCAGTTGAATGAATTGAATTCGAGAGTGTTTTTGTTTCTCTTGGCACCGTTTAGACAACGTGACACACTCAGGCCCTGGCATCCTGGAAGTTGACTTTGAGAGTCAAGTGCTCCCAAGGCTTGAATCCATCACCAACCTCCGGAAGTCACAGTTTCTCAGGAGCAGGGCACTGGCGAGGGGTCACATTCTGTCACAAAGTCGGTTTTCTCCTGGAGGAAGAGCCGTCAGATTTTGGCTCCATCACAAAACTAATTGTCGCAAAGCAGTGCCTCCTAGATTTGGTCCTGGGTGCTCTCAACACCCCCTGCTGGGGCTGGAGCTCTTTTTCAGAGCTGCCTCTGGTTGGGCTGGATTAGCAGAGACATTTAGACATCCTGCTTTGCAAATTACCGGAGAAATTACATCTCTGTCATATTTGAACACTCCGAAATAGGAAAGAATTACTTTACTGGGTGTACCCCCTCCCCCGTCCCTCCTTCTAAATGTCTGAAGCTAGCAAAATGTTTTCAAGCAATTTCTCGCCACTGGATTTGGTGCAACTTGCTTCGAGTGTCTTTCCAGAATCTTTCATAGAAAAGTAATTGTGTAATTAGCTATAAATTAGTAAAAATTATGCTAATTACTTCCAGGTGTGACATACTTTGTGCTTAAAAACAAGGAGCTGTCACTGTGGTTCCCAAGTGAATGTTGGCCCAGGCAGCTTGACGGGCTCATGTGCACATTTACTTCATATTATTTTTTTTAATTATGTAATTTCTGAATAAGTACAAACAGATCCAAGAACAAAAGTACAACAGACAAAATCCAGGAGTGGTTCTTTCTGTGTGTGTGTGCGTAATAAAAAGGAACCTCAGTAGAAGATTTTTCAGGACTTTTCAGACGTGTAATGAGGGGACCAGAGGTGGTGGGTGGGGAAGTGTTGGGGTCAGAAAGGTCACTGGGATTCCTGGGGTCCTGAAGCCAGGAGAGGTCCAATGGCCCTCTGGGGGTTTGCCCTGTCTTCACACCCCCGTCACCCTTTCAGTTCTGGTTATTAAGGTGATGTGAACCACGGCCCAGACAGAGCAGCCCTCATGTGCTGATGACATTGTCTTCATTTGCATACAGTTTTTTTTTAAAGAAATTGAGGTCACACTGGTTTATAACATTATGTAAGTTTCACGTGTACAACATTCTGTTTTGACTTCCGTATACACTGCACCGTACTCACCACTGGAAGTTCAGTTCCATCTGTCACCACACAGTTGACCTCCTTTGCCCATTTTGCACTCCTCCGCCCCCTTTCCTTCTGGTCACCACTATTCTGTTCTCTGTGTCTGTGTGTTTGTGTTTGTTTTTTGTTCCTTTATTATTATTTTTTTTTAGATTCCACATATGAGTGAAATAATTTGGCATTTGTCTTTCTCTGTCTGACTTATTTCACTTAGCATGATACCCTCAAATCCATCCATATTTTCGCAAAGGGCAAGCTTTCACCTTTTTTATGGCTGAGTAGTGTTCCATTGTATATATGTCCCACATCTTCTTTATCCAGTCATGGACAATGGACACCTGGATTGTTTCCATGTCTCAGCCATTGTAAGTAATGCTGCACTGAATATAGGGGTGCATATATCTTATTAAATTAGTGTTTTCAGATTCTTTGGATAAATCTCCAGAAGTAGAGTAGGCTGGATCATATGGTAGCTCTATTTTCAATTTTTTTGAGCAGTCTCCATCCTGTTTTCCATAGCTGTACCACCGAGAGTGTGCATTCGGCTCTTAAGTGGCACACTGCTTTATTGCCCTTGTTTTTCTTGCATGTTTCTCCCCATAATCCTCTGAAGTATGGAGGACGGATGTTTGTAGTGTATGTGGAAGTCTGAAGGACCACAATCTCCTGGGATGAAGTCCAGGGAGACAGAAGGAGAAGGTGGGATCTCCTTCCTCTTTTTCTGCTATCATTTTCTCCTCTTCTTCCTCCTCTTTCTTTTTAAAATTCATTCAACAATGATTGGTACCTCTCAACTGTGCACCCACTAGTGAGGTGACAAGCTGTAAATCAGTCAGTCCATCTGTCACTCAGCCATGCTGGGTCATGTGGTGAGTGCTGGGCATCCAAAGACCAAGGTCATGTTAGAGTTCACTGGTGGAGGAGATGGGCATGAGGAAGTACTCTGTTGGACTATAGGCAGTGCTGTAATTATGGTGGCCACACGTCTTGGGTTTTCTAAGGATAATGCTGCTCAGGTATACATCTAGGCCTTCCTCTTAGATTTGTTTGGTGGGCAGATTGGTTAAGTAAGTGTTCACCTCCCAGGTTGCCCTGACTCTGGGACTAGACAGGGCTCAGTGCTGGCTGCCCGCAGGGAGTGTCTGCAGTGACACCAAAGCCCTGTTAACTCCAACCAGTGTCTCCAACTCCCTGGTCAGGGAGCTTGGCCTCCTGACACGGAGTCTGGCCTCAGACCCCTCGGCCAGGTGAGAGATCTTTCCATACATGTCTTCCAGGCCATCACCGCTTGTGATAACTCCTGGAAGAGAGAACTGGAAAGAAGGCCACACATTCCGAAAATGTCTTTGTCCGGGAGGTCCTTCTAAATGTGGTCAAGACTGGCTGCACAATTTGCGGGGCCCAGGGCCAAATGAAAATGGAGGTGCCTTGGTCCACAATTATGAAGAATTTCAAGATGGCTAGGAGCAGAGTCTTAAATGAAACGCAGGCCTTTCTGATTTGGGAGAGAGCGGGAGGCTGTGGGGCCTACAGCTTGATGCCCAGGAAGCTGGCTCGCTGGCCTCTGTGTGGGGGTGTGGGCTGTGGCTGCCGGCGTGCTGGCACAGATGGTGCTGGTGCTGGTGTTTGTGCCTGCTTTCTGCCCAGCGCAGTTTCCAAGTCAGATCATAGTAAGTTTCTACCATGTGACTGGTACTGTTTACAACACCATGGGCACGGGGGTGGGGGTGGAATGGCTTTTACAAAATCCATAGAAGATACAGGTTCTCCCTGTAATATTATAAAAAGAGACAAGAGACACAAGCATTCCGTTCCCATTTATTACCATCAGATGAAGGAGTGAAGGCTCAGAGAGGCTAAATGATTTGCCCAAAGTCACATAGCTACTCCAGGGCTGAAGTACTTTCTATGTAACCTGGCCCATGAAATATTGAAAGAACTGAAATATTGAAAGAGGCCTGCTTGGTGCGGAGTCCTCGCTCTGAGAACCAGGGGCCACTGGTCAGGGTCATGGACTTGGTGAGGAGGAAGAGTTCAGGTTGGGGTGGGGAGTCGGGGGGATCCTGGTTGGGGGTGCTCTACAGTCAGGGAGGCAGGTCTGACTCTATCGAGAGGGGCTGGGAGGTCAAGGGTCTCTGTTTGCTCCCTACTTTCCTTCTAAATAAAGTACCTGTCCTCCAGGGCCATCTCTCCCTTAATCCTAGTTCAGTGTTTTTCAAGCTTTTTGGACCACAGCAACCCTTAGCAAAAAGCGTATTTTCTGATGTGGCCCAGTACACACCTGTGTGTACGTGTGTGTGCATGTGCTTTTGGGTGTTCACTTACCTTCACGACTTCGGATGCAATCTGGTGTTTTCTGTTACGTTCTATTATGTAATTAAACACTCAGATTAATGGCACACCAAACGGAGGCACTACCCTACTATGAGAAACTGCTTTGACTCCCCTCTGCCCTAACTACGAGACAGAAAGAATTCTTTTGCGCTCAAAGCCCACGCGAAGGAAGGGAGGGCTGTGTCCACAGCTCTGAGAGCCTGTGGAACGCTCTCCCTCTCTGTCTCTGGATGCCTAAAGCCCATCCCGCAGGCACCGTCCTGGGCTCTCAGCGCCTCCGACCTCGGGTTTAATTACATTTTGATGCAATTGCATCTTCTCTCCCCAATGTGAAGGAGTACAAATTCCTTGCAGAGAAAACACCATCCTACAAGGCTAAGTAAGCGTCAACACACAGAAGGTGGTGAGCGCTTGTGCGCGCGTTTCCCGAGCTCCTGAAGCCCAGCCCTGGGCCTGCCTTGTGCATGGCAGGTCTTCAGCGGGTGTTTATCGATTGAAGAACTGGTTGAGAATCTCAGAAGCATTTGGACATTTTCCAAGGAGTTGATTTTTTTTTTTTTTTATATTTGCCCGCATGTCAAAAAGAACCTTTATTATGTGTATAATAGCCTCTTATGGTCTCATGCTTTCTTGCCAGATGCCTTGGGAGTCTGCAGTCACCTCCGTATATCCCTGGTTTCAGTGGCCTCTTGGTGGGACTGGCATTTCGTTTTTCCCTGAACAGGCTCTTGGAACACCACCCTCTTCGTGGCTAGTCTCTGTCTTAGCACATTTCTCCTCTGACTCAGCCTTGCCTTCCAGCCTTAGGTAGCTCTTGGGCTCACACTCTATTGCTTTTTCCTGAGAGAAGCTGGATGGAATGGCAGTGAGTCTGACCCACAGACAGACACCCTCCAAAACAACCCGCCCACCCTCACCCCCAGCACGGGAAGAACACAGGACTCAGGGTCAGAGAACCTCACTCAGGAGTCCCCTTCCCCAGGTGAATGACTTGGGGGGAATGGCTTAGTGTCTTGGAATTTCATTTCTCTTCATGTGTCACCCCCAGACTTGTTAAGATGATCCCGTTAACTAACCTGGGAAAACCTGAACTGTAAGGCAGTTTAGTGATACCCGCTTGCGTTTGTAACCTACATGTGCATGGCCACTTCACCTGCTCATCTTTGAATTATGTGAATTGTCTTATAACCAACCCTGGTCTACTGGGGAGCTGAGGTTTGTGATGCAGGATTACTCAGCTAACAAGTTATGGAGGTAGAATTCAAACTCAAGTTTTCTTTTCCCCAAGTCTGGATTCTTCTCCTTCTCATCATTACTAAATGTTATTATATCAGCCCATTACATTAATGATTACTTCCTCCAGCCCAGGGATGCTCTTAAGGGAGTGAATTTCTGTTGATGGAGGGATGGGATGGGGACGCAGTGGCTGGAGAATGAGGGGGAAGAAAGGAAGGGAGAGGGTGTGAGCAAAGGAGCTAAGGTAGGAACCACGCGAGGCCCGTGGTTGGAAGCTTCCTGGGTTGTTTCACTGCTGTTTCAGCATGGAGGGTCTCTTGGCAGCAGTGATGTTAATCAACAAACCAATGAACCGATATTTACTTGGGGATTTAGAGGCTGACCCAGAAGACTCGTTGGCGGGCACTTTTCACCGGGGTCATTCTGCATGGCCTCACAGTCCCAGACCGCCAGCGCTTGAGTTTGGAATGGGAGAGGTGGGGGACGTTCTTTGGAGAGTCTGTGAGTTTGTGGTGGTTTTCATCATGCTCTCATGTCAATGCAGAAGGGGAGAGGGCAGGGTCAGTGTTGGAGTGGGACCATCTTCTCTCGTGACTCAGCCTCCTCCGTGGGTGGTACCAGTCAGTGAATTCATTTCCTTCTGTCAGTTTCCAACCTGGTCTTTAAAATGTGCTTTGACATTCTTTGTTCTGATGAACTATCCCAGCAAGCCTATGAGGTGGGTTCTAGCACCGCCCTTGTTTCATAGATGAGGAAGCTTGGGCTCAAAGAGAGATTGTGACACCCCCCTCCCTGCCCCAACGTCCTGAAGCCAGGTTTGGATCCACGTGTTCTGATACCAAGCCCACCATCACCTGCTTTTCCTCGGATGTCTCAGCTCTTGCAGAAAGGACCAGTAAGAGTGCAGTGTGAGTTAATCCGGGCAGTCGTGAATTACCATGGGTTCCTACCAACGGCTTCAAATCCTGAGGCTCTTGGCTCCTTGGGGGCAGGTCCATGTGGAAGCGTTGGGTTTCCTGTTCTCCGTACTTCCTCTGAAGGCTTGCTCTCCAACAGGTGCAACTCAGTGACCTGCATACGTGTTACTGAAAACTTTTAATACAGGGTCTGTAAAAGCGAACCAGACAGTGTGGAAGTCTCCCTGGCCCCACTCCCTCTTTAGCAGTAGCTATTGTTAGCAGCTCGGTGTGTGTCTTGCAGACACTTTGAGCATGGATGTATGTATGAGTGTATCATATATAAAAGGCTTTTATCCTGCGCCTCAGCAGGATCATAGTATGCATACAACTGCAACTTGCTTTTGCTTTGAAGAATGTTTTGTGGACATACATTCATGTTAGCACCCACAGTCCTACTTCATTCTTTTTAATGCATGCCTAGTGTTGATATTTCACTTTACGGACGAGCCAGTTTATTTAACACATTACCGACTGATGGACACTTAGGTGCATTCCAGCTTTTTTCTATTACAAACGGTGCTTCGGCAAGCGTCCTTGTACAGTTGGATAAATTCATAAAAATGAAATTTCTGGCACGCAGGATTGGTGCATTCAAAATTTTGATCGATATGGCCACACTGCTCTCCAAAGAGGTTGTCCCTGTTTACAATATCAGTCTGAACATGATGGGGTTTCTTGGCGTGTGTTCAGTAAACACGGCGGAGATCGTCCCTGACAGTTTGTTCAATTATTATTGGGATTCAGCTCTCCCCTCTGCTCCTCAGGGGTGAGTCCATCACATTCCTGGGTGTTTGATTTAAATCCCTTCTCTGCCCTCAGTGGCTGGGGGACTGTGGGAAGTTTGTGTGATTTCTGTGAGCCATGATTTCCTCTTGGAGATAACACGACCTCTCCTGAAGACATCACGAGCATTTGTCAAACCGCCTGCCCCGGGGGCTGGCACAGCGTTGGTGCTCTTTGAGTGTCATCTTTGTCCCCCACGAGAGGGGTCAACTCTTGGCATCGGGCCGTAATGAAAAAGCATGTGTGGTCTGCCAAAGGACTCAGAGGGGAAACTGAGGCACGGGCTGTTAATGATCTGTTTGTCGTGGCGGCATAAAAACTCCTTGTAGACCGTCAGTGTCCTGAGGGCGGTGGCTTTGTAGTCCACTTCTGGGTTCTCTCACAAGCCTGAACCCACGGCCTGAGACGAGGCAGGTGGAATTAGATATTTGGGGTGGGGGGTGAGCGACCGTTTTGACGGGGGAATGTGTGTACTAGGGGGACACCCTGGGGAGGCAGAGCATCCCTTTTTAGAATCCATGTCCATTAGGAGACATAAACGGTTCTTCTCACTTTTTCCTATTTAGAGAATTTCAGAAAGGAACATCAGTGGGAGTTGGGGGAAGGAAGAGAAAAAAAAAAAAACCAAACCCAAACCAGCCTAGGCCCAGAAAACCCCTTTTAGACATTGCCTTTGGGACAGTGTTGTGAAATCAGGAGGTGGGAATCCGGACGTTGTTTGGGAAGATGTGTTGGTAATTTACACTCGGGGTGGAGGTGTGCTTGTTGCCCAAGTGGTCCCCTGGTTGTGGTGTCTGGAGTCCCCACTCTCCCGTTGGGCTGGGGCTGGAAGGGCCACTGCCTGACTCTCCGTGTGACTTTCCGCCTACTCTTCTGGTCTTTCCTTGCTCTATTTTTAGAAAGGCTTTTGTCCTTCACTGCCCCCAACAGTTGCCCTCCCCACACCGCCGCCTGTTGGCTCCAAAGGCATCTGGTGTCAAGAACTCTATCTGGAGGGCTTGATCCCTGAAGTTGAGGGCTGTCAGTCATACCTCGGAGGTGGGAGGAGGGGAGGAGTGGGGCTGTGCCCTGGGGTGTGGGAGTGAGGCCTGCTAGGGGCCAGGTAACTGGAGCTGTGATCTCACTGTCTCCCATCTCTCTGCGCCTCAGCCTTCCCTTCTGTGAAATGCAGTTAAACTTGCCCTTGCCCCGTCGTGAAGGGGCTACAAGGACTGCTCAGACGCTTGCCACCAAAGCAGGAGAAATTACAGAGAGGAAATTCCTCCGTCAGTCATTCAAGAAGGGGGTGTGGCATTCATGGCACTCACGGGTCCTCTGGGATGGAGAAGACCTGCCAGACTTCTACTCTTCCACCCAGGGGATGGAGCCTCCTGCCGGCCTGTGCCTCATTTATTCACAAAGGACTAAGTCTGAATTCCTTCTCTGCCTTTACTAGCTATATGATCTTGAGCAAGTTACTTAACTAACCTCTCTGGGCCAGATTTCCTTGTCTGTAAAATGAACACAACATCAGCACCCCCTTAGGTTGTGAGGGGATTTGATATTACCACTATCTTTGGCTGCCTGTGACTATTCCATTTCAAGACAGATATTCCACGGCCTACAGTCAAGTAGACCATAGACTACTATGCTGTAGACAATGCTATATGCTGTCGTATAGTACGCTATGTTGTATATGCTACAAGCAATAAACTAGGCTGTCGCAGGCTCCAGACTGTGGAAGCCTTTTTTGCTTGCAGTGGGGAAGCTTCAGGAAAGGAAAGATCTTTTTGGATGGCGGGAGGGTTTTTCCAAACTATATTCCATCTGTTCCAGTCCATTGCATTCCATCCTATGGCGTCAGTGCCATTCAATATGCTTTCATTCAGCACTTAGAGAAATCCAGTGACTTTCTCTGATTCAGCCTGAATCCTAAAAGCAAGAGACAGCGATGGAAAAGGCAAATCAGAACCAAGGCCCTGCTGAGGAGCTTCTAAAGAAAAGAGTAATAGCCTCTGAGCTCTGGCTCCTAACCCAGCCCGCCGTGTCTGGGCTTGGACCACAGGCTGGGGTCCAGAGTTAAAAGAGAAGCCTGGTCTCTTAGCAACATGTTTATGTTGCTTTGGCTTTGAGATGAAAGTGAGGACACGGTTTCCACTCCAGGACAGCTGGGCCCTGGACGTCGGAGAGAGATGAGGTTAATTATTCCTTTCTTTAAGTTGGCTGGGGTCCTTTTATTCCTACCTCAACTCTTTTAAAAAAAGATACAGGCTTATGTGTTACACACACACACACACACACCCACCCACCCACCCACCCAGAGAAGAACAAATTAGCAAATTTCCTAATCCGGTCCTCTCTGTAGGTCTGTCGTGAAGGAGTGAAGACTCCTGTGGCTTGAATGTCGGTGTCAGCACTATCAAGTGTTGATTGAGTTCTGGTCCCAGCAGTAAAAAGCATGTGTGAAATTCAAATACAGAATTTCAAACCCTTGAGCACTTCCTGAGCATCTCAATGGCTTTAATAAGGGAAGGGCATCTCTTTGATGGCAAATGATGATCCTTCACTGTGCAAGCACAAATTGGATCATAATTAATGAATTTGATGTACAGTCTTCCTTGCCATGGATAGGAGCTGGCATTTAGTGTCTCTTTATCTCCATCTCCATCACTTTGTACTCCCCTCTACAAGGGGGGAGGTTGCCGCATGCACATGAAAGGTTATATATTTGTTAAGTTCTGTAGCTTAGCGACCAGTTTGGAGAGATCATTTCTCTCTTTCTCCTTCTCTTCCTCCCTCCCCACTGCTAGTATCATTTTGCAAGGCCTGAAACATATGATGCTTAACGGGGCTTAAATGCCGGCGTCCCTGCTGTCAGGTGGGGAGGAGACTAGACGTGCTCAAGTGTGTTCTCACCATTCTCCGTTCTTGGTTTCTCCTTTCTTAGCATCTTTCTTCTCTGTCTCCTTCTTTCCAAATGGGGCAGCCTAGGGATGCTGGTAGTTGGACTGATGCCCAAAGAGGGTTACGAACATATAATACTACGTTTTTCCAGAACTGAAGAGGCTGGGAGAGCCACGGTAGAACTTGACTCCTGTCCCTCCTTCATTCAGCAGAGATTTATTTATTTTTAATTCTTTAAAAAATTGTTATGTTTTAAAATTAAAAAAAAAAATTTGTGTGTGTGGTTGGTAATTAGTTTTTATTTTTACGGAGGTACTGGGGATTGAACCCAGGACCTCATGCCACCCAGTACCTCATGCACGCGAAGCATGCGCTCTACCCTCCCCCTGTCTTAGGAGTCCCATATTACCAACACTCAGGTCGTCTCCTAGGCCAGTTGGGAGGTCCCTCCGCTAATAATCGCTTCTGGGCATCCCTGCCGGTGGGGATCAGGGATGCGGAAGGTGGACTCCTGGCCCCCGCTGGCCCCGGGCCACCTGCAGGGCGGGACGGAGAGGGCTGGCGGTCCCCACTCTCCTCTGCGGCGACAACCGCTCCCTTCCCTCCGCGTGGGGTGTGTGACAGGCTGGGAAGCAGCAGTCGGCGGGGGCGGCGCCGAAGGCCTGTCTGGCGGCTGTGACAGGCCGGGTACCTGCCTGCCGGCCTCCGCCCGCCCGCCCGCCGACAGTCTGCCTGTTAATTGGGGAGGCGCGGAGGGGAACCAGGGCCGGGAGCCGCCGGCTGGGTCCTGGGCTCAACCCCTCCTCGGAGCCGGGCTGTGCCCGCCGCCTGTCACCTCCTCTGACAAGCGGGGCCTGGCGGTGGGCTTCGTGTTTGGACTTCTTACTTGTAATTTTTTCCCTGAGAAAGGAAGGGCAGACGAACGCGGCCTGTAATTGGGCTTCGGAAGGTTAGGCTTGTCAGAGGAGGTGGGAGCTGGGATGGAGGCTGGAGGAGAGCGGTCGTTAGCGTAAGTGTGCTCCACTGAGTGAGAGCAGGGCTTCTGGTCCTTTCCCAGGGCCCCACTGGTCCGGGGGCAGCTCCCAGGGTGGTGTGTGTGGGTGCACCCCGGCTTCCCGGGGTGGGGCCACCAGCCCCCCTCGGATACTGCCCCCTGGCCGCGATTGTAGACTCTAGAAGAAAGGGGTGGGGCTGAGGAAAAACAGATACACAGGCACCCGGGTCAGGGAAAGAATGTGTCTTCCCCACTCACCCCCTACACACACACACACACACACACACACACACACACACACACACACACACACACGCCCGCACGGCAGGGTCCAAGAGGACCCAGCTCATCCATCACGGTTCTCCTCCGCAACTGGCCCAGAGGAGGAAGGGACTTACCGAGGGTCACATCTGTGGTTAGAGGCAGCACCTCAAATCTTAATCTTGGGCTCCGAATGATGTTGGGGATTCTGAGGGTGCCCTTTTTTTTTTTTTTACTTCTTTCTTTCCCAGCCAGTACTGATTCCAGCCCACAGATGTGACTAAAATCACATCCTTAGAGATTTATTCATTTGGACTCCAGCTTAGCTCACAATTATCCAGCAAATTCTCCTGGGAGGACTTATATAGTAAGCTCTGTAATTTCTCCCTTAGCAAGAATGAGAACGGAGATAAAGATATTGGATACCTGGGGGCTAGAGTGAGTGTGTGTGTGTGTGTGTGTGTGTGTGCTTTGGAGGAAGGAAAGACTGGTAAGAGGGGAGACCTGGGGGCACATCCCAGGGAGCCAAGCGGCCCCTCCAGCTAATGTCATTGTCTGTAGAATTCAGTCCCACCCGGGCTTCTGGGCTTCTCCTCCCCACCCTGCGGGCAGGTGAGGCCACTGCTGGCACCATGCTCATGTCCCCACATCCCCACCGAGGCAGCCCCACCGCTCCTGTAGCTGCCTTTCTCCTGGAGTCTGTGTGACAGAATGGGACCTGTGGGGAAAGCAGCCACGTCAGCACCCAGCCCGGGTTTTGCACGCCAGCAGCTAATTAAAGCCAGGAAGGTAATTTATTGCTGAGGGAGAATGTGCGGGAGGTTTGGCTTAGTTGAAATGGCCCCCAAAGAGTTATGGAAAGCTAAAGTGGGTTTTCAGAAGCAAAAGTTAATTGCTCTTCACTTAGCATTTCAGTGTCATGTGGCTCTGAGTTACACACATGCTGAGTGGAAGCCTTTACCCAGACGTAGGGACTGAGGTCGGGAGGTGTGCTGGGAGCCAGGGATTCTGGGGGGCTGGAGGTCCCCTGGCTGTGGATCAAAAGCAGCCCCCCCCCCCCACCAAGGGTAAGGCTTTTACCCACTCAGGAATCTCAGTCCCGCCTGGGAGCAGGACTAGTAGGCGTTTGTCTCTGTGGCAGTTATTGTGTGGGAGAAAGGGGGCTGCTCTGGGAATCAGGAGACTAGGGGAGGAGGGGTGCTCCCCTTCTGCTCCAACAGCTCTGCCTCAGTCAGTGTTCCCCTCCGTCTGCCCCTCCCCAGGGTACATCCTCACCTTTGGCATTTGGTCATTTCTGATTCCTTCCCCTGGCTCTCGTGGTGGAAGCCGTTTGTGCCTGTGACCCATTTGGCAGAGGGGAAGACTGAGGGATAGGCTGTCCCAACAAAGGATAATGGAGGGTGTGGGAGTGACTTGCCTGAAAATGGATTGAGTTGCCACCTAGAAATAAGAGCTTCTCAGGCTCTAAAATGTCCCCTGGACTTTTTGGGTATAGCACGGGGGGGGGGTGTTAAAAAGCATGAATCGGGGTCACTTCCTCCAGAAGGGGTGAAAAATTCTTTCGATGAGAAAGGGGCCAAACAGAAATGGTGCAAAAATGCCTTGCACAGGGACTGTCTGTATCTCAAGGCTGTCATTATCCTAACTACGGGCATGGATGGTATTAGATGCTAAACATTTTAAATGACTTCTACTATTTCTGTTTAAGGAGGTGAGTGGAGAGGCTCCCACGTAATCTTCCCAGCTACATTTTGTAGGGGAGGGTATTGGGCAGCCGTGGGGAGGGAGAGGCACCACACTCAGGTATTCAGTGCAAGGTGGTTTCTAAATAGCAATGAATTCCGGAGATAGGATGGGGTCACATCTCAGGTGGGTGTTGACTTCTCAAGTCAGTGGAGGCCATGAGTCCAGGAGAGTCCAAATTGCTTCTGAAAATCCCTCTACTGGGGGCATCTCTTCTGGAAACTCAGAAGTGAAGAACTCTTGTTTTTCTTGGCATCCTTACGCTGTCATCTTTTTCCTGGGAGTCAGCACAGGGTGGGGTGGAGGAATGGAGATGGTGATGGAGTCAATAGAGAAACTCTCCCCCTCTCCAGTATGTTCCACTGAAGTCATGTAGAGTAAACAGGCATGTTTCACTGCTCATTCTGTTGCCCAACACCAGGACCAACAGAGCCAGAAAGGAAGATACCAGGCCAAAGTGTTTGCAGATAATACGAGCTTGGTGAGTATTTTTTGAATAAGCAAGTGAATCACAGTTCTTTAAAAAATGTTGTCTTGGGCTGTCCCTCCTAGCATGGATGTCAGCATTGTCTGATACATCCATTGTGGACCTGGTTGAGTACAGGGGTGCCTGTGGTTCAAGAACTGTATTGAAAATAATTAAGCTCCCTGGAGACAAGATTTGACACCCAACAGGAATGCCTTAGCACCTCACACATACAACATTAGGTCTCAGGAAGGAGTCACGGGAGCGTTAATCTGCGAGCCTTGGAAATGAGGTTGAATTCCCCTTGCACAAGCCATCTTCGCAGTAATTTGCAGTAAATCCTGACACTACTGAGCCTTCTTTTTAAAGGCTTCGCTCTTTTTTATTCAAAAACGTTTCTGAGTCCAGGAGTGTCGGGGCAAACAGTTCCCACTTCCTCTGAGAAGGCGCCAGCCAGCTCGGAACGAGGTCAGGTTCCCAGGGAAGCTCTGGGATCCAGACCTGATGGGTCTGAACATCAACCAAGGACGGTACTCAGGTCATAGTGTCATCTGCAAACCCACACTGCCTGGGGAGTCCGTTGTTTTGCCAAGGGCCAGGTTACCAGCCTGGATATAGACCTGAATAAAGGAGACGAAGTGGCCTTGGGTTTGGTGGATGTGTTTTTAGGGCATCACCCACTTTCATGCTGAGTGATTGTGAGTGGGAGCAGCATCCGCAGGACGCAGGTATCTTTCGCTCTGCCTGGTCGGGGGATGGGAGGATGCTCTTTGGTGATCAGGTCCCAAAGCTACGCTTTTGGGTGAAACGAGAAGCTGGTGTGGCCAGTGATTCCCTGTCTCTCCGGCTCCATGACAGACCTAGACATGCTGGATTTGCCAGTGAGGGATTGGGGCATTGAGGAAGGCATCAGGGTCCTCCTTGACGGGATGGAGGCAGGAGGGTGGGAGCGCCTCTGAACAGTTTGGTTTCTGCAATGATGGAGTTAGCAAAGCTAAGAATCTTTTTATTCTTCTGCAACACGGGATTCCAGTTCAGTCATCCTAAATGGTGTGTGACTCTTCTGCCCTCAAAGACTTCTGGGGAGAAAGTTCTAGAACCACATCTCTATAAACTATATCCAGACTCAGAAGACTGTAGAATTTTATTCTACGATTCAGTGACTAAATTGACTCCCTTAGCCAGAGAGTGGACCAGACTGGAGAGAGCCCAACTCAGAGCAGAGCAGTGTGTCCTAAACCTTTCCCCTCAGGTAAAGGCAGAGAGGGGTGGGTGAGAGGCTCTCGGTATGTGAATGGCCTGAAACATCTCAGAGCACGTGCTAAATGTTTGAATTTTAGTGTTCAATATGAAAAAATCATCCATGTTTTTGTAGGTTCTATCGTAACACACCTGTGTTTTAGTATAAAAACCATGCTTTAAATGACCATTAGGAAAAATACCAAGACACACGCATGTTTCTGAGCTATGTCAATTAAAGGCAGAAACATGTTTGCAGTGGTCCAATGTTCTGGAACACTGCCTTAGAAGGGCTGGCGGCCTCTCACTGTCAGTGGCCAGATCATTTTGCTTTCTGAGAATCGATAAAAATGGTGACAGCTTTTCACTAATTTTTGAGCTGAATTGGGGTGGTAACTAAGGAGAGGTAGAAAACGCTCTCCTTCTTGCTGTGAATACTAGGAGATGGAATACTCAGGGTGCACTGGAGCCCGGGGTGGGGTCCTCAGGTTTGCCTGATTGCAGGTTGGCCTCCTCTGCCCCGAAAACTGCCCTGTGTTCACTGCAGGACCAACCGGGGTGGCCAGGGGTGCGGACCCTCCAGTACGAACATTCCCAGCGTTACTCCTTCTGACCTCCTCATCCAGCCTCTTTAAGTGGCAGATAGCATCTTTTAAGGAAAATAATGGTGCCGCATTTCCTTTTCCAGCCCATCTCAGCCCTCGACTTCCCTTGCGGGCTATGCCTTCCTGTTGTTTTTGGAGATGTTTCCAAAAACTCAGAATTAAGGTGCCCCAGCAAGTTCCAGAATGCTGTTAGCATTTTTTCCCCCTGATGACGCTCATAGTTAGGGTGTTTTTAGCCTTCCAGTGCCGAAATGGTGTGAGGGTAGCCATCGCTGCTGTACCATTTCCTCCACAGAGCTGAAGGATGGGGCGGCAGGGATTCAGTCTCTGCCTGGGCCTGCGATGGGGCAGGATTCTGTCCGACCTTCACCAGGTCCTCATTGCCCCAGGCTCCTTGGAGTTGGGTTTCCACTTAATTGTCTCTTCCTAGCCCCGTTGTTTCCCCTCATCCATGGTTTTTGTCTCCCCACCCCCACTTCCCTAACCAGGGTAATTGGAGCAAATAGGGGTCAGGCCCGGACTGCATGGGAGCACCCCGCCAGCTGCCGCAGAGGGGGCTTCACGGACGTTCCGTGTTGGGCTCTCATCCTTGGGTGGATTTGCCTTTGGAGAGTGACCCCAGCCAACTCTGAGAAAGACAGCATCAGTCCATTAGTGTCCGTTAGGAATGACTCTGAACGCAAGCTTGGCAGCAGCTGCGGATGGGAGGGAGGGATGCAGGAAGAAGGAAGAGAATCACAGACAGTGCCAGCCTCTCTCTGCATGGAAATAGCTGGCCGTGGGTTTAGGGATTCAGGTCAGTTGTGTCTCCCAAACCCAGGGCTTCAGCGCACAGTAGGGATGGCTGCTTCTTTTCCTTCTTTTCTTCTCCTTCTTCTTCTATTTTTTCTTCCCCTTCCTTCTTCCCCCTTCCCTCACCCTCTTCCCTTTCACTTCCTCCTCCTCCCCTCCCCCTTCTACTTCTCTCTCTCTCATTGCCCCAAGTGGCAAAGAGCCCACAGATAACTGAGCTGTTCTTTGGAAATGGATCTGATGAGCCTTTTAATGGAAGAAAATCATCATTATTTCCCAAGAGTTCACATTCCCATAATATTTTTATTAGCAGCCTCTCTTCTAAATAAAGTTCAGTGGATTGATTTTGGTTGGGTTTTCTCATTTTAAATATTCCCTTAAGTTACGACCGTGGATATGGTCCTGTCACTGCCATTGTTATTACTGTTACCAGCATCAGCGGCTCCTTTGTAATATTTATGTCGCACTTAGAAAGCTCTCAAAACACTTCAGGTAGATTACTTCATTTGTCCTCGTAGCATCCTTGTAAGAAAGGCAGGGGACCCAATTAGAGCTAAACACTGAGTACAGACCTCTCTTCTCTGTGCCTCGGTGTGCACAGCCCCCCTTTGGGGTGTGGCAGGGAGGGAGCCCTCTGCCCCCGTCCTCTGTATACAGTTGTCCTGGTAATGCTGGGGGATTGATTCCAGGACCCTGGAGGATACCAAAATCTGTGGATGCTCTCTTAATGACTGAGCACAATCAGCCCTCCTGTGCTCAGTCCTCCATATCCATGAGCTTGACATCTGAGGATTCAACCAACTACAGAGGGGAGCCTCAGGGGTTGGCCCTGGGTCATTATCAAGGAACCTGGGGGATTATCAAGGAACGTAGCCCCGGGGGAGACACATGACCTCCAGGCTCTAAGGTGGCTGCTGCTCTCTCAGACTCAGCACCGACTTGCTGGTAAACCCAACCCCCCTCCTCCCTCCTGCCTTCCTTGTCTGCTCACTTGGTAGCCTTGAGGAGGAGAGGGGTACTGAGCCTGGACTGATGGCATCAAATGTCGCTGCTGTGCAGAGAAGCCCAGCCACTCTGATTCCTCGGGGCTTGGGAAGGCTGCGGAGGGCTGGATGCCGGGCCCCCTGGCCTCTCTGCTGACCATACCGCCAGGCAGGCGCCACCATCTCCTGAAGGGCTGTCATTGGCTGCTGTGCCCATCCCTGTGGGTCATGGCTCTCAGCAGAAACCGCACACTCCCCAGGGCGGTAAGAGTCTTCCCAGAAACCAAACCTCCTTGAGAGCACACCTCACTGAGAGCCGCCTGAAGCTAAAGAAGCAGGGGAGAGCCTTGGATGCACCATTAGGGCATTTTCTCAGCCAGCTTCCCTGCACACAAATGCATCTGGAACAGTGTGAAACACAAAGAAGACTTTCCCTTGCATAATTCACCGCACACTTTATTTTCTGTCTTGGGTTTATAAAACAAAACCAAACAGAGCCTAGCTGCCTTTTCAGTTTAATGCAGTGAGTACTCACAAGGGCAGCTCACTTCTCTGGGTGAATATGATTCTGTCTCAACTCTCCAGAGGCTCATAGCTGGGGTGGGGGCAGAGGGGGTTAGGCAAACACACGATTAACGAGGATAACAAGGAGCTGGTCGGGAGTGCTTTTATAAAGTCACCAAGTATTATGGAAAAAATAATTCCAACTGGGAGTGTTAAGTCTTCTGTCAAGTCTTTTGTTTGGAGGTAGGTCTTATTTGGACCTTAAATGATTGGTAAGGTTACAATAAAAACACAGTGGAGGCTGGGTCGGACACTTAGGATAGAAGGAATAGTTCCGGGGAAGGCAGGGTGCTGGGAAGTGAACGCCTTTATTCACCTTGCAGTCCATCCTTGGGGACACACACAGGAAGAAGCTACAAAACCAATATCCCCATTCCGGTGTGGGGGAAGGGAAGGGCTGCTTGGTGTGTATGCTTCCATGGGATCCATTTAGAATTTTCTGTTCTTATTTCAGATTGCTTCCTACATTATCTGGACCACAGCTTCCTGAATGCATCTTTAATTTAGTTAGGAAAAAATAAAAAGCAAGAATGGAAGACAAGTTCTCAACAGAAGTATGAATGGAAACTTTAAACGTAAATATTGCCCTTTAATCCATTTTGAATACTCCTTCTCCTCTGGAAGGATAAGATACTTTGAAGCTGAGCTGGAAGGAAGTAACTTCTTATCCGACTTTTCCTTGACTGTACCCATGCCAGACATCACTAATCGAACTTGACACATACTCTCCCTGAGCGGGGCTTCTCCTCAGAGCGCCCTGGTGTCCACGCAGCCCCTGCCAATCAACTGATTGTGCTCCACCACATGAATCCTACTTGCCATTTTCTGTTTTAAAGTATTAAATCTTTACTGCTATCTTAAATACTAAGTACATTTTTATGGAACCCAAAGACTGTCTGAAAGCAGGGAGAAATTTTTTGTAACATCAAGTGTAGGGAGAATCTCAAAATATAAGTGGAAGTTGCTGATGGGGCCAGGAGGTCAGGATAAAGATATTCTCTGTCTTTTCTCCCAATCGCCCCATGATTTAACGGTATCAATATGAGATTCAAAGAGACAGAAAAAAAGGTGAGAAAGTGCAGTAAAATATATATAGGAAAATAACCCTTGGCTTAGATCAGTGGTTCTCAATCTGAATGTACATCTGAATCTCTTGCTTACTTATAATGCAGATTCCTGGGCCTCATTTCGGACTAAATCAGAGTTTCTGGTCTTGGAGCCTGGAAATCAGCAATCAAACACTCTAAGGAATTCTTCCACAGTACACCTGAGACCAGCCCACAATGCTACGCTTGGGAGCCAGACACTTAAATGATAGGAATGTTTTGCCCTTGTCTGCATCATTAGATGGTTGGCAGAAAATGCCGCATTCATTTCTCATGGCTGAGCTACCTGGAATTCCATGGCATTCCAGGTACTGGAAAATGGTAGTCATTTGGAAAATGGAAAAGAAGTCTCAGTTTCCAAAGGGATGGGTCATTTGGATGAGCAGCGGTCATGCTTTACGGAGGTCAGTTTTTAAGATGTGTCTGAATTATTATGCATCCATATTATCATTTGGGCTTGGTTTTAAGAAAAACTGAGAGAGAAGAAAGTAGTTTATGTTGACCGATTATCTTGAAATTTCTGGTTATGTGGTCAATGTTTGAATCTACTTGATTTCTGAATGTTAGAGTCAAAATAACAAATATCATACATTGTCCATTTATTCTGTACTGAACACCTCACTAGGGCTTGTCAAACCTAGTCCTTAAAATGATCCTATGAAGAAGTTATCATTGTCCCCAGAAGAAGAAACTGAGGCTCAGAAAAGTTAAGCAACTTGCCTTGAGTAACGCAGTGTGGGTCTTGACTCGAAGTGAAGAGACTGCCGGGGCCTTGACGAGGGGTATCACCACCAACTTCCTTGCCAGTCCAGGATGGGCAGAGGGTGGACCCGGCTGGGGACCAGTCTCCCGAGTCTTCTCCTGTCCCCCTGACCTCTTTAGCCTGCTCCTTCCTGGGCCCGAAGCTGCCAGACTCTTTTCTCCTCCTGAGACAGTCCATAGTCTCAGATATTTCCTGTTGGGGGGAACTTTAACACCCAGATCTTCAAGCCAAAATTTAAGTCACCCCCTTCATGCATAATTTACTGTTCCTGGAAGTACTGATCACCCATTCACATCCCACCCCTCCAATGGGCTAGGACGGCCGGGGCAGTGGATTTGAAGTTGAAGGGACCTTACTGAACATCCAGTCCAAGTTCTTTATTTCCCGAATGAGACAAAAGACCACAAGCGGGAAAATGACTCAACTCAAGGATACCCAGCCAGAGAGTGAAGGAGTTGACACCAATGTTTTCAAGTTTATACTCTGAGTATCATAACAAAACTGACTCCACAGAATTTGTGTGAAGGGGTTGAACTGAGATAGCACAGTCCCTGGCATGGAGAACCGTCCGATGCAAGTTGTCCCCTCCCTTCCTAGAGCTGGGCCCTCCTGCTGCTCCTCATGCCCACATTCTCATTGAAGTCCTGTGCGTTAGGCTTTGTTACCCCTGTGCTCCCCGGCATGCCAGGGCGTACAGGAGTAAGCTGAGCTGACCCCGCTTAATCGTAGCAATAGGGGTGAAATCTGACTTGGCTCGCGTTATGTACTCTGGGAATGTTTGGGATTGCCGCCCGCTAGAACCCACCCCGCCTGACGCCTGATCCAGTGCTCTTTCCGTGGAAACATGCTGATGGACGTGCGGGGCAGGGACCAGCTACTTTGAAATGCTATGAATACCAGCATGGTGACAGACGCGTAGGAACACATGAGGCCACCGTCCCAGTAGATCTGAAGTCGGCCGGCGTGGTTTTATCATCAAGCGTTTATCAAGGCTGCTATGTGCCAGGGGCCCTGCTTACTCTGCGGTGAATATAAAAATGAATAGGATACAAGCCCTGCCCTCAAGGAGCATTTAATTTGACCATCGAGACAGACTTAGACATAAATAATTCAAATGTGAGGCAGAGAGCAATCCACGACTACTCTATTCTACAAAAACCAAAAGGAAGTACAGAGACTTTCCTCATTTGTTGGCATGGTGGGAGGGGGCTGGGCTAGGACAGGGGCAGCCCCCAAATGTCTCCATCTGTTACTGAAGGCAAGTTCGTGTGCCCGATGCACTGTGAGGACAAACAAACTGAAATGTCAGAGTTTAGAGCCGAGAAAGGTTGATTGCAGGGTCGAGCAAGGAGGATGGGGTGGCGCATGCCTGAGGAAACCTTGAACTCCCTGAAGGGATTCAGCAAAGCCTGTTTAAAGGCCAGGTGAGAGAGAGGGGTCGCAGGGTGCGTGATCAGCTCATGCACAGTCCTCTGATTGGGTGATGTTGAGGTAACAGGGCGGTCAACACTGCCAAACCCTAGGTGCCCCTTCTGGGGGCCACGTGCTCTTGATTGTCAACTAGTTAATTTCTTCCCTTGGGTGGTGGTTTTTAGCATCTGGAAAACTCAGGAAATATACATGAGGTACTGTATCTGAGTACTTCAGAGAGGAGCTCCAGCAGAGGATTTGAGGGAGGGAATCTGACCCTGGAAGGCCCCACAGGGTCCTGCTCGGTTACAGAGAGACGCCACCACAGGGCCATGCTGTGTGTCACCAGGAAGGTGGCTCTCCAGCCCCTGTGCTCCTTGGCCCTGACTGCTGGGCGACCGTAGCTGGGTCACTGTCTCGCTCTGAGCCTCGTTTCTCCAGCAGTTTTGCATAAGCAAGAAAACCTCTTTCAGGTTTGGAGTTTGATGGGGACTGGAGTGGTCCTTTGGTTTAGACGTCTGCTTCTGGAAGGGACTGTCCTCAGCCGTGCAGACAGGTAAGAATCTGCAGTCCACGCAGAGAACAAGAAACCGTCGTTCTTTTTTTTTTTCTAGTCACCGTTTTGTGGTGCGGAGGGGAGCGGCAAGGTCGGGGGTGAGTGGGATGAGTGGGGACGGCGGAAGGGATGGAGAGGGGACTTGTAGGTCGGTGCCTGGCAGGGGGAGCTGGGTCACTCAGGGAAAATATGGCCTTGCTTTCCACTGGCAGATTCCCAGAGAAGCTCTAGCTGTTCCCCACCTGTCCCGTGCCCCCCTGCCCCGTGCTGCTGTCCCCGCCTGCGCGGAGCAGGGAGGCGATGATGAATTTCCCCCAAACGGCATCACAGACAGTCATAAATAACGCTTTGCTCTTTGGTGACGGCACTTTCCATTAGAGCTGCCTGTGCTGGGCTGTTGCTACCCCCAGTCTTCTGCCGGGGACTTGCAGTAAAATTTATCAGCGAGCTTTCTGCACCTAATAAATCATCCCCTCCGGGAGCCATCTGGCAGATAAGGCCAGAACCCACATGCTCTGCAGAGGCGGAGTCGGGGTGAGAGCCGCCCTCCCTGGGGCCCCAGGCCCTGTGGAGGGGGACTATCTCCCCACCAAGTCCAGGCCTGTCACACTCTTCCTGGCTTTTCTCAGCAGGCTCAGGGTGGCTGTTCAGACTCTCAGAACTGACTTCCCACTCCGGGGATGGCCTGAAAATCACCTCCTCCTCACGCTCTCTACCTGGCAGGTGTGCGTAAGGCCCTGGGGTCTGACGCCAGGCCAGGGAAGGGGTGCCCCAGGGCCAGGCAGGTGCTGCGATGGGAGAGCCTCTCACTTAAATCTTCCTTGACGTCTTCTAGCGTCTTGGCTATAGGCCACGTGGAAATAATCTTATCATGATAAGAAACTTCCTGCTTCGATGCAAGACAGCTAGAAGCATCTGGTAATTCAAGGTCAACTTCCCAGGGTTATCCCCACTTTCTCTGAGCAAAACTACCATGATATTAGCGTTTTCCATCAAATATGGGTTCTTTTCATTAATAGACATGAAGGGAGGTTTTAAAACGCGCTGACCTAGAGGTAGAGACTCACAGATTCACGATCACAGTTCTTTCTTTCTGGCTGGAGGGGCTGTTTTAACACCTGTCTCAGAGGAAGCAGTGCCCACTCTCACAAGACCAGATGCAATCCTGCGGGTGAGGCATGCGGGAAAGGTTGGCTTCCTGGTTTTGGGGTCGGGTGCCTAGCAAGGTGCCGGGCGCACCTATAAGCAATCAGCACATGCGCTTTGAGTGTACAGGGTAGAATGTGGCAGCGGGCTAGAGTCCCTGACGCTGCCACCAACACCAAGTAGAATTAAATGATACATAGCAGTCTGGAGGCGGACCTCTCATCCCCAGCTCCCAGCAGAGTGGACCCTGCTCCTTAGGGTTAACTAGACCCTCTGTCCTGGGCCGGATGTAACCTTGTGTCCTGTCTCAGCTTGATCAAGGGGTGCTCTGAGCCTCAGTGTTCTCATTTATAAGATGATAGGGAAAGGCCAGGTAATTTGGGGAGGTCGTTTTTAATATTGTTGCTACTAGAATCTTCTTGATTTTTTCCTTTGCTGAGGCTGATGTTTTCAAAGGCAGGAAGCTGAATGGTAAAACCGGTCAAAACTCCTCTCTTCCTGCCCTACATGGCCACTTCCCAGCCGAGATAACCTAATATTTAAGGCTCAAAGGTGGGGGCCCCAGGCAGCCAGAGACCAGTTCCCCGAACTCTTCCCGGGGCGCCCTTTCAGCAGGAGGAGACCTACCAGGCCGCGCCTGATTGCTGTGGTCGTACCCCGGGAAGCCATTAAATGGACCGCCCCAAAGACGCTTAGCTTCACTATGCATTTAATTTGGTGGTAATTGAATTTTGCCAACAAAGATTTGCATGTAATCCGTGATTTCATTTTTCAATTAAAATGGTTTCCTTCCTGTGGACGGGAGGCACTTGGCTCTTTTCCTTCTCACCGCACTTGGGAAACACCAATCCCTGACTTCTTCGGGGGCTGGAGTGAGAGGAGGGGAGGGGAGGGGACAGGGAGGGGCAGGCCGAGGTCAAGAAGGGAAGTCGGGCAGGAGGGCAGGACCCTGCAGGAGGGCTGGCCAGGGAAGGGCGCCCCCTGTATCCTTAGGGGGCCTGGTAAACGACCTCCAGCTGGGATTTCTGGAGCTCAGTTTCTAGGGAGCTGACAAGGGCCGGGGGTAGAAGGCTTGCAGAGAGATAGGAAGTGCCAACCAGTTCTCCATGACCAAGCAAGGAGCTGGGATCAGACAATGTGCTGTGGTACCGGGGAGCAGGGCGGTGGCTGGCTTGATGGAGACCTTCTCTGGGTGAGCGTGGCCTCTGATAAAGGCAGGAAGCAACACAGCTCACTGGAGAAGAGGGCCCAGAGGAAGGTGTGTTTACGGGGGACAAGGACAGAAAGCAGAGGGTCGGGATGCACCCTCCCACCGCCGACCCCTGAAGGTGCGTGGATTTAGCTGAGCGGTTCCTACGTATGGATTCTTTTACCTTGCTGGCTCTGTGCTTAATTTCCTTGAGTCCCAATCTCCTCAGCCGTCCAATGGGCATAAATTAAATATCTCTGTGAGTCTGGAAGAGGCAGCCTGCTGGTCTGTGAGGGTCAGCCCGAGGGCAGGGGCCTGGTCTTCATAAGCCCAGTGCCCCACATGGTGCCTGGCATGTGGTCTAGAGTTCAGTAAACCCTGTAAAAATGGAAAATTGGCCAAATGAGATGATGTGAGGGAAAGCATTTTGTAAATCCCTATCCTGTTTTTGGTACTAGTACGGCCTTAGTATTTGTGAAAATGGGATAAGGTATTTGAATCAAGGCTGGGCCAGTCTTGGGCTGAGCCCTGGCTGGGGAAGGTCCAAGGACAAGTGTTCTGGACTGGATGCTCCTCTGGGAGTCAGGTTGTTGTGGGCCCCAGATGGGGGCTGTTTTCCCAGCCTGGCCCATCCCCTCTGTGGCTGCTGCAAGAATCATTCTGCTGCCTCGGGGCTACAGTTTGCCGCTGTGGGACAAGCATGGAGAGGGTTTGGCACGAAGAGAGCCGGGGCCAGTGCTAGAGAGAGAGAGAGAGAGAGAGTGCGCGCAAGTGAGCAGGGCAAGTCTTTTTTTGGTGTGGTTTCTTTCAAGTAGAGATAATCCCTTCTACCTGGCTAGACAGCTGAACTGTTTTCATTTTTATTTTTTCAAATTCTGTAATAAATCTGCCAACCCCGCAGGGCTCGAGCCAAGGGCTCCTGCTTGCTGCATCTCCACAGAGGTCTCGTAAAAATGGTGTAAAATGAAAGAGAAAAATGCATATTTCACACTTTGTCGGCTTCGGGTCGTGGTGACTCTCAACTCAGCCCCACTACAAACAGCTGACCTTCCCTTGGAGTTCGAGTACCTTCTGCTGGCCTGGAAGAACCCTATCTCTGTCTCTCTCTCTCACGGTCCCTCCCGTCTTCCCCCTAAACGTGCATATTTTGCCTGAGAGGCAGCAGGGCTATTTGTCAGCACACTACACTGGTCCAGTGCTTTCCAGGAGGGAGAGGGTGTAAAAGACCCCAGTGCGCATGTGCAGGCAGGCTGCATCCTCCATCCTCCCCACGCAGCATCCTGATCTCATTCTCCCCGGGTGCAGATTTATGTAGAATGTATGGATACGTGCTTTCCTTCTATTGAAGGCTGCCTTGTGTCTATCACAGGTCATTTTCAACCACGGCCTTGGTTGATATTAGCTTTGTTATTACTCAGTAGAAACACCAACCTTTCCAGTGTTAACCTGCCTCTAGTCTCCTATCCAAATCTGCATCTCGGTCAGAATGGTCTCATTAGGCTCCACCAGCACGCTGGGTTCGTTCCCGCCCCTCGGTCTTTACCCCACACAGTTCTCCTGCATCCATCCCGCCTCTCTCTATCCTGCCCAGCTGGGTCCTGTCTGCCTTCAGAGCCCACCTCCTCCTTGAAGCCTTCCTGCATCACCCCAGTCTTTAGAGCTCCCTCTTCCCTTGGGACTTGTTCAGCACCTATAACTCCTGTTACTCTCTCCCTTGGTCAAGAATCACACACTGCTTTTTTAGACTTTTTTTTTCCCCTAAAAAGCTGTTCTCACTTTCCCATATACCCATCATTTTCTTATTTAGCAATTCTTATTCCCCTGTCAGACAGTACTGTCTTACATATCTTTCTATCCTTTCCAGTGCCAAACACAAAGAAGGTGCTTAGTTAATGTTTATCCCCCCCCAAAAAAAGTCCCCATGTGGGGTGGGGGTGTGGCTCTGGTACGGTGGCTTTATCTTTCTTGATTGGAGCAGTAAGCGAGACAGTCACACCCCGGGGGGAAGGGAGTCTTGACTTGTGGGGATGCTGCCGGTCAGATGTTCCCTCTTGTTTGGACGATGCTGGATATTATGTAGCTGTTGAGTGTCAGGAACGGCTGCGGGGCTCTCTGTATAGACCCTGAGATGCCCGTGTCTCTGATCACATAGACTGCTGAGATTTTTATGGTGATGAGAAAAACTAGCCTTTCTCACTGTGCCCCCTCCCTCTGTAGCCTCCCCTCCCCTTTACAGCCCTGTGTGTGCCCCACGTGCAGTCTGCACTGAATTCAGAGCAGGGAGTCACTAATTTAATTTTCCCCCATCTGTGTCGAGCGCTGTCCGACCTGCCACCTTGCTACGCCTCTGCTTTGTGCATCCCACCTCGAGCCCTCTTTGCGAAGGTGTCTGATTTGTGGTGGTGCTTTGTAGCTGTCACGGGTTTCTTTGTTGGTGGTGTTCCTGCTGCTGCTCCTGTTTTCCTTGCAGCCCGGTTTTGAGCAGAGTGTTTGAGTAGTAAATATGGTTTACACCAACTCAGTGGGAAATAATGGCATTTATGTGCTGAAGTTATTTCCAAAACCTATGATATGTGTATCCAAATAGATCCACGGCAGGGCCCCGAGACTGGGGAGAGCAGACTCAATAAAACCTTCGCGATGGAGTATAAACAGGTGTCTGAGACTAGGGCTAGGCCAGGCGGTTCAGACAAAAGTACCTTCCACCCCTGCTGTTGGCTCTGAACTGAAGCTGTACCGTCAATACTTCGCTTAGCGCTGGGGGACGTCGGAGATATTTTTGTGATCCTATTTATCGGCTAAATGTTCACTGACATCCTTTTGTGCATCTCACATTGAATTTCTCCCTTTTCTCTGTACCCACCCTCAATGGTTTTAAACCTTAATTGCCCTGGATTCGGGTATGGAAAAAAAAATGTGCCAAGAAACTATGGGATTGGCTTATAAAATGGGCAGCCCTCTCCTCTTCCAAATGGCTTCCGGGTTGGGGGACCTTATTGGGTGAACTTTCTGAGCGATGCCTCTAAGCTCCGTCTTGGAGCTGTCGTCCTCCAGGTGGAGAGCCAGGAAAGAGAGAGAGAGTCAGGAATGCTCAGAGGGGAAAGCTGGATTGCTCCTGACAGATGTGGCTCTGGCCTGGGAATTTGGGAGCTGTAGGTTTCTTGGATTCCTCGACTCTTGACTCCCTCTCTGTCCTCATCTCTGGAGCTCGGAGAGCACTAGTCCCCACGTCTGACCTGTGTCGGGAAGTTGGAGGTTGCGTCTTGACCCTGGAGGGAGGTCTGGATCGCCAAGGGGTCAGGCAACCTTTTGCTTCTCTGAGCCGAACGCCGCATGACAAAGTCATGGGAAGGGGTTTGGATGGTTCTCCAGCTTGTAAATGCCAAGCAGAAATCTTGTTGCAGTTCCTAAATGCCACATTTCGGCGTGTTTATTGTTTCCCCCCCTAACGGGGAAAGATGGTGAATGAACTAATAACTCAGGAGCCGAGAACATGTTTATTTGATTTTTAGAGCTTTAGCAAATACAGTGTGTACAAAACCCGGTGCCAACAGCATGCATAATTCCTCCAGGAACGGGGCTGATAGAAAGACAAAGCTTGCATGCTTCAAAATGGTAACCAATATTTACACATCTGAGTGACTAATTCTCTCCTCCGAGCAGGAGAACAATAGGCGTAATAGTCAGGTACATTAATGCAGAGCATGCCTGTCTGGTGACTTGGATATTTGACACATAAACAAAGTTGGAGGGTGGGGGGGACGAGGAGGGAGAAGTGGAGGCTTTTTATCTACCTGTGTAACCATACACCAAACAGCAGGTTACAAGCACGCTCGGAAAATGCTGACCCGATGCCGTGGGTACCTCCCGAGCAGGATCCGCACGTGATTTGCGGCGCTGCGGGAGTTCTGGAGCTGACCTCATTAGCGGCGCGTTTCCTGGCTTGTTAGCATCATATTTGTATAATTTACAGCACCTTCGTTTTTATGGAATGTGTTTCTTGTAGAGTGTAATGGCAGCAATATATTTAACCTATCGTGTTTAGGAATGCTTTTGCTGGAGGCGGCCTGCAGATATAAAGGGGACATTTTCCCCTCTCCTGCGTGGGTCTTTTAAAAAATTTTCATCTTGGCTCGCTTGGCTGCCACATACGTGTGTGTGTTTGCATGTGTGTGCGTGCTTATGCGTGTATAAATATATGCGTGCGAATGCCTGGAAGATGTAAAAGGGGCCCTGGAGGTGTGACTCTGTCTTCAAGGGTTATCCTTGGTCCCTTGGCTGTCTCCATGGCCGGTGGACTTAGCAGACCTTGAAGGCCTAGATGTGTTGCTTTGAGAAGACGAATTTGCAAACTGGAAAGGGGGCCCAGACAGGTTAGCTGCCTGGGAATGATTGTCTTCAGGACGGGGCGGGGGGGTGGGGTGGGGTGAGGATGGTGTGAAGACGCCAAATGAGGCAGCACACTAAGGGGAGTTTTTAAGTCTTCATGACCTCCTGGGGGCTTTTGTGCAAAAACGACAGGACAGAAAAATGGAAAGAATATGTCACTCGGGGAGAGATCCTCTCCAAACGCATTCTTATCTCCAAATAAAAATGAAGCCTGTGGAGAGAGTTGTGTACATGCTTTTCCTCCCTGACCTGTGTGAAAAAGATAGAAACAGCCGGGACCAAATGTTTGAAAAGGGGATAACGTCTCAATTTGGAGGGCACTAAGGGGAACGTGGGACCAGGAGCCTGGAGAGCTGATCCCATCACCTGCCCCGCTGCTGATCGCAACCTCGGGCAAGCTGCTTTACCGTCCTTGGTCACAGTGTTCACTACAAAATGAAGCGACTGGACAACGGGGTCGTCTCTCTCTGGAGTCTGAGGTTTCTGTCACTTGTCTATTCTGTTCCCGAAGGTGGATGACGCCGAGGCTGGGGTTCTCAGCCACCGGATCGTCTGAGCGGTGTTCTTGAGGGTGGCTTGCAGTGACCCAGAAGAGAGAAACCCAGCTCTCCAGGAACTGTCAGTGTGTCTCAGTGACATCTGTCAGGGGGCCAAGAGGGTGAATAGACTAATAATTCAGGAACCGAGGACACGGTCGGGGGAGTTTCAGAGCTTTAGTGAAAAACTGGCGCCGGAGTGTGGAGAGCTGCATATTTTCTTCCCATAATCACTTGTTGGCCTAAAGAGAAGCTGACCTCAGGGGCAAGATAAGTAGGTAGGCCCTGGACTTTGTCAACCCGCGATAGAATGATAAGAAATTAAGTCTATTAAAATGACCCTGGGCCCAGGGACAAAGTGTATCCAACTGTCCAGGCAGGTTAGGGCTCTTTCTAGCTCGCCCCCCGACCCCCCACCTCCCACCATCTGAAATTTTTCTGCTACCGATGTCTCCTCCAGTGGCCTCTTTTCACTGATTTGAGAGGATTTGGGTTTTTGATTTTACTTGCTAGCTATGTCCCTACGATCCCGGAGTGGCTGGAGTCTACGGCAATCATTCAAAATGCCAAAGGTGTTTAGAGCCAAAATTTGAATATATGTTTCTATTCAGAATTTAAAGGCAGCTGGCTTACTGGGCTATTTGTAGGTACCTCGTGGTGAATCCTTTGGCAAACAAAAACAATTGTTTTGTAAAGTCTAATTTGAACTTCCCTGAATCCTGGAATATTTACTGCACACTCATTAGACTGAGGCATCCAACCACAATTGTATAACATTCCTGCCTTCAAGGGGCTCCTCTTTTAGCTTCCTAATTTGGATTTGCATATCATTTGCATATGCATCCTAATACATATAATAAAATGTAGACGGTTTCAATATCCAGGATCCACTCATGAATTTGGTTTCAAAACTCTGCAAAAATTAGATCCTTATTATAAATGTTTATTCAAAAACTCTTATGTAAGTCGCCCTTGACTGATTTGGTGACTGGCTTGTCTAATGTAATGGTAAAAAAGGGTTGTGAACCCAGACTCAGATTAGTGGAACAGGTGTGTGGTGGCAGAAACTCTTTCCCTTCTATTAAAATAGACGCCACATTTTTCCCTCCTTCTCTCTGCCTCTAGTTCCTCCACTTTCTCTAGCTCATCCCATCATGTCTCGCCTTCTTGGGATGTAGGACTGTGACTTAATGTTCATGGTTTCCTCCATCTGTAGTCCACCTGGACTTATGCATATCCAGATCTCCTCCATCTTAAAAAAATGCTACCTCCGCCGTCATCTCTAGATTAGCTACCTCTTTCTTTCTCTCTCCAGTCACAACTTTCCGAACGACCATGGTGTACTCATCATGTCTGTTGCCTTTCAGTCTGCTTGGGTGTGGCTTCTGCTCTCCTCCATGCCCTTGAAGCTTCTCCCCAAGGTCACCAATGAGCTCTAAGACACCAAACCAAACACTCAGCTTGAATGCTTCCTGCCCAGAGCTGCCCACTCCTTCCTGGAACATCACCGTCTCCTGGGGGCTGCTCACCTTTCTGCTTGCTTCTTAATTTGCTTCACCAGCTTGAGTTTGGGTACCTGATCCTCCTGTTGGGGTTCTTAGGGTTTTGGCCAAGTCTCTGTTCTCCCACTGTTTTCTCTCTTGCCCACACTATTTTCTCTCTGTCACAGCTTCCAGAGACTTATGTTCTGAAGGCTCTCCAGCTCTTCTGAGACTCTCTCTCCAGCTTTCCACCAGACAGCTCCACTTGGCTACTTGGCTGTAACAGAGAGAATATAAAATCCGGTGGCTTAAGTAAGAGTGAAGTTTACTTCCCTTTCACACCATAGTCCAGAGCGTCTGGCCATTCCTGGGAGGGCAGGTGGGGCTGTTCCATGAAGCCGTCCAGGGACTTAGGGTTTTTTCTATCTTGTGACGTCACCATCTGGGGTGGTGTCCTCTTTCACAGGGTGCACATGTCTCCAAAGCACTGTGATCCTGCATACAGGAAGGGGCAAGAGGAAGCTGAGGGCAACCAGCTCCTTTTCTGGAAGTGAGACAGTGGTTGCACATGGCACTTACACACCCAACCCACATGCAAGTTGCAAGCTAAGCTGAGGAATGTGGTTCTGCGTCCACCCACCGTAGAATGATAAGAAATTAAGCAAATCTATTAAACTGAGCTGAGGCCCAAGGACCAAATTTATTCCACTGATCAAGGCTTTTTGCACCTTCTCCTTCCCGACCCGCCCTAATGCCCCCAGTGAGTACTGGGTGGACAGTTACCAGTCTCTGCCACCAACTAGCACAGCAGACTTAACATCTCCCAAACTCACCTTATCATCTGCAACTTCCTCTCTTGAAAAATACCATTGCCATAGCCAGTTGCTCCAATCAGAAACCTGGAAGCATTCTTGAGTTCCCTCTTGCCCTCACTGCCGCACAGCTAGTATTTCTCTAATTCTAGTCCTTTCATCTGTAAAAACAATAGTAGTTACTATGAGCCAGGTTTTTCTTATCGTTATGACAACTTTGAATGCTCAGTTTATACATAAGTTAGCTGAGGATCATAAGCATCAAGAAATTTGCCTTAGGATGTGGTCATTTACTCTGTGTCAAAATTAAGATTCAAACCCAGGCCTGTCTACCTCTAACACCTGATTATTTTCCACTTTGTAACCCCGCTCATGTAAAATAGAGATGACAAAAATGCTGAATCTTTGTAATGTTAATATTAGAGTCAGTGCCAGGTACACATTTGGTACTCAAAATAGTGTCTATTATTATTAATTATGCCCCTGGTAGTACGGAACATCATATGGTATATTCATATTAATCAGAGTTGGAAGAGCTTTGACATGTACTAAGCATTAAGAGCCCTGTTTGGCACATAGTGGATGCCCAGTAAATGCTTGTTGACATGTTAGAGGTCCACTTAAAGTCTGCATTTATAGTTGAATTCAGTTCCTTCCACACCCCCACCACCAACACACCTCTCTCACCTTTGAAACTTTTGGGAAGGTCTGTGAAAGGCAGTAGGACAAGGAGCTATGTGGGGTGGTTTTATTGGAATGGCTGGCTTTTTTTTTTTTTTTCCCCTTCTCAAAGTACATTGGGAGAGATCAACTGGGATGGCCATGTAGGCATCTATCAAACTAACCCTTGATAAACAGACAATAACTATAAGCCCTGGGCAAAATTAAAAAATAAAACAAAACAAAACAGCCTCCAGAAGGCCCAAGTGACACTTGGAAGAAGGAACTAGTGTGGGATAAGCTTCCCATTTATTCTGGCCATTAGCCGCAGTCAGCATCACACGGGTCAGCTAAAGCACCTGTAGGAAATTTGCAGTCTCTCTGGCCTAGGGAACTAGATGACAGAGTTTTGGGGGCAATTACAGTTGCTAAATATTAACTCCACCCAAATCTCTAGGTCAAGAATGCTTGGGGCTGAATCCAAGCACCTCGGCTAAAAATAGAAGAACTGAGATTTGAGCTGTCCCCCAAGAGACAGAATTTGCAATTTGAGTTTGACCAGTTCTGTTGCCTTAATTGTTATTATAACAACAGCAACAACAATAACAACTTCACACTCTTCAGCAGAATGTAACAATTCAGAGTGCCTGCAACACAGCATTCACGTTATCCGGAACATAATCCAAAACTACTCAGCACAGAAAGAACTAGAAAAGTGCCACCTGTTTTCAAGAGAAAACACAAATCAATGAAGACAGACCAATGTTGGAATTTTAAAGATAAAGACTTTTAATGTAGTTATTGTAACTATACTCATTGCTAAGAGAAAGTATGCTTGAAATAAATGACAAAATATAAAATTTCAGTGGAGAAATAGAAATTGTTAAAAAGGAGAAGTGAAAAATAGAACTAAACAAATAAAATATCTAAAGTAAAAAAAAATGTATCTGAAGTAAAATTCACTGAATGGACTTCAAAGCAGAATGGAGCTGACAGAGAAAGAATCAGTGAACTTGAAGACAGATCACAAAAATTATTCAATCTTAATAGAAAGGAAAAAACAAACAAAAAGAATAGAACTTCAGGTACCTGTGAGACAGTATCAAAATATCTAACATATGTTTGCTTGGAGTTTCGAAGGAGGAGAGAAAATGATGCAGAAGAAATATTTGAAGAAATAATGAACAAATAAATTCCAAATTTGATGAAAGACACATTTATACATTCAAGAATCTCAGCAAACCCTAAACAGGATAAATAAGAAGAAAACCATGCCTTATCCCATCATAGTCAAATTATGAAAAACTAGAGTATAAAGAGAAAATCTTGAAAGCAGACAGAGAAAAAGGACTCATTATATGTAGGGAGACAGTGGTTTGATAGAGGCAAGAAAATAATAAATCATGGAAGGTCATGTTTGGAGTCATTAAAAAACAACAACAAAACCCTGTCAACCCCAAATTTTTATTCAGTAAAAATTATCTTACAAGAATGAAGGCAAAACAAAGACATTTTTAGCTAAAAGAGAATTAAGTGAGTTCATTGCCTGCAGACCCACAATACAACAAATGCTAAATGAAGTTCTTTAGATTAAGAAGAAATGATATCAGATGGAAAAGCGGATCTTCAGGAAGGAATGAAGGGCATCGAATGGTAAATATCTGGAGTAAATAAAAAAACCCCATAATTTTTCCTTTCTTAATGTCTTTAAAATACAACATTTAAAGCATAAATTCTAACACTGTCTTGTGGGATTTATCACAGAGTAGATGGAATTTGCGTATCAACTGCCACATAAAAGGTGCTAAGAGATGGTAAACTGACCTATACAGTTGCAAAGTTTTTACATTTTGCACGAAAAATTTCAAAAATAATAGTTCAGTAAGTCATGCACAAAAGCCAATAGATGAATAGAAGAGACTTATTTTTCTTTGTCCCTCTCTACCGGGAAGTGATCCTGATTATTAGTCCTTGGTGGGAAAATAGGGAATGCTTCTATTCACTCATTCACACATGCATCCGTCAAAGAGATGTTTACTGCATAGCCATTAGATTTTCAGGTACTAGGCTAGGCTTAAGGATATAAATAAAATGGTATGTGGTCCTTGCCTTTGAGGAGCTATGTCGTTCTCTCCCATGAATTGATGGTGAGGTCTCTCCTGACCTCTACCTTGCTGGGAGTCTTCCATTTTTTCACTTTTTGGGCCATTTAGGGAAAGGGAAAGTGGGCTCC
Organism: Camelus bactrianus; assembly: GCF_048773025.1. NCBI lineage: Eukaryota > Metazoa > Chordata > Mammalia > Artiodactyla > Camelidae > Camelus > Camelus bactrianus. Next base: position 29,273,276 of record NC_133564.1, on the reverse strand, counting down.
TCGAAACACACAATTTCTAGATTCAGGTAATAACTAACAGGTGCTCTAAGTATGGAGCGTATGATGGTTGCTGACAACATTTCCAGCTGTGGTGTGAAAAGCCCCAGTGAGGTCAATGGAGCGATGATGCCCTTGGAGTGAGAAGACTAGGTTCCAGTCCTGCCCACTGCTCCTTTAGCTGTTTGACTTTAAGCAAACCACTTAACCTCTCTGAACCCGAGTTTCATCATTTGCAGAATTGGGTAGTAATTTCTGCCCTTACGCTTAAAGGCAATGAATCCAGCTTTGCTTCCTGAGTTCCAGGGTCCTTGTGGCTCAGGGGGACCACATATCAGACTTAAAAAGCACTTTCGACTAGGTGTTCTAAAACCAGTTCTCCAACTGGAGTCTTGGGGAAAGTGACTGTTTTCTTGAAAGTTTATGTTCCTGATTAGATTTTGCTTTCCTGTATGTTTTAATTTGGTGGAGTGAAATAAACACAGGCTTTTATGTAAGATAGATCTGGATTTAAATTCCAGCTCGGCATCTACTAGTCTTAGTAACCTTGGACATTATACTTCAGTTTCCTTATCTGTAAGATAGGGTAATAATGCTTGGATGGTGTGGCAGAGATGACCAGCAGTCCATCAGAGATTCTTGACTCTCTCCTAGAGTGCAGAGGGCATCTCTGGTTCTCATCCATCCCTTGTGAGCAGAAGCGATGCAGTCCGCTTTCAGAGCCAGCCCATAAGAAAAGCTCCCATGGATAAACTCCCATGTTGTTTCCCTTGCAGACTTGATGCAGGAGAGCACAGGGTTGAAGATGGTGGCACCACAAGATGGAAGGATGCTGGGCCCTTCAGTCACTGCTTGGGGGAGCACGACCTCACGCATTAGGGGGGCCACTCTAGACTTAGCTGAAGTGAGAAATAGACTTCTACTATGTTGGGGCTATCATACATTTTGGGGGTCTATTTTTACAGCAGTACTGTAATTAATTGAGAAAGCACCAGTCCCATTAAGCGTCTGGTGGGAACTGTCTGTCACATGGTAGGGTTCAATAAATAAACATGCCCTTCTGCTTGACAACAATATTTTTATCAGATTGGATGAAAAAAGTCAACATCATTTTTGCTTACGTTGTATTTTTGTCACCTAGGCATGTGACTCTCATTTTCTAAAGAAGCAAAGCAGTAATACTAACCTCCCTTCGGGGGTCACTGAGGAATATGTAAGTTCCAAGCGGTGATGGGAAAGCGTCTGGCTGAGAACAGTTCAGAAATATCAGACAAGAACTGGATGGGCAGGTAAAACTAAATTAAACTCAAAGCAAAATTTTTCTTTGAAGCAGCAGGTGTTCTCGAGCCCCTCTCAGGCAAGGAGCGCATGTTTGTGGATGCTCTTTTCCCTCAGAAGTCTTCCAGGGAAGTGTCCTCAGTGCTGGCTCTGAGAAACGTATGTCAGTCCTTTGATGAGGAAGGATGGACTTTGGCTTTTGGCTGTGATGTCAGCTCAGGCTGAGAACTGGGGGATGGAAGACTCCAGACCCAAACCCAGCAACCATCCTTGGATGGGAGCTCAGGGCAGTAAGAAAGGGCGCTCTCCCCTGCAGCCTATCCAGGTGGAGGCTTGCCTGTGGTGGGTGGATGGGTTGTTTCCACACTCACCACTGTCTGTCCAGACCCAGGCCAGCCGCCCCTGACCCTCCCTCCCCAGGGCATACCAGAGTGGGTTCTAGTTCCCAGGGCTCCTTAGGTTGTCATGGCTACCACTGGTTCGTCGGGGCCTGCTCCCACCCCTGTGAAAGCTTGGAATCTGATTTGGCAGGAGCCACGTGAGGGCCAGGCCCAGGGGCAGGCTCTGAGGTGGGCCTTGGAGAAGGCAGCAGGTTGTGAAGAGCAACAAAGAGTTGAGATCTCTCTGGTCTAAGAAGACTGAGTGTTAGACGTGAGCGAAAGAAGGGGAAGGAGTCGCCCGCCGAGGGTGGTGCAGGAGACCAGTCCGCCTGGGGTGAAGGCTGGGGATGAGGATCGCGGGGGCTGTGGTGGCCGAGTTGGGGTGTGTGTGCAGATTCCGAAGGCCAGGCAGAGAAGGTCCACGTCGGACAAGGGACAGGGATGCTTCCCAGCCCTGTGCGCTTATTTCCCCGCTGAGCCAGCTCCCACCTGGCAGGGATGCTGGGGGTGGAGCCCCGCTGCGGCTCCCGGACTCCAGGCCCCGCCCCCGCCCCAGCCCGCGAGCGCGGGCTGGTCAGGGCATCCCCCGACGCCTCCCGGGGATGGCCAGTGCAGCCTGGCCGCCCCTTCTGCTCAGCACACTTTCCTCCCCCTCCACTCAGCGCGTCCTCCTTCCACTTCAGTTCAGCTCAGCCCGTCTCCGGGTCCCTCCCTTGCCTCCAGGCCAGCGCCAGTCACCTCTCCAGGCAGAAAGGAGGTTGGGATTCAGGTAGCCTCCTCTCTGCTGCTGCTTCTGAACAGAGCACTGCCTCTCCTGCTTCCGGTCCTCCGAATGGAGCCCGTCACAGCTCCCCCATCTCTGCAACGATTGGACCAGCCCATCGCACACTCAGTAGCCTCCCCTTCCAACGGTTCCAATAGTTCCGTCCTGACCAGGAGAACTCGGCTTTCTCCACGCCTCCCTGTTCTAGCTCACTTCTGCTCGATCACCTTGCTTTTGTTACCCCAAGTCTCTCTCCTCTCTCTCTCTCCTTACAAATGGCTTTGCAGCAGCCCTGGGAGTGTGCGGCGTCACCAATAATGTCTCCATGGTTCCTTGTTAGCCGCACTCTAAACAGGAAAGTGACTGGGCCTGACAATATAATTTACATTGCTGTATAAAACTATCTGTGGAAGCCAAGCTAATTTGTGCCAGATTAGGCTATTTGTCTCAGCCACTGTCTAACAGCACAATCTATCAGAGGGCTGTTTTCAAATATCGCTCTTCAAGCGTGCCCTTGAGAGGCAGAAATTGATTGGGATCTTAGAGAGCAAAATTACAGCAATAACTTAAAAGAAACAATAATTACTGAATCATACCAGTGTCAGCACTCTGCAAAACACGAAATAGCCATCAAGCCCCCATCCAATATATTCTGAAGCGAATTTATTGAATGGAAAAAGCAGTTGAGTGAGGGTTTTTCCGCGCCCCCCTCCACTCCCCCGGTACATATGGTTATCTCAAAACCGCAAGTGAATGAGTCGATAAGTCTTGTCATTGACTGCTCCATTTTCCCGGAGTCAGAGGCGATCCATTAGCAGCCTCCTGCTGCAGCCTCTCCCTCGCCTCCTCTCTCCTCCTCTTTTCCCCATCGCCTCTATTCATTTGCTAGTCTCCCCTCTTCAAGCAAACAAACATGTATAACTAATCATCTGTTAAAATGCAGAGGGCCCCTAATATATCTCCGCAGCTGAAATCCTTTAATGGGTAATTAATTGATCCTGTTCCAGAGGAGTAATAAGATAATAAATTAGACAATATTTCACTCAGTTGTGTCAGGCTCCTAGCTAATGGCGCTGTAGGGCTCTGCTGAAGGATAATAAATTAGCCAGAAATTAACTGCTAAGAGCTTTCTGCAGAGAATTCGGCTGACGAGCGAGTCACACGTGATGCAGGGCCTGACTGGGGTGGCGGCCATCCCTGTGAACGTGAACCTGGGCTTGGGGGGTGCAGAGGGCAGTGGGGTTATACTCCCGATCCCAGAGAGCCAGATGGGTAGCGCTGTGAGTGTGCCCTCTGACCTATGACTCTTGCCTTGCACACCTAGCCGGTCCCTCGGAGCTGTCGACTCATGCACTTGTGAGCTCTTGAGCAACTGTATTCCACGTTGTTGGACTCATCAAGTTTTTTATGGGTTTCACCCACTCTGAGCGGTATGTCCAGCAAACAACCATAGCCACCGGCTCCATCAGCTGCTCTCTGAGCGAGAAGGCAGTTACGGGATGAGCCTTTGTGCAGAAGAGACTCACGCTCTGTCACAGCAAGGGTGTCACCAAAATTAAGCAGAAAAAAGTAGGGAGAGAAGGCGTGAATTCCATTTTTTAATAGGTAGGAAATACTGGTTACAGGATAGGATGGAGAACTTCTCTTGGTTTTGTAAAGGAAGTCAGGGAGGATGATGGCAATTAATAGCCAAGATAAGAACTTAGACCCAGGAGGTCAGGTGGGTCTTTGCTGGAGGACGTGGGAAGTCAGTTTGCCAAGTAGGAAGGGCATGGATTGGAGTGGGAGGCTGGAGGGAAGTCAGTATATAATGAAGCACTGGGGCTGTGAGGTCGTCTGAACTCTTCTCTGCTCTTTGCCTGCTGTGTGACCTTGGATAGGTTACTTAACTACTCTGAACTTTGGTTTGCTCACCAGTAAAACAGTGTTAGAATGCGAAGCTTCTAGTTCTGTATCTCACCCCCAGGAGGTGCTATGTTAATGTTAGTTATCGTGTGGCAGGCAGTGGGGAAGGTTATTATGGACAAGCAAAGGGGCTGGCAGCCAAGGCAGTGGGAGGAGGAGTTGGCAATGGGAGACACTGGGCTGCTCCCCTTCGTCCAGAATAAGGACCAGATCACCCCCACCCTACCCCTACCCTAAAGGTTGTCCAAACTGAAGAGTGGTCACCTTCTGCCAGACCACTTCTGATTGCTATGGGGAATGTGGGTGGATCCATCTTCTGAGTCACAGTGAAGATGGCACTGGGGGTTGAAGGCACAGCAGAGCTTGATTATTTAAATGAGAAAATGCATGTAAAACATGCCACCATTCTGCTCACCATTATCAATGGCAGTGTTACCGAGTCCAGGCTTGTACTGCTCACCGCATGACAGGCCAATAAATCAAGAGATGAGTTGTTGGGGCAAGAAATAGCGACTTTATTCAGAAGGCATCAGACCAAGATGACTAGTGTCCCAAAGACCCATCTCACCCGAGTTAGAATTCAGTCTTCCTTTATTCTAAAAGAGAAACGTGTGTGGTTGGCTGTTGCAAACTTTTTGGTGCCAAAATCCTGTATTCTTGCAGCTGCCCATGTAGGTAAGGTCACAACGTTTCTGTAAATCACCACCAAGATGAATGTTACTCTCTGTTCTGCAACTTTGAGAATGGGCTGTCTTGTATATGTCAGGCTACAGGCAACGTTCTTATAGCAAAAGCAATAGAATACAAAGGTTAAAGTAAAAGAAATGGACCTGATATGGAGTCAGATTTATTCTTCCCTGTTACAGTGGTACTCCTCGCCTGCATCTCCCTGCTCTGCATCTTCCTGGATGATGATCCAAGTGGGGACGTGCTCGGAGGACAAGGCCCTGCACAGTCCCTGATGCACTCGGGGCAGCTGGAACCACCTTAGGCAGCCCCCCTGCCGTTCTCCTTTGGAGGGAGACGCTGGGCCTCTCCCAGGACCTAGAGCCTGGGGGGCCATAAGCAGAACAGGTCCAGCTGGAAACTGTACTCTGTGTGAAAGTAGGCGTTTCCCCAGGTACAAATGGCAGAGTAAGTCAGTCACACAGTGGGAGTCCATTAACTGACATTTGTTTTAAAAATAAACATGTGCTCATTGATTCTTTATTCCTTTATGTGCAGTGGCTTCCTGGCTCCTGCCAGCCTGTGCGCTTCCCTACTTCCCTAGCAAGGCCTAGTTCTTTGTCCCTCAGACGTCATCGCTGGAAGAGAGGCCTGGGTCACCTGGTCTACCCTCTGTCCCAGATTACTCATCCTCGGTCTAGGACTAACGGGCCCAGGGAACAGCTGAACGTATTTCTGGGCCCAGTGGGACAGCTCTTTAGATCATCAGTGACCTTTATATGACCCCTAAGCCTTCTCTGTTTTTCAGGCCAAACTTGCCCAGCTCCTTGGACCCACTTCCTTTTGTTTTTATTGTGAAATAGAACGTATAAAAAGAGAAGTACCCTGAATCTATACGTGCAGCTTGATTAAGAATTATAAAGCCAACACCCACTGATGGTGGAAATGTTGGTTACTGTACCTGGTGCTGTCACCCTAATCAGAACTCGCCCTCCCTCTGAAGTAACCAGTCCTCTGACTTCTGTGGAAACCCTTTCTTTGCTTCCTTCATAGATTTAGAATTTATTTATTCATTTATTCCCAAGCTATAGGGTTTAGTTTTGCCAGCTTGAACTCTCTACCTGGAGGAAATCATACTATACGTATTCTTTTGTGCTCTCATTAAGTTAAAAAGATTCGCCCATGTGAACCTTATTTTTCTTGATCTATAGGTTGCATGCATTTTATATGTACCTGTTGATATAATTTTATCCATCTATGATAACTTACTGACTATTCCAGTCTACGGATATACCATAATTTACTTGGGTGGTCTGCCACGGATGGACTTTTGAGTTGTTTCCAGTTTGGGGCAATGACAAACAGGGCTGCGCTGGGCATGGTTCTCAGGACGCACATCCAGGAGCGCAGTGCTGGATCCCAGGGCAGGTGCATCTCCTGCTTTGCCCAGCTGGTGTCCAAACGATTGCCTTAGGTCGCCACACAATCAAGGGGTGCTCCGGTTCCCATGGTAGACCAGAAGGTGGGCTGCAGGAGTTCCCCCTTCCAGAAACTCTTGCAGCCCAGCTCAGCCCCCTGAAGGTGGCCCCCATGCAGAGCCGCCCTGGCTCTAGGACACGCCCTCCCGGGACAGCGTGGATCTGAGGGCGGTGGGTGGGGACCAAAGGCGTGGCCCGTCTGGACCTCTTCCTGGCAGCTCTGATGGGCTCCAGAGCTCACCCTCGAGGCTTTGAGTCAGGCTTACTCCTCTGCTCTTCCAGCTCCTTCCCGCCCCTTTATTAGAGGCTGATCCCCTGTAAACTTCTCCCACCCCAGGCTCCCTCTCAGAATCAGCTTCCTGAGCGCCAGTCTCTGACTGCCCTGCGGCTCCGCCCCCTGGCCAGCCTTAGATACCAACAGACTCAAACTTTTGTCAATCTGATCGCTATTTAAGGATATCTCATTGTGGACGCGCACACGTGTTTCCTTGGCTAAAATTTCAGAAATCAGATCTATTGAGTATAATTTACATACAATAAAGTCCCTCCTTCAGAAGTGCACAGTTCGATGACTTTTGACAACGGTGTACTGTCATATAGTCACCATCACAATCAACACGTGAGCGTTTCCATCCCCCACAAGTTCCCTCATGCCTCTTTGCAGTCAGTCCTCCATCCCATTGCCTACACATCATTAATACGCTTTCTGTCACTGCAGATTTGCCTTTTCCAGATGTTTGATACATGGAATCATCCAGAAAATACTCTTTTGTGTCTGGCTTCTTTTACTTACCAGGCTGCTTATGAGATTCATCTGTGTTTTTGGCTGTATCAGTACTTGGTTCCTTTTTTACTGCTGTGTAGTATTCTGGTGTATGAATATACCACAATTTATCCATTCTTCTGTTGAAGGGCATTTGGAATATTTCCAGTTTTTGGCAATTATGAATAAAGCTTTTGAGACATATTGTACAAGTCTTTTTTTGTGGGTACATGCTTTCATTTCTCTTAAATAAATACATAGGGGTGGCATTGCTGGGTCATAAGGGAGGTGCAATTTTGACTTTAGAAGAAACCATGAAACAGTTTTCCAAAGTGGTTTCACCATTTTACACTTTACATACCCGTGGTCTGTGGGAATTCTTGTTGCTTCCCAGCCTTGCCAACACTGGATATATTCCATCTTTTAAATTTGAGCAGTTCTAATGTTTGGTGTGATACTGCATTTTAATTTATATGTCCCTGGTAGCCAATGATGTTGAACATCTTTTCATATGCTTATTGGCCATTTCTATGTTGACTTTGGTAAAGCATATGTTTAAATCTTTTACCTGTTTAAAAATTTACTTGTTTTCTTACAATGGAGTTGTCAAGATAGATTCTTAATAGATATGTGTTTTGCAAATATTTTCTTCCAGTCTTTATACCTTATTTCCTTAAGAGTATCTTTTCAAGAGAAGCTTTTAATTTTGATGAAGTCCAATTTATCAATTTTTTAATGGTTTGAACTTTTTGTACCCTAAGATTTTTTTTTGTCTACCCCGAATCATAAAGATTTTTCTTATGTTTTCATCTAGAGGTTTTATAGTTTTATCTTCTTATTGTGCATTAGTTTGTATTTTGCTGATTTCTAGTGAGAATGACACTTTTTCATAAGTTTGTTTGCCATATGAATTTCCTGTTTTGTGATATATCTAAGCCTTTTGCCCATTTTTCTATAAAGTTTTTATCTTATTGACTTGAAGGGAATTTTACATATTCTGGAAAGTGTCTTTTGTTAGCTTCATTCATTATTTATATCTTCCCCCACTCTGTGAGTTGCCTTTTCAGTATCTTTATGCTGTCATTTGATGAATAGAAGTCCTTAATATTAAGGGATTTGAATTTATGTTTTATTTCCTTTATGATTAGTGCTTTATGTCTCCCATTTAAGAAATTCTTTCCTACTCTGAGGTCACATTTTATTATCCTATACCAGAGGTTCTTAACTTTCTCAGTTTATGGCACCCTTAACGTCTCAGTTATTTTTTCATGGTATGCTTAGAACAAAAGAATTCCCAGCACTTCCATTTATTAGGTAGTTAGATCCAAACAACTTACCAAGCATTTATGTTCTAACTACTTTTAGTCATTTGAAAAGATAATACACATACGAAGAAAAAATAGTGTATTTTTCATTTTTCAATAATTGCAATCATTTCTAAGGGGATATGTGAAACTGGTGGTCATTGTACAACTTCTCAAACCTTGGAATAAGGTTTGCTCATTCATACTGATTTTTAGGGGGAGCATTTGCTTTTAATTACAGCAGCTACTGAAAACCCAGCTTCGTAAAGAAATGATACCATTGAAGGCACTGCAGGTTGATCTAACGTTGAAACCGTGCAGAGCTAATCATTTGTGTCGTGTCTGACAGGTGTCAAGTCTCCCTGTGTTTCCCTCAAAAATTTAAAATATCCCATGGCACCACTGTGAATTCGATGCAGTGTCCCAGGCTACCCTGGTGAATAGTTTGGGACTCATGGTCTACATTCTGTTTGAAAATCTCTGTTGTTTTGCTTTTCATGGTTATGTGTTAGTGCATCCTGATTTGGTTTTTGTGCATGGTGTGAGTTAGAGATCCAATTTAATTTTTTCCAGGTGGATATGTAGTTATCTCAGGTCATTTGTTGACAAGTCCTGCCCATTTCTCAATGATCTACAGTGGCATCCCCGTCACAGATCAAGCATCCATATGTGTGGAGGTCTTTCCTGTACCATTATTACATTATCTTAATTGCTATAGATTTATAATAAGTTGTTATCTGGTAGAGCATTTTCTCCTACTGTTTATTCCTCTTCTACAGTATTTTGCTTAATCTGGGCCTTTTCCATTTCCATATGAATTTTAGAATCAACTTCAGTTCCAAAAAAAAAAAAAAAATCCCCTTGGAAGTTTTATTTAAATAGTACTAAATCCACAAAAAAATTTGGGAGTACTTAAAACTTTATAATATTGAGTCTGATAATGAATGAATATTGTATAACTCTCTGTTTATTTAGATCTTCTTTGATGTAGTTTAGCAAAGTTTTATAATTCTCCCTGTAAAGACTTATTTTTAGATACTCTGTTGTAAATTGTATCTTTTAAAATATTTTATTTCTTGTTTGCTGGAACATAGGGATGCTAAAATTTTTTTCTTGTCTTTCTTAATTTTTAATTCACTAAGTAATTAATTATTTTTATTGAAGTATAGTTGATTTACAGTATTGTGTTAGCAAAGTGTACAGTAAAGTGATTTGATTATATGTATTTACACATATGTATATATCCATATTCTTTTTTCAGTTTTTTCCATTATACTTTATTACAAGATACTGAATATAGTTCCCTGTGCTATGCAGTAAATCTTTGTTGTTTATCTATTTTATGTGTGGTATCATTTTTTTTTTTATAATTTCAAACTTACAGATAAGGTATAAGAACTCCCATATATCTTTACACCAGATTCACCAATTGTTTACATTTTGCCCTATTTGCTTTATCAAATAAAAATATACACATATTTGTAAATATATATGTATAGTCAGAAATTATTGCATTAAGTTACAATCCAATGATAGTGTATTCATATCCCTCTGGTAGACCTGAAAGTAGCCTACATAGATCCCCTTTCATTTTTCTGAAATGTATTGAGCCTTGATTTATGGACCTGTATATAGTCTAGGTTGGTGAATGTTCCATGTGGCATTTGAAATAGTTTGCTGTCATTGGGTGGAGTGTTCAATAGATGACAGTTTGGTGAAGGTGGCTGATAGTGTTGTTCATCCCTTCTATATTATTTATTATTTTGTTTAGTTGTTCTACAGTTACTACGAGAGTGGTATTAACCTTCAATTATCATGACTATGTCTATTTCTTCCTTTATTTTGTGTTTTTCCTTCATGTAGTTTGAAATTCTGTACTAAGTACATAGGGATTTATGATTGTCACGTCTTCCTGATAATTGAGCTTTTAATCATTATGAAAAATCACTCTATTTCTGGTAATGCTTCCTCTCTTGAAATCCATTCTGTTTGTTATTAATACAGCCTCTCCAGGTTCCTCATAATTAGTGTTTGCAATGGTATATCTTCTTCTGTCTGCTTACTTTCAATTCATCTGTGTCTTTTGATTTAAAGCACATTTCTTATGCACAACGGATAGTTGGATCTTGCTTTTACAATCCAGTCTGACAATCTCTGCCTTTTAATTGGTTTGTTTAGTCAGTTAACATTTAATGTTATTGTTGATATGATTTGATTTAGGTCTACCATTTCAACATCTGTTTTCTGTTTATCCCTTCTGCTTTTTCTTTCCTTTTTTCTTCTTTTTTGCCTTCTTTTGTGAAAAATCAAAGCCAAGTCTTCCTTCCTCCCTCCCTCCTTCAGTTTCTTCCTGACTCCCTCCCCAACCTTTATGTCTTTTGCATCCTTAAGATATACCATTTGTATTATTTTTCAGAAGTTTCTCTAAGGATTACAAAATGCCTCCTCAATTTATCAGAGTATTTTTAGAATTAATGTTTTATCACATAAAACTTCAGAATCTTGCAAGAATATAGTTCTACTAACTTCCTCTCTCTTGAGTCCTTTCTGCTATTGACGTTGCCCTGCAGGTTACTGAAGTTCTGTTCCTTTCTCAAAAACGTTTTCTCCTTTTCCCTTCAGATTGGATACTTTCTAATGACTTATCAGTAAGCTCACTGACTCTTATCTTCTACTGTCTCTAGTATGCTGTTAAGGTTGTCTAGTCATCTTTTTGTTTCAGATATTGTAATTTTTAATTTAAAGTTTTCCATTTGGTTCTTTTCTGTAGCTTTCATTTCTCTACTGAGATTTCTATCTTTTTTTATTATAGCATTAGCTGTTTAAAGACTTTGAACATATTTATAGTGGTTTCCTTAAATTTTTGTCTGCTAATGCTAACATCTGGGTCATCTAGACATTGGTTTATATTGACAAGATTTCTTCTCTTGACTCTAGGTCACTTTTTTTTTTTTTGGTTTATTTCCCCCTGCCCCTCCCCTGTATAATAATTAAAAAAAGTCTATCAACTAGACATTGTTGATGGTAAGTTGTAGAGACTCTGGATTTGGTTACTGTTCTTTGAAGAATGTTTATTTTTCTTCTAGCAAGTAGTTAACCTGGTTAGGCTCAAACACCAAACTATTTCCCCTGGAGCAGGCAAGGGTTGAGATCACATTCTTTTAGCCTTACAACTATTGTTTCCCATTGGTTTCCTTAGAATCTCTCCTGTAGATGTGCGGTTCAAGGACTGATCAAGGATTTGGGTGGAATTATATGTAGATTTGGAGGCTGTCCTCATGCCTCACTCTTTTCCACAATTTCTCCTCTTATCATTCAGCTGTTCTGGAAGTCCATTTCCTGACTCTTTTAAGCCAGTAAGTCAGAAGCTTTCTGTTTGACGTCTAGATGTCTCATGCTTTATGGACCATAGAATGTGCTTGGGCAAAAACACACCCAGGGGAGTTCCCTTCTTTTGAGATTTGACTCTTTACCAGTGTCTGATTGCTTTTGATTGCCCTCTAGTACCCTCAGTAGTTGGTTTAAAAATATTTTATAATTATCTGTGGGAGTGTTAGTTCAATGCAAATGACTGTCTTGTCTTGAAGTGGTTTCTATGATTGATTTTTGTATGCTGATTATATATAGAGGAATTTAAAATTTGGGGGGCATTAATTCTAAGAATTCATCTGTAGATTCTTCTAGATGTTTATGTGCATAATTATTATCACATATAGTGACAGTACATTTTCTTCTTTTACATTCAATACCCCTTTTATTTCTGTGTTTCATCTCACTGCATTGGCTGGCACCTCTAATACAATGTTGAAAAGAAACAGTGATAGAAGAGTCTTTTATTTGGCTTATATCTCAAAGGGAACATTTTAAAAGTTTAACCCTTAAACACTATATTATTTATACTTTTTAAAATAAACTATCATTTTAAATCAGTGATTTCTATTCCTTATGAATGGACATTCAGTTTTGTCAAGTACATTTTTCTCCATCTATTGTGATGTTTGAATGTTGTTTTCCTTAATATGTTAATGTGTTGAATTACACTAATTGGTTTTCTAACATTTAATCAACTTTGCATCCTTGGAATGAATCCAGTTTGGTAAGATTTATTATCCATTTTAATATAGTCCTTGATTCATTTTATTAGTGTTTTGTTTATAATGTTTGCATCTATGTTCATGAATGAAGTAGAAATATAATTTTTCTTTTGTATTATCTTGTTAAGTTTGATACAAAGGTTATGCTAGCCTCATATAATGAGTTAGGAGGAGGTTGGCTATGATTGGAATTATTTTTTCCTTGACTAATTGGTCAGACCTGCTGATGACACCATCTGGGTTTTTTGGTTGCTTTGTGGAAAAATTTTTGACTTCTGCTTACATTCACTTTAATGGTCAGAACATACAGGTTTTTGACACTTCTTGGATCAGTTTTAATAAGACATACTTGTACTGGTTATTAAGCTGCTGCCTTTTATTTCCAAGGCACTCTTGTGGTTTCTGCTCTGCGATGCCAGTGCCAGGACCCGACTCTGCAAACAAACTTTCCCCTTTGTCACCTGGGTTCCTGTTAGCTTCTCCATTCAGAAGGGAATTCTGGAAGGAGATTGGAAGGCAGGAAGAAAGAAGGTACTTCCACTTTCTTAGTTACTTCTGTACCGTCAGCAATGCTGAGCAAGAACCTGTTACCCTGGAGGCAGCAATTAATTCTGTTCTTCAGCTGCTTTCAGTTACTCCTAGAACCAGGCTTATTGTCACCCTTCAGAGGTACTACCAGTAGCTGAGATCTAAGTCCCAGCTTTCCAGCTGGCTGGGTTCCTCTCCTGAACTCAGGAGGAGCCAGCAGCATCCAAGTATGCCCTCTCCTTAAGTGGCAGGAGCCCAGGCCTCTTGAGGGTCCTACTTCAAGCTTCTAATTTTGATAACCACTGCCTCTTCCTTCTCCCCAACCTTAGCTGTGTTAGCTTTTTCCTCCAGTTATTACCCAGATGACAGCTTAATGTTTCCTCCAATACCCTATAATCAATTACATTTTTTCCTGTTGATGTACCTACTGTGGTCTATTTTCCTGATTGGACACTGGCTGGTACAATACTTGCTAATGGAAGTGATCACAGGAAGAGGACCCTCAAAAATGTCTGGGCCTGATTTCTTTCTTTCTTTCTAGCCTTAAACGCAATGCTGATCTCCTTGCCAATGGCAGACGGGTTACTACTAATCCACAGCATGCAGTGGTAGTATGATAAAGTTGTCACCCACAGCTGATTGTGATAACAAGCTTATGCACCAAGTGCCTTGGGGACTTCGTAGCTACTGGACTTGATGAATCTGGCAATCATGACAACTGCGACCCCAGGTGTGGTATAGCTGTTTCTAACTGCACTGGAGAATCACGTACAGACAATGACAAGTTTAAAGTCTCAGCTCAAATGTTCAGAAAACCAGGGTGTTTTTATAGATACTCAAGAAGAATCTCTTACTGCACAGTACATCTTGATGAAAATTAGACTTGGAATTTGGTTGTGTGGACTGTAGAATGATATAAGTTGAAGTCACAGATCCACCAAGTTTCTTCCTGGGTTGACTTATTTGAAACTGAGATTTGAATTCCAAGTCTCTCTAAGTCTCTCTTGTTAGAGGAAGCAGCCTGCTCTTCTAGGGCCAGTGCGACCAGCTTTCCCTTTGTTTCTAAGACTGGGTCATAACCTCACCTAGAGTGGGCATCTTGCAAAGGATGCCTGTTCTCAAGCCTCCCAGACCCCACCTCTGTTGTCTCTATCTGACCTGAAAAAAATAGCTAATGCTCCAAAATAAATGCAAGATGTTGCTCATTTATATCAGCATAAATCTGGGTGGAACACATGTGAGGATGAATGCTAAGGGTGTGAACACAAAGAGAACGGAATAAGGAACTGCATCAAATCAAATTCAGTATATAGGCGTACTTACCAGAGATGATGGATCTAATGTTAGAAGTGCCTCTGAAAATTAGTTTACCTGATCGGTGGCTGATATTTTGAATCAACAGTGGTGCATATTCAGAGACGTTGAAGCATTATGTGTAAGATTGACCCCAAATGTTTGATGAGATAGGAACATGGGAATGGATTTATCATATGAAAACTGCAGACCCTTCCTCCCCACTGCCACTCTATCCACCAAGAGGCCCTAGACCTTCCCTCTATTAAGGGGAGAAGTTAAGCGTGGTGTTCTCACCACCGTATTAGTGGTAACAGCACAAACATATTTGAAAAGTATTATTATGGTGGCTTCCTCTGTACACATGAGGAGATGCAGCTACTAGATGTGTTCCCTGGTTTCCATGGAGATCCTGAAAATGACTGGCCAAGGAGTAGCTTTTAACTGCTAGAGACAAGGTAGACACAACTACTGTAACGTTCAGGAGGAACAAAGAGGCAAACGGAATGACCTGCCGGTGTCTTGGGCCATGCCTCATTGATGACTGTGTCCCTAGGAGTGAAGTCGGTGTCTGGGCAGCCTACTAAAGTATTGCTTTCTCTAGGTAACGGAAACAGTCTAGATCTGACGTCCAGGAACTTAATTTGACTGAGCACAGTGGAGAGTCTTAGCTGCTTACCTAAGTGTGGAGGCATAAGCCAGCTTGCAGAGCCTGAGCCCCTGGATTGAGGGGAGGCTGGCCCCCTTGAGGACATCAGCCCTGATGCACGCACACTCTGCTATATACAACCCAGCTACAACCATCGTCTGTAAATACTCCTCCAAGCCGCCCCAAGGGGGTCTTTGGCCACTTACTAGGCTCACTGTGCACTGGCTGGGGAGCGGGGGTATGAAAGTCTTCGGACTTTCCGGGATTTACTAGACCCTGAATTGGCTCTGAATTGACACTAGTAACTGGATGCCCCAGTGCTACTGTGACCCACTTGTCAAAGTGAGAAGTTCCTGTGATCAGGTGATTAAAGGACATTTTGGCATAAATCCATCTCACAGAGGGCTCTGGACCCTCTCTGAAGTTTTCCTTTTTGTTCCTGAACGTATAAATGGAATAGACACACTCAGCAATTGGGCAGAAACCTCACATTGGCTCCCTAACCCTCGAAATGAGGATCATTGTATGCTGACTCTTCCTGGTGGTTTAGTCTTGTCTCCCCAAATAAACGCTAAGCTCCTGAATATGGTAAATCTCACTCAATTGACTCTCCACCCCACCGAATGCTTGCGAGAGTGCTTCAGTATTAGGTACCCAGTATGATTTTATTGAGAGTAGTTTTGTGAAGTCCAGTCAGTATCTTGAAGTATTTAGCAGATACTACTAATTTGTGGGGTGGATGGAAGAGGATAGAGGGGGAAATACCAGCTTTAGGAAAGAAAAGTCAGAGTCTTTGCCCTTCCAGGGTCTGAGTCAGTTTCCAAAAAGCATTTACAGACACCTTCTCTAATGCAAGACATGCTATTCACATTTACAGTCTAAAATCTCATTTAACCTTTATGACATCTCTGTTTTATAGTTGGAGAAACTGAGGCTCAGGAAGGTTAAGTACCTGGTTCTGGGTCACTCAGGAAGTGGCAGGACAGGGGTCCAAACCTAGGTTTTCCTACTCAAAATATTAGGTCTTTTCCATGGTACCCGAGTGAGTTCTTTGGCAGGCAATTTTTCTTACTTTTCTTATGCTATAGAATATCACCACTCCTAGGAAAAGTAAATACTTTTTGTCTTTTCAGTAATTATAATTAAACCACTACCTTGACCTGGGGGGATGAGAAGGAGGAAGAAGAAAGTATTTTCACTTTCCCCCTGGCCAAATTTTGACCTGAGACTGCTCCCTTTACACTGGATAGCCCGCAAGATAAGCAAGGAACATTCAAACATGACTTGCAAAAAGACTGAGCATAATAAAAGGGAGAGAAACCTAGAAATTGATCTGAAATTTGATAATCTGCTTTGTAAGAAGTGGTTTGCCCTTTGTCACTCAGGCCTGGCTCTCAGAGAATTTTCCCTTCATGCCTTTTGGTCTTTCTTCCCGGGGTGCTTGCAGCTCGCTGTGGTCACCTGGAAAGCTCGTCCACACGTCTGCCGCCCTGCCCCTACCCTGCCGAAGACCGCATCTGAGATGTAAAACCCAGAAGACAAGCAGGGACCTTTGGGTCCAGAAGGGCTGATGGAAAAGAAGGCCTGTGTCCCAGCTGCTCTTTCCTGAGTGAAGTCTTCCCTGTTGCTTGGTGATCTCTCTTAACTGTGGCCTGGAAGGTCCTGTTAAGAAGAGCTATCTCAATATGACTTGAGAGCGCCTACAACTCACAGGAAATCTACATGCACTCTGCGAAGGATGCTGCGTTTTTGTGGTACTTTGCCACACTCTTCGTCCTGGTACCCTGAGAGGAACTCGTCACTTCTTAGGACCAAGGGCATTGAAATGGCATAGCTTGGACCAGATTCTCCTAGAGTGTAAACTATTTCCTAAGACAGCTTTGGGAGCTGTATTGACTTTTTGTTTTTAGCCCATTAGCAATCCATTTCTAGCTTTGAAGCTTTGATCTCATAGGTTCAGCAGATCTGGTCTGCTGTGAAAGTAGGAAGCCCTGGTCTGCTGTTTATTTCTTGAGAGGCAGGATTTGCTAGCTACCACCTCAGCTTGCTGATGCCAGGTTCCACCAGCCCTGTGACTTCTTTGCTGGGGAAGGAGAGCCTTGCCAGCTCTCCATCCTTGGTATCTTTTTGGGTTCAAAGAAAAGACCTGGGAATCAGGTCTGGAAGGCTGTCCAAGAGCTACTGGCAAACTCACTTGGCATTCATTCTTCCCTTATTCCTGCTTCCATTCGCAGGGTACTGGTGTTTAAATGTTGCCTTCTCAGGGAAGTTTTCTTTGTCCACCCTGAGATGTCCCCCCAGACCTGCTGACACTGCAAATGCCCTTCCCTCCGTATTCTCCATAGTGTGCGTCAACATTCAATGTAAAAACATACGTCACCTACTAACTTTATTGTGAAGACTCCCTTAACTAGAATGTCCCCACTGCCTAGGACAATGCCTGCCACATAGTAGGCACTCAACAAATATTTGCTGAATGCATAAATGGATGAACGAATGAACATCCCATAGTTCTCAGCGGTCTATTGGCAAAAGTATTGGTTAATTGCTATTTTATCAGGAACCTTATTATTAGGCTTCAGAAGAAAAAAAAATCTTTTAACGTCTAAAAGAACATTAAGAACATGTTATGGGTGAGAGGAGCCTGGAGTGAGTGTCAAGAGATTTAGGATCATGTTCGGACCATGCAGAGAACTAGTTGAGGACCTTGAGTGCCTAGTTTAATTCAGTGCACCCTTGGCATTCACAGATTTATTGTTCGTGAGCAATCTTGAAGGTCAATGCTGTGTGATATTTTGTACTTTTGTTGAGGTGTGAATTTGAGTTGCCTTGAGTCTTAGACACGCGTTTCTTCATGAGGATCGTTAGGCTAAAAAGTAACAGAAATCGGTTGGAACAAGTTTAAATTAAAAAGTGATTTAAGGGGAAAAGGGAGGTGTGACAAGATACAGCTGGACCTCAGGAAGGCTGGAGGAGCAAGGACATAAAGGTTTTCTAGATGCTCAAACAGAATCTGTTACGTGAGACTTAAGAATTGAAGCTATGCTATCATTTCTTCAGTGAATGTTGACTGAGTGCATTTTATGAATTCAGTGCTGGCTAAGAGGTAGTGAGATATAAAAGGAAACATCAGACTCTGTCTTGGCTCTCAAGAAGTTCACTGGCTAGTTAAGAGATGAGATGTCCCCCAACGCAGAACACCAAGTGTGTGTGGCAGACGGAGTTCACTCATCCTGGAAGCATTTCACATGATTGAGAGATCCCCATGCCTTGGGGTAAACTCAGGAAGGCTTCATGTAGGGGAAAATGCTTTGTTTATTTATTTTTCTTCCAGGAACCGTAGAGGTTGCATCATAGACAGAAGGAAACATGGGGGAGGACAGAGTGAACAAAGTCTTGGAGATGTGAATTAATCTGGTAGCAGCAATGAAGAACAGAAGGAAGGCAATGGGGAATCCTCACCAGAGGAAGGACCCCAAGTTGGGCAGGAGTGAGAGAGAAGTTGTGCCTAGCTAAGGAAGGGCTTAAAAAGCCAGGCTGATCAGTTTAATCTTAATAGAGCAACATGGAGACCCTGTAGATCCTTTGAAATTTTTTAAAACTTTTAATGAAATATTTCACTTATACAAATACACACATATGGTATAAAGGTGTTTGTATAAAGTATAAAGAATGAAATCAAAATCTGTATTTGCTTTATTCCACTTAAGAGTTAGAACACAGCCAATATCTTTGAAGCCCTTTTGGGTCCTCCTTC
Source organism: Camelus bactrianus (assembly GCF_048773025.1). NCBI lineage: Eukaryota > Metazoa > Chordata > Mammalia > Artiodactyla > Camelidae > Camelus > Camelus bactrianus. The sequence continues at coordinate 29,254,421 of NC_133564.1, read as the reverse complement.
TCCATAGTTACCTTCCCTATTCCCCGAAAGTGATCATTATTCTGAATTTTATATTAAGTATTCTCCTTGCCTTTGGGTTTAATTTTTTATCACATATACATCAAGTTTCATATGATCTTCAAATTACATATCTAAACTTCTACTTTATTTTGTGCTATTAATCTTCTTTTTCTTTGATTCCTTCCCCTCCTTTTTTCTTGCCTTTCGGATTGTTGGTTCTTAATGTTTTTCCTCCAGTGGTTTTGGAAATTACTCACTCTGTATTCATTTAAAGGTTAGCCTTTAAATTTTACTTTGTGCACTGAACAGTCTAAAATATATCAGCATCTTAACCACACTTCCCTCAAGAATGAGAATGTTGGAATGCTTTATCTCCCACCAACCCCACCTCTCCAGCACCACCCATACATTTTAGTTCTTGTTTTTAAGCACAGAGGATTATTACTTTTATTTTGTTTGTATGCTATCATTTTCATTACTCACAATTCCTTCTTGCTTTACTGCCTTTTTTTTTTTCTAGGATTATTTTACTTCTTAAAGTAAGTCTTTTAATGAGGATATCTTGGCAGTAAAATACTTCTTTTTTTTTTTTAAATCTGAAAGCAACTTGAAATTCAAATTTTCTGGATGCACTGTTCAAGGTAACAGTTAATTTTTTCCCAGCATAGTGAAGATACTATTCCATTATATGCTGACTTCCATTGTCACAAGTGAGGAGTCTGTTGTTAGCCTAATTATTATTATTTTTTTTTATCGTATTTCCATTTTTGGTGATCAATCTTTTCTTTCAGATGTTTAAAAAGATGTTTTCATTGTCTTTGCTGTTCGGCAGCTTGTTCCTCCTTGTGTTAGAAAACCTTTTACTTGCTCTCTTGTTTGCATGAACATAATCTTTGGGAGTCTGGTTGGAAGAATTTTATTCCAGAAGTGTTTGTATTTGCTTCTGTTTGGAATTGAGGGCACTACCAAACTAGGATCACTTTAATTTAATTTCTCAGCTGGAGGTTTCCTTTTCGTGGGGATACTATGAATTCAAATTCCTAACCCCAGGGAGAACAGATCTAGGTTACAAATTCTAAAGGAAGTTTAAGTTATGTGTATATATATTATGTGTATATATATATATCGCCACCAGAGAGACAGTTTTCCTATGTTGGAAGGCTGCATTTATCCTCAGTTTGCCCTTCCAGTGAGAATGTAGCTATCTGTGGCGTTTACCTACTGAACCTTGCATGAGGCCATGGCATGACCTCCCGTTTCTAATTCACAGCTAAGCCACGTTAATCTCTAAAACTCTAGGTCTTGGCATTTGCCTGTGGACATCACTTACCCTTCTTGTTTCAGCTCACTGTGTGTTTGTTTGTGTAAGTAATGTAGGTGCTTGGAGATAGCCTTTTTTTTGAGAACACATAAATACATTTAAAAGCGTGTTTGCTGTAATTTATCCAGGATCTAAGTGTTAGGATCAGAAGATATTTTTAGAATGCTTAGTCCGCTATGTTTATAGAAGCAAAGTGCCATTGTAGACTCTTATGAAGGGAATGAAAATGGAAACAAAAAAGTCCCGGACCAGGAGTCAGAAGATAACTTAGTTTCATTTTCCTGAATTCTAACTCTAAGACAAAGATCCCAGGAAGCAATTGAAGGAGTGGGGAAAAGGGGGCAGCAATGGAAGAAAAGCCAATGAAGGCACATTAAGCAGTGGGTTACTGCTGTGGGCAACTGGCTTGCAATCCTGCTGGGACCCTCTGTGGATCCATGTAGAATGCCCCTCAGAGCTGTCTTCCTAAGGGATAAGGAAGTGTAATATTTCAACATCTGTGCACATCCCCCTTTGGTGAGTTACATGCCCAGCATTTCTGTCCTTCTTTGCATGCAGCTCAGCAAGCTCCCAGGGCACTAGAGAGAGCCCTCAGGCAGTGAAGGAGAGCTGTGGGCCCAGGTGTGGAGCTATCAGTGCTCCTGGGGACTGTCCCCTGAGGTGGCAGGTAAACTCAGAAGTACGCTAAGGAGATATGTGGTGGGTCATCGACAGTGTCTGCTACAGAGATGAGAATTCAAGTCTTATTTCTGGATCTCATTACATGTCTTCTGCAAAACACTACAAAAATGGCAAGGACTATGATGTTTAAGGAAGATTAATACGAGAACAATAAAGAACAGGAGTTGGCAAACTGCAGCCCATGGGCCGAATCCAGCCGGCCACCTGTTTTGTAAATAAAGTTTTATTAGAACACAGTCCATGCATTTATATTTGTCTTTGGCTGCTTTTACACGACGACAAACAGGGTTGAGTCATTGCAACAGAGACCGCGAGACCCACCAAGCCTAAAATATTTGCTATTTTGCCCTCTCAGAAGAAGTCTGCTGACCCCTGACTTAGAAGGATTAACCAAGGAGGACTCCACTGCCGGGGAGGCGAATTTGGGAAGTGCTATAGATTTCCAGACCTGAGATGTGGAGGGCGATGACCAAGGTCTGCTCTGAGTACCTAGTCGATGCCTCCCCTTTGCATGGAGAACTCTTTGAATTTGGAGAACTGCAGTGAAGGGATTTTCAAAACAACTGCAGGGTCCTGAGTTTGGGATCATCATTAGACACGAGGATGGTAGGACATTGCCGAGAGGGGCAGGGAGGGAGTGAGGGAATGGGATGCTGATGGATTTGCTTCAAGAAGGCGTCTTAAGGGCAACTGAGATGTTCAGTTTCTGAGTCAAAATGTAGCACTGAGGTGAACGTTGGAACTGCAAGGCAGAGGCAGTCGTGACCGGGCTGCCCGGGGACCTCAGCAGGGGGACAGCTCCCGAGAGCACCGGGAGGCAGCACGGTTCAACCGCGTCAGGGGTTCTACCCACGGGGCCTAGAGCCGCCCGCCCGCTCTTTTTGGGGAGCTCCAGATGTGGGGACTCTCCGGAGAGGAAACTGTTTAGTTTCAGCTACTTCACAGCTTAATAGCAGCAAGATCCGTGACTGTCAAGCAAGCTTGTTTTTTCCCCGAGCTTCTGTGACTTGAGAACTTGCCACCTGACACATGAACACACAAACAGCCATGAGGGCAGCGGGAGGCATCCCCACTGCTGCCTTTGGTCCAGCACAGCCTGCTTCCCCCATTTTTCAGGAGATGCTGCAGTGATGGGTCATTTCTGGGGCAAGGTGCTTGGCAGAAAGGCCCAAAGGATGTAGAAAATGCAGTCAGTGTGCACACATCTGGCCCGTCTTTATCAGTCATAGGGAAAGTGGGTTATTTTTTTGGATCCAAGGCTCTGAAAACTAGGGCATCTTATTAGAGAGGGCCACAGGCGGTGGGGCATGGAAGGGACTCAAGAATGTGCCAGAATTTCAAAATTCAAAAATAATTTTAAAGTGTAATTAAAACAGTAGGGCTTGGGTTTTTTCTTTTTATTTAAGTTTATAGATGGGAGAATATTTTATAAAGGGGGACAGTAGACTATGGGAGAAGACCTGGATTTGAGTCCCAACTGTGTAATAACTTTGTGACCATGAGAAAGTGGCTGTATCTGTTTGTTCCCAGTTTCCTTCAATGTTAGGTGGGAATGGCTGTCACTGGGAAGTAAGATAACACATAGGAAAGGGCTCTATAAATATATTGTTCAAGTTGTAAGCGTGAAAAAAGAATGTGCGAGGTAGAGTAATTATAAATTGCTCTTAGAGCTAAGAATGGTGGTGCAAGGCAGTGGTCTATTTCCCTCTGTTCGTTATCTCATCCAGTCTTCATGGTCATCCGTCTGATGCAAGTGGTACTACATTTTTCCTGTTTTACAGATGAGGAAACGAGAGATTTTAAGCAACTTGCTTAAAGAGGTTACGCAATGAGCCTAAAGTATGAGGTGGCCTTGCTGGCCGCACACACCGGGCTCCTATAGGTGCAGAGCATAGAACTAGATGGGGAGGGGGCGCGAGATAAATAAGATACAGTTCCTGCCCTCCAGAGGGCATCCATCCAGGACGGACAGAAAGACCAGAATGCCTGCTCCTTGGAGCAGGTAGGATGACTTCTTTCTCGTTTTTAAAATTCTCTTAGAGCAGAGTGCCTGGCACCCTGAATGCTCATCTGTTGTTCATTGAACCAATCAGTGGACATAAATAATTTTCATAGACCACAGAGACGAATAAATGCTCAACGAAGGTGAACACAAAGGGAGCGGTGACCTGTGCAGATGAGGGAAATCTGAGAGTTCAGATTTGGGGGCTACGTGGGGGAATGCCTGGCTCCTCCTGGGTTGAGCCCAGGGAAGGGGCCGTCCCCTCCCAGCGTCCCTGTCCGCTCGCCCTTGGCTTCTCCTCACCCGTCCCCTCCCCTTCTCGCGGAAGTGGCCTGGGACTAAAAATCAGCCTGGCCAGCAGCAGAAGAGCTTTGCAGATGAGATTAAAAGCAAATCAAAGAAGAAAAATTGTGGCTCGGTTTATGTCTTCCTAATTAAAACCCCGCCAGTCTCCCTTCTTTTTCTTTCCAGCTAATGTTACACTAACGAGCTGAGTTTAGTGGCATTTATGTAGATAAAAGTCCCAATGATTGATCTCAATGGCTTGTTAAAATTAGTTTCAGTCCACCATATTGATTTAATTCCATTGCTTGAAAGTGCTAATTAATAATGATAATAAAAGTGTCTTGGCCCATTATTATCAGTGGGCAGGCGGTGGGGGGGGTGGAGTCGGGGGGAGAATTGCTGTTTTTAGTGTCACTTACTCTGTCGAGGGGTGGCCTTTTGAAAGCTGGCAGAGAGGACAGGAGGCTGGTGGGGGGGGCATTCTGTCTCTTTCTGGTAGATTCCTCCTGGTGAGGATAGAGAGGCTGCTGGGAGGGGCCAGAGCTCCCCAGAGGATGCTCTGGTCCTGGGTGAGCCCTGGGTGAGCCCTGGGTCTTGCTTGTTCTCTAAGCCTCTTGGCTCCCTGCCGAGCTGGGGGTGCTAGTTGCCTGCTGGTTCTTGAAGGAGGTCAAGGGTTCAAACTTTAGACTGTTCCAGAGGGTGATGAAGCTGAAGCGGACAGGGTCAGAGGGTCATTGTTTTGCATACTGGTGAGCAGCTTCCAGGGATATGAGCTGGGAACCTCAGCCACGCAGACCCCAAGTTGCAGGGAGCCCAAGATGGGAGGGAGGGATCTGGGGCAAAGAGGTCACTGGAGGATGAGTCTGTGGTTGGGGTGGGGAGAAGGGATTTAGAGAGCAAGGAGGGAAAGGGTCCAGGGAAGTGAAGTCAAGAAGGGAGAGTTAGCGGTCTCTCCTAAGTGAATGAATGAATTTGGCATTAAAGAATTGTCCTTTCCTGAGATAAAGCCCTGTGCCCCTGGGAAGGGTTCTGCCAGCCACTCCGGGGAATAAGGGCTAGGGGTGAGGGAAGGGTAGTGCCAGGAATGAAAACAGCGCCTGGAGAAATGAGCAGATATTTTAAGACAACGGGAATGGCCTTCCTAGCACTGATGGGAAGACATGGGGTGGGGGCAAGGGGGAAATGGCTCGGCATTTGGCCAGCCCTGCCTGCAACCCAAATCTTCTTGATTCACTGCAGACCACCTACTGGACCTCAGTCTCTCTCTCCCCCTGCCGCCTCTCCCCAACAAAGACTGCATTGCATAGAAGCCCGAGTTCCATTAACAACATATGATGTTCCTGTTTGAGCAGTTGGAGGCCTGTCATTCCTCCTCTGTTGAACTTTATGACCATCAGTGGTTCATGGTTTGTACTTTGAGAGCCAAGAAAGGAGTGGAAAGAGCTTTTCAGTCCCTGGGGATGTGGTGGGGAAAGTGGGATGAGAGAGATAACAGGTCAGGGACCTGCCGCTTCTAGAGGGGAGGGGCCAGGGACCCTCGGAATCAGTGGATAGAGCCAGCAACCGGAGGACCAAGAAATGACCTTAATTCTGAGGCAGGTTCTGGATCAGCTGGTAGCTACCCCTTCTCTGGGCTGGGCTACTGGGTAGGAATAAATGTGCTTAAGGAAGAAGTCTGTAAGGCATGCAGCTGTTGGGTCTGGCCATTCTAAGCATCATCGTCTTGAACGTAATATCCAAAGATCCACCTGAGGGAGATGGATGTATGTCCCTGGAGATGTTCTGTGTCAAAAGACCTTAGGAAACACCCTCCTCACCCCCAGAAAGACTAATTGAAAGCTCACACTATAGAATATATGAGAGCAAACCATATATGATTTACTCTAGAGTTAACTCAAGCATAATTATATGCAATAATTACACGGTGTAGTTCTGATATTAATTACAATCCATCCTCATTAAGGAATTAACCAAACTGTGTGTGGCTGCTGGGGGCGGGGGTGGGGCGGAGAGGAGAGTTTTCATTATGATTTACTCTCTATTTTTCTTTTTCCAGATTATGCTTTTTTTTTTTTCTTCCCTCCTGCGTTTTGTGTTATGCTTGTTCCCCTAGTGGTTTGGGTTGGGACACTGTTTCTTCTATCGAAGTCCTTATTAGTAACCAGAGAAAGTCGTGTGTCTCTGTGAGGCAATTCCTCCAGGTTCACTTAAGACTCTTTATCAGGGACACTCTTCAGGAAGGATGCTTCTTCCAATGCGATCAGTCACATGACAACTGCTAGCTTTACTTTCTGTGGGATTTCGATTTGAATGATCCTGGCTTTCTGTTTCTCACTGTCTCCTCCTTGCCTTCTGCCCCTGTATTCAGCCTAGCACCCCTCCCTATGATAGGGTGAAGGGGGTTGAGCTCAACTCATTTTGGGGGAAGAGGAACTTCCAGATTGCTTCCAAGCTTAGAATAGATTGCCTTTGGGAAAAACGTGGGGGTCCATATGCCTCCTAGTAACACAGCTCGGCATCCTCCCCGCTTCAGCTCAGGATGGTGACTGTTAGCTAGTTTGTACAACGTGCTTGGATGGGGTAACAACGCACTTGGCTGAAATGGGGATGCTGTGGGGATCTTAAAATTAATTGATCCACTTCTCTGTCTTTAGGTAGAAGCCATTATTTATGTTTTCTAGGGTCTGGAAATCCCAGTGGGATGATGGAGAACATGAGGCATTCTGTCATCCCCTGGTACCCTCTACTGTTCCTTTCCACTTTGCTGCATCATCTTTCCCTTTTCCTCTTATGTTTTTCACTTTTGCCCTCTTTTTTCACAATCCTCGCTTACACATCCTCGCTGAGGCTGGCATGGGAATGGTCAGGTGGTCCACACGCAGCCCATGTGCAGAACGAGGTTGTCTGTATGCAGGAGGGCTGGGGCTGGGGGACATTAACCAGGAGGATGGGATGCGTGCTGCAGTGGGTTGGGTGCTTTCTTGTTGTGACTTCTGACCTAAGGAAAGGCAGACTCACTTGTCCCTCTTGGCAAGGTTCGGGTGGCAGCTGGGGACGAAGTGGTTTCCAGTTGTAATTTTGAAATAGCCCGTCATGGGTTCTCCAGTCCGTGGGGTAGGACACAGAGCAAGGTGTTCCAGCTGAGAGTTCAGTTTGGAAGTTGACTGGCCTCAAGCCTGGAAGTTGAGACTCTCTGACCATACGCGGTTGAGGACACGGTGGAGGGAGTCTGGTCCTGTTCTCGCCGGCTTTAGGGCCCTTTCAATCCTCAGTGGGCATGTAGATGGTCATGGGGCAGGGAGGGGAGAGGGAATTCACAGAGAGAGAATAACTTAGAGATCTCATCCAATTTGGTTCATAAACGTGAAAACTGAACTTGTCACCGGATCCATGGAGTAGTAAATCCTGGCTGGAAAACTGGAAGCAGAGAAGGCGGTCAGAGCTCAATGGTACGCAAGTAGAGTCAGAGGTGAGGAGCTGGCTGTGGGCGTGAGGCAGGACAGCCCAAGAGAGTCCAGATCGGGGGGATGGGGAGCACAGCTACCCAGTGGGCTCAGCCTGGGCTGATGGCATAGGGGTAAGCATCCCTTGGACCAGGGTTCTTGGCCATTGAACCCCCTGGACTTGTGTAGTGAATCAGGCTCAAGTCCCAGTGCAGGGTGACTGCAGCCCAGGGGCCGTGAGCACAGGGGGCTCAGGGAGACCCTGGTGCGGTTGGACGTGGAGGGGAATCCAGACAGGGGTGGGGCCTGGAGCTGCCCTCCAGACTCCCTGGAGCCTGTGGGGTACATCTCTTCCCAACTCCAATTCCAGTGGCGTTGTATGCCAGAAGGTCATTAGCTGGAAATCAACCAGGGTGAGAGTCTTTACGCCACAGAAAGCAGCAAATGCCACACCCCAAGGCTCTTCGCCCTTGGAGCGCTGGTCCTGAGTGTTTACCTACCAGAAGGAGAAGCTCTTTTATGCCTCCCTAGTGTCAGGGGAGTGGGTATCATTGTGAGCTTGATTCTGTGCAGTTAGCTCTACAAATGCACAACTGGAGGCATGTCTGAGTCTGCTTGAGGAGCTGGGAGGGGGAGAAGCCGGAGAAGGAGAGACGAGGGGCTGGCACCAGATCTGACAGCTGCAAAGGCTGTCACCCGAGGTGGTGCTAATGAAGGCTGCTGAAAGTAACCGTCAGCAACCCTGCTTTTAGCATCTTGGCCAATCGCCTCGCTCTTCGTGTGGCGTGTGGGCACCGGCACACGCTGCTGGGTAGTGAAAATGGATACAGGCCTGTTGAAAAACAAATTGGCACCATGCACGGGAACTTAAAACACGCATGCCCTTTGACCCAGTAATTCTCCTTCTGGGAATCTGTCCTAAGACATTAATCCTGAACACATTCTCATTGTTTTGGAAAATCTACAGTGCAAAAAGATGTTAGTTGCAGCTTTATTTAGGTTACCAAAAGGTTGAAATGAATCTAAATGTCTAACCGGAGCAGAATGGTTAAGTCATTTAGGGTGTATCTTCTTAGTAGATTTTTATGCACTGATTTAGAAGGAGGTGAAGAAAGTTTATGAACAATATGGAAATGCTGATGATAAGCAGAGTACCAAGTTGCACAGCAGCATTCTTCCAAAGTGTCTTTTTTGGGAATATGATCCCTGTCTCACATATACTGGGGAAATGCTTGGTACCGCATGTCCCTCTCAGGACCTCCCCATGCATGTCAACACTGAAGGTTCGGAGAAGTTCTGTGGTTTAACCTACTGCTTCTTGAACTTATTTCACCCCGGAGTCCTTTATCCAACCAACATCTCTTACCATCCTCAAGCAGTAGAGTGCTACAGAACAGTTTTGAGACATTGTGACACTCAGAATGGTTATAATTCCATTAAAGTGTCCATCAGGATACAGAGAAAGAAGAGGAAGGAAACAAATGACAAAATGCATGTCGGGACCAGGGATAGGAATGGGTGTGAAAGAGTTTTAAAAATCTTCTTTTTGTGTGTGTGTGTGTGTCTTTGCCAGAAAACCTTTAATATGCATATATTTTACTAAAGAATTGGATAAAAGCCTCTCTCCAAGCAAGTTTGTGTCTTTCTGCAGTTTATAACATGTAAGATTCAGAACTGATGCAGTCTGACTAGTGGATAAAATGTCTGTATAATCCAGTAGGATATTTGATAAATAAAGAGTCTCATGGCCAGCATTTATTATAGTGCGGTGACAACGTGAGAGTATGAATGTGGATTTGAGATCAATGTAGCTCATCACAAGTAAAAAGAAACAATCTTAAAAAAAACACAAGTGAACACCTACCTAATAGTTAAAGGTGTGCCAGGCACAATTAGAGCACTTTCCACGTATTAACTTATTTAATCTTCACAGCAACTCCACGAAGTAGGTACTATGCTCATCCCCATTTTACGGGTAAGCAAACTGAGCCACGGAGAGGTTCAGTGGCTTGCCTGCAGTTCCAAGCCTTCTGTCTCCAGAAACCGGATTCTTTCTCAGTGCCCAGAGCTGCCTCCTGCTGAGGGACCTGTGAGGACACTGTATCTGCAGACAGGATTTCACGGCTGCTGATTGAACTTAGTCACAAAACCATTCCTGCTGTGAGAGTGATGGGGCCCTTTCCTCTTCAGTTGGCAAGCTGGGACCACACCAGCCGTTCACTTCCTCTGGTCGCCTCCTCTGGGATGTGAAGGTCAGACAAGAGGCAGAGGGGGAGCGCGAGTCTCCAGTTCTGGTCCCCACGGGCCTGGAAGCTGGCCTGGCTCCTGTAGCTCTTCCTGTGGACTCTGGGAAGGACCCTGTGTCTTCCTTCTCACACATCTTCCATTCCATCCACTTAATTTTTCAAATTTTCTTTAAAAGGGTGTTAAGACGTGATTGTATGTCTCTCTGTGCTGATGTTTTTGGACCAGATTCCACCCATAGATGGGTTGAACAGAGAGAAGCCCATATTGACTTAAGTTTAGAGACTGGTTTCAGATGGTTGAGATGCCCAGAGGCAGAGGGATGGGCTGAATGCCCTTTCAAGGTCACTTCCATTCTCCGTATCCTGGGGACTTCTGGATCCCAGGTCTTTGGGGAATCTGGCTGACGAGAGTTGCCATCTAGAATCCAGTGTTGTCCTGGATGGGTGAGACAGAGGGGATGAAACAGGAGAAAAGAACCCGGTTCTGCACAGATTTTAGAGTCAGCCATTCCAAGGAGACACATTTGGGGTTGGTGCATCCATGCCCTTTTCTCCTTAGATGACTGGAGAGGACCAGCGGGGCATTGTTCTCTCAGAGTAGAAGCCTCTCATTGGCTCAAAGCCCATTGCTAAATCAGTGTGGCCCCACCCATCCCTTTCTCATCCTTTCTATGATTTCTTCCACGCTTCCCTTTAGCTGATTAGTGCCAAACGGAATGCAGTGCCCAGCTGGGGCTGGGTCCAGGTTCTCTTGGGATGGCTGCTTGCTAGACTGGTGTTGTTTCATCCATATTGTCTCATCCTACCCTCATATTTACTGTTCTCTCTGTTCAACCCATCTATGGGTGGAATCTGGTCCAAAACAGATGCATACCTCCCAGTGGGCGTGGTCCGCCCCCAGCAGAGCAGCAGAACTTTCCTGCCGATTCACATTCACTCTGCAGGTGCTGCTCTTTTCCGGGGAGATTTTATTCTCTCATCCTTTTCCCCATTTTTGAATTCTCCCCCACTTACTCGATGGTATCATATTTTTCCCCCTTCTCATAGGTTTAAAACTTTACACTGATGAGTCCTGAACTTCATTTGATCTGTTTTGAACCAAGTACCCAGTTTGTCAAATCAAACTTTGGATTAATTTAAAATTTGTCCCCTATTTCTGGCTCCTGGACCATTGATGACTTTGATAAAGACCGTTTGGAGAAGGGTCTTCCCTAGAGCAAAACTTCTCTGCAGGCAGAACTTTGTCTAGATTGTTGGCTTGACTAGAAAAACGGGACCAATAGCATGATGACCCTAAATGACTCTCTTCCCTGTAAAGCAGAGTGGGTGAGACAGAGGGAGACTGAGGCACACAGACGTGAGAGAGAGGGGAAGACAGCGTTGCACAGTCTTTCTTGAATGGAACCTTGAATGAAACCCAGGCCTTTGGCCCTCAATCTGCAATTTTCTGGGGTTTGCTTAAATAAGTCAGCCCAAGATTCTCAGAGAGTTGGGAGAAATGGCCAATAGCAGAGTAGCTAGAGCGTGCTGCAAAGAAATTGTGTGGTCCCCATTACGGTTAGGAACAATAATAACAATTATGATAATGATGATGGCGATGCCGCTGATGGTAATGACGGCTGCGATGACAATCTAATGATCAGACAGCAGCCCCGACTAAGCCTGTCTTCCCCCAGTAAGCAGGAATCTGTTTCCTTTTACTGTTGGAAGCGGGTCTCCCACTGGCTGCATTGCCCGTGACCCCAGGCTCCCTAAGCCACCAGGGCCGGGAGGGACAGGTCAAGGAAGGCTGGCCAACAGGCTTTTGGCCGGTAGAGGGGAGGCAAGTCATTTCCAGTCCCTTTAGTCTTGACTGAAAACAAAGTGAGGGTCCCCGAGTTCTCCTATAAACGGTAATGATAACACAATTATCATGCAAAACAAAAATTAAGTTTAATGGTGCAAAGCCAGGGTGTACTGGGGAGGTAATTCATATTAATTATGTTTGGATTAAAAGCTTATTTCTTTTGTTAGCATCTGCAAGTAGAAACTTAGCTGTTAGGGGGAAAAAAAATCCCACATATAATTACGGCCTTTTCTGGAGGAGCAGAGTGTTGGACTTAATGGAGCGTCCCTGTTCTCTTCAGGCTCCCGGAGAATGGTAATATTTCACATTTTATGAAACACAGAAGAAATAAATTACAGGTTTAATGATAAGAACTACTTGGGCTCATAATGAAATCTGATTGGCCAGTTAATCCACTGAGACCCTCAGATGTGAACCATCCAAAAGGGGTAAAAATGATGAAAAATGAAATTAAATGGAAAAAGCTTCACCCGCAGCCTCTTTCATGGAGGCTGGGGAAGCAAAAAGCACGAGGGAAGCCCTGGGGCCTAAGGGGAAAAATCGCCATCCTGGGGTCGGAGGAGAGTGGAAGGAGTGAGGGAGCTTCCCTCCTGCCTCTGGTGATTCCTACAGAAACAAAGCCAGGAGGCTTCCTGCAGGAGGAGGAGGAGACCAGAGGGAGGAAGGCGATTTCTCTTGGTGGAAGGCTCCCAGGCCCCCAGCCCCGCCTTCAACAAGAAAAAGGCAGAATGAAGGCTGATTGGAGTCGGCTGAATTGATAACACTTTTTTACACCCAGGAAATACTTTGCTCAGGGAGGAAGGTCAAGGTCTCTCGTTCCAAGTGCAGGGGGTTAAGTTCTTCTGGGCTTGAGGTGCGTTCCCATGAGGCAGTTGACACAAAGCTTTCCCACTGGGCCAGCCTGGTCTCTGCCCCGCCTTGGGGGACAGACCCACTTCCGTGGGGTCGAGCTCTGTGAAGGCTTTTAATTACGTTCTGAGAGGCAGTCGCGGCACAGCAGAAAGAATTTACGCTTTGGAATAGGACTGGCCTGGGTTCCAGCTGCTGCTCTGGCATTTATTTGCCTGATGACCTTGGACAGAATACTTCTCAATCTCAAGTTCCTCACCTGCAACTGGTTATTATCTGAAGCTTCAACGAGAACACTGTGCGTGAGAATTAAATATGCACAGGGCTTGAGACACTCAAGATGCTCAGAAAATGAGAACTGTGACCGTTACTACTGTGACTGTTGTAAAGATGAGAAAAGCTTCTTGTCCTGGGCAAGGCCCGTGAATCAGCACATGCCCGCAGGCCCAGGGGGCAATCAAGGAAATAACTTTATAGGAACTTAAACGATCGTTCTAAGGCCTCTGAATCCTCGGTCACTGACAGTACCATCTTCCAGCCAAGGCACTGTCTCCCTGGATTTCATACATGTAGGAAGTCCATGAAAGACTCATTTTTTGATGTCAGGAGGATGGAACTGCATGCAAACTGGAGCCAAAGATGGCATCTTCCTCTCGCAGGTGTCAGGTTACAAGCTGTCCTTATCAGCATGCTCACCGCTGGTGCTCGCTGTAGCTACTGCCTCTGGGGTGAAAATACATGGGCGTGGGATGGAGGTGACAGTGCAGAGAGGGAGGAGCATTCAGGGTGCTAGTTCCCCTGGGTCTTTGCCATCTGGTCCTAATGCCAAGACCATACAGAGTACCAAGGTGGCGGGTGAAGATTCTGAGGACTAGCAGCAGTGGTTTGCTGAGTGCTTCAGATGTGGCATATTGGCAGAGGTGGGGGTGAGTCACGGGAACTTTGTGGAGGGAGATGGAAAAGTAAATTCCTGGAGCATCATATTATTAGACAGGTGGGTCTCAGCTCAGAACTTGGCACTGTGTACCATGACATAACGCTGGGCTCCAGGGACCTCTGGGAGGCGCAGGAGGGTCCCATGGATTTCTGGGGGACATTTGTAGGGCCCTGTGCCTCAGGCCTTCTCTGGTGCTGCTCTTGCCCTGAGTCTCCTTGGAAGGATTTGTGTCTGCCCTGGCTTGGTGGTCTCAGCATAGCCCCTCTGAATGGCAGACATCCAAGCTGGACAGACCTTGAGTATCACCTGGTCCTGACCCCTCACTGCACAAATGGGGAAGCAGCTGTAACCCATGGACAATGCCCGCACAGGCCTGCCACATGCAGGGACTCAGTAAGTGATAGGTGTCTCTTTTTTCTTAAGAAACTTGCCCAAGATTCCATAATGGCCAGGTTAGAAGTACCATTAGCCCAGTATTTTTCTCTTTTTTTTTCCCCCTTCTTTTAAAGACTCTTTCTTTAGAGCAGTTTCAGGTTCACGGCCAAATTGAAAGGAACACACAGAGATTTCCCATATTCCCCTCTGCTCTTACCAGAGTAGTATCTGTGTTACAGCCGATGAACCTACATTGACTTGTCGTTATCACCCAAAGTCCACGGTTCACATTAGCGTTCACTCTTTAAAAATTTTTTTTATGTTTAATTTTTTTTGGAGGGGGAGATCATTAGGTCTATTTTTATTTATGATTAGTTTTTGTTTTATATGGAGGTACTGGGGATGGAAACCAAGACCTCGTGCATGCTAAGCATGTGCTCTGCCATTTGAGCTATACCCTCCCCCTGCTAGTGTTCACTCTCGGTAGTGTACATTCTGTGGGTTTGGGCAAATGTATAATGACAGGGACCCATCATTATAGTATTATATAGAGTAGTTTCATTGCCCTAAGAATCCTCTGTGCTCTGCCTGTTCGTCCTTCCCTGTCCCCAACCCCTGGCCACCACTGGATCATTTTGCTGTCTTCATCGTTTTTCCTTTCCCAGAATGTCAAATAGTTGGAACCATACAGTATGTTGCCTTTTCAGATTTTCTTTCACTTAGTAATAGACATCTAAGTTTCCTCTTTGTGTTTTTATGACTTGATATCTCATTTCCTATTTTTTAAAATTGAACTATAGTCAGTTACAATGTGTCAATTTCTGGTGTACAGCACAATGTCCCAGTCATGTATATATATATATATATATACACACACACACATATATTTGTTTTTTTCATTAAAGGTTATTACAAGGTATTGAATATAGTTCCCTGTGCTGTACAGAAGAAATTTGGTTTTTTACCCATTTTTATATATAGTGGTTAGCATTTGCAAATCTCAAACTCCTAAATTTATTCCTTCCCACCCCTTTCCCCCCGGTAAAACCATAAGACTGTTTACTATGCCTGTGAGTCTGTTTCTGTTTTGTAGATGAGTTCACTAGTGTCCGCTTTTCTCTCTTTTTTTTTAAGATTATACATATGAATGATATTATATGGTATTTTTCTTTCCCTTTCTGGCTTACTTCAGCTCATTTCTTTTCAGTGCTGAGTAATATCCCACTGTCTGGATGCACCAAAGTTGATTTATCATTCACATACTGAAGGACATCTTGGTTGCTTTTAGGTTTTGGCAATTATGGATAAAGGTGCTTTTAAATATCCTCGTTTTTGTGTGGGCATAAGTTTTCCACTCCTGTGGGCAAATACCAAAGAGCATGATTGCTGGATTGTGTGGTCAGAGTATGTTTAGTTTTGTAGGAAATTGCCAAACAGTTTTCCTAAGTGGCTGGACCATTTTGCACTCCCACCAGCCACGTATGGGAGTTCCCGTTGCTCCACATCCTCACCAGCATTTGCTGTTGTCTGTGTGCAGGATTCGGGCCATTCTCATAGGGGTGCAGTGTACCTCATTGTTGTAGCGCCTCCGGGGCTGGCTGAGCACCCAGAGTGCTGGTGTTTCATGTACACTGTCACATTGAACTCTCTTCAAAACCCTTAAAATAGGGGTCATTTTCCCACTTCGCTGGTGAGGAAAGGAAGGCTCAAAGAAGTTAAATCATCTGAACATCTCCCAACTCCCAGTTTAGAATTCTCTCTACTACATTAACTTCAGGGTTGAGGACAATTGTTTTATTTTTCAATATAAATTGTTTACCAAAAGGCCTCTGATGCTGTCAAGTGGACATCTGATCTCATCATCTATGACTCTCCCACCTCGTTCACTAAACTAGTTACAAACCCTAGTCTTTTCTAGTTCTTCCACACTCGGTATAATGCACCTCACTCCTCCACTCCAGGGTTTTTGCACTGTGTTCCTGCTGCCTGGCACACTCTTCCCCCAGATCCCCACATGGCCACCTCCCTCAGTAAAGAAACACCCAGCACCTCTCCAGTGACTCCCTGTCTGGTGCTCTGCTTTACTGACTTCACCGCACTTACCTCTACCTGAAATGCCCTTAGTTGTTTAAGAAGATAAACTCCAAGAGAAGGGAGCCCTCCTACACTTGTTGGTGGGAATGTAAATTGGTATAGCCCTCATGGAGAACAGTATGGAGGTTCCTTAAAAAACTAAAAATAGACTTATCATATGATCCAGTCACCCCACTCCTGCACATATATCTAGAGAAAACTGTAACTCAAAAAATACATGCACCCCAATGTTCATAGCAGCACTAGTTGCAATAGTCAAGACATGGAAGCAACCTAAATGTCCATCAACAGCTGACTGGATAAAGAAGATGTGAGATATATATATATAATGGAATGCTACTCAGCCATAAAAAAGAATGAAATAATGCCATTTGCAGCAACATGGATGGACCTAGAGATTATCATCCTATTAAGTGAAGAAAGTCAGAGAAAGTCAAATACCATATGACATCACTTATATGTGGAATCTAAAAAAATGATGCAAAGGAATTTATTTACAAATCAGAAACAGACTCACAGACATAGAAAACAAACTTACAATTACCAAAGGGGAAAGGGGCGGTGGGATAAACTAGGGGTTTGGGATTAACAGATACACACTACTATATAAGATAAACAACCAGGTCCTACTGTATAGCACAGGGAACTAGGTTCAATATCTTGTAACTATAATGGAAGAGAATCCAAAAAAAAAAAAATATATATATATATGTATATATATAACTGAGTCACGTCTTGTACACCTGTATCATTGCAAATCAACTGTAATTCAATTAAAAAAAAAGAATACAAACTCCAAGAAGGCGAGGAGTGTGTTTTGACAACTGCCGTGTCCACAGTGTTGAATGAGTATCGAATGAGGGCTTGGCACAGAGTAGAGACTCATTAGACCTTTGCAGATGAGTAAATGAATGAATGAAAGAGACCCAGTTCTGTCTCCGCTTCCACTGTCGGTTGTGCTTCCCTGTTCTTCTCTTGAGTTAGGTCCTCTTCCCGCAGCTGCACAGCTCCTGTGTGTGCAGGAGCCCACATCTTTGCACGGAGGGAAGTTACAGGCAAATAGTCACAGGCACTGCCCCCTGCCCTTCCTGCTTGCGTGGCAGAGGGCTGGGGACACGGTCTTCAGCCGCAGTAAGAAGCGATGATCGAGATGCCTATGACAAATACACTGCTTTCCCCTTATGGCCCTGATGTTGGCAGGCATCAGTCACTTTTTCCACGCTGTGCTCTAACTGAGGAGGGACGAGGCAGGGCTGGCAGGCTGGACCCCGCCCCCTTCTCCCACTCTCCTCCCTCCTGCTGCCCACCTGACGGCAGTGGTGCAAGGTCAGGGATTTCTCCCTGCAGATGGCTCCCTTGTGCCCGGAGGAGAGCTTGAGGGTGAGTGAGGAGGAGATCTTCCTTGGTGAAGTGACCCTCACCCCCAGATCTCCCCCAGGGTCTCAGACCACGGGATCAAGCAGTCACACTTCTGCACGTGGCTACCTTCCGGGGCTGATGGAGGTGGAGGGAGGGAAGGCAGGGAACCGTGCCGCTCTCAGGACCCAGGGAAAAGCAGACACGTCATTAATGAGGGGAGAGGCATCTGTGAAATAACCACTCCACACACTGAGCGCTGAATGTGAGGTTACTGGAGCCCGTGGTGGGGTGGGGTTTTACTGCACAGGGGAGGCTAGAAAGAGCTTCCCTAAGGAAGTGACAACTGAGTTGAGATCTCAAGGACCAGTTCGGAACTAAACAGGGACAAAGGGAGGGTGAGAGTTCCCAGTGGAGGGAGCAGCCTATGCAGATGGACAAAAAGAGGAGGATGAAGGCAGGCCAGGAGGGAGGGACCTAGAGAGAAAGAGAGAGAGAGAGACTGACTCAGAGAAGTTGGGGATGGGCAGACGGGGGTAGTAGATCATGCCAATGAGGAGCCATTTTAAGTTTGGACTTGAAGCAAACTTTAGTCAGGAAGGTAGTAGGAAAAAAATCTCTTCTGGTAAAAAGGGCTTAAAAACTCTCCTCCCATAGCCCAGTATTCAGAATCCTTTGGCTCAGAGAGAAAATGCAGCTTGCAGGGGTTTTGAGAAGGACAGCTTGACCCTCACAAAGCGCACAGTCAGCATTTTGCTGAGCACAGGGGAAGTGAAACCACCCACGGAAATCAAGTGACTGTCCCACCGAGGGACGGGGCAGCTGGGGGTGGCAGGTGGAAGTGAGCCTGCACTGGGGCTGGAAGACCACGGGAGGTCTGTGTGTGCTGGAGTCAGATGGAGCCTGACAGTGGGGGGAGGAAAGGAAAGCGACCTCCGAAAGAAGCAGATAGAGCAGAAGGAGGGAGGGAGGGAGCACGGGGGACAGAGAGAGAGAAGGAGAAACAAAGACATTTCCTCTCCTTTCATGTCTTGATTTTCCTGACAGTTTGGCAAAAGCTAACAGGAAGTCCACAGCTAAAGGAGCCTGGGAAATGTAGCTTGCAGACTTCCAGCCCCATCATCCTAGCGGGCAGCTGTGGGACTGAGCGGTAAGAGGCAAAAAAGTTTCACACTAAAAGCTCAATTTTGTTTGGGTTCCATCTTGCAGTGAGCTTCACAATGACTAGTTATTATTATGAGGCTATTGTTCTAGTCTCAATGGATCTTTCAAATAATCACTTGGACCCATACTTTCCTCTAAATGAATCAGTAGCTTGACTAGTCAGTGTGATTATTTAAGTCCAAAGTACTGTTAAGGAGAATACGTACAAATCAGATTTCGTGAATTATTCCAATGAAAGAAAAATGCATGTGTACTATGTAGCAGTAAACCATATTGGAGGAAAAGAAAAAAAAAAAACCTGAGATCAGTCTAAGTGTTTAATAATAGGTGATGTGCTAAGAGAATGAGTATATGATTTTGACTACTGTGTATCTGTGAAAAATAATAAATGTTGGCATTATGGAACAAAACCCCCATTCTTTCAGCCAATATATATTGAGCACCTAGTATGTGCTAGGCACCTTAAGTAATGACAGGCATAAAAAGACAAATGGGACCTGGTCACTTGTTCTCATGGCGCCCATAATCCCATGGAGGAGATGGTCTTATAAACATGAAAAAGCGTTTACAAATTACATGAGAAATTAGAATGGCAAATTTTTATGTCTCCAAATTTTCTATAATGAACATGTATTATGTGTATAATAAAAGCAGTAAATTCTTGTAATACGGTCTTTTACAACTATGTAAAAAATATAATTATTGGAAGAGAACACAAAACAGTAAAAATAGTTGTGTTAGGGTAATCCTACTGTGATGGTTAGTTTTATATGTCTACTTGGTCAGACTACATCACCCAAGGATTTCATCAAACACTAACTGGGAGGTTGCTGTGGAGGTATTTTGTAGATGTGGTTCACATCTGCAACCAGTAGACCTTATGTAAAGAGACGACCCTTGATAATATGGGTGGGCCACATCCAATCAGTTGAAGGCCTCAAGAGCAAAAACAGGTTTCCCCCAGGGGCTTTGCCTCAAGACTGTAGTATCGACTCCTGCCTGACTTTCTAGCCTACTGGTTGGCCTTATAGATTTCAGACTTGCCTGCCTCCACAGTTGTGTCAACCAGTACCTTAAAATGTACTTCTTTATTTAATACATGTTATTATTATAAGATATTATTTAATATATTCATATATATTATTATATGTTTATCTATTAAATCTATTATTTCATATATATGAAAATTTTCATAAGTGAAATTACACAGATTATTTCCTGTATGAAAAATGCACACACACATGTAAATATCTCCCATTGGCTCTGTTTCTTTGCAGAACCCAGACTGGTACACCCACTAAACTTTTTCTTTTAAACAAGCCTTAATTTAATGTTGGTTTTACCCTCCATTCCTTTGTAGCCTCTGCTGTCCTTACTGTAACTAGACTCCTCTTTGGTTATCTTTCCTCAGCCCACCACCAACTTCTACCTCTAGTTGGCCCACGGATTCCCAAAGGCTGCAGGGGCAGAATTTAATGGCATTGATAGTGGGAATGTAGTAGCTTGCACCGTGTCTTTTTTCCCTTCCAACTGGCTACCGATCAATATCAATGGCTGCTCTCAGTCTCAAGGCCGGAGCAGCCTGTGACCTCCTCCATCAACCCTTCATTAGGTCCCGAGAGCTGGGCTCCCATCAAGACAGTCTTTTAGGTGACATGGTGCAGTGTGGCTAAGACGAGCCTGGAAGTCGCAGGAGCGCTGGTGACTGTGATGCTTTTGCGGTCTTTTCTTCTCCATCCTGCCTAAATGGGGGCTGGAGAGTGACCCCTAACAGTTCCGTTCTCCAGCCCAAAGCATAGTTTGTATTTCTTGAGAGGCATGGGCTCTGTCCAAAGGTACAGGGTCCAGGGACAGGACATTGAATTTCGGTCTCAACTCAACTACTTTCTGGCTGTGTGACTATATCCAAATTACCTACCCTCTCTGTGACTCAGTTTCCTCACCTGTAAAAAGGGGATGTTTATTCAACCGAACTTGCGAGGTTGGGGTGATGGTGTCAGAATGTGAATTTTCTAGTGCATACCAGGGGTCCCCCCAAATGGCCCTCACTATTGCTAGATCCCTGAGGGCAAGGGTGGATTTCGGAAAAGATTTTCAACGCATATCAACATCCTAAGAATAGAGATCCTGGTCCAGCCCCATCTTCTGGGTCTGACTGAGGGTAAAGAGTTTATGCTGGCCAAGCATACTCAACCCTCAAAAGAAACATGAATTTTATTGTCATTTGAGATCACTACCATGTTAGCAGAGACAAGAGATTAATCAGCTCTACAAGTAAGTAGATGAAATTCACCAGCACACAGAAATTTTGTTTTTGCAGCTTTCCTCTTTGGTCAGAAGGTGTGCAGTCCGTAAATAAATAGCCCTTCCCTGCCCTCTCTACTCGGCACCCCATTTATAATTATTGTGGGCAGGTGGGCAGGTGCCTCTTGGTACTATGACAGCCAGGTTCTCCTAGGCCAACGACTCAGTCCCGGCCACCTTTCACATACCTGCATGTGGATTATCCACTTAACAAAGCATCTGCCAGGAAAGTTCTAATCCCAACCTGGCTTTCTCCTAGCACCCCGCTCTCTCTCCCTCTTCTCCCTCCCAGCTGATGTATGCTTAGGAAATGCAAACTAATTTTAAAATTCGCTGGAGCAAAACATGATTAGAGTGGTTAAGACTGCTGCCCAAAATAAAAATCAGCTAATGCATTTCATATATTTAGATTTCCAAAATTAAGTAGAAATGATGCTTAGTTCATCTAAGGTGTGGGTTTTATACACATCGCCCCCATATCTCTGTGAATTGACCTTACGTTTTCTGGCAGCAGTAAATTTGGTTTGCCCATAAATGGCCTCACCTTTTCCATATCCCAGGGTGATGTTCATGCTCATCCTGCCGAACTGAGGTCACAAGCCCTGTTGAAGTTGGTGGAAAGGAAACTCCTCTGTGTTGGGGAGAAGACAGGAGACACTGGCTCTGTGTAAACCAAGGCTCCCCCATTCTTTGGTCCCTCTACCAAGCCTGGCCAGACAGTGAGGGATCCAGCTGGGGAAAGGTGCCCCAGTAAAACCAGGTGCTGGCATCCAAAGAGATACAGTCAAGTCTCCAAAGATACGCTGCTGCCTTCAAGGAGCTCACAGTCTCTTTGGGGAGATGAGATTAGCATAGCAGCCTAACACATATTACAGAATAAAATTAATTGCTAAATGGTGTGGCACAGATTCTAAGGAGAAACTCCAGGGAGTGATGATCAGTGAGGACTGGGTTTGCTCTCATGATGGAGGAGGCACCTGAGTTAGGAGCAGGCCAGATCATGGGAAAGGGAGGGCATTTCCGGTGAAAGAATCAACCAGAACAAATATCGCGATGCAGAAATGAGCAAGGCATGGTGCGGATGATGAGAGAGGTCAGTCTGACCCAACTGGCAGCACTGTAGATGGGTGTGGTCGGAAAGACCGGTGTGTTAGACTCCTTTGGTTGCAAACAACAGAGAATAATCTGATCTACTTTAAGCAAAAAGGGGAAAAATTTTTTTTTAAGGATACAAGGATAGGATATAAGGATTGAAGGAAATTTATTTTAGGGGTACAAGGGAGTCTCATGGGACTTGAGACTTTAGTCCAGCTCACCACAATTTGAACTTGGATATATTAATATATTTCATGGTGAATTTTTACCCTTATACTTTTAGTTCTCCATCTTTCCCAACTTTTTTTTTCCTAAAATTTTTTTCTCCCTAAGAAAGAGGCCCATTAGGGGTGGGGGTATAGCTCAACTTTGGAGTGTGTGCTTAGCTAAAAAAAAAGCTAATAAAACAAAACAAAACAAAACAAAACAGAAAGAGGCTCATTCAGATAACACATTTTATATCTTTGTATTTTCTTTCTTTCTCCTTCTGTTAACCAACCTTGGTACTTACCACTCCACCCCCCCCTTTTTTTTTTTAAATTGAACTGCAGTCAGTTACAATGTGTCCATTTCTGGTATTCAGCACAATGTCCCAGTCATGCATGTACATACATACTTTCATCTTCATATTTCCCTTTTAGTATATTAGGAGAATACCCCAAGCATCTTATCTTCTAGTCAACACAAGACTTCCTTTACGTGGTATTGAAATCCAGCCTTTGTTTGAATCCTGGGGCGCTCACTGCTCTGTAAGGCATCTCATCTCATTGTTAGCTTAGTTGTTAGAAAGTTGACTCTAAGATGATAGCGGTTTAATTGTGGGACCCCCACTTGTTTATATTTTACATCAGAAGAGAGCTTTAAGTTTGTCACTTTCTTGCTCAAACTCACCAAATGGTGCTCAACCATCTTGTAAGTTAAAACAAAAAAAAAGGAAAGAGGGGAATTTGTTTTAAGGCTACAAGGGAGTCTCATGGGACTGAAGTGGCTGGTGCTTGGAAAATCACACCAGGATCCAGGAGGCTCTGACTGTGCCCTTTGTCTCCACGTCTCTGAATCTGTTTTTCCATCCTTGTGGCATGTTGTCACTGCCCTCAGCATCCTGGGCTCTCTGATTCCCTTCCAGCCTACAGGCTGTTATTCTATCTCGATTCCAAATTCCTGGGAGAGAGGGAACCCAAATGGTCTAAGTTTTGTCCAGTTAGTTATGATGGAGCGGGGGGTTACATGGTGTGAGAGGAAACAGGGCTGCTGGTGCCCCTCCTAGGGTTAGGGGTGGGGCAGCCCTAGAAAAAGAGGAAAGAATTGATTGGCTAAGTGAAGAAGGTTGGTCAAGATAGACCTCCTGCAACTGTTCCTGCCAGTCTTTGAGAAAAACTAAGTGAAACTATTTTGGTTGTCTGGGATTCATTACAGTTAACCTCACTTTCAGTGAATATTGAAAAATTCAGATTTTTAAAGCAGGGGAATTGAGTTGTGATCACTCACTCCATAAAGAAGATTATTCCCTTTTGGGGGGACATATCAGGATTCCTTCCCACATCAAATGATCTTTTCCCATTACGCCTCTAATTTCTCTCTTCTTCTCTGCAATGCATCTGCTTCCCTTGATTTGGGGACCGTCCTTCAGTGGAGTCCAGGATCCCTTCCCCAGCACCCTCCATGCTGGCAGGACCTGGGAGGGAGTGATGTTCATGGCGTGTGGCCAACGGCTGCCCACTGGCTGGAACCTGAGCTTCCTGAGGGCAGGGATGGACCCCCCCATTACTTTGTGCCCATCCAGTGTCTGGCGCATGCCATTCACCTGCCCAGGCTCACCAATGCTTATTGAGCTGATGGGTAGAACCAGTTTCCAGAGAGAAGCAATTCTTAGCCAAGAAGTAGCTTAGGGAGAACATAGCTTTATTGTAAGTAAGGAAAATAATAGTAAGAACTCCTTTTCTGCCAAAATGTTATATATGACACTGCTTCTTGTGGTCCTGCCAGCGGTGTCTCTTAGGGGCTGGATGACCCCAACTCCTGTTGGGTCTCAGGGCACCCTTGAACTTGATCCACCTCAAATAGCATTGCCCCGAGATCTTATTTACATTCCCTTCCCAAAGGGGAGCCCTGAGCCAAGCAGACCCAGGTGCCGCTGCCTCCCTTTGGGAAAGACAAGGACGGCTCCGGGCACCAGAGAGAAAAACCTCCTCCCTTTCACAGCAGCCTTGAGGAGCCTGGGTGTCAAGGAGGAGGACCAGCCGCCCTCCACCTGCCGGGCCCTGGGCTCAGCCCTCCGAACAGAGCCCCGGGGTGAAAGGCTGCCCACCCTGGCGAACTCCTTGCCTTGGATGAGAAGAAGGCGACAAATGAGACAAAATGAAAAATATAATGATGCATATTATATTAATCATCCTCCCTTTTTCTGACACCATAAATCTTCTCTTTAAACTCCTGGTGGCGATTGCATCATCCCCCTCTCTCCTCGAAACAGCACAGATTAAGATAAAGTGATGGTGCTGTGTCAAAGAGAGCTTTACTGCCACACTTGGGATACAAAGAGAGAGGTTAATTTATCATCACTGGGGAGAACTGACAGAAGAGAGATATACTACCGAAAGGGGATTTAGCACAGGGCCAAGAAACTTCACACTATTTTTACCATCTGTCACATGCTCTAATAAAGCAGGGCAAAATATGAAGAAAGGAAAAATGAACTATCAAACACTGATGTAATGCAGCCCATAAATCTAATTTAATTACTTTGCATGGAGACAGGTCCTCGAGTCTGTGTGAATATACTGGATTTTCTTGGCAACTTAACAACTAAGTGTTTTAATAACATCACACTATAATTTATTCTGCTTGAAACACAAAACCCCTTTTGTGAGAGTTTCATTTTTGAGAACTGTTAATTTTTTCGGCTAATGTCAAAACTGGCATAAATTCACATGTGAACTTGAAGCCTGACTGTGAAAAAGGCTTAGGTTACTGTCTGCCTTTTTATTGCTGGCACTCTTCCCCCCTTCTGCATGCATTAGAAATAATTGGCCTTTGTTGATGACTTAGGTGAGGAGAGTTGTCTTGCAATTAGATTTTAATATAGTGACAAAGGGTGTGGGAGAGGGAAATCTTTGTAAAATACAAAGAGGTAAGAGAATGCAGTGGGAAAAAAAATAAATGCCTCATTTTCCAGCAGAACAGCCAATTCCCAAATGCAGCATCCCTAGAACCAGGCTGTCCCCAGGACCAGAAGAATCTCACTCCGGAGGATGTAAGATCTCTCAGGGCAGAAGAGACGCTGGGAAGGCAGGTCTGCCCTAGAGGGAGCCACCGGGAGCAGAAAATAAATCAAAAATAAAATTAATATTCATCGGGTGTCTTCCCGAATTTGGATGCAGTTACAGAAATTATTGTTAATAATGAAAGCCATATATCAAAGGTTATAAAATTCATCTGTGCTAGGACACTATTTTTTTAGGCTTTGTTCTGAACCATTAAAGATGACATATTGCATTTGTGTGCCTCTGTGTATAATAAGATACATTTAAGCGTGATTCTAACCTAAACTGGCAATTTTGGCATTGAACCCGAGTTCTTAAATGGGGGCTATGACACTCCCGTCCAGAGGAGGTCATCTGAACCCATCCATTCTCTCCTCACCTCGCTTGGGAGGGAGGGCAGGATGGATGGGTAATTAACTTGTTAGATCATAAGCGATTCATGTTGGGAAAATAAAACTCTGAGTCTCTTGACAAATTCAATTGAAATATAATGGGGGGTAAAATGGGGGAAAAAACCCTATTCTGCCGACCCCTCCCCAAACCCCAAGCTCTCACACTAAAAGAAAACCAAAATGTTGAGATATACAGTCTGCTGAAGTTCATTTCTTTATGCCTTCAGTCACACTTAATAAATCCTTACTCTGTGGAAATCTCTGTAGGGCACACTTTGGGGGTATTTGCAGTCTGGCAGGAGATGCATTGGACAGAAAAAGGCCTACAGTTTAGTACATTCTAAGAAAGTTTAAACTGGTGGGCAGTATCGCTGGAGTTCATGGGAAGGGCAGGTAGAGAGCTGGCCATGGTGTGGACTTTGGATAAAACAGAAGTGATTCATCTGGAAAACTCTAACAAGTATGAGAGCCATCAGGAAATGGACCACATATGCATACTGTTGAATATTTATTGAATGCCACTGGTGATTTGGTATATGTTAAATATCTAGATGGATTCAAGGGCCTTGAAGCCAGGAAACTGAGGTGCAAAGTTTTTCAGAGAAGTGCTTTCAAATACATTTCTCCTCATGCTTTTTTTTTTTTTAACCCTGAGGTTCATATTCCCCTGTTCAGACTTGGAAAACGCTCAATTCTTGTGGTTTCTTGTTCTGTTGAATTTGCGTGGGAGAAAAACGTACAGCCTTGAACTCTGAATGAAGCCCAGTGTGAAGACTGGTGATTTTCAGCTGTGCTATTTCAAATGCTCTCGTCGGTATTTTTAAAGACTTCCCACATATTCGGTTACTGACCTGGGGCCTGGAAGAGAGAACATTAAAAATTACAAAAAAAAAAAAAAAAAAAAAAAAAAATCAAACCACCAGTATTTACTTATGAAATGACTTGGTTAGAACCCAGCAATCCAACGGCCTTAAAATTAGTGTACAAATTGAGAGTTTGAAGGGTTTCTCTTCTGGCATTTTGATTTCCTCATCTGAAAAATGGGGATATTAATACCCACCTCCTGGGCTGGTTGTGAGAATTAAACACGCCTGTGTGGGTGAAGCATACACCACACTAAAATTATGGCTGCAATTATTATTTTATTATTATTATTTTGAATCTGCTCCCCCTCCTTCCCTTCCTCGCTGCATGTCGAACCGCCCCCTCCCCGGCCCCTCCCCTCCCCGGCCCCTCCCCTCCCCGGCGCCCCCTCCCCACCCCCCACCCACTCTGTAAAGTACTTTCTTTGCAGACCTGCTGGCATCCACTTCATTCAGCCTCCCCCTTCTGGCCCAGCTGCAGACTGCAGCCATGTCACTTAAAAAAAATTTTTTTTAATACCTTCAAAATAGGAAATGTAAAAAAAAAAAAAAAAAAAAAAAAAATCACATGGGGTGGACCGAGGCTGTTTTCTGGAAATGAACCTTTCAATGGAAGCACTGGCAGAAACAAAACTCTGTTATGCTCTGGGGCAAAAGAAGAAATTACAAGGGAGTCTGGGTTCTCAGGAGCCAAGGAAAGACTTTCCAATCAAGGCAGGTGGAGAGAGGGGAGCGTCATAGTGTGTTAAAAGGCCAGCAAAATTTATGGTATTGCCTCCTTTAATTGGTAACCGTTAGCCCAAGTGCCCAACGCAAGGTGAACTTGACCTTTCCTATAAAACAATTGTACTTGAACTCTCCCTGCTGCTCCGAGGCTCTTCATATTCTTCTTGTAACAGGTACCTTGCTTTAACCTTGCTGGTCAAGATGACAGATCATTTACATTAACAGATTCTGCGGGAGCGCTCTGGGTTGGAGCTGGCAGTGCATTAGCCCCAGGTGACCCTGGCCACCAAGAGTGAGGACCCGAGGAGAAGCCCAAACAGCCAACACTGCCACCTGGAAGGAGCCAAATTTCCAGCAAACACCTGAAAAACCCCCTGGTCCCTGTCGTGGCACCAAGAGAGGCCAAGCCACGCTGAATCTTAAAAACTTGTCTGCACATCTTCCCAGTTGCTTGCTAATGTATGTTTTGTTCATTCTTTTATTCGGTTAGGCATCAAACATTTGGTGCATCCTTATTGTGTGCCAAGCATCATGGCAGGTGCTGAGAAGGCGAAGAAGGGACAGATTGGCTCTGCCCTTGAGATGCACGGAGCAGAGGGAAGGACACAGACACAGACTCCCTTAATTGCAATACGACGTGAAAACCACAATATGATAGGAGTCTGAGCAAAGTTCTGCGGGCGTGGAGGAGACCCTCAGAGAGGAATCGGGGAAGGTTCATAAGGGAACCATTGGAGCTGGGAATAGAAAAATGAGCAGTATTTGTCCCGGGATTGGGAGGAATGGCACTTCTGATGGAGGGCACAGCATAAGGAAAGTGACTAGTCTGCAGGGGAGCCAACCTGGTCGTGATCGCTTAGAGGCCACCGTCGTCTGTGATTTGCTGTTATGTGAGGTCACAGGTAGGCAGTGGGTGAGTAAAAGAAACTTGGAGCTGCCCAGTTGCCTAGACCTCATTCTTCAAGACCAAGGGTCCGAGGAGCAGAGAGGATGAGAAGCTCTTTGCGTTCTACCCATCTGCACAAGCACTGGTGCCCGAAGGTCTTGTGAATGTCATCTGACCTCCAGAAGGAGACCCCGAGGATTGGTGGCCCAGCCTGGCAATGTCCCTCTGGACAAGGAGGAGTTTGTTTTGATGTATCTGGGAGGGGCTGAAGGTCCCCACTTGTGGCCAGCGCATTCCTGCTAACTGGAGCAAAGCGCATCACCTAGGTACCCCAGGGGGAGGTCATGGTCATGATGGACATTTACTGAACACTCTCCCTGGGCCCCCCACTGTTCTAAGTGCTTCACTGAGTCCTCACAACAAACCAAGAGAGCAGGTCTGTTGTTGTTTTACCATTTCACCCAGGAAGAAAATGTGGCACAGACAGGTGGGGTGACTGGCCGCCCACACAGCTAATAGCAGAGTACCATTCTGATTGGCCCAGAGCCCGTCCTCTTAACCAACTTCCTGTACCCACCCAAGAGAGTGAAAGCACCAGGATGCACGTCCCATGTGAGGTGCTTCATTATGTGCATCATCTCACTGTGTCATCCGCACGTCACCTGTGAGACAGCCATCATTTTACCCATGAGGAAACTGAGGCTCAGAAAGATGAAGTAACTTACTGCCAAACAGCCGGCAACTGACGGGGGTGGCATTTAACCCTAGGTGTGCTGGACTGCAAAGCTGTTGTCCTTGCCGTGATTCTATGATGAACGTCCCAGAAAGCATCTCAGTAGACGCCGCTCCTTTTCTGGCCAAGAAGGCAGACACTGACGGTGCATTTCACTGAACAACCACTTCCCTCATGAACAACCATCCAGGAAACCCCTCTCTGCTCCCTGCTGGACTTCAAGGCTGCTCTTCATGGCTAAGATGGTATATTCTGGACATGGGCGATTTTTGCCTCCCAAGATTTTTCCCAGTAGGGTGGAGGCAAATTCCATGCAGTTACGGTGGGTCGAAAGTGAGTCATATATACGAGGGGAAACTTATTTTAACAGAACTCAAGAGCCAAAGTGAGCTAGAGTTCACCTTTAGAGAAGGAATATTCACAGACTTTTGTTAAGTAGGCAACTCCTGTAGTGTGTTTAGAGAAAGGATCGGCAAACGTTTTCTGCAAATGGCCAGATACCAAATTCTTTACTCTTTGCAGGGCGTATGTACTTCTCACACTTAACGTCATGTGTCTCTGCCACATTACACTTAATGTCATGTGTCCTGCATAGTAGTGCAAAAGTAGCCATGGATAATTCATAAATGAATTCTCATGGCGATGTTCCAATAAACTCTTATCTATGGACACTGGTGTGTGAATTTCATGTAATTTTCACATGTCATGAAGTATTCTTCTTTTTCATTTTATTTCATTTAAAAAACTTTTTTATTGAAGTATATAGTCGGTTTACAATGTGTCAGTTTCTGGTGTACAGTATAATATTTCAGTCATACATATACATACATATATTCCTTTTCATATTCTTTTTCATTATAGGTTACTACAAGATATTGAATGTAGTTCCCTGATTCTTCTTTTGATATTTTCCAACCACTAACAAGTGTAAATACTATGTTCAGGTCACGGGCCAGTACAGAAGCTCGCAGAGGACCGGGTTTGACCCAGGAGTTGTAGTTTGCATGGTTTGGTTTACGAAATTGTATTAGGTACGTGTTAGAGAATCCAGTGTGTGAATCAAAACACAAGCTGCATCTCTTATAAACCCTTTAGATAGTCACCTACGTTTTGGGAAAATCAGTGCTTCATCAATTGAGCCCTTTGAATACACTTGCATGCCGGAGCACACAGAAAGACAGAATCATACTCTGCTGAAGTTAAGTTGACACTTTCCACACAAGACAGACTGAAGATGGATTTACGGGGATGCTTGATAACTCTCCTGGGTTTGATGTTTGATGTTTGGTATGACCATTTGCTTTCGAGTTTTTGTTCTTTGAAAAAAACATTCTACATGGAGTGTTCATGACTCCAGATAAAGTGTTGTCTGGCCAATCTTTAGATGGATGAGCAGTACCCCCCTTGGTATCCGAGCTCTTGTCTTCTCATTAAGGACCTCACACTCATTTTCAGGGTTTTCCTCTATCTTTTTCAATCAAGATTGGAAAGATGCCATTTCTGAATGCCATTCAGTAGCTCTCAGGGGAGCGGCGGTAGCTCTCTGGACCATGTCCAACAAGGAGCTCCAGTAGCTGAAGGACTCGGGTCTTGATTAGCTCAAAGGAGGAGGAAAATTTGGGATTTGGGGGTGTATGTTGGAGAACAGTCTCCCTGACTTCCTTTCCAGTGACGTGTTCTTCCTTCTAGTCTTTGGTTTGCTGTGATGGTTGACATTTTCTCTAGAATTCAGGGTGAACTGGGGTCCAGATTCTACAGCAGTGGTTTTGTTGGACTGCCTGCCCCCCGACCCCTCTTTAATCACTGTTTTTGCATTACCTTAAACGAGCAGAGAGAATGAACTTTCTTGGTCTTTGGTGTCCCTGGTAAGACTTGCCCTGTCCTGCTGGTACATGTGGGCTGGGCCCAAAGGGTTGAGGGAGACTCTGGGGCTCAGACGTGCCCTGACCCAGGAGGACAAGGACACTGTGCAGGGGGGCCATGCTGCTCTGGGATTCTGCCTACCCACCTCTTACTTTCGTGCCTCCTGCCCAAAGAGAAGACCTGTCGTAACTCACCGGCCACAGGTGGAAAGGGTACCACGTGGGCCTGCTCTCTTGGCATCTCACTACCATAGGAAACCCAGTCGAGGCCTTTCACAAGGATGGCAGTCTGGATTTGTTTCTGCCAACCCCCCTACCCTACCCACTCAGGGAGGCCTGGCCAGGGGAGTAACCTCAGGTCAGAATTTGATTTTGTAACTGGAGCTTTTCCTTCTTCTGGGCCCCGCTCCTGTCTCTGTCTTGAGGTGGACGGTGTGGAGGGACAGGCAGGTGGAGTTGGATGCTCCAGGACCAAGTGATGAAAAATCCAAGCCACTGGTGCAGACTCAGGGGTGTGGCTCACGCAGTGCGGGAAGGAGGTTGCCC
Organism: Camelus bactrianus; assembly: GCF_048773025.1. Classification (NCBI taxonomy): domain Eukaryota; kingdom Metazoa; phylum Chordata; class Mammalia; order Artiodactyla; family Camelidae; genus Camelus; species Camelus bactrianus. The sequence goes on along the minus strand of NC_133564.1, from coordinate 29,223,152 downwards.
CCTGGCTTCAGGAGCCATGCACACCGATGGGCGTAGGGATGGGGATACGTGAAGTTCCAGATCCTGGCTACTCATGGGTCATGGTTGAAGCAGAAAATAAGGGAGAAATGGCTGCATCTTGTTACATGCCCTGCCCTAGTTCCTTATGTCTCTGTAGCAGTAGGGCTGCCCAGGCCCGATTTCTGCCTGTTTCTTCTCCCTGCAGGACTCCACTGGCTCATCTGGGCTGATCCCATTTGTAGGAAAGTGAATTCCATCTTTGGGGTATGTTTTCAGAAGTACCTGAGGGCTCCTGTGTCAGTTAGTCATTGTCACAGAGACACTGTGTAACAACTACGCCAAACTGAAAGTAACATTCATTGGTTCTCACGACTCTGCAGGTCAGCTGGAGCTGACTGAAGCTGGGTGGTCCTAAGTTGCTCTTTGGTGGGTCTGTCTGGTTCCCATCCTTGTGTTTCTCGTCTTCTTCAGGGGACCAGTGGACTGGCCTGGACATGTTCCTCGCATGGCAATGCCCAATATGCAAGGGCACAGGTGGACATACTCAAGGTTTACTGGCCAAAGCAAATCAATCACATGGCCAAACTCAAAGTCAAGAGGCTAGGAAATAAGACTGGCCCCAAAGGGGGGGGGGGGCGGGTACTGCCAAGTTACACTGATACAGTGGTGGTTGCAGAATAGGGCCCCAAATATAATCTATCATAGGCCCCCGTCAAAATATCTCCCCCCAAATACCTTTGACATGGCTTAAAATCCCTCCGATTCAAATTACTCCTTTGCTTTAAAATATTATCTGCATAAGGCCCTTGTGAGAGGTAGGATATTTATACATAGCGCCTTAACTTTTCAGCAGCTTTAGGCAATTAATCAGTACACATAGGGGTTCAGAGGGACTGGGCGTCAGGACAGAAACATTCTGCAGGGAAGTTGGACCACACGAGATAGGGTGTTCAGGAGTCACCCTGCCCTGTTCCTTCCAGTCCTTGGTACCTTCTCCCTCTTATATTCTCCTTCACCAGGTGAGGAGAGAGCGACAGAAATTCTTCATCTGCCCAGAGACGCATACATCATTGCAGGTGGCTAGCACAGTCCTAGGTTGGAAACCGTCAGAAAACAGCAGTGAACTCTGTAGGAGCCACATCCTGGGCTTTTCCGTGATGTCAGACTGTTTGTCTCTTTTTGTTTTCTGTTTGGGCACATGGAACACGTGAGGGTGGGTGGGCGGCGGCGTGGGAGTGTGGAGGTCTGTGTTTGTATGCGTGCGCTTGTGTTCATGTTTCTGCCAATATGCCTGTCTCAGTCACGCTCCAAAATCTGTCTTCTTAGGCTGGGAACAGAAAGAGGTTTTCACTATTAGACAATATTATCATCAAAAAGGTTTTTTTTTTTTAATGTGAGTTAAGAAGATCTGACTCCTTCTGAATACACTTAAGATGAGTGTGTATGTGTGTTGTGTACTGTTGGCCATGTATCAGGGGTAAGGTATAAATAGAGATCTTCCTGCTACAAGCCCTCAGGTTCTATTTCTGCTTCTACCAAAATGAATCTAGTAAATTATCTTAGAAATTATGCAGTTGTGGAAAAACTGCATATCCTAATTAATTACATATTACTTCTAATAGTAAGTGCTCTCTGTCTACATATCCATCCACATGTAATTTTTAGTCTGTTTAGTACTTTGTATGGCTGATCTTTTTTTTTTTCCACAGGTGGGGGATGGGGAGGGAGGATGGGCTGATGTTACTTTGCTTGCTCGGATACAATGAATCCTTCCATATTTAAATTCAGTTGTAGTTCGCAGCTGGGTAGATTGGTTCCTGGTGAATACACCACCCTCCGTGCTATCCCCTAAAAAACCTCAGAGCGTGTATGCATAAAGGAGATGGTAGATTAGGTTACCGGGAGAGGAAATGTACAAATGTACCTTTGCAAGAAGATGAACTGATGGTAGCAGCAAGTTGCTGATGGAGGCAGTTTGTGTAAGAGCAGGGCCCTCGCTGCGGGGCCCATCTGTCTCCGCTGTCACTGTCTCCCCGGCTGCCTGTGCAGCAGGCGAGCGGCCCTGGGCTCCCTGCTTCCTCCTCCCTGCACATGAATCCTGCTTCACCAGGCCCCAGAGGCATGAGCTCCAGGGGAGGGAAATTAGGAAGGAGCTGATAAGGTGGCTAAGGATCACCTTTCCAGAGTCCTTCTGTGGTCATCGGAGACCCGGCAGGAACCTTCCTCTGGGCAGGTGGCATCACTTCTTGGCCACTGCTCATCTTTGGCCAACATCATGGCCAAAAGCCCCTCCCAGGAAATTACGGTCTACCCCATGCCTCCGGGAGCTGGTGAACGCAGGAGGCAGGGGTGTTAAGACTCACTCGCATTTTAGACCTTTTCAGATTGTAGTTCTCTGATCTCGAGACAGCGTTAACAATGTACACGGTACTAGTAAATATACAGCAGTGGGGGCTGGCAGCTAAGAAGCAGTTCTTTTCTCCTCTTGAATCTTCCCCTCCGGGTGCTTCTCAGTTCTTTGCTTTTGCTTCTATTTAACTCTCTCTCTCTCCACACGCACACGCACCACACACACACTCCAAAGTCTCATTCCACAGTTCCACCTCCTCCCCGTCTCCATCTCATTAAAAGCAACACCAACCACCCTCTCCCAGCCCTCTCCAAGGTGAAGTACCAGAGTCCAGCTCTTATGCCATATTGTGTGTAATTATAAATTCTAGTAAGGTGGACACATTACGATGAAGTTGTGTCCGTGCTGAGCAGAGTGTGAAATTCGCCTTTACCTTCTCACTTAGGAAGTGGGAGCCCTGATACCTAGAAAGGACGTGGGTATTCCACAGACGTGAGATTTAGCCCTGTGGCTTTCACAGTTCTTGGGAAAAACTCTACTCCTTGAGGTGGTTGTAAACTTTCCGATGATCCGGGTTTCTGGCTAAATAAGCACATTTATTTTTATAGGCGAGTCACTGTCCTTACTCTTCTAAGTTCAGCTGCTTAAGAAGAGGCCCCCTGTCATGCTGTGTGGGTTCAGGGAAGGACCGTCTTCAGGCTGATCTTCCTCTGCTGTTCCTAGTTTTCCTGGGTCCCAGTCTCGAGGCATCATAGCATGAAAGGGCTCCAGACGAATTTGTGAAATTGTGCTGTTGAGGGAACACTTCAGTTAGCTCAGAAGCCAGAAAATCTGGGGCGGGGGACCAAGCTGATGGGGAGTCGGGCAGGAATGGGTCCAGGTCGGTTGCATTTCAGAAAGTCCCTTCTGCCGGAGCACCCTGCCTTCAGGCAATGGCTCTATACTGGACCCAATGACCTTTCTTCAGCTTTGCAGATGGGTAGAGTGAAACCTGGTGGTTGGGATGCTGGGGTCAGAAGGCCCTGTGACCAGCATGCAGAGGACAGAGCCACGACTTCTGCTCCCAGCCTGGGCTCTGGTCCCTGGGCTCAGCAGGCTGGGATGTGCACCCCTTTGGATGAAATCATCACCTGGGCAGTGTTTGCTGTCGTCTTGGTCTTTTTATACCTTTCTTCTATTTCAACACGAGGCCGGCACATAAACCACAGTTGCCATCCCACCACCCGCAAAACTTAAGTCGTTGAATGTACCCCAGGAAGCGCATGCGCGCATTGAAGCGCGCGCGCATCGACGCTCCCGCGCACGCGCACCAGCCACACACGCGCGCGAGCGCGTACACACACACGCACACACACACACACACACACACACACACACACAGACACAGAAGTTTTCATATTAGTTTCCTGAGTTCATGGATAAAGTCCAGAGCTGCCAAAGCTCCCACTACTTTGCCATGTCACACTAATAGCTTCCAGATCCCATCACATATTAAATTCATGCGGCTTCAGCGAAGCCATCTATTTAATGCAATTCGCTAAATGCCTGCGCAGCCCCGCTGACAGTGACATATTAGTTTTGCTGCCTTTTGCAATCTGATATCTCTGAATTTGCCACCGTACTAAAGATTTGATTAATGTGGTTCCATTTGGATGCAGTAATTGGCTGCGACTGTTGTAGAAAATAATCAGGCTTTCATTCCTTACAAGTGCACGGACATGCTAATGAGAGAGTGGGTTAATTAAGCCCGCGGCAGAAAGCGACAGTTACTGATGACTGTTATGACAAACCACCGACTCGGCATTTGGGAGCAGGACAGCAAATTTGCACTTTATGAAATTACAGGAAAACTAGGACATAAGGAATAAATAGTTACATCTGTTTGGTGAAGGGGTGGGGGGAAGAAAGAGGGGCTCAGGGGGAAAGAGAAAAGAACAAGCAAAAGACGTTCTCCCCAAGAACGGGGCTTGGTGGCAGAGTTCAGGAGCCGGTGGGAGAGGTCTCCGGTGCTTCAGTGGGTGCTGTTGATCGTCCTTGAGTGACACACCCAGGCCAGCTCTAGGATGAGGGACTTTCGGCAAAAGGACCGGCCAGTAGCTCAGTTACCTAGAAACAGAAAGAGATTTGGGGAAAGAGAGGGAGAGGTGAAGGGAGGGGCAGAGCACACCTGCTGGGAGCCCTCTCACCTGTGCTTGCACCTGGATGGAGCTGGGGTCCCGGGGAGGTCACGTGGCTCTTTCCTCTTTCCCCAGAAATACGGTCTCTCCACGTATAGCGTGAATCAAATGCCCGGAATCTCATTTGTTAAGCTTTCAAGTCGCTTTCTCTCCCCACATGAACTCTGGCTTCTGGGTTTGACACTCAGCGCCAAACCCCAGCTCCCTTCTTTGCCCTGGGAGGGAGTCCTTCAGCTCTGCTGACCTCCCTGGCTCTCTGTTGTCCCTTTCTTTGTCTCTCTAAGCCATTAAGTTCTCAAGGGACTGAGATTTCTGGTCACCCTCTGGGGTTCTGCTTGGTACATGGACTTACAAATGCTTCATCTCCCCTTAGCCAGCTTGGGGGGCCCAGGATTTCTCTGCTGAAACCTAGCATTGCCTTCTTTATTTCAGTTGACATTCATCTTGTTTTCCAACCATTATTTATTGAGCACCTAGTAGATATAAAGCACTGTGCTGAGTATGAGGATGAAACAGGGATGAATCTAATTTGCACCCTGCCTTTCAGGAGCTTATAGACAAGTCAGGGAGAAAAAAAACCACATCACCGAGGCAATAACGGCGATGAGCCGTGAGAACAGAATAAATGATGAGTCTGTGGGAATCTGCAGGAAGGAGATCACGTGTCCAGGCACACGGGAAGGTTTACAGAAAAGGAGGCTGTGAACCTGGGCAGTGTCAGAAAGGGCACAGCAGGCAGAGAATACAGCCAGAGCAAAATGATCATGGAAACAGCCAGAAAAATGGGAGAAAAGGGAGACAGAGCTGGGCAGTCATCTGAGGACAAGTGGCAAAGAATCTTCACGGTCTCTAAGGAGTTCCAATTTATTCTGCAAGTGATCGGATATTTTTTTGAGTCCAGAATGTCATCATCAGAGCTGTGTTTAAGAGAGATGCTTTCGGAAGCAGGGGTGTGGTGGAAGGCATAGGGTGGAGAGGCGTGGGAAGTCACAGGAAACCAGAGGTCATCAGGGAGGCTGGCTGGTTGTGCACAGGAGCAGGGTTGGAGACTGAGTGGGAGTGAGCCTTCTCAGTGTGGCGGGCCACACTGTTAGAGGCTCTGTCCTTTCAGGCTTCCCTTGAGCTCGGAGCTGGAGAAGAAGGATTTCTGGAGGAAATTTCTGAGCAGAGCCAGCTAATTATCACACTTGAAATTTTCTCTGATGGAGAGCATCCTCCCATACGTGAAAAGAGGAATTGACATGGAAGGCACAGGAACTCATATCTGCTCCTGTGTTTAAGAAAGGGTGCAGCAGAAGGCTCAGGTGGCAAACTTGTTGAATCCCTTTGCAAAAATCCCAATCCACAAACACCCAGTTTATGGATGACAGTTCCAGGAACTCCACTGAGGTGCCACGGGAGGGCATGTAGCCATTGGTCAGCCATTCTTTAGGTGGTCAGGTCATCAACTGCCCCACCTCCCCATCACCACCCTCTCCTATCCCACCAAAAAATACAAACAGTTTACATACATGAAATACATTATCCAACACTGGTAGCTGCCGGGAAAGAAGGACATTCTGTTTGTTGAGGGTCGACTCCTGCTAACACCTCATATACTTTATTTGTTATGATCCTTTACCGATGAGGATACTAAGGTTCAGAGATGTTAAAACAGAAGCCCAAATGTGCATAACTAGTAAGGGGCAAGCAGGGCCAGGTATAAAGACTGGATCTGTCTGATGCAAATACTACGCTTTTTCTTGATCCCTGAGAATGCTTATTACGTGGGAACTTGGTCAATTTCTTGAGTGGGACCACCTTAGACTCAAGTGGAGCATATGTTTATCCTCAGGCTCTGGTAGGAGCCTGCCCTGCCCCTACCCGCCTCTCATACCCTCCAGCACAACAGGTACACGCTCTCTGAAGAGGTGCTTAGAAGCTTGAAGCCCAGGTGTTTTGCAGGGCGCCATGTTCTAGGTGCTTAACGTTGGTTGGTGTGTGGAAGGGCTTCTCCTGTTCCAGCCACATATTATTTAGAAAGACTTTCACAGAGGTCTCTGCTCTTGGCTGGAAGGAGACTGGAAAGTACAGATCCAAAGAAGCAGACTTTGGCCAGCAAGGTGGGATATGTCATTGGCGAGGCTTTTTTCGTGTTTCCTGAGACTAAGCCACCCTTCTGGGAAAAAGCCCCAAGAAAGCAGGGGGCAAGTACCAGCAAATCAGCCTCTAAGTAGAGCAGGTGCCGAAGAAATGGAAAGGAGCTCGTCCCCAATCATCAGGAGGAGTCAGCCCTCAGTTGCTGTGTTAGCTGGAGACTCCCAGACCTGCCAGCCTCCATCTGGGGGAGTTGCTGCAGCCTGGGCACTGGGGCCTGCCTGGGTGCCTGTGATTGAGACCAGAGGATTTTATGGTCTGAAAATGGCTTGAAAGTTTGTTTGGAATTACGCAGAGCACATTTTCGACACCTAAATTGCCGGCTTCCTATTCGTTAGTATCTGCAGTTTACCTCAGTACCACTCTGCTGTCTCCCTCAGCACTTCCCGCGCGCCTTGGAGTTTCCTCTTGCTCTTTGGAAAGGCTCCTGGGCTTTTCTCAAATGCCACTCCCTCTGCACTGGCGTTTCACCCTCTTTATTCATTCTGGGTTGAATAGTGTTCTCCTGAAAATTTCTGTCTGGCTGGACCCTCAGAATATAACCTTTTCTGAAAATAGGGTCTTTGTAGGTATGATTAGTGGAGATGAGGTCATGCTGGATGAGGGTGGTCCCCACATCCAATGGCTGGTGTCTTTATAAGAAGAGGAGAGGATACAGAGGAAGGGGGCCACATGACTGCAGAGGCAGAGATGGGCTGGTGCAGCTGTAAGCCAAGGCACACCAAGGCTTGCTGGGAGCCACCGGAAGCTGGAAAAGGCAAGGAGGAACACCTCCCTAGCGCCTTCAGAGGGACTGCTGATGTGTGGACACCTTGATTTTGGACTTCTGGCCTCTAGAGCTGGGAGAGAATACATTTCTGTTATTTTAAGCCACCCAGCATGTGGTCATTTGCTACTACAGCCGTAGGAAATTAATCCAGCTGTCGGAACAAATATTTCCTTTCCAGTGTAGAAGCACCACTTCACGAATGGAAACCCAGGAAAGTCTCTGTTCTCTCCCTTCCCTGAGCCAGGTGCTCGGGGTTTGTTGAAGATCCATCCATTTCTCATTTCTTCCTTCATTCTGTTGTTCTGTTCCCAAGTCCAAGTTCCCCCCCTTCGACAAGGCTGCAGAAGGATGTCCTGGAGGTGTTACCAGGAGCAGAACCATGTTGTGTACAGGAAATGAACATATTCTCAGTTCCAGGCCTCTTCCGAATCTATATTATCATTTATCCTTCTTAAAAAAATTGGTCTTTTTGGGGGGGATAATTCGGTTTATTTATTTTTAATGGAGGGACTGGGGATTGAACCCAGGACCTCATGCATGCTAAGCACATGCTCTACCACTGAGCTATCCCCTCCCTGCCCCCCATATTATCATTTATTCTTACACAAAATGGTCACCTAACAAATGTTTGATGCCTGACTCGGACTTTGGATGACACTTCCCTCTGTGTTGGGCATGGGAGGTGACTGGTTGTGTTTTCTGCCAATCACAGCTCTTCCTCCTGCCCTTCTTAACGCCAGCGGGAGATGCTCCAGAAAGTCCTGTGTGGTCCTCCCCAGGCAAGGTCCTCCCTGACTCCCTTTGTGCACCTTCAAGCCTGCGCCTTCCACCAGGCCTTCCCTCCTCCCTGCCTTGTGCCCCTTTTTTTAAATTGTGAAGGTCTCGCTCCTGTGAGCCGTCAGAGGGGCTCTGCACATTTTATACCTGACAGGACCTCTCCCAGAAACCCCGGAGGGAGAAACACCGTTAAAGTGTTTTATGTTGGGGAATAGGTTGGTTTCTGTGCAATAAAAACCAAAGCATTGAACAAGCAAGCTCCTGGTAATTACTGGGACGGAGGAGATAGCTTCCATATGCCGGGTGGGCGCTTGCAGGCCAAACCTACATCTGTTCCCTTTGTTCTGTCAGAGAACAGAGCCAGGAGGGGGTCTGACCTCCCGATAAACCTTCAACCAGAACCTTCTGCTGAGCTTCAGGGAGCAGAGGGGGCTGGGGGAGGTCAGAGGGCAGCAACATCTGGCAGAAGGAGGGGTCAGCGTGGAGGCGGGCGAAAGTGTAGGGGAGAGGAGTTGGGGCCAGGGCCGTCCCTCTATAATCAATAAAGCCAGCTACCAGAGGAGATCAGAGAACCATTCATTAACGACCTTGTTAAGTGATTGATAGGCTTAATTTTCCTGTCAAATGTGGACTTCCCTTGTAAACATGTCAATTGAGGAAAGTTCAAGCTTGTCACTTGGATTTATGGCTGGAATAACATGTAGGTGGAAAAGAGAGGGCAGGTCCCCAGTGACCCAAGCTGGCTGCTAGGAGATGGAAAGGCCAGTGTATCCAGGTGCCTCCGAGACCCTCGGCTTTTCTTCCTACAGCTGAGATAACAAATCACAGCCTTGGTTCTCACTCTCTCATCCTCCAAGGAAGGAAGACATGGCGATCCTGCCACTACCAGCCTGACCCCCACCTCCGCACGGGCTGTCCCCTGGGTTATTCGCTGATTTGCCTGGAAGTCCCGAGGGACATCTCAGTGTTGGAAAGACTCACCCAGGCTGTGCTCTTGGAAAACGCTTCTCCTTTTCCTCTCTGGTTCTCCTGGAAGATCAAGACTAAATGAAAATAGAAGCTGAAAGCCTGAGTTGAGTGACACAAACAAGCCATCAGCTCCTCAGTGATCTGGAAAATTGCTGGCGGCACTCGGGGGGCAGGTTGGAGGGGAGGTGGGCACAGGGGAGTGGCCTGCTCAGAGCCAGTAGACGGCGGGTGGAGGGCAGCTGCAGCCAGCAGCCTGATGTGTGGTCCTGTGGGGAGCCCACTTCTAACAGGCTCCGTTTACTGCTCCGTGTTAAATCGGCCAAGCACAGCCGCCCTCCCCAGACGTATAAGAAATGCAGGCACGAGACAAGTGAGCATTTTCGGATAATTGAAAATATAGTTCAACATCCACTAGAACCCATTAGGGTTATGACCACAAAGCACTGGATATAGCAGACAGGCTGTTCGGGACCTGGCTGGAGTCTGCGTTCACCAGCCCGGTGATGGAATTTGGACTTGGAGATATTCTGTCCTCTTCAGTGTTAAAACATCCTTGGTCATATCCAGATGGCCAATAGGCATATGAAAGAAGATGCCCAACATTGCTAATTATCAGAGAAATGCAAATCAAAACTACAATGAGGTATCACCTCACACCAGTCAGAATGGCCATCATTAGAGGTCTTCACACAATAAATGCTGGAGAGGATGTGGAGAAAAAGGAACGCTCCTACACTGTTGGTGGGAATGTAAATTGGTGCAGCCACAATGGAGAACAGTATGGAGGTTCCTTAAAAAACTAAAAGTAGACTTACCATATGATCCAGCCATCCCACTCCTGGGCATAAATCCGGAGGGAACTCTTAATTTGAAAAGATACATGCACCCCCAAGTGCATAACAGCACTATTCACAATAGCCCAGACATGGAAACAACCTAAATGGCCTCTGACAGATGACTGGATAAAGAAGATGTGGGGTGTGTGTGTGTGTGTGTGTGTGTCTATAATGGAATACTACTAAGCTATGAAAAAGAATGAAATAATGCCATGCGCAACAACATGGATGGATCTAAAGATTATCCTATTAAGTGAAGTAAGTCAGACAAAGACAAGTATCATATGATATCACTTACATGTGGAATCTAAAGAAAGATACAAATTTAATTTACAAACCAGAAATCGACTCATGGACATAGAAAGCCAACTGTGGTTACCAAAGAGGAAAGGAAAGGAGGGATAAATTAGGAGTTTGGGATTAGCAGACACACACTACCATATATAAAATAGATAAGCAACAGGATTCCACTGTATAGCACAAGGAACTTTACTCAATTCCTTGTAATAAGCTATAATGGAAAAGAATCTGAAAAAATACATATGTGTACATATATGTATAAATGAATCGCTTTGCTGTGCACTTGCGACTAACATTGTAAATCAACTACACTTCAATACAAAATAAAATTGAAAAAAATTTAAAAAGTCATATACTTGGTCTTGTGTAATGTGTTTCTCTCTCTGGCCTGGCTGTGGATCCCCCGAGGGCAGGGGCCTCTGTCTCTCTCGCCTTTGTATCTCCCCCCAACATCCGGTAGAGGGCCTGAGTGCAGAGCTGTTGCCCCACCAGCTACGCAGGTGCCCGGGAGCGCACCTCTGCTGGGCTGGACCCCAACAGCCCTCGCAGCCTGTGTTCTGGGACACCGGGGGCTTCATCCCTGGGTGCAGGGAGAGTTGGGGTGGGGGAGAGGCGTGGGGGGCAATTATCTGTAGGTGTAAACTCTGTGGAAGTCTTGCCCCTGCAGCACGTAGCAAATTAGTGTCCCTGTGTGTGTGCGTGTGTGTATGGAGGTGGGGGGTCAGCCAGGTTCTTACAAACGACAGGCCCTCTGTAGGCCCTCCCGGCCATTCGTATCATCATGTATCATTCTTCATCTGGAAATGTGCTACGCCCGGAAGTACATACCAAAGTACAGCTTCCTTCAGTGACATCAAATGTGTTAGGCTTTCGATCCTCAGGCAAGGAATCAGGAGGGACCCCGGCTCCTCTGGTCGCTGGCTCCTCTTTGATGTTCCCCTAGTTCTTCTTCTTCCCGAGCTGCCGGTTTGGTTTATTTGTCTAGGCTTGCTCGGCCTTCAGCATCCTGGAGGTGGGGCAGCAACAGTGAGGACCACGCTAACGGCAGAGCTCTTCCGTCCCCTTTCACCTGCTCCCTGATCAGCGCTCTGCAAACACGGCCCCTAATTCCATGACAAACCCACAGCACCCACCCCTGCCCCCTCCCCGAGGCCGTGCAGGGGGATGTGTGTCGGGATGGAGCCTGGCCAGTCCCGGCCTCCGGAGGCCAGGCTTGTAGATAACTCTGCTGCTCTGTTACTTCAGAGCGTCCAAGGCCGCACTCATTTTCTGCAGCTGGAACATGTAGGGCATATTGGTCAGAAGTCTGTATGTTTGTTTTTGTGGCGGGATCTCTGGGCACTTAATGGCAGGGATTTTCTGAAATATTTTTAGGTGCAGACCCGCAGGGCCATTTTTCTTCCTTATCTCCGTGCTAGTGTATAATAGGAGCTGTATTATGGCTCTAATGTACTCGAATTGAGCTTCTGGAGGGACGCCAGGACCACGTTCGGACAAAAAGCCCTGTTGGAAAGAGTTGGGTGGGGGTGGGGGCTGGGAGGCCCATCGGTCACAGAGCCGTCTCTTGGCAGGGACCCGACCCTCACTTTCCTTTAACGCAGTCAAGGCCCTGGAACCCATGCCTCGATGGCCTCCCTTCATCTAATACTGCACCCCAGTCCATAATTATTAATGATTATTATTAAAGTTATCTCTGCTACTTACTGAGCATCTACTAAGTGTCAAGGACAGCCCAAGCTACTTTGCAAATGCTCTTGCATTAATCATCACAGTAACACTATCCTGTAGGGAGTCTTGCTGTCTCTGTTTACAGAGAAACTGAGGCTCAGAAGGTGGAGGTACCTTCCCCAGGGTTGGGAGGGTGAGGTGGGCTCACCTCTAGAGCCTCGTTGGCAGGCAGACAGCTTCCCATACGCTCTCCTGTCTCCTCAATCCTCTCAGCTAAACCTCCCCTACACAATCCATTTCCAAACTGGGGGGAGCACAGCACAGAGCCACGCCCCCAACCCCCGTTCCACCGGCTGCTCCCCTCTGCCCACCCCCAGCCCAGGTGTCCTCTTGTTTTCTGACCTGGTGTCTGGTCAGGATAGACAACAGATTCTTTGCGCTGTGATGGGACAGGATGGATGGGACCCTGAGCTTTGCCTGTGTGTCTGTGGGGCGCTGGCAGCAGGCTCTGCCCAGGGCATTGAGGGATTCCTTCTGTTTCTAGAGATTAAGGCCAGAGGAAGCAGACATGCCTCATTAACTAGTTTTCTCAGCCTATAAAAAGCAGTAAAACCTCCTGAGGCTTCCAGACCCCACTGCCCCCACCCACGAGGCTGGTCTGCAGCACCTTTCCGAAGCCCTGGTACTGACTGCTCTGGGGGCCTGCTGATATCCAGATGTAGTGCCCAGTTTTGGGTACCAGTTTCCTCTCTCGCAGGACTTTTCCTTTTGAGGAAGGAAGCAGGAAGATTTAGTAAAACACATCCTTCAGCCTTACTCAGCCCTCTGTGTCCTTGAACCCAGGCATTTTCACGGTAAAGGAGACTTTGATCAACGGCCCCATTTCCGAGGGACAGGGATGTTCTTTAACTTGCACGAAGCACGATCCCTGTCTGTGCCAGAAAGTCCCAAGCTCCGCGGTGCTGGCACCAGCCCCTGGGAACTAGCAAGTGAGATGAATTGGGAGCCTAGAGCGAAATATTTGCTTTCATGCAATTTAGTTTCCCTCTACTACTTGCTTAAAATTCTGCGGAACAATTAAATCTTAAAAGTGTCTTGTGAATGCCTTGGGCTCCCTTCTTCAGTTTTATTGATTGTATTCGATATCACTCACAAGAGTGAGAATTTTTTTTTTTTAAACATTTAATAAGACCATTTGGTTGCAACCCAGAAAGAGAAAAATCCACAAAGCGAAATAGCATGTAAACTCCAGGAGCAGGCTCAGCTCAGCAAGCGGAAAAACCTCAGGTCGTTCCATCCACAACCTTCATTGGGTCATCTTTGATCAGGGTCTTGGTTGGACTGAGTGAGGAAATAATCTATGAACGAAGGCTGGGTATTCCTGCCCCTGAGTAATGTAGAGTATCTTTGGGGATAAAGCAGAGAATAAATACTCCAGACAGAAAAAGGCTTAAGGGCCCTTTAAGAAGACAGATGAGCGAAAACAAATGAATATAAGGAACTTCTCTTCTCTCCACCCAAGCAGATTACTGATAACTGATTTCCAGGTAACACTGGGAACACACCCTGAATTGGACTTGTAACTTCCTGTACCAGGGGATCAAACTGAGTGACTTAATTCCACGTAATTCAGGCGCAAAGGACTCATTGAAGGTAGAAAACCATCATTAGCAAGCATTTATTTCATTTTTATCTGATCCCCTCTTGGCAAGTGGTTCACTCATTCTTTTTTCCAAAGGCTTCTAGACGGCTCAGCTGAGGAGGACCCAAGTGAATCCACAGCCTCAGGATGGCTGATTCAGCCAGGAAGTGCTGTCTGAGCTTCTTTTTAAAAACCCAGATGAAAAGATGTTTGAGAATAACAAAATGTAAGAGCTTCCTCCTGTCTGTCTTGGAAGATGGGCCACCTGCCCACTCCATTTCAGCATGGAGGTGTCACGAGAAGCTTCTAATGCCAGGCCCCTGCAATGATGGAAATGATGGTTTCTCAGCAAAGGCGGAAATGGAGGAGCGAGGAGGAGGTGGAGGAGGAAGGCGATCGCTCCGGGCTTTGATGGCCTTGTGCTTTCAAGCCCCGAGAAAGAAGGATCCGAGCTGTAGCACTCAATACAGAGCTGCAGTCTCTGGTGGGGGGTGGGGGGATGTGGCACATCTGCCTTTTATAGGTTTGGAATGAAAAATGCTTTTAATTAAGGAGTGGAATTGGAGCTTTTAGTCTTGCCGCATGCTCCGTACCTGTCAGACATGCTGGATGGAAGTGGCATTCTGACCCCTCACTCACACCTACTGTAACCAAAGGACTCCAGGGAGGAGCTGTGAGCACCTGAGAAAGTCTGAGGGAGCTTGTGGGGCCACGGAATGCACCCCCTCCCCCGCCCCATGCAGAGAACCCCCCTTCGCCCGCACCATGAGTGACTTACAGCCTGATGCCAGATGCCCGACTGGAGGAGGAAGGGTGGGTCCGTGTCACTGTTGCCTGTGGACAAGGCCGAGAGCCAGGAAGGCTAGGGGGACCCAACAAAGCTAGAAAAACAAAGATTAAAAATGAGGACAATAAAAATAGAGCATTTAAAAAAAAATGACAATAAAAATTTAGAAATAAAAAATTCAAAAGTGAAACAAAACTAGAAAGGTAACACCCTGCCACAGTATTCCCATTTGGTATAAGCCCCCCCCCCCAACCCCTCCCCAAAGAACCCCCACCGCAAGAAAAAAACCTCCGTAAAGGGAATGGAAATTATTCTGTGGAGGTGACAGCTCTCGTGGGCAAGAGCAGCAGCAAGGTTAGGTGGCATCTGTGAAATTTCAGGAGCCAACCAAGGCAAGGAGCTACCATAAGAAACCACCACTCTCTCCTGGTGATAAAAGGTAGATGGGCCTGAGCTCAGCTTCTCTTTTTATCCTCATTCCCCCCCCCCCAATGCCTCTTAGCTATAAGGTACTTCCATATGAGATGTGAGTCCTTCCGTAAGTACTGGAAGGAGCTCCTGGGAGTTAAGTCACGAGCTAGTAATCCTTTCGGCTAGTTTGAGTCAGGCCTCAGAGCAGCAGAACAGCCCGAGTACCATCTTCATGCTTTTCAGGCCCAAACATTGTACACATTTCTGTGCAATCCCTTTGGTTGACTCATCTTCCTTTCTGCCTTGGAAAATCTCATTTCAATCCTTGAAGATCCAATGAGGGCTGCATTAATTCCTCTCTGGGCCCTCAGTATTCACTACCCCCATCCCCTTATAGGTTAATAAAAGTTGAAAACAATACAACATTAAACACATGCATGCTGAAATTAACCCCCCTCCCGATTTCTAATGAAAGTTTTGAACTGTTTTTTCCTGCCCCCTCCTTTCGCGCTCCCTCCCTCTCTCCTGTGTTTCTGCTTTGCTGGATTTTAAATGTTTAACCTGCATATCTGTACTAGCTCTAGATTTGGTTCTAATGTGACCTGCTGGGTAGAGGTTCCTCCTTTGCTAGGCAGAAACAATTGCTCCTCTGTTGTGCCTGTGCAGTGCAGCCCTCCCACTCCTCCCTCCTCTTCCCTTCCATCTTTCATTCACAATCTAGAGGATGTAGCACTTATCACATTGTGTTACATTGAGCTCTGTTTACCTTGATCTGCCAGCTGCTTCAGGGCACAAATGTTACCCTTCTTTGCATCTCTAAGTTTAGCACAGTTCTTGGCTCCTGCAAAATGCACAATAATTGTTGAAAGGGACCAAATTCAGAGCAAGGAATGAAAAGAGTCAGAGGAAAACCATGGTAGGTTTCTGAAGTCTTTAAAAAAATATTTTTTTTAAGGCACCGTCAAAAACGGCTTCCTCCTAATGTATTTGTTTATTTTTTTTGGAGGGCGTGATTAGGTTTATTTGTTTGTTTGTTTGTTTATTTATTTACTTAATGGAAGTGCTGGGGATTGAACCCAGGACCTCATGCTTGTGAAGCATGCACTCTACCACTGAGCTAGACCCACCCCCACCATCCCTACCACCCCTACCCTCCTCATGCCCTGGGTTTTGAAGTCTTGGTGGAGAAAAGTGATGGACTCATGGACTGAAGTTTTATTGTTGTTTTTAAAATTATTTATTTATTTACTTATTTATATTGAAGCATAGTTGATTTACAATACTGTGTTTGTTTCAGGTGTACAGCAAAATGATTCGGTTACATATATATTATTTTTCAGATTCTTTTCCATTATAGGCTATTACAAGATATTGAATATAGTTCTGTGTGCTATACAGTAGGTCCTTGTTGTTTATCTATTTTATATAAGGGAGTGTATATCTGCTAATCCCAAACGTCTAATTTATCCCTCCCTGACTTTCCCCTTTGATAACCAGAAGTTTGTGTTTTATGTCTGTGAGTCTGTTTCTGTTTTGTAAATAAGCTCATTTGTATTATTTTTTATATTCCACATATAAGTGATGTCATATGATATTTGTCTTTCTCTGTCTGACTTACTTTACTTAATATGATATTGTCTAGGTCCATCCACGTTGTTGCAAATGGCATTATTTCATTCTTTTTTGTGGCTGAGTAGTATTCCATTGTACATATATATATTTATCACACTGAAGATCTATTCTTGATATTCTGCCACTGTTGAAGACAAGGATGGTGTAATTGATCAAATATATCCCCTTATGTAAATTATCATATCATGTCATTGATACATACATGTAGATATATATACCCCCATAGTACATTGTTCACCATGCAGAGAGTTAATGAATAAATTAAATTATATTGGTTTCATTTTCATCATTAGACTTACTGTTTTTTTTATGATTATGTACAGAAGATTGTTGACTGATTTTTTTTTATCACATTTTGTGTCAGGTACTGCGTTACAGCCAACAGAAAAAACTGCTAACATTTATTGAGCCCTCATCATGTGCCAGACATTCTTTGAAGCACTTTGCAGATGTTAACTTACTTGATGCAGCAAACCTGTATGCAGCTCAGACGTGATCTGTAATTGATGCTATATCTTGCGTGGCTGCAAATAAAAATTTCATAATATCCTATAAGCATATGGTGAGCAATACAGTTAGGAATATGGGTAGAAGAGATTAAACTATTGTGATGTAGTGAGAGTATTTATTGAATCCACACCATCACGAATTCAGTTTGGTGGCTTAAGAAAAAAAATGTTGCTATTTGGGCCCATACACTTTATAACTTGGGGAAAATGGGGTCCAATGTCATTGCCGTGGGGTCAATCTTGGGCGGAGTATCAGCAAGAGAGCGGGAGAAGGAAGAGGGCCCCACCCTTTGTCATCCACATGTTCTACTCGTCTGTTGGGAGGGGAGGGAGCTGTTCAACCCCTTTGGTTCATCTGGCTGCCATGATGATCATGGGTCCACGTGTTAAAAGAATAGGAGGAGCCACAACTCAACGTGGACTTCCTTCACTGAGCTCTTGGGAGGGATGTTTATTTTGCCCTTTACCGTTCTCTCTCGGTGATAGTTCTTGCTGTTAAGTCAAAACGTGGAGGTTGAAAGATCCACAGTCTCAAGGAGGCTGTGATGCCTCACTTTTTGTTTTTGCAGTTGGACACACAACAGGACCTTAATTCACGTTCACTGAGTGAATCAGCAGATTTCTCTCCAGCCAACACTGGCCCTGTGATGGCAATTTGCGGTCTTATTATGTTAGGTTCACACCCTATTAGTATTTATTTTGGTTAATAGAATGCAATTAGGCTGTAATCATATCAGCAGCTTTCAGATCATGTCAAAAAAAATAAAAGCTATTGAAATACCAGTGCTAATGTAAAGTGATGGGAAATAGTTACTGTACTGAAAGGCTTGCGTTGAGTTAGGCAGGGGAGAAAGCTGGGGAGTGGGAGGAGTGGGGGGATTGGGTCTTTGGCTTCTTCACAGACTCCTGTCTGAAGAGCTCCTGGGCTCAGGGATGCCTCTGTGTTCTCTCCCTGATGGGGCCGTGACACTTTTACGCTTTCTTGAGACATAGTTCTCTGTTTGGGTGGTCTTGAGGTTGGTAATGGGAAGACAGAGATGGAGAGCTAATTCCAATTTTCCTCTAAGTGGCTGTGTGTCTTAGGCAAGCCTCCTACCCTCTCTGGGTCCTTAGTTCTCACCTGTCGAACAAGGAGAGTGTCCTAGATAATAATAAGGTCCCCTGGCTCTGTTATTATATATAATGATACTGTGACTTCTCCAAGCCTAAGCTGAGCTATGGTGCATGTTAAGCTGAGCCCATTTTTTTTTTTTTTTTTTTTTTTTTTTTTTTACTGGCTGGTGCAAATCCCAAAGCACTTCAGCCCCATGAGAAGTGTTGGGTACCATTCAGTGCTTGCAGCTCTGTCTAACAGATCTTCTAGAACCTGGGTGGTCAAGTGTGGGCAAATATTTGCCTCAGAGGGTATTAAAACTATGATGCCTGGGTTGGTCACACTTTCCCATGCTGCAGCCCTTTCCTCAGCCTCTTGGCTGACCCCGATTCCTCCACCTGTTGAGGTTGGGCAGGTAGAAGATTCTGGAAATGAAGCCAAGTGAAGGAAAGAGTGGTCCAAGAGCCAGATACCATTTTCCAGTGGTCCTTTCGTTTGGGCGTCTCTGGTTCCCTCGTGGAAGGGTGCAGTGACATCTCCAGGCCCTGGTCCAAATTCTGGATTCCTGGGTGTCTCTGAAGCCTGGCCACAAGAAGCCAATTGTTTGGGGTTTGCAGGGGATGGGGCCGGTGGTGCAACCCCGAGGAAATAATTAACACTCATCTCCGAGGAGAAACTTGCAGCCAGAGCCACACTTGTGGTGGCGCATACATCTCACAAAGAATTGTTATTTAAGCAATAATCCTTGAGAAATTGGTCGTTACCCGCATTAAACGACTCAGCCCATTGCCAAGGATGGTTAACGCTCTAATAAACTGGTCATTAACTGCAGTAACAATGAATTTCGAGGGGATTATTGCTATTATAAACCTTAATCAATGGTTTATAACAGCAATAATGTGGTCCTTTCTCTTAATGGTAAGTAGGGCAGCTTGCGCCATCGCCTTGAAAATGTTTTTGTGGTGGCTGATGAGTCAG
Source organism: Camelus bactrianus (assembly GCF_048773025.1). Classification (NCBI taxonomy): domain Eukaryota; kingdom Metazoa; phylum Chordata; class Mammalia; order Artiodactyla; family Camelidae; genus Camelus; species Camelus bactrianus. The sequence goes on along the minus strand of NC_133564.1, from coordinate 29,204,118 downwards.
AGGGGAGGTCTTCCCAGGACTGCCCACCCTTCGGGATCACAGCAGGGAAGGCAAAAGACACCCCAGGGGCTCTTGACTGCCCACGGTCTGTTCTGCAAGGATCAGGTGTGGAGCAAGGAGCGAGGGATTCTCTTCCAACCCCCGTGGTCCTTCCCCATTGCAGACCCAGCAGGGCTCAGGGTGTGGAGATGCTGGGGTAGGCCTGTCCGGCGTGAGACTCAGGACTGAGATTGTGATTCAAGGTGGGTCTCCTCATGGGTGGGTAGTGATAAGGAAGGAGAAATGACCACGGACTTAGGGACATGGAGTCTGCTCCAGGCTCAGTTCTGTCGCTAACTTGTGATGTGACGCCAGAAAAAATGATACCACTTTCATGAGCATCTGAAAGGTGGAGCTTGGAATCAATCCCCTCTCAAGTCCCTTTCTGGTATAGCACTCTGCGGTTCTCATAATGTTGGCATCTTGTATGAGTTTGCCATTATTAACTTACATAACCCTGGGCATTGTTCTCAGTTGTTTGCATATATTAACTCATCCAGTTCTCGCAACAACCCTGATTCTGTTATCAAGGACCCTGAGGCAGAAGAGACTGAGAAACTTGTCTGAGCCCATAGCCAACCCCAGGTGGAGCTGGGGTTTGAACACAGGAAATCTTCCTCCTTACACTCTACCATCTCTCTAGAAGTCCCCCTTTATAATTTAATTTGACCCTCACATCCTTTGAGGTAGGCTGGTTGGGGCTACCATATTGGTTTTACAAATGAGGACATTCAAGGATCTGAGAAATAAAGGGACTTGCTCAGGTTGATGCTGCAGGTCTGGGTCTTACCCAGGTGGACCTTCTGCTTCTGGCTGTGGATGGGCCAGGATGCTGCGCCAGGAGCTTCCAGACCAGGAACGTCTCTCTCCAATGACATGGGCTGGGTACATTTGGCACATCCGATGCCAGGCTCCTTGTCATTGGGATCGCCTCCAACAAAAGGAAGGGGCAAAGCTCATCCCCTCCCACGTCGTTGGAAGCATGCCGAAGGACACACAGGAGTTCTGATCTTTTTTCCAGTCTGGCATTGCTTAGAATGCATGGGAAAGTGGACTTGCAGTAGACTTTGGGTACTTAAATTTTTTTCTTTATTATGGAAAATAGAAAACATACATCAAAGGAGAGTATAATGCATCCCCGTCTAATCATCACTGACATCAAATCATGACCTGTCTTGTTCCATCCAACCAGCTCCCCCATCCCTCCTCACTCTGGATGATTTTTGAGTAAACCACAGGTAGCACACCGTCTCATCTGTTATCACTTCAGCATGCATCTCTAAAAGTTAAGGATTCTTTAAAACCGTAATCACCATACTGCTGTTGAATCTTAAAAATTAACAGTAATTTCTTAGTATCATCAACTACGCAGTCAGACTTCAGATTTCCCGGCTCATCTCGTAAATGTATTGGGTTTGCTTCTTGCTCCAGCTGCTCACGCGCTCTGTGACCTAAGACAAATGCCTTCCCGGGCTTGTTTCTGTTTACTTATTCTGTAGTTCGGGGTGTGTAGTTGGTGCCCCTTCTCTTCCATCCCTGGGCGCTGAGTGGTTGAAAGGAGGCTCTCACTGGAAGGTCCTTCAATGGCAGAACCTCTTATGAAGCCACATTGTCACGCCTGGGTCTCCTCTGCAGACCCGGGGAGAACCTTTGAGAGGATGTCCCCTTTTGAACTTGACCTTCCTCTCTTCTACACTCCAGAGGGCAGACTGGTTCTGGGGATGGAGGCAAGGAGAGAGCAATCGTTCACGCCGGCCCTGCCTCCCTGCCAGGCAGCGTGTCTGCAGAGGAAACAGGATCATCTTTGTGAACTTTCTCTGGGAGAGGAGCAGAGTTGATGCTGGCTGCACAGGGACCATCAGTAAAGTGATGCTGCCCGTTCAGAGCTGGCTTGGGGTAATGTGGCCGCACTGAGTGAAAGATACTCCATTCTCCTCTTATCCTTGGTCTTGTGGGTTGTAACCACAGTCTTTCCACTGCCTCACTGAGACTCCACTTCTTCATGGGCAAAGTGGGAGGGGCCCTGGAAGGGTGTAGAGGGACACCTGGGGGCTTTTCCAAACCTCATCTTTTCTTCTGGAATTTACATGGCTGAGAGTGAAACCTCTTCCTCTGCGTTTTCTCTCCCCACCTCCCTCCGTCTCTACCCACCGTGAGAATTTCAGGACTAGAGGACGGCTGGGGTCACTTCTTGTGCTAACATCCTAGGAAACAAGGTTTTGCCGGACAGCAATGTGTTTCCTGACCTGCAGGCTAAGGGCCGTGTTTGCTGGGCAGTGCCTCCTGGGGCAGGAGGTTGCCCTAAGTGACCTTTGATGGAGCTCTTTCTTCTAGATTTTTTTCCTGGTGCTTCAAGTTCTTTCCTGCGAGATGTATTTACCTACAGTGAAGGGCACTTGGGGATGCTGAGCAAGGATAAGTCATAAATACAATAGACAGACCAGGGCATTGAAGTAGGGGTGCTCCAACAATGGGAAAACCCACCAAATATCTGCTTGCCTTTTTCTCTTCTGGACTGAACGGGGCTGTAGGCCAGGACAATTTGGCCCAGTTCATGTGGCATTCTCCCGTGTACGGTGCAGCCTGCCCCCGCTCCCCCCACAACCCTGGAGCCTCACCCGTCTGGGCCTTGGCCACAGATGCTCTGCTGGGTGGCTCAGCCTCGGCACCCAGCTACCAGCTGGTGGGGTTCTCTGGAGGGTCTGCAGTTCCCACAAAGTGTCTTTCCTTCCCCAGGTGGGAAACGTTAGAGGGTTTATTCCAGGCGCACATCTAGAACCCCTACCCTGGGCTGACTCTCCCTCCTCAGCCCCTGGGTCACATCTGGCTGCCCCTTCGGGCCCTCCCTAAGGTCACCAGCCTCCTGTTGTTCCCTTGTCCCCAGACGTTACAGAGAGAAGCCAGTTAGGCCAGGGGCAGAGGGTAGGGGTATAAAAAGACTGATCGGAAATAAACTGAAAAGTTTACTCTGTGCAGCACTGAAATAAAAAAGCTCATTCAGAAAGTTAATGATTTATTTTATAGTTTCATTATCAGGGTCACATTACTCAATAGCATTTCAAACATGTCATTTGTACAAACTATGGTAATTAAAATTTATAACATACTTCATCAGCAGCATATGAATCTTTTAGCCGGCACTCTGCTGTCATATAAACAGTGTAATTTCAGCTGCAATTCACCCTTTATTGGCTCTCATTTGTGATTTAACAGCCATCAATGACTGTGCTATAAAGAACAAATTAACCATCCGTAAACCTTATGATGACAGGGACAGTCAAATAGACTTAAACGCCTTCCACCCAGCTCTTGGGGCCAACGGAGAGCAGGTGAAGGCCAGGTAGGCACCAGGCCCTCCGCTCAAAGGACTTTCCTGCCTCCCGCTGCCTCCTCTCACTGGGATGCCTCCTGCCTGGCAGTCTAGCTGCCATTCGCTGGAGTGTCAGCTTTTCTGCTCCCAGAACGGGGAGGTGGAGGGAGAAGTGGTCCCTCCTCGGACCCATTTTGGGAGGTCTGCGCACATGTTCGGGCCAGAAGTATCATCTACTGGTAACTGTCAAGTGAGAACATTTGGAAATGTCAGGGGGCCTTTTTGGTCGACCTGATGACTGGGGTGGGGATCCCCTGGCACGTGTGGGTTGGGATTCAGAGATATGAAAGCCTGCAGAGAGCAGGATTTGACCTCCTCCAAATGCCTCTAGTGCTAGAAACCCTGGTAGGCCAACGAGGAGACAGGCCTGGGGAGGGCAAAGGCCGGCTGTCCGGGCGCTCAGGGCATAACCAGAAGGAGAGCCCAGGACAGGCAGCCTGAAGGTGACAGCTCCTCCTGGGGCAGGTCTGGCTGGCACCCAGGGAGTGACAGTCAGGATGGATCGAGAACATTTCCTCCCTGAGGGCCATGCTCCTTGGCGCCCTCTTGGGGTGGGGGTGGGGGGGTGGTCAGGGCGCTCCGACCAGGCCCCACGGCCGACACCACACGCAGCTCATAAATGAAGTGGATTGGATTTGTTACCGAGACGTCTCCAAGGAGCCTGGGTCATGCAGGCCAATAAAATTGGCCTCATAAATTCATCCTGACAAGCAGGATTACTCCAGCCCGCTGAGGTCACCTTCCTGCCCTGATTTATCGCCAGCCTATGGGTTAATGATACTGTTTCCTGAGCGTTCCCTTCTGGTTTCTCAACTTCTCCTCCCTTTCTGGGAGCAGATACTGATCAAAGCGTCCCTTTGGAAGGGTGTGGCGGAAACCGGAGAGGAGGGGAAGGAGGACAGGGGTGGGGCATTTTATTCTGTGCTGTTTTAAAGCAATAGATGCATTTTCTCTTTCTGAGGAGTTCCCTACAACGCGTCCCCTCCAGGGCCCCTGTTTGGAGGGAGCTTTACCTGCAGAGGGGGGATCTGGGGAGGAGTGGATGCCCTCCCACTGGCACAGGTGTGTTTAGGACATTAGAGAAGTGACAATTTTGTTCTTCCTCTGGCCAAGCCGAAGGCTACTCCCCCATGGGACAGTATGTGTCAACTGCTTAGACACGTCATGGAGTCTAGTGTCACTATGGAAAAGCTGGTAGAGAGTGCGTGCTTGTGATTTCTCTTGTCATGACCAGAGGGTGTAAGGTGGTAACAACACAGAAAATCCTCACCTGGATTTTAAAGTCCCTCCCAATTTATCCCTTCCCACCCCCTTTGCAGATACTAACTACTATCTATGAAAGAGATAAACGACAAGGTTCTTCTGTAGAGCACAGGGAACTATAGTCAATATCTTGTACTTACCTATAATGAAAAAGAATATGAAAAGGAATATATGTGTGTATATGTATGGCTGACACATGATGCTGTACACCAGAAATTGACATAACATTGTAAATTGACTCTACTTCAATTAAAAAAAAAATAAAGTCCCTCCCAAACCTGAAATTCTCTGATGCCACTTTTTTCCCCATTGAGAACTTCCACATGTTAACTTCTAGGCTCACTGGCTACAACTGGAATGATCAAAACCAAACCCAAACAATACAATGTAAAAATTCACTTGGTGGCTCTTTAAATGTTTCCCTTCATATAGCAAGTAGGCTGGATGGGGGAGTCAGCCTGAGTTTCCTCCTCTGTCTTGTATCAGCACTCCTGACTGGCTGGGGACCGAGCACTTGACCCTGGCACCAGAAATAAACAAATGAAATTGGAAGCCCTCAAGCATGTGACTTCAGGGCTTCAAGGCTGACTTCAATCAGGAGGCCGGGGAGAACTCAGTGGCGGAGCTCCAGGTGGGACATAATATCTTTAAATAAATTAGCAAATGATTATTGAGCGATTTCTCTGTGATTTTCAAACCTCCGGAACTAGACATTTTCTGCTCCCAAGGTACCTACACTCTACTGAGGAATCAGGATGAATGACTAGTCAGCGGATTTGGGGGTGTTGATAGAGGTACAAAGGATAACAGGCAGACCTCGTTTAACTGTGCCTCAAGGATACTGCATTTTTTTTTAACAAATTGAAAAATTTTGGCCACCTTGCATTGAGCAAATCTACCAGTGAAATCTTTCCAACAGCATATGCTCACTTCATGTCTCTGTGTCACATTTTGGTAATCTTTGCAATATTTCAAACTCTTTGGTTATTATTAAGTGGATTGGATTATAAGGATCTGTGATCAGTGAATTTTGATGTTACTACTACGACTCGATAAATGCTCAGAGGACAGGTAGTATGTTTTAGCAATTTTTTTTAAGTTAAGGGATGTACACTGTTTTCTTAGACATAATGCTGTCATACACTTAAGAGACTACAGTATAGTATAAACATAACTTCCACATGCGCTGGGGAACTGAAACGTTTGTGTGACTTGCTTTATTGGAATATTCGCTTTATTGGGGGGGGGGACAGTCTGGACCCAAACCTGCAGCATCTGCTTGTGTTGTGAAATTGTCTATATGTGTGTGTGTAGTGAAATAGAGGAGGGAGAGAGCGATTCCAACTGGGGCAAATCCTGGATATGTGGTTTGGGGCCGGGCATGTATTTATTCAATCACCAAACCCTTCTGAAATCCTGCTTCCAACCAGGCACTGGCTCCCCAGGGTTGGAAAACTTTTCTTGGCTGGTGCTTTGATGGCCATGTGAGTCCTAACCCTTCTGGGTTCAAGTGACCTTCCTCTGCCCCCTCTCCGCAGTCTCCTTTCCCACTCTGGGCACTCATCCAGACCTGCTGATGTGCCCTGGGAGAGCCTTCAGAAGACAGAATCGCTTTCAGAGAGCCTGGGCCTGCGTCCACCATGTGAGGGCTGAGGAGGGCGGGGCTGTGCATCCTCCAGGCAGGGAAGGGATGCTGCTGGTATCGGCCAGAACTGCCCCCGTGTGACCCTGCCTTGCCACAGCCCCAAGCCTGCATCTGGTGACCTCAGAGGAGGGAGGGAGGGAGGAGAAGAAATGGGGAGATGGGGGTTTTGCTGTGTGGAGAGTGAGCCGGACTGGCACAAAAAGCCCATCAATTGTCTTCTAATGATGACCAGTCCTCCCCGCTGCTCCTCCTCCCTCCCTCCGCCAGGGTGCCAGGTGATGGCCAGGTGGTGCTGTAGGTACTTTCACAACTGCTTCCTCACTTCTTGCACAGCACTCTGACAGGTGCGCATTTTTAGTTTTTTGTTTTTGTTTTTAAACCGTTGGGGAGGTCCACTTAGAGAAGCTAAACGGTGGGGTCAAGGTCACATATCTAGTAAGAGATTTGGACCAGGGCAGGTCTGACGCTGAAGCTCCTGCTTTTTGGGGATGATCGCGTGCGTTTTGCCTCTGGTTTCTGAGCACTATGGGAGGAGGCGTTCTCATTTATCTCTTTTACTGAACCCATGTATTAACTCTGTGAAGTTGGGATTACCATTTCGAACGTACCAGTGCAGAAACAGAAGCCCAGAGGCTTATATGGCTTGACCCCAGCCCCACTGTAATTTCAGTAAAACCAGGAGTTCTGGAAGTTGAATTGCTTCAACACTTGGGCCCAGCCCAGCAAACGGAACTCGAGGCCTGCCCCCAACTACAAAGGTGACCTGCTGGAGCAGCAGTTTGGAAGAAATAAAGGAGGTGAGCCACAAGGAAGAATTTCAAAGGCTTCCCCTAATCAGGACAAATGGCTCTGAGCCTGAGGTTTGCACAGATAGTCTGCCACCTCTCCGCACGCAGCTTTTGCCACAAGCCAATGCCTCACTGGCTCCGAAATTTATGCTGGAATTTAGACAGAGAACACAAATCATCCTAATCTCCCGATGAAAGATCACTGTCTCTGCAAATGCATTACCTGCTTGGAAAGCGACATGTTAAAAAATACTGATAATATATGGGCACAGGGAGAGCGATTTCCATGCCTGGGCTCCTCCGGCTGAAATACGCACACCTGCGCGAGAGGCGGCAGATGACAAAGGAAGTCACCGGGCCCCCAGAGCAGCGTCTGTGTCGGCTGTGACGCCGACATTCCAAACAAAAGACTGTGCAAGCTCACCCCGCGGTCCCCTCCCCTCCCTGACGTGGGGTGTCTTGGAGGCAGGAAACCTGAGTGGGGGTGTTTGATCCCATGCTTTCACCCCCCCCCCCCATCAGATGTCCTTGGGGTTTACAGACTGAGGGAAAGATGGGGAGGACAGATTAAGCCAACCGAGTGGGATTCAGAGGAAGTCAAATTATGAGGTAGGGGAACAACCCATCATCTCCTTCCCCATTTCCTCTCCTGGACCTGCGGTCCCTCCCTACGCGCTCCGCCAGCAGCCCTCTGCCAGCCTCTCTCACATGGAGGCAAGATAAAAGACAGACCTCAGCATGCTCATGGGGCATGGACCTCCCACTTTCCATAAGGCTTCCTGCGCAATCCCCACCCCTCTCTGTCCTCTGCAGCCCCAAGATGTAACAAGGTGGGGGAGATGTGGGCTTGGAGCCAGAAAGACCAGCTTTCTGTGGCTGTCACTCCAGCTTCATGACTAATGAGCAACGTGACCTTGGGCAAGTTCCTGCTCCCTCTACGCCTCAGCCTGTTCCAGGCACTGCCTACTTCCCTCTGTCTGCCCCCGGCCTCTTCGTGTTATGGCTCGAGGCTCCATCCTGGTCTGCCCGGCACTGCTCGCTGTCTTGACTGTAGTGTGCGCTGAGTGCCAAGGCCACTTTCCTATGTGCCTCTGCTCAGGAGAGAAGCAATTCGGAGTCTAATGGGCCCGTGGAACAGGTGCATCCCTCTTGCTGTAACGATTACTGGATAAACAAAGCAAAAAGAACCCAAGCCCAAGTACATTGTCCTAAAGGGGGAAATAACACCTCGAAATGGCCAGGATGTTTACCGACCCGATGAAAGGGAAACAGCCATGCTGCACTGAGACTAGCTCTCCCCCGTTGGGGTGGTGGGTGAACCTCTGCTGGCTGGGCCGCGGTTCCCAGGGCCAGTGATTGTCCTCCAGAGGGGTGTCCGGCAGAAAAGGAGTTCAAGGATATCTTCTCTGCCATTTTTCTTCTTTTGATGGCGAAGGAAGAGAACCAAGCATTGCTATCTGTGGAGAGTCCAGCTTGGAAGCGCCCGTGTTTATACAAAGGAGGGATGGGTGGCTGTTAGAAGGTGGCCCTGCGGGGCCCCTAATGGGCCTGTTTGGAGGACTTCATGGGAACAGGTCTGCGGTGAGGGCCTGGAAGGCAGGGCTTCAGCATCACTGTCTGGTGGAACATTCTGGGCTTTCTAAGCACCGTGCTGGAAAGGAGCAATTCTTCCTCATGAAATCGTGCAACAGGTGCACTGCTCCCCCCACCCCTTCCTGGAGCCCCTTCCTCATTCAGCATCCTTCTTCAAAATGGGTTTTGGCTTCATAAAACTAAAGGCATTTGGAGCATACAACCAAGTGCCTTTTGTGTAACGGCCTCCTTAGCATGAGGGAATAAGACACAGAATTAATGAGCACAGCTACTGCACTCCTAGCCCCCTATAAACTGGTGACTGAGTGGGAGAGTCATTATTACCAACCCTCTAGGTTATCTTTTATGTCTTTCAGATCTGGTCCCTTCTCATCTTACTTTTTCCTTCTAAGGAATGAAAAAAATTTCTTCAAACAGGCATGAAGATACTAAATTCCTTCTTTGAGTCTGGTAGCACTTATAAGGAAACAGGGAAGAGAGAAGGAAGCAAGAAGAGTGTGGATAAAGATAGTGAGTGAAGGGTGGAGGGGGTGGGAAGGGTCAAACAGCACGACCAGGACTGCACCTTGAGCTGGTGCGAGAACATGTAAAGATTAGACCTGTAGAAATGCTAAGAAGAAGTGTTTCCTCATCCCATGAGACCATAAAATAGTAGCATTTGATCAAGTCAGGGAAATCAGGGAAGGCTTCCCTGAGGAAGTGATGGTCGAGATGCGATCTGAAGGATCAACAGGAGTTCAAGGTGAAATGAAGAAGGCAGGGCATCCAGTTAGACCAGTGAGTGTAAGGCCTGGGGCTTGAGGACATATTCATAATAGACATAGATAACAGGGGGTTAGAATGAAGAGTATGTAAAGGACTCTTGAAAATCAATTAGAAGACCCTCCCCCCCAAAAAAAACCTCATAAAAATAGGCAAAAGATACAAAAGACATTTGCTAGGGAAGAAAACATGCTTTGGCTAATAAACACAGATGGAGATATTCAATGTGATTAGTGATCAGGGAGCTGTAGAGAAAACAAGAAACCCAAGGTCAAAATCACAGATACAGAGAACAGCTTGGTAGTTGCCAGAGGTGGGGAATGAGGGGTGGGCAAAATAGGTGAACGGGCCAAAACAAGTAAGTCATGGGGGTGTAATGTACAGCATGGCATTGTAATAATATTGTGTCATGTTTGAGAGTTGTTAAGAGAGTAGATCTTGAAAGTTCTCATCACAAGAAAGAAAAAAGTTTTGTTATCTATTTGTGGTCATGGATGTTGACTAGACTTACTGTAGTGATCACTTTGCAATATATGCAAACATCAAATAGTTATGTTGTGCACCTAAAACTAATATAACGTTATATGTCAATTATACCTCAATAAAATAAACTATGGTGCATCCACCAATGGAATATTGTGTATTAGTCAAAAATAGAGGGGCTACCATGACACGCAACAGTATGAATAAACTTTAGTCACAGTACGATATAAAATTTAAAAAGAAAAAAAAATTAAAAAGCAAGACCCAAATAGTACCTATAGTATGAATCTATTATTATAAAGTAAAAACAAGTAAAAATTATTTTTAGGAATATGTGTATATATATATATACACACACACACACACACACACATATGTATACACACACACACGTATACACACACACACACCAAGTCATGCACAAGCAATTAGGACCATGAATCATTAAGAAAAGATTATAACTGATCCAGTTCTATGTCTCTGAGATTAGAAAAAAGTCTTGCACTTGGAGAGAGGGGATTATTCTCCCAGAGACTGGAAGGTAGCCGTGTGCCTGGGTTGCAGAGAGAGATGGGGTGTGTGATTTGAGATGGGGTTGGGAGGAGAGGTAGGGAGCAGACCATGAGGGATCTCAGAGGTCCTGTTAATGATTTTGGATTTAGTGGGGTGGTATGATGACATGATGATAGATATATTTCAAAAATATGATTCTGGCTGCACTATGGATATTTTATTAGTGTTGGCCAGAGAGAATGTTGGGAAGGCTGGTTGGGAGGCTGTTGTCAACATTCTAGGTAAAAGTGATAGTAGCTTAAATTAAGATGAGATGATAAGAGAAGTAGATGAATTTAAAGAAAACTACTTTATGCTATACACCAGAAACTGACACAACATTGTAAAATGACTATACTTCAATACAAATATGTATATATACACACACGACGAAAAAAAAGAAAAGTAAGTAAGATTGATGTTGTTGGGTTGGATATGGAGCACAAGGAAGAGGATAGAGTCAATGATAATGTTTACATTTTATTTGTTAAGTAAGTGGTTGGAGGACCATGTACTGAAAACAGGAAGAAAGTGAGTTTGGTTTTGACTACGTTGCGCTTGGGATGCTTTCGAGATCTCTGATGGGCAGCTGGACGTAAGGCTCTGTGACCTGGTTGTGATGTGCGTTAGCTGAGCATGTACAAGGAAGTCGTGAATAGGCAGATGGTGATTGAAGTTGTGGGAGTTCATGAGAGTTCTTAGAAAGAAAGAGTGATGTGAGAAAAGAGCCATTATAAAAACAGAGCAAAACAACCTAAGTAGTTAAATAAAGGAGGCCACACATATCCCATGATGTGAGAATGTCATGAATCAAGGATTAAGATGAATCTTTGTTAAAAAGATAATAAAGTGCTGGCAATTTGAGAGCTCTTGACTTCTTCAGAAGGGAAAGAAAGCCAGCATGCTGGGGATGTAGAGGAGTGTGGATGCTGGGAGGTGAAGTGTGCTGGAGGGGAGATGGGAGGAGACCAGCCAGCATCTCATGGAGCACATTCTGGATTTGGTCTTTAATCTGAAACTATTAAGAAAGCTTCAGAGCTTAAAATTTTTTAATTAAAAAAATGTTCTTTTTATTTTTACTTTTAAGTATTTATTAAGGTAGAATGTAATTTACATACAATAAAATGTACCCATTTTAACGTACATGACGAGATTTGACAAAAGCCACCACCACAATCAAAATATAAAACATTTCCGCCACCTCCAAATTTCTCTCATGCCCCATTCGGAGTCAGCCAGTGTCCTTCCCCCATGCTAGCCCCAGGTAACCACTGATCTGCTTCCTGTTATTAAACACTAGTTTTGCTTATTCTAGAATTCACACAAATGGAATCATGCAGCACACACTCTTTTATGCATGGCTTTTTCCACTTAAAATGTTTTTCATTTCATCCACACTATTAAAAGTATCAGAAAGTCATTCTTTCATTGCTAGAATTTCATTGTGTGGATATGCTACAGATTGAGTAAACCACTTACCTATTGATGAACATTTGCATTTTCTCCAGGTTTTGCTATTATGTAAAAAGCTGCTATGAATATTCATGTGCAAGTCTTTGTGTGGACATATGTTTTCATTTATCTCAGATAAATACCTAGGACTGACATTTCTGGGTACTTTAGTAAATGCAAACTTTACAAGGAACTGCCAGACATTTGCCAAAGTGATTGCATCATTTTCCACCCCATCAGCAATATATGAGGTTTCCAGCTGCCACATATCCTTGCGAATACTAGACATTGTCAATCTTCTGAATTTTAGCCTTTGTACTTGGTGTGTGGTGGTATATTTTAGTGGTTCTAATTTGTATTGCTTTGAAGACTAATAATTTTAAGAGTCCTTTATGATGTGTCTGCTCAATCATTCAGTTAATTATTTCATTGAAGTTTTCGCCTTTTTTTTTTTATTATTGTGTTGTAGGAGTTTTCTATATATTCTCCATGTCATGTTTATCTATGGTTTTCTGCCAATCTGTGGCTAATCTTCATTTTGTATTTTTTGATAGTGCCCACCTAAGAACAGAAATGTATCATTTTGATGAAGCCTAATTGATTAAGTTTTTTTTTAAGAGCTTTGTAGTTTCCGCTTTTACATTTAGGTTTATGACACCTGTTGAGTTAATGTTTGTGAATAGTGTAAGGGTTGAGGTTCATTAAAATAAATATGGATGTTTAGTTGTTCCAGCACCATTGTTGAAAAAACTATCCTTTCTCTACTCAGTTATATTTCTATCTGTGAGAAAAACTAATGGACCATATATAAGTAGGTCTATTTTTAAATTTTCTCTTCTGTACCATTGACCCTTATGTACATCATTAATATAGATCACACTATTTAGATTTGTGTATCTTTATAGTAAGTCTTGAAATCAGGTAGTGTACGTAAGTCTTCTAAATGTTTCATTTTTTGATAAGTTGTTTTGGTTATTCCTTTGAATAATCTTTGGGTCGTTTTAATTTTCATGTTTTAAAATAAGTCCCCCAGTTTTTCATAAGAAAAGCCAGCTTCAATTGTGTTGGCATTTGCTTTGCATCTGCTGATTAAAATGGAGAAAAATTTACATCTTAAAAATGTATTTCTACATATATATGGGTCTTCTTTAATTTATTTCAGCCATGTTTTAGAGTTTTCAGCATATAGGGCTTGCACAAACTTTGTTAAATTTATCCCTAAATATTTCATATCTTTATGCTGTTGAAAATGGTATTTTTAAAATATCATTTTCATATTGTTCTTTCTACCATAAAACATACAACTGGTTTTTGTATGTTGACTTTCTGTCTTGTAACTTTGCTAAAATGATTAGTTAATGATTTGAAATATTTTAAACATTTATTTAAATTGAATTTCCTCTGGGTTGCCAAGTATTGGCATAAAGTTGTTCAAAATATTTTCTTATTATACTTTTAATGTCTGCAGAATCTGTAATGATGTCCTTTCTTTAAAAAATCATATTGGTTATTTTTATCTTTTATATTTACCCATATTTCTTTATCACTGGTTTTTATTAATTAGATTATGATGTACTTTTGTGTTGTTTTCTTTGTGTTTATCCTGCTTTGTGTTATTGAGTCTCTTAGATTTGTGGGTTCATAGTTTTCATCAAATTTGGAAAAAATTAACCATTATTTCTTCAAATTTTTTTTTTTCTACCATTCACATCCTTCTGGGTCTTTAGTGACTGCTTGTTCCTGGTCAGACAAGCTCTGTTTATTATTCCTATACTTTTTTTTTCCTCTTTCTGTCCATTAGTTTGGATAGTTTTTATTGTTATTTTTTAAGTTCACTGATCTTTTCTTCTACAGCGTCTAGTCTTTTGACCAATCTCTAGTGAAATTTTTAAAGTATCGCATTTTTCCTTTTTACAAGTTACATTTAGTTCTCTTTTTAATATTTCCTTTGTCCTCACTGAGTTCATGTTGTCCTTAAAAATCGTGTGCATATTTATACAGCTATTTATAAATCTTCGTCAGCTTGTTCTATCATTTCTATAATTTCTAGGTCTGTTTCTATGGTCTGATTTTTCTCCTGAATATTCTCCTCATGTATAGTAATTCTTGATCAAATGCTGGACATTTAGTATAATGTCACATGTCTAGATTTTGTTGTTTTCATTTGGAGAGTGTGAAGTCTGTTTTGGCTTGCAGTTAAATTCCTTGTGGATCAGTCCAACCCATTAAAGCTTATTTTTAAGCTTTATAATGCTAGGTTGGGGGTAGTCTTTACTCTAGGGCTAGTGTATTTATGCTTATTTTGTGTGACCTTTTGGAGGCTCTGTTGAGTGCCCTGAGTGTTTGACAAGGTCTTGACAGTCTGGTTCATTGGAACATGAACGTATTTCAGCTTTTTGTAAGCTCTGGGGATTCTTTAGCTTACGGAACTCTGATAGTTATTCTTTGTCCACGTTGTGGAGCCTCCCCTTAGAATCCGGCCAAAGACTCAAGGGGATCCGCTTTTCCATCTTGGTTCCTCTCTCTGATGGCCTCCCCTGCAAGTTCAAGTCACCCTGGCTGTCCTAGCTTTGATTTCCGTCTCATCAACTCAGTGAAACCGCTTTACTTTGCTATTATTTTCCTTTCCTGTGATGCAATCTGGCAGGTTCCTTCTGGCCAAAGTTGGGGTGATTGTAGGCTCACCCCATGTATTTCCCTTCTCTCAGGGGTCATGTCCTAGGCTGCCTATTTTCAAATGTCTGAAATTAGTTCTAAATGCAACATTTCCAATTGTCTGGTTGTTTACGGCAGGCAGGCAAGTCCAGCTCCTGTTAATTCAACATGGTTAGGAGCGGAAGGCAAGTTTTCAGAGTTCTGAGCTTATGTCGTAGAGTCTGAGCCTGTGAAGGAGACTGAAAATAGTACCCATTGAATTCAGTAACCCGGGAATCATTGGTGGCTTTATAGAGATCTGTTTGCAAGAAACAGAATGGAAACTAGATTGTCAGGGACTGAGGGGTGGGTGGTGGGTGGGTTTATTGGTTAAAACTGATAAAAATAAAAATGTCAGCACCTTCACTAAACAGAAGTTAATGTATTGCTCTTATAACAGTTGTGTTTCTGGATGTTCCTGGTCATTGGGTAGCTTTCTCTCTTGATATGATCAAGGGAACCAGCCTCCTTCCTTTGTATGGTTGCATCATTCCCCAGTGGCACCACATCACTGCAGCTGTCTGCATCTAACTGGTCAAAGGGAAAGCAGCATGGAGAAGGCTGCATCCTAAAGCCTTTGCCTAGAAGTTACACACAACTTTTGCTCCAATTTCATTGGTAGAGCTAATAACGTGGCCATACCTAGATGAAAGAGAGGCTGGCAATATTGTCTCTGGGCAGCCACTGTCTTGCTGCAGTTGGAAGAGGGGTATGACATATTTTGGGCAACAAGCCATCTCTGTCACAGTAGAGATAATGCTTTAGAGAAGTCTGAATGGCAGGAGACTGATTGGGTTAAAGCTGGATAGAGGTGAGGGGTTGAGGGCATTTTTCCTTTTAATCTGAGAGACGGGTGCATGTTTTCAAGCCATTGGGAGTGATCCAATTCAAGAGAGAGGTTAAATATACAAGAAAGGAAGGGATAAAGAGAATGAAAATGAAAAAAAAAAAAGACAAGGTGGGAGAGCATGATATGCAAAGCCCAAATACAGGAATTGGCCTCAGCGGGGATGGGCAGCTAGTCTGTTGTATCAGGAGGAAAGGAGGAGCATGTGGGGCATACGTAGGTTTTATGTTTAGTAACCAGAACACAGGGAGTTCCCCTCTGCTGGTGTCTAGCTTTTCTAGGAAATAGGAGGTACATTAATCAGGAGGTGTGGGCCATGGAGCAGTTGAGGAGAGTGAAGATTTAAAATCATTGTTGCCTAATAGGGAATACACGTGTGTGTATGCATGACTGGGACATTGTGCCGTACACCAGAAATGGACACATTGTAATTGACTGTACTTCAATTAAAAAAAATCATCATTGCCTAATAGAAATTAAAGCAAAAATAAACAAATAGGACCCAATTAAACTTACAAGCTTTTGCACAGCAAAGGAAACCATAAGCAAAACAAAAAGACAACCTACGGAATGGGAGAAAATATTTGCAAAAGAAGAGACTGACAAGGGCTTAATTTACAGAATATATAAACAGTTCATACAACTTAATAAGAAAAAAACAAACAACCCAATCCAAAAATGGGCAGAAGGCCTAAACAAGCAATGCTCCAGTGAAGTCATACAAATGGCCAATAGGTACAGGAAAAAATGCTCAATATCCCTAATTATCAGAGAATTGCAAATCAAAACTACCATGAGGTATCACTTCACACCGGTCAGAATGGCCATCATTAAACAGTCCATAAATGATAAATGCTGGAGAGGCTGTGGAGAAAAGGGAACCCTCCCGCACTGCTGGTGGGAATGTAGTTTGGTGCAGCCATTATGGAAAACAGTATGGAGATTCCTCAAAAGACTGAAAACAGACTTACCATATGACCCAGGAATCCTGCTCCTGGGCATATATCCAGAGGGAACCTTAATTCAAAGAGATACATGCACCCCAATGTTCAGAGCAGCACTATTTACAATAGCCAAGACATGGTAACAACCTAAACGTCCATCAACAGATGACTGGATAAAGAAGCTGAGGTATATTTATACAATGGAATACTACTCAGCCTTAAAAAATAAATAATGCCATTTTCAGCAACGTGGATGGACCTGGAGACTGTCATTCTAAGTGAAGTAAGTCAGAAAGAGAAAGGAAAATACCACACGATATCACTTATATTTGGAATCTTAAAAAAAAAACAAACCACCAAACAAACTTATTTACAAAACAGAAACAGACTCACAGACATAGAAGACAAACTTATGGTTACCAGTGGGGAAAGGGGGTGGAAAGGAATAAAGTGGGGGTTTGAGATTTGCAGATACTAATATGTGTATAAAATAGGTGAACAAGTTCACACTGTACAGTGTGGGGAAATATATTCAATATCCTGTAGTAACTTATGGTGAAAAAGAATATGAAAATGAAAATATGTATCTTCATGTATGACTGAAGCATTATGCTGTACACCAGAAATTGATGCAACATTGTAAACTGACTATACTTCAATAAAAGTATATATACAAAAAAATAAAATCATTGTTGCCTAGCTTGATACTAACTACACAGTAGGTGCTCTATAAATGTTTTTTCCGTCTGTTGATATGTGCATTGCCTTTCTCCAGATTTGAGGGGCAGCATCTGGGGATTGTTATGAATAAGCTCTTTCCTTCTGCCTCTGAGCAGGCATCACAATCTCGCTGTGAATCCAGGTACCACTGGCTGGAATCCATTACATAAGGCCAGTCCATCTTCTGCCATACCTGAAGGAGCTTGGCCACTGCACGCCTAAAGAATCCTGGTCTAAAAAATTGCTCCTCTGACCTGGAGTCTATGGAAATATTTTCACCTGCTGCCAACAGCTGCAGAAGCCCGGGCGCAGGATGGCGGCAGGAGGGGGTGTGTGGCGAAGGGTGTGGAGTCCACGCTTCCAAGCCTCCGCCTTCCCCTCGCCTCCAGAGTAGGGAGAACCAGACCTCAGCGTCAACAGGCACCTGCTTCCTGCTGCATGTATTTAGGATCAGGTCATGAACCTGAACCGAATGAAATAAAAGGTGGGCATCCTGCCAGAAGATAATGAATTTACAAGGCAGGCACGGTGGAGCCCTCGGAGGATGGAGTCTCCATCCTGTCAGTGTCCCTCCCCGCTCCGCCCCCTGTGCCCCGTCACCCACTCCGCACATCCGCCCACTCTTTCTCCCCCATTCTGCTTCCCCCCTTTCCTACCCTCCACGCTCCACCCCCTTCCTCCCCTCCACGCCCCCCCCCCCCATTTCTCTTCAATTCCTTGCCCTCCGACCCCCCGGGAGGGGCGTCAGCAGGAGACCCTGCAGCCAAGGGCTCTAGCAGCCTTCCTGGTGCCTGCTGTTCCCTGTTATTTTCATTTCCCTGTAATTCGAGGGGACAGGTGAGATGTGCTTCAAAACACTGTAATCATATTTTAAATGGAAATGAAATGTGTGAATTACATGTAAATTACAGGAGAATGGAAGGACAATCACTATTAGTTAAGGTCTGACACCTATTTTTGCAGACCTTTCCCAAACGCCACAACTTGTTTCCCCAACGTGTGATGAGAGGTTGTAATTACGTGGCAGCTGCTTCTGCAGTGGGGCTGGTGCTAGTTACTGGATCATTTGTGTAAGGGGGCCGGGGCGTGGGGCCGCCGAGGTATTTCAAATAGATATGGACTGCTGCTGGTACTATAAAATTACCCAGAAGAAATGATATTTTTATAGGAGAGCTGTGAAAAGAAATCTTTTTCCCCCCTTGGAAAGGTGAGGCGGTAATATAAAGGGACACTTTTATATAGTCAATTTATTTACGGATTCTCTATTTGCTTTTATATTGAAAAAATATGTGTGGTGCCAATAGGTTGCAATTTTGCCTTCCGTGGGCCTGTCACCCTCCCACCCGGTGCTGAGCGCTTTGCAGGATTCCCCCGGGGAGCCCGCGGGACCTCTAGCATCACCATTCATGGAACATTTTTCAAGCGAGTACCAGCTCTTTGCTTTAATTCCTTGGATGATGAAGGCAATCATTTAATTATCTATCTACGCAATGCCATGACAAACAGCAAAAGAGATTTAAAAAGAAAATCATTGAATTCCCATCAGTCCAGGCCTCCTGCTTGGCTTTATGTGGACAAAAATGACTGATTGACTGAGTGCCTTCGAAAACTTTCTAAGCCGTTTCTGTGTTGTGCTGCGGAACTTTCGGGGATAAGGGCAAATCTGGATGAAACAGATAAGGTTAGAAGTATGGGAAGATGAGTACAATTATTAAAATAGGAACTGTTTACATGCCCGTTGTTGATTCTACTTGTTTGTTTCCAATAAACTCCTTTGTCTCCACCGGAGCAGTCAGCAGATAATGTATGTTGAATAACCATGCGTGTCGTTGAATTTTACAAATCTTGCTTTTTTTATTTTTTTGAAGCAGCCAGGATGAAAGCTCTGTCAATATTTTACTCTTAGGGACACTTGCTGTTAAGGTGTAATGTCTATTCTGAGTTTAGCCAAGGTTCTATCTTGAAGATGCTCTGGAATCTGGCCAGTATCCCCCCTGCACTTGGCCTTGGAACAGCTCTTCAGCCCTGGTCCTCTCCTAGGCCACTGCCAATGGCTCAAAAGCAGCTGGGACCTGTGCTCCAAGTCACTGCCTGAGCTCATGTGACAAATGCACCTTTGACCTTGTCACTAGCTGCTCTGGTGAGAACCTCCAGGGGCCTGGGTAAGAGAGAGACAGGGGTCCCTGCTGTCATCACACATAACAGCTCACCCGTCCCAATGCTCCAGGGACTTTCTCTCTGCTCAGGCTGAGTCTTTGCATGTCTGGTAGTCCCACTGACCCTCTGAGTCTCTTGGACTTCTCCTTGAAAGGCTGACCCTTCGCAAAGTCCCTGCAGGTCAAACTGAGTGGTTGGAGGTTGTGGATGATGCTGCATTCACAGTACTGAATCACTCCTGACTTTATACCTGCCCCCTCTGGATGGGCACAGAAATGCTCGCCCAGGCAGAACGTCTCCTACACCGATAGGGAACTGGGAGAAGGCTTTTCGACAGTGGCTGTTTTTCTTTGGAAAGTTGAGGTGCTAAAATAAATAAACATGAATATAGGCCAATTTTTGAATTCCCAAACAGTTTTCCTCTCTCTCTGACATCATCTATCTTCATTTTTAAATAAAACATAAAACTGCTGTATATCACAAAATGTAAACCACATCGAGTGTCTTCCTTTTGATTGCATTATATCTACCATTACCTTGTTTATGTTCATGTGGAAATAAAATTAGTTGGCAGCTTGTGTTCTAAATGCAAATCTGATCATGGCTCTCACTCCCCTGCCTTCTAGCTAGGTGATGGAGAGGTTGGTTTAGAATGGGCAAAAAGGGCAAAAGGAAAATTTCCATCATTTTATAGGGATCGTGTGATACTGTGATTTATAATAGGAAATATGTGTTTGGTCTTTCTGACACAGAGCTCCTAAAACCTGGAGAATTTGTCTTATGTTAGGGAGGTGAATTTTGGAAAGCCTCTAGGGTTGGGGGCTGGTTTCTAGGGGAACCACCCGTGTGGTTGGAGGATTGGAACTTTCACTCCCCTGACCTCTTTGGAGAAGAGAAAGGCTGGAGGTTGAGTTCAATCACCAATGACCAGTGATTTACTCAATCATGCTTGTGTAATGAAGCCTCACTAAACATTCAAAAAGATGGAACGCATCTGGGTGGGTGAACATGTGGAGATTTGGGGAGAGTGGTGGTGACCAGAGAGAGCATGGACACTCTGTGCCTTTTCCCCATACCTTGCCCTATGCATCTCTTCCATCTGGCTGTTCCTGAATTACATCCTTTTATAACAAGCTGGCGATCTAGTAAGTAAAACGTTTCTTTGAGCTCTGTGAGCTGCTCTCGCAAATGAATCAAATCTAAGGAGGGAGTTGGTGGAACCTCCCATCTATAGCCAGTTGATCAGAAGCACAGGTGACAACCCGGACTTGTGACTGGCGTTTGAAGTGGGTGTGTGTTGGGGGAAACAGTCTTGTGGGACTGAACCCTAACGCTGTGGGATCTGGTTATCTCCAGGTACTTAGTATCAGGGCTGAGTTGAGTTATAGGACACCCAGCTGGTGTCACAGAATTGCTTGCTGGTGTGGTTACACCAAACTCTGTAACTGGTGATCAACATCATCCCGTGGTTAAAAGGAAAGACAGGGTACCTGTTTCTGGAGATCCTCCAAACCCTCTTATTTCTATTCTGTGCATCAGAGAAATCATTAGCATCCCCACTGGATAAATGAAGAGATTGATTCAGAGGGCTGATACAAATAAGAGACACCGAGGTAATTAAAAAATGTGTGGTGTGTTCAGGGTAACAGTTAACCAGCAGCCCTGGGGCGGATGAAGTTGCTGCAGGTTGTGGCAGGACCCACAGCCATCAAAGAAGCAAAATTGTTTTGCGGGTCAAACAGATTTGGTGAGTGTCCCTTGAGAGCCATCATGCCTATGCAATTTATTGTTAGGAAGTCTGGATGTTACCGCAGAAGACAGTCTTTCTGGTTGAGATTTCCACAGGGAGCAGGGGAGAGGTGTGATGAGGACTGACCACACCCAGGCCACGGTGCCCCTGTCAACCTCCACACCACACACTGGCAAGCGAGTTGCTGAACGCCCTTCTGACTTGAGCCAGAAGTCAAGGTGGTGCGCCCGGCCCCCAGAAAACTCAGCCATCAGCTCAGCTCTTTCTATTAATACGACTAGGCAGCCGCTGCAAACCTGGGATTTATTCTGGTAAACCCCAGTCTCTGGAGGGCCTCGCTCAATTTGTGTAGAAACTCCACCAACAGTGGAGGGTTGATTTAGTGTCAGAAAAGGGTGTTTGAAACAAGTGCGTTTTCCTTTACGAGTCTTTTAACATTGGGAGAGAAATACAGCTGATTGCAATTGATTTGTATACGTGGCTCTTTGTGTGAAGTGTCACAGCGAGTTTTATAGGAAGATGGAAACAAAGAAGGAGGAGGGAGAAAATCACTTCTGGAAGATGCAGGACAGAAGGCAGGAGAAGGCACAGTGTACGGGGCTGGTGGGCTCTGCAGGTTGACACCCTTGGACCCCAGCTCAGTTACTTGCGATGTGACCCTGCCGAATCTCCAAGCCTCGGTTGCCATGTCTGGGAAATGGGACTAAAGACAGTGCCACCCTCACAGGCTGGGGGGGAAGCTTAGATCCATGTATGCAACTGAAGAGCTGGGCATGGCGCCTGCTAGATTGTGGATGCTCAAAAAATGGTAATGAAGAGAAAAAGCGCATGAGGGACTGGACTGTTGTGAACCCATGAAGGCGAGGCCCAGAGAGGTCTTCTAGAAGTCAGCTGTCAAACCCTTACTCACTCCTCTGGAACCGAGTCTTTACAAACTGTGAAATCGGGGCTCCACCCCCAACCCCAGCTGCTTTTGTTTTCCTTCATTTCCTCTCCGTCCCTAAAAGCTACTTCCAGGGAAGGGCCTTACTGGAGGCCATGGTACTAAAGTCCAGCAGCGCAATCCCCATTTCGGAGGGTCCCACGTGGGAGAGCCCTAGCGTTCTTTATCATTTCAAAGGCACTTTCGCCCATATAACTTCATTTAATCATCAAGTCAGAGAAGGCAGGCACTATTTATTCTTTTAGGAAAACGAAGTATAGGCAGAGAAGAGTTAAGGAACTGTTCAAAATTCATATTTTTGTTTCACAAATATAGTTTGAGATATGTGTACATGACCCTGCCTGAATCCCACAATTAAAATATTAAGGATCTGGGACTTGATTTTGTGTTTTCTGACTCCAAGTTTTAGTGTATTTTCAAAGAAGAGACTAGTTGCGGAATTTCAGGAGTGGAAGCATGTTGGGGCTGAGGGGCTTGCCCACTGTCTCTTTTAATATTCTACAGAAGCCAAGTTGTCTACGGGGAAGGCTGGTCCCTGACCAAGCTATATAACAACAATAGCTAAAGTGTCAACTTCCTCTTGGTCTTAAGCTTTCTGAGTGTGTCCATCTATTTATTCCTTCATTGTCTCCTCCACTAGGATACCTGTGTTAGTTATCTACTGCTGTGTAACAAGTAACCTCAAACTGTAGCAACTTAAAACACATTTATTATCTCTAGTTTCTGTGAGTCAGGGATCCCAGCATCACTGAGCTGGACCCTCTGCTTCTTGGTCCCTCAAAAGGCTGCAATCAAAGGTTGGCTGGGACTGCAGTCATCTTAAAGCTCAGCTTGGGTTTGCATCTACTTCCAGGCTCACCAAGTGGATGTTGGCAGGACTCAGTTCCTTGGCATAGGCAAGACTGAACTCACAGCCTTTGGGAGGTTAATCTCTGAAGTGACATCCCATTGCATTTGCTGTATCTGGTTCATTGGAAGTGAGTCACTCGGTCCACTCAAGGGGAAGAGAGTTTACAAGGGTGTGCATACCAGGCAGTGGGGATCGCTGAGTTATCGTGGAAGTCATCTGACCACAATACCATGGTAGGGAAGCCTTCAACACCAGATCCAACCCCTCCAACTTCATTTGCTCCTTTCTCTGTTGAAATTGGTAGTATCTCCTAAAACTTTGTGGTAGCCATTGTGAGGATGTCATCCGGAGTCAAAGCCCTAGCCAGTTGACTCTATAATGGAACAAACTGAATTAAATCAAGGCAGCGCATCATCATCGCCCAAAGCGTGGCTGGAATGAATGAGAATAGGCACACTCCAACATTGGGCAAGCCTTCGCTTCTGTTTTCTTGCCCGTACTCAAGTGGTTATGATGATATACTAAAAAGCACAGGACACATTTTCCCAAAATAATGATAGGGAACCCCTTGTCCCTGTGCTTCTGCCCCCTGCAAAGATAGGTGGGGTCAGGACCCGGGAGCACGGATGCTGCTGGCAGCTCTGCAGACCCCATGTGGTGGTGACTGTAGACAGAGAAGGTACGTGCTGGTCCTCCTGGCCCTGGAGATACGCCCGTGGGGGCAGCTCCGGGCTGCCTTGAGATAAGAGCCTCCTGTTTCCCAAGGAGGGCGGGTCCCATGTGCGCAGAGCTATGCCATCGTGTAGGCGAGTTCATGTTATTTTCATTCACTGAGTCCCTTCTCCCCGCTGCTTGTTTTACAAGGAGTTCGTTTCATTAGTGCTACCAAGCCTGCGCGTTGGCTCCGTGCACGCCAGCCTTGGGCTGATGTTGACTGGGCACTGCAGAAAACATGTATGGTCCTGGCATTGGTCTCCAGAAGGAGAGTCACGGCATGGATTGCCTCGCACGGGACCAGGAAGATCAGTAAGCCTTTGTCTGCATCCATGTCATCCCCTTCTTTGAAAGCCACTGATGGCTCTCTGTTTGTCTGCAGGAAATGCCAAGCTTGTTGGCTTGGACACCAGCCCTTCACAGCCTGGCCCCCATCTGTCTCCCCAAGGGCCTCTCCAGCTGCCTGTCTGGACCTCCCGTCCACATCACAGCTAGACTCCCTACACCGCTTTCATGTTCTGTTTCTTTGTTCATGCTTTTCCCTCACTTTGGCATTAGTGCCCTCTTGCCCTGAGACCCTCTGCTCCTCTCTGCCCCGCAGCCTCCTACCCATCTTCCAAGGTCCAACTCAAATGTCATCTCTCCTTTGTAAGTTCCCCAGACCTCCTCCTCTGCTCTGGGTTCAAACTTGTGGGTCTACAGCAGCTACCCTCAGCGCCTCACCCAGATGCCCTTGGCACTGACCATGTTTGGACACTCTAGCCTGACTTCCCACTGCCAGCACCCACAAGTCACTTGCCTCTGGGGCTTGGAATGTTTCTGATGGGGCAGCAATGTGACAGCAAGACTCCTCTCTTTTCCCTCTCCTTCGCCCCTGTGAGGTCAGCATCTGTGGGCTCTTCACTTGGGGAAGCTCCACCGGGTCATCCCCTGAAAGTAGGTTCCTGGTCTAGAGGAGGTTTTCTTTCCATCAGCAGGTCCTTAATGAATTGTTATGGCCTCGGATGCAGCATGAGGTATGGAGGATGTGAGCTTGCCCACAGTCTTTTCTGAAAGACCATGCTCTGTTTTCAGATATGTCTTTCTTACTCTGTTTATTAGAATCAAGATAGCTCCCTTTATGAATGGAAATATATGGTAGGTTTTTTGTTTAATATCATTATTTGGCCAAATATAAAAGTTGGCAACCCTGTAATTTCTAACACCCCCATTAAAAATATACTTTTAAGGGATAGTTCACTGGTAGATTGTGTGCTTAGCAAGCACGAGGCCCTGGGTTCAATCCCCAGCACCTCCACTGGAAAAAAAAAAAAATTACCTCCCCTCCACCAAAAAATATACTTTTAAGTATACTTTGTGATATACAAAGACAGGGAACTGATTCAGAGGGACAGATTAAGTACCCGATGGCTCCTCACCTAAGCCTGATTCTTGACTTTGTATGCTTTGCCACACATACCTGACTTTCCTTATCTGCAAAATGGGGGCAGAGATCAGCTGTCTGTCTCTATATAGACCCACTGAGAAAGGTGACTAGAAAAGGAAACTTCCCTGGGAATTGTGGGAGGCTGAAAAATGTCCTCCAAGAGACGCCCACTTCCTAATCTCTGAGCTTGTGATAGTGCCCTTACTTGGGGAAAAAAGGAGGTACTACTCAGCCATAAAAAAGCCTAAAATAATGCCATTTTCAGCAATGTGGATGGACCTAGAGATTGTCCTACTAAGTGAAGTGAGACAGAAAGAGAAAGAAAAATACCATATGATATCACTTATATGTGAAATCTAAAAAAAAAAAAAAAAGACACAAATAAACTTATTTACAGAACACAAACAGGCTTACAGATAAAGAAAACAAACTTATGGTTACCAGAGGGGTAAGGGATAAATTGGGAGTTCCAGTTTTGCAGATACTAGCTACTATATACAAAATAGATAAACAAGTTTCTTCCGTAGAGCATAGGGAACTATAGTCAAAATCCTGTAGTAACCCATAATGAAGAAGAATATGAAAAGGATGTAAGTTCGTACATGTATGACTGAGACATGATGCTGTACACCAGAAATTGACACAACATTGTAAATTGACAATACTTCAATGAAAAAAAAAAAAAGGAGGGGCTTTGCAAATGTGATTAAGCTAAAGATCTTGAGATGGGGAGATTTTCCCACATTATCCAAGTGGGTCCTAAATGAAATCACATGCATCCTTATAAAAGGGAGGCAGAGGGAAGTTTGACACAGAGGAAGAGATATGGAAATAGAGCAGAGGAAGATTGGAAGATACTGGCCTTGAAGATTAGAGAGATGTGGTCATAAGCCAAGGACTGGCAGAGGCCACCAGAAGCTGGAAAAGACCAGGGATGAATTCTCCTCTGGAGCCTCTGGGGGGAGCATGGCCTTTCTAACGTCCTGATTTCAGCCCGATGGTACCCATTTTGGACTTTCGATCTCCAGAATGGTGAGAGAATACATTTCTGTTTTAAGCTGCCATGTAGTGGTGGTGATTATTACAGCCGCCACGGGAAATGAATCCAGGAATCCAGGCGGTAAGCTCCTTTTGATTAGGGACTCATCCTGTATTTCTCTCATCTCTCCAGCAGTGTCTTGTCCTTACCTTGGACATACTGTTGCTGCCTGTACTTGTAGATGGTGCTGTCTTGGCATCTTCTATTTCATGGCAAACCCTCAGAGTCTCCTCTTTTAGAACCTGCAGACATTGCCTGTTAACCAGCATCACTGGGAACAACCTCCCCATGGCTTTTTCTCAACTTCATCTCTGGAAGCATTAGACTGTCTCCTTGAAATCACACACAGAGAGGTTCCTTCCGAGGCTCTGTTTAGGACTTGAAGGAAGCATATTTTTAAGCAGACAGTGGATTGAGAATTGGGAGTCCAGGCCTCTTCTACCCAGTGTCATAACAGCACACATTTTCTTGGCTCAGGTCTCTTCGGAGTAAGCATTTGTTTCCTGGTTTCCTTTGCAACCTGATCATTGGCTGTTACAGATTAACTGGTGTGCCCCTAAATCCATCTGTTGAAGTCCTAACCCCACTGGGGCCTCAGAATGTGACCTTATGTGGAAACAGGGTCTTTCAGGTGTAATTAGTTAAGATGAAGTCATCAGGGTGGGCGCTAAACCCACCTGACTGGTGCCTGCCTGAAAAGGGGAAATTTGGATGAAGACACACACACACACACACACACACACACACACACACACACAGTCCTGTGAACATGAAGGCAGAGATGGGAGGGATGCATCTGCCCAATTCCAGGAGCACCAGAGATTGCCAGCAAACTTCCCGAAACTAGGGAAGAGGCACGGGACAAATTGTCCCTCCCAGCCCTCGGGAGGAACCAACACTGCCGGCACCTTGATCTTGGACTCTGGCCTCCAGAAAGGGGAGACAGTACATTTTGCTGTTTAAGCCACTCAGCTTGTGGTACTTTGTTACGACAGCCTGAGCAAATGAATACAGTAACACTAACCTGCGCATTATGGGTCTTGTCTAAATCTTGTAGTAAGCAGCTAAATGAGAGAGAGAGAGAGAGAGAGAGAGAGAGAAACAGGACTGGAGTCTCCTTAGAAGTGTGGTCTTGATGTCTGAGCAGGAATCCTTTTTACACCAGCAATTTGTCTGGTGCCCATGGTAAGAGGACGGGTGAAGACTCCAAGCCCCCTCCTGGTCCTAATCCCTCCCCAGGGACCCAGCCTTTCCCTCTGGATGGGGTCAGCAAAAGACAGGAAAGTTTCAGTTGTGCCTTTCAAGTCACCCTCCTCCCGGCTTCAGCTCCCCCTCCCCTGTTTCCAAGTGCCCAGCCTTGTCAGAAGAGAGGGAACCATCTGGTTAGTCCTTGTTTACTGCACACCCTGCCAGTTTGAGCTTATTAATCATATTTACCCAAGTATCTTAATTACTCCCTGTCTAGCAACTTGCTTTGCACTCAGCTGCTGACCCCCTTTTTTTATTCCTTTCTATCATTAATCATACAGCAGCGTGGGTACAGGAATTCCTGCAGCTTGGGTTTCGCTGGCACCGTTACCGCTCCCAGAGAGGAGCGGCTGGAGGTCACGGCTGGTTCCTGACAAACTTCCTAATTAATCTGCTGAAGATCAGAGGAGGACTAATAGGAGCTGAAGACTGTGTGCGGGGCCCATCCCTCTGCCTGCTGCCTGCGTGTGCGCGCGCACACGCAGTGCTGAGCTTGGCAGGAGGGAGATGGCCTGAGCCAGCCATTCAGCACAATAGCGTTCCTGCTGCTGCCACCTACCTTCCCTGTTTCGGGAGAGGAAATTCCCTCCTCTTGCTTGGAAGTTTAGAAGAGTCACCCACCCTCTGCTTCTCCCGGATGCAGCGGTGGAATAAAGTACCTTCCAGCCAACCTGCTTGTGGAAACAGAGTCTTGATCCCTGGGTTCGTGCAGGCAGGAGCTGCCTCGCGGGGTGGATTAAAGCCCTCCCCTGTGGATTCACAGATCCTCAGGATCTCGGGAGCTAATGACACTCCAGACCACAGGATGCTCCAAGGAGGCCGGGTGCGCTGCAGAAGCACTCTGCTCAACCTTATTCCCGCCGTGTCCAGGCTGACAGCTTTGCAGATGGGCATGGCACAGGAAGAAAGGACCGCAAAGCAGAGGACAGCTGAGCAGGAGAAAGACATCATTTCTGACCCATCTGGCCCTGCGCCCCTCTGGCTCCCCGATCCCGTGGGACCTCCTAGCTCTGCTCCCTGCCCCCTAGGCCCCTTCCTCTTTCCTTTGGCAGAAGGCAGGGAGTAGGAACAAGGGCCGTACCTCCTTTCTTCCCGCCGGCCGAGTCTCAGGCCGAGAGAGACACCATTAAGGGGTATAATTTGTTGATCCAGGAGCTCCTCGCGTTTCAGCGCCGAGTGGCATCGCTTTCTTTATGACCTCGTAAAGTCACAGCCGAGAGGCCGATTTGGAAAACAAACTGCCTCAGGTTGACAGATAATTAGATACAGGGGACATATTATATGCCTTTGCATATAAATGTGCTCCGAGGCGTGTTGGTTCATCTGAAGTTGAGGTTAAAGGCACGCCAGGTATTCCTGACACATCAGGACGTATATTTCCATACAGTATCGGGCGCTGTGTTGATTTTATAGCCCTTTCATCCTGGTGCTGACGGATGGGGCGTGAGCACAGCTCAGCTTGGAAGAAAGGCACTACTCTCTTACCCATGAGCCTCCGGGCCTTTTGTTTTGGGTACCGCCCGCCCCCCAAGCCCACAGCCTCTCATTTCTGGGGAACTGGCTGTTCTTTGGGCTTAGAGTCTGCAATGAATGACTAATGGTCAGAGTGCGAAAGGCCAGGCTCCATCCCCCAACTTTTTTTTTTTTTTTTTTGCATTCTAATAGGCCCAATTAATGACAGTTACAGGAGCCTTTCAAAACTGGGACAGACCCTGGTGGAATTCCATATGGGGGCAGGAGGACAGAGGTGGAAGCAGACATTTTCCAGAAGGTTCTGTGGACAGTGGGGGGCTGCAGCTGCCCAGGATGGCGGCTTGGCCGAGGCATGGATGCTGGCCTCATGGAAGCTTCCCTCTTCCCCCTCCATCCACTCTGGAGGAGCGGAGCCTGAGCCTTGGGCAAGCCGGACTGGAGGGCGAGCCTTACTTTCCCCGCTGGCTTCGGAGCACGCAGGGCTGGAACTTGCAACTCAATAGCTTAACTGAATGCCCTTGGGAGTAATTTCAATTTAAAAGTGGCATTAGAGCTGGTGGCTAGAAGAATGGCTTAGTGGGGCGTCAGCTTCCGTTTGAGCAAGTTGTTTAATCTCTTTGAGTCTGTTTTTTCATCTTCAAATGGGCATCAAAAGGAGTTCCCACCTTACTGCATTGGGAAGATTAACTTAGAGAAAACAGGCAGCAGAGCGCCTCACAAGTAGTATTTCATCCATGTTAACTATTTAATAGTCATGATTAGCAGCCTTACTCATAATAAAATGACGAGAGAAGATCCGAGAAGGGAGAGCCTCCACCCACAGAAGCGGGTGAAGGAGGTGGCCACCGAGCGGTGGGCTGGGAAGAGCTTGATTCCTGGGAGGTCTGGCTCTGCCCCTGATTAGCTGTGTGAGCTGGGACCTCTCATTCACTCTGTCCCAGTCTCAGTTTCCTCATCCGTGAAATGAGGGGCCCTCTCCTGGCTGCCGGGGCAGGAGGTCTGACCCATGCCCCACGCGGGGGGGCCCGGCTGTGGAAGCCGCCCCCTCCTCCGCCAGGCCTCTGGGCAGCCCTGCTGTCAACCTCGCCTCTGGAACAAGCCGGCGCTGTGTCCAGGCCACACAGGAGGGCTGAGGGGGCCTGTTAAGAAGACTTTGGGGAGACGGTTGAACAATTCCCAGCTTGGAATTATCCTCCTCCTTAAATCTGGCCATCATCCTGTTAGAAAAGGAGAAGGAGGGAAAGAGAGAAGAGGAGAGAAGGGACAAGAAAGGGAGCGATAATAACCCCCCAGGCCGACCCTAAGCCCTGTTGACGGAGATGAGATATACACAGAGCTGCTGTCACTTTGATGAATTGAATCCTCCATTAATTAGGATGCATCGATTTCAGGGTTGTCCGAGCAGCCAGTCCTTCTCCTCTTCCCTGCAAGTTACAGCGCAGGAGGGGACAGGACGGGGCTTGCTTTCTCTGCGTCTCACCTGATGGCTGGTTTCTCTTCCAGGCCTCATTAATTATCCCAGAACACAGCCAGCCCGCTTTTCCCCACGCCCCTTCCTCTTTTCCGCTGGCTCTTGGCGGTGGGCTATGCAGACACTCTCTGGAGGAAGGCTGCCCTCGAACCCTGCTACCTGCTGGAATGTTGTTGCCCCAGATGGTCCACTTGCTTTGAAAGGAGATGGGAGAAGGCTCGAGGTTGGATGGAAGGATGTATGTGCTGATCGCTGGGCCTGAGAGGCAATGTCAGTGATGCCTGAGAATTGGCTGGGTAGCTTGCACCCCACCCTGAGTTAGCTCGATGTCACATGGACTCTACCCACCGCTCTGCGAGGTCATCAGAACCTCAGGAGGACACGTGAGGGCCCCTGTCTTGCTGTGTGGACAGCACTCCCTCCGGAGCCTGGTCTGCCACGGCCACAGCTGGGCTGGCCAGCGGGAAGCCATCCTTATCCATCACTCCCCAGACCTCGGGCCAAGTCACTTTTGGTCCCAGGGGCTTGAGGCTCCAGCTGCCTGTAGTAGATTTTTTTCCAAAAAGATGAAGATAAGTTGTTCCGAAGGACCTGAAAAGTCAGAATCTGGGTTGAATATTCTCTCAGTACCAGTGGTTTGGCATTTTCTAATACTGGAGTAACAGGTTAAAAATGATTCAGGGGAGAAAGACATGGAAAAACCAGGATGTGTTTTTTCATTACCAGTGCAACCTACGTGTGCGTTGCCGAGGGTGTGAAACGATCCCATTGCTTCATGTGAAGTTAAGTAAGAAATAAGCTGTTAGCCAAGCTCGTCCTGGAAGTCAGGGTGGGACTCCTTCTGAAAGAAACCCGAACCCTGACCGAGGGAACCTCGAACAAAGTGATCCATCTTCACTGTACCTCTTAGCTCCCAAGGGTCCCATGACTCAGGCAAAGGGAGTGTCTCAACCTTCAGAGAGGGTTGTGTTATAAACACATGGAACAGGGTCTGGAAGGCTCTCAGATTGAGTGTTTCATCTCAAGGCTCCAGCTAAAAATCCCCGCGTGGTGAAGTGTTGAAAGCTCTCAGATACCCCACGCCTTGATTTGCCAACGTCCCCCTCCATAACCAGATGCACCCATCCCAGTACCGATACTGAAAGTGTCTGTCTGGGGTGGCCGCAGAGTTGAGTGCAGAAGGAGTTCCTTGGTTTGGGGAGGAAGGTAAACTCAGAAATGCGGAGCGGTGCCCTGAGTGTGTGCAGGACTGCAGACCCGCCGACTCTGACCCTGCCGTGGGGATTGGCTGTGTTTCTGCCCTGGCTCTCAGCTTTCCTGTCGCCCTACCTGCTAAGGCAGAATCCGTGCCCGGATCATCTGGTCCCAGCACAGAATCCCTCTGTCCCCACTGCTGTTCCGGTGTCAGGGGGTCTCGTGTGGCCGTCGTGCTGAGGTTCCTGCCCCTGGAGAACTGGTGCTTTCTTCTGTTCCCATGCCAAGGGGATCTGCAGGGTAGAGGTGACGTTTTTCTTACCAGATTGGGTGAGTCAGAAAGGATGCGGTGGGGAGAGGGAGGAGAGGGAAGGGGAGGGGAGGAGGGAGCAAGAAAAAAGAGGAAAAAGATAACAGGAAATGGAGATGGGAAACACCAGGGAGATTCACAAGGGATGGAGGCAGGCAGAGAGACGAGGAGGAAACCGAGAAGAGACACAAAGATGAAATCCCCAAAGAGGAAGTGAGCATGTGGGCAGGAGGTGGAGAAGACACAGGAGACAGGAGTGGAGAGCGAGGGGGCGGGCCAGGCTGGGGAGAGAGAGGAAGCCAGGGGAAGGAAGAGGAGAGAGACACATCAGGGAGGTGCCAGGAAGAGACGGGGAGAGGGAGGCGGGAGGGGAGAGGCTGGTGATGGAGGAAGAGGGGAGAGCAGGCAGGGGGTGGGGGATGGGAGGGGGGCCAGAAAGTGCTGCGCTGCGTGGATTATTGTGTGTTTGTCATCTGGAATGGTATAAGCTGTAGGTACAGCATCCCCTGCATGATTTATGGTCCCTGTCAGGCAGGGAGCGCGCTTTGTCCGCTGTAGCGTGGAGGATGAATGCGCTGCTGTCATCCCGGCCTGGCCAGCCTTTCTCTCTCTCTGCTCCGAACGCCGGCTCCCCATTTCACGCCAGTGAACATAAACAATCTTTTGTAAACCTGACAGTCACACTTGCTTCTTTGGAAACATAAAGCAGAAATGTATGACTCGGTTTTCATTACCCAATTTCCTACGCGATAGAAAAACACTCAGGAAAGACATGTAAGTGGTCACGAAACCTAGGAAATTGGAAGTGTCCTGGAAGGGGGGGAAAAGGAGGTGGGTGTGGAGGAGGGGAGGCTGGGCAGGAAGGAGCCGGTGAGGACAGGGGATGGTGTGTCCAACCCGCCACATCCTTCCCAGAAAACGCTGTCTGATAAACTGGGCCATCCAGACACATCATTATATTGCATTTCTGAATAATAGACATTTCCTGCTTGAAGTGTTGCTTTTTCTCCCCCCTCCTTTTAACCCCGAATGCAGTAACGAAACAGTCTGGAGATCAAAGCTGGCTGATAATGTTGCTTTGGTTTTTTTCCTCCTCTTCTTTTCTTTCTTTTTTTTTTTTTTTTCCCCTACTAGCCATTCGGCAAATTCCACCAAGTCAAAAGTGTAAGTTATTTTTTAAGAGCTGTTGGGTGCAGATTGTAGTGATTTCGTAGCTGGAGCATCTCAGCCAGGAAAGGAGAAGTATCCCTGACACCTGGAGTGTTGCTGGGGCCAGAAAAGGTGAAGGTCGCCTGTCAGGACAGAGCCGGGACACGCTGAGACCTGGCCCAGAAGCCACTGGCCACCTTCCCTGGCCCCTCTGCGGAGATGATGCCTCCTCTTCCTGCCTTCAGTTATATCCAGCCGCAGCCTCGTGCCTGGCCGGGGGAGGGCGGGTGCTCAGCGCGGCTCTGGTTCTTTCCATTGTGCTGGGCCTCTGACCTGGAAGGCCTGGACCGACAGTGACCGGTGAGGTCACTTCAGCTTCACTTCATGGACTTTGTGGATCTGGGACTTGAGAGCTATTTTGTTAATTACTGTAATCATTTTTTTTTCCTCCCAGATTCTTTCAGATCAAAATCTCTGAGAGGCCCTTAGTGAATTGCTTCAGTTTGGGTGTTTGTTTTGGGATGGAAAAGGGCCTTTGCTGCATCCACTTGAGAGCTGGCCAGGAACGACACCGCAGGGCCACTCCAGCCTTGTTCACTGACCTGGAGACCCAGGGAAGTCCCTCCGCTTCCTTGAATCTCAGCTTTTCCAGAAAGACAGACACTCTGTCTACACACCAAACACACACACACATGCATATACAAAAACGTACACAAATATTAGAACGCAGTTTCAAGGACTGGAATTCTACACATGCCAAAGAGTTTTTGAATCCCTCCTATGTGTCCAACACTATGCTAGGTTCTATAAAATGTGTGCCCTCGAAGTGATTTTTGTTTAACTGGGAAGTTTCCAGTACACGGATACCTGTATGGCGGTAGAGAGCTTGGCCAGAAAGACCTGCTTTCAGCCTGCGTGGGGCATCCCTCTGTCTCTGTCCTCTCTCCCACCCCACCCATGCCCAAGCTTTATTCATTCTTCTTTCAAGATCATACTCTCATTGGCCTCCTCCATAACCAGCCCCCCTGCCCTCTCCAACCCACGGGGAGTGGTCTGTTTCCCCTGAATGTATTATCGTGTGTTCCGCCTTGATGGTAATTTATCACACAGTCTGTGCCAGTTGTCACATGGCTTTTGAGTCTTTATATGTAATATCTTGAGTGGCTGAGATTTTACTCACGCCTTATCCCTCTGAGTAGCCCCTAACATCAGTGTGGGGATTTGCTATGTAATACACTCAAACTTTTGGAAAACGTATACATTGCAAGACTTTTTCAGATTTCCCAATCTGCCCCAATTTATAAAGACATGTGTGGGTTAGATTTCTGACTTTTTCCCCTAAGAACATGTCTATCAGGAGTCGTGTTCATTTAAGAAAACATTACCATTTAAACATCCTTTTAACTCATTCAATGGCCATTGATTTTTCACAATGAAACCTAGTTTTATTATTTCCAAAGAATTACAGCGTACATGGTGAGTGTTAAGATGAAGAACCCAGCATGGAGATTTGGGTGCTGGGGAGATTTGGGTTTGGCTCACACACTGGCTGAATTCTGAATTGCTCTCTGCTACTAGCCTTTCAACATCACGATTCTTGTTTGTGAAACTTAATAAGTTTTCTTTTCTGATTATGGGACTTCGGGTTAATCCACAAATTGAAAAACTCACCAAGAATGGAAAAATCTACCAAGCGTCTGCATGGTTGGTGCCAACATCTGTTGATTATTTGAAACCTAAGGGCAGCCTTAGTGAACTCTTGTTTACTCCTTACGCCCACCCAGGGGTCCTCAGGGTTTCTTACCTGTCATCCAAGGAGGCACCACTATGTCATGAAAATACTTAGGCTTTGACTCCAGACCTGGTTTCAAATCCCATTTCCATCATTTCACTAGCTATGTTGTCTAAGGCAAATAACTTCTTTGAAGCTCAGTTTCCTCATCTGTAAAATGGGCAAGGTAATGATCACCCCCACCCCCCAGTGGCGTCGTCATGAGGATTAAGTCTACCATGACTATCACATAGTAGGTACTTAATCAATGCTCATTCCTTTTTTCCCTCCATCATGCCCTTCAAATGTATCCCCCTCATTTCATGGCATTCAAAATACGGGACTTAAAAAAAACTCACTGCTGGCAATACTTAGGGAGGAAGCAGACAGGCAGCTGGCTGAGCACTCCTAACCAGGATATGTAGACCCTGACGCGGACTCGGATTTCTCTGGGCCTCCAGAGGAGCCCTTCCTCTGTTATTGTTAGGCGTGTGCGTTGGACAAACAAAGTAAGCACAATGAGATGAATTTAATACCTGCCAGGCAGCAGAACAAATGTCGTTGATCTGGGTGAAACTATATAAAAAGCAGGAAAGTGGATCTAATTTGGTCCTATGGCGATTTATAATCCTTTTGCCTCACTAGGTAATTTTCACGAGGAAAGATGTTCTTTTGCCTCCTGGGTGGGAGGGAGTAAGTCACCTTCGGTTTTTTTTTTTTTTTTTTAAATGAAGTACAGTCAGTTACAATGTGTCAATTTCTGGTGTACAGCCCAATGTCCTAGTCATGCGTGTACATACATTTATTTGTTTCATATCCTTTTTCATTAAAAGTTACTATAAGATATTGACTATGGTTCACTGTGCTATACAGAAGAAATTTTTAAAATCTATTTTTATATATAGTGGCTAACGTTTGTAAATCTCAAACTCACAAATCTATCCCTTCCCAACCCCTTTCCCCTGGTAACCTTAAGATTGTTTACTATGTGAGTCTGTTTCTGTTTTGTAGATGAGCTCATTAGTGTCCTCTTTTTTCTTTTTCTTTTTTTTTAGATTCCACATGAGTGATGTCATATGGTATTTTTCTTTCTCTTTCTAGCTTACTTCACTTAGAATGACGATCTGTAGGTCCATCCATGTTGCTGCAAATGGCATTATTTTATTCTTTTTTATGGCTGAGTAGTATTCCTTTGTATAAACAGGGCCATGTGATCAGGATAGAGCCTCAGAAGTGAGGCTGTCACATGCCCCACTTCTGAGGAATTGGAGGAGTAATAACCACAGAGGGAGGAGTTGGGAACATAGTTGGACTTCATATTAGGAGCATCTGATGTATGAAAACCTCTCACCTCTCACCTCTAAACCATCCCCCCCATACAAATAAAATAAAAGGATGGTAATTGTTTATACAGCAGACAAAGAACTCCCTCCCTTTAACGATTCTTAGAAGTAGTCATCTTCCTGAGCGAGTGTGCAGGATAATTTACACCAACTGAACAGGTCTTTGCATCTTATGAGAGGACTTGGGAAGAGAGAAAGATGACATTGGAGCGCAGTGTTTTAAGGCTTTAAGGTGATAGATTTCATTCCCAACTACCAAAAAGAGAGGGCGTTTGCTTTGAGGAACTTTTAGATGGTAATAACACCAGCATGTTTCAACTGGTTGGCAGCCTAGATCTTCTTTAAGATTCCGTCTAGGGGATTAGAAAAGAGATTTGTGTAGCTATTTCAGCCGTACTTGTCATTTCCCAACTCTGAAGTTAACGGGTCTGGGAGAGTGCCCCGTGGGCTCAGTGCTTGGGGTGGGAAGGCCCAGATCAGCAACCCCAGGAGAGTCAAGCTTCTTCCTCTCAGTAGGACAGAAGGGGAAGCGGGGCTGATGTGAACAAACCACCACGAGGTGTGGTCTTTGGTTCTAATCTTGCTTGGAACACTGAGGCATCTCATCTTCTGTGTTAGTTATCTGTTTGTGGGTAAGACATCTGCCCAAAGCTTAGTGGTTATTATCTCACAGTCTCTGTAGAACAGGAATTTGGAAATAGCTTATGTGGGTGGTTCTGGCTCTGGCTGTCTTCGAGGCTGCAGTCAGGACATTGGCTGAGGCTCCAGTCATCTGAAGGCTTGACCGGGGCTGGGGGAGTCCTTCCTGAGTTGGCTCAGATGCTCACCTGTCCTCAGCCCTTTACCACACGGACCCTCCACAAATGTGCTTGGACTTCTTTACCCCATGGTGCTGGCTTCCCCAAGAGCAGGTGACCCAAGATTGCCACAGTGTCTTTTATAACATAATTCTGGGAGTAACATGCCATCAATTCTGCCACATTTTGTTTGTTAAAAGTGAGTTGCTATGTCCAGCTTACTCTCAAGGGAAGGAAAATTAATGTTGACTCTTTGAAGGGCTCTGTATGAGGAGTCTGTGGACATGTTATTAAAAATCCTATATCTTCCTATCTCTATTCCCATATATTAATTCAAAAATCATATATTTGAACCTTTTTTCCATTCCTGAACATTTCCATTTTCACACTATAAAATTACCAACATGTGATGTTGAAATTGAATGAGATGATAAAATACAGAGACGTGCTTTTACAGATATTTATTAAGTATGTAAAACCAAACAATATAAAAGCTTTGTTTTGAATATTTTCTCTGTATGATTCTTTTGCATGAGTTACACCAGGCTAGGCCCCTCCCTTACCTTACAGATTTTCTTTATAGGATTTCTTCATTGCTCCAGAGACCTTCCATTTGCGTTCAAATTTATGGTCATTTATTTGGGAAACACGTAAGAAATTCGTCTGCCAGCTCAATGAGGTGGTTCGATGGGAGTTTTTAAGTAGAAAAAAATTGGGGAGGTGCAGTTTCCACAACAGAACCTCCTTCTCCTTTGCATCAGGGACCCCTGCTCTAAATGCAGTCCCGACTGAGTCAGCTAAGATGCCACCCAGCTTGACTTTGGCCCACAGACTGGTGTTTCATTGAGCATCCACACTGGGATTGGTCATTTACTGGATAGTTATGAATAGCTTTTGGCCACTTAGCAGAAGGAGTTCCACACTAAGACCAGAGACTATGAACAGGCCCAAGAGTACAGGAGGGGGGCCCGTCTAAAGCTTTCCCAAGTCCCCAGTTACGTTCACTCATCCAATCATCCATTCATTCAACACACGTTTCTGAATCCCCTACTGTGTGTCAGGCATTATGCCAGAGCAAGAGACAGCAAAGAGTTTCCAAACAGGTGGGGGAAAATATTGGGCTGAGGAAGCTGGGGAAGGCCATTTCTCCCAGCAAAGAGCCAGCCACCAGGACGATGTTCAGGGGACACTAGAGGGCAGTGACTAGTCAAAGAAAGGGACCCAGGACACTTTTTAAGACTTTTCTGCTGAGGTCCAGATGTAGGAACTGGGGTTTCAGGTGGGACCAGCTACCTGAGATAAGGGAGACATGCAGTGATCAGACCTGAGGTCAAATTAACAGCAAGTGAGACTCAAAGCTGAGTCCCTGAACTTCCTCGTTGGGACAAC
Source organism: Camelus bactrianus (assembly GCF_048773025.1). Taxonomy (NCBI): domain Eukaryota; kingdom Metazoa; phylum Chordata; class Mammalia; order Artiodactyla; family Camelidae; genus Camelus; species Camelus bactrianus. The sequence goes on along the minus strand of NC_133564.1, from coordinate 29,165,942 downwards.
CTCATGGGCCTCAGGTGGGAAAGTGCCTGAAGTGGGGCAGGGCTTCCAGGAGCATCAGATTTCCTGAGTGTGGGGAGGGGGCGCTGCAGATACTGGAGCCCAGGGGACCCAGTACGTCCCAGTGGCTTCCACTTGCTGGGGATTTACCTGGATGCCCTGCAAAGCAGAGAAGGAGGGAGGAAGGGGGCGTGATGAGCAGAGCAAAGCCCCGCTGGGTCAGGCAAGGATCCTGGACTGTCCCCGATGCCTCCCCTCCCAGGCCCTGCTGCTCAGTCACCTGAGGTCAGAATGAAATCCCCTCTCCTGACACAGAGACAGAGGAAGAGTCCTCGAGGAAGCAGGTGCCTGTCTTAGCAGATCAGGTCGAGGGTATAACACTTTCCCCCTCCCCTCCCTTGGCAGAAGCTGGCTTCTTCTCCTCAGGGGGTTCATTTTAATGTTAATGAGACTAAGAAGGTGGGCAAAGTTGTTTTCTCTAAAAATTCCATTTCACCCTTCCTTGCTCTCTTAGCAGACCCCTCTGATGGAGATGCGCTGTGTTTAAGTCGAGCTGTGTTTGTTTTCTCTTCCTCTCTGCTCCCTCCACTTCCTGAGAGTCCTCTCCTCCTCCTCCCAACTGAGCACACTGTTTCCCTCGGGCTTCATCCCCCGCCCCAGCCCCGTCTGCCTTGGGGGGTCCTCTGGGCAGGCAGGGTGGAGTTTTCTGTCGACAACGCATCCAGTTGGAAGGTTCAGCCCCGCCATGCTCTCTCCCCCAAGGACACTGAGGTTCCTTCATTGTGGATGTTGGTGGTGGGTAGAAACAAAGAACGCAGACAATGGTCTCCTCTGCTGTCACATCCAGTCCGATGTTGAATTTGAGACTTTTGGGAAAACAGACCTTTGCTTGGGGGAGAAGGATGGGGATACTGTGCGTGGAACCGATGGCAGCCAGGGAGGGAACAGAATGAAAAGACGTCGAGATTCTAGTGGAGATGACGGTCATTGATTGACTCTCGGGCCCTTTGTTTCCCTCGTCTTGGGCACTGGACCACTTCATGATCTGGAGGGCAAGTGGACTCTGGACTCTGAGACCAGCCCCGTCCTTGGCAGGGATGAAATAGGAGGCTCAGGGCCGGCAGTCCTCAGCTCCAGCTCTTGGCTTTGCTTGCACACAGTTAGAGGGCTTCTGCTTGTTTCGTTTGGTATCTCTGTTTCTTTTGCTTGTGGACCTTTCCTTTGTACTCCTGGTGCTTTGAAGGACTCCTAAACTTCTATCAAGCTCTGCTTCCATCGAGAAGCTGAATTCTGGTCTTGTCTGGTCACTGATAGAGGTAAGAGATTCCACCAAATTAAAAGACAGTAGCCATGTATTCCAAGGGCCATTGCATTTAGACACACTATATGGTATGTGCTTTACCCGTGAGAGAAGATGGGGAAAGGCAACCCCTCTGCTAGAGAATTAGGCCATCTTGCAGAAGGCAGCAACAGAACTTAGATTCCCTACGTCCTCCCATCCTTGTGCTAGCCCAGGAGAAATATGCTTTACCAGCTCTCTGATGGCTTATGTTAGGCTGGAAATTAAGACAGCATGTTCATCAGAATGACAGAAATCAGGACCCCGTAGTGCCCAGCATTATGATTTTGTCACATGGCCATGGACTTAGCCCTGGAAGTCTCCTTACAACGTCATTACGATGAACTGGAAACCACCAGCTTTCTCTTTACCTCCTGACCCGCTTTGCTCCCAACACGCCTGCCACAGGCACCTTGCTTCGGCCATGCCAGCTTCCTCCCTGTGCTGAGCTTGGGCTCTTCCTGCTCCCTTTCTCCGCAAGGCTCATGGCTCCCCCACCCCCACCACTGACAAGGCTCCTATTCCTCACTTCCCACGTCTTTCTTCAAATGTCACCTTCCCAGGGGGACTCTCCTGACCGTACCATCTCACCTCTGTCCCAGGTCTACAAGTCTCCATCCTTTCCCCCAGCTTAGTGTTCTTCATGGCTCTTAGGATTACATGTCGTTAGCACATCCTTTGTTTGCTTATTGCCTGTTCTCTTCCCTAGGATGTAAGCTCAGATAAAGGGTAAATTCATTACTGTGTAGAGCACGGAGCTGCCCTGGCCCACGGAAAATGAAAAATAGATGTGAAAATAAAAAATGAATGAGAGGCTGAGATGAATGAAGTGTCTGGTCCACCTTCCACCGTCCATGGCATCCAGGGCAGATTCTGGCTTCTGCTCAAATACCTTTAGGAACAGTGAACTCGGCAACATCAATGGTTGGTTGGGAGCCCCAGCTGTTACCAAGGTCACCGTGTGGCAGTGAGGTGTGGTGGGAGGAGCACCAGGCTCTCTTTTTCCAATAAGACGAGCCAGGGGACAAGCCTAGGAAAAAGCAGCAGGCTGTGAATCCCAGAGTCTGCCCGGCTCCTGCCGTCCAGTTCCCATGGGATGTCACGATGCATCTCATCTCTCCGGCTTCAGCTTTCTCTTCTGAAGAACAGAGTTGTGTAGACATGTTAGAAACAGGATCCCATGAACAGAACCAAAGCCTGCAAAGAAGGAGTCTGTCAGAAGTAAAGCAGTAATGTTGTTTAGCCTGAATAGGGGATCGTACTAGTGTCTCACCTTTGTGTGTGTGTGTGTGTGTGTGTGTGTGTGAGCACATAGGTGTGTATCTCAAACTAGACTGAAATCTCCACTTGGCCAGGGGCCTGTATCTTTCCAGCACTCCACAGAACCTGTGCGGAGAACTGGACCAGGTCAAAAGGCTGGTAACTGACTTCACAGAAGCACAAGAATAGCTGAGCATTTATGGAAAGCCTTTCTCGAAGGAGCTCTCCGCACTCCGCAGATAATGGGGTTATTTATCCCTGGAGCATCTCGGTGAGGCGGTTCCAGGATAGGGGTGACCACACTTATGGAGCAAATAATGTCAAGGACAGCATGCAGCTAAGCTAGCCTTTAAGTCTGGGGCTCAGAGGAGACGGGATGGGCCCAAGGCCACCAAGTGAGTTGGGCTGAGGACATGCATTTGTGTGCCGGTGAGGTGACTGTTCCCAGCACTGCTGCTCCCAAGGCCTGGCTGCATGTCCCTGGGCTGGCATGGGCCTTCCACATGCACGTCCCAACGCATACTCCATGGGATGTCAGAGATGTTCTTATTAAGCTCTGGCCTAGAAGGTTCTGGAAATATTGGGTTTCACAGTTAAGTAGGTTTCATCATTGTAGGGCTTTGTAGACACTGAAACAATCCACTTTGTATTGTCACCTTCCAAGAGGCATCTCCACTACGCACGGTTTCTCAAATTTAATCCTTGGAAACTTCCTTCCCTGGGACCTAATGGAAATGCTTGATTTTTTAATATCTGGCACCAGAACTTCCCTTGTGGGAGGGGATACCTAAGTTTGGGGAGAATCCTGGCAAGCCGGCTTGGGATGCAGGTGACTCTGTAAGTATGACTGTCATTGGATGCTGGGACCTCAAGAGGAAAGATGCACAAGACAGTGGGAAGAATGGACTGTTTTTGTTCCCGAGAGGGAGGAGGAGAAGAGAGGGAGTGGATAAAAGAGAGAAGCAAAGAGGAGAAGAGCTAGGGATGGGTGGAGTCAAGGTGCAGTGTTGCGCCAGGGTGATGGATGAACAAAGGACATTTATAAGATGCTCACCGCCTCACTTGAAGTTCTTGGAGCAGCAGCTTTTTTCTGTAAAGACCCTGATAGTAAATATTTAAGGCTTTGGGGGTCAGATGGTCTCTGTTACAACTACTGAACTGCCTTTGCAGTGTCAAAGCACCATAGACAATATAAAAATGAATGAACATGGCCGTGTCTCAATAAACCTTTATTAATGAACACTGAAACTTGCATTCTGGAAAATTTTCCATATGTCACAAGATGTTATTCTTCTTTTGATCTTTTTCCCCAATCATTTGAAAATGCAAAAACCATTCTGACCTCCAGGGCTGTACAAAAATAGGCAGTGGGCCAGATTTGGGCTAAGGCGGTCGTGTGCCAACCTCTGGGCTCATTCCTGGGAGGGGAAAGGGGAGTGGTGGCGAGAAAGGGCCCCTGGAGGATCTGAGGACAAAGGAAAGCGGAGGACAGTGAGGGCCACATGGCTGCATCCTGAGCCGGGGACCCACGCTGCGAGGGGAGTCATTCAGAACCCAGGTGCAACGTTCGACCCCCTTAGACCTCTGCTGTTAATAGAAGAGCTTTTGCAAGGACAGCGTTAACAAGCACTGGCTTTCCCTTCTTCCAGCTCCCCACTCCCACCCCAGACCTGGTGGTAATGAAAACACGTTTACATCAACACAGAGGTCATGGTCACACTGCCACCCTCGTGCTAAAGCATTTCCGAATACTAATAGTTTTCCTTTAATGCAAAATCTGCGTTGTGTGGGAGAGCTTAAGGTGACCTCAAAACACCACTGGAAACTGCACATCTTTATAAATAAAAAATCATTCTGCGGGCTAAATTACACTGATGTTCATCCACGTTGGACCAGGGGAAACACGAAGTTTGCAGTTGTAGCTGAATGTGAATCTTAGGGAACCCATGGTGTGGCCACTGGTTCAATGTCACCCCCCTAGGCCAGCAGCCCCGCCAGCCCCTACCCCTGACCCCAGCCCTGCTGGAGGAAATCTCTCACCAGGCACAGAGGGCAACACTCATGGGTGTTCATTTCAAGGGCTCACTTGGGCAATAGCTTGTGGCCACTGTTCTTTTTTAAAAACATTTTTCTTTGGAGGGGGAGGTAATTAGGTTTATTTATTGATTTAATTAGGTTTATTTATTTCTTTATAACAGAGGTGCTGGGGATTGAACCCAGGACCTCACGCATGCTAAGCACGCACTCTAACGTGGCCGCTGTTTTTAAGGACTAACTACTCAGCATGCCCTTGGCCACACGAGGGCAGGTGTTTTGTCGATGCTAATGACCGTGTGAACAAAAAGGTCTTAGAGAATGTCTAGTCTAAGTGTTTTTAAACATTCAAAACTAATTTTTTTATCAGTAGAATCTCATGCACATCATCACATTTACGTGGAATCTCAACACATCATAACTAAAAAGGGGGTCAGGACACCCCCCCTCACATGGTAGGCCCTGAGGCATCCCAGGGTTTTGCATCATGAATATGAGCTTCATTTTATAAAGCAAGAAGGTGAGGCCCAGAGAGATTAAATGACTTTCCCCAGAGCGCGCAGCACTGGCTAGAACCAGCTCCTTCCTAGGTCAGCACTCAGATCCCTGTCCCTCCACAAGGCAGTCTCGCATCAGCATTTTCTGGAGATGACCCCCCACTGTGGGCACAGACCCTCCCATGCCGGCCAACAGCCCTTGATCTCCAGTAGGGACAGCTTGGTGAAACGGAACTAGCCTTGGATGAGAGGAGAGCCACCTGGGTTTGAGTCCCTGTTGCCGTGGACCAGCTCCATGACCTCACAGAAGTAACCTCCCACCCTTAGCTCTGGCTTCGTCCTGTGCAAACTACGAATAATCATCAGATCTGTTACAAAGATCTTGCAAAAGGAGTAAGTGAAAGCATTTTGGGAGAGGCTATATTTAAGAGTGTGATTAGGGCTGTTCTAGGCAGGCATTGGGGGCCACCCTAAGGAGACCCCCAGCCTGTGCTTGTGCAAACGGGAACCATGTGGGATTTTCAGCCAGCTCTACAGCACACTCAGCACCTAAGGATGGGCTCTTTGGGGCTGGCAAAAAATCCAGCTGCATTTCAATCCTTGCTGTGTGTCTGCTTCTCTGGTGCCAAATGTATCTCCCATCGGCCATCCATCCAGGCAACGGGGAAGGAGAGAAGGGTTTTTCCTGACCCTCTGGTTCCTGGGCTGCATTCAAGAGTTATGGGCTTTTGCTCCCCCAAGAAAAAAACATTATTCTCAGCCTTCGAGGGTGAGGATTCCTGCGTGTAACAAGACTGAATGATGCCTTTTCTCTCTCTCTCATACTGGAATTTAAGAGGACCCCAGAGCAGCCGAGTTTATTAGGGCCCATAAGAACCGTACCATTACCAGGACACCCACAGCCATAAACCTCTACCTTGAAGTTTGCAACAAATCCTGAAATGGAGAACTAGGACGAGCTCTTGTCTCTGTCAGCAGAAAAAAATAAAATAAAATAAAGGGAGAAATGCAAACTCAAGCAGAAAAAGAGACCTGAGAACGAAAGGCAGGAAGAATGGGAGAGATCAACAGTAACCGTGATGCTGTGAGTGGTGGTGAAAGTAGGAATCATGACAAAAAAGCGGGTGGTGTGTCCACATCTCCCCCCAAATGCCTGGGGACGTCACCTAGGTGATGGGGGCGCCCAGCTGGTACGGGGAGTAGGGGTGGGGCAACGAGAGAGGAAGACAAGCACATACATACACAACACGTATATGCACACAGTGTACTCACACAATGCACACACAGGCATGCACAATGCACACACATGTACACAGATACACACATGCACACACAGGCACTCACGCACACAGATACACAGTGCACATGCATGCTCAGGGTACACAAATGCACACACAGCCAAATAGAGGGGAGGATAGAAGCTGCATGGAAGGAATTAGGACCCAGGTAAATAATAAAAACATCCTGGGGCCTCTGTGCTGCTACACTGACGAAAGGGTCGTTTGGAGCAAGGTCTGTGGTGAAGGAGTGGATGCTTGCTCCGTTAGCCTTCGGTGCTGCTGGGATGGCCAGACTGACTCTCCCCTGAAAACCTGGAGCTGCTTTATAGCTGCACAAAGGCTTTATCCTGAGTAGAAAAGAGCAGCACAAATTAGCAGCAGCAATGGAATTCGGGCGGAGCCAGGAAGTGGATCTTAGAGGACCAGAGCCTTCTACTGGGTGGGAGGGACAGAGAGCCTGTCTGTAAACAGCGTGGGGCGAGCACTCCCCTGTGGGGCCCACGCCCCACTTCTCCGCACGGCAAACCCTGTTAGTTGCTAATACAAAACCCATTCCTTTCTCCTTCTTGGGAAACAGAGCCCCATTTTTATTTGGAGTGAGGATCGGTCCACCTCATCTCCCAGCTGTTTGGTGGTTATTTGAGACAATTTTGGTCAATAAGACAAATACCTAGGTTTTCTGGGGGTTTCTGGGAAAACTTTGGCTTTCCTGATAACAGGGGTACAAAAGGCGAGAGTCATTCTTTCCGCTCTATTCTTCCTTTGAATGCGGTCATGATGTCTGGAGCTGCAGTAGCCATCTTGTGACCACAGTCACAGAGGGCAAAAGCCAACGCCCTAAAGATTATAAGACAAACATTCAGAAGACCGAGCCAGCACCTCCCCACCTCTAGACTTCTGTTACATAAGAAAAATAAACACTTCTTTGTTTAAGTCACTGTGAGTTGGGCTTTTTGGTCCTTGCAGCCAAACTCAGTCATAACTGGTACATTCAGGTAGAAAGGACTTGACACTTTTTTGTTTTTTTAACTTCCAACCTTCCTGCTGCCCCTTTGTAGCTCATGAGACCGATTTGCCAAAGTATTAGGTAACCTCCACATTCCTGATGGTGTGAAACAGAGCGTCTTGGGCTGGGAGAGGACAAAGAACAGCACTGGGGCCCTGGGCTGAGTCTGAGCTCTCCAGCTGCCTGTCCCAGCCCACCTTGGTGCCAGGAACCCTTTCCTCCTCCCCTGGCCCTGCCTCCCACCCGGCCAGGATCCCTGCTCTCTCTGGTCTACACTTCGAGCCTGCCTCTTTGACCCCATCTCAGATCTAGAACGGGTTAAACTTTTTATTGATTTATTTTTCTTTTTGCGAGTATGTAGGGAGGAAGAAGAGGGAAAATAAATTATACATCTCCCAAGATACGATCTGTAGTTAATTCTTAATTAGGACTGACAGATGCTTCCCCCATAATCCTATTCCCAACATGTTCTGTTTGCTTTGTTTGGTGCTGGAAGATATATGGTGACACACTAATGACCTTTCTAAGCTTGTCCTGGAAGTGTTATTGGCATTCTAATGATTTATTGCATGTTCCAGTTGATTACAGGGCCATTTGTCAACATTTTATTTCTCTCTCCATAAACCTGTCTCCTGCGTCACCGCCATCTACTGGCATGAAATTTAAACAAATACAGTAGAGAGCTCTTAGTCGACTCTGCTTTCTCTTGGAGCCTCTGGAGCAAACCCATTGTGGCCAAGAGAGGGCTTTTTATGACCAATGCTACCGTGGCTCTCCTGGGACAGGAGCTGGTCTCTGGGTGTGAGTCTATTGATTTGTAATTCCTCGGGTTGGGAATTTTTTTTTTTTTTAAAGCAGAAACAGCCAGTGTCCCAATGACTCTGGGTTTCTGTGCGGTCATTTTGTGCCTGTTGGCATGCAAGAGCGCACTTGGCTGGAAAAGGAGGTGCTGGCTGGTCTTAACCAGTCAGTCTGGCAGATTTACCCCTTGACTCCTTACAACCGTGGACTCACTGCACAGGTGACAGGGCTGAGCAACCCGGGTAGTGGGGGGACATTCAGGGAGAATGTGAGTCACGCCATCACAGCACGAGGGCTCGAGCCGTCCCCAACTCATGGGGTGACCTTGGGCCGAGCCCGTCTCCTCCTCAGCTTCGTTCTTGACGTTATTTATTACATGAGTCCGGTCACCCCTGTCCTGGAACAGCCTCACCGAGATGCTCCAAGGATAAATAAGCCCATTATCTGCGGAGTGCGGAGAGCTCCTTCGAGAAAGGCTTTCCATAAACGCTCAGCTATTCTCGTGTCTCTGTGAAGTCGGTTATCAACCTCGGGAGCTGGTTCATAAGACCCGGCGGCTGCGGGGAGCAGCCAGGTGAAAGGGACGGAAGATGCTGCCCCCTTCCAGTTTCCGTTTGGGGCGGCACGTTTGCCCCGCTGCGTTCGCACTTGCGCGCACACCTACCGGAGGGCACTTTTTCAAGGTAAACACTCAGTCTGAACATTCAGTCTGAACAATGCTAGGACTTAGCTTCCCTCAGATTCCAGCATCTCCAGGACACTTTTATCCTGGTCCACAACACTGTCTCTTTTAAGTCATGGGGCGAAGCCAGAAAGCTAACGTGTTTCCAGAGGACTGCCCCCATCCCCACCATAGCTCTGCTGCAGTTTTGGTCGCCTCTGTGTTTCCAGAGAGCCCCACGCAGCATTACTGTGCTCCTAAGCTTTGCTCTTCTGGCTAATTTCCTCAGTGAGATGGTGGGACCCTCGTGGGCAGGGACTGTGTTTCGGTTACCTCTGAATCCTTCAGAGCTCAGGATGCTGCTGGCCATGAAGTGGTTGCCCGGCAAATGCCAACCGAGTGGGGATGAATGATACTGTCAGGTGGTCCCAATTCCTTTTTTCTAGGATGACTGTCCAAGGCTGGGGGCCGTGGTGGAAGGACACTTACAGCTGAGTGCTGAAGAGCCAGGTGAGAACTGGTCCCGCGGTCAGCTCTCTGGGCTACTGTGCACTGTCGGGCTGGAGGGGAAGTGAGCTTGACCCACATTCCTGGACCGCACAGTTGCTGATCTGGTGCCTGGTGGGGCAAAGAGGTATCTATGCACCCCGTGTAGCTCGTGAGCAAAACTGTTCTTTGGTTCAGCATCATACCAAGAAAGACCAACATTTGAAAATCGCAAAAGGGCAAACCCACGTCGCTGGGAAGAAAAATAGCTTACTTTTCCATGTGTCCTTCTAACACAATTGCTCTCTTCCTATGTCTGGACACAATGTGCAGAAAAGCAGGAGAGGTTAAAGCGGGCATGGAGGATGGAGATGAGGGGCAGAGTGCCACCTCCGTTCCTTTCTTGTGCAGACCCAAGGCGGGATTAGATCTGGGGAGCATCAGCTCAGGGGGAGACCCAGAGAGGAGAGATTAGCAGGGTTTTCTCTCTCTTTCTGGCGGCTAATTTCTCACCCATCTCTGGGGCCCCAGTGTGAAAGCACTGTCTCTTCAAGGATGCTTACATCACATACACCACAGCCACCGGGATACCTGCCCTCAGCTCTGTGGGGTTGACAGCAGGCTCTGGGCAAGGGGCAAGCATGAACTCTAGCCCTTGGCTGAAGAGGACAGATGGGGTGAGGAGAGGGGCTTCCCTGGAGGCTGAAGAACTCCCAACCGTGGTGCGGAGCTGCGTGTAACGTATGGCTTAATTTCCTCTCAAATTAGACACTTGATAAAAAAAGTTATTATATCTGTCAAATTGCCAGGGCATTTTATGGGTGTGATAAACTAAGAACCACTGCTTTACAAACCTTGATGGGATGTTTCAGTACCTGGAAAACAATTTTATGGCCGCCCGGGCTACTAACAAATTGCAAATACTGATTAAGCCATAAAGTTACAACAACATTAAAATATAATGAGAGGTTATTGCACGCGGGAAGGCTCTTAAGCAACAGCCACAGCTGCACTCAGCTGGCGAGGCTGGCTTATGCTCCCTCTGGCAGAGCGAGGTGGTCCCTTCAGGGCCAGACCTGAGCTCCCAGGGGAGAGCTGTTTCCTCCAGGGCGGAGCGGAGAACAGGGAGCCTCCTTCCTCACGGTGGGCTGGGAGGCAGCAGACATTGCTTTGCAGATTGCATTTTGGGGGAACCCAGGACATAAGACTGGACAGAGGAGGATGCTGTGTCTGGCCCACACACCACGGCAAGGATGCGACACTCTTTCTGGAAGTGTGAATTCCTTCCTTGACCAGGGGAGGTAATTAGGTTTATTTATTTATTCATTTTTCCAGTGGAGGGACTGGGGATTGAACCCAGGACCTCGTGCATGCTAAGCACGCACTCTACCACTGAGCTATACCCTCCCCACCTTGACCCTTTGTTCTTGATGCTGATGGAGATTCTGCTCACTGTGTGTGGAATTCCCTGCTCCACGCACAGGGCACATCGAATGGTGTGTGGGCAGCTTTCACCAGGGGCAGGCGCCACGGGACATCCAAGGTCAACACGGATCTTCTGCCTCTACAGGGCTGCCGTCTAGCGAGGTGGTGGGACAGATGCACGAGAAGATAAAATCACAGAGCGGCGTTGACTAAGAGCTGGCCGAGTCATCACGCGAATTGCTTCTGCAGGGGAAGACGAGTGGTTGGCGCTCTCCCTGGCCCTCTGCCTCTCTACACCTCCCTCAAGCTGAGATTTTCTTGAGTTCCCATGTCACCCAAGGAAGCCAGAATTCTCATCTGGATCACTGGTCCCTACCTTTGGCTAAACAAGAAAGTCAGTCGAAGCTTGGGTCTCCTGAGCCCCGGAGGGGTTCCACTCGCCTCTCTCAGTCCTGGATGCCTTGCGTTGCCCAGAATGCCAGAATTTCCTTCTCCATCCTTCCCTCCAGGGCTGAGGCCATGTGTGTGGGTCCTTTCATCTTAGCCCTGACTCTGGCCTTCACCGCAGAGGCTGCCAGCTTCTCAGAAGTGGTAGGTTGATTCTTCACGGAGGGTGTCCTGTACCGAGCATGGGGGCCACAAGCTTCATAACAGGACTCACATGCTCTGCCTCCCATCCAGGGAGGACACGGAGGTGGAAGTGCACCCTGTGGTACCCAGGGATGGGAGGTGCAACTGAAAATTTTAGGGAACTCATGTAATGAGTCAGGAAGAGCAACAGCAGGAGGCCAGAGAGGGGACTCTGGAGCCAGGGGGATGGAGTTCGAATCCTGATTCAGGACTTATCAGCTGAGTGGCCCGGGGTGGGTTATGTGGCATCTTTATCATTTAGCCTTCTCTTTTTTTATCTATCTGTCTGTCTGTCTGTCTGTCTATCTATCTATCACGTTATATTTATATTATATTTATCACAGGCATACCTTGGAGTTATCGCGGGGTTGGCTCCAGACTGCAGCAATGAAGCGAGTATCGCAATAAAGTGAGTTGCACGGAGTTCTTTGTCTCTTCCCAGAGCATGTAAAAGTTACGTTTGCACTCTGCTGTAGTCTGTTAAGTGTGCAATCGCACTCTGTCTGAAAGAACAGTGTACATCCCTTAATTTAAAAAACACTTCATTGCTAAAAAATGCTACCCGTCCTCTGAGCCTTCAGCGAGTCGTAGTAGCCACGTCAAGGATCTCTGATCACAGGTCACCGTGACAAATATGATAATAATGATAAAGTTTGACATATTGCAGAAATCACCGACAGGTGACACAGAGACAGGAAGTGGGCAAATGCTGCTGGAAAAATAATACCAATGGGTGTATTCGACGCAGGCTTGCTACAAACCCGCCATGTGTAGAAAACACAATAGTTGCGAAGCACAGTAAAGTGAAGCACGGTGCAGTGAGGCCTGCCTGTGCCTGTGTATTTGTTATTTTATATTTTATATTTATACTCATTGAAATGATCTACCCATGGACTTGTGGGGAGGATTTCCTGAACGGAGATGCTCGGCGTCCTGAGCATGGGGCCTGGCACAGTGTAAACCCTCGATGATTGTCCGCACTGTCATTTATTGAGCACCTGCTATGCTTCAGACTCCATGTGTGCTTCACATGAAGTATCCCTTTAAGAGTCATAATATTCCTAATTAACACCAAATGGTATCAGCTCCATCTTATTAATGCAGAAGCTGAGTGAGGCTCGGGAAGGAACGCTTACTCACTTACAGCTAGCGGATGGCAGAGCTTGAATTCGGAACGAGGTGGCTCTGATTTCAAAGGCCTTGCTTGTGAGGCGCTCATGAAGAATAGTTCCTGGGACTCCTGGGGAACTGGGCCCTGGGGCGGACACCTGGCAAGTGGGGAGGAAGCCACGCCCATCCTGCTCCACGCGGCAGGGTCCGCACGACTCAGACTCAGGCTCCGTCGAGCAGCTCCAGCTCCTGACCGCCTGGGGGATGCTCTGGTCAAAGCCACCAGCTGTGCCCCTTGTGAAAGACGGTCCGCCTGCCTCCGCAGAGCAACTCAGGTGCTTTGCAGGGAACAACGGCTCCGTTAAAGTGGAGACATGTCAGGAGATGGCAGGCCATCCACCTTTCGTATTTGTAGGAGGAGACGGGCAGGTTTGAGGGACCGTGACAGTCCTGGAGGACAGTGTCATCTATGGAATACATGACATATTTTGGTCTTTTAGGCTATGGTTGGTGAGTATGCAATGACAGGCACTAGGACTCAGAGACTTCTTATTCAGTCATTCCCATTTATTCATAATTTATTCCTCTAAATCTGACAGTTCGTGGCTGCCTGTGAAGTACCATTGCTGTGCTCTGCGCCGGGGACCAGTGGCTGAATGAGGGAGGGTGTGTGCGCTCAGGACTGTTCATAGTGATGGGCTGTTGTGACGTCTGCCCTGTGCAGCTGTCAAACCCTATAACAAAGGGAGGTGAAGTACCAGGGACAGCAGGGAACAGGTGACCCCGAGTCAGCTTGGGAAGGGTCATCTCGGAGGCTGTGCTGAACTTCCTTGGCCAGAGAGTCAGGAAAATCCTATTCCAGTTTCTTTCCTCTTCTCTCAAGAATACCACTCCGTGGATCTAGACTGTGGAAATATTAATGATGATAATGAGCATCTGTGCAGGACGTTACCAAAGGGCCCAGCAGCCCCACCAGGCAGCTATCGCTGTGACTCCCGTTCGATAAGTTAAGAAGTGACAGTGCTGAGGGGTGATGTCATTGGCCTGATGTTGCTGGTTGGTTGTTGGTTCTCAGCCCAGTAGAATGTGGCTCCCGCGCAAGCAGGGCCTTTGCATCGTTTGGGCTGCTGGTCCCTGGCAGGTTGCCGGCACCTGGAGGAGTGTCTGGTCCGTGGTGGTCACCAGATAGACGTCTTGTTGGATGAGTGGATAAAACCCAGACTCTTCTCGGTTCCAACACACATCTGCTTTCCGCCGTAGCACCAGGTCCTTGGCCTGGAAACAAGCTTCTGGGGGAGAGAACATTACATGTGCTGGTTACTTTCTACTCTCATCCAGGTACAAGGTTTTAGTGATGGCTGTTTGTACAAAGCACACTCTCCAGGGTACTTGAGGACCGGAAGCATCCTGGGGGTGTCAGGGTGTGCTTGCAGGGGCAGGAGAGGGTGGGCCTTTTGGCAGGTGGCTCACTGAGCTGGGAGCAATCTTCTAGCCATTTCAGTTCATCAGCCGGGGCCCCGTGGTGGCCCAGCCGGAATCGGACGTAAACAAAGTAGCCTTCTCCATGCCAACAAGAGTGAAAATAAGATGTGTCAGCAAGACAAAACCTCTCCTTGAGGCTCCTCTGCAGAACCCATTAGAAGTGAAGTCAAAAGGCCACGGGTGGTGGAGGAGAGCCTGTGGTTAAGTAAAGGGAAATCTGAGCCGACACGCTGGGCCGTAATGGAAAATGTCACCTTTTTCAATTCCTTTGAAATAGTCACCTGTGGTATGTTTTCTGATATTGCTGCCTGGTTCTTAGCGGGGTCATTTCTCTTCCCCGGCACCTTGGGGGAGGAGCGAGATGGGAATGATGGAGGAGGGGCTGAGACAGAGCATCGGGCTCCACGCCCACCGCAGTCTAGACCCAGCTGTGCCCCTCTGCATCCGGTCACAGGAGTCCTGGCCATTCTGTCTCAGGAAGCAATGCCTCCTCATTCTCCTGGCCACTGCAAGTAGTTCTAAACATCCTCACTTCCTCTTGTAGGAGTGGAGCAGGTGAATGCCTGGTTCGCCCAGGGGCATCTGCAGGTTAGCGGATGGCTAGGTACCCACTGCAAGTTGGCAATGGTGGATCTGAGGGGTGCCTTCCAGCCACTTTAAAATCTTTTATCACTTTCTGGAGCGCCAGCCACAGTGCATGTGTCTTAGCGTTGACACATTTTTCTCAAGGTGACTGGACCCTGGGAAGTGAAGAGGGATATAGTTTGGAGACACCACAGACCAAAATAAAAAACAGGGGCTGCGGATGACCGCATCTGTTAGAGGCACGTGTGAGCAGCACGCGCCCTGCAGGCTTGTCAGAGAAGAAGTGGGCTCCCTGGGCTCCTCTTGGCTTTAGCCCACACTGTATCTTCAGTGTGTCCCGGGAGCCAGGATGCTCACCTGCACTTGTCTCCGGATCCTGCATCCTGTGCAGATCATCACCTGTTGCTTTAACCCACGTAGCCTAACCTGCATCCCCGGGCCCCACGTAAGGCAGGAGCATCTACGCTTGCCTGTCGGTTGATGCAGGGATGTGCAGTAGCAGAAAGCTCACCGCAACAGTGATACCGTCCATGCCCGGGCCTGCGATGCCCAGAGCTCAGGTAGTCAGTGTCCGTGCAAAACCTCCCATCTTCACAACCCTGCTGCCGGGTTTCCACTTGCACTGATCCGTCTTCAGTAACAAGGTCACATCTGTGTGCTGGGCAATTCCCAAAGGTTCATGGCTGAGTGTGTTAGAGTTTGGTACATTACCATCCTGATTTGTCCACGTTTTGTTTGCCCAAGATTTTTATCTCCCCGTTGTCCCTCCTTCCACACACACAGGCATTTCCAGCCTGGGCCAGACCCTCTGGGGAGTGAAGATGGAAAATAACACTGTCTGGCTTTCCCGTCACCCTCTCACTTTCTCCATCTCCCCCCCAACTCCATACTGTTTGTCTAGTGTGACTGTTGACCCTAGGGGGTGAAGATTATTGTCCTTGTTTTAAGTGTGATAAGAATGAGGCTCACAGACCCTAAACGACTGGCCCAAGACATCAGAGCTAGACCTAGGCCACAGGTGAGAGTCCACCCCAGGTCTGTCTGGTTCCAAGCTCTTTCCATGACGCCAACTTGCCTGGTACCAGGAAGGATATCATTGTTACTGACTAGGGTTCTTGGACTCCTGATTCAATAGAAATGGATAAGAGGCTGCAGTGACGGTGCGGGTGGGACTGGCTGCTTTCGGAGGCTCTAAGGGAGAGTCTGTTTCCTTGCTGCTTCTAGATTCTGGAGGCTCCTCTATATCCCTTCTCTTGTGACCGCTTCAGTACATCACTCTGACCTCTTTCTTCGGTCATTACATCTCCCGCTTCCTCCTCTGACTTTCCTGCCCCCCTTTTATAAGGACTGTCGTGACTGCATATAGGATTCACCTGGTCAGTCCGCGATACTCTCCCCACTTCAAGATCCTTAATTTAATCACATGTGTAAGTCCCTTTTGTCATGGAACAGTCAGTTTCTGGGGATTAGGAAGGACGTGGGCATCTTTTGGGGGGATAGTACTCAGCCCACCACAGTGCATCGCCACAAATATTTTCAAATTAAACATTAAAAATGTTAAGGAAATATTATCTGCAACATGAGCCCAATGAATCTGAAAATCTAGGTAATGATTTTTCTCACCCTGCGAAACAGAAAATGTCCAAAATTGACTCAAAAATATGTAAAAAATAGAACAAAAACTGTAAACAGTAAACAGTAAGAAAGCTGCATTGGCCAAATCAAGTCTGCTCTGATACTGCTGTCAGTCAGTTGTTATTCCTGAGGTTTAGCCAAAGAAATAATACAAGAAAAGTAAATAAAAGATAAATATTGTAAAGGGCCCTGCAAAATTCATTACTGATTACAGTATTATTGTAAACCTAGGAAATCTAAGTCAAAAGAGGAACTACTGAGAGCTCAGTAAATTGGCTGCATAAAATAAAAATCAATCGTTTTCTTATGCATTAAGAATAACCAACTGGAGTCACAGAATGGGGGAAAAATCCTATTTGCAAACGTAACTAGTGGCTGGAAATTAACAAAAGCATGAAATATGGGAGAACTATATACAAATAGTATGCAATGCTATTGAATGAGCCAAGAAAATAACTGAAAACATTGAGAAACTTACCATATTCTTGTTGGAAATATTCATTCTCATACATATGCCTTTTATCCCAGATTAATCTATTAACTTACGGAATGCCATTCAAAAGCTCAGTGGGATATTTTTGAACTTTACAAATTGATTCTAAAGTTCATCTGAAGAGTGAATACAGAAAAATGGTTCATAGATTTTGCAAAGAGGGAAATAATGATGGTAGGGTTTGCTTTGCTATCTGTCAAATATACTATGAAGTTACAGTAATTAGAAGATATTTCATTGGCACAGTTGATAAATTAATTAATTTATCAAAGTTAATTCCAGAAGGATTTGGATTTAAATGCTATTATAAAATATAGGAAACTCGGAAACTCTATAATCTCAGTGAGGGAGCAGATCTTTCTAAAGAGTTCCTGAAAAATTATATCAAGGCTGGAAACCTTTAAAAAATCGACAGATTTGATTACACAATAATTGTACACTTTTCCACATCAAAAGACATCATTAACACAGTTAATAGACAACCTGCAAACTGGAAAAAATGTATTACGTGTGTGAGGCTAAGATTCAGCAATCACAATATATAAATTACTCTTACACATCAATAAGAAACAGGTAAATAGCCATGAAAGGAAGCTAATTGATGATTCACAGAAAAATAAAAATGAATTTCCAATAAATGTAAGAAAAGATTTTCCACTAATCAAAAGGAATTCATATGAAATCTGTGAGATCCCACTTTTTAACCTCTTAGAAACAACAGTAACATTTATGTTTTGAGAGTGTGCAGAAACATATGCTTCTGGCAAGGGTATAAATTGGTTGGCTCAGCCATCTGGAAAGGCCGCCTATCCATGTGTATCAAATTAGAAATGGGCATTCCGTTTGACCTGGCAATTACACATCTATATATTTATTCTATGGAAATAATCTCACTAGTTTGCAGAGATCCATATGCACTGTTAACTGATACATTATTCATAATAGCAAAGGATTTAAACTGACCTAAAGGTCTACCAGTTAGGGATTTGTTTTAATACATACAACCAAGTCAAACCTTGATGAATTAACATCAGGGATTAACCAGCCTGCATCTAACATTTTCAGGGCTGAGGGCACGAGTGAAAATAGAGGGTGACAAAGCTCGATATACAAATGATACAAATTGAACAAATGCACTGCTCAAACGAAAATATTCCATCCTTCCATCTTGATAAACATACCTTCAAACATGGGTAAAACAGTAGTTTTGTTTGACTTGAGGCTGGGAAATAGCAAAGATGGCTGAATTTGTGATCATACATGTCTCTGTGCTCTGTTGATGGGCACATGGTTTCTGCAGGAGTGATTTAAAAAAAGACATTCTTAATTCATAATAGTTACGTACTTTCTCCATAAAATTTATTTTTCTTGTTCTTATTTCAATTAAATACTAATCATATTGTTATAATTCAGATATCCACACAACTTAGCGTTCGTTGCATTGCCGACGCCAAAACAGACGAACTTTCTGGAGTCATTGTAGTTCTTATGAAACCTTTTATTAATTTCAATTTGGAGAAATTTGTCTTGGCTGAGGCAGTGGCAACTGGAACTATTAATATCAGCCTTAAAACAATACAGAGATTCAGAAATCAATATGAATTTTACCTGTCCTGTTCAAACGCTGAAGTGGGTCACACGTGATAAATTATCCTTGGGTCAGAAAATATTACAGAGTATATTACTTTCTTCATATACGTGGGTATCACTTACATCTTGATTTCCACCGTCTTTTAGAGCAATATCTAGATCCATTTGGAAATGTGAAGAGTTGTTACCACGCTTTACTCGTTTAAAGTTAGATATAGGCATATAAATGTGAAGTCATGTAAGTTGTTTAATAATGCCAAATATTCTTCAGCTGCCACACGCAGCTCTTGTAAATTCCACGATACCTGCAGAACGATGGGTTGGAACATGAAAAGCAGCAAGAAAGTGTACGCTTGTCTCTCCTGGGAGACAATACTGCCTTATGCAAGGATGTGCAATATGCCTGCTATTTAAAAGCATCAGACTGGTTAATTGATTCCTTGGTGCTCACTCCCAGCTAAGACCTTCTGACCCTCAAATCATCTCTAGGGTCCAAAGCAGGGCCAGCCCCTGAGGCTAGTGGTGGCACAGCCCGCAAACCTTTGTGGCATTTGGGCACAGCATCCTTGTCTTTGGAGGACAAAGAGATGGAGAAAAACTTACCTGGAGCCTGAGCAGCATTAGTCATGAGCATCAGTGTTTGGGTTGATGGGTGACTCATTCAGGGCTGGGTCCCAACAACAGACGCACATATGTGTTCTTTAACAAATCTCTCTCTCTCTCTCTCTCTTTTTTTTTTTTTTTGGTGAGTTTGTGATATGAGAAGTCACAGATATGTGGCATCCTAAGTCAGGCAAGCTGGCTCCACCAGCCGTGGCAGGGCTGGTGCCCACTTGAAGAGAGGAAACCAGTTCTATGGCTTCAGAGGGGCTGGCAGGGAACCTCTCAGGGAGGGTTTGCCCATGGAGAGGCTTTGCAGGAGGGGCCCTGAGATGGGAGGACATAAAAGGGATGGGAAGAAGGGTGAGGCACTGTTTGGTTATTTAGTACAGAGAGCATCTGTCAATGGAATATTTAGCATCATGGTGAGCAGACTTGGGGCACAGTTATATGAGTTACTTAAGTTCATTACTAAGCCATGAGCTCCTTCAAGACAGGGTCACGCTGATAGCTGTGCCTGTTACCCAGTAGGTATTGTAAGCATTTTTCCAGTGAACTCTTACTGGTAGAGGTAAGCAACGAACCTGAACACTCACCATGAATGCTTAAGTGGCGGAGGTAGAAAGCCTGGTTTGCATCTTGGCGAGGGGGTGGAGCTCAGAAGAAAATTCTAGAGATGGGAGATCAGAAGAGTTTTGTGCCTCCAGGATTCTGACTTCCATCCTGGTGACATCTAATTAAGGAGATTTTCATACCTGGCAAAGCTGAAGCAAACAGCAGAGGGACAACTACAAGGATGGAGAGCCCCAGAAAGCAGAGATTCCCATTAGCAGGTACCCCAACTGTTTCTCACAGTCCTTCCCGCCACGTAATCTCATTTGCTCCAAGCGTCCATTTGAACTTGGCTGGCCATGGGTATCATTCGATCTACTTTATGGGATGGAAAATGAGGCAGAAGAAGCGTGAAGAGACTTAAGACAACCTCATGAGTGAAGGTTGCATTTGAGCAGGGTCTTAAATCTCCGGGCTCTCCGGGAGGTTAATGCAATATGAGGTACATACCGCTGGCCACCGCTTTCTGGCCTGAGGTGTCCCGGTGGTTTCCTTGGCTTGAGCAGAGCCTTCAAGAACACGTAAAGGTAGGAGAGTGAGTGTCTTGACAAAGACCTGCAGCGGGCCGCCCCTTGCTGCTTTCCCAACGACAAGGTGCATCCTTCATGTCGCATCCTCCTAGCATTTGGCTTGGAACACGACGGAGTTTGCAGAGGGCTTGGAGATCCCCGAGGGTGGCAGGTGCTAGATATTAACATAACATCAACTTTTGTCAAGCAGAACGTTCACTCACACGGCTGATGCAGAGCTCCCCAAAGTTTAGAAATACGCAAACTGGCTCGCCGGCATCTTTACACCTGGCCGAACCTCTTAATGGCATCTCCCTCCCCCCCTTTTTGCCCAGCGGCAGCCGCCTTGCACGCTCGCTCGCTCACTGCTCAAAGTCTCTTCTCTCCTCCCTTTGCCTCTTCTCCTGTCAGTTCCTTCCTCCCAGCCTTTCAGGCAGCGAGTCATTTTTCTGGCGTTGTCATTTACTGCTCCGCCTAGCTGCCGCTGTTCAGCGTGGCCGAACTAATGATGCAGCAATTAAGAGCGATTAGGGTTATTGATAATAAAGAGACTTCATAAACTTGATTAAACGCACTCATTAATGAACATGTTGTGGGTGCCTGGGTGCGGGGTGGGGTGGAATGAAAGGTGGGAAAAATGGGGAATCGATCGAATCTCACTCCCTAAATATCCTGGCATGGACCTGAGGAGGACCAGGAGGCTGAGCCGCTGGGCAGGAGAATCAGGAGTCCCCTGGGGGCTTGGACTTGGAGGAAACGGCAGCCAAACTGCCGTCCAGAGCATATCACTCATTTCCAGATGGTGTAAGTCGGGGCGGGACAAAGGTAATACGATGCTGAAACACAAGAGCCCCAAGAGTCACCTGAAACGGTCCAAGCTTGAGATGTGTTTTGTCCTCACCTTTCCTGCAGGTGAACAGCTGAGGTGGTTATTAATTAACAGAAACAAAGCTCCCCCCCCCCACCTCATCCCCTCCACCCCGGTCCCTTGCCAGCTCATCCCACTGCTCACCGGATTCAGGATTCAGGATGGCCATGGCATTTTTGTACTTTGATCATCTCTCTGCCTCCTGGGGATTAAGAGCACCACTTCAATAGCATCCTTCTCTGCCTCTCTCTTCCGGTAAAGCTGGGGAGACAGAGGATATGGTCCTCGTCCTCCAGGCCACCCCTAGAAACAGTGGGAAAGTCCTGCATTTCCTTCAAAGGCTTAGTACAACCATAACTTTGACCTCAACTCAGAGCTATGACAAGTCAGAGAGGAGCGCTTCCAAGTCTACCTTCACTTGTAGATTCCAGGTGGTGCAAATAAGCCTGAATTTAAGTAAACTGGAAGAGATTACTTGAGAAAAAGATAGGAGAATAAGCTTTTTATAAGCGGAACCCCAGTAACACATCCCAGACACCCACTTACCTGAAATTTGGTGCACTGCCTACAACATACTTCTGCCCCAGAGCAGGCTTCCGGGAACTTCGAGATAAGCAAGTCATTAACTTGGCTGTGGTTACTGGTACTTCCAAGCAGTTATGCGGAATTTCTCTTACATCAGTCAATGATTTTTTGAAATGAATTGATAACATTCCTTCATTTGGCTTTAATTAGTTCCAGTTAGTGAGATTATGCTGCGCGTCCTCAAGTCATGATATGGCTCCACCTGGGGGACGTCCTCAGCCAGGAAGGGTCTGCTCCCTGCCCTCCATGCAATGCCCTCTGGTCCTCTGTGGGCGGAGGCTCCCCTGGGGGAATTTAACATGTGGAAGACACACCACTCACTCACTCCTGCAGGAGAGCCACAGATGCAATGAACTATCGGAGCCGTTTTAGAAGATTTACACTGGTACTGGGAAGAAAGATTTAATAGGCACCTTCGGTTTGTGAACATCATTGATTTAGCTCTCAATCCACTTCCGTCGCTTGTGGAGCTGGTCAGGGAGTCTGCCATCCAGTCTAAGCTTTCATCAAGAAAGCCCTTGGTGTAGACAACCCCACTTTGGGGTTATGAGATTGTCAATAATGAAAGGAATCGCTGCATCTCAGGATTGGATGGTCCTTAAATTTCATCTCAGGATGACCCCCTTTAGCTGCGTTCCTGTCACATGGCCATCACTCACCACATTTCAGGCAAGCGCACTGTTTTCAGGGGGAACTCGGGCTGTCAGGAAGCTTTTTTTCAGGCTGAGATTGAAATCACCAGGACCTAAAAGTTATGGTGTGGGATTGCTTCGTAGGCAAGACCAAGTAATCATGAGATCTTTCTGGCACTGGAGCAACTCAGCTGCCTGGGATGGATATCGAAGTGAGGCCTGTTGAACGCTCCCTGTGGTGGGAGAAGACTCCCTGAGATTCTGGTGGTCCTTATTTGTTCACTCAACACTCATCCCTTGACCTATATGCAAGGTGCCCTGGGTAATTGGTTCTTGCCTTCTTGCTCACAGTCTAGTTGGGGAAATAAGTCATACCATCGTGAAGAGACACTTTAATAATTAGCAATATTGTATTAGCTAATCAGTGAACTGGGGAGCATTTGGAAAGATAGAAATAAATAGTCTTAAATCATACACACACCTCGACCAAGAAATTCCATAGCTAGGAATTTAACCCTAGGAAACAATCATAGGACGAGACTTATGTACAGGATGTTCATTGCAGCGTTATTGATAATAGCTAAAAATCAGAAATAACCACAATGTCCAACACTAGGGGAGTCGTTAGGTAATTTATGGTTAAATTCATTCACTGGAATATTATGCAGTCAGTAATAACCATGCTTTCAAATAATGCTCTAAGGTCATGGGGAAGTTCTCACAATGGGATCTTATGTGAAAACAAACAAAATGTGAAATGGTATTTTCAGTTCTGAATCTCTCTATCATCTGTATTTACCACTGGTGATTATTACCTTCTTTATACTTGTCTATAGTTTCCAAAGTTCACAATGAATGCAAAACAGTATTATTTTTATCATCAGAAAAACTCAATTGATATGTTTTCCTTTGTTCGTCTTCATGTTAGGAAGGAGAAGGCGGGCCCCAGCTGGGTGGGGAAGGCAGGGCACCTGTAATCCCAGCAGGGAGGTCAGAATGAAGAGGTCAGGCTGCCCGGTGCTGATGGCTTTCTGGTGCTCTGCCCTGAAGCCTGGAGGGAGTCTGGAAAGAGAAGGGACAGACGTGGGGAGGGACCTTTCAGGAAGACTCTGTAAGGCTTCCATTGGCATTGCAAGCACTGCCCCTGCTTCGACTTGAATTTAGCTGAAATTCCAAGGAATGTGCTTATTCCAGCTTGCACTCTGCATTTTCTCACACCTGGCCCAGAAGGAGTCCATCTTTCCTCCGAGGTGCAGGCCTGGCCTCTGTTCCTCCAACCACCAGCCCTCCCTTCTCTTCTGGACGCCTGGACCACTTACCCCTTACCTGTGCTCCTCGCACCCTACCTTCAGTCATCCGCCACCTTCAGTGCAGGCCCACCTCATCTCGTTGACTAGATGCCAAGACCTGGGAGAGCTGGAAGTCTATCTTAAATCCCTTTGTGCCCCGACACGGGCCACTCACCTAACGCAGCGTCAAAACTGGACGGCTGCCTCAAGAGAATCCCGCCTAACCCTGTGTTTTAGAGGCTGTGAAACAGTGAGAGCAATTCAGGGACTGGCCCGAAGTCACCCAGCGATGGCTGAAAAGCAATTCATTCATTCAACAAGTATTAGGTGAGCCCAGGTCATCTGGCGTCAAGATCAGAGGGCTCAGTAGATACTTCTTTGTTTGTTGAGTGAATGGCTGATGCACTGAAGACATCCTGATGTGGAACTGCAGATTTGACTCTGGCAAATGTTTTCAGCACCAATCATTTGCCACACATCTTTGCACCCAGTCTCTCTTTATTCCTTATAGCCATCCTACAGCAGCCTTTATTTTTAGAGATGAGAAGATAAAACTGAAGAGGATTGACACTTGGAGTGTGGCACACAGATAAAAAGTATTGGGAGTAGAGTTCAAACACAGGCTTGTTCCTGCATGTTCATAGTCTTTTTCCTTTTTCCTTTTTTTTTTTGGTGGAGAGTCATTAGGTTTTTATTTATCGATTTATTTAACAGAGGGGCTGGGGATTGAACCCAGGACTTCATGCATGCTAAGCACGCTCTCTACCACTGAGCTATATCACTCCCCCACCCCATAATTCTTGTTTCTACCCCAGCATCCAGACTGTCCGAGCACCAAAAGTCGGGTGCCAGGAGGAGTCATAGAGGGTGATTCAAGGTCAAGTCTATTTGTTCTTCAGTCTCCCAGTAAAGTTCTGATCAAAGATACTTGCACCTCAATGTCCTGTTGTGAGCTGCCTTTAAGATTTTTTTTTTCTTTTGGTCACACAAGGAGAGCTGGCATTTAGTTCAGGGTAGGCAGTAGGTGAGGCCTGTTTTCCTGCGGTGGGTTAGCACCTTTGGCAATTAGGTCCGTAGCTAGGAAAACAGCGGCAGTCAGCCCGCACTGGGAGAGAGAAAGAGAACATTCTCTCGTGTCAGAATAACGAGGTCTGTGATTTCGGCACTTACTGGGTCAAAGACACACACAATGTTTTATCTGTAATGCCTTCCTCCTGACATTTGGGGAAATTGCATTTATGCAGAGGACACGGGACACAGGAACGTGGACTTTGCTGATGCCACTCAGAGCTGACAGATTGCAGTCCCCCTGCCAGAGCCTGGCCCCGGTGGCCTCTGGGAGGACCCCGACCGGGTGACAGTGGGGCCCTCCCAGCTCCTGACACCCTGCTGCTCCAGCAGTAAAGGGACATCCTGGACTCCACACAGGATGTGGTTGGGTCCTGGTTGGGTGATTCAGCAGACAGATGCCCAGTGACCTCTTCGAGATCCTGTGTGTGAAGAATGAGCTTTGCTTCCAACTGAAGAAGACCTTCCAGAACCCTTCCCCTCCAGGCTCTCCCAGGACACCAGATGTTTGGGGACTGCCCTGAGCTTCATTCAAAGCAAGTTTCGATTTCTGCTGGGGACTCTTATCCATGTTCCTGCATCCTCAGCCCTGTCCCGCCGCTCCCTTCATCTGCAGTGGCAGTGATGAAGTGATTGATTACCCTGCCTCAGATGTCTTGTGCAGTTTTAAATTTAATCCTGCCTCCCAACAATAGGCAGACTGAGGGGGAGGTACACACAGTCACACACACACACACACATGCGCAGCAGACCAAAGCAGGGAGCGAGTCTCCCCTGGACATGACATTTCAAAAGATTCCTCTCTCTGCTTGCAATCTGGGGACCACTTTCTCGTCTGGTTCTCAGGAAGAGAACCAGTGGTATGTTAAATGGCCCTGACAGCCCATCAGACATCAACCATTCCTCAGAGGCTGGGATTTTGGTGGCAGTCAAATGAGGCAGTTGGACTGATGAATAGCTTGCAAATATTTTTGGAGCAAAACTCTTTTTCGAAATGAAATGAAAATCGTACCTGGAACTGCAGTGTAAGAAATAGGTTAGGAGTGAAGTACTAATTCCCTGGCCGAGCAGACTCTTTGCTGTTCGGTCAGGTGCATGGCAATATTTGCGGTGCCTCTAAAGGACCTCTCAGGAGCCCCAGAAGTCTGTAACACCCATTTGGAAACCTACTGGACCAGTTGGTGAGCCCTTACCAACCAGCCCTAGGGACCAGAGAGGCTAAGTGATTGATCAAGGTCACACAGCAAGTTGGTAGCTGAATTGTCTGTAAGCCGGGTTTTCTAAGCCCAGATACATTAACCATATTTATGCCTCTGTAAGAGGAAGTAGAGTCTTTTTTTCCCATTGCCCCCAGATCAATGATTAAGGTCCACAGCTGAAGAGAGGAGGCAACAAATCCCACATTTTAATGAGAGGAAACTAAGTTTGGCTTGAACCTTCTCCCACAGCTTCCTGTGAAGGGGCAGTCAATATTGACACCCCCACCCCGACAGTCATCAATGGCCCTCTGCACCACTGAACCTCAGTCCGTGGAAGGAGAGAACTGGGGGCCAGGAGGGGGTAGATGTCTGCTTTGTGGGGAGCACGGTGTTTAGTGAAAGAGGGAGGAAATGGGAGGTTCCACCCCCTGTTTTCCTCACAAACCAAGTAAGGAGGACCCATTTATAAACACTGCTCACCTTTTCATTCCCCGGGTGGATGTCTTACCAAGGGGACTCACAGGCTTGCCTCAGAACGAGCGAAAGAGAATTGGAGACAGTGCGGGCTTCGAGAAGGGACAGCCGTGCAGTAGGCTGTCCCCCACCCCCCACCCCGCTGGCTCTGCAAATTCTTCTTCGGCCGAGGTGGCCCAGTGGAGTCTCCTGGCCTGGCCACAGTGCCCGCGTCTCACTTGAAAGAGATAATCCTCAAGAAAGGGACCCAGGAGCAAGAAATTTGGAAGTGGACTAGGGGTGTCAAGAGAAGAGGGGGATGGTGTGGAGGAGGGAGAGCCGGAGATGGGGCTCACCTGGCAAAGGACGGTGGGGGACCTGCAGGAGCCTCCCCAAATGCCAGCACGTGCCCCGCGAGGAGGAGTAACTCCCGTCAGCGCTGATGAGAGGAGTCACCCAAAGCCAGCGCGGTTGCAATTACAGTCACACACAGACCAGGAGGACGCTTCTGCCTCCAACACAGTGGGTTTCGAGTTCCTCCGGCGTCAGGTTGTGCCAAAGACGGGGAAGAGGAATCACTTTAAATTCAACGTAAAATTGAAGTGGTCAAGTGGACTGGATTTCTTCTTCAACTTTTTAATTATGTAAATTAAAAAAAATGCAGACGTGTCGAACGATTAGAAGGATGAACCTCCCTCGGACCACCCCGAGTTTCACTCGTTGTCCGTGACTAGTTGGCCTGTGCGCATGTCTGTCTGTCTATCCACCTGTCAGTTTCAAAGTAAACTGCGATGTCGTGACACTTCACCCCTAAATGTCTCTCAAAATGAAGGCTGTTCTCCTTTATAATCGCCAAACCATAATCACACCCAAAGAAAATAGTTCCCTAATGACTCAAACATGCTGAACTGGGCGATTTTAATCAGTGGACGTGACTAGCACGTCGGAGCAGCTGCTTGGGACGTCATTCGCTTACAGGAGAGGGACATTAAATGCATCACAATTTGAGGCAGTGATGGGAAGAAATAAAACTATTTCACGCTTATATCCCAATGAGCGGAGACTCCCTAAGGAACTTGTTATATTTACCGTCTTCCAGAGCGATGGCAGTTACTTGGGCAGATTGCACAGAGGAGATGTGCCTTCCTGCTTGTCTCTGTTCTGTCTTCCTGATTCAGAGCTAAGTCTCCAAAGATGGGCCCCCATGAATCCTGCTTCTCAGGGTTCACGCCCTTGTCTTTGCCCCTCCGTGTTTAATCCGAGATAGCCTCGTGGCTCATTTTAGCCAGTGTGATGTGGCAAAATGACCCAGTGTTAGTCCTGGGAGCTTTTACTTCTGTGCTTTTGTGAGTCCTCAGCCACATGGACGTCCAGGTGACTTGCAGAAGCCACGAGGAGAGACCATGTGGAAACGCCACATGGAGATAGAAAAGACCTGTGACCATGTGATGGACAGAGAGAAAGGCCCAGCTGTCCACCTGCCCAACGGAGTCCGGTCTTCCTACCCTCCAAATCAAGGCGCCAGATGTGTGAGTGAGCCCACTGGTACCTGCAGCCCAGTCTAACACCCAGATGACTGAAACCCCAGCTGACATCACATGGAGAAGCACAACCACACAGCTGGGCCCAGCCAACCCTCAGAATCACAAGAAATAATTAAGCCACCCAGTTTGGAGGTGGTTTGCTATGCAGCAGTCGATAACCAAACTCAGAGCCCCAGAAGCAAAGACTGTGTTAGAATCAAAAGCAGGCTTTCCACAAAATATATTCCTGTGGGAATAAGAAGGGATGGTATCCTGCCTAACTGCAGTGAGTTACATCTTCCTGCTACTCCATTCCCTTGGCCAAAGGGCCAGCTTCCACGAGAGACAGGCATATACACTCCCTTCAGTTAGCCCCGGATAACAAACATGATGTGCACGGCCGGGCAGCCAGTGACATTCTAATCCAGCGGATGCAGGAGAACGCTATTTGATGGGGACGGTGATGACAGATCACGTTGTCTATCTAGAGGCAACATTCCGTCTTACCTGGAGCTGTCCCCAGAGAATGATGGAGGCACCTTTTCCCGTGCAGCCAAGGGACCAATAGGAGCCGGCCACTGAGGACTGAGCCCGCCCCAGGCTGGACCCAGCTCCCAGGGGCTCCTTTGATGCTGATGAAACTGACTCACAGTGATGTAAAGTGGGCAGCCCTGTCCAGCAGCTGATCTTTCCGGGCAATTATTTGGAAGTAATGAAAGCGAATGCGTGACATTTAAAAAGAAACTCCTCTGTCAGCAGGAAAGCTGCCACATTCTCCCGCACCTCTGAGAATACGCTTAGCTTGAAATAATGTTCATTTTAGCCAAGTTGTAAATTACAAGTGTGCTGGGGTCCAAGGGGATTTATTACCATTTGGAAGGAGGTTATTGGGCCTTGCACGGGGCTGCTGCGTATGGTGAGTGGTACCAGGTGGCTGTGTTGTGAAGTCTGCAGTCAGGGAGGGTAGCTTTCCCACCTTCTTTTCTGCACTTTTTCTTTTTTGCCTTCACAGCTCCTCTCGGGAGGCTTCTTCCTGCTAACACTCCACAGAAACACCAGCAGTCAGAGCGCACGGGTGCAAACCGGTTTTCCCAGTTTTTGCTTGGCTTTGACCGGACACAGTTAATGACAAATGACAATAAGCCTGCTGATCAGCAGGCTGGCTGGGTCGAGGGAGGGCGGGAGGCTGGGCTGCACACACAGGCTCAGCTGAAAGGTCTTGGAAAGTGTGTGGGCAGTGGGGCAACTGCAGACTCGAAGTCTGCAGCAGGGCCGACCTCTCGGGGCCAGGCCCCTGTCCCCTCATCGTGTGGGAGGAGGGAGAGTCACCACCCTGTGGTGACTCTGACCACTCTGGTTTTCCTTTCCCAGAGACTTATAGATTTTTAAGACCCTGGGACTCAAGCATAAAACAACCTTCTTTTCTTGGAGACGATGGTGCTGGGATGGCCATTTTCAACCCAGATAGCTGGCCTTGGACTCAGAAGGCCTGAACTTGAGCCCTGCTTCTGTTACAGACTCTTTATATGACCTCAGAGAAGTTTACTTGGGCTTCAATTTCTCCATCTGTACAACAGAGATTAAAAAAAAAAACAAAAAAAACCAACAACCCCAAACTGTCCTCTCAGCCCCATGGCATCACCTGACTATCAGCATGAGGTGACCTGTTCTGTGATCACTTCCCGGGCACCATGTGAAGGGCAAGCACTGGGTGCACAGAGATGGGTCAGGGTGGCTTTGGAAGTGCCCTGTAAACTGTAAAGGGGTACATGTCCTATTGTTTTTATTTCATTGCATGTTAGATTAGTTTTGGATTGCTGCCTAACAACTTAAATGGCCACAAGTTAGTGGCTTAAAACAACACACATTCATTATCTCCCAGTGTCTGTGCACCAGGAGTCCTGGTGGGGGGCATCTGGGTTCTGTGCTCAGGGTCTCATCAGGCTAAACCAAGGTCAGTGAGTGGGCTGTAATCTCATCCGAGGCTCTGGTCTTCTTCTAAGCTCATCTGGGCTGTTGACAGAATTCAGTTCCTTGTGGTTGTAGGACTGATGTCCCTGTTTTCTTGCTAGCTGTTGGCCGGAGGTCACTTGCAGCCACTAGGGGCTCCTCTCAGATTCTAGTCAGAGGGACTCAGCATAGATGGTCTCACACGTAGCAGCTGGCTTGGTCCAGGCCAGTAGGAGCATGTCTCTCTGAGCCTAACTTCTTTTAAAGGCTCACCTGATTATGCCAGGCCCACCCAGGATAATTTCCCTTTGGATTAAAGTCAATGTATTAGCTACCCAATCATGGGAAGGACGTCCCATGCTATTCACAATTCCTGCCCAAACCCAAGGGAGGGTGTCCCACAGGGTGTGCACACCAGAGGGCAGGAATCTTGGGGCCATCTTGGAATCCAGCCCAGCACACGTGTCCATTCTGAGATGGCCTGGATGTCGCACTTGGGGCCTCTGTCTTTCTTTTGGAGGCAACGAAGACCCATGTCCTTTCACTGTCTTCAGCCACGTGAGTCCTGGCTGACGAGCTGTGTTACATGCCAGGCCAGGTTCCTTTCCCTCTGCTTCTCCCATTTGCTCCGTTTGTTACCAGGGCCCTTCGAGGCAGCCCTTCCTTGCACAGGCGTGGGCTGGTGCATCTCACTGTTAGGATCCTCGGAGAGTGGCAGATGTGGAGAGGTCCTTGGGCCTCACCCAGGGCAGCTGTCCCTGGGAGAAGGAGAGCTCGTGGCAAACACGAACTCACCGGAGATCTGGTTCAAGAGCCTTGCTTTGCGTCTAAGAATCTCTGTTTTTAACAAATGCCTCAGATGAGTTGACAAATGGCTAGGCTGAAAACAGACAAAGCCAAACAAACAGAAAATCTTAAAATCTGAAGCCCAGAGAGATGAGCTGACCTGCTTAATCTGAATGGCCAGGGTGTCTTGCTTGCCCTCTTTAGAGTTACATTTGGAGTTTAAAGGGCCTGCTTTCACGTTTCCCTCTCAGGGGCCCAATGACACATCTGTCACCCTCTTAGAGACGTGTGAGCTGTGCTGTGAGAGACGCTGTAAGGGGCCCGGTCCCAGTCTCCTTCGCCCACAGCATCCCGAGGCCCCGGGGGCTTCGACTCTGCATGTTGTCGTTGCCAGTGTCCCAGATGTCACAGCCAGGCCTCTCCCCAGCCACATCCCGAGCGGGCGGTGCGCAGGCCCAGACGGAGCTGTGGGTGTGAATTATTTAGTGGTGCCGGTGGAATACTGTTGTATCGGTAACACAGACGATCCGTTTGTGGCCTTGGGGTGTCTCCGTCGCGTTCTCCATCACTATTTTCCCTCATGAATAATGGAGCAGCTGAATTACTCTGCGTGTACAGGATTCATACCCTGAGAAAACAAGGTTGCTCTGAAATTAATTTTCTGTACTAAAAGAGTGACAGGAAATCAATTAATCGCATATGATTCTATACGGAGACGGAGGAAAGGAAGCAGGGGAAATGGCTGGGGCCATATGTCAGCAAATGCCCAGGGTGGCTGAGAGCTTTGTCAGGCGCTCAGCTCAAGTGGGTAGTACCGGGAGGCTGAGCATCCTGCCAGGGGGGTGGTAGAGGGGCGCCAGGGGGTGGCTCCCCTGCCCTGCCTCTGGAAAGCTCAGTGCTTTCTCCTGGCAACTTGGTGGCCACATGTCTCTCTCCCTGAGCCTCGCCCTTCCACCTCCCGAGAGCCATCTCTATGGTAAGAAGGGTGCATCCTCGCTGAAGCAGAAGGTGGACCCCTCGGTCCTCAGAGCCCGCCCAGCTCCCCAGGAGGCAGGTCACTGATGAGGGTGAGGTCGACCCCTGCCAGCCCTGCCTCCGTCTGCATCCCTTCAGGGAAGCGCCTTCCTGTGCAGATTTGCTTTCTTTACTTCTACCAAAAATTGCATCTCAAGTAAAAATCTCTGCTCCTTCTGTCTGAAGTTCAAACGCCCCAGGCGACTGGGAGTATTGTCTAACCTGGGTATTTGTAGCTGAGCAGCGCCCAAAACAAAAGAATGAGACTTTAATGGTGGGATTTCAAGCCATTAGTCATTCGATTGAGGGAGATAATGGTCAGCTCATGGGGCGAGCTTTCCTGGACCTCTGAAATCACCACCCCCTGTAGGTAGCTATCTATTCTCTCTATTTTTAAACTTGGTGCCTTTTGGAGTAAATACATCTTTTCTGCCTATTGGCTGGGTAGGTAGCTGGGACTCTTCGTAGCTAGAATGTAGATGACAAAGGAGACAAATTCAGGACTGTTTCCTCCCGAGGAGGAGAGCAAGGCGAACGTGTATCCCACACTTCTTAAAGTGGGCGTTGAGTGGAGGGGCTGGCTTCTCTCCGCATCACTCAGCAGCTCCGTGGTGGTCCCGCTGAGCCAAGCACCAAACATCCTCTCATGGGGCAAGTGGGTGGCAGGGAGAAGTGGCAGGAGAGCCACAAAGCTGTGATGACCATGTGACCCCTGTCTCCTTCCTGGCCTCATCTGCTGGGATTTGGCAGAGTCACACAGACAGTGGGTGAATCACACAAGGACCCGGAGAGAGGGGGGCTTCTCTGAAGAAAGGGGGCCAATGGTGGCTTCACCAGCTAAAACTGTTTTCCCTCCCTGGACTTTTTTTTTTGCCCCCTCATTGGATTTGACATGATGCTGAATGGAGGGGTTGAAGGCTAAGCTTTAGAAGAAAGCCTTTCTGTGCTTTTTGCGGCTGTTACGCTGCATCCCCCAACTCCACTAAAAAGGAACAAATGGCCTGCTTATCAGCTGCCTGCGCCCTGACATGCCGGTGTCCCCCTGCCACTGACATACAGGTAGATGTGTCACATCTCCAGCTTCTGATGGTAGCATGGTCGGACCAGGCAGCTGACAGGCAGGGGGAGGGCAGGTCTCCGCTTGGCTCCGTGACTCCGGGGTCCTGCTCTGTGCTGTCAGGGTGGTGGGTGTGCCCTGAAGTCTGTGACAGGAGATTGCAAAACTCCCCATGCAGTGGGGCAGCAAGCAGGTTCAAGTCCAGCCCTGGGTCCTGCATGGGGACAGGTAGGGGATGGGGCTGGAGGGCGGGAGGCAGCAGCTGGGGTTTCTCACTCCACTACTGGAACACCTGCTTTTGATTGCAGATTGCTTAGAAATCCAATTCCCCCACCAAAGTCATATTAATTGCATCATGGGAGCTCTCCATTTAAAGGAACTAGGTATGGGGTGTGGGGGTTGGCAGGGGCATGGATTCAGTCTTTGGTGAGGGAAGAAGACTTTCAGCGACATGGATTTTGGCTTCTCCCAACTCTTGCTTAAATAATATCTCTTGTTTTATAAAAAGTGCTTTTTGAAAAGAGCAGAGCTGCAGCCCACAGGGTCTTTGACCAATGAGTCTTTCTAAAGAGGCACAGCCCCCTCAAAGTGGGACACCAGCTGCGGCTCCAGTCTCTGAGAAGGACCAGCGCTCCTGCTCTCCCTGCCTCGGCACAGGCTCTGGGAGGGGGCTTCTGGGCACCCGCGGCTGCTTCCCTTCCAGGTGAGGGCACAGGAAGCTGAGCTCTTCTGCCCTGTTCTGCAGCATCGTTCTGGTTTGGGTTTCCTGCCTCGATGGCCCCTTCACAGAATGGAGGTGGGGGCAGGTGCGCACTCCCTCGGGGCTGGAGATCCAGCTCAGAGTCTGCACCTGAAGCGCCTGCTCCCTGCACCCTCCGCCCGTCCAAGTCCCGCCTCCTCCTCAGTGAATCGCCAGGGGTGGAGCCAGCCCAGGTCCTCTCCAGCCAGGCAGTAGACTCCATGCCTTCCATCTGCCCGTGTTTATTGACCTATAAATTGTTCTGTTTAGCAGCTCACTCAAAAGGTGCAGCTCTTTGGCTGCAGGAGCTTCTTTCTCTCCCGGCAGGCTTCAGAGCCCCTTGCCAGAGCTCCAGGGCTTTACAAAGGAGCCGGAAGTCATGCAGAGGGGTGGGGGTGGGATGTAGGATGCGGACTCCTGACATACCATGGGCGCCCCATGGGAAACTGAAAACCAACCCAGTCTTTTGAGTAATATTAGTGTCGCCCAGGTGCTGCATTTCACATCCTGATTCCAAACGCTATCTCTGCTATGGAGGAAGAGATTATTATTCCCTTTTCACAGATGAGAAAACTGAGGCACAGCACATTCAAGGCAATATCTAGAGGGAGCCCAGGACCCTTGATTCCAGCCTGTGGCTCTTTCTATTCTGCCATGCCCCAAAAGTGGACACAGGTAGCTTGCCTGTGGATTGACTTCTATTACGTGCCCTAAGTAAAAACCAAGGGAAGTTTCCTTCCCTTTGGGCTACTTGTTAATTGTCGAGAGGGCTACAGAGAGACAGCTATACAAACAGATGGAACGCCTTTCTACCAATCTGATTCAGTAGACACAGACAGAACCCACATTATCACAGGCCAGCCTCTGGACTACACGGATAGGAATTGCATGTCCCATTAAACAGGTTAGCAAATGAGAATCCAATGTTCTGTCAGCTCCCGTCTCCTAGTTTCTACTGCCCATAGGAGAGAAGAAAGGAAGCAATCGCTTCTTGAGCACCGTCTGTGGTCTGGAACTAAAGCCAGA
Source organism: Camelus bactrianus (assembly GCF_048773025.1). Lineage (NCBI taxonomy): Eukaryota > Metazoa > Chordata > Mammalia > Artiodactyla > Camelidae > Camelus > Camelus bactrianus. The sequence goes on along the minus strand of NC_133564.1, from coordinate 29,131,721 downwards.
TGCTCCACATCTGTCACTTTTCTGAAGCATCACAATACACTTTGGAGAGAAGTCAAATAGTACCCCATTCACAGCTGAGCAAACTGAGGCTCAGTGGCATCAGACAGCTTGTCTGAGGCCCCAGTGGTAAGGATAGGATTTATCACAGGCCAGTCTGCCACTGGGGACGCAGTGTAGCCCATCTGTCCTGACTGACAAATTGTTCTATAGGTTTGACTGAACCTTTTGATAATGTTGGTTTTGCGGTGATGCTAACTGGCACTGAAGCCTCTCTGTCCACCCACCAAGTCCCATTCTGCAGGACAGAGAGACTGACTCTTTACAGGGAAGGAGACAGTACATGGTGACCAGCCTTCTCTGGGGAGAAGTCTCTCCGGCAAGCTGGCTTGACACTAACATGCGACTTACATCTACATTCTGCAGGCTTCCAGCTCATGCCCCGTCCACACTGCATAGCTCATGGCCATTTTAGAATATACTTAGCATATAATGTCTTAAAGTTGAATTGGATAGAGGCCCAGCTATGTATGGTGGAAAGAATAATGCACTTAACATCTCAACATCTTAACATCTAGGTCTGAGTCTTGAAACTGCACTCTAACCAACTGTGGGAATGTAGCTAAATTAGCTATTTTCTGAGCCTCAGTTTCTTTATATATAAGATGGGTCTAATTGTATCTTCCTACCTTACTTAGCTTGTATGGATAATCAATGAAATAATGCATACAAAAAGTATGTCATGATTTGTAAAGTGTCACATCGAGGCGATGGATAGTTAGTATATATACTTTTTTACTTATTTTCCATCTTGGTTTCTTTCTTAGAAAAATGGAGAGAAATCTACACACCTCTCCCCACCAAATTGTCTGTGGAATGAAAAATCACCTGAAGGAAAAATTCTTTGCAAGTGTAAAAGGGCATCTTAGACAACAATGGCTATTTTTAAAAACTTTTAAAAAAGCTACGAGATGCCATGAAAATATAGAGAACTGGGAAGCAAGGAGCCCTTGGAAGGATGTATTACTGTTGAGCAGTATGGACGCACTAAGCTGAGACCATCGTGGTGGAATGACTTCCCGTGATTGCAGTGAGCGCAGTTCACTCTGGTGGAAGTGGACTTTTGTGTGGACCAAATGGTCTGCTTTTGATGCCCTGTTTCATCAGTCGATCCCCATTTTTTTTCTCTACCAGCCTATCCCCTGCAATCTGTAAGATGCTGTTACTGATTTTCCATGCTCTTTTTCAGGGGGAGGTTATCAGCCTTGCGTACTTTTCTGGATGGTTTAGCAAAATGGCCAATCTCTCTGACACTCAGCGTATGTTTTCCCGGGGAAGGTGGGTGTAGAGTCCGCTTAGTAACCAAATGCAAGGAGGAGATTATGCTGTTAACCCGCTGCTTCCCAGGCTTGGATCCGTGGTAGAAAATTGTCCAGGGGTTCAGCCACTTCTAGGCTCTTAAGATTTTGAAGGTTGTCTGTTTGGGCTGGAGGTGTGGTGGGACTGCATTGCTGAGATGGAGATGAAGAGGAGGAGACCCAGGAAGAGAATAAAAATGAGGGTGTTTTGAGTCACTTAAGAAGCAACACGAGGGAACCAGGGGAGGGATTGCTTCCGTTTGCAAACGTAGGGAGGCTGTGCACTTTTAAATTCTCCAAGCTCATGTGGGCCCTTCCTCCCTCCCTGTCTCCCTCCCGTGCTGGAGGAATGTCAGGTTATGATGTGGTCCCGAGTACGAGGCAGTGATATTTCCAGGAGCTGCACAACCTGTGTCTAGATGGCTACCTCTCAGAATTTCAATTATTCACTCATCCATTCATTTAGCAATGACTTATTGAGGGATTATTATGTGGGATTAGGGATATAACAGTGAATAAAAATGAAAAAAAAAAAACCCTTTACCTTCTTAGAGCTTATATTCTAGGGCAGGGAGACGGATGATAAGTGTTAATAATAAATATATCAGTTAACGATGTAGCTATGCAGAAAAAGAATAGACAATGGAGGGGTGTTGTCAGTTTTTTGGGGAGGTCATGGAAGGCTTATCTAAGAAGGTGAAGTTTGGCCAGACACCTGCCTAACAGAAGTGAGAGCCAGCCATGTAGCTCTCCGGTTAAGAATGTTTCTATAGCAGGAGAACCCTTCTACACTGTTGGTGGGAATGTAAATTGGTGCAGCCACTATGGAGGACAGTACCGAGGTTCCTTAAAAAACTGAAAATAGACTTACCATATGATCCAGCCATCCCACTCCTGGGCATATATCCAGAAAAGGTGAAAACTCTAATTCAAAAAAGATACCTGCACCCCGATGTTCATGGCAGCACTATTTACAATAGCCAAGTCATGGAAGTAACCTAACTGTCCATCAACAGATGGATGGATAAAGAAGATGTGATACACATCCACACCCACACACACACCCCCGCACACAATAGAATATTACTCAGCCATAAAACAGAATGAAATGTTGCCATTTGCAGCAACATGGATGGACCTAGAGATGATCATATTAGGTGACATAAGTTAAACAGAGAAAGACAAATATTGTGATATCCTTTATATGTGGAATCTAAAAAATAATACAAATGACTTTATTTACAAAACAGAAAGAAACTCATAGACATAGAATACAAACATACTGTCCCCAAAGGGGAAAAGGGGGATAAGTTAGGAGTGTGGGATTAACAGATACACACTACTGTACATAAAACAGATAAACAAGGATTTACTGTAGAGCACAGAATCTGTTTAGGTCTATGGGACAGTGATGACTCAAATGACAGCAAGTAACACGTGCTGTAGGAAGACCCTCTCTCCCACCCTGGCTTCAACGGGACAGGTGAGGTGACTCGCCTGATGTCACAACCAGGCCTTGGCAGGGCTGAGATATGGATTCTGTTTTCCTGCCTCTCCGGACTCCCTGCATCACTGTGTATTCCACTGATTAACTCATCACCCATCATATCGTTCGATATCTCCATTTATATAGAATAAACACCAGGGGGCTCTTGCTTACGCTGAGAAGGGGGTCCGTGTGTAAGACGCACACAATGTGTCTTGGCTTGGATGATGGACTGAATAGAGGTAGATTTTGACAGGAGGCAGGCTGGCCTGGGTCGACCCCGCTATCAAAGGCAGCCCCCTGTATGTGCAACGTGGAGCTCCGGGACCCCCTCTGACACTTGCTAATTACAGTGACTAATTAATATGTCATTGGCCTGTAATCACAAACCCAGACAAGATTAGCAACGATGAAACCGTGGAAATTAATTTACAAACATCTACATACTTCTCCTTGACCTGGTGGGGCTCACGCTTCTCCTGCGGAAAGCAGAACTAGTAAGTCTGCAATTAGGGGATGAAGGGCTTGGGGAAAAGAAGAGCTTCAGGGAGCCACGGCTCAACTGGGCAGAACCCCCTTTACCCAGCGAGTGGCCTCATGGAGCGGGGTGGCTTGAAGGAGTTAGAAACTTGAAAATAAATTCAGCGAGAAAACAAAAGGATCGCTCCAACTCCAAACTGAGTCAATGGCACACCGATCTTTCAAACAAAATTAAAACCTAAGTTACGTGACTCAAGTGATGTGTCAGAGTGCAAGGTAGCGGAAGTCAGTTCTGCCCCTCACTGCCTGTTTCCTGTCCTTCCAGCCACCTAATCTCTCCAAGCCTCAGGCCTGTTCACATGGGAAGAAGCCAGGAGACCGTTTCTTGGAGAGCCATCCTCAACTCCTCATTCTCTTTCACCCTCTAGCAGCCCAGGATCTCTAGAACAGCTCTCAGGTTCCTTCACCACATGATTTCGGCAGGACTGGGCCATCAATTCCTTACCCCACCACTCTAGAGTGTCTCAGCTCCTCCAGGCCACACGCTTCCTGGCTTCTGGTCTCAAATCCAATGCACTTTTCTTCTTCTTAATTCTTTTTTTTTTTTTTTTGAAGTATAGTTGATTTACAATGTTGTGTTAATTTCTGGTATACAGCATAGTGATTCACTTACACATATAAATATTCCTTTTCATATTATTTTTCACTATAGACTATTACAAGGTATTGAATATAGTTCCCTGTGCTATATAGTAGGGCCTTGTTGTGTATCTATTTTATATATAATAGTATCTGCTAATCCCAAATTCCTAATTTATTCCTCCCCCATTCTTTCCCCCTGGTAACTGTAGTTAATTTTTTATGTCTGTGAGTCTGTCTCTGTTTTGGAAATAAGTTCATTTGTGTCCTTTTTTTTTATGACATATATAAAAAATACAAGTTGTCATTTTAACCATTTTTAAAATTCAGTGGTATTAATGACATTTGCAATATTGTGCAATCATTACCACTATTTCTTAACCCTTTTCATCACCCCAAACAGAACCTGTGTACCATGAAGCAATAATTCCCAGTTCCCCCGTCTCCTTAGCCTGTGGTGACCGCTAATCTCCCTCTGTCTCTCTGATTTTGCCTCTTCTGGATATTTCGTATAAGTGGAATCAAACAATATTTATCCTTTCGTGTTTGGCTATTACACTTAACATAAAGTTTTCAAGTTTCATTCATGTAGTAGCACGTGTCACAATTTCATTTTTTATGGCTTAATAATATTCCATTGGATGTATTAGGCTACATTTTGTTTATCCATTTATCTGTTGACGGACATACAAGATATTTCCACCTTTTTGGCTATTGTGAATAATGCTGCCATGGGCACTGGCACATGTTTCTGGTTAGGTTTTTGTTTTCAATTCTTTTGGAAATTCCTGGGTCACGTGGTTATTACATATTTAACTTTTTGAGGAATTAGCCAACCTGTTTTCTACAGCACCTGCCTTATTTTATATTCCCACCAGCAATGTACAAGGGTTCTAATTACTTCACATTCTTGTCAACAGTTGTTATACTCCATTTAATAAATTATAGCTATCCTGGTGGGTGTGAAATAGTATCTTGTCCAAGTTTTCATTTTAATTTCCCTAATCAGTAATGATGGTAAACATCTTTTCATATGCTTATTGGCTATTTTTATGTCTTCTGGCCAGTGCTGTTGCAGAGGACTGTATTAGTTTCTAATTGCTGCTATAACAGCCACAACTTAGTGGCTTAAAACAATACAAATTTATTAAGAGATTAGAGATCCAAAATGCATTTCACTGGGCTACAATGTTGCCTGGGCTGCTGGGACTTCTGGAGACTCTGGGGAGGGGGTTTGGGGTTGGCGGTTTCCCCAGACTTGGCTGATCTTTCATTGACCAAAGAAGATCCCTTGTCACCAGCCCCATGGTCAAGTTCATGTAGCAAGACCCCGTCCCATCTCAGGGCCTCTTCATTTTATAAGAAGGGACTGGAACCCTGGGAGAGAAAGTGACTGATCTCAGGTCACGTTGCTAGTGGTCTGCAGGGCTCAGCCTAGGAACAGGCTCTCTGATCTAGAATTCCAAGATTCAGTGACTTCCGTGATTGACCAGAGAAAGCAGGACAAGAGAGGAAACTGTGACGGGGTGGCAGCCCCCAGCCCTCTTGTCTCTGGCTGCTCAAAGCCTCAGCCATTCATGTGTGGACGAGCGTATTTTCAGAGTCTGGATAAATTTAGCTGCCTTAGTCAAAGAGGGGCATATGTATTTTGTGATTTCGTGTCTTCTAACTGTCCTTGGAGAATCTTACATTTTTCCCCTTTATTTTTAATTGGAGTCCAGTAGCCACAAGAACATCAGATCCCTTGCTCTACTTCAAAGTTTGAACCAGCAGGGGTTTTCTTCTGAACTCAGAGGACCCTCAGGTGTCTTGGAACGGACCAGTGCTCAGGAAACCCCTGCCCCCAGTTTGCTCAAACCGACAGATTGCATCTCCCGTTTGCTCAGCCATCAGCTCCTGCCTTCTGTCACTTGGTGCCCACATGCGGTCTCCCCACAGACATCCAGAAACCTGCCTCCTGCCCACCCTTGCACCCTAGTGCTGCTCTCTGCTAGGAGTGACACCCTCTCTGCCTGCCACTCCCCCCCGTTGTCTGACACTAAGTCAAAGACTCGCGTCTGGGGCTGGAATTTTGTCGTTGCCATGGAAGTGGGAACCAGCTCAGCCTTCCAAACTCACAGAGTGTCCAAAAACACACACGGCATCTCGCGCTGACACGCCACTGACAACCTGTGATGACGGGGATGTACTTTTGAGTGTCATCTTGACAAGGAGCAGGAGCCTCTATCTGCCGGCCCATCCGTCTGGCCATCTGTCTCCCGAGATTGTCTGCACTCGACTGGCTCGGATCCTGAACCTCCCTCGCGGGGGTGCTCGTCCTCGCACGGCCTGGTCGCCTCCAGGGGTGAGAAGGAACGAGCCCCTTGTCAGTGGGGGCAATCTGCTGGGAGGAGGTGGGATGGAGAGGGAGCGCTCTGCCGGGGGAGCTCAGGGTCACTTGGCTTTGGCAGCAACCAGGCCCCGGGTGGGCACTGCAGCCGGGTGGCAGAGGAAGAGAAGCCAGATCTCCTGCCTTGTTTGCGGCCTGAAGCCACAGCTTCTGGGATTTCCTCGGCTCCCGGAAAGGCAGCCCTTTGGGGAGATGCCAGCACATCCAGGTGGTGCAGGGAGGGCTGCCATAGACACATGGATGCCTTTGCTTCCTGCCTCCAGTTCCCTCTCTGAGGAAGGGATGGAGGAATTCCTGGCTTTGCTAGACTTGGACTTCCCAGCCAGTGAATGTCACCAGCTATTCAACCATCAAGGTGAAAAGTAAGGGTCAGCTGTGTCGGGGAGGGGAGTGTGAGCAGCTGAGGAGAGAAGAGATGACAGGGGCAGGGTGGGCGGAGGGCATGAAGAGCTCTTCTCGCTTCCCGTCCGCAGACTCACCAGATTCTGCCTGGCACCCTGGGTACCGGTCCGGTCCATTCTCCCGTTAGGACTCAGAGAAGGCTTCCCACCTCCTACAGTGCCTTCCACGCTGCTTTAGCTGGGGAGGGGCAGGCAAGCACATGATGACAGGGCTTCCCTATTGTGTACTTTCCTCCCAGTTTTCAAAGACCTTTCTAGGCCTGATCCATCAGTGACTGGTCTTGGGAGACCCCCAAGTCTTCCGCATTCAGCCCCCTCTGTGCCAGTTTGTCCGGGATAATTCCTGCACTCGCACGCCCCTCCCTCACTCTGCCTCAGGCATATGGGTGCCAGGTTGCACGCTTCTGCCTCTTGGCGGGTCGCTTTCCACCAGCGCTTCCCTGCCGAGGCTGCCTGGCTTCTCACTGGGAGCTCTGGCTTCTGTCTGCCCTGGGGTCAGAGCCTGGACATGTAGCCATCAGCACAACATCTCCAAGATGACAGCTCTGCTTCTGGTGTGCGGAGGGTACCAGCCCTAGCAATTATTAGCTGATAAATATTTGGCTTGTGTCTCCTTCTAAAATAATCCTCACACACGGTGATGGCTGTCAGCCCTGGCTCTGGGAGCTAATTCCGGCCTCCTTGTCTACATCTGGTACCAAGGCTCTCTCGTGACTGGTGGTCTCTCCGGGAGGAAGCCAAATTTGTGTTAATAAGCTGGTGGGAGGAGCAGAAGGGGGCAAACGTGACCCGAGCAAAGCACTGCTGGGGCTCAAGCTATCTAGGTACTGTTAGGACTTTTGAGGTCAAGGTCGATCTTGCCGTCCAGCCTTTGGACAATTCATGATCATTCCCACAAAAGGAATCAGGCAAACCAGAATCCTAGCTCAGTGCTTCTCAAAGTCGGTCCAAGAAAACTTCTCTGGAAACTATTTGCAGGACCTGCAGCCATAGCCAAACAGTCCCTCTATAACGCACATTTACTGAGGACTAAAGAAAGTTATGTAGCAAAACCTTTGCAGGACAACTAAAGCCGAAAGGATATCTACCATAAGAAACAAGAAGAAAAGAGCCATAGGAGTTTTTGAGTAAGTCTTCCAGACACCTCTCGCTGCACACATCCTGGGTTTAAAATTTTCCCACTCTGATTTCAGGGAGAAACAAACAAAAATGTTGCTAGTTTAAACCCAAAAGTGGATTGATTGGAAATTATTATAATATAATTAAAAGAAGACTAGAACAATCAGTTCAGGACACTTGCAAAATGACTTCACATCTTTCTGTCTAAATTGTTACTGTTAAAGGGACTCAGTTCCAACTCTTCTCAGTTTTTATTTCTCTCTCCCCAGTTTCGACCCCTTGGAAGAGAGAATTGTACTGAGTTGGATGACATCCCCTCACCCATCAGCCAGGGCTTGGGGTCTATAATACCTTCTGGAGAAGGGAGGTCACCGTGGGACCAGAAGCTTCCCTGAGAAGTAGCCAGGAGGAGGTCCTCCCCCTGAGACAAGCAGGCTTCTCCACCGGGCCACTGGAGCGTCACAAACATTCTGAGGCAGGCAATTGTGCGGGAAGTGTTTTCAGACTGGAGCTACATCCAAGGAAGTTTTTTTCTGCTGTGGAGATCTGTCTGGAACAGAGAGGAACAGAAGTAGCTGGGATTCTGAAAATATTTATTGAGCACATGCTATGACCCGGGCTGTCTTCTGGATATTTGAAATGCATTAATGGAAAAAAATAATAGTGAGCCCAGCCCTGGTGGGCTTATTTTCAGGGCAGTGGAATTCTGCTCACTAAAGGACTTGAGAGCTTCCTAGTGGGGACTCGAGGAAGGACCTCAGTGAGTAACAACAGAGATCCCCCTTTGCCTCACCCCATGTAACCAACCATCACCCAGTCCTATCAACTTGACCTGCCCTAGAATCCACCTGCCACTGAGTCTCCTCCACCAGTACCCGTCTAAGCCGCCATCATTCTCAGCCCAGCTGCTCCACAGTCCTAACCAGTCTTTGCAAGTCCCCTCTGTCTTCTCTTCTACGTCTACGCGGTGCCCTGCTTTAACTCTTCAGTGATTTCCCATTGGTCTGAGGATAAAAGCTGAATGCCTGAACCGCCTAGATGGCCCTTTTCAGCTCAGCCGCTGCTTACCCCGCCAACCTCATCTACGCCACTGTCCCCAGCTCCCTGGGCTGTGCTTATGTTGCCTCAGGACCTTTGCACAAGCTCCTTCTGCTTTCCAGGATCCTTCTCCCTCTCTTCCTATATTAAACACTATTCAAGTCTTCACTGAGTTAATTGCATCTCAGGTAAAGGAGGAAATATGCCCCGATGCTGTCCATCTCCACCCACCTCCCTCAGGCACCTGCTTCCACAGAACAGGAGTGGTGCGTAATTATCCATCTACTAGTGGGCTCATTGGGTTCACACACCAGTCTCTCCTCCTAGGCTGTGGGCTCCCTGAATGTGAGGACCTTGGCTGTTTTTTCTCACCACTGACTATCCAGTGCCCTGCATGGGGCTTGAGCACAATATGCAGGAAAAATAATGGATGAACTGATGAACGGAGAGGAGGAGAGACTCTACCATTATCCGTTTCAAAATTGCTACTCTTCTTTTCCAAAAAGATCAGAGAAATCTGGAGGTCTGCATTTTTGGCATGTTCCCCAATATCGCCGGGTACTTTCTAACAACCCGGAGGAAATGGGGGCAGTTTAGAAGACATAATCCTCGACCCCTAGTGGGGAACCAGCAAATACTTGATGAAAGGAATTTTCTACCGAGTTGCCTTCGAATATCCAGGACAGGCGACTGCTGAGGCTGAGGGCCCACTGAGGGATAGACGTGTCACGTGTCAGGGTCTCCAAAGGACAGGGGATTCTGGAATGAAAAATGGGAGGGGGTGCGAGGGGAGAGGCCCAACACTAGACAAACGCCCGGCAGCTTTCAAATGAGAGGGCTCTGACCTCTCTGTGAATTCACCAGATTCACTGGCTGGTGAATCCGTGCGGGGGAGAAATCTTAATGAGAAGAAATGCATTTGGAGCTGCGCCGGCAACACTGCCCGCACTGGAGTTCTGCTTCCCAGGAGGGTGATGGGAGAAAGGGGGTCAAGGCAGCGGGGTTGGGGGGATGGCAGAGTCCCGGGCTCCGTGGCCTCAGGCTCCTGGTCTATAAGGTGGGGACCAAAAAATCAGGGATTCTTATGAGGATGAAACAGATGATGTGAAATCTGCTCACAGCTCTTCAGATAACAATGAGCTTAGGTTTTCGAGGTTTCAAATCATCTTTAAATTCAGTGTCCACTCTGCTGGAAGAATTTTCCCACCACTCTGGGGAGGCCCACAGTAATCTCACACCAGGGCGCCCCCCATCTGCAGAGCAGAGGGACCTGGCCTTTCCAGGCACCTGCCTCCGGTCGCCCTGGGCTGTGTCTTCGCTTCCATTTAGCATTTTGATTTGTGCAGCTTTGCTGAGAATCTCTACTGCAGCATGTTGACTTATCACTCATCCCAGTAAGTTCCCCTTCTCTCTCCTCCTGACAGCCTTGCCTAATGTGCTTGTTCATTCAATTTAAATGAATTGAACATGGGCCTATGACAGCCGATAAGTGAGTCACACAAGAGCAAACAGAAGAGAGAGCTCTGCAAATAGTCAAATGTCAAGTAAGAATGGAAAACTGTCCCCACAGCTTCAACGAACCTTGGATGTCTAATATTTATGGCCAATTGATGTCATTAGAAAGTAAATAAGCCCTCTTATGCTGCATTACATAAGATTAACTGCAAGCAATGGAGTTTAAATAGCAGAGATAAGTGCAGATGGAAATAAACCTGTTTAAAGCTAGAAATATTTGATGGGCCTCCTTGCTGCTTTTAAGATAATTGATCTGTATATCTGTATTGAATCTCACCATAAAAGCTTTGAAGAGACGTGTGGCAAAGCCTGTTCAGACCCAAATCACATTTCTCTGGGGCCACCCAGCCAGGGTTAGAACCTCTCCAAAGAGGAAGACCAGGCCTGGGGAATTGCAAAAAGCTGGAAGAAACAGGAATCTTCCAGCTGCAGGCCTTCTGTCCTAATTTCCAGGCTAAGAGTTAGAACTAAATGGCCAGGATCGCGGGGTCCTGACCTGTCATGGGCAAGATAACCAGGGGAAGTCTGATGGTTTAGCATCCGAGGGTGGGATGGGCAGGTGTGAGAAGAGGGGCAAAGTCCCTCTTGTTAGGGCTTCTCGAGTCTCAAATTTATTCCTGGTAAGGAGCCAGTTTTTCCCTTTTCTTTTTAAACTTCCACTCCTTGGCTAATTCTGTGACTCCTGTTTATGTCCAGCATGAGGCTCCCATCACCACTAAGGCATCGCACAATTCTGAGAACACCGATAGGTCTACACTACATGCAACAAGTCACACCCACTGGTCACGTGCCTCACGTCTCCTCGAAGTCCAATTACTGTAATGTTTCTTAAACTTGAGCTTTCAGTTTTGTACCTGTTGAGGCCAGATAACAAAATGGTTTATGGACCTTATCCATTCCTACACCACCCTTCGAGCTGTTCTGCCGTAGAAGACTGTTCTGTGTGCTCTCCACGGGGTGGGAGAGAACTACGAGCCATTCATGGAAATAAAGGAGAACTATTTTATCCCAGTAGGACAAAGGATTGCCCAACAGTTGCGGCAGATTCAAATCTCAAAGCAGAAGCTTAGATGTGCAAGACATGTATTTTTAAAAACTTTTCTGTAACAAAACCGTTCTACTATGATGCCCCATAGCTGGCAAAATTTCATCTCAGTCCATCTGAAGCCTTGCATACCAACCTTCCCTTGGGCAGTGTATAAACTGTGGCAAGTTTACAGAGAGCAGAGGCCAGAGTGGGGCTGGAGGGGCCTTTTCCTGGACCATCTGCCCATGTTGGCATCTGTTGAGATGTCCGCATTCCCCTATGGCCTTCAGTCTTAAGTCTGAGGGGATCTCTCCAATATCTTCCTTGTCTCCACCATGTTTCCTGGTTCCCTGCGCCGTGTCCTGACACTGTGGCTGGGTGGAGAACACCCGGCTGCTCTCTGGACTGGGAAATGTTGTGAGGCTGTCTGCCTACCCCCACCTCCTCCACATTCCTCCCCCTGCACCAGTGGGAGTTGGCGAGATCTTAGGGAAGCTTGCTGGACCCTTGGGCCCCATCCTGGGGATGGAGTGAGTTGGGGTGAGAGTGGGGACACACGACTCTCTGCTCCCTCTCTATTCTAGAAGGCTTCTGTCCTTCCTCAAGACTGGCCCAGGTGGGAGTCCCTGCTCCGGACTGTCCCAGCATCTCCATTTTCTTTTGGACTCAGTTTTCTCTGTTTGAGAACATATATTTATTTACTTTTGGTGGGATGACTTGGCTTGGACTAATCTCACATTCTTTTAAGTCTTTGTGTCATGGCTTAGACATAGCTTTCGAAACTTTAAAGTTGTCATTTGACTCTACTGTTCTGCCATCCCTTCCCTGAGGCGGAGGGTATACCAAAGTCTTAGCTCTTGTCTACGTGGGGGAAAGGGTCCCCTGAGGGGGACAGGAATTCCTGGAAATGTACATTACATCGGTTAAGACATCCAAAAGTCATTACACACCGTAGTCAAAAACGTTAAGAGCAGAGAGACCGGGCGGCCTTGTTGAAGCAACAAACTCGGAAGACTTTTGAGCAGAAGCTGGACAATCCTTGTTGTAAGGAGATTCAGGTACCAGGAGATAAATTAGAGGTCCTATAATTCCATGACCTTGAGCTGGGTGAAGCAGAGACCATCTGGGGGAGTCCAAGGGAAGAACCACACGAGATTTCACCTCTTGTACTTGGGCTCGTGAGAAACCAGTGCCGGCAAAATGATCGCTGAGAGCCAGGGCTGGTGTCTGACCTCCTCCGGGGGCCATTTCCCCTCTGCATCCAACTTCCCCAAGTTTTGTTCCCCTTCAAATTAGGGATTCCCAGCACAGGGGCATTTAGGGGTGTCAGTCTAACTGTCTCCTGGCACCTGGGCTGTAACTGTCATTTGGTCAGTGTTCGCTGGGGATGAGGATGGTGTCCGTGTTACCTTTTGTCAGAATGCCCGTGATGAGGATTGCTCCTGATGGTTTCATCTGTATTCCTCATGTATCACTTAGATCCATAGCAGAGCCAGGCAGCATCTGCTTTGTATGTGTTCTGTAAAGAGTGGATTTTACGCCACGTCTCCCAGCACGTGGCGCAGTTACTGCTCACAGTAACCATATAGGACGGGGCTACACATATGAGATGGGATTTGAAGTAATGGAAATAATTTCTTTTGTGACTTGTAAGAAGTTCCCTGGCTTGAACTGGTGCCGTGTATTTATTAAGACAGACACTGTTTTCTCTATTGGTTACAAACCTACTTCCCTGTTTCGGTTTAGTTATTGGCTGGTTATAGTTGAAGATTAAATTAGATTTTTCTCCTTTCCTTTTCATCTTCTCTCTGCCCTGATGCAAAGAGGGAGGGGTAACTGTGTTCCTTGGATATTCTGTCTGCAGAGCGTACTGGCAAGCAGATAGGTTCTTCTGCAAAGCATTAACTAGGAAGCTTATTAAAAATACAGATTTCCAGAATCTATACCTGGAAATGCTGACTCGCTAGCCCTTGCTGTGGGCCCTGGTATGTGACCCGTTGGAACATCCCCTAGATGATTGCGTTAGGCAGCTGAGGCAGCAGACCACTGCTCTCTGGGACTCAGAGGATTCTCATGAAAAACCTTTATCCAGCAATCTTTTCCTGAATCCAGAAGTGGCATTTTCAGGATGGAAGATGCTGGCATATTTAGAGAAATGTGAAATTTGTCCACTCTAGTCCCCTAAATCAGATCCAGGTGATGTTAACCTGACCACTGGGCCACCGTTACTCCCTGAGGACCTGGAGGTCAGCCTGTTACCCAGAGGGAAGCCCATTTACCCAAACTGGGAGTCCTTGTGTAGACTTGGAGGGAGATGGGAAAAGGTGAAATGAGGCCAGGCTCTCGGGAGAACGGGAGGTGTGGTTTGGGGTTTTAAATCCAGAGATACCCAGCACTCTTCCGACGAATTCTTCCTGCGGATCGTGCAGTCTGACTACTCTAGTGATCTAGTGACAATTTCAAGCTATTTAGATTTTAAGTACATAAGAAATACGCTGGGATATTTCTCTTTTGAATCTTCCTCCCAGGCAATTAAAATGCTTTGAAATGCTCTGGAAAAGCCCATGCATGTTCAGATGTCCTAGGCGTCCCCACATGTTCTCTGGTTGGAAAAGAGTTGCCTCCAGGCTGCTGAGGTCCCTCCCCGTGTTCGACAGGCTCAAGGTTTCAGTCCCTTGCTGTGTCAGGATACCCATCCATCAGAGGAAGTCTTTCCTTATCATTCCACAGACACGTTGGCACGATCGTGGTGTGGTCGGGTGCGTATTACTGGCCTGGGGAGGCACAGCCCTGTGCAGAGAGAAGGAGCAATGGGGCTTTGTCTGTGAATGCAGGGTGTGCATGTGAGTGCACGTTGGAGAGGCTGGGGCTTCGTGACACAGGCGGCACCCACAGACAAGGTTGAGGCCCCACCTTGTCCCCTGCGCTATTCTTGGCATGCCCTCTGGGCACCATCTGTGGACCAAGAGCATGCCAAGGCAGGGTGGCTACCACTATTTCCATCACGGAAACATTTCTTTGATCTTCCAATGTGGCTTTCAAGATGATTAATCTCAGCGTGGCTGCGTGTGTAGGCTCTCCGCGAAGGCAGGTGCCTGTGTCGGTGCGCGGCTGTGTCAGGACTGCTAATGTAAGCGTCTGTTTTACAGCCCAAGTGACAGCTGTATTGTTCTGGCAGGGTTACAGCTCTGACATGTGGAATCAATCTTTTTAACCTGTCAATTAATCAGCGGGCAGCTGTCAGCCCAGCTGAAAGGCCTGAAGGACAGTGCCCTTTCAATGGATTATACTGGGGGCATGGCGAAGTAAAATTGAACACTTCAAGCTTCAAGGAACTCTTGTTGCATTCAGAGCCAGGCTTCACTCTCACTTAAAGGAAACAGGCTATGGCTCCCGCGTGGCCCCTCCCGAGGAGGCTCTATTGAGGTTTATGGGTAAAGAGTGGGGAGCACGTTAGGGTGTAGTTACCTTACCAGGTTCAGGGGATTCTTAAAGAAGAACCACCAGATTCTTCCGGGCGGGCATCACCTGTACCTGTCTGCCGGGGCAGATTCGTTTCTAATGTCCAGAGCGAGCAGTGGAGAGTGGGCACCTGGTCTTAAGGAGGGCTTACCGAGTACCCATAGGAGGATGCTTGTTTGTTAAGCCAAAGTTGACTAAGTCCCTCTGATGTAGGGGACATTGCCCTGAGGGCTCAGGGCAAATACAGGGCAGGAGAAAACCAGCTTCCCTTCCCTCATCACCGTATATACGAACTGGGGAATGCAGGCAGAGAGCTGCCCCAAAGGATGATCATTGCATCCTCTATGGACAATGAATTATTATTTGGTAAATACTTGAATAAACATAAGTTAGCATATGCTAATAGACGACAAGGCATCACTAAGATAAAATTCTAAGCAGTTTAGAAGAGGAAAATGAGCTGCTGGTGAAGATTTCTCAAAGAAGGCATGATAAACCACTTTTCGGTCCTACGCTGGTTTTTTTTTCCCCCTGCTGTTTTTGCTTGCCCTTCCATAAATAACTAACTTTCTCTATTCCTCCATTCCTTTCTTCCTTCTCCAAATATTTATTTAGCACCTAGTTTTTGCAAAGCCCGGTGCAAGGTGCTGTGGGGAATATAAAAAAGGATGCAGACAAAGTTGGCCTTCACCGAGTAGCATCAAAGCTCTGGTTACTCTCAATCCTGGGGAGAGGACGGCTGCTCTCCCTGCCCACCCCAGTGAGTTTAGGCATCAGCAAGGCTGTGAGTTAGTCAGTTTCTTGTTGGTCTGGGTCCAGTGATCTGGCCATGTGTATTTTTTTCCCTCGTGGATCCTGGAGTGAGAACTGGCTTCCTTTTGCCTCTGTGACAGGAGAGCCCTTGGGTTTATAAGACCATCAGCTGGACCCTGTTATCATGTCCTTTATCAAATTGTGCGTATTATTTCTGTCCAACTCGATGCACTTTTGAGCCAGACAAGTCTGGGTTGAATCCGAGCTCTGTACTTACTAATTGTGTTAACTTGGGCCAATTTCTTTGTCTCTCTGAACCTTAGATTTTTTATCTAGAAAATGTGGATAAGGGATGTTCAGCTTTAAAGTGCCGTTGGGGGAATTGCCTGAGAAGATAAATGCAAAATACCCAGTAGACTGTTGACATAAAAGACACGCAGTGAACGATGGATTCTATTTTTATACGTACTATTTGAAGGGAGAAAAAAGGCCGACTTGGCCAGTGTCTTCTGACTGCCTCTCTTGGTGACTGCTTCATCGCAGGTGCTCAGAAGTGCTTTAAAATTGTACAACTGAGTGGCCAGCGGCTCTGAGTCTTTACTGGGGATTGACACGACCTCACTCAATCAAGCAGGGCCTGTCCTGGCTGTAGGTCAGGCTGCTGTGGGTCCACCTGAATCTTCTACGGGGGCCATCGCAGATTACTCGGGCTGGGGATCCGAGCAGCACAAAGCAGGCCAGCTGGGGAGGATTTGAGGAGTGAGTTTAGGTCCTGATAAACACCAGGCCAGAGCACGAGCAGCTGTCTTTCATTCCTCTGCCACGTGGTGTTCAGCGTCTGCTCCAGGTAAACACACCCACGCCTGTTGAGACTGGCATCTGAAAGTTGTATTTTTGGTAGGACGCGTGTCTGCACAGTCCAGGGGAGGGAGTAGCTGGGAAAACCTTGTACCTAATGGGAAAGCTTGTCTGCCATCCTGACTTGCAACATGGGGGCTGCTTCCAGAAGACCGTGTCATGAAATCGCCTTGACATAAGAGTCGCTCAAGAGCGTGATGGAATTTTTCACCAGAAGGGCAAGCCGTCCATGGTGGTTCTGTTTTCTCCTCTTGCAGAGTGAGGTGGAAGAAAGAACTCCCTCCCGTTCAGAATGTTTGATTCGTGTCCCTGGATATATTGTTGGATCCAACCCCTTGGGGCCAGGTTTTTGCCCTTCTCACTTGTACCGCAGGATATATTTAGTCCATGTGAGATGTGTGATAACTCTGTAGAAGCATCTTCACCAGAATCCCTTTGTTGTGGCCCATATTCATGTGACTGGATGATGGATGTTCTCAGAAACACGGTTACAGTAGGGTATGTGAGCAGAGGACTTGGGTTGAAGTCCTGACTCTGCCATTTATTAGCTCATGCTCTGGAGCAGTCGCTCAGGCTCTCTGAGTCTCAACTGACTCATTTGTAAACTCGGAATTATTTCACAGGGTTGATATGAGGGTAAAATGAGAGAATACATAAAAACGCTTTGCAAATCTCGAACTGCTAAAATCATTAGAAAAACAAATAGCACTTGAGTGTGCTGTCCAGCTCCTTGCCATGAACTTGGACAGGGAAAAGAAGGCATACCAAAGGATCGGATATTTGGACCAAGGTTGTGGAAAGCCATTTGCTGAATGATGAGGGATTTTTTTTTTTTTTGAAATTTAAAATAAATAGGAAAAAGTTGAAGAAGCATCTGGAGGTAATGAGGAGATGAGAGATGAGGCCTGGAAGAGAGAAAGAGAGAGATCTGCTGGGGTGTTAACTGGGGCAGCATGTGGGATGATTCCCTTAAGAGATGGGTATGTTGTCTCTGCTTTCCTAACTTTAGTGTTATATACCTTCACACTATTTTAACTTTTAGCCTGAACTCTGTTCTTAAAATCTGAATTAGACCACATGAAAGAATTGCTGCTTCCACAATCCATTCCACAAATAGTGAGGATGTTGCAAATAATCTTGAGTTCTGATCAAATACTAGATATTGGGTTAGGCACTGGATTTTACAAAAATAAATACAATAGAATAAAATTGTGGCCTCATGCCACCGAGTCCAAACTTGTACTCTTCGCTGAACAACAGAGCAATAAATCAAGAGGCTAGTTGTTGGGGCAAGGAATAGCAACTTTATCTGGAAAGCCAGCAAACTGAGAAGATGGTGGATTCGTGTCCCAAAGAACCATCTTGCCTGAGTTAGCATTCAGGCTTCTTTTATACTAAAAGGGGAGGGAGTAAAGTCAAACACTTTCTGTTTCTGCTCAGCCTCCGGAGGAGATGTGTTCATTTCTTCCTCCTTGCAGTCATTTACAGGCGGGCCTTGAGAAGATGTTTCCTATGAGCTAAACAAAGGTATTTTAGCTTAGTTCTCATTACCTGGGAGGCAGGGTTCCCAGATATGGGCCATTAGCTATAATTTAAGCTTAGAGGCAACATCCCTTTAGTTGTAGCAAAAACAATTGAATACAAAGGTTAAAGTAAAAGACACAGACCCAACATGGAGTCAGATATGTTCTTCCATATGACACTCAGAAGCCTCATAGTCCAGTGGGCGAGACAGCCATGTACACGCATTATTTCAATGTAGTATGATGTGCATGCAGTGACAGATGTTTGCAGAAAATGCACTGCAGGCGTGCAGTGCGTTTGACCTGGGAGTAGAGAGGACGGCGTGGCTAAGCAGGGTTTTGAAGAAAAGACAGGAAATTCATCAGGTGAGCAATTACTTTCCAGGAAAATGGCTGGAAATATCTGAAGGAAATATGATTTGATAAATTTGGACACTTTAAAGACCTTCCTATAAAAAAGAAACAGGAAGAATTATGATCCACTTAGATATACTGCAGGTCATAGTTACGGTTTCCAAACCGAAAGTTTTCCATCCTCTTGCGTGAGCCTTTTAGTGGTGGGCGGTGGGTGGTTCTTTGTGCTTGTGACTCTACTGAAGCCGTCCAGGAAGGCTGAGCATTGAACAAAAAGAGACAGTGGAAGGGGAGAAGGAAAACTAGAATGGAATGAGCATAAGTGGATTGAGGTGAATACATCCCCCACTTTTAAAAGCCCACGCCCAGAACAGCTCCCTCCAGATGCACCTCTGTCTGGCCAGGAGGCATTTTGATTTCAATTAAGTCTTCCCGGTCAAAAGGAATAAAGCAAAACCATGACCAAAAAACCCCCCTGAACACCCAAACGAAGTGTATTTTCCGGGAATCAATGTCTTTCTAGCCTGGGGCAGGTCGTTTCACACCAAATGAGACTGTTTCCCACTACACATGAAGAAAAGGATCGGAAGTTTGTGATGAAGGATGGTGTGTCTGCACCCAGTAACAAGTCCACAGGCTCCCGTGACTGGGCCAATTGTAGGAAAACTGAGCAGTAGTTCCCACCCAATATTCCCCATCCCCTGCTTTTTAAAAATGAAGTCAAATAACACTGGGCCAGTAGGCTCCCCGGACTAAGACGATCATGGAAAGTTAAATGGACCAAGGTCTTTGGCTTTTTCCTTCCTTCCTTCCTTCCTTCCCTCCCTCCTTTTCTCTTTCTTTTTTTTAAACCACTCATATAGCAAGGATTATGAAAACAAATCTGGTGGTGAAAGAGATTAATGAGAATGGCTGCAGTAGGGCCCCATACTTTAAAAGCTTTCACTTTTGTAAATATTGTTTTATACCACAATCACCTGGGTGCTCCGTCTTTACTGATTTGACAAATAGGCTCCTCTCCCTTTACCTTCCTTCTTTTTAACTCTTTCCCTTCAGACTTATTGTTTCCGTTTGTTTTTATTTCACCTTTCTTCTATATTATATTATATTATATTATATTATATTATATTATATTATATTATTCTACTTTATATAACCTCAAGTTCATAGGTTGAATTAATTTTGTCTCTTCTTGGGCTATGCAACACTCTGACTTTCATTATGTGTATTTTTGTTGAAATATAATGTATATACAGAAAATTGCACACATTTTAAGGGGATATCTTAATGAATTTTCACAAAATTAATGAAGTTGACCTGTACCCAGATAAAAAAAAAAGAACATGAGCTGAACCCAGAAGACCCCCTCATGCCCTTTCCAGTCACAGCCCTTTGCCTGCCAAGGGGAATCTGTCTTCTGCATTTCAACACCACAGATTAGTTCTGCCTGTTTTTGAATTGTACATAAATGGAATTTTACAGTACGTTATCTTTTCATTTGACTTCTTTCACTGAGCGTTATGTTTGTGAGGTTAATCCATGCCATTCCTTTATTCTCATTGCAATATAGTTTTCAATTGTGTGGCTAGACCAGAATGCATTTATTTATTTTTGGTAGGTATTTGGGTTGTTTCTAGGTATTTAGGGGGATTACAAGTAGTGCCACTCTGCTCTGAACATCCTTACAGATTCTCGTGATGAACTTAGACATGCGTATCTGTTGGGCACATACATAGGAGCGGAATTGTTGGGTTCTTGGCCCTGTCAGTCTGTACATGTTAACTTTTCTGGTTGTTCTTTGTGGGAGTGCCTCTTGCTATTCCGTTCCACCCAGAAGGAGTCAACGCTTCGTTTTCCAAGTCTATCCATATGACTGTAGGTACCTGCAGTTGATACTCCTAAGTGGTGCACAGTGTTCCCCAGGGTGTATGTATTCATTCCGTTTATCTATTTCCCTATGATATAGATCTAAGCTCTCTCCAATTCCTTGCTCCTTCAGTCAACTATGAGATTTAAATGCTTAAAAATTGCTGGATATTAGAGCATACACTCTTCCTTTGACTAAGTACTATTCTCCATAATGGAAACACCAGTGTACCTGCCCACCAAAAATGCACGAGGCTTCATGTGTCTCCACATCTTTCCAAAATGTATTATCTGATTTTTTTAGATTTTTGGATATTTGGATGGTCAAGAAGTAGTCTCTTACTGATATTAAATTAACAGTTATTTAATTGCTAATAAAGATAAATATTTCTTGATGTATGTTAGCCATTCAGATTTCCCTTTCTGTGAATTGCTTACTTTATCCTTTTTCCATTTTCTTGGGTTCATTTGTGAAAATTCTAGACAATAATCCATTTGTGGGTTTTAAACATTGAAAACAAGTTTATTCTGTTTCCTACCCATTTGTTATTTTGTCTATACTCTTGTTCATGGTCTAGAAATACTACATTTGAATCCACAAAGTATTTTTATAGTAAGATTTGTGTGTTTGAGGGCTTATTTAAGAAGTTCTTCACCTCCATCACAAAATTACTCTCTAACATTTAAAAACCGTATTTGTAGTTTCATCATTCATCTTTGAGTGTTTAATGCATTCAGAGATTCATTGCATAAAACCAAAGTCAGAAATTTAGCAGTTTTTCCCCCCTCATATAGTGACGCAATTTCCAAATAACATCTATTCTATTTAAAAATCCACCGGTTTCCCACAGCTTTTTGGTGATATTCTATCAAATATTATGTCTCTGTATGTACATAGACCTATTTTTGAGCTCCTTATAGTGTTCCAGAATTCTATTTGCCTGTTCCTTCTACTCTGTCACGTCTTATAATTATTCTTTCTGTCATCAAAGTGGACTTAGCTACCTACAAACCTTTACTGTTCTGAAGAGCATAAAATAAGTTTCTCCATTTTCTTAAAACTGCTCTATAAAATACCTGAAATCACCTTGAATTTTACATTACTTTGGTTAAGTTGGCATCTTTATAATATTATATCACTTAATCCATGAAAAATGGCACACTTCTCCATTTTTCTTATTTTTTTTCCCCCAATAATCCTTTATCTCCTTTAATAGAATTTTAAGTTCTTCTCTATAAGATCTTGTATGGTCTTTGTTGGGGTAAATCCTAGACCTCTTGCTATTTCCATTGCTGTCATAATTCTCTTTCTGTTTGAAATTTAACAATCCTGTGGCCAGCCTAAGAATCTGATAGGGCTGAAAGAACCCGTTTTATCTGCGGAGAACGTACCTCATGAGTTGCTAACCAAAGATCAAATCAGGTGAGAAGGAATTTCTGGAGCAAGAGGAAGTCTGCCCTGCAACTTTGAATTAGTCTGAAAAACAACATTAATTCAAATGCAAGCTTTCAGAATTCCTTATCTGCCCAATAAAAAAATATTCAGAGAAAAAAGTGGAATTCACACCCCTGGATAACAAGTTATGTTGGTCTCAATTTTTCTTTTTAACCTTTCCTCACATTCACATACTTTGATAAGCTGTTATAACTTGTTGAGAGTTACGATGACTCTGGGAAGATTTTCCTTTTGTCACCATTCTGTTCTGTGGCTGGAGACAAGCAGAGTGTGGGAATCACTGCAGTTGTCTCTTTCCCACCCTGCTGGATTTCTCCAGCTTTTGAAAAACCAACTCCTCCTCCAGCCCCACCCCATTTACTCATCCCCTGGGCTTCTCTCCCTTGGGTGTCTTTATGTCTTTTCCCGGGACACATCCGCCTTGGAACTGAAACTCTTGGTTATCGGCTCACAACATCTCTCACCTGTTTTCAGAATCCCAGCCTGGGACCCTTGAACATCCATGCCGGCCATGGTCAGCTTGGGTCACTCTGTGATTCGGATGCCTCCCTTGCTGGGTGCTGCCTTGCTGCCATCCTTCCACTGACCCCACGAGGCCCAGTCACCTCCACCAGCCTCTGTTTTCCTTGCTGCTTTCTTGTTAATGGCCACCCATCCATTCATTTCACTTAAATTACTGAGCGCCTGTTAGGTGTCAAGTTTTCACTTACTGCACACTCAGTGGGCTCAGCTCCTACCCACCTTCACTTACTGGTTTCATGAGAGAAGAGAAATCTCAGGAAGCTGCTGGGTGCAGAGCTCCCCAGCCCTCTGGTCAATGTACGCCGAGTCTGAGTGTGTCCTGGGTTTGTGGGCTTTTATTCCAGCAGGGACAGCATGGTGTGGGCGGGGATGTGTGTGGTGGGCGGGGAGGTGCTCAGGGAAAGGAACAGAATACCATCCACCAGTGACTTAGAGTCACTGCTTAGAGTCTACCTGGGCCCGGAGTCCTGGGGAGAGAGTGTGGCCCCTCCCCTGCCTTGGTAGACTTTGGGTCCAAACATGGGATTCTAGCCTGTTCTGTCCTTCCCTCCCCCGTGTGGGGAGTCAGGAGGTTCTGTGGATGCATTTGTACCCTCTTTGCTGCAAGTGGTCCCTGTTCACCCCGGGAAGGCGGGGGGTGGGGGAGTCGGGCAGGGAGAGCGTGCCATCCCAGGCCCTGGTACCTTCTAGCATTCTCACAGCTCTGAGGCGGCTCCCATGCTCTCCCTTAGACAGGGACTCGGGCTGCAAACACATCGCAGCTACTTGGGGTGGTGGGCCTGGGACTGGTGAAGCTGGAGCCCTGCTACTTCAGAGAGAGAGAGAGAAAGGATGGACAGGGGCCATCAGTATAAACCAGCCGGGCTCCGAGTGTGCCCCTTGTGACCTGTGGCTCTGAACCCTGGGAATGGTAGGGGCTGCTCTGGAAAGAACTTCAGTGCCTCACGTGGCCCGAGTATCTACTAACCAAAGAACAAGGGTGAGGATTCAGTTCAGAGCAAGTCAGTCTTCCTTGATGAGAGAGGTAGGTAGTGGCCAGCGTTTCTTCTGCCGTAAAAGCAAAACTGTGTGTCATTGTGAGTTACTGAACTTCTCCTCGCCTCAGTGTTCGCCTCTGTGGTTTGGAAAGAACTGATCACGTTTGCCCCGTGTCGTTACGCTGAGGATACAATTATTCAATGACGACCGTAACTACGGACAGAGGTGCCATCATCATTTGTCAGTCGTTTAAAATACCAGGTCTGCACTTTACAGCGTCGTGGTGAAGTATCTTTAACACTGAGGTTCAGAGAGGCTGTACTGCAGCCAATAAGTGGTTCAGGGAGGATGTGGGTTTCTGTTCAAAGTCTCAGCTTTTTAACTTCGCTGCGCATCTGGTCCGAGTGGTTCCGGGAACTTCTGGTGGAAGCTGAACTCGCATCTCAGCGTCTGGGCATCCCTCACACTCTGGGGTCCCTCCTGGTCCCCTGTGCCCGAGGCCACATCTCTGAACGTCGCCGTCAGCCCAGCGGCGGGGAAGGGGAAGCGGAGACCCAGGCTGCGGGTTCTTCTTTCTCATCTGGCAGTGTCCCCGTCCCCGCCACCTGTCCTCTGCGCAGGAAGGGGAGCATCAGGGGAAGTGAGGGGCGGGCTTTCAGAGAGGCAGGGGCTCTGGGAAGGGACTCCTGTTACAGCAGCAGCAGAAAAGCCGCCCCTACGCTCTGAGTACAAGGAGGGTGAGGTTTGGGGTGAAGGAGATGGATACCAGCTTGAGACACCTAACCTTGAAAAGAGTGGTTCCCTCGTCCCCGCAGGTAATGTGCTGTGATTCTAGGTGAACGGCCGCTAATTTGATTCATGGGGAAGATCTGACCCTACTCCACCCAGCCTTCTCTGGCCCGAATCGCTCTCATTTATGGAGAGTAGAGGGAGCCTTGTACATTTTCCCCCCCATCTGTTTAGGAACTCAGATTTCGCCTTGCCACTTGGTCCCCCGTGATCAAGGTCCCAGTGGCAGAGACTCCCGCCCCCCCACCAAGCTGCCTAATCTATCAGCCTGCTTGGTGCTGGCGGGGGACCAGGGGCAGGGGGTGCTTTATTTGATTGTCGTATCATTTATGTGGCTGTGACTTCCAGTGCTATTATCTTTGTTTAGCACAAACGGAGAGCAGTTAGAGCTCCTGGTAATCTATCTCGGAATCAAAAAGCTATGGAGACGGAGACAGCCTCCTTTCCAAGCCTTTATCTCTTAACCACCATCATTTTCTCAGCTGGGAGCAGGCGACGACCCTGCTTCCAATATGCTGCTTGCTGATTTTAGATGATTGATCTTGCTAAAGTGCTTTTCCGTTTCTTGCCACACAGACGCGGATAGATTAAGCAATTATGGATTATTTCAACATCAGATGGCCCAAGACAATTAGTCAGAAGGGAGGCAAAGGAGTGGGTGGCCCGGCTGGCTTTGGGGGTGGGGGAGGGGGAGTTTGGGAGGGGGAAGTCGAGGATGGAAACGGGTAGATTAGCCCACTGGGATGGAAAGAGGAGGACACAGGACTCAGTTAATTTGGAGGGAAAAGAAAAAAAATACATATATTTATATAGTGGCAGTGATTAGAATTTTTTTGTGGCATGAAGGACCCTCTCTTAAGGACCCTCAAACCAGCACTTAAGAGGAGCATTTTTTTTTTAAGGGAGACGATGCTTTGTGGAGGGAAAAAAAAAAGTTGCGAGTGAGGGAGAGAGACAGAGTAGTGCCTGTAATAAAAGACAATAGATTAGATATCTCTGAATGGATCCAGGGCCCTAAATCACTCCCCAGGCCTGGCTGCCAGGGCGCAGACTTCTCGAGCTGGGCCGTCGTGTTTTATGGTGTCGGCGGCACGCTGGGGAGTGAGTTACAGCCTGGCAGCCGGTGGGTGGCTATCTGTTATCCTCCGTGTAAACAGGTATTCAAATCCGGACTCTGGAACCTTCGCCTTGGCATTTCATCATCCTGGTAATCTCCACGCCCCCGTCCCCCGCCAAGGTCGCAGTTTGGGATGCGTGACTTTCAGACTCTTCCTCTGACGCTGAAGGCAGGAGCAGCAGGGCTGACAGCCGCCCAACTCAGCCGCCGGGCTGACAGCCCCCAAAATTAACTTTGATATTTTGCGTGGAATAATTCAGTGGCAATTGGGCCAGATGATGTTCTGCAACCTATTTCCATCCCAGGGGAAGCATCACAGAGCTAGTCACCCACTTGCCAGGAGTACCTAACAGTCCAGGAAGCATGCACGTGTATGTATATTATTAATACGTAATATTATTATGTGTCTGCCATTTCTATTAATATGAGATAGGTGAACACATACATGATGTATTTGTGGAAGCAGCCATTGATTATTTGGGGGCGATTATCTGGGATCCCATCCTTGCTTTCCTCCTTCACTGCCTGTGTTTAATTCTCTCCTCTCCTGTGCAGACGGGCAGACGGGCAGGGGAGAGGTGTCAGAGAGGGAGGGGAGGTGTAAAACTCACCATTCTGCTCCTTAGCTGGTCTCCAAAAAGCCTGGGGATGACGGGAACGTGTGGGACCGACCCACCGATGACTTCTGTGTGATCCTCTTGTCTCGGGCACAGTGAGTGGTGTGTGCCAGCAGAGGCAGATCGGATGAGAGTGGAATCTCAGTTGCATCTCTTCCCGGATGTGTGGCCTCGTTGGCTCACTTCAGCTCTCGAAGCCCCAGTTTCTTTATCTGTAAAATGGGGAAAAGCATCCTCCTGGCCCCTGGCCCAGAGTAGGTGTTCAGGAGTGAAAGCTATTGCTAGTGATAGAAAACAGAACACGTGGCAAGTATCAATTCCCTCGACGACCTCCGCCCCTTGGAAAGGCTCCCCCTGCTGATGACCCTCCGGGGGGCAAGCACTCCTGGATCATCCTCGGAGATGGTGCTTCTCTTAGAAGGAGAAATGGTGGCGCTAGGGAGGAGAGTCTTCCAAATCAGTCCTCAAGTCATGACTCTGAGGTCTGGAGGGAACTTGGAGATGCAGGGCCCTGGGCAGGCCTTTTCCGGGAGGAGACCCTGAGATCCAGGATGCTCAAGTGACCTGCTCAGCGTCATAGCTGCAGACCCTCAACCTCACCAACACATCCTGCCTGCCAGCCCATTCGTGGCGCAGAGCATCTCCCCTGCTCCTCTCTATGAGCATCTTGGACACTTGACCTTGGCCACAGGACGGACAATGGGACTGTTGAATCAGAGGGTCATTTTGGAGGTGGGCTAAATGAGAGGCTTGATGCCCAGTTCTGCTTATTTGAATGCGGTGGTCCCATGAGTCTTGTGACAACCCCGCCATCACCACTGACTGCAAAGCTGTAGGTGGGAGACGTTATCACTTGCTTTGGAGTTCAGTGAGGTCGCGGGGAGAGGAAAAGGAGAGAACAAGAAATCATCTCCAGGTATCAGCACGCACGGCATCTTGCCTGACTCCACGCTGGCCTCAGATGGCGTCACCATCCTATTTGCTGAGTGACTCAACCCCAGTTGGCTTGTCTGTGACATCTTGCTGCCACCAAAGGCACATTCAGACAGGATTTACATTTGTAATCCTGAGACTCGGTCAGCACTGACATCCCCTTCCTGGTGAGGCCTAACATCTAAGGGTTGGGAATCCGACGGGCCTTGGCAGTGCGTGGAGGGCCGTTTGCCAAATGTCTGGATCTTGTTTGTTGCCTCCAGTTTCCCCAGGAAACACCCTTGTCCACTGAAATGCAGACATGACTACGTTTGTTGGGGGCCGTGTATTTTTTTCCTTTAACTAGAAACGCCCTGTGTGTGATGTTTTCTCTGAAAAGAAAAGCCTGGGGATCATCCGCAGCAGGTTATAAAATGATCCCAGGGTCTGTTCCCGGCTCTAAGCAAGTTGAGTATACATCACCTCGTTTAATTCAGCAATATCATCAATGTCAGTGCGCATCCACCGGCTGTTGGCTATTGGTCATCCGGACCTGACACAAACTCAATAAATACTCCATAACCCCTGACAGCCGCGAGCAGATTAGCTTGAAATGAGCGATTGCCCAGCCAACACCTGCTGAACCAAATCAGCCCCGTGACGGATGGGCCCGTACTGAGCTCTGACCACGAGTGAGATCAGTGGGAGAATGATTTTATACTTTAAGAAAAGAATTAGAGATGGTGGTGGCTGGAGTGATTGGAAAGCTTTCAGAGGGGGCCGTTTTTCTTCTCTTTCTTCCTCTTCCCCCGAGAGATCCCCCCACCACCTGGCCCCACCATGGCTCTCCTCCTGCACCCGAGCCCAGGACCCATGTTAAGCTCCGGGGACCCCAGGAGGAACACAGGTGGTGGGGCCAGAGGCGGCTGAGGCTGGAGCTGGGGCTGCTTTGGGTCACTTGAAGGATGTGGGATGTGCCACTCCTGAGCCACCAGGGCAGGGGCCATCCCTCTGACTCCATGGGCAGCTGGACAGCCGTCCAGGGCTGGACTGGGCAGTGGGGCGGTTGGGCGGGGACGTCCAGGTGGGGCCCAGCCGGAGCACAGATTTGGGGCTTTCTTTCATCTTGTAGCAGCCATCCGCAAGGCTTCTCATCTTCACAGGCCACCCCGCGCCCCAATTTATTGTCTCGATGACAACACATGCTGGACAACAGTGCATGACCAAGCCCCTTCTTTGAGTTCTCGCTCTTTCGTTTACCAGGTGGGAGCCTCTGATGGATAAGTCATCTGGATGCTCTTTTGAGCCTCGGGTTTCTTACATGTCAAGAGACATAGTGATCCAGTCTACCCACCCTTCTTGCTGCTGGGAAACCTACTTTTTAAGTAAGTCAAACTTTGGTACTCAGAGCATTCGTCCTGGTCTCCTGTAAATTTTTTTTTTTTTTTTAATTGGAGAACAATGACATTATGACGTCAGCCTACAGGGAGGGATGTTTTTGAAAAACAGACCTGTGAAATTCATTGTCGTGTTTACAGAAAGCCTGCTTTGAACGCGTTATTCGCTAAATCACAGGGCCCTTGCCATGTGGATCTGGGGGAGGCGCTTCCGTCTGCTGCTTTGAACGACTGTTTAGATTTTATGTTATGAACCCCGAGTTGCGTAGAGGCCCGGCTTTCTCTTGGGTTGAGAACTAGAAAATGCAAAGCTGGGGTGGTGTCCTCTTTCTGCTAGTTTGTTGAATTCCAAGATGTGCCCGTGTTTTGGTTCTAATCTTACTTGCTACCCATATTTTCTTTTTGCCGCAGGGCTCTAATTTTAAATATATTTTATTTTTCAGAATGATGTGGGGTCTTTCTAAGCTACTTTAAGTCATTAGTTGGTACCAGGTGGGGGTGGAAGTAAATCAGGACACTAACCAGGGCTCCTGGACTCTTGCCCAGGTGGAGGGACAGGTGGGTTAAGCGTAAGGATATTTCGTGGTGGCCAGAATGCAAGCACAGCTTTCTGATGTGTGAGCAGGAAGGGTAGCATTTTGCCCCCAAAGTCCAAGTCAAGCAAGAGGCAAATGTTTCTGGTGAGGCCAGGCCTGTATACTCATCCCCTCCAGGAAGCAGGTGCCTGGAGAAGCAGGCACTGAGTCTCCACACCCAGCTCACTCACACCCGAGGGCTGGCCAGGTGAACCTGCACAGGTAACGTTGAAGGGAAAGCCTTGCAGGGGCGGTTCCCGCTGCCTCCTTCCCTCACCCAGGAGATGCCGCAAGCCTGACAAAGGCTCTCGGGCTGTTTCGGCCTGATCACTTGTAAATATGCAGTAACATCACACTCAGCTTCTCCCCTGTCTAACGGGGCCCATGAAGCCTTCCCTGCCTGCTCGTGTTTGCTCTGGCTGTTCCTGGTGATTTAACCCCCTCCAAAGCCCCAAAGGCTTGTGTCACCCTTGCACTTCGGATCCTGCCCCACCAATGCCCTCATTCCTTTTCCTCCCGCAACAAAGGCAGCCTTAACTGTAGCGCTGGGCTCCCGGTGCAGACACACTGGGGCAGGAGATCTTTCCTGGAGCTCCCAAGTGGCAGTGCTTCTGATTTTGCTCCAGGGTCCATCAGTGGCTCTCAGCCCTGGCTGCACATTTGAATCACAAGGTCGGGGGAGGTTTTGAAAACCCCTAACGTCAGGACCACCCTAGATCAATTGGAACTGATTCTCAGGTGGCAGGAGCGTGGGGGCGAAGAGGGGCCCTGGGCATCTGCAGCCTTTATCGGAGGCCAGGGTGCCTAGGGGCGAGACAGTGCAAGCAGGTGCAAGTTGAGGTGCCAAGAATTTGGAGAGATGCTTATCTGGTGAGTGAAAGCTGTCAGCTGCATCCACAGCCCGGCTTTGGGTGCCCTGTGAAGAGGGAGGTGGGAGGCAGAAGCGATGGCAGAAGAGAAGACAAGGAGAGGCAGGAGCCAAGTGTCTGGCAAGATCTCTCCATGACACTTATTCCCAAGGGGCAGGGCGCACCTCCGTGCCCCAGGCAGGCGTGACAGGAGCAGGGCTTGTGCCCCACGCTGCCTGGTGCACGCAGCGATGCCTACAGCGAGGCGTGGACCAGGTTCCTGCTGGGAGGCTGTGGGGAATTTCAGAATGTTATGAGCTGCTGGAAAGGTTCCAGGGGGCGATTTTCTCTCCCCAGCCCAGTCTCGGTGGCCTTTGTGGGTACAGTACCGCCTCATTTATCTTGCACTGTCAGGGAAGCACAGCGTTCCACTTAAGTGAATTTCCCTGAATTCCCAAGCTTGTTCTTTCTAAGCCCAAAATTTCATTTACCTTAGGCATTCCGGATGGAAGGCTTTCTAAAACGTATTATACATCTCCTTACCTTTGCAGAAACACAAGAGAGTTTAACCCTTTCCGGATGACCCTGCCTCATTGCTGCGGCCGTCCAGCCCACCCACCCTCCTCCACTCCGTCTTCGCTTTGTCCTTTCTCTCTGCCACCGGGCTGCTGGCTGTCAGTCCTCATTGCAGTCACTGACTGTCTCTAATGCCTCCCTTCCTTCCCCGGTACAGCTTATACACGCTACATCCAATTTGCAGAGACTGGAAAACCAAGTATCTGGGATGGCTGAACTTTTATGTTAAGCAAGAGAGGAGAGGCTTTGAACGAGTGCCCCCGTCCTTCGTCTAAGCAATGGACTGGCTTCCATGGATTTGGTGTATAAATGTGCAAGAGTTGTTTTAGGTGTCCAGGCTTTCTCTGCTTGTGCATTTTGGAAATTACTAGAAGTCAGATTTCAAGATAAGTGGGGGCGATGCTGTAGTGGGTTTGAAGAACAGTGTTAAGTATTTCCCCCTGACTGTTCATTTTCAGGAATGTCATGTGTCTCATCCAACTAGCTGGGTCCCTGCCTTGGATGTGTTATTGCCTTCACCTGCCAGACTACCTGTCACTAGGGTTTTTTTGTGTGCGAGTTTCATGAGTCTGGACTTTGTCTGACAAAGGACCCTCCCACCTGGAAAGAAATGAAGATCAAAAGCCCCTTCAGGAATATGTCCAGGTCTTCAGGCTCAGAGAAAGGGCCCCAGTCTGAAGAGCTGTCAGACTTGGACAGATGCAGTGACATTTGGAAAGTAATTTGAATTACCAGAGGACCATGGAGAGTGGGTGGTTGGCAAAAATGTCTCCCCTGCACCTGCTGTCAGCACCAATCAACCACTGGTCCAGCCTCCTCCAGAGAGGAGCACTGCCCTCTCCTTTGTTTTGGTGTCTTACAGAGTCCTCTCGTTTGGGCTGGCAGCCGGGCTGTGTCGCGGGCAGAAAGTAAGAGCCTCCAATTGGGGTTGTCTGCAGGGAAGACTCTGGGGTCTAGGTAGCCCACCTCTGGGGATTTCAGTTTCCCTCTAAGGTGGGGCTTGAGTACTTCCTTCACAATCATGCCCACCACTGGGAATTACCAGCATCACCGTCTGTGGGCACTGTGCTCCCAGCCATCCCCCGAGCTGGGTGTTACAAGGCCTGTTTTAAAGATCAGAAGCTGGGAGGAGGGTACAGCTCAGTCACAGAGCGTGTGCTTAGCATGCACCAGGTCCTAGGTTCAATCCCCAGTACCTCCGTTAAAAGAAAGTGAATTAATTAAAATAAATAAATAAACCTAGTTACCAACCCCCACCAAAAATCAGAAGCTGAATTTACATAAGGTGTCTTTCCCCAGCAACCGGAAAGTGGTCTCGCTGAGATTAGACTCACGTCTGCTGGTCAGACTCATGACAGTTGCTTCTTGTCCCTGAGCCTGGATGCCACTCTCTGGATCGTCAGCCTACTTAGACGCCCTGGCCTCACACTCTTGTTTGTCTGGAAACACAAGAAGCGGGGTCTAGGGCTTGGTGGGATGATGGCCGGTCCCGGAAGACAGAGATCAAGGCCAGCTTTTCACATAGACAGCCGGGCAGCCTTTCCCGTGATGCTCGGGGGCACTGCCGTGACCTGTCGCGCTAGCATTACTGTTACTCTTACCTTCTGGGCTGTCTGAAATCCCCAAAGTAGAGTTTGAATCGTTCAGCTTTCAGGTTTTTTTTTTTTTTTTTTTTCAAGATGCAAAGAGATCAGTAACTCTAGAAAGGTACTACCTTCAGCTGTTACCACTTACTTGCATCTTAGGAAACTTGAGTTTCAAAATTTTTTCTGGACAGTGAATTTTTCTTAGAAAGGGAGGCATGTGGAAAGTGTGAGCAATTTGGCTCAGGTTATCTATGGAGGGGTGAGAAAGGGCACAGAGGAGCCGGCTGGGGGTACCACATCCAAGTTTATTCCCCTCAAAGCTTCATTGGGGACACATTTGGGGACAATATTAAGATCAGAGATCAAAGGATACCCTAGAAAGTACAAACCTGGCATGTCCTACTTAAAGCTCAGAAGATGCTGTGATTAGCTGTTTGCTTGGGAGCCATCAGCACTCATCATGACCATGCCCCCTTAGCCTCCTGTTTCCTGGACCATCTATTTGAAACTTAAAGGCATCTTCCCGTTCTTAGCAGCACCTGGTACAAAGTAAAGGCTCAATAAATGTTTGTTCAATATTAAACATTCCACCCCAGAAATGCATTCACATGGGTGGGTGAATGGAAACCCTTGCAGTACAGAGGTGATCCCACGCGCGCTCAAGGACCATGCCCAGTGCACCGGGCACCACACGTGGACAGGTGCCTCCTTGTCCAAAGCTAGAACCGCCTGGCCCCGCTGACAGAGCTAAGCAGGCTTCTCTGGCATTCTTTAAACCCCAAATCAAGAAGGACCATCTGTTTCCACCAGGTAAAGAAGAAGAAATGTAGAACCTCAAGAAATCATGACTGTCCAAAATATACATGCCCTCTGCATCACCACCTCACCCCGCCATGGTCCAGCCCCCACACTCCTCCTCCTGGCATTTCAGCCTTCTTTCTCAATCACACCTTCACTCCAATGTCTACTCCTCTCCCGGGGGACACCCCTCGATTCTAGTCATACTGGTCTTCTGATGATCTCTGAACACACACTATGCAATTGTATCTTTGTCTTTACCAAAGCAGTCCTCCCTGCCTGGGGAGCTCTTCCCCTTGACTGAGCCAGATCCTTTGTTTGGGTCCCAGCCTGATGATGGAGTTCGTTTTCTGACATTTTATAGCACTCATGGTCTGCAGTCCCAGGTGTCTAATACATGAGATGTGCTACCTTGGTTTGGTTACTTGAGGACAAGTTCCATATCCTCCATGTCTGACCCGAAGGACGTAGCCTGGTGCCCGTACTTTGAAATTGCACCGTAATGATATTTTTATGGCAGTATTTCCAAGTCAGTGAATATTTAGAATTCCAGGAGGTATTAATGTGTGCTCTGTTTAAATAAGTTTGGGAAGCCCTAAGTTAAATTAAATGTTTCTTTCCTGCAAAACTTCTCAGAGTCGATACAATATTTCTTACTTATTTACTTGGCCGTGGGCCCCTTCCTACAGAACTGTTAACCTCTGTACGCACTATCCGTGTTGTGCTGGAATCAGCTTGTACCTGCCTACGAGAACCAATTGCTAAATTATCAGGAATTCTAAGCTGATAGATGGCATGTTGTGTACCTTGAAATTGGCCCATGATGGAAGTGTTTACACCACGGAAATTGCTAAATGCTACAAATCACGGTTCTTTACCCAAGAGAGCCAGTCATTAGACATGTCAGCAGCACGGTCCTGACACTAAGGTCCTGAAGAGTACATTTTGGGAAATACTAGATTAAAAGGACTGAGAAGAAAGGTAGTGGGAGTGAGACAGAGCGAGGAAGAGAAAGGAACAATTTATCTGGCAGCCCGTAGGCTCCTTCTAAGGGCTTTCCTAGGGGAGAGGTGCACTGCGTTGCTGGTGGACCACAGAGGTGATAATCAAGATGATCAGATCAAACAAATGTGTGCCTCTCATTCCAACTTAATTTGTTCCTTACTGCCTTACAAGAGCTTTCTGCCAATTAACCAATTAGTAGCTAATTTAATTTCCTCATCAGGGTTGCAGCAGAAGGTTTTCTGATTTGAGGGTGAGGCATGCCAGGGCAGGTGCACACATGCTTATGTGTCTCTTAGTGACAGCCTAGCCTGCCTGAGGACCGTGAATCTTCAGGGAGAGAGAAGGCAGACTGTTTGTTCTGAAGCTGCCGCCATCTGGCTGAGTGACCTTGAATAAGTCACTTATCCTCGCTGGGCTGTGTTCTTCATCTGCAAGATGAGGGGTTGAACCTCGCAACCCTGCAGGTCTATGTCCATTTCCAGGCTCCCTGAGTCATACTTCTTTTCTTTCTGTTACACTTACTGCTGGTGTCCCAAGGGGGACAGTCCCCAGCCTGGTTTTTTGAGCTGTCAGCTCCCGCAGGGCACACACACAGTTCAGATACAATAGATGGCTTTGGGAACCAGGGTTTCTCCTGCAGGCAGGTCCCCTCCCTGGGCACCACCTACTTGTCCTGCGGCAACTGACGGTAGCCAACCCTCAGTGCTCTGAATCCCTACTTCGGAAATGGAGAAAATACTGCACTTTTCTGACTGCAGATAACTTCTTTAAGCACCTCTGGTAGATAAAATCAGATTGGGAATTGATGGTCTACTCTGCAAATGGATCATTCATTTTGGAAAATGATGCTTGAAAAATTTTCCTTAATTTCCTGAAATTAAAACAGGAGGCAATTTGGAATTCACTGTAGAATGCTTGTCCTCTCTCATTCGCCACCTCGTAGCTGCCGATGGGGATCCACCATCTTTCCCTTCTGACTCCTCCCCTCCAGACTGGACCTTCATTATCTCTCTCCTGTGTCCCATCCCCTGACTGGTGTCTCCCCAGCCATTCCTCCCAGCTATTCATCTTACCCAGGACCTTGCATCGTGTATACATTTCTGTTCACCTGAGTCCCAGCCCCCTCCCCACCATCCATGCCTTTATTTCTCTGCCTACCCCCGCACCCTCTCTAGTGCCCAATTTGAATGTTGGGGAAAGTTCCAGATCAGGAGGTTGGACTATTCAACACGAGGCTCTGTTAGCAAAGCAGAAAAGGTTCCAGAAGCATCAGAGCGGTCACCTCTGACGTAAGGGGTTGGCCTCTTGGGGAGCATCCGAACTGGTGTTCCACTGCACACAGATGGGCAAAGCCAGGGAACTACTTTACTGTGCATGATTTTGTAAAGCAGAAATTCTTTTTGATAGAAAAAAAAATCACACCCTAGGAAACCTCTTTGGGACTCAGATTCTCTTAAACCATGGGCACCGCAAGAATTGTTCTTTTCCATTTCAATTCATAAACCCCCGTGATGTGTTGTCTTGGTAGGCATTTGTTTTATAGCAACTTTATTGAGATGTAATTCACATGTATTAACATTTACCCACGTGGAATACCCACAATGGTTCTTAATATATTCAAAAGTGGTAAGACCATCACAACAATCAATTTGAGAACATTCTCGTCACTCCCAAAGGAAATCCAAAACCCATTAGCAATCACTCTCCATTCCCTCCTCCTTACTGCATCAGCTTAAGCCACCATCTAGGCTACTTTCTGTCTCTATAGACTTGCTTGGTATTTTATATAAGTGGAATCATACGTGGTCTTTTGTGACTGATTTCTTTGGCTTAGCCTCGTATTTCCAAGGTCCATTCATGTTAGAGAATGGATCAGTACTTCACTTCTTTTTCCTGCTGAATAATTCTTCAGTGTATGACTCTATCACTTTTTTTAAAATCCATTCACCAGTGGATAGACGTTCCAATTTTTTTCTATTTTGGACTGTTGTGAATAATACAGCTATGAACTTCACGTATAAGTCTTCGTGCAGACATGTGTTCTTAATTCTCATGGGTATATATCTTAGAGTAGAATTGGTCATGTGTAAATGTCTTTACTGCTTCTAGGAAGTACCAAATTATTGTACATAGCACTGCCTCATTTTACGTTCCGCCTAGCAATGTATGAGGGTTTCAGTTTCCCCACATCCTCACCCACATTTGTTGTTTCTTTTTGATTCTAGTCGTCCTACTAGGTACCCTGTGTATTTGATATACATCTTCCTAGTGACTAATGATGTTCAGTATCCTTTTGTGTGCTTCTTGGCCGTCTGTTTATCTTCTTTTGAGGCATGTTTATTTAAATCCTTTTCTCTTTTAAAAATCGGATTATTTGTCCTTTTAATATTGAGTCATAAGAGGATCTGAGTCCATCATCAGATGTATAATTCATGATTATTTTCTATTGTTGTGTAGGTTTTTTTTCATTTCCTTGATGGTGCTATTTGCAGTGTAAAAATATTTAATTTTTTTGGAGTCCAGTTTACCTACTTTTATTTCATTGCTTGTATTTTGATGTTGTACCTAAGAAACCATTCCTAATTCATGGTCATGAAGGTTTACTCCTATGTTATAAGAGTTTTATAGTTTCGGCTTTTACATTTAGGTCTCTAATTCATTTTGAGTTAAGTTTTTGTATATCACGTGAGGTAAGGTTCTTATTTCATTCTTTTGTGTGTGGACATCCAGTTGTCTTAGCATCATTTGTTGACAAAACTATTCATCTGTTCATTTTCCACTGAAATGTCTTGGCATCCTTGTTGAAAATCAACTGATCATAAATGTAAGGGTTTATTTCTAGACTCTCAATTCTATTCCATTGATCTGTATGTCTATCATTATGTCAGTACCACATTATATTGATTAGTTTAGCTATGGACTAAGTTTTGAAATCAAGAAATGTAAGTCCTTCAATTTCATTTTTTCCTTTCTTTTTTTTTTCCATTTATTATCTCTAATAGTTTTTCATTGGATTCTGTAGGATTTTTTACATACAAGATCATGTCATCTGCATTAGAAATAATTTTATTTCTTCCTTTCCAATCTTACTTTTGTTTCATTTTTTTGCTAATTGCCCTGGCTGAGACCTCCAGCACAATGTTGAATAGAAGTGGCAAGAACTGGGATGCTTGTCTTGTTCTGTTTTTAGGGAGAAAGCATTCAGTCTTGCCATTAAGTATAACATTAGCTGTGAGTTTTTGGCAGGTGCCCCTTCTCAGGTTGAGAAAATTCCCTGTTGATCCTGATTTGATGAATTTTTTTTTTATCAGAAATTGGTGTTGGATTTTGTCAAATGCTTATTCTGTGTCTATTTTGAGGATCATATGGTTTTTGTTTTTTATTCTATTAATATAGTGCTGTACATTGATTAATTTTCAGATGTTAAGCCAACCTTGCATTCCTGGGATAAATGACATTTGACCATGGTGTATAATCCTTATTATGTTGCTGGATTTCATTAATGATTTTTGTATCTATATTCACAAGGAATATTGGCCTGTAATTTTTTTGTGCTGTCCTTGTCTGATTTTGGTAACAGAGTAACATGGGACTCATAGAATTAGTTGCAAAGTGTTCTTTCTCCTTCCAGTTTTTGGAAGAGTTTGTGAAGAACTGCTGTCAATTTTTCTTTAAACATTTAGTAGTATTTACCAGTGAAGGTACCAAGGTTTGGGATTTTCTTTGTAGGAAATTTTAAAGTTACTGATTCAATCGTTTGCTTGTTATAGCTGTTTCAGATTTTCTATTTTTTTCTTGAGTTAGATTTAGTAGTTTGTATTTTTCTAGGAATTTGTCCATTTTATCTAAATTATCTAATTTTTTGGCACAGAGTTGTTCATAGTATTCCCTTATAGTCCTTTTATTTTTGTTAGGTCAGTGCTGATGTCCCTTCTTTTACTCATGACTTTACTAATTTTAGCCTCTTTGTTTCTTGATCAGTCTAGCTGAAGATGTGTCAATTTTGTTGATTTTTTTCAAAGAATCACCTCTTGATTTCCACATTTTTCTCTATTGTTTTCTATTCTGTATTTTATTTACTTCCACTATAATTTTACTTTTTATGTTTCCTGCTTATATTTGGTTTACTTTTTTTTTTTTAATTCTTAAGCTGAAAGTTTAGGTTGCTGATTTGAAATCTTTTAAAAAAATATATTATTTACAGCAAAAAAATTATTTTACACATTGCTTTAAATAGCATTTCATAGTTTTGGTATGTTTCTGTTTCTGTTTTCATTTATTTTAAAGTATTTTCTAATTTCTCTCATGATTTCCTTTTTAACTCATTGGTTATTTAGGAGTGTATTTTTAAATTTCCACACATTTCTGAATTGTCCAAATTTCCTTCTGTTATTGATTTCTAACTTAATTCCATGGTGGTCAGAGAATATACTTTGCCTGGTTTCAATCCTTTTTATGTTTATTGTGGCTTATTTCAAGTCTACTTGGCTACTTTCCCTTTTTTATTGGTGGTGTTTAACCCATTTACAATTAATGTAATTCCCAATGAGGCAGGACTTATGACTGCCATTTTGCTTCGTGCTTACTATATGTCTTTTGCCTTTGTTCTTCTATCATGCTTTTATTGCCTTCTTTTGTGTTATATAGCTTTTTTGGCTTTACAATGAGAATCCACCTGTTCATATTACTGAGTATCCTTTTTCCTTGATGAGTCATTTTTCTCTTGGTGCTTCCCTGATCCTCTTTTTGTCTTTGGTTACCAACAGTTTGAGTATGACGTGTCTAGTTGTGGATCTCTTTGTTTATACTATTTGGAATTCATTGAGATTCTTCAAAGTGTGTCTTGGTTTTCATCAAATTTGTGAAGTTTTCAGCTATTATTACATCAAACATTTTTTTGACCCTTTCTTTCTCGCCTCTCTTTCTGGGATTCCCATTATGCACATATTGGTATCCTTTGTGGTGTCTCACAGTTCTCTGAGGCTATTTTTTTTCTTCCTCCTATTCTCTTTTCTATTTCTCAAACTGGATAATTTCCTTTTACTGATCTTTAAGTTTATTATATGTTTTCTGTCAGCTCAAATCTTCTGTTAAGCTCTTCTAGTGAATTTTTCATTTCAGTTATTATGCTTCTCAACTACAGGATTCCTATTTGGTTCTCTTTTATGTTTAGTTTTTTGGTCATTTTTATCCCTTAATTGATATTCTCTATTTGGTGAGACATTGTTGTCAAACTTTAGTTCTTTAGATGGTTTTATTTAGTCTATGGAGTATATATAAAATATTAAAATATTTTTCTGCTAAGTCCAATATCTGAGCCCCTCTCTGGGAAGTTTCTAATGATTACTTTTTAAAATCTATCTCTAAGTCATGCTTTCCTGTTTCTTGGCATGTCTTATAATTATATTTATATATATATTTTTTTTTCTTTTTTTTTTCTCACAAACCGAACACTTTAGATACTGTAATGTGACGATTCTAGAAATCAGATCACCCCCCATTAGAGTTTGGTCCTGTTGCTGATTTTTTTGTTGTTGTTGTTACCGCTGTCCATTGGTTTAATAAAATTCCTAGACTAATTCTCCAAAAGATGTATCCCCTGTGGTGTGTAGCCGCTAGATTGCTAGGTTATCTTAGTGGTCAACTAATGGTTGGTCACCTACTTCCTAAGTAGGTTCAAGGTACTTTCTAAAGCACCTTGAACTGAATACATTTTAAATTCTTTGATGAGTGGCTCTGTGTGCTTTGGGGTATGCCTTAAACACTCAGGAAGCTTACAGCTCTGTCTAAGCCTTTATTTCCCCCTTGCACAGGGCCTCAAGGATACCCAGAAGGGAGAGACTCCAGACCTCTCTTGTTTTTCCTGGGTACACGCACAGCCCTGCACAGCCCTCTGGGCTTCTAGATTCCCAGGGATATGTCAGAGCTTTTCAAGTCATTCTATGGACATCTCATCCTCTGGATCTTCCTTTTAAGTTTGCGGTGAGGCTCTTGTTTTCCCCAGCTGCTATCACATCCTCAGACAGCTGCAATGTTAGACAATTGTTGCTGCTGCTGTTGATTATTATTATTCTTTTGAAAATGCTCTGGGGATAGGGCTTTTCTGC
Organism: Camelus bactrianus; assembly: GCF_048773025.1. Taxonomy (NCBI): domain Eukaryota; kingdom Metazoa; phylum Chordata; class Mammalia; order Artiodactyla; family Camelidae; genus Camelus; species Camelus bactrianus. Next base: position 29,092,173 of record NC_133564.1, on the reverse strand, counting down.
AGAGTGAATTCTGAAAGAGGGCAAATAACTATGCGTTGTTAATGGGGCTTCTTCGCGGAGCTGACAGGTAAAATAATGACAGTGCTCTGGGGAAGGGACTTTTTGAGTAGCTCCAAACCACTTCTGGTGGTTGTGAGGCAGCTGGTTTTCAAGGCAAGTGTGAGCTGAGGAGAGGGAGTTAGGGGTAAGTCAAGATATGGTGCCAGAATCCCTGCTGTTCTGATGGTCTTCCCACCTCTGCTGTCACATTTCATCCTTGACATCATGCCTTTCAAGTGTTAAAAATGGATTGAACACACTAAATAAGCAGAGCGTTTATCGTAAATACAGGCAAAGAGGTGTCTTTGATAGTAAGTGGCAAATAAACTGCAAATTTTGCATGAAAGCTTACTATGTTCAGGACTATGGGCACCTGTCTTTTTGTTGTTTACATCCATATTTGGTAGTTCTCTAAGAGTTATACTTAAAAAAAATCATGTTATGTATGTAGTACGTTACATATGCTTTTATGTTCATTACCTCATCGAAACTCACAGCAACCTGTGATTTTAGACGAGGCAGTCTTGACCCCTAGATGTCAGGACACCTCCTCAAGGTCACACAGCTGGGCTCTGACACATAGTCACTGCGGGATCCAGCCCTGAGGTTTCTGACCCAGGTTCACGGCTCTTTCCACAACACGGCTGTCTTTGTTGAAAAAGGAGTGAAATTCAAATCAATCATTTTCTGCCATTAGGAAAGCTGCTAAAAATGTTTGGTGGGGAAGGAGTTGAAACGGATGGCTTAAGTGAGGTTTTTCTGCACCATCTGTAGTTTTCTTGGCTTCGTGATAGGAAACTCTCCCAGATCACCCTGCTTCTCTTGAACTCCTCTGCCGCTCTCCTCTGGTGTCTGCTTTTGTCTGATGCTTCTCAGCCCTTGGTTTGATCTTTTCTTTTCATTAACCTTCCTCCCCAGAAAGGGGACCTTCTTCTGGACCTTCAGAAGACTCCAAATCCACGTGTAGCTTCAGCGTCCCTCTTGACTTCAATTCTAAGACACCCCCTGCTTGCTGGGAACTTTCATTTGGAAGCTCACTCTTACAGAGCGACACTCCAGTTCAGCTCTGTTCTTGAACCCAGTAATTCCAAGTCTCTGCATTTGCATGATGCTTGCCCGGAATCCGGTCCTTGCAGAAGCACTCACTCAGATTCTGTCTTTGGGACAGGAGCTGTTGACATTCCGTCAACTACAGTGAACGTCAACAACTGAGAGCTTTATGAACTCATGGTCTTCCAGAGTTCTGAAGTCTTTGCTGTTTGATTATATATATAGTAAATATTATATACACTGCATGTTATGATAATATCCTAAATAGAATATTATATACACATAATATTATATGTATATATACATATAAATAAATGTATAAATATATAAATATATATATATATGTATATAAAACGATGACATGGACCCTTCCCTAGAGGATCAGCAAGGCAGAAGTGGGCTCCACCTATCTGTTGGGGAGAGGGATAGTTCCTCCCCTGCCCTGCGATGTCCACCGAGGGGTCTATGGCCCTGTTCACTCCCCACCTAATAAAATGAACCCTCAATATGGATGCTTGTCCCCTCTACTTCTGTGATGTTATTTACATTTAACTTCTAAGGATTTTGCCCAATTTGGGCATCTTAGTCTGTGAGGTCCCAGCGGTCAGGGACAACAGGCAGTCAACAAACATTTGCTGAAAGGATGAACCTTTTAAACTCATTTTGCACAGAAAAGCACACAGCCACAGGGCGTACATCAGTATCCTTTAATAGATGCTTCTGGTTATAGAAATTTAAACCTTGGATGTGGGGACCTATGCAGAGAGTGCAGTGTGTGTGTCGAGGAGGCGGTGGTTTTTTGAAGGATATTATTTTGACAAAGGAGACTTGTCCACGTTCTGTTTGGCTGGGTGAGATAGGAATCCCCTTTCCTGTTCTGGCATTTACTTCTTTTACTGTAAAAGGTGGGAGTAAATGAGAGGACCCCCCAAATTCTGTGGTTCTCACACTTTATATAAAGGAGGGAGAGTAGCTGTCCCGAGTGTGGCCGGGAGAAGGCTTTGCGTAACCCAGTTGGGACTGATTGGAGCGCAAGGGCACAAAATTTAAACAGCGTTAGGTTAGAGCACTGAGGACTTAGAACACCTATTTCTGGTCTAGTTGCGTGTTTTTCTTCAGTACTTTTTCCTTCCCCTGCAACAAGGGCTGTGTCCCTACAAGGAGGGCCTGGGGGTTTCAATTAAAAGGTATTTTTTGCTTTGGTCTTTTTGTTGTTGTTTTTGGTGTGTGGGGGGGAATTTGGTTTATTTATTTATTTATCTTTAATGGAGGCACTGGGGATGGAACCGAGGATCTCGTCCATGCTAAGCACGCGCTCTACCACTGAGCTATACCCTCCCCTGCTTTGGTCTTGATAGATGAATGCTTAACCCATTTATCTTCCCCATGGGGTATTTTCACATAAGAGGAGACTCCTTATAAAGGAGAAGCATCCAGGACTTGAAGGAACAGTTCCCCCAAAGTTACAATGACTGAGTGTGATAACGTCGAGGAAAGAGTCCTGACTCTTCCCAAATCAAGTCCCCTAAGGGACTGCTGGCTCGGCCACTGTGCTGGGGAAGGGGTGACGTCACTGCTGCTGGACCCTGAGCCTGGAGTTGACGGAAGCCATCATTCAGCAGTCCAGCATCCTGGGTCTCACTCGTCTTCTTTATCCTCTTGCTTCTGCTCCGCTCCCATCCTCAAACCAGTCTGACACTCATCCAGGGTGCAGAGGGCACTTGGCGCTGCTGCCACTGGCTCCTGCCACTCATTGTCAACTCCAATCACCCTCATTTTGTTCCCTCTCCACAGTCCATTAGCAGCAGCTCTCAGAAGCCTGGGTGGTTACCTGCAGCCCCTGACCCTTGGCCTCAGGTATCATGTAGCCAGAGAGTGATTCTTGATGAAAAAGAATGAGCAAATCTCAGCCTCTCTCAGCCCCCTGTCACCTTCCAAGGAGAGGGTTCTCAAAAGGGTGGAAAATCCTGAGACGTTTTGTGTGTATATATATATATATATTTTTTTTTTTTTTTTTAAGTTAATTCTGCAGACTGCTGTGTTGGTGACATTTCCTTCAAACTGCAATAACTAACCTGTCACAGCCCTACAAATGCTGACAATACAGCACCATGTGGGGTTGACTTAATAAACCTCATTTACATTCATTTTGATTCACTCAGGCGTTGAAAAACATTTCACAGGAAAAACTAGGAACCTTTCCAAGACGACATGATGTTTGCTGATACGATATGAACAGACTTAATAGGCAGCATATATGAAAACATGCATTTCTTAGGTTATTAGAAAACTCGGTACTTTTTTTTTTTTAAAGCATTTAAAAATTATTTCTTTGAGTGCTGGGCTTCTAAGCTGTGAAATGTGTCTAGATTTACAGACTCTTTTCTGAGTAGGTAGATAAGAGCATAGTTAACCCTCTCTCTTGAGCTGTAAACTTGGACAAAATCTTAACCTCTCTGTATCTCAGGTGTTTCATCTGCTTAATGGGCATCTTAATAATACCTGTTTATATAACTGTATCAGTCAGTTACTGTTGTGATAGTGCTGCATAACAAACATTCCTAAAACTGCAGTGGCTTACAGCTATAAGCATTTATTTCTGACTTGTAGGTTTGTAGGTACTTGTGGTTCTGCTGGGATTGGATAGGATCAGCTGCATGTAGCTCTAGGCTGCAGGTTGGATTTAGGTCCACTCTACCTGTCTTCTCATTCTCCTTGTATCAGCAATTATGTGGGGGCATGTTCTTTTGAAGGTGGATAGCAAAAGCATCAGAGCCAAGTGAATCACAGGAGCACACAGAAAGCCTGATGTGTTGGAGAGTTCTGTACATCACAGAGTGTTATGCAGATGTGAAGTCTCGTGTGACCGTTCTGCACAGAGAGGCTTTCTTCCAGTATGATTACTCTCTGGTTACCTGATGTTCGTATGTGGGGCTGTCATCTCCCTAGTCACCAGATCTGAGACACCGTCATCCTATTTCACACCTTCTTCTCCCTCATCTGCTACATTGCATCCGTATTAAGGAGTCTTTCCAGAGACAACCTTTTATCTTCCTCCTCTTCTTTTTCTCTGCTCCTCCTCAGTTTCAGCCCCTTCTTACCTCTTGTCTCTTCCCTAAAACAAAGCTCCTGAGTTCTCTTAGCCCAAGCTCTCTCTGCTCTAACTGACCCTAAACACCACTGTAGATTCATTTCCCTGTTTTATCGCTTTCATCACATCACCTCTCTGCCTGAGGGTTGATTCCCCAGCTGCAGAGACAGAGACAGCTCTTGTCCAACTGATTTACTGAGGGAGTGCCCTCGGGAGAAACCTCTTAGGGGATGAGCGGAGCAAGAAATCACAGAGGAAGAAGCGAGGCTGAGAGGTGGTTTCAGGAAAAGTCTAGCCTCAGCTTAATTGCACAGGGAGCTCTGGAGCATAAATTGCACCAAAGAGGCTGTTCCTCACAGAGTCTGGAAGATGGGGCTGTTTACTCCTCTTGAAGTTCATGACTGGCCACAGGCCATCCCTGCCGAAAAGCACAGGAAGTGCTCTGGAGGAACGTGCTGCTGTGAGCCATGGGAGAACCTGGCTGGGGTCTGCTCTGCGCATGTTTGGAAGGAAACCACTTGATGCAGGACAAAAAGCACCAGAGAAGAGAGGGCAGAACAATTCCTGGGGCCCATGCAGAGCTGGGGAAAATTTATCTTCCCTCCACCCAGTTTCCATATCTTTTTTTTTTTTTTTTTTGGTTCTATTATATGGGGGAATTTCTTTGAGATTAGGGTCAACATTTAAGTTAATTAAAGTAACACTGCTATTATATTTAAAACATATTTAGATATCTTGGTTGGTCTCAGAATATTCCTTTATCCTCTTTTTTTGTCTTTATTTTCCCTGAGACTTCTGTACCTATTAATCTGTTCTGACAACGACCTTTTGATTTTTCATGTTCTCTACTTTGTTTATTACTTTCCTTTTGTGTCGGTTTTCCTTTATTGCCTTCAAGCTCTGAATCTCCCTTTAACTGCCCTGCTCGTGATCCCGGACCACTTCCTTCTCGTCGGCTGCCACAATGTTAAGCTTTGTCAGCAGAGGGCGCTGGAGGGACACTGCAGGGGGAAGGGGCTTCTCTCCCTGTTTCCGGTATATACCTCTTCCTGTGGGCTCCTGTGTTGTGCAGGACACCCAGTGGACTTCACCCCTGGCACGTTTTGGTGGCACCCCTGCAGGCACTTCCCCTGTGAGTCCTCTGGGTGGTCCAGCTGGTCTCTAGGCGATGAGTTCAACAGTGCCCACTGTGAGCAGCTTCTAGAAAACTGGTCGACCCTCCAATGGGCAGATTCTTGCCCACCAGTCTTGGCCCACTGGCGTTCTGGTGGACCTCTCCCTCCCTACCAGCCCTGCCCTGTATTTCCCTGACCTCCAGCTCAGCCCATTAACTGTGGACCGGCTCTCACTCAGGGCAAGCCAGCAAACTTCTCCACAATCTGGTGGATTGCAATCACAGCCTGGATCTCATACCTGAGATCTTTGGTGATAGTAAGCGATCCTTGGAACAAAATAGATGGCAGCCCACTCAAGTATTTCTTGATGTGTAGCACAGAAAACTCTGTAAGTCTGGCCCAAACCCTGACTTGAGTCACCAGTTTTGAGACCTAAGTCAATGCATAGACCTTTGGACTGCAGGTGGCACTTCATCCCTTTGAGGAAGGACCCTGGTGCGTTTTCACAAGTAAGCACTGTAAGTCTTCTTCCAAGCCTCATCCAGAAGGACCTAGGGCCATTTATTGGAGTGACTGTGCAATACCCAGACCTTTTGGAGATGACTAGACACTGGTTATGAATCGACACTAATTCCTGGGCAGCCAAAATATGACTCAGACCCACAAGTAAAAGTGGGGGTACAGCAATCAAGTAAGAGATGGAACTTTAGCTGCAGTTTGACTCACAGGGAGCCTGATTCATCCACAGACCCACCCTGTGGGTTATTTCCCCCAGGCCCTGAATGATTAACTGTAATATGTGTCCCTGGAAAATGGAAGTATCCCCCACACGGACTCTTGGACCCGTGGGATGAGAGTCAGTATGCTTGGGGAGCTAAATAAAACTGCCTTGGAACTTCCCCTCCATACCAAGGTAATAAATCAGAAACGATATTGCCTCCCTGGGGAAATTTCAGAGACCTATATTCTCCTCCCAGCCCTGAAAAAAGCAGGCGTGGCCATACCTGTCATATTCCCATTTTGCTTAACCGGTTGGCTGGTGCAGACGTTGGGTGGATACCGGAGGTTAACTGCGGGCTGTCAGACACGGAGCCAGGTGGTGACTCCAGATGCAGCCGTTCCTCTTGCACATTCACCGGAGCACATCAGCACGAGTGCCGGTATTTGGTATGTAGTTACTGGCGTGGCTAATGCGTTTGTCTCCATGCCAGTTCGAAAGGACCACCAAGGGCAGTTTGCTTTTACCCAGCACAGCCAACAGTGCATCCTGCCTCGGGGCCGCGTGGGATCTCCCGCTCGCCGCCGTGTAACAGCGGGCAGGGCGCTTGATCATCTTGACGTTCCGCAAAACATCACGCCGTCCCACTTCACTGACGGCATTAAGCCCGCTGGATGATGAGAAGTTTTGCTGTTATCCTAGTGGCCAGTTTCCTGCCTGCCAGCCTCACTCTTTGGCCCCCTTGTGGGGGCTTTCCTGTTGGCCAGTCTGGGCCCATGGTTCCATGCTTGCCAACCACAGCCTGTTAAGTGGGGACGCACTCTGGTCCTGGGAAACCCCGAGAACTTCTCTGGCATCAACTGGACTGCCACCATCCCTTTTCTATTTAGGTCTGAATTCCAGCCTCGAGGATGGACCCCCTTGCATGGTTTTTGCTTCCCTTGCCCCCAGCACCCCCAGACCTTGGGCATTCTTTAGTTTGCTCTTTTTATTCCCACCATTGTAAGTAAATACTTATGTTTCTTGCATATATATTACATTCTCTCATCTCAAAAAAGGACTGTTTTTGTTCTTCTGACTGGATCATGATTAATATGCTTATTTTTTTTTAGTAGACTTTATTTTTAATTTTTTAAAAAATATTTTTATTGAAGTGTAGTCAGTTTACAATGGTGAATCAATTTCTGGTGTACAGCACAATGCTTAAGTCATATAGGAACATACATATATTTGACTTTAGTTTTTAGAGCAGCTTGAAGTTCACAGCACAATTGAGTGGAAGGTACAGAGATTTCTCATACACCCTCCCCTCCGTACACATGCCTCCCCCGTTATCAGCATCCCCTACCTGAGTGGTACATTTGTTACAACAGTGAACCTACACTGATACATCATTAGGACTTAAAGTCCATAGTTTTCATGAGAGTTCACTCTTGGTGCTGGACAGTCTAGGGGTTTGGACAAATGTCTAATGACTTTTAGAATTAATATACTTATTTTTCAAATTTTCTCTCTTGTTTCTTTGGATTTAATCTGTTCCTGGTTTCTAATGTCAAAGGTTGAATGCTTAGTGCATTTATTTTTGATCTTTCTTAATTTTTTATTAGACTTACTGAACTTGTTGAAGTCTATTAAACTTATTGTAACTTAGAAACGTCCTTTTAAATCCTATTAGTTTTGCACCATACATATTGATGTGTTTTCATTATTAGTCAGCTTTAAATATTTCTTGTATTTTTCATTATATCTATTTTTTTCTCAATGATTTTTTAGTAATGGACTAAAATGACAAACATATGGGTTTTAAAATTGCTTTTTATTGATATCAGATTTTATTACATTATGATCTAAAAAGTTAATTGGTGTTATCTGACTTTTTGGAATTTATTGGGTTTTGTTTATGGTCCAATATTCAATTTAGATTTATAAATGCTCTGTGTGTGTTCAGAACAACACAGATTGTCTGTTCATTTGGCGTAGAGTTCTGTATGTGCTGAAACTTATTTCTGTTGTTCAGATCTTCTGCATCTCCATTTCTTTCTTTTATCTGCTTGATCTGTTTCTGGGAAGGGCCTTTGAAATCCTCAACTACAATTGTTGATTTATCTCTTTTCCACTCTTACTCATGTCAGTTGTTGCTTTTAACATTTTGAGACTGAATTTAAATGTGTTTATGTTCAAATGCTGATGCCTTTCTGCTCTATCATTCCTTCACCAGCATATGATACCTTTTGTATCCCTTAGGATTTTTGTTTAGCTTTAAATTCTATTTTGTCCAGTATTAAAAGTACTAACTCAGATTTATCCATTTTTGGTCATGTTTTTGAGATATCCTTTTTTTTTAAATTTCTACATTTTCAATCTTTCTGGTTTTTGTCATTGTTATCCTAAATATTATATTGTTATTATTCTAAATATCCATTATATTTTTGATCCCTTTTAAAATCTAATCTGAAAACGTTTATCTTTTGATGGGTGAGTGTATCAGCTTGCTAGGGCTGCCGTAACAAAACACCGCTGTCCAGGAGGCTTAAATACAGAAGTGTGTTTTCCCAGTTCTGGAGGCTGCAAGTCCAAGGTCAAGGTGTTGGCGGGTCTGCTGTCTCCTGAAGCCTCTCTCCTTGGCTTGTAGACGGCTGCCTCCTTGCTGTGTCCTCACATGGCCCTTCCTTTGTGCCTGGGCACCCATGGTGTCCCTCCTGTGTCCCAGTCTCCTCTTTTTATAAGGACACCCTAACAGCCTCGGTTTAACCTGATTACCCCTCTAGAGGCCCTGTCACCAATACAGCCATGTTGTGAGAGGAGACCTTCAACATGCACGTTTTAGGGGAACACATCACAGTGAGTTCAATCCTCTTTTACTTACACGAATGACAATTATATCAGGATTTATCACATCTCATTTCGTATTTTGCGTTTCCTCTGCTCCACTCCTCCATCCCTTTTCCTGCTTTCAGTTCAATGTCTTTTATCCTTCAGTTCTGGAAAATGTATCTCCTTTTTTTTTTTATTTTGCTTTTAGCATAAGACACAGCCTACATAGATAGGTGTTTATTTAAAAAATGTACAGTTTGAATACAATTAAAAAAAAAAACAACAGACACTCATTGCCAGAATCAAGAAATAGAACATCACCCTCTACCCAGAAGACCCTGAGTGTGTTCCATCTCACAGCTTGCCCCCCATCCTCCTGGAAATGACCACAGTTCTCAGTTTTGTTTTAATCAGTCTCATTTATTTTTTTAAGTTGTTTTTTTTTTAACCACCTACATATGCATTCCTCAACACCATATTTAGTTTTGCCTGATTTTTACCTTGATAAAAATGGAATAAAAGTGTGTTATTTTCCTTAACTATATATCCTTACTCTGGTTAGCATTGTGTTTCTGAGATCCACACATATTAATAATTAAAGCTGTAATTCACTCCTTTTCACCCTTCTATGTTCCATTGTATGAGCATACTACAGTGTATTCATTATACTGTTGATGGACACTTGGTTTTTTTTCCCCAGGTTTTCCCTGTGAAAGATACGCTGCCATCAACATTCTTTTACATATCTCTTGATACATGTGTTTGAGAATTTTTCCAAAATATATGCCTGGAGGTGAAATTTCTAGGATGTCAATTACACGCGTGTTTAACTTTAGTCGGCATGTTTAATGCCAAAGGATTTCCTGAAGCAGTGGTACCTGTCTCTGTCCCACAAGCAGTAGATGTGAGAGCCCTTTGCTTCACCTCCTCTGCAACACTTGGCATTTTCAAAATTTTCTATTGAGTTTCTATCCTCATTATTGCTTCAAACATTTTTTTTTTCTTCCCATGCTATCTCCTCATTCCTATTTGCAGTTATTGATACTTTCATAAGACAAGGTTCTTGGCTTTAAAAAAGTAATGTTTTCCATCTCTTCCTCTTATCTGGAGAATTTCTTCACTTCTACCTTCCAACTCCTTAATTCATTTTTCAGATGTATCCATCATAGACATTATCCCATGTGTTTGATCTTTTCTTTCTTCCTTCTTTCCTTCCCTCCCTCCTTTCTTTCCTTCCCTCCCTCCTTTCTTTCCTTCCCTCCCTCCTTTCTTTCCTTCCCTCCCTCCCTCCTTTCCTTCCTTCCTTCCTTCCTTTCTTTCTTCCTTTCTCTCTTTCTTTCTTTCTTCTTTTTAAATGGAATATACTGCCCCCCCATGCGCAAGGATAATTAACATGCCACATATTGATTTCTTTCTTTCTTTCATCCCTTTCTTTCTTTCTCTCCCTCTCTTTCTTTCTTTCCTTCCTTCTTTCTTTCTTTCTCTTTATTTTTAATTGAAGTGTAACTGGCTGTGATTCAGTCATTTCATTTGAGGATTCCTCCCACCCTTAACGTCACTCACTAACCACAGATATGTTCTCTATGGCCCATCAGTTTCCCAGGGAAGAATCCTTAAAGATCCTGCCTAGGACAGAGCGGCTTGGCTGCCAGCTTTCTGGGAGATGAGGTGTGCCTTGGAGGTTCAATGCTCTGCATGTCGGCTTCGCTCAAGCCTTCAGTGGTTGGCTGCTGTTTCCAGCTCCTGCTCTTGTCCCTGATGTCAGATTCAGCCTGTCTGGCTCGGCCTCTACAAAGAACAGTAGTTCTCAGACTTAGCCTGCTTCAGAATCATCTAGAGAGCTTGTTGAAAGGCAGATGGCAGGACGCCCTCCCAGCCCTTCTGACTCAGTAGGTCTGAGAATTTGCGTCTCTAACAAGCTCCCAGGCGATGCAATGCTGCTGGTCCCAGGACCACACTGGGGAAAACTTCTGCTCCCAAGTCCCCCTTCAGACTCCTGCTGTAGCAAATAAGGGGCCACCTGGTTATGTGGGGAGAAGGGGGCCTCTAGGAGCCTGACTTTCTCTTCAAGACTTTTGACCAACCCTTCTACGGTCAGCCCTGCCCTACCCACCTGGTTCAGAGGTATTTGACATCTCCAATTCCTGAGCACCTGGGGGCCGCGTTGTGAAGTGGCCTGGCTCCTGAGGCTTGTTCTTGCTGTCATGGTAGACTGTAGCTTTCTCTGGTCTGCTCATGTCTTTATCGTTTACCTGTTGACTTCTCTGCTTCCAAAATTTTATCAACGTCTCTTGTTAGCTGCGACCTCCTCTCCTGTTTTGTTTGGGGGTTTGCTGAACTTTGGGAGCTTTTTCCTTCTTTCGGCTGTCCTCTCAGTGTCATTAGTCAGAATCAGGCAGAATGACATGTAGATATTTAATCACTTTTAAGCCACCATCATCTCTCACCTGGCCGTAGCCACCTTTGGCCATGATGAACGAATGAACTTTGACACACAGCGAAGAAGACACAGCCAGGGGGGATGACACAGGCCCCTGCTAAACCTCATTGAAATGCATCTGCCTCTTGTTGTTCGTATAGCATCTCAAAGTTTCAGACGGAGATGCTGAATTGTTGCATTAAGCAACTTTCAGGGTTTAATTAAAGTGCGAGGTCTGACTGGCAGGACTTGAGATGAATTTCACTGTCTCAGAGGCAAGTGGAGATGTGGCTCTGAATTAAGGGAATGAAGCAATTCCCAAAGAAGTAGCATAGAAGGTCACAGAAGATCTCAATTCAGAATGGAAAGGATGGGGAAAATGGAAAGCAATATGTGGCTTGTTAATTATCCTTGTGCATGGCGGAGGCGAGGGTATATTCCATTTTAAAAGTTGGAAGACTTTATCACAGGGCTCTGACGGTATAACTGGCCTTTATGCTGATTTTTATGTTTTCATTGACTATTTACTTAAAAGAAACGTTTCTGTGTCCAGAATTATCTGTGAAACCTAGGAGTTGGTAAACCAAAGACCAGTTTGAAAAGTTCTGTGCTCCTGAACATTGGTTATTTCCAATGTAATCAATTATCTGTTAATTGAATAATTTGCATTTAAGGGCAATTCACTGTTGAAACTGACAAAATGGACCATCCTTTTGTAATGTGGAAGTAGCAGTTAAAATTCTGAGGCGTAGAACGGGCAAAGATAACCATCAGCATCTCTGCCCTCTCTCCCCACCCCCACAGAAAACGTTACTTTAATACATTTTACTTCCATGATGAACTATTACAAGGTATGTGCTCTAAAAGGGACCTGCCTTTCCCCATCACTCAGGGCGAAGATCAATCTGGAACAGCAAATGACTTGGTGGAGAATTGGACTGCTCCAGGTGAACACTTAAGTGGGGGGTGGGCAGCCAAGAGCTACTGAACAGAGCTTTGTGAGTCCCTCAAAACCTGTTTCTGAAGAAGGCTTGTCATCTTAACCCTCATCCTCTGAGCCCACCACTTTCAGAAACGCTGCCTCTTTTTCTGGTCTTTCCCTTTGTTCTTCTGAGGCAGACGGTGGCCTGGGGGGTGCTGTGTGGTTTCATCGTGGCTGTGGGTTTTTCCATTCTCCGAGACGTTTGCAGTCAAACCCCTGCGTTGCTCACTTGCCTTTCCCACTTCTCTCCCTCCGTGCCTCATCCCCTCTTTCAAGAAAACCATGGGAAATTGACAAGCAGCAGGACAGGGGAAATTGAGCTATATTATTTCTCCTTGGGGAACCTCACTTTGCTGCCTTTATCTGAAAGCTATCATTTTCTACATCTCTTGGCAAGAGTTCTCATCGACCAGTGACCCCTAAATGCCTATGCTGATCAATAGTCCCGGTATCTTATTGACACGCTCATTGACAGCTCAGACTGTGCCCGGGAAGCAGGAGTGGCAGCCAATTGCAATTCATCCTGGCTCCTTGAGAGGCAGGGAAGGCCCTGCGCTGATATTGACACTGTAAATGGAGATGGTTTACTTAGCGCTCAGCGAAGATGCATTTGTTAAGGAGACCGATAGCTCTCATTACTATTTAAGGGCGGAGGCTCCTCTGGCAGCCCACGGGGCAGGCTCACATCAAGTCTTCCCACTCACGGAACCTGGTGAAATAGTCCCTGAGTGACTGGTGCTCCCGCCTCTCCATGAACAGAACCATCCGACCAAGTGAATGTAAGCAGAGGGTAGACCCAGGATTCAACAATGGGGCGCTCTGGACTGTGATGTTCTGTCCTTTGGTGAGTCCGAGCCTCCGTGCCAGTCCCGATGGGTAGCAGCTTATCTGTCTGAGGGGGTCCGGGCTCCTGGGCTCTCCCTGAGCAAAGGCAAAATGGAGAAATCACAGGCTCTCAGGGCGGGAAGGGGTTTTAGAATTCACCTGCCCCAATTCTCTCTTCAGTGCGGGAGTTCCTACACCAACATCCTCTGAATGTGGCCGTCCTGCATTTCATTGGTCATTTCCAGTGACACGGAACTAGCCGACTCAAGAAATATTCCATCTCATTGTTGCGTAGCTGCGGTGGAAAGGTCTTCCTTCTCGAGGGCTGAACTCTGTCTGCCTGTGGTGTCTGCTACTTGCTCCTAGGTGGCCCTTCTGGAGCCCCACACATTGACTAGAGATACCAGCTTGGCTGTCAGTGTTCTTCGTCCCTCATTCTGCCAATAACTCCCCATGAAGGCATCCTCCTTCCCTCCACCTCCCTCCCGGGAGAATTGGGGTGATTTGCCCGGGGACACCGAGCTGGGCTCTGGATGTACCTGGACCACTCGTTCTCTCTGCAGCACTGTCTTGTCTCCTTCTGCCACATGGAGGGTCTGGTCCGATTGTCTTTCCCCGGTCATCTCCCTGAACAGGCTTATTTATTTCCAAAGAGTCACACACTGCTTCCATACTGTGAAGTGCCTCTGGATGATGATTATGTGACCCTCTCAACCCGGATCTTCCACTTTTTCACCTCCTGTGTTGTGCCCGGCACCGGGCTCGTTCAGGCTGTGACCAGGCTGTCAGCCGTCTTCCCCTCTACTCCCTGGGCCATCGGAGGACAGCCTGCTCACGCCCCCTGTTGTAGGACCAATAGTCTGAAACCAAAGTGGAACGGAGCCACAGCTGGGTCAGGGAGGGTCTCTGCCAAGCCCCGGGGACTGATGGCAGATTCATGAGTCAGGGTTGGAGTAAGGATGCAGTTTGGGATGTGTATGGTTCCACCGTGGAGCCATGGAGGCCGGCAGGAGCAGAGCGTTGAGTGGGGTCTGGAGGCTTGGCTGGAAATTTAACATGACCCTCTTTTCTGAGTCCCTGTGCCTTTGAGCTCCGAGGAGAGCAGAAAAGCCTCAGAACAGTCTTCAGGGAGAAGAGGATTGTGGCGAATCCTGGCTACCCAAGGGATTTTAGAAAGAGCTGCCGTCACTTCTATCCTTGGACACGGAGTAGAAGTAGCTTTTATGAACCCCACTGGGACCATTGAGAGGCAATGAATGGGACCAGAAGTAATGAGTAGATGTGGCAGGGAAGTAGATTTTGAGGGGAAATTATTCCCCAGTGAGGGCCAAGTGGAAGCTGACCATGAATGGGTGATGGTGGCACCATTTTCAAAGTCAGTAAATGGTGGTTTTAATGCTGGTTCTGAACAGGTGGCTATACTGACATGCTGTCTTCTAAGCCAACTGTAAGGGAAGGATGCCACTGACTGCAGAGGATTTGATTACACATCAGAAATCTGCAAAAGGGCCGCACAAGGGCAAAGACGGATGTGCACTGCCTCCGGGTGGGCCACCACCACCATCCATCTGAAAGCGTCTTCCTGCCCCTCAGCCTTTCCACTCACCATCTGATCGTCACTCGCCTCAGAGTTGGATGACGTCACCCTCCTTCATTCTCCATCGGCTGCAGAGTAAGCTCAGAGTTCCCCACCACAGCCTTCACGATGCAGCGTGGCCTGGCCCACATTTATGTCCCACCACGTGACTCGGACACCCTGTGATTAAGTCCCATTAAACCAGTTGCCTGGCCCCGCACGTCCCAAGCCCTCCCATGCCTTTGTGCCTTCCTCTCTGCGGTTTTCTTTACTTGACAAGCTCTTTCCCTTGCTTTTTGGCCTGTCAAATTCCTGTTCTCTGCCCTGATGCCTTTGCTGATTGCTCTCATCAGAAGGAACCTTAGCTTTTATGCTCTGGCTCTGTGTAGACACCTCCCCGAACATTTCAGTCACTCGCACTGAAGACCGTGGTTAACTGCTTTTGCATATCTTTGCTAGATCATGAAAGGGAAGACTGTAACTTGTTGCTCTTCCTGTGGGTCTCAACAGAGGGTCTTGCACACAGACAGTATCCATTTTTAGCAACTGACGGGTAGGTATTGGTACTGGGTGGTGGCCCATTTGTTGGGCTCAGTCAACATCTGGGAGCTCTGAGCGTAGCAGAGAGTGGTTACGGACAAGCCAATAGGTGTGAGCAGAAGCGACTAGAGCCACTTGCAGGCCTCCCTCGCCCCTGCCCCCTCACATGAGCATCTCGTGATTTTTCGGTATTGAATGCAGAAAGCGCCAAAGACCTAGAAATCCTGGTTCTAAGTAGAAAAGTTGAGCTGCAAGATGGAAGACCCTTGGGCCTCTGAAGGGCTCCGTGTAACAGGACCTCCAGCACCACGCTACAATGCCTCCGACCTCTGGGAGAAATAAACTCTTAAGCCCAGGGAATTCGATGTGGTTTAGAAAGCGGCTGGCCTCCCCTGGCTGGTACCTACCAATCACACTAGCGACGGTGTGTAGACGGGTGTGAGCAGCTGGAAGGCAGACAGGGATGTGGATCCGGCTTAGGGAGCGCGGGCTGCGAGTCAAACTCAGTGGGGCTTTTCATTCACCTGAAGGACAACCCAAACCTCCTGCAACCCAAATGCTCACCTCTTCCTACCTTTTTTTTCTTTTTTTTGGAGATGAAGAGTTTGAAACTTTTCTTCCCACGTAGGTAACTCACCTCTGGAGTCACTGGTTTTCCCAAGACCACCTAAAAGGCAGCCCCCGGGCAGGGTGGTGGTGCAGCCCCGGTGTGACTGAGAGCTTGGGCATTGGAACTACAGGGTCTAGATTCTAGCGAGGCCAGGGGTCAAATCTGCGCGCCGGCTACACGACCATCCTTCTTTAAATGTCCTCAGCTACGAAATGGGGTGACAATAGTTCCCACATCAGAGTATAAAGTTACAACATCCAACATTAAAAGAGATGATTAAAGTTCAATGTGCCATGGCACGTGCGTAAATACGCAGACATTTTGAATGATTTTCTCATCATAATTGTTAGAGGAATAGATAGTTTTGCCTCGACCCAAGTCCATAGGCACTACTTAGTCCAATCATTCCCACAGTTGTGAATCCATCTAAATGGAAAAATCTGTATTCATTCATTCATTCATTCATTCATTCATTCACTTAACTTGTACATCCACCGATCAGGAAGCGTTTCCTTTAAAGGACAAAATAGTAAATGGTTTTGGCTTTCCAGGTCGTATGATCTCTATTGCAACTACTAACTTTGCCTTAAAGCGTGAAAAAGCCAGAGAGACAGTATGAAAGCTGATGGGTGGGGCTGTGTCCCCAAAAAACTTCATTTAAAAAAAAATTGTCTGTGAGTAGAGTTTGGCTTGCAGGCCACTGTTGGCCTGTCCCCGATGGGATGTATTCCTCTTTGCACTGTAGCAGTAGTTAAGTGTCCAATGACTGTCATCCCTGGTGGAGAGAGCACTGGAGGAGAGGCATGTGTGGGAGAGCTGATCATTCCAGTTACAAGCGGGAACCTCCTCTTTCCAGCCTACTGGTTCCCTTCTCCATCTGGGAAGAAGTTTTAGGCTGATGTCCATCCAGGGAGAATGAAAGGCCCTGGACCCCCCTGAGTCATGGTTCTCCTTATATAGCAGCCAAACTGCTGGCACGGAGGCCAGTACTCCATCTGGCCCTGTTGGCCTCCTGGATGCAGGTGTTTGCCGGAGAATCCCTGGACCACACCGGGAAGAAGGCCACAGCTTGTGAGGGCTGCGTGGATGGAGGCATATCTCCTGGGGGTGGAAAACGCCAATGACGATGACTTTGCTTCCAATTTCTGACTCTGGAAGAGCCTTTCTCATCTTTCTATGGTGGAAGATCCCAATTATTTCATTATTTGGTTCTTGAACTTCATTTCTCACCCAGTAATATTGCCAAGCAATCCATCCCTAGAAACATTTATATCCACGACCCAATTTCTGGCCATTCTGACTCTGACTCATTCTTTGCTGAGTTCATCTCTCCCTTCCACGGGCATCCATTTCATCTCTCTTGTGTCTTGTCTAAACAGCCCCCGGATGTGGTCCCTCCATGTCACCATAACATCCTCCTGTGTCTTTCCAGCTTCCCCTAATTCAGGTTAGTTGAGAGGGGTGCATGTGTGAAGAATGGGGTGGGAGTGAGGAAATAAAAGAAGTGCATGAAAGGGGATATTGAACTTCTAATGCACTGTAATTACCAAATGATCCTATCTCGCCTGTGATGGGCCCCGGTGGGATTTATTGCCATATTAGCAGTGGTTTTCCCATTGCAGTAGTTAATGAATAATGTCTAAGCTAATAACCCTCCAAAAAAAAAAAATTTCCCAGCAACAACAACATAACTCCCTTCCCTGTAATTATTATTTTTTCCTAATGTGGTGGTTTTTCTATAAATACTGATGTCTTTTTACTAGGTTCTTGTATAACTACTTGCTTAAATAATGGGCCCTATTAAATTGCCATCAATGGTAGCGGGCCATATGTTAGTGTTTTATTGATATCTTCCCACTGATGGAGTTGAATTTGCAGGCCCTCGTAAGGCCCTGCAGAGGGCACCACTTCCTCTCCTTCCCCATGCCCAGCCCACCCCACCCACCCATCCACTCACTGTCCCCATCCCTACCCACTACCTGGCGTTGGTGGCATTTAGACACGCAGGAAGAGGGCCTCAGCTGTGCAAACACGGTCCTTCTGTTTATTTTGGTAGCCTCTGAAATATTTGTTGAGAGTTATTCGAGCAGAAAGGCTGAATGGAGATCATTGCTATGTGTCAAATTAAGGAGGGCTTAATGCCTGCCTAATCTCTTGGTAATTGTTGTTGTGGCAGCGGAAGGCTTCAGAGCCTGGTAAGAGAGCTAATGATAGGGAGAGACATCAGGCTGCCCGGGCACCGTGGCATCCCTGCTCAGTACAATTAGAGGCCCCACTTCGATCGGAGAGACAGAGGGTCTGTCACTTAAGAGAGAGAGGATCGGCCTTTGGAGGGGAGGGGTCAGATAGGAGCATCACCCGGTGTCCCTGGACAGGGGACTCCTTCAGCTGGGTGTCACTTTCCTAATGGTTTTCTAAAATGTGACAGCCTGTGCGCGTATGTATGCGCACGCGCACCCACGGATGGCTGACCTCAGGGTGTTTGGGGCAAGACAAAGGAGGCTTTCTTCTTAATTTTCCCATCTTTAATCTCTGTGTCATCCAGTCTCTCCCCTTCCTCTGATTCTCTCTCTTTGGCCTAATTTTCTTTCTTTCTGAATATCCACGCTCTCTCTCTCTCTGTATCTCTCACTCCCGTGCCCGCCTCTTCCAGCTTCCCCCACCCCGCGCCCCATCTCTTATCACGATCTCTGACCCATCAACCCTTTCACCAGCATCCACCTCAATCGATCATGATTTTTTTTTATAGAAGTAGCAAAAACTATTTTGCAGCAGGTAAAGAGGAAGGAAATGAAACCCTTAACAACCTCACCAAACTCTGCCTAAAGAGAGTGGAGGAAAATGGGGATTTAAAAGAGTCCGACAGGCAAGTTCACAGAGAAACAAATTGGGAGATGTGAAATCTCTGGCATACAGATCTGTGGTGGAAAGACTGTGTGAAAGAGAATTGCACTTCAGAGATTGTGTCTTCCCGTGGACATCCTTTAATACTGTAAATTCCTAATGAAGCATTTGGAACCCAGCCCAGGGTTCCCGTGGAGCTTCAGGGACCCGAGAGTGGTAGGGGGTCAGCCGTGTGGGTTCTAGTCCCAGCTCTGTCACCCGCTGGTCCTGGGACTTTGAAGAAGCCATTTCACTCATTTGTAAAATGGGGAAGTTCTTAGCTACCAGGGGTGGTGTGAGAATCAAAGGAAATGCTCTGAGAAGAATAAAACACCGTATAGCTGTCAATCAAACAATCAAACAAGCCATCTTAATGTGAAATGCACAGATCACTGAGCGGGGCTCACGACTTGGAATAATTACGTAGATCATCACTGCTGCGGGCTCAACAGGATTGCCACCTTTTTATGAACAGAGTGACCTGGAGGGGATGAAAATCTGCCTTCCTTGATATTCCTCCAGCCACTCTTGGGATCGACCTCAGGGGACCCAGGGATGTAGCACGCACCTGCAGGTCCCCAGGCAGGGAAGCCCTGGGCTTGGGGAGAGAGAATGTTGGATTTTAATGGCGGGGTGGATGGGACAAGGACAAGGACAAGGGGCTTGAATTACTTCCGAGGAGATCTTGACTATCATGTCAGGAGCTGGCAGGGAGAGAGGACGTCTTGTCTTTCCACACTCTGTCTTGCTGATTTCTATTTGGTCAGTAATGTCTGGGGCTGCAGAAGGAAGGAAATCTTGATGTCAACCAGCGGTTCTCAGGAATCTCCATCCTGTGTTGAAAGGAGGATGCTATAAGGTGCCCTCTGGGGAGAGAAATCATCAAAAATATGGAAGACACCTAACCAAGAAAAAGAACACTCTTCTTTGGGGAAAAAATTCTGGACCATGGGGTGCAGGAGAGCCCTTCAAGGCAATTTCATGACCCCTGTTTTGGAGGCAAAGCTGAAGCGAGGATGGACGTGCTTTTATCTGCAGTCTCTCAGCTTCTCCCTCTGAGGAGTCTGGTACCAAAGGCCTCTCCCTGGGGAGCATAGCTGTGTATAAATGGTGAGCATGTTTAAATTTCCTAACAATCAGTTGAGTGTACGTTGCTTTCTCAAAGGACTGTGTTATTTGTAGACCTGTCTGAACGTTGGCCCCAGCACGTGATTGGAGACAATACAGTCAGTGTAGCAGTCTTGCAACTTGAAGGTTTCTTGGACTTCCCATCAGGGCAGAGTTGAACCTCTCCTGCCAACGTGGTTGGAAATTTAGTGTTCCAGAGAAGACAGAGAAAGGCTGGCCAGGATCTCCACTCTCTGCTCCTGCTGTAGACAATTTGTTGGGCCAGTGATTCTCCCTGGAGACCAAATAACTTGGTGTTGACTTGGTGGTCCTTCCCTGCCAAGAATGCCCACCCTCTTTGTCGCAGAGTGGAGGCTGTAGGGGGTGGGGTGAGGGTGCAGAGGGAACCCACGTTCTGCCAGAGAGAGGATGGGGAGGGCATGGGAGTTGTGCCACCGTTGGATGGAGGGAGATAGAAAGGGCAGGGCTGTGATGGAGGAAGGCGAGAGGGGACAGCCTCAACTGTCCAGTACCAGTGACAGAACTCAACGAGCAAGAGGGTTCATCGTTAACTGTCAAACGGCAGTTTTAATCAGCTCTGCTCCTCAGTGGAAGATAGATTTAATATCAAGGCACATTTTCAGAGCCATTAGTTTAATTATGACAGGTGTCTGCAAACTGGACGACTCTGCTTGCAGACCTGAGTGACAGTATTTAATTCTCCTGGCCCAGGGGACGCCGGGACACTTTACCAAAATGAGCCTCCGTTAAAAGTCTAAGTGATTTTTTTTTCTCCCCTTCTCCCCTGTTTCTCCTTGCCCTCTTTCTGGCTTTTTATTCTACTATGCACGTCAAAAGAAAAAAAAGGAGAGAAAATTGTGCTTCCATAGGAGAGAAAATCATTTACTTGCCCATTAGAACTCATCTCACTGGGGCTCCCAGCTGCTGAGTTCCCGGTCAGGCAAAAGCCGTTATCCTTTCTCTTATAACCTTTCTGTGATCACTTAGCATCACATCTATGGCACTTGCCTGTTGGCATTGTGTCTTGGCAGAGCCTGCTAGCAGGGCTGCTCCCCGACTCAAGGGATGGTGAACTTGACTGTGCTTGTGGTGTGGGCAGAGATGCTGACAGAGGGGGGGCTGGGAGGGGCAAGCCTGGGGGTCCGCCCGGTTCTCAGCCTGGAGCCTGGCTCTCTGCTCCTCTGCACATTTCCTGGGCTCCCATCCTTTCTGAGTGTCCTCTCCCAAGATGGCCCCATGTGCCCCCCACCCCCTCCTTTTGGTTGACTAGCTGGCCCACACCGGCCGAGTGGCCATGGGTGGGTTCTCTGAAACTTCCATCCATGTGTGCAAGTGGCTGAGCTTGAGGAATGGAGCTTTGCAAACATTTTCTGTTTTCTTTAAACAGAAGGATGCTTAAAAATGAAATCTTAGCTGTCTCCATATTAGGATGAATAAGGTAGGGCTGTCGGGTGGAAATATGGGGTACTTACTCACTGGGTGCCCTCTCCTGCCTCAGACAATGGCCTCTGAGGTCCCTCTCAGCTTTGCTGTGTGTGGCTGCTGAGGCTGGGACCTTCGCCCCAGGGGATCAACATCTCAGATGCAGCTGATTGGGCCAAGGAGCAGGTGGTCAGGACATGGCAGGGATGAGAGGACACCGAGTTGGGGCTGAGGATACACTGGATTTCTCAGGTTAGTTTCCAGCCAGGGTCACTGGTCAGGCAGGCAGGGGGAGTTCTCTCTTGGACCTGTCCTCCCACAATCTCTGCCACATTCTTTCTGCTGTCCTTTCTCTGCAAAGGATGGGGAGGCCCGACAGAAGTGTGGTCTGGCTTCCAGGGATACGGGAGCCCAGTCTTACGTCTGTCTTGTCCTGTCGGGTGGTTGAGCTGGGTTCCTCTCTGGCTGTACAGGGACCCTTGCTACGTGGTCAAGCTGAGAGAGAGAGAGAGAGGGAGAGAGAGAAATGGAGAGAGAGAGATAGAGAGAGAGAAGATGAAGAGAGAGAGAATCTCGCAGACTGCCAGACACCTCATTGCACCTAGATGTTACACAAGGGCACAGGCATCGTTCTCTGGGAACCCGGAGAAGACAGCCCTTCATTTCAGCCTTTGCAAATACAGCACAAGCTGTGTGCGTGAGGGTCGATGCATATTTGGGGGAAGTTTGTGCCTAGAGTGGACGTTCCCTACGCTTTCCAGCAACAATCAGTGGCGGAGGTGGATGACTTCACGCTCCTCCTGGCCCCTCAGCGCTCCGTTCCTCCTGCTTCTCCGTAGCTCTGTCTGCTCCGCGCTCCTGGCCGTTTCCTCTCCCAGGCTGCCCTGGTTTGATGGCGCTTCACGGCAGTTGTGTTTTTCACATGTTGAAGACTGGTGGCAACCCTGCGTCGAGCACATCGATCGCCTTATTTTTTTTCCAAACAGCATTTGCTCACTTTGTATCTCTGGGTCGCGTTTTGGTAATTCTCTCCATGTTTCAGACCTTCTCATCATTATTATATTGGTCGTGCTGACTTGTGATCAGTGAACTTTGACATCACTGCTGCGACTCGCTGAAGGCTCAGAGGATGAGTCGCATTCTTTAGCTGTAAAGTATTTTTTAATTAAGGTCGGTGCGTTACTTTTTTAGACATAATGCCATTGCACATTTAATGGACCACTGTGTCATATAAACAACTTTTAGATGCACTGAGAAACCCAGAAAACCCGTGGGACTCACTTCATTGCGATGTTCGCTTTATTGCGGTGGTCTGGGACCGAACCCGCAGCATCTCTGAGGTCTGCCTGCAGGTAGTCTGTGTCCAGCTCCAGTCATTCCTTATGCTGAGTCCCGTTCCTTCAAGGAGGCTCTATGTGCTGCCAGCCTAGGGCCCTGTCTCTCGCCCCTCATCTCCCCCAGGGGAGACATGAGCCCATAGGTACCCCCGTAAGATTTAATTGACTCTCTTTAGAAACCCTCTTTCAGTGGAGAGTCATTTACAAATCGTGTTCTCTTGACGTCTCATGTCCTGGGAGTTCAGTTTAAAATATTCAACCTTCCATCCATCTTAAGCAAATACTAGTGAGACACCAAGCACCAGACAGCATCCGTGTCATTAAGCAGCTGAAGGGGTCTAGCTGTTTGGAAGACGCAGAATTTACATTTCCTCCTCTCTCGATTGCCCAGAACAGCAGCTTCCAGGAAACTTGAGCAGAGAAGAACTTCCAGGTCCATAAATCTTCTAGACAGTGTGGAATGGAACTCATGGTTCCAAGGCCTTTGATGAATATTAAAAAACCATCGTGCCATACCTTTCACGTCCCGTGTTAAGGAAAACCTGGAAAACAGTTGCGTTTCTCCATTTCATTGTGGGTCTCCCTTCTTTGGTGGAAGCCGTTACATTAGTTTGTTTTCCTCTATTGACCCTATTGAGAGGATATGGTAATGAGTTTTGGATGTTAGACAATCAGACAAAATGCAGAGTCCACAGAATAAATTATACATGTAAGATTCAACCCCAGAATATGAAAATCTGGCATTTGTAGAAGGTGTCAGTTGCCACAGGTCAGGGGCTGTTACTCAAGAGCTGATAAACTCTGTGGGTTCAGGAGGACTATTTATTCTTTAGTTTGATAGCAAAAATTCATCGCTTCAAAATGGCAATATCATTTTATAATACTTCTAAATTATAAGATGCAACAGTGCTTTATAACTGGGCTTTATATTTTTCTCTCCCTCTCTCTAAAAAAGGAGAGAAAAATAAGCAGATTTTAAAAAATGCACAGAGTAATTAGTTTAGTGACTAATTAGCCGAAATGCTGTGACGAGTTTACATCACTTGACATTGTGCGAGTGGCTTGGAAAAAACGCAGATTATAGATTGCTCAGAGCATTTCAAATCCTGAATTTGTACAGACCTAATCAGTGTGGGGATCATCTGAAAACGGTGAAGTTTGCAATGGTTTTTAAGGTTTCCTTGGCTTGTATTTTCCAGGGATTAAACCTGAGTTCTTTATCATTTCTGGGTGGCTAGTATAATTGGACAAAACCTGTGGATATTTCTCATCCATCGGCAGAAGTTCAAAGTGCTGGACTGCCTGGGCACCAGGGAATCTGGGGGGTCTGTTAGCCCTGAGAATTGATCTGTAGATAAAAGTGTCCTAAGGCCAAACAATTTTGGAAAATACTGTGTTGTTTACCTCTTGAATGTTATCAGTCTACACCATTTATTGAAGATCTGCAGTGCAGGAAATCTGTTTTATTTTGTTTAACCCAGTGTGTCCCAGTTCTAAATGACTGAGAAAACTTTGTTCTTTTTGACATAATGCTCATGAACAGAAACATAGCTAATTAACATCTTGGGATCCAAACAATTTCGTGGTTTATGGATACAGGGTTGATGTTTTCCACCCTCTTTAAAACCATACTAATTGGCTCTCCTTCTAATCTGTTCTCTCCTCGTCTGCCACTCTTCAACTCCTAGGTCAGAGTCCCCATTCTTCTAGAAGTTTGTTCTTCACATTGTCAGCAATGCGAGCCTTTCCTTTTTTCCCATCCCATGGATATACTGATGAGACCAATAGATGCTTTACAGGGTTTTGGGCCTGAGAGTCAGGGATCAAAGGATTGGGGTCAAAACTTTGTGGAGCTTTCTTCTTACGTCTAATTAATATACCGAATGATAAGAGTTGTGGCTTTTTGAAAGCCAAATGAAGGTCATTCATCAGTAGCCTGAGATATTTTTAAGTTTTGCTTTTAATAATTGAGACTAATTTGGAACCATGGAACAATGTGGGTAATGGACAGACTGTCCTGGATTTGGAACTGGTCTGACTCAATCGCCACCTGTGTGATTTTTCTCCTAAGCTTTTTAAAAAAATTTTTCCTATCCAACTACTTTATTTTTTATTTTTATTTTGTTTATTTTTTGGGGGTAAAGTAATTAGGTTTATTTTTTTATTTAAATGGAGGTGCTGGGGATTGAACCCAGGACCTCATGCATGCTAAGCACGTGCTCCACCACTGAGCTATACCCTCCCCCAACTCCTAAACTCCTGATACCCAGTGTCCTTGAGTGTCTAATAATACATACCTCCCAAGCTCGTGTGGAGAATTCGGTGAGAAAATAAGAGTCCATGTAGGGTTGAAATTTACACACTGTGATTTAGATGTGCAAAGAAGTAACTGAATTATATTTTTAGTAACTGAATTATCATTGGTTCATGAGCTCTCAATCTACCTCAAGCAGATGAAAAATTCTGATTCTTTATTCTACTAGGCACTGTTATTATTCTTAGCCCGATTCAGTGATTATCATCTTCTGTAATGTTCAGTTCCTTTGCCAGTATGGGCGGAAGCTAGATAATCTTTCTCTTACTTCTTTCTATGTGGCATTTGAGCTCAGGGATAAGCTTACCGAGGTCCAGAGAAGAGGGTCCTATTCCATGTGCTGAGGTCCAGGCCTCTGCTGTGAATGATCTTTGCTTCCTGGGTGCAGTGGCTGGAATCCACTCATGTGTCCTTGGACCTTACTTTTGTCACTGGCTTCAAAGTCCCTGCCCTCTCCAGCCTCCTGGTCCCAACCCCAGGCTTCTGGTAGACCTCTCAACATTTCTGGGCCCAAGGGAATGTCTGGGTCTCTGTTGCACATCATAGGGTGGCGAGAGTACCCTGAAAGTCTCCTTCTCCTGGACCACTCCCTCTGCCCAGCCTGGATGCTTGCAGCACATGAAACACCAACTCTGAGGTCCCTGGGTTGTTGCAGTCTTTTAAGTGGCAGACAACATAGTCTGCTCTGCCTGGTTCAAGTAGAAAGCTGTTTATGAAATGATATTAAGTAGCCATTCAGAGAACTGAGCTTGGATGCAAATGGCCAGGAACAGGGAAGTCAGAAAATACTCAGCTACCTTACCAGAATGTTCTAGCAAAAAAATTGTCTCATGCATTGGCAACCACGTTGCTGGAAACCAGACACAGGAATGCCTTTACAGCTGCTGTAGAAGGCCTGGTGACCTCAGGTGCTGGGCTCACCACGCAGCCCAGCTTCCCAGCATCTGACACTGAAGTCACATTGGATTCTCCTTGCCCTGGCCTCTCGTCTCGTCATAGGAGAGTGCGCTTGCTTTGGCAGAACCCAAGCCATGTCTAAAGCCCTAAACTTCAGGGAGTTTAGAGAATATAGATTTTCTTTAATATTTTCAGCCTTGGCGGATCAAGGAGGACTCAAGAAAGAGGTTGGAATGAGAAATAAGTTAGACGATCCACAGTGTATGCAAAACTCAAGCCTTAACAACCACGTCCTACTGCAGAGCACAGGGAAATATACCAATGCCTTGTAACAGCCTATAATGGAAAAGAATATGAAAAGGAAAATATATCTATATATATATATATATATATAGATATAGATATATAGATATATATATATAGATAATGTATAGCTGAATTACTATGCTGCACACAGAGATTAACACAACATTGTTAATCAAATATACCTCAATAAGCAAACAAAGAAACAAAAAACCTCAAGGCTTAATGGAATTCCATTGGTGTTTCTACGCCATCCAGTCCCTCCCTCCCCCAGCCCATCCTAAAGACTCTAACCCTGGGTCTTGGCCACCCCACTCATTTCTACTTCCTTTTAGAGCTTATGTTAATTTTTCCATGCAGGAAGAATGCCATCATTTCCTCTCTTCTCTCTGCACTATGCTTTACAATAAAACTTTATATCTTTCATGCATAAAGAAGAACTTCTCTGAGGAAGCATATCAAAGAAAATTATTCTACCGCTCAGCAAAGCAAGGATTTCAAGAGACAGACCTCTCACTACGGGCTTAAGAAAACACACAACTACTTAGAAACCGAAGCTGGTCTGTGACATCTGGAGTAGAGAAGGCCGTTTAGTGGGGAGAGAGGGGTGGCAGACACAGGCAGGATGGCACTAAAGCTTTTCTTCTTCCGAGGATCAACAGGAAGTCCACGCTTAGCTTCCAGGCTTCTCTGAATGCAGGGAGGTCCATGTGACTGGGCTCTGGCCGGGAGAATGTGCAGGGCAATGTCCACCATCCCTGGGCCTCCTTTTTCCCCTCAGTTGTTGACTGGCTGAATGCAGGGGTCCCAGTGGAGGGTATGGGGGAGGCCCTACAAAATGGCAGAGCCATAAAATGGAAGGTGCTGGATCTCCAAATAACCACGTAGAAGACTTCCCTCTGAACTCCTAAATGAACTGTAATATGAATAAAAAATATATTAGGTATTTGTGAAGCCGCTGAGATTTTTCAGTTGCCATGACGTCAGCAACTGTAATTCCTCTGAGTACCCGGGAAGTAGTGCCCCACGGTCTAGCACATCTTGGTCAACCACATGGTCAACTGCATGGTCTACCCCAGTCACAGAGTTCACGGTGAAAAGCAAGTACTCGGAAAACCTTTATTCCTCTATACAAGACTTCAATCCATGACAAGAACTGGATGCTAACGGGGTACAGCTCAGGTACCTAATCAAACATCCATCTGAAACTAGGGAGCTCAGATAAGATCAAGGAGACAGAATGAACCGTCCATGCCTTCCTCAAGCACGTTATCCCACTCAGCTGTGTGCTGACACTGTGACTACCTCTTATGACCTTTGGGGCTCAGAGAACTTCAGCCAATTGTCCAAGGTTAAACAGCTGGCAGAGATGAAACTTGAATTCAAATCCGGGCATTTTCATTCCAAAGCCTAAGTGTTTGGTCACCATGTTTTTTATCACCAAGGATTCCAGCCTGCATTGACTTCCCACGATATTTTAATCCCTGGAGGCCAGATACAGGTCCTTTCTCTAAGGGTTTCCCAAGTGACTAGTCCTGTGCTTGGTCCTCAAACCATGTTGACTTTGCATGAACTCTCTCAGATTTGACTCCAAGAAAACCTAGATAGAAATGCCTTTCTCCCACAAACAGGCAAATCACAAGAGGGCAAACAAACAGATGAAATCAATATTAGGCTGTCTCAGGAGGAAGAGACAGCCATGCTTGCCCCCAGATGTACGTAGACTCCTAGGGGACCAACATGGCATCGTGCCTCAGAGCCCTGAGGGCTGAACATCATCTGTGAAATGGTCTCCTGGAGAAAGACGTGGAGGGCTGGTTCATGTCCACTGGAGCCTGCTAAAGCCATGGTTCTGTATTTCAGGTGTCTGGTTCTGTATTTTCTTACTGAAGCCAAGTTTCCACAGTCATTCCTTTTTTGGTATTAAAAAAATTATTATTATTACTGGTTTTGAAATAAAGATATTTCAGTGTAGAAAAGAGTAAGAAAAACACTTCTAGTTTCTTCACACAGAAATAATGATGATTAGCATTTTGACATATTTCCTTGTAGCTTTTCCCACGTATGTGTATATAATGCTGTTTTTCTTATACTGAATATACAACTTTCGCCTTTTTTATATAATATCCCTTGTATTTTCCCATGTCATTAAATATTCTTGGAAAACATTGTAATGGAATAATAACCCATCTCTAGCATGTAACATAATTTCTTTAAACAGTTCCTTCTTTGGGGAATTTAAGTAGCTAAATGAATGTAGTTAATGCTAGGTTCAAATAAATAACGCTGTGGTGAATATCTTTGCATATATGCCATGGTGCTCTTATCCGATTTCCTTAAGAGCCTTTCTTGAATGTTTACACAAGGAATAAATTAAAACTATTGATGAGGTCTTTAACACATATTATCAAATACTTTTTAAAAAAATGTACGAACATGTGCTTCCACCAGCAGAATATTATCTATCTATCTATCTATCTATCTATCTATATCTCCATTTACTAATCATTCTTTAGCTGGAAGTTGTAGGATTTCTGAATCTAGGTTTCCATGGGTTTTTGAGAGGTCTGGGGAGAGCCTAAAATGTTATGCCAAATTTTGTGTGAATGCACATTTTTCTGAGGAGACGATTTTTGATGACAGAAATTTTAAGAATTGAATTATTCTCGTGCATCTGTTTGTTCATGTCTTGGATGATAAATGAGGTTGAACATTTCCTCACATCCATGTAAGCCATTTGTCTTTCTCCTTCTGAAACGTGTCTCCTCCTACTCTGTTCATATTTCATGAGAGCATTTGTCTTTGTCTTTTTGATTTCAAAGAGAATTTTACATATGAAGGATGGTAATCCTTTGTCTGCCATATTGGTATGCTAATTATTTTCCTAGCTTGTTGGCTTTACATAAAGAGGGATTTAAAATTATGAAGGAGTCAGAGCTTTTGAATACTTCCTTTGTTACCTCATCCATCATTTCTATGTTTAGAAGGGCCTTTCCCAGTTAGAGATCAGTACAATATATGTCTGTAATTTCTTGTAGTGTTTTATGGTTTGCCAAGTATTTAGTCCATCTCGAATTCAATACGTTATTCCTTCACTTATTCATTTCCTCTTTTAACAAATATTTACTGTGTCCTAATTATGTGTCAGGCACTTAATGTGAAGTGGGAATTTAATTTAATATTTTCCTTGACTGATTTGCTTATTTTTCTCTATTACCAT
Source organism: Camelus bactrianus (assembly GCF_048773025.1). Classification (NCBI taxonomy): domain Eukaryota; kingdom Metazoa; phylum Chordata; class Mammalia; order Artiodactyla; family Camelidae; genus Camelus; species Camelus bactrianus. The sequence goes on along the minus strand of NC_133564.1, from coordinate 29,062,890 downwards.
TTGTTGTATTCTCTATGGGTTCCATTATTATTTTTTGTTAAATTACATTAAGTATATTAAATATTAAAAGCTTACTACTAGTATTTTGTATTATTAATGTGTCCACTTATATATTATACCTTTTTATCAAGTATTAAATAAATGAGTTCATTGTTACACTAAATAGATGTATGTATTACTTTTAATAGTAGATAAATTTAATAATTCTTAGTATATATGGTATTTTTGGTGCCATCTCTTTTATTTCATTAATCTCTCTTTGATTCTTCCACTAATTCCACATTCCTTGGTGACTGTAGCTTTAAGATTTAATATTTGATAGTGCTTGCTTCTTCTATAAAATTCTTAGCTATTTTAAAGTATTTTTTGGATGAATGCTAGAATCATATTTTTCAAGAAGATTGGTATGATGTTTAGCAATTTCACTATGAAAATCCTTTTTGTCCTTTTTTATGTCCTATTCTCTTTATCCATCAAAAGATGATATACATGTGTGCATAACTTAACAGCTCGCATCAGCACTGGATTTCCCATCATTTCTGCTGGTATTTCTAACAGATTTTCATTGTTGTTGCTTTGAGTTGCATAGTTGGATGCCTTTTTCATTTGAGAGACACAATTTCCTGACTGTCTATCAATTCATGCCTTGTAACTTGGGTCTTTTGATCTCAGATTTCTGTCCCAGGTTATACTCAGCTACTGGGCTAGTTTTTCCTGAAATCTGGAAACACTGGGATCCCAAGTAACTGGGCTGCCGACCAGGCAACTTCTCATCCCACTCTCACGTTCTGTGTCTCCTTAAAACAGACTCTAACTGAAGGCAGTGCTCTGTGGCGAGAATCTTCTTTGTGACCTCAAAGAAGTCTTTGAGTGATGTACAGTTAAGTTGATTTTGTCACTCACATCAATTTGAGAGTCTTTCTCCTCAACCCAGGTAACTTCTCTTTTTGGTTTTGTAATCATAGATTTCCTCATTGTATTACCCAGCATGACGCTCTTGAGGTTTGCACTGCTTTTCTTCTCATATGATAGTTTTTCCTTACTCTGTTATCTAGTTTTGTATTTTTTGGTTTGTGCTGCTTTGCTAATTCCTTTGTTCTTTTTTTTTTTTTTTTTGGCTACATACACTGTGTTTTATTTATTGATTTTCTTAGTAATTTGGATGCTTTTCTCAGTGGAAGGCTGAGATAACCACTAGGCTTGCTACGGATCTTGATTCCAGCAATAACATATGGGAGGTGTGTTGGAGAGAAGCCAGATCATGGTGTTTACCTCTACCTCTCACAAATTTCCTGAAACGCTTAAGAGTATCTCAAATTCAAGGAAGGAATTCAATAACAAGGTGTCTTAGGTGTGATCTGTTTCACAAGGGGTAGAATTCTCATCTGCATAGCTCTTGCATTTAATGGGTGGGGGAGTACCCCAGCAGAAAGCAGGAGAGAAGCAGGGGAGGGTCATTCTTAACATCTGCAGAGAACACAGGAGAAGCACCTGTCTTCTGGGGGGTGGGGCAAACTTGCACAGTGAGAAGCAGAACTGTCCTTAAGGGAGCCAAGTAGTCCAACTGAGTGGGGAGCAGAGCTTGTTCCTGTAATCTGATTGTTAAGAATTTGTGGACTCTTCATAGGGCAACCCTTAAAATAGATTACCATAGATAGAAGCTTCCACTCTTTACTGCTTGCAAAGTTCTCTGGGCAAATAATTCTGCAAAACTTCCTGCTTATTCTGTATGTAGTCCTTTGTGAATTCTGTCGTTATGCAAGCATTTCATGTGTGGATTACTTTTTCAGATTCTACACACTGATTACTATTTTGTTAACACAATCTTTGATATTGGCTGTTTCCAGTTTAATCAAATATACACTTAAAGTTGTGTAATTATCAAAGTTAAAAATGTCTTCTGACTCCCAGTATAATAGAAACGTAGTGCTTTAGTTTTCTGGCCCCCTTCCACTTTCCCATGGTTGTCAGTTTATCATTAGTCATATAAATCTATGTCAGTAATAGTTTTTGCATATTCAATTAACATTTGAAAAAAAATTCACAACAGCTGTGTTTATATTATGGAATGGTTTTGAGTTACCTCTAATTCCCTCAGCTTATGTTTTTTCTCTTCTCTAGTGCTTTATTTTGAGTCATCTTCAGTTAGCTTAGTTTTCAAGTAGTTTTCCCAAATGGTGGAAGTATTATGTCCTATGAGTGAGGCATATCTTTTGCCTTCTTATAACAGCAGAACTGAATAGAGAATTCTTGATCTACAATCTTCTTTCTCACAATGGTGTGGCTGTTGCTCTTGTATCTTTTGTGTTTTGTGTTTTCTGCCTCATGGTTGCAAAATGGCTGCTGTGGTGCCAAGCATCCCAACTATATACAAAAGTACTTAGTATGAATCAGGCAATAGGTTTTTTTTCCCCCTCACAGGTTCTACTTATTGAGCAGGTTCTGTCTTTCTTAGAGCAGACATCCCCTTCTATTACACTGGGCAGAACTGGCGCATTAGGCCACCTCTGCCTGCAAGGGGAGTTAGAAGGTAAAGAAGCAGATTGTTGAGAATGGCTTCTGCATAGCCAAACAATAATATCTTCCACACCCAGGGAAGGGTTGAGACAGAAGAAGACTTGGCCTTCCTTTAAGGAGGCTTCTTTTGTTTCCCAGGGCTACAAAGACCTTTACAAGAGGAGCAACAAACTCCAGCTGCCTCGGATGAAAATCTATTCAAGCTTAAAATGCAAGAGCATTAGCTGCTCAGAGCCGTCACCAAGGAGAGATAAAATACGTCTGCTCTCTCAAGACCTGGGAGATGCTTGCCGTGTGATTATTTTTTTGGCTGGGAAAGCTGCTTAGCCAACAGAAAAAGGAATGTACCTGAACATTTATGAGTCGGCTTTGCAAACACAGCGACCCATCTTCCTTTTCGCCCCTCCCCTTCTCTCCTTCCCTGGAAAGGAACACTTAGCAAAACTAAATAAATTATCAGCTGGACCATTAAGAAATGCTCTCTGCGGATAATGCAGACGAGGCCTGAAGCCCTAAAGGCCAGCTCCAGAGCTCAGGTTGTCCACAGGGAGCAGGTGAGGAGGGGACAGGCTCCAGACAGAGGAGCTGCGATGCCATTATCCCCTTGCTGCTCTGGGGACTGCAACGGAAGAGCCCCGGGGCTGCTTTGCATGAACTGGTTGGAGAGGGTGGGAAAACCCTTATCATTTGAGGCTGCTCAGGACCGTGTGCTTCTGGAGCTAGAACAAAGCCCTGCGGTGCAGCGAGCTGAGCTGGGTGCAGAGCCAGAGGTCCTGACTGCCAGGCCCTGCTTGACCACCTCCTGGCTGGCTGATGTCCCATGGGTCAGTTAAGCGCTCTGAACTTTGCCTAATGTGAGAACTAGGGCTACTAATAGTAACACTGAGCCCTGCTGTAGCCTGAACTGTGTCCACCTCCCCAAGTTCACACGCTGAAGCTCTGACCCCCTCAGTGTGGCTGTATTTGGAGACACGGCTTTCAGGAGATATTTCCAAACTCTCCGGTGGCTACTCCCCCAAAGAACTGGGCCACGTGCTGACCTCTCAGGTTGCTCCTGGCCTTGGCCGGCCCAAGGAGACTGGGGTGTGAAGGGATGGCTCCCTGTGGGACTCCCCCGCCGCCAAGCTTCCTACAGGAGGTCTGGTGACCCCACTCTGATCAGTGGGAACCCGAGGTCCCCGGAAGCAGTGCTTCCAAGTCAACAAGAGGTTAAGCAAGGTCGTCTGGCCAACAGCGTTGGGCTGGAGGGAGGCATCCTCAGCCTGGAGCCTGCGTGGGGCGAGGGGAGGGGCTTTGGACGGGGTGGGTGGGTCTAGCTATCCCTGCGTAGCTTACACCCGGGCCTCCTTATTGCTTTGGACGTGGTATTTATTTTAACATCCGCATTTTCATTTGTCTGTGACTGTCAAGAAAACACACACCCACCCACCCAAATCTCCTTATTAGGGAAAACGCTAGGTAGATTATGGTTTCCTTCTGGGGGGAAAAATGCCCACAAAACCCTCAGTCTGGTTTCATAGGCTGTGCTAATTATTTTTGAGGGCAAGCATAAAAAAACCCAGGTGATTTGCCCTCAGCATTTTCTCCCGCTCTTCTCACAGCTCGAGATCCTTACCCATGTGGCAAGCAATTACCATGCGTCCTGCAGTTTCCACCAGACATTCTTTGTGGGAACCCGGCTAAGAGCACCCAGAGGTTAATGCGCTTTTGCGCTACAAAATATGGGCATTATCTTGTGTATCGTAGGATAGGCCTGTGACACGTGAAATTCAGACGATTTACATGATCAGCACAACAGAAGCGGCTCCTGTTGGGAGCTTTTTCCGCCAATGATTTCCTCATCAGAACCTGGCTCTGCCCAGTGCCGTGCTGGGCCCAGGCTCCCGGGTGGCGGGGCAGGGCAGGGCGCTCTTGTCCTGCTTCTCAGGGAGGGCTGAGCCTTGGGATGCGCACGTCACCAACCCGGGCAGACGCTCAGAGAGGTGCCTCCCCTGGGAAGAGTAGGTTCTGTTTCTCATAATTATTGGAAAATTCATTTCAACTAATATTCCAGTGTTCTGTGTGTCAATCATATAAGAGGTGACAGTGTGGACCACCAGAACAGAAACAAATATTTGGCAGGATTTTCTAGAAAGGGAGACGTAAGCCTCTGTACTGAATGGGGTTGTTAGCTACTTCATCTGCTCACTGCTGGGTTCTCAGCTCAGGTGTGACCTCCTCCCAGGGCGGTCCCTGGCTGCCCTCTCCTTCTTGTCCTGCCTCCGCCTCTGGTAGGTGACATGACAGGTTCACATTTGGCAGTTGTCTGACTTCTAATGCGTCTCATGGTTGGATTTGGCAATATCATTCAGACTTCTCTTCTCCACATCCTCCCTCCTCCAAACTTTCTAGGAATGTCTCCGAATTATTCATCAGCCACACGCATTTCTGGCCGCCCGGAGGTAGGATGGCTTCTTTCAGCCTCTGCCCTTCCCGAAAGGAAGCCGCCTCTCTCTGTCCTGGCAGCATTTCTCCCTCCTTGATGTCACCAGCCCCCGATCATAATTTTGTGGCTGGAAGGGGTCACTGAGAGAAGCCACTCGGGCCGGCTGGAGAGCGGCCTTCACATTCCCATTCCCCCCTCCTCCTCCTCGAGCAAAACCAAACCTGCTGTGACATCAAAGAGGGAGCTGGGGAACATCAGTCTGAGAGGTTTCCGTTTTTGATCCACAAGCTCTCCAAACTTCCTCCACTTTCCGCGGTCTGACAATCCCCTGCAAAACATAGCTCTGACCCTGCAGGGGCCTTGGGAAGACGGCTGAACCAGAATGCCGTCAAAGCAGAGGTTTTAACTTCACAGAGTAACAGCTGGTGAGACCTGGATGGAAAAGATCCTGGGAGTCCGGGAAAGAACGCGACCACGGACACGCGCGCACGCCCCGGAACTCCGGACCACGACCATCTTCCTCTAATTAGATGGGTAGCAACCTCAAAGCATCTTTTTTTTTTTTTTTTTTTTTTAAGGGAGGAAAGTTAAAGCCTGTAATGACGAAGGCTGAGAGGCAGAGGAGACTCGGGGCTGCCCTGAGTTGCTCCTGGCCAGGAAGCTTCTCCCTTTCACCCCAGTGGCTCCTCCCTCCTTCTCCCCCACGACCCCCGAAGAAGTCATGGACCAGAGATGGTTGTCGCAGAGCATTAAGAAATAATTTTAAAAAAATCTTCCAAAGGCTGGCAGCACAAAAATCCCTGGCTCTGTCGTTTCTCTGTTTCTGCAAACAGCAAAAGATCCATAATTCTCACACTTAATGTAATTCCAAGGCATCTAAAGTGATTTACAGTTGGTTTACTCAATACTTTCAGCTTTATTTAATGTAACAGTTATGGCACATAAAAAGTTTATTGAAAATCCTTTGGGAGTGCGATTGAGTAAGAAAGAGTCGTTGCTAATACCATTACAGGAACAGGAGGAAAGGATTTCAGCCTGTTTTCTCTCTGACCTTTATGGGCCCACGAACAAGGGTGAGGGGGGAAGGCCATCTCTCCCGCCCTGCCCTCTGCCATGACGCAGACTTGCACCCGGCTCACTGCAGGCCTGCCATCTTGGTTGTGTCTGGAAGGTTCTTTTTCAGGCTTGGACGGCCTGGCGAGGGGACTTGGATGAGAGCCCTCGGTTTAGATTACTCTGGAGTCTCTATTCTATGCAGAATCCAGGTTCAGAAGGGCCCGCTAAAGGGAAAAAGACAACGTTATCATCTTTTCCCCTCTGATGCTGCCCTGGTCGCTCTGTTTTTAATCAGCTCTGCTCTCTGGTTGGCCCACCCATTCTGGGATTTGATTCGGCCTCCTGGAGTCCCCTACCCCGAGCTGTGGAGGGGAGGTGGGGGGGACATGGCAAACACTCTCCAGACCTTTTAGAAACAGATCTGGTCACTGCTGTAGAGGGGAAGGCACTGCCATTCCAATATGGTCCCCTCGCTGTCTGCCTCAGAAAGGAAATCATCTATTAAAAGAGCATCTTAAAATAGTTGATGTGTTCCCATGTGACTGCCCATTGGTTGAAAAAGAAAATTAAAATCTTGGAGACAGCTTGGAAGGCAAACCCCAGAGCCTGACTCCACGATGCGTGGGAATTCAGTGAAAGTGGATTCTTGTCTCTCGATGAATAATATTGTTTCCAGTGTCTGCTCCTCCCCCGGGACTGCTCATATTTGGGAATTCTACGAACCATCATGGCAGTAGAGTGGACCTGGGTGTTGGCGAATATTCACATTTAGTCTTTCCTTCATCTTTCTACTACCTGTTGCACCTAAGACATTCCCCTGTCCTCGTGTCTCTGCTGGAGAGGTGCAATGCCACTGTGACTTCAGTTCACTCTTGTGATCTCTGAACAACGACTCTATTCCAGACACCCAGTCCCCAGGACCTCACTTCCCGGCTGCCTTCACCCGCCTTGAATCCCATATCGATTGAAAACATTTTCTCAGTATGTTTCATCAGCCTGATGATTCAGTTCTGTTGTGGAAATCCCTTCCGCGTTCGTAATACAATCAAAGTAAATCACTTTCATTTGGGAAGCACAAGCCGGGGAGGAGCCTGGGCCTTTCCAACTTGGAGTGCCAGTCCCCGTTCCCACAGACACCCTTCTGGGCCCTGCTGGGAGCCTGGTAAGACACCCCACCTTCCCCAGATGGCCTCTTCCTGCCTCTGGCCTCCCCACCAGGAGGTAACTTTGTGAATATACAAGTGTAGAGTAAAGTTCTTGGTAAAGTTTGTATCTTTCCCCTCCATTGTCTTCATACCTGACTCTTCTTCAGGTATTTTAGTCACGGCTGTAAGAAAAAAAAAATCATTTTCCTTGCTGGAGGAACTTACGGGCTTTGAGAACAGTTGGAGTGACAGGTTGTGAGCCATAGTTCTCAGCAGGTGTGGCCCCCTGTGGGCTTCATCAGAAAATGCTTTAAAACGGGCCTCTGCTAGTAGCTGGCTCCTGGAGGACACAGTGATTTGCAAAGCGCTTTGATGCAGGGACCTAACTGAATGTCTTGCAGGCAGCTTGTAGGGTACGTATCATCACATGTTACAGAAGGAGAAACTGATCCTTAGATGAATGAGTCAATCAGTACCACAGTCAGTGGCTAGGTTGGGACTTGAAGCCAGAGCCAGTCACTCCAAACCTTGGGCCCTTTCCACCTGGAGGAACTTCATTCCCTGTGGTTTGCAAAGCGAGCCTTGTCTTCCAATTGACTTTGGGCAGCTCTTGGTGACAGTGAAGTGGCAAATGTCTATATTCGATCCCTTCTGCTCTCGTGGCTCACACTGTATTCCCTGGAGGATCTTTCCCTCAACAAATACTACTGTAGTTATTTAATCATGAGTGATGTTGCCAACGTAAAATCCCAAAGGTATTTTAATTTAATCAGAAATGTCTTAAAAGACCCGAAGCTTTCAAGACTGAAGCAAGTAAAGACCTAGTGGAAGACAGGATAGAATAAAAAAAACGAGGGGAGAGAAGGCTCTATTCAGTGCTAGCGACATTTTAGCATCTTGTTAATGCCAACTTTCTTGTAAGGATAGCTTGGTGTCACCAACTGATCTGACTCATTAGTCAATGTGGACCCACACGGGCCTTTCTGGTCAGGGTAGTTGGATCAATAGCCACTAGAGGGCAGCAGAGGGCTGAAACAGCTGGTTAGACTGGAAAGTATGTTCACTTCTTAGGAACGGGTGAAACTGGAGTCCAGAGGGACCCAGCAGGATTGCCACCCATGGCGAATACCGCGAAGCTTCCCCCAGGAAGAGCCCTTCTTCAGGACCCATGCATCCATGTCTCGGGGCTGGGAGCATTGGTGGGGACAGTTCACAGCTGTGTGGTCACAGAGCATGGCCCCGGGCAGCAGGGAATGGCCTCGCTCAGGGTGACGCCTTCTCTGCAGGGATGGCCAACGGTTGGCTCGTGCGGAGAGACAAAGGCCTGGCTCCCTGCCTCAGTGTGGGACAAGTCTCGAGGGCCATCCAAGATCCAAAGCTCCGTTCCAGATCAGTTTTCCCCTCCGTGTCTCCGGAGACCACCCCCTAATAAACACATTGTCCTCAGAGAGTTTCCAGCGAGCCCTGTCTGTAATTCTCATATCTACTATAGAGACGCCAACAGTTAACCCAGCAGAGGAAAGGAGTGGGTTAGCATCCAGCCTGGATCACGCACGAAACACAGGCAGGGGGTCCGAGGTCAGGGCTGGAGGCAGTTACACGAAGGGAGCGATCAAGCTAGGATTCCAGGAGTGACTGAGTTACAGCTAGAACCCAGTCCAGCATCTGACAGATGTGGGCCCACAAACACCAGAACCAAGAGGAGCAGAATGGACCAGGGATGGAAGTCAAATTCCTTCAATAATAATAATACCTAACCAGCCGTTGTTATATTTTGCTGGAGCAGATGCAGGCGTGGTGGGGTTGAGAGGCCTTCTGGGTGTCCTCCCTCCCACCCACAGCTCCCGGCACTGGGCAGCTCACAGCATCCTTGCCTCAAAGCCTCCCCGCCCCCACCCCAAGGCATTGTGTGTACTTGCATTGACCGTGGTTGCATTTATTCCCCCTGGGGCGACCCCCGGACCCCTAGGCGAGGATCGCACGGCCCATTCAGACAGGCCCAGAGATACCAGTGCTTATGAAGATGTGGCCCAAGGAGCTTGGCAGAAAAATTGAGTTTCTTTGCTTTTAAGCTCCCTCTCCGATTTCCCTGAAATTCTTTTTCACCCTGGGGTCTGTAGGCCATTGCCGGTTTTCAAGTCCATAGTTGGATTATTCCACCTAAATAATAGAGGGGCCAGGCCTTTCCAGCTTCAGCCGAGCCCCCTCCATCTAGCCTCCCATTGTTAGAGGAACAGACTGGCTCAGGCTCGTGTGCAGCAGACTCAGCGTCGAGGAGTGGGTATCAGAGTCCGAGGCCTCCGCAGGGAGGTGACGGAAAGGCCTGCAGATTAATGTACTATTATTACATTACTCTTTAAGCTTCAAAGGTCTGCCAGGAGAGCTAAGCTCACTATCTATTCCGTGACATTTTAAGAACAAATAATACATTAATATATTTAATTTGAGAATAAACACATACATTACAGGCAAGGGATTTTGTCTGTGCTGATAAGACACCCAGTGACCTTTCCAGAGCAATCCCAGCACTCAGAGCCGAAAAGGGACGTAGCCCAAAAAACCCTTTTGTAGCTGTCGGTGGTAGTACGTGGGCTTTCCTGCGGGTCTGGCCCTCTTCAGAGATGGAAGCCTTCGCTCTAATTACCCCTTCTATGCTAATCTGTGGGAACACTAAAACTTGTTGCCTCAAATGAGTTAATCAATTAAGTGTCAAACCACAAAATGTTGGAGATTTCAGTTTGTATTTATTACCCTGGCAGACACTTCCTCCCTTGGTCCCTTGGCTCCTTTCTTCTCCCCTTGCAGGGGAGCTGGCTTTTAAAAATGACCAGTCACTCATTGTTTATTTCTGGCCTGTTAGCAAAACAGTTGAAGTTACATAAGCCTGGTGCCCAGGGCTGGAGCAGCCCTGAGATTGACGGCTTGGAGCGCTTTCAGGCAAAGTTGTGCATTTGCGCCGGGCCTCTCCTGGCCTTAACTTAGCACAGCCCGCATCGGCCAAGCCAGCATCGTCCGCTCTGCTCGCTAAGCTCAGCCACTTTGGAGCCCATGTTAATTGATTGAAAGCCTTGTTTATTGTTATGTCACTCTCACGAGGTGAGCAAGGGACAGGCGGTGGTGTTTCCAGGAGGCCCTGCTCAGATCCTCTGTTTTCTCCAGGGCCCTCGGCTCCCCGCCAGCTGTGTCTAGACCTGCGGCAGCTGTGGGCTCCAGAGGGACCGGGAGATGGCTGAGCGGAATGCCCGGGGCCATGCCCGGTGCTCTGGGTCCGGCTGCCTGTGCCTCCCGGGGGTTCGACTGACGTCACCCAGAGAACATATCACTTCCACCCCAGCCTACTCTCACCATCTGTCTCGGCTGAACCATGTAAATGAGCTCACCCTCACATCTCAGGGAGGCACAACCAAAATAATGAGATTCATTCTACTTGGTGGATTTAAAAAAAAAAAACAAGGTAAGACACAGTCCCAGTATTTAAGGAAGGTATAGTCTCATTGAAGAAACAGAGATTTATGTATATAACTGTAGAAAAAAAAGTAACTCAGGACAATGCATACATGCTTAATTGTTACTGAGTCCAAGCTCATACTGCTCACTGCACGACAGGCCAGTAAATTGAGAGACGAGTTGTTGGGGCAAGGAATAGCAACTTTATCTGGAAAGCCAGCAGACCAAGAAGATGGTGGCTTGGTGTCCCAAAGAACCATCTTGCTTGAGTTAGCATTCAGGCTTCCTTATACTAAAAGGAGAGGGAGGAAAGTCAAACATTTCCTGGTTCTGGTCAGCCTCTGGAAGGGATGTGTTCATTTCTTCCTCTCTGCATTCATTCACAGGTAGGTCTGGTTAGGATGTTTCCTGTGAGCTAAACAAAGGTGTTTTAGCTTAATGCTCATCACATGGGAGGCAGGGTTCCCAGAGATGGGCCACTGTATATAATTTAAGCTTATAGGCAGCATCCTTTTAGTGACTGACAAGCAATTAAATACAGAGGTTAAAGAAGCAGATCTAATATGGAGTCAGATTTGCTCTTCCCTTTTACACAGTTCCTGAGCTGTGCACTATGTGTAGGCGGGGCTCATAGACGGGTCGTCGATGTGGTTAGAACCATGCTGTCTCTCCTGGAGATGGTATGTCCTTTTTAGACTGATAGGTGGGTAGGCTGTCCCTGTGGCTCCAAAGCCTGTGGATTAGAGATTGTCCACAGTGAGTTACATCCTTTTTAAACTTTGGGGAGTTAAAATGTCTTTTTTTGTGATACAGTGGTGCCAGTCAAAGATAACATTTCATTGCTCGAATTTTGCCAAACAAAATGTTGACCATACTCTGTTAGGTGCAGAAGATTTTGTTTCATATTTTTATGTTAAACTTTTACTTCTCCATGAAATCCCAAACTCTGAATCCTCAAATCTGTAGCCCCCAAATCTGTCTTCATCTAATATTACTACTTCCCTCTTAAAGCAGAGGAGATTATGGAGAGAAGTCAGCACATTTGCCAGGTGTCCACTGCAAACTCTCTTTGAGCCTGTGCCCCTGGGGTCCCCACAGAGCTGAGGACAGTCAGGACTTCATTTCTACTGATGCCACACTTTGGTCACTCTGCATCTTCCAGGCTACTGTCCTGCACTGAAAATTCCAGTGAAAACACTAAAGGGCTTATAGAAATTTTCCATCTGAAAAAGATCTTGGATCTTGAGTCCAACTCCTTAGTTTTAGAGCTGAGGGAAGGGTCTTCCCCAAGAGGAATGGTCACCCCTGTCTCCACTTTGGGTTCAGCCTCTGTCATCCAGTGCATTGCTCTCTCCAGCAGCCCTACAGAATCCGAGACACCAGACCCCTGGGACTGCTTCCCTTCCACTGGGACCCTGAGCTTCTTTGTCAATCACCCTGTGATCAGATGCACCACATGATTCTCAGAGAACCCCCTCGGAGTTCCCCCCATCCAAGTCAGATGACTCTTTGAACTCTCGGATTAGTATTGCGTATTACAAAAGCCTGGGTTTAGAGTCAAAGAGCTATGTGTGTAAATTTTCCAGCTCGGGCAAGTAGCCAAATCTCTACACAGCCATTGAACCATCCTTGAAATATGGACACAGAACGTACCTGGCAAGCTGTTCTCAGCATCCGCTTGGTAGTGTATGAAAAGTACCTGAAGCAGAGCAGGGGTGAACAGTAGAAATTCTTTCCCCCAACTTCCCTTAGCCTGGGCTGTTCTTAATTAGGCTGAGAGCGAGAAGTTGTGGAGGGAGGGCACGATTCACACTTTACAGGCCCTTGTGGTCACCTTGCAAGTTCCCCTCCAGGGTTAATCAGCCACTCTACCTGGGAAGCCCTGAGGTAGACCCATAATTTATATAGTAATGGAAAAACCAAAGCAAGATGGACAATACCGTTTCATCCCCACCCAATGTTAAGTTGCCTAATTCTCTTTATCTTAACTGTGGATGGGTTTTTTTTTTTTTTGCATTTTTAAAAAAATTTTTTTAATTGAAGTCTATAGTTGATTTACAATGTTGTATTAGTTTCTGGTGTACAGCATAGTGATTAAGTTATACCTGTGTTTTAATTAAGCCTTGAAGAAGTCTTTTTAGGGCAGGATAAAAAGTCCCCTCTGACTTCCTAAGCAGCTCACTGGCCTCCATGCAGCTTTGAGGTTCAAGCATCGCTCCATTTCTCTGCAAGAGGGAATAGAGCAGGCAAGAGCCCTGTGAACTTGGTGCCTCCACAAGCCTGGAGAAGATCTAATCGGCCAGTGGAGACCCTTTGGCCAGCCTGGTCTTATACGTCTGCCCATTTAAAACTCTGTCCTTTCCCCAACCCTTTAGATTCTTTCCTTTAACTTTTCCCTTAAAACATCTAAAACAATGCAAAAAAAAAAAAAAAATTCCTGGACCCCAGTGTGCCTCTTCCCCAGCGAGCCTTGGATGGGTGAGTCCCTCCGGCCATCTCCTTACCTGCCTGCCTGCTGGCCAGACACGTGGCTCAGGCAGGGCTTTTGTTTCCTCAGGTGATGATTTACGCGGGTGGACCCCGGGCAGGGAAGAGTTGAGTATCAATTTCGCTGGGTTACCGTGTTAAATGACCGAGGCACGGATGGTTATTGCTGCCTCGGGAGCAAATGAAAGCCCTTCGCTTCCTGACACCGCCGTCCCCCCTCTGCTGACGATCAGTTAAAAATGTAAATAAAAAGACTGCACTTTGGAGAGAGTCCGCTCAGGAGGGTGGGGGAGAAAAATTGCAAAAGCGAAGTTTATCGATCCCCTGGTCAAGATTGATGGCACAATAAGAGCGGGAGGCGAAGAGTGATTTTGCTTTTGAAAACGTTGATGAATAGGCACTCAGAGGCAACAAATAGCCCAGCTCCCTGCGTGATGGACGGTGGTGGGGGAACGAGATGCATTTTTATAAATGGGTGAAAGGAGAGGAGGACTTATTAAAAAAATGAATGACCACATGTGGCAGGGATATGCCAGCAGGGAGAAGAAAACCATTGATTTATGTGTACTACTGGCATTTGAAAATTCAATAAAAACATTGACAAATGAGAGGCAGACCTGGCCACAGGACAGCGTCGAGCCCGGGATGGAGAAAGAAAATGCCAAGGTCAGGGAGAAAGCACAGGAAAATCACGCTTATGTTGGAGAGCCTTTACATTAACTCGTCTGTATAAAGACATTAAGGAAAATCCTTCCACGATCAGATCAGTGCCCAGCTCTCCGAGTCCACAGGGCGGGCGGGCAAGGGGAGGGGAGGGAGAGGCGGCTGGTGGGGTCAGGGGTGCCCTCGCTTCTCGCTGGCTGCTGGGAGGCTGGCCTCCTTGGGCCGCCGTGTCCTGCTGCCTGAGTCTGGAATGAAAGCATCCTCACAGGTGGGGGGACTTTCCTGTTGACGCTCGGGTTCAGTCCTGGGCTAGTCCTTTCCCGGGTCCCGTTGCCAGCACTTTCTCTGCTCTGCCCTTGTTTTGTGTTCGCCACCACCTGGGTACCGATTGTCGCTCTGCTCCCCCAAGACAGGCCTGTCTCACGGCCCAGTAGCTCTCCTGGGGTCTGCAGATGAATGAGTGGCGGTGACCGGCCATCTCTTTGACTTCGGCACGCTCAGTGGTCTTCCTCTTCCTCTTCTCCACCTCCTTACACAGTCCCCATGTTTCTTCCTGAAACATCGTCTCTGAGCCCATCCATCCATCCATCCATCCTTCCAGCTCGTCTATAGAGCAGGGCCTCAGCACGTGGCACCATGCTGGGTGGAAGGGACGGATGTAATCTTTGATCCAAAGAGCCCCGCCAGAGTCTTCTGCTGAGCCACGCTTCTCTGTAGAAGCTGTTGGTACTGAGCTCCCCGCCCAGTACTCTGCCCGAGCACAGCGGCTCCGCCGTGTCACACTGATGGCTGCCTTTCTAAGAAATCTCTCTGTGGGCCAAGCTGAGCTGCCCTGGGGGTTCTGGGTTTGCTCTGCTTCAGGACACCCTTGGCAGTGTTTTGTCTACGCATCTGCCTGTTCTGGGCTCTTCCGGACTTCCTGTCAGGTGTTATTCAGCTAAACAAGGACGCTGGACACAGCAAACCTGAAACAATGCTCCCTGACTGCACGGATGTGTGGGTGTGCACAGCACACACACAGATACACACGTAAACACACACAAACACATACACAAACACACACACAAACACACACATAAGCATACACTCAGCCATACGCACATACACACAAACAGACATGTACACACACACATACACGGACACATACGTGCACATACACCCTTCCCATTGACTGCAGCCCTCTGAAAGACCTGGCCTTTGACCTGGGAGCCGCACCAGCCCTGTGATTCGGATGGAAGGATGGACAGATGGACAGATGGACACTGTACCTACTCCTCTGCCTTTAACCACCGCTTCCTGACGGTGTCACGCCGACACTGTGATTCTGGGATTTTAACATTTCAGCCACTTACCACCTTCCCTTCTTATTTGTTTCCTGGCTCTGCCTTAAATGCCTCCCCAGGGAGGGGAGAGGGCTGGGGGCCTGTCTCTGCTCCTTCCCCTCTCCTGTTGCACTCCCCGCCCCCCCCAACGCTAGTTCCCATGGCACCTTCTCCAGATGCTCCAAGGTGAGGGTGCTTGAGCAGAAACACCAGTCCTTGCTAACATCCTCTTGGAAATGTCTGGAGCTGCAGCTGCTCCCGGGGGCTTGTCCGGAGCCTGAGCGAGTGTCTGGAAGGGCCGCGGGCCCAGGTGTGCATTCCTGACGTCCTCTTAGGGTTTCCGCAGGTCTCCGCAAACCTCTAGCAGGGCACTGAATTCTCAAGTTTGAACGTTTGATTAACGTCTATAATACAACTATGTTTTCTTTCCTCTTCTCTGCACACCCCTTTGGCCTTAGTTCCTTGTGGCAGATCCAGATAACAGAGAGCGGGGGGGGGCCGGAGTGATGCCACGGACAGATTATAAGAGCGTCATCCTGCAGCCCCGGATTCCCTGGATGAGGCTGGGGGATTAGAGAGTCTCACACATACAAGCAACTGATTGTACGTCCTGGATGCGTCCGCAGGGCCTAGACCAGTGTTGGCATCTGGTAGTCACAAACATCTGTTGAATAAATGAATGCATACAATACATTAAGTGCTGTAACAGGAAAACAGAAGTGTGCCCTGGGGGTATGGAAGCTTCTTTTTGTTTCTGAGAGTTAAAAAGGCCTTGTGTGTATATGTCCATGAATAACTGAAAAATTGTGCTGAACACTGGAATTTGACACAACGTTGTAAAATGATTATAAATCAATAAAAAATGTTAAAAAAAAAAAGAAAGCCTTAACAGGGGAGATGGCATTTGAATTGCATCTTGAAGCATGAATAAGAAATCAGAGGATGAAACAAAATCCTTCGGTAACAGATGGAGTGGAGGGGTGATACTGGAGTCTGAGAGACTAGTTTAAAGGGAGCTGAGCTAGTTCCGGTGAGATACAGTGAGTGATTTAACCTAAAAGTAATCATCACTGACCTTTTTTGAGCACTTACTGAGTGAAGTGTTTTCAAGCCGGCTACGCTGTGTACTTTGAACAATGTTCTCATTTCATCTTTACGACGTTATTTTTACAGATAAGGACACTGAGATTTGGAAAGAGTAGGCCACCTCCCGTGGTTACACAGATAACAAGCTAGGGCTGGAGCCCAGGTCAGTCTGACCCAAAGTCCACGGCGTTAAGTTCCAGGTTCTGCAAAACCTGACTCGAAGGGAAGCTGCCCCTGTAGCTTGGCCCACGGCAGCCCCTCCCTCAGCGTTTGTTGATGGGTGAACAGTGATCTGGGGATGGGAGACTGGGAGGCTGGGCTCTGCTCTTTTCCTTAAACCACTCCCCCAGGAAGGAGGTAATGGAAGTTTGGGGAGACTCTCGCGGGGCATTCATAAACTCACGTTCAGTCACAGAAAATAATCACTTGTCACAAAGAACTGGGGCTGGAAAGCCCCTCAGATAACCTCCTCGCTGGGTCTCAAAGTTGTTTCTCTTTCACCAGGGAAACCCCCTTCTCCGGTACAACCCACAGTTCACCCAGTATGACGGACAGAGATAAGTGGGGCTGGCCTGTCTGGGCAGAGTGGGGTGTGGGTGTCCGGAAGGTTAGAAGCCCACCATTCGGCCTCCTCCCATCCCCACCAGAGATGTTGGTGAGCCTCGATGGAATCTTAGGGTGACTCAGAACATCGTCTGAAACCCTCGACGGGAGTCAAGCGCTGAGGAGAAACAGCTGGGTGATGGGTGGGCAGCCCATGGCCGGGCCAGGTGACGCCCCGAGTCAGCTACAGCTCTTGGGCCTCATGGATCATAATCATTTTAGAGAAATTAAATAAGGACATAGGAGAAGGCCCTCTTGAGCAGTTTCCAGGGGTTTGAGGGACACGCATGAGAAAGGCTGCAACACGATTCCAGAGTGTTTTCCTGCATTCTTTCTGGCCCCAGCCCTCCGGGTTAGGCACGGAGCAGGGGCTGCTCAGGACCGAGATGCAGTAACTGTCTCCTGGCAGGTGTTAAGGGACCCTGGGGAGGACTCTTTCTGGGCAAGAGAAGCATCTTGTTCACCTTTACATTTCCTCCAGCCTAGCACACTGATAGGAGTTAAAGCTTGTGTTTGTTGACTGAATAATAAAAGTTTGTTATCCTTTAAAACATTGCTCACCATGAGGTTCCCAACTGTTTTGTTCAGATGGCTCCTCCAATTTTAGGTTTCTTTCCTAAACCTTTTATTTATTTATTTATTTATTTTAATGAGACCACTCTTTGTTCACATAGATACAAATTGGACCAGAGTAGAGGGACGGGGAACAGAAAGGGGAGGAGGCCAGAGCACACTCCCCCTCCCGCTTTGAGCATCTCTTCTCCGGGAACAGCGAGGCAGTGAGCCTGATATGCTAGCTGCAGGAGCAGACTGAAGGTCGGGGAGCTGATACGCCTTTAATGAGGATGTTAATCCTGAACGTCTCCCACTGATCTTACTTCCTCTAAGGGACAGTGCCGGCCATGGGGGCCATGGGGGCTCTGGCCATGAGCTTTACTAGTCTGGGCTGCCTCGGCACCCATCCAGCCCAAGGTGGGGGCTGGCAGCCTGGACAGAGGGAAGGGAGGCCAGGTCCCAGTGTCCTGAGAACATTGAAGGTGTGTGTGGGGCAGGAACAGGAGGCAGAGGCTCCCGGCTGCTTCATTGGCCACTTAGGAGAAAGCAGCCCTGAGTGGCCCAGAGGCTGGTGTGATGTGAGTGTACCTTTAGGCAAATTTGCCTCCTGTCCTGGGGAGCAATGGACATTCCTTTCCCGTGGAAGCAGCCGGTCCATCCCTCCAGGCCACCTCTATGATCTCTGCGCTAAGCGGCCTCTGGGACATCTCTGAGCCTGGTCTCCTTGTCTGGAAAGTGGAGGTTTTAACACTCACCTCTGCAAAGTGTTGTAGGGGTCACAGGTCTTTTGTGGTTGTGAAAGTCTGTGAAAGCTGTAACGGGCCATAGAAATGAAAAATTATTTCCTGGAGCGGTGGAGGCAAAGAAGAATGTTTCCTCTCGTCATCTTGTGGTGGGGAAAACCTGGGGGCCCTGGGACATGGCCGATCCTGGGGTGTCCCACTCCTGCGGCCCTGCAGCTGGCCTCACCATCAGGAGAGCGGTTGAGGTGGCCAGTGCGGGGCCCTGAGTCCAATGTGGGAGCAGGCAGGTGAGGGCTGGGAGGGGTAAGACCACAGCAGGGCCTCCACTCGCTCTGGGTTTATCTTTCATCTGCATTTTACAGGTGGGTGGCCGGGCCTCTCCTGCCATATTGCGTGACTCACCAAGCGGGAAAGGGACACTGCCCTGTCTTCATCCATCCGCAGCCTTTGACTCTTTCCTGGGCTGTGGGATCATGGCTCCATGTGGTCGGTGGAAACAGCTTGGTTGAACTTAGTCCATTTCTGTCCTTTTGGCAGAGGGTCTGTGGTTTGTCATTTACAACCGTTCCCCTCAGGGTGGTTGCCATCCCTGGGTTCCCTCAGAGCCATGAAGTGATGGGACAAAGACAGACAGACAGATAGACAGACAGATTCAGCTTGCAAAATTCTAGTAAGTGAGTCTGGAAAAAATAGACCTCCTTTCCCTGTGTTGACTTAAAAAAAATGCACAACCTAAAAGTTAAGAGTTATGTTTTATTCGGTGGACTTTTCTAAGGACTTCAAGCCCGAGAGACAGCCTCTCAGATCTCTCTGAGGGACCACTCTGCAGAGGCAGGGGAGGAGCCAGGATATATAGGAGCTTTTGCAACAAAGACCAGGTAGTGGGAACATCAAAAGATTATTGTTAATTAAAGAAAAGCAGACATCTCAAGTTAAGGAATTCAGCGCTTCTCAACGCATGGGAAGATGCAGGAGTCTGGGCTCACTGAAATCGTTCCTTTGATGCGCAGCTCATCTCTCCAGGGCCAGTACCCTGTTCTTCCCCGTCCTGAGTCCTCTCAGGGGACACCGCTGGGGGTGGCAGCCTGCTTGTCTCCATCCTCGGTTCCGTCCGGTCCCCCCCCGAGGGTGGCAGTAGTGGCTGATGATTATGGTGACCACAGCATCCTCTGTTGACTGATATGACAGGTACATTTCGCACTCACAGCTGCCGGGGGAGGCTGCTATGACAGTGAGGTCACATGTATGTTAGTGAGTATGAAAATGCGGGCGTGTCGGCATGCGCCTTTCACTGCTGTGATTCCTGAAGACGGTGGCAAGAGGATCGTAGGATTGGGCTGCCTGTTCCCCGCCGTTAGGCTGAGAATACGGAGGCACAGCCAGTAACACCGGGAATGGCACGACGGTGACCGAAGCTGTTTCCCCCTGCCTGCCTGTGTTTTTTCACTCCTCCTTGCCATCATCCTGATGCCAATAGTAGGTCAGGAGCTAAAGCCTGAGGGATGGCTGGATAAGCTTTGCCCACTTTCCTATAGATACCATGAAACACCAACTTCAGACGTCAAATGAAGTAAAGTGGAAGAAAAAGCCGCAGGATCTGCTATCCTGTGATAGAAAATGTTTATGAACTGGAATATAAATGCCATTTATTTGTTGGCAGACCTAACCTACAGGAAAACCCCACGATTCCATTTGATAAAAATATACCCCTTCTTCTTGAAGGTGGGATAAAATATATCAGCAATATGTTGTGGGGCCAGGGGTCGGGAGAGAGAAAACACAGAAACCACTAATAAAGGCTTTTCCTTTGGGTTTGGTTCTTGGCAGCTGGGATCCTGGTTCCCCTGCTCATTTCCCAGGAAAAGGTACTCAGCATCTGTCTTCCCATTTCCTCCTTCATAAACTGGAGATAGTAATAGAAGCCATTCCCTTTTGTCATGGAGATTAATGCGTTCATGCAGGTAAACGACTAGAACGGTGGGTGGCACATGGCAAACATTCCAGCAATTTGAGCTCCTGAGATTATTTCAATGCAAGTTCCACTTGACTGTGAGTCCCTGAAGGCCTGTCTCCCTACCCCAACCTCAGTGTCACCTGGTGCTTGGTGTCGAACAGACCCCTAATAATTATCTGTTGACTCAACAACGTGTAGAGTTTGGCCCCATGGAGGTTGTCCAAATTGTAGAGGTCATAGCATGTTGAACGGCACTGTTTGGGATTGTGAGGGTGAAGAGAGCCCCTCTTTTTGCTTAGAGCAGCTTCCACAGCTCAGCCGTGACTGGGAAGACACAGAGAGACCCTGGCCTGGTGAGTCTGAGGCCCAGCCCAAGCAGGTCCATACCTAACTTCCACCATGGCAGCATCTAAAAGCCAGTGAAGGGGTAGCATCGTTTTCAGCCCACTGGGGGGTCAATTTGTTGACGCGGATGCTGACAGTGGCCTCGAGGGTCCACGATGCGCATGTGAACCAGCTACTCCCCATAAACTCCAGCTCGCAGGAGTTCTAGTCACGTTGTTTGGACGAGGACCAGTGGTCAGGGGGACGGGGCTGCCGCGGGGCCGTGGGAGGTGGAGTGGCTCTTTCTCTGGGGCAGCTGGGCTTATTTTAATGGGCAAGGTCAGCAACGAAATGACCGGGAAGAGGAATGACTGCCATTATGCATCCGTTGCAATCTGATATCAATTATTCCCCGGACCCTTCCCTTTGCCACGGGCTGAAGCAAACATGGCCCTAATCAGTTTTACATCTCCCTTTAATTTTATTGGAAAGAAGAGCCGGCAATGCATCACAGAGGCCGGGTGTGACACGAAAGGTGACCCCCCGCCAACTTAATGGCACAATACATAACCCTTAATGAAGTCGCTATCTTGTCCCTCTTTGGCTGTCTCGGCCCCGTGATTTACGACGGCACCATTTTGCTGTGCCCTTTTTTCACTTCAGCTTTGACAAAGTGGATGAAACAATCATCTTCGTTATCGGCCAGAGCAGTCGAAATGTGATAGTTGGGAGATTTTTGCAGGTGGAAGGCCTTGGCTGGGCACCAGAACCAATGGTGAAGTGTGCTCAGGAACTGTTTTTTCCTGCTTCCCTTCTTCCTGTGACTGTGGGCTCCTGAAGATGGATGGCGTATCCCGCAGAGCAGTTGGAGTCCTATATCATTGTGGCAAGAAGTAATTTCAGGAGAAGGGAAGGCTGTAGATAGAACAGAGCTTGGGATTTTGCTGTCTGTTCTCTTCAAGCTCCTTTTTTTTGTTTTTCTCTCACGCCCAGACCAGCTTTTCCCTAGCATACCTTCTTCTTACGTCCATCTGCATGAATGAAACATAGATTTCTCTATATTATAAATGATACCCTGTATTTATTTAATCTAATTAAGGTTGTTTATTCATTCATTATTCAGTCAACATTTATTGCGTGCCGTCTAGATGTTAAACCAAATTAGGGGCGAGGGAAATACAGAGAAGGAATAGTTACGGTTTTAATCGTCAAGGAATGGTATATTCTACCAAAAGAAATTTTATAGGTGAAATCTAAAAAAAAAAAAAAAAAAAAAAAAAAATGATACAAATGAACTTATTTACAAAACGGAAAGAGACTCCCAGACATAGAGAACAAACTTATGATTACCAAAGGGGAAAGGTGGGAGGGGTTAATTAGGAGTTTGGGCTTAACAGATAAACTACTAGATACAAAACAGAAAAACAAGAAGGACCTACTGTATAGCACAGGGAACTATATTCAATATCTTGTAATAACCTATAATGGAAAAGAATACATAACTGAATCACTATGCTGTGCACTAGAAACTAACACAACATTATAAATCAACTACACTTCAATGAAAAAAAAAAGAACTTAAAAAAAAGACAGAAATATAAATGAATGTAACAGATGATGGAAAGGGGTTTGCTATCAAAAGCTGAGGGCAGAGGATCCTGTGGTTGTTCAGAGGAAAGAGAACTTATTTCCGAAATAAGAGCTAGACCTTAAAAGGGAAGCAGGATGTGGACGAATAAAAATGAAATGCATTTATACTCATCATCTTATAGACAATGCAGACATATGGGTAGGTAGTTGGATGGATAAACAGACCAGATTTTGGTGGCAGTTTCACAGGTTTTGGGTCAGGACAAAAATCAGTCAATGTTCCGGTTGGTGCTTCTAGATATCCAGTTGGAGGTGCGAATGTAGTGTCTTCTTGAAGAATGGAAAAATTTAGTTATACTAGCCACTTCTGATGGTTTGTGAGAAGGTAGTTAGTCAAGGCTGGGACAGGAGTAGAGACTGTCTCTCAGTTGTCTGTCCTCCCTGCTCCCAACCCCAGCTGACAGGCTGGACGTTCATGGCAGGGACTCAGACCCATTTGCTGGTGGAGGCTGATGGATTGCACACTCTGACATTGACTAGATAAATTTGTCTCTGGGCGCCATATTTTTCAAACTGATAAGCTTGCAAAATCTTCCCTGAGTATCTTTCTTTGCATTCTGTCTGACTTAGAGAATTGCAATTAGTTTTCGTTTCCTTATGGGTTCTATGCAGTCCAAAGATAATTGGTTGGAGGTATTTTAATCAATGAGACTCTCTTGGCAAATACCACCTAAGTGAGGCCTGTGTTATTAATGGGATTATTGAAATGGTAAGAGTTTTTCCACAACACGTTTCTCAGGTAGATGGAGTGCTGTGATGCTGACATGGTTAACTGGGGTCTGAAGTAGATCCTTCATATACATCTGCATGCAAGTAAATTTAACGTCACATAAATTGGCATATGTATATCCAGGGAAACCATCTACAGAAAGGTCAATATACAATCCACCCTTCTCTCTCACCCTCTTTGGTGTTTATGGAGTGAGGGGAGCAGGAAGAAAGGCAGTTCCACACCCTGATCTTATTTTCTAAAAGTAGCATATATTCAATACGTAACTTTAAGCTAGTGCCTTGACATGATGGTTGGTTGAATCTGTAGTTAAAAATGTGAGAGGAAGTAGCCTAAAATTATGGGGTCACACCGTTCAATATGTGACTGAAATCTCAACGGTCAGCCTGTGAAGCACACAGAAGGGGGCTCACTTTCAAGAGTGGCTTATGCCCTTGCCCCCACCTCCTTCCCCGGGGGGAGGCTCCCCGCCCTACCCAGCTGGTATAGTCATCACTGCCTGTGATGTCAGAACCGGCCTCGATCCCCTCCCCGATGGGGGCTGCGCAGGAGGGAGCAATTCGAATGACAGCAGCAGCATCGACCAAACACCCAGGGCTGCATCTCTTTGCGTCCCCTTGGTGCAGTCTTCCCAGAGAGGCAGAGGTCCGTTTTCCCCTGTTCTGCTCTTTACTCCCGTCCAATGGGGGAGTTGAAGGGCCTCGGTGACCCAGAATACAAGCTTGTCCCTCCTGGACAGAACCACATGCCCGAGGACCCCCAAGAGGCTCCCCCTGAGTGGGCCGCAGGAGTGATGGGATAATCTTTGGGAAAGAAAACAGGACATTTTTTGGCTGGAGTTGGGGGAACGGGAGGTAGGAGTGGGGAACCCTGCAGTTACTTCCTTCGATCTCAGTAAATTGGAAAGGTCTTTCCCCTGACTCCCGCTGACATTTCCTGATGGAAATTTCTTCCATTGACAGAGATACAGATGGAGTTTAGCGACATGGGACTGCAGACACACTCTGGGATAATGAAAAAATGCCCAAGGTAGCCATATGCTCCGTGGCCGTTTGTTCGAAGGAACTCCAGTTGGGTGAATACATAATAGCATTTTTTGGCAGCACGGACTAAGGGATATCCTCGGTGTTTCTATGTCTTTTTGCATTTTGGTCTAATGTGTGTAAATTTTGAAGTTATAGTCCTGTTTGTTAACATTCTTTAAGAATTGTGCTTTCCTCCGAACCGGAGATTTGTTTCCAAGATCTCAGAGTGCCCTGGGGCAAGTCCAAATTCCGAGACCAGATTCTGTCTTCCATGCCGTTCCCTCAAGATCTCAATTGTGACCTTCCTTTTCTCTTCTTTGAAAGAGTGCCTTATCATTAACAATGATGCACTCGTGACAATAGTAATAATTAACATCATCATCATCATCATCATCACAGCGACCATTGATTTAGCATTTATAGCTAATTGCAGACATTATTATTCTTGATTCAGAATTATGGAAACTGAAGATCTTCAAGAAGCTTGCCCAAGACGACACAATTGGTAAATAGCAGATTCAGGATATGGATCCAGGACAGCTTTGTCCAAAACTTCCAGAATTCCACGCCTTCCAGAATACCACGTGTCTGTCTATCTTGGGGATGGGAACGGATGACAAAAGTGTTTGGTTGTAGAACATACCCCTCAGAGGCAACTGCCCTTTGAGATTGGATTCCTGGTTCATTGTATTACCTCAGGCTGCCAGGTTGCCAATGTACTTTTCTTGAAATACCTCTCTTTACGATCACGGTCCTTTCTGGAACAAGGTTTTTGTTTGTTTGATTTAGAATTCTAGCCATAGACTTTATCCAAATATTATTTAATTCTATTTATTTATTTAATCCTGGGCTGTTGAGAAGTAACCTGGCAAGTCTGACCACACCCAGTGTCTGGGAGATAAAAACCCAACCCACGCATGTGGCCCTGCAGTGACCTGACTCTTTTACTTTGGAAGGGAGGGCAGAAATACCAACATGGAAACATCTTCTGGTGTAGGCATTTGTAGGAGAGAAAGGTGTTCAATCAAAGGGAGAATGTTCTGACCCAGAACAAAGCCAGGACCATTTGGAACCAGGGTTCTGAACGGGCGTGCACAGTGACTAACTGGCCTCCGGCTTTCTGATGCAGATGTCACCTGATAATGTGTGCGGGGCCCGGAAGACGTGCGCCGGGCGGAGGCCAGAGGAGCAGACCTGATCATGCGTCTCCCTTTTCCGACACTGCAGTCAGGACCTCTTACATAGCACACAGGCCACGCAGTGGGCCAAGGGGAGAGGGGTGGACCACATGGTAATAAGTCCAACCTGCCAGGTTGAAAGAAAGAGGCTCATTTCGAGGATGAATTAGCTTCATTTTTGGGGGGAGGTATTAATAAATACACACGCCGTCAGGTAGGACTTTGTCTCCTCACTTCCCTCTCCCGGTGTTCCAGCTCCTTCTCACCAGGTCTGCTGTTTCCTGGTGAAACTTGGCACGCTCCTAAGTCAGTGAGTCTGGCTCATTCCTGAGTCGCATAAAACATGTTTATAAACTCATTTTCTCTGGTCAGGCCCTTGATTTCCTCAAGTTCCATCTGTTTTGTTTTTTTTTCCAAGATCAGCTTGGTTTTTTTCTCCCCGGTCATTGATGCACCTGAGTGGTGGAGTCTGGGGACGGAGGGTATAGAGAAAAGACGTATGTTTTTGGTGGGACATGAAGGACAGCTACACCGTGACTTGCATGGGGGCTGCTATCTCCTCACGGGCATCCAAGGTGGGCTGAGGCTGTGTCTTGGATGGATGGGCACAGCCCACGGCTGACTGCCAGGCTCCTTGCTATCACGGGCAGGTGTGTCTGTCTGTCTGCTGGAGACCTCAGCTGCTGGGGAACCCTCCTGGCTGACTTAGGGACCCCTGGTGGCCGCACCCATATCCTCCCTGGAGTCATCTCCAGGTTCTGGCATGGAAAATGACAGCTCTGGTCACCTTCTAAATTAGAATGAGTGTGTGAAAGGGAATCAGCTCTCTGTTTTGCCCCAGCTCTTCCTGAACCTCCACCAGCAAACCTATTTCATGTCTAGATGCTTAAGACCAGCAATATTTGATCACGGATTCCTGCTCGACTCCTACATTTACCAGAACACGATTCCACTCATTTGCTTCCCTCCGGGGCAGAGACTAAGGAGAATATTGAATTTTCACCTGGTTCCATCACTCCCAAACGCGGAACCGGCTGTTTCCGTTTGCATCGCCCCGACCCTGCTTCTCAGGCTCTGATGTAGAGCCAGCCCCCCACCCTCTGCCCCAGTTTGTTTAAATCTGAGAACCCACGCCAGGGCTTACCTCTGGTGAAGGATTTGTCCTCGGAGCAGGCAGCAAATCTGTTCTCTTGGCAGAAGGAGGAAGCCATACCTTCTGACATTCTCCCGATAACCCAGCCAGGCCACAGGGCAGCCAGAATTTCCGCAGGGGGTGGGCATCCCATATGTAAACAGAAATTGGTCCCCTGTAGGACGCGGTTTCCACTGACATTGTTTGTCACCTCTGAGAAGGGTAAGCTGTGGGATGCATTTGGTTCTGGTGGGAAGGCAGGAGGGGGATGTGGGTGGTGCAGTTTGCTTGTCCTTTATAGGAGGGGCAGCTGAGGCACAGAAGGGCCCATGGGCTGTGATCAGAGTTCTGGAAGGTGTGGGTGGGGCTGCCGGCACATGGGGACTTAGAACCCTCCCCGTCTAATATACTGAGGTGCTCCCACCAGGTGGGCCAACCTGTGATTCATTGGGGATTCCAAACTCCCAGCTACAAATTGGGGAACTCTGGCATCTCTTGAGTAGGTAAACACATCACTGTCATGCTCAAACTAACAACAAATTAGTACCAGGCTCAGAGAGGAAGCCGGAGTAAACAGAACAGGCCCCTCTGTGGGGAGTTGGCATCACTGGGGGCTGCAGGCGGCTCCTGGTCAGTCCAGCCGGCTGGCTTCCTCCTCCAGAAGCCCTCCAGGGCTATTTCCAGACTGTTCCTCTCCCAGCTGAGAAGGATGCTTGGATGATGGGAAGACACTCACTGCCGATGCTTCTTCGGGCAATGGGATATTTTTCATCTGTGACTTCAGAGCTGTTTGGGGGTGGGCTTGTGTCCTGTGTGTTTTGAACCTTGGGGCTGGCGACAGGCATGGGCTCTTCTTGGGAGGAGAAGTTTGGGACAAAGCCACGCTCCTTCTTGGTTAATTCCCCGACCCCAGCACAGAGCCTTTCAGATGGGGCGCTACAGGATAACTGCTCAGAGAAGCAACAGCAGCTCTGCAAGGTGGCATGTGGCTCGCACAGCTCTGGCTGCAAGACTGCTCGCCTTCCCTTCCTCGTTCCAGCGTAGGAATCTGAGGGACCCTGCGTGCCGCACCCTCCAGGCTCTGTACCAGGCATCTGCCACCCTCTCGTTGGTACCTCTGGTCGGCTGAGGAGGTTGTGAGGAGGGCAGTGTGGACGGGCAGGGTGGGATGTAGGTGGACCAAGAACGAGACAAACATGAGTCCGAAGCCAGCGTCACGGCTTAGACACACCACAGTTAAGGCAGCTACTTAACTGGAGCTTCAGATGACTCATGAATGAAATGGGGTTAGCAAGGTCTACCCAGCAGGATTGTCGTGACCCCAGAATAGGAAACTAGTTATTGTGGCTCAAAATGTAAACTTATGCATTCAGAATTCTTCATGGTAGATTTACCCCCCTCCTTTCTGTCCACTTGGGTTTCCCATCTCTCACCCATTTTCCAGAGAGTAGAACTAGGAGTCAGTGTTACCATGGTGATCATCAGCATGTGGCAGCAGTGAATGTAAGTAACCAGAGGACCAGAAAGACCAGCACAGGAGGGGATTCTGTGACACTGAGCCCCAAGGGACACTGGCGGCTTCTGGTGCACAACTTGAACTTGGTTCTCTAAAACGGCCCTTTAATTAAAAGGCACCTTAGCTGAAACCTCGAGGAACAGAAGCCAGAACCAACGCCTCTGGACCTGCTCCGTTACGTAATAGGTGACCATAGAGGTTTGTTTCTAATTAAGCTTGTTTTAGCGACTCATCCTCTTAGGGGTTTGATTCAGGAGTATGTTCAGAAGTCCAAGGCAGCCATCACTCAACCTGGAGCCAAATAAAATAAAAGTAGAGAGGAATAAATAAGTAAGAGTGAGATTCAGCCAAAAATGAGGTGGCGGGGGGGGGGAGAAAGCAAGAAAGAAAGGGAGCTCACATTATCAACCAATAAACCCAATAATCCATTAGTGACCAAGGTTGCTGAATAATATAGTACTTTCTCAGGACCATAATTTATACTGCAGACTAGCGAATAGACACGGTTATTAGAGTGAGGGCTACTGGATGACAGATGATGCATGACCGAGCGGCATTGATCTTCACACAACAGGAAGGTGTCTAGACCGGGAGATGTATGGCTGTGCGATTCAGAGCAGGGCATATTTCATGGGAAGCCCTAATGGAGTAGTGGAGCTGGTGATGGATGGGTTCGCCCAGTTTCAGTAGCAGTGCAGTTATAGCGGTGCTAATGTCTGACCTCTTCGGAGCCTCCTGTCCTTCATGCAGTCAGGGTGACCTCATTTAAAGGGACAGAAGATGAGATAGGGAGACGGGAGAGGGAGAGGGCGGAAGAGGGCTGAGTGAGGCGTGAGGCAGCCAGGGGTGGAGGGGACAAGCGGGCGCGGGGCGGGCAGGGTGGCCCTGTAGAAGGGATTTAGATAGAAGAGGAGGAAAAGGACAAGAATTACGTGAAAGCCAGCCCAACCAGCCAGGTCTCAATAAATGAGTTAAAAAAAAAAAGCTCTCCAATGCTTCCTTGCTTGTCTTCCCTCCGGAGTTCAGGAGGCTGTTGTGGGGGCTGTCCTGGAAAGCCTGGAGATCCCTCTGCTTGGGAAATAGGTCTCCCTCCCCAGAGGGAAGAATCAAGGCATGAGGAGAAAGACTGAATGTGAGAGACAGGTCTGCTGCTAAGGGGGTGAGGCTATTCTGCGAGCAAGTTTGAGTAATCTGCATCGATTATGCAATAGCGGAGAGAGCCTTCCTGCACTCCCCGTGCCCTGTGCGATGATGCTTAATGCGTCCTAATGGCACTCTTGATCATTCCTCGGGAAAACTAATGATTCATGCAGCAGCCAATCCGAGCCCAAGCAGCTTTGCTGGTGGTGTTTTTCCTCTCTCTCTCTTTGTAAATTTTTTTCTCCGTGTAAGTGTTGAGAGATAGGCAGGATTTCTAGTCTAGAGTCTTAGCTGATATTTAACCAAGAAATAAACATTTATCATTCGTTAGCCTTTTGTGTGTGTGTGTTCGCCATCATTTCTAAGTTACTCCTTATTCGGAGCGGATGAGTTTAGGTGTGGCAGCGAGGGCTCGGACACTCCAGTAACACTGTCCCTTGTGGGATGAAGGGACATGGTTTAGCCACTCATTTTTCTTTTATATTCTCCCACTGCCATCTATTCGTGCCCTCAACCCCCACCCTGCCCCAGTCACAATAAACACACAACTCTCTCTCTTAGAGACATGCCTTCTCCTTCTCAGTCCACAGCAAGACTTAGCCAAGGTAATTTAACTTCCTAGTCCATTGAGTAGTTCATGAAAGGGATTCTGTGGGTCAGATGGGTATTCGGTGAGTTCAGATACCATGGATAGTGCCTGTGAGGATGTAGTTCTAGGGCTTTGGGTATTTTCAGTGTCAGGGACTTTGAAAGTTTCTTTATAACTCTGACCTTTGCTTATCCCTCCAGAAACGGTGCATGAAATTCTATCAGTCTTACACCTGTGACTGTTCTTAGCAAGCATTAATTCACAAGGCGGAGATGAGTGCTGGGGCACGAGGAGAGGAGACACTCATTCAGGCACTTGACAAATATTTATAGAGAAGCTGCAGTGGGCCGGGCTCTTTGTTCAAGAGCTAGATCAGAAAACAAAACCAAGCGATCCTACAGTGCATTAGGGAGACAAACATTAAATGGATTATCATGTAAGAGACAAATAAGTCACAGAAAATAACACACGTTGTTAGGAGAAGAGCAAAAAAGGAACCAGCATTTCTGAGCACCTACTTTGAAGTAGGCACTGTGCCCAAGGATTGATCGATATCATTTTATTTAAATGAGAGGTGGGTGGGACTGTGCCCTTTTTGCAGGTGGGAACACTGAGGCTCGGGGAAAGGAAACACATTTCCCAGGGTCGCATGGCAGGTAACGGAGAGGCAAAACCAATTCGATTTGACCTCAAATCTGCTCACTAAATTAGAAATCTACTTTGCTCCCTACGTAGAAATAAGTTCCTGGTGGATTAAGGGTGAAAAATGGAATCTCTTAGATGGAAATAGGTTTCTGGGTTAAAAGGCACACACTGAAAACAAACCACTAGTACATGGGATTACATCAAAAGTCAACTTTTGATGACTTTGCTTCTGTCCAACATGGAGTAACATGACCTAGGGTGATTCTTCCACCTACAACAATTAAGAAACCAGACAACGTATATGCAAAAACAAGTCTCAAGGTGCTGAGCATCAGGAAAGGGAGGACGGTGATCCCTGAGAGATGGGAAATTAACCAGGTGTGTCCTGTCACGTCCCAGGCTGCGGCGTGGAGATGGTGGAGCAAGGATGGGGACCCAGGCAGAGCCCCGTGGTCTCCCCGATTGAAGACACAGATCTGGGGGGGGGGCCAGAGATGCCAAGGCAGTTAGGATTTGCCTTTCCATTTAAAGTAAATTTGTTGTGTTACAGATGTAGTGGTGGGATTCGTCAAACATAAAGCAAATCTAGAACACATTTCAACAGCGACAACTGTAAAACTTGCTGTCCGTTTGACCATAATACTGCTGCTGGATGGGATTATCTTTCCCTTTCACATTTCTGCCCCACAGGATCTGCTCTTTACTTTCTTGCTGTGTCCTTTGCAAATTGAAGAGTCGGCTCTTGCAGAGTCTCCCTAGGAGAACAGCGTTTCTCGAGCTTCTAAGATCCTAAGAATCACCTGTGGCATTTGTTAAAAATATATAGCTCGCTTCTCAGATGTCTTCCCCAGATATTCTGAGTTCTAGAATATTAAGTAAAGTCTGGGGACCTTTGGGAACATTTGGGAACACTAGTATCCTAGTTTGGAGCCCAGCTGCTGAGGCCAGAATGCATGGGTTGTTACCTCGGGGAGGTGTTATCCCCTATTCTCTTTGGGGTCACCGCAGATGATTTTATGTTTTGTGCTCTACAGCAAGGCATCTGGCTGAACTGGCAAGAATAAACTGAAACCAGCATTCTGTTTGTGGAAGCCAGAGAAAAGGGGGTGTGTTGTTACAATTGGTCTGTCCAGAGAGGATGTCTTTTTCATTTTCACAGACTCACCCTATAAGATTGGCAGTGGCTCTGGTTTCCTTATCTTTGAAATAAGAAGAATAACAGCAGAGCTGGCTACAAAATTTGTGGGGCCCCTGTGAAAAGTGAACACGCAGGGCCCCTTGTCAAAGAAGCAGGAAGAGCATTTTTCCGTTCCTCTCTTGTCTCTCTATCAACCCGTCATACTGTTTCTTATTAGTCATTTAATATTGCTTTCCCTAGGGCAACAGGGCAACTCAAACCCTCATAAGGGCCCAGGGCCCTGCCCCATAACCAGGCATGCAAGGTCCAAGTGCATGACCCCAATCTTTCCTGAGCTAGGATGCCACCCAGGGGCGGTCCCCACTGGGCAGGGGTGGGAACAGGTGGCTGAGCCCTATCCTGGAGAGGTGGGGGGACAGAAGGGAGGTGGAACCATGCATGAACTAAGGCTCCAAAAAACCAGCCAGTATGTGCTCCATTGTCCAATTAGACTTAATATTGACAAGGCACACATTTCAACATGGCGACCGCTAGACCTTCCAAACACGGGGCTCCCATGGAGCACGGTGTCCTGTGCACCTGCACTGGTCACACACCCATGACCCCAGCCCTAAATAATAGCACCTATGTTCAGTGCCTGAGAGGGAGTAAGCACTTAAAAATGTCACTGATAATTGTTAACGTGTAAAAACGTGTTC
Organism: Camelus bactrianus; assembly: GCF_048773025.1. Classification (NCBI taxonomy): domain Eukaryota; kingdom Metazoa; phylum Chordata; class Mammalia; order Artiodactyla; family Camelidae; genus Camelus; species Camelus bactrianus. Next base: position 29,031,122 of record NC_133564.1, on the reverse strand, counting down.
AGCCTGGAAGCTCAGTTCTGCCCAGTGCTGATTCTCACAAGCAGTGAGGCCGGAAGTAACCCAGCAGCCCCAGTTCCCGCCAGGGCTCTGTGGGGTGTTGATTCTGTGAGAGGCACCACCCTAGGCGCTGAACAGGTCACCTGATCTCTGGACACCAGAGTGCAGATCTCATTCAAAAAGGAAAGGAGACAATTATGGCACAAGGAGACACATACTGAAGACCGCAGCAAGGGGTGAGCTGGAATTCAGAAGGAGTTATAGAAGCTTGTGCTCACAGCCCTAGGGTGGGAAGTGATGTTTAAGCTGAGTCCTAAAGGGTAAGCAGAACCTAACAATGTGAAAGCAGAGGATGGGGCGTAAGTTCTGGGCTTTGTGTGTAGCAGGTGCAGAAACCCTGCCGCAGGGAAGAGAGAAAAGTGAAACAGAGCAGCTTCTCTACGACTGGCTGATGAACTGAGGCAGGGCAAGAACTAAGGAGGGAGAGGCAAGTGGAAGCTGGACCCTGAAGGGCTCTTCTGGCCATTTTAAGTGGTCTGTGCTTTATCCCAAGGACAAGGGAAGGGGTAGTGAGTGAGGAGTAGAAATGGAATATTCTAGAAGTTGTAGAGAAGAAGTGTTACTATGATACTCGCCTTTGAGACAGACATCTTCTGGGGACTTCTGGGTGAAATGGAGTTGTGATTATGAGAGTTTAATTTCTGCCTCCCAGAAGCCTATGAAAATGACCCATGAGATTAAAAATAAAATAGGAAAAACGTATACCAGTGCCAGGGACCAGGAAGGGTGTTGCCTACAATCTAGTATGTAAGTTTAACAAAGTTTGAGTAAATAATGACATAGGATCTAATGAAACATATATCAGATCTCTTAATATATACAGAATCATGTACTCTCTAAATAGAAATATATCTTCTTCTGAAACATCCATGCTATGTTTATGAAAAGTAATCCTACTCTTGGCTACAAAGAAATCTTCCATAAATTTCAAAGACTAGAAATTTTACAGGCCCCACTGTCTGATCGTGAGGCAAAAATAAAAAATTCCAATAAAAGTACATACATAAACAATCACTCACTTGGACATTAGGAGGAAAAATAAAAACAATTTTTTGCATAAAATTAAATAAAAAGCAAACAGGATCTACAATTATAGACTATTTACAAAATAACCAGGAAGTATGGTGGCATTTGAAAAATAAATAAAATAATTAACTCCCCAAAATATTTTATGGGAAAATATTCAAGGAAGAGATACTTCTTACACTATTTACACCATTTCAGAGCATAGGAAAAGATGGAAATCTTCCCAGTTGACCAGCTGTCGTAATATTGAACCCAAAACATGACAATTAATACTTTAGATATAAGAGCTATAGTCAATCCAAATTTGAGTATAAGTTCAAACATCCTTAAAACATTGGCAAATTGTGTCCAATAGAATACTGAAGGATGATTAAAGATGACCAAGAAAGCATTATTCCAGCTATGCAAAGATGCTTTAGCATTAATCTACATTAAATAATATTCATTACACCAATAGCCAAGCAAAATTATAACATCACCTTGATAGATGCCCCAAAAGATTTTATAAAATTTAATTTCCATTCCTGATTAATTGCAAACACAATTCGTACGAAACTTGCAGTATAAAAATACTTTAACATGATGAACGACAGGTATACTAAACAAAAAGTCATAAATATGTTTAAATAATGAAACACTATAGGCAGTCCCATTTAAGGCTGGGACAAATGGAACATACTGGCTACCAGGATTATCACTTTTTTAGTATTTTGAGAGTCCCAGAAATGGGACAAAGAAAATATTAAGCTTAAATATTGGAAAGGAGAAGAAAAAAATTGGTGTAATTTATAGATTATATTCTTGATAACCTGGAAAACCTGTAAGATGGATTTGGAAAACTATTAGCATTAAAGAGTATTTAATAAAATAGCTAGTTACAAAATAAATAGACAAGCCTTCATAGGTTTACTATGCAGTTTTACTGTACACTAAAAACAGCTTGTTAGATAATCTATGAACAAAAATCCCATTCATATAGGATCAGAAGATTATTCAATTTCTGCAAGATAACCCATGAGAGCGTATGAGTATCTACGTGAAGAAACCTTCCTACTTGTACTGAAACATATAAAAGGTGACTTTAATAAGGAAGCATGATGTGCTCCTCAGTGGATAGAATATTAATTTATGTTAATGTAATTACAATCAAAATTTGAATAGAATTTGGGAAACATTAAAGAATGACACTAGAATTCACATAGAGAATGTGGGAACTAAAGATATTTTGATAGAGAAGATAGGAGCAGTTGCTTCTTTTTCCACATAATAAATTACACTATAAAAACTAAAATAGTAGAAACTGAGAGAAAAAGAGAGAGAGAGAGAGACAGATATAGATCAGTGAAACTAAATTGGAAGTCCAAAATTGACTGAAGTGTATTTCTGGGATTCTGTATATGTGAAAAACATGGCATTTCAAATCAAAGGAGAAAGAGTATATTGATTAATCAATGGTAGTTAGATAACTGATTAAATACTTGGAAATATATGCATAGAGTCTGCCTTACGCCATAGTCCAAAATTGATTCCAGATGTATTAAACCATTTCATATCAAAAATGTAAAAACATATAAAACTAGAAAAATAGTTGACTTCCTAACTGCTGTGAAGGGGAAGACCTTGCTAAGCATTAAAGCAAGGGGGGAAATTATAAGGGAAAAAGGTGACAGACATCATTACATTACATTTTCCCAAGTCGTGAAACATTAAATTAAAAGCAAGTGGTAGAGAGAGCATCAATGGTGAAGGCCCTTAGCGGGGATTTTCTGGTTTGTTGGAGGCAGAGCTGGGGGTCACGAGAGAGGGGCAAGGTGACATCACAGAGGGAGGGAGGGAGAGGGGCGGAGGGGGGTCAGGTTCTGCAGCGGGTGTGTGTGTGTGTGTGTGTGTGTGTGTGTGTGTGAGACAGTGGTCCAGGGGAGGGATGCATAGGCTGGTAAGGCGGTAAGAAGAGGTGAGATGCAGACTGTATCTCGTCCCGAATGGTTTGTAGATGGATCGGATGTCAGGTCTGAGATGAGGCCAGAATGGTGCGGAGGGTTTTAGCCTGAGTAGCTGTTTGAATGGTGGTGCCATTACTGAGCTGGGAAAAGATGAAGACAGTGAGTCTCTGGTGAGACTGATCATGTAACATAGAGAAGACGCAAACCTGTACAATATAAAGTTACATGAGCGATTCCACGGGTGGAATAGGTTTTGAAAACGTGGGAAGAAAAAATTTAGCTACAGTAAGTCCATCTATTAGTGAACTAAGGTAAAATGGAAAATGTTTGGGAAAAAAAATCAAAATTGGCAAAGGGTAAATTAAAATAGGACAAAATCAATAGCTATTTTAAAATTTGAAGTAATTTCCATTCTTGCCTCACTCTCTAAGTATATGTGTCTATGTGTGTATGTAATAGATATATAAGTATATTTCTAAGGCTAGATTATTACACATGAATTTTACTTACTTTTATTATTTATTTATTTTAATGTACAACATATATATGCATATGTGTGTGCATATATATAATAGATATATAAGTAAATGTATTTCTAAGCCTAGATTATTATATATAGGAATTTTACTGCTATTATTTATTTACTTATTTTTATTAAAGTATAGTTGATTTACATTATTGTATTAGTTTAAAGTTTACAACATAGTGATTTAATATTTTTATAGATTATACTTTGGTTAAAGTTATTTTAAAGTAATGGTTATGCTCCCATGCTGTACAATATTTCCTTATATCTTATTTTATACACAGCGGTTTGTCCCTCTGAATCTCCCATCCCTCTCTTGCTCCTCCACCATCTCTCTTCTCACTTTCAAGAGACAAATAATTTTATTCAATTTTTCAAAAAAATAGAAAATGAGAGAAAGCCAATTTACTTTTCAGGGAGGAGAGAGGCCATGCGGTATTTTCCTCTGTCCTCAGCACATTAAGCACCAAAGCATCACACGTGTAAAACTCCTGCATGCTTTCGCACAGGCCGGCCACATGGACAGGGGTACTAAAGATTTCGGGGTGATCTTGACTTGCTCCAGTGATGAGCTGGGTTTTCTGAGACTTAAGGAAGGAAGGACGGCAGGTGGGGACTCAGGGCAGGTATCGGGAGGTGTGTGGAGAAGGGGCGGGTGCATCCCCTGGTGCATCCTTGGCACTAAGGACGACAGCAGGACGGGTCTGTTCACATCCGCAAAGTCCATATGTGGCATCTTTTCGCTGGAGTCCTCTTGTTGAAGATTCCTGGTGAAAAGACCTACCACAGTCCTTTCTTCTTTGACTCTCCTTCCCTTTCTTTGGTCAGAGATCTTGTCACTGTTTCGTGGAGGTACACGGCCTAGAGCCTGTCCACCAGGTGAATGCAGGGCCTTCTCTAGCCCTTCTGCCTGGATTAACTGCCTCCCCGACCACCACCCATGACTGTTGGGGAGTGCCTTCCCTTTGGGGCTCTCCTGCTGAGACGAGGAAGGAAGGAGGCAGGGCAGAGTCATTAAAAGAACGACACAGCCATTGAAAAAACAGAATGGGACAGAAACTGGTTAGAACCAGGTGAGCCCAAGATGGTGGAAGACTCAACTTCCAGTAGACTTTGAGACTCATTAAAAGCTTATTGTAATGCATTAGCTGCTAATGACCCACCCACAGGTGCCGTGACAGCTCCCAGGCTGACCATGACAGGCCAAAAAGTGAGCGGTGGCCCAATTCCTGGAAACCCTGCCCCTCCCCCAAAAGAGTTGGACTAATCCTCCCGTTTGTTAGCATATGAAGTTACCCAGCCCCCAAAACTAATCACCCCGCCACTCTCCCTTTCCTAGATGACTCCATCACCTGGGGTCGCTCTCCTTTCTGAGAGGGACCACATTCTGCCTATGGAGAGTGTATCTCTGGGGCCTCTCTTGCCTTCTGAGATGCCTACGGAGTGTGTATCTCTCTAAATAAACTCACTTTCACTTACTATGGCTCCCTCACTCTTGAATTCTTTCCTGAGCTAAGCCAAGGACCCTCCCTTGACAGGGCACGTCCCAGGGACTCACCCAAGACCCAGGTCACGACCATCCTCACATGTGCCCCATTTTCCTGTAACACTGTCTCCTCTGGTCTCCATCCTTGAGATACCAGCTCCTCTGATTCTGAAAAAAGGGTGGACGTGGACATTGGCCTGCCTCCTGCCATCTGGGTTTATTAGACTAATCTGAGTGGCAAATGATTCATTTGGAAGGTCTGGGAAGTGACCTGAGTGGCCAAGAAAAGTCTCTCTGCACTTTTAAAAGGGGGCTGGCCATCTGGTCCGGCAAAGACACTCATTTTACATTTCCACTGGTACATGACTGAAATCATTTACCATTAAGTTCTATTTGAATAAAATAGGTAGTAGACATTTAGGTAATATTACAGGGCAATAAATGTTTAAGAGTCTTAAGGGTACAGGCTTTCCAAATGTAGTTCAGACCCAGATGCTAAAAATACTTCATATATATATATATATATATAAACCTTTTTCAGACTTTTGGCTTTTGCTCACATAATGGAAGAATTTTCTCCCCTTTCCCTTTTTTTGCACATTTTGAATTGTTTAAGAGTTTCCTGGCTGCAGTCCCCTCCCCCTTTTCTCTCTCTTTTTTTTTTTTCCTTAACTACCCTGGTGGAAAAAGCATGAGGGAAATGTAGTTAAAATTCAAAATGCTTCCTCTTTATCATTACCATGAATCAACACAATAAATGAGCCCCTTCAGAGCACGGTAATAAGAATTTGATAAATCATCAGCCAAAAATTAACTAGATGTCAAAACAATCTTTGGGAAGTGTGATGGATTAGGGGTGATAGCAGCAATTAATCTCCCAGCATGAGTTCACCAGAGAGACACAAGGTAGGGGGATGGAGGTGGGGAGGGGTTCAGGCCCTGCAAGGTCAGGGCTCTGCTGGAAGGAGTGGGTGGAGGCTGCAGGAAGGGAGGGAGGGAGGGAGAGAGAAAGAGAGAGTGAGAGAGGGGGAGAGAGGAGACAATCCTCTGAGTCTTCAATACCCCAGCATCCAGCAGCTGAGCTGGAGGTCGGTTCTATGCCTTTGAAAAGTGTTCTGTCTCCAGCTGCTTTCTCTGATGAGACAAGCACTTTTCCTCTTGTGCTAATAAATGCCACAAGTCAGCTCGTGGGGCTCCACACACGGCCTCAAGGAGTGCGAGGCTTTGAGGGCTTCATTTACAGAGAGGGATTGCTCCTTGTAAACAAGGACGATGGGGAGGGGAGGGGTCCGGGAAGGGCCCGGCTGAGACAGGAGCATCTCCAACGGGAATGCAGAGGTCAGCTTGGGGATGGGCCAGGGCGCAGCCCAGGGATAGTGATGGTTGCAGGGAAAGAAAGACGAGGGGCATCCCTGCAGGTGCCAGTCTCATAAATCTCCCTTTTTTTGACAAGCTGACTCTAAGAATATATACAAGATCTTGTGGGAGCTCACAGTGAAAAAGAATGCGACAATGAATATATGTATGTTCATGTATAACTGAAAAATTGTACTCTACACTGAAAATTGACACAACATTGTAAAACTGACTATAACTCAATAAAAAAAAAAAAAACAAGAAGAAGAGGATGCTGGGAGAGGCCCCTGTTTTTACCTTCCGGATGAGGCTGGCGAGGCTGGAATCCTCGAGGAGGACCACATCTCCATGTTCTGGGCTCAGAGGCTCATAAGCCTGAACTGGAAAGTGTCAGCTGCCCTGATGGGGCTGGTGGGGGTGAGTGGCAGGCAGTGAGACGGGCAGGAAGGGGGAGAAAGAGAGACCTTACTTAGCTAGTGGGAGGACCAAATCTTCAACTGTCCCGGGAAGCCCTGCACGCTCGCGGAGGGTGAGGAGAGCTCCTAAGAGTCCTCTGTACTGGCCGCAGTACTGGGGATGCAGTGGGTCAGGCCATGGGTGCTGGGAATCCTAGGTTGTTCCTTTCTTCTCCTAGGGAAATAGAACTTGTTATTACCAAAGATTCCGGCAAGAATTACCTGGCGGGGCCTTGCTGCTGCTCCTGTTAAATTTGTCAGTGCTTCCTGGCTGGCTTTATAACAATCATAAAACCATCATGGTGCCTGGCAACTGTCTAATTTTTTTCTTGTTTTGTTTATAAAGCTTTATGAGAACCCTGGGTTGTTCCCAAAGGGCTCCTGATTTTTTTTTTTTTTTAATGACATACCTTCCATAAAACAGACTCCTAGAGTTTAGCCATAAGATAGTCTATTTGAAACTCTTCCATCCTCACAATAAGGGAAGTTGGGCGAGGAAAGTTTAAGCAACTTGTCTGCTATCACTAAACTGATGATATGGAAAAGGGTACCCAATCCTCTCGATTTTGCCTCACAGGGCATTTCTCAGCTTTCAAGTCTCTAGCTCTGATACTGGGGAGCATTTGGGTTGGGGTGACTCTGTGTGGTTTCCAACCCAATCCAACCCAACCCAACCCACATGCACAGAAAATATCCAGAGCTCCACATTTTTTTCAAGCAAAAAACGTAGCGCTCTCTACCCGCCGGGAATGAAGGATGGTAACCTAGCGTAGTGTTCAAGATAATGAAGAAAACTTACAATACAACAACCCTCTGCAGAATGGAAATGGCTTCCCACTGATTCACTGTTGACCTCGAGCAAGTTCCTTCATCCCTCTGGGTGGGGGTTTCCTCATCTGTGAAGGAGAACTCTCATCCTTCTACCTCATATGTTGTTGTGAGGATCCAATGGGCTTTGTGAGCAGTGCCTGTGACATCCTTCTCCAGAACTGTCTGCTAATGTTCTGGAGTTGATGGCTCTGCCCTCTTCGTTCCTCCCATGAGCTCCCTCTTGGCTCCATGGATCATGAAGCTCATTCTGGCTCTTGTTCCTTGACTACAATCCCCACGTTACCAAGGAGGAGGCTAAGGGTGGTGGCCCAGGCCACCCAGGCCACCTGGACTCCTGCACTCTGGTCAACGCTATAATGGAAGGCCCAGAAATGTCAGGGTACCTCCCTGTTTCCTCCCCTTCATAGGCTTCCTCACCAAGGTCTTGGTGTCTGACTCTCAAACAACATCCTCCTTGGGTACAGTCCTTTATCTTTCCTCAAGTACCTTCTCATAAATTATCTTTCTTTCATGAGAGTTTGGGTTAACCTAGGCCAGTCCTTCCCTTTTCCTTTTCTATAAGCAGCAGTGCTGGGGACATTCCTGGATTCTCATGATAAGCTGGAAACATCTGCCCAAGCTGTTGAGTTTTCCTGCTGCCATGTTGTTTCAAACGATTACAAGGGCTGTGGTTTAGATGCACACACGCACACGCACATACACAAGGTACCAATTCAGAAAAGAAACAAACACAACAGAGACTTTTGCAGCATCACACCTGCCTGGGTCTTGAGAATGAGAGGGAGCTTCTGAGGTCAAGTGCTGGGCACCATCCCTAATCCTTTGCTGAAATTTCCAGCACAAATTTTACACCCTGTCTGCTTGCTAACTCCCAGTAACCGACTAGACCAGAGACTGATCCTCAGTAGGCAGACATCCAGCCTAGCGGTCATCAGCAGAATTGTTGGCAGACATAGTGCTATGGGTTGAATCGTGTCCTGTGCCCCTCAACCCAAAAGATGTGCTGAAGTCCTAACCCCTGCTACCTCCAAATGTGACCTTACTTGGAGATAGAGCCACTGCAGATGTCATTGATTACATTAAGGTGATGTCATATGGAGTAGGGTGGGCCCTGCATCCAGTGGGATTGGTGCCCTTATAGGAAGAAGAGGGAGACACAGAGAGGGGCCATGTGATGATGGAGGCAGAGGTGGGAGGAAGACAGCTGCAAGCTAAGGACCACCAAAGATCACCCACAAACCGCCAGAAGCCAGGGAGAGGCAGAGAGCGGCTCCCCGACCTGGCTTAGAAGGACCACAGCCTGCTGACACCTGGATTTTGGACATTTCCTTCGCCTCCAGAATCCCGGGGCAGCACCTTTCCATTGTTTTATCGACCCTGCCTGTGGTACTTTTTAAAGGCAGCTCCGGGAAACTAGTTCACATGCAAATTTGGAAAGAAGAAGATGTATTCAGTATTCTATGTAATTTGACCTTTTGAACATCAAAACGAACCCTCTGGATTTAAAAGAACAAGCATCAAAAATAAAGCCCCGCACAGTCTTCTAGCTGGTGCATGTAAGTCGGAGACAATAAGCCTTCTGTTCCAGCCTTCCCATTTTCCCCCTTTCCCTGGCACCTCCTGGCCTGCTATATAATTAACTCACTTTCCGTGTATATGATCTTTCTCCCCATGAGTGTCTTGGCTCCAAAAGAGCAGGGAATTTTTGTTTGTTCGCTGGTTTCTGTTTTGTTCCCTTCCTAGTGCCTAGAATCATGTCTGGCATTTACTAGGTGCTCAATACTTCTTTCTTTTCTTTTTTTTTCATAAAAGAGAAATGTCTTTTACTTATTTGCTTATTTTTTTTATCATTTTTTTTTCCTTTGAGTGAGGGAAGGTAATTAGGGTTATTTATTTATTTAATGGAGGTACTGGGTCTTGAACCCAGGACCTTGTGCATGCTAAGCACATGCTCGACCACTGAGCTGTACCCTCCCCCCAATACATGTTTCTGAGTGAATGGAAACTTACTCTCTTGAGTCTCTGATTTGCATGGATGTTCCTCCCTGGGAAGAGTCAGACTTCCTGGGGATTTACATTTAAGTGGATCTGGGGGAGACATAATTTTGACAATGAAGAAGCACAAAGCTAAGGCAATGGTAGCACTGAAGGGGATGTGGTGGAGACCAGTGAATGGAGGGGCCCCGAGTGGCTCACCTCCAAAAGACAGACGAGCCCACCTGCAGCCTGCTACCCGCTCCCTGGGGGATGTTGGGAGGATGGAGGAGAGGATGCATTTAAAAGCGCTCTGAGGTCCTTAAGCAGAAGGCATGCTATGGAAATGGAGTGTTATTACATAAACTGAACCCTGAAGTGTAGCAGGAAATAGCTGAACTGAATCACAGCCCGTCTCAGAGCAATTTTTTTCTTCCCTGAGAAATTTAATAGAACAGCCTACAAAACTATGATGCAATTTTCTTTCACATTTACTCTCTTATCAAGTGTTCCCACCTTCTAAATTTCAACGCAAGGGCTGTCTTCTTTTTTCCTGGATGGTAAACAGATCCACAATAGAATTTCTGGATTGGACTGGTGCAGGGGGGTTAGGGAGGCTGTCCAAATCGCTGGGCCATGAAAAGGCCTTTAGAACTTCTTTTCTTTTACAGTGGTTCTTACTAGAGGGAATAAGATAACTCAGAACAAATGGCTGCATATTTAATTATGTCAAACCCTAAAGCATCTTCTGTTTCAGATTTCAGGAGTTCTTTTTCGTGGAGGGGATGCTGAGAATTGAACTAGGCGATATTACTTCCTTTTAAGAGCAGTGGTTGCTAAAGTCAGAACTACAGTGTGCGGATCTTGAATACTATTTCCTTCTTCCGTTGGCTAGTCCTCGGGCCACTTAGCGCCCTCTGCTGTTTGGAGGAAGCATGACAAAACTTTGGTTAACTGCCCAGCCTGCTTGTATCACACACAAGGACAGCTTTTTCTCTCCAGCAGATTTTTGTGCAAATATTAACTGACATCCATTAAGATTCTGAATCCTTTAAGTTGCTGTTAAATGGCTCTCACTGGCCACCCCACTTGTTTAGAGAGAGCTGTTCACAAGACAGGGTTGATTTGCAAAAGTTTACCCACCTTCTTGCTTCCTGTCTTCAGAGTATGGCCCCTGCTACACCTGGACCAAGGCGGATGGGATGGACGAACAGGGACAAATGAGGGCCAATGGTCACAATTTACAGAGAAGTAACTCAAAACACCGAACAAGGAAAGCTCTAGAAATTTCCCTTTTCAATCCTGGTTGAGTCTCATATAAATAAATCCCCAAATTTCTGTGTTTACATTTTAGAGCTTTTCTCCAATTAACTACATAAATTTATCAAAACATACTTATTCCTTGATGATTATCATTGAAAAATTATTTTTATCTTGGGAAGTAGCCTAGTGTAGAAATAATTTAGACTTCAGATGTCAAAGCTGGGTTAAAAAATCTGTTTTCCTCTTTATTAGCTTCAGTTTCCATATCTGTACACATGGAAAGTAACACCTACCCCATAGGGTTATTTTACAGATTAAATGAGAAAATGTAAACAAAATTCTTATTGAAAGACCTGGCATGTTATAGGCACTCAGTATTTTTTTTCGTTTCTCCTTTATGTTTGATTCTAATTCCAAGCTCAAATCGTATCTTTATTTCTGGGTTCAAGTTAAAGGAAAAGTTCTTCCAAGTGAAATTGTAGAATTTCCAGTCTCTGGAGTCTGAAGAATGTGCCCAGCCTGGGTGTTTGTGATGGTGCCTAGAAACAGGCTTCTGGACTGAATTTTTGGACAGCAGAATTCTTTGATCTTTCAACATTTGTACCAGTGATGGAAGTAAACTGAGGAAGGATAAATGGGAGGGAGTCCTAGAACGGGTCTGTATTCACCCTCCCCTCATATACTCATTTGAAAGAAGCAAGTAGTTAGGCCTTGAAAGAGAATTTTACACTATGCTGGTACTAACCAGTGACACACAGAGGAAAATTAGGTTTTTTTTAAGAAAAGTGCTTCTATGTTGACAAAACTCATTATTTGTGAAATTGGACTATTATAATTAAGCCATAGAAAATATCAATAAAATTGTTAGTGTTGGAAAACTCCTGAGTCTCCCTTTATAATGCATATAAAATTTCTACGGAGGTCATTCTGCTGGGACATAGTATATCTCCATTTCTGTCTGATGATACATATTGTAATGAAAAAAATCACAGGTTTGGAATTATTTGGGTTTGAATGACTGGTTCACAGCTTATGGCATGACTGTGAACATCATTTATTCAATCAGCATTTACGAAATATTTGCTATGTGTTATATCCTGTGGTAGGAGTGTGTGTATGCGTATGTGTGTGTGTGTGTGTGTGTGTGTGTGTAGTTGTACTTAAATAAGTAAAATGTGTAACTAGCCATGTGCTTTGATAGGAAGCACAGAAGAATAAGCAGAAAATCTAGATGCTGAAGGACACTGAGCTCGGGTTGGAGCCAGGGTGGTCGGGGAATATTTCCTGGACAGTGATGTTTGAACTGCATCCTTGAAGGGCCAGTAGAAGTTAGCAAGGTGGTGTGGGAAGGAAGAGGGACAGGAATCAAACATCCTGAAGATGACATTAGCAGTCAGAGAGGCAAGAAAGCCCTGACATGGTCACGAAGCTGTCGGTGGACCTGTATGGTGGGGACACTGGGTAGAGGTGTTGGTGTACTGATGAGAGATCGCGCTGGGGAGGTGAGCACAGGCTAGGTTATGAAAGTCCTTGCATAACATTCTGAGGTATTTGATCTCTTCTTAAGGTGATGAGGACACTTGAAGCATCTTAAGAGGGGGACTGATTTTCAGCACAGAAGGACCTTCATGGAGGTGTTGACTGAAAAAAAGATACAACTTTAAAGTTGAGGATTATGTTTTATTGGGTGGACTTGCTGAGGACTTACGTCTAGGAGTCAGCTTCTCAGATCGCTCTGAGGGACTGCTCCAAAGAGGTAAGGGAGGAGCCAAGAGATATGGGAGTTTTGCAATAAAACCAGGTAGTCAGATCATCATCATCCTTTACTTTTAAATAAAGGAAACCAGACATCTCAAGTTAATGATTTTAGTGCTTTTTTATGTATGGGAAGATGCAAGAGTCTGGGCTTGTTGAAATCACTCCTTTGATGTGCACCTTCGCTGGCTAAGTTCAGCGTCCTGCTTTTCTCCATCCTGAGTCCCCGCAGGGTGCACAGTCAGGGTGGCTGCAGTGTCTGCTGGCTTGATGGCCGCTACATCCTCTGTTTTCTGATACAACAGGCGACTCTCTTCGACCACAGAGGTGGTGTGGAAGACTGACTGGAGCAGGAAAGCCGTCACATCTGAAGGCTTGAGAAGTGGGAGGCTGTTCCTTTATTTCAGGAGTGAGAGTCTGAGATGGGTGAGAGGAATGTGGGGGTCGCAGTCGGATCGTGTTTGTGTGATACTTAAGAAGTGATGCTCTCTTCCATGGCGGAAGTGGAATGAGAAGAACAGACTAAGGGTAGACTTGAGGTTCATCAGTGCTTATGATGTGGTGGAGGAAGCAATGTGGGTAGAAAAGACACAGGGGCCACCAAGTAGGGGCGAGGAGAAGCTGGGACAGCAGGTGTCATGGAAGAAGGCAAGAGAGGAGGTTCACAGAGGGTGGGGGAACCGCGGTTGAATTCTGGGAGGATTCTGGGAATCTGAGAGGTCAAATGGGTTCATTACCATGTGACCATTCAGTAAGTCTGAGATCATTGATGATTACCGATAAAAAAAATGCTGGAGTGACCAGGGTTGACAGCATAGGTGGATGCCTGGTGGATAGCATGAAAACATCTATTCCCACTCCTGCTTTCACCCCCAGTTTTTGGGTTTGGTGTCTGCCAACAAGAGATCCTTGGAAATTGCTGCTTTTCACCTCTATTGCAGAAATTCGACCTTCTCTTCCTGAATCCTCATGCGTTGAAGGGCTTGTAGGCAACCTTTCTATTATAGGCAACCAAAGAGCATTATTACCGAGAAGAAAAACATCGAGTGATTTATTTACGCAGTTCAAAAAAAAAAAAAAAAAGAAAAGAAACCAAAGAAAGAAAGACACACTGTGATCACAATTTCTCGAAGCAACGCCATAAGTGCTATTATCTTCTGTGATTATTTTGACTTGATTTGAAATGTTTATTCAAATAGTTACATGAATGACTAATCAAAAGGATTGTGAAGACTGTCTTACACATGTGAAACACCTTCACAATAATCACAAGATTTGGAGGGAACTTATATAATGTTTTTAATTGCTTTTGTCAGTCAAAAAAATCAACTGAGCACCCACTTGAAGCTGAATGCTGCATTTGAGCTGGGCGATGGCAACACAAAGAGAGCCCAGGAAACCAGTGATTAGCTCGAATGCTTGGCGCATGTGTGTTCTGATTTATTAGGTTTTCAGGTGAGCTCCTGGTGAACCCATTATGAACTGGGATGATTTTTTTTTTTGTCCCAACTCTCTTAAAAATCTTGGTCAAACCTTCTGGAAAGATGGTGACCCTGGCACAGGTGGCTAGCTCCCTCTCTCTCTCTGATTCTAATTCAAACGACCAGCGGAATCTAAACACAGGAAAAATCCTGTTTCAGTGCAGGAAACAGAGAAGGGAAATCATCCAGATGGGAAAAACTTGAAGAAATTTCTTCTAGATACAGCCCAGAAAGGCCAGCAATGAAGTCAAAAAGCATTCGCTTTAAAGTAGGTGACCGGGATTCCATTTCCAGTTTTGCCAACAACTGAGCCACTAAACCCCACAGTTCCCCCTCGGAGTGGCTGAATGTTCTCATGAATAAAATGAAGCTGCTGGAGCCAATCAGGTTTCTATCAGACCACCCTGGCTATGGCACAGTAAGCATAAAGTGATGAATAGCATTCCTTCTACAACCAGCTACATGGTTCAATCTCAGCTCCTCCACCTACTCCCTGTGTCATGTTGGACAAGTTACTCCAGCTCTCTGAGCCTCAGTTTATTCATCTGTAAAAGGGGCATAGTAATTCCTCCTAGTCCAGATTGTTGCAAAGACTAAATTATTTAGTGCATATAAATTTCATAGCAAGGTGTCTGGCACATGTTAAGCATTGACTAAAAGCTATTATTATCAGCATTATTCTTTATGATACCAAAGGAACATACCACAAATTTGTTATTATACTTGCATGTCCTCCTTTCATAATGCAATCACCACAAATGCTATCTGGAATGCAGTAGAAGATATATACATGTACATATATATGTGTGTGTGTTTATATATAAATATATATGCATACATGTAGCTGTGCATATGTTGTAAATCATATACAGTGTACAAAATACATGAAAAAATATTTACATATGTGATAAGGAGGTACTGGAATGATTAGCATCCAAGGTTGGTAAGGTGAACTTGGGATGGTTTCCCATAGCGTGTGATTTTTTTTTAAAAATCTATTTTAATAAGATGAAAAATATCAGGACTGGTTAGGCAGAAGTCTGATCAGATTGCATAAAAAGATGGAAAAAAAATAGTTGGTTAGCCGGTTAGTTTAATTGATACAGTCAGTAAAAATAAGCAAGCCCAGAAAGAGGTGTCAGCAGCCGCTTGGACCAGTGGGAAACCTGCATTTGATTCTGCCCTTTGGGCTCCAGAAACACTTTGGCTACGGGTCCATCTCAAAGGCTATCAAAAGTCGGGGTCACCATCCCTACCGCAGTGACTGCCACACTCACTGACCGGTCTATCACCCTCTGTCTGGCTAGAATCCCAAACTCCCAAGACAGAGCCGACTTGGGTCGATGCCTCGGTCTGATCACCTGTTACGTGGAGATGATCACGGTAGTACTGACCTCTTGATCTATGGATCAAGTGAATTATTTTATGTAAGGCACTTGGAACAGTGCTGGGGACAATGAAACCCTCCATCAGTGTTACCTGTCGTACTGGTTTGCACATTTCCCCAAGTCTAGTGTGGGTCATGACATGGATTGTGAGCTCAATGGGTGTTTCTTGAGTTAAACAACGAGAAAAAAACATAGTGTTGTTTTGAGTGAAATTGTTATGCCTCGTCCGAGTGATGGAGGAAACAACAGAGAAATATTGGGGACTTTAAAAGCATAATCTTGGTCTGTAGCATTTATATCAGAGAATCTGAAATGTGTGTCCTCATGGTCGTGGGAGCCCCGTGTTTGCTTTAAAGGGAAAACTGGGAAGGGGGTGGTCAGGACTGAGACCTCTGAGTTCTCATGCGTCTCCGGTTTCTTTCACTGGGATTGTAAGAGGGGCAGGAGGGAAGGCCATTTAGAGAAAGACTGTTACACACCTGCTGGGTTGATAAAAGAGCAGTTTAGTCACCAGGACTTATGATTCATTGCCTCCGAATTGATTTGGGAAAGAGGTTTTCAGTCCAATTCGGTCTGAGACAGGGAGGGAAACAGCATGAACCTGCTGAGAAAAGAAAAAGACAAATGACCTATTGCTTTTCAACTGAACGGAGGGAGCCTTTTCCTTGCAAAATAAAAAAAATAATAATAATCTTAAGAAGTGACAGTTTTCATACTAAGTAATGTACAAGGACTTTTCCCTCCTCACTGTTGGTGCCAAGACATTTCGTTGAAGCTTATTCACTGCTTCAAACCTCAGGCAACATCTGTTTAAACTTCTGAAGCAATGACCACATCGTGAGGCACAGTGACTCCACCTCATATCACAAAAATTGCATAGGGACCATCAGCCAAAATGGGCAGGTAGACAGGCCGGCCTACTGTAAAGCTGGAAATTCTCATCCATTGAAATCCACGGAGATCCTTCCTCCCTGTGAGGCTCCCACTCGCTGTCCTGTGCTGGTACGAGCCTTTGCAGCAAATCCGAGGTTTAAAATCTTGTAGTTCAGCAATGTAAGCACACACCATTGGTGGACAACTCTTCCTTTTAAAAGGTGGTGGTGGGGGCGGGGATGGTATCCTTATGTAAAGGCATTCTTGAGACTGTCTGTATTTTTAGATCTGAGCTCCACAGAGCTCAGAGACAGAGAAGCTGTGAGCCTGATCTCAGCCTTATTTAGTGACCACCAGAGAGTTAATTTGCTAGAAACTGGGGTGCCATGTCAGCAGGGCCAGGTATGGCCTTTATTGCTAAGCCTCTCCTCTCCTTGGCTGAGCGAGTAAACTCTCTCCTTCCTGATGTCAGTACTTGGGGTCTTGGCTGCAGAAGCCTCCAGAAAGTGGCCCCTTTGGAAATGGGCAAGAAGGACCCACATTCAGCCCAAGCAGCTAATGTGCAATTTCCTAGCAGAAGTTCCTTTTCCTCGCCCGCATTTTTTCCCCCTGAGAAACTTGCCATCTTAAGGCAAATGTGCCTTGAACACTTTCAGGAGATTATCACTTTCCCCTGTGTTGTCTTTAAAATTGTATTATTGCCTTCAGCTCCCTCCTCAGTTTTCAGGACTGGACCCGTTCTTTTCATTTTGAAAATAGCCTGGAGCCAAGATGGAAAAAGGAAACAACTTGCAAACCAATTTTTAAGGAGTTTTTAACTCACCAAAAATGTCAAGTTATTGCACCTTTTAAATCTCAATAGATCTATTTGTAGAAATTATACCAAAATCAGCAATTTCCCCCCTTCCCATCTTCGCCACTTCCCTCCTCCGGCGAATCCCTTGCAGACAGCCCCGTGTCCAGGTGGCTGTGGGAGGTCCTATAATTGGGTGTAATCAGATCCCCGAGGAGCTCTTCCAATGAGGCTGAGATTCTTTTGACAGAAACTTTGGTGAAGTGCAGTTGAGATAATGAAGTCCAGAATTTTCCAGACTCCTCTTAATATATCCATCATGTCCGGCCCCATCACTGACATGTTGACTCTCTTGTTTCTGATTTAAGCTGTCAGACTCAGTAAAATTGCCCCGACAGCTTTAGCATATGTGGCAGAACACTGACAAGATGTTACTTACACCTAATTAAGGCTGAGAGCATAATAAACAATCCCAGCATCCTAGCAACCCGGTTTCCTCTGGTTTCGAATTTTCTGGATCTTGACCTCAGCGCTCTGAAATTCAGGAGAATGTGATACAGGGATTCTCAGGGCTATTGCTGTGGCCGCTTTTTGGCTCCAATTTCAACATGGACGATGAAACGGAGCAAAGGGAATTTGAGAAGAGAGGTGGGAACATCATAGCAAGGGACGGAACGGACATCTCTGATCTGATGAGAACCAGTGGTCGTACTAATGATCTTTAGTTCTCTTTGCCATTGTTACTGTCCCTGCGGATGCGGGATAAATCCAGGAAGACAGGTTGTAGATGGACTGTTAAAAAAAAAATGCAGGGAAGGTGAAGGGAAGGAGATGAATACTGTGCTTAGCACAATGACTGAATAGAGAATGTGCTAAGCTCAATAACAGTGAAATTGATCCCCAAAGTCATTATTAAAAAGGCCATGGGATGTGCTCCAGGGGGAAGGAAAAAAATCCCCGGTGCTCTGGTTGTTCAAAACATGTCTCGATGGAACCCACTGGTGACCCAGGATGGAGTCGTGCCATCTTGGCCCCGGCGTGGGACTGTGGTTGCCCGGTCCTAACTCACCCCTCTCCACCTTTGTCTCCTGCGGACTCAAGGCCCTCTTTGGAGCACTGGCCGTCCCTCTCATGGCAGAGTGAGGTCACTGCCTGTCCCGGGATGCAGGGCATTTTGACATTTTCCACCCCTCCCCCTCTCCCAGGCCCCAGTAAGAATCCACAAATCCAGTGGAGGGGGAAATTTTGCCATTTCCTCTGTAGAACACAGAGGTTTTATTTATGTGATGACAAGTGAATGGATTTCTTCTCTGCCGAAGTCTCCAATTCTCATACAGTTGCCAGAGGCAGGAAAAAAAAAAAACCCAGCAATTTGGCAGCATTAAACAGCCTTTTACCTTCAAAAATACTTCCAGTTTTTCTTTTCCTTAAAAAAATTTTTTTTTTTTTGCCTTTTATGTGTGTGTAAGTAGGAGAGAGAGTGATTTTTTAGTTTTCTTTTGCTGGGTAGGAGATGAGGAAACATTTGAGGTGAAGCCACGACTTGTCCAGCTCCTTGTCCGATGGATCTGAGAGGCTCCCCCCCTCCACCCGCCGCGTCCTCTGTCAGCCCTGGGGCCTCGTGAATTCCTTGGCAGGACCCTGGTCTTCTCCTGCAGAGGGTTAGTTGTGAAGCATATTCATCCTCCAACGTCTAAATGACCCAGCCAGGAGTCGAGAAGAACGCAATTTCCTGGCCTGACTTTTTTGGACTCTGATCACTCCAGGTGTGGTGACCACTGCGGAAATGAGAGGCAGAACACGTGTGTATGTTTTTAAAAAGGGAACAGAGCTCTTGCTGGTGGGCGACCCAGACACTTCGCCAGGCTGTTGGCCCGCAGCAAGAGAGTCCTGGAGGAAAAACAGAAAAAGGAAAGGTTACTGATCATGGACAAAACAAAATGAAAGGCGTCAAGGATTTGTGTGATTTGCAAGAAGAGGCTCTTTTTTTTTTTTTTTAAACATTTTTTATTGATTTATAATCATTTTACAATGTTGTGTCAAATTCCAGTGTTCAGCACAATTTTTCAGTCATTCATGGACATATACACACTCATTGGCACATTTTTTTCTCTGTGATTTATCATAACATTTTGTGTATATTTCCCTGTGCTATACAGTGTAATCTTGTTTATCTATTTTGAGCTTCGGGTAAAGCCAAGTGACATCTCTCCCGCAGGGGGTGAATTTATGGGTTGTCTCAACATAAAAAGCAGGGGAGGAGGGAGAGAGTTAAATAAGAGAGTTGGGTGTTCTGTGGACTTCATCCTGGAAGGCAGTCCATTTCCAAAAACAAGTTCATCTGAATAAATCAGAGACTTATTTAGTAAGTCTGGTTCAGTGAGAGATTGGCTTTACCTTGGGAATGGCCGAGCTCTGAAGAGCGCCTCCTGAGGTCACCAGCATTTTCACGTACTAGAGAATCCTGTGTCCTGTGGTCCCACCTCCAGCTGCGACACAGAGTGTCAAGTACAAGTCTTCTGCTTGTACTTGAAGGGGTCTGGACAGGGCCAACCCTCTGGCTTTTCTGATCGGCACTGCCCTCCCCCCCAACACCCCCCCCCCCCCGCCCCACCGGCTTCCTGGGAGGACCGAATAGCTCCAGGTAATCATGGACTTTTGGAGCTAGAAGGACTTTGGGGTTTGTTTTATCCAACATTACACTCCTTCTCGGTAGCATTTAAGCAATCAGGAAACTGAGGCCCAGGGCGGGTTACATGAGGTGCGGGAATTTCCCAGTCCTGGCAGGAAGCGTGATGCAAGTCTGTGACCAGAACGAAAGCCCCTTTACTCCTCTCTCTTCTATACCAGCGCGTCTCAAAGTCTTATTCTGCGGAATAATGCGAGTGCTAGAGCATGTTAATAAAAGTTATGCAAAAGGAGAGAAAGAAAGAGAGAAAGAGAGCGAGCTTTGATGGAAGGCATTTAGAAGACACTGGCTTTCGCTAAACGAAGCAGATTTGTTCACAGCCAGATTTCCCTTTTGTAAAATGCTAGCCCTTTTGTTGTTGTTGCTGCGGCATGGCAAAATTGACTACTTCTCTAGAACACGCTTTCGGAAAGACTTCCCAGCATTCGGCTCAGACCTTTTGTGGCTAGTTAAGTTAGCCGAGTGCCTGCTTTCACTCCTCTTGGCCAACAGCTCTTCAATTGTCAACAACCAGGACAAATGTTTTATTTTGGAAAGAACATGAGTCTAGAATGTGAGCCCTGGGTCCTTCAGTTCTGCCACGTCTGTTTGTACCTCCCTAAATCAACTGTTAATCTCTCTAGACCTTTGTTGCTTCATTTGTAAACTGCAAAATGATGTTGCGGACTCAGTGGTCCACCCGGTCTCCTGGGCTCCCTTCCTATTTCTGAGTTTGGATTGCGGTGATTTTCTGCCTGAGTCTGGGAAGATGTTAGGAGAGAGATTTGCCCAGTCTCCTACTCAGGAGGCTAACTGCAAGCTCTTAAGTCCTCAGAAAGTTTTATTTTAAAAAATTATTCTAGGCAGAAAATATTTCAAAGATGAGGCTGCTTCCTCACTTATAAGCCAGAACCCCAAATTTAGAGTTTCAGGGGAAATTTTTTTTTTTTTATAATTAGAAAAAAAGTAATCCCCTAAATGTTTAGACTTCAGGGAAGACAAAGGCACTTTGGATTCTGAACCAAAATCCACATCAGAGTTTCATTTCATTGCTCTGCTTCACCCCATCCTTTTTTTTTTTTTTTTAATTTTTTAATTTACTTTTTGTTGGGGGGAGGTATTCATTTATTTAAATGGAGGGACTGGAGATTGAACCCAGGACCTTGTGCATGCTAGGCATGCACTCCACCATTGAGCTATACCCTCCCCCTGGTTCACCCCATTCTTAATTCCTGATCTGCATGCTTAATCCTGTTGTGGTAATTGGGCTGGAATTCTGGAGAGTGATGGACAGATAGAAAATAGAATCCCAGTGCATTTCAGCAGAATGTATGATTGACACCTGCAAGCAGGGTTGAAAGGGGTCTTACAGGAAACAAAACAACTGAATGCCCCTCCCTACGGAAAACTTCCATTGAGAACCACAGGCATCGCTCTGAGCTATGAAGATTCCTGAGGTCCTTGACCAAAGTCTTAGGGCCCCTAACCTTCACGGATCATGATTTCGCCTCACCAAGTGCCAGTGGGTGGTGAGGAAAGAACGCAGGGAGAATTTATGGGCATTTCTTTCACAATCAGCACGTTTGATAAAGGTGGTCTTCAAGACGAGGTGTCCTCTTGTGAGTCTCCCACTTGGTCTAGAAATGTGTAGAAAGTTCTGGATTAAAACTTTCCCTTCTGTTGCCACATCTGCCTCCTTATTCTCTGAGAGGAAGATGGGGAAGGCTGGTGGCTGTCCTTCCTGTCAGGGGTGAGTATGGTTTCTCAGGGAAGGCTGGCTTGGGTCCCCCCAACATTGCGTTTGATCCTCGTATTCATCCAAGGCTTTCTAGTGACCCTTTATCACTTTTTTCCTCCCCAGATGTGCTGGGTGTGCACTTTGGGGGGTCAGGGGGAGAGGGGGTGGTTGCCGACCCCCAGGCATCAACCAAGGTGATGGAACCCCCCACAGTCAGGGCTGCAGGCTCACTGACTCTTGGGAGCTGCCTAACACAATGGCAGGAGACAGGCGTTCATCTCTTGTCCCTGAGTTCCTGGGAGGAATGGGATGATGGAGTGGACGAAGGCTGGGACAGAAGCTGGTAATAGAAATACAGATTTTGAAATGGGGAGATGGGTCATCTTTTGAGTGCTGAGTGTTTGGGGTTGTTTGTTAATCACTCATACTGATGAGTCAGACTAAAATCCATTGCCTTCCATAAAGACGTCCAACAGTGTGCTTGGTGAAAGGCACTTCTTAGTCCATAACTCTTCCTTCAGTCTGAGGCCACAGGGTACCATCTCTCTCTCTCTTCCTTAACTCTGGGCTTGACTTGCCGCTGGCTGTTTTCCTGAAGGGACCTTGGAATCCCAGGGGTAGGGGCTGTGGTCTTTGAGCTATTGCTCCCCAGTTACCACCAAATACCTGTCCTGCTTCCAGGAACAGTCTGAATCCAGCCCAGTGCTGAGAAACCCCAAGATCAACACAGTAGGCATTTACCAGCAGGGATCCAAGCCTCCAGCCCATTAATCATCAGGTAGGATGGAGAAGCCTGGTTCCTCCATTCCTGATGATGTTCCCATCTTGGGGACCACTTTTAACATCCCGCAACTGGTAACGATTTTCTAAAATTAAAGTTCTTCTGTTTCTCTCTGTCTCCTTCCCGCCCATGAGCCCTGGTTAATGGGTCCTTTGTTCTGTCTGCTGCTTGCTGCTGGGCTAATCAGGGTATATCACACAGGAGCTCCCAAGAGAGCATAAGCCTGCTTTAGGGAGATGAAGGCAGGCAAAATCTGGGGACGTTTTCCTGGTTCTGTGATGGAATGGCATCCGCGACGGGGTGGACTGGACCTGCGAAGGAGAAGTCTACGAATGGAAACCCGTTAGCGCAAGGGCTTGCGACGGTTGCCTTAGCCATAATGCCCCACCCCTCAAATGCGGAAATGCTTCTGAGTTTTTCCGGCTCCCAGATCACTTCCTGCTTTGAAGTGGGGCCATCTTTTTTCTGGATTGTTGTTGCCCAGGAAACGGTGGCCCAGCTTTGGCCTCAGAAAGCATCTCAGTGGGCTTAAAATCCTTCCCCATAGCCATCCTTCATAGAATCGATGGCTCAAAGAAGCCACTTCCCGCTAACCTGCCACCCTGCAGCAGGAAAAGTGAATGAAGCAGGAGGCTGTAGTCATGAGTTTGGGGTAGGGTGGTGTCAAATATTGTTTTCTAGGAACACCTTCAAGATCAGTGCTCATTCATTCAACAAGTACTTATTAACCTTGTTCTAGGTGCTGGGGACTTACGAACAATAAGAATCAGACCCTCAAAGCCCCTCCTCCCCCTCATGGGGGGAGTCAGATCAATAAACTAGGTGATGCTTCTGCGGTGAGAAGCGTTGCCAGAGTGCACTTTGATCTCCGAGTGTTTCATTCTCCCAATTAATCATAAACATGAGACTTTAGTGTCATGTTTTACGACTAACAAAGCCTTTTCACGTGTCTGTCACATTGTCCTCCCAACAGCCTCATCGCAGGCACATCAAGTGTTGTTATTATCTCTTCACAGATGAAGCGATGGAGCCCGGAGAGGGGGACTTGAACATAGTCATGTGTCCAATATGCCACATGCAGGGGCTTCCCGCCAGATCTCGCTCCAAGGTCAGTGCGATGTCCTCTGTACCTTGCAGCTTCCTTGAGTCTCCAAGATCATGGGGTCCTTGAGATCTGCTCTGACAACAGCCAGGGACTTGAGAGTCAAGGGTAAAGAGGAAGGCAGGTCAGTGGAGGAGAGCTTTGCAGCCTGTCAGTGGAGCATGCGTTTCTCCCGAGAGCAGGAAATTTCCTTAAGTGGCCTTTGGCTCAGCTAAGGGTCTGCTTCATCTCTTCTTGACGTGGTCCCTGGGAAGAGGGGAGTGGGGCTGGACAGCGGTGGGGGATGTGGGGAAGGCTGTCATTTCAATGTTGTCTGTTATCCATCCACACGGCCCCTGGGGCCCTATTTTCAGACTTGTCTGCTTGCCCAGAAAGGGGCTGGCCCAAGTTTCACAGAAATGAGAAGCACATACACTTGGCCTAAGCAACAGAAATGATGAAGAGACGCCTGCCGGTTCAAACCCGGGACTTCCACAAGCCGGAGCAGAGTGGGGACTTTTTCCTGCCTGCTTAAAAGTGAAGTCCTCTAATTAGAATCAGAGCTTCATAGGATATTCGAATTGCCATGAATTGGAGAGATGACAGTCCAACTACTTCATTTTACAGATGAAGGGCCGAGAGGCAAGGGGACTTGGAAAGCATCGTGCAGTGATTTATGGGGTAGGGAGGCAGCCCTCCTGACTCCCGATCCAGTGCTCTCTCCTCCCCATCGGGCTGCTTTCCCCGTTCGCCGCAAAACTCAGAGTGTGGTGACAGCTCGGGCGGAGAAGTGGTTCCTGGGCTAGAGGGCTGATCCCCACCCTCACCTGTGACTTCTTGTGTTCAGTCTAGTGAACACCCCCTTTGAAGCCGCGGGCAACCTGGCCCCGTGATGGCTGCCGAGAGAAGACGGTACCTCGAGGGCGGTACAGGGAACAGAACCACCGGTTCTGGCCTGAGCATCTGAGCAGGATGCGCCTCTCAGAAAGGAGCTCCCTCCCGGTTGCAAGTATATCATACCTTTTACAAAAAGTCACTTTGAGGTCACCGTTGTTTGGTCCAGTATTTCAATACATTAAATGCAATTACTTCACCGTTGATTTACCTGTCATTACAGGCATGTGTTTGAACATGATTTATTGAGTGAGTTCTGTGCCAGTTGACTTGCAATAGATTGCACAATATTCAAAGGGGCTCATTTGCTTGGCATTACATTAGAGGCATGATGATTGCAACACAAAGCAATGTAAATGAATTCTGAGAGCCTCCATCATTCATGTTGTCATGTCCTGAATTCTATTATTATTTATTACCATAATTGTCCTGTGTTTCCTGGGGCGATAAATTAGGACTGATGGGCCCCGCTGACAGTCAAGAGCTGGACTCGCTCTATATAATTTAATAGGGAGACTGGAGGGTCTGTGTGTTTGGAGGAGATTTTGGTAATGGTAAAAAAAAATTTTTTTTTAAATGAAAGAGAATTTTTTTTTTTTTACAAAAGTACAAAAACCTTCCAAGGTTTTTTTTTTTTTTTTTTTTTTTTTTTTGCCTCCTCTTTAATGCCTTGGCTGCATTTTAAGGCTTTGATAAAAGCTGAACTGTAAGAAAGAAAAGTTCTGTCTTTCAACACAAGCTGGTGATAGCTCACTGCCTCATGCCAGTCTTTTTTACACTGAATGCCAACAGGTGGCGTTAACTCTCACACGGGCAGGGCGTCCTCCTACACCATCTGGAATTGGCTGGGAATCCAATGGTCCGCCCAATGAGGGCCACCATATTAATTTGAGACTTTCACATATTTTAGGCCAAAGGACTCTGGGTATTTGACCTCAGAGAGTAACACTTTAGCAGAAATTGAAGGGGATGCTTTTCCTAGAACAACAGAGAAGGAGTAACACAGATGATAGATACAAACTGGCTTTACAAGATGTTCATGTGCTGGGCAAATATCAGCGTAAGGTATTAATAAAATCGCACGAGGCACATGCTGGAAGAGACGATCAGATTCAACCATCTCACTTAGAGACGAGAACACTGGGACCCAGGGAAATACAGCCAGCAAAGGAATTCCCTGCTAAACCCAAATCACAGGAGAACCATAGGCAGCTGGCCTTTTGGTCTGAGTGACGTGCAAGGAGGGCTGAGGTGCTGTCAAGTGCAGAGGCAGACATTACCGCAGGGCGTGGTCAGGGGAGGAGCTCAGATAGTCTCAGCCCTCCCCTTTCGTCGAGCTGGGAAGGAGTATGACGTGAAGTGGCTAGGAGGCAGTTGTTAGGCAAACGTGCCAAGCCAAGAATCTCCCAGAATCCCCACTTAGCCTAAATCCCCTTGGACCAATTTTACTTCCGAAAATAAGCAATCTGTCTTTGACCCCTGGGTCAGAGGTCAGGATTTCATCATCTCATGGAAAGAAATTTCTGATCATTTATGCCTATGTCTTTGGTCCTCTGTCTTTACTGCAATCATGAAAAGCCTCAGTGGGAGCTCAGTGTTAGGCATAAAAGGGGATCCCTGGGAATGAACCAGGGAAAGAAGCTGAATTTTGTTGAGGGAACTAGGGAGTTAGGATAGAATTGCAGCCAGGATCGGTTCAGTCGGCTATACATAATCTCTTCAGCAGAAACCCTATCTAAGGGGTTTTATTTTCTATTACTCAAGAGCTTAAAGGAAAGACTTCATCCCACTTGTCTGAATTTAGCGGTGTTTATATGTGGCACTAAACGGTTTTATTCAGATGGATTCAGGCAGCGCCATGAAATCGATGCATTGCCACTTAGTCAATCGGATTGGGTTGTTAAAACAAGTGAATTCATCAGACCACTTCTTAAAAATCAGATCAGATCATCTGTGTGTATCCTGCCTGTCCCCCGGGGCAATGGGCATTATAATCAGAAATCAACCCCAAATAAGCTAAGCCAAAAGCCTCAAGTCATCCTGGCCCACGCTCAGCCCATCCCTACAGATCAGAAACCAAGGAACCTCTCCGCACGCCGCCGGATGAACACACGCTCTAGACCCACGGGGTTGGAAATGACCACGGGTCCTAGGTGTTTTCATGTCTCACAGCAGGTGGCAGAGTCTTCCGTTTTACAGGGTCAAGGAGCAGTTTGTGGCTGCAGCAATCAAGGAAGAGGAGACAGAAGATGGTGTGGGAAGGGGGCTGGGACATGCCTGTTACCTCCCTCCCTGGAAATGGATGCTGGATTTCTGGGGCATCCCCGATGACGAGTGGGCCCCATCATTTCTTTGGGGATGACCTCAGGGCTTCTGAGTTATCAAAAGAAAAGCTGCTGTCTAGCCTCACTACGTGCCGACCACATGATCGAAGTCTTCCAGCAAGGAGGGGAGGCGAGTAATCACGCCATTAGCAAAAGGAGTCTTAAACTCGGTATTTAGGGTCTGAGTCTTGCTTTTAGAAAGACCTTGACCTGGGGACTGAGTGGATACCGTGTTTCTCCATCAGAAATGTGCTCTCGCTGGTGTCCTGTCTTTTGCAGGAGGGGAGAAATTAACAAAGTGCACTTATCTATTTATAGCCTGGTTGTGGCCACATGCCGCATTAGAATAAAATCACTGCCACCAAAACAGGGACTGGGAAGTGATTAGGATGAAAGGCCCCAAATTATAAAACAGCAATATGGTTTATAATTTTGACAGTAAAACAGAAAATAGCGTGAGATTCTGTCTGTGGAGCAGATCTTTGTGTGTCCAAAGGCAGGAACTCTGGCCAGGCCGGGGCCCAAGTCAATGATGGTCACCCCGTCTTCTGGCCACTGGCAGGTTTACTGGCCCAGTAGTCACAGTTTGAGCCACTTTCCAGACCAGGGAGGGTAACAAAATAAAAGGAGAGTGGTGATTTGGGGTGGATGTAAGTCCATTTAAGTAAAAACAGGTAAACATGACCAACGTGGAAGATATTGGGCCAAATCCACCAAATCCACACCCGAGTCCGTTCTGATGAGAGATATTCATGTTCTGGACCAAGATCAATTTACATCAAATTTACATCAAGTATCTTCTTGTACTTTTTTTTTTTTTTTGCAAGAATGTAATTGAAAATAATTAAAATGTAAATTTTTTGTGTGTTTTTGGTCAGAATGTCCCCTGCCCATGAGTCTGGCCAGCCACTCAGAAACACCTCTTAACAAAACAGAGGGTGACACCTCCCGGTGCTCCTTGGCCCCTGCAAAGCGGGTTTCCTGCCATGAGTGCAGGCAGATTTTTGAGGCACTGACCTGGAAGGTGGTAGCAGTTCAGGGGTGAGAAGGTATTGAATCAGGAGACTGGCAGAGGAGGAAACACTGGTCTGCAGAGAGCATTTTGGGGGGCTTTGTTTTGGAGGAGAAAGCTCTGATGCATTTGTCCCAGGGGTGGAGCTGTTGGGCTGAGAAAGAGAGTTTGAGTCGTGGGAAAAACCAGCCAGTTTTAAAATCCTGACTCTGCCATTTCCCAGCTGGGTGACTTGGCATAGGTCAGGAAATCTCTGCATGTCCCTTTTACAGCCTGGTGACAAATGCAAGCTCCTGTCCCTTAGGTCAGCGTTGTTGTCACTATCGGGAGTAGAGGGAGTCCTCGTGGCAGAGGGATCCTGGACTACTGCACTTGGCCATGAGGTTTGTAGCTTAGAGAGAAGGTGAGACAACTGGAGTCTGAAAAAGCCATCTTCGTGGGTCAGTAGAAGAACTGAAGAGTTTTGACCTATGACGTTTTGATGCTCTAGGACCACTCCATCCAATGGAACTTTCTGTGATGATGGAAACATTCCACACATGCACTCTCCAACCTGGAAGCCACGGGCCCCTGCCACTTGAATGTGGCCAGTACAACGTGGGAATTTTTTGTTGTTGTTGTTGATTTTTTATTGATTTTTAATTTTATTGGATGTTCACTTCTTCCTCTTTTAAGTAGTCCCAGATGGCCACCGTGAGGGACAACACAGTGTTCTAGAACACTGATTCCCAATTCGAGCCTTTGAATCCTTTGGGAAACTTTAAAAGGCCTCGAAGACTTGACTTCATGCCATTTAAATCCTGGCATGAGACGTCACAAAGTTCCCTAGGCGACTGTGCTGTGTAGCCAAGGTTGGGGACCACTGCTCCGGGGTCCTCTGTAGGTGCTCATGTCAATCACGACTCTCGCCTTGCTAAACAGAAGAGCCCAGGGAGACTGGCTTGCCTTGGGATGTTTCTATTAGGATTTTTCTCTGTTGAGAACTCCAGTAAGTTTGCTCTTGGAACAAGTCTAGATAACTCCAATTTGGTCATGTTTTTCACAGTCCTGGACGTGTATTTCCCTTGGCCGATCGGACTGGGGAGGGTCCTCAAATGGGGAGGGAGAATGGTTTGGGTGAGGGTAAGAGGAAGGAATGTAGAACAAGAATCCTACCAGGATAATGAGAGGCTTCCTCCCCAAGTTCTGAACAACCCTCCCTCTTCTATTTCCCTTCTATTTTCCCAAAGGGAAGTTTTGTTTCATACTGGCCAAAGGGGGGCTTTTTAGTCAAAAGACGCAGGGGCGTCTTACCTCCTCGTAGAGAGACAGTATCACTGATAACTTGAAACCCAACTAGACCGGGAGGGAAATGCTTCGCTGAGACTGGAAGAGCCAGAACTGGGTTTTAATGAGACACACATTTTATTTCTAAAGTAACTGGTCTTATGTTTATTCCAGAGCAAGTCCTCAGGGCTCGGAGACAAGAAGGGTAATAAAATGATAACGAGGGCGTCCAGGACCCTCACAAAAGCTCTGTTCCTTTAAGTGGTTCCTTCAAGGAGGTCCCCACTGCTGCCCCAGTCCTTGGTGGTGGTGCCTGATGGAACTCATTTCTGTTCTAAATCAGCGCTAGTCCTGAGTGAGTATGTGCTGAGAAATAGGCTCTAGGAATGGAAGCAGAGCGGAAGTGGTGTGATCAGACTGTCTCCACATCCTGTGGCTCCGGGACTGCATCCTGCTGTGGTCTCGGGCTGCTGAGCCGTCCCTAGCCCTTCCTCCCCACAGTCCCTAACCCCAATCCCACATCTCCTCATTCAACAGGGTAGAAGAGGCGAGGAAGGGTGAATCCTCCTTCTCCGAGGAAGGAGAAGCTTTCATTTGAAGACCTAGGAAAGCCTCAGAACTTCTGGTTCTGGATTTCTTATTAGTGGGCTCTTCTTAAACTTGACACAGCCTCGCAATGCTTTTGCCATATGAGCCGCGTGACCATATTAGAGAGAAAGCCAGTCTCTAAATAGCAAAGAAGGGTTAACAATTGTTAACAGCTTCCTTTTCCATACTGAGCACCAAGGCCCTTGGCACCATTGCCCCGGAGTGCTCCTGGTCTCGTTTCTGATGGGATGGAATCCCCTCCACCCAGGACTCTGTGTGTCTTCAGGGAATACTATGTAAAACCGCATTGCATGTAGTATCTCATTTAATACTCAGAATTACTCAATGAACAGCCATCCTTATCTCCGCTTTACGGCTTATCCAAATCACCTGTCTAGGTAGATTCCGAATTGGAACCTGTGTTCCTAACCTCTGCACTGCTAGGTGAGAAATAGGCTGGAGCTCCCCCTAGTGGTCATCATGTGGAGCCCACCGATCCTACGTTAATTGATTTCTGCCTAATTGCTATTCAACTTCCCTTGTTGCCCCCTTGACCACGTATTTCCAAACCCTGGCCGTTAAAGCGATGGTCTTAAATCCCAAACTTCACCTTCCTTCCACCTTATCCCTTATTTCCATCTCTTTCCAGAGAGCTCTAAACTCTTATCTGATATCTAATCTGAAACTACGCTCCCAAACCCTTGGGACTTTTCATATTTTAAAAAAACCTCACAGAGCTCCCCAAATAATTCTCTGGACATCCTTCCATTTCCTAACGTTAAGCAACCTCTAACTTTCCTCTGAAGACTCCATGTCTCTTGTAACCGTCTCCAGCTTATCCCTCTCTTGTGTCTCTCCCTACACCGAGCAGAAGGCAGGACTGGCACTTCTGGGCTGTCCCTACTTCTCCCAGCCATCGTTTGGTGACCTTTATCCAACGACCTTGGCAAGTTGAAATTCATATACCAGAATTTGTACCACTTTCTTTCTTTCCTTAATGACCCCAGCACAGGGTTTACAGTCTTTGTTTTCTTGCTCAAGTCTGAGGGACTCCAACATGGAAACTGACCATCTTCCCAGTTCTGCTCAGACATAGTTGAAGCTCCATATCCTCAGGGAGTTCTCTCCTGCCCTCACGGAGCTGCTCACCTGGGTGACAGTAAAGATCACCATGGACAGCTTGGCATGAAGTTCTCTGGAGCTCATGGGACTGGGTTTGAATTCTGCTCCTGTCACTGTGCGCCTCGGAGCAGATGGTTCAGCCATCTGTAGCCTTAGTTTGTCCATCTGTGAAATGGGACAATAGTCAGACCCTACTGATGGGGTTGTTGTAGAGATTTAATGAGATGATACACAGAAACTGCCCAGTGTACTGTCGGGCACTTTAATACCTGACACAGTCAGTGTGAGCTGTAGTTCTCACCATTCTGATCATCAGCACTGAGAATTCTTCCACGACTTAGATCTTGAACTCTATTACATTTGCCGAGACCATAACCTCCTCCCTGCTTTCACCTTTCCTACTCCCTCATGTCGTTAAAGCAACGTTTATTCTCATTGTGATCTTGTCCATCGTTCATTGCCCACTGGCCTCTATTACATTCCGAGCTCCGGCCCCTCTCAGGCCCCCAGCCCCTTCTCAGCCTCTTCTGCTCTCAGCGGATTCCTTTCCTCTCATTTGCCTGAGACGACGAGGCTCTTCTACCGGAGACCCTTCGAGGTTTCAGCTCTCTGCTAAGTGCCTCTGCTTTCTCTTTTCTTTGTTGTTTTATTCATCATCTCTTTCTTTATTCTTCTCACAGACAGGGAAGCCTGCACTTTTTCCTAATTCCAGTGAGTCTCTCTACCCATGTTCTTAAGTCTATCTGTTCCTGCTTCCTCTGAGACTGACTCCAGGAGCCTTCCCAACCCCGCAGTCACACTCCACACCTGCTCTGTGAGCCAGGCTTGTTGAGAATTTCTCCTCCGCGTAGCCTCCAGAGATTTACATAATTCTGTTTCCTCCCTTAATTCCTCTCCCTGCTCTTCCTTTAAAAGTTCCATTTGGCATCTTTCTCCCTTTCTTTTCCTCCCCATCTTGTAAGCTATTCATTACGCCTCACCTGTTGACTTTACTTTCCGTTCTGTACTCTGCCTCTAAGTGGTCTGACTCATATTCAGTTTCATATCACCTCTCTCCACATATCACAGACAGAACTGCGGGGGCTGGGCAATCTAGTCTAGTGATACACGCTATAAGGAAAAAAAGAAGCAAGAATACAGGTGAGCTGAAGCAGCCCCGAGCATACGGGTTTTGTAAGGACGGTCGAATAAACTGACATTTAAAATACAATGCACTTACTACCCACTGATTTAAAAGCAAGTTGGAACTTGATTTTCAAGAAACTCCCAGCTTTAGCCCCAAGAGAACTCGCCAAGTTTACCTCCTCTAGAAATCCCTTGTGTTCTAAACAGAACGTCTTCCTCCTAAAGCTCACTTATGCTTTTTTCTTCTCTCCTTTTTTCACCCTCTGGGTCTTTGTTTATGAATGCCCCGCTGGCCATACAGTTGGGAGAAAGACCTGTTTAGAATTATCTGAGCCTTGATCTATAAACTTTGGAGTTTATATTATGTATACACACATTTTTTTTTGCGCTGTTTTACAACTCACTGAATTTTTCAGTAAAGCATCAGTTCTGTAAATGGACAGAAAGCAGGCTATTTGGAACTTCACCAAAAGTTGTTCATCATTTTAGAAAATACATCACTAACAGCAATGCCGTTGCATTGTTTGAATCCAAGAAAATGTACGCATATCTGTCTGCATTCATAGCCGGTACGTTCTGGTGATTGTATGTAGAGAGGCAGGTACCCGAATATTACCTGCTGTCTTCTAGTCATGCTTGAGTGTTTTCATATTGAAACCCTCTCCTCGGATTTCTCCTTTCCATTAATCCAAGCAGGATGTCATATGATTTTTGAAATTATATATATAGGTAGGCTATATTATTTATGAAATTTCACTTCAGGATAACAAATGGAGTGGTTTAAAATACTTTATGTAAAAGGGACTTCAGATGCAATTAGGCTGAGAACCACGGATGGAAAGAATCAGGGGCCTCATGAGAGGCTGGCCAGAGAAGATTACATGGGGTTTATTTGTATTCATATTGGGACAAAATGAGCCTTTGATTCTCCTATATGGATGTGCAAAAGTATAGCTTTTCTGTAATTCATCCATTTCTGATATCCTCACATCTATTAAGACAAAACCAAAAAAGCCCTTCTCCTAGGAATGAGTATTTGCTTAATGTTTTAGGATTGACTGAATGTTTGCATTGAAAATATTCCACTTAAAAATTTAAAAATATAAAATATTTCATTTGGTTCTCAAAACCATCCCATGAGGTAGATACTGGTCATGGCTATTCTTATTATTTGCTGAGGAAGTTGACATAAATCAAGTGACTTGCTTTAGGTCACCTCTCTGGGTACGTGGTTGATGCTTGACCTGCTTACTGGATCACACTTTCTTGTGTGAGTCACACTGGAAGGGTGGCATTTTATTGATACAGAAGGCACCAGACAGACACACACGAATTCAAGTATCGACGCTGAACATCAATGGAGTTCATGTCTCCTAGACTTTCCACAAGAATAAAATGGGGTAACGTACATAAAACGTTAAGAATGGAAATTGGCATAAGAAAGGGACTCAGGACTGATGCATTTCTCTCCAAACTCCATGGCTACAAGAAGGTACCCTGGTTATTCTCCTGGAGGCAGAAAAGACTGGGTGTACTGGATGGTCACGGAGAGCTGGGAGCATCTTGTGCACAAATGGGACACATAAGGGCAGGCTCACGTGGAGATCTTCCTGCTCTGTCAGTGGTCAGGTTGTGTCAACGGCACATTCATCTCCACAAGCTTTTAAAATGTGTCTCCTTGCGCCTCCTTTGTTAAAGCCACCGTGCTCTCCTCGTCTCAGAACGAACAGGAACCAGAGCTTGAGGAGAGCATGTTGAAGCACATTTGGATCTGCAGTCACTCCCAACTCTACAGCATCCGTGGAAAGTTTGGCAAACAGGAAGATGTTCAGCCCAGGCCTGGAAGTCTCAGGGGAGGCACAGAGGCCCCAAAACATGGCTCTGAATTTCCTTTCACGGTCATCTCCGAAGCATGGCCCCAACCTGAATAAATAGAGAGGGAGGAAAACAGGAAATGGTAAAATAGCCCAGTGGAAAGTGAACGCACAGCAAAGGTACAGTCTTCTCTCCGCCTGTTAGGCTCTGTGGGAAGCTGAGAAAATCAGAATCCACGAAGAAAGGTCCCTCTTGTGGTTCTGGTCCATCTCCCATCCTGCCCACTCCTCCCCAGCACCGGGGCTTGTGCACACAGGGCGATCCAGTGGAGGTTCTGTAAGGCCACAGTGCATCTGGTCCAGATTAAACGATGGGCAGAATGCTGCTTATCAACAGTTTCCTACATTGTTCATCTCCCTCTTGGTTCGGCTTTTGACCAACGCTGTTGAAAACAGAGTTGGCCATCAGTCCAACCATGCCCCTCAAAGAATCACTGTCGTGGATGAAAACCTTTGGACCGGGGGTCTGGAGCCTGGATTGTCGTGTCCGCTCCGCTCCTCTTAGCTTCAGCCTCCTTGTTTGCAAAATGACAGGGCAGAGAGAGATGATATCTAAGGAGAGAAAGCCAGACGCGCTGTAGCCTAGTCTCAGGCCACGAACGTGCAGAAGACCGGCAGCTGTTTTGAGATGTCTGCTCATGAAGTAGACGTGATGCCCACTCGTGGAAACGTTCCTCCGAACAGGAGATAGTCTGTGCCTGGGGCAGCCAGTCAAGGCTCTTGGATCTCCTAAAACACACCCGTATGAAATGTGCAAAGTTAATATTTAATTATTTTGAGAGTAGAGTTGTAGGGCCTTCTGCCACTAATTTTAAAAGGATGGTGCATAACTGGCCCTACACATAACAAAATACACATTCTGTAACATATATTTTCTGTTGCTTTTCCAAATCTTTACCATTCAAGTAGAGAGTGTTTTTAGCAGAGGAAAGAACTGGATAATTTCATCGCAGACCTACTTGTTACCCTAAACAGGGCAGTTATCTCAGCATTCCTTTCACCTGAGATTTGTTGAATGTGATCTATGAGCTAATGCAATCTACAGCCTCAAAAACCATCTCAAAACCATAGACCGTTTCTGCTCTGGCACAGAGGCAAGGAACTAGGGCTGTTTGGCTGAATGCCAGAATGCCAGGAAGTTGACCAGATAGCCCCAGTCAAGGTCCGTGTGTCCTCACAGTGGGTAAGTGACCCCGTGTGCCTTCCCATGACCCGTGCCAGTGTATTTCCGCTGCACCACGCCTGACAGATGAAACTTGACTTTGCATCAAAAAAGCTCTTTCCCGTAACCCTTCTTGGGCACTAATAGGTTTTTGGCCTGAGGTTTGCTGCATTCTGGTTTCGTGATGAAGTCGGGGAAGGAGAAGATACATTTTCAGAGGCTCTGTCAATACTCAGCAGGTCCTCTCCAGACAACGAGGCTACCGTGCAGGAGACGAGACCCTGCTTGGGCAGATCCCAGGCGGTTTGATTTAGAAGGTGTACACGTCTGCCAGGCACCACAGAACCATTGTGATGCCAATTATACGCCAGAGGAATCCACGGTTCAGAGAGAGATTTAAGCAGGGGATCAGTGGACTTGCTCGGCAGGAACACGGCTGGGTTTCTTGTTTCCCTCCAGGTTTTAGGATGCACGTATTCTTTCGTAGCTTGATGCTGCTCTCAGTGTAGTACTGACCTGCCCGGTGTTTCCAGAGTTGTTTTTGACATCCTGTCTTCTCATTCCATCTTTACCAACCTGCAGAATTTCTGCGCTCAGGACCCCGGCGACCCCATGTTTTCTTTGAACTCTTTGCTCTGGAACTGAGGTCAAACAGACACCTTCAAGACCTTGAGGATGCAGTTGTTGCGAACCCCTGTATCACTCTGAGGTTAGTCATGGTGCCATCAATATACTATCAGGATAGTCTTTGGAGTGTTTCAAGTAATAATATTCGAAACAGAGGTACATGTTTGCAAATTACTAACATAAGCACCCCAAAAAGGTTTGGAATGAGGGTAAGCCACCACCACTACTGTTGGGTTCAGAAATATTTTTTATTGTGATTTAGGGGCCAGGAGTCATGACCCCTGTGACCCAAATGTCACAATGTTCTTCTCTCTGCCCCACTCCTCAGGCATCCCCTGGCAGATTAAGTTACTGAAATTCAGATTATTGAAAATTGTATTTCTGAAAGTGTAATTCTTTCATATTGGTCTCTCTAGTAAGCAACGTGAGCCAAGGAATTATGTCTTTTCATTTTTCTGAAAAAAAAAAAAAAGTCAATGTTTAGAAAGGGACTGGCATGTAGAATTTCTTTAACCAATATTTAACAATGAATGAATGGAATTTATTTATTCTGATTTTAGACGTGACACCAAAGAAACATATAACGCCGGTCGAATTTCTTCGTATCTATAAGCATCTAATTCTACGTCTCAAAAAACAAAAGGACTTTTGCCAGATGATTTGGGAAGTTTCTTTTAGCTCCAACATTCTAAGTTACTTTCTTTTTTTTTTCCCCTGTGCTTTGAATTTTTGTTACTTCAACCACTGACAATCACCTAATGTCTCTCTTTTATTTTTTAACCCGTTAAAATTTTTTTCTTTTTTTAATTTACAATGTTGTATTAACACTTTTTCTTATTTCAAGATGGCAGGGGTTCATTTTGCCCAAATTTGATTACTATACAAGGGCAATAATAAAGTTGAAGTCGCAGGCTTGTCTCAAGAAATATTTAGACTATGTGAAGTCAGTGGCGTTTCTAAGGCCCATTAAGAATTATAACATCTTTCTCTGTGGTGGGTGGTACAAGCTACTTTGTTAATTTATACATTAATAATTCACTGCCTAGGGCTGACATGGGAGAGAGAGAAGTGTGAACACTGGTAGTGACACTCCCTTCTGTCAAATAGCACAAATGGGTGCAATGTGGTTAAGAAAGATATAGATGGTCTTTTATAAAAGAAAGATATAAACATCACAAGATATTGAACATAGTTCCCTGTGCTATGCAGTAGGACCTTGTTGTGTATCTGTTTTATATATGGTAGTTTTCATCTGCTAATCCCAAACTCCTAATTTATCCCTGCCCTCCTTCCTCTTTGGTAACCATAACTTTGTTTTCTGTGTCAGTGAATCTCTTTCTGTTTTGTAAATAAGTTTATTTGTATCATATTTTAGATTCTACATCTAAGTGACGTCATATGGTATTGTCTTCCTCTGATTGACTTCACTTAGTATGATAATCTCTAGGTCCGTCCATGCTGCTGCAAATGGCGTTATTTCATTCTTTTTTTGTGGCTGAGTAGTTCCATTGTGTGTGTGTGTGTGTGTGTGTGTGTGTGTGTGTGTGTGTATCTCACATCTCCCTTTGTCCATTCATCGGTTGATGGACATTTAGGTTGCTTCCATGCTTGGCTATTATAAACAGTGCTGCTGTGAACACTGGGGTGCATGTATCTCTTCAAATTGGAGTTTCCTCTGGATATATGCCCAGGAGTGGGATTGCTCAATCATATGGTAACTATCTTTAGTTTTTTAAGCAACCTCTATCCCATTCTCTTCTGAGGCACTAAAGAGAATGTCATCAAAGTTTTCTGGGTTTGATTTGACTTAATAATTAGACTTCTGTGACTTTTGCATAATTAGAAGAGACCAGAGAGGCTAAGAGTGACTAGTACCCCTGCTAGTCAGTAGAGAAAGGGATCAGGTCAGTAATTTCTTTTCTAAAATGGCATTTTACTCTTTTTTTTTTTTTTTGACATATGTGTATATAACACCTTACATATACAAACATCTCTTAGTCTTCATAATGATATTTTTTTTGTCATCCAAAGTGGCTTGAGTTATATTTGGTACCAGGTGGCCAGCATCTCCCACCCAAGCATCTCTGAGCATTTTTTCAGTCATCTAAATATTCCCTGTGCCTCTCCCAATTTGACCCTACACCAGTGTCACCTGAAGAACATTTTAAAAATGCATTCTCTTGAGTATCATCTCAAGCCTAGTAAGAAGAATTTGGGAAGAGGGATTGGTTGAGTTTGGAGCCCAAGATTCTGAAATGTTAAAACTCTTCACATATTAGGGCTTGGGCAGCTGGCCTCAGGACTGGCCATCAGGGGCTGCTGCCGTAAACCACAATCATCCGCTGTGCTCAGTCTGATTTTCTGTTCTTTCTTTCTTTCCCTTCTACCATATGCACCCTGCTTCCTCTCTCCCTTCTGCTTTTTTCTCTCTTGCCCCTTTCATCCATCAGATATTAAGTTCTCAGTATGTGCCTGGCACCTGGTGGCATCCCCTCTTTGTTCTGCCCCATTGTGTTGTCACCACACTTTTCAGTCTTCCTTTGCCTCTACCCCAAGTTGTGAGAAAACAGCCCCATCTTCAGAAGCATCTATCACGTAAGACATCATATCTAAGTATTTCAGGAGCATTTGAGCAGTGTTTCCGAAGACGCTATGATATTGCTTTGGAAACATTAAGACCTGAATCCTGTGTCTCATGGGTTGGTGACCATTATCATTGGCACTGAATTTGCTCTTCCCTTCTATCTTCTTTAAAATCACTTATGGCTGAAAATGTCTTAATGGCCCGATGAGGCTGAAGGCACCATTTATAATAATTTCTAGATAAGGGACAATGAGGAAGATGCATCTCTTAGGAAACCAGCTTGGCATCTCCAGGGACAGTCTGAGGCTCAGGAAGAAGAAAGTCTGCTCAATTTCTCTCTCACTTTCTTTTGTTTAAATAATTTTAACCCAGTGAAAACCAGACCATTTGGGAATTATTCTAACTCCAGTTTCTAGCCCCATCCTTTTCTCCAGTCATGCACGTTTTTAGACTTTTTATTTCTTCATTAATACGGGGACAATGCAGACCATTATGACAGTTAGCAGACATAATTTTAGACAAATACAACTTCTTATCAAATAAGCCTGCAGTAAGTATTTGATGAACAGGGTTCTTCAGTATAACTTCCAACACTAATTTAATGAGAAGTATCAAATGAATTTTTTTTTTATTCTTATATCTCCCATGAGACAAATGATACTCTGCAGGCCTATTTTTAACAAATGAATTATTGACTTAAACTGGCACAATTAATCACAATATAATGGGTTCAGGGGATGTTAGGCACTCATTCATCACAGGTGATGATGAGCACTGACTCTTCCGAGAAATGAAACCCTTTAATCACTCCTCGATTAACAGTTACATGCTTTCAAATTTCAATCAGGGGAAACCGGCAGTGCGGAATGAAAAGGAGCCAGGGCTAGAGGAGAACACGGAAAAGGAGCGTGCAGTGTTTGTTGTCTGCCGTCAGAAATAACAACTCTTGCCAGGACGCTTCCATGAAGATGGAAAAATGACTCATCAGGAAGGCAGGGTTGGGGGTGGGCAGAGAATCGGGACGGTGATGGAAGTGCTCGGGATCTGGGCTCCACTCCCCCGTGAAACATCTGTGAGACTCGTGACAGGCCGCCTGGCTTCTCTGAACTTCCTCTTCTTCGTCGGCAAGATAAATGTAGTGCAATCTCTCCAAGTAATGTTCTTGTGAGGATGACACGAAAGATCCCGTGTCCTCATGTTTTGGACAATTAGAAAACAAAGTTCCTTTCAGGGGATGCTTTTCATTGCTTTAGGGACTGTTTGCCTTCCATCTCTAGGACCCATGCTTTTTCGATAGTTTTGACTAATTGAAAAAAGATCCACAGTAAAATGTGAAAGCTGAATAAGGACCTCAGAAGGACAAGGGACATCATCTTCTTTCTTAAGCCTTGGCTGTTATTGAAGGATTGAGTCAGATGTGACTCGTTTTTTAGGCGTTCACAACTATCCTAGGCAGACAGAGTCACATTCGGACATAAGAAAAAGTAAAAATGCAAGGCGATGAGGATTTTATTTTCATTCAAAGGTATCAGCATGGTTAGAAAAAACAAATAGTACAGCGAGGCTGCAACTGGTCCCTCCCCTCCGTGGTGACTATCCTTCCCAGTTTGCCCAATTCCATCCAGAATAATTATTAACAGCATCTGATTTTACTCTCAAAAGTATCTTGGTTTGGACAACGCATATTTGGTCAACTTAACTTTAACCATTTCTTTCTTCTCTTTTTGTTATTGCCAAGTATTAAATTATATGCTCTTATCTTTAATTTATCTTTGTTATATATAGTCCACTGACTTCCTACCTTTCTAGAGATTGGTTTAGCTCACACTTTTCCTGACTTCCCTCCCCTTCTCCCAATCTGGTTAAGTAAGAATCCTGTTTATTCTTTAGTGCCATCCACAACTTCAAACATGATACTTAAACCTCCATATAATATTCTGTAAGGAATGGATCTCTTGGTGGTGTTGGCTGGTTCCAGGTGGTTCAAACTCCAAATGGGATGATCGAGGTCATCTGGGGAGGGAGGTCCACGTTAAAGGCAATACTGATGACACCATTGGGTATTTTCAGAAGCTGATTGCAGCTCAATCTGTCACCCGTTGGAACAAGATGTACTGAGATTCTCAAAGTAGCCTGTTACCGACTTCTCTGACCCTCCACAACCCCTTTGGACAGGCATTCCCCAGCTCTTGCTATAACGGTGCAACACCTAAGTGCCTAATATTCCAACTCATGGTTTTTCTGAAGCCAGTTGGCCCCGTTATCACTGGAATAGACAAAGAAAACAGTTTTAGAAGAAGGGAGAAATTCCCAGAATTACAGAGGTAGTAGAAGACTACAACACATAGCTCTACATTTTTTTTCAGATCAAATAGAAAAAACCAAGTTATGTGAGTCCTGAATATATAATTAATAAGGCAGTATGTGTACATGTGTGTATATTGATCTTTGTATCCTGGCGAGAATACCCTTTGTTTTCATCATCAATAAAACATTTATGAAATATTGAGCGACATTAGGTCCCAAAGAAAACCTTAAAAAATAATTACAAAAAACAGGCAGTTGGATCAATGGATAAGCCTGTGTATTTGTAACAGATGTCATGGATGACTGTATTGTGCTGGATTAGAAAAGAAATGAAAGATAGAAATCAGTACCACTCAATGAGCATTTGTTTAATACTGTGACCTGGGTACTGTGCAAAGGTGAAGAGACTTGACCCCCAATTTAAAAGGCACAAATGAAGAAAAACCACTAGCACAAACACATTCTACAGTTTAAAAAGACACCATTCTGTGAAATCGGAGCTAGATTCTTTCCTCTAAAACTCGAACTGCTGCAATAAACGGAGAAATCGCTGAACATTTCCACTGTGTATTCTCTTTGACACTTAAGATGTTACATTTTTGATGTGTTTAGGTTTTTTTCACTTTATAGATATTTTCAAATGGCGTTAATGAACCCCTGACACAAAGATGACCACCACAATATGATTATGGTACTATTTATGAGCAGTTAAACGCTGTAAGTAACCTGAATGTTTGGATTTCTTTATAAAGGTACAGTGTGCCAAGCATACAGTCAAAATCATTTCTTGAAGAATATGCGAAATGCACATGACAAAATGCTAAGTGTGCAATACAGGGAACCAAGCTGTATGATTCCAATTTTGTTCAATATATTTGAAAACAGATAAATGCACACAGCCATGAAACTGGAAGAACATACCCTATAATATGAGAAGTGGACATCTCTGAGTTTGGAGATGATGGGTGATTTTTATTTTCCTTGCTTTTCTTTTTTGCTATGAACATGAGTTACTTTACTTTCATTTTAGAATCTCTGTTATACTGAGGTCTTAATCACTTAACGACTTAATCATTTGACCAAGGTGGGATGATCTGAGTTGGGCAAACTTGAGAGAGGAGAGACAGACCATGACTTAATTTTTTTATGATAAAGTGGTAACTGGGCATCCAGGTATCAATTGAACATGGACTCTGGGGTCTTGGTGATAGGGTGGGGCTAAAGATACAGACACTACCATCTCTGGAGCCGTGCACGGTGAAGCCCTGGAGGGGCCAGGCTAGCCCTCTGGCACCGCAGAATGTGATTCTAATATTTGTTCTATGGTATTACGAGCCCAGATTCTTTCTGCTTTCCTCTCTTTGTGTCTGCATGCACCGGCTGTCCGATCTGCAATAACTTTCTATAAAATAGAGATAAAATTTCTCCAATAAAATACTAATGAATGAAGATCTATGTTTCATACTGAATGAAATATTGAAGATGATCATGATAGTTATATTTCCATTTATTTTTCTCATTTTGTGAAATGGCCAGTAAGTGTGACGTTTTTCAGGGCTGCCTGTCCCTAAAGAATGGAAACTAAGACCCTGCAGTCACAGCTCCAGGCTCCTCTCAGTTCTCTTTGCCTAAAGACACGTATAACAGAATCCGCTTCAGACCCTGTGCTGCAAAAGAGAAGGTGTCACGAGGTGTGACGGTTCCTGGCGACAGTGCATTGTGGAAACACAGACGACCAGCCCTGAGAGGGAGAGCTACATTTGGCCTGCAGGAGTATCATTTTTCCTTCTCTCGTGAGCAAAACTTGTGCTGAAATACATTTTGCAATAACTGCGGAACTGAATGCTGGGGGGAAGTGATGAGAGTACAGAAGCAGGTCAAAGAGTGTCTGGCCCCCGCTTCCCGGGCAGAGGACCAAGGACACGACACAGGTATATAAAGCTAATTTTTACAGAAACTCTCAGAATCCAGCAGGACATGGAGATTGCAGAAGACATCACAAAGATTGTAGCACAAATGAAGCTAACAGAACAGGGCTAGTGCAAAAGGGGCCACATGGATACAGAGATGTCTTAGCATTACCTTGCACAGACCAACAGCTAAGGACCAGGAAGGGAGATGGGAGCTTCGGTGGATGGTCCTCTAGGTCCAGATGTCTGTCCCAAGGGCCTTGGCTTTGCTTAATAGCCTCCAACTTGGGTGCAACTTCAGACAGAAGTGCTGAAATGACTCCTTTTTTTTTTTCTAATGGAAGTACTGTCAGTTACATTGTGTCAATTTCCGCTGTACGGCACAGTGTCCCAGTCATGCACATACGTACACACATTCATTTTCATATGAAATGACTCCTTTGATTTTGAGGATATACCTCGCCAGCCGAATGGGGGTTAAGATTGTTACCAAACTGATGTGGGCTGGATTCCTGCCCGCTGCACCAGTCTGCCTGTCGCCTGGAAGGAGGGCAAAGCTGGAGGGATGAAGACGGTGGAGGAGCAGAAACGCTGCCTTTTGCAGGATTTTTTTTTTTTTGTCCTGCATCCCAGTCAGGGAGGAGGGAGCCACAGGCTTGGCCATTTGCACTCTTGAGCGGAGCCTGAACTCAAACTCTGGAATGAAGGCTGTTGCAGGATATCTCAAGGGGATCTGGTAGCCAAAAATGCTTTTATTTATGGGCATGTCATAAAGTTTGAACTGAGGGGAGAGGCCATGGTTTACAGAGGAGAGGAAACCCAGGGTCCCAAGCATAGAGCTGGCCCTGTTTTCATTCACTGCTTCCATTGAACAGCTTCTCACAACATATGCAGTTTACATTATGGTATCCGGCGCATGTAGACTTTGGCTGGAATTATCCTCCTGAGTTTAGAATTTACGATGGCGCAAATAGACACCGAAGCGAAGAGTGGGCGAATGGGCATGCCAGAGGAACGCGCGGAGGAGGGGTGGCCTTTCTTCTGTTTCTGCTAGGTCGTGTTAACTCCATCCTCATCAACAGAACAAAGGGACCCCCTTCTCCCCAAAAGGAGGCTGGGCAGGAAGTGAACACTCTGAAATTCCGCTCCAGAGCTGGGGCGGTGTAGTTTCTCACTCTTTCCCTTTAGGTTCCCTCGAGCAGGACGCGTAAGAAGGGAAGGGAGTCCACTGAGCCTTCCTTTTTTTCTTTCTGGCTCTAAGAAAATGATGTCATTTGAGCAGGAAAATAAGCAGGCTGGTCATTTAATAGCAGGACTCAGAAACCTTATAAATATTTCCTTGTTAGGGCAACACAGCAAATCACAGCCAAACTCCAAACAGGGTCCTTTGAAGTTAAAGAGGGTTAAATTCAAGTGAAGGCATGCTAGTCGGTTTCTCTGATGAACGATGTTAAGAAAATACATTTGGAGAATTTCTCCAGTCGCTGTGTGACTACATTTGCTGCAGGTGAGAGTAATTGTCGAGTGTGGAAACCTGGTCTAAGGAAAGGGGAAAACAAAACATTGGATATGATGATTTAAGTGATTACCTGAATACTCTATGCAAATTATAAGGAACTCATTTAATGTCCCCTTCTAGTGTACCTCATTCTCACATTCTCAGTGCATCTCTGTGCTGAAGAATTTGTGGCAGCATCAAATACAATGCCTGGGTCCTTTTGGTATTTTCCCCATCAGGGAAGAGAGAAGAGGCCATGGA
Source organism: Camelus bactrianus (assembly GCF_048773025.1). NCBI lineage: Eukaryota > Metazoa > Chordata > Mammalia > Artiodactyla > Camelidae > Camelus > Camelus bactrianus. The sequence continues at coordinate 28,987,093 of NC_133564.1, read as the reverse complement.
AGAGATTTAACATTTAGTTAGTCACCTGCTATTGGCCAGATACTGTCAAAAGCACTTTACTATTTTTGTTTCTGCTCCATAGCTAAGGACATTGAGGCACAGAGAGGTTAAGTAACTTCGCCAAGATCGCACAGCTAGAGAGAAGTGAGCCTGATTTAAAACCGGGTCTATCTTCCTTCCTTCCTTTGGGCCTCATCCCATTCAACTCCGTCTGGCTTTAATGCTCACCGGTCTGTCTATACTGCCTTTGGTGGAGTCACCAAAAATCTTAGTTGCCACATTTTGACTAGCATTTTTAAACATTTTCCTTCTTTTGTCAGTAATGTTTCATGCTGCCGATCACTCACTCCTTTCCTGAAACTCCTTTCTTTCTGGAAGTCTGGGGACTGTGTTCTTCCCATGAAGTGTCGACTTCTTTGGCTTCATTTTGTCTGGTATAGTTATAACAAATAGTAATATTCAAGCAATATTTATTAACGTGTTGCAGATACCCTATGCTGTCTCTCATTTTAATTTCACAGCTACCCCACGAGGTAGCTATTATAGTAATAACAATAATAAAAAATATTATTATTATTATCATTATCATTATTGTTACTAGCACTAGTTAGCAGAGGAGAGCTGAGGCTCTGAAAGGTTTACTTCATGGAATAAAGTGATGCAGCCACTAAACCGTGGAGCCAGGATAAAGACAGAGGTCGTCAGGCTGTAACCACGGGCTGCCTGGGAGTCCTGTGCTGATTTGTGTCCTCTTCCCCTTCTCACTCGAGCCCGTACCTTCTTCCACCTCAACGCTGGTGACTCTGAATCTCTGCCGAGCTCCAGACCCTGGGTCCAGCTGCCTGAATGGACTGTGTCGTCCTCCAGAGCCTTCACATGCTCCGGACTTTTCGCTGTCTCTCCTCCCTGTCATCTTCAAGTCTGTCACCTTTCGGGCACTTATTTAAGCCAGACACTGTGCTCAGAGTCTTCTCTCTCTTGACTTGCTCACAAGCCACCCGTGGTGTTTAGAAGAATCATCCCAATCTCTCTCTCACGCTTCTCCGCCACTTCCTCTGCTCTCACAGGTTCCACTTGGGTGCAGACTCTTAGCTTTCAGGACTCTCCCTCCCAGCATTTCTGCCTTTTAGCCTGAGGACCTCCATCTAATCTGTGTGTTGTGATCTTTTCAACATCAGGTGTGATCATATCATCCTGAATTCTTCAGGGCCATCACAGTAGTTCCCCTCCTTCCTCCTTCCTTCCATCCCTCCCTCCTTCCCTTCTCCCTCCCTCCCTCCTTCCTTCCTTCCTCCCTTCCTTCCTTAGCAGTGAACTTTTATTTGCATTTAAAACTCATGAGAAACCCTGATAAAGACAGCAGATGAAAGCAGGAGAAGAGGCACGGAAAGTCACCGGGGTGGCCTCCCCCCCCTCCCCGAGCGGACCCCGTCCTCCCTCCTGTGGGTGGGTGCTGCCTGAGTGCCTGCGCTGTGCGAGCCCTGCCCTCGGCGCTGGGAGTACACCAGCGAGCAGAGGTGACCCTAAGCCCCGGCTTTCACAGGACCTCCATTCTAGCCATGGTGGACATATCAGGATATAAGTGATAACAAACAAAAACGAGGTGACTGTACACTCTGTCGGACGGTGATGAGAAAAGTGTAAGAGTAAGCGACCAGGAAAAGCTGGGGTGGGGGTGGGCTTGTCACTTAAAATCCGGAGGCCAAGAATGACTTCTCTAATAGTTTGATCTTTGATCAGAGACCTGAAGGATGACACGGAAGGCCGTGGATGTGCTGATGGAAAGCCCTCCAGGCCTAGGGAAAGGGGTGCCAGTGCTCTGGGGTCTCAAGCACTGGAGGCCAGCGAGCTGGGCGTGGGGTGGCCGAGGGGCAGGGTATGAGGTCAGGGCGGTGTGGGGGCAGTGGGGCAGCACATCGGGTGCAGATGTGGATCAGCCTGTCCTCGGAGTGAAGCAGGGACCACCCCCTCTGAGAGTTCTGAGATGATCAACACCATGTAATTTAGGTTTTGAAAGTAAAACAAGTGTCTTGGTGGTAGGCTATGGGGAGCCAAAGCGGGGAGCAGACAGAGTGTTTAGAAGGCTATTCCTGAGTCCCCAGTGAGAGATGGTCATAGACCGACCAGGAGAGGAGTGGGTGACAGGTGGTCAGACGTAGGACGGCGGTTTCTAATCGAGGTGCAGCGCAGATACAGACACTGTCTAAAAACTGCAGGTCTCGGAAAGAAACTTCCACACTTTTGCCAAGCCCAGAGAGTCCCTCGTGCCCAGGTCCTCACTCTACGCCCGGCTCATGGGCTCCCACCGCCCCTGCACCGCACGTGCCTCAGGGCTGCCTGTCATGGCCAGAGGCCACCCTCTCCCTGACCTCATGCCTTCGCATGTGCTGTTTCTTCTTCCTGCACCTTGGCCATGGTGCAGACTCAACCTTCAAATCCCAGTTCAAATCCCATGCCTCTTTGAAACCTTCCCTTAGTCCTCGCGTCTATCTGGACCCTTCCTCCTCTATGCAATTTAGTTTGTTCATAATCCCATGAAAGCAATCACTTGGGGGAACTGTAACTCATTGCTGCTTTCTCCCCTAAGTCATGAAGCTTCTTGAATGTCTAGACTGAGCCATTTCGTCTAGTCTTCTCAGGACCTACCCTGAGGCCAGCATGCAGTGGGTGTTTTTATAAGCATTTATTGAATAAAAAATACATGTTTTAACTTCAAAACTCATTTCAGAATGTGAGTCGTGTTCAGAATGTGAGTCCAACTTCAGTAATGAGACTTTCAGAGCTAAATTTTTCTCTAGATGCTTTTCCATGTTGTGAGTGGGACTTGGGACTGTACCTCCAATGGGACAGTGGCAGGTTTACTTTTATGAGAGATTTTCCCGTAAAATATCCACCAGCAATTTCCTTGAGTTGGGAGAACGGGAGCTAGAGGAAGTGCTGTATTGACATGGGAGATGAGCTGTCCACTATTTGCAAGTCCTCGGCCATTTGGAGAGGGTTTTCAAGTTAAACTAATATAAATTGAATGTTTGCTATAAAACCTTTACTTTCTGCAACTTATGAAGTATGTCTTTGGGATACTGCCAAGTCCCAGAATGCCAGTATCCCATGTTAAGAGATGCAAGATGAGATTTATAATCCATGATTTGCACGTTGGACACTTTCCCTGAACCGGGAGGTTTCTTTAGGAAGTGACATCTTTGCTTCCAGTCTGAGACTTGTCTGGACATCATGGCTTGAGGTGTGACTCGTATAATCACACATTTTTTTTTTCAAAAGTAAAAACAAAAACGTTTGGATCAAAGACTTGTATTTCACAACGGGAGTCACAGAAATATATGTAGCGCATGCTGCAATCTGCCAGCTGTCAGTTGTTAGAAAAAAAAAGTTTTGCTGGAAATTAATTTTCAAGTGCATTTTTAGTACTTGCTGATTTAAAACCAAGGAATAATGGAATGAAACAGATTTGAAGTAGGATCTGCATGTTCCTACGAATGAGAAATAAAAATTATTTTGTGCTATTTCTATCCAGGCAATGTGTTAGACGTTTTATATATTTTCTCTCGTTTAATTCTGACAACGGCTTTCCAAGGTATTTTACTCTCACTTTCCAAGTGAGCCAGTTTCAAAACAAAGTGCTGTCAAATTACTAAGTTCTCTCTACCACTACCCTGCCGCCTTTCTGCCTTGGCTGTTTCTTATAATGAAGATTTGTATTCCACAGACACAGGCACTGTTTAAATAAGCTTTTTTTTGTGGTGTTTATAAATTATCTTTGAATAAGGTGATCTTACTTGTTTGTTTGAATTAGACCCACAGCTTTATTGAAAGGTGAGAACAGAGACCCTCTCCCCACAAGGTCCTGGCAGCGTCAGCCTCAAGCTCTGAACATCCAGGTGTCCTGCAACCTGAGAGCTTATCTTACATTTGGATTTGCCCTGGATGGACATCCTTGGTTTATGTCCGTTGCCTTGGTGAAATTATTCACAGCACCACCTTTCACTCTCAGAATTGTTCCAGTCTGGAAGGTAGATTACGTGGTCACCCTCTCTTTGAACTTGTAGATCATACTGTTTAGTTGGTTCCTGCTGAATCCTTTGCCCAAGCTCTAGGGGTAGCGTGTTTTTTTTTTGTTGTTGTTTTTTTGTTTTATAAAACGTAACTGCTTAGTTCCTAGGACCAGCTAGATCTTCATAAATGCAAGAGGAAACTCCATACGGAATCATTACACCACAAAGCCAGCAAGGCAGCGCAAGCTGGTTTTAGTTCACTGAACAGATTGAGAGAACATTTTTTCCAGTTGTTCATCTGGAGAACCAGATTTAAATTGTGTTGTGTTAGAAACACTGATATGTTAAAAAAGATTTATATAGATATAGATGTATACATATATATATATAAATTGTACGCGCGCGCACACACACACACAATCACACACACATCATAGTGGAAAGCAGTTCTCTGAAGTCTTGGCAGTTGACAGGCTTGTGACTTTCAAATAAGGAAGAAGTTGATCCCCCTAAACCCCATACAAAAATGACTTCTTCTATATTTCTTAAAATCTGGGATCTTCTTTTGAATGGCAAACACACACTGCTCTGGTTTTATCCAGGAGTAAAACTAGAAAAGACAACACTCCTCCAAAGCCTGGCCATAAGAATAAAGATCTGGAGATAAACCTTTGAAATGCAAGCTAAGCATTGCCCCAGAGCCATTCCAGTCTTCCCAGCCCCCGGCTTGCCTCTTTTCGGGAGCCATCCTTCCACTCTGCCAGTTTTTCTTGTAGGACTCCACTTCCTGTTTTGCTCTGGCTAAATGAATTCCCTAGTGGGACGAAAGCATTTTACTCTGGCTCGAGGAAGGAAGAGCCCAAATGCATAAACTGTAAATACCGATGACAACAGAATCTCATCCCTCCCCTCCTGTTGTTATTTATTTTGAGATATTTTTGCTGGGGCAATAGTTTTGCATCTGACATTTATATAGGTCACGGGGAGTTAATAGCCATCTGCCATCTGGGGGCTCTTTTGTAATGAACATTATAGCAGACGATGGAAAAATTCTCTGGCATTTCTGATCTGCACACAAGCTGAGAGGGGGCTGGTCTATATTTTACAACATGCTGTTTCTGCTCACGCAGTCACGTGCTCCACCAAGGTGCTCACTCACACTCCCGCCCGCAGGCGTGGTGCCCCGGGACCCTGGGCCGGGCTGAACCTTAGCTAATTTGTCAGGCGTTCTCAGACACATCTTTTGGCAGGAAGATGGACTCTGGCTTTCAAGCTAAGGACTTCAAGAAGTCTCACATGGATCTAACTCTACCTGGGCTAGACGGTGGGCTTTTATGGAACCCTGCTAAGTTTGTGTTAGGTTTTCAGAACAATAATGATGATAGGAAACTGCCTCATGTATATTGTTTGCAGAGAGCCTGGTACCATTAAAAAAGCACATGGCGTCCAATCAGAAGATCTGCCCTCATTCATATCAGACACTCGCTTGAACTCTTTGTGCCTCCATCTCTTCATCTGTAAAATGGAAATAAAATGCCAACCTTATTTCTTTTGAAATTCATATGAAACACGTAACACACTACTTGGTAAATAGAATTTCCCCTTTAAGTTGTTAATGTCACTTGTTTATTTTTCTTTCTCTACCCTACCTTCCTAGTAAGGATAGGGAGCCCTGGGGAGGTGGACAGAGGTGAGGAAGGATGGAAGGAGAAAAACTTCCTTTTAATCCCCCCTGCTTCTTCGCTTGTACCAGTAACACCCTGGCCAATGAGTCTAGTAACTCAAAAGGGCCCAAGAGCTCAGTTTGGTCCTTCCCAGAGGTGTGGGTTCAGCAATCAACAGAGCAGAAGAGAGGAGAGTGTGTTCATACTCCCCATGATCCAGGAACATACCTGGGCTACCTGGCCAGTCCCCAAGGAAGAAGACAAAGTAAGTGAAGGGGTCTCAGGCAGCATCTAAAAGATGAAGGACTCACAGGAAGAGGTGAGCTTGTGGAGGTGACAATTTTGTCTCTCTCTAGTTTCCAGGATCCTTTCTTGCTGTTTGTAGGTAACAGTAGTTCTTTTCACTATGCAGTGAGATATTTTTCAAATGCCACTTGGAATCCAAAGATGGATAAGGAAGGAAAGCCTATGGACTCGCACTGAGCAGAATTTTTCATCCCTGTATGAAAAAGGGCTTGTTGGACCAGAAAACATTACTTTGCCTGGTCTCCATCCACCATTAAAAAAAAAAATACTTTTGGGGAGGAGGTAGTTAGGTTTATTTATTTATTTATGTTCAGAGGAGGTACTGGGAATTGAACCCAAGACCTCATGCATGTTAAGCATGTGCTCTACCACTTGAACTATACCCTCCCTGCTTTTTTTTTTTCATGTTGGAGTAAAAGACCCTTTTTCTAACTGAAGTGAACCAAAGTGTAGCATTTCCATCCTCTGCCATCAGTTACGCTGCTGAGATGAGTTTTCTGATTGGACCATTTGCAGCCTCTACAGTGTAATCATTTTTTGTTTTGTTTTTATTTATTTGTTTACCAGGGATGTTCCAGGAATGGTTTAAAGCATCTCCTTGTTTCCACAACGCTAATTTAGAATCCTGAAGCTGGCCATCCCCAGCCTCAGCCAGGCCTCCGCCCCTCTCCGTCTCTGCTTCGTATTGCTTCTTTTTTGTCACCAGTGTGTTGATGTATTTCCTGTACCAGTCTCCGGGGTTATGAGGACAAGGACCGTCCCGTTTCACCTTGGGATGTCCTTAGCTCTGAGCACAGTGATTTGCATATAAGAATGTTTCATAAAGTTCATTAAAGATGTGGCAAACATTTAAAATGAAAGGGTACACGGATACTTATCCTCTGTACTGTTCTTGCAACTTCTGTAAGGTTGAAATTAGTTCACAACAAAGTCAACACAGGCAGACCTCATTTGACTGTGCTGGGTTTCAGCACGCTTTGCGTTTTTTACAAATTGAAGTTTTGTGGCAATCCTGTGTTGAGCAAGTCTGTCGACATCATTTTTTTCCAGCAGCATTGGTTCCCTTTGTGTCTCTGTGTCCCATTTTGGTAATCCTCACACTATTTCAGAACTTTTCATTGTCGCAACGATCTGGGAATCCGTCATCTCTGATGTGCCAACCATGACTCCCTGAGGCTCAGATGATGGTTCGAATTTTTTTAGGAATAAAATATTTTTAATTAAAGTATGTACTTTCGCTTTGACATAACGCTCTTGCACGCGTAATAGGCTACAGGACAGGGCGAACATAACTTTAACAGGCACTAGGCAATCCAAAAATTCCTGCGACTGGCTTTACCAGTGATATGAATTCACTTTATTGCAGTGGTCTGGACCCAAACTTGCGACACCTCGGAGGCATGTTTCAGACGTTCTTTGTGGGGTGTTGCCTGAGAAACAAAGCATATCTTGGCCAATCTGATCCCCGGTGTGAACTCTTATTAAATATTATTTTATCAAGTATTTATTGCCTACTTGGTGCCAGGAATTGTGCCACGTTTCAGACGCTGATCTGCCCTGTTCCTTCGTGCTTTCTCTCATCCAGTAAAGATCAGACGGCAGAGAATAATCTGCGTTCCCTTCTGGGCGTCCAGCTCTCCCTGGGCCCCGAGCTGCTTCTTTGTACACTGTGGACAGTGAAATAGATGTTCTCTGGTTGTAACATTAATGATTCTAAGTCTCTCTATCCAATTCATCTCATTATTTCCTTTCTCCGTCTTTTCTGGTCTCTTCTATAGACTGTCCCTGAATGGCCATATTCCCAGTATTTCCATGATTAGATGAAGGAGGCCAACCACAACGGTCTTTCATAAAGAGGGACGGCAGCTGGAATTCATTCAAAGAGGTGTAAGTTGGCAGAATCCTCTGCTCGCCTCCTGAACCCTTGTCTCTCTGGCTCTGGAAACGCCCCAACATTTATGCAGGTAAGGTCCCCGGCAGTCTCCCAGCCACACGCCAGAGATGCTAGGTTTAAACGCTGGCACTTTCTGTTTCTACTCATCCTGGTTTGCATCTGGTTTCGAGAAACTCTAACTCGAAGTTCCCATTGGGCATCACACCTCTCTCCCTCCACGCAGGATGGGGAGATGGGAATTGCAAGTTCCTCCACGAGCCTAAGGCTCGTAAAGAAAATAATAAAATGAAAGCAAAGCCCAAATCAGCGAAGTGCAATTGGGACCTTTAATTTTATTTCCTTTATTTGGAGTTTCACAGGACATCACTGTTTCTGATTAAGGAACTTCTGAGTAGGAACAAGGGCCTTTAAAGAGAAGCACATTGTGTTTTGGCAGAAAACCTTAATGACTTAGAACATAAACCTTTGTCAAAGGAGCAGAAGGCCCTGATGGCAGAGGGAGGCCAGGCCGAGGACAGCAACTCATGTTGGAACTTTCCGTTTGTTCTCCCTGCTCAGGCCAGGAAGCAGGGGGCCTGGAAGCTCCTTCGCATATAAATTAGCGGGCTCCATGGTATCTAAGGGGAGGCGGAAGCTAACCCTGAACTTGATAAAAGCCCTAAGTGAGGCACGCGGGGAGGGAGACGGCAGTGCTGCCCCAGGAGCAGGTGACTTTCTCTTACAGGTTTGGGAAATGACACCAGGGCGTCTGGCTGGCTTGTGAAGCCACGGGGGGCCAACTGGAGAGCTGGGAATACTTTATTCTCACTCATGTATCTTGCATTTTTTTCAACGTTAATTGCAAACCTTCCACATTTCACACAGGATGCCAGGCCTTGGGATGCTGTGGACTATTAGGTGCTCATGAAACACACGGTCTCTTGAGGCAGATTGTTTTGTAGCCAGAAAGGCACATCACAGTGTGGTCAGTGCTGGGTTTTTTTTTTTTTAACCCTGAAAAAAAAAACTTATTTTTAATTTATTAAATTTGAGGGGAAGGTAATTAGGCTTATTTATTTACTTTTAATGGAGGTACGGAGGATTGAACCCAGGAGCTCGTGCATGCTAAGCATGTGCTCTGCCCCTGAACTATGGCCTTTCCCATGGTTGGTGTTGTTTTTGAAGTTGACTGGAGTATAAGAGACGGGAAAATTCTTTCTGCCACGGCTGGGATAGAAGCGAGGCCATGGAAGTTTGTGCTGGATCTACAAGAATCAGTAGAAGTGCACAGGGTGAAGAGGAGAAAGCATCTCTCAAGCAGGGGGGAGAGGCAGACACTCATGAAAAACCCAGGTATATCACTGAATTGGCTGGAGTTTGGGAGGCTATGCAGTGAGGAGTACAGGTAATGCAGGAAGTATGGATTGAAGGATGATCTGGCAGTCCTAGTGGACCTGGTTAAGGAGTTCAGTCTTGATCTGACTTGATAGGAAGCCAAGGAAGGACTGTGAGCAGGGAGTCCCACGCCTGCTCTGGTGACTGCGTGGAGGTGGGTGGAGAGGCTGGTAAAAGGTCATGACAGTAATCACGATGGGAGGTTCTGCGTGCAGGGGTCCAGGGAAGGGAGAAGGCCGATGGGTTCCACATGGGAGACTTCACCCTTTCTCTTTGAAGTCTTGCTTCTACTTCTTTCTCCTCTCTGTCTTCCTCTCCTTTCTTCTCCTCTGCCCAATCCTCCTCCTCCTCCCTGTTATTCCACAGTAATCCCCAGAGGCTCTCCAAGAAAGTGAACTATGTTCTTGAAGAAAAATAGATTTCCGGTCTTGTTCACGTTCCGATAGCATCTAACCCACATCTCATTTCCCACAGAGCTCTGAAAACGCTCAGGGTGATGGAGGGTTGCATTTCCCAGGTGGACAGGGATCCTACTTCACAGCCCCCAAACCACAGTCCTCATCTTCACGCAGGCAGGTGATGTAGCCAAAACGTTCTGGCCACTGAGCAGAATGTCCCAGAGGGTCCTGCTTGTTCCCTGAGGCATGTCCCGAGGCCCCGTGCCCACCTGTGAGCACTGGGGGGTGGTGATGTTTCTGCTCTCAGAGCTCTAAAGGGCTCTACTTTCTTGCCTTCCATCCTCATTTGCTTCATGAATTAATTTCCCAGCGTTGTAACGAAGTACCAGGAACAGGGTTGCTTAGGACAACAGAGATGTATTGTCTCAGCACTGGAGGCTGGACGGCATTGGCAGGGCCATGCCCTCTCCAGTGGCTTTATTGGAGGACCCTTCCTTGCCTGTCCCCAGGGTGGACACTTCCCCAGGAGCTCAGACTTTCCTGGAGCTGCCCGGGTTGCCCCCCACCCCCAGCCCAGCATCCTCTGTCTCCCACAGTCTGTCCCAGGGTTTTCTCAGGTGCCTCACAGGCCAGCAGTGAGGGGCTGTCTGGGGTCCAGGGACAACCCTCAGCTAGCTGGGGGACACCTGGGATGGGTGGGTAAGTGCCCCATGCTCCCAGCCGTTTAGGGGAACCGCGCCCGGCTATATTCCAAACTCTTCGCATCTTCTTAGGGGTCTGAGTGGGATCAGGGTCCCTTTTGCCTACATCAGGGACCATGATGATACGTGTTTGTACTGGCTCCTCCTCTTCCCTCCTTTCCTCACTCCCGCCTCATGGGATCACCTGCCAAATAAACAACCTATACCTGAATCCTCTCCTTGGGCTCTGCTTTTGCGAAAATCCGGACTTCAAGACTCTCTTGATGGAGGAAATAAACAATCTGGTGACTAGGAGTTGGGAGGGAACTGTTCTAACGGGAGAGGCTTCGCCGAGGAGGTGAGTGAGCTGGGATGATGACTGACTTTGTCAAGGAAGGCTGTGGAAACTGTCATCAGGGTCCCATGCGTTTTTGATTTGGGAGATAATTGTGACAGTAACTTCCAGGTTTGGGTTAATGACCACCCCCAACCACCACCACCACATCTGTAAGTGTCACCGGCAGATGGCAGCTTCAGTGGACGCAGTGCACCTGTCAGAGGTGACCTGTGCTTCCCCAACTGGAGGAAGAGCAAGGTCAGTCCCTGCAGAGTGTCACGGGAGAGCAAGTCCCAGAGGACAGCCCAGGGAGGCTTCTGACCAGACTGTGTATTTCACACCTGGGGATCTAATTCCAAAAATGATTGGGGGTCTCTTAAAACAGAGAAAGGCAGAGAAGAGTAGTAGATCTGAACTGGCCTTGAAGGCAGCATGGGAGAAGTGATTTATTAAGAAGGAAGGGAAAATTGAGGACTCCCTGGGTAAGTGGGAAACCTTGGTGTGGACATTAAGGGAGCAAATACAAAGGGTGCGTGGCCAGAGGTGAGCCAGCCATCAACGCCTGCTCTTCCCCCTGTGAGGACTGTGTCGGGGCATTTCAGAGAGTGCCTGGAGGAAGACAGCTTCATAACAGCTATGCCCTTTGCCTCATCGCAGCAACTCTTAACCCTTTGCAGCCAATGACGTCACTCTTTCCAGTGCCTGTCTGCCCAGGGGGAGGGCTGCGGGGCTGACCTCTGGCTCCAGCCCACGTTAGCTCGGCCCTAGACAGGAGCATCAGATCAGCCGAGGCCAGCATCCACACCACACTTCCCTGCCCCTGGAGCAGACCGGCCTTTGGAAACAGTTCAGTACCTGGGATTTAAAATTCATTTTCCATTCCACCATTCTCCTCAGTTTTTGTTCCAATGCACTTGCCCTGGCGTCTTGCTGGTGACCTTGCTTCGTGCCTCATGGCTGGGGTTTTGTCATCTGTGATGAATGGCCACCACTCAGATAAATCAAAACAGGCGTGTTCGTAGGTCAAGCCAGTGCAAATGTAGCTCATTTTACACAGTAAGTTGTTTCCCACAAGTTCCCTGGAAATTGCTTCTCTTGGCTTATTTTTTGGAGGAGGCAGGCGCTATCTGGCAACCTAGCCATCTGACTGTTCATCATTTGGTAATATGGTCCCTCAGTCTTGCAAATGTGAATTTCCACACCCTGCTCCCGCCCCTGAGTGACGTAGGCGAATGTATAAACCTATTGCAGGAACCTACCACTGACAGACTCATTCATAACACGGAAGCCCTCCAGTCATCACTGAGCACCCCCTGCACCCCTCTGTTTTATGGCCTCTCCTTGGCAGGTCCTTAGCACGTAGCCCTGTTGCACGTGGTTGCCCCGGTCCATTGTCGACACCATCTTCCACCACCTGCCCTCCATCATCAAAGCCAGGCTCTTTGCTGAACTTCCTTTTTGCTGGAGCCCTGCCTGGTGTTTGGATTTTTGAACCCTGAATTTTCACAAAGTGGGACTCATTTATATTGGGGTATTTGCTTTGGCTCGATGGTTCCCTAGCAAATCCTAGATCATTAGAGAAGAGGTCAGTGTTGTATGTTGAGGGGCAAGTTCAGAAAGTAGGTTTGCTTAATTTGGCCTCCCCGCTAAGTTTTCTTTATTATAAAAATCAGTTTTTAATAGAGAAGTAACACATTGTCATGACAAAAAATTTGACCTCCCATCTACTACTACACAGAAGTAACTACTGTTAAACTGCGTATGTTTTCTTCCTGAACGTAAATAAAGTAAATTTAAATAAACATAAATGTATTTAATAAAATTGGATTTTATTATGCATACTCTCTGCAACCTGCTTTTTGTCCCGTGAAACATCCTTCACCTTAGTGGTGGGAAACCACTACAGAGACTTGTTCCTGCCTTCCTTCCCCCTTGTAGCGCTTGTCAAAATCTCAGGTGGATAAAATTAGGAGAAATCCACCCAGCACTCAGGATTTGGAAGGAACAGGGACACGTGTTTAGGCCGAGAGGCAGAAGTTGGGAAATGTGTTTGGAACAAGGATGGGCTTTGGGAGGATGTGAGGGAAGATGACACTGGTTCTGATAGACACAAGACTGGTGTCTCTGAACTCAGCTGAAGTGTGTGATGCCTGCAGGGGCCCCTTTTCATGTCTCTGTGTCCCCCACTAAATGGTGGGAAAGGCATCATTCCTGCATAGGTAGTAGCTTTTGCATGGTACGAAGTTAGGCACTGGGACGAAACATACCACAGTAATTGCTACCATTTATTGGCCATCCGTTTTTCAGAAAGTGCTTATACAAGGTCTAACATGTATTCTGCACTGGGCGTGCATGAGCCCAGATGCCCACAGGAAGATGGCATAATCTGCATTTTACAGTTAGAAGGAATGAGGCTCAGAGAGCTTAATGGCTGGCCCCTGGTCTTAAAGCTGGCGGAAAGCGGTACCTGCCCACCGTTGGAATCCACACCCTTTCCACCACATCACTTTGGCCCCCATAACAGCGACATCCTTTTAAAACTAAACAAGCCTTCGAGAAGGAGAAAGGCACATTGATAAGATAGGAAAAACACCATTGGAAAGAATGAAACAGCTGAGCTCATAACATTTTGAAGGGATTTTCAAGCTCAGTCATGCTTCCTGTGTCCTTTGAACCAGAAGGATTCACAACCGAGTACCTGATGCCAGAGATTCTATCAGCAGAGGTCAGTATCCGACCCTATAGGACCCACAGCAATGATGTCTAGAAGCCACACAAAGCTTGCTTAATACATAGTTAATTTACATGGAATTTTAACACCTCCTTGAATTTTTTTTAAATGGAAGATGTTTGTGCCCTGGTTAAGATTAAAATGGAGGTTGGTAGACATGAATTTTACCTTCCTAGTCTTGGTGATGTGACAGTCCCCCTGCCTGCATTTTTTTTAGTTTCTACTTTTGGGGGATGGGGGAAGGTAATTAGGTTGGTTGGTTTGTTTGCTTATATTTTATTTTAAAATTTATTTTTTTAAGGGAGGTAGTGGGGATTGAACCCAGGACCTCGTGCATGCTAAACATGCATTCTACTACCGAGCTGTACCCTCCCCCTGCCTCGTTTTTTATTTGTCTAATTCCTCTGTGTCCTTAACATTTCGCCGCTTGAGTCGTTTGTCAGAGGAGTGTGGTCATATTTTAATTTCTCAGAGAAATACACATTGATTTAATGGTACAACTCAAGAAACAGCCCAAGAGATTTTTCTCGAGCGAGAAATGTGTGCATATGCACAAGAGCTAGGTAGACAGGTTGATTCTATGCAAGCCTGTCCACCTTTGGGCTGAGACCAGCGTTTGCATCTTAGCCGAGGGGCAGGCCTGGTTCCCGGAGCCCCAGTGGAAGGTCATGGTCTCTGTTGGTGCACAGACTTCTGGGATCAAATTAGCCCCGTCAAAGCAGAGAGGGTGTCTGGCTGGAGCAGTCATGCCAGCTGACACGTCTCAGCACCCCCAGCCCAGCAGTGAATAACCTAATCAAGCCATTAAGGGAAACAGAAGCCCTCTGCCCTGTTTGATTTCTTCCCATAATGATATAAAGTGCAGTTTAATGAAGTCAAAGGGGGTCCCGGGCCTCTCGGTGTGTTCGGGCTGTGGGAGGCGGCCCTGCGGAGTCCACAGTTGACGTTCATCACCAGTCTGCCTCCAGCCCGCCCAGCCAGCCAGCAGACTGGGCTCTCGAGCTGCATCGCGGCCAGGGTGTTCGGGGGCAGTTTTCCCGTTGCTGCAGCCCCGCCTGCATTTTGTCTACATAAATTAGACCTTGTGCAGCATATTGGCCTGTCAGGGGACTAGGAAGAAACTGTATATTGTTTCTGGCATCCCTGAGCCCTTCTGCCCCTGACATCTGCTGTGTCTGTGACAGGGAATACATTCTTGACTCATTATCCGGGCAAGTGGAATCCCACCCTGACAGGACCATTAATCAGAATCAAGCAGTCCGGCAAATAAAAAAAGAGAGTGAGCATGTGAGTGAGAGAGCGACTCCGGGAAAGAAGACAGACACTTTCTAGCTTTGGCTTTGGTGTCATTCCGGGGTCCGGACAATGAGCAATCTATCTTTCTGAGTGACAGACCTGATGGATGGCATTATTTATGCTTTTGTGTATTAAAAGACAGCTCTGGCGCGGGCTTGTCATTTTCACAGGGGTTTACAAAAAGTTGAAATTTAATTTGGAGAAGGAGGACAGGGATCAGAGGAGGCTGGCGATGTGACAGTCTGCAAAGACAAGGGCGTTCGAGTCCTGGTTCGCTGGGCAGAGGTGGGCAGGGGACGCTGCAGGGAGGGGTGGGGGGCGGGGGTGTGCGTAGGTGTGGCTCTGGTGGGTCTGCGTGGACTGGATCTCGGGGGATTTGAAATTGCACTCAGCATGTGTTAATCATTTTATTGAGACGAATGGATTTTTTGCTGAGGAAATAGGCACATGGAGAATATACCTGAGACTTGGGGATATGTTTTCACACTGACTCGTGGATAAACGTTCAATGATTATTTCCAAAACAAGAGCATTGCCTGACATTAAAACTTCATAAATATAACTGGTGATGCTGTCACCCAGTACACATTGAGTCCTGATAACAAGGACAAGTCATTTCCCTAATTGCATTGATTAAACCATCATGGCGGACCTGTGAATACGTGTGAGCATATGAAAGACAGAGAGATGGGTAGGGGTTCGACAATCCTGTGGCATGAATTTCTCACAGTCTGGGTGTCAGTCCTATGACCTAGAGTAGGACACAGGAGGGAGGGGAATAGAGGATACAACAAAGAGGTTACAGGAATGCATATTAATTAATTAACTTCCCCAGCTTTATTGAGATGTAATTGTCATATGACATGTGTAAGCTTCAGGTGTATACTGTGTCGATTTGATACGTTCGTATGTTGCAAAATGCTGACCTACATCACATCACATAATGACCACTTCTTTTCCGCGGTGGGAACATTTAAGATCTATGGTTTTAGCAACTTCCAAGTGTGTGCTAGACGCCTGTTGACCACGGTAGCAGGGAAGTCTGTTTACAATCTCCAGCTGCAACCCTGAGCCTAACCCCTTTACGCTCGCCGTTTCCGCAGCCAGCCAGCCAAAATGTATCATTTGCTTTATGTTAACCCTGAAGAAAGCTTCCAGCCCTTGACTTGTTCTCTCCTTTAATCCTTGCATGCTGCCCTAGCGAACCTTCTCCCCGAGGGTCCCCTACCTTGGGCAGCTCCAGCGCTGACAACATTTGCTGGCAAGAGAGCAAAGCCCAGCCCCTCATTCACAAGCCACAGAGGGGATGAAGCCTGCAGCTCCAGTGGGCCCAGCAGCAGCCTCCAGCCCAACCATCAGTTCTCCCTCCTCCCCCTGAGTCTTCCTGTTTTCCTGGAAGGAGATCCATCGGGGTCCTGCTCATCAGTTCTGCTTTTCTCAGAATCTCCTTCAGTGTTGTCCGCTCTGGGCCAAAACCCTGGAGGATCTTGGGGAGGTTGGAGGATCGCTGATACCCCCGAGAATATACACATGGCATGGAATCAGAGCGCAATGATGCTGCACGGTAGACGATTTCAAGTTGGGGTTCAGTTTAGTCTGAAAGAGAGGGCTTAGCTCAGGATAAAGGCCTAACACAAATGAGTGTATCATGGCAGCAGCCTTCCACATTTATGACGGGGTCATGGGCTCCTCATTCCAATGAGTGAGCTGATCAGAGACACCAAATTCTGTCTAAATCACCAGGCATTAGACCAACAGCTGGCTAGTCAAAATGCTGATGTCAACTGCCAAGTAGGACAACAATGACAGTCAAGGAGTAGGACCGTCAAGGAGTCCCCTGGGAGGAGGAGTTATGCTTTTGTGACAAGGATTTGGACTTCCCGAGCCTCCTCACTTGCTGGCTTTGTTGTCGGACAGTCTTGGATTCTAATGTCAGCTCCCTCATTGCTTGTCTTTTTACCTGTGTCCTTATCAATAAAATAAGGATCATGATAATTACTTCTTTGACTTGTAAAGGTTAAATGTGACAACTTATGTATACTACATCACAAAACTGCTGTCACATAGTAGATGCCCAAGGGACATCCCCAGCGTAAAGGATCTGTGGCTCGCAAAGGAACAGAGCTCCTTTCTAGAATTTTCACTGATGTCTTTAGTTCCCTATGCCCAGCAGGGAAACCATCCCCTTGAAAGAAGACCATGACCTTTTATTTATCACTGTAGAGTGTCATATAGGGTGATGAACTATGTCGCAATTTGAAACTAGAAAATTAAGGATTGAAAGGGCTGAGAAAATGGAATGACCTGGTGGTAAGTAGAAAAACCAAAAACAAAGTGGAGGCTTTCTCAACAATACGTCATGTTATCTGTCAGAAAAACACCCAATCATGTTATGCTTTAGATCACATGGAGCAGGGCTGGCCTGGGAAGGCACGGAGTGAAGGACCATGGCGGGTATTCCTCGGTGGCCCTGTGCTCCCAGAGAAGCTGCCCTGTGGGGTTATCTGTGGAAGTCTGGAGCTGACTATTCTAGGCACACCAGCATCCTTCCCCCTCTCCGGTATGAAGAGTTGTTCTACAGACAAAGAGAAGAAAAGTGAACTCACGTCCAGTGACATAACTTTAAGACAAACCAATTCATGGGTCTCAGTTTCTTCACTGGTGACATGGAGACGACCGTATTTTCTTTGGAAGGTCATTACATTACAGATATTGCATGCAGAGTGCCCAGTCAGGCACAGTGCTCAGAGCACAGGGTTGCGCGTTCAATAAATGGGTCTATTATTATTGTCATAGCCTGGCTCTCGGGGACCATTGACCCCAGGAAAGAATCTATATGCAATAATCGTCTCCAGCCACAAGTGTCCTTTAAGAAACAACTGCTATAAATAGATTTACTTTCATATATGTGTCCTCCAACTGAATATTTAAGTTTGCGCGTTCTGAAACTCTTCATCACTCTTACAAGGATACTTAGAAAGAGAGGCACATACAGCTTGGGCAGAAAGGAGGGGCACCAATTAGAAGAGATAAAAGAAAGCATGGGCATAGAGATTTCTACAGCGCCATTTCAAGAGAGGAAAGGAAAATGGGGACTAACTAAATCTAGCCTTTGGGACCCATTCTTGTCTGCTAGGGGAGAGCGGAGACTTGCTGGGTAGGGCAGGGTGTTCTGCCATGTTAGGTTATCAAGGGTGGAAGAAGTCTTCCGTATAAGGGATGGGGGGAATGTGGATTCACCAAGTCCCCCTTTCACCAGTGCAGAAGTCCAAGTTCCTCTTCCTCTCTGGTCCATGGTGGGATCCGAAATGGGGTGTCAATAGCTGAGGCGTTATAGATAAGACTGCAAGCGGGGAAAAATCCTCTTGGTATCCATATTACCTGCCACTAATGAAAAGACATTTATATGTGTCTCACTGAACCTGAATCTGGAAACCTGGCCCAGGGGCAGTGGTAGAGCAAACGAGAATGAACTGTAGAGTAGCCAATGGTAGGTAATTAAACACCTGAAATGGTTTTGGGATAGTCTCATGGTGTATTGTCCTCATTATTTTAGCAAACCTCAAAATACTCTCAGAGGCTTCCACTTACCCTCCTGTCCCTTCTATTATTACTCATAATATTGTAAGTCTCTCGTTAACCAATTCTCCTATTATGGGGATTTTATGGCTGGGGGAGGAAATACTACAGACATCCACTCCATTTTTTCTGGGTTGGGGTAGGTAGGTAACTTCCTGCTGAACAGGTCACCCGACTACTAGAAGATCCCAGCCATTCCGGATCTTCTCTGGAGTGGCCTTAAGTGATTCAGCAAATCGTTTAACCAACCCCTCAGCCCACCCCACCTAGAACTCAAGCCTTGGTCATATATTTTAAAATCTTGATATGCTATTTTCATGGGTTGTTGAAAAATGCTCTTAGCACAGCGCCTGGCCCTTCTAATCAATTGATTCTATTTTTTTTAATTGAAGTATAGACAATGTACAATGTTGTGTCAATTTCTGGTGCACAGCATGAACTTTCAGTCATACATACACATATATTTGTTTTTATATTCTTATTACGGTATTACATTCGTATGACAGCAGTGATCAAGAACACATGGAAAGTCTAGATTTGATGCATTTTAGAGTGAGAGGAAAAGCCATGAAGAACTGAAAGATAAAGCAACTCATCTTAGGAAGGCATTCTACCATCATTTATTTCCACACAACGGTTAGGCGATCTTTCTACTTGGTGCCAGAGACGCAGAGGTGGAAAGACACAGTCCTTGCACTCGCAGTGGAATAAACGTGCAAGCACACAGCGCCTACGGAGACTGGCACGGGATCCGCAAAGAAACATTCCCTAGGAAGCCTGCAGGGCCGATTAGCTGCCTCCCTGTGGCCCTCTCTTTGCTCTTTGGACAGCTGGGAGCACTATGGTCATTTGCTACAAGGAAAAGGGAACTCCTTGCTTTCATCTCAGAAGTTCGAAGCCCTAGGTGTCCTCCCAGAACAAATCTCTATTAGGCAGGCAGCTCTTCTGGGGCCCTGAAGCTCATCTGGTGAACTCAGCTGCTTGTGAAACCCAAGGGAATTTGGCATTGACATCAGTAAGGAATGCCTGCCTAACATCTGGCTTGTTGGGGGCTGGGCTTGGCTAATTCCACTTGGAACAACACCAGTATTAGTTCTGCTTGGATTAACGGCAGCACTAATGATGACATAAGACTCTTACTTCATTAGCCTGATGAAGGGAAAATCCTGCATGCTCAGCCCCAGCCAAAGAGCAGAGCCCAGGTCCAAGACTCAGGGGCAGTGCCTAATGAGTGAGGCAAGCTAACTGGACGGAGGAAACCACTCAAGCATGGAGGGCAGGGCTGCGAGGGGGGGTTACCAGGGTACCCTGAGCCCAGGGAGATGAGTTGGGGGCACCCAAGTGTTTTCCAAGCTATAGGGATGGAGGCATACTGACCTGTCTCATTTTTTAAGGATTGTGAAAGCAACCAGAGAGTTGCTTTGGTTCTCAAATGTTCAAATGGCTATTGATAAAGGAAGAAACGCTCTATTCTCAGGAAGTAAAACTATCCGCGGGTTTTTTTTTTTTTTTTTTGAGTCCTTCTCTTCCTCCCTACCCCCCCCCCCCCCCCACATATATACTGATAGACACACAGTGTCTGTGTTATCTGCTTAGACTGCAACCATCCCTAAGCCTTGCACAGTACCAGGGCTACAGCAGACTGAGGGAGACATGCCCCGCTCCCTCTCGCGAAACCCAGATGGGAGCTGGGTGCATACGGTCAAGGAAGCAGAAAACTGAAGAGATCGAGGTGCTGCAGGCAGATGGACCAGCGATTCACTAAGACTTGGGCAGCGCAACGGCAGTGGATAAGGAAGCCCCTGCAGCCGGAGTGAAGAGGAGTTATTCAGAAGGATGCTCTGGCAGAGAGGGTAGCTACTCAAGACCCTTCAGAAGAGGGAGGGTGGCGGACAGAGGGGCTGAGAGACCTCCAGCGAGGTTTGAAATGGAACTGGATGCGGAATAAGAATGGAGAAACAGGCAGGAAGCTAACCACAGCCTGCCCGTTGTATTAAGGAGTTTGTCTGTCAGTGTCTCTGTCTCAGACGATGCCTTTGAAACTCTCTAACCCAGAAGCACGGTCAGAAACTCACTTCGGAGAACTGTTAAGTCCTACTGGCCAGAGTGTTCCTACTTTTCTTTCTCAGCTTTAAGATATTTAGTGAGCTTGTGGCTTTGTGCTTTTTCTTCAGATTCCTCTGTAACTTCCTTGTTTCTCACAACCTGGGAATGACAAATTTGAGAGCAATGGATGTGTTTCTGCTGTCATTCTGACCCAGGCAGGACCAGGACACGCACTGACAGCTGCCAGGCTAAGAAGGCTGCCAGCCCAGAGAGCACTGTTGGACCAGGAGGTCCTGCGAAGGAACCAGGGGACCCCCTGGGGACAAGAAGCCCCTTCCATGGGGTTTGGCTGCCTTTACCTCATACTCAGATGTCCAGAGTCACCTAATCTTCAGCCCCAACGTAATAAAGTTTTCATCATCTTAACTGTTGACCTAACTCTTAAGACTCAACTGCACGTGTTTGAAAGGATAATTGGGTGGCTGTTTAAGTTATGGAAAGCCAACGGATCTTGCTAGGATCATCTTGTCTGAAGCCACTAAGTGTTCCCAATGCCTCAGAAGATATGTCCCCTTTTGTTTACATAGTAAGTGAGTCACACGTGGTAAATGAATCAAACAGCCCCCAAACTCAGCATCGACCCTGATCTCCAGCACCAGTAGGGTCCATCAGTGCAGTGAGAGGCTGTGATCTCAGTCCACAACCAAGAATCTCATTAAGGCAGGATTTGAAAACTACAGCTCAATTCCCCTGAACAAACAGGAAACAGTTTGCTAGTGCAACTTAGGTGAGTTTATTACAACTGACAATATTAAAATTAAGAGAAAAAATTGTTCTTTGCTGGTTCTGCTTTTCACTGGCTTAATGAAATGAAAAGGGACAGTGGGCAAAAGCTGGCGATTCGGCTGTGTTATTTTTTATTTTTTATTTTTTATTTTTTCCTCTGTGGCAGAGAGCTGAGGTCTGCCTCTGCCTGTTCCCTTGGCAGCAAGAAAGCTTGGAGAGAGGGGCCGGGAGCAGCCACGGAGTAAATTCTGGGCTCTGAGTTCTCTCACTTTTTCTGTCCCCGATTTGCTGATAGTCCCTGAACAGAAGGTTTTCACTGCCCTGTGGCCACCCCTGGTAATAAAAGAAAATGGCTATAAATGATGACTGGGGGCTGTGCAAATGTAAAATTTAATGAAGGCATGAAATGGAAGGAGAGGGAGTCCAGCTCTAAATCTTGAGTGGTTTTTTGGCAGTAAGAAAATACATTCCACGAGATCTGATTTAGGAGGTGAACGGATCAGTTTAGACTGGCATGGCAAGCAAGAGGTTTGGAGGAAGTCATGGCCGCTGATTAAGAAGCCAGGGTCATTTCTGAATTCCCCACTTAGAGAAGGCAGGTTCCGCGGGATACTGAAGCCAATACCACTTTCAAGGGGGTCTACTGTGGATTGAGTGTATGTATCAGATGAATTCCATACATCACTTAGGGAGTTCTGGAGCCGTGTGAGGTGGACACAGCCCTACCTGTAAAGAGGAAAGTGGGGTAAGAGAGACACGGACGTGAATCACAGCCTTACTGTGTGTGCGGTTGCAGGTAAACATTACCATGCTTGAACCTCAGCATTTGCATCAGCAGAATGGGGATTCTTGTCCAGATTTAATGTAATCACGTGAAATCATGTGTTGAGAAAGCCCTTTTGGAAATTACAAAGCACTGTACAAATAGAAGGTCATGTTATTAAAATCATCGCATACCCATCAGCCCTCACTTCTGATGCTCAAACAATTGGGACAAGTTCTCAGACGTAGACCCCTTACCCACCCTGACCTCAGGAGCTCATGGTGGGTTCCATACTGTTCCTTTACTCACTATGACAGTGGGGATGGGATGGGAGCAGGATACGTCTCAGATCTGCCTTCTTTTGTGCATTTCACCAACGAAAGGGGCGCATTAGTCGGGATGGGAAAGCTGCTGCAACAAACAACGACTCTCAGTTGGCTTAATACAGCCAAGGACTATTTCTCACTCATGCCTGGGTGAGATGGATGTCTACTCCTTCAGTTCAGAGGATGAAGAGGAAGACAACTCACATGAACTGGCCTTCATCTTCTGAGAAGACTTGAGACTTCCTCAAACATTTCTGAATGTCACCCGCCGATCCAGCTGGATGGATGCTGCCTGCAGTCTGCCCTCTTCTCGCACACCTGGGCGGGCCCCTCACTGCTGCATCTCTTCTGCTCCTTGCTGAGGGAGTAATCCTGCATGCTCTTCGGGTAGCTCTACCTGGGCTGGAAAATTGAATCCTATTCATGATGAAGCAAAAAGGATGCGCTTGATTCCAAATACAGACCTTAGCCCCAGCCGGAGTCACTGCCTTTCCAGCCCTGCCCAGCTGCTGGATATAACACATCCCTTTCTCCGGAGCCAATGACAGGCAGACCTTTCTGAGAGCATCTCGTTCACTGGAATGAAGGTCTGGGAGTGTCTGCAGGTGGACGTGGCCCCAGGGGCCTGCTGAGCACAGAGCTACCACCTGCTGTCTAACACTGGATCCTGGTTCTAGACAGAAATGGAGCCTGCCTGCTCGGCTGGTGACCTTGACCTTCTGCCTGATATCTTCCAGCCCTACTTTTGAGGTTACATTCACTTTGAATAGTCACTGGCCAGACCTCACCTTAACCTGAGAGATTCTCCCTGGACGTGTGGTCCTGGCAGCTCCATGAGGGGTACACCTACTGGAGCCCAGAAGTCTTTGTCTCGACATAGGGCCCCACCTGACAGAGAATGTGCGGTTTTAAGAACTGCCAAGGAAACAGAAACGAGTCTGATCTGGTGTGAAGGAATCCACTTCTCTTCAATGTAACAGAAAGAGAGAGACTTTTGGAAACAAGCCTAGATTCAAAATCACAGCCATTTCCTAACTGAGAGCTTGAAAACTGACCCATTCACTTCCACCACTAAGACCTTCGCTCTGTGAAACAAGGATCAAAGTAGACACATGCATCGTCCGGGATTTAATGAGGTGAGGGGTGTACAGGGCCTCACACACGGCTGGCGTAGCTTTCTTTCCCTCTTCTCCTCCACCCTCTCTCCTCCAGCCTTGCCTCTCCTGCCCCTGAACCAGCTCTCCCCATGTGCTCTGCTCCCAGGACTTGGAGGTTTTGCTCCACAGGCCCCAGCCTTCCGAGGACCAAGGGAACATCTGGAGGTAGAGAGATCCGAGGCCCCATCTAAGTGAAGGATGGCATGGCCTTCGCTGGTGCACCGGAGGGAAGCCTTGACCTGGGCTAGGTCTGACCAGGACTGACGGCCCTGACGGGTAAGAGCCTTTCATCTCTGAAGGCAAGTTCTCTGGGACCTGGAGCTTTGGACCCGATGATGAGAAATGATCGGTTATATTTATACAATCAGTCTGTTTATTGGCAACTTTTCCATGAGAAGATCCTTCACGTGGGGATGAGGGACGTAAATGATCCTCCCCCTGGTGGAAATAGGAGAAGGTTGGACAGATGCATTTCTGAGGTCACACCGGTCTTTGTTCAGGTCTTCAAACACCTAAGCTCTTTCCTGCTGTGAGCCGCTTTCCTATGGGCTCCTTCCGCCAGGAATGCTTCTCGCCCTCTGCATTGGTCAGCATTCACTTCTTAGCTCTCCATACGGCCAACTCTGATACCCCTGCACCCCCAAAACCCTTGTCACCGGCCCATTCTCCTCCCTCAGAACACATGCGCTATTCATAACACTTAGGAACATATGGAATTACCGTATGTGTTTATTTGCATGATTATTTGTTTCAGTTTCTTTCTTGAGCTGGACTAGAATCCCCATGAGACCATGGACGCGTGCTCCAAGCGTGAGGCCACGCTTGATTTTTTTTCTCTCCTGTGTGCACCACGTCTAGCCCCATAGCATCACCCCTGTTCTCACGACATGCTAGTCGGTGACAGTAAGAAGGCTGAGTGCAGGTGGACGTGGTTTGTCTCTGTTCACTCACGTGCTGAACCCGGAGAATAGATGCAAAACACCGAGAAGGGCTGAGCTGGGATGGAAAACTGAATGGCTGGAGCCACTGGCAGGCAAATCTGGAGAAAGACTTCATAGAATATAAAATTAATGTGTCAGATAATGAACTAGGAGGGAACTGATCATCTCAATTAGAAATTAGGAGGAGTGTAATCGCACATCAGTAAGATGGTGTTGCGGCCAGCCTGCTAAGGGACCCTTCAGTTTGCCTGCATTTCTTAGTAGAGGAAACACATTTCTTCTGGCCATGTCTTCCTCGACTTGGGAATAAGCGTGTGTCTGGCTCAATAAATATTTGTTGAATAAATGGTAGAGTTCAGATGGCTCTGAATTAAACCAAAAGTAACTATTTTAAAAAAACCAGATAGTTAAGGACAGAACAGAGATTTCACACACTTTGGTGTAGCTTTGAGGATTTAGCCTTCCACCAGCAGCTGGCTTTTTGAGGAAGGTTGGATTAGATGCTCTCTGAAGTCATTTCCAGCTAAGAATCTGAGACTCTTCCAACTACATCTTACATTCATGATAGACATTGCTTCAGTGAGAAAGGGATTCTGAGTTCCAACCAAGGCAGTCAGGACACATGCCCTTCTTCCAAGAAGAAGGTGATGCTATATTTGGCCATAACCCCCACCCAACTGCCCCCGTATATTCTGAGGGATAAAGACCAATTTCTCTGGGAGTTGAGGAAGGGTGTAGATGGGGTGGATAGGGGTGGCTCTGGAAATAAACTCTCACTTCTTTCTCTCTCAAGAGCCATTTATTTGGTTTTTGTATGTCTGGAAAGTACGGGGAGACGGCTGGCATTTTATAGCCTTAACTGACTACTGTCCATCAGGGCTCCTTCTCAGACTCGGAAAAGCAAAGTTCTCTCTTGTGCTTCAAGATCCAGTTCAACGCCCTGGCCCTCCTTCCAGGATGGCTCATCTGGCGACTCTCAAATGAGATGTCCTCTCTCTCCTTTGACTTCTTAGCATTTGTTACATCTCTTGTTTTTTCACTAGATCTTCGTCACATACAGCCTTGTGGCATCTCTTGTTTGAATTATATTGGGTGGCTTACCCATTGAGAATGTTGTGGTAGACAGAAAAGTGACCCTTAAAGTCATCCTGGTCCTGTTCCCCAGAACCTGTGGGTATGTTAACTTCCGTGGTAAAGGGACTCTGTAGACGTGCTAGGGACTTTGAGATGGTGAGATTACCCTGGATTATTTACATAGACCCACTGTAATCACAAGGGTCTTTCTAAGAGGGAGGCAAGAAGGTAAAGTCGGGAGAGAAGTTTCCACAGTGGAAGCTGAGGTTGGCATGACAGGCATTAAAGATGGAGGAAAGACCATAAGCCAGGGAACACAGGTGGCCTCTGGAAGCTGGAAAAGGTAAGAAAACACGGATTCTAGAAACTTCAGAAGGAATGCAGCTCTTCTGATGCCTTCATTTTAGCTCAGAAGACCCATTTTGGACTTCAGAACTCCTGAAGTGTAAAGTAAAAATGTGTGTTGTTTTAAGCCATTACGCTGGTAGCGACTTGCTACAGGAGCAGCGGTGAGAAACACAGACACGCTCAGCACACACTCGTCGGCCTGGATAAAGGCCTGTGGGACATTCTGCAGGCTGATACCATTTCGAACCTATTTGGGAAACATGAACATTTCATGTGATCTGTAAGGAAGGCGTGGTTGTCTACGGAGAGCCCTGGAGGCGAGCTAAGAACGTAGCCCCCACCTGCTCAGAAACTAACAGAGGGCCTGGGCCTTCGTCGTGCGGGCACTTCGCTTGGTGGTTTGGAGCAGTTTACAAAGAGGCTCTGTAGCTGGATGACTCTGGGAAGAGGACAGAGTTCAGAATTTAGCTTAAAGTGGGCAAGCCTCTGCCACTGACATCGTGGGGGCCTGTCCCAGGCAAACCCAGGAACCTCTCCAGGATGCTGGTGGTGGCAGCGCAGTGATCCCTGTGGACCCCCAAAGGCAAACTACAAAAAATGGTGAAGGAATCCAGTTCTGTCTGGCTCCTGGTTGAGATGGTGGTAGTTAAGCAGATTTCCTCCCAGCCAGGGAAGCCCAAGTCTGCCAGGGAAATCAAATTAAAACAGGAAGGTGGAGAAATGATCTTCATTAAAAGCATACCTGCCACACTATTTCTTCAAGCCAATTTGGCACGGAATCTTGCCACGGCTGCTTTTAATAGGTGTGAACTGATGTTTTATTTAACTGTCCACCTTCTCCTGGCTCCTGGTGCTGCCTAGAAAAATAAAGGCTTTAAAATTTATTTCTGATTTAGCTGGCCATGAGTCCAGGCTATTCCCAGGGCTACAGACTCAGGAAAACATTAGAAAGAATACTCAGTTTTTCAGAATTAGTTATTTCATTCAAAAACTACTGAGCTCCAATGAATCACATCTGGAAACATCTGAATTCTGTCTTTTTTTTGGAGGGAGCATTATTTTTGTTTTTGCAGTATTCTTGATTTTTCCCTCCAGTGGTTATTCATCAATGTAACTGTTCTTGCTTTTTTGAGCTAATTTGTCTAATTTATACTTTTCTATAACATCTTTGTTTTCATCCATTTTTCTTTTCCTTTTAAAAATTTGTATTGAGGTATAATTGACTTATAATTATTATGTTCAAGTGTATCACCTAGTGATTCAGTGTTTTTACACATTATGAAATGACCACCATGACAAGTCTAATTACCATCTGTCACCTTACAAAGTTAGTACAACATTGCTAACTATATTCTCTATACTGTACATTACATCCCATGACATATTTTACAACTGTATTTTCATTCATTTTTTAACTTTACTAGTATAGAGATACTTACCCCCTTTATCCTGTCTAACTTTGCATACTTGGGTTTTCTTTTTTATTGCCTGACAGACAAGTTAGTGAATTCATCTGTTTTGCTGTTATATTTTACAGTACCCTAATTCATTAACCTTTGGTTTAATCCAGGAGAATTTATTTCATATGTTTCCTTTGATTTGTTTACTTATACTTCCCAACTTTTCAAATTAAATGTTAATTATGTGTACCAGTTTTGTTTAGGAATGGTGTTGATGAAGGCTATGAATGTTCCTCTGGGTACAACTTTGTTCCCATTCAGTAAGTTTGAATGTGAAGTTTCCCTTAGTGCTATTTCATGTTTAATATTTTGACACTGTCTTTGATCTGAGGTTTTGATTAGAGCTTAAAATAGTTCTGTCTGTGAATTATTTGTACTTGTGCTATTTATTTCTTGTTTTGCTGCATTGTGGTAAGAAAAAAAAATGTGCCAAGTTATCTTTGGAACTTATTTAAATTGTCTTCACATTTTATATGCCCACCTTTTAAAAATAATGTAGCATTTACATATTAAAAAGTAGGTATATTTTTATTTATCAGATATAAAACTTGATATACAGAGTTTAAGATTATATAATATACACCATTTATCTTTATTTTGAGATAACTTCTTTATAGCCTTGTAGTCTTTGCTTGCTTGTGTATCTTTTGCTATATGCTTATGTTTTATTGTGGGTCAGTTTTTTGGTGAACGGCACTCTGCTTCTTCTGATAGTGAACATTTGATGTGTTTAAATACTGTGCCAAAATTTGTAATTATTAGTTGCTGAAATTGAGAAGTAATATTGATTGATTTTTTTCTACTAAAGATGCAGAAATTAGGTCATTTAGACTTTGCTATCTGGGTCTTTTTATATTTTTGTATGACTCTTTTAGTGAAATTATTATTACTACATTAAATTATTAAATTATATTTCAGTTATTATTTTCTATATTACATACTTTGACCTTGAGGAATTGGATATCTACAATCTTTTCCTTCAACATAATTAGCAAAATTACTTGGGCCCAATTCTGCATTTACATATATTAAATGTTTTTGATGTTAGCTTTTTCCAAATAGTCTTTATTCATGGCCTTTTGATTTTGATTCATTTCTTAGTTGGTTAGATTCCACCCTCAGGTAGGTTTTTCAGGGGGTGCAATGCTTAAGTCTTTGAGTCTTTCTGTATCAATAAACATGAATAGAAATTTGGCTGGATATAAAAATTCTTGGTTCACATTACCCCACCCCTTTAAAACTCTAGACATTGTGCCATTTCCTTCTGGAATATTTTTTTTTTTTTTTTGAGGTTTTGCTCTGAGGTCAGTCTGATTGTTTTCCTTTGTAAGTGACTTTTGTCTGGCTGCCCTTGCCATCTTTTTCTCTATTTTTGAAATTCACAAGATTCTTTAGGCTATATCTTAAAGCTTATTGGTAATTTTGATGAATTACAGTAATTTTTTCCAGTCTGCAGATTGAAATCTTCATTAACTCTAGAAGCAGTTTCTTCTCTTATGTCTTTGAATACTATTTCTGCCTCATTTATTCTGTTTTCTTCTGCAAGTTCACTTATCACCTGTGTGCTTGCTTTCTGCCCATTCTACATATACATTACTGCTTTCAGTGTTTCGTGATTTGTCTCTATAGTTTAGGTGCTTTCTTTTTGCAAATGCTACTCCATGTTCCTGATTCCATTGCTGTGTTGTTAATTCTGATCTTTACTGGATCTTGCAATATTTAAATGCAATGGCATTATCATATTAAATAATTATTTCTAGCTACTCTAAAAAACTCATTCAACTAATTATTCCCCTCTTTCAATTTGTTTCATAGAATCTATTTTCTTTAATTTCCTTGAAAGTGTGGTATAGTCTGCATTTTCTTACATTTTAATATTAAATCTTATTCTAGAGGATGGGTGTCATCTAAAATGTATGATTTAAAAAAATAAATAAAATGTATGATTTGTACTTTTCATTTTGGGGTGTACATTTATCATTGCAGGATTTTTACACAGGTTTGTGTTTGTTCACTTGTTTTGTTTGTTTTCCTGTCGCTTTTTTAATGAGAGAAATTTTTTCTGGGCTTGCCATTTGCCCAACTGATGTAAGTTCTTCTTGTTTCTATTTTCAGTTTACTTGTATACCATTTTAATCCCCCCTTTAAATTTGATTTGGAGGCCTGGCTAATGGACTGAAATGATTAGTTCAGTTGTTCAGTAGTCAAAGGTCAAAGAGCTGCAGCCATGGGCAGCTAAAGAACCTAGTGTAAATTCAGTTTCTCTACAGTCGTGGAAACAGTTCTACCAGGGCTGTTTTTGCTTCAAACCATGTTCTTCAGGTTAGAAAGAGTATGTCTTTGCTGAAGAGTCAGCCTATGCCACCATTAGGAAGTCATGTTAAAGAGAAAAAGTGTAGCATGACTATGCCAACTTCTGTCCCAACAGTTGGGTTTACAGGGCACATTTGACCTCAGCCAGCAAAGAAAATCAGAGTAGGTTGTTGGCTTTTTTGCTTACAGCCAAGCCATATACTCAATCTTCATTTTAATAAATTGGGGATTAGAGTCTTAAAAAGTTATCATACAGAACTTCTTAATCTTCCCACAATACTGCATAGATCTCTAGGGAAGTGGAGATGGCTTGTCAGTCTTTGATGTCTCATTTCAATCTGGATCAGATTGTATCTGACACCTGTTTCTTAGGACTTAATGATACATACACCAAGGATCATTCCCTCGGTTCAGAAGTAATAAAATATTTTCCTCTCGTTTGCTTCTTTCTGGCTCTTTTCAGCAGTGTCCAGGAGGGGAGTTTTGTAAACCTTCACTTACATTACCATCCTTCCCCCAAACTCTCCATGGGGTTCTGCTCATTACTTTGCTAAGCAGCCATTAACACAATAATCTCTAGTGCCTTCTCTCTTTCCTTATCTCATCTCATGCCGTTTCTTTTTCCTAGGATAACAACCACCTCTGTCCTGTCTATCTGAGTTTTACATCTGATCAAAAGCCTAAAAGCACTCTCTCAATGTGTGAAATCTTTCCTGCACATCATATCCCACGGTAATCTCTCCCTCTTCAACATTTTACGTTAGTACTGGGTGTCACATTTGGTACCAGGAACATACAAAGATATCCTATTTTTCTGTGTGCTCTGTGCTCTGTCTTCTCCGCAGCTATATTATAGTTGCCCAATGTGATGCTTTACACATAATAGGTTGCCATACATTTTTGATGGTTTATAACAAATAGCTTTTAAGCAGGAAAAAGCAAAACTGTCTTTTCAGATCCCTCCCCAGTAATGACCCCTGCCCAACCTCTTCCTAAGTCTGACCACCTGGATTAGTTTAGAGTCCACAAAATAGTTTTCATTACTCTAAAGTTTATTTGGTTTTAAAAATTTCTCTGAAATCTCAATTTAAAGGGTCATCAGTAGGTCAACTGTTGAAATATCTCTACCAGTAACGTAAACAGTGAATCAAATTAGCTATTCACACAGGAGCGCCTTAATTCCTTCTACCCCTTCATCACTCCCTCCCTTTTTTTTATTGTTCTCACTCATTTTATCCCTGTGGTATGAAAAGTTAAATGAGACTGAAAAAAAAAAAAAACAAAAACCCGCTACTGATTAGGGCAGATGAACAGAGCTCAGGGAACTATCTTTCTAAGCCTAATCAAGCCTTTAAAACAAATCAGTTTTGCTTTCCATAGATTGCCTGGCACCGGAGGTATGGGTGATGTTAAAAATCTCATTTGTTGGTGCTTACTGGCTGAGCTTTAGTTTTTTAATGCCAAATAGAGTCAAAGGGAAGAAGGAGGAAGACCGTTACTAGAGCATTAATACTTTCCCGATTTCCTAGACCTCCTTCAAAGATGTCTCACTACATCATTTCCAAGCCGTCCTTGACAGGGCAGCCTTGTGAGGGTGGGGATGATCCACAGCAGAATTAGTCGGAGAGGGAATGAAGCGGGTAGATCTAATTCTATTCTTTAGCTGCCACATCCACGCATGAGCGCACACACACGAGCTTCTCACCCAACAGACGCTGACCCAACAGGTCACGATCAGTTCCTGAGACTGCTGCCGCCTTTGGGGTCCCCTCGGTGGCGTTCAGGCACTTACCATTCCTCCCGCACAGAAAAATCCTTAAGAATTTATATTCTGCCCCTTTCCCCTCTGACCCTGCCAAAAGCCCACAATAGGGCCCGCCACTCTTTCAAAAGCAGTGTGCCCGCTGTTTTATGCGTTGTACTTTTTTTCAGATGAGGGAGGGGGGAAAAAGAGAACGAGACCACAGTCAAGGGGTGGCCACGGGTGCGCCTGGAGCTTTTGCCTTGTCAAAAGCTCCAGCAGAGATTCTCAGGGCCTTGTTGACAAACTGTGTGCGGGAAGAACCCCAGGCTCAGGGTCAACCCGTCAGCACTTACAAATTACCTAGAGGTCAGGCGCTCTGCTGGGTGCCTCCGGTGCTCCCACTGGCTGGAGGGGAGGGGATGTACACAAAGAACTAGGGCACGCAGGTAGCGCTCAGAAAGTAAGGGCTCATCACATCTATGAGAACGTGGCCATGAGTAAAATTATGTTCAGGGGAAGAAGACATGCAAAACAAATCCTCAGTGATAAAAAATGCCCCACCCAACCAGAAGATGTGGTCCTTCTTGATCGGGGGCTGCGTTCCTTGCTTAGCATCCCTGGCGGCCCCACAAGTGGAGGAGGTCATGATTAGGGGGCTCTGGAGAGGTGACAAGGAAAGCGGGCTCTTCCAGGTGACTGATTTCGTGAGACTAGAGGAGAGGGAAGCTGATTATGGCTATTGTAGTGTCAGCATTTTACCCGCCCAGGGGAAACGCGAGTCAAATATCCCAGGCAGGTAGGTCATCGGTCAGCAATTCCAACAGGACTGTAGATGGTGCGTCAGAAGGAAGGAAGAAATCAGATTTCAGCCATCTGGAGCAATGAAGAGGGGCCTCTGCTAATTCCATAAAGGCAGGTTGAACACGTCCTGACCACATTAGGTTTAGCAGGCGCTGACGTCTTGCGTCGTCATCCTCATGGTTTGGTGTTATTTTTATTTGTCAATTCTGCACTCTGTTGCACACTCCCCCATTCATACTCATAATCTCCAGCTTTCCCTCTTTTCCCCCTTTGCTCCCGTTTTGTACATTTGCTTGG
Organism: Camelus bactrianus; assembly: GCF_048773025.1. Taxonomy (NCBI): domain Eukaryota; kingdom Metazoa; phylum Chordata; class Mammalia; order Artiodactyla; family Camelidae; genus Camelus; species Camelus bactrianus. The sequence continues at coordinate 28,954,768 of NC_133564.1, read as the reverse complement.
AGCGATCATTCTCAAGTATGGTTCCCAGACCCAAAGCATCAGCATCCCCTGGGAACTTACTGAAAGGCAAATTATCTGCCCAGCTTCAGAGCAACTGAACTCTGGGGCAGGGTCTCAACATGCTGGGTTCTAACACGTCCTCCAGGTGACTCTGATGCCTGCTGAAGTTTGACACCCACCACTTAGGAGTTGGTGTCCTCCTAGGCAGCAGCAGATGGGAGCTCTCAGGAGAGGAGATGACATGAATATTCATCAATGGTCTCTCTGATGCATCCTGTGGGAGATGCTGCTAGTTGCCTTACAAATATTTGTTCTAATTTTCCCTCTTAAAAGAAATGTGATTTTTAGCTAGGTACATTGTCCCTTAACTAAAGACAGACATTTCCTGGCCCCCCTTGCAGCTAAGCATGGCCTTGTGTCTCAGTTCTGACCACTGGACTGCAGGTGGATGGGTGATGTGGAAGAGGGCATGCTTTCCCCATTCTCTTTGTCCATCCTGCTACTTGAAGATGAATGTGATGTCTGGAACTATGGCAACCCTCTTGGGCCAGGTGGACAAAGACTACACTTTGGATTTTGATAGAACCAGAAATAGGAAGGAACTTGATTCCATCCAGACAACTTTGGAACTACTGTTTGAGTCTTGGACTTATCCATCTCCAACTTCTCTTATGTGGGAGAGAAATCAACTTCTACCTTACTTAAATTACTCTTTTCTGGGTCCCTGCTACTTATAGGCAAACCTCACCTTAACTAAATGACCTACTTATTGAATCTGCAAAACAAGACCTCTTCTTGTATCTCCACTTCCCCAGTCCTTAAGAAGAGAGGGTGGCTTCATATTACTAAGCTAGTTGTCTCATAGGAATTCAGAGCATTTGGAAGAAAATTGCCTAATTTATCCACATTAGTTTAGGTTTAGCTTACTGACTGTTAAATGAAGCAGTGTATAAAAGGTAAAAATAATTTTCTCATAGGTGACTTTTCATTCTGCAGTGCACAACAGGCTGCTTTGACACCTAAGGGAATATTTAGCCTCTCAGAAAAGGGTGAGGGTTGTTTTGCTTTGCAGATGAACAAATTGGAGCCTGAGAAAGTGAAGTCACTTTTTTAAGATCATGTAAGTGTTCTATGAGCTCCTTGAGGGTAAGGCTTGTATCTTATGCCCTGTATACTTGTAAAAAAAAAATGCTTGGGACATAGTGAGTCTTCAATAAAATTTGTTAAATGAGTTAATTAAATGAGAGAGAACTAGGGCCAAATTCAACTGCCTCATCTCTCAGTGGAGCTATTCTAGTGAGACAAATGAAATGGAGATGAGTTCTGGGTCTTCAGTGATCTCCTGAACTGAGTTTTAGCCTGAACTTAATTTTAATTTGAAGTGCTGGGGAAGGGGAGAAAGTAATGGTAGAAAACGTAGAATTTCCAAGAGGGAGGACGTAGTAATTTTCTTATGACAGTGGAAGATCTCTTTACAGTTTTAGCTTTGCCCACAGTAAGCTCTGATAACTGAAGTGGTTCAAGAAAATTTGGTCTAAATTTTATTTGGTCAGCCAGACTGTATTCTTTGTTTGTTGTGGGTTGTGTCAAGAAAAGGAAGGGTTTTGATGGGGTTAGTCTTGTCATTAGCCCCTAGTCTACTCCATCTAGCTGTTCCTCACCCCCGCCATGCCGCCAGGTGAATTTCCCTTCATTTGTAGACTCCATCATTGACGTGACCCCTCACCCAGCCCGAAAGCCCAGGTCTTTAGTTCTAACTAGTGATCTAGTTGAGAGGAGCCTGGTTTTAATGCTACTTTGCTATCTTCTAGCTGCGTGTCTTTGGGTGCGGTATTCAACCTCCCTGGATCCCATTCTCCTCATCTTTAATGTGTGAATAATGATGCCACATTCACAGGGTTGGAATCAATGTGAAATACAGAATATTTTGAATGACCTATTGGGAAATTTTTCAGCTTCCTTAATGCAACCAAACCCAAAGGCTCTATGTTTGACAAAAATTGTGACTCTGAAGATGTACCTTCTCCTTGAGGATTTAATGCTAATTTCTACTCCCACCACCCCTGCTCACTGTTAATTAGTGCTTAAGCCTAAGCTCATAGGCTGAGTTATTTTTAACAAATCAAAAACAAAACAAAACGAAAAAGAAAAAAGAGAAGGGGGGAAAATAAGCATAAAGACTAAGAAGCAATTAGCTATATGGTCTAGCGCATTCATCTTTACATATATGCTCACACTTGCTCTGTGTCCACTAGTTGCCAGACACTGTGTAGCCTGTGGCTGTTGAACCACATGGATGTGCATATCTCTGATCTCATGGAACTTACAGTCCGAGTATCTCCTTACCTGACGTCCAACGTGTCCTTTGTGGGAGGGAGCATCTTCCTCCTGCCTTCTCGGAACCCAATAAAAGCGAAGACCTAAGAGAGTGAGAATCAGGGAAAGGTAAGTTTACTTTCTAGGTAGTTTAAAACTTGTTCCAGTTTCCTGTCTAAAATCCACCTCTTTTACCGGTACTTGACCTTAAGGCAGTCAACTCACTTCAGGTAGAGACCTCACCCTCAACCAAAGGGTTATGGGTACTTCCCCTATTTGATGCTTGTCATGTTGGAACATAGCCAAAAATAGAACCACAGGTTACTTGTATTAAATCTTGTCCTGAGTTTACCACATAACTTGTATACTGGACTTCAGTTCCATTGCTCCTAAGAAAATGGAATCCAAATAACTTTTTTTGGAGTCCTGCTCTTCTAGCCTCTAATGTTATAAATCATTATTTCTCTACTTGAACTCTCTCTGTTAGCCGAACTGGTCCACTTAATGTCCCTAGGTCAAACTGTGATTCTATTCCCCTCTTGAAAAATTATTTCACTATTTGTTCATTTATTTAAGTCTTTCCACTTTCTTTAAGATTAGCTTAATTTGTACTCCTCCCAGGAAGACTTCCTGAACTCAGTCCATTAAGACTTCCTCCTGCTCAGTATTTATCATCACATCATCTGGTCAGTATTTATTTATGCTTTTGCAGGTTGCTGCTTATCTGTTAACGGCTGAGTCTCACTTCTCCGATTGGACTGTGTTCTCTCTGAAGGCAGATGCAGAGTTATGGGATCAGAAGTGTGATATATACACACATATGTATATCTATGTGTGTATATATACACATTATCTTATATATACTGAAAACTTGAGGTTCTTGATGAAACCTCATGTTTTGCTAAATGTATACATGATGGAATTTTGTTTTTAAAGTTTTAAAATTGTTTTCTAGACAACTCAAAACATGGCAATAGTAGGGCCAGTGGACTTTTTTTCTACTATAAAAAGGCAGTAAACAGAAGAAGAGGAGAGATAGAATAGAGCAGAAAATTATATATTTGGAGAAATAATGGTCAAAAATGAGAGGAAGTTGACAGAAAAGAGAAAATACTGATAAAGTAGAAACAGGACTAAGCCAGCATGTTATTTATTTATTTTTTTTTGAAAGCCAAATTTTTGGTATCAGGGTTGGGGAGAGGGGAGGGAGGACGGTTTCTCGGCACATGAGTGTGGCTGTGTCTCTGTCGATATTCACATATCTCTCCTTTGCTGTTTCTTATTCTCCAGTTGACAGCATGGCCCAGGGATGAAGCTCATTTGCTAGCCAGCAGTAGGTGTTGTATGTTCTCATCCAGTATCATGAGTGAGGGAGGAAAAAATATCAGACTTCAGAGACTGAAGCTTCTCCATCTAACCCTTAGAAGGATGAGGTTAGTATCCAGGTGTCTCACAGCATCCCTGGAAACCCTCAGTTCACGGTGGGGCTCTTACCCAGGTCCTAGGAACTTAGGGAGTGTCCCTCAAATTAACCTCTTGTGAAGAAAAGCAGGAAATATGAGCTCCGGCCATACTTGTCCTTTCCCCAGATCTAAAACCCCTGTGTAGCTTTACTAGTCCTCAAGAAATATAGGGCGTCTCAAATCTTTTAACTACATTTCCTCGTAGTCTTGATCCCTCTTGACCTTTCCTCCTCCAAATACATTATTCTCATAGCAACCCTTTTCCTTCCCACCTGGTACTATAGTACATGGTGGCTAATATCAAGTGAGGAGGCTGAGAGGTCCCTGAGGGGCAGGATAGGGGTCCAGGGGCTGGGATGACCCCAGCAGGATGTAGCAGAGCCGGAGACAGAAACCAGGGGATGAGCGGGGTCACAGGAGGAAGGAAGCAAAAATCAACCTCCTCACAAAGATGCTGGGCAGTAACAGCGGGAGGAAAACCCGACGTGGCTAAAGCCTTCTTGCCAGCGTTGGGTATTAGGTCCAAAGCTCTACTTCTTTGAACATGTATATTATGAATTCCATCCTGCATTCCTGTAATGACAGATTTGTCAGCGTCTGTGGATGTTGGCAGGCGGGTCTGAGAAGGAGACTTTTCATCAAGAGGGCACACCCCTGGGAGGCGTCCGCTCACTTCCCCACACATAACACACTTTCCCCATCAGCACACTTTCTTCCCTTCCCTGCCTCACCTACCGCTCCCTCTCCTGCCCAGTGGCTCGCCTCCACCACCCTCAATGAATGCTTCTTTCGGCAACGGGGTTTTCTACCTGGCTGACGTGATGAAAGCTTTATGAGTTGACACTATGTGAAAAAAGAACAAAGTGAAGTCAGGAGTGTGGGTGTGCATGTGTGTGTGAGTGACTGTTTGTAGGGGCCGAAGTCGCAGCAGCTAAAAAGAGCTGCTGAAAACTTTATTACAAACGAAGAGATGTTAGAAGCAATAAATCACTCATGTGTCTGCCACGAGGCAGCAGAGAACAGGGCTGGCTTTCAGGAAGAACTGGGCACACGTGTGCCTCCTCTGCTAACAGTCAGGGGTCCCGTTTCCCCTGGAAGCAGTCCTGGGCATTGTTGCAGACCTTTTCCTTTTTCTATTTCTCTCTCTTTTCTTAACTCCCAGAACAAATAAAATCACTCGAAAAGAAAGCATGGAATAAAAGAAAAAAACCATTAGCCACCCGGGAGGTGGGGCTCTTAGTGTTCCCCCGCCTGCTGTGAGAAAGTTAAGAAATTAGGCGTTTGAAGCAAGATTTCTAAATCAGATGTATATTTTTTTTCAATTTGTGTGTGTGTGTGTGTGTGTGTGTGTGCTTCTTGTTCTGAGGTCTTCGTTTTTTTCTCCATGGGGAAGATAAAAATGCTTTGCCCTTACATCATTGCAGGCCCCTTCCAAAGAACACCAGGCTTCCTCATGACCTTCACCCAGAACTTGAAACTGCTCGTGGCAGTGGGACTGCCACTCGCTTCTTTCCCTATCCACTCTTTGACACTTTGACACACTTCCTTCTGTTTGCTGAAGTCTTCTGGAGAGTTCACCCCCAAGAAACATTTATTCCACTCACCACAAGGGACCGCGGGTTATGTTCAATCATCTTCCGTTTCTCAGTCTCCATGAAACTCTGAGCCTCCCTGCGCATTTCTAGACGCCCCCAGGCGCATCCCACAGGGCTCTGGACACTAAAGAACCCAGCTATTGACTGGAACAAAAAGGCCATTAGACTGAGATGGCCTTCCTGTCTTTGTAGCCCAGGGAGCTCATCAAAACTTAGCCTGAAATGCCTCAAGGTTAAGAAACCAAAGCCTAAGAACAACCAATCCCAGACAGCCAGCCCGCCTCTCCCAAATAAGGCACACACTCGGGACAGCCCATCCGCAACTCCCTTGCTTGCTTCTGCGTCTTTCTTACCAAATCTTTCCCCGGCTCCTCTCCCTGGAGCAGCCTATCCACTTCTGCTTTGGTGCCACCTGGTTCAAATTGATTTTTGCTCACATAAACTCTTAAATTAAAAAATAACATATATGTGCCTCAGTTTAGCTGTTAACACGTCTCAGGCTCTCACCCTCCTCAGTCTCTTCAACTCCTTTCCCAGTGCTGTTTGTCATCAGCAAACCCGTGTCCAGACTCTTCTCGGATGGCCTCATTTTCCTGTTCTCCGGGAAGCCTGGCTGCCCCCCGCCCCCCGGACACTGCCCCCTGCTGTGCTCTCTCAGGGGAGGCGTGTTTTTCCTTCCCCAGAGCCTTGGGGTGGAGTACTGCCGCCATCTTTGCAGCTCCCAGGACTTGCCTGCTGTTTGAAGCCCAAGCCATCCTGCATTCAGTTTCAAACTGGGCTCTTGGTCCTGTTTTCATTCACGGAAGGTTTAGGGCTGTTTCCTCCCTGCCCCTCCCCGAAGACGGTGGGTCTCCCCCACTCCCTACACTGCTCTTATTTTCATTCTTGGTGACTTCAACATTACGCTCCGTTCCTTAACCTCCTCCTCCTCAGCCAGACTGCATCTTCTGCTTCATTTTAGCCACGAATCCCCTGGTCATAGCTTATTCTTTGTCATTCTTAATAATGGCACTTATCCCCTCCCCCTAACCTGCCCCAAATCTTGATTTGCAGCGTCCCACCCTTTGATCACCACTTCCTAACATCTCTGCTCGTCTCTTCTAAGCAACTGAATTCCAGCAAATCTTTGGCTTAACAAGCATCACCAATTTATCGACTCTGGGACCTTTCTCGCTGTCCGTCATAGACCACCACAAATAACTCCATCTTATCCGTTACCTGGCAGCTTGGATCCCGAGGTCTATCATTCAGTAACTTTCCTGCCTGCACCCTCAACGCCCTTGTCCTTTCTCCCTTCAGAATATTAACCTGGCAAAACCCCCAACCCCAAGTCAATCCCACTCCCTGCCTGCTCTAAGCACTTCTGATTTTATAGGTGCTGTTTTGTGTTTGTTTTGACATGAAATGGGCCTCATATTTTTTTGGCTAAGGATCTGTAAAGGGAGGGGAAATACAAAGCTATTATAAGTTTAGGAAGAAGTGAGTGGCCTTCTCAGCTGGCTTGCCCCCAACATCTTTAAGGACATGGACACCTTTGGATTAAAGGGCCAATCAGCAAAGGACCATCACTGTACTGAGAGGAGAGCACACTTGGACAAAATGCTGGCTGACTCAACAACTGGCGGGGACAACTCTTCCTTTCAATCATCCAAAAGAAAAAATACATGCTCACTGAAGAAAATTTAGAAAATAAAGAAAACATATGGAAAAGATGCCCAAAAATCCCCATAACTCCATTACCCAGAGAGACTCACTGTGTCTCTACAACATGTATTTACACAGGATGATGACACTTATAAATGTGCTATTCATACGTCCGCTGCACTTGGACTAATTCTGTGGCCGCCTCCTAAAACACTAGTTCATTTCACCATCTTTTGATGCCCTCTGGAGACAGTCAAAGAAGGTAACTCACTCCTCGGTGGCCCAGGGTGGGTGATTCCTCACTGGATGATTTAAAGGCCTGCCGTGGGGTTTGGTTCAGAACCCTGAAATCTGAAAATGTCATTTGCAGCTATCATGACCAGAACCTTGTTGAACCAGCAAACTCCATGGGAAAGAACCTCAAGGAGAAAGTCCTTCTGGGTCAAGAATAAAGCTGAAGTTTTAGGAGAATGTGGTTCCTTTTCCTTTTAAAAGAAAATTATTATTATTATTATTATTATTATTATTATTATTATTATTATTATTATTATTATTACCGCCCCAACTCACCCTGTAATTGTTATTACAAATGCAACTTCTACACTGCTTTAAAGTCAGGGCAAGTGTGAGTTAAAGAGGGCTGCTTACAAGGTCTCGTTAAGTGCCAGGTGCAAAGCCGGATCTTAAATAATTCTTTTGTCTACAGAGCTGGTGCTTCTGCTGTACCTTATTTCATTGGATTAGCATATGACAACCTCCAAATCGCATTTGCCCATTTTATCTCACTTAATTCTTATAGAGGTTCTTTAAATTATGCATGACTATCCTGGGTTCCGTCTGATAGGATTGTCCGAAAGACTTGCTGCAATAGGTGGACGGGGAAGTCAGTGACCTTGACCGTGCCAAGGGAAGCTCCCCGCCAGTGCTGTAAAAACAAGCGCTATGCAAAGGACAGGTGGATTATCTCCTGAAATTAGCTAGGTGAAGAACCTGAACTGCTCCCTTCAGGGTTTATCTATGGCTCTCTGCCAGCTCTCTCAATTCTCTGACAGAGCCAGGTTCGGAAGAATCCTCTGGAACAGCCTCTTAACCACAATCTCCACCATCGCTTCACTCCTGACTTCCCCTACCCTGTCACCATCAGCAGAGCCAAACTGCCAAGCGAAGCTTTTTCCAGCCCACAAACATGGCCCGCTCCCTCCTCCTCTCCCCGGCCAGGCTGCTGTGCTCTGCATGAGCTGCGCCCGCCTTCCGCCCTGCTCTGGTCTCTGGGGCGCTGCTCTCTGGGATGCATTTTGCAACATAGGCTGTTCTCCTGCTCTGTCAAGCAAAGCAAAGAATTAAAGACCAGCCTGAAATTAGAGCTACCACAGCACAGGGATTCAGAGATTCATAAAATCATAATTTTTTTTTTTTTTTTAGTTGTAAGGGACCACGGAGATCTTTTCAACCTGCTGAGATAACAGGATGGGGAAGGGTGGGGGCAGGGCAGAAGAGGGAGACTGTGGAGGGGAGCTTAGAACCGGAAACAGCCAGGGCTGGAGGTGATGCGAAGTCGGAGACAGGTGGGAAGAATCGGGGTAAATGTGTTAAAATCTTAGCGTTTTCTAGCTGAAGTCTGAGTTGTAGATTGTTTATGAACGTTCTGTGACTGAAAGGGCTTTTAGAACTGGAACCAAGGTCACAACTTCCCTTGGCCTATCACACGTGGCCACATGCTGTCATCCTTCAGATCTGGGCAGAGAAGGGACATTTCCCTCCACCCGAGGCTGCGTGTCCAAGGTGCTCCAGAAAGTCACAGCCCTTGGGCTCCCTTGCTCCACAGGGAGGCCGTATGCAGTGACGGAAAGAAAACTGGACGGAAAAAAATGACATATCCCTCTTCTGGATCAAAAACCGCTTTGCGATCGCACCTCCTGGAGGTGGGCTGTTCAGGGCAGGAAAGAGCCGGCGCGCGGGGAGGGACCAGCAGACCTGGGTCAGCAGCCGGAGGGGGCGCGTCCCGACCCCAGGCTCGCTGACAGGTCCCTGCGTCTGCAGCCTGATTTCGGGAGCCCGTCTGGGCTCTTCTCGCGGGTAATGAGCCCCGGCCTCACACTCGCGAACACAACACTAACAAACGAGGCAGACGGCAGCTGGGCTGGGGCTGTGGAGTCCTTTCAAGAGCGGGTTGACAGGGGGAACAATGCGCTTGTTTGCGGCTGGAGAGGCTCCCGGGGAGGATCTGTCATCACCGAGGAGGGTGTCAGAGGGGCTGCAGGCTTCCCACAACTGGCAGGAGAGAGGCAGGTTCAAACCTGCTGACATTTCTCGGGCGAAATCCTCAGCCACCTTTTCCTCCTCTGAGATTCAACAGGAACAAACTTTGTGCGCATTAAAGAGGCTTTTAATTATAACAATTGCGCACTGCCAATTAATAGAGGGTATTTTTCCCTGAAGGGTAGTTACCCTACACGACGTATACATCCATGGCTACGTGAGGGAGGAAGGGGGACCTGCCCTCTCTGTATAGAAGTCCAGATTCATGCCTGAATAGAGCAAGTGTCCCGGCCTTCATTTCTCTGGTGGTGTTTTCTCTGCTAGAGGTGGCCTCGTGCCTCTTGGAAGATTCATGTCGGCTATTTGGGTAGCAATCAGCAAAGCGACATCCTCACTGCTGAGCTTCTGGAGAAGCTGGCCTTCTATGAGCTGGATGACCAGGTGGGAGGGCCCGGCAGGGGTCTCAATTATTAGGAGATTTACCCTGAAGCACCGGGCATAACCCACTGACTTGAACAGCCCTCTGCATTTCTCAGAGGCCAGGATCTCGATGGCACAGGGCGTGGGGACCCGTTCACGAGAAGCTGGAACCTCCGCTAGCTCACCCAGAGGCAGGCACAGGGAGCCCTGCTTACAGCGGAGGCTGTGGCTCGCAGGGCCTCTGTTTCCCTGTGATGCTCTGAGATGATGATGATGGGATTCGAGAGTCACGTACTATGTTCCGGTTTCTGCTTTCAGGCCCCATTTCTGCCAGCTTCCTATACGGCCTACTTTTTTGCAAGACCATTAATTTGAGTGTCTCACAATTCCCATCCAGTTGGATGTCTGGGCACCTGCTTATAACTCGGGGATGCATTTTTAAAAGAATGAAATTTAGAGAGAAGAAAAAAAAAAAGAAGACCCTTTGAAGTCATTTAAATGAGCCCCACGCTTTCCCTCCTGTCTACCTTTATGAGGTCAGCAGCAAAATATCTTTTTCCCCAAATGCAATGGAAAGAAACCTTAATATTCACTGATAAGAGAAACTGCCCCCTAGAAAGGAGAAAAAAATACTGTGAAGATCTATGAGAAAGAGCTTTTCAAAAGAAAAGGGGAAGGAACGTCGTTTCTAGGATCCAGCTCCTTGCCTTTGGCTCAGGACTCTCTCTCGAGGGGCAGGTGACCTGCCTCCCACAGTTCAATCCAGAGATGATTCATCCGGCAGGAGCCCTGAAAACTGAAGTTGTTGTGATTCCAGTGAGTCCAGGAGCGAGACTGTCAATTTTATCTCTTCTGGTGAAAGACAGGATTCAAAATCCCTCTCATTTTGCTCCCTCCACCTCACCAGAGACAGGGGCATTTTATGTTTTGAAAGCCATGATGATGAAACTTCCTGCCTCAAGCCCTTGAGACACTGGCTACTCTTTATTTTTCTGGAAGAGCATTCAATTAGGAATGCTAATTGGCTGGCTCTGCCATCAACTCACTATCAGGAAGGTATTAAATAACTTGGTTTTGAAGGATTTTTCTCACTGCAAAAAGTCCATGAATTCCCGTCTCTGGCTAATGCGCTCCAACCCCCTTTTTTACTCAGTTCCATTTCCTCCTCTTCCATGAAGCTGCTCGGGGGTGCGCCCCCTCCAGGCCCCTTTATTTTGCTTGTCCCTCTGCTTTGACATGTTCTGCACTGTTTGTGAATGTGTGGGTGCATCTACTACTGGATAGTACGCCCACTGGTCACTGGCACCTAACAGCTCTTGTGAACATGTCTTTGAGTGAAGGGTTTCATGGCTGAGCCTCAGAAGATGTGGCGTGTGGGGCTCCCAGACTAGCGTGTCCGCAGCCATTCAAGGCCAGTCTTCCTCCATCCCATCCTGCAAACAACAGCCTCGCTGTTCTGCATCTCAAGATCACTGCATCCACTCTCACTCATAAAAGCAGATTGGAAAAGGACCTTGTAAGCAATCGAAGTCTCCAGGATAACGAGGGTCTCGGACACAACTGCTTGGGCAGAAAACCACAACTGTTCTGGAGGATGGAGGGACATCATGAGGAACCTCGGCAGAATGTCTAGATAGAGGAGTGAGACAGGAATGCAAGGCGGCTCGGAGGCTGATCCAAAAATCATGAGGATTCACGTCCTTCCTGGGCGCTCGCTTATCTTTTACGGATGAAGGTCAAATGTGAGGGCAGCGACCCCAGGGGATGCCTGGTCAATGGCCCGTGATGATTTTGAAAAGAACAGGATGCTGACATTGCCTTTGGGAACTGCTGCCTCCCCAGGTGTCTGGATGGCCACGTGGGGCCTGACGGACCTCAGCTCTGGTCACCTTTTACAAAAACGAGACCTCGCTGCTCTTGGGGTGGAGTGGTGTCCCTGGCCAGGGTGGATAAATTGATTTCCATGCCATGACTCTAACACAAGGCTTCTATCGAAAACCCTGAGAGGATTTTGCCCAGTTGTGACTTCTTTTTACAAAAGAAAGCAGTGTGGTGGAGAAATCCTATAGATCAGGGGTTGGCAAACTTTTTCTGTAAAGGTCTAGATAGTAAATAATTTAGGGGTCTGGGCCCCCCAGTCTCTGTTACAGCTACTCACCTCTGCCATTGCAGCCCCAAAGCAACCACACATTGTATGGAAGCAAATGAGTGTTACTATATTCCCATAAAACCTTATTCATGAGTTGAAAGTCATCGTTTTTCCATATGTCAAAACATGGTCTTCTTTTGATTTTTTTAAAAACCATTTAAAAATATAAAAACCGTTCTTTGCTCTTTGGCCGAACAAAAATTGGGCAGCAGACCAGACTTAGCACCTGGAGCATCGTTTGCTGACTGACTCCTACCGTGAGAATCTGTTCCTCCGAGCACTGGGTACTTAACACTAGCCCTTGCCCTGACAGCCAAATTAGGGTGTCTCTTCAAATCTGTGAAACTAAATAAATGAGGGCAGGCCCCTCTTACCATCCAGGATGCAGTGCGTGTACACCAGTGTTATTTTCGCGTTTCAGATTCCTGCACGGAAAACACTGTCATGCCATTAATAATCTTCCGAGGAACACCTTGAAACTTGACTCGCCGAGGGCACGTTGCAAATGGGCTCTAATGGCTTTTATTTCTCATTCTTGTCACCTCAGATCTAATCAGCTGTTTTGTCATTTTTAATTCCTATTTGGCAGGATTCTCTAACTTCCCCAGCCTTTTAGATAAAGGCTCAGAGGAGATCTGGGCCCTGGGGCCTTTAGGACTGGGGAGGAGGTCAGGGAGGTGGGGGAGCTGGGGAGATGAGGCCCTCCAAGCGTGGCTGATTCAGGAGGCTCGGGAAGAACCCTAAATCCCTGAATGAGCCCCAATCCCACCCTCCACCTCCCTTCTGGTGTTCACTCATGTCCCGAAATCGCTTTCTCTAGGGAAAAGATCTCTCAGGCTTCAATTAGGAATGAGAGTCAAATCTCCTATCATTCTGTGTTGGCTGGGAGGAAGATGGTCTGAATTAGAGGCCTCTTTAATGTGTGACTTTTTCTTATACAGAGCCATCGGGCTCTGGTTCAACCCCTCCAGACGGGAACACCCATGCCCATCTGGCTCAAGCAACCAAAGAGCTACCTTTGACAGTGACCCTACGTCCCTTGGAAGGCGGTAAGGGACTGTGAATGATGAAAAAGAATTCATTCCATAACAATAAAATTACAATGAAATACATGATCATTAAAATTAATAAGTGCAACTCATGAGCTAAGTATTTTTTAGCGTCTGCACGATGCTAAATGTCTCACCTATAACAGCTCATTTAATCTTGACCAAAACGCAAGAATATCCTTGAGTTCATTTCGTAGGTCAAAAACAGAAGGTGAGAAGGCAAGTAGTTTCTCACGGTCCACGGCTGGTAAGCAGCAGAGCTGTTTACAAATGCAGATACATCTTGCTTCAGAGTCTATAATCTTAACTCCCCAGTGGGTGCGTGGGTGCCTGTGCACCTTTGCCAAATCATTTTCCCTCTCTGAGCCGAGTCCCCTTGGCTCTGAAATGAAGGTTAAGATGAGACTGGGATTTCAAAACTGTAGAATAGACTACACTGTATAGCACAGGGAAATATACACAAAATGTTATGATAACTCACAGAGAAAAAAATGTGACAATGAGTGTGTATATGTCCATGAATAACTGAAAAATTGTGCTGAACACTGGAATTTGACACAACATTGTAAAATGATTATAAATCAATAAAAAATGTTAAAAAAAAAAGATGATGAAATCTCTAATCCTACTTCTAAATCAAAATTCTGACTCAATTATTTTCACCCCTTCCCTTGCAGGAGGGGAAAAAGTGAACACATAAGTTCATACAGTAACTTAGTGAAAAAACAAAAACTAAATTTCCAGGGTGCATCTTTGAGCCGGTACTTAACACCTTCTTAATATAAACCTGTGATACAGGCAAGCGACAGAAATCGGTACTCATACTCTGCCAGACTTGGTAAGGAGACGGAAGGAAAACCTATTCTCTTCTATGCTTGCAAGAAACTTATAAACTATCTTGAAGGTAGATATAAATCACAGCAAAGAGCTTTTCAATCCAAAATTCAAGACTCTGAATTATTTAAAAAAGCATTATGCTTATTACACTATATTTATTAAGACCAAACAATACTTGGTAGCAAGATTTTTCAGCAAGGATTGAAGCTCTAGGCACTTTGTAGGCTGGCAGAAACTTGTTTGATTCATTTAAACAAGGAGTATTTCTGTTTAATTCTGAAATCTAAAGTAGCCAATTAACTAAAGTTGCCATTCCTGGAATGTTCCAACATTGGGTGTCAAGACAGATGGAAGGATCAGGGCTGGGATGATAAACTCCAGGGCCCTCCCCTGAACACTTCCTGAACAAAAGATGGGAGAAATTTCCTTCCAGGCAATGAAACTCAGAAGCCTAGGATCTAGCCCAGCAGGGACATGGGGGATTGGCTAACATCAAACCCAGTGATGCTAGCCAATCAGCTCTCAGGCAGAAACCACTAGCAGCCTCCCACAGGACACAAGCTGTGGCATTAAAAAAAAAATAAGTCAAAAGCAAGTATCTGGCAGAAGACAGATTTCCGTCCCTGTCTTAGGGTCCCTAGAAGAGTGACCTGCTCCCAACTTTATTTATATGCTTCGTTTTGGTCTTTCAAATATTGATTTTTAAAATATTCTTCAAGAGAAAGCCACTAGGGGACCTTTAAGTGGGGGTTCACAAAGGATGCACGCCCAGATGTGTTTATTGCAGGATGGAAATGGAGACTTTTTCCCTTTCCTCTTTTCCCTCCACCTAAGTATCTCTTTATTCATTACTTTAATTACCTAATCGTAAATTTCTTTAGGGGGTTACTTAGAAAGAAAATTAGCATCAAAGCTTGGCAGTAAATCCAGGGGCTTTTGGAGACAGTCCAAGCTGTTTCACCTGTGATTAATTAGATGATTTTTTTTTTTTCCCTTTAAGTGCCAGAAGGCTGTTGAGGTCTTTAAGCAGTTACATGACTGCTGGCAGTATTGCAATTATGATTGATGCATGCGTCTGGAGTCTGAGGCTGCAGCCTGGCTTTTGTGGGTGGGGTGTGTGTGTGTGTGTGTGTGTGAGAGAGGGAGAGACAGAGACAGAGAGACAGAGACAGAGACGGATAGAGATGGACTTGCGAAACACTAGCTTGGAAAAACTCCAAGGGTTTCAGAAACACACCGAGGCGCTCTTTTAATATTCTTGCAAGTACAAGACTAGAAGCTCCAGGCCAGGATCTCCTATCAAAATATCTCAGCAACTGCAGAAATGTTGGTTTAGTTGGCCTGTTCCTCACCATCAGGCACTGGAGTCCTTGGTGAAGGCTTTGCATAACCCCTCTTTCTGGCGTGTGCTAAGGAATGCATATTTTCAACAATCCTTTTACTCCACATAAAGCGGAGTAGTCACACCTGTTTTAACATTTCACCCTGGTGAAAGTCAAGAGGGGGAGAATACAGTCCCTTTGGGTAATTCATCGCATATAAAATCGTCTCCAAACACTGGCATAAAGTCAAAGGAACCTCTTGGTATATTTAGAAAAAAGTTAATCCTTCCAGTCACAATGAACATGCTATCAAGCATGCGACAGAGAAATTCGGTGTCTGTTTAATTAAAAGTGCCAACTTATCATTTCCACGTGAACGAAGGAGGGAAGGGATCTTTCAAACCACTAGACTCAGTCAAGGTAGCAGAAAGTTCAAAGTTTTGGCCGATATTTGCTGAAGTATCTAATCTCACAAACTCCTCAGCCCCTAGATAGGTGATCATCTAAAATATGGCTTCATTGGCCACAATGTCCTGTGTTTACACAGCAAATTAAATGTCTGGTGCTCACCTTGTAATCAAGCAGGACCCAATGGGGCCTTCCCAGAACAGATCCCCTGCTGCCCGAGTCCTCTGCCAGCATCTTATCTGTAGAAAACCTTCAGTCTCCTGGACTTCCCCGAGTTCCAAAGAGGACATTTAATCAGAGAAGTGAGAAACTGCAGAAAGAAAGGAAAACAGTCATGCAAGACAAAATAATAAGAGTTTAGCCATTAAATAAATTCAAGGACCTTGAGTTCCTCCTCAAAGGTTATAGATAATATTCTGAGCCATATTCTTTGAGCTGTTTTGCAGTTTCTGAAACTTCTGTCGGGTAGGAGAAGTTAACGGGATGCTGCCCGCAAGCACAGAGATCCCAGACTGGTTGGAACCAGAAGGCTGAAGATGTTGACTCGCGATGACGTCACCAATGGCCAATCAGAACAAGGTCCGTGAGCTGATCACACAACCCCCTTCTGCCACCCTGTCTTTAAACATCTTGCCCTGCAAGCTTTCGTGCAACTCAGGTCTTTTAAACACTAGCTACCTGGACCCCTTGCTCGGGGCCCTGCAATAAATGCCTCACTTTCCTTCACCATCACCCTGTGTCAGGAGATTGGCTTTACTGCATGCGGGCAAGTGGACCCAAGTTTGGTTCTGTCACAGCCCTGCCCTCTGAGGACAAACAGAAATGTGAGCCACAGGGGTTGGTGGCAGAGATTTCTGCCCAGAGCAGAGGTTGGCCGAGTCACTCTGTAAAGAGCCACAGGGTAAGTATTTCAGGTCTCCATCGCAACCGGTCAAGCCTGCGGCTGTAGCGTGAAGGCCAGCTAATCAAGAAGCCACCGAATGGACACACTGAGATCCAATAAATCGTGTCTGCTGCCCTCTGGCCTGGAGCACTGCTTCTCAGGCCTTAATGGGCACATGGAACACCTGGAGATCTTGTTAAAAATGCAGATTCTGACGCGGCTGGTCGGGAGTGGGCTTGAGATCTGCACTCCTGACCCTCCACCAGCCGGTGACAACAACTCTGGTCCATGGGCCTCACATTGAACAGCAATCCTACAGTGTCTCCTTGGAAAATGTCCTTCCTTTCTGCGTCCACAGCATTTCCAATCAGACTGAGGCTCAGAGAACAGAGACGGGCATTTAGTTCATTAGCAAGATCGCTGTCGGACTAGTGTTAGGTTTATACCCTTCAAGTCTACACTGTTCAAAGATTCCTCCAGCACTCCATCCCACGGGAGAGCCCAGATTTCCCTTTCTTGAACATTACCTTCTGCTTTTCACCTTTAAGATTGGTTGTTTAAGGTCTTGTGCTCCTATATGGCCAGCTGTACACGCAGCACATCACGGTCATTTGTACCAGCTCCACTGCCTGACTGCCAGCACCTTCCCGCCTCGGCGTGGAGGGCTCTAATGGCCAAGCAAAGGGCCCTCTGGCCCCTACCTAATTGGCTGCAATGCAAGAGCTAATGTAGGTTGAGAGACCAATTAACTGGGCTTGTTTCTACTGCCGCTGCATCTGAACATCAATTATGCTAAACAACACGCTGTATTAAGACATTTCCCTGCCACTGTCATTTGCTATGGGACACCTCAGAGCAGGGCAGAGAGGAACTGCCTCTCACTGCCTGCCTGAGGGCTTTGTCTCTGTCTGTCAGTACTGAGGGCTGACAAGAGGGAGCACAGGTTTAGAACTAGGAAGTCCACAGGCAGGGATGCGTCTGACACTAATTGGTTCTCTTCTCTGGGCCTCAGTCTCTAGACCATGGTCACGATGGTCTGAGAAGCCAGAAAATGAATTGGGTGAAGGGCGCTGCTAACCCTTCCTCATGACCTGCTGATTCCACCAAGAAACAGAAAACCCTTAGCTCTGGATCCTTTCTCTAAAACTTAAAAAAAAAAAAAACAAATCAGTAACTGGAACTGTTGGAAGGAGGAAGATCGTTGTAGTTTCTTCTACGGGTTGCGCTGGTTTTGAAGCCCATTCCCCCATCATCTCAAGCTTTTCTCTCAGAATGCATTTCCTGGTTTTTACATCAGCGCTCTGGTCTTTACGTGGTCCAGTTCATTTTCGTTCTTCCTGGTCGTGCAGCTCCTGAGCAATGCAACTGAATTAAGATGCAATGCAGTCTACCATTCAGCTGGGAAGACTGGACTGGCTCAGACACCTACTCAGTTACTCAGTCATTCATCAATTCAACAAATACTTGTTAATCACTCATTATATGTCAGGCACTCTGCTGGGCAAAAAGCCTTTCTTTTTTTTTTTTTTTTAACTCTAAGTTTACTTCTAGATAGAAAGGCAGGTAGTCAATGAGTAATAGTAATACTGGGCAAGATGTGCTATTATGTCTGCCATAGTACAGATGCTAAAAGGGGCACAAAATATACCAAACCCCCCCCCCACAGAACTATAAAATTATGTCTGTGCATTAGAGCATTGAAATGTAATGTAGGCTTACAATGGAGTGTTACACCCTCTCCCATTCCTCATGGTGTTTATTTCAAAAAAAAAATCTTCCAGTCTCCTTAAACTTTTAGAACTTAAAGAGAAAACTGAGACTCTCAGGCATAAGATCCCTCAATTTCCAGCATGCAAGAGTTATCTATATTTGCATGAATTCTCTCCTCCATTTTTCTGGTCTTGCAGAAAGAGATGTCATTTCTCTTGTTAAGGCCATTGCCTCTTTAAGACCTGTGCTCTTGACTGACTCTCCAGCGTCATGCAGACCATAGGATGGATCTACAATTCCCTTTCTCCTTCCCAGGTTGGCAGCTTCGTCTCAATTGGTCCCTTCTGCATAGCATACAATTATGACCAAGTTTGTGGTCCATCTGAAAAATCAAGTCCTCCTTGACCCGGTGTGTCTTTGATTTTCCTTACCTCCTAAGCCTGGAGGTTTTGCCTCTTCACTTGTTTTCTGCTATTTCCACCTTCTGCTCACTTGTTCTTCAAACACTTGCAGTCTTTGTTTGCTTTCACGTTTCCTGACTTTGGCCCATATTTGACGTTAATGGCCGTCCCGTTCTCTCACTCTTTTCCCTCTTTGCTTCTCTCCTGCTTCACTGACCAATCCGTCCCCTGTCCTCTGTTGACTCGTATTTCTCTACACACCCCTCGAATATTGTGCATCCCATGTATGTTTCTTTCTCTGACACTCCTCACTTCCCACCATCTCGGAGCCCTTCTTATCCCTGCTGTCACCTACCACCATGTGCTGACTTTCAAGATGCATTCAAATCAACTCTGCTCTGAGCGCCAGCCCCATCTACCTTCTACTCAGGCTTCTCAACTTGTTCTAAACGTAAGGCATCAATTTTCCACCAAAATCTGCTTCTCCTTCTGTCTGGGTGAATGGCGGTATCATACGAAACTTGGGTGTTATCACCTGCTGGCTGGCGTCTTTTTCTCATCCTGACACCCCATCACTCAATAAATCCTGTCAACTCTTTTTCTCAAATGTCTGTTAGATCTGTCCTGTCTCCTCTATTCCCACTTCTCTTGCCTTAGTTCAGACCTCATCATCTTTTATTTGGACAAAGGCAATTAGATTACTATCTGATTTTTTTGACTCTGATATGATCTCTGATTTTATACCCTCTCCGTCTACCTGACACATTGTGGCCACGGTTACCTTTCTAAAAATACAAATCTGATTGAAAACAAAAGCACCTACAAAAACTTCTATGGGGAGCCATTGCCTGCAACGCTTGTCAGGCTACAGGGGAGAGGTTCAGCTGAGCCACTGAGCAGCCACTACGAGAGGGGTACAGTCATTAAGGACTCTGAAGTGCAGTTTCCCTGTTTCTGCCTTCTGCACCTCACCCCGTATTATGCTGGTAGACACTTAACAACCAACTCTCAAAAAGTAAACAAACAGACAAGCCAGCCCCCTGATTTGTCCAGTTTGCTGGTTTCCATGGTGCAAATACAGCCACTATGGCCAAATTCCAGCCACCAGCATCACCGGAGTTTGGAAGCCATTCACAGTTGACTCTCACAGGACCACAGCTTCTGTTCTCTTTCCTCATCCTGGGTATCATTACGGTGGGATCCAGGTGAAAAGACACTTCCCTGGCCGCCTCTGGTCCATGGTAGGGGAGCTTTCTGACAAGCCTCACCTGGAGTCAGCCGAGCCGTGGCTGAGCGCGGGCCTTGCTGGGCATCGCGCTGGATTTCAGGGAGAGGCAATGGTGAGCAGAAACTGGACACAGCAGACGAGATGCCCGGGCTCTGTAAACAGAAGATGAGGTGGAGCTGACGCCGACAGCGAGCCCAGGCAGCTGCCTGCGTGAATGCCCACTTCCCCACACAAAGGACTCTGCGGCCCGCCTGCCTGGGGGCCACCCTCCCAGATGGCCCTGCCTCTGCTCCCCAAGGCAACACACGTATAACTTCTTCAGAACTGTGACCGAACGGATTACTCCTTTCTGCACAAGAATGCATGTCATTGTCAACATCAAAAACTTCCCTGCTCCGCTCTGGCAGCACCTGCCTTATTGATCGGGTGCCTTCTGAACAACTCACTCACACAAAGCAATTAAACCTGTCTGACTTCAAAAGTAAGGTAAGACAAGCCACGTCGTGTGGCGGAGCACACACCTAATATGATTATTTCTCCTCTTCCTGGCGATAATAGAATTATGCAAAAGTGGCCTTGACCCAGTAAGGATTTTCTCTTCAGGATCAAACCTCTGCTTTCCCCTAACTCACAACTCCTCCCCTCAGCCCTGCTGTCCTCTCTGGGCACCAGCCTGGGAGTCTAAGAGCTTCTTACCTGGGAGGTAGTGCAGACTAATGAAAAGTGTGGCCAGATTCGTCCGGCTGGTAAAGGAGGAAGAACAAACATCCAGCTCCATCTATTAATTCATCCTGAAAAGTGTACTGATTATCTCCAGGGTGACTTTAGTCAGCTCCGGTAGCTAGGCTTAATTTGAGGAGTGAGACTTGTCCCCAGTTTCTCACTGGCCTCCGGTTGTCTGGATCCTGGGCCGGGGGGTTGGGGAGGGGAGGGGCTCCAGTAAGCAGAATTGTAATAGTTTTCGTACTTGTACCAGTACCAGCGCTGGGGATGGGAGTAGCTGATTGATTGACAGAGACCACAACAGAAGCCTTGCAGAGAAGGTCCAAAACAGAGCAGTTTTCTTGAAAACACTTTACCAACGTGCACCGTCTCAGACAGAAGACGCTTTCATGTCACGAGCATCTTATTAAGGGAGACAATCTTAGTGACCTTCCTTGGGTTGCAAAAGTGTGATCTGGAGAAGTTACATCACTTCTCCAACTTTCAGCTCGACATAAATCAGAACCCAACCTGGAACCCAGTCTCTCTGTCTTTAAAACCAGCTTCTTTCTTCATCATGAATTTCACACTTGTTGGCTCAGAATTTCCTTCATCCCGAGAGGAAGATGACGTTTGCCTCATGAGGGTTTTATTAGGATACTGGGCTTGTGGGTTATTAAAAGGCAAGAATAAAATGAGAAGGCAGGGAGGAGTGCATTTGGGAAATGTTGGAATGACTTATGGTAGCAGCTTCTACTCACTGGTGAATGTTTAACAGTCTAAATGCAGGGACTACAAAAAGACACCCCTTCTGAAGAATATTTTCAAAAGAACAATTCTTTTCAGATTTCTTGAGATACTAACTCCTTGGCAGCAGGTTAAGAATTTTTTTTTTTTTTGAGTCTCAGATCAGAAGCCCACACGTGAAGATGCCCAAACACGGAGTGTCTTTGGTAGCAATGAAGTCCTGAGATGCCGTTATCTGAACTGCTTTACTTCGTATCTTTGGTGGCACAAAGCTTCAGGACACATGTGCCTACAAAGAATTATAAACTTATCAAGTGAGATTTTATAAAACGAGGAAACATCTTCCTTTGATATGAAACCTCGTGTTTATTATGTTTACTATTAATTTGTTCATCTAATATCTATTAAGCACCTAATATGTGTAAAGCACTATTATGTGTTCAGAACTTGGTATTGAATGGAACCATGAGTCTTTTAAGAAAAAAAATCTAACTTAAAGCAAATTTACTTGAAACTTACAATAAGATCTCTTCGGAGGCCGGGAACGTAGTCCAGTTGTGAAGTGATGAGCTAGGGTGAACTAGGTGGTTATGAGCAGGTGGAACTGAGCTATGTTTTAGAGCTGGAAGGGGCAGAACTTGCTAATGGACTGGACACGGACTTGAGGGAAGAGTTAACTGAGATGAAGTGCAAGGAATGAGGAAAGGGCTGGGTCCGAGGGAATGGTGGAATCAGTATTTCTTTCTCGGCCGTCTTAAACCTCATGCACCATCAGACATCCTGGTGTTGACATCATAGGCCAAACTAAACGACAACTTTTGCTTCTGTCATGAACAGCAGGTGTTCTGGGAGGACCCTTTCACTGCAGAACAAATACACCCTGCAGAGGAAATGTGCTTTGAGGCATTGCTGGCTGCCTCTCTGAAAGAGATTGAGAAGGATCGGCACTGATTATTGTTTCAATGTTTGGCAGAATTCACCAGTGAAGCCATCTTGCTCTGGGCTTTTCTTTTTGGGGAGGTTTTTGATTACTGATTCAGTCTCCCCACCATCTAAATGAAAGATTTGATGCAATCTCAATCAGAATTTCACAGCATGTTTCACAGAACTAGAACAATCCTGAAATTTGTTTGAAACCACAAAGGAATGTAACTTGGCGCAGCCACTATGGAAAACACAATGGAGGTTCCCAACAATAAAAAAAAAAAAAAAAGCAGAGATACCATATGATTTAGCAATCTCAATTCTGGGCATATATTCCAAGAAAATGGAATCTGTCTTACCTTATTAGTGATTTGTGGAGAGATGTTTGCAGCCCCGTGTTTATTTCAACTTTACGTGAAAGTTGCTAAGAGAATAGATCTTAAATGTTCTCACCAAAAAAAAAAAAAAAAAAAAAAACAACAACAACAAAGAATAACTATGTGAGGTGATGGAGGCGTTAACCTTATTATGGTAACCATTTTACAATATATATGCATACATTAAACTTATACAATGTTCATTCAGTCTGAAAATTTTTACTTTCTGAGTGAATTTTTTTATTTTTAAAACCTACTATTTTGTTAGTTGACTGTTAAGTACCCCTCTTTTTTAAACCTTTTTGTTCTCTTTTTGATTAATCGGGGTTATTGTTTCTAGCTTGCTCTTTCTTCATCCATTATGCGTTTCCTGCATTGTTCTCTTACTATTTACCCAAGAGCGGATAAGATGCATCGTCCACTTAATAAAGTTACTATGAATGGGTATTAGCACCGCTGTTTTCTACCAGTTTCCAGCGATGCACAAACCTTACGTATCTTTTAACTCCATGTACCCCTCTCCTGTGTTTTAAATCCCGTAAGAAAATATTACTATTTATTTATTTTTACTTACAGGTCCGTTGGAGACGGGGTTGACCTCCTTGATACAATCGGGAGACACGAAAGGTCCTTTCAGGCTTGGTGAGAACTGTTCGGTTTCTAGCTTGAAGTCCTCCTAAAGGAAGATCAACTGAGAGCGAAGGTTGTTTCCCAGGGCCCAGCATCGCCCCAGCCAGGCCTTGAATGCCGTTTTCCCGTCCCCGGTACTTCGAGACTGGCCAAAGCTCTGCCTCCCTTCCTAGCTTCTTAGCTAGTCCTTTCTTCTTGGCTTCTCAGCCTCTTATGCTGAAAATATTAGTAATAAATAATATCCTCAAGGAGAAAAAGCTGCCCCAAAAGTCACGCTTACAGAGCTCCAGTTTCTCTTTTCTCTAAAACCTAGTCCCTCAATGCCTCGCTGCCACGGTGACCCTCAGCTCCATGTCTCCCCTCCCAGCCCCAGAGAGTGCTGAAGGCCCTTGGCCTTGACATTCAGCTTGATCGCCTGTTTAGTACCACTGACGAACCGGCAAATGCCTTGAGGGAAAAACAGCAGAGAACAGTCGACTCACCTGGATGGCTGGCTTACTTTTCTCTTGGATCTTAGCCTTTCGAGTGCTTACTGACTTGAAGTAATCTATGATTGCTTCAAATAAGTATTCAAAAAAAATTTTAACCAGTTTTAAACTTTTTTTTTCCTGGAGTGAGGGTTGGGCTGCTATAGTTACTCTCTCATAACTATAAACAGAAATTTAAAAGTGTAATACTTTTATATAAAAATCAGAATTCTCAATTGCTCTTAAAAATAAAAAAAAAAACCTAGCACCACTGAGCCCATATTCTTGCAAAGATATCATAGCTGGAGGTAAGTAGTCCCTGTTCCTTTAATTTCAGGTACACTCTCTCCAGTTTTCTTGAATTATCTGGATCCCATGCAGGGATCCCTGAGAGTGAAAAAAAAGAAAGTCCATAATCACGTTTTGAGTGATGCTGATACCTGTGTTGTATAAAAGGAGAGCTGAAGTGAACTTGAGAATGCATGGTCAGGAAAGCAAAAGGATGCTAAGAAGACTGTTGTATCATGGAAGTCAAGGGAAGACAATGTCCCAGGACCGAGGGGGCGATCATCGGTGCCGAATCCCGCCGCGGCTTCCGGTCCGACAAGTACTAAACTTTCTTCTCCGCTGAGTGACTTAAAAGTTACTAGTGACCTTAGAAAGAGTATTTTTAGTAAAATCATGGGGGTTCCAGCCAGAGGATGGGGTGGCTTAAGGATCAGAGCTGTGGGAATAAAGGAGTGATGTAGACAACTAATTAATATCTGACTGTGACATTAGACAAGAGAAAGGATGGTGTCGGGAGAGATGGAGGCTGAGTAACACGTTTCAGAGAAGAGTGGTCCTTCTTTGCTGCCGGCTTCTCGATGCCGCAGCTGGCCTCGCCCCGCTTTCTTGCAAGATGAAACACTGCAAAGGTGTTTTCCTGAACAGGAGAAAGACTGATGAGCATTTCCGTATCTCAGAAGAGGAAGAAACAAGGCTTGCGGGGCTCTCTGGAGGCTAATTTAGGGTGCTGGAGAAAAAAGTAAATGAAGGCAGACAGAAGCCTGACTCCAGCCGCCCACCTTGTGTGAAGTTATCCCCCTTCCCCGCCTGTACAGAGGCAACAATCAGAAGACAGCAGCACTGAGGCTGCCTGGGTTTTCCTTTTCAAAAACCAGAGGACATTTTCCCCCTAGCTTCAGGCATCTGTTAATTGGCACCCCAGTAAAATTACAGAAGCAGCCTGCCTGATAATGATTGTAAATGACAGGGACGATCAGGTTTACCTTGTGACGTCCCCAGGGGACTTGCGGTTAGTTTAGTCTGAACTTAGCATCAGCTGCTCCGGTGCCTGCCTTCTCAGCGGGCAGTGGCTGGACTCATCCTATATTCTTTCAAACCTAATTAGCGTGAGAAGCTCCCTCCCTCTCTCCGCCCAGCCCCAGCAGCCCAGTTCCTCTCCCCTCCTCTCCTCCCTCACCAGTGCTCCCAAGCTTTCGGGTCTAGGGTCTAGGAATCGAAGCGGATTTCTTCTGAGCTCTTCTGTTTCTTTGGCCTGGAAGAAAACAACCCATGCCTTTGAGCTGTAGGTTATTGTTCCTCCAGGGAAATGCACACTCACTTCACTGAGTTCTAATCTCCCTTAACTCCTGTATGGTTTGAAGGTACTTAGGTGAAGGATTTTTTATTTAATGAGAGATGTCTGGAATGTACTGTAGGTCTTAAAGAGAAGTTAACACGGCCAAATAGCTAAATGTAGGAAGGGGTCTGTTTAATTAAAACCAAACCTCCAGATCTTTCAATTTACCAGAAGCTGCTATGTGTGTGCGCACGTGCGTATTTATATACGTATGTATATGTGTATATGGATGTACAATATATATTTGCACTTAGAATAAAATCTAAAAGTTTGTTGCTGGTCTGAAATTCAAATTTAACTGGGTATCCTTTCTTTTATCCGGGAACCCAATTTGCAACGTAGTTTCTTCTCTTGTAAAATGGAGGTAGTAATACTAAACCAGCGTGAATGCTGTGAAAAATGTCAAGGACACCATAAACATTATGTAAAACAACTCATGAGAAATATGGTTTATTATTTTCGTTCCTTCCCCTTTCTGCCTATGTTGTATTTATGTCACAAGGCTTTGCTTAGGAAGCTCACCAGCTGGAAGCAAGCGCTTCCTGGATGTGGTGAACGCTGACTGTGCTAAAGTAATGCTTTAAGCTGAGGTTTACAGGGTAGTGGACTGGTCCCTTTTGGAACACGGGGGAATGTTTTATACTTTCCATGTGATGATGTCTTTATTCTTGAATTTGAGAATTTGGAAGGCTATATATTTCAATCTACCCAACTTTTCCCAGTTACCCTATCCAAGGATACCCTAGTATTCATTCTTGGGCCAGGCTATGCCTAGGTTTTAGTTACACACAAACTGGTTTCCAGTTCAAACAAGTATCTCCCCATCTGGTCTTTCTCACCACCTACAGAAAGAGATAAAGAGAGAAAAAGCATGAGGAGAAAAGAGAAGATGATGTACTGGCTTGCTATTGGCCTGTTTGTGGATGCAGAATGTAAGATGCTTGATTTGGGGGTTCTTTATTTCTTGCCTCTTACGTCTAAGTCTTTCTCATTTTTATCTCGATTACCTCTATTCCCCGTCTGGAGGAACCCAGCAAGCACTGAAGGACTTCTTCAACACAGCTCCAAATAACAGTTTTTCTGCTCAAGAGACAGAGAGCAATGAACTTCCCTTACAGAGGCATTTACAATCAATTTCTTTATTTATCACACCAGATCCAGTGCAATGAGATCAGACTTTTGTCTTTTCCCCAATAGTGTGGACTTGCTGATCCACCAACCATTGAGCCATGGGCTCAAAAATGGCATGCTTCCATTTTTACCTTCCCCGTGCAAAGTCACTGTCTCTGGAGATGCCTTGTAAGTAGCGAGTGAGGAGCTCCTGGAGAACGTCAGTAGGTCCTGTTTGACTCTGGGTGGACAGAGGCATGTGCCGCTGTGGCTTCCTCCATGTTTTCCCTTCCATTATCTTTCCCAGTTCCACCTGGAAGCGTCTTGGACGAGAGACTCTGAGCCAGCACCGCTGCCTTAGAATCACCAGTGGGCATCGTTCTGGGCTCCAACGAATGGGCGGACTTACTCAGTGGCTGGGCTGTCCTCTTGTTGACTTGCTCAACTGGAGGAGGACAGTCTATGTCTGTGAGCATCTCTTCTGTCAGTGGCACTATATTTATAATTTCGTATGGATTTGGAGGTGAACTGTCCTTTTTGTAGCAAGAGGTGCTGAAAGGGATGGCACAGAACACAAGATCTGAGGGCAGCACCCTAAAATCGTTTTCTGGCCGGGTAATCACAAACCTGTAAGAAAAGCCAAAGATGCGTTCTGAACCTCTGTGGCTGGGACACCGTGGTTGCAGGCAGTGGCCCAAATAAGAAAGTCATTTTGCTGGGCCAAAAGAGGAAATGTTTTTGTTTTGCTTTGCTTTATTTGGTTTTTGATTAATAGTGAAAAAAAAAAAGAAAGTTCTCCGGCATGATGCAACAGGAGAGGTCCTGGGCCAGTAACTGGGGGACTAGCTTTCATCTCTGCCTCTGAAGCCACCCCTGGTTAGTCCTTTGGCATGCCATCTCCCTGTGGGCGTTCTTTTCTCATTTTAATGGGGGAGCGGTAGGACTGTGGTTTGGACTAACTGATTTCCAATGACCTTTCTAACTCTAGGTTTCTCTGCTTTGAATATCCACTGCACTAATTCTGGGCACAATTCCGGGCACTCAGCCAAGCTTTATCAAAACTGGAAGGGTGCGTGCCCTCCAGATGTCTCCACCCTGGTTTAGGCCTGTTTGAATGTTCATGATGCCAGCTTTCACACAGAATGTAGTTTGGCCAATGAAGAAGAGAAAAGAAACTCAAGTTCTCTTTGAAACCTTGACATAAGCAAAGAATGCATGTCAACGAGTTTTAAAGGACAGCCTGAGCCTGGCACCCCGAGCCTGGACCTGTGGAGGAAGACGCTGGAGAGAAGCAGGATGTCCCAGCCCAAGGCCAGGCACACGGCAAGTCCCCAGTCAACGTGAGTCAAATTCACGAAGACCCAGCGCTCCTGTCAAAACGCTGAGGAGGATAACCTCTCATGAGTTCCATCTGGCATTTCTTCATCGCCGCCCTGGAATAATCACCTCTTCTTTCCTAAGCACCTGCCGTGGAGCACCACTGACCTGTCGCTGAACAGTCTTCCCGTTTTTATCTTGCCCACTGAGTCCCTGGAACCTCTGTGATATTCTGAACAAGACCCACCCTCATCACATACTCTCTTCAAAACAGAAATAAAACATCATTTCCTTCCCTGAGGTCTGCTCAACCATGGGCTGCACATCCAATTACCATGTTCCATAGGTTTCCAGAGGTGTTGGGGGAAAGGGGACGGAGTTCAGCCAGAGAGAGGGAGAGGGAGAGACAGAAACAGAGAGAGGCGGAGAGAGACACACGAGGAATCAGCATCACTGATGCTTCCCAACTGCTGCTTCTAGAACCTCCCTGCTCCCCCACCATCTTCATGGCCAGGGCCCCACAGCCACGTCAGCCTGCCTCTCGATCCATCAGTGTCACCTCTAGACCCCCATGTTTATTGAGGGCTTTGGCACTTGGGACACCTTTTCTTTCAAACTCTGGTGCCGCCATCAACTTACAAGCCCGCAGTGTCTACGTGGTTTACGACTCCAACGTGCAGACCAGTTTCTCTGATTTCCACTACGCGGAGATCTTCATCTCCCACCCGCTTTGTCCTGCCTCTAAAATCTCATGCTTCGGTACATCACTCTCTGACCACGACTTCCCGTCATTCTTTCTCTCCCAAGTCCTTACTCCGAGCACATCTGCTCTTTAATTACATCAGGATTTCCAGTCCCTCGTCCTTTCCCTGTAAAGCCTAGGATTGCTCCTACAAATCCAGAGGAAACTTCTTTTTCCATTCCTCTCGGTAATTAATGGAACTTTTGCCTGTTTCTCCACTCCCTGTAATACATTCCCCCCACCTTTCTCTAAGCAGTGGCTAATGCCTGGACCCCACTGAGAGATCCTAGTGTCACAGAAGCCTGCCCTTAAGCACACCCCTCGTCTATAACCAGATCTGTCTTGGCATCATTCTTTTCCTTCTTTCCTCCAATGAGCAGACACACTGTCTTTCTTCGTATTCACAGCTCCTCCTGTTTGAGTGGATGGACTTCCTTCCCCTTTCTCCTGGAACAGCTCATCCATCTACTTCCACCTTATTATTCTGAATTACTCCTTCTCTACTGAGTCCCGTCTATTCCCCCGTGGGAACCTTCCTCGGGACCTACCCTGCTGTGCTGTCTGTGGATGGCACGCTCTCTCTTCTCTCTGCACACACATTTTCTCTGTCTGCCCCACGGCTGTCGGATTGATCTCTCTCCATAGCACACCCACCATTTACACGGACAAAGTACAGGGGCCAGAAAGAGGCACTTAATACACATCTCCCCCAATGAGTCCAGCAGAAAATGAGTAAACCTGTCCAACGCGGACGATGACTTGCAGTTTCAAAAATGTTGCCCAGACATGGATGAGGGATCAGTCAAAAAATAACCTCAACTTCAAATCTGGGTCTCCATTTCCAGTTTCACTGGGAACGGAGACACCATTCTCCTTACCTGGCCAATACTAACTGGACCCTGATCACCAGGGTCTGTGCGTGTTATTTCTGCTTGTTCTTCCTTATTCCTACACCGCCGCCTACATCCCTGCACCTGCCGATGTAAATGTGCGCCCTGAGCGCCAGATGTCCTTTTGGGCCCTTATGTGTGGACGGGGGGCCCGCTCCCCACACCAGCACACTCCCCTTCTGTGCTCCGGGTTGCATGCCTCTTCGTCGATCATGCGGTACAGGCCAAGGCACAGGACTCCAAAATTATCTAACGAGCCGCAGAATATTTGCCCAAAGGTGCTTCTTGGCTGGGGAGAGAAGAGAAAAACATACGTCTGGTGGCACTTTCTTTAAAAAAATTTTTTTTTCTTTCAGTTTTATTGAAATATAAATGACATACAGCACTGACTACTTTTTTGGTGGGGAGGAGAATGGAATTGTATTTATCTATTTTAGTGGGGGCACTGGGGCTTGAACCCAGGACCTCGTGCATGCTAAACACGTGCTCTACCACTGAGCTGACCCTCAGCCCCGGTGGCACTTTAATAACAAGCACCTACTGGAGGGTCCTTTGCCTTTTCTTGCAGCAGAAGAGCCAGTTCCTAGTATCCTCGAGGTGGGGGTGCCAAGTGGCCTGGGAATCGGGTTTGTGATGGGTTTTGAGCCTCTCACACCAGCCGCAGTTTCTCATCACTCTGGTCTTTCAGGAGCCCCTGGTGGGGGCGGTGCTGTGAGGTGTGACGCTCATTTTCATCACTCCTGCTGTTTTGGGCACTGTTCAGGAGCCACAATGAGCAACAGGTTGGGAAACTCAGTTTTCAAGGCGTATAGTGAGTTGGGATGTTAAGCGACCTCCAGGGAGCGGCCTTCCCGTCCGGCTCTAGCGCAGGTCACAGCCGCAGACGCTCCTCTTGACCTTGTTCTCAGGCCGACAAGGGCGCTAGGAGGAGGCAACAGGTTCCGAAGCGGCAGCAGCAAATGGGTTCAGGGAAGTCGAAAGAGAACAGTCTGTCTGGTTCTGCGATTCCTCAGGGTAAAGAAGAAAGTGAGGGCCAGACAGAAATGGAGAAGAGAGGGCTGGCCGGTCCACTGCCACCTCTGGGACCAACAGGAAGCTGCCGGTGGCAGTTGTCCTGGGCTTAGCATCCGTCACAAGTCAGCCTTAGGGCCTGGGAATCAGGACCACAGAAACGCAAAGGACTAGACCATACAGGGAGCTTTGGAATGGTGTTTGCGCCTGGAATTTAGATGCACAGAGCGTGGGATTTGCCTTCTTGGCAGTGTCTGCCGAGAGACACGTGGCACGGGGACTGGAAGAGCCTGCACCGTGTGAAGTTCTGCTCATGTCCTTGGAAAGGCCTGCCCCTGACACTGGAGAGCTGAGTGCAACGCCAGTCACAACGAAGCCAAAAGGCACCACGCTGACAAGCAGAGTCCTCACTGCCAGGCTGGACCCTAAGCAGATTCCCAAATGCCCAGATGCCCCACTGGGATTCGCCGGAAGTGCTGTCTTCTTCCTTGCTGTAATCTCCTGCTTGCTAGCTCAGTGGACTAAGAAACCGCTGGCCAGCCCAGTCAGATTCTCAGACTCAAGTACAGAATTCTTCTGCCTGACTTCAGCTGACCTGATCAGATTTCTTTAGCAGGTCAGGTGCAGGGACAATGGGCAGGCCGGGGTCAGACCGCCCTAGAGGGACCCCTGCCTGGCCACTGGGGCGCAATATGGTCTCGGGTAAGTAACCGTTTCTCTATACCTCATTTTCTCGATGTGTTCAGTGGAATTAATAACAATGCCTACTATGCAAATCCTTAGACAGATTAAGTGAAAAAAACCCCAAAGCAGATGGGCACAGGGCAGGTGCACAGTGAATACTAACTATTAAACTTGTTGTTAAAATGCTGGTCAATGGACAAAGCTACTGAACCTCTCTGGTGCTTCCCGTGCACTTGGACTTTTTACCTAGAAGATGGGAATGATAACAACTGCTTGACCTACCTCCTGCAATTGTAAAAAATAAATATAACACGTGAAAATGCACTGCATATTGTAAATATGCTATGAATAAGTTACATTAACTTTTTGTTGTTATTGCTATTTATGTGCTGTAGGCTAGCCAGGAACCTAAACAGGCTGGACCATTTTCAGAAACTCAGAGAGGCAAGGAAGTGGGGAACTCTGTTATGATAAGAGTAGACTCACCTGGATGTCTGACAAAATGGTTTGGTTTAAGGACAGAAGCCCCAGCTTACACCACATCCTTCCAGACAGAGTTGAGGAGCAGCTGTCATTCAGCTCTTGGAACTTCTCTTTATCCAAATGTTGTTCTAGCTGAGAGCTTATCCCTCCTGTCACCAGCATCTGAAGTAATTCCAGCACACGGTAATTGTAGAAAGCCTGGAAAGCAAGGGCAAGGCACGCGCAAAATCAGGAGAGCCGGTACGTAAACTCTGCAGGTGGAGAGATGTGGGGACTCAGTGGGCATCACTGTCTGAAATGGATCCGATGGCGCAAAGCCGTCAGTTTGGGGAGGATGCTGGGTGAGACAGAGAGCGGAGTAAATCACACAGACCCCGTTCCTGCTGCCTTGGGGAGTACTTACACTGCAGTAGAAAATGGGTAATGACACTGACCCCAATGATGTCCTTTCTTCCAAAATGACCAGAGGAGTAGGTCAGACCACAAACACCCCAATAATCATCAATATGTATTTAAAATATGAATTTAATGAGATTTCTATAGGTTTTGCCTTGGGGGGGCGACTGATATTATTGTTGTCTATGCTTGAATCTTCCAGACATGAATATACTTCTAGTCGGTTTGATTCTGACCTATTTGAGGACAGGTACTAACCTATCTCCCACGGCTCTTATCATGTACTCCGAAAATTATAGGTGCTGAGTAAATGAATGGAATTTGAGGATATTTGGGATCAAAATGAAGCCAGAGGAGGGCACGTGGGCCAACTTAGCTTGAAACCAGCTGGAATCTGAATAAGCCCAGCCGTTTGCTTAGACTCCTTTCCCAAAGGATCCCTGCACATTCAGTGTAGACTAGGCGGTGACATGCGTGTAAACAGCATTGTAGTAACTGCCCATCGGGCTCTCTCAAATCTACTGTTAGCTATGCAATATTTTTCACTTTCTACCCTTTGTCTTATCCTTTCTACCCGCAGACTTCTATTCCAGCAGAAATGAGAATTCACACGGTTATATGTTACCTATATAAAAATCAGTGTTTTGCTTTCATTATAAATAATAGGAGTGACTGTAGTTGTTACTGTTTGAGAAATTCGGCCCCTCACTTTCCCTACTCTCCAGATTCAGAGGACTTGTCTTTTGAAGCCTGGGCATCTTGTTCTTCTCATGTGCAATCCACTGTTCAACATCCTTCCAGAGAGGCTGTCTAGGAACACAAGGAGGGTCACGCCCCCCACCCCCCCGGAACCTTCTGTGTCAGACCCCTGCTGTAAAACCCAGCTCAGCCTCGTTTCTCTGGCATTCAAAGCCCTCATGGTCGGACACCAACTCCCACGGCCCCTCCGTTCTGTATGAAACACATCTGAGTTTGCATCTTGGACCGACACATCCCAGCAGAATACCTTTGGACAATTCATGTATTCTTTCTCAGCAGTAGTCTTAGGATGTTAAAGCTGATATGGTGATACCCACATCTCAGCACTGTTGGGTGGATTAAATGAGCCACATGGCACACGTTACTGAATTCTGTTGCCTTCGACATTGGTTCTCGTGTATCTGGATCACCTGCAGTGATGTCTGTGAGAGCAGATTTCTGGGACCCCAGATCTACTGATCAGAATTTATGGACAGGGGTGGGAACCAGAATTTAAAGGGCACCTCTGGTGGTTTTGACACTGGTGGTCCTCAGATCACACTCCGAGCAACACTTCCTTAAATGATGTCCTCTTTCACGGGCCAGACTTTGTCTACTTAAAATTCGTGTCTTCAGGCACGCACTGGACCAGACAGGTGTAAGAATACTGAGGGCAAGAATTACTGCAAATAATTAATTAACGCAAATCATTTTTTAAAACCATATTCAGTGCAAAAAATGCTGTAAGGATATTGAGTGGAATTGGCAGTTAAATTTTAACAAAGAAATATTGCTAGTTAAATAAATAAAGAGGCCACTGGACAAGCTGACCTAGGAAATAACAGAATCAATATAAATTAAGAGCCAATTAAAAAAATAACTTTTACAATATTTTCTAGGTTGAAAAATAACTTCGAACGCCAAATCCAGGTTTGGCCACAATCCATTTAAGGACAAGTGGCCATCGTGCAGAATGATCAAACATAATGCTGTTAGAATAATTCTCCACTGATTAAAGGAAAGGTGTGATTTCTGGGGTTATGCCGGTGTCAGTGGCTCCAGGGAAATGTGTGCTTTACATATTTAACGGAGAGAGGATTAGTTTTTGAATACATCATTGCTTCAGTTTTGACATCAAAAGGGTTGCAAGTCTATACTGGGGGAAATAATGGGATTTACATGTCACCCTTACTCTGGGAGCTCATTTTGTGTTCTTATCCGGGGTTCCACGGCGTTGCCCGAACTGGTCTCCTTCTTTTTTCTCCTTTTCTCTTTCCTCCCTCCCTCCCTTCTTTCCTTCTCTCTCTCTTTTTTTTTTTTCCATTCTTTTTTTTTCTTTCTCAAAAAAATCTGGAAGTTGAAATGTGCTTGAAATATTTCAGGACTTCTAAACTTGGACAGTGTTTCTAACAGAATCAGACCAAGCAGAATTTAGACCACCCGTGTTAGAAAACGTTGCAGCCCACAGTGTCTTAACTTTCAACTGCAAGAAAGCTTGAGGGCTCTCTCATAACCCGGAATAGTATTTCTTCATAGCAGATACTAACATCCTAGCCACGTGCTGCTTTTTATTCTAAGAATCTCAAAAGTCCATGAGGTCAAACATTCTTTGAGAAATACTTCTAATTGAGAAATACTTCCTAAATGGTAGG
This sequence comes from Camelus bactrianus, assembly GCF_048773025.1. NCBI lineage: Eukaryota > Metazoa > Chordata > Mammalia > Artiodactyla > Camelidae > Camelus > Camelus bactrianus. The sequence goes on along the minus strand of NC_133564.1, from coordinate 28,920,590 downwards.
AAACCTGCCCCCTACCAGCTGAGTGAACTGAAGAAAGCCGTTTAACTTCTGTTTCTTTCCTCTTTCTGTATAAGTAAAGGAAAATGCTCCCTAATTCATGTCCGGCTCTGAAGCTCTATTGTTATAAAGCCACGTGGGAGACCTGCCCCCCTGTGGAGGGGTCGGGGTGCCCCTCCATATTATAATTTTTATAGCATTGAACTGAGAGAGGGTTCAAAGTGAATCCAAATTACACCCTACAAGCGTGTTTCTCCAGCAGGGCCTGGAGTTTACGTCAATATTACAGGGGATACCTGAAGTTATAGTGTCATCTGAACCAGGAGATTTGGAGAGAAAACTCAGTATTTTATAGTGGAAAAAAAAAAAATCACAGGTCTATGGGGGAAAGAAGAGAAAAAAAAACTGCAAGAAAAGCTAAAATAGCACTTCAGTCTTTCTAAGGGGTGACAGGTTCACAGCACGTTATTTGGGCTTTGCTCTGTCCTGGGGACCTGCAAGTTCACGCCCCTTGTGTTTCTGGCGGGCGACTTGGAGGAAAGGGCAGGGACGCGCGGTGCCGCGTTCTGAGGGCACGTGACGAGCAAGGGGGCCCCGGGATCCTGGGTCGGAAACGGGGTCCGCCGAGACTGGAGACAAGTGGTGATCTCACCCTGTTTCAGAAGCCGCTGACATGTCACTATAGTGGCCCCAATGCTTTTAATGCAGGAGATAAATGTTCCTTTCCTCTCCGGGCCACTGCTCTCAGTGGTGTAAGGCTAGGGGGCCCGCCGAGACCAAACGGTCCTCAGAAGAGCAGAGACAGTGGAACCGGGGCTCAGGCCTGAGTCTGGGGCTCTTTCTCTCTGTGTGGCTGGTGTGGTCGGAAGTCGCCTCCATCCTTCGAAGGCCAAGTGGAGCCGGCAGTACCAGGCCCAGGGGGAGGGTAATGAGTGGGACGTGCCCCTGATGCTTTTCTAACTCAGCTCACCACGGCCAGAGATTCGGAGCTGGGGCTCTAAACTGTGTTAAGTGTGTTCGTTTTGCTGTGTCATCAAGGATTTAAGAGCTGGGGCAGGAGGCCACGGGGTAGAGATTTAAGGGTTCAAGATCCAAGTCAGCCCCTTTCCCATAAAGGATGAAGGTACCCTGAGCCCCACTGTCACCCTTCCCCCCAGTCACATGACAGGTGCCAGTCCTAAACTAAGCACTCCGTAGGAGCCCCGAGGCATGGCGTGTGACCTCCTGTGACTGTCCCCCACCTCAGGCCACCGTACGTAGCATTCGCTCCCACGGACATCACCACGGGGCCTTGGGAAGAACCCCTGAGGTTTCCCATCGCTTCCATCGTTGTCCAGCAGAACTAGGTACAGTATCTGAAGGCAGCCTGGGAGGAAGGGGTCCTCCCCAGAGAGGTCCCAAGGTCACACTCACAAGGTGAGTGGTGAGAAGCCTCATGACCAAGTTCGTGCCTCCTCGGCTGGCTTCTGGGACGCGCTCCTTACCGTGGCCAGGAGGGAATCCAAGAAGTTGCCGGAAAAGACAGTGCCTGTGGCAAAGGAGGTGCTGAGATGCAGGCTTGTTCCCGAGAAGTTTCCTTCCATTCCTCCAAGCTGTTCAATAAAGTGGATATTGGACGGATTTTCTGCAAACGAGAGGCAAAAAGGCAAGGCAGGCAGACACGCTTAAGGATGCAGGACTGCTCGGGGGAGGGTATAGCTCAGTGGTAGAGTGCGTGCTTAGCATGCACGAGGTCCTGGGTTTAATCCCCAGCACCTCCATCAAAATAAGTACATAAATAAACCTAGTTACCTACCCCGTCAAAATAAATAAAACAAAAAAAATTAAAAAAAAAAAAGAGTACACTACTGCAGACAAGGCAGGCTGAGGTGGGCAGAGGCATCGCTCAAAGGATGCCTACTTTGGGGTCACAGTGGGACCTGTCTCTACTTCCATGCTTTTTTTTTTTTTCTTTCCAAGTATCTTCATCCCCTGAAGACAGGTAGCGCTCTTGGAGATATCCTTGCCCCTCGGGTCCAGTTTCTCCAAGCAAGTGTCCTGAATGTCGCCTTTAGATAATTTACCTTTCAAACAAGGACACTTTTGGAAGAAAAGTGGGGGGGGGGCACTTCCAGTAACTGCACAGGGACAATAGGCATAAACGGGGACAGCTGCTCACCCCTGTTCCTGGTTTTTCCCATGTACCATGTCGTAGACGACCTGGTATTTACTTGGGTTCTTCGAGTTATTCAGGCCCAGAATGAGTTAATCAGTGCCTCTCAAAATCTAATGTGCACATGGGTCCACTAGGGGCCTTGTTACAATACAGATTCTGATTCACTGGGTCTAGGTGGGGCCTGAGGGTCTGCCTGCCCCGCAAGCTTCCAAATGCTGCTGACATTGTTCATTCATGGTCTACACTGTGAGCAGCAAGGGCTTCGAGAATCATCCTAATGGGACCAGTGAAGGAGTGGCCAAGTGACCCGTGAGCACGTCTATACTGGCCCCAGGCGGCAGCTCAGATCCACCGTGGGCAGCCTCTGAGGCCAGGGCAACGCATCACTTCTAGGAGTTACAGCAGAGGTGCTCACTGCCTGTGGTCCAGGACTGCTGCATCCACAACGTTTGTGTAGAGAATCGCATTGGCAGACAGTGAGAACCTCTCCCAGCAGAGCCAATGGCAGGCATGTTACTGCCCATTTTAAAAGACTGTGGTTCCCTAACCTCAGGGCTCCTCTCCTATAAAGCAGTTCACGTGGATGTAAGCATCACTTGGTCCTTTCCCCATCTGCCTGTGGGAACGAGGGTTTGGGAAACCAGCACAAGAATGATGACGTTCTGGCTACAGCTACTGCTCTTTGTTTCTGACCCAGCCGTCTCGTGTCTTCTGCTAGCATCCGTGAAACTGGATGGATTAACTTGTTTGTTTCCAAGTAGCATGAACTTTTAGACCCTTCACAGTTCGTGATGGTCATATTACAGATCCAAGCAAATGTACTGGACATAAAACTCAGAGTACATGCCTAGCAAAGACTGGATTATTCCCCAATTCTTAAAATTATTCCTTAGTAAGTCTGGGCTGTGGGATATACTGCTGGCATTAGGGAATCATTTTCTTTCAAGAATTATGCATCTTTACAAAAGATGAGGGAGGCGTGACTAATATCAACCCACGTATCCTATGCACACATCCTTCCTGCTCCTGGCTCTGCCAACTTCAACACGTACGCATATCCCGGGAGCCCTGGTCCAAATCGTGCTGTGCCATCCCAAGCCAGGGGCCTCAGCTTTCCAGCCATTTCCTGCAGGCCACCATACACTCTGTACCAAAGGGCTGGCAGTCGGACCGGCAGTGCTCATGTCATGGTGACTCTTGCTAGCGGCCAAGGAATAGAGACTGAGTGAGCTGGCAGGTGATTTGTGAGGCTAATTTGACAAGCACTGCCTGGTGCCAGAAAGTCTTTAGCTGAACAAGGCTGTACGTCCCTGGAGAGTGACCAGATGCACTTGTGGCCCCTCCCCACCGCTCTAACTTATGTGACAGTCTTCTAATCAATGTCCCCAGGGTATATACACCCCAGGGTGAGAGATGGCTCAAAAGGGCAGAAAAATAAAAAATAAAATATAAATAAAGCTGCAGCCAAGAGCTTCAGGGTCGTGACAGACAGGCTGGTAGGTGCGAGCCAGGATCAAAGACCTGAGATCATCAAAGCTGGATCTGAAGAGCCGCTGCACAGGGATCCAGGGTGACTGGACTCTGTCCCACCTGTCGGTCCTAAATCACGTGACAGTGTCACCTGTTGGTTCCTCTCTATGTCCCCCTGCTTCATTTCTGGGACTGAGAGGTCGGTTCGTCTACTTTGGCAGAGGTCTCACTCAGCTTACAGACTCTGAATCGTACAACTAAAATGTGTGCTATGCTAGGGAATCAAGTGAAATCACACACCGGGGCCCAGCTTTGGAGATCGCCTTTGAGTTGGCCCAGTCTGTGTTAAGGGTACCATTCCCCCTCTTTGGTAGCCTCCCTTTTTCTCACCAATTATTATCAGTATCACATTGCAGTGTCTCCCCTGTGGCCTCACAGACACACCTCCCCAAGTGCACAAGGCACCTGCCTTCCCTGCCCTTCTTTCTGCTCCCAGAGCTCCTCACCTCTCGGAAAGTTGCATCCATGTGTCTTCTCCCTAAGGTGCTGGTGAGAGGTAACAGCTCATCCTGTGGCCTCTGCACTGAGTATTTCCATTTTAGAAGAGCACTGCTCAGGGCTCAGCTTCAGAAGACACCAGGGATGCCAAACTGAAGGACCCCAAGAGTGAGCATCTCCTAAAAGTCTGTCTGCCTCCCCGGCCTCACTCTCGTGCCTGCCCTGGTATCACTGCTGGAGAGGAAGGCACCTGACCTCGAGTCCCGTGGCGGGTAGACAGGTTGGCTCAGGGAGAGTCACATCCACATCCCCTCCCCTGGGAGAGTCCTTCTGACTGAGACTGAGCCAGACGCTAGTGTTCCTCTCCCAGAAACTGCAAGAGTGGGGAAGCCACTCCTGCGCCCCGACACCCAGAGAGAGCGGGCTCTGCTGGCTGACGGCAATGCCACCAACCGAGCAAGGGCCCCACGTAACGTCAGTCAAGCTCTCCACGGTCTCTGGGCCCCCTTTCGGGTCCTCGGTCTTTTGACCGTGGCTTCTAAAGACAGCCTTGGGGCATCGAGTATGGATCATGAAGATTTACCCCTTGAATTCTGCCCTTGAAACGCAACTTACTCAGCTCAGTGAGGATGGGGACTCTTCGGTATTGTGACTTCCGGGGATAGTCACTGAAGCACCGTGCATACTCTGTAGACACAGACAAGAAGAAGAAGGAAAAGAGATTGGCAAACGCAAACCACGTGGCTCGGGAAACTGACGAGGAGGCACAGGCACACGGTGTCACCAGTACTTTATCTTAGCAAAGTGACTCTCATGCCCAAATCTCAAACTCTTTTGTATATTTAGAACAAAAAAATGGGAGCCTCCTCAGGTTCTTCTCTCCACAAGTGTGGGGTGTGTGTGTGTGTGTGTGTGTGTTTTCTAAACGGCACTTCAAGTGAATTACCAGAAAAAGGTGACACTCTCCCCGTAGTTGCTCACTGACAGCGTACGTTAAACAGGATTATTCTCCACCAGGTGGGAGTGCTGGGTGATAGCTCAGGCAGGCAGTGCCTCAAACCACATCTATCTGCTTGTAGGACTCTTAGGAAGCTTTGAATAAATAGGAGCTGTGGCTCCCTGAGTGCTTCACACAACTGGCTTCTGGCTCCTGGTGTCTCTGCCTCTTTGAGATCCTCTCCGGGCCAAGGCTCTACCCACGCCCTCTTTCTTCTACAGTAAGACTGGCTGCCTCCCACCTCTGGTTGGCCTCCCCAGCCCGTAATGCCTTGGGAGTTCCTTAAAGACTGGGGTGGGAGGTCACTGGGGGCCTCTGTCCTTTGCCGTAGGAGGTGAGGCCCCACATCCTCCTCCATGAGCCTTGAATCCAAAAGTGAGCCGACCATAAACAAGAATAAAATAACGCTATTCGCAGCAGCATGGATGCACCTGGAGATTGTCATACAAAGTGAAGCAAGTCAGGCAGAGAAAGACAGATACCATGTGATATCACCTACATGTGGAATTTTAAAAAATGACACAAATGACCTTATTCACAAACCAGAGACAGACTCACAGACGTAGAGAACAAACGTATGGTTGCCTGGGGGTAAGAGCGGGATAAACTGGGAGTTCGGGATTAGCAGATACTAACTACTACATACAGAACAGATAAACAGCAAGGTCTAATGCAGAGCACAGGGAACTATACTCAGTATCTTGTAATAGCCTATAATGAAAGACTATGAAAAGGAATATATATATGTGTGTGTGTGTGTGTGTGTGTGTGAATCGCTATGCCATACATCAGAAATTAACATAACACTGTAAATGACTACAATTTAAAAAAAAAAGAACTTAAAAAAATACAAAGCTAGCAGTACAGAGCACAAGCCTGGAACTCAGCATTAGCATGCACTGAACCGTAGTTCAGTGGAGTTTCAAAAACAAGAATGACACCAGAGTTTTGGTCTCCATGTTAAACCGGAAAAAAAAAAAAAGTAAAGAAAGAAAAGGGAAGAGAGAAATAGGAAGCTAGCATCCTGATTAAATAAAAAAAAAAGAAACAAAACAAATATACAGTGATCTCATCAAAAGTCATGCTTTAAAACTGTGGGTTACCGTTCTTGAACTTTTCTGAGAACGCTATGTATGTAACAGGGAAAAAATGCGGTGAAAGTTGAAATTCTACTTATAATTAAGATTCCCTGCTGCCTGGGAAGAAGGTGAGACACTTGCAGGGCCCTCTGTTTCCTGAGCCAGGTAAGCGGCAGGAGAGGGGAGGGTGACCTGAGCCAGGTGGGTAAAGACAGCCTGGGAGACAGACAAAAGGAGGGAGGGTTGTGGGTGGGGGATCCACTGAGCTGGGGACCTGGGAAAGAGGAAGTCCAAAGGGAGGGTTTTTTTTTTTTTAACCAGAGAGAATGCTACGCACTACAGTATTGACCACCTCTTCCATCTCCCCAAGAAACATTCAGTGCAAGGGCCCCTTCTTGTGACATAGAGTTGACAGTATGTTAGGACAGCCACTAAAATTCCAAGTCCTGCTTCCAGATGGATTCAGGGTAGATCTGGAAGCTCCCGGGAGCCCAACACCTGTGGTTTACAGCTAGGACCGGAAATGGCGTTAGGACTTGAGCAAAATCCTTCAGTTTCAGGGGAGGAAATAGGAGCCCGGGGGCTAACCTTGTCCAGCCAGCTATTGAAGAGGAGGAGGGTTTATGTGATGGTTAGAGATCAGATATCCAATCTCACTGGGAAATCTTATTGGCGGTGGGATCTGAATACCGAAAACTGTTTTTCCTAAACAGACTTCCGGTATCTCCATAATGCGGGCAGACTTGGGAGGACTGAGATGCTCCTTGGCTGTCAGCACCAACCGTGCAGGATGCTGTATCTGCTGTACGTGTCCTGCCTTCCTTCCTTCTTTTCAGCCTCATTTCCTTCCTTCCCGTCTGCCTTCCACAAATATTTAAAGAGTGCCTACTCCAGGCTAGGACCGTGACCAGTCTCTGCCCCAGTTATGTTCCACATGTTGCAAATACAAGACTTTCAGATAGTGATGACGACTGTGAATAAACCCAACTTTTGGGGGCCAGTGACTCACGTAGGGGAGGTGACTTTCGACAGGGTTTGAGGAGATGCTTCTCTGACATTGGAATGAAGTCCTGGGGGATGAGAAAAAGCCATCCAGACAGAGGGGCTGGGATAAGGAACTTCAGGAAGGGAAAAGCCAGCAGAAACAGACTGAAGTAGGGGAAATTTCAAGCTTCCTCCTGGCCTCCAAGACCCTACGTGATTTTTCTCTAACTGTCACGGGTCACCATGACAGGGTTTAAAGTAGGGAACTGCCATTATCTGATAAATATTTGTAAAAGATCCCTCCTTCTGGCTGCTGTGAGGAGCAGGAACTGCAGGGAGGTAAGAGTTGCACCACGGTCACATCAGATCTGTGAATTACGTCGAGTTAGACCACCTCTGAGGATGAGGCAACTGATCCGGGTTCACACACTTTGTCCCGGATTATATGGCTCGTAGAGGAGGGGTGGGTTTTCACCCCCCACTCAGCACCAACGTCAAACCCATGCCCTTTTCAGGGCTGCTTTGTAGCCCTATTCAAATGCACCAGGTTCGGTTGGCATTTTCAATGAAATATTGAGATCTCTTTCCCTCAAAGGGGAAATCCTCCCTTGAACTTCACTTTCTGATTCCAAGACCCTCTAACAGAGGGCTCAGGATATCCTGACTGCCAGAGGCAAACATTCTTACTGGATACAGACACACCCACATCAGCTCAAGTGACTGCTTGAACAGCGGCCCTGACACCGGCTGCAGGACAGCAACAGAATTTCTGCCTTAACCACACCATTTCTTGGAGAGCGATGGTTCATTTGAATGGTTAATTTGAGTAAGTGTCGGATCACAGCCTGGGCACATTTTACTAATGTCAATATTTTTGCTACCTAATCGTACACAGTATTATACCTGAAATCTTCCAGGCTGGCAGGGTGCTATTACAAAAGATTGCTTAATTGTAGATTACTACTGTACGTTTAAATTTCAGTAGCGTATTAAGCTGTCAGACTTAATTACCATTACATGTTTAGATTATGCCACAGATTATTTAGTTCAGTACCTAGGTTTGCCAACCTGTTCTTGTGACATGACAGGGGCAGTAATTAGAGCATCACTGAAAAACCTAAAGTTCTCCACGGGGATGTCCAGGAGACCTGGTGTTCTTGCTGATCCTTTGCAGAGTCCTCGGTCCTGCTATCCCCCACCCCCGACATCCCTTGGTGAACCACTGTATGGAATTGTCTCTGTGGTCCCAGATAGGCTTTATATGTAACTTCATCATGACCGGGAAGATGTGGGAAACCCCACTGATTTCGCCAAAGGCTCACCTGGTATATCAGAGCAAGATTTTTCACTCTTGGTACTATTGACATTTGGCACCCCAGTGTTTTTTATCATGTGGGGGCTGCCCTGTGCATTGTAGGATGCTCAGCGGCATCTCTGACCTCTACCCACCAGGTGCCAGTAGCATCCTTCCAAGTTGTGACAACCAAACTGTCTCCGGACATTGTCAGATGAGCTCTGTGGGACAAAATTGCTCCAACATGATGACTCAAATCCTTTGACATTCCTGCCTTTCCTCTTCCTCCTTCCCAACCCTTTCCCCTCCTCTCCTCTACTTCCTTCTACCAGTCCAGTCAGTTGCTCCTGTAACAGAGAACATGACCCATTATACAAAATCAATACAGTTTTGTTGAATGAATGAGTGAATAAGTGGAAGGATGAAAGTCACCAGATATAAAAGGAATCAGTATTCAAATCAGAGATTTATATCTTTCGAGCCTCTATAGGATGTGAATTTAAAACAAAAATAGGAAAAGTGAGTCACCTAGATGATTACCTAGGTGGCTTATGGTGTCAGTGTATATTCGGCTTTTAGCGATCCGGCATTTTCATTTGTACATTGATGACGTTGCCTTTACAGTGACTACTTCTTGGTCCAATTTTAGAAAGTTGCGAGCATGATGTACACACACACACACACACACACAGAGTACACATAAATCTTGTGTAAATCTGAGTGACCCTCACTGCTAAGCTAAGGATTTACATGCAGAACACAACGCCATTTTTATGCATCTTCAGATGAGCTCAGCAAAAGTAGAGCTTAGTGGGGATTGTCAGTGCACTTTGGTATTTGGGAAATGCTTTGCTATGAGTTCCTCTTTGCCAAAAAGCCTGAAACGCTGGGTGCTGAATGGTGTCCGGTGGTGTAGTGACAGTGGGTGATGTAGCTGGCTCCCAAAGATCAGACTAGATTCTTCTCTCCTTTGTCCCAAGAACCTCATATTTTCCTTCCTGGCCACAGTACTAGGAGTCAGAGAGAGTTCTTTTGGTTTCCCAATTTGACTCATGGAAATTTTTATCCACAGCTTGTAACCATGAACACCTTGTGACGGCTTGAACATCTGACCTCCCCACGCTCCAGGCAAAGTGGAACAGCTGTGGGCAGCAGGCACGTGGCCAGAGGACAGAGTGCCTGATCTTAACACAGAACATCCCCATCCCCAAGGGAAACGGCTGGCTCTGGGGGGCTCCAACCATGGGTGACTGTTATTTCCTGAATTGAAAATCTGTTCTAGATGCTGAAAATCCTTCGTGACAGTGCTTTTGTAATAGGTTGAGTGGCCAATGGTCAACCTTCAGAAATGGACTCATATAGAAGCCTTTTCCCATTTGGGGGAGAAGGAAAACCACAGTTCTGGAGTGGGAATTTACCTGAAGCACATTGCGGGCACATTGAGATGCATGGAAACTCAAGAGTCCAGCTTACTGGCTCACTGGCTTCAATCCAACAGGTGTGTGTTAAACACCTGCAAAGTGACCATAACTGTACCGGGTGCTGAGGGGAACGCAAAGGAGGAAAAGACAAGAACCCCGTCCTGGAGACAGCCCCGCTTTTCACTGTCTCTTTCCAATCTGAAGCTGAAATGTGACATTTTTAGTCTACAGAAGTTGGAAGGGACTTTATATATAGAGATAACCTTCTAAAATTCATATATTGAAAGTATCTTAAAGAGTAAAAAAGAATGAGGCTTCATTCTCTCCACCACAAAACTAAGAAAGTAACTTGAACATCTACGAGATCCCATGAGAACTGATTAACAATAATAATAGGGGTTATTAATTATAATAAAATCCCAAATGCTATGTTCACTGATATTTGATTAATAAAAATGAGACTCCATGATTTTCCTTAAAATAGGAAAACAGTATTACATGCCTTCCATTTAGAAGATGGACATCATTTTGCATTTGACTAGGATCCCCAAGGACTGAACTGCCTGCTACTTCTGTTACAGGATTCTCAGAGCCAGATGAGATTTTACAGGACATCTGGCCCAACCTCTCCCCCTGCCCATCATGAAAGTTCTTCCCAGAGGAGTTAACCTCTCTCCTGGTCCATCTCTCTCCTGGTCCCAGTCTCCCCGGCCTCTTCCTGCCCCGGTGTTGTTCTTACGTGGCTCTGAGGGTCTCTGGGCTGAGCAGCTAATCTGCAGTGATCTGACATTGAGGGTGGCCATGATGGGCTCTGTGTCCACCAGGGTCGGGCTGCTGGATGACTTCGATGGGGAGGACAGGACCACACACATGGAGCACTCCTCTATGTTGACTGCATGGAGGTCTCCAGAATAGAGCGCAGATCCCTAAGGAGAGAAAAAGAGTGATGACTCTTTGTGGCTGATGCAAGATTTTGAGCCCAAGTTTCTCCAGTCTCCGCTGACTTGGCTTGAAGACTTAGTTACCTGATACCTGACACTTTTAGTCTTGTCCATCATGAATATGTGTGTGACTAAATTTTACAGACCCTTTTGGAGAGCAAGTCTGCATGGGACAAAGGAGAGTGGAGAGTTTAAATCCATTTAGACGACTTGAGCGGGACACAAGAATCAGAGCAAGGAAAACAGCAGGGAGGGCAAAGCTCAGAGACAGTGGGAGGTACCGACCTAAAGACTAATTTTCCATCCTCAACACTTTGCTTGGCTGTGACCCCACTTGTACCCTGGATTAACTAGCAAAGTGGCCGTTGCTTCTGTCCTTTGGTGGAGAAATAGGGGTAAAGCTGGGCTTGCCTGCAGGGAGCTTACACTCTAATACTGGTAGTTCCTAACACTAGCTGGAACAGGAGCCTCTGTCATTCTCTTTTCTTCCTTTCTATGGACAAGTGTAAGGGGGCAGGCAGTGCAAGGAAGTTTATGCAAGCTTAATATAAATTGCTTCTCGAGACAGCCATTTTTGAAGTTGGAAAAATACTCCTTACATATTTTTGGCAATGCTAAACATAGCATTGCTAGTATTATTTCATGAAAAATCAAACACTTTGGTGCATTTCACACTGAATATATATATATATATATATATACAAAAATCCAAAGAAATGGAGGCATATAATGGGATACAGACCTACGAAGGTTCTAAGCAAACACAATTACAACCACAACGCCACAATGGACCCATTTCTCAGAAATGTGAGCCTACTTCCTCCTTCTCATACATCTTTGATTATCAAGGACCGTGTGGCATTCTGTGTTCCATAAAAGACGAGTCTCCAGGAAGGATGAGAAAGTCAGAGCACAAAGGCTGACTGGTATCAGCTTAGATTTAGCCATCACGTCAGAATCAGATTCAGAAATGCAGAGAAACTCTGATTTACATAAAGGCCACAAAACGTGGCTCTAAACGTAAAACATGAAACGTGTCAGGATCCCATCCCTGGTACTTACCTGCTGTGTAAACTTGGACAGGCTACTGTCTGTGCTTAAAGTTCAATCAGCATCTTTAAAATTTACACCATGGGGTTATTTGGAGGGTTAAGTGAGTCCATATGTGTAAATTAGAACACATGCTTAGAACATTTTCTGGTACCAGTAAGCACCGTATAACTGCAAGCTGTTGCTATGTTATTATTATTATCATTATTGACCCAAGTACTGTTAGTGTTATGATGATTATAAATGTTCGCTATCCCCTCTGTGGCACTTACAGGCAGAATGTATATCTGGGGAAAGTTCCGGAGAAACCGCCATTCTCTCTGCAGGTAATCCACGGAGCCAATGAACACGATGTCCTTCAGCTCCTGACGGGTGTAGCAGCTAGCTCTCAGTGGCATGACGAAATTCCGAAGCCCCATCAGTGTTGAGTGCGCGTCTCCAAAGACACATGCTACGATGTGGTTCCGAAATTCATGCTTTGACTTGTCAGTTCGTTTCTAAGCAGAAGCAGGCCAGAGTCTGGTCATTTTTAGAAACAAGATGAGAGTCCCTTAAAGAAGGCTCCTTCCCCACATTCCCCACTCTTCTAGTTACATTCACGGGGACAGTTTCATAAAAATAATCGAATTTTGCAAACTGCTCATAAAAAATGGGACTTATCCACGGTGGGGCAATTATACTTTGCATCTTTTGTGGTGTCCCTTCTTATTTCACTTTTTCCATTTTCCTATTAGCCTGGGGTGTATCAGTCAAAACTCTGATCAGCATCATTTCTCCAGGTGTGAAATCATTGACCCAAATAAGGAGACTATCTCTCATTTTCATTAGTTTTTTTTTTTTTCTTGCCTTGGATGTGCTTACTGGACGACTCAATGAAAAATGGAAACATTCCAAATTCCATTGCTAAACTCCTGTCCTCTAGTGAGCCCTGAAAATTACATCTCAACACATTGCAGGGTTCAGTGGATTTTCACAGATGTGAATATCCATATTAGTTTGAACCATTTGAAGTTGCCTTTCTGTGGGTCGAAAATGGTTGAGTATTGGCAATTTCATGTGGTTCCACCTACTACACTGAACGGACTCAACAGACTCCAGGGTTAAGGAAATTTATCACGAAAAGCGCACAAAATAAATTGGAAAGTTATAAAAATCCCATTTGATCCCAAATACTTGGCCATGTCTCACGATCTCATCAGCATGGACAAGTTTGTTAACAACATCTCGCCTGTACTTCTAAGTTGAAGACAAAATAATATCCATGGCGAATATTTAGATTAGGTTTCCCCCCACATTCATAGGGACTTTGAAAAACAATAAATGTAACTTTTAGAGGACGGAATGATATTCCTGCAGGAAACTTATTTTAAGCCTCCATCTGATTGCTTTCAGGGAACGAGTCGATGTCTTCTCTCCCGGGGCTGGGATGGGGTAGCACTGATTTTGCATTCTCGCTGTCATTAGTGCACGACTACGAATAAACTAGTTCACTTCTCTGACTCCCAACTTAAGTTCAAATGGTTGAAAAATAAATAAAAGTTAATTCTGTTGTGGAAATTAAATAATACATTAAAATTACAGCACTCAACTCATGAACTGTTGCTCAGTAACTTTTTTTTGACATCTCCCCCCCTCCAACCCTCCTGATTTGTTCAATAACTATTAATCTGATCTGACTCCCATTGAATTCCTAGATTTTCAGAAGACGACTCTTGGAAGCTGGTGTTGGTTACATGTATTTACAAGCACTTCCTAAATTCCGTCTTCTACATTCCTGAGCACGTGCAGACTCAGACTATTTCAAAGGGATGTTATCATTCTTCCTTATGCCAGTCCTTTGCTGGGTTAACTGACAAGCTTCTATGAAACAGAAGCTGCTGAAATCTAACAGGATAAATAAGTCACATTGGACATCTCAACAATTTGTTTTTCAAATTAGTGTGTACTGGGAAATACTTTCCAAAGGGAGTGGCCATGTGAGGGGAAATGGCCCTACTCGTCTGGAGAGCCTTCCTAGAGAGCAGTATGAATCTTAACCAAATCTATTAAATAACTGTCTCCAGCTAATTCCATTAGTTTTCACTTGAATGATGAAGCCTCTAACAGTATTTTACATAACAGGCCGGAAGTCCAGCAATTGCTCTTCTGAGTCGAACTAAATAATTAGGATCGAGACACACGGCAGACTGCATTAATGGGCACAGCTAGAGAGGCAATTTCTCCAAGAAACTGTGGCACAGAACTGTCTCCCAACTGAGAAAGATGGTGGCTTTGGGGAGAAAGGGAGGAGGATGCACTGTTTGCTCCCAGTAAGAAATCGACAATTTCCAATTGACTTTTCTGCAAACTAGACCAAGTTCAAAGAGGTCCCGAATTTTGCAATCTGGATGTTTCTCCTCCATGGTCACAGTTTCAAAACCCTTAGAAGTTTCTAACCTAAAAACCCTTCGAAACTTATCCAAAGATTCAGTTGCTGTTCTGAACTATATTCCACATGGAGAGTCATAGGGGAGCATCTATCTTCGCAGCCTGTCTGCGGGTTTCGTAAGTAGGGAGTAAGAAAACGCCTGCTATTTCCATCTCTTGGTGACTAGGATGCTTCCATCTGCAAGCAACCTCCCAACCTTTCTCAAGATTTCCCTCCCACTGAAAATCTGTTTGGCTTCCTGCTCAACGGATGTTTATTTTGCCTAGTTTGGAATAAGACATAATTGCTAAAATGGTGAGTTTCAGCAACCCTAATAGTTTTCCAGTTGATATGACAGCTCTGACAATTCCGTGCTTCTGATCAAATGACTGATCATGTTTTTACAAAAATTGGAATGTATTCTGTCAGGACATTGGCACCAAACCACAAGGAATGTATGCGTGAGTGTGAGTGTGTGTGAGTGTGTGTGTGTGTGTGTGTGTGTGTGTGACAGAAAAAAACAAGTGAACTACACTACTTCTGGAAAGCAAGAAAAATACGGAATTATCAATAAGTCATAGTTGAAAAAAATTATATAAGACTCTTACAACCTTCAAGCAATCACTTTTAGCAGTTAAATTTACCAAGTACTGCTTGCAGGTTAAACCACTGAGATTACACCTGAGTTTCCTATTGTGGAAAATGTGAATAGACGGGGCTCCAGAAAGCGGGTGTCAGAGCCTGGATTAGAACACAAGGCCTTTTACATTTTAGTTGCTTGCATTTCGGTGGGATGAGTTAGTCTGTCTCCTTGAGAGGACAGAGACAGGAATCCAGC
Organism: Camelus bactrianus; assembly: GCF_048773025.1. NCBI lineage: Eukaryota > Metazoa > Chordata > Mammalia > Artiodactyla > Camelidae > Camelus > Camelus bactrianus. The sequence goes on along the minus strand of NC_133564.1, from coordinate 28,905,459 downwards.
ATCTGTAAGGCTTCACTCGTGTTGTGTGGGGTGGGAGGCGTAAGCCTCTGCGAGATACCTTCTTGGCCAATGTGTTGAGTGTAAGTACAGCCAGCTGTAAGCAAAAATCCTATGGAAAAGTGAAACTTTAAAAACAAAAAATTAGGAAAATGTTCATATACTTAAAAAAAAAAAAAGGGAAAGACTGCAGGGTTCTTGTAAATGGCACATTCCCCTGGTGCATTTAAATTGATTAGATTTCCTAGCAAAACAGCAAATTTTCAGGAGAACATTATTCTGAGTAACTGACTCAGCTAAACAATCAAAGGAGGGGAAAAGAAGCTGGAGAATCTGATGTAATTGTCTTAAATTCCAGCCTCGGACCCACACAGCCCTGGTCAAAGGCCCTTTCTGTTACCCCGCATGCCGTTCTGATGGCTGGTGAGGTATGTGTTTTTCCTTCAGAATTCACAGTTTATGAAGAGAAATGGCAGTGGGAGGACGTCATCTACCCCAAGAGGAGCTTTATTTTTATCTGAGGTTTGCTACAAGATCACCTACCAGAATCACCTTGTCCAAAGGCGTGGCTTTGCACCAGTGAAACATGCCGCTGCTGTCAAGGCGGTCAGACTCTTCTTCCATTTCATACAGAAAAGCCCTAAAGATGGAGAATGGAGAGTTAGCCTGGGAACGCTTGGGACTCCGGTGTAACAACGCATGGCATCAAGCTCATTAGTGCCTCAAGCCCGGAGTGAACAACACCACGAGGAAAACGATCTCGTGCCCGTTAGACTCCATGTCTGCAGGACACCGAGGGCTGAATGCCTTCATAGCTGAAGACATACTGAGCACGCTGGGCAAAAGCCAACAAGAATTGTGTGTGTGCGTGTGTGTGCGTGTGTGTGCGCATGTGTGCGTGTATGCCTAACAGACACACCAGTCTTTTTTTTTTTTTTTTTTTTTTACCTTGGATTAGATGTGCCTTGAAGGTAGTTATTTCTGCTCTTAATTTTGCTATTGTCATGATGTTACTATTGCTTGGGAGAAATTGTGAGAGGCATTTTGTGCACCTGAGTACAGAATTTAAAAGGCTGTGAGATCGGGTCGTGAGTGGCACCTCTTTCTTCTTGGCCTGTTTTCCTCTCCTCTCTTTTCCATATCTTTCCTTATGGGTCTCTGTTGAAATATCCTTACTTATTACACGCATTTTGGCTTCTTTTATAGCTTCCACTACTGGCCTGCACTTGACTAAAATTTGCTCAAATCTCGGTTAAGTCTTGGCAAAGCGATGCCTGAGGTCCCCCTACACTGTGATCAGGCACAGTCATGTCATACAGTCACCAAAGGACTGGAGGATCTTTCAACAAATCCCGCTCAGATCCCAAGGAATGCATATTTGCTTGTCAGAGAAGAAAGGAAAGCCTTCAAGAATCACAGAAAGGTTAGAATTAGAAAGGACCTGATCAAGTCAAGAGAATCTAGGCGTGGGCTATAGAAACAACCTCAGTGTCCCAAGGACTTAACACAACACAGGCTAGTTCTCACCAACACTATATATTTTAACTCAAGTGACCAGGTTTCCCTGCTCCACACAGCCACGCAGAGTCTCGGGGGAACAGAGGTTCTACCTTCTTAAGAGCACACCCCCAGAACACGTGTCCTTCTCTGTTGTTAAGGCAAGAGAGGACAAAGAGACTAGGGAACCAAGCTCAGGCTTTTTACTGCCTTGACCCAGAGCGCCGTGTCATTGCCCCTCACATTTCATTGGCCACAATGAGCCACATGACTCTTGTTGACTTTAAGGGACTGAGGAACACGGGAAGCAACTGAAATATCTGGTGAGCATTTCTGTCTCTTTCAGAGACTTTAAAGAACACCCCTTCACTTATGGATAGAAGCCAAGGAGCTGACAAACCGTAGAGCTGACACCTGAATATCATGCTGGGATTGAGATCCTTGGTGCTCACAATTTCCAGTTCTCCTTTCCTGCCTTAGCAGATGGGTCGTTAGGTGGGGTCATGTGACTAGTTCTGGCCAATGAAATGTGAGAAGTGATGGCTGACGGAGGGTGAAGCCCCCCTGTGATTCTTTGGGCTCCCTCCTAACCTGCTGCAGGCATGACCAGCCTGAGTACCCGAGCGACTATGTGGAGCAGAGTCCCTGGCCTCCTTGACCCGTGCTGGATACGTGACATAAACAAGAAATCCACTGTTGCTGTGTTAAGCTACTGTGATTTCATGGTTGTTGCCACAGCACTGGTCCACCCAATCCTAACACAAGTACTTTTTCCAGAATACATGTTCCATGGAATATTAGCAACTGGACGAATCCGGAGGAAGTGCATTTTGAGAAAACTATCCCGTCTTTGAAATTCACACCACACTGTCTTAGCAAATGAAAGGTTCTGAGAGTCTTGGAAAAAGAGATCCCCTTAAAATTTGTATAATCCAAGTGTTTCACACACTTACTTACTATTTACTTAAGAGCTTATTTAAAAACATGTTACTATGCCTTGAAACACATTTTTGCATACTGTACTATGTCACATTATAGGTTCAGCCCTGGTAATCAGAAGCTTCCGACAGCATTCTCCCGTGAGACTTCACTATACATCCTGGATTAATATGACCTACTGCTCTTTGTGTTGAAGGGTTAAGGGTTTTCCCTGTGAATTAGCACGTCTTGTTATTCAACACCCAGTCCCCAAACTCAGACTCCAACATAACAATGAATAATTTTGCTCTCTTTAATCAGGTTAGTTTCTAAACTGCTACCTTAAGTCATAATTTTTCAGACATAGGAACTTGAACTTAGATCGTTCAGTCAGACCTAAAGTAACGGGATAGAGAGAGGACCCAGACAGAGATGCTGGGGCAGGAGGACTGGGTCACTGGAGAAGGATTTGGAAAAGTAAAGAGGCTAATTTCTAATAAGATCAGCCAAGGACTAAGTCCTTAATTTTTCTCTCCACTTAAGACCTACCTACAAACTTAGTGGAGTCTCATCATCTACCTAGCCAGAAGATGTCATAGCATAAGCCTCGAGGTCACTTTGACCAAAATGGGTTACCTTGTTCATTCAAATTAACATGGCTTTTGGTGGGTTAAATATCCATATGTCATAAGCCCCAACCTAGAATCCTAAGAGCCACAAAGGGTCTCTTAATGGAGGTGGAGAGACAGGACCACGGTGATGGCTTTAGGCCAAGCTTGTGAAGGGAACACACCAAAGACCCGAATCTGGTTTTGATTTTTATCAGGATTTGGAGACCTGGCTGTGTTACTCATTCAGCAGAACCCGCTATTTTTTTCTCCAGGTGTAGTTTCCAAGACACCATCCCTCAGATGTTGGTGTGATGTACCTAAGTTACCTTCAAGAGGTGGCTTCCTGCCCTCTGTCCTCAGTATCCAAGTCCACAACAATGGCCACTAATTTGCTTCTGGTCACTTTCTTCTGTTTTTGTTTTTTTTTTTTTGCCATTTCCTCTTACTCTCCCTTTCCCCACCCTTCCTCCCATAATGAGTAAAGCCCTCGGTCTGGGTATTAAATGCCTTTTTGGCAAATGGAAGATGATCTTCTCCCAAGCACATTTTAACTTGACTCAGAGTAGCAAATAAATCATTGTACACTTTTCTATCATAATAAAAGCATGATCTATGTACACAAGCTGTCACAGACAACATCTTTCTTCATTCTGATGTTATGGAAAACAGATCTGCCTTAGAGGAAACACCTGTTGCAGACCTGCATTAAAGGAAAGGCTGGAGGAGACCCACTTCATCATAAAGGCGTCCATCTGGTGTCCTTGCCAAAGCAAAACCTGATGCGATTTCATTCACCATCCCTTAACTAAAGCTCCCTTCAGCCATATGCCTTGCAAATGACATGATCCTTGCAGAAATTTACCCTCCCAAAGAGACTCATAGATCATGTATGGGAATGCACAGCACTAACGGTCTTAGTACTCGGAAACAAGCATTATATTATTAAGGCTGATTCCATCGGAGGAAAAGGTGGCCGCGGGCACCATCTAGGTCATTTGGGGCAAAAAAAGAAAAGCCACATCCTGACTGCAGGGAGAAGTCCCTTGGGCGAGGGGGCTTTCTGGGTAAGAGAGCCTGGCAAGAAATGAGGTGGGAGTCATCTGAGAGGGCAGGCATGAGGGTGGGGTTGGTTCACTGGTCACAAGATCAGCTTCTCATTGTCCACGCCAAGTGCGGTGTTTCCAACTGGGAGAACCCAGGAGGCACTGAACCTTGAAATGTCCTCAGAATCAGGGCTCGACTTTTACCTTTGGAAGCTGATAGGTTGAGCGTGCTGGGTGAGAACAGCTTGGCAGCCACCCACCTGTGAATGTGCAGCCTGGTGCTTGAAAAAGTTCACCAGCTTTCTCTGCTGACAATTTTGATATGCACGATGTAGCTGATGTCTTGTGAGCACAAGCCTGAACGGGTCCCAGCTCAGACAGGCAGGCTCCTTTCTCTCTGCTTTCTGGAACCATTCTCAAGAGAATGCTTTTTCTCCCTCTTATCCTATGTGAATTTCTCCTCTGTGAATCCTGTCACTTACAGGAGAATATAAATGAGACTTTGGTTCCCAGTGGTGGTGGAAACCAAATGAGGCCTGATGAGACAGAGACCAAAACATGCCAGGAAACCTCTATTAAGGTGCTGAAGGAAGGTTTCAGTGCCAGGTCAGGAAGCATGATTTCCAAGAGCCTGAGTCTGAGTTTCCTTTCTTTTCCTTTTTGCAGGTCTCAGTCTTGGCTGTGGTAGGAAATCCTGGCGTGTGACTTTTCCATCTGAAACCTCTTTGAAACACCACAGGTGGGTTGTAAATTCTTAGGAGAGAGTTTTCTGGCCTGTTTCGCAGAACAATATATATATTTTTTTGCTCAAGACTTGAGTTGAATAAAAAGAACACATTTCATAAAGTCTTAACAGAGGGCAAGGGACAAATCCCTTGGCTGAGCGATGGGGAGGAGGGGATGGGTGTGTCCCTGTGTCCCAGAGTTTCAGGGCCCTTCTTGGTTCAATCTTTGGAAAAATATATCCCAACTGCCTCTTGAAAGTGGTGATCAGGTTCCCACCAAAAATGGAGGGAAAAGCTCCAGTCCCAGGATGCCTTTGGTGCGGCTGAGGACTTTGTTTCCTGCAGGCTACAGCTGCCTTCTCCCCAGGGACGCTGCATAGGCGCAGCGACAGGGCTATGCGGCTCAAACTTCCCCCAGAAATAGTCAATGCATTGTCAATTTGGGTTCTGGGAAAGAGGAAATCACCTAAAATTTGGGAATATGACGGCACCTTGTATAATCTCTGCTTCCTCCACCAAACTTACACACATATACATACACCCCTATTCACATACACACACGCTAGCGTCAAACTTCAGAATACGAACCTTTATGGCCACATTATGATTTCATTTTTCTGGGTTTTACCTGGTTGCCATTTACTCATTACAAAGCATTATTTTCACCTTGAGGGGAAACTTAAGCCTTAAAAACGTGGATAATTTTTTTTTACAGTCCATTCCCCCGGGAACTTGGGCAAGAAAAAACTGGAAAGGGCTCCCGTGAGCTCTGAGAAGCCTTCAGGACCAAGGAACAATGGAAGGATCTCACCCACCTTCCCCATCAGAAAGGCCTTTGTGATCACACCCTTTTCCGTGAGAAGGGGACGCTGCACCAGGCTCTGTGCCTTCCCCCCGGCTTGACCCAGTCTCCTTTCTGAGACCCCTTTACTGGGTAGAAAGTGAGAAAATCTGTTGCAAAACCTCACGAGGCATGACACACATTGACAACACGCTGGTTATCTCCAGAGCGCCATGACCTCTTGGTTGCCACGTGGGAAACCTTGAAGAAGGAGGGAACTAAGAAAGCCACTGTGGCGCCTCTAGAGTGACATATTACTTGGCTTAAGTCTCTGGTGTCCCAGGACAGGAGACTTCAGTACTAAGACTGGTCACTCTACTGCCCACACCGGCATACGTCTTTCCTGCTAATCTGGAAAGCTCCGAGGGAGGGAGGCAGGAAGGGCAAGGAAGAATAAAATTTTGAAATGCTTTGCCCGGAAAGCATTCCACACCTTTACGTTTATATTTAAGTCTGGCGGACGTTCAATGGAATAAAGGACAGTTGGGTGGCCAGAGCCCTGGAAGTTTTAGGACAAGGAGGTTCCAGTAAATTATATCTTCCAGGCTCTCTCTGGTTCCTGTCCCCTAATTCTTTGCATAGGCAGTCTCCGCGAAGTCATTGAGGAATTATAAACTTTAATGGTAAAGACTGTAGGTACGTTAAGAAAAAATCTGAAAATGATATTTTTAAAAAGAGATGTGTTAAAATTCAGGATATCACTGCATTCAGTGTAATCTTATTTCAGTCTGCGTTGGAGAATGTAAACTGTCTCCTAACGTAAACCAAATCAGCTGTGAGTAGGGCGTTCTGTTTGCCTTTAAATGATGCTTTACAGATGGAGTCTATCAAATCCATGGCCGCTGTTTTCAATATTTACAATTTAAAATCTCCGCAAAGCCATTTTTCCCCCCACCCTCTTGCCTTAGAAGTTAGATCCAAGGACAGAGTGGCCCCAGCCCAGGTGAAGGCAAGAACAGCATGGTGTTTCCATTAGATAAACGCACATCTGAGCTCACATTTGAGCATCTCTCTGCTAAGTTGTGCTTTATTTCTGGTGAGTATAAACTGACAGATTCTCCGCAGAGCATTTGCTGTGAAAGTATTCATGTAGGCATCTCAGAACTTAAATTGTTACCAGACGGAAGATCAAGGAGAAAGATTCAAAAAAAAAAAAAAAAGAAAAAAGAAAATTTCCCTCTTCCTCACCCATTCCCCACATGGACCTTCATTTAAATCCCTTTATATTTTCTGGATATTGCATTTGGGAGTTCCTACAAGGTGAGGACAAATGAGGCATGACCCAGAGCAGCAGGTACCTTTAATACAGGCTGGAGTTTGTGCCCTGGGCAGAGGAGCCTCGGATGCACAGCGGGCTTCACCTCTCACAGGAAGGATTTCCCCAGCCAAGCCCTCCAGCATGAGGCTGTATTTTCTGGTGTTCTTTCCCGCACCATGCACCATTTTCTAAACATCAAATGATACAGTAAACATAGATGCTCATCTGAATGAAAAATACTTTCCTCCCTTTAGACAGTCCGGGATACAGTCTTCTCTGTTCAACGGACTAGGAACTGAACAATTAAGTCAGTGATTTTGATGCTTTTGATCGTAAAGCAGACATGACTGACACCAGTGCGAATTTCAGGCAAAAGGTTTTTCTTTTCCTGCTTTTTTTTTTTCAGTAGGATCTGGAGGTGGGAATAGGAATTTGAAATATCTGAAAATGGGCTCATTTTTCATTGTATTGACACACTTTGTAAGGTTTTAAGGGATTGAGCTGGGGACAGAGATTAGTGTGACAAAAATGCTTTCCTTATGCAGTGGGGTGAGAGGGCTGGCCTTGAAAATGATTAATAATAATACCCCACTGCCACCAAAGAAATGAGAACTGGAAAAAATAGAAACCATTAAAATGTTAGGGCTGTGAGTGTGCATGTGTGTGCATAAGAGTGAGAGAACGAGGGCGGGGTATCAAAGTGGAAGGTACACACTGTGTAGACGAAATTAAACAACTCTGGGGCGCGTGAATACTCGCAGACTTCCTTTTTTTTCTGAAATAGGGTGTTATTTGTGAAGTCGTCTTACACACCTTCCTTCGTTTCTCTGAAATCCCTGTTGCTGAATGTCGGAATGGAGACAAATTGTTAGAGCCTCGGTGATTACAGATTTTTGGAAACACTGGAAGGGCCTAATGATGTGTGGAGGGCCACAGACTTTAAAACATTTCCCCACATCTGGAAGCCATCACTGGAGGCAAGCCTGCTGAATAAAGGCGTTCTGGGGCCTCCAACATTTTACTCAGCACCCGCGACCTGTCAAGAAGCCTTGGGGATAACGGGGGTGGAGGCCACTTGGGGTCGGTCCTGACACGGAGCCCTCCTCCTGCTCTACGTGTTACAGGATGGCTATTTTTAAAAAATGGTCTGCCTTGATTAAAGGTGAAAAGTTAGAATTAGTGGTCTCTGGTGGGAGGGAAAATGTTGTGGTTAGTGTGCTTATACGAGAAGAAATGATTAAGGTTGGGCTGTCTGGGGGGCAGAATGAGAGGTAAGAGGTGGGGCTTTTAGAAGAGATGCCACAGGGTGAGACAGTCTTCATAGGGAAGGAGAGGCTGGAGCACTGTTAGTTCCTTAGATCCTCCCCTCCTTTCAGCTCTTTAAATTAACGATGGATGAGGACAGTGGGAGAGGAAGAGATGGCTCATATGGTTCGCTTCACCTCTAATTTGAAATTAAGTTTCTGCAGTACATCAAGTACTTGACTTTTCTTATGTAGGTGGTGTTTCTCAAACAGGTGACACTCCTATAGGGATTTCTAGAAGCTGAGGCCTCTTGCAACCAGAAACCATCTGGATATCCCCACCATGTACTCCTACTGTCAAAGCCCTGTAAGGAAATTCTGGAAGTCTTGTATTGCCTTTCCAATATTGTCTTCCAGTTACAGCCATGTATAGAAAAGAGAGAGAGAAGATTCTACAAACTCTCTGGGAATTTTCCTATCAATTTAAAAATTACCACCAAACATACACACACACTTCAATGTGTCCTGTGCCATGGAACTGGGGTGTATGCTGATAAGTGCCATGACTCGCATCAGGGACAAGATCACCCCATGGTTCACCATCAGAGGCTCAAGTGTGGGCATGAACCTCTTCACCGCCCTGGTAGACGGAATGGACAACCCAAAGTAGTGAGCCATCAAGGTTTTCAGCTAAGAAGCTCTGGCTTGTATAGATTAAATTGCATCTGTATCGAATTATACAGATACTTATTATAAATATAAGTAATATTTAAGTTCCTGCTGAGTCATTTCTGGAATATTTTGCAAGAATGCAAATTCTTTCTTATCATCTCCTTCTCTTCCACATCAAAATCTCCATGGAGATTGATTCCAAGTGACGCCTGAGCTCTCATCACTCTGTGAAAGAATAAAGAAACGACACGTTCTGCGAAATCATCTCCCAACCTCTTCAGTTTGACCATCTGCCAAGAACCCATTCTCTTTCACTCAGGAGTCTAGGGCAAAAGTCGAAGAACAACTACAACAAATTTCAGGTGACTTAATGATTATTTTATCCTACTCGCTGAGTCTTTTATTTTTTATGCTATTTTTCTGGTTTCGGCAGGAAATTGAGATTATATAATGGAGGGGTCAACTGCACTTTATGAAACTCTTTATTCACCTCCACTTTTCCAAGCTGTTCAACACCCTTTTAATCTAAACTCGAAATTTTTAATACTAGTTTAGGATGAGAACTAATGCCTTTGCAAAATTATCCTAAAATTATTCTCTGTCTATTATTTCCAGACATCTGACGTTGTACTGGACAACTTAACTATCTGGAACAGGATCAGCAAATTTTTTTTTCTGTGAAAGGCCACATGGTAAATATGTTAAAATTTGCAGGTCCAGAGACATGTAGGTATATAATGAGAGAGAAAATATATTTTCACGATTTCTCATTGATGTTCAAAATATAATAATCATCTATAATAAATATAGTGCTTTGTATTACAGATGCACTAGTGAAAATAAAGAAATTTTTAAAGGGATTTTGCTGAATTTGGCATTCAAAATAGTGTTCTCTATCATCAAAATCAATTGTGGGGGGCAGGCTATAGCTCAGTGGTAGAGTATGGGCTTAGCATGCACAAGGGCCTGGGTTCGATCCCCAGTACCACCACTTCAAAATAAATATGTAAGTAAGTAAGTCAATAAGTAAATAAATAAATCTAATTACCTCCCCTCCACCCCAACAAACATTAAAAAAAAAATCAATTGCAAATGTTCATCTGTTAATGTTGACCCTAATGAGAGTTAACACATATCATCTTTGAAATTTTTGTTTGTTTGTTTGCACAGAGAGGTACTGCCAAATACCAACAGTGCTCAGGAACATATGATTCTAATTGAGAATATTGATCACTTAGAAGACGGTATTAGACCCTTCTCTCAATATTTGCCCTTAGCATGTCATTATCTGGCAGATTCATCGCTTGCAATGGAAAGTTAGGTGGAAACTTCTCAACTGCAAAGCTAAATGAACTTAAAATGTGGAAATTTCCTTTGCAGTTGCATCAAGGTCTAAACAAACCAAAACAAACAAACAATAAATAAATTAAAACAAAAAACCCCGTAAGTATGAATATGAATGCCATACTTCAAAATAGACACAAATTTGGCCTTGCTTATAAGCAACGATTTAGCCTGAGTTTTGATGGGTGGGTAATGGCTTTTGTTTTTACTATCATTATAGTTTTGCCTTTGCCAGAATGTCATATAATTTCAACCATACAGTATGTAGCCTTTTCAGACTGGCTCCTTAACAAATAGACATTTAAGATTCATTCATGTCTTTTTGTGCCTTGATAACGCATTGTTTAAAAAATTGCTGAACAAAATTCCATTCTGTGGATACAGCAGTTTGTTATCAATTCACCTATTAAAGGATATTTTGGTTGCTTGAAGTTTTTTTGGTGATTCTGAATAAGCTGTTATAACGTTCACATACACGTTTTCATGTGGGCACAAGTTTTCAAAGAGGTTGGGGAAACACCGAGGAGCCCAATTACTGGATTTTATGGTAAGACCATGTTTAGTTTTTTAAGAAACCACCAAACTGTCTTCCTAAGTGACTGTGCCATTTTGCATTCCCGCCATCCATGAATGAGATTTCCTGTTGGTGTGCATCCTTGGGAGCAACTGGTATTGTCAGTTTTGCTGAATTATTGCTAAATAAACAGGTAGGCAGTGGTATCTTACTGTCGTTTTAATTTGCAATTCTGGAATGGCAAATGGCTTGAGCATCTTTTCTTACGGTTATTTTCCACCTGTATACCTTCTTTGGTGAGGTGTCCTTTCAGTTATTTTGCCCATGTTTTAACTGAATTGTTTTCTCATGGAGTTTTAAGAGTTCTTCGTTTATTTTGGACACAAGTCCTGTATCAGACATGTGTTTTGCAAATATTTGTTCCCAATTATGGTGTATCTTTTCATCTTATTAACAGTGTCTTTTGAAGAGCAGATGCTCTTGATTTAATCAATTCCAACTTATTGATATTGCAATATTTTTTCTTCTGAATTGTATTTATCCACAAACCCAAGTTCATGGAGACATTCTCCTATGTCTTCTAGAAGTTTTGCACTTTTACGTTTAGATACTTATCTATTTTTTGCATTTTACATTTAGATACGTAATCCATGCTGAGCTAATTTTTGTTAAAGGTGTAATGTCTACATCTAGGTTAAATTTTTTTTGGTTTTGTTTTGGGCTTTTTTTTGCATATGGATATTCAGTGGTTCCATCACCACTCATCAAAAAGACTATGCTTTTTCCACTGAACTGCCTTTGCTCCCTCCTCAAACATCTGTTGACCATGCTTATGTGGTCCTGTTTTTGAACTTTGCTATGTGTTCCATTGATCGGTGTGTCTATTCTTTTACCAATACCATTATGTCTTGATTAATGCAGCTTTAAAGTAGGTCTTGCAGTTGGGGGGTACGAGCGCTCCAACTTTGTTCCTTTTTAGTATTGTGTTGGCTAGTCTAGATCTTTTACCTTTTCAAATAAACTTTAGAATTAATTCGTCAATATTTACAAAACAGCTTACTGGAATTTTGATTGGCATTGTGTTGCATCTATAAATCAAGTTGGAAAGAATTCGTATCCTAATATATTGCATTTTCCAGCCTATGAATATGGAATATCTCTGTATTTACTTAGATCTTTAATTTCTTTCATTAGAGTTTTGTTTTTTGTATCCAGATCTATACATATTTTGTGAGATTTATGCATCATATTTTTGGTGCCATCATAAATGTTATTTTTAAAATTTTATATTCCTTCTTTTGAAGAATTGTTCCGTGCCATCTAAATTAATAAATTATTTGCAGAGAGTTCAGAATTCCCGAATTATTGCTTGTTGCCTCTCATGGGATCAACAGTATGACCTCTCTTGGTTTAGTCTGGCTAGAAGTTTATAAATTGCATTGATCGCTTTTAACCTTCTAGCTCTCTTTCTGCTACTGATTTCTAGTTTAATTTCATTGTGTTCTGAGAACCTACTTTGCATGATCTCAATTTTAGAAAATTTGTTAGGTGTGTTTTCTGTGGCCCAGAATGTAGTCCATTGTGTGCACTTAAGCATGTGCATTTTGCCATTGCTGGGGTATTCTATAAACGCCAATTAGAACAAGTTGATTGATAATCCTGTTCAGACCAACTACATCTTTACTGGTTTTCTGCTAACAATTACTGAAAAGGGGGTCATGAAGTCTCCATCTTTGAGTAGATTTGTCTGTTTCCCCCTTTCCCCTTTCAGTCTTAATAATTCTTTGCTCTGTGTATTTCAATGCTCGGTTTTTAGGTACATACGCATCTAGGATTGTTATCTTGAAAGACTAACCTCTTCACCGTTATGTAATGCCCCGCTTTATCCATGACAATTTCCCTTGTTTTGAATCTTCTTTGATTAAAATGAATATAGCTACTCAAGCTTTCTTTTTGATTAGTGTGAGCATGGTTTATTTTTCTCCATCTTTTCGTTTTTAATCTATCCAGATATTTATGTTTACAGTGGGTTTCTTATAGAAAGTATATAATTGGGTTCTGTTTCCTTATCTACTCTCACAATATCTGTCTTTTATTTTATTTATACCATTCTTCTTATTAAACGTGATTACTGATGTAGCTGGATTGCCTACCATGTTTGCAATTTCTTGTATTTGTTTTCCCCTACTCTTTGGTGTTTTTTTTTTTTTTTTTTTTTTTTTTTTTTGCCTTCTCTGGTTTCTAGCATTTTATGAGATTCCATTTTATCTCCTCTTAGCATATTACTCATAACTTTTTCCTTAAAAAAATAGGAGTTGCCTTCAAATTTGCAATACACATTTTTTAACTAATCTGAGTCCACCTTCAAATTACACTATGCTGTTTCATGTGTAGTGTTGATGGCTTAAAACAGGGTATTCCCAGTTCCTCCCTCATGTATTTATATGCTATAATCACCCAAAACAATTGTGTTATTACTGCTTTAAACGGGTATGTTTTAGATCAATTAAGAATAAGAAAAATAAAATGTTTTATTTTACCTTCATTTATTCCTTCTCTAATGCTCTTTTCTTTATGCAGATCTGAGGTTCTGACCTATATTAATTTTCTTCTTCCTGAAAAGACCTTACTTTCTGTTTTCTTTTGATTTTCCTGCAGGGCAAGGCTTCTGGTGATGTAAATTCCCTAAATTTCTGTCTTTCTGATAAATTCTTTATTTTCCCTTCATTTTAGAAGGAAAACTTCACTGCATATAAAATTTTAGGTTGATGCAATTTTTTTCTTTCAATACTTTAAAAATTTCCCTTCACTCTCTTCTTTTGTTTCTGACAAAAAGACCACTGTAATTCTTAACCTTGTTTCTCCTGAGGTACGATTTTTTTTTTTTCCTCCTCTGGCTTCTTTTGCAATTTTCTTTCTTTCTTTAAAAAAAATTTTTTTTAGCAGATTTAATATGATATGCACACTTGTAGATATTTTTGTATATACCATAATTGGTATCCTCTGAGCTTTCTAGAATTATAATTTGTTGTCATTAATTTGGAAAGTTCTCAGCCAATGTTAACTTCAAATATTTCTTCTACTCTATTCTCTCTTTTTTCTCTTCATATTCTGATTATACATTTATTGCACATTTTGAAATGGTCCCATATTACTTCATATAATTCTGTTTTTTTAAAAAAAAAAAACTTCTTGTTTCTCTTTAATATTGATTTGGGAAATTTCTGATAACATATCTTCAAGCTTACTTATTCTTTCTTCTGCTTTGTCCAGTCCACTGGTGAGCCTATCAAGACATTTTTAAAAGTTGTGTTACAGTGTTTTTAATTTCTAGCATTTCCTTCTGATTCTTTCTTAGAGATTCCATCTCTCTGCTTACATTACTCATTTGTTTTCCTGCAGTGCCTGCCTTTTTCTTTAGAGCCCTTTACATACCAATCATACTCATTTAAAATCCCCTAATAATTCCAAATTGACGACATAGCTGAGTCTTGTTCTAATACTTGCATTGCCTCTTTTTGCCTTTCAGCATGCTTTGTAATTTTTTCCCCCCACAACGGTATGTGCTGTTTTAGATACAAGGAATTCAGGCAAGCAGATCTGTAGTTTGAGGTTTTATGTTAATCTGGCTAGCGGCTGCACTGTGTTTAATGTTTGCTGTAGCTGTAGTTTCCAGAGGCCTCAAATTCCTCTTATGTCCTTGCTTTTGTCTCCTTTATTGTGTTTGGATTTCTCTGAAAACTCTTCCTTGAATAGTCTGCCCCTTGAAGCTCTTTCCACTACAACTCACTGTTGTTATTCTGGGGCTCCGTTGGTGTGGTAACATTGGGTGGGAGAAGGGAAGATTGTGTAATTTTGTGACTAAGCCTCAGCTTTTCAGTGGCCCTGTATCTTGGGGCTGTAATCTTTCCGAGTGCGTGTTGATCGCCACCTGTTCCCCTCAGGTGAGACAGGAAGGCCAGAGTGGGGGAGATGCCGCTCCCTCGCCTGAGACAGGGCACTGGAAAATCCTTCCCCGTGGAGAGTGGGTCTTTGTTACAGAGAACCCTTGGGGTCTGTTTCACCAGAGTTACTCTCCCCCTTCCTCTGCCAGAGTTACAGAGGGGATTCTTCTTGTCTCTTCACTGTGAGGATTAGGTAGAATTCCTGGAGGTAAAACCTCTCTCCAACCCTGTAGCCCCAAGGAGTGTCTCACCCTTCACCTAGACCCTCCCCCTCCTGTAATTAATAGCAATGACTTTGTGAGCACTCTTCCTGGCTTATGACTCCCGTGGTCCCTTCCCCAGGACAGCAGACCCTGGCTGTGACTCTCTGGATTTCAGGGTGATGGTGTGCCCTGCAGCTTCAGTTCTCTGATGGGCGAAGAAAGGTCTCTAATTTTCAGTCAGTTCAATTTTTTTTTTCCTGTTGTAAGGACAGAAGTGATGACTTCAAAGCTCTTTACATGTTGGAGCTAAAACTGAAAATTTCGCCGTGTCTTTCCTTATTGCCCACAGTGCAAGCTTCAGAGGCTGTTCCCTCCGTGTCACAGATTCGGGCAGCTCAGCTTCCAGCACATCCCGTCTACCTGTTTAATCCAAGCACTCCCCCCTTCAGTAATTAAAGACGCTTCCTTTATGGGTCATTATGATGTGATTTATGACATGTATGTAATTGTCAGAATTACTGTGGGTAATTAAAATATGGAGTGAATGCTGCCAGAGGCTTCAGTCACTCTCAGTGCCCTCATTAAAAATCAAGAGCTGACCAAATTATAAATAGACCAGTTTGTACAAGTTCCCGGCGAAACCTAATTATGAAACTTATCCTTATTCTATCAGAACTCACCCCATTAGTCATGCAAATTCTGAAAATGATTAAGTTATTTTATGTGCTGGAATTGTGGAATTAATGATAAAGAAGTGGGTAGCGGTAATTAGACGTTACTATGAAACTTTATTATGTCAGGTCACTCTGGGTCATATAGCATCTCTTCCTGACCCCACACTCAACACCACACACACCCAACACCACACACACACATACACACACACACCTTTAAGATGGTTGAATCAATGGCTTAATGGTTTTAGTGGATTTATGATAACTTTTTAAATGAGAGCTACAACCAGGAGAAGAAGGATTTGTAAACCCTGCATGAGTATCATCTGGGAATGGGTCAGAGGAAGAGATTTGGTTAATTATCATCAGAAGAATCCTTTCTCTCCAGAAAAAAAGGCAAAGCACCGCAAGGAGAAATCAGTTGCTGTGAGGATGTTTCAAGATATGGCAGCAGAAACATGAGCAAGTGGTAACTTAAATCTTGAAGGAGTTTTAGGTGACCAGGTCTCACCTCCTCTCTAATTTTAAAGATAGGGGATTTAGCCTAAAGGAATTATTTGGCTGCCAGCGAATAAGAGAATGAGGCTTCAAGCTTCTCTTTTTTGATGCTTTGAAGGCTGTGGACTGATGGGGAAATTGGGGTGAGCATCAAGGTTTTCCGGGCACGGGACTGGGTGAGAGAACGCTGAAGGCAGGGCAACGCTTAGTTTCCAGAGTACAGAAAAGGTAATTCACTGATGCTCAGCTTGGTGAATTACAGCCTCACCTGAGGTAAGAGAGCTGCTATGGAAACAGAGATATCGTGATGCGCATTCACAAGAGGCTGACAGTTTTGACTCAGTACATCTCTGGGGAAGCAAAAGTTAATAACATTTAAAAGATCAGGAAGGGAGAAAAGAAGGGAGGGATATAAAAAAAAAAAAAAGAGCGGGGAGAGAAGAAAGAGAAGAAAATAATGCTTTATAGATAGATGTAAAATTCCAGGAGTTGCATGTTTATGTATCTTGGACCACGGAGGCTCCGCATTGCCGACTGGGTTGGGATGTGGATGGGTTTTATGGACATGCTCCTTTGTGGGGAGCGGAGAGGAAGACAGAGGTAAAGGAGAGAGATGTGCAGTTCTTGCATGGAGACAGAAATTCAACTCTGCATGATTGACTGTCTGCCTTTACCAACCCACCAAACATCTGAAAGTTACCCTTCTGTACTCTCTCCCCGGGTTAAGGGCAGAGAACTTTCTCTGCTGCTGGAGAGGGAGACCTGAAATGAAAGACAGCAAAGCTGTGAACTTGGCCCAGAAGGAAGCAGTCCTCCTCGGCCCTCCCTGCTTTTCAGGTGTGACTGGTAAATATTGACACTTGTATGGGTGTATCCAGATGGCATCCTCATGCACATGTGACAAATCACAGAAACTCCTATGGGAGGTCCTTGGGACAATGACACAGAAGAAGAAGAGAAGGGGGAACGGGGTCAGAGGTTCAGTGTGAGAGAATGAGTCTGGTCTTAGGGAAGGGCTGCTGAAACTCAGATGATTTATCGACAAATCCCTCCTAGGAAGGTAACAATTTTAAGAGACGGCAGAGGGAGGCTTTGACATTAAGGGGTCTGGGGATGAGGAGATGAGTAAGAGAGTGATAAACTCGAAAAATGCAGAGCTTTATAGGAGGGAAGGCAAGAGTCTGGTTGCAACGTGGTGATTAAAATACCCAACGTTGACAGATGTAGGAGCCAGTAAACTTTAAACTGTGTGTGTGTGTGTGTGTGTGTTGTATGATTTGACTTTTTGCAGCAACACCATGAGATGAGCAGGAAAAATATCTTATCCACAATTTAGAAAGATGCTAAATTAAATGACTCAAAGTCCCAAGCTGGTAAGCGATGGAGTTGGGTCCCAGTCACCCAGACGCTGTGTCTCCTGCCTGTTCCTCTACAATCTGCTGGTACCTTATGGAGCTGCTCAGAATGGATGTGGTGTGGGTGGGAAGGTAAGTGAGGGAAATTCACATATGCTTCTTCTTAAAAAGCTGGTGGGCTTTCTAGGGGGTTAGTTTTCTCTCCTTCTCCAATGGTGGCAGAGCCTCGGGACCTTGAAGAGAGTCTTGTGTGACAATTAGGCAGCTGCCTGGCCCAGTCGGTCGGAGGAGGTGAGCTGAATACCCCGCTCCAGGGCACACCCAGCTTCAAAGTGTACTTGGCCCGGGAGACCTCTGCTCCTGCCTCCTCCACGGGGTGCCTGGAAACCTCCATGGGGCTCCTCTGACTCCATTCATACTGATCCCAAGGGCCCTGGCGAACAATCAATTCAGACGGTGCAGAACCCTTTATGCACCCCCACCCTGCCCCCGGAATGCCGCACATTTGTCACTCAAAAAATACTAAATCCTCTCAATATGTCTTTTTGTTCTCCTGGTTTTTTTCTTTTGAGGTTTTTTTTTTTGTTTTTTTTTTTTTTAATTTCTCAGCTTCTTAGTGGGAGGATGACACATTCACCTCCAAATGTGAAGATATCTCAGTAAGAGGCACTCTGAAAAAAAACCCGCCTTTGAGAACGGCATTTGTTGGCTCGCGGGAGCCACATCCAGCCACCTCATTTTTTGCTTGAAACCCAAACAGGGTGATTGCCAGTCAGGGATTCCAACCAGCTGGTGGAATTGGCCTCAACCATCCGACAAAAGGGATCCCTCTTCCCCAACAGCAGCTTCTCCACCCCCCTCTCTCTCTCCTGTTTTGCTCGAGAACGCACAGTTTTGCACTTGCCCTCCGTACAAATAACTGGAGGGTGGGAATTATGCAGAAAGCTCATGTTCGACACTCCATCTGTTCACTCCTGACAGCAATATATAATGTAAGGCTATAAAAACTTGAAAAATAATGCAACATAAAAAGGGATTGACTCAGCTCCAAGAGGCCATAAATGGTAACAAATACCACTGGATGATTTATTCTGTGCTGTAATCTTTACAGTAAGTCATCTTTCAGACATTTCCCTGTGACAGGTTTTAATAATATTAATGCCCAGAGCAATCCAAATCATCGCCAATAGACGTATTTATCAAGCTGCCAATCCGAGTAAATGAAATTCTATAAGCAATAATGTAACATGTTTAAAGGAAGCTAATAAAACAAGTCAGCAGAGAAATATTACTTCAAAGTATTCTCCCTCTCTAATCCGGGCCTGTATGTTATACAGCCAAAATGCAAATCTTTCCATACTTGATTTATTGCTCCAAAAATACCAGTGACCTTTTCCCAAGCTTCTGCAGATTCACACTCACACATTCATAAAGCCTGCAGTGCACCCTGCCAGAGCTGCTGAGCGCGGGAGTGCTTAGCATTTATTGTTATGTTTGTCCTGCTTTTATGCAGGTACTCGATTGGCAGCAGCAGTGAATAACATCTAAGTTTCCAAGCCCTATTAAAATGCAACAGATATGTGAGCCATAAACCAACCTTTACAATGCCCACTCTGGGGGGGAGGGTGGGGGACGACACTCAATGGTTTTCCAGTTGCCATGTAAATTTCATGGGCAGAGAAAGCCAACCTGTATTTTCCTTCGATCGGGTTTGCTTTGCTAGGTAGTAATGATTTCTTATTCATCACAGATCACAGCAGGCCAGCTGTTTAAACATTTGGCATTTCAAATGCAGCTCAAGATCTGCCTCCTGCAGGAAGCCTTCCTTATTAATTTCACTGAATTTCTGATCTCTAGCACAATGCCTGACCCGTCCCTCCACACAACTCTGTAATGAATGAATCTGTGAAAGCACAATGCACATCAAAGGCACTCACCAGATGTGAGATGGAAACATGCATTGATTTATTCTATCCATTCTGCAGTTAATCGACGCCTCATTTTTTTTCTTGCATCTCATGCACATGTTCCTCGAGGAAAGATTTACTGTTCGGGGGGCACCACAAGTATTTGCTATACCACTGTGTATCCTGTAGGATCATGACACATATACATATATGATTTATACACATTTATCATGTAGCTATGCATACATATGTGTATATATCGTGTGTATATCGTGTGTGTATCATATACATATATACACATACACACGTATCTATCCATTAATTGAGATGATATTGTTTAAATGTATTTGCTTATTATGATTATGATTCTTGTGTTTATTTGGAGTAAATCATTTGGAGTGTCAACCAGGCCCATTATCTGCACTCATTTGCGTTTTTGGGAACCGCCTCATCCCCCATCTAAGGCCAAGTTCCTTCCTGATGACGCCACTTCCTGGATATGATCAGACAAGTCGGGGAACTGATTCAAGCAGAACGAATCAGACACTCTCTTCCTGTAACAGGAAACTAGGATCTGGTCACCTAGTTTGTAGCCCTGGAGCTGGGAGGTGGCTTCAGGACAGGAGTTGGATTGCACGGAACTGAGTCACAGAAAGCCCTTTTGTGCAGAGGATGAAGATGAGACAACAGTCCCAGGACCCAAAGGCAGAGGGCAGTGGACAGAGTGGCCACCTCAGGGCACACAGATGCACGTCCTGCCCCCAGTCCCACAGCAATTTCTCCCTCGTAGTTTTTCTGTTCCATGATTCCTTATCAAGAATCTTCTGTCTTTCTTTAGCTTAAGAAGGTTTCTGCTACTTGCAAGTAACTGGACATTAATTAAAATGTTTACATTTCATTGATAAATCAGTTTTATAAGAGACTACATGATAGACATGTTTTTCTTTGAAAGGAGTTCACCTTTTCCTCTAAAAACTAGCTGTAAAAAAAAAAAAAAACCAAACCAAAACAAAAGAAACCACAGACTCCCTGTGGAGAGGTCAGACCCTCATGCCATGGGACGCTGGTTTTGTTTGTGTGTTTGTTTTGGATGTAATTAAATACAAAGCCCTTTGTATCTTGATAATCCAGGGTATTTTGAATTGAGTTTGGGGAATACTTGGAACACAGGAAGAATTTACTAGACACATATGAGAAGAAAAGCACATTCTGGGTCTATGCATGGACCCAAGGCAGGAAAAGAAGTATGGTGCCTGTGTGCAGAAGTAAGAGAATATTGTTCAAATTCAAAGGACTTCTGTGAGTGGCAGTGGCCACGTGATGAAGGGCCTCATTCCTAAAGACACTGAAAAAAATCACTGCAGAGAAGCAAAATTGTCAGATTTTCATTTTTGACACATCATCCTATGTATAATATAGGGACAGATAAAAGGGGATAAGAGAAGATGTGGGGACATCAAGTCAAAGGCCATGTCAACAGTGGTCCAGGAAGAGAAGATGGTGGCTTGGACTGGGATGAGAATTAGAGATGAGAAGGGTACAGATATTCAAGATATGTTTTGGGGTGAAACAGAGAAAAGACGAGACTTGATGGAATTTGGGAGAGACACCTATCTCCCAGCTTCCACACTTGATTCACCGTCACCAGGACTGCGAGCCCGGGTGTGAGCTGCTGAAATTGGGCGAAGTTCACTGCTCTCGTGTTTGTTCTGCCTTTATTGTAACCTGCTTTAGGGTATGTTTCTGAGTGCACTTAACAGAGGCAGGCTAGAAATCAGGTATCTGGGGAACGTTTACATTTTATAATTTTATTCCCTAATTTGGCATGACATTGTTCCAGAATCCAGTTACTTTTCCTACTTCTCCATTTCCTCTCTTCCCTCCTCTTCCTTACAACTTTGGCACACTGCTATCCTCTAGCCTTGCACACTGTGAGGCTCAGAGTGAAAATGTGCCAGCCAGGGCGAGCTGTCAGATCGTGGGTCTGGGTGGGGAGACATTTCGAAGCAGCCTCCTGTTCCCGGAAATGGGTAAATCCATGCACATACACACGCATTCCTCCCAGGAATTAAGTTTCCTTCCTTCTCTACTCTTCTGTGAGTTCTTAGGTTGGAAACATACAATTGGAAAAATACTATGTCAAGATTCAGTGGCCGAAATAGTAAAATGAAGATGGAGAAAAAAGAAGTCAAGGGAAGGAGGCAGCTCCACAGATCTGGAGGTGGAGATGAGAGGTGAGAGTATTTGGTGAGAGAGTGAAAGAGAGGTTGATTAAGAACACTTTTCCTTTACACTCCTTCCCCCAAGAGAGCAAAAGGTTCGGGGTGGGAAGGTGGACCCTGAGAGGCCATCTGGTTGCTAAGAGAGAATCTGCTCAGGTGGACTGTGAGAAAATACTTCTCCTGTGTCTGCTTCTTGGTCCCAAAAAACTCTTAAGATTTAGAGTCATCTGACACAGACCTTTGACTCTGAAAACAGATGGATGTAAACTCACCCAGGATGGTTTTTGCCTGTTTCATTCTTTCATATGCTCACCTTTTCCCCTACAAACTAGCTGTTAAAAATAAATAAATAAATAAACAAACCACAGAATCCTTGTAGAGAGGTCAGACCTGTCAATCGGTTCATTGATTTTTTTTTTTTTTTTTTTTTTTTGCCTCCCTCAGAGTCCCTTGCTGGGTGAGCTTAAGGGATGCAGCAGGAAATCAATGACTTTGGGTGGAGTGTGAGTGCTGAGAACTGTTCCTGGGAGACTGAGCTCACAGGACAAGCAGATACTTGACCTGGGCTTACAAATCCTTTCCAGTTATCTTTACCTCTGAGCCATCTCTCAGTCTCTTAAAACTGGTTTCTGACGCTGATCTACAAGACGGGTTTCTCAAAGATGTAAAACAGAAGTCAAGTGAGAAAAAAGGCAACACGGTACCCATGCTCCTGGCAGCTGAATACCTATGCCGTGGGCAAAAGCAAAACCCAGGGAAATTAAGAAATGCCCACGAATATTCAGATTTATCCCCAAACCGGGCTTGGCTGATTGTAAAACCTAACAGGATATTTCATTTCAGAAGCAAAACTAGCTTAGTCATTATGAAAATGTCTTTTCATGAAATATTTTAAGAATTAGTAACATTAACAGGCTCTTTACATGTAATAAAATACAAACACAAAGGTATTAATCATAATGATCACATCAATACATAAATAAAAACTCAGAGCGTTTTAACATTGGAAGCCTGTTTGCATTGTTTTCAATTACTGAGCCACACACTGGATTAAGGTGCTACTTTGAATTAAAATCTCTTGTTTGCCACTTCCCACTTCAGTCTCTCCTTGATCTTCTTATAAACATGTACATCTGCAATGCATGTGTGTACAGGTGTGCACGAAGTTCAAATGTGTGAAGTGAGTCATGTATGTATATATACGCACAGACATGTGTGATTTATTTACTGATTGATTTTTACACTGCAACCCGAGAGTCTTCCTCCAAAGAGTAATTTATCTGCAATATAGGTGTTAGTGATTCTAAAAAAATATGTATTAAAAATTTCTTCCATTATCTAAACTGAACATTTTAGGAGAAGTTTGAGACTGCAAATGGCATCTCCTCTCACACTTATATAAATGGCTTTACGATTATTTTTTTTTTAACTAGCTTTTCCCCACTGGCACCTTAAAGGCCGATGAGCTAAGATACCTACATTTCACTATGAGGAAACTAGAAAGCAGAGAGGCAGCAACTTGTCTGGATGAAAATTGAAACTGGGGTTAAAATCACAGCCTCTGGGAGAGAGGCAGAGCCTCGCCTGACCCCCCAGAGGCTCCTGCAGGAGGGAATGCCAGCCCAGTGCACAGATGCCAATGTCTCCTGACCCAGCCAGGACAAGCAGTGACACCTGTCCTCCCAACACAACCCTGGGAGTAGAGGAAACTCCAGGTTTTAAAATGGAAAAAAAAAAAAAAAGAAAGAAAGAAAGAAAAGAAAAAAGAGGGGGACTATTTCTAGTCTTTACATAAGACTTCTCCATAGAATTACATAAAATAATCTACTCATTTAGAGCATTAAGCAGAATAACATTGAAAAAAACGAGGTGACTTCTACATGTGTTAAGGCATATGACTATTGCTTAAAGAGAGACGGGCTTGCAAATAAAAAAGAATGGTGACTACTCAGCTTTTCCTGGGGCTCTGAGGCGAACAGAGCAGGTTTCCAGGGAGCCAGGTTATTTAGTTCACTTTTTAGCACTATCTGCAGCAGTATTTCAGAGCAAAGTAACTAAAATATCTGTTCCTTTTCATTTGGCAGCAGCAAAGATCGCAAGGAAAAAAAATAAGTAAGAAATATGTAATCCCCACGGTGTAATCCCAGGGTATGGAAACTCACTTCTCTTAAATACCTCCCTCTGGCGTAATTGACTTTTCATGTGCATTTTAATAATGATATTTCAGCAGGTTGCAAGAGAATTTTTTTTTTCTTCTGTTGTTGTTGTAAATTATGGCTTGGAAAAAAAAAGTGTTATAAATCTAATTACATTTTCACTTATATTAACAAGTCAGCACAATCCTCCAGCATGTTTACCGAGCAATTCCAATATTTACAGCTGACCTAACTGGTTGTGGGGTAGAAGCAACGAACAATATTTTATTGTCTTGAAAGCTGCGCATGTGCTGAAGGCAGCTGCTAAGGTATAAAGCCACCCAGCGACCCTGAAGTTCTGCCTGCCTTGTGTTTGCCTTCAACAAACAGCTGTAGGAACAGGACAGAAAGCGGGGAGGGAAAGAGAAATGGATGCTGGAGTGGGGAGGGGAGGAGCTGAACAAACTTTAACAAAGATGCCTTTTCTTAATCCTCTCGGCAAAAAAAAATTTCCCAATTATTTGGGGGCTGTTACAGGCTCAAAAACTAACTTGTCCCTGGCCAGGTTTGCATGAAAAGTTACAAATAATTCCATGAAAGTCATTAACATCTTGGGTCATCATCCATGGATATTTGATGTTAAGTTGAGGACAATTGTGGTCCTGCCCTTGACTTTCACTGTCAAAGCCCCCATGGTCTTTAAGAGCCCATCATGGGTCGAATATATGTTGGAAATTCTTATATTCTCATGTGTTTAGAGAAAGGATTACAAAGAGAAATCTCTCTGATCAGGCAAAGCTCATATTGCTTCTTGGGGACACAGACACTGGGTCGACCTCTCATGTTACTCAAGGTGAGTTCCACCGCAGCTTTGCCAACCCTCAGATTTAAATTAAAATGACATTTATCCCTAAATCCTCTGTCTTTGCCACTAATACTACTGGTGTTAACACAAGTGTAGAATCCTAATAAAATTTTAGCAGAGAGCCGCTTTGAGGTGAGTCTCCAGACTCAATTATTTTGCGGGACGATCCTGTCTCTGGGTTGTGATAATGGCTACCATTTGCTGAGTGCTCACTCTGTGCTAGGAACTTGGCCAAGAGTCTTACCTTTAGTCTTCTCACCAGCCGATGAGACTGGTACCACTTGTTTTAGAGATGAAAGACTGTGGCAGTTTCTTAAAATGAAACAACAATGAAGTTTGCTGCATCGATTGACTCTTTCACAGATGATTTCTCTGCAGCATGCAATCCTGTTTGATAGCATTTTACCCAAAGTAGAACTTCTTTCAAAATTGGAGTCAATCCTCTCAAACCCTGCCACTGCTTTATTGACTAAGTTTATTTAATATTCTAAATCCTTTGTTGTCATTTTAACCATCTTCACAGCATCTTCACCAGGAGTAGATTGCACCTCAAGAAACCACTTTCTTTACTCATCCAAAGAAGCAACTCCTCATCCATTCAGGTACTCTCATGAGATTGCAGCAATTCTGTCACATTTTCAGGCTCCACTAATTCCAGTTCTGTTGCTATTTCTACCACTTCTGCAGTTACTTCCTCCACTGGAGTCCTGAACCCCTCAAAGTCATCCATGAGGGCTGGAATCAACTTCTTCCAAACTCCTGTTAACACTGGTATTCTGACCTCTTCTCATGAATCACAATGACATCTAGAATGATGACCACTTCCCATTTTCAAACTACTTTTCCCAAATCCATCAGGGGAATCACTATCTATGGTGGCTACAGCCTTACAAAATGTATTTCCTAAATAAATTAAAGACTTGAAAGCCAAAATTACTCCTTGATCCAAGGACTGCAGAATGGATGTTGTGTTAACGGGCAGGAAAACAATACTTATCTCATTGTCCATCTCCATCAGAACTCTTGGGTGACCAGGTACATTGTCAAGGAGCAGTAATATTTTGAAAGAAATATAGTTTTTCTAAGCGGTGGGTCTTTGTTCAGTAAACCATGCTGTAAACAGATGTGCTGTCATCCAGGCTTTGTTCTGTTTATAGAGCACAGGTAGAGTAGATTTAGCATAGTTTTTAAGGCCTGTAGGATTTTTGGAATGAGAAACGAGCACTGGCTTCAGCTGAAGGCCACCAGCTGCACTAGCCCCTAACAAGAGAGTCAGTTTGACCTTTGAAGCTTTGAAGCCAGGCACTGACTTCTCCTCTCCAGCTATGAAAGTCCTAGGTGACATGTTCTTCCAACAGAAGGCTGTTTCATCAGTACCGAAAATCTGTTGTTCAGTGTGACCACCTGCACGAATGACCTGAGCTCGATCTTCTGGAGAACTTGCTGCTTCACCTTGCACTGTTCTGTTATGGAGATGATTTCTTTCCCAAAACCTCATAAACCACCCTCTGTTAGGTTCAAACTTTTCTCCTGCAGCTTCCTCACCTCTCTCAGCCTTCACAGAATAGAAGAGAGTTAGGACCTTGCTCTGGATTAGGCTTTGGCTTAAGGGAAGGTTGTGGCTGGTTTGATCTTCTATCCAGACCACTCCAACTTTCTCCATCTCAGCAATCAGGCTGTTTCACTTCCTTATCATCTGTGTGTTCACTGGTGTAGCATTTTTAATTTTTCTCAGGAACTTTGCCTTTGCGTTCACAACTTGGCTAACTGTTTGGCATAACTGGTTTAGCTTTGGGGCTCCCTGAGCTCTGCCTTCTTCACTAAGTGTAATCACTTCTGGGTTTTGATTTAAAGTAAGAAACATGGGGCTCTTGGTTTCATTTGAGTACTTATAGGCCATTGTAGGATTACTAATGGGTCTAATTTCAACATCGTTGTGTCGCAGGGACTAGGGAAGCCCAAGGAGAGGGGAGAGATGTGGGACCAGCTGGTGGGTGGGGCAGTCAGAACACACACATTTATCAACTAAGTTCACCATCTTTTATGGGTGCAGTCTGTGGTGCCCCAAAACAGTTATGAGAGCAATAATCAAAGATCACTGATTGCAGGTCCCTATAACACATACAATAATGAAAAAGCTGGAAATATTGCAAGAATTAACACAATGTGACACAGAGACACGAAATGAAAAACGCTGTTGGTAAAAATGGTGCTGACAGACCAAAGACTTGCTCATGGCAGGGTTGCCACAAACCTTCAATTTGTAAAAAAAATGTCATGCCTGCAGACAGTACAATTAAATGAGGCCACCTGCCCATATGGTACTTTGTGAGAGTCGTGGCACATGGCTTCTCAAGAAATCTGATTTTCGCCTTTAGGTACAAGAAAAGAACTAGAAAAGTGGCATTTAGAAGGTCTAACAGAAAGTATCTACTCATTCTTTCCAAATTCTTATTCCTGTATTCCTTGCCACCCTCTTATCTGTCTTTGGAACTCACGCTTGTGGTGCTGAAAAAAAACACTTCTATATGTGTCTGTGTTTGTGCATGTCTGTCCCTACCCCTAAACCTATACCTCTATGCAGATACATTTGTCTTACTGTGTCTTTGAACTTTTTATTGAGACTTGAAGATGCTTATTAAACTTATGTCCAAAACACACCCCTGCTGGTGATTTCTATGTAGCCAAATTCCATCAGTGAAAGTGAAGAAGGCATCTTTAGAGGTTCTGAAAGCTCAGGTGGAAAACTACGGGACCGGGAACAGAAGTGCTACCTGGACTCTTGGCAGAAGGTAAGTCTGGAAGATGAAATGCTGGCTACGTAGTATTAAGGAAATGCGGATTTCTAGAACAAGATGAAATCATACAGTACGGAAATACTGAGTAAGCACGTATGGATAGGAGAATCAAAGAACGCTTTCGATGGACTGGGGATGGGCTGTATTTTACCCAGCCAGAAAAACCTGTGTTTGTCTAGAGGGAAAGTTATTTTAAAAGCTTAATAGGAAAGAGAAGAGGAAAGAAAAGTACCTGCTCAGGTAATCTCAGTTGATTCATTCCTACAGAGAGCTCAGGCGGGATGTAGAGAGAGAGGAACCAGGTATGATGATTTGTGTCCAATCGTCTCCCCCTGGAAAGAGCCTGGAGTTGGTCCTCGGTAGGAGTTCAGACACCACTGAGGCTGAAAGATGGGGTTTCTCTTGCCTGGGTCACGTGGGGCACAGAATTCAACAAGGCGTGAAGAGCTGAGAATAAAAAGGGAGGAAAGGCCCAGCTTCCTATCCTAGCATGAACGTGCGTGTGTGTGCGTGTGTGTGTGCGTGTCGTGCGTGTGCGTGTGTGTCGTGCGTGTGTGTGTGCGTGTGCGTGCGTGTGTGCGTGTGTGTGCGTCTGCGTGTGTGTGTCGTGCGTGTGCGTGTGCGTGCGTGTGCATGTGTCGTGCGTGTGTGTGTGCGTGTGTGTGTGCGTGTGTGTGTGTGTGTGTGTGGAAGGGGCGTGGTGCCTGAAAGTGGCAAGGAACAGGCAGATGTGGGAGTGGCCACTAGGAAGTACTATATTATAGATCTCCCCTGAAAACCCTGTCGATATGCTCCACTGAGCTGATGGTCTATGGGTGGTGGGTAGCATGAAATTTTGAAAAGTCTTAAACTTCAAACCCTCTCCCCCTTGCATGAGAAACGAACCAGATGCAAACGAATGGAAATCCACGAGCCAGGGACATGATGGCAGAGGGGGCTGGGAGGGCGGAGCTACAACTACGGGAACCCTTTTCCACTTGCTCAGTTTTTACTTGGTCAAATATTGCTACGTAAGAATTGAATCTGTTTTATCTCATTCGGTCCTCACAATGCTTCAATTATTTAGGGTCAACAGCATCTCCATCTTGCAGATGAGGAAACTGAAGCTCAGAGGCTGCAGAAGGTGGCGACCTAGGGCCCCCGTCTGCAGTGGGACAATGCTGATGGCATGGCTGGTATTGGAGGGCCAGTCGCCCTTTAAAGAGATGAGGCTGAGTGGACATCGGGAAAGAGAGAAAAAATAACATTCCCAGTCTCTGGTATCTCTGAAAGAGCACGGAGAGTATGAAGACAAAGCTGGTGTTATAAATACCACCTGAGTTGCAGATTTCACAAAGGGAAGGGAAGTCATAGGGGATCGTATTTAGGTTTCAATATAGTCTGTAAGCGCTGAAGCAAGCAGACCCAGAGGGGAGATTTCGAGGGAAGGGCTGACTTGCCCAAAGAAGACAAACCTATTAGAAATGGTTTCTTCTCCTGACCCAGATCTATCAGCCACTGCTTGGAAATTTCTCTCTCCTTGTTTCACTGATTAGATTTCTACCCATGGCTCCTCGAGTTTATAAACACCTAGTCTTAAAAATACAAATTGACTTAGTGTGGTTATGTGCTGTTGGTCAGCCACAGCATAAGACGAGTTTGTGGTATGTAAATCTTTTCTTCCTAATGTCTGATTAAAACCGGTTTTCCCGGAGAAGGGAATTCTGATAGGGAAGAGACAGAGGCTAGCAAATAACTGTACATCAGTAAAATGGACAGAACTCTCCTAAGCTCACCCCAAGTACGGTGGCCACGGTGAAGAAGTGGGAATTGCGGGCAACGGGGCCCCGGGAAGTGGCTGAGATGCAGTTTTATTTATCATAACATTTTGCACAGGTCTAATTGTAGCACTTTGGAAAAAATAAGAGGAAACGTTCATCTTCACCCTTTCATATTACATAACCCCTCAATTTAAGGACACAGAACTAGTATTTGTTTATTTAACAAATATATATCGAACCACCATCTATTAAACAGGCCGTGTGCTAGTCTGGAACCTAACTGCTATTAGTAATGTTGCTTACTGTTGCTCATTCCGTGGGAAAAGAAAGACACCAACCAAGGATGCAATGACATACTGGACTACCACTTTTGTGTAAGTTAGGGTTGTCTGCACTGTTTCAAGTACTAAGAATTAAATAGTTTCTAAACTTACCAGAAAACTCCCTGGTGGCCTGAGATTACATCTTTAAAAGCACCAAGCCCGCTGTCCTGCTGTCAGCAAAGCTATAAATAACAGTATGCTGTTTTTGGAATGTGAATGTAGTACTATTAACACATCAAAAACGGATCATGAATAGCACCTACCACACGTTTTACACTTTCCCCCCAATGATGCCTACTTGTCTCTGTTAAGCCATCAAGTCTATTTTACTGCTCATGGTGGTTACCCGGGACATCTGTTTGCTAACTGACTAGTCAGAATTATCTTTGCTTTACAAAACCCAAACCCAAACCCAAACCCATCCTATTCTATCATCCCAAGCGGGAGCGGGACGCGTCACGGATAACACTGCACTTCCATCCACAGAGATGACTGCTCCCTAGAGGGAACATCACAGAAATTCACCTACAGATGGCACTTAACTGTGGAAGTGTAGATGACCATCTGATCCACAGTGTGGCTTTGATTAGTTTCTTAAGCACTGTGAGTGCATGAGAATCTGCTTTTGAATTAAGAGGAGCAAGTGAATCAAGCACCATCTCTAGAGACGATCTGGATGGGAAACGATCACTATCTTTGACCTTCTTTCAGGGCTTTCAAGCATACTCAGGGATCCTCCAGCCATATGTAGGGTGATGGGTCCAGTCTGAGGATGGACCAGGCCACCTGGATCGATTCGCCTTTTAGAAGTCTGCTTTAGACCATTTCCTTATTTATTGTGGGCAATAAAGGAATTAAAGACAATGGGGACAACATGAGTCAGCTGTTTGGTCTCTATCTGTGTTAAAGAGCAGTGGGAACAGTCAGTGAAACTAGATGGCTGACAGCAGACTGAAGGGTTTTCTGTGGGTTTTGTGTGGCCATGATTCGCCCATCCTCTACGGTCGCAGAGAAGGCATGGGAGAGAATAAATAAAAGCATTAACAGGGTGGAGGCATGTTATGTGTCACCATGGGTGTCATCTTTATGGTCCCAAAACACTTTTCAAATTGGAATCATGTGTTTGTAACTACTTTGCATAACACAAACATCACGTACGCGCATCAATCTGCGCATGCACGATACCAATCGCCCAGAGTGTATTCTTGAGAAAGTTGGGATGTTTCTTCTCAGCCTGTCATGCAGTCTCACCTTCCTAGTCAGGTTGCTTTGTGCGTGGAAGGCTCCACGTTTCCCCCATGCTTTGCCCATGTCACCTCCTTCCCAGGAACTGAGATCCCCACTTTCTTACCTTTCCCCAAATCCCACTTCCTGCAGGAAACATTCTGGAACAATCCACCCAACTCCCATGGACCTCTTCCTCTTTGACCTCCTGCCAGACTCATCAGTGGAGCAGTCGCAGGGCTGCTGCCTTATTTAGCCTCTGATTTAATTTACATGAATTCATCTTGTTTACCCAAGATGGGCGTGGAAACGTGACTTTTACACCTACGAACACATCAAGCAGGGTGCCCACTTGGCGTACAGAGGTACTCAATACATAACTTATTTACCAACCATTTTAAAAGGAACAAAATCTACAAATCTCAATGCTAGTCTGGTCGTTAAGAGTGAGGCAAAATATGAATTCCTGAAACTCCAGAGAACCTTTCCTCCAAACAGTTCTTAATCCTTTCCCACAGATCATCTCACTTAGTTTTCATAAAACCCTGGAGCAGAAGGCAAGGACGGCCATCAGAATCCTCAGTTAAATGGAAGCATCATTCTTCATGCATCAAAAGAAAAAGGTGAATTATAGCAAAGACAAGAGCAAGGATTTATTTCAAAATCCACATCCTTGGAGGCTTCTGCACTTACTACATATTCAGTTCAATTTTGCACACCTTCCTTGATACAATCATTGATAATTGCAACAATAAGGAACACTTAGTGAGCACTTACTCTCAGCCAGGAACCAAGGAACACACTTTAAATACCTCCTCTCATTCCGTCATTACAAAAAACCCAACAGAGTATTCTTTCCTATTATACTCCTTTGAGATATCAAAACTGAGACACCTGGAAGTAAAGCCCCTGCCCACGATCACACAGCATTTGCACTTAACATTGTGTAATGCCAGAGCACAATTTCTAGGCTCTGCAGATCATGCAGTACTTACCCACAGCCCATCACAATTCTCAGTCATTAAATATTTACCTGGTATATTACAGCTACTAAATTGAAATGTTGCCAACATATAAGAGAGTTTATTCATAATAAAATCTGGGGTGATAGAATTTTCAGACCAACCCTCTATTTAAAAATTAACGAAACAGATCACCCTCCACCTCCAGCCCTGCATTTGGCTTAATCAGGGTTTTAATGGACCAAAGAGCTGTAGGAAAAAAGAGTAGGGGAGGAAGAACTTGCTGTCTTATTTTGCAGATTTAAAACCAAACGCAATCTTGTTATCAATTTGTTGGAAATAAGGGATGGATTAATAATAGAATAAAAAACATTTGGAAAGAGTTGAAATTTTGCCCCGATCCACATTTCCAGAGTGCCTGTAAGGTGATCTGAAAGCAAACTGGGCACATAACCTTTGGTTGTCATGAGTATACACTGTTTGAGCAACGATGAGGGGAGGTATATTTGCTTAGCTCAGTGGTACTGGGAGAAGTAGGGGTGAATTCATGTTGGTGAGGAATAATTGCATTAGTCAGCGTTAAGAGCTGATAAAGCACATCTTCCAGTTTTAAGTCAAATTTTGACTGCCCAGTGATTCTCAGAAAACCGCAGGGGACCGGGGTCCTCTGAGGCTCTTACCTGGTGGCAAGGCTCAAGTTGCTCAACATGTTTGGCTGTGGCTCTGGATTGGAGTCCCGTCTCGTTGGGCCAGGATAGTCCTTCAGGTTGTTTGCTGTCACCGTGACCGCTGGCCCTGTAATAGCATGGCAGTCTTGGTGAGTTGGCGTGACACCTCTTTCTAAGGGATTTTTGGACCATTCCCACTGGCTGAAACAGTTCTAGGCTCTTGACTAAGGAGAAGCTGGGAATCCTCAGCTACAGACTAGTTCTAAGATGACCGTTTACAGAGAAAAACAAACTATGGTTACCAAAGAGGAAAGGGCGGGGAGGGATAAATTAGGGGTTGGGGCTTAACAGACACATGTTACTATATATAAAATAGATAAACAACAAGGACCTACTGTATAGCACAGGGAACTATACTCAGTCTCCTGTAATAACCTATAATGGAAAAGAATCTGAAAAGAAAAAATATATATGTATGTATATGTATAACTCAATCACCTTGCGGTACACTTGAAACTAACATTGTAAATCTACTACCCTTCAATCAAATTTTTAAAAAAAAAAACTCTTTAATTTCCCTCTACAGAGTTAGAGAGCGCGTGGAAAATGATTATGAGAATTTTAATACCATATGGTATGCTTGCAATAAGTACCTATTGAGTACTTTCTAATCCACTCGGCACCTTTCTAATCCATTATTCCTCCCATCTCACCCAGGAGTGCAGCATTTGGAGAGCCTTTCTGCAGGACTCTAAGAGAAGGTTACTATACAAGTCACCTCCTCCCTTCTACAGATACTGGTCAGGCTGTAATTCCTTCAGGCTCCTTCGATATTGCTTCCTTTCATTTAATTTTTCCTTCAAGGCTTCCCTTACTATTAATTTTAACTTTTAAAGAAACCTGATCTTACATGGGATCTATCTCAAAACACTTGTGAATGTCCACATCTGGAAATAACACAGAAGCAGGTAAGTTTCTCACCTGCAGAATGGAGTTACTACTGGGACTTCAAAGAGGGGGGCTGTTGAGGATAAATGCAAGAATGTTTGAAGTTTAATAATTAAATGAGCAACAGGAAGCTGCTTTGAGATGGAAAACAAACAAAAACAAAAATGAACACACGAGTCATGACTTCTTCCTGCACCCATATGTTGACCCTTCATCATGCCATTCTTAGTCCAGACTTGAGATTAAGCCTAGGAACCCTTTCAACACCCTGGGCTAGGAAGCCATCCTTGGTCTATAAGAGTTGACACTTGGTATGGTGATAAAAAAAGAACATTCTAAAAGATGCTCTGGAAGTTAAATGCTTCTCTTTCACTATTCAAAAACCCTTCATTATCTGCTTGCCTGAACTTGGTTGCCAGGTAATCAGAGATGGGGAGACTGCCTGGGAAGAAGTTATCAAGGAGATGGACAAAGTCCGAGAGGAGCCATCACTGCTCCTCCCCTTCCTCTGCCCACCTACGTGGAGAAGAGAGACATAACCATTCCTCCTGTGTCAGTTTAAGAATCTCTCTGTACTTAGATGACTCAGAATGTGGAGTTCACCTGGAACAAGCTTTTAAACCCACATCTCACCAGGTTTTGGACAAGGGCAGGCAGAAAGAGCCACAGAGATATCTTGGAATCCTTTTCCTTTTGATGTAGTTCTTTCTAAACAATTTTGATCTGGAGAAACTATCAACGAAGTCAAAACACACATTTGGAAGAAAAGGGACATCCCTGGGATATGTGATTTGTCGGCTTAAATCAGCAGTCACTTCATCACGCAGGTGTGCTAAGAGCCAAGTTTGGGGTAAGGTTGCTCCGTAACCGTAATCCTCAGAAGCCTTCACTTACATACGGAATTTTGATGGGGCTTTTCAGGTTGACTGATGTTTCCTTCTTTTGTGGTTACCTTTTGCCCTGGGGGAATGGCTTGGGAAGGGAACTTCTGAAGAAAAATCTGAGCGAGGACTAACGTGTTACCAACTGTCAGTCTTTAAAGGCTAGCCGGCTTAGGATGGGTGATGGAAGCTGAGCTCTGGAATGTAAAAGGCAACATGCCTTAACTGGCTTGGGAGCAACAGACCTTTCGGGAAGTCTCTGCTTCCTCAGAGCCAAACTCTCCTGCCAACAACGTCTGCAAGGTATTAAAAAAAAGGCGGGAGTTGGGGTAGGTGGGTGAAGTGAGCGCTAGGTAACAACCTCATGAAATTTTTGCTAAAGCTTTGAATCGTCCCCTGTGTCTTACTTAACAAAATCTCTCCTGAAAACACATGAGTGATTGGCATAATCTGGGAAGCTTTCATCATTATGGAAGCACGTGCACGTATGTGGGGGCTGGGAAGAGCAGGAGGGAGGAGGGCTGCTGGAGTCTCTGGTGTGTGTCGTTGGCTGCCTGAAGGTATAAGAAAACTGGTCCACACCATCGCTTTGGTCCCTCCAGGTCTAAATTCTATAATCCTAATGAATTTCCAAAAAAAAAAAGAAAGAAAAAAAAGTCTCCAAGCGCCTGCTCTCCTAGGCTGTAGACAGAACGTGCAACAACCCATTCCTCCCTTTCTGCCCAATTTCTAAGCTGCTTCAAACAGTTGGGGAGGAAAAGCAAAGGATAAACTAACAATAGGAAGCAATGTCCCCTTTTCTCAAGGCAGCAGGGAGGGAACTGAAGTTTCCCTGATTTCTCAGACAGTTTGATCACTTTATTTATTTATATTTTTATTTACCTATCTATGGTTGACGGCATGCAAGTAGTTATTTTTTTCATATTTTAGGAAAAGGAAAAACAAAACGGACTTTGGTCTAATGCCCTAATCAGACTGTTGATGGCTTGCCATGGCTTACTATGACTCCTTCCCTCCACATATTCTAAAAATATGGAAAATGTTTTCCATATAAAGCAGCAGACATCACAAAAGACATGGCATCTAAGACGTCTAAGACCTATGGATGACTGAAAAAAAAAAAGTCCTATGCATGGCCATTACTTTGATTATCTCTCTCTCTTCTTCAAGAACTGATTTCTTGGACAGTTACAGGCAGACATTTCCCTTCCCTGCCAGACAACAGGACTGCACGTTAAGACATGCCTCATACATGAGT
This sequence comes from Camelus bactrianus, assembly GCF_048773025.1. Taxonomy (NCBI): domain Eukaryota; kingdom Metazoa; phylum Chordata; class Mammalia; order Artiodactyla; family Camelidae; genus Camelus; species Camelus bactrianus. The sequence goes on along the minus strand of NC_133564.1, from coordinate 28,870,170 downwards.
TCCGTACGGACAGCAATAATTCTACTCCCGTCTCCCTCAAGAAATCTTATCATAGTCCAAGTGAGCGAAAATAATTCCTGCATTATCTGGATAATCCTGAATCTGCTCCAATTCACTACGTAGCTAAATTGTTCCAATTATTTATAGAATTTAGTATTTACCAGTCACGGCTCTCAGGAGCTGAAGCAGCAACAGGACAGGAGACCAAGCCGCTGCCTTCACCTCGCAACAGTAGGGATAACATTCATCCATCTATTTGTTTCTTAATTTACACATCTGTTCACGATGAGAACTTCAAGACAATTATTATAGCCGTGGAAGATGGCATGGACTGGCATGAAGAGAGGCTAAATTCAGAAGAATGAGCTAGGACGTGCTTGTAATCATTGGGATGAGAAAGAATGAGGGCCACAGCCGAGGGGGACATGGACACTGAGGACAGGAGAAATGGAGCCCCACCGTCAACCACAGGATTGACTACAAGACCAATGGCAACCGCCACGAAGACAGGAACTCAAGACACTGGTCTTTGCAGACTTACTACCAGGTTGCTTTCCTTTTTATTGGGGTTGAGTGGACATGTGGTTCCTGACTCTGCTTTGGAGAAGAAGAGTCATTTAGGGACACCTCGGATCTCTCTCCCACCAAGGTCACTCATGCAGGAGCAGATCTCTGATGGCTTCTAGCCAAGCTAGAGACATGAGCTGGTAGAGTCATTATGGGCGTCATTAGATCTCAACCTTCTGGGTTTGCAACTGTCACCCCTAGGGCACACTGGCTAGGGTGACTCCCTTCTTAAAGAGGTCAATTAGTCTTGGATGTATATGGAAAAAGTGACCCAGAGCCAAACCTAAAGAAAACAGTGAAGTAGAGTAACTTCAAGGTTGGACCATCCATTCAAACAGTTTCTTATCATTTCTTCCTGTCCCAGACTCGTTTCATATCCTCCTTCCAATTTCCTCTTTGTAATTCCCCTCTCCTTTAGGTGTGACTCCATTGCAAAAATTCACATTTTATGGGGGACTCAAACAGTTCTCCGGAGTATTAGGGGAACTGGGGACACAACTTCCCTAAGGCCATTTTCATGCGGCCCCCTCTCTCTACAGCTCATACGTGCTCCTCCTTGCCCTGGCTGAGGACCACCACTCTGATCCCTTGGGCAGCAGAGATTTCAGTGGTGTAATGGCAGTCAGTGAATTGTATAGCTGGCGCTGGGGAAGTTTCTGCCCAGTAACCATCTAATCACATTTAGTGGAAATGCAGAAAGACAATGGTTCCCGCTGCTCCGGAGGCTGGCCCTACTGGTCTTCATGCTCAGGAATCCAAAAGACATCAGGAAACGGGTTCAAATACATATAATTTACCAGGACTTCTCTGCCAGTTCATATTTCACCTGCGTTTCATTGATGAGAGAAATAATGAGATTCTTTTTGAGTGCATGTTCCCATGGGTACTATGATAATCACCATCTATGTGGTACTTACTATTTGCCAGGAACGGGTCTTCATGCTTTTTATTTTAATTTACTCAGTTTGTATACTCTTTATGGACTAATACACTCATTTAATCTTCTGAGATGTGTAATATTATTATCAGTGTTTTACAGAACTCTGAAGCACCTTGAGAGCTTAAATGATGTGCCTAAAGTCACACAGCTGGTAAGTCACCAACACAGAATGCAACACTCTTAACCAGCGCACCATGCCGTCTCTCTAAGATGCTACACTACGAATTTAAGTGGAGACACTCTGGTATGGTTCTAGTTCAGAAAGAAATGGAAATCATCAAAGAAGAAGGATTATAAATCACAGAACATCAGAACTGAAACAGGCCATAAAGATGATTAGGACTGTCCAGTTTGAAATGATGACACTGAGACCCCAAAAGGTAACATGTCTTCCCCAAACCACAGCCAATCAGCGGCACGGATGTGGTCGGAATTCAGCTCTTCTGAATTCTGACTGAGTACAAGACGTGGAAGAAGGTGGCGGGACCAAGCAAGCTTAATTAGCCTAATGAAGAGATGATTCTTCAAAGGGAATGGACTGGGGACACACTTCATCAGGCTCTGAAATGTAAAATATTCAAACTGAAATTCGTACCAACTTGAAGTCAGTAAATTTTCCATTTGATCATCTATTGGTAAGTCCCTAAGTCCCTCTGAAGAGTTAATTCTTAGTGAAAATTTCCAAGATACTATCATGGCTTTTAAATCGATAAGGCCCAGCAGTCCCCTTCTGCAATGATGTTCTCTTTGGCACATTTTGGCTCAAACTAACTCTGCAGATTCAGATTTGCACAGACGTGCAGTCCCCCGCTGCCAGACCCGTGAGCATTTCATGGTACTCTGCTGCCACCGTCTGGCAAACCAAAGTCAAGAACAGCCGTCTCACTCACGGCCTGCTATTTAAGGGTCCTGGTACCAGGTGCAGCAGGATCCTCCTGGACACAGTGGGACAGGCTTGGTAGACATGGTGCCCGAGGATCGGTAAGGAGCAAGAGGAAAAAGGATTCCACTGTGAGAAGAATGAAAGGTCCGGGGCACGCGATCACTACATAGAAACTCCAATATTAGATTGTAAATTGAAAGTCTTTCTTCTTCATACCTTCTTTAATGGGACATTTCTCCATTTAGTCAGCCTCTTCCATTGCCTCAAGAAAGATGCAGATTGTTGTAGAGTGTAAAAAGAGTCAGTGTTTTAACTTCTGAATCCAAAATAGGATCTTGAAACTCATTTACTTAACAGTATTCTTTTTTCTTTTTTTGTTCTCCTCAGTGGAAAAAATAATACATTACAATGAGAAATAAACCTGACTTGACAATGGAATCCTCTTATCTATACATCATGTTCCCTATGAAAACCAGTTTACATATCAATAACAGGACATAAAGGGTTAGATGCTCTAAAACGATATCTCCATTAAGTCATCTAAGTCCAGGAAATAAGCTTTCCTTATTCCGAGGATATTTTAATCCAGATTAGGGCTGTTGGTCCTCTAGAATCAAAGCACCCTCCTCTTGGAGAGTATTGGAAGGCAGTGACAAACTCCACAGGTACCTTTTCAATGTGCCAGGCAAGTTAACAACGCAGTTGGAGAGAAGTTTCATTTTGCAATTAATTAACAATATTCTTCAGACTCAAGCATGCAGTTGCAAACCCTACATGCAATGCAGAGTTCAGAAAATGACATAGGAAAAGCTGCTTTCTTTGCTCAAAATTGTCTTAGGTTTTCAAGGAAAAAATTCAAAGAGTCAGAGGAAATAGATAGGGTTAGGACAAAGCCTTTAGTTTGGCATGTGGATGGAAGCGTGAAAAGTTCCATGCACCTGCCTGTAAAACAGCAGTAACCAGTGACAATTATTAACACACACACGCCCATTCAAAATCTCTATAATGAACTGCCCTACAGGTGTGCAGCAAATAAAGACAATGTATACAAAAAATTATACCAAATCTTAGGAAGATTAGGGCCACAGGCAAAAGAGCCACAAATTGTTTCCTTTCCTCCAAACCCAACCAAGTGTGACAGATGCCCCATTCTGGATGAGTGTGTCCAGGAACAGAGAGAGAGCCCCCCCTCCCTCCGGCTCCCAGGCAAGGGCTATGGTGTGTCTCGTGTGTCTCTGGGAGGGGCAGGGTACCAGCATGTCTCATGATGCCGAGGCTAAGTTTCAGGGGAGTACAGTCAAGAGGATGGAGGCCCCCTCCTCCACGCAGCCCTCGTTCTCGGGGCAGAGGGCCAGCCCTGGCGTCACAGGGTGAAAAACCATGGTGTGCTGGTTACTCTCACCCCAGCTCACACCCAAGGCAGAGGCTTCACAGTGGGAGAGGCAAACCAAGGCCAGAAGCTCCCACCAGGGCCCAGAGACCTCCTCAAAAAGCAGAGGTGTCAATTTGAGAGAAGGGGGCCACTGTTTCTACCCCCCAGCTCCTGGGTGGTGGCTCAGAGATTCTGCCTGGAGGGGGAGGCGGGCCACCAGAATGGAAAGCACTGATGCTCTTCCCGAGGGAACCGGCTTTACTTGGAACAGAGTGTGGAGAACCTCAAGCCCAAGGCTGCTCTTGAAAACAATGGTGATTTTGGTGGCAAATAATTAAGAGGACACTGTGCCCCATGAGAACGCAAGGTAAACCACGGGCCAGAATTTACTACAGAGAAGCAGGAGAGAGACAGCTAGTAAGTGCTCAGGGTCAGAACAACCGTCAGACTGGCCTCAGAAATTACTCCTGCAAAGGGGCTCAACTTAAACCACACAGTGTGATGGAGCCATTTATACTGTCAAAAATGAGAGTCATCAGCAGCCAGTTAGTGCGGCCCAAGAGCTGGGTGTGATACCAGCAGAGGAAGAGAGTTTAGCAGCGAGGTCAGGTGTCACTCCCTTTTTATGACTTGGCCAGGAGAGGCAAATCTAGAGACAGAAAGTAGACTAGAGGTCGCCAGGGGCATGGGGAGAAGAGAACAGGGAGTTCCTGCTACGGGGTATGGAGTCTCTTCCTGAGATACGGAAAACGTTCCCAAATTGACCATGGTGATGGTTGCACGAATCTGCTTACATTCAAAAAGCCCACTGAATTGTTGGACCTTTTAAAAGCATATGGTATTTTACTTCGTGGTATTTGAATTATATCTTGATAAAGCTATTATTAAAAAAAAAAAAAGTGGCAGTCCCTGGACCCCTGAGAAAGGACTCAGTCCCTTCCACCCCTAACACACACATCTAGTGCTTCCGGATGGTGAGAGGGTAGCGAGGCAAGGAGAATGTGATAGTTTTGTGATGTGCAAGGGGAGAAAGTCCTTCTCATGCGGATTCTTGGTGCGCAGCGCACTCCGAGGAGTGTTGGGTAACGAGGCAAGATGACTATGGAAGAGAAGGCGGCACGTGTGTTTAAGCAGGACAAAAGCCCGAGAAGGCATCACTTAGGTTCCTGCATCCTGACAAGCCTACATACCTATGTGGGGAGATGGGAAACTCTCACACAGCAGAGAGACTCAAATAACATATGGACTAGGACATAAAGGCTAGGAGTACAGGGGCCCTGATGACCTCCAGACCAGAGGCCATGGCAGGGACGACAGATTTCAGTAACAAACGACCGAAGGTGACCCAATCCCAGGAGGAACAGAGTTGCCAATGCAGAGGTCACAGAAGCTGGCACAGACCTCAGGAACCAGCAAAGACTTGCACGAGATGATGCCCGGCTGTCCAATTGTACAAGGTTACAACGATGCTAAGCACGTTTACTTCTGCATTTAAATAGAATACCACTGGGGCGAGCAGAAGATCAGAACCGTAGAGATGAGAGTCTTGCTAGGAAATTCAGACTTTGAACTGATTAAGTTTCAACACTGGGATTTTTACCCAAACAATCTCAATGTACCGGGAAGAGATTGTTTTAAGCCAGAAGGGACTCAGTTATCATGCATGCTTGAGATACATTTTCCTTTCTCTGCTGTGAAGTGAAAAGGGTCATTGGTGAGCTATTTCGGGTTCAATTTGAGAAAAGAGAGAAAGTCACATTTCCTCATCACTGGGTCAGAATGAATAAACTTTAAACTCCCTACAATCTATGAAGGAAACAGAGTCCTCAAGGAACGGTGTTGTTCCCAGCACTAGAAGAAATGCTAATTATGCACATGATACAGGTGTCTGGCTAGAGCTACCACAGCAATCACACTGCAATATAAACGTATCAAACCTTAAAATTATACAATGTTGTATGTCAGTGATAACCCAATGACTTTTTTAATACAAAGGGTCATGAGGTGGCATCTTTATGGCCAACCAAGCATGCAGATGCAGACTGAAGGTGGGAAGACCAGTGCGATGCAACAAAAAAGCAGCAGGATAAAAGCCAGCGTGCCTGGGGTTGAGCTGGGAGGGGCCTCCCACTGGCTGTGTGACTTGGGAATCACGTGACTCAAGCTCTATCAGAATGCATTTGCCTGGCTGTGTCGGGGTTGATCTAGGTACCCAGTAAGGGTTCTTCCAGCTCTAAAAGACTGATTCTCAGGTCCTGGATGCCCAGTGAGTAAACACCTGCCAATTCTTGGCCAAGTTCAAATGGACACTTGTCTTAAGAGACAGACCCCCCCCTTCCCTGTCCCTTGGCCACACCCCCTGGAAGGTGGGCTGGGGACTGCCGGACAGAAAGTACGCTTACCTGCCATGTGCCGATGATTCTTGCTTTTGCAGCCACACTTTCCAATTAGCTCTGGAGTATTCACATCACTGTGACAGATGGCACAGTAAAAGAAGGCTCTGGACAAGACAAACAAATCAAGAATGACTTATGTGAGGCTGCACATGGAAGGAAGTACCACACAGACTCAGTCTGCCTGACATTAGATTGCATTTGCTTTAGGACTTTGTCCCTGTAAAGTAATAAAAAAAATTTACCTTTTGACATCCTTTGCAGATTCAGCGATAAAGAACCCTAATGTGTTCTTATGGAGCTTCACTTGTGCAGGTGGATTTAGTATCAGACCACTGGGAACAGAAAATAAAAAACAGTAATTTCCCCCTCCTATTTCCAGGGCAATATATGGTGTTTCATTCTGTCTTTACCAATGGATTCTCTAAGGGGCAGGGTTCATGGGACTCAATCATCTACCGCCAAAATTTGCAACAGAAAATGTGAGCGCGACTGTATTTAATTATTTGATTGCTGCTGAATAGGCTGAGTGGAGCCAGGTGACAACCCACTCGCTGAGCTGAGGGAGGAGGAGCTCCTCCTGGACTGAACCCTGAACCAGAAATGGTCAAACCAACTCAGATCTGTGACGCCTTGCTAATTTCAGCTATCTTATGCCAAACAGGCCACGGCCACATGCTGGCTAGTCTTCTGGTCACCCTTCTGGTCAGACCAGTCGTACATACTGGTCTGTACATCCTTTGGCTATTTGCCCCCTAAAATTAAGATACATCTACTTAATGAGCTGGATTCAGAAGTTCCTTCTATTCGCCTGTACAATTTTCCAACTTGTATGTTTCTTCTGACTTCACTTTCGTCTACCTTGATTTCAAGATTTTTGAGAGCAGGAACCAGGTGAATTGTTTCTCCTTCCACACTACTTGAATATTTTGATTCTCTATTTCCTTATGGTCTGTGTGTTTGAAAACACTGTCTTACAAACTTCATTCATGACACTCCATGTGGCAGGACTCCACCGTGACTCTTTGAGTTCCTTGCATGTCTCCCTGTGTGGGTCAGGATCTCCTGTTTCTATTTCCTTTAGTTCAGACCTCCAGTATGGTGAGGACTTGTTACCTTCTACCTCCCCTCACTTCGTTTGCGTGTCATGAAAGGACTCCTTGCCTCCTTGAAAACACACACCTTCTTTCTTACTCACGTTGGAAAGAGTTCAAGTCTTCATTTGGGCAAAGCTCAGTCTGTTGTTAGGAGAGTCCAAAGTAACCTGCACATATGATAGCCCTGCAAAAATAAAAGACTGGGTGCAACGAAAGCTCTCTAGCCCTAGGCCAAGAGTAGAAAGATGCTGAATGGCTGTGTTCAAGTACATCATTACCTGAGACAGTGTCTGGCACTTTCTGAGTATTGACTGATATTAATACGTCACTGGAATGACTGCTTTGCACTTTGAAAAGGAAAGGACATGGATTTGTGCCTCCCCTGCCCCAATGCCATTGGTTGATGTTCACTTGAGCTCCATTATATCTTCGTATCTCCTCTTTTAAAGGCAGGGTCCTCTGAACCCATGTTAAATATTTAGCTATGCAGATACTGCCATGATCGTGTCTCTGGCTGCAGCTGAAAGAAGACGTGAACCTCCTTTGAAGACTTTCCCAAACCGCCGTCATCGCTTGACTCTCCCCTTCGTGAATCACAGCCACGTGTTCTCCTAGAGAAAGTTCACCAGTGGAACAAACTTGGAACATTACCTGATGGGGGCCGGACCCAGCCTTACCTCTCAGCAGGTGGCAAGCTATTCCCTAAGACAGAGCCTGGGCATTGTCCAGGGCGTCTGCAAGTCCTATGGTCGACTGTATCAATTAGGGGAGAAAGTAAAAGGGGAGAAAAGGTAGATTTTCCCTCCAGTTTTCCAGTGTACTTGCCTCAAGCCCCGCACTGCGATGCCCCACGTTCCTTCCATGTACAGTGACTATGGGTTTGGTACAGCTTGGTGAACGGAAGTGCCCTGAGCCAGACCGAGTTTGGATTCTCGCTTTGCCACTTGCTAGTGGTGTAAGCTTGGGGAAAGCACTGAACTCTTCTGAGCTCCAACCCATGAAATGGGCCTATTAATTATACTCTTCCTACAGCATCGCTGTGAGGATTCAAGAGTTGATGGAAGAGAAGGGTCTACAGCAGTGTTGGTTGTGAACACGCGATCAGGTAAGACTGCTGATGTCAGTATGTTTGCCCGATCAGGATTTCATCCCTTTGAGGCATCTGACTCTTCGGTGAGAAAACACAGTTAAATCTATGTTGGAGCAGATGCCCCTTTCAGTGGGGGCAGACATATGGCTAGCTAGTAAGCAGCACCAGGGCGCCTTGAATACGTGTAGAAATCAGTTGCTTATTCATGTTTCTGGTCTACCATGTCCTACCAACCATCCTAATAAAGTTTATAGAAATATTAGTTGTCGAAACAGTATTAGGAGCATTTGGTCCAACTGTTTCTGAAGGTCAGTGAATAAAATGACTATCTCATGGGGACTTAAAAAAATTCACAGGAGATTTTGGTATCCTTGGAGATTTTGATTTTATAAAGTTAGAATTGGGGTTTTGAATTCTATACGTCTTTAAAACTTTGCAAATAATTCTGATGTATAACCCAGGTTGGGGAAGGCCAAAGATGTTTGAACTTGATCAAGCTTTGAGCTAGTATGAAACCTAAATGGCCTGGCGAATGAGGCTAAGGAAGAAGTCATCATCTTTCCTCTGACCTATTTCTAGCAGAAAGGAGACTTGACATGGGTTTAGATTCTGACATTTTCTTGAGCGTGGCAGAATTGTTCAATAAAATGTAGCCAGCCAGTTAACACTATTCCTCACTCTCTGCTTAAGGATTTACTTTCTACAGTATCTCACCAATTCTTTTCGCCCAGGTATCTTCCACATCCTCCCTACTTGAAAGATTGCTTCTTCTTTCCAATAAAATCATCCCTTTATGGCCCATTGGATATCATTCAAAAATTATTGAGTCCTGACTGTTTCTCTATAATTCAAGGGTTCAGTGTTAGAGCTGGAAGGGGTCTTAGGGACTAATTCATGTGATCTCCTCATTTTACAGATGACAGACACTTCTCCGAGGCCACTGGGCCAGCAAATCATAATCAGGATCATTATCTCATCTACTGATTCCAACTGAATTCAAGGCAGTTTTCCACTAAAAAAATACACATAAGCCAACATAGAGGCCTTTCTTATTCCTCATCCCACATAAGCCCCACTTTTCCTTATTTTTCAGCACCTTTTATCTCTGTATCATTGTGGCTGATTCTGTTTTTCCTGGATTTTCTTTTTCATTATACAATAACTTCTCTTACTTCTTACATTATCCAATATGGGTTTTCAGGAAATGCTGTTGGTCTGATAATGTTACCTCTTTCCTTTATCTACCTGGTTAACAGCATACTTTGTCCATGAGGCCAGTCAAATTCCCATTTTTCCATATTTCGCAGGTTAGTTTCTAAGGCTAGAGTTTATGGGAGAATTTTCATCACAAATGATTCTATTTCATGGGCAAGACTTACAAGATCTGGTAATAGATTAGGAGAAACAGATCTGAGAAAGTGACCAATTCTTCGCTCCCCTGATCATGAGAGGGAATTGGGGCAAGGCCACAGGAACCAAGGCAGAATTCCTGCCCACCCACAAGGGTAACCATTCTAACCTCAATCCTTAGATTCTAACCCCTGTCGTGAGAGACAGTATTAACAGCACCACAGCAGCCTTGGTGCCCAACAGGCTGGCTCTCAACAAATGCCAAAAACCTTAAGTGATGGCTGCATGTTTGGGAAAATCTTAATCATAAAGATTCTCCTCAAAGAAACGGAAGAGGTTGGAAGACCCACTGGTACCAGTAACCGTGACACATGGATTTGTGTTCGATGGCTATCAGCATGAGATGCATCTTCACAAAGCAGAGCCTGGGAAGGAAGACAAGTAATTGTGAGGCAAGAGAGGACAGAGAGGCCTCGTGCCCAAGAACACGGCTGATACTATGTGCCCTTTGCCCCAGGAAACGCCACCCCCGGCAGACAAAGGGCCCCTCAAATCTGGAATGTTCACTTGTCAAGTGACTCCACCCTGGAGGAACTCAGCCAGTGTGCCACCTGGGATGGAGATGAAATGGTCCCACATGGACTGTTAACCTCCAGGTCGCAGGCACACAGGCTGAAGCCCTCTTATATCTTCAGGGTGTGTCACAGAGCCTGGCCTACAGTGAGCCCCCCGCGAACATGGTGGAAAGAACGCTGTGGCACACAGATGAGGGAAGGGTTGCTCTTAACTCACCGGGACACATCAGGAAAACTCATGCCAGCAAAGTCGTCGGAGAGACGCTGAGTCAGGATTTTGTTCTTCAGGCCACTGAAGAAATACCTTTGCCAGGGCTCTTTAGGACAAACCTGGAATACACAGTTATGCCGCATGAATACAATGACACGGGATGTGCGATCTTGGGGTTCAAGTTGTGTGTTGTCTCTGCCTGTGCATTGTGAGCTTAGACAGCACCAGATAACTGCAATATTTGTTGCATTTGTCGGAGGAGCTCCGCCACCAGGCAGGCCCCCGGGCCTTCCTCCCGCCAGGCCCTCTGCACCCTAGGAGAATGCAGAAAAGTCAGAAGAAGAACTGAAACTCTCATGTGCATCTCAACCATTTCCACCAGAGGGTTTGGAATGAAGTGGGAACATCATGACTCAGTTTCTACCCTGGTGGCATCCAAGCCTCTTTGCTTGAAATTACAATTCCCCTAATAATTTCAGCATGGTAGACTGATTTTTTGAATCAAGAACAATAAGATGGGAAGGATAATATGGAATCTACCCTGTCTCCCCCTAAATATGGCTGTTCAAGCAGGACAGGCCCCGCAGAGCCCAGAATCTCCAGTGGAAGTCTGGGATTTCTATGAACTTCAGAACACTGCGGCTGTGGGCAGTTCAGGCCAGCCCAGAAACTATCCTCAGATGGCCACCTTGTGGCCAGAAACAGAAACAAACACACAAGCAAAAAATTCTGCCCTGCTAAAAAGGACCACCTATGTCCAGCACACCCCTTCCTCGTCCCAAGATGCAGCTGAATCTCCTGCTTTCCCCCACTTTCTTAAAGCCCTCTGTTGAGGAAGGCTCCCTCCCCAGGCAATTCGAGCTCAGTTCAAGTCCTCATTATTAAAGACTGGCTTAGTGCTTCCAATCCAAATGTTTCAGTTTTTGTAAGAGGGTTTAAAAAAAAAAACAAAAAACCCGTAGAGATGAAGATTTCCTGAGTTAGTTTAAAAAAAAAATCAGGGAAACAGAAAGAAAAGATGGATTTTGGATCTGGATGGCAGAATCAGGGAGCTCAAGTGAATCAGTTGGGTTAGATCTAATCTAAACTTAAGCTTAAGGCGATGCTCTGTGCCTAGAACCAACCGGAAATGCTCCTCGGACTACAATTTCTCACCATGTAATCAATATAGATCAATATAGTCAAAATACATGGCATTGGCCCAAGGCTTTTCAATCTGAGTGTTCAGAAGTTTTACAAATGCTAGCTCAATACTTGGAAAATATCAGGTTATGAGTAGATTAACAAGTCTTATTTATTTTATTATTTTTTATTGAAGCATAGTTGATTTACAATGCTGTATTAGTTTCGGGGGTACAGCAAAGTGATTCATATATATATATATATATATATATATATATTTATATATATATATGAATATATATATATTTTCTAACAAGTCTTATTAGATGCAGAAACTGACAGAGAAAGTAAGTGTCCAATCCGAGCAAAATAGGACATAAGACACTGGAGTCCTGGCCATTAAACCTAAGTTTAATTAACTACATTAATTTTAGTTAATTTAATTAATTACAGAATCTAAAGCATCAGAGCAGAGTCCAACATTAAAAATCTTGCCCTGATACTGCCCAGTTTAGCATTTCTGAAAGTGGGTTTCAGACATCACTCCCCACTCCTCACAAAAAAATACTATCATGACCACAAATCTCTCTCAAGTCTTATGTTCCAAAAGCATCTTATGAACACTGACAGGTGACCACCATCATTGAGGTTACAACCTTAGATAAACAAACAAACAACAAAACACCCACAATAGGGCTGGCTGTTTGTCTATCTTCTCTATTTCCATGAAGGAAACAAAGTCTTCATACACAGGTCTGCCTCCATTTATGTTCTCCAGCCGTGGACATTAAAATCACGATCATCGCAAAAGATACTGCAGTCACCTCGTGCTTTCTAAACTTACAACGCACAGGTAAACACACTTTCCCTCTGAGCCATTTCCTGGGCCACACACAGTGACCAGAAGAAGGTTAAAGCACGTTCACGTAGCACCATCAAGGCTCGTCCTTACTGCCTGATGGTCCATTCTCTTCATCTGCGTGTTCCTCACAGTCACAGAAGGAAGTTTTGGAGAATTCTGTGGTTTCCAGTCAGCATTTTGGTGGCCAGACCATCTTTTGAATCTTTCCCCTCTTTTGCTTTTTCCTTAACGGCACCGGGGAAGGAACCAGAAAAGATGGAGACTTTTTTTTAACTTATTGAATAAAGGAAATAAAGTGCAAAGAGGGGCCAAGAGGAAAACTGCATATAAGAAAAGGCAAATGTGGACACACAGTTAAGTGGAGGGAAAGGTTACTTTCTGGGGAGCCTCTGGACAACAGGATACGAAGCCCGGCTGAAGGTTAGAGCATTTCACGGGAAGGGCATTTGGAAGGCCGTGCGAGGTGCTGTAGTATTGCATCCCAATGGCCCATTCAGCCACTTATTTTGCCTCAAACAAAGGTATCAAAAGACCTAATGTGGGAGATTGTGAGTAGATACTCCCACAGCCAGAGGCACAGGGCACAGTGGTAAGACTGTAGGTCAGACAAGTCTACCTCCGCAGCTCACTGACTTATGCTACAGTAAATTAGTTAGCTTCTGTTACAGGGATACGTCCTTGGAATATCAAGGGGAAACATAATGTCTTTAAAATGCATAAGACACGGTAGACATTCAACATGTGGCTACTGTGATTATTGCTGCATAGAATGTCCCCAAATAACCTGGAAAATTTGATCTTACTTATTTGTATTGTTATTTGTTTGATGACTATAGTTATTTATTATTATGTCAATTACTTTGTATACAACTTACATTTAAATATATGACTTCTCCGCTAATAACATAACCTTTATATTTTTACCTTCAACAAGTCTAAGTGCTTCTATACTTACAAATATATTTACTGTCATAACATCATGGGCTGCAGGGAGGAAGCAGAGTTATGATTCCTACTCTGCAGATAAATATTCTCAGGCAAGAGTAAGATAAATAACTTCTTCAAGGTCAGTGTGTTCCCTGGGACTTCCATCTAGATTTCTCAATCCCTTCCCAGCTCAGGTAGAAGTCAAATCTCATTTCTTGGGTCATTCTTGTTTTCCTCAATTTTTATTTTCTATTTCTGATCTTAATACTTGAAGACATGAGGACAGAGCCAAGATTCAAACATCAGTTTACAAGGTTACCTTCTTGTTTTGCTCGACAAATAGAGACGTCAGGAAGGTACACAAGCCTGGCACCAAACAGCCTTGGGCGATAAATCCAAGCTTTAATTCGGCAAAGCAGATGATGTTGTCTCCAGCATTCCAGTTCCAGCTGGGGATCTTTGGCAGAAAGACCTGTTTCACAGTAGAAAGTAGCAGAAACAGACTCGTGGATACAGAGAACAAACTCGTGGTTACCATGGGGAAAGGGAAGGAGGGAGGGGCAGGACAGGGGAAGGAAATTAAGAGACACAACGTGCTATGTATAAAATAGGCAAGACCCATTAGAAAGTAGTAAGTTCACATATTACTTAGATGAACTAAGTTCATCCAGCTCTACCGACTAAAAGAGGGGGAGACGGGTAGGCTGGAAGGTTACGTACAGTACCTTGTTATGGGACTGAAGGATCTGTATGATGACTCTGGTATTCGGGTAATAGTTCTTGATGGAGAGCACCCTACACAAGTGACAAACATGCTCATCGGGGGTGTGCCGTAGCCAACGTCTTTGTTACGTAACTCAACCCAAAGTTGAATCGTGGTGGTGTGACGAGTGGGCAAGCACAGGAAAACAGCATATTGCGAAGGTCATTGTGACGATTTTCAAAAATGTCCTGTTTTATAGCATATACACAGGAGGGTGCTAACATCTTAGGGACTTAGGAAATTAACACTATGCATAGGTCAGCTCTTGGTGTTAAAAGACTGTGGCCTTCTGAGACCAGTTCTTGAGGAGGAGATAAACGACTTCATCTGTTTTAGCCTTCAAACTCAGACACATTAATTACAGGAAAAAATAGAGACTGAATCGCTGTCTAGAGCTTGAAATAGCTCATAGACTATCTAAACCAACTTTCTCATTTTACAAATTAAGAAATAAAGCTCTATCTCATATTTCCTGTATGGTGCCTGTTCTCAGCTGTTTCTTGCTATCTGTAGAGTCACCTTCAGCTGTGCACATTTATTTTGCTCTGGGGGCCAGAAGTTCATCTGGGTTAGGTACAAGGCCACTGCCAGCACAATAATGGTTTAAATCTGTTCCCACAAATCAACTTCCTGCTCACAGACAGTTCACAGTTAGAGATGGTAACGCTGACCCTAGCCATCTGGAAAATACTTGCTAAGAGTCAAAAGCATATCATACTGAACCATGTACAATCTTTCACTCAAACTCTCGGAGAAAAAACTCAATAAATAGAAGTCTTACTAATAAGGTTCACAAATCACAAACGCCAGCTTTATTTTTGAGAGGAAGCTAGTTAGAATGGTGCTATGTGAACAGTTATCAGTTATCTGTATGCTTGCTTTTCAAATTTAGATAGCAGTTATCCATCTGGGAGTCCAGGAAAGTAAGTGGAGAAGCACATGGAGACACAAAATACTCTATTTTGACTTCCTTTTTCATATATCTGCACAGTTTGGGGCAAAAAAAAAAAAAAAAAAAACAGACAGAAACCTGCAGTATGATTAACCCCAGTGCTGTGACAGATGACATCTTCTCTTGTTTAATCCTACGCACTGAGCTTTATTTTAAAAGAGGTGAAAGTAAGTCAGCATTGGCGCATTTAAGACACAGTGTGAGCTTCTTACCTCATGATGTTTGAAGTGTCTTCAGCATGGAAATCACTGCACAGAGGGTTGGCTATGATCAGGCATGCTTCTGCACAATCCACCTGTTCCTCAAGATTAAACAGCAGCCACCTCGTTAATAACATGGGAAACCCCCATGTGTTCCCCTTTTGGGTTTCCTTTTGACTTTGTCATACAATTTGCAATAAGAAAGCGAGCACACTTGGGAAGGATTCGGGATAAGGATGTCTTGACATCAGAATCACAATCCAGTCAATGCTGTAAGGGTTGCATCAGAGGGACCAGGGCATAGCGTCTCTGGCACAGATGTAGATTGCTTTAAAACGGGGTCAAGTGCGTAGTAATATGTTTCCTATCATCCATAAACATACTAGTGATGTGTAATAGGATCTTTTAAAGCAACTGCCTGTATATTTATTTACCTTTCAGGATAGCAAGGAATGGAAGAATTGGAAGTTTGCTGGGCTCAAAGCAAGCAGTCATTCAGCAGTTGTGGATTCTGAATCTTAAAGTTTTAGAAAATTATGGAAGTGGCTCTTTAATCCCCAGTTGCAGGAAAGAGATTATGCTGTGTCAATTTTTTGCTTCCATTCTCTGTGTTGGCTCTATAGAATTCTGCTTTAAAAACTGAAGCCTTTTGTTGTATATGAATCTGTGAAATCTAAAACATGAGAGGAAGCTGGCTTTGCTCTTAAATGAGCGATGCCTGGAGGGCTGTCTGTTGCTCATCTGTTTCAGTCTCAGCCTAAATGGGATCTCTGCTACTTCCCTTCATGTTCTTCCTACCAGAGGGCACACCAGTGTGTTCAGGGGCAGCTGGTAAAGGCTGACAGACTCTTAGAAATCCGCTAGAAATTGCTTGGATAGTAAGACCGAACACACTTTTGCTATCCTTGACTTTTTAAGGTCTCTTAGACTGACAAAATAGGACTGTTCTAGATAAACAGAGAATTTTGTGATATAAATAAATTAAGTATGAGTGGAGGTAAACAGAGAGGTCGGCTTGATATCTGTCAAGAAGGATTTGGAGGTCTGTTACATCTCCTTTATGATCAGCTTTAAAGTGGAAGAAGTCATATTTCCCCCAGCTTAAGAGTCTGGAGTAATACGTTTGGAAAGAGCCGTTCACCCTACCATCTTAAGTGAAATTACAAGGAGGAAGAGCATTAGATCTTACCGCAACCCGCCTCAGATCCTCCCACTTCAGCGCAGATCCAGACACGAAAGTCGTGTAGGCCATGTAGCACTTGAATATGGTTTCCAATTCCAAAGAAGGAGGAACCCTGGACAAAGGACGTGGTGCCAGATATGGAAAAAGAAGACTGGCTGTGGTTTTGAGTTTGTTATATTTATTTCATGCATTTTATAAAAGCCCTAATCTCCTCTTGGAAAACGTCCATCCTCCATTATTAATCCACATGGTTAGGTGATTTTGATATCACCAGCCTAATTCCAAGGATGGGTCTGACGCTCAGGTTTAATCAAGCATAGTGATGTGAAAAAATCCAAATCATATTAATGCAAAAAAATTAAAAAGGATGAAATTGTTCAGAATCAAATGAAAACAATTCAATTATTCAAAAAGACACAGCATCTTAGAACAACTATAAATTTAGGAGATATAGCTTCTAAATATAAAAATAATGATGAAACTAGAGAGAAACTGATGAATCTGCCACTCTAATGGAAGATTTCATCGCATCTCAATTATTGACAGATCAAGGAGCAAAAAAGGTATCATCAAGTTTGATATCTATAAATTTGGAACAATGTTTAGGGTATCTAAATTTTTTCATTTTTATTGAGGCGTAACTGACAATTAAAATTGTAAGATATTTATTGTACAGTATGATTTTTTGAGATAACGTATACACTGAAAGGATAGTTAATTGACACATCCATCATCTCACATATTTACCTTTTTGGGGGGTGAGGACATTTCAATTCTGCTCTCTTAGCAAATTTCAATGATACAACACAGTGTTATCAACTATGGTCACATGTTTTATGTTAGATCCTCAGACCTTATTCATCTTAAAACTGGAAGTTTGTATCCTTTTATCAAACTCCCCCTCTTTCCCCCAACCCTCAGCCTCTGGCAACCCATCTTTTTACTCTTTGTTTCTATAAATGTGACTTTTTTTTAAAAAAAGATTCCAGATATAAGTGATACCATGCATCTGTCTTTCTCTGTCTGGTTTATTTCACCCAACATAATGCCCTCCATGTTCATCCATGTTATTGCAAGTGATAGGATTTCCTTCCTTTTTTAGAGCTGAATGATATTCATATCATATACCACATTTTCTTTATCCATTCATCCACAGATTCGATCACTTCCATATCTTAGCTACTGCAAATAATCTTAATTTTTTTCAAGGGCACACAGATATTTATCAAAATATCAACACACTTTATCAAAAAGCCTCAACACACTGCAAAAAATAGCTTCCATACATATTATGATCTCTGTTCACAGCGCAATTAAAGTAGATGTTAATAACAAACATCTTCAATATTCATCATACTTGGAAATTTTGAAAAACAGACTGCTGAAAATCTTATGAGCTAAGAAGAAATTGAACTACAAGTAATAAAATTCTAAGAAATAAATTATGTTGAAAACACTAAATATCTAAGTCTTTGAATGCATTAAGAGCTATTTTTAGGGGAAAGATGACAGCTTTGTACATTAACATTGGAATAGACCCAAAGAAATAAGAAGGAAAGAGACAATAAAAGCAAGAGTGCAAACAGTGAAATAGAAAAGGAAGATAAATCAGAGAAGAGCGACAAAGACAAAGGCTGGTTCTTTGGGAAAAAAACACACTAATATAATAGGCAAAGCTGTGGTATAATTGATGGAGGGGAAAAAGACAATAATGACTCACAATATTGAATGAAGAAGATAAAATAGAGATAAAAAATAATAATGAAAGAATACATCAACAAACCAAATGCAACAGCTTTTTAAACTAAGACAAAATAAACAAATTACTAAGAATATATCTTATCAGAACAACTTCTAGAAGGCACAAAAAACTCTGTATGGTCATATGATTTAAAGAAATTGAAATTTAGTTTAAAATCTCTCAAAACAAACAAATATGAACAAAACACATAGAAACACCCACACACCAAACAAAAATTTTAAAACCACAAGTTTTAAACAGCTTAATGAGCAACTTCTACCACACTTTCAAGTAACAAATAATTCAATTTTTATACAAAGTCTTTCAAATACTTTAAAAAGAGAGAATGGTTCCCAACTAATACTACAAAACCAAAATAACCATTATACCAAAACTATTAATATAATTCACCACATTAACAAATTAAAGGTGAAAAATTCCACAGCCGATGCAGAGAAAAAGTTGATAAATCAAGTATCTTTTCACAGTCAAGACATATAACTCATGGTATATTAGGAATAGAAGAGAGTGTCCTTAACCAAATAAAGGGTTTCTCTAAAATAGAAAAGGTGACCTTAGTGGGAAAATATTGGAAAGGTCATTGCATTTCCCCCCAACATTATATTTGATGTCTTAGCAACTGCAATAGGAAAATAAACTGCAAACATAAGGCAAAGCTGGAATGAAGGAAATAAGCTGTCTTTATCTGAAATTATATGATTATTTACATAGAAACCCCTAATAACACTACAGAAAAAATTAGAAATAATAGAGGCTAAGTTAACAATTTGGATTAACTGAAGGTTAATATACAAAAGTGAATTTGATTTTTTCTTAATACGTAAAGCAAACAACTAGACAATGCGATTAAAAACTCAATGTTGTCAGTTTTTATGACTGAATAGTATTCCATTGTATAAATATACCACATCTTCTTTATCCAGTCATCTGTTGATGGACATGTATAACTGAAAACTTGGGCTCTACACTGGAATATGATACAACATTGTAAAATTATTATAAATCAATAAAAAATGTTAAAAAAAAAACACCTCAATTAATGGGTTGGTTGGTAAGTAAATTAAATGCAGATAGAAGTGAGAAGTAAGAATCTGCAAGGTAGGTCAGAGTAAATTCTCCAGAATGTAACACAGAGATACAAAAAAGAGGAGAAATACAAAAGAGAGGGTAAGAAATTTATCTGGCACAGTAAAAGAGGGCTAACACACTTATAATTGGATTCCTAGAAAAGGAGGAGAAAGCACATAGTGACAAGGGCGATATTTGAAGAAATAATTGAGAATCTTCCAGAAATAGTGGAAAACACCAATCCAGAGACTCAGGAAGACTCATGAATACTAAACACACTAACTTTTGAGAAATTCAATCCTTCAAACATCAGAGTAAAAGTATAACATACTTTCATATTAAGTACAACACACACTCTTTTAAGAAGATAATTCATTTAAGAAGATAGTTTAGCAGGCCTCTTAACAGCAACAACCAAAGCCAGAAATCAACAGAATAATACCTGCATGGTTCTTAAGGATAAAAACCAACAGTTTAGAACTCTATATCTTTAAAATGAGCTTTGGTGGAGGGGAGGGTATAGCTCAGTGGCAGAGTGTGTGCTTAGCATGCACGAGGTCCCGGGTTCAATCTCCAGTCCCTCTATTAACATAAATGAATAAATAAACCTAATTACCACTCCTCCCCAAAAGACTTTCCAAAAACAAAGAATGAAGAGAAAATAAAGATGTTTTTACATTTTAAAAAAAAAAAAAAGCTTGTCATCAGCAGATCTGCATTTAATTCAGGATAAAAATGGGCAAGGTAACAGCCATTTCTTAAGAGGGAATCCAAATGGCTTATACATATAAAAATATGCTTGGCCTCATTACTAACCAGAAAAATGAGAATAAAAACCACAATAAGATACCAGTGTCTTATAAAACACTATCCAGAAGAATGGCTAAAATTACAAAGACTGATGCTTCTAAGTGTTAGGTAGGATGTGCAGTTACATTTCCCAGTGGTAGTAAGGACGCAGGGCCAGGGGCACTCTCACGGCTGCTCGTGGAAGTGCAGACCAGAAGGAGTATTTTGGACAACTGACAGTTCTATTACAGGGAGATTTACCACCCTGCAATTTTACTCCTGGCTACCAGGACACATAGACAAGGATTTTCAAGGCAACATTCTTCATAATAGCTGAAAAGTGAGGAGAAATGTCAACCAACAGTAGAATGGATTAAGAAAAATGGTGGCGTATTCATAAAATGGAACGTCTACTACAGATCATTGAAAATGAATATGCCCAGCTTTATCCAGCTCCCACCGAGATGACTCGTACAAATATTACACTGAGGTGAGTAAATTCATATTTCATTTATGTAACTTTAAAAAACAGGAAAAACTTACATTCTCTAAATAAACATAGGGTATAGCTCAGAGATAGGACAATTAATAAATAGAAGATATAAAGTCAGAATCAAAATTACCTCTAGGGACTGAAGATGGGGCTACAGTTGGGCAATCTTATACCAGGGTGCTGGCAATAGAACGTATCTTGATTTGAGTGGTGGTTACACGCATGTTCACATTATAATAATTCATTTTAACGTACACTGTAATTCTATGTAATTTTCTGAGTTATGATTTGGGGTAAATGGTGTTAAACATGGTGCTTAATTATTACCTTGCTATTTTAAAAATAAATGGAAGTTCTGAGATCTTTTTTCTATGTTCCAATGACTCACGTGCAACTCTCGGAGAGACTGTTCTGGTCCTTTTATATTTCCTTTAAGTTCTGCTTGAAAAACTAAAGAGTTTCCTCTTTAGCTCAATTTTCTTACAATACCTTATCACACATGATTATACTGAGGCAGACGACACACAGCTTTCCTCCAGGAAAGTTTCTTATGCAGTGTTACAACTTTATTAGGCACATTTTCTATCTTACATGTTATTTTTGGTGACACTGTTACCCAAATTTTGCTCTTTTCCCGGTACTCAAGGGCAATCTCCTTATGGGTTTTCCTGCCTCTTCTGAGAGTATTCACTGCAACCCTTCCAGCCTCTACCTGCCTCCAGTTCCAAGGAAAAGGCCCCATTCTTTTTGGCCATTCTGGCTTTTGTTACCAGAGCCCCCCACTTCCAATACCACGGTTTGTATCAGCTAGCCCTTTCTGCAAACACATCATTCTGGAACTTGCTGACCTAAAACAATCAGGACATACTATTTCTCATGATCTTGTGGGGTGGCTGGTCTCAGCGAGGTAATTCTTCTGCTCCATATAGTGTTGAGGATGGCCGTTCATGTGGGTCTATTTGTCTGAAATGACTTCACACATATGACTGAATTTT
The DNA here is from genome assembly GCF_048773025.1 of Camelus bactrianus. Lineage (NCBI taxonomy): Eukaryota > Metazoa > Chordata > Mammalia > Artiodactyla > Camelidae > Camelus > Camelus bactrianus. The sequence goes on along the minus strand of NC_133564.1, from coordinate 28,848,576 downwards.
CCACTGTGTGGCTGGAGATGCTGAGAGCAGCTGGGCCTTCTCCCCGGCAAGCTTGTCTGACTTTTTACATGGTAGCCCGGGGCTCTGAGAGAGTGGAAGTTGGAACTGTCAGTCCTCTGAAATTTGCAGTCACCTCTGCTGCACTCTATTTATCAAATTAAGTCAAAGGCCAACCCGGATTCAAACTGGGGCGAGAGGGGGGCCCCCTTTATGGAGAGAAGCAGCGTGAACGCACAGTAAGGGAAGGCACTGTTAACCTCTGCATCGAGGGACAATCTGCCACAATCACAGACTGTGGTCACTGATTAGAGGAAGTAAGCGGAGTCATGAGACAGAAGAAGATGTAAACTTAGAGAGTGTGGCTGGGAAAGGGCTCTGAGTGCTGGAAGATGAAGATACATCGGTCCTATGAAGTAAAAGGGCTTCTGAGCCAAAAGAACAAATCAATAAAGTGGCCTTCACAAGAAATTCAGGAGAGACAAGACATGAACTATGAACAGGGCTGTGACAGCAGAGCCGAATGGTAGAAATAGAGTATTTTTATTTCTGAAACCAAGGATTTATTTAGGAGACAAAACTGATAATACTGATGAATGGGTACACAGGGCTTGAGGGAGACAGAATTGTCAAAGGCAACACCTCATTTTCTGTTTTAAGGACCTGCAGTGCTGAGACAGGAAAGGCTGTTTCCTTTCCTTCTTATTAATTTTTTTTTTAATTTGCCTTGTGAGATAGAAAAGGGGACATAAGATCATGAATTTACTCTCGAAAATTTTGAGTCTAAGAGGCTTTTGAAACACTGGGGTGGAAATATCCAGGAGGCAATTAGTTTTGAATTTTGAAGAAATTAATTTGAAGCCACAGAGAAGGTCTGGTGGAGAATGTAAATTTTGGAGTCATCGGAGTATAGATGCAATTGGCAAAATTCTAGACAGGTACTTCTGACATTCTGCACCATTTAAAAAACTTCATTCATTATTTTGACAAGTCCCTACAACATACATTAGTCTATGTAAATACAGCAGAGGATAAAAGACGTCCCTTTCTGTCCATCTAATGATTTCCTCTTTGTCTCAACTGGATTACAAGGATTAGCCTCTTATCTCTGGTATTAGCACTTTGATTTTTCAAAATTCTTTTAAAATAAGGATTTAAGTAACGCACAAATTACTGAAAATATAGGCATGCTGATGATACCGAAGCAGACTTGCTGACTGTCCATGAACAGGACCATAAAGGAGTTCGAAGTGCTTATGGGTTATCTCACACACGAGAGCCCAAGGTAATGGTGGGTTGAAGATGCCATAAAGCAAAAAATTCAGTGTTCAGTTATGAAATGCCTGAAGGTTCAGGTGATCCCACATGCAATCCTGAGTAAGATCAAAATGTCATTTCATGTCTGACTGATTTATTTAGTAATGTCTGGATAACTGATTGACCATTTTGGAAAAACTAAAGAATTCTATTCCCTGCACATTACACAAAGTCCATTCCGGCAAGCTCAAATGGAAAACATTTCAATGCAAGAATCTAAAAATGCTAGAGAAGTATTTACTTAATTCTAGAACAGAGGTTAGGTTTAAGAATGCCAGAAAAGCAAGAAGCCAAAAGGAAAGAGTGATGGCTTGAAGCATGTGTCAATCAAATGCTTACTAAAATAAAACACACAAAAATTAAAAGGCAAAGGGGGAGAAAATTTTTACAGCAGATGACACAAAACAGCTAATATCAAAATATATTAAGCATGTTTAAGAGTCAGCAAAGTCACAGACGACCCTACTCATAGAAAAGAAGAAAAAAGGAATAGAGAGGAATTCCAATAAAAAGGCAAATCATCAAAACACACAAAATTGCTCAATCTCACTAGGAACCAAAACTGTAAAAATAAAACAACTAGAAGCCATTGTGCCTACTTAAAACTCTTTTTGTATTAAATGTGCATTTCCCAGTGTTTCACAAAATATTTGTCTCAGACTGTGCTTGTGAAAAGATAGAGCACATAGAACGAAAAAACCATTGAAAACAGTCCTTTCTCAGTCTACTGAACGTCACATTTCCAATTCTGAGAATTAACACTTAGAATAATAATTGTGAATTGGGGAGGTGGGTATAGTTCAGTGGTAGAGTGTGTGCTTAGTGTGTTCGAGGTCCTGGGTTCAATCCCTAATACTTCGTTAAAATAATTCATTAATTAATTAGAAATAAAGAAACCTAATTACCTCCCCACCAAAAAAAAAAAAATTGTGAATTGCACAGAGCAGTGCACAAAATTATAGTCGTATATAATAATAAGTGCAGAATATCTTAAATGATAGGGAATCACTTAAATAATATTAGCACAGATACAGAAAAACATCTGGCAAGATCTACTCCAAAATATTTTCTGCGGTTAACTCTGGCCATGAACTGTTTTTTCTTTCTTTCCTGTTTATTATTATTATTTCATGATTTAAAAAATAAATACTGCAAGGGTAATTTTCTTCCATTAAAAATACTGACACCTATTTCAAGCCCATGAGCCACACAGATGCACTTACTCTCCCAGAAAGACGATCTCGGTGTTGATTTCCCCTGCCTTATGTCGGAGGAAATTCCTCAGGAAAGCCGTCACGCTGTCCACGGTGATGTTCCCACAGACCACAATGAACCTAGGAGGCAAGGGCGTGGAGGTGGGTCTGTGGGAATAGAAGGACCCACCTCTGCGTCTAGATTCAGAGCCTGGCAAGTAGCTTAAACTTACTTCTACATAGATTTGGTATTTGCACCACCTAGATTTTAAAGTTAGAAACATCAAGGACTGCGTCTCCAATACACAAAAGAAGCATCAGATTTCCGCAGAGTCTGGTTCATCTCGCGTAGGGAACGACTCCACACAGTTGAATTACACGTAGCTTTTCAGGAATACAGGGATAACTATAGTAACTGAAAGTTTTTCCTGGTTATTTGTAGCTTATAAGGGACTTGCGTGTGTGTTAATGTCACTTGATTTTCCAACTGACTCCTGTCTTTTTTCACCGAGGAACGGCAGAGACTCGGAATGGCGCATCGACTTTCCCACAGTCAAATTCTGTGGTTGACGCAGCACCAGAATCAAGGTTATTTTGGTTTATCTTCTGCATCTAAAATCATCTAGTAGTCACCAAAAAAACAAATGAGTCCAATGGAGAGACATCTAGGACAGGTCCAAAAATATACACATGCAACTTTTATGGTGAAAATCACTGTCAATTTCCTTAGGCTGACTATATATATATATATATAAGCTATTTGTCCCCCATTAGTCATTTAAGGAAACTGAAAGCATGATTTCAGCCTAAGTGAACCTTGAATTTTCCAGATCTGATTGGCTGATTTAGCATGTGTCCCGTACCCCTTTCCTGAGATGAACTGGGTCAGACCTTGGCTTATCTAGTTTATTTCACTGTTTTCAATATTTGTCCGTCCGTCCTTCCTTCCTTCTTTCCTTCCTCCCTCTTTCCCTCTCTTTCCTTTTTTTTTTTTTTTTCACTTTCCTCTTCATACTCCTGTGTGAATCTTGGTTTTCATCCAGCTATGTTAGGACATCACTCCAAAGGAGCTTCCCTCTACTGGGGCTCTTTCCTCTACAGCAGATAAAAGAGTCTAAATAAAAAAGAATCACGTCGAATTCAAGATCTCCAATTTAACCATCTTCTTCTTAGATGTGAAAAATCATGATGGAAATGGAGGTAACATATATCCACAGAGAATAAGTGTGAAAACGGCGCCATTTTGCTCCTTGGAACAGGCAGCTGTGGCATGGACAGAACGGGATCTGGGAAGTACTGCAGGAGAGGCTGGAACTGCCCCTCCCTCTAGCCAGCCTCTTCCTGTGCATGAGCCCCAATGCTTTAGGGGACTTTGGACTAAGACAACTGCCGTGAATGAATTATTTTAAATTCGAACTGTGACTTTAATTTGATCCGCTATGTAAAGTTAGCCATGAGTCAACCACATGATTAAAATGAGTAAGACCATTAGGAATGGATGTAAGGGGACAGATGGTGATAAGGAGTGCAGAATTATCGCCACAGTCAACATGTCACTCTGAATGACAACACTGTCACTTTAGTTTGTTTAATCTTCTTGCAAACATCTATACAGTAAGTATCAAATAGCAAGTATCATCTACTTATGGTATTTATTCTAGCACAGCCCTTGATAGAGAATGAAGGACCTTGCCAACATAGTCACCTCAGCCAGACAACAGGTATTTAGAGAGAGTGACCAGCAGAACATCTCAAACTGTAGAAATTATACTTGAAAGCTACTTACTTCTTCCCTTTGACCACTCCGTAGGAACTGGTGTATTTCCTCTTGTTGGCAAAAAGTTCCACCATTTCAGGGATGTAGCTCGCAAACAGTACCTTAAAATGATCAGCAAATAAAACCTTAAGTCTCATTACTTTCAAGGATACCTCAAAATTCCAAGGTTATAAAGAAGAAAGAAGGTACATACAACTTGCTCTCATCCAGGAAGGGCATGACTGTGATCTTTATGTTTAAAGGGAGACCAATTTTCTTCCTTACTGCCACCTTTGGACTGGGTTAAAATTGAATAAAATGCTTTTCAGCATTTAAAAAGCTGAGAGCCAAGACATGCAGTAGGGCAACCTCCCCACACTCTCTGTCCTGTCCTCACTTCTAGTTGCCCCTCTGACATTTTCACTTGGTATTATTTGGGGCTTTGGGGGAAAAAAAATAAAGCATATGGAACAGAATGAGGTTAAGGGAAAATGATTGAAATGAAGGGAAGTAACCACGATGTGGACAGGGGATATCAGAAAGGTGGAGTGGAGAACTTGGGGATGCTTCTTAAGGAACTGAGATGAAGGTCGCCAAAAGAATGAGAGGCGTCCTTTGTCCTTGACTCACTCTTGAACCAAACATAGATGTTCAGTTATCTGAAGTACAATGCTGGTTTGGAAAGCGCTTACTCATTTGGGCTGGAGAGAACAGTAGTTCCTGCAGGTCAAATCTCAAATCCCCTTCCTCTTTGGAAGAAGGACTTTAATCTGATGGGCAGAAGATGAAGGAAGATGGGGTTGTGCAAACCGATGTAGAGGCTAATTAGGAAAGTCTGCTCTCCTCTGTCTACCATCCTTATCCCTGGCCATCAGGTGATTACGTCATGCACTCCAAAGGATGTGATTTGGAAAACAGGGGATGCATGGATCTCTTCATTTTCATTTGACACCTGTTCTGAATAGTGCAACATTCACTCTCAAACCTTTATTTCTCACCATTAACCAAACGTCTTTGGTTTATGTAGCTATAGTCAAAAGATATTAAAAATATTCTTTACCAAACTCCCCAAAGTGAAGAATATGATGAAAGTCCGTCCCAGGGATGTCTTGGCTACCACATCTCCAAAGCCGACAGTGGACATTGTCGCCATGACCAGGTAAATGGAGTCAAAATACGATATATTCTGTGAATTTCTACCTCTGAGCCAGGGATCACCAGAATTCTCCACCTGTCCAAAGAGAGAAGACTCAGCAAAGGTCTCTGAATGTAATCCAGGGATAAGTTTACAAAGAACAGGCAAAACACTGGATTAGTTCCACTGAATTCAATCTAGATGAAATGTTAAATGATTCCCAGAGGTTGTCGTAAAGGGTTTGCAAATATTGCAGGTAGCAATGGTGAAGTCTGGTTTCCCTTTGTTGTGATTACTGCTGAGGGGGCACGAAGCTTAAGCCCATACAGGGGTGCTTCACAGGGGGGAAGGCTGCCCACATCTCTCTCTTTTCAGTGCACACATGCCCACATCCTGCATCCAGGGGACTAGAGGCTCGCAGACTGGGCAGTTATGACTCATTCTTGCTTTTCAGCAGATCAGGCCCATCACTAAGGACAGAAGCACTTAAGTGGGCCCTTCATTTCAGCGAGCTTAAGCACATGAAGGCTAGTGTCTAAGGAAAAGCCAAAGAGCTTTCCAGATTATTTCCCTCCCTCCCTGCAAAAATCTTTCCAGTGATTAAAAACAAACTCTTAAATAAGCCATAAGGATACACTGTACAACCCAGGAAATCTAGCCAGTAGTTTATCATAACTATAAATGGTGTATAAACTTAGAAAACTGTGAATCACTATATTGTACAACTGTAACTCATATAGTATTTTATATCAACCATACTTCAATTAAAAAAACACCCTATTAGGAGTTTGGGAATAACAGATACACATTACTATGTATAAAACAGGTAAACAACAAGGACCCACTATATAGCACAGGGAACTATATTCAGTTTCTTATAATAACATGTAATGAAAAAGAATCTGAAAAAAATATATATGTATGTATATGTATAACTGAATCGCTTTTATTTTAGTTTGTCACTTCAAATACCCTTGCAACAAAATCTAATTTTTTTTTTATTTTTTATTTTTTTGCTCTGGGATATAGGTTTTCTAGGTTTCAAACATTCCAGGTGTTGGTGTGACTCACAGTAGATAGCCCTAAGTTCCAAGCTGTCTGATTGCTTCTCTATGCCTCCTCGGTGGAGGGCTCCTCCGCTGGGGTACTGGATGTCCCACAGAAGCAAATGTCCCCATGCTTAGAGGGGCTGAGCAAGGGACTTTGATGATGCAAGGGAGTCTAACAGAGATGGTGTTCAACCCAGAAGCACGAGATATTTACAGGGAGCCACTACTTTTCAACTAGGACTGTTGGTGGCTTGGGAGAGTGGCTTGTCAGAAACTTGTGATTTTCACAAATAATCCGGAAATCCAGGTTTTTAATGTGAGCTCTCCTAAAAAGTTAGCAACCCATACAAAAGTGGAATATAGAAAATACAGATACATCGGGTCTGATAAAATATGCCTATAGGCCACATTCAGAATGAGAGCCCCTCATTAGAACCGCGAGTGAAGGCAAAAAGAAATACTGTTACCATGGTTTCTCTTTTAGCGTTCTCCTGCCATCCTTTCTGTGACGGCCAGCAGATCTCTACAGGCACACTGGTTTGCTTTTTTGTTTCTGTTTTGGAGGGAGGTAATTAAGTTTATTTACTTTTTTAAATTTTAATGGAGGGACTAGGGATTGAACCCAGGACCTCGTGCGTGCTAAGCATGCGCTCTACCACTGAGCCGTCCCCTCCCACCACAGGGACAGTGGTGATTGCTTCTCCCCTGCAGGGATCCACCTTTACTGCAGTTACACTTCTTTTTAGGGAAATCTGTCTCCTGCTTGCATGGTGAGAAGGAGGTGATGGTTTCAGATTTCTCTCTTTTTTTTTCAATCAAAGTTGATTTTACAAAATACTGTGTTAGTTTCAGGTGTACAGCATAGCGATTCAGTTAATTTTTTTCTGATTGTTCTCCATTACAGGTTATCACAAGAGATTGAATATAATTTCCTATGCTACACAGTAAATCCTTATTGCTTACCTGTTTCATGTTTCGCAGTTTCTATCTGTTTCTTGAAGGTTCACGTCACAGTTTGCTTTTGGTGTTGGACATTTTTCTTGATGAACTGAACATAGTTAAGTTTTTTTTTTACTTTTTTTTTGTTTTCTTTGTCATTTTTAAAAATTAATTTTGAGAGAAAGACTCAAGTGGAAAAGACTTCTGCTCTAGTTTTTATTTTGTTTTGCTTTTCTCAAAGGCCTCTGTGGGCTTTTAATATTCCACTTCAGTTTCTGCATTTTCTAATACCTGTTCTTCAGCAATGAAATCCAGGAGTTTCTTTCCTCTTGTTGAGAACCATTCAATTTGTTGCTGATTATGTGGGATAAGAAATAGCCTTCCCTTTAGGCAAAGGAGGCAGCTTTGTAAACAGACTGATTCCAAGAGAACCAAGAAAGCCCCAAAGTTCCCCTGTGCAACTGAGAAACTGCTCCCCCACAACTCTGCAGCTTTTATTGAAAGCCAAATTCTCTCATTGGTTTCATCTCTGACTTTTTATTCTTTTTTCTAAATGCTGGAGCCCCTATGAAGATACAGGAACACATTTTACCTAGTGTTTATACCTTTGGAAGAGGAAGCTTATCAAATCCTTTCCTAAAAGCAGGTTTTGAAAGTTGGAAGAGGGAACACTCATCCCTTGAGTGTAGGAGATACATGTTTGTGAAAAATATGGGGAGGAGAGAAAACCCAGAGAAGGGAAGTAGAAAGATGGACCTCTCCCTGGTTACAGGGATGGAAACAGGAGCTCAGGAGATGTGCCTCCATTTTTCAAAGAAAAGCCATTCATGCTCACTGGCATCATCAGGGGGTTTGATGAGATGCTTACCAGGTGGATGAATCCTGCCGCAGTGAACCACGTACTGAGAACGATTGATAACAGTTTGGAAAACTTCACTGAATTGCTAGAGGGAAGAAGGGCAAAGAGCTGCTGACAGGTTCCAGAACAACACCATCGCCTCCAATGTCGCCCCTCCAAGTGGGGCTCATGGACCAGAAGGAGCGATATGCTTGCCTGGGAGCATATGAGAAATACATGATCCCAGGTCCTGCCTTCACCAACTGGCCTGCAAGGCTCCAGCATCCTCTGCATGGTTCATATACCCATGAGGCCTGGGGACGCAAGGCTCCCAAACACACCCAGTCACTCCCACTTGTTCGGAAAGTTTAGATATGGGATGATCTCCACTAGCCTGGTATTATGTGGACCCAATGCAGTGTCCCGGGAATCCAGGGGGTGGGCTTGCGAAATGAAATTTTGCATAGATCACGGAAACGTCATCTCATAGTGCTGAACGCACTCACACCAGGATCTTGGAATGAAGAGGCTCCCACAAGCTCCCGTCTCCTAAGTAGGGCCCTGGACTCTAGCTGAAAGCTCTTTGGTTTTCACAGGGGCCCCTGTCACACGAGAACAGCCCTCTCCAATCCCAGCTCCTTCAATGCATAAATTCTCAGCAGTGAGATCCACTTGGCTGGTACTATTGGGTGCTTCTTATCAGAACACAGAGGCTTGGAGATTTTGAGCGGGTAACGTTAGACCAAACTGCTTAAAACCTCAGCAGTACTGCTGCTTAAAGGTGGTTTGGATTTTTTTTTTTAATTTTAATTTTTTTGGAGACATTTAGGCAGCTCTATTTCTGTGAGCAAGAGTTCACTGCTGCTACTACAGAGGAATTAATAGTCTTATCTTCCTACATAGCAGAGGTGTGATCCATGACACCAAATGGGGAGAATCCAAGTGTCTGAACTGCTTTGATTTAAAAAAAAAAAAAATTGGGGGGGGGGTGCAGGAATAAAGCCTAAATGGGTGGACACACTGTAGCTCCAAGAAACAAAGAAAAAAAGGACTCTTCCAAATGATTGCACACTTTGCAGCCCATGTGTGATGTTAATGCAATGGGGGAAGGTGAGTGAAAGGTATCTTGGGATGTAAAGGAGCTCGTGATTTTTGAACGGGAGTTCTGATGGGAGATGAGCTGAGCTGGAGGTTCAGATTACATGCAAATTTCCTCATCCCAATGAGTGAGTAAGGAGTGAGTGGGGCGGGGCGGGCACTTACCTGGTCCTGATGGCTCGCAGAATTTGCAAGATTTGTGGGAGTTCCAGCAGCCGCAAGGCTCTCAAGAACCTTAAACCTACAAAACAATAAAAAGAGAAGGCTGCCGAAGGAAGAGGGTCACTGCAGGCAGCGGTCTGAATCATCCCACCACTGGTGCTTCTCTCCCCGAGATGCTCAATTCCAGAGTCATCAGTTTAAGACCATGAGCCCTGCTTCAAATCCCGGCCCCTGCACTCAGTGGCTGCTGTTATCTAAAGCAACCCCGTAGCTTCTCTAGTCCCTCATCTGTAAAATGAGAATTCTAACAGTACCTGCCTCGCAGGGCTGCTGAGCTAATATAAAACATATAATAAGCACTACTCACCTTTCACCCTGCTTAACTCTTCTTGAGAATGGAAAATAAATGTTCCATAAACACTGAAACTCCTGACTCTACAATCTTGGGGGCAGGCTCCCCAGGGTTTGATGAGGTTTTCCTTTACGCAGTCTGAATATAACATTCGTAAGGAGTATTTCGTAGGAAATAAATAATCATATAAGATTACACAAAAACTGGCAAAAAGCCACAGAACGACCAGGCGCTGTCAATACATCCACCTTAGAGACGAAGTAACTCGTTAAATAAATCTCTAACAGGTCACTGCGGGTCTGGATGTGATGAGTGATAGGTTTTTAAAGACCACAGGAGGCTTTTCATCTCTCCCAGTCTGGTGGGATTGCAGCACAAAGGTGCCATGGGGGCGGGGATGTTGGGGTCCCGCCCCTCAGGTGCGGATGAGCTAATCCACAGATAGTCAACCACCACGATCAGGGCTACTCCAGGGACTGGGATTAACAAAAATGTTTTCACTGGGGTTAAAAAAATATACTACAAAACCATACCATCCAGGGAGAAAAATTTTTTTTAATGGCATTTAGGCTTTAAAAGAAAATGAAGGATGCTTGTGTATAAATATTGAAGGATTGTTTTGAGAGTGCTGCTGATCGTGACAACTCACTTACCCAGCCAATTACTCTTCAAATAATAAGAAATGAAGGTTGGTGGGATGGTAAATATGTCTACGATCGAATTCATCTCCAACCAGAACTTGACCTTGTCATCAGCTGCCAAAAACTATGAAATGGAAACAAAAGACCCCACATTCTGTTACCCTCAAAAATTTTAAAGTGAACCCAAGAGTGGCTCTTTTCAGCTACATTTCTTTAAGCAATTGAAGCTCTGATCTCATTCTATTATTGTATACATACAATATATACACACACAGACATATATGTATATAGTGATACAGATGAGCATATATTTATATAGACATGTAGACATCTGTATATTTATATAAAGATTGTACCTTTCATGGGTGTTCAATGAATGAACAGGAACCTGTTTTACTTACCAGATCTTAACGCTCACACTTCTGAACAAACTTTTGACCTTCCTGCCGCTCCTAGGGCTTTCTGATAGATGTAATTATGCAGATAAAGCCCCCTCTTTGTGAGCATAGAGGAAACAAGATCTAGGATGCTCTTCAATGGACAAGGTACAGTTAACGCTTGTGTTTATGAACTTCCCTATTTAGATTAAAAAAGCAAGCATTTCCAGAAGGGAAGAGTAAAAATAAGATTGTGATGGTCAGTGCGGTCAAAGTAAGTTTTGAAGGAAGGTCATAGAAACACACACACACACACATATATAAAATGTATCTTTTATACATATGTATACATATATATGTGTGTGTATATATACATATACTTAAAAATGTATATATATTTATATACACACACACACATATATTTATACACATCATTATAGTCTCCCACAAACGTGGGAGAGATCAATCTAGAATCTAGATCAAGGGTGGGCCCTCAAAAAGTGCTTGTGGAATGAGAAAACTATTTAATAAATGAATGCAACAAAATGAAAGACACAGAAGTATTCCACAGAGCCATCAGGCACACATGCCATCCATGACGCCAAGGTACATTTTCAGAGGCTTGATATTCAGGGTCAGCTAGCTTGTGATTACTAGTAATTCCTTCTCGGTGGAGGGTGGGAAGCCCATGAGGAGGACAGGGTGATGCGGTGATGACATTTAAAAAAGGAATCCTTTTCACCTGAGCTAAAATTTCTGGCTTGGGTTACAGCTTCAAGTGCAGGAGAGAGTTTTCAGGTCTCACGATACATGGAACAACGCAGGGCCCAGAGCCTCTGGCTTTGGAGGCTGAAAACGGTGGCGGGGGCGGGGGGGGGGGCTGCCTAACGAGGGCGTCTCTCTGCACAGCACAGATCTCCTTATGGTGCCTCTGCTGTGCTCATGTATTTACCTCAACTTCCAATAGGTACTTACTCTCAACCCAAAATAGAAACTGAAGAAAGCATTGAAAGTCAGATCAAAGGGGATGGTTTTGTCCTCATATGAAGAACAGCTTCCAACAGGGCTGGAAAAGAAATAAAGACAGTTTATAAAGATGTGCATTTTAAAAGCTGTGTCTGCAGAGGAAAAATAAAGTGAGTGGGTGGGCAATTTTCTATTTATCTGCCATGAATGGTCAACCCAGACACTTCAGTGCACATCTCAAGGAAATTACTTTTCTCTTGGGAGTAGAGATGGCTGCATGGAGGGGAAAAAAAAAACACTGGGCTGTGAACGGAGCTGAAAATAACAGAAAAATTACCTGCTCTCCTTTCACAGAGCCTATCGGTTCAGTTTCCATTTTATCAATGGGATTCAGAGGCACAGAGGGAACGTGGCTCTTCTTGGTTTGCAAGGCCATCTACCCAGCCGAGACATTTTGGCTTCCCTATGCTCCTGACATAGAGCTATTCTAGGTCAAACGAACTGATCTGAGCCAAATTCAAAGAAAAATGTCCTAAAAGATCAGTAAGGAGTTTACAAAGCAAAGACTCCTAGTGTCCCTAGGAGCCCTAAAGTGGCCTGACTTTTGTGGCCCTGGAATCCCAGCCTCAGTCTACTAGAAATCCAGTATGACTCCCAGAGGACCCGCCTGGAGTTCAGATTAGACTGCGCCGTGTCCAGGAAACGGTCCTAACCTTGGCACGGGAGAAGGGCATGCCTTCAGAGAAGAATAGACGATAATTTGCTCCTTTATCCCAGGGGAGGTCTAGCATGTAAGGTCCTCATAAATGGTCCAAGAGAGGAGATAACACCTGGGGACTGCAGTCCCAGAGATCCCAGAGTAGGCCTATGACCACAGCCCAGCTCCCAGCACTGCAAGGTGACAGCATGCAGGGGAAACGCGTGCTTTTTTTTTGGTGGTAGAGTTAGGTTTAGTGCTTCCTGGGGGAAACTAAACACTTATCCTTTTTTTATGAGCTTCTGTGCGGGGGTATATGTGAAAGTATATTAAGCATTATTCCCGAGAGACAATTCCAAATTAGCTGGCAACCTGGTGATATTAAGCAGACAAGATTAGCTGGGGATTTTACTTACTCAGTAGAGTTGATGAAATAGATTACAAGAGACCCAATGCTTAGCACAAAGACAAGGATAACCTAAAAAAAAAACCAAAACCAAAAAAAAAAAAAAAAAAAACAGAGATAAATGTACAGAACCATCCTATTATCCTGAACATAGACAAACATACTACTAATATTGTATTTTCTCTTTTTCCCTTGCGTTTATATCTGTAGCCATTTTTTTTCACATTTCATGCTAGCATTCATACATTTATTCATTCAAGAAAAACCGAATGGACCTTTGCTGGCTATTCAATAAATGAGCACGTACCCACTCATTTTACTTACCTAATTTTAACTCTTACAGACTTTGGAATAAACACTTTGTCCTTTCTGCTGCTCCTAAAGCAACCCAAGCACTGCCCACTGTTGGATCTCTAAATCAAAGCACAGTCTTGTAGTATATAATAAAATAAGTTCCTGATGCATGAGTGTATTTTAAACATAAAGTACGAAATAAGAAAAAGAAATGGTAGAAACACAGATGAAGATACAACGCATCTCCAGATGGTGGAAAAGGTTTTAAAATTTTATATTTTAACATAAACAATGGACATAAGGTATGAAGTAAGAGATGGATCTTTTCTGGTGTGTTTTATGCTTTTCCCTTTTCCCTTTAAAAGTGGCATTTCATTAGGAAAATCAGCCAAAAATAGCAAAATAAATGTTTATGCAGTTATTTGCCTCAGCGTCATTCCTGAATTCTTCTTTCTCATCTCCAAACGAATTGTGATGCTTTATTTGCTTTATTTTGTTGTTCTGTACACTAAAGGTGACACCTGTCACTCTTGCTGAGGATTTATCTACTCATTTACAGAAAAACTTAACACATTTAGAGAAAAGATTACACATTTGCAGAAAAGATTTAAGGCAGAATACAGAGATGCATAAAATGCTAGACTACCCAGAAACACAGAACCCGGAGAAGACAGAGAAACAGAATATGGACATAAAACAGCGACTAGGATGATGCTAAAAACAGACACACTAAAGATAAGCCGTCTATTCCATTCTAAGTGTTTTAGCCAGCAAAGCAACAGAGAAACATAGTTATACAGTTAACAACATCAAAGAATAAAAAGGGGGGGGGGGCTAGATTGCTTAGGAATTGCATTCTGTTTGGAACTGAATTCAGTAGACAATCTCCCACGGGTAGCTGTAATAACATACTTTGTAATAACCAGAGCAACAAGCCCAAAGATGCTGCAGAGCTGATCAGCACTCTGCCATGTTTTATCTGTAGCAGGATCTCAGAAGGTCTCTAGTTTTGAAGATAATAATTTCTTTGCCTGTGACTATTGGAATTTTCCTCTCCTCCTCATTTTCCTTCTTTTTCTTTCCCTCCTCCTTTTTAAAAAAAAAAAAAAAACTTCCTCTCCTCCTTGTCACCCTCTTTCCTTTTCTTCTTCTTACACTGCGTTGTCAGCCATGTATCCATGCATTTAAGACATTAACATGTAGATATTTTTTATTTGCCATCATTGGGGGTTTTGATATAGACAGGGTGCCTTCATTGAAAGAGAAAATCGGATGTTTTCTTCCTTTTATTTTCTATGCCCTGGGACTGATGAGCATTAGAGAGATCCACTGCTTAAAGGTCTGGCAGACGGGACCCTGAAATCATCTAGGTCTCCCACAGGCGGAGACGGAGAAGGGGCAAGGGTGGCAACATTGACAAAAGTCCTTGACATCTTTATTTCTTCCAGGCTTTGGTCTGCTGAAGTTTCTTTCCTTCTTTCATGGTCAGTTTTGGCAATTCCTATTGTCCTAAGGAATCATTTGGTTTCCATAATTAATTGTCTGTGTATCTTTCAATTTCCTTTTTATCTGTACTTCTGTTCTCATTTTAGTGTCTTATTTCATACATTTGTTCTGCTTGTTTAGCCAAGCCATCGATTTCTCTATTTTATTGTCTCTTTCAAATAATCAGCTGTTTTTATAACTTGTTAATTTCTGGCTTTCTTATTTTTTCTGCTTAGATTTAATGTCTTCTTTAACTTCTTGAGGTTGATAATTAATTTAGTTATTTTTCATTTATCAAAATAAGTTGTTCGTGTTTCGCATTTAACTTGGAACAGTTCCCGTTTCATACTCTAGGTGCAAGGGACGTGTGTTGTTTTCACTACCTTTGCTCTCTAAATAGTCTGCAATTTTAATTTTGATTTCTCAGAGTCGAGTCACTCAAGAAAGAGAGATTAAAAAAATTTTTTTTTTTTTTTTTTTTTGCTGTAAGGTCTTTGTTTATGGTTCTTTTTTTTTTCTGGGTTTATTACTTTTAGTTTATTTATTGCACTGTGGTCAGTTTATGTCCTCTGCCTCTACTTTGTTTTACAATTGGGATTGTTTTTTGTGACCTAACATATGTCGAAGTTTTACAAATTGCCCGTAGACATTTGTAGGTTTAATTTCTATTTCTGACATACGGAGTTTGATCCTTTCAACAGCTCTTTCTTATTAATTAAGTTCCTTTGTTCTTCTTTATGCTCCTTTTTCTTCTTCTTCTTCTTCTCCACATTATTATTATTATTTTCCATTTTCTCCTGATACGAAATAGATGAACTAAAAGGTTCTATTACCAATGTCTCTTTAATATTTCATTTTTATTTCTTCTAATTTTTTAAGTTTGTTAATTATCTTGAAGCTATATTATTGTCATGATATTCATAATGTTATACCTTGAAATTTGTTACAGTTATCATCACAAAGATTAAGTGTTGAATTGTGTTCCCTAAAAAGATACACTGAAGTCCTCATCCTCAGGACCTCACACGGTGACCTTATTTTCAGACAGAGTCTTTGCAGATGTATTGAAGCTAAGGTAAGTTTATGAGGATGGACTTTAATCCAGGATGACTGGTGTCCCTGTAAAAAGGGGAAGTCTGGACACATACATGACCAGAGGAAACACAATGTGAACGCCACGTAAAAGTGAAGGCAGAGATATGGTGCAGCTACAAGCCAAGGAGAGCCAAAGATTGCCAACAAACCAGCAGAAGCTTGGAGAAATGCAGGGACAGATTCTCTCTGCCAGCCCTCAGAAGGAACCAACCTTTCTTTGGTCTTAGACTTCTAGCCTCCAAAACTGAGACAATACATTTCTGTTGTTTAAGCCACTCAGTTTGTGGTCCTTTGTTAGAACAAAGAGAGAAATTAACAGGGGTCACTTGGCTTTGTTCATTGTTCTTTTGCCTTGAATTCACACTTACCTGATTTAAAAATTGTGCTCCCAGCTTCTATTGTCATTTGCCTAGTACGCCTTTGACAATTTCTTTAGTTTCAAATTTTATAGTACCTCTTGAATTTTCAAAACATAATTAGACCATGTCAACCCATGCTTTAAAAATCCTCAATGACTCCTCTTTGCATTAGAATACAATCATTACATTTGAATAGCCTACTTCCTTACTGCAAAGAACAAAACACTGCATGCTTCTCTGGTCTCTCCTCAGACCTCATTGTCCCCTGCCCTCCAGGGCCTCTAGCTCAGGCACCTCCTTTGGTACTGAGAGTGATCTGAGCTCTTCATCTCCATAAATCTGCTCTCTTTCCTGGAAACCTGTTCCTCCCACTCTTTGGGCTTTATCCTTCTGGTTTTTCAACTCTCAGCTCAAACCTTTCCTTGTCAGAGATTCTCGCTCTGGTCACTGTATCTAATGGGCTCTAACTCTAAAACCACAAAAAGTCTCAAACACATCCCTTACAGCACTGATCACCTGAATTCACCCTATTTATTTATGTACAAATGTATCATCTCTACCCCCCACTAGAACTTAAGTCCCATAAGTGGAAGACTCTTGCCTGCATTTTTCATCATGTCTAGAGTATCTGCCTTGCATGCAGCTGGCAAACAATAAATAGTTGTCGAAAGAAGGCAGTAAGGGGTTCCAAAGGAAAGAAAGAAGGGTGGGTGGAAGGAAGGAAATCTATTAGCCACTCTTTTCTCATCCTTTCATAAAACACTTGCTTGGCAGCCCTGCTGAGAGTCCCAATTCTGTGTTTCAATGCTAAACTATTTATTCTCATTTAAACTTTACTCCATTATTCTTGTTGTTCCAACCATTTAATCACAAGCTGTAACAGACTGAAAGAACAATTTTTCTATCATTAAAGAAGTAATTTGTATTGGTATGTGATCAATGATCATTCCTTCCCACCCACTCCCTGTAGGCAGTGCTTACATGGGAGACGGTGTAAGTTCTCTTCTGCCTCACCCCAGTGACCTCTAGGACATTGTTCCTGACATTATTCACATATAATCCAACATGGCTTGAGCATCTGAAGAGATCCTAACCAAGAAATCCCTGATAAGATCAGAAAAAAAACCCCCACAAAATCCTTCTCTAATAGGTCATACCAATAGCGATTTCAAAAAAGAGACCAAAACTTCCACCTTCCCTGATGACTCAGTATCCCCTGCAGAATTCAACAAAGCAATTTTACTTATGTACCTTAAAGTGAGTTTTAAGAATCAGTTAGGTCCAAATTAAACAACATTAACTGAAAAACAGCAATGTTTGTACCAGTTACGAAAAGCTGAGGACAATCCTTGGTTCACATGCCTCGACTTCCCGCCTGCCACCATCTGATGGCAGCATCTCCTCAGTTACAGATTCTGGTTTTTAATGTTTCAGATCTAACTATGCTGCTGAAATGACGATCCGTTCAGTGTTCACTTACAGGGCATCCGCTATCTCCTGACAATGGGACATAAACATTGCCCGGACATAGGTTTTCTTTTTTTTTTTTCCTCAAGGAGCCCACGGTGCAGTGGGGGAGACAGGCTTATGCACAGATAATTTTAGTATCAGAGTTCAATGGATATTAGAGAAACTTAGAGACGGGGGCTCTTAGCTTAATACAGAGATGAAGCAAGAGCTCCCCAAGGGGATGGTGCCTGGACTGAGTTTCAATATGTCAAAGTTATCTAGATTAAAACAGGAAGTCAATGGTAAATATCACAGAGGGGCAAAAGAGACCAGTTTGTAAGAGGAAGAAAGGAGGCTATTGGAATCGGAGGGGAAAACAGCTGTACCTTTCAGGCCAGATAATCCACTGCACCAAACTTTTTTGAACATATGCTATATGCTGGACATCCATCTACAAACAAGGAGAACAAAATTCATACAAACTTTGCCCTAAGTTTTTCTTCTAGTGGACAGGCTTACAATAAGTAGAAAAATATAATGCCAAGTAATTATATTCACTCCAAAGAAAAAAAGCAAGCACAATCAAGGCGGGGAAGGTAGCCACAGGGAGATGGCAGTTGGGAGGTAATGACATTGTAGATACGGCCACCAGGGGGCAGCAGGTGCTTACCTGGGCGATAAAATTATATATTCTGACTGTACAACACAGTAAAGTTTGTTAGCAAGTTAACATGGGAAATGTACTTACCAACACTTGTCCCACAAAGGTCTGCGCCGAAAGCAGCATTTCTATACGATCGCGAAATGCTCCTTGGAAGCTGAGACTTCTTGAATGACTATGGCCATCTCTCCTTGACATTATTTCCTATAAGCAAGAGAATGGAATTCTGAGAGTGAGCCAGGTCTCAGAGAAAGTCGCCTGTTGTATGCGTGTTGATGGAGCCCCTGGTGCGGCATCGCCCAGAAGCCACTCCGCCTTGTCCACCCCCGGGAGCCCTGAGGAGGTCACTTACTGTGTATTTCATACAATGAATTTTACTGGGTTTGCATTTTACTGTCATTCCACACAGTTTTAGTTTTTTTCCCCCGTTCTGAATTCTGCAGCCTTCGCCATGCCCTTCTCACACACTCTCAGTCCCAGACCCTTCACGCCGACATTACTGGGGTGCTCAGGGTTGGGAGCAGCGTGCTTTGTTCTGATCTGGGAATGAGTATCTTACCCTTTTCTATCAAGATCCGCAAACAAGGAAAAAAAGATTACAAACGGATTTGTAGGTAAAATATCTGGGTTCTTTTGAGAGAAAGAAGAAGGAACGTTTTAGCCATTTTATGTTGCTTTTAATTACCATCTGATTTCATATCCCGCTGAGATGATGACCCTTCGTCACATTTACAAAATGCCTTTACTAATCATACAATTCCCTCTCCGTACCTGTGGGCTCTGCATCTGTGGATTCAACCAATCTCAGATGGAAAATATTGAAAAAAAAAAGAAATTCCAGAAAGTTCCAGAAAACATTTGAATTTGCTGGGTACTGGCAAATATTTACATAGTGTTTACATTGTATTTACAACTCTTCACATAGCATTTACATTGTCTTAGGTATTATAACTAATCTAGAGATGATTTGAAGGAAAATGGAGATGTGCACGTTGTATGCAAATCATTTTATTCAAGGGACTTGAGCATCCTCAGATGTTGGTATGTGGGCGTGTCCTGCAACCAATCCCCTGTAGATACCAAGGGATGACTGTATTTGAAATTTCTAATAATTCTATGAGGTTGACAAAGGAAGTCTGATCGAACAAATTTTACATTGATAAGGAAACTGAGGTCTAGAGAAAGTAAGTGACCTGCCTCTGAGCAGGCAGAGAGGAAAGGTTGGAGTCTGAACTAGGCTCCGTGTCTGTTGACAGTCTGGAACGACCCCTGAGAAAGACACAAGCAAGCTGGGATGGACCGCACCATGCAGGCTGAAGCCCCTGACTTTTAGAAAAGCTCATTTTATGTGGAGCTAGGGATTTGAAATGACTTAATTTTTCTACTCGTATTTCTGAGTGGTAGGAAGAGAAATCTCATTAAATGACTATTTGAGAGAGTTCATATCTTGATCAATGATTGCCTTCTAATATTTAAGACTCATCATACGCATTCCTGGGAAGTGGCCTGAGCATTGATTTTTTTTTAATATTCAATGCATTAATATGGAATGTTCATTTGAATTCTATTATAAAGTTGGAAGTGCCTTCAGTGGGAAAACAAATTAGCCCTAAGCTATAATAAAATTGTGTTTATGAATGTAGTAAATCTTTTAAAAATACATATTTAAGGAGAAAATTATGACTCTCCAAATAATTTTTAAAAGAACTTTTCACAGTACCGAGATTTGTGACATCTTTGCATTAGGCCAACTTTCCCAAAGGCTTAGAGAAAAAATACAACACTCTCAATTTAATTAGACATGACAAATTATTGAGAAGTCACTCAACTTTCATCAGCCTCTCTCCACAAGATTTAAAATCAGAACGGTATAGTATTCTGGTTGCTCAGACCCCACTTATTAACATTTTGTAACGTTTGCTTCCTATTTGAAATAAAAAGGTACCTCTGGACCAGTGGGTCGACGTGAATCACATCAAAGGAAAGAAATGAAAGAATACAGCAGATGTTTAAAATAGACAGGTAGATTCTTACATTTTTGTAACCACACACAAACGAATATAGTGGGGAAGAAAATACATATCCTGGAGCAGAAGTCTTAGGGGATTACATACTTCTACCAATTCAGTTCGGCATTGAAAAAAAAGTTAGAAGGAAGATTCACCACACCCAGTGCCCGTTCACACACCCTATCAGTGTCATTAAGAAGTGAATACTCCACAATTATTTTCTCAATTGTAACACCACTACTTAAAGTCTTTAATCTAGAAACAATAGTAATAGAGTGAACTCAGCCACAAAATCTATAAACTTTCACACTGACTGTCTTGAATGCCGACACCTGAATTTCATATCGTGGCATTGCCAATGACCTTAAAAAGTTACTGAATTACAAATTCTGTTATTTTATGTCAATGTTTAGCCTCGAGAGGCGATATTTTTAAGCAACTTTTCAGTATTCATTACAAAGCACAGGTGAACTGTGCTCTGTTATGGAAAGGACTATAATCTATCAGAGAAACAAAGGTGGGAAAACAAAAATAGAGGATAGCCCTTTGTCTTTGACCACTGGTAACAGAACAGGCATTCTGTGGCATTTGAGAGTTTTTTTTTTTTATTTCAAGCTCCTAAGCAGAGCCTTATGCGGGTAAGAGGCCTTTAATCTCACCATCACCGCTTTCCAGCTGTTATTCAACAGCGCGTACACTTGCAAAGCTTGTTTGGGTGTAAAAAGTGTCCCCGGCTTGTGGCTGGATGGCCTGAGCATGCCTGCGTGGGTTTCTGTGCGTACGTATTTAACTCCATGTGTTGTCTTGACGTGTTCAGAGAGCAGTGGACAGTCCTGAGGACCTGTGCATCCTGCATGAACAATCCATGAAAGTGCAGTCCACGCTGATGGTGCTTTCTGCCTCCCTCGCGGTACCTAACACAACTGTCATTTTAAAATTCTAAATAGAGACACAGACAGAACGTTTGTGGATGTTTTCTCAGAACAGTGACCTCTGTTTCCAGAGCTAACACTCATCATCACCCAGACAAGGCGCTGCTTCTCCCAGCGGTGGGAGAGGAGGCCTGGCCCTGCAGCTACGCCCTTTGGAATGGCGCCCGGGGGTCCTATTTTCCATCCCCGGGCAGGATCAGCCCCTTTCTAAGTCACCAGTCAGAGCCAGCTCTGTGAACCGGGAAAGCTGAGTGAAGCCTGCATCGCCTTCTAAACACAGACGCATGTCAAACCTGTCTCCTGTCTACATACGGGGGAACTGACCAAGAGAATTCCTTTTCTCTTGATGTTCTGCCGTTTTTTTATGGCCCTCCAGATTAGCCTGGATATTAATAAGATGAGGAGTCCACTGATGAAGGTCACAAAGGAAGAAAGAATAAACGCTGCTTGGATCTTGGCTGTACAAGGCATTTTCCCTGGGTCTTCCCAGCTATCATCCTCTTATGTGGCTCAGAACATCAAAAGACAGAATAGTCGGGCTGCTCCTTCTATGATGTCACGACACCATGGTGATGATTCTGGGAATTAGAGTTCAGTGTATTAGAGTCCTAACGCCGGTGCATTGACAGTGAGGGGGTCGGGTAACCACCCGGCTACTGACTCACAGGATGCAAATCAATAAACGGTGGCAGAAGGTCCCCAACGTGGTCTTCGGAAGACCAGAATTCTAGATCAGATGCTGTTAATTGACCTTCTCCATGACCTTGTGGAAAGTGCATCCTCTGTGGCCATGGTCAATGGGCCATCTATTTGGTTTATGCAAACAATTTCAGAACAACTCTTTCTGAGGGAGATGACATCCAACCACCGGTGTGGATGATCTGATTCTTCTCCTAAGCGATGCCACATTCTCAGCAATCTCGGAAGGATGCATGAGAGATGCACTATAAGATATTCATGTATCCTCTCAATCAGAAAGGCACCGTCTAGAGTGCAGGTCTTGTCGGAGGTGACTTCACCAGGGTGAACACCGGTTGACTGCGTTTGAGCTCAGGAATCGGTTCCCCTTATCCCTGCCCTGTCGGCAAACCCTTTGGTCCAGCGGGAGGTAAAGTTCAGAATGAAAGCAATAGCTTTTATTTTCTCTTGATGTTTTCAAAGGTGTAATAAATGTTACGCCTTTTAGTGTGCAGGCAAAGTGTCAGCATCCAAGGGAGTGGTTAGTTACCCGCAGTTACTGGGACGATGACCTGACATGAGATGATGAGACACAGGAGAAAGGTCGTCGTCCTTTGGGACCTGCCATGACTCAGCTACGGAAGGCTGACTATGCCACCACAGGTGTATTTCCTTCCTTTAAGTTGACCTACAATGTCCACAAGATCCTGTCTTTGAGCTAGCTAACGAGCAGAGGGAAGCATGGTGAAGAACGCTGCTCTGAGAGTTAGGAGCCCTGAGCTCCAGCCCCAGACCTTCTGTGAGGTCACTGTGTGATGTCTCCAAGCCACTTTGCTGTTTTTAGTCTTATTTTATGTCCAAGATAATATATACTTGATAGAATTATCGAGGATTCGATAAGGTAGCGGGATTATATTTTGAAAAGCATAAAACTCAATATAAGAAAAGATCCTATTAGCTATTTCAGATCTATTTCTGAATGGCATTGAGTATAAAGAATGGAGGGGGTAGGAGGGTAAAGGAAGGGAAGGAAGGAAGGAAGAAAGAAGAAACAAAGAAGGAAGGAAGGAAGGAATTATTTGTTTATCTCACACACACATATGCCTATAGATATTTGTAAAATAAGGTCACAGCTTCCAAGGCAGTTTATTCACATCATTTACTTAGTCTGAATACTCTGCCTCTAGGATGTCGTGTTTGAAGCTGGGGTCTGAAGTGTGAGAAGCGACCTGGGCCTGGATCCCCGCTGGGTTCAGGGAAGTTAGGACAAACATTGTGAGGCTGGGGGACTCCCAAGGGCAGAGGTGGGAAGGGAAACAGAACTTCTAAAGGGGCTGGTTGGATGGAAAGCAGTGGCCCGAGAGAAGGCTGGTTGTGTCTGGAGGGAACCTTTGTGCTCCAGTTTAAGATAAAGAAATACAAACAAACAAAAAGCTTTATCTTCAGAGAAAACGACTGAAGGGCCTTAAAGAAGGGAGTTGATGGATTGAAGGTCAGCTGTGAAAGGATGGTCTTGGCTTCCATATAGAGAAGACACTGGCCCAGGTGAGAAGTGCTGGTGGGCGGAGACAAGTGAGCAGGTGCAGGGAATTCCAGGGGGTCACGTGGGGGCGTGTCAAGGCTGGCCCCGCCCTCTGGATGGTACTTACAGCTGGTTGTGGGGGTCTTTCAAGGCTATGACTTTAAAACTACATCTGAGAAGTGAAGACTTTGCTAATGAAGTGTGGTTTTTTTCCCCCCAGTTTAGATGAATTTTTTAACATGTCAGTGATTTGATTAGAAAAATAGCTTCACTTTGTACACATCTCTGTAATTTACCTCTGGGCACTCACATATTCGGAAAAAAAATTATACTTTGTAATAAGACTGAATAAATGTTTCATTTAAAAACTTTGCTCTCTTCAAGAAACGTGCCATTTCTGAGAAAGCAGGAACTTCATTTTTTAAGTGTATATAGCAGCGATCACGAATGTGTGTGTGCCTGTGTTTTTAATGCTTCCGAATGTAATAAATCATACTGTTAAGATAATGTTATCTTTTAAGGGCCTAAAACCATCCCTCACACTTCATGGTATGACCCCATGTTCTTGTTCTTCCATTTCGACAAGCAGAGGCTTACCTCACACTCCAAGGCACACCCACGCCATCGGTCAAGCGCACTGGTTAAGAAGTACGAAGCCTCAGTTCAGGCAGCTAGTCAAGGACAGATCCAGGTCCAAAGTCAAGGACAGAGATGGTTTTACCTCCACAGAAGACTCACGTCACAGTGGAAGCGCATCAAGCCGTTTCTGGGGTAAACGTCTTGTTGATTTAGTGCATCTATCACTTTGGATGCTGCTTAAATGTTATCGCCTCCACCTCTCAGGGTGTTTCCATGAAGCTATTTGAGTTACCACGTTTTAACTTTCACCTTAAGTTTTTATTTTTGGTTCAATTCCTCTCCGTAAAGTTGCATGGATTAGGACAGATGGTATATGACCCAGTTTCAGAGGAGGCTTACTTTTGAGGGATATGATTAATTCATATTCTCTTTAGATCCATGATCTATTGAAACTCACCCTTTAAAAAAGGCACCATCCTTTTTTCTTCACTCTGTTTATTCTAAGTGGACAAACCTCAGAAGATGGTCCACTGTGGCAGGCATTTCAGCCCAATAGAATGTCTATGCTATTTTGGTGAGTATACGGGGTTTTTGGTTTTTTGTTTTTTTAGAAATTATCAGGTCTGGAGAGGCTTCCATTCATTATAAACAGAGTACTTGTGTTTAAAATCCATACAGAAAACTTGAGTTTTGTTTTTATCTTCTGTTAAATCTGTTGGTTTACTTCTGAAGTATAAGTCTTTTGACTGGCTTCTGATTCTCCCTAATCTTACGCTTCCCTAATTTTCTCATCAGTAAAAGGAGGCTGGACTGGTATTTGAGATTCCTACCAGCTTGGACATATTATGGATCTTTAGTTCTATAAGCCCAGATTAGTTCTTTAATAGATTGTAAACATCTTTCCATATTCCAGGGTCTGACCTCATTTCCCCTATAGATTCTTTTGAAAAATGAGCAAGAATGTCTTACAACTCAACATCAAAAAAATCCAAATAACCCGATTAAAAAATGGGCAGAGGATCTGAATAGACATTTTTCTAAAGAAGACATACAGATGGCCAACAGGCACATGAAAAGATGCTCAACATCACTAATCATCAGGGAAATGCAAATCAAAACCACAGTGAGACACCACCTCAATGACTAGCATCAAAAAAGCCCACAAATAACAAATACTGCCGAGGATGTGGAGAAAAGGAAACCGTTGTGCACTGATGGTGGGGATGTAAATTGGTTCAGTCATTATGGAAAACACTGTGGAGTTTCCTCAAAAAAATTAAAAATGGAGCTACCATATGATCCAGCAATTCTGCTCATGTGTATTTATCTGAAGAAACAAAAACACTAAAAAAAGATACATGCACCCTTACGTTCATTATAGCATTATTTACAATAGCCAAGATGTGGAAGCAACTTAAGTGCCCAACAATAGATGGATGGATAAGGAATATTGCTCAGCCATAAGAGAGAATAAAAATCTTGCCATTTGCAAAGACATGGATGGACCTAGAGGGTATTATGCTAAATGCAGTAAGACAGAGAAAGACACTGTATGAGTTCACTTATAGGTAGAATCTAAAAAACAAAAGAACAAACATTATGAAATAGAAACAGAGTCATAGATAAAGGGGACTAAGTGGTTGCCAGAGAGGAGCAGTAGGGGGAGAAAAGAAATAGGTGAGGGGGTTAAGAGGTACAAACTTTGAGATGCAAAATAAAATAAACGAGT
Source organism: Camelus bactrianus (assembly GCF_048773025.1). Taxonomy (NCBI): domain Eukaryota; kingdom Metazoa; phylum Chordata; class Mammalia; order Artiodactyla; family Camelidae; genus Camelus; species Camelus bactrianus. The sequence continues at coordinate 28,822,861 of NC_133564.1, read as the reverse complement.
CATCGGTATGAAACGTAAAAATGAAAAATACAAGAAGCAGCATCATTTCTGAGTGACTTTTTATTTTTTCTATTGAAAGGGTCTCCCCTTTGATAAGTTAACCTGGAACACAATTTTATTTCTTTTCAGGTCTAATGGAATTACTTTTCTTCATAGAAGAAACATGTGGTTACCTTGGCCACAATCTCTGATTCCATCTCTGAACCAAGAGCCTCTTTCCCCGTGTGGTTTGATTAGAAATGTGCTAACTCATTTGCCAGAGAGGCCCTCTCTTCCTCTTTCTCTGCCTGGTCTCCCAGCCCTTCTCACTCATCCGCCTTCAGTGAAACTGCAGAGTTATGCTTCAGTTTGGATGTTTGCAAACTGCATGTGTGCCCACAGGTGTATCATATACATGGGGGTTTACCTGGGTGAACTGCTAGGGTCAAAGCGAAGAATTTCCTCCACCTCTTTAATTTTCTGATTTGTGATTTCCAATGATTGTACGGAAGGTCATCTTCACCGATTCTAGTGCAAAGGACAACAGAAGTTGAGACTGGAACCTTCCCCATTTGGCCAGTAGATGGAAGTAAATCATAGGGAATTAAGCAGACAGCAGGGTTTTTGTTTGTTTGGTTCTGGTTTGGGTGTTATTTCTAAGAAGATGGAGGACCCGTCCAGAAGAGAAGTAGAAAGGACAAATGAAAAACAAACTAAGAGACAAATCCTATAGGACCCAGGGCTTCTAAACTCACCCAAAAATCCATTTTCTGTTCAGGCTTTTTCCATTTATCCTCTGTGACTCTGCCTCGGTTGAAAGAATAGGAGGATAAATTAAACTATTGATAACTCTGGAGTTTTTTGGGTTTTTTTTTTTTAATGTAATCTCTATGGATCCTTGAGTGTCCTAAATATCCTTTCATGAGAATGAATAATGCAATCAGCTTCTTCAGCAATCAGGCCAGCTGAACATGAAGCCGGTGATTTGGCTGGAATGCTTAATGCCCACCAGCAAGAGTGGTGTGAGGGAGACCAATGGGGATGCTCAGGCTGGCAGCTCCAACCGGCGATTCTGGCTGTGGTTCCAAAGCAGTGGCCACCGGGCCATCACTCCATCCATCCTCTCTGCTGCTCCTGTTTGGAATGACTGGTCTACCACCGAAAAGCTAAGGCGGATCACCAGGCATTGTCCCAGCAGCCGGTTGCATGATTCCTCTGGGTGCCGTGTGAGTGTGTTTCCAGAATCCCAATTTCAGTGAATGGTGTGTTTGTTTGAGTCTCCGGGCAATCGTATCCAACTTGGAGATTAGCTTGCAAAACTGAGTTGTCACCAACAGTAAGGGAGATGAAAGCCATCTTTCGTGTCTCAGCTCCTGTTGAACTGGCGCGTCCACCCACACACGCCTCTCCAAACGCCCCTGTCTCTTCGCAAGTTTTGGCAGGAGATGAAGGGATGGCTTTTAGCTTCAGCTTTGGTTTGGGGATAACCTAGCAACTTTCCAATTATGTCAGGAGAGAAATAACTCTCTCTATAGATATATAATAACTTCCTAAAAACCCAAATTGATATTAATCTATACTTTTTTTTCTTTTTTAAAGAAAACCCAAACAAATGACAGGCAGGCATGCACGAGGCAAATGAAGTGCTCTGAAGCTGGTTAACATTTCCTAAAACAGAGCTCGGCTTATTCACCCAGTTCTATTATTTCTCCCATCAAAGGGTAGCGCTGTCCTCTTTATTAGAATTTCTGACTTTCTTCATCAGTATTGTGATTTTAATTGTGTCTGTCTGAAAACCGCCTCTATAAGCAACGCCCTTGATACAGAGTTTCAATGTAATTGTTGCATTAATACATTTTTTTCCCCCAGGATGTCCTTGAAGTAAGGGCCTTCTGGAAATATAATATGCAAAAACTATGTAGATAAGCATTGAGGTACAAGAATTATTGAGCATTAAATCTGTGTATCCCTAAGTTCTATTCATTTCTTTTAAAAATGAGGAAACCGAGATCATGGCAGAGGAATATATTCCTCAGTTTGTGAAAAGCAGAGCTACCCCAACTCACCCAAATGCACAGCGTTTCGGAGGAAAGAGATAAACCTGTGATGGTGACTATCACCAAGTCCTAATGATCAGCTTGTTTGGGAATATATTTGTGCCGCCTGAGTAGTTTACAACATCTTTTGATCTCACTTCTAACAAACATTGAACTGATGGAGAAGGGTGAAGAAGGGAACTACAGAAAAGATGGGGACCTGATCTTTCCTGGCCAGGAAAGAGAGTGGAAGGAGAAAGATTTTGTTTGCTAGCGGAGAAAGCCAAACCCCATGGAACGGCCATCAGTAAGCAGGTGCCCCCTTCCTCTCCCCATGTGCTGTCTACAATCACTAGTGCCAAGGGCCAGGCTCTTGCTTGGCAAGTGTCACTGCAGTTGAACCCGGGGACACAGAGGGCCAGCTGTACTGTGTCATTTTATGCGACTTGAGCATCCAGGGATTTTGGTATGGGGGAGATGGGGGTCCTGAACCAAGGACTTGTGGACACCAGGGATTAATTCACCAAAGCAAAGGTTGCTCTTTGGAAATCTTGCCCCTAGGGAGCAACGCTGACCAACTTTTGCCTTGAAGCGCTCCCCCCAACCACCCCCGTCCCCACCCCTTTTTCTAAAGGCAAAATTAGGCTTTTTTTTTTTTTTTTTTGCCCTAGGGCACATACAAATAAACCCTTCAAAAATCACACCTTTGTAGTGCCTACTCAGGGCAGAGGGAAAGAACGGAGTCCTGGGAAAGTGAGGTAAAGGAGAACCCACGACTCGCCCTTCGTCTGCAGACGCCCTGACTCACCTCGGTGAGGTTGGAGGGACAGATGTTTGGGGCTGTGCCCGTGAATCTCATTAGTCCCAGAAAGGTGGTTCTGGTTGCCTTTTCTCTCTGGATTTTTATATGTCAGAGAAGTGTTACTCATGTTTGCAAAGTTAATCCTTCCTTGGGTTAGTAACCCTAATGGAAAAATCAAAATAGGAAATGATTTTATTGTCTCTCCACTCAAAAGCGTTTCTTCTGCTTGTGTTTTTCTTGGTTGCTCTCTCTCATCCTATGTATCCTCACTGCTGGAGGGAGGCAGAGCAGTCGGCAGGAGGGATGTTCAGGGTCTAGTACCCCAGTCTGGCCAAACAACACTCAGATAATAACATCATTAACCTTGCTATTGGGTGTGGGGCTGGGGACAAGCCAGCTCTGCTTCCCTGATTGCTGAGAGTCCCTAGTTTGAAAAACATGCATTCCTATCTAATGGGCAATCTGTCACTTGCACTCTAATAGAAATCACCTGCTCCTAGAGTAATCATTAAACAAATTGACAGCCCACGATAGCTGGACCTCTCAGCTTTCACGCTGCCCGGCTGAACCAAGCCGATGGAAAGAAAACAGCCACCACACACCACCGCACATCGTTTAGAAACTCATTAGTCACTGGGGAATCACGGCCTCTGCAGATGGTGGCTCTTCCCCTGGAGAGTCAAGAGGTCCTCTGGGGCCAGAGGACAGTGCCCTGGACCTCCAAGTGATGGCTTTGAGTCTTGACTTCTCTACTTACCAGATCTGGGGAAGAAACATTCTCTTGGGAGATAAAATATCTACCTCAAAAGAGTCGACCTCATAGATTGCATGAGGGTCAAGTCAGGTACTATGAAAAAAGTACCTTGTCATGGAAAGAATCAAGCCCTCTGTGGGGTAGCACTCTGAACATTCAATAATAATATCATTTATTGAGCCCAGGGGTCCATCGTAAACACTTCATGCCAATTGTCTCAATAAATCATCACAACCGTGTGCAACAGTTATCCATTCCCCTACTTTACAGGTTTGAAGTCCAGAGAAATTCAGCAATTTGGCCAAGACCTCTGAGCTAACAAGTGGTGATGCCCAGGTCACAGTCCAGCTGACTCCAGAATCACTGATGGGGTTCTCACTAATGGGGTTCAGGACAGGCCACCCCAAAATATGGCACTTTGGCATACTAAATACCTTAAGGAATTTTTTTTTAAAAGGGCAGGTCATAAAACTCCCCTGTGAAAGGTACTCTTCCCTGTACGGGACAGAAAGATGATGTTCATATCACCAGGGGTAGGAAACTTAGGGCCAAGAAGTCTGTATAAACAAACCTTGCTAAACTAACCCTTGTCTTCCCAATTATTCCTTCGCCATGAACTCCCCCTAGTCCGAACTCTTTTGTCTTTTCAATTCTTTACAAATTTACTGTTCCTTCATCCAAAAGTTATCTGAGCTTCCTGCTCTGGTCACCTCTTTGGGTCTTCATTCTCTGGTGAAGGCTCTCATCTACATGTGAAAATTCAGTAACATGTGTATGCTTCTCTCTCGTTTGTCTATCTTTGTCGGTTTAATTTTCAGACCCAGCCAGGGACCCTCCTCTACATCACTGTTAAGCAACACTGCCTACCAGGCTGGTCTGTTGCAGGCAGCTGCCTGTGTCCTGGGCAAGGAAATCTCCAGCTTCTGAGGCTGTTTCCCTGCAGAGAGGTTAAACCTCCATCCTCCCCGCAGACCTCACGGTTCATTACAAAGGGGCACTCGATGCTAATGAAGGATTCTTAACGGCCTTATATAAAAACCTATCCCCATTGCCTCTGCAGCTCTGATTTGGAAATCATGTTGTAGCTATGGGGAGCTCTTCAGTCTAAGGAGGGAAGAGGTGGACGGGGGATGGAGGAATGAGAAGGCAGAGCACACTGAAGGCATGAGGCTGGTCACCACACCTAATCAGTGGCATCTTGCAGCCTGCGCAGAGGAAGGAGAGTTTTTCTAGGAAAAAGTCAGACTAGGATGTTGTGATGCTTTAATGGTGTGGCCATTCGCTGGGAGACAGGAAAGCAGGGACTGTGGGTGGCAGATGACCAAGTCACCTAGAAGGACTTCAGTTTGGGGTCTCAACCCTGGAGACAGTGTTCAGAACATGGAAATAGCCCCAAAGCACTGAAACACATTGGGCAGGGCATAAAACCAACATAATACATTATTTACCATTGAGCGCGTGCAGTCTATAGCTGTTCACCTTTTAAAAGATGAGTGAGTGGAAGAGAGCCGATTCAACTCCAGTCTCTATTTGGCCCTGTCTGGTCACTACAGCTCATGATTAAATTTGAAAAATAAAAACAAACCCCCTCCCCAAATGACACATTTAGATCTTTTGAAAAATGACCTTGCAAGACAGTCAACCACTAAGTTTGGGATGAAAATGGCCCCAGAGGTTATGTTTCTCAGCCAGAAAATCGTACTAAGGAGTTAAATGGTGAGTTCAACGGGGAACTGTGATGTGCTCTACAGAGAGACAAGAGTAAGTGATCAGTGAAACTCTCTCCGCAACTGCTTGTACCAGGATTAATTTTAATGGCTGTGTAAAGACTTTAGGACTGAATTTATAGGCTCATGCATTGTCTACAGGGGTCAGCCAAAATTTTAAGTTGTACTTTACGGCATTTTATGGAGAGGATGATAAGTGATGGTGTTGTTTTGAAATTTGTGAATTTCAGGAGCCTCGGGACACTTCCCACAGGAATGCATGTTTCTTAAAGTATTGATGATGTGGTCCAGGTAAGAAGAACAAAAGAATTTAGAGAGGAGAGGATGTAAAGTAGTTAAAAAAAAGAATTCCCTTTAATCAGTCAGACATGGATTTGGAGATAAGGGAGTTTAAAGACTAGGGTCATAATGGGTCGATAAGGGTAATGTTAATGAAAAGAGAGAAATGTGCTGAGGTAGGTGGGAGGTTGGAAATCCCTGAAAACATGATGCTAGTCAGGAAAGTTATGCGAGCCAAATCCAGGAAATGGGGAGTTTCCCAGACTAGGACTAGAATCCCGGCCCTGGTCTGCTCCAGACTAACCCTGTGACTTTGGGAAAGTCATTTATCCTCTTCGATCCTTACTTTCTTTTCTTGGACCTAAATTTCTTCAGCCATAAAATGATTGCAGAGGCCTGGGTGATGCTTGAGATACAGTTCAGTGATTTTTATGGCTTGTAGACAATCATACCATATGCAGTTGTGCGTTTTCCCCCTCCTTCTATTGTACGTTAAATAGTGAATATTTTCCCCGTTGCTGAAATCACTTTAAAACATCGCTTCCGTGACTGCATAATATGCATTATGGCATCTTAATCATTAGCCTTTTCCTAGAAATTTAGGTTTTCAATGCTTTTTTATTATAAAATTGCTGCAGTATCTTTGGAAATATTTGCCCCCATTTCAAGTAACTTGCTTGAATTGAGCCCTAGAAGTGAAATTATGATGTGAATTTTTTAAGCATTCGACATTTACTGTCAAAATCTCTTAGAAAACTCCTGTCATTTTTATTCCCATTGGAGCTCCTGGACCTTCTCTGTTCCACCCACACTGTCCTGTATAACATTTTTCCGACATCCATGCATTGACCATTTAATGTATCTTATCGTTTTATTTCTTTTTTCATTTTTTAAATTGAATGTTTGTACATGTGCATTTATAAGTCACAGTTCTTTATGCAGAGCAGAGATGTTTTTCCTCAATATTCTTATGGTTACTTGGCTGGGCTTGAAAATTAAACTGACAAAGACAGTCAGAGAAGAGCATACAAATTGTATGGAATTTTTGCATGTACAGGGAGACTTCACAAGAGAATGAAGACCCAAAGAAGTGACTAGAGCAGGAAGCTTTTATACCTTTAAGACAAAGAAACAATGCATTTGCCAAGAATTGATAAGACCCAAGGGTTTGGACTAGAAGTAGTAAATGGTGGGGCAGTAGCTAGGAAGATAAGGGCTTAACGAAGTGAGTTTGTAGATTCCCCTGGTGCCACCTCTGGACTAAGAGTGAGACAGGAGGGAAGAGGGCAGGGCACAACCATTAAAAGAATCACACAGCAATTGAGGATAAGACATAAACTGGTTAGAACCAACTCAGCCCAAGATGGCGGAAGATTCAACTTCCAGTAGAGCCTGAGCCTCATTACAGGCTCATTGTAATACATCAGCTGCTAAATGACACACCCACAGGCTCCATGACGGTGCCCAGGCTGACCGTAAGTGGTCAAAAAGTGGGCGGTGGCCCAATGCCTGGAAATCCTTGACCATTCCCAAAAACAGTTGGAATAATCCTCCCACTCATTAGCATATGAAATTCCCCAGCCCATAAAAACTAACCACCCCCACACCTCGGGGCCACCTCTCTTACCTTCTGAGGTGGCCCACACTCTGTCTATGGAGTGTGTCTCTCCTGGAATAAATGTGCTTTCGTTTTATTATGACTCACTCTTGAATTCTTTCCTGCTCAAGACGAGAACTTAATCTCTGGTAACAATAGGAGTCTATCTCTAGTAAAGGAGATTTATATCCTTCCCTTAGGCAGAAAAAGGGGGAACTTTTTCTGTGTCTACTGCTTCCTAACTGCCTTCAGGTCAAAATAATATTTATGTCTAAGATGCATACTTGGAGGTCAAGTGATCTGGTTTCCTTCATTCACTGGTAAATTATCTGTTAATATTCACTGACATTTTTTTCTATTGGAAAGGCATTTCTTTCTTTATTTCCACATTAAGATTATCTTTTATATTAACGATAATAATTAATTAACCCTTTGGCTCTTTTGTTGGTGAGTTATAGATGTCCTGACCTCACTTACCAGTGATTACAAACTTTCTGCAGTTCCACAAATGGTAATGCTGAGAGCTTCCCCTTTCACTCAAGCACTTCTGGGGTCCCCATCACCACATTATTCTATAGGAACCTGGTTAGGGAAGGGGAGGGACTCACATAAAGATCAGACATCCATACCTTTCCATGACGGCCGCTCCTCCTGTCTCAAAGTCCTTGACAACCAGCCCGATGTTTTCCTCCATATTCCCAAACCAACATGGGGGTCTTCTCTCTGGCCAGTCAGCAGGTAAATTCCTCTGTGTTTTTAACCAGCTCTTTGGAAGAGTTTTTCCACATCAGGAAATCGGATTCCTCAGTCTTCCCACGGGATTGGCGTCCCCTCGCCAGACAGCACAGGAGCTCCGCGTGTGGAGACGGTACTGTGGGGGGTGATGGCCAGGCCAGCTGCATGCTTTTCTTGGACCCTGTCTTCCCATTGATCTCTGGGCTCTGGCACTTTTTCCCAGACACTCTCCACTGTTTTCTCCGTTCTGTCCAGTCCATCTGTCAGATCTGCAGACACATTTGAATGTGTTCAATATTCACGTCCTCTCTCTCAGCCTAGATCCTTCCAGGTGAAAGGCTGATCTGAGCATCCCTCCCCTCCCCGCTCCTGAGCATTGAGCACGCCATGGCAGTCGGGCAGCTGGTCAGCAGGTAGAGGCTATTCCCTCCAGGGCGGGGGAGGGACTGGCATGACCTGATGTCATCAGGACTCACAGCACCTGTCTGACCCCCACCCAGACCCTGCTAGATATTGTACAACTACTTTCCCCGAGTTTGCTTCTGATAATTCCCAAGGTACAGAAGCTCACATTTTTATGTAAACAAATTTAGGGTTTTATCCTTCACGATTTGTTCTACTTTCATTCTACACTGAAACTGTCTCAATAATCTGAATTCTTGTGCTCATCTGGAAAAGACTTCCTATGAAAAACTTAAAAGGGGAAAAGCAATAACGTGCCCTATCATTTATTACAAAGTTTATCGAATCATAGTGATGAAAATGGATTGACTTTGCCAAAACTGTCAGGCATATGCATCCAAGTGATAGAGTAGAAAATCATAAAAGAGACCTTTTGTAAGTACGTAATGTGTAGCAGAGATAGCATGGCATGTGAGTGAGGGGGCAGCCTATCATTCTATGAATAGTATCTGGGAAATTGACTACTCAGCTAAAATATCAAGGTAGAGCTTCATACAATGATGAAGTACACCTATAGTCATTTTAACCCAATTTCAGAGAGGCAATTTTACTTTAAAGCATCAGATACTATTCTGGGTACCAAAGATACAATGGTGAAATGAACAGACAAAAACTCTGACTTATTCTAGCAAGGGGAACACACACTAAATGAAGAAAAAAATAAATGAGTAAACAGTTTTACAAGAGGAATGCTATGAAGGAGATGAATAGGGTGACGAGTTAGAGAAGAAATGGGGAGGAGGTAGGATGACTTTAGATGGGGTGGTCCTAGGAAGCTCCTCTAAGAAGATGGGATCTGAGCAGAAGCTGCAAGAATCACCTCTTCAGTGAAGGAAAGAGAAAGCACCATCTCTGTAGACGGCAGCGATGGAGGTAGGGGTGGCATCTCTGTATATGCTGATGGCCTGAGTCTCAGAGGGGCTCGGACCGTGCAGGAGGAGGGAGGAGTGGTGTGGAAGAGGCAGTAGGAAGGAAAACTCACACTGCCTTCCTGCCCTGCGTGTGGAGGATGAGTGGGAGATCAAAGGCCTCCCACTGAGAACACTTGAGAATTCTTAGGAGAGAGAAAATTTTCAACAAAGGTAAAGCCATGAAGAGTTAGAGGAGGGTTTACTGATTCCAGATAAAAAGATCCAAGGTGCACAGCAGAGGCTTTGCAGGGGCAGGAAGGTGTGGGGAACATACCAGATGATGAGATGTCCCGAACAGGAAGAGAACCAGAGTGGAGACAGCAGTAAAGAGAAGAGGGTCCAGATGGTACCCAAATAAGCAGGGAAGCAGGGCATTGTGGGATTATCTTGGATGCTCTCCTAGAGGAAAGGGAACACTTATTTCCACCTATAGTCCCAAGAAATTAACTAAATGATGTGGAGTGATTGTTCTCTGCAAACCTAGCTGTTTGTGTAACAGTCTCGACAGAGGCTAGGATTGATGGAGGGAGAGAGGACTGGGAGACTATCTTCCTCTCATACTGTGAGGAATTCCCCAAGTATTAAAAGGAGATTCAGATAATCATCAGAAAGAAGGAGTTATCACTGCCATATACCATCTTTTGTTGTCTGATACCAAGACAGACCCTGGGCTCCTCTGGTTTCAAGATTTTAATGTTTCAGGAGAATAGTGCTTCCCCTTAAAGACTCAACAATGGTTCCATTAAATCTGATGCTGTAACACACACCTGGCTATCCTGAGCTTTTCCAGCAATCGATTAAACAAAACAAAAGGAGATCTGTGATATTGGAATATTGGTCAAAAACAATGATGTTTATTAATATGCTGCGCAAGATGAAATTTTGTGAGATGGTTATTATGTGTGTAAAAATAGAAGGGAATCCTTTCACTTTGACCTCATGGACCCGTACCTGTGCATTCAGGGATAAAGCACTCCATCTGGTTGCTGGTGTACAGTGAATTCCAGTTACACGTACAACATCCCTGTCTTGTTTGGTGTTTTCCCCTGGTTAACACTGTGCCTTAATGAGGCATTCTACTGATTTACAGGGCTAGCTGCTCCTAAATGGTAAGATCAGTGAATCCCATGGGCTTAGAGTCACTGTAAAGTGAATCCACTGGAAAGTGATTTCCTTGGCCAAAAAAAAAAAAAAAGTTCTGTGGACTATCACTCTGTTTTCTAACATTTATTTGGAGTGTTTCAGTTTGACAGTGAGGTGTGTGTGCATATCTAAATTAACCTTGATCTAGACTACAGAGACGGTCACATAACATGTAAAGTACACTATTTGGTAACTTACATTTCAGAACATATCAGAAGTGGTTGGTTAGAATCTGAAAACCTTATTGCATGGTCCACACTCCCCAGAGAGGGCTACGGAAAGTGCTTCACAGAGCAGTCTGATTTGGCACCGAAGGGTTTATTAATTAACATAAAAGCAGTATTAAATCATGTCACTGGAGAAATGAATAGTGTCAATCTATGTCAGGCAGAAAGATTTGCACAGAAAAGTCTACCCTTGCATGATTAACACTGCCAATCCCAGCAGGCTAATATTTTTTGAGTAGTCCTCTAGGTCTAGAACTCCACGTATTCCTGAGTTCCCTACTTTATAGGGAATTCTTTGCTCGAATCAAACTAGAAACGTCGTTGTTTCTGCCGCCAGAATACTTGTTGTGGCCAGATGAGCCTTTAGTGCAGGGGCTTGTGGAGAGGACAGAGAGGGAAGGATGGAGAGGGGGCACTTGCCCTGATTTCCAAGACCTCAGTATTCGCATGTCTTGGTGCCCACTCACTAGTCAATGATGGTACTTGGGGCAATATTGATGGTACTTGTGACAATACTGATGATACTTGTGGTACTAGCAATATTGGTACTTAGGTATGGTTTTTCCTTTCCTTAAAACAACATCTGGCAACGACATTGCAATCTCTGTCCATAGTTATCTTTTTTATTTATTTTGTGTGGTTGCATAATAATTCAATGTATGGATGCATCATATCTTATTCAATCACTTCCTTATTGGGGAATATTTTGTTTTTTTTTCCCCCCAGGTTTTTATTAAATCAAATAATGCAGCAATAAAAACCTTGTGGCTAATATTTTGGGCTTGTGCTAGTAGATTTTCAAAGTAAATTATTATGAGCCAAATTGTTAGTTCAAAGCAGCACGAACGCATCTGTAATTTAGCGAACTTCATAGTACCTCTTGTCTAATGCCTGCTGCCGCCTCCACATTAGCAGTGCAAAACGCAGGGGTGATGCACGGACTCTGAAGTCATACTGGCCTAGGTTTGAATCCTGATTTTGTAACTTACTAATAAACTATGTGACTTTGGAGGTTAATAATACCTACTTCAAAGGGTTGCTAAGATAAAAAGAAATGATGTGTTTAAAGCATCTATTACCTGCCCTTGCATCAGATGTGCGCCCCCAACATGAGTTCCCTTTTCATTCCCTCGGATCAATAAAACCTAAATGACTTTGGCTCTGGGTATTTTCAGAATTCTAGATTCCATGCTTTTGATTCTGTTGTGACATTGCTTATGAACCTTCACATCGACTTACTTTAGCAATGGAGTATTTAGAGTTTTCTCCAGAAATCTCTAGCCTTTTTCATGTTAGCTCAGGGTGCCTGTTGCTGAACGCATACTTATGAACTGTAGGACACCCTTTCTCTCTGCCTCAGAGGTAGCCCTGGCTTTTCAATAACCTGTTTTGCTGGGTAACCCATGGAATGAAGGGCTCGTCAGTCCACATGGGACATCCTCTGCCTCATCTATTCTTAGCAATCTAGACTTGAAATCTACATGATTGATTTCCACCTGAAAATAGCTCACCATTGAGAATCCTGAAGATTTTCTGAGCTTTAGGCTATCAAACGCCCTCTGTTCTTCTACTGTTAATTGTCAGAACAATTCTCAGGAATCCTGACTGAGCCCAGACTGCCTAGTTCTGGGACTGTAAGATATTTTTTTAAGTGATTGGATCATACCGGCTCAGCAACACTCATGTGTATAGGCATAAGTCTCCATCAAACATTGAATCAAACATTGACTAACTTGCTGAAATACTGTTTCTAATTTGAGAAAGCAATCCCTTTTGGATTATTCCAATGACTTACATGATTCAATACAGTAAGATCCTTGGCTTGTGAAAACCTATTTTATATTGTAGGGCACATGAATTTTGTTTTTTAAATAGTTAATGCTTTAAGCTTTAAATAAAGAACATCTTAAAGCAAATTCCCTCTTTTTTTTTTTTTTTTTCTGGGAAAATGTATGTATTTTAAATGAAGAGTTAGTTGTTTTGGCCATGAATGGGGGGGGGGGTTCTAACTCTTCTAAGCAATTGTATAATCGTGATTATATGGGGAAATTTAAAAACATTGAACTCACAGAAACAGACTAGAACGATGATTGCCAGGGGTTGAGGAGTTGGAGAAATAGGGAGATATTGGTCAGAGGGTGCAAACTTTCCATTATAAAATAAATGAGACCCAGGGATCTATGGTGCAGCATGGTGACTGTAGTTAACAATACTGTATTGCATATTTGAATGTTGCTATGAGAGTAGAGCTTTAACGATCTCACCAGAACACAATAACAACAAGATGGTAACCGTATGAGGCAAAGCTTGTTAATGAACCTTACTGTGGTAAGCATTTAGCAATATATACCTGTATCAAATCACCACAATGTACCCCTTAAATTTACACAATGTCCTATGTCAATAATATCTCAATAAAGATAGAAAAAAAGAATTCAGGAAACTCAAGGAAGATGTAAAAATAATTATTAATTTGGTCTATATTCAGGGACACTGCATTATAAAAGCTAAAGACAAAGGGACTCAAAGTCCTGAGTATTATTTCTTTAATAAAGAAGCAATCATTCTATTCAGTCCCCTCTTCACCCTGCAAAACACAAGGATCACCTCCCAGTAGGGGCTGCCCATGTTCTGAGGAACAGAAAATCTATATACCCAGGGTCTGTTGATCCTGCCTGCCTGGTTACTCTACAAATCTGATTAAAATCCAAATGAATTCTGAATCTGGATTAAAGGCACGCTCAGAAAACGTCAGGTTACGGGAAGACTCACAGCTGGCTTCCAGGTTGGCAACTGTTCTGGACTCTGATTTCTTCTGGATTGGGCGACACCCTGAATCAACCCCAAATCCTATTTTATGCAAGAAGCTAAGCGTCTACCGTGGTCTTCCAGGTCCTTTGTTTTGCAGCTAAGAGTCAGGAGACAAATGAGGGGGATTAAATCTATTCAAAGCATAGGGAGAGGAGAGACTCTTTTTCTCCCGGTGCATTTTTTTAAAAAGAGGATGAGACATATTAAGAGAGATTTACATTCTGTCAGATTTAATTGAGAGAGTGATATTCAATATTTCAAACCACTTTTGCTACCATTTTTGAAGAGAAAGAATCGTTCCCCTTTTAACATAGTGAACCAATCTCTTTGGTTTAAAATCTTACGGTGATGCCACAGACATCCAATGGAATCTTAGACTAAATTAAACAAAGGAAGGAACCATTTCTTAAACAGGATTATATACAGTGTTGTGACTGAATATATATTATTTTACTATTTAAACTTTAATTCATGCTTCTTCTATGCCACACAAATTTTCTTCCTACCCATGCAGTCTTGAATTACAACCTGGAACACAGAACAGATCTCCTGGAATCCAGGAGGCTGAATTTGAAGCTATGAATAGTTCTCCTAATTATAAAAGCCTCTTCCTTCCCATTCTCAGCCCCTGGTCTTTGGGGTGCTGAGATAATCCAGTGGAGCATCTGAAAAAGGAATGCTCCATGCATTTCCTTCAAGTTGGACGGGCATCTGGGGGAGCCCCTGAGTCCTCCCAGGGGACCAGGTTCATCCTGCCGGAGTCTCGAGGGAGTGACCTGAAATCCCACAGCCCTATCCATTTTCTCCATGACATTTTATTCACCCGCAAGGGTTACCTCTGGCTTAAGAAGTTTCTTTTTCAGGTTTTCTCATTAAATTTAACATCTCTCATAAGAATTAATTACAGCAACTCAATACAGCAAGTCACTAATGAATGACAAAACTGTTTTCTTGGAAATTATAGAACAGAGATGAAGGGAAAACGAGAGCGATAGATTCTGAGTGGAGGAGCATGCATCACTGTCTCAGGAGTGCCCTGGTACCAGTGACCCGCACGCTGACAGCATCCGGAGGCAGAGATGAACAAGGCAGAGAGGAGAGATGGAAACTCTCCAAAGACAAATTGGGCAGTTGTTGCCCTCTCTATGGGGCTGTATGCTGCAGTCACCTTATGTATATGCAAAGTGGAGTCCGGTGCACAGTGACTTTTTCCTACCATCCATAAATCAGGGTGAGAAGCCATCAGCCTAGGAGAGGAAAGTGGCCGACACCTCTGGAGCAGAGGAAGAGACAGTCGCAACCCTCGGCCTGCCCTCTGGGCCCATGGTGGCAGCGGCAGCTCTCCTGACCTCTGAACTGCCTCCAGGGTCATGCTTCCCTTTTCTTGAAGGATAATAACATGCTTGCAGGTGCACAGCTCTAATGGCCCATCCTGTACAATCCATCAGTTCTGACAGCGCTCCTTCATTTCATCCCACCTCTGTCTCCTTCAATCCAAGCTAGTATAAAATTATACTAGTATAAAATATACCAGTATAAAATTCTCAAAAAAACACCTTGTTGCCTCCCATGTAATTCACAGGTCCAAACCATCAAAAAAGAGAGCCCTCCACAGATGCATCCTGGAAAATCCCACCTCTATTCCTGGCTTCTGCTGGGATGGCCAAGTGGATCCACAGTCACATCTCCATAATCTCTTTAGCAAGTGGTGGTCCAGCCAGCCTCCTGGTGTGCTCTCCAGGACACACTTTCTCACTGTCTACAATACCGGTAGTCTGAGAATTTCCCAAATCTCAAGTTCAAGTTCCTTTTAGCTTAAAATGTTCTCTTTCTCTTCTTGCATTAAGCAGCAAAGAGAAAACAGACCGTGCTTTCAACACTTAGCTTGGAAGTCTCCTTTTGACTATCCAAGTCTATCACTGATAAATTTCCAATAAACATTCGAATACAATGCACCCAAGTTCTTTGCCACTTTGTAATAAGAATTGCCCTTCCTCCAGTTTCTAATCACTTGAACTCCTCCTTTCTGTCTGAGATGTTACCAGAAGCACATTTAAGGCTTATATTTCCACAAACAGTCTTTTCCAGGCCATCTAGGCTTTTTCTAGCACACGATCCTTCCTCTGAGTGAGTCCGTGTCCTAATCATCTCCTCTTCTCACAAGGACACAAGTCAGATTGAATTAGCGCCCCTCCCCCATAGGACCTCACTTTACCTTCATCGCTTCTTTAAAGGTTCTATTTTCAAACATAGTCATATTCTGCAACACTGGGGGTTAAAACTTAAACATGAACTTGGGGGCCACAATCCAGCCATAGCATCCCTTAAATAATATTTATTAAAATCAATATATTTAGTTCTCCTCATTCTCCAAATTCTCTCCAGAGATAATAAAAATCAAGGACATGTCTTTTGGGACCAAGTTAAATATCAATCAATGAGCAAATATTACTCACTTAATACAAATGTCACATGTAATTTTAATAAATATGTACTACATGCTAGACAATGTACACATATTAACTATTTTTTAAAATTCAAGCCTTTATCAAGGAAATTTTCCACTTAAGGTAGTGTTTCCTAGGAGATACCAAATTTCACTGTTGTGTTTCATAATCACTGACTCTAAGAGCGGAAGCAGATAGAAGACATGACTTTGAATGATCCATTACTCTAGACCCTCATTAGGCTTAACTGTCCAAAATGATGAGTATCGGAGCTTATTTCTACTAATCATGCTGGACCCATGGACCATTCTGTTCTGCCCATAATGCTAGTCTGCGCTTAACAATTACCTAGCATCGCCACCATTGACTCTGACTCTCCAGCACTAAAAATGCCTTATTTCTTCTTCTACCCAGGCAACAACTAAGTGAATTTTTTCACTGTTGTATGTTCCTTTGTTGGCAAGTTAATAGACTCAGATTTGCAATTTTTTAAAAAGATAAGAGTGGGTTTTTTTTCTGTTATTCTTTTATTCTTTGGTACCTGAAATAAACCGAGGTCTATCAGATGCCCAACCCCAAGCTCTTGCATTGAACCTGAACTGCTCTGTGTGCCCTGCTTCCCTGGGCTGTGACCAGTGCACCTGTTTATGAAACACAGATCCCTCAAGAGGCTCTTCGTCTGTTGAAGTAAATAATAGAGAGGAAAATAATCACATGAACAATATTTCAAGAAAACAAAAAATTTAATTACTGAAGAATGGAAGAGACCAAAAGCACCAGGGCCTTTGAGGCAGAAAAAACAGGGTGAAGAAAGAGATTTCGGGTGGGGATGTAGAAAGTATGTAACACTGAGCATGCCGATGGTCCTGTATCACAGGGCAATCAGGCTGAACAGGAAGTCGTGGGGTCAGGTGTGGTTGAAGTCAGTGTAAGGGGTTTGTATTTTACCCTCTACCCTGATACAGCAGGGCAATGTGACCTACTCCTCTCGATAACAGAAGCCAAATAACTGTGGTCCTCAGAAAAGAGTGGGATAGGAGCGGAGGTTAAAAACTGACCACAGATGCACTGCTCTAAGCCATGGGGATCTACTGGGGACTCTGGAACAGGGAGTGACAAGCACTGACAGTAGAGTTTTTAAGAAATTAATAAGAGTGGAAGAGGAACAGTAGGAAGAGTGATGAAAAAATGACTACATACTCCAATCAAACTCACAATTTGTTCTGAGTTGCTCATACCATGTAAAGAATTAGAGGATGGAATTCAGAGGGCTGAAGTTAACTGAAAGAAAGAAGTCCTCTGAAGGAACGTGAGCTCCACGGTGCAGAGCTGGGGCTGTCCTATTCGTAGCTGTGTCCGAAGAGCCTGGGTCAGTGCCTGGCACACCATTAACATACAATCAACATTGTTTTTAAATAAATGAAAGTTAAATGATTGAATTAAAACAATGCTGGGGAACTTCTGGGCTGGGTTTGTCATCTGAGGATTTGGCAAATCCAGGGAAGTTTAAATTATCCTACGTTGGGCTTCCTTTGATGCTGGGGTCACTAGATATTTGAGTGGGAACTAAATTTGAGGAAAGCAGAGTCTGAATTTTTAGTTGTCTCTTACCCTGATTCTGAGGCTTTATTTTAATGTAGTTAGGAAGTGTTTTAACAACTACAGCTAATAGTTTCAGCAAAAGTGAGGTTCGTGAGTCATCAGATAAAGTTACTGTGTTTAGATTGAGACTATTCATTCAGAAATAAAAAGCCATTTAACATTCAGGATCTGATCCTCGATCAGATCAGCATGATCCAGACAACCACTGACCTAAAACCTTTTCCTTTCATAATAAGCGCAATTAACTCACTGGTATTCAAATTTGCACCAAAGAATCACCTGGGGAACGCTTCAAAGACCCATGCCTGCAGCCACCCTCAGATATCCAGGTATAAGTTGGTCTGGAAGTGGGGCCTAGACATCAGCATTCTTTGAAAGTTGACTGGTGATTCTAATATGCAGTCAGAGTTGAGGACCATCTCCTTTTATCGTCATCTCCTGACAGCCCACCTTCCTACGTGCACACACTGACTGCACCACATTCATTTTCTTCTGAAGCTACCAAGCCCTTTTTACATTCTTGTGCCATTGCTCAGGCTGTCCTTTGTCACTCTTCCTTCACCCAGTGAATGCATGTTTATTGTCTTTGTGATCCAGATTAAATCCATCTCCTCTGGGACTTCTACTCTCTTCACATGATCAACCCTAGCATAATCCATTCCTCTCTATTTGATGTTTCCACAGCTCCCTGTTGACTTGTTTATCATTGTTCATTTTAATTTCCCCACTGAATTGTGAGCTTGCTGAAGGCAAGAAACATAGTCCATTTCTTGTAGTATCCTGATAGCTTATCACATGGTAAACAATTAATAAAGGTGTATTTGATGGAATCAAAATTATTTGAGAATATAATACAAAGTATTTTTCCAAGTTACATTGAAGTCCCATCAAAGTATTAAAAAATTCTTTATATGTATTTTATATATCAGGATGCAGAATGAAAGCTGAGAGTCCTATTTTCTGGTCTGGCCAGTCCTTTGATTTTCCCGAACTCCAGTTTCCTCATCTTTCAAATGAGACAAATGTCCGAGATGATTTCTACGTTCTCGCCAACTGTGACAGCAATTCAGAGCTCACAGAATATAAAATTGTCAAAGAGGCTAATGGGGTGGTAAGAGAACAGGCAACTTCCTGTTTGTCAACTACTTATATGCTAAATGCATCTTAACCTTCTGAAATCATATCTTCATGGACTGGAACATTCTCTGAAGCACAGAAAATCAAGAAGTTTGCTGATCTGTTAATCCTTTAATAAGCATCAATCAATCACTTAATGGATGCCTACCAAATGCCTGGAGACTCACAGCTGGGATGGTACTGTAGGTGTTTGCTTCATTATTGATCATTATTTATCATTAACCTGCAATAGTGTTAACATAGCTGCATTCGTGCTGACAGTGTTTGTTTGACAAGCAACATTGATCCACCCTTCGTTACTCTACAGAGATGAGCGTTAAGTGAAAACTGAATGAAAGAAGAGGAAATTGGCTCTCTTCTTAATGGAGATGGAAGGGGTCTTGGTCTGTTTTGGGGTATTTAATCACATTTTTCATAAGTAGGTAAAACTACACTGTTTAGAAGTGCAATTCTCCTTGTAAAACACCTCTAACATAAAAAAAAAATCAAAACATGGCTATGATAAATGTCAAGATATTGGTTACTTCTAGAAAAAAGAGACTGTGATGGGAAGGGCACATCATTGGCTTCTAAGATGCTGGTAAAATCTCACGGCTTGGCCCAGAAAGTAGCACCTGGGCTGTTCACCTTCCTTAAATAGGATATAAACACTTAATGCTCCTTTCTGTGTGTGTGATGCATCTGAAATTTTTTAAATGTACAAATTTAAAAAATTCCTACCAGAAACAACAGATTTCTAATTAAAAACAAAAAAGTAAACTGACAGTTTTCTCAGCAGTAATAAATAGCAGAAGACAATGAAGTAGTATCTTTATAGTTTGAAGGAAACATGATGGACAACTTCGAATTCTATACCCACCTAAACTATCATTTGAAAAATAAGGGGTAGAATGAAGACATTTTCAAATAGACAAAGATTAAGAAAGTTAACCATTCATACACAAACTCTCCCTGAAAGATAATTTAAGAGTAATACTTCATAGTTAAGAAAATTGTGTTGTATACTTGAAATTTGCTACGAGGGTCCACCTTAAGTGTCCTCACCACATTCAAGAAAAGATGACTATCGGAGGTGATGGATATGTTGATCAACTTGACTGTGGTGATTATTTCACAATATATGTATATATCCAATTATCAAGTTGTATGTCTTAATTATATACAATTTTTAATTGTCAGCTACACCTCAGTGAAGCTAAGGTGATAACCATAAAAAATAAATTTAAAAAAGTAATACTTCAACATGAAGAAAATGGAATGCTGAGGGAAATGCAAGACTGCAAGAAATGACAATAATAGAGACATTAAAATAGAATCATTAATTTAGTTATCTGGTAAAAAATTACCATTTTTATTAAAAATTAGCAATACAACCTCCAAACAACTAGCAAGACGCAAACGGGAGAGGTACTTGATTTAAATGTAAATAGGGTGTGTCCAAGTTTTTGGCTTTTCAGAAGTTGGCTAGAGATACTCAATAAATTTAGACTTTTCTAGGAAAATTATAGTTAATTATGTATTTTAAAGTAATAAATATTCATTATAGAAAAGTTGGAAAAATAATGAAATAGATGAAGATAGAAATGAAAATCTCATATAACCTTGTCACCCAGACTGACGACCAGTATGAATATTTGATATAATTCCTTAACATATAGATGTAATTTCTTTACATATGTATGTAATTCCTTCACATATATACATACATACAAAGGATTTATATATGTGTGTATATATATTAACAGTGTACAACTCTGTGGAGATACATATATATATATAGATAGATAGATAGATAGATAGATAGATAGATATAGATAGATATAGATATATATATTTCTACTGAACACAGGTAGTCCAAATGTTAGCTGCATACGCCCTATCATCACTCATACATCTGTGAAGCTGTGCCTACATTCCAGAAGCAGGGCTGACTGTCATTCAAAGTCCTCTGATATTTCTGTGCTTTTCCCAAAGTTTCCTATGTCTCTCTCTTTCTCTCTCTCTCCACTCCTGAGCTCTACCTTTTTTTTTTAACCTCTAATCTTTGTAAAATTTGGCAACTCCTCGCAGGCAAAACCCAGTTCATTACCTGATTTTATTGAGAAACATTTATCAAAATTTGTGAGCTTTTACTGAAGATTGGGGTAAGAGGTGGTGGTCACAAGACAATGTGATAACACAGAACACCAGGCCTTCTCTCTCTCTCTCCCCCCCTCAATGTCACTATCACTCAAATTTCTTTAGGATTGATCTTTTTAATGTCGACAACTTCAAAGTATATTTTTCAAGTAAAAGCACTGACTTTCCTAATATAATATATTCTCACTTCCTTACATTTTTTTGTATCTCTCCCAGCACCCATTTTTTAACCTAATATGCTAGTTAGAATAATAGTTGAAATTATGATTTTTGTTATTGGCCATACAATATTAAGCAAAGATGCCAGTTTGCTCATAGCCCTCAACAGTCTGCATACATTTTACTGGTTCCTTAGGACATATTCATTCTGTCCTTCGAAGAGACATTAAGAATTTCACATTCTCTCACCCAGTGACCTCATTTCTAAGGCTTCTGTCATGTATCCAATATTTTCCTTTTTCAAATAAGGATTCATAAGCATCTAATTTAGCAGTGAGTAAACTCTTAAATATACATCTCCATTTCTTAAAAGCAGTTAGCCCCATGATAAAAATGAGTAGCTCTCTAAAAGTCAGGCCATGCACCTGAGGAATTCATGTAGATGAAGTATTAAAGGATAATTAATAAAATCTCCTATGTCCACTTGAAATGCTAGTGTTGACTTCAAGGAGGCGTTCTGTTATCATCCCGTAAGTTTTAAAATCCCCCAGTACATCATTGTCAATACACACCTTCGAACTCACCTAAACTTATGTGCTATACTACGTTTATAAGAAATACGGACCTGTCTCTGAGCAGTTTAATATAAAGAATAAATCTGAAGTAGATTTATCCAGAACCTCACAACTAGTG
Organism: Camelus bactrianus; assembly: GCF_048773025.1. NCBI lineage: Eukaryota > Metazoa > Chordata > Mammalia > Artiodactyla > Camelidae > Camelus > Camelus bactrianus. Next base: position 28,801,221 of record NC_133564.1, on the reverse strand, counting down.
TGTCTACTCCTAGGGGAAAAAAAAATAGGCATAAGTTAGTTTTTATGAGCCTTGTGGCCAAAATTTCATTTTATGTTTCATCCAAAAGGGATGATGAACAATCTTGTCAACAAGTTAGTACTTGTTAGTCCTTCAGGAACTTTACGTAAACTCCCATTACATAATGTTGGCAAAGCTTAAAAAGAAATTATTCATTCCAAGAAGCATTTGGCTTATTACTAATAAGCAGATTGGCTTCCCATACAGAAGACAAACACTAGAGTTGATTAACTGCTGCCTGGGTTTGTTCACTCCTAAACCTTCCCCTCCACGGTCAGATTACCATGGAACTTGCAAGAAAATTTGTGGCTGGTGCTTCGTTCACATTTCAGTATTATTTTATTAGCACTCAAGCCAGTGAATAGAAAACAAATTTACATCATGATAAGAGCCCGGGCAGATGCTATTCATAATGTTAACTACTTGTCATACACGGAGATGGATTTTTCTCTCCCTTGGGAATAGGATTTCTCATTTCTCCTTACTGTATGGCAGTAACATTTATTGTCTCGGCAAAAGCTACAAGGCATTCATTGGATGATGTGTCTTCTCAGAATAGAATTTTTCAGTTTATAGTTTCTCTCACTGACCTCGTCTCTGCCTTTAGACTTTGTGACAGAGATTCTGGCTGGTAAGGAGCATGGGTGGTAAAGAGAGGTTAAACCATGCAGCTCCAGTCTCCTCTTTCCTGTCCCAGCCCACAGGGACCCTGTATCAAAGCTTTGGGAACCCCTGATAGAATTCCCTGGTGAGCAGGGGAATAACTGCTAAAACTGCCAGAGACCGAAACACAAAATAACAAATCACATCCAAAACCCAGCAGATGGAGTTTTAACAGCCAGCCCTCATGGAATCAGCACACCTGAGCTCTGTTCCCCAGAGTCAAGTTTAAACCCGGGTAACAGTTGTCGGTATGTCCAGGCAGTACCCTTGCTGACAACTTGAGACCCTCATTCTCTGCTCTCCATATTAACTCCCCTCAGTGACCACCCATGAGAGACAAGAAACCTTTTGAAGAGGTTACAAAAATATTTTCAAGTTGGTAATGGGGACTAATATCAGGACATTTTTGTAGTAATACTGACAAACTAACTTCTCAAGTTTTGCAACCAAGTGAACTCAGTGGTTAAGTAAGTGTGGCTGATGGTGTGGCATGACTGCCTCTTCCTGAAGGTCAACTGGAAGCAATCTGGAAGGGCAGGAAGACCATCATGCTAGAAATCTGGACTCATATTTGGTTCTGGCTCAACCACTCACTGGCAAAATGGCCTTGGACGAGCCACACTGCCTCTCCAGAGTTGACTTTTCTTACCTGCAAAATATAAGGGTCTAATGTACTTCGCTCAGTCTGGCTGTAATTCTTGGATTCTCTTGAACAAAGGGTATATGTGTAGAAGCAGCAGAGAGTAGGAGGGCATGAAAGAGAAAGAACATTGGAGCAAGAGAAGCTTCTCTTGGTTACCTTCAAATTCTGGTTCCACTACATACTAGTCGGATGGACACAGCCCCTGCATCTCCTTTCACATGTCTCTCCTTTTGTAGAGAGGAGATAATAATGTATATCCCCGAGGTGTCATTAATATCAGATATAAAGACATAAATAAATGAAGAAAAAGCTTGAGCATTTACTGGCACAGAAGATGCAAATGAAAAAAATGGCAACTGTATTTATTCCCTTTGGTATCTAAGTTTTTCACATAGAAGTTTGAAAACCATTTATTTATGGATGACAAAGAAATAAGAGTAGTACACTTTAGTTGAAAGAATTCTGGATGAAAAAGAGAAATTCTCGATTGAAATCCTGCTGTGTGGACGACAATGAAAATACAACATTCCATAACTTGTGGAATGAAACTAAAGATGTTCTTAGAGTGTAATTCATAGTATATATACATTTTTTTTTAAAAAGAAAGGCTAGCTATTTTTCAAAATCTATTAAAGTTAATTACTTTGTGAGCCTGGGGAAAAAAAGCCTAAAAATTAATTATCTGAGACTCAAAATCAAGGTGTTAGGAAAAAGACAGTGTGATAAACCTGAAGAAAGTTGAAAAAAATGAGACAAGATAAAAGTAGAAATTAATTAAATTAAAAAATATACAATAGAGAAAAAAATCAACAAACAAAATGTTGTTTCTTTAAAAAGGCTAATAGAATTTCTAAAGTTTTAGCAAAGCAGATCAAGAAAAAAGAAAGAAAGCGCATATTACCAATATCAAGATTAAAAAAAGGGAAATCACTATAAATCCTATAGATATTAAAAAATAATGATGTCTTTTTAAGAATGTAATGCAAACTTTAAAAAAATTTAGATGAAAGGGATAAATAGCTTTAAAAGCACTAAACTTATACCTATCCTTTCAGAGAACAGAAAACAAAGGAAAAACTCATATGAAACTTGAATAATTTTGTTACAAAAATCTTGGTACAAAATTATTGTAACAAGCACACCACAGGAAAAGAAAATTATAAATCAGTAAATCATGAACATGGATGGAAAATCTTAGTTAAAATATCAGCCAGTTGTATCTAACTATATGTAAGAGTTTTTTTTATAACACAGCCTAATTGGATTTATTTTATGATTGTATGTTTTGTTTAACATGAAAATTCAGTCAATGGAATTCACTACATAAATAGAAGAAAGAAAGAATGTATTCCTTGCAAAGATACAGCAAATGTATTTGATAAAATCTAACAGCCATTCATAATGAAAACTCTTAGCGAATTAATAATAGAAGCAAACATTCTTAATCTGATAAAATCAGAACTTATCAAAAAATAACCTAAAGAAATAAAATACTTAACAGTGTCTTACTAACAAACAAAAAGTAAAAGTGAGGTAAAGATTTATGCTGTTTCAATTTCTATTCTATTCAACATGTAATAAAATCTTAGACAATGCACAAAAGTCAGAAAATAAAAACCTGAAAGGAAGTAAACTGTCATTATTTATACATGGCCTTAGCCATGGAATACAGGAAATACAAATAAATACACAGAAAACTAAAAGAAATGATTTAATGAGGTCACTGGATTCAAGTCAACATATAAAATCAATTGTATTTTCTGTGTATTACTTAAAATTTTTTTTGAAATTTATGAACAATACCGTTCCTACTAACATAAATAATATCAACTGTTTAGGAATAAATCTGATGAAATATGGAGAGGAGTTCTGCACTGAAAACTACTTGTTGAGATAAATTTTGAAAGCTCAAATAAATGAAAGGAATTATTATGCCCATGAATCAGAAGGCTTAATATTTCAAGATGTGAATTCTACCACAAATCGGTTATCTAAATTCAAAGCCAGGGGGCTGGGGGGGATAAGACAGGGGCTGAGGAATAAGAGGCACAAACTACTATGCATAAAATAAATACAAGGATGTAATGTATAGCACAGGGAAATATAATAATAATATGATATATTATATTACCTACAACTTTAAATATTTAATATTTATGTATACAATATAATTACTTTAAATGGAGTATATTCTATAAAGTGTTGAATCACTGTGTTATACACCTGAAACTAACAGAATATTGTAAATCAACTAAACTTCAATTAAAATCACCTGTACTTCAAATAAAAACAAATTTATCTCAGTCAAAATCCCAGAAAGATTTTTGTTTTGTTTTTGGAAACTAAGAATTTGATTCTAAAATTTATATAGAAAGTGTAAGGCCCAAGAAAAACCAAGACAAACTTAAAAAAAAAAGGTAAAGGAATTTCCCCAACAGATATTAAGACTTACACAATGCTACATAATTAAAATTGTGTGGTTTTAGTGCAAGGAAAGACAAGCAGGCTGATGGAATAAATTAAAAAGTCCCAAAAGAGACCCACAGATACCTACTCATTTGATATATGATGAAATTGCCACTGCAGAGAAATGGGGGAAAGGTGGGGGTTTTTTTCCCTTAATTTTATTTTCAGGAAGTGGTATAAGGTCAATTGTATATTTAGATGGAGAAAGTGCATCTTAGCTCCTACTATACACTGAATCAGTTTTTTAGATGGATTGTAGATCTGAGTGTAAAAGACCAAATGATTAACCTCTTTGGAGGAAACATAGGAGAATGATTTCACGATCTTAGAGTAGACGAAGTTTTCTTAAATAGCACAAAAAAAGTACTAACCATAAAATAATTGATGTATAAAAGAAAATCTATTAAAATTAAGAACTTTTATTTGTCAAATATATATTTGAAAATAAAAAGGCAAGCCACAGGGTGGAGAGAGATATTTGCAATACATAATTTCATCAAAGGATTCACATCCAGAATATATGAAGATCCTAGACAAACCAATAAGAAAGTTCAATAGAAAAAACTGGCAACAGTCTTGAAGATGGAATTCACAAAAGGTTATCAATATGGCTAATAAATATATCTAAAGGTAGTCAACTTCATTGTCAATGGACATTTAGGCTGTTTCCATGTCTTGGCTATTGTACATAGTGCTGCTATGAACATTGGGGTGCATGCATCTTTTTGAATTGATATATAGAAGCTGTGGGTTATTTATGCAATAGAATACTACTCAGCCATAAAAAAGAATAAAATAATGCCATTTGCAGCAACATGGATAGACATGGAGATCATCATTCTGAGTGAAGTAAGCCAGAAAGAGAAAGAAAAATACCATATGCTAGCACTCACAGGTGGAATCTAAAAAAGAAAAAAGAAGACACTAATGAACTTATCTACAAAACAGAAACAGACTCACAGACATAATAAACAAGCTTATGGTTACCAGAGGGGAAAAGGGGTGGAAAGGGATAAATTGGGAGTTCAAGATTTGAAAATATTAACTACTATATATATGAAATAGATTAAAAATTTTCTTCTGTATAGCACAGAGGACTATATTCAGTATCTTGCAGTAACCTATAATGAAAAAGAATATGAAAACGAATATATGTATGTATATGAATGACTGAAACATTATGTTGTACACCAGAAATCGACACGTTATAACTGACTATACCTCAACAAAAAATTTTTTTAAAAAACCAAAAATCAAAAAACAAATGAAAAGAATTGTTTCTTTAATACCTGGGCAATTGGTGCAATGGCCAAAGCCTGTGGATTCTGTTTACCCTGAGAGTGGGGCTAGCTTCTCTTCCAGTTCCCCAAGAAACAGTGAAATATTCAGAAACTTCTGAGTCTCATTCAGCATTCAGGGTGGGTGAAAAGGAAAGAGGTTTGGGGAGAAAACTTAAACTCTTGAACTCAGTGTTGCTAAATTATCTAAATTATTGTGGCTCATTAGGACTTATCAAAAGCCTTCTTTAGTAGAAACAATTTAACTTCACACAGAACAGAATATAATTAGAAAAATACAATCTGTTATACTCTCACATTGTGAACTGCAGACATGAGAAAACGTCTTTTGATCACAGAGAGTCTTAATGATTTGCCTCAGATTTTGTCACCTCTGTCATGGTTGAGCAGTGACATAGGAAGGCAACTGCTACAGAAAAGAGAAAGGAGATCTTTGCAGATTATATTTAACACCAGCAATGACTGCAAGATCCCTCTTGATAACAATGAAAGTAACAGTAGTAAGATCTTAACATGCATTGAATGCTTACAATGTGTCTAAGTTTTCATGTCTGAAATCACTTTTCTTCACAATATGCCTATATGATGTACTTTAAAAAAGTTTATTGTAGTATAATTGACATACAGCATGCTGCGCATACTTCAAGGGTACAATTTAATAAGTTCTGATATATGTGTACACCCACGAAACCATCACCCCATCATGATAAAAAAAAGCATATCACCTCCAAAAGTTTTTTCATGTTCTTTTGTAATTCCTCCTCCCTAATTTCCCCACTTCATATCCCTTTCCAATAACTGGTGTTTCTGTCACTGTAGATCAGTTTGAATTTTCTAGAATTTCACATAAATTAAGTCATATAGTTTTGGAGCGGAGAGTCTGGCTGATTTCACGCAGTATAAATATTCTGAGATTCATCCATGTTGTTTTGTGTATCCGATATCCATTCATTTTTATCACTGAGTGCTGTCCCATCGTATGGATACACAACACTATCTACATACGTCTGATGGATAATCGAGTTGTCCAGTTTTGCTCCACAGAACAGGTCCCAGGCTTGAACTCATTTCAAGAATTCATTACAAATAAGGCTTCTCTGAACATCTGTATATAAATATTTTTGTAGACATGTATTTTAATTTTATTGTGTAAATATCTAATAGTCAAAAATTGGGGTCATGTGGTTTGTCTACCACTTTAAAAAGCTGTCAAACTCTTGCGAAATGGTTGTACAATTTAGGTTATAGGATTTTACCTGGCATCCGTATACAAGAGTTCCAGTTCCTCTACACACTTGTGAACATTTGTTATTGTCTCTTCTTTGTCTGCTTCAGCTGTTCTAATGTGGGCTGTAGTAGCTCACTGCAGTTTTAATTTGCATTTCCCTAATACGAGCGATGTTGGGTGTCTTTTCATGTGCTTATTTGCCATCTGCTAATCTTTGGTGAACTCTCTGCTCCGATCTTTTGCCCACTTTGTTGTGGGGGGAGTTATTTGTTGTGTATTTGTAGAATGTAAGGTACATAGATGGCTCTGGAAAATAAGCAAACCTTAGTCATGAACACCTAATGCCAGAGATGTCTAGCACTGGCTTCCTTTATTCAGGTTAATGTGGTCTTACTTAACCCCTTTCTTCTCCAAGTGCATTTAACACTGAATAGATTTCATAATACACTTGACATTGGTACTTTGTTGGTCTTTCCTTGAGATGAGTTCAAGCACGGGACCTTTTCTGTGGAACAATGTTGAGTAGAGAGAAAAGCTTCTGTTGTGCAGGACACAGTTTTCAGGTGGCTTCTATTACGTGCCAGTTGCATCAGGGGGCAAATTACTTATGTCTCTGTTTCTATCTGGACAGCTGGGGGTCCACGTGGGGTGATGGTATCCCCTTTACAAAGCTGTCGTGATGATCAGAAGGGGCTAAGGATAGAGAAGCATCCAAGACTGTGCTGAACTAGTGTTGTTTTCAATTTCTTTGTCTTTTTTATTTCCCTTTGTAACTTGAGATGGGGACAAGCAGAGATGTGTGTAGAGCTTGAGAAAACAAGTCCTTGATATTTTGGGGGGGTACTCTTTTAAACACTCTTTAACTAGATGCCTTTATAATTATACACAGAAGAGTAAAAGTTCTGCCACCTAGAACTGTAGGATGTCAGTGAGCAAAAGGTACCGGGTACCATGTGCCAGACTTTGTATATATCAGCACAGAGAACACGTAAGATGGAGTATCTTCTTTGAAGTATCTGAAGCCTCACTAGGGACCCAGACTATATCCCCGTAAGTCTTCCCTGTTATTATTTCAGGTTATATGAAATGTTTACTAGGAAGCAGAGGGGACCTCCTCTGGCTAATGCTGAGTGATGTTGACATTTTTATGAAAAAAGGAGATGGTATCGTTTGCTACCGTCAGGTGGGGAGTAGGTTGGAGGAAACTGGGATTTGAGGATCCTCGATAGTGCTAAATATTTTTAACGCATTTAAATCTGATCCAAAGTACCTTGTGGTCGACTGTGTTATTTGTTCACAGGTATTTATTCATTCCTCAGGTTTGGTTTCCCTTGATGAGAATACACTTCTGTAGGCATTCTCTAACACTAAACATGTCATTTTAAGCCTCCAATTCTTCAACACTGACTGCGTGTCCAACAATTCAGTTCAATTCTTATCCTAATTACCCACAGTTAGTGCAGACCCCATGGGCTAAGGGGTCAGTCCCACAAAACTGCCCCCACTTCAGATGTCCCCCACCAATGGGGCCCCTAGGTGATCCACACTTTTGCCCGCTGACCACCAATTCAGGGGTCCCAACAACACCCTAGCTCAAGTTCAGTAATTTGCACAGGACTCAAGAAAGCACTTCACTTATGTTACTGGCTTCTTATGAAGGGTGCAATTCAGGAACAGCAAAATGGAAGAGATGCCGAGGGCGAGGTGGGAGCGGGCAGGCACAGAACTTCCTCGCCCTCTCCAGGCACACCGCCATCCAGCTCATCAATGTTTCCACCAACCACGGAGCTCCCTGAACCCCATCAGAGGAGTTTTATGGCAGTTTCATCACACAGGCACAAATGATTAAATCCGTAGATATTGGTGACTGAATTCAATTGCCAGCCCCTTGTCCCTCCCTGGGGGGCTGGTAGGGCTGACGGTTCTTCTGCTAGATTCACATGGCTGGTTTTTCAGGTGACCAGTCCCCATCCTAAAGCTACCTCGGGCTTCCTTTCCTGTGATTCACCTTATTAGCATACACACACACACACACACACACACACACACACACAAACATACACACAAGAACCCAGTAAATTCCAAGAGTTTTAGGAGCTCTGTGCCAGGAACCATGAACAAGGACACAATTTTTTTTTCATTAGACCACGCCTTCCATGCTCCATTGACTTTGTGTTTGGTTATGTGACTTGCTTGGAACAATGAATTGTGGGCAGCTTTGACACTGTGTTGGCTCGAAGCGAAGGATTTAAGAGGAATTCCATGTTTTTGCTTATCCTCTTGAGCTTCTGCACTCTGTCACCAGAACAGCAGGCCCTAGAGAGTGGCTGTCCCTTGAGTCTGATTCCCAGAATAAGGATTGGTAGAACAGACCCGAACCCAAACTGTAACACTGAGCCAAGTCCATCCAAGCCCAGCTGAGCCCAGCAGAGCCATCCCCAATCCACAGATCCAGGAAGAAGAAAGACATTCTTGTGTTACAAACTGCTGAGATCTTGAGTTTGCTTGTTGCCACAGCAAAAGCTGACGAATATATACATCAACATGTATTATTTCGTGTCTACCCTTTGCTTACCGCTGGATTTTAAACACCGTTGTACGTGTTGGCAATAAATCATGTTTCACGAAGTTCAGAATTGCCATCCATTTAGATTTCTCTTTGCATCCTGGGTTTTAAGCTGAACTTTAAAAGGCTTCATTGTCAATTGCTCCGATGGATTCAGGCCCTTTAAATCCACAAAGGCCTGGAAATTAAAGGAATAAATAAGTAGGATACCTGTGGGGCGAAATCCGATGCGGGCGTTGCAAAATCCAATATGTCTGAAAAATGTGTTCCTTGAGCCGCTCAGTCCAAATGCCACTGGCTTCCTCCATCCCTGGTTGATAGTACATTATGTTCAGGACTTATCAAAAATGCAGCCAGCTTGCAATTCAAACCCACTCGCACGGAGGCAAGGTTCCCAGTGGGAGATGCTCACAGAACTTAGTTATCTCTTGACCCAGAATGGTGAGTTAAGAATGAAGCTCTAAGAAGGAAAATGGGTTTAGGGGTGAAGTGCATACTGAAGAAATACAGATGAGAAAGCAGCAAGAAGACAAGGGGAAAAAAAAATCTTAGAGAAAAAAAAATAACTGAAGTTTGCCCCTTAGAAATTCAACTTTGTGTTTGTATGTGTGTGTGTGTGTGTTCAGTAAAATACTTCAAAGTCCAGAGAATCAAAGCAGAGAAGGTGTGAGCCTACAGTGAGAGATGAACACACAACCCGCACCACCTCCTTGTTGGGCAGGTGTTGGCTTGGACTGAGGAAGGAGAGAGAATTAACTAGAGCTGCTTCTGAAAGCCTTCCTTGGCGTCGGCTGTTTACGCTTTTGTGGGTTTTTTCCCCCCTTGTTCTCGGTGTTTTTCCAGCCACCAGGCTGCTGCAAACTCAGGGCTTGAAGGCAAAGCTGACTCCAGTCTACAGGAAAATGAGCACAGCCATGTTTATCCTTTTGATTTGTGCTCTCTCTGCCGTGGACCCATTTTTTCCTTTTTTCCCCTACAACCCAAAGACTCATAATGGTTAATGAACAGCCCATCATATCAACAACATGAAATAAATTTCCCTCCTGAATTATCCTTGACTGTGGTTTCTACAAACTCATTTGGGGATGGCTCGGTCCAGACCTTCGAGTTGTGGGAGGAGCTGCTTACCGTCCAATGCAAGTGCGAAGCTACTGACAAGCTCAGGGGACTTCTGTCTATAAATCACCCGCTTTCAATATTCTCAGCCTGAGTCTTCTCTTTGAAACCCATTTTGTCCTTTAATGCGATGTGACATTTTAGTCTGTCCTACATTTAGTCATCTTTGTGGGTGTTTGGCAAATTTAAATTTTCAACCAGTTGCAACCAGAGCCATCACCATTAATTTTTCCCCCCAATTTTGGAGTTTGAGTCACTGAAATAATTACTGGAGCTTAGTAGGTTTAGATGAATTGATTTCCATGATCTACTACGTATCTACTCCAATGTACCTGATTGTGACTGGATGGCGAGACATACTGTTTTTATTGTCGTTTGCCTTTCTGGACAAGTTTTAAAAACGCTTGAGCAAAGCCAAGAGTACTTATCAATGGTGTTGCACCCATACATTAGCGAAAACTCTTTAATTATTGGGGATAAATTAAAGGAGTTTTCTTCTTAAAGGTGGAGGTGCTCTGTGTAGACAGTTCATCACTGGAATCCTGGGATCCTGCCTACTGTCCTTTAGTTTCAAGAACCTTCCTCTCAAAAGTGAGATTCAGTGGAAGCAGAATCCAGGAGATTGTGAATCCTGCTGAAGACACACTACTCACAAAACATCACCCGTCCACGGACCACCTAGGAGTACCTGCATCCTGCAAAACAAGCTCTCTGCTCACAGGCACGTGCCTCTTCGAGGTTAATTTCACTGACGTTCCTAAACTGAACTCATGCATTGGAGTAAGCAGTGGGGAAGCGTTGGCCTGTCTCCGGAGGAGTAGGATATATAACAGATTTTCACACCGCCTGACATTTCCAAACTTGAGAGAAGGATGATTGTGGAAAAGGGGCACTTGTCAGGCTATCACGCAGCCAAGAGAAAAGCAATGAAAAGAAATTGGAAGCTTTCCCTGGGCGCTACCAAACGCAGCTTCCAGCCCCTTCCTCCTGTCCTCCCGTGGCAAGCACAGATCATTAACATGGGTAATGTCCTCACTAAATCTGCCTGGAGAAAGTGACAAGTCTAATTTGTTACTGACAGACCGACGGCTGGGAGTATGTTTAAAATGCATCGCTCTTGCTCCTGGACCCTCTGAATGGCTGTGCGGTGTCTGTCAGGTAGGCTTGGTGTTTGGTTAAAGACTATCTGTGATTCCATCAATCTCCTCCGAGGCCTCCCAGAGGAGAGGCCTGCTGCTTCCGCTCCCTCCCTCCCTCTTTCTTCTGTCCCAGTAATAGCCTCTGCCAACAAGCCTGGAGATGCTGTGCTTTGAAATACAGAACCTGGGGAGGGATTCCTCAAGCAAGGAATTATCATTAATAATCAATAGTGCTCAGGCTGACAAATATTTGTGACAGATCTGGATAAGATTACATTTGTTCTTGGAGACATATGGATGTGGCAATGACCCCGGTTTTCGTTAACTAGAAGACATGTTTGGGGTCCCATTTTTTTTTTTTAAGCTCTGATAAAATTTTCTTTAATTATCTTATCAGGCAAATAGATTCAATTTTCTTGTGCATAAGTGAACCACTCTCTGCTCATTTAAGTCTTCACCATCTATCTTTTTTTTTTCTGTCTTTTTATTGTGACTGAAGTATAGTTGATTTACAATGTTGTGTTAGTTTCAGGTGGACAGCAAAGTGATTCAGTTATACATATGTACGTATTCTTTTTCTGATTCTTTTCCATTATAGGATATTACAAGATATTGAAATATCCCATTTTAATCAGCTTTGAGAGTGATTTTAAGTTAAACTGGGTAGAGGTTAAAAGCATGATGCGAATGGGGCCTCCGGGGAATGGAGGCGAGTTAGCCTCATGAAGGAAAAGCTTAAATCATGACCTATGACTGAAATATAATCAAGTGAATTGATCATATGTGATATGAAATATTTAACTATACATTGGGCAGACCTTCTCCCCACGATGCAGATATTTTAGCTTGTGCAAGAAGCCACAGGGGAAAATGGATCAAGAGTAAGCCAGCTATTTACCTCTATACTACGTGCCTCACTTCTGGTTAGAACTAAAGGTGCTGAGTCTTTGAAAGGCATCCGTGGAATGTTGGAACCGGAAGTGAGCTCCCCCAAATGTCAAGAAGCCACTCTCTTCCATGGTACATGTGGGTCACAAGTTAAAGCAAAAATTCACGTTCTTTGATTTTACACTTATTCTCCTTTTAGTTTAATGTCAGTGGTTTCCTGGTTTATTTTAGAAGTGTAGTCTTTTAAAAGCATAGACACCACAAAAACGGAATATAAACCAATCATAATCTAGCCCCTGTTACTATATCAGGCACATTGCTAAGCCCTGTACATGGATCATTCATTTAATTCTCGAAACCTATGAGATACTTACATCTTTGCCTCAATTTTAGATAAAGAAACTGAAGTTCTAAGGATCACACAGATTTGGAATTTCAAGAATTTGGTAATAAAATAACTGGAAGATAGTATAGGAAAATTATAGCCACATAAAAGCAAAGTCCAGTGAAAGACTGTTTCAGACAGCCCTGATCTGGAGATTGATAAAGCAGGGTATTCATTATTCAGTCTAAATATCAAGGACACAAAGATAAATAAGAAATAGCCCCCATCATCGAGACTTGAATGTAGTGGGACAGCTGGGGGAGGGCATGTTCCCAAAGGGGAGAACCTCTGAGCTGGGTCAAGGTTGTGGATGGGCACATGCCTCATCAATTCCAGGGGAGAAGCTAGACGTCAATTCCAGGCAAAGGGAGGGGATAGCTCGGCATAGAGGGCCGAGGGCCAAAGAGCCTGATGCTTGTGCAAAGGTGAGAAGTACCATGTGGCCGGAACATAGATGGTGTCGGTTTGGTGAAGGAGTGGTGAGTAAGGCAAGGGAGGGGCCTAAATGGCAGCAAATGATGCTGGGAAGTTAGGTTGGAGCTGGATGCTTAAGGAGGCTGCTATGTTGCTACAAAGCTCCAAATCCCCCTGGAATAGCGTGACTTTAGCAACAGTCTTTACTTTCACCTTTGAGGTGGTCCAACCAGAGTTGTTTCTTTCATCTTTAAGAGTCTGGAAAACTGCTTTTGTTGAGTGCAGAAGCTCACCGGTGGCTCATCTACTTCCCACACTGGAGAAATCATTTCTGGGTTTCAGTATCCTGGTTAGTATCCTTTTTTTTTTTTTTTTTTAACAGCTCTTTCTTCTTAGTTTTCTTTTGATGTCCAGAAGTACATACGTATTGCCAGTGGGCCCACCATTATCCTATGCTGCAGGTACACTGGGAAAAGCTGGACTTCCGCCCCTCCTCTCCCGCTACTGCGACAGCCCCACTGATACCTGGTTTGGAAGATAGAGGTGCTTTTGTACAGAGAATCCCCCTTCACCCAGGTAGACGCAGTCACCTGCGGGGCACAAGTCTGCCATACGTGGGTTGCTACTCTCGTTCCCCGGCAGGACATCACAGACCTCAAAATGCTGATGCAACCAAACTTTGTAGCCCTGATCACCAATTTCCATACGAACAGCACAATTTGATGAATCACACTGTTTCAGAATATAGCTAGCTTTTGCCACTGCCAGTTCTAGGACAAAGGCTAAATCATCCTCGCCTCTTAGTAGTATTGCGGGTAGGACTTCTGTGATGCGGAGAACGTTGGGATCCTCTCAGATCCTTCCTGATCCAGAAATTCTGCCCTTGCCTTCTGACTGTTAACGGGTAGGTGGCCTGCTACCACTGATTGAAGGCCTGGGAGTATATGAAGCTGGGTGGGAACAGCTCTTGGAGCAGATGGAAAGAACAGATTTCTTAATTGTAATTGGTCCCTTGGATATCCATGCTCATTTTCTACTTCATTTTTTGGAAGTCAGTGTGTCAGTATTAAAAAAATTTTTTTCCGGTATGAATTATTTTGTAGCCTCAGGTACTGACTTTCAGTCGACCGTCCTCATCTCCCACTTTGTCTCCAAATATCAAACGTGTAGAGGCAGAGAATTCAGAGGTGCCGATGGGGTCTAGGATTTGCCATTAACTAACTGTGTGATCCTAAGTTAGTTACACTGCCTTTTTTTGGACTCAGATTGCACATCTGCAAAATGAAAGTAACTGAGGAAAATGCCCCGAGTTTCCAGGTCCTGTTTCCTACTACATTGTGAGGACAGGCATGAGCCCCACTCCCCTACTTGCTAAAGATATCGCCCTACAGAAGACTGGATCACAACACCACTCATAAATCCCCCTTTTTCCTCCTTTCCCGCTGAGGAAGCTAGCATGCTGATGCTCTGGCCACTTAGCCCTTATCCCAGTAAGTGACACATCCAGCAGCGAAAAGGAAGCTCTGCCCTAAAAGGTTATTTAAATTGCTATTGCTTTGCTCTGATTTAAAACTAAAACTAAAAATCAGTTACAGCCCTCCGGAGGTTTTAATAGAGACTCATTCAAATCATTTGCTTCTACAACTATTACACATTAGCTTTCGCACACTGCCCTGCGAAATAACATGGCAAGATGCTTCCCGTTCAGTGGACTTCACTGCAGAGAATGCCCATCAGTCATGTTGCTACATGCTAAACACTGGCTCCATCACATATGCATCTTTTCTAGCACATCCGGAAGCTCAGTATCCTGCTACAGATGGTACACGTCAGTCCCGCTAAGTCAATTGACGTTTATTTTAGGGAGTAAGTATAAATGTAGGTGCGCTACGTGGAGAGCGCATTGATATTCACGGGGCACATTTGTGTGACTATGCATATTAATTACAACATTATTCAAGTGCTTCTTGCGGCGATGGGGACGTACGCTGTAGGCAAGTCATTTAAAGTTCATTTGGGTGGGAAATACTTGGATAAACTAAAAGCAGAATCCTAGTAAATGCCATGTTGATTCTTAAATTATTCTAGTATTTACTTTCTGATCTTGGTAGTGTTCTACACGAAAACTGTATTATAAGTTGCTAAGCGAGAGAAGTTGAACAAAAGACACCTTCGATTTGCATGGACAAGAATCAGCATTAGACGCTCAACTTTGCGTTTTGTAAGTGAGGTAATAAGGGTAAGAGTGGGGCAAGAGGTTGCAAGTCAGTGCCAATACTAGCTTCCTCTTCTCCACAGAGAAGCATGGCGCCTGCATTGGACTAGGAAAGCTTGACCCACTCCAGCGTCTAGACCTGCTGCTTTGAATCTTCTTTCTGATTCTTACTTTTAAATAATCACTGGGTGGCTATATCCCATTAGAAATTTTTCTGCTTTAATTGAGAGTCAAATTATTTGTGGAATACAGGAAGTCTCCTATCTGTAGAGTAACAGGGGGTTGTTTGGGACAAAGAATAGAGCTGAGATTAGAACAGCATGTACCAAACAAGATCAGACTTTAAGATGTGGGATTTGAGGCGAGTCATTGAGCTTTGATTTCCTCACTAGTAGAACCAGTAGAAGATCCTTAGGGAAAAACCTATCTAATGTCAGGGCTAGTATGTGCTCTAAGTCCTTCCCAGTGATGTCTTTAAGTTGAATGAGCTTCTGTTGGTGAAGAGAGGCTATACTTCTGGAATTGAAGGCAAGTTTTTTGGTAAGAGTGGGAGAAAGGCTACAACCCCAGAGGGGCTGAGAGGGTGAAGGTTTGCTAGTACTGGAACTCAGTTACTGGACCTTGAGACCAAAAGGGGGCAAAGAGGCTAATTCAGGTTTTTTTTTTTTTTTTCTTAACTCTTAACCTAGAATTCTTTAAATTCTCCCTAATGGGAGGAGGGTATGTCCTAGTGTCTACATGGAGCTGAAGCCTCCAGACGGGGTCAGGGCAAGGACTGAGCTGTCACTCTCCAGCTTTCATCCTAGCAATTTGTGTGGGATCGGTTCCCATGAACTAAATACTTAGAGACATCAATTGGTAAGAATTTTAGGGAGTCAGAAAAATATCCATACAGTTCACAAAGACGTGAAAATGCTATAAGCCCAGAACCGGTGAATATTCTGAATCATACGTTTTACCAATGCCTCAGATTCAATGCCTTTGAAAACTCTCTCTAGTCAAGAGCACTTAAAGTAAGAGTTGTATCCTAGCTTTTCAAACTAGAGAATTAAATCATCTCTAATTGCAATTTAAATATAAAGCAGGCTGGGCCAACATAATGAGCAATAACGGCACTGAGAATCTTATGTTGCGCCCAGGCTTCCCAGATACATAATTAAAAATTTAAAAAATAAGAATACCAAGATGTAAAATAAAAGTAAGAAAGTCCAATGAAATTCTAATATTCCCCCCAAAGATTTCTCATGTCATGCTTTTCTTAGGAAATATCATTATTAAACAAGGCTCTTTCAGACATCTTTTCGGTGCTCCTACTTTGCAGAGTGCGCTAGGCATGCACGTTCTCTGCCTGGTGGGAAACTCAGAACTGACTGAACACAGCATGGTATGTCCCCAGAGTGACAGCATCTCTCTTGTACTCTGAATTGTGGTGGGGGAGGGGGGGGTGAAGGCTCAGATTCAACAAACACCTGGGGCAAGAGAATGGGGGTGGAACAGCTAGAGAGGAAGGGGTTAATCAGGGACTGAGTGTTGGTCTCCCGGTATCTCTGAGTAAGAAAACCATGGAGCGTGTCTCTGGAAATTCTGGGGTGCACAACCACTGAGCAGTGCTTCAGCAGGTAACTGACAGGATCAGCGGTGTTTCTTTCTTCAAAGATGGTGGCAATGGAAGAACAGATGTGTTTCTGCTCAGTGATTAAGTGCGAAGCGTCAGCAGCAAGAATGAAATGAACGAAATTGATAGTATGCTTCTAGCCTTTCATGGGAACAAATACAGAGATCAAATCTGGAAGCCTGGCCTTTTGTTCCCCCTTGTCGTTCTTGGCTGTGGCAGCGGGCTGGCTGGAAAAGCCCGCCCGGCGTCTGCTTCAGGGTGGAGCAGGCATATATCACTCAGACGTCTTATCATCTAACTCCTTTCTTTAGTCTCAAGACCGCAAGTTACAAAGGGTCTGTTGCTGCTGGGATTCTTGGGGGTGAGCGGCCCTGGAAAGAAATGGGGACAAGATTGTGCACGAGGCATAAAAACGGTAGACAGGTCTGAAGAATAGAGACCAGGGTAAAAATATAAATTATGACAATAAAGTAGAAAAACAGATGTCATATACGAGTTGAGTATCTATAAAATATCATGTGTATCTCAAAACACTCGACTGCGGTTTGATGGCTGCATATTGCTGCATCTTTTTCTTCTATTGTCTCGTAACCTTTTGGAGAGAGAGATTTAATGGGATTTGAAATATGCAAGCTGTCTAAATAAGATGCAATCAAATAAAGTACGGTTAAGTTGTGTTTGCAAAAAAAAAAAAAGTTATAGTCTGAATTGTTTCCCCTCCAATTCATATGTTGAAGTCTCAACCCCTAGTAGCTCAGAACATGACTGTGTTTGGAGACAAGGCACTGAAAGTGATGATATAGGTAAAAAGAGGTCACATGGTTGGGCCCTAACCCAGTGTACCTGGTCTCCTTATAAGAATAGAAGACTAGGACACAGACTCACAAAGCAGAAGGACCATTTGAAGATACAGACACTTGCCATATATAGCCAAGTAGAGAGGCCTCAGAAGAAACCAACCCTGCTGGCATCTTGGTCTCGAACTTCTAGCCTCCAGGACTGAGAGAAAATAGGGTTCTGCTGGTCAAGCCACCCAGACTGTCAGAACCCAAAAATAAATAAAGTAAAATCCTTCAAGGAGAAATACAGAAGAAGAATAGAGATTAGTAGCAGGTAGCTAGAAATCTACAAGAAACTGAGATGGAAATAAATGAATATTAGGATGCAATTGAGAAAGGAAGGAAGAAAAGGGCGGGCGTCAAAGGCTACGGTGGCATTTCTTACTGAATTTCTGGGGAAAGGAGGAAATGAGACCTCCAAGACTAACATCGCAGAATAAACGAACACAACAAGAGAAAGTACACATTAGGTTTTACGCGTGCACGATTGAGGTGAAATTGGAATGTTCAGTTGACCTTCCTCACTTTCTGAAACACCAACCTCAGGCAAAGCCTTGCCCTTCTTTCCAGGAAAACTCAGCTTATTTGGGAAAATCAATAGGTGAGTGATACAATCTTGATTGTATATAAGAATAGTTTCAAATGAAGAATCACAGTGGGGAAAATGCCACAAGATTATTTCTGAAACAGCCTGATCAATAGGTTGAGCAGGTAATTAAGAATTCTGTTAATGACGACGGTAATCGACTCATTTTCTGTTCCTACGGGCACTCTGCAGAAGCGCTTCTGATGGTTTGCCCAATAATATGTCACAGAGACCACAGGGGAATGTCTGATGCAGAGACGCTTGGAAGTCAAGTGCTGAGAAGGGGAAAAAAATATGTTACAGATTTTTTGCAGCTGTTCTCAGATCAAATTATGGTGTTGAAAAATTGTAGAGTATGTTCAGCAGAGCATCCAAGATGAAAAGACAGTACAGTGGCTTTGTAATCTGGATAAAAAAAGAATCGTGGAGCTGTGCTTCTGTAGGGTGTAATTCTCAAGTTCAGAACTGTCAGTGATGGAGGTAATGGCAAGGAAGCTACAGCATTTGACTTTCGGAATAACTTCCACATAAATTTACATATAAAAACCTGGATAATAGATCTGCCTGCTTCCTGATTTTCTATACCTATTGAGTAAGCACTTCAGTTTTCTATTTTGTCCATATCTATTTATCAACCAGTGCATGTTCTATATACATGAAATGCTTAAAGCATTGGAGAGATGGAAGCAAATATCCTAAGAATTTCAGAGTCTGAAATGGAATCAAGCATCATTTAGTTTATGTCCTTTAATTTGCATTCCTGTAAAACTGAGGTTCTGAGATCTAAGTGATCTGAACAAAGTCAATCTGCTGGAGACAATGGTAGATCAGGACCAGGATACAAACTGTGCAACACTCAGATTTCTGGACTTTTGAGGTCTTTGGAAAACATGCTGGATGTTCCAACCAACATTTTCCTTATTGTTTTGAAAAGAAAATAAACTCCTTAGTAGACTGTATCCCAGAGAAGAAGTTATATTTAGATACAACTCCGGGACATTATAGGATAATACCAGAAGTGTTACAAACCTATATTTGGGAGCTATCATTCCCTCACTTGTTCAACAAATCCTTACTGAGCATCCACTACGGGCCAGGCACTGACTTAGGAACCAGGGATACAGCTGTGAGCAAAAGTCAAAACCCTCTGCCCTTATGGAATTTATATTTTCATTTGGGGAGACACTAAAAACAAGGAAAATATATGGGAAGTCAGATGTAATAGTGCTGTTGAGAAGAATAAATTGGAAAAGAGAGAGCACAGGGGTAGGCTAAAATTGTCTGATCAGAGTGGGCCTCCCAGAGGCGGTGACGTTTATGCAAAGGTTTGAAAGAGAAAAGGGATTGGAGCATTTCCGCTAGAAGGAGCAGTTCTGTGGAGCTGTGGAAGTATTCCCAGATTTTTATCGTTCTGGAGGTTACATAATCAAGATCGATTGCCGATATTTATCACGTTAGGGAGTTAATAAGGGTTAATGCCACTTGTCCGTTTCACTGTGTAAGGTGAAAATATTCTTAGGGGCCAAATGATCTTTCAGACTATCCTGACGTATAGGATCTGAAGGTGGTGAAGGTGTAGCCGGTGGGAAGCAACCTTTGCCGAATCCAGTCAATGGCTGGCTTCTCTTTCATGTCAGCTTCTGTTTGCGGACACAGTATGATTGGGTTAAGACATCTAAATTGGGATACTATTTTCTGCCAAAAGTATGACGGATTTATTCACTGTGTCACAGCCGGAAGCATAACCCTTCTGAGGAAATGAACAATGGTGAATTTCTAGGTCACAGGAGACTGTGAATTTCACCCTCTGAAGGCAACATTTTTTTAATATACCCAGAAGTAAGACTCACAATGAGACTGATACCAAGAAATGGTTTTCCTTCAGACAAGGCAGTAACCTAGATCCGTAAGCATTTTCTCTGTGTGCTTAAGAAAGAACTTCAGTCTCAGATCCAGAGGTGTCTTGGGTAGAGACAGTACGGAGTAGCAAGCTCTGATCTCAGATACAGGGATTCAGACCTTAAACTTACGCATGACGTTGACCTCTCTGTCCATTTGTCCTCCTGTGCTTCCCCTGAGGGTTGCTGTAAACTGACACATAAAAGTGCTTCGAACGGTGTTTGGTCCAGTGGAAAGGCTCACATACATTAAGTTATCATTATGTTTCAGTGGTTCCCGGAATTAAAAAATTGGAAATTGGAAATACAGGAACAGACTCTCACTTGTTGCTTAAGATTCACTTTGTAAAGCACAGGCTTTCCAGTGAGACCGGGCTTCTAACCCCACCTCCACCTCTTAGCAGACGGTGTAATGGAGTAAATTCTTCATCTTCTTTCAGCTCCGGTTTCCTCAGCTGTAAAGTCAAGGCGCTGAGGCCGTCCTTACAGGGGTGCGACAAAGTGACGAGAACTAAATGCCAATGCTCAGTAAGGACTGACGTCCCTTATATTTATCTTATGGGTGTTTAATGTCATATCAGGTTTTTATTGTATGTAGTTATGATATCAAGAGCCAAATCATATCTTCTATTGCATATCAGGGTCTATGAAACATTTTTTATTTAACTTTTTAGTTGGAAAGAATTTCAGATGTACAGAAATATTTCATAAATGAAAACAGCACAAAGGACACCTGTATATCCTTTACCCAGATTCACCCACTGTTAGCATTTTACCCCACTTGCTTTGTGCAGGCCGTGTGTGTGTGTGTGTGTGTGTGTGTGTGTGTGTGTGTGTGTGTAATGTATGTGTTATTTTATACCCGACCACCTGAGGGGAGTTACAGACACCGTAACGCTTTACCCCTAAACGCAGCCTGTGTTTCCTAAGAACAGGTGTATTCTCTTATACAACCACAGTATGGCTGTCAACTTCAGGAACTTTAGTGTTAACATAATGCTTTTCTATCATCTACCAAGATCTCTAAAACATTTTTTAAAGCATAAAAATTTTAAAAATACATGAGATTGGTTAGCAGCAAAGACCTTGGAAATAATCTAGTTCCATCTTTTTACTTTATAAGTCAATGAACTCAAACCAAGAAAAGGCACGTGTGTCGTTTCTGAAGTCACATGGTTAGTTTGTAGCAGATCTAAGACCAGGTGTCTCTGACTAACAGACCAGAGCTGTTACAGGTTTCTCCCACAGCTATACCCCAACGAGGCTTCTAATGCAGAGAAGCTTTACTGCAATTGCCTCTCATTTAATCTAAATGGTGAAGATCCTGTACTTTCAATTGCAAATATTTTCACACTTCGTTTCTTCACCTCCAGTGGCTACAGATTTAAGAACATGAGATTTGCTTTACGACACACATTTCTGTTTTCAGGCAAATGCTTTAGGGATACATCTCCACGTGTCCCCTGCTTGGTTAGGGGGAGGGTGTGGTAAGAGAGACGTGAGAAAGGGTGTGATAGATTGGGAGCATTTGGAAAATGAAATCTTGAGCAGTGTCCATTTCCCTTTGGCAGGAGAATTGAGGATCAATGTCTCACTTATCACAGGGCAAATATCATGAGATTTTAAAAATATCTTAGCATTAACTATAATTATCTCTCAATTTCCAGAGCCAAAATGAGAGAATGGGTTATAAATTGCAGCCTGAGGTATTTGCATTAAATACATAGATCCTGGCGCTGAAATAGTAAAGGGATGGGGTAACGTATTCAGTCCATCAACTGGCTATATAGCATGTTTATTTAAACAATAAGTTTGTATCTGAGACCAATAACTTCTCAATTCAATCAATTCAGTGAAAAAAAAAAAAAAAGAGAGAGACCAGATTTGTTTGTTTGATAATTTCCATCACCCCTCCTCCCTCCGTGGCCTGATTTTATTTTAAAATTTCTCACCCAGTAGACCTTGGTATATTTCAGTTAAAATAATTTTTGAGTGGTAATCAAAATTCCTGGTGTGAATGTTAGTTAATTTATACCCTATGATTTATGAATCTATGTATCTCAGAGGTGCACTAAAGAACTGTGTATCTGAACCCATGGATTTTATAAAGCATGGTGAATATTCAAAGTGGTAGTATATTTTCCCCTATTCTTGGTCTAACAGTGCAAAGATGAGCCAAGCATACCACAATCACATGTTACTGAAAAAAAATTATCTTAAACCTCCACTTAACAAAAATTTACTAAATGCTTACCAATGTGCCAAGCACCGTGTAATATACTGTTTTAAGTGGCAGGGGTATTCACAAATGTAATTTTTATCAAAAGAGGGAGAAGAGAGAGGAGAAAGTTCATGGAGGCGTTATTCAGCTATTCAATTTTTAAGAAATACGTAAGCAAGTATTTACTGTGAATCAGTTTTCTTCAGTCCTGCTTCAAGATAGGGAAGGAAGTTGGGTGACAGGCAGAGAGGAGTTACTCCCAGGGTTCATACTCTGGGTTCATAGTGTAGGTTTTTTTTTTTTTTTTGCTCCTGACTATTACCTAGCCTAAGGTGAATTAAGTGTCTCTTCAAATGAGTATATAAACTAGATACCAGAAATAAACTTCTCATCAGAGAAATTTGTCAAGCTGTAGAATCATTGTTTGTGGAAAACATTAGAAGCCCCATTTCTGGAGTCCTTTAAAGAGAACAATGGACGGGGTGACGGCACATTATTGTAAGCAACTCAGGCTCTGACTTGGTCCGGCTCTTCGTTCCATAAAGAGACAAGTGCATTTTGGGGGCTTAATAAATTCTGAATTATAAGTAGCATTCTTACATAGACTCTGGGGATGTGCTCCAAGTAAGACTTTTCCAGCTCTAATTTTCATGATTTGCTGCTGTGTAGGTAACAGTCATGAATTCAACAAGATCTATAAATGCAAAGTACTTTGTAGTCTCAATATGTCAAAGATAAGATTTCATTGAAAGTAGCATTCTAATGAACACTATTGAGTACCTCTAAAATGTGGATCTAAGGACGATCTATAGAATTCCATATAGGGTGAGCATCACATGATGCTCTAGCCCAGGTTAATTTTAAGGTGAGATTGATTGGGAAATAAGATGAAACAGAAATGAGAAGAAAGATCATTATCCTCCAAAATGAAAGCTGCTGGAAGATTTACGGCGGCACAAAAGCAGAAAGGACCAGAATGAGTGAATTAGGTAAAAGTTCGGTATATATCAAACTGCTCGTTTTGGTACTAATACATTCCTGAAATCATCCTGCTTTAGACAATATATGAAAGAACACAATGTGTATATATGGTGGAGAGATGCGAGGTACCTGTGTGTGTAGGGGGAGTGGTGGTTAGGATTCAGAGAAATTGAAGTAGAGGTGAGGTTCATGCATCTTTGGATTAATGTAGTCATAATGTAACGGATGCAAAGAGAGAGTAGGTCATACATCGCTTCAAGGGAATCGGAGGGCAATAGGGGGCCTGGGAAGACTCTGAATAATAGTTTCAGAGCATCTGCTGTGCAATATGGTGAGAACCTTTTGAAGCCCCATTGTATAACTCACTTGTCACTTGGCTTGAAGAAGAGATGACAGATCTGCCAGAAACACACAGGAACACTCTTTTTTTTTTTTTTTTCAGGGAAAGGAGCAAGCCAGCTGTTCTGGTTGTATTGATATTTTAGCAAATGCATTGATCTTAGCATTCTGAATTTACCTGGGATTTTACTATTTCATATATAATATGTTGAGGGAAAAAACCGCCCAGGCACCTAGGAGGGTGCTTTGAAGAGACAAGATGAAATCTGGCCATTGGATATACTCAGCACGCAGTCACTTTACAGATGAAAAAAAAAATACCTCATGTTAGTTCCTGTGATATGCTTCATTATCTTTTCTCTGAGCTGCCCTTCACCTCATGACGTTAATTCCGAAATCTGACCTTCTCAAACTGTGTGGAAGAATAAGATCGCTAAGGCACCACTTGTAGGCAAATCCAGGATTTGGAGAAGTAGACTGTGCCTCAGGCACTCCTTCGATATACCCACCTGTCGCACACACAGCCACCTCCCACCCCCGCGACACACTCCACCATCTCCGTGAGTGAGCCATTCATGTTTAAAGTTGCCTGAAGACCCTTGCAGTTGCCTTAGCACTCGCCTGAGTGTCGCTTCTTCTAATTTCTCCATTTTCCAATCAATTGGAGAGATTTTCTAAAAATTACATCTAGTTACGTCATTAATTCCCTTTAAAAAGTTGGTGTCTACTCCATGCCTTTAGTCAGCTGAATATGGGGGGTCACAGTCTGAGTTTTACCGGCCTTTCCACTCCACCACCCTGCACCATCCTCCATGAACTCTGCAGCTGGTTTCATGAGTCCGCTTGCCATCCCTGAATGCGCCATGCTTTTTCCTAACAATTCTTGCCTCAGATTGCTGCCTTTTCTGCCCAGAATTTCCTAAAGTTCCCCTTTCTCTCTTCTCTGTTAGATTAAACCCAACTCCTTTGTTCTTCGTGGCTTAATTCAATTGTCATCTCTTCTGGGAAGTCTCCCTGAAAAGTAGAGTTACTGGTTTCCCTCTATGCAATTACAATTTTTCTTCATTCTGGCTTTTTTGCTTATCAGTTCAGTGCAGTGATTCTCTTGTTGTTTGTGGTGGTTTTTCTCTCAATGTCATGAACTCATTAAAAGAAATATGGGCTTACTCGTTCCTGAGTCCTTGGGACCTAGTATAGTGCTTGCTTATGGAAGATGCTTGTTGAGTAGTTACTGATTGAGCACGGTCCCCCACCAAAGGCTTAGGAGCCTCTGTTTCAGGTTTACCCTTCCTAACATTCATTCCCCCATATCAGCCCCAGATGTACAGTTAAGAAAATCTAGCCTGGTTTCACATCTGTGTGCTCAATTCCAGAACTCCTTAAATCATGCATAACTTGTCTTACATGACTTACAGAGTTTATACTTCAAATGATGTTAAATGACTCTTTTCATGCTGGAACCATATTCCCCACTGTTTGCCTATTTTTAATTTCTTCATTTTCTGTATCTCAGATGCCAACTATCTCGAGTCCCTGATAAGACACTTTCTCCTTTGTTCTTTAGAGGCCATTCATTTGTTCTTCAATGGGGGATTCTTCACTGAACGCCAAGCACACTGCTAAGTACTACAGAATGCAACATTTTCTGTCTTCCTTAGCTTTAGGATCTGGATGGATGACAGCAAAGGTAAACAGACAATGGCAATACAAGGGGATAAGTGCTTATATACAGAAAAGAAGGGTGGCCACGGAGCACGTTGGTAGGAAATCTACCAAGGCTTAGGGAAGTAATAAACACTTCTTGCGGGAAGTAGTGTGTACGCTGAGATTTGAAGACTAAGTCATGGTTAATTAAGCAAAGAACTGGAAGAAGATCATTCCAGCTAAAGGCAGGAGCAACACGTGGAAATGTCATAGAACAAGGAGCAGGTATAATTCACATTTTGATGGGATACTAAGAGAAGAGGCTTTAGAGGTAAGCTAGCGTAATTGTATACTTTGCCTTATTAGCCACGTTAAAATTGTCTGAGTATATCAAAGAAACGTGAGAAACAACTGAAGGGTGTTAAAGCAAAGATCTAATTAAATTTCTGTTTTAGAAAGGTCAGTTCGCCTGGAGTATAGGGAGTGAGTAGAAGATGCAACTAAATGCTGGAAGACCAGCTAGGAGGTCCCTGCTGCCTTTTTGATGACAGATGAGAACTGAAAGGGGGGAAGAAGAAAAGCAGAAAGATATGAGAAACACTTAGGAATCAACATGGTGCCCCCATAATTAATTAAATATGAAGGAAGAGAAGAGGGAAGGTCAAACTGAAGATTCTGGAGTCAAGGATGATGTCTAGGGATGAGTCAAGATTTCTGGCTTGGACAACTATGCAGAAGATGGCAGTGATGAGCATGCTAAAAAAATTTAAGGCTAGGTTACAGGGAAGATGATGAGATAAGACTTTGAACATTTTGAAATTGAGGCGCCCTTGGGAAGTACAAGAGTTGTGAATCTACCACTCAGGATTGGAAGAAACATTTAAGAATTGTTAGCACTTGGATATCAGAGGAGTGAATGAGTTCACTGAAGGACACTGAGACCAGAGAACCAAGGACAGGACTGATAGGGAGGGAGAAAAAAAAGGAATCCTCAGGGAAGATGCATGAGGGCAGAAGGACAACCAGAAGCATTTGAGACCATGGAGTCTAATGGATCAGCATGGTTTCAAGAAGAAGGAAGTGGCCATTGGTGTCAATGCTGCTGAGGCATTAAGTGAGATAAGGACTGAATAATGTTCATTTCACTTAATTACAAGGAAGACTTTGGCTTTAGTGAAGTGATGAGGGTGGAAGTCAGGAAAGACTGGATTAAACTGTGAATGAGAGGGGCAGAAGAGAAGATAGTGGGGAACACAGTGTCTTTTTTACTGAAGTATAATTGATTTACATAGTCTTGTTTTAGTTTCTGGAGTGATTGAGCAAAGCGATTCAGTTATATATATACATGCACACATATTCTTTTTTATATTCTTTTCCGTTATGATTTATTACAGGATATTTAATGTGGTTCCCTGTGCTATACAGTAGAACTTCATTGTTTATCTATTTTATATATAGTAGTTTGTATCCGTTAATCTCCAAATCCCAATTTATCCCTTTCTATCTCCTTTCCTCTTTGGTAACCATAAATTTGTTTTCTCTGTGAGTCTATTTCTGTTTTGCAAATAAGCTCATTTGTGTCATATTTTAGATTCCACATACAAGTGAGATCACATGGCATTTGTCTTTCTCTACCTGACTTACTTCACTTAGTATGAGAATCTCTACGTTCATCCATGTTTCTGCAAATGGCGTTATTTCATTCTTTTTTATGGTTGAGTGATATTCCACAGGTAACACAGTATTATTGTAAAGAAAAAGACATTAATTGTTGATTTTCACAAGTTTTCTGGTTCAGGGATCCTTCCAAGCTTTGACCACTTTAATTCTTCCCCCTGAACATCCTTCACATTTTTGTAGCTATTTAAGTCATTGGTTTTCAAAAACCACAAGTTCATCCTGTCTAGGGTGGGACTGAAGGTTTCCACATAAAGCCCCAGAGGCACCATTTCAAATGTGTTCAAGTGTCTTTTTAGTAATACAACTGTTTTCTAAAAAAATCTCATGAATAATTTTAATATATTAAAAATAGATGGACTCTGAGCTGCTCTGATTTAAGTGGGTAAAGAGAGCCTGGAGCCCTACACTCAGTCCCCTTCCCTGGTTTTCCAAGATGGCCCCTTGCAGGCATTTCTCAAGAACCCTACAGATCCAGAGAACTCACATTTAAAATCACTCCTTAATTCATAGGTTACTTGGACTGAAGGAGACTGACTATCAACCTCCTTGTTCTGAAGTTTTTCCCCACGTATTTCTCTGGGACAGTTACTGAGAAATGCCACTTGCTGTCAGTACATATCTTGGGACAGAACAAAATAATAGATTTTTAAGATTACAGAGACCCTAGTAAAATTTAAATTCAGCCAAACACTGGTTAAATGGCATCCCAGAATCAAAAAACCTCATCTTGAAAAGCAATTCCCTTTCTTCCCATATTTCTCTGCTCTGTTCTGTCTCTCCTGGCTGTTACGCCATAGAACTGTGGGAGATCAGGGCAGGAAATGGGAGACTGATAAAGGTGACGGAGTCGCCCAGCCTTCTGTGGACGGCTTGGTACACTGCCTCCCAGCTCCTCCAAGGATGCCAACGCATGTCAGCAGATGAAATCTGAATGGTGTCCCTGTGCTGACAGAGTATAAGCTATGTGAGGTCTTACAGAAGTGACAGCAGCATAAATAATAAAAAACAATAGATATTTGTGCATCATAGAGTATATGAAAGACCTTCCCAAAGTGGCTGGAGCTAAGTATGCAGGACTTCTTTATGTTTGTAACTGCAGGCTGGCAGCAGAGAAAAATCAGTCTACTGGCTGACTGAATGCAGTCATGAATAAATAGAAAGGGAGAGAAACCACCTTGTACTGGAATAATAGCATATATGATGTTCTTAAATAGCTTACACCCTTCCTGATACATGGAAAAGCCCAGAAGGAAAAAGAGGAGAAGATAAATCCGGTTACCCTTCATCAACTCTTCTGTGTAGATATTGCTGTCTTCATCTTATAGAGGAGAAAACTAGGGTTCAAAGAAATTGAGTGTCATATCCTAAGTCACAGAGCTGGTAAGGAGAGAAGCCAGGAGGCTTCCCACATAATTTCCAAAATGTTCTCATTACAAGAGTAGGTTTCAAAATCAACACTCTTCAAAAACGTGACCAAGTATTTACCATGAGGAGAACATCCGACTGCCTTTCCTTGTTCTTACTCTCCACAGTAAGCCATACAACTAGCACTTTTCATGGTTCCCTTGTATTTGCTGATCAAAACTTGGGTCAGCTTAAGAGTTACACTTTTATAATAAAATTTCTTGTAATGAGTGGGAAAACCAGGGTGATGGCCACAAGGTAAAATCTGAGATGCTACTAAGAAGAGCGCCCTCAATGTATCCAACTCAAACCTAAGAATCTCAAAGTCACTGCCTCCGTTTCTCACATTAAAAGATTTTAAAAAGCCTAGGCTTTTCAGCTTTTGTCCCTTTTAGAAATACAAAGATCCTTCAGTGAATTCAGTTAATTCATCCTTTGTTTAGACATGAGTTTGCTGTAATCTCTTACAGGGTACCATAGCAGATTTATCCAAGGCCAAGAACTATGCCTCCATTCCTTGTAGTGATGGCTGGAGCAGGCTTGGATGGGAGCTCCCCTATTACTAATTTAAAAAAAAAAATGAAATTCACATGTGAGCAATCCATTAAAACACCTGACCCTGTTACCATGGTAAATTTAGGGTGGCCTCCCTCCTTTTCCACATTATTTCCTCTAAAAGTGCTCCTTGATGGCTATTCCTCTGAGAGAGCACTCTCAATGACTTTTCTAACTAGGTTTTGTTAGGGTAAAAATGCTGGAAGTGGCTTCACATGTACTAAATACCCTAGCAATGCCTCCTCAGTCATCTCTTATGGGAAGATTTAGATTACTGCCTCAGCTGCCCACACCCCCCCTCCCCCCACTCTCCAAGGTTCTGATCACATTTTTTGGACTGTCATGAATATTAAAGAAAACACCTCAGAAAACTCTGCTTAATGGCCCCTCAGCTGAGGTTAACTGTTTTCACCTAGATTTCTTTTTTTGCAGTATCTTTCTATTTAGTATTTTCCTTGAGTTATGATCAAGATATGCTATCTCAACAAGGAGGATTTCCCTTCCTTTAAATCAAGTGATTCTCAGCAGAGGTGATTTGGCAATGCATGGAAATATTTTTCGTTGCTAAAAATGGGGGTGGGAAGGGCATTCAGGAGTACTACTGGCATCCAGTAGATGAGGCTGGAATACTGCTAAAAATTCTGAAATGCACAATTCAGACCCCCCCCCCCCAACAAATAATTACGCAGCCCAAAATGCTAATTTTATTAAGGTAGAGAAACTTGGCTTTAAACAAATCTTCAGAAAATGGGACATTACTGCTCTTCTTTTTCTACCGTGGTAAGGTATCTGGGTTCTGATGTCAGACAAAAAAATAAGCTTCTAAAGAAAAGAGAATTGTGGTTAAAAGTTTAAGCTTTGAGTCAGAAAGACATAGATTTTACTTCCAGATCTGCTACTTAGCTGTGCAATCATAATAAGTTATATAACCTCTCCATAATTCAGTTTTCTCAGGTGTAAAATTAGCAGCGGTATTACTTTATTGGATTACTATAAAGAATCCGCAAATGCACACAAAATGCTTGGCACAGACACTAGTAAACACAAGCATGTGTTGGCTATGATGATATGAACGATTCTTAATTCTCCAGCGAGAGTTTTATCAATGCTCAGTTCAATACACTCAGACCAGACAGAACCAAGTCTCGATATAAATCAGACCCGGAGCACAACCAAAGGACATCCTTCAGTCCATGTTCTAGTATTAACCATTTCTTAACCCACTGATGCTGCCATAAGCCCTTTCTTTTGCAAAAGGAAAATATGAGGATGAGAGTGCCATGATCAACAAAGCTAGTCACTAACATTTACGCATTCTTTCATCATGTCTGGCTGGGCTGGCGGCAGGTGGGAAGTATGGATGAGTATGTTGCAGGTGAAGGTGAAACAAAGGCGACTAAGACTTGATTTCTAATAAGAAGCTCAAAGGACTTATTTAGAGTAGAAGAACTAAGGCACGGACGCTGAGAATCTTGACACCAGGTGCCAGGGAGATGAGGCCGAAGAGCAGACAGCTTTATGGCAGTTCCAAGGAGAAGAGACCACTTCCGGGTGGAGAAAATTCTGAGGAAGTGGTGACATTTGGGCTTGAACGGAAAATATAGGAACGGGTTTGCTGGGTCGGGATTTGGGGGAGGGGGAGTCTATTCAGACAGAAGGGATGACCTGACCAATTAATTACACAGAAGCAATAAATCATGAGGTATTTACAGAGTATGGGATTTAGCATAGATGATGGGCACGTCAGTTATGTGTGGTGAGGTAAGGCTACAAGCACAGGTGGGTGAGTGGGGACTGGACTGTAGGGGGCCGTAGATGTTACATAGTCACTGCTCTTTGGAGTCTCAGGCTTCCACTCAAACAATCATCACGCAAGAGGTTAAGGACTATCATAGAGTTGGGCATAGCAACTCTGAGAGAACAGACATGGCTAGGAACCACATCGCAGTAGAGGTGATCATGCAAGGTGAGATCGGACATATGGCTAAAAGTTTTCGAGGAGGAGAAGGAGCTGGAGATGAGTGGTGGGAAGGTGTTCTATGCAGAAGGAACAGAATAGAGAATGATGTAAGAGGATGAAGAAAGTCCTTTGATATAACTGAGCCAGGAGTAGGTGTGGGGATGTGGAAGAGGCTGAGATTAAAAGGATGGACTAAAGCAAGACCACAGAAGGTTCTGTATGCCCCTTTGAAGAATCTGACTGTATCTCTGCAGGGATGGGGACTCACAGAGCAGGTTTAATATGGGGAACAATAAAGGGAGATTTGGGGGTTGTTTTTTTTCAGTAGTATCACTCTGGCGGCCCTGGGAAGAATGGTTTGAGGAAACAAAGACTAGGAAAATAAAAGAATCTAGTTAGGCTGACTAGGAATGGCTAGGAGAGACGCTAGTTAGGCAGATATCAATTGTTAAAAGCCAACAGAGAAGCCAAATCCAGCATTGCTAGTGGGAAAGTGGCAGGAGGAACTGAGTTTTCAGGAGGCAGAATTTTCATGACTTGATGTCGGACAGAAACTAAGGTGGTGGGAGGAATGAGTGGAGAAGACAGAATCGGGGATGACTCAGACACGTACTGAGATCACTGCTAACAGCACAAGCTCTCACATCAGACAGTCTGGGTTTGAATTCTGGTTGTATCACTTACTAGCTCAGGCAGTTTACTTAGCATCAGTTTCCTCATTTTAAAATTGGGGGTGATAAATACTGCACCAAATTTATATGATTGTCGTAGGATCTTCTACAATCCAAGAACAATGAGCATCCTGCTGGGCACATGGTAAGGGTTTCATAAATATCAGAATATTAGCTCCTCTTTCTTTTCTTTCTCCTCCTCCTTTTTGTTCTTCTCTTCTTCCACCTCCTCCTCCTTCTTTTTCTTCCTTTCCTTCCTTCTTTCCTCCCTCCCTTCCTTCCTCCTTTCTTTCTCCTCTTCTTCCTTCTTCTTCCTATTCTTTCTTTCATCATCCTCTTCGGTTCATCATCATCATCATCATTATTATTATTTCTAAAAGATTTGGCTCAAATGCTAAGATGGCAAAACTACTCTCTGATTTAACAAGTGCAGTGGGAGGAACAGGAGAGGACCATTATCTAACCTTTCCAATATAATCTAATCATTTATCAAATTGAGGCTCTAATGCAGCCATGAGCGAGTTTCATGCTTGTGCAAGTAGGAATCAAAGATGAACTTACTTCTTAAAAATAACCTTTATTTTTTAGAGCAGCTTTAGGTTCACAGCAAAATTGACAGGAAGGCACAGAGATTTCCTATGCCCCTTGTCCTTACTCATGCACAACCTCTTCCATTATTAACATTCTGCATCAGAGTAGTACATTTGTTGAAAATGATAAACCTACACTGACACATCATTATCACCCAGAGTCCATAGTTTACATTAGGGTTCACCCTTGGCATGGTACATTCTGTAGACTTGGATGACTGTATAATGACATGTATTAATAATTATAGTGCCATCCAGAGTTGTTTCATTGCTCTAGAAATCCTCTGTGCTTCACCTATTCATTCCACCCTTCCCCAAACCACCAAATGCTTTACTGTCTCCATAGATTTGCCTTTTCCAGAATGTCGTATAGTTGGAATCATACAGTAGGTAGCCTTTTCACATTGGCTTCTTTCATGCGGTAATATGCATTTACAGTTTCTCTCTGTCTTTTCATGACTTGATAGTTCATTACTTGTTAGTGCCAAGTAATATCCCACCGTCTAGAAGTCCTACAGTTTCTTTTTCCAGTCACCTACTGAAGGACGTCTTGGTTGCTTCTAGGTGTTGGCAATTATGAATAAAACTTCCATAAACATCTAAGTGCAGATTTTTGTTTGGATTTTTGTTGGATATACTCAATTCTTTTGGGTATAAAAACTGAGGAGTAAAATTGCTAGACCATATGGTGAGAGTTTGTTTAGTTTTATAAGCCACCAGAATGACGTCCAAAGTGGCTGTACCATTTTGCATTTCCACCAGCAACGAATCAGATTTGACTCTGCTCCACATCCTCACCACTATTCGGTGTTGTCAGTGTTTTGGATTTTGGTCATTTCAAAAGGTGTATAGTGGTGTCTCGTTGTCGTTTTAATTTTCATTTCCCTGATGGCATTTGATGTGGAGCATCTTTTCATATGTTTATTCGCCATCTGTATATCTTCTTTGGTGTGGTGTGGGTTAAAGCTTTTGGTTCAGGTTTTAATCGGGTTGTCATATGCACTTTTAACTTTAATGAATTCAATTAAACAGACTTGGCAGAGGAAGATAGAAAGCCGAGGGAAAAAAAGAGGAGAGGAGGAGATACAGAGGAAAACAAGAATTTAAATAGTGGAGCTAAAATAACCCACTCTATAAGCATTTGCCTCAGGGTTAGGGATAGGATGTAAATGTTCAGCCACATCCAGTGGCATCCAATTTTTAGAGGTAAACACTTCTCAGACAACAAATCCCTCAGAAAAGCCAACTCCTTCATCTGTGCCTGAATGAGGAAAGGGCTGACTTGTCCAGTGCTGGTGTGTTGGAGTCATGAGATGGTATAGTTTCCGACCTGCCATTTTCCTGACACTTTAATTACAAGTAATTTTCAACATATGTGATTTTTGTTTTACAAGCTGACATGAGAAACTGACCTGTATATAAAATGTTAGCCTACTCTGTATTCTATCCTGTTCCACTTGGAGATATTCTTTAATTCTGAGTGTTCTGCTTTAAGGACGTCTCCCACGAATAACACTTAATGCATAATCCTCATGCTGAAAACACTCGTGTTCATTGCATTGTTTGATTACCTGAGTGGTATCTGCAGTGAGGTGATGGACGAGATTTTCATTCTGGAATGTGAAACTCCAAAGATATTTCCTGAGCACAAACGGATTGAAAATTTCAGTTTTGGGTAGAAGTCTTGGGCAGGGGGAGAGTGCATTCATGACACCAGTGTCTAAACTTTCTTTTGGGGGACCTCAGAGGAGAGAGATAATGACTATCCACTGATTGTAAGTAACAATCTATTATTATTATATTATATTATTATACTATTATATTATTATATGTATATAATTATATTATATTATATTATATTATTATAAGAGATACAAGAGGTATCTCTTTTTATGTTTATATTTTGGATTAAGACACTATTGACGATGGAGCAGCCCGCATTATGCACAGCTGGAGCTATGCACAGTGGTCCGGGCTCTAGTTCTCACTTTGATTCAGTTCACTCCAGAGAAATAAAAGCTGCCCCAAATATATGTCATCATTTCCCTAATAAACTTAAAGTTCATCTCCGGGGCCCTTTTCTACCATCTCACAATAAAGGAGAGAGTTTTTCAATCACCTGATTAATCTAGGGTGCAAGCTGGGGGAAAAGATCATTCAGGCTGAAATGTGTAGCTTGGGGTTGGAGCTGTCTGCTTTGGTTACATCCATGGATCAAATACACTGAATAATTACAAAATTCTCTCTTTTACTCCACCCCCACACTCTGGATGTAGCCTATCTCTGTGGAATTACGGTGAACAGCAAGAGGAGGGAGGGCCAGCCCATGCACGCCCTGTAAGTTGCACTCAGCAGATATGAGACACCCACCTCTTTGCAAAGGACTTTGAAACCCCCAGGCTACACTGCCATCCATTTCACCAAAAACAGAAGAATAGTATCAACTTTGTTTACATTTTAAAATAAAGCAAAATCAAAGTAAATGACTCTAAGATGCCGTGGCTGTTCCCCAGATTAAGAGCTTCAGTGGATTTTCTGAATAGCAAACACCATTTATTCCCTGTCGATCCTTCTTTCTTACTGAGTTTAGAGGGATTTTATTAATTCTAAACCAAATGATTAATTAAACTGATTCCTGGAGTCCTCCCCTCTTCCCTTCAGCTTCAGTGGTAATTAATCATGGCCATTCCTGGCTTTTAATAGCATTAGGTTTATGCTTTCGTATATTATTTTGGTTGTCCCTTAGAAACTCAATCGTGTCAGCATACAACAATGCAGACAACAGGTTCAGAAATGTAAATTAACCTTGATTCACCCCATCCCTGAAAGGGAGCTCCTGAGTCTGTCAGGAGAATGCGCCCCATCACTGAATGTGAAGTTATCCATTAGGACCACGGTATCTGGAGAGTTTCACAGTGTTTTCAATAGGAGACCAGATCATCTGGGCCAAAAGAAACAGGCACTCGAGCAATAGTGGACCATTTTCCTATTTAGATAGGATGTAAGAGCATCAGACCAAAGGGCAAAAACATCAACTAGGGAACATTACAAAGATCTGGAATTCACTAACATACTTCACGCTGAAAAATATCACACATTTTAAGCCCTCTTTCAAAATAAAAAGTGTTAAGTTTCTTGTTTCAGATGGTGATTTTGTCATTCTTAACTCTCTCGAAATTCTTCTGACAATTTAGAGAGCAGAAAAAGACATAATCACAACGCACACATACAAACACACATGCATGCACACACATCAGACCACCTCCTGAAACACTATGGGATGTGGAAGGTCTGTGGTGACAAAAAAGACATATGGCTCATGACAGAGGCTGATACACACATGAAGGAAAGCACACTTTCTTCCCTGAAGAACTTTAAGGAAGCACCTTTTTCCCCCTCCACTTTTGGGATGAGACCCAAGGTCTGCAACAACAGAAAACTTTCAGGCTTTCCCACTGTTGGCCGAAAAACATGTACAACTCTTTGGTGGACTTTCTGAGAACTTCAAGCCTTGGAGACTCCTCTCAGATAGCTCTGAGGGGCTGGTCCAAAGAGGTGAGGGAGAAGCCAGGTGCTATAGGTGTTTCGTAACAAAGACCAGGTGGTCAGAATATCAAAAGACCACTGTTAATTAAATAAAAGCAGGTATCTCGAGTAAATAAATTTAGTGCTTTTCTATGTATGGGAAGATGCAAGAGTCTGGGTCATTGCCATCAATCCTTTGACAAAATCACCATCACCTCAGCTATCTAAGGCCAGTGTCCTTTTCTTTCCCATCCTGAGTGCCCTAAGGGGCCACAGCTCGGGGCGCGGCTGCAGTGGTGGATGGCTTGATGGCCACAACATCCTCTGTTGACTGATATGACAGGCAACATTCTTCCTCTACATCATGTATCCCAGTATATTTATTAACCAATAGAAAGGCAGGAAGTAGAAGGGGCTGCTGGGAGGGCACTGAGCTTTGGGAGTTACAGTTTCAACAAGCAAACGGTGGGGTGAGTTGGAGATGGGAGGAGCCCCGGTGCAGGCTGGGGACTCTACCTGCTTATGTATTTCATCTCTTCTGCACATTAAAGAAGAAAAGTGAAGATGGAGATGGTGCCCACATCAAGCCTATTGTGCCCATGGAGGGAATATCTTGGGCTCACAAGAGATAAGCCAGGCATTCTAATTCATCCTCCAGCTGTGTGCTGGGAAAGGGAATTCCACTCACATCCAAGGGTACCACTGGCCCGCTGTTCTGTTTAATATGTTTGCCTATGATCTGCAGGACATAAAATCAATTGTAGGCTTTTGGAACTGCTGAGAAAAGCTGACTTTACCCCTTGGTACATAAACAAGGAGTATTTCTCCCCACGCATAAGTGGATGCCTCATGACCAGGGAAATGGGCTGGCAAACCACGTGAGAGATTAAAAAATCAATAACAATGACCATACAAATCCACCTTTATTCTGATATAAGGCAGGTCTCCTTTATCGATGCTCTAACTCCTCTCCCCTTCTGTGTCTCCCCGTCTCTTGTTCACTGGGGTGTTCTCCAGGCCAACCAAGAGAATACTAGCTTTTCTTGCTTTATTTTCTTCCCTAATTATGTTATTTTTCTCCCTAGTTGAGAAGCTGGCCATCAATAATGAGATTAATATATCCTCAGTTGTAACAGGTACAACAGTAGGGCTGTGTTTACAATAATAGGACAGCGTTCCAGGGTAGTTGTGAGAACTGAATGTGGAAATGCAGGCAAAACACTTACTGCAGTGCCCCGGCTCATAACATAAAAACCTAGAAACCTCTATGACCCAAACATTCTAATTTGGGACCAAGTCACACACACTGCCCTCTGCCAAAAGAGGCCTGACCAGCTTTCAGAGAGAAACAGAGAAATCTGGGCCCAAAGGCAACTTGGTAGCAGGGGCAGAAAACGCATCCGGGAGATCAGGTGTCACCCTGACCACAGCTTGCAGATGTTCCGTCCCATCCCACTGTGTCCTTTGCATTTGGAGATCAACTATGCCATTCCCTCATAGAAGGAAACTGGGCTTGCTTCTTTCCTTCAGAAACCAGAGTAGGAACTAGCCCGCATGGTCCACAAGGATATTAGTAACCTGATTACTAGGACTAGGAATTAATTCCCTAACAACCTGCGCTGGTTAACAGTCTGAAGAGGATCTTTCTGGACCCTCGAATGTCCATCTCACTGGGAGAATTTCTCTCTCCTTGCCTGGGGCAGACTGCTGCTTTGCTAGGTGAATGTATTATCTCTGTCTCATTGTATTACTACAGGGCTGTATCAGGGTGACCTACCTGCGGTTTAACACATAGAAGGTCGCTTCTCAATTGCCACAGGTCCAGATCATGTGTTCCCAATCCGTGGGCACCTCCGTTCTCAGCAGCTGGTCAGGAACCCAGCCTCCTTCCTTGAGCAGGCGACTTCCACGTGTGTCTACCTCACTCCAGCAGAGAGGGAAGAGCAGGAAGACTTCGAAGGACCAGGCTAAAGAGCAGACATTACTTCCGCTCACATTCCACTTGCCAGAATGCAGTCACATGACCACACCTAGCACGGTGATCTAGTTGTGTGGCCATAAGCGCTGGGACAGTCAGTCTTAAGGCCCCGGATGAACCGTTCCACGATGCCTGCTGACAAACACAGAGAGCTCTCCTCAGTCCTGAATGAGCATCTTGGACACACACACACACACACTCCTGCAATAAAGCTTACAGAAAATGTTTTGAGACTGGAAAACTCACAACCATCCTTAAGACTCTGTGAGGTACCCTATCTATGAGAATTATTTAATCCAGAAAATAGAAAAATGAGATTCACAATATCATCCTCCATGAGCTGGAAGGCATGATCTCTTTGAAGCAGGTGTGGAAGCTGCAAGGAGACAGGCTGAGAATGAGGCAAGGCTGTAAGCAGACAGTCCTGTTAAGAGATGATGCCTCATGGAAAATACTGCATCTTGCTATTTCACATAAATATGTATGATAAATATTTTCCTAAGTCATTCAATGCATTTTCACAGCTTTTGATGGCTGATATTATACACCCAAGTATTCATGATTGAGGCTTCTCCTCTGGTGGCTTCATTTTTACCCTCTGAGAACTAATTAGGCTTCTCTATTTATTCTTTTTAATAAGCTTTAGAATTTAACATGTACATGTATATTATGAAAATTGATATCTTATGATATTGAACCTTCCCATCCAGAGATATATTACTCAATTTGTTCAGGCTTTCTTTTAGGCTAGGCCAGCCAGCAAAGTTTTATTTTTATATCTGCACATTTACTTTCTAGTAAGGTAAACTTAAGCACATCACTTAACCTTCTAAAGTGTAAGTTTTCTTAATGGGATTAATAATAGTACCTATTTTAAGTAGTGAGTATAAAATGAGGTAAAAATGGAAAAGCTCATATCATAGTGCCTGACATGGTAATAACTGTTCAATAAATGAGAGCAATTATTACAATTATTGCTAGATTTATTAAATATTTACTTGCTCATTGATGTAAACTGTATGAATAGGGTCAATTCCCCATATTTTCTAACTGGCTTTGTAGACATACGAGGAAGTTTTTTTGTGTGTGTGCACTTTTTTTCTAATTTACTAAATTCTGATCATTTCTAATGGGTTTTCAGTTGATTATCTTAATGTCATGTAGGTATTAGAAAATATTATTATAATAATGAAAAATTTGAATCTTTATTTCTGATACCAGAAGTTAATTTTAGTCCTTATATTACATATTGATCTGTAACTTTTTTCTTGTACTTACCTTGTCTTTTTCTCCCCTCCAATCCATGACAAGACCAAGACCATGTTTTATTCATCTCCAAGTGGCCCCAGCAGAGCAGAATGCCTGATGTCTGGTTGGCATTCATTTATTGAGCACCTGTTGATTGTAGACAGACTAGGTGAGTGCTAGATCATAAATAAAATAACTACCTGGAGTAGAAACTATCATTAACTACACTGTACAGAGGAGGTAGGTAGCACATCCAAGGTCGCAGTGATGGAGCCAGTCATTCCATCTCCAGGGTATCTGTGTGGCAACAGCATACATGAGGCACATGATCTGAAAGATCACAGGGAACTTGACTCATAATGAAGCCACAGAATCTGGAGGGTACAACATCTGGTTACTTTGGCTGTGGATTTTAGGATTTCTGTCATTCTTTTCTCATGGTTGGTTGCAAGTGTTTATTTCTGAGCCTGACACATCTCTGTGCTGTTTTATCTTTTTGATGGAAATGATGTACTATCCAGATTTACAAGACTGTTCTGGAAAATAGGCATCCTATATTGATGCTCAATTGGGTCACCTGGTATTTTAAGCTAGTCAACATTGCGGATTCAAGATGATCAAGGGACCAGGGAACAATTAGTCAGGAGGCCTCGACAGCCAGAGAGTAAATTACATTTATGAGCACACTCTGGAGCCATCACAAAAAGCTGTTTAATGAGAACATGGGCTATTTGTTCTCGCCCATTAAACAATGTCTATACTGATGTGGGTTGTTGGTTTGGACAACCCCCAGCTTTTGTTTTTTACAGGTCAGAGTGGAGATTCTGCACACAAATTGTTGTCTGGACCACTTGCAAAAGTGACTGAAATGTATCAACATTTCACGGACTTGGAATCCACACTTCTCTTTGGAAGGCACGTTGGCACTTTTTTATTAGATATTTGGCCATATGGTATAATGGAAAGTATGTTAAACTTGAATTTAGGAGTTTTGATCTTTCTCACTGGGCAAGTTTATTATCTGGGCAAGTCATTTTACCTCTCTACTGTAAAAAATAGGGGACAGTAAATTGGATAAAGTTTCTTCCCACTTAAAAATTCTAATCATATGCTGGCCACACGTTGATGTAAGGATGCAAAGATTTATAGGTTATTTTAAAAATCTGCTATAATTTAGAGATAGTGTTTTTTTTAATAGTTTCTTAAGCTTCAAGAAGAGATATTAAAATAAAATTTGTGAAACAATCTCTTGGTTTTATATTTAGGAGAGGAAATGGATTTGATGTTATTGGTCAAAACCAAGCTCAAAACCATTTAATGGAATTAAGGTAAATTCAGGCACTTC
The DNA here is from genome assembly GCF_048773025.1 of Camelus bactrianus. Classification (NCBI taxonomy): domain Eukaryota; kingdom Metazoa; phylum Chordata; class Mammalia; order Artiodactyla; family Camelidae; genus Camelus; species Camelus bactrianus. The sequence continues at coordinate 28,761,082 of NC_133564.1, read as the reverse complement.
TGTTCCTTAGATTATGCTGTCAAACTAGGAACAAATACGAACGGTATCTCTGGATATGGAGAAATAGAGAGCAGAGTGGTTCCTTAACTGCCCTAAAGTATTCAGTCCACAGAGTGTTATCATTAGAATGTGTTCAATTAAAAGTAAAAGAAAATTCAACTTAAACTGTTGTAAAAACAGAGGGATTCATTTAAAATATTGTATTCTCTCTTCCTATTTTTTTAAATGCACTTCTACATATGTATAAGTAAGCATGTATATGTATGTATACTTATAACATATCTGTATAATATATCATACAAATATACGATGTATACATTTTGTGTCATTTAACACATGTAGCATAATATATAAATTACTTTAACCTTGTATTCTCAATATTTAATACTTAATATATTTTGGAGTATAACATTAGGAAATAAGAAACTACATCAGTCATTTTAAAGCATTGTACAGTAGTCCATTTTAAACCAGTCTCTGTACATATGAGCATTTAAATTGTTTACAGGAATTTGCTTAAAGACAACCTGTCTGGTGAATTAGTCGCCCACCAGCGCAAAGAGGCTTCCTGGTCCAGGCCACTCTGGGGCAGGATTCCTCTTGTTGGTTCTGCCTGGCCAGGTTTTTAAGTGAATATGTCTTCTTTTCTCTGTAGGAAGTACCTAGAAGTAGTGAGTCTTAGGATACTTGCATGTTTAGAATTTTTAAGAAACTGCTAAACTGGTTTCCAGAGTGATTATATTATTTTACATATAGTAGTGTGTGAGGGATTCAGCTGCTATGAATCTTACCAGTATTTGGTATTGTCAATATTTTTTATTTCAGCCATTCTTGTAAGTGTGTAGTGTTACCTCGCTGTGGTTTCAATTTTTATTACTTTGCATTTACATTTAATATTATTTTAATTTACACTTGTTTACATGGTTAATGACGTTGAACATCTTTTCATGTGCTTATCTGCCATCTGTGTACCTTCTTCAGTGAAATATCTCTCATGGCTTTTGTCCATCTTCTGATTAGACTGGTTGTTCTTTGTCAGAATCACAGTTTGCAAATATTTTCTCCCAATCTATAATTTTTTTTCTATAAAAATTTTAGAATAAGCTTAGACAATAAAACTGATTATTTGTTTCATTTATTGCTTTTATTCCTAAGCAAAAGGAGTAAAGGAATTAGGAATTATTTAAGAACAAAGGAATTAAGAATTTAGGAATTTTCTAATAACTTGTATTTGAACTAATAAGTTGTCTTAATTTTACTGCATTTCCCTGGCATGCTATTGCTTGTCCTTTTATATTTTTCGGATGTTTGGAGTTACCTTTTTGAGATATGTTTGTTGTATACAGCATATAGTTAGACATTGTTTTGCCATCAAATCTGCCAGTTTTAAGCTTTTAATTGCGTGACCCATTTGTTAATGTTACTAGAATACAGATTTGGCCTTAGTTGTATCATATTTTATTTTATACCGCCTTTAATGTATTTTTTAAACAATATGGTTCAGATTTGATTGAGGGGTGTGTGTGTGTTCCCTAAGGTAATTTGGAAAGTTAACTTTTTGTTGTTTTTGTTCTCTTAATGTAAACATTCAGGACATCCGGCTACTCTTTTTACAACATTGGTACACCACTGTAAGTGAATATGAAATCCGAAGAATTCCACCTGTATCACTCTTTCCTTTCCATCTTTCACCACCTGATTTAAGCTCTTATGCTACTTTTCTCAGTTTTATTAATGATTAAATTTGTGTCTTTAAATGCAACTTTATATCTATTACTTGATTTATCAACTTTAACTTATGTATTTTGTTTGTTGTATTTAAAATCTCTTTCATTTCTTACCACTTACTTTCCAAGTTCTGTTCATTATTTTATATTTCCCACATATTTACTGCATAACTTTTACATTCTGTTCTTTAGTTGTTGTTCCCATGGCTATTTTGGCTACGCCTGTTCAGCGCTCATCACCAATCCTTTCACCAAAATCTCTGCATCTTTTCATTGACTGATGTCAATGTCCTCAAAAAATTTCTCAGTAAGGGTGCATTTAGAGGTCCCTCATCCTTGCTTATTAAAATATGTTTTTTGTCTTTGGCTGGGCATACATTTCTCAGTTAAAATTTTATTTCTTCCAGGAGCTGGCAGGTGTTGCTTCATTTGATGGCTTTGTGTTTAGGTCCGTACAATTGTGTTTCCTCTTCTAGGTAACTTAAATCTTTTTGCCTGCTTATTCAATATATACTTTATTTGGCTTTGAAATCAGTAACTTTATTAGCGCATGTCTTGATGTGACTCATCCTGTATCTTCTTCTCTTTAACACAATAAGCCCTCTTTTGAGCATCTTTGGTCCAGTCTCCTTTATGAAGGTAAGCTTGGTGGTGGGTGGGATGCCATCTGTCTTCGACCCCGTTGTGTCCTTTGTGTATAGAACTTCCTGCTGTACAGAAGGTGCTCAATACATTATTGTTGTACTATCTGGAATTTTTTCTACAATTATAACTTTGAATCTTTTTTTCTGATCCACTATACGTTTGTGTTCTTTCAGGACACCGATTTTCTTGTATGCTATATAGCCTTCATCTTGCCTATTTTTTCTCTCTGATCCTTTTCAGTACTTCTCATTTCAGTTTGCTCACATGGCTCAATTCTGTCCAAATGGAAATGTTCTTTGCATTTTCACACGTCTCCTCTCCAGCTTCCAAAGAGACCTTCATTTCCATGACAGTTTTATCTTGTTTCCCACTTCTTTCCTTAGCTCCCCCAGCTCACTTTTCTTCTCCCAATGTCCGTTAACCTAAAATTTCTCTAAACATTGGCATTTCTGCTTTCAGCAGGTGTTTTTAAAAGATCATTTTTTCATCACTTTTTTAATTTAATGGTTGCTAGTTTTAATGATTTCCTTCTACTCCATGGAAACTCTTCTGAGTTTTTTGTCATCTGATATTTATCTTTTTCCTATTTTTGACCCTTTAAAAAATTTAGTTTCTACTCCATCAGGTTTTAGATTTTTAATTTATTTTTGTTTCTTTTAAAACAGCATTTCACTAAATGATACTGCTTGGATTAATTGTGTGTTGGAATAAATTTCTTACTTATTTTATGTTCGAATGAGCTGTGTTCTTCCTAGCTTCATTATTTCAGATTTAGAGGAATTTGGCCTCTATTCTGGAACAGCAGCAATTGTCCTTTAGTTCAAGAGAAGTCCTTGATGGCAGCGTTTTCTCTGTGAAATGTTTACCTTTCTTCTCCCATCCAACAGAGACTCACAGCTGCAGTATTGCTCCAAATTCATATTTTATTGTCTCCACTCTGGCTTACCAGCAAACAGCCTGCTGTAAACCTGGCTTGTTTTGTGTAGTCCACCTTCCTCACTAGCCCCGGTGGGGAAATGAAATAAAAATGAAAGACTGAAGCTCCTACTTTTAAGCTTATTATTTTTTTCCCAAAATGGGATCGTTGAGTTTGCTTGTTAATATATGCCACTTACTTTGGAAATCTGAGCTCTGCAAGCCTTTTCTGACTTCTGCAGTCACCGGTGCCTAGACCTCTTTCCATATGTCCATGGGGTGCTTCCTGACATTCTTAATACGTGGGGATCAATTCATGTATAGCAAAATACGGAGTTTCTATTCTTATCCTTTTGGCTTGGGGACCAGCCCTGAGAAGAGAGGGCAAAAACATCTTACTCTCCACCTTCTTTATGCCAGAAATCCATTATCACTATCACATCCTCTAAATAATGGCTGGTATTGAAGGGTTTTACTGGGGAAAGACCTTGGGGCCAGGGAGATTTGAGAGCCTCTATCTTGAGTACCTGATCAAGAAATTCACATCAAAAATGTCTTTGTTGGGATTTAAGGTACACGATAATGGGAGCCAAACAGGATCCCCTCAGTTGGGACTTTACTGTTCTAGATTGGGAGGAGCTGCCCATCCACTTTGGGCAATCAATCCTATAGGAAATTACAAACATATGCCAAACTTTGAGTATTAATTTCCTGAGGCTGCTATGACAAATCACCACAAACTTAGTAGCTTAAAATAACAGCGTGGATAAAGAAGTTGTGGTATATTTATACAATGGAATACTAATCCGTCATAAAAAAGAATAAAATAATGCCATTTGCAGCAACATGGATGGACCTGGAGATTGTCATTCTAAGTGAAATAAGCTGGAAAGAGAAAGAAAAATACCATATGATGTCACTTATATGTGGAATCTTAAAAAAAAAAAAAAAAAGACAAATGAACTTACTTACAAAAGAGAAATAGACTCACAGACATAGAAAACAAACTTACTGTTACCAGTAGGGGAAGGGGATGGGATGGGATAAATTGGGAGTTCAAAATTTGCAGATACTAATTACTAAACAACAAGTTCATACTGAATAGCACAGGGAACTATATTCAATATCTTGCAGTAACTTATGGTGGAAAAGAATACGAAAACAAATATATGTGTGTTCATGTATGATGAAGCATTATGCTGTACATCAGAAATTGATACAACATTGTAAACTGACTAACTTTCATAAAACTATGTGAAAAAAACCCCAGAGACTTATTGTCTCACAGTTCTGGAGACCAGAAATCATCATTTCTGGACCAGAATCAGGGTGTTGGCAGGGCTGAGGACCCTTTGAAGAGTTGAGGAGAATCTACTCTATACCTTGTCTAGTTTCTGGTAGCTGCCAGCATTTCTTTTTCTTTTTCTTCTTCTTTTTCTTTTTCTTTTTCTTTTTCTTTTTCCTTTTCTTTCTTTTCTTTCTTTCTTTCTTTCTTTCTTTCTTTCTTTCTTTCTTTCTTTCTTTCTTTCTTTAATTGAAGAATAGTTGACTTACAATGTTGTGTTAATCTCTGGTGTACAGCATAGTGATTCAGTTACATATATATATATGTATATGTGTGTATGTGTATATATACACACACACACATATATATTCTTTTTCATATTCTTTCTCATTTTAGGCCATTACAAGGTATTGAATTTGGTTGTACTTGCATCACTCCAATCTCTGTCTCCAACTTCACAACCCCATCTCTTCTGTGTGTCTAATCTTCCTCTGTCTCTTTCTTATAGGGACACTTGTAACTGCATTTAGGGTCCACACAGCTAATCCAGGGTGATCACCCAATTTCAAGATTCTTAATTTAGTTACAGCTGCAAAGACTCTTCCTTCCAATAAGGTAACATTTATGGGTTTCAGGAATTAGAACCCAGTAACTTTGGGGGCCATTCTCAGCCTGCCATACTTTGAAAAACCCATTTATAAAATCCCAGCAGTTTACACATCACCACATCATTCCACACACTCTTCCAACCGGCACCCATTTGTCTACATCTATAAATGGATCTCACGAAGGTTTTCAACTAAAAGCATTGCTGGTTTTAATAGAGACATATAACATTACATGAGCTAAATGGGAAAAGAAACTTTAGAAACAACAAACAATCTTTTTCCTGTGACCTTTATCCATTAAGATTTAGTTCTTATCTGAGCTGGTCTATAGGAGAGTAGAAACACACACAAATGAGCTGATCCATCAAGACGCATGTGTGTGGGAAACTTGTTGAAAGTCATCTAGAGCCAATGCCCTGAGTCTAGGAGACAGACTGCTATAACCAGCAGAAGCCATTAGGTAGTTGAAAGGATCATTACTTAAAACAAGACAGTTCCCTCTGTCTTTAAATCTTATCAAAGTTGAAATTAAGAACAGCAGAAAGAAAAGAATGCAACTGGTCCAACGCCTCAAATGAATGAGATGAATATATTTTATATTGAAAATTATATTTGAACCCCCCAAATTAAGTCATTGAACATGAACAAAATGTAACTGAAAGTAAGCTCTCCCTTCCCAAGGAGCCAACCCAGAGCACAGAGCAGGGGAAGATGGGCTGAAATGAGACGTAGTGGACATGAGTTCCCATTCACTAAATAGGTGTGTGACATCATTTCTTTGAGAAATCCTTTCCTTTATCTAATGTGACGTGGGTTTTGGGGAGAGGGCTATGATGAGACAGCTGAATATATGACTTCCTGCAATACTTCAAGTTGTAATAGTGATGTTACTGTGATATCATGCCTTGAATGTTTCTTGCTCAAGAGCATGAACTATTGGGTTTTAGAAGGTCAATATGAATAGAATATTGCAATTGGGAATAACCAGAGAGAGGACAATTGGATTAATTGCACCTTTTATTTCTGCAGTTGGTTAAATCTGGTGCTAATTGAGGTCAACGATGTGGGTTCAGTTCCTCTAAGGGCCAGATGGCTTTGCCTACTTTGGGGGCAAGAGGATGCTACACTGAGCTCCCATCAGCCTCCTCACTAATGTGTATCATTGGTCTCAGAAGAGAAGAAAATGAAATCAGAGTCCATGCCATATGTGAATAAACAGGTCAACATCATTATAGAATCCAGCATCTACAGAATCTCAGGGTGGAATGGGATAGTGTGACCTTCACGAATAGAAATGAGCATCACTTTTACTATGATATTTAAAAACACAGTACTTTCCATTATTAATTTTTGGATTTCATTTCTCTGAATGGGAAATGTCTTAGGTTGGGATGATACATCAATTAGGGTTTAATGAGAAAAACAGAATCACTATGACTGATACAGAGAAGGGGACTGATTGTAAGAGTCTGACCTTGTGCAGTTGTGGGAGCTGGTTAAAGAGTCCATGAAAGGCCAGTTATTTTTATATCTGCAGCTGGGCCTGAAGTCCGCAGGGCTGAGAGTTGGGAAGGAGAGATCATGGGAAATGCGGAGAGCAGGATGAACAGGAACTCATAAGGTGAGCAGCAGCCTATGAGGACAAAGTGGAACCTGCCTCCCAGCCCCCAACTTCCCTGATGTAAGTGAACTTCTGCAGAAGGAGCTGATGTCCTTCTCCGCAGAGCTGCACACAAACCTGGCCAGGAGTTGGAAAAATTGGAGGAGGAGGCCTGGCAGGCGCTGGTGTAGCTGAGGGCTCAGCTGCTGCCTCCCAGAAACAAGGCGAGCCTGCGGATCAGGACCATCATGCCTGGACTGCACTGGCGCCTGGGATCCTGCCCCAGCCTGGAGAGTGTGGAAAGGTGGTTGCTTCTCCAAGCCTGCCTCTTCCAAATCTCATGCAGAATGTCACTTGTGACCCACACTAACCCAGAAATATACAAAGATGAGGATTCTGAGAAACACAGTTCTGGTTTAGCTAAATTGAAAGCACAAATCCATCATAGATGAAAAGATTATAATATAAAAAGTTTTGAGAATAAAGTTTTATCAGTTACATATATGTATATATGCTTATGTGTATAAATGTGCACATATTTGAATACATATATATATATGCACACACTTAAACATACACACATACACATGCAAAGAGTCTCTTGTTTCAAAAGGAATAAATTTATTATTTTCTCCCGAGTGTCTGGATGGTGACTCTCTCTCACCTGGGGCAGGTAGGTAACTGGTGTCTTACTTTCATTAGTACAGAACAGAGATAAGCAAACTATGGACTGTGGGTCAAATCTGGACCACTGCTTATTTTTGTAAAAAAGAGTGTTTTTGGAACACAGTGACTTCCATTTATTGTGTGCTGTCTACGACTTTCCTGCTACAAGGGCAGAGTTGGGTAGTCACAACAGAGCATGGACAGCCTGAAAAGCCTAAAATATTTACTTTCTGTTTATTTACAGTCAACGTTTGCTTCCCCCTGTATAAGCTCTACCTGAGGCTGTCCTCTTGATGGTACGATTCTAAGCCATCCTCAGGCGGCTCCCAACACCGCATCCCGCTTGTCAGAGGTGGGCAACAAAACAACACTCTCTTACACCAAATATCTCCCTCATTAGGCTGATTCTTTTGCCACAGTTCCGAAAACCCCATGTTGAGATTAAGGTAAGTTTCCAGAAAGCATGTAATTAAAGTGCCAATATGCTACCAGGGTTTACATATTCGCATTAAAAGCAATTACGGTGATTCCATTCGACCAATTAATTAAGTTCACTTAGTGAACATAGGCCTGGAGAAACAGGATGCAAAAGAGGAAGCTGGTGTTGGACATTCAGGATGTGAGCCAATCAGTTCAAATCTCAGTTCAGTCTGGGTTGGACAGGCTTACCTGGGCCTTTAAAAAAAGAGTGATGGATATCCGTGCCCGGTGGCCAACATATGAGAGAAGAGGACAGACATGCAATTTCAACTTCCCCATGTCATAATTTGCTAAGGACCAGCCTTGTTAAGAAGACAGAATGCTTTCTCTCCCAGGGCATGCCAGCTATAAAAATCAGTCGGGGAAGTCTCCGAATTAAAAAACAAAACAAAACAAAACAAAAAACCCCAAACACTTCTAGCTGAAGTCAGAGCAGTTAAGTCCGGACGTCTGCATCCATTTGATAGCTGTGCGCCCCCGTGCCTGACAGGTGACTATTGACTCCATCAAGTCTGTGTTGTAATTGAGGCTCCCAACTCTCTGGTGGATCCGGCTAGTTCAGCCCAGAAGTCAATGGCCACTCATTTTTTGCTTTTCTAATAAATCTCTGCCACTGGCATCTCCCTGTCCTTCTTCTTTTCATCTCTGACTGTGGATGCAACATGGTTTCTCATTTAGATGCCTGATTTTCTTTCTTTCCATTTCTTTCAGTAAACGGAAAACTTTATTAATAAGACACAGCTGAAAGCTTGGGAGTGCGTCCTCCTGGGAGGTGACTTTCAGCTTAGTGTGAAGCTAAAAACATGGTAAATAAAGGTTATTTTCCAAGGTCTGGAAAGTAGGCTAAAACGAGAGCAAAAGAAAGGTCTTGAGTTAACTATTGCAGGGGCTGTTTAGTTTGGTCGTTCTGCTCATTAAATCCTCAAAGTCACTTTAAGAGCAAGAGCAACTGTCCATGCTGTCTGGTCTGCGGGGCTCAGCAAGTGTATTCTGAGGTTGCAATAATGACGCTACTTGCCCAAGTTTCCCCAATCAGCCAGAACTCTTCGACCTTAATCCTTGTGTTACTGAGTCCAAACTCATTCTGTTCACCACACAACAGGCCAATAAATCAGGAGATGAGGTGTTGGGGCAAGAAATAATGACTTTATTCAGAAAGCCAGCAGATGGAGAAGATAGTGACTAATGTCCTGGAGAACCATCTTACTCAAGTCAGAATTCAGGTTCCTTTTATACTAAAAAAAAAGGGGTGGGGGGGGGGAGTGTGGTTGGTTGTTGCAAGTTTCTTGGTGTTGGAATCCTTTGTTCTTGGAGCTGTCCACGTGGGTCAGGTCATGATGTTCCTGTAAACCTCCAGCAACACAAATGTGACTCTGTTCTACAAGTTTTTCTCTATATTTGAATGGAAAAGTGTTACACCCTTAAAGGTCAGAGCCTTGAGAATGGGCTCTTCTGTATATTTCAGGCAATAGGCAACACTCTTTTACAAAAGGTGCAGAACCAGCATGACTGAGCCCGGAAAACAGAACAGAGGGTTTGAGCTAAAGAAGCAGATCTAATATGGAGTCAGATTTGTTCTTCCCTATTACACTTGCTCTTAATTCTTATTGTCATCCTATTTTCAAATGCTGTGATTCTCAGTCTTAGAAAAATGTAGAAAAAATGCCCAAGGCATACGGGAGAACACAGAGCTTGTAACGGTGGAAGCTCGTGGTTTCCAAGGTAATGAAATGCCAGGAAGTCACTAAGCTTTCAAGAAGGCAACACTTAATCCAAATAATCCAAAAGCAATCTACTTGGCAATCTAATTATATTTCCTTAGGAGAAAACTGCAAGAGTGTTTGTTTGCATTTAATTGCCTCCCCTTAATATGTTTGTGTTGTACTCATTTCTGACTCTGTTCCCAATCTAAAGGTCCCTTGTAATATTTGACTTAGCTTTCCAGACTAACCCAGGGGATTGCACTTGGATTCATACGTAATAGGACAGGCAAGCTCTTATTTTGTGTTTGTCAGAGATGATGTCAGTTTCCAGAAACAATCACTTTCCTTAGACAGGTAGAAAGGAAAACTACGTATTTAAATTGACTCGTCTGTTTTGTTCTACTTATGTATCGAAGCACTGGCGACGCAGAGAGAGAAAATTCTATGCGCCTCTCTCTCTCTCATTATGTGCTTAATGGTGAGGATGGAGGATACGAAGAAAATGACCCGTCTTCAGTTATATGCAGCAGAGCAATACCTGTTTAATGGATAGATTCTGACGGGCGTCCCATTCCTGGAGAGCCATGACAGCACTCTTTATACTTAATCGGAAATGCCACATTTGCATATTGTTCCTGAATTTTTTCAGAGGTCTCAGAGAAGCTGGGTGAAGGTTGAGGCCAAAAATTACTTCTGACTATCTGGAAAATCGTGCCACACTCTTGAATTCAAATAGTCTTGCTGGTATGTAGAAATAAAGACACTGCTTTCAGTCCCACAAGGGTTTCTCTTCTTCTATCGTGGGCTCTAGCGTCGCAATGGAATCTCGGTTATCTTTTCGTGTTCTCTCTTTCTCTTTCCCCCAGGACTGCTGTCTTTCTCTCTCCTTCTCCAGCACAGAGATGCTGCTACCTCCAGACTCACAGACGGAAGGCAAACTTCCCTTATTGGCAAAACCTACGTGATAAAATCTTGCTCAAATATCACCCTCCCTCTGAAGTTGATCCCAATATCACTCCTGACCCTGGAACCATGACATTCTGACATCAGCTGGTTTTTAATATATATGCTGCACTACAATAGCCCTTCTTACACTGTGAGCTCTTCCTAAGCAGGGACATATTTCTCCTTGTGTCTCCCTCTTCTAAACACAAGGCTGAGCACCTTGCAAATGCTCCATAATATTTGTTGAATAAGTGAGTGAATATCAATATTCTTCTGTGCAGTGGAGAACTATATTCTGCCACATTCAGGAAAGAACGTCGCTCAAAGTTTGTTCATTTCCTGTTTGGATCCCATGGCCCTGAGAAGCAAAAAGATATCTAACAAGTTTTTTCTTAGGATTTCCACCTCTCTGCTACATTGCCCGTCTGTTCTTGGTTTTTTCCCTCCCCCTGCCAGAAGCATGTGTGGATTTTTCTCTGATATTTACCACGAGCATCTGATCAAGATCCTGGAGGTCAATCTCACAACGTTGTTAGAGTCCTCCCTATTACTGGATCCCCCTGGAGTTTTTCATTCTCAAAGTGGTCTACACTGAGCCTCCAGCAGTTCATCAGTTAAAACTCAGGTTTTCCTATCCTGACGCTGGTTCCTGTGTTGGTTTCTGCTAGGGACTCCCTTCTGGTAAGTCAGGACACCCTGTATTTGCCCGTCTAGCTCTCCAATCTTGGGGGCAGTGGTTTGCCCTGTGTTTTCCTCTCTCTGTGGATCCAGGAAGAGTTGCTGATTTTTTTAAATCTGTTCAGCTTTTTACTTTTAGAAGGGACTGGTGACTTCCAACCTCCTATTATTTCTTCTTAAAGCGTCATTTTCTTATTAATGTGAAGAAACACTTTTTCTACTGTGAGTTGAGCTTCTCTGCTCTGCTCTACATGGAACGTGCAGCCACTCAGCAGGGAGGTTGCAGGCATCAGAAACCAAGAACAACTAGGTCAGTGCTCTGGGTCACTTGCTCCATGACTGCAATTTTGTGCTGCCGAGACCCTCTGAAGAGTGGGAGCCTACGGGACTGCTCAGAGGATCAGAACTAGTAAATGAGAACACAGGCACTGAGAACACAAAGGGTCTTTTGATTTTTCCATCCTAACTCTTGGATCTGCCAACTGAAATCATTCTCATTGAAGGTTGTCAAATAAATTCTAGATGACCATTTTCTCTGTTAAATGTTGGAGTCTATTCGTTCTGGAAATCTACCTCACTTGTGGGGGTCTCTTCTTATTTTGTCTGAATATTTGTGGAGAAGTTTTAGTATTAGGAAGTCTTGAACCCTTGAGGAGACTTCAAATTGTCAGAGTCATGGGAAGTTCCAGAGAGCTTATCTGGAGTCGTTTGAGAGATGTAGTGTTAAGAGAATTATGTGAAGGCAGTAGGACTGGGGACTGTTCAACCCTCTGGCATTATCTTCATGCCTTTTCAAAGAGCTCGTGAACTCTCCTAGCATTTGTTCGGCTGATCCACGTTGTCCAAAAAACACCATCTTCACATAGAGACAAAAGGCGTCTCCCTTTTTAGCTTTTCCTGACAATTTTCTGCCAGGCTTTTGCAAAGCTAGTCAGACACACAGACAGGAGCCTTTGACAGAACAAGGGTGACATTTCAAGGAAAGAAGGATGACAGGATGCCTAACAGCACACTCTAGAAATCAGCACCTTTGAAAGGTACAGTGGAAATTTCAGCACATCAGCCTGGTATTTTACTGTGTAGGGCTGGCCACCGGGTCCTTTCATGCAGCTCAACAGGAGTTAAATTATGTAGACGTTGCAAATGCCAAATCGCAGGAAGGTGGATTCAAAATTCTTATTTTACAGCTCCAAATGAGTGTGGACACTTCCCATCAAGAAGGACATTTGTTACCCTTGAGTTCTTGGCACAAATATTGCTCCTTTATGAACAAATTGCAGTTGGAAAAATGATGTTCCCCACAGGTAGAAGGAAGGGACAGCTTTTACCTTCTCAATAACTAAATGAATATGTATTTTTGATAGCTGCTTTGGAAATGCCTTCCTTGCAGGGTGTTAGAAACTATAGTTACCAGTATTTGAAACTAAGTCTTAAGTACCAAGAAATAGCTTGCCGTTTCCATAATACAGAATTGCCCGGGAAAGTAAGATGCTGTTAGTGGCTAGATTGCCAGTTTGAGAGGTACGTGATAGTGTGACTGAGCTGGATGAGGGCAGAGCCAACCCCTTCCGGCTGTTTTCTTCTCACCAGAGCGTAATTCTCGTTGATGAGCTCCCACACGGTGTCGCCATATGCGTCAGTCTGATGGGTCTTGGTTGCGGAAGCATTGTTAGACCTACTTCCTGCCTGACTGAAACTCACACACACAATGAACACATCTCACCTTGTTCACTTCTTCTCAATGAGGGCCAGCTTTGCTTTTTTGGGTTTTTTTTGCTTTTTAATTTTAGCCCTGGGTTGAACCAAACACATAATCTTTGGGTATTTCTTAACTTCTCTGAGACTCATTTCTTTAACCAGCAAGATGAGGAAAAGTGAATTAATCCACACGTCCCATCATGTAATTCCCCTGCTCCCATGTCTGCCCCTCTCAGAGTTAGAGTTGAAGGTCTGGAAACTGACCACAAGCCCTGCAAGATGGGGTTCCATGTTGCTTCTGTTACATGTGTCTCCACCTGCATTATCCTTCACTTCCTCTGTTCCAAACACTGCTTTGTTTCAAATATGCCTGGCAAGTTCTCCCCATCAGGATTTTGCTCTTGTTGCTCCCTTTTCCTAGTGGACTCTTGTCCCAACCATCCTCTCTTGGAGAGCCCTGCCTTTTGATCTGCTTTTAGACGGCAGCTCCTGTCCGTCCCTCCACCCTGCACTCTCCCTCTTGGCTTTATTTTTCTCCACTGCACTTACACATCTGACATACTATAGACTACATTCTGCTTATTTATCTCCACAAACACATACACACAGATATGAAAAAAATACATAAGCATAGGATTTTTGACTTTATTATTAACTGTTGTATCTCTGGGACAAGACTAGTGCTAGGTGCTCCATAAATATTTTTGAATGAACATACAGTCAACATTTTTATGGGGTTTAGAGGTTTCTTATTTAATTCTTACTCTCCAAGGGAAAAATTATTTTAATCCCTATTTTATAGGTGATGAAAATAAGGTTTAAATGCATTCATATGTTTAGGGCTTAAGACCCTACACCTGGTGTGTAGTCAGCTAGGATAAACCCTTGACCTCTTTTGAATCCAGATATGTTTTCTTTGTGTTACACTATTTTGTCTCTTTCTAGGGTAAAGGGCCAGATGCTGAGCACCTGGAGTTATAAATCAAATAGCACACCTTACCATTAAAGAACAGAACAGATTTGGAGATAAAGCTCTAAGTCTGCAGAGACTTACCTTCTAGGGTGAGAAGTGTTCTAAGAGAGGACCACCAAAGTAAGAGCCATCTCCCCTATTCCAGCTCCTGTGTATATGAAGGCTGCCTGTTTCTAGCCCATGCCAACTTTGGACCAAGAACTTGCCACCTCTTTCATTTTCCCCATAGAAATTCACTCAAACAACTGAGTAAGATATGCTGACTTCCTTGGGGATTTCATAGAGCAAGTGGATGACAGGTTTACCCTCGACACCAATCAGCAGACAATGTGAACGCCCACCACAGACAGTACTGTCTTCTACTGTCTCTTTCTGGCCCTACCACCACTGGTAGGGTTGCGGGGAGGTTCCCTCTCCTGTAGACCCAACTCCTGTGCCTGGACAACTCCAAGTCTAGATGCTCAAGAATATTTAGTAAATAAATACATTATGATTTTTTATTGTGGTAAAATATTCATAACATAAAACTCACTGTCTTAACCATTTTTAGGCATACAGTTCAGTGGCATGAAGTACATTCACATTGTTGTGCAACCATCACCACCATCCATCTCCAGAACTCCTTTTGTCGTGCAAAACTGAACTCGGTACCCGTTAAACCATAACTCCTGGTAACTGCCCCTCTTCCCAGTCCCTACGAGCAACCGTTCTACTTTTCTCCTTTTTTTAAAAAAAATCTTTCCTTTTTTTGCTACACCCCAGCCTCTGATAATCACTATTCTACTCTCCATCACTGTGACTTTGGCTTTTTAAAATTCAGCATATAAGTGAGATCATGCGATATTTGTCTCTCTGTGTCTGGCTTATTTCACTAAGCGTAATGCCCTCCAGGTTGATCCATGTTGTCACAAATGGCAGAACTGCCTTCCTTTTAAAGGCTGAAAAATATTCATTGTGAGATACATTTACCCATTAATTTAACAATGGATACTTAGGTTCTTTCCATATATTGGTTATCGTGAATAATACTGAAGAGAACATCGGGGTGCAGACATCTCTTCAAAATAGTGATTTTATTTTCTTTGGATAAATACCCAGAAGTGGGATTGCTGAAACATACAGTAGTTCTATATTTAATTTTCTGAGGCAACTACACACTGTTTTCCATAGTGGCTGTACCAATTTACAGCAAAATGATTCAATGAGTAAATGAATGAATGAATAAGTGATTAAAATATGAAAGTAATATTTTAAGCAAATACATCTTTTTGAATTCCTTAAACTTTATGATTTGTTGGGAAGACTTCTATATGTAAAATCTGAGACCTTAAAAACCTGTAAATAAAGCATTTTTAAATGACTGAAGGAAGAAAATTGAAAAACTAAGAATACTGTTGTTTAAAAAAAATCAATAAATAATTAACACAGTCGGGGTACCTTAATCAGCTTTTGTAAATTTGGATTTTCATGTATTGGGTTTACTCAAAGTTAAATTAATATGCATATGATTCAAGATCCCGTATCTTTTTGTTGTTGTTGTTGTTGTTAATTTGGAAGTTCAAGTTTACAAAGAAAGACCATATTTCCCTATAAACATCCAGGAAGTGCAAGCTGCCAATATCTAGCTGAAATATTCAGGGGGGAAAACAGCCAAAATGCCACATGGGTGAGGAATAACTTTCCGTGTCCTATCAAAGGACCTCTTCAAGTTATGTATTGATCCCAACCCAAGGAAAATATGCCTAGAAAATTAATTTGACATTTGCAATCAATAGCACTCAGATGTCACTGGAACGGAGGCTGGAAAAAAAAGGATGACTTTAAAATTACAGTCATGAATTTATAATTACAGTAATGAACAGAAGTAATTTATTGAATGAATGTTTCTGGAATCTAAAGAAAATCAACCTGCCACCACACATTGCTGAAGGAATGGAGAGGCAGGAGCTTGGTTTTTCTAGACTAATCTTCATTAACTCATCTGTGCCTTCTTCCATATCCTACTGTCTGGGCTTTGTGCTTCACTTTCTGAAATGTGTTCTTTCTTTTTTTTCCCCCCCAACACACTAACTACTGTACACTAAGCTAGCACAAAGATTGAGCCATTGAAAGATTCAACTGTGGTAAGAATGAATATTTGCCCGTGTTCATTATCTCATCTTGGTCCAATGGTCTTAGAGAACATGCACTTTGTGCTTTGGTGGAGGAATAAAAAGCACTGCACACAGTAGGTGCTTAAGAATCTGTACTGAGTGAATGAATCAGCCAGGAGTGACTGGCATTAGGATCATCTACCAGGAATGACAAACACGTTCTTAAAACAGAAAGACTGATTGCACAGTTAATACTGTGATCATAAAAACTCGGGGGGCTTCTTTCTCAGTTTGATGAGTTCTTTTCTCCCCGACATACTTCTTGCTTTTTTCTACACCATTCCTTTGATGACTTATCTGGTCTCAGAGCTTTAAATGCCATCCTCTTACTGATGTGCAAAGTTACATCTCTGGCCATGAACTCTACTTCCAATTCTAAATGCTTCTTTCCTCCTGGCTACCTAACACGTATACTTTGATGTTTAATGGGCACCTTACGCTTGACATGCCTCCAGTCAAAGTCTGTGATTTCCCTTTCTCCAGAGACGCTCCTCTCTTAGTCGTTTTTATCTCAGCTAATGGCAACTTCATCCTTAAGGCAGAACCATCCTTGACTCCTCTCCTTTATCATAACTTACATGCAACATACAGCAAATCCTTGTCATCACATACATACGGAATCTGTCTAATGCTTACCATGTCCTCCCCAGTTCCCTACCAGAAACCATCGTCTTCCACTTGTATTAGGCCATCTTCCAATGGCTTTCTTATGGGTCCTCCTGCTTCTGCCCTTCCCAATACCCAATCCTCCCCCACAGTCTATTCTCAATAGAGAGTTGTCTTTTCAAAACTCAGGCAGGACCACGTCCTTTCCTTATTCTAAGCTCTGTGATGTCCCCCCATCTCACTCAGAGTAAAAGCCAAACTTGTCCAATGACCTTAGGGACTCATGTGAGCTGCCTCACTTGCAAACTTACTCGTCTCATCTCCTTCAACTCTCCTCCCTCATCATTATACTTTGGCCACACTAATCTCCTTGATGTTTCTTGAACAACCAAGCATAGTCTCGCCTTCGGATGGTTGACTGTACTGTTTCCACTGCCAGGCATTCTCTCCTTACAGTTAATACGGTTGACCCTTGAATAACACGAGTTTGAACTGCATGGATTCACTTACGTGCAGATTGCTTTTCGATAGTAAATACACAGTACTACACGACCTGGGGTTGGCTGAATCCACAGATGCAGAACCGCAGATACAGAGGGCCAACTGTGAAATTATATTCGGATTTTTGAGTGCATGGACATTGGTTCCCCCAACCCTCGTATTTTTCAACTGTTAATTTGGCTTCATTGCTCAGTTCCTCCAAATTTCAGTTTATCTGCCATGGAATCAGTGATGCCATGAAATGGCAGTTACCACCCACCCCTGCCCCTGTATCCTTATCTTTATTCTTTGCTTTCTATTTCTCCATAGTTTTGATCCCCATCTGATCTACCCTTTATTGGTCGGTTTCATTTACTGCTGATATCTCTGCACTGGAATGTAAGTTTCATGAGGGCAGAGACATTTCTGCTGCTTTTGTTTTTGTTTTTGTCTGTAGCTGTATTCCAGGTGTGTAAGACAACACTTTAGTAAATGTTTTGGGTGAGTTAAACGAATAACATTAATCATCCATTCCAAACCATTAAAAAGCAAGACTGTGTCTGCCATTTGCAGGAGTCCAAACCTCTGGAGTATTCAGCACTGTCTTGCTCATTATTTCAATACCACAGGGTGATTACACTCTGGGTTCCACCTTTGGGTTTTCATTAATTAATACATTATTAAAGAATTAAACGTATTTTCTTCATAGTTGCTCTAAGACTTGCTATTGAAAGATGATTGTATGAGATAACGTGTTCAGACATGGGTGATTTGGCTGTCATTTAAATTCTCAGGGGTCTCTTTTAGCTATATTGGCTTAAGTTTGGTTGAACAACATGGCAGAACTTAGCTACTTCAGCAAATACATCCTCATTTTAAAAAATGTTTTTCAGGCAGGCCTGCTGACACTGTTGGTAAAGTACCAGTAGTAACTGGTACCTTTAGTTGGTACCTGCATCCAAGAAAGCAGTAAAGCAGAAATCTGTGAGATCCTCATGAGCTCAGTACCGTACCCAGAATGATGCCAACAATTTTATTGACAGGTTCAAATGAGGGGACATCTGTCCCTTCTGGTCACAAGCCTCTTTGTTTCTGCTCCTTCCAGGATGCTAAAGGGACTGTGGACAATATTATATATCAGGTCTTCTCTAACGACAAATTAAAGCACACACAGATATATACATATACATATCTATAAGGGGGACACATGTTCATGTGCATGGAATTGATTTCAGGGCAGATTTTGAGTCCTCAATCCCACTAAGGAGTCATTTCAACATAGAGATAGTTTCAGTTCCAAAATAAATATTTGTTAGTTCAGACCAAAGGAATATTCTCTGGAAAGAATCAGGACAGAATGTGAATCAGATTCTTTTGAAAAGAATACAATTCAGAATCAGAGAGTCTTGTCCGTTACTTGGGTGGCTCTACAGTTGGATTTCTCTTTCTATGTTTATCTCAATCAAAAAACCTCAATAGTCTCTGCTCGAGCTACAACAGACCAGGAAGATCTAAAAATGTTCTGTATCTTCCTTTCTGATGTCACTGAAATTTTTCCATCACTTTTAAATATAAGTCAAATAGCACCTTTTCCCATAAAGCTTTCTCTATTACCTTTAAATGAAAATTAAATTAATCTTTTGTTCCTTTGGACTCCCATATCCCCCATAATACACTGTATTATATATGTGTGTGTGTGTGTGTGTGTGTGTATGATTTATATCTGAATTTGCAAGACTGTGGTCATTAGGAACCAATCATTCTTTCAACTTCTCACTCTGTGGATAAGACCATTCCCTGGTTCCCTGAAAGGTGATTGTCAGTTTCTACTCTAATCACTTCTATCACAGTGATGGTACTATCTCCCAAGGCGGCCTGCTTTTTCAGTGTAGACTTGGCTTTCTGCTGACAACAGCTTGGACCAGGTAGAATGTAGCTTCTCCAGTATCTAAGCTGAAGCAGGGCTTTTGTTTTGGTTGATTTGTTAAAAAATAAAAAGAAAGAAAAAAAGAAAAAATCCTGGTCGAACAGTAGGACAGGAATGGCCTACAGAAGGATTTTTTCATTGACAATTGAGGGTGAAAATGTACCATAATTACCAGGAGCTCCAGGAAGAATTAGACGGTTGAGATGATGTTTTAAGTGATTAAGGGATTTTTTTTTTAAATCATCTTTTCTTTTTCAGGATTTGGAACAGCTTAACTGCAACAAACAGGTTTTCTGGAGGAGTTTCTTCGGAAATGGCTACTTGGGCTTAAATCCCAAATGCTGCTTATTTTGTGGATGCCTCTGCTCTGTGTTCCCACTGACCTGGGACATACTTTCTCCCAACATTTACCATGCTTTGCTGTAATTAGTTGTTCATTGTGTATCTCCAATGCCAGACTGTAAAACAAGAGAGGTCTAATCACCAAGTCTGTCTTGTCAGTCACTCTATTCCCAGGGCCAGCAATTATTTGCAAACTGGATAAACGGCCGTATGTGGTAACCGTATGCAGTGGGTGAGCTGATACTCTGGGAGTTGCTCTGTCCTTTTAAAAATGGCTGCTCATCAAGACACATGGTCCCAGGGTAAAATTTTAGCAGAATTAGTCTCCCTTCTTCTCTATAAGGTAAACATTTAAAAGGGTACAATTTAAACCCTTCTATGACTTTCATGGGTGTAGTTAATGGACAAGATAGTTTCTGTGAAATGATGTCCAGGACTAAATCATAGAGAAGGGAGGCTGGAAAATAGAATGCAGTGAGCAGTGTAGACGGGGTTAATTATTTACTTACTTTTTATTAACACTCCTAGAAATTATAAAGGGATACAACTATATATTTATTTATAATGCTGAGGTAAGTCATGTGCTTGGAAAGCTCAATAATGCAACATGATAATATAGTAAATTACTGATTGATAGATTGTATTGCTTGGAATAACAGCAAATAGGTAGATGCTGATGAGGTAAATACCTGGAATTATTGCTTGCTATGGTGTGAACTGATTAAACAAATATTGACTGAGTACTTACTAGGATAACTATAATAATAAATGTTTTACATCTATTAATTGATTTGATCTTCTCAGACATCCAATTAAGTATTTTTATTTTCACTTTATAGATGAAGAAATTAAAGGTCAATTACACTGGGTAATTTGTTACTAATAATATAACCTGTAATTGGCAGAGCTGGAGTTTGAATTCAGTTATGATTTACCCAACACCTATATATTTTTACCATATCATAATGAATAGGTAAAAGAAAAGAGCCAGAGCATGTATAAAGGCCAAGAGGAATAGAAAGATATTTAGTGCAGTAAGTAATGATGGAAGAGGGCAATGATAGTTACTGAAGTAGGAAAAGAGATTTGGAGCCGTATCTTAAAATATCTATAGGAGATGCATTGGCTTATAGCTAAGGAAGCAATGTTCTTTGACTTGCTCTGTAGACAGGTGACTGCCTGCAGGGTGGATACCATGAGACTAGTGAACAAATAAAGAGAGCTTGCTGGATAAGCCCATCAAAGCCACCTTATCCACATGACAAGACACAGAATATACTACTGACTTTAAGAATTCCCCTGGAAGAATCATGGGTTTTGATAAACTATGTGTGTTTTTAATGTTCCTCAATTTAAAGATTGTGACTTTGAGGAAGAGAGTAAGAATAAGCAGAACTGAAAAATTCTGGATATAAATCAGTTTGAAATAGCAGGTAATTGTTTTTCAAACCATAAGAAATATACTGATGGACATAAGAATGCTTTAAAAATCACCTAATTAATATAAGAACACAGTTTTTGTTGCACAAATATACAGGAGAAATTAAAATCTCCCTTCCAGGACTGCAATGTGCCTTCAATATTCAGTCCTTCTTAATGGCCCCTCCCAAGTATCTGCTGACCTCAAGTAAAGACGTTTTCTGTTCAACCGTTCACCTCACTCCCCCATGCTTCATTCTTTGCAGCCTTGTTTACTATTCCCTGTACAACAAAATTCCTTTCTGCCTGATCTTTAAGATGCTAGCAGATGTCAAGATCTGAGAGTTCTCTCTTTTGCAATTGTCCTTCTCCTCTCACTGTAATACTTCTTAAGCAAAGACTCTCCTTACTTAAGCCTTGGTTTGTTTTTTATTTGATCCAGGAAAAAAAAATAATGAATAAAAAGAGTCAATGGAAAATAGGAAATTGTATGATGAAACAAAATTCCACCATAAAAATAATTAAAGTAATTCTAAATGGACTATACATATCAATTAAAAGGCAAAGACTAAGATTTAGTTGAAAATAAAACAAGATATCTGCTGACCGGAGACATACTTAAAGTAAGAGGGGAATGGTTATAAATAAAGGGATATGCAGTGATATCTCAAACAAAAATGAACCAAGGAAAATTTAGGGTTGTTTTATAGGATCTGATTAAATTAGTATTTAAAGCAAAGGCAGCACACTGTTCAAAGAAGGACGTTATGTTCTTATACAAAGTATCACAAAACAGTTGGACACATACACATATTCACCTAACAAACAATGTAGATGCCACATATATCAAGCACGAACTGGAAGGAATGTTAAGAGATAGAGGTAACCATTACTGAGAATGTTTACACCTCTTTTAGAAATTAGGAGATTAAGCAGGAAGTAAAATCAGAGATTTTGAAAACTAAAAAAAATTAATAAATAATCCACACTCAAAGACAAGAGATAGCATTTTTAAGCACACATGAACACTGACCAAAAAAAAAAAAAAAAAGAAAGAAAATGGCCCCATAATAAGATACAAAGGAAGTCTCAATGAATTTCAAAGAATCAATATAATACAGAAGTATTATTTTTGTAAAATCCAATGTGTTTGGAAACTAATTACTAAGTAACTCAGGTTAAAAAAGGAAATGTTAAAGAAAACTAAGAAGTATTTAAAATAAATGCTAATTAATGTGTTAAAAAACAAATTGTGAAACACAGAGACAACAGTGCTTAAAGGGAAACGTAGAGTTATGCCTACATTTATCAAGAAAGAAGAAAGGTGGAAGGTAAATAATTTAGCCCTCCATTCAGGAAGTTAGAGAGAAAAAAAAAAATCAAACCTGAAGACACTAGAAGTAAAAAAGAAGAAAGGAACAAGAAAATAATAGCAGATTCAATGAAATTCAGACAATATATAAACACTATAGAAGATTAACAATGAAAGGCTGATTCTTCCAAAAGATTGTTAAAACAAACTTCTGCCAGGACTAGCCAAACAAACAAACAAAAACCAACCAACCAAACAAAAACCACAAAGAGAGAGAGGTGCAAATAAACAAAATGGAGAATGAAAAGGTGGTGTAGCTACAGAATAGAAATTTAAAAGGAGGATGTAACTATACAGACTTTTAATGTATTTAATGGATTATCATAGGTAATAAATTTGAAATCCAGATGAAACTGATAAATTCCTATAAAATATATGTAAAATTAAAACAAAATGAGGGAAGAGAAAAATTAGGGGGCATGCCTAGAATAATGTGAGCAAATGAATGAGCCTTTGTATTTTCCTAGCATCTGGCTTCTAGTTGGTCTGTTGAATAAGATGCTAAGTGGATGGGTGAATAAACGACACTCAGATGCCTCCTGTGATGCTGAAGTAAAGCACAATGATCAGCGCAGGGTTCTGTTTTGATGCTGAGATAGATGTGCAGGATGGGAGCTGAGATGGGCGAGAGATGGGGACTGGGACATTCTAGGCAGGAGGAGGCATGGTGCAGGGAGCCGGGAAGACAAACAGCTCCAAGATTTAAGATCTTAAAAAAAAAAAAAAAAGAAAAGAAAAAAAGGCTTTGAAAAGAGGAAAGCATTCATGCAAATAAAAAAAAAATTTTCCTTTTTATGAACTACTTTAATTTTCGGCTAACCACAGTAAGCTTTTCCTTTTTGCCTTTTCATTGGCTGCCTCCTAAAGCCAATTTCCATGATACTTAAAGAACAGAATGACTGAGAGCAAGGCAGCTTCTTTTGGGTAACACTGAAAAGCCTGAGGGAACTCTGAATAAATAAGAAGCCGGGAGATAAGGAAGGTGATTTTTTTTCCTTCCTGTTGCTAAATGACAATTGAGTCTACGTGCAAGTAAGCCTGGAAAAAGCAAGACACTGTGGTGGCAGGAGATTTCAGGAAATTGTTTAATAGGTTTGAATATAATAAATTTCAGCTCAAATTAAGGGAAAACAGCTTAGTGGCATGGTAATGGTGTTAATAAGGACATTCTCAGTCGGTGCCATTTCGAGGAGCTTAACTCAAGTTGGGAGACGTGGCATAGCCACCAGGCACGCGTCCCTGTGTCTGTGCCAGCTCCCAGGGCGCACAGCTGGCCTAGATCCCCTAGAAGCTGCACATGTGCCAAAGAGCATGATTTCAGAAGAAAAATATAGATTCTCCTCGTCCCAGGTGTTTGGCTTTTGAAGATTTTCCTTTGGCTGTTAACATACTTATTCAAGCCACCAGGGAAGGCGAGTTCTAAACTGGTCTGTGGTCGGGTCGACTCCCTGCACCTACCTGCTGTCTCGTTGCTAACGTTGTCTCCAGAGCTGTCTCTCTTTTCTCTCCCACAATCAAAATGCTCTTCGGGGAGATCTTCTTAATTTCCCCAGCTTCACAGAAGTCTTAGAATTCAATTCTGCTCTCTTTAGCATCTGCCCTTTTCCCCCCGGCTTTGCTCCAGATATTAGATAAAAAGTCTTTCAAAATTTCCTTAATATTATGGCTTCAGAGGAGAGATGTGTGAGGTTAAAGGCTACAGGTTGGAAAAGAATGTATCTAAGATATCAAAGATGGTCTAATCCTTAGCTCAGAAAAGATAAATTACGACTGCTTTATGCTCTGTGCCTGGTCTCTCAGCCATGACCGACCTTGTTTTTGGAGAAAAATTAGCACACCCTGTCTGGGAAGCTCGCTTTACTGAATGCGACTTCCTCTTGATCCTGTGAAATCCTGAATCCTTTAGGTTCCACTGGAACTCTATTCAGGCAAATCCTTAGTTCAGTTTGCTTGGGCCAAACTTTAGCTCATTCTACTCCCCAGAGGAAGGTACTTTTCCGCTTTAACTTAGATTAGATTTGCCTTTACCTTCAGAGCTTCTACTGTTACTGACATTAGGTCAAATGTTCTTCTAAAATCTACAGTCATGATACATACTTGAAACAAATATAATAGATAAATAGTTGTATGCTTAATTCAGAAAAAACTTCACACAAATAGATTGAGACAATCACTAAGAACAAAAGGAGAAAATATACTGTACAAATGTACAAAATACAAAAGGGATACTGCAAATAGCTGAAATATTTATGGCTTTAGTAATCACAGAAATACAAATGGAAATATTGAGATTAATCTTTTTTTGCCTCTAAACGAACAGACTAAAATAAATGTTAATGTTGGAGGGTGTTATGAAATGGTTACTTTTAGAGACTATGGGAATATAAATTACACACTTATCTTAGGAAGTTATTTAGGAATAAGTCTTGGTAACATTTAATATATTTATACTTCTAAGCAGTTTTCTCCCTTCCAAGAGTTCTTACTAAGGAAATAATCAGACATGTTGAAAAAGACTAATGCACAAGTGTGTTTACTTGTAACAGAAAAAAATTAAAGTAAATGTTGAACAATAGAACAGTTAAATGAATTATGGTGTCTCTGTAGAGAATGGAATATTGTTCAACAATTAAATATTATGTTTACGAAGAATTTTAATGATGTGAGAAAGTACTTATGCCATGGAGTCAAAAAGCATGCTAAATTGATATACAGAGTAAAATCTCAAATACACTGTGTCTCTATGGCGTCCGTCTATCTTGTATTTCCTCTGTGGATCTTGTTTATTCTATCTGCTTAAATAGAGATGATTTGTTCTTCTATCAAAGGAACAGTTTTATTTTTATCCCACTTGCTAATTTCTCAAGGATGAACCCAAGGCCTCAGTAGTATCGGTTTTTTAATAGTAAGGCTTCGATATCAATCAGTCATCATTCCGTTAGTCAACAAATGTCTACTGATCACAAGCCATATGTGTCCCATATATTAATTAGGTGCCAGCAATTCAGCAGTGAGGAAGAGACGGACAGAGAGGGAGAGAGATCCTGCTTTAAGGAACCTGGGCTGGTATCTGTGCTACATGTGTGATGGTGGGGAGGGGGGTTAGGGGGACAATATAAATAAAAGAATGTTGAGAATCAAGAAATGCATATGCAGAAGACAGAACTGGGGAAACAGCCCCAATTCCAAGTGCTTTCTCATTGAACTGGTCTATAATTGGTGCAACTGGTTTTGACCAGTTAATAGCTCTGATTCTGTTGACTTCTTTTTTCCATCCCAGTGCTACCACTCTGCTCCAAGCCCCTTTTCATCAGGATTACAGCAATTACTTCCTAAACGGTCTCTCTGTATCTTGCCTTGGTCTCTCCAAGCTAAGCTCCTTAGTGGAGCTGGAAAGAGCTTTCAAAAAACACAATTTTATTATATCACTTTCCTACTGAAAACCTGACTGACTTCCCCTCGCCCTTAGGATTAAATCAACTGCACAATGAAGTTTGAGAGGCTCTCCGTGATCTCACCACTGCTTACTTCTACAGTTGTCCTTCTTTCCTCTCTATCCTGTACAATATACATTTTACCTGTACTAGACTTGTTTCAGTTATTCAGAAGATACGTGATCTCTAGCATCTTGGCTGTTTCACAAGATGTTAACTGTGCCTGCAACGTGCAACCTGCCCTTCTCTCCTTCTCCCATCTGTTAAGATATTTTCAGTTTTCAGTAACTGCAAATCCAGCTAACAATGGTGACAGCAAGCAATGAGATATGGAAAACATCCTAGTAAGAATTCCTGACCTAGATGTTTCCATGATTCAGAGAACCAGTCTCTTTCTGTCTCTCCGTTCTGCCCTTTTGGAGTATTGCCTGTTACCATTAAGCTTATCAACTAAGGGTCCAAGACAGCGGATGTGGATTGTGATGAATACTCTGATAAACCACCCAAATCCCCTTCCATGAAAGCACCTGCTGACCCAGTGTTTGAGAGAGCTGTTAGCAGACTGCCTTTAGCTGTCATCTTCTTTAGGGATTGGCTCAGTGGCTGAGAACCAAACTGCACAAGTTACAGACCTTCCTGGGGTAGCCTGTATACAACATGGTGTATTGCATGTAATGTGCAAAGGCCTAGCCACCTTGTCTCAGTGGGAATAATACTGACAAACTTTCCTAGTTCCTGAGCTCCTGGGTGGCTCAGGCATTATATTGGACTTCTTAGTCTATCAAATCCAGGTTCTGCTTTCTTTCTTTTACAGGTGTGATTCCTAAACATCCTGCATGCTAAACTCTACCTAAGAATACACTTCTAAATGGCAGTAGTTGGTGTCTGGCTGATCAGGAACAGCAACCAATAAGGTCACATTTTTGAGCTGGATCACCTGTTGCCAGGCTACCAATCCCATTAGTGGTGGTCAGTGGATCACAGATAGTCCCTACAAAAACTGGTGATCCAAATGCTTCACCTTTCACCAGTGGGTTGATATATCAATGGAAGAGAATGCACTCGCTGGTGTAATTTATCAGGTCTTTGAGAAATATACAATAGTAACTATAAGAACAATAGAACTTGGTGGTTAAATTGAGCCCTGGAAAAAGGTAATAATAATCTGAGGGCAATTAATAAGCAATTAAAAACTAGGGGTGAAAACCAGAGGGCCTTGTTTGAAACAGACAAAGAGTATCTTATCTCCTTCAAAGGCAGCAAAGAGAAAGCTGTGACCAGTCCCAGACTTAATCTTCAGAGTAACAGGGCTCCAAAAAGCTTAAACATACAACTAAAGCCCGGCTCTGAGATGTCTCAAATTGATAGGACTCGACTTTAAACTCTGTATCTCCTGTGTTAGGCAGGAGCTGGAACCTCTTGCTTATGTTTTACAGCTGAAAATCTTTTGCTTTCTTCTGGGCATCTGTGATCTTCCCAGGACACGTGCAGTTCAGGGGTCACTGGAGTTTTTGAGGAGATTTTATAAGCAGAATTGGGGCAACATCTCTGTAGCTCACAAGATTACATGAAGGATTTTCCCTCTTTGATTTCCAGCCACCTCTGAGGCTGAGTTTTTCTGCTTAACTTCTATTTGTCCAGCCCCATGTGCTCCCAGGGTACAATCTGTAAAATCATAGACCTCACCCAGTGAGATTTTCTTCTTTCAGGAGTGAATCTTCTCAAGTTTCTTCCTACCTTTGGCTTCTCTTTAGTGACTTACATAGATGGTTTTTACATTTTTTTCCCTAAGCTTGCAACTGTTTTCTGCAGAAAGGTTTGCTTCATATAAGCTACTCCAGAATTACTAAAATGACAACTCTTAACATAAGGTTTTTGAATAAGGCAGTAGAGGATGACAACCACAACATCCACCCATCATCGAATAATATCATGTCGCTTTGCTAACTCCTTCTAAATTTGTAGATTTTAGCTTAAACATCTCCATCTACAGGTGGTCTGTCTTCCTTAATGTGCTAGAGGACATTAGGTCTACACATCTCTCACTGTGTGTTTCTATAGCGCCCTATATCTTCACTATCATAACACCCATCACAGTTTATCAAAATGACATGTTTAATATCCTTTTCTCTAAACAGGCTATCAGTTCTCTGAGAACAGCAATCATGCATCTGATGTTAATTGTTGTATTCCAGTTTTTTTTTCACATGGTAGACAGATGAGAAAAATAAATGAATGAAAGAGTGAACAAATTCAGATAGATAGGAAAATAGCATAGTTTAGGACTGAAAAAAAAAAAACAAAAAGAGAAAAAGTTCTGAGAACCCTGAACTCTGATTAATGTTGCCCCAGTCAACTGAATACAACTCAGTGGCCAATTCTCGAACCTCTGTGTCATCTTCTTACCCATGAGATTCTCATAGGATCCCATGACCAAGCCCATGTTGGTTGAGACCAGGACTAAGACAACACAGGGGCAGGTGCCACTGAGAATAGTTCTTGTGTTTTTTCTGAGGTATTTAGACCTTCGGTTTTGCAAGACAGAAGCCAGACATCACTTGAGAAGAGACAGTCCAAATGCCTGAAATGCCAGGTTGCTCTGATTAATTATCTTCCTTTCCTGGCTGACAAGTCAACCCAATCAGCCTGTCATAACCTAAAGACTCTAAACAGATATTAGGTTTTTCATGCTTTGAGTACTCTGACACATGCATTTTGTTAATAGAGGTGGGGGTTGGTAAATATATATTTTTTGCACTACATATTAAAACATTGAAAGATGAAGATTGAGAAATAAAAAACACTTCAGTCAGCAACTGTAATCTACTAAGGCAATTAATCAAGCACATACTTTGTCAACTTTCTCTTGTTCTGTTATGTTTTATGACTCTATTATTATTTCATCAACACGATAAAAAGGAATTAATCTTCATTGCATGGAAAATGTTTGAGAGACAGAGAAAGGGGACTTAGCTGCCAGTCTCTATCGTGTGGTTCAAATCAATCATCAGGACAGACTGAATTATTTTTAACTGTGATGCATTCATTAAGCTTCACTGGAAACATTTTAATGCATTATAGGATTTCCTACACCATCAGAGTACAGCTTATCCCTTGGAAGGAACTCATTCTATGACTCAGTTGCCCTTGCTGATAATGCAATAATAATCTGCCCTTGCAGACAGTTCTCTAATAGGATATGAAAACTTTCAGAAATCAGTGAGAGAATAGCAGATCCATCTTTACACACAAGCTAGTAAGAGCCTTGAGATTGAAAGGCACAAATGTAAACCCAGAAGAATTTTTTACATCTAGAAACAATTAATTAATGTTAGAGGATATGCAAGGTTTCTCAGGAGGACCCTTACATATGATGGAGTTCGTCTGTTTCTAGAACTGATGGTTCCTCAGACATGTGAGTGGTTTTTCTACAGCCAGTGTAATTCAGGATGGGAGGCAGAGTAGTCATAAATAGTCCTGCAAATAAGCACTCATCAATGGATGGACATGTACTGGCTGAGCATCCAGTATGGCATGAACAATAAAATAGGAACCATGGAGCTAGAAAGAATTAAAACATATCGTCCCTACTGACAGTGTTTACTCTGGTTGGGGAGATTCTTATGGAAATAAACTGTAAGCTGTTTGTCAGTATGAGAAAAAGTCCAGCAGACTGATATCGACATACATGTCATTAATCAAGTGCAAGAGGGGACCAGCTGGAATGCAGTGTGGGCTGAGGGGTCCTGCAGATCCAGGAGGCACGCTAATTGTCACACATGCCCCGGAGTCAAGAGGAAAACCACTGCAGTCTTAATGAGAATCTTGCAGAAATGTTTATAAGTGGCTTCACACATTTTCTTCTCTGGTATGATTAAGTGTCAAACTTGAAAACTCTACCAGGGTGCACCTATGTGAAACTCTCAGTTTCAAAACACAGGACATTTCCTTTAAATTGCCTCTCCAACAGGACTTTATTCTGTCCTGCAAAAAAACCATGGGACCACCCATCAGTTCCCTGTGTGACCTCGGACCGATTATTTTACTTCTTCGAGCCTCAGTTTTCTCATCTGAATAAGAAAGCACAGAGCTGGACTGTCTTTACGATCCCTTGTTGTTCATGTGCAGTCTTATGAAGAGCTCTGCCTTTTCTTTGGGTGGAACACAGGGATCAGACAAGCCAGCTGACCTCCTTGCTCTGATTTGTTGATCCATCTCTGCCTTTCCCGTCAGTGCCTTTGCCCCATTTTGCTTGGCTTGGGCAATCCCCCCCCACGCTGCCAAGGGAGAGTGAAAAGGTGAAGGGAAGTGGCTTGTTCCTTTCTGGTTATTCAATTCTAAATAATTAATGTCACTCCTGGACTCCATCACCTTGAAGTTGTTGGATGCCAAGGGGTATTAATAAAGGATAGTTTCATGAGGTCAACAGAAAAGACTCCAAAACACTTCTTATGGTCAGCCAAGCAGAAGGCTGGGAGAAACAGGGTTAGGAGAAATGAAGGAGGGACAGGAAATACATGTGTCATCTTGAAATTCTCCAGGACGTAAAGAAGGAGAAATATTATAATTGAGAATGCTCCACACAGAATTAAGCCTGTGATAAATTAATATCTTTGAGAAAAAATCAATAACAGCAAGGTTTGCACTGAGCTGCAAAATCTCATTATTAAATAGAAATGTTTGAGCTCGTGTGTTTTATTTCCCTTAAAATTAACCCTCTGCAGAAAAGAGTCATTTGAAAGTGGCAGGAAGCACAAATCACCTCTCATGAAGAGCTGCTTCTGCAAATTACCTCTAAAAAGACCAGGACCTGGCTCTGTGATCCAAAATATGAAAATGCACTGATATCCCAAAATAGAGAGATTTTCAAAATTAAAAGCATGCTGTGTCTCCCCCAAGAATGCAGCCAGTGAAGGGCTGGCTACCACAGCTGACTCTAGCTATTTGATAAGTGTTCTAGACCAGGAGAGAATGACACATGGTCGGGACAACAGAGACTGCCACTGTATCTACAAGATGCCAAACAAACATATTTTTAAAAGTCATCTTTAGAAAGCAAATTATTTATTTAATATATTTAAAAATGAAACAGTGCCCACTATGCTGAATTTCACCCAGCTGTCTGCTTCTTTGAGTGTGGTGTGTACACAGAGTAGCCTCAGCAAACATCTTTGAAACTCCAGAAATGTAATGCTCTCTAGCTATAAAAGTTGTTAATGATATCTGTAGATCCATAAAGACAAAAATGCAACATTAATCAAACCCTAATTATGTTTCAGACATTGTGTTATATGCTTTACATACATTATTATGATAAATCCTAACAACTCGATGATACAGTAACCATTGTTACCTCCATTTCAGAATGACAAATCTAAGCTTCAGAAAGCCTGAGTTACCTTGCTCAAAGTCATACACTCAATAAAAGAGCAGAATCCATCTCTGCCTGACTACAGGACCTGACCTCTTAAACATCATCATGTTTCAGATATGTTCACCACACTGTGAATATCAATACCCATCATGCAGTTATTATGCAAATCAAGACTACAATGAGGTACCATGCCACACCAGTCAGAATGGCCACCATTAACAAGTTCACAAACAATAAATGCTGCAGAGGGTGTGGAGAAGAGGAAACCCTCCTACACGCTGGTGGGAATGTAGTTTGGTGCAGCCATGATGGAAAACAGTATGGAAGTTCCTTAAAAAACTCCCTTAAAGTTCCTTAAAAAAATTCCTTAAAAATGGACATACTGTATGATCCAGCAATCCTATCCTGGGCATATATCCAGAGGAAACTCTAATTTGAAAAGATACACGCACCCCAATGTTCATAGCAGCACTATTTACAATAGCCAAGACATGGAAGCAATCTAAATGTCCATCCACAGATGACTGGATAAAGAAGATGTGGTGTATATATATATACCACACATACACATACACATACACATACACATACACACACATACACATACACATACACATACACATACACATACACACACATACACATACACATACACATACACAGAATGGAATACTACTCAGCCATTAAAAATAATAAAATAATGGTATCTGCAGCAACATGGATGGATCTGCAGATTGTCTTTACTATCTGTATGGCTTCCTTTCTTAGAAACCTCCTGTGATCATGCATTGAAACCGTCAGCATAGTAAAGATGTCAGTTCTCCTCAGATTAATATACAAGTTTACCACAACTCCTATCAAAATGGAAGCAAGATAACATAGTAGATTTATATGAGATTATTCTAAAATTCACATGGATAATCAAAGGAACTAGAACAGATAAAACTATTTGAAAAAGATTAAAGAGGGAGGATTCAGTCTTCAGTGTATGTAGATACACTAATCAGGACTATGGATGTTAGTGAAAGGAGAGAAATACAGAATAGTGAAATGAAATAGAGCACCCAGGAGCAGTCTGAGAAAAAAATGCCTGGATTATTTTTGGCAAAGGTGTAAAAGCAATTCAATGGAGGAAAGGTCGCCTTTTCAACAAATGGTGCTGGAGAAAGTTGGCACCCCTGGACCACAAAACAAAAACAAAAACAAAAACACAAAAAACCCAAAACACCTCACCTAAGTCTTATACCATAGGCAAAAATGAACCCAAAATAGATTATGGCCTTGAGTGGAAAATATAAAACTCTAAAATTTGGAGGGAAGATATGGCAGAATCTTCAGGATTTAAGGCTAAGCAAAGAATTGTTAGATTTGACCCAGAAAGAACAATCTATTAAAAAAATGATTATTGGGCTTCATCAAAATTTAAAGCTTTTTCTCTGTAAAAGGGCCTGTTGAGAGGATGAAAATACAAGCTACAGTCTAGGGTTAACATATTTGCCCACCTTATATCCAGCAATGGATTGGAATCTAGAATATGTAAAGAACTCCTCAAAACAACAGAAAAACAAACAAATGATTATATTAGAACACGGGCAAGACATGAGCAGACATTTCAACAAAGAGGATATATTCATGGCAAATAAGCATAAGAAAAGATGCTAAATATTATTAGCCATGAGCAAAATTCAATTAAAAAACACAAGATATCATTGTACTTTTATTGGAATGGCTAAACCAAGAATAGTGGCAATACTAAATGCTGGTGAATATGCAAAAAAACTAAATCACTCATACTTTGCAGGTCAGAATGTGCAATGGTACAGTTGCTTTGGGAAAGTCTGGCAGTTTCTTAAAAACCTAAACATGCAACAATCACAATGACTCAGCAATTGCACTGCTGGGCATGCATCCCAGAGAAATGAAAAACTTTATGTTCACATGAAAACCCATACAGAAATGGTTATGACAGCTTTGTTCTTATTATCCCCCAAGTGAAGTAACCCAAACATCCTTCAACAAGTGAGTAGTTAAACTGTGATACACCTATACAATGAAATACTATTCAGCAATAAAAAGGAAAAAAACTACTGGCGTACACAACCACCTGGATGAATCTGCAGAGAATTATGCTGAATGAAAAATAAAAAGCCCATCCCAAAAGTTTATATTCCATTTATCAAT
The DNA here is from genome assembly GCF_048773025.1 of Camelus bactrianus. Classification (NCBI taxonomy): domain Eukaryota; kingdom Metazoa; phylum Chordata; class Mammalia; order Artiodactyla; family Camelidae; genus Camelus; species Camelus bactrianus. The sequence goes on along the minus strand of NC_133564.1, from coordinate 28,727,871 downwards.
CATTCTTGAAATGACACCGTTATAAAAGTGGATAACAGAATAGTGGCTGCCAAAGGGCTAAGAAAAGGGTGAGGGAGAAGGGACGTGTATGTGGCTAAAAAGGGCAAAATGAAGGATCCCTTTGTTGATGGAAATATTCTGTATCTTGACTGTGCGAGTATCAATATCCTGGTACTGCACTATGACTGTGGAAGCTGTTCACATTGGAAGAATCTAGGCAAAGGGTCTATGAGATTATTTGTATGATTTTTTCAATTGCCTGTGAGTCTCTGATTATCTCAAAAATAAAAAAGTTTAAATAAAAAAGAGACTTCCCCAGTAATCTCATGTCCCTCCTGATAGGATGCACTAAGAAGGCCACAACTTCATTGCTGTGATATTTCTGTTCCCTAAAATGCATGTCCTGAATTTAATCCTGAGGAAATCTCAAGGAAAACCAAATGGGAGAGACATTTCACAAATCATCACAAATATTCAGATGTTGCTTTTCAAAACCATCAGAGTATCCAAGGTAAAATTAGAAAAAACAATAAATGAGGATTGTTCCAGATTAAGTAGACTAAGGACAATGACATACAATGCGGGATTCTGGATTTGATCCTGGACTGAAAACAAAGAGCATTAATGAAAACCTGGTGAAATCTTCAAGGTTGTAGATTAGATAATACTACTATTTCAATGTTATTTCCTGATTTTTGATAATCGCACTGTGATTTGGGGAAATATGAATGAAAGTTATACAAACACTTTTATACAATGTCTTCGATTTTTTTGTAAGTTTAAAGTTACTCAAAATAAATAAAAGCATAAACAATTTTAAATATGTTTAAATTATAAATTAGTGTTGGATCAATAGATGAGAAAAATAAAGACTAGTCATTTTTTTTTTATTGCTTAGTGAAATTGAATGCCTGAAATCTTAACCATTCCCCTCCAATATGGCAGCCAAATATCTCTCACCAGCACAGATGGAGTGTCACCCTGGAGGGTCCAACTGATGTAGTGCAAAACAGGGAATGGCAGATTTGTGCATGTGTGTGTGCATGACAAAGAATCATATGCTTCAGGAGAACTGAGTAATGCAGGCTCAGAAAATAGATGTTTAAGGCTGAGAATAATTCTAATTTGTATCCTCTCAAACCTATTTGCGTTCTTTTCTTTTCTTTCAAACGAAAACTTCCCGTTCTGAGTGGGTTGCTGTCGTGACATGAGCAGGCAGTGGCTGTTTAATACATCTTGGGCTGACAGTAGGAGAATCGGATCCCCTCAACCTGTCATCTCCATCCTCGGGTTTCATCTATTTTTCCACTCTGCCTCTGTGTTCTGGGGTAATAGCAGCAAAGGCAAGGTAGTCTCCAGCAGCGGCCAAAGTGGCATAAATATTAGTGATAATTGTATGGTACAGTAATTGCAAATAGCGGTGATTAATTCTTACAATAATAGCTGTCCTAAGAACAACTGACTTCCCTTCCAGTCATGCTCAAGTTTCCCATGAGAAAGCTTTAAAATGCTTATTATTATTAGTTTAAGCTTTGGGGAGAGAAGGGACGTTGAAAAGAATGGTGATTACTGTGGATCTGTCAGCACTGATTCTCCATTAGCGTGCAGAGCAAAGACATCCACGGTACTGCAGGTGGAAGCACTGTCCTACCTCGCAAGAATATCAACCTGACATCCGAAGGTGGGGGCTGGGGGAACACGACTCTGAATGTGGACCACACAGTCACAGCCAAGAATTTTCCTTAAAATCGTGATGACGCAGCACAGGAAATGAAAAGACCAATTCTTACTCAGGTAATAACTCTCTCTTGCATAAGTCTTATCCAACACTGTGCAATTTATTTTTGAAATCTTCCTGATAGAGCTATCTAAGCATTATTATCTCCACTTAATGTGTGCTAATAAATAGAAATATGAGGCAGTAAATTGCTTCTTTCAGACCATTGAAAAAGTCAGTGATGGACTTAGAATTTAAGATTCTAAAAATAACTCCCATTTTTATGACCAAATTAAGACGCTATGCCAAAATTTCAGAGCCAGTTTCCCTTGGAGAATAACCCCCAACCCATCTTCTTCTTGGTTAAGCCCACATGTAAATTAACACCAGACAAAATTTATCACCTTGTGTTTACTGTTCAATTAAAACCAATCATTCCATAGTATATTAATATTCAAATTTCTCTTAGTGATTAACATCACAGTTTTATTTCAGCTACTCTCCAAGCTGGGGGGAAATTATTTCTAAATTTATTAACTAGGGTCTAATTTTCCTGTGATGCAAGTGAATCATTTGATTTGGGGTTGGTATATACTCGTGTGCATAAATTAAATAGTAGCAATAAAACCTATAAGTGTTCAGGGTATATTTGACATTTAATGCCCCTTACACTTTCACATACTCATCCTTCTAAATAGGCAAATGTTCAGAAATTGATTAGAAATTTTCCTGTTTTTCCCAGATGTTTCTAGATTCTAAACTTCATGAAGCAAGTGTTCATCTCTATATCCTTAACTCATTCCAACATCCTCAGTACCTGGACAGAGTGTTACACAGTACCTGGCATCCTGTAGGTGATCAATAAGTGTTAAATGAACAGATCGACAGATTATGCCCTTATTATCTCCATATTTTTCCTGGTTCCTGGTACTGACATTCCCCCAGCAAGCAGGGATTTTAGCTGTATCAGTCAGCTATTGCTGCCTAACAAATTACCCCCCCCAAAACTTTACACTTTAAAACAACAGATATTTGTTACCTCATACCATTTCTGAGGGTTAGGAGTCTGCATCGTCAAGGTTCAGAGTTTCCCAATAAATTTCAGTTAAGCCCTTGGCCAAGACTATAGGCTTACCTGGAGCTGGAGAATCCACTTCCATGCTCACTCATTTGCTTGTAGTTGACCAGACACTTCAGCCCCTTGCCAGGTGGGCCTCTTCCTAGGGTTGTTTACAACTTAGCTCACAACATGGCTTCCCCCAGAGTAGGTAATCTGAAAAAGAAAGGGAGACCATGTAAGCAATGGGACACACAAAATGGAAATAGTAGTCTTGTAACACCTAATCTTAGGAAGACAAATCATCATTTGCTGGCTGAAAACCCCAATCCTGGTACAATGAGGAGAGAACACACAAGGGTGTAAATATCAGAAAGCAGGGATGACTGAGAGCCAGCCTGGAGTCTGGCTACCACGTGGCTTTGCGAGATTTTACATATACACATTTCTCTCAAGCATATGTGATACATTGCAGTTAACAAATTGGTTTAGAAGACGACAGTCATTTTTTAAACAGAAGAGGCCAGAATCATCTTGGACTGGAGAACCACTGTAGTGGGAATTATGTTAAGTTCATCTCACAAGAGTCTGACACTCATCGTAAATACAAAAGCATTGGACATAAAGTCGGAGGTGGGAGACCAGAAAGGAGCAGCCAGCGACTAAATGAGGGAGGGGCAAATGTCAGTTTGCAGACTTCTTGCATAGGCAATAATGGGTACTCTTCAATTTCCCAAATTTTAACCTCTCATGAGCATGGAAATCCTGTATTTCTACCAGAAGTTGAAAAGGCTAGCTTAGCAGTATGAAACAGGGTGTGGGGATGGTTGATAAATTAGTAGGATGACTGTATAATTTATTGTCCAAACCAAGACACTATTTAGAGCAAAAAGAAGTGCCATTAATAATGGTGCCAAGGCAACAGGCATAAATTGAGACTGTCTAGGACAATCGTGGACACATGTTCACCCTGTAAATTAGAGCCATTTATTTTGGGCCATTTTTACTGTGCGGAGCCTGGAATAGTGAGTTTGGTAAACAGTCCCTTTAAACTTACATTTTCTGTTTTCCACAAGAATATCTCACGCAGAAAAAAAGAATTAAGAAGGAAGCAGGCAGCACCATGTACAATTTCTTGACAAAAAACAGCCTCCTGGGAAGGGTTGATTTGTAAGGATGTCTAAGAATTCATGTCCCTCTCAAGGAAATTACCGGTCATTAGGGACTGGAGTAAATCTTTCACTGCAGTTTGCCTTATAACAGTGGCAAATACAGAGTCTGTTTAATTTTGCAAAATTTCTATTCATATGCATCTAATTAAAGTATCTGTTGAGTCCATCATGTTGTATTTAAGTTAATTGAATAGAAAAAAAAATTTTTAATGGTCCCTTATTAGATTTTCCTGGTTAATATCACAGGCATCTATTGATTTTTTTTTAATTAGAGATTTTTGTTAATGGGTTTGCACAAATTAAAATCTGTCTAATAACCAGTGCTCCTCTGGCAGTCCTCAGGACACTTGCTGGGATTTGGGGGAGTCTGTGTTTTCAAGGACAGATTCTATAGAATTCTAAAATGAGATTAGAATTCCTGCTGATAACCTTCATTATGCCATGGATTTTTTCTTCCTCCTCTTAAAAATAAGATTTTTAGAGAGGATTTTTAGGGAGACGAGTGTATAAATAGTAACATTCGTTTGCACCCAAACACAGATTTTCATGCCCAACGCTCTAGAGGCAGGTGCAATTGTCAGAATTCTAGGTAGACAGTTATGCTCTTAGTTTTTAGACTCTGAATAATGGTAGGAGAGTCACTGAAGATCTAGCACAAATTTTAGCACAGCTATAAATAGTAGAAACAATGGTATCCAAGGTGATCACATTATAACCCACTCCCTAATTGCCTATTTTTTTTCATCCATAAAATACCAATATAAGAAGCCACAACAATTGTCCAGCAGCCTTGGATCAAGCTTAGAAAGGATATTTACTCATTTTTTTTTTCCCCAGGAGTAATGTTCAGTCCTAGACTTGATGCAACCATGATGTTCCTAACGGTTTTAGAGTGTTTAAGGTCAGAAAGGGGTTGCACAATGTTCTTCCTGTAACTTGCTTCCTCCTTGAAAATCACTAAAATTCATTCTGGACTTGAGTCTGCTGTAAGACAGAGAGAAGCTTGAGGGAGGCTGAAGGTCAGAATAGAATGTCTTTGGGGTCGGCATCTGGTCCTGGAGAAAGGTAAGGATGAGGCAACAGAGCCAGGGAAAAATAAAACTTCCCCTTCACAGACTGGTGGGCTTTGGAGCTGCTCAGAGCACAGCAGTCCCCTCCTGTTAATCTTTTTAAAAATGGAAGAGGAAAAAAATCCTCTAAAAAAAACCTCATCGGCACAGAATCAGATTACAGGAAACACTCAGACCACTGGCCAGGTAGCCAATCAGTTGCCACATACTCTAGTCTTTATAGACAACTAAATCTCCCTGCCTTGCAAGCAGAAACGATTAATCCGTTCCCTTTTATCCCTTTGAACCATTTCCAAGGAATGAATTCACCAAAGACAATAAAAAGCCCACTTGGTCTCACATATTGCCTATAAAGATAAAAATCCTTCCATTGCTATCTTTCAAGCTCTGCGCTCCCCGTCTCTTCACCCAAATCCCACCCATCCTTTCATTTCCTGCAGCTCCATAAAAACTCCCCTGCATACTGCCACTAAATTCATCTCCTCTCTCCTTTAGCTGAATGCTGGCAGTGCATCCAATATGCAGAATAAAATTTAGTGCTTAATTCTGTGTTGCCTCATATTAGCCTTTAACTGTTCCTATAAGTATAAAGGAGATGATATTTTGAAAATAGATTTATGCAATTATCTCCTACATTTAATAATATTGAGCCTTCCCTCCAATTTCCTGTCCTCCCAACACACTCACCCCCCCTCTGTTTTCCCAGAAATACCCATTAGGATTGTTCCAAGAGAAATTCACATAATAGTCAACATTTTTTATATGGCTGACTAGGTACCAGGCACTGTTCTAAGCACTTCACATAAGCAAACTCACAGAATCTGCATAACAACCCTGTGACGGAGGTAATATTGTAATATTGTTTTGTTTCGTTTTGTTCTACTGACGATGAAACTGAGGCACAGAGAGGTTACAAAACATACCCGTGGTTACAAATCTACTAAGGGATAGAATGAAGATGCAAATTCAGGGGTGTTGCTTCAGAGCATGTCCTCTTAACCACTCCATTATACAAAGAGAAAGAGTTTACACTCAACTTCTGATCTCAAGATTGGATTTTGCAGCAAGCTAAAGGTCTGACATTCAGTTTCTGATCACAGATGAGCCCCCATTTATCAAACCATGAACCAAACTTAAAGGACAGAGCCACAAAGCGCTTTTGACAGTACAGAGGGGACAAACCCTTGGGGTGGCCATAAGGCTTACTTCCCTAAGGAGAAGATGCAGAGAAAGCTGGAATTCTGAGTCTTTCCCTCTCAACCAGACAGGTGACAGAGAGAAACAAATGGAAGGCACCAATGACCTCGTCCCTGTCTAAACTCAATCACTAGCAAGAGAAACTTCAGCAGCATCTACCAAGTATGGGGAAGACGAGTCTGACTCATGTCCTTGGCCATATCGTGGGGTTTTCCATGGTCCTAGGAAAATACGTGCCTTTAGCTCAGAGCCATGAGCTATATAATGTGGGAACAGAAGTATGGAGGTAGTAGAGGTTGGGTACTAGCTGGCATTGAAACTGAATCTGGGGCTCCCTGCGGGCTGGGCATGGCAAACAGATGATGCAGAAAGCCCTGTGTGATCTAAGAGGAGACGCAGAGAGGCTGGGAGGGACGGTGGATTGAAAAAGACTTGGTTCAGGAAAAGAGACAACACTGGGCTAAGACTTCAGGACAGAGGCCAGTGGTGATGTCCCCAGCTCACTCTGAAGTCCTGATGAAACCACTCACCCTTCACTGGGACTAGACCAGAAAGTAGGACAACCTGACCACTCCATCCGGGGATCTGGGGATGATCCAGAGGAAGCCGAGCAGATCTGAGGACTCCCACTCTTAACCAACTTTCCATAAAAATGCTCTAAGCCCCGCCTCTTACATCCAAATACCACTTGGCAGCAGTGGAGGGGGGAGTGAAAGATAAAAGACTGACCAATTGCCCGAAGAGACGGAGCCATCCACAGCCAGCATTATAGCTATGCTGAGGAGGAGGACTTCCTATAGAACAAAAGTATAAACTGGAGGGGGACTCTTGAGATCAGAAAAGATTGCAGTATTATTATCTGGTATATTTAAGTTGCTCCCACTTACCCACCCAGCTAATCAGATGAATTAAAAAATATCAAGATCATTTTCTCTGTACATCCAAGGTGTTCTTTGAGCAGATCTGAAACTTTGATGGATGGCTATGTGATTTGACATTTTCTCCTCTGTAAGCTCAGCCCCTGAAAATTAAGAAGCAGCATATCCTTCTTTTGTATTTGCTGCCGGCTCAGCTCAAAAGTGGGCACAGCAGGTGCCCAGCACTTGTTGACACACTGCCCCCGTCCTAGTGAAGAGAATGCATCTCTCGGACCTTTTCCCAGCCAATTAAAAAAAAGAAATAATACACTTACGCGGGTTTTTTTTTTTTTTTTTTTTTGGAACAATTTTCTTTCCTCACATCTAAGTGTTGGTTTAGGAATCTAATCTGGCCTCCTCTGCCTGTATTATAACCAAGGGAGCTGCTCCAAAAAACAGACAGGCCAATTAGTAGCGCATCTAATTTTTGTAATTTCCAAAACCCTCCAACACAATGAGGCTATTACAGGAAAATTAACCTCTAGCAGTTGAAATGACTCACTGTGGCATTGAGCCAGGGGCAGGAAACAAAGCTGACTTACAGAGAAAAGAGAGCACGGGGCTTTTCCTTTCAAATGACTTATCCGAAAAGTCAGCCAAAATGTGGAAACCTCATGATTCCACTGACTTTTACATTCCTTTGGCAACCAGACAGTTGAAGGCAGGCTTAAGTGAGGGAGGAAACAGAGTGGAATCAGTTTGGAAGGACTAGTTTTCACCCAGTGGCCTTGGACAGAAAATAGAACAGAATCCGAGGGAGGGAGGAAGAAACAGCTTCTGAAATGATGTCTGGTTCCTAGGGCAGCATAACTGAAGGCTCTAATAAGCGAATGAAGATTTGAAGTGGGTGTGTGTCAGGTAACATAAGAGGTATATTCTTAAGGGCTGAGGATGAATTGATTCTCTTTTGTATAAATCAAATCTCATGTTCAATGCTGTTAGTGAAATATACCAGGAGTTGTTATTGTGATGTTTTAATAAGGGAAGAAATAGCTTTTGATAAATCTGTTTTGCAAATCTGTGACTTCGTCCATTCTTTTTTCTTTTTTCTTTTTTAAAAAGTGACCTGATTTCTTCTTAGGAAGCAGAGTCCAGTGAGGAGCTTCACACACTTCACACACCAGACCAATTCAGTAAAACCCCTCAGACGATGCCTTCCTTGAGACAGATGAACCAGAAGCTTCCACTTCCCTGGCTAGCAGCCTGCACCGCATCACGGTTAGAGGTTGGGGAAGCTGCCTTGTCTGCGAACACAATCCACGGTTCTGACCTGTACTCCTTCTGCAAGCAAACCTGGTTAGAATAAGAGAATTCCATAGGAAGCTGCATTTATTCACCGGCTTGATGAAACAAAACTTCCATCTACTTGGTACTAAAGGCTCTGATAGGATGCTGAAGTTCTCATTGGCGCTGTCAAACCCTCTCTCCAGAAGGTAAACTTACTACCACTTATGCAAGTCTGGTCAATGAGACCTCACAGCTAATCGCTGCTTCTCTGGCAGTAACCAATGATTAACTAGACTCCTTATAAAAGCAAGAACAGAAAGACGTCTGGGAGGGTGAACACCTAGCTCCCCAGCCCATAGTCCCCTGTGGACAGAGCAGCTGAGCAAACTCAGAGAATTCAGAGTTTTGATCTAGAACTCATCAGGCAGAACATTACAAAGAAAGGTGCTTCTCACCCTTCAATGTGAATCACTTGGGGATTGTATTCAAACTGCAGATTCTGATTGGGAAGGTCTGGGGTGGGGCCAGGACTCTGCACACATCTTGAAAAGCCGGCATCTTGAAAAGCCTGGCACTGACTAACATGACGCTGATATGGAATCCAAGCATAAAACGTGTAGAGAGCTCAAGCTCTTTCTTTTTTGTCCCCTTTACTTTCCTTATTGCTCTTTGTATAAGCAGAATACACGTCAGCTAAAAAAAGCACTCACGCTGCAAAGACTCGTGGTTTAGGGAGGGATGGGAGTAAGAATGGAGCTGCTTTTTTTTTTTTTTTGCCGCCATCAAGTAAACATTACCCTTTACATGGGACCAAATGATGCAGAATTCTATGCTCCTACTTTTGGGGTTACATTGTGAGGTCTGGATGTTCAGGGAAGTAATTTAACCTTTACAAAGCCGCTGCGAAAATGCTGCTCAGATGGACATTAATCAGAAGTCGGCAGGAGGGTAATCCTAAGTGACTTTCCTTAAAAAACAATAACAAATAATCAGCATTATTTTTGGCCTCGATGTAAAGGCTCTCAAACCACTTTGCATATTTGATGCCCTGAATTCTCAAAGGACTAAATAATAAAATGGAGACAAAGACTTCAGCGTTGTCAAGCCGCAGGCATAGCCCACATCTATGCTCTGAAGCTCGCAGAGAAATGTGCAAAAGGACCAGCCCTCCCGGGAAGGCCAGCAGCCAAGCTATGGATGAATGACCGAGGTCTGACTGTCACAGCGTCAGCCTTCGAGGTCCTTTTCTGAAGCCATTATAGTATGAAAAATTCTCATGAAAACAGCAATCCCTGGTGATGGGTAAACTGGGGAGTAGATTAAGATAGGTCTTGTACTTAATGAATTGTCCTTTCCACAGAGAAGACAGAACTAGGAAACGCCCCCAGAAGGACAGACGCTGTGAGTTAGTTTGTTATTTGCTCTTTCTGCCAATAAAATAAAAGGCAGAGCAATCTAAGCAAAAGCAGACTGAACTCAGAACCATCCAGAAATAATCTCCATTCCACATGACTAACCAGAGAGGCAACAAGGAAACCACTCCAGGACTGGATATATGTTTTCTAGTTTAGTGATTAGGAAATTAGAAAAAAAAAATCAAAATGGAATCATTAAAAAAATCTACAATATAAAAAAATGGAAAACAAAACACTCAAAGTATCAAAGTATATCAAATATCAAAATATATCACATATGAAAGTAAATCAAAGTATAGATAAATAATATATATACATATATTTTTTAAGACACCACAGGAAATAAATTTAAAGATATATCACTTTGTAGTGAAAAATTTCAAAGACATATGGGGCAAACTTGAAAATATTTCAGAATTAACTGGAGTAGAAAAGAGATAAAAAAGAGCTCCTGATGAAATACATGGATGAGAAAGAAAGATGCTCTAACATAGACATAATTGATGTTTCCGAGGAAGACGACAAATCAAACAGAAGCAATAATTTAAAAACAAAATAGACAGATCTTTCCTGGATTGAATAAAGTCATAATCCTGCAGATTAAAAACACCCATAAGTGCTTGTGGTAATACCAGTAGAAGACTAACTTCCAAATTTAACTTGGTGAAATTTTTAACTTTGAAGCATAAAGCTCTCTCCTCGTTGTTTTGTTTGGAGGAAAAAACTACTTCAAACCCTAAAACAATAGCTACTTTGTTATGCTCACAGATTCTGTGGGTTATGTATTTGGGAGGGGCTCAGTGAGAACAGTGTGAAAGACGAAAGGCACCTGACAGTTAAAGACACGATTTCAATCCAGCTTTGATAACAGAGAGAATGTTCATTAGTGAGAACAATCACAGGGAAAAGAAAGGGGGATCTTGGGTTTTATAGAGACAGGTAAACATCCATGAGTTATCTGGGAGTAAAGAGGAAGGATGGAGAGGGTCTTACCTTGGAAAATGCGAGGGCAGAGTGGCCCTCTGCGGTTAGTTGTCTCCTGGCGTAACAAGGGTGGGAGGCTTTCTTAACCATCACTGCTTTCTGGGAACACAGGGCTCTGATAAAGTTCAGCCCTGTCAATGGCTTATCTCTGCCTCATGGCATCTGTGAATTAGGCAGGGAATATTTGATGACTTCAGATGCCTCTGGCTGGAATCATCTGAAATCTGCTTTTCTCACATGTCTAGTGCCTTGCCTGGAGTATCTTAATAGCTAGGATGGCAAACTGAAATCTGACCTACCAGGGGACCTTGTCTTCCCCTCAATCGGGTGACCTCAGGATGGCCTGACTTCTTTCACAGCAGTCCAGGGCTCCAAGTGCATTTTCCAAGCAAACTAGACAGACACTGCATTTCCTTGTGTGACCCAGTCTTGGCAGTCAGACGGCATATTCCCACCGTATTCTAGCGGTCCAAGATTCCTGGTGAGAAGAAAGAGATGCCCCACTCTCAACCAAAAGAGTGTCGAAGAATTTGTGGCCTTTAAAAAAGTAGCCAAAACCAACACATTGACTATAAATTATTTACATACTGCCGCATGAAAATATGCTTAGTCCCTCTCCCAAGATTCCCAAAGTCTCATCTAATTGCAGCAGCAACTCAAAGTCCAGGATCTGATCATCCACACCGGGTCCAGGTGCAGATGAAACGCCTCAGCTGCGGGTCTTCAAATATGGTTCCTCCCCTTCTGGAGATTAGTGAGCATCAGTGACCGGTGACGCCTGACATGTCCAACAAACAATAGTGGGACAGGCGTTAGATCATAGATCATAAAAAGATAACGGATGTGATAGACATTCCCATTCAAAAACACATAAATGGGGTCTCACAGCCCTCACCGCTCCACAACAAATCTGAAACTGAGCTGTTATGAGCTGCTGGTTCTCTGATTAGGGCTCCGTCTTAGTCCTTGGGAATTCTTTATTTTAGTTGGTGTTCTCAAGAGAAACAGAGCCAATAGCATGGGTGTTTGTGTGTGTGTAGATCTATATATGTACACACACATATATATATAGATGTATGTATGGAGAGAGATATATGCACATGTATATGTCTGTCTGTCTGTCTATCTATCGAGAAAGATACATTTTAAGGCATTGGTTCATGCAACTGTAAAGGCTATCAAATCCAAAATCTGCAGGATGGGTCAGCATGCTGGAGACCCAGAGAAGAACTGATACTGCAACGCAAGCCCAAAGGCAGTCTGGAGGCAGATCCCATATATTATGTGTATATATATATATATATATTTTTTTTTAAACTCACTCTTTTCTCCTAAGATCTTCAATTGATGGGATGAGGTCCAACCGCATTATGGAGGATAATCTACTTTATTCAAAGTCTATTAATTTGTATGTTAATCGCATCTTTTTTTAAAAAAAAAAATACCTTCACAGCAACTTCTAGACTGGTGTTTGACCAGAGACTCGACACCATGGCCTAGACAAACTGGCACATGAAATGAACTATCATATTGTTCTTCCTGGTTCTTGGTGTCACCCCCTGAGTCATTCTTCCTTTTCCAAAAAAAGTTGAGTTTGCAAATGAATAGCATTCTCAGGCTGGGAGTCCAGAGGTCTCTAGATATTTTATGTTTTGTACTGTTTGTACTGACCCTGTATCTTTTGGGTAAAGTTTTTGCCTCCTCTCCTTCCTCCTCCTTATCATGTAGGAGCTAACTCTTAAAGATACGTTCTGTGCAACTGTAGGTATGCAAGTGAAGTAACGCATTTAATCTTCACAACAGCCCTACGAGATAGGTATCCTTTATTTCTTCTGTTCAGGGCAGAAAATAAACGGAGAGTAAACTTGCACAAAATCACAGCCTCACTCAGCAGAGCTGGGCTTCTACCCAAGGATTCTGGCCACACACCTGCAGCTGTTAAATAACACGTGTCACATGTAAGTAAATGCTTCCTGGACTCCCTGGACTGGGCTAACTCACCCTCTGTCAATCAACAGTGACAGTGCACTGATATTTTCAAATAACTTGTTAAAATTAATGAACATGTTGGAGGCAATCGTCTTGGTTATGAAAAACAGACATCTGTCAACTTTAGTTAGGTCTTTTGGAAATGTCAGGAAAGAGCAAGCCTGCTGAACTAAGAGATTAGCTTTATAGGGTGAAGCCAGGGGGAGGGATGGAGCAGGGAGCTTGGCCCCTGATGGTCTGATGACTAATTGGGTAGAATCCGCTCGAGGAAGAGAGCAGGACCTTCCCCTGTTACTAGGTCTCTCTGATCTTTGGAGAGAGAAAAAAAGATGTGTTAGTCGGCTGTAATGGTGGTCAGATGTTGTTTAATTACTGTGCTTCTCACATCCAAATAATTGGCCATTCTCCTGAATTTTCAATAAGTTGCAAAATAAGTCATATTTCAGAGCAGGAAGAAGAAAGTAGTGGGACACAATTTAAACAGGATTTATTATTTTTGGATCTTGTTTTTTTCTCCTTCCCCCGTTTCCTTTAATTCTTCTCTCTTGTTTGTTTTTTTTTTTTCTATTCTCTTTACCTCTCTTGAAAAGAAAAATAAAGAAAAAATAACTCTGTATATATGTTTTCATCCCCTTTTTTTCCTCAACAAGTTGACTTTTGAAAATCAATAATTCAAAAAAGGATGGGGAGTAAAGACACGCATAAGATGTTTGAGGGGGGTGACTACTCTGCAGTGGAAAGGATGGAAAGGCTCCCCAAAGTGTCCCAGATTCTAGAGGGCATTCTCTCTGGCCACCCCCTGCTCTGCCTAGAATCAGAGCAGATGCCTCTGCTGGCCAGCCATCTGTTTGGACACATGCAAGGGCATCCTATGGTTTTGTGTGAGATCTAATTGCCTGCTTCAACAGTGTGGCAGATTGGGTAGAGGAAAACCTAGTGTTCAACAGAGATCTGCCATCACCCACTGCTCTCTGGCATCCTCCCCTTCCTTCTCCCGGAGTCTGGTTTTAAATAGAGTGTGCACACTGCAGCTAATTGCCTCACAACTAAAATGCAGCCTCTGGAATTGGGGGTGGGAGAAGACGGAGAACAAGAAAGATACCTTAGATCAAAGATACCAGGAAGACAGCATGACATTTAACAAGGTGCAAGTCTGGACCAGGGACCGACAAAGCAATAACACCTCTCGGGCGGCGCTGGGAATAGTCCCCAAACCTTCGCTTTTCCTCAGCGTTGCCCCTTTCCACTCCTTTTACTTAAACTAGACTTGGAGCCAGAACATATCTGGTAACGTTCACCTTGGACCTCTCCGGAGGTCCCTCATTTCAAAACATTTGGAATGCGCTATCTGGAAACACTTGGTAAAGAGCAATTAAATGCTACCCTGCACGCTGGTGCTTAATTATCTTGTTAGGGACACACTGTAGCTCACTGCATCTAAATGCAAATTTGTGTATTTGAGATTTGTATTGGATTTAATAAGCCAAATGATTGCTACGTTATATGGAAAGGGGTTGGGGCTGATTAACTGTAGGGGCCCTTGTGAGCCACAATGAGATAAAAATTTCCTTGATTCATTTAAAATAGACCTCCCTCCCCCTGTGGTGTCTCCTATTCTGAAATCTGATTTTCTTCTTTTGTGCTGCTGGGCTCATTTTGATGATAAGGAAGATGAAGATAAATGGAGCTTTGAAGAGTAGACTGCAATAAGGCAAGAACACAGCTGGACCAGGGAACCTGTCCAGATCTGGGTCTGGGTCTGGGTGCTGATCATTGTATCAGTGACTTTCAAACTCTGGACCATATCTTACAGCATCGCACACACACACACACATTATATATATGTATGTTGAGTATACATAAAGTTTTATGAACCTATATTTTCCCTTATTATTGTACTTCATTTTCGATTCTATTCTGTTCTATTCTATTTTAAAAAGGTTGAAATGTTGGTTAGGACCCAGTTGAAAGATTTTACAACCCACTCAGAAATTTTGAGTCTCAATTGAAAAGGAAAAAAGTAAGAAAGAAAAAAATTGCATTAGATGTTGTTCCTGCTTATGGTATTTCTAAGCTTTATAAAATCTCCAAATGAATGTTGGAAACAGTGTTCCTAAACAATACCACCAGCCCAAAGTGCTAATTATAAAGGATCAGCCTAAAATCAGATAAAGCAGGAGGGCTGAGGACGGCAGCGCACATGCGCGGTGGAGTTTGCTGAAGACAACGGGCCTGGCAGCCAGATGTATCCCCTGGCGTGTTGGCATTATGTTTAAAACGATGCCAGTTTCCAACGGCACTTTACGTTCACAAATGTAAGTGCTGGCTGTGCATGAATGGTTCTTGGGCACTTCCCCTTCTTTCCATCACCCCTGCTCAGGCTGTCAACCTCAGGGGGCTTGCGAGGGGAGATGACCCCACATTCAATGCCCACCATGGCTATCATTTTTCTCACTGCCTTCCCCACTGAATTAGGGGTCAATTACCTATCACGGCATCCTTTTATGGTAGACAGGTCTATTTTACAGATTCTGGGCAGATCTTGGCTTGCCAAACAAATGCATCCTTTGTCGACAGTAGCCTTCAGTTAATCTGGAGCCCAGAACAATAATGCCGAACATTCTATCTTAGCTAAAACAGAAGACAGGGAAATTATAAACGTCCAAAGAGAAAGGAAGGGACAGGAGTTGGAGGGAGGAAAGGTGAAAAAAATATTGATTGAATGTTTTCTCTTTTACAGGCAATGTCAGACATATTATTTATTTAATATTAATAAGCCCCATTAAAAACATGGTAATTAATCCTACTCATTTGAAAATAACCTTCAGGAAGGCTGAGCTAGAATTTCCAATGCCATGCAGCTAGTGGATGGTATGGATTACAATGTAGGTCTGCCCATTACTCAAAATAGCTAAGATACAAAGATAACCTAAGGGTCCATCAATGGATGAATGCATAAAGAAGATGTGAGATACAGAATTAAACACAAATGATTCTAATATTATTCAGCCATGAGAATGAAGGAAGTCTTGCCATTTGCAACAATGTGGGTGGAACGTGAAAGGATTATACTTAGTGAAGTAAGTCAGATGGAGAAGGACAGATACTGTGTGATATCATTTATGCACAGAATCGAAAGAGAACAAACTCAGAGTAACAGAGTAGAGGGGTGATCACCAGGGATTTGGGGCTAGGGGAAATGAGGAGACATTGGCCAAAGGGTAGACTCCCAGTTTTCAGGTGAATAAGTCCAGGGATCTAATGTACAGCATGGAAATTATGGCTAATAATACTGACCGTACACATCAATGCGACCAAAACAGAAGATCTTATATGTTCTCAGCACACACACACATACACACACAGAGGTTACTATGTGATGGGATGGAAGTGGTAGCCAATGCTAAGGTGGAAATGATTTCACATCTTACAGATGTATCAAATCAACATGCCGTACACCTCAAACTAACACACAATGTTATGTCTCTATTATACTCCATAAAGCTGGGGAAAAAATAAGAAAATAAAAATGTCCATCCCCACCCAAAAAAACATACAATTATGCTTGGGTTCTCAGAGCATATTTTTCCTAAAATGCACAGGGACCTTATGTGTGCATCTTGAACCACAGGGAACATCAACTGGAACTTCAACAAAGAAAATCCACTCTTGATATTATAATCCCATGTTCAACATCCAGGAACTCTAAGGAGACACTTGAGACGGGATGAAAGCTGAGTTCCTGGAACGCTTGATGGATTGGGCAAGGTCTTCCCTTTGAACTTGAGTGGAGGAGGCAGAAAGAGGAGCGGAGGGAAGGCAAGTAGGGAGTGGGGTTGGAGAGAAGAGAGATTTGATTAGATACTCCACTCCTACATGAGACAGGTGCTTTCAGACAAGAGTTATCATGGAGAAGGTCTGACTCAAAACCAACAGCGAGCTCCCCTTTCCATCTCTGTGACCACAAGTCACTGTGCCCATGTGGACTTGGTTCCTGATGGCTTCAGACATGACCACGTTTCAGAGGTCTAACCTTCGAAAGCTTTCCATCAAATCAAGTAGATGTTTTTATGACTGTTACTTAATGCTTTCATGTAAGGAAGTTACCGATTTATAATTGAAAACAAGGAGAAACAGTTTTATTGTGGTTGGGGAAACGCTCCCTAGAAGAGGGGCCCTCTGCCAGGTGCTAATTACATTCCTCTTGTCTTTTGGCTTCATGCTTCCCATACGAGGGAGAGGGAGACTTGGGGGTGGGGCGAGGGTGGGAGATAATTGAACAAGGTGAAAATGAATGCTCATTATATTCCGGAATGCAGGAGGACTCATTTCATGTGATAGGGCTGTAAATATGACTTTTAATGAAGTTATGACATGGTTGCCAATAAAAGCCATTTACTCTGCAGTATTACAGTTAATTATACACAGCTGGAGCCATTTATGGCCTGTCCCTTGTTACCTTCGCTTTCACTGCTTGTTAACCCTTTCAGCACAGATCAACCAGGAAACTGGCCATTTTAAACCTAGAGAAACCGTTAAATAACTGTCCCAAATGACTCAGGGTAATTCTCACTCGCCGTGGGAAAACACATCCGCCAGCCCCTCCCCTCAGCCTCTCCCTTCCAAGAGCACATTGAGGAGGAGTGCAGATAGAAAAAAGAGAAAAAGAGAGAATTGTGGTTTTCCATTTTTGAAACAAAAATACAATCTACTTAATTTGTGGGAAAATTTATAGGCATAACTATGTTATTATCAGATTTAGGAGCATTTTGAATACATTTTACTGATAGCAGTGTAACAAAAATACTAGAAGAAAATGATCATGAAAAAAGTGAAACTGACATACTGTCTCTTCAGCAACCTAACGCTGTTGACAAAGAGCCAGTCCCACAGCATGGCTGGAAGAGAGTTCCATTTCTGAAAATCCTGCATCCTGAGCCAGGTGGAAGGAACCCGCAGGACAATAGCAGTTACTAAGTTACTAAGCAGTTACTAAGGTCTCCCAGTTGGTTATATCGAAGCCAGAACGCAGCACATCTAAAAGCATGTCCTGTTTCCTGTTTATGCCACGAACAACAAGAAGATCTTATTTTTTATTTTTTAAAAGGATTTCAACAATAGATGCAGCTATCCTTCTTTATTCTGGGTGTCTGGGGGTTCTGAAAGCAGAGGTACTGCCTTGTGTTATTCTTTATTATTGGGTAGGAGTAGGGGGATCTTACTCAGGAACCGAAACTGCCATAGGGTTTTAGCTTTGGTGGATGTTAACAGTTTTCTCCCCATGAAGATCCAGCTATTGGAGTCACTGAAACTCGGTACTCTCGGTACAGGTACTTCACAAGCAGCTTCCTGGAGCCCACTCTTCGTGGCTCCGAGGATGAGTTGCCATGTACAGTAATGGCAGAAGCTTGCTGAGTCTGTTTCTGGATTGTTTCTGGTTCACAGCTATGTGGTTGTCTGGTTTATCTCTGGTTCATGACTGATCTAAATTATTTCTGTCATTAATTAATGGCCATCTGGTTTCTTTCCACCAGTGCTAAGTGCTAAGAGATTGGTTCTGGTTGTGTATCTGCAGGATTTCACGAAATTTCCACGGACTCAAGCCTTCCCCCGTTTCTCACGGGAGGGTCAAGGGAGCAGCTCTTTTATGAAACCACAAGCCAGTCTCAACTTGGTAGTTGAAAAATTGTCCCATGCCAAATTATACTTCATTGATCTTTTTCTTTGGGAGGACACCATAGGGTGGGACATCATAGAAAGAGTCCTCAGGTTGCTTGTCTCCATTTGTCTTTCCTGAAAGGGTTGCTAGCACACAAGCCCCATTATATTAATTTTGCATTATTTTGCACAATGACTGAATTTTCTGATGCTGTCAGTTTTCTGTGTGTGTATCTGTAAGTGAGAAAGCCTCCTGACAGGGGGAGAGAATGACAATGAATGATCTGTTTATAATTATAGACCCTTTCCATCTGCAGTCAGGTTCTTTTAAGGGGCATCCTTGGACCTTTGCTGATCATGGGAATCTGTCCAAATTCCACACTATATGAGTATCCAAGACAAACACACATATCTACCATCAAAGGGCAGGAAGCATATGCAAATATTTAAAGAAACTGGAACAGTCTGGCATGGGTTGGAGAACAGAGGGGGGTGTGGCTTTTATTTCAGTTGGGTAGCTGAGCCCAAAAGAGTGATGGAATGGGGACAAGGATGGAACTGGCAGGGCCTGTTGGGAGCCTGCAGACCTCTCGTTAACGAGCACCAAACCTGCTGTGAAGTCGAAGGGCTTCTGTATAATCTGGCCTTTTCTTGCTTTTCCCTCTAAAAGTATTAGGAGTAATACCTTCTGAGGATAAACTCTGAAATCCCAACCTTCGTAACTCGGTCTCCAGACAAGCATCTCTACTGGGGCTCAAACCCAACAAAAGGACTGGCTCCTCGCAGAGAGAGGACACACTAAAAAATTCTCAGCTTTTGTCTAACTTTGATAAGATTCTTTGGATGTGTCATTTGAAATATTTTCTAAGCACAGCTCTGATATTCCTTTGTCTAACTCTGGAGGAGATTAACAAAATAGAGTATCTTGAATTTAAAAGAAAGAGGGGAGAAATCAAACTTTTAATGCTTTAAATGCGTTGCCTTTTAAGAAAAACCTCTCTACCAGCTCAGGAAAAGTCAAGCTGTGCTGGCAATGGCAGATTGCTAGATAAGAAACAAAGAAATGCAAATGACATCGGCTAGTGACAAATAATCATAAAAATGCACGAATAAAAGATTCTGATACACATCTGATACATGGTAAATAAAAGCAGATTTATTATAAGGTACTAGTTTATGTAATATGCATGTTAATGAAGGTAAATCCCTTGATGGATAAGACGGGTTTGATCATTTTGGTTTAAATTTTAGTAATGTGTCTTCTCAAATGTTGTCACAGTGAGGCAGAAACTATAAATTTAATATTTATATAAGATTTGATTACAAATATTAAATTTACATTTTATAGAAAGCCATTTTATCCTGCACATCTTAAATTTCCAAGGGGTTAGATAGCTCTTCATTGTCTCCATACACTATTTAAGGTTATGAGAATGGTTTATATTTAACTAAGTTAATTTATAATAATTAATGTCTCTTTAAAGACGGCTTTCTGTGAACTTTGATCATGCTGCAAATCGTCTGGGATTGCTTCCTCTGGTTGCGTGGAGTGAAAATGTAAATGTCATCTCTCTGATGAAATATCCGTATCTACATACAACAAACTTGCCCTTTGTCAAGCTCCAGTTAAGATGGTGAGTTCAATGTGGTAGGGCAATTCTCTGATCAGGTTAATACAGATTGAAGCTGAAGTTAAAGGCTTTAAATTTGTCACCTCAATATATATTTGTCTAAAGGCATATTGAAGTTATTACACAAAGAAAGTTTATAAATGATCAACCAACTGAAAATTAATCTCGGTATCGCCAGCCTGATATTAACACTAGGTGGTAAAAGTTCTCATCTACATTCTGTGTTATCTGTCGAGAGGAACCTCCTCCCAGTAGATCCTATATTATGCGTGTGTCTTTTTGATGAATTTTATCAGGTTTGAGATGTTTAAAATCAATTTTATTGAAGTATAATTGTATTTTAAAAATGGGCCCATTTGAAGTATATGTTTGATGAGCTTCGATCAATGTGTACACTTGTATAACCACCACAATCAAAAGGGGGAACATTTCTATCTTCCCCTAAGGTTCCTTGTGCCCCTCTGCAGTAATTCTCCCTACCATGTTGGCTTTTGGTAACTAATTGGCTCTACCACTATAGGTTTGCTTGGTCTCTTTAGAAATGCATACCTTGGATTTATATAGTAAGTAGTGCTTTGTGTCTGACTTCTGTTGCCCAGCAGAATGGTTTTGGGATTCATTTGCCTTCTTGAGTGTATCAGTACATATTTTGTTATGTTGCTGAGTAGTATTCCATTATGGAAATACAGCAATGAATCCACACCCCTGTTGATGGGCACTTAGACTGTTGACGGCGTGGGGCTATTTTAAATAAAGCGGCTGTGGATAATCATATGCAAATATTCTGGTGGACATATATTCTCATTTCTCTAGGAATGGGATTTTGTGTCATAAAGTATCATTTAAGTTGATAAGAAACTGCTAAACTCATTACCAAAATGGTTTGTGAATCATTTTAAAAATAAAAGTTTCTCATTTCCAAAAAAGCTATAGTTCCTTATAGTTGATGGGGTAATTTCTTCTAGATTTACAAAATATTATCTCTCTGAGTAATAAATTAAACACACAGTGATCATTTAGCTCTAGATAAGAATTTCTTATCTGTAGGAATTGATAACATACAACCATTTCTTGAAGTAACAATCATCTTCTACTAAAAACTCTTCTTTTAATATATTGTTTTCTCCCAGTTTAGGTCCAAAATGAATAATAAAACCATTCAAGTACCTTTTGCATCTAAACTATCACTTCCTCGAAGACCGCTGGGAGACCCATGTTTTGCTCCCTCATGTCATCAGAGAATGGATGCTCGAAGTAATTAGGCTTGTTTGTAATCATTATATTTTTAATTAGTTCAATGCTATATTGAGAGTTGCCCTATTTTTATCAAGATCAAAATAGGGGAAGAGCTAGAGCTATCTAGTCAAAAAAAAAGAAAAAAAAGAAGCAGCAGCTCAGGCTTACCTCGGTGAATTCTACACAGGTTTAATGTCTATGCAGGTGTTTAGTGCCTGGGCGTATATGTTCGCAGAGAGCAGCCTTTATCAACGACCCTGTAACTCTTCCGGCTCCCCTAGGACCTGATCAGGACAACGCTGAGCTGTGACCTCCTCTGCCCCCGAGGCGCCCCTGCAGGGTTCAGCCATGCTCTAAGTGGGACTTGGGTTGGCATTTCTCCCTTGCTTCGCCTCCTCCTCTTCCTGGTCCCTTTCTCCATCCCTCTGTCCATTTTTCCTAAGAACACTCATAATAGGTCTCTGTCATGCTGCTCCTTGCCTCAGGTCTACTTGTGGATAACCCATCCTAAGACAAATGTGCTCTCTCCCAGCCTTACCTCTGTCTCCTCGGTGTTCATGGCACCTCCTTTCAAAGCTTCGTTTGCCAAATTCCAGGGTCCAATGTCCGCTTCTCTCTACACAAGGAAGAGGCTCGGCTTCTCTGTGCTCTCCTGTATCTTCAAAGTCGGGCATCGCAGGCTTCGTTGAGCTGGGTGCTCCTGGAAGGGCTCGTCTGCCCCGGTTTTGCCAGTTTCGATGCTAAAGAACAGGCTCTGGAATGAGCTGTGGGCGAGGAGGATCCATGCCTGCGGTTGGAGCAGATCGAGAAAAAAAATCACCCGAGGCTCCTGAAAGGCGAGCACAGCTCAGCACAGCCTTCGTTCTCTTCTTCTTCTCCCACTTCTCTCCCTCCGCCCCCCCTTCTCCCCTCCGCCCCTCCTCCCCCTCTTTCTTCTTCTTCTTCCTCTTTTAAAAAAATTTTTGTTAACCAAGAAAGCACAGTCTAGTTTTATATGAGAAAAAGATTCCTTCTTTTTTTTTAACATGCATTTAATCTTGCTCCTAGGAAGAAACAACCAAAAACATGGCATTATGGACCTAAGAATCCCATAACTTTGACCAAAGTTGGGCTCATACGACATGAATCACCAATTTATTGCGATGGCTCTATCTTACCAACAGTGCCCCTGTCTGTGACATTCCTTCTGATGCCCAGACCTTCCTGCAAGAGGAGATCTGGGCAAGTGTGCAACCAACGCCAAGTACCCTGAGTGTAAGAAGGAGACATGGACCACACGATCCAGTATGAGCGTGACTGGTAGGTACGTTGAGTTTCCTCATGGTTAAAAAGGAGGCGTCCTCTCTGTGACACCATATTGAAAACATGGAAAACCTTAGTGTATGAATTACTTAACAGTATATTGAAAGGAATACAAAGACACATGTTAGATAGTACAGCATCCTAAGAAGAGCTTAAAGGTTTATTTTTGTTGATTTTTAATATATTTTTCATATTTAAAATTTTATTTATTTTATCAAATATAGTTACAATGTTGTGTTAGTTTCAGGTACACAGAAAAGTGATTCAGATATGTGTGTATATATATATATATATATATATAATACTATTTTCCATTATAATTTATTATAAGATATTGAATATAGCTCCCTATGCTATACACTAGGTTCTTGTTGTTTATCTGTTATATATACTAGTTTGTATCTCTTAATCCCAAACTCCTAATACATCCCTCCCCTCCTTTGGTAACCATTAGTTTGTTTTCTATGTTTGCAACTCTATTTCTGGTTGTTTTTTGTTTTGTTTTGTTTTGTTTTTGAGGATAGAAAAGAACAGCTTTACTGCTTTGCCAGGCAAAGGAAACCACAGCAAGCTAATGCCTTAAAGACTGTGAGCCCCTATTTCTGTTGTGTAAGTTCATTTGTGTCATTTTTTTAGATTCCCAATATAAGTGATATTTGTCTTTCTCTGTCTGACTTACTTCACTTAGCATGATCATCTCTAGGTCCATTAAAATTTTACTTTTGATTCTGAAATATTCAGTCCTCTAAGCAAAAGGGTGGAGGACCATCAGTCTGAATACCAATTCTCATGGCATAAAAGCCATGATGTGGGTCCGCCAGCACGAGAGATTGGGTTGGAGCAGTATTGGCCCTAAGATTTAATCTGTAAATTATAAAGTTTGCTTGTTTAGTCCCATCCTTGAATATGATTTTATTTTACTATCACAAGCCTCTTACCCACTCCCAATATTGTTCATAATAGTTCATATTAAGACAGTCTGGTTAAGATTTTACTGTATTTTCAGAATTAGAATATACCATCTGCCCTTGAAGCCAGTAAGACAGGGACTGTTAGCTCGAAAACTGATTTCCCCTAGATCTTCAACTCCACATCCATAATTTGGGAGAGAGAGTCATTACTGAGCCCAATTTTTAAAAATTAATTTCTCAGCCTCCACAGACTTGGCCAAAGGGCACAATTCTGGCTCAAGGGATGTAAGCAGAAAGCATTAGATACAACCTCCAAGAAAGCTTGAAGGGGCAGCCCCAGCTGACAGCTGATCCTCACCCTTCCTCTCTTCATGCCTGGAAGCTGACACAAGTTTGGAGCACCCATCACGCAGCCATAAAGTGACCACAAGGAAAAAGGTCAGTAAGATTTGATGGACCTCAGACCTATTATGATTTGTTAATCTAGTACTTGCCAGCAAACACTTCCCACTTTGATTTCATGGGAAAAATGAAACCCTTAGTTTGTTTAAGCCGATTTTGGTTTGTGTTTGATTCTTGTTATTCACCATTGAACATACGTCTCTTGTCAGTAACAGCCAGTGAGTATTTGTCTAAGCTTTGACCTGGGGACCCAGCTTTGTTTTAATTGGGTTATTATGGGAAGGAAGGAAAGGAACGTAAAGATGAAGCTGTAGAGAGGCAAGAATGTGTTAATAGACCTTTCATCCTACTATACATTGGCCTTCCATCCAGCATTTTCCTTCATCTCTAATTTCCCCCCAAGTGGCTGATGCCAAGCACCCATTCACGAGGTCCATCCATTTTACCTCTCCTGCTCACTTCTGCGTACGTCCGTGGACTTTGCTCCTTAAGGTGCAGTCTGGTGTCTGGCAGTTGGGCCGATACCTGTGCCCCCAAGCATCAGACAAGGACACATCTTTCCAACAGTTGTTGATAATGGGCCCAATGGAAGGGCTACTGGGTTCAAGTTCTGTGCGGGTTCATCCTGGGGCAGAGCTGGAGTAAATCATCGCAGGACTACAGGACTCTGCGGGAGAGCCCCGTTCCTCCACGCGGGGAGGTGGATCTGCCGTCTGCTCTGAGGAGCTTGGGTTAGTCCATCTGTTTCTGGTTTTCAGAAACCTGAGGTGAAGAAAATAAATAACAGGAAAAACAAAAATGAAAAATGCCCCTGGTTCCTGAATTGCAGGAAGCCTGCCTGGGCTCCTAAATCACGTATTCCATCCAGATGCACCAAACCCGGCTGGATTTCCTGGGCAGAAAGAGGAAAGAAGTATCCAGATTGTGCTTTTGAGGAGTTTTCAATCTTTAGAAATATAGCCCATTATTACAGAAAAAAAGTTGACATTTCTCATTATTTTGGCAAAGAAATAAAAGCACTCAAAATATGAAACCATATTCTCCCCATCATTGGCTTTTCAAAGGTGATTTCATGAGTTTTAACTGAAGCCTATGTGAGCCTTCATGTCTCATAAGCAAGAAGATACAGACAAGGAAT
Source organism: Camelus bactrianus (assembly GCF_048773025.1). Classification (NCBI taxonomy): domain Eukaryota; kingdom Metazoa; phylum Chordata; class Mammalia; order Artiodactyla; family Camelidae; genus Camelus; species Camelus bactrianus. The sequence goes on along the minus strand of NC_133564.1, from coordinate 28,702,848 downwards.
CAGAGATGTTTACCTAGAAATGACATCATCACAGCCGTGGTCTGAGCTCCAGAGAGCAAAATTCAGACCAACAGGAAGAAGTTACAGGGAAGGAGAATCCAGAGCTTTGAGAACATTATGGTCAATGATCTGTTAAGTTTTAAGAGAATGACCTCGGATGGCAGTGGGGATCTATACATGTTGGAGATCAAATCAGAAACAGAGGACAATAACCAGGGGTTGACGCATAGAGGATGCTTGAGACTGAAAAAAGGAAACTGCTTTGTCCATTTGCTCTACAATTCACTGCAATTTTTAAATTCTCAGATCTCTCTGAAACTCGTACTGGTCTGTGGTCACGGCTTATCCAGAGGATGCTATCTGTTTTTATAGTTATTTTCTACCAAAAGCCAAGGCTAAGGCAATTTTTTTTTTTTTTTTTGGCTTCTCCCTTTCCTAGTGGGAAGTTTTTTGTTTGTTTTTTATGCCTGCCCTTTCACCAAAGTCCTTAACCTTAATCACATCTGTACAGGCCGTTTTTCCATGGAGGGTACCATATTCTCACAGTCCTCAGATCAGGATGCAGACATCTGAGGCGGGGTGGGTACAATATTCCGCCAACCACAGATTCTCAAATCACACCGTCACTTAGTCCAAAAGCTGATGTTGGTTGTTTTGGAAATTAGGCTGTCCACTCCCATAGACAAACCAACCATTCAACCCATCCTGAGATAGGACTTCTGTCCTCCTCCCCCACCTAGGACCAGGAAAGGGAGGTAAGGACAGAACATTCCCTCTTCCTCACTCACCTCCTCTCACACCCAGCAGAGGTGGAAAGCCTTTTAGACGTTCTTGGCAGCAATAAGGCTTCATTGACTGCAAAGACTCACGTCAAGTTCTCTGAAAGATTTGGATCAAAGGCCTTCTCTAGTGAATGAAGGGGAGGGGAGGGACCTTCCGAACACTGGAGATGGGAGCAAAGTGGGTAATAATTAACCACCGCCTGTCTCCAAATACCCTCTTCCCCACACCTCTCGCCTGCTGACCCTTCCTATACTTGCACATTGGTAGACTGTCCATCACTGAGCTGTCCTCTGCCATCCACAGTTTTCTAGTTCCACAGTGCGCTCTGTCTCACAGTTCACTCTGACACCTGACAGTTTCACCTAAGAATCTCAAATGAAACATCCATGTAGAAAATCAGGGAAGTCTGTAGAGAAGGAAGCAATGGTACTAGGAGATACCGGTCTCAGGAAATTCCAGGTCACTCAAGTATAATAAGGCTCTGAATCCTTTGATGACTATCTCTTGATCAAAATGAATGGTTTCGCTTGTCTGAAGTTCCATTCCTTCTCCCTTCGTTAACTGCTATCTGCTTATGCATCTAAATTGAATTTTCACTTGTGTTTTTACTGCTCCAACCATGTCTGTTTTATCCAAGAAAACGTTTTCTTTGAGAACAGACAGAAGTCCCAAAGCCCCCGTTACCGGGAAGGACAGAGGACCCCTGGGTGCCGGAGGCACCGAGTTTGCCTGTTCAGGACAGCCTCGAGGACTGGTCCTGTTTCCCCAGAGCCTGCTGACACGGGGACATTTACAGCGGCAGTAAAGAGCCTGAAACCACCACAGAGTCCCCTAGCACTTCTCCTAATTAATTTTTAACCTGCTGGCCATGGTTTCTTTTTTTTTTTTCCTCCTTTAATTGCTAATGACGTCCAGAATCTCCTTTTTCCTTTCTCTAGTCTGGAATCTCTAGTCTCCCTAATAACGACAGCTTTCTAGTCATTAATTATGAGCCCTGTATTTTCCTTCCTCGTGTGGACTTTATAAGGTGCACCACAGTGGGAACTCAGCTTTTTTTTTGCCTCTTTAAGTTGAACTCTTAATTTCGTTTCAGATTTCTTCTTCATGTCTGTGCAGGATCAACAGAAACACAGGATAAACGACCACGAGATGGTAAAACGGGTAAGTGAATTTGGGCTTGTGGGGAAAACTGAAGGAGAAGTTTGAGGATGTAATAACGTCTCATTTTCCAGAGAAATATTAGCCTTTCTCTCCCTTATTGAGTGAATAATTTTGGTCTGCACCAGGAGAAGAGAAAGTCCAAAGAAGTGAAAGAATCAGAATAAAAATGTGTTCAAATTAGCAGAGGACAGGTAGTAGTTATTTGAATTAATCACTTATGTATTCACATGTTCATCTATTCGACCAGCATTAATTAGCCACCTTTTGTATGCCAGGAACTTTTCTAGACATTAGAGATGAAGAAATGGGCAAGCCCTCCTGGGAGACAGCATCTCAGTGAAGATCTCAAGCTCTCTGCCTGAAGGATCACACAGGGTTTCAAAGGTCACTGGCTGAGTGCCCGGCCCAGGTGACCAGCCTGAGAACCGTTATCTTAGGAAAAGGTGAAGGAAAACTGCTCACCACTGTCTATGTCACAAGGCGTTTCTTGCTTTAAAAACATGTTACTGCCATATTTCTCTACTTGAGGGTAGAGGGTAGAAGGCAGAGGGTATCTGATAAGGGGCAAATTGATAAACAACAGGATGAATTTATTTCCCAAGTTTATAAGTTATATCTTAATTAAAAAAATAAACTCCTGCAACAAATACAAATTCAAGTGACCATTTAATAGCTTAGCATTCAATTCAGAGATCCTGTAATACTAGCTGTGCATAAGAATTGCCCAAGAAAGTTAAACAATTAGAGAAGTTTAGGGAGGCCCTAAGTGTGATGATTCTGATGCTGTAAATATGAGGTGAGGCTTAAGTAATGAGGGGTTTTATTGCCAAGTCCCATAAATCATCCTGATGTGCTATCAGAGGCAAGAGCTACACGGAAATTCTTCATTGATGACCCAACAAAATGCTCTCCTATGAGGTAATATGTCACTACCAGGAGGAAGCAGAAAAATGGTTGTTTAGATTTTTGGTCATAAATGAAGTGAGTTCCACGCAGAAGAAAGTATTGTCACTTAAGCGGTCTAGTTTCTATCTCCATGACTTTCTGTTGGAGATGAAAGTCCTTCCTGACATTGCCAGGTTTTGACAGCCAGAGAACTCACACGCCAACCACACCGAGGACTCCTTTCTCTCAAATGCCTGTCACGTTTTCCTTAATATTCTGAGGCATGAAAACAGACGTGCCCTGAGAAAAGACTCTAAGAATAGCTTGTCATCTTTCTGCTCTCTTTGGCATTTTTCTGATCGACACATTCTGCCTCTGATGTCCTTCGAGGCATCCAGAAAAAACTTAGGTAAACACGCGCGCGCATGCACACACGTGCACACACGCACAGCCCCCGGCCTTTCCAGTTAAAATGATTGACCCACTTCCTTTTTTTTCCAATTCACTTTTGATTGCTATGGTTCTTCTATATATTTAGACCCTGGCTTTGTTCTGGGATTCAGAGAACTTTGTATTTGCGGATTGCATTTCCAACCAAGATGAATCCTCCATCTCTTCCTTTAATGAGGCCAAATGTTCTTTATTTCAGTTTTGCTGGTGAGAGAAGCAAGCAGGCCGGCGACATGACATCTCTCTTTATGAAGAAGACAGAAAAATGATTCACAAATGTGTCCATTTTTTAAAAGGAAAAGAAAAAAAGAAATCTATCCAACAAGATCACCAGAGGTAATTTTAGCCACAATACTTACAAATTCAAGAATTTACCCAGTTTGTCCTCACTTTCCTATGAACAGGGTTCAGTACGCCAAGTGGTTTTTTAAAGTCAAAGCAGGATTTCCAAAAACTTAAAAATATGACTCTCATGGTAAATAAAATATGGACTTGTTTCAAGGATTTTATCTGACTTATTAAGTAACAAGGAAACCAGTAACAAGGTGAAGGCTGATTCAAAAAGCATTTTGAGGTTTGGAATTTTTACAGGCATTTTGAAGGAATGAGAGAATAAGAATGGGGTTAAATGCAAGCCTGACTGATGCCCCACGAGCAACCATGCATAGGAGTTATCCTTCCTAACTGTTGGAAACTATTTGCATTACTAATGGACCAAAATCTGTAAGTTAGCGTGTATTTTATTAAATTTTTTTATTCAGTAATAAACAGTGAGTCAAGCCAAGTATATTCCCCTAGGAAAAAATCATCATTGGGTGAGTCTTTTAAATGGTACCTCAGTGGAGGCACTACAGGTGATGGTCACAAGTCCACGTGTCTTCCTCCCCAGAGTCCCTCCTGTATACATGCAGACATGTGTACATGTGTGTGCCCGAGACATGGCAAGTCTGGAATTGGCTACGCAACATAAAAAACTTTAAAAAATCTCTTCTGAAGAAATGAATTTGCTTCTCAGAAAACTTAAACTACCCTGGTCCTTCAAACCAGCCTTATTTTCTTTATCTACTATTGTCTTCGTCTCAGTCCTCTGTGTATTTTTCCTGAAGCAGGAGCAACATTCTAATCTGCTCAGAATTGCTCTCTGGAACCGTCCATGGGCTGCATCCCACTGGCCTTCACAAGGGACTTTTACACAGATGCTTAGGGGTCTAGAAAATAAAGGATGACTTTTCCCAGGTGAATCTCAAGGGTAGAGGCTTTCCTCAAGACTGTTGCAGGTTGTTTAAATATAACTTTTTCAAAATATAAATTTAGATTTAAGTTCCTTTCATTGAGGCCAGGTAAGTTCCTTGAGAAGCCTTCCGGAACACAAGAGTCAGCCTAGCTTTCATATTTTTCATCATCTTTAGGACAGAAATCACAATTACATCTTCCATTTCCATTTTGTTTCCTTGCTTTCATCTTCAAAGTTTCCTGATCATCAGAGAGGTTCCTTAAGAATTCTCCTCTTATGCTGAGAGGATCACAGTGACACCAGGATCACCTCGACTAAATGCACATATTAATAAGCTTTGGAAACATTTTGAAGAGAGCTCACAGGCTCAAAATCTATTTTCCACTACAGAATATTCAGAATGGAGAGCCAAGCCCTTTAAGAACTGGGTCAGACCTGATCCTTAACACTGTTAGCCCGCGGGCACATTATAACATCTTAGGGGGGCATTATAGTTTTCTCCAATTTGCTAACGAAGACTAATTATCCAAATAATTCAGCCTGACTATCTGCTCTTGACCACTGCAAATCCCCCTGCTGTTCCTTAAAGCTCTGTTTGTTCCCCACTTTTTTTCTTGTTTTAAACCCCTCACTGTTCTGAGTGCTTTTTATTTAAAGAGAAATTGGATACCTACTGCGTAAATTTCGGCAGGGAGTCCTTTAATGTAGACTGTAGCAATTTTCTCCAGGAATATGCTAATAATTACAACAGCTAGGGACCTCAATTTTGTTATCTATGGAGAAGGAATCATGTGGAAAAAGGAGAAAAAAAAAAAACTCAACTCTCTATGCTCCTGAAAAGAAACAAAAAAGGAACAAAATAATAAAAGTGAAAGGAAAACAAAGTTATTTGTTAAAATGTGGGCTGGAAATAGACAGGTGCTTAGAAGTCGTGACTGAGGCCATTGGTCTTCATGCAGGCTCTTAGGAAAAGCCACGCATGAAGGGAGAATGGTGAACTTTGGTCCCAAGGGAAGCAGGCTGAGTGCTAGCCTCTGTAGTCATGGCAACAGAACATCCCCTTGTGCTCCTCAGGACTCAGAACGGGACCTACTAGAGTCCTCTCTGTCTCCTCTGCTCGAGGTATGGGTGTCTGAACGGCAATTCACCATCCTGAATTGCTGGTTAAAATTAGTTTAAGGGAGTTTTGAAATTTTTGTTTCTTGCTTTTGTTTAAAAGACAACTTTTTGAAATAAATTGCAGAGTTGTGTGCTTCAGAGAAAAGTTTCTGGGAAGTAAATACGGTTATCTTAGAACCCGATTCGTGTGGAAGTGATGTTGCATTCACACGAATTTGATCAACAGCAACAGAGACTCCTTTTTAGAATTCCTATCGGAAAAATGAGGCAAAAAAAATCATTTCCACACTCTAGTGTGAAAATTAAACCGCTGGAAAGGAGAAAGAATTTGCTGATGATAGAACCAAAATCACATTCCAATAGGACGCAAGATCCTTACATTTTTTGCTTGTTTTTGTACGTTCGGCTTCTGAAACTCTGATTTTGATGATTGCTTTAAGAGTTCTTCTTGGACAAAGGTGTTGAGAAAGTTTGAAAACTAAAAAGGATCATAAATTCATTTTAATTAAAATAAGGATAAAACCAATATCCAAAAATAGGTTTTGGAGTTTCATAGGAGGGAAATTCTTTTTTTTTTTTTTCTTTTAAAAGTTTTTGAGGATTTCTCTTTTAGGTGGGAGGTAATTAGATTTATTCATTTATTTATTAATGGAGGTAGTAGGGATTGAACCCAGGACCTCGTGCATGCTAAGCAGTCACTGTACCACTGAGCTGTACCCATATATATTTTTTCTTTAAAAAAAATTTTTTTTTGATAGATGGGATTTCAAAATTGTAGAATAGATAAACAAGATTATACTGTATAGCACAGGGAAATATACACAAGATATTATGGTAGCTCACAGAGAAAAAAATGTGACAATGAATATATATATGTGCATATATAACTGAAAAATTGTGCTCTATACTGGAATTTGATGCAACATTGTAAAATGATTATAAATCTATAAATAAAAGTTAAAAAAATTTTTTTTGTTGTTCTAAGAGGGGAAATTCTCAAAAGCAACCAAATAATTTAATGATGGTAATATTATTAATAATAATCTAAGTAACATTTATTGAATTATGTTTAGAGGTGCCCAACATTTTATATAAATTATCTCATTTATTTATTTATTTCTACTTGACTGAAGAAACACAGAGAATTTAAGGATCTTCCCACATAGCTAGTCATTGGTAAAGTCAAAATTTAAACCTGGGCCATCTGACACCAGGGACTGAGTTTCTAATCACCCCATGACACTCTGCTGTGCTTCTAGGCTATAATTTAAAACAGATACAAGATTTATATACTATAGAATAATGAAATGGTTATATCATTGAAGAATCTACTAATCATATCATGATATAGGCAGAAGAACAACCAACCATCATTCCTGTGAGCTCCCACTGAGCGTCAGGGGTTCCACTGGGCACAATGAGTATATTGTTTCCACTTCTTACCACGAACCTGCAATGAAAGAAACAGTATCCTCATATTTTACATGAAGAAATAAAGCCTGGGGGTATCTTAATCAGCTGCCCAGGGTTATATTTAAGCCACAGGCTGAGCTGGGGCACGAGCCCAAGTGTGCGTGACCACAGAGCATCTGCTTTGTCCATGTTTGTTTCCAAGTGATCCTTGAGATGAAGCTTTAGTTTTACCAAAAGGACAAGGCATCCAGATCTCTCTTCCTAGTGCCTGACCTTATGTTCCTACTAAAGTTGTTGATGAGATAAGTGTATTGAGGTATTGTCTCCAGAAAACCTGAATAAGCTACCCTATATCTGAGGGGAAGATGATGGTTTATCTTTCTAAAATGAAGTGACCATCATTAGTTGACTAACTTGATCTTCATCCTTAAATACTTGAACAAATGATAAAAATGAATGAATGAATGAATGAATGAATGGGTAAGCAAAGAAGACAACTGCTGACTAAAAATTGTCACTCGCCACTGGTTCTACAAGAATGAAGCCATTCACCACCGCAGTCGCTGACCTTCAACACACCCTGCAAGGAGTTCGGGGTGGAAATCGGGAATGATTCACTCTGTGCTCTGGGAAAAACAGGCAGAACAGGCCCTCAGATAGTTATTACAAAGAGTGCTGACAAGAACATGTGATACACACCCCCTAGAGTCTATCTGAGAGTGTCACAAAGTCCTGAGCTTGACATATTTTTGGTCTGTGAGATAATACCATACCGTTTTCCCAAAATGATGGAGCAGTTTCTACTACATCTTTTTCTGAATAATATTGCACAATTATTCAGCCTCCCCTACATCCTCACCAACATATGACATTGTTACCCTTTACTAATATGTTCGGTTTGAAACGGTATCTTATTGTGGCTTACATCTGATTTTCTCTCTTTATGGATAAAATTGAGCATTCCTTTTATGTATTTTATTGGCATTGCCTCTTCTGTGAAATATCTAGACGTTTTTATTTTTGCTCACTTTTTCTACTGGGTCATTTGCCTTTTTTATCAGTTTGTAGATCTTTTATATATTATGGACATTAAATGTTATAAATTTAACCTATTGCAAATAACTTCTTCCAGCTTACACACTGATTTCACTTATTTATGTGGACTTCTGATGAACAGAACTTCTTGATTTTAATACATTCATATTTGTCAGTATTTACCTTTCTTCTGTGTATACAAAGGCAATTGTCCTTAATTCAAAGTAATGAAAACATTTTGCTCAAAGTTTTACAGTTTTGCCTTTTGCATATATGTATTTAATCCAGCTAGAGTTGATATTCGCTATGGTGTTATAAACCTAGTTTCCCCAAATGTGTGGGTGTGTTTCTGAGCTCTCTCTTCTGCTTTTCCAATTTGTCCATCTTTGTGAATTTTGTAATTTTTATAGTTTATGGTAATAGTTGTATCTGATAAGGCAAATCCAATTACTTTGTTCCTCTTAAGTGATGTCTTCTTGTACCTTTGATCTTCCCCATAAATTTTAAAATAAGTTTGTTAAATTCCCCCAAAACCTGTTGGTATTTTGATGAGAGTTGAATCACATCATTAGAGCAATTTGGTGAGAATTTATATACTTAAGATACTGTCTTTTCATTATTAATTTACAGGCTGTGCCTGTGGTATGGTTTCTATTTATTTCTTTGAAAATATTTTCTTCAATATAATTTTCTCCATACTAATTTAGTACATTTATTGCTTGATTAATTCCTTGGGACTTTACTTTCTTTTTATTTCAAGCCAATATAAAAGCTATCTTTTAATAATTACCTTTTATAAATGTATTTGAGCATGTATCAAATTGAAATTGATTTTTTTATCCTTTTTAAAATAAGCTTTATTTTTTAGAAGAGTTTTAGATTTAAAGAAAAAATTTGGAAGACAGGACAGAGAGTTCACATAAATTCTGCCCCAGTTTCCTGTATTATTAATGCATTTGTTGTAATTAATGAACCAATATTGACACACTGCTATTTAACTGAAGTACATACTTCATTCAAATTTCCTTTGTTTTTACATAATATCCTTTGTCTATTCCAGAATTTCCACAGGACACTTAGTTACCATGTCTCCTTAGGCTCCAATTCACTTTGACAGTTTTTAAGAATTTCCTTGGCTTGCTGACCTGGACAATTTTGAAGAGAACTGGTCAGGTATCTTCTGTAACCCTCTATTGGAATGTGTCTGACATTTTTTTCATGGTCATAGGTTTTGGGGAAGAAGACCACAGAAGTGATGGGTTATTTTTGCTCCATTTTATCAAGGGTACATAGTGTGAGTGCATATGTATAAGAATATTGAATCACTATGTTGTACATCTGGAACTAACATACTGTTTTAAGTCAACTATACTTCAATGAAACAAGAAAAGAATACATAGTGTGGAAGTTGACCTTGGCGATCTGGCTGAGGTGGTGTCTGTCAGGTTTCACCACTGCAGGGATATTCTCTCACACCCCCTTGCCATACTATAATTTTTAGAAGGAAGTCACTGTGCCCAGCCCATGCCTAAGGAGTGAGGAGTCGTGGTCCACATTTTTGAGGGCCAAATACCTATACAAGGTAATTGGAATTCTTCTGCACCTGAAACTGTCTCTTCTTCCCCATTTATCTATTCAGTAGTTTATGTATATCAGCATGGACTCATGAGTAATTTAGAGTTTTGCTCTAATCTGATGCTACTTTATTTATATTGTTGCTAAACTGGTTCCACCCTTGGCCAAACTGGAGCACTTTCAATTGGCTACTGGGTTTCCTCTGTGGATACACCCTTACTGTGGACTTTTTTTTTCTCCTGAGCCCTGCCTTTACAATCGTTTTTTTATATATTGACCTTTCAGCAATTCAAATCATTTCCTTTTTCCACAACCATGTTATCTGCAAATAATGACAGGTTTTCTTCCTTTCAATTTATTACAATTCTTATACCATTTACTTCTTTCTTTTGCCTTGCCGCACTCAGCGAGGACCTTCAGAGTAGTGCCGAGCTGAAGGCGTAACAGCAGGTGCGTCTGCCTTGTTTTGGATGCTACGTGAGTAAGTTCAGCATTTCACTACTGAGCTGAATGTCAGCTGTGATATTTGTTTTCCTGTTTGCATTTCTGTTTTCTTTTCAGGATTTCTCTGTTGTTGTTCTTTTCTTTTTTGTTTTATCAAGTTGAAGAAGTTTCCTTCCAGCCCTACCTTGCTGTCTTAGTTAATTTGCCCCAGAAGGAGACTGAAAAAAGATGATTTAAATGCAATAATTTATTTGAGAGGTAATCTCCGGAAACACCATAAAGAAAATGTTTAGTGAATTAGGGAAGCGAAGGAGACCATTGAAAGGTGCTTTATAAAGCCAGTTGTTTCCAGGAGTCAGTATAAAAGCACTCCTTAGAGTTATTCGAAGGGAGAGATGGGAGAGCTGGGAGTCCTTGGTTGAGGGCTGCCAGGGAGGGAGCAGGGGGCTAATTCTCTGGCACCTCTGGCCTGCCTTATGGACCGCAAACCAGGAAAATCTCTTAGGCAGACACTGGCAGGTAGAAGTCTGGCTGAGTGTGCTGGGGTGAGTGCAAGGGCACGTGGGCAGCATCTGTTACATTTGCAAGGATGCTGTGTTTCATTGTCTTCTTACAAACAGATGTTGGATTTATCCGATACGCTGAAGATCATGTGATTCTTCTGCCCTAATCTGATGCTAACAATAATAAATTATTATTTTATATTACATTATTATTAATTGGTTTTTGAATGTGAAATGACCTTGCATTCTTGGGATAAATACAACTTGCCAAGTTTTTTCTTTTTCAGGATTTTTGCATCTCTATTCATGGAATGAGACTGGCCTGTAATTTTCCTTAATACTGCCTTCATCAGGTTTTTGGTTTCAGGACTATAGCAAATCTCATCATTTGAGATTCGATTTATTCTAAGCTCACACTTTTCTCTCCACATTGGTGTTTTTCTTATACCCTGAAGACAGTGGGATGTAGAATTACAATGGGCTAACATAGTTTGGGGATATTGGCAATGGAAAACTCTGGGTAGAACTGGGATCAACATAGCTGTGTCACTCCAACGGCACTGATGATTAGAAATAAGAGAACAGATATGGGTGTTAATTTAAAAGTCTATTAAATACTAGTTTTTTTTCTTAAACAATTTGTTCCTTCTCTTTTTTGTTAATTTTATTTTTTATTGAAGTGTAGTTAATCTATAATGTTAGTTTCAGGTGTACAGCAAAGTGATTCAGTTATACATATACATACATATATATTTTTTCTTTTCAGATTCCTTTCCATTATATGTATTACAAGAAATTGAGTATAGTTCCCTGTGCTATAAGTAGGCCCTTGTTGTTTATCTATCTTATATATAGTAATGTGTATGTGTTAAATAATTTGGTTTTGCTTTAGAGTCCCCTCCCACCAAAATACCTAAACTATGTTAAGCATCACCTTTCAAATCTTTTGGAGACACGTTTACTTCTTTCCTTCCTCCAGTCTCAAATCAATAACATCACTCATCCTCTCTAATTACTACAGTATTTGTAAGGTTGCCCAGAGTAGGAAGAACTGTGAACAAGCCACATGGAGCCATACCAGAAACTCTTAGAAGGCAGTACGTGTCATCCTGGAGTTTTGCATCACATTATTTCTCAGTATCTCTATATTAAGCAACATCATATAGAATGCTAAAAAATTATATATATATATATATTTCTATATATATTCTATGAAAAAATCATAGGCATTATACAAGGATAATATGGTAAGTCAAGATATGTGGCACACATATTCTGTTGTGCAACTTTGTAGTCATAATTGTTTTGCTCAATTTAATGGTTTTTTTTTTTAATTGAAGTGTAGTCAGTTTACAATGTGTCAGTTTCTGGTGTACAGCATAATGTGTGAAGTAAGCTAGAAAGAGAAAAATACCATACAATATCATTCATATGTGGAATCTAAAAAAAGAAAAAAGAGGACACTAATGGACTTATCCACAAAACAGAAACAGACTCATAGACATAGTGAACAATCTCTTGGTTACCGGGGGTGAAAGCAGGTGGGAAGCAATTTAATAGTTTCTTAAATTAAAAATTTTAAATGGGCTTTGTTTTAGATCCCATGTTTACCTAAACCAAACTAAAATATGACCTTCACAAAAAAATGATCGCTTTTTTTTTTTAGTTTCTTTTTGGGTGGGGAGTTAATTTTGTTTATTTCTGTTTAAAGGAGGTACTGGGGATTGAACCCAGGACCTCGTGCATGCTAAGCACACACTCTACCACTTGAACTATACCCTCCCCTCAATGATTGCTTTTTGAAATCAAATATAGAAACCTTTTTGTCATATATTTCTCTCCTTAAGTGTGTTGTGGACCTGACTCTCTGAGATCAGAGCCCCAGCCCCTAATCTCCACATTCAGCTGAACCGTTGACACTCGCTCCTTACTGAGGAGTCTTGCAGGGCCAGGGGTCCATCTGACTGCTCAGTAGTGCTTCTCTTAATCATCTCTCTCAGACCCTTTCCTCTCATCTAATTTTCTCAAGTCATCTGGATCTATGCCCCATATCCAGGGTAGCCCTGGACAGATCTGTGAAAACATCAAAGCTTGAATTTACTCTCCCTTTTATTTGTTCTGTTTCTCCAGCCTCTTACTTCTTATCTCTTCCCTTTCCTGATATCCCTTTGTAGAGCCTTCAGATTGAGATACCTACTCCCCCCCACCCAACATCTAACGTTGAGTCTTAACATATTTTTCATAAATGATTAGCTACTTCATTCCCACACCACTCTTTTCCTGCATTTGAAATTTCAGAAAAATCAAAGCTTTAAACAGAAGTTATGCAGGTATGCATGTATTCCATCTTGTGACTTAAGGTTCTTTGAAGTGTATATCTTATGGTCCTTTGAGGATGCAGCTTAAATTGCTACCTGTTTGGCTCCTCAGCCCAAGCCTGTTTGTGCAGAGATCCTTACAACCTGAAACACCAGTGACAGACTCAATCCAGAACCCCACACTTTACCAAACATAGTTTGCAGTTCAATGGAGAAACATCCTGTTATCAGACAAATGTTTTGTATTTTGGGCAATTGAAAGCAAATTTCCTTTGATGAGATTTCTAACTTAAAAACCAAGATCCAAACCAAAGAGGGAAAAAAATGTATCACATGGTCCAAGGGCTCATGAACTCATAGAATCAAGGGGACTGTTTTTCCCCAGCAGCCTTGTTAAGACTCTCAGCTACATAGAAAAGTTTCTCAAAACTTAGTGTACATAAGAATTAACTGAAGAGCTTGTTTAAAATGATAATTTCTGCTCATTTTTCTGTTCCCCCATTAATATTCAGCAATTCATGGTTGGCTCTCCGGAATCTGTGTTTCAACAAGGGTCCCCTAGGTGATTGTGATGCAGGAGGATCGCCCAGCAGGCCTGGAGAAATCCTGGCTTGTTGGAGAAAAAAAAAGGAGCAGGAGAGAGGCTCTCCAAGAATTGTCTGATGATTTATGGGCAGTGTGTTTTATAGCAAGCAGGACTTCATCCTGATTTCATTCAGCTTCTAGCTGTTCTGGACTATGTAGCACAGAAAGAGTGGACATGGCCCCCTGGGCATCGTTCCCCTAAAAACGCCATGGCAACAGCTCTGTCCTTGGCTGCAGAGATGAGAGGGAGCTTGAGGAGGAAGTTGGGCAGATCTCACTGCATCACTGTTCCCTTGTTCTGCAGCCACTCGCACTTCTGACCAATTGGATACAAACTCAAGAGTTCTTACAACCATGGTGCCAATGGACTTAGGGGTAAGGCGGGAGACAAAGAGGCTGCCCAGGGATGGAATGAGCAACCTAAGCCTAGTTCAGTGCTTTTCTTTCCTCCTAAGCTGAGGCTTGTGTCCTATGAATTTTTAGAATAAAACGAACGATATCAATGCAAAGAACCATTATCATAATTACTTTTGGCAGAGAAATATTTTTAGCTAATGTTATTTTAATAAGAGCTGCTGTCAAGGGGGGAAAAGGCACATCATTGAAGGCAAAAGTTTGTTCTGATGTTCCCTGGTTTCATGTTCCCCCGCCCATTCTGCTGGGCATTTCAAAGTCTCTTAAGCAGTCTATTGAGGGAGTGAGCCTATTATTCAGTCCCAGGAATAATATGGGGCAACTCTCTCGTCCAGGCACTGTGCTTAATGTTGGGGGAACCTGGGAAGATGCGACAGGAGCTTACAGTTCAGGGGTCTGGAGATTCAGAGCCTCTCTCCTCCACTCCTCTAGCTTCATTGATCTCGTCATCATTTCTCACCGAATTTGCTGTCTGTAGTCTCCCCTCTCTCCATCGAGTTTTCCCTTGCTGCTCATTAAATCATTCTCACACCCTCCAAAAGAACCTTAATTAAAATATAATCATGCAAACTCTTCTCCTTAACATTTCTGTTAGTTCCCTATCACCGACAGGATTAGGTGCAAATCGTTTACTTTAGAATTCAAGGGTTTTTCCAAACTCACTCAGCAGCCTTTTCTCCTTTGACAGTTTCCTCCACTTGCCCAGGGATCCCAGGAGTCTCGCTGAACTTCTCGCGAGACCCTGAACTTACAGGTTCTTTCATGCCCTTGAAAAGGCTGCACTTTCTATAAAGTCACTCCTTCCACATCCTTCTCAGCTGTTCTTTCTTTGCCTAATAGCGTCTGTATTAGTTTGCTAGGGCTTCCATTTTTAAAAAAGAAAGAAAAGGGGAGAAAAACACTACAGACGAGGCTTACATAAACAACAGAAATGTATTTTCCTACAGTCCTGGAGGCTGGGGGCCCGAGATCAGAGTCCCAGAAGCACTGCTTTCTAAGGTGTCTCTCTTTGATCTGCAGATGGCTGCCTTCCTGCTGTCTTTGCTTCTTTTCCTCTGCGCATGTGCACTTATGGTGTCTCTTCCTCTTCTTGTAAGGACACCAGTCCTAATGGTCCCACTCTCACGCCCGCTGGAGAGCAGCGTGGAGGAAGACAATTCAGTTCACGGCAGCCTCCCCTTATCACTCAGGGTCCAATTTTTTGAACTATTCTCTGAATCTTTTCCTGAAGCCTTTTAGCACGGTTCCACCCTGCCTCGTAGGCTCACAGAACATTTTCCAAAACAGGAAGAACAGTAAACCTACAACAGCAAAGGACAGTGGACCTGCCTGGACCTCAGGAGCTGTGAGCCCTTTGGGGACAGGAACCATATTTCCTTCCAATTTGAAGCCACAGAATCTAGAATGCTGGTCTTAGAAAATTACTCAATAAAAGTGAAAGTAATAGATTAAAAAAAATACATTCAAGATCCTAGAGTATTCATTTGATCTACTGTGGGGTTGTTTACAGTTTAAAGTAGCATTCACCTTAAGGCAAATCCACGCCATCAACATACACTACCTTCTGTGAAAGTGAATAGAATTTACTCTCCATGTATGCGCACCTACCAGATCTCTGGTTCCCATGGTAACTGGACAACCTTCACATTCGGTCTGTAGGCACTGTTCTAAAGTGGGTGGTGGCGGCGAGCAGAAGTCAGTCCTGTGATCCTCATGCATAATGCATGGAGATTCTGAAGGACTACCCCCTCAGGATGAGGGAACTACAGGTGCACTTACAATGGTTGCCCTTTAGGATGTATTTGTAGCCTTCCAAAGTAGCCTTTCTTCTCACGTATGTCCTTCCTCCATGCTGTGTTGGTAGGACTGCAGATCAAGGTGAAGGAAATTTGAGAGTCACTAGCTGTTTATTTCTTCAAGAGACTCTATGAAGATGCAGTTTAGCTCTTGAAGTGGTCAGCGTTTGGGGAAGTGAGTTCCGTTAGAAGAGATGCTTTTACGTGGAGTGAAGTGGGGGAGGCTACCTGTAACTAATGAAGATCCTCCTCACTGTTCACTTAAGACAAATACAAAATCAAAGGAAGTCTATAATTGCCTGTTTTATTTTTTAATTTTATTTTTTTTAAAATCTGTTTTGGAGAGAGGTAATTAGATTTTATTCATTTATTTTAACGGAGGTACTGAGGATTGAACCCAGGACCTCATGCATGCTAAGCATGTGCTTTACCACTGAGCTATTCCCACCCCCAATCACCTGTTTTAAAATAGAAGGTTTTATTATTTTTTTTATTATTATTATTATTATTATTATTATTATTATTATTATTATTATTATTATTATTATTCAGGTATGGTGAGGCCAACTGACCAGCTGATGATTGCCACTGTAAAGGTAAATTCTTATTCAGAGTTCCCAAGAGGAGGGGACATGGGACATAGGGGGCCGTGCAGGGAAGAAGCAGGTTCCTTCAGGAGGTAGAGGGAGTGGGGAAACCGTGGCCAAGAGCCTTTATCAGCATTTCTGTGGGAAGAAATAGGTGTGGTGGGGTAGGCAGACTTAGGTCTGGCTGGTTTGAGTAATTCTGGCAGGCTCTGGGACATAGGGGCCATCCCGGGGTGTCTGGTACCTGGCCCTGGGGTGATGAAAGCAGGTGGACGGTGGCCCTGAGTGGGAGAGCCTGACAGAGCAGATTGTGAGGGCTGTGAACTCTGGCTGGGTTGGTCTGCATATGAAAGCTGGGTTCACAGGCAAGTCATTTACTTTGTCTAGAAACTAGCTAGCCCAGCCGTGGGAGGCACAGTCCCTCCAGGGTCAGCGAGGCCCCGGATGTCACAGCATCAGAATGAAAAGACGTGCTTCATACACAACCCACGAAATTCAAACGCACATTCACTTGGGAAGTTTTCAGTCTTTGTCAGCAAGCAGATGAAAGAGTAAGGAAATCTGCAGAACGAGGTAAAGTCGGGTAGACAATAAATGAAAAATCCCTCCGAAAAAAGTTGTGCATCTTCAAAAAAGGGGCAGTAGAACACGGCCAGGTGGGGGAACACCTCAGTGGATATCAGCAACAGTGCCTCATGCGTTAACTGACCGACGGCTGTCAGCTAAAGCATCATCTGCCATGAGTCATCTCCTTTTACTTTGTTTAAAAAAAGAAGTTGCTACAATACCTTACAGCTTTTGTTGTCTCTGATCATGAAGATTAGGAAAGCCCTGAATTAGTTATTTTTTTTAAATAAGCGGAAACACCAAAACTTAGCAGATAAAGGGCACCTTGAACCATCAATTGACTCAGTGAGGGGGATTTTCGTGTTTCCACTGCACGCAGCCTTTTCTGGGCTGGTGCACGCAGGACATTCTCTGCTGGATATCCCTTTGGCGCCCTGTGAAGCAGCTGCTTATCTGATTCCTCCTGCTGCCGAGAAAATACATCGCCTATCCTGCTTTGCATGTGCTGCCGTGAATTATCTTTCCGTTTTACCACTTGCTGGAAAAAAACGGCATCTCAGCAGTGCCCCAACTCCCCTGGGAAAGACATCCATCAACACAGGCCTGTTTTTCCCCTTAGGTTCCTGTCCATTTTGGTGCCTCTTATTAAGCCTCATAGGTTCCTATTCATCAAAATCATGCCAAGGAAGCCTTGAATTCTTCCTGAGCTGCACGCTCAGCAGAATGCCAAGGAAGAGCAAAGACACACTGAGAAAGCTTGGAAAGAATTTGCAAATTGGCCTACCTATTCAAAAGACCCCAAAATGCAAAGGCATGCATTGGAGTTTTAAATAAAACCCATTCTTGACTTATTAGCAGCTCCTTGCCTACCGTCCTCTGTCCTTAACTGTCCAAGGAAGCAGAGAAGTTAGTGACCAAGATAAAAGATTAGGAATGTCCTGAGGGTTGTGGTTCAGCAGGGAAGGATGCTTGGATTTTCCCTTTACCTACCTATCTACCTGTCTCCAGGGAATGCCAAACATATATGAAATAAATGTGAATGAAAAATGTCACTTGTCATGTTAAACAATTACTGTGATATTAACTACTATGTATAAAATAGCTAAACAACCAGGTCCTACTGTAGAGCACAGGGAACTATATTCAATACCTTGTCATAGCCTATAATGAAAAAGATTATGAAAAGAAATATGTACATACACACACGTATAACTGAATCACTATGCTGTACACCAGAAATTAACACAACATTGTAAACCGACTATACCTCAATTAAAAAAAAAAAATGAAAAGGATGCTGAGATGGGAACCGCGACCTAAATCTACCTCAGAAATCACTATGAATT
Organism: Camelus bactrianus; assembly: GCF_048773025.1. Classification (NCBI taxonomy): domain Eukaryota; kingdom Metazoa; phylum Chordata; class Mammalia; order Artiodactyla; family Camelidae; genus Camelus; species Camelus bactrianus. Next base: position 28,684,633 of record NC_133564.1, on the reverse strand, counting down.
TGAGTATATGTCCAGTGTAATAGATTACCCAGGAATTGAACTGTAATTAGGATGGGAAGATGTTAATGATTATACTATTTTTGGAAGAAATAATTACCTGGTGATGGGGACATGTAACTGCAACTTCACTGTGGCTGGAGGAGGCTGTGGTCATTGATGGGAGACAAGATGCTTCCCCTGAGAGGAAAAGTAATAAACATCCTTGGCTGGTTAAAGAACAAGAGCACGGAAGCACAGGGTCGCCTTCCAGGAGCTGTGGGTGTGCATGTGTGTGTTTAATCTCTTTGCAGAGTGTGCTGGTCCTGATTCGGAGACTCAGTTGTGTGAAGGAGGCCGAGTTGTGTCCCAGGACGGGTAAGCCTAATTCAGACGCACATCACGTGCAAAGTCCAAACGTCACACGGCTTGGCGGTGGGCATAAAGAGGGTTTTGTCTTTAACGTGGAAGAGTGGTGTCAGACCCCTGGCCAGAAGGACTGCGGTCCTCTAGGGAATGAAGGAACCGAGAGAGGAGGAGAGTTCCAAGCGGAGAGAAATATGCGTATCATCTCGACTCTCCCTTTGGGCAAAGGTTGAAGGTGGCTTTCCTCGCTAATACCCTTGCTGTCCATAGAACGAATGAGCTGAGAAGCACTGGCAGTGGTGCCCAGGCTTTCCTTTGAGTAACCAAGGAAAAGAAGCCTGGAGATTGTGCCTGGAGACCATGCTGCTGGTCACTAGTTCTCCAGGGAGATCAGCTGCACAGAAGAGAAGCAAATCTATCAGAATATTTTTTTTTCCTACCTCGATGTAGCAGGTTTTCCTAGAATTTCTTTTCTGCTTGTATGGTTTTGAGATGATACTCCTTCCATCATGTTCTTATAAATAGCATTGGATGCTGCAGCCCAGGGAGCTAGTTCTGACAACAGGAAGATCATGGTAGGTGGCCTCTGTCTCAATCCACCTGATTTTTCTCAGTTCAGTCATGGGCTATGCTCTCTGGAAATGTATATGCTGTAATGATTGAGGTTACTCAGAAGCAAATATAGTATTTGCCAATAAAGGGGCTCTGAGATGAAATGTGAGATTCTGAAATGGAGTCAAACAGGAAAGGATTGAAAGAGGTCGTTTGGATGACTACATTCAGTTGGGTTTAAAGGATTACTTTTAAAATGTGTATCTGTATCCTCCCTACCCAGGACACAGTCTGTGCTCCAAGAGTATTTTTCCCAGTTGTAAAGATGTTTGTGGATTTAAAATTCCAAAATTTACATCATATTGCACTAGATAAGGCAGGTGAGGAAAATGGGGGAAAAAAAACACAGTGATTTATGCTGGTGGGACGTTACCTAAGAGTGGCACCCGAGGGAACCTTGGCTTGGATGCGTGTCAGAGAATCTTTGTTCAATTCAGGTGCGCTCTCAAATTTCCCCCTCACCTGTCGTCTCCCTGGCATCATGGAATAATAGTCAACAGACATCTTATAATTAGTGCTTTTCAAAATAAGGTAAACGGGCATAAGTGTGGCACTCCCTTTGGTCCAAGTTTGCAGATTGCTTTTTATAACATAATACACACACACACACACACACACACACATATATGTTATATATTATATATATATATATATATATAAATTTATATATATATACACACACACCAAAAAAAAAGATAAATAGCCTGAATCTAATTTGAGGAAATACCAGACAAACTCAAATTAAAGGACATGTCATTAAATAACTAACTTGTTACCTTCAAATATATCATGTTTTAAAAGTCCAGACATGATTGAGGAGTCATTCCAGATCAAAGGAGATTAAAGAGGAATGACAACCAGACACAGGGGGGAAAAAAATTTTGCTGTCTGGGAAATGGAGGTCATTCTGCTTTCTGGAATCTTCCCAACTTCCATCAAATGGCCTTCCATCCTGAACCTCTTGTTCCACATCAGTGATGTGAGTGACTCGGAAGTCAGGAAGCTAGAACTAACCAGCTGCGGGACCTCCTTCTCAGAGCTTTCTCATCTCTTCAGTACCGAGGTTCATCCCTTAGGTTTTGAATTATTCCCGAGCTTCCCATCAGCTCGAAAACGACAATCCCGCGTTTCTGGGAAATCTGATTGCAGAAGTTTTTCATGTTAGATGTTCTCTCCAAGAAGACGTGCCAGAAATTAAAAAGCAATAATAGAACACTTATTTTATAGATGGAGTCATTTCCATAAAGGAGACTATAATAGAGATTTGCCATTTCAGTCCACAAACTTTTCATATGAGTGACTGAGCAAGGATTGCTTGCTCCCAGTCCTAACAACTACGTCTTTTTGGAGGAAAACAGCGTCTTCGGCAAGAAGGTGGTTGCTCAAAGTATGTCCACAGAAACTTATTTTGAGACAACCCTTTTGAGACTATAGATCACTGGAAGATGTGAAGTTTGCTCATTCTATGTGAATGTGTTGTTCTGGTGAATGTGTGTCTACACGTATGTGTCTGTATACGTGTGTGTGTTTAATCCGCTTGCACATGGAGTCATTTAACATACTGCGGCTTACCTAAGTGGTAATCTTTCTTTGTGGGATTTGCCAGGCTTGGAGACTAAGGACTGGCTTTTCAAAGAGGTGTTTTATCAAAAGGTTGATACAGCCATAGACACAACAAAGGTGTGATGCAAACCCCGCCAGTTGCCTTCCAGCAAGCTCCCGTGCACGTCCATTTACACGCATGCCGACCCCAGAGGGAACCCGCTCCAGGTGGCTAGGATTAATTCCGAGAATGCTGATTTTTAATTTGTCATTCAGTCTGCAGCCCAGCTACGGAGTGAATATCTGGGCAGGAGAGACGCACCACCTTCCCAGCCCCTGCTGGTTGGCAACATACTCAAAGCAATGAGAAAAAAGAATCCAAAAGAAAGAGAAGAAACAGCAGGGGTCCTGGGTTTCCAAATCCGCTCAGTTTCCAAGATCCTGTGTTTTGATACAGAGCCTCAGGAGACTGACAGATGCTGTATTTCCAGTCTGATTTGTGAGATTTTTTTCGGTTTGCTTGCCTTTGCTTTTTGTTTCATGTTTTGAATTTGCATTGAAGGTATTTTTGCTCTTGTTGGAGAAAATTAAGGCAGAAAACTTTTAGGAACTTGACATTGAGACTTGAGAACAAGTGAAAGGGCAGAAATTAGCAGGCGACCCACGGGTCTGAAAACATGGTTTTAACTGAGAAAAGATATAAGGTAGGGAAACATTTCTGAAAGAGAAAATACTCTGTTTTCTCCTGAGCTACCGGATACCAACTTTCAAATTACACGCCTCTCATTTGAAAATGAATTTTTTATATAAATCAGTGTTTGTTTATATCAAATCATATGTACACGCAGGTCAAGGATCCAAATTAGTTCTTCCTACAAGGCTTGTTACAAAAAACAGCGTTCTGACCTCCCCTTTTTTATTTCCCTAAAAGCAACAACTTTCAACTCTTCTACAGATGCTCTGTGAATTTATGTACGTATCTCTAAAGAACGTGCAACTATTTCTGCTTGATTTTTCGATTATAGATATTATCAATTAATTCCCCACTATGAAAGATTAGCTCTTTTTTTTACCACCTCCTGGTCCCAAGTACGTACATCCATTATAGGCTTCCTGTTCACACATTTTCCAATACACTTGCATTATAATTTTGGTTATGGTATTCAGTGTACCCACTGGGTAAACACTCTCTGCAGCTGAACCATGATTACTTTTATTTTCCTTCGCACCATGTTTTCCTTCCCTGGAGTTAATAATTATCTTGCCTTTTTTCCCCCTTTTGCTTAGCTTCCTTTTTAAAAAAAAAAATTAAAAATGATCCTTGAGACTCTTAGCCAATGGTAGAGCTCTATAAAACAGGTTCAATATGCTAGGTGTTTTATCAATTATATTTCTTTTTATTATTATCCTGGTTGTTTCCTCTGCTCCTCTTTGTGTTGGACTTCCCATTTTCCTGGACCCCATGTGTTCTTCCTTTTTGGATTATTTGCTTAATTTGCTTAATGGGATATATTTTCCAGCAGCTTCTGGGGGAAGAGTGCATTGGAGGTAAATTCTAGAGACAATTTTTATGCATGCCTAAAAAAGGCTTTTTTCAACCCTCACATTTAGTTGCTGACTTAGCTCACTATAGAATTTTAGATTGGGAATCATTTGGTAGTGTGGGAATTCATTTTTCTAAAAAGCAGAACAATACCTGGATGTAATAGTCAGCTTGTGCTAAGGTATGCTGCAGTAACAAATAACCCTTCAAAATCCCATTCGTTTACAATGGTGGTAGTTTATTTCTCACTCACGTTTTACGCTGTCAGCTATGAGTCATCTCTAATTTGGCTCCATGGGCCGTCTCACTTCAAGATCTAGGAGGAGGTAGCAGTTTCTGTCTGAGCCGCTCCTTTCCTGGCAACGGAAAGAGTAGAAGGATTGATGGTATCACATGACTTGTAAAGTTTTTGCCTAAACGTCATTAGCTAAAGAACGTCCATGTCAAGACTGAAGATGGAATGGGGCATTATATTTCTAATGCATGAAGATATTACAAGTTATGTGACAACTGGAGGGGATCTATTAGCCTCTTACAGAAAGGGAAATAAACAATTAAAAAATATATTACAACCAAAAAGATCACATTAATGTTAGTGTAACATCTATATTTGTCTTCCCAGAGGATTTTTTATAGCCTGTTTTTCTGAGCTTAAATAGTCAAAACATGGGTAGGTAATACCTCTATTCAACGTCTTCCATTTATTCACCTGTATTTCGCTCTCACTGCCATGAGTATGGTTAAGACATGTCGATGTTTGCTCCCACTTAGTCCTAGAAGTATGTTTTCAATGTTAAAATGGACTGTAGAAGCCATTTGGTATAAACCACCAATTAGGTACAAATTTCTAGATTGTAAACCTTGGCTCTCTCACTTAAAATCCCTCAATTACATGTTGGAGTTTACATCACTCATACATAAAACAGGGATATTGAAAGTTGACTCAACAGGCTGTTTTGAGAATTAAATTAAAGGCCATAGTTTATTCAAAGAAACATAGCCAAGTGTGTGACTTATATCAAGTACTCTCTTCATATTCATTAAATGTGAATTTCTGCAGGTTATGAATCAAAAGAAGCTTGACATCAGAAACAGAGTAAGAACTAAGAATACATTAGCCCCCAAACTCTCTTATTAGAGATGCTATTTACTGTCATTGTCAGTAGGCTGAGATAATGCATTTTTAGTTATAGTCAATATTCTCATTGATAACCTAAACTCAGATTCCCAGAAAAGCTGAATCAAAAGTAGACTTAAAAGAAAGCCAAGTTCATTTGTGTCTTTTTTTTTAGATTCCACATATAATTGATATCAAGATATCACCTTCTCTGTCTGACACAAATGAACTTATTTACAAACCAGAAACAGACTCACAGACATAGAAAACAAACTTATGATTACCAAAGGGAAAAGGGAGAGGGAGGGATAAATCAGGAGTTTGGGATTAGTGGATATAAACTCTTTTATATAAAATAGATAAACAACAAGGTCCTACTATATAGCACAGGGAACTATATTCAATATCTTGTTATAACCTATAATGAAAAAGAATATGAAAAAGAATATATACATGTATAACTGAATCACTGTTCTGTACACCAGAAACTAACACAACACTGTAAATCAACAACACTTCTATAAAAAATAAAAGAAAGCCAATGAATGCTACATTATTTTCAACCTGCTTCAGATTTCTTTTCAGGAACATTGCTCCACAGCTATGGTTTATAAACATGTACAGGAACCCATGCATGTATTTGTGGCTGTCTTATCATCGACAGTAGATTGTGAAAATTCTCACTATCTCACGACAGCCCATCCTGGCTTCCAGCCTGCTGTGTGTTTGGTCCCAGGGAGCAGTTTGAGAATTCTCCCAGGGCTACGGAGGCAAAGTTCACTGAAATCAATCTGAGATGCAAGGTGATAATTTCCAAACTGGTCTCATCATCAAATGTAAAGTTCGATTTTATTCTTGGACTCTGCAGAAGTCAGAGGATGAACTTTTACTACCTTTGTGAAACTTTTCCCTCCAACAACTTTGATTTTAGAAAACTCAAGTTTTGACCTCCGAGTGTACTCTGAGTTTATTGTAAAAGAAGCCCCTAGCTCAGTGTGTATTGCCATCTTGGCAATATCAAAGGTAAATCATATCTGATAGCACACTAATGGCTATTGCTGCCCCTCAGTACTTTCCCCAGGAGAACTGTATTTCCTGGGTGGGAATGATGAAGTTGTTATTTACAGCACAGAATCTCCATAAGGCGCCCACAACGGATCTAAACTCTGTTCCTTGATACATGGGTACCATTTTCTTCCTCTCTCGTTCTCTCTTTCTCTGTGTCACTTTTTTTCTTCTCAAGGCATTCATATTGGCCTCTATCTTCTCTTCTGACATTTGCGTCTATGTTTGAAATAACAGTAAATAACACAGAACTTAATGGCTGTGTAAACATCATAGTCAAGTCAGGATCAAAAATCCCTTGCCCTCAACATTTTTCTTTCTAATAGAAACTCAGACTTATAGTTCTTAGGGGGGAAATTATGTTAGTGAAATCTAAAAATACATTAGCACTTGATAAATGACTCTCGAAAGCCTAGGATGTGATTGTTATGTAATCTACAACGCTGAAGATGAATATTTGTTTCTCAGGGTGGGTGTGAATGGAAGGGCGTTAAATTGGCCCTCAAGGACTCGGACTCCGGATTTTAGTTTTTGTTTCAGTTTCCCAGGACTGCCATAACAAATGACACAAACTGAGCAGCTTAAGAGAAGATGAATTTATTCTTTCACAGTCCTGGAGGCCAGAAGTCTGAAGTCAAGGTGTTGACAGGGCTGTGCTCCCAGAGGCTGTAGGACAGCATCCTTTCCTGCCTCTTCCAGCTTCTGGGGGCTGGTGGTGTTCCCTGGCTTCTGGCCACATCTCTCCTTCTCCACATTGCCTTCTCCTCTGTCTCTCTCAAAATCCCCTCTGCCTCTCTCGTATAAAGATATGTGCGATGGCAGGTAGGATTCAGCCGAATAATCCAGATAGCTCATCCTCTCCAGATCTGTAACTTAATCACATCGTTTGCCGCAAACGATACCGTTACACATTCCTGGGATTTGACGTGGATATCTTCTCAAGGACCACTCCTCTACAGTTCTTATCCTAACTGCCCACAGTTATAAAATCAAGTGTGATTTTTCCTTTGGGGGACTAAACCTCCAGAGAACTCTTCCCAATGGGTTTCTGACATCCTTGGTTGGGAGATTCCCTTCATTCAAGTTCAGTCTGAGGTCACTGGTCTTCACTCTCCCTCTGGCCACCCCTGGCGCCTTGTCACTTGTTTTCTAATGTGGACACCCAGGGATTTTCCTGATGCACTGTCTCCTTTTTTCACCTTCAATGATCTATTAATGAGCTTTATTCTAAAAAACAAAAAACAAAACAAAACAAAACAAAAAAACAAAAACAAAAAAACCCCAGATTTGAGGCCATTCCAGATCTAAGGCTTGGAGGTGGGACAGTTTGACATGTCTTGTGGATGACTGTCCCCCCTGGGCTCTCCCACGGAAGATTCTCTTCTGTACTTGGTTCTTGAAGGCTTCACTGGCTTTCCTTGGGGCTTAGAGGCTTTTTAGCTCAGGGAGCTCACTGGAATCGGATTCCAGCTTTTGCCATCTGGTCTCCATCTTTCAGGGGTGAGCAAGGGGAATGCCATTAATAGGTGTGAGAGGAGACAGCAAAGAGGAGGGTAACTCTTGCCCTTGGAACAAACCATTAGAACAATTGGGATGTATGTCCGCACACTCCCTCCATCTCTGTACCTACAGTAACTGCCCTGAACATCAAGTCCAGAACTAGACTGAGTCTTCTGAGTTCTTCCCTGCCCTGGACTTGATTTGTGGCTGTCAGTTATTTTCCTGGGAATTAGCACATCTCTAGCTTACTCCTCAGTTCTGAACAGTTTCCTACGTCTTTGTCCTCTGCTCCCTCCTGCCAGACTCAGTCTCTCTTTACTCCAGAGCACAATGAATTGTTTCTGTCCTGACCCACTGCTAGGAATAAGCTTGACAGGGATTGAACACGAAATGACTAAAACAAAGGTGTGAGATAAACAATAAGGGCTTATGGTATAGCAGAGGAAACTATATTCAATTTTGTAATAACCTATAACGAAAAAGAACATGAAAAAGGATATATACATGTATAACTGAATCACAACACTGTACCAGAAACTAACACAACATTGTAAATCCACTACACTTCAATTTAAAAAAAGCTCAATCCTTTTTATTGGTTAGTTTATTCCATGATACGTATGTGCTGAAATCGGTTTAACCAGACACTTGTTAGAGGACATAATTCCAATTTTTAGCTGTTACAAATAAAACATTTGTGTAAAAAAATAAAAATAAAACAGAGGTATGGTTTCTGGCTGATTTACTCTGAAATGGATCAGGATGAAAATGAAGTACTGAGCACAGTTTAATACGTGGCCACCTCCCGTCCCCTCTACTTTCCACGCCTTGTCACAAGGGAGCTTGTGGATGGATGGATTATCATGTACCCTGGAAAAGTGATTCGAATTTTGTGCCTTATATACACTCACTCACTAGCATCTCTTACCAGCAACAAGCCTCCCTGTCTGTTTCACCAGGCAAAGAAAACCTTGGGTGGCTTGATACAGGGTCTACCTATCAAAGCTGGTGGCTTTTATAAAATTAGGAGAAAAATTAGAAGAAAGACAAAGTACTCCAAATGAGGGTATTGGTTTCCTAGGGCTGAAGTAATAAATGACCACAAACTGGGTGGTTTTAAGACAACAGAAATTTAGTCTTACATTTCTGGAGGCTAAAATTCTGAAAACACGGTGTCGGCAGGGCTTCTCTTTCTCTCTTGATGTTCTGGGGGGGGAACCCTTGGTTGCCTCTTCCAGCTTCTGGAGGCTGCTGGTGTTTCTTGGCTGGGGCAGCATATTTCCAATCTCCGTTCATCTCAACATGGCTTCCTTCTCTGTGTTTGTGTTTTCTTTCCTTTTATTCTCCCGTAAGGTTACTGGATTGAGGACATACTCCAAACCAACATGACCTCATCTCAAGATCCTTAAATTAACTGCACCTGCAAAGATCCTTTTACTAAGAAATTCATTCACAGGTTCCAGACAGACCCATCTTTTTGCTTTGGGGTGGGGTGGGGTTGGGAGGCACTACAACTCACTACAATTAGTACATGATTGGCTCTGATTTCTCATGGGCCACAATCGTCTTTTCTATACTCTTACTTTGGGCTCTTAAACGCCAGGCACTAAGCTGCATAAGGAATGACCTGAAAAACTGATCACCTAATGAGGAAGTGCTTTTCTGCCTCACGATGCATGGTTATGAGTCGGATTCCATCACGGTGGATGACTGTGAAAGACAGAATCAGGAGACATGCTAACATGCAAACGGGATTCCCTGCTTGGCCTTTGGATTTTAATGCTGACGTTTCAGCGTTTTCTATTTCTCCAGTCATATAACCCATCCCTGCCCCGTGTGCATTTTCCTCTGATGTCAAAGAAAGGGGTAATATTTTCTTTTCAAAGGTGGTAGTTCTTCTGTGAATTGTGATTTTCTTAACATGAACACAGTTTGGTGAGAACAATATTGCCACAAAGAATACATTGCTAGACTTAACAGGTGATGTTTCACCAAATGCCTTATAACCTCCAAATTGCTTGGAAATATTGTTTCTAGCACTACAAATAAATCTTTTGGCTAGTTTGAACTTTAGATAATATCTAAATTCCCTTAAGCACCCTCTAGCCAACCCACTGAGTGACCACAGGTTTACTTTGTAGAATCTGTTTTTACGTTTTATTCCTTTACAGAAACAGTCACACTTTGATAGGATTTCTGTGAAAGAGTGTGGGTGTGGGATTTGTACTCTTCGTGGTTGTGTAAATAAATTTCCCCTAGGAAAATGCCAGCTGCTCTTCTAAGAAAGGAATAATTTATCTGACCATCAGCTTTGGGATTAATTAAAAAATACGATGGTATCTTATTCAAAACACAAAATGATCATTCTCCCTTAAATCTTGGCAGGCCTAATAGATCCTTTCCCATCTTATATTTCAGGGGTTCAGTCTGTCTTCACACAGGACATTTGGACAGTGCTTCTCAAATTTTAATGTGCATACAAATCAACGGGGGATTTTGTTAAAATGCAGATTCTGATTAAGGGAGCCTGACATGAGGTCTGAGGTTCTGAGCCTCTAACAAGCTCCCAGGTGATGCCCCCATGCTGCTGGTCTGCGGACCACACTTTGAATAGCAAGACTATAGGATGCATCACATGGGAAAAGCAATAAAAAGATGGTATTTAGGGGAAAAAAAATGCTTGGTTTGGAAAATAATTGATTATCTTCAGTTCTAGAATCTTGGAAAATGAGTGTAGGGTTCATGGTCTACTTGTGGAATTTGAACTCTGAAGATGACTTCTGCCATGTAATCTCTTGAGTTTGCCTACTCAACACTCAAATTTCCTTTAAGGAATTACTCCTGCTCCAGCTCATGAATTCCTACAGAGAATGACAAGTACGGGGCTGACTTCCTACCCAACCACCATCACCACTTTTTACTATCGCAGGGGCAGTGCACACCCCAGGATGAACATACATGCCTCTCTGGATGAATATATGGAATTTCCAAAGGGAAATCCCTTTTCTGCTGAGAATGATAAGCTGGAGGGATGTGACTCTGGGACTCTTTGTAAAAAGGAAGCCAGCAGATAAAAGCAAACAAAACCAGCAAGGTTTTTATAACTGGATTACGCATGATTGATGTCCATTGTTCTTATTGTGTAAGGTTATACATTTCCCAAGATATTTTCAGTTGTGCTATTTCCCACTTGTAACTGAAAGCATTTTGATGAATACATTTGCAGAGATTTAAATCAACTGGTCCACTGAATAACTGTATCTTCACTTAGCTTCCCCAGGAAGCAAGGGCTGAGGCCAAAGTTTTCGTGCTTCAACTTTACGAGGAAACTCGATTGAGGGAAGGAGGAGTGAGGATTTAGGAAAATCGGGTAGGGAAGGAGAATTGGTGGGAAGGTGTGTCACTGAGCTGACCACTGCTTTGTATCAAGATCATCTGGTTGCTGATTTCTGTAGGATCCTTTGCTGAGGGTCTGTAGGACCTCTATGTCTCAGGGAAGTCTGCTTGGTTGGAAGGAAGGCAAAAGAATGTATCAGCCCTGCTTTCTCCCTTTGGGCAAAAAGTTGTTTTAATTCACCTCTACCTCCAGGTTGTATTTGTGTGGACATGCAGTCCCTTGGCATTCCAAGCTCACCAACAATAGAGCCTCAGGGCAGGAAGTAACAAGGGAGACCCTTTGGGATGTTCCTTACATGAAGTTGGCTGGTCACTGCAATGCCGTCTGTCCTAGAACATGTGGCAAGGTTCCTGGAGGCAGGTGAGGATGGAAAAACCTGAGCTAGTGCATTCTGATGTTGTCTTCTAAGTCTGTGCGCTCTCTTCTGCACCCTGGTGACTAAAATCACCAGCCCAACACGCCCCTCTAGACAGTATTTTATGCAGTGCAGTCTTCTCTTGAAGCTCTTCAACTGAGAGTCCTCCGGAGACACCACGTGTATAGTTCCCTAGAGCTGCTGTCACAAAGCACCACAAAATGTGGCTTAAAATCTCAGAAATTCATTTTCCTATTTCTGGAGGCTGGAAGCCTGAAATCAAGGTGTCAGCAGGGCTGCGCTGCTTCCAAAGCTGCCAGGCGGAATCCTTCCTCACCTCTTCCAGCTTCTGCTGGTTCCTCACTCTGGCTTGTAGCAGCGTACTCCAGTTTCTCCCTCCATCCTCACGTGGCCTTCTTCTATGGCTCTGCCTCCTCTCCTTTTCTTATAAGGACGCAAGCCGTTGGATTTGGCATCCACTCTACGTCTACAATGATGTCATCTTGAGATTCTTAACTAATGAAATCTGCAAAGACCCTATTTCCAAATAAAGTCACATTCTGGTTCCAGGTGCACATGAATTTTGGGGAGACACCATGGTAAAGTTTTGAGAGTAGGGAGCAGCTTAGTTTATTGCATTGTGTGTGATCTCATTGACCTCACGATGCACGCAAGTGTGACAGGTTTGTGCAGCTCAAAATAACACGTTTCTGTGTATAATTCTTCTTGAGGATTTTATGGTATGGCTCAAGTTCCTCACCCCATTTCAATATAATTTTGATCCCTTCCAAATTACTTGCTCATCTATTAAAATAGCAGCTTGTATCCCAGAACAAGCAGTGGGGAGGCATTAGTATTATGCAAATACATATGCAAATATATGCAAAATATTTAAAATAGACACCAATATATTTTAATGTGTCCTAAGGGTGCTCATTCAGTCATTTTATCTTTTTTCCCCCTGGTTCTGCTATGAGATATAAAGTCCAATGCCCCAAACCAAAGGATATTTGAAAATCCCAGCTGAACTCATCGGGCCGCCACCCACAGAATCCAAGAGCTGGAGGTACCACTGAGGATCCCACCTGTTTTCACTAAAATCTGCATCACCCGTTCACTAAACATATGGTAAACATCAAAATTACATTGGTTATATAAAGCAAACATGGACAACAGAAAAATCCAAACTCTGAGAATGTCCTAATCAAAAAAGGACATGGAATACAAAAAAAACACAAAAATTTTAAAAGGACAATTCTTGAGATGCAGATCAAACTGCTAAGGCAAATTTTGAAACATTCATTGCAGACCTTTTCCTGGGACTCGTGTCGCAGTAATACGATTCGCTCTGTATTAAGAGTCTAGGTATCATTTTTTAAAATTCCTAATGAGTGAGTGAATAAATGAGTGTGTATCTTTTTTAGGCCCCTTTATTTCCTCCTTCAATTCTGCTTTATTACGTCTGAAGTTCCCCTTTACTGGAGTCTTAGCCACTCTTTCTTCATTTAGGGAATCAGGCTGAAAATTCGTGGGGAAATTGCCACAATAGCTTAAATTCACACTAAGTCTTTTCTGAAAGTACCTGTTAATTGTGGGCTGAAGTAGACCCCTATGAGGGATCTTGAGAGAGGACAGAAAGCAGAGGTTACCTTATGCATACATATTCACATGACAGAATTTCCATTTAAGGCCCAACTTCAAAGCTCTCATCCTTCAAGGATGGAGCTGTGCTTAACTCTCTACCCCCCTAGCCTTGTGACCTAACAGCCCTTGAGTAAGTGGAAGAGGCAGAACTCTTGGGACTAACTCAAAGCGCAGGGATGGAATACGAAAAATGTAAGAGAACCGTGTTCATCTACCTTTCAGCCCACCTACAACTTACAAATCACAATATTACAATAGAGTTCAAACTTTTCTGGAGTGAACTCTGTCGCCTTAACTCTGTTGATCGTTTCTTTGCTTCAAAATGAAAGTATATAATTTGGAGAAAGAGTAGTAACCGAAAAGTGGCGTACTACTTGGATTTCTTTTGGAAACAACAGAGAACGATCGCTAGGGGAAAAAGATTTGGTAGGTAAGGGAGAGGAAGGAGATGTGAATGGAGGCGAGAGGGATGATGACAATCTGTGGGGCCCGTGAAGTGGCGACAGATTTTAGTATTTTGGGAGTAAACCCGGTGTTGCCTGCTGCTGAGGTGAGATACTAACGTGGGGCGTGGCCAAGTGGGGAAAGAATATTTTAAGGATCAGTGGTCTATGAACAAGACCCTCCTTTAGTGCTTTCAGAAAGATTTCATTATAGATTTAATTTGCTTTTCAATTAATTCCTACAACTCCAAGCTGTCGGGATCCGACCATGTGCAGAAGTTGCTTTAAAACAAGAGGGGGTGAGCCCGGCTGATGGGGGTGACAATTCAATGAGAGAGAGAGGAGGCATTAACCCTAGTGAGGCTCAGAAATCGTGCACAAGCTGTGGACGGTTTTATCTGTGCAGCAGCCCACGGGTCCAGTACCCCATGGGCACGCATCATGCCAACAGTCATGTTCAGCTGGTGTGCGGTGGCTGCTCGGAGGTCCAGAGCCTCTCTTGAAGGGCAGTGAGGGAGGAGAGGAGGTGGGGAAATCCAACTGCTCCCCGTTGCCAGGTCTGCTCCCCATTGCCGCTTTGTCCCCACCTTCCCATGGACGTAGTAAGGCAAGGTCCTTCCAGGGGAGCCTGTATCCCCTCTAATTCCTGAGAATTATGGATCTGCTTGGTGCCGGGGCTGTACGGTGGGGCCTGTTGTTTATAACAACATCCCTGGGAGCTTGGTTTTGTTCTAACAGCACCTTTCTCATCCTCAGTCGAGGAATCTGTCATAACAAGCTCTCATAAATTCCTGCCGGCGCCTCCGTTTTATCACCTCCAGCCTCTCAGCTGTGATATAGGGCCCATCAATCTCGTCGGGACCGTCTTACCGCACTGGGTGCCTGGCTGCCTCTGCCTCCCCCGACTCAGTGTGGCTTGGCCACAAAGGAAAGGGGCTGCAGTGGGGTCTGAGCTGACCCTGGGGGGGCCCTGAAGATGACTGGGGTTTTGGGACCAAGTAAAGGGAGGGGAGGAAGGAGAAGAAACAGGGGTGTAGCAATGAGGTCTCCGAGGAGCAAAATATTTCAGAAGCCGGAATTGGCTAGAGAGACTTGCAGGGGTGTCGTGTGTGTGTGTGTGTGTATGTGTCGTGTGTGTGTGTGTGTGTGTGTGTGCGCACGCACACTCTGTGCTGATAGATACACAGACCTCAGCAGGTTCCAGCAGCTCAAAGGATAAGACCTGTCCATTATTGATTTTCCTCCATGTTTGATTAGAACTACAAATGGAGGAAGGAGAGAGAGAGTAACTCCAAGCCCTGGGCAGACTTTGACGTTTGCAATAAATCAAGATCTTAATAGTATTTAAAAGGGAGCTTTATATCTAACGTGTTTCCTCCTATGTCAACTCGGGGTGCGTCCTTCCTCTTTCACTACGAGAAACGAGGACCAGACTTGGGAACACATGAAATGCCCACCTGATCCAAGATGCAAAAAATAAATACATTAATTAGTAATCTATACCGAAAAGAAAGAAAGAAATACAGCTGCTTTCTGCGGAGGACACTTACAGTTCAAAGCGGCCCTCTGATGTCCTCTGGCCTGGCCCTCTTCCCTGGGTCAGGGAAGAGGTCAGCTGGGACCAAGATCTGATGCAATTCCTTCTACCTTGCTCTGATTTTCCAGCAAAAACACGATCTTTTCTCCACCTCGACTTTGCTGAGTCTCTGCAATAAAGAAAGAAGAGGGACAGAGATTAGGTAAGCCAACGAATCTACTTCCCCGGAATTGTGTGGGGCTCTGCAAGTTTATATTAACCATCAGCCAGAGCTGAAGTGGGGTGAAAGGAGACAGGGGAAGTGCGGGAGGTGGGATTTGAAAAGCCTGGGGAAATGTGTTCCTTTCCTCTGC
The DNA here is from genome assembly GCF_048773025.1 of Camelus bactrianus. NCBI lineage: Eukaryota > Metazoa > Chordata > Mammalia > Artiodactyla > Camelidae > Camelus > Camelus bactrianus. Next base: position 28,669,183 of record NC_133564.1, on the reverse strand, counting down.
CGCACACCCTGTGTGAGTGCCCGACGCCCCTGCCTCGCTTCCCCGGGACACGGTCAGCTGTAGTGGAATTTGCTCTGCTCAGGCCCCGTTTCTATCTAACTGAATCCTAAAACCTTCCCCCATCGGAGGCCGCCATCACTTCCGTCAAGATTCCTATTTTTGCCCCCATTTCACTCTAGCTTCCGCTCCAGGTCCTCTTACTTGTCCTAATTTAATTCCCCTGGCTTGTCTTCCTCTTTCTTATGAGCTCTCTGGGTTTTTACAAAAGCTCAGTCTGCAGTTCCCTGAGATTTCTTTACCACCTCTCTAAATTCTACACGCCTCACCTCAGAGCATCCCTGTCTCATGAGACTCTACTGCCACAAATATTCAGACGACATAAACCTCCCTCTCTCTGCCCTGAGTCACCTTAGCTCCGGTGGGTGCCGCCTTTCTCCTCTTCCCTGGGTCTTGCACTTAGATACCCTGTGATCCAGAAAGCTCAGCACACTTCTGTTACCAACAGCATGATTTTATTGAGCTCAAAGCCTTACATATACCTTTGGTTCTTCTCTCATGTATATCACCTTCGCCCCAGTCATCATGCCCTGTGAATACTCTGTAAAACATCTAGAATCCCTTCCCTCCTTTCCTGTTCCATTGATATTGACCTTGACACTCTTAACCCCTCTGCCTCTTGCTTGGAGAAATAATATACATATATATGGAGGTGTGTATTTGTCTGTCTGTCTGTCTGTCTACCTATCTATCTACCTACCTATCTATCTACCTATCTATCTAAATTTCCTGGATATTTATCTAAACTCTAATCCCTTCCTATTTCAATCCACCCTGATCAGCTGTTCTACACATTTGACTTTCCTCGGCTAACCCACCTCTCCTCCCCAAATGAGAAAACCCTCTTGTTTAGAGGAAATCCCAAAGTCATGGGAGATAGACCATGCCTCTCACTATAGGTGCTGAACGGAAACAAGCATCTGTTTCTCCGTTTTGGTCCCTTGGCAGCTAGCGCACAGACATGTGACCGGAGTCCAGCCAAATGCATGACCCTCCCAGGGAATCTGAACCTTGAAGAAGCAGCAAGAAGACCCGGGAGGAGTTAAAGGTACTTTGCAGCAGCAGCAGCAGCAGAGTTCAGCAGTGTGGCCACAAGAGATGAGTGGATTCTATTTATTTACTTTTTTATTGAAGTATAGTCAGTTTACCATGTTGTGTCAATTTCTGGTGGACAGCATAGCGATTCAATTATACATATATATTCCTTTTCATGTTATTTTTCATTATAGGCTATTATAAGGTATTAATAGAGTTCTCTGTGCTCTACAGTAGGACTTTGCTGTTTATCTATTTTATATACAGTAGTTAGTATCTGCTAATCCCGAGCTCCCAATTCATCCCTCCACCCCGAAGTTTCTTTTTTGTTGAAATTATCCAGATGTAATAACCATATTTTTTAGTTTCTTTATTTGATGCTCAGACATCTTGGGGCCTTGCTGACCGGAGAGGAATGAACGGTGTCTCCCAGGGCTTAGCCAGTTCCTAGAGGCAGTAAAAGACTCACCTCTGAGCACCACTTTCGTACGCAAACCAGCCGCTCCAGAGCTGTAGCCATGACCACCTCCTTTATGGGCTGTCACACTCTGGGTACCATGCCCCTATCCTAACCACCCCAGGGCCAAGTACCCATGGACTAAAGACATCCCTGATGCCCCACAGCCAACCCGTTACTTAACCCAGCCAAACCTAAGCCTGCTCATCCTGCCTTGTTAGTTCTTTCCCATGGAAACCACAGGAAAGGCTCTTGTTTGCGTTTTTTCTCTTAACTTTCTCTGCCCCTTGACCAACGGTGGTGCCTCCCTGGTGTGGCCCTGGGTGACACGGTGTGCCTCCTGTTTTTAGGAATCTATTGTGAGTATACAAATCTCCTTCTTTCTTGAAAATCACTACCATGTCTGTGTGTCTCACCACATCCGAAGCTCAGGCAGCCTTAAAACACCAGACGTGGTTCTGATGCTGACAGCCAAGGATGCCACCTGGTCTAGTTCCTGCCTTATCAGAGTTTGCGAGGTGATAGAGGAACTGGAAACACTAAAACTAACTTAAGAGGGGTCTTATGGCAAAAGAGCAAAAGGCAATCTCATCGAGATCTAAGAATAAGAAATCAAGAACAGCTTTAAAAGATTTGGACCAGAAAAGCCAGGGTCCGAGGCTCTCCCCACTATCTCTCCGCATTCTGATGGCCTCTCTTCTCCGTTCTGAAACACCAAGCTGCTCTGCTCTCATTTCCTTTCTGATTCCAGCATTTGTCATCGGCGTGCACAGGGCCCCACGTGGCTGCCCCAACCTGACCCAATTTGATCCTTCCGTTCAAACACTCACCAGGATGTAACTCTGTGCTCAGTGTACCACAGCCCACGGGCCAAGCCTGCCTGGCACCTGCTTATGTCAATAAAGCTTCATTGTAACAGCCAATCCCACTCACATGTGCAGTTATCTGTGGCTGCTTGTGGGCTACAAGGACAGTTGAGTAGCTGTGATGGAGAGCAGACGGAAGGCAAAAACAAAGTATTTACTCTCTGGTCCTTTGCGGAAGAAAAAAGTTTGCTCACAACTCTACTAACCTAACTGATTCAATCTCTCTGCTCCCCACCTTCAAACTGCAGGGAAAACAATAGATCGGATTCAGCTTTGGTCAGATTTTTACCCCCAATCGAATCACCTAAGAAAAAGTAGATGTAATATCTTGTCATTCCTAGGAATATATTCCTGAGTTTGTGCTGAAGGGACAGGTTGCTAAGAAATGAAAGTAGAAAAAAAAAAAAAAAAGAGAGAATGAGTTGATTATCACTGTTATTTATTTATTTATTTATTCATTTATTTATTCATTTACTTACTTAAATGGAGGTAGCGGGGATTGAACTCAGGACCTCATGCTTGCTAAGCATGTGCTCTACCACTGAGCTGTACCCTCCCCCTACTATTTTAAAGGTAACCCCATCAGTTTTATCTTTCCACACTGTGCAAGAACATATGACAGCCCCTCAGTTCTCCCTAAAATAAAAACTACGTATCGCTACCTAGCTTTCGAAGTGATTTCCATTCTGCTGGTCTGATCATCTGAGAAAGGATAAGCGCATTTGCTTCCTGTCTGTGATAAACGAACACCAGACATCAGGCGTTCGCGGCTCAGCAACAACCGTGATGGGGGGAGGAGGAGGCGGGCTGCACAGGCTGCGGGATGGACTCCGCCCCCAATCCCGAAAGCAGCTAAACAGCCTAATGGTCCAGGGCTCAGTGCTCAAAGGTGCATGGTGACGAGTGTCTGGTCTGAGCAAGAGTTAATATCAGAGAAAATCCAAGGCAAATCCGTGCAGGCTATTGAAGAGGAAGATCGAGTATTTACCTGTCTGTTTCCCGAAATGATCCAACTCACTGAACTCACAGGGGGCCAGAGCATGTGTAAAGCAGGGTCCTACTTCTCACAAGACAGGGCCAGCCAGGGCTAAGCAGCAGGGACACTGAGGAGAGCCCAGTGAGAAACTGGCTCTGGGGGGAAACTGATGTGAAACAAAGCCTAGATCTGGGGAACAGAGAATCCAGGGGAATGTTTAATAGGCTAGTGTTTGGCAGGCAAGCCTGTGCCCAGTAATCAATCATTCCAGTTATCTGGAGACCCAGTTGGATGGAAACAAGGCTCACTCCCATTTCTGACACCCGGCTGAGCTGAGGCTCCGCACTTGGCCCCCCGGATCCGGATGGGCTGTGAAACGGAATGCTGCAGATGACAGGAATCAATGGCTCCAGCTGAGAGGGGCTGGCAGAGGGAAACTATCACATTATTCACTTATTTGCCACCTCTCCACAGTACGAGCTTTCCAGCGCACACAGACGAGTCTCTTTCTTGTCAGCATAAGCCGCTGTGTTCATTCCAACCTAAGAAGCCAGGCTTCTGCTAATTCACGCTCCTCTAATGCCTGCCTCTTCATTCTTACCACACAATACAGCTTCGTTGAACCTAGAAAGTTCGGCTTTCTGTCATCCAGTCTTATAGATCAGACACAGAGTTGAAAGAGCTGAAGCTGAAGTATGCCCGCTGGAAAAAGAAGGATGCCCTCATAAATTACGCGGTGGCTTGCGTTGGTGCGGGTGGTCAGTGTGGAAGAAGAGGATGACTTTCTCAGCAGTGACTGTGCGAAATGTCAATTAACACGTGCTTCATATGCTCTGATTAACATGTGTGCCTTGCATCCAACAGGATTATAAAGTGTTAAAAGACTGACCCGTGTGTTCAGACTCCCGTGCCCCTGCACACGCCACTGTCCTTTCCTAAACCCAGAACACGGCACTGAATTCGGTATTGAGCAAGTGACGGAAGGAATAACTGCCATGTTGTTCTCTGGCCAAACTCGCCCTCTGGGATCCAGCACGGCGCCGGCGACAGACCTGCTTGAGACTACGATCTGGTTCTGTTTTCCTTCTGGTTATGGAACCTTCAGCAAATTGCTTAATAATTGGCATTGTTTTCTCATCTGTAAAAGGAGGATAATGAGTGCCATCGGAGGTTCTGGAGAGGATTACATGATGAAACAATACATGTCGGCTGGCACTAGCATGTACCATTCTTCAGCACAGTTCTGGGCTCAGAGAAAGGGTTCAGTAAATGGCCAGCCAGCATTATTTAGTCTGCATTTTGTCATTATTTGGAACTATTGAATCTTGGCAATGCTCAGTGTCTTTTCAATGCATGAGTTATGAATCAAAAAGATCAACACAGCGTTGATGGAGAAGATAATGGATCTATATTAGCAAGAATAGAAATCCCTGAAGACAGACTGTACTCATATTTTACAGGTTTTTAACTTTTGTAATTTAGAGAGATCTGAGAAACAGGGAGGCAGCTTCAACAGAGGTATTTGCTCTTCCTCATCAAAAGCAATTCTGGAGTGTTCATTCTTCTTCCTCTGTTTTGAGATTGCTGTGCTGTTTGCTACATGCCTCTAAAAGAACTGTTTTCTCTCGGCTTCAATTGGACTTACAATTACTCCTTCTTTTTTTTTTTTTCTTTTTTTTTTTTGACAAAATAGCATTACTGGTGGGAGAAGCAAAGTCTTTTATTTGTGTTCTTTCACGAATGTGTTCCCATCACATGTTTCAAAGGCCATTTACATCATTAAGACACAATGAACACAGAGGCAGTGTGTTGCCAGCAGTCAGCACAGCTCTACGCTGTGCTGAACCTCGATGTGTCTGAAGCACTCCCTGTCCTTCCTGCCTGTGATGTCACCCTACCCCGGCAATCCATCTGAAATATTGCGTTTTACTGAGCCATTCACCTAGTATGCACAGTATTATGAATCAAGGTTATTTGTTGTAGACTTTTGCTTTTTACTGGTAGTCACAGCTGTGATTAAAAAAAAATGGCTGATTTATTCTTAGCTTTTGTTCTACATTTTTTTTGGAGTAAATTCAGTAAGAAAAGGGATGGGGGGAGTACAAAATCTACAAATCTCTGCATAATGCAATTCATCAGAGCACGATTCTAGGGAGAATCACTTTCTCTAAAGGGGAAGTTCTGTCCGACGTAATCTATCCCCCAACCAGGAGGGCTGTAGACTCGGCCACTGACCGGGCAGCACCCATCTGATGGGCTTAGTGTGACTGGGGCTCGGGGACCTCAAAGAGCAAAGCGGCTACCAATTTGTCCCAGGGTCGTAAATTCCAAATCTCGACCGTTCCTTTCTGTTAAAGCATTTGAATGCTTCTGCTGAAATTTAAAAAGTCATTGTCACATTACACCTCCAACAGGAAGGCTTCCCTGACTCTCCTCGGAGTCATCAGCGCTGCCTCCTGTGTGCCCTGGTTACTCTCATATGTCCACCTGCTTTCCCCCAGAAGAACACAATTACCACACTCTACTGAGTGTCTCTGGTCCCCATTCCAGAGCAGCTTTTGCACTGGCGGATAATTAATTTCATAAAACTGGTCCAGCACATCATAGTTACTCCAGAGAGCTGAATCAGTGGATGTCCAGGTAACATTGTCTTGAATATAGAATTAAAACAACTCCTAGACCCCATTTACTAGGTGTCCTATGACTTTCCATCCCAGATGGTACTAAGGAATGTCAGGACGGTTTTAAAAGCCTACGTTGTGGCTTATCTGCTGCCTTCCCAAGAGAACTCCCCATGAGAAATCAGCCAATAACATCTTAGTTTGAATTAGTTTTTTGGGTTATGGTGGCTCTTTGATATGTACCCCTGCTCCTCTGAAAACAGTGGTACACAGTATACTTGATGGACATGTTACATTTCCAACAACAGCTTACGGTATGGTGATTCCTGGGAGGTGGGGAGGGAGGAGGAAGGAGATACGAAGTCTGGAGGGCCCATCACTATCTCTGGGAAGTGTGTACATTTTGAAATATCCCCCTTGGTGATGCTGATATGGCTTCACTCTACTTAGATGTATGTATTTGAGAATCCAACCAGAGACTTTCCCCCTCTATCTCCTGGCCTTTTTTTTTTGATGCATCTGGCACATAGCAGATGTGCCAGAAGTTAGTTAACTAGTCACATTGTCACCAGCAAAGACCAGAAGGGAAGTGGATAAAGAGAAGCATAGGTGTGTGTTCACTGCAGAGAGGAAAGACAGCTAACAGAGGCGTGTTTATCCCAGGATGTGTCTCCGCAGAGGGAGAGGTGACTGGGGACACTGTGGGTTTAGTATGGGGGGACCTGGGGCCTGAGAAGACTCACTGAGAACAGGAGTGTTTGGACTGAATACAGAACACGGAAGACTATACTTCCTGATCTGACATTTACTCATTTCCAACACTGTGTGTGTTTCTGCTTTTTTTTCCCCTTTCCCCAAGACCGATCAGGTGCTTGGATCTGGTGCTTCTTCCCAAAATGACTCGCGTTTAACTCAGAGCAGTGATGTTTCAGTTCAAGACACAGGAAATGCAGGAACAGCATTAGGGAGGTCCTGCTACCGCCGTGGTTGTTCAGTGCTCTCCCAGGTCAGACATTTTCCCTTCTCCTGCCCCTGTTTCCTTCTAACTACAATTTTATTTACACCTCATACTTTCATAGCTGAATTTCTTGAAAGAATGATCTGAACTTACTATCTTTACCAACTTATTGTTGCTGCAACTCGTGACAATCTGGTTTTTGTCACCACCGCGAGGCTAACAGCGGCTTGCCGATGATCTGAAGTGGGACACGTAGTTTAATGAAAGCGTTCCCATCTCTTCCTCCTCTTCTTCTTAGACTTGCTCCTGCCTCTCTAGGCACTTTGCTCGGTCTCCTCTGGTGAATCTTCTCATTCTTTCTGAACATTACATGTTGATCTTGTCTTCAGGTCTGTCCTTGAAACTCTCTCTTCCCAATACATACTCTCCCTGGGTGATTTGGCCAAACCTCCAACTTTAGTGATTCCCAAAGGTGCACTCTACTCCCAACTTGAGAGTGCCAGACCCAATGCAACGCTACTGTTTCACTTCATAGCATCAGAAATGGCATACAGGGATAATCTGGCACCGAAGGATTCCCTCCTGCTAGCAACTGCTTTCAAAATTTCGAGAGTCAAAACAAAGGTACCAAAGCATTATGTTCTCTTCCATTGATTAGAAGACATTTGGTCCTGTCCAAAACGTCCATAAGACACTGGGTCCACACCAAAAGGTCCTTGAAATCCGGTCCTATTCAAAGCATCCATGAGCACATTTGATCCATGCCAAATGGTTTTGGATGGAACCACATATCAAGGGTTTTATCATAGACCAAATATCTTCATGGATATTTTAGACAGGACCAAACATGACCAAATATTCTTCCTGCTTTTCTTCATTTTCTACCTCTTTGCCCTCTCCCAGCTCCCAGCTCTATCCAGCCAGCACCCATTATAATCAGCCAGGGAGACCTTTTAATGGTTCCATTCTGGAAGCAGACAGTGGCTCTTAATTCTTCGGAACGGAGCATCAACAAGATTAATACACCCCTCATTTGATAATGTTTATCACTTTTCACAGTATGACTTCAATGCATTTTTAGGTTAAAACACCCTTTGTCCAACATGGGGAGGATTTAAAAAATGAAATAAGGTACAGCTCTTGGCACTGTAATGCATAATTTCCTAGCAGAGTTCCTGATGCAGAGAAAATGTTTAAAAATGATTCACTATTTTAATTAACTCTGCATTTTGACATTTTTGGAGCTATTTAAGTTTGGCAGTGATCAGTGTCTTTTCATTGTATGAGCTTTGGATCTGAAAGAACAATTCAGCATTTATTTACTGGAAAAAGGAGAGGATACCCTATCCTATCGCACATTTCCAGTGACAAACACAGTGCTTACACCTGGATATACTAAATCTCAATCTCAGCACATGCAAAACAGAATGATTTTACTCCTTCCCCAACCTGGTCCTGCTTGCCTGAATTGGTCACTGCCTTTGCCCAGAGCAGAGATCACCTTAATCTATATCCAGTGTCCATCTTTCACATATCCTGTCAGTCACCAGTTCCTTTATAGGTCCAGAATACAGTTCAGATCTTATCTCTCCCACGACCATTGCCTCAATTTCGCCCTCTAAACAAGAGCTGGTACTTACTGCTCAGCACAGACTCAGCAGTCAACAAATGCTAGTTTCGTGCTAAGTGCTTTACGCTCATGATCTAATCCTCACAGACAAGCTATGAAGTATGTATCAACACCCCACTTTACAGATGAGTAGACTGAGGCTAAGAGAGCTAAGGAAGCCTAGGACCACCCCGTTAGGAGGCGGTAAGCCACAACTTGAGCCTAGACCTGCCTTTCTCAGAACTTGCCTTTCTCAATTTCTACGTTAAGCATCCTCTACTGTCATTGTACCTCCTGTTTTCTCTCTCTCCCCTAACCTTGTTCTCCTGATGATAAATGCCTATGTGTTCTCTAAGCATGAAATAAAATAGTTACTACATATAAGAGTCTTTCCCCACCACCTTCTTTGGAGCACTGCCATGGGAGCGTTCTCTGTTTTCTCACAGAACCTCAAACCTACATATGGTAAAATATTCATCACACATTATTCTAATGTTGGTGGGTTGACACTTCAGAACATTGTCCATGTTGTTTTTACCCTTGTTTTCCATTATCTTCCTTGTTCTTCCTGCTTTCCGTCAATGAGCCTTCATTTAGTGCCTCGTGGATGGGACGACAAACAGAACACATAGGAAGAAATGAGTCCACTTCTGGCTTTTGACTTTCAGAAACCCAACCCTCTAAAGGAAAAGGCAGCAAACTTGGACAAGAGAGTTGGGCAACCATCGGAGGGGCAATAGCGGAGTTGTCTTTCCCCCAACTAGGGAAACAGTCCCTGGATAGAGACAAGAAAGGTCTTTGGAGAAGATGCTGGATTGCCTTGTGAATTCTGGATAAGAGAGGACAGAAGACACTCTCTTCTCCACATCCAGATGCAGCCCTGGGAGGGGATAGTGGTTTCCCCCCAGTGTCAGGAAATCAGAGAGCAAGTGAACGTTATTCAACCTGTTCCACCTACTGAGTGCCCATCTTGTGCCAGGCACTATTCTGGGCACTGGGTGTGTGGCAATGAACAAGAGAGGGGGAAATCTTGCTCTTAGTTTAAGGGGCCACCCTGAACTGGGTGTCCCTGTGTTCTGGCTCGGTACAGAAACCTAGTGAGGGTCGTAGAAACAGCTGATAATGGACCTTCCTTAACAAGCCTTGCACCGAAACAGCAAAGAGCGCCACAGTTGAGGACCAGACCAAGAAAGAGCATCTCAGGAGACGGCGGGTGCCTAGATAAGAACCCCGAGGGGATTATCAATCTGGCCCAGCACAGCATAAGTGAACCACTCCCAACCCATCCTCTGTCCCCCACCCTGAACAACCAGGATTGCAAGAAAACCCTTGACTAGCAGAACTCAAGTTTCACCTATCTTGGTGGAATGGGAGCTCAAATACAAGTTTAACTGAGTTACAGAAAAGTGAAGAATTTTTTTTTACCTGCTGAACATGGTTTCTTTTTTTTTCCCTTTATCTGTGAGTTCTCTGAGAGCACTCAATTAATTGATCAGGGGCAGCTATGGTTGGTGGACATCTGAATGACTGTATGCACAATCGTTCATTCACTCATTCATTTTTCACATTTATTGAGGCTAATTTTTGAGCACTGGGCCAAGAGCAAGCTATACAGCAGGGAAAAAGACAAGACCTCAGCACTCAGAGAATCAGAACCTCAGCCAAGGGCTGTGTTTTAAGCAGGAAGCCTTGTCAGGCAGGATGTATGGAAGATGTTCGTCCTCCCTTTTTCAGAGGGTAATAATTTTCTTGATTGATTTCTGCTTTTTGTGGTCGCTCATATATTTCTAAGCTACAAATTCTCTGAAAGTTCTAAGATTTTTCAATCAGCACCTTCCACCCCTCCTCACCCCCACACCACCAAGCAAGTTCCCGGGTGTCATATTTTTGGGGCTTTGTTGTCTTTTTAAAACTAACGCTGGAATATTTATGCCCACACTGCATACCTTTTACATAGGTCCTTAATTAGACAGTTTTAAACCACAAAGACTTGGAAAAGAGGAGAGTCCTTAGGAGTTGCACCTAAACATTAAATGGTTGTAAATAACTTACAGAGCACCCAGTTACTCCTCAAAGGCTGCTAGTCTCTAGAGTTAATTATGAAAGAGAAACACCAGTGTCCTAGGAATCAGGTTTTGCCAGCTCAGACAAGCAGCTGATTCTTAAGAAGACATTTTATAGTACATTTTAAATTTTTTGAATAACTAAAAAATACACTTTAGGAATCAGAATACTTGATTTAAATAGTTTGCTTTTTCATGTTGCTTTCCCTGTATGGAGCTCACACACTGCCCACAAAGTAAACAGGAGTACACGGAGCCAGCTAGCGAGGAAGACAGATCCTTAGAGTATTTAATTAAAGCAAGCAAACAAACAAAAAAATCCAAGACCTTTCCTTCCAAAAAAAAAAAAAATCTATGTTTGGCTTTTCTGCTGCATCTCACCCCTGTCATACTAGGGAAGGCACCTGTCACCTCGCACCCGATGGCTGGAACATCCCAACTGCTTTCTGTGTCGCTAATCCGACACCTTCAAATCCGCTTGGCACTTTGCATGTTACTAGACTGATCTTACTAAACTACTTCGTACATTTTACACCTCTGCCTTCCTTCTGCTGCTCCCCTTTGGAAACGTCGTTAGTGTTCCCTCACTGGCAGCGAGATCTTCACAGGTCTGTTTCAAATAGGGGGACCATACACATCGGTCGAACTTGCAGTGTCCTCGTTCGTGCCTGATTTCCCCTTTTCCTCCCAAAGCTGACTCAGTTTGGAGAATAACCCCTACTCTGTTGATTATTCCTCCAGATTCCAGTGTGGCTCATACCATCAAGATCTCCACGCGAGCCCTTCTCTCATTCTCCCGTTCCCCTGCACAGCTCACACTGTGTCCCTTTCACGGAAAGCGTGTCCCTTCCTCTACCCATTCTTTGAGATTCAGCTCAGGTGTTGCGACCTCCAAAAAGCCACCATCAGCACTTGGGGCCATGCCATGCTCTGCCGTCTATGAATTTTTCTCACCTTAGTACCACTCATTCTGACACGTCATCATTTATGGCTTTACATTCTTCATTAGCAAGAATGAGAAAAGAAGACCTTTCATGCTATACATTTGCTTGAATAACTCAAATATTTTTTTCTTCCAACATTTTATGTTGAAAAATTTCATGCCCCGATGAACTGTTCAATGAACTGCACAACAAAAATATGTATATGCTTCACCTGGAATCGCTAATTGTTAGTCTTTTGCCACATTTGATTTTTCCCTCTCTTTTGCTGTCACTGTCTTTATTTCTGTCTCTCTGTGTGTGTATTTTTTTTTTGTAGACCGCTTAAAAAAAAGGCTGCAAACCTCATGATACTTTACCTGTAATGTCTCTAGCATGTATGTCTCAGAATAGACATTCTCCAACATAATCACTCTATTAACACATCTAACAAAATTAACAAACCTTCCATAATATCATTAAACGTAGATTCAATGTTACCCAATTGTGCCTAAAATGACCTTTATAGGTATATTTGCTTCTTGTTGCTGTTATAATGAATTACTACAAGCTTAAGTGTCCTAAAATCACAAATTTATTGTCCTACAATCTACAGGTCAGAAGTCCAAAATGGATCTCACTGTGTTAAAATTAAGATGTTAGCCGGGCTGTGCTTCTTTCTGGAAACTCTATGGGAACATCCTGTTGTTGTTGTTTTTAACCTTTTCCACCATCTTAAGACCACATTCCTTGACTGGCATCCCTCTTCCATTTTCAAAGAAAGCAATGATGGGTTGAGACTGTCTCCCATCACATCCCTGTGACATCAACTCCTCTGCTTTTCTCGTCATATGTAGAGGATCTGGGGATGAGGTGGACATCTTTGGACATCTGTCCCACATGCAAAATACATTCACTGCATCCCAGTATCCCCAAAATTCTCAACCTATTTAGCATCAACTCAAAGTCCAAAACCTTATCAGCTCAAAAGCCCCAAATCTCATCACCTAAATCAGTTAGAGATCAGACTTTGGCTATGACACACGCTGGGGCAAAGTTCCTCTCCATCTGTAGACCTGTGAAGTTCAAATCCATGTTGTCTTCTCCCCAAATTCAATGGAATAGGATCATGGCTACAGATGATTCCATTCAAAAAGGGATACAATGGAAGAAAAAAAAATCTCCAGCCCCAAGAAATTTCAAAATCCACACAGGCAAACTCCATTTGGCTCCAAGACCTGGAATTAATCCTTTGTGCTTCATGAATCTGTCCTCTGGGACTGCAGCTCTGCCCTCTGAGTCATCCTTCTTTTTTATAAAATGTAGCTTATGTTTATAACTGGGTAATTTTATCAGCCTCTCTTTTATTGTTTGTAGAAGTTTGGAGGCAGCCTTCTTTTGTTTTACAGTCTCTCTTTCCTTTCATTCCAAGTTGGCAATGTTTCTGCCGGTACAACATTCTCAAGAACCTTGTGGGTCTCTGGTCTATGTCACAGGGATTGACTCCGTTAGACAAGAGGCTCCTCCTATCTATTGCAGCCTAGATGGTACTGCGTTGGCTGAGAGAATCCATAAGTCACATACCAAAGCTTTTCAATCAGCCCTCTGTGACTGAATACTCTGGCCTTTCAGTCTTCCAAGGCAACAGTCAAAGGTTGCCCCGCCACACCCATGGCTTTCTCTCTAGAACACGCTTTCTTGACAGCACCTAATTTTACCACTTTTTTACAATCTGGATAGATTGAGAATTTCCCAAATTATCAAGTCTTGGTTCCTTTTAACTTAACAGTTCTTCTCACAATCTATCTCTTTCCTCTCACATTTTATTATGAATACCAAGAAGAAACTCGATGGCAACTTCAACAACTTGCTTGGAAAGCTCCTCCGCTAAATGCACATTTTCATAGTTTATAATTTCTGCCATAACTGCAGGACACAATTCTGCTGAATGTTCTGTCACTATGTAACAAGGATTCTCTTTCCTCAAGCTTCCAGTAATGAATTCTTCATTTTGTTTTCAGCCCTCCCTGACAGCCTTTAATATTCAGATACCCTATTCAGTAGGAAACCTAGCATTTCTTTCTATCAAGCTCCTTAAAATTCTTCCAGCCTCTGCTCAATTTCAAAGCTAATGCTACATTTTTAGGTATTTAGTAAAGAAGAATTTCACTTCTGATACCAACATTTCAATCAGTTTTCTATTGCTGCTCTAACAAATTACTACAATGCATATGTGTTGTCTTAGTGGCTTAAGACAACACATATGCATTATAGTCCTGGAGGTCAGAAGTGTGAAATGGTTCTCACTGGGCTAAAATCAAGGCATCTGATGGCCTGTATTCCTTTCTGGAGGCTCCATGGGAGACTCTGTTTCCTTAGTTTTCCAGTTCCTGGGGGGTGCCCACATCCTTTGGCTCATGGCCCCTTCCCTTAGCACAGCCAGCAAATGGCAGGTTAGTTTTCCTTCCATCGCATCTCCCTGACACTCCCTTTTCTGCTTCCTTCTTTTTATAAGGATCCTTATGACTATATTGGACCCCTTGGATGATCTAGTATAATCTATCTATTTTAATGCCAACTGATTAACAACTTTAATTCCTGCTCCCTTGTAACAGAATATATTCACATGTTCTGGGGATGAGGGCGTGGACATCTTTTATTCTGGCCAGCACAATGAGTTTCATCTCCCAATCTGTTTTCCAATAATGGTTCACATATTAATTTGTAAAAATATGATTATTTTTACTTTAAAAAAATCTGTAACAGTCCCTCACTGACCACACACCCCCTTCAAAAAACACACTTTTTTTAGACAGCGAGTTTTATGAAGAGCCGAGACCAGTTGTCTTGTAGGGGACTCCAGTAGTTTTAGATGAAACTGGCATTTGAAAACCGAGGTCTGATCACTGGAGATACGCATTGCTACTCTGCTATGCTGTGGGAGTCCTTCAAGTACTGTTAACTCTCCTACAGCTGCCAGCTCAGTTCTTGTCTGGAACCTAACTGATGAATGAATGAACGAACAACTGACAGTAAGCTAGGCGTCCACATGCTATGAAGATGTAAATTACTTTCAAATAGTAGGTATTTTTATAAGGATTTAAAATGTAAGGTCTCGTGGAGAAATTCAATAAAGTGAGGGAGAGGAAAAAGAAAAAAAATCAGTAAAAAAAAAATGTTAAGGGGAAAGAGAAGAGGAGAAAGCAAATATTTTGATAGCTTTTTGAGTCCAGAGAGATTTGGTTTTGGCTGTGGATTCCAAGCGCGGCTGTGAAAGAATTGGAATTATTCCTGTAGATGCATTCTGTGTTAACTTTTCCACAAAACACCTGAGCCCTTTGCCAGCTGACTGTCTGAGAGGGTGATGATAAGGAAAGACACAGGGAGGCAGTACAGCATCCCGGTACCACGGGGGGTGAGCTGTCAGGCTCGGGCACTAAGATGCTACCGGAAAGAGCCCGACGGGACACGTGCGCATCAGCTCTGTATCACTGCGAGGTTTCCTTACATTTCAGCTTCTGAGCTGCTATTTCCTATCCTGTTCCTTTCTGAGCAGTTACTCTTTGCTAGAAATGTCATCTTGAAACAAAGTAAGACATATTTAACTTCCCACGGATATCACTAGTGCTTTGTTTCCCAGTACATGAAGGTGCTATGTGCTGGAAACTATTGTCATTAGGGGATGTTCCAAGCTGAGAGTCAATTTATAGAAAATGGAAGAAATTGTCCAAAAAACTAAGATTTATTAGGTGTATTGCCCTGTGCTATGCGGCATCAGTTTTCTCTCTTTTCTCAAATATAATTACAAGGGAATATTTTTATAATTCATTTTTAAAGAGAATGTGTTCCTACCAATGTTGAAAAAAAATGAAATAGAGCTACAAAACAAAAGAACAAACACACGCTTTTAGATGACTCTGGTTTAAATAAACAATTTATGCTCATTATAGTACCCTAAATACCAGAAGGAGCATTTCAATTAAGTAAAGTTAAATTTTATAAAGGACATTGGGACTGCAGCCACGGCAAAATGGAGAATGTTCTGGTATAACGTTATTTCTCAGAAAAACGTCACGTTTTGGGGAAGAGCGCTGCAGAAGGTCCACTTAACACCCTGCTGACTTCCTGGGGCCAGGGGAAATCACAGATCTATTAAGCAAAAAGATTTCAAATGACAGGACCTATGTTTTATTTATATTTGTATTTCATTTTCCTTCACAGGGGTTGGCACCCAGAAGACACTCAATTAATATTTTTGAATGCACAAAAGAATGTATAAACATATTAAAATAAGCCAATGATAATATAAAAATAATTTTCCAAACTCAACTAATTATGTTAGAATCCATATTGCACATTAGCTGTAATAGAAAACCATTTCTAATTGTTCAGGCTTTTATCTTCTTTTTAAAGCAGAACAACGCATGTCTTCATTTCAATAATTAATTTCACCAATATAATAACTCAGCTGCTTCAGTGAGTTTGATGACACGGGAACAGCCCAGCTTTGACTTTGTGGAGTGAAAAAGTATACAACTTTTCATTGAAAAGAAACTTCAAACACATTGATGATGACCCTGAGAGGAGAGGAAACCTTCCTAACAGGAAATGCTAAAAACATTGTGTTTAAATACTGAATAACTGGGTACTTTGTTTTGATCGTTAAATCTATACCTAGGCTGTGTGAACATATGGCAGCCTTTTAATACAAAGTTCCTGGGGATAGCATGAACCTGAATTAAGCAGCAGTCTCTAGAAACAGCCTTAATGACTTAAAGGATTCAGTAAGCCAAGTATTTCATGGCACTTCCAAGGCCATCTACTGATGTTATCTGTACATGCTCAGAAACTTGGACATCTTCAGTTAAGAGCAACCACGCCTTCTGAGGCTATACTCACATGTTGCAAAAACAGCTATTGGATGCAATTAACTTGAACTCTGAGCAGACCAGTTTGGGCCACACCTGTCGCAACAAGGATCTGAGCACATGTTTCACGTGTCCGTTGTCAATGCCTAATGTTTCGGCTCAGTTTGAAAGGTCAGAGTTGGCTGGAGCCATCTCACACGTGTGCACGCGTGCTTGTGTGTGGGTGTGAACGAGAGGAAGCAATTAAGTGCACAAGAGCAAGAGGCACTGAGAGAGTGGCCGGGGGACTTGCCTCCTCCAGCCTGACGGAGAGATGGCGGGGACTGTCGGGGCATCTCTGTGGACGAGGTTTTCCTCTCCTCCCTCCAACAGACACAGCACCAAAGCTTTCCACATTCTATCAGTCCTTGTACTTACATGGTACAGTTAATTCTTCAGTGATTGATTCATCAGGAAAAAGAGTGCTCCTGTCTATGGGCAGAATAAGCAGCACTCAAATGACTGGTACCAGTCCTTCATACGTGCTGGGCTCAGAACATCTTCTAACTAAAAAACCTGAAGATGGCAACCGGGCCACATTAGTATTTCTAAACATGACTGGCCTTTTCAATTTCCATTTCCTACAAATGGGAAACAATATGCTGATGACAGGCTGACGGATGTTTCTCCCAGCACTCCAGATAGCGTTTGCTTCTTTTGGGAGAGCAGTCGGCAGGTCTGGCAAGCGCTGGCATGAGGTTTAACCCAACGAAGGGAGAGTGTTTTTGTTTATTAAGAGGTCTGAAGCAGAGCCAGCCAGAGTTGTGATTAAATTAAAAAACATTTTTAAGCAAAGAGAAGCCGCATTTGTCTTGTGAAGGAATGCATTATAGATTCACCCCCGATTGGGACAGAGAGGGCGTGCAGGGAATCATAAACTGTAATCTCTCCATAACTTTAGTTCTAAATGTGGGAGAATCACGACAGGGCTTTGCAATTCTTGTCTCTAGATTTTTCCCTCTGTGAGCTCACTCCCAGACCCCAACCCTGGACCTTAGGAAAACAAAAGACATAATTACAAAAAGCAGGGAAACTGCTGGTCCAATTGCCTGATACTTGTGGCTCAGTTGGTTTCAAAAGCTTGCTCTTTCTTTCTGGCCTTGTGACCTAGGTGGACTCAGCCAGGTTGGAAAGCTGGAATTGACCAGCTGGAATTTACCCAGGAACCATATTCCATTTTTAGAAGCAACATGCCTACACCCCTAATTCCATTTCAACTTCACATTGTTCTCATTGAAGGTAATATCATGTATAAAGGCGACGCTCTGGATATGTGGCATGAACAGTTTCTCATCCTTAAAGGTCTCAGCTTAAGTCACCCCTGTGTCTTCCGTAACTATTTATTGTAATTCGTGCTTACTTTTCTGTGGTCTCTAACCACGACTACAATGTCACTGCCATAAGGTAAGGTGGTAAGAAGCCTGCAGGATGGCTCTCCATGATCCCTGCCTCCTGGTATTCACAGCCTGCGTAGTCCTTCCATACCAGTGCTGGTCTCTCCAGAAGTGACGGCATGCCAGGTCACTTCCAACGTTAGGTTACGAAAGACTGGCTTCTGACTCGGGCTTACCCTCCCTTCCCTCCTGACCCCTCTCCCTCTCTTTCTCTCACCACTTGTACTGGGGGAAGCCAGCTGCCCCATGCTGAGTAGATTGCCATGGCAAAGAACTGAAGCCACCTGCCACCAGCCACATGACCATGCTGGCAGCTGACCCTCCAGTCCCTCCGGGTGGTTACAACCCTGGCCAGCAGCTTGACTGTAGCCTCCTGAGAGGCTCCGTATCCGGATGACTCAGATAAGCTGCTCCGGGGTTTCTTATTCTCAGAGACTGTGCCAGATGATAAATGTTTGTTTTAAATCACTAGGTATTGGGGTAATATTACCTACAACGATAAATAATGAATACAGGAAAGCTCTATATTTAATTGTATTCTCATCTGTGCTAGAACAGGGTGGTGCATATATCTCAATAAACTGGCTAAATACTGGTGGAATAAACAAGTGAACCCAGACAGCTATAAACGCTGCCTGGGGACGGTCTACAAGGAGTACTTTGTATTTGCTCAGGTATAGAGGGCAGCCTCTTGTCTGGACTTGCTGGGCAGGGAAACCCACTTGTAAATAAACCGGGAAGAGCCGTCTACCTCAAGACCCCTGTATAATATGCAGGTCTGTTCATAAAGCCCGAGGCTGTGATGCAGTATGAAGGCCATGCCCTGTATTCAGCACTTGACATAAACACAGACAGGTATCTGATGAGGCACAAGAAGTCATAAGGTCAGATTTCGTTTGTCTTCCAATTCCTCCTCCTGGAAGGGAGCGGGGCACTGGCTGGCAGGTGTGAAGAACGGAAGTGTCTTTCCCCATTTGGTCGGTCCTAGAGGTCTGGCATCTCTGGTGTGGGTCCAGTTTTGCATCATCTACTGAGCCTCCCATTGCCCACGTGCCCATCCCAGGCAGGCTGTGTGGGAATGGGTGCTTCCCTGTTTGTACATGTTACAAAAGAAAGGTCTCAGACTCTGAATTCTATTGTTTAAATGTTCAAAGGGAAGCCATTGAAAGTTCCTAAGTCTACTCTCATTCATAGCTCACTCTCTGAACAATGCTTGCTTAGCTGTCCCCAGGGTGGGGGGCTGTCCCTCCCCCCGCTAACACTGCTGCTCTGACTTGGCCTATGCTCCTCCAGTGATGGGAGCACTTTGGTGACCCTTGCCTATTGGCATCATGGCAGTAACATCCAGCCTGGGACCATCTAGACAAGTGTCCTTACTGTGGACATACTGATTATGTATTGATGTCATACCCACGACATAAAGCCTGTGAATGAAGAACTTTTCTGTGAAGACTTTGCGTTAGCTCCCACCTCATGGTGCAGTTAAAGCGACCCTAGGAAGGACAGGCGGACAGATCCATGTACTCAGATAACAGAGCTGACCCAGCGTTCTGGTCCATCACAAAGCAAAGAAGACGAAGGCAAAGTTTAATGATATCTAAGGAAGAACATCAGTAAAATTGTGACCATGGCACAATTTCCCAGTCTTTTAATTTTTCAGTTTGTAAAACACTAGATGTTTCCCGGTTTCTTGAAGAGCATCTGGAATTTTCAATATTCGTGTACACTGATTAAAACTTGCCATGGCCACACCTAGCTTCAATTATCCATCCATGTTTCTAACCATGCTCTTAAACATCTTCTACTGGAAGTACTTCTCCTTGTGTTCTAACACCCAATGAAGTATTTTGTACTTAGGTAGTTACTAAATATTTTAAAACTTTAATTGTACCCAGCTCTGGCTGTTCAGTTAATAAATATTCTCCTTCCTGAGCCCATCCCCGCCATTAGAGTATATGAACCATAATCATTTTCACCAAGTTACTGTTTCCTAAACCAATGGATGTTCCCAACATCTATTAATTGATCTGATGCTTCATTTAAAATGCACTTGAAGACTTTATTAAACTTTCATCAACTACAGTGATTGTCTCCTCCATTATTCATTGGTTTGTATGTTCGCTCAAGTATCTGTTCACACCACCTCTTCATTATTTGGTTCCTAAGTGCAGGCCTTGTCTCTGCATCTAATTTTTACTTTTGTTTTAAGATGGGATTTTACTCTGCGCCTCTTTGAAGTTCCTCGTAGCACCTGACTGAACGCAAGGCATGGCATTTTAATGTATACTGTCATCGATCAATGACACTTAATCTGATCTTCAATTAGGGAAGGAGAGCCAGAGAAAAGGAGCAATTGTATTTTCACAGAAACCGTAAATAATGGTGGTTGTACGAGCACTATGTGTGGCTAACATGGGTAGGGAAGCAATGAGGATCTATTGCTTATTAATCACCAAATGTTGCCTCAACTTCTCAGGCTTGGCTTCCCATATTTTTCATGAGACATGGGGACTGAGTTTGTCTTCTTTCCTCTTAAAAAGAAGTCCTGCCTGAAAAGATAGACTCTTCTGTTGGGAAAACTGGACAGCCACATGCAAAAGAATCAAACCCAGACTACTTTCTAACACAATATGCAAAAATAAAGTCAAAACAGATGAAAGGCTTAAATATAAGACCTGAAACCACAAAATTCCTAGAAGAAAACATAGGCAGTACACTCTTTGATGTTGGTCTTAGCAATACTTTTTGGGGAGGTAAGTCTTTTCAAACAAGGGAAACAAAAGCAAAAATAAACAAATGGGACCACTCAAATTGAAAAGCTTTTGCACAGTGAAGGAAACTATCAACAAAATGGAAAGGCCACCTACTGAATGGGAGAAGATATTTACAAACAATATATCACAGAAGGGGCTAATATCAAAAATATACAAAGAATTCATACAATTTAACATTAAAAAACCAAACAACCTGATTAAAAATGGGCAGAAGATCTGAATAGACAGTTTTTAAAGAAGATGCACAGATGGCCAACAAGCACATGAAAAGATGCTTAACGTCACTAATCACCAGGGAAATGAAAATCAAAACCATAGTGAGGTGTCACTCACACCTGTCAGAATGGCTGTCATCAAAATGACAGAAAATAACAAGTGTTGGTGAGGACGTGGAGAAAAGGGAGCCCTTGTGCACGGCTGGTGGGATGAAAATTGATTCAACTACAATGGAAAACAGTATGGAGGTTCCTCAAATAGTGTAAAGTAGAACTACCATACCATCCAGCAATTCCATTCCTGGTTATTTTTCCAAAGAAAACAAAGACGCTAATTTGAAAAGATATATTCACCGTTATGTTCACCGCAGCATTATTTACAATATTCAAGATATGGAAGGACTCTAAGTGTCCATCTACAGAGGAATTGATGAAGAAGATGTGGTATATATGCATAATGGGATACTACTCAGCCATAAAAATAATGAAATACTGACATTGGCAGTGAATGAACCTAGAAGGTTTTATGCTGAAGTGAAGTAAGTCAGACAGAGAAAGATAAATACTGTATGATATCGCTTAAAAGTGGAATCTAAAAAGCAAAACAAATTTAAAAAACCACTAAACAGAAACATAATCATAGATACACAGAAAAATCAGGTGGTTACTGGGGAGGGGTGGTGAGAGGAGGAAATAGATGAGGGGGATTAATGGGTACAAACTTTCATTGCAAAATGAATGAGTCCTGGGTATGAAATGTCCAGGGTGGGGAATATAGTCAAAGACTGTCTTTGCATAGTAACAGATAACCAGACTTATCGTGATGATCATTTTGAAATGCATAGAAATATGTAATCACTATGCTGTATACCAGGAACTAACACAGTGTTGTAGGTCAGTTATCCTTCAAAAACAAACCAACCAACCAACAAACACAGATAAAAAGAGATCAGATTTGTGGTTACCAGAGATGAGGGGTCGGGGGGAGGGGGAACTGAATGAAGGTGATCAAAAGATTACACACTTGCAGTTATAAGACAAGTAAGTGTTAGGGGTGTAGAACATACTAAACACAGTAACACTGCTTGTATGTTACATATGAAAGTTGTTAAGAGAGTAAAAAATCGTTTTTTTCTATGTCTTTAATTTGGTATCTACATGAAATGATGGATGTTAACTTACTGTGGTCATGAAAAAACAAAAAAGAAACTAACAAAAAGAACAAAACAAACAAGAAGCCCTGCCCACCTTGTTTCTCTAGATTCTTCCCTTAAGCGCTAACCCTGAGAAATTTTTCTTCTTTGCTGTCTCCATAAAATATCATATATTGACCTTTTTATTGAAAACTTTACCTCTAATCGTTAAGAGTAAATAGAGGAAAGAAGACGGTAATAAACATAGTAAATATTTAGGGTTTGAAATGTTTCTTAGTCTCACAAATGTCTCGAGTCTTTTGTCCACGATCTATTGTTCCTGATTTCCCAGCTTAGGTGGCATCTGGAAGCCAGGTGACTTTCTGTAGCTTTTACAGCAGGAGCTCATCCGATCTCACCCTAGCCTTTGTCTCACACATCTTCAGAAGCCTTTAGTCCTCTAGGTTTTCAAATATTTTCCTGCACAAAGGCTTCTCTTCCTAGTGGATAGGTTTAAAAATGTAAATATTGTGTGCCTTCAAAATTCTGCTTGTCTGCAGGGGGAATGTCATGATAAGGAGATTCTGACTTCAGTTGACGTCCTTGCCTACATAGAAATGACTGCTGTGTTGTATGTGGCTCCCGTGAACACAGAACCCTCAGCCCTTGACCTATGCTGCCCAACCAAGGATTCATCTCCTCTCTGGATCATGTGGCACATTAGTTTCATCACTCTTTCTTGTCAGCATGATCAAATTCATGTTTTCTTATCCTTTTATTTCATTTTCCCAGCCAACCCCACTCTTGGAGCAACCTACCCATCTACTTTCTCTGCTCCTACATACGCATGCTGTAATACAGGAAGAAACAAATAACATCACTTCACAGCCTAGAGTCCCTGTATTTTATGATGTAACCTTTTGGCTCCACCCTCAGCTAGACTCTCAGCCATATTTGAAAACCCTATTATGCATTCTTGAATAGATCTCTCTTCCATTTCTTACAATGATTACTCAGAACTTTTTTTAATTCACTTTGTTTATCTCCTTTTCCTTCAACCTTACCTCTCTAATAGTTTAAATGGTCTTTTAAGAAATAAAAAATAAATTACATATAAAGAATTTAGCATGGTGCCTAACATAGAGCAAATATTTAATAAAGATTAACCATAACTATTATTGAATAATTAGATAATGCATGTAGGAAATTAAATTACACAGAATCCCATGACCTAGCAATATTCACTATTTAGTAATTTTCATTTTAACAGGCATAATAATTTAGATTAATGTTATTGCCTCAAAAACATAAATATTAACTTATCAATTATTTACCTAAAGTTAAACAGAAAGTTTGCTAAAAACACTAGGCAGCTGTATTTAATACATTTTAATCTCATGTTTCTTAATGAGGTTGAGTTTTATACCTGTTGATAAAATTTAACTAAGTATCATAAAAATCAAAGGCTGAAAAAGATGCAACTTTTTATTATAAAAGAATATAAACATGGACAAAAGTTGAAAGAATGGTCCTATAAACACTCATACACCCACCAAGGAGATTCAACAAATATTAATATTTTATAGTTCTTTAGTTCTGTCTTTGTGTTTGTGTGTTTGCTGAAGGTTTGAAGTAATTTTCAGATGTGACACTTCTGAATATTTTAGCATGCAACTCCTAAAAGTAAGTATATTTTCACACGTAATCATTATTTCATTATCACACCACAGAAAATTAACAATTCCCTGATATCAACTAATATATATTCTTTATTCAATTTCCTCTAATTTTCCCCAAACACATCTTCTACAGCTGTTTTTGTTTCTTTGTTTGAGCACGAGACAGCCTAGGTTTCTGTATTGCATTTTGTTACTATTATCTCTTCGGCCAGTTTTATTCCCTAATAATTCTCCCACTTTTCCCCCCTCCTGATATTGACTTTTTGAAGAGAACAGGTCAGCTGACTTACAAAATACATCACATTCTTTTTCGGTTTCATTGTTTACTTTTGATGGTACTTAACCTGAATATATTATACATTGAAAGTTAGATCTGAAAGCTTAGATTCAGGATAATTTTTTTTTTTTTTGGCAAGAATCATGCACAGGTGATACTGTGAATTTCATACTGCACTCCATCAGAAGACACACAACATCAAGTTGCCCCCTTATTTCTGATGCTTGGCTTTGGTGATGAAAGTCGGATCTCTTCATTGTGAGGTCAATTTTTATTCATTTTCATTTAGCAAATAATCTGTAGGTTAATTAATATCCTTGCACGTAGGTAACATCCAAGGCACTTTCCAATAATCTTTGAAAAAATGTTTTAGCATTTTTGCTTGAATCAATTACTTCAATGGAAGTTGCAAAACAGTGAGTTTTTAAAAATATTTATTTTATTCCTTCTATGTTTGTAGCCTAGCATTCTTCTATAGAAAACAGCTTTCCCCCATCAACTGGGTATTTCCTAAACAGGCAGGCTAGATGCTTAATTCCTTTCATTTTAGTGCCGGACTTAAAAGTAAGTTGATAATGTGGTCATTGTATCTGCTGGGAGCATATAAGTTTGTTTTATTTTTCCTCTCTCACTCTCCCTTTTCTTTATATCAATTCATTTATTTCTTTTATTTGATGTTTTACAATTAGTTATAGACTTGTTAAAACTGTCTCAGAACTGGCTAATAGGAGTTCATCCAAGCCAGATTCTATGTTCTTTAAACATGTTCCTCTTAGTAGTGGAAAACTTCCTTTTCTGGCCCAGTAAGATGTTCTTTAAGCTTCTCTGCCCCATACCTGAAATCAACCATCAACAAAATGAAAATACAACTGATAAAATGGGAGAAAATATTCAAAATTATATATCTGATAGGGGACTGGTATCCACAATATATAAAGAGCACTTACAACTCAATAAAAAAGAAAAAAATAACATAAAACTTGAAAAAAGGATTTAAATAGGTATATTCACAAAGAATATATACCAATTGAGGAAAAATGCACATCTTAAAACATACACACTTTTTGATTTAAAAAGGCCTAAAAGAGTCTTTGCATTCCAAAATAAAAGGGCCCAGTGTCATTAAAGTAATAATAATGGGAACAAAAACAACAGCTATAATACATGATGTTCTCACCATGTGCCAATCTCATTTGATACTTAAAACTACTCTGCAAGGTTGATAACATTACTCTCTTCTTCTTGATGAGGAACTTTAACCCCAAAGAAATGTTTAAAATGACTCAAGGTCTTAGAGCTACTAAGAACTGTAGCGAGATGATAGCTTCAAATTCACTTCAACTTCGTGCTAAACTCAGTTTTCTTTTCATAAAACCTCAGTGACCCATACGTGTGTATGCTTGCCCTATGTACCATCCCTGAAGTGTGCAGTCATCATATTTGCAGGAGTTCAAAGCATCTGACTTACACAGAGTAGATCTCAATAAAACCTGTATCATTGAATTTGCATATCTGAGCTTAAGGAAGATTGATGCAAAGATCAGAAGGCTTTGGCTAACTTATCTGCAATGTTCCTAATTCAGAATGTGTCCTTGGATGAGTCTTTTTTTTTTTTTTCACATTCTGCGCCTCTGTTTCATTTATTATTAGATGAATAATGAATATTCTTATCTCACTGGAATACTGTAAGAATAAATGGGAGTGCTATGGCTTTGGAATGGCCACCGGCATCTCTAGCCAGAGACTATGGGGGAAAATGTCAATTTAAATCATTTGATTTTTCCTTTTTCTCCATAGGGAGGTGTTGTGGGGATAAGTGTGTGGGCTGATATTTTAAGCATATTTAAAAATGACTACAGTAATATAAGTAAAGCAACTTAAGCATCTGGAAAGAAAAGAGCTATGTCCACCTGGGGGTGATAATAATGCTGGTAGTGATGAGGAAGAATTTTAATAACAATAAATCCGAGTGAATTTCACTAACCTGCTTGCAGAAAATAGCAGCTCAAGGACATAAAGTTCTCCCAAAGGTTAGTTTCAGTCCCTAGTTTTGCAAGTAGATTGTTCATGGCTTTCTCAATCCCATATTCTAAACAAAATGTAGATGTACCAATACCGTGTCTTGCTTCCTGACCCAGAAAAATATTCATGCCAATTGTGGGGATTAAAAGGAACTTAAAATAGTTCTTATAAAAACATGTTCAGTTTCAAAAGAACTCTATCTTTCTATGCATATATGTGCACTTTTTTTTAGCCAAATTTGAATAGTGCAGCTTTAATACACAAAAAGAAAGTCACACTTTTTTGTTGTTGTTCGTTTTTTTTTTTTTTCAGTATGGTCATGGTTGATTGCATCCCACCTAAATACGTGCAATCGAGGCAGATGCTATAAAACCGATATCCTGCGGTGCTGGAGATTTTTTTTCATGAACATACAAGTAGCTGTCAGAACCAAAGTCTGAGTATTTTGTCATAGAGTCATTTAGCAAAACTAAAGATGGCCAAAAGCGGGGTTATGGAAGCCTGACATTATGGAAACCCCAGGAAAGGGCAATCAGTGCACTGACCCAAAGCTGTGGGCAGCGGAACAGAAAGAATGAGGCTGCACCTTCCATGGTCTGGTCTTGGAGAATCAGAGGAATTCCTTGTTCATGAGACTTATCTGCTGATATTGAAGTTTACTAGCCTTTCCAAGGGAGCTGGCTCTTCTCAGTGTCTACTAGTAGAAGTCCACATCATCACAAAGTTATCCATGAGTTGTCAGATGCACAATTCACCAAAATGCAAAGCATTACCTCCCTCTTGAGAAAGAGTTTCCTTATCTCTGAAGGAAGGAAGCTGTGAGTGGCAGCTCCTCCTTGAATGGAGCTGCGGTCTGATGGACTAATAAATGGATGTGATGCAGGTGGAGTTTTCCACTTTTTTTTTGCTGGGCCGGGGTGGGAAAGGTGATGGGAGTAAGGGATGTGAGATTGTTTTTAGACTTCATCTAGGAAATTTGTAACCCTAGGTATATTTGTAATATAGCTTTTATTGACCCAGATGAAATGTGCTAGTCTTTTAAAAATCTGAATGCTCAAGTCTGACCCCAGAACAATTCTGGGAAGATCTTCACCTCTCCCTGAGCTCTCTTCTCTTCTTCTTTATCTGAATATGCATGACCCCCAGCCCATGGAACTAATTTGTGTGCATGCAGAAGGCATGTGGTTTGCCTCAGTGATGACTAGCAAGGCCTTTCCTTGGCTCAAAGAACAATGTTTTTCTTCCTCTGGTCAGAGGGAAGCAAAAATCTCACCAATGGTCTCCAAATTGTTTTGATGATGTGCTCCACCAAAAACATATTTGAACATATACCCTAACAGTTGTGTGATTTTTTTGTTGTAAATTATATACATTGACTACTGCACTGCTACGATGCACGCTATAAACTCTACTGAAAATCAAACATTTAAAAGGATAAAGTAAAATGAAATTAAAATTTTAAAAACAATGTTGTCTGATAATTTAAATAGTAGGACAAAATCCACAGGGTCCTCATAAATACATTACTGATGACTTTTTAAACTAGCAGAAATTTGATTGAATGTGGCAGATATGATGAAATCATTTTGTCTTTAATTTTTAATACAGATAAAAAGCTCATTCTAAGGTTAAAAGTGCTTACTCCTCTATTTTCTTGACAGTTTCTTGCTGCATTTTTTGTTTCATATTTTCTCTGTCTATAATGTGCAGAGATTCTACAAAACCATCTGTGATGAGTAGGTTGGTTAAATCTGGGTAATGTCGTCAGTAAATCAACGTAACCACACCTGTATAAACTGTGCTAACACAACAGCTAAAAACAGACTAGAAAGAATGCAACTCTCAATTCTACCACATTATCTCACTTCTCCCCCAGGATACCCGGTCTCCCTATCGAGACATGACAGGAGGGCACAGATATAAACTCATAAATTAAATATTCTAAACATTCATCCCGTTCTTATTTTTAGGTGAAAATAGATGTAAATAGAAGTCGTAATATTTTATTGCAGCATCCCAAATGATCATCTCGTGCACCTAGTATTCCCGTACCCCACCCTGGAGGTCCACAGATAGACGTACTTAACGGAAGACATCAGGTCAACCTGATTTCTCAATTTTTTGATTCTGCTGAAAAAAAAAAAAAAAAAAAAAAACAGGTAAGACCAATGAGTCTGGGTGAGGGGTTGAGCAGTGTAGGGAAGCAGAAGGAGAAGCTCCAGCAACCTCCTAGGGGGATAAGAGACAGAGTAACCATTTTCCGATCACCCTTGGCACACTGACCTCTTCCCTCCACAGCCCCTGTGCTTAAAGGGAAACAGCTAAGCCATGTAATGCCTTTTATGTTTCCTCCTTTAAAAAAAGAAAAAAAAAAAAAAGAAACAAACTTTGAGCCTAGTCAGTAAAGAAAGGTCAAGTGAAACTGCTACAGCACATTCTGTTCGGGGGAGTCTTTTTATTCCCCACCACACTGAGCAGGATAAAGGACCCGGTTGGGACTGCCACACAGTGGTTTCTTAATTGAGTCTTCCATCTTCACAGAGCCAGATCAGAGAGTCACTTAAAAGAGAATGCATTCAAAACCATGTGCCGTTTCAGAACAAATTGTCCAAGCCACCTAAAAGTGGAGTTCTTTGAAAGCCTGCTGCTGCCTCTGCCCCATCGGGTGCTTTCTAATCCTAGCCAGAGAACCGCGTTTAAAAGTGGAGATCCCTGAAATGAAGTGACATTTGATTGTTCACAGAGAATTATACGGCCTCTCACATGGGAGTAGTATTCGCAATTGCATTTTCTCAGCTCTGTTCAAGTGAGAAAACACCACGTGAAGGGTCAGGGAGCCTTACCTATATTTCTGAGAATTACACAGCGAGACAGAACAGAGGCTGGTCCATTACAGGATGTCAATGGAGGCCTGATCACAGAAGACAATCAGCGGCAAAGGTTAAAGTACTGCCAGGTAATAAAGGAGTCATGTTGAGAACTGGACCTGTTGTTAAGTTAGAAGTTGAATGAACAAGGGGCTTTACTGAGAAAGCCGGAGATCGAGGAGGCCTGGAGTTGCCAAGGTACCCACAGTAAAGGGAGATGAAAAAGCTGCATTTGGGGAAGTGAAACTGAAAATTCAGAACAGAATGACCTAGTACACTGTAAGGCTCTTCCTCTTAAGATAAAGTCATAGTAAATTTATATCTGAAAGCACAAACTAATCAACCTGAGGAACAATGAAGTCTAAACATAACAACTTCATTAAGTGCCTGGTGTAACATGCCTACTGTAAGAGGTTATCATGTGATTCAAATAACTGTAGTAGAAATTTATGTAAGTACTGAAATGGGAAGTTAAGATCTATATATCCAATTACTATGTGAGGCAGAATGTTTGACAAGCATAAAAGATCACTGATACAGCAGTGATAAAACTTGTACTTTTGGCTTCATCAGGAAATAACTGAGTGATCTCAGGCAAACGTGGGTCTTGATTTACTCATCAGTAAAATGAGAGTGTCTGTAAAGTTATATCTTTCTTTATTAAAATAAAAGTAATACAAAAGTATGGCAAAATATGAAAACAGTATAGAAAGATTTTAAAAGGCATTCCTACCCTAACTTTCCTGTCCCTATGAACCCTCAGTCCAATTTCTCAGAGAAACCACTATTAATACCCTCTTTGAAGTCTTACACATTTATGCAAATACATATAAATGCCTTAAAAGCAAGTGAAATTGTATTACACATACTATTCATATATGGCTTTATTTACTTTATGATATATGAGATGGGCTGAATTCTGTTTCCTCAAGATTCATAGGCTGAAGTCCTAACCCCTAATACCTCAGAATATGACGATATCTGGAGATAGGTCTTTAAAGAGGTAATTAAGGTAAAAAGATGTCATATGAAGAGGAGGCACTGGAATAAGACAGACATCCACAAGCCAAGGAGAAAAGCCCTTAGAAGAAACGAATCTTACTGACACCTTGATCTTGAATTTATAGCCTCCAGAATTGTAAAAAGACAATTTTTTTTTTGTCATCCGAGCTACCCAATCTGTGGTGCTTTGTTACAACAGCCCTAAGAAACTAATACAATACATTGTGGGTCTCTTTACGTATTCACACACACAGACCTGCTTTATATTATAAAAGTTCTATAATATTCTGTTTTATAGATATGAGACAATTGATTTTATAATAAGTGAAAATATGGGTCATAATTTGCCTCCACTTTAGTGACCAAACATCAAGTAAATCCTCTCTAGAGGAAGAAGACACCACCCAGAGCCTCAGTTTTTTTATACACAGTGATCAGTGTTGAATAAAATGTGAACAGACATGGCAGGAGACAGAAGCAAATGCATGAAAAACAAGATGAAAGAATGTAGACAACAGATTTCTATTTCTGCTCATGAAGGAGTAACTGCTACAGCATAGTCCTCCCTGTCTTAAACAACTTGAAAATTGGAGAAAAACGAGAAGCAACTTTTTAGACACTGCATAACAGCAGCAAAGGCCTATCATTTGAAAAATAATGGAAATAAATAAAATATGCTTTACAATTGCTCTGTCTTTTTTCCTGAAATCAATCTTTGGTCTGTCGCAGAGAGAAGGGAACTCAAACAGAGTTCATGGATGCCACTGAATACAAGAGACAGATAATGCGTTCAGGGAGAATTTGAATTCAGCTAGAATTTGCTGTTCAGAGTTTCACAGAGGAAGGGGCTTAGCAGAGAAAGAACTCCGGAAATCTGTAAGAGACCCCTTGAGTCTTTTGTTGAATGTGAGCCCCCTATTTTTCTAGGGGCAAACTCCATGAAGCCAGCCAAACTGCAGTATCAGGAAAAGCATATTATTGAGAACTATAAACCAAAGAATTTTCAAGGCCTATGCAGACCTGGGAATCTTCTGAATTACCACTTGAGTGGAGTGTCCCCACTGGGAGCATGGGGTATTCAGTAAAGACTTTAGAAAAAACATAACTGATAAACTAAAGTAGCTCTTGAGTAAAGGTTACTTTAAAAGTTCTTTAAAATACGAAAACAAGACTTAAAAGGATCAAGCTGTTTTCTAAATAATTTTTTTTGCTTACTGATTGAATTCCAGCTCTACTAAAGACTACAACAAAATCCAGCACTCAATAATGTAAAATTTAAAATATCTAGCATTGAATAAAAAACTTAATAGATGTGAAGAACACATATATTTGATCCATGAGTATGATAAAAATTAGTAAATAGAAATGACACAGAAATGAAAAAGAAGATAGAATTATCAAATATTGAGTCTTCCTAGAAGCAGATGCTAAGAGAGGATAACAGGTGAAAAGTTTTTATCAGGATTTGTACCCATGAAAGGAAATAGGGAGTGAGCTGAGGAAGGCTGTATAAGCAATCAGAGCAGAATTCAAGTCTGACCCCAAGTGAAAGTAAAGGAGGGAAGGTTGAGTGGGAAAATTCTATATTGCTGTGCAGTCTAAAGGGTTCTTTATCTCCCACGGATAGACCTGCCTTAGTAGCTCAGCCACATTCATTCATTGTCAGAAAGCAACCTATGAGAGATAATGGCAAATACAGTGATGGATTTCACAAAGTGCTTGAGCTGCTTGAGCCCTTAGTCAGTTATTCTTCAAGTAGTAGGAAGTCTCTGAGGCATAGTTTTAGACTGCAATAGTGAACAAGGACTTTAAAATAGCTATTATAAATATGTTCAAGGATATAAAGAAAAACATAAACATAATGAGGGGATAAATGGAAGAAATAAAGAGACTCAAATGGAAAGAATGGAAATGTATTCTTGTAAATGTCTTACATTATATATGAAGTGGCATAATATTAGTTGAAGGTATACTGCTATGTCTTAAATAAATGAAGATACATTTCATAAAACCTAGATCAAACACTAAAATGTTTTAAAAATATGAATAATAATGTATATTTGTGTAATGTGTCTATAAGCCCAAATTGAAACAAACAGACAATAGAAGCAAGCCTACAAATGACCCAGATATTGCCATCATCAAATATGGATTTATAGATAATTACACATATGCTCAAGAAAATAGTTTACAAGGAAAAACAAGAGAATTGAAATCTGTTCTAAAATTGACATAGAATAACTGAAATTAAAAATGCATGCTAGAAAAGAAGAGTGAAATGGAACACAAGTCAACATAAAATAACTAGATCAAAGCAAAAAAGTAAAACTATATACATGTGTGTGTATATATACATGTATATGAAAATTCCAATGAAATGAAAACTTACCAAATATTATGGAAGAAAAAAGTAAAAATCTGAAATATCTGAAGTCTATGAAAAATACTACATAGAAAACTCTGAGCCTAGACTGCTCCACTAATGAATTCTTACTAATACTTAAAATAGTATATAAAAATTAAACTGCTTAGAAATAAATATAATACAAAATATGTCTGACTCCTTCACATAAAATGGAAAAAAATATACATGATTGAAATAAATTTTAAGACTTGAGAAATTCAGGACATACCATATTCATGGATAAGAAGACTCAATAAGGTAAAAATCTGCAGTCTCTCCATTTCGACCTGAAGATTAAATACAATTGTACCAACATCCTAATGTGGTTTTTAGTGAAAAAAAATAAGTTAATTCTAAAATACAATGGCCCCAAAATATCCAAAACGATTTTAAAGAAGACTCAAAGTTTGAAGACTTTCTTAATCTGACTTAAAATATAAACTTTAGAAAGTTAAATTATGAAATATTCAAATCTTTCTATTGAGGTTAGGAATGAAACAAGAAGACATGCTATCACTATTTCTATTCAGTACTATACTGGAAGTCCTAGCCAGAGCAATAAAGCAAGAAAATTACAATGTGGTATTGGTAAAATTCTAGTTAAACAGATTAAGGGAATATAATGAAAGCCTAGAACAGACCCAAACATACATTATCACTTAACTTGTGACAATGTGACATGGAAGTGTGATGAACAAAGAACAATCTTACAAATAAAAGACATTAGGTCAACTGGATAATCATGGAAACAATTAATGACACTTAAGGCCCTTTCAATGGAGATCATAGGTCTAAAGATTCTACAAAATAATAAAGAATGTTACACCCATGGCCTTAGAGTAGGCAAAAATTTTTGAGTAGAACATAAAAGAACTACATAAAAAGTACAAATTTGAGAAATTAACTTGTTAAAATTAGAAATGCTTGTTCATTAAAAAAAAAAAAAAAGACCACAAAGAAAAAGACAAGTCATACAGTAATGGAATAGAATACACACACACACACACACACACACACACACACACACAGAAACCCAGAAATCTTACACAATTAAATTGTATTAGTTTTACTCTTCCTGGTAATTAGGTTGTATGTCCTGATGAAGAAGACTCACCCCCTCACTCCCTTAAACATCATCAAACACATGACTTATGTTTATGGAACTATCTATCGTATAAGGAATGAATCTAGCTTTATTTTTTCTTATGACTAAATACTTGTTCTAACACTACATTTTTCAACAATCTCATCCTTTTTTCTAACTATTTTGAAATACCATTGTTATCATATGCGCTTTCAACCAATATGTATTAGAGACCCTTTAAGGACTTTTTGAAAAAATAATTACTTTTTTTTAATTTACTCCTCCACACCTCTATAAACTCAAGTGACAGTGAAGTAATCCAGTTACATTTCAGGACTTATTTTTACATTCTCACATAGGATATGCCTCTATATTTTCTTTTACATAGATTTTGTGACCCAAGTAGAAAAACCTTTATAAATACTAAAACATTGAGGCGTTTTGTTCAAAATTTAGTTTTCCTATAAATGAGTTTTAAAACTTTCCCAAACATATTCCCTGGTCTCTTCATTAATTATCTGACCTCAGGGACCCCCAGAAAAGTCATTTTGAGTTCAGGTGCATATATATATAGGTGTATAAATAGCTTTTTAGTCCTAATAATATGCAGCATCCACTCAATAAAAGCTTAACTCTTAACAGTGGAAATGGGAGTGAGGTCGAGGGTACAGGGTGCTTTTCATTGCACTCAGTAGAAAAACATACAACAAAACATTTCAGTACAGCTCACCTGACCTTCCTATGAATCACAGAATGAACAAACATAAATCAAGGCTGACAAGGTTGAGTCTCTCTCCTCAGAGCTTTGAAAATAATAATATATCATCCTATAACAATATAACATTTCATCCCCCACCATGTTCTTTCTCATTTTGTTGGCAAAAGGTCCCTCTCTTCAAAAACAAGCCTTCATTATACCAGATGAATGTAAGTTTTATGCCAGAAAAAGAGTATCAGATTCACATTAAAGGGAAGATTGTTTTATACAAGGACTTGCCAGAAAAAGACTTAGAGATAAATTATGTTGAAGCTCCCTATGCTCCTTTAATGAAAATTCTAGTATGCAGCCAGATGTTTTATAGAGGAAGGGAATCAAGAAAAACATAGATCGTCCTGCCAGTCAACTGAATACTGAAGCTGAAATTAGAGTGATTCACAAATGCACATAATTGCCTGGAATATTTATCTTTTTCCAAAAAAAAAGACATTTTCCTTTCCCTATGTAAAATAAAAATTAGACCTGTGTTGTATGAACTCGTCCCTATAGCAGAAACAACTGATGCTAGCAGTTCTCCCAATATCTGTTCTCCTTTTCCCTACAAACAGAATTTTAATCTTATTTTGGATGGCAATGTGTCAGCTTAAAAGTAAAGAAAAAAGCAAACATACACCAAAGAGCTAGTCTCCCTTGAAACAGGAAGTGTTCCTGTGACAACCATGGTTAGTGAAATGTAGGTAAAAGTCAATGGGAGAAATTTTTAGAAAAGCCCTTTTTTGGGGAGCAAGTAAATGGCATGAACCCCTCCCTCCCACTCCCTCCCTCCCTCTCTTCCTCCCTTCCTTCCTTCTTTCCTTCCTTCCCTCCCTCCTTCCTTCCTTCTTCTCTCCCCCTCTGTCTCTGTCTCCCTCTGTCTCTGTCTCTCTCCTTCTTTCCTTTCTTCTTACCAGGAAAGGTGGACATGGCATGATGCTGTAAGTAAACCAGACATCTTATGAGGATGTAGCAACAAGAAAAAGCTAACAATACCAAAGAGAAAAGATGGAAAGTTCTGGTGATATTGTGTTGCTGCTACACAGGACTGGACTGCCTACCTCCAGATTTGGGCACTGAGAAAAAATTAAAAGAGTAATTTTGAAAAGACAACAAGTGTTTTGCTTTTAGTTCCAAATGTTTGGAACTGACCAAGTGGTGTGACTTGAGGGTATTTGTAATGACTGATTTTATGTGTTTGGCTGGCCATGGATTGCCCAGAGTTAAATATTATTTCTGGGTATAACTTTGAGGACATTTCCAAATAAGATTAGCATTTTAACTGGTGGACTTTGAAGCTGGGCATCATCTAATCTACTGAGGGTCTGAATACAACAAAAGGTGGAGGAGAGAGGAATTTTCCCCCTTTTTTTCCTGCCTCACTGCTTGAGCTGAGTCATCTCATCTCATCTTCTCTGGGTCTTGGATTGGGATTTACACCATTGGACTGAATGCTTTGCACTAGGACTGAATGATACCATCAGTTTCTTGGGGCTCCAACTAGCGAACAGTAGACTGGGGAAATTCTCAGCCTCCAGAATCACAGGAGCCACTTCCTCATAATACATCTCAATCTCTATATAGATATAGTTATATCTTCTATTGGTTTTGTTTCTCTTGAAAACCTTGATTAAGTCCTCTACCTAAATAGCTTTCCCTCTTCCTAGAATAACACCTTCATTAGACACCATTAGACATAAAGGTTTCTGACTGGTCTTTAGGTACACTTTGAAAATATCATTTATCCTAAAATATTTAATTTTGAATATTATGAACTAACAATTTGGTGGCCATTCAATGTCTCTTAGAGCAAGACCCTTTAGGAATATAAGTCAGAATGCCAACTCAGCAGGTGTTTCTCCACTCACTTTAGCAAATACTTAAGTATTTGTTGTGTACCTGGTCTCCTCTCCGATAAACCACGTGTAGTAGAAACCATAGACAGGTAGATTAATTTCAGTACAAACTGGCACGTTTTAAGGGGAAAGCAGGCACAGGAGCTATGGGAGCGTGGGGTGGGCCTCCTGGCCCAGCAGGGTTTTGTTAGGAAGTACCACTAGGAATAAGATGACCTTTGCTTTTGGTGATGCAGCTTGCTATTTGTGGTTTATATGTTTTCTAAGTCATCCCCTTGTTTTCCTTCAAAAATTAATTTTTGTCTTGATGTGGCCTGGATAGGGGCATCCCTCCAACGCAGTTTTTCTAGAAACAAAAGTGCTTGCTCTGTGTCATCAAAATGCTGTCACAACGTCTCACTGATTCCAAATCTGAAAATATCTACCTGGTATGACTTCTTTATACGTTGGCTCCGACCACAGAGGGCTAAGTGAATCCCCTCACTATTTTGGACTTCTTTTGGAAGACCTGCCTTGGACCTGGTATAGTAAGAGGTGAGGAGGAGTCTGGGCGACTTGTTTTCCTGCCAGTGCCAACACTGGGGGGGTGGGCAGGGGACAAAACACAGCACCAGGGAAGACATGTCCTCAGGTGTCCAGATATGACAGCACAGTTGGAAAGTGCAGCCAGGTGAAGTAGCCCCACACCTTCGCTAAAGGAATAGAAACAGAGAAAGCAGTCTAGGTAGTGTGAAATCCATGATCTCTGCATCAATCCTATACAGTAGGAACCAATTACTGAGGGATATCGATTAGAAGAGAATGTGGGAGATGTAAAAATTTAGTAATTTTATAGGTCACAAAGTGCTTGGAACTGCTCCGTATGTTTGGCTGCTGGAAGTAGAACATACCAAGTTAGCACAGGGAACTATATTTAATACCTTGTAATAAACTATAATGGAATAGAATTTTAAAATAATGTAGATACATGCATATATATGTATAACCAAATCACTTTGCTGTACAACTGAAACTAACACACTGTTGCAAATCAACTATATTTCAATAAAATAACAATTCATCACCATACTCAAGGGCATCTGGATTTTCTCTTATATTATCTTCTATGGTTTTACATTTAAATCTATAATCTATTTTGAGTTCAGTTTTGTCAAGGATATAGTCTGTGACTATATTTATTTTTTGCATGTGGATGCTTCATTGTTCCAGCACCATAAGTTCAAAAAACCATTTTTTAATTCACTGCATTGCCTTCGATAAAGATCAATTGATTATATTTCTGTGGATTTATTTTTGGACTCTATCCTGTTTCATTAATCTATATTCTTTCAGCAATACCACACTGTCTTGATAACTGTAGTAAGTCTCGAAGTAGTGTTAGCCTTTTGACTTTGTTCTTTTCCTAAATACTGTGTTGGCTATTTGGGGTCTTTCATGTCCCTTTATAAGCTTTAGAATCAGATTTTCAATATCCACCGACTGACTTGCTGGGATTTTGATTGGGATTTTTGTGTTGAATCTATAGATCAAGTCAGGAAGAATGGACATGTTGACAATAACGAGTCTTCCTATCCATGAATATGGAATAACTTTCCATTTATCTAGCTCATTGATTTCTTTTACCAGAGTTTTGTAGTTCTCCTCCTATGGTCTTGGTCTTGTATATATTTTGTTAGATTTATTCCTAAGTATTTTATTTGTTTAGGAGTTAATTTAAATGGTGTTATTTTTAATTTCAAATTTCATGTGTTCATTGTTGGTGTATAGGAAATCAATTGACTTTTATGTTTTAAATTTGTATCCTGCAACATGGCAATAATCACTTATTAGTTCCAGGAGTTAATGTTGTTCTTGTTGTTGTTGATTCTTTTAGATTTTCTACAAAGACAATCATGTCACCTGCAAACAAAGAGAGTTTTTATTTCTTCCTTGCATCCTTGCAGTGACTGTTCTGTGATCAAAGAGGAAGAATAGGCATTGAGGGCTGTATTTTGCAGCCAAATCTATTTCTTAATTTAGACAAGTAATTTTTACTCTAAGGCTTCCCTTCTTCGTCTGTGAAATGAAGAGAATGAATTACATGGACTCCAAATCACTTTTATCTTTAATATGCTCTACTCTCTGAGATTCTACTCTCCTGATTTTCAGGCACTTTTCTTGAAAGTGAGTTATCCTGATAAGAGTCCTGGTAACTCCTTCTCTGTTTCTGAGTGAACTTCCATTGCTTTTGTATTCTTTAGGCTGTTTTGACAAGTAGTTGCTCTCAGAAAAGGCTGACATACACTGAGTCTCCAGCTGCTATCAAAGTGATAACAGCTTGTTCTGAAGCTTGTAATTTCTAGAGTTTGTAGATTATAAAGCTACTAGTTTGAGCATGTAACAAGTGGAAAGGGAAGCATTCATGTGAAGCATCTCTAAATATATTCAAGTTGCTGCAATTTCTACAGTTCAGAATTATACACAAAAAGTCAAGAGGATGGTGGCCATGCTCCGATTTAACCTGCTATTGGGAGCTGGACAAACCACTTAGCCTCCATTTCTATAAAATAGAAACTTGTAGTGGCAGGTACATCTCATCATTTTCCAAGCAGTGGAAGGATATACTAGACAAAACTTAGCTACATGATGAGCAATGTGAGATATATAATGAGTCTTTGAGCTGTATTTAGTTCTAGCCTAGGCTTTGGGTCCTCAAAAGTTCCACCAATGTAAATCCTTCCAGGAAGTGTTTACATGCATCATTCAAAACTCATCACTGACATTCATGTTCTCTTTCCTTTCCTGAAGTGAGCGCAAGATAAGATAAAGTACATTCACTTGAAATGCTTATAATTCTTTTTGTCATGGGATAATATCCCAAATGTGAGTTTCAGAGGGGGAACAATGGTTTCTGTGCCACTATACTCAGTTCCTTCTGTCTCTAGCCGTGTCCTGCACATGTCTTTCTGGTAGATAAAATGAGCCAAATGTGAAGTGGATGCTGGAAGTTTAGACATACATATACGAAATGCATGAGTCACACACACACATGCCCTTTTAAATCAAGAAGTATTAAAATAATCAAGCTATCCTTAGATGCTCTTTTGAGAATGCCAAACATGGTTGGGTAGATTTATTGATCTGATTGTATGCATCAGCTTATTATTCTAAACTCTGTAGATAAAGTAGTAAATAAACCATAGTCCCAGGTGTCACAGAGCTTACAATCTGGGTGGTGAGAGATAGACTGTAAGTACATCCTCATGTCAGGTGGTGATAAGACACTCAAACAGAATAAGAAGGTAGAGAATGAGGTGCTATTTTAGATAGCATGGCCATGGAAGCTTCCTGATGAAGTGACCTTTGAGCAGAGACCCAAATGGGGTGAGCAAATGAGCTATGTGAATTTGGAAAGCAGGGGAACATAACGTCCCCTGCTAGTACATAATATAGTAGGATAAAAGGAGACAGAAAGTGAAAAAGCAGGCATATTCAAAAATGTATCAAAAATTCAACAAGGCTTACATAATGACTAGATCAGAGTGAATGATGAAGTGTGGCAGGAAACAAAGTTGAAGGATAACCAGGGGCCAGATCTCAGCGGGCCATGTTGACAGTGGCAAAGCCTTGATATGTTACACTGAGTGAAATGGAAGCCATCACAGAACATAAGACACCCATTTTGTACAATAAAATAATAGATATTCTGAATTAGAGGTAAACAACATGTATTACAGTCAATCATTTTTCTAATACTTAACCTATAGCATCTCTCTACAAGCCCTAAAATGTCAAGGACATCATCCCCTCCAATGTATCCCACTGGCATTGTATCCTTGTATGGCATTTTTTGTCGAAGTATTGTTTTCCCATCTCTAAGGAAAATGTTTCCCTGAACTCTCCACCATTATGGTTTCAATGTATTCACAGCACAGGTTTGTTTTTTTTTTTCCTAATGAAAACCATTCATGTATTTCCCCTCTTGGTAAATTCTCTAAAATATCTACACGATCTTGACCTGACATAGGATTGAATCTTCTGATTCTTCTCCTCAGGTTCATTTTTAGCCTTTTCTAAGTTTGGTGACCAGAAATAAATGTAATATTCATTTCTGTCCATCTTTATTTTTGCCTTTATTCACATCAGTTCAAGGCAGTTTATTCCAACTTTTGAAATAATGTCATGCTTTCTCCTCGAGTGAACCGATTTTCCTTGTATCAGTGGGCTTCAGCCTGATGGCTTAGGAGACGCTCGGCATGTTGGCATTCAGTTCCTCTGCTCTGAGTCAGCTGCGCGCAGCCATTGGGCTGGAGTCAAACAGCACCTGCAGGAATTCTTGAAAAGGTCTGACTATTTTCCAACAGAGGACACTTTTTGTTATTTTTTCTTTCTCCCTCCTCACTGTTTGCCTTTCCTTTTCCTTTTCCTTTTTTCTTATTGTATCTTCACTTTCATTTTGGCCCTCTTTTACTTCCTTCCATTTACTTCTCATCTTAGAATTCTGAGTAAGGCTCTATAATACTTGTAGATAATTTTTGGACTTACTATAGGCCAGAACTAAGTTCCAAGTATGCAGAAAAGATGACAGTCAACTGGATTACACACTTGCCATGGTTCTAAGAAGGAATCTTAATATCCGAAATTCTACTTGTAGAGGTTTTTTGCCTTTGGCCTAAATAGCCAAGAAACACAACTGTCACACTGTCAAACTGAAAAGAATCAGAGATTTTACCCAGTATCAAACTTCATGAATAACTCCAAGGATACATACAAGCAAGAGGTGCACGAGTGGGGCACAGGCCTTTCTGTCGAGGCAGGGCTGAGGGCTGCCATGGGCGTACCGGCACGCGGAGCTGGTCCTCAGCCTGGCTGGCTGCAGGTGTTGCCTGGTGCGGAAGCTGCTGGCCACTGGTGAGTGGGGCTGGGTCCTGGCATAGCTGGCAGTTTGGCCTGGGAAGTCTCAGTGCTGGTACTGGTCCTGGGCCGTTGCTGGGCTGGGTAGCACTGGGGTGGCGGCAGCAAGGCTTAGTGGTGGGCAAAGCCAGCTACTGGCATCACCGACTGGGGGCCTGGGGTGTCTCAGGGCAGCTGGCGACGGGGCCCCGGGGGTCCTAGAGCTGGTGTAAGCCCAGTGGTGGGCGGGGCCAGCTTCCTCATCAGCTGTTTGCAGGGGCCGGAGAGTCTTGGGGCTGGTGTTGGCCTGCTGGTGAGTAGGGCCAGGTCCTGGACCCACTGGTGGGCAATACTGGGTCCCAGGGCAGCTGGCTAGCAGGTTCAGGGGGGTCTTCAGCTAGTGATGGCCGACTAGTGGGCAGGGCTGTGTCCCACGTGGCTGGCTGCTTGGCCTGTGGGTTCCCGGGACTGGTGTCAACCAGCTAGATGATGCATAAGCCCTCAGCACTAACAGCCTAGAGGGAGGGCTCAAAAATGGTGCCCTTACATTGTGGTGCAAGCGGCTCCCAGCATTTAAATTCGAACACCATCACTATTAGCGAAGCAATACAAATGTAGTATTTTATTGCAAAACAGATATTACCTGGATTTCCAAGATGACTGCAGCTTAATAAACTTTCCAATTCCTAGAGAAGTAAATTGTACACTCACTCCTCCATAATACATCTAGCTTTCTACCACTCTCACCTGTTTTATTCAGTGTAAATTGATTTTATCATTTCTCTGTTCCAAACAGATTTATCAGATTTAAGTTCTCAGAATTTGGTCATTTCTCAGCCAAGTGTCTTTATACACATTTCTCATTTAAAGTGTAGCTAATTCTGTTAGGTTTAAGTTGGGATTCATGGCTTCAAGTAGTATTGGGGAGAAACATTGAACCCTACCCCTCAATCTACTGCAGGGGTCGTCTTCTACTTCCTCTCCCTTCTGGATTGAATTTAATACCAACAGTATTAGTGGGGTTATAATTGCAAGACACCTAACTTTGAATAAAGATAGTAAGAGTGGTCACAAGCTGATAACATTGACTTCAGAAAGAATTTGCACATATAAGGTGGTAATATACATATTTTGTTCTGGCATCTCAGTCTTTTCAATGAAACATATTTTCTGTTTTCTCAGATCTGCTGATTAATTAACTGGGACCATGAAGCCAAATACTAAATAGCAAATATGGACTGACACTCCACAGTATTAATATTATTTTTCAGAGGTACCATAAGCACGGTAATCTCAGACAGTGAAAGACCTTTAATACTAGTTAATTTTATTAAGCTGCATAGCTTGTCAAGACATTTGGAAGTTATTTTGTAATCTTCTTACTTTCAATCTTTTGGAGTTTTGAAAACCTTGATTTAGAGTTTTGTTTTTTCCTTCTCCAAGGGCAGTTACTGCCTCCTCTTCCTCCTCCTGCACTTCAGTGAGGATAGAATGTAGAGTCATGTAAACCTTTGCATCTTAGAGAGTCTATAGTTCAAAATTGTGGGTTTCAAGTTTTTCTGGAAAGTAGGACCAATTAAGAGGATGCTAATAATTTTTTTATAAATAATTGTTCTCAGCAAATGGCTAAAAACAATTACAAAACTAAAATCTCATAGTCTTTAATTAGCTGTGAATAGAAAATTGGGTAGAAAAACATGTTATCCAAATCGGCGTGTATGTGTGTGAGTGTTGGTGTACATATGATAGGAAAAAATGCTGGGAAAAAAAGAGCTGTATTTTCCTAAGACTATAACTTGCCACAAGAGGATTACTAATAACATAACTGGAAAAAGCTCAAAGTTCATATTCTACCAACACCGTTTCATCTAAATAAGTCAATGTGTATGATATGGCAAATTAAGCAAATGGCAAAGAGTAATTTTCTCTGAAACAGGGAACTATTAACAAACAGAATATGCCATCAGCATTAAGGTTCCAGAAACACTATTTAAAGTAATTTACAGGTTGGCCAATGATTACATTTTTCATTCTCATTTGTACTCAAGAGGATTATTTTTTATTAAAATAATACACAGAGCCCAATTTAGTTTGCCATATAGTGGATGAAAATAAAAGTTGGCCAGGCTGTTTACATTCCTTTAGTTTGGTTGGGTTATTTGTCCGTCCTTTTTCACTTTTTTAGAAAATCTCAACTACAGAAGATTTACTGTGTTAAGAGTGTGAAGTATAAAGGAGAACATTGGAAAGTTGTTTTTGTTTCTGTTTACCTGGGTTTTTATACCTCTGAGGAATTTTATTATATTCACATAAACTGACATAAGAGTTGTCTATCTACTGCTTGTCCCTAAAACCAGCTTTGGTGTTTTATTTATCTGGAAAACAAAGCCAAATACTTCCTTTGTCTCACAAACTGTGAAGTTCTATTCCTATAAGATGGTTTTTTTATTCATCAGATGTTTACTGAGATCCTACCAAAGATCAGACAATCTTCTAGGCACTGGGGGTAAATTATTGCACAAATAGATGAAAATCCCTGCCTTTGGGTCGCTTACTTTTGAGTTGGGGAAATTAACAATAAACAAGCTGAATTAGTGAAATGTATAGACTGCTAGAGAGTGGTGAACAGTGTGGAGAAAAACTAAAACGGAAGGGAAAAAAGACCAAAATTAGAAATGCAATTTTAAATAACAGGTTACTCACTTGGCAGAAGATAAAATTACATCACCTGGCTCTATCATTGCTGTTTAGAAATGTTCTTTCAGTCGAACTGTCGTCACAATTGATCCGAGTGTGTTTACAGCTGCTGTATGTAGAGGGGGTGGGTTCTACTCCACCACAACGTGTGGGGCTATGAAACGCTACAAAAATTTTCAAAAACAAATTTTCCACGTGGCCAGAAATTGAGAATTCAGTTTCCATGATTGGGACTTTCCTGACTCCCAGGAAGAACTAATGATCTTATTTTGGGTTCGCTGGCCTTTGCTTCTCATTGGTCACCACACATAGACTCAATCTCTAACCCAAACGTTGCTTGAAGCTACTCGGCATTTACAGCCACTGTAGCTCTGCCCCTACAACATCTGCACAGATGTGAACCTAGAAGGGTTTTTTAGTGCTGTGAGGATGGCAGGTAACAATCTTTCTATTCTTGGGTCCTGCCTCAAACCCTGTTCATCTCCTCATGGATGACTTTTCTTAGTTTCCAATTTTCCATCACTCCTCCATAATCCCCCACCTCTCAGTGGTCCCTATCCGAGGTACACTCATGGAAGCTCAAGACTGACTCTTACTTCCTAGAAGAAATGGCACAGAAGGAGTCGTGACACCTGCCACCTACATTCCTTCTCCTCTCTCCCAACTCACTCTTTTATACTTTCATGTAAAAGCGCACGGTGTTTCCTGATGAATTAGCCCCATGTGGATTAATTCAAATTGAGGGCCCTAAATAGTCCTGGGGTGTGGTAATGTGATTATTACATGCCTTTTTTGATTATCATGGAAACTGAGAGGCAGGCAGGACAGGGAAGTGTCAGTTCATTTTATGATGGAGATGAGGCAGGTAATCAGAAGGCAGATTGAGAGATGGAGCTAGAACCAAAACCCAAGTCCTCTAGGCTCATCGGCCAAGCAGAAGGAGCTAAAGAAATCCCTGAGCATGCAAAACAGGTTCATCAGTCCAAATTTCTTAGACAATTTTTTTCATTTGTACATTTGCCTTTTTCTCCCTCTAGACTCAAATTTCTTAAGTATTCAATGTGATCTCCTGGGGCACATAGCCACACCTACAGATAAACAGCAACCACATTTTTTAACAGTACACAATAGTAAGTCCTCCCTTGCTCCACAGAACTTTGAGACTATATTCCTTTGCACCAGTGTTTCCCAAACTATGCTCTATGGATACCAGTGATCTTCAGCAAAAATAAGCTCTTTGATAAAAGATGGTTGAAAATATTTTGTTAAACAAATTCATCAGGTGCTCTTATCATAAGACTCCTCAGAATGTTCCCTAGGTGAATATGCATGAGTTTCTCCAAAAGGGGAAAAGTGCATGAATAATGTCCCCAATTTTAGTCAACAGAACACTTTTTTC
This sequence comes from Camelus bactrianus, assembly GCF_048773025.1. Lineage (NCBI taxonomy): Eukaryota > Metazoa > Chordata > Mammalia > Artiodactyla > Camelidae > Camelus > Camelus bactrianus. Next base: position 28,624,288 of record NC_133564.1, on the reverse strand, counting down.
CTGGCAGAAACCAATCAAAATGGTCTAAGAGACTAGCATCCAAAGAATACAGTTTGGGAGATGCCATCTTGAGCCCATCAGTAAGATTCCCTTGTTGTTCACCCGAGTCCTTATCAGAGCTTAAGGCTGGACAGCTGCCTTGTACAAACATCATGTAACTTGGTCCTTTATGGACCAAATGAGGAAACTTAACTCCAGAAACATCAAGTTGGGTTCCGAATCTAGCAATGTGACAGATTAGGTATTCTGAACCAACTGTCTACTTAAAAGAGCTAAACTTATGGATACATTAAGTGTAAAATATATTATTGAGTTGGCACAAAAGAAGAAATCCATAGGACCCTGGAAGGTAAGTCAGTGTCAACATGGGTTTTGATACGAATGTTTCTAGCAACACTCTAAAGACCTTGAAGTTTCTTTTGATGACTTCATTGGTTTCAATGAAGGTTGGAAATTCAATTTTAAAAAGTCAAGAATAAAGCTAGGAAAACAAAGAGCCCTATTCTCAATTTAAGCATTAAAAAGTAATAATAAACCCCTCATGCAGAAGGAGACAGCAAGGCAAGTTGCCTGTTTAGACTTTGATGCTGGATAGAGAGATAAAAAAATCTATGCCCTGAGAATTCCTATTTATATTCTTGGCCTCATGCAGAATTGCAGTCTGAATTTATGTTACCGTTAAGGTTTGAAAAACCTCAAATACAGAACCTAGGTTAAAGTAGTCTCAGGTTGGTAGTGATTATAGATGTCTGGCAGAAACAAATGCAAATTTTCTTTGGAGGAACACAAAGTTAATTCAGGCTTCAAAGAATTCCACAGATAAAGTTCCAAGTAAAACAGCATTACAGAGTCAAGCATCATAAAACAGGTCAGGATAAAAGATATCATAAATGGAACCCAGCAGAAATAAGGGATAATATATGCAGAATCACAAATACTTCAGATGGTGGATTTAGACACAAAATTCAAAATCACTGTATTTAACATCTTCAAAAAGAATAAAGGAGCATGAAATTATGATTAGAGAATAAGCATACATGAAAAAAATAGAACTGATGCAATGGAAAATATAACTGAATTCTAAAACTCAACTACAGTTTAAAGAGCAGAGTTGATGTAACTGAAGACAAATGTCCTGGCAAAGAGCTGAAGAAATCCAGAACACAGTCAATAGATTTAAAATGTAAAGGAAGAATAAGGGGCAAGGAGAAAAGCATCAGAAGATCTTTAAAATACTTTTAATCATGGTTTACAGGGAGGTAACAAAATGGAGAAGGAATATGAAAAGATAAAGTGGCTGAAATTTTCCAGACTTTTTGAACAGCACCCGATCTTGGATCTAAATGCTGGTGTCTTAGATCTAAGCGCAGGTGTCTTTCGAAAAGTCTGGCATATTCCAAGCCAGATGAATAGAAAGAAGTTCAGACTTTGACACATTAAAGTGAAGCTGAAAAGTACCAAAGAAAAACAAAACCCTAAAAAAAAAAAATTCTGGGGAAAAAAAGACCAGTTATCCAACACCTTGAAGATATGCTTTGACTGTCTTCCAGCTTCCTTTCAGCCTTTAGACAATCTGAGAGAAATTAATGTCAGTCTGTAGTCTTATACCAAGTAAAACATCTTTCAAGAGGAAACAAGAAGCAACAATTATGAAAAAATTACCAGAAAAAGCTAAAGAACATGTTTTAAACAGATGAATCCAGATGGAAAGTCCGTATTGAGTAAATGAGTGGTAAGCAAAGGTAATGATAAGTATTTAGACACAATTCAACAAATATGGACTGTATAATAATAATAATGCCTACTTCGTGTGGAGGGGAGAGAGGTTATAAATAAAAGGCTGTAAAATAATATCTTATATGGTAAATATGAATGTTAAAATAGGGTAAACACTTAAGAATTGTTACAGAGCGCCCAGTATAGGAAAACAGAATGAGATAAAGAAATCTATAAGACAAGAGGGTAATAAATATAAATAAGACAAATAGAAGCTGCTTAATATGATTAGTAGAAATGAATCCAAATATGTCAGTGGATTATAGGGTTGATGCCCACTTGTTAAAGACCATCAGAGAAACTTTGCTATATTTCAATAATTTTTTTTAAATTTTTAAAAATTAAAAAAATGGTTGGGTTTATTGGCTTATTGTCACAAGGAAAAGAGCCCACCATAAGGGTCCACAGGACATCTCAAGAGGTTTTATAAGGAATTTATTACAAAATTTGGTTATGTTGAGTGCCTGGGGTGAGGGGAGGACTTAAGGATTTGATTTGCTCAGGTCGGATGAGTATTGTTAAGAAGCAGGAAGTGCTAATCAGAGAATGGAATTATTTGGTCTTTTTCTCTTTTTTCGGTTTGGACAATGTTTCTGTCTGTGTTGTAACATGATTAATAGAGAGCTCTTGTTTGTGTCTTTCTCCGTCATGATTACAGTGAGAACTTACACGATGTTCATGCTCTCTGAAATTGTTTATGTTCCACAGAAGAGCACCACAGCCCAGCTGTGAGTGCCAGGCCAGCTCCCGGAACACCAAGACCTGTCTCTTATTGCCAGGCCAGCTTGTAGGTAAAATTGCTTTCCTCTTCTTTTTTTTAAAGCAAAAATTATAAATGTACTACAGTTACCAGGTAAAAGACAAAGGTCTGTAAACTAGCCTAAAATTTTACGTTGTTTATAAGAGAATCAAAACACATGGACACGGATGATTAAAAGTCAAATGATGGAAAATAAATACTAAGCAAATAGAGCCAAAAAGAAAAAAATTGTGAAATTATGTCAATATTTGACAAAATAGACCTCAAGTCCAAAGCCATTACTAGAGAAAAGCAGTTCATAATATAAGAATAAAAGTTTCAATTCATCCTAAGGACATCTCAGTTTTGAACATGTATTTATTTAATACCGTAGCATCAAATGTGTAAAACAAAAATTGACGAATAAGAAAAATATAAAAATCCACAATCGTGGTGGTAAATTTTTAAATAGTATTGTTTCATTATAAAAATTTACAAATATTTATCAAACTGAACAGAATAGTATTATAAACTGTGTGCCCATCACCCAGCTTTCTGTTGAAGCTTACTGCCTACTTACTTCTCTAGTATAAAGCTCAGGAATTTTGTGTAATGTCATGTAAGCAATGAGATATGTAGCCACAGATACTCCTGGCAGTCATTTGATCCCATGCAGAAAGCATACCCAAGGCCTGGGATGAACAGAAATGAGAAGAAAAGAAGCCAGAGCCTAGTAAAGCTGTTTTAGAGGGCAACTTATGTTGAACTTCACATTATTTAAGCCAGTTTGGGTCACTTCTTTTGCTTATAATGGTAACAATGATAAAACGGTTTTTCTTTTTCTCGTTGGTTTGAAAGGTTTTTTTTTAAATGTTTGTTTTGTCTTTATAAATTAGTCTGGATACCTTGATGCTAATCCTATTATATATGTGAAAATGTGTTTTTAAAGTTTGTCATTCATCTTCCAACTTAGTTTATGAAAAAAATTTTTTCACACACAGAGGGTCAGAGCCAGAATTTGTGCGGCAAAAATTTTACAATTTCCAAAGTCCTCTTCGAAAAGGAGTACAATTATAAAACCATTTTTAAAAAATGAAAGTAAATATTTTAAATGAGAAATTAGAACAAACTACAGATGTAAAAGAGATGATAAATTTCATAAACATCACAAACCTTTGATGATTTTGTTATAGCAAAGATTTTGTAACACTTTCTGTAGAGAGGAGAGAAACATAATATAGTCTTTTCTATAGCGCAATTGATTGGAATTTATATTTTATTATTAATACATAAAAGAGATACATAAAAGCTGAAACTTAACTCACAAATACCCTCTACTGTTTGGGGTACTGTTACAAATTTGAGCTCTACAAACACAGGAATTCTGACAAATTTTACTTCACTGAAATCCCAAAGGAAAAAAATGTTTAAATGTGTGGCATATTTATAATTATAATCTGCATTAATAAGTATATTTCCAACAGAAGATAACTTCCACTTTGACTAGTCATTGGGGAAAAAAAAGTCCTCTGTAAATTTTAAGCACCTGCTGTGAGGAAGACTTTTCCGCAGGCTAGCCACTGACTCCTTAATTTCAATACTATTTTGTGTCCATGCACAGAAGTTATTGTAAATCACCTAAATATTTGCAGCTATTCTAAACCTGAATCTGAAGTGGATATATCTCTCACTATGCACTTCTTTAACCAAACCCCCCAAATGTCCCTGGCCAGTCCAATTACATCCTGACATGGAAGCAAATGTAACAGAGGGAAAGTCTGAGCAGAGGGAGATGCTGATCTAAATGAAGACGGGTGAACTTACTCTGTAAAGGGTCAGAGAATAAATGTTTCAGGGTTTAAGAACCATAAGGTCTCTGTCAGAGCTATTTAACTCTGTCATTGTAGCACCAAAGCATCCACAGGTAACAGGAAAAGAAATGAATATGGCTGTGTTCTAATAAAATTTTATTTATAGAAACAGATGGTAGGCTGGATTTGCTCACCTCTGATCTAAATCAGTTGAACTGAAAATATGCCAGTGTACACTTCATAAAAATATATGACTATCTGAGCATATTTAAGACCCCCTGTGGCCCTCAAAGGAGTGCAAGGCAGCACATTTTTAAAGCTTAATAATCATTAACATCAAAGGAAATCTGCCTCTAATCACAAATATTTACATTTCTTACCCGATATGATGTTTGCTCTCTGTGACTTGTTTAAGGCATTCTCTATACAGAGGCACAAAGATAGTTTTTCATCTTTTCTTCCAAAACTTTAGAATTGTTTCCTTCTTGTGTTTATGTCCTTAATCTCCATGAAATTTATTGTTTTGAATGGTGTGACCTAGGGATCTGTTTTTTATAACATTTTAAATTTTCCTAGAAACATTTATTGAATAATTTTTCTCCCCACTGATTTGAAGTGCCACTTCTAACATAATATTGAATATTGAACTACGATTCTTTTTCCTCCTTTTATTAAGCTCTCTTAATTCCTCCAGTAAATTTAATATTTTCTCCATAAGGAATAAAGGCACAATACATTTTTGTTAAGTTAATTTCAAGATTCTGTGTCATTTTTTGTAGCTTCGGTGAATAGAATTTTTTTTCTTGCTACAGATTTAAATTAGTTGTTGCAGGAGTATACGAAGCTATTGGCTTTTGTATGCTGATTATGTATCAGGCCACGTCTTAGCTAACATTTGTCAGTTCTTTTGAAGTTTCAAGGTAGATGACGACGTCTGTAATAAATTTTAATCCACATGGGCCTCCATTTTAATTTTCTTTTTTTGTTTGTTTGTTTTAGTATCAGGGTTATGCTAGCTTGTAAAATGAGCTGGGTAGTATTCCATCATTTTGCATTTTCTGGAACAACTGTAAAAGTTGGCATTATCTGCTCTTCTGTTCTTTGAAGTTATTGTACAGAATTCATCTGTAAATTACGAATGTTTGATGCCTTTTGAGGAGTAGCTCTTTCACTACAACTTAAATTTATCTTAAAGATGTGACCCAAGAAGAATAAAAAGATTGACTCTACCAATTATTAATAGCAGTCTCATATTCTTATATATTTGCTGTCTCTGCATGTAGCCGTGTTTCTGTTCTCGCTGTTTTCTTTTGTTCTTCCTTTTGTTCTTCTTGCAGACACTTCTCAAAAGTTTAATAGCCTTTTCTAAAAACAGCTGTTTCTATTGATATCCTCTCATGTCTATCTGCTTCATTTTTGCTTTTATATTTACATTTTCTTCTTTATTTGGATTTATTTCAATATATTTTTTCAAACTAACGGTCATTACATATTTATTCTCCCCTTTCATTAAAAAATTATTTAATGGTATACATTTTCTTTTGAGTATTGTTCTGTTTTCATTCTACAAATTTTACATTCCTTGTCCACGTCAAAGTATTTGTTAATTTCTATTTTCTATTTACTGCTCAACTCTTGAATTACACAAAATAGGGTTTTAAAATATTTCCACTGATGGAATTTCGAAGATACCTTTTTGGCTGATTTTTAATTATACTTTATTAGACATCTCTGATTTTTGGTCTATGTGATACCAATATTTTAGAATTTGCTGAGACTTTTTTTCTGCCTAATATATGTTCAAGTTTTTCAAGTATTCTGTATGTATTTAAAAATACATGATCTGTGCTTAAGTTTGTTAGATAACATATCAGTATTAATATACTCACTAATATTTCTAAATCTCCACTCCTCCTTAATACATTGAAAGGTTAAATTTCCCTGCCCCCTTAGGCTCAGCCATGACTATGGTACTTGCTTGAGAAAATAAAATATGAGTGGAAGTGGCATGTGCTACTCCTAGTGGCAGCAAGAAAGAGCTTGTGCATAATTTCCTGTGCTGTCTTGCCCTGCTGCTGCAACTTCTGGAGCTTCACTTTGAGATGGTAGCATCAAAAGATGATGGAGCCTCTCTCAGCCTGCGTCCCTGAATATTAACTACGGAGAGCAGATCTCCCCCGCTGAGACACTAGCGCACATAGCATGAATGAAAAATAATCCTTCTTCTTTAAGTCCTGAGATCTGAGGATTATTTGTTAATATAATGTTCCATCAATCAACATAAGCCAATTTACGCTGTCATAACAAATAACCCCAAAGCTCCGGGGGCTTAGAGCAACAATGACTTACTTTTTGATTATGTGACATAGCCCATGGAGGGCTTTGGATTTTCATCTAGGACCCAGGATGAAGGAACAGTCCCTCTCAGACACCACGGATGCCATGGCAGAGGGAACAACAGAGATGGTGGCGCACAAGATGCCTCTTAAAGCCTGTGCCTAGAAGTAGAGCACATCACTGAACACTCACATTGCTTTAGCCAAAGGGTACATCGTATAGCCAAGCTTGCTATCAGCTGGTATCAACCCAATCAAAGAGGGAATTACACTTTCATTAGGGTAGTCCTAACAGGGAAGAGCTAGAAAGGAAGGCAGCACATATTTTAACAATAATAAACTCTAATATATGAAGTATAACCTAGTCCACTAGATCTCATTTCGTATTTCTGTTTGATATGTCAGTTTTTGAGAGAAGTATATTAAAGTCTTACAGTTTGATTGTGGGGCTGTTTCTTCTTATTATTGTATTAATTTTCCTCTATACGTTTCAAAGCAATGTTGCAAAATGCATACTTGCTCCATAACTATTGTATATCTTCTTAGTCAGTTATGATGTTTATAATTAGGGAATATCTTAATTTGTCCTTTTTAAAATTATTTTAAATTTTATTTTCTTGTAACATTACTGCATATTATTAATTCTGATTATTTCCACCAGTATATATTGTAAAAAAAAAAAATTGAGGGCAAGATTCTGAAGACAGAATTTGTCTCTGTCTTGGTTCAAAACATGACGCTGCTACTTACCACCTGTGTGAGCTGAAGCAAGGTAACTAACCTCTCTGTGCCTCAGTTCCTTGTGTGTAAAACAGTAATAGGTCTACTGCCTGGCATTGCTGTGAGGATTGGAATTACGTCTGGCTTGAGTCTTAAATGAGTATTTACATTGTTTATCTTTTTTTATTATTTATCTAATGTCTTTTGTAAATAAGTAAACAGTGGCAGGATTTGGTATGCTTTGTTTTTACTACAGACTGAGTATTTTAGTAGATTAGATTAGTCACAGTTACCGTGATTACTAACATTTTTGGACGAATCCTTTTTCTTTTCTTAGGCTTTATTTACTATGGTTTTTTTTTTTCCTCCCTTCTGTCTTTTGTTAGGTATGTTAGATTTCTTTTATTTCGTTATTTTTCTATACTGGTTTAAAACTTATTTTATTTCTATTCTTCTAAAAAGAATTTTTAATATAACACAACTACTTACATTGACATTTTCCTAGTAAAACTTGTTTTAATTAATGTCTCCATACTTCCACGTTTAGTCTCTACCTCAGCTCCAGCTCCAACGTGGATGGAATTTATAATCTTTATCCTAGATAATAAAATTAAATCATTGCTTTAAACAAGCAACATAATTAAGACTGTAAAGTTTATCCTCTATTTTCTTACTTCACTTTTGCATGCCACCCTATTCACTTGGAATTATTTTTCTTGTTATTAAGAGCACACTGCTCTCCACTTTATGAATGAAACTCTCTTAAAGACACTTGGATGCTTATCAGCTGCCAATACTTCTTTAATCCAATTCCATCTCTGGTCAATCTCAGGGCCTCCTCAGAGCTTCTTCTGCTCTGAAATTCCCCTCTCTAGTTTTGAGCATGAATATGTATTCACTTAAAACGTTTTTACCATCATTTTAAAAGCTTGATAAGAGGAGAAAATTCCATTTTTGAAATCACAATAACTTTTAAGAGTAGATGGTGCCAAATGATGGATGGATTTGAAAGCTACTGATCATTGATGGAGAAATATTCATTATAAATATGAGTACTGTAATTCATGAGCTACCAAATCTATTTCAAAATTTTCACAATTGTGTTTTCTGATTGCTAATAGTACCATCAAGTTAGGTGTGTAAAACACCCAGATTTTATGAATCTTTAACAATTGACCATATCATAGAAATGACTAGTTAAGTTTAATTTCTTCTTAACAAATACCTTAATATTTGTTTATTTTCCTCACCATGAGCAATCTTAGAAGATGTGGAGCCATTCAGAAATAAAAGAAACATTAACAATGATAAATTCAAGTGCCAGTGGAATGGTATGTAAACAAAACACTTCTTATCTAATTTTCTCATCCTTTCCTAATCTAAAATAAATTACCACTGGCCAGAATTATCTTTCTCAGGTGCAGATCCTATTGTATTAAACTGCTCATTGGTTCCCACCTGCATTCAGTTGATTTCATATTGCCCAACACGACGATCAGTATCATGGTTCCAACTTATCTTTACAGCTGATGTTCAAACAAATTGATATGTATACTCCCCTGACCTTGTCCACATATTCCTGTGTTCACATCTTATCTAAGGCTATTAAAAATTTCAGGTATAGGATCTTCTAATGTTTCTGATAGTTTAAATCCTACAAATGGTTTAAAACCCCATTGTAAGAAGATATACCCAATGAAGCCATTTGGATTTCCTCAACAGTTTATAAAGTCTCTGTTTTTTCAATTCCAAGAGGACCTTGCTTTTTGATGTTCTTTATTAACCTTCATCTAATGAAATACTTTTGTGTGATTATATTTTCTACACTTCACAGGCAAATCAACCACCTTCACGTCACACACTTCTAAGGAGCCTACGGAATGTCTGGCTCAGCCTCAGGGGCCCCTGCAGGGATTAGCACAGCATCTTGCTCTTTTATAAAACTCTCAGTTCATTTACACATTGAATTAAATTGCATCATATTTCTTACTTATACACCCCTGGATACGTTTACAAATTTGACTACCGAATCAGAAATGACTGGTGGGCCACTGTTTCTTTTGATTTCAAGTGAAAAAAAAAAAAACAAAACAGGATTTTAACACTTTTAGCTTGTGCTAAACTACCTTTAGCCAAATTTCCTACAGCTACCTCTTCCGGGATTGGAGTTGTCACCTTATAGATAATGACCTCAACATCAACCCCTTGAAATGAACCCCTACATTAAAATGAATGTAAAGCATCAGCGAAATCTCACTGCAAGAATTTATCTTTGGTGAAGATAAAAAAGATGCTGGAGAGGCGGAAGGTCCCACAGAAATGCTTTAATTTGTCGATGAGTGCTAACTACAATCTCCGATCATTTGGTAAAACCCGTTTATTTTGCTGATTAGCCATTTCAATGAGTGTTTAGGGAAAAGAAAGTCTCCAACCAATTCTAAAGTTCTACGCAAAACCAGGCTTGTTTTGTCAAGATGATTCTAAGCTAAACTGTCAAGTCCTGTCTCTTGCTGTTCATGATGCCTCAGTGTCCCTGTGGGTGGCCCAGATGAGAGGGTAACTCATTTATATCTGGGCAGAACTACATAGATAGAGAATGTCACAGCCAGAAGAAACAGAGGGACAGACTAATCCCATCCTCTGAGCTTTGCTTTTGTCATTTCCAAAATGAGGAATTTAAAGTATAAAAATCATGAAGAGCATGTATTAAGAAACTTCCAGAGTCAAAGAAAAATTTCCAAGTGACCTCTCTTACACTTGGATAATTGCAAAATATGTAAATCATCAAAAAAATAAATAATTGTACAACCTGGATTTCCCTACGTCTTACAAGATGAGCCACATATTTCAATGGCTGTCGCTTTTGCTTGCCAATGCAGGACATCCCGCTCTCTTTTAAACTTCATTCAGTTATTTCTGGAAGCCCTTCAGAACATGCCACAGGGGTTCTTAAACTCTCCTTTCTGTAGTGTTGGTCCTGTCCTGCTCTGGGATTCCTTGTTGACGTCTTCTCCACTGAAGCCTCTTAAGGGAATCTTTCATCCCTCAGTGCAAGCATTGTCCACCAGGACTGACCTGTATCAGCCCTAAGTGTGCTATCTTCCAAGCTCATAAACCCCAAAACTTTCTAAGTGTCACCTGGAATCCTCAGAGCACTGCAGTGACACTCTATTCTGAAAGAGTATGAAGCATCTCTTCTTCTCAACTCTCTATCAACATGATTCATTAAAAATAAGATACTAACTAAAATATATAAATAGATAAACAAGTTTATACTGTATAGCACAGGAACCCATATTCAATACCTTATAGTAACCTATGTTGAAGAAGAATATGAGAATGAATGTATGTATGTTCCTGTGTGAATGAAGCACTGTGCTGTGCACCAGAAATTGACACAACATTGTAAATTGACTATACTTCAATAAATATATATTAAAAAAAAGAATGAGGCAGTATAGGGACCTCCTGTAGAGCACAGGGAACTATATTCAATTTCTTGTAATAACATATAATGGAAAAGAATCTGAAATATATAGAGATATATATGTAGGCATATGAATAACTGAATCACTTCGCTGTACACCTGAAACCAATATTGTAAATCAACTATATTTCAATTAAAAAAGTAAAAAAATAAATTAAATAAGGCAGTACTGTTTATCAGCTGAAGGAGCAGAATAATCAACAAATAATTAAGTAATGCAGACATTTGATAATGTCTTTAGCTGGAAGTCTGGCTCACCCCATCCTTCAGCCAGCAGGCAGAGTCTTTTAGTCCTAACATGGCTGCGGGGCCACATTATCACAGAACATCTACCAGGAATAACTAGCTTTAAACGGAGCAAAAAAGGGTACTGCATGTCCCGTCTGGTGCACCCATCTTCAGCACAGCTTAATACAGCTCAAAAAGAAAGAAAGGCATACGTGGCTAGTCATTCTTCAGATACATTTCTCGTGTCGTGAAAGAAATTTTGGCTAGAATTGGCTCAAAAGGCTATCCTGAACTTCAAGAAAGAGTGCAAAAATAGTTGGCATTTTCAAAGTCTATAGTAGGAAGCTAGTAAGGAAGACGGTGGATGAGTGTGGCTTGTGTTTGCCCAGCTCTCTGAGTTCTTTAAGAGACCCCCTGGGTTTCTGCCTGGGTCCCTTCTTTCCAGAAGTAGCAGACTCTGTCCTTGGAACCTCATGTTACAGGGCAGATGTCCTAGACAGAACTGTGCTATTCTCTAAATACCCCTCCCTTTTAGATATGTGTGTATACCCTGATCTTGTTACCGAGTCCCGCCCTGAAAACAGGCTCCTGGTATCTTTGCCACTTTATCACAGGTGTCAGATCTTGCCTGAAAAAGCGGTTGAGCCCCACGCTGGGGTCCTGATACCCCAGTAAGAAGGAGGACAACCTCTACCTGGAGGCAGTTCAATATCTGCCAAGAACAGTCACTAAGAGGAGGTGAACAACCTGCAGTTTGCTTCCCACCCTAACAGATTAGCAACTACTAGCACGAGAAGAAAAATCCTGGAAAATGGACTAAGACATCTGGCACTTAGTGCCAAATATATCCAACGAGAATTTCACCTTTAGAAGCCTCGTCTTTCTCATCTGTGAAATGAGAGTCGAATTGCATACAAACTGTGACCTGACAGTTCAACATGACAATATTCTACAAAAGTGCATTCGTCCCTGGACAATACATCCTTCAAAACAGAGTGGAATAAAGGTGACCAATAAGCTAAACAAGAAGTGTGGAGAAGCTGTCAAATGTCAGTCTATTATATTTTTCTTGGCAAATGTTCCACAATCTACTCAAACTAAAATCAGGGTATGTCAAGGCAAAATAGAATACTGGGCAAGGCCTTTGCCACTAGCTAGCTGTAGGACACCAGTGAGTTACTTTGTCTGAGCCTCAAGTCCAGAGAGGTTAGACTCAGTGCCTAAGGTCTCTTCTAGCTCTTAAATATTACGATGTAGGATGTACTTAGTACTTTCATGCCTCGCCTTGACTCTCAACAAAGACTTAATGTTTGAGACGACTCTTCTCTCCGCTGTAATTTAAAGAGGTACACAAAGTTTGTGACAATAAAACCAAAGCACAGAGGACCACAAATTCCAAAATTCAGTGTATTATATTTGCCTTTATCAGGGAAGGGCATCTTTGATGATCTAGAGAATTCTTCATTAGTCTTTAACAGCTTACTGTTTCTAATATATCAGCTCAAGCAATTCCAAAATTATTTTTTAAAAATGAATCTAAAACATTAATAATATCAGAACTAAAGTTATATATACACAAAAATACATATATAAAAAGCAATGGATATCTTATAACTGAAATGCTGACAGAATAAAGCCAGATTCCAAAGAAGATACATGTATGATTTCATTTATATAATGTCCAAAAATAAACAAAAGTGATTTCTGATGTTAGACGTCAGAACACCGGGAGAAGGTAAGACTGGAGGGGGGATAAAAGCAGAGGAGTCTGTATGCTGGGCGTGTTGTACTTTGTGATCAGGACGTACAGTTTTGTTCATTTCATGAAAATACATAAAGCTGTACACCTATGATTAGTGCTCTTTTCTGGGGGTTTATTATACTTCAATAAAAATATTTTACATGGGTAAGTACTTCTATTGATCTATTTAAGATTCATAGAATGAACATGTGTTTACTTTTATCATTTTAATCATCATTCAATCATAAGTTATTTAATCACAAATTATTTAATAATCATTAATCCAGAGGGCACAGACAGTTAATATTTCCCAGTAATTTTCGTCTTAAAAAACACTGGGGTAAATGACATAAACGTTTTTACATTGCTTTCCTGAGTGATGGGATTTTGGATGGGTTTTATGTTCTTCCTCATCATTGTCTGCACTTTCAATATTTTCTATCTCAAATATGTGTTAAAAGATCATTTTATGTAAAAGAAAAGAAGTTAACAAAGAATAATTGTGAGAGGAGAGGTTTCCTTTTATTAGAAAGCCTCCACATATGGTGGACAGATGGCAGGGAGCTACTGGGACCAATTTATTTTTCAAGGTGAAAATTACATATTGTTGATGCTGTCTTTTGGTTTTTTTCTTTGAGCTATGGAATATTAGCAAATGTGAACATGTAAGTAATACCATGGCATTTTTTGGATGCTCACTATTTTTGTCCAACCTCAGAGGGTCCCACAAGGAACTTCTCGCAGATTCACGGAAACTAATTACCACTCTGATGCACTGATGAAGAATTCACACTCTTGGTCTAGTTGGTACTCATTGTGATAGATCTAATACGTGCAGTGCTCCTTACTAGAGAATTAGAGACACCTTATTCTCATATCAATTTAGAGGAGTTGAAGATGGTAACAACACTTAAAATTACCTTGGGCCACCTGTGGTTGATGTTAAACGTTTCACAACATGTCTATTCAAATATCTAAATACAGATGCAGGAGGTAAATTATTTATGAAAAGCTCCTATGGATTTTCAGTTTTAGTCTTTTGGCATTCTTTCTAACTTCCCTCCAACTTTTCTCCTCCATTTCTTCCTTCCTTCCTTACCTTTCTTTCTCTCTCTCTTTTTCTTTATTTTTCTTTCCTTCCTTCCTTCCTCAAGGTCTGCAGTTTGTAGACTACAAGGCTGTGATAAATCAGCCCCTTGGTCAACATGAATAAGAGTCAAGGGTAGTAACTGATGTTACCTCAGGGAAACTTTGCGCTGGAAACAAATCACACGTAAAAGTCCTAATTAGAATAATCACAGCCATTATGATTATAATGTCACAGCACGGTCACGCAGTCTGCTAAGTACCCAGAGCTGTCACATTTGCAAACAGCATAACTGCACATATTAAGATTTAGAATCCTGTTACTCACTATGGAAAATAAGCCGTTTTTTTACACTCTGCAAATAAGCACATCCTTACATATCCAGAATATTATGGCGTCTAAGATGCCTGACTAATACACAAAGTGAAAGAAAGTGGGCAAGGAAAGAAGAATGAAATTTTTACTGAAAAAGTGAAGACTCACAATCCCAAGGAAGCATATGTGCACAGACTACTACTGCTCTAGGTCAAAAAAATTATAGTAATAATAACGATATTAATTATAATAATAACACAAGCAGATACTCTTCTGATTATTTACAAATACCAAGTCCTTTAACCCTCTTTAAAAACCTTATTCACTAGCTACGATTATTATACTGGTTTTGCAGGTGAAAGTACCATAGTACACAGATGTTTCGTAATTTGCCAAAGTGACTGGACGATCTTGGATTCAAACTCAGTCTGGCTCCTAAGCCTGTGATGTTAGCTACCAGGCAACGGGCCATAAATTAACAATCTTCCTTTTGTACAGTAAACTCATTCAGGCTCTGTTGGAAGTAAGGGTCCTTACATCATATGCAAAGAAAAGCCTTCCTCACTCTTCCCTGACGGCTTTAATCTTGGAGGGCATCCCTGTTTGTATTTACGATACCGAAATAGCTCATACAGAGAGTGCTGGCCTTAAGTGACTATGTAGATGCCAATATGACAATAGAAATGCCTCTTCACAGAGTAAAGGTCACAAATTGCCACCCTTGGCTGGGAAGCAAGAGCTATTTGAAGAGCTAAGATTTCAAGTAGTGAGTGAATGAAGTTAAACTGCTCAGCGCCATGTCTCCTGGTGGCTGGTATTCAGTCACTAAGAGTTTGAGAAGCAGTCATTCTAGTTAAACCTTCTTTCCTGGTTGGTGTTAGGGGTTTGAGTTGGTACCTGTTCTGAGGCCTATCTGACTACTTGTTATTTAAAACATAAATATGGAACTTTTTCAGGAGAAAAGAAGGGAAAGTGGTATCCATAGACACTGTGAAAATACTTTAGGACAGTGCTTCTCCGACCTCAATGCACCTGTGAAACACCTGCGGGTCTTGTTAACAGGCAGAGCTTCTGCTTTAGGGGGTGTGACAAATCGCAAACATGACCTCAATTCTCCATTTCTTCTCGGGTCTGTGTCCTTTGCAATGAGATTTTGCAGGTCCTTCCAGTAATGAACAGACTCTGTTTCCCTCCTGCTTGAATCTAGACTGGCCTGTGTCTTGCCTTGACCAGAATAATCTGGAGGAGGTTCTAACAGTTCCAGGCCTAAGCCATTTCCTTTCTTGGAACCTTGCAATTACCCCATTACAAGTCCAAGATAGCCTGCTGGAGAATAAGAGGGCACACGGAGGAGAACCCAGGTGCCTCAGATGACAGCCAACCATCATCCAGTAGCAGAGCTCTCTGGTTCTCTTGCAGCTTACTGTAGTGGATGCAGGAGGGAACACAGCCTGGACCAGAAGAACCTCCCAGCTGAACTCCACACTCGTAAACAATTATACATCACGGCTGTTTAAAGCCTCTGTGTTTTGTGGTGGTTTGTGATGCAGTGATAATTCAGCGATTGAACAGACCTAGGATGGAGTCTGATAGCCCACTGTTCTAACGAAATCCCAGGCGGTGCTGATGCTACTGATGGGTGAGTAGCACACTGAGCAGCAATGATGCAGAACGGGGTGGAAATCTACAGCACATCCACCAAATCTGGCCTATAGGTTGTTTTGCGTGACCACTGAATTGAGAAGTTTTTAAAAATATTTTTAAAGGGAGATGAGGAGAAGGAGGAGGAGCAGGAGAAGGAGGATGGGAAGGAGGAATGGAAGGAAGAGGAGGAGGACAAGAAAGAGGGGGAGGGAGAGAGGAAGGCGGGGGAAGAAGGAACGCTACACTATTAACTGTCAACTGGCACTTGGGAGAAAAGTTTACCCGACTCTGTTCTAGGAGATAATAAGAATCTTCCACACTACAAGATCCGAGTGGACTCTCCAGCTTTAGATGGGCTGCAGGTTGTACCTCTCTGTTGTAGACATTTAGATACCGTGGATGCTCAATACATACTTGAAGTGTTGAATAAAATAATGCATGAATAAATGCAGCAGTTCTCCTGGACCGACATTCGGGGCAGCCATCCTTAGCATCACCTTCCCATAATGACGACAGGAAGATGCAGCATATCTCTGTGTGGATCACCTGTGACAGAGGCTCTCCTTCAATGACATCTCTGTGCCAGCGCGCCAGCCTCTCTTTATGTCACATAATATAGGAACTGGAACAGAGCCTCAGGGCTTTGCTGAAGTGGACTCCTGGTAGATTTCGGCGCCTCCTCAAAATGCTGTGAGCGATTTTACTCTCTTATCGCAAAGGGTGGCTAAGCTGTCAGAGGGAGGCAGAGCGAAGTCAGAAGAGAGGTGAGGTGGAGGGAGGGTTCCACTTTTATATGTAGACAATTGTAAAGCAAATAAGGTACAAGGTGCTGCTGATGAATTTGTATTTTACTGACGTGTGTGTGTGTGTGCAGGAATTTCAGAGTTTTCTAGAAATCATCCTATACATTAATCTACGTGAGGTGTGCAAGAGTAAATTCAGTATTGATAGCAGCTTGAGCTCTCTGGCCTTTCAGCTTCCCCTGTATAATCATATCAAAATAGATACAAACAATGACACAGCTGTGTTAGGTCTGGGAGCCTATAATTCTGATTTGACACTTAGAGGATCGTCTCATAAAAACTAAGGCGCTGAAATTCTGAGTGTGGTGGGAGAGAAGGGTGGGTTTAGGAAACGGAGCCCTTCCTCTCAGAAGCTTCTGACACACAAAGCATATTCAGTAAAAGTCCACTCCTGTTACTGCATCACCTCTTCCCTCATCCACCTGCTCCTCAGCCTGACCCCACGAGTGTGCACTGAATTCCGCCTGAGCTTTGAGAAATTGTCTTTTTAACGGCATTCATGGCCATGTATTGGGTCTTACAGAATCCCTAATTACTGGGCTGCATCCTGACTGCCGTGTGTTGTCAGTTCTGGGTAGAGACGCACACAGGACTGTGGGGGCTGGACCCTGACTTCAGCTACTTAGAGGGTCTCCAGTGAGTGTAACCACAGCTCCCTCTCACCTCAAGTTCCCCTCGTTAAAACAGATGCACCAAGATGCTAGTGGAAGTTGTAGCTGAATTCCCTTGTCTAACTGGCTTGGGTGCTCTGGGACTCGGTAATAGCGCCACATTCGAGAGAAATAAGGAAGCTCCAGGAGTTCTTTTCGTGGAGAAATATCGCCTTGTTCAGGAAAAGTACCCAGTGTGAAATTCATTAGTGAGCATGTGTGTCTGGGGAGGAGAAACGAGGGAAAGTGGTCCGGAGCAAGGGCTCGCTGGTTGCCATGGAAACAAACATAACAACCTACCCCGCTTATTTGGTTCTATAATTTTAAGGAATTTCATTCTTAACTGGGCTCCAAAATTTCCTGGGAGGGAGATCTAGAGTGAATTTATGTCCACTATGGGCTTTTCTATTTCTCTAAAGAACAAAGCTAGCTGAGCAGAGCAGAGGTAAAATTAAGCGTTTGGTGAAGCATTGGGGGTAAAGAATAAATCTCTCGTTCCGGTGGGAGCAGTCATTTCTTACTGTATAAAAAGCCAGAGTGAAGAGTGGGGTGGGATGAGATACTGAACTTTTAAAAAACCCTATATCGGCCTATTTTTTTTCACTGATCCATTCTGGTCCCTCTCCCGCCACCTTCCTCGAAATTTTACAGCGTCAACTAGCATCATAGCCCTTGATAGCGCATTGACTGAGCTGAAGACTTTGACTGGTTATTGTCTCCTGTCATTTTCCTCCAATTGAGTAAATCTCTTGCTATTCTTCTTTCATTTTTTTCAAAATTTTACCTCATTATCATCATCATATATTTAACACGAAACTTGTAAAAATATCTGAAAATCACAGAAGTATAATAAGTAAATGTATCATTTCCCCCCTACTTTTCTGAGTCCCTCTCCTTAGAGTTGCCATTTCCAGCAGCTTATTGTGGATATATTCCGACATCTTTTATCTATTCAATCACATGAACATATGCATAAGATATTTATACATGCATGCCCATGCACACATGCACACACACATATGTATATTGACGTACTTTTAAAAACACTATTGGGACCCTGTACAATTTGCTTCTTTCATTCAACAATGAATTAGGAATATATTCTCAGACTCCAACAAACAGACCTACAACAACAACAACAATAACAGTATATATATTCCTCTCCATATTCTTTTTCATTATAGGCTATTACCAGGAATTGATGAATAGAATTCCCTGTGCTATGCAGTAGGACCTTGCTGTTTCTCTATTTTATATATACTAGTTAGTGCCTGCAAATCCAGAACTCCCAGTTTATCCCTCCACCTCCCACCATTTCCCCCCTGGTAACCATAAGTCTGTTTTCCATGTTTGTGAGTCTGTCTGTTTTGTAAATAAGTTATTTTGTGTCATTTTTCTAGATTCCACATATAAGTGATCTCATATGGTATTTTTCTTTCTATTTCTGGCTTAACTTCACTTAGTATGATGATCTCCAGGTCCATCGATGTTGCTGCAAATGACATTATTTTATTCTTTTTTATGTCTGAGTAGTATTCTAGTGTGTGTGTATACCACAACAACAACTTCTTTCTTCAGTCATCTGTCGATGGATACTTGGGTTGCCAAGATTCAGTTTCTAAACTGGAGCTTGTAGCTATGGGCAAGTGTGGAAAAAAAAAAAAAAAGCTGGCACCACCTCCTGATGATACAGTTGAACAACTCTGGTTAATCTACTCTAGTAACCAACAATATGGAAATAAGAGAATGGAATCCCCTCCTGGAGTATAACATAATTATTTCATGATTATCTACAAGGATGTTTCACCTGATAATAAAAACATATCATGGCCAGTAATGAGACTGATGTATCTCCAGGTCCCTCCCGTCCACCCCGAGGTCTCATTACCCCAGAACACTGCAGTCAAAACTCCTACAAACAAAGACATTCTCCCACATAACCACAACACCACCCTCGATAAACAGCAACAACTTAGAAATAAGACATAAAGGGTGGGTGGCACGTCTTTTCAATGTCCCAGCAACCAATGGTCCTAGCCATCCATTGTCACTACATTGAGACTTTCCGAAGAAATCAAAACTGCAAGCTAATTTCCAGACTCTCAGATTCTGGCTCTCTCATCACTGGCCTTTTAGATGGTAAGAATGAATAATCTCCTCTATACAAGTTATATTAAAATTTCCACCAAAACCTGTTGTAGATGTGGCAGCCCAGAAACCTGAAGCTTAAGGCAGCTAGAGAGATGCTGAATTTCAACTCAGGTTTCAAGTACTCGGGACATGGTAGGACCTAAGAAAGTAGATTTTCATCTCGTGAAGCTTGATTCAGTATTGGTGACATTTCTGCTAAAGATCAGCATTGTGTTTACCTTTGCTCAGCAAAACCTACTTCAAAGATGAACAGTGTGGTGGAAATTTTAGGAAGGATTTTTAATATGTTTAAGAAAGTAAACAACTATTTCTGCACCTTCCTTAATTGCATTTCAAATACACACCAAATTAAATGTAAAAATAAAATGTTCTTATCTAGTCTTTAAAACTGGTCCCCGAGGGCTATTTACAAAGCTGTATTTCATCACTTTCAAGTATGTGAAGTCAGTTAGGTAAACTTAATGTAAATGAACATTGCTAAAAGTAGTCTATAGTTTAGATTTTTCACTAATTTAAATCAGCCTACCCTATGAGTCTAAATTGACTTTCAGAGTAAACACACTTTTATGTCATCTTACAACACACACAAACGCCCACTCCACGGCCCACGCTGAGGACGAATAAGCAATGCTGTTTTAGCAAAGGGATGTGGTGAGGATACAAGAGTACCACACGTGGCTTTAATGCATTTGCTTTTAAAAATCTGGTTGTCTTGTGCTCTGTGTACTGTTTCCATCCTCTACGTATCTTTACATCTCCTCATGGAGGCCAATAACTACACCACTTATTGTCACCCTTACTGCTGGGCCTCCTTCCCTCCTAAAATATGCTTCTAGGTGCCACCATCAGTGTTTCTCGCTAGAAGGGAATATGTCTTGTTTCCTAGCTTTGAGAATCAATAATAAAAATAACTAAGATTTCTCAAGCATTTGGAACGTGGCAGGCACTATTTCAAGACATGGATAAGAATTCACTAATTTAGTAGAGGGGATTAAGAGACACAAACTTCCGGTTATAAAATCAGTTAAGTCAGGGGGATGTCATGTACAGCACAGGGCATGTAGTCAATAACATTGTAAGAACTTCCTATGGTGACAGATGGTTATTAGACTTACCATGGTGATTATTTTGTAATGTACATAAATGCCAATTTTCAAATGTACACCTGAAACTAATATAATGTTGTATGTAAACTATACTTCAATATAAAATAAATAAGGTTAAAAGAAAGAATTCACTCATTGAATTCACACAATCCCATGAAGCTACCATTGAGGCTGCATCCGTTTCATAGGTAAAGCCACAGAACATTTAAGTAAGTCACTCCAGGTTGCGGGGATAATAGTGATGGAGCCAGGGTTTCACTCAGGAGGTCGGGCTTAAGAAGCTGCACACTTATCTACTGTCTTCACTTTTCCTCCACACACTTCCCTCAAACACGTACACTTTCCAAATATTACTCTGTTGTAACCAGTTATAACCATTATACTTTTCTGTACAACAGGGACTGTGATGGTTAATTTTATACGTCAATTTGACTGGGCCACGAGGTACCCAGACATTTGGTGAAACATTATTCTGGGTGTGTCTGTGAGTATAATGCTGGATGAGATGGAAATTGGGACCAACAGGCTGAGGGAAGCAGACTGCCCTCCCCAGGGTGGGTGGGTCTCATTCTATCCACTGAGGGTCTGAATAACACAAAAGGCTGAACGGAGAGAATTTGTTCTGTTTGCCTGGTGGTCTCTGAATTGGGACACCAGTGAGATTTTCTGCCTTCAGGGATAATATCTTGCCCTTGTGCACCAGAAGACATCTAAGCAGCAAAAACAAACAAAAAAAAAACAAAATAAAACTCCAAAAACAAAACTAGAACAAACCGGATGTCCACAAACAAGAGGATGAACAAAAAATTGTTATACATCCATATAATAAGACATCATTTAGCACACATATAAGGAGCTAGAGACACACACATAAGTGTGTATCAATTTCAATAGTTAAATCCTAAGACTCTAAAGATGAATGAAAAAAGCAGGTCTCAGAGGAATGCATGCATTATAATATTATTTATATAAAGTTGAAAACTTTCACAGTGGCTAAGAGTAGATTTTGGAGCCAGACTGCTCACGTTCAGATCCCAGCTCTGCTCCTAACTTGGCCTTGCCACAAGTCAATATCTTCATCTGTGAGAACAGACCTTAATAGTATCATTTTCATACAGTAATTGTGAGGCTGAAATGTAATTTCCATGTCAGTTTCTACGGAAAGACGTAGGAGTGCTACACCTCTGTCTTATTATCAAAGTTCCACAAAGACAGAATAAACGTATTATATTTTCATTCCTACTTACTGTTGGAATTTGATAACTTAGCTTTGTCCACGTTCTCTATGGTTCTGACAATCTCGCTAGATGCTCAGAGTCACTTCCTAAATTTAAAAATAAAAAATACTTCTCTCTTCCTGGGATGGTTTTCCCCTTTTCCTCTCAGGAAAGTCCTACTAACACTTTAAGACTCGAGCAACACATATTTCTTGTTGACTGTCTCCTCCATTGAAAGAGCAAGCTCCCAGGGGCAGGGACCACATTCTGATCATTAGACCCTAATGTCTAATATAACATCTGGCCTTCTATAGGCGATGACTACATGTTTGTTGAATGATAATGAATTATTGACATGAAAATAACAGTTGTTAGCAAAATGGCTATATCTCCCCTTTCATTGCTTTTTTTCAAAGACAAGGCTTTATTTTTTTGAGCCTGTATATTTAATTTCAGATACATTAACTCTCTTTTCAAATTAACTAATATTTTTCTATCACTTACTATGTACCAGACTCTGTGCAGAATATTTTAAACATATTATTTCATTTAATCTTCCCAAGAATCCCATGAAGTAGATATTATTAGCCTCATTTGACAAAAGGATGAAACTAAGACGTTGGAGAATTTCAGTAACTCCTCTAAGATTACATGACAATTAGGTGATGGACTGAGTGTTCAAATTCAGTTCACTGTAATCTCAAATTTGTACTTTAAAACAGGATGCTATACAAGTGCTCTCAAAATCCTTAACTTATTAATATCTGCAAAGGCCCTTTTTCCAAACAAGATAATATTTATAGGTTTCAGGGATTAGCAAGTAGACAGATCTTTGGGGCCACTATTCATCCCACTACCACAGGACTAATGGAAATACCGTCTATACAAAAAAGCAACAGGAAAAGAAAAGTCATAATAGCAGTAAGTCAATAACCATAGTCTGTCCGCTTTGAATAGTTATTGCTCATTTCATTTCCACAACTTCAGCATTCACTTTGACCCCAGATTGGAGTATGGAAAGCATTAGAGAAAGAGTCAGTAAATTATGACCAATGGACCTAAGCCAGCCCCCTACCTGTTTTTGCAAACAAAGTTTTATTGGAACAGTCAAATCCATTCATTACATATCTCCTATGGCTGCTTTTATGCTACAGTAGCAGAGCTGAGTAGTTGCATCAGAGATCATATGACCTCCAACGCCAAAAACATCTACTATCTGGTCCTTTCCAGGAAAGTTTGCCTCATCATGATTTAAATGATCCTCTCCAGGTGGAAATAGAGATAAAGAGAATTTGATGGATTAATTGATTGAGTGTGTTAATGTGTGTGTGTGTGTGTGTGTGTGAGTGATGCATATTTTGAGTTGAGATTATCATCAACAGTCTGATGCCTTCAATGGAAGTTCTCTGAGAATTGACAAGTGAAGGGAAAATAGCTTTGCTTCCTTGGATTTGGAAATTCGGATTCAGGATTTCCTTCAACTCTGCAGAATGTTCTTAGAAGGAAGACTTGCAATTAGATGCTGAGCACATTGGACTAGAAGGATAGGAGGCAGTAAATAATGCCAACAGTTTTATGAAAAGTGTATGCAATCTGTGTTTTACTCTTAGTGGGATGCACAGTTTGGCCTCATTTTATTTTTCATTTCTATTGTAAGCTGCCTCAAATCATTTTGGTAGAGGGAGAGGTGTTATAAATAAATAACCATACGTGGACAGCACAAAAGAAAGAGAAAATGTGGAGCAGAAAAAAAAATAAATCTCATAAGTAGCTGTATTGTAAGGGGAAGGTCAGGCTTTGCATTAGCTAGTATTTATAAGATATTTGTGGAGTGCCTTAAAATGCCATAGAAATGTCAATGATGGTCACAGCTCTTGAAAGCAACAGTGTTAGAATGAGTTAACTTAGTTATTTCACTGCTTGGCTTTCAATTCTTTGTGAGAAACAGGAACGCCTATTCCTCAAGGCTCTGTGTCAGACTCAGAGATCACAGTGCTCTTGGCCCAGGGTAGCACTGACAGCTCTCCCTGACACGCCAGCTCAACAGAAGGGGTGCGCGTGGGGCTCTCAGAATTTACAATAAGCATGGATGGCTAAATATTTAGAAATCTGATGTTTTGGGTTTCTTTTTTTTTTTCTGCCAATTATAGAAAAAAAGGAAGACAGAAATTTCTATGTTGTATGAAGTTCTCCACATTATTTAAATTAATTACTCTTTTGAGTTGCTTTGAAAATAATAAATTGGAGGAATGATCACTCTCTCTGCTTTGAGACAGACTTCTTCACAAAGAGAGCTGACCAGAATAACAGGGTCATGGCACTCCCCAACCAGTCCATCCTCAGTTCATTACGCCTCATCTTTTTATCTCCCCTGCTTGTCTGGGAGATGCTCAGCAGAGAAAAAGTCTCCCAAGATGGTACCAGTAAGCAGTGCATGGAGAAAGGGGGAGAGTCAACTCTGGACTCCCCACAGAACATCAGAAAGTGTACTGATGAAGCAAACCCACTACAGACAGACTCCCGACAGGGTCTTAGCAATCTCTTAGAAGACGGCATTCAGGGGAAGATATCTAAAGGGTGTTGTCATTTAAGGCAGGTCTTTCAAGGCAGGTAGCTGATTGGATTCACATAAGTTTTTTGTTGTTTTTTTTTTATTTTTACATGATGCTTTGAGATTGGTAGACAGACACTTTGAGGCAATGGTCTTAAAACCAATCTTGATTAAGGAAATTCTTTATTTGGTAAGTGAACTGTTTGCCCAAGGGAACAATTTATCCTGATAGACGAGCTATTTACCCAGATGAGCAAAACTGTTTGTTCCCATCAATTGATTTATAGAAATTCCCTGAAGCAAACAGTGAATGAAAATTTTTTCTATTGCTTTACAGCTTTATCTTTCTGAGCAAGAGTTAAGTCAGGTTGACACAGGTGGACTCCCTTAAGTTCTACAGATATATGGACTCAGGAGAGTCTCCATTCTTAAAAGGTTTTGTCCTAAAACATAACACAGATTTACAGGCTAAAGTCAATCCCGTTTCTCTGCTCTTGGGATTTCAAACTTGCTCATTACATCTCCAAATATATTCTCCTGAATGAAAGTGTCTAAAGTTTATTGTTTTGGGAACTTTGTTAGCACCTGCTCTTGTCTGGTCTCATTCAAGTGCATGTCTAAGTTCTTTTTACTGTCTGTATTTGCCCCACTTTCAGTAAGAATGCAGTTCTCTTAAACACTTGGTAATTGAAGGAATTAGAGATAAGGACTCAGGATTTCTTTCAACTTTACATTCTGCTTTCTTAGATAAAGGGTTTTCATGTGATGCTAAGCACATTTGACTAGAAAGAGGAGTGGAAGTTGACAAAGGCTTGCCTACTACACTGCATCCTTTACCTAACCCCTAGCCCAGGTGCCCAGTTTCAAGAAATCAGAGAACAAATCAGGAACTTGGACAGATGGCCATGTTTGGGGAACCTGATTCTGCTCATGGGAGCCTGCTGATTCCTGGAGCTTTGTTGTGGCTTTTCCATAAGGGCTGGTCATCTCTGTAATGCAGTTTAAGACTTGGCCTTTGAGTATTATCAAATCCATCTAGAAGCAAAACCCTCTACCAGACCAGAATTTTCATGTGACCACTGTGCAGAGATTTCTGGTCATTAGACTCCTCAATAACAATGACAGTCAACATCAGGCCTGAGTGTGCCATGATGATTTGTTCTGGGAGTAGACGTGATGGGGCCCTTTCTTCCCTCACCTGTTCTCCTGGATACCTTTGATGTCTTTGTTCTTTACATGTTGCTACAGACCCTGAACCCTTTCCTTTTCTGCATCAGAAATGCTCTATAGGAAGGGGCATGCTTACAGGAAAAATACTTTCTCTTAAATTGTATACTTTTGCCTTCCTTCTGAGCTCAGGACAAATGGCTTCCTCTACTCATACGAAAAGAAAAGCCAGGTTTGCAATGAGGCCATTTCAAAAAGCAGTAACTCACTATCAATTTTGGCTTGAAGCTAGCTGTTTAGAGTCCAGCTCCTTTTTGAAGTTTGTGTTCCTGAGCGTGTGTGTGTGCGTGCGCGTGCACACTAGAGAGAGAGAAAGAAAAAGACAGAGGGAGACAGAGATAGAGAGCGGTCCTGCATGGAAGCCCAGCTCTCACTTGAACAAACCAGCAGTACCTGTTCAGTTCATTACAACACTCAAGGGAGTGATGCTTTGCTGAACTTTCATCTGCTTCCAAACTGGTTTTAAAACCTCCTGCCTTTTTTATCTAGTCATTCTTTTGCAGTAACAATCAAACAGCAATCTGAACGGCACTGAGGTTAAGATTTCCCAAGAGCCTCATGTCTTGAGATTCCCCACGTGAAGGGCAGTGGCCTTCGAGGCTGGACATGTCCATCTGTGTCTGCTGGCTCTTATCTACCACTCTCTTTCGTCCTGGATTTTTTTAATCAGGTGAAATCCTATTAATGTGAATAGCAGAGGTCATTTTAAAGAGAAAGAGAAATCATGAAAGGTTTGCAATGGGATGGGTTATCCTTTCATAATAGCGGCAGTGATAAAGAACAGATGTGGAGTGGCGATTAATCCATCACATTTACATGAAGCATCACAATATATGCTCCATACCTGTCCATATATATGTAAACTAAACATGTCGGTCTCACCGTACGTCTTGTAACAGCCTTATGAGATAGGTATGCATGCTTTTGATATTACTGGCCGCAATTTATAAATAAATAAACCTGACACTCGCAGAGTTCAAGTCACTTACTTTGGTCACAGGTTAGTCAATGACGGAGGTAGTTCTCTAGACCCTCGCTAACTGAAGGATGCCCGTGACCCAGCAGCATCAGCACCACCCGGAAGCACCATAGAAATGCAGACTCTCGGGCTCCTGCCCAAAGAGCTGATGAATCAGAGTCTGTGTTTTCACAGGACCCCAGGTGATTCTCTGGCACAATGCCATTTAAGGAGCAGTGCTCTCCACCAAGTCTCTGTCACGTGTCATGGAAGCTTTAGTGACTTTTATAACCAGCCACCTCCTTCCCTAATGCTTCTCGCCAGGATCATTTTCTAGGATGCTGGCCATCAGAGTGAGGAATCCCAAAGCCTGGGGCCCCCATTTTCTCCCATCTGAGGGGTCATTCCTTCCCTTTTCCAATGTTCTCACTGCTGGGAAGCAAAAGTAAGCATCACCGCCAAAGGGGAGAAAACCAGAAAGGAAAAGGAAGTGTGTTCAGGAGATTATTTCCTGTTCCTTCTAATTTGAAGAGCTGCCCCAAAGAGCGCAAACCAGCGAGGACTGAACTTCGAGGAGACCAGGGAGGGCAGGTGGGGTTATTGTGCTGTCTGCTGTCAATGTCCTCTACCAGGCAGACACATCGGATTTTCCTTCCCGTGTCTCGGGGCCCTGGTACACGCTGTCCCTTGTAAAATTTTCACCGTGAAAAATAACGTGGTTTAAGAATGTGCAAATTATCTCTCTCACAGGGAGATCCAGGCAAGCAGGATCGGATATTTAGTCCAGGCTCTGCAAAGACATACTGGCCCAGCAACCCAGAGGCTGAATTCTGTCCTGCCCAGCCCGCCTGCTCGCGTTGAACATCAGAAAGTTTACCTATTACCCCCAAATCAAACATAAGTAAACTGGGATGATGTATCAATTGGTCTTGTTCTGATCACACTCAGGATTTGAAATTAACCGAGGTCTGAACCAAAATTTGACTGCTGAAGTGTGATCGCTGCCGTGGTTTTAAAGTTTGACAGTCTATACTCTCCCACCTGGACTGAGCAGTATCTCCTTATTGAGTCTTTGGGATTTCCCAAGCTTTACTATTTCCAGATATTTCATTCTTCCCACAGCTCCCCTTCGCCTGAGACATATTTTTCATTTTAAATCAAAAGATTGTTATTGTTGTTTAGTTTTTGTTATATTCCAGGAAGTTGACAGGCACAGGGCTCAGATAGGATGTGAAAGAGCTGCATGGCTGGAAGCTGAGTCCAGGGTGCATGTTTCTTTAGTAGATATCGCAAAACCTTCTTCCCGAATGGACAGAAGAGCTAGGTAACAAATGTAGAAATTTTCAAAATTCTTCCTGTCGGTTTTTCTATAAGCTTGTGTGCACCTTACTGGACATACAAACACGACAATGAGGAGGACACATAATGATTCTGAGAATCCTCCCCAGTGAAAATATGGATTTAACAGGCTAGAGACCAGAAGGAAAAGACCACATCCCAGGATGGGAGAATTAAGTCAAACACCTTCATATCAGGGGCTAAGATCATCTTTGCAGACTTGCTTCCCATGTCTATTTACAGAGTGTCACATTGGGGTACTCTTTTGGTCAACCGATATTGACAAAGCACCACCCATGTGCCAGTGACTCTGTTAGCCATGGTGGAGGGACCTGTGAGAAGAATGATGAAGAATGATACTTGCAATGGAAAGGGAGATGAAGGTCACTAATTTTTGTGAATATATTCGCAGGAGCTGGTTGAGCAGTCAGTTTCCCTGCTCTCAAGATGCCAGCGTGTATCACAATGTCAGAAAGCTTTAAGAGATGCTGCAAGCCAGACTCTCTGTCTTCCCTTTGCCCCTGGTGACCACGTGGCTGTCACAACTATTGACAGAGTACCAGGTGCAGAAACCAATGTCATCTAATTACTAAAACCTCGGTTCCTGAGAGCAGAATATAAGGGAGCGCTGAATGACGAGCTTCGAGAGCTCCTGTTTTGCCCACCGAATTGATTCTCCCCAGGTCTCCTCTTTAAGGTGGAATGGGTTCTCACACTCACTCTGACTTCCGCGGAATAAGCTACTCTAGCAGGTAACCACAATGGTTGTCATCTGTCAGCAGCTGTCACCTACCATTAATGCCAAAGGGAATATTAATGAAAAATATTACAGCATGCTTTGTAAAATTCACAAACCGTTTGAATATTACCTCCTGCCAAGCTGAAGGTAGAGGTTTGCCTAATTACAAAATTTTACCTCTCACATCTTCTCCCCTACCCTCCTTTCCAGATACCCAGCATCCATCCAGCTTGCAGAAAGCCAGGCTACATTCAATTACTTAATGCAGAATTCAGTCACATATGACCAGAGGTTATTCTGCAAGCGTCTTTGGTGTTTTGTCTTTCCATGTTCTGAAAAGAGTGTGGATTGAAGGTTGCAGACCATTCTTGCTGGGTCGATAGCTTTCCGTGGGCCCAGAAGCCTCCTGGCCCCGTCTGACACAGCTTTAGGGAAGCTGAAACAATGCTCTTCAATAAATAGGCTTTGTCTGCCGGGCTGGCAGCGCTTGCTTCAGAAACAGCACAAAGGCAACGCGCTACTGTGGATTCCCCACGGGCGCTGAGCACTCCTCCACATGGCTTCCAAATCTGTCATCTTTCTATTCTGCCCTTGCCAAATTCCTATCCTCCCTGGCCAGGGCACAAGACATAAGCTTCTTTTCCAGCCTTTGGGGCCCGTGATCACTCGAGTCTTGTGAATGTTCACTTTTGAGAAGGAAGATGCCACGGGACGAAGTCCCCGTGGCTTAAAAAGTCAGTCACGTCTCCGCGCCCACAAAGGCATGTGCTAGTCAGTGGTTCTAAATGTCTCTTTGTATGTCTAAAGTTCCTTAAGGCATCTTCTAAACAGCTTAACCACAGTTTCTATAACAACATCAGAAACATCTCCTGCCCTACCAGGATTCTTATTTCTCCTTGACCAGAAATCTACAAGAGGCCAGAGTTCTTTCAAGTTTTTCTTTTCACTGATATAAAATTTATATATAAAATTCACCATTTTAAAGTATCTAATTCAGCAGGTTTTCATATATTCACAGTGCTGTGAAACCATCCCCACTATCTAATTCCAGAATATTTTCATCACTCCAAAATGAAACTCTATTCCCACTATACAGTCAACCCTTATTCTCCTTCTCTCCAAGCCTGGAGAACCACTAATCTACTTCCTGTCTCTATCATTACCCTATTCTGGGCACTTACCACGAATAGCGTTCTACAGTATGTGACACTGTGTGTGTGGCTTCTCTCACTCAGCATAATGTTTTCAAGGTTTATCCATGTTGTAGCATGTTGGTACTTCATTCTTTTTTATGGCTGAATAATATTCCTTTGTGTATCAATACCACATTTTTTTTTATCCGTTCATCTGTTCATGGTCACTTAGGTTGCTTCAAATTTTGGGCTATTATAAATAATACTGCTATGACATAAAATAGATTTAAAAAAACAAATCTCTTCTGTAGCACAGGGAACTATATTTGGTATCTTGTAATAAGCTTTAATGAAGAAGAATATAAGAACAAACATATATGTGTGTATGTAAGACTGGGACATTGTGCTGCATGCCAGAAATTGACACACTATAACTGACTGTACTTCAATTTAAAAAAATAAATTAAATTAAATTAAATTTCCACACCAAAATATATAAACAAATAAATAACACTGCTATGAACATTAACATAAAAATATCTGAGTCTTTGTTTTTAATTCTTTTGGATATATACCTAAGAGTAAAGGTGCTGGGTCATATGGTAAGTCTATCTTTTATCACTTTGAGGAATCACCAAACAATTTTCCACAGCTGCACCATTTTACTTTCCCACCAGCAATGTATAAGGGTTCCAATTTTTCACATCTTTGCCAACACTTGTTACTTTCCTTACTATTGTTGTAATTACCATAGCAACTCTAGGGAGTATGAAGTGGTGGTTAATGATGTTTAGCTTTCCCTAATGATAAATGATGCTAAGTTTGTCTTCAAGTGCTTATTGGCCATTTGCACATCTTCTTTGGGGAAGAAGATGTCTCCTCAAGTCTTTTGTCTATTGTTGAATCAGGTTGTCTTTTTGTTGTAAGAGTTCCAAGGACTCTTTCTATATTCTGACTCTTATTAGATACATAATTTTGCGAACATTTTCTCCCATTCTGTGGGCTGTATTTTCACTTTCTTGATAGTGTCCTTGGATACACAAAAGTTTTAAATTTTGATGACGTCCAATTTATTTTTTTCTTATTGCCACCACTTTGGTTGGCCTCTGTCTTAGACTTAGCTACATAAATCATGTCAGAAAGCGAAACAGGAGTCAAGTCTGGATAACAAATTAATATTGGGTATTTGGAAAAACAGGCCACAACTCAAAGGCCTTAGGAATACTTTGGGATCATTCTTAATGCCTGCAATATGAAACCTCCTCATTGACAAAGCCAATGCCAGCCTTAGAGTCCTTAACATCATTTAATAACACTTAAGGTCGGTCATTCCTGTCAGTTCCCTCTCGTTCTTCTGATGGACCATTCTAAGCCATTATATCTCTTCTCATTGTCCCTATAACTCACATGTCCCTCATACGTCTTAACACGGTGTATTTTTATCTTCATTAAGAAAACTTGATCCACCAGGCATGAACCATCTCAAACACATACTTACAAACTTCTTTCACAAACTTATATCACATTTCCCAACACTTTCCTCTTTCTTCAAGACTCAGATTATAAATTGAGTCTCTCTCTATCCAGGACCAACCCTTCATTACTTTAATGACATCCCCTCCCCTTATCCCAGGCACTACGATAAATCAGTTATCCTTTCATCCTACACATGGCAACTCCAATTTTCCTCTGAATCCTTCCTTGCAGCCTCAGAAGTTATCATCAAACCCTTTCTATTTAAGAAAAGTCCACACTTGGTCCTGTCTCATCCTACCAATTGCCCTGTCTCTTTCCCTTTGTTAGCCAAATTTTATTGACTTCTTTGGACTATAAAAACAATAAATAAATATATGTTCACTGTACACTATGTAAAAAAGACCCAAAAAAATCACAAAGAAGAGAAATAAAATTACCCGTGAATTCTTTACCCACTTACATTTTCATTCAAGGTTTTCCAGGAAATTAGACACTTGTCACTCCTATGCTTCCATAATAGGACCTTAGTCATCACTTAGTGAGTATCTGCTAGGTGTGGAATCAAGGTGAAATACTTTTCTTGTTTCCTAGTCTTCTTCCTAGTCTTGCTGGGTCTTGAAGTTGACTTCTGTGGCTGAATTCAACCTCAGTGCCCATTCTAAGAAGGCCCAGCATAGTTCAAGGGAAGGATAACAAATTCGAGGGGGTCTAGTCAGTGGCACAGGCAGCAATAAAAATTCTAACCCACTACCCATGAAAGGCTTTGACTTAAACTGTGAAGTATATAAAGGTTGTCCTTTGATCACCTGCTTTCAGTTTTGGTGTGTCTCCCCCAGTGCAGCTCCAGCCCCTCCCCAGAATCTGGACTTTCAAGCAGTGAAGACTCCATCTGCTCCAACTGAGAGTATCACACTGCCAGCTGTGGTACAGATCTTCCCTACCTCCTCATCTGGCCAGCATCTCTATGCCCCATGACCCAGTTTCTCAGCACTCTCCAAGGGGAAGGTAGAAACATGCACCAAAAATAAAGAGCAAATACACTAACTGTTTCTCACTGTTTTTAATTTGGTATCTTTCCAGATACCATAATGACCTAACTCAATAATATGTTCAGGTCTTTGGAAGCTCCCTAAACACACACACACACACACACACACATACACACCCCACATGCACAGGCACACAGGCAAGCACACAAATTCTAATGAAGAAGAATTTTATTTGGAAACATTTTATCAGTGACATTTTCACAGGATGGGTTTCTGTCATATGCCTTGAGGCAACCAGTTAATAATTAAGAAGAAATGGAGGACTTTTAAAATCTGTTCTTAAATATCACTCTAGTGCCAAGAGTAGCATTTCACGTGGACTGAGAACATATGGGCTGGCTAGGACAAAGATCTGTGAGTGGATGGAGTCAATCCCAGATCCTCTCCATCACCTGAATGTATCTTCAATTGTCTTATCTAATTAACTCCTGCTGTCTCCTCACTGGGGGCAGCAGTGGGTGCTCAGGGATATAGATGCTTCAGGAATGACCCTCCGTATAAAGATTTTCATCCTACCTCCTTTTTC
The DNA here is from genome assembly GCF_048773025.1 of Camelus bactrianus. Lineage (NCBI taxonomy): Eukaryota > Metazoa > Chordata > Mammalia > Artiodactyla > Camelidae > Camelus > Camelus bactrianus. The sequence continues at coordinate 28,591,480 of NC_133564.1, read as the reverse complement.
AGGAGCCAGTGGATAAGCCATTTATCCTCTCCCTGGGCTAGGTTAAGCAAGACTTCCAGCAGATTGAGGGGTGTACGTGGTAAGACCAGTTCTTGAACTAGACCCTGGCACCATCCAAGGGGCAGAAATGGGTAAATGCCCCCAGTAGTAAGCCTGATTTGAAAAACATTCATTTAAGTCCAGACAGCTGTTCCAAAGGAAGGAATATCTTTCAGATGAATGATGAATCCAGAGTTTGGCAGGAAAACAACCTAAGGGCAGGTGACTCTTAGAGTTAGGATTGCTGTCAGCAAATTCTGTGAGCTGGCAGCAGGAACCAAGTCACTAGGCTGGGGTCTGGACCTAGGTCTAGTTGTAGAGGGGTGACTCGTAAGACTACGGCAGGTCTTCAGTCTGAAGGCAGCTGAGGCAAGAGGAAAATGAGACGTGTGTGCCGTGGAGAGGAAATCTACCGAAGAGAAGTGCCCAAAATGCCCCATGCAATTAAATCCAGTTAGATCAGCAAATATTTACTGAGCCTGTAAAGTAGGAGAAATAGCCTGGAAGAAAAAGCAGAATTGTATGGAGTCTAATATCATTTAGATGTTAGATGGTATTAGTCAGTTTGGAAAGGCAAGATATAAATAGCAAAAAAAGGTTCAATAAAAACAAAAATCTCATTTATTAAGGCAAAGTGTTCAAGATACATTACAAGCTGGAACACGATTAAACGATTTGGTTTTGAATCAAAATGGAATTTTCAGATTGAACCATTAATTTGTATGTTTAAAATATTGCCAGTATTAACTAGGAGAAATGATAAATTAAATCTGAAAATGATCTTGGTCTATGTTACTGGGTAACTTGCCATCTATTTTATAGCATTTTTTTAAAAAAATCACTTATCTGGGAATGCTTGTAATAATTCTTCCTAATTCCTCCTTCCTCTAATGATTACTTTATCCACAGTTTTCCTGAAATAGGTCACAGTGAGAACTTCTTACCTGCCTGACCATTCCCTCAGGGCTGGCTACAAACAGGTGGCACTTGGGCTTTGGTGACCTGCATTAGAGAGGGATGTCTCCTGCCAGACTTAATGCAAAGCTCACTTGGGTTGTGTCTCCATGACAACACCCTAGTCTGGAGGGTGTCCATTAATTATCCAGTTGCTGTATTTCTATAATGCCAGTGAGTTATGTGAATGACTCCCTCACTTGTTTGACCAGAGTGACCTCTTTTAAACGTAGCTACTGGCCTCATTTCTGAGACAAATGGGGCAGTACCATATCCTGCCAACAGACTAGTTTTGCTCACCAGTGAACTAGCCGCATTTGCCATGAACCACATTCATGACAATGAAATGGTTGCTGCTCTGGTGGACAGCTTAGCAAGAGAGATTTTTCTTCCTTTCTACTTTCATTCTTCCCTCCTTTCCCCAAGTTTCTTTTTAGAGAAACTGAGCTAATAGCCCTACTCGGCACTACCTGTGAATGTGCCGAGTTCTCAGACAACTAAACTGTGGTCAACACGCATGGCCAATGGATACGGAGGAAGCACCTAACTTCCTTCCCATCTTCCTCTCCATACAGAGTTATGATAAAATATCCTGTTTTGTGACTATTGCACTTAGATGAATTTTATTATGCAGAATCCTTTCTGAGAGGTTTTGTATTTTAATTATTCTTTTAATTACTGAGCTAGAGAAGAAGGACTTGAAAAATCTTTGCTGAAGAGGAAAAAAATACAGAATTCTAGAAAAAGCTAAAGTAAAGTGTTTTGACTTTATTTTTCTTCTGTTAAACTCACGGCAGCATTAAGCTAGCATTAACATCTTTCAAGTCAAAACTTTAAGAATCACTAAATATCAGCTAATCAACAGCATTGTGCAATTCTCTAAGAAAGATTTAAAGTCCCAAGTGAACGGGGAAAAAAATTCAAGTGATTCTGATAAGCTCCCAAAGATCAGTCCTTATCTGGAAAATGTGCTGGAATCAGCGGAGAACGAAATGTCGTAATTAACCAGGGCCATTACTTCATCTAAACCATTTTTCCAGTATTAAACTTGAACAAAATGAATTCAGTGTGAAGAGGGTACTTTCTGATCTCTCCAGTAAGACATTTCACAGGTCTGCATGAGACTGACTATCTTTCTTAGAATAAAAATTAGGAGAATTTGAACTCCCAAATACTGAATTCGGGGTCAGAAAACTTTTTTTTAATAACACTTGGCATCCAGCTAAAATGGTCAGGCAATGAGGCTCTCGCTTCACTGACATTCAGCTCTTTATGTAAGAGCATGTTTACACTGGGACCGGTTAGCTCACCGGGAAACTTTTGTCAATCACTCCTAATAGGGAACATTTCCCCGAAGATGCTCTATTCACTTTGTCCTTGAAGCAAGAAAACAAATGAGAATCCAGAGATGCATAATTGATTGTTTTATTATTAAGTTTAAGGGAGAATACTTGGAGTCACATTCTCATAATGTTTATGTAATTTTCTGACTTCATGACAGTTTCCCTGGAAGGCAAATGCTCAAGATAATAGATCAGCAGCCATCTTGTGTTTTGTATGCGTGTGACTAACATCCACCCTTCTCCTGCGTGGTGCCAAGTAGTGAATTTGGAAGTTTTTCAGTATTGCTTGAATCATAGTAATCAGTATGTGCTAGATTTTACATGATTTTAGTAATTTAATAATTGTTCTCTTTATGAACAATTAGCATTAAGAGACTCAGTCAAACTCTGCAACTCACTAGTCATGTGACCTTAGAAAAATCACATAATCTCCCTGGACCTCCTGGTTCTCATCTACACAATAGGGTGGGCGACCATGACCATAATGCAAGAGATACATACCCCGAAGAAGTGACTCCAAAAAGGAAGATGTGGAGCTACAAACGGTGGAACAGTGGGCAGAGATGTGCGAAAATTTGGGATTGAGGGGAAAAAATATACACCTGAGCAGGTGAAAAGTAAGAGGCTTTTGGAATGCACCAATGAGTGAGGACTCTCTCTATGCCTTTCAGACCCTGTGTGTTCCAAGTACAGAGCCCCACCTGAGCACATCGCAGCTCCATGAACAAAATCCTGAAGAAGCACTGAAGCAGGATCCGAGCCCTTGTGAAAAGTCCGAGAAAAGCCAGAGACTAAGAGGTGATGCAAAGGGCAAAGGCTTTGTTACTTTGCTGTCGCTCTCTGGCCTTTGGCTACAGGCTGGGAAGGAGGGAGAATCTGCAAGGAGAAGGGGAAACTGCTGTAGCCACGTGACCTGTGGGCCGACCCAAGGCACAGAACTCAGTTCTATGATTCATAGCACACAAAACACCACGGGGAGGGGGCAGTGGGTGAAAGCAACACTGGGTGCTCTGCGAAGCCCAAAGAAGCACACAGCTGAGTCCTTGGGAACCATGGTTACTGTCTGAGTGGATGGCTGGGCTAAATGAAGTGTAATTCCACCATCAATCTGACCCATCCTGGCTGCTCACAATAAGCATCCGGTCACCAGCCCCATACCTCTCTGTAACCAATGGAGACCGTCCTCGCAGGGTACCCGGGGCTCTCACCTCTAAAAATCAGTGGTAAGAGAAATAGTTTGTTTCTTGGGTTTTGATATTCTGTTCTGGAAAACTGAAATTTAAGGAAAATATCAGAAATTTTGATATTTCTATGGTAACATTATTTCACAGTTCCTTCTATCTTTTAGCCCAAGGCTCCACCTCAAAATCCAATCTGCCCAAGTCTCCTTCTTCAGCTTGCTTCCCCTTACAGTGGTTTACTCCCCCTTACAGATGGTCTCTGGTCCCTGGGGAGTCTAGTGCCTGCTTTCTGAGTGGAACATCCAAGCTCTGTGTCTCAACTAATCCTATGCACCCAGTCAACCTTGCTTTGACTGAATTAACCTACCAATTTTAATAACTCCATTTACTTCATTGAGCAAATGCTTTCCTAGAAGCCATCACTAACACTGGGGGTGGAACTCAGAACTTAGACGGGAGAAATGTCCAGACCTACACCATACACAATTTATTGTTTTGTGTCGTTTTGTTGGTCAGTGATTCTCAATAAAACAAACGTTTCTTCTTTCTCCAATCCCTACTTAGAAACTCACATTCTTCTCCACCCTTTGCATCATTTTCACTCTTAAGAGTCAGCAGATGTATGATGTTCATGAATAACCCTGACATAGACAGCATTGGGGTTGGTGGCAGGGGATGGAATCAAAATTTGGGAGATCTGGAAGCAGAAGCCAGGATGTCGTGTGAGGTTTAATCAACTGGAGACTTTAGGCACAGAGTGACTGGGTCGGGGTCTAGGAACAGGGAGATTAAATGCAGACATCAAAATCTGGATGTCCAGTACAGTCAGGCAGTCATCTCCATTTTGCAAACATTTGTTGAATGAGGGTCTATTTAGTGCCAGGCACTGTGAACACAGAGAAGAAGACAGGGACAGTATTTCTAGGTTCAAATGCCAGTTCATTGTAGATGACCAATTCTGTCAGCATGATAAATGAACTTCAAAGACCACATAATACCCATCATTCAATTCATTTGTGCACACATTTATTGAGCATCTGCTGTGTGCTAAGCTCAGGACTGAGAACTGTGAGAGCAACAGTGGTAATAAGCACCGGTCCTTGTCTTCCAGAAGTTTCTAGAACAGATCTGACAGACTTCCAGAAGCTTACAAATATGCAAAAAAAAAAATGAACATGATTCTGGCTGAATAGAATAAAGACCATGACAGAGACGTGAGCAGTGTGCTTTGGGTACGTGGAGAAAGGGGTGGTTAATTCTTTGAAGGGAAATTGGTCCAGGCTCCCAAGAGTATTAGAGAATTAGTCAGGAAGAAAGGACCAGAGCAGTCCAAGGAATCAAATGAACAAAAGCTGTCCACTAGAAATCCTTACTTCCCGCTGTTGTTTTTGCCAATACTAATGACAAGAACAACCTATCAGAATAAACTGTAAGTACTCACAACTGTATCTCATCTTAGAACCACCCCATCACTGAGACGGCACAGATCACAGCAGGAGAACAAAACTGCACATAAAAATGTACAGCAACGCATCAGTTTTCAAATTTCAAAATGTCAAGGAAATTGTTTTTAGTGCGTGAGAATGGGAATTTCGTGGAGCTGTGAACCGCGTTGCACCCCCGACCACCACCCTCCAGTCAAGCCAGTGAAGTACAGCTGACAAAGCAGAACGTGGCACACAGCCTGCCTTTCTCAGCAGCCTCCCCTTCAGCCACTTCCCCGGACAAACGCTGCTGTCCACATTTCAAGTCTCCATCCTTTTCACTTTTATGCTGCGGTTTTTCAGGACTCTGTCTTCGTCTGTGTTGGTCCCTCTTGTAGGAATATATGCTTCTTTTCCTCCACCCTCCACATGACTAAATGCTATTTGTCATTCCTCAAGAACCATCCCTTTGAGAAACTTTCAGTGACATCCCGTTCTGGAATAACACAGCAGAAGTCATCTACCCAGGTTACTGGGGTACCAGAGAGCAGAGTAGCTTTTATAACAGCTGATTGGTATTTAGCTCCCACTAGGCTGTGTGATTCTTGAAATTTGGACATATGCATTATTTTTATTTATCTTTATTTGTCTATTGGTATCTACCCAGAAATAGTAAGTGCATGGCATACTTGCCCCCATTCTCTCTTGTCTCACTCACAACAGACTGCAAAATTCCATCACAAAATAATTTCTTATGAGCCCATTCTCAAAATCCTCCACATATCAATTCTTCAGTCAGATACTGCCCATCATTCAGAGTCGGCACACAAAGCCATGTGGCACTCTTGCCTTTAGTAGGCTGTAAATCCTTGTATGAATAATTAATAGAGCAAATTGTCTCTTGTTTTCCTCGTATCATGCCTGGAGCTGGTGTAATAAGTACCTACCTTGTTCAAACCATCTTGCTAGGTTATTTATATACATTACCTGATGGAATTCTCACAAAAATACATTTTTGCTATTAATTAATTTCTTTATTTCCCTTGTATGAGAAAACAGACACAGGGGGATTCAGACACTAGTCTAAGGCCATGCTACAGTACTATATTGTACACTTCAAGTTTGCTAAGAGGGTAGGTCTTATATTAAGTGCTCTTATCACACATGCACAGATAATGAGGAGAATTCATAAAGAGGGTGGGAGGGCATTTTTGAAGGTGATGAATACATTTGTGGCATAGGCTGTAATGATGACTTCGTGGACACATAATTACCTCCAAACTCAGCAAGTTGTATATATCAAATATATACAGCTTTTTGAATATCAAGTGTACCTCAAGAAAGTGGCTTTTGTTTTACAATAGCCAAGACGTGGAAACAATTTAAATGTCCATCAACAAGTGAACGGATAACGAAAATGTGGTATATACATACAGTGGAATACTACTCAGCCATAAAAAAGAACAGAATATTGCCATTTGCAGCAACATGGATGGACTCAGAGATTATCATACTAAGTGAAGTAAGCCAGACAGAGAAAGAAAAATATCATATGATATTACTTATATGTGGAACCTTAAAAAAATATATGATACAAATTCTATTTACAAACCCAAAACAGACACATGGACATAGAAAACAAACTATGGTTACCAAAGGGGAAAGAGTAGGGGAGAAATAAATTAGGAGTTTGGGATTAACAGGCACACATTACTATATATAAAACAGATAAACAAGGACCTACTGTATAGCACAGAGAACTATATTGAATTTCCTGTAATAACATATAATGGAAAATATCTGAAAAGAAAAATATATGTCTGTACACATATAACTGAATTGTTTGGCTGTACACCTGAAACTAACATTGTAAATCAACCACACTTTAATAAAAAATAAAATTTTTGACACATTGTACAATGATTATAAATCAATAAAAAATGTTAAAAAAAAAGGAAAAATAAAATTTTTTTAAAAGTGTTTTTTTTTTAAACCATAGCTATTTAGGTTCGAATTCTAGGCTTTTTCCATTACCTGCCAGAAGCTTGATTTATTTTTTCAAAGTTTGCTATAAAACCATAGGTTCTAGCCACTCATTCTTAAAGAACTCCAAGTCAGACATCTGCAGTCACTGCCTCCTGTTTCGTGGGGGCTGATCCTCTGTCCCCATGCTACAGGAAAGAGACAGGGACATCTGCTCAGTGTCAGTGAGATGAGGCCAGGAGAGCTGGCCACAAAGAGAGAGTGGGTGCAAGCCTGCAGGAGACAAATTCCAGGGTCTTCATAACGCCACATGAAATTGACCTTTTGCCAGTCATGTCCTCTGCACTGTTCCTTTTAACTGCCCTGAGAATGTCTTGAGATGGTAGCTACTTTTCTCACCACAGACACTCTCCTCTTCTGTCACACACACAGACCAATCTGTTATTTCTGGGTTGTTCCTGAGTGCTGGACGCTTGTTGATCATTGATTTTTTTTTTCTATCTCGGAAAAAGGAGCTACATTGCCTTTCAAAGAAAAAAAAGGAACTTGGGAGGGAGAAAAACCACACACATCTGAAGGGTTCCACAGACTTTGTAAATAGATTTGTTTCCAAAAGTTTGTATTTTAATCCAAGGTTTGAGCAACCTGAATAGTGTCTCAGCCTTGAAAGGAATTCAGCTGCAATTTTACAGCAGACACACACCATCTTAAAGCTTAAATTAATGTGGAAATGCCTTTAGATTTAGTCACTAGGAGTGGAAAAGACTCACAAAAGTGGCAAAATGTTTCCAGTTGCTGTTTCCTCTCCTACTCTCGGTGCTTAAATTTCTCCACATGGCTTGGGCTTTGAACAGACCTCAATTCTGAATAATCTTGGTCATTTCTTTTATCTTTTAAATCTCAGATTATATTACTATCCAGAGCTCCACCAGTTTAAACCTCTGCCAGAAAATATTAAAACCCTCTGATGAATTAGCTGTGACATTAGGGACTGGCGCTCACAGCACAGGTATGTGAAGCTCTGTTGCCTCCACCACTGCCCCCATCGGAATATCCGATTGCTACCTGAAAGAGGCTAACTTCCTTTTAAATCCAACATCGATTAAATGGAGTCATTTATGAACTGATGTCTTGCTGCAGAAAATCGGGAAAACGCATTCTCTTCTCTTAAATCAATCCACTGTAATGTCCTCACGTGCTTCCCTGAGAAGGGTCTTTTGTGCAGTTGGAGCTACTCAAATGTGAAGGTAACATATTACCTGATACCCTAAGTAATGCTGAGTTCTATACTTTTTACCCTCAGGAGTCGATAACATTTGAATGAATTAATAAATCTGAACATGTACATGCAGAACTCTGAACAACATTCTGAACACATATGGAAGGCTAGCTCACTTAACTAGAGAATAATGTTAAAAAGATGAACATTCATCGTTGGTCCTTGTTAGCATCCTTCCACTTGTCCACTCCTGGAACCCAGGTCAACGGTCTTTTCCAACAATGCTTTTGGCATAAAGGAGAAACGACAAGGGTGTGTGAAGTGGGCACTGTAGGGACACCACGCCAGGGACAGAAGGGTTCACGAGCACCTTCTGATGGAGAGTGCATCTCCTGCATAATTGGAACATTTATGAAGAAAGCAGAAGCAACTTGCATGTTTTTCCAACTATTCTTCTGGATATATCCAAGGTCACTGTAGAAGGTCATCCCACCTTTCTTCAGGAAGCACTTATAGAGAAGACCTTCTATACAGAGCTCATGCTAGAGGAAGAGGATGGCCTTGGAGGAAGGTGGCAGTTAAAAGGATTTTGTATTTTTGCTAAAGGGAGAGAATAGAAGTAGATGCAAAATAATTGTCCTTTACTTTGCATCATGCTTTACTGCTGAGCAAAAACTTACATACATATGAATTATTGTCTTTATCTTCTTAACTCCTGAGGTGAAGGGACAGACATTGCTACTCTGCTTTAGAGATGAGGACAATACGGCTAAGAATTTAAGGGAATTGCCTGTAGTAAATTGCTTTATGGGTACATTTCTCATCCTTCCCTGAATCAGTCACCTTTGCCATATAACTTCAAGCTCCTCCAACAAAAGGAGTGGAGATTATTTTCAACCCTTTGAGTCTGACTCTGTCTCTACCGCTTGTCTCGGCCAGCTGAACAAGAGGGAGGGGATGGTGGGCCAACTCTGTTAGTTTCAAGAAGGCGTGACTGCAAAGCTGTTGACATTCCACCATGCTGGATTGCCCACCGCACATGACGTCTGAGGCTAGATAGCTTTTCAGGTATGAGGCCAGGAAACTCTCTCCTAGTAAGCCGCACCTTACCAAGCCAGTCCAACTCACCTCTCACTGTTCCCTCCCGTATTTTTCGCTACAGACAGGTTGGAGTCCTTTCCACCAGCTGTTCCTACATGTTACCTTTTGAGAAACATCCTCAGTCCTAGTGGCCACCTTTTCCTCTCTGCTTAACTAAATTCCTGCTTTAACACCCCACTTCTAATTCATTGCCTGAGTCCTCCCCTATTCACCTATTCCTGCTTCCCTGGCACTCAGCGTCTACACGCGATCTCAGTCCTGCCTCCACTGTTCAACAGAAGCGCTTCCCACAGGCACCAAGACCTCTGCTTGCCCGATGCACCTCTGAATAAATAGATGCGTGAATAAATAAACAACAAATTCACAGCGTATGAACTCTACTGTAAGAAAGTGAAATTAGCACAGCACCTTTTCTTACTGCTTATATAATTGCTTCACATCTCTAGACTGCTAAGAAGCAGACGCAAAGATTCTGTGGCATTATCTTGAGCTCTTCTCATCCGAAATATTGTTGGAAAAGAAGAAATAAAGTGCAAGAAAGAAGAGAGAAGAATGCTTCCCTTCTCCACCAGGTGTCTCCTGAGCCTCAGCCTTTTTCAGCAGCATCCTTGTAAAAGATGAGGATGTAGCTTGTAGCTAAGTCTGACAATGCAGAGGAAGCCCAACAACTGTAAAGGACCGCAGGGCTTGTTATATACCAGAGCAGACAGCGGAGATACAACTTCAAAAGCTTGCTTCCCTCTGTGTGTGCAACGTGGGCACAACTATTTCAAAGAACAAATCTTTTGAAAACATAGCTCATGGATGATTACTTACAGAGGATTACCAGTTCTTCTTTTAAAATGTAATTTCTACCTCGAGAGAAAACCTAATTTCCATGCATATTACACTCATTACCTTTGGTACGTAAGTGGCCTATTAGTAGATTCGGGGTATCCTCTATTGGAACTTTTGCATTTGAAAGAAAATCAAGTCAGCAATAATAACTGAGTATTTCCTCCCATGTTCTTCCCACCTTTGCAATCGCTGCACTCAGAGCTATAGGTATTTACGAGTCTTGCCCCAAACTGTTAACCTGAAGAGGGGTTTCATAACCACAAGTAAATTCCTTGTGGCTCCAACACACTGAAGGTTTTCCTGAGATGCTCCCTGGGCTGGATCATTAGGGCTGTACAGTCTGTGAAGGAGGAGGAGGTGAAATCAAGCAGCTTGTGTGTAAAACACATTGGTTTTCAGCCATAGGCAGACCTTGAGGACAGCATGGGTTTGGTTCCAAGCCATTGCAATAAAGCAAGGATCACGGTAAAGTGAATCACAGCTTTGTGAACAAAACACATTGGTTTTCAGCTCTAGGCAGATCTCGGTGATAGTGTGGGTTCGGTTCCAAGCCACTGCAATAAAGCAAATATCACAGTAAAGCAAGTCACACAAATGTTTTGGTTTCCCAGTGCATAGAGAAGCTATGTTTACCCTACACTGTAGTCTAGTAAGTGTGCAATAGCACTATAGCTATAAAACAACGTGCATGCCTAAATTTAAAAATATTTTCTTGCTAAAATATGCTAACCATCATCTGAGCCTTCAGTGACTCTAGTAACATCAAAGGTCACTAACCACAGGTCACCAAGACAAATATAATAACAATGAAAATGTGAGAATTACCAAAATGTGACACAGAGACAGTAAATGAGCAAATGCTACTGGAAAAATGGGACCCAGAGACTTCATCAAAGCAGAATTGCCACAAACATTCAATTTGTTAAAAAAAAAACCAGTATCTGTGAAGCACAATAAAATAAGGTCTGCCTGTATACACAGAACTTCTATAATAACTAGGCCCCCCTGGCGAGGAGCTTTTCTCTTTTATACAGCAGTCCCATTTTCCATGATTCCTCTTTTCACAGTTTTAGTTACCCCCATCAGCTGTGGTCTGAAGATATTAAAAGGAAAGTTCTAGAAATAAAAAAATTCATAAGTTTTAAATCGCACACCCGTTCTGAGTAGCATGATGAGATCTCACACCATCTTGCTTTGTCCCACCCGGGACTTGACTCATCTCTCGGTCCAGCATATCCAGCCCATTAGTCACTTAGTAGCCATCTTGGTCATCAGATCAATCGTCACAGTATCACAGTGACAAGAATAGCGAAGCTGGCGATTCAGATATGCCAAAGAGAGGTCGTAAAGTTGTTGACTTGATGAGGAAAGAAAAAAAATCATATGCTGAGGTTACCAAGACCCACAGGAAGAATGAATCTTCTCTCCATGAAATTGTGAAGAGGGAAAAAGAAAGTGGTGCTAATTTTGCTGTTGTGCCTCAGACTGCCAAAGTTACGACCACAGTGCCTGAAAAGTGCATGACTAAGATGGAAAAAGCATTAAATTTGTACAATAAGATATTCTGAGAGACCACATTCACATAACCTTTATTACAGTATATTGTTATAATTGCTCTATTTTATTATTAGTTATAATTATTAATCTCTTACTGCGCTGAATTTATAAATTAAACTTTATCATAGGTATGTAAGTATAGGAAGAAACAAAAAATACATAGGATTCAGTACTGTCTGCAGTTTCAGGCATCCATTGGAGGTCTTGGAATGTATCCGCATTAAGGGCGGACTACTGGATAGTATGTGTGGCATGTCACTGTTTCTTGCTATTTCTTTTTAGAGTCTGCCCTTAATATTTACTTTAACACAGATTCCTTAGACACGCACGTGCGCGCGCGAGCGCGTGTGTGTGTGTGTGTGTGTGCAGGAGTTGTGAATGCCCACATGTACAAGCATGATCTGTGAAAAAGATCAAGTTTGTCCTGGGCACCATATCTTCTGGGAATGGTCTTACCCAATGAGATGGAAGGAGAAAATATCATTTACCCACTGATTAGCTAATCCCTGTTCCCCCAGAAACCGATGAGGTCTAATGATTTATATCAACATTGCTCCTATGACCTAACATCAGGCAGGTCAGATCGGAATGGGGACAGAGACGGAGCATGGTGGATACATGGTATCATGGGTTGAACTTCATTCATTTTGAATTTCATTCAGAAAAGATGGGTTGAAGTCCTAAGCCCAGTATTTCAGGACGTGACCTTACTTAGAAGTAGGTTTTTTACATGCCATCAAGTTAAAATTGGGTCATTGGTGCTGTCCTAACCCAAAACAACTGGTGTCTATACAAAAAGGAGAAATGTGGTCACAGAGAGAGAGACAAGGAGAAGGCCACGTGAACGTAAAGCAGAGATCAGGGCACCACGTCTACAAGGCCAGGAGCTCCGAAGCCTGCCCGTAAACCACCAGGAGCTAAGAGCGAGGCATGTAACAGGTTTCTGTCACAGCCCTCAGGAGAAATCAACCCTGTTGATAAAAGTAGTTTGAACCTGGTTGAGGACTTTTATTTAATTTCTGATGGAGTACAAAGGTAGCAAAAAGGTGAGGCAGCAAAGGCATGCCTGGTAGAGAGCTGTACTCCGTTAAGGACTAATTACTTAGGTATTCTGACTCCACCAAAATCAGGATAACCTCCATCCTGCGCCAGAGTTTCTGCAGTAGAGTTGTCGGTAATGTACTAGTTGATGTGCTGAATCAGCTTCCTGCGAGACATACAGTTCTCAACATGAATGCCTGCTATGTCTTAATTTCATTGGATAAGATTTAATCCATCATGATCCTAGGGTATAACATAGCTTAGGGATTCATCACTAGCTGCTCTACCGTTCCTCAATTAACCCCATCTAGTCATTAAATCCCAAGGAAATGCTTTGGTTAGAATTACCATTGTCATGTCAAGCATAAAAAAATAATTCCACAAAACTTCAAGGTGAAAATAAAAACCTTAAGTGACACTTTTCCCACTGCCTTTTGCTTGTATGATATTCAGAATGGGGGGCATTATTAAGTAGCCATGGAGAATTCAAATCACATGACACCACTGCAAAGTCTATTTCACTTATCATATTTCCCTCAGCTCTAAAGACGGCCTCATGTGTGATCTTGGGTTATTAACAAGAGCCCAGAGATCAGCATTCCTATCTTTTATTACTGATTTCTAGCTCTACTGCCAAAATCTATCTTGGATGCATCTCCATCCTGGTAAGATAAGGAGTGAAATATTGGTTTGAACACACAGTGATGATACTGACTACTCACGGATCTAGTCTAACAACTATGTAATCTGACCAGAGAGATTTCATTGTTGAAGAGGGTATGAGTAAACAACTCAATATTTTCAAAAACATCTAGAAGGAAATGCTGATTATCAATTAATCAGCTCTATGTACTAGGCGGGAGCCTTTCACAGTGCACACAGCCTGACTCAGGTTTCCATCCAGCCCCATTTAACTCAGCATCTATTACATAGCCACTGTGCACAGCATTAAGGTTTATGCAGTGTATCTCATATTTGCTTCATCTTCTTTGCTTGCTTTCAAGGAAAAGAGTACTGTCAAATTAATTGCCTTCCTGGTCACATCCTTCTTGCTAAAAAATAATGGCTTTAAAAGTAATAGAGGAAATCCAATTTCCCTTTGATGAATCCACTGGTAAATGTCTTTTTTTTTTCCTGGGAACCGGGACCCAGGAACTTGGAGTTGGTAATCACTTTTAATGTAGGGGACTTTTAGGTCCCAGGGAGCTGGACCAGGGCCAAGCGATAGAGTCCCTTGACTATGACGCTCTCCAGATGAGAAAGTTTTGTAGGATTACACAAGAAGGCGCCCCGCTGGAACGTGAGCTGTGATCAAAGCAGAGTGTGGACCTCTGAGGGAGACTCCCTGGGTGCAGGGAGAGCATTGTGGTCACCTTTCAATTCCCAGCAACTGGCCCCACATGAAATGTTATCAACATTTCCTGGATGAGTAACAGCCGGAGAGCTCGTGACCAGGTGTTCGACACTGGGCTCCACTGTCACATCCGGATATGGAGATTTTCCATCTTTGGAATCTACTGTCTGTGCTATGCTTTCTCAGGGCCAGAGTGAAATTGTTAAATCCACAAATCACAAATCCTGAACTGCGTAAGACTTGGTTCTACTGGGTTGGTCATGTGCTGGCGTGGAGGAGCAGGTGTTTGGTGGGGTTACATCTGAGAGTGCTACAGTGTCCCTGGGGACAGCAGGAGAGCCTTTTTGAAAAAAATCCAACAGGGACTGGTGTTCCCTCACTCTCCCCTGACCCCGGCCCGTACGTGAGTAGTGAAAAGCTTCTCACACCGTTGTGGTCCAGCTCGGGGTAGGATGCGGTACGGTGAGGAGTAGACCAAGCCCCGAGAAGTCTAGCACACCATGGGAAGAAAGAAGTCATTCCCCGGGTGGCAGACGGTACAGCTATCAGCATTGTCTGGATCTGTCTAAGAACCATTAGAAACAGCTACTGCTATTTCTGTAGATCCAGAAATATGGATGTCACGTGAATTAGGAGTAACTGCCGAGATAGAATTCTTTGAAAGTGGTTCACGAGCCTCCAAGCAAGAAAACAATTATTTCAGGGCAGGCAAGTTTAGGGCACAGAGAACAATCAGCAGAGAGGCAAAAGCCAGGACGGCGTAAAACCAGGGAGGGCCCAAACAGTCCCAGAGCATAAAGACCATTTCTGTCTCTCATAGCGGGGCAGGATTGGAGACTGATGCCGAAAGCCCATGCTTACCATCTGCAGTTGTAAATACAGACATATCCTTCAGTTCACTCTATAGTTAACAGTTCGCTCCACAGGATGAACCTGGCCATCCTTAAGCAACCCTTGTGTGCTTATTACGATCTCCCCAACAAAAGACCCTCCCCGGTCAGTGTACATTGTTCTCTCTGCTTGGTGGCCTTCCATTGACAATGGCCATCAGGATTCCAGTTTCTAGGTGAGCAAAACAAATAAAATAAAATATAAAATAAAATAAACCACCTCTTGGAAAATGCCGGCTTACTAAAGGAGAGATTCTCGTGATGTTACTTCACAAATTCTGAAGCTGGCTGAGCCTTGATTGCTGTCTGGATGGCCGGCAATGCAAAACACCCAGAAAGACAGCATTTGCTTAGGAAAATGCACTCTGGTTTTGAAGCTCCAGGTACCAGAACTAAAGCACAGTCAGTGGTGAAACCCTGTCACTTTCTTTTAAGTTGTGACAAATACTAAATGTATACTTTTTAGTCATTCTTCCCTCAGGAAAATGACTGCCACAGACTCCCTGCTGACAAAGCTTATCACTAATTCATCTGCCTCCTTTTAAAAAAAACAACCATTTTCCATAGACAGAAGTGAATTGGTGACATTATAACTCAATCACCCACAAGAAGAATTTGCCTTCTTTATCAGTTGAAAAACACTTAACATTTTCTCCGTTCTTTTACGGTGTAAGAATCTGTGTGCTTGTATATTCCTGTTCTTAACCCTGAAAATGTGGTTCCTTTCATTCGAGACATCCAGTCTGTTCTTGACACGTAATTTGATCAGATCTCCCCTTATCTTTATAAAGTCAGCACAGGTAACGTGCGGCTGGGAAGGCACTAACTCTGAAGTTATTAAGTTTGTCCAAGTGAATAAATCAGAGACAGAATCGAGAACCACGGAAATCAAACCAGCCTCCAGGCTTTCCAGAAATTCTTCCCTCTATTTACTTATTTATTTTTCTTGTTTGTAACGATGTACAACCTAGATTGGGTGCAGCTGGGCTTAGGATAGATTAAAAAATAATATCCTCTGTTTGTAAATAGCCAGGACACTAATGGGACAAAATTTTTAAAAATATGCTGTTTTCATTACGCTTATTTAATTTTGAGGACAAAAATCAGTCGTCACAGGATTAAGTATCAGTTGATTGCCGAGGGTTATTTAGGAGGCTAGGTGTCACTAAACCCAGCTGTTACACTACTTTTTCCAAATTATATGAGTAACCAATGTATAATTAGGTGGGAATATGGTGGGTCTGTGCACTGCAGTGACAGAAAATGGTGACTCCAGTACCAAAGAAAGCCCCACGCGAAGGAAGGAAAACAAAACTCAGACGAAGCAGAACCTTGTGGTGCTCAAATACGGATGGCACCCATGCAGCCCAATCTAAGTGTCGTGAAGCATCTCAGGATGTCCAGACTCAACTCCACTGACATTCACATCCCCAGAAATGATTCTGCACCAGGTCAGAATGCAGGTTGCAGAACTTCGCTGCACAGTAGACTCACCTGAGCAGTTTTTAATGCTGACACTCAGGTCATACCCACCTTAATTGAATCAGAATGTCTGGCAGGTAGGAGACAGATTTCGGGAGTTTTTACAGAGCCCCAGGTGATTCCAACGTGTGGGGAAGTTTGAAAATCACTGAGTTATGGAGAATAGAACACCCAGTAACCACAAAACTACTATTTCTGAAGGAAATCATTCCTGTTAAGTGAGAAAATTGAAACAGGCTAAAATCACATCTGCTGAGGTCAAGTTCTGCCACCAAATGAATTTGCCCATCTTTATAAAACCACTTTTGATGTTCAGAGCATTTGGGATTTCATGATTGTTGATAATGGCATGTGGCTCTATACTGAGTCAAACTTCGAGCAAACCAAATCAGGACCTAAAGCAACAGCTTCCGTTCGTGGCAGTCAACAGCTCTGACCCCTGTGAGACTGACGGTGACGACACTGCTTCGATCTCCCTCTCGTCTCAGCCTAAATCTGGTTCCATTACCTCTAAGAGCAATTCTCAGAGCTGAGCTAGTAAGTTTTCCAAAATCTGAATTCTACATTTACAGACACACACATATATGTGTATTAAAATGTCAATCCACTGCAACCTATACCTTCAAGGATCAACCAGCCACATTCCTTAAGAGTAACAAGTAATTACAGACTCCCTGGTGTGTGCCTCTCCAGGCTGTCAAACGCAAACTTGACGATCATCAGTACTACCTGCCGTGCAGTTATCTGTAAACCACGGCTGAGGTTCAACAGCTCATGCAGTCAAGCACGCTCTCTCATCCCATCCAAAACACAGCAAGCTGAGTCAGTTATTAGCAACAGCCTGTTGGCTTTCTGTCCTGGGGTAGAGTTGCTCACTGGTATTAATCAGTTTAGGAGAAAACTCATGGATTTTTACTGGGGAAAGACGTGTGCAGTCAATGAGAACAGGACCAACCCAAAGATGGAAGCTTTAGTCTGGAGGCGCCTAGAAAAAAAACACACACCTTCATAGAATGAGGTAGGAGGTCTAAGGTGGTTATACAGATTTGATGCTACTTAATGGAGGATACCTCATAATTACAGGGCTCTACAGGGGTCTGGCGGCATAATTAGAGGAGATCAAAGAAATAAGTAAAGATGGAAGAATCATCGTGATGGACTAAGTTCCCGAGACTTGCTTCAGGGACTCACTGAGAAAGAATCAGCTTCACCTGGGGCCCTGGGTGCCCCTCCTCACCCCACCCCGCAGAGGCAGCAGACCTAAGAGTCAGGAGGGAAAGCAAACTCTCTTTCTAGCATTGCTCCAAAGAGCCAAGCCCAGGTTTTATCATACTAACAGAACTACCGAGGAAGAACTTCACTTGAAAAACACAGTCCGGGCTTCAGAAATTCTCAAAGGATCCTTTACTCGTTGCTAGTCACCTGCCCCTGATTTACCACAATGTTCGGTATGAGTATCATCATTCTCCTGAGGTCTTCCGCCCCATCGCTGCCTCAGGAAATGAGTCTGGTTCACTGAACAAAATGTACCTACCATATTTGAATTCCCTCAGCTTCCTTCCAACACCTACAAATGGATTTGCATCCACACCCACTTTCCTGTTTCCGTCTGCGGACTGGAGAAAAAATTGTACAATCTAACAGTTGAGAATGATGTTTTATTCAGTGGACCTGCTAAGGACTTAAGGCCAAGAGGCAGCCTCCCCAGTAGCTCTGGGGGACTGCTCCAAAGAGGTAAGGGGAGGAGCCAGGATATATAGGAGTTTTGCAACAAAGACCAGGTAGTCGGAACATCAAAGGTTACTGTTAATTCAAGGAAAAACAGACATCTCAAGTCAATGAATTTAGCCCTTTTCTGTGTATGGGAAGATGCAAGAGTCTGGGCTCATTGAAATCATTCCTTTGATGTGCGTCTTAACTATCCAGGGCCAGCATCCTGCTTTTCTCCATCCTGAGTCCCCTCAGGTGCACCGTCGGGCGGGGATGCAGTGGCTGCTGGCTTGATGGCCGCAGCATCCTTTGTTTACTGATGTAGCAGTACTTTCTTCATCCACACTTCCCTTTCCAAGATTCTCTCACTTCTCTAGGCATTTAGTCACCGCTCTCCTGCATCTTCTATGCCCCCCCTCACAGGTCTCTCTTTTATCTATAAACATGCTTACTTACATCTTTCCTGCTTCAAGAAACACAGCAAAAAGGGGATATGACCCTAAGTTTGCTGTGGCTTCACCTTCCTTGCTTTTACAGCTTAGCTTCTTGGAAAGGGTGAATGAGAGGTGAGGAAACATGGACACTGAACTTGGCTTCCCCTCCCACTTGTACGTGGACATCGTTCTTTCCAGCGTCAATCATCCTAGCAGCTAAACTCAATGGAAGGCTTTTAGTCATCTCATGCCTCGCCTCTCTGCAGTGTTTGTTTATTCTTCCTGAATTGAATGTGGCCTTCGGTGACACCATTCTCTCTGTTTTGCTCAGGCCTCTAGCTGGGACCCTCATTCTCAGTTTTCTTAATGAGTTCTTCTTCCACCTGCCAATTAAACGATTGCGATTCCATGGTTCTGCCAATGATTTTACCTACAGCCTCAGTATCCCCCGAGCCCACCCCCTCCTCTCCAGTACGACTGAAGTGAACTTAATTTAGAACATCCCCATTTCCGTTTGAATCTCAGTAACAGCCTCCAAACTGCTTGTCCCCGTGTTCTCCTGGTCCTGCCTCCCGCACCAGCTCTTCGGTGGCAAACATTTCGTACATCACGTGACTTTCCCCACTACCGTCCCCTTGACAGCCACAGTCATTAACAATGAAGAACAATCTTATTTCTCTTGGAAGCTGAATCTTCCCCTGACTAATATTTCCACTAAATCCTCAAAACACCTCACATTCTGCAGATATTGAATGATGAAGTCAGATATATATTTTTTGGGAGTGATGCAGTGACAGAAGACATGTCTTTTGGAAGTTGTCTCTGGCATAACATCCATCTCTAGGTACATAATTATGGATTTTTTTCCAGCTTAGCCTGAACATAGCCTCAGAATCCTTCTCAACACAGTGCCCACTGACGGCTAGTTGGAGACTATTTGTCATTCTTGTTTCAAATATTCTCACTATACTATAGTGCAGTCCTTCTCAAACAAACTGAAAAAATATATAATCCTAGCATCGCCCTGCTGAAAAAGTTTCAATTGTTCTCCTTTGCCTACAGGAGATAGTTTATGATTTTATTCTGACAGAAGATTCCCCAGGGTCTGGTCTTGCCTCTAATTTCTTGATCATTCACAAGATACTATTACCGAGAATTTTAAGGGATGCTTTGTCTCTGTAAGATGTTTAACAGTTGAATCTGGTGACTGTGTTCACAATACTATATTGTATACTTCAAAGTCGATAAGAGATTGGATCTTAAACGTGCTCACCACGAAACCAACAACCACAACATGATAATTATGTGCACTGATAGATCTGTTAACCAACATTACTGTAGTAATAATTTTATGATATAAACGTGTATCAAGTCATCATACTATACATGTTAAACTTACACAATGTCATGTGGCAATTATAACTCAATAAAGCCAGGGGTTAAAAAAGAAAAAGTAAAAAGGTTCACCTGTAAGGGTAGATGAAGTCAAAGAAATGATCACTTAAAAAGGGACAAAAGGACTCAGAAAAAAAAAAAAAAATCCTAGCAGAAACCTCTATTCAAGGAATTAAAGACAGGAGGAAGGTCAGAGAAAGAATGGGAGAGACGAATTGTCAGAAAAACTAATAAAGTGCCACAGAAATCAATGGAAGAGCAAAAGGAAATATTAGTGTGTGTTTTGTGTGTGTTTGCACTAAAAATGCTGGGATAAGGGCGGTGACTAAGGGAGGATGTAAATCTGAGACCAGGAGGGTGATCAGTAATTTCAAATACCGCAGATCAGAGGGAAGTAATGAGAATCCAGTAGAAGCTACTCAATGTAGTGACTATATTGACATAACTTAAAATAGGAGTTTCAGCTAAAGAGTGGGGCCAACGATCCGATTGCAAAGGATTATGGACTGATTAGGGAATGAGGAGGTGAAATAAAGTGAAGGAAATGCAGGGGGGATGGTCTCTTTCCCCACTGGTCAGTGAGCTTCTTGGAAGCCAAGACTATCGTGTAGTCCAAGATGTGTGCCTAGAGTTCTTGGACAAGTATGATTTATAACATATCAGGCTCTGTAAAGCCTGCAAGCCAAGACCTGATCATTGCTGGGAAGCTGAAGACACAAGAGCCTTTGACTGACCTTTATCAAGGCTTGTCGTGGGGGACCAGATGGACACCCTTTGCTCCAGTGGGTGGTCAGTTTCCATATTGAAGCTATCAGACTTCAGAATCAATGGCCTTTCACGTGCAAGCAATTTAATACACTTGAATGATCCAAGAACAGACTTTTATTGGAGGATTAGGTGAATGAGAGAGCATTCAAACTAAATTTCCTTGACATTTTTCTATTTTTTTCTCTGTACTACTCTATAAACAATACGAAGCTTGTCTCCTTTTTGAACTCCATCCCTCCAGATGGTCTGGTCTCTGCTGTCTTCACAATTTCAGTCACATCCTGTCTTAATTTGTTTCTTCTTCTTTGTTTCCAGTGTGCCACCTCATTGACAACCTCTTTACCTGTCACATAAATTGATTTAATAGCCTTTTTGAGGTTAACAGAGTCTTGATTCTTTTTTTCCCCACATTAATTATTTTCTTGCTAGAAAGTGAACAAAAATAATTTCAAAAATTCTTTTAAGTTGTGCTTTATTACCATTAAAAAAATCTAACCTGGTTTCCAAGACTCATTAATCTAGTGCTCATTTTTAACTTTATCTCCAATTACTTTTCTCTAAACTGTACCCCCACCAAACCAATTAGTCCATCCAGACCAGAGTCTTCTACTCTCTGACTTATTTACATAGTTTTCTCTCCTTTTCTTCCCTTTTGGGTACATCTAAACTCTTTTTCTTTATATTATGGGCAAGGCAATCCATTCCATGTAGTTTTTGGTCTTACTCAAGTAGAATTCACTTTTTTCATATATGAATGTTCTCAGTCCTCTATCCCTTTCCAGTAAGATGTCTTATTCCGCCTGTGTTATAGTTGCTTGCATATATATCAGTCTAGTAGAAACACTAGATCTTCCCACAGTTTTTAGCAAAGTGTCATCACATTGCAATTCCTCAAAAATTACTGAAAGAAGGAATGAATGAATGAATGAAAAGGTGAGTATAAAGATGCACGAGTAAACTGGAATTAAAAAAACAATCTTTGAAAATTTGTTAAGCAGTCCATTTCTTTTTTTTCTCTTTTATTGAGATATAGTTGATGTACAATATTATATAAGTTTCAGGTGTACAACAAAGTGAGTCACAATTTTTAAAGGTTACACTCCATTAACAGTTACATACATAAATAGTTTTTTATATATATATATATATATATATATGAATCACTGGGCATTACACCAGAAATTAACACAACATAGTAAATCGACTATACTTCAATAAAAAATTATTATAAAATGTTGGCTATATTCCCTGTGTTGTATGATATATCCTTGTAGCTTATTTATTTTATACATAGTAATATTTATACCTCTTAATCCCCTTCCCCTATCTTGTCCTCTCCCCACTGGTAACCACTAGTGTGTTCTCTTTATCTGTGAGTCTGTTTCTTTTTCTGTTATATTCACTGGTTTGTTTTATTTTTTAGATTCCACATATACATGATATCACAGTATTTGTCTTTCTCTGTCTGATTTTTTTTGTTTGTTTTTTGCTAAGCAGTCCATTTCTTTAGAATACATGGACTTCTAAATTGGTTAAATTAGGCAAACACAATAAAATAGCATGTCTTAAATCTTTCATTTAGTATTAGACTCAGCTAGATAGCCAAAGTCACCTCTTCATATCTGACTGTATTGATATAGCAAGCCATTCTGCCAACTAACAAGGATGAAGGCTTGGAAAGTCTGTTTGAGGTCAAGCTGATCTTTACTACACAGGTTTATGTTTTAACTGTTTGCTTCTATATTCAGACCAAAGAGTTAGCAGCATTTCAACAAGCATTCTTAATGTAAATCTTTCAAAAGCAGTTTCAATAAATACCTGCGTTTCTTCTTAATATATATTTTTCCATAAAGGACCTAAATATATTCCCCCACTAAGCCCTTAAAAAATATATTAGAAGTGGGACTTGGAGTAGAATGCAGAATGGAGGCAGCCAGGCTTAGGACCAGGTCAGTCAATTAGCTGGAATATGATGCTAATGAGGCCAAGGTTACACACTCAATCCCCACACTGACCTGTTAGCTGGACTCCATTCAAGTTCCAAGGTCAATATACTTCAGTCCCCAATCAAAGGAGTGGGGGAAGCTGCATTGGCACAAATGTAGCCTCCTCCTTGGAAAATACAGCAAAATACTTCCCTAATGTAAGAGGTTCAGAATAACCAGCAAGCTATAAAAATACAGTTCCTTACATTGGGGGCAGTTCTGAAGATAGAGGGGTGGAGAAATCTTGGAGAGAAACAAAGGACTTTCCTACAGGGGAACGGAGAGCAAGACAGCTGTGCCTCAAAGGAAGTTTGGAAGTTGAAGAACTAGGGTGGGATGGTTTAATGTAGCTTAACAGAAATAGAAACATATTTTGAGGGAGATCTTGTAAGACTGACTGGTATGAAAAGACAGAGGAGAATTTTGTAAATCCTGCCCCGGCCCCCTTCACAATTCCACATATCATTACATGCTTGTCATACTTAACTTACTGCATTTTTTGAGGACGTAATAGGAATGAGAATATTATCAAAGGGTTTACTCTCAAGATAGTTATGGTACTGAAAAACAATTGAGTGCAAAACACCATTACTTGCAGGATGCATTGAAGCACACATTTCCTTTTTTTTTTTTTCTATTTTTAAAAAATTTACCAAGGATTTTTTTTCCCCAAAGGCAAATGATACGGGTTGCAGTTAAAAGTAAACAATTAGAGGTTGGAAGCCAGACAGTCAGAAAATGTTACTGGAATTTGAACTTTTCCCAAGCAAGTAGCCAGGCTTGTCTATAAAACTGCTTCAACTGAGAGGGAAAAAAAAGGATATTGATTGAGGCAAAGAAATCCACTGTGAAATGCTCATGTCTCCTTGGTGGGCAGCACATTTCAAAGTAACTAATGCTTCCAAATTACTTTATCCCGGGTG
This sequence comes from Camelus bactrianus, assembly GCF_048773025.1. Classification (NCBI taxonomy): domain Eukaryota; kingdom Metazoa; phylum Chordata; class Mammalia; order Artiodactyla; family Camelidae; genus Camelus; species Camelus bactrianus. The sequence continues at coordinate 28,567,860 of NC_133564.1, read as the reverse complement.
TGTGCCCACTTCCTGTCTCTCCTTGCACCATATATGTTTATAATGACATATTGATTTCAAGTCCAGCTTGAAATGGAATAGAAGTCGCCCCTCACTGGAGAAGGAGGGACGTTTCTCCTGAGTCAGCTCACCCTGTGCACATTCTCAATGCTCCGTCTGTCTACTGGGTGATTGGTCCTTGGACCTCGTGGACGAATGCGGTTGCAGAAGAGGGGATGGGGGAGGGACCAGAAAGGGAACGGGACCTTTCTCATTTCAGAGGTGAATTGAGTTCCAGACGCGGGTTAGCAGTTGTCTATCAAATCCTGTCCCAATCCTTTCCAAAGTCAAACACTTTAAATCTCACAACCTTGACAACTCAGGATATACATTTTAAACCACAGAGCTCAGCTCAGTGTTCTATCTCTGCACTGACAGCCACTGCCAGAATTATTATCCTGTTGTGATTCATGGAGAGGCTCACGAATAAGACACTGACTAAGCAAACAGAAGACCTCAGAGAGTTTCCATTCTAATTTCAAAAAGCCTCCTCAATTCCGAATAATTGATGATGAATAAAATACTCAGTAAGCTATGATAGCAATAAATCACATGAAATTATATGGAAAATATCAGGCATATAGAATGTAAAATAAAATGCACACAAAAAGCCAGAATTATGGATGTATAAAAAGCAAATACAGTTTTATTACTTTCAGCTGCGTGTAGTAACTTTGATAGAAGAGTGTTTTCAGTTAGAGGGGTGAACGGATCTGCTCTAATAAACAGATGAGATGAATTTGTTCTAATAACCTTCAGTTTTCACAGAAATGCACTGGCATGTCTTTAAAAATGTATTTTAATGTGAAGTAAGGTAAGGAGCTAATATTCATAGAGTTATTACTAAATGTTGAGACCTATATTCAATGATTTACATATATTACCTCCTTTAATTTAACTTCATTTAATTCCAAAGAGTACTCAACAGTCCCTTTTTACAGATAAGAAAACTGAGGTCTGGGAAGGGTAATGTCCAAGTTTCTACAACTAGTAAGTGCTAGAGCTCAAATATGAATTCAGTTTGAGCTGCTGAGTCCGAAGTAGCAGATTAAATGTGCCAAAGGATGCCTTGATTTCTATTATTAAAATACATCATAGATGACGCGACCAAAAAATAAAGAGTGGCTTAGCAGATAAGTAAAATTATATGATCATTTCACATGTACAGATTATATATATAAATGTTCACAGAAGTAAACTTGGAAAGTCTTAAACTTATCCCACGAATGCCACCAATCCTTAAAAATCTTGACAATACAATTCCTCTTTGGAAATTCCTTTAAAGCCAGCATGAAACTAATGTCTGACATATTTATCGAGCACCTCCTAAGTCTCAGTCACTAAGCTGGGGGAAATCAAAAATACATGAAAAATATAATAATGCAATTCCTGCTCCCTAATCATTTGGAATCTAGTTGGGTTTAAAAAAGGAATATTTATTCATCTGCTTCAATGCAAGACAGTAGACCAGTACACTTGCCCTGTGAGTGGTGATTTTCCACCCATTGTGTGTGACAGAATTCACAGCTACTCTGTAATTACATTTGGCCTACTGAAGAATTGGGGCTGTAATTTACTTTAAATCTTTGCCTTGAAAACGTATCCCAATAATGAACAGAATGGATCTGTCACATAAACCTGGAAGAACAGACACCAGCAAACACATGGAGGGGTTCCAGGAAAGCTTACCTTCTCTTCCCGTCCAACAGCGAGCAGACATAACGTGTGTGTGTGTTGAAAAAGCAGAAGACATTAATTCTACATTAACTGATCATGACTTTACAATGAGGGTATTTTAACAAGATTAATCCATCATCCTGCTCCATCTACCACATCCTGGCTAAAGCAATGGATCTTATCACCTTCTGGTAAACCTGGCCGAAACTGGCTTGGACTGCCCCCCACCCACCTTAGTTATCAAATTTCGATTTCATCTTTTGAGGATAAGTTTTCTTCATTTAGAAATGAGCCAAATCATCCAGAACCACCATAACTGAGAATTTTCAAAATACCTTGTCATAAGCTCTGCTGAAAATTTGAAAAGAGGAATCAAAACACGTGCGCACAGTCAAAAACGTATTTTGAATGAAAAACCAGACGTCCTCGGCAACTTCTGGGAAAGAGATATGCCCCTTTGTCAGAGGATCAGACCTCACGTGAGGTTCTTACTCTGAAATATAAAATCTTCCAGTCATTGGAGGCTAAACCGAGATTTTATTACTGATCACTTATTAAGTAAAAATTATTTTTTCTCAGGCCGGCCTCATTTTTCTTTAGCTCAAAGGCTTTTCAAGTTGGCCTTTGTATTACTCACAGTGCCTTTTAAGCAATTGTTTGCTAGACATTTCCTCTTGCTTTCATTAACCCAATTCAGTAAATGCATGTATGCTCATGGACCAAAAAAAAAAATAAAATAAAGGGACATTTAGTCGTTATCTGGTTGCTTTTTTTTTAAATTGAAGTATAGTCAGTTACAACGTGTCAATTTCTGGGGTACAGCATCGTGTCCCAGTCATGCATGTACATACATATATATTCACTTTCATATTCTTTTTCATTATCTGGCTGCTTGTTGAGGCAGAAATCCATTGCAAATAATTCAATAATTCAGGCACACGAGGGGAGTTTGGGGCCCGAACTGCTCACCTGGGCTATCATAAGCAATGCATAAGCACAAGATTTTCTCTTTGGTTAGTGCCATAAATCAGTGGCAAAATGAAAAGAGTTCCTAGGTATAGTGTAGATAAAAAGAAGGACATGGAAAGCAATTTCGCTTCTGCAGTTTTCCTCTCAAGGCTTTACCATTTCAGAATATTCATCTGCTGTGGGAAGTGTCTCTCTGTGCTTCGATCCCAGTTACCTTGCGAGCCGGTATTCTGGGAGACTTGCTTTTTCTAAATCTACCTTTAGATAGATGAATAAATATTCTAGAGGCTGAGAAATCAACAAAACCAAAAAACATGTTGTTTCCCACCAGCCATCAGAAAACAAATGTCAATAGCACATTATAGGATGGAAACTCACTCTTCTGAGTCTTCCAACCAGCCACACACACTACGCCCAGGGCAAGGAGAGAAAGTAACATTTTACTGCTGATTTCCATGGTGCACTGTTGTAAAGATTTGCAGACATACCTCGAGAAAGCCAAGCTCATTCCTGGGTGTAGAGCTGCAGAAAAGGTCGCCAGAGGTGGGAGTGGGAGTTTGGGAAAACAATGTATTAAATGCTTCTACCTCTCTAGCTATTAACTCAGACAAGAACTAAACTAAATATAAATTAAATCCTACTCTGTGTCTTTCCTCACCCTCTGTACACATCCCTCCTTCATTGTGAAGCTCCTAGCAGCATGCCTCCTCCCTCTGCCTTCTTTGCTTCACCCAAGTCCTTCACCCACACAGCCTCCTTCTGAATTTAGGAGCCACAGGTGTGGACACTAAGCAGGATGCTTACATGCTCACCTTTGCTCTCTCTGGGCAGCCTGCTGGCAGAGCGAGATGACGCTAGTCTCAGAGGCCTAACTGGTGAGGCAGAGGATCAGTCCCACGGGAGAGGATCGACAATGAGAGGTGTGTGTTTACTGTGCTCCAAACTAAGACACATCCTTCTTTTCATACAGCCATGGATTTGTAGTCATTTGACCATTTTTACAAGATCACTATAGTTATTCTAAAAATTGAAAAAAAAAATGATTCCAAGCTGGTTATTTACCCTTGCTGAATTGAATTCACACACACACGCACACGCACACACACACACCAGAATAAGGCAAAGAATCACTCTCTTCCTGCTTGTTAATGAATCTGAGTATCATTCAAGTTACACTTGCTAATCAAGTGAATCAAAAAATGGAGGGCATATTCCTGAGGGTAAAGTCTTCTTGAAATTTTGAAATACTGGCTTGTTGGATTGTGAAATGTCTGCATTATTTTCCAGTGACCAGACTCACATAACCCAAGGGTCATCTTGAACAACAACCCAACCAATGCACTGGTTTTCCCTCACTGTATCTTCCAGCTTCTGGCTGAAGTATCCAGACGGATCTGAAACTTACTGCTTCCCAGTGCATCTTGAGTGTCTCCAAATGCCAGAATTTTCTTCCATCTACTGACATGAAAGGATGCTAAGCCCCATCCTTTGTTCTGTATTACCCTTGGTCACCATGTGGTTTAATTCCTCCACTGGGGAAAACTTTGACAAATGTTACAAATTTTAAAAGTTACCACTAGATAAACAACAAGGACCTACTCTATAGCACAGGGAACTATACTCAACATCTATCTTGTAATAACCTGCAATGGAAAAGAATCTGAATATATAACTGAATCACTTTGCTATACACCTGGAACCAACACAACATTATAAATCAACTATACTTCAATTTAAAAAGTTACCACTTGGAGGGAGGGTATAGCTCAGTGGTAGAGCACGTGCTTAGCATGCACAAGGTCCTGGGTTCAATCCCCAGTACCACCATTAAACAAACAAGCAAATAAATAAATACCTAATTACCCCCCCAAAAAATGAGGAAAAAAAGAATTATGTGCTAATTTAAAAAAGTAAAAATAAAAAGTTACCACTTATTTATATAATCCAGATAGAGGAGATAAGGAAAAGCTACCCACTCGCTGCTTGATGCGTATTTTTGGTGCTATTATGTTCTGAAGTAAGTTTCCATTTAAGGACACAGAGCAAGGCCACATGCATGGGCAGAGTGTAGGGCTTCCCCAGAAGGGAGTGCATATTCAGACTGTCAACTCTCCTGGAAAAAAAGAAAAAGACCTGGGAAAAAAAAGATTTATGACACAAAAGATAAGGAGAAAACTATTTTCTCTGGCCCTGACCCCTATGAGACTAGCCTGCTAGAAACAGAGAAAAGCTAAAATATCCTTGTGGAGTTGGGGAGCCCTGTGATAGCCATCTTCAAATTGGTCCAGGAGGTGGCTTGTAGCCACTCAGAGAGGCCCCCGTTAGAGACTCAAAGCGGTGGCCTTCTGGGTCCTGAGAAGAGCACCTAGCAGTCAGCTGAAATTTTTCTCAGCATTAGAATCTTCTTTAATCTTCAAATGTCCTTTACTGTCTTGACAGGTATACAATCAGGGCTTAACTAGGCTGAGAGTTAAATTCCCAAGGCCAGTGTACTAAAGGTAGAAATCTTTCAAGCGAGGATTCTCAGACAAGGCAAGCCATTCTTGTCCCTCCAGGGAACATGTGGAAACGTGTGAAGGCATTTCTATTGTCATAATTGGAGGTGCTACTGGGATCTTGTGGGAAGAGACCAATGATGTCACTAGACATCCTGTAATGTGCAGGACAGTCCCTCAAAACAAAGAATGATCTGGCCCCATATGTCAATAACGCTGAGGCTCAGAGACCCTGCGCTAAGGTTACGCCTGCCGCCTCTGATCTGTAGGAGGTGCAGGCTGGGGCCCATATGTGAAGGCCAGACTGGCCATCTGGAGTCGAGTAAAGTGAGTGACCTGATGCAGGGCTGGGACCCTCTCAGAAGCACATGTGTGACACTCACTGTGGACACAGTGGCATCTCCTGAATGGAGAAGAAAACTTGAAAAGGAGCTTGAGGTCCTTTTTATCATTCTGGTGACCCTGAGAAATACTAGGTTCCACCAGACAGAAAAACTACTCCCAGATTCCTGGAGCCCTACATCACTCCTAGTGATGGAGCCTCGACTTGGACATCACTGCCTTAGGCTTGGATCTGCTGCAGCTTGTAAGACCAAAGTCAGAGCCTGGCTGTTACTGCGGCCCTGCGCAGGGTAAATGCATGACCTTCTGCAATGCTTTTGCGGATGGTTTTACAGTCTCTAACGCTAAAACGTTTCAATCTTCCCTTCCTCAGCCTTATCAAGCCATTAGTCCAGTGTTTGTCAGGATTTTGAATCCTTTTCATCTGAAATATCTGAATCCTAGACTGATTTTTAACTTCCGTTTTGCTGAGGCTTTGATTCCAACCCCGGATATGTGTCTATATATTTTCTGTTATCTGGAAACAGGAGACATTCGCCAGGATGAAATCACAATGACAATGGCTTTCCTTACTGCTCTAAGATTGATTCTTAAGTACTAGGCAGCATTCAGCCTGCTGTAGCCTTTCTACACCACTCACTATAGTTACCCAAATGTTTGTTAACAGGGCTATGCCCATGGCAAATTAAAATGCAGTAAATATTATAGGGTTTAGGAAATATTTTTGCAACAACACTGAATTGTCATAAGTCATTTGCTTTGTTTCTGAAATAGATGCCTTTTCCCTAACAGTGTAATTATTTAATTTCTATGTACCCTGCCCTTTGTAATTCTTCAGTGTTTTTGAATTACAACCGTGCTCAATGTGAACATTTTGCCCATGTTCTTTACATCAGTGACTGTATAATCACTGTCATCTATTTTTTTGAAATCTCCTAGAGTTGTAGAACTTCATTCATCATTAACCAGAATGGACTGACTGTCCCCTATGTACCTTCTCTCTAAATTGAGAAGGGACGTTACAGGTACAAATGACATATAAAATCCACAATTATTTGAATTCAGGGATATTATAATTGAGGTTGCAACCAAACTCAGATTCCTCATTTCCTGATAACGCTGTGTCATGATTTTGGGGGCAACTTTTTGAGACAAGATCCACCCTTGATTCATGTTTTCAGATTATGACTTCCAAAGGTCCCCCTGAAAAGCAGGAAGGTTGAAGATGCTGAGTCTGTATCTCCCTCTCAAGCTTTACAAAGTGGTCCTGAGAACCCTTAAAGAGTTGGTACCCCATAAATCCCCCCCTTCCTTCTAGTAGGGTCTGTTGATTCGGCAAGCTCAGGGCTCTGTGATGCAATTTGAAATAAAAGAAACAAAAAGAATGCGGAAGAGTGGTTTATTAGGGATGTATTCTATGCCATGCTAATGTCAATATAAATGCAAAATAAAAAGCCTTGAAAAGATTGTGTTATTCCTTAGAATTTCATTAATCCCACCACAAATAACAGAGAGCTGGTCTATCTCCCCACCCACCTCTACTCCCCCCCTTCAGTCATTGTTCATTTTAAACAGTTTTAATGGCTCTAGAAGTATTCATGAATTCCAGCTGTTTTACTCTTCTAATCATGTTGTCGGCTTAAAATTCACATTTAATTAACCTCTTCACCCAAGGCATAAATCAATAATAAAACTCCAAACCATACCAATAGTGGAGGGAAACTGTTGAAAATTAGACATTAGAACACCTGAGGAAAAGCAGAGAACCGGTGGTGTGGAGCAGAACGGAGCTAACACATAAAATGTGACCATGAAAGCCCTGGGTTTGAGAGAGAATATCCATTTATTCAGACTTCAGAGACAAATACATGTTTGAGATGGGTTCAGAAAAGAACCTTTTATCTAGAAAAATTAGATCCTAAATCCTGATATAGGAGTGATGTAGCACTTGACTTTCTTAGGACAGGGAACGATAAAAGAAGAGGTGTTATTTAGGGAAAGGAACAAAGGCTTGATAAACATGGGTCAAATTCTGGCACCCACATTTTAGCTATATGACCTTCATGACATCTCTACATGTCAATTTCCCTATCTGTGAAATGGAAATATTGGCATCTAGAATCCTCGTCAAATTATCCTAAGGATTAATTAAGATTAAATAGGTTAAATAGATGGAGGAGAGATTCTACGTGTGTGTGTGTGTGTGTGTGTGTGTGTGTGTGTGTGAGATTATGAACATGCACACACATACATAATATAGCAGAGACAGCCTAGCCTTCTAATCACTATTGATTATTGATTGACACAAAGGAGCACTGGAACCCAAACCAAGGCAATCAAGAGAGTTAGTTTCAGCCCTTCTCCACTTAAGATACTATTAAATGGAAGCCAAAACCTATGTTTCCTGACATGAAGGAAGTAAAAATCAAATACATGCACACACATACACAGAAGTCGAGATACAGAGTTTGATTCATGGTATTCAAGCCAAGGGTTATTGTAGTTTCCAGAAAGCCAGCAATATCCATGTCTCACTTGTGTTTGATTGAATGATCGTGCCCTTTCCTTATCATTTTTAAACAGTTTTACTGAGGTATAAGTTCAATGATTCAATTCAATGATTTTTAGTAAATTTTTAGAGCTATGAATCATCAACACAATTCAATTTACACTATTTCTATCACTCCAAAATGTTTTGTTGTGCTGGTTTACAGTTAATTTTCATCCCTACCTTCAGTTCCAGGCAACTACTGATGTGCTTCCTGTTGCTACAGATTTTTTTTTTTTTTATTAAAACACTTATACAAATAGAATCACTCAATATCTGGTCTTTTGAGTCTGGCTTCTTTCATAAGTATAATGTTTTCAGGTTTATTCATGTAACTATAGTTTATTTTAATTGCTGAACAATCTATGACATGAATACCTACATTTCATTTATCCTTTCACCAGGTGATAAACATTTGGATTGTTTCCAGTTCACGGGATTATGAATAATACTTCTTAAAAAGTTTGCACAAAAATCTTTGTGTGTGGACAGGTTTTCACTTGCTTCTCTTGGAGTAGAACTGCTAGGTTGTATGGTAAGTTTATGTTTCAATTTTTAAGAAACAAACTGCTTCTAAAGTGATTCTGTCATTTTACATCCCGAACAACAATGTTTGGCCACATCCCAGACAATGCTTGATGTTGTCAACTTTTTGGCTATAACCATTCTGCTGGGAACGTGGTATTCCACCAGGGTCTTAATTAGCATTTCCCTAGACGAAGGATGCTGAGCTTCTTTCCGTGTGCTTCATAGTCATTCATGTATCTCTTGGGAGCACTGACTATTTGAAAATTGTGCCCATATTTTAGTTGGGTTGTTTGTCTTCTTACTGAATTGTAGTAAGAGTATATTACAGATTCTAAGTAGAAGTCTTCTATTAGATGCATAATTTGTAATTTTTTTTAGATTCTGAGAACTGTTTCTCCATTATCATAAAGGTGTCTTTTGAAAAGCAAAAGATTTTTATCTTGATGAGGTCCCATTTATCAATGGTTTTCTTTTATGGATTGTGCTTGTGGTGTCATCATGCCAAATCCAAGGTCACAAAGATTTTCTCCTTTGTTTTCTTCTAAAAAAATCTGAGTTTAGCTTTCATATTTCAGTCTGTGATCCATTTTGATTGATTTTTGTTTGTGGTGTAAGTTAAGAATCTAAGTTCATTTTGTGTTTGTGTGTGTAAAATATATGTGTATATATATGTAATAAAAGTACCATTTATACAATAAAAGCTTGTTGGGATTTTGATGGGGATTGTATTGAATCTGTAGATCAATTTGAAGAGAACTGGCATCTTAGGAATATTGAGTCATCAAATATGTAAGCTTCTTTCCCATTTTGTCTATGTTTATTTGAACTGGGGTTTCTGTTGGTTAAAACTAAAAGATTCCTGATTTATACACCATTGTCTCACTTTCTCTTTCCAAGTCCTTCTCATCAGTAATTTCTAGACAAAATTATGCTGTGATCAAATAAATTATCAAAAATGTATAATAATTCCAGGAGTGAAGAAAAATTGGAATGGAGAGAGAATGAAACAGAAGCCTAACTACTATTTCAGGGGAAGAGATGGAGAATAGACCATGTGAGTTGGTAAAACTTTGATTTCTGGATCAGTGTCTAGTGACTGGAAAAATACTACATGAGCCCATTTTTGTGGACAATGATTTTCTTCTTCCAAGAACATTTAGTTTATCAATGCCCCACTTAAAGGTAATAGAACATATTTACAAAAGTGGGATCTAAACAGGACAATATAGAATTATATGGTGATAATCATAATGCCTTTGACACATATTCCTACAAAGGCCTTTATTTTGAAGACCATAATAAAAAATAATCTTCTTGATAAATCACCCTGTACAGAACTTTTAAGTTATCAAAAACCCTGAGACATTTTTATACAAACTGCAATTAAGCCAGAACTCCCATGCCTCACTTCCCTTTCCATTTGCACCTGAACAATTAATTTAATTGAGCCTAAATGCTGGAATTGATATTAACCAGTATAATTTCAACTTCCTATTTTTATTGTGACAAGATATTCTTGAATACTGATTCTATTGCTCAACTTCTTAGCTATTCCCTTTAAATTTATATAGTTTTTACATGAAGTTACCATGATTTTTTCGGATCATCACTCCATTTTAAAAATCACCAAGAGTAAGAATGATTTCAGACATATGGGAATAACAGAGACCAGATTTACCTTCTCATTTTAAACAACAAGAAAACTAGAAAAAAACATATGGAACAAAGGCTGTCAGACATTGGACAATAAGCAGTTCAGGACTACAGTTCCTGAAAGAAGAGAAACAAATGAGATAAACCATAAGATCACATCAACTTATTGCCTAAACTAAGTTTTCAAGCTGCATCCCAGGGAAGGAATACTTAGTTGCAACCCAATGGTCCTCCTGAGTTGAAGAGATTGAGATCAAAGTTGAAAAGTCAAAAACAAACAAACAAACAAACAAAAACCTCCTAGAATTTATGAGCCAGATATCCAAAGAGGAGAACTGAGCAGAAAGAACTCCGGAGATCTGCACAGGTAGGGATAATTACTTCCCTTCAATCTTCGGCATATGTGGGAAGTAGGTATTCAAGGCAATGGAAAGAACCAGGAAAAGCAGTAAGACAAATAAATCTCAAGCTCACATAAGACTGGGAATCTTTTACAATCCAATCAGAGTTGAGTAATCTCTTAATACACAGGGCTTCAGGAAGTATTCTGAAAGTATTTTACCTTAGGAGTGGCACTAAGTTAGTCTAAGATTAAGGACTAAATGGGACCCACTCTAAGAAACCTTAAAAGCAAGGCTTGAAGTGGTCAAACTGATACCAATACCTTAATTGCATATCTGAGAAAAGTGCAGTAGCATTTAAAGGAATAAGACAAAACCCAGAAGCCCCAAAATACACAATTCACAGTTGCTGACTAAATTAGGTTCTATATGCAATTCCATTGGGGGGGGGGGGAGCAGGCAGCGGGAGGGGAGTGTTCCACACAAACAAGCGAGTCTCCAAACACCAGCTGGCTGTCCTGTAACTCAACTCAATTCTGATACTTTCTTCCCATGTCTTAATCATGTCTATGTAATGTAGCCTTCACAAAATCCCAAAAGGGAGGGGCCCAGAGATCTTCCAGGTTGGGCAACCAGAACTTTCTACATGTCACCATGTGATCTCCCAAGCCTTGAAACGATCTCGGTTCCCAGAGATAACATCAGATTCCACAGGTTAGACTCAGTCCCACAAGACTACCCTCCACTTCAGATGCCAACTGTAAGCCCAGGCTGTTATCTGTGCTTCTGACTTACAGGCTATAAATCAGAGGTTCCCACAGCTCCATCCTTGGGTTCGTTAACTTGCTAGAGTGGCTTATAGAACTCCAGAAACTTGTTTATTCAGTAGACCTCTGGTTTACTACAAAGAATATTAAAAGGATATGACTCAATAGCCAGCTGAAGAGATACATTGAAAGAGTCCCAAACAAAGGTGCTGTCATCATGGAGCTTGGGACATCACATGGTGACATGTGGAAGCATTCCGGCTGCCTAACCTGGAAGTTCTCTGGACCCCTCCCTTTTGGGTTTTTGTGGAGGCTACATTACACAGACGTGATTAATTAAATCATTAGTCATTGGTGACTGATTCACCATCTAGTCTGTCTCCTCTCCCTGGAAATCAGGAGGTGAGACTGAAAGTTCCATTCCTCTGTTCACGATTGATGTCCCTGGCAATGAGCCCCCACTCTTAGGTGCTTTCCAAAAGTCAGTTCATTAACAAAAACCCAGGTGTGGTGGAAAGGGGCTTGTTATGAATAACAAGACACCCATTTCACCTTTAGGGCTCTGGAAATGTTTTCAGGAACTGAGGACAAGAGACCAAATGTTATTTTAAAAGAAAAAAGATGCTCCCATTGCTCCTATCACTCAGGAAATTCCAAGAATTGTTCTGTGAACCATAAGCCAGGAACTGTGGACAAAGACCAAATATAGATGAGAAATAACTATTTGTCAGCTGAATGAACAAATATATATTTTTTATGAATCACAGTATCACACTGACATCCAATAGAAAATTATCAGGGGTTCCAATAAATCAGAAAATATGATACAGTGGAAAAATCAATCAACATAAACTGACTCAGAAATGACAGAGGTGATCAATTTAGCAGATACAGATATTAAAATAGCTATCATAAATATGCTCAACATGTTCAAGAATGGAACATATGAATATTATTGGGAGAAAAATAAACAACACAAAAAAAGTCAAATTCAACTTCTGGAGATGAGAAAAAAATATCTGAAGTGAAAAATACATTGAAATTTGTGAGACAATATCAAAAAGTCTAGCATATGTGTAATATGTTTTCCAGTAAGGGGGATATTTGCAGAAATAAACGTTGAAAATATTCCATATTTGATTTAAAAAAAAAAACCCAGAAACATAAATCCAAAAAAAACTACAAATTCCATGAGGACAAACATAAAGAAAACAACAGCAAGGCATATCTTAATCAAACTCAAAACCAGTGATAAAAAAAAAATGTTAAAAATAGTCAGAGGAGAAAAGACATATTACATATAAAATTTAAGTAAGAAAAATGACACAATTCCCATGAGAAACTATGCAAGCCAGAGAAAATGGAGGAATTTTTTTTTTTAATATTTAAAGAGGAAAAAAACCTGTCAACCTAGAATTCTTTACCTAGTAAAAATAGTGTTTTGAAAATGAAAGTGAAACACTTTTAGACAAATAAAAGCTGAGAAATGTCATTGCCAGCAGAGCTGCTCTGCATGAAATGTCAAAGGAAGTTTTTCAGATGGAATCACATATACAAAGCATACCCATACCATTCAACATAACAATCACACTCCCATGAAATTAACCCAGAGAGATGAAAGCATATGTTATGTCCACATAGACTTGTTTGTTCATAGTAGCTTAAAAAAAAAAAAAATCCACATGTCCATTAACTGTTGAGTGGATAAACTAACTGTGGTATGTCCATACAGTGGAATACACAATGAATAATAAGAAATAATGAACTACTGTCACATTTGACAACATGGATCAATCTCAAAAACATCATTCTAAATGAAAGAAGACATGATAGAGAGAAAGAATTTACATACTTATAATTCCATTTACATGAGATGATAGAAAAATTCAAATCTAGTGACAGAAAAACAGATCCCTGGTTGCCAGGGTGATGAGAGCTGGAGGGGAAGCAATTGACTGCAAAGAACACAAGAGTACTTTTCTCAAGTGATGAACTGTTCTTAATCTTGACCAGGGTGATGGTTACACACCTGAAACAGCTGTCAAACTTACCATATATTACTCCTAAAATTGGCGATTTTTATAGTATGTAAATTTTATCTTCATATAGCTAATTTTTAAAAAATTATCAATATCAAGCATTTCTTCTGTTCCAGGCCTTGTGCTAAATAACAGAATAAAAAAGCCATGGTCCCTTCTTTTATAGTCCAGTTAAAGAGGCAGACAATGATTTTAGTAACTGTAACATAAAATATGTGATATAACTGGTGTATACACAGGGTAATGAAGGAACAGAATATTAGAGATTCAGGAAAAATTACAAGACAAGGATGGCAAAGAACATATCTCTATTTCAGCAACCTATGAAATTCACATCTTCCATGAATACATATCACATAAAGACAAAGAAATGTGTACATCAGAATTTTGAAATTTGGTAAACCATATGGACATATTTAAAATTTAAATTCTTAAAAGAAGGCTGTCTTTTGTGCATCCCTTGTTCTCTTGCACTCTTATTTTGCCTTCACTTTGGTGAATCATAACATAAATATATTAAGCCACACCAATCTTAATTGAAACACACAGTGAATTTTTATATAACTGTATGTTTCGTCATAACCGCCACCTAGATCAAAATTCAGAAGATTTTTAGATTCTTTTCTTTTTGTAAGGCCCTTGAGTGCTGGTTGATTATTTATTAGTATTTTCAAACTTGAGATAGAGGGCAACACTGTCACTCCAGGAGAAAACTATAGGGAAGATCAAAATTGTCATTGCTACTTATAGTGACTGTTCAGGATGATCAATTCTGACTGTCGGCTTCATTACGAAGACTGCTAATTTAGGTAACATTCATAAAGCACTCCCAGGGTGAAGCATGTCTTTCTCAGAGAGGTAAATATCAATAGTCTGCCCTTGGGAAAGGTATTGGAATTTTAAAACTATTTCACCGCAGGAAGAATATTGTCATTCTTAATGGGAGCCCTGAATTGAATGGGTGCCTAATAGTGAGTCTCCTCTGTGCTTCTGTGTAAGAAAAAAATACCTTTATGAATTGACCTTAAAATGTACTTTAATCTATGGCAATAATCTATGATTATCCACTTGAAGTAATAATTAATGCTAATGAAATCGATAATTAGGAGCCATTCTTAATTTTAATTAGACATACAAGTATTCTAATTAACCAGTTTTGGACTCTGCCTTGAAGTCGAAGGTCTTTTCTTCCTTGACAGAGGATGAGGACAGCTCAGGGAAAGAACCACCACATCCGCTTTGAGTTAGACTCCAAATCTGATCATCCTCTATCACTGTTTTCTGTCCGTGTGGTAGCTGGAGAGGGAAGTCCCTCCCAAGAAAAATGGGATTCATTTTTGGAAAGAGGGATACAGGACCCGGGGCCAATCCACATCACTCCACTGGGCACCGCAAACTTCTCTTATCAGTTCCTAGGTTCCATCTTCAGACTTTTTGTGCAGGAACTTTCTGCTACTAGATAGCTCCTACCTGGGACTATTACCATCCTCAATTCCAAGCTCACTGTGAACGAGAGCTGGGTGAGTGCTAAGGTCTGAGCGGGTGAGGAACAGGACACCAGAAAAGCGGCTGAGGAATGAGTCATAAATGTCCTTACCTTCAAGTTCCTCCCTTTCCTAACGCCCCTGAATCCAAAGTGGTTTGAGATTCTCCGTTTTTCTCAACCTTGCTCTGTGAATGGGACATTGATGATTTGTTTGCTGACATACTGTTTCTCTGATGCAACATTTTAAACCATGCTTTCTAGAATCTAACTAACTAAAAGGAGTGAGTCATGAGAATTATAAGCCCTTTTCATCTTCAGAGGACAATGTTTCTGGACCGTCTGGCCTTTTGCCTTCCCTCCCTCCATCATTCTGTGTGGGTAATCATCTGTTCTGTCTCCACACCATGCAAGGCTGGCTCTGGAGGCTGGACTGTCTTAGCATCAGGATGGCAGGCAGATGACAAGGAGGTCACATCCACCACTGGGAAAATGACTTGAAGGCTCGTTTAACTGGTCTCATTCTGAAAACTTCTTTGGACATCCTACCCTGCTCTCCTTAGCGAATGGGGAAACTGAGGCACAGTGTCGGCTAGTGTTTTCCCCTAGGATCTCAGCAGCTTTCTCTGAGTACACTTGAACTCCATCAGGACACCAAGGCTACCTTGCCGCTGGGATTCAAGCAGGTATGTTTCCATAGTGCCATCACTCCAGTACCTCTGCCTTGGTAACTAGAAGATTCTGGTCCCAGTATCCAGTTCCAAGGACACAGTTTCCACTTACAAACATCCCAGTCTCTAACCATCTCCATTGCAATTGTCACCCTTCTGATGCACATCGTCAGAATGACACAAGTTTCTTTGTTTCATTTTCAAACAAAATTACAAGGCCTGGCTTTCTGCCCAGTCCACTCATTTAAGGCTGTAACAGATCTCTAAGCACCATCTTTGCCAGACAGGATTTCAAAGTGCCCTGGAGCTCCAGCACAGTAGATTGCATCACTGTCTCTGCAAGCTTTTACTTCTTTTGTTCATGGAGTATTTATTTTGAATAATTTGGAATGAACATTTCATTGGTGATGAGATTAGATTTACAGAAAAGTCACAAAGACAGTACAGATGGTCCCTGTGTACCCTCAACCCCAGTCCAGTGTCCCCTGAAGTTATCATCTTACCTCCCTGCCGTACATTTGTCAAAACTGAGGATCTAACACTGATACATTCACTAAACACCAAGTTTCATTTTCATTTTGCCAGTTTTTCCATTAACGTCATTTTTCTCTGTTCAAGGATCCGATTCTGAAAGCTTTTTAAATCAGTTCTCTTCGCAACTAATGTGCAGTCCTTTCTAAAATTTATCTTTAGATATCAGTATTTTCTGTCCAGTAATTCTTTTGGTCCGCTTTGGATCTTCATAGGGACAGTAATTAAGTCCTGTGCTCTGTGTGGCTTGTTTTTTTGTTCCCCTCAGCAGCTAACACACCTCCCACCACTTACTGCTCTCAGTTAAACCGAAAGAGCTTACAAGGGTGATGGAGTTTCAAAACGCCCTTCATTCGGTTTTACCAAGGACACAGTGGACGGTAAGCCAACCTCCTTTCCTTCTTTCTTCCTTTCTTTATTTCTTCTGAGTGAAAATATTTAGGTCAAATCCATCTGAACTCAAAAAGCGGCTGAATTTCCCCTAGAATCAATTGACTGTTTCTGCAGCATCCACAGTGAAACACAGAAAAACCCCTTGATGATCAATGCCCTTGACCAGCCAAGAAGTCTCTCCTTTCTGCACCTGAAGGGGTCACTCTTAGGCTGAGCCTTTAATAACAAAGTCCTTCAGACATCAAAGAGTAACAGTAAGGGGCACGTGTCCTTGGTCTGGGGCATTACAACGCATCATAATAGATTCAGTTTGCAAGGCCGGTGTTGCTAAGACTGGCCAGCCAAGCACGCAGCTCAGGCGTTGTCTCTTTAAAGCTTATATAAGCAGTGACATTTAGTTGTTCTTTTTTTTTTTTTTTTAAAACCTCTGAACCTGAAGTTTTCCTCCTGTCTCATCAATGTCAGTTCACAGGAGCTCAGTTTATTGATGCATGTAAAAAGAAGAAGGCAATTATTTCTGAGAGTAGCCAAACCTGTGTTCATGGGGTGGGGAGGAAATTGTGATGAAGATTTTAGTCTGCTTAATTCACTCACTCATCGAGCGAAGGAAAGGGTGAGAGGCAGGAGGAAATTAAATTTTAGAGCTTTTTTTTTTTTTCTTTTGTACGTCCACTGCCTAGAGAATTATTACAGGTCTATACTGTTACACACTTACATGGACAAAACACTCCGTTGAAACTATCCCTTAGAATTTGATACCGGATTATTTTATTTTGATTTGAGTTTGGGTTTTATATGGCTTCCCAGTAAACCTTCAAAATTTCAGATCCCACTAACAGGCGTCTGAAATTCAAAGGATGGGGTGGGTTGAACTTTAATTGACGCCACTGTGAAAGCATGTTTCTTCTTTGTAAATTAACACTGAACAAAGACTCATGGTCAAAATTCAGTAAGGACAGCTGCTTTCAAATAGGGAGGGGGTTCCACTCAGTGGGTAAAAACACGAAACTTTTGTTTTTCCACCAACTGCTCCTAATTCTCCTCTGCTGACCTCCCATCCCACCCCCCTTTCTTGAAGAATAAAAAGGTTTTCTTCATCAAAATAAAGCCTGTTTTCACAATCTCCAATTATGTTTGCTTATAAAAAGCACAGTTCTGTTCATTTTACAGAACGTGATTATCCTGATTCAAAAACGCACCCCTCCCCATCTCTCCAGCTGGAGGACGAACTGGTGGGGCCAGTGACCCGCTGGGGAGTACCGTGCTGTTTTGCTCTCTCTCACCTACGAGTGCCTGCCCCGCCAGGTACCCACCACAGCCCCAAGTCTCCTCTCGCTGGCCTCACCTCATGGCTCTTCCTTCCCCAGGGGACGATACAGTTTACCATCTTAGCCAGCGGATGAGCAGATGTCACAGCACCAACAAAATGCCAGCCTCCCCTTTGGCCAGAGCCTCAAGCTATAAAGAGATGCTCTTGTGATTCCCTCCTTTGGCTTCTCTCCACATTTGGAATATTAGTTTCAAAGCATTTATATGTATACGTAGCTCTCAAGTCACATGGTTGTTAGACCTTTGAAAAACAGCAAACACTTCACAAATGCTTAAATAAAATAACGAGGAAAAAAAAAAACCCTAAGATCATATCATGAAGTTAACAATGTCAGTTACATTATGTATTTATGTATTTGCCATATGGCCTTCATTCGTAAAGTGCAAACATGGTTTTTGAGGAGGAAAGTGGATGTCTGTTTTTAAACTGTTCATGAGAGAAACCTCAAGAGTCACTGTTCATAGCAAATAAGGCATTAGTCTAAAATCATGAGCGATGGTTTTTCCTTTATCTTAGCAACTGCAGGAAGGTAGCAAGATGGAAATGAATGCACTTAAACTCATATAAACGTATGAACGTAAATAAGTGACAGTGATGATAAAGCTTCATCTTGTCTGACTGACTGAATCCTGCTCTCACTCCCACATATCCTTCTCTGAGAAGTAAGATCGCCCACTGGGACCTTCTTGGGACAGTCTAGATGTTTCTATTCCCTTTATTCCAGAGGGATTTTGATGTCCAAGGGAAATCAGAGAATTCAAGTCTGACCTCTTGCTTCTTGTGCTGTTCTTCCCCATTCTCCCCTCACCGCTGGCAGCTCTCTTCCCTTTTTCTGTGCAATCAGATCTCTATTTTGTCATATTTTCATCTTCCCAAACTGTAAACTTTTTAAAAATATTGTTACTTATTTCTCTGGGGCCATAACCTTCATGATCCAGCTTTAATGGTGGAAATCCAATAGAAGAAAGAAAAACATGGATGGGGAACCAATAAAATATTCCCAAGATATTATCCTCACTACAGGACTCTCTGGGAATATATTCATGCTCATAACGATGTTCCAGATTTAATTCTTCTTTAATCCTGTGTTAATATCATCAATTTCCATGACTATGCTTTCACTGAATTGTAGCCTGTGGCTAACGTTCAGGGTCTCTAAGCTCAATATTCATACCAATGATGGGTGTTTTCTGCTGCTTTTTTATCTGGAGCCACGCTGCTATGTAAATCAATGTTTCCTAATCTTTATTTCACTTAAAAGATAATAAAGGCGCCCAATTGGTACACACATAGGACCACAGGGTACACGCTCAGAACTGCTATAAAACACTGTATTGCTAAACAATCGGGCAAGTAGTTGGTACCTTGAACATAAACTTGCATCATATTTGAGTAGAAGTTACTTGGCCATGCAATGCTACCCCACGCAATGCTGCCTGTGGGAAAGAAAAGAAGTAGGTGGTGGGTAGTTCAAGTATGCTGCTACAAAATTAGAGAGTGTATGTTTCTAACAGAATTATTTTCCATTGCGTCTCAAAGTTGGTAAGTTTACCACACACAAATGAGAACTGAGTGTATTAATATAGATCTCAAAGGTTCTCAGGTCTAATTTGCTTCCTACGAAATTCAATAAATGGCATTTCGCTGCTGATGTGCGGGCTTTAGAAGGGAACTGGAGCTGCATTTTATATTCCTAACAACATACAGTCCTCCTCCATAAAGGAAAGACCAACAACCTTGACCACGCTCTCAGCTTTGGGAGGGCAACACGCGGAGAATTAATGTGAGAAGATAGTGTCCCTCTGGGTGAATTGAGCAACTAACACATCCAGGGACACAGCCCCAGTTCAACACCCCTGAATCCATAGATTCTTTGCTTTTCAAACCCAGATTTTAATGATCAGTTTAGTCTAAATTAGAGCACTTTGATGATATCCTTTAAAAATAGGTTTCTCTAGGCACCAATCTTTCTTATAATCTAACTTCAGAAATTCAGTTTTTTTTTTTCAGGGACTGGGAAGGCATAAGTGACAAACTGAATGAAAGCATAATATTTTATATGCTAAATAAATAATGGCTATTAGTATTGATTATCAGAACATCTATCTTTTTATTGAAGTATAATAGATTTACAATGTTGTGTTAATTTCTGGTGCACAGCACAGTGATTCATTTCTACAGATATATGTGTATATATATTCCTTTTCATATTCTTTTTCATTATAGGCCATTACAAGGTATTGAATATAGTTCCCTTTGCAACAACAGTAAGATCTATTTTATATACAGTAGTTAGTATCTACAAATCCTGAGCTCCCAATTTATCCTTCCCAACCCTCATTTCCCCACTGGTAACCATAAGTTTGTTTCCCACGTCTGTGAGTCTGTTTCCATTTTGTAAATAAGTTCATTTGTGTCCTCAAAGTTCATCTTTTTTAAAGGGAGGTAAAGAGGTACTTTCCTGATGACAGCAGAGATGTATGAAAGTACGTAAACTCTCTGGACCTTGGTTTCCTCGGAGTTAAAACGGGGCAAAGGGAGAAGTGGGTCTCAATCTTTAGCGCACCTCTTGGAGTAACAGAGACAGATTTTGGACTCTACATTTTTCTGACCTATTTCTTTTAACAGGCAAAGTGAGGGTGGGGCTTCACTGAAAACAAGGGTCTGATATGCATGTGCTTTGATGATTTCTCTCCCATCTCTGCTCCTCCCGTGAGGGTGAAGGGGTTCTTTCTGCCAATGGTTGGAGCAGCACCATAAAAGCAGCTCCACACACGTGCCTAAGGGCAGAAATCACAGCATGACTTTGCCTGTGTTCAGTCCGGGCGGGAGGTCAACTTAAATTTAAATGAATTTCCTAATACTAAGCTGCAGAACTTCTCACTCTATTAGAAGACTCCAGAGAGAGGTGTTGTTCTCTGAGAGAAGCTTACCCTTGACAGAGACCTTCTAAACCGTGACACCATGTGACGGGCCCGAATGGTAAGGGAGACCTTGGGGATGGCCCTGCACACAGAGCACCAACAGCACACGAGGTGCGTTTTGGGAAAATCTGGGTTCAGATTGACCTGACTGCTTCTGTTAGACTTGGAAAAATCATTTTGTTTTGAGCTTCACTTTCTTCATCAGTAAAATGAAGAGGCAGGTGTCCACTAAGACCTTCCCTCCCCTCCTCTATTACTACAAGCCAACAGTGCTTCATCATTAGAGACCCATTTGTTATTTTAATCCCTTCTTTGACCAACACAAACAATTCCATGGAAATCAAGAGAGGCCATCATGCAAACTGGTGTCTCAAGCAGGAAAAGGGACCAGAATTCCATCCATAAAAAATCTCGGTTGAAGTAAAACGTTTTGGCGACTACAACCCCAACCATTCCAGCACAAAACTCTTAAGAATTCAAAAGGGGCAAAACATAACCATGTGAGCACAGTGCCCTAGAATTTAAAACACACACACACACACACACACACACACAAGCAAATACAAGTACCCTGGGACAAGGTGAATTTGAAGTATTAAAAGAGCTGACTTCTAGGGTATTTTCAAATTGATACAATTTTACGCATTAGAACTTACAACAATTTGGACTAGAGGGGCAAAGTGAAAATCCTTAAAGTGTAAACAATTCAAAATGACAAACTGAAATTAAGATTAGTAGTAGGAGTTCAAAAAGCATTTTGTACTTCATACAAAAAGTTTATTCTCTTAAATAATTTGGACCTTTGGGAACCTTTTAATAAGATTTTTTAAAAGCAAATAAAAACACTGAGGTAATATGAAGTCAATGAGCCTTATTCCATTTGTCACCAATTCTGAATCAGAATAGTACGCTTTAAGAAATCTGCCAAAGAAAAGTGTTTACTCAAGACAAAACAAAATTTTTGATTACAGGAGATCTGATGAAGAAAAGAGTAATTAAATAATTGGATATGTACTTTAAACACCCTTTTTATCTTTCCAACATAACACTGTATTGCTTTCCAAATCAGCTGGGAAAGGTTTCCCCTTTTCATACTCTCTTCTTGTTCTCGTCTCTTAGTTAAATCGCTGCCCTGCTTCCCTGGGCATCATACTTCAATTTCCCTGACAGGCCTGGCAAACATGGCTGCTGCTCTGAGATGCTGTCTTTTGCCAACTAGGTGGTTACAATTTCAATCATATAATAATACCCTCGCAGTTAAACAGATCGCATCTCCCAAGGCCCCCTGGCAGTTTCTCACTTTCTCACCCTTGCCACACGTCAGGGAAGAAGCCAGGGTTTGGCTGATCACGCCCTAGAGGGGAGACATTAGAGATCCACGTGCATCCAGAGATGCCAGGGAAGGGCAGCACAACGGAACGCCACAAAGCACAGCCACCATCAAGCCAAAGTGCTGAGCTGTTTCCAAGGCCAAAACTATACTTCTAATTACATTGCCTCTAAAATCCTCTTTCCATCATAATCACTTAGGAATGAAAAGGGAGCTTGGCACTGTATCATCTTTAATTTGGAGGACTGGTTTGCTTGAAGGTTATCTATCTGAGAAGCCTTTTGCCCTTCCTGAGTTCCTGCCTCTAAGGAAGCAGGCTGATGATCCCTTCTATTCCCACAGACCAAGCCTGGCTGAACCTTTGATGCAACCCTGGCACTAGGACTCGGCAGAAAATTCACACCTTACAAACGACTGTTTCCTGGGCTGAGCGACTCAAGCGCCAAGTATGGGCAATGACTTTGAATGAATGTGCTTACTTTCTGACACAGCAAATTATAGTTATGGAAAGTGTTGGTTAGCAACTATTGTCATGCAAAGATTTTAACAGACGTAGACTATGGGTGTAAGCACCATCCATTCAAAAATTGTGCACTTGTTTGTTTTCTGGGTTTATTAAGAATTAAAAGACTGTACTTATTTTTTTTAATGGACTGGTTTTCATTCCTGAACAAGAATTTGTTTCTACTCATTTATCAGGGAAGAGGTGATAATGATTTTTTTTTTTCCCCAACGTGATCAACATGTATTGAGAATTCTGTCTTGGGCGCTAGGAAGTTTGATGAAGGCAGTAGAGGACACAAGATTGCTCAACGTCCCCTATAATGAACTATGCTAGAACACGTAGATTTCTTCTGGTCCAAACTCACAAAAGGAATAATATTTCAACACCCAGGTATCAAAGTCATGGAACATAAAAAAACTAACACATAGAATATAGTCCAACCATGCTATTTTTTTTTCTATTTAAATAAGCTTTTTATTTTAGATAGTGTTAAATTTACAGAACAGACTCAACTATAGTACATGGAGTTCCCATATACCCCCACACTTAATTTCCTCACATCTTACATCACTACGGTCCTTCTTCACAAATAAAGGACCAATAGTGCTACACCATTACTCCCTAACTTTCCTTTTTAATTTGACTATTTTCCCTATCTATCTATCTATTCATTCATTCATTCATGTTTCCCTAACCTTTGTTTTCTGCTCCAGGATCCCATGCAATATATCAAATTACATTTAGTTGCCGTGTCTCCTTGCGTTCCTCTTGGGCTATGACAGTTTCTCAGATTTTCCTTGTCTTTCATGATCCTGACAGTTTTGAGGAGGCCCGCTTAGGCACTTTGTAGTACTTCTCTCAATTTGGGTTTATCTGATATGTTTCTCCTGATCGAGTTAACACTGAGTTTTTGGAAGCCTACAAACTAAAGTGCCGTCTCGTCACATCAGATCAAGGGTACGTGCCACCATCATGACTCACCAATGATGATCTTAACCTTGATCATAACTCGTAGTGTTTGCCAGATTTCTCCACTGTAAAGTTACTTTATGCTCCACTTTCTATATTGTAATCTTTGGGAGCAAGTTACAAAGTGTAGCCCTCATTTAAGGGGTGAGAATTTCTATCCCACCTCCTCCCCAAAGGGGGAGAATTTATATAAATTACTTAGAAATCTTCCGTACAGATGATTTGTCTTTTATTCCCTATTTATTATTTATGCAGTTATTTATTTATGCCCGTGCACTATCACGGACAGTGTAAACTTCAGGATAAACTCTGAGTCACATTCCAGTCCTGTATTGCATATTTTGTTGCTCTGATTCTTCTACTTTGGCCCTTGGAAGCTCTTTCACTTGGCTTCTGTGACATATCACGTCAGTTTCCGAGCTCGTTCTGACTTTCTGGCGCTATTCCCTGCTTCAGTCCTGGTATCAGGCAGTTTTTCTAAGTAGCCCTGGTTCCTTTTATTGGAGAGTGGTATTAGAAACCAAGATCTGAGCACTAGCAACCATTTCATTTTCTAGATTACATAACTGAAGCTCAGAGGCATTAAGGGATTTTTTCCAAGGTCCAAAGGTGACTAGTTGGAAAACTAAGCCTGGAACACGAGTATCTTGATGCCTGGGGTCACCACTCTTGCCATCGGCATCACTCTGCCTTTCCCCTCACATTCCAGAATGTGCAGCCTTCACAGGGAGTAAATGAAAAAACATGACCTTGTTCCCTGCTGTCTGGACATTGCCAGTGTCCTGCAGTTACATGCATTTTTATTTATGTGGGACTTTGAAGCCTCCCATGAAAAAGAAAATGAAAGCACGGGAAATACAGTTACCCTAATAATGACAAAGGGAAAAATAAAGGGCCATTTCCCCAAGAAGGATAAGGTTTAGGTTGCCCAGAGTTGTTTCTTTTAGGCTCAGAAAATAATCTGTGTGATGTATTTGTGCACACGGCTTATCACTTCCAAGATCTGCGTAAGTTTGCCACACCCCTTTTAGACATGTGTCCTTAAAGCCATGCAGCCCCAGAGCGTGCAGCCTTGCATACATAGCAATAAAAGGCAGAAATGACTCTTCCGGCTGGAAATTTGAAATCTGTTGTAAAATTCTGAAGAGTAATGCTTATTGTTCCTTTTGTGGGGAGATGTGTATGTAGCACATTTCCCTATGGTCTTTGAGATGTGCAGGATTCAGTGATCAATTAACACATGAAATATTATCAAAATCTCTGACAATGTTCTTTGGTGCCAAAGGTCAAGCATAGTATATCCTATCATCTTATTATATACATTCTGTAGCCCAATTTTACATTTTAAAGCACTAGCAATTTTAAAGGTCAGTAGATCATTTTGATATTAGTGCCTTAAGTCTTATTTATTTTTATCTGTATGTGACGTGTTCTCAGTAGATCTCATGCATTTAATAAGTAGTAAGTACTGCTTATTACTGCTGCTCCACATTGCTAAGACTGTTTCAGCCACTATGGGTGATGCGAAGATGAGTAAGTCCCACATCCTGTTGATAAAATGGTACTCTAACATATTTTACTGCTGACCTCCATAGCTCCCAGTACAAGACAGCACACACTGTATGCATTAAGCAAGCAACCATTGGTTAGCAAATTATTAGTCAATCCATAAACCATTGGGCTTTTGCAGTTTTCACTGGTAATTGTTCCAAGCAAAGTATTTACATTGAAATGGGTCAACAATGCAAATTCTGTGTTAGAAAAGCTTTTTTAGTAATTATTAAGTATTTGTAATCAACCCCCAGTCAACTCACAGCTCAGTCTATGACTCCATGAAGATTTCCTATTTAACTTCTAAGGGAAAAAGAAGTGAGATGGTTCTGAGACACTATTTTCCTGAATGTTTATACCTGTTGGTCATCTTGATTGTTCTTGATAGTAAAGAAGAACTTAAGACTCAAGTGTTATTTTTTTCCTAAAATAAAGACTATATTTTAGTTATACAACCTTAAAAGTAATTCCTGTCAATTATTCTGATTTTATTATATGAAAGAAAGTATTTGATATACTTCTGAAATCTATATACATTGCTCAGATTACAAAATGTCAGGGTTTTCTACATTTTTACTATTTCTAATTTTATTATAAATCGATATTTTTATACATGATTGCAATTAATGCAAATGTATGATGTTTATACCAATATGGTCCTGTAGCAGTCAACCAATTGCTAATACCAAATGTTTAATGCAGGAAAGCCTCTCAGTAGTAAGAATAATCACATTTTTACTTACATTTATATTGACTCATCAATATCTATGTATGCAATTTACTGGAACACTATCCAAAGGAAAACAGAGATAGAGCTAAGACTTTTTAATAAGTCATTTTATATGTTTGTACTAAATAAAGCTAATTGATGTTAAAGGCAATATCTTCAAAGAGCTTGTTAAGGTATTTTTAGACCCCAGAATACACAAATTTCTTCTTTTTTCCTGATTCATATAAGTTGAATAAATGTATATCCTATCTAAAGCAAGTTATTGCCTCTTGTAATAACCTTTACAGAAAAAGAATATGAAAACAAATATATGTATGTATATGCATGACTGGGACACCATGCTGTGCAACAGAAATTGACACGTTGATACTTCAATTAAAACAAAAAAAGAAAAAAAAGAAAGCAATTCATTCCCAATTCCAAATGGACAGGGATTGTTGTTACTTTTATAACCCTTTTTAGTCTGTCCACAACCTTTACAATAAGGAACTGAGTTTGGAAAGTAGCAGGTGTACATTAACACATTAAAGGACGTTTCCAGCTAGTCTGCATAAACCTTCAACCATATATGTGAAAAATCCAGCTGGAGGTGATGTATATACTGACTGGGATTCATGTAATGGACATCACATTTTACCATAGGTCTCTGGAGTTCCCTGTTTTCTACCCTCAGAGGAAGAAAAAATTTCTCAGAACTAATTTCTCGGGAGAAAAAAAAAATACTAAAAGTGGGCTGTACTTTATTCTTGAATTTTAGCAAATTCTACCACTTTTCCTAATTCTTTCCAATACTTTTAAAAATCCAAGTAAACATCTTCGGTTTTAGTTTAATTTCCTTACGAAAGTTCAAGTTGGTCCTGTTTTCCCAAACTTTTAAGGTTTTCTTTCGTGGAACAAATCCAGAAGAAGAGAACACGCTCCCCTAAACTTATCAAATTGAGATGAACCCGTGAGAAAAGGTAAAGGCATTTGGGAAACTGAACTCAAGTTCCGTCCCCCACATTTTATATCCTGGTGGAGGTCTGACACACTGAATCTAACCTCTGGTCTTTGGTTTGGTACATTACCATTCTCTGAACTGATGCTTGCAATAACATCACTGATCTGTAAAGATTTCATTTTCCTCTTTGAGGGTTAGGTGATAGGGTATTAACCATCCCACAACTGCTCATTTTCCTTTTGGTAGATAATGTGATTTGAAAACAAACAGTAATCCGTGGTTAATGCTGGCACTGCTGTCATGTTCCAAATAGCTGAATGCTCAGCTCTAGAGAATTCTGAACGTCACCCAATTTTATCTCTTCAGAGCTTATCAAACAAATTGGATGGATAATCCTAGAGGAAGGTTGGTCTGTCTCAGTAGATACAAGCTTTAGGAAAGGGAGTGGGCTAATATGTTGTTCAGAGAGAATTTGCAGCACAGTGACAGGTCCAATGCCTAGAGAACCATCCATTTTTGGTACAAGACACTTTCCTCTTCTCTCTTCCAATTCTACTATCCCATCTCAAACCTCTACCCCATGATCTATTTATTCAGCAGCAGGCTTTCAGTGAAATGTCAATGGTCCATGAGCCAAATCTGGTCCACATCCTGGTTTTGTAAATAAAGTTTTATTGAAACACAGCCATGCTCATTCAATTGCACATTGCCTATGGCTGCTCTGGGGTTACAGCAGCAGGGTTTAGTAGATACAACAAAGACCACGTGACCCACAATGCCTAAAATATTTCCCATCTGACCCTTTCCTGAAGAAACTGGCTTAACTCGGAACTGAAGGATCAACCAACGACTTTGAATTTGCAAACATGAAGGTATTTGCGAGCTCAGAAAGCCAGAACTGATCATATCCATCACACATTGCTTCATTGAAAAATACAGCATTTCATTTTCACTGCAAAGAAAATTATGTGCAGCGCGTTCCGGAAGAAAATAAATAGCCCAGCAGGAAGGAAGCTCAGAAGACTTCATCTGACTCCATTACTTTTCTCCACTTCAGTGACTTGAAAACTCTGAGACCATCCTGGATAGTAGCATCTCATGTTTCTTTCCAGCTCATCATTACTGGTGGTGCAAGAAGGCGTAGACTTCTCAATACTTCATGGCAGGGATGGGTTCTTTTGTAGACACACACACACACACACTCCTCACACACAGCTAGCCTGCATGGACATCCAGCTCCTTCCCTCATTTTTTACGTCCACTCAGATGCTGACCACCAGCTGGCAAAAATGACAGATGATGCTAACTTACAACAGATGTCTTTCTGACCCCAAAGATAACAGAAATGACAAATAATAACTTTGTAATTACCTTAACTTCAACCAAAGCATAAGCTGAAAAAATCACCAGATGAGAGCTACTGGGAACATGTGGGACCGACGTCCCCATTAAGCATGTGTAAGTGTCCCCCATGCTGTGCAGCTCAGGAGCTGTGCCAAGAGAGAGGAAAAGGCAGCCGAACATGTGCCCAACCATAAATCTTTCCAGCCCCACGATAAACAAACAGGATCTCAGCCTCTGCACGCATAGCTGACGAGAAGTGGAGAAATGAAGATTAAATGTGGACCAGGGCACTGTCAGAGCTTGGAGTTTTACAGTGCTTTGGATCAGATAAAAGTCCTCTAATGAAAAATACATTTTAAGTGTTCCCATTCTCTTTTCTCTTCTGTTTGCTGGGTCTGGTCCTTGAGAAGAAACAACAGGAAAGTTAAACAAAAGGTGAAGAGAACTTTGAACTGATGAGAGGAGTGTTTGCCTTTTGCTGATATTCTGGGTTTGCGAAGTGGTTTAGACGATGGTTGTGAAATGCCCTGAGCCACTTCTGACCTTGACCCGACTCCATGCTTTGAGGAGAACAGAGGGAGGAACTTCTGAGCGGGATGAGATTTTTCTTTGTTTTCAAGAATCTGGAGCTTGTTTGAACTGTCTTTGAATAAACACCCAGGAGTGAATTTGTTTTTGGACTAGAAAGGCTGCCCAGTGCTGTCTATTCCTAGATGGAGGTTAACCAATCCTCAGGGAGAAACAATTCTCACTTGTGATGGGTAATTTTATGTGTCAACTTGACTGGGCCAGGGGGTGCCCAGATATTTGGTCTACCATTATTCTGGGTATTCCTCTTAGGTTTTTTGGACAGGACTAACATGTAAATAGGTAGACTGAGTAAAGTAGATTGCCCTTCCTAATATGGGTGGGCCACATCCAATCAGTTGAAGTCCTGAATAGAACAAAAGGGCTGATCTTCCCCTAAGTAAGAGAAAATTCTTTCTGTCTGATGGCCTTCAAACTAGGATATCAGTGTTTTTCTTGCCTTTTGGCTAAAACTGAAAGCTCAGCTCTTCCTGGGTTTTGAGCCCCTTGGACTCCAGACTGGAGCTACACCATCAGTTCTCCTGGGTCTCCAGCTTGCTGACTCACCCTGAAGATCTTGGGACTTTCCAGCCATCATAATAGCATAAGCCACTTTTTTAATAATAAATCTCTTTTTATATCTCTATGTACATACACACACACACACACATATATCCTGTTGGTTCTGTTTCTCTGGGCAACCCTAAGATAGACAGCACTAAATCTAAGACTAAGTAATTTAGGACATGCATGAGATGGCAATGATCTTATTATTGATTTTCTCCCTGTAACTCTCCATTCTTGCTTCCCTCTGACCTGTGCATGTGTTCCTTGCTTTTGTTTCTTCTCTTTATCTCTAGCGTTGACTACAACTCCTGAAACCATTCAGGAGGGGGCTGCTGATCGTGCCCAGGGTGGGTAAGATAACTTGTCTGCACTCACAGAACACCTGTGCCAACCTCTATTGTAGACAATCACAAAAAAAGTGTGACAAAGACCCTCTCTTATGCTTGATTCTAAAATTATGTGAATTTGTATCCTCAGTGCTCATCCCAGTGTTCAGGATATGGTAAGTTCTCAGCTGAATGAATTTCACCCTATGAAAGTAGGTGGCAAAAGATGAGAAAGGAAAAGTATCAAGCGGGCAGAAGACATCCCAGAACCAGTGACCCACGTGAACAAAGGAACAGAGCAAGAGAATACGGCTTGAGTCTGGTGGGGCAGGGGGAGGGGGAAGGCACACAGAGTCCAGGAAGGGAAGTGGGGAGCAGAGGGCTAGATAAGAAAGCTGTTCTTTACAAAGAGAATTTCTGAGGTCGGTGAGTTGCCATCTGGCCAACTTGCTGACCCACCGTTCTGCTTCTTGACTTCCAGCAATAAATTATACACATTATATAGACTTTCTTCTGAGTGTCCCACACCTCCCATTTTGCACTCTATCCCCTTCATCAGCAGTAACAGACAAGCCTGCTGAGTTCAGCATATAGTATCTTGTTAGCAAGGTTTTCCCTTCACTACCTCTCTGCAACTCAACCCCTCTAATGTTGACAGCTAAAATGGCTTGAGGTCCAGATGCAGATTCAGCATCTGAGTCAGGAAATCCAAAACCTGTGCCAGCATTGTGGAACTGTGTTGGCACATGTGATAATGATTTATCTCTAGCACATTTATTGGAACATCCCAAAGCCCGGAATAAAGATAACTCACATTTATGGAGTATCCGCCTTGTACCAGGTATTGTTCTAAGTGTTCCATGTGTATTAACTCACACAATTCCTATAAGATGTGTGCCATTATTATTCCTATTTTACAGATGAGGGTTCATAAGGCACAGAGAAGTTGAGAAAACTTCACAGGGTCACACAGCTGACAAGGGTTGGAGTTAGAATTTTTTTGAATAAAGCTCCAAATTCTATTAACTTAATCATTATCATATGGTGCCTCTTTAAAATAGGCAAGAAATGCAGGACCAAGAAAGACAGTATGGCTTTTAATATTGACTTTGCTATAAAGTATGTGATTTTTGGATAAGTCAGAACTCCATGAGACAATTTATTTTCTGTACAATGACAGAATTTGTATAGAAGAGCAGACTTCAAACATTTTTACTTCCACAGCCTCTAAAGTAATTTTAAAAAATTAGTGTTCCCTTGTGCATTTTAAAAGGACATCTAGATTTTCAATATGTTTAAATGTTTATAAAAATAAATACTTTGTAGCATTTTATAAATACAGATTTTTTAAATAAACCTTTTATATTACCCTTAAATACAGGCATTTCAGGTCTCTCCTGGTTACTATTTGCATGGTGTATCTTTTTCCTTCCTTAAAGTTTCGACCTACCTGTGTCTTTGCATCTAAACTGTCTACTGTAAGTATCATTAAATCTTGCTTTTTCCTATCTAGACTGACCACTTGTGCTGTTCGATTGGAGTCTTTAGTGCATTCATATTTAGTGTAATTACTGACAGCATTGGATTTACATCTGTCATTTTGCTATTTGTTTTCTATATGTCCCATGTATGTTTGTTCCTCCTTTACCATCTTTTTGTGTTAAACCAATATATCTTAGTAAATCCTTTTCATTACTCTATTGAGATTTTACTCTGATTTTTGAAATTTAACTTTCAAAGTGGTTTACACTAGAGATTACAACATGCATATTCTTTTAAAAAATAAAAATTGTATATATTTCAGGTATATAGTAAGATGTTTATATATGTATGTGTGTGTGTGTATATACACACACACACATATATATATACACACACACACATATATAGTACAATGATTGCTACAGTCAATCTAAGTAATATATTGGTCTCCTCACACCGTTACCATTGTTGTTTGTGCCGTGAGAGCACCTGGGATCTCCTCTCTTAGCAAATTTCCAATGTTCAATATGTTACACTGTAGTTAATGTACATTAGATCTCTAGACTTATTCATTGACGTCACTGCAAATTTGTATCCTTCGACCATCTCCCCATCTCTCCCACCTCCTCATCTTAATTTATCACCTCCCACCTCAGATTTTACTGACGTAAAATTTTACTAATTCTAGTAGAGTAGAGCTTCATCCCTGCCCTTGTCATATGTATGGCATCTACATATGCCATGAAAACCGTAACAGTGCCAGTCATTGCTTTAAACAATCATACGAGTATTTTTAAGAAATTAAGAGAAAACAAAAATATATAGTGAGAGTAATTCCTATTTACCCACATTTACATTTGCCTCTCCTTCATTCCTTGCTTTCACATCTGGTGTCATTTCCTTCCAGTCTAAAGGACATTCTTGTAGGATAGATGCACTAGCAAAGACTTCCCTTGGTTTTTGTTTACCTAGGAATGTCTTTTTTTGACTCCTTTTTGAAGAACTGTTTTGCTAGAGAAAGTATCTTTGATTAAGAGTTCATGCACTTATGATCCACTAAGTGCAAGGCAGTTAGAAGCTGGAGCAGCATTCCTCAAAGAAGTATACTCTTTGGAAATTCAGTTGCTGTGAAATATCCCTGGTCTATTACAGTTGGAAAACAGTGGTTTCTTTAGCATCGGCGTTCTCAGAGTTTTCCAAATGCTAATATGGGTCTTGACTCTTGAAGAAAAGTAGAGTGTGGAACGCTTCCAGAACTTTTTCGACTACAGGAGGCTTTTTCTACAAAGCATCTCAGTAGTGTTACACAAATGCTATGTGGAAAAATGTAAATCTAGTTTGGATAAGTAAACTGAGGCACTGAAAGGGACTGAGTGTGGCCCAGTGGGTGAAGTAATGGCTAAGTCAAAACAAAAGCGAGCTGATTCCATGTCCACATTATGCACTCCCAGCAGCCTCACAAGGATAATTTTACTGGAAAAGCAAGGATTATGACATTTGTTGACAGTCAAGGAAATACATTGTGATTTATTTATTATTGGATTTTTGTTGTTGTTGTTAACTATTGTCCTGTATTTGTCCACACAGCTTGATAAGTGATCTGGAACTCAGTTTGTTATCTTCACCTTAATGCAACTACATGCTTGACTGTTACAGTTTACATTAAATAGAAAAAGAAATCTGCAGTTGAAACATCCCTATTTTATAATTACATTTTGATTGCTGAGGCATTATCTGGGCATCCTGCAAAGCTCAACTAATGCAAACCTAATTCTCCTTTAATATCAATCCCAGGAGGGGTTTAACTTGAAAACAGTAAGATTTATTGTTGAGTCTGTAGATTATTTTTAAATACGTGTTTGCTAGATTTGATGCACTATATACAAGGAAGAAGACAGATCATCAGGAAGTTTTGTTATTTTTTTCTTCTGATGAAAGCAGGAGAGGCACAATGCTCACGGCTGTCAGCTTTGCAGTCTGGAAGATGACTGCAGGAAATCTGGAAGACTGCAGAGCAAACAGGTATGCCTCTGCACAAAGCACACAGGAACCCCTCAGGTAAGACATATGAGGAGAGCACTGTATCTCTTATAGAATTATAATCATTAGTGTGGTCACCTTTGATTGCATTCTTGCTCTGTATCATTTCATCTGCACAAACAACCCAATGGGGTAGCTACTACTGTAATGAGCTGTAATGGAAAAGAAGCTGAAAATATATATATTTATGTATATATAAGTATAACTGAATCACTTTGCTGAACACCTGAAACTAACATTGTGAATCGACTACACTTCAACAAAAAATAAAAAATAAAAAAATAAAATAAAATTGCAGCCCAATATTTTGTTTTGCTCCTCTCTGTCTTCTTTCCCCCATCAGCAAGTGTCCCCAGTGCCACTGCACCATATGAGCCCCTGACTCTGCTGCTCTCGCTGGAGACAACCCTACTTCCATTCAAGTCTTCTGAGCTTCAGTTTTCTCACGTGTCTACCGCACCGGTGTAGAATGTATCTGTATCCAGCACGGTCTCTGACACTGAGCAGATAGTTAAATAATCATTAATTAAATAATTTGTTTAACTGCTATAAGCTCTGATGTAGATTTTAAATGATTATTCTAGGTACTCTTTTGAAAGTGGATTTTTAATACTTGTTGATGACCTGACTAATTTGGGTACAACAAGAGTCTATCTACCAAAGCCAGGCATCATCATATTTCAATCAGGTATACATGACAAACGTGGTCATTTGCCTTCAAAGATGGATTTCCCCACTGAAACATGCTTCCCAGTAATCACATCTTAGGTACAGTGATACTGTGTTAATTTTGAAACTAAGTCATTCAGAAATGCAGTTTCCACGCTGGTCTCTTGAAATGTGTGTTCAAGGGAAAAACCAGCCACCATGTAAGGAGGCTTTACTGAGCCCTCCAAGTTGTAAGGAAGCCCAAAGTAGCTAGCCAAATGGCGAAGCTCTCTCGTTAGAGAGAAATGCCCAGTCAACCCTCAGCACAGGATTTGTGAGTTTAAAAGCTATCATGGACATCCAGCCCAGGGGGCCTTCAGTTGGGCCCCAACTGCCATCTGACTACAACTATGTAAATGACCTCAGGCAAGAATAGCCCGCCTGAGCTGAGTCACTCACAAAATAGCGAGCAACAGTAATACATTGTTGTCTTAAGTCACTATCTTCTGGGGGTAGTTTGTTACACAGCATTCCATAACTATAACAATAGGTCAGGGTTTAAAAGTATCACATATGTTGAACATATATCATGATGCCTAAATGTAATCCAATCAGCCAAGGGAGAAGGGTGAGGTCTATGTATAATTCATTTCCTTTTCCTAGCCTTACTAACACATTAGTGTTGCTTAAATGTGGGCTGTAAGTGCTCTTATTATGAGTATAAAAATGAAATTTGCATAGTAGGCAGTGTTGCATATTGCATATTTCAGTTGAGTTAGAAATTTCATTAACAGCACGGGGAATATTTTTATGAGTGTCCATGAAAGGAAAAAGGATAAAATTTGTATCCTGTTTAAAATTTTATCACTTGAGTTACACTGTACATTAAGTAGATCAGTTCCTGATACAACCTAAGAAAAGGGACTATGTTGACTGATGCCACTTCCATAAAGCTGAGAAGACTTGTATCGTGTGGAGCAGCGTGTTTGGGGAGCCAGATACACACATATTACACCTTCCCCACTGGCCTTTCCCTCTGATACTTTGTAAGTCCATCCAGTTAGCATAATACAGCCTAATGTTTGTCAAATTCCTGACCCCGAAGAAATATATTTTTATATTCAAATTATTTCTTTCTTCTCTACCTTCATCCTTCTCCAGTATATAGTGGACTAAATGTATATTTTTATATACCACTTACCCTTTATCACATAGTATATATGCTATCTTTATTTTATACACAACTAAATCATAATTTATTTATAAGCAAAGATAATTTTTTTCAAGTACTATAGAGATACCATTGATAGAAAACACTGTGTAAGGTTAAGGCATACAATGTGTTGATATGATGCACTTACATGTAGAAAAATGATTACCACCATAGCCTTAGCTAACACCTCCATCACGTCATTTAATTACCATGTGTGTGTTGGGGGAGAGAACATTTAGGATTTACTCTCTTAGCAAATTTTAAGTATATAAAAAAATTATTAAATATAATCATCATGCTATACATTAAATTCCCAGAACTTAATCACTTTATAACCAGAAGTTTGCACACTTTGAGTCTGCATTCTGGGTGTATGTGCTGTGCTCAGGCATCACTTATCCAACCCTTGAGACTCAGCACCATTAAATACTTTAACACTTAAAACTCTGACACAGGGAACCTCTCAATAGGTCTCCAACTACTTGAACAAGTTCTCCTGGTAGATTTCATATTGTGTGTGAATGACGCACAACACACACACACACACACACACACACACACACACACACACACCCCTTTCCACACTGTGCTGGAGAATACAGTGAAGAGGAGAGCCAAGCTGGCAGTGAAGTCTCCTTCCTGGCTCTCTCCAAATACTTTAAGCTTCTTCCCTTTTGCTTTACTTAAGCACCTCATTGCTAGTCCCTCTTTCCTCTCCCCTAGCCTTATTCTCACAAATACTCTCAAGGATTCAGAAAAAAAAATTAAGGACTAAAAGCCCTTTTCATGAAAAAGGTAGGAGAGCCCCAATATGTGGCTAATGTGGGCCAGTTTCCATGGAGCCTACAGATGGGAAAGAGAGAGGAACTGGGAGTGCAATGAAATGCAGCATATGTGAGGAGGAACGGGAACCTGAGGGGTTGGAGGCTGCCTTATTCTGCCTGAGCCACTATAGCAAAATTTCAGACTGTGGGGCTTAAACACAGGCATTTGCTTCTCCCAGTGCTGGATGCCGAGAAGTCCAAGACCAAGGTGCCAGTAGATCTGATGTCTGGTCAGAACCTTCTTCATGGCTTGCTGTCATTCGTCTTCTTATTGGATCCCCCCATGGTGGAGAGAGGGATCATCTCTCTCACGTGTCTTCTCATAAGGGCACTAATCCCACCTACGAGGACTCCATCCTCATGACCCAGCCACCTCCTGAAGACCCAGCTTCCAGATGCCTTCACATTGGGGGGTTAGGGCTTCAATTTATGGCTTGGAGGTGGGGGACACAAATGTTCAGCCCACAGCAGTGGCTTCAGAGGAGGTGGATACCAAGGAGATCTGGGAAGTCGGAGTAGAGGGATGTGCTCATGCTGTGACATCTGGATCCCAGGGGGAAAACAATCCTCACAAATCCAGAATTCTATATTCAACCTACTCAACTTACTTCTTCTCTTCACTCCAGTCTCCTCTTCAAAACTGATTGTTTTAACTTACATGTACAAAATTATTCTGCCTGAGACTATAAATGGTGTGTTATGAGGATAATAATGCTCCTTAAAAAATTAAGTTGGCACTTTCTCATTTCCAGACCAGTCCCAGGAAAGCAGCACATCTGTGCAGCTGCTTGAAACACCTTTTTGTGGTTTTCAAGCCAGTAAGCGTTAATTCTTTCCCAGGAGATCACTGGTGAGGCCGTTGGAGATGTCAAGTGGCAAAGCAATATGAACCTTTAGCACCCTTCCGTTTCAGATTTCTCAGCCCAGGGAAGTTATTTCCATGTTGTTAATGAATCTGAGCAGCTCAGACATCCAGACACCATAGGCACTTGGGTTCCAGTGATGGAGAGGCAGCTGATACAGGGACCTGAGCTCTTCTCCACAGTTCAATCACCCCTCGTTTCATCGCAGCCTGCCCCAAAGGCTACCCCTCCCATCTCACGCGCCACTGATTCGTGAACGTCTTTCTTCCTCTTCAGATCGGATATGCTCTCCCCCTCTGCACTTCCATCACACATGGCATTTACCGCCTCCTGCCTTAGATTCTACTCATGAGTCTGCATCCTAACTCTCCTTCGAAACACACCACTCTCTGAGGGCAGGGGTTACAGCTTGCTAACCTGTGCCCTATCCTCAGATTTGAGCATATAACAGGTTTTTGTGATAGGCATTGCAATGCCCTTTAAGGTGTTACCTCAATCCTTAAGACATCACAATAGTAGCTGTTGGCGCCCCCACTCAAATGTCCTCAGGTCTAGAAATTGTAAGGCTCCTAAGACTTCCAGCTGCCAGGATCAACACCTTTTTGCCAAGGGTTCACTGTGGAATCTAACATACCCAAAGGCATCACAGGAGAACGTGCTGGAGAATCATTGCTTATTTCCAACACCCTCTCCCTGGCAGTCCTCAATAATGGCTGATGGCTGTTGGTGTATCAATATCCCAGCTACCTTCCACACCCACACAGAATAACTCTGAGACAGGTGTTCTGCACATTCTCCAGAATCTCTCCCCAAATTCCTTCGTTTGCCAGTTCTCAAATTTGTGTCAGCAACAAAACCACCTGCAGGGTTTTTTCAGAACAGATTTTTGGACCCATATCCAGAATTTCTGATTCACTAGGTCTAGAGTGAGACCTAGCTGGTCACCCCCGAACCGCACTCTGAGAATCAGCACTTGCTCCAGGTATCACAGTGACAACCTATTCTTCGTTGGTTGCCTTCTCTTCCCTCCCTCCCTCGCTCCCTTACCAGTGTTTCTGGCATGACTGTGCAAGTAAACTATCTTTCTCAATCCGCGGGGGGGGGGGGGGGGGCTTGTTTCCAGGGAAACACAAAGTAAGACAACCAATACATGCATAGTTATTCTTGTCACAATATGCACAAGAACATCCTAACTTAGAGAGATGAGGCTACTTGTCAAAGGCTACACAGATGGAAAAGTCCAGCTATTAGCCACCACATCACACTGCCTCCTTGGCATAATACTTTTCCCACATAAAGTACTCTATAAATGTTACTGGGATTAAATTCAATTTTGTTGATCTATTCTCCCACAAGTGTTAGAATCAGAACCTGCTGACTGTTTGGAAGTCTCAAAGGTACCACTACCAGTATTTCAAGTTTTAACCATGCACCTGGAAAGATGACCAGATTTGTTTAAGCAAGTCCCCCAGCACCTGAAGAGCAGGACTGGGTTGGCCCGGCATTGACCCTGTGGTCCCATGGTGAAACTGAGGTCTGCAGTTGTAGTCTGAAAACTCAACACTAGCCTGGAGAAGTCTACAGCTGCTTGACAGCTGGAGTCCAGAAAATCCTAATGCCCCCCTCTGGAGATAATTAGACCCACTGTCTGCTGTCACTGCTGCACTCTGATTCTTCTTTTTACATTAGCCAAAAGCCCAGATCCATCTCTCTCCAGGACATATCATCTTTGGCTCAGCTCACCACTCTTAGAGAATTCATTGTATTTTTTTCCCTTCCTCTTTTTATGGATGATAGGAATTTTTCCCCCACAAAGAACAAAGCATATGTTGCAGTTTCTTGAGTGGTCTTATGATTCAATCACACCACACTTTAAACAGCCTTGTCAAAAAATTTAGGGGTGGTTGAATACTCAAAGCTCAAAATCACACAGGACTCTAGCTTCATAGATCAGTCAATCACTGAGCATCGGGCACCCGAGAGAATTGTACATAACAGGAAAATAATATGTAATTGTGTGAACAATTCACTTTATTGGTTTCCTTGGGATTAAGCTTTTACCATCTATAGTAGCTTTGACAGAAAAAGAAGAACAAAAAGACAAAACCATGTGAAATTTTCATAACTTACTCTGTAACAGAATGGAATTTGCATTGAATTATGTGATAAGCTTAAAAAAAAAAAACAGGAAACACTTAAAGTGATTGCAAGCTCAAGTTGATTTGTTTTTAATTAATTTCAGTGATGGTAAAACAAGCCAGATTTCCAGCGTGGGAGTTAGGGCAACACCCAGAACAACAGCAAAAGTGAAAAAAGAGTGCAGTCTTGCCTATTCCATGTATAATGCCAAATTCATTTCCGCCAGGAGAAGAAATATTTGAAGCCAGTGGTCTCGAGTCCTTACAGACAGCCCTTTGGAACAGCCTCACTGGATACAAGATGCCTCAGGACTGATTTCGTAAGTCCATTTGTACAAAATAAGAATAAGACAGGTAGTTTGAAGCAAACGACTAAGTGATGCCCACAAAATACTACTACTGTCACACACACACACGCACACACACACACAAAATAGCAAACACTTATGCAGTGTTTATTTACAGGGCCCAGCTTCCTAAGTATGTGATCAGAGCAGTCTCACAGGCTCTTATACCCAGAAAGGAGACCCGCTGGGATTTAATATTCTGTGGTCGCCATCTTAAAGTCTTCATATCTTATCTTTAAATTTTATTTTTGTAAGTGAAGTCCAATGGGACAATGGAGCATGTGCTGGAGGCTTGGAGGGTCCCCTCCCCTCCCCAGCAGAGGCCCAGGTGTGGATGCAAGGAAGGTCGAGCCCGAATCCTTTCAACTATAAAAATGGCAAGATATGATGCCTGTGATTATGTTATGCTACTTGACAGAAGGGATTGTGAGAGATAATCAAGGTTATTAATCAGCTCACTTGGAGTTAATCTAAAGGGAGATTGTTCAAGTGGGTCCAATCTAGTCACATGGGACGTTTACAAGCAATGAATTTTAAGCAGAAGGAGAAGTCAGAGACAAAGTGTGAGAAGGACTCGGTATATCATTGCTGCGTTGAAGATGATGGATATGCAAGGAAGAATATTGTGGGGGTGGGAGGGGCCTGTGGGAGCAGACAGCAGCCCTCGCCTAACAGCCTGTAAGGGAATTAGGACCCAGATTTATGGCCACAAGCAACTGATTCTGAAAACAACCTGGATGATCTTAGAAAAGGATTCTCCCCCATTCTCCCAGCAAAAGCTCAGGTTGGTCTTGATTTTGAACTTCTGAGAGCCAAGCCAAGTCCTCCTGGGCTTCTGACCTCTAGAATTATGAGCTAATAAGTGGATATTGTTTTAAGATGCTAACTTGGTGGTAATTTGTTACACAGCAACAGAAAACAAATACACCTCTATTCTTCCTAAATGGTCCTTTGGCATTTTTTTTTTAAGACGCCAATTATTACATGAAATTAATGGTTGAGTACAGTGGCCTCTTAAAAGACAGTTTTTCTATGTTCACATATTATGAAATAATTGTTCTACGAAATAATTTATGACAAGGCTGGAAAGTTTTATGAGCGATAACATTTACAGCCATGTTAAATACAGATAATCAAATATGCATTAAAACATAAGGACCCTGTAGTGTCCAAAAACAAATTCCTGACCTCACTCATACAAAGCCCATCTTTTGTGCATGATGTTATAAAACTTCAGAGGAATATTACAATTTTCTATCTCTCTGAGGGTCATACTTATTCTATAAACGTGTCAGAGAAAGAGAGCAAAGCTGGTGGAGACAGTGTCTCATGTTCCTTTGCCTCTGGTTTTTATCTTAATCTGGTCATTGTGTCTTTTTGATGACAATGATTTTACTGTGAAGTCAGAGGGGGATCTTTAACATTCAGCTCCTGTGGGAAACATGTTGCTGAATAAGGGGGCCAGGGAAAGAGGAAGGATTTGTTCTGGACTGAAGGGAACCCATCTGATGTGCAGCTAGGACTCAGGCTTGGACCAGTCAGAGTTGGCCCCAGTCACCAGCTTATCTTTATGCTCAGTATAGCTCAGTTTTCCAACTCCCTCTGCAAATCAATCTTCCTTCTCTGGACCTCCGTAATGTGAGACCCTCCAAAGGCTTCTGAAACATTCAAGCAAAACCTTTCGTCTCTTCCTCTGAACCCTGTTAACCACTCACCATCCCAACAGCAGAAATTCATCTCTGTGTGGTAGAGTATAACCATCACACTATTCCAATTAAACTTCCAAACTCCTCTCCTGAAGCATCTGTGTCATCCAGCAAAGAATAATGAAATCAATGATCCACTCTGAATAAATGAAATTTAAGTCAAGACCCATATTATTATTTTACATTTAATCCTCAATGGAGGTACATTGCTTTCACTTTTTTTTTTTTTTTTTTTTGGTGTCA
The DNA here is from genome assembly GCF_048773025.1 of Camelus bactrianus. Lineage (NCBI taxonomy): Eukaryota > Metazoa > Chordata > Mammalia > Artiodactyla > Camelidae > Camelus > Camelus bactrianus. Next base: position 28,526,797 of record NC_133564.1, on the reverse strand, counting down.
CTCAGCCAGGAGCCCCTTAAACACAGCTTGCTACCAACCACTATTTATGCTCCTTTTCTGAGCGGCACCTAATAACTGCTAATTAAGTCTTTTGTAGCCTGACTCTGAACTAATTAGGGTTAATTGAGCCTGCTTGTGCATTAGCTATTCAAACTCTCGTCTGATAATCAGGATTTTGGAGCACATTGAATATTTAGGCAGTCTGGGAGCTTAGACTTCCTTCCGCTGGGCATTCTGCAGCAAGCCTTGGTCATCTTTTGTCATTTGCTAATGGGCAACAGCGGGCCACTCTTTGCTTGATTTGCACCTTGCTTTATGGGGTGCGTGCGTGCGTGTGTGTGTGTGTGTGTGTATCACACAGCTAAAGAGTGTGATTAGAGGAATGACAAGCCATGATATTTTCAGCTTTGATTTTTTTTTAATTGAAGTACAGTTGATTTACAATGTTGTGTTACTTTCTGGTGTACAGCATAGTGATTCAGTTACATATATATATGCTTTTTCATATTCTTTTTCATTATAGGTTATTACAAGTTATTGAATATAGTTCTCTGTGCTATACAGTAGGACATTTTGATTTTTAAGTATTAAAAAGAATCACTAAGGGATTATATATTTTCAAAGAAGGAGAATGGAGTTTCTAAGGTTCTTTGTTTGTGGGCTATAAAAATGACTTTTTTTTTTTAGTGTTTCCTCCTAGCCCTGTTCTTTGGTTAGATGACCATATCTTTGAACTGATTATGGAGGGACCATGTTACATATTATTACTGTTATATTAGTATTTTAAACATGATTATTTGATTTGTATTAATAAGCTCTATGAGAGTCAGCTCCATTTCTCATAATTTCAGACCACTGAAAACCCAACCTGTTTTGAAACTTCAATAAAAGATTTGATCATTTAGCTTGGAATTCCATTCAGTTGTTCAGCCATCTTGATCATAAAAACAATTCTACATAAAAACAAATTTTAAAACATGTCTACTCTTTAGTTTTTCATGGCTGTTCTTCCAAGGAAATTAAGTTGAACAGCAAGAACTGAGAGGTAATTTTAAGATCAATTAACAACTTTTCTAATATCACCAAGATTATTATTATAACCACTGATTATTCAACAATTTCTTGATGTATGTTATCTGATGAGCCAGAATTTAAAACAAATCATCTGGCCACAACAAAGACTAAACCAGCATTTCTTTGATGAACCTCAGGGGTGCTGGTATAGAGAGGTCATCCTTGAAGCAAGGAGCCCATCCTGTTTCTTTTATATCTAATACATACTTGAAAGTGTTTGTTGACTAATGAGTGACTGAATGAATGAGTTAGCAAACGATTGTGTCGGAATAATGCAGTAAATGATAGTCACCATCTCTGTCTGCTTATATGTACAATCTAGATATTTATACCACATGATTCCTGAATTCCATACTTAGGTGAGCAGTTAAAAAGACCTTAGAGATCATTCATTTCCACCTCTCCCTTTACAGATAATAAAACGAAGGATGATAGAGGTCAAATAACAGACCCAAGTTTGCTCAGAATTAAATATTGGCAAAGCTGAAATCCAAACTCAGGGGCAAAGTCAGCCTACTGCTAGTGGACTTCATTCTGAGTGGAAATTCTGAGTACTGGTGTTGTCTGTGTCTGGGCATCAGCTAGAAGCTCCTTTATCTTCAGAAATATGACCAAGCCAGTTACAAAGGCCTGAATTCCAAACCTCCACCTCTGCACGGAAGTCCACAGAGCATCCTGTAGTAGCAGCCCATTTAATAGCAGGACTACTGATGAATATTCATTCATGAAATTTGTATCAATGTAAGTTTACGTAAATTAAAATATGAACATTTACATAAATGTCCAAAGAAAAGCCTTCATTACAAAGCTTTTAATTTAGAATTCAAAGCCACCTTTAAAAAATATATCCAAATAAAATAACTAACTAGTTATCTACCTCTAGATGTGCCCACACATGGAAAGACTCAGAGAAAGTTATACATAAATGGGAATATATAGCTGTATAAGCAAAGACTATGGATAATTTTGGTACCATTTTAATTGAATTCAAAATGAATCAATAAAAGTAATAATATATATTTCCATCGAGTTCTCAGAAACCTTGTTTCAATGGTTTTACACCAATGATTATTTTACATGCATTCAAAAAGTACTGCCAACAATTGGCTGTGCATTGAAATAATACCTAATTACTGCAAGAGGGAGGGGAAATAATAGAATCCATAATTGTGGCCTCAAACACTGCAGCGTGAAGCACGCATGCTGCAGTTAAGATTTATGATCATACTAATCAAGCTGATGTCAGGGTTTATTTCATAATGGGAATTTCATGACTCAGGAAAACAACTCTGATGGCTGAGAACAAGTTAAATGGATTTTCCGAAGTGTTGTTCCTGAGAACATTGTAATCATGCATTGCAGTGTTTCCCAGGGAGTTCCTCCAGTTCTTTTCCTCATAGCTCCCTGCATTCTAGTGTGATTAATATTACAGGCAATTCTTGATTTTTCTGCTATGATTACTATAACAGGCAATTCTTGGGGGAAAGGGGCATGCAGAGCACTGATAATTAGAATTTAGCAAATAACTCAAGGATTCATTACTAGTTCTTGTTTCCTCTGCATTGAACCATTGTCTCCATTGTACCCAGAATTTAATTTATAGAGGCTGACTTTAATTTCTAGAGGTGATGACACAGTTCCCACGGGAAAGGGACATGCCACACCATGCAAATCTACATGGGGAAGCCCCCAGGTTGGTCAGGAGGCAGAAGGAGTGAAAGACGAAGTGTGGCCAGAGCCTTACTGTGGTTTCCTCAGGAAGTAATGGACGACGTAGGGTAGGCAAGTTTGAGTAAGTTTAGGATTGGACAATTTAAATAATTTCAGCAGGCTCTGGGCTATAGAGGTGATCTCTAGTTATCTGATACCCAACCCTGGGGTGATTTAGGGCAGGAGAAATACTGACTTGGTAGGTGCAAGTTAAATTAAGGAGGTGGTTTGAGTGTGGGCTTTGGTTGGTTGGCTTACATCTGAAAGATGTTGGTGGAAGGATATAGCTCAGTGGTAGAGTACATGCCTAGCATGCGTGAGGTCCTGGGTTCAATCCCCAGTACCTCCACCAAAAGTAATAATAGACAAATAGATGAACCTAATTACTAGCATCCCCCTGCCCCCCAAAAAACTAAAAACGTCTGAAAGATGTGCTCACAGGAGAGTCATTTTCTCTTTTGGATTTAGGTATCCTTGGGAGGGACAATCTCTCCCCAGCAAGGTACCAAGAAGTCAAAGCATTCTAAAATACAGGAAATAAAAAACATAATTAAGACAACCATCCTTTAAGCCTTCTTTCTACTCTTCTTGGTCTGTTCAACCTCAAAAGGAAAGATCGGTCAAGGGAGAAACCAAATTGAAATGAGGGGGAAAAAATTCAGGGATTTTATTGGGTATGATACATAAAAAGATTATTTTCACATCTGACTAAATTGTGAATGTGTTTCCCATCATTCACAAAAACATTAGGGAATCCGTTATACGTATAATAAACATCACACAGATGTGTGTCACCATTTGCTAGTATTTAAAACTTTTGTGGGTTTATATGCAAACTGCTACTTAATATATCTTCTGTACAATCTTCTTTCCCTTCAGAAATACGGTTACACACAAACACAAACACAGAGATACCAGAAGGAAGAAGAATTTGCAAATCCTAAATGAAAATAAGTCCTAGATTTAACGACTGGGAATAAGCATGAATTAACTCTAGATTATTTTGCTGAGTCCTTGGACTCTGCAATTTGAGGGACTGAATTCAAATCTTCACATTTCCTTATCTGAGTATCTATTCTGTTTTCCTTTCTTCCTCTCTTCTTAACTACCTCTATCCTCTTTCCTCTCTTGTTTTCTGTTATCTACTTTTAACAAAGCAGTCACTGAGCTCAAATTTTACAGCAAGCTGGCTAGGTGCTGGTGATAAGAAAGATGAAAAGTCATGTCAAAATTGTGCTCTACACTGGAATTTGACACAACATTGTAAAATGATTATAAATCAATAAAAATGTTTAAAAAATGTATAATTTAAAAATAACAGCAGTTTTTAATGGTCTATTTTCCTACAAAATGAGATAAATAGAAATTATTAAGGGTCAAGAATTTGCTGGGAAAAAAATGTGACCTTTCAAAAGTCATTCTATACAAGATATGGTCAGTTATACTAATTTCCTGAGAATTAATAATAAAATATATAATTTTAAGTGAAAAAATATGCTCAAAAAGCTGAAGTGCTGGTGGAAAAACACTGCTGAAATATGAATGTTTACTGGACATTCTGGGAGCTATTCTAAGAAACATGTTTGAAAAGAAAGCAGGGAGCAGAGAGATCTAAGTGCGTTGGAGGAGTCAAGGAGATAGAGGAAGAGACTCCAGCTGAGAAGGGGCTGGCATTTGAAAGTCAGACAGAGGAAGCAGGCATGCCAAAAGCAGTGAGAAGACCTGCTCAGAGGTGAAGGGAAATCTGGTGTCTCTAGGGAAATGTAAGTAGTTGAAGCTGACTGAAGTCTAGGGATTATGGGAAGTGGAAAATATAAATGAAAAATAAAGCAAAGGCCAGATCACGAAGGGCCTTTTATGTCAGGCTATAGAATTTGGGTTTCAACCCCTTCATTCACAAATATTAACTGAAAACCTGTTCTCAGACACCATGGAAAATATTGAGAATATGGCAGTGAACCAGACATCCAAAGTCCTTACATTCCGGTACAAACACATAAACAAGTGCATCAGATAGTGTCAGATGGTGATACCTGCAAGGGGAAGGATGGAGATGTGGTGCAATTTTAAATACGGTGATCGAGAAAGCTCCCCAAAGCATGTATCATTTAAACAAGTGTTTAAAGAGCCCAGGGGAAGTGTCATTTGAACAGGACTGAAGTGAGGGGGAAAGCCAGGAGGATGCTCTAAGCAGAGGCAGGAATAAGGTTGGGAAATTTGGGACAACTAGGAAAGAGTACAAGGTGTGTGAGTCAGGGGGTGGGTGTGGGAGGAAAGGTGGGAGAAGTTGGCAGGGCCCCCCCGTGTGATTATACAGGTGAGAAGGGAAATTGGATTTCATTCTGTGCTGGGAAGTATTTGAGAGTTATGACAACAAGGAGCATAGTATGATTTATGTTTTAAATAGATAAGTTTGATGTTTTATATCTTACTTGGATGGTAGTTTTACAAATACATTTATCAAAATGCTTCAAAACATATGCAATACTTGTGTGTGTTTTATTGTATGTAAATTATGCCTCAAAAATATTTTTAAAAGATAAATTTTTCTGCTGTATGGAGATTCATGAAGAGCCAGGTAGTGAAGACAGAAGCTGGATGGTGAGACTCTTTTCTCAGCATGAATTGAGAGTCATTGAAAACTGGCAAGAAGCAACCTCAGGTTTACACTTTTGAAACGTAACTTGGACACTGGAGTGCAGGATGGATTGGAGAACCTGAGAACAGGAGACTTGATTAGGAAAAGACTTTGCCATGGTCCAGGCAGGACATGTTGAGGGTCAGGGTTAGCACAGACAATGAAAAGGCAAATCATTCAAGTACCCAGGAGATAGAATTGCCGTGATTTGGACAGTTGGATGAAGGAGGTAATAAGAAGGAGAGTCTATGATGAATGATTCTCAGGTTTCTGTCTTAAAGAGAATGTAAGACATTCACTGAGACAGACATTATGAAAGAAGGAAATTATGTGATGGTGAAGGGAGTGGTGCTGTTCCATTTCATCATGTTTAAGATGTTCAGGTAACACACAAGTTGAAATGACCAGTATGCAGTAGTAAATGGATGTCAAAGAGCTGACAGTGGTCTAGTTTATAAATAAAAATGTGTGAGATGTTAATAAATGAGTATCATTTAAAACTATAAGTAGGAGTATCACCTTACACTAGACAGAATGGCCATCATTCAAAAGTCCACAAATGATAAACGCTGCAGAACGTGTGGAGAAAAGGGAACCATCCTATACTGCTGATGGGAATGTAGTTTGGTGCAGCCATTATGGTAAGAGTATGGAGATTCCTCAAAAAACTGAAAACAGGCTTACCATATGATCCAGCAACCCCACTCCTGGGCATATATCCATAGGGAACTCTAATTTGAAAAGATACATGCACCCCAGTGTTCACAGCAGCAACTATATACAATAGTCAAGACACAGAAGCAACCTAAATGTCCATCAACAGATGCCATTTGTAGCAACATGGATGGACCTAGAGATCGTCATTCCAAGTGAAGTAAGCCAGAAAGAGAATGAAAAGCCATAAAGAGAAATAACATATGATATCACTCATGCGGAATCTAAAAAAAAAGAAAAAAAGAGGACACTATTAACTCATCTACAAAACAGAAACAGACTCACAGATATAGTAAATAACCTTATGGTTACCGGGGGGAAGGGGGTGGGAGGGGTAAATTTGGGAGATTCGATATCTTGTAATAACCTTTAATGAAAAAGAATATGAAAATGAATATATGTATGTATATGCATGACTGGACATTGTGCTGTACACCAGAAATTGACACACTGTAACTGACTATACTTCAATAAATAAATAAAAACAACAAAAAAAGTGGTAAATATGAATATGAATGCCCCAAGACATCCTGAATCTCCACAATATTAAGGTTACTTCTTAGTGTGATAGGATGATTTATTTTTTCATAGCTCTATCATTTAAACACATCTTTACCAAGAACTTCTTATGTGCTTGGTAGTAAGCTAAGCAGTATGCTTGATGGAAAAACTGTCATTTACATGGGATTTTTCTCTTAATGGGAGACAAATATATAAAAGTTACCAGAATTATCATATCCTTTAAAATCTATCAAATCTTCACCCTGTTTTATAGAGGAATTACCATTTATTGTATGCCAAGTATTTGCCTGGAGCTAGGTGAATTTCACATAAATTGTATCATTTTTAATAAGTTGAATTCTAAAGTGTCCCCAAGATTTCCTGCCAGTGATGTACACCTTCTGCATAATCCCGTGTCTAAATATGATAGATTTTACTCCCATAATGAGGTTATGTTTTACAGTATAGTTGGCTTTAAAGTAGGGAGATTATCCAAGTGGGCATGGCCGAAACACAAGAACCAATTAGAGCAGAGACTTTTCTCTGGCTTGTGGCAGAAAAGGAGATCAGAGAGATGGAAAAATGCAAACATCCCTCTTGGGAACTTCCCGTGGGGACCACATGGCAAGGAATCACAAGCACCTGCTAGTGGCTGAGAGCAGTTCTTGGCCAAAAGCTAGCAGGGAAATGAGTACTCAGTGCTGCAGGGAAATGAGTACTCAGTGCTACAGCTCTATGGAAGTGAACTCAGCGCATAGCCAGTGACCTTGGAAGAAGATCCTGTGGGCCAGGTGGAAACTGCAGTCCTGGTCAATGCCTTGATTTCAGTCCCGTGATACCCTGAGCAGAAAGGCCAACCATTCGGTGCCTGGATTTCTGGTCTACAGAAACTGTAGAACGATAAATGGGTGTTCAGTTGGTGACAATTTGTTACGCAGCAGTAGAACACCAGTACATACTTAATACCCAACAATTCTCTAGGCTGAGGTTTGGAGGGGTTAAGCAACACACCCTATGTCCCAATGCTGGTAAGTGGAGCAGCGCGGATTGCGGTCCCCATCTGCCTGAGTCCTGCTTCCCGCAGCTCACTCAGGGAAACACCCAGACAGCGGCACGGTGGGCTGGTGGTGCCGGGGGCAGAACTGAGCCTCAGCATCCTCTTCCTACACCTTTGTTTTCACCTCTGAGCTGTGCTCCCCCTGCTCCCAGCTACAACACAGAGCCAGTGTCCTACTCAGCATCCATCTGACTCCAGGGAGAGGGGTGGGCCCTCTCCTCTTGTACCAATTAATCTTTGACCGCTACGACTGCCAAACAGAGGTAGGAACGGTGAAATGGACTCTTGTTTTTAGGAACTGAGCTGAGACCCCTGATTTACTTTGCCTTGTTTGTGAAACAGCAGCTAGTGACTCCGGTTCACTGCCCACCTGGACTGGCATCAGGGGAAGCGTGTGGGTGGAACCACAGGAGAGCAGTTAGGGCCTGAGCCAGCATCCTGCCTGCAGTACACCTTCCCTCAGGTTCCAAAGGCTGGGGAGCCAGGGAAACACGCACTGTGCTCTTATTAAAAGATGTCAAGATCTTAACAGCTGTGCAGGAACAGGTATAGACTTCAGTGCTTCCTATACTCCAGATAAACCCAATAAACATTCCCTTTGGGTCAATACCAATATAATACTGAAAATCTCTGGTCCTTAGATTCCTTATCTTCAACATGAATGTGGCAACACCTTATGGAAATACTATAAGATCAAATGGGATGATGGACATGAAAGTGCGTTAAAAATTATACAGTGCTGTCCACAGTTAGGAGGTTATTAGATTAGGCTCAAGGCAGTTGTCTATGAAAATTGAAAAAAATTTAAGTGTTTGAAATTTTTACATTGTAGAAACTGTTAAAGATGAATAGTCGGAAGCTATTTTCTCTGTTAAAGCACTCTCTCTCTCTCTCTCTATATATATATATATACACACACACACACGTATATATATAAATACACGTGTGTGTGTGTGTGTGTGTGTGTGTGTACACATATATATTTTTCCCTGAAATAGGATGATTCATTTTAACATCTTTAATCCGTTCTTACATCACCTTCAAAAACGCTCAGGTTATGTGTTAAGTACACTCAGTCACACCCGGTCTCATGCTCCCAATCTCTTAGAGACAAAGGTGGTATTAATCATAGCCGAGTCTGCACATTTCTGACAGTTGAGTGGTCCTTCTGAGGACAAATGAGATTGTACTGGTACCAGCTCTTTCAGAACCAAATCCGAGGCTACAGAAAACTACAAATGAGATGCTGAAAATTGATAGGGAAAAGATACGGAATATTTTAGCTCCTAAAAGGGAATTACCTTCAATGGTGAGTGAGAAAGAAAGGAGAAAAATTACTCAGGGAGTGTCAGAGAGTTACTTAAAACACATTTTTATGTATTGGACAACAGCAAGAAATTTGTCAGCATTGAGCAGCATTATGACTTGCCAGAGCTATAAAAAGGTTATGCAAACAGTAACCCAAAAGGAATAGAAACACATTAGAATTTATAGGCCTAAATTGCTCACTATGTAAATGAAGCTTTCAAATATATATGGTTTATGGAAATTAATGTCTTACATTTATTACTCAGCTCCAAGATTAAAATTGGAACCACACTGATTAGGTAACATTACAAATCAATTCCCATAGAGAGAAATAATAATAATACATCAAAGCACAAATGCTCTGATTAAACAAGTTGATGTATAAGAAGAAAAAAGATGTGTGTTTTTCTTGGCCGCTGTTTCTGAATGCTAGTCAGTTTTCTTATTCTTCCCAAAACAATGGGATGAAAGTAAACAGACAAGTTGGTTATGACACTTCCTATTTCAGTAAACACACCAGGAGAAAGGGAGGGAGGGAAAGAGCTGGGCTCCTTCCCTGCAAGTTAAATATCAAATCAAGTGAAGCTTGTATCGCTGAAGGTGGCCAACACTTCAAGTGCTCCAATCAATGTAGCATTTAGCCAAAGAGAAGGCAGGAAAGCAAACAAGGTATTCCTGGACCAGCCTTTAATCCAAGTCTCCCGGTTTCCTTGGTTTTCCCAGGGAGAAGAGTTACCAAGTACAAGGGATAACATTAAAGGATTGACACATTCAATATTTAATTCAGTCGGATGTACAAACGACCTTTGATAACTGTTCAAATCCAGGGTGTTCAAAAACATTAGAACATTTTATTCGTAAGTGGGGGGAAATTTTTACTAAAAGATGACAGAAAAAAAGTCATTTTAAGCCTCAGTGCATTTCAGGATGCCATGAGAGGAAGGAGAAACTTCTAGAAATCTGTTTTTAAAGCCTTCCATAGGAGGATCCTTGAGGACAAACAAGGCTTGCAGAAGTACTATGCACCTAAATGATTTGGAAATAGGTTTCCTTTAATGACTAGGTAGACTGTCCCTGTTGAAGGAAGTACTAATAGATAAACAAAGCACATTTTTAAACAGACAAATATTTTTTAATTGACAAAAGTGACTTTCTTTATCATTTTGCTTCTGCTCAGATCTACCCCAAGTGTCTCACTTATAAAGCAGATCATAATTGCTCACAGACGAGCCAATGAGGAAGTGTTTTCCACTTTATTAAAGAAGGCTGTAGTAGACTCTTAAGTGGCTTCAGTATTTTATAGCAAAATTACTTTTTTTTCACCACATTATCCTTTTATGGAGATAAGTGGAATGACTGTATCCACCTCTCCTGTTGGGATGGTGTTGGTCTCATGGAGAATTCTGGTCTCATGCCAATTACAGGTGCAGACATTGGTTGATATGCCAAGGGTTGGACCCCTCATACTTCACTTAAACACCTGCAGTGTTAAGGTACAGTCAGAACTGTAAAAAGAAGCTTGGGAAACTGTTGTCTGGTTAGCATGTGCTGTATTGATAAATAAGAGCTGATAGCTTCAGAACGTCACCACTTCGCCTAGGGACAGCCAGGTAAGACCAGCACATGGATGGCAACAAACCCCTCGGTCTTTGACTTTACTGTTGTGTCAATGTTTTAATGGCTTTGACATCATCCTGTAAACCAATGACCTGATGTCTCCATTTTTAGCATGGGTGGTCTGCAAATTAGGTGCAGGGTCTTGTGTCAGGTGCTTTGGAGGGCACCAAGGTGAAGGAGGTGAGAGGCCTGCCTTTGAGGAGGCTATAATCCAGTAGTAAAGACAGCACAGATAAATAATGACCTGGTTATGTTACTGTTAATTGCAGTGTCATAAAGGAGGTACAATGAAAGTACAGTGGGAGTTCAGATACGTCACCAGGAGGTGTTGTCATTAAGCTGAACGTGAGCATTCCCTAAGGCTGGATTAGAAAGAGCCCTGATGTCTGCCAGCAGCATAGAGTGGGCGATGCCTGGACCCGCTGCTGAGTATTCTCACTCCAGGCCCAACAGGCCCGGTCACCACTGTCTTAGGTAACTCCTCACTCAGTCCCTGACACTTGTTACAGGACTATGACTTCACCTCACATGTTTGCCTTTTTCCCAAACTAACTCTCCATTCTGCTTTTTGGTACCAAGCATAAACTCATCTCAGTTTTTTGTTTTGTTATTCCTTTTCTGGCAGCTAGTGTTCTCTGAGTAAGGGGAAGGCTTCCCAACGAGACCAGCATGGCATCTGGTCCTTGAAAGACAGCTTTCGGTCACATAGAAATCAGTATGAATGGATGCACCCCAGAATTCACAGCAGCACTATTTCCAATAGCCAAGACACAGGAGTAACCCAAGTGCTCATCAACAGATGAGTGAATAAAGAAGATGTGGTGTTATTTATATCATGGAATATTACTCAGCCATAAAAAGAACAAAATATTGCCATTTGCAGCAACACGTATAGACCTAGAGACTATCATATCAAGTGATGTAAGAGAAAGATAAACATCATATGATATCACTTACATGTGGAATCTAAAAAAAAATGACACAAATGAACTTATTTACAAAATGGAAAGGGACTCAGATATAGAAAACAAACTTATGTTCACTAAAGGGGAAGGAAGGAAGGATAAATTAGGAGTATGTGACTAACAGATACACACTGCCATATATAGAAGAGAAAAACAACAAGGACCTACTGTAGAGCACAGGGAACTATATTCACTATCTTGTAATAACCTATAATGGAAGAGAATCTGAAAAAGGATAAAGATCTATATAAATAGATACATACAGTGATAGTTTCAGATGTACAGCAAAATTATATATATATTTATGTATCACTATAGTTGATAAATCAACTATAGTTCAATAAAAAATTAATTTAAAAAACAACAAAAAAGAACTCAGGATGGAGGGAAGAGGGTCTTTCCTGCAGAAGGAGCATCACAAACCAAGACAGAAAAGGGGGAGAAATGTACGTTAGGTTGTTTTCCAGTTTGGCTGGAGCACAAGGGACATAAAGGAAATGTGTGGGAGGGAACATTTTAACAGTCATGTGGGGGTTAACATGGAAGATTTCAGGTATCTGAAATGTGAGGACTTAATTTTCTTGGTAATGGAAAAATAGGAAAGATTTTTTAACCCGAGATCACAAAATCAGAACTCCTCTTCGGGACAAGTCATTTGGTACGACATACAGAATGCTTTAGAGGACAAGGAGAGAGAGAGAGAGAAACAGAATTAGAGAGACAGTCCTTATGAGAGCTCCTTAAATACTGTGCTGATCTAAATTAGGACCACAGGTTGAAAAAGAGGGGACTCATTATTACTGGCTCAAGGGAGGTGTGGCCGGGCCAGGAAGCAGAGGTAGCCTGCATCTTGGCTTTTGTCTCCAATAGCCTAACCTTGTAGAATGCCTTCAAGTTTGTAGGAAGTAAATGGGAAGGGGAAGCAGGTAGGTGTGCAAAAAGAAGGAAGAGGGAGAAAGATGCTTCTCTAGACTGTGAAAGGCGTTCCCCTGGACTGTATGGGAGAAAGAGGTCTATGGCTCATGGGGTGGTGGGACCAGGGCCCCAGAGAGGACTGGCAGCAAGATCTGGGACAAGCATTTAGGCACCAGAGTCCCCAGCCTCGTAAGATTCCTTCCTCCCATGCATGGCAGGAAGGACCTAAAGGCATCATGCAAACAAGGAAGAGATACAGCTCATCACCACAGATACCTACTAAGCGGAGGCCCCCTCCAGCATCCCCTCAATGCGATGCCTTGGAATTGCACATGGTGTGGCCTGTGGGAGCAGGGGAGGTGGGAGGCCCAGGCGGGCTAACCTTGAATTACCTGCCAACACAGCAGGAACAGGCCTCAAGACAGAAATTAAACTGATTCAAAGAAAATAAAAAGTTCCCTGTTTCTTAATCCACCTGGATTTGTGTACTGAAATTCACACACTCTAAACATCTTACATTTTTGTGTTCTGGGCATACAGCAGAGTATGTGCTGAGCAGGCTGCACTCAATAAATAGGAGTTCATAAATGTAAGCAGATGATATTCAAGATAAATTAAATTTACAAACATATTTGCCCTATAGTACATAATAATGGAAACGTTTGTGGTGGTTTTGCTACTGATAATTGCCTACTTTTTTCTCCGAATATCTGATTTCTTTGTTCTGAAAATCAAATTCCCTACAAATCAAATCCTATCTGCTCACCTGAAAGTTCCTGAATTTTTTGTTTGCTTTTCTTTTCTTTTTTTTTTTTTTTTTTTTTTTAGCTCAAGGTAAACCTAACACCGTTCACAGATGTTAAATCCCAAGAGATAACAATTGGTTGTATTTACCTGTGACATTAACTGTGATAAAAATGGAACTCTTCTGCAAAAATGAAATTTAATTATGGCTTTAAAAGCAACACGTATTTAGTTTAAAGAAATCAGGTAATTACTTGCTTTCCTGGCCACATTTCACTTTTTTTTTTATTAGTGGTTTGCATCAATTTATATCAGAATTGAGGACATTTGCTGGCAGAACCTGCCCCCAGATTTGTGCTTGTTTCTTGACCCATCAATGTCATAGAAAGCCAACTTGTATATTAATTCCTATGCACTGAGAACATCTGGCAAGTCTCAAAGAGGGATGCACCTGGGCACGCCCTCTCTCATACTGCCTGCCATTTACATGTGGGACCAGCCATTTTTCCATCCGACAAGGACTGAAACCTCATTATGCTAAATGCTGAAAAGAAAAACTAGGGCATTCATAGAAAGTCTTCTTTATGTTTCCAGATTCTAGTTTGGTTATGTATTGGATCAGAGTTCTTACTCGTCTTACAATAGAGAAGATTGTCTAAGGAATCTGATGAATTTTTATGGCAATGATTTGTACCCATGTTTTAGTGGCACTAAGTTTGCAAAGTGTTTGGGGATCTTTAACCTTGTATTTATTTTTATCTTTGCAGGAATTCATGAGCTAAACAGACATGCAAAATAAGCTGAGAGATTTTAAGTGACATATTCCAGGTCATGTAGGTGGCTTAAGGCATGATATTAATGAGCGCATAATCCTTCTTCACGCCAGTGGTAGAGCATCTCTCCAAAAGCCCTCGTCCTGTCCTCCTCTGGACCCTGGCTGAGGCCACTCATCACTCAACAATTCACCCCACCAAGCAAGCCCAGTGGAAACTCAGTGTCCAAGATACATTGGAACCGAAATAACCCCAAATGACTCCTTGTTCTATGTGTGCCTGCGCCAAGCTTCTCTTAACTATTGTACCCATTGTTGGTACAATCCCAGTCTCAGAGCAGTAGAAAAAGAATCATTCAGCTAGAGTGATGTCGGCAAGATAGTGAAACTGGAGTTCCCAGTGCTCCTCCCCTAGCAGGATGACTATCCACCTGCAAAAAAACCTGCACAAGAGGTAAGAACTCTAGATGAGAGACTACAACACCCAGGTAAAGCACAGAAATAAGACAAGATGCATGTAAGAGAGTAGAAAGGACAGTTTCACATGCCCCAGGTCCGCAAAGCCCAGCACAGAGAAAGACAACTGCCCTAGAGGGGAAGGAAAGTCATATGAATGCCCGAATTCAATGCAGACCCCAGAACCAGGCCCGCCCCAGTGAAGCATCAGGTTTGCCCCAGATCCTGGGGCCCCACAGCCCGAGGTTCCAGGCTAGCACCCAAGACTCCAGGATGCAGGCCAGCTCCTGCGACCCAGGCTCACCTCAGCACCCGGCCATCTCCAGTGGGCCCAGGGCCAAGCCGGCTTTTACAGCCCCAGACTACAGGCTTGTCCCTGCAGACCTAGGAGTCCAGCTCAACCCAGGCTCCAGACTCATCCCTGTGGCCTCAGGCTCCAGCAGAACCGGAGTCCAGGCCGGCTGCAGTCGGTCTCAATGCCAAGGCCAGGCCCCCCGGACTCAGGCTCCAGGCCTGCCCCAGCGACGGGGCAGGACACATTCAAGTGAGAGAGACAGAGGAGGAGGTGCAGAGGTCAGGGGCTGTTTCTTAGGGAGGCCACGTTTTAGCTGAGATCTGTAGGGTACGGAGGGAGCAGCTTAACATCATATGGAGGGAAAGCACTAGATTCTAAGAGCTTCCTTGGCAGCAATGCTGATACAACTTTTAGGAAGACCATTTGGCAGATCTGCCCAACTAGTCATACCCTACGACCCAAAGTTTAATCTCCAGGTGTGTTTCCGACTGAAACAATGATCACAAAAAAATATGCATAAAGATATTCTTGTGGTGGGAGGGTGTAGCTCAGTGGTAGAGCACATGCTTAGCATGCACAAGGTCCTGGGTTCAATCCCCAGTCCCTCCATTAAAATTAACAAACAAATAAATAAATTACCCCCCCAAAAAATAAAATGGTTACTACCCAAAAATATATATATATATTCATAATAGAAAAAAAACAGAAACCACATGTTATCAAGGGACAGTCAAATAAGTTATGCTATGGTTATAATATGCAATATATTCAGCAGAAGATAAAGTACAAGAACACTAACTTATATTAGAAACCACCCAGCTTCTGAAAGAAAAAGGAGAAGGAGGCTCCAATCTTGTAGGAAGCAGATTGGCAGAATTCCAGGTGTCTGGTGGCCTGCAGTTTGGGGAGCTGAAATGCTGGTCACCACACCACCCGAACCATCACGGCGGAAATTAAGAGAAAACGAATGGAATGGCACTCTAGTGTCCAGGATCTGTCACAGTAACACGGACTCCAAATCTCACCTGCCCACTTCCAGCAGTGCGGTGCCACGGACTGTCCATTTGGGAGGTTAGTTCAGGGTCTGAGGTCAGCTGGGGGTTCTATGAGTAAAACCTGGCAGGAGTTACCCATGAGAGACACCCAGGGCGCCAAGGCCAGAGGGATAAACAAACCCCTTCCAGTGGGAAAAGCCACGACTCAAATACTAACAAGCCCAGTTCATATCCCACAGTGAGAATAAAGGCAGAATTGTGGTAAGAGTGATGAAGCCAGCAGACGAGAGTTGTAATGACCAACTAGTTCATGAAGGTGGCCCGGGCCAGTGTAGAAGGCCATGAAACCCCATCAGACAGCAAATGTCATTTGTTTTTTGCCTCAAAAACAAATGAGGGGGTTGACCCTATAGCTGAAGTTTCCCTTCATTAGGAGAGAGCCCAAGATAGGAAAGGTCCCCCCAGCACAGTGGGATTCCCGTCCCTTAGTCTGTCTTCAGTCCAGCGTGTGGCTCTGTTCTTACAGTCCCTCCCAGGTGAGCCCAAGGCCATCAGGGACTCAGGTGAAGCCTCCTCTTCCCCACCCAAGCCCCGATTCCATCCTCCCCGACAGCACCAAGCTCAGGCCGTGATCACGCAGGGTGTCTTACGGGAAGGAGGCTGTTCCTGCTAAAACTCCGAGCACAGCTTTCTCCTACAAGCGCATCAAGAAGTCGCAGTCAGGGCCTGACTAGCCAGAAAGGAAGTCTGTAATGAGTATGGAAATGCATCCAGGTCTCCCATGGGTGAGAGTTAAGAGACAGCACTTCAACAATGACTTTATTAAGCAGACACACGCCGGGGAGAGGACTCCGGGAGCCTGGAAGAGGGAAAAGTGGATCAGTCAAGTCGCTGACAGGGTGAAGGAGAGAAGTCAAGGTCTTGTCAGCTGAGATCAAGACTGAGTCGGTTGACAGAAGGCCATCCTGCTTCTGGGAGGCATCAGCTAAGAATCTGCCTTCGGAGCCTTTTATTCGGGGGAGATGTGTACTCTGTACCTTGCGGAGAACCAAGAGGGGGAAACTGTCTACCCCCAACATGAGTCCGACAGAGCTTCCTGCCAGCCTTTTGCCATGAAGTTAGGTTTACTGACTATTTTAGTCTTTGTTTCGTGTGAGCTATCTTGCGGAGGGTCCTAGAAGCCCAGGCTCTCCTCCCCCCATGGGGTGGATTCATTAAGAGTCATCTACCAGCCCTCCCAAGTGTCTTCCAGCCAATCAGTGTGCCGAGAGCCTCTGCAGAATAGGCAGCAGCCGTCCCAGCAGGTCCAATTTCTCTCTGTTTCCACTTTCACATCTGCTAAAGGTCAAAGACTAAATTTATCACAACCAAATATACGTGGATATTGAAAGATAACTTCCCCAGCACATTGTTTTGAAATGGGACGAGGTGGGGAAAGGCTTCCTTCTGGTTTCTGAAAAGTTCACGTTAAATTAAAGCACATTACGCTTTTATGTGCTTCTTTCTATCAAAAGATTCCGAAGTACTTAAACAACTTTAATTAAGTTGCTCTGGCATCTCTCCGAAGCAGATCAATATTTTTCATACTTCTTGTTACAGGCTAGGGAAATAAAACCCAGCACCGCCATCACCCTCCCCAAGCTCAGATTTAACATTCTTTCCCTGAAATATGGAAGAGTTCTCTGGAATTATTTAATTACAAGGGAGTAAAATTTTCCTCCTTATGTGCTTTACCACTTCTGCTCTGTTGGAGATGAAAAGGAAAAAAACAAAAAAACAAACAAAAAAATGCCAGCCCCAGATAAGAATCTGAGAAAATATGACTTTTTTTGGAAGCCTGGATATTAAAAGCAAAAAACAAAGTGTATTTTTCATCTCTCAGGCAATATGGGAGGATATCTGACTTTCATTCAGTCTGTAAACAAAAGAAAGATAGCCCTGTTTTCAGAGCCCTAAAAGATAAAAAAAAAAAAAAAATTCTAGATTCACAAAAGCCACCAAACCAACTCTTCCCTTCAACAGCATCACCAGCACGATTCAGAAATTGTGGAAGACTGGGGTGGGTGCCGACTTTTTCTCCTGTTCTCCTTGTAGGATAATTGCATTTCTCTGTGTCTTTTGATTAAAGGATGACATTCTCTACTCCCAACACGTCTGACTGTCCACTGGGAAGAGACTGGGCTTCTGCAGGAACCAGTGGATGGTGGGCTGTCCTCAGGAGGACAGGAGGACAGGAAAAAAGGCTGTTCTGCCCTCTCTGAGGTGGCACCATGGGGACTCAGGAAAAAACATAATCCGGGAGGAAAAAAATCAAGTTAACTACTCGCATTTCTCCACCCCAGGAGCTGCTGTTTGTAGGGAACAAATTGCTATAATAATAGCTACACTTCTGCCACCTTCCTGGGTTCACCTTGGAGATGGACTTAAGCCCCCGAGATGGAGGCTTTTTGCTATTAAAGTGAAAGCTTGAGTGAGTGCCTGCAACTCTCCCTTAATGGCTTTTGGAAATAGAGGCCTTCTGCACTTCCTGCCTTGGAGAGCTTGGAATCGGAGAGCATCTCAGCTGGGCTGTACCCGGACTGGTACTTAAGCAGCGGCATCACTGAACAAGGCAACAACATCTAATTCTCTATCCCATAAAGGCATAAAGCCAAGGGAGCTGGCTGCCGTCAGGCATGCTAAATTCACATTTCAGGCTTACAGTCATGTGCTCCTTGGTAATCCATTCTGAGATACTTTATCCCAATATCCTCTAAGGTGGTTTTGGTGGAGCTCAGTGACCAAGAGAATGCTGACCTTCTCCCTCTCTGTTCACACGTGCACTGCCAGGGAGAATAACTCTCCCAGAAAGAAGGTTGTTTTTTGACCCAGCGTACACAGACGTAACAGGATGAGTTGATGGGAAAGGTGAACCAGTGATAGCATCTTCTTTCCCTATTGTCACCTCTGGGAAAAAGAAATCAACATTGTATCCCTAAAGACTCATTTAGTGGAATACTACGCAGCTATAAAAAAGAATAAAATTATGCTATTTGCAGCAACATGGATGGACGTGGAGATCATCATTCTAACTGAAGAAAGCCAGAAAGAGAAAGAAAAATACCATATGATATCACTTATATGTGGGATGAACTTATCTACAAAACAGAAACAGACTCACAGACCTAGAAAACAAACTTACAGTTACTGGGGGGAAGGAGGTAGGTGAAGGGATCTATTGGGAATTCAAGATTAGCAGATACTAACTAGTATACGTAACAGATAAACAACAAGGTCCTACTGTATAGCACAAGGAATTATATTTAATACCTTGTAATAGTGTATAATGAAAAAGAATATGAAACGTCATATATATGTATAATTGAATCACTATGCTGTACACCAGAGATTTAACACAACATTATAAACCAACCAACTATACTTCAATAAAGAAAAAGATAGAGCTATGATGGAAAAGTATTCAGGAGATTACAGATTTACATATGAAGTTAACTAGCTAATTGATTAGTTAGTATTCTACCTGTTTCTTAAAGGGATGTAGGAATTCTAAGGTGTACGTGGGGTAAGGACATTAAGGAGGCCGCCTGAGAGAATGCATACCCACCTCTGATGCAGTCTTTCCTACATGCAGGGGTAAGGATGCAGCTGGTGTGTGATTGCTGTAGGTGACTTCAAGACTTGCTGTATTAAGGAGGGCCTCGGGGAAGGACTCCTTGGTGGAAACCACGGTTGTTCAAATGAGGCCATTTGAAGGCTTATATTAAGCCAAGGTTCCTGAGTCAATGAACTTACAATAGATTTTAATGTCCTGCCTGCTGTTTTCCAACTGAGCATCCAAAATCACAGTACGTTAATAATCTGAAGTCATGAATGATAATGAGCCATCACAGTGTCCCCAGGCAGCAGAGACAGCTGGAATTCATGGGGCCTCATGGGCTACTGGTCCTGGGCAGCTTCGTGGTGAGCTGGGACCTAAGATGGACTTTGAAGATGGGTGGAGTAGAAGCAGTGAACTTCACATCTGTTCCTGTGCTCATCTCCAGCCATCATGATCAACAGCAACTGAAGCGAATGTGCTTGCTGCTTCCAAACTGGTGTTCTCCTGGATGCCTCTCAGTGCATAGCAGAGGGGGAGGGGGAGGGGAGAGGGGATAGTGGAAGAAGGGAGGAGGAGGGCCTTCAGAATTCGTCCTGGGTGGTTGTCCAGCAAGAAATTGGATAAGTCCACTATCTCACTGACGGAGGCCACCAAGGAGCAATCAAGTGAAGGTGACCTTCAGCCATGATCAGCTTTGACTAGACTCAAACCAATGACCTCGCAGCGGGAGGCACGAGCCACAGACCATCTTCCCTCTAACAGGCACGTGGCTGATTTAAGCTTGGCAGCTGTTGCATTAAAAATTGTTTGTGCTGCCACTGAAATCCTCTTCCTCCTGCCTCCTTCCCCAAATAATTTTCAGTTACAGCACAGATACTAAAATGGCGCTTTAAAAAATTAAAATACAGTTCTGGAAAAAAAAAGAAAGACCATATACATGTAGAATTAATTGCTGTATATGCTTCTAATTACCGAGAGGCTTTATTTTATTTCTGTCACAGCAGAAAGAGCTTCATCAGGAGGAATTCATGTGGAGATCTAACCATGTCCTAGTTATTTTGTGTTTAATATGCTTGAGACATTTAATTATTTGGATTAATTCATTTACCATTAAACTGCCCAAAGACTTGGATGTGTTCTGCCCTGAGAGGCTTGTCAGCGTGTGAGCTACACAGGCCCGGCCTTAAGGGAGTCTGTGGAAAAGTCCAGCATCGAGGGGGCAAAACAGATGCAGATTCAAATCCTGGCTCTGTGACTTGCCAGTTTCCTTGCAAGAACTCCTTGTGATGTTTCTCATGTTCCTTCTGTGAATGAGTTTACCGCAGTGCTCCATCCTAATCCCCGTTACCTTTGTGACCTACCAGGGACTACTGCAAAACCTCTAATATGCTCTTACGATCCAGTAACTAATGTCTGCAGGCTGGCTTATTATATGTTAAAGATAAGCATTTTTCAAAGAAAAACATGAGTACACCATATTTCTGATTAAAACTAATGGTGGATTAGGTACAAGCAAGCCAAGCTGTTAGATATCCTGACAGTGACTAATAGACGTCTGTGTGTTTATGTACCTTTTAGTGAATTATATATACTGCACTGTAGGTACAGACGGCAAACGAGGCAATTTATCTCCTATTTTCTTTGATGGTCTGGCCCATAAAAATAGGCCAATGATGAAGAGGAATGATAACCTAGAAACAAAACTTCTTGGAATGATAACCTAGAAACAAAACTTCCATACAGACACTAAAATGTAACTCAGCATCCAAAGGGAGCAATAGACCCCTTGACTGTGACCTAGCCTGAAGTTACTACAGACTTGTACATCATCCTGGGAAGATCCTTGTACGTTTCCCACATCCCCAGGTCACCAGTTATCATGAGAGTTGCACACAAGAAAGGGTCCCTGACATGCTCATCTTTCAATATCTGAGCTTCAGGAAGAGGGCTTCCAAGAATTGATGCCACTATGGATGATCACTCTGGACAACAGAAAACTGTGAAAGGCAAGTTCGAGGGCAGCTCCTCCTTGTCTTCTATGCTCCAGATTGGGAAAAATGCTAGAATTCCTTAACATCCTGGAAGAGGTGCTATCCTTGACCAATTTAACTATTCTGTCCATGAATACCTTGGGGCACAGCCCAGACGTCATAAACTGGCCTCTTTGGGATTAGAAATCCCTAAAGCGCTAAATGGGAGAGAATGCTGGAATTAAGACAGACGTCCCTACTCATTCATGATATCTGTTATGCAATTGCTCACCTTAACCTCCGATCCCTAGGGAAATAATATTAGCAACAATGACTAGCACACGAGTCCAAAGTAGTTTTTGAAAAGTTAGTTCATGTAACCCTCACTACATTATGTCATCATGTCTCCCTGATTTTCCTGTTCTCTTCTTCAGCACAAGCCTTAAGCACACATGACTCAGCTTTGTTCTACCTGAAAAGAGAAACATCCACCCCTGGTCCTCAACCTAGCCTTGTTCTGCTTCGCTAACATTCTCTCTGTGCCAGTCTTGCTAACATTTTTCTAAAGTCTCTAGATGTACATTGTCCAATAGAGTAGCCGCTAGCCACCTGTTACTATTTAAATTGGCTAAATTAAATGCAATTAAAAATTCAGTTCCTCAGACATACTAGATACGTTTCAAGTACTCAATTTGTCTGGAAAGAGCCACATGTCTGCTGATGGCTATTGTAGAGAACAGTACAGATATAGAACGTTTCCATCAACTCAGAAAGTTCTATTGAACAATGCTGCTCTATGGTGAAGAACCAGTTATTGCTTATATGGTGGTTTTGTTTTTCCATTCTATCACAAATTCTTTTGGATCTACACTCTATTCAAGAATTTCTCTTCAGGCTACAATAAGGTAACAAGGACTATATTTATTCTTTGGTCTTAAGCAACTAGAAAACTAGAAAAAAAATACACATGAAATATGTTTTGAGTTTTCAGGCGCTGGGGAAGAGGCAGGACAGAATTTGACCTCTGAAAACAATGAAACAAAAAGAAGTGAGTTCTATGATTGACCCAGCTTATGCTCAGTGACAGTTTCCAAGCCTCAGCGAAGAGAAATCTACACACAGCCTAGAAGTCTCCAGGAGTCTCTGTAGAGAAGATAGGTATTAGAGTAAATAGAGGCCCGTGATGCTGGAATGTGTGAGGTGTGGTACCAAGAGAGGTGACAACATATTGAAAGAGAAATCCAGATACTTATAAAGAAGTCCCTTCACATCTTTGGATGATTGCTCATCTGTACATGCATGACAGGAAACTACTCAAGGCTAGAGAAAGAAACCACTGAAAAAATATGCCAAAAAAGAATTCCCAAAGAGGGCTGTAGTCAGAAGTGGAAAAAAACACACTAATACATATGCAGTCCAGTCCCCAGAAGGGTACCACCTTAGTAAGGGATATAAATTAACCCAAGACTAAAAGATGCTCTGGATCTACACTAACAAAACTTAAAAACAATCTTTAAAAAGATCTACATGCTCCTAAGTAGCTTAACTGAGTGTCAGAACTCAGTTTTAAAGAAAATTTGGCTTGCCAAAACATAAAATTTATGGCATATGACATCCAATAAAAAAATCACCAGATATGCCAAGAAGCATGAAATCAATTCAAACAGACCACCAAATGACACACACGATGAGATTAGCAGACCAAGATGCCTAAACAGCCATCATACATATGCTCCAGAAAACCAGAAAAGTAGAGGAAAATCTAAGTATGATGTGGAAAGAAATGGAATATATAAAAGTAAACCAAATGAAACCTCTAGAGATTACAAACAAAATATCTAAAATGAAAGACACACATTGGATGGAATGAACAGCAGTTTGTACACTACAGAAGAAAGATCAGTGAATTTGAAGACAGAGCAGTAGAAACTATCCAAAATGAAACACAGAAGAAAAATGACTGAAAGAACAAAATGAGTAGAAGATTAATGACATGTGGAACAATATCAAGTGGTCTAAGAAACATATATTAGGAACGTTAGGAGGAAAGAAAAGAAGTGAAAAAAAATTGATGAAAATAATGGTCAAATTGTTTGTCAAATCTGATCAACACTTAGAACTCAATGAACCAAAAATCTCAATAAAATCCAAAACAGAAGTAACAAATAAGACCGCACCAATACACATCACAATCAAATTGCTGAACACCTATAATGAATAGAGAATCGTAAAAGCTTTCAGAAATAAAAAGAACAAAAAGAAAGGAAAGGAACAAAAGAGAACTTAACCAGATTCCTCTTAAGAAGCTATGCCAGCCAGAAGACAATGCAGCAATATGTTTAAGTGCTGAAAGAAAACAAAAAAGTCTACCCGTGAATTCTGTAATGAGGAATCTTCCGTGTACTCAGTAAGTATTCCGTACGTGTTAGGCTCTGTGCTGAACACAGGGTTCCCCAAAAATGAGCATGGCTCAATTCCTAGGATAAGGCTCCCAGTATAACATGTGAGAGAAGAGGAGGACACACATAATGAATACTTGCAAAAGTATGTTTACAGTCGGAAGTGATGAGAAATGATTTACATCTGAAGAATGGGAGGAAGGAAGCAGACAAGCTGTCCTGATCCACGAAGATCTTCATGAGTGAGGATGCACCTGAATTTGTCGTAGAGAAGCCACAGCGGAGCAACCCAAACCCACTGGCATAACAGTGAACTTAATGGTAAGAACTCAACGTCTTCTATTGTTTGTTTGATTGTTTTTAGGAAATGAATTTCTACAAAAGCTTCTGGGATTTGGGGGGAGAGGGTTTAAAGAATGGGCATTAAATCTTCCCCTTCCAACATCTCCCCAATACTCCAAATGCACTCATATTTCTGATTCCCAAGTAAGTATGATATCCATGGCTAAAAGCCCAAGGATAATGTTCTTTGTGCAGATTATACCCCTGTACCATAGAATCATGGGGTGTTAGGAAGGGACGATCCTTAGAGATAAGATGATACCAAAATTCTGCACATACAGCAATGAGGGATGGACATTTTTTTCCTAGGCCATGTGGCTTTTCAGGAACTGGGGGCTGTTAGATGCAGCTCTGACACTCCATGCACTTTCCCTCATGCCATCGCTCCTTCCCGGGCACAAGAGAAATGAATACAGCATCGACTGCAGCTGCTGTCCCTGCACGTAATTAACAAACCCAACGGAGTGATCTGCGTGACAGAGTGACAGCTTTAATCTAAACATACAGGCATATCTGGGCATGAATGGTGAACTGAGGGCAAGGCCAGCAGGCATCTATTTACAGGAACGTAGAAGAAGCCTTCTGGGAAATACAATGTGATCAAAAGGGAGAGAAAAAAATGGAGGCAGAGGGAAATCAATTCATAAATGTTAAGCCATCATTGAAAAGAGTAAAATACTAGGTTATCACTAAGATAATTCAGCTCTTAGTAACTAACACTCACATCCCAAGAAAAGTAAAAGCCCCAAGATGAATGTCAGTAAAGTGTCAGTGTGACACTGAGAGCAGAACTGGCCATGACCATGGCACTGGGGAGGGTAACAGGGACGAGGACGACCTTCACAGCAGACCTGCTGGTTCTCTCAACATCAGGGTTACCTAGAGTTTTAACAAATACCATAAAATAAGGATTGGACCCACACATCTAACCAGCAAATGTGTTCCAACGCACATAAAATGAACCAAAAAACAATCCCAGAAATCTTCAATAAGACACATAGTGGTGTGTCCTTGTTTTTTTTTTTTTTAAATCAAGTCTGAATACAGGACAGATTTACTTTTAAATGGACTTCTGGAAGCCTCACTATCTCAGAGCTCTTTCTCCCCATCTCCTCTCCCCTTTTTGCAGACACAGGACACTACACAGCCTTATTTTCCGGTCCACGTACAGAAACTGATCTTTTTAAATTAAGCCTGTTGTTTGTTCGTTTTTTAGAACAGTGGTTCTCACATGTTAGTGTGCAGTGGAATCGCCTGGAGGGCTGTTTAAGCCAGGATGCTGGGTTCAAACACACAGTTTCCCATGCAGTGTGTCTGGGGTGGGCCTGAGTCCCGGCATGGCTAACAAGTGCCCAGGTATGGCTGAGGCTCTCTGGTGAGGAGAAGCACTGTTGGGCAGCTGTCCCCATCCTCCAGCTCCTGACACAGCTTTTCCCATTATTAAACAGAATAACAGGTGGACAACGATTACATTTGCCTTGTTCCCTGCAGTTCAGGCGGGGCAATGAGAAAAGGCTCAATAAATATTTGTCACATAAGTAAATGAACAGGTAAATGAATGGTTGAGTTGTGAATGAATAAATGAATGGATGAATAAAAGCACTTGCTTTCTTGGGTGCTTCAAAACCGCTTAGAACAACCTTAAACACAACAAAATGGAACAGTGCATGAGCAAGAAACCCAACCAAAATGATTCTATTCCAGAACAAAGAAAAAGAATATTCTAAAGATAAATGCCCCATTAGGCCTTTCAAACCACGGAGAACAAATCCCTGGTACCTGTCAAAGGATCACATTTTCCCTACCTACAGGCTTTAAAAGTTTAAACACTCAGCATCAGTCTCAGAGTAACTTTCTGCATACTCAACGGACTAGTTTACGATTTTTAAATCCGAATATTCATAAATCTTTAAAACAAGGACACCCTTCTAATTTAAAAAGGTAAATCGCACAGGTGCATGTATGTCTTCTCCCTCCCGTAACCCGCTAAGCTATAAACCCACAAAGACAAAAGGTTTGAGGTCAGCAATGATCTGGAGGATGGAAAACAGTGGCCGAGCGGCAAATGCCTTCACACAGCAGAGAAAGCTGGACCCTGGTGAATGCAGACAGATAAAGGGACAAGCAGCAGGCAGACCTATGCGGAGAGCACAGGGGGCCAGCCCAGGAATGGGAGGCCCAGCCACCTCAGCCAGCCGAGGTGGGAAGTGAGCTTAAAGCAGGCGGAATAAAGGAAGTTGAATAATGTGAAGTTTGACGTACGTACTGTCATCCTTTCCGACACCGTGCTATCAATTCACGTTCAATATCTCACCACTGTCACGAAAGATACAGACCAAGTCAAACAGGAAAAAGAACCAAGTGGAGACAGGAATCTTTTTTTCTTTTTAAGGCATAGATGATCTTTAGAGAGATGAGAGACAATGTTGTGTGAAACAAATCCAAAAAGTGTAATAAAAATCGTTTAAAAGTTCTTTTAGAACTGACTTACTTTTGGATTGAATCGTAAGGGTCCCATCGCAGAGCTGAGGGGTGTTTTGAAGAATCGAGTCAGGTGCTGCTGTTGCTTGTCCGTCTGGGGCCCAGGTGATGTCTGCCCCTCATGGCATGATGCCCTGTGGAAACATCCACACGTTCAGTCAGGGGACATACCGCTGGACCGCCACGTTGATCTCAAGCATGCAAGACTGCTAGACTTGTCAACCCACATGACTGATTTTGAGATTAACATTGGCATTGCATCCACAGCCAGTGCGAGGCAGAGTTGTCAAAAAGACAAGCTCGTTGCAACTTATGGAAGCATCCAAGATTCTTCAGGTAAAAGTGGACCATCTTTATGTGACAATAATGATCAAAGGCATCATCGCTATTTCCAAAAAGAAAAATGAGTACCTAAATATAGAAAGCCATATGATTATGAATAATTAAAAGATGGTAATATACTGGGATTGGTGTCAGCCACGGTCTTAGTCGCTTGAACTCTAAATCCCTCTGGAATCATCATTTAAGACAATGGCTTCCTAAGATTGCTCCAAGAGAAAGCCCCTATCGGCTGGTGGCATCCTGTAAGTGTTGAGCTCACCTGTACCCCTGAGCTCTGTATACCTGTTTCTCCCCTCCCTGCCTCCCTCTCTGCCAACATGAATCCCACCCATCAACCAATGTTTAGTTCAAGCCGCTTTCCCTTCGAGAAATGTTCCTACAATTACTATTCAATAATTCCTCATTGTCTTTCGTATAAAAATCCAGACTTCTTACTAAGACATCCTACACCTTTTGTAGTCAGGTTTCAGCTTTCCTGTTCAACTTAATTCTTCACCACTACTTTCCCTCTACCCCCAGCACTCTTATGCTCCAGGCCTGGGGCAATATCCTGCTTCCTCAGACCTCTGGGCCTTTGCACATGCTGCTCCCCCTCTCATCCTTCAAGCGTGGCTCAGTCAGCTAGCTTGAATGGTCCACCACCTACTCTAATCACTTGCCTTTAAAAAAAATCCCATTCTATCCATAAATAACCATTATTTACTGAGCATCTACGACATAGCAGACCCTGCAGTAGTTGTACTTACATTCCTTCTGTTCATCACTGCAAAATTTATGTGGTTCTTAATACTATCCCTATTTTCCAGAAGAGGAAGGCAAGGCTTAGAGAGGTTTAGTAACTTGTCTAGGTTTACCTACAGTACACTGAAAAACTAAGATGTGAACATAGTTGATTTTACTCCAAAGCCCATCTAGAGTTTTGTACTTAGCACCGTGAACTGTTCTTACAGATGAGTGCACGATTACAAACTCATCAAGGCAAGAGCCATAACGAGCATCTCAGCATTACATCTCCCTCACACGGCACAGTGCCTGCTACATCATATACTCTGTCTCATGCACACACACACATACACACACATGATTTGGATACCTCATGTAGGTTCCTTGGAATCAAACTCTGCTGGTTTTGAACTTGTATTATTACCCAGACAAATCTCAGACCTTTAAAAGTCAAGAGCTGTGTCTTCCAGTTCGCGATCTCTCTGTATGGTTAGCATAACATTTGGCACATACTTGATGCTTAAAAGTGCTGCTTTTGTTGCTCCTCGGGAAGAAAAAGAGATGAATCTTTTCAATAAATTGTACAAAAAGCTCGGGTATCATTTGCTTGAGTAACTCTGGTTTCTCCCTTCAAGTGAAACATGTGTCGGGCTGTGCAGATTTGAAAGCTGTCCGACAGGGACTGGCCTAAAGGATACACTGGCACCGAGGGCAATTGTGCGAGGTTGTAAGCTCTGTGGTTTCCCATGATGTGAATGATTCAGAAAAAGCCATACCTGTTCCTCAAAGCCAGTGGGAAACAGGCTATGGGTGAGAGAAAAGCATGAACATTTTAAGTATGGAAATTCTGGCATCCCCGGGGGGGGGGGGGAAGGACATGGCTTTTTAGAGCCTACAGGAGCTGCTGCCAAATGTCTTTCGCCTTGAAACAAAAACTACCTTCAAGTCTCAATAATTACCACTGAGGTGTGCCAGCCCCAGAAATCCTTCCCAGCCAAGGAGCCCCACAGGGAGATAAAATTAACATTTATAATCATTTACCTTCAGGACCAAGCTTCACACACATAACCTTGGGGTTAGATCTTAAACCTGAGGCTGGACTTTCCCATATCAACCCACGTAAGAGAAAGACAAGCAATATTCCCTTTTAACTTAACAGAGGATGTTCAGAGGGGAAGTCTTAAAAGAACAGGAGAGCTGATATATCAGAAGCAAGACTGCCTTTGGAGTACCATGTAACCTGGTTTTCTAGAACTCTGTAATCCCAAAAATGAGCTGGCTGTTTTTCATCTGATCTCCGGAGGACTCTCCAGACTCAAGAGAGACACGGTTCTCAAATCCACCTGATCCTCTTTGCTTATTATCTGAGCAGAATCAAAACACACAGAGGCCCAAATATTTGGCCAAACAAGAGAAGTAGCCAGGCAAACAACTAAAAAAGACAGATTAAATTGCCTGCCTTTTCTCCCGATAAAGACATCATCTTTATTGTCACTGAAATCATTCATCAATGTTATTCATGTCTGATTAATTCAGAGAAAGTCCCAGTTTTCTGTGTTTGATCCCGTTGGTTTATGAACTCAGAATCATTAACAAACTGTGTGTCAGGGCTTTATGTTTTTATTTCCTTTTCTCCCTGGGAAAAAAATTGTTGATTTCGCCACCTTTCACCCAGAAAAGAGACCCCCAAAAGCAAGAAGACTGTCAATGGAGATACCTGATTGTGGTGTGAATGGTGGTCGCAGTGGGCGTGGCCATTAGACCAGGTGGGGCCAGGGGAGCGTTCAGCCCTGTCTTCCTATTGGGATGCGCCGACAGTGGGAAAATTTAATTGCCCCTCCCTCCTTCTTTAAGTGTGACAAGGGTAATGTATTACTGTCAAACTTCGTGAGAACGTTAAGAAAAATCATTCCAGCTGTTAGAGTCAATGAGAAAAGCCATGAGTCTTGTCAAGTCCTTTCGCTGCTTCACAGCGTAAAACTGTCACTTCGTTAATTAGAGGAGCGTGTTGCCACGCAACTCCAGCACGCGTTCACTCTCCATCACTGATCTTCGTCAATTTGGGTAATAAAATAGCAATTTAATAATCCCCCCTCACACATTAGGAACTGTTTTATGATGGAATTTCAGTTTCCTGGTGCACTTGATTAATCAGTCTGGGGAGGTCTTAAATAGATGTATTAGGAGTTTAATTAAAAGGCAGCCTGCAAAGAAACCAACTGAAAGGAAGACACGGTTCAAAGAAAGCAAGTTCAAGTGACTATGTGATAAAACTAAATATTCTAGGTAATCGGTTTGTGAGATGAGCTTTGGGCAAAAGGTGGATGAATAAACTCATGAGGGGAGGGGGTGGCACCATAGAAATCTCATGTTCTGTCTCTGCAGTTCCACAGAAGAGCTCTGTTTCCTGTCCACCACCTCTTCAACCCCCACCTCCCACCTGCCACAGCCCCCTCCTCCCACCACCGGCAGTGACTCGGGTGGCCCCAGAGCCCCTCTGAAACCCTGTGTATGGTACCCAGTGATAATCCTTCTTGTGCCCGTTGGCAACAAAAACTGAAGTACCTCTCTTCCGTACTGTGAAGGGATGCCGTAGGAGATTCAGACATAACCCAACACCTCTCCCACGGAGTGGAATCTTAGGCATAAAGAGGGTAAATGTTAGAAACTTCTAGGCATAAATAAAACAGGGGGAAAAATGGCTCCATCTCTGGACACAGGAGGCTGGTGGGGAGCAGCAGGATGAACTAGAAAGTTCACTAGTGCAAAGCCAAGAGAAAGGGGTTCCGGTTCCAGCTCTCCCACTAGTCAGAACGAATATCCCTTTCAACTGATCAATCAACTGAGTGATTTCAGGCAACTGTTTCTCTCTCTCTCTCTGCTTCAGTTTTTCTCGTTTATAATATCTCATATCCTTTCCACCTCAGACACCACTGGACTCTCTATGCTCTGCCTTTTCACTCCCCTGCCCCACTCTCCGATCCCTCCCGCTACCCACCAGTGTGGTTTTGACAAGAGCTTTAGGGTCTTGACAAATGCTGGAGAAGAAAAGGGGCAGGGGCTTCCACTTTAACTAGGAAAATATGCTTAGTACAGCCTTACTAATAAAATTAGCCAGGGAAGCCATAAGGCAGTACCATCACATTCCTAAGGGGAAATATAAATCATGTATCGCCATAAGACCAAAACTCCATTAAGATAAAAAAAAAATAATAGCTAGGTTAAAAGAAAAGGTCACATAATTCAAGCAGCTCTAAAAAAATCAGAGAATCTTTTTAACCATTGGAGTAGAATAAAATCAAGGTCTACATTAACATTAAATTCTGTGAGCCCCTGAATAGGAACTAGATAATGTTGGCTGATCTTAGCCTAGCATTGACCCAGAAATACACAGCCCACAGTTTGTTTGGGGAGAAGTGTAAATTTATCCAGACATCAATACATTTCCATGGTACCTGTCACTAAAGAACTTGTCTTTTCTCTTTACTCCTTACTCTCTACCCACTGAGAGGTTGTGCATAGTAATTAATTTCAGCTTATAAATAAGTGTTCTTGTTATATACGATTTTGGAGAATCTCACATGTACATAACTGGATTAATTATAATCCTCAGTTCATGATCATCGTCAGTGATTCACACATGACATTAGTTTGTTCATTTATGAATTTTAATAATAAAATAAACATTTAAGAATGTACCATGCAACCCAATAATTAAAACTCTGACAATAACTTTTATCTACTTATATGCTCCCCCAATCCTGCTCTCCCATCTCCCTTTCCACCTCAAAATATATACAATCCCAAACTTTGTACTAGTTAGTCCTTTTAATATTTAACAGTTTTAGAAATATATGTATGTCTAAATAACATCTCAGTTGGTTTTACTTGTTTTTGAATTTTGTAAAAGAATATTATGCTGTTTATAGTCTTCTGGGATTTGACTTTTTTTCATTTCCATTAAATTAGTAAGATTCAGTCATGTCTTAGTGAATACATGGGGTTGATTCAGTCCACTGCTCTGTAATAGTTCATTGCTTGAATATGCGATGATTTAATTATTCCTTCACTTAAGATTGCTTTCAGATTTTTACTATTATGAACTGCGATGATGTGAACTTTTTGTTTCTGTCTCCTGGTGATCCTAGACAATTATTTCTCTCTGGTAGACACCAAAAAGCTGAATTGCTGGGTTTTAAGACATACAACTGTTCAACTTTCCAAGACAATACCTTATTTTCCAAATACATTTTACCAATTTATTCTCCTACCAGCAACTGATAAGAGATCTTATTGATCTGCATACTCTTTAATATTTGGTATCTTTAGACATCTAAAATTTTAATCAATGAAATGAGTAAAACATGTTATGTAATTATGGTCTTATTTTGTAGTTCCCTCATTACCGATGAAGTTGAATATCTCTAAATATGGCCTCTATGCAGTGGCCATTAATACATTTCCTCCTGTGAAATGGTATTTTTCCCATTTTAGTATTGTATTATAGAAGTTCTTTATCCACTAAAGAGATAGTGACTATCCTTTGTTAACTGTACATGTGACACGTATACTTTCCTAAAAGAAAAGCATCCACACGTATGACCATTATCCACACTGTGGTCCACAGGGCACTTTGCAACCCAGCCCTTCCCAACTCTTACACCCTACCTCCTCCCTTTTTCTCTCACTCTGTTCTAGTAACAGTGGCATTTCTTCTGTTCACTGAATACACCGAGCTTATTCCTGCCTTTGATGATCTGACTTTGTCGCTGCCTCCACCTGGGATACTCTCCCCCCAGACACCTGCATGGCTCACCCTGCAATTCATCTCATCTCTTCTGATGTCACTTGCTCTCAGAGGCTTTCTCTGACCACGCTATTTCCAAGAGCTCCTCTTTTTCCTATTGTCACCTTCTCTTTCCATATCCTGCTTTATTTTACCCTAAATCCCTTACACAGCATTAAACCATATATTTATTTACGGAAGTGTTCATGATCTGTCTACCTAATTAGAAACGGCAGGCCCTTCCCTGTTCTTCCCTATACACTCAGTGCCCAGGACAACGTCTGGCCCATAGCAAGTACTCGATAAGTATCTGTTCCAAGAAAGAAATATTGAGAAAAGTATTGTATCAGATCAATATATTCCATTAAAACCTGCCCCTGCTCTGAGATTTAGTTATTCCCCCTCTTTTTACACAGCCTTTTGTTAATTCCATTCAGTAAGATAAAAAAGAAAACTAAGTAATTTCAATAAAACGAAAGAAATTCAAGGCAAGTTTAGATTTAAATATTAAAAGCATCAATCTGAATAAGCCCCAATGTTTCAATAAACTTAACGGTTTTCTTGGTACTTTCTTACACACTGTCTCACTTAACCCTTGTAACCGTCCTTTATTAGTGTCGCCACTTTGCACATAAGAAGAGCAAACCTCCACAGAGCTGGGGACCTGGATAGCTTCGCGCTGCTAAGAAATGACAGAGGCAAGATTAGAAGCTCTGTTTATCAGACTGCTCATTAAGAGTTGCTCATGTATCACTGAACTCCCAAAACTCACCTGAACCCTTTCTACCCTGACGGCGCCAGGTTCAACATAAACCAATTTCAAAATGCCGTTTCCTGGCTCACGTTATGAAAAGGTATATTCTTTCTAAAAGTCAAACTGCAATTGGAAAAAGTTTCTGAAAAAAGAAAAACTCTGAGAATGAGCCAGAAGGGGGAGTTTGGCTCTGAGAATACAAGGCAGGGTACCAGGGAAAGTGTACCACATGGGTGTCAGGCAGAGGAGACCCACTGGGACAGGCACGCTTGGAGCCCTCCTGCTGCAAAGACCAGCCGGTGGGTCAGTAGCCAAATGACTTAATACAGAGCAACAGCTGTAAAGGTGTAGCTTATGGGCCATATACAGTCTGAGTATTTTAGCTGCAAGTTTTATCTTATCTTGTCTTTGTTTTGCATTAGTCCAGTGCCAACAGCTTGTTTTTTATTTTAAACTAGTTTTAAGTATCTCACATTCAGAGGTGTCCCATAAAAGTCTGAGTTTCTCAGCTTCCTTTGAAAAACTGCGAGATAAGGCAGAGGGTAGAGCTCAGTGGTAGAGGGTGTGCCTAGCAAGCGCGAGGTCCTGGGTTCAATCCCCAGTACCTCCACTGAAAAAACAAATAAAACCTAATTACCTATTCCCCCTCCCCCCAAAAAATTGCAAGATAGAAAGACAGCTAGTTCACCATGTAAAATCCTGACAAACTGTAACACGGTGTAGCAGTGTCTTGCTTATACAGGGCTTGCAGTTTCTGTTTGCTATGTTCCCCATTATTTTCTCATAAATTCCCCCTTTCTGCTTTGCTCACCTACACTGTGTGCCTGGCCTGTGTAGATATCGGAGTCTGTGACCTCTGGTTTAGGGATTTCGAGCTACACAAAGCAAGTATGAGGAACCAGACAGCCACCAATGAGATGAAGTTGTATAAATGGGCTGTCGGAACCCGAATTCTCAAACTAAATACCTTTTGTTTGGGGAGAAAAAGCCCCTTTGAAAGAAAAGTGTGTTCCTAATAAATGCACTGCAGTGAGGCTAGATGAGGAGCCGAAAGAGCCACTCGCCTGGTAGGCTGGATGCCACAGTGAAGCCTGCTGCCTGGATGTGGGAGCTGAGAGCTTCTTATGAATTGCTTCCCTCAAGTGTCTTACCCAGCAGTCTCTCATAAAGTCTCGGAGGAAGATCTTCAGAGCGACAATATAATACCTTATTTATGAAGGGTGGGACACACGGTCCAAAATACAGATCAACCATTTCTGCAGAGCCATAAGGAAATGGGGAACAAGAGAGGAGAAAAGGGGAAACCATCAGGGATGTTTAGCAAAGACAGGGTGGTCTTGTGGACGTCCCTGGGCTACTTAGGATGACGGTGGGCGCTGGGTGTTGTGAAGGAGAGAGTGGTACTTGCAGCAGCAGGTCTCTGCTCTACTCCCCACGACAAATACAGCAAGAACCTTCTCACGCCTTCTCCCCCAAAGAGGCAGAGTCGGTTATGTTAAAGGTGTGTTTAGAAGAAGACCTAGACTGCGCTCAACTTGGCCTCTTGACGCTTAACTTGAGTCTTCCTGCAGGGAGAACGCATCCTGGTACATTCCCCACCAGGGGATGGGTTTGCAAATTCAGACTCTGTCTACAACAGGTGAAGCCTTTCAGTCTGGGGGAAGACGTTCAGTTCAGGGGTGAGTAACAGATGTCCACTATGACCGCACGTTTAAAACTACTGTCTCCAATTAGCAATATTATCATTTTTATTTCCATTTGTTTATTCTGTATGTTTCAAGGCCTTATAAATGGGGGAGGGGATAAAAAGTGTCACTGGTAAGAACCATAGATAATAATGTTGAGAAAGAAGTGAAGGAATGGACAAGCAGTTTTCTTTCTTCGCCTGGTGTCTAGATTTTCTCTTGGGTAACTGGAAGCTTTTCAAACAGATGGGCTCCTGGATGAATTGATATTTCATTTTCCTTTGAACCCTGGGGTTCTCTAATTGCATAATAAGATGTAGCACTGGTAATTGATATGTTTTCCAGCTCCATAAGGTACAGTGAAAAGAGATTAACACATGAAGAAAACAAACAACTAGATGTTATAGACTCATAGAATCTTTAAGCTGAGAAGGAGCATATAAAACTATTTAGTTCTGGACCTGTTCTCAGTATGCCCTTTCCATCACCATTCGACTTACGCCTGAACATATCCTTAAAGGAAATGTAAGACCATTCGTTTTGAATGACTGACTCTTAGACTGCCAGCTACAGGAATACAGAATTTTAGCATCACGTCAGGGAAAGAAATATTCATATAACAAAACGTATTGAGTACACACAGTGAGCCAAACACTGTGCAATATTTAGACAGTAAAAAAGCAACGTCTTTGATGTCAAGGATTTCACAGTCTGTTTAAGAGAACACATGTAGACGAATATATTTCACTTATGATAAGGGGAGAAATGCAGTTGCTGTGAGAGGACAGAAGTGAGTGAATAAGGCCAACTGAGGGTATAAATGAAATTTCTAAAATGTAATGTTTGCATCTTCTCTGCTATGCACCTCGAGTTTTCTTTTAGAAATATTTTCTCAGCCTTTTTTTAAAAAAAGATTTTTCATAATTGCAGGCTCTCTTTCCATTTCAATCAATAATTTAATGTGAAGAAACTAAATCATTGTAAATGTAAAGAATTAAATTTGAATGAAAAAAAATTTTTTATAATTACAACTTAAAGAAATGGTAAGCCCCATGGAAATATTCTGATGATCTCCAGTGACCTAACGCGGCTTTCCACTTCCAGCAGCCTGGCCCAGGGTCACAGCCACCAAGTGTAATCATCAGAACTGGTATACCTTGAAAATCTTAAATTTGGATACCTCCTCTCTAATCATTACAACTCCTTCAGCTCTTGCTTTCTTCACCCACATGGCACCGGATCTTGGCCTCGGAGGGACTAGAGTCTCAAAGAAGTCAATCAGTCTACCAGCTTCACTTCCTCCCTTGCCTGATCAAATCCCAAAGGCCCATCATTTCAGGCACAACTTCCTCATCCCTGTTCCCTTCCATCACACCCTTCTGGAAAACCACAGGCCCGGGCATTCCAGCCTCTTGCCTTCTCTGTTCCTACACCAGGGTTGTAGATGGATACTTGAAATATATAGATGGTGGCACTAAACATTCATGCCTCACCGGTCAGCCTCCGCCCCAGAAAATCTTTCTTTCTTACTTTCTTAGAAATATTTATTATTTCTTCATTAGAAAATCTTTATTATTTTCTTCACCAGTGTTCTCCTAATGCCTTTCATGGCTATTCCATTTTAAATTAAAAAATAATTTTATTTAATAAAATTAAATTGCCAGCTATAGGAATATAGAATTTCAGCACCAAGTCAGGAGAAAAAAATATTCATATAACAGAAATAGGAGAAAATTCATATAACAAAAACTGGGAGAAAACAGTATAAAGAAAATAAATAAAGACCATATATAGTCCCTTTCTTCAAAAACCAGCATTTTTAATGGTTTGACGTATGTACGCTTTTAGGTCTTTCCCCCCCAATGAATAGGGTAATTTCACGTTGTCGTATTTATGAAGTATATGCAGTTTTCTGTCCTGCTTTCCCAAAACTGCCTTATCATCATTTTCCTGGTTATTATACTACTTAAGCATCATTTTAAGTGACTTCACAATGTAAAGAAGGTATACCTTGCTTTTACCATCAAATGACTTGGAAAGGTAGATGTCACTTACCACCTCACTTACTCATATACCATTCGCTGCAGAAGGCAGAGTGACAGAGCTAACGCTTGTTATTTCACGAAATGCATTCCAGCAAAATTCATCAATGATCTCATAGCAGTAAGGACTAGGTTCAACAACAAGTAGCAATAAAACAAAATAAATAGGCATGAATGATACAGAAATCTATTTGCTGCTCAAGATGCAGTCTTAACATGGGACGTCCAGGGACAGTGTGGCAGAGCTGCTCTGGCTCCGCCAGCGTCACCACCACTCACAGGACCATCCTGTCATCCAAGACGGCCACTCCATCTCCAGTGATCAAGTCTCCATTTCAGACATCGTAAACCTATCAAGTCTAGATCTAAGTTCATTTTTTTTTTGTCCTATAAATCTGTCTATCCTCATGTAGATTCTGTCTTGGTTATTACCATCATAATGCTAACGATGCCCAAACTGAGGGCCATTCTCAACTTTTCATTTTTGCACTATTCCTCAGCAAATCAGTGACCAAGTTTTATCAATTATATCTTCACCATATCTCTCAAACCCAACTCCTCCTCTACATGCTCAGAATTGCAGTCTTAGAAAGGAATTGTGTTTGTTATTCTGATCATAGGATGTCCACTTTCTAAACCATATTGCATGCTGCTTGAATGATCTTCTAAAAACAGAAAGTTGTTCATGCCACTTTTGGTTTAAAATCTTTTGATGACTGTAGTTCATCTTCAGAATAAAGTCTAAACTTACTAGCAGTGTTTAGGATATCACTTGAAGTCAGATATCTCTTACACTAACCAACCTCCCTTCCTCGTTCTGCACCATAACTGACACTGAAATGTCAGTCCAAGTGACTTCTAAGCCTCTTCAGAGCACACCGTATTATTATACAGGACCATTTCTCCTAAATGCTGTCTCCTGTACTATTTACCCATCTGTGTTAGTCATGCTTAACCTTTACAATGCATTAAAGATCATCTTGCTGGAGTTTCCTTGGCTCAACTTCCTCCAACAAACAGAAGGGGCCCTCACTCTTCTGTTGTCATCCTGAGCCCTTTAAATGAGTG
This sequence comes from Camelus bactrianus, assembly GCF_048773025.1. NCBI lineage: Eukaryota > Metazoa > Chordata > Mammalia > Artiodactyla > Camelidae > Camelus > Camelus bactrianus. The sequence goes on along the minus strand of NC_133564.1, from coordinate 28,488,846 downwards.
ACTGCATATCCAGTGTGTCACTTAAAAGTGTGGCAACACACAGACAGACTTCATTTAGAGAGAATGTGATCGGGATGCCCTTATCTCTTTGGCCATTTCTCAGTGCCAAATTCTTGATTTCATTAGGGAGGGAGCATCCTTTTCACTAAGGTACAGGTTACCATCATATCCAATAGTGGGGCTATGAGAGCAGGTTTGGTCCAGTGTGGGATGGACTTCTGTATGATGCACATAGCTCTTGTCTCACATAGTCTGGTCTGCTCAGAAGTGTTGGCTTCTTATTTCAAGGTCCTTGGTAACTAATCGCCCAGAGTTCTTGGTCTTTTCTAAATCATCCCAGAAATGGCTTTTCGGCCTCCAGGAAAACTCACTACAGCCTCAGGTGAGAGACAGTGCTCTACCTGCAGAATCGAAATTTGCCGTGCTGGCCTTTATGGTCTTTCTATCACCTCTGCTTTCTTTTATGTACTGTGATGTTGGGAAGTGGTTTTAAGCGTCTTTGAGAGATCCGTATTTCCATACCTACTAGGAGTGGGAACTGAAAACTGATCTCCCCCCTATTTACAATCCATGAAATTTCCTGCATTCCATCATAAAAATAGTGACTCAGAACATTACGTTTTAATCACTTCCTGTCCAGTTCAGTGGTTTCCAGATGCCTTTGGAATGGGCTGCATCAGAATTGCCTGGGAAGTACATCCAACTTACAGATTCCTAGACTCCAACCCAATCGTTGGAGAGAATTTCCAGGACTGAGGCCCTTTAACCTGTGTTTTGAACAAGAACAAATGCAATTCTTATTCCAGCCCAGTTTGGGAATTATTAAGACAACATGGACAATCACACTCCTAAAGTCGGCAGGTACTGGCTTGAATAAAAGCAGACAAAAAAATGAATGGGTGATTTATAAACATGAAAAGGACATAAAAACTCTTTTGAGCTTTCCAGAATCTTGACTTCAGACAAATGAAAAACTACCATCTATTTGGAAAAGTGAGGCAGCCTACACTTCTGCATGCAGGCCAATGTTTCTGCAGTGATGACCAGAAAACGTCAGATGCATTGCCAAACCCCACATTTTTAGGGCATCAGAGAGCTGTGACAGTGATGAGGATTAGATGGTCTAAAACTCCAAAGGAATGGACTGTTTCCAAGGTGACCTGATTATGTCTCATCTCTTTCTCCATCTAGGACCTTCTGCCCATTCTGGGCACGGGCTGAAGGTAGCACTCACTGAGAGCCTCTTTGCAGGGGATGAAAAATATCAATAAAATTTGGGAGAGACTGTGTGGTGGGCCAAACCTGGAAATTTGAAGGAACAAAAATGCCTGGCCAGTTTTCCCTATGAGATACTGGCTAAATGCTGGTGTTGTGACGATGGCTTCCAGGGTGAATTCTAAATATTTAAGGAACAAATTATACCAGTCCTGTACAAACTCTTGCAGAAAAATAGAAAAAGAGTGAATTCTCTGCTTTTATTTACAAGGCTAACATAATGTCGATTCTAAAAATTTTTGAACAGCATTACAAGAAAGAAAAATTATAAACCAATATCTCATATAATTATGGATGCAAATATCTTTAACAAATATTAGCAAACCAAATCCAATGATAAATAAATGCATTTGTTAAAGATAATACATCACACCAACTTGTGTATTCTAGGAGTACCCAATTGTTTTAAAGCTCAAAAACTTAATCTATTTAATTCACTGCATTAACAGAACAAAATGAGATAATCATAGGATCATCCAGATAAGTGAAGAAAGAAAAACAATATTCAAAGTCTACCATGATTAAAAAACAACTTATTAAAAACAAGAACTACATAATATCTGAAAAAGCAAAAAACAAAACACAACTACAGGTATTATCATTCTCAACAGTGAAGGAGATATTGCTCCTGAGATTAAAAACAACAGATGTTCAATGTAGACCACTTTGTTTAACATTGTACTCGAAGGCTTAAGCTGTGAAATAAGGTAGGGAAAAAAAAAACCTCAATACAAAAAGATTAGAAAGAGATAAAGTTATCACTGGCAGATTATGTGATTATATATACAAAATTTGCCATTATACAGAAAATTTTTCAAAAACTGAACAGGTGAATTTTGCAAGATTATGTGATACTAGATCAAGATTTAAGAATTAATTTTATTTCTATATACTAATAAAAAATAAAAGTTAAATATACCATATACAATAGGATCAAAAACATTAAATGCCTAAGAAAATATATCCTGAAACATATGCAGGACTTACAAACTAAATTTCCCACATTTTTGAGAGAAATTTTAACTGACTTAAAGAAATGGAAGAATGTATCACAGTAATGAACAAATGACTGGCTATTGTGAACAAATTAATTTTCTTCCATATTAATCTCTAAAATCAACATATTTCTGCTTTTTTAAAAAGCAGGGTTTTGGTGGAACTTGAAAAGCTAATTCTAAAATTCACGTGGCAATGCAAAAGCCCAAGAATATCAAGGCAATCAAGGAACCAAAAAGCTGAATTACTTTTTGACCTACTATTTGCCTGATACTAAGATTCTATAGTCTGAAGTCAGGGAGCGTGATGCCTCCAGCTCTGTTCTTCTTTCTCAAGACTTCTTTTGGGCTATTCGATGTCTTCCATGTTTTCATAAGAATCTTAAAATTATTTGTTCTAGTTCTGTGAAAAATGCCATCAGTATTTTGATAAGGATTGCCTTGAATCTGTATATTGCCTTAAGTAGCGTGGTAATTTTAACAATATTAACTCCTGCAATCCAGGAGCATGGTCTATCTTTCCATCCATTTGTGTGTCGTCTTCCATTTCTTTCACCAGTGTCATAGTTTTCTGAGTGTAGGTATTTTGCCTATTTGGGTAGGTTTATTCCTAGATATTTTATTCTTTTTGACGTAATGGTAAATGGCATTTTTTCCTTAGTTTCTCTTTCTGATAGTTTGTTTTAGTGTATAGAAATGTGACAGATTTCTGTATATTAATTTTGTATCCTACAGCTTTACCAAATTCATTGATGAGTTCTAACAGCTTTCTGGTGGCATCTTTAGGATTTTCTATGTATAGTGTGTCACCTGCAAAGTACAAAGCTACAGTAATCAAAACAGTGTGATACTGGCACAAAAACAGACACAAAGATCAATGGAACAGGATAGAGAGCCCAGAAGTAAATCCATGCACTTATGGTCAATTAATCTATGATAAAGGAGGTTAAGAATATATAATGGAGAAAAGACAGTCTCTTTAATAAGTGGTGCTGGGACAGCTGAATGTAAAAGAATGAAATTAGAACATTCTTTACACAATATACAAAAATAAACTCAAAATGGATTAAAGACCTAAATATAAGACAAGAAATCATAAAACTAGTTGAGGAAAACATAGGCAAAACACACTCTGCCATAAATCGCAGCAATTTGGGGGGTGGGGATTCATCTCCTAAAGCAAAGGAGATAAAAGAAAAAATAAACAAATGGGACCTAATTAAACTTAAAAACTTTTGCATAGCAAAGGAAACCTCAACAAAACACAAAGACAACCTACGGAATGGGGGGAAATACTTGCAAATGATATGACCGATAACAGATTAATACCACAATGAGATGTATAACCTCACACCTGTCAGATTGGCTGTCACCAAATAGAATACAAATAACAAATGTTGGCAAGGACATAGAGCAAAGGGAGCCCTCACACATTGTTGATGGGAATGTAAATTGCTGCAGCCACTGTGGGAAACAGTATGGAGGGTTCTCAAAAAATTAAAAATAGAAATACCCTATGACTCAGCGATTCTACTCCTGGGCATAGATCTGAAAAAAACAAAAGCACTAATTTGAAAAGATACATGCACCCCAGTGTTCATAGCAGCATTATTTACAATTGCCAAGATATAGAAGCAACCTAAGTGTCCATGAATATGAATAGATAAAGAAGATGCGGTATACACACACACACACACACCATGGAATACTACTTAGTCATAAAAAAGAATGAAAGTTTGACATTTGCAGCAATATGCATGGACTTGGAAGACATTACACAAAGTGAAATAAGTCAGACAAAGACAAATACTGTGTGATATCACTTATATGTGGAATCTAAAAAATACAACAAACTAGTGAATATAACAAAAAAGAGGCAGACTCAGAGATATAGAGAACAAACTCTTGGTTACCAGTGGGGATGGGGAAAGGGGAAATACAGGAGTAGGGGAGAGGGAGGGACAAACTATTGGGTATAAGGTAGGTTACAAGGATGTACTGTACAACATGAGGGATGTAGTCAATATTTTGTAATAACTGTATACTGAGTGTAATCTTTAAGAATTATATAAATATAAAATGTTTTAAATAAAATAATATTGTAAACTAAAAAAAAAGAAAGAAAATATTAAATAATCACCCATGGGTGAGAAACTTTACGGAAGTCAAGGAGTCCAGGGGAAAAATTCCAACACATCGTTGGAGAAAAAAGAAATCCCAAATTGGACTCACTGGAGGGTTGAGAGGAACAGTTTGAGTTGAACCACCGAACCCCTCCCTCAAGGCAGCACAGCTCAGGGCCAAGAGAGCCCTTTGAGGGCAATTAGGTGAGGTGATGGAGGGGTTAACTAACCCTATTGTGGTAAGCATTTCACAGTACGTAAGTGTATCAAATCATCAAATCATCAAATCATCGTGTTGTACACCTCATCCTTACACAATGTTATATATAAACTACATCTCAGTGGAATTGAGAAAATAAAAGGAACTTCATTTCCTTCCATGTTCTAACTTCTCAGTAACACAACCGTCACAGTGGTAGCTTCTGCTGGGACTTCCTGACTCTTGGCTCCGATAATGCTGCCTCCTACCTCTGTCCCTCCCTGACTTACTTCTGAGTGCCTTACTGCTAATTTTTGGCTTTTCAGTTCTTCTGTCCTATCAACTATATAACCAATTCCCTGCATTTAAGTGTTTCTGTTCTAAATACTTAAAACATTGTTTGATAAATAGATCCTGACTAACGCAACTCTCCATATTTCAGATGACAAATTTACATGCTTCTTTTACTCACACAAGCATAAGCTGGTTATTTCATTAATGTCACAAGGAGTAGGAGGCCAATACTCTTATTTGACACAATCAACAGATCTTGACTCTGGAATTAGCCAGAGAAGCTCAAGACTGCTTAGCATGCACCAGCATGTCATCACATATATCTACGAAACTCATAACAAGATAGAGAAAAACATGCGCTATCACTTCCCTTTAATAGGTAGAAAATATGTCACAACATATTTATAGACTCTTATGGTCTAAGGGACCTTAAAGTCATCACCTTGAACAGGGTCCTCAACTCAGGGTGATTGTGGATACTGTATGGGCACTTAATCTAAAATACACTTGAGAATCTCATCCAAATATCTTATAAATGTACAAACTGAGACCCCAAAAAAGTGAGAAGGTTTGTCTATGGCCAAAGGGTTGGCTCCAAACACTTGACTTCCACACCATACTCCCATCAAAGCAAGACTTCAAAACTACTCTTTTACTTACCTCCAGTATCCTTATTCTTATTTTGAAAAACCGAAGAAAATTAAGTTATCATTGTGATCATTCACGTTAGATTTTAATGCTATAGTGACAAGGCCCATGTGTTATATGATTCATAATCCTTGCAGATCCTGGAACAGGGCTTCCAGTTTCAGTCGACGCATAGGTACTAATTTTCTACTATATTTAAGACCACATGTTATGTACCTCTATAGCCAATCAAAATTTAAATCATATTTCATACTATATACTGCATTCAGCTACAGGAATAGATAAGTTAGACTAATAGATTAAATAGATATAAGCATTTATTTACTCCTTTATTCACTTATTTAAGAAATATAGTTTGAGCACCAACAGTGAAAGAAGCACTGTTCTGTGTACGACGGCAGAGCAGTGAGTAAGACAGACGTGGTCCCTGCCTTCCTGTAGTTTTTAAATTAGTGGAGGAATAAGACGTAAACAAACAACAAATAATTTCAGGGGGCAATAAATACTGTGAATTAGACACGTTGGATGTTGTCACAAAGGTGGCAGGGGTGTAGGGATGCTGTGTACAATTTCACACAACATAACCCAAGGAGGCATTGCTCATGTCACGGCATAACAGATTTGTATATTTACTGCAAAAACCCTCCGTCAGATGGCAGTAAAACGTCTTGTTTGAATAAACTGGTATATTAAGACCATTTTCGCAAAATGTAAGTAAAAATTCTTGAGGAACGACTGCTTTTTTCCAATTTGCCCAAAGACACCACATGGCATAGCAGAGGCCCTCCAAAGGGAAGGTGGCTTTGGAAAGAGGCTCAGACAAGACCACTTTGATGAAGTGACATTCAAGTCGAGGGTAAATAGGAGCCAGTCATCTGGAGAATAAGAACACTCCAGGAAGGCGGGAAGGCATGTGCTTGACATTATTCATTCTTATTTTTGGTTTGTTTGTTTTGACATTTCATGCTTACAATCAAAAACCAGGAAGTTCTTTGTAGACAAAAAAAAAAAATTCTCATTAGCGGAGTCTGTGCGTCGCCTGGTTTGTTTTTCCACTGGTGATGACCTTGCCTCCTTGCTTTCTCCCTCAAGCACCCATTTCTAGAGCTTTCGGCTGAGGTTAGGAATATAACCTTTGGTCACATAACCTAGCTGGCTGACCTCACATGAACCAAGGACAGAGAAAACTAACAGTAGCCAAAAAAGTAAGAAGTAATTTCATTACTACCGTTTGTTGAGCATTTACTAAAAACAAGGCAATGTATTAGACGGAACCATTAATCCAACCCAATCAGTCACCACTGCTATATATTCATTCCTTCCATCTTCCTTCTACGTACTAGGCACTTTGCCCTTCAACCATAAGACAGAGTTAAGATACCTACAACTTAACGTTATTATGATAATAATAACTGCTAACATTCACACTGTGTTTATTAAATGCCAAGAACTATGCTAAGAGCTTTACTAACTTTAGTGCATGTAAACCTCAACAACGTTCACTTGATATTATTTTACCCAATTTCCAGAGGAACCTGAGGCTTAGTCTGCCTCAGGTCTGTTGAGTTGGAATTTTCCCCTAGTAGCCTGACTCTAGAACTCTTGTTCTTAATTCTCAATAGCGCACACGGTTTATAGAAAGACTTTAATAAATGTTTGCTATCACTAGATGCAGGATAGCGTAGTGTAGGGAGCACAAACTCATTAAGGGGAGATGCCTACATCCCACATTGCTCTAATAATAATCCTAAGAGAATATATTCCAAGTCACCAAGTTCTCCTTAGAGAAGGAAGCCAACCTGACTCAGTTACCAAGGGACTTTTGTTTTGCAGGATGCTTCATAGGTTTGCTAACCTTCGTTTCAGAAGGAAGTCGTCACCTTCCCCAGTGTACTTCTCAGGATGAAGCATCCTTCCTTCTCTCCTAAAAATACCCGATTTCAAGGAGATACAGAGCATGCCTAAAATTGTCTTCATTCACCAGGTTCTCCCTCTTAACAGGCTCCTACTGGAGTCCCCTGGCAGACGGAAGCAAATTAAAGACCACTGATGAACAAGAAAGTCCTCTCTCCCCATCTCATATATTGCAAGAATACTGTTAGGATATTTGAAGCGTCACGTGGCAGACTTTTTCAGAAATTTGCAGTTCTGAAGTATAAAGAAAACATACATCATGATACTCATTTGATAAAAACACAATCCAAAGCCAAGAGACTATTTAAACTTGGCATTTTATTAAACATCATAAACTCTGCTGTTATAGGCACAGTGGAACCAATAAACCATTAATACAGCATCATGCAACAGCCAACAGCAGAATATGAACCAGCTTTGATCAAGAGCAGGTGTGAGCACAAAGCAGAAAGTAAACTGTTCAGTCAATTAATGGGAACCGAGTTAAATACTCTCGTCTATCGGTAGGTTATAAATCATTGCATCCCAGTGGGAAAGGCTATAATAATTTCATAACAAAGCTCAGTGGTTCTAAACACTTTGCAGAAAATCTTTTATCAGACTCAGCCTGGCATCTCTGTCCCAAGAGTGAATTTTTGCTTTGTGGGTTCAGCCCAAATCAGTGCCCAGAAAAGAAGATTTCAGTGAAAGGGACTTGTGAGCAAACCTCCACATAGTCACAGACCAGATCTGGATAAACCCCCACAAGTTCAGTGGCTTATGTTAACTGCTGAAACATGAAAAGCCAAGCTGGAAGACGTAAGAACAGGCATTTGGCGTAGAACTAAGTAAGCGCTTTAGAGGAGCCAGGGAAAATTAAGACTCACTCACTCAAGGAAACAGGCGCCCAGATATTTTCCATTTTTAAAATTAATACTGAACGATGATATCTTAAATTTTTTTCCTAAACAAATGTGCCCCAGAGTCTCCAAAAATGGCTCCCTAAAGCTGAAAACTCCCTTCCCCATAGCAACTAAAATCCAAAACGAGCACTCAGGAAAGGCGGAGCTCACACCTGGAAATCTGGAAATTAAAACACACACACACACAAACCAAACGACAACCTAGTTAGATCACCTGAGAATGGGTTCCTCTTCTTTCACTGGCCGCTGTCATTTCCACCCAGCCCTCCACGTCTATGATAATAACCTCAGTGTGCAGACTGAAACCCTGCCAAGGGAGCCAGCTTCTACCCAGATTGCGACCAGTCTCCACCCAAACGAGGGATATATGTGAATTGCTTAAGTGTGGCAGTAACTCACCAGCTCAACCTCAAGGTCAGCCTTGCTGCGGAGTCTTTCTGACCTTGCTAACAAGGTTCCCAGTAGCTGGTTCTTGCTGTGTTCCTCAGTTCTCATGACTTAAGTTGGTGCCTTCCACTCCTGAATACCAGAGCCTGGATTTTGTCCTTGAACCTCAGTTTCCTCAGTATGTGTTCTAAATTTCTACGTATGACCCCAGCTTATATGCTTGTATCTGTTTATTGCTCTGCATCATTCTGAGCTGCAGAGATGTTCTTTTTCACACTAATAAGTCTCTCAGCTTTAGAATTATTGTTTAAAATTCTTGTTCCTTCTTTCCTTCCTTCCAAATATTTATTGAGTGTCTATTTGGAACTGGGCATAGAAAGAGAAAATAACCAGGTCCCTGACTTTAAGAGCAACGCATGTATCCACGTCTAAGTTCTCATTTTGAGTAAAATCAAGAGTCAGTCCTACTTAACCCTTTGATTTGCCTGATCTCTGGGTTCTATTCCATTCCATCCTCTAGGACCTAAGGAACTGAGGATAAGACCCTAAAAGGACGCTAAATATACCACTTAAAGTCGATAAGCTTGAAGTCTTAATTGATAGCCTCCCCCAAGGATATCCATATCACTAACTGGTTGACTTGCATTGGTTTCCTTTGGTGTCTATTTTGCCCAATTAGATTGGACGATATCAGAAGTAGAGTTTATATACAAGTTTAATGTCTGCGTTAAAGAAAAGTTTTTAGTTATTTTGAGAATAGATGTATAAATTTGATCCCTAACAAGGACAGTTCTTTATTGCCACTAGAATATTCTGCCTTCGATTGCGTGGTGTTGTGTCCTTTGTAAAATAAAAGCTTGAGGTTTTCCACACAGGCATCTGAATGGTAGGGACTCGCCCAGTAATCCAGCCAACAGCTTCTAACTCTGGTTTTGATTAACAACACATCCATTTACAGTTGAAATTATATTCCTTCATAATTGAAGTATTAACAAAATACGGGGTTGTTTTTTTTTTTCGTTTTTCTTCTTTGCTATGAACTTTCTTGAGATTGTTTCTCAAAAGACATGCAATAAAGCTTAGGTTGTTGTGAGGAAGTTCTCAAATCAAAACTGACCTGACTACTCTTCCTTCCTTCGTTCCTTCCTCCCTCCCTCTCTCTCTCTTTCTCTCTCCACACACACACAAACATATATATATTTATCAAGCCCTATCCACTATATTAATCAGAAGCTAAAGTTGAAAAGCAAAAACACAAGAGCAATTCCTTCATGTTTCTGTACTTTGGCAGTGATGGACGAGACATCTGTAACTGCAGCTCTCAACTCTGAGAACCCTCTCAAGATCGTACCAGAAAACTAACAACATAGTTTAATGAGAGACAAATACTTTGCCTTCAGATCATTCACAGCTACCTTTGAGAATTATGGATCTTACCAATTAGCAAGTTCTTGATGAACACATTACTTATTCATGGAAAAGGATTTGATTTTCTTCTTCACCAAACCATCAGCTGCCTTATTCAGTGACCTCAGAAGTGATAAACCTGGGATTATCTTGGCCCTGGAGTGGGTTTGTAACATGTTTTGCATTTCTAGAAAAGAAGGGTTGAAGCTTAGTTCCTCTGTTCAGTAAGTGTACAATATTGTGCAAGATATTTAATCTGTGTCTTGGCATTTCTGTGTATTTACAAGTTATTAACAAAACTAACTGCTCTATCACTTTGACTAGACTTTTGTGAATTTTTTTAGTATATTTTTATTGTGGTTAAAAAAAATCACAAAATTTACCATTTTAACCTTTTATAATTGTGGCAGTAAGTGCATTCACATCGCTGTGCAACCATCAGCGCCACCTATGTCCGGGCCTTTTCTCTTCCCCAACTGAAACTCTGCACCCATTAAACAGTAACTCCCCATTGTCCCCTCTCCTGGCCCCTAGAAACCACCATGTATTCTCTGTTTTAATAAATTTGACTACTCTGGGAACCTTATAGAAGAGGCATCATATAATATTTTTCCTGTAGTGACCAGCTTGTTTCATTTAGATTAATGTCTTCAAGGTTCAGCCATGTTGCAGCATGTGTCAAAATTTCCTTCCTTTTAAAGGCTGAACAGTATTCCATTGTGTATCACATACTAAGTTTTATTTATCCATTCATCTGTTCACGAACCCTGGGGATGCTTCCACCTTTTGGCTATTGGGAATAATGTTGCTTAGAGCATGAGTGTATCTATTTGAGTCCCTGCTTTCACTTATTTGGATATATACCCAGAATTAGAGTTGCTGGACTACATGGTAATTCTATATTTAATTTTTTAAGGAATTACCATACCATTTTCTTTTTTGTGTGAGTTTCAAGTAGGATAACACTTGGAAAAGAGCTCTGAAACTTCCAGTCTTTATAAACAAAATAAGTTCGGGGACAGCTTAGTCTGTATTTTTGGATAATGTTTGAGAATTTCTTCTTCCCCTGATCTCAGAGTCAACTTCTCTGAGCCTCGGTTTTGTCACTATAAAGTGAGGACCATAATACAGACCTTGCAAGTTTGTTTTGAAGTCTAAATGTAATAGTAGTAAATTGAAGCATATAAATTGTGGTTGTTATAGGTTAAACATGGTCAAATGTTGGCAATTTCATGAACTTCAACCTGATATATTGTCGATATCCATTTGACCTTCCAGAAACACTCTACAAATTTTGACATATACCCTATTCTGTGCTGTAAAAGACAGAGCTATATGCACAGCTTTCAGTCAATTCAGATGGAACAGGCAGTAGATTGCAGGACAGAAGGATGCGGTTGGGCTATTTATTCCCCCACTTCCTTGCTGCCAGATGACAGTTGGGCCAGCAGCCGCATTCCTCCAGTGAATTCCACAGCTCTTCTCAAGTGGCCTTTCCTGCAGCTTCAGCGCCAACCATGCACTAAGCCCCTTCAAGTGAGGTTGTGCTAACAGTTCTCCAAGATTCATAGTCCCAGGCACACGACCATCTTTCATCAGTTTCTCTTAGACATGTCCTCACTAAATAATTTCCTTATTAAATTCTCCTGAATTACCCTGTTTGAGTGTGCCATGTCTTTCCTGCAGGGACTGAAACTGTTATAATACATAGTATCATTAAGATATTGCCTTACTTTTATAAATGCTCAGTAAATGGTACTAATTGTCATGAAAATTACTTCAAATTTTTTACCACTATGAATTCTGTTTTGGTTAATCACACTTTTTATCTCAAATCAAAATTACTTATACACTGGCAGCATGATTAGTGAATCACCTTATATATAGTCTTGACAAAGATAAGATCTTCCTTCAAGGATGCCTGTTGGGTTCTCCAAGTAGCCAACAGGCTAGAAAACAAACAAAAGCTTAACCTAGCTTAATCTAGCTCTTAAAGTCTTTAATCCTAACTTTGTTCCATGTTGAATATGTTGAAACAGCTTGAAAATAATTTGAGAAGCTAAACACCCCAAGGGTTACTGTTGGTTTCTATTTAAGAAAAGCACTTGACCTGTTGTTGAAGATGAACTTGTCCCTTACTCAACAGGTGTCAAGACGTCAAGGAGCCTCACTAACCACAACGCTAGTTCAGATGTAAGAATGATGGCAAGGATGGATTTACTATGAACTCACAAATCTTAAGCTGCAGGGAATCTTCCTTGTATGAGCTCCTTTCAAAACCCTGGCAGGAGTCCAAGAAATATGTGCACAAGGTCATATGCGTTTGTAAATTCGCAAAAGTAAGACAAATTTCTCTTTCCACTGTGACTTCCCTCCTATTACATTTTCTATTATGAAGGGTAGAAATGAAGTGGCTGTGCGCATTTTGTGAGATAGGACTAAGCGTGGGTTGCACTGGGCATTCATTGGGTTTAGTGCGATTTATTTATGCTGTTTATAAGTATTTCCACGTAAAGTTAATTTACTGTTGTTTATTCCATAAAAAATGGCTTTGGGAATTCTATTTCTAGCCAATGTGCTGACTCAACCATCACTGTGGCAATAAGATGCAAAAATAGAGGCTGTATCACAATATGAAAGTGTCCTACAACACCTGGCATGGAAATCTGTGAGTAGTGAAGGAAAAACAAGATTTGCAAATATGGAGCTAGAGACTCATCTATATAAAAATTCTTCCAGTCATTAAACATGCAAAGTTATAAGCAGAGAATTTAGTTCCCATCAATTTCTAGTCAAAACAGGAATATAATCAATAATGTAACATGTAAAATTATAAAAGCACCATACATTTTAAATTTTGCATGGTAATTATGCAAAATAGAATTTACCTGAATTCTTTTTACTGTAGAACACAAAACCACAGGAACATCAGATAACAATGAGTGTGTCGCTAATAGCTCATAAACGAGAGAAATTTGATAGAGGTTTTCAAATTTTGGCTACACTACTAGAAATTTTATATGACATTACTTGAGTGAATTGTGAGCAAAAAAAGAAACTGTCTAAATCTTTATTCATAGGAAGCCAGCGAAAGCTTCCAGCACTCACCACATAGTTTATAGCTTCATGCTTTGTGTTGTACCACCTCTGGGTTTTGGCAAATGTGTAATGACTTGACCTTATAGTAACACACATACTAGTTTTGCTTCTCTAGAAATCCTCTGTGCTCCACCTCACCTATTTATCCCCCTCCACCAAGTCCTTGGCAATCACTGTTTTTTTTTTTTTTTACTTTCTTCATAGATTTGCCTTTTCCAGAATGTCACATAGTTGGAATCAAATAATATTCAGCCTTTTCAAGATGACTTCTTTCACTTAGTCATATACATTTAAGTTTCTTCCATGTCTTTTGTGGCTCGAGAACTCATTTCTTTTTAGTGCTGTATAATATTCCATTGTACGGATGCACCAGAAATTATCCATTCACCTACTGAAGGACATCTTGGTTGCTTCCAAGTTTGGGCTATTATGAAAAAAGCTTATGTAAATATACATGTTCAGGTTTTTGTGTAAAAATACGTTTTCAACTCCATTGGGTAAATACCAAGGAGTGGGACTGCTAGACCGTATGGTAACAATATGTTGTTTCATAAGACACTGTCGAACTGTCTCCCAAAGTGGCTGTGCCATATTTTGCATTCCCAGAAATACTAAATGAGAGTTTCTATTGCTCCACAACCTCACCAGCATATTGTGTTGCCAGCGTTTTGGATTTTGACTATTCTAATAGGTGTGTAACATCATCTTATTGTTGTTTAAATTGGCAATTCACTAATGATGCATAATGTGTATCTTCTTTGGCGAGGTATCTGCTAAGGTCTTTGGTCCATTTTTTGTTCAGATTATTTGCTTTCTTATTGTTGAGTTTTAAGAGGTCTTTGTATATTCTGAATAGCAAATGCATATCCTTCATCAGATAGGTCTTCAATAAATATTTCCTTCCAGTGTGTGGCTTGTCTTCTCATTCTCCTGATGGAGTATATTTTTAATCTCATATATTATCATTTTCACCTCTAGAAGTTGGATTTGGTTTCTTTGGAATTTTTTTTTTAATATATTTCAAGTACAGACTCGAAAGGAGAGCTTCTTAAACATTCAGAAGACAATTATGATAATTAGTTTGATGTCCCTTTGTACTAATTCTATTAACAGTATGATTTCTGGATCTGTTTTGATGGAGTAATTTTAATTCTAATTATGTGTCATATTTTTCTGCTTGTTTTCATGCCTCGTAATTTATTATTCAATACTAGGCTTTATAAATGTTGCCTTATCAAGTGCTAGATATATTTACATTCCACAAATATGTTAGGTGTTGTTTCGAGATGCATTTAAATTAAATGAAAGCAGTATGATCTTGGTGCGAGTTGAGGGGAGGCGTCTAGACCTAAATTTGCACCACTGCTTAGGAAAGACCCTTCTGAGTACTCTGCCCTCTACCCATGAATTATGAAGTTTTCCACTGTGCTGCGATGAAACTCTTCCTGATCCTGACTATGGGGAACGTTTTCTTTAAATGTGGGGCTGTTTGTCTCACTGGTCTTAAACAGCCTCCTCACACATATGAGCTGATTAGATCTCTGCTGAAAGCTAGAGGGAGACCCTCTACAGATCCTCAAAGATTGCTCTCTCCGATTCTCTCTCTTCTCCGGTCCTCTGCCCTGTGAACTCTGCCTCCTTGTCCCCTCTGGGCGCCCAGCTCTGTGTCATGTAGTCACAGAAACTGACAGCGCCTACCTGGGCTTCCCCCACCTGCACCACGGCCCGGACCGCCTCCAGGCAGTAAGCAGGGACAATTACACGGCTCACCTCATTTGTTTCCCCATCTCTCACGGATCATTGTCCTTTATTATGTGATAGTTCATGCCTTAAAAAAAATTATCATGTTATTTATTTTGCCTGCTTTATGTTATTTCTGGGGAGAAGGTAAATCGAGGCACTGGGACTCCATTTTGGCCAGGAACTGTTTGGGACCCAGCAGCAAGTCATTAGACCTTTACTAAACTATTACAAGGTTAATTTTTAAAAAAAAATTTTTTTTGACTTTCAGACTAAAGCATAATTTTTAAATGGGTCCCCCAATTGGCCCACAGATACCACACACCCTTGGCCCCGACTGTCAGTGACAGTTCAGCTTCCTTTCATTGTAGCCTCTTCCTCACTGGGCACTAAGAGTCTACACCAGCTTGTTGCTAACTTTTAAACCTTTACAGGTGTGTGGGGGCCATTATTCCCTGAATCCTTCACATTCCAGGGTACCTATGTTAATTTTTCTGAGCTTTTCTTGAGCTCCCCTCCCCGCACGGTAAGAACTATTGACAACTCTCTAAGGATGTATTCTTTCCCAATCTCCAATCTTCCAAGGAATTGACAGCCTTATTTCATAAAAGCTGGAGGTAATTAATAAGCTAGGAGTCATGACACAGTCTTCCAAACATTTAGCAAATCTTGCAAAGGTCTTCTGACAACTATTCTCAGCCATTTGAGGCCAAACAACTAGGAAGCAGGGAAAGTCTTTTTTGCTAACTCATTTTATATACACTATTTTATACATCAGGCATTTGTTTTGTGTCATCAAAGTGCGTAGAAATACTGCCTGGCTAGTAATGGGCTTTCAATACATATCTGTTGAACAAATAAATGGGCAATTGAGGGGGGTCACCCAGGTTTGCTAGCATATTGCAAAATCTGCATGGTTTACAGATGCTAAAACACTCAGAGAAAGGAGCAAGAAATTAGCAAAGATTTTTAAAAATTATTAAAACCAACCAAATGACATGACTTTTTTCGCACAACAGATTTCCCATAAGCACTAATAGATTCTCAAAGACAACGGAACTCAGCCACCAAGTTGCCAAGGAAACACAGTTGCTTTCAACCTGAAATTCCGTACCCAGCGAGGTTATCATACAAGAGTGAAGAGCAAGGTAAAAGTATTTTCTGATAAACAAACAAACAAAATTAAGATTACATATTACAAACTCCAGTTGAAAAAAAACTTCTGAAAAAAATCTGTTTCATTTAATAGGAAAGAAAATGGAACAGAAGAAAGCAAAGAGTACAAAAAGTAGATATGAATAAAGAATTTGTGAAAATACGTTGGTAGGATTTAAATGAGGATTGCCTACTCACAATATTACTAACGATGTAATTTGTTGTGTTTAAAAATGAGATGGGGCCAAAATAGAAGCAATAACACTGGAAATGAAAGTAAATCAGAGTTAAAATATTTCAAAGTTTGTGTGCCATGTCAAAAAAGGCAAGAGATGTTCGCTAACTAGATTTTCTAAGTAAAGGATGTTAAAAATGGTAAGAGTAACCACTAAGCGAGTAGAAACAAGTTGTAAAACTTCAAGAAGTCAGAAAAAAAAAGAAAAATTACTTTTTAAATAGTTTGAAAAATAGGCAAAATAAGATGTTTAAGTCCAAATAAGGTTGTGAGGAAGAAAAAAAAGCAGCCTCTGGGACCCAGGAACTCGCCTAAAAATTACAAAAAGACACCAGAGGCATCTTAGAAGCAGGCCTGTCACTCAAAGCAGGGCTCTGCTGTTCTTCTGCGGGACATAAATAATCTCATAGAACACCAACTTCGGACAAAGTCAGTGTGAGACTGTGATCAAGTGAGACAGACCAAGACCACTTTATAACACGGTCTAAACGTTGTCACTGTCACTGTTGGATCCACAAAATACCGAACATCGCCCTCTCCTGGCTAGTATGAGTGAACGCTGCTTTTTTCTTTTAGCACAGCTTTTGTCTCTCTAGCTAAGATTTGCTAATAAACTCGGTTATAGAATTGTCCCCATTTTTCTGACAGCATTCAATACGAAATAAACCTTTTTCCTTCGACTTTCCCACAAATCACCCAATCAAAGCCCCAATCTGATAACACTTTCTTTCTGAGCACCCCTCCTCCGTTCCCCAGGGTGTACTATCTCCAGTGATTCACTGAATTATAAACCCAGTGTTGAAGGATGTTTGCACTGCTGGGATCTTTGGCTGGAGAACACGGACACCTATAACCACAATAAAATTAAAATGGTATTTTAGTTCACTCTCCTTACCAATTTGTTCCTAGATGAAGTTTAGAATAACTCCACCAATAATTCCTGAACCACCCCTCCCTGCCAAAAAAATAGAAATCTGTTGGAAATTTTCATTTTCTTAAAAGTACAGAATAATGTGGTGAGAACTGATATCTTTCCAGCATTGATTTTTCCCTTTCAGAAACGTGATATATCTCTCCATTTATATACATCATGGTTTATGATTTCTTTGTAGTTTTATTCATATAGATAATGTATATGACTTGTCAAATTTATTTCTAAGTAATATATAAAAAGCTATTCCTTGATATTTATGCTAACAATATTTTTACATAAATATGTATGTAAATGGATGTATATACATAGATATGTATATATAAACACACATATATTTCTTAATATAGTTTTGGCACGTGCCTTAAGTTTATTCCTGTATGTTCACATATTTTGTGCTATTACATATCATTATTATGCTTCCTGTTTCCTAATTCACTAATACCTATTTTTAACTTTAAATTATCTGGTATATTTTCCTGATCTCTTTCTAATCTTTAGAATAAAATGACTGGCTAATTTATTTTTAATAAATATTTCAGAATATAAATTTTTCTCTGAGTATAAATTTGACAACATGCTACAAACAACCATATAAATAAAGAGCTCTTCCCGTCTTTATTTAGGATATTTGATTTTTTTTAGCCAATAAAGCTTTGTCTCTTTAATTTTTGTAATCAGTTTCTATTGTTAGAATATGATGGTGATAGAATTTTACCTATATAATAACTGGGAAGTTCTTATTTTTCTCAGTTATCTTCATTTAAAATAATTTTCATGAATATTTAGGTCCTATATGCTCCAGTGGGTACAAATATACGCATGTATGTTCTTAATGCACATTCTCAACATATATATGCATCTTTATGAATAAGCTTTCCCACCTACACTAAGCTCCAAAGCACAAGGACTGTATTTGTCCTTTTCACTACTGCATCGCTGAAGCCTGGCACAATGCCAAGCATACTTAAGAAATATTTGTAATTCTATGAATTAGTAATTCATCTCATTTATTCTTTTTCCCTAAATGATCTCTCAAAACCTAAAAGATGTGTTTTAAAAAAAAACCCTCACTACTATGGTTACGTTAAGTGTTCCTTGTATATTTAAAAGCCCTCACTGGTTATATTTACATTCTCCATTATTTGGTGTATCAAGGTTCATAACTGTTATATCTTCATTGTGGAATTTCCCATCAATATGAAATCAGCATCTTTGTCCACCTACTGCTTTTGGAACTGATTTCTACTTTGATGCGGGCAGCAGCTCTGGTGTTCTTTTCCTTGGGATCTTTGTCCCACTTTGTAACTGATTAAAACTCTCTCATAGTTGTACTTCTTGTAAAAATTGTATAAATGTTGGGGTTTGATTGTTTTAACTAATACAAGCCTTTGACCTCTAAAAGGTGACACGTCAAATATTTCTTATGCTTTTAGTTTTTAATGCCTCCTATTGTTTGCTGTATGGTGTTTTATAAATATCTTTCATTTCCTTTTTTCTATTTCCCTAATAAGATGGAAAATATACATCGAATTTTAATAGTACATACTCTCAAATATTGAAAATCATATATTTTCTCAATTCATCAATATAACAAAGGAAATAATTTACTGCTTCCTGCCTATAAATATTAGGGTGGGAAAGCACGCTTTTACTCCCTCTGCACCCTCTCCACCAGTTCCCTGCCTCTCAATCAACGTCTTTTAAATTTCAGTATTGTTATTATTTTTTGTTAACTCTTATTTTGGAGTTTGCTCTTATAAGTATATAAACTACATACTTGATGAAATTTACTTCTGTATCCAATTATGAATCATTTTTGGAAGTACTTTTTTCTTCTGCAGCTTAAATTCTCATTTATATTGCAGATGGTTTTTATGGACTTGTCTTATTTGTTTCCCCTTCTTTCCTTCATTGCTTCTTTCCTTCTTTAGGAAAGGCAGCTCCATCCACCTCAGCAAAGGGGTGCCTTTTGGTTAGTTCTCATTATTGGTAGCTTTCTGACTCCTCCTCTCAAGCCACAGCAGGGAAGTTATGTAAGACCCAATTTCCAATGTGTGATGTAGCCTTTTATTTTGAGTGGGGGGCCTGAACAGTCTTTTCTACTTGGCTTGACTACCTTTCCACCGGGAGCAGAGTTTAACCTGTACCACCTAAAGCAATCTGTGGTTCTTCACCTATCAAAAATAAGTGAAAAAAATGCAGTTCCCTAAGCGTAATTCTGCAACTTTCAGCCTTAAAAACTTGAGCTCTAACTTGTAAAGCATCACACCCTTTCCATCACAGACACCGATTATGTCTCAGATTGGAAAATGTTTGGTAGAAACATGCCTAGAAAAGTGGGAACGGGAATGCTGAGCCAGCCCTGCTCAGCAGAGGTTGGCTTTCTTGGCTTTGAAAGCAGAAGACTGCTCTTCCCCGAGGCATGTGATACAAGAATTTGATGGACTGAACACTTTGTCAACTTTTCCTCCATGTGGTTTGTCATCCTGCCTTAGGACTTCGTCTGAGCTACGGTACACGGTGAGTCCCCACAAAATCTGGTCTATCCTGGAGTCCAGATCTAGACCATTTTTCTGTAGCACTGCAAATGCACACACTTGGCTGTGTTTTCTCAATGATGGGAGGCATGCTTCGCCGTAAAATGTCTAAGAGCTTTAGTCAAACAAACACATATATTTGTACAGATTCTCTTTGTCCTTGTAATATGTCTCTTCTCTTTTTCAAAGAAAAATCGGCCCATAGTCACGATTGTAAATGATTGTTGAGTGTTGCCTCAGCAGGGGATACCCAGGAGAGGCTCACTCAATGAAAACCCTTGTTCCCTAGCTGCTTATGTCGTTTCATGGCCCTTCCACCTCCCAAGCACTTCCCATGTCTGTGACAGCAATCTTTCATCCATTTATTTCTTCAACAAATGTTACTTCCCAGGCGCTCTGTTGGGCACTGGAGATATGATGCAGTCCTAGCTCTCATAGAACATACAGTCTAAGGAGAAGAAAGCCAATAAACCAGCAAGTGAGCAAATGGAGAAATATCCATAAAAGGTTACATTACTATGAAAAGGGGAAACTGTGAGCTGGGGTAGCAGATGCAGAAGGGAGTCCTGTGAATAAGGTGGTGACAGGCTTCTTCTCTGTTTAAATTAAGAGCAAGGAGAAGAAGCCAGTTATGAAGTAGTATGAGGCTGACAGTCTGTGTTCTAGCCAGAATTACAAACAGGAAGGACCTAAAGCAGAAATCAGGAGAGTGATCTGAGGATAATGGGAATGGAGCTATAACGTGAGATTTGGAGAGATTTTCATTTTAATTAGAAAGTCACGTGATGAATTTCAAAAATATGATTCTGGAATGGGGAATGGAGAGGGTACAGATCAAGAGTGGAAGCAATAAGACCATCTGCATGATTGCCATCTCCCACCTAGAAGGGGGCGCATTTGAAATACATTTCAGAGGTAGAATCAGTTGGGCTTGGATGTAGGATGTTAAGTACAGAAGCAATAAGGGATGCCTTTAAGGAACTTGCTTGGGCAACTGAGCAGATGACAAGTCTTTTTACTGAGATGTGGATGGTTGACAGAGGAGCAAATTCAGAGTGGGGAGAGAAATCAGGAGTTCACATCTGAACATAGTATTTGGGGAAAGTCTTTGAATCACAAGCATATACACAGAATTCAAAGTCATACACATATTCAAAACCACCTAAAAAAAGGACACGAATGATCTTATTTACAAGACAGAGACAGACATAGAAAACAAACTTATGGTTACCAGAGGGAAAAGGGGGTGGGAGGGATAAATTGGGAGTTTGGGATCTGTAGATACACACTACTATATATAAAGTAGACAAATAACAAGGTCCTACTGTATAGCACAGGGAACTATATTCAACATTTTGTAATGGCCTATAATGAAAAAGAGTATGTATATGTATAAATGAATCACTATGCTGTGTGCCAGAAATTAACACAACATTGCAAATCAACTATACTTCAATTAAAAAATAAAGTAATTTTCTTGTAGACAACAACAACAAAATGATTGGAAACAAAAAAGAACCCGAAGTCATATGAAACATATCACCCAAGAATAGACAAGAAAGCCCTTAGCAACTCCAACATTTACATGTTGGATGGAAGAGAAATGATCAGCAGAAAAGACTAAAAACAAGAGGACAATGAAGGGAAAAGAAAACCAGTGCAGTGTGGTTCTATGGAAGCCAAGAGAAGAAAGATTTCAGGGAGGAGGAGCAGTCACTCGTCTTGGAGCCACCAAGAGGCTGAGGAAGATGACCTTCAAAATTTGCAATCACAAAGGTCACGAGCCATCTTGACAAGTGCAGTTTCATTTGAACAGTGGCATTTACAGGAGGAGAAGAGGGAGCCGGGGGAAATGCAGCAAGTTAAAAACTCATTTAAAGTGAAGGGGGGATAAATAGTGAATGGCACTGGGCAAGGAGAGACAGCACGTGCAGGCAATTGTTTCAAGATCTTTGTCCCTGAAGAGGGCAAAGGAATGGGGGGACAATATCTCAAAGAAGGTTTTGAAAAGATGGGAGATTCAGAAGCATGTTTATCTATTGCTCAGAATGACCCACTAAAGGTGAGAGTGACTCATGGTGGAGTCCAAAGAGAGATTATCTGTAAGAGTAATAATCCTGGGAAGTTGAGAAAGAATGGGATCTAGAACACAGACAAGGGATCAGATTTTGATAACAGGAAGGAAGCTCTGGATAGTGTAGCAGGAAGATTCTGCAGAAGAAGCATGAACACGGGCAAGTTTCCAGTTTTATCAAACAACTCCAGACTCTACCAACCTCTCCTTGGTCAGAAGAACAGCCAAGTCTTAATTCTCCACTGCAAAAATGATACAACACTTCAAAGACTAAACCAAGCAGAATTTCTCCTTGCCACCTGAGCAGCAGAATCCTAGATCTAACTTCTCTGGCCAGTCTCTGGAGGTCAGAAGCCAGTTTGGATAACGATGCAGTAGTGATAAGAAAAAGGTAAGTTTTAAAGTTCAGCGTTTGCAGACCACGTGGACTATGTCTGCCTGCATTTACTCACGTATGGTAGACACCCTGCTATGAATTCTTTCTTATCAGCGTTACAAAAACTCATTTTGTTTTAATGATAAGGATGTTAAGTTATCCTTTTCATTTGAAAACCTAAAGCATAAGGAAGACAAACACGGACTGGGAGAGAAATGCATTATATCTTTGGACCACAGAACCATTGCACAAAAATGCTGCAGAACAGGGCGACAGCATGGCTTGGAAACCATTTTTGGGTGTGCTTTTTTAGGATGTTTTTCACATTGAACTACATCATATTATCATTAGCGCCATGCCCTGGGATTTTTGAGCCTCCACGGCGCTTGCTAGCTGACAGTGACACACTCTCTTATATCTGACAGCCCTCAGCCCACTAGCCAGCCAGCTTGCCGTAATATTTATGGACACCTTTGAACGCAACTACACAGCACATAAGACATACAGAAGAAGAAAAAAGCAAAGACAGCTCCTGAATAACACTGATGTTCCTGTTTTCCTCATGCGTGAAGTTAAGGGTTAAATGCACATTAAAAGTGGGGCGGGGGAAGTCTGCTGTCAGGGAAGGGTGAACTGGATGCTACAGCTAAAGAAAAATTTCAACAAACATCACACACGAGAGAATTTTCTCTCCCCAAAATGAAGTGTCATTTCAGGTTTCCAACTACATATGTCAATGTAATTATAAAACAGATTTTATAAATCAGAAGCAATAATGGGGTGCCGGGTGAGTGGGTGTGTATGTGTGTGTGTGTGTGCGTGTGTGAATGCGTAATTTTTAAATATTCAACGTGCAGATTATGCACTCCAGAGAATTAATCAAACTGTCAGGCCCAAGACCAAAAACTGAGAAGCAGACACAGTGGTATGTCACGGTAACTTAGCAACCAGAGCTGAAGCGGTTAAGGCAGAAATTGCTGTCATTTACTTACGTTTAAGAATTTCTACCTTATACTCTCCCTGCTCGCCACCCACCTCCTTCCAAATACACATTCTGATTCCTCCAGGTGGTAGTTCACTGAATCAAATCTTTTATATATTTTAATGATCTCCTGTTTGACAATTGCTATTTGTAGAGATGAGGATCACCCACTGAGCACCGGATTTCAGAGCATCTGTGGATACTTCATTGATCAAAAACTCTTCAGTCTTTTGTGCATAACACAGGTGTTCCCGACTGGATTCATCATTTCCCATCAGATCATGAGACACACGTCCATTGCGAGTAATTCTCGTGTGTAAGTAACGCATTAGAGGGACAGAGCCAGGTCCGTGACAGGTCTGTTCTGGTTCTCAATAGCAGTCGCCTTCAGGATGACAGTTTCGGAGCAGCCCCTGAATGGACACCACTATAGGACCTGCATATAGCAGGTCACCTACGTCAAGGAAATTCTGTCCTAAAATATACAAAGGAGTTCTGTAGCTTGAGGCTCAAGCAAAGAGCAAATATTAAGTATTCGTAAACAAAAAAAAGGTGGGGGGGGAAGCATTGCTATGGTATTTCAAATGCTGATATAGTTAACAGTTTACATAATACCCCAGTGACCTTGGATTAGTGAGAAGACACAGAACGGTTTATCTCATCCCCTCCATCTCAACAACGCTGGCCTGCCCTGCTGAGTACTTGCTACACCAGGTTCTTAAACACCAAGCCAAAGAGGCTTCTGCGAGGGTAGCAGTGACCAAGGTGAAGTTCTCCTCTTCCAGTGCTGCCCTGGGACAAGCTGCTTATGAGATCATATGTTTCCTTTAAGACAGATGTGGCTGGTCATAGAATAAAGAGTACCCATCCCTCTAGACTATCGCAAGCCTGTGCTGGATTTTTGGTGAGCCTTCTTAAAAAAAAAGTCAGAATCCCAAGGTAATGTATGAATATGAAAGTGATTATGCCTCGTATGACTTGATGCTCAATTCTCTTAGCTTTGCTGGTCCTGCCACTGTCCACCCAGAACAACTGTGCCTGTCTCACTAACCCATCTTTCCCAAGAGTGTTAAACTCAGAAGCAAGATTTGAATGGTCATTGGTTCATTTACTCTTAAGGTAAGTAAGAATTGAATTACTGGTTCATTGTTATATCTTAATTCAGAAGATACCGTTATACAATCCTAGAAATAAAAATATTCTGGGGCCAGGATTTAATCAAAATGACAAGGTCATTTCAGTTAATGACTTTTTTTGTTTGCTGTTGTTTTGTTAAATCGTACTTTTTGCAGTTCATAAAGACATTAGCAATACTTTTAACATTTCTTTCCTCATGTTGTATGTGAGATGGTCTGTTAGATTGATGGAAGCCATATATATAAGCAGAGACAGGTAGATAAAAATAAAAAGAAGCAAAAGAAAAGCTACGAGGCTTCTTTCTCGCCTCTTCCTACACTGATTTGTTTTTCCTTGTTGGATATGTACTTCCTGAGCCTCCAATGTCACTGGCTACAGATATTTGTGCTCATGTCTGAAGCCTGATGATCACCCCACTAGGATTTAGTACCTTCACGTGAGGTCGTTTTGCTCCTTTTTCTCTCACTGGTGAGACTACTTCACAATGTCTTTTCTCTCTCTGTAATCATTTATTCTTTCGTTCATTTAAGGAGTATTAATTGGGCTCCTTTCTTTACCCTCAAAGAGCTGAAAGCAGACATACTTCACGGGATAAGGCAGCCCATCAGCCCTGGGCTGGGCTTTCTCTGGAGGAGTCTGCTCCCTCAGGTCCCCCACTCTTGGTCAAAGGACACATGGGCATCTTTCTTGTTCTCTAGGTCAATGATGCCCAAAGAGAGGCATGTACACCTCCTTTGTGGAAGATGGATGGGAAGAAAATATTAGCACTTCCCTTAATATTCTTTTTCATTCAGGGAAACAAAAGAAATTATGTATAGAGTCACATTGGCTCATTCTCAACTTTTTTCCTGCCCTCATGGGACCACGTCATTCGTAGTCTATGAAGTGCCAAGAAAGAGGAGGCGTCTGCCACACTGATGGCCCAACAGTGGCATCTCTCTTTGCTTTTAGAGTGTCGCAACATTGTGCAGTTTACATTTGCCCACTGAAGCAGATTTATGCCCTGTAGTGTCTAGTCTTAACGAAACTGACCCTCAAAAATATAAAACTGGCTTAATATATTCCTGAATAAAAACACCGCTGACCAAAGATGTTAATACAAATGACTAGGTGGGGACAACAAAAATGGATGGAGTTGATAA
The DNA here is from genome assembly GCF_048773025.1 of Camelus bactrianus. Taxonomy (NCBI): domain Eukaryota; kingdom Metazoa; phylum Chordata; class Mammalia; order Artiodactyla; family Camelidae; genus Camelus; species Camelus bactrianus. The sequence continues at coordinate 28,463,291 of NC_133564.1, read as the reverse complement.
TCGACCTTTTCTGCATATCTTTTGTAAATTTCACAAGGGTGAGAAACAATGGCAATGTAATGAGGGCTCCCAGGAAGTTTCCAGAATTTTTAGAAACTATTAAAAGCGCTTAAAATATGAATTTATATGCACTATCAATGGATGTCACTTAGCTGTGTTTCCTAATGAGTTGCAGCTGAAGTGAATTAGGCTCCTTGTGATGTATGCTAATATCAGTCCTGTATGCATATTATTTATGAATAAATGTGTGTGCATTTATTGGGGTGCATATTCAAAAAAATTTTAATAACATGGGTTCACCATGATCAAAAAGTTGGGGGGGAGGGTACAGCTCAAGTGGTAGAGCACATGCTTAGTATGCATGAGGCCCTGGGTTCAATCCCCAGTACCTCCTCTAAAAATAAACCTAATTACCTCCGCCCCTAATTAAATAATACAATAATAAGTAAATAAAATAGGGGGGAGGGTATAGCTTAAGTGGTAGAGTGCATGCTCAACACGCATGAGGTCCTCGGTTCAATCCCCAGTACCTCCTCTAAAAATAAACAAAAAAAGTTGGGGTGCTACCACTGCAAGTAATCAGGCTGTAGCCCCTTTTCTGGTTTTAGTGATCACTGCAGGTCCTTAAGCTCTGGGGGCTGAGCCACCTTGACTAATCTGTCTCTTGAACATTCTGTTCGCAGGTCCTCTCCCGACCAGCACAGATTACGCCTCAAACCTTGAGGAAACCGCTTGATTTTAAAGAGAGGAATCGTTTCACAAATGCCTCATACAATACTGCCTCTTGCTACGTTTACAACCTATCCGTTTTCTCTGGCTTTTTCTTGGTTTTTGCCTGGAAAAGCCGTCGTCCTTAAATGTGGCTGGGTCAGACTTCCTGCATCAGGACTTGCTGACCCCCGGCACGGTTCCTCCTCCGTCACGGGGCACAAGTCCCTCACACAAGCGCCCCGAAGCAGCCAGCGTTTCTGGGGCGTCCCCGTCGTCACGCGTTTGGACCACAGGCAGCTCACAAACGGGCCGCCCCCGCGCACGGAGAGAGGCCACGGCCAACCTGGACCTCCCCCGGCGGATGCTTCCTTCCTAAAGCCCATTTCTTCGGTCTCCCGGCTGGCTGGCTGGCAAACTGTGGGTTCGCAGCCTCGCCGGGAGCTTCCCGGGTGAAATTTGAAACGGGTCCCCGTCACCCCAAGGCAGGGAGAGACGGAAGAAAGGCGGAGAGACCACTCGCGCGGGTGGGCGGCATGTTTACCAAGCAAGGAACTTACGTGATGCTTGTCTTGGGTACCACGAGACGAGGAGGTCTCCGCACCTGCCCCCCGGAAGCTTACGTTTATAGAGAGGCGCGAACGGGGTTCAGTCACACACACACAGTCCAGTCGCAGCGACACGCCGCTCTCTCCAGGCTGTGTCCTTAAACATGGCTCCCCCTGTGGGCACAGCGGGCCGACCGTACATCCCGAGGGCGGGGAGGGGCGAGGCGCCTCGGATTGCCCGGATGCAGCTCGCAGGTCAGCCTGCGGCCGCGCCCTGTTAATGACCTCCTGAACGGTCAGTTTCAGCACTGCGGATATTGAGGCTTTGCTGCGGGACGTTCTGCGCCTTGCAGGAGCCGTTGCAGCATCCCTGACCTCTACCCACTAGGCGCCCCCTAGCAAGCCCTCCCCTCCCAACCAGCAATGTCTCCAGACATTGCAGGGGTGCTCCGGAGGGCACGATCTCTCCCACTTGAGAACCGTTTTAAGGGCTAATCAGTAAAATAACAGGTTGCTATGGTAGAAGATATTAGGCAGGGAAGATTTAGATTGGGCTGTCTGATAAAGCCGCTCTGAGGGGGAGATTTACAAGCCGACAACTGAAGAAAGAGAAGAAGCCAGTCTCCTCATGGGGGCATGGAAGAGCTTTCTCGGCTGCAGGAACAGCAAGTGCGAAAACTCTTGAGTCTTGGGATGGATGGACCCCGGAAACTGAAACAAGGCTGGAGTTGCTGGAGTTTAGTGGCAAGGAGTAATGCTGGAGATGTTTGCCAAGGGCAAAAAAGAGCACACAGGACTTGGGAGACGTCAGGAAAAAAATTTAATCGGCAGCCATTCCGTGCTCATTCTGTGGGTTTTGAAGAACGCTGTCATGCCTAGTTTTACATAACTTTTAAGGAACCGATAGTATTGAAAGTCATATATGAGTTAATCTTTCTAATAATGGAAGATTTTCGATTTTGGAGCCTGAGGGCAGAGACTAGTGAGACACACACACACACACACACACACACACACGCACGCACAATTTACCTTATGGGGCAGAAGGTTGGTTTCTGCAATAAATAGATTGTTAATTTAGAATTAGATATTGAATATTCAGGTATTGTTGCTAGAAATGAAAAGTTGGTGAGGACCAAAAATTGAGATGTTATTTCTACAACTCAGAAATTGCATTTGCCAATTTCTCTAAGAAAATACTTGAGAAATTAATCTGCTGTGTTCTAATTTGCACGATTAACTTTGTCCAAACCCAGACCTCTAAATTTACCTGCTTTGGGGGAAAGTACTTGCTTGCCAGCTTCAAGTATTTGAATCTCAGCTTCTTAATCTGTAAAATCCTGCTCTCTTTAAGGCATATTGAATATCTAAGACGATTTAATTTGCTGATCTTTTATATTTTGCCCCCTCAAAGTAAATATAATTTAACTTTTCATGAAATCTCCATGACTCTGTAGAATAATTGGGGGAAAACTGTTCTGTTTGATCTCCCTGTGTGGATTACTTGGAGTTGAGTTTGAGATGGTATACAATTCCAGACTCTCTTTCATAACACAATTTCTTTATCAAAACCTACGGTGAAACTGGCAGATGCCTTCGGTCCGGCATCTAGCCAAAGATACATCCAGGAACAATTGGCTGAAAAGAAATAAGAAACTGTCCTGTCTGCCAAATTTCCTCATGCCTGCAGCTCTTGAAAGCTATTTCAACAGGGAAAAAAATCTATAAACAGATATTAAAAAAAGCAACAGTTGCCTCTGTTCAAGTTTCCATCACATGTGACCTGATTTTTCAATCCTCTGTGATGTCTGGACCCTGGTTTCCCAGCGAGAGCCAAAGCAAACTGCTTTCAAGAGTCTCCATCTCTGTTTGCAAACCATACCCCATTTGCCCATTAGGCAGACATCTGCCATGGGGACCCAGCACAGCTTCCTCCTGGAGCCTCAATCTGAGACAGGGGCCAAGCTGTACTCTGTCAGAATTCATCTGACGATGCAGAGGTCAGTGTCAGTCAGGATAAACGGACTTGTTTCTGACACTAGGACGAAACAGAAAACATTTGGGGACAATAAGTGGCCTGAGGCTGATACTGTTCTCTGGAGAAGGGTAAAGTGTACCGTGATCTACTGACTGCCCTTGGAAAAGCTATTGCTAGAGGAAAGATTGATTCTGTGTGTGTGTGTGTGTGTGTGTGTGTGTGTGTGTGTTAGAGGAAATATGAATGATTAATAACAGCAAACTGTAGACTGTCATCAAATTGCTCTCCAATAATTCCTCTGCTCTTTCAAATTCTCTTACAATCTTTTGTAAAAGAGCAATTTTTGAAATAAACAACATGTATTCCTGTCTATTTTGCTATCATTTATTTACAGGTGTTCTTTGCTGTAGTCATTTATTGAAACTACCTCTCAACATTTTGGACAAAAATAATGCTTTTAGAGACAAATTAAAATTTTATATGAGGAAAAATACCGTATGATATCACTTACATGTGGAATCTTAAAAAATGACACAAATGAACTTATTTATAAAACAGAGACAGACTCACAAACATAGAAAACAAACTTATGATTACCGGGCGGTGGGGGGGGGGAGCAGGGGGAGGGACAAATTGGATTTGTCCAATTTGTTCAGGATTTGCAGATAAACACTATTATATGTAAAACAGATAAGCAACAAGGTCCTACTATATAGCACAGGAAACTATATTCAATACCCTGTAATAGCCTGTAATGAAAAAGAATATGAAAAGAAATATATATATGTATAACTGAATCACTATGCTGTACACCAGAAATTAACACAACATTGTAAACTGACTATTCTTCAATTAAAAATTTAAAAAACAGAAACAGACTCATAATAAAATAAATTTAAAATTGTGTATAAGGATGCTTCTGTACTCTGAAAAAGAAAATTCTGCTGGTCTCCTTGTGTAAGAACATGATGATGCCTGGAGTTGTTTAAACGTAAGGTAATGAAGGGAGGGTATAGCTTAGTGGTAGAATGTGTGCTTAGCATGAACAAAGTCCTGGGTTCAATCTCCAAAGTACTTCCATTAAAAATAATAATAACAAGCAAATAAATACGTAAACCTAATTACGTCCCCCCTTCAAAAAAAAAAAAAAAAAACCTTAAGGTAATGTCCTTGATAATTTAAACACTATAAGAAAAATGCTACTTGTATTTGTTCATTATTGCTGCCTAATCTATCATCCCAAAGCAGAATGGGTGAAAACAACATGCATTTATTTAGTTCATAATCCTGTGGGTGGGAAATGTAAGCTGTTTCATCTCTGGTTCTTCTGGCCTTGGCTGTACTCCCTGTGCAGTTGAAAGCACGTCAGCTAGGGGGCGCTGCTACTGGGTTGCGTCCTGAAGGCCCCTGGCATGACCAACCAGCTGTTTGAAGTTGATACATCATGTTACTTCTCTAGACCTCAATTTCTCCACTGATAACCTGAGAGTGATAGGGCTGTAAGCCACCCTGGATGTACACTTGTCCAACATTCTGACTCATTGCACTAGGACACCTGGAGGGGGTGTCTTCCAAGGTGGGAATTCAACCAGCCTGCCGTGCTGAGCTCTGCCTGCCAGAATCAAATGCTATCTTTTCCAAACTTTCCAATAAGAAAATGAATGTTCCATATGTCTACCAAAAGGGATGCCTTTTTTAATTCTCATAAATGGCCAGATGGTTAGCTTTTGTATTGCCCTTACTGGTCTCTGCTCACTGTCTCTAGTGCAATGGGCGTGAGACACTATGGGTTTTACGTTCTTCCCTTGAACTGTGGATTCCCATAATCACCGCTTCCTGCTAATTGAGTATAAGCCCATGGTGACCACAGCAATGCTCCATCCTCATAAAAACATCACCTAATGTCCACTAACGTTAGTGACATTCTCCCCCCTCCTGCCTGATGTCCGAGATCAAATTCCCTTTGGGAGGAACAAGTCGGGAGACAGCCTGAGGGGAATGTGTAGGAGAGCATTGGTGAAGCAACTTCTCCTCTAGGCTCCAGGAGAGACACTTGCCTTGGTGTCTTTCCCGGCTTCTTATCATCAGAGCAGTAACACCTCAGCATTCCAAATGAAAGTGTGAGCTGGGGGACCGGATCATGAAGAGGTTTCTTTTTGGTGGCAGGCTTTAGCACAGCAACACACAAAGAATCCTCATGCCGAGCAGACGCCTGGGTTTGGATCAGGACTGGGGTTCCATCTAGCACTTGGGACCAAAAAATCAGCTTTTAATAATAATATTCATTTTCTGGCTCTGTGCCTTGTAGAGATGTCACTCAGAAATCTGTGACAGCAGCTGACACCCACAAGGTTCACAGTGTCAAGTCCTGGTCAGTTTGGGTTCAAGTAATATAAATTTATTATCTGTGTAAATTCTGGGTGAAGTCTTAATGGCTGTGATTCCTAATACTACACTTCGCCACATCCATGAGCTAAGTGTTTACATTTTTTAATTTGCTTTAACCATCTCAAGTTACTCTTTTGCTAACGGAGTTACAAGCTGTTAGATTACCAACAGAAAGTAGGTATTTTAGTTCTGAGTTTCGTAGTTTATTTTTTCCAAATCAAATACTTTTAAATAATTATCATAATAATAGCCATTCCTGTATTAGTCAGCTAGGTAGGGCTACCCTAACAAAATACCACAGATCATGGCTTAAGCAACAGAAATTTATTTGCTCATAGTTCTGGAGGCTAGAAACCCAAGATCAATGTGTCAGCAGGTTTGATGTCCTCCGTGACTTGCAAGGGGTCACCTTCTCAGTGTGTCCTCACATGGTCTTTGTGAACAAGTTCTCCGGGTTTCTCTCTCCGTGTCCTAATCTTCAGTCTTACTGGATTAGGGCTTACCCTGAAGACCTCATTTTAACTTAATCACCCCTTTAAACAACTTCTTTCCAAATACAGTTATGTTTGGAGGTACTGGAGGCTCGGGCTTCAATATACAAATTTTGGAGGACACAGTTTGGTCTATAACCATTACCATTCTTTATTTCTGCCAAGTATGACTCTATACACTTAATAGTCCACAGTTTCTCTTACTCAGCACTGTTGACATTTTGGTCTAGATAATTTTTTGTTGGGGTTGGATGGGAGGCTTCCCTGAGCATCATAGGCTGTTTAATATCATCCTGGGTTTCTACGCATTAGATGCCAGTAGCATCTTCTCCCCCAGTAATGACCACCAAAAATGTCTCCAGACATCATCAAATCCTCTACGAGGGGCGAAATGGTCTCCAATGAGAATCACATATTAAGTCTAATTTTGACACAACAGTCCAAGTTAACTTTGAACACCCCCACTTCATAAAGAAAGATGTGAGATCAAAGTGTGAATCATTGGCCAAGGTCACAGGGAGACTATGTGGTAGAGCCAGGATTTGAACCCTAGTTATTTTTCCCATGACCTTATTCCGCTCATGAGTGGCTACCCTATTTGTCTTCAACCTTTAATTTTCAATTGTTTCTAATTCAGTTAACCCAAGCTCTGAAACACTGGGCTCAAATTAATCAGTAATTAACCATGCGATGAGACCTTTTTATGTCTTTGTGAAAATCCAAACCGTAAATCGACTGCACCCCAGAAAATGTGACAGCTTCAGGGTGATGTTCAACTTTCCTTTAAAGCCTGTGGGTTCATCAAATCTTCCCTGAACTTCTAATAACCTCCAGAGAGGAGGGGAAACTAAGTGGTTATGTAAGTGTGTGTGCGGTGGAGTTCTGGGAAAGATCCCTGCCGAACTTTCAAGAAGTAATCTTTGCTTCCCCATCATGAAGCACAGGACTTGATTAACTTTATCTTCGCATACCAATAAATGTTGTCTCGGCCATAAAAACAGTCAGCTCTAGTATAAATCCAACCCCAGTATTTAATTCCTTGACCTTCCATGTCAGCAATTCTTACAAGCAAGCTACATGCCCTGTGAAGTGTCTCCTTTTTATTGGCTCTAAATTTACTGTCTGATCATTTTGCAGCTCCTATACTCATCACGCCACGGACAACATAAAAAAGGACTGTTCCAGAGACCTTCATATTTTGGAACATCTTTATCTCTCTTATTCTATTTCCTCTGCCCCAGCTCTTCCATATGGTAATCATTCTCCTGAGAAAGGCATAATTATTTTTTTTTAATACAGAGTTGAAGCAAATAAGAGAAAAGCTTCATTTCAATTGATAATGATACCAAGCAAAATCCTCTGAAAAATTATTTTCACTTTATCCGTTATTTTATTAGGAAATAATAACTTACTGTAAAATATTTCTAATCCCCACTGTTCATGCTATCATTTTTTAAAGGTGCTCTCCAAAAGTGTGAATTTTGGAGATAAATCTTGAAAAAAATGAATTCTCCATCAGGACTATTATTAGAACCATTGTTTATTTATAAGGGTGTGTTTTTTTAGTTGAAGTACAGCCAATTACAGTGTGTCAACTTCTGGTGTACAGCACAATGTCCCGGTCATGCAAATACATACATATATTTTTTTCATATTTTTTTCCATTAAAGGTTATTACAAGATATTGAACATAGTTCCCTGTGCTATACAAAAGAAAGTTTTTAAAATCTGTTTTTATGTATAGTGGCTAACATGTGCAAATCTCAGACTCCCAAATTTATCCCTTCCCACTCCCTTTCCCCGGTAACCGTAAGATTGTTTACTAAGTCTGCGAGTCTGTTTCTGTTTTGTAGATGAGTTCATAGTGTCCTTTTTTGGGGGGGATTCCACATATAAGGGTGTGTTTTAAATAGTACGTGAAACCTACCTATTCCTACATCTGCTTGAAAATATTTATCCTTTTATCATTTTGATCCTTTAATTTCTATTTTATTACACTTTTTTTTTTTAAATTATCAGTTTACCAGGGAAAGGTGAGACAGACTGGTCCCCCTGGTCTGGGAGCACCTGTGTCTGGGATTCTTAACCAGAGTCTGTCAAAATCATTCTCGGGAATTTTTCTAAACTGGACCCCAGGATCCTCCTTCCTGCAGAGATGCAGGTACAGTCTGACATGCTACAGCTCTCAGAGTTACTTTTACCTGAGAGCCATCCTTTCTCTCAGGTACATCAGGGCTATGAAATAATATTGAGAACCCCTGAGAACTTACTAAAGAAAAAGTATTCTGTTGAATGAGGTTTGTGAGAAGATAAAGTTTTAGATGTTCCCCCCAAGTATTTCACCCTCTGTGTGTATAACCAGACGCATGCTGTTCCCGCATCCGGGATGTCCTTTTTTGGCTCTTCTGATTCATCTTGAAGAGCCCAGCTCAGCTGTCTCCACTCTGAGATGCCGGCTCCGGGCTACCAGGTAGCTGCACCCGCCTCTGCGCACTCACCAAAGACATTTTCCACTTCACAAGTCTCTCTCAAGCCAGTAAGTAAAGGGCAGCAAGCAGGGGGAAAAAAGTTATTTTACATGTGAAAGTGTCAGTGTTACTTTTTAACCTCCCAGTGCCAGCAGACTGTTATTCCTAATCTTGGGAGAGAGTAAATCGCACCCCGAGAAGTACTGATGCTTTGATAATTTTCTTGCTCTGGCCTCAGCATGGCAAGCCAGAGGAGATGGCATTGATGATGGGTTAAAAATAATAGCGATGTCCTGAAAATTTGATGAGGGCTTCAGGGTAAATGTTATCTTAACATCAGGGGCTGCAGCAACAAGACTAAATCCTAGAACTTATGAAAAAGTAATGACAAGGATTTGACAGTGTTGTTGTTTCTAATAATATTTTTTTTAAAAAAAAGAAGAATGTTATCACTTAAATCAGTCAAAACGGAAACAGCCTGACAAATTCCGTAAAAAGCAGAGTCCTGGGACCAGAGGAAGACTCCCTTTGCTTTGCACAGGGTGATGGGGTGGGGGTGGGGGTAGTTCTCGCCTCCGGTACCTTCATAACAGAGAATTAATGCTGATCCAGGATGACTCAGACCCTGCGAAAGAGGAAAGAAAGGAAAGAGAGAAAGAGAGAAAGAAAGAAAGAGAGAAAGAAAGAAAGAGAGAGAGAAAGAAAGAAAGAAAGAAAGAAAGAAAAGAAGGAAGGAAAGAAAGAAAGGAATGAAGGAAGAAAAAGAGAGAGAGAAAGGAAGGAAGGAAGGAAAGAAAGAGAGGAAGGAAAGAAAGGGGAAGGAAGGAAAGAAAGAAAGAGAGAGGAAGGAAAGAAGGAAGGAAGGGAGGGAGGGAGGGAGGGAGGAGCGAGCCAAGTTCATCAAATCTTACCTGATTATCAGCAGCTGTGCAAGGTGAGTGACAATTGAAATGGTCCTCACCTATTGTAAAGACAAGACAGTTTCTCCTAAAAAATGCTTTAAATATATATGTGAAATTTCCCCCTGTGCCTTGCTACCCTACTTCTCATCTGAACACCCTACTTTCATTCTTTGAGTCCCACAGCTTTTACAAGCCAGTGAAAAGAAAACACAAAGCTGGCCAAGTTACAAATGAGGAGAATGTGCTGTTTCGAGAAAGCTTTGGGTGAAATCACACACACCTGCATGAGACCTGAAATTGGAAAGCAGATGACACACCATCAGGAGGAAACACTCCAGGCTGGGAGAAGCGCAGGGAACAAGGAAACCCGGGGACAGTGAGTAACACGGTGAAGCCGGTGCTCCGGCGTGACTTGTGTGGGTTCTCGGCACCTTCCTGACAGCAAGAGGGATTAAAATGTCAAAATGGGGCTTTTTTCCTCTCTCACCTACTGAGCTCCTATCTACAAAAATCACAAAACTGGGCCACATACCTTGCTGGAATTTGTATTAAATTATTATCACAGAACTTAAAAGAGGGATGACAAACTTACAGCATGGAGGTGTCCCCGTTAGAACTCACATTCCCAGATATGGTCAAAGCTCCGTTTGCGTCTCTGTTATCAGGCTGGTTCTTAAATCCTTTTGAGAGAAGCTGTGATTTGCAGAATGACTTGGTCTGGGGAGCTACTACGTAAAACAATATAAATACCAGACTTTCATACTTTGAAACATACAAAGTATGACGTAGGGCATGATGTGTTTTGTTAATTGATGCAGCCCAGTACCGTGTCCTAAAATCCCACATTTTTATTATTCCATTTACCTGCCCCGTGTGCCTCAGCCACAGCCCCGACCTATTTTCTGCCGTGCTGGCAACTGACTCCCAAATGCAGCTAGGAGACTGTCTTAGCCTTTTTAGTTCTTATCCCTGCATAGTCTTTTTGTGGCGACCACAGTGACACGCAGTAGACCCTTGGGCTTGACACGAACAGTTCTTTTCTCCCCTAGAAAGGTAGCTTTCAGAGACACCATCGTACCAGCACATCATTAGATATCTCCTTCCATCCTTCTCACTTTCGTGTCTCAGATTTGTTTCTCCATCTTTACTAAAAATCTGATGTCTCTCTAAGGAGAGTGGCTCCAGGCCAAAATCCTGTGTGTGATCTTTTAGGCCCAATGAGGCTTTGTCCATCCGGTCTCGTGGACAGAAGCTGTCCTTCCCTCTCCAGACTTGGTGCACAGCCAAAGCACCATAGTGTTCTGGAGAGATTTGCGGTCAAAGACTCGCCCACCCGTCAACCCCCAGCCTTGGCCCAGCCGTGCTCATATGCATACATGTGTACCTTCCTAACCAGGGGCGTCCGCTCAGGGACCTGGAGGCACTTTTCTCCACTGGGACTCGGTAACTTTCTACCCCAGTTCCCAGCTGGTGGGGCGGGTTCATACAGAGACAGGAGCCTTATGTCTGGGGCTCTTGTGCAGTGAGATGGTTTCCATTATCTGTGGTGCTTCTTCCGGACCCTTGCCCGTTGCTGTTCTGGGGTGGGGGGTGATGGAACACGGGGTGGGGGTGGGGGCAACTCCTCTTTTGGGCCCTTGCTTATGTTGTCGTGGTGCGTGAATAAAGAAAGACTTGATGGCTACTGATTTTTGGACACTCTCTATACCCAAGAAGATTATATGAAATGCATATTGACTCCTAACTTTCCTGTATTTCCCCATGTCTTTCCCTTTTCCCACTCTCAGTGTTTTAAGACCAGTAGCAGGCTCACCATTCTCTTGGCTGTCACCGCCCATTCCGAGAGTATGATTTTCCCCTCTGTTTAATAGTCCCTCCTACTCTGGGATCTACCCCACCCACTGGAAGCCACAGATGACTTCCCAAAATGATATTGAAATTCCTTCTCATAGATGATCCTGCCCCCAGAGGTCTGACCCTCACCTCTTCTTAAGCCTGACCTCCTACCAGTCTCTGCCTCATTCATTCCGTTTCGATCATGCTGGTCTCTTCTTTCTTAAACACAAGGAACTCTTTCCTGTCTCAGGGATTTTCTGCACATTCTTACGTTCACCAAAAATGCTTTTCCCCAGCTTTTTGCCTGGTTGGTTTCTCATGCCTCAGCTCAAACGTCGCCTCCTTTGGGAGATGTTTCTTCTCTGGTGTGTCCCTCATCCAGTCATTCTAAATTCCATTACCTTGCTTCATTTTTATAATAGTTGTCACTGCCTTAAAATATGTTGTTTATTTACTCGTTTATTACTAGAATGTAGTTTTCATCTACGTCCTAGTCCAGGACTCAGGGCAGGAACTAATGTATCAGTAAATGCACTTTCTTCCTCTCCTCCTAGTCAACTTTCACCAACTTCCAGATCACTCACTGTACTCCTAATATTCTGAGTGTGTGTCCAGGTCACACTAACGGCCTGCCGGTGCTCTATTGTACAGTGCTGTGAATTCCTCTCCTTAAAAGTATTTTGCCCTTACTCTATCTCAAGGAGCCATTTTCAGAACCATAATATTCCATCATCTCAAACTTCTAAAACCCTCCTCTCTTAGACAAAGATTACCTCTCTTTCGACCACTCCCCTTTCTCAATTCCTACTGGTTTTTCCCTTGAAGTTTTTACTGATTTTAGATCCTGAATTCTTTTTATTCTGCTTCCTGTGATATCTTTTCAATTCTGTTTCCTCTCTCATCTGCTTGGAACTCATGACAATATTTCAGTGCACTCTTTCAGGCTTTTAAAAGGCTTTGTTATCTGACTGTGCATAGGGCTGACTTTGGCAATGTACTTGGACTTCCACTATCAGTGGAACAGACTTTACAGTGATGACATTCTTTTCCTCCTCTCCTGTTCCAGGGCAGAGAGCACAGCTAGAATCTCAGCTCTGCTTGGTAACCTTTTCATTCTCCCCTCAGGTGATTTTTCTCACCTTTCAAAACAGATTCTCTTCTTTCCTCAAGCCTCTAATTATATCTTACTGCTTAGCATAAGACCACATCTTTTCTATTAAAATTTTGTTTAAAAAAAAAAAAGAACAAAATAGATTCCATTAAACATAGAGTATTTCAAATCCTTACTCACTTAACTACAAACTTATCTAAAGTGTCTCCTGTCCAACTTATGAATTTATTTTCAGTACATAGTGCACTTTCTGGTAGGCATTTGTCATATGTTGATTGAATAAATAAAAGAACAGCAGATGGTCAGTTCAACACTTTGTTAGCAGGAAGTGGGATGTTTAACATTCTAAAGGCTAATGCTAATGTACTCAACATATCTGTGGTTTCTAAGACAGAACAAAGCTTGAGAAAGAAGAACAGAGCTGTAGGTATCATGTGCCATGACTTTAGACTATACTACAAAGCTACAGTAACCAAGACAGCATGGCACTAAAAACCCCCAGACACATTTCAGACACATAGATCAATGGAACAAATAGAGAGATCAGAAATGAACCCACACATATATGGGCAGTTAATCTACAACAAAGGTGGCAAGAATACACAATGGGGAAAAGACAGCCTTTTCAATAAATGCCTTTGGGAAAACTGGTTAGCTACATGCAAAATAATCAAATTGGACTATTTTCGTACACTATATAAAGAAGTAAATTCAAAATTGATTGAGGAGGTAAATGTAAGACCTGAAACCATAAAACTTCTAGTAGAAGAAAACCTAGGCGGTATACACTTTCACATAGGTCTTTGTGATCTTTTTTTGGATATAGTCTCCCCAGGCAAGGGAAACTAAAGCAAAGATGAACAAATGGGACTACAGCAAACTAAAAAGCTTTTGCACAGTATAGGAAACTATCAACACATTGAAAAGGCCTCCTACTGAAGGCGGAAAAGGTTTGAAAGCAATACATCCGATAAGGTGTTAATATCAAAAATATACAAAGAACACACACAACTCAACATTGAAAAAACCAAAAATCCAATGAAAAAAAAAAATGAGTAGAGGATCTGAACAGACATTTTACCGAAGATATACAGATGGCCAGCAGACACATGAGAAAGTGCCCCACCGCACTCAGCCTCGGGAGCGTGCACATTAAACCCACAGAGAGATGCTTCCCCACATCTGTCAGAATGGCTGTCGTGAAAAAAAACACAGATAACAAATGTTGGAGAGGACGTGGCAAAAAGGGAACCCTTGTGAACTGTTGGTTGCAATGTAAATTGGTGCAGCCACTATGGAAAACAGTATGAGAGTTCCTGAAAAAAATTAAAAATAGAACCAGCATACGATCCAGCAATTCCACTGCTGAGAATTTACCTGAAGAAAACAAAAGACACTAATTAGAAAACATAGGCACTATGTTCATTGCATCATTATTTACAATAGCCAAGATAGCCCATCAGATGAATGAATAAAGAATTTGTGAGATAGATATATATATACTCAGAATTTAAATACTACTCAGAATGTAAAAAATGAAATCTTGTCATTTGTGACAACGTGGTTGGACTCAAAGGGTATTATGCTAGTGAAGTCAGACAGGGAAAGAGAAGGACTGTATGAGTTCACGTAGAAATCTAAAAATTGTGAAATCTAAAAAACACAACAAATGAACAAACATAACTAGGCAGAAACAGAGTCATAAAAACAGGGAAAAAAGAGGCGGTTGCCAGAGGAGAGGGTGTGAAAGGAGGAGAGAATTAGGTGAGGGAGAGTAAGAATCACATATTTTCAGTTACAAAATAAGTGAGTCACAAGTATGAAATATACTGTATGGGAATATAGTCCATAATTATGTAATATCTCTGTATGGTGACAGGTGGTAACGACTTACTGTGGGGATCATTTTGAAATGTGTAGAAATATCAAATCACTATGCTGTGTAAGAGGAACTAACAGAGTGTTGCAGGTCAGTTACACTCCCAAAACAGACAACAGCCTCATGGAAAAAGAGATCAAATTTGTGGTTACCAGAGGCAAGGGGTGGAGGAAGGCAGTCAAAAAGTAGAAACTTTGAGTTATGAGGTCAGCTAAGTACTAGGGGTGTGATGTACATGGTAAACAGAATTAACACTGCTGTATGTTATACACGAACATTGTTAAGAGAGTAAACCAGAAGAGTTTTCATTACAAGGAAAAAAAAATTTTCCAAAAAATAATAAAATCAAATAAAACAAAATAAAATAGAACAAAGCTAAATACGAAATCTTTTTGACTTAGCAAAATTAGTAGGAGCACTTAGTCCTGCTGTCACACTGAGTCGCACGTGACTGCGTCATTTAACAGACGCCATATTGGGCCCGGAGTCCAGAGACATAGTTTCAACTCTTGACTCTGCTGCCAGCTGGCATGAGCTCTCCAGAGGTCAATAATCTCATCTGAAAATGAGGGGCCTGTTAGTCTCTAAGTTTTCGTGTGACTCTGAAAGTCTCTGATTCTTTCACTCTCTTGCCATTGTATCAAATGGACAGCTGGAAGCAGGACCTTCATCCCGGAAAGGGTGCACCTTGGTGGCAGGGAAACCATCTCAAGAGGGACAGTGGAAGGAAAGGATGTGCTGAGTTGATATTACTGTTTTGTCTGGGCCTGCTCATAAGGGGAGACACGAACACTCCAGGCCTGAACCCCAGTCTTTGCACTTATTTTATAATGCAGTAAGGTCAGGGGAGGGTATAGCATAAGTGGTAGAGTGCATGCTTAGCATGCACGAGGTCCTGGGTTCAATCCCCAGTACCTCCATTAAAGGAAGTAAGTAAAAAAACCTAATTACCTCCCCACCACAAAAAAAAAACCAAAACTTTTTTTAAAATTATGAAGCAGTAAAGTCAACAATCCAACAGTGGATTCAGGTAGGAACACACATTAGAAAGGTCTTGTACACCATGCACGCAATCTTGTAATTTTAGTTTTGATGCAAAAGGAAAACATTGAAGGTTTTTACACAATGATGTAGATTTTGATTTTAGATATCATAGGTAGAGTCTGGCTGGGGTGAATACAGGGAAACCAAGTAATTTTCCAATGATTTCAGATGGACTGTATAACAGAGTTAATTGTTGAATTTGAGTGTGAAAGCTCTTAATTTGCTATTTAACCACTTTTTACTTATGGCCAAGAAACATGAGGGGAAAGGAGTAAATTTGGGTAAACTTATTGTCTCCTATTTTTCTGAGAGGATTAATTAACATTCTCACCCATCACAGACTCAAAAAAACATGATTTTAATTATTACTTGTAAAATGTGTTACATTTTACATTTCTTTCTGTCACTTAGTTCTATCTTAATGCTTCGTATCAAGACCAAGAGAAACACATTTAGCGTTGAGCACTCTATGTATAGACTATTACTGGTAAGCTCTGTCAGAACCAAGAAGATACAGGTAAGCTGAACTCTGTCTCCCCCTTCCTCAAGCATCTTGTTTCTGGGTGCAGAGAGTAAACTCAGTAACAGTTAGTGAGAAAGCAGCTATCTCTAAGTTATTTACATTACATGTGTATTTATTTAGAGATACAAGTTAATAGACTTTTTATATAATCAGATGCAAAATGTTTGGCATCTTGGTTGGGAAAGAAAAAGAATGGGTGAGAATTCGACCCTCACTGCGTTTGTTGATGCAAATGGTCAAATTTGGACAGATACGAAGCCAGATAATTTCATAGTCCTACAAAATGCACTTAACTCAAAACTACCTGGATTGGGCACAACTCTGGTCAACTCCAGATGAATAAAAGTGGTAAAAAGCAAAATAGATGCTGATTTTAAAAAACGCAATTCAGTCATCCTTTAACTTTCCCCTTAATAGCGCTAAAAAATGAAATAAGATGGATTTATTCATTGTTTACTTGAAGGAACTTTTGCATCACTATCCTGAATATTTCTCTCAAATATCCATGAGCCATGTATTTTAAAACAACTGTAAAATGACCCAGTCCAGCTCCTTCAGGCCCACAGTACATGAAATGCCAAATAAAAACAAAAAATATTTCAGTTTCTTCTTTTCCTTAACAAGCAGGAAAATTCTCTTTTAATACCTGAATATTCAGTTGTAACATGTGTAATTTTGTAGTCCCGCCATAAAGAATATTTTTCCTGCTTGTACAAAGACATAACCGGTATAATTAGAGGATATTATACTGTCATATGCATCAGAGGAATAGAGTTCCTGTTAAATCTTCCGCATGGCACTCAGGCACGAAGCATCACAAAAGGGAGTGGCTTTATTCAGAACCCCTTTGACCTTTCAACCCCAGGGGGCCTCCCTGTATCTGGGGGAAGGTACTTGCAAAAGTCAAATGCAGAACTGGCTAGGACCTGTCATGGGGAGTGGTGAGGAAAGGAAGAACCTGCATGCTGTCAGAAGCAGCATCCTCTCAAGGACCCAGTGAAGTGCTGATTTTACACGCTTTGTTGATCTCCAGATACTGTGAGCACAGGAAACGGAGGTTTGATAGATGAGACAGCCTATTTAAGATCGCAGACAACGGTAGGTGATGGCGCTGAATAACAATTGACCAGAGAACAATTCATGCACCATCACTAGCAAATCCTGATTACCGACAAGACACCTACAAATGACTCTGAGATTGGAAGGTACCACAGTCCCTTTTTTATCAGCAACTTGGAGCAGCCTCTGTCGGGTCATCCACTGCCACTCTTCATTGCATTAACTGTCTAGGTTTCATATTCGCTCAGATGAAAAAGTAATGAAACTTCAAAACAATGTAATCAGATTACAGTGTCTAAACCTACCCTCTTAAGACACCGCCTGTGCTTTGGATAATGCTTGTGTCATTCAACATTTTTTTGTTTATGCTGCCTTAGATTTTTTAAAAAGCTAAAGGAACAGTAAGTCTAGGCAACTTTCCTGATGGATGCTTCTGAAGTCCTGAAATGTATTCTTCTTGCTCGTGACTTTTTTCTCTGCAAAATGGGAGAGAAACTGATTTGAAAGGAAATTGACTGCATTTTCTCTCACTTTGAACTTTCCCAAATTCCACATCCTTTTATTTTGGGACCAAGCTGCAGGAACAGCCCCTATCTGAGACATGCCAGCCTAAGGGCAGAGGGGAAAAGGGTGAATGTTTAAATGAATCGGTGACTTCTGAAGATTCTGGCTTGAAGTGACAATTGTCACTTTCACCCACATTCTACTGGCTAGAGAAAGTCATATGATCAAGCCTAACATAAGGGAGTAGGAGGGTGCTATCCTTTCCGAAGGATGGGTGATGCACATTTTGAATAAATCCTGCCATCTCCCACGAAATTCAAGTGGAAGAGTAACATTCAGGAACAGTAGATTGTATAGTAAGAGGACAGGAATGGTGGCGATAGCACATTAGATAGCATTAACTGGAGAAATGTGTTTGGAAGGTGCCATACGCAATGCTAAAGATGTGTTTCTGTTTTAAAGCCAAGGGGGATTATTGAAGGTCCTTAAGCAGCGACATATTGATGTGTTTTAGTTTCTATGCAGTCTTCTAGCAGTGGTAGATACAAGGAGATGAGTTAGGACATTATTCCATAGGCTCAGTGAATGAGGATGAGGGTGTGACCCAGAGCTAGGAAAAGATGGGGGCACGTTGTAGTAAGAAAAGAGGGAGGGTGCTGTATTCTCATTTGGTAAATAAACATTCATATAAAGAAGGTAAGTATTAGGAAGGAAGGAAGGTTGACTACATTGAAAAGAAAGAGGAATATTGATGCTTTTAGGGAACATGGCAGGCAATAAATCCAGTGAAGGATCTATTTTGTTGGTGGTAGAGTGATCAGGCTGTTTGCTCCTGGAGATTTCAACTTTCTATGTAAAATATGGGATGTTCACGTCGATGAAAGGATAAAGGATTTTAGTAGGAGGTTTCAATAGGATGCCAAAGACACCGGGTCTCGGAGAGAACGTGGAAGAGAGAATAAACATGTTAAAACTGCAAGGTAATTAAAAGCCTTGCTCACTATGAGCTTGGAATGACTTTAAAAGGGACATGTGGTGCCAATGCTAAGCAGCCTCGGGGGCTGAAGGCAAGGTAGAGTAGAAGCACTGGGTTTCAAGGGAATTGAGGATGTTAGTGAGAAAGTGACTGAAGTAACAAAGTAAGTAGTTTAGACTTGTTACTTAGAGAAATGAGTGAGCCAAGAGGTGGCTGATAACCTGGAGGACAAGGTGCAGCCCCGGGGGCGTTGTCTATCTGCAGTGGAAGGTGGACGTCTCCGGAGTGAGGACATGGGCATGACTGATGAGAGTCCGAGGTGAGAGGTGGGATGTTTGCGTTTGCGGTTGCTGGTTTGGTACAGTTCTGATTCCTGGTTGGTGATGAAGATCAGGACTAGGAAAGCGTGCAGCTAAAATGGGACTTAGGGAAAATCTTTGGAATTGAGTAAATGAAAGAAATGTGAGAATCGTTTGTTGCCTCCAATGACCCACACTCTTACAGAATCCCTCCCTCCCCCCTTGAGTGTGGACGGGACCTACAGATTGCTTCTGACCAATAAAACACGGAAAGGGGGGGGTGGGGGGTGGGTATCACTCCCGTGATTCTGTTAAGTTATAAGGCACAGGTGAGGGATTCTGCAGGTGTAGTCAATACCCCTAATCAGCTGACCTTACGTTAATTAACGCGGTTATTCTCGTGAGCCTGACCTTTCAGGTGAGCCATTTAAACAGGCTCTAACAATCAGGCATGGCAGAAGCCAAGAGACGCGCTTTCTTACTGGCCATTGGGGAGCCAAGAGCCTCGTGAACTTCCCGTGGGCGGGGCGGGCTGGGGGCAAGAGCCTTTAAAAGGTAAGGCCCTCCTTCCAGCAGACGCGGGAGATGCGTTGTGCCAACCGCCTCGCGCGCTTGGAAGAGCACCCAGGCCGCAGGTGAGACGCTGGCCCTGGCGGGCGCCTTGACTGTAACCTTCTGAGATGCTGAGCGGAGGACCCAGCTGAGCAAGGCGTGAACTTCTCACCCATGGGGACAGCAGAAACGTAAGTTGTTGTGACGCAGTGGAAAGGATTGCGGATATACTGTGTGAAATACATTAAGGGATGAAAGCGTATTCCTATAACCTGTGTCAAATTCTGTGTAAAAAGGTTTTGGAATATTTCTTGTTGCCTTAAACTTTCCTTCTCAGAGACAAACCTGAGATGGTTTCTAATGAAGACTGTGTGGATCAGAGCTGGAGAAGCAAGCTGTGCGCTAGGTGGCTGTAGAGCGATGGAGGGGGTGGGGGGGGGCGGGTTCTGGCAGATGGATGCTCGGCACTCAGACCCCTTTAGCCAGCGTGTCTGCGTGGAGCAGACACAAAAGGAGCTGGTGCGTCCAGCCAGAGGGGCTGGACCTGCTGACAGTCAGCAGCTGGGGAAAGAAAACTGGGCGAGGGGGCGGGTGAAAGGTGGCAAACGTGGTTGGGGAAGCTGAGGCAGAGAATAAGAAGAAAATGGTTGAGAGGGAAACAGGGACAAGCCGAGGAGAAGAGAGGAGCAGCTCCCTGGCTGCTTAGTAGACACATAATTTCATGGTGTCTTCTGCCATTTCCCCTTTTGCCTGAAATAATTTATCTTTCCAACCAGTATGGGAGAGTTTGCAAAGCCAGCAA
Organism: Camelus bactrianus; assembly: GCF_048773025.1. Lineage (NCBI taxonomy): Eukaryota > Metazoa > Chordata > Mammalia > Artiodactyla > Camelidae > Camelus > Camelus bactrianus. Next base: position 28,443,223 of record NC_133564.1, on the reverse strand, counting down.
GCAGTGACAGTGCAATTTCCTTTACATTCTGAGCTCTGCCCCTGCGTTCCAGGGCACCAAATAAATCTGTGTAAAACCTCCTGTTTTCTTTTATCCTATCGGGTCTGTTGGCTTCATTATAAGTGAGCAGGAAGGGGCTTCGTATCTATTGGTGACAACAAAAATTAATGGCCATGCAGGAAGAAAGCAGTGACGGTTAAACAGAAAGACGTACAAAAACGTTTAGTAATGTATGAATTCACATCACTTCTAGTTACATAAAACACATTTAACTTTTCAGTTCTGTTCTAAAGTCTCACTTCAGAGCCAGAATGCAAAACTTTATGAAATCGCTGAGTGTTTCAGACTAAATTATGAGTAATACTTCGGGACATGGTTAAAGATTTGTTAAACACACCACAGAGCAGTTTAAAGTGTGCAATGATTCAATAAGGTACAGGAGAGACAGTGGGAGCCTTGGATTCATTATTTATGGAATAATCACTCTTCAGCTATTTCTATAGAGTGATTTTTCAAAAGTAGGCATATATGCTCTTTTTTAAAAATTGAAGTATAGTCAGTTACAATGTGTCAGTTTCTGGTTTACAGCACATGTCCCAGTCATGCATATGCATACATATTTTCATTTTCATATGCTTTTTCATTAAAGGTTATTACAAGATATTGGATATATAGATAGCATAGTTCCTGTGCTATACAGAAGAAATTTGTTTTTTAAATCTATTTTTATATATAGTGGCTAACATTTGCAAATCTCAAACTCCCAAATTTATCCCTTCCCATGCCCTTCCCCTGGTAATCATAAGATAGTTTACTGTGTCTGCTAGTCTGTTTCTGTTTTTCAGATGAGTTCATAGTGTCCTCTTTTTTTCTTTTTTTAGATTCCAATATGAGTAATGTCAAATGGTATTTTTTTCTTTCTGGCTTACTTCACTTAGAATGATGATCTCTAGGTCCATCCATGTTGCTGCAAATGGCATTATTTTATTATTTTTTATGGCTGAGTAGTATTCCATTGTATAAATATATCACAGCTTCTTTATCCAGTCATCTGTCGATGGACATTTAGGTTGCTTCCATGTCTTGGCTATTGTATATACTGCTGCTGTGAACACTGGGGTGCATGTATCTTTTAGAATGAGAGTTCCCTCTGGATATATGCCCAGGAGTAGGATTGCTGGATCATATGGTGAGTCTATTTTTAGTTTTTTGAGGAATCTCCGTACTGTTTTCCATAATTGCTGCACCAAACCACCTTCCCACCAACACTGTAGAAGGGCTCCCTTTGCTCCACAGCCTCTCCAGCATTTATCGTTTGTGGACTTATTCATGATGGCCATTCTGATTGGTGTGAGGTGATACCTCATTGTAGTTTTGATTTACATTTCTCTGAAAATTAGTGATATTGAGCATTTTTTCATGTGTCTATTGGCCATTTGTATGTCTCCATTGGAGAATTGCTTGTTTAGGTCTTCTGCCCATTTTTGGATTAGGTTGTTTGGGGTTTTTTTTATTGTTGTTGCTATTAAGTTGTATGAGCTGTTTATATATTTGGGAAATTAAAGCTTTGTCAGTTGCATCATTTGCAAATATTTTCTCCCATTCTGTCATAGGTTGTCGTTTTGTTTTGCTTATGCTTTCCTTTGCTATGCAAAAGCTTATGAGTTTAATTAGGTCTCATTTGTTAATTTTTGCTTTTATTTCTATTGCCTGGGTAGACTCTCCTAGGAGAACTTTGCTAAGATTTATGTCAGAGAACATTTTGGTGGGCATATATTCTTGATTTCTGTGGCTCACGGTTATGGTTAAAGGGAAGATGAAGTTGATTACTAATTCAAGATGAGAAAAAAATGTCTTTCCTGAACTTAAAATGATCTGGTAACCCACAGAGAAAAGGTAGAAATTAGGACAATAGCTAGTATGAACTTTTCACTAGTATGTGATTTGAGAGTAATCTGCGTATTTAAGATGTTACTTTTAAAATATTTTTCGTTCATTTATTCATTCATTCAACAAAAGTTTTCCAAATACATATACATCCTTTATTCAGAGTGATCTTGACACATCTTTTCAAAGAGATAAATTAATCTCTTTTCCTTCTCCATTTATAAAGCTATTTGACTAATTATATTATATAATGGTCTTGTCAAAAGACCTTTACTTACATGAGAATTCAATTAGAGAGGGTGGGCAGAATTAATCACGAATCCTTATACAGTCTGTCTCTATCTCCTTGGCAAGGATACTCAGAGGGAATGCAGTTGGCCGGTAGGTTAAAGCTACACCTGTTGCTAGCCCGTAATATGTAAAATGAAAAAAGCTGAGGTTCAGAAATGTATGTGGGACCGAGCAAGAATGGATATGCAGAATTTCCGAGTCTCATACTTTATAAAGCTCTGCCAGATGTTCTAAACCTACTTTGTTAAGTAGGTGAAAAATTAGTATAAAAAATAGTCCCCCAGGCAGGACTAGAAAAAAAGATTATAAGCAGTAAGACTCTAGTAGGGACTGTGAATGAGTATCTGGGGGAAATTATACCAAGACTGAAATAAGACCGCAAGTTAATTCTGAGGATGACCCAGTGAGAACCAGTCCTGCCTGAGACGAGTGATTTTCATGCTAGGGGATGAAGGGCGCTCTTATCACCCTCAGTGACAAGGCACTTGAAAAACTTTCAAATCAGAGAGCACGTTTTCGTGATGCTATATCTAAACCCATGTGTATTATGTGCTATCTCCATGTACACCTCCTCAATCTACCTTTATGATATTTTGTCATAAAAAGGAAGATGATTTTTTAAAAACTTTCCAGCTCCCACCTCTTCCAGAATAAAATAAATAAATAGATAATCTCAATCCTTTAGACTTTTCTAGGAACTATCATTTTCCCTCCTTTTTAATCATCACTCTTGTTTTTGCCTCTGGACTCCATCCAATTTCCAGACATCTCTCTTGACATACTGAAATTAAAATGTTCTGTTAAGGTCTTGGCCAGCTTTGAGTAGCATCTATGTTTTGGTGTTTTATGAAAACTTCCGAGTTGTTGACGGTGAGTCCTTTGCATGCTCGAAGTCAGGTTGACCTGGCTGAGCCCTCTTTAAACCAGAATAGTGCAAGTGAGAACTTCTGATTTATGTTCACTGACCAAGGAAGTGGCTGTGGGTGCTTAGAGAGACTCTGGCTCTCTCTAGACATCACTGACATTGTTAGCTCATCGGCAAAGGACGTTAAGCAGTGTTTATTTATAGGCTCCCAAATGCTGCTCAAATCACTACATGATGAACTGTGCAGGAGATGATCTTACGGCTTCTGATATTAACTCCCAAGAATCACTTTCGACATGTGTATCTTCTTTCTACAAACTGTGGATAAATCAAATAATGGTTGTTTGACTTCACAGGATTTAGAGCTGATCCATGATATGATTTTTGTGCCTTGTCGAAATAGTCATCAGCTGGAATTTTCTCTGGCAAAATAATTAAGCTGCACAGGGATTTACGTTCACAGCCTAAAGGGGAAAAGAGGTCCCAGTTACAGGGCCCTACATTTGTTTTTACTTCTCCCTAATGGTCATCTGCATGCATTGAATATTGCTGTATTTTTTTTAATTTGCAAGATGTTTACATTCCATTAAGATGCTCTGACAGTGGATTTGGAAAGAATTTTTTAATATATATTTTTATTGAAGTATAGTCAGTTTACAATGTTGTGTCAATTTCTAGTGTACAGCATAATGCTTCAGTCATACATGAACATACATATATTCGTTTTCATATTCTTTTTCACCGTAAGTCACTACAAGATAGTGAATCTAGTTCCCTGTGCTATACTGGAAAGAATCCTTGATTTAAATATTGCACACGTATTAAATGCTTTAAAGGGGTGATGACAGATGGGATTTGTATCCAAGCCATTATCCCCCAATAAGTTCTCAGCTGCAGAGACCACTTAAGTGCAGTTAATTCATTAGAACCAGAACTTGAGTTAAATACATTAGTGAGGAACTGTTCATCTGTAATAAGGCTGACTCGTGCTGGTAATTTCTTGCATGGTTATATTCAGCACGTACTCCAGAGTCCTGGCTGAAGGAGAGGAAGACAATGAGAAATACAGCTTGCGTTTTAGCATCTGGGTTTGTGAATATTCCTTCCATGGCTTTGGCCAGATTTGAACACCACAGTGTTGCACCTCATAGGCAGGTCACGGAAGAGACCAAGCACGTTTCTATACCACCAGGGAAAGCTGGAGACCCAGGAAATTCAGAGAACAATATTAGATGATGGGCGAAATTGTTCTTAAAGGCTCATGCTGTCAAATCTGAGCTTTGGAATTCTCTCTTTACAACAAAGCAAGCCCTTCTTGGGGTGATTCACCAGCCATCCCTTATTCCCTGAGCAAATGAATTAACTTGGCGGTTGCTCTTCCTCTGCCATGTGCCCGAGTTGTCTGTTTCTTCCTTCCTGGTTTGGAATGAAATACCTCTCTGTCACCTCCCATATTAAATCAAAGCCCGTGGCAGCATCTAGTAGCCTGTAACAGTGTTCCCACTTGTCCTACACCCGCCCCTTCCCCTCCCCACATGCCTTCCATCCTAGTCAATGGATTCAAGCCCCTCCCTCATTCATGCCCTATCTAGAGATTTAGAGTTTCCAGGCTCAGGCCTCCAAATCTCCCTGCATCTTCTCTAGGTATTGTGCCTGCAAGACGCATACTTCCAAAGTAATAATCAGTAACCCCAAGAGATCCTTTTGTTAAAAAGCCCACGATTGCACCTTTAAAATCAGAGCATTCCTCAACCTAAGTGTGTGTTGATGGATGAATGGATAAAGAAGTTGTGGTGTAAATATAAAAGAATTCCTAACATTTGTGACACCATGGAAGGACCTTGAAGGCATTATGTTAAGCGAAATAAGTCAGACAGAGAAAGACAAATCTCATATGATCTCACTTATATGTGGGATCTGAAAAGCAGCACACATTAAACTCACAGAAAAAGAGGTCAGACTTATGGTTAGTAGGGGCAGGGTTGGGGTGGGGACAGGGGAAATTGGAGGAAGGTGGTCCAAAGATACGAAGTTCCAGTTATAAGATAAAGAAGCACTAAGAATGTAATGTACAACTTAACGACTGTAGCGTACACTGACGCGTGTGATAGGAAAGTTGGTTACAAGAAGACCCTGAGAGTTCTCATGACAAGGAAAAACTTCCCTTTAGTCTTTCCTTCTTTTCTTTTTATTGTATCTGGATGGGAAGGTGGATGTTAGCTGAACCTATTTTGATAATCATTTCACAATATATGTAAATCAAACCATCATGCCATATGCCTTAAAGTTATCCAGTGGTGTTTGTCAGTTATTTCTCAATAAAACTGGAAAAGCATTTTAAACAAGGGAAACAAAAAATCTGTACTTTCCTTGCTAGTGGGTTCGTGAGGCTAACTAAATCTGTCCTCAATCCTAATCTGATATTTAGGACTGTGAGCTTTCCAGGAGCCCTGTTATTAATCAGCAAACGTGTTATCCAGGCTTAATCTCTAATTTTATGAGACTCTTATCATTTTTCCTAAAATTTAAGTCAACAGCATGTAAGAAATATTCAAGAATACTTTTTAATATTCTCGAATATTAAGGACGTAACAGCATAACGAAAATGAATGAAAACATGTTTGGAAAGAGTCAGCATTCTCTAGTGCAGTGGAATCAAGCCAAAAACTAAGTCCCCGAAAATACCATCTGTGTAAAAATATAGCTAGTGAAGCTCCCCCCCCACCCCCACTACTCGACAAAAGCATGATTTTTGGGACTGACACCTGAGAATCTTTATTTTGAAGCCCTTCTGTTAACCATGTTATTTGTCGTTTGTCTCCATCTTTCAGGATATAGACGCTTTTTGTCTGTTTTGTTCACTGCTAAATCTGCAGCGCCCAGACTGGGTGACTGACACATGTTGGTTGCTCAGTGTTTTCTAGTTGGATGAATAAACTCTCGTCTGGAGCTAGGTTTGGAAACTACTGGCTCAGTGGATGAAACTTTGAAGCCAGAAAATGTTTAGTTTGAATCCCAGCTCTGAACAAGGATTACCTGTGTGATCTGGGGCTAGTCCTTGATCTTTTGAATTGCAATTTCCTCATTTTTAAAATGGTGATCGTAAATCATCAGATAAATATGTGCTGACTCAGTGACTAAAACTCTCAGGTCAGTGTAAGGATTGGGGATGAGGTCTGTGTGTCTCAGATGTTACTGATAAAATTAGATCCTCACTTAGAAAGTGAGCTCATGGTCTAGATAGACCATCCATACTGAGTCAACTTTTCATGCCCAGCCACCTCACAGACTACTGGGCAACCTCTAGAGGTGATGGCTTGTGGCAGAATTTTGACCCATATGTAACGTGATCCTTGGCGGTCAGCGTGCAAAGTCAGGTGACTCAAAGTTTGACAATGTGTGTGGGATGAGTCACCTTCGGTCATTTTGCCAAGGAGAGTCAAGAGGTGGTCATTTTGCTCCCACCACTTGGAGACTGTAATAAAGAGGTACCCGTGCCACTTGGAGTGCCTGTCAGCCTACTGGTCCCTCCTGGACAGTTTCTACTGAAGAAAGACATTTTATATCCTTACAAGTAACCATTTATGCCACCTCTAAACTTTATGGACCTTACGAAGAAGTCATCTGGTAAGGGGTTTTAGATCATATCACTATCCATTTATTAAGTTCTTAAACTGAAAATTTTCTTTGCCATTGTGGTCCTGTTGTTGTACATGTGCTAAGCTTGGAGACAAAACACGCACTTGATTGGATTGCTCGGGGGGAGGTTATATGCAGGCACTTGACGTGGTCGGTGGCTGGTAGTCAGAAGGTTGAGAGGATTTGAATGCCTTGGCTGTGCTGTCTCTTGGACTATTCGCTAGCCTTGCCCTTCAGAAATAAACCTAGCTTCCTAGGAAAGAAGGGGCTGAAACCAAAAGCGGGCAAATAAGAGCTACTTTCTTAGAGGAAGGACTAGAAACTAAACACATTTTTAAAAATTCTCTTCTGTGGCTTTAGTGACTGACTGTAGCACAGGTGAGAGGGAGAAGCATTTCTCCATCTCAGCGTGATGAATGTTGGCACAAAATAAAAGAATATGGTGATGAAGGTAGCATATGGGGTGTGGCAGAGGACAGGGCTTCCCGTGACCACAAGAGGAAAGCCAGATGGAAAATGAGAAACAACATCATTTCTGAGCCTTGTAACTCTGCCCTCCCCCCACCCTCCCCCCCACACCCCAAAGGAGAATTTAGAGGCCAAGGTTCCAGTGATCCTGCTGGAGGGTGATGAGTCTTGTCTTGGTTTTCTATGGCTGCATATTGGCCCCCAAACTTTCTGACATAAAACAACAAACATTTACTATCCCCCAGTTTCTGTGGATCATGAATTTGAGTGGTTTTGGCTCCAGGTCTCTTATGAGGTAGAAATGAAAAGGTCAGCTGGGGCTTCAGCCGTCCAGAGTCTTGCCTGGAGCTGGGTGATGGCTTCCACGCTCACTCGGTGGTGTTTGCCTGGAGCCCTCAGTTCTCACTTCATAAAGCTGCTTGAGTGTCTTTATGATGGGCAGTTGTGCATCCTCAGGCAGGCAATCCGAGAGAGACAGGAGAAAGCTCGGATGCCTTTTATATCCTCATCACCGAAGTCACCCTCTGTCACTTCCACCTAACTCCATCCGTTAGAAATGAGTCCCTAAGTCCAGCCCACACTCAGGGGGAGGAGTATTAAGCTCTGCATCTTAAAGAAAGATGAATTAAGAATTCATAGACATGTTTATTTTTTTCTTAATGGAGGTGCTGGGGATTGAACCCAGGACCTTGTGCATGCTAAGCACATGCTCTCCCTCTGAGCTATACCCTCCCAACAAGAATTTATAGACCTGTTTTAAAACCATCACAATCGGTTCTCTGGCCACAATTTATTTGTATTTGTCCCACATGGAAAATACATTAACTGCCCCCTTCCCGAGAACTGCAATACAGTACTAGCTTGAAATCCAAAATGATATCATATAAATGAGATGGCGGCACAAATGAAGGTCCACAGGTGTAGTTCCATAAACACAGATCCTTGAGTATAGTTTCTCTTGACTGAAGACCTGAAAGCTCAAGAGACAATTTATTGCTCTCTCCCCATGCTCTATACCCAACAGTAAGATAAGCACCGGATACCCACTATAGACATGGAAGGTACCCAGGAGTCACTCACTGGTCCATACCAATTCTGAAATCCTATCTAGCATAGGTTGGCGATTTCTTGATTGGGACTCAAAGCCTTGGTTTTGGGACTCAAATTCTCCTTGGTTCTTGCCCCCTCTGGTTTTTGCCTTCTGAGCCATCCTTTCTTTTTTGCGAAAGGCAACATGTGTTTACAGCTGAGTAGTTTTCTGAGCCTGATTCCTGCCAGTGGAATTTGGAGGTGGGAAGGGGTCCAAAGACCTCTTTTTATTCAGCACTCCGTCAGTCTGTTTCAGTCCAAGCTGATGGTGTTTCTGCCGATATAATTCTTTAAACTTTGTGGGTCTCCTGCGAATGTTACTGGGCTCCAATTCATTAGATAAATCTATACCCATAAATCAAGATAAGCTTTTCTATATCGAGGGCTTCTGCTGAGGGATGAAGTCCTTAAGCTTCCCGGAAATCATGTGGTTTGATTGAGGGGAGTTATGAGACATACGGGTCTTCAGAGGGCCCTTCTTTTATGACTAAATGGTATTCTGAGGCAGCACCATTGATCCTTCTGAAATCTTAATAGATTTTATAGCCACATCCTCAGCTTCTACATCAGACCTGGCAGAGCTCTTGGTTTGATATTTTTACAGAAGCTATTTCTTCATTTTAGCATCTTTCGCCATCTGGAGTGGCTGAGAATTTTTAAAGCCAAAACACTAGCGTCTTTTTGTTCAGCAGAACTTCCATACGTTTATGTCTCTCCTCTCACATTGTACTGTAAATAGAAAGAAACCAAGAAGCCCCTTCAACATTTCACGTAGAAATTACTTCAGCTTGTTCACCTAGTTCATTAAGTCATTTTCTACTTTCAGAAGAAAGTAGGCGTTACTGCAGGTGACAGTGTTGCTAACCTCGCTGACACTATTTAACAAGGGTCCCTTCCCTTCAGTTTCCGTTAGGATAGTCCTCACTTTGCTTTGAGCCTCTTTGCCAGCCCTGACTTCCACCACTCTCTTCAAAAGTCTAGCTTCTGGATCTATTAATTTATCTCAAAGCCACTTCCTACTTTGGGTATTTGTTACAATAACACCTCACTTCCAGGTACTAAACTCTGTTAGTTCTCCATTTCCACGTTACATGTTATCCCCAAACTTAATAAACCCATTATCTCACAGTTTCTGTGTTATAAATTCAGGCGTCCTCACTCCTGGCATCTCATGAGGTCGCAGTCAAGTCCAGGAGGAAGCCTCAATCTTTAATGTCCTAACTGACATGACATGCTCTCATTCCTGTCACATAAGGAGCAAGTCATTAAGCCCAGCCCCTCACTTAAGAGGAAGGGCAGTGAGCCCCACCTTTTGAAGGATAGTATAGGAAAGAATTGCTGATCATATTTTTAAACCACCAGGAGCTGGAAACTTTTATAATTGATATTGAAACCATACTGTACCCGCAGGGAGACGTGGCATAGGAAAAATGCTGACTGCATTTACATAATCAGACTTTTCCAAGGCTTTCAGCTACCAATAAACTCTACGTAGCTGCATCTAGTGAACCAATCTCAGTCCTCATCTTACTTAACTTTTCAGCGACCTTGGGCATAGCTATCACTCTCTTTACTCCTTGAAATGATTTCTTCACTTGACTTCCGGGATGTCATACCCTCCTGTGTTCCTCCTGCCTGTAACTAGCTCCTTGCTTTCCATCTCATGTACCACTTCCTTTTTGTCTCTCCAACCTCATAACTTTGGAGCCCTATAGTTCATGCCTTGAACCTCTTTTTTTTTGTCTACTCGGTCCTTTGGGGACATCATGCAACTCCAAGTCTTGAAATAGAACATGTGCTTATAACTACACACGTCCTTCATGTAACCCTTCCTCAGCTCTAGCCTCACACCCAGCCTCATCTGCACCTCAGTGTCTAAAAGGAATCATCAGCTTAACTTGCCCTAAACAGAGCATTTGATCTTTACCTCAAACAGATTCCTCTTACAAATTCCCCATTTCAGTTCATGGTAACAGCATCCTTCCAGTTGCTCAGAATTCATCCCCATTCATATGTCCTCACACTCTTCCTCACTCATTTCCTTCCTCCTCCTTATCACATGTTTAATCTGTTGGCAAAATGTGTTAGTTTTACCTTAAAAATACACTCAAAATTTGACCGCTCTTTGCAAGCTCTACCGCTGTGGTCCAAGCCACCACTTGCTGTCCTGGATGCCTGGAGCCGCTGTCTGACTTCCCACCTATGCTTACCTTCCACTCTTGTCCCCTGGAGTCTCCCCTCAGTGCATCATCCAGAGTAATCCTGTTAAACATAAACCAGTTCCTACCATTCGGTATTTTAACTCTCCAGTGAGTCCGTATAATGACCCCTGTGAGCCTGCCCGATCTGGCTTTTGTCACTTACGCGATCTCACCTACGGTTCTCCGTTTAACCACCCTACTCCAGCCACGCTTCCCTGCCCAGCCTTGCTTCAACATAACAGGCGTGACCTTACCTCAGAGCCTGACCCTCCGGCCTCAATACTCCCTTCTTGGGTTTCCACAGGGTTTGCCCCATCACTTCGTTCAGATCTTTCTCACGCATCACATTCTAAGTGAGACTCGCCCTAACTGCCTTCTTTTAAAGTCGCCCACCTGATTGTCCCAGATCATCTTTTCTGCTTTATTTTCTTCATAGCACTTATCATCACCTAACAAAGCATTCATTTTACTAATTTTTATGGAATGTAAACTACAGGGAAGTGATATTTATTTATTTATTAAATTGACATATAGTCAATTTACAATGTTAATTTCTGGTATGCAGCATAGTGATTCAGTCACATGCACTTTTTCTTTAAAGGCTGTTATAAGGTATGGAATATACTTCCCTGTGCTATAAATAGGACCTTGTTGTTTAGCTGTTTTATATCTAGTAGTTACTATCTGCAAATCCCAAACTCCTAATTTATCCCTCCACTCCCTTTCCCCCATCGTAACCATAAGTTTGTCTTCTATGTCAGTGAGTCTGTTGCTGTTTTGTAAATAAGTACATTTGTGTCATTTTTTTTTTTAGAGTCCACATATAAGTGATATCATACCATGTTTGTCTTTCTCTAACTTAGGCTTAGTTAGCATGATCATCTCCAGATCCATCCATGTTGTTGCAAATGGCATTATTTCATTCTTTTTTTGTGTGGTTAAGTAGTATTACGTTGTGTATATATACCACAACTTCTTTATCCAATCATCTGTCAACAGACACTTAGGTTGCTTTAGGGAAGTGATTTTTAATTGCTTTATTCATTATATAGTTAGCACCTAAGGGTACTTTTGTCATGTAGGCATCATGCAATGTTTGTTGAATGAATACATGAACTGTCTACTAGTTTCTTCATCCTCCTCTGCATGAAGTTCTCTTTTTTCTGGGCTCAGACTGTCTAGATCCTGAATTAACTCCACACCTAGCCAATCAAGGCTCGTCTCCTCCAGGAGCCTTTCCTCCCTAATTGAGACTTACATTAACCTTTTTTCATTTTGGCTTTCCTTGGCACTCCTAGTCACAGCCCATGCCATATTATTGTGTATTTATTTGTGTACATTTTCTCCATCTTCCTCATATTTATGTCATATTTGTCAAAAATAGATCCTGGAGAATTCATATTCACTTCCTTTTTTTGAATCATTCTTTTGCCCCTTTGTAATTATGCAACATGCCCTTTATAAATCCCTGCTTCGTAAAGAACTGCTAATCCACTGAAATGACCTTCCTAACCCCACACAGCTGGTGGAAGATGCTACTTCAGGCCAACACAATGCTTTTGTGAAATAACACCCAATCATTTTCAATTTATCCAGTAATTAGTTTTAGGTAAAACCAGCTGAGCTACACAAGCAGGTCTGTCCTCATACTCACACACTTATTACATTCTCTTCAGGAAATAGAACCCACTTTTCTACATGGACTGGAAATCCTTAGATGTTAAAAAAATGTTTTAAAAAGCTCCACTGAGATTTAGTTTCTTGCCATGATGCTCTAAATTATTTCAGCTTTGTGTAAGGCATTATAAAACACTGTAATTTATATGCTCCTGAGCATGTGCCTCTTAAAATCTTCCCCAATTAGTTCACTCCAGAACTTGCTTCGGATATCCCTGAAGGTAAGTAAGAAAAATCCCTTCACGTGCAACCTAAGCAAAAGGCAGTATCAAAATTAGTTGTGTCAGCTAAACATTGTCTCCAGAGCAGCTCTGAATTTTCTGATATTTTGAAATGTTAGGTTCATCAAATGATTATGTGAAGAATTATGCACATAGAACTTTCCTCTTGTGAATTTAACATAATCCTCTGCCTTTGCCCAAATTAATCTTCTTAGACTAACATGAGTCAGATTTTGCTTAGGCATGAGATAGATTAAAACTGTCTCAGTGAGTTGATCTTTCTCTGTCTCACCTTACCTTTGATACCAGGCATGTCTGCTTTGATTGCAATCAGTCCCTCTTAGATATGAATACACTCATGCATACACAGAGTCTAAATACTGAATCAGGAATATTAGAACTTGCAACTAACTCTTCTTGGAGCAAGAAAGTTAGTATTTTAAAAGGGAAAACAAAAGGTTTCTCAGCTGCCTTTACATGTTCAATTAGGACTGTCAATTAATAGCATCTGACTCTAGCTTCGAGTTCATTAAACTCTTCCCTTGGGTTTTGATTCAGCAATAAACTCAACTTGATACTTCTTTTTTCTCATAAAGAATACTCATTAATCTGTTCCTTTATGTTGAAATCTTTGTTAATTTAGTCTTTTAAATAATTTTGGAGAATATAGAAAACGCCATGAAAAACATTTCATCTGTATCTCACTTTAATTTTACTATAAGGTCCTGGTATTGTCTCATACATAGAATTGGACTCTCTTGCTCCTGTTTTGCTCAGAGCCATTACCAAAGCATCACCTTAAAGGCTAACTGTTAAGACGCAAATTTGCGGCTTGTGGCTACAAAATACTTACCATATATAAGTATATGATCTCAGAGCTAAAAGACCTTAGAGATTGTCTAATCCATGGGTTTATGATGTTTATTTCACTCAGCAGACCTGAGAAACACACTGGCCATCAACAGAAACTCACCATGGGAGTGTCTTAGTTTCCTATTGCTGCTATAACAAATAACCACAAATTCAGTCTTAAGACAGTGCAGTCCTATCAGCTTATAATTCATGTGTCAGAGTCTGGAGTCTCCCAAAGCTAAAATCAAGATGTTGACATTGCTGTGTTCCTCCTGGAGAGTCTAGGGGAGAATCTGTTCATAGCTTTTCCAGTTTCTAGGAGCTGCCCAACCTGCATTCTTTGGCTTCTAGCCATCACATCCCTTGGGCCTCTCCTTCTCTGACTGACACTCTTGCCTCCCTCTGATAAGGACCTTGTGTTTTCATTGGCTCACCCAGATAATTCAGGATCATCTGCCCATTTGAAAATCCTTACCTTAATCTTATGTGCCAAAGTCCCTTTTTCAACATAAGGTAACATTTTCATAAGTTTCAGGGATTAGAATTTAGACATCTTTTTAGGGAGGAAGAGCATGATTCTGCCCACCACAGTGTCCCCAAGTAAGAGAGGTGGGGATCAAAGTAGCACATGTTATTTGAAAAACAAGCAATACTTCATTGTGGTTAAGACCATGGACTCGGGTGCCGGATGGCCTGACTTTAAACCCCAGTTTTGCCACTCAGTAGCTATGTAATCTTAAGCAAATTGTTGAAACTCTCTGTGATGTACTCTGTAAAACCAAGATTGATCACGTTGTTAACTACCTCGTATTATTGTAAAAACTAGGTGAATTTATACATGCCAGTGCACTTAGAATGACTCTAGACACATAGTTAATCTCCAATAACATTTACTTTTATTATGTGCCCTCATGGTAGGAAAGGATTAATCCAATCCAAACTACTTTTACAGATGAAGAAATTGAGTCCCAAAGAACTTAAATGATTTATACAAAATAATAGAGTGGCATTAGATTATAAAACTTGTCACCTTACGACAATTTTGCTTTGTTGAACCAGCATCTGATAAATCTGTTTTCAGTGATGTCAGAATTTTAAAATCTCCTGTTTTCTTATTACTAATAATTCTTAATTAACCTGGTGATATTATCAATAAGACACTTCACCTTGTTTTAGTAATGGGAATCCTATGAACATACTTCTTTAATTTTCTGTAGTTTTGAGAGGGTTTTATTACATCCTGTAAAGGGCAAGATCTTTTGACAAACCGACACCTGATGAACTGGCCTTCGACCCTTTGTATCTAGATAACAGCGCATATTGCCATTAAAATATTTAGATGATTTCAAACCTCTCCTCAAAATGCTTGTCACATATTCTTAGACTTGTAGAATTGATGTTGTCAATCTGTTAATTCTACAATACAATCAGTTAGCTGTTCCACACATCAAACTGACCCTCAGATATCCAAATTAAATGACCACGCAAGACGATAAATTTTGATTATTTTCTTTATGTAGAAATTCTCTTGGTTCTTAATTTTAATATATGTTTAAGAATCCCTCCACTCTAGGATTAGGGTTCTGAGAGTAGATGTTTTATTTTTTATACTTAACAATCCTTCCAACTTTATCAGGGTTGAAGTATTTTTTTTTGAAATCTCTTCTTACTGATGTGTTTAGCATAAAGTAGAAAGTAAAAATATTTTATAGAGAGACTTACTAAGTCAAGGACATGTTATTTTATCTTTCTGATGAAATAGAAGTTTCTTACTAAAAGATAAAGTCTCTCTTTTCCCCCTTTAACTAAGAAATTGAATAGAGTTGTGAAATTTAAGAGCCAGAAAGGAACATAAACATTATTTGGTCAAAAGCCCTCATTTTGTAGATGACGAAGGATACAGATGGGGGGTGGGGGTGGAAATTAAACTGAGCAAATTAATTTTAGGCATCTGAAAAAATTCAATAACAAATTTTTTTTTTGGCTCTAGGCCCAAAACATTTCATTTGATTGTGAATAAAATACATTTCATTAACTCTAAGCTCTTTTCCTCTGCTCTTTTTCCTCTGGAGGAGGCAAAGAAGTGTTGAACATCAGACAGGCCTTGATGGTACTGTGTGTACTCTTTTTCTAAAGGCTTTTTGCTGTTATTTGGCTGCCAGCTAGAGATGGCCTTGTGCTCTTAACATATTTTCAATGACTGTTCTACATGAAATGTTGATATATTCCTAAACAGCCCGTGCTCATTCAGTTGTCAAGCATCGAATTTGCATTCTTCTCTTTGTAATGTCATTCTTTTGTTTTGTCTTAAATCATCTCTGAAAGAAAAAGTAGGAGCCCTTGCTAGATTCCACAATCAGCTCTGTTTTTTTTTTCCCCCTGAGTGACCTTGATTAGTTACTTAAACACTGTTTGACTTTTCCTCGTCTGTCAAATAAGAGCAGGATCACATACAAAATGTGGTGATTGTAACATAAAGGTAGGCTTCCTGTGTAACTATTAGTTGCCATTCCTATGAATTCTGATTGCCAATTAGAAATAGCTACTGTGGGATGGCTCCCTCATATGCTCCCCATAAGCCTGGTACCCAGTCCCCCATCCCTGTCCGCCCTGAGGACCTGTGCCTTGTGTCACCACCCAATCCGGGAGGTGACCACCAGTGAAATCACAGAATTAAATATTCCCTTAAGGGTTTCTGTCCCTGTCTTTTAGGTCTTAGTATCTGTATCAGCTCTAGCAAGGCTTTCCTGGGCATGCTTTATAAATATGTAATTCCCATCTCCAGAAAATGGACCCACCTCCCTGATGTATTTCTCTCCATGGTACTGATCACCATCTAGCATACTGTGTATACTTCCTAATTCTGCACACGGAGGTCTCCTCCCACAAGAATATGTAAGCTCCAATGGGGACGGGGATTTTTGTGGTTGGTTTGTTCACTCTTGTATTTCAGAAGTTAACATAGTGCTTGATATATAATAGCTACCCAATTCTATTGTCGGAAGACAGTTCCAGGACATTTTTTTTTAACCATGATCTGACAGAGACTGTAAATTTTACATATCACGTTTTGCTTCTTCCTCAACTTTGACTTTATTCATTTAGCATTCATTCAACTTATGCTTTTCAATGCCTTCTATGTGCTATGCATACTCTTAGACAGATAACCCCACACATATAACTGTGTAATTATGAATTGAGCTAAGTGCTTTGTAGGAAAGAAGATAAAACTGAGAGGACACTTAACAAAGAAACCTGAAATAGCCTGAGGTAGAAAACAACTTAATAAAAGAAATGTCATTTGAGCCGTGATCAGAAGGATGAGTAGTGAGAAGTATTTTCAGATTCAGGAAACAGTAAGTGCAAAGGTCCTGTGATGGGGAAAAGCATGGAATTAAAAGGAGGCTTGGGTAGCTCAAGTGTAACGTAGATACTGAAGAGGGGAGTGGTGTAAGAAGAGCCGAGAGAGGTTTGCAGATGCCTTAAAGACCATTTTAAGGATTTGGGTTTTATCCTGAGAGCAATGAGGACGCCATTAAAGATGTCTCAACATGGGGATGCCCTCAACAGGTTTGTGTTTTTAGAAAACGATTCTGAATTTGATAAAGGATAAGAGGAGAGCCGAAATGGATACAGGGAGACTATTATAAGAGTTAGGATTTCCATATGGGAATTTCTCAGGAAATTTGTTTTTCTGCATGCCGAGAAAAATCAGTCAAGAGTTCAGAAAAACAGGAAAAAGGGACATAATCCTCCTAATAGAATTAAACGCGACAATCCACATGGAGAATGTTGGGTTGAAGGAATCCACTGAGATCCAGTGGCAAAGCCAGAGCAGGAAAGGCTGCCGTGGACATGCAGGATGGAAAGCGATGGTCAACACTTCTAGGAGCCTGGGCAGGAGAAGCACATAAGAGAGAAGGGGTCCCAACCTTATCAGTCTTGCTTAGATAAGCACAGTGTCTTGTCACATTGCAAGTGTGTACCTGTGGCCCCAGCTGCTGAGTGAGGTATTCTTACAAATAAAAATAATTGATTTATTCACGCAGCGTACTTTATACCAATCCTATGTTTGATGTTCCAAAAAATAACAAGTTTTTGATGCCAAGTCCTTAATTTGGCAATTTTGACACCTGGCTTGCTAGGCGATCTGAAGTCGTGTTATTTTCCTGCTTTGCAATAAATGATTCGCTAGTGTTTTCTAGTGCTGAAATATTTACTGTGCAATGGAAATACTTTAACAGAGGCCATGTAAAGAGAGGAGGATGTTGCTGTGGACACTCGGTACAGAATTAGAAACTGACCTAAAATCTGAATTAGCAAAGCAATATGGATTTCATGGCAAAACCAAAACTGGGGCAAGCGGACAGAATACTTTTATGGATTAAAAAGAATATGAGGTTATACGAAGCAACATGTGTTTTAATGCCTTGCTTGAAATTCTTCTGGACAAACTCTTAAAACTTTGCTAATAAGCAATGTCAGAAGATCTTTCTCTATCTGTAATTTTTGTCATGAAACAAAGATTAAGGCTAATAGGACAATTCATGCTTTGTGTATTTTCAAAGTTCACTTTAAGAATAACTTAATTATTAAATTTTGGGGATTTCATATTTCAATTTTTTAAGTGATTTTTCTTTGGCATTCATTTTGTAATTATGTTCCCTTTAATGTCTTCTGTTGCTAAATGTCTTCATCAGGCAGAGATTAATTTTATATATTACCGAAATATAGAATCTTATCACAATATGTTGGCTCATAAAAATAATAAAGCATGCATTTGTTATTATATTTTATAGAAAATCTGAAATTTTTAGCATAATCCTGTCACAGAAAACTAATGCATGCTTTGGTTTTACAGCCATTCATTATTTTTAAGTACATGCAAATATTGTCCAAAAATATTATTACAGCTCCCTTACTAAAAATCACATTCATTGTTATGCAAAATAAAGACTAGTTTATGATTTCAGGATTCCCAAAGAATTCCTAGGGACTCTGGACTTCTCATTCCTAAATCCTGAAGTTTAATATTTGTCAGGAATTCTAAAACACTAGCAAAAGTGCAAGAAAGAGACGGCAGTATCTTGAACCATAGCAGTGGCAACGGAGATGGAGAGAAATAGACAAATTCTAGGAATATTCAGACAGTAAAATTCATAGGAGCTATAGATTAGCTGGATGTGGGGAATGAGGGGTAGCATCAAGAATAGCTCTACATTTCTGACTTTTGTGCCGGTGGCTGCCATTCATAAAGATGAAGGGAACTAGAAGGTGATCGAGAGTTTCATCGTAAACATGTTGAGTTTGAGGTGCCATGAAGATACCCAAAGTAGTATGTTAAGTATGTAGTTGGCTTGTGAGGCTAGAAACTCAGAGGAAAGGTCTGGGCTAAAGATAGGTCAGGTAGTCATTGATATATATGTGGTTATTTAAATTCGTGGACGTGGAAGAGTTTGCAAAGTCGATGTCATCTATAAACATCTTATAAGGTCACATTTCTCCATGTGACACACACAGTCACATGTCACATTGTATCATGACTTCTCTCTTGAGCCATCTGGAATTACAACCATTTAGAGAAATGGAGAGGCTGTCAAACTCTTTTAGTTGTCTTGGAAATATTAGAGGTAACTAGAAAGCAATTGGTATTTTACGCCTGTCAAACTTTATTCAAAAGGCCACCTGCTCGATGAAGCCACTGACATTACATATTCTTACTCTGCTTTTCAAATTTCATAACATTTTATTTAGATCTTTTTTATAATAAATGTCATACTCCATCACTAAATATGTTTATATGCTTGTTTTATCCCTCCTACTAGACCATAAGCCTGTTGAGTTAAGGTCTGTGTTTAATCTTTTTTATAGCCATCAAAACACCTACCACCACACCTCCTACATGGTGGTACAAAACAAAACAAAACAGAAAAGTATGTTGCATGAACTTTCTGTAAGGACAGATCTTGTGCCATTTATTTTTATGTTTTCCTTTCTGCCTACCATAGTGATTTCTGCATAGTAGGTATTGATCAATGTATTGATTGAATTCAGGGAAAAATTAAAAGCCTTTAGCACAGTTTTAGAGATTATTTGTATTGCTTCCAGGTAAAAATACATGTGCAGAAACACCAGATAGTTTCCCTTCACTTTTCAACCAAAGTCAAAGGGTCAAAGCTATTAGCTTCTATCAGCACAGAAACAAAAATAAGTTTGCCTTCTACCTCTGACGTCTCGGGCAAGGAAGTTATTGTTTTGTCAGGTATTTTATTGTTTGTATGGTATTCTGTGTCCCTGAAATCCCATATTTAAAGTTTTATAGCAAAGCTCAGATCATTCATTTTCATAGATTAATTTTTTGAGCCAGTATTGAATATATTTTACATATTACGTACACTTTTGAACATATGACATGTAATATGATCATTATTTAAGACATCACACGTGACTTAATTTGTAAATACTTTAAAATGCAGCAATATTAGAATCACAGAGACCCAGTATAATATATATGTATTTTAATCATACACCACTATATAATTATAATTGATAGTAATAATCTATTCAAGAATATAAAAATATGAGCTGAACACTCAAGTAAAACAACTCACCTTTTAAGAATTATTACTTAAAAGTATTAATTTAACTGTGATACCAAAATGTTATGAAAAATGGCATAAATTAGAAGAGTAAAAAAGTCATCAATAATATGTACAAAATCTAAGCCAAATAGTTAAGACTAGGAGATTTACGTTTTATTTGTATATTTTATAGAATATTGAAATAAAGCCAAAATCTAGAGACCCAACAGTATGGTCTTAAAAATATAAAACTAATTCAGCTTAAAGTTTAATTGTTGCATAATCTTCAAGGCTCTCTGTAAATTGAAAATTATTCCCACAGTAACAGATCTAAGATGGACTTTCTCTTTGAGTTACACTGCTTCCCTCACTGCTTTATAAATGCAATGTAAATAAATATTTTAAAAATAATACATCAATTTATATTTAAATAAAAATAGATAAACACGTAAAATATATGAATAAAATAATACAAAATATATATATATAAATAAAGATAGCCACCCAGAACAAACTTGCCATTGTAAATTCAACAGCCCTGTGGGTATTGAAACACAGGGAGATGGGCCTGACTTGGACAGTATTGAAACAAATTCATAAAACAAAATTCTTACAACCCTGAATTGTGATTTGGCTTTCTTTTTGAAAAAAACGCTTTGGTGAAATACTGCAAATTTTTATTAAATACCTACTACATACCAATTACTCTTCCATGGTAATAAAAATGAAAAAAATACAGTTCTTACCCTCAGGGAATTTAGACCCTAATTCCATTGTAAAAGGCCAGTTACTTTGAGGGTTGATTCTTCCCTTTCACCAAAGACTGACATTCCAGTCCTCACTTCCTTACAAAGCACGGCCCCTCACCTCCCTGGGACAGTGGGTGGACTGTAGGTCTGCGCAGTGCATTTTTATTAAGCACGATGCTGACTCGTCCGTTTGAGACGAAAACTGTGCGGTGAGGCTGTCATCCTTAAACATGCAGAAATAACCAACCGTCGAACTGATCCCAATAACAGATTAGCTCTGTCATGTGTAATTACCTCAATTTTAGCCCAAAGGGGGGAAAAATTGCCTCACTCCTCCCTTTTTACATAGCAGCCATCCAGGCTGGTATATCCTGAATGCCTTAGCAGGGCGCTCCAGGCCCCTTGCCCCTCCCCCCCCCCGCCGCCGCCCCCCTCCCCCCACGTCCGGTCACATCCAATGAAGTGTAATGGCGCTCGCTGCTAAATTAAGTCTGATAATCCCAGCCCTTGAGATGTATCCGGCGGGTGAAGCCTGGACTAATTCCCAATCAGATTCCAGCTCAGCATTTGTTGCTGCTGCAGGACGATCCTTCCCAATTACCAGCAATGCCTAAAGAGAATCCCGAACACTCCCCTAGCCACGTCCATCTGCCTACGCGGAACAGACGGACCACACACGCGCGCACACCGTATTCCTGGGTCACGGCCGAGACCTCCTGAGTTTGAACGAGTCAATAAATCCCTTGAAGCTGACTCTTGGCAATGGGTGCTTTTGCCGTTAGAAAGGCAGGGCTCAGGCTGACAATGTAAGACTTAAATGCTTTATTGTATTCAGTAGGTGTGTTTTAAGAAATGTTTTCTCTCTGCTCCACCTCCATCACCCAATGCTCAGCCCCCAGGGCCTTCTCTCAGCGCCTGCAGGTATCACAAAGTTAAATCTCTTGACAGTGTCCACACTTTACTACCAGGAAACAATGAAGAGAGCTTTGCCCTCAAGGTCAGAAGTCCTAAGTAGGATTCTAAGCTTCTAAGCAGGAAAATAGCCAAGGATATTTTTCATAGAAAAGACTCAGACTGCTGCAGCATGGTCCCCAAAAAGTTGCCTTGTTAGGACGAGTGTTACAAAGTCTCACTCTCCATCACCATCTTGAAGCTCAGTGAGGAAGAGAAAGGCAGTCTTTCCGGTGAAGTTTCACATGAACCACGCACGCAGTGACTAAACTCTAACTCCTGAAAGCCTGCGTTTCATTTAACTTTTTTTTTTTTACTCTTCGCAATTTTATTTTAATATCCCTTTAACGGGTTCTAAGCTTTGCAACACTGCTAACTTCCTCCTGCAGCCACTCCCACAACACCTAAACATGAAACAGATACAAAGAATGACAACAGAATGACAACCACACAGACAGAAATACTAAGTTCCACCATTCGGCACAGTCCATGACAGTGTCTTTAGAGTTCAGTTGAAGAGTGGGTAAACTTCTAAAAAAAAAAAAAAAAAAAAATCATTTTCTTTTCCCCATATTTTATAATGTTGGTGATTTTAATCCATAGTTCTTTGTAATTTCCTAAGAAACTAGCAAGGGGCACTGAAATTCTCCAACCAGCCCACTGTCTCCCTGAAGCAGGGTCTATTGGAAGCCAGATTATTATTAGCAGGGTGCATTCTGAAGGTGCAGAACATCTGATTATCTGATTCTAGATATTTGAGTGCAATACACTCCGATCCATGAACCCAGCCTCATAGCAAGGCTACATTGGCTAAAGAATTGGTTGGGTCAAGTTCTTGGGCACTCTCTCCTGGATAGTGCTTTAGTGGTCACTGCCAAAGGAGGCCTCAAAAACGCTCCTTCTGTGGTTGGTGGCAAATCCCTTCACAATCGGCATATTCTTTCCTTAGAAAATTCAATCAAGTGGATATATTTAAAGTGCAATCAAATGTTCCTACCTGGGAACATTCCAGTCTCTGAGGGGGGTTTGCATACCTTTGCTTTGATCTGTTATAGGATGATTTTAAAGATACTCCCCAGAGGAGCTCCTTATTTCCAACTTCTGTATACATTTGTGAGATTTAAAATGTGGGAGGGAGTTGGAAACTAGGTTTACAGAATCTTAGTGATCTGTTTTGATGATTTAATGAAATGCGTGAAACATTTGTGAGCTCCTATGTGCTTTTCTATGATGAAAGCTGCAGAAATAAAGTAACTGTAGAAATATAATTTGATAATATTGTTTTAGTGTTTAGACATTAATTCTTTGGGATAAAGAAGCATGTGTATGTAGTGGGTTGGTTTTGGGGGTTTTTTTGATTGACAATTACCTGCATATATTTAAAGTATACAATTTGATAAGTTTTGGCCTATGTATATATTCCTGAAATAATTACCACATCAGGATAATGACCACCACCAGAAGTTTCCTTTCCTTTTTACCCCTCCCTGTCTTGCCCTTTTTCCTGTTGACTAGCATTCTACTGCATGGAGATACCACAGTTTATTCACATGTTAATGAATGTTGGAGTTGTTTCCCATTTTTGTCTATTACAAACAAAACTGCTATGAACATATGTTTTTATTTTTCTTAGGGAAACATTTAGGATTGAAATGGCTGGGTTCATGATAGGTATATGCTTCTATTTTTAATTAATTAATTTATTTATTGAAGTAGAGTTGATGTACAATTTTACATCATTACAGGTATACAGTATAGTGATTCACAATTTTTAAAATTATGCCCCACTTATTGTTACTATAGGATATTGGCTAATATTCCCTATATATCCTTGTGGCTTATTTTATACATAATAATTTGTGCCTCTTAATCTCCCCTAGCCCTGTCTTGCCCTTCCCCACTTCTCTCTCCCCACTGGTAACCACTAGTTTATTCTCTGTATCTGTGAGTTTGTTTCTTTCTCTTTTTCTTAATTGAAGTATAGTTGATTTACAATGTTTTGTTAGTTTCTGATGTATAGCAAAGTGACTCAGGTATACATATGTGTGTGTGTATATATATTCTTTTTCATATTCTTTTCCATTATAGTTTATTACAAGATAATTGGATATAGTTACCTGTGCTGTACAGTAGGAACTTGTTGTTTATTTTATATATAGTAGTTTGTATCTGCTAATCCCAAAGTTGTCCCTCCCTCCCTTTGGTAATCAAAAATTTGTTTTCTATGTATATGAGTCTGTTTCTGTTTTGTAAATAAGTTCGTTTTATCATTTTTTTAGATTGCATGTACAGGTGATATCATATGATATTTATCTTTCTGTCTTATTCACTGAGTATGATAATCTCTAGGTCCAACTATGTTGCTGTAAATGACATTATTTCATTTTTTATGGCTGAATAATATTCCACTGTATATATATGCTATGTCTTCTTTATCCAGTTATCTATTGATGGACATTTAGGTTGTTTCTATGTCTTGGCTATTGTAACTAGTTTTGCTATGAACATTGGGGGTGCATGTATGTTTTCAAATTAGAGCTTTCTCTGGATACATGCCCAGGAGTGGGATTGCTAGAAAACATGGTAAGTCTAGTATTAGTTCTCCATAGTGGCTGCACCAAACTATATTCCTACCAAAAGTATAGGAGGGCTCCCTTTTTTCCCACACCCTCTCCAGCATTTATTATTTGTAGACAGTTTGAGATGGCCATTCTGACCTGTGTGTGATGATACTTCATTGCAGTTTTGATTTGCATTCTCTAATAATAAGCGATATTGAGCATCTTTTCATGTGCTTGTTGGCCATCTATATGTCTTCTTTGGGTAATGATCTATTTAGGTCTTCTGCTCATTTTTTGATTGGGTATTATTATTATTATCAAGCTGTGTGAGCTGTTTGTATATTTTTTAAATTAATCCCTTGCCCGTTGCATCATTTGCAAATATTTTCTCCCAGTCCATAGATTGTCTTTTCATTTTGTTTATGGTTTCCTTTACTGTGCAAAAGCTTGTAAGTTTGATCTGGTCCCATTTCTTTATTTTTGCTTTTAACTTCCTTTACTTTAGGAGATGGATCCAAAAAAAAGATTGCTGCAACTTATGTCAAAGTGTTTTCCTCTAAGAGTTTTATGGTTTCCAGTCTTACATTTAGGTCTTTAGTCCATTTTGAGTTTCATTTTATATATGCTATTAGGGAATGTTCTAATTTCATTCTTTTACATGTAGCTGTCCAGTTTTCCCAGCACTACTTATTGAAGAGACTCTTTTCTCCATTGTATTTTCTTGACTCCTTTGTTGTAGATTAATTGACCATAAATGTGAGTTTATTTCTGGGCTCTCTGTTCTGTTCCATTGATCTAAATGTCAGTACCATACTATTTTGATTACTGTAGCTTTGTTGTATTGTCTGAAATCAGGGTGTGTGTTCCCCAGTTCTGTTCTTTCTCAAGATTGTTTTGGCTATCAGTTTCCATACACATTTTAAAATTTTTTGTTCTAGTTCTGTGAAAAATGCCATTGGTATTTTGATAAGGATTGCCTTGAATCTATAGGTTGCCTTGAGTAGTATGGTCATTTTAACAATACTAACTCTTTCAAACCAAGGACATGGTATCTTTTTCCATCTGTTTATGTCATCTTCAGTTTCTTTCATCAGTGTCATATACTTTTTTGAGTATAGATCTTTTACCTCCTTAGGTAGGTTTATTCTTAAGCATTTTATTCTTTTTCATATAGTGGTAAATGGGATTGTTTCCTTAACTTCTCTTTCCGATACTTCTTTGTTAGGGTATAGAACTGCAACAGATTTCTGTAACTTTTCCGAAATGGTTATCCTGTTTTACATTACCACCAGTAGTGTATGGAAATTCTAATTCCACATCTTGCCAACATTTGATATGGCTAGCCTATAATTTTAGCCATTCTAACAGATATGTAGTGAAATATTATGTGGTTTTAATTTGCATTTTCCAAATTCTAATGATGTTTCATGTAATTATTCGCCAGCTCTATGTCTTCTTTGAAGTATTTGTTCGTATCTTTTGCCTATAATGTAATGGGGTTTTTGTTTTCTTATTATGTTTTGAGAGTTCTTTATGTATTTTGCATATAGCTCCTTCATCAAATATATGATATGCAAATATTTTTCCCAGTTTGTGGCTTGTCTTTTCATTCTCTTAACAGTGTCTTTCACAGAACAGAAGTTTTTAATTTTGATGGAACCCAATATATACATTTATTATTTTGTGGATCATGCTTTTGGTATTATATCTGAAAAATATTTGCCTAGCCCTCAGTCACAACATTTTTCTTTTAGTCTTTGTTCTAAAACTTCTGTCATTTTAGGTCTTGCATTGAGATTTATGATTCATTTTTAGTTAATTTTTTTGTATATAGTGTGAAGTATGATTCAGTGTTCTTTTTTCACTCTTTCTTTTCCTTCATTCCTCTATTCCTTCCCCTTTCCTTCCTTCCCTCATTCCTTTTTTCTTCTTTCTTTTCTTCTTTTTCTTTCATGTAGATACCCAGTAGTTTCAGCATTATGTATTAAAAAGACTTCAGTTTCTCTACTGAATT
Source organism: Camelus bactrianus (assembly GCF_048773025.1). Lineage (NCBI taxonomy): Eukaryota > Metazoa > Chordata > Mammalia > Artiodactyla > Camelidae > Camelus > Camelus bactrianus. The sequence goes on along the minus strand of NC_133564.1, from coordinate 28,417,177 downwards.
ATTTTTGTGCCTTTGCTGAAAATTAGTTATCCATATATGTATGGTCTATAGCTCAAATTTCTATTCTGTTCTGTTGATATGTGTCTACATTTATACCAATACCATTATTTTATGATTACTGTAGATTTATAATAATTCTTAAAATCAGGCAGTTAGTTTTCCACCTTTGTTCTTTCTCAGAGTTGTTTTGGCAATTCCAAATCTCTTGCAGTTCTGTTAGATTTTTAGAATCTCAGTCACAGAAGCTTATGTGTGATGTAAGATGGGCATGGACAAAAAATAAGTAGATTGTAATTACAACAACTCATTCTTTGAACTTTCCAGTAGATAAGAAGAAACCACTGTTTGCTGAGCAAATTAACTCTTGGGTCTGCTGAACATAATAAAGCATTCATGGAATCTGCATAGAATCTTATCAAAACCTAATGTTAGCTGTTTTCCTGGAAGTTGGTCATAGTCAGTATGAATCTGTCAACCGTCTTTTGGGAAACATTGAGTGACTTCTACATGCATAGGACTTTTTCATGTATTCTTTTAACTTTAAATATAACCCTGGTATTATTGTTAATTAGGAAATGAGGAAAGTGAGTCTTGGAAAAGTCCAGCAATGGTATCAATGTCATACAGCTGGAAAGGGGCAGTATTCAGGCTGAATTCCTGAAGAGCCAGTCTGACTTCAGATTCCTTAGTCTTTCTGTTGGATCATGCTGCTTCCAAGATAAGCAAAACTTTAGCTCAAATCACATATTCCACTGTTTCACTTCTATTATGTTATTTGGAAGAGGCATAAAAATTTTATCCAGCATATATGTTTTGTGCTGAATAATTACAATCTTTCTTATAATTGATTAAAGCTCAGGTATCATCCTGATAGCATTGTTTAAAGTTGTTTGGCTCTTTATTCTGTCCATGAGCCTTATGAAATAAAAAAAAAAAAAATTGTTGTGGCTTTGCTTACAACCTGTGATCCCAAAACATGCCGTTCAAGAAACCACTACCATTTTAGTATTGATATGCGTAGAAAGCCCAGCAATAGAAAAAACAGAGTCTTGTCCATGTGAGTGATTTCATTTGTATCATACAAATTTTCGTGCTGGGGATAAAGATATTTTCAATCATCTCAAAAGTTAATCAAATGTCAAATCTAGGGGAAATAGGAAAAAACAGATATCTCAATGTGGCATCACAAGAGGATTCCATAAACTAAACAAGAGCATTATATACATCCTTGTAAAGCCTCTCTTTTCTAAAAGCAAACCAAATAATGTAGATGGAAAGAAAGTCTAAAAATCCAGATTTAACTCTGACAGTGCTGTTAAGGCGGTATGTGACCTTGGGCAAGTCACTCACCTAGTTGAATTTCTTTAATCAGGAACATGAGAATAAGAGAGGTTAAACGGTGTCTTTCAACATTATTGTTCTGGTCTCTTAAAGTAAAATAAAAGTCTCTCGGTACCTAAATTTAAGAAATCAAGCTTGATGACATCAAATTCTTCAGTAGGTACCAAAGCAAGCCCTTTTGTATTGAAACCTTATTTGGTCCCAACATGAGGGCAATTTTCAACTGTTTGTCAGAAACATGTGGAATTTTCTTTACATTTTGTGGTCAGGTTATCTATTCAAGAGCATCTAAGCATAGTAATCAAATGTTTAGGTCAGTAAGTAATAAGAAAATATAGAAAGCAAGCAGAGTATCAACTACATGACTCATTACTGAAAAGAATTTCCTCCAGATTTCCCCTACGCTGAGTCACTACAGCATCCTGACACATTCTTGTAGCATTTCTTACTTCCCTGTATGCCTTCAAATACCCTCATATTCACAATTTCTTTGGCCAGCAAGGATTCACAGCAAATATATAATCTTGATTCTTACATAGACTATCTACTATACAAACAGCAGACACGCATATGACAAGCACGAGGTGAAATTCTCTGTCTTCAAAATATTTCTACTAAATACCGACTTGTCTCTCTTCTCTCACCATCAGTTTAGCAGGAGGCTGGGAACACAAGCTAACAAATAAGTGAAAAGCAAAACAAACCTCTAACAGAAGGCCATCAGGGAAAAAAAAAAATAAGAAAATAACCAAAAATAGTGTATTAAACCAAAATAAAAACTGGATGCTCCAGTACAGCATCCAATGACCTCTTCCAAGAACTCCTCTGAGTCCTCTTCCAAGGCAGAGCACTTCCAATATTGGTTTGTAAACATCATCCTTCAGTTCTGTTTAAGCCCCTGTTGAGTAGCTGCTGCAGGGAAGGTCCTCTACTCTTTGTTACAGGGAACAAATATGACCTGAGCTCCTAAGTAATTTACCATATAACAAGAGAGGCAGACATGTACAGATGTTATAAATAAAAACAAAACATGATGGAGGAAGAATGGCAAAACGTATACTTAGCATATGACAGATTTATGGACATGAAAAAAGAAGTTGGGTCATAGTCATGCAGTAATTATTCAATAAACCAGTGGTTCAAAACTATACTAGGAGCTTTTTACATTTGTTAGTAGCTAAGCCTAACACTTGAAGTGTCTCATTCAGTTGGCCTCGGGTGAGGCAGTGGTGTGTTATAAAGGCGTCACAGGATACGCTAACAGGCAGGCAGGGTGGAGGTGGAGGACCAATGCAATAAACATTCTGTTGGTTCCCACCGGGAACCAGATGCTCTGCATCCCCATCACCTGGCGAAGATGAGTAAGTTCTGCTCCCTGCCTTAAAGGTAATCACAGCCTGAAAGGGATTCTTGGGCAGCTATTTACATTTGTAACCAATTGGATGAACAGGTCATTATGGGCTTGAAAGGGAAGTCCATACACGAGGTCACACAAGGCTCTGTCTTCTACAGAGACGGTTTCTTTAAAAGCTAGTATTCATCACATCTGCGGAGACTGGCAGGGAGACTGCATATTTGGAACAAGGTAAATCAAAATTCAAGAATATGAGAATGTAATAGAAAATAAGATAAATTTTCAAAAGATTCATCAGGACTAAGATCATACCCTTGGGTCCCAACACTCAACTGCACAAGTGCCTCACAGATGAGACACAGCCTAGCAAACACTAGAGAAACAGTGGTGACCTCGTCTGGAGTCAACTAAAGGCTGAGGCTACTGAAAAAAAATTGTGAAATCATAACCTGAATTAAGAACTGCAAAATCTAGAATTACTGATAACATAATCTCACTCTCTGTCTTGTCAGACTAAACCTGGACCAAGCCTTCTAATCACGTCCTCACTCCTGAAAGACAGAGAGATAAATGTAAGAAAAGCAAATATAAATCCAAGGCTGTGAAAAGTTTTGCACCCAATTTAAATAGAGACTATTGAAGGAATTGGGGGTAGAAATGGAAGAGTGAGGATGCTTTTGGATGAAAGTAGCAGAATACTTAACCAAAAGTGGCTTAAAGAATTGTCATGGACTGAATGTTTGTATCCCCCCAAGTTCATATGTTGAAGCCCTTACTCCCTCCTGTGCCCCCACTGGTGCGGTGGTACTTGCAGTTGGGCAGGTAATTAGGTTTAGATGAGGTCATGAGGATGGAGCTTCCATGACAGGATTAGTGTCCTTACAAGAAAAGGAGGAGATCAGAGTTCATTCTCTTTTCACCATGTGAGGACCAGCAGGAAGATGGCATCTGCAAACCAGGAAGAGGAGCCACCAGAGCTGGACCATGCTGGCTCTGTGTTTTCATACTTGCAGCCTCCAGGTTATGAGACAATAGATTTCTATTGGTGACCCACTCTGCCTATGGTATTTTTTTTAACTGTCCAAGCTGACTACAAGAATGGTATTTTATTATCTCCAAAAATGAGTCTAGAAGTTTGTACTTCAAGCATTGTTTCAGTTCTTAAATGATCTTCTCAAGGACTTAAGTTTATTCTATCATTCTGCTCCATTTTCCTCCACGTTTTGCCTTTCATGCTATACCTTAAACCTTCATGGTTGCAGAGGGCTGCTGTATTATCTCTTTGCATACCCATGTCCAAATCAGAAAGGTGACATTTCTCTTTGTATGCCTTTTTTTTAATTGGAGGAAAATATCCTGTATGTGCCATTGTCAGACGTGCCTAGAAACCTACCCTAGAATAATTGCTATTACAAGAGATTAAAGCAGCCATGACAAGGTTGGAACAATCATGATTTGTTTCCAGAGACTGGGTTGCATCATAGTCAAGAATTTCCCAATGTCCAAATAAAACTGGGGGAAATGGTTGTTGAGCCAGAAAAATCAAAGTTGTTTTTTTTTTTTTTTGTGATATTGCAAAAAGGAAGGACCCAATAGGTGTCTTCCAACATTTTGGTGAACTACACTGTGGATTATGAATTGGCCTTATTTAGTGTAGACTCAAAACCAAGATCATTGGGAGAAACCCATAGAGAGACTTTTTTCATACATCCGTGCACAAGTTCAAGTACTTTTGGATTTGCTATCATCAGTGATGTGTAAGGATGAAGAAATTCAAGCATCAAGAATTTTGCTGATTCAGAAGGCCTTAGAGAAAACTTTAAATCTGTACTTCAGAAATGCAGAGAGATTTTTCAGCACATATATAATGCCCCTGGGCTCATGAGGACTAAATAGGTAACGGAAATAGGTAATAGAAATGCTTCCTTTTAAAAACTGCTTTGTATTAGCTTCCTCTTGCTGCTATAACAAGTTACCACAAATTGAGTGGTTTAAAACAACACAAGTTTATTTTCTTACAGTTTTGGAGGCCAGAAATCTAAAATGGGTCAGCAGGAATGTGTTTTTTCTGGAGGCTCTAGAAGAGAATCTACTCCCTTGCCTTTTCCAGCTTCTGGATCCTGTGCATAGCCCGTGTCTCGTGGCTCCACGTCACTCTGACCACTGCTTTCACCTTCGCGTCTCCTTTCCCCCACTGCTTCCATCTGAAAAACCGTCTCTGACTCGGACCTGCCTGCCTCCCTCTTTATAAGAGACTTGTGGTGGTCTTGGACCCACCCAGATATGTTCCGCATCTCGAGATCCTTAACTTAATCACATCTGCAAATTCTCTCTTCCGTGTAAGGTAATATATCCATAGGTTCTGGAAATTAGGACCTTGACATCTGTAGCAGCTCATTATTCAATTTATCATCCACTTCAAACAATTTTCATTTGCTCTGTTTAGAATAGCCTAAAAATTCCTAAATTCACTCAAGAAAGCAATCATATTAAAACCACCCATAATGTTTTATCTTAATATTAAAAACAGAATTAACATATTTTATGAGATTTTCCATAACATGGATGCACTAGACATTACTGGTTACAAGGTAAATATTGACACTAGAGAAACTATTTCTGAAATAATTATTACCTTGTGTATATGTTTTTCCTTCTATGGGCTACACTAACTAAAATATTAAATATCAGGAAAAGTATGTTCCCTGAGTGGTTGCAGGAAGAAAATATTTCAAATGTCTTATTTTGAACCATAGGAAATTGTTGTTTTTCATGGGTCAAATGCAACTGAAGACAATAAATTCCATAGAATTCAAGTCAATATTATAATTCTTTCCATAAGCATCTCCTATATTTCTTATAAAATGTTGCAAAGAAACAGAGGTTTATAATGGACATCCATGTAGCCACCACCAAATTATAAAATAATCAATAATGTCATATATTTCCTTTTAATATTTTTTAAATAACTAGAACAATACAATTAAAGCCCCTGTGTACCCTTTTCCCCAAGCCCAGCCTCTCCTGGGGAAATACAGAGAATACTCCTCATGGAGGGGGAAGGTAGAGCACATGCTTAGCGTGCACGAGGTCCCAGGTTCAACCCCAAGTACCTCCTCTGAAAATAAACAAACCTAATTGCCTTTCCCCCTCAAAATAAAATAATTAAATAAACAGCTCCTGCTTTAAAGAAAAAAAAAAAAGAGAGAAAGAAAGAAAAAGAAAAGAAAATATTCCTCATGGATTTTAGAGTTCCCTCATTGGACACAAGCTTATCTTTCTTCCATGAAGACAAAACCAATGTGGAGTTTCTTTTTGTCCATTGTGCCATCCAGTTTTTCCCATGAAAAAAAAAATCTTTCATATGTTGGTTTAATCAGATTCCACTCAAAACACAGAATAGCCCTAGAACCAGTCTATCAGATGTGATGGGGAGAAGGGGCAAACCTAATCCTGAAGGCTTCTCAGAAGTAATCTGGTCTGATTTTCACCCTGACCCAAACCACTCACCCACCTTTTGTCAGGGAGTCTCAAAGATTCTGAAAAAGCATGTTTAAGAGAAGAAGAGAATGTCAGCCTCAGATAAGTGGATGATAGAATTGACCTAAAATCATTAATAGGTTTATTTTGTTCCCCACCATTGGCTTTGTGTTTATATAAACTCTCTTTCTTTTTGCCCACCCTTGCCTACTAGGAACTCGACACACGTTTATGAGATCATCAGCCTTCCCTGGTTATGCCATTTGGGGCCCTGACTGTGAGACACACAACACTTCCTCAACACAAATGGAAAAATCAGTCATGAATATTAAAGGAAAGCATCCACAGGGCTCTAGCAAAAGTCAAGCAGTTGGGGGTTATCTGATTTTATCCGGAATGGAGTTGTTCATATACACACGTATGCACGTTTGAGTACAGCTGCAGAGTTAGAGGTAGAATTTTTTCAAATAAAAGTTTATTGGACTGTAGGAAGTATCTATCCCCAGGGAAGGAAGAGTTCAAATATCCTTTTCAGCCTCTAATTTTGATTAAAGTTCACATCACTGCCTTATGTCTATGTGCAAGTAGCCATTTCATCTTGAATTATTCCGGCAGCCTTCAAAATTTAGTGGAGAGAGAATTTTCGGCTGGAAGTGAATGGAAAATTGAAGTTCCCAATGAAGCATATTCTAATTGGAATTTAAAAGTCTGCAAACTTTTATTTGGCATTTGAAGTCTACAATCTTCTGTTTCTTTTTCTAAACTATCCTTGCTGTGGAACCTCTGCATTTTCAATGGTGATGAGGAGTTTCAGCCCAGGAAGGAAGAGAATTGGCTTTTGAAGTATAGATGGACAAAGAGGAGTATTTGGTTACTTGTGTTTTACTATCAGCTTTCAAACTAGGTTTGGGGTGGGGGGGATTGGTGATAGCTGCTTCTGATGCAAAAATATCATTTATTTCCACTGAGATAATTTGAAAACTGCCAAATTAGTTATCGCAAACTTTTTAATGTAATTTGCTGCCAGCATTGGAGCAAAAATGATTGTAGCCTTCACACTCGTAGGATTGTATATGTGGGTGTGTTTAAATGCATACAATTCTAATAAAATTGTACACTGGTATATGGAGGAAAGCTTTCATTTGACAACTGACTTGTTATGTGACGAGGCTTTCTGATCGAGTGGTTCAGTCTTTAGAATAAATGGTCATGTAAGGATCTGAGAATGAAGCTCTTCAAAATCTCAATTATAATCATTCCCACGTTCCAAATGCCGTCTTTTATTTTTCTAGTTTGCAGCCGCTGATTTGCTGACTCCAGCAATCCACTGACATCATTAGGACCTACAATCCATTGACCTACCATCTCTTCACTTCTCATGTCCTCTTTCTCATCACCTGTCTGAATTCCATGGTCTCTCTGAGCTATCCTGCCCTCTCTGGCTTCACTTTTTTCACTATTGTGCAGTGCCCAGATCCCTGCTTCAGGACACAGTAGTTTACTCACCCCGCCTGCTAAGACCGTTGGCAGTTCTTGGCTGACAACAGAGTCTCCCCCAGGAATTGCCCTCCACCAGAGCTCCTCCCCAGGGTCTTACATCCAATGACTGCATGATGTTGGGGTACAAAGACCCAGGGTTTTTTTTTTTTTTCTTTTTTCTTTTTTGCTTCAATCAGAAACATCTCTGAAGGGCCATCCCAACTCTGTTCTTCCAGTGGGATCAGCTAAGGACTCTGCTCTGGTACAAACAATTTGGATTTCAACTTCTCCCCTGACCTCCATGCATGTTTATTCCTCCGATTGCTGCCCTATAAAACATCTGCACACAAATCTTCATCTCCAAGTCTGTTCAGCAGGGAAGGAGACGAACAGTTAGTATGAGGAGTGGTGCTAAAAAACACATTTTAAAGTCAGATTTTGGAACTGGCTCTTCAGTCTCCAAATTGGCACTAAGGACAGCATCATAGGTGGGACGTGGAGTCATGATAAGTCCTGGGCATGCTGCAGTGATGTGACTATTAAACCACCTTTGGTAGGGTGTAGCCATGCGAGGGAATACACCGAAAGACGCAATGTCTCAAGCATTTGAGAGCTATAGGAAGTACTAATTATAAGAATACAGAATTGGACAGCTGTTACTGGGGGTTGTTACAGCATTGTAGAAAGCTAATGAAAGGCCAAGGGTAATAACTCATCAATTTAAGGCAAACAGAGAAAGCTTCCTTGGCAACATGCAAAGAATCTCTCATCTGCAGTTGGAGAAAAAAGAAAGCTAGAGATCAGGTCCAGGACTTAATTGGTAGTGGAGTATCATGTGAGGTTTAATTCTGAAACCTGGCAAGTCTGCTATGCTGAGGTTAAGGCCTTGATTGGGAAGTAACGTGCCTCTGACATGAGATGGGAACATATGGGCATTTGAAAATTTTGAATGTCCAGATTTCCCTGAACATTCTGGAACTGCAGACACGACCCATTTCTTTCTGTTAAAGGCTAGCGTTCCTCCTCTTGCTTGACTGGGGAAGAATCGGCTTCCAGACTCACTAAGCTTGTTGGCAGGATTTATTTCCTTGCGACTGTAGGACTGAAAGCTTCAGCTTTTTCTGTTATCAACCAGAGGTCGCCCTCAGCTGCTAGAGACCAACCGTAGTCCCTGCTATAGATGATTCACAGCACGGGAGCTTGGACTGTCAAGACCAGCAGAAGAGCAAGAACGAGTCTATTAGCAATACAGAGTCTTACTACATATTGTCATGTAGTCTTGAGCCCATCCAGCAAGACTTTTAACTTCTCCACTCCTCAGAAGCTACTCTTTTGAAGGTCATGAATGACTACCATGTTGCTAAATCCAACAGACCATTCTCATTCTTTGTCTTGGTAATAGAAGGAAGTCTTGACACAGTTAATCACCCTCTTTCTTGAAACACTGTATGCTCGTGGCTCCCAGGACTCCATACGAGCCTGAACTTCTTTCTACTCCATTGGGCAGTCTTCCTAAGTCTCTTCTGCCATCCCTCCTCATCCTCATAATGTTTGACTGTTGGCGTTCCCTAAGATTCAGTCTTTTGACCTCTTCTCTATTGAGGCTTCTTCCTTTGATAAATTCACCCAGTTGTGTGCCCCCCACCCCCCAAAAAAAACAATCTAAAAGCTAATGACAACCATTTCTTTACTTTTTACTGAGGACTTTACTCTGGATTCCAGACTCATATCCCATAACCTTTACAACATGTGCATGAATGTCTAATAGACATTTCAAAGTCAGTATGTCCCAACCTAAAATCTTGTTCTTCATTCCCAAATCTTCTCTTCTTATAGTCTCTCCTGACTCAGTTAATGGCAACCCTCTCTTTCCATTTTCTTGTTCAAAAATCCTTGGACTTATTCTGGAATGCCCACATTCATATGCTGTCTTAGTCCATTTGGGCTGCGGTAACGAAATACCAGAGACTGAGGGGCTGGTAAAGAACAGAAATGTATTTCTCACACTCCTGGTGACTGAGAATTCCAAGATCATAGTAGATTTGGTGTCTGGGGAGAACATGCTTCCTGATTCACAGACGATGACCTTCCAACTAGGTCCTCATACAGTGGGAGGGGCCAGGGAGCTCTCGTGGAGGAGGGGTCACTACTCCCATTCATGAAGCCTCCACCCTCAATATTGAATCCCTACCCAAGGCCCCACCTCCTAACACCATACACTGGGAGTTAGGATTTCAGAATATGAAGTTGGGGAGACACACATGTTCAGCCTACACAACACACCGTATCCAGTCTGGCAGTAAATCTATCAGTTGCTTTTTTCCAGGGTGATCCAGAAGCTGACCGCTTCTCTCTCCTCTGCCGCCTCCCTGCTCTAAGCCGCCACAACCTCCCCACTGGCCTATTGCAGTAGTCTCCTAACCGGTCTGCCTGATCCCCCACTCACTCCTTTAGAGTCTGTGCTCAGCACAGCTTCCAGAGTAATCCTCTTGAAACAGAACTTTCACATGTTTTTCTTCTGCTCAGCACTTTCCGAAGCCTCCCTGCCTTAGGGGAGAGGGCAGTCCTCATGGTTTATGTGCCCTCTGCATTCCAGCATCCCCTTGCCTCCCGGAACTCAGCTCCCAGAACTCTCCCCACTAGCACTTTCCACCTTCTAACATATTATAATTTAGCTGCCACTTTTAGGTATTGTCTGTCTCCCCTGACTAGCCCTAATCTCCATAAGGGCAGAGATTTCTTGCTGTTTTTTTTTTCTTTTTGTACAGTGTTTATATTCCTAAGGCCCAGAATAGCATGTATGTAGCACATAGCACGGAGTAGATATTCAATATGTGTTGAATGAATGAATCAATTAAGGATGAGATAATGAATGAGTGAATGAATGAATAAAGGTACACTCTTCTGTATCAGTCAGGGCACCAGCAAGAAGCATATGGAGAATTCAGTTGGGGAAACTTAGGAGAGTTTAAAGAAGGGGACCATTTACAAAATGAAAGGGACCAGTAAGGACGGGGAGATACCCAGGAGCCAGGAACAGTGGGGTGGTGCTAGGGTTGCTACATCCCAAGGAGCAAGGGCAGGAACAGACGCTAGAATAAGACAAATCTGCCCCGTAGGAGTTGTGGATTTCAGTTGAGGGACACAGCCAATCAGAGGTGACCCAATAGGAAAGGAGCCCGGAAGATAAATACCCAGATCTTTGCCCCCTCTTGCCTCAAATATCCAGCTGATACCTTCCATTGGCCAAACCCAACCGCAGGTCTGAAGACAAGGAAGGCTGTTAAATCAGTCCCAAGCAGCCAGTGCCCAAGCACGTAGCAGGGTAGGAAAGGTTGGAAAATGAGTCTGGAGAAGAAAATGGAACCTGTCCTGGGTATCTGCTTTCACTCTCTGTCACTTAAAAAATTTTATGAAGTGGGATAGAACAAAAGTATTCTTTTGAAATTAACATGCATTTGCTATAGAAGATAAGTTTCATTTATGCTAAAAAAAAACTTTGTATCTCTAACGTTCATTTCCTGTTGCTTCTTGATCGCTTCTTTCTTTGCTTTTAAAAGAAACATAGGCAATCTTTGGAGGGCGATTTGGATTATTTTACTTTAAATCACTACAGTTCAGATTGTTGTCCCCAAATCCAACACTCACCTTTAAGAGAATGTGTCAAGGCTGCATTCTTTGGCTTTTTCTACTTAGGTGACTAGGAAGAAATAGCATTGAAATTCACTGAAGGCCTCTTTGGAAATATTTTTGAAATGAGCCTTTAAAAAAAAAAAAAAGTGGAAGCAGAGTGAAATGAAAGGAACTGAAGCAATAGCCCTGCGTGGAAAGATTAAACTCAGCCCTGGCTAAAAATAGCGTCTGTAACTGCTGATGAGAAAGAGGAACATCTGGTAGGAAGAATACATTTATCAGGTGACACTCCTGAGAAAGTGCCAAGAGCATTTAGGACATCATAACCATACTAATATACGATGCCCCCCCGGGAGGTGGAGCAGGAAACGGACACGGCTTTGGCATGACTCACGATGTTGAGGATATGATGTGAATGGTCTTAGCCTCCTGTCCTGCCCCGACCTGGGGCTTTCCACCTGTGAAAGGCTTCCCCTGTCTTCATTGTACCTTCACTTTAAGGAACGTAAAAAGGGAGAGGGGAGAGAAACGTACACCGAAACACAGACTCACAAAGAAAGGGTGCTCAGCGACTCAACGAGGAGGCTGGGTGAGAATTAATAGTCACTGCAAGACGGTGGCTCAGTGCTGGAGGCTGACATGGGAGTTCTCTAGACCCAAAGGATGCTGGTGTAACACAGAATTGGGTAGCAAGACCAGAGAACTCTAGGGAGTTTGTTTGGGGTTATTGGATGTGGTGGTGCTGCCCGTGGAGCCTGAGAAGCACGCGTTTGCCACAGAGATGCTCAGAGGGCTGTTTGTTTTCCTTCTGAACTTCGTTCCTCTGCAGTGTAGCTCATTCTTCTCCATGTCCTGAGCTCATGGGATCTGTGACCTGTTTCTCTTTTCCCCCCATTTCTCTCTCGCAACTCAGGCATATGCCACCTTGTGCCCCCTATTCTTGGGTCTATGATTTTCTCTCCCAATTTTTTTTTTTTTTTTTATCAGCAAAGAACTTGTGCTCAGCGTGGTGGTTACTATCTATCAGCAAATGTTTGCTGATTTCCAGTAAACCCACTGCCAAACCACTTGTCCACTTTTTACCCTTTGGATGAAGTGTCAGCTTCTCCAAATCAGTGACCCTACCATCTATTCTTTCCCCATCTCAGTGAGTCTTAACTGTAAACGACAAAGAAACTTGCCTGTTTTATCATTCCTCCTTATCCTCCAAAACGTCCTTTTAGCTTTTCCCACTTTTCTTAAGCCTCAGAACTCTCTTTTCTCCCTGCATCCCAGACCCCTGCTTGTAGCCATCCAGACCCTTCATCAGTTTGTGCCCGATCCACTTCAAACCCTGTTCCATCTACTCTCTTTAGACCTTACCCAGATTATTTTCTCCATTGTTCTCTACAAAACTGGCTAATAATAGAAGCGTAACTCAGAACAGTGTTGTCTGGGGAGCTGTTGCACTGGGGGTCACTTTTGGCGTGCCTGTGCAGACGTGAGTCTGCCTATGGAAACAGACACCTTATGCCAAGGCTCTGCTGCATGAGTGATCACCTCTCACCCCTATCCCTCTGCAAAGTAGTTACAGCTCTCCCCATACCACAGGTAAAAATCGCAAGGTTTAAATTAAGGTCACAGTGTTGGTAAGCGGAAGAACCATAGGATGAAACTGTGTATCTAATTGAGTACTTCTCAACCATCACTGCCCATCGGAATCATCCATATTAGTCTTCTTCCGTGTTTGCTGCACACACTGATCACCTGGGGACCCTAGTAAAATGCAGATTATGATTTAGTAGCTCTAGAGTCAGTCCCAAGAGTCCACACGTCTAACGAGGTCCCAGGTGACGCCAGTACTATGGGCGGACGTGGTATCTTGAGAAGCAAGGACTTAGTGCTTTTTTAAGGAAACATTTTCCTCAGATCCCAACAAACTAATGAAATCTTTGAAGACAGGGGGCCAAGAAACTCAATTAGAAATGCGTCAAAAATAAGACAGATGGATGGATGGAAACATAGACATGTGATAAAGCGAGAATATAGTAAAATACAAATTTAGGAGCTACGGGGTGGATATATATGGCTATTCACTCTAAAGCTCTGTACATTTAAAATTTTTCACAATAAAATATTGGAAAATGGATTGGGAAGAGAACTTTTTGGGGGTTCTGAAATCCTTTCTTCCCTCTGGTGTATAATAATCATACACTCTTACCCTCTAAAATAGCCCCATCTGTAATTATACTTCTAAATAATTTTTATTTTATTTCATTTTTGCTATAAAGTTATTCCTTCCTATTTCACTGATAGGGACAGTTCAAATTTTTGAGATGATTTACTGTATTGCAGAGCATGAAATTTGGGGTCCGCTAAATATACCAAGTTTTAAAAGTTGAATCTGCTCTGCCCTTTACTTATTAGTATGCAGTTTTAGCCAAATTACCTTATTGTTCTTAGTTTTATAGTCTGAAATTTGGTAGTACTGATAATAGGGATAAAGTACTGATAAAAGTAGTCATAATACTTTCCTCATAAAATCAATGAGGCAAATTGACCACATATTTTAAGGTATCTCTTTTTTCTGTACACTTTTCAAGACACAGAACCCACATAGCATTTGCTGTTCCAAACAGCCAAGTTTTGTAACACATGGCTTGTTCTGAGCCACCAGCACCCTCTCCAGCACGCACACACAGATGCCCACCTGATGGACAAGCTTTACGCTAGTGTAACCAGTAAATGCTGACCAGCCAGTGACAGCTAGCTTATAAACTCATTCGGAAAGACTTCACTAAAAATCATAAATATCTCGATGACATAAAATAGGAGACTCAGAAAGAGGTGGCAGTTGGTAGTGGGTTCTGAGTTGGAAGATCAAATAGAGACAAGGGCTGGAGAGCATCTTCATTTGGGTCAAATGTATGATTACAGAGCATATAAAGTTTATCGAAGGACGAAGCAAAATGTAGCAGGTGAGCACAGAGAAGCAGGAATGTGAGGGTCTAGGCAGCTTCTAAGACATGAATAACATAACTCCAGTTTCTGACATTTTAGTTTCCTGTTCCAGTGAAACCTAAGTGTCTTTGGTTCTAATCTATGATGTGCCTAAGATTGCCTGTTAAATCCTTTCCCTGAACTCCCCTTCATTTGAATTGATTAGGTCGAATAGATTGCCAGCAATCAGGTTAGACTCCAATGGGCTGTTTTCATAACCCACAAAAATCTCAGTGTTTTTAAATAATAAACATTTCTGTTTCTCACTCAGTTCAAGTCAGCTGGGGCTCTGTTCCACGGTATCTGAAGTTTCGGTTGAAGGAAACTACTCTTTTCGTTTTTAATATTTTTTTAATTGAAGTACAGTCAGTTACAATGTGTCAATTTCTAGTGTACAGCGCAATGTCCCAGTCATGCATATATATACGTATATTTGTTTTCATATTCTTTTTCATTAAAGGTTATTACAAGATATTGAGTAGAGTTCTCTGTGCTATGCAGAAGAAACTTTTTTTTTTCATCTATTTTTATATATACTGGCTAACATTTGCAAATCTCAAACTTCCAAATGTATCCCTTGACATCCCTTTTCCCCTGGTAACCATAAGATTGTTTACTATGTCTACAAGTCTGTTTCTGTTTTGTAGATGAGCTCATAGTGTCCTTTTTTTTTTAAGATTCCACATATGAGTGATATCATGGTATTTTTCTTTCCCTTTCTGGCTTACTTCACTTAGAATGACAATCTCTAGGTCCATTCATGTTGTTGCAAATGTTATTTATTCTTTTTATGGCTAAGTAGTATTCCATGTATGTATATACCAAAACTTCTTTATCCAGTCTTATGTCGATGGACATTTAGGTTGCTTCCATGGGAAACTACTTTTTGAAATATGTCAATGATCAAGCCACCATGCATTGCTTTGTAGCTACTGCTCTGGGGTCATACCATTTCTGCTCCCAGTTCACGTGACCATACATGAGTTCAACAGGGCAATATCTTCAGACAGGGGTACTGAATATGGGCCAATAAAACAGCTGATGGCAAGATTTTTGTTTTCTTTAATTTTTCCCGTAAATATAGCATGAAATGAGATCATGTAAAAAAAAAATGTCTGTTGTACATAATAGGTAATAAATCAGTGTGATATTTGTTCTTGTGAAGGTCATTGCCCATTGAAGGCCTTTCTGAAAGTGTCAGAATGATTTTTTTTCATTCATTCTTTAGGTATATAGAGTGTCTGCTATATGCCAGGCAGGGTGCTGAATGCCAGAAATAAAATGAGGGACGAGACAGACACGGATCCTACACACACCGTGCGCAGAGCATAATGGATAACAAAGACCAGCAAATAGGCAAATGGAGATCAGACAGACAGAAATTGAAGCGCCTCTCATGATGCCTTCGATAAGGCAAGGACTGGATGCTTGAAAACATAGGAGGTGAATTTCCTTTAGATCTGGAACACACAGAATGTTTCTTAGAGGAAGTGGCAACAACAGAAACCAAAAGGATGGAAGGAATTAGCCAGGCAAAAGGGAGGAGAGTTTTCTAGCTAAAGGGGCCAGCAAATTTGCAAACCCAGACGTGAGGAGAGCGTGGAACATTCAAGGAACTGCAAGAAGGGAGGAGACAGGGGGCAGGCAGTTGTAAGCTGTGCTGTGGAAGTGGTCTTCATCCCAAGTAATGGCAACGAGGAGCCATGGAAGGGTTGTAATGATATAAAGGCATTTAAGGTTTAAGGAAAGGAACTTCATCAAATCTGTGTTTTAGATAGAGCACTGAGGACATAGTCTCTGGGACCTCCGGCCACTGTGACGACAGCTCTGAAAAATGGTGATAACAGGCTTACTTAAGGGCTTTGAAAATCAGAAATCTATTTAATATGGGTACCATTATTGGGAGGCTTTGAACATCATTAGTTTAAAAAATCTGTAATAATCTAGTTGTGGAACAAATTAGATGAGTGTGGCATATTTCCTTGCATTATGTGAATGCCTCCGAGTAATAATCTCTGTCAAATAAGAGCACCAGGGGGTCCTCTTCAGGGACTATTCAGATGTGTTCACAGGAATTTGTCTTCAGTTGTGGGGGTGATGGAGTAAAATGAGAGCCTTGGGGGGACTTGATTAACCTCACCCGGGAGCCATTTCAGAATCTTGAACTTCATCCACTTACACACATTGTCCTTTCCCAGTCTGAGCTGGATTTTCCAATTTGCATTTGAAATTCAAAATGTCAGACCTAATACTGCTGCTTCATCTCGGAGGGCGTGACATGGCCTTTATAACTAAATGTTAAAACATCACTCGATGCCCGAGAGTCGCAGTTCCATTTTCCAGTCCTTGGTGCTGTCAGGGGCCCCGTGTGTGTGATGTGCTGTCAAGCCAGCGTGGCCAAGCTGCACCGAATGCAGCCTCCTTCCTGGATCCTGTGCTTGCAGTAAGGAGCATTTCCTAGGGACCCCACTTGTCTCACAGCCTGCCAGCAATGTCTAGGATTCAGGGGTAGCTCCCTTCCTTTAAAATAATTCACCAGAGAAACTCTTTTGGAGAAGCTAGAGACTCAGGCACCACTGAAGTTGCTAAAACTCATTTTGTTTTTTTTAAAAAAAATTTCCCTGTTGAGGAAAGCCTTTGTTTTTCAGGGGAAACAGCTGCACAGCAGAAAACTGTTCTGGAGCAGGTCGATTTGTGCATTTGTCAAGGACAGCCTTCCCTGTCTGCTGTGATTTCTTTGGGTGGGAGCAGAAGTATTGTGAACAGTGTTCCAGTTTAAAGGCAGCTTAAAGATGCAAGAGAAACATAAATAATCATCAAATAACTTAAATAAGCGATGTTCATGTAAAAGCCAGAACCGAAATTATTTTTCAGTTCAGTGACCTAGCTCACTCTGGAGATAATCAATCAAAAACTAAAGCTACCTTAGTAGGCACCAAATAAAAACTGACAAAAACATTTTTTTTTTGCCAACAGATTAATGAATGATGAATCTTGAGGAAGCCCAAAACATAGTAGAAGTTAGGGCTTCTCCTGAAGGAAATAACACAAAGTTGGATGGGTGGAGGGGAATTAGAAGAAAAAAATGCTTATGGTCCTGACCTGTCAGTGATGCTTCAATACATGTGGAAAGTTCGGAGAATGAAAATCTATAAAATCTATATGAGGAATTTTCCCTTCTGGGAGTGGAGGAGTTTGTTGCCAAATCCACTGTCTGTCTACTAAAAACTAGAAATGCTACGGAATTTCTAAAAATTGTGTTTGGAGGCTTTATGGAATAAACATGGCAGCCAGGACCTGAAGGCATGGGATTCCAGAGAAAAAAGACTTTTGAGACAAGTGTTTTTCCCTTCAGGCATTTATCAAGGGTTCAGGACAAAAAGACAAAGAAGCTAAGGAAGTATCTGTGGCTAAGAAGTTACGAGACACAGCAGAACTTCTTGGCAGTCCCATGCAAATGGAGTAAGAAAAATATATTCCAGGACCCGCCAAGTTGTGGGAGCCCTGGTAAATAAATATCACTGCTACTAGTTAAGACCCAGAAGGGTTACATCCTAAGAGTAGGAACAACCGACCCTCTTGTTTCTTATATTATGTACACCTCAGTTACTTGGCTGATAAGGTAGCCAAATACAAATGGTATACAGAATTAAGACTTTCTTTCAGTGGGAATCACAGCCTCCTAATTCAGTCATTACCTCTGGTTTTTTGTTTTTCTGTTCTTTTTTTTTTTTTGGTTACTCGTGTTCCTAATTACTTCTTAATCTATTACATTCGTGGTCCATGCCACTAAACCAAGTTGTTGTAAAGAAAGAAAATCAAGATATTCTTTAAGGAGATCCATCCAGATAACACTGTGTTCTCTAGAACATTTAAAATCTTTAAGCATCTGCTCAGTTTTAGTTTTTGCACAGAAAAGTACCTGCTTCATAGTCATAAATACCCTGCACCTTCCTGCAGACCTATAATTGAGTTAGTTTGGTTTCCCTGGCAACCACCACGATTAATTGGAATACTTGAGCAGGGTAAGTTTATAGATGCAGAAAATATTTCATGTATAAATAGTGCAATCTGTTGATGCTCAAAGGAATTTTCTCCCCTCCGCTGAGAAACAGGGTTATTTTTTTTTCTCTTTTTGTGTGGATTAATCACATTTTCCTCCTCATAAACTCTGTAAGTAATATTCAAAGATGAATGTTGATTGAACCCCTTCAGCCAGCCCTGGCACTCGTTGGGTGATTTCTGGCCCAAGTCCTGGGTCCCTGCTGGGCGAGGCATCACTGTGCCCACACTGCATGGAGTGACAAAGCTGGTGAGAGCATCCTCTGGGTCCCCTCGACATCCCTGTTCTTGTCATCAATTCGTGTGTGGTACAAATAATTGTATATGAGAATATTTGTGTTAAAAGTAGTTTCTGCCTATGATGAATGTAGCACAAAACCAAGAGAATGTCATTGGTCTGCTAAAAAAAAAAAAAAAAAAAAAAAGAATCCTCCAGGCAATTCGTATTTGTTTCACATTAGAAGGTAAGATATGGAAGCGATCATTTATTCAGTATTTCCTCAATGAGTCATTTATCCCAGTGTATCGCAGAGGCTACCTGGCTTAATCTTTACAATGTTCCCATGAGATAGATGCTATGAACCTCACTTAGAAATATGCAGGCGGAGGCCTTTAAGTTAAGCCAGTCACTCAGGGTCACTCACACGTTAGCACCAGATTTGGAGTTTGAACCTATGGAAGTTCATCTAAGGCTACTGGGCATCTGGACCTCTGTGCTGGCCGCCACCACGTTCCCCTTGAAGGGGCCATGGAAGAAGGCAGAAGAGAGGTTCTGCCTTTACAACGAAATAGGACACCTGGACTCTCAGGGTTTGCACAGCATCCATCAAAATTCCCTTTTGCGAGTGATGAGACATACTTGACCCCAATCTGACTTTTTTCTTTCTTTGGTAGGGGGGTGGTAATCAGGTTTATTTATTTAATAGAGGTACTGGGGATTGAACCCAGGACCTCATGCATGCTAAGCATAGCACTCTACCACTGAGCTATACACCCCCCCCCCAAACTGACTTTTTTAACCAACTATAACTGAATATTAAGCTGGTTCTCAAGAAATTGTTTTCAGCATGTGTGGGTAAATCTTGGGTACCCCGATGTTAGCAGGCAGGGTGGAAAAGGCACTGAGCTGACGGTGAGGTGTTTTTTTCCCCAACTGGTTGTTTATTTTAGGAAAGGGCATTTCTTCAGTGTTAAAAGCCAAAAGTATCTTTTTTTGTTTAATCACTTAGAAATTTAGAGCTGGTAGAGGCTCTAGGAATTCCCCCTACTGGTAACAATATGAACTCCCCTCCATTCAGTCTGTCTAGCAAATACTCCAGGGCTGTCCCACTTCCCTCCAAGCCAGACTACAGCGCTGCCTGTGGAAATTCAGCTTCTTCCTCTCTTGGCTGAGTTAACAGCCCTGAGAAACAGTGGGGATTCTGAGCTATTGTTTCTATAAATTTACAGACTGGAACTAGCACAAAGATCCTTGGAATGGTAAATCTACAGTCCTGCCTGTAATCACGTCCCCATTTCACCATTTCCCTCTTGTGTTGGTAATAATTTTACTACTTATAATATATTTAGTAAAAAGAGATCTGGTTCATTTTATTAAATTCGAGTGTATGTTTCTCCTGAATCTTAATCTCTTTTTAAACTTGGCAGAACTTCCTTTTATGTAAGCTAGTCTCCTTTGTAAATACACATTTCTTGCTCTCATATTTTAGACTAAGAACATTTTGTTTATATTGACAGTAATAATTTCTTTTATTTTAACTTCTATTGAGGTATGATTGACATATATTAGTTTCCCATATACAACATTAATGGTTCAGTATTTGTACACCTTGCAAAATGATCATGTTGGTTTGCAAACTGGACCCGCTAGGTGGACAAGGAGAGAGCTAAGAAAGGCAGACCACGCCGGATCAGTGGGTGGCAGGTTTCATGAGCGCGGAAACTTACAATGGAGGCTTGTCTTGGGGGCCACCAATGAGTAGATCTCAGGACCTGCCTGCAGAACCTTAAGTTTCTATAGAGGCCTTAATGTGGCTCCGTCATGTACACCGTCTAGATGGTCTCAGCCACACCTGCTCTCTCACGGCTGCGTCCTTAAAAATGGCTCCCACTGTGGGGACGGTGGGCGGAGCTTACATTCCAAGGACAGGCAAGGGGTTGAGGAGCCGCCCATCACCCGGGTCCAGCTTGCGGGTCAACCAGAAGTCAAGTCCTCCCATCACCTGCTCCAGTAATCACCACTATAAGTCTGTTTAACATCCATCACCATAGATAACTACCAATAATTTTTTTGTGTGATGAGAACTTTTAACATCTACTCTCTTAGCAACTTTCAAATATGGAGCACACTGTAGTCGCCATGCTGTACTGTTAATCCCCATGACTTTTATTTTATAACTGGAACATTGTTCCTTTTGACTCCCTTCACCCATTCACCCCCTTCCCCACCTTTGTCAGCTGCCAGTCTCTTCTCTGTATCTATGAGCTTGGTTTGGGTTTTTTGTTTTGTTTTGTTTTGTTTTAGAGATTCTACATGTAAGTGAGATCATACCAGTATTTGTCACAAGATTTTGGGTACTAATTTAACTGTTCCAACATTGTTGGTATTTCTTGGTCATGGCATTAGATTACTTTTCCAGTTTAGAGAGATACTCAGTTTTAGGGTTATCATCTAAGTTGACTTTTGCTAAAAACATGAAAGTTCTGAGGATTGTTCTCATTAAATATTGACAACACTCAGAATCTGTACAGTGTGCAGAATACTTAGCTTGTTTGTCTCCCTCCTTCCTCCCTCCCTTCCTTCCTTGACGGAGAACTGTTTTTGTTATCCTCTCCCCTCTCCTGGATCTCAAACTCCCCCTACTCTACCCCACTCCAGCCAGGAATACAGCTCAACCTACTTGCTTTAAGCAGAAACTGTAGCAATTAATATTCGTAGATGGGAAAGTCCTCCTAAGGTGACAGTACAGACATTTCAGGGAAAGAAGACTGGGGGCTGGAGATGTGGCATTTACTAAAATTGACTTGAGCGCCTGTGACATCGACCTTGTACTTCTGGATCTCTTTAGAGAAAATGAGCTCATTCAGTGGCAGCGTGAAAACAGTTTTGAGCATTTTTGCTCGATTTTAGATCCTCCATATTCAAAGGCCAGGGGTCCTGACTTAGCCCCAGATCTCTAGCATCTGGTATAGGCCCAAAGATACTGGGAGATTAACAGATGTCTGTTGGATTGAAATTCCTACATTAAAAAAAAATACACTAAACATGTTTATTTCTAGGAAATTTAGAAGCATATTTGAGGAATTAACCAGATGAATTAATGTAACCCAGTGTGGTTTTGCTCAACTCTGTGGGGCTTTAGTTTGTTTCAACAGCTTTTACTCATTAAAAAAAAAAAAAAAAGTTAATCCTTTTGCCATTTGAAAGATTAAGATCAAGTTCATGGGTTATTAAAATGGTGCTAGAAAAAAAAAGTAAAAACAATTGTAAACACCAATTCTTTCTGTGGTTCATCCAACTAAGGTTACATCTACAGCAGTGGCATGAGGCACAGTGTGGAGAGGAAGCAGTGGTCTTCCACAGCGTCAGCCTTAGACAGTAAGGACATCCTCAGATCATAAGCATCCACACTAATTCATTTCATTACCTTAAAAAAAAAGTATATTTTCGAAACTGGCCAAAAAAATAATACTGAGTTACAATAATAAAGAGTTTGGTATATTATTTATTACTTCCTATTTCAAGATGCTACTGAAACAAACTACTATGTGTAAAATAAACAAGCTACAAGGGTATATTGTACACTGCAGGGAACGTAGCCAATATTTTATAATAACTATAAATGGAGTATAATCTGTATAAATATTGAAACACTATGCTGTATACCTAAAACTAACATAAATTGTAAATCAACTATACTTCAGTAAAAAAAAAAAAAGAAAGAAAGAAAAGAAACATTGACTATTCTCTTATTTGCCTTTTTTCAGTTTTTAAATGAAGCCCCCTCATTCTTTTAGCCTATGCTTTGGTGAATATATGTTCATGTTACGCACAGTGCACTTTGCTTTTTCATAGCTATGTTATTATAACAACTTGAGCCTTGTCTTTTTATACTTAAGCGTCTTCATCATCTGTTGAGTATTTTACATTCTCTCATCAAATTTCCTTCTATCATGAATCAAGTATCGTGAAGTTTTCGACCCCAGAAAGTGGACTAATTTCACTTATGGTTCAAGGAATTAATCCTGTAAAAATACTTATCAGCAGGGCTGAGACAGGCTCTACGTAGATAAAAATCAATGCTGACAATCTAAGTGTCCTGCCTAATGAGCAGCAGGTTTTACCAAACAGCAGCGATTCTCCCCCATCAAACAGGTGGCAGAATTGTGGCTCTAGGGAACTCAAGTTCTCTCAGCTCAATATCCTCCAAATACGTAATAGTATAATGTTTGTCCCTTCTGGTGTAATTAGTTTTTTTTTCCCCAATGGTTTCCACAGTGGTACCTCACATGTGCCCAAAGACCTGTCACTTGACTGTGAGTACCACATGATGTTGGCTCTTCCCTGGCTCCCACATCTGTGAAGTCTCCTCACCACCACTGCTCAGACTGTCATGAGAACCCCAATACTTGAGACAGGGGTACAGCCTTCAATGATCCCAAAGCTGCCATTTCTCCAGCAGCCAAAGCAGAGCTGGGTTCTGAACAGAAAGCAGGGGGAGCATCTTTCTTTCTAGCTCTGAGCTACATTTTGTCACCTGGAACCTAAATCAGCTTTGTTTAAGAATAGAGATCCAACATGTTCTCATAAATAGTTTTGCAATTAACAGATCTTACCTCTTAATTATAGAGCTCTCCACCCAGTCCAATGGGCCAGAAAGAAAACGGGTTAAATGTCAGTTTCCTGCCTCATCCTTCAGCTTACATTGATAAACATCTCCCTAAAGAACATGATCTCCCCCGGATACCATTTTTTTTGTCTCTCCTTTAGGATCAGAATTCTTAAACATCACCATTTTAGTCAAGTCTTTGGGGGAAATTAATAATAAATGAGCCTCTTAGTGATACTGAAAAGAAGATTAAACCTCCATATTTGAAACAACTGAACATTCTCATGGAGCTTTTAAGCAACACATTTTTCAGTGCCTATTAATCTAGAATTTGAAAAAAAAATAATTGGAATCCAGAACAAGGTCACCTTGCAGACCAGGATAACCATGGAGAGTCCTTTGAATGAATTCTGAAGGTTCAATTCTTTGAACCAAGCTGAAGATGTTGTAAGCAGGATCTACTCCTGGCAGAGAAGGGGAGAGAGGAGCCAACTGGGCTGGACTCCAGCCACTGAGAGACGCCAGCCTATAAAGCCTAGAGCCAGGAGAGAAACCCAGACACATAGCCTGGGCTCCTCCCACAGGGAAGAGAGGGAAGGGCCATCCTTGGAAAGTCTTTATCCAGGCCACAGATCACTCAGACCCCAATGGAACAGGATGCCAGGCTCAGCGCTCACTGACTCACACTCAAGATTTCAGACCTCTGATCCTCCTCTGTGACAGCTGGTCCTCAGACAAGGAATGACACTCCAGCTGTCATATCTTCCTTGAAGAATATCAGCCAGCATTGAGCTCATGAACCAGGTGAGGAAGAGCCTTCCCCACACCGCAATAGTGTAGTTGAAAGATAGTATTTGCTTTTTGGTTTTCAGCATCCCCCATGGTAGGATTGTGTCTCCCTTAACCTGTAAATTAATACTTTTGTTCCAAAGTCATTAGTACTATAACATTTCACAGTGACCCTCAGCTGGCGATCTGAGACTGCTTTTGACAGATTCCAAAGTATTTATTAGATATTAAATATTAAAATAGTAATACAATAATACTAAAATAGTATTAAAACTAGGAATAATACAATAGAAATAAAGTTAAAATAGTAATAAATGTTACCCTTAATTGGGTCCCTACTTTGTGGAGGTGCTTTGGAGAGTAGGGAGCACCCTGGGAAAAGAGCATTAAGACCAACTCTCTCCCCATATGTGCTCCCCATACATGCCCCATACGTGTCCTGTTCCTTACTCTTCCCATGTGCATCACGCACACCTGAGTTGGCTTCCCACCTGTCGTTTGAGCTGGCATTCCTCATGCTTAATGGTTCATGGCTGACTTGGGAAGCATTACCCAGTTCACAAAGTCCTTGCACACACAGCATCTTTCTTGATACAGCAACCCTAAGAAGTACACACAGTAACCTTTTCTTATCTTTCCCCACCCCTAATCTTCAACACACACACACACACACACACACACACACACACTTTTTTTTTCAGAGGAGGGAACTAAGATTTAATGAGTAAGGTCATACAACACAGTGAGTGTGGAAGCAGTGTGACCATAATCTGTGCCTTCACTCATACATGTCCTCTCCTTGATGTTTCTTCTTCCCTCCCCGGCATCTGCCCTTTTTTGTTTTAACTTAAGGTTACTTGATTTACAATAATACCTTAGCTTCAGGTGTACAGCATAGCAATTCAGTCCTTTTATAGGTTATACTCCATTTAAAGTTATTACAAAATAAAGTCTATATTCCTCTGTGCTGTACAGTGTATCCTGTTGCTTATTTATTTTATACATAGTAGTTTGTATCTTTTAATCTCATACCCCTCTCTTTCCCGTCCCCCTTCCCCTCTCCCCACTGGTAACCACTAGTTTGGTCTCTATATTTATGAGTTTGTTTCTGCTTTGCTATATACATTTGTTTGTTTTATTTTTTTAGATTTCACATGAAAATGATAACAGAATATTTGTCTTTGTCTGACTTATTTCACTAAGCATAACACCCTCTAGATCCATCCATGTTGTTGCAAATGGCAAAATTTCATTCTTTTTTATGGCTGTGTAGTAGTCCAAGGAAACCACATCTTCTTTATCCATTCTTCTGCTGATGGCAACTTAGGTTGCTTCCATATCTTGGCAGTTGTAAACAATGCTGCTATGAACATGGGGGTGCAAGTATCTTTTCAAATTACTGGTTTTGTTTCTTTCAGATATACACCCAGGAGTGGAATTGCTGGATCATATAGTAGCTCTATTTTATGGTTTTTGAGAAACCTCCATGCTGTTTCCCACAGTGGCTGCACCAATTTACGTTCCCACCAACAGGGCACAAGGGTTCCCTTTTCTCTACATCCTCGCCAACATTTGTTATTTGTGTCCATTTTGATGATAGCCATTCTGACAGGTGTGAGGTGAAATCTCATTGTGGTTTTGATTTGCATTTTCCTGATGATTAGCAGTGTTGAGCATCTTTTCATGTGCCTGTTGGCCATCTGGATTTCCTCCTTGGAAAAATGTCTGTTTAGTTCTTCTGCCCATTTTTAATCAGGCTTTTTTTTTTTTTATGTTGCATGAGATGTTTATATATGTTGGATATTAACCACTTATCGGTCATATTATTTGCAAATATCTTCTCCCATTTGGTAGGTTTTCTTTTTGTTTTGCTGATGGTTTCCTTTGCTGTACAAAAGCTTTTAAGTTTAATTAGGTCCCATTTGTTTATTTTTGCTTACTTCCTTTATGAGATGGATCCAAAAGAATATTGCTGCAATTTATGTCAAGGAGTGTTCTGCTTCTGTTTTCCTCGAGGAGTTTTATATTATCCAGTATTACATCTAGGTCTTTGGTCCATTTTGAGTTTATTTGTGTAAATGGTATTAGAAAATATTCTAATTTCATTACTTGATGTGCAGCTGTCCAGTTTTCCCAGCACCAGAAAAGACTGTCTTTTCTCCTCCATTGTACACTCTTGCCTTCATTGTCAGAGATCGATTGACCATAAGTGTGTGGGTTCATTTCTGGACTTTCTGTCCTGTTCCATTGGTCTGTGTGTCTGTTTTTGTGCTAGTACCATGCTGCTCTGATGACTGTAGCTTTGTAATCTAAAGTCAGGGCATGTGACTCCTCCAGCTCCGTTTTTCTTAAGATTGTTTTGGCTACTTAGGGTCTTTTGTAGTTCCATACAAATTTTAAAATTATTTGTTCTAGTTCTGTGAAAAATGCCATCAGTATTTTGATAGGGATTGCACTGAATCTGTAAATTGCCTGGCGTAGTGTGGTCATTTTAACAATGTTGATTCCTCCAATCCAAGAACACAGTATATCTTTCCATCTCTTTGTGTCATCTTCAGTTTCTTTCATCAGTGTGTTATAGTCTTCAAAGTATGAATCTTCCACCTCCTTAGGTAGGTTTATTCCTAGGTATTTTATTCTTTTTGATATGTGATGGTAAATGAGATTTTTCCCCTTAATTTCTCTTTCCGATATTTCATTGTTAGTGCACAGAAATGTAATAAATTTCTGTATATTAATTTTGTATCCTGCAACTTTGTCAAATCCATTGATTAAATCTAGTTTTCTGCAGGTGTCTTTAGGATTTTCTATGTGTAGTATGATGTCATCTGTAAATAGTCATTGAAATATTTATGAAATATAGCAAATGTCTAAAACAATTCTTTAAAGAAGATATATGATAAAATATATTGTAACTATTATGTATAGTACACATATATAATTATTAGTGATAAATAGGTTTTATATAATATATCATAACAACTATATGTAATTATTAGTGTATAGAAAAGCAATCAATTTCTGTATAGTAATCTTGTATCTATAACTTTAGTGAATTCATTTTTTAGTTCTAATAGTTTTGGGGATGAGAATTTAGGTCTTTTTCTATATATAGTATCATGTCATCTACAAGGAGTGGCAGTTTTACTTCTTCGCTTCCAATTCAGATGTCTTTTATCTCTTTTTTTTTTTTCCTAATTGCTGTGTCTGGGATTGCCAATACTATATTAAATAAAAGTGGTGAGAGTGAGCATCTTTGTCCTGTTTCTTGATTTTAGAGGACCAGCTTTTGGCTTTTCACTATTTCATATGATATTAGCTATGAGTTTGTAATAAATGGCCTTTATTATATTGAGATATGTTCCCTCTCTACTTTGAGCATTTTTATCATGAGTGGATATTGAATTTTGTCAAATGATTTTTCTGTGTCTATTAAGATGATCATGTGATTTTTATGCTTTTATTAATGTAGTGGATCACATTGATTGGTTTGCAAATATTGAACCATCCTTGCATTCCTGTAATAAATCCCACTTGACCATGGTGTGTGATCCTTTTTTACATACTGTTGAATTCAGTTTACTAATATTTTTGTTGATAATTTTTGCATTTATATTCATCAGAGATACTGGCTTATGATTTTCTTTTTTGGTAGTGTGTTTGGTTTTGGTATCAGGGTAATGGGTGGATCAGAGAATGAATTTGGGAATGTTCTATCCTCTTCAATTTTTTGAATAGTTTAGAAGAAAAGATATTAGCTGTACTTTATATGTTTGGTATAATTGGATTTTTGTTTGCTGGAAGTTTTTTTTTTATTATAAATTCAATTTCACTAGTAGTGATTGGTCTGCTCAGATTGTTTATCTTCATGATTCCATCTTGGAAAGTTGTATGTTTCTAGAAGTTTGTCCATTTCTTCTAGGTTGTTCAGTTTGTTGGCAAATAACTGTTCATAGTGTTTTCATCTGCCCTTTTAGGAAAGAATTCTTTGTTGAGTTGTAACGGGAATGAGAGGGGTGCTTCTGACCATCTTGACACCCAGCGGCCATTCCTTTGCTTTTCTTTTTAAAATCACATCTTTGAAAGTCAAAAGTAAACTCTTTGGTGACAGTCTTTTGTGTTACATGTTTTGTGTTTTTGAGCCTCTATCCTGGGCAGGACAAGAAGTAGGTGCTCTACATGCATTTGCTTGATATACTCTTGGCCAGCTGCAGAGATACAGAAAGTCTGCACGATGGATCAGATTTAAAGGGCACGTTGGTGGAGGAGCTGCCTACCTCCTGTTTGCTAGCTTTCTGTGTTATCTGCTTGCATTATTTAAATTATCCAAGTACCCCAGCATCAGGTCCCATTTCCAGTTTCTGTTGCTATGTGTTTATGCACCTTAGTGGTTATCAAAGCACAGCATGTAAACAAATTGTTTAGTAAATATTTTCCGAACCTAACACAACAAATTGTTCAGCAGTGTGGAACCAGATGCTCATTTACTCCCTGAGAGCTTCTGAACACAGGGTTTAGTGCCCCAGGATGGAAGGATGAGGAGAGGAGCAGCTTATTTGGTAGAGGGATGGGCAGTGGACTGACATGCGTAATCGTCCCAAGTTCCGCCAGTAGGTAATCAGGTCATTCCCACCACCTGGCCATGAGGCAGGGGATGCTGAGTTCATCTTCCCAGTGCAGATGCTGGGTTGAGAGACTGAATTACCACACATACTCATGACACAGCAGGCAGTGACTCAGCAGCACTGCAGAGGGAAGAGGCAGCTTGAGAGCTGCTGGCACCCTGGATAACACGCGTTTCCACCAGGCCACTCTGGGTCGCCTGTACGCTGACAGACACAGCCCCAGTGCCACGTGTCTGTGTGAGCGATCACACCCCTGTGCACACATGCACACACACATGTGTGTGTTCATAAACATACCCTGAACAAAAATCATGCAACTTGTGGCTAAGCCAGTCCTAAAACAGCAGATTAGGGAGATGTATTTCATACCTGAAATGGGACAGCTCTCCCTTCAGCTTACACCCTGAAAAGATGCCTTTAAAAGATTTTATAGGCTACACAGAGATGATTGGTGTGGAACAGGTGGCAGACACACGTTGTACCCAATGTCCCCTGTCCACCAACTAAACGCAGCAGGCATCAGACCTCTGAGCATCTGTCAGGAGGGAAAAAAATGGAAACAGCAACCATCAAGATCTCTCGCCCAAACCAGTTAAAAAAAAAAAAAGTTATCTTCCTGTAGCCACTTATGAAGGGAAAATCTTATATCACAGTTCCTTTGTGATGCTGAGTGCGACTGCATGTGAGGTATGTTACAATTTGCTGGAGCTATTTAATGCCACCTCAGTATAAAATTGAGCTGAATTCTGGACATCCGTTAGCACGTACAGATCCATTTATCTCTGCCCCCTTTTTTTGCTCCAGGAACCAACCTTGCATTGCAAAAGAGAAAAAAGAAAAAAAAATGTACACAGAGCCCATAAAGACCCACTGAGAGAGTGATAGATCTTTTTTAAACACTGGGGCATTACAGGATTTTATGAAGCAGTAAAACTTTCTCTAGGCATGAGAAGTGCAGGCTGACAGAGATCGTTTTATCTATAAGGCATTAAAGTATCAGCGCCACATCAGACAAGCATAATAGAAGAGAAAAAAATAATAATTTCAGGAAAGGCGGCCAAGTCCTCGAGCAGAAAGGATCTGACCAGGAGGTACCTAATGATCTTCAAGAAAGCAGAGAACGGGCTAGCATCCACTGTGCTTGAGTTTTCAATCAGAGAGACATTTGCTGCCACTCTGCCCTCCAACTTGTCGCAAAAAAAGCAACAGAAAATTGAAGTAATTCCAAAAAGCCATTTCTGAAGTAAATTGTTGAGACACGAAGAGAAGGAGAGGATCCTGTTTTCTCATCCCGTCCTCCCTGCCTCCCTCCATCACTTCAGCAACTACATCTGTACTTGTAGTTTTCCACAAATATTTATTGAGCACCTACTGTATTCAAAACAAAGCATCCTATGCTGGGGGGTAACAGCCAGGTCCCTGCCCTCCCAGATCATATATTCTTATAGGGGAAGAGTAGTAACTAAACAAAATAAACTAGAGTATTTCAGATTCGCATAAGAGCTGTCAAAAAAAAAAAAAAATGAAGGAGGCTATTGTGGGATATTGACAAGAGGAATGGCTGGAGAGAAAACTTTAGATTGTGTGACCTGAGATGGAATGTAAAAAGTAACTATATGGTGAGCTTTCCTGGATGCCTTTGTTTCTTTGTCTCATAAAATCTCGTTTCTGGAAGGAATCTCCAGTCTTTAATTCATTCTAATTCTCTCTCTCTTTAGATACTTTGGCTCATAAACCTTCCCTGTTAGGGGGATGTCTGTCTTATTTTAAAGGAAGTGAATTCCAAATATTCTTTTATACTATTCTAGAGTTCTAAATGCCTTGAGTCGTGACGCTTCTTCTTTGATCCAGTTTCCTCATTGCTTAATTTAAGCATCTATCTGGGCTTTCCAGTTTTAGTAGAGGACCTAAAAACTGTTCTTCTGTCACTAGCAAGGCTTCTGTTCTTCAGATAAACAGGTTTACTTGCTTTACTTACCCTGTAGGCACCACTACTGTTTTCCAAGCTGTGGTTTTCCTGGAGTGACCTCTTCTGAGACATCGCACCGACTCTGTCGTGCTGTGTAAGAGTGCTCCATCTGGAGAGAGTAAGGACATAGAGTTCTTGATCCAAACTCAGCATGCAAAGCTCAGTGACTTGGAGATGGACTCAAACCAACTGCCTCAGCCAAGGATGCAGATCATCTCCAGATCTGCTGTAAGAGAACTATGCCCCAGGCTTCATGGAACCTGGGTGTTTCCCTCAATATGGCACCAACAGATTGCAGTTTGAGCTGGGGAAGTGATTCTTCAAGGCTTGCTTTATCATCTCACTTTGCTGTTCAGAATGTCCAATGGCCTCTTATTGCCTAAGATACATGTTCCCCTGACCTCCAAACAGACATGAGGCTCTTCTTAATGACAGAGCTTTCTCCGCATGCAGAGCTGTGTCTCCAGGGAGACCACTCATTTCTCTCATCCTCTTTAATCCTGTATCCCTCTAACTGTCCTTTCCCACAAAGCCACTCTTGTTTGTTTCAAACTATATTTTTCTCCATCTTTCTGAAATCCTATTGTGATGATTCTCTGAATTTTTCTTTCAGACCACTCTGTATCTAGCAACAAAAATTCTGTTGTATAACTGGGGATTGGAGATCCAGACAATATGTAAACATCATGCTTATAACTATGTATGAATTTAAGTAGCTATTTATGAAATGCACCAAAATACAAGTTCAGATGGTACATAGTTACATTGTGTATATCACATCATGCATTATATATCAGATGTTGCATATTATGTATAACTCTTCTCAGTACATTCTGTGGCATACGGTAGGTATTCACCACTTATTGAACAGTAAAGACTTTCAATGTTATAAAACAAAAACGAGAGAACAAACAGGTGACTATGAAGTTGGGGAGGGGGACAAAATAGGTGGAGGGGATTAAGAGGTACAAACTTCCAGTTATAAAATAAATCAGCCGCGGGGAAGTAATGCAGCATAAGGAGTGTGGTCAATAATCTCGTAATGACTTTGTACGGGGACAGCTGGTTCCTAGACTTACTGTGGTGATCATTTCATGATGTGTGCAAATATCCAATCACTGTGTAGCACCTGACACTAACATAATATTGCATGTTAACTATATTTCAATAAAAAAAATTTTGCAACGTTATGCCTTATTTTGAAACCCTCATCGATTTGGGTTTAAACAAATGAGAACAAATGTTTTCACAGAAGACGATTTTCCTGCTCGGCAATTTGTTTCCACATAAATTCATTTGTAAAAGTTCTACAAGAAGAAAAAAGCATGTTTGAATGCATGTTTATTGGGAAAAGACATTACATAAAAGATACCTGTATCTTATATAATATTCTCTGAAAAAAATTCCAGGAAGAATGGTACCAGAAGCACAGCCTGGTCTGACCATAAAACTTGAATAAATATCAGTGAAAGGAAACCAGAAGTCACCAAATTAAACACGTGACTGCATGACTCTCGCCTGCCTTGGACATATAGACATATAAAAGTGACCCATCCTCTGCTAAGACGGAGGTATCAGTCACTGGGTTCCGAGTCAGTTTGAATGGGGCACCTGCCCCAGGTGAAGTTATCTCCATCTGGACAGCTTTCCTTATACCAGAGCCAGCTGGTGGGGGAAAATGTGGCCATTCTCTAGTAAAAACTGGTTTTCCTAGCGCTCTTGTGGATCCTCATATCACTTAAGCCGTTGTATCCATCATCCTGCAGTCAAACACACGAGGGAATTCTAAATGATGTGTAAAGAGAGCATCTGCCCACTGCAGGATGGGCACATCT
Organism: Camelus bactrianus; assembly: GCF_048773025.1. Taxonomy (NCBI): domain Eukaryota; kingdom Metazoa; phylum Chordata; class Mammalia; order Artiodactyla; family Camelidae; genus Camelus; species Camelus bactrianus. The sequence continues at coordinate 28,384,802 of NC_133564.1, read as the reverse complement.
GCACCTATTAATTTTTCATCATTTCCTTCAATCAGAGGTCAGCTCTTCACAATGTGCTAAGGTCCTGGCATCTCTCTCCTATGGATTTCATGCCTCCGAAGCAGATCTTGCAATTATGAGACAATGACGTCGCTCCGGCAGAACATGATGAGTTGTGGAGAGCCTACCTCCCACTTTCAAGAGGGGAAAAAAAAAAAAAAAAACCTGTTTTAAAATATCGCATCTTCAAAATGGATGGAGACAAGGAATCAGCCTGCTGCTTATCAAACATGGGATGATAATCTTTGTTATTTCCCATGTGCTTGTTTAGAATAAAACAAGCATCATTTTTCTTGCTTGAGAGCTCCCCGTTTTTGTATTGTTCCTAAAGGTAATGGCCCATAACATTACTTTCTTCTTCTTTTACCTCCTAACAGAACTGCCTTACCAACTATTACCTCTTTTTTCCTGTACGTATTTCTTAGTTTTTTTATGTTTACATCATCTTTCATCTTTTTATTCCAAAAGAGGAAGGCAGTGATCTGGAGCTTACAGACGCCTCTTAGCCATGCTACTTGCTGAAGATTTCTGGTCCCTTCCCTCTCATTCTGTCACATTGGGTTGAGTAAGAGGGCAGAAAACAATTTGCTGCAAGACAGATAATCGTGACCTTTGTACATGGCTGGCAGGGATTAAGGCCTTCAATGAGCTAACAAACATTAGCTGGAGGAGAGAAAAACTCTTATGCAAATATTACCTTCATATATAGAAGCGAACTATTCTCAGAAACATTGCCTTGGTTAATTACCAATCTCATGGTGTGTTAAATATCTAAAAATAACTATTGATTGTCCTTCGTTGCAGAGAGTTGAAATCACAGCAGGAGGACCACAAAGAGAAAAGATGTTTTTAAAACTTGGATGCCTTCCCAGAATTTTTTTCTTTTTTTTTTTTTTTTTGGCTTTTCACTTTCCAAAAATACAAGGTAACTTCAGAGATTTCCCAAGCTGTCATAAGGTTTGGAGAGCGTGTGTCAGCATGCTCATCCCCCTTAGGAAACAGGCTCTCTGGTTTTCTTCCCAGCTTTGCAGCCCATGTGAGCATTTTGTTAACAGCAGGTCAGGTGTTCCAACCCCACAGTGTCTATCAACGTAGACCTTGTTATCAAGAGTAAGAAAATGCCTTTTTTTCAAGCCTGGTTTTCTTTGAGGTCTCTGCTTTTTTAGAAACCATAGTCATCACTGCTTTGTGAATATCTTTCACCCAACAACCTTCCTTCCTTAAATAAAATTGTCTGGTTTCATTCCACGATTTTCACAGTGACTCTAAACCAACGCCAGCAGCAGGCCCTGGCACCCTAGAGGTAATTATCCAGTGGACATAGCACTGAGCTTTCTCTTTTTTATTAAAAAAGAGAAATAAGATCTTGGCATCCTGGCATCAGTTGAAGTGGTTGAGTACTTGCTTTCTTTACTTTTTATTGATCAACCACTACAGACATTCTGTTCATTTCTGGGGAGCTGAAAAACTTCGATCCAGGTGTTAGAGGATGCAAAAGGAATCATAACGATGGCATTTTAGACATGCACAGGACTCTAAATTTGCAAAGCATCTTCACAGATGTGGTGTTTTCCTTCCAGCAACAGATTAGAGAGTATAAGAGACAGTAACGGGGCGGGCAGAGTGCACGCTTAGCGTGTAGGAGGTCGTGGGTTCAATCCCCAGTACCTCCACTGGAAAAAAAAAACGCAGTAACAATCTATTGTGGGTAATAAGACTTACACACATTCACTATTTTTTTAACAAGCAAGGAAGCTAATATTTGCCTAAAATTGCACTAGGCATTGTGGTAAAGTTATATATATATGTGTGTATATATACATATATTTATTATACGTATAAATTTATGTATCTATCATACATATATATTATATATGTCTTATATGTATACACACATATATAATGTTATTATATATGTATATATATAAGTTTATATATTGTTTCTCCTCCCAATAACCTTTCAAGATAAATTTTACTGCCCAAATCAGCCTCAGAGAAATGGAGTAACTTGTCCAAAGTCTAAGCCAGCCCCAACATCGGGGTTCCTTCCGTTGAATAACAGAGACTAATATTTGTAACAAATATCTTCTGCAGGAATTAAAAAAAAAAAAAAGGACTGCTGCCCCAGGCGTTGGTATTCCAGCACTCCTCATACTTAGTGATGTTGGTGAGGTCAGCAGTGGAGACGGCCCGGTGGGGGTTCAGGGACTGTGGGGATCTGCTGGGTCCTTGGCCCAGATTCTGATCCTCAGTTTCATTATATGACTGAGTGCAAATGGAATTCCCATCCTGGTCTCCATGGCCAGCTTCCTGCACCATGTAAATGGGTTCAAGTGCCCGACCTCCTTGTAGGACTGGGTGGTCTGTGTTAGAAAGCAATTTAGATCACTCAAAGGAGATTTATTTGGTAGGTTCTGACCAGTGATGAATGATGGGTAGTCCTGCACATGAATCCTTTCTCCTCTCTTCAGTCCCATACACACTAAATCCTAGAACCAGGCACTGTCCAACTTGGGAATGGACTGGTTCTGCTCTATCTACTGACTTACCAAGAAAAGAGTTGTATATGCTACGAAGTGAGTTTAACTCATACTGTTTTAAAAGGGTGCACAGATAAAAGTAACTTCCTAGTTGTCAGAAAACAAGCATACGTTTATACTGTTGGTGGGATTCCAAATAGTAAGATCATTTGAAGGGCAGCTATACATTTCGTGCCCAACTTCCTAAAAAGTTCGTGCCGTTTTTTCCTCAGGAAAATAGCCTCTAAGACTATGTTAAAGGAAAAAGAGTTTTGTAAAAATCAACGTATGAACTCAGTTGGTCATCACACATCAACATATTGTGTTCATACCTAATTGAGGAGTTTTTAAATTACTTTATGGTGAATCCAAATTGGAAAAGAAAAAGTAAAACTGTCACTGTTTGCAGATGACATAATACTATACATAGACAATCCTAAAGATGCTACCAGAAAAACTACTAGAACTCATCAATGAATTTGGTTAAGTTGCAGGATACAAAATTAATATACAGAAATCAGTTGCACTTCTATACTGTAACAATGAAATATCAGAAAAAGAAATTAAGGAAACAGTCCCATTTACCACTGCATCAAAAAGAATAAAATACCTAGGAATAAACCTAACTAAGGAGGCAAAGGGTCTGTAATCTGAAAACTATAAGACACTGATGAAAGAAATTGAAGACGATACAAACAGATGGAAAGATATACTGTGCTCTTGGGCTGGAAGAATCAATTGTTAAAATGGCCATACTACCCAAGACAGTATATAGATTCAGTGCCATCCCTACCAAATTACCAATGACATTTTTCACAGAACTAAAACAAAAAATGTTAAAATTTGTATGGAAACACAAAAGACCCCAGTTGCCAAAACAATCTTGAGAAAGAAGAACAGAGCTGGGTGGATCATGCTCCCTGACTTCAGACTATACTATGCAGCTACCGTAATCAAAACAGTATGGTACTGGCACAAAACCAGGCACATAGATCAATGGAACAAGATAGAAAGTCCAGAAATAAACCTAGACACTTACAGTCAATTAATCTACAACAAGGGAGGCAAGAATATACAATGGAGAAAAGACAGTCTCTTCAGTAAGTCGTGCTGGGAAAACTGGACAGCTACATGAAAAAGCAAGAAATTAGAACATTCTCTAACACCAATATAAAAATAAACTCAAAATGGATTAAAGACCTAAATGTAAGTTGGATACTATAAAACTCCTAGAGAAAAAAATAGGCAGAACACTCTTTGACGTGAATCACAGCAATATTTTTTTCAAACCAGCTGTGAAAGTAATGGAAATAAAAGCAAAAATAAACAAAAGAGACTTAATTAAACTTAAAATCTTTTGCACAGCCAAGGATACCATAAGCAGAACGAAAAGACAACATACAGAACGGGAGAAAATATTTGCAAATGATGCAAACAAGGGACTAATTTCCAAAATATACAAACAGCTCATACAGCTCAATATCAAAAAAAGAAAGAAAGAAAAGAAAACCAATAAAAAAAAAAAATGGACAGAAGACCTAAATAGACATTTCTCCAAAGAAGACATCCAGATGGCCAAGAGGCACATGAAAAGATGCTCAGTATTGCTAATTATTGGAGAAATGCAAATCAAAACTACAATGAGGTATCACTTCACACCAGTCAGAATGGCCATCATTTAAAAGTCTACAAATAAATGCTGGAGAGGGTGTGGGGAAAAGGGAACCCTCGTGCACTATTGGTAGGAATGTACATTGGTGCAGCCACTATGAAGGACAGTATGGAGGTTCCTTAAAAAGCTAAAAATAGACTTACCATATGATCCAGCAATCCCACTCCTGGGCGTATATCCAGAGGAAGCTCTAATTCGAAAAGACACGTGTACTACAATGTTCACAGCAGCACTATTTACAATAGCCAAGAAATGCATGGAAACAACCCAAATGTCCATCAACAGATAACTGGATAAAGAAGACATGGTATATATATATATATATATATATATATATATATATATATATATATATATATATATATATAAAGTGGAATATTACTCAGCCATAAAAAAGAATGAAATAGTGCCATTTGCAGCAACATGAATGGACCTAGAGATTATCCTATTAAGTGAAGTAAGTCACACAGAGAAAGACAAATGTTATATGAGGAATCTAAAAAAAACAAAAGATACAAAATTTACAAACCAGAAATAGACTCACAGACATAAGAAACAAACTGTGGTTACCAAGGGGGAAATGAGGGGGAAGGGATAGATTAGGAGTTTGGGATTAAAAGATACACACTACTGTATATAAAGTAGATAAACAACAAGGACCTGCTGTCCAGCACAGGGAACTATATTCAACTTCTTGTAATAAACTATAGTGGAAAAGAATTTTAAATACATATATGTGTATATGTAATGGAATCACTTTGCTGCGCACCTGAAACTAACATTGTAAATCATCTACAACTCAATCAAAAATAAGAAATTTCTTTAAAAATTACTTTATTGTGGTAACATTTATGTACACTAAACAACACAGAATTAAAGTATGCAACTTGATAAGTTTTAATTTTGTTTCCACCCATGAAACAATCAGAAAAATCAAGATTCTAAACATTTCCATCACGTCTAAAAGTTCTCTCTTGCCCCTTGGGGGTCTCTCCCTCCCTTGCACATGTCCTCGGGCAACTGCTGTCTCTGTGGGGTACTCCTCACTCTGTAGAATTTTATGTAAGTGGAATCATACAGCACATGTTATATTGGGTCTGGATTCTTTCAGTCCACACCATGATTCTGAGATTCACCCGTGTTGTTGTATGTTTCAGTAATTCTTTCCTTTTTATTGCTAAGTAGTATCTCAGGGTATGTATACACCACATTTTGTTTATTCGTTCACCTATTAATGGACATTGGGGTCATTTTCAGTTTATATTTGTATACATATAAGTCCTTGTAAGGACAGATGTTTTATTTTATCTTGGGTAAACATCTAAGCAGAAAAATGGGTGTATTATGTGGTTAGGTGTATGCATAACTTATGAAGAGAACATTTTTACACTTCTGAAACAATTAAGTAAATTCATGATGCTGTCTCCACGTGGATCACTCCGTGATAATTTATAATTCAAAAATGATTCCTAGGACATGAGAAAATGTTCACAATACATTGTTAGGTGAAAAGAATTTTAAAGGCAGACTCAAACAGTGGGTATGATCTTAAGAAAAAAAGATTTGAAGTGTGTACAGTAATGTCCACAGTGATTATCTGTAAGGATAATTTTCATTTTTTTCCAGCTGCCTTTCTTTTCTTAACATTCTAAGACAAAAATGCATTATCAGAGAAAAAGTAGATGTGTGTGTGTGAATATATATTTATAAGATTTTATATATATATTCTTTTTTTTAGTCTTCCCAAAGGCACATGTACCCTCTGAAGGAAGGAATTTTCCAACAAGGGAACTCTGGAGAAAGTAGAGTCAGAATAAATGTTTTCAAAATAGTATCTCAGTTCCTTTGCTCCTATCCAAAAAGTAAATGACCAGCTATTAATAGAAATATAAATAATAGGCCTTAACTTCTTTCTGGACCAAGACTCGAAATGAATAAATAAATAAACTCTTAAATGTGTCTACCATTTTACTGTTTCCCGCGTGTTTCTCACATATATTAACTCTGGCTAATCCTTACAACCACCTTGTAAGTGGTCCCAAAGGAGTTTACTGCTGGAGTAAAACTATAAATTGTGAGTTTAAAAAAATCTGTTAGCAGATAAAGCTCCCTCTTCAAGTGTTTTATTTAAAAATATAAGCTTTAAAAAAAAAATCACTCTATTGTAGGCTTACTTTGCACTATTTGTGTGTTTAGGCGCTTGAGGGAAGAAAGCATCGTGGTGTGTGCCGGTGAAGGCATTGTTCTGAGATGCCTTTGTGCTGCTGTGAGTAATCACAGAGATGTCAGCAGGGATGTAGCTTTTGGTCTTTCTGTGTCTGTATATTTAAGCCCAGAAGTAGATCCTTACAGGAGAAGATGAAGGATGTTTTTTCTTTGTGTGTCTCCTCTTCTCCTTAAATCCACCATCTTCTGCTCTCTCCCCATCTCCAAGAATGCTTTGCTCAAGGAATGATGAGTGGTCCCAACCCTAAGACTTGCATTAGGTAAATCCAGGCCAGTGCCACGAAGGCTTGGTGGCATTTGGCAGACCTTGTAATGAATTCTTTCTCAAAGCCCTTGCTCTGACCTTTCTTCAAAGAGAAGCTTCTTCCTGAACTTTTCATTGGAAACGTGCAGACTAACCAGAGATCTGGGACTCACACACACAGTCACGATAAGACAGTGCACACAGCTAACTTCCTTCTTCCAAAATTTCTAATCCTTTGTTACTTGCATTTTATTTTTGTAGCATTTATACAATTTATTTAACTTACTTTATACAAACTTGCAATATGATTTTATGCAAAACTTTTCCCACCCAAACTATAAGCTGCCTCTTATTTCCCATCTTAGTCATCTTTGACTCATTTATAGAACTCAGCGTTGTGGCTTTGAACCTAGTAGGTATTCATTATATTCAATATATTAGTTGAATTGAATTTGTTTCATTGATTCACAGTCCATTTTACAAAATGCTAACAGATTAATGTACCTGAACAAACTGCTTTCATCATACTTTTTCTGGCATAATGATCTTCATTGTCACCCACTGTCAGTCTCCTCAGTGCCAGCCCAATGCAGACGGTGGACTTTCTGTTTGCTCTATGATGCCCCTCCCCAAATTCCCCTTCCTCCCACTCCAGCAAGAGAAACACCAGCCAAGGGCTCAGCTTCTTGAGTGTCTTAGGTGTGAGCAGTGCTGTTTCTAGTTCTGGTGTGTAACTCCTCTGACCAGTATCAAGAATTGTGAAGTTTTACACCCCTTGCACGCTCACAGGTTAGTCTGCCGCATTTTGGTGGATTCGCTGGTAGAAAACGTCAGACACTTGTGTTACAGACACTAACACGGTGACAGGAAAAGGGCCAATGAAACCGTCAAATGCAGTAGGTCCCATTGCAAGAGAGCAACCCTGAGCTTAGAGAACGGAAATCTTGTATGATGATCAGAAAGCATGCATACCCTTTGCTCCAGAGGGAGATGCTGTCGCTGCTTTCCAAGACTCTTATTAAATCTGTCCTTTACTGAGGAGGGAAATACAACCTCTATGTTCCAAGAATGTTTGATGCGCGAGTTTAGAATTAAGGGCTTGCTTCACCAGCTGTGCAGAAATACAAGGAACCCGCGGAGAACTGTCTCCCAGCAATGTCCCCTCTCATTCCTCTGCCATCCATGCTTCTTGTGAGTCTTCCCATGAGTGTCCTCCTCCAGGGCTACTCTGATTAAGCTGACCAACAGAGACGGTGTCCATTCAATTCCTATCACGTGGCGTTGAATAGAGGCTATGTGAACGGGACTCCAAGCAGCAGGATAAGGCCAGCCTGCAGTAGCAACCCCAGCCCTTCCCAGGACCCCAGATCCCACCAGCTGAACCCCCCACCTAAGCCATCGGGGTCTATGTTAGAAAGTCAAATGGCTTTCTCTGTAAGTCTCTGTGTTGACTTTTCCACTTGACCCGAGACATCCAGGCACAGCAGGGTGTATTGGCATTTGCCCAGACTCTGTGCCTTGACCCATAAGAGGAAGGCTAGAGCAGTCTGATCCGTAACAACCCTGCCCAGTGAATCGGGGCCACAGTGAATGCCTTCTAGGGCGACATTCACGTCAGTGCTGACATCAGCCTCCGTTAGAGACAAATTTCTTACCAACGTTACTGACTGCCTGGCACCTACCATATGGATTACTCTACATCATATACATAACTGTCTACAGAGTGAGCTTAAATAATGAGTGTTATGCCTCCAAAAAGCCTTCCCCACCAATATCCAAGTGTGGCTTTATTTTAGAGACATCCTGTAGTCATCCGAGGACTAGACGTTTTATTGTTGGTGTTTCCTTAAATACTCAAAGGTCTTTTATGAACGCCTGGAAAGTACAAGTCACTGTATTTGGGGGGAGAGGCAAGTTAATGAATGTCTGGCGTTCTCACAAGAAATATGGTCCTGAGGGCACACATGGTACCTCTTGAAAAAAAATTTATAATTGTTAGGTTCTGCCAAGCGGAACCCATATCAGTCTGATGGCAGAGGGCCTCCGTGTGGGGATTCTGCGAGCAGTATTCTCAACCAAGAGGGTATTTACTATCTTTATGATCTTGGACCCTGTCAGTCAAACAAGACTCCAACGGCCTGAACCAGAATTAAGCTTCAATCTCTTAGGTCTCTTTTGGATTAGCCTGCCGTTCAGCGTATGTGCCAACTGGACCGACCTGGGACTGTCATGATGGAAGAGAAAAAAGCATCAGACCCAAGAACAGTCAGGGAGGAATCCCAAATTTTCAAAACAGGCCTACATTATGTTCTTCTCCTTTCATCTTGATCATAGGAAGCAACTAAGAGAGGGTGAACCATCTCTGGGGAGAACTCATTCAGGGACTAAATCGCCTTACGAAGGTGCACAGCAGATGAGGGCGGTAGACACAGAAATCCTTTTCAGTCAGTTTTTGAGGACACCATGCGTGAGTAACAGCAGGCTCCCGTGTGTGGCAGGGAAGGTGGCAAGTCCGTCAAATATCCTGGCTGTACCACCATTGAGTGCTTGTTGCCACACAATGTGTGCCACCACACCACATTTTCAGCCCGAATATGATCTGGAAAGCTGACAACGTGGCATCGTTGGTCAGTTTCCAAGGCCACATGGTGTGGCCAGAGTCAGCGGACAGGACTGGCACAGCGATGTGGCTACCTGCACAGCAAGGTAGGGTGTTTTGTGTCCAGTCTAGGTGGTTGACGTGGTACCGTACAGGGTATGAGGGTGGACCCAGGCAGATGTGTGGACTCATGCAGTTCAGGCCCCACAAGCAGCTGGATTACAGTTGGTGTCGTCAGAGAACAGGCCTTTACCGTGGACATCTCTGTGAGTGACACATGTGGCTGAATCGGCAGTCCCCACAGTGCCTGCGATCTGCTCCAGAGGGTGCCTTTAATTTGCCCCAAAGTGTGTCTTTAATTTTCCTGCCTCTGGTTTTCTAAGTGGCAGACCATTGGCAACAGCTCAAGAATCAGTAAAAATATAAGCAAGTTTATGAAGGTGGGTGTTGGCTGCAGCTATGGGAACCACGCTGTGCTCTGTCAACCACATCATTTTCTCTGTCACATGGCTGCTGCAGCAGCACAGTGGATGCCATCAAGTATTGGCCAAACCATCCGATAACCAGGTCCAACATCCAGGAGACCCTCTGGAAATCAAGGGTCCCATTGAGCAGTGATGACGCTACAGGCAGTGGAGCTGGGAGTGTAGTCCCCCCAAAATGGAATAGTTGTCACTTTTTCACGGAAAACTGAGATAGTGCTGGAGCCAGGCCCTCTTCATTCTTAAATACACCATTTCGAATCGAAAAGCATCTTGATGGGCCCCTCCCACCTTGTCAGTCAGTAAGTAGGAATTTAGCTGCCCCAAAATAGAAATAATCAGGCTATCAGCTATCAAATCCTCCATGAGTCAAGGGTTCGGTTTTGATAAAAGCCCAATAGCAAGCTAACAGCTGCTTTTCAAAAGGGAGGTAAGGAATTCAAAATCCCAAGGAACACTTCCAGGTAAAGACTGGCTCCCTTTGCCAGAGGCTCCAGTTGGTAAAATCCTAAGTCACAGAGACTTGTAGTTCAACGTGGTCTTTAGAATTAAGGGACCTCAAAGGCATGGGTACCTCTCTACATACAACAGTTTCTGATCAGAATAATCCTGTCTGGCATTTATGGGACAGAGAAGTAAAAGCATATAACACATCAATTCTTCCTTGACGTTCAAGTGTAGAAACAGCATGGGGACATCAGATCTACCCAGAACCCCACCCACAAGGTCTTGTTGGCTTTCCGTTCCCATTAGCCCTGCTCAGAGCCCATGGGCTAAATTCAGGTGCCCCTCCCTTTGCAAGATGAGGTAAGATGGAGACTGGGATGCCTATATCCAACAGAACTGTAGGAGTTTAAATCCTTCACTCCCAGAAGTTCCCTAGCATGTTTATTCTGGTATACATGGCCTTTGATAGTCTTTGAGGACAGGGAGACCTCAGCCCTACCTCTGGGCATCTTCTTAAAGCAGCTGAGGTTGGAGTAGAGGAGGAGGGAGGGATCAGGTGGCACCAGTGGCAAGGTATGTTTACTTTCAGTTTTGACCAATATGGCGGCTTCTTGTGCTTCAGTCAACTAAAATTCTAATGTTTTTTCATCCACCCAAAGCCCATCTGTTTCAGTTTTTGGAGCCCTCTGTGTTACTGTCTGCCTAGGACCATGGGGTTTACATTGTTTGTGGACTTGGGCTTGGCTTGCATAGTAACGTCTTTTTTCTAAATAGATACTAGGATATAAAGATTTATTAAACAATTTTATTATTTATGGGTACTGTATAACTTTTTACTTCTTAAATACATAATATTGTTTTCCTTTTTAGAGCAGTTTTATTGAGATGTAATTCACATGCCATAAAATTTACCTTTTTAAAGTATACAATTCAGTGGTTTTTCTTACTTTCATAAAGTTGTGCAACCATCACCACAATTAATTTTAAAACATTTTCTTCACCACCAACCCCCCCAAAAGAATCCTCATCCCCATGAGCAGTCACCACCCACTTACCAACACCAGCACCACCACTCCCGGCCCTGCCAACCACTAACCTACTTTCTGTCTTTATGGATTTGACAATTCTGGGCATCTCATATGAACAGAATTAATTATACAGTATGTGGCCTTTTGTGTCTGGCTGCTTTCACTTAGCATAATGATTTCAAGGTTCAGCCATGTATTTTTTTTTTGCCATTTTTTATTATCAACATATAATTTACACAACATAAAATTTACCATTTTAAAGTGTACGATTCAGTGGTTTTTACTATAATCGCAATGTTGTGCATCCATCACTACTACCTAATTCCAGAACATTTCCATCACCCCAAAGGGAAACTGTACGCTTGTTAGCAGGGACTCCCAATTCCTCATTCCCATCACACCTTGACAAGATCCATCTGTGTTATATATACCTTGTCTCAGAGCTTCATTCTTTTTTATGGCCAAATGTTCTATTATATGAATATGTAATTTGTTTATCCCTTCATCAGCTAATGGACATTTCAGTTGTTTCTACTTTTAAGCTCATAAATAAGGCTGCTGTTAACATTCGTGTACTAGTTTTAGCATGAACATATGTTTTCAGTGTTCTTGGGTATATAGCTAGGAGTGGAGTTGTTGAGTTACATAACTTAATGTTTAACTCTTTGAAGGAGCTACCCAACTGTTTTCCAAATCAGCTGCACCATTTTACCATCCCAACGATGATGTAGGAGGGTTCTAATTTCTCTATATCTTTACCAATCTGCCTTTTTGATTATAGCCACTCATGAGTGTGAAATCATATCTCATTGTGGTTTTAATTTGTGTTTTCCAAAGGGAGGAGGGTATATCTCAGTGGTAGAGCACCTGCTTACCATGCAGGAGGTCCTAGGTTCAATCCCCAGTACCTCCTCCATAAATCAATCAATCAATCAATCAATCACCCCCCCCCCAAATTTAATTTGCATTTTCCAAATGACAAATGATAGTAAGCATTATTTCATGTGCTTATGTATCTTCTTTGGAGAAATGTCCATTTACATTCTTGGCCCATTTTTTAATTCGAGTGTTTATCCTTTTCTTACTGAGTTTCAGACATTCTTTATCTACTCTAGATGCAAATCCCTTGTCAAGTACATGATGTACAAATATTTTACCTCATCCTAGGGGCTGACTTTTCATTTTCTTGGTGAAGTACTTTGAGGTACAAAAGATTTTAATTTTGATGAGGTCCAGTTGACCTTTTTTTCCTGTTGTGATGTCATATGAAAGAAATCTTTGCCTAACCTAAGGTCATGAAGATTTACTACTTCGGTTTCTTCATTTCAATTCAGTGTGATTAAATCAATTCAATATAATTAAAAGTTTCAAAACTCCAGTTCTTACATTGAGTTCTGTGATCCATTTTGACTTAAGTTCTGTTTATGTGGTAGGAAATGGTCTAACTTTACTCTTCCATGTGGATAGCAGTTGTCCCAGCAATTTTTAGAAAGACCACGCTTTCCTCCGTTGAATTGTCTCAATAGCCCTACTGAAAAGAAACTGACCATAAATGGAAAGGTGTATCTCTGGATTTTGGATTCTATTCCATTGATCTATATGTTTATTCTATGCCACAGTAGCACATTTTGTCAAGGAGTCCGCCTTAACCCAGAGCATTTGCTCGCCCATTCTCAAGGTGACACCTCGTAAATTCTTGCCTGATTTTACAAGTGATAGAGTTTTCTAGGACAATGGGGTTGATGTATCTGAACTTTGGCGGGGGACAGTTCCTCATTCTCTAATAGGTCACCCTCATCAGCATTGACACTCATTCTAGGGTAGCAAGACCCCAGGTACTATCCATTGCCTTGTCTGTGGCTTTCCACAGGGTTTTGTCTCTCAGGGAGATCTCCCTGAGGAGGCTGAACACCCTTATACCTGCCAGGTCCTATTGCAAAAAGTTCTGGGACCTTTTTGTCATCTTCAAGTAGAACTAAGCTTTGCATAATAGGTTACAAGAAAGGCTGAAGCGTAAGGTGGTTCCGCAGTTAGCATTCTTCCCTCACAAGCATTCCGTGCCCTGCTCCCTTTGTCTCAAGTAAATCAGCCAATGTGCTAAGAAATTGCCTGGATTCTGATCATGGTGGCTCTAAATTTCATGTTTCTATAGATGCATGTCTCTGTAAGTGTGAAGGGGCTCAAATTTTACTTTACTTACAAGCTCACAAGTTGGCATGCTGCATTTCCATGGAGGCTGGCAGAGGACAAGAGATCACTAAATCAGAGACAAAGGACAGCTTGTTACTCAAAGCAATAGCACTAGTCAGAGTAACCGAATTTGTTCTAGCTACGCAAGCCTTTATTCCTATGTAGTGGTACTAGAGGAGCATGAGATATCTACACACTCTGTGATTTCACTCCAGGAGAGAAACCCAGTGCTCTGGGAACCTGATCTTCTGTAATGGTCATAATTATGTTTACCCTTCGTCCTGGAGGGAAACCTTCTCTTTACCTTCCAAGGCTTTAATCAAACCTGCCTTTTGCTCCAGAGGGAGACGCTCTATCTTCTAAGACTGTTTGCTCTATAAACATCTCTAAAAAGATTAATTTGAACAAAGGCTGGTCAACGTGTCACTTTGCAAGATGTGCAGAAATGTGAGAGACCTGGAAAGAACTGTCTCTCAACAAGCGGTGGCTACCAAAGTCCAGAATGTTTTTCTCCTGCTTTGGGGATTTTTCTTAAGCTCTTACTGTAAAAACATCAAGCACACCCCTTCAGAGTGGCAATAAGCTATGGGGTGATGGCTTCTATACAGCTGATCTTTTTTTTTTCTTTTAAGTTTCTCTGTTAGAGTCTATTTAGTGCCTAAATCAAGTGATACTGTTTGTGGTATGGAGTATTTTATAAACTTCCCCTCTTTTGTTGGATACTTCGGTGGGTTTTTGTTTGTTTGGTGGTAAAGGAGGGGTAATGAGAGGTGTATGTGTGTGTGTGTGTGTGTGTGTGTTTATTTACTGGTTTTGGACTTTATTTTTTAGAGCAGTTTTAGGTTTATAACAAAATGAGAGGAAATTACAGAGATTTTACATATATCTCTTTTTTTTCTTTTTATGGTTTTTATTTTTGTATTTTTTTGTGGAGGGGTGGTAATTAGGTTTGTTTGTTTTAATGTAGGTTCTGGGGATTGAACCCAGGACCTTGTGCATACTAAGCATGCGCTCTACTGCTGAGCTATGCCCTCCCCTCAACGCATATATCCTTTGCCCTCACGCATGCATAGCCTCCTCCATTATCAACATCACTCAACAGAATGGTACATTTTTAAAAGGATGACCCTGCATTGATAGATTATAATCACCCAAAGTTCACAGGGTTTATTCTTGGGTTGCACACTCTTTGATTTGGATAAATGTATAATGACATATATCCATCATTATAATGTCATATAGAGTATTTTCACTACCCTAAGAGTCTTCTGTGCTCCAATATTTTTTATAGTCTCCATAGTTTTGTCTCGTCCAGAATGTCACATAGTTGGAATCATACAGTGGTTGGCTTCTTTCACTTAGTAATATGCATTTAAGGTTCTTCCGTGTCTTTTCATGCTTTTATAGTTCATTTCTTTTCAGCACTGAATAATGATATTCCATTGTCTGGATGTGCCACAGTTTAGTTATCCATTTGCCTACTGAAGGACATCTTGGCTACTTCCAAGTTTAAGCAGTAAATAAAGCTGCTATAAACATCTGTGTGCAGGGTTTCATGTGGACATAAGTTTTTAACTCTTTTGGGGAAATACCACGGAGTGTGATTGCTGGATTGTATGGTAAGAGTATGTTGAGTTCTGTTAAAAAAACAAACAAAAATAAAAACAAAAAAACAGCCAAACTGCCTTCCCAAGTGGCTGCTGCCCCATTTTGCACTCCCACCAGCAATGAATGAGAGTTCCTGTTGCTCCACATCCTCCCCAGCATTTGGTGTTGTCTGTGTTCTGGATTTTGGCCATTCTGATAGGTGTGTAGTGATATCTTGTTTCGATTTGCATTTCCTTAAGGACGTATGAGTGGAACAGTCTTTTATATGCTTATTTGCCATCTGTGTATCTTCTTTGTTGAGATGCTCCTAAGATCTTTGGCATGTTTTTTTAATCAGGTTGTTTGCTTTCTGAGCATCTGTGGTGACCTTTTGAATTTCAGGGCTCTACATCTTTCCTCTTTCCTTTTCTATTATCAAAAGATGCTTCTGTCTTCCTTTTTTTCTCTCTCTCTCCCAGAATCCGTATGTTTGAAGACTGAACCAAAAACTGCACATATTTCCTTGCAGTCTGTGCTCTGAGCTACCTGTACACTTTTTTAGCAGTTTTACACTTAAGGTAGACTCAAGTCTCCCTAGTGGAGTGCTGAGGTTGACCCCACGACTCCTTTACCAGCTTTTCTTTTCTGTCTTCCCTGCAGTTTTCCTTCGTCTGCCTTTGTGTACCAAAACCCCTGCTGTGGAGCAGAAGTGGGGTGGGAACCTGAGAAATAGTGCACTGAAATTTGATCAGTTTTCTTTTTTTTTTTAAATTTACAGTTATTTTGAAATTTGGGCATTCTCCATCTTTAAGTTATGTTGACAGCAAGATTTTTGAGTAGACTTACCTTTCCCTTTTTATCATTCTGTAGTGTCTTCTAGAGGAAGTATTGGGGGGTGGGAAGCTAAGCAAATACCATTGTCTCCAGCTGCCTGCAAGTCCTGGAAGGTTTATTGAAACAGATTAAAATAATGATTATTAAAACCCTTCTAGATTTTTTTGGTTCAACAGGTCTGGGTGGGGCCTGAGAATGTTTATTTCTAAGAAGTTTTCAGGTAATATTTGATGCTGCTGATCTGGAAATCACACAGTGAAAAGCACTTTTCTGATGCAAAACCAGCCACTTGAGAAAATGAAATGAGAAAAGAATTTTCCCCCATAGCATAGGAATGGACACCTGACCCTCGGTTAGATAATACTTACACCGGCTAGTTCGATTGCTTCCATTTGACATGGCTTCAGACAAAGACCTGGGCCGTCAAATTATCTTAGGACTTTATACTGTGAAACCAGGATAGTAGACACTGGAGCTGGAGTCATAGCTATGAGGCCATGGGGGTGACAGCGTCGGAGCCCCAAGTTGGAGGGAACAGACATAGAGAAAAAGGAGAGATACTGGGACCAAGCCAAGTATATTTTTAAAATCATGATAAAAACTGAAGAAATGACATAGGATTACACCACGGAAAGTGAGAGGTTCCTGTGGTAGGGCTTGGCCAGGAGGCAGACAGCTTGATATTTGCATAAATAAAAAGGCTTCTCTGAGGACGTGGTATTTGAGCAGAGGACTGAGCGCTTAGCAGCAGCCAGCCATGCAGAAGTCGGGAGGAGAGAATTCCAGAGGGGATCCCGAGTGCGAATGCCCTGAGTGAGGGTGAGAATAATGAAAATGGCAGTTTTTGTACACCTGAAACTAACATTGGAAATCGACTACAGTTCAATAAGAATTTTTTTTAGTGTGAAAAAAAATGGCAGCTTTGAATTGACATCTTCATAGCTCTATGACCAAGCGCCAAAATGTCTCTTTCTCACCAGTTCTTGCCTGGAAAATACAGGAATAAGACACCTAGTGGATTGATTTGGGCCATATGCTCATCGCTAAACTAATTATTGTGGCCAAGGGGTAGGGTCTTGTCTGAAGAGGAGAGAGGAGGCGTGGAAACAGCCACTGGGGATGTGTTGGGAGCGAGGCAGCCACTCTAGTTTGTTATATCATATCTTCTCGGTGTACGTGTCCATGTAAGTACACACACACATACACACACAACACACACACACCCCACAGCCTTTCCTATACATACAATTTGAAAAAAATCCTTGCTTAGCATACTATGATGCTTTATACATAAGCACAAACATACTCACCTTCCCTATTGGAGAAAAAACAAAATCATGTCCGCTTTCTGCATCCATTTCAAATTTAATCAGATCCACATACATTCCCCATGATTTGGCAATCTTTGAGCTAAAATTGCAGCCACTTTTAATACTGCCCATTTACAAGGTATGGAAAAAGTAAGACCATCACATTAAAAATGCCAGTGTAGCAGGAGGTAAAGGGGGCGAGAAGGGATAAATTGGGAATTCAAAAATTGCACCTCTTGGGGAGTGATGGAGATGTTAGCTATCTTGATTGTGGCAGTGGTTTCATTGGTGTCTACATCTATCAAAACTTACCAAATTGTACATCTGAAATATGTGTAGTTTCCTGTACAGGAACCTTACCACAATAAAGGTGTTTAAACAAATGCCAGTGTGCAAAAGGGGAAGTAATATCTAGTACCACATCCTGCTTCCTCGGAACAGCACAGACTCCTTGTTGAAGTAAGCTGGTCACCCTCAGTTTTATTTTTTGGAAGAATTTCTCTTGGCTACTCTCCTTCACAGCTAAGAAGGGCGCTGGGCAGGGTTCTGTGAGGGGCCATTCTTCTTTAGCAGGACTCTTTACTGTTGGCACAATTACAGAAACCCAAAGGTTGCCTGAAGGAAGCGGAAAGTCATAAACCTGAAAATGTGGTCCTAGCCGAGCCAGTAAACCTAAGACGTGAGAGAGGACGTCAGGTCTGTTTCGTTGACCTCTGCCCTGGGACTCAGTCCTATTAAAGCACACCTTGGTTCGTCTAGGCAACGGCTAGTTCTCTTTGTAGCCTGCAGGCGATCATAGCTGTTGAGATCTGTAATCCAATAAACAAGAGTAGAAACATTTCTTAAATATTCATAATTTTGCCACAATGGCAAACATTGGCAAACATCTTCCTACTCTTAGTCGTTGGACAGAGATTACACCTGGTGAAGAAAAGAAACTGTAAATGCATCATTTTCTTTTCAAAGCTTAATGGACCCTTTATTTACGGACCACTCTAGGGAGGAAAAAAGTATCACCAACTCAGGATCCTATAAAAAGGAACAGAGAACTGATCTACAGATTTTGATTTTAGTAGTGATCCTGGATAAGTTTTGTAAAATTCAAGGTACACACACACACACACACACACACACCCAGGCACATACGCACATACACGTGTAAAGTTCAGCTAGTAATCCATCCAGATAAATAAGTGGTTGTCCTTATGCCTCAGCACCTAAAAAATATTCTCTTTCCAGGTAGCTATTTTATTTAGATGGTGGCCAGTCGCTCTGATACTCTGATAAATGGCACTCCTATTTGTCTTCTTCTAGTTCAGTGGTTTTCAAAACTTGTAGACATATAACCATATTTTGTAATAAAATGCACAAAAGCTCCCAATAAATAAATATTTATTAGTGTATTTTACATCTGCAAGTATTAAATAAATTCGAATTTATAACATATGCTTGTAAAGCTAGTCAAAAAGGAGTCAAAGCTAACACACTGGTCACCTGCAGTGAGTTAAATCTTCATAAAATACACTTGAATGTGCATATTTTCTTTTTGATTCAAGTTTTTAAATAGTCGGAAATAAAGTAGGAAAGGAGATTTAAATCGCTTGTGGAAACTATAAACACCCCTGAGGAATAAACATAGTTAGAAAGGCAGTCTGTGTCACTGAAAGTTTCTGTGAAGCAGTGTCTGCACTGGTTTAAGTTGATTGCAATATTAAAAAAAAAAAATTGTCTTCCTGTAATTCCTTTTAGAACGAAGTAACGTTAGAGGTATTAATTCACTTTAAAAAAATTATGCTGGCTAGTTCAATGACTCTAAAATTCATCAGTGAGTCATGTGTCCGGTAGATGCTAAGGACCCGCTGATCATAGGACTGTCATATTTCCCTTTGAGACACTCTTTGAAATTTGCCAACATGGGGATTTCTATTTTCAATTTCCCATTGCTATAATCCTGTTAAATATTAGCTTCTAAGGGAGTAAATTTAATATTCTATATGAACAAACCAGGATACCCATGTTTATATAGGAATCTGGAACTCTGGGTTGTGTGTGTATAAGAAGGCATTTGGATAACCACTGATTAAGTGAAAAACAAAATATCAATAACGCCATAATACAGAATATTTTGGAATTCTTTGGGCAAACATATTAAACTACTAAATACTTAGAATATTTTCTCTCTGGTATTTCCAAAAGGAGGTGATTATAAAACCTAATTAATAAAATACAACAAAATAAACATGATTTCAGACTGGCTTAACATGAGGACAACTGGGTTGGAGTTCAAGTGAGCTCTGTGACCTTGGTGAGCAATTTAATTTCTCACAACGCCCCCTTTTCCAGTTGCATAGTAAGAGTATTTAATCTGGGTCTCAACAGGAATCACCTGGGGTTTCCTAAAGAAGCTGATTCCTGAGGCTTATCCGACACCAAACAAATCAGTAAATAAATAAATAAATAAATAAATAAATAAATAAATAAACAAATAAACAAACAAACAAACCTAGTTATCTACACCCCCCCAGCAAAAAAAGAAAAAAGAAAATGTTCCCAAATTGACTATAGTGATGCTCCCACAGCTCTGTGCAGACATGTGAAAAGCCATTAAATTGTACACTTTGAATGGGTGAATTATATGATATACAAATTATATATTCATATGAACATATGAATCAATAAAGTCATTTTTAAGAAAAGGTTTGAGGTCAAGGGGAAGGGAAATAGCTCAGTGGTAGAACGGTGCTTAGCATTCCTGAGGTCCTGGGTTCAATTCCCAGTACCGCCATTGAAAAAGTAAGAAAAAAATAAATTTTTAAATTGCTTACAAAAAAAAAAGACTTGAGGGAAAAAAACTTACACAACTCAAACAAAAACTTAGCCTCCAGATCTTTAAAATATTGACCATGATTATTTGAGTGATAAAAATAAAAGATTTTTTTATTAAAGTATAGTCAGTTTACAATGTTGTGTTAATTTCTGTTGTACAGCATAGTGATTCAGTTTTATATATGTATATATAACTGAATATATATATTCCTTTCCCTATTCTTTTTCATTATAGGTTATTATAAGGTATTAAATGTAGCCCCCTGTGCTCTACAGTAGGGCCTTGTTGTTTATCTGTTTTATATACAGTAGTGTGTATCTGCAAACCCTGAACTCTCAATTTATCCCTCCACCCTCTCGTTTTCCCCCAGTAACCATAGTTTTGTTTTCTATGTCTGTGACTCTATTTTTGTTTTGTACATTTGTGTCATTTTTTTAGATTCCACATATAAGCAATATCATATGGGATTTTTTTCTTTCTCCTTCTGGCTTACTTCACTTAGTATGACGATCTCCAGGGCCATCCATGTTGCTGCAAACGGCATTATTTCATACTTTTTTTTAATGGCTGAGTAGTATTCCTGTGTGTGGTATTATTTTCTTCTTTACGCAGCTACTGTGTTTTCAACACACACAAATACTATTTTTTAAACAACTGAAAAAAAAAGCCCTTTATTTTAAATGATTAAAATGGAGGAAAAAACTGGCTAATATCACAGTTTTCTCAGCTTGCCAAAGAGAGCTATTTGTGGTGAGAAGCATCAGTCTGAAACATCTGTTAGTCACATCCTGGGATGACAGTGTGTCTGGACTGGAATGCATTTGACTCAAGTTCTGTTTAGCTATGAATGACGGATGGGCCTACCAGGGCCAATCTTAAGAAAGATCTCCTTTCTGAGCACCACTTTGATTTGCATCAGGCAGCCTGGAATTGGAGTCATGGCTCCTGGAGCCGCTTACTGTGTGGAGGTTCCTTTTCCTTGTCTATGAAGTGTGGCGAGAAAATAAATACATCCAGTGTAATGGCCCGCTTGGATCAGATCAGTGGCTCTCAGCGGTGCGGACTCAGCTTCCCCCCGTGAACTGGGCAGAAACGTAAACTGCACGGCTTCACCTCGGGCCTCCGGCGTCAGAAACTCCGGGAGCCTGGGAAGGAGGCCAGCAAGCCGGCCTCATGGTTGTGACGCCTGCTGGGTTTGAGAACTGCTGATCATTACGGATCTTCCTCAACTTACCACGGGGCTACATCCCCGATAAACCCACTGTAAATTGAAAATATCGTTAAGTTGAAAAGGCGTTTGATACACCTAACTCAGCAACCATCAGAGCTTCGCCCCGCCCACCTTAACTGTGCTGGGAACACTGACCTTAGCCGACAGCTGGGCGGCATCACCTAGCACAAGCCTGTCTTATAATAAAAGGTTGGATAGCTCAGTTACTTGATTGAACACTATACTTACTGAAAGTGAAAAACGGAGTGGTTGTGTGGGTCCCGGATGGTTGTAAGTGTGTCTCCTGTTCACCCTCATGCTCGCAGGGCTGACGGGGAGCTGAGGGTCACGGCCACTGCCCAGCACCACCAGAGAGTACCGTCCTGCCTGTGGCTAGCCCAGGAAAAGATCAAAAATCAAAACTGGACATGCACTTTCTACTGAATGCATATTGCTTTCACAGCATCACAAGGTGGAAAAATTTTAAGTCAGATTATCTAAAGTCAAGGACCATCTGCCTTACTAAGGGGTTGAGAAGGAAAATCATCAACTGGTAACCCAGGGATGTTTTCCAATCACGTATCTCCAAACCACAGGCATTCTGCAATGTCCCTTTAAGACCTTTTATCCTTCCTTTCCCCACCACCCCCCGACACACACTTAAAGAAAAAGCTGAGGGAGTGGGTATAGCTCGGTGGTTGAGCCCACGCTTAACATGTACCAGGTTCTGAGTTCAATCCCCAGTACCTCCATTAAAAAAAAAAAAGGTATATAAAGAAATTCTAAAAAAATCACTTTGCTCATCTGAAGGAATCTAAATCCACATTTTGTTCGCTCACATGTTCGTTTTCCACTACTGCTTTCTTCCAAAAGACCTCACTTCTTTGTCCATTTTGCAGCGCCCCAAACCTTCCGTAAGTGCCTTGATCTGAGAACTGCTCCGAGAAGGTTTGCAGGCTGAGCGAAAATGTGAGGCTGGACCTCGAGATAAATCTCTTCTCTCACCTATAAAAAACAACACAAATAAGCAGATGCAGTCTGTTATAGGCACAGTGTTGACAAGATTACCATGAGCGCTGCAGGCGAGGCAGCGGCAAAGAGCTTCCTTCATCTGCCAACTGCTCTGTGTCTTAAGGGAACGTGTTGACTCTCGGAATGACTGAACTAAGCCATTTTGCAGAATATATGAATCCTGCCTCAGATCCCAGCACTTAATGTCTGTGTTGTGGGACCACGTTCTCCATGTCAGACACGGTCTGTGACATGATAACAGCACTGTCTCCTTCACTCTCCTTTTTCTAAGGCTGGAGAGAGAGTCTGTCACCTCCCACTGACATTTGGATCTTTCACTGAGTTCAGCCTAGAAGAGGCTGTGGACCTCACCCTTTGGTAGGTTTGGGTAATCATTTCTCATGCTTAGAGAATTTTAGCATCATCATAAGATGGTGTTTGTTTATGCGCTCACTCCTGTCAGACCAGGGACCTGAAAAAGTACGTCCATAACACCTACGCAGTCAACTGGGAAAGGCAACAACCTTCACACACACTTACCGTATTCTCTAAAGTAATCTGGCAGCCCATTTTAATCCCTTTACATCCACTTCCTTAGATATTTCTGGTCTGTCTGCCTAATGGAAATACTTGTACCTCAACTCTATCCAAGTTCCTCACTTTCTTCTGAAAACAGTAGACTTACTCCAGGGATATATAGATATATTTTTATAGATATGTTTTTCTATTTCTTTCTGGATCAGAGCCTTATAGAACCAAAGGACTAAAATAGCCTTTTTGGGGTGGGGGGCACCGTATTGGGAGGGTTTGTGCCCACAATTCCATCCAACAGCAGCCTGTTGTCTTGGAAGAGTGGCCTAATCATCCATCTGGTTATTGAACCATCTCTTTGTCTGTCTTGGAGAATCCTGGACAGATGTCCTGTATCTTTAGTAGCTTCACGTTTGCCAAGGAATGTCTGTCTTCTGGATCCATTCCTCTCTCCCCGCACTTTTGCTATAGAGCGTCTCCTCATTCTTCTCTCCTGGCACAATCCCAAGAGCGCTGAGCTGGGGAGGTGGGTCCCACCACGAGTGTCCTGGGGGGGTCAATTTAGCTCCCTCACTGCAGAGGGATGGGATGACACTCTCCACTTCCCAGAAAAAAATCACTTATCACTAGAGATGTGATCTCTCTTCAGAACCAATCCCTGTTAACCTGGTTCAAGCTTCTCATTATTGCTAAACGTGTGTTTCTTCTATCTAAGATGACTGACTTTTCCTGGACATCTTCATAAACCGTATTTTACATTTTCTGCCATTGGTGTGGGAATTAAATACTTGTGCTGTGGATGTGAGTGCTATTAAAGCGGCGGGTAATTTTTTCAACCTCATCATCCAAAGATTGCACTCTCCATCAGCATATTTATTCTCTGACTTTTGAGCAATTATGGGCTGAAATGTGCTTCATGATTGAATCTCAAGGCCAGAGCTCTTCTCTCAGTAACTATCTGCAGCACGGTGTTTATATACGATGTCCAGCTAATCAGGGTAAATGTAATCATAAGGACAGAGTTTGCAATTGTCTGAGCTAATGTTCCTCAACATTATGAACTAACACACCTTTGACAACTATTTGACTGGATTAAGTGTAACACTGAAGAGTGAGAGTCTGCTTCACCAGGTCCAAGAATGGCACCCATGCACTAAGATTTTTTTTTTTAATGAAACTGCAGCTCTCAAATGTTATGAAACCTACTGACTTGGTTTTTCAGAAATTATTCTCATCTTCCACTATATTTTGCCCCATATTGAAATGAGTGAGGTCATACGAAACCTGAAACTCTGGCCCTCTTTGGGGAAGCACCTGATTGGGGAAACTTCCACTTCTGAATGACCAGCTTCTGGAAAATCGCAGACAATGATGTGAAAGGAGGCTAGGGATGTTGTTTCTGGCTTGTACTAACTGGCCTTCTCTGCGACCAGAGCCACAACAGAGAGAACTTGCCTATTTTCAGAGATCCTGGGATGCAGTAAAAATCACAAAGCAATAAACACCATTTTCTTGATTCAACTCTCGTTAGTCAGACTTGGAAAAGATTACCCCGTGTCCTAAGAGTCAAGGTTTTGTTTGTTTGTTTGTTTTTTTCCCAGTCAAATCTGTGGGCCCAGCTGATTGATTTTTCTCAGTGAATTTTTTTTTTTCTGGAATTCGATTTTTTGCCAGTTGACATGGAAAGAATTTCAAGTTAGGTACAATACTTACACTTGTGACTGAACTCAGAAGAGAAGAATATAGTCAGTTCTTAGAAGCAGCCACTTCAGATTATCACCCAAGACCTCTGCCGTCTTCCTTCACAAAGAAGTTGTGCGGATGAGAAAGTGGGAAAAGTCATTTACCTGCAAGGAGAGCTTGTGTGCCATGAAAAGGTGCCACTTGTCGTTGCAAAGAAGGAAGGAAGGGATGGAGAGAAGGAAGGAAGGGGAGGGAGGAGGAGAGGGGAAGGGAGCTAGCGGGAGGGGGAAGGAAGGAAGAAAGGGAAAGAAATAGAGTGGGAAACAGAAATGGAAAGGAAAGAACGGGAGAGTCACCCCTTGTGTCTGTGTCCCATTAGGTTATCAGCGTCAGAACCGCAAGCCCCTGTAACGTTTACTGGTGCCCTCTTCCTAAACTGCTGAGCTTCGATTGATGGAATTAATACTCTGCCATCCATCCTTTGCATGTGGATGGATGGATTTTTAGTGCTGAGTTCAGCAGAACTATTAAGAAGAGAATCAGGATGCGATAAGGCACACCTATCACCTGCTCTTTACTGGGTGGCTGAAAGATGACACATTGTCTTTTATTTCCCGAATTGACAAGATTATTCAAATTAGAAATGCAGAAATATAACTTTAATTTGAACTAAATGCTAATGTTTTGTCTACCAGGTAATTCCAAAGTGGTAATGTTAACGGGCATTCTATTTCCTAATCTGATCAAGAAATGGCTCTTTGAGTCTCTCTGGAGACCCTGTAACATTTTATACCTGCTTCATCATTCTTCATCAATATTCATAGACACATCTATAATTTTCAAGACACCGAACAGAGCCCTGTTGGTGATGCAGAAAAAAAAAAAAAAAAGTCCCGGAAAGGCAGTATTATGCATGAAGTAAGGTGTGCCTTTGGGGACCCTTTCTTCCTGCCTCACCCCTGCCCCTCTGGTGTCTCCTCTCCCGGGTGTACAGTAACCCCTCTCTGCCCATTCCTACTCAGAGCCCGCTGTAACTTGCCCTGCCTTCCACTTCTCTTCCTGAAACGTCTTGCTGCAATGCTACAGTGATTGTAATCGTCTAATTTGCATGCATGTTAATGGTTTAGAGGCGCTTCATGCATTCCCCTCCCTCCCGGGCAACATGCTTACAGACTTGGATGTTTGCTTGAGCTTCTGGGGCTTTAATGTCAAGGAGGCACCAGACATCCTTAAGATGGGATTTGCTGGTTTTAATAGAGTTCAGGGCTAACTCACAGACCATTTTGTACCCAGCCACTTGCAAGAAGAGCAACTTCATTCCACCTCCTTCTTCCTGAAATATGAAAAAATCAATAACCAGCTCTTCAAAATGACTCTGCAGGGGTGAGTCCAGCAGGAACACACTGTCCAGGTGGCCGTCTCTGGACAAACACAGCATCCCAGGGCAGCAGAACTGGCAGAAGTCGAGATGTGTTTGTCACTCTGACAGCTCTGCCAAGTGACTGTCCCTCGGCCGCCACGTCCAGTGAAGGGTGCAGATGTCCCAACCCAAACATGAAAGAACACCTTCCGTGGTGGTTGATTCCAGGAGAGGCGGATTCATGAGCGCAGGCACTCTCTGCATTCCTGAAACCAAAAATTGCTCAGACTAAGAACAGAAGTATCCCCAGGGGTTCATATGCCATTGCTCGGACCCCTCCCCAGTGGGCAGACTTCCTGGCACCATCCTTCTAGCCCTCGTCTTCTATAACCTTAATAGCAGCACAAGAGTAAGACCCATTTTAAAGATATCTAAGAAATCTATCCTTTTTTGTCATGCAGAGCTTTGGGGCTAAAGGATAAGGCATTTGTCATCCTTATTTTTTTTTTTTTTTCAAAGAAAGGATCTGCAACTATTTGGGAAGCTTTTCTTCTCTCCAAGTCCCCTGGCTTCAGATGTCCATTGTACAGAACTGGTGGCATCATTTTGTACCAAAGACTCTTTGTCAATATCTGTCCATTCCCAAGTAACTGTGGAACCATCTGGCACACAGTAAACCAGCTTATGCATTAACTGACTGTGCTCAGGCAACCTAGCAATTAGCAATTAATTTTATCCCTGAACAGTGCCGTGGAAATGATAATCAATGGAACAAAAATGGACAGCATTGGAAAAGAGCTTGGAAAACGCTGCATGTCTACAGATGCAGAGCGTCCTATGCATTCACGCAAATTAGAAATCAAATCGATGTCCGATTACCTTGTAGTTTATAGATCCTAGTTGGTTGTGTAAATGGCAGCCCAGTGATTATAAATTCTACACTGTCTTCCCTTAATGACCTTAATGGGTTGCCATTATTTCCTGTGCTATCATTCAAAAAAAGCCCATCTGGTATTCATAAATACATGCATGTATTTGGATGAGAGTGGACTCTGACATTTATAAATGCAACTGAAACTGTCTTCATTTCGGGTACAATCAGGAGCTTCTCTGATAAAACAATATTTTCTCTTTCATGGGTTTCCATGATTCCTTCAACAGATGCGGGAGCCCAAATGCCCGACATTAGGGATGAGTTAAGTCAGTCATGATTCTTTTACGTGATGGACTATTATTCTGCAGTGCGTTCATTTAAGTTCAAGTATTAGGGGAATGGAAAAGCATGGTACAAACTGCATATGTGCCGTAATCTGTACTGTCCGGCAAAACTCCTCAGACCTGCCGGCAAGTGGCTTTCACTCTCTTGGTCTTAGTTTCCTCTCCTTCTCCTTCCTCTCCTGATCAAGGGCTCAAAAACAAGTAGTTGATTAGGGCAGTGATGCCGGGAAGCCCAGTGAAGAATGAATGAGGAAGTGAGACTCAGAAAAGAAAAAAGAATGTCAAACCCTGTGGAAAGCTGGAGATAAAGCCTGCTGGGGACCCTCTGAGATGATCATCTCTCAGAATTGTTCACCAGGGTATTTATTCATCAAAACCCAGCCCTCTTTGCTTGCCAGCTGTTCCTGGGACCCTTAGTCTTATCCCATGGGGACCAAGCATGCTTCCACCACCAGAGTACGGAGAGTAGCAAGGAAGAGCATAGGAGAACCACCTCGGGGGAGGGCTGACGAGATACAGGTAGGGTACCAACAGGGTCTGCTAGAAGGTCATTGAATGAGATGGCCTCTAACACTCCTTCCCTCCCTGAAAGCTGACTTAGCGGGCGGGATAGTACTGAGTGATCTTGCACTACATCTTTAGAATTTTTAGAAAGTGGAAAATAAGTAGGTGGTAGGAAGCTGGGAAAACTGTTATCTCTGTTTGGGTTCCCCAGAGCTGACCTGTAGTCAGAGTCAAGTACAAGTTGTTTAGCTGGAGGTTTTTCCAGGAAAAATCATAAAAGGACCAGGAATTGAGATAGGAGAGGGAGAAATCCCATGAAGATGGTGCTATTAATACAGGATTCGTTAACACCATTAGAAGCAGCAGTCAGCCCGCCTGCGTGGAAATGGGGAGGAGTGGGGACACCGACCGAGAGCATCCGCTATACAGGAAGTCATTTCTGAAGCCCTTATGGTGGCACTTGAGGTCCCAGTGATGTGTGGGGACATATTGTGTATCTTGCTGCATTAATCTGGGGGGCCTCTGAGAGGTGGGAGGGGGAAACCTTCAGCCTCCCTCAAGGGTCTCCTAAAGCACCACGGCCAAGCATCCTCATCGTCCTCAAACTCTTCCCCTCCCATTCTGAATGGAGGGCATTCTTTTTGATGCTATAAGGCAATGAATGATTCATCTTCCTAACGATACTGTAAGTTTCTGCAGAACAGGGCCTCTGTCTTACTAGTCTGTTTTATTCTCAGGGCATAGCATACATTAGTTGCTTGAAGTAAGGCAACTAAAAATTAAGTATAGAAAAAAATACTAAAAGGAAATATGCTCTTTAAAATGGAATCTGTGGCTGGTGGAATTGTTTTTGATTTTGCTTTTGCTTGCTTTTTATTTTTAACTTTTGTTTTTCATAAAAGCAGTATGTGCTTTTTTAGAGAATCCAAAGTAAAGAGTTTATTACTGTTTTAAGTAATGTTTTTAAGATCTACTTTTCTTACAACGATAAAAACAAGAAAGCAGGCTCCTTCTTAAAATCTAATTTATCCCTATGTCCACAACTGGGTCTGTATAATACCAGAATTTTTCAACTCTCAAGTCACATAATGTTTGGTTATTTAAGTGATAATTAATTTTATATGCCCACCTAAAATAATAATGCCATATTTCAACAAAGAAAATAAATGCTAAGATTGAACAGATGACAAAAACAACCCACCCATCTTAATTTCCAACCTCTAAAGTGTTCTTTTCCCTGTTGCTTCTCCAGATGATATAAAATAATTCCAGGTGCAAATCTTGCCTAATTTAATTTAGAAATCAGAATACACTTTAGCAGAGTCCAAGCTTGAGAATGAGCTTTGAACTATAATGACCCTCCTTAATTTCAATACATCATTAAAATTACCTATTTAATTTCTCATGTTTTAGAGAAACCTGGATGTCAGTCAGCACATTATTAACAATTAATGGTCAGATTTAGGATGGCTTATTCTAATTTTAATAAAAGGCTTCACAGGAAAGGTCAGTGAACTCCACAGAATCAATCATTTATGAGCAGTCTTTGGTTTTCACTGAAATATTTACGAATGATAAAATTATTTTGACAAGGCAAAGTTCGACAGGGAGGCTATTTCTGACAACATGACATGATTTCACAGAAATTTCTGGGTACAATTAAGATAAGGCGAACGCTAAGCCATAGGAAATGGCTAATTCCATTAACTCTCCGAGGAACAGCGGGCGTCTAACGTGAACACTCAGATGCTCATAGATGCAGTGTGTTCTCGGGATCAGACCAAAAGGTACTGCCAAGAGTAAGTAAATATGTGAGAAAATGAAACTATTGTCCAGTATCTCCAGTGGCACCGCAAGCAGCTGTTTGGCTATTTCTACCACGTAAGAATGACATTCAGTCAGAAGTCTGGGTGTGAATGTGAAGAATCAAGTGAGCATCGTGCTTTGATCTGGAATCGCCCACCCTCCCCACAGCCACGCTGTTACAGCAGAAACCGACTGCATCACGGCGCTCAGCACAGCTGCAGCAGGCGTCGCCGGTAGGACGGGCTCGTGCGCGTGATGGGCGCGGTGAACTGGGGCCACCGCCCTGGGGGCCGCTGGAAGAAACAGCTGGCTTTCAGGCTCCTTTCTGTAACAGCCGAATAAACTCAGACCCTGCACCCTGGCAGCGTCCTCAAACAAGAAGGTGGTTGGTGTTTGTTTTAACCTAATTTCACATGCGTGCAAACAGAAGTCCAGGAGGAAGTCACTCAGAAGTGGGGTGAACTCACAGTGATTTGCTACTGAGCCCTTTAGACCTGGGATTATGACCCCACCCCTCTCAGGCCCCACAGTAGATCCAGTCACACGGCCTTAGAGTTCACCTGGAACTGCATTTTTGGGGCGGGAACAGAATTAGCTATGGTTAAATGAATGCAGTGACCTTACAGATGAACAGCTTGCTTTAGTTTCTTTCCGTATCATTCCATAATGTAGAACATAAATTAGAGTCAGTTACAACTTTCTGGAGCTAGCCTGAATTTGTTTAAACTTGTTTAACTTCATTTAAACACAGGACTCTTTGAGGACGTGGAATGTTAGGGACAAATAAAAATATTTTATGGATGTGATATATAGATCTGCAGTGTCAGTAAACTCACATTAATTTGGAGTAATTAGGCAGGAGTGAAATATTCAGAATATAGAAATGTTAACGTGATTCAAGCACATATATAATGTTTTATATATTTAAACTATTTCCAGTGGGAGGCTGTGAAGTACTCTAGTTGTAATATTAATGAAGCTTCTGTCTTTTTTAACATTAATCAAATGCCAGTGACTGGTGTTCAAGTGCCTTCAGAATAAATGAAAATATTTAGTTTCCTTGAGATTTCTGAGGACGATGCTGGCCTGCCTTTATTAGTCATCTGCTTAATGAGTAATTAGTTTCTACAGATGGCACAGAAACTTCTAGCTAATAGACCCTATTCAAGTGATCACAGATTTCAAATGAGTAAAAACAGAGCTTGTTAGAGTATTTACTCCGTCTCCAGGTTGATTTGTTTCTGGAGGAACAGAGTTCGGATTACAACATGACAATTACTCGTGTAAGATTTAATCCTCTGAATTTGTGAAAAATGAGTTTGAAAAATGTAGGTGCCTGTAAAACCCACCCCGCTGTTTCTGCCAACCTGGAGTGAGCCTCCCCTCCATCTCCCAGTGCTGGGCCCTGCCTTCTCCCAGGTGAGGTCTTTGACAGCACATTTGGGATTCCTCATTTGCACTCAAAATCATCCATCCTTTTTTCTTCATCCGTTATCCCACTAGTTCAGTCTCTTGTCCCTCCAGGGGGCCACCCCCACCTCCTCCTTTTTATCCACTGGGGTATCTCCCCAAACACAGTTCTGATCCAGATATTTCTCTATTCAGAAATCAGTGGTCGCCATTGCCTGCGGCGTAAACTTCAAATTCATGAACAATAAGCAAGAATAGGCTGAGTCAGGCAGTTACGCAGTTGTGTTAGTAAAAAGGGGGAAAAAAACACCCTTGTTTCTGTGATTTTGCTGTGTGTGAGTCTTCTCATCTGCTGAAACGGTATATTGACATCACCTGCATTTCAAAGTAACTGGGAACGTTAATTAAAAATATGGAAGTGAGGGGGGAGGGTAGAGCTCCTTGGTGGAGTGTGTGCTTAGCATGCATGAAGTCCTGCGTTCAATCCCCAGTACCTCCATTAAAACAAACAAACCTTATTACCTCTCCCCACCTGCCCCCCGAAAAAACCAACAAAGAATAATAAAATATTTTTTAAAATGGACGTGAAAGTACTCTGAAAAGTGTAAAACTCTTAACACTGGAGTGCTCACTGTCAGTACTTCTGTAAAGCCCGTCGGCCTCCTTTGCAAAGTTCTGGTTGTAGCAGGTTTCTCTGGGCATCAGCATGAGCCTCCTTGACTGGTCCTAAATTTCTGTTCCGCAGCACAAGGGTAAATTAGCCGAAGTCAGACACACTTAGCCCCTTGCTGTGAAAACCACTGTCACTCTTTTGCATAATTATTTCACTTACAGATTTTTGTAATTCTTCCCTCGCATTTGACATTTTACTTGGTTCTCTGTATCCTATTTTTGTGTAAATCAGTTCAATTTAATCTCACCATCAGCCTCTTGAAACAATGGTTTCCAAAACCCCAGGCTTCAAAGTCTCACTTTCCATCCTCTCTGACTCTTTGCTTGGTATTTCCAGCATCCATGTGGTCTCTTTGGAGAGGACCACATCAAAGGAAGGAGGCAAGAAGGCCATTCCAAGAGGCTTACAAACCTAATTTTCTGAGTCCTTATTAACAGTCGCATTTATAAAATGAGCACTAACAAAATCTCAGTTAC
The DNA here is from genome assembly GCF_048773025.1 of Camelus bactrianus. NCBI lineage: Eukaryota > Metazoa > Chordata > Mammalia > Artiodactyla > Camelidae > Camelus > Camelus bactrianus. Next base: position 28,352,916 of record NC_133564.1, on the reverse strand, counting down.
CTATTCGAGTGCATTAAACTTAGTTCTCTGTGGACTTTTCTGTTAGAACAAACTCCAGTGTCATTAGGCAAAGGAGATCCCAAGACAGTAAAGCTGTTTGAAATGGATGGACACACACCCAGATGCACACACAAAATCTAGCTGTTGGAAGACCTTGCAAGGCAGTCTCAAGGTTTGAACTTGGCGGTTTGCACCTTCTGTGTGCTTTCAGATTCTCACAGGGCAGATAATTCTGTTGTGTTTGATTTATCCCCACTGAAGAAGAAAAGATAGAAGGAAGAAAGGAAAGGGGCGGGTAGGGAGAAGATAAGGCAAGAGAAGAAATAAGGCAGGAAAGAAAATGGCCAATGAGTAAATGATAGAATCTTTTTAAAATTCAAGAGTGAGATGAGGGTAGAGAAAACCTCTCTTTGAAGGGTTGGCTTTAATGCAGCCCCTTTAAAAAGGGCAACTGAAGCAGACATCCATTTCCTGGGTCCACTCCAATTCTGATTTTCAGTGCTATTAATGAGAGAGAGGCTTTCTCTCTCTCTCTGCAGCTGAGAAATATAATCAAGTAATAATACAATAATGCTGTTAACATACATATTTGTGAATTTGTACAAGCCGACCCTGCTTTTGCATTTAAGGCTCAGAGCAGTTCACCAGTTTTAAAATTTATTGAAAGGCAAACACTCCACCTTTGCTCCCTTCCATTCCCCAGGTAGAGTTATTTGGTAATTAGGCTTGAAGCATCAACATAATATATGTCTCTGCTCCGTAACGTTCACTTTCTCTGGTTGCTGCTGGCACGTTCCGTCGTGTTACAAAGTAATGACAAAATATGAATTGTGTTCAGAGTCTCAACAGAGGACATGAGGTATTGTTTTCAAAGGAAGAAGGAATTAGGACCATCCTTACCACTTCAAAAGGGCCTTTGTAGGTGCATTTTAAAACACCTCATTAATTTTTTTGATCTTTGCATTTGGATGATGCATTAAAAAGGAGAGGCAGTGATAAACAATTGTCATTAAGATAGAGTGTGTTTCTCTCCTAAAAAGAGATATGGAGAGTTATTCCTGTTTGTTACGCACCCGGAGGACACCATGAAGAAACTGAAACCAAAAAAACAAAGGAAGGAAAGTGAAAACCTACTGGGTTGCGTTATAAAACATAATCCACATCACAACAGGAATACACTAATTTAGAAGAAAATTAGCAAGGTTCTGTTACCAGAATAATGAATACTTTCAAAGATTTGCCATATCAAAAGAAAAAGAAAAAAAAAAAAGGCCTAATTGTGTTCATTAATTCCCAGCCCAACATTATTGTGGGAAAACTAAATGTGAACAAAGCAATAATATGCCTCATATTCTCAGAATCCTGCACAAATGCCTGTCATCCATTAGATTTACTTCAGAATGTCCCGTCTGAATGACTCTGGCAGGGTAATGAAGGCACAGTCTCTAAAGATGAGGAGAGGCATTGATTTGAAATACGATGTTTAAAGGTTGTACTGGGAACGATAGAGGGGGTACATGTGACCTCAGAGGTCAAGATGGAGTCACGGGGGGGAGAAAAAAACCCCAAAACGTAGCGTAACTGAAGAATTTATACCATATGGTATCTACAGATTTCAATGCACTATTGAAATACCTAAAAATACTATCGTGTCCTAAACGTGAACAAGCATCTAGGCTCTCAGAGAAGAACCAAACGTCTGCAGTTCACTGGGAAAATGAAATGTGTCAAATTGGCAATTTGAAAACATGTGGACAAAATATCTAGATGAGGGACTGGCGTTTTCCCTTCTCTGGTTTTTTTTTTTTTTTTTTTTTTTTTTTTTTGAGCACTAGTAGACGCAATATTGATGTCTGTGTTCTGGGGGAAATAGGTTTCTCTGTTGCAATTTTTCATTTTTAATAATATTAGTTCAAATTTCTTCAGTGCCTTTTATTCCATTAGCTCCAAGCACTTTTCAAACCACTAATGAATTACACTTCCTGACACTCCAGCAAGGCAGAAACCATCCCATCCATTTTCAAAGCCGAATGCTTCACTCCAAGAAGCATTAGCCATTAGAGAGTAGCCACAATTTAAAAATATATATATATATTTTTATCATTTTCTCATTTCCCATTTTATCTCCTGCTTCATAGGTAAATCTGAGGCATTAAGAAATTTAAGGAGATCATCTGAAAAGCAAAAGGCCAAGCCCTTGATTCTCACTGATGTTGTCTGTCCTACATCTGAAAGTGTCCACAGGAAACGGGTCCGCTCAGAGTTTCCAGGACTCCGCGTGGCAGGACGAGGAACAGTAGAGGGGACGCCCCCAAGTCCAGTCCCTTATAACTAGGCATCTCCGTTATCCTTTCAGTATTCCCCGGCCTGGAACACCAAGCCCTGAAAAGGACAGGTGAGGTGGCAAGAGTCATTTCCCAAAGCTGAATAAATCACTGATGACATTATCCACTACACCATCAGAGAGAAAGCAGGTGCCCATGAAAGCAGCCTTGATTTCAGGTCCGTTTAAATTCCAAGTCACTTTTTTATAGAAATCTATCCTGAGTGAGTCCCTTTGGGTTTCTAAGCAGACAAATTAAGATGACAAAGACTGACTGAAATGAGTCCGTTTGTTCCCTCTTTAAACAATTGAATACGATAAGTTCTGTGGTTACTATTACTGAAATTTTTGTTTTTAAAGCTTTTCACCAAGGGTAAAAAGGGTGTCTTTTATCTGTTCTCTGCCTACAATTTGGACCATATTAAAATAAGAAAAATAACCATGCTATTATTGCCTGTAACTTACCTCCCACCATTAGTGCATTAGGATGCTTAACTGTATGTTTCCATCACAGGAAGAGCAGATGCTTTGTTCTTTTTAAAGCGCCTAGGCCTTATATGTTTTCCAAAAGGAGTTGGAAGAGCCCTGTATTCCGAGTGACACAATTATGGTCCCATGACCCTAGGAATGGCAGAGTTGCAGAGGTAGGAACGGGGTGGAAGGAGGGCTCAGAGGGCAGGATAGTCCTGGTTTGCACAAAGTGGAGAAGAACAAGAGGGGCGAGCAGAACAAGAGGACTCAGTGGGAAAGCAGAGCAACTTCCTAGAGCCTCCTGTGTCAGAACGTCGTACGACGTGGGTAGAAATACGTGAAAAAATCACAAATTACCAGGCAGAGCCACCGTGAAATGGCAGTTGAAACATATTCTAAAGTCAAATTTAAATCCTATAAATATTTACCATAACATAATAAAAACAACGTCAGAAAGGTACTATCACTGCCTCCAGTTTGCAGAGAGAGAAAAAAAGGTCGACTGGACATCCTCATCTGGATGTGTACAGCCTTTTTCAAATCGCACCCTGGGAAGCAGAATGAGGTTGGAAACACGTTTCCTGAGATTTCCATATCAGCCCGTAGTTACTCCCTGTCGACAGCAGGTGGCCTTCGACAGCCAAGTGTTCCCTTAGTTTATCCCCCACAGTTTTGGTTTTGGTTTTGTTTTTTCAAGGACAGGTATTTAGAATGCTGCAATAAATACTTAACATAAGTGTGTGGTAAGCATTTTTAGATAAACATGTTGGCCAAATTTAAATCTATAGAAAAGCAGAGACTACGTGGAAAGTTTCTTTTTTTCCTATTGATGTCATTTGATATAACAATTTCCTTTGGAAATTAAAAAAATGGAGATTACTCTTTCTCTTTGACTAATGCAGATCAATGAGGTACATAGAAATCAAGTTCAGGGCTAGAAGAAGTCAGAAAAGAAAAAGAAAAGAGTTGGGGGGAATAAAAAAAAATCCCTTGAACCTTGGAAATCTAACTGAAAAATGGATTAAAAAAAAAAAAAGAATAGTCACCAATATGTCATGTTCTGTCTTCGTGGCGAAATCACCTTTCAAAGAAAGATCCGTCTCAGGCCTCAAGCAAAATACGTTAAGATCCCAGAACAAAACGTACTTTTTACTTTTTACTCTTTTCCTGCTCTGCCTTTGTCTTTCCTTCTGTATGTGTTACTGACTCTGGGGTATGTGCGCTTGCGATGCTTTGCTCAGGTTGGCGAGCACAGGGAACTGAGATGTTTCTCCTGATGAGCAGCTCCAACTCACTATGCATAACTGGAGTCTATTAAGACAGAGAAACAAGAGGAATTACCTTGCAAAGTTCCCGTTCACGCCACAGAGGAAGTCATGCATCTTGAAACAGCCGGCTTGGCACACACCCCTTGATAAAGGGCGTGCGTTAGATGTCCCTCATCCGTTTTCCCTGGTTGGATCAGACAGTTAAAATGATGTTAACTTTCAGTTACTGACAACGGTTATCGCTCTTAGTTTGAGTGATGTGTGTTACTGTAAAGACAGATGAATTGCCCGAAAGGAGAAGAAGAAAAAAACTTGGTGGCAATTACATTGTTGCTCAGTATGTAAATTTTGCATCTTTGCCAAGGCTGGCTTTCAACCCTCAAAGATCTTTACTTCCTGTGTCCATCTGCTTAACATCGTGCCAAAAATGCTGTAGTTGCCTCCATGTTGGAGTCCTTCCAAAAGGCAGGGACCATATCATTCCTGTATCTGCATCTTGCTTGAGAAGACCTAGCACAGGGTTTTGAACCACTTTGGGATCAGAGAATATGGGTAAATGAGCAAATTCAGTGTGTCCAAGGGACTTGCTGACTTTGTATAGCAAGCAAGAAAAAAAAATTTTTTTTGACTGGGTGTTTGACACAGGTGAGGATAAGATTTCGTTAACTGCGAGACAGAAGTCATCCCCCATCAGGGGCTCTGGGTTCCAGCCTGGCGTCAGAGAACTGTGGCCAAACACAGGTTTTGCTGAGGCTCCCCAGCATGTCAAGCGCATGTGTGACCTAGAAGAAACCCACAAAGTAGTAGAAACCAACCCAAAAGTCACAGGCGTAAGTGAAGAACATTCTGGAACTCCAGCAGGTGCATAGAGATATAGATACATGTACACAAACAAACATATATACGATGAAGACATACGTGATAAGGATATGTATATCTTTATATATATATATATATATACACACATACACACATAGGATTTATCTCTTGACATATGTATTTAGGAGACACAGATGTATCTTTATATCTAGGAGACATAGATAGACACAGATCTTCATATACCCTCATTGTTAAAAGCTCAGGAACTTCTGTGTTGACCTGCCTTGTAAGTAATCCCAGCTCCTGTAGACAAGCTCTCACCTTGACAATGATGAATTCCTCTCCTGTTTCTGCCCCACCTGGAGAACCTCGTGGAGCAGTTGCAGAATGAAAGCAAGACCCGTGGAAAGAGGAGATGGGGCCAAACCAGGTGCTCCTTCAGTTTCCTTATTTCCCGTGGCAAAAAGAGTGTGTTTCCCTTGAAGTCACTATACGAGAGAGGGCAGGAGTGGTGATGTCTATGAGCTGTTACTTCTGCAAATAACAACAACAACAAAAAGACCTTCTTCTGACCTTTTAGGGGTGTGGGGGCGCACGGTGCTGGGTTTTAAAGTGTTCCAGCCAAGTTTCTCTCTAACATACGGTGCTGGCCTCTAGCTCAAAGGCAGAAAGGCAGTGCACACCTGTTGCTTTGTTTAGGAACCGTGGACTTGGACTTGGATTCCAGCTCTACCACCTACAAGCTTTGTTAACCTGGACAACTTTCCTTTCCTACGTGTCTGCTTTTGTAAAATAGGAATAATGCTTTATAGAGTTTAGGTGTAGGGTTACATTTGGTGTTGTGATGAGAATTTACATCATATGGGGATTAAATGAGATTTTTATGTGGGGGGTTTTGTACCATGCAGAGGACATGAAGTGCTAAATAAATGTAATATGTAATAGAACCTGAGTGACTTTTCTTATCATCCTGGATGGATGCAGGCTCCATCTATCCTTTCCCCAATTTGGGGGTAACATTAGCTTGTGAGGACACAGCATCTAATTTAAGAAGTCGCTTCTTCATCCCAGCGAGTATCTCATAAAAATGAAAGAAAATTATCTGGTTTGTGAGCAACACAATCAAAATATTTTGCAGTTTCTTTATGGAGAGTTTGTTACCGAATGAACGCAAGTTCGTGTGTCCCATGCACAGTGAGACCAAACAAACTGAAACATCGGAGTTCGTGGTGGAGAAAGTTTTATTGCAGGACCCGGTGAAAAAGGATGGGTGGCTTGTGCTGGAAAAAACCAACTCCTTGATGGTTTGGGGGGAGAAGTTTCTAAAAGGCAAAGTTTGGGGTGGGGGCTGCAGGGTGTGTGACTTTCTTCCGATCGGCTGGTGGTGAGGTAACAGGGTGGTGCTCCAGGACCCTTGTGCTCAGCCTGAAGTTGCCCTCCTCCACCTGGGTGGGGGCCTTAGTTCCTGCAGAAGAGCTCAAGGCTGTTGTTGTGTGTTCCTTGAGGAGAACCAGGACCCTGCCCTGGCTGCACTGTTGTGTCTTGACTGTTCCTCCCTCATTTCTACACTCCCTCCCTTCCCCCTTTAGCAACTGCTCAAATCTGCCCTTTAGAGCTCAGGGAAGGTCTAGGAGGCTGAATGAAGCCTATTTCCTACAAACAAGAAAAGGGGGACACGGAAAGGATTTGTACCCAGGAGGGTCCCACAGGGTCCTGCTCCATTTCAAGTTCATTTTCCAAGGAGCCTCACCTACATCTTCTTCCCTTCCTCCCTCCCCCTTGCCTCCTCTCCTGCCTCCTTCCCTCCTTCCTCCCTCCCTTGGTTCCTTCCACTTTTGTCCTTCTTTTTTTCCCTTTTCTTTCCATCCTCCTTCCTTTCTTTCTATCCTTTTGTGCAGAAGCCCCCTTTATTCACTCTCTGGTTCTCCATCACCCTACCTTTGCTCTCACGTCCAAACAAAACGAAACACAACACTTCCAGATTTTTTAAGTAAAACAACATGCGAGCAAGCATATGTGCATGACTTTCTCAGTTTGGAGTAGAGGCGCTGAGTCCCAGGGTACACGTGCCTTCAACTTTTCTAGGTAATGCCAAGCTGTTTCTCAGCGTGGTTTTAACAGTTTTACTCTTCCCAGCAGCGTAGAAGAGTGTCTGTTTCTCTTGGTTCGGGTCAGTCACGATGGCATTGTGCAATTTGTTCATGTTTCCCTATCTGGTGGGCATATAATGACCTCTAATAGTTTAATTTGCCCCGCCCTGATTGCTAAGGGATTTGAGTTCCTTTTCAGATGTTCATCGACCATTGGATTTTATCTTTCCCCAAATGCTTATTCATATCTTTGGCCATTTTTTTTCCTGCAAGATTGCAGGAGTTCTGTTTCCAGTCTTGAAAACCTTTGGTGGTTACTAATCATTTCCTTTATGGTTAGTGTTATTTACCTCCTTTATAAGGAATTCTACCCCATCCTGATTTTTTATCAGTTCAATTCTCCTTCACCTTGGTTTTCAAAGAATCTTGAGTTTGCCAGGCTCTTGGAAGCTGCTGATTGAGCCTTGATTCAGCAATGCCAAACCACACTTAGAACAATACTTTCCCATTGAATGGAAACTGCTTCAGTGACAGAAATATTTTCTCCTTTTATTGGTAGGATGTCATTGTCAAATGTTCTCATCGCTTGTAGACCTGCAGATTTGCTGCTTTAAGGCAAAACCCTTTATCCCAAAATTATCTGTAAAAGATACATTCCTACTGGTAGCTTCATCTCAGAGAAAATGCTCCAGAAATGCTGGTTCTTTACTAGACGAAGTGGTAAAAGAAGAAATGGCGGGGTCAGCAAAGTATCACTCAGTGTGCTTGAGTTTTACTCAGGAAGTGAGATTTTCCTTCATGCTAATGAATTTAAAAATGGTACCATCTCAGCTCTAAAGAGGCGGAAGAACATTTTTTAAAAGATGCAGTGGCAAAATCTATAGCACATGGTTGAAATCTCATAATATCATATAACCTTTGTCTGCCTGGTCTTTGTCAGCAGAGAAGCATAGTGGATTCAACTAGATCCTGAGATCAAAAGTATTTGGGGGGGAAAAAAATTCCAGAAAGTTCCAAAAAGGCAAACCTTGAATTTGCCACATGCTGACAACTATTTACAAAGCTTTTATATTATATTAATGACTATTTACATAGCATTTACGTTGTATTAGGTATTACAAGTAATTGGGAGATGACAAAGTATAAGGGAGGGTGTGTATAGGTTATATGCAAATGCTTTGCCATTTTATATAAGAGAGCATCCATCAATTTTGATATCCACTGGGGGGTCCTGGAACCAATACCCTGCAGATACCCAGAAACAACTACATAGGATTCTTTATTCTGCGGCTTTGGGTTTTAATAAACACAGGCAAGACCTTCCTCTTAAAAGATACCCCACCTCTTGCTTCCTGGAGTGAATGTTCCATGCTCCACTTGAAAGCTGGTACCATCCTTGTACCATGATTAATGTTTACCCCTGGGCTCACAATGCCCATTCAGAACGCCAAGGCTCATAGGCACAAATCAGGCAAGTACAGCCACAAATCATTCTCCCTAAATAAAAAGGTCAACTGGTATTAAATTAGTTCATTTACAGAACTCATTGAAATTAGCAGCATGTTCTTAAATTGCTTCTTGATTGAGGACATTTGCCTCATTAATTCCAAACAACCTGAGCAGACTATTAAAGTCTCATAGAAAAAATTGACCAAAGGACAAGATTCACAATACGCTTTACCTCGGGGACAAACGGTAAATCCCAAAAGACATACACACGCAGGAGAGAGAGAGAGAGAGAGATCCAAGGTGAAGAAGTTTAACTTCCACATTCTAAGTGAAAAATCCTCATCTTTTGTGTTTTTTAATTTGTGCTTTCATTTTTCCAGCCAGAGAGAAATTCCTAAAACAAAACCCAGTTGTGTCATTCTCTGACTCAGCGGTTCCCCTTGGCCTTTAAATAAAAGCTCTGGAGAATCCAGCTCTGGTCTCCCCTCCACCTGCCCAGTTGGTCTCCACCGCTCCAGACCCTTTCTGTTCCCTGAGTTTGTCGTTCTGTGGCTCACCTTTGAGGATTTTTACATGGTTTTCCTTTTACTTCCTTAGCCAGGGCTCATTTCTACTCATCCTTGAGGACTAAACTTAAGAACCCGTTTCTCTAAGAAGTCCTCTCTGGAGCCAGCAAGCCTACCTTAGGCCCCCCCTTTGCCGCACCGCGCCACACACAATAACCTGTCCCGCTAACTTGACTGCTGGTAAACTCTTCTGTGTCACCTGCTGTAGGTTTTATAAAGACAGAGATTGTGTCTCATACACCGTTTTATTCCTGGAAGAGTTGCCTGAACCTTAGAGGAAACTCAGTATGTAGTTGAGTGAATGAACAAATGAAGGATTTGATTAGCTTGGAGTTTCTGGAGACCTTTCGCCGTACACAGCTGTGTTCTTGTGGAGGACACGTGTTTGACTGTCCTGGGATGTATCCTCAGTCAGCATTCGGTACTTTCCTGGAGGAGAATCGTGCTCTCAGTTTACCACAGTGTAAGGCACCCAGAGGGTCTAATAATGAGAAAGGAGCAATTATTTTCACTGGGAGGCATCAGGGAATCCTGGTGCGGAGGAAGGTGGGCAATATGATAGAGCTCATTTGAGTATCAACTGATGCCATGAAAGATTTGGGGAAGAAAAAGAGGGGACTGAGAAGGGCATCCTGGTTACAGAGAGGAACAGTAGGTGCAAAGACTCAGAGGAAGAACACTGTTCACACTTTCCTTCCTTCACTCAGTGATCAGTCATCAAAAAATTACCGGACATCTCCCTGCGATGGGCTAGACACTGTGCTGGGTGCTGGGTGCTGGGTGCTGGGTGCTGGGTATTCAGTAATGAGTTAAACTCAGCCCTTGCTCCACGAGACCTTTACTAAGAGAAAAGAACAACGTTATATGACTAACTTTATACTTATTATCTGCCTTTACTCGTGAAGGCATTATATACTACAGAGAAGAGAAGGGTCGTGTTTATCAGGAGAGCGACATGGAGGGAGGGGAGTTTTTTATAATGGATGAAATGTAAGTGTGTTCTAATCCTGAGGGCAGGGATCTGGAAGATAAAGTTAAGGTACACATAAGAGAGCAAGTAACCCTAGGATCATGTCCCCATAAAGGGCAGAAGGGAATGGTCTCCAGAGTACGTGGACGACCTTAGATTAAACAAACAAATAAACAAATAGAAAAGCTAGTGAAGGTGATTAAGCCTGGGCATAGGGTTTGGTGGTTTTGCCAGGAATATGTTGAGGTTCCACCTGTGGTTCTAGTCCTCTGTGAAACTGGAGACCAGATAATTTCCTGATGGTTTAAAAAAAAAAAAAAAAAGGTGGGGAGAGAAAGGAAATGCTGTCAGAGATTTGAAGAGCACGGCGATGGCCACTTGTGGAAGGAAAAATACAGTTCAGTTTGGCTCAGGGTCTGAGTTGTGGGGAACTCGTTTGGCAGTAGAAATCAGGGCCAAACTATAGGGCATTGGTTATAAAGCTCGGCACATCTGCCCTTCAGCCCCTGGCTGCCTGATTGGAGAAGAAGTAGGAAAGAAATATATAACAAAAGCAACTTTTTTTTTTAAAACTTAAATAAAGGAGACTCTTAAAAAAAAAAATACCTTTATTCGTCTTGGTTGTGCTAGGGGAGAGGAAAAGGTCTTTTGCTCTGTGCTACCTCTGGACTAATGAGAAATTCCAGGGAGAAAGGAAATCACATAGCACCTCTTGCTGGAAAAGTACACAGACCACCTCACAACCGCTGCATCATGGGTGGCTGGAGCAGGTCCTTAACGGTGGTCTGCACGGATGGTCAGACGGAACAGAACTTAGAACCCATTTCATTCATTCACTTCATATCCCGGCTCACAAAGCGCCTCTGGGAAGTGGAAACTCGCTGCAGCCTGCGTCAGCAGACCAGGGTTCTGCTGCAGCCTCTGTACCGCGCTGAAAAAAGGTCACTTAAATGCTGTCTTCTTCGTGTGTACAAAGGAATCCTTTGATTTGTCCAGCTTTGAGTCCTTTAAATTACAAATATCTCTAAATCGCTGCTTCCATCCCCAGCACAGCCTCCAGTCAGTCTTGTTTTTCGCCGTGACTTTCTGCACTGTTCCGTTCCAAGAATTTTATTTGGCCATCTCATGGCAACCTCTTAATTCTGCGAATCAATTTAGTGTCCTTCTCCTAATCCTATTAAGAGTTTATATCTATTTGGAAACATAAGCAAGCACGTCGTCCAATCCTGGAAAGGCAAATATGGTTAGGGGGAAACGTGGGATTCTATTTTCTGTTTCCATCCTAATCTGTCTCAGTGCCTTTCAGTCTGCAGAACAGCTGTAAGCTAGTGTCTGCAAGGGGTCCGTCTCCCGGGGACCATGTTCACTGTCGTTCTTTGACATTTTGTCCCTCTGGAAGCATTTCCTTTAACACTGAAAATGCAGATAAATAGCCAACCGTATCTTTAACCTGATTTTGGGAAATGAGCTCAATGTTCCTGCTCCTGAAATGCAAAGAAATATAGTAAAAAGAAAGCGCAGTCACAAATCCCACCAGCATCTTGCTCTGCTCCTGAGCTTTCCCTGGACCCCGGCTGACACTGACTCTGCAGAGAATGCCTGTTTGCACATATAAACGCGTGCAAGATCATTCTTGATCTCTAAGATGACACACAGACACACACATTCTACAGCCTGAAGTATACAAGGACATTCTGGGGAAAGTTTGAATAGCAGATGTCTCACAACCCCTTTTTTTGGCACCCCCCACCCAAAGGTGCTACTTCCAATCGAATAGTCTTGAACTCTTTTTTCTTGCTGTCATATCTAGAGATCCTTCTATGTCTAACTACATAGTTTCAACCCTAGAGGAGACAGACTTACTGTAAAGCTGTATGTGCTCTGCTCGGTTTGAGTTATTAATTTAGCCCCAAATTTCAATTTCAGACAGCCTGAGGCTAGCCTCCCTGGTTACCAGTGTTCTCATCATCCAGAAGCCCTTTGCACCCTCATCACCTTTGGCTACCTCATTACCCTCCTTTGCATAAATATGAACATCACGTAAGTGAGTTTGAGAGGAAAATGGAGCAGAGCCATGCATGAGGCTGCATGGAGGGGGTTCTCTACTCTGCCACCCTCAACTTGGTGACAAACCGGTCAGCATAACGTGAGTACCAAGATAATTAGTGGAAATGCTCTTTATGGCTGCATAATTTCCAGCACATCTTAAAAAAAAAATTTCTACCTGACACTGTGTTCCAAGGTTACTTTTTTTAATGAGCTGGTATGTGTGAAGTATTAATCCTGACACATAAAAATGGAACCACTGCTGACAGGGAAGCCCAGTGTGGTTTTTCAAATGTTATTTTTTGTTATTTTTCACTCTTAGTTTTTATATGCATATCATGTGATCTGGAGACAGAAAGGATGCTCGACTCCAGAAATACAAATTCAAAATGTTCAGACCGATTGAGTGAGTTACCTTTCATGGTTTAACCACAGCAGGACCTTATGCATGCAGTGACTGAGAGTCTAAACATCCCTTCCTTTTAGAGAATGACATCCTTTTGGTGCCCCGTAGTTGCCACATTTATTCTTGCAAATAAGTAGAAATACATAAAGATATGAGTCCCCTGTACAGCTGGTATTTTTTCATCTTTGCATGACCCAAGCATATGATTTAGCCAAACTACTAATCACAAAAGCAGTTTAAAAAAAAAAGGTGGGGGGAGGGTGTAGTGCTAGAGTGCACGCTTAGCATGCGCCAAGCCCTGGGTTCAGTCTCCAGTACCGCCATTAAAAAAATTAATAAGTAAACCTCATTACCTTCCCTCTAAACAAATAAAAAAATTTTTTAATTAAATAAATTTTTAAAATGTAGAAAACAACACACACACACACACACACACACACACACACACACACACACACACACACACACACAAACCCACCCTATAAAATAGTCTTTGGATTTATTGATCTAATTCCAGCTTATGGAAATGTGTCACTTAGGGATGCCTCTGCCTTTAAGTCTAAGAGTGAAACAAACAATGCGTATACTGCATTCATCGTTCCCTTTTGGTGGATTAGTGGTAGACGCCCTGGGCTGATCAGTAGTTCAGCAGTGGTGGTGGAGCTGTCTTCACCATTCTGGCTACTCAGCCTCGTGCATGGTCTCTCAACTGCCTGGCAGCTACCAGCTCCTCCTACCGTGGAGTCAGGGCAGGACATAGGAACAGGGAAAGGCTCATTCCTGGAAAGGGTCTGTCTTTTTATCCTGGACTGAAGCCCCCCCATCTTCTACACCACACTTTGTCTTCTTGGCCAGAATTGAACCTTGAGGCCACGCCTAGCAGGGTCATTGGCACCAGGGAATGGGATTGCCATGTCTGCCTTAGACCAAGCATAGTTCTTCCCTGGGGACTAGGAACAGGGCTGACTTCCGCTGAGGCAGAGGAAGTCCTTCTACCCTCAAATCAGGAGTCTGTTACCAGAAAATAAGAGGAGGTGAGTCTTGGGTAAGCAATGTGTCAGCCGCACAGAGTGGACACTATCTGCAACCACTTGGATTGTTAGGAAGGGATCTCTTCCATGAACAACTGGTTTACCTCTGTGTGCCTTCATCCAGACACCTGAGCTCACAGTTCTCTCCTGGCAGAACTCGGAGCTCCAGAAACCAGGACTCTCAAGATCTTGAGTCCAGCACACTTTCACTACTTAGACTGTCACATCAAACTCCTTCTCACGACATGTAGAAATGTGCTCCCAAACAGCACTGATAGAGCAACCGGGAAAAGACGCTTGATCTTCCCATCAACTTATCATTTGTTTTTCGTAAGCATTATTTCATTTTACAGTTAAAAGAAATTGCAACTTAGGCAAGACCTAAATGAAACTCAGGGACGGAAATTGGCTTGCTGGTCCAAGGTTACATCGCTGTTTTGTTACAGAGGAGAAGCTTCATATAGATCCAGAGCCTTTTTCTGTGTATCTGAGGCTGTTCCACCTGTGACAAGGGCCACACAGCCGCATCTCCAGTGCACCAGCCCCAGCTGCTCCTCCAGCCACCGTGCCAGGCTCCATCCCCACAGTTCCTTTATGTAACCCTTTCAGTCATCTTTTCAGATCACTACAGTTAGCTTCATTTTCTAAAGGAAGACAATGAGGAGCAGGAAGAACTAAATTTACTCGGCCAAGGTTAGAGATTCAGCAGGTGGACGAAAACCCAAGCCTGTATCTTTCCAAATTCTACACTCTTTCCAGCACACAACCTCTCAGTCACCTTTCACTCCAAACGGGGGAAAAAGTAACAGAGACGAAATGACATTTGAAATGCTGCCTTTCTCTCATAACAGTTGTATAAATTCTTTAAAAAAGAAAAACAACACCAATCTGCCTCTCATCTTTGAGACTGAGAGACTGAATGAATGGTCATTGGAGAGGTCACAGCAAATAGGGTGACCTTATAACTTATTGTCCTGATGGGAATATTTCTGAAGGTAGAAGAAGATACTAAATTCTATCAGGATAACAGGTGTGAAGGAGAATTGTCCTAGGAAAATAAGGACATATGGTTGCCTGAACTACACCCTATAAAAATAAAACCTTACAGAAAACAAAACCTAAGGGGAACAAAATCAAGAAATACCCAATTTAAGGTTCTGGCATTGATGTTCATTTTCCCTGCCCCGATTCTACCTCGGAGGCACTATTTCCACTACTGCTCCACGTACAAAGTGCCTTCGAATTGCTTTTACAAAGTGTGACTCCCCTTACAAGATTTAAGTCAGGGATGCTTTGGCTTTTTTGTTCCAGCGAATCTTGAGTATCTGCCTCCCGCGTCTCCCCCAGCCTCGCTCTCCAGGCCAGGCTGTTAGGGATGGGAGGTTCCAGGAAAGCCAAATGATGAAAAGAGCTTTATCCGCCGAAACCGCGGGAAGGAAGCCGGCGCCGCAGATCTGAAAAGAGGTTTTACGAGTTCTGTTAGTGCCGGTTTTCCTTCGGTGCCCTCTAGGGAAAACTCTCTGGGAAGAAAACTGGCACTTGAGCCCCACAGGATAGTGGGAATATCTTTGTTTGACTTGATAGACTGTGCTGAGCTATCTGGGGGCTTGAAGGAAACCCACCTGGAAGGGAGCCTCCGAGTCCCGATCTGTTGATGCAGGTGTGAGTTGAGAAAGATGATAAAACTTGGTGTGGGGGGTTTGTTTTTGTTTTTTGTTTTCATTTCTCCCTGACTGTGTAAGTGAAGTGAAAGCTTTTGGTCTTCTGGTTGCTGGGAACATAGGGATGGGACGAAGGGGAGGCCATCCCACTGAGTCTGACTTCCTGGAAATGCTGGACGAAGTCAGAGGTAGGGGTGCCAAGGGCAACTCGGAACCCAACTGTCTGTCCGGGATGGAAACTGAAGGGTGAGGAGAGGCACGTGCCCCGAAGACAAGAGGGATGATTGAGTTCTCCGGTCATGTCCACTCTTCTTTGGACGGCAGTGACATCTTGTATTCACGCCAGCCCTGACGGCAGGGATGGGCTGTGTGGGTTAGAGCGGTCCGAGCCCTCAGTGGTCCTGCAGGGATGGAAAAAACACGCTTTGGGCTCTGACCAAGCCTGCCTGGTGCTCCGTGTGCTGCTTCTCAGCCCCTGATTGATGGGAGAAGGTGGCTGGGGCGGAGAGGGGAAGGGACAGATGCTCCAAATGAGGGAGAATTCGGCATATTAGCCTCATGAAGTCAAAAAGTTAATTCGTAGCTGCCAGCTGTGGAAAGGAAGGTTCTGTAGCTCCACAGCCCCCCGCAGCCCCGTGCGGGAACGCAGGGGACTTTGAATAAACACAGTCGCGGTGTCAGCCGAGAAAACCTGGGCAGTGGCCAGGGGGCTGCGGGGAAGAAGAGAGGACGGAAATAATGCCGGTAGGTGGCCAGGGCCCCGGTGGGGAGAGAAAGGACTGTTTCTTTGCTCTGGCGCTGGCTCTAATCCCTGGCTTACAGCACGCCGTTGTCAGTGGGTGCCAGGCTTGGAGGCCCTGTTACTACACGGATAACACAGTTAGTGTCAGTTTTGGTTTCCAGCCTCCCCTGGCAATTTATATTCAGCTCTCTCATACTCCTATTTTTTTTTTTTTTAATCCACCAACTTGCTGCTTTTTTAAAGCTGGCTCCTTTCCTGCACTGCCTAAGGAAATATGCATTCTCAGACAGAAGCAGACTTGCAGGCGTCTTGCTTTCCGAGCTCCGTATTACGTCCAGGTCACGGTGGCTCTGTGCCTTATTCTCCCACCCGCATGTACATTTTACTGGGCGTTTGGGTGGACTCCAACTTAAAGCAATATCCACCTAATTTTTTTTTCCAAATAGTGGAAATGGGGGTTGAATTCAGGACCTTGTGCCTGCAAAACACAGGCTGCACCACTGAGCTATACCCACCTCCCACACCTAATTTTTGACCCTAGAGAAAAATGCAGGTGATCCAGGAAGGTCCTTAAATGCTTCAAAAAGTATAGAGGGGGTGAGGAGGAGGAGATAGTTCAGTGGTAGGAGGGTCCTGGGTTCAATCCCCAGTACCTCCATTAAATAAAATAAATAAGTGTATAAACCTAATCACCTCCTTCCCCCTAAAAAAATTTTTTAAAAAAGAAACTAAATAAACCTAATTACCTCCCGCCCAAAATAAAAATAAATAAAATTTTTAAAATGTATACAGGGAAAAAAACTAAAATAAAAGAAAGCTTGCTTTGTTGGTCAAGACTTAACTCCACAGATAGAATTACTCTGAACTTCCCCACAGCATTTAGTAGATGTCAATAAGGTGGCACGTCTCATATTATGTTGTGTTGCTGTGTCTCTGCGTGCTCCTCTCCAATTTATTACCATCTCCTCCAGGGAGTTCCAAGTGCCAGGAAGAAACAAACTAGGTCTCAATAAATACCTACCGAATGATTTAGAAGAATCTCTTTAGACGTATGTGCGTTTGTTGGCCATCACAATCCACCCTGGTCCTCATTTTTACTACGGTTGGACACAGAAAGCTGTGTACAGCATGTGTTTGGACACTCGATCATCCACAAAAGGTTTGTAATTGCCTTGTATCTTCCTCTGCCCTTTCGTTGCCACTGATTTGAATGCATATCTAATTGGCCTGCTGTCTCTGGACTCAGTTTGGGTCTTAACCTTAGATAAGAAAAATGCTTTTGTTAGATCAGGGACTGCAAAAAGACAATCCCCTTGCTCGTTGGAAAGTTACATCTTGTTGCGGTTGTAAAACTGGGTCTTAAAATCTGGCTGGTGATTAAGTCTGTAATCGCCCGCTCAGTGCAGTGACTTAGGGACTTGGTAAACCTAACTGCTGAGGACTTTTCCCTGGGGCTGAGGCTCCCCGAGGTGCCCTGCTTCTAACAGCAGTGATCTAACACTGAGATCTGGCCAGGAACTTGGTCTGTCTCAATTCATTAAGCCCTCACCACACTTCCGCTGTGTCAGTTTTCTCATGTGAACAGTGAGAATGATCATCATTTTACCAATAAGTAAAAAGAAAGGTTGATTTGTGGGGGAGGGCATAGCTCAGTGGTAGAGCACGTGCTTAGCATGCACAGGGTCCTGGGTTCAATCTCCAGGAACTCCATTTAAAAAAGAAAAGGAAAGAAAGTTTGAGAAAATTATCCGAGTTTCCATAGCCTGTAAGTTGTGAAGGTATTGTTTGAGCCCAGAACTATGTGGGTTCTAAAACCCCATTATATCTGTTTTATAATCTAGGGCTCAGGACTCCTACTCCTTCAGGGATCGTGCATAAAATGTGTTAATTTGAGGTTTAGTTATAGTGATCATCTGCATGAAAAAACACAAGCACTTTTATCATCACTTACACCATCTTCTAACCAACAGTAACCGTGTAACTTCAAAGTCTGAGTTTGGGTTTCTGAGCATATTCCTGCCGAGTGATAACCAAATTCCGTCGGGGACACGTTACAAATTAGTATTTTACTTTGATTTAAATAGGGAAAATACCATATGATATCACTTACATGTGAACTATAAAAAAAAGAGACAAACGAACTTATTTACAAAACAGAAACAGATTTACAGACACAGAAAACAAACATGGTTACGGGGTGGGGGAACGGGGTGGGAAGGAATAAATTGGGAGTTCGAGATTTGCAGACACTAACTACTATATATAAAATAGATAAACGATAAGGTCCTACTGTATAGCACAGGGAACAATATTCAATACCCTGTAGGAACAAATAATGAAAAAAAGAATATGAAAAGGAATATATGTATGCGTACATATGACTGAAACACTATGCTGTACACCAGAAATTGACACAACATTGTAAACCGACTATACTTTAATTAAAAAAATAAATTAAATAAATAAATAAATAAAAGGGGGAAAGGAGTAAGAAAATGGAGCCTTCCCAAGCCTTGCAACCTCATACAATGGTAACTGTACCAAAGCTGGCAGGCCCACAGGCAGATGGCCGGCCAACATCTCGCCAAGATGTCCATCTCTCTGTGTATCGGCACAGTTGACAGGAAGGGAGTAGTAAAAATTAAATAGTGACTACTTCTGTCTCTAATCCCAGCGAAAATTGATCGTTTGAAAGCAGATTTCAATAATACAGCAATGCTAAGATTACAAGTACCCATAATTGAATAAGACAACTTTACAGACAGAAATTTTATTAAAGTTTGCAATCGTGAATTGATTGGTGGCAGTTTTGATTAGGTATGTGGTCTGATTAACTGAAGCTAGCCAACAATGCCTTAAAGGTGTTAATACTAATTTGTAAAACACAATTACAAATTAACATTTTCTGTGTTATTGAAGTAGAAACACTGAGAGAAGTTAAATTTAGGCCCAAACTCGAGGCAGTATCATTCAGTCATTAGACCAAACGTTAATGATTCAGTTTCATCAAAATAGCATTATGCATCATATTAAATTAATGTTATTAATTTGAGTTTTATTGACTTTACAGTGTTGTTTCTATATTTAATTTATAAACTTTCTTGGTTTTATGTGAAAGCAAAATAAACATAAGAAACCTACTGGATTATACAGTAGAATATATGAGGTCACATTTTAACAAAATAGCAAGTCAAGGTTTACAAAAACTATTTTTACTTGAAAATCGTTCGTAATACTTGA
The DNA here is from genome assembly GCF_048773025.1 of Camelus bactrianus. NCBI lineage: Eukaryota > Metazoa > Chordata > Mammalia > Artiodactyla > Camelidae > Camelus > Camelus bactrianus. Next base: position 28,333,834 of record NC_133564.1, on the reverse strand, counting down.
GTTTGAGAGAGATTGGACTACTTTCTTTATAAAAAAAAAAATGAGACCTTGATTCTCAACTTGAAAATGAAGCAAAATGACGAAAATTATGGATAGACTATTTTCTATTATATACCAGGTTAACACCCTGGTTATTTATTTTTATTTATTTTAAAAATTCATTTTATTATTTATTTGTTTTCAGTGGGGGAGGTAATTAGATTTATTTATTTACCTTTTTAGTGGAGATACTGGGGATTGAACCCAGGACCTCATGCATGCTAGGCATGCACTCTACCACTGAGCTATACCTTCCCCCTTCTTTTTATTTATTTTTAAATAGATTCAATGATCAAAATAGCACTTATCATGCTACCCTGTTTCTTTAAAATAAAAATCATATATACACACATAGATACATGTACAGATGTGTAGAGATACACGTAAGGGTGATCGTCAAAATGGTGATGGTGGCATTTTAGGTAATGGGGTTTTAATATCTCACATTATTTCATGTGCTATTCATTTATTCTTCAAGGGGTGTAATGGTTGGGAGGAGGGAGCAGGGAGCCATTTTCATCGCGGAAAAATTAAGCAAAAAGCAAAACAAAAATTGCATCTTTGTTATATTTACGATTTTAAGATTGTGTCTGCATATGAATAGTGGTTGGAAAGGAACGTTGGGGACCGAAATCAATGTGGAAAGGTGGAGAAGCCGAGAAGAGAGTTCGATTTTGTTAAAGGTAGAGTTCTGTTCATTTTTCCGTGCGATTATAAAAACAAACGCTGACTTCAAGGGCTATTAGAGAAAGAAACGATCAAGGAGGGGAGAAACGGAGGAAAGGAATGATGAAAAAAATGAAGCAGAACCTGGGCTCCAGACCAAGGTCCCCAACTGTAAGTCCGGAGCACTTTTCACAAATAGCTGATGCCCCATACGTGCGCCCTGAATGTCGGTGCTGTCGTAGGTGTCAAGAAACCAGAACCCCTGCCCTCATGGGGCTTGGCTGCAGTGGGGAGAGATGATAAGCAGTCGTAAGTTATATAGGGTGCTAGAGTGCAGTCTGGAGGTGGGGAGGGTGTAGCTCAGTGGTAGAGTGTGTGCCTAGCATGCACAAGGTCCTGGGTTCAACCCCCCCGTACCTCTATTAAAAATAAATCTTTAAAAAACCTAGTTACCCCCCCGAATAAAAGAATAATAAATTTAAAAATTGAAAAAAAAAAAAAAAGAATCCAGTGTAACATAAAATAAAATAGCTGGGAAAGTCGGCCTAGGAACGAAGGAGGAAGCACGGTATACAATCTTAAACAGGGACCTCATTGGCTTTTGAACAAAGGGGTGGGAGTAAACCAAGTGGTGAGGGAGGGAGCCCTGGTGATATTTGAAAGAACGTCAGGAGGAGGAGGAGCCAGTGCAAGGGGCCTGAGGCAGGAGGAGTAAGCCTGATGGGTTGCAGTGTCCGTGCAGAAGCTCACGAGCTTGGGGTGGAGTGAGCGGAGGGGAGAGGCAAGGAGTGAAGCATAGTGGGAGGCAGAGGGTAGATCTCACAGAGCCCCACAGACCACTTCAGGGCTTTTGGTGTTTACTCCAAGGGTCGTGGGAGCCACTGGAGTTTGGAGCAGATGAGTGATGTGACCGGATACCGCCCTTCTTAGCAGGATCACTCTAGCTGCTGTGCTAAAAACAGACTGGGTGCTGGAGGCAGGTGGGCGTGGGGCTATCGCCATAACCTCCGCGTATCCGTCAGGATCCCAGGGGACACCTGCGCACACGAAAGCGGGTCATTCGAAGAACATTCTAGTAAAGGAAACCCCATGGGCAGGACGTCGGGAAACCACAAGTTGCAGAGCATTTGCTGTTATCATCCTAGGCTGGAAGGGGTGAGGGAGAAAGTTGTCCTGTGGCCCCGGAGACGGAGAGCAGCACTTGACGTGGGCCGCTTGACGTCAGCGGGGCCTCGGCTCAGGGGATGTGGCCGGGCTGCAGTGACCCGCAGGTGCCTGCGGAACGCAGATGCCAGCCTTCTCCCCACTCTATCTCTCATTTCTTGCCAGTGCTTCCCCATTGATCAGACCCAGCGGAATCCACTAGGCAGAGAGAACCCTTGATACATAGTCCAGGCTTTGGCCCAGTCTGATCCACCACCTGTTACTGTAAAGAAAGGTGTATTGAAACACAGCCATGCTCGTTCATTTTCTTGTTATCTATAGCTGATTTCCCATCACAGCAGCGGCACTGAGGAGCTGCAAAAGAGACCATTTGACTTGCAAAGACTTAAACTTTTACCAGCCAGCCCTTTATAGAGAAGATTTGCCGACCCCTGACCACCCCCACCCATGGGCCTCCAGGGTACAAGACAGAAAGCGTGGCAGCTGGCGGATCAGGAGGGGAGAGGGCAAGACATCTAGTGCCTCAGGCATGAGGTCACGAGGCTGAAATGTGTTTTATGTCCCAGCGTGAGGTCCTTTGTGGTCAATGCTTTGGGAGCAATGGGAAAGGATGCATACTCTCCTCTGGCTCTGTGAAGTGTTCTATGCGTGCCAGCGATGACAAACCGACTGTCTCAGAGTTGAGAGGGGGCGCTGTGGGATTCTGGGATCATTTTGCAGCCGGACCCCACGTGATTACAGATGAGCTGGCTCTGGAGTTTGAGGGAAAGTGAGGCATCCAGGATGCCTCCAAGGACGCTGGCCTGAGGAATGGGATGGTGGGCTTGCCCCAGATGAGGATGACCATGAGAGGAAAGAGGTTGATGAAGGGATAAAGGACCCAGTTTGGGGTACATTAAATTTTACATGCCTGTTAAACATCCAAGAGGAGGCGTCTAGTAGTTCAAGGTGCAGGTCTGAAGTTCAGAGGAGAGTCTGTGTTAGAGATGTAAATTGGGGCGTCGTTGGCATACAGATGATATTTGAAGTCCTGAGACTCCCTGGGACCACTGAGGGACTTGTAAACAGAGGAGAGAGAGGTCTAAATACAGCACTCTGGGCCACTGTAAGTGCTTCACACGTAATTAATCCTCACAGTAATCCCATGATGTGACCAAATTATTACCCCTACTTTATAGATAAGAAAACCAGTGTTCAGAGGTCAAGCTAGTCTAGTCACTCTACTGTGAGTACTCCAGTGAGGATTTGAACTTGACTCTGAGCTTCAGAGTCCACCATCTGTTGCCCTGTAAGCTTCTCCATTTCACAGCCTCAGGCAGGACCCTCGGGGTCTGCTGCTCCCCTGCGCTCACTTCCTAGGTTCCCCCTTGTGTCTCTTGGTGTTTTATCTGCTCCGGTACACACCTTCTTTGAGTTCCTTAAGCTGTTGACTTTTTAAAACTTTTTCAGTTTTTTCAAACTGGGAGAGTGAATGGAAGCAGAATTAACTTAAAAAAAAATGAGGAGAAGAGGAGAAAAATAGAAAATAAACATTTAGTGACAATAGGATGCTATTAACGTATAGTAATAACGCTCATTTTTATAATATGGCTACGAAAACATCTGTGAAGATTGGTTCCAGAGTGTGTTTGCATGGTCACTGGATGACTGGGTGGGTCCTCAATGAAGCTATTTTAAAGGCAAAGATCAATTCACGTGTAAAAACATTTATGTGTATGTATACATGTACACACTTGCGTGTGTGTATGTGTATATACTGATACCTCACCCCAAAAAGCACTGGAGGGTGATGATAATCCCCTACTTGCCATCAATATATGGAGTCTCTATGGTTGACTTGGTAAGTTTTTAAATTTACGACATCAGAATCAATTTCAGCACTGAACACTTTGGAGATTTTTTACTATTTAAGCTAAAAGTATGAGATCCCTCCATGGCACCAATGTCAGTGAAATATGACAAATCAAGAAACCCAAAGGGCTTTCTGTCCAAAAGCAGCCCGGGCACATGATGTGTGATACCTGGCTTTACTGCGAGATGCAGTAAAGTGCAGAACTTTGTCCATCAGATGCTCGTGCAGCCATGATGCGGCTCTGAGTAGAACTCCACACTTCCTCAGAGACGCCTGTGCAAGCACCTAAGGAAGCATTCCTCCACTCATCAGCTCTCATCAGCTTCTTCATTCACCTTCTTCCTAACAAATAGTTCAAATTTAAAACTATTTTTAATGGAAAACCAATTTAAAAAAAAAACAAACAAGCCAGAAGCACAAATGAACAATGAGAACGTTATAGGTTCTAATGATCCTGTGTCTTAGAAAATATCAAATTCTGTGATTGCTTATGAAACTGTCCTATCTCATCAACTTACACACAAGGTTTGTAATTCATGTCATATGTATATGAATATGGTTTGATGACAGTTCTGGAAAAGTTGGTGCTCGGCCCTTTAGCCAGAGCAGGTAAATTAAAGGCGAGTCTCAGACTGTATTAGGATGTCTGCAGGAAAGCCACGTGGACGGAGAGCATCTCTGCCAGGAATGCTGTGCGGGGGGCTGGGGGCTCCTCTCCTGTTGCTCTGCACCCTGCCGCCTCCACTGCAAAGATATATGAAGACGTCCTCCTCCCGATCATCAATTTACACTCAACCAAGCCCGGAAGACACCAGGCAGGGCTCTCAGGCCTGGAGTCGGGGTGGGAGAAAGTGATGGCTTGTGCGCTCACCTGTGCCCCGCCAGCCTGATCGCGTGGGGGGCAGTGAGCCGAACTGCTCAGGGTCCAGCTCCCGGGGCTGGTGTTGAAAAATGTTGAATAATCAAATTGCCCATTCCTGCTCAATTGCTCTAATTTATTATCCCAGGCATTCTGAATGCTAATGGAAACCACCGATCACGCCGGTCAGTCCGTGTCGCTCTGCTTTATGATCTTATTAAAATCTCCGCGTTCCTTCGCCCAGTGACAAGGGGTGGAGAGCGGGACAGCAGTCCTGCCGCCTCCAATGTGGTTCAGACACCTGCCCTGCCCCCGCTAACGGCTGAATGATTTAGGCCCAGGGAGCAGTCTCGGAGTGATATTTTTATACCTGTGACAGGATTATATAACTTAGGGAAAGGCCATTAGTGAATAGGAAAGGATGCGGGGGAGGGGGGAGCAGGTGAAAAACGGGGAAGTAAATCTTTGGGTTGACTCTTCATAATAAAATGCCCTGCACATGTAGATGTGATAAGCTGGTTATCTCAGCCAAAGGGAAGGGAGAAGCTGTCACCAGGGGGTCTCCAGCTTTCCTCAAATATACCCAGTGATGAGGGGAGAGGTGCACTGGGTAACAGGCCTGGCCCCTCCTGGTGCTGGGTGGCGTGTAGCCAGCACGCCGCTCCGTGGGGACAGTTCACAGTCCTCACATCTCAAGACTGTGGCTGGCACGGAACCCAGGGCTTCATGTGTGTGACTCAAACTCTGTACAAATCTTGAACTGTTCATCCTTTAGACTGTCTCTGAGTTTGTCAGTTCTTTGTATCCACTGCACTGAAATGGAAATAACACTGCTAGCAGCATGGAGGGGGGGTGGATCTCTCTGACCCAGAGGCCTAACGAGCAAACATTAGCCCTTTAACATCACACAGCTGACATTATCACATTTCCTCTTGTTGAGCTTGGATCTTAATGTATCATTTAGTGACTGTCCAGATAAAACACTTAATTTCAGGGGCAGCTCCTTGCAGGCTCGCTGGCTCTGTTTGCTTTTCCTCTGTTCCTCTATTCAGCTGGACACAGCCCACTGTAGGATATGCAAGAACGTGCAGTTAAGGAAACATTTTATTAAATGCAGCCCCTAAGAATAGCCACAATCCACGTTTGCCTGGGATCGAGGAGACAATGTAAGGATGTAAGCCCTGACCACAACTGGGATTCAGTGTAGTGTAGATATTTATGAGAAGTTAAATGGAGCCTGATAGAAACCAGATTGCAGGAAGGGACCATGGGGCTTTGAGGGAAGGAAAAAAAATCCACATAAAGAAGGAAGAAGCCTGGCCCAATACTAGGGGCTAACTTGGAGGAAAGGGCGTTTCTCAGCACGCCACCTTGCACAGCATCCCAGTTCAGCCCCCTGAAGGTGACTCAGCTCCCTCGGGAGGAGGGGTCTGTGTGTTCAGCTTCTGACTCTTCTTTGCAGGTGTGCGAAGCACCTGTTCTTGCTGTAGATTATAGATGCCAGGAAGGCAAAACCGCATTAATGTTAGACTCTTTGAGCTTTTTCATTCTAGTCACTCACTACCGGAAATAACACTGCCGTAGAAGGGGGAAAAACGGCGTGCGGCATGAGTCCTTAGTCTGCGGGCCAAGCTCCAACCTCTTTGTTTCAGCGCTCCTCTGGCAGCTCCCTGTGTGCAGAGGCGTGTTTGTGTGTGCGTGTGCATGTGAGCACTTGTGTGTGAGGGCGTGCGTGTGCACGGATCGTCACTGACATTCCCCTGTGAAATCTGCAAAGAGGGATGAGACTAACAACTGGCCTTTAAAGGCAAAATCCATTTTATTGTGACTTCCAGGGGCTGGGATGTCATAAATGTTACTGTCTCAGACCTGACTCATGCTCTGTCCTTCGCTCGGTGCTTCCGCAAGCAGGAAGAACCCTGGGGTCGATCTGGGTGAGATGAGTCTGGAACAGGAGGCACTGGCTTCTCTACTATTGGCTGCTGCCCCTTTCTTAGCCTTTCCGTGCCAACCCCTTCCTCTGCCCTAGATCTAGTCACACCACCATGTTGGTTATTCAAAGCACTCCTTCTATTAAAAGGGCACATATTTTCAAAGAAAGTCATCAGGAGAACTTCATAGCTAATAGAAGGAAATGAAGAGTTGAAAAGTAAAATCGAAAATATAAAGACAGTACAGGTGTGCATGTAGTACATGGCCTGGCTTTGGGCATCGTTCACTGCCTGGGCTGCACAGTAAACAGCCTGTGCCACTGTGCCCCATCCCCCACGTGGAGGCCATCTTTCAGAGACTCAGCTATAAGCAGTGAGTGCTAACTTGAAGGCATCCTTGACAGTTAACCGATGCAACATAGAATTTTGATACCAGGCTCAAAATTGAGTAGCTCCAATCTTGGAATTTCAACACATACCCCTGTATCTCGACTCCATCACTTAATAATTATTGAATGAGTAAATTAGATACTCGAATCCCCAGTTTTCTCATTTGTGAAATGAGAGAAGAAATAATCATCTCAAATGTATAGAACTATTGTAAGGATCAAACTAGCTGAGTAATGCAACATTTATGTCACAAGCCCTAGCATGTAATTACCATTCAACAAATGTGTAACTGAATCACTGTGCTGGACACCAGAACCTTTTTTAAAAATTTAAATCAACATTATAAATCAACTATACTTCAATAAATAAATAAACGTTTACTATGTATTATATTACTCTTAACCTCAGTGTTGCTTTTCGAGATTAAGTGAAATAACACGTGCACAGCATTCAACAAACAGCCTGAAAAAAAAAGTAGCAGTACCACCGCTAAGCTATCCCAGGAGGCTACATTTATAACTAATATAATGTCACTGGTGTTGTCTGAAGTTGGGCAACAGAGTGGCCCCACATAAGAATATTGAGTAACTTCTGTACATGACTGTGGTTATTAAGAATGTCAGAGACATCTTCTCCAAGATCAAATGAGTGATCTGCCCCTGTGCCTTATACACATATTTCCTGGGCTGCATATTGCTATTAACTTTTTCAAGGAGGCTTTGATTTTCATTTTTATGAATGGACATATGACGTATAAGTTTAAGGTCTACAGCATAATGATTTGTACATATATATATATTGCAGATGACTACCAAAGTAAGTTTAGTTAACATCTGTCATTTCATATAGTTACAGTTTTTTTCCTTGTGATTCTAAGAACTTAAGAAAATGCTCACTCTATGTGTGTCTGTGTGTATATAATGGAATGTTATTCAGTCATAAAAAAGAAGGAAGTCCTGCCATTTATAACATTATGATGGACCTTAACAGCATTATGCTAAGTGAAGTAAGTCAAATACAGACAAATCTGTTAGATCTCACTCATATGTGGCATCAAAAAACAACAAACTCCTAGAAACTGAGATCAGATTTGTGGATGCCAGAAATGGGAGAGGGAGGGGGTTGGTAATTGGGTGAAGGTGGTCAAAAGGGGCAACCTTCTAGTCATAAGATAAATAATTCTGGGGGATGTAATGTACAACACGATGCTCATTTTAAATCAATTTCTTGTTAGAAGGGAGAAGAGGGACCCAATAGAATTTGCTCCTGACCACCTTGTGGTCCTTGTTTAACAGTGTATACATGTGTGAAATCATCTCACTGGAAAACCTAAACGTGCATACGTTATATGTCAATAGTGGCTCCATAATGCTGTCCAAAAGCACTAGTGTACATTTATCGTAAGCCTTTTGGGAAATACTGAAGTGCCTCAGTGTACATATAAAATCACTAGAGGTCCCACCACCCAGAGATGACGCCATTAATGGTACGAGCATATTGACACGTCTCCCTCTGGGTGTGTGCCGCAGCGCTGGGAATTTGTAACCTGCTTTTATTTTTTTCCTGAACTACATGAATAATCTTCAAGTCATTAAAGTCTCTGACAACATGGCTTTTAAAAAAAATAGAGAAGAGAGACAGCCTGATAGATGGAAATTTTCCAAATATAAAATAAAACTTTAAATTGAGAACATCCAAGAAATTCACCTCATTGTAAGCCAACTCATTTAGTATCAGTATTGAAAAACAGAAACAGTGGGGTAAATGGCTCACTTATCAGGAAATCAGTTTTCGGTATTGTCAAATTTCTGTAACAGAAGAATGACATTTTTCTAAGGAGAAAGAAACCCAAACACAATATAGTGTGTAAATGATTCTGTTTTATGAGGTCTGTAAAGTTGCTTTTTTCATTATTGTGTGGTATTTATGTACATATAAATATACACGGAAATACATATATAAATATGAGATACACACACACACACATACTGCATTTCTTTTAACAAACAAATTAACTTCTGTGTATATTATATGGTTGTGTTAATGTCTCAGATCCTTAGTGGTCTGTTACCCCAATGAAGATGGTGACACCAGTGATGTATCTAAATGTTTTTAATAGTGTCTGATACATGGTAGACATTCTGTAAAGGTTATGTATTCATTAGTTTTATTTATTTTTTTGTATATACCATCTTAGTACTTGTAGCTGTGCCCATGTGTTTTCAGGTCTTTTAAAAATATATTATCAATACTAAGTCCTTAAAACAGTCCAATAAGCAAGGTGGGATCTTGAGACTTCCCAGGATGCTGACGGGCAAGTTGAGGGACCAGGAGGTTAAGTAGATTCTGTAAGATTCTGTGCTTAATGGGGCACCTGGATGTGACAGGAATGCAGGTTCCCTGGCCTCTCGCTGCTGGCTCCTGCTTAGAACAATTGTGATCTCTCTCTCTCTCTCTTTCTGTTTAAAATGCTAATGTCGCATTCAACATGAAAAAACATAACAAAGTTAGATGAGCTTAAAATTAAAAGTTACCTGGATTATGACTGTATGAAGTTTAAATTCTAAATGTGCCCAGCTATTGCTAAGACCCTGAATTTCGGGAAATGAAGATGGCTCCGTCGTCAGCATAATGATCCAAGTCAGCCTTCGCTGCAGCACCATGGCGAGACCGAGGACAAAGATTATCCTGGTCTCAGCCCTAGTTGCACCCCAACCTGATGCTCAATTTTATATTATTAAAAAACATAATTCTGTTAGTAAGCTCTGCCTTTACATTATGGATGCAGTGTTATCATTAAATTATACCCTGGAGCCACCAAACAGGAGAAAGACAACTGTGGTGTAATTCCTGGGTATTTCCTGAGCCTCATGATAGCAACTAACCGTTCCCGAGCATCCACTGGACACCTGTCAGTATGATGGGCACTTCTGAGACATTCTCTTAGTCCTTAAATAGAACAAAACCTCGTTGAGGTATGCACGATTATTTCCCCCAAATTACAGAAGAGAAACAGGACTTTCTGAAAGGTTAAGTAGCTTCCCCAAGGTCAGACATTGAGTGGGCTGGGATGGGAACTCAGACCCAGGTTTTTTCAGTTACAAAACCCAGGCTCTTGGAACAGATTCCTGGTTCTGCCTACCTACTGTATTTCTGTAAACAACCGCCCACTCAAAGCGCTATTTAGGTCCAAAATTCTCTGCTAGGTTGTCCAAGCTTAGTCTTGGCTCTCTGCTTTGTTGAGATAAAGTCATCTAATCTTCATGGACTTGCTCTCCAAAGCCCAGAGCAAACAGTTCAGGAGTTCTTAGCTGATGATCCACCTCCAAACCCTAAAATCCCTAGAATCGCAGTACTTCTTTCTTTGCATTGACTGTGCTCTGCCCTGATCTAGTCTTGCTAAGCTGTTACTAAGGCGGAGGGAGGATCTGTCTACTTCATTCCTTGCGATGCTGTGATTTATAATGGAAATCGTGCATATTTGCTATCCCAGCCTCTAGCAGGGAGCTGCTAAAACCTTTGGAATTTCAGGTGATGAGAATAAGGGTGTTTTTTGTCACGGTAAGCTTTGGAAAGCACCTGAGGAGGGTGGGTGGTTGTTAGTGAAGCCCTCCAGGTGATTAGAGGGTTGGAAATTTCAGCCTCATCCCGCCCCTCCTCCAGGAAGGGGAGGAACTAGAGGTTGAGTTCAAGCTTCAGTGGCCAGTGGTCTAACAGTTGACCCTACCATGCTTCTGTAGAAAGCCCGGAGGAGCTTCGGTGTGGATGAAGGCTTGGAGACTGGGGGGGAATGGTCTGCCCGGAGACGGCACCGACGCTCTGCGCCCTTTCCTGGTACCTCGTCCCGTGCGTCACTCCACTTGGCGGTTCCTTTTTACAGCAGGCAATCTGGTAAGCAAAATGCTTCTCTGAGTTTTGGGGAGATGCTCTGGCAAATTAATAGAACCCAAAGAGGGGGTCGTGGGACGCTCCCATCTCTAGCCGGTTGGTCAGAAGCACAGGTAACAATTTGGGCTTGTGATTGGCGTCTCAATTGTGTGTTGGGGGCTTATGTGTGTGGTGGGGGGAGTCTTGTGGGGCTGAGCCCTTGGCCTGTGGGTTCTGGTGGTACCTCTAAGTAGACAGTGTCAGAACTGAGTGCAATTGTAGGGCCCCCAGCTGGTATGGGAGAACTGCTTGGTGGTGTGAGGAAAAACCCACACGTTGGACTTGGTTTCAGAATTGAATTATTGCTTCTTGTTGGGCGTTGTGTGTATTTGTATATTTTGTGTAATATTTTGTGTGTTGTTGTCGTTGGCTTGGAATTCAGCTCCTTGTCTAACGGTCACCCTTGCTCGGATGGCCTGTGTTGCTGGATTTTGCCTACCATGCGGCTGACGCTGTTAAATTCTTTGGGAACGCTTTGTTTCTCTGTGAGCCCAGGTTTCCTTTGGCACTGCTAAATTTAATAATTAAAACCATCATCATCATCGTAGCATTACAATTTCCAGGGCTAAGCGTTTAGGGAAACTCTATGTGTACAACTTTGCCTTTTCAGTAGGAGCTCTTGCCAAAACCTATTAACTTGCAGGGCCTCTGGCTGTACCTTAAGTGGATCAAACACCTAAATAGGCCCCCACGGCTCATCCCTCAATTAGTTTATCAACTTTACCTGGGCAGAGACAGGAGCGAAGAAACCTGAGATACACTGAGAAGCAGTTTGAGGAACGATGTAGTTGAGAAAACTCAACCCGGCCACTAACCACGGGCAGGTGCATGGGGTCAAGATCAGCCCACTGAGCCAGTGAGACGGGAGAGCGTGGGACGCCTCTCCCCAGAGCATCTTCTTTTCAGCCATCAGGAGAGCTACACGAAGCCATTTATTTTATCACTTGACTAACCTTTGCAAATATCTTATAAAATCTCTTTTTATAAATATCATAAAATTGGGTGTGACAGAGGGCAGAATTCAGAATCTGTATTATTTATTAGCATCAGATTAGTCGAAATGTATCTTTTTTTTCCCTATTTAGATGCTACCTAAGTATAGATGGTTTAAACAGCAGCATACAGAATCAAAGAACAACGGGATTGAAATGGTTCAGAGGAATTTTCATCTTTCCTCCCTTTACTCGGCTTGTCTGATTGATCTGAGGTTAGAACCACCCGTGATTTACTTCAGTGGGTCTCCCTGATTTCTCCTGCCAAGGTGAGCGGAGGGACTCTGGGGGCTGTCGTGATGGTCCTTTGGCACCTGGCAGTCTCAGAGATCCAGCTTCTACAGAACAGTTCCCCAGAAGGCCCCAGGGGAGGTAGTGGCCATGTTGCTAATGGGAACAGCTTGGCCTTGGAGAAGTGGCATTCCCGAATTGTGGTTAGTTTTACCCTATTTTGTTTAAAATTAATGGCCCGTCACTTTCAATGTGTTCTTCACTTTCTGACCCTCAGCTTTCTACAGGATGCCCCATTCGATGGTGTGTCTGAGATTATCCGGTTGACCTTTGAACAACACAGGTGTGTCTGCTTACACATGGATTTTTTTTTCAATAAATATACAGTCACGCCCTCCATATTTGCGGGTTTTGAAACTGAGGATTCAACCAATGACGGATGGAAGCTTTCATCCCTGTTGGTTGAATTCACAGAGGTGGAATCTGAGGACACAGAGGGCTGACTATGGGACTTGAGCATTGGTGGAGTTTGGCGTACCCGGGGGCTCCTGGAGCCAGTCCCTTATGGATGCAGAGAAATGAGTGGATTTGCAGTGAGTGATGATTTTACTAGGGAGATGACTTTCATATTAAAAAAAAAAATCACTGTTACCCTGAAGGAAATTTAAAAATAAAACAACATTGATAAGTGCTTTCACCAAGTGGCAGCTGGTGGCTCTTAGGTAATTGATGTGGTCACAGTCTGCCAAGTTAAAAGCTAAAGAAGGAGAAGGGAAATACACTCAAAATCAAGAGTAAACTGATAAAAAGTAAACACGATACACTTAATTCTGACCACTTCCCTGTCCTCCCAAAGCTCTCCCCTCCCAGCCGCCCAGTCACAATGTGATTGCTCCCAGCTCAGGTTTCTAAACTAGGAATAATTCGAACCTCTTCTAGTCACCAGCCCAAATCCCCACCCTCCTCAGAGCCTCACTCAAGGCTGCCTTTTCTATGAATCCTCTTGCTCCTGATTCCCTTGCTCCGAGCCCTGTGTCTTACACACTCGCCTTTGGCTTCGGTTACCTACTATTCATCGTTAAGTGTTTCCAGACCCTTTTTTTACATTTCACTTACGCTAATGACGTCTTCCCAACGAGACTGCGTGCTTCCTGGGGGCAGGAACTGTATCTTATATTTCCTGTGTATTTCACAGAGAACCTAGTACAGTGAGAAGGACATTGGTGATTTTTGTTGAATGATCTCTTGATTAGACTATAAGTATTCGGCTTCTGGGGCTTGATATATATATATATATATATATATATAAAATTTTTTTTTAATTTCAATATCGAGAGATGTTTGATGTATGATGGGTCGTTTGATTATGTTTCTGGTTTATAGCTCCGTGTGATTTTAGGCAATTGATCTTTCTTGCCACTGCAGCTCTGACCTGTCTCAGCTCCCACAGCTGGAAGTAATGTTCCATCATTGATCTGACTCGGGTTGAATTGTCTGTGTCAGGAAAAGGCGCCTACCCATAGTTTATCCTCAGTTTTAGTACACGTAACAAAGCCCAAGAACACCATGTAGGTCGGGGATAATTATAATTGTAATTGCGTCTGTCGAAGCACGCTTGGCACTGAATGTGGTGGGAGAACCATGTAAAACCTCAGAGCAAAGATGACCACAGAGCCAACCTGGTCTGAGGCTGGTTTCCGCCCTATCAAGGTTTTTAAGTGCATTGACATGACTGGAAAGCTGCTTTTTTTGGTCTGTTCTTTAGTTTTAAGAAAGCAAATTAAAGTGGACTGCCCCCAACATGTATTAGGCACCAACTGTTTCCTCCTACCATGAATTGCCTTCGCCATGGAAATATGTGTCTAGGAAAATGTCGCATTGTCTAGTTGTTATGAGCTGCTTTTCTTTTTTCCCCTTCTTTACACAATAAAATATAAATAAAAATTTTAAAAAGTTAAATGGGACTTCTAAACGTATCCTAAAAAAAGCAGTTTCCTCCTCCATCCAATTCACACCTAATTCTTGCTGCCCTGAGGAAACCCTGCACCTTCTCAAGCTGGTCTTTTATATTTACTTCTGTACTTGCAAATCCTGTTTCTATACCACTCTTTTTTGAATTTTTTAAAGCTTTATAAGTTCTCCTTTGAGCTCCTACTAGGAAGAATGAGAAACGGCTTCTCTTAAATACCTAACGCACCCGCTCTCTCACACACACAGAATGATACGCACGTGACGTGTAACCACGCTCACTCATAAATAAACTATTCTCTCTGTATAATTACTCTCTTCTTCTAATATGCTTATTTTTTGTTAGATCAGTGTTCTGTGTTTACATGACTGAGACTGTGAAGCAATCACTCACAGCTGAACAGTGTAGTAAATCACAATCACATTTTCTTTCTTGGAGAATAAATCCTTCTTAGGGCCCTCATTGTCACGGTTTAATTTTGCTTAGTTATCTCTGTATCAAATCAGCAGTTTCTCTCTACTGTCCCTGACGGATGGGATGATACCCTGTGAATATATTCAAACATTTAGGTGTGTTATTTGTTTTGTTTCCTTACTGGAGCTGTTGCTTCCAGAACCCACAGATTTCCTGTTCCATTCTTTTTTTAAATTGAGGTATTGTTGATTCACAGTATTATTTGTCTCAGGTATACAACATAGTGATTCAAAGTTTTTATGGTTTATACTCCATTTAAAATGATTACAGTGGCTCTTCCCTGTCTTGTACAGTATGTCCTTGTAATTTATTTTATACACAGTAGTTTGTAGCTCTTAAGAGCCTGGACCCTGGTGTCAAGTCGGTCTGGATTCAAATCTAAGATCTTTCACGGACCACATGCGTAACTTAGGGCAAGTTACTCAACCTCTCAGGTTTTGGTATCACCACTTATAAAGTTTACATACTAACAGGACAGACCTTATCATTGTGAGTGTTAAAGAAGTACGTAGATTGCAGGACAGTATTTGACAATATTAAGTAGTCAGATAATGGAACTGCTATTATTATAATGGCCACCAATTCATTGACTCAAAACCTTAGAACTTGTAGCTCCGCTATTGTAGGATGTTCGAGTTCTCTTTACAAAACCCCCGCCAAGTAGTAGTCTGGCCTCTGCATGAAACCTTGAGTGACCTGAAACTCTGAGACTTCATCCCAGTTTTGGACGGCTCTGTGGAAACCATGCTCACTATAAGGAATAATAATAATTAAAAAAAACCTCCCTGTAGTTTCTGCAGAATTGGTGCTAGTTCTGTTGGGACTCGGCAGAACGCGTCTAGTCCCTCTTCCGTGTGACACACTTTCAAGTATTTGAAGACAACTGTCAAGTCCCCCTGAGTCTAATTATATTGAAAATGGGGGGGGGGGGAAACAGACTAGAAAGAAAAGCAAGAGAATTGGTACGTGTCAGTGATGGATGAAGCCTCACACGTCGAAACAGGTAAAAGCAGAGATAAGTACCTTAGAAATCCCCCTAGAACGTCCCCCTTCCTAGTTGCTCCGAAATGAAAAGCTGTGCCGAGAACCTCCCTTTAAGGCTCTCCTGTTGGAACTCCTCGTTACTACCTGCCGGGGACTTGCCTTGATGGTATTAACGTAACTGCTGCCAAATAGACTGGGGGACTGTCTTTAAACTCACCTTATAGAGAGAGTCTTTATCGTAAGTTGTTATACTTGAAGCCTGAAATGGGTAGTAGACAAAGATGCTCTGGTTTTACGTGGTGTCTGAGCAGTCACCCTTTATTGTCACAGAGGCTGCAGAGCAGTTGAGCTCGAAGCCAGGCTCTCTGAGGAATGTGACACCGCCGCCAATTCTAGAGGTGTGGTCAGTCTCCAAGTTTTGTTAACAGGTTTGGTTCTGCTTCCTACTTCCCTGCTTGAGTTTCTAACTTTTATTCCAGGCATTCTGTTCCAAACATACACACCTATCATCATATCTTCAACTGAACCCACTTTTAAAACTACCCAAATAGATTAAAAAAAAAAAAAAACTTGATACAAAGACTTCTGATTGAGTATGGGACTGCTCTGTCCCCCAGCTCAGCAGGTGCTCAGCCTGTGGGTTCTCCTGTGAGATGTCAGTGCATCTGCTCGTGCCCCATGGACGAGTTGTCCCTCTTCAGGGTCTGTAATGAGAAGCCAGGGCAGGGGTTGACAAATTGTGGCCCTTGGGCCAAATCCAGCCTGCTTGTGTACAACTTGAGAGTTCAGCATAGTTTTTAAACTTTTCAATGACTGTGAAAAAGTTTTAAAGATCATTTTTTATGTGATACATAAAATTATATGGAAATCAAATCTGTGTCCATAAATCCAGTTTTACGGCAACCTAGCCACAGTCATTTGTTTACACACGGTCTGGGACTGCTCTCCTGTCACCATGGCAGAGCCGAGGACTTTGAGCAGAATCTAACGTTCCCGCTCTGATTTACCAGAATGGTTTGCTCATCCCTGGACTAGGGAATGAAGTCCAGTTAGTGGGAAGAATCAAAAATCTCAATCTGAAGGAAAAGAGGAAAAAAAAAACCAATCTGAGTGCTGTTTTGGGAGGGAAGGACTTACCCCCAAGCAAACAAGGAAACAAAAATGCCAACAAAGAGAGCAGGACACTGTTTGCATGTTTCAGTGCAAGTCACGAATCAAAATGACCAGAAGCTTTGAAGATTCCTTAAAAGCTCATCCCAGATTTGAACAGCTCTATGAAAGTTACGCTCACTGAGGGGGAGAGAAAAAGTCTCCCTGTAGCTTCTGCAGAGTGGATCCCAATTCTACCACTTGGGACCCGGCAGAATGCGTCTAATCCTCTTCCGTGTGACAGACTTTCAAATATTTGAGGACAACTGTCAAATCGCCCTGAGTCTAATTATATTGAAATTGGGGCGGGGGAAATAGAAAAGAAAGAAAAGGGGGCAGGAAGTAGACATGTCAGTGATGGATGAAGCCTCACTCACTGAAACAGACTTTTTTTTACACCCCCCTCCCCACCACAGATTCACCACTTTATATTAACTCTGAAAAACAATCCTCAAACAAATTAAGGATTGAAAACTGCTTAGATTTTGGTAAGGATGGAGAGGGGAGAAGCCCCACCACTTCTGTTTTCCCCTAGTGGCTTCAGATGTTGAGTTACTGATGTTGGTGACAAAGAAGAGATGCAGGCCTGCCAGTCGTTTTTCTGTCCTTCAGTGCAGAAATAACAGATCCTTTCTTGATGGTGAAATGGGGAGTAAGCCTTTCCAGAGGCTCACATCCTGTTTGTTTTAATGCAGTGGCGCTCAGGTTTTACTCTTGAAGATCTCCGGGTGAGGCTGTGGAAATACAAGCTTACTATGATTATTTATCTCTAGAACTCATTCTGAAGTGTTTCTGAGATTCAGTCTGAGGTCTAAGATCCAGAAACCTACATTTTTAATAAGTGATTCTAATTCAGAGGCTTCTTACTTTGAAAAATACTGCTTAACTTGCCTAGATCGGGAAAACAAATTTAAGTTGCACCCTGGTTCCAAACTCACTGCCTATAAACCATTGTTTCAATGTCCATAGGTACATTTTAACCTGGTTGCTCAGACCTTGGCGTCATCATTGATATCTTCTTTCTCTTTCACAACATCCATCGTGTGAGCAAATTCTGCTGCTCTACCTTCAGATTATACTCAGAATTCGAACGCTTCTTGTCAGTCTACTGCAACGACTTTGAATGAATCCACTGCCATCTCCACTCACCCAGGAATCACCAGGTGGTCATTGCTTTGCACCTGTCTTCTCTCACCACAACACTGCTCAGATCCCTCCGGTATCTTCTCATTTCACGTGGTTACAAGCCCAAAGCTTATAAGATCATATTTGGCCCATTCCCACTTTCTTCTCTGGGCTCATCTGCTCTCCTTCAGACCCCTCCAGCTGCACGGACCTCCCTGCTGTTCCTCAAGCAGGCTGGCGTACGTCTAGCTCAAGCCTTTGGAACTGACGTTCCCTCTGCCTTCAGTTCTCTTCTTCCAGGGATGATCTTGATTCACGTGCCATCTCCTTCAGATCTTTAGTTAAAAGTCACCTTCTCAGTGAGACCTTGCCTGACAGCCTTATTTAAAAATACAACTCGAATCACACCCCCAGAATTCCTCTTTCCTGTGTCTAACTTACTCTGTATTTAGCTTTCATTCTTTGACTCCCACCACCGCCACCCACCCCCAAGAATGACATCTCTGTGACTGGGGCACTTAGTTTTTATTCATTGCTGCATTCCACTGCCTAATACAGTATTTCCCTGATAGTCGGCAATCAATAAATACTAAACCCCACATTTGGAATAAAGCAGTGAGTCAGTAGAAGGCACGATTAAATGGTAAATTGTGTTTCCTTTTTTTGCCAAGATTGTAAAGGATGATAAAAAGAAATGATCGTTTGGACCCATAGAATCCAGAAGAGAAGCGTTATCCTCTTTCAGGGATAGTAACAAATACATAGGTGACCTTAGCGTTTTATGTTGTCAGGAACATTCATGCTGGTAAATCTTTCCCAAAATACTTGGATTTTGAGATCATGATGCTGGAAGAGACCGTCTGTGTTTTTCTGGGCGTCCTACACAAATCATTCAACCTAGGGATCCGAGGAGACGAAGGAATGAGGATGGATTGCTTATTTTTCACCTGTGCGTCTAACAAGTAATTTGGCCTAAAAATACGAATTTCAGACCTTCTGTTTACCACTGACAGTAAATGTGCAGTTCTCATGGTTAAAACACCTGCATAGCAGGTACTAGAATATAAAGTTATTTTTCACCTGCAGTGTTTCTTCTGATCCCGGCTGCAGCCATATACAGGACATAGGATAGGATGTTCATGATGCTGACTTTAAAGAGGAGGAAATTGAGGCTCAAAAAGTAAAATGACTTGTCGGAGCCTCCACAGGTAGGCATGAGAGCCAGAATGAGAATTTCTGTTAGCGTCTTCTTAACCCACTCTGGGCTCTTTCCATTTAAGTGCACAGTCTCTTATCCATTGCTGGACACCCAACACTCAGGTTTCTGAAAGGATGGACACGTTCAATTTTTCTCAGCGCTTAGAGAGAGCAGGGACTTGATACAGGTCATTTGTTTGTAAAGATACCTCCAGCTTTGAAAAGTGGTCTTTATAAGACCGAGCAAGGTATAACACGGCCCCGTCAGTTTTAAGGGTGCATTTTATAGAGGAACATGGTTACGTCAAGCTTTCACAGGCAAGAGTGAAATGTTAAAAAGGCTGTCATGGGCTTATCATATGTTTAGAGATAAGAAATTTTGCGAAGTGTGAAGAAATAGGTTGGCAGATGGGGAAAGAAGTTGAAGAAAACCCAGACTAAATTAATTTCGGGTGGAGGACCGAATTTATTTCTTATATGTATTTAGAGACATGAATTCCAAAATGTGAACAGTGAGGTGTTACCACGTGTTCATTAAATGGGAGTTAGTAGGTATAAATATTTGGAAAATGTTGCAGACGATAGCCTTGGCTGAGTGATTAAAAATGCACATTAGCATAACTTTCTTCAAGTTCCCTAATTACAAAACATGAATAAAACTTCATACGGTTGCCAGGGGATTCAAGGAGTGAATCCGCATAAAGCGCTTCGCACATTGGAAGTATTCAAAACGTGCTGATTACTGTTATGCAAAAGCCTTTGTGAGGTCTCACAGTAAAGGAACCTCTGTGGGATCAGCTCAGCTTTTCCCAAACACGGCAAACCATCGGGTCAGAACTTAGTAACAGCACAGAAGTTTGGAAGGTGCTATTGTAGACAGTCCAGTGGGTCGCAAGGACTAGGGGCACGACAGCCTGGCAGCCTCTCTTGAATAGCGTGCTTATTAATATGTTTATCCATCTAATCTTCCTGTTTGAATGGTCGCCCTCCTTTATTTTTGTCCAACGAATTCTTACAGATTTCTGTTCGAGAAACTGAAACTATGGCTTAAATTCTCCACCCCTTTCTGTATCCACACTCCTTGCACTGTGGTTTTGCAGTATTTCCCCTCAAGAGGCAGATTGTTTCCCTCTCTCTTGAATGGGCTGGTCTTTGAGTCACGTTGGCCCTATACAATATTACGGAAATGGTGGTGTTCCAAGCCAGGCCTCGAAAGACATGATTCTCTTCTCCTGCCGCTGCCTTGAGAACATACCCAGCATAACCTACTGGATCCCGAGAAACATGGAGCAGAGGTCAGTTAGTCCTATTCTAGCTGAGGCCCCGGGCACGGAAGGAGCCTAGCCCAGCTAACCCCCCTGCTGCCTGCAGACACACGAATGAGCCCAGCTGAGGTCACATAGGTCCCAGCTGACCCACAAATTTGTAAGAAGAAGAAATGGTTATTTTAAGCCATAAGTCATAGGGTTTTTACAAAAGTCTTATTATTGAAACAGCTCTATTAATACACCTTGTTTGAATCTTAGCCCACTGGCAGCTTGTCCATGTGGCGTCTGCTCACCTGACACGCCCAGGTGTCAGCGCTCCTCCCTTATTCTCCCTAAACAGCCTGCGCTCACCTCTTTCATAGCAGCTGTCTGACGGTGTGATCGTCTTACAGATCATCAGAGTGTGAGCTTCTCGAAGACTGAGTCTGTGTCTTTCACTTGTGACCACCTGACTTGCAGCGTGAGGGTTGGGCCCTCACAGGGGACAGTGACCAGGTGACTCCTTGGTGTTTAAGTTGTGCACACTGTCATGTTTTTGAGGCCTCTGTGCTGTCTGTAAACCAGAAAACGGGTCATCTCACTGAGGGAGCGTCTATTCTATGCTAGATCGTTGCCATTTTAAATGAAATGTTAATCGTCTTAGTGATAGATCCCCCTTAAATGCGTACTTGCCTCCTCATTTGCCTCAAATTCTTTCTCTCCTTAAGCCATTTTATATGGGTGGAAAGTGGGACCTTAGTATTTTTTTTTTAAAGCTCATTGTATTAAGCATTAACATGTATAGTTGAAAACAAATTTCATTTCACTTCTTTTAGGGGTGGTAAGACATGCTTTTTTTTTTCCCTTAAATAACTTTCAGGTGTCAGAAAGACACTAGAGTTGAGTACATCTTTGGCCCTGTTGTCACTTTACTACGTCTGTGCAGTTAGTCCTCTGTATCTCTGGGTTCCACATCTGTAGATTCAATCCATCAAGGACTGAAAACGTTAAAAAAAAAAAATTCCAGACAGCTCCAAAAAACAAAATTTGATTTTGCTGTTCATCAGCAACTGTTTACACAGCATTCACATTGCGCAGTTGACAGTTGAACAACGTAGGAGTTGGGGGCTCAGTTGAAAATCACGTATAACTTTTATATATGGGACTGGCGCATCCAAGGATTTTGGTATCTCCAAGGATCCTGGAACCAATCCGAGGATTCCTAGGAACAACTGTGTAATAAACACCCCAGAACATCTCTGTTCAGAACCAGAACTAGCAAGAGACAGCTGGAGTTGTTCAGTTGTTACACGATTTCATGGACATTTACTTTGTGCCTGGTGGGCTTGGCATCTCTTTTTAAAGATAAAAGAGTGTGCTGGGCGGTCAGGCACCTGGAGAAGCAGACTCAGGATTACTCCCCTAGCCTGTGTTGCCTGCAAATACATTTTGCTAACCTCTATGTGCACTGCCTCTCTAAGGTAAAATCTAACCCTCATCGGTTGCTTACTAGGTACCATGAAGTGTCTTAGGGCTTTAAAACAGTCAGAAAGAACAGCCGGAGCCACTCGCAGCCACTTTCTGAATGTTTATACTCATCCCTGCTAGTCCCATAAGATGCTCCCCCAAAACTTTAGGAAATGTTGCATATACCCCCTCTTAGAGGTTCGTCATATGCCCTAGACCCATCACATACATGAAGTTTTTCAGAAATCTAGAGAATGATGTTTCATTTTATTCTATCGATTTCCAACTTTTGGGGAAAAATAAACTGTTATCTTTCTATGAAAATGCTTTAAAAAACCTCCAATTTTGGAAAATAACTGGTTTAAGCCAATTTTTGACCTTTTCTTTCACAACCAACGAATCTAAATAGGCCAGGAACCATCTTCTAGTAAATCACACTGTTTAAAATGGCTCTGACCAAGGAGGAGGGTACAGCTCAGTGGCAGAGTGCCTGCTTACCATGCAGGAGGTCCTGGGTTCAATCCCCAGTCCCTCCATTAAAAATGATAAACCAAATTACCCTCTCCTCCCCTCCCCACCAAAAATTTAAAATGTAAATAAAATGGCTCTGACCAGTAGTAAGTAGTTATGATTAAACTCTTAGGAGTCTTCAGTATTTTAAAAAAACATCCAAAACAGGTTCAGTCCCTCAAGATATATTTGAAATGTGCAACATTGTATTAAGATTTTTCTGTGGAGAGGCAGAAAATTTTCTAGAGTGTCTATAAAAATAATGCATTTTGAGAAATAAGGTGACTGATACCCCAGTTATGCTATGGCTGGCCTCTGAGCACATAAAACTACATGGCAAGGACAGTTGCAGGTGTGGGTGCTGGAGCGGGGTAGGGATGTCACGAGGACATCCCGTCTTGGCTTCCATTGGCCTCCTTTATCTTCTCCTAGAGGACGGAAGGAGAAGTCAGGTTCACTATATTAACAGGTATTTGGAAACGGCTGTTGATGTGAAGGGCATTCCAGCCCCTGACTGCATGGGGCAGGGGTGTGTGTGGAGGGGGCCCTCATTGGGAGTTCAAAGTTCCACTCGTGGAATATCCTAAAATGTCAATAAAAGACTCTTTATTCATAAATAACTGATACGCAGTAATTTATGTCTGTACATTTATCTCGAAAAGTCTGTAACCATCCAATTTTTTTTTTGCAAACTCTACATAAAACATCCAAACCGTCCATTTTGTTCAATACAATATAACACAGCTGTTTGGCATTACCAAATATATATGTATATATATTTATAGATATATACATGTGCTGAAAAAGAAGCCAGTGCAGCCTTTGCTAAGAAGTCCATCCTAGTATTTACTGTACAACATTCAGAATTTACATTGATAATACAAGGCACAGAAAGTGTGGTATGAAGCCAAGGCCATGCTTTATTCAAACTCTCTCCTCTGGCTTGTTCACTCCAGCTTCATGTCAAATTAAGTGTTCAGTTCTGCTTTTTTTTTTTTTTTCTTTTCTTTTCTTTTCGGCTTTGAACACAAATGAAAGTTGAGAGTGGAATGGGTTTGAGATATGAGTCACTTGAAAGAACCACCCTCCCCACCCCCACACGCACACTTTCTCAAAATAAATAGAACAAAATGAAATGTTTTGAAGTTCTTCCATACAGAAATGGAGGTCAACAATTCCTCTTTGTTTTTTTTTTTGTTTTTTTTGAGTTTGCTTCGGGAGAATTAGCCAGTTTTTTCTAGCTGTTTATATTTACTTGCTGTAGTTCTAAGGGAGACTTCCTGGACTGCCTGCGTCCACGAGCTATCCTTCTGAAGGATGGGGAATGCTAAGCCAGTATTTATTCCAGCTGAAGAATGGAGAAAGCTGTTTTCCTGACCAGAAAAGTCCCACAGGTGGACTTTTCCCCACCTTCTTATACGGAAGTTTTGAATGGGAGCGGCCGATCCCGGACACGCCTTGGAAGGTGTTTCTGATTGAAATGTTTTAGTCACCCTCTGACGAGGCTCAAATGGAAAGCCCTGGGAAGGGGCGGCCCCCACCTTCAGCATCCCCAGAGCTCGCGAATGGAGGGGTGTTAGAATTATTAGGTCCGTTTCTGATGTAACGTCCATGTCAGTAACGGGGTCGTCAGGCATGACACTCTGCTTACAAACTCCCCTCCAGCAGCACGTTTCCTTTTCATGATTCAACAGAACCACAGCCAAGTTGCTACCTACCCCGATGTATCCAGTTTTAAAGGGGTCGTATAATTTGTCCAATTTGGGAATCTGGATGTAAACCATGCTTGAGAGAGTGAAATACTCTGGGGGGTCAGGGCAATCTGAAGCCAAAGGACATTTTCACTGCAATCATGCCTTTCGTAAAAGTATTTAACACCCATTTCCATTCATGCAAAGAACTACATTACCAAATTCAGTGATACAGTTTATAATTCAGCTTTTTTGGGGAAGAAAATGCCTCTGCCAGACTCAATATTAGGGGCGGGGGCGAGGGAGAGAAATTTTAAGCTTAGGCTTAAACATGAAGCTCACTGCCTTTTCTGTCTTTGGGTTCAGATGGCGGGTGGGTGCTAAGACATGGAGTTCAATGTTACTGTCTTTGGCCCGCCTGGTGGGAACATTCCAAATCCATGATCTTTCACAGCAAAAGGAAAAATCAAAGTAGCTGCTTCAAAAACCACAATTTTTCTATGTGAGTTAAATTTCCTACTTCAGATCACGGCACTACACACTAGTGACTAACGGCCAGGTCTGATTTCCATCCCCGTTTTCTCTTATGCAAAAAAAAAACAAAAAAACAAAAAAAAACACCCAGCACACAAACTGCCACGTCGGTTTTGTGGACGACCCTGGAGTGGGGATGTGAGGAGTCCGTGGGAGACGCTGGCTCTCCTAGAACTGCTTTTGCAAAAAACACCACATGCTGTCAATACAGCCAAACAGCGTTATAACCGCAGCTTTTGAAAAGATTTCGTAAAGTAAAAACACAAAATATGCAACACATCTAAGATTAGTAACATTTTCACTTTGTGACATTTGACAAAATACATTTTTGCTTGTAGTTCAGGAAAATTCTATGCAGACGAAACAGTGGAAACGGCAGAAACGGTGGCCATTCAGCGTTTGGCTAAAGCATCGATTTGTTTTCAAATACAGCGCTGTGGCAACTAACACCAAAGGGTAATAAAACTCGCCACTTCCTGCAGGACACTATTTGGCTCTCCCATTCGCCGTGGATGTCACCTCTAGTCCAGTCAGTGGGAGTCGCTAAGGATTCAGAACTCTGCCATGTTTCATGAGGAAAATTAATGACAATGGGCCACATGACGGGCCAGAAAAGCACGTTTCTCAGCTCCTTCCTGGTTCCTGTGACCTTCCCGGACCTCTGAGAGAACTTCACGTTCAACACATCTGATCGCTGTGTTACTCAACACCTTTACAGACGGACTAAGAAACCAAAGAGAAAGTGGGAAAAAAGGAAAACCAGAAGCACACCAAAGGGGGTTACAACATTTGAAATTGACAGGTAGACTGACCAGAGGGTTGGCCGGTGGAGGATGCCAACATCAACCAATTACATTATTTTCCTAGTCTGCCTTCCCTTCTCAACTCCGATGTGGAGACTTTCAGTCCAGGGAAACAGCTGCAATAAATCCGGAACTTTTAATCCAAAGAGAACCCGGTTTTAGTGATTTGACTTAATATCCCCTTCTCAAAGTCAACTAACTGAAAGAAAAACAGAGGGGCCGTGGCAAAGGAGAACACCTGCAGTCGGAGATAAACATTTTTTAAAAAGTGCGCCTGCATAAAGAGAACTGTCAATTCCTATTCATCTCTTAGGAAAAGGCCAGTAACTTTTTTGTGGGCGTACATCTGAGTTTTATGGGACTTTCTGCATCGGTAAATGAAGTTTGTATTTAAATCCAGAGTGAGCTTCCTTTTGGCTTAAAGAATTTTAATGTAAACCAGTAAGACTGCACAAGCAACGCTGTAAAAACCGTATATTGCCTTTATGATGCTGCAGGCTGGGGAAGCTGTGACATGCACCATTTTTGGTGGCATAATTTGAAGTCATGTTTAAAGCAGGACTATTAAACTTAAAGGCTTTTCTGAAGATTGAAAGATTTGGCATTCAGTGGGATATTTTGTAAAAAAAAAATTTTAAGTAACCTTCCAAGTATTAGAGGCCACTTTTAATGTTGCATTTTGCACCAGGACAGTAAGACATCTAAAGCAAGTGTGTAGACTGATGAATGAATCCCTTTCAAGAGGGCTGTTTGTGTTGTGATAGGGAAATACTAAAACAGGACAAAGGTTTAGGTTGTAGTGAGTAACCGCAAGTCCAAGGGCTAGGTCCTCAGTCCATCTGATCTGCAGTTTCATACTCTCTGCCACACACACACACACACACCCACCTTGGTCTGTAAATCTCAAAAACATGGGTTCTCTTTGGAATTCTACTCTAAAATATTGCATAATCCTGACATGCAATGACCACAGAATTTCATACTGGAGAAAACCTGCAGAAATCCTATGTAGGACCCTAGCAGAAATAAGTCAGAGAGAAATGTAAGGAGGGAACAAAATGGAGTGAAAGATGGACTTGAACCTTGGGCTGAAATCCGAGATGAATCATGTTCATTTGCTTTCTTTATCCCTCAATATGATAGGATGATCAAGTGTATTTATAAAACCCAGGCTAAAAAAAGAAAAAAAAAGTCCATGGGAAGAAATTCTAGACATTCAGGGATTGATAATAAATTCCTATCTTAAAATAATCTAGATAGAGTCCAGGGAAAACATTAACATTTTTCATCTGTTTTAAAATATAAAAAAAATATCAAAAATCTAAAAAAGATCCGTGAGGATTCACAGAATAGGTGAAACAATTATAAGGCCAATTAGAAGGGAAGAGGGAAAAAGGGCAGTAGGATGGTTGAAAACAAAAATCCTCCAAGATGGCTACTAAGCTCTACACCGTGTTTTTCCAAGTTCTTATTCAACAGTCAACGCAGCTCTTTTCCTTGCATAACACCCGCCCCCAACACCCCTCTGGATGGTTTTGGGTGACTGACCATCTACTTCCTCTTCTATCTCAGAGGTTATGTCAGGGACAACAAATGACTTCCCTGCTTTCTCTCTTTGCTCCCTAGAAGGAATAAACAAATTGAGTACAGGAGCAAAAGGGTGTTTTCCTGATCTGGATACGGTATTTTGAAAGTATGCTCAACAGTTCTAAGAGGATTCGTTTGTCTTACACACGATGCCTTTGGTTCCTGAGAAAAGCGGATGCTTTTGAATTTGATGTAGCAAAGCCTTCTATCACATACAGAGGACCATACATACCACACATTCGTTAGAGAAAATGACCAACACATTCAAGAGTGAGCTCTGCAATGCCTTACCCATGGTATCATAAATGAAATCTTTTTTTACTTAGGTGGAGATTCACATTTTTTAAAACATGGGATCTACAAAAACATTGTCTAAAAAATTGATCATATCCCTACTGCCAAGCACTCCCCACCTCCCCCATTCCCTGACGATTTTTTTTCTCACGTGGCCAACCTCTACGTCGCTGAGCAGCCCTGTGGTTCATCTAGGTCCTTGACTTTGGTTGTCCCAGTGCTGGACAGCTAATTTTGAAGATGAGCTGGAGGAAACCTGTTCATCTTTAGTCTACTAGGACATCTTGTCAAAAGAGATTAAATGTGACAAAAGACGGGGTAAAATGTTAAGATGGGGGTCACGTATTACCTGTGGTTTTCAGTCTCCACAATATCACTGCCTCTCATTTAAAACATAAAGCCGTATGTTAATGGTCTTGTTAACGGTCCTGTAAAGGAAGCATACTTGGTGAAGGTGAGTTACCAGAGCTTGAAGGCTCCCTGAACAATGCATGTGGTTTCTGGGACACGCTGGTAGAGGTATTTCCCAGGCCTGTGTTCTCGGATACCATTTACAGCAAAGACCGTCTGCTAACTTCCCAAGGGGCAAAAGGAGGCTGACCTGTAGCCCTCCAGAGAGACTGTGAGATAACATAGTACCAGAAGGCCAGAAAATTCGAGAATGGAGGTTGTGAAGGACAGGAAAGCCCCTCATTCCTTCACAGCGACAGTGCTGGGGAATGAAATCAACACGTGCGTCCTAGGATTTCAGCTTATTTGAGGCCTGTGGCATCTGCAGTTCAATGTCTCCTTGGACCTGATTTGACCTCTCTTGTCTCCAAATCTATGTAATAAGCTGTGTTCTAGTAGGTTTTGCAATTTGGGTGGCTTAACTGGGACTAGCGATGGCCCTGCTTTGTTGAGTTAGGAAAAAATACATTTCCATGTTGAAAAGTCGATGCTCCTTGAAATCTCTCCCCTACTGTAGTGGGTAAGGAAAGGGAAGAAAGAACGTGGACAGATTTGTCCTTGCAGAAATGAAGGTGGGGTATGCTGCAAGAACTAGGTTGTGACCTGTCTTACCTCTCGGTCTTGTTCCCATTCAGTGGCTAGGACGGACAGGGAAGTGGTGCTGGTGTGGTGCACTCGGATGCTAAATACTAAACGCCCTCCTCAACGGTGTCAAAGTCCTACAAATGGGCTGGCAACCCAGTTTCACTTCTAAAGGCCAGTTTACAATGATTGCCGACATCACAGATGCCGGTTGGCAGAAAACTCTGACAACCTAGTGCCAGAATCAGCTGGCCCTTTGGGGCACATCGTTGAAAACCTGTTTTAAAACATGCACTTACTCCATCTCTGCCTCCCCAGCTCTGCTGCAGCTCATCTTCCCCCACAGTTCCTTCTGCCTAGATAGGCCCTCACTTTTATCCTTGTCACTCAAATCTGAGAAGTTCATCAAGTGTTAACCCGAGTGTGGATTCAGAGGAGACAGTGGACCCCCCCTTATATTTAAGAGAACCTGTACTTTTTTTCCCTGTCAACATATTTTACCAATATAAAACTCAGTTGCTTCCATCAGGGGTGCTCACTGATTGTAAGTGAAGGCTGAATTCCCCAAGTGCTGCCGGGCAGAAAGCTGCCTCTTTCCTTCCCGTGCAAAGCCAATGTCCCAAAGCTGGCCGTCGCTCCGTCTCCCGGGGGGAGGTGGACTAGAGTCCGTTTTGCCTGCTGTAGCTGAAGTCGGCTTCCTCGAGCTGGGGTTCTGTGATGTTTGAGAGTTTCGTGTGTGTCCTCCCGATCTCTTCAAGGGCACAGGCCAGGGAGTCAAGGTCACCGTCGTGCTGATGACGAGCTTCCCACAGGTTCAAGATGACAGCAGATGGGCTACTTTGGGTAGCAAAGTAAGATAAATTCCTAGACAGAGAGTTAAACAAAAACAAAGCGAAAACAGAAATGGAGGGATACATACAAATCACTGTGAGAGAATTAAAAATGAGTTGTTAACAGACGTTATCACGATAGGAATAAAAAGCTCCATTAAGGCAGGTCTGGGGACAAGCCAGTGTATATCCCAACACTCGGCTGAAACTCTGCTTGGAATGTTACCAGCAACTGTCTTCTCCTCCATGCCTTTTCTCAGTCCTCACCTCCTTGAGTTGTGTGTATATATAGATGTATGTTCCTTTCTTGAACACCCTCTTGAAAAGCTCTATTACATTAGCTTATGTGATGATATAACTCATTCCTATTTTTTCTCCCCCAAAATATCTGACCCCTCTTTCTCTCTCTCTCGGTAAACATGAGGGCTGTCAAGATTCCCTTTGATTTCTTCTTTCCTTCCTCAGTGGGCTCATACACTTTTGGAGTAGTTATCAACTCCAAGTGGACAGTGTCTAAATCTGCACCTCCTGTCTTACTAGGTTAGTATGAGCTGGTCACCGGCCTCTAAATGGCCCTGGGGCTGCTCCAGTGAGGTCTCTCTCCACCTCAAACTCAGTGCGTCAGAAATGGACAGAATCTCCATGCCTCCCATTGGCCCCCATTCTAACTATAACAGATATCCCAGTAATTACCACTATCCTTATAATCTCTCACACTAGGACATTTTAAAAATATATTCTTATTGTATTTTTAAAAATTGAATTATAGTCGATTTACAATATTAGTTTCTGGTGTACAGCATAGCAGTTCACTTAGGACATTCTATTTTTTTAATTTTTATTTTTTCCTTCAGTATATTACCTATGTTTTAATTCCCTTTGGAATCATATTCACATTGTTTTTACTTCTTATATTTTTATTCTAAACTCTCCTACCAGTTTATATATATATATAAATTTATTGACGAATTGTCAGTTTACAATGTGTCAATTTCTGGTGTACAGCACAGTGCGTCGGTCATACATGAACATACATATATTCGTTTTCATATTCTTTTTCACCCTAAGTTACCACAAGATATTGAATTTAGTTCCCTGTGCTGTACAGTATAAACTTGTTTATTTTATATATATTAGTTAGTATCTGCAAATCTTGAACTTCCAATTTATCCCTTCCCACCCCCTTACCCGCTGGTAACCATGTTTGTTTTCTATGTAGGACATTTATTTTTGAATCCTCTGTTTCTTTCTTTTTGACAAACTCATCAGCTTCACTCGTCTTCCCCATTCATACTATTTGTATGTAACTTATGCCCTATCATTTTACGGCCTGAATCACAGCAGAAGCCTTATAGCTCTTTATGCTTCCAAACTCCTGAATATACCCTGTGTACTGTTTCTTCAGTCATCAGGTACCTACTCCACTTGTTTTCAACGCCGTCCTTGGTCAGGCCTCAACCGAGCTACGGTAACATATATATTTTCCCTCAATGTTCTTTTGTCCTTTGAGCCACTGACCGCATCTCAGGTAATACTTGGCTTCTTGCTTTCATCCAGTGTATTCTGTTCCCTTGGAAATGTCCACTTTCTCTTCTTCCCCTCTGTTGATCAAGATCCTACACTCCTACAATGCCTGGATTGTAGACAGTTCTCATCTCCTCTTTGCTCAAAGGGATTTCTTTTCTCAACTCTTATGTTTGTGCTTAAATTTTCTTGTGAGTAAAATACTCATATATTTCATGTGTGCGAGCTCTGCCTTCTCAGTATGATTACAGACACCTGAAAGGGAAGGCTCCTAGTTAATAATTTTCTGATGCCGCAACAGCACTCATAATACTATGACAACAAGTGTTTATTCACTATCCATCAGCTAAGTAATTGATCGCTAGGAGCTCTTTTCAGATGATAAGGGATCTTCACTGAAAACAAATGATAACCTTTTGGACAATAACTTTGCTATGATGAAGACGAGGACAACACAAAAGATGAAAAGGTCACAGTTTTTCATAGGCAGTTTTACAGCAGGGATAGAAATGTCACCTCTGGGAAAATTCTGATGAGTTGAAAAGACTGTCAGAGTCAACCAAGAATTGCCTGTCTTGGGGATGGTCTGACTTTCCATCACCAGCCTCAGCATATAATCACAAAGTAGACTTACGTAGCCACGAGCAACTGGATGAGATGACAAGCTTTTAAGGGCACATTACCATTTACAACTAACACACACACAGTAACTGAGTGAATAAAGTGCTGTTTTATTTAAAGGTCTAAAGGGACTGCTTGAAGCTAGCTAGTTGCCAAATAGCATAAATATCAGGGTACTGTATACACATTCCACTACATCTGAATCTTGAATTGAGAGAGGGAGAAGGCTAGCTTAAAAATATTCTCTCCAGTTTTTTTCTTTTATCTTGTCTTTCCTTCCTTCTCCCCACTGCACCCCCCCATATCTGGCCCTGGAATCAAATGTCATTATTTATTTCTACACTGATAGAAATGGCTGAGCAAACACTGCTTCAGGACTTGAAGGGACCCTAGTCTCACTTCTTCCTAGTTGTAGGGAGCTCTTTGCGTTGAAAGTTGTTACATCTCCAGATCTATAAACACAGTGGTACACCCCAACCAACATTCAGGCAGCGTACAAACTGGAGGAGTAGCTGAAAAAGAGGCAAAACTGAGAGACTGGTTCTGAGAGGAATCCAGGTGGGCTGTGTGATAATCTCTTTCCGTGTAATTTATGAGAGTAATGAGCATGGACAGACAGTGGTTTCTGGTGTGGGTACGTTACTCCTGATGCTCTCTGTTGTCATTTCAAAAGAAAAATAATGCTGGCAAGCACAACCAAAAACGCAGCACAGATTTCTCATCATACTATTGAGGGTTTCTGTTTTGTATTTGCTATTGAACAACAAGGGACTAATGTCTACGGGAGTGACTGGCATCCTTGTGATCCTATTAATCCCAAAGCCAGACTTTATTCTATAACAGGGGTTGACAGACTATTTTTTAAAGGCCCAGACAGTAAATATTTTTGACTGTAGGGGCCACATAAGGTCAACTAATCTACTCAGCTTTGCCATGGTAGTGCAAAAGTGGCCATAGATGATACCTAAGCAAGTGTGCGCAGCCGTGTTCCAGTAAAACTTTATTGAGAGACACTGAAATTTTAATGTCATACAGTCTTCACACGTCACACCATATTACTCTTGTTTATTTTCCTGACCGTTAAAAAACCCAAAACTAGCCAGGTAGGGTAGAGCTCAGGGGTAGAGCATGTGCTTAGCATGCACAAAGTCCTGGGTTCCATCCTTAGTACCTCCATTAAAAAAAATTAAATAAATATACCTAATTACCCCCCACACACACACCAAAATGTGAAAACCATTCTAGCTCTTGGGCTGTAGATAAGCAGGTGGTGGCCAGATTTGGCTGACAGGCCATAGTGCTGACTGTGGTCCCACGTTGTCTTATGACCCAAACTAGATTTCCAGACACAGTGGCCATTTGAGAGAAGATGAGACTGAACTTTTGGTTTGTTTTGCGTCTGAAAATAAGGCCCCAGAGGGCCAGAGATGCTGTACCCTCAAGCTACACAGCCTGCTCCAAACACTCTGAGAACATTATCCGTCCATAACTGTCAGGGAGCTTTGACATTTCAAGACATGACAAGTTCTGGGCATGAAAATGCAATAACAGAACTTTAGGAGAGGCATAGAGAATATGTTTTGGAAGTTGTGATGAATTTTTGTCCCAACACGCTATTAAAAACATTCCTGAATCGGGCTATGGTGGGAAGGTGTTCTAAGTGCACTCGCCTAGAGGAGGAAGAGAAGAGCTGCAGGATGACTCCTTGGTTCTGAACAGCCCTGCAAACGCCCGGCTTTGCAGACTGGGTGCCCAGGGCTAAAGGAAGCTAACTGATCAAAGAGGCAGAAGCAGAGCTCTCCCTTGGCACGGACCTGGGAACGTATTGTAGCAAGTGGGATGTTCTCCCCAAAGCATGTTTCAGATATATTCTCTGCGTTTATACCAGTACACTTGGCAACACACACACATCTCAAATTCCATTTGATTTTAGAGACATAGGAGCATGTCAGCCTTATTAAAAATGGTCAGTCAGCTTTGTGGTTAAACAGACATCCTATTAAACTGCACTTACCTGTCTACATCAGAACAACTACTAGATAAAAGACCCTAAAATCCTAATGCTATAGGCTCAAAGATAGCTGGATCATTTTACTGCTCACATGTGTGCAAATGCATTATGATTTTTTTTTTTTGAAAACTGGTATACCATATATCCATGTGGTTCCCTCCACACTGCCCTTTTGAAATTATTCTGATCCCAGTCTGTGTGACCCATTTCTCTTCATAATAATGCTGGTGCATTTAAACACTAGCAGGTACATGCACACACCATTCAGGGAACACTGTTAATACTAGAAAGTAGAATTCATAGCAATAGTTGATTTCCCGAGTGTCTCTGATTTTTTTTTTTTTTTTTTTGAAATGGAAAAAGGAACACTTAGCAAAAACTATAGTTCTGAAATTCAGGTGGATGGCTTAAAACAAAACCATTTTTTCCCCTTTCTCTTTGAAAAATATTTAAAGAAGTGAATGTGTATTATGCTGGTCTCAGATATTTCAAATTTTTACTTTTTTGTGCACTGAACCTTTTCAAATTCTGATCGACTGAGGTAATTCGGAAAAAGAAGATTTATTTTTTGTGATACTGTAAAGATGATGCATTCTGTGCAGATAAGATTATCTACTTTCAAAATTTTCAGAAGTTACTTTAGAATCACTCTGTCTTCAATCCATTTGTCCTAAGCCCTATAGACTCAATGACTTCATCTTTCTCTTTGGAACTCTCACTGAAAGAGTACAGATAGACTAAAAACCATGCTAAGACAGCTGAATAAACTTATCCACGTGAATTCATTGAGTGGTAATGGGTCTATTAAATGTAATTTTGTTTTGTTGAGCCCACATGCTTTCTCTTCACCTGAGTGCCTGAGGGGTTTTACTACCATGACGAATTTCATCTTTCTGAGGCTTTCCTATCCCCGCCCCGTTATCCCCAATTAAAATCCCCTGCTTTATGTGGAAGCCAGGGCAGAATTTGGAACAAGCATCTTGACCTTAGCAAATTCCACTAGCTAGGCACAGTCCCACTTATAGTGGTGTATATGGGTCCAACACTGAATTTTTGTATAGAATCTTATTTTCAAAATACATCTTCAAATGAATGACCCTGTTAAACTCATCATGGAAATGAGGTTAGATTTGAGGACTTTTGGAAATAGTTATTTCCTTCTGCTTTCTCTTTTGGGTACAAAGAGGTGGGAAGAATTGAGAACCATGATTAAATTCTACCATGTAAGTCTTTATATACTAGTGCAACATGGTTCATTTTATGAAAAGGAGAAGTGTCTAGGTGTCCAGTGGGAATTTAAAGATACCACCCTTTCTTTAGTACTTGAAAGCAGTATTCAAATACAAATGTCTTAGGGAATAGTAGCATCTAACTCCTCAATCAGTTAGCAGAGAGATTAGATAACATTAATGGAGGGAGGCCCAGGTCTGAGGTGCGATCTCAGCCCCGGGGACACGCTCGCAGGAACATCACCAAGGGCACCTGCACTTAAGCTGGAGTCTGCCTGGCTTAGCTCTGTCTGACTCTGCGTGGCTTATAAGGAGCTCCCTTTCATCCTGAATTCCAGATAACAAAGCTTTTATTTTAGTTACTCAGAGCCCTGCTACCAGGGGGCTGCCTGGTATGCCTCTTTGAAAGTGGGGAGGTCTTGCTTTGTGACTAATTGTGAGAATGGATTTCCTCTGTGATTAAAATCTAGCAGGGGACCACATCTAAGCTGCAGCCTAACACCCTTCACGCAGAAGCCAGCTATCTGCAGGCGCGTGCCATGCTGCATTCAGAACTTAGGACGTCCCCCAACGCTTCCAAGCGGAAAGGAGCGCTTACACCTGTAACGTGACGGCAGCAAGTTTGTTCATATTCTACAAACTGTTGTCATTTACAGCTGAATTGACTTTTTTTTTTTAAAGCATATTTGAAAAATATCTTCTTTCTGAATAGGCTGGCAGCATAGAAAGTGAAAACTCAGTTAAGCTGCCTGTAATAGATTGGGGAACATCATTCCAAGAACAGTGCGTAATTCTACCACATAGCACCAGACAGGGAATTGAAGCAGAGTGATGATGAAAAAAATATTAATATCCCCGCTATCATCCTAATTGTCTCATTTAATGAAAGTCTCTTATGTGACCAAAATCAACCCTCCATATGGTTCTTTAAATGCAAATAGGAGAAAAAAGCCATTTATACTGAACAGCAGTAATTGGACACAGCATAAGCATTTGGTTCATTCATCAAGGTTTCATCCCCAAAATTCAGCCTCACTGGGTACTCAAGAAACAGCAAGGCAGCTCTCAGGATGAAGCAAGTCTGTTTCATTTCCTAAAAAGGAAGCAAAAGGTGCACTCCCTGATGCCACCTCTGCCTACTGCACCCCCCGCCTCACCCCCGTGCCTCCAAATGAAAGAAGGCTGGTCTGGGGAACACCAGAGGAGAAGATGCAGGCACGTGGAAATGTGCAGAGCTCCCCTCTGTCACGCCCTGGGCGCAGTGCGTTAATTCTTTTGGGCCAGTCAATTTGGCAGTAAAATTCCCTTCATTGTTCTTTCTCTTGCCTGTTCCATGGTCTGGCTCTTGAAGGGGACTGGCAAGGATTCTCCCTTCTCTGGAAGAAGTGTGCAAGCCCTGGAGCTTTCAGGACCCCCTGTGACTTGCCAGAGGAGAATAAACCCAGTTGGAGTCTTTGTGTTCACTTCTCCAGTCTCATTCCTGATTAAGGCTATGACAGTTTCTCAGCTTTGGCAGTGAAAGCTGTAAAATCAAATCTTGACTTTTCTTTGAATTGGGATACAGTTTGGAAAAATAATCTCGTTTAATTTTCCTCTTCAGTAACATGGAGACGTTTTCGAGACTCCTAGGGGTAAAGGAGAATGACCCCTGTTTGTTCCAAGAGAAAAGGCCATTAATTGATTATATAATAGTAGTTGATCCTTTTGCAAAATATTCAATATGTGTTTCAATAAAACCTCACATATAATTGAAAGGAAAGAGTTCATGATGTAAAGGACACTCTACTGAACAAGGTAAAATCCTACCCGTAACTTCTTTTGCTCAAATTAGGAAGACATCATATCCAGAGACTGACTCGGG
Source organism: Camelus bactrianus (assembly GCF_048773025.1). Lineage (NCBI taxonomy): Eukaryota > Metazoa > Chordata > Mammalia > Artiodactyla > Camelidae > Camelus > Camelus bactrianus. The sequence continues at coordinate 28,297,644 of NC_133564.1, read as the reverse complement.
CAGCTTTTCCAGTGTTGTTTGAGACTGACCTGCGAAGGGGATTTGTTTTGGCTATAAAGGGGCTTGGGGCATGTCCATCTTTTCTGAAAACTGTATTAGCTGAAAGGAAGGAAACCCATTGCTTCAAAGACCAGTGCAAAGTCACCCTTGCCTGGAAGGAATGCAGCACCCCTAGCCACCAAGCCCTACAGCTCCGAGAGGGGAGCACGACTTTGGTTCTCTTGGAGGGATAAAAACAGCTTCTCCGCCATATTGCCTTCGGGAGAAGCACCTGCCACTCACAAACCATATACAGCTTGTTCATGGCTAAACCGGCCCCAGGCTGTCTCCAGCTTCATATTAGTGGGCAGTTTCATGAGTCATTGACTGAAGTGGAATGAAGCCCGAACACCCACCACTTGGCTGTGTTGGGTCCCTCTGGCCTCACTCTGAGGTCTTTCCAAAATCAGACTCTGCATAAGTCCATTGGACCAGAACCAGAAAATCTGATTTGAACTTTTATCATATTTTGCCTCCAAGGACCTTTGAAAAGGCTATGTCCCTGTGTATTAATTCTCCTTAGAAGAGTCATGAAAATTGTTTTTTGGAAATGGCAGCCTCACATTCACTTTTATTATTTAAAATAATAAAAGGACGTGTTTTCCAGCCTCTCGCCTGCAGAACGCAGACAGCTTCATTTGGTGTAGTCCTAGCAAATCCCAACACACGGGAGTGAAAATGCCTAGTCTCGCTGGTTGCTGAGGGACCATCCTTGGTGGTCTGTCTGGGATGCAGGCCTTCTGTGTCTATTCTGTAATCACTTGCCCTCTCTTTCCTCCTCCTTTCACCTGAAAAGAGAGCTGGCACTGGGACTGGTGGCCTTCTAGTGAATGCTCCACAGTTATTCAGAGACAGATTAATAAGCTGTCTTGCGACCTTCCTCTGTCCTTTTCCACTGCCCTCTGGCCATTTCACTGTTCCTGTGCATCCAATTAAGAGGGTGGACAGAGGGAATGGAAGGATATGACCTCAACGTGACAAGAATGTGCTTCTCATTAGAGGTCCTGGTAAAAGCTTTGATGGAAAAACAAGTTACTGTAGTACCCCTGATCAGCCAGGAGGTTTGAGAAATTTCATTTGCCCACGATTTCCGTACCATCACCCATGAACAATAACATCCAAAATATACTGGAACCATTTTAACCAGCTGACCAGTAAGAAATATGTTTCTCTGGCTGTGCTTACACGTTTTCAAACAAGTGTACTACTGCGAGAAACTGCTCATAAGATGTAATTTATAGACTCCTGTCCATCTTGGAATCCTTTCTTTCATCTTGGCTGCTTCCCTTCTCCTCATCCTCCTGTATCTCATGCACTTTATCCAGCATCTGTTCCCATAGCAACTTGGTCAAGCTGGCTATGTTTTCACAAGGGTTTCTGGACTATGAAAACTGAGATTTTCATTCTTAAAGAAGAATGGTAGAGTTTCAGGCACTAAGACCTGAGAGAAAAGACAGGTACCCTCCATATGTTAGTCATGTTACCTGTTCTCTTTTGAGACCAACATTCAACATCCTTTGATGCTTCTTCGTATCTGTTCTGTTTATCAGGAGGCAAGTTTTTAAGGTCAAGTGTACCATTCAAGGAAAAAGTTCATGTCATTCATCCTAGAAAAAATTAATGAATTTCCCCAAGGTAGCTGGTACCACCTAGGTATGTCTAAGTGTAATTTAAAAAACAAAAAAGGATCATAAAAATACAAAGTGCTACAGCAGTATAGATATGGGAGAGTCCTTCTAGCTGAAGCAGTTTCTGGTATTATTCAGTTTGTTTAGTTCTCAGCAAAGCTCCCCACCATCTACTACATGATCAGTTCTTTATTAGCTCTACCCACCTACCAATCACCTGTGGCCAAGAGCACTGGGTTCCTGCAGCTGAATGTGTAGAACAGATGTGCGATCTCAGCTCTGAAACGCAGCAAGGACTCTGAGCAGCCGTCAGTCTGCTCACCGAATCTGTAATTCCAACTGTTAACTATGACGTTCTTTAGCTAGGCGATGTAGCTTGCTTATCGCGATCCATGTGCCAGGCAAGTCGCAAGGCCACCTGTGTTGCCGCCTTGGCGCACACCCCACTGGCATGTCTCACATTCTTACTGACTGCCAAGACTTTACCTTCACATTCTATGTCTCTTCTCTACTATTCAGATCGAAGCAGAGGCTTCTTTGGCAAAAAAGGCAAACTATCATCAGTGACATCTGCAGTTACCAAAAGGAGGAGAGCATTTTCGTTGGCAATATGATAACAGCAAAGGTTTTCCCTCCGCTCCCTTTGAAAACTCTTCCTTCGTGGCTTGAGGGCTGTTGCTTTATGAGCTTTTCACTTTCGGACACAGAAAGGAGGGGGAGGAGTCAGGTAGAGGTGTGTCACAAGCTCAGGGTAGGTGAATCCTCTAACAGGAGACTGACTGCGTGCTTTGCGGTCATCTCTCTCGTGTGATCCCAGGGTTGATAAAATCTCAAGGTCTGGAACAGTTTTCTTACCCAATAATATTGGCATAGTGACGACATCAGATTTCTGTGTTTGAACATACATTAATGATCGCATTCGTGATGGATGATTATACTGCATAATGAGTGCTATATTATTTGCAACCGTAAGAGAGCGAGACCAGTGATTTAAGATTACACCATAAGAAGCTGTGACAAATTACACCTGAAAGTCCCCTTGGTCTCTGCTGCATATGCTTCTTCCCAGGGGGAAGACACATTATTGCTGCAGTAGTGAAAACATACAAGGAGCCTGACAGTTTCTACAGAATGAGAATGAGCTAACGTGGTGCACGGTGGTCTTCCACAGTCTTCTGCTTTTGCATCTCTGCCTGTCTTGCTGGCCATCTCTGCTGGAAGGACGCCAGCCTGCAGAAAGGGTCCCCACAGAGGGGCTGGATGCAGAGGTGCTGGTAGTTCTGACTGAAGCTGCTGGTGGCACCTGAAGCTGGTCCAGCTCCAGGTGCTGTGTTGACTGAAGCCACCAGTCCTATGACACTTTCACTTCATTTAAATGCATGGTCAGCAGCCGACTATGAGTCACTGCCTGCTTTGGTAAATAATGTTCACTGGGACACGGCCATGCCTGTTCCTTTAGGTATTTCCTCTGTAATTGCTGAGTAGTTGCAAGAGATCCCACCTGGCCTAAACGATCTACTATCCGGTTCTTTAACAGAAACAAAAGTCTGCTAACCCCTAGTTTAAATCGCTCTCACTCCACAACGGAACTCCTTTTGGAGAGCGAAGCTGGGGAATAAAGAGGAAGGAAATGCCATTCACTGAGCTTGAATATGTTAGCTGAATAAAGTTTATAGATACAAGTAGGTTCCATGCATTCATGCTGTTCTAATTTGCTATTAATTGTGAATAGTTCAAAGCTACCATTTATTGAAAATGGACACTTTCTCGGTACCGTGTTAGAAACTTTCCATAAAGTGGGTTGAGTTTTGTATATTAAGGACATTTAGGCTTTCCTGGAGGAGGGGGTCTTAGGGAGAAACAAAAGCAAGCAAAAAAACACAAAACAAAACAAAAAACACCAGGCACACCAATGTTCACGTTTTTCTGACCCCGACATGTGCTCCTGTGTAACTGTGTGCTGCTCATTAGGGCCCAGAGACAAAAGGATGTTAACCTCAGTCTCCCAGCTTGCAATGCATTCTCCCTGCTGTGCAAGGTCAGGGCTGGATGACTCAGGAGCCATGTGTGTTTTCTCGTGTGTTTACTGTAAATGGAGAATAAGATGAACAAGACAAGAACATGCACACAGTCATGCAGGAAATTAATGACAGCGTCCACGGGCATGTAGATATCTTGTGGCAATTATTTTCTTGTAAATGGTGAATTAAAAATCATAAACTCTTACAGCCAGAATGGATTAGAGACTTAATATAGTTTGAATTCTGTGAACTGCATCTGAAGAAAAAGTAGCCTCGGGACGGTAAGTGATGTGTTCAGGCAGACTGGAATTAGCTGTAGAACCAGGCCTGCCTTCCAGGTCTTTCGAGTCCCTGCCCAATGCTCATTTTTCTTTTATTTTTCAGACCAGATTCTGTTCTCTGGGTTAGTTTTTCATTCTTGTCCTCCTGAGGATCAGAAAGTGAACCTGACATTGCTATGGTGTCCACAGGTTATAAACGAGACATCTCATCCTTTATCAGAGTTGCTGGGGAATATTCAACCTAATTTTCCACCCCCTGTACAGTCATATGTTTCTGTATTCCTTCATTTTCAATATATGCCTTTTAAAGACTGTATCGACTCTTTCCAGGCCTGTCTGTCCCTGTAAATTCTGTCCTCTCGTGCGGTCATGCCTCCTGTCTTGATTTTCCTCTTTGAGTCTGACTGCTTTCTAGTCGGGCCCTTTGCTTTTAGGCCCTGGATCAGGGAGCGGCCCTCTATCCCTTCTTGGCAGACGTCTACCTCCCTTTCAGAGAAGAAAGAGGCAGGTAGGGTGCCTCTGAAAAGAACGAACGAAAAAAGGAAATGACAGAGTAAGCCAAACAGTAAGAAAAATAAGGCTTTGCCTCAAAGGGGAAAAAAAAATAGAAATAAATAATACCAAAGGAAAGGGAAAGAAAATGATGCTGGCAAAACTTGCTTTCTTTTCTTTTCATCCTGGGCATGCGCAGTAGGTAAGGGAGGGAGGACACATTACTCCCCAGTGCCGGCTCCCTCCCAGTCATCCCTTAAGCTGAGCCCGAACCTGCCGCCCCATCAGTGTTGCCCTGAGGAGTACCAGCCCTGTTTTCTCTCATCTGAAGTCATGGAGCCCACTGTGAATCTCTCATCTACTCTTAATCACAACGTGAGCCCGGTAACGACCAGTGCCGGTTTGAGCAGCAGACTCATTTGTGGCGCCTCGGTAAATGTTCGCTTGTTTCATGACCTCTGCCTTCAGACCCGAGAGGTATCATCTCCCAGCTTCCTTCATACTCAGTCCCCCACTTCTGCAGGCTGAGCGTCCTTGTTGAGGGTTAAATACTGCTGAGGGTTACCTGATGGGAGGGAGGAGGTGTGAGAAACATGATTCTTTGTTTCTCTATCACTGGTTCAAAAGTCTGCTGCAAATCCCTCAGGAGCATGGAGATAACACAGCCTAAACCCCAATTAGCAAAGCTGGAGACGGGACCAGGAGCAACGCAGGACTGTCCCATCAGTCCCCAAAGGCAGAGTGCGGTTGCAGGAAATGCCACACATGGTGTTACATTTTTGCTCTTTTCCCACTTACCCAGATTTCACATAAACTATGGCCAGAGGAATCCATGAAGATATCAGGGCCCGGAAACCACCCACATACACCAGACCTATTTTATTTTTCAAGCTCTTTTAGTGAACCCCCCCTCCCGAAGCTGCCCCCCCCCCCATTACCTGTTGATGCTGTTCTTCTGTGCTAACATCTGCCAGTCCTTGCCTTTGGCATTGGGGGTATCAAATGTGGCACAAATCCGCTGTCTGATGGAGTAGGGAATTTTGAAGGCTTTGGGGCCAGTCTGTGCAGGGAAAGTGCTGTCCTCTTGTGCAAAGAAAGTGATGGTTTCTCTTTCATTCTATAAACAAAAGAAGGAAAGCAAGATCAGATACAAGTGGAAGCATTACTGATCAACACTTTTATTTTTTAAGAAAAGCTGTGTAAACACACGTGCAAAAAATGCTGGCCTGTTGTGATGGACTCTGTAAAATATATTGACAAGTCCCCCTATCTTCTAAAATAGTAAATAGCTTCTCTAGTAGCCTAGTAAATTGTGTCCTGGAGATCTACAACAGCCTCGTCTACTCAGGGGAGTCACAGTCTTCAGCTTCCTACATTTAAGGAGGTGTCAGGTGAGAGCAGAATTATTATTATTTTTTTTAACTCTCAGTAGGAAAAAGCTGCCAAATGACAGATTTCAGTTCAGTGGAAGGAGACCTGATAGAGCTGATCAGAGATGAACGAGGATCAAAGGAGCTGGCTGGGAAGCCACTTGTCAGGAAAGCTACAAAGGGAAACTGATTGTATGTTGATTGTCTTCAAGTCTGTGTTTCTCTCAGTCCTAAAGTTTGATTCTACAGTAAATATTTTGGTCTTATTTCGGACTTAAATTGCTTTGGTAAAATAGGAGCCAGTCATGAGTCAGTGAGGAGATCTGGACTAGCCGGTGAAGTGGTGCAGGCTACAGAACTTCTGCCTGCTGTCTGCCCGCTTTTCTGATTTAGAGCTGTCCTGTGAGGGCTCATTATTTCAGTACGTCACAGCAATTAGATCATCATCTCCAATGTGAAATCACACATCCATCCATCAGATGAGAGTAGTTGCCGAAACTTGATACAGACTAATGGAATTTAAGACCTGAAAAGTACTTGAATCACTCCTGTGACTATGATTAGTACAAAGGCAAAGGGATCCTGCAGATGTGACTAAAGTCCCCAATCAGCTGACTGTAAATTGACCAAGAGAGATTCTCCGGGGTGGGCCTGACCTAATCAAGTGGCCCTTACAAGAGAGAAGATGCAGCTCTTATGCGGAGGTCTCTCTCCTGCTGGCCTGGAAGAAAGAAAGCAAGTAGCCCATGCTGTGAATTTTCTATGGTGGGGGAGGGGGTCATGTGGTTAGGACCTGAGGGTGTCCCTAGGAGCTGAGAGTGACCCTGCCCAACAGCCAGCAAGAAAATGGGGACTTCAGTCCTACAGCCACAAGGAACTGAATCTGTCAACAACCCAAATAAACTTGGAAAAAAACCTCTGAGCTCCAGATGAGAACGTGTCCCCACCACCACCTTGATCTCAGCCTTGTGAGATCTCGCTCAGAGAACCCAGTTATGCCATGGCTAGACTTCTGACCTACAAAATATGTGGGACAATAAATGGTTTTTTTTTTTAACTGATGTATTTCTGGTAATTTGCTACACAACAAAGGAAAACTCATACAAAGGGAAATTAAAACACAATCTGAGATCAGGTTAAGGGACTAGTTAGGATTGTTTAAACTCAAAGAAACCATCCTAAACACAGGGGCAATTTGTGCTGTCCTTTAAGTCAACACGTGTCCTTTCTTAACTGCCCTGTGACCTTCCCCGATGCTTTCTCTGACTTTACACATCTTCCTACTGTGAACACCGCAGCCGGGGCAGCCCTTGCTGACGAGTGCCCAGGCTCACACAGCTTTAAGCCTTCAGACTTGGTGGGTCTTACATCTTCAAAAATATGTTAACTGAGGAAGCTAGTTTGTGCAAAGATCTTATTAACGAATGATAATATGTTTTGGCTTTCTGTAACCAGTTAACATAGTTACATTGCAGGGAAGCTGTGTTTTGGAAACATAATGCCTTAAGCTGTGTTTTTGAAACATAAGGCCTTAACCCAGCATTTCCGAAGGGCATTTCAGAAGATGTTCCAAGAAAGAGCAGACCTGTCGTCAAATACACTTGAGAAATGCTGCATATTATATCATCTTCTTGGAAAGTAAAAATACATGTTATCATATTAGATAGATTCTGCTTACTGGTTTTGGTTTTATTCCCTGGACTACTTAGAACAATGTTCATCAAAATTCTAGTTTTTGAGGTTAGCATGGAGTAATAGAAAAAGTGTGGTTTTCAGAGTCAGAAAGAGCTTATTTTGGAGTATAAGTTTACAGTTTCTAGCTCAGTGACCTTGGATGCTACATGACTTCCCTCAGCCTCAATTTCCTAATTAGTCTTTTGGCATTTTTTTATAGACATGCAGAGGTTATAAAATCTGGTAAAAGTCACCCAGGTAGTTTGAAACTAGAATTCTGATCTCCTAGCACCTACACCAGGACTCACTTTCACGGCGCCTCTGCGTAGAGACAAGTACCAAAAAATCCGCAGAGCAGGGTGTTTAGGAAAAACGTTCTGAGTGATATTAGCTCAGTTATGCTTCAAGAATTATGGGTAGGAGGGCTTCCTGGAGGAGGCATTTGAGCTGACCTTGAAGGATGGGTAGCTACTGATTGAGAAATTGACTGGATAAGTGGTTGTTTCTGGCAGAGTAGACAATAATCTTCTCTGATATATAGGATATTTATGAAATAAATTAACTCAGGCTTCTTAACTGCATAAAATAGGTGACAAGATACATCATTTTTTATCATGGAATGTAAAATTTTCTTCTAGCCTTTAAAAATGCAAATCAAGTAAGAATAGTTTCTTTAAATATTTCCTGACTTAAGGCAGGATAATGTCCCTAAGATGAATAGTAAAAACCAGAGAGAGTGAATAAAAGGAATTCTCTACAAGATCACATGGTAGTTGTTATTGTAAAATGGCACTGAAGGGTGTTAACATGGAGAAAGGTGGCTTGCCAGTGAACTGCAGTCTTTTGGGATGCCCCTATCCATCCCAAAGATTGCCATCGACAGAGACAGATGTCCTCATGGCATCTGTGATTTCGCCAAGTTGACCAAGCTCTGTCTTTGCTGCCGGCAGAAAAGAGACCACCTTGATACATAGTCTTTGGAAAAAAGATGGACGGAGTGGTACAATTTGAAGGTGAATAAGATATTATGTGGTACTGCCTTCTGAAACCAAGTACTTTTTCTATTTACTACACTTTAGTAAGTGGGCCTTCATAAAGGTTCCAAATTTAAATATTTCCCATATATAAGGATGACACTTCATGTAACATTTATGATGCATTCTAAAAGACATCTGGGCCAAGCAATAAGAATCTGGTAGATACACCACATTTTCTGATTGTTTAAATTAAATATGCAGAGGAACAGTAGATTTTCATGCTCTGCACATCTGAGATAAGCGGCTGCTACCTGGTGAACGTAGCAGCTGTAAATCAGTGAGGAATTCCAAGTATTCTGTCTACTTTGTAACAGACAAATCATCCCCCAATGTCCACCACTTTTGGAAGAAAGATAAGAGAATCACTTGAAGGGAAAATTGTAACATGCAGGATTCCCATTTAAGACGTTTTTACCAGGAAACAGATTCTTTAATATTATTCCATTAATAAGGAATGAGGAAATAAATGACTTGGGGATTCTTCCCTTTTATGCAACACTGGCAAAATTATTTTGCTTCCATCTGCAATTTTTAGACCGGTGACAGGTACTGCTGCTTTATAGTACCAACTGGCGAGAATCATTAGGTAACTGAGCTGGGTTAAATGTAAGGAGAACCAAGCTGCTTGTAAAGACTGACACAATAATGGCCACTCTGAAGACCACTCAGAAAAGATATGTTACTTTGATCACTGAAATAATTTTTAAATTTGAGAATGATATGAATGATTATATTTATCTGGAAGACCATTTAGATAAGAGGCATGAAGGAATATGACGGATGTGAGGATGAACATAAAGAAGCGAATGCCTTCAATGAGGATGCTCATTGCATTACTTTAGATATTTAAAATCAATATTTTATACACACACACACACACACACACACACACACACACACACACACACACACGTCTTTTACCTCTCTTGGTTCCATTGCTAAAAATCCTGAAACATAATGACACTAAGACAATCCTTTAAGGCAGGAAGGGGGAGCTCTGAGCCCAGATATACCAGGATTTTTTGGGGGGGAGGAAAGATATTAAATTTCAAAGACATCCATTGAAAGCTTTAAAAGTTTTAGTTCCTTATTATTATTAATCAATGATACCCTATTCCTAACTTATTAAAAACCACCTAGTACAGAATCCTTCAGCCTGGTGGCTATGAAGTTTGATGAACCTTACTAACCAATATTCCTGACTCACTGACTGATAAAGACCCATGTCTTGAATATATCCTGCCTCCTCCCCGCCCAGGTATTCCCAATTTCTCAGCACTTTATGTAACTTTGGTTAGGATTGACACATGAAACCTCTTTGAGTGGGATCCTGAGTGGGTAATGAACAGAAATCCAGACTTTGGTTGTCAAGTCAGGTATCTCAGCCGGGGACTCTGGCCACCCATCTTCTCAGCTCCATGATCTTGGACAAGGAGGTCGACCTCCTTGTGACTGTGACAGCACGTAAAACTGTGATGGTATGACACTAACCCAGAGAGCTGTGATGGTTATATGTGAAAGCACACGGAATGGTACCTGCAATGGAGTGGCTTTCAAAAGTTATCCATTTCCTTCTGACATAGAAAATGGTAGCCAGTTAGATTTGCCTAAGAATTACATTTCATTATAAAGAAATGGGGGTGCACTGGGCCAAATTCCAGCGGTAACACTTAAAGCTAGTAATAAAAAGACCCTTGCAGTATCAAACAAGTTAATAAAGCTTCTGAACTGCATAGCCTGCAAAGTGCATAACTGTGGTCCAACACTGAAGATCTAAATATTGTTTACATATTATTCTGAAGCTTGCGCCTCCTTTTATCAAGAGATACCGTGATGTCGTGTTCCTCAAGGCTTTCCAAAGTGACTGGAAACCTCGGGAAGCCTTAGAAGAGGAACTGGAGGCGAAAGGATAAGGTTATGCTGATTAGTTCAGTTTCCTGCCCTTCAAGAGTTCATTTAAGCAAAGAGCAGAGATGTACCAACCCTATCATCATCCTTTTACACAAAACCCCGTAACAGCTGAAGGGGATCTTCAGTATCTCGGTGTCTTCAAAGTCAAAACCCTGTTAAACTTGGGATTCTCTTGTTGACCTATGAATAAATATTTAGGGCAGTTTTCATCAGAGGACTCTTTACATTATACCTTTTCGCTCTTATTTTTCTGAAGAACGGCTCTACTTGGATTTTCCGTTTTTCTTTTACAACTCCCATACAGTTTATATTTTACTTGGAAACGTGTTGTGTTAAAGACACCATGACTCTTCAAGAAAGAGACTCTAAAAATATCTTACCCGAGGTTTCTGGAGCTACCCTCCCCATCAAAACTACTTTAGCGCTGTAATGCTAATTGGTAATAATGAATGCAAATACTGGAGAAACATGTCAGTTAAGACAGCTATCAGTTCTGAGGCACACTTCTTTGGAAAGCCATCTGCACTTGAGAAAAACTATCTGGGGGATTAGCAACACTCATCTTGCATAAACAATGAATTGCAAGGAGAGGGGAGGGAAGGGATGATGCTACAAAGCTACCAGTTACGAAAACGAAAACAAAAACAAAAACAAAGCCTGAAATTGAGCTGTACAGAGACAGGGTGTGTTAAACCTTCTGCCAAGCCTGAATGAATAAATACATATTATTTATATTTATATATGGATATGTGTATGTACGTGTGTGTGTATGTATGGTCTACAGGTGAACAATACGTGTGCTTTTCTAAACTAGCCAGGGATTCCCTTGGAATTGCTAAACAAAGCATTGCATGCCTCCCCGACTCTCCCCCTCCACTACTCTCTCCCGCTGCCCTCACATAAGCATTCAGGAGGGAACGCCACTGTCCACTCTCTAAGCTCAAGTCCAGAGCCATGAAGTAATTCGGTGGTTTAGGGCCGATCCAAGCCACGGCACAGATCAGGTGGTTTTCTGCAAAAGTTCCCAAGTGAATTCTCCTCTGACGCCCGCTCTAACTCTGCCTTTCAACAGAGATATGACCTTGGATGAGGCCCTTTCCCTTTCTGCACTGCCATTTCCCTCCTTGGTAGAATGAGATGATTAGCTACATTGTCTTATTATTGTGTTGATGAATCTAGGTCTAGTGGAAATGGGGATGAGCAGAGCCCTGACTCTGTAGGGTATGAGAAACTGTAAGACAATAAGGAACCCAGGCCCTGAGGATAAAATAACACAGATGGGGACAACTGGCTTCCGGAAAACTAGTCAGAACCGGCAGAAAATTGGCCCAGTGGTGACCTCGTGCCTTGTGGTACGTGTCTCAGGTGTACCATCGGCCAATCATGAATCTCAGCTGATACTCTAAGTCTACAGTGAACTATTAGATCGATTGTGGTTTTGTGTATAAAAAGTCCTGGACCAGTTCCTCCCCCAAAGGTCCCTCCACAGAGCCCAGTGGGAAGCTCAGTTCAATCCTCAGCCTGAGAAAAAGTTCATCAGTGATGAGGGTTAAGAGAGTCAGCATGACGGAGCTTTGAGGTGCACTATTCGCACAGCACGACCAAGACAGGTATACAGTCCCTAACGTCCGTTAGAGACGGGGTCAGATGGCCTGCAGACCAAGGACTCACCTCTAAGATGGATGTCTGCACTTGGAGGATCTGCTCGTGGCCTTTGAGCTGCCGGATGCAGATTTTGCAGGACAGCTGGGTGGTGGTGGGCGTGTAGCGCTCCAGGGAGAAGGCACAGTGCAGGGGCTGCCGGTTACTGCTCCACACGCGGGAGAATGGGACTTCCTGCGGGGGAGAGAAGCGGGGTATGGTGTGCAGAGCCCGGCCGAGATGAGCAGAGAACAGGAGAGACTTAATAGCAATAATTATGATGACAATGCCGGCGATGGCAGCAGAGATAATTGCCTGAGCGACTCTGGCGAAAGTGTTGTAGAAGTAATGTTCTAGCGTATGCCAGGCAGCACAGAAGTAATTAATGTCAATTCCAATGGGTAACATTTGAATTCCAAAACCACACTGCCGGAGCTGAGACTTCACTTGGTGACACACACAGTTAGAAAGAGTACCGTCAAAATGTAATCGTCATGTTTTGCCACTACAAAAATATTCCTTAGAAAACTCCTATGGGTGGCTTCCCGGGGTAGACTCCTACTCTATCCTTTGCCCTAAGCCTGGGGTGGGATGGTATCTTCTCACTTAAAGGGCAATTATGGGAAAAACTGATGAGCCAAATCACAAACTCAAGCAGAACTGTATAAATATAATATTGTTAGCATATCCAGCATAAAAATTACACCTGCTGCAAAAGCACTCTCTCACACACACACACAAATCCCAGAGACGGACATAAACACACCAGGACACCCTGGAATGGTCTAGTTTGCCGAATCCTCGCTCATCCATCATCCATTCGACAATTATGTTTACAGTGCCTACTAATAACCAGGTGCTGTACTAGATGGACAATAGAAGAAGAAGAAGAAAATTAGGTCTGGTCCCCACTTGCAAGGGACTTACAGACAATCCAAAGGCAGAAACAATTTTCACTAAATGAGGAGGGAAATGATAAAATGTCTATCACATTGCCGTTTTCCCTATGACCAGCCAGTGCTTGTCACCAACTGGGCTATTCTCGGGCATGTGGCTTTCCCACTAACATGAAGGAGAGGTCAGTCACTGCTATTCTTCCAGCTGCTAAGAATTCTCTCCTTCCGACTCAAATCAGGCTGGGCTCCTTGGCAATGCCCATGTTTTCCCAGCCCATGGTAATCTTCATCCTCACTTCTTTCTCTTCCTCGTCTCGTTAATTTGCTCTTCTACCTGTTCCTACAGGTATCATTTTCTCCCCTGCTGATGCTCAAAGGTGGCAAAAAATGTATCAGGTCTGGAAGTCTGATTCTCTGAGTTGTGACTGGTGATGGAGTTGGCATATGTTAGAAGACCAAGGGCCATGATTAGGTTCCATCTTCCCACTTGGAGGAACTAGTTCCCTGAGCTCTAATGTGCACACGTGTTGGTGTCCTCATTGTCTCTACAGGAAGTCTCACAGATCCTGGTGTTTGATACTTGGAGGGGTGGACCTTAGACTGTTGTAGACCTGAGGAGTGGAGAGCCTGCTTTAGGGAGCATGAGGGAACAAAATCGTGCAGTAAGCCCAACCACCTGCCCCAGCAATGGCTGTAAGGGCACGGTGTTTTTGCTTTGTTTTCTCTGTTCTTTTTTTTTCCCCCAGTTTTATTATGTAGAATTATTACAGTTCGACTGCACATAACACATTATATTGCATGTAAACACATATAACCAGTATACTGCACACTTTTTAGCTTTCATGTATCTACTAATTACTGTTTCTAAGAACAGGTTAGAGCTTTAGCTTTTTAAACTTACATAGTTATCAAAGGCATAAAGCCAACTACAAAATAAGAATCAACAGAATGCAGTAATCTGATCATAAAGGACAGTCAAATGTGCTTGTTTTCTCCGTTCTTAATCCTGAACCGAGGGAAAGACAGTAGACCTCTGTCTCAAGAAGGGGCACCAAGAACTCAGAGACGGTCTGCATGCTGGCCCCGTGCAGTCTTTCACAGACTTTACTCCCGCGCAGAACGTGGGCCCTTAGTAGGCGACTCCACCTCTGCTGTTCTCAGGTCGCCCTGCATGGCAGGGGCTGGAAGCCTGAGAACCACCTTGCACAGGCTCGTGCCAGCAGGGCGTTCAGATCTCCATTCTGCTGGTGAGAGGTATTCCTCCTTTAAACTTGGAAGGAAGGGGAGATGCAGAAGCTATTTCTGCTCCTCTGACACCAGCAAGCAAACCCCAAAGGTTCAGCACATGGGAGCTTCTCAGGGGCTTCTGAGAATCAACTGTTTCAGTGCTTCTGTGTTTTCCTGAAACTCCCAGACTTGCTGGTTTCTTCGTATCATTAGTGACTTTTCTGACCTTGGATCTTCCAGGCTTTCCAAAGGTTTCAGAAGCACTGAAACCCCTCGATTAAATTTTCTCTTGCTTGACATATCTTGAGTGCTTGCTGTTTTCTTGATCCAAACCACTCTCTAATGAAACTCCATGACTTTTCACCTGCACCAAATTCTACACCAGTTAAAACAATAACAACACGTGTTTCTAAGTTCTGCCATTTTTCCTCGTCGAATCCGACTCTCTTCCTGCTGCTCCAGCTTTAGTAAACCATGGGTGACTCTGACTTCCTATCTCAGCCTCCAGCACTTCTCGCTCTGCCTGCTGACCTCTGCAGGCCCCCGTGTGCTCTCACAGGCCCAGCTGCCACTTCGTGGTGGAGAACTCCAACAGCTTCATCTCTGGTATGTCTCCTTCCTTATCGCCAGTCACTGGTATCACAGTGCTCATCAGGAAGTAATTTCAGTTGGCCTTTACTTCCGCAGACAAGTCTACTCTTTGAAAACGGACTACCACCATCTCTCTCTCATTGTCATCCTTCTCCAATTTTTCTGCCTCCATTCGGGATCCTCCTCTCTGACCTCATCACAGCTCACTGCAGTAACCTGCTCACCAGTTCCTGCCTTCTGTCTCTACTGCAGGGAGCAAATGAGGGGGCTGAGGCTGGACTGAAGAGGGGACTAGAGAGCAGTTGATTGTATTCTTCAGGGACTAGCTTATGTCTCTTTTCCCTCTGATCAGGAGTGGGGGGCACTGATGTGACCAGACCACCCGGGACCTCTGCTTTCATTCATGATTCCTTTGCTTGGGGGACCAGAATGGCCCCCTGATGTCTGTGTGCCTGCCACGTTATACACAGTCCCTTGTCGGGACTTTAAAGGCTTCCATCATCTACTGCCCCATCCTTACTCCCATTTTCGTAGACCTCAAATTCAGTCTCTTCTCCAAGCCAGTGAATTTTTCTAGTTACTTTGCACCATCCCCATCAATAAAAGTAACTAAAATATAAGGCTCGGTGGTTGTAGATGCTTTTGCCTGAATAAGGTGCTTTTTGCCTAACTAAGCAAACTAAGGAGATTTTTGTTTTCTAAGACTGAAATTTGAGTCATACAGTCTAATATAAATATTTGGACTTTCAAAAGTCTAGATAGGGCTGAGTTCAAGGTCCAGCTCTTAAACCTACATTTCCTATAGTGGATTTGAATCCATGGTAATACTTACCTTCCGAAAAAAAAAATGACACTGACCATTTATTGAAAAGTATCTTCTCTAGTACCACTTGCTAAATTTTGTGTATTTTCTCCTGAGAACACTGGAAGAAAGGTTAAGAGAGTAAGACCCACTACAGAGATAATCTTTTCTTGCAGAAAGACATGAGAATCGACAAACAAAAGAATTCCTCTCTTTTCTCTCCATTTCACTGCACACAATCAAAACATTTAAAAAATCTGATTTTAAGACAATGTCAAAAGAATATTTTTTTATTGTTGACTTGAGTAGCAGCTGCCAACAGTGCTCAACAAAACATTTAAAAATAATAGAATTAGAAGCACTGTGATTAGTGTGTTTTCAGGGCAATCATCTTTGCTTTCATTTATTCAAAAAAAAAAACAGAACAAAAAAACAAAACCTGAAGATGCTCACTGAGCTGAGAGAAATTATGTGGCAAGTAATACGGGAGGACAAAGTATAGCAAAGTTATGGGTGTTTAAAGAATTCCGGAAATGTTTTCATTTTGAGTCCCATTATAATTAGTTTCCTAGCAGATGGAGAGAATGTAAATCAAACCCTAGCAGGAGACAGACACTGGGTCCTCCAAGATACACAGCATGCTATAAAGCCAGCTGCTTTTATACTAGCGAGGTGACAGCATGACTGTGTTTTGTAGGATTAAAAAAAAATTAATATTTTATTGTATACTGTTTATTACAGCTTCTCCATCCCACAGTCAGCACGGATTAAAGGAAACAGTGCTCTCAGATCCCAGTAACCTACTGAGAGCAGTTACTTCCCTCTGGAGGAAGGTTGCTAAGTCTTTGGAGAGGACAATTGTTTATCCCTAATTGTGGTAGAGTCTTAAGGAAAGGGGGAATAATTGTTTACTTTGGGAGGACTAGCATTGTGGGCCTTATTTCTTCTATGAATCGAGGTTCGTGGGTTCTGCTGGAACCAGATCTCCTAAGAACTCACACCCTCACCCAACCTTCCCTCTCCTCTCCCCTGTCATTCCCGGTTTCTTCGCAGTAAGGGGTGTAGCCTAGCACTTCATAAACTGCAGTCCTCCAGAATCGAAACCAACAAGATCTAAAATCTAGTTGGGCTTCTATATACTGGCTCTCCTCACACGGCTCTGGACCCAACCTTGAACTCACATCATTCTAGAAACATTTCCCGCTTGGCGGGTGTCTGATAGGGCAGCTATTCTGGGCAGAGGGTACCTCCCCAGCCTTTACCTTCCTGGGAAATTCCACATTTCCCAGGAGAAAAGAGGAGGTTTCTTAGGGGAATAAGCTTTGGGTACCAATGGGAATATGTCGATTCTCAGATTCCTGATTTGAAGTTAGAGAAAGAAGTAAGAAGACAAAGATACTGGAGTCTTGCACCCGCTGACTTGGAAAGTGACAGAAGGTGACAGGGACACTGACCAGCTAAAGGAGAGACCTGTAAGTGATGTCAGGAGTAGTGAGATTTTCTGTCTCCATAGTAGTGCTCTGTTTGTTCCTACCCACTAAGCCCTAAGGAAAAGCCATTCTCCATTATCCACACTGAGTTTGAGCCATTCTCCATTATCCACACCAAGTTTGTCAGAGCACATGATGGTCTCCATGAGGTTCAAGCAGGCTGAACACAAATCCTCCCCAAAGTGCGTGCATCTGACGCCTGGAGCAAACCCAGCATGGCCATTAAGACATGCACAGTATGTCATCACACAAGCTGGGGGATTTCAGTGATCACAGGGGCAAAGAAATTGGTGATGCGGGTGGTGAAGAGAAAGGAAGAATCGGGCAGAAAGCCATTTGTGGGGAAGAAAAATGAAGTGGAAATGAAAACTCAATGGCAAGCCTCTTGGTGCCGTGAAAATTAAATTGTTCCCCAGCCTTCCAAGACTCTTTCAAATTATGCTCAATTACAGAAGGCAAATATTTATACATGTTCACAACCGCCATGCAATCCAACCCATCCCGGCAATGAAGCTTGCTGGCTTTCATTGCGAGCCAACGCCCTTGGGCTCTGGCCGGTCCTGCGTCGTCCTCTGGGCTGGGCAGGGATTAGCGCCCCCAAGTCTTTTCTACCTGGGGCTCTCTTTGGAACCCCTGGTGTTGGAATTGTTGTCTAAGTGCTACTGAGAGGTTATGGTTCTGTCATTTGCTGTTTTTTTCAGTCTCCAAACATCAAATTCAGTAGTTACTTCAGACTGAGTCACTTACATTAGATTCAGTAAAGTGATGCCCTTAAATCTAAAGAGATTAATACAGAGAAATCCACATGGCTCTCAGGATTTGTTTTAACAATACCCTGAAGTTCAATCTGGACTAGAAACTTCTGCTTTCTGGGAAACAGAGACACCAAGGTCTAGAACATCATAAATAATGCATTTATTCATAGAAAACATTTCATCATAAGGAAATATGCTAAATGTGCAAAAAAAAAATGTTCAGGGTCCTCAGAGATATTCTTATTGCTTTGAATACACTCAAACTATACCTAGAGGGGGAAATTCTCGAGGTAATGAGAAGTCTGAAAAGTAAATAGAAAACTATGACCTTATCTGATTTGAAAAGTCTGAATTTTAGAAGCAGAACGCATTGGTGGTACAATTTTTTCCTAACTCTCATAGCATGGCCAAGGGTTTTCTTTTTGAGATTTGGCTAATTTCCATTCTGACAAGCCAGTGTATCTTGTGCATAGTGTTTTCAAAATGAATGCTGTAAAGATGGAAAGGTGAAAAAACCCACAGAGCTCTGCAGATTAAGCTGATGGGCAGAAGAGAGGAGTCTTGAAAGCCTCCTGTGAGTCCAGATCAACAGGAGTCTACCAGAAGCTCACTCAGAGTTAAGGCAACGTCCTGCCACTTGAAGCACAGATAAACCTGACTTAAGAAATGATGGTAGACCTGTTGGCTGCTTCTGACGACAGTACTTATCACTGGAAATTGTGACAGAATTCAGTGACAGGGTCACAAGTTGGTATCTTTCCATGCTAAGCAAGTATTCAAAAATCCTTTAAAATTGATGCAAGGAGACTCTTAAGTTATCCTGCAATGTTTTTTTTTTTAAGTCTCTAATAATGAGGTATGTGAGTAATTTGTATATATATATATTTATAAAAGAATTCTAAAAGGCACTGATAATTGTTAGCTTCTCAATTTATGTTTTCTTCTTCCCATCTTGCTCAATTCCTTGGGCAACAAGCACTTCATATATTCAGGACAAAATCTCTTGTTCCTACCTTCCTGGCCTTAGCTCTCTACCACTCCAAATGATCACCCTTAAAGGATTTCTCACTAACATCCGGTTCATCCACAGCTGAACATGATTAAAAGTGTCTCACAGTGAACTGATTTTAATCAAAACAAAGCAACAGACAAATCTTGCTCTAAGTTGTTAAATTACCATCTTCAACCCATCCCAAGTGACGACTTAAACAGGAGAGGAGAAATGTCAGGTTACCTGACATGAAAGCACCTTTTTTTCCCACCTGTTAGAAACCCACAGATTTATGACAATACATTTCATTCCCTGGGTGTAGTCCAACCTGCTACATCACTGTGACAGTTTTCAAAATAAATCCACAGTTTTAAAGGAGAAAGAAAGCCAAGAGTACCCGCACTAGGGTCTGTGAAACGCTCGCTGGTTAAAGCAAAGCTATTTCTGTCAGAAACCCATTTGGCCAGTACCTGGCATGCAGTGAATGGTTTAATTCTCCAGAGGAACGGGGGGATATCGAGGACAGAGATCTGAAGACTGAAGGTGTTCCCTTTGAAATGCAGCAACTTGGGTTCTTCCAGTAGCTGCCCACCGTGATGCTTTTCATCTGAAACCACTTCCTACAGGACAAGGAAAAGAAAAGAGGCAGAACAGTCAAGTACCCAATTTCCTCCACAGTTTTCCTTCCAAAGATGGTGGGAGACATGCATTGCCATGTGACTCCCAGAAATAGGCAGCATCGTGCACACACTCTGCTTTTACACCCCCATATCCTTGCAAGGTCAGGACTAAGGGCTGCAGGCTGCTGAGAAATGAGGATCTGGTCACAAAGAAGCCACTGTTCTTCACTTACTGTACTGTTGAGCCTTTTACACACACTATGCCTGTCTTTAAAACGAGAAGAACTCCCTGGCCCCAAGTAAAAGGTAATACTGTTGATTTTCCACAATTACATGAATTTCATCCTGATGTGACCATAATCAAGTATTTGGACTTAACCTGACACATCATATTTCACACAAAGGGAGACACAGCCTCCCTCCACTCTGGTTCCCTTGCTTGTGACAGGCATCATCTAATATTTATTCTTTAGCTCAAAATAACCGTTACAGAGCGTATGTATCATGTATATTTGTAGTAATGTTCATGAAAATTATGCCCAATGGCTGAGAAAAAAATAAGTTGTCAAGTCAGTTTTAGCTCAGGGAAAAAAGATCAAATTCCTGAGATAAATACTCCTTTATCTTTCACTGAGAAATCTTTGTCTCATACAACCATGATTCATACCCATTCTATTAAGTAAACCATTTAATTGGTTAAATGTTAAAACTACTGTGGGAGGTGAGGCTTTCAGTGTTTGGAGATAAGAGATTTCCCTAAATCCATTTTAAAAATCACCATTAATTAACTTACAATTTCCTTGCAGAGCTAGGATAAGCAAAAAACCACAAATCCTTTAGTTATGTCCTATAGTCTTCCCAGAGTCTAAAAAAGGTTGTAGGAAGTCAGGCAAATAGGTTAATAAATACAGTAAAACTTACATCTCAATTATCAGAGAGTGGAAGCAGCTTCAGAAATTATCTTTTCCATCTGTCTATGTATAGATTAACATTAATAAAAATGTTTTTGACTAAGAACCAGCTTTCCACCTTTTATCCTTCATGTAAAGGTTGCTTGTGTCTTTCCTCAGGATTGCATGAGTCAGTTCCAATGTCATTTTCTCCAGCTCTTCAGATGTGGGAGGGGTGTGTCTTTGGGCCCTAGGTCAACACTGTACTTCCCCCAATGATGGAACTGTCCATATCCATGCTGTCCAATGTGGTATCCATTAATCATGGTGGCTAGAGCGAGTAAGGGACTGTTTTTCATTTTAATGGATTTGAATGTAAATATGCACACGTGGTTGTCAATTACTGTACTGGACAGTGCAGTCCTAGAGAATTCATTGCACTGTGGATCTAAGCATTGAGAATAATACCATGGTCGCCAGTGTCTGATGAGGGCTGCAAACAGTGGAAGGAAAGAGGGTGGGATGGAAGGGAATTCATGCCGGATGCTGACTTCAGGTCTTTACGGATGCTGGTCTCTGTTCCTTGTTTTAAGATTTAATGAGCCAGTGGAGGGGAGGGTATAGCTCAGGTAGAGTGTGTGCCTAGCATGTACCAGATCTTGGGTTCAATCCCTAGTACCTTCATTAAAAAAAAAAAAAATCTATTTACCTCTCCCCCAACCAAAAACAAAAACAAAAACACACACACACACAAAACCCTGAAGATTCAATGAGTGTCCAGCAGAGGGACGCTTGAGCTGGGCACTGGGCGCACAGAAGTGAAACACCAAAGAGCTCACGGTCTAGCGAGAGGATCAGAACGGCAGGTGTACGATTACAGCACAGTGTCTAAGTGTTACAGATGTGTGTAGCCTGGAGGTTAAGGCAAGACAGGGTGCCTAACCCAGATGGGCAGAGAGGCCAGGGGGGGGATTGGGAAAGCAACAGAGGAAGTGATATTTGAACTGAACCTTGAGGTAAACATAGAGGCTCTCCGTGCCAAGAGGAGGGAGAGTGCGTTCCAGATGCCAAACAGGCTCTCCCTAAAGGCACGGAGGCCAGACAGAGCTGGGACAGGAGGTTAGGGTGGGAAGTGTAAGGCTGGAGATGACAAAAGTTACAGGGCAGGAGCCAAATCATGAGTTCTCGCTTCTTGTGCTATGTAAGGACTTGTATTTTATTTTAGAGTAATGTCGCTCAGGTTTGAAGGTGTGTGAGAATCTTCTGGGGGTTACACATACTCAAGGGAGCGCTTATCTTGTAAACCAAAAATGGACGCACAGGCTTCTAATCACATTTCTCTGCAGTCGTGGGCAAGTCATTCGACCTCTTTGGGCTTCAGTGCTTTACTCAGGTTTATTCATCGCCAAGCAAAATCATTAGCATGGGAATATAACAGCCCCTTTCTGCCATTCTAGTGCAGGGTTAGACATAGGCACAAATAAGAAATTTGCTTATTAAAACCGCATGAAAGCCGTGGAATAACAACAGTGTCAGCTTGTCAGAGGATATTTGACTAGGCTCTGTGAAGCGTACCCCTGTTCTTTATTCTTTTAATTAAAGGATATTAGATTTACAACGTTGTGTTAGTTTATGGTGTACAGCATAATGATTCAGTTATACATATATATTCTTTTTCATTATAGGTTATTACAAGATATTGACTATAGTTCCCTGTGCTTTACAGTAGGTCCTTGTTGTTTATCTATTTTATATACAGTAGTTTGTCCCTGCTGATCCCAAACTCCTAATTTATCCCTCCCCCAGCCCTTCCTCTTTGGTAACCATGTTTGTTTTCTATGTCTGAGTCTATTTCTTTTTGTAAATAAGTTCATTTGTATCTTTTTTTAGAATCCACATATAAGTGACATCATATGATATTTGTCTTTCTCTGACTTCACTTAATATGATGATCTCTAGGTCCATCCATGTTGCTGCAAATGGCATTACTTCATTCTTTTTTATATCCCACTGTGTGTGTATGTGTGTGTGTGTATGTATATATATATATGTGTGTATATATATACATACACACACACATACACATTTTCTTTATCCATTCACCTGTTGATGGACATTTAGGTTGCTTCCATGTCTTGGCTGTTGCAAATAGTGCTGCTATGAACATTGGACCCCTGTTCTTTAAATGTGAGTTACCTGAATATACAAAGAAGTAAACTGAGGTCAGGAAGTGAAGTGACTTGTTCAAGGTCATGCGTAGAGCTAGGCTATTTTGATATTTAGAAACTACACAGTGTCAGCACATTAGGAGGGAACTTAAGATACTTCATGATGTAAAGCTTATTTATAGATTAAAAACAGAGACCCTCCCCCCAAGAAAGCTATTTTGCCTGAAGCCACGCGGTTAGTGACCAAGCTAAGACAGGGCAACTTGTTCATGGGCTAGCATTTTTTTCTAATGGATTTCCCTGCCTTTTCCTATACCATGCTTGATTTATTTAGAGAGTCATGTGAAGGTCAGAATGCTGTTAACACTGTCCCGTAAGTAATTTTCCATTGGTGTGAGGAATACATAAAGATGACACGAGTCAGTCTGTATTTGCCCTAAGGTTATCATATGGTCTAAACAGTCCCTGAGATGCAGAATGGAGGATATCAGGAATTTTTTAAATGGATATCCACTTATAATTATCACCGAGGAGAAAGGAACCTTAAAAATTTAAATACAACAAAAAGACTTAAATACAACCATGATTTATTTTTGCTTTTCTAGCTTACTTTAATCTCCACATAGTGAAACGACTGAGTACAACTCACAGTGCCTTGTGATCTTGCACAAAACATTAAGCAATTATAGCTACTGTGTAACAAAATTAATTATTCAAATGAAGAAGCCCAGTAATGAACTAATCATTGTGTTTACAGGTCTGTAAAGTTACAGTGGGCTTCGGAGTTAAAGAAATAAACTCCTGCGCATGAGCCTTTAAACACTCCCCAAATCCCCAGCTCAGGACTCCCAGTTACGCGCCTAACCTCCTGCATGCATTCTGCTCATGGCCGCCTGGAAATCGGTGTTTTTACATACTTCTCAGATGATTCTGATGCCCAGCCAGGTTTGGGAATCAGGGGTACAGACAACTCTGCTGAGCTAGTTCTGAGTCACTCACGTGGATGTATCATCACCCTAAGAGTGAAGTCTGATACTCACTGTATTTTTTCCTGTCTGCCTCCTCTATGACACGGACCTTTTGTTAAATCTCTGGGTCTACTGTTAAATTGATATC
Source organism: Camelus bactrianus (assembly GCF_048773025.1). Classification (NCBI taxonomy): domain Eukaryota; kingdom Metazoa; phylum Chordata; class Mammalia; order Artiodactyla; family Camelidae; genus Camelus; species Camelus bactrianus. Next base: position 28,274,004 of record NC_133564.1, on the reverse strand, counting down.
TGTGTTAATTAAAGTAGAAAGTAGGATCTGGCTGGTTTCTTGTAACATTAAATGCACCTGAAGGCTGTGGTGGGTGGTTTTTCTATTCTAGTTATTTCATCATTTCACACTGGGGGCTGCTAGTCAATCCAGTTCCAGGAGATGTGGCCGGGAGAAACATGTGCTTCGTGCCTCGCTGAGCCATTTATGTTGATTTAATGAGACAGGCAGCAGTATTCAGTTGTGCTTCGGGATGCTAAGGCAGGCAGGCTGAATTTACATACTTATGAGACAAAACTGTTTGAACTTAAGTGCACGCACGCGCGCGCGCACACACACACACACACACACACACACACACACACACACACACACAGAGACAGACAGAAATTATGTCACTGTGGTGTTTTCCTTTAAATGCTTTACGTGAACAATATTTTCCAAGGTTGCATTACTGATAAACACAAGAACTACATCTGGAGGAAATCCTTTGAAATTAGATTCTAAATCCACATTAATGCCAAGTAAGTAACGAGTGCTGAGAGGTACTGAATAGGAGTGCTGGGAGCAATGGAGAAAAAAATTAGTTGTTCTTTCTTTTTCTCAGATAGGACAAGTAGTTAATTCCTTGCTTTCCGTGTGTCAAGATTTGTTTGAACTGTGTGTGTGAGAGAGAGAATGTAATAAAACACAGTTAACAAAACCTAGGTCTTTAAATTGTTACTGCTTTGAAAATATATCACCATTCTCAACCTTTGGTTTGAATTCATTAAAAGTGGCGATGTCAAACACACAAACAGAAGATCGCAGCTCTAATTATTACAGAAACAGGAGCAGGAAGGACAAGGAGTCATTGGTCCTTTTCTCATCTTCAGACAGATGGCATTTGTATTTCTTTTTAAAACCTATCTGAGCTGATTTAATTTTCCACAGAGATGGTTTTAGGTGTATTTACTGGAACAGATCTTCAAAAATCTGATACTAAATTAATTATGCCTTACCAAGGCGTATGAGGTATTTTGTTTTTGTCATTCAAAGAAGTAGCTACTGTGATTCAGACGAAATATCCCCAGAGCCAATGAGATGCAAACTTAGCGGCCCTGCAGAAGGCATAGGGGAAGGAGGGCAGGACTGAAAATGGGTACTGATTACGAAAATTCTATAAAGGCGTATTTTTTTGGCTGGGACCACTGTATTGCCAGGCTCCCACCTAGTTCTAAGAGGACAGGAGAGTTGGGTTCAGAAGCTGTCCTTCTTCCAAAGATGTCCACTGAGAGGGTGGGCTTTTCAATATTTGGCAGGGAACATAGTTTCCCAGTGAGATAGAAATGACATGAAAATGCAGCCCGGCCCTTGAACCAGGCGTCCTTCTTGGTTACAGGCGCAGTTCTCGCTGGGCTCATATGTATCACTTCTTTGAGATACAAAAGATGCGCTACAGTAAATACAGCAACTGTCACAGCCACACTGGTCTCTATTTCCAAATCGTGACAAACATTTTCGTTACAGCGATAACAGAGGCAAATTCCAGGGTATGCAATGTCTACAGAAATGGTTCATGAAAAAAAAAAAAACCCTCTGTATTAATTTTGATTAGTAACGCCCTGACTTCTTAGAGTTACAGAAGGCAAGGCATCACTGTGCGAGATTTCCAGCTCGCCCCACGCGAGCTGGAGGGAGCCGATACTAATGTGCGAAGTCTTTCAGAGGCTCAAGAAAAGTCTTTCAGAGGCCCACGGCCGCCTTAAAGGGCAGTCACTATGTAATATTTCCCTCTCATTACATACCACCTGGGAAGCCATGGGAAATAGGGCATAGGTGATTTGGGGTATTAAGGTGGTTAAACAAACCTGGGTAGAAGGTTCTGAGCACATTCACTTAAGATAAAAATCCAGAAGCAAGATTCCTTTCAGGAACAAAACTCAGAGGCTGAGACTGGGGAGTAAACGGCTGTGTTCAGAAAAGCTACACGTTATGTTTTAATCTTCCTGTGGGCCAGGAGAGTTATTCAACCATGGCTGATGATCTCTAGGGACCCCTGGGGGGCAGGGGGAGACGTGGCCTCTGCTGCCCACGACAGCTGTCACATACATGCTGTCAATAGCACGTACCAACAAACTCAACTTTCAAGTCGGCTTCGTTTGACGTTATAGGAGGGAAAGAATCACTGGAGGTAAATAGATTTCGACAAATGGGGCAAAAGGTATCTCTCCACTGGAAAACACTTTTCTAAAGCAAAGTTAAAGAGTTTAAAGAAATATCTCTTAATGATGAATACACAGCAGGTTATGTGTATTCAACCAGAGGGAGAATCCCACTTTCTCTTGCGTTGACTGAGACGGGTGCATTACCCACAGGAATGGGGAGTGGTTTGGGAAGCTGGGGTTAGACCCTCATTTCACGATTCCCACTGCAATTCATCTGTGAATGGCTGAGCTGTTGTGGAAGCTGGTAGCAGTCAACAGGAATGAAAATACGTTATGTGTGAGTCACTTGAGAATAAACTCCTTGGGTGAATGTCTAACTCACGGTGTGCGTACATCAGCACTGAGACGGTTATGCAAAGAAAATTCCAAACTGGTTCTGAGGGCTGACTTCCAAGGCGGCCGTGACGAACGCTAGTCTGCAGCGGGTTACTCACAGGAGCCGGGGGACTGGAAGTCCTCCAGCGCCCCCCCACCCCAGGTTTACTCAGCTTTCAAAATCTGGCTGGGTTACCAAACATCCAGCTTGACTCATGGTGCACACCACCACCTGTTCAGCGGTGGTGATAATCTCTATTCATTATTTCTGATTACTGAATGCTGGGGAGGTACTGTATCCTGGAGAAGTCTTCTCATTAGGGGGTCCTGAAAGCTGATAAGCGTATAAACTGGCAGTCACAGGATGAGGGCTCGGTACTTACACTGAAGTCCATTACCCTACAAAATGGCACCCCTTTTGTGAACAGCCAAATATTAAGTTTGCCCTTTAAGTTTAATGTTACGTTTGCCCTAATATTAAGTCTGCCCTTTAAGTAGCCCAGTACCTGTGCTACTTAAGAGAGGCAGGGAAGGTGTGGGAACGTGGGTTGGCACCGTGTCACCTTTCCTGGCTTATGTTCAGAGTGCAGGTCACTGTAGCTCTTCTATTAGTAAACATGAGTTTTCCAGCTTGGTGTCTCAAAAGCCAGTTACGGAGGAAATGCTCTGCACAACGGACTTAACGAGTGGCTGGGAGCTGGGACGAGGTGTGTCAGGAGAGCTGTGCTGTTTACACACGGGCAGAGCTCACACAGACATGTCTGTACTGTCCTTGCTGCTGTTAATGAGCCTGCACTCGTGTGAGCAGCAAATTTAAAAGGAATCATACATGATTGAAAGTGCTAAAAATGGAAAGGAACCCTGAACCGCCCCTGCCTTAGCGGCCCTGGTAACTAGCAGGCCGTGTGTCCAGGACACAACACGAGTGCCTGCTGAGTGGAGTGGTGTGGGGTGTGGCTGCCGAACCCTAACTACAGCCGTCAGTCGATGGAGCACTTTCCGCACTGGCCTCTGGTCATCAAGTACCTCTCATCCCTGTGGCTCAGGCCAGTCTCTTTTCTTGACAAGGAATCCCTTTCTCCTTTGTTCTTAAATCTCATTCATCCAAGAAGGTCCCCTACGATTCTCAAAAACCCGTCCCCACCTCCCCTCTTGCAACTGGGGCTGTTTTCCGAGTTCCAACTCTACTTCTCAACAGTTTCATAATTTAGCACACGACGTTCTGTGTGTGTGAAGTACCTCTTCTCTCCTCTGAGTGCCAAGTATCCCGCGCCCCCTGCGCATCACTGTTGGACACACAGTAACGGCTCTCCTTTCACGAGAGGTATCCCTCTGGAGCCAGGGTTGCGGGTTCACTTGCCAGACCCTCTGCACTTGGACTCCCTAATGATACCGATCTTCAGGAAACCCCATGCTTTCACGACACCAGAAGAACTACAGAGAAAAGGCTGACCTGAAATGCACAAGGGGTGTTGTCCACGCAGTAGACCCTCAAGTTGTAGTCCAGAGAGTTACAGGACATGCAGCCAAAGACGGCCACCTTGAGCTGCTTCACGGCGCAGTCTGTGATTGGTTCTCCAGTAAGGGCGTATGTCCCGAAGCTGTCTAAGAGCACGTGACATGCAAAGGGGTCCAAGAGGCAGTAACAGGACGTGGATTCATCCTCCACTGACATTACTTCCTGTTGGGAAAAGGTCTGTTGAATTCTCTCAGCTTGGAAGTAAAACGTGATTTAACAGTTACTTTGCAAGGGCATAAACACAATTTTTTTTTTCAGAATATTTTTATTGTCCTAATTTTCTTGGTGTTAAATGTTCTTCTATCAAAATAACTGCTACTTCAGGAACTCAAGTCAGGGTTATATTCAGTGCGTTGGGATTCAATTTAGCAGGTTATAACAAACGTCACTTTCAAAGTTCTCCAATTTTTGGTTAATTTGTTCACTGCTGAATTAAAAAGAAGTAAGAGGCTTGAACATTAACAGCAATGAGTTAACTTTTATGTTTTTATAAAGGTTTCTGAAAACTTCTTTCAATATCCTTAAGGTAATATTTATTTTCTTTCAAGTATTTTATCCTCTTTCATTCCATCGCAATCATTCACGAGGGACTGTTACATCTTATCCAAACCATCTATTTATCAGACGATCAGATAAGTCACCCTCCCTGACAAGAACTTAGGTGTGTGTGACTGGTTAGGTGGAGCATAAATATAACACCATCTGGGTGTGAAAGATTGTGAGAAAGCGCTGGGAGTTTTACTTTAGAAACCAAGGCAACTCAGGGCATCACGGAAAAGAGACCAAAACCGGGGCCTTTTATGAAACTTCACCCCCGGGAAATCTGCCTGAGGGCGAACCCCGACTGAATAAACAGTAGGATGCACTTTCAACAAAGAACACAGACTAGTTTCAAGACATAGCTGGGCAGGGTAAATGCAATCCACGGAAGCAACTGGGGATTTTCTTCCCTAAAGAAACACGATTTTCCTTTTACTTTTGCCCGAAGCACCTCCTGGGAGGTGGGAGCCCAGGGCTAGCTGGAACAGGTCATTGTGTTCCAACAAGATAATTCACCTGCTTTCATGCAAGCTGGTCTCAGGCAGACATAAAAGGACTCCCTATCAGACAGCTAAATCAGAGGTTTCACTTAAAATAGTAATTCCACTGCTGTCTCTCTGCTGTGACTGTCTTCCTTACTCTCCTCTCGGATTCTCAATTTTTTTTTTGGGGGGGGTCTCTTTTATTCTCTCCTTGTACAGTTTCTCTCTTATATGCCCTCGTATACACAATCAGAATGATTTTCAATGCCTCCATTAATTCACCAACATATACTCAGCACCTACTGGTTCCTGAATACTTAAACATAGATTCATTATAATTCCTATGATGGCAAAAACAGATAACAGTAATTTCTTCTTCTGAACACAGCCTGCTTGCCCTGGGCCCCCTCTCTAACCCCACAGAGGAAAGTCAATTCAGACGGGGACATGGCCCAGGAATAAAGGCAGGAATCGAAGTCGATGTACCAAAGGCAGGTACACGAGGCTACATGTCCACGTGGGTAACTGAACTGTACTCTAAAACCAAAAGAAAAAGCTCTGTATCCTCTCTGGCCTCTCTTATCTATTATCTCACACACACACACACACAAACCCAACACACTAGCCAGTACTTCAAGGATGCTGTAAAAACACATGCCACCGACCCTCTGAGAAATAAGTAAATGCTCACCAATTTCACAGCTGACTTGTTGTCTGAAGAGCGTGAGGGTCCATCCCACAGATGGCACCCAACCCCCCCCCCTTTTTCTTTTGTAAAGGAGGACTAGGTTCTCACCTCCCACCTGCCCTGCTGGGTCCTCTTCTTTAAATGGATATTCCAGTGCTCAGAACTGACGTCCGCACAGTGGGGTATGGTCAGGGCAAAAGGAGTGGTGACAGTCATGTCTGGGGGACCGCAGGTGACTTCCGGACTCAGGAGCACCTCAGATCCATCCGACTGGAGGCTGTACGGTTAAAAAAGGAGAAAAGAGATGCATGTCAAGGAGGGGGGCATGTCTGAATGAGAACTTAGTTTCAGGTTTAGTGAAGGCCTTTCCCAGGACGCCCCTCCAGGGAGCATCGCCTGTGGGAGGGCTGGTCCGGACCACAGCCATCCATCCCGAACCCTGAACCGTTCAACCGCACAGACTGAGGTTAAGCCTAGAATTCAAATCTCAGTTTTGAAAAACAAAATGACAAATGCTTCTTCAGAAATACAGGGCAGAACAGGAGAAAGCGAAGACCTGGCTGGAGTGTCGCACACCAGCTACTGATAACATCAGTGACCAAAGCCAAGAACTTCATGGAAATGATGGATCTGGTGACCTTACCACCATGTTCCTTTCTTCCAAAGACGCATTCTACAAATATGTTTAATGCAATGGAACAAATTATTATGGAACAAAGCAACACTTCAAATGTACCTGGATTGAGTACGTCTCTTCTGGTTTTGAAAATATTTATTTTCTGCCAGCGCACCAAGTATACAGGTTATACAGTGATAGCACAGTAGACAGTTTTAAATTGCATAGTCAAATACATAAATACATATCTTTCATCTTTCCTATTTTAGATCTAAATTCAAAATCAGTCTACCTAAACCTGCTGTTCAGATTTTTCTCTATTGTGAATAATTTACAATGGGAATTCAGAGCCATGAAACAGATAAAAGAAAGAAATTAGACTAAAGGGAAATAATATCGCTTTACTGAGCACCTGCCTCCCTCTTCCATTTTTGGGTGTTTTGTTTTTTGGGGTTGTTTTTTTTTTAATTGAAGTATAGTTGATTTACAGTGTTGTGTTAATGTCTGGTGTACAGCACAGTGATTCACTTACACATAAATATATTCCTTTTCATATTCTTTTTCATTACAGGCTATTACAAGGTATTGATAGAGTTCCCTGTGCTGTACAGTAGACCTTGTTGTTTATCTATTTCGTACATAGTGGTTAATATTTCTACAAATCTCCAATTCCCAATTTATCCTTCCCCACCCCCTTTCCTCCTGTTTTTGTTTTTAATCTCTGCCTCCAAATAGTACGATGGGGTAAGTTTATAGGACAACAATCAGTAAGAATCCAGAAGCCTACTCATTTCCCCCAACTGCTTATGTGTTTTTGAACGAACTAGTCTATTTTTTTCCTGTATTTTCTCTTGTGAGCAATATAATGATACAAAATGTCATCAATTCAGCAATTTAGGATTCTCAGATGAACTACCTACAGGGGAGCAAGGATTGGTGTTATTCCCTAAGCTTTCTCTCATCTGACCCAGGAAGGACATTTAAATGTGTCATCGCTGGTCAAAACAGCAACCCTTTGAGCAAGATGAAATTAGTGCTAAAAGATACTACCTTTTCTGTGATCTTGTGTAAACAGTTTCTCTACGTGGACATGTAACATGTTACTAGTTTCTGAATTGCTGTTGTTGACATGGCTTGTTCTCCCTCAGCTTGGCCATGGTCACACTCTAGCTCTTTCTCTATAATTTGCTGCTGCAATAAAAGTCAGGACACACAAACTCGAAGGAGCATCTTTTAACTGCTGTGCGTAAAACAGAACTGAACGTTATCCCACCGCCCTTCCTCCCTCCCCAAGAAGCACTGGAGCTGCCTTCTGAAAATTCAGCCTTCCATGTAGGCAACCCTAGTCCAAAATTAACAATTCCTCCAAAACAGGCAAAGAACAGACAAAACGGAAAATGTCTTCTATGCGTTTATGTCCCTAAGCAGGGTAGGCAAGTTGGGAGGAGGTGGGTCTGGAGAGCCGTGTATTAGCAATAACAAATGCTCCATGAACAGCCCCCAATGAGGTACTTGAGGTTTGAGAAAAGAATGTGCAATTCCAGCACGAGCTCTAAGCAGCCCGTGGTGGCAGCTTGCACGTGGCCGCCTGCCAGGAGCCGTCAGCCAGGGCGGAGCGCGCTGTGTGATCACTGCCTGCATTCATCACTGATGGGGAGAGCAGGGGTGCTTATGAGTGACCGATGACAAGCTCTCCTAAAAGAACTATTTAATTGCTTTCAGAGAATCAGCCCCCTTGTTGAACATATTGTTCAAACATATGGGAATTAGGGGAATTATTTAATGCCAAACGAACTGAAGGCAGCTAATTACATGAACTCTCACACTCACCGTGAAGAGCAGGGCTCCTGTCGGTAGTAACTGAAACAGCTCTAGGAGTCCGAGACGGTGCCCTGGAAACGCAGGCGGGGCAGCGGCTGGGACCTGGGCATTCCTGTAAGTGCAAAGGAAGCCAGCCAAGACACATCCAGTCTTCCTCCTGGGAAAGTAGTGTCTGTGGGTGGGTGCAGGTCTCTCTCCGGCGAAGGGGCAAAACCTAATCTCTCCATTGTCTTCCCACATGGTTAATAATAATTTGCCCTTTTCTGCCACCTTCTATCTGTGGCAATCAGGGAGATTTACAAATATTAATTAAAGTTCTTCACACACCTGTGTGGGCAGGTGTTAACAAAAGGTCACAGAGAAAGTCAAAGAGATGGTGGCAAAATCACCCCCAAGACTTCTAGGCTCCTGCTCCCTGTGACCAGAGGTCCTCTGCTCTGCTACCACTAGGCCATTTCTGGTCAAATTGCTGGCTCTTGTGACATCCCAAGTACAGATGGAAGGAAAACGTAGCCATGGTACTGACCTAGGACATCTGGGGACAAGAGGGCTGGAGAAGGAAGCCTTTAACTGGACTTGGGTAAAAACAAAGATGTGTCAGCAAAGCATGGATGGCATTTCAGTTTGCCCACATCATATAATATATACCAAGGAAGTGTTCATGCCCTTGCTACGGGTTGAAGAAAAAAAAAGGCAACACATTTTTGTAAAATTGCTACAGGCTAATAAAAACTGAACTGATAGCAGCAGTGATCTTAGAGGACTGTAATATGAACAGTCTCAGTGCATCGCATACGCTCGCGGATGAGAAGTCTGGTTGTGCGGGCCTTCTGTTGTTCATCTTTCCCTTGTCTCTGTCTCCCTGCCCCCCCCCCCATCTATATGCTGTGCATCTTTATGAACACTTATGAATATAAAAACATTAAAGAGCCATGTCTGTGTAAGCCGGTGGCATGTTGAATAACTGCATAGAAACATAGTTGTGAATTCAAATTCCTGCTCTCACGGCACCGCTGAGGGTTCTGGGGGAAATTCTGCCAGCTTTGCCGCTTTGATGCCCCCAACCGAAAAATAAATCTACGTGGTAGGAGAGGGTGCTGATAAAGGGCACGGGAGAATTTTGCCAGGGAATGTGGCAAGCCAGGAAGCCCCTTGTGACTAACCGTATTGAGTTACCGGCAAGGGAAATCAAAAGTAGCAGAGGGGCTGCAGAGAGCAGGAGGTGCAGGTGGAAAGAACATTCCCGTGTCCCCGCCGTGGGCTTCCCAGCATCATCCCTGATACGTCTCCTGTCTGACCTTTTCTGTGTCATGAAAACCAGACTGTAGGGTAGAAGGGAGAGCCTTTTGGAGTCTCATTGCCTCCCATGCAATGTCCTACCTCCTTGAAGATCATTTTAGAGTTAAAAGAAAGCATAAAACACCTAGGATGTGCTCAGTGGGTGAGGGTTCTGCTTCCCAACCTTGAACCTCTCCTGCCTTTTTTATGTCTTACTTCTCTAGCAGCTGTGTTTTGGAGATGGTTAATTTATTCAATAAATTGTCATCATACCAACACTTGCTTTCACAGAATTTCCAATGCTGGAGGGATGTGCACTATGGGAATTTAAGGCACCTAGGTGATGCTTTCACGCTAACCTCCCACAGTCTGTCTTCAACTCAGCAGCCAGAGCAATCGCACTAAAAAGGCCAACATATTCCCGCCTTGAGGAACTGCAGCTGTTCCTGCTGCTCTGGGGTCTTTCTCCAAGTGTCCCCTTGGTCATCTCCCTCCTGCCCTTCAGACCTGGGCCCCAATGACACCTGCTAGCGAGGCGTTCCCTGATTACTCCCGAGCGACACAAATGCAACATCCCTCCTCCAAAGGCTGATCTTCGCTTTTCTTTTACTTCACACTTGCTGCCCTCAAATGCACTTGTTGTTTATTTCTGCCTCCCACAAGCTAAAAGGTAAGCTGCATGAGGACAGGGATTTTTTTTTTCTGTCTTCATTGTTGTACCCCCAGTGCCTAATACGTCCCAGTTGTAAGCACTCAAAAATATCTGTTGAACAGAGCATAGAAGCCAGTGGTTTCCACCAATCAAAGCATCAAAGTGAATGATGGTAGTAAAAGATTATAACCCATTGTGTAACATGGGAACCCATGAAAGAGATGGATACAAATGAATGAATGGGAAGGGAAGGTTCTTTCATACAACTGAAGCCAACTAACAGACGCAGGAAGTCATCATTTGACAACCAACCACATTAATAATTGACTCAGTGAAGAATTATGAATGGGATGCTAATCTACTTGGTGAAAGGTTTTAAGAAGAATAAGGAGCTATTTACCTGGTTCAAAGTATCTTCCCACAGGTACTTATTAATTAGAAGGGGTAAACATTACTTTATTGTTGAGAACCTTGGCAGGCACCACCTAACCCAAATCATCAAAGTTAATGTTGCCAGAAACGGGATGGATTTGCAGAACATACGAAAAAGTAGAAAGAACTCCGCGTCACTGCTGTAACGTTCCTCCCAGTAACACCCTCCTTGAACCTAATCCTAAGAACACAGCAGACAAGTATCAGACAAATCGAGGGGCGGTCTGCAAAATGACCGATCTGCCCTCTTAAAAACAGTCAGTAACCATGAGCTACAGGCATACTCAGGAACTGCTCCAGATCAAGGGGACCAAAGGCACAGGACAACCAAATGTGGTGAATGGATCTGGATTTTCATCTGCCGTAAAGGACACTGTTTGGATAATAGCTGATGTATGAATAAAGTCTGTGGGGTAGATAACAGTACTGTTATCAATGATAATTTCCTGGTTTGGATAATTGTGCTGTGATTATGTGAGATTTTATTTTGAGGATACACCTACTGACCTATCTGGGGGCAAAGGGACATCTTGTCCACAGTGGTTAAAAACATGTATATGTGTGTGTATGTGGATTTTATTTGTGTGTATATTAGATATATGTGCACACATGCACACTGGAGAGAGTAGAACACAGCACATGTAGTGAAGTGTTAACATCTGGGAACCTGGGTGTGGGATAGCTGGGAATTCTTTACACAGTCGACCCTGAACCACACGGGCGCTTTGGGACGCCAGCACTCTGTGCATGTGTAACTTAGTCATCCTTCTGTGTCCATGGTTCCTCTCTATCCCTGGTTCCACATCCGTGGATTCAACCAACCACAGATCTTGTGGTACTATATAGTTTTGCTACTGAAAAGAGAACCTGCCCTGTTTAAACCTATGCTGTTCAAGTGTCACTCGTCCTATTCTTGTGACTTTTCCTTAAGTTTGAATTTGGTCAAAACACACAAATGAAAATGAACGAACGAGTGGATGAGTGGACAAAGGCCCAGGGAGAATTTCAGCAGCATTCTTACGCTGAAATTGACAGGGTCACTGACGGCGGCGTACAACGTGTGGAGGGTGATGGACGGTCTGCACCGGGCGGGTCCAAACCTCGCCACGTGGTCACTCACATTCTGCAGCGCCCATCTGCACACCGATGCCAGCCAAAGGTCACACTGAAGGTCAGTCACAGGGCGGGAAGCCACGGCAGGTCTGGATGTGTATTGCGTACGTTTTGCTATTGCTCTCAGTGTCTCTTGACCTGATTCTAGACTTGTAGTGTGTCACTCTCTTCAAGCAAAACAGCCGGCTCTATGTTTCGAGACGAGGTTTTCAATGTTGTCGCCTGCCACGCTGTGCTTGGTAATTACTGTTCCCTCCATTCCTCCTCCTGGTCTATATTACAGATGAATGTAGGTTTGATCACCTTTACCCAGACCATCACTCGGGGATGCAGGCAGAAGAGTAATGATAGTTTTACTATGCCAGACCCTGGGTCGATACATAATTAAATCATATTTTAATGGAACAGACATAAAAGGCAGAGAGATGGAAGCTGTACTTAGTTTTAAAATGAGAGCTCTGAAAGCAACGTAGCTCCAGCCTCCTACGGTTTTCTGCCCGAGATGATACATAGTTTTAACTATTATTCTCCTTTTTTCATTGCAACCCTCATATATTGACCTTGAGTGCTAACATCGTTGTGGATAAAAATTATGGCCTGGAGTTTATGATTTCTGCTGTTTTACTTGAGTCAGACACCTGTCTTCCTCTGCTACTGTGACCGGGTCTTTGAGACCAGTCCCGGGAAACGCCATCACACAATCTCCTGGAGAGATGGGCCCTTTAGAACCAGGGAGGCTCATCAGTCCACCCCACGAGCACGACCAGGGCTCCCAAGGGCTTTAACTCTGGTTACTGCTACATACCGTCTAAGCAAAAAGACTTCTGGAGAGTAGGGGGTGAGGAGCAGAACAGAGGGAAAAGAGGAAAGTTGAACAGTATCTCTTTATCACAATAGATTCCTCTTTCAGTGTTTAAGTAGCCCTAAGACTGGAATATGGTTTGGAACTCCCCGGACAGCTTGTTTAATATTTTATTTCAGGACACCACCAATGAAGAGTCTGATTCACTATTTCTGAGAGAGGGTCTGGGAACCCCCACTTTTTTTTACTTGCATTCCCTACATGCAAGGTAGCCCTGGCAGTAACACTTGAGAAAAGTTGTGTAGTTTTTGAGAAAATATCCAAAGCATGCAATAGGGGTTTGGTGGGGGGGTGCCTTATGTATACATGGATCAGATAGGCTTCCAAAACTGAGATACTGGTCAGGTTGAAATGCTCACTCTGTTAAGGCTTTGGATGACGCTACTATGGTTAAAAATGCACCTACATCCTCTTTCTCTAAGTAGCTCGGGTATGAATAAGGAAGGATGGGGGCTTGATTCACAGTAACTGGAAATAATGTTACAGGTCTGCAAGCCATTAAATGCCATTAGAGGGGGCGAGAGAGGAGCAGTGAGCACAGTGGATTACAAGACGCGGCGAGCACGATTCACTGAGGGGAGCATATGGCTCTACTATTAAAGGGTTTAAAGAAGTGTGTCACCCACATGGTATTATCTGAAATAGGATCACAGGAAGGGAGTTGGCATGAGGGGGCTGCAGTGGGAGGGCAATTATGTACATGCTGGAATGAGAATTTGACTTTGCTGAAATTTGAGCAATGCCACACTGAGAGATTAAACTGTTTGCCTATGTTAAACGGCTTTCGTTTATACACACATTCATAGGGTGTTTACCAATTAATATACTAAAGGAATCACAAATCATGTGTAAATCACCAGTTCCTAGACACTGTTTAAAGCTCATCTTTCATGCAGTGTCGGCGTTTAGCTTTGTTTACTAGGAGAAGTGGAATAATGATGGCTCACAGAGAGTGCTTTAGGGTGAAGGATGGTGAGGGACAGGAGAAGAGTGGATCTGGGTGGCGGGCTGCTAGGACAGTGTTTGTATCTGCTAAGCTGTTGACTCACTTGCATTTTGAGTGGGGAAAACAGCCCTCTCCGGATGGACCTGAGCCCTGTTTCATAGAATCATTTCATTTGGGGGATGGTAAAGGACCTAGGAGTCATCAGCCCACCACTGTGCGGATGAGGACACAGAAGGGCGTGGCATGGGGGTGAAGGGACATGGCCAAAGCCACACTGACTTAGGACTGAGCTGGGACCGGGACCTCCTGTCCTGTTAGTGGTGGTGGTCCCGGGGACGTAGAGGGGGCAGTCAGTGGGAGGAACAGGTGTTCCCTGGGATAGGTTCCCCAAGCCCGGAGCGTCTAAGGAGTAATGCCGGCATGAAAGTTGCTGCGACTGTATTCACAGACTCTGGAGAGAGCTCTAGGAATGCAGGGCCTTGAGGTGGTGGAGTGGTCACAACAGGGGCTTGTGCTGTCTTCCTCTTACTGCTGTTGCACAAACTTACTGGCCTAAAACAACACACATTTGTAATGTTACAGTTCTGTAGGGAGAAGTCTTTCGGGGCTAAAACAAGGGTGTCAGCAGGGCTGGGTTCCTTGGTTCCTTCCTGGGGTGCTGGAGGAGAATCCATCTCTGGCCTCCTCCAGCTGCTGGAGGCTGTCTGTATTCCTTGGCTGGAGGCCCCTTCTTCCATCAGTGAGCCAGCCGTGTACCGTCCTCCAGAGTCTGAATCTGAGCCTGGTGCTCCTGCCTTTCTCTTGCAAGGACCCCTCTGTGGGTCCGCCCACAGACCCAGGGTAGTCTCTCCCTCTCCAGGCCCTTAGCCTCGGTCCCACCTGCAAAGCCCCTTGGCCAAGGAAGGCCCATGTATTCACAGGCTCCGGGGACTAGGAGTGGACATCTCGGGGGCGCCATTCTTCTGTCTACCACTGGGGCTTTCACGGCTTGTTCGCTTTAAAGTTGGAACCTAGCGGCCCCTCTGCTGCTGCCTCCCGACCCACCCACTGCTGTCTGTCTCCCAGACAGCACACAGTCGGACTGAGGTGCTGGCTGACCTTTGGGTTATCTTCACGCTTCAGCCACAGAAGTTCACATGCAGAGTGAAGCTCTCTATCTGCATGTAACTTGATGGGGTCCTGGGAAGTTATTATGGTTTGTCTTCAAGACTGTAACCAAGGAAGTGAAGAGGTTGATCATCCACGTGTTCAAAGGGCTTGTCTTAGCACAGAGGGCAGCCTCAGTGTGGGCTGGTGTCTTCTCCCCGCATTTTTATTAGGCTGTAACTAACTGAAGTGGAAAGGATGATATATATTAAATATCTTAATAGGACAGGTTATTTCAACTTCCAGCATGGGTAATAAGAGAGATGGCACATACAAATAAAAGTAATTATAGTATGTGCTGTTCCTTTACAATGTGCAATCACATTGCACATGAACCAGTGGCTTTCTTATTGAATTACGGTGTCCCTTCCATTCGGATCTATTAACCACATTCACAAACCACTGTTACCTTGTCAATGGCATCTTTAAGTAAAGATGCCTCTGGACCACTCTAATCACTTTGCATTGTGAGCTCACATGGGCTTCAAATGTCCTTTGATTAAAAATGACGGCAATTTTTCTTTATGTGTGTTTGTGGACCAAGGGGGTGTGAGGTGGAAGGAAGAGCATGGTAGGGGGAAATTCTTTCCAAAAAGAGCAGATCATAAAATGTCTACTCCCTCCCTCCTCTTTTCTCTTCCCTCTTTCTTTCACTATTTTTCCCTTCCCCTCCTTATTTTTTGGGGGTAATGGCATTATATTCTAACCTAAATGACTCTGTGAAGAAACCATTGTGATTTTACTGCAGAAAAGAGCACAATCTTCAGCTAAAGGTGCATTAACCCTTCTAGGCCATTAAGGTACCATTTGATAAATTGCCCCTTTTATTACACTGCGTGACACTGGTAGCCTGAAAGAATTAATGCGTTTCCCAAATGGCAGCAATTTACTCCCCTCTCACTAGCACGAGGAGCACCTTTGTCACTTCAGAGAGCCTCTCCTCCTCAGTGGTTCCCGATGCCTGTTACACAGTTAATTAATACCATATCTCCTCAAAGGGAGAGCTATACACAGTCAATTTGATTCTTCCAATAAAAATTTCTAACACTCAGAGCAACAGACCAAATTCAAATCCACGACTGACCACTGAACAGAAATAGGGACAGGGTTAAAACGTTCGTTGATATCCATCACTATCCAGCAAGGAAAGCCTGGAGCAGTAGACAGGGACAAAGCTTGTTCAGGGTGACCAAAGCACCTGGCCCAGCCTGACTGTTCATGATCTTCTAACCTAAACACCAGCTCACCCAGAGTCCACTGCCTGGATCCACAGGATAGGCCTCTACAGTATAAATCACGTGCTGGAATGTTACAAGAAACAGAGGTAGACTCAAAGAAACAGATAACAGGGTATTTGCTGTATCTTCAGAAAGATCTTGATTTTAGAGTGAACAGTTAATGTTTGCTATCACAGCATTCAATGTTCTTCTGAGTCTAAGAATCTGTTACCAGTGAAAAGGGAAGAACCCAGTATCACTGAGACAGAGCTCAAGCAAATTCCATGGACTTCAGAGACACTGTCGTCTTTGTAATTTAAAAAAAAAACAGACAGACAAAAGAAAAAAATAAAATATAGCATGTAGTTTGCACAGGACTTCTTATATGTAAAGTCACTTTATTGCCTTCATGTAAATCCTGGAATGCAGTTAGTAATATACAAAAGCTACAGATGATAAAGTGGAGGCTGAGAGAAAGAAAATGACTAGCTCAGAGCCACGCAGGCTGGACGCGGCAAGCGGCACCGGAACTCAGGCCTTCTAGATGCCTGGGCTGTCCTCACTGTATACTGTGTCATCTCATTTCTGATAATTCTTCATTTCTCGTGCAATGCCAACAACCAAATCTGTACTGCTTTCCTGACAAGTTACATCTGTCATCAGCTCACTGCAGGATTGGCAGATTCTTACCTCACAAGGAAGGGAAAGAAAACAAAGGGAGGCAGAAGATTCCATTGTGCATGAGGCATGCAAACATGCTCTGTGCCCAATATGACGACACCGCTGTTAAGTAGCATTGCTGTCACCTGCTCTGGCCAAAGCGCAACATGAGACTTCAATTCAGCAGTTGTCTTTTTTCTTGAATATACACATTATTTTCATCTTTTATTATTTTAATCAACTTTCTTCCCATCCCTTTTCTTGTAAGTGAAAGAGCTATGTTTATGCCCCAGAAAAAAAAAAAATCCAGAGTTGCTCCCAGAGTAACTATTATCACAAACTCTCGGGTGACCTTCAGCTGGAAAATCTCTCTCTACTAATTAACCATCAGTTCCCAAGCCAGAATCATGGAAATTATCTTCAACTCCTTCATCTTTTTCATCCCACATTAACACTCACACACACACACACACACACACACACACACACGATCTTGCCAATGTCTTCCCCAAGTCTCTCTCTAAATTCCCTACTGACAGCAACGTGGAGATCAGAGAAAGGATTTAAAACATTCACATTTAGAGACAAGGGCACTCAAAAGCAGAGTGACTATAATTTTATTGTCCAAATTGAAACACGTTTGTGTGTGAAAAGGGGGACCATTAATAACTGTGCTAGGCAAAACAAAGCGTTTTTTTCCCTGTGCTCAGAAGGATGCTGGTATGATGAAGACTTGAACGTGCGACAGGGGCAGTGGAGATGAGGCAGAAGATAATATATTTCAAGTGTAAATATGACTGGGTCTCCTGAATCTAAAGCCTCATCAATCCCTTACCCATCAGGTACACTGCAGTTTCCCTGAGACAGCAAACAATACATGGTCTAGTCTTTGTTTTCAGCCTCATTCCTTATCACTCTTCCTTTCACATTTTATTCTGACTTGCTTAGTTCCAAAATATGTGATGTGATTTACACCTTTGTGCCTTTGCACATTCTATTCCCTTTGAGTGGAATATCTTTTTACTGTCTTTCAGTTTTTAAGTCAGTTGTCATTTCCTCTCTGAAACCTCCCCTGAGCCTTTACATAGGGTTCATCCCTCCACTTCTGGCTAACATTTGTCTGTCTATATCACCACATACATCACACTGCAGTAGCATTTGTTTGAGTAACTGAATTTGCTTTCAGGATTTCATCCATGATGGTATTAAGTTATTCCCATTTTCCTAGTAGCAATGATTGTGTTTAGTAGAACTGTCCATGGTAGCAGGGTCTCTTGAAGACATTTCATTTTGATTCTGTGACTTTTCAGTAACATCTAGTTATTCAAATAGTTTGTTTTCAGGACTGATTTTTGTTCATTTAAAAATCTAAATCTTACATCTGATTCAGAATCTTACCCCCACCCCATGCACGTGGATGCATCTGTGTGCACACATTCATGCATACTTGCATGAACACACACAAGCTTCCAGATGCTGGATCTGGAGCAGACAACCTGCCCCCCTCATGCACCCCCTCTTCCCTGAGTTTGTCTGTGGCGTCGGGATAGAAAGGGAGAAAGAAAACACCTTCTCCTTACTTAACTACTTGTGGCAAGGGGATGGTACTTTTTCTTGGATGGCTTCAAGGTTTCTTAGGATAGTCCTGAATGGATGCAGTATATATAGGGGATGACTCCACAAGGCCTCACTGACAGGGTGCAGGTGACTGGATTGCAAACAGCTGTCCCTATGCGTCTATTGTTCCTTATGGGCTTCAGGTACGCCTGCTCCCAGCTAGCAGCATCTTGACCTGCTCTCTGAGCCTCTGTACCTCACACTGAAGTGGCCCCTGGCAAACTTGTTTTCAATCTGTGGCTCTCAACTTCTGGCCAAGGTTCATCTTCTCTACCTCTTGGGAATATGGGGACCTGGAAATTATGGAAGACCTTTGTTGCCCCTTTCTCCTTGGAAAGCATGTCCTCTCTTCTCAAAGCTTTGTATTTTGTGTTCCCTGTTCCCTGGTAGCATTGAACAAGTCAGTGAACACTGAGAAAGACAGGTATCAATATCCACTTCCTGCAGATGACCCACATTTTGTAACTAATTCTCCTGGGGCCACTTGCTTTGGCGAGCACAGGGATGGCCATTTTTGATGCCTTTGCTCCTTCAAAGTGTGACTTGTTCTTTCTTCACATCCTAGTCTTATATCAATAGGGATGATGCATGATGTGTGCATGGAAGGGGGAGCAGCAGTGCCCGTTCTGATGAAATGATGCTTCTCAGCAGGTTCTGCAGGGTGGCAGGAAAACTAGCTTTGCTGTTTTAACTGGCAAATCTCTGAAATTAGAATGTTGGGTATTTAGTTCATCTGTCTGTCCGTCTTTCTCTCTCCCTATCAGTTCTGTCCATTTCAGGAAGATAGAAAAGTCCACTGTGCCCCCAAACACCATCCTGCTACATATATAGAACCTCTTTCCTCCAACCAACATGTACACCAGAAAAAACCTTACATATATGGGGCCCTATTTTTCTTGGTCCGATACTAAATACATTTGGCAGTTAGTCATTGACTGAACTGAGCTCATAATATCAATTGTGAAAAATACTCTGAAAGACTTCACAACTCTTTCAGTGAGAAGGTGCAGTGACTTTTTTTTTTTTGCCGGAGCTGCTGGGGGATGACTTGAGATGAAACCTAGCAGGTAAGTTCTTCAAGCTGGAGAAGACAAATAGAGATGCAAATCAACTTTGGCCAGGTTCTCTCCCTGCAGCGATCTTCTGACCCGTCATCTGGTGTCAGGCTAGAGCCAAAGGCAGGGGCTCTTATTTTGAGCTCAAGAGGCAAGATTTCTGTCTGGGACCGCTACGCTAATTGCAGTAGCCTGATGACAAGGGGTTCTTAGCTTCTGTGAAATCAGAGCGCCTGAAAGCCCCAGGAAAAGTGTATGCAGTTTCATATTTTGCTGTGATGAGTGGTTTTAGAATGGCCTCAAACGTCTGCTTTGACATAGAGTAGTTTACTAGAAACAGGTTCATTTCATTAAAATTCCATTTATACAATAGAATGGCCATTTGTATCCATGTTTTCTTTCTAGTCTTCTAGAAAGGAGGTCCTCCCAAACAGCCTAAGGACATTTCTGAGAGCCTGTATCCTCCATTAGGCATGGTACATGAGCAAGTGTGTGTTTATAAGTCTGTTTTTGTGTGTGCTGTTCTTGCTACCATGGGGGAGAAGCCCCAGGAAGCCACTCCACACGAGAAGCTTACACTGCAGGGCTGAGTTGTGAGCCTGTTACTGGAAAAGAAATTCTGTCTACTCCCTTCCATTTCAGAGCTATTACTTCTGTCTTCGGATTCTTGTATTTGGTCTCATTTCTCACTTGGCTAATGTTTCATAACACCGCCATGCGTACTTTCCCAATCTTTGCCCCAGTGTGTGTCCCCTGGGAAGACCATGCCATCTGATCAAAAACAGTGGTTGAAATAGCCCATCTGGGTTGAACCCAACTTCTAAAATGTGTCCTTTCTGTAAAGTCTTCAATAAGATTACTGATAGTTCCAATTCTAGTGTAAGCATTGGTCAGGAATATCCATATGGCAGTGTAATTGGAAAAAGAAATGAATGTTTGCATTTGGTTTCATTTTATTGCTTCTTAGAAGAAAGCTCCATATAATACTGTTCTGGTCCAGTTCTCTGCTAACTAGGGGGTAGGGAGGGTGCAGAGAGCTGGGAGACAGGTACTAGGAAGACAGTGCTACATCTACATTTTTTAAATTGGACTGTTATTTTATTCTATTTATATACTTACTGAAGTATAGTCAGTTTACAGTGTGTCAATTTCTGGTGTACAGCTTAATGCTTCAGTCATACATAGATTTGTTTTCATATTTTTTACCATAAGTTACTACAAGATATTGAATATAGTTTATATCATTTTCTTATTGTGGTTATGTGGAGTAGGTCTCTGAAAGAAGACAACTGATTTTTTTATCCTCTTGTTAAACACTTAAAAGAAATTTAACCATTTTGAGCTTTAGTTTTTTTTTTAATTGAAATATAGTTGATTTACAATGTTTTGTTAATGTCTGGTGTACCACATACTGATTTAGTTATACATACAAATATCCCTTTTCATAGTCTTTTTCATTATAGGCTATTACGAGGTATTGAATATAGTTCCCTGGGAGGAGAAACTGGCTCTTTATTTTATATATAGTAGTTAGCATCTGCAAATCTCAAGTCCCAGTTTATCCCTCCACCCCTCCCTTTCCCCTCTGGTCACCATAAGTTTGTTCTCTATATCTGTGAGTCTGTTTCTGTTTTGTAAATAAGTTCATTTGTCTCATTTTTTTTTTTAGATTCTGCATATAAGTGATGGTATTTTTCTTTCTCTTTCTGGCTTCACTTAGAATGACATTCTCCAGGTCCATCCATGTTGCTGCAAATGGCATTATTTTATTATTTTTATGGCTGAGTAGTATTCCATTGCATAAATATACCACAACATCTTTATTCAGTCATCTGTCAATGGACATTTAAGCTGTTTCCATGTCTTGGCTATTGGAAATGGTGCTGCTATGAACACTGGGGTGCATGTATCTTTTCGAATTAGGGTTCCCTCTATATATATGCCTAGGAGTGGGATTGCTGGATCATATGGTGAGTCTATTTTTAGCTTTTTGAGGAATCTCCATACTATTTTCCATAATGGCTCCACCCTACCAACAGTGTAGGAAGGTTCCGCTTTTCTCCATATCCTTCCCAGCATTTATCATTGTGGACTTTTAACGATGGCCATTCTGACTGGTGTGAGGTGATACCTCATTATACATAGTTTTTATCTATGATAATCTTCTGATAATCAGTGATATTGAGCATTTTTCCATGTGCCTATCGGCCATTTGTATGTCTTCACTGGAGAAATGTTTAACACCTTAATTTAATAAAGTTATCAAAACCTGTTTAGAAAGGACAAAAAATGTCCTGCCTCTCAAAAGATCCTAAAGAAATGTTAAAAGGAAAAGACCCCAAAATCTTTCAAAGTCTGGGGAAGGAGACAGGCATCCTGAGAACGGCTACTGCTGGCTTCCTGCTCTACAAGGCCTGCAGCCAAGGAGGCCACGTTTGGCACTGAGCCAACTGCTTAAATACCCTTAATCCAGGGGAAGCCCAAGGGCTTGTCACCAGCAGATAGTGCTGACAGCCCCAAGTTTATGCCATTGCCTTCCTGTAAGGCTTCTCTAGTTCCTGTCCCTGTGATGTCATGAAGCATCCTCTATTTTGTGAATGGAGCAGTGCATGAACCCTAACTCTTCCTTCTGTCTGCAGAAGGCTTGGGGTAGAGTTGGAAGGAAGCTGCTTAAGACAATAGCCTAGCATCAGAGTGACCTCAAAATGGAGAAGATGCCTGGATTTGATACATGCACCCCATGTTCATAGCAGCACTATTTACAGTAGCCAAGACATGGAAGCAATCCAAATGTCTATCAACAGATGAATAAAGAAGCAATGGAATATTTACTCAGCCATTTAAAAAGAATGAAATAATGCCATTTGCAGCAACATGGATGGACTTAAATACTATCATACTAAGTGAAGTCAGTCAGAAAGAGAAAGACATCTTATGTATGAAATCTAAAAAATTTTACAAATTTACAAAACAGAAACAGACTCCAGACCTAGAAGACAAACTTATGGTTTAAAGGGAAGTGGGGAGGGATAAATTTGCAGTATGGGATTAATAGATACACACTACTATATACAAAATATATAAGCAACAAGGATTTACTATGTAGCATAGGCAACTATATTTAGTATCTTAAAATAACCTGTAATGGAAAAGAATCTGAAAAAGAATATATATATAAACTGAACCACTTTGCTATATATCTGAAACTTACAAAACATTTTAAATCAACTATACTTCAGTAATAAATAAAAATTTTAAAAATGCCTGGATTTACCCATTTTTAAAGACTCCTCTTTCGTGTGCCACCCCTGATACCATATAGACACTGGAAAATGGAACCTGGAGTTGGAAATCATTGAATCACAGCCCTTTCTTTGATTTCTACTGATCTTTTAGAGTCAGCTCAAGTGACCTCTCCTAGAAGCCACCCTCCTCACTACCCACTGTAAATCTACCCTTAGAATAGATTCAGGGCTTCCTCTACTTTTCCATTGCTTTCTGTGAAATCCTCTGTTGCAGGGTACTTCCATATTGAATTACAAAGTTATTACTGTCTTCCCAAAATCTGGGCCCCTCTGTGTCATGGTGTTTCCATTGTTATGTATAAGCCCTGTCTCACCAGACTCAAGAATAATATGCCTAATTATGACAAAGTGGGGACTGTGACACAAATACATTATTAGTCAGAAACTTTTGGTGCCTAATCCTGCTACAACCTAAGACAAACCTACTTAACTTGGTCTTAATTTTCAAATCTATAAAAGTAGGATAATTACATTATTTACCATCTAAGATTAATATAAGGATGAAAAGATATACTGTAGGCAGAATAGTTAATCAAATATAAAAGTATCAATTGGGTTTTCTTCTTTTATCATCTTTGAAACCCTTGTCTCACTGTATACCATGCAGTGCCACTATGTCCCTATAACGTAGGTACCTACTATTATTTTTCAGATGAGGACAGAGTCAAAGAGTTTCATTAACTTAAGTATGAACCCAGGGCTCAGATGCCTGAGCCCACACCCTCATCCACTGAGTGCAAATGTCTCCTAAGATTGAGCACTGGAATGAGACCTGTTCCCAGGCTTTCTTCTTTCAACTGTAATGTAACAGCAGCAACTTTACCCCTACAGACTTCTACGAAATGTTCAACTTGATCCTGCCTTCCCGCCTTGCCTGATTCTCGGTGCTTTTATGGATCAACCAGAGGATGCTGCTTTACAGGGGCCAAGTGTTGGAACGCAGCATCAGAGAGCTGTTTCCTTAAGGCCTCCCACACCAAGGAGCGGTGGCATCTTTAGTCCTTGGGCACTGCAACTGGAGGCAGATATCCTGAAGTCAAATCCCAGCTCAGCCAGTAAGTCACACACCCTTGAAAAGCAAACTTGCTTCTTGGAATCTTCACCTTTTAGATTTTTTTTCCCCT
Source organism: Camelus bactrianus (assembly GCF_048773025.1). NCBI lineage: Eukaryota > Metazoa > Chordata > Mammalia > Artiodactyla > Camelidae > Camelus > Camelus bactrianus. The sequence goes on along the minus strand of NC_133564.1, from coordinate 28,250,430 downwards.
CTTCTCTAAAACTGGTATAAACCCCTCTTCTTTTGAACATCACTGGGGAATTTAAATGAAATGCATGTGAAAGCACTTTGCGAGTTATATGAAAACAGAGGTAAGTAATTATTACATTTCCAAGGCTGCAACCCTTCTAGTGAACCATTTGATAATATGTATATATGTACCAAAAGGTAATAGTTATTAATTTCTTCAGCATTGTAACCAACCAAAGGTCCAGACTGCTAGAGGAGGTTAGAAAGGATTCATTAACATAGCTGTTCAAGTCTGAAAGTGTAGACAGAGCATGGACATCGAGGAAGTGAAGTGACATTTCACTTTAGTGGAAAGTACAGTGTCCTCTTGGAGGCTTCCCAGGAAATAAAGTAGGATGTCCCAAGAGAGACAGGGCACGTTTAATTCAGACAATAACCAACCTCACTTAAAACTTACCAAAATATTAAATATATCCATCTGAGACTATTTGAATACAGGAGGTTGTTTTGAGTCTGTGGTACAGAATTTAGATCAATAATACCAGTTACAGTTTCCCCCAATCATCACCCCACTACACCGGGGATGTAGCTGGGAAAGGAGCAATAGAAATGTATTGACAGAAAAAAATTCACCAGACTTTAACCACGGCAGGAAGGTGCTGTTGGGCAGATCTCACTGTCGTTCTCTGGATAGAGAGGTGATGGAGAGCTGGAAAAGCCAATTCTCACACGTGTGACGGGTCTAGAGGCAAAGACAGAAGAACCTCTCCAGTGCTGGTCCAGCTCTATGAACTCTGAGGAGATATTGAGCTTGTGCTCAGAATAAGGTCTAAGATGAAAATGGGTTTTCAAGTGACCTTACAAATAAAAGATGACACCAAATAGCCCTTATCAGCAGTCTTCTGATTAATCACAGGATTAGAAGCAGGACTCAGATCCAAGCAGCCTCATAGCAGGGATAAAATTCACCTGAGCTTGACAAAAGTAGCTGGAAGGCATTTGCTATTTTTAGTGTTTCTGTAAGTATAGAGTTTGGAGAGTTTGGACCTCCTCAAAACGGCGTGAGAATAGCCACAGAAGCCACGTGGGCTGCAGCTCAGTGGCCAGACATTTCCTTGAGAGACAGGAACATCTGGGAAGGTTTCAGTAACATGGAAAAATAGAGAGGAACACACACACCTGAGTATTGGATGAACTGTTCTTGTTTCCCTCCACCTTCCTAGGCAGCAGCAGTAAACCAGCACCTTAGATGTGGATGGATAAACCAAACTGATTAACGTGGAACTTAAAAAACTTAGCAGAGGGTGACTACATGAGGCCAAACCTGTTTTTCAAAGTCTGTGTGGGCTCTGGTGAATTTTTGTGTATTTCTTCTTTCACAACTGCATGCTTTCCCAAGCGATATTTCCCCCATTTTTGAGCCATTTTTCTAAGTCTCTGTATGTTTGATGCCTTAGAACACATTCTAGCTCTGCCCTCCTATGAAGCTTCTAGTAAGAGATAAGCATTGAGATGAGTTGTGTATTAGGTGCCTCTGAAAATGTGAACTAGCCCCTAGCTTGGTTCTCACCTAATGGGGGTGGAAGACCCTGGGATGGGTTTGAGAGAAAGAAGCTGAATCTGTAGGCTCAGTGGACTGAGGACCACACAGGGAGCAGGACACAGTGGGGAGGGTTTGTAGAAGGCCATGAATTTCAGGCAAGGTTGACTGGATTCTGCCTCAAACTTGATTTAAGGATGATGAATTTAAGAGGAAATGGGTAACTGAACATAAACTCAATTTGAAACAGGTACAGTTTCTTACACAAATCAACCAAAGAGAAAAAACGAGATGACTTATCATCCAGAGACCTTCAATTGTAGGTCTGCTTAATTGAGATTTTGAATAAGACCTCTGTGTGCCTTGGTTTTCCCCTATCAGCCAAGTGGAGATGTTGAAACACTACTAGTATGTTTCCAGGGGAAAGATCCAGGTCTATGGGACGGAGGGAATGTATTATGAGCACCCGCCTTACCCACAAACCCTCTACGAGCCTCAAAGCCAGCCAGCTAGCGGAGCCTTTCTTACCTTTTCCTCAGGTCCTGTGGAGCAGAAAGTTAAAACCACTGGGTACCAACAAATCCTCTTCCAGAGATAGCTATCAAAATCTGCTCGAACCATCTGTTTCTCTGACTGTTTTTCCTTTCACTGTGGGTTTTTTTTTTTTTTTTTTTGCTAACAAAATCTATTCTAAAATAACCAAGATGTTATGACTGAAAATGCCAGAGGTATAGATCCAGTTTATGAGAGAAATTGCTTTCTCAAGAGGAGTTCGGTTTATCTCGTGTGGAGGAAGGCAACATTTCCACAAATACAGTCGCGCTGGGAAAATAACCAACTACTTTCATTAAAAGAGTATGCGACAAGATTTGTATTTGTTCCCGTAATTGAATTTAATGCTGCTGAAATTTGTCAGACCTGAAAGCTACTGAAGCGTAGACTTTTTTTCTTTGAGAAAAATTGCTTAAGCAATTGTCTCTCGGCCTTCCAGCAGGTCTGCTGTTGATGGTAAAAGGTCACAGGTCAGTCCTCTCTGCATCGGCATAATGCGTAGCACCATGGAGTGCCTCTGGGGATGATCTTTTTTTTCTTTTGAGAGGAAGGCCCTGGGAGGCAGTCAGTGTTTGTGGAGAGGCCTTGACTGACTTGCCAACCACTCTACTGGTTTACATTTGGTGTCTAGATGTTGGTGACCTGGATTAGTACCTACAGATGGACAGCCAGAAGTTTTACAATTGGTTTTTTCCTCTGTACAATCAAGTAGCTTACTCTCTCACCTACACACCTCCATGTCACGTTATCTTAATAACTTAGTTTTTTTTTTGCACAAGTTCCCTTTCATATTTAAGATGTCATTAACATGCCATCCTTCTCTATCTCTTACCTGGGTTCACCTTGGTTGATGGACATGTAAATCTCCCAAGAATTCTCCTCTGGGATGGCGCCATGGGGGATGAGTAAACTCACTCCTAAAACAGAAAAAGCCAAGAGGTTAGTGGTGGATTCCCCCATCATCTTGAAGCCCCTCGGTTGAGCACCTTACAAATGCTCTCAAAGAGAGAAGGTCTCAGAGCAGTTTATGAACTCCCAGGCCTGGCAAAGATTATATATAAAGTCCAAAATGATGACAAAGAACACACTGTTTCCTAAAGTGACATAAAGAAGGGCATATTATTCAATTGTGTACTCAAATGAGATTTTTATTTAAAGTCTTCCCAGCATTTTTAAATTCTCTTGTAAGATGGGGTGTCTGAGACCAGGCACTATCAAACATACCTGGGCACATAAGCATCTCTCAGCCTATCAGTTAACCGGCTCTAAAAGTTAAATGTGTATTTCTCTATTGTGTCTCGATCCATTCATTTCCTGAAAAGGTATCTGGGATAACGGGTGAGCCCTCTAACATGTTGCCGGAGCCTGCTATATGTAATTACCTTCCAAATGGTGCACCTTGAAGTCAGTTTAGGGAGGTGACCAGAGGAATGGTATATTTTGTCAAGAGAATAGGAGAAGGAAAAAGCACGAATAAGCTTAGGAACTTATATGTTATTGTATAGCCACTCTTTGGCCCTATATTTGTAAACAGAAGGTAGAAAAGGTTAAGGTTAAAGGTGACTTAACCATATTTCTATCAACGTCAAGTTGCAAAAAAAACCGCAGTAACCTTACTTCAGTAAAACCATATAACCAAGGCAAGGAGGGCACAGGAAGTCACCTGGCACTGCATCTGAGAATTCCCCTCTTTCCTCCTGAATGCTGTGAAGTAAACATTTCACTTTGGCCAAGAGCAAAGAGTCCAGAGAGGGCAGAGATTCTTTCACGAACCTTCTTGTTTATCAAAAGAAATGAAATAGAGACCCAGTAAGATCTCTACAAAATACAATTTCGGGGGACCCTCCCTTTCTTTGAATAATACAGGGTTCACTTTTTTTTTCTCCTTTCCTTCTGGCTAACGGAATCACACAAAAAGCTTTCAGGTTGCTGATAATTTAAATCTAGAGCTGGCAGGCTTACCGGTCCCCTTCTACGTGCCTGTTTGCGGCTACAGAGTCAAAGAATGCAGAACAAGTGAGTCGGAGACAGCGGAGTAGAGACTCCCAGCTCGCCCTCTTTCACAAATACACCAAGAATTACATCTACAAACCCAACAGATCGCACAGAACACCTACTGAACTCTGGAAAAGTGTCTCTTAGAGGCTTCAAAATACAGGAGGATTGTCACAAAATCCGGTAAGAAAAAAAAGGAAAAAGAAGACGGGTGCAGGACTGGTCCTGCAAGGAGGGGCAGCAGAGGAAGAAAGGCACCCTCACACCAGGGTGCCCCCTCTCCAGCCGGGAGGCCAGTGGGGACAAAAGTGGAGCTTCCGAAGCTTGGAGGAGAAAGTGGCAACCACTTGGCAGACAGAACTAAGGGAAACTGACACCGACTGTCCCTGTGACCCCCGGCCCTAGATGCAAGCCAGCAGGGATGAGCCCCGACTGGCTGCTGGAGATGGGTGAGGAGCCCAGGCAGCCTCAGGGGACTGGAGGACGGTGTGAGCTCTGGCTGGGGCGGTGTGTGGGACAAAACAGCCTTGGACCCCCCCCATAAAAAAGCACCACTGTTGGGGTGTGTGTCGGGGAGGGGGGAGGGACACACTGTAGCCATACCATTGTTGTGTTCTTGCGGGAAGAGCGGTGGGGCTTGGTCATAGCCATCACTGCTGCATGGAGCAGGTGCTGGGAACTGAATCCATATCCAGCGCCCTGCAACTTCACAGGCCAGACTGAGATTTGATTATAGCCCCAGGCAGAGAGGATGGATTTGCGCTCTCTGGACCCTGGCCTCTGGGACGTACAGGCGGTGAGCAGAGTTCTGGCCCACTCGGCAGTGGTGGGTATTTACAACAGGCGGCATACCATACAACACACAGAGGCAGGGCTGGGGTCTGTGCCCCTAGCTGTGGCGCACCCCAGGTTCAGGTTCTGCTGTCTCCACCAGAGAAGGTGGCCGACATTCCCACAGCTAAGGCAGGGACAAAGGCAGTGTCAACAAAGAGTACTTTGTAAGGCCGCATAACAAGTGACAGACCACCACCGAGGACACTTCCCAGCTGAAGCACTCCAAACCTGCCTACCACACACCACAGCTCAGAAACGGGTCTAGAAGCTTCTATTCCAGCATCAGGGGAGCAGCCCCAGCCCCAGTCAAGGCCATGACAACTACAGAACAGAAAAGGAGGCCCCGCTCAACACCAACCACACCCTCAGTCAAAGGGACAACAGCCAACTCATGGAAGATGTGGCAACCACACATAGTAACAGCCATCGCAACAAAACTATTAGACGCACCCAGTCTACACAGGAGCACTCCCACTTTAAATAGAAGCAGCCCTTCAAGACCACAGTAGATAACTGATGCTCCTAAATCCACAGAGCCAGAGAAATACAAGTAAACTGAAGAAGCAGACCTATTCCCAATTAAAAGAACAAGAGAAATCCCCTGAAAGAATGATCAGTGAAATAAACCTCAATAGTCTACGAGATCATGACTTCAAAAAGGGGGTGATCAAAGCACTGGAGGAACTAAAAGAGACTATGAATAGAAACAGAATACTATAAAAAGGAAACTGAAACTATCAAGAAGAGCCAATTAAAAACAAAACTCAATGGCTGAGATAAGAGCTGAGCTAAAGGCAGTCAAAAGCAGACTAGATAATGCAGAGGAACAAATCAGTGACTTAGAAGACCAATGCAAATAAAAACCAATGAAAGCAATATAAGGGACCTAGGGGAGAATATAAAGCATGCCAACCTATGGCACAATAGGGGTCCCCAAAGGAGGAGGAAGAGAAAAGGGGATGGAAAAGGTAGTTGAGGAAATCATGACTGAAAACTTTCCAAACCTAAAGAAGGAAACAGATACAGTACAAGAGGCACAGAGAGTCCCCAACAAGAATCTAAACAGACCCACACCAAGACGTGTTATAACTAAGATGGCCAAAGTTAAAGACAAAGTATTCTGAAGGCAGCAAGAGAAAAACAAAGTTATTTACAAAGGAACCCCCAAAAGGCTTTCAGCTGAGTTCTCACAAACACTGTGGGCCAGAAGGGAGTGGCAAGATACATTCAAAGTCCTGAATGAAAAAAAGCTGCAGCCTAGGATACTCTATTTGGCAAGACTATCCTTTAGAAGGAGAGAGAATTTCACAGACAAGCAAAAACAAAGAATTCATCAATACTAAAGCTATACTAAAAGAAATATTGAAAGGTCTGCTCTAAATAGAAAAGGAACAGGAAGCTAGAGAAATGAGAAAACCATAATTGGAAATACAATAACTACAATGAGTTGCAAGAGAATAACATGATGTAAAAAAATAAATAAAAATAATATCAAAATCATAAAACAAACAACAGTTTCTTCTGTAGAGCACAGGGAACTATATTCAGTATCTTGCAGTAACTTATGGTGAAAAAATATGAAAATGAATATATGTATATGTATGACTGAAGCAGTGCACTGTACACCAGAAATTAACACAACATTGTAAACTGACTATACTTCAATAAAAGTACATTAAAAAGAATCAACTAATGCCAAGACTCACTGCAAACACGTTATGTGTGATTCACATTTTTGAACGTCATTCAGCCGCATGCTACTTATTATCAGTATCTTTCACTAGCTCTGAGAATGAGGCCCATTTCTATCTTGCTTACAGGTTTCCCCCAAGGGTATTCATTTAGCTTCTGGACCTTAACGTCAATAGTAGAACTATAGTTGCCATACTTAGCAGCCTCTGATGGGGCTCCTCCTTTAACTCTCCATTCCTCCTTAAATGGAGTTATCACATCAAGTGGCCTCCGTTACATCCTTCTCTTGTGAGCAGCAAAAGTTACAATACACACAATATTCAGCTGTGTGGATGTCAACCTGAATACGTATCTCTCTTAGCTTGGCGTTGCACTTTCTTGCCTCTCTCTTAGACTACCCAGAGACCCTGTTCTTTTGATATAGAGGCACCCAAGGCCATCATTAAGAAATGATGCTATCTTAGGCAATTAACCCCAAAGAATAGTTTTATAGTGCTCCCATTTTTCCTTTCTCCAAGTATAATTCACATGCAATAAAATGGACCCCATGTAAGTGGGCAAATGAATGAGTTTTTGACAAATGTATCCTCTCCTGTTACTACCATCACCATCGAGATATAGAACGTGTCCACTACCTCAAAGGTCCCTTGTGCCCTTTAGATGTCAGTTCTTCAATTGCTAGCCCAAATGATCATTTATCTGCTTTCTGACATGTTGATTCATTTCTCTTTTCTAAACTTTCAAATACATAAAATCATACAGTGTGTTTGAAAAAAAAATAGCTTATTACATGGGTAATATGTAGCCCAGTAGCTGGTACAAAGTAAGCACTCAAAAAATAAATCAGAAATGAATGGACAGGATTCAAAATTCTGAGTTAAAAAAAAAAAAATGCCAGGCTTTGAGACCTGCTGTCTTTGGTAGATCATTAGGGCCTGACAGTCAACTCCCAGATCAAATCAGAAGAAATCTGCATGTGGACTTTTGATAAAGAGCTGTTGGTAGAGCAAATCACATCCCATGCCTTTCAAGTCAGCTTAATTCCTTGTGTTTAGATTGAAACATTATTCAGAAGACTCCTAAATTCAGCCTGAATCTACAGGATCATTGGACCTTTAAATGACTTCATCTTTCCTTTTATCAGAAATGCTAGATTATCCTTCAAACATACTTCCTTCCATCTCCTGACCCAAACATATAAATTATATGTGAAAACTAAATACAGTCAAACATAGAGGCAAAGGTCATGAGACCTGGTGGTGTTGGTGGCAAGTTACCTTTTATGAAGAATGAATGGCTCTGTGGGAAATCTTTACGTCTGTGGTCCCCTAAAGAAGTATCCATTTTCAACCTGTCATTCACCAGTTATCCCTGATTAAAGAAAAATATACTCTCCCCCAAACTCCAGTTGCTACCTTGACAGCCTTTTATTTGCTATGATAGCTGAACTACCTGAGATTTTTGGCTCCTATTTTGCCTAATAAATGATTTCCAGAGTGTGGGGACCACCCCCAAACTTTTTCACAAATCATTGCCAGGCACTCTACAACAATTTGGGATGGATGGCATTCAAACAATTGAATTTCTGTGCCTTGTTCCCTTATTCTTTAGCGCCGCAGGGCATATTTTACATTTATGTTTTGCAAATAACAGAGCATATGTTTCAATTACCCACACTTAGTTTTCCTCCAATGTATCCCCAGTCAACAGCTTCAATCTTGTCTATGGTTTCTTGTCTGGAGCTCTGAAAATGCCCCTTCACAGAGGAACTGACTGGGAATCATAGACAAGGCTATCAGAACTGAGTTTTCAACCCAAAAGCTTCTCAGGTCAGAAGGGAAGGAAGAGAAACTGTTTCATCATGATTTCAACTCACTTTCCTTGATGGACATCAGACAAACATAGTCAATAGGTGGGTCAGGGTTGGCACTTCCTCCACACATGTGTAAACATGTACACACACGAGGAGGAGGGGAAGAGAGGAGTGTGGGCCAACCTAGTCAACCAGTAACTACTGAGAGCCACCTAAGTGCTAAGCACTGGGTAAGAAAGTGGAGGTAAGACCTAAACAAGCAATTCTCCAGTGAAGACATACAAGTGGCCAACAGGCACATGAAATAAATGCTCAATATTGCTAATTATCAGAGAAATGCAAATCAAAACTACAACGAGGTATCATTTCACACCAGTCAGAATATCCATCATTCAAAAGTCCACAAACAATAAATGCTGGAGAGGGCGTGGAGAAAAGGGAACTCTCACACACTGTTGGTGGAAAGGTAGTTTGGTGCAGCCATTATGGAAAACAGTATGGAGATTCCTCAAAAGACTAAAAATAGACTTACCATATGATCCAGCAATCCCACTCCTGGGCATATATCCAGAGGGAAACTTAAAAGACACAACAGGCACCCCAATGTTCATAGCAGCACTATTTACAATAGCCAAGGCATGGAAACAACCTAAATGTCCATTGACAGATGACTGGATAAACAAGTTGTGATATATTTATGCAATGGAATACTACTAAGCCATAAAAATAATAAAATAATGCCATTTGCAGCAACATGGCTAGACCTGAAGAATGTCATTCTAAGTGAAGTAAGCCAGAAAGAGAAAAATACTATATGGTATCACTTATATGTGGAATCTTAAAAAAAAACAAAACTCATTTACAAAACAGAAGCAAACTCATAGAAAACAAACTTATGGTCACCAGGGGAGGAAGGGATAAATTGGGGAGTTCGAGATTTGCAGATATTCACTAGTATATATAAAACAGCTAAACAAGTTTCTACTGCATAGCACAGGGGACTATATTCAGTATCTTGTAGTAACTTATGGTTAAGAAGAATATGAAAACGAATATATGTATGTTCTTGTATGACTGAAGTATTGTGCTGTAAACCAGAAATTGCCACAACATTGTTAACTGACTATACTTCAATAAAAGTAAAATAAAAAAAAAAGAACGTGGAGATAAAGTAAATGTCTAAAAACTCAACACACAACTTCATAGGATTCTGCTATATATATAATACACTCTTCTCTTTGAAAGGGGGGGGTTTGCATCTTTTCTCTTTTTCCAGATCCCACACTTCCAATTTACAGATTCTTACAAGACAGGTACTTGGTGAATATGGCTGCCTGCTCATTCCACATCGAACTCCAACCTGCCCATTCTCACCTGGGAGGCTGTCATCACACACTGACACTCAGAAAGATTTAAATGAAGATTCTTGCCACATCCTAAATCACTGCCCAAGGAAGATTTAGAGAAATTTAGAACACAAAATCATTTCTGGGGCTGCATTTGAGGGCTATTTGCCCGGAATGAAGTTTTGAAGGAAGCGATTGGTGTAGGAAAATAAGACAACATTCATCGACTTGAAACAAGCTGCAGGCGCAAGTCCACTAAGTTACTGAGACGGTCAGCTAGCGGAACAGTAGTGTCAGACTAGTTCTATGCCAGAACTCACTGTATAAGATAAAATGTGTGCCATGGAGAGGGGGGTTACCTCTGCCCTAGAGAGAAATCTGCCCAGGCCCTGCTGGTCCCGACTCGATGCTGTCTAGGTCTTTACTAACACTTGCAGATCTGGTGTGTGCCTTTTCCTCCCAGCTGACAGTGGTGACTCAGAGCATTACCTAAATCTCATTGCTCAGAAATCGGAGGAGAGATTGCTCTTTTACCCCACCCGGTGAGATGGCAACTCTGAAGACCATTCACAGGAACAGTGTCATTTTCAAAGCCATCTGGGTTGTACACCTTAAGAATCCTTGTCAAAACATCAAGAAACTCTCTTGCAAACCAAAAAGAAGGAAACACTCTTGAGATCTATATAGCCATGGGACTGAAGTTTGAATTCAAAAGAGCAATTCCATAATGAACACTCACTGCTCTTCGTAAAGAACATTACAGCAAGGTTGATAGACACTGACAGTTCCTTAGGTCAGTTACTGAAGATGCTTGACTCTGAGTGTCATTTCACTAAATTATCTACTAATGTATAAACCATGCTTCGCTATTAACTGTTTGTCAGTCATGTCAAAGAATGATTTCAGTGCTTCCTGATCATGTTCTAGGAAATATACTTCAAGGGGGCTTAAACTCTGGGGAACACTCAAACCTTCTGAGCCAATATGGCTGTCAGTGCTAACAGGGCATCCAAAGGAGTGCTGGACCTGTGCTGAGATGAAAACGGCAAAATCCAGTCTCAGTGCTGATTCTGGCTGGCTGTGTAAATCAAGCCGACTCAGGGAGCCTGACAAGGGGATGGTAGACTCTTAAAAATGAATCTCACGGGACATAATTATGTGAAGATAATACAATCAAACAACAGCTAGAAAACACACAAACGCACACTTACCACCCACCTGTATTTGGCATGACTAAGCGTCCTCCTAAGTGGCCAAAGACACCAGTGGTCCGCAGTTCCGTCCTTGTAGGAAGTGATGACAGATTCTGGATGTAGGGTGTTTTGTTTCTGGGATGCACTGCAGTGAAGCCGCGGTTGTTTCCATGGGGAAAAGTCCCGGAATGATTCTTGCCATGGTACTCAGCTCTCTCAGACACTCCCAGGGAAACCATGAATGAGCTCTGAACTTTCACTTTGATGTCTGACAGAGGGTTAAAGAGTGAGGACTCCGTCATGAGCTCCTTGTCCAGGGGGTCCTGGAGACAGATGGGCCCACTGTACGTTCGGCTCACAGTGAGGTCAGGTTGCAGGGAGGAATTCAGGAGCAGGGAGTTACCTGCTGAAAGAAGGCGGACCTGTCACTCAGAAACTGGGATGCACCATCACAGCGGCTCCCTGACATCTGTGCTCACTGGCTGAACAACAGCACTGCCTGCGGGCTGCTCGGGTCAGGGCTGGCCCTTCAGACCCACCCCGGGCATGGAGAGCTCCTCTCCTGGGCTGAGTGACCAGAGCCTTGGACTCGGGAGCTCTGTTTTTAGTCAATTCTCTGAACATCACTGACCAAAATAATTCACGTTCCAGAGTCCCTTACACGATATCTTTCCAAAACAAGTCACTCCACCAGACAACGAACTCAGGTATTATTGTTTATGGGATTACTTTAACTGGCAAAAAGAGAAGCTTCAAAATGAAAAAAAAGAAAGAAAAGAAAGATGTTTTGTAAGCCAGTTCGGAGCGAAAATAACATCTGTTCATTTTAAACGGCAGGAGATGACACAGTGCGGTGACGAGGCAGGGCTGCTCATAACCGAGGCTGCGCTGGTGCCAGCACATCTCCCGTGGGATTCTGGGCAGTTTCTAGAGCTGGGGGAGGAAATGATGTGTCCTCAGAGCACAAAAGGTCAGGGGACTTCACGAATCGCTCCATGTCTCAGTAGCCAATTTGCTCTAACAATGTATACATGACTCTGAGATGGAAAGGAGGTACCACACGAGGGTGGTGAGACTCAGCTCCTACAAGGGGAACAGCTTAGAATGGCCTCCTTTCTAACTCAAATGGGAAAAAAAAACCCAAACCTTACACCAACAGGAGAAATTGGACTTTCTCATCTGTTGAGGCTTACCAATTTTCTTCTCTGCCAAATATTAAAAAGAAATGCTGTGATATTTTCTCGTGATGAAGTCATCTCATTTATTAGTAAGTAACAGAATAACCCTCAGTCCCAAGCAGCCCACCCTTATCAGTCCGTCAACGTGACATCTCAGATTGAAGCCCAAACCACATTAAACAATTTTCCTTCCGGGCCTGACAAAAATGTTTAAAGTAAGGTATTTTTGAAAATGTGACAATTCTAGGCCATACTGTATTAGCTTCTATTGTTTTTCCATTTTCATAAATGGTAACAACGCCAGCAGGAAATCGATAACCCTGACTTTTCCCAACTCTTTGTTCTGATGCTCTAAGAATCCAAAATCATAGAGGAGGAGGTTCAAAATGAGATGAAAGAGCCCTATAGATCTAAAGGCACCTGGATGGTACGTTGTTTTTTTTCATGTTTGAGGCTCTTGGGCCAAGACACAGACACAATTAAGGAGTCTGCTTTTTAATAGAACTGCATCGAATGTTACAGGTACCAGCCTTACTCTGGTTTACGGTTGGCCCAGGTAAGAAGCAAGAACCTTCATCTCACATCTGAAAAGAGCTTAGAACAGGAGTTTCCACTGACAAAGGAAACAGCAGACCCCAGACTCTTATGTCTCTTCTCTCAACCACTTACCTTCTGAAGTTTAATTTTGTAAGTTGAAGTACAGTTGATTTACAATGTTGTGTTAGTCTCTGGTACCCAGCATCGTCAATCAGTTTTATATATATATATATATATAAAATTTTTCATTACTGGTTATTACAAGCTATTGAATATAGTTCCCTGTGCTATACAGGAGGACCTTGTAGTTTAACTTCTGGTTACTCTTAAAAGAGCCTCCTTTTTTTTTTTTTGTACAAAGCACAGCAGTTCATTCTTTACATTTAATGACTTCTCTGTTCCTGGTTTGCACTCTTTGTACACTCAGCCTCATATTCATATTGAAGTAATTTGGAAAGAGCCTCCTATCTTACATAAAGTCTAGAAGCAAAAACATTTCTATCATTAGACTTAATCTAACCTGAGCACTTAAGTGGAAAATGCCTGATTATGACAGTTTGTACATACGATAGAGTCCACAGTTAAGGAAAGCTGGCTGCCAACTTGAAGGCAGGGTGGAATTTTAATCAAGGGCTCTGCTCATAGCACTTGTTTTGTGAGATTCTTGGTGGAAAAAAAATGGTAAAATAAGTTTGGAAAGGCTACATATTCTCTTAAAGATTCACAATACACTTACTCTCTGAGAGGTCCCACAGTAAGGAGGTGAGTTTGAGCTTCGCAAGTCAGCGTTCCCCAGACACCTAGGTCAGGGGACGACCCCTCCCACCTGCTGCCTGGCACTCTAGGGAGCTCACTGGCATCTTGTACCAAAGCAAGAGGAGACACAGCTTCTAGACTGACACTCACTGCACTTACTGAGTACCTTCCACAAGCCAAGGGTTTACAGCCCACGTTGTTCCAGGTAGTTTCATCCTCACGAGACCCCTCTGAGGTGGTGGGAGTACCCCCATTCGACATTGTGAAAATTAAGACTGAGGGAGGATCAACGATGAACTCTATCTTATAGCTACTGGATTCAGATCTATCCCACTTCAGAGCCTCTGAATTTGTGCATGAAGCTGCCTCTCACACTGCTGTACATCCTCTATGGTCAAGTGTTATGGCCTCAGTATCTTATCATCTGATGGAAATACAGTTCTAGTTGTTTTATATGGTATCAAGATCAGAGTTCTTCACTGGATTTCTTTCTAATTAAATATATATACCAAGCTCTAAACCCAAATTAAGGGGATGTGTCCCCATCTGAGGCCGACCAGACTCAGACCTGAAGCTGAGAGGCCAGAAGCGAGTTGCAAGTGGTCGGGCACCTTGTCTCCCAGTTTTTAGCATGCTCGGGTTTCCACTTCACAATCCTGTCTCTACTCACTCTCTGCCAAGCAGCAAGCCTTCCTGACCTGTGCTGCAGGCACTACTGACAAACAACAAGCAGAAATAAAGGTGACAGTCTTGACCACGAGGGTCAAGGTAGAAGACTTCATCCTCAGAAGACAGACAGTTTCATTTTTTTCTAAAATAAAAGCTAGACGTGTCTCATCCCCACCTCCCACTCAGGACAGAGTCGGTTCGTGTAAGAGAATGAAATGACTCTGTTTTAGAAATGAGTATTGCTAAAGTCGGACATGATAAATTTTCCTTCCCCAACAACAAGGCTGCCTTGAGCTGGCAACAGCAGAGAGTCATTTAGGCTGGGAAGTTCGTTTTTTCCCTGGCTAACCCATCATAGAGCCTCTAAAGTCCTTTTACTTATTTTAAATAAAAGCAACAAAAAATAACTCCACCTAATAAACAGTGTCATAAATATGCCTTAGCCTGGGATAATCAGTATTTTAGTTAACTAAATACACATCCCCACAGCTGGCTTACTAAAATAGAAAGTTGGATAATCTGAGATAAAAGAACTCGTTATTCTCACTGCACATCAAAAATGGAAATGCCTCACTTAAAAGGTTGGGAATAGTGAATTGAGATCTGCTGGTCCTCACGGTAGCCAAGGACTTGGGCAAACCACCCCACAGAGCCTGGGGTCCTAATGGGTGAAGACAATTTGGTAGCGGTCCCTAGTGCCCAGAGCTACCCTCACACAGGACCAAAGAACACCAGGGTCCTGCATGAGTGCGGTTAGTCTGTGACCCTGAGGATGAGGTGCTGGGGGGCCCTAGGCCGCTGACCTTGACGGACTGTTTTGAAGTTGAAGGTCTGGAAGCCACCTGTCAATGCAGAAGAGTCGATGACGTCCACGCCATAGTCACTCTGGCTCCGTCTGTAGAGGGTGACGCCAATGACCAGGACCGCAACAGCGACCACTGCAGCGCCCAGGCCCGAGTACAGAGCAATGTCGCTGGCATTCTCCATGCCTGAAAGACACAAGAGAAATCCTAAATGGCCAACATGGGCGCAGAGCAGAAGAGCCACCCCAGGACATCAAATGAAGTGCTATTGGGTTTTTGGAGCTACTGCTCAGAGAAAACGACAGATGCAGCCAGCCCAGCTGTACTGCCCTTTCACACAATAATCATGTTTCTAAAAGACCCTGAATAAATCCAAGGGATGCTAGGTAAATATCTTAATGGCATGAAGGCAGCTTACCACGTAATGGATTCTTGAAGAGAATCAATTTTGCAAAGAATAGAATAATTTTCAAGGAAAAACAGGCAACTCCTTAATTTGTTTGTCTGAGGAAGTCCTACTGCCCTGCCAAGTATTCTTTACATTTTATCTTTCCTGGAGGGAAGACATGAGGTCCACGTACAATGACAAAATATGGGTGAACTCCTTTGCTTGTCTATGACCTGGGGTGCATGCATCCACAGCGGTCTAGGGTGAAAAGGTAACACACGGTCTATGAGTCAAGAGAGAGGAGACCAGAGCTCACAAATATGAATTTTAGCTTTGGCACACATCACTCAGTTCAAGAGAACATTGACAACATCAGTTGAAGGTATTTACAATCATTATGAGCAACTTTCTTTTGTCAGATATGAAAAGGGCTTCGTCCCACGTGCTCTTATGTCCATGGTGAACGTTTTCTAGTGCCAATTAAATGCTCGACTCTAATACTTTTTGGTGGAAGAGGACTGGTCTCTAACAGGGCACATGCTGTTTCTCCCATACCTCTCCTACTCCATCCTATTGAATGCATGGGCAAAGCAAAAATAAAAGCGTTAGTTTGAATTTAGAATGTGGGTGTCTCCCCAACCCCCAAGATACATTGTGGCTACTTTCCAACCCTTTTGCTAGATGCACACCGGGTGTGGTTCATTCCTGAAGAGATCCATAATAGTTCCTGCAATTCAGCTTGGCGTTTACCCAGGACTGCATGATCCTGAAAAAGGACTTATCTTGGAAAGTGTATAAAAATGGAAGGTGGCAAGTGCTAACTACATAAATGATTTCCCTACAGATTATGTGGTAGGTACACTTAATAGGTCCAAAAGTAATTACTATGTCACCCCTGTTGGTCTTAGCAGATAAAATAAACCCTTCATATATTTATTTACCTTGTAATTGCATGCCATTTACTATGTGTTCACCGCACCCTAATACGGTACTTATGTTATCAAACAAGTAGAGCTAACTGTACAAGTAAAGTAAATTTATTTTCAACAAAGTTAGTGGACTATAAAATAAGGTGCTACCAAATTAGAGTGAACAAGGAAATCAAGCAGAACCAGTTCAGTAATAGGGCAGTAAACACATAAAGATAATTCGCAAGGGAGAGCACAGCCATCCCAAAGAATGGAATCTGAAAGGTCAGAGGATTATCAGACACTTAACAACTACAACAGCCTAGGAACTGAGAAACAGGGTGTGATTTAGGCTTCAGTTCCAACTGCATGATGGTCCAAGAGGGAGAGGGATGGAGGCACTGGTGGTGGTTTTCCTGACTACCCAGAACCACAGACATGACGACTGATGCCAACCCCAATGTGCCAACGTCCGCCTATGTCACATGGGGAGTGAGGAGGGCAGCTATCACCCACTGACACTTCAGCCACTCTCTCCTCAATTCAGTTCCTTGGAGGGAGTGATTAGAGCAGAGAGGACACAGGTCACAACGGGTGCAGCAAGCCTGGGTACCAGGAGCAGTGAGAGGACTTTGGATGGAAACCAATTAGCCTTTTCCCCTCTTCTTCCTTCCAGTTTCATGGGCGCTGCTGACTGATGACACTATTGTCTTAAAAGGTGTATATGGGGAGAACACACCTGCTCCACAACTGAGCATACACTGAGAAACAGCCGGGCAGCGCACTGAGTGCAGCTGCTCTGCTGCTGAGCTGGCAAAGTAGAGACAAAGACATCTTTAGCTTCCCAGGTACTCAAATGGGAAGGATCAGGAGCCAGAGGATGATGAGGGTGAAAATACTTCTGCTGAAAATGCACATCACTGGACATGAAATCCTGAAACAAAACTAAGAAGCAGAACATTCTTCGATTCCTATCTTGTTCATTATGTTTCCACCCTTTTGCTACCCAGGTAACCAGAATTCTCCATCCCCCAGATACAAGTCCTATTTTAGGAAAGAACCCCTACATATTCCTTCAGACTCTGGTATAAATCTTCAGACAGCTCATCGCGTTTCCTGTCCTGGGGATATCTGCAGGATCTATTTAACTTAAGGGAATGAAATACTAAATGATACAATTTTAAAAAATGAATATGGAGACTTTGGGAAGGGTAGGGAAAGAAGGGAGAGAGACTTGCATCTCAAGCACTTGGTGGGACCGCCTGATCTAAAAACCAGAAGTCAATGGACTCTTATGGAAAGGTAAGCAAAGTGGACTTTGTTTCACTTTTCACAGTCTGTCCTGGGGATTCGAAGGTTCAGGGTCTCATCATTTCATTTATTCAACATGTATTAGGTGAATGTCAACCATGAAGTGTAAGTGAGGATACCGAAGTGAATTAACACATGGTCCACATTCTCAGTGACAGGATCCTGCTATCTGAGTACAGCTACAGAGGTAGACACGAGTCCTCAAAGCCACGTGTGCACGTCTCAAGAGCTTTAATCAGTCATCCTTACTCGCAACTCAAATTCTTCTGAAGCTGAGTCATCATGTTTCTTCTTCCTCTCATTATTTTTTTGCTCTTTGTCTACCTGTTTTTACTTCATCTCATTTTTTCTTCTCTTTTTTCCCCTCCGCCCCACCATTTTCTAATCTATTTCTCCAAGAAAGTAGCGTGGGTTTCCTTATAAGGGTTTCTGTGTGCTTATAAACACTAACCGACTTCCTTTTCATGTTTGTTCAGGACTGGCCCCAGAAGAGGTTAGCTGCATATTTTTCCCTAGAGTTTCATGGGAGAAGGAGAAGGCTGGGTGTGTGTCTGTGAGCATGAGTACTGGGGGGGGGGGGTGCCACCGCAGGATCACCACATGCACGCGTGTGTGTATCCACGAGTGCACACTCAGTTCTGGTCAATACATCAGAAGCCACTGCTGTTCATTCCCAGGGGAATCACTCTAGCCACCTGACCACAAGATGCAGGCTCTTCCTAGGACTTGACATCCTCCTCCACGCCCATCCCTGTGCTCATGGTCTCTGTGGCTGTACTGCCGACACCCCAGATTCAATGGAAATGAACTTACACGCTAGGTGGACCCCTGCTAGCAAAAGGCCCTGTGCACCTTTCAGATTACAACGACAGGTCACTGTAACACATCCCCCCTCAAGTAGACATCTCGACCCCACCCATCTCTACGTACCCCGTCTGTCAGGTGCTGGCGCAAGGGCCCCCTCCCCCAGGAAAGCAACTCTGTCCTGGCCACTCCAGCCAATCCAGCCAACCCATGGTTTTCTACACTCTAGGTTCCTACAACTCATTTTGGATCATACTTTTGATGTTTAATTATCTGAATGCATTCAGATAAAATTATCTAGTGCATTCTAACTGCTTTAAACTCTTCACAGCCAGTTATCTCTAATTTCCCACTGAAATTTGTGAATCATTGTGTGTGACAGTCTGCTGACTGCTTGCCTTGGACTCAGACTGTGGGAAGAGAAGTATGAAAGAAATCACAGTCTGAGGCTGATTTTGGAGCCCCTGCCACAGAGACTCTCCTTTCCTTTACATCTGCACACGGATGTTTACGCCTGTCTGCTGTTACATGCCGCGTGGTGCTGGTCTGTTTCCTGAAGGTGATTTTGAACAGAAGCGTTCATACCTCGTGACTGATCAGGCCATACTGCCTTTTGTGGGCACAGGGAACTTTTCCCTGACTTTCTGTTTACCTGTCAACATGTTATTGATGTCTCTCCTGTGTTTTCATCCCTATTTTCCTCTCTCCAAGAGTCACAAAAGCTTCAGGCAAAACTCAGAAGGACCCAACATGTGGTAGAAAAAATTACGTGCAATCTATAGACTAAAGAAAACAACAACAAAAACACAACGGACGGGGCAATCGCTTGTCCTCCAAACTAGCCGGGAACGACAGAGGAGCCTGTTCATGGCTGGGAGCAGTGTGCAAGAGCTACAGGGAACGGCTCCCAAGATTAATAGCTGGAAACTAGGACCCCGGAAAGGAAATGTTTATGGGTTCATCTGGCCTGGAGGAAAGAGCTATAAAGTGCCTTGTGATCTTTAATGCATAAAGCGTTGTTGTAAGAGAAGACACCCACAGCGGGTGCTCAGTGAACCTTCATTTATGATGAGCCAGTAACCAGCTCTTCCCCCTCGCTCACAAGGGCTGCAGAGGAGGACACGGCCTTTTATGACAGCAGTTGGGACTCTGGTTAGGGATTAAAATGACCTTTTCTACAGTAAGAGTTGTTAAAAAACTGCACTGTATTGCGGAGGAAGATTGTGAAATCTCCTTTCAGAGGCTCTCAAACCCAGCACGACCTGACAATCATCCGTAGTTATTTTATTTATTTAATTTATTTTTTGGGTCAAAGCTGGTGAGAAGGGCTAAGTGACCTTTCAAAGCCCCTTCGAACTTCAGACTTCAAAAAAGAGGTATTAACAAGTTCTTGTCTTCGTGAATTATAATCACCCCTGGTCATTCATAGTAACTGATGCCCCCTAAAGAGAAGGGCTGTTTACTTAGTTCACCTTTCTTTCTTCACATGACTCTCATCTGAAAGACATATTAATGCCACTTACAAATGGAAATGTAACTCAATCCCCATGTTATGAGCTTAACTATATATCAGGTCAGAATCTATTTTACAGGACAGGATAGCTACACAAAACGAATAAAGGAGCGTAGCAAAATGGCTTTTGAAACACATGCTATTCTGTTTCATCTCATTAGATGCTGCAGAATGACCACTGCTCCCATTTCAGAAAGAAAAAAACAGCAGCAGCAATGACAAGCAGCTTGAATTGGTGTATATATGAGGCAGCGAATTACTGAAGGAGCTATACAATAAATACTCACGAAGAGAGGCTAAGCAAATGGAAAGCTCAAGCCCCAGCCGCTGTGCTGGGATCCACAGAAGGCCAGGAAACAGCCGTCTGTCTCGGGACCCCACACCTCCACCCAGCACAGGCAGAGCTAGAGATACAGAGCTATGTGACAAAATAGTTAATTGCATGCTGAAACAGAAGTTACCGTTAAGAGTTCTTTATATTTTGCTGTCATTAAGAAGCAGTAGCTTTTTCTTTAATTTAACACATAAGAAAGTAACTTTTAAATGGGCAGCCATGCTCAACTATCATGAGCAATTCCAATTATATCAGCATTGCTTGGAATCTCATAACCCCTTCCTTGACCAGCATCTCAGCTTCCCCAACTTCCCATCCTCAAAAACCTCATTACTGGAATGAATGGAAACAATATCATATTCTGAAGCAGCACTTACTATATGCCAGGCACTGTTCTAGTAACTTTATCCTTACTAACTCATTTCCACCCTTCTTACAACCTTGTAAAAATGTATCTTTTTAAATGTGTCAACTGAAGCAGCACTATATACAATAGCCAAGACATGGAAACAACCTAAATCTCCATTGACAGATGACTGGATAAAGAAGATGTGGTGTATTTATACAATGGACTACTACCAAGCCATAAGAATGAATAAAATAATGCCATTTGCAGCAACATGGATGGACCTGGAGAATGTCATTCTAAGTGAAGTAAGCCAGAAAGAGAAAGAAAAATACCATATAATATCACTTATATGTGGAATCTTAAAAAAAAAAAAAAAAAAAAAAGACTCCATGAACTCATCTACAAAACAGAAAGAGACTCGCAGACATAGTAAACAATCTTATGGTTACCAGGGGAAGGGGGTGGGAGGGAATAAATCTGGGAGTTTGAGATTTGCAAATGTTAGCCACTATATATAAAAATAGATAAAAACAAATTTCTTCTGTATAGCACAGGAAACTATGTTCAAATCCTGTATTAATCTTAAATGAAAAAAATATGAAAACGAATATAGTATGTAGATGCATGCCTGGGACACTGTGCTGTACACCAGAAACTTACACATTGTAACTGCCTGTACTTCAGTTTAAAAAAAATATTGCAAAAAAAGTGTCAACTGAGGCAAGAAAATCACTTGCCTTGCCCAAAGCCTCACAGTTGGATTCAATCCCGAGCAGCCTGGATCCAGAATCGATGCTCTGGCTCATTCTTTACCCAGCTGTTAACCTCTGTCCTGATCACACTGCCTGATACCTTTTTTTTTGAGGGGGGGTAGGCACCTTAGTGAACTCTGGTTTTTCTCTGACATGTTTACTTACTCTTTTTTTTTTTTTTAAATTGAAGTACAGTCAATTTACTATGGATTAATTTCTGGTGTACAGCACAGTGATTCATTTATACATACATACACATATAAACACCCGTATGTCTTCACTCTCAAATGGCTTAACCACGATGCTGTGGGGCTTCCCTGACTCTCCTCCCTGCCGTCTACACACCTGTACCCAGGGCAACGTGAACTGCTGGAGGAACTCACAAAAGTATATTGGCAGCTATCATTAAAAAAGCAATGCTCTGCAAACTCACCTGGGCCTTCTTTGCAGCTGAGTATTTTATTCATGTTCTATGACCAAATAACACTTTTCATCAAAACAGTTACTCTGAACTGTGTTTTCTTTCTTCAATACCCCTACTTCTCACCTGCCCCCTTTCTAGCTGAAAAACTAAAGGCTGCCCTGTGTGACCCCCCCCCCCACACAACTCAAAATTCCTCTGCTCCTGCCTATGTTTTTCCTTTCCTTTCCTCTGTTCCCTGAACAGCTGCTCCTCTGCCTTGTCAGGCCAGCTCTGCTCCGCCCTCTCCTGCCTCCACGGGGGACCTGGCCTCATTCATTATTCCCTTTTGGTCTTGCATCTTTAAACTCTGCCTCTACACCTGAGCCTTGCCTTCTGCCTGCAAACACAGTCTGGTCTCCCTAATCACCTCCCCCACATCCTTCTGCCTGCCTACTCTCCCATAAACCTCTCAAAGATGCAGCCTTTTTTACATCCGTGGAATTCTTAGCTCTTTGCTGAAAAGAAACTAAAGCATTTTTAAAAATATCAAACATTTCTTGCTACATTTTCCATAATCTCTCTAGCAAGTTAACTCCTGTCTCTGTTAAAATAATTTTAAAAAACAGAATGCATGCATACAAAGAGAAAATGTTTTAGGAAGTATGAAGCTATACTCCACCAAGGGAAAATTTACCTCCAACTACTCCTACTCCAAAAGTAACCACTTCTCTGGGGGGCCGGGGAATTAGTTTTGTTGTTTATTTATTTAATGGAGGTACTCGGGATTGAACCCAGGACCTCATGTGTGCTAAGCACACACTCCACCACTTGAGCTATACCCTCCCTACAAAAGTAACCACTCTTGATAGTAACTTTGAGATCTTCCAGAACAACCAAAAAAAAATCCATTTTTTAAATCATTTTTTACTCTAGAAGTTGTTACTATGTTATTATGTTTCCATATTATATTTCCTTTACTGTACTTTGCTTTTTTCCCCCACGTACAATATCCTGTATGTCTTTCCTATCAGAACCACAGACTTACTTCACTTCTTTTCACATGTGCTTAGCCCACTGCCTGGCTGTAGAGGGATTTAACCAGCTCATTATTTCTGTATCATTTGATTGTCCTCTTGCTCTTTAAAGTCTAACTTTTGCCCAAATCACCGTTCCTTCCTGGAGACTGTTCACAACCACTCCATGAACAGCAATGTTCTCTTCTGTTCCACTGCAGCAGTAAGACAAGAACAGCCAACCCTCCCTTTATGGAAAAAAAAGTCCCTTAAATTCAATTCTCCAACTTTTTTCTTTCTTTTTGTTCAGTAACTACCCTTCCTTCTGCAAGTTCTATAGAAGAGCTTTAAAAGCTCAGTTCCTAATCCTTTTTGCCCATCTGATCAGATAATTGCTCACATGCAGACAGAGCTAACTATTCCTTTGATGCCGAACAGTCCCAAATCAAGATCTCCTGCCTCGTCTCTGGTATGAAGACCTCATCCTCTGTCTCCTCCTGCTCGAGGGACAAAACCATCCCACAACTGTGTGTTGTGCTAACATCTCATATGTGTCATCTGACTTACAAACTCACCATTCTCCTCTCTTCAAATATTTTCTCTTGAACTCCCTTTTTCTGGTAATGACATCACCAGTGACCAGGCTGCAGACTGAAGAGTTCTTCCTTTTCTTTCCATTGACTCCTTCCCCAAACCACTCACGCGCCTCACTGACTGCATCCCCCGTACCTCCTTCACCTCAGTTTTGATAGGAAGCACCCATGTCTCATTCTACTTGGTACCCAGGCCCCAGTCTTTGTTCACTCTGAACCACTTTCCACATGGATTACTCTTCCCAAACAGTTTGGGTACTGCCACTCCAATACCTTTTAATGGTACTGAGTTCGCTCCAGCAGGGGCTTATCTTATAGCTCAAGACACTCTCTGCTCTGCTCCATCCCAGTTTTCTACTGCATCTGCGCCTTTCTCCACACGGACCCTACTCTTTGGCTACATCTGACTGCAGGAACACTTCTGAGATATTACAGGCTCAGTCCCAGGCCACGCAATAAAGCCAGTACCATGGTAAAGCCAGTCCCACGGACTGTGAGCTTTCCCAGCACACATAAAAATTATGTTTACATTACACTGCAGTTTCTTAAGTGTGCAGCAACAGCATTATGTCTTAAAAAAAAAAAAAAACCAATGTACATGCCTTAACTGGAAAATACTTTATTGTTAAAACGTGGTAACCACCATCTGACAACTCAGGGTTGCCACAAACCTTCAATGTGTGAAAAATTCAGTATCTGTGAAGCTCATTAAATAAAGCACAATAAAATGAGGTCTGCCTGTATCCATCTTTTTCAAGTAGACCTTGCACTTGAGTAACTTTTCTTTTTGTTCAGACTTTCTGTTCTCACTGAAAGGCTTTCCCTTCCAATATTTGTTTTAATTCTAACCATTCTTCCAAGATTGACAGTTATCTATTTTATAAAATATTTCGTGATAGTGCACATTCAGATATGTTTTATCTTCCTTTTAAGTAAAGTTGCCAGATGAAGCAAATAAAACTATGACACAGTTAAATTTGAATTTCGGATCAAGAATGAATAACTTTAGTAGAAGTATCTCCCATGCCATATTTGGACATGCTTATGTTAAAAATGTATTCATTGCTGATCTGAAATTCAAATTTCACTAGGAGTCCTGTATTATATCTGGTAACTCTAACTTTGGACTGAAAAGGGACTGTGCTTTTTCCCATCAGATAGGAAGACTACGTTAAAAATGAGAAACAAGAGTCAAAAAGCAGGATTTGAACTCCAGCCCTTGAGAAAATGACGTCAGTTTATTTAACTTCCTATTCTGGAAATTGAAGATATAAACTCTATACCTTTGAAAACAGTACCAGGTGGGGAGATGGGGCCTGTGAATTCACATTTTTAACAAGTGCCCTGGATTATTCTGATGCTGAAGAACATTTTGGACTATCACTTATTCACTGTGTCTGTGCTCAGTTCTAAAGGCATTTAATGAGCAAAACTCCCATCATGACCAGTAAGGTCAACAATATCATTGAAAATGGTATTAAGAAAAGACATACATTTCAGATGGAATAAAAATTAGATAATAAAAAGACTGAAAGTGGTAAGAAAATTACAAATGTTGCTCATATACATGGGTTGAATTGATTCACAGTAGGGATGATTCTGAAGGACAAAGTAAGTCATGCAATTTGTGGGAAGTGCTATATTTATGTAATTGAAAATAATCAGCAGGAGATGAAGAAAAGTGATGGGTAAAGTAGAGAAAAAAAAAATGCATGGCTAGACGATCAGCATTGATCCCCGGAGCCTAATGTTAGCTTAGAAGAGTCTAGAAATCTACTGAGAATTTAAAGATATGGTTCAAAGTCACAGACAGGTCTGTGGGTTCAAGGCACCATGTAAGTCTACACAGCCTGGAAGAGAACGTCCAAATTGCCAGCATAGACTGCACATCTTCAGAGAAGTTCTCTTACCCTATGAAGATCATAAAGAACAGGGGTTCTCAGAATCCACATTATTCCACTACAGATGAATGCAGTGTATTTGGGGAAAAGATGGAAAATGGAATGAGTGTTAGAAGAGAAATACCCAATTTTCAGACTTTGAGGACACACTCAGGCCGTTCTTTGACAGAACTGTTTCTGGGACACACATCAACACCTGGCACAGAATAGATGACTATTAAAAACTATCTCCTTTCCTTCCCTTTTCTCAAATCATTTATCTTCTACTTTGTACTGAAGTTGTGGGGAAGAAACTTTTTTTTTTTTTTTAGAGGGGGAGGTAATCAAGTTTATTTCTTTATTTTCATGGAGGTACTGGGGATTGAACCCAGTAACTCTACCACTGAGCTATACCCTCCCATGGGGAACATTTCTCATTTTTTCCTTAATGTTTCTCTGGGCCAAGACTTTCTATAGTTAACTGTGATAAATATCTACTACATGAATGAGTTAAACTATACAGAAGCAAACTCTTTATTTTCACCTTAACACTACAAGGCTCAGTGTGGAGGTAGCAGGAAGGGGCAAGACCATGACAACAACTATTTATTGAGCATCTAATCCATACTAGGCATGGCGGTGAGTGCTACAAGCATAAGAGTGAACAAGACGCTACACTCTCTACTGGATGGCAGGAATCACGTCTATCAGAGAGGGAATCCAGCCCAGGATAAAGGCAACGAACATGCAGTAAAGAAATAGGGAAACTGTTTAATACTGAGCAAATTACAGGAGTAACTAACCCAGACTTGGTGTTTGAGGGAAGGAAGGAGAAGACGGCGAATGCTTTGCAGAAGGGACACCTAAGTCAAACCTGAAGGAAGGATAAATTCAACAGGTTGAGATTAGGTAGAGAGAAAGTTTCAGGCAGAAGTACCAGAATGTGTAAGGCGCTATATGCCAAAATGGGCACAGGCTGTCCCCAGAACAAAGAAGCTTTGTTTGGCTGAAGAATCTGGGAAGTGGTGAGAGAACTGGAAGAAAAATATCTCAACGTTAGGCTGCTTGAGAGAAACTGATGTGATTAAAAAGGCCAACTGAGACCAGATATCTCATGTATATCAAGTACTTTGGATTTTATCTTCAGAATCATGCTTAGCTATTGAAGAGGTTTAAAGGAGGTGATGTGGCCAGAACTGATGGTTTAGAAAGATCAGAGAAATTGATGTAGGGCAAGACTAGATACAGGAAGCAACTGCAGAAATTCTTGTTAGGAAGAAAAATGGCTTAAACTTAAAAAAAAAGATTTCGCCTGGGACACCATTCTCTTCTCTTGGTTTTTCTATTACTACGCTGGCTGTTGTTTTTCTGTTTCCTCCGCAGTGACTTCTGACCACCTCTACATCTAAATGATGATGTCCTTCCGGGCTCAGTCCTCAGATACCTTCTCTATTCACACTCATTATCCGGTGATCTCATTCAGCCTAATGGCTTTAAATATCATCTGGACACTGACAAGCCCCAGATTTATGTCACCAGCCAGGACTCTCCTCTGACCTCCAAACTCATGTATCTGGCTGCCTGTTTAACCTCTCCATTTCGAGGCGTAAGAGGAATCTCAAATGTAGCATTTGTGACACTGAGTTCCTGCATCTCTTCCTAGACGTGCTCCACCAACTTCTCCCCGTATCAGTGATGACCAAGTCCCTCCTCTGGGTGGCACAGCCCAGTTTGGAATCATCCCAAATGCTTTTCCTTCTCTCATACTCTATAGCCAATCCATCAGCAAATCCTTTGGACTCTGCCTTCAAAAGATACCCAGAACATGACCTGCTTTTATAATTTCTAATGCCATCTCTCTGGCCCAAGCCACAGTCATCTTGAATCTAGGTTACCGTAATAGCCTAGATTATTGTAATAGATTATTGTTACGATAGATCATCGTAACAGATTTCCTCACTTCTGCTCTGGTTCCCAATACGTTTACACTCTACCGGGCAGGTAGAGTTTATCCTTGAAAATATGAGGTCATGTCAACTATGAATAAAAAGCCTCAATGGCTTTCCATTTCGCTCAGAGTAAAGGTCAAAATCGTTACAATGGCCTGTAATACACTTGGCAGGTTCTCCCCTCGCCCCACTTCTTTGACCTTAGCGATGCTGACTCTTCCCTTTGGCACTCTGCTCCACATATCCTGACCTAATTTCTTCCTCCGACACTGCGACGAGCTCCCCCTACACAGCTTCTGCCTCCTGCTGTCCCCTGCAGTCTCTCCTTCCAGATACCCAGAATGGCTGTGTCTGCTTTTTTTCAGGTCTCTTTTTAAATGTAATTTTATCCACAGAGAACTTCTCTGAACACCTTATACGAAAAAGCCACACTCCCTCCAACCCCGCCCCAGCCCCTTATCCTGCTGTATTTCTCTTCGTAGCACTTATCACCTCTCCATGGCACTCGACCCTCTACATTGTCTGGTTTGTTTCTCCATCTTCCCTCACTAACGCTAGAAGCTTCGTTCGAGCAAAAACTGTATCTGTTCTGCTCAGTGCCGACTCTCCACCTTTTGAAACACATCCTCGCCCGTGGGAAGCTCTCAATAAATAGCTGATGAATGAATCGAGGGGTGGCTAGAAAAGAGTGGAAATGGAGAGAAGTTGGTGAACTTGAGATCTACTGAGGTGGCAGAATGGTTCGGTTGTAATGATTCACTGAGTGCTGGAGGAGGAGAGGAAAGAGAGAGGGGTCTGGGAGGCTGTCCAAGTTACGGACCCCGATAACTGAGTTGAAGGTAGAGTATGCATGGGACTGGAGAAGATGGGAGTTACAAACAGGGACAGAGAAGCATGCACTCAGTTTTGAAAAAGCTGCACTTCAGGTTACTGGGAGACATTCAGTTGGAGGTGTCTGGGAGGTAGCGGACTCTAGAACAGTAAATCTGATTCGTGTTTAGCATGCATTTCTCTTAGTTACAGAACAAATCGGTGGAAAGGAGATGAGAGAATTCTGAGTTACCTGCCACGGGCAAAAGAAACCCTTTCCATCCCGGAGGTGAGCCTGCTGAACCAGCCACTCCTCAGGGGCTCACAGCCTCTCACAAAGCCACAGCCCCAGCCTCCGGGAGTCTCATTGTCTGAACACAACCATTTTTCAGTCTGACTCTGGGGGTGCGTGTTTGCCATTCAGAACCGACTATATTTTACTGCACCTCCTGACATTGTTACACAACATTTATTGAAAGCACATTTGATGGTAATGAAGTTTCTATTAACTATGATTAAATCTCATAAAGCACCTGAAGATAATTTAAGATGTGCAGAAGCAGAAAATGAAACATTCGGTTTAGTACATTAGGAAATGTAATTGATTAAATTATCTCATTTACAATAAGTGCTTTCATGAGCTATGCCGCACACATATTTTCCCCAGTTTGTCATTATGATTTGCCAACAGATATCTTAAGACTTTACTTTCTTTTTACGTCTCGCAAACTCCCGGCTGGCTCCTGGACCCGCCTCACATAGATCTGAGCACAAGGCTGAGCGATGGTTTCCATCCACCGAGCCGCGCGGAGGATCATGTGCACGGCTATATAGAGGAACAGGTTGTTTCTCAATTATCTTCATAATTGACTTTGATTTTGCATCAGAGCTGATTCATGTAGTCTTAAACTAAGCCCCTCTCTCACTGAACAACCACAGCGTGCATTCGTATCATGCGCTCCTAACCTCGCGGTGCACAGAACCCCGATTGGATTCCTCTGGGAGCCTTTGCAATCACATTGATTCTGTTCAGGTTTTATTTTTAGGAAATCACAAATTAAAACAATTTAAGCGATTCCGTTGCAGTATCCAGCAATTAAGCATGGTGTTCAAGAGCAGGAACCCCAAGCAAAAACTCATTCTGGAGTCCCCCAGGACCAGAAATAGGTACTGTGGGGTTTAGGACTGAAAGTAGGATGTAACCAAATTAGAACGGCACAGGACTCACAAACTAAGCATGAAATTAATTTTTAAAAAACACACGCATTTCAGAGCAACTCTCACATCGACCACCACATGGATACCCGTGGTCTTGCTTCTGCTACATACAGGAATCGGGGGATGGCAGGGGGCTCTATGACCAGGAGGCAGTCAGGGATCCACTTACTCCAGCGGTCACCTTCAAGTCTTGACACAGGCACAAGCCAAACATTCAGTGACCCGTTTTGTTCTCCCTCTCTCAACGTGCACCTAAGTATACAAACCAGGTTTCCCCACCTTCCGTCTTCCTATGAGTTCAAAATCAAGTATGCATGATTTCTGAGGCCCGCTACCCACGTACCAACGATAGCTTTATGGGCAGCCGACGGCAGGGAAAACTAAGGCAGTGGTTCTCAACCTGAGCTGCACAGTGGAATCACCTGAAGAGCTTTTAAAACTAGGAGTTCCTGGGTTCTAAGCCCCTTCCTTCCCACTTTGATTTCATGGTCTGGGGTACAGCCTGGGAACTGGGATTTTTAAAAGGCCTCCAGATGGCGCTAAAGTTCAGCCACAGCTGAGAACCATGAGGCTGAATGCCCAGCTGCCAATCATTCAACCTGTGTCCCTTTTTCCAAATCTATTGAATGCGTAAGATGTGGGAAAACAAAAGCCTCTCCAGGAAGCAAGCCAACATATAAGGAGCTCAAGCCATTACTCACACCACCGTGTTCAATTCCTGGTGATTTCAGGTTCCTGCTCTACCCAGTTGCTGGGGATTTCAAGTTTGCCTCTCAGGCGCCCCCTCCTGGTCCTCTGTGGAGAGGCTATTGCCCAAGGCTGCTCTCATGAGCGCCTGCACTGACAAATATTTATTAATTTTAATGGTATAAGTCGCCTTAAAAATAAGAGTCCTAGGTGACATTTGCAGAGAAATAGACTGATACAGGCAGATAGGATCAAGAGGAGAGATTTACTTTTACTGTGAGGGAGGGGAAGGGTGTGCATATCTCTTTTCAGTTTCTATCTCTGACATGTGACTCCAAACCCGAAGAGAAGTCCCCCCAACCCCCCAAACCCGGGATCCTTTGTACGAATTCTGCTTGGCTTCTAAACAAATACAACGGTAAGGCAGCAAATATGAGAATAAATTATATTCACAAGAGGAAAAGTAACTTACTTTGGGGTTTTATTTCATGAAGAGGTTTTTTATCTAAAAGAAAGAGAAAAAAGAAAGTTGCATTTAATAAATTGACACGGAGCAGCTATTTCCTATATCCCTTTATGTCTTCCTCTATAAAGGAAACATTTTCTCTCTTTCTGCAGACAATATGGATTATGTT
Source organism: Camelus bactrianus (assembly GCF_048773025.1). Classification (NCBI taxonomy): domain Eukaryota; kingdom Metazoa; phylum Chordata; class Mammalia; order Artiodactyla; family Camelidae; genus Camelus; species Camelus bactrianus. The sequence goes on along the minus strand of NC_133564.1, from coordinate 28,219,997 downwards.
GTTCATATTTTTTCTTTTCAAACTTTTTATTTTTCTCTTTTGCAATATTTTTCTAGGATGATCGCTTCATTCCTTTAAAAAAAAAATCCCTCTGGCTTCCTAGAGTTTCTCTCTGTTGCATTTGCTAGATTCTTATCAGCATGATGAGAGCAATGAGCTTGCACCCTTGTCACTTTTCTATATACAGCCAGAAGACTGCTCAGGTAAGGGATGCTATTTCACTATATATGATGATAGAAAAATGAACCATGAATATTTAAAGGGATCCTGCATTGGTTTGCAGTTACCGTGACCTGAATAAAAAATTCCAAGTTCTGCCTTTTATCTGTTCTTGTTGGGTACAGATGCAGTGTTGTGAGCATGCTGAAGGTTTGTTTTTAAGATATTACGCTCTTTTTGGTTTGACTTGATTATCTGTTAAAATGTGGATGACCTCTCTTAACGGAAAAGTGTTCTTAAAAAAAAAAAAAATCAAGGTATTGAGCAACATCAGTCAGATGAGATGGATAAAGAGAAAAGACATTCAGTGTTTTCCTAAAGCAAGTGAGATGTTTTTACCAGTTCTCCCCATTGCCCTCCAACCACCATCTCCTGCTATCTTTCATCATCAAATAATTTTGCAATAATCGTGCAAGTCACTTTGAGACGTGGTGCCTGTGGCTAACTTTGTCTTATACCACGGTCCCTCCGCTATCCATTTCCCCTGCTCCTGGCCCCGTCCCAGGTCAACACAACTCCACCCCAATGCAGAAACCTGGGAAGACACTTCAGACACCATGTCAACTTCCAGATTTGGGTGGTGTGTCATCCCTGTCATTAGTCCCTTTTTAGGGTGCAGGTAGAACACTGTCTAACTACAAGCACGAACGCTGTTGCTAACCATTCACAGAGTCCCACTAAGGGAGGGGACCTTGAAAGGTCACTCTGTGTAGCCTCCTTTCTCCACTTGTCTGCAGGCAAGCCAAGTCGGGTGAGACACTGTCATTTTGGATTAAGTTTTTAACGGAATCAAATCTCACACAGTACACATTTGAGAACTTCATAAATATTATCTGGCTGACTGCACCATCACCCCTCCCAGGCATAGAGACACAGCTACATTCCAAATCCTTCCCAGAATATCCCTTACTCTAACCCACTCCTGCACCTAATATTGATTTTGACAGAAAACCCTTGCAGTGTGCTTTAAATACAACTCGTCTGTCTTGCCATCTGATTTGTTATGAGAGTAGCTTTAAAAAGTTGGATGTAAATCATTTTTGCAAAAGGGCAAACTTTTTCTTTCCACAATAAGGGGAAAATTAACTGGCAAAGGGTAGTATCTGGCCACTCTTTCTCTTTTTAATTCTTACTTTTTATCTAATTTTAGTTGATATACAGTGTTAGTTTCATGTGTACAGCAAAGTGATTCAGTTATAGATATACATACATATAATTTTTTTAGATTCTTTTCCATTACAGCTCATTACAGGAAACTGAATATAGTTCCCTGTGCTATACAGTAGGTCCTTATAATTTATTTTATATACAGTAATGTATATCTATTAATCCCAAACTCCTAATCTGCCCCCTCCCCTCTTTACCCCAGTAACCGCAGTTTGTTTTCTATGTCCATGAGTCTATTTCTGGTTTGTAAATAAAACGTGTATTTTATTTTTTTAGATTCCACATATAAGCCACATCATACAGTATTTGCCTTTCTCTGTCTGATTTGCTTCACTTAATATGATCATCTCTAGGTCCATCCTGGCCAATCTTTCTTTAAAGCAGAAAAGTCCTCATAAAAGGTAATAATTTGTTCAAGTTGATATGAACATATTCAGGTTTTTTACATAGTCAGGAAAACAGAAACAGAAAACTTGCATTCCCCTTACTGCACAGTTTCAAGGCCACACCAGTTCTCCTGAGAGCAGGTGGTACTTTCCAAAGTCCAGATGCTAATGCAGTCAAGGATTAGAATAAAACAACTTTGGTGGGTTTACCCTGACTTCAGTTTTTGCTTATTGCATGCTTTCTGAAAGCATTTGGCATGGGCACAGGGATGCTGGCAGGCCATGGCTAAGACATCTGAAAGTGATGCATTGCTAGGAATACACAAAGAGACGTGCAGAACATCTGTTTAGAACCCTGGCTGAGCTTCAAGGTGTTTTCTTCCTGCTAAACCACAGGAACAAAGATTATGCCGGGGAGCAAAATGAAACTCCATTAAAAACAGGTGAGATATGTAACTGCTCCTCAGAAGAATAAATTGAATATAGCCATGCTGTGAAAAAATGGGGGTGTACTGGACCCAGTACAGCTCTGCGTAAAGAGACTGAATGGGGCTGAAGGTCCCTCCACAGGGGACTGGGGCCACGGGGATGCACAGAGCAGAGAGCAGGGCAGTCACCCAGCTCTGGTGCCATCACCATCAGCAGTGTGCTGTGCGATTAGTGCACTCTCAGGATCAGAAATGGATTTAAATCTTGAATCGTCTTCATCTACCTCTGTGACCTCAGTGTTCTCCACAATAAAATGAGAGTAATAATGTCCTCAGAGGCTGGTCCTGGGGACTAAACAAAACTGAAGCCATGCAGCAAAGGGTAGCCCGTGTTCAGCAATGATGAACAGTAGCTGATAAATAATAATTTTAACATACGAATACGATCATCAGACTCGTGCAGAATTCAAAAATGACTCATGTGCTACTGCGTGGAGACAGTCACAGCGCCAGATCAGAACTTCTAGTCGCTTCTGGGGGGAGGTACTTGAATGGGAGTTAAGAAACACATGTCAAATAATACCATTTGCAGCAACATGGATGGACCTAGAGATTGTCATACTAAGTGAAACTAGAAAGAGAAAAATACTGTATGATATCACTCATATGTGTTATCTAAAAAAAAAAGAGGACACTAATGAACTCACCTATAAAACAAAGACACTTGCAAATATAAACAATTTTATGGCTACCAAGGGAAGAGGGTGGGAAGGGATACATTTGGGAGTTTGTGATTTGCAAATGTTAGCCACTATATATAAAAATAGATAAAAACAAATTTCTTCTGTATGGCACAGGGAACTATATTCAGTATCTTGTAATAACCTTTGATGAAAAAGCATATGGAAACGAATATATGTATATGTATGACTGGGACACTGTGCCGTAACACCAGAAATGGACATACTGTAACTGACTATACTTCAATTAAAAGAAAAAAAAAAAAAAAAAGAAAAAGCAAACAGAAGAACCATGTATCCAGTCCTGAGACTTTACCTTCCTGATATGTAAAAAGAAGGGCAGGGATCAGAAGACCCCTATAGTCTCCCCAGCTTTAACCCTGGTAAGTCTTTATCATAACTACCAAAGACATTCCAAGAGATCCACTTGAATTCTGAAAGCAGACTAAAACTTACAAAAAGAGCCACTCCTCTACTACAGGGTGTGTTATGCTGAGGCCCAGCACATGTATCAGCCTGCATCTTCTCACAAAAAAGGCCAGATGACAGGTGCCCAAGAGAGCATCACTCCCCTGGCATCCACATCAAAATTGGGTTCTGCTGTATTTTGTGAAATACCAGTATCTTGTCGGTGAGCTGTACTGATAGACCATTTTCCCAGCTGGAAATGTCTGATTAGAGATTGTTCTCCCGTGAACTCAAGAGAGGGCGACCCACTGACCTTGCTGTCTTCTGCAAGAACTGCTCGCCCCACGGTGCATGTTCTTTTATTCTGTTTGCATAATCACTTTCTCACAAGACTCAGGGCCATGCATCCAACTGGCCCTGGTCAACCAAATCCTCTCCGTTTTAATTTTATCTCTCTCCAAGGCCATGTTCAAATGACCCCTGAGTAAATTAATCCATTAGGGCAACAGTTCTTCATATTGGCTGCACATTAAAATCACCTGGGGAGTTTAAAAAAAAAAAACAAAAACCTATGACTGGGCCCCTCTTCAGGAGCCCTTGATTAATTGGGGTGTGTTTTTGTGATTACTGAGGGCACCACCACTTCCTGGCAACAAATCTGGGGCCCTGTGAACTCAACTTCAATTCTTCTTTGTCCCCCCTAAGAGGCTGTGGGGTAGCTTGGTACACAGATGGGTCCAGGAGGCTCTTGCAGGCAGAGAGATGTAAGTCTGAGCCAGGGGCAGCTGAGTTGCAGTTTGGGAAAATCACCCTAGGTTTCTCAGGGTCTAACTTATACACCAAGAGGTACCTTCTGGGTAAATGGAAATTGATGATAAGTAATTATAACTCAGTCTTATAATTATTTTGTGTATTTACAAGCTAAAGATGCAAGTGTTTTTGAAAAATTTTTGTTTTAAATTGTCATATTTTCTTCAAAAATCCCTTATTATTTACAGTTAATACACAATTACTGTATCGAAAAAATACAGATTAGCATAAAATAACCCCATAATTCCATCACCAAAAGATAACCACCACTATGTTAAGTTATATATACAAGCCTAGGTCTTTTTTCCCCTGTGATTATATATCTATAAGGTTATGTGCATAAATATATGTTTATACATATATTAGCAGGAAACTACATGAAATTGATAGTAATTGATCATTCTTACCTACAGAAATATGGGATTGTCTTTTATCTATGGTTCTGCAATCTGCTTATGTCTCTTAAATGCTGTAACGCAAATCTTTGTGTCTGCCCTGTGCGCGCGCGCGCGTGTGTGTATACAGAAGGGGGAGAAGGACAGAGAAAGGGAGAAGGAGAACTATCTTTTTATTGTTGGTTGGTGATTCAATCCTTTTCCACCTTTAATTGTTGGCTTCCTTTGTTATATGGGACGCCCCCAAAGCATTTCCATGGTATCCATTGTTCTCAGAAGCTACTTATAGCTGCAACCCTACTTTCCCACCCACCCACCCACCCATATCCAGCCTCACCCTGTCTCTGCCAGGGAACAAACATGGCCAGCTGCCTGCAGCCCACATCCTGCGGATCTAAGAGAACAGGACTGAGGGGAAATGCCACCGGTAGATAGATGGGTTCAATCTCCAACCTACAGACTGGGCAAAGGGCCGCCCTCACAGCTGTAGGCTGGGATTATTTGAAATCGGCTGCTAGGGATTTTGAATACTACACACATATGGTTTGATACTCGAGTCGATGTCGTTTTTTGAGATTCAGGCACAAAGCTACTCAATGTGGACTCAACACCCGCCAGAACAGGAGCCCACACAGCGCTCTCCTCCAGGCAGTAATTCACACGCCATTACAGTTCACGATTACCATTCTTTTCACAAAACCAGACGCGCTCCATGGTTTCGCCTCTGAAGACCATTTTTATTATTTCCTTCTTCATACTTTTTTCACCCTCTCCAAGATATGTACTGAATCCAATTTTATTTTAATTTACCCATCACAGTCTTTGTAATCTTAAATTATTTACAAGCTGATTCTGAAGCCCGTGGGAAAGCAGGCTTCTCCGCCATTCTCTCTGGCTAGGTACCTTATTTGCTGGGAAAATTCTCTACCATCAGCATGCAGGAATCTATCATGGCCCAGTTCACTGCATGCCTTTATGAGCTTCTATGAACTGATCCTACCACACCAAATGTGACTTAGCTCCAGCTGCACCTCAATACCTAGTCCAGTCAATCCATGAGCTCTCAGGCTCACCTCAGTGCTTTTGTCCCAGCTATGGCCTCCACGAATGCCCTTCTCCCCTCAAGCCTCCTACAGAAAAACGTCCTGCCTCCAAGGCATAGATCAATTTCTGATTTCTTCATGAAATCTTTGGTGATGACTTCTCCGTTTGAAGGGATCTCTCCCTTCTCTAGACAGTTTATCTTATGTATAGCTGCTAAAATACAGCGCAAATTCTATTCCAAAATATTTTACTTCATAAGTGTTCATTTGATTTATGTTATACTTTTGTAATCACCGCTAGTTATGGGTCCCTAACACGAAAATCATATTTAAATGATTAGCTTGCAAATAATTGGCACTGCCAGAGAGAGTCACAGCAAGAAACCTAAGAGGCGGTGGGGGTAGGGGCGAGGATGAAATAGAAAAGCTATTTGTTTGATTGTTTACTGATTGGAAGAAAAGAAGTTGAAGTTACTGATTAGCCGTGTGTTTCATTTGTTCATGCCCCCCCTTCCCCTGCAGAACTAGAAATGATGAAGAATCAGTGTTATGCCCTCAGAATGCAATCCAAAGCTGCAGGAAATCCCAGGACCTGGCCGATCTGCTGTGCATTAGCACTGGCAGATAATCAGATAAACAGGAGGTCTGCTCTGCACTGGCAACACCACCGCGATTGAACACATCAGGCAGACACGGAAGATGACAAGACTCCGTTCTCCTGCGGAGAGTGAAAGTTCACTCAGGCTGCAGAACAGGGAGGAACACCACAACCAGCTCTTGCTTACACCCTGAAACTCTTCCCTTTATTGAGAACACAGCAAAACCACAGGAGCAAAGAACAGCCCGTCTCTAGTTTTACCTCTTTTTAAGTTTTTAATTTTCAAATTTTGTTTTTCTTCCTAGTTTTTTTTTTTAAGATCCTGCTCAGAGATCACTCTTCAGAGACCATATTTACCCGAATGCACGTGCTACTGAGTTAGTTCAATTCTTGCTTCCTCGCCCCCCAACTCCCACCCCCGCTTCCCCACCTATAGAGAACCGTCATAAGATCTACTGCCCCTTTTGAAATGCACTCTGTGCATCCATGCAGGACACTACAGAAAGGAGGAAGTTTGTAGAGACTCCTCCCAGGGTTTTCCATTTGGTTATGACTGCTGGAGAAACCCCTGGTCTTCTCAGAGGTGTCCAGGTAATTAGAGAAATTCCAGAACCAAATGGCAAAAACACCCACTTGAAGAAAAACTCGTTAAGACCTGAGATGTACATTAGTGAATGAAAATTGGCTCTGTTGGTATCTTCCCCTGAAGAATTATTCAAGACTCCCCATCATGTTAACGAGGGGAAGGCAGGCAGGTACCACAGGACACGGCTCACAGATGTGACTTCTACTGACAATGACCTTCCACAACTGCCCCTCACAAGCACATGATTCGTGTGCGTGAAGAGGTGTCACCTTCCCTCCTTCTCCTTTCAATTTGATGTCTTTTTATAGGAATGTCTTTCATATTTCCTAAACTCAGACACATAAGTGCCCATAAAGACCATAATCACAAGTAGCAATTGCATATTTCACTTTTGAACTCAAATCATTTACATTTCTAGATTTCTTACCACCTTTGTTACGAAGTGTTATCCATTCCCACTGATTCTGCGTGGGTTAGTTTGTTTTTGTGATGGATATACAGAGTAAAATACACTTTGGGGGTCACTATGAAGACGCTGAAGTACGTGTCTACAGAGGCTTTCTCATCAGAAACTGGCCTCAGAGAAATAAAATGCAGTATTTCCAATTCTGTTCCAAGGAAAGATGCATATTAAAATCCTTTTTCTATTCTATAAACCGTTTTGCTTTGACTCCCTCCCTTCCATCCACAACAGAAAAATATGTATCTGTAAACACATACACACACCCACTCAAAAATAAACAAAAATGCTCAGTCTATATAATTCAAGCTTAAGGGGACAGTCTATTGATTAATGTCATGATAATCACTTTCCTTACCTTAAGGCAGGAGCGATCTTCAAATAATTTAAAAATTTAAAAGCATCCTATTAGTGTACACCAGCCTTGACAGAGGGTCATGGTGGCTTTCTGCTGTGTCCAGGGTGGTCCCTTTAGTTGCAGACTTCAGGGAGGTCTGGGTAGGGAGGGAATGGCTTGGGGTGGGGGAGATCTGGGAGGGTGTTTGTTACGATGACTATTCTTCAATTGCTAAGGAAATCTTAACAACTGATATAATACAGGCTATCAGTCCTGTCTTACTGAAAAAAAAAAAAATGCTGAAAAAGCAATTGTGCATTGAGAACCTTTGACCTGCACACTGATTCTAAGCTTCCGCAGTCCTCATGCTAGCCACCCACATACCTGCCAGGACACACTAAGTCACCTGCACGGAGAGTCTGTATCTGTGCCTTCCATCTCATTCCCAGTTCCTGGAACAGTAAGTGGAACATAGTAGGTACTCAATAAGCCTCTGTTGAGTGGATGAGCACTGCTAAGCCTTGGATGGACTTTCGGTTCCAAGCATTACAAAGGCGGGGGCCACAGACTTCCTAGTTTCTGTTTTTTTTCCCAGGACACTGCAGCTTCCCGACGAAGGGACTGGGGTGGAATGCTTGCAGGCCTGCTTTGATGGCTCAGTTCCTGGTGAGGCTTTTTGCCAGAGTAGTGCATGGGGCTACCTTTGTTTCAGACCTAAACACTGTCCTCCCTCACTCTGCATAACCATCATCCAAATGGTTAACTTTAGGTGTGACTGAACTAGACCATCTCCTCAAAACTGGCTAAAAAACAAATACCTGAGAGCACTGACAGCCAGCGGTATTAACATACCTTATATGTATATATGTATAAAAGATGTATAAAAGATGAGGTGTACATACATGCACATATATATGCACATATATATGAAAGCTGCATTTAAGATACAAAATTATAATGATTTCAAGTTTTAATACTGAGATGAAACTTAAAAATCATCATGCCCAATTCCCCATTTGATAGTTACAGACAGAAGGCACAAGATGGTGAGAGATTTGCCAAGGTCACACGCTAGTTAACAACTGACCCTGACTCCTAACTCCTAGGTCAGAGCCCTTTTCACTACCCGACAGTGATCACGGCGATTTTCCACTGCACTGAACACCGACGTGGTCCTCTCCCAAACACCAGTACCCAAGGACAGGTCTATTGTTACAATAATACTGACATTTCTCTGGAGAAGTGGAAGGCCGGGGTTAATGATAATGGGTTACTGATAATGTTAACATCATCTTCATTTCATGTATTGCACTTCTCAATGATCTCTGAAGAGACACATGTATTTAATTTGCAACTGAAGGGAAAAAGGTAGAATGAAAACAAAGAAGTTCCCTCTGTCTCTATTAATTCACTTCGTTCAGCACACCCCAGAGGTCACTGAATTCTTTACAGGAGTAGAGTACTCTGTTTTAAATCACTTCCCAGATTGGGTTCTTGCCACTTCTTTTATAGCTGGCCCACTCTATGATCTGAGACATTAAATCTTTCCCTAGTCTAGACTAATATTTCTTACCTAGGGTTTTGTACTGTTGAGTCCTGATTAAACATACTGCAGATGTAGGATTTGAAATACACAGAACCAGTGAAGTGGGGACAGTTTGTTTTATATGACAGAAAGCCTACATTCTGGAAACTTCTTGACTAGAAGGATATCATTAGTTACTGAGCAAATTATTAAATATTTTTGAAAGCACAAAAAACATGGCAAATATGCTAATTTGGGGATGTGGGGATGTGGAATAGGGGACACGCTGGACATGTAACAGGTGCCATATCATTGATCCTGAGTGGCTGACAACAGGAAGGTGCTCCTGGGATCTTGTGGATGGCTGCATAGTTTATACTGTGCAGCTTGGATTTTTTCCCCAATGAGTAAAGATTTTGAATGCACGTTGACAAATCAGAGTTTGTTTTATAAACATTTATTTTCTAATGAGATTGTTAGAACATGTGTATTTCCTAACACAAGGGAAACTGTCTGCATCGTGAGGACTGACTTTCTCACTTGGGGATCATCCAGGTCCCTCTCCCAGGCTTTCCTCTGGAATCATTTTTAATTAGTGGTTAGAAGCACAGAATTTTAGAACTGGTTGAGACTTCACAGATCACCTGGTCTGTCTCCTCGTCAGGACTAAATCGCACCTGCAAAGGAAGACTAGAAAATCAAGAGCCATCCATCCAGCTGCTGACCAGACAGACGTTCTGGGGAAGGATATTGACACCGTGGTCTGACATTCAGTTTAAGAACCCTCATGAACTGTTAGGGACTTTCTGAGCTCTATTTTCCTACAACTAACAGTATGTCTCAAATTACCACTCAGAACTGGTTCGTATAAAGAACACAATTTGTGTCTTTTACAGATTTTAATGACAAGCATGTCTTATTTCCTTAGACACACTATATTAGTCAGATATGTTAGGAAATGTTTTAACAAAATATCTTAAGTGTTATGCTGTCCATACTTCAGAACACAGAAAACATTCTTTACTAGAACACACACAAATTATTATTTACACAAATGGAGTGCTTACTACAGATGTCAAATACTTTGCACGGACTAGGTAATTTCCTCCTCAAAAAGAACCCTTTCTAATAAGCGCTATTGTAACTTTATAGATTTAGACTTAGAAAAATTAAGAAATTTGCTCATAGCATTGCAAACAAAATCGAAACTCAAGCAATCTGATCCCAGAGCCCAGATTCTTCAACCCGTTCTTTATCTATGGGAAAAGTGTTTAAATTCTATAGGCCCGGCTCATCCATTTCTCTCAATTCTAGGTTCATGCTCATTTCTAAACTTTCAAAAAGAGTAACATTTCAACTTGGAATCACAGAGGACCTTGGAAGGCTATCAGCCTTTGCTCTGAATGTCACAGCAAGTTTTTATGGGCTGAGTAATTTTATAAGCTAATGAGTCAGAGGATTAGTCCAGCTATTTGGAGGAACAGGCAGGGATTTCCAGGACTTGGGCCCTGCCCACTTTTTGGCCTTTCATGGTCAGCCTGGGAACTGTCATGGCACCTGTGGGTGTGTCATTTAGCAGCTGATATATTACAACGAGCATATCATAAGGCTCAAGGTCTACTGGAATTCCAATCTTCTGCCATCTTGGGCCGACTTGGTTCTAACCAGTTTCTGTCCTAGCCTCAACCCAGGCCTGTCCTGGGCCAGCCCTCATGGAAACAACCTCTGTGCCTTCTGACTATCCCCAGTTCAGAGCTCTTGCCTTCTTAGGGATGCCATCTACAAAATATTCCTCTTTTCTTTGTAATGAATTTACATTCCCCCTATCTGGTCCTATGGCTAAAATTCACTCCCTTAAATCTTTTTAAGCTTCTAATGGGTTTTCTATCTCCAGTTTACACTGTCATGGGGATCTATTCCAATTTGTCTATCTAGTTTTCTTGGGGTTTTGTTTTGTTTTAGTCCTTTTTCTCTCTTTCTAACGTGCTGTGTGTACCCACTCTAAGTAATGTTATCTGGAGTAACTTAATGTGATCTGGAGTAACATATCCTGTTCTCCAGCTGCCCAAATTTATTTTTAAAGTCCTTCCTATTTACAGGGGAGGAGTTTTATTTCAATTCCTCTCATAAAAGGAACAAAGTGAACAAAATGGGCCTGAGATAAACAATCTTCCAAAGGTGTTTCTGTAGCATGACAGAGCACTTCCTGTCCAATTCCATGGAATAAATGTAAGCATTATGAATATGAATAATATGAGTGTAAAAGTTAGTACTGAACTATGTTGGTGGGGGGTGTTGACAGGAATAGGAAAAAGGAGAAGAAAGAGACATACAGAATAACTGGGCCGATTTCTATTAAGCTGAGAAAGAAATTTCTTATCCCTGTTACTCTGTCATGACCATGAATATGTGGCATAGGTCTACTGTTGCTGGAGAATAAGCTCTTGTCTTGAGAAGGAAAGAATTCAAGAGCAAGCCATAGTAAAGTGTAAGCAGATTTATTCAGAGAGAGACACTCCACAGAGTGTGGGCCAGCTCAGATAGCAAGAGAGGTGGCCCCAAGGTTTGGGGGTGATTAGTTTTTATGGGCTGGGTAATTTCATATGCTAATGAGTGGGAAGATTATTTCAACTGTTTGAGGAAAGGGGCAGCGACTTCCAGAACTTGGGCCCTGCCCACTTTCTGGCCCAGAAACTGTTATGGTGCCTATGGATGTGTCATGTAGCAGCTGGTATATTACAATGAGTGTAAGATGAGACTCAAGGTCTACTGGAAGTCAAATCTTCCACCATCTTGGGCTGAGTTAGTTCTAACCAGTTTATGTCCTATCTTCAATTGCTGTATCATTTTTATAATGGTTGTGCCCTGTCCCCTGCCCTCCTGTCTCATTAGAAAGAAATAAAGAGATGGTGACCGAAGGAAAATTTCCTGCATGACAAAGGCATCTTATGTACTTCTTTCAGAACTGGCTGATAAGAAAGGCCACAGATTTTTAATGCTTTATGAAATGCATATTAAATGTGGGCCAATGGATGAAGGTCAATCCTTATGTGGAAGGAGGATTATGTTCAAAAAAACAATCAGATGTCTTTATCTTTTTGTTAACAAGGCATAAATGTAGAAAAGTCTATGGGGAGATGGATAACAAAGGGGAGACATTTTATGGTAATTTGTTGTATATACTTCATTCTTTTTCCTTTTTATGTTCAATTCCACTCAGGATAGGGCACTAGAGTGTGGGTCCTCTTATCACAAGGCACAAAAGTGACAGCTAAAGCCTTGTATAATTTTAAAAAATTGCTTTCACTAAGACACCCAAGTATTGAGGTTACCTCTACTTTATTTTCTTTTTTAATTAAGCACAATGGAAACTCCAGTAATGGGCCACTTCATTCTGTTTCATTAAAGCATGTTAGTCACTGGTCTTCTTACTGGGTCTCATAATGGGAAAGTATTTATTGGCTCATGGGGGAGAGATTCTTGCTAAGTTGCTAATGACACCGTATGTATCCAAATTTAGATTCTTATTACTCCTGTGGGTCTGCAATATTATAGCCACATTTTCTATGCAGTATACAGAAAGGCAACTCTGAATTCATCAATTGCTTGCTATGCAGAAAGACAACTAGTGGGTTTTTCTAGGAAAAATCTTTATGTAGAAAGGAATACCTCCTACTACATACTATAAATGGAATGGAAATGGGTTTTTAATATTAAAACTATTTGGGAGAATCAGCAAGCAAGCAGTAGGAAACGTCACGACAACTTAAGGCACTGTGCTAACACGTTATCTTGCTGGTGCCACTTACATCTCTTTGCTATATAGAATTTTACTCTGCTATAATTAAGCAATTGTGTAGTGCAGCGGGCTCTGAAATATGAACTTCTCCAACAAAAAGTTTAAGAATAAGTCAAGTATGATTCCTGACTCCTTGCCCAAAGAAGGGAAATGATCGGTTTTGTTCAGGTAAAGGGACTTTCATCTGTTATAATCCTATATACAAAATAGGCATTCTGTAAACCACTAGCGAAAAATAAGAGTTGTTTCAGATGCCCTGAGCTAATGCTGGAATGAAAACTCTCTTATTTAGTGCCCTAGGAATTACAGGGAAGGGACCCGGGTAATTACTGTAATGGATAAAAATGAGGCTTAGAATGAGCCAAGAGAAAATGCTTACCAAGGCAACCTTTACTTTGATGTGATTATACCCTCCTTTTCAGGTGCTTCCTTTAGGTCATTTAAGTAGATAATTCAATAGACAGTGTGGTTAGATTATGAGGTGTAGCTTGGGGATGTTTGTTTGAACCTGCTATTGTAGAGATGTCTTTATCCTTGATGAGGTTTCCAAACTGTCAACTCAAACTTTTCTTATCAGTGTACCCATCCGAAATGAAAACAAAGCACACTTTCACTGATCTGTCGGTGTTTGAACTGTCAGTGTTGAACTGACCTATCTCACATCTTGCCAAGAAGGACGGATTAGCTATCAGGTGGCCCAGCCTTGAAGATTTCCTCTCTCTTTCAGGCCGTTGTGGCACTTCTCTGGCTTCTGTCTCACTGCACATTGGGGCACTAATCCCCTCTGAAGCATATCCACTTAATCCTCTCAAGCCAAAGCTCTTAGTTTTAATTTTTTTTTTAATGGAGGGATTGGGGATTGAACCCAGGGCCTCGTGCTTGCTAAGCATGTGCTCTACCACTGAGCTATACCCACCCCCTGCCTCAAAGTCCGTAGTTTTGTATCTGCTGGGGTACATGGAGAGGGAGCAGGCTGCTCTTATTCCTCAAGATCAAACTCCCCCCTCCCCCAGTCACCCTTCTCTTCCTGCCCATGAGGGGTGTGCATGTTATCTACCTCTACCTAAGATCCTCAGAGCATAGAAGCAGCTAAGCTCAGCATGTAGAAAGGACAGTGGTCAGAAAACTACCTGATTCTGTTAAAGCTCAGAAAATATGGATTCACGAGTTCCTATCTTTCGACCATCATCCCACGTAATTATCTTCCTGGAAAAGAACTGTTCTAGCACAAATTTAGGCCCTGGATGTTTAGTTGATGCAAGCAATTTGGAACTGTGGACTAACTGCTATTGGCAAAAACTGCCTAATCTCACTCTCACCAGTCTTGGGGCCTTTATTTCCTTGTTGAGAGCATTTAGGTGTGGCCATCTGTGATAGCATGACACGAAGGTCCTGTGCTCCAGTCACAACTGACCAAGCAACGATCACACCCAAATATTAAAGCGATCATTCAGAGCTGGCAGCTCGATCTCCAAAAGAAACGCAGCTCTCAGGGACGACAAAGGAAGTCCAGATGCTTTGTTGAGAGCGAAATAAAAATCAAAGAATTGGAGGTCATCCAAGAGCCCAACAAGGTCGTGGTGAGACCTCCAAGAGAAGTTGGGAATTGAGGACTTGCTTTAGGGTCACGTCTGGCATAACGGGGGAAAAAAATAGGATGAAGGAAATTCCCAAATTGTAACATGACCTAGATCCTGCACGAAGTGACTGCTCCATAAAGCTATTGCCAAAAGCTGTTGTAGTCAAACCCAGCCTCCGCTGGCTTTCTATCCTGAGAGCACAGCTAGGCTCACCAAGAGCACTGGCATTGTTTAGCTAGACTGCCGTTCGCTGAGTCCTGCAGAGACAGCGGAATGCTATTCGTCTCTGTTGACGTTAGTAGCCACTGTCTGTCTAAAAGCGCAGAATAGATCCTGGTGTTAGGCTCTTACAAATACAGCCCTGTGCCACTGATGTGTAAACAGATCTCATTCACCTCTATGATTTCATAGGTTTCACTCTTTTTCCCTCAAAAAGCTTAGTCACTGTAGCCATCAAGAGTCTCTGATCATGTTTGACAGACATCTCAATACACATCCTATCGAGGCAAAGAATGCTAGAAAAACCCATGCTTAAGTAGAAAAGGGGCTAGGGAAGTGAATAGGTTGAACAGAAAGGAAAGGCTCAGAAAGCATTTTAACAGAGATCTTAACCTCCAATGCTGAACATATTTCAAACCGGTTTTCCCACTGAGTTGATTTCTGCTATTGGAAAATGGGAAACAGAATACCCACTAAACTACATGTCTGACTAAAACCACACATGACTGATGTCCACAGGAGGGGTTCATTCAGCATCTAAAGCAACTGCCTGAACTATGGCTTGACTGGCTCCAAGGAAAGAACGACACTGTGGAACTTCAGAAGTACATACACATCTCCGATGGTTAATTTTACGTGTCAACTTGACTGGGCCATCAGGTGCCCAGATTTGTGGCCAAATATTCTGTGAGGGTATTTTCAGATAAGATCAACACTGAAATTAGCCAATTGAGAAAAGGAGATTGCCCTCTATAATGTGGGTGGGCCGTATCCAATCAGTCAAAGGTTTGATCCCAGATAAGAGAGATTTCTACTGTATGACAGTCTCTGAACTGGGACATCAGCTCTGCCTGGTTCTACAGCAGCCTGCCAGCCTCTGGACTTGAACTGGGACTTTAGCTCTGCACATTTTGGCCTTGCTAGCGTCTCTACAATAACATGGGCCAATTTATTCTAATAAATCTCATTGTATCTGTATGTAGGTATGTGTGTCTAGCTATATACCTATCTTCTATCTTATATATGTAACCTATTGGTTGTTTCTCTGGAGAACCCTGATGAATACAACATCCCAGATTTGAGACTTGGGATCTAGGCTGGCCAGTATCCTCTTAGTGCTGGCAATTCCTTTCAGCCTTAAACAGAACTCTTACTTAACTGACAACTATGTATTGTAATACAAGTGAAAATAAATAGTATCCACATATTTGATAACAATTTTTTTCTCACATTAGGGGCTGACCATTGTCTGTCTTCAATCAGTAACCCTAAGTTTTACTCAACTAAGATTGCAGCTTTGCATCCATAGTTTCCTCCAAGCCCAAGTCCAACTGGGGGTTGTCAGGAAGGTTATTACTATGACCGTCTAAAATTCAGCCAGTGTCTTCTTATTTCTAATATTTAAATATGTCTAATGATTATCTAAACTATACCCAGTAGTGACAGTTCTATTGTCAGTGGCATTTTAGATGACGTATGAGATTTACAGTCCTAACTGAATCAGTGAAAACAATACATTAAAGAGCATGTTAAAAAAACAGTCATACTGCAAAGATATAGTTCCAGTTACTCTGGTGGGGGTCAAGGGTGGTCACAAACACACTTCCTTAAACCTCTTGCTATTGAATTTGTGTTGTTTCCTTACATTTAAAAAGACTGGAATAGACATTTCATCAAAGAACATAGATGAATGACCAATAAACAAATGAACATTTGCTTAATATCATTAATCATTAAGAAAATGCAAATTAAAATTAAAAACCGACATAATTTTAAACAACCAAGTATTGGCAAAGATGTAGAACAACTGGAACTATTACACCTTGCTGGTAAAAAACTGAACGACCACGGCCACTTCGGGAAGTTTCTTATCAAGTGAAACACATAATTACTCTACAACCCACCAACCCCAGTCCTTGGTATTTACCCAAAAGAAATGAAAATCTATGTCCACATAGAGATCTGTACCCAAATGTTCGCAGTAGCCCCCAGATGGAAACAACCCTGCGACTATCAATCGGGGAAAGGATAAACAAACCGTGGCAGATCCAGGAAGTGGGGTACTACCTCACAGTAAGACGGAACCAGCCACCGACAGATGTAACAACACGGGGAAGTGTCAAAGGCATCACGCTAAGTGAAAAAAAAGTGGAAGAGGGGTCGCTAGGGGTCAGTGGTGAGGGGAAAGGACTGACTGCACAAGAGCATGAGGGGAATGTCAGGATTAATGGCAACGTTTTCCCTCTCGATCACACTGGCGTTGACAGTGGTACATGTCTGTCAAAACTCATCAAACCGCACTATCGAAATGGGCGGATTTTATTATATGTAAATTATACATCAATAAAGCTGATTTAAAATTAAAAAAAGAAAGTTTACTTACATTAGGAAGGGGAAGGAATGTGTTTATGAGCGAGCATGGCCCTCTCGTCACTGAGACTGATGGGTAAGTTCCCTTTCATTGCAGTCCCCTTTACTGTATCTGACACCTGCAGACCACTCAGTACTTGTAGTAGCAACTAAAGCAACAATGGGCTAGTAAAAAGTGCTCGTTTCACTGTATTAGTCATGTTAACTAATGTGTTAACCATTCAGATCTGTTTTGAAAATATAACTGCATGTTTGTAGACTTGCTTGATCAAGCATAACCCTTCACATTGATGTAGAAAAATAAACCCAGCATTTCCTTCCTACTGCCATCCTCTCAAATGAAAAGTGATGCACATTCCTGAAAAGATGACAAATTACCAACCTACATTATTTTCTTTGCCAGGTGTTTTCCAAGAAGACAACCCAGTTCCAGAGGATAGGCATGCCCTGAATCTCCCGCTTTTTAAAGATCTAAGAAAAACCAATACATTGCAGCACACCTGAGTGGGCAAGTGGTGAAGGGACCGGCATTTACTACGCATCTATTCTGTGCCATGGAATATCCAAATATATTCTTTCATCACTGAACTTTGACAAGGACCAAAAATAAATAGCTTTTTCGGTACTTATGTCAGAGAAGTTAAGCATTAAGTGACTTGTCCAGAATCACACAGCTAGTAAGGGACAGAACCAAGTTAAAACCTACCTCTCTGTGACCCTATTTGATCTTCCCATATGTTCATACCCAGGCAGACGGTCCCTTGGAGATGCTAACAGTGTAATCTCAGAATCAAGCAAAGGCTTGGGAGTTTTGAAATGAGCATTCTATCTCCTGCTCTGCCAGATTAATTTGCTACAAAGCCACCCACCTCTTCAGTGCCATGTTCCTCCCCCTACGTGTAAGGCAACAGTCACAACACATGTCCCTTGTCACAGAACCACGGTCTCCAAGGATTATTCAACACTTCATAGTATGTAAAACTCATGGGAGAAATATAAGCATATGGTGATCAGTATCAGAATCTCACCAAACCAAAAAAATGCTGGCTACTAAAAGAAAAGAACTGCTGAGCCAAAAAGTCTGAAACGTTTTCTTACATCACTTCTCTTCAAACCATATCTGGGTACGTTCATAATAAATACACACTTTTATGGAATTTACAGTGATAGCAGTATTTTAAATTACTCCATCGCTACTAAAAATCTATTGGTCTGCCTTTCTACACTTTGCACCCATTTTCTTTCTGCTCTGGGAGACTGTTTTCTGTTAACTTCTTTAACCGAAATAATGGTCGTGGCATCTCTTTTCGTATCACGGACAAACAAAGCACACACGTTGCAGAAGGCATTACCTAGGATGCAGAGGCCGTCTGTGCAGTTCTCGGACTCTTGGCTTAGACCTTCGCAGAACTTGCCCCCGTTTCTTGGGGGTGGAGCAGTGCATTCTCGGATTCGCAAATGCTCACACTCAGGACTGCAGACCGACCACTCGCTCCACACTTCCCAGCTCCCATCCACTGCAAAGGGAAACAGGAGGAAGCATCGTGAGCATGAATCTGGCCGCTCTCAGGAGACTCACCCCAGGTCTGCTGTTGTTCTTAGAGCTGGATTTTAAAGAAATCACCACTGCCACAAAAACAAAATAATACATCTATTCATCTTCTCTCCATGGTTTCTTTCCTAAAGAGAAGGCTAACAAAAGCAGTGGTGTTGTTCTCTTGCTATTTCAGGATGAGACCAATTACTGACTGTGGGCAAGCATTCGAATTATCCGTGCCCTTGGGTTGCCTAATAATGTCATTATCCATTCTTCCCCTGTCTTTCATGCCCAAGTGCATCTTAGATGGACAGATAACTTTGTGCAGGAACCACTGGTAATCACCATTTCCTTGTGGCTTGACAGTTTAGAACAGAGAGTAGAATAAATGCTCCTCAAGTCTTAAAAGGCTCTAAATAATAAAAAGTTAAACCCACATATATTGATAGTACTAAACTAAAACAGGTCAGCCAAACCTCAAGGTAGCAGGACTTACATAAATAGAATTTCTTGGGTCAGGGAGTTCTGCTGCACATGGAAATGAACCAACTGAATTTAATTCCACTAAAAAACAACCCCAGAGATCACGGCAGCTGTTGGAAGCAATTGTTGCATTACCTCCTAGGAATAGTCCAACCATGCTCATGCGGGTTATTTAAGATATTGCAATTTGTAATCTAGAGCAACTAGTCAAGAGTAGGGTGAAATAAAAATATGGAACTTGAAGCAAAATGTCTGAGTCCTTATCTTGCTACTGTCAACTCAACTGACTAAGCACTCAGCCTTACTTGACGATTTCTGCCAGCTTGGGGTAATAAAACTCACAACACAGAGCTAAATGATGTTACATGTGTAGACGTATCTTGCACAGTACCTGGCACATAGTAAGCACTCAATAAATGTCTACTGAATACGAGTTCAAAGGGGAACTCCAAGTATATGGTGCTGGTGAGAGCCTCGCCTTAGCTTTAGGGGAAACTGGATTGGAAATTTCAAAGACACGAGTCTCTGGTCCAAGAGTCAATGTTGTATCATGCCTGTGAGACCCAGGAGCAATTTATTTCTCCACGGGAAGCTATGTTTTCCATACAGAAAGTCATCTTCCATCTCATCTACTGCTCATTGTATACACTGGGTTAGAGCCAGTGCGATGAACTAAAGAGCTCATAAAAGCTGTGTTTGGTAAATGAAACCTCTCTATTCAGGAAGGCAGGCAAGCACGGACCACGTATGAAGCAGAAAGCCGCTGTGACGCCATACAAGCTCTGCCAGTGGGATTGTAAATAAACATAAAGGAAAAACTGATGAGGTGGGTGACTGGTGATGAAAGGGCCAAGTGTTTGGTACCTGTTTTGTGCCCATGGACAAGACCCTTAACCCCTGCTATTGTGCAAGTCAATGCTGCAGAATGGGAGAACCCAAGGAGAGAAGGGCATGGCTTAGCTCAGCCACACACTGGGAGTATAAAAGCATGTCAGTACTTCCTGCTTATTGATGTTAAGTGTCCAGGGTCATCTGAATATTAAGAAAAAAACACGCCCCCAAACAAGTATTTCATGTTCTTGCAATTACAATGAGCACTTTGGACAAAGGCTCCATTCTCAGGACTTGGGAGACAGTGACTTTGGGAAGGCAGGTTATATCGAATGCTTTCACACCAGCTCAATAGTGTTGGTGGATCAGAAGGGAAAAGGGAATCTACGTATATCTCACCGGGACAGAGAGAAGTGCAGGTTATTTTCTGCACTGACATGCCCTCACAAAAGGCCCCACCATTGAGAGGAGCTGGGTTGGTGCAGGTCCGGGAACGTTTCTGCCATCCTCTACCACAGCGAACATTGCAGGCTGACCACTCTGTCCAGGAAGACCAGCCTCCATTCACTGAGAGAGAAAAATGGGGAGGGGAGAAAAAAGAGGAAAGAGGTTTTTACTGATTGCCTACTATGTGCGAGCCACTTGCCAGGTGTTGTGAGTTGGGCATCCGGGGACTGGGAGCCCAGCGAGGACCCACACCCGCTGCCCCCTTGTGAGGCAACGGTGGGGCTCACCTCATCTCTGCCCCCTTGTGAGGCAACGGTGGGGCTCACCTCATCTCTGCCCCTCAGTCTGCTCATCTGACATAGGAGGGATGCAGAGAATCTGCTTTGCCAGGGAATTAGGAACAACAGGAAGAACGCATCAACGGATCTCAGAAGCACTTGGAAATCCGGAGTATGAGAAAATGTAAGTACTTGAATTTCTATTACTTTAAGTACTTCTAAAGGAAATCCCAGGGCTCTTCTATTGTGGAAGGGAATTCCTTTACTTAAATAGGTGGGAATTTCGTTTATATAATACCTCAGGTAGTCAGCAAATAGTCATGTTTGTTTCTGGTGGATTTCGTGTGCCAGAGGAGGAAGTACAGACAGCAGGTCTGGGGAGGATGGGGCTGGATGCTGGGTTTGGGAGGAGTGGGAAGTGGAAGTTGCCCACCTCAATTCTTTTCCAAGATAAACACGATGGAAGGAAATATACAACTTTTAAAATGATTCTGAAAAGAGACTGGAAATCTCACTGACTCTCTCCTGGAAGTCCAGTGTTGGATGAAGGAGCAAACACCTTCAGAGCTATAGGGATCTGTGCTCGCCTACCAAACGGGGGAGGTAGGAGAGAGGGCTGCAGTGGATGGCCCCCAAAGGCCTTTCAGTCATAAACACTGAAAGCTTTAATCAAACACACACCCCTCTGCTTCTCTGCTCCCTGTCCTCTCTATCCATTCCTGGCCTTTGGGCTGGTCTTACCGTAAACCACCACTGTGGCCGACAGGCTCCTCCTCTTGGCCACAATGTTGGCTGCCATGCAGGTGTAATTTCCGGAGTCCGAGAGCCGCGCCTGCCTGATGATGAGATTGTGGTCCGCCCTGGTGTCAATGTTCTCATCTTGTTCAGAGTCAATGGGCTCCTCATTTTTCAGCCACTCTACCTATCAGAAGAAGAGAATGCTTACAAGTCATTAAAAGAAAATTTCTTTAAAAAGACAAACTTTCCTGGAATTGGTGATGGGCAGCTAGGGCATGTGGGAGAGAGATGTACTAAACGTACAGAACAACAGCAATGATTTTTAAAAATCTTTATTCCATGTCTCATCCTTTAGACTTTGTCCATTTGGTACACTCAAGAAATGAATACTCCAAGTTAATAAACTGGAGGCTGGAAAAGAACATAAATATCCTATTGACTTTGACCTACTTTCTAGAAATGCAGTGGAGGAGAGAAAAGACTGTAATTAGGTCATTTCATTTTCTGTCGTCGTACTACAACTCTGATGATGATGGTGATAATTCCATAACTGGTCCAAAATGGAGCTCACAAAAATTGACACATATGTGTAGAACTTGTACTTTGTACTGAGAGGAAACTGTGTTGGCAAACAGTTTGAAGTGACTATGTTTCATTTAAATACATTTTGATAAAGATGTAATAATAGCAAAAGGCCAATGTAGCAAAGATCTGGGCAATCACAGGCACAGAGATAAACTCAGATTTCAGTGTAGTCTGGTTTCGGGGATTTGTTTCTTTGGTGGTGATCTATGACATTTAGGCTGAATTAGGCGGCTGACATATTTAAGCCCCAGCCTCCCTTCCAGAGTTCATTTTCACATCCTCTGAGCATAGGCTAGTCCCATCTCTGGTTTGTCTTCTCTAGCTTGCTTCCCTTTTTCCAGTTCCACTCTAATCCTACCCTCAGTCCAAACTTCTTTCCTTGGATATCTGAGGAAGACACAGATGGGACCACCTGCTCCCTGGACCCCCCTCCTCCTCACAAATGGGGTACATCATCTCTGGCTCCCCTGTTTCATCAAGCAAAGCAGTATTCCCAGAACAAAATTCCCTCCTTCCCCCTTCTGTCCTCTGCTACCACATCTCAACAACATTTCCACTCTCTGGTGCCATCTTGGTAGCACTAGACACACCTTTTGTTTGACAATTACCATTTAGCTTTAGTTACCAGCGTGCGGTATACACAGGAACTTAACAGACACATCCAAACTGTAATTTAACACAAAAAGCAACAGCAGTGATTACACCAAAGAGACATCACATGGAAGCATGTGCACGCAGATTCTCTTCACCATACCCTGCCCACTATTAGCAAAGATAAATGAAAGTTAGTTTTGGAAGAAAATGCCTCGCCTCATTTCATGCTTAAATTGAAAGAATTCACGTTGATCACCAATAATCAAGTGACACCTGTTATTTGATTTACCAATTTTGTTTAATAAATATTTTTGGCCTCTAATAAAAAGGATTTATGTATCAGAAGAAAATCTATAACTAAACTTCAATATTTATCCCAAGTATCATCCCCATTATGAGAATACAGAATACCAACGTCATCAGCCATCCAAAATCTATCCTGGAAGAGGCCAATTTCAGAAAAGAAGACGGTGCCAAAAGAGCCAAGAAAAGAGATTCAAGAACTGCTTTAAAACATAAAGAGCTGACAAAGTGACGTGGGGCAGGACCACGAGGTAAAGAAGCAAGCTGGATTTCGAACCCCAGGAGTTCCTCAAGGCATCACCACGTGTCAGCCTGGAGGTGGAAAAGCTCATCCTGACCCAGAGCCCAAAAGCCCTACTCTGTTTACCACCACAGGCAGGGGAAGCAATTTTAAAACACATCCGACCAGCAGTCCATGACAAAATATCCTTCATTCCCCACTCACACTGCATGTGTTCCAGCCACTCATTCATTCATTCATCTGACAAATACTCAAATCTTTAATGGACATCAGAGGTTGTCCTGAGAGTTGGGTAAAGTGAGATACACAAAATCGGAATAGCCTCTTCTTTCACGGATCCTACACAGAAAGGGTAAGATGGAAATAAAGAAGTAAATCCATGTCGCCAATGGAAAACAAGAGCTGGGCGTCACACTGTCACCAACATCTGGGATGAAACGCTGACGGTAAAGCCAATAGGTTTTAAAAACCACTGTCACAGCTGTGTCACTGGAAAGACGAAACTGGTCATCTTAAAGTAGGTCTAGGGAGCTTTTGTTCCAAGCCACTCTCCTGGTACAGACATTGTGAGTGTAAATTACCTGGCTTCCTGATTGTTAATTTCCAACTCCAGCTATTTCTAGCTCCTACAGGGCTGTTCCCTCCTGTCTCCACCTCAAGTCTTTCTCCATATTTTCCCCCAAACAGCTGGTCAGGAAGTTGAGAAAGTCGGGCTGGGGTCCGTAAGTCAATTATTTCTAGTGAGGAAACAACCAGAAAGAGCCCCGGAAGCAGTGCCCCTAGAAACGGAAACCAAAGGAGTCTCAGCACCTGGAAATCAAAGAAAGCTTTCCTGAACTAATCTTGGTGCACGGGAAATGAAAGCCATGATCATCAAGCAAAGGTTTGGCTTCAAACTGAAAACTTGCATAAAAATAAATCATCCACAAAATTCAGGAGTCAACAAACTAGGAAAATACTTGCCACAAATTTGATAGATAAAAGGGTAATAATATGATGATCTGGGGGGAGTAATCTGAATAACTCAAGCTCTCATTTAAGTCGATGATAAAATCCCATCCAAGGTAATACGGAAAAAAACACACGGCAGTTAAACAACTGAACAAATATTCTATACCACTAATAAAAAAGTTGAATACAACGAAATTTTTCCTACCAAAATAGCAGATTAAAATTACACAAACACAGAGACACACACTACGCAAGTACACACACACACAGTATTTTCTTGTGGTTCATTTTTTGCTTCATCCACAGAGTACGAGACATTTCTGCTACTGCTGCTCTACCATTATTTCCTTCCTGGGGCGTCAGCAGTAGCCTCTCGACTAGCTGGGCTGTCGGATGCTTCTCTTCCTGCCTCTACAGTCGATTCTCCACAAGCGGATCACACTGTATCCATTCCTAGGTCAAAATCCTTCAACAGCCTTGACTCTCAGAACAAAATGTAAAGTCCTTACCAAGGCTAACACAGCCCTCCTTGGTCTGGTGCCCAAATGATTTCCCACCTTAGATTCCCCAAGTAACCCCTGTGCACTCTACTCCAGCCCTACTGGACTCCTTCCTGTTCTAGAAAGCTCAAAGCAGGTTTCAACCTCAGGGCCTTAACACCTGCTGATTCCTCCACCCAGAAGGCCTTTCCCACAGATATCTCTGTGGCTCAACCCTACTTTTCATTCAAGTCTCTAATCAAATCTAAACCTTCTTTGGGAGGTCTTGCCTGAAAATCCTTTCCAATATAACAAGGCCCCTTCACTCCCCGACCTGCTTTCATTTTCTTCCTAATAGTATCTCCATCTAATAGGCTTAAAGACAGTAGTAGCCTTTTATTCTTGTAACTGTAATCCCAGGAATTTACCAAAGGAAAGTATTAGAGCTACAAACCAAGATTCAAACACGATCAATTATTTTTAGTTCAAAAAGAGAAAGAAAAAGAAAAAATGTATGCAAAGCTACATGCCAAATACCAGAGCTTTGTTTAAGTAAATCATGATTCAATAATTTAGTATCTAAGCACTAAAAGTTGTGACTTCAACTTGTGAAAACACCAAACAGGCTTATGATACATGAGTCAAAATGCAAACCTTTATGCTTGGTGTGATCATAAAATTGTAAAACAACCAAAAGAGAAATCATAAACATACATATGTTAAAATATGGGAAGAAAAGGCAGAATGTTTGCAGAAGTTATAAGAGATTGGGGGTAACTGGTTTTTTTGGGGTTTTTTTTTTTCCCATTCTTGGTGGTTAATTGTGGCACGTTTAGGGAAAAGGTACTGAGTAACCTGAAAAAAAAATTTGACGTTAGCTTAAAAAAAAAAACTCTTTTACTTATCTAGCACAGTAGTATTCAAATTTATATTTAACCACAGACTTTCCTCAATTTAAAGCTTCTCTGAAAGCCCAAAGTGAAAAATGGGTAAATGAGCAACGATCTTATAACTGAGGCAGAAATGAAGGACCCTCAGCTGCACAAGCCTGGCCACACCCAGAGCCACTGTGTGCATAATTCCAGGGGAGGTAATTCACATCCTGCACCATCTGCATCAATCACACCGCACAGAGACATTCACTGCACTACCTGTACCATCAGATACACTGCCCCACCATACCACCTACCCCCGTCCATTCACGTGTACTGAGCATGTACAATGGTCTGCTACAAGGTCTCCCCAGATCGTACCCCAAAAAGCATCAGCACAGGATGAATGAGGTATCACAGGTACATTCTGGTATACTCAGTGTTCACCCTGCCACGACAGAGGTCCAATTATGTCTATAAACAATCGGCCCATCAGCAGACGCCTAACTGTGTGGCTATTTTTTATTCATAAACGAATAGTTTATCCATTTAACTGATGGCAGGATCTTTATGAGAAAATCAGTTTGGTATTTTCTGGGCTTATAAAAGTGACAAATTGCTCTTGGATTTATGCTTTTGTCACTTAGAGAAATTTTAAAACATTTTTGATGAGCTAAGTGCTCCTCATGTAGAATAGTTTAATAAATAAGAGCAAAAACGAGCATTTCCCCCAGCAGCAGTTGCAAACGCAAACGTCCTGGGGGCCAGGGAGGTAACATAAATTACTGCAGTGGCGCTGGGTGCGAGACATCGTGTGTGTCGCCTGCATATTAAAGACAACGGGCTGTTCTTCATTTCCACAAAGCAATGAGCTCACTCTCATTTTTCTTAAAAATATCATTGCTTTCTGTCTCCTTTTGTTTTCTCACGTTAGATAGGACATGAGTATTCTAAAAAATTAACAGTGATAGCACAGTGAAAAATGACCATGAACTCATTTGTGCTCTAGAATCTCTTTTGCTTTTAATGTATCACAGGAGTCATCACATTTATGGAGTATTTAGCCTCAGTGTTGGGATGTATGGGGACAGGACGGTGATGATGACAAAACGTAGATTCCATGACTTGTGCAAATACACAGCTTCAGAATATTGTTCAGAATATTGTTATCAGTGTAGCCAGATCATCTTTCATGAGAAGTCGGGGATGTGTATTTGGAATATTTCTTGATTCTAACATGGTGGCTCATATTATAAAATACACTGCAAGGGGCAAACCAAACATATCCATGAATGACAAGTAGATTCACTCCCTCTTCTCCAGACACCACGACACATCAGCTTTCCAGCCCTTCGGGAACATGACCACAAAGAGGAGCACGATGTCCTTTATCGAAGTTAATTCCTCTCACTAAGTCTGCTTCCCCGTCACACAAGAATGTTACAGTTTATATGTATCATGGCCCACTCTCAAGGCTTTCTCATGGAAGTGACTTACCAGCACCTAGGAATTTTTGAAATTATAGCCAGTATTCTGCAAGTATCATAAGGTCATGAACACCAAGTTCAGAAATTAGTTTATAAGAGGTTGCTAACACGAGAAAGCCCTAATTAACAAAGCAATACACATTTTCCAATTAGCATTATGCGATCAATACATTGACCACCTTGAGGCTAACAGACATTTGTACCACTGACCACATGACCTCATGCTAACAGGTCATCTCTTTGACAGAGAGGCTGCAAGATTGTAGGAGGCATTCATCCCCTCAGAGGAAAAAAAAAAATCTTCATCTGGTTTCTACTTATGTAGCTTAGATGGATAATCCCAGTTAGGAGCGTGTGAAGGAACCAGTTACCTCTAATGAGCTTATGGATTTGCAGGACGCCTGCGTTCATTAGCATCATGTCATGTACAGATGGTCGGCAATTTGTAGATTTTTCCAGTTTATAAACAAATCTGGGAAAGCAGACCATCAAAGACAATTAGATTTCATGCCAAACTGCAGGTTCCTGATCCATCCTTCTGGTTAGCTGGGGACAGAAGGTATGTAACTGACAACCCTATAGATTTTCTCAACAATAGGCAGCGTGGTGTCATCCAGTGGGGAGGCAGCCTCCTCTGGAAGAGTGATGGGCTGATGCTTTGTGGGAGATGATCTTATCTGAGACCTGGGTTACATTTGAAAATGTCTGCGTGAGTCATGACATTTCACCCCTTGTGATATTTTTGTCAAAGACATCTGTGCACAAATACGCATAAACTCTACACTGAAAGGTTTATCTCCATCAGGCAGCATGTCAGAATTTTAGAGCTCCTGTTCTTGTTCTTCCAGAAACATGAGAAGGCGAGTGCTGCTATTAACCATTTAGAAATGTAAAAACTAGCCTAGAAAAAGAAAGCCACTCGAATTGGCTAGCGTTCTTCCCAGGCAGGGGCCAGGCCTCTTGTCCTTTGAATTCTAGACACTGTCAGCCTGGATCTCTCCTCCTTCCTGTCCCACAGAAAATGCCATTTGGGGCCATGTGTTGATATCATCAACCAAATATTCAGGACCTACCCCACCTCCCCAGTTCCAGGCCTCTCTTGGGATTTGCTAGACTGAAAATAAAATTGAGTTGTTCAGATGTATTTAAGATGTAACCTCTGATTTCTGACTTTTGAAGCTTCTCCATTCATCTAGTCGTTCATTGCCTGTGGCCATTTTCTCTCTGCACTTCTCAGTGGCCAGCTCCTTAAGAACATTAACAATTTTTTACACATTTTCACATCTTGCATACTATCTACTTCCAAAGACGTTCAATGGCTCCTGTTGAATAAATTTTTAGCCCTAATGGACGTACCTTCAAATTCAGAGACTGGTGTGATACACATATATACATATGGTACAACTTCAAATTGCACTGTAGAGGTTGGGGCAAGAGAGGCAATATTATTCTTTGCTGTAGATCCCAGGCTTGAGCATAAATATGTTCTAGAAGGGAGACATTTTTAGCATAGTTGTTCCTTTTTTTTTAATTGTAGTATAATCAGTTTACAATGTTGTGTCAATTTCCGGTGCACAGCATAACGTTTCAGTCATACATATACATACAGGTATTCCTTTTCATATTCTTTCTCATTATAGGTTACTACAAGATATTGAATATAGTTCCCTGTGCTGTACAGTAGAAACTTGTTTATCTGTTTTTCATATAGTAGTATCTGCAAATCTCAAACTCTCGATTTATCCCTTCCCACTCCCTTTCCCCCCTGATAACCATAAGTTTGTTTTCTACGTCTGAGTGTCTTTTTCTGTTTTGTAAATTAAGTTCATTTGTCTTTTTTTTTTTTAAGCGCACTTGTTCTTAAATATATTCTGGGAACCACTAATATTTCATAATAGTTACATACGGTCCCAGATTTAATTTCATCTGCTACTCAAAGTATATGTTATGTAAAAGTAATAAATTTTTCCTCCTCCCACTACAACTAAGAATGGCTTGGGAAGGCAACCTTGTCTGACAGGACAGAGTGGAGAGACAGCGCTACAGCAGAGGGTATGAGAGGTCAAGCCAGGGAAACACTGGAAGACCACAACCGTTCTCAATGTGGTCATTCCCTACATGACCTCTCCAACTTACAGTAAGTCAGTCTTACAAAATAAAAAGTGTATTTGGATTTACGTTGAGGAAACACAAGAGAGGCCTATGGCATGCATTCTAGCTGATGGGGGCTCACCTGAGATGGCACACAAGGACATGGGGTGGGTGGGAGGACGAGGCAGAAGTAAAGGTGAGGTTCCAGAGGAACCATGGAGAAGCCCCTGACCTCCCCACCCCCAGAAATTGGTCTAACCAACACGTTTTACATTTACTTCAAGTCACATCATGAGCTTTGATCAAATGGCTATTTCCCAGCCCAAAACAGTGAGATATAGCGTTTCTTGTGCACCATTAAGTATCAAACACCTGTTAATTTTATCCTGAAAATGTCTCTATAAGGTGGACACCATTTTTATCAGCCCCTATTTTACAACAGACAAAGATGTTAAGTACTTTGTCCAAAGTCATATATATAAGTAACAGCAGAGCCAGAATTTGAATCTAAGGTTTGACTTGCTTCTGACCACTGTGTTCAGTTGTCCAGATCATTCACCAGATTTGGGTGGAATGACTCTATGCTCTTTGCAAAATTACACTGAAATAAAGAAGACTGGCACCTTTGAAGATAATTTTGAAAACTTATTTTGGGATTTTACTATCAATCCTAAGGAAGGGTTGCAAAAATGGTCTTGAGAGGGTTGATTTAAAGGCCAGCTATCACTTGAGTATACACATTCTTGTTGTATTACATTAACATGTCAGAATGTTTAGTATGGGGCCAGAACTGTTTTAACGTAAAAAAAAAAAAATTACTCAGTATTTGTCCACATACAGCTCATCAGAAGTGATGGTAGCCCTCTCCAAGTTATCTGGTGTTAGGTTCTGCTTTTCGACAATGGGCAGAACTGAACTCAACAAGCAGTCCACGAAATCTTGCTATGATGACAGCCTACAGTCTTAAAATACTGAAGAAGGCATATCGAATCTAAGGCTGTTGGGTGGCTTACAAGAAGTCATCTGCTTTCCTGAGAAAAAGGGTAGGTATTTCTGGTCTTTTATGTGGTTAGGCATGAATGTGATTCTGAAGCTATGGCAGCAATTTTGTGACCATGAAGAAAAGGCAAAGGAACCCACAGAGATGCTAGTCATCGTCTTCACACTCACAAGTGAGCACATTGCTCTCCAGTACGTTGTCTCATTTGATAATCATAATGACGTCAGGCAGGCAAAGAAAATCTTATTCTTCCCATTTTACGGGTTACATGATTCACCTAAGGCAACATACTTAGCAAATGGCAGAACTAAAACTAATAGCTTCAAAATAATTTTTTTGCTACGAAACATTAGTCATTTTCTTATGCCTCTTATTGATCACACAAAATGCTGCTCCTTACCATTCCCCATGATTTGACTTGGCATTCTAAAATAAGCCTTAACTGGGACTTAACTACTGCGCAGAGTGACATCCCTCTACTCAGAACGGAGCAAATTATCTTCTGATGTTAGTTTAGTCCCTTACTTGCTTTGCTTCTTTCAAATTAGATGTCACCTGTCCTCTCTTCTCTCCTTGATAATATTTCCTTCAAGTTATTTATAACAGTACTATCATCTTTCCCCTTTTGTCTTCCTTTTCTTTCCACACTGGGTAGATTGACTTTAACGCCACCGACACTGCAGTTTCTGCAATTTAGCTCCACTTATCTGATTATGCATCACAAAAGGAAGCAGAAATTCAGCTTAATTGCGAAGCCACAGCCGCAGAGCTGGGCCAGTGAGAGAAACCTAATGATCTCAGACAGAATCACACTCATGACAGACATGAGTTCGTTTGTAAAAGTCTGAATTCTGATTATGGAACTTTTTATCTTGTGACATTGTACGTCTCTTGTCAGATCAGTGTTGTCCTTTAACTTCCCCATTTCAGTTAGGAAAGTCAGGTACAGCCTCATGTTATTATTACTATTTTTAAAATTAATTTTGACAGGTAAATGGTCGCTGGGAAAGTGAACACCCTGATCAACGGTTTCCTGAAACTGTAACACCATCATGGGTGACAAAGGAGACACGTTTACATTAATGGAAAAGCATTTACAAGAGTGAGGATTAGAGGGAAAAGATAACATTCATCAGAAGAAGCATAAATATAAGAATGGGAAGAGATGTTCGATCAAAAGATGATTTGTAAGGGGAGGGGGTGCTTGGTACCATTAGCTTTTCAGCTGTGCTTTCCATACTGCAATGGGCCCTGCTCTTTGCTAATTCCATCTTTAGCGGAGAAAGAATTCTTGTTTTAAATCTTTGATAAAGCGATACCTGGGAGACGCTTCCAAAGTCTGCTATTCCAAGGAGTGACCTAAAACATACTGTCATGTGCCTCTTCATTCTAAGAGATTATTTTAGGATGGGAAGAACTCTTTAACGAGATTACACAGGGCTGGCTTTCAGAAAAGCTTGAAACGGTTTCTGTATTCACATTTCCTCCCATAATTTCTGGTATGTAAATAAGGTTTTAACTAGGTGGTGAGGGGATATTAATTAACAGTTCCCTTTTTCTGTTCCTTACTACCAGGTAATATATACTCAAGTGCTGAGAAAATAGCCATCTTATTAAGGATTAAAGCTTGAAAGACTCTAAATGTTCATATCATAACTGGTTTTAAAAGCTGATGTCTGAGTTACATACAATTGGATAAAGAAATGCAAACACGTATCACTTACACATATACATGTACACACCATTTGAGAAACCAGATCTGTTCAGAATAAAAATGTTTCCATCAGCCACATTGAAAGGCTAATCGTGTAATGATCTACAAAGGAAATGCAGGGACAGATATGGATTAGCTCAGCTTCCATATATTGGGTGGCTGAGAATGAATTAGCATAATCATAAATTTGCTCCAATTACAGAAGGCAATTATCAGAGACCAGCTCACAGCATTATCAAAACGAAATCAGCAAAGTGCATCTACAGCCCAGGTAGATGTCACTGAGCTAATGGTGCTTTAAAAAAAAAAGGCTCTATCCTCATTCATCTTTCATGCCTTTGATTACTGTACACTCTGTACAAGACTCTTTTCAGCTGACAGACACAAAGCCTCCATGAAAGAAGAAAAAATACATGCTGTATTACCAAAAGAAAAAAAAAAAAAAAAGTCATGCTTAGTATAATAACCCAAGTGCAAAATAGCCAAATTCAAACTCTGAAGTCTTGTATGGATAATTTCTCTAGATCAGTGGTTCAGATAGTGCTTTTACATTTTAGACAGTAATTCACATTACCTCTTGTGTTCTCTCCAAAATATTGATTAGCAATAAAACTGAGAGTAAGTCTGTTATTATCTGTTCCAAAAAAGTTCTTTGTGCAAAAATGCAGCACTGCTGTCTTGCAAAGGTAACCCTACTGCTGTTCATGTTGTTTTCATGTTGCTTTGCCATTATATATAGAACCTGTTGCCTGTTAACCATCGCCAACCTGGAAAGAGTACAGGAGAGTCAAACATATTTTGTACAGGAGGCAACAGATTTCGTCTCCAAATTTTAGAGCTAAGAAGGCAATTCAGCTTAATTAGTTAAGATTATATATATATGTAAAAGAATGTGCTAAGCACTTAAGAAAACAAACATTAAAGAGGGATATTAATCAGTCCTAAAAAAAATGAAATAAGGCCATTTGCAGCAACAAGGATGGACCTAGGTGTTATCATATTAAGTGAAGTCAGTCAGAGGAAGACAAATATTATATGATATCCCTTATTTGTGGAATCTTCAAAAAATGATACAAATAAACCTATTTACAAAACAGAAACAGACTCATAGACATAGAAAACAAACTTATGGATACCAAAGGGGAAAGAGGGGAAGAGATAAATTAGGAATTTGGGATTAACAGATACACACTACTATATATAAAATAGATAAATAGTAAGGACCTACTGTAGAGCACAGGGAACTATATCCAATACCTTGTAATAAACTATAATGGAAAAGAATCTTAAAAGAATATATATATTATTATTTTATATATACTTATATAATAGGAAAGAATCTGAAAAATATATATTAATATATACATTATAATTATATATAATACATAAGATTAATAATATATATATTCTTTTCCAGGTTCTTTTCTATTATAAGTGTTTTATATATATATAAACACAGAATCACTTTGCGGTATGCCTGAAACTAACACAACATTGTAAATCAACAACACTTCAATAAAAAAATTATAAAAAAAGAGACTCAATAGATGGCAGATTAGTAAGAAAAGCAAAAAAGGATTTCTACTGTAACTGAATACAGAGGGTTTAATGATTCTGTAGGAAGGTGGGCCCAGTGAAGCTGGGGTTGGGGAAGAGGAGGAGAAGGGGAGGGAGACTTACCATCTACTAATATGGATGGTCTGCTCCACATTAGACACTATTGTAGGCTCTTTCAAATCTTAAACCACTTGATGAGGTGGACACTGTGAACTGTCCTTCCAGTTAAGAACATAACAAGTGTGAAAAAACTGAAACGGTCAAACATGGTCAAAATTCTGCCGTCTTAAATAAGCAAACCCCAAACCCTCCCTTTGGTTTCATCACAGGCATCTCCCTTGAATTCTTCAGCACTTACTCACCCCTCATCATTCCACTGCCCTCTGGCTTCCACCCCATCAACTCACCGAAATTGCTCCTGCTGACATCGCTGATGTCCCCCATGTTGCCACATGCAGGGCAAACTGCTCTGTACCCTTCGTTGACTTTCAGGGGTCCGGAGAACCGTTCTTGGATGACCTCTTCCCGTGGCTTTGATGACACCACGTGTTCTCCCTCTGTAGTCCTCTGGCCACTCCTGCTCTGTCTCTTTTTTATTGGCCTCTTCTCTATCCAAACATGAAGTATTCTATTTCTTTGGTCCCCAGGATCAGGTTGTTTTCCACATCTCACCATAAAATGTCTCCCCATACATCGCCAGGCTCATGTGTCATTCAGGGTCTTACGCTGAGCACTCCTGAATTATCTTCAGTTCACTGACCTTCTTGAGCTACACCCCCGTGTGTTCACATACCTACTAGGCATCTACTGTTACAAACTTCAAAGATACTTCAAGCTCAACATGTGGAATTGGATTTGGAATTTTTTGTTGAAAAAATAAGGGGATAGATGATTTCCTCACCCAATTGGCATTAAAATATTTGAAGCTTATCATCTGGAAACAGGGATTCATTGAAAAAAACTGGAGGTTGGTGACAATAATTTCACATTAAAAAGAAGACTCTTGATATGATGTATAGAATATATGGGAAGGCGGGGAGCAGGCAACATGAGGAGCAGAAAGATCATTAGGAGGCTGTGACCGTAACCGTGGGGAGAGACTGTGCTGGAGTGAACTGGAAAGCTATGATGGGTATACAGGTGTATCTTGGAGCTATTGCGGGTTTGGTTCCAGAACACCATAATAAAGTGAGTTTCAAATAAAGTGAGTTGCATAATTTTTATATGCACTAGGAACCCCCAAAATTTATGTTAGCATTATGCTGTATTCTATAAGTGTGCAACAGAATTATGTCTAAAAAAATAATGTACATACCTTAGTTAAAAATACTTTATTGCTAAAAAATGCTAACCACCATCTGACAACACAGGATTGCCACAAAACTTCAATCTTAGAAAAACACATTCTCTGCAGCAAAGGAAAGCTCAATAAAATGAGGTATGTCAGTACAAAAAAGAGCCCTGACAATAAGTTAAGGGGTAAAATAGACTGAACAGAAATTTGTGATTAATTTGATGTAAGATTTAAAGAAAGGGCAATCAAAATTTGGCACACATACTTCTGACTTGGATAAGTGATATAGAGACCATCAGGTGAAAAGGCCATTTTGGGATGCTGTACTGATATTTGCTGACTATCCCCTTGGTCCCTAATATAAAAAGAGCATTCTCAAATCAAAAAGAAGGAAAAAAGGAAGAAAGGGAGGGAGGAAGAAAAACCAAGTAAACATGGCAACAGAAAAATGGGTTAAGTACTCAAATTCAATAATGTCTTTAGTTAAGTTCAAGATGTACATTAGGCACTGAAATAAACATTTTCAGCCCACATCTCTTGTCGGCTCCAGACTTACATAGTCAACAACTATTTGGGCATATTTAATCAATAGTCTTCAGGACATAAGGCTATAGGTATATATGAAACCACAAATGGTAGTATGGGCAAAAAAGAAAAAAGAGTTTAAGACACAACCCTAAAGAAAAGTAGCAGGAAAGGGAAGAAGAAGCTACAGAAATACAAAATATGTTGTTGACATTGAGGTAAGAGAGAAACCAGAAATGTATGTGTCATGGAAGCCAAGAAAGAAAAATATTTTAAGTACTTAAAAATTACCACCACAGTTAAAGGTAAGCATAGGTCAAGTCTCAGGCTCCATTTCAATGTGAAGCTCCTTCTACAGCATGTTAATTAAAGGACTTCACTCTTGTCTTTGTTATTTTTAATGTAAATAATAATTATTATTGTTAGTCTTTAAAAAACTATACTGTCACCCCCTGTTCACTTTCCTCAATCTTCACTAAAACTTCCCCAAATTCAACTAGCCACTTGAAAAATAAAGTGGTATCTCAAGTTCACTCCTTACAGCAAAGCAAACCTCAGGCATACAAAATACTAAAAATACAGTAAGTGAAGCCACAAAAGCATAAGAAAGCAAAGGTGAATATTTTTGTAATTTTAGAGCAGAGAAGGATTTCCTGCATTGTCTAAAGCCAACACCATAAAGACTGCTAAAATTTTAAAGTTCCCTACACCAAAAAGATACCATAAACAAGGATAAACATGAAAAATGTCTGCAATACATGACAGAGTATCATTATACTAAAATCAAGGGAGACACTAAACACATTTTGCAACTTATAAGCATGATGCCCACCCAATAAAAATGGATGTTGGTTAGTATGTTCTACCAGACTGTACTGAATGCCAGCCTGGGTCTAAAATGCAAAGATCATGCTAAAATCAATGGGAAACGAGTATTCCAACAGAAATGAGCTGAGTACTTGAGTAGATTATTTAGAGGAGAAAAATACAAATGGAGGACTAACATGAAAAGCTGTTCAATGCCCTAATAATGAATATGAAAAATAAAATATTACTGTTAGCCTGTTACTTTGGCAAATACTGAAACAATGTAGGGTTGGCAAAGTGTAAAGAAATAAATGTTTTCAGTGACTTTAGGTTATAGTGTAATTAGTACAGTTAGTACATCCCTTTTGTGAGACAATATTGTAATTTTTACCAAAACTGAAAATATTGATATAATTTAACAAATTTCCATTGGTTACAGTGGAATAATTATCAGTAAAAATCCAGAGATATGCACTAAGATGTTAATTACCTTATGTTTTTAATGAAAAAATTGTAACAATCTTAATGTTCATTAACAGGTAATTATGCACATTTACTCAATGGAATACTATGCAACCATCAAAAAGAATGATGCATTTCTTTCTTAATAGAATGGAAACTACACCTTGAGACATTACTGAGTATTAAAAGCAGAATATAAAACTATTTTTAAAAATTATTCTCTACCTTTAAAAGATATTCATAACTATCTGGAAGGCAGTTCACCAAATGTTATTTGGGTAGTGGAATTTTCAAATCAACATTCTCTTCTTTATAGGTTCCTAGATTGATTTAATTTTCAGTATGAGCTATTCACCAAATACGTGTTGGCATTTCCTTTACAAGTATGGTTGTACTTTCTGGTTCCTATCTAGCTTGATTTAATTTTCAGTATGAGCTATTCACCAAATACGTGTTGGCATTTCCTTTACAAGTATGGTTGTACTTTCTAGTTCCTTTCTAGCTTGTGGTTTCATGTAACTAGTTTTGGCCAATGAGTTGTCAGTAGAAGTGACTTGTCAGTTCCAGGACTGAATATTTAATTTCCTGTGTTGAGGTCCTCTAGTGTTTTCTCTTTCTCCTTCTGCCATAGCAGCTCACAATTTTATGGAGAATGGCTACTCCATTAACCTTGGAACTACAGTAGTAAGAGTGTCCATGAAACAGAGGACCCAGCTGACATGTGATGGCCATGCAGCGCAAGAGAGAAATAAATCTTTGTTGTATTAAGCCACTGAAATTTCTAGATTGTTACTTTATCATAATCTAGCTTACTCTATTTCCTACAATCTGTTATGTTTTTAAGCAAGAAAAAAAAAGCTATTTTTGTTAAGAAAACAAATATATGTTCTCAAAACATTTGTAATACTCCTAGTCTCTGAGAGATAAAATAAGTTGCTTTAAATTGCTTCTTTCTTTTCCATAAACGAATTTATTAACTAGAGAAACAATCCATTTCTAGGTGGCTAGCAGACTAAGTGATTGTCCCATCTCGTATTTTATCTTCGTAGCTGTCCTTACCTGGCTATTTTAGACAACTCCTTGACTCCTACATCATCTCACACTGTCTAGATCACAGATAATGAGTCAGTGTGTTAGCACTCTAATCCCTAGACTCGTGGAGGGAAACTGAAGTGACATTATTTGACATTCACATGTCACGCTTACTTCAGTTGACTACACAACTCCATTAACAAAATTGAGTTTATTTGTTTTTTTTTTAATAACATAGTTAGCTTTATGGCTTATAGATATTCCAAGAGGAATCTGAAGAGAAGTGACTTTGTACCTTTAACATTTTCTCATTTGGGGAGGGTGTTTATGTTTCTTATTTTAATCAGCCTGGCCAATTAAATTGGGCAGTTTCCTATTTGTTTTCTATTCAGTTTATCCTCCTTGTCTTCACATTCTGGTTTTTATGAACTAGCTCAAAGCTGCTGTTTGGTCTTCACAATGCTACAGGGAATGTTTAAAAAATTAACTCAATTGCCTTTGTGACTTTTTTTCAAACTTGCTGAAAATGAGATTTTTCAACAGCTTTTTACTCCATAACCCCCTCCTTCCTTTTTAATTTAAATGTTCGTACTAAAACGAGCTCACAATATTCCATTAATATCACTAGGGGAGACACTTGTTTCCGTATACAGTGTTCAGATGAGTCTGCAATCCTCTCCACTCCAATCTCTCATTGTCCTATCACTTTACAATGCCTGCATATAACATATTTAGCAGTTTATATGCCTTTAAAAAAATCCACCTTTCCATACTACTTACTGCTTCATGGGTATACATTTACCAAAAACAAAACAAAACAAAACAAAAATTACTCTGCAAACTCTAGTCTACCATAAACTTGTTATCTGGAAGAAGGGGTGGTTATACATTTAATTCAGAACACTAGGAGGGGCAATTCTATTAATAGATTCAACAAAGGAAAACCATGACCAAAACTGTCAAAATAAGAAAAGTATAACCTACTTTGGAATTAAATAGTCAATTATTTATTGTGGGAAAAATAAATGTACATGCGGGTATCTTACATGACTGTGTCATTCACAATCAATCAGCTGAATACAGGGGGCAGAAGGTCAATACCCTGCTAGACCACAAAAGTGTACACTGCACTTTCTCTACGTACCATTAACAGGTTCTATAATCGACATAAAAATTATCGAGTTGAATCTGTGTCATGCTTATGTATTAAGTCAATATGGAGTTAATGCCCTATTCCTCTTCTGTAAAATGAGAAAGAACAGCACCTTTTTCTTCTACGTCACAGGGATCTTGGGAGGTTGGAAGTGACCCTGTGGATGAAAGGACTTTCGCAGAAGTATGAAGCAATAAATGAACATAACATGGTAGCTGATTCCAGGAAGGCATCATCTCGTGTGGTTCCCTCAGGATGCAGAGTCTACAGTTCAAAAAGATGAGACCAGAACAATAACAGGTTGAAGGTGGGCCCTGCATGCCACTCAAAGAGCCTGAACTCAACCCTGAAGGCATCAAGGAGCCTCTGGTGGATATCCACTAAAGGACCATTGCTGGAAAAGTCATTCTGGCATCCATGTGGAAGGTGCCAGGTGACACTAGGGGTTAGAGAGGCCAGAGAGAAAGTCATTACTCCATGACTCCATCAAGGGTGAGAAATGATGAGGGCCTGAGGAAGGCAGTGACGTCAAGACAGAGACAACAGAAAGAAGAATGAATAGAATAGATAAGTAGGAATGACTGAAAACAGGAGGAAGGGTGAACAAAGGAACTGAGGAAACATGCATGACTCACCAAGCTCCCAGCTTGGGCAACTGGTACCCTGAACCATGACAAGGGGTCCCATGTCAAGTACCTGTTTTGTACGTGTTATCGTTAAGGCGCTTTCTTTCAAGAACTGATCACTGACTTAAACAACTGGACCCACCTAGCAAAACAGACATCCCCGGACATCCCAATGACATGCAGCTACCAGCATGCCTGGTTTGAGAATAAAGTACATTTTACACCAGGCACCGCACAGTCATCAACGAAAACAAGGTAGGTTTGTGGGTTTTGGGTCGGTGGTGATAATTTTATAGGTCAAACTGTACAGTAACGTTACAATTCTTGAGAGAAGATGGATGGCGTCTAGTATATAACAGCTCTCCCTAAAGAGAGCAATCAGTCGTTTTCTGGATGCAAGATGAAAACGTAACCAGTTTAATACAAGAAAGGTCAACAGTTGTGTGGTGGCCACAGCTTATTTTCTTAGAGCTTTTTCACTTTATAAATCATCCTCTTGTTAAAAAATAAAAATTAGCAGAAGTTTCTCTACCCTTTATTTTTCAACCACTTCTCATTTGCATTTTCTAATGTAAGTAGGACACATCCAAATCGATACTTCTTTTAATCATTTTATAAAGTGCACATACCCAGGGATAGAAATGAGGGCATTATATCTGGGAATAATTATCATCAAATTCTTTCCTCCATTTTGAAAAACATCCTCTTTCCTCCTTTCTCTGTCTTTCTCTGTCTCTTTCTCTCACACCTACCCATACTCACCCTCATCACTACACACCATCCTCCCCACCCTCACTAGCACCCAGGTGGTCGTGGTCTAGACAGACTTAACAGATGTGATTCCTGCAAAGGGTGCTGTTCCTCCTTTTCCTGTGAATGATTAACCGGTCATGAATACTCATTTTACCTTTAGGCCAAAAGCTTTAAACCATCAAATACACTACAGCTATCATGGCAAGCAACAGTGTCAATCTGTCTAGTGCTTAAGACCAGCAAAAATGCAAGGTGATTGGATCTGCCTTCAGAGCACAATGGACTGGAATAAGGACAGGAGGGTTGTTTGGCCAAGATGTGCTAAAAAGATCAGACAGTCATCCTCTACTAGCGCTGGGCCATCTAAAGACAAGGAGCGGGTAAGCTGCTTTTCCTCCGCCCTGGGCACTGTATTGGCACACATCACTGTGTGGTGGCTGGCCGGAAGGGAATCCCCTTAACGACGCCCTGGAGGAGACGCAAGGTAACAGCCTCCCCTCCTGCAGCAAGCTTGCGATTGCAGATTGACCATTTATGACTTCTTTTCCTTTTCAGGGCTGTTCATTTTTAGCCTGGATTTGCTTACATGAAAATGTGAGCAGGGATGTGATACATTCAGGGAGAGAGGGCTTGGTGTTCCCTGCTCTGGATTCTGCATCTTCCCCGCCTCCACCTGAGGACCCTGGAGTTATATGACCCTTTCTCTTTCCCTCTAAGTACTTATTTTCCTTTAAACCAAGACTCATTTCTTACTAGCTCATATTTTTTACACAAATCACAGACCGGGTTGTTCACTTTCTCATCCTCCCATCTGCAATCCCTGTCAAACTTGGCGGTAATGCAGTATCACCAGAGGGCATCACCTGCTTTATGAACTACCGCGGCTTCAATAAAGCACAGGGCCTGCCTTCACTCTGCTGGTCTCATCTGTACCTGACTACCGAGGGGGCTGCCAGACCACATCTGATTACAGAGCCAGATTTCACTTAAATCAGGCTAAACTATTGCGCACGGCTTTTTGTCTTGCTTTCTAAGCCTCTGTTTTGTCCCCTTTTTGATGAGGCAAAAAGGAAGCGATACAGGGAAGCCTATTTCCCACGCGGTGCCTGCCCAGAAAGTGCTGGGACTGATGCACGTTCACGAGAACCCCCAGTTCTGGCCACAGAAAATGTGCCCTGCAACCTGCTGTTCTTTCTCCTAGGAGAAGATAATGCTGGCAGAACGTGGAGCGGCAGGAAGAACGCACGTGAAGCTGGAAATAAGTGAGCCCCCACCCCGGTCAGAGTAGCCTCGGGTTTTTATTGCTGGGGTGCACTCAGGAGTCCCACACAAGAAGCTTCTATCTAGAGTGAGAAAACCTTTAACAAAACAGACAGATGCCGGTTTGATTGTTTGCTTATTAAATTATATGCACTTCCCCTGGGGTGGAGGGTGGTTACGGGAAGTAGTCACGGTGGCAGGACAGGGACAGAGATGTGGCGACCAGCTCTATGCTGGGCCGCAGGCAGGCGGGAGAGCCCTGCAGGTCTTGTGCATTGGCCAGGGTGCCTCAGACTTTCCCAGCCTGGCAGACGCTTGGTTCTAGAATCTGACATGAAGATCACCCTAGAAGTAGGAGTAAGGGTCCTGAGCATGAAGCCAAAAGGACTATAAGGGCAGGAAGGAAAGTTAATTATTACAAACACAAATGTTACTAGTAGATTCTCTCTGTGATTTCTTTCCATTACACTCTGCCAGTAAGGGGCCCACGCCCAAACCCTGCCTTCCCATCCACAAATCCCCCATGGGGATTTTAAATCAGAAATTTAAAAAATAAACTAGAATAAAAATTTGAAATTAAATTTTTAAAAATGTAGTTAAACATTAAACCAGAAACAAGGCAGACATGAGAAGTGATGTGCCTATATCAAATCTTGGATTCAAGATCCTAAGTTTTCCCTCTTCTCTCCAAAGGAGGTCTCAGCATTTCAACCGCTTGACATGAGCAACAGGTCTAATATGCCAAGAGTTTTCAAATAAGCTCCTTTCTGCACCAATGGTTCTCATACGCCTCTCTTGTCTGAGGCAACTCTGTGTGTATAACGCCATGCCTTTCAGTATTTAACTGGAAAGAGGCGCCCGAGAATTTACAAGTCATCTTTTTATTGTCCTTATTTACTGAGGCCCTCCCCAAGTGATCAGAACACCTAAATGCACACCCGAGGCCAGGAGATGTGTGGGGAGAAGGAAATGGTGGCTTGCTCTAAGCTCAGTTCATGGAATAAGAGACATGAGAACCACCCAGAGTTGTGCAGTGGGCAGATGGTTGCTGGCAGCCAGAACTTGCTGTCAACAGGCAGCGCTGATGGGAGAGAATCCATCTCTTCTCACCCCTTCTCCCTAACTGTCTAGTCCCATGGTGGTACTTTAACTCCGTAGGTTACTGTACATACAGCCTACAACTCAGTTTCCCTCTGGGTCCCTTTCCCATCTGCCCCTGTTTACAACATAAACCAACTCCCAACAGAGGCAGAGTGATGAAGGGGTATCTTTAGCTCTGCATACATCACAGGGATCAAAACTTACTGCCGGGTGAGAAACACCACCAGAGAGCACAGAATGCTTTGGGAGAAAATGATCTTTAATAGAGTTGCTCTGAAAAGTATCTGCATGTGGCAAGGCTAAATACCATGAAGTCTCAGTTACAGATCACAGAACTCCAGTGCATGAATATGAAAGAGCACAGCAGTGGGGCAACTAAGTGAGTAGAGGAAGCTACCAGGAGAGAAGCCACATTCATCCGGCTTACTTCCTTTCGCATGGCCAGCTCTAGGCAAAACCATCATACAGATAAAACCTTTTCTTCTAGATTCATAGTTTTACCCTTTGTCTTTTTATGGTCCTTAATCGTTCCATTTCTATCACACTCTGCCCACAGAGCTAGGATCTGAAAATTATTTGGGAAGTGCACAAATGACATAGCCCCAGGACATCTGCATTTTAATTGCGACAAAAAGTTTAAGAAATGACTCTCTAATTGTGAAATTTCAGGCAAGAATGGGAAAATGAAGACGACGTAGAAATGGATGGAATTTTGGGGGAGTGAAATCTTTAATAAATCATTCCTCGTAATGGTTCTTCATTCATGAAAGTTATTTCCACAGGGCTGATTGCTACTCTAACTCCATTTTTTTTCCTTTCCAAGAATGGGTGGTGGTGAAGTCATGAGAGCTTGTATACATCAAATTTTGCAAGTGTTGACCCTGTAAAAGTCTACTTACTACTAATACCTCTCACAATGCTCCCTCCAATGCTCCAGCAATGTGGAGGTACCATTCATAAGTTACTCTTACTAAACATGTGGTTGCCATGAGAACAGTATCATCTAAACTGCCGCTGCCTTCAATATAAAGCATGAGCCCAAATTTCTGTGTACATGGGTGCGCAGGCACACATGCACATACTTGCTTGCAAAAATGTACACTGAAGATCCAAGTTCATGAATAAACAGAGACACAAAATGAATCACTTTCAGGGAGTCAGCAGTCATGATAAAAGAGAACACAGGTGATCAATCCATACAAACCTCCCAGTCCCCACAACACGCCACTTGGCTTACTGCTTCCATCTCGTTCGCGTTTGCTTCTATGATCAGACTGTTGTGTCATCAGAATAATAAAAGGCATAAATCTTCATTTCACAAAATTGATCACAAACCCGGAAGAAGAGGAGGTCACTGTACCTGCTATATTGTCTAAACAAATTCCATTGCGAGATTTGAGTCGTTTAATCATGGTGCTGTCATTTGGTTTGGGTAAGCATATTTTCCCTTCATTAGATTTAATATATAATCTCATTATAGAAATCTGACACTCTGCACTGACTCTCAACTCATAAATCAGCTTCTAATTCTGTTCCGAAGGCCCAAGGAAGGGGAGGAAAAAAGCAACAAAGTGCGGTAAAAATGCACAGCACAACATAATTTTAGCCACACAG
The DNA here is from genome assembly GCF_048773025.1 of Camelus bactrianus. Taxonomy (NCBI): domain Eukaryota; kingdom Metazoa; phylum Chordata; class Mammalia; order Artiodactyla; family Camelidae; genus Camelus; species Camelus bactrianus. The sequence goes on along the minus strand of NC_133564.1, from coordinate 28,176,112 downwards.
ATACTACTACTGGCCACTCCCCTCCTCATTCTCACTGTTGATGTCCCCTAATCCTACTGTCACTTCTATCATGCTGACTTCCATTGTTCTGTGCCATCAGACATTTAAAAAATATTTGTCATCAATCTTTCCAAAAGGTCACTTCCTAATTTCTCCCCTACCTGATCGTATCAGCTATTCCTTTGTTCCTTCATGTAACATCTGGGCACCCTCAGATCACCTATCTATTTCAAGACCATGTCCAATGTGTCCTGTGCTTGGCCCGGTGTTAAATGGGATGAGAAAGAGTAGAAGATACATTCTCTAGCTTCAAAGATGATGCCATACATCGAAGGGAAAAAAGACCCTAATTTAAATCCCAGTTACAGCGGTTTTCTAAACGTTAGTATATACATGCTGACATCTCTATAATGAATAGACACCACTTATCAAATCACTTGTATGGATGTAAGATATTTCTAATTCAGATTTCAAAACGTTTTCAAACTAATAACTTCCTGTGTGGACAAATGAAATTGTTTCTCCATTTTGTAATATTTTCAACCCTAAAAAAAAAAAAAATCATTGGTCTCTTGCAGCTATATGATATGTTTAAGCTCCAAAGAGAAATCAAGTCAACCTAAGAAAGTGTGAATTCCATTAAGGATTAGAAAGATATTTAAAAAAAAAACACATCTGCTAACTCAAGCATAACACTGATGCCTTCCTGTGTCACACGTATGTAGTCATTACATCTTTGACGGTAACAAATTACAGGGCATTTTATTTCAAACCTTTCTTGGTTTGCTCCCTGACTCTCCCAAGCTCATTTAAATTTCCATTTTACTTATGAAGTTGTAATCATCTGCCTGGTTGGTTTAAGAATTCTTTAAAGATGAAAAATTCCCCTGTCTTGATTTTCAAATTCATACAAGATCTCCTAATTTTACAGTACTGTAAAGAATAATCACAATCTCAGGCAAAAGTCTGGAAATGGTCAAGAATTACAATGTGTAACTAGAAGGGAGCCCTTCAGGTTTTTTGGATATGGACCATAAACCTTCATTCTGCACCCCTTCTGCATATGGAGACTATCTAAGTACCTACTGTCCCTGAGAATCTAATCCGGCCCAAGGTGCACGCAAACAAATAACACAATTCTCAGTGATTTCAAACTTTCAGCCAGATCTTTGTGCAGACAGGGAATGCACATCAAAGAGCAACTGACTCTATTGTTTTTAAAAAATACAGCATCATGATAAAGTGCTGAGTGTGGTCCCAGACTAACATATCTGAAAAGTAATACCTGTTTTGGGAGGACCCTGGGTGTGTCTGCCTGTTTGTTACATTATTAAAAAGCTGTTGGAAGCTAGGAATGAGGAGAAGGCATATGTGCACTTTCCTTTTCACTGAGACTGACAGAACATAGCACCAAATTCCATCCTGAGCCGCGCTGATATAACTCCCCTGTGTGCAGTCGAGAGTGAAGAACTCGGACTCTGCAGAAGGTACCGTTATTGGTACTTGTGTTCCTGGGATTGCAAAATAAAAGGAGGGAGGCAGATTCTGGACTAAGATACAAGCCTACGGTGGTGGAGATTTGGGCTGGAGATTTGGTTAAGGTTGGCATTATGGAAGGTGAAGGAAAAATCACATTTAATCTAATGTATTGAATTTTTGCCTTCTCTGCTAGACTTCCCTTTTCATTTACTTTCTCAATAAAACCTGACATGCCTTATAGCTCTGTCTGGTTATACTAGGAGGAGGGAAGATGGGAGACAATGAGATCAAGGGTGTACTGCTAAACACACCTCCCTTGCACTGAGGTTCACTGCGCTGTGGCAGGGTCATGGGGCCAGAAGCAAGGCAAGCAGTGGTCTGTGCTGAGAAGGGAATGGAGGGTAAGAGCTCACAGTTCCCCCATGTCGGCTGAGAGCTCAGGAGTGGTTATGAGACAGACTCTGCCTCTCCCAATCAAAGAAGGTGACTCACTGGGGAAGCTGATGCTTGCTTGCATCACATAAATATAACTTAAAAACAGTAACTGTCCTTTCTGCTGGACACAGAAAGGGTTAATATCAATAGTACCTAAGCTGAGTATTATTCCTGCACACATTCAGAGAGCATTTTATATAAATAGAGGACTAAAGTTGGGCCCAGCTTTAACTATTTGAATTTAGAATATAAGGTTACACCTAGCAAAATGGGTGAATTCTACACAAGAGCCTACACATTACAGCTGTTTATTATAATTCAGCTGTGGGCACCTCTCCTCTTGTTTATCCCATGCTATGGAGAGGACTATTTTCCTCCTAATGACTTCTTCATCTGTATCAGACTATTTTACTTTCCTCCTCGATATTTCTTCACTTACTGTCCTTTACCCCAAACTGGGACTTAGCATCTTCTATCTTCTATTATTAATTACTTTTTCATACCTTTTGTCTCCTCAACTAAACTGTAAACTTCTGAAAGGAATAAAACCTCTCTCTGGGGATCCCTGATAACTGTGTTTATTACAAAACAGTTATTATTAAAATGACGACCATAATGCTTCTTTTTGTGAATAAATGCAGAAATGATCAATATCTATCTAAGAGAGCAGCCGGAATACAAAGGGAGTTAGAGAGATAGTTGTAAAGTCTATTATTTCTAGACATGACTCCTTAGATACCAATTAAATACCCTCGAGAAATGGGAATTCACTCAATATCACCAACTGAAAAAACAGTGTGTGTAAATACTTGGTCCATAACCAGGAGAATTTCATCTCAATGAGAGAAGATGACAATATTTTTGGCTAATATCCATGTGATAGTTGGCTAAAACCAGATGAATATGAAAACCTTAATTACAGAGAGAATGGCAGCTTGAACAGTGTTAGGATTCACGTGAAACAACTGATGACCCAATGAACGCTTAAAAAATGACTATATGAAGCAGGCTGGAAGAAACTTTCATAATATTATTACTATTTTTCTTATTAGGAAATTGAAAAAATGAAGTTAAATTCCATTAGCAAGTATATCACACATGGCCACCAGCTTCTGTTCAATGTCCTAGGACATCAGGAAGCAGTAGCACACATCACTGATCTCAACACTTTCAAGTCATGGGATTTTAGGGCTGGAAGAGACATAGACTTGATCTAGTTCAATTCCCTTGCTTTAGAGCTGAGAAACCTGGGGCAAAGGAGCGATGCAAGTTCCCTGAAATCACACAATCGATCTGTAATTTTTGGCCTTGTCTATTAACAGAAGTTAGCTACTCACACCTTGGAAAGATATACCAAGCTCTACCAAAAAAGAAAAAAAAAAAAAAGAGGGCTGGAAATACTGGTTCTGTAAATAAACAGAGCAGATGTGCAGAGACACTCTTACTAGTACAGAATAACTGAATAACTAACATGGTTGATAGTAAGTGGGGTGAGAAGGCTCTGTGAAAGCATGGCTAGGCTGGCGATTAAGATAAACAATTAGAGGCCAGATATCTCAAGGTGTTTACTGGGGAAGTAAGCCTAGGAGAAGGCATTTTCCAACAGTCTGCCTTCCAATGCCTGGGGTAGTGAAACACACACACAGGACAGGGACACACCCTGACATCCAAGTAGAGTAGGAGGTCATCAGAGACCTGCAAGAAGTACCAACAGAGAGCAACAACTCAGAGGAGATGCACTAGAATGAAGTGCAGCCCACAGAAATCTTGGTTTTCCTAGAGTTGACATTGAACACAATAGGGAAAGCGAAGTCTCTCTTGATCGTTCCTCATCCAAAGTCCATTTTCTGAAGGGGGAGGCCAGGATCCACATGGTAAGAAAATTCTCAGGAAAAAAATTAAATATCAAGTGAGTAGTGTCTCAAAATTCCGAGCAGAAACAATTTCCATATTTTATCTACAAAAACATATTCTAAGCATACATCACAAAGAATTCCTATGGACGAATTTCCACAAACATGAACTCATCATAAAAAATATCTCTAAGTATATGAGCAAACAAGTCCCATTAATGAATCTGCAGAAACGAAAAAATATCAGATTTGCAAGACTGATTATATGTCATTAACAAGTATAGAATATATATATAGTCCCAATCTACTTAAATTACAAAATTTGAATGTATAACACATAAAAATGAGTTTACTAAAATTGATCAGAAAATACTGAAATAGAAACAAATGAAATTCATAGAAATGAAAAGTTTTCATATTTAAAACAAATGAATAAAACTCAAATATAAAACTTGACATAGTTGGAGAAAAACTTAGTAAACTGATACATGCGTATCAAGAAATGACATGCAAAGAATGACAGAGAGAAAAAAATGGCGTGTGTGATCAAGAGGGTAAGAGACATGGCAAAAGAGAGAGAGAGGGTCTAACAGAGTTTGCTCCAAGTGTGGTCCACAGACTAATAGCATTGTTATCAGCACATCCTCAAAACACAGCGTAAACCCACTACATGGTCGGAATTTGTTCTACAACAAGTTGTCCAGGTGACTTTTTTTGTAGGCTAAATTTGAGGAGCATTGGCCTAATATGTCTCTAAGTTCTAACAGAGAAAATATAAAATACTAGTGGGGTAACATTGAAAAAATAGTTCAAAATTTATTAAATTAATGGATGAAACCAATTCTCAGACTCAAGAAGTTCAATGGATCCCAAACAAGATAAATAAAGAGAAATTCTCACCTACAGTGAAAATGAACACCAAAGACCATAAGATCTTAAAAACAGTCAGTGAAGAAATTCAACTTAGAGACATAGGAGATCACAAAAATACAGTCTAGCCTAGAGAGAGATCATTCCAGTTAAAAGCAGATAAGGCTAGAGGAAAGACTTCTTTAAGGTGAGAACATTCACTAAACACTCAATACCTAATATGCTTGAATATATAAAGAGAAGATTTTTCATACCTGGCAAAAAAAACTGGGGGTGGGGGGCAGTGTATAATAGATAACCATACAGAAAACTAAGAAAGTGGGGGAAAAAATCTAATAATTATTCTCCAGGGAAAACAAAATTGTGACTAGTAAAAGTAATCATGCTATAACTTGCACATCTGTGAATAGCTTTTATATACTCCTAATAATATAAATTATCATAAGATAATCTAACGAAGAGTACACTGAAGTATACTGTAGCTATATTGGGAAGAAAAGGGCTGAAAACTGTGCATGTATGCAATGAGGCTCAAATGGGAAGAGCAATGCTCATTTTCTATAAATAATAAAGTATCTCCACTTGAGAAATCAGTACATAGTGATTAAAACGGGGATAGAAATACCAAAAAAAAATTGCTAAAATGGTTATAAGCTCAGTGGTCAATATGGTGTACTTTACAGCAAGCTTTCTTACACTAGTTGACTCTTTAAATAAATGCAAGCATGTTTAACGTTCATAAAAGACCACTTTACCTTCCTGCTTACTGGCAAAAAGTTGAACGTTTGAAAATATGAGGTGTCACTGAGTGTGTGGGGCCATAAGGATCAGTTATAGCTGGTGAGAGTTTACTTTTATATAACCACTCTTAAAAATCATTTGGCATTGCCTGGCCAAGTTGGGTATGTGCAAACTCTCTTATCCAGCTTATTCCTATGTCTGTACCCTAGAGAAACTCTAGCACATCTGAACAGGAAGCATGTCAAGAGTAGGAATGACAGCATTGTTTGCATGTATCTAAAACCTGGATACAATCCAAAGGTTCTTAAACAGGAGAATGACTAAACAGACGGTGACACACTCACACAGGAAAACTGTATACAGCAGTGAGCGTGAATAAACTAGAATTATACACATCAACTTGGGTGAATCTCAGTCATTAAAAATTACATTAAATAAGATCCAGAAGAGTACTATTTCACTTAAATAAAATTCAAGAGTAGACAAAACTAAACAACATATCATTTAGGGATGTCTCTTATATGTAAAACAGAAAAAACATACAGAAAAGTAAGGGAATGAGTAGCCCAAATTTTGAAACAGAAATGATCTTTAGTACATATTTTATAATATATTCATATTATAAATAATACAATATATAACAATATATTTCATATTTTTTATATTCAGTATATATTTTCTATTTCCCATGGTGAGCATAACCTGATTCAGGCCACACTATCCAGAACGTGACTTCTCAAACTCTCTGGTCTCAGCCTCTCCAAACCCAGCTCCTATCTCTGTTCTTGACCGTGTTCTCCTCACTTTCTCCCCGTTCCCTGCTTCCATCATTTCCGTCCATAGTGCACCTTTTACAATGACTCTTGGCTTCTAACCTTGGGCCCCTCCAGGTACGCTTTTCTTCTTTGGTTCCCTCTACTTACACATGACCTTCCTGTTCTGGCCTGGCAACTGGGAAGTCGTATTCTACACATACTGCTTCCATGGAAAATCCCACATGGATTGGCAAAAGTTTATATACAGACCCCAGAAACATAAAGGGTGTCCTACCTTGACTCTCCATCCAGGGCCACCCTGTAAAACCACACCTACTCTGTCTATCCAACAATACAACAGGGACCACAGGAACGCCTCATTAGCCCCAAGAGACAATCAGAGCCTGTCACATGACCACAGAGCCCAAAACCTGATGGGCTGAGAATACAAGACCTTGAATGGATTTAAATAAATATATTTTTTTTTAAAATCCTATTTCTTGACAAGGCATCTCATTTTCTTTTTTTAAATGTCTTTTTTAATAACTTTAATTTATTGTAGTCTATATATAATATTATTTTTAATTTTTTTAATGGAGGTACTGGGGATTGAACCCAAGACTTCATGCATGCTAAATACACACTCTACCACTGAGCTATACCCACCCCTACCCTCATTTTCATTGAAAATCATGACTTGCAAAGATGCTCATGAGAATTAAGCATTGCAAATTTTAAGTCTCTGATTTCTTTGCTGCGACTGCCAGCTCATTACTGCATCAAAATATAGCGATCTTTTTCTGTAGTACCTCCTCTTGGTAATCCAGGGTCATGATCATTACAAAACAGTAAAAACACTCCTGCTCTCAACAATCTATTACATCAGAAACTACTTCATCAAAGGTAATGAAGGCTCCTGACACCAACAGTAAGTTAACACCCTCTCGGGGAGGAAACAGCAAGAACAGGAGGGGCTCAGTGACCACAAAGCTCACACCAAGTCAGCAATGGAGCAGAAGTCAGTCTTAATCATCAGCTATTCCTTATTCCAAATTCCTGGTGCTCTGGAATTAATTTTTATATGGGTTAAGTGGGTTTTTTTTTTTTTATCTCAGTCTTCATGGTCTGGGTTGAAGGTTTGCCACTTTTCTTTCCTGTTCGTTACAATAGTCCTCTCATATTATTCTGAGAACTTGTCCCCATCCCAGAAACAGTCTCATCTGATGGTTCTAAAAATCTGATGTGTACATGTGATTATGAAAATAAGACAAAAATTCCTTTCCTTTGTTCTTTCTCTAAGAACATAATCTCAAAGATAAGGTCAAACTTAGTGTATGACAGAAATGCAGTATCTCCTCCTGTTAATTCTTGTTCTTCACATCCCATTGCCTCACTAGATCCTATAGACTTGCTCGTACCTTTTATGCATGTTGAAATCCATGTTAAATATTTTAGATGATAATCTATTAGCTACAGAGGCATTATTTGCCTTGTTCACTAGACTTCCTTGGCACAACATCATGCCAAAATATAATGAGCTCAATTTGTCAATGACGTAACTTTACATTATTAGATCCTGATTTGAATATTGCCAAAAGTTATCATTTTCACTCTTGTTCTCTGCAACTTCTCTCACTGTTGACTTTAGAAGGAGCTGAAGGTCATGAGTTTCCTTACTGATTCAGACCTAAGAGGATACTGTGGGAACAGGTACCCATGTCCCACTTGTTAATGATGGTAACGACCCTAAAATGAACATTACTGCAGGGTTCAAGTTCTAGATTTAGACCACATCATTAAATAATAATTTTGTACTTCAAAGATGAGATCAAACGGCTAATAGGAGACCACAGTCTACGAAGAAAAGCTGTTTGGCTTTTCATTTTTCTTTTTTAATTGGAACACCCACACGTTCTTTCCTTTGTGCAGATGCTGTACTATGATTCACTGTTGGCAGAAGGGACTCCAGATAGTTCAGCAGGTGTACGTGGTACATACAAATCAGTTGACTTCAATTATTTTCTAGTAAGAAATAAATGACCCAACTACGGCTGAAACTCTGGATCCCTTGACTATAGTTCATGGGAATCAGAAGAGCAAATTATCTGAGTTGTCTTTGGACTACGACTTTATCTTGCTAACTTGGGAAGTAAAGATACAGAGAAACGCAAAGCCTTGCTTTCTACGATGCATATGTAAGTAGATTTCTTGACTCTAGATGAAAGATAAAAGAAGTCCAAACCCATTGTCTATACTTATTTCTGGTTTGCCTTCATTTATAATTAACCAGGAAGTGCCTACACATTGCCAATAGATAAACAGGGCAAAAAGACAACTGTAGATAAGAACGTGGCAATTGTACTTTTGTATAATTTGTAAAGAGAGCATTTGTCTCTACATCACTTGTTTCAAAGATTAGGATCCGGACAACAATCATAGAAAACGAATGCTCTAGACCAGCAAACTTCTCCTTGTGGCTCTCCTTCCCCTTAACATGAACATTAAGCATTAAAAAGACTGAATAAAATTTATGAAAAAAAGTAGTATTTGTACAATGTTGAAGGTTCTGAAGGACATATAATTGAACATACGCCAACGCAAGCTCCTGCCCCCTCCCCGCTCCAACACACCGTAGCTCAAAACTAGGAATTTCAACAAGACTGAAGCAACTTGATCAACGTACCACGGTCTGAAGAAATCAACTATTTTCTACCGCTGGCTTGTGTGGTCCTTATTTTTAATTACACCAGCAACTTGAATATTTTTGCACTGTGTATAAAAGTAATAGAGTCTACGTGTGATTATGTATAGAGTTACAGCTAACCAGGGAGGCACAGATATAAGACACTTTCTCTTGATAAACAGTTACTTTCAAAGAGTCTATTTTTTGTTTGTTTATAAGATGCAGGTGAAATCAGACAGACAGAAACATCATTAAGATCTGCTAATGAATCATCTCCCTATTTGCACTGGGAATAAGTGTTTGAACTCAATGCTACATCTATGTTTGAAGAAATACAATTATTGGTTAACAAATGCATTACATTTAGGTGGTATGGCTGGATGAATACTAACTAGAAGCAAGCACTGGGTCTGTTAGGCTAGAAAAATACAGTACATCAATGGCAATATTCCATTTTCACCTAAGCAAATACACATTTATATTGTTACGTTAAGGATATTTATCAAGTCAGAGTTATTGCTTTAAAATACTTGCTCTTTTTCACTGGTAACATGTTTATTGTAAAAAATGTAGAAAATAAAGGACAAATAATAATCATCAATGATCTCATCATTCAGTGATAACTACTGTTACAATTTTGGTGTCTAAGTTATCTATCTTACTCTAGATACACAAACTCATTTTTATGCACACATGTACCCATATTTGCAGCAGAGACAGAGATATATGTACACATTAGAAGGACTGGTCTTTCAGTTCTACAATACCATCATTTAATGCCCCCCCCACCAGCGCATTAATAACAAATAGCAATCATGACATAGGTGTCCATGGTTTTACAATCCTGATTATTTCAATGACTGAGCTGAAGCAGTGTATTAGTAATACTGTCCAAACTAAAGAGGACGTCCGGGAAACACAGAGAGAGTTAACGGTGGCGGTTTTAATTGACACACAGCCACCTTCCCGTGGTTTGGCCATATCCTCTCTGTGTTTTATTCCACAGCCTTTCTTGATCTGAACTGTTTCTCAGCTTCATTTATCCCCTAGTGATCTGAGAGTTTAAAGCATAGATTGCTTCATTTGCCTTTTCCAAACCTAGCGTAATACTGGACACACTGCAAGTGCTCAGAAGTTGTTACATTTGCTAAATTGTATGTCAATGTCCTGCATTAAATAAAAACCTGACTTAACATTACTCAAGTCATTTTTTATTTCACATGTTCTCATGTCATTTACATTACTCTATGAGTCAAGAGTCTTTACTCAACTAAACAGAGAGAAGATACTATTGGTTTAATTTCCCAACCCCTGATTAAAGGAAATACCTAATTCGAGAATCTTTGGGTAAAAGGAATTATAAGTCACCAATCCTTGAGTAAAAGAAATACACATAAACACACATATATTCCTAAAATAAAACTGTAAAAAGTAAAATGCTTTTAAGGAATTAAAGCCCTGAAAGAACACAGACCTCACTCTTATCTAGGTCCAATGAGCGGGCTAAAGAAAAAAGGGAGGTGGGTCTAGTCTTATCAGTGTCACATCTGTCTTGATTTTGACCAGCAAGAGTCTAGGAGGGCTGAAAAGAGAACAGAAGTCTCAATATAATAATGCGCTCCTTTACTTGGGCATCATGAATGTTCTGAAGAATGCCCGTATCTACTTGGAAGCGTGCTAGTTCCAAGACCCCCCTCCATGATGCTCCTGCAAAGAAGCAAGACCCCAGGCTTTCTGCCCAGAAAAAAACACTTTTCTTAGACGACATACTGAAAGGAAGAGTGGAAACACCAAAAACAAGCTAGACTTAAGCAATTTTTTTTTTGATGGAGAAATCATAAGATTCCTTGCACATGGGCTCAAGGAACTTTATGATTTGCATGCACTTCTTTCTCCAGTTTCTTTCATTGTTCTGTTAAAGGGTCACGTGGAGGCTAAAACTGCAAACCAGGCAGCGTGTGTGCGTCTTTTTAATAGAACACAACACATGTCCAGTGGAGTCCATAATTGATTAATGAGGGAGACCGGGCTGCTGCTTCAGCTTCTTCCATAACAGTAAATTAAGCCCAAATAAGGGCCCTGTCACCCAACCAGAGGAAATTCCTCTATGTAGCTAGCTCAGGGAAGCTTGTCCAAGGGCTCCAAGGTGCCTGGGAGAGACATTTATATTAAGAAAGCAAAATCAGATTCGAGTAGGAATAAGCGGTAGGGGGTGAGCAGGCTGCAATGCGCGCGTGCACGTGCGTGTGTGTGTGTGTGTGTGTGTGTGTGTGAGCTCAAAACACCACGAGTGAGAGGCATGAACACAGGGAGGGGATACTGTAACTGCCCTGTCAGAAAGTCATTCTCTGATTGCTTGGATTCTTAAAGTGCTCAAACAGATCCATGGGCTGGAGGGACAAAAACCTTTAGAGTCCCTAGATATTATTATATTTATATCAGCTATTCTGAAAAGAATTCGATGTCCAGAATTCCACTAATGTACGGCTCCCAGTCTCACTGCTTGATATGGGTCTATGTCAACGGAAATTCCAGGCGCAGAACATCTGACTTTTTTGCTGATTTCACCTCACTGAGGTTACGTGTCCTGAAAAGAAGAGCAGCAGTACTAGAAACACGTGAGAATTCACTTAAATATCTTTGTTTTGATGGAGAAACACACAGGTGGTTTCAAGGAATCTTATGGTTTGCCTGCACCTGTGCATGGGCACCAACGTGATTAAGCACAACCCTTCAAGACGCTCTGAGAACTTTCACAGGAAGGGAGAAAATGCTATGCTTGCTCGAACTAGAATCTTAGATGTCCTTCCTCTGTAACAGGTAGACCACCTGAAGTGAGGTGTGTTATAGCATGAGCTCACTGACTGCTCACTTAGTCGTTTTCAGTCTGATAAATTAGCCCGGAGAGCTTTAAAAACGCTCAAAATGGTGCTAGGTTGTGGACCCTGGATCCAGCTTTCCATTCTGAAGACTATAATCGACTCTAATTCTCAAGGTCTTGTAAGTATCTAGGGGACTGGAAGGAGGGAGAGGCTGTTGAATCAGCATAAACCGACACAGTTACAGTGAAGACAAACTTCTTGGTTCCCTGTGGATGGGCTACTGACATCAAAGATGCTGAGAAGAAATAAGGGCTTTCTTTAACCACTCACAGCACGGCTGTAGACATATCTGTAACAGACCCAAGGGAAACCCAATTCTGCCTTTCTCTGTTAACCATTTACCTCTCAATCTTTCTAGTTCTTACTGATAAGGATCAGGAGATCAAAACCTCTGCCTCTATACAAAACTAAGTTTCAACCCAGCAGAGCCTGGACTTGTGATGATATGTTAATAGTTCCAAATGCCCAGGATTTGCTACAGTTGCTAATCCTGTGGAGGGACAAATTTGGAATGTGCCAAGTGAAACTGGGCAGGAGCCAGTCTTTAATCTCGTGAGAAACACAGCAGATGGCTCAACACCTGGGACCGCTTTACTGTCCCTCCTCGTTTCCTGCAGGTATTGAGGGAAATGATGGGCTGCATTTGAAAGAAGGTCTGAGTTATTATTCACCTGATAACGACCAGGGCTTTGTTCTTTATTATCTTTCATTTTTGCTGATATAGCAAAAGTAAAATGGTAAAAGGACCTCTCCAGACTTCATTCTCATCCCCAATCTCTTTGCTGACCCCTTAGCATTCCAAAACATTTTCAGACATGTAGAAGCCATTAAATGATTCTGAAGTCATGTAAGGACAGATCTGCTTCAACAATCTCAATGGGAGAGCTTCTAAAGCAGAGATGGGCTTCATGAAGAACAAAAGCCAGTAGATGAGGGCAGAATTAGGGTCGTGGTTCTCAACTGAGGGGCAGCTCTGTCCTCCCCACCCCCACCGGGACATTTGATAATATCTGGAGACATTTTTAGTTGTCACTGGAGGGCAGTACTAGCTGCATCTATTGGAAAGAAGTCAGGGATGCTATTAAACATCCTACTGTGCTTAGGAAACCCCTCTACAACAGATTTATCTGACCCCAAATGTTAATACTGCTGAGCCTGAGAAACCCTGAATTAGTGAGACTAGTAACTCACTCTCCTACAGACAAGAATTAGCAGGATGACCAGAAGGAACATGTCTCTTTCATTAAAGATCCCTTCCTATCATGTTTCTAAACCTGAGATTTTGAACCACTCACCGGGGGTTAACGATTCAACAAAGGACATATCTGTTACCAGATTTGGGGCAGGGTAGAGAGAAGAGAAAAAGCAATTGCTTGTAACTAAAGATAGGGGGAGAAAAGTAATTTGTAATTAGGCAAAGATGTATCTTCGTGAGCTCAGTGCATCATTAAAATGTCTTATAGGTGCTTAATGCCTCATTAAAATTAAATCTGTACCTGCCAAAAAACAGTACTTTCCAGTAATCTGCAGAGTATGTATTAATTAAATTTAGCAAATGCTTTGAGATTAGCCAGGAACCCAGCTAGGAAAGCAATCTGTTGATATGCCTCCTCTCCCGATTGATTTGATGAGTAGACTGAACTGATTCGGACTTAGTGGGATCCAGAGGAACACTTAAGCCAGGGCCACTTGGTCTCTCAGGGAATATATAATCCCCCTGGTTAAAGCCTGTGTATAAATCTAGGTGGTGAACTAGGGTTGTCCACTGAAAGACCTGGGGTAAGTGAGAAGGCAGAAAAATCTCAAAAAAAAAAAAAAAAAAAAAACAACACATCATCTCTTGTTGCTTCTGCTGAGTTTATGTGATAAGAGCACTGTGAAAACTCAAGAGTGTGACATCAACTATTAGTAACATACAAACAAAGAGAAAAGACACAGAAAAATGAAAAACCCAGGTCTCAATCCCAGGACCTGGGTTCTAACAATTTTCATGAATACCACAGCCATAAAACAAGGCCAGGCAGCACCACTCCTGTTAATTCTTACCATGTCAATGCGAGCATATCATATTAAGATTTGCCATTTCTACAGCTCTGCAAGGGTAAAATCAACTCCAGGAGTAGTAGGGTCAGAGACTCATCCAGAGGAGAAGTTATTCTAACACCAGTGAGCCAGGGGCAAGTTCAAAGTCTCAGACAGAAACTGTTAACTAATGGGAATGGGCTTTGCAGAGATGTCTCAGCTCCTTGCTCTTGGCCCCATGCTTTGGAATGCTGGAGAGTATTTTCAGGGTACCACATGTGCCCGGGAAAGGACCTGGAGTAGAAAGTTCCCTGTGAGATGGTGTCAGCCTTTTACATTTAGATGATAAAAATCTTAGACAGCATTGGAGTTGGGCTCTGTTAGCCTGGAGTTTCAGGTAAAGGATATTGTTTTGAAGGTCTACCTACTTAGAGGTCCCATCCCAGTTCTCCCAAGTAACCCTGAAATAGCACTATCTCTGCACTGACTCTGTGAATGGAACCCAAGAATTGGAGTCCTAGCTTCTCCTTTCTTTTCTATGAGGTAATACAGAATGTGGTATACTGTCATAAGATATTATAAACTGTAGACTACGACAATCTCTAATGAAGGCTAACATTTCTTTTAAAATGAAGGGTGTATGTGTTCTCATGAAGGGAGACATAATTGTGCCTCTGCAGGCCATGGACTTAGACAGGCCATGGTCACCATCCCAGTGACCTCTGACTCCCCAAAAGCTGTAGATTCTCTTTTGCTTCCCCCAACACCCCCAATTGTCAGTAAAATACATCGTTTTTGCCATAATCCTGTTGGCCTAAAATTGAAGAGTGAATAATTAGAAGATTTTGGCAGCTATGAAATATTGCTTAGTAGATTTCACTTTCATATCAAATGAGATGATATAAAAAATTCAGCTTAGTCATATACATATTATCGATATGTATCTGTTATATGTGTGCATATATTTTTTTTCTAGAAATGTAAGATACTTGTCTCTTTGAGAAACTTTCTAAAGCCTAACCTGTATTTTGTGAATGTCTATATTAAACAACTTACAGCTCTAGGCTTTGATTGGACCCAAATCGAATCCATTTTCAGATCTCAAAAAGGCCATCTTACAAGTAAAAAGAAACCCAAAGACATGCTCTAGGGGGTTCAAGTTATAGAGAATTATTAGAGAGAGAATGAGCAAAAGAGATAGAGAGAGGCTCAGAGAGCTAGGTACAAAGGACTAAAGACAACTAACCGGGAAAAAATTCTATATCTATTCCATAGAAAATATTCTTTTACTCATATAGTGAGACTTGGATATATTTTAAAATTTATAATCTGTTCAATAGGAAATGTTTATAGATCAGAATTTGAGAGACATGAGAGTTAAGATGGTAAGTGTGAGAGCATCAGAGCTTCCAGGGATATCATACTTTGGAAGGCATTATTTGGAATCTGTAGAATTTTTAGTGTTAACCTTTAACTGCTGTATCCTTCCCAGTCACGTTTCTCCAGGCAAGTCTGTGATGATGGAAGGTGCCTAAGATTCTTTTCTTTTCTTCCGTTATCTTTTTAATGGAGGTACTGGTGATTGAACTCAGGACCTTGTGCACACCAAGCACGCGCTCTACTACTGAGCTCTACCCCCACCCGCTAAGATCCTTCACACCAGGGCTTCTTGCTCACGTAGCGTCTCTCCTGATGACTTTCATCCTCTAAAGATCAAAGTCTGGAACCTGCATTGGAGCTACTAGTTCACATAGCAAGAGTAGCTTGACGGCAAGTTCATCTTCCGTTACACTCTTTTGGGCTCATGAACTCTTGAAGAGCTATATACTTTCACTCCATTATCCCGAGTGGAGAGATCACAATTAGATCAGGATATAAAAATTAAAGGCCAGGGAGGGCATGAATCCTCAATTTTGTGTAACCAAGGAACTTTGAGAGCTGGAAAATATTTGGGTCTAGCTTGGGTTTACACTTGCTACACATAAAATAAGAATTCAAGCATAAGTGAAAACTGGCCTTGTATAATTGGTAGATAGCACTATTCTCAATTTCTTTAATTCTTTAATTTTATGAATTTTATGCAGTATCTTAAATACTTTTCAAAACAACAAAATGAACCATGTACATAATTTTAAATGTCAAAAAATCTTTTTCTTTCCTTAACAGAGGCACTGGAGATTGAACCCAGGACCTCATGAATGCCAAACACGCACTCTACCGCTAACCTATCCTCCCACCCACTAAAAGTCAAAAGATTTTACATGATTTAAATGAAAAAGAGAGGTCTCCCTCCCCACCTCCTCCCTACCTTTGGGTTTTATCTTCTAGTATTTGTATCAATATTTTAAAATAATGTGCTTTTCTGGGTATTAACTAGATTTTAGTTTTTAGTAATTACCTATGAGTTTCTTGCTATTGAAGATGAGGCTTTAGTATCATACTATCCCTCGGCAACACACTTCTCAATCACCATCCTACTTTTGTAATAAATCTATCACACATTTGATTAAATTAATATTCAAGGTTTACAGTGCTGGAAATATTTAGCTTGGTTTGCATTTAAGTTACTTAATTTGCTGTGATTACTTTTCTTTCTTGATACATTTTCCCCCTGGAGTTAATAATGCCATTAATTTTTGAGAGGGGCAATTCTTCTTCCCAATTCAGTTCCAAAAGAACTGTAAACCTCTCAGTGTGTACAAACGAATTAGGTGATGTTGGGGTTTAGAACGAGCCTCCTCAAGTGTGGCACAGCTGCATGAGGATTACTTTGAGCTAAAGGCAGTGGAGATCCTGCGGGCTCAGGGAAACTACTGCCCTCCCTTACCTACCGAGAATTTGAGGCAGGGATTTTTTTTCCCATAAAGAGCTGTCATCAGAAATAAACTTTATCTAGGTGGCTCCATCTCTAAGACAAGGCAGACATCTCATTACCAAACATCTGCTCCTCCTGTCATCCTGGGAGTGACCCTCCCGTCCCTGGAAGCCCCAGCCCTTCTCCCACTCCTTAGCTCAGGAGGGCATATGGACCTCATTTTACCTTTGTCTCTGAACCTCTCGTGGATGTGGGTGGGGTTCCCAGACTTACACAATTCAATTTTATTTTCTCCTGTTAATCTGCCTCATGTCAATTTAATTCTTAGACCAGACAGAAGAACCTTAAGGGTGGAGGGAAGTTTTCCTTCCTGACTGTAACCTACAGTTCCCACTTTCTTCTTTGAGACCTTCTTTCGGGATCTCCCTGACTCTCCATTCTCGTCCTGGCTACCTGCCTCTAGGCCTGCTGCACAGACCATTTCCTTGGTCACGGTCCTGGGATGTCATCATCATTCTCAGAATTCCATTTACCTCTCTCTTATAATGGATCCAATATGGGTTTGAAATTTTTTTATTCCTCCTTACACTTGAGGTTTGCTTTGCATACATAATTTGAAGTGGGAAGAATATATTTATCATGACCTCTATAGCACCTTTCCTGAGTCTGACCTATAGGAGACACAACAAATGTTAGTTAGAAAAGGGAAATAAATGGAAGTAAGTATAACATATATCCTCTTGATCACTTTTACCTTGTCTTAACTAGAATACGTTCGGGCATTAACTCACAGTGTTCACTGCAGATCTCTTCACCTCCTCATGACACTGTGACTGAGGCTAGTCTCAGGATACATAACATTAAACTTTCACCCCTTTTGTATTAGAAGACAAACAACAAACCATAAAAAAATTAATAAATAGAAGATACAGAGGATCTCGTCCATTCTTGTAGCTGCCATTCACTTAGTAAAACTGAGTATCTACTATGCACTGGAGACCATTTTCAGGCATTGAATCTTTACTCAGGGAATTCTTTCTGTACCTAAACTGGTCTTCACATGCACACATTACCTATTTTAGCTGATTCTCATTATCATCTTTCTCAAAACCTAGCATTTAAGCTACTATGCCTTATGGCTTAATTGCTGTGGAACAAGTGTTTGCTCTCCAAACAAAAATATGTGCAGGAAATGTAGGTGAAGTATCTTCGTTCACTGTGGTGGATTAAAAAGCAAATAACTGCCTTTTCTTCAAGATAAAAAAACAGTGTGAAAAATCTTAAATTGGTACATACATAGTTCTTGAAACAAAAAATATGAAGAAAAGACTCCATGCAAGGAAGGCCCACAGGCTTTCTTATTTTTTCCTTCTCATCCTTCTCAAGACCTAGACAGCATTGTCTCCAAGACGCCCTAGATGGCAAAGGTCATGAGTGGTCCCGAATCACAAACATAATGAAGATGGGTATGGTCCACCATGTTGTACATTGGTTGGCTGATTCGTGGAAATAAAGATCAGGGTCAGCAAAACTCACAGTTCAAAAAGCAGCCCCTGAGTAATATCAGAGGCCTCTTAAAAGCATTCTCATTACCAGGCAAGGCTGAAGAAGCCCTCTCCTGGGGAGCGGAGCACACCGTTCCCCCCTCTTCGATTTAAACCTGCATAAAATTCCAATTAGCATCAAGAGTCACCAATGCAACAAGTAGGCAGAATTCTCCTGCTAAGATATGATCAGCATGTGTTTATTTTGCCATCAGGGTTTAATATACTGAGACTGTCCAACCCCAGACGCCCCCAGACCAATTAGGGAAGCTGGGAAAATGGGAACCCTAATCCCATCGGTCACATTCATCTCTGAAATGGGCTCATTAGCACCGGCTCCCTCTCAATTTTCCATATGTATTATAAAGATACAAGGGCTACTCCCCACGTGATCTGGGGAGGTTAGATGGTAGGAGAGGCAGAATAGCACAGAAACTCATTTATTTTATGCACCTGGGAACCGTGGCCTCCACGTGACAGCTAAGTGAGACATTGTTTTTGACTGGTGTGACAACTGAACCTGAGTTGAGCTAGAGTCCATTAGTGACTCAGTCATGAAGAAAAGGGGGTGATTATGACAAATAACAAAACAGGTAAACTCCTCCCAAGTACAAACCTGTTTGTGGACCTGACACAAGAGCAGTGTGTGCTATGAACAAGGAACCATGTTAGGAAACTAGTGATCGGACTTTACCCGGAAAGCTAAGCAGTTAATTGTATGATGTGCTTGGGTGCAGTTACTGGCTATTGACTTTTCTGTGTTTCAAACATTCCTTCCTTGTCAGTTGCATCAGAGGGGATTTATTAGAGTTACCTCCATAGGAAGTCAGAGTGACTGCAGGAACAGACCTCAGGCAGAGCTGTAGACCTGCTCCCGCTAGGGAATAGGGCCTGTGAAAATGACTTGTGATTTATCGACTGTCAGAGTCAATACACGGGAATGTTGCTGGGGTTACCTTCACTGGTACTGGGGTTACTTGCATCTGCCGAGTTAGCAGGGGTGCAGCCAGCGTCTCCAAAACGGGTGGATGGGCATGATACATAAAGACCTCATGTGAACGGGAGGAAACGACAGGCCTCTAGGGGGCCCGATGGGAACCCCCACATCCACAGGCACCCACCTTGGCAGTGGGATTCCCTCACTGGAATGAGAAAGCCAGGGAAGGATTCTGTGGTGTCACCTGCTCTATGAGGCAGTCTGTGTACAAGTCTTCCCCTAAATCAGTAGTCATCCTGGGGGCAACTCTGCCCACCATTCAAGGGGGAACATTTGTCAATGTCTAGAGACATTTCTGATGGCCTCAACCAAGGTCAGGGTGGTTCTACCGGCATGAAGTGGTTGGAGCCCAGGGATGCTACGAAACTTCCTCCCGTTCCTGCCATGACAAAGATCACTGGGCCCCAAATGTCAGTGGTGCTGAGGTTCAAGAAACATGACCTACATCAAAAGAATGTCTTCTTTACTTGTTTAATTTTAGGTCTTTCACCATCTCCTTTGTGACGGATGCTCAGTTACTAACAACTATGCCCTGTAGGTATAAAACCTATTGTTGGGCGCTGCTTTTTCACCCCCTCTCTATGAAATCGGTTTACACAAACGAAAGCAGAAGAAATCAGTGCCTCCTAGACAATCCCAGGCAAGCATAAGCTAGAATTAGGCAGTAGGTAACCAGAACACTAAATGATTAGGAAAAATACAATGGCTACGCACTTCTGCTTACCCTGTGGTCTCCCTTCTATACCTCCTCTCAGCCCAAAATCCGATCATCCAAGATTTCTACTCTCTTCTTTCTAAATAGTTTTCTCCCCTGTGTCCACCAGCACAATTTTACTGGGTTTATTTCTGTGAGGGACGAAGTGCATGTTTCCTCTCAGTGAGGCTGAGAGAGGAAAGGCTGAGAATATCATTTTCTCCTATCGCCTTGATGAGGAAGAAAACTCTACAAACGTGAAACTTTTCTCATCTCCCCTTTCTGTATGATTTTTCATCTCCCGTATCTACATTCGTAACCATCTTATTGTATATGTGTCTTTTATTGTCAGCCAGCTCAAATCCTTTTGTGAAAGTAGGCAGGGTATAAATTACAAATAAATAAATGCCACCCAGAAGAACCCTTTACTGCAAGTGCCATGTGCTATTTATAGCAGGTTTCACACAGCCTTCATCAATGAACTGCCACCAGTCAGTGTTGTTAAAATGATTTCTTACAACGAAGGAGTATTATCATGTTTTCCAAGCAGGCAAGGCAATGAGTTATTATAACTTCCACTCAACTTCTTATTAAGAACTGAACCGCCTCAGAGCGAGAGCTGGTTTCCCAGTGAGGTGAGTAGACCTTGGATGAGTGACAGGACAAGTGGAAGACCCACACTTCATGGGTTAAGAGAAGATGTGTGTTCTTTTCAAAGTCAAAATATTTGTGTATGGGTGTAGGGGGTGAGAGCATCTGGAACCCAAGCTGCACCACCAGAACCGCAGGGACACGTCTGTGCGCAAATACTCAGAATGAGACACCTGGGACTGAGGCAGGAAGAAGAGGAGAATGTGGGGGTACACTCTACCCACCATGGGATGCAGACTGTGGGGCCAAAGGACAGCAGGGAAAAAATAAAACCCTAGCAGACTCTTCTAAGAATCCGTAGCTGTTTTGTGTAACTCTGTAGGAAAATCCAGAGAGACAGGGAACAACAACAACAAAAAATGTAAGAATTGTTTATTTACCTTATAATGGCACAAAAAGCACTTCAAAATCAGTATGTGCCTTCAACATCATCTCTTTTCTCCCCTCCATCAGTATTTGTAACCTTTCAAAACAAAATAACTTGTCTCTCTGTACCCTGGAACTCAGTACACTTCTTCTAATGCTTTTAATTCTCTCAAATAGATCCACCTAGGTCACCCTGGGCCCAGGAGATGAATTCACACAGCTCCGGCAGGAGCCATCCAGTCAGTGCCGGAGGACCTGGGGATGCAAATCGTTCTCATTTTAGCGTTCCCATTAGTGGGGATGTGTTTTGTAGTCTCTGTTCTATAAGCTTTGCTACTCCTTTGTGTGTTGCCTTGTTTAGTTTACAGTTTAACACTGAAGTAAAAATATGCAAGCTTCTTGGTTCTTGGGGAAAATGACACCGTGTTCATTTGCCTCGACTGAATGGAAATGCTCTGTGATTCTGGAAAAATGCTAAGAGCTCAACAAAAACAAACAAAAAAATTTTTTTTTAAATCTCACTTCTGAGTTTACAAACCATTCTCCAAATAATCCTCACTTAAAACTTTCACAACAATACTGGGAGAGCGATAATATCTGGACTGAGATTCAGATAGGTCAACGGGTCACAGAGTTAAAATGAGATGCCAGTGTTTTGTTTGTTTTTTTAGTTATGAAAACCGTGTTCTTCTCTGTAAATTCCAGTGGATGACAAGTTTGGACCAACCACTGGGCTTTGATCTGGTTTCTTTTCAAGATTCTACCTTCCGCATGACCATTCTTGTGGCTTCTGACCCGCAGGGAAGTGACTGTCTGATGCTCAACCCAGGCTCCGTGACACCTCATCACTGCCTGCACTCGCTGCTTTGGGCCTCCGCGTGCCTGGAAGTTTGCACCGGACACCAGAAATTGCAGGTCTAGCCAGTTCTCTAAAATTCTGACCAGGTATTTTAAAGGCTGTATCTGGAATCAAAATGGAAAATGACCCTTCATCACAGTGAACAGAAAGAGGATGAAATGAACTGGTCACTATTGAACTAGAAGGAGTAGGTGCACCTAAAATAATCGACTGTGGTTTAGAAAAAGTCTTTGTAAATCAGAAAAAGGAGGGACGGGAGACCATCTACAAGGGACTATTTAGATTTTCAACCTGGCAGCCATGTTAAAAAGCATGTCAAGATTAACGGTTGATTTACCTAAACATTGTGGAGTTGTAATCCCAACTTTTGGCACACAGAGTCATATCCCCAGGGGAGCAGAGAATGTCAAGGAATATTGCAGGCAGCGTGGCTGCAGGCCTTACTCTCAACTGTGCTGCTGAGGGGGGAGGCGGAGAGCCCTACAGAGGAGACCCCAGGCACACTGACTCCATGAGAATTAAGAGGGACCCACACTGTTCTAACTGCAAGTTGAGAACTGAGAAGCAACTCCTCTTCTGTAAGGAGGAAGCCGATCATTAAAGCCAAAGTCCACTGGTTCAGCCACTGCGGAAAACAGGACAGAAGCTTCTCAAAAAACTAAAAATAGAACTACTATATGATCCAGCAATTCCATTCCTGGATATATATGTTAAAAAAACAAAAACACTAATTTGAAAATCACACGCACCCCAACATTCACAGCAGCACAATTTACAACTGCCAAGATATGGAAGCAACCTACGGAGGGACACGGACTTCTCTGGAGATCACATCCCTGAAGCGAGGGCTTGCCCTTCATGTCACTGCCTCGTCCACTGCAGGAGAGCACACGAGGTCAATCCAAGGTCACGCCTCGCCTTTACGCTGGTGTACCCAGTCTCACGGGGCACTCTGCCCTCCCCAGCCGTTATCACCTTCAGGCCAGAAGGGCTCAGGCAAGAGATAGGTCTAGGCTGACTCACTCCTCTCCCCCAAGGCGTGTGGGGTCCACCCTGCTCCACTGCCCTCCGAGTTCTCAGCCACTGACTGTGGTTTTTCCAGAGCCCCTTTCTTTATCCAGAACTACCCCTTGACATTCCCACATCTCCACATACTGCCTGTCAGTGGATCCTCACCTCCTGGATAATATACAATCATAGGAAATATGAAAGTAAGTTAGCCAGGTTCAAACGGGCTCTGAAGAAAGGTCAGGAGCCAGGAACTGCGGATCGCCAAGCTCTATCACAACTGTAAACAATCCCTGTACATATCACATGAGGTCAGACCTACAGGGGGAGCATGGCCAATATCCTCATACTACAGGTGAAGAAACTGAGTCCCAGGGAGGTAAAATACGCTGAGTAAGAGCTCCAAGCAGAATCAGAGTAAGTTCCTCGTCACCTGCCCTGTCCAGACTACTTGGCGTGGAAGTGAGTATCTTAGGCACTTTTCTGCTTCAGTCAACCCTAATTCCCCTACTCTGGACATGCGCTCTGGTGACAAAGACAAATGAGGCTGAAAGCCTAATGATCTGAGGAAACTGGGGCAACAACTTTCTAACAGTGGACTGTGGAGCTGTCCAGCAGGGCCTGGTACAGGGGAACAGTATTTGACTGAGTTAGAAGACCTGTGTTGAGCGGCTGACACTGAACAGCTGTGTGACTTTGAGTGAATCATCGAGCCTCTCTGGTTCTCATTCCACCTTGCATAACATGAGGCAGTAGGGTCAAATGATTTCTTACACTCCTTCCTTCCAACTCAAAGAGTCTGCGATTTCACAAAGCAGAGATCACAGACCCACCCTCCAGAGAAACCGCTTACATTCACAAATGATGACTGCTGAGCACAGAGACTTCCCTGTGCTGTCTCCAATCATTGAGATCCCAAAGTATGCCCTTGGGAGAAGCCTGGCTTACATTAGGGATGAAGTCTGTAACCTTCGGGCAGACTTTCCCCCCACTTTGTAAACTTTGTACTCTTGGCTCTGAATTAATCATAGTATCTTGGTAACACTTTAAACCAGTTAACTGAATTAGATGGAGAAGATTTAACTAACCTTTTTTTTTTCTCTCTAGGAATCACTAGATGAAAGACAGAAACTCAATCAGATGGAACAGTCCTAAAATTCTAGAGAAAATCTAGGAAATTCAACAAAACAGGAATTCACCCCTAGAAAGAGCCAGACCAGTCAGTCTCAACACACTTAACTGCCACGACAGTCCTGATTTGAGGACACAGAACAGAGAAGGACACTCTTGCTTCACAGAGGCTATTAAGACTTAGCTTTGTCTTTTCCTCTGCGCCTGGTATAATCAGTCTAGAAGACTTAGCCATTGTTGGAGGAACAGTAAACTATCCATAAAGTTACCCTTATTTTCTGAGATCAAGACTGCTCAGAATTCAAATGAGGGCCCATTAATCCCTGATCACACACTGATCATTCAAAGAAAATGTAAGCGGGGGGGGGGGGGGGGAAGACAGATCTATGCACACAAGAGTATTTGTAGATGCTCCAAGTTGCTGAAATAGAGTCTTCACCACTAATTCCACTATCACAACAACCTTTCCTGTAAGTAGATGAAGTCCAGTATAAAATATCCAGAGTTCATCTGTTGTCAGGAAAGCAACTTTATTACATTTGTTTCATTGGATTCATCAACTTCAGTTCAGAGAATAAAAGACAAAATTAAAACCTTTCCACATGTAAGTTTCTATTATATGTTTTTCCCCCCAAGGTAAAATTTAAAAGAGGTTGCCAGGTTAGAAAAGATTCAAATAATTCAATAAAAAGATGAAGTGAAAAAAAGGTGGGAAGGAAAAAAACATGGTTACACCAAAATTACAAAACAATTCTGGGTCTAGGCATCATGTGATCTCACTTATAATGATCTCAACAGTTCTATGACTCGGGGGGGAACTGAAGATTGTGATAAATAGACCACACACTACAGCACAGAAGTTACAGCTGGGTGCTAGAATCTGTATGCACTTTTGTGAAACTAAAGCATATCTCATTCCTAGCTAGGAGATGACTGAGTGATTTAAAAAATGCCCATGTTCAAGTAGCTTTCCACTCCAATTTAAAACAACAGAAAACATGGCCACTGTTATTTAGGGAAGAAATTAGGTTTGCTATTCAAATGGTGCCGGGAATTGAGAAGACAAATGGCCAACACAAAAGGCAAGAGGATAGATGCACTGGATTTAAACGGTACCCCGGTCTGGTCCCCATCTTTGCACCAAAGAAACCCACCAGGGTATCTACACCAAGGATGCAGCATCAGACACGAATTTGACTGTGCTTGCATCCTCAGGTTGATTTCTTCATCTATATAAGTAAGAGGTTGGACAAGTCTAGATAATTATGATGATTCTATCCAGATTTAACAATCACTAATTCTATGATATACACAGATATGTTCTAGACGGGGCCATCCCGTGGGGAATCTCTAATATTACACCACCACGAGTGAGTCTCATACTCTGATATAGCATTCAGCCAGCTCCTCACGCCAACTATGACAGCAAGCATGTCCTTTATCCCCTTCATAAACCTAACTTCTTTCTGAACCTATAAAACCTATCACTCTAGGGTTATGTAGAACCTAGTAATTTGATACCTAATACATTTCTGAAAACATCAGGGTCAGTATTTTTTTTTAAAAGGACAATTGTTTGTTGAGTTGGAAACTTTCTAAAGTTCACTACTAAGGAAAAGGAAAGAAAGAGTCAAAATAGGAAGTATTTCTTTGATTCTAAAAGATACATGTGCACTTTTTGCACTGGCATCTTTGAAATCTGATTGTGTTTTATAGCTGATAACATCTTAAAATTTAAAAAGTGGTCTTTTTTTAGTGGTATATCAAGTAATGGTTCATCTTCAAATTTATAGCATCTTAAAGTCTATGAAATGTGATGTTGTCTGTCACATGTACACCAAACTCACATTTTTCCTTCCAATGACAACAACCAAAAAAGACACTGTAGTAAATACAGAAGGAGCAAAAAGACAGCCTTTTTTTTTTTTTTTTTAAATAAAGTGCTATCAACTGGAGAATGGTATGTGGACTTTTCTGCAATGAGGACTATTTGAAAATCTTGGGTTATTTTCCACAGAAACAAAAGGGCTGGATTTTGCTAAGTAAAGAAGGCTACATTCTTGGACAGAAGACCTACATGCAATAAATTATTCACCACGGAAAAGACTGCATGCCTGCGATGAAGGGAATGGTGATCAATTAATATAATAAAGGTGCCCTGAGTGTGCTCAGAACCCCACCCCCCAGCTCCTCTGTCATCACAAGATGATGAATCAAATTAGGGCAGAAATCACTAGATTAATGAAGCCAAGTGATTATGCCTGAACATTATCGTTCGGAACTCAAAACTCTACCTTAAAGGTCATTCATCGGGTTTTACTCTAGGGAGCATGTACAAAACTGATAAGAAAAAATTGGGGTAGAGGCTAATAAGATCCACTTATTTCTGTCTTATGTTTAAAAATCCCTGTATACATTTTGTTCACATCGGTGCTTAATTTAGAAAGATGAATGAAGTTGTTGCCTTTTAAACCATGTTTTAGCAGATTAAGGGTTAAGGGGTCCCTGGGAGTGGGGCATCACTTTCTCCGGATGTAGACTTAGCACACACTAGGTTATGAGTACTCAAGTGTTCCCCGATGTGCTCAGAGCTGGTCTAGAGTTTTACTAAGTGAATTAATCTCTGGTACCAACAAGTCAGATGTCCAAGAGAAGACACCGGCAACTACAAACCAGCAAGGCAGTTTCATACATAGATTTGGGCTTATGTATATGTATATTTGCCTGATATTATTATCCAAAAAATGCCTGAACTTGTACAGAGCAGCAATGAAACATCTCTTCTGCGAGAGCACTGAGGATGCCTAGATGATGTGTATTCCCAGCCTGTGCTCTAGGGAGACTAATAGCAACACAGAGAGTGGAAATTGTACCTTGCCAGCTCTGCTTTAATCATTTTCAAGCACTTGTATCTTTCAGATGGCTTTGAACCCAGATGAGCTGAAGGCTACATGTGCCTCGCTATAAACGCAACACCTTACAGAATCTAATTAATCATTTTCATTCATTTCTAGCCTAGGAGCATGGTTTCTACGTTTACCAAGCACTGTAATCACATATATGCATATAGCTAATCAGAGAGTTTAATTCCAAGGGGAGGCTATATTTCAATCTTTGGGTTATAATTACCATCTGAAACGAGGTCCTATACAAAATACATATGGATTTTTTATGCATTTCCAAGATATTATGATTATTATTTTAGCACTTACAAGATACTCTAAGAGCACTGTACAGAGTTTGTAACTTTAGACTTTCTTATACATGGAGATTTCTTTCTTTGCATTTTTTAAAAAATTTGAGAGCCTGAGGGAGAGAAACCCACGTGGTACTCTGCAGACACAGTGGAACGTGGTGTCAGCTGCCCTTTGCTGCCTATAGCTCCCATTAGTATTGATGAGAAGGCCAGACATATCAAGAGGAAAAAAGACACCCCACGGGTTCTAAACCAAAGCTCAGAAATCGTCCCACTATCTGCCAAGGAGCAATTTAAAGTCTTATTTATTGCTACTCACTCCACTTCCAGGCATCTCAGTGAGCAGCAGTGGCACCCGTGTTTGCTTATTACAAAACCAGTCTTGCTTACTTTCAACAGAGTTTTTAGATCAATAGTCATCGGGACATAGACTGCAGACTCTGCCTTGAGAACTGAAGCCAGTATGTCTTCAATGAAAAATGAAATGCACTTATTGTATCTGGAACTAATGTGCCCTAAAAGTAAAGCAAACATTGATATCCCAGGCACACATAAAAACCAAGATGTATCACTAAGTGTGTAAAATGCACACTGCATGTATTCAATAATCACACTCCATTTTCCATAACAGGAAACAAGGTACAACGACAGCTATAATTCACCAACCCCTTTTTCCTTCCGCGAGCACCGCATTGTTTTATTACAATATAGCCATCCTGCCACATTACATTTTACGGTATGTGTACAAGAACCATAAATACACTGGCCCCTCCACAATATGCAGCAACCACTCTCCCAGCTTTGGTGATACTTGCAACTTTGCGTTTTATGTGAATTTCACATTTTGTTGATGTGTTAGCAATGAAACTGGTACTGCCCAGAATAGAAATTATTTTACATTTCCATTAAAAGCTACAGTAGTAAATAAACCATCAGAGTTCATGTAGATATCCACTAGAACATCGAGGGGAGCCCATTAAAATGCCAGACCTTGTGTTAAACATTTGATAAAAGAGCACCTATAAGGCACACTTCTAACATTTTTTTTTCCTAGTGATAGAGTTTTAAAGATATTTTATAATGCTGTACCAAGCTCTGCAGAACACTCAAAAATCAAGGCAAGTTTATGTTTGTCAGTGAAGCAGCTGTATAGTTCATCTCCGTGGAAGGCCCTGTCAGGGCTGGAAATGAAACAGTGGTATCGGAGAACAGATAAAAGGGTACCAGAGACTGCTCAGGTTCATAGACAGCTGGGTTAAAATACACACACACACGCACGCCCACCCACCCACCCACCCAGGCTCCCACTTTCAAAATGAGTACGCAGTAGATCACAATAATTAAGGGTGATAAATAATGATTAACATTCCTGTAATTGAAAAAGGCCCTATTTTAAAGAATAAATTAACAAGGAGGTTGACAGAGGCAAATGCATATATGGAATGTGACTCCAAACAGCAGGCTGACAGAGAAGAGGGAAAAACCAGCACAATTCATCCGTAAGTTAATTTAGGGAGATACTGTGAATGGTTTTAAATTCTCCATTTAGATTTTCCCTTTAAAAATGGAGTTGCAGTTAAATAAAAAAGAATAAGGGAACACCTATGTATGAACATCACTCTTACTTACATCCTTGAATTTAAATCTTAGGACTATCCAGAGGCGGGCAGTAGCATCACTTTTGTTTCTGTAAGGGAGAAAAAATCAGCTTAGAAGGAGGAAGTCATCCAAGAGCACACAGCCAGTGATGGTGGGAAGCAGGGTTTGAATTCCTCCTCTGTTGATTCCAGAGCTCAGGGGTTTTGTGCATGAATGTGCAAATCAAACACAAAACTAAATCAATCATTATTGGACATGAGTATTGTGAACGGATGATCAACGACACCGATTTTCAAGGCCGATCATGTCCGCTCCTTGAGCACCGCGGTGCGACACAGGTCCTGGCTTTCCTTTGGGCTCTCCTCCGTGCTCTGGTAAACACTGGCCCCAACTCGGATGGTTTGCTCACTATTGTAGCTTTTTTTCCTAATGGACATGTAAGTTCATTTCTCTTTTGGGCAGTACCGATTTCAAGGCAAACACGCAGACCAAAGGTGAAGAAAAGCATTTCTGAGAATCAGAATAATGCACAGGAATTGATTAAGGAATGAAAGAGATCTTGGATGGCTGCTTCCCCTATGGATAAACCTTACACACTAGTCTAAACTCTAATCCACCAGTGTCGCATGAGGGAAGGTAATGGGGCATAGTGCACTCACAAAATGCGTGCTCTATGGTGACTTTCAGTTTTGTAGAGGAAAAATAGGAATAATGTAATGAATTTCTTATAAAGCTAAATTTATTTAAAATCAAGAAGGGGAGGGTATAGCTCTGTGGTAGGGTATGTGCTTAGCATGCACCAGTCCTAGGTTCAGTCGCCAGTATCGCCATTAAAAATAAATAAAGACAGGAGTTTGGGATTAACAGGTATACAATACTATATATAAAATAAACAAGGACCTACTGTATAGCACAGGGAACTTAATGCAATTTATTGTAATGAGCCGTAATGGAAAAGAAACTGAAAATATATGTATGTATGTGTGTAACTGAATTGCTTTGCTATAC
The DNA here is from genome assembly GCF_048773025.1 of Camelus bactrianus. Classification (NCBI taxonomy): domain Eukaryota; kingdom Metazoa; phylum Chordata; class Mammalia; order Artiodactyla; family Camelidae; genus Camelus; species Camelus bactrianus. The sequence continues at coordinate 28,146,524 of NC_133564.1, read as the reverse complement.
ACCCGAAAACTAATATAAATTGACTACACTTCAATTAAAATAAAATAAAATAAAATAAAATAAAATAAAATAAAATAAAATAAAATAAAATAAAATAAAATAAAATAAAATAAAATAAAATAAAATAAAATAAAATAAAATGCATAATTCTGAGATTGTATGTTGCTGTTGTAAAATGTCCTTTTCTAAATAAAATAATAATTTTGGAAAATGGCCCTTATGTCTTAATGTCCTTCCTTAAAATAAAATTAATTAAAAGTTGGCAACACTAGGTGAGTCCATCCTCTTACAGAGAGGGGTGGGGAGTAATTTTACTCATCTCTGAAATCCCAAAGTCTGATAGCCATGCAGTGCTCTGAACCAGAAAGGCCAAGCCACAGCATCAGTTCACTTTTGTACAGCTGGACTAAACAAACTGGGAAGCCAAAAGATGAGCATGCTGGAGCAAGAAAAAGGGAGAAAACCAATCTGGGGAAAGACTCATGCATCAGGGAATAATGAAGTCATCACAAAAAATAATAAAAATAAAATAAAATGTACGCCTCGGGTGTTCACAGCCCATTTTCTGTTCCTGAGCCCAAAGTAATAGAGATTTTACTCTGCCAAAGAAAGTAATAAGGGGAACAAAGAAACATCAAAATGACTCAAAGCTTGACACAACGGATGTACTGACCAAATGCTTCCCAGGCTTGGTTTGTGACTGGTCCGACAGCCACTGTGGAGAACACAACGCTGGCCATCACAGATCAGACAGTGAGAAGAAATTACCATCCAAGAGGCATGAGGAGGGTGATCATTTATCCTTTTTGCTGACTCTACCACTTGGGGCTTGGATCCATTAGTCATATTGATTCTGGATCTCCCACCTTGACTGGTACAGAGCACTTCCGATGACAAAATCAAGTTGTTCACATTCTTCATTGTTTTACTTTCAGAGTAAATGTATTTGTCACCGAGAAAACATGACTCCCACGGTCTACAGCCCTAAAACAGGGAGATCATGGTGGCTTAGAAAGAATGTATTAGCCCAGACTGGAAAAGGATGAGCTACTACAGGTTAAGTGAAGAGGGGATGAAGTAGGACCACATGGTTTAGGAAGAGAGAATAATGGATGCAAACCTTAACATGATCTCACGTCACAACTTACTATGATGTGAGAATACCGCAGAGGCAGAACTGGTGCCCCAAACACGATGATGGCTCGCTGTGGGCAAAGAGTGAAACACAGCAATAAGGTGTTAATGGGTTTTACTACCGACCTACTACTACTAGTAACAATAACCATTTACTGTGTGCTATGTGCTAGGAACTAAGGCAAATGCTATGATGTTGTCTCATTGAAATTAATCTTCACAGCATCCTTAGGAGGCATTATTATCTCATTTCGCACACGGGGACCCTGAAGTTCAGAAAGGTTATAAAATTAGTCCAAGATCAAACAGTTAATACAAGGGGGTGCTTGGATTGAACTCAACCTGTCTGACTTAGGATTCCAAGATCCATGCTCTTAAATAATGTGATTATAGTAAATAATACCTCCTTTGGATTTTAAAGGCCTCCCCTCAATGATGGCTCTTCTCGAGGTCTTTACCTTTTCAAATAGGAAAAGTAATACCTTCATTAAGGACAAAGACAAAAACAAAACACAAAAACAAAACAGACTTTAACTTTCCTAGTTATGAGGTTGAGAACGGGGGTCTGGAACCCAGGTCTCCTGTCTTCAACATGTCATGTGTCCTCTATGGTCATGTCAAGTGAAGCTGGGTGGGGGGGAATGTGTCCATCTTGGGTTTGCCCCAGTGGAGAATGAGGTACATCCTTCAGGACCAGGCTGTGCTCTCCACTGTGTCCCTGTTGACACAGTTCAGCAGGCTTTCTACCCATAGGTGACTTCCTTAGCAGGATGGTGGCCTCAAGTGATTCTTCAGTGGTGTGGATTTCTAATCCACTGGCTTAAGGTCATGGATGCAATCTATGGCTGTGCAATGTAGCTTCTTTTCCCCCCATGTGAAGCAATTTGGGCCATTTGAGAAGTAGCAGCAGAGTGTAGGTAAGGACCACCTCTCTGGGGACCAGAACTTCTGCCTCCTGACTCACCAGGTTTCTCATACTGATTTCCTCTTTATCCAGCTCTTATGTGGATTCATCGCATCCTTCACTGGCCAGGTCATGTCCATCCAACACATGTAACTCCTTGATTAATCAGCAGAATCTAACAATCGTTTTTGTTGGGGCTTTTTGTTTCCTCTTTTCGTTTAAGTGCTGCCTCAGCATATGTTTTCTGAGTGCCTGTTTCACACCAGGTAATCTGCTCGGGGCTGGCTATAAAAAGATGGATACGGTATGGTCTCCACTGCCTCCAGTGTGATTCCAGGCCAGTGGGTCTATGTTAATAACTCTCTCTTGATGCTGGGCTCAATTCCACCAAAAAATGTAGAGCACTTGCTTCATGGCAGCGACTATATTAGACACTGTGACTAGCACCTCAGCAAGCTTCTAGACTACAGCCAAGACTATCTCAGGGATTTCCAACCAAAACTGACACTTGGCAGGGTCTGGAGACGTTTTCGGTTGTCACTAAATGGGGTGTGAGATGCTACCAAGGATGCACTAAACATCCTACACTGAGCAGGACAGCCAAACACGACAAAGGCAGGTCCAGGCCCAAATGTCAATGGTGCTGAGGGTGAGAACCCCGGATCTGTCTTATGCTCCTTTGAGTCTAAGTTCGAGGTAAGTATTGAGTGACCAGTTCCAGAAAAGGGAGGGGGATTATCTTCGATAGAAGCTGTCCTCAACTATCTCAGGGATCCACTGTTGCTATCGGGAGCCAGGAAGGCAACAGAAACTAGGAAACTCAGAGATGAAAGATCCTGATTAGGCCCAGGTACAGAACAGAGTGAGAGCAAAATTTCAGATGTTAAAGCAGGCAAACAAAAGGAATAATGGTCCCAGCACTTTGAGCCACAGCAGCATGAGGGAGATGGCTGACTAAAACCAACTGAACAAGTGTGTAGGGGTCAAAGCTGATGCAAAGGGTGACGAGACAATGGGACAAGGAGAGGAAGAGTCGCAGGGGTGACCCGAGAGAAAACAGAAGCTCTTCCATGGCTGCGGTACCGAAGAGCCTTTGAGAGGATACCTGCATTATGTGGATGAAAAACCCCTGCCTCTTGCAAACGAGAATGACAACACTCCACTGGCCTCTGTCTGCCCTAAACCTGGGTTTGAGCAAAGCAGTCTCACAACTGGGGGAGCCTGCAAAGCCAGAACTTCCCAAGCACCTCTAGTGGACTCGAAGTCACGGGGAAACAGAAGGATCTCAGCGCGTTTCAAGAAGAGCGTGGAGCAAGTACAAAGGAGGCAAAGGAAACCTTCAAGGGGTCTGTCAAACAGTTCGGGAAGTCTACCTTGTCTACTATTTGGATGATTTAATTAAATGAGAATGAGTTCGCTGGCTATCAAGAAGGAGACACATTTTTCCAGGCAAATGCATGATGTTCATTCCCACAAAAATACTTTAAGTCCTGCCAAACATACACAGATATTGTATCCGAGGTATTTCAAGCAGCACAGAGATGACAATGTTGAAAGAAAAGATTAAACCGACCGCCTATCATACAAAACTGATGTACCAGAGTGACTGCTCCTGTCAAACTGGGGTGGAATTAGGCAGATCTGCTCTCCTGTTTCCCTGCAGTGGCATGCCAGAGCTGTCTCCCGAACGTGATCTCCAAAGGAAACTGTTAAGCTAGCACAAGAATCATCAATCTGACACTTCCTGCACACAGAAATCAAGGTTTAAACCATCATTCGTAACTAACGAGGGCCGGTGCAGTAGTCCACCGAGGACGAGGACTCACACGTGATTTAATAAACACATCTAGAGAGAGAATCTGTTGGGAGGAAAGCCAGCCAGATCTGGAAGCCAATACTGAAACAACAATGAAAAGAATAGTTCCAATCCCTGTTAAGCCAGAGCCATGAGAGACTCAGTTACATTTAAATCAAAATTCACCACAGCAGGGGTTTATCAGCTGTTCGGCCCTGAATGTGGGATGTTTTCTCTTGGAAGCTTAACTGATGTAGCCAAGGGAAACTGAGTTGTGTGCTGACGTGAGCTGGGCTAAGCTAGGGCCACGTGCCTGTCACCCGTGGTGTGGTTTGCGGCGGTTTCCACAAACCAAAGCTCCAGGAGTTTCATTAAGCCGCTCTCTCACTCAATGTACTTACACTGCTGAGAGTCAGGTGGCACCACAGGCAGATAGCAGCTCCTCAAGATTTTATAGAGTGGAGCAGCTGGAGGGCTGTGCAGAGCCATGAACGAGGCCATCGAGGATTCTTGGAGCAGCCACAGATTCTGATCTGAAGCCAAACTGTCCTAAGATCAGCTGGGTGTATCTCCATAGTACCTATAGGTAGGTGCCTATTCTGCAGGTCTCTAACCTACTCCATGAAGGAGAAATGGGCACACTCTCTCTGATTCACAGTTACGTGAAAAAGCAAGCAGGATGCTGGTGTCCCTTTTAGTTACCCACCGTTAACTAAATGCAAAAGGCATTAGAGAAGGTGGCATTTCTCCCCAAACTGACTAAATAGAGAGCAATTAGGATTTGGGAATCATGGCAAAGGACTACAAGGAGAAGCTGTTATTGCAGTGGTTGGTGGTTTCTATGTTAATAAGTTCTCCCTATAAAACAAAGTTGGTTGACATTTGCTAAGTGAATCAGGATGGCGCGTGGTGCTTCATAGGAACATTAACATCCATGCTGTCTCAGCAGGGCTGGGACGGAGTTCTTGATTCATGCTCATGCAGCGTTACTGCTGAATCACAGAACTGCAGGTCTTTAAGCAGAGGCCTCCCAGACTGCTCTTACTTCTGCATAATTCAAGATATAAAGACTTTTTATTGCTGCTAAACCGTGTACGGCAGCCCAGGACAGAGAAATAGCTCTACGCCTTCATTACGTTAACTTAGAAATCATGCATTTCCTTTTCTGACGTGTTTTTCTTCTATGTTTACTATTGCCTGATTGACTGCTGGCCTTCTCTTTTTTCCCCCCGCATCCAAAGCCATCTTCCTTCTTGATCCATTTGCTTTTTCTCCCAATTCGAGAAACCTTAAGCACAATATGAAATTTCTGTATTTGGAAAGAGTAAAGGATGTTTAAAAAAAAAAGTTAGGGGGAGGAGAGCGAGGAGGATAAAGACACTTTGTCAACAGTGTTTCTCCATCACATCAAAGTTTGTTCAAAGTCGTCACTGGCACTGAGCAACTCTGCCAAACCATCCCTGAAACTTAAACATAATGCAGATTCCAATGCTATCAAATGAGGGAGTTTCATTGTAACTGACGAACAGTAAGGCTCAGACCCGGAATCAGAGACAAGAACAAGAGAATGGAAGAAAAGCAGCAGGCTTGCATGTGCACACACATGTTGACAAACCAGTACCTGGCCTCCACACTCTCAGCTGTATACCCACAAAACAAGACGGCGGGCGCGGTAAGGATAGGGTTGCTCTCCTACTCAGCTCGTGCTCAGTGTGCAACGTGCAACACATAAAGAGGCCTCTTCATCAGGTCGAGTTTAAGAGAACAGGCTCGGAAGCTAGGATGTCTGGATTCAATTATGGGCTTAATTATTCAGTAAGCTCCTCAATCATCTGAGCCTCAGTTTCCTTACTTATACAACTGGCATATGATTATCTCCTGCCTCAGAAAACTGTTGGGAGGATTCAAGGAACAGCGCCTGGCCTTGAGTGCATATGCAATGAATGCTACCTATACAGGAGTTTCTCCAGGAATTTACATATGGAATCAATAATTTTCTAAAACAGAGATATGGCTATATTTGCCTACCCACAAATGGTAGCTTTAAGGATCAAATGAGCCAATATATGTGAAAGTCTTAATAAATTTGAAAGTGATCATTTAAATTGAAGTTTATTGTATGTGTACAAAACAGCGGCTGTGTAAATATTCACCTGTTAAGTCACAGATGCTTCCCAGACTATTCCCCAAAGCCTATGTGTTATCAGCTAAGGTGGGGGTTGGGAAGAGGGAGGGAGGAGGGGTGGGGTTGAAAAGGATACTTAAAGGTATAATTTGCATTTCCTATCCTAAAGGGAAATAGCTTGAGGAAATAAGGTCATAGGAAGCTATATATGAGGTAGGAAAAAACAAAAGAAAGAAAACAAACAAAAATGTTCAAAGCATTATGCTATAATACAGGGATAGGGGAGTAAGACATATTAACTGTTAGGTACAAAGGAAGCTACAGGATGTATCGCACAACACAGGGAATACAGCCTACATTTTACAGTAACTATAAATGGAGTATAACCTTTAAACATTGTGAATCACTCTATTGTACACCTGTAACTTACATAATATTGTACAGCAACTATACATCAATTTTAAAATTAAAAGCATTATGATATAAAAGTGATTAGCAGGAGGAAGAAAATGTCCTTACTTGAGCAGTCCGCACCAACTAAATTAAGTATTTCTAAGAAAGAAAAGTCAGTGTCAGCTGAGATGGCCAGGGAAGAAGTGAAGGACTGGATGGGTTAAAACAGACCCTCCCAGACTGTGACAACTACAGGTAGATGGTGGATGTCAAGGACATCCCAGACAAAGGGAAATGGGGAGGACACAGGGACAGGACTGTAAATAATACAGGCAGAGAGAAGCACTTGGAAAGAAAGAAGGCTCCGCGTGTGGAGCTGACCTAGCAGAATGCAGGGAAAAGGAAGAGGGAGGAAAGACCAGTAACTAAACAACCTTTATCATCTCATCTTGGGCCTCTACCCTTGGCTTTGAAAACTGTAATTCATTCCTCCATGTTTTACCCCCCACCTCAACCTCCAGGAATATAGAAGAGGAAAAAAAATACAAATTAGGAGCTTTAGATGACTTCCACCGTTTTCTTCCTCAGTAAGGACACAGAGCTTCCCAGATAATGATGTGGCCATTTAATAAGATTTACTTAAGGACCAGTATTAACGATGAGGGTACTTGGGCTGTAGACATTCACTTTTTAAGTAACTTATATTAACCTCATTTTCCCATCTCTCTTATGATAGCAAATTTCTTTTTTGCAGGGATGTTTTTAGAGAAGTAATTTACTGGCACTTAATTACTAGTATTTAACCAATTCAACATTCCCTTTTCTTAAGAGTCCATTAGGTTTCTATTACAATATTATACATTCCAATCAAATGTCGCTTTCTGCAAAGGTCCTCATTGTCGGTCTCCTCAAAGCAAAGTTTATGGGGACTATGAGACAATCTTTCGGCTTTGGCTGCACCAAGTCAGATTAATTATTTATACCTGAGGTCCACTGCTTCAGAACTTGGGCATCTCCACATCTCTCTAGTGGATTATTAAGAGTCTTAGTTTTTAAATAAACTCTTCATTTCATAGTCTGTTTGACTGAGGTTAAACACAATAGCCTAGTGATTCTTGTATTAAACAGTTCAGTGTCATAAGAGTCTCTCCTGGGTTTTAAGGCAATGAACACATTTGAAACAAATGAAACTTTCATTAAGAATACCCTCACAGGGGAGAAGGGGACAGGGCTTCTCACTTGAAAACTGTCTGGCACCAGTCTAGGCAGAATGATTAAAACAAGTCGGACAGTATGCAGAGTCTACTGTTTATACAAGAGGAATAATTAGAGATAAGAAAAGGGGTCTTAGGGATTTCCTAGTCTCCTTCCTTATTTTAAAGAGAAAGAGATCAGCAGTCCACAAACAGCCTTTAGCTTAGAGTGACTTGCTTTGTCCCAATGGCCACGTGCAGATGTTGGTCAAAGGCATCCTTGAAGTAGTAAGACAGGGCACATCACTGTAACACTCGATTCTTGATTGCAAGCAACAAACTCTGCACTGGTTTGTTTATGAAGGGAAGGACTTTATTAAAGAATATTAGCAGTGCCTAGAACCTCCAGGAGGGTCAAAGAGCTAGACCAGGCTGCCAAGTAGCCAGGGACAACATCCAGCCACACTAGAGGGAAAGGGAGGGTCACTTGGCGACACCCTCACAGTTCAAAAAAAAACATGACAATGACACAGCTCATAACCATGAGACTTGGGAGAGATGCCAGTTCTCCTGGCTGCCCCTAAGAGCTGGGCATCTCCGCCACCTTCCTCTTGAGAAGGATTTCCATTCAAGGACCATCTAACGTCACTCACCTCTCCAACCCTCTTTGGGTGAGAACACCTGACTCATGAGAACTAATCGCAAAGACGACTAGAACACCAGTTTTTTAGCTTTCACTGTAGGGACTTAAGACTTAAAAAGAAATTGCCTCAACATTAGAAAACATGACAGATGTCTACCAAGTCTACCAAGATTAACAGAGCTTCTTAAGAAAACCTTGATTTCCACATGGGCATTTGCAAGGAGAATGATCTCTTTCCCCTAAACTCCCCTCCACCCACCCCTAATAATTTGGCCTCTAACATTTGTGTGACTCCGCACACTTTATAGAACAGATAACCCATTCTTTCATTCCGCTCCTGGAACCTCTCCTTGTTATACAAGCATTCTGACCTAGTGATCAGTCAATGTCACTTGGTGGCCAGCAGAAAGAAGGGAACCTTCTCCAAGCTCACACTGCAGTGACCAAGGCTCTAGACCTTCCTGAGCTTCCTAAATCCAGCACTGTCTTGACTTCTTGGTGAGAAAAAACACAAGAAGACTGCCAAGCAGGCAGGGGCTCAAGGCTAGGATCACTTAGTTGCTGGGCTTTGGGCCTTAATTCTCAGACACTGAATTATTTTGAGGAGGCTGTTTACCTTGATGTGAGCAGAATTAGCCTTCGACACTAAGTCTTTATGGCAAGTTTTACTGTCCAAGGCAAATATAACCTGTTAAGATTTACAGGCTTTATTAACAGCAATAACCATTTTACAACCACCATCAGTAAATCAGGGTTTATTGAGATCTCTACAAGTTTTATCTGTGGAAAACCATTAAAATGTTGGATTTTCATTGGACATAACTTCTAACTTTTATGAAAGATAGATTTTCCATTTAATTGGGGAGTATGAAAAAGTGCAGTGTGGAATAATGAATTGTTTTGAAAAGAGCAAATTGGTTTCAGCTAAACTAAACAACAGTGTCAAACACTAAAGTTGCCACCTTCGGTGAATTGCCCCAAGGTAAAGGGTAAAAGCAAGTGTAGTGACAAATACATCCTCATACATCTGGTGAGAGGATGAGCTCACGGCGTTTAGAAAAGCTTGAATTATCATCTGTTCACACTTCAGGTATTTCGGAAAAAACTGTAGGACCAATTATTTCATCGAAACCAGTGTCTAAGTAAGTCTGGTGAGAATCTTCAAGTTCATATACCATTTTTTTGAAAAGTGTTTTTGGTAACAATAATACCATTCATAAGAATCTTCCATGGGGTAAGGAAGGTGAACACTGACAGTCACTAGCTTCTGTAAACAACCAGTTACTTCCTCCATGTGCCAGATTGTAAGAGAGGAAGGCAGGAAGCGTCTTGGTGCCTCTGTCCTTTGAGGAACTTGAAACGCAAGAACAACAGGCAGACTGGGGAGGCAGAGCAACTAAGGACTCCGAGGTTCAAGGTGGGTGGTGTTCCTGCAGGTCACAGCATCAGGAAATGCTAGTCAGGGTCAAATCCAAGTTCGTTTGACTCCAAAGTTCATTCTTTCTCCCTCCAGTGCTATAGGAACAATCCTCAGTTCTCCTTGTACTATTTCCAGATCCCACTGCTGTATCCCAGGAGAGACCCCTATGATTTCGGTATCAGTACACACTTATCAGAATATATCCAGAGCCCTTCATGACAATGAGATCTGTTGGGGCCATGACCAAATGTAGGAAAAATTGTAATGAGGGTAGAGATTACCTTGACCTCTCATCTCCCCTTTCCTATGCCCTCTTTTTTCCCCTCTAAGGCCTCCTCCCTCTAATTTTAGACATTCAGTACCTCCTGTTTCCTACAATAGCATCCAACCCAGGCTCCTGGCCCCTTGGGAACACAGGGGCTCCAGGGATGCTCTGCTCCAGGCTCCCTGTTACCCTCAGTCCCCCAAACCTCTACTCTCTCAGTCTTCTGTCCTTGGTTTTATCACTGGATTATCTATTTCAAACAAAGAAACACAGAATTTATAGCAGATTTAGGATTAGCATATTAGCTAGGAGAGATTTTAATTAAAAAAAAAAACCTCTAATTCTAAAGGAGAAGTAACATGCAACAGAGAGAGCAGATACGCTACCACTGGCCTAGGGGCTCCCAAGCTTCAAAAAGGCTTTGGGGAAAAGTAATCAAACCCACAGTCTCACTGCAAGGAAACAAAAACTATTAGAGAAAGGAAAGATCTGAGCTTTAAGGTTAGCTTGGCTTCCTGGTGATCTCAGAGTCTGGACAAGTTCTTGAAAGATGGACATGAAAATACTGATAGCTTTCTAGCATCTCATAGCAGTCTTCTGCTAATTAAATGAAATAATATTGCGGGGGGGGCAACTATGCAACACAGTGCCTGGCACATGGAGACACCCCATAAATGGTAGCTCTTTCTATTCTTACACAAACCACCTTCTCTGATCATAGAGATGAGTTCGTTGCCAAGAAAGTTCTACCTTGCAGAGAGAAGACGATTGTTTACGTCTTGTGAAGACGAGACTTGCCCTCCAGGTTCCTCTCAATGTGTCAAGGAGAAGACCCCTTATGCCACTGCAGAACAAAGCCAGCTGATGTATCAGTGACCCTGAAAATCCCTTCCAGGGATGACCCCTTTGGGGCCCACAGTAGGTGGGCAGGAAGGTGGAGAGAGTGGAAAACAGCCTGCTCAGGGAAGGTAACTCTGACTGATAATATTTCACAGTGACAATTACAATACTGATCAATTTCCAAGCACAGTTCCCAGTTATTGCCACACTGAAGAGTCATTAACTCTACAATCTTCGCATGACTATGAATCAGTGAGCACAAAAACACTCTCCTTGAGATCTGAAGACCCCATGACAGGCACTGGCAGACATCTCCACCCTGGGAGACCCCGACAGGGGAAGGTATGAACATTTTCACTTTCCTTCCCTATCTGTGTATCTCTCACCTTTCTACCTCCCCTTCAACGAAAACACAGATAATGGTGGCGATAACCACTGTGTAAGCTAGTGCTGAAACCAAAAGAGCTGTAAATATTGGTGCACAGATAGAGGCAGAATCCAACTCATAAATAAGTGAAATTTCAAAGTAACTCAAGTATTTGGAACCAGGATAATCTCCCACCTTAAGATGATGCTATAAAAGCTTGTTTGGGCCCCATAATAGCCATTAACCCACAGAGGAGCTGAAACACACTCCCTGTTCATCTATAATACAAAATGTAGAAAACAAAGGTTCCCCTGCTCCCTGCTCTCAGCTCAGAATTTCTGTGTTAAACCATCCTGCAGCCCAGCTGCTTCTTGAAATGGCCCACTACTTACTTTTAGCCAGTCTGGCTCTGAAATTTATTCCTAATAACACCTACATGATTAAAAGTAAGAGTGATATGATATCAAATCATGGAGAATGGGAAGGGTACTGAGTTCAAGAGCACCCTCCGCCCCAATTTCATGCCCACATGTAACCTGTGCACGTGACCTTATTTGGAAACAGGGTCACTGCAGGTGTACTGTGACCCAGACTCTTAACGTAAGGGCTTACTGGATTGAAATTGGCCCCAATATAATGACTTGTGTCCTTATAAGAGGGAAGTTCAGACACACAGAGATACAGAGAGAAGAACACCACGTGAAGACAGAGGCAGAGACTGGAGTGACGTGTCCACAAGCCAAGGACATCAAAGACTGCCAGGAACCACTAAGAGAGAAGCATGGAACAGATGCTTTCCCAGAGTCTCCAGGAAAACTAGCCCTGCCTGCACCCCGATTTCAGACTTCTAGCCTCCAGAACTGTGAGAGAATCCACTTTGCTGTTTTCAGCCACCCAGTAAGTAGCAGTTTGTCACAGCAGTCTCAGGAGACTTCTAGAGCAAGTGTACGCCTACAGTGTGGAAATCTGGAGGGAGGGAAGGTACCAGAAAAGAAAATACACTTTCTTACTGATAGGTCTGTATTGTGTTCCCTCCTCTCCTGATCGACAACGCTCCCAAATATTTGTTTCACTGACATCACTGTGTGTGGCTACTGGAAGTTTTTCACATCCTGTTCTGCTTTTGGGGTTACAGCTGGGAAGCCCATCGGATGCAAATAAAGATGGAAAGTGAATTGAGTCCACAGGCACCATGCATTTGCCTTCAAGAACAGAGAGCTGGAGCAAGAAAGTGGAGGAACGTCCAGCAATGTGCTTCTGAGCTTCAGCCCAAGTTCAGCCTTCCCCAAGCACAGCTAGGAATGCTGCTAACTTCCTAGAGGCTCACCTGTTCTCCAACGGGAATCCTCCCTACCAACCATGGCCCTGAAGAGCCTCCGAGTCCTTCTAATTCCTAAATCCCTGCCATCTCTGGGAAGATGCTTTGGTGTGAGTGTGGGCATGCATGTGTACACACTCATGAGGCATTCATTCACCATGATACATCTTCCCCCGTAGCTGTGACCTTCCCAGACTGTGTCTTCTTTACTCTTCTCTCCTTTGTTCTTTATTTTCACTTATGTCTTCAAAGAGCAGATGGAGAATGTCTTATTCATTTTCTAGTACCCAGAATGGGAGAAAAAAACAAAAAGAGTCTAGTGGATTTTATAGTTTTTGTCTGGGGCTAGTCCTAGTATAACCTCAAATATTCAGGAACGTTTAGGAAATTACCTTTCATTCACATTCAACAAACATTTATTCAGTGCCTGGAAGCAAGAAGCACTGTTTTACATTCTGGTGATAAAGCAATAAAAAGTTAAACAAAATTTCCCTCATGGAGCTTAAATTCCAGTAGAGTAGACAGAAAATAAGCCAAATAACTACAGTATGTTTGTGATAAGAGCTATGGAGTTAATGCAAAGTAGAGAAAGGGGCTTGAAAGTGTATGTATAGGGGAGGGGAGTGACATTTTCATCAGGGTACCCCAAGCAGGCCTCACTGAGCAGGTGATATTTGAACAAGCCCTGAAGGAAGGGATGAGGCAATGTAAGAGCTCGGGAAGAGTGTTTCAGCAGCGGGGCCAGCATGTGCAAAGGCCCTGAGGTAGGTGCATGGCTGGTGAACCTGAAAACGAGCGAGGAGGCCAGTGTGGCTAGAGCAGGGTCGGAAACTGAGCAGCAGAAGAGGTGGTCAGAGGCAACAGCAGCCTAGATTATTATGGACCACATAAAGCATCAAAATAAAATAGACTTTAACTTCGAATGCTCTGAGGAACTTTTGAAAGATCGAACAGAGTTATCCCTTAAATGGGTGTAAGACCTTCGGCAGGTCATTGATCTGAGCGCCAGTTTTCTTGCCTCTAAAATGTAAAGGCTGTGCCAGGTAGATACCTAAATTCTCTTCCAGCTGTAAAAATTGATTTCTAGACATCTAGAGAATGTTAGGTTCCCACAGGACACCTAATAAAACCATGACCTTCGTTCCTTCTTCACGCCTCTCAGAGGCTGCTGAAATTGATGGAGTGACCCAGCACGGGCTTGGAAGGAAACTGGGCTGTACACACAGCAAGCATGAAACAGGCGGGACATTCTGATGCATGAAATATTTGTAAGTCGGGATTTAGAGAGATGGGGTGGCTACAGAAAACTGCTGATACCCAAGTTAGGATCCCAGGAGCACATGGGGTGTCCTAAACAAGACTGACACGTTCACCTGAGCATTTAACACCCTGCTGTCTGTCCCCCTGCTTGGGAACCCAGGACACACTCTGCACGGAACAAGGTGGCGGCCAAAGGAGAGCAAGCATCTTTTTGCTTCACATTCAATAAAAATCCAAAAATAAGCATTTTCCTTTCTAATCATTTCACATCATGCATGAATGTTCACTTTAATTTTCAAGCCCGTTTACTTCATTTCGGGAATCACTTGCGCTTTGAATAGTGGCCACCCAGCAAGCCTCCTGCCTAAACGTGCCAGTGCGGTCGGTTTCTTGTTCCCTGTGGTACTTGCTACTCCTTTGTTCTTCCAACTGCAAAATCCCACAGCAATTTTAGTTAAACTGCGAGTTAAAGGTTCCTGTTGATTTTAATATCTCTACTCCTCCATAAATAAACTGTGGCTCTAAGGACAGTTTTCCAGCTTCCCAGAGAAGAGTCACAATTGGATGATCTACTGTGACTCAAGCCTAGTTTTATAAATTCAGGATTGTACCACGTATTCTTGTACTTCTGAGTTCCTTGCTACGCTGCCTTAACAACTGTAGTACTGGTCTATCAGAACCTCATTCAAAAGTCATTGAAAGAAGGTGGTGGGTACAGCTCAGTAGTAGAGTGTATGCTTGATGTGCAGGAGGTCTTGGGTTCAATCCCCGGTTCTTCCATTAGGGGAAAAAAATAAAATGAAAAACAAACAAATAAATAAATAAAAATAAAAAGGTTGGAGGGTAGTCTGAAAAAAAATAGTGACTGAAAGATTCAGGAAGCTGTCCCTACTACCAAAGTGTGTTACTGCTGACAGTTATATATATTTTTTTCTCTCAATCTCTTAATCATCAAATCACATTAATAAATTTTGACACATACTTTTAAGTGTGCAAGTATATTTCATCTGAAATATAACAAGGTTTAAAAAATGTTCTTTACATAATATCAACCCCTAATCTAATTAAAGCTTTTTGGATAACTTTGTTGTTAAATTGATTTGTCAATTTTTCTCACGATGTTGTATTTTTCATTTTTTTCTTTTTCCTTAGGTCCTAGTTGTTTATCTAATTTATATATAATATATATGTGTGTGTATGTTAATTTTAAACACTTAATTTATCCTTCCCCTACCCTTTCCCCCTTTGATAACCATAGTTTGTTTTCTATGTCTGTGAGTCTGTTTCCAGTTTGTAAGTTTATTTCTATTTTTCTTTTTTTTTTAGATTCCACATATAAGTGGTACCACATGGTATCTGTCTTACTCTGATTACTGACAATTACATTCTAACTGTGATAGAGGTTTCTAGGAAACAAGCAAGGAACAAAAACCGTCATGACTCTGGATTCCTGGCGCCTCCCTGTGAATGAAGGAGGGCTAGCTATTCAGAGACCTGTGACTTCACACTTTACATCCCCCAAAGCAGCGCAGTGTCCGAAACATAATAAATGCTCAAGGCATGTTTGTTCCATAAGCAAACGAAGAGCAAGTAAGTACAAACACCAGTGAAACTTGGCACCAGGGCCTGCCCTCCTTCCCTATGCACTTTGTTATGTGACTTTGCCGATCAGATTGATCCAGAAGCCAACGCACACAGCAGAATGTCCAAGGCAGTGGACGGAGGACAGAGGATGCCGCCTGCATGACTGAGGTCCCCAAAACCAAGAGCCCGTAACAAATCCTACCCGAGCTGCCTATCAAGAGCTTGTGTTGACTAGGAAGTCTGCGAGAGACAATCTCCTCTTCCAACTCACTTCCAACACCATTTCTGCACCATCTTTAAGCAGTTGGGTCCAGACATCAACAAGGCCAGACCCAGGCTCCCTTAGTCACCTGGGAGCACACAGCGCTCAGCCACTGTCCCTCTGGGGAAAGGGCTGGTCTTACCTCGGCAGCAGGAACGCCCTCGGGCGGACGGCAGTGCAGCACGATCATGCCTTCAATGGGAACCTCTCTTCCCTGAGGATCTTGCTCAAAGTTCTTCCGTAAATCTGCAAAGATACATGAAGACATGACACTTTGCCCTAAGGCCAGTATGATCCACATTTGCTCCAAATATAATAAGACAGTGAGCTTCATGCCACCACTTAGAGACACACACACACACACACACAAAGTCACTCCAGAATCCGAGAATCACCTTCCTGAATACTCACAAATATATTTGAAATAAACCTTAATGAAACTGTTCCTCACTTTCCATACTGATGTGAAGGATAAAAGATTTACTGGCGGGGAGGGAGGCAGGGGAAAAAAACTTACTATTTCATGAGTTTTTGCCAGTATGATCTCCTTAGCATCTGATAAAACACTTGGCCTAATAAATTGCTATCCACAGCTATTATGCAGTGGAGATGCATGTGATTTTTTTTTATTAACTAAAGAATGCATTATTAATCTGTAACCTCTGCCATTCCCTTAACCCTCTAGGGAGCTCTAGAGGATGGTAATACAGTGAGATTACCTATTAGTTTTTTATTTGTAACCAGGGAAAAGAGGCAACATTCAACCACAACAAAAATCTATAATCTATCCAACCAAACATATAATTAAAACACAATGTCCTCCAGTCAAACAGCAATGTGTAGTGTAGTGCCCTCATGGAAGGCTCCAGGTGCTTTGCAAACAAGCTGCATGATTAGCCTTTTACACATGGAAGGGGGACACTTAGGGAGGTTACTTGGCCGGCCAGTGGTCACATAGAGCATCGATGCCAGTGACGGGGAAAAAAATCCAACAACATTCCAGGCCTCCAGTCTCGGACGGATAACCAGCCAAGCTTTCTCGGGGAAAAGAACACAGGGATGGTTCAAAAAGAGAGGAAGAGCTTCATTTGTCTGACTTTCCGCTTAAGCATACGCTCCATTAAAAAGAGTGGGAGTTGCCCTTTACTTCTTTTGAGGTGTCATAACAACACTGATCATTTTACGGCACAAGTTTAATTCCCACTGTCACTTGAAAGCCTGGGATGGTAGCGCAGAGACAGTTTTATAAGTCTTCCTCAAGACCTCCCTTCTCCCTTCCTGACAATGTATTTTTCTACACTTGAGCATCTCAAATTACAGGCTGTGGATTTATTGATTTAATTTTCTTTAGTGCTTACAATCACATGAAATATGCTCTCTGTAAAGAGCAGCGCTTCAGAATCAGTTACATCTTTATAAATTGTATAAATACATTAAACGTGCTTTTAGCAAGTCAAACATGCTCCATGAGTAACAAGCACAGCAATCCACATGTTCACTCCTCTGCATTTTACTCTTAACGTATTCCCTCCTGGAGGCCACCGACGGCTTCTGTCAGTCGTGCTGTATGTTCAGAGATCTCCGTGAGTGTACGTGGCGCAAAGGATCTCAAAAGGACTCGTGCTGTGGGCAGATGGCAGGTTCAGCTCCTCATTTCTCTGCTGTCCCACAGACTGTAAAGCCATCTTTCTTCTTCTACTCGAGATCCAAAAACTGCCACTGCCTTTATGATTCAGAATTTCCGACGCCAGGTGTGAGAAAGTTCACATAATTGATGACAAAACCATGAATGAAGGAAAATGCAGTTTCCCCAGAATGAAAGATCTCATGTTTCCCGCACAACTTGACCACAAATTCTCCTTTGTTTTCCCGTAAGGGATCTTTGAGACGAAAATCCCCTTTACGTATGACTGATTTCTTCATCAGGACTACAGCAAAGCCCCCTTATCCCTGGGCGTGTGTTCCAAGGACCCCCACGGATGCCTGAAACCACAGATAATCCCAAACCCTATGTATATGATGTTTTTTCCTGGTACATAACACACCTGTGATAATAGTGTTAAAGTTCAATTTATAAATTAGGCACAGTAAGAGATCAACAATACTTATAATACAATAGAACACCTACAACAATATGCTGTAATAAAAGTTACATGAATGGAGTCTCTCTCTCAAAATCTCTTATCATACAAATTGAATGTTTTTCCATCTCAACTAAGCATTTATCATGTACGTGGCTGTAACTTTTGAAGTTTAAGGTATGACAGCAAAGCTAGCATGCATTTCTTTTTCCTTTGTCAGAATTTCAGATAGAATTCACTCTTATCGCTGATCTTAGCAACCTCATCGTGCAGTTTTTTTCTTTCCTTATTAAGTCAAGAACGTTCACTTTTCCACTTAAAGAAAGCACTTCACAGCATCTCTCTGGCACATCTGAATGGCCAGCATCATGTGCACTTTGGGGCCATTATTACTTTAAATAAGGGTGACTTGAACACAAGTACTGAGATACCATGACAGTCAATCTGGTAACTGAGATGACTCTAAGAGGTGAATGGGCAGGGTATGTTGGACAAAGGGCGATTCACATCCTGGGCAGGACGGAGCTGGATGGCATGAGCTTGCTTCATGCTACTCAGAATGGCATGTGGTTGAAAATGTATGAATTATTTATTTATGGGATTTGTCATTTACTATTTTCAGACTTAAGTTGACCATGGGTAACTGAAACTGTAAGGAGGATGGCTCTATATTGAAATCAGTCGATTGTGGAGTGTGAGCGACTCTTCTGTGACACATCAGTTTGATAACGAACAGAAAGGGTTGTGTTTTGTGGCGAATTTTGTTTGCCATTTTTTTTCCTTTTCTTTGATTGCTTTGTTTTCAAAAGGAAGTCTTATTCAGCTGCTGCATGATGACTGCAGTTTTGAGAACGGCAAATAATCTGCATACAACCCGATGAAGCACAGAAAACGAACAGCGGGAGTTTCTATTTTATCTTTTACTATTTCTATTTTATCTTCTGTTTCTTTGTTCTAGAAGTGGAAAAAGTAACAAAATGCATAGTTTACAGGTACCTCCACCCTCCCCTACAGTAACTGCACTGGCAGATGAGAACACAACCAGAGCGAAGACATCTTTCCTCCCCACTCCCACCTGCTTAATGAATTAGCTAAGCAAGCATGTACGTAAAGAAGGAAAACCCTGCATTGCACATTATTACTAGGATGTAGGAAAGGGTATTGCCTATGAAAAAGAAACTGCGAAATTTCTAGCAGGTCTCATCCAATCAGGATCAGACTGAAGAAAGGATCCACACAACCTCTTTATGTTCCCAACTGACATACACATTCACTGGAAGGCTTCCGATAAGAAGTATACAGACACTTCTAAATGCAGAGATGCAAAGATCATAGATTAAAGGCAGTGGCGTAGGGGGTCAGGCAACAACGAGTGTGTCATATATTTGGGTCCAACGCGTTAACAGGCAGCCAGCCACACACCAGATATCAGACCAAGTGAGAAACCCAAGTATCACCGAGTCCCTGCCTATGCCTAATACTGATGCAGGGAGACTGGCATTTGACTCCCAAGGAGGGCAGACATACCAGGTAAATTCCAGCTAGCTGGGGGAGGAGATATAGCTCGAGCGGCAGAGCACATGCTTAGCATGCATGAGGTCCTGGGTTCAATTCCCAGTACCTCCTCTAAAAATAAACAAATAAACCTAATTACCTCCACCACCAAAAAAATAAAAATAAAAAAATAACAAAATTCCAGCTAGCTACTGAATATAACAAAAATTACAGAAATAGATCTCAGAAACAGAATGCTTTCAGTTCTACCTATGATTCTCACCCTAGGTCGCCCAACCTAATTCATTTCTGAATTGGCAAACTAAATACTTTGACCACCTATGTTAGTTCCAAGGCTTGAAAGATTCATATAGGAATCTGTGTAACTTCTAATAGTAGGAAGAACATCCCCAGCCATATAAAAAAGAATTATACCACAAATGAAGGAGACAAACCATAGAACTGAAATTAAATGGCTTCCTCTAAGACTAGAAACGAGAGGCATTTTTAGATAACTTCCAATTTAAGTTCTTTAAAATGAAAAGGAAATAGCAACTGAGAATCTAGAGTAGGGATTTATAAATAGGATAACATCTGAGATCAAGAAAACTGCCACTATGCAGGGAAAAAAAAGTGTAACTGCTGAATTAGAAATATATATATATATATGTATCATGGAGACGGTAAACAGCATCTGAGTACTGCTGCTAACTGAACTAGCGAAACAGAAGACAGATCTATCAGTCAGGATCCAGGCAGGAAAACAGAAAGCATATCAGTTGTCTCAACAGAAAATATTAGTGTAAAAAATGAAGGACTAAAAAGGCAAAAAGGGGAACCGTTAGGAGTTGGTCCCACCCTAGGGAAAGGGAAGAAGTTAGGTTATAGACCTCTGAAGCTTAGAGAGGGCTCAACTCTCCAAGGAGAGGGCACTGGATGTTGGTGCTGGCACCTCAGGAACTTGGAACAGGGACCCAAGGAGTCAAGACCTAGACCTCTGAAGGACCACCCAGCAGACTGGTGCTGGGTCTCATGGTGGGGTAGTGGAGGGTAAGGAGCATAATATAGCTGGTTCTGGAAGTAGTTAAAAAAATAAACTGGAAACAATAAGCAACTGCCACTTCCAAGATGAAGAAACTCTGCTGGGGTGATGTTGACAGAGACAGAAAATGAACAGAAAGAAGTAGCCTTCCTCCCTCCTTCTCTGTCCAGTCTCCTCTGTGCCCCTATTAGGACCTCACAGGGAGCCAGGATCTGGCAAGGGAGTCCCAGCCCCAGGTTCACAAATTACAGGCCAGCGGTTTGAGAGATAGGAGGCAATAGTTTGGTAACCAGAAAACCTAGTTTAAGAAATGTCCTCTAGTAGGGCTCTAATCATTGCTTACTCCATATGTGTTTTCCTCACTGGACCATCACTTCAATGAATGTGGGTTTTAGGTCTGAGATGTTCACCCTTATACTCCCAGTGCCTACTGAACATCTAATTCAGGGAAGATTCTTAATAACTGTAAGTTGAATAAATGAGCTAAGAGGAAAAGGATAAAATGACAATGAATTTGCCATAAAAAAGATGAAATAAATAACAAGAGATAATATTGAGATAGAGAAATATAATTTAAATATAATAGGAAGTTTAGAAGGAGGCAATAAGATTAAAGAAAATAGATGATAATTTAATAACAGTAATTCTTCTCTGAGCTGGGGGAAAAAAAACTTGAGTTTGCAAAAGAGCTCTCTGGATACAAGGCAACAAAACTTTGGAAAGAAAAAAAATAGTTCCTCGATATATCACAGTGGAAATTTTGAATTTTAACAAAATTAATAACATTGTAAAAATAATTTTACAAGTATTTTAAACTAAATGAACATAAGTAACTAAAATTTTCAAAGGTTGAAAGAATATTGTCAAAATGTCCACATTACCCAAAGCCATCCATAAAGTCAAAGCATTCTCTATTAAAATATCAATGTCATTTTTCACAGAAATAGAATAAAAACCCTAAACTTAAGATAGAACCACAAAAGACCCTGAAGAATCAAAACAATCTTAAGAACAGAGCTGGAGGCATCACATTTCCTGACTTCAAACCATACTACAAAGCTACAGTAATCAAAACAGATTATGGCATAAAAACAGAAATTGATCAATGAAACAGAATCAACAGTCCAGAAATAAACCCTCAAATATATGGCCAACTAATATTTGACAAGGAATACACCTATACTAAATGAGGAAAGGATAGTCTCTTCAATAAATGGTGCTGGAAAACCTGGATATATGCACATACAAAATAATTAAATGTGAAAGAAGAACCCCTCTCTTACACCAATTACAAAAGTTAACTTAATAGCTTAAAGATTTAAATGTAAAACCTGAAACTAAAAAACTCCCAGAGGACAAGACAGGGAAAAAAACTCGACAATAGTCTTGACAACGATTTTTTGGATATGACACCAAAAGCACAAGAAATAGAAGAAAAAATTAACAAGAAGGACTATATCAAATTAAAAACTCTCTGCATAGCAAAAGAAATGATCAACAAAGTGAAAGGCAACCTAACGAAAGGGAGAAAATATTTTCAAGCCATATAACTGATACAGTGTCAATATCCAAAATATGTAAAGAACTTAGCAAAAAACCATACAATCCAATTTTAAAAATGAGCAAAGTACCTGAATAGACATTTTCCAAAGAAGATATACAAATGGCCAATAAGTACATGACAAGGTGTTCAACATCACTAATCATCAGAGAAACGCAAATCAAATCCACAGTGAGATATCACCTCATTCCTGTTAAAATGGCCAATATCAAAAGGAAAAGAAATGAGTTTTGATGAGGATGTAGTGAAAAGGGAATTCTAGTTCACTGTTGGTGGGAATGTAAATTGATGCAGCCACTATGGAAAGCAGTATGTAAGTCCCTAAAAAGTTAAAACTATAAATACCATATGATCCAAAGATCTCATTCCAGGGTATATATCCAAAGGCAACAAAGTCACTATCTAGAAGAGAGAGCTATACCCCTATGTTCACTGCAGCATTACTCACAGAGATATGAAAATAACCCATTCATAGATGGATGAATAATAAAGAAAATATGATATACACACTATGGTAAGTGAAATAAATCAGACAAAGACAGACAAATATTGCATGGTCTCATATATGTGAACCATATAATGTATGAGTCCACATATGTGGAATCTAAAAAAGCTGAACTCAGAGAAACAAGGAGTAGATTGCTGGTTGCCAGGGGTTGAGGGGTAAGTGAAATGGGAGATGGTGGTCAAAGGATAAAACTTTAAGTTTTAAGATGAGTAAGTGCTGAGGAGCTAACACACAGCACAATGAACATAGGTAACAGTACTGTATTGTATACTTGAAATTTATTGAGAGTAAATTGTAAATGTTCTCACTACTATATATATACACATATATAAAACTGTGAGGTAATGGATATGTTAACATTAGTGTGGTAATCATTTCACAATATAAATATATATCAAATCATCACATTGTGCACCTTAAAGTTACACAATGATCTTTGTCAAATATATCTTCTCAATAACGCTCAAAAAAATTTTTAAATAAAGAGGTAACTGACAATGAAACAAAAATCAGTCTATAACTAGAACTTTTCTCTGTATAAGCAAATACCAGAGAGTAATTATGTAACAAAATCTATGTTCTTGCTTGTTTTCGCTTTTTAGCAAAAAAAAAAAGCGTGGGTACAAATTTCCCATCCCCAAATAAATTATCATTCATGAGCAAACTGACAACAATATAGTCTCAGACAATAGGTTCCAGAGATTGAAAGCAGCCACATGTCTTTCCTGAAAACATTACTTTTCATATAAACTAACGAAAGAAAAGACACTCAAAGTAATGAATTACATATTTGAGTTGTGGTTTAAAAGAAGAAATCTAGCAGTGAATAACAAAAACCACTCAAAATTTTAGAATACAAGTATTTTTTGTAACATAGTTAAAACATTCAAGTAATTATCCAAAAAACAATGGAAAGAGAAATGCAAAATACATCTTAAACATGCATGATCACTAATGGTAAAAATTTTAACTGCTAGGTCTTCTGTTCCAGCACCGCACTGGGTAATACTGCCTATCACTAAAGAAGGTCAGGGCTGGCGCCCGAGAACAGACATACCTCAGAGTTACTGCGGGGTGGGTTCCAGACCACTGTGATAAAGTGAGTCATGTGAAGTTTCTGGCTTCTCACTGCACATAAAAGTTATGTTTACAATATAATAAAGCCTATTAAGTATGCAATAGCATTATGTCTAAAGTGACAGTGTAAACCTTAATTAAAATACTTTATTGCTAAAATATACTAACATCACCTTAATCTTTTTGCTGGTGGAGGGTCCTGCCTACACACTGATGGTTGCTAATTGGTTAGGGTGGTGGTTGCTGAAGGCTGGGGTGGCTGTGGCAATTTCTTAAAATGAGACAACAGTGAAGTCTGCCGTGACTGTCTCTGCCTTCTGCTAAATGATTTCTCTGCAGCTTGCAATGCTATTTGACAGCATTTTACCCCTAGCAGAACTTCCTTCAAAATTGAAGTCAATCCTCCCAAATCCTGCTGCTGCTTTATGTTTATGTTATGTTTTAAATCCTCTGTGGTCATTTCAACCATTTTCATAGCATCTTCACCAGTAGATTCCATCTCAGGAAACCACTTTCTTTACTCCTCCATAGAATCAATTCCTCATCCACTGAAGTTTTCTCATGAGATTGCAGCAATTCAATCACATCTTCCAGCTCCACTAATTCTAGTTCTCTTGCTACTTCTACCACATCTGCAGTTACTTCCTCCACTGGAGTCTTGAACCCCTCAAAGTCATCCACGAGGGCTGGAATCAACTTCTTCCAAATTTGAGTTAATGTTACTATTTTGGTTTTTTCCCATGAATCAAAAATGTTCTTGATGGCATCTAGAATGGTGAATCTTTCTCAGAAGGTTTTCAATTGACTTTGCCCAGATCCATCAGAGGAATCCCTATCTATGGCAGCAGCAGCTTTAACAAATACATTTCTTAAATAATAGAACTTGAAAGTTGAAATTACTCCTTGATCCATGGGATACATAGAGAATAGATGCTGGGTAGCAGGCATGAAAACAACATTAATCTCGTGCATCTTCATCAGAGCTCTTGGATGACCAGGGGCATTGTCAATGAGAAATAGTATTTCAAAAGGAATCTTTTCTTCTGAGCAGTAGATCTCAACAGTGGGCTAAAAATATTCAGTAAACCACGTTGTAGATAGACGTGCTATTATCCAAGCTTTGTTCTGTTTATATAGATCACAGGCAGAGTAGATTTGGCATAGTTTTTATTAGTGCCTGTAGGATTTTTGGAATGGTAAACGAGTACTGGCTTCAACTTAAAGTCACCAGCTCCACTAGCCCCTAACAAGAGAGTCAGCCTAGCTTTTGAAGCTTTGAAGCCAGGCATCATTGACTTCTCCTCTCCAGCTATGAAAGTCCTAGATGCCGACATCTTCTTCCAACAGAAGGCTGTTTCGTCTACAAGGAAAATCTGTTACTTGGTGCAGCCACCTTCATTAATTATCGTTGCTAGATCTCCTGGATAACTTGCTGTGGCTTCTGTATCAGCACTTGCTGCTTCACTCTGCACTTTCACGTTATGGAAGCAGCTTCTTTCCTTAAACCTCTTGAACCAACCTCTGCTACTTCAAACTTTTCTCCTGCAGCTTCCTCACCTCACTCAGCCTTCACAGAATGGAAGAGAGTTAAGATTTTGCTCTGGATTAGGCTTTGGCTTAGGGAAATGTTGTGTTTGATTTGATTTTCCATCCAGACCACTCCAGTTTTCTCCATTATCAGTCATAAGGCTATTCTGTTTTCTTATCATTTGTGTGTTCACTAGAGTAGCCCTTTCAATTTCCTTTCAGAACTTTCCCTTTCCATTCACAACTTTGGCTAACTGTTTAATGCAAGAAGCCTACCCTTTGGCCTACATCAGCTTTCAACATGCCTTTCTCACTAAGTTTAATAATTTCTAGCTTTTGATTTAAGGCAAGAGATATATAACTCTTCCTTTTACTTCAACATTTAGAGGCCAAAGTAGGATTTTTCATTGGCCTAATTCCAGTACTGTTGTGTTTCAGGGGAATAAGGAGAGGGAGAGAGATGGGGGGTGGAGGGGGACAGCTAGTTGGTGCAGCAGTCAAAACACACACAACATGGACCAATTAAGTTCATTGTCTTAAGTGGGTGTGGTTCGTGGCACCCCAAAACACAATAGCAACATCAAAGATCTCTCATCACAGATCACCATAATATAATACTAATGAAAAAGTTTGAAATACTGTGAGAATTACCAAAACATGACACAGAGACACGAAGTGAGAAAATCCTGCTGGAAAATGACACTTGATAGACTTGCTCAACACAGGGTTGCCACAAACTTCCAGTTTGTAAAAAAAACACAGCATCTGCAATTATGTGCAATAAAGTGAAGCACAGTAAAATGAGGTCTGCTGGGATCTATCTGAATTCTCGGTCTGCCACTTGCTAGCCCCTTGACTTGATAATTATCTTTCTCTCTCTTTGCCTCAGTTTCCTCATCTGTAAAATGAGGATAATAATTCCTATTAAATATAGTTTTTATATGAATATAAATGCTAATGTGTATAAAATCATTTTAAGAGCACTGGGTGCATAATAAGGCTTAACTAAGGTCACATATTATTATATCCTATTATAAAGCCATGATTATTAAAAGAGGGTGATCTTGTCATAAATCAGATATATGAATGAATTAAACTAGAACATTTTTCAAAGACATTCAAATAAAAAGAGTAAGTCAGTGTATCATAAAAGTGCTGTATAAATTAAGTGTGAAAACACATTAGGATATCCTTTTATAGAAAAAAATAAAAGTTAGATCTCTGTCTTCCTTTATACCAAAATAAATCCCATCTTAATTAATATATTTTCTATAAAACCACAGCAGTAATAAAATACTTATTGGATCTTAGGTTAGGGAAGACTTTTCTAAACCTAAAATTGAAGAACACTTACGGAAATGATCAGCACATATTGTTTTGTTAAAATTGAAAACTGTTTTTATCTAAAACATTATGATCAAAATTATAGGCAGAGGCTTAACAGCCTTAATATATAAAGGGAACTTATGAAATCAAAGTGAGGAGGGTGAACAGCCTAAAACAACATGGCAAAGGGGATGAAAACATAATTTACGAAAGAAGAGATACAAATGGCTAATAAAGATATTTAGAATGGCCAGTACCACTAATTGTTAAGGAAATGCCAATTTAAAAAGCATCTATATGTCTCTTTACTCTTAAACAGCTTTTGCTTTGTTTCTTTGTTTTAAAGAATAATTTCCAGTGTTAGAATATGGAGAACTAGAAGTGAAAGTGGTTAAACATGCACCCAATGTCTTTAAAATTATCTTAATAAATGAACAATGTTAGTATATCCATACAACAAAATATTACCTGGCAATTAAAAAGGAATGACGTATTGATACATGACACACTACAGATGCATCTTGAAAACACAATGCTAAATGAAATAAGTCAATTACAAAAGATCAAACACTGTATAATTCCACGTATATGAAACATCCATAGTAGGTAAATCCATATAGCCAGAAGGTAGGGAAGTTTTTGCCTAGGGTTGCAGGTGGGATTGCAGGGGGAGAAAGGCTGGGAATAGTTTTACTTTTTGGTGTGATAAATGTGTTCTAAGTTGGACTCTGGTAGTGACTGCACAACTCTGAGAATATACTAAGAACTGTCAAATTGTACACTTTAAATAGGTGAATGAATTATCAAGTATTATGGATCATATCTCAGTAAAGCTATTATTAAAAACACTTCATTTATATAATTCAGCAACTCTACTTCTAAAATTTTCTAAGAAGATGACTGAAGAGCTACATAGAAAAATGTAGCTTGGTGACATTCCTCAATCATCATTTACAGTACTGAGCAACTGCTAACGATCTAAATATTTAACCATATAGGAATGGTTAATATATGTTGGTGCATTCCAACAGTGTAATACTATGCAGATTTTTTTTAAATCTCAAAGAATATTTAAAATTATAAGTAAATATTTGAATAAACTGCTAAATGAGATAAAATAGTATGTAATGACTGAGCTCTTTTATTTTTTTTTAATAGGTAAGAACTGTCCTCCTCCCAATGTAAAAATTACATTTTTATAGAATGCATCTACATCTAAATGAAAGTAGGTACATCTGCATTAAAACTTGTTTTGGTAGGTAGCCCTTCTCCTAATTTGCCTTCAGTTTTTTTCCTAAATGTGTAGTAGCCTCATTCAGAATTTACTCACGCTGTTGGTGATGGGCTCAACACCATGCCAGGCAGCAGGGGGTATGGCTTTGACACAGACCCTTCCAGCCCTCCCCCAGCATACCCTCCAGCAGGGAGGACAGACATTAAACCAGTGAGTAAGAGGTACATGAATGAGTGATGAGACAGAGAGGTAGAAAGTTCCATAAAAATGTATCACAGTGGGACCTACCTTAATCTAGTGGTTACAGGTAAGTTTCTCAGAGTCACAGGTAAGCAGAGGCACAGCATCTCACAGACCTACACAGTACCCACTATACCTCATTTACTATTTCAATCAGGCTTTCACTGGCTTAAAACTTTTTTTTTTTTTGCATATATGCTCTCTTGTTTCTTTCTTGCAAGTCTCTGCAAATTGCTTGCCTAGTTACCTTTCCTTCCAGAAGTTATCACATCACATAAGGACACTCTTTTATTAGACTTAGTCTTCTATTCATATATATATTGAGAGGGTGGAATATAAATAGATTTCCACCTTCTGATCTCACTTATGCTCACATGGTCTATAGTTAGAAGGAAAATAATAATTTTCACATTATTTTGTATAAGAGAACTGAACCATGCTGCATATATACACACCAAGACTGCAGATTTAAAAAGGTTTAAATAGCAACTGGTATGGGATTACTAAATATGTCACAGGAAAAGCCCTAAAGAGAAATCACTCAACATTTCAAACTTTTGCTACTGGATGAATATGGGTCTATATTCATTATCTTCTTCATCTGTTTCTATATTTTCTAAAATTTTCTGTGATGAATGTGGATTACTTTTATAGCCAGAAAAAATAATGTCCAAAAAACCCCCCCCTCGTTCCCACAAGTTGTCAAGATTCTCTAAACTAGACCAAACTGAATCAGAAGCCAGGGAAGAAGTACATTTTGTTTCATTTTATTGTACCAAGTTTCACTCCTACGATGTCTACTAAAGAAGGAAGCGGGGAGGGGTATATTTTTTAATTTTTACTGAATTCTAAAATAGTCTTCTTTAATTTGATTTTACTTATAAGAAAGAGGGAAAAAACCATCTGTCTTATTCGTTGCCTTGCCTCTAGTACCTGGAAAGGTACACAGCAGTCACTTGGTATTTGTTGAATGAATGCATCAATCAATGAGTTTCCATTTCAACTCATCTGAATGATCATTATAAACTAACAGACACCTAAGCCTCTACTAGTTAAGGTAATTAGGAGAGGCAAAAACATGAATAGACAGATGTGCTACAATGGTGTTAAAAGTAACACATTCATTCTCATCCTCATTGTTAATATAAATGATTCTAACAAACATCAACGCTGACCAATCTGGAGCATCACCCTGTCTACTTCTGCTCCCTCTCCACCCTTTTGCCCTATTTGGTTCCACAGCAGAATGCCAACAAGGCACACGATGACTCGAAACAAAGACAGCAGAAGAGGAGGGAAAGGTGATGAAGCAAGGTACTTGGGGCACCTGTAAATCACACCATCAGCAACATCCGGAGTCAGTGATACCTGCGAATAAGTAGTCCATCTGGGACCAGGCCATGGGAAGCGGCAGTCCCCCTTTCCTCACCCTCTGCCCTCTCTGGCCTCTTTCTCATTTTCCTTTCATGCTACTATGTTAGAAAAGTCATTGTAGCACAAGAAAATCAATAAAAATTCAATTCCGAATAATAGTTCTTTGCAGCTCAGAAACACCAGGGAGTTATATCGGCTCATTCAATGTTCTGGCAGTTAATGCAATGAAATAAAAATAATTTACTCGTTCAAACCAAATCAGCCAGTGAAAAATCATAGTCATTTTTTTAATAGTCATAGCCATAGTCATTTGTTAAGATTGCAGGAGGATGGTACAATGTCCCATTAGTGCCCCACTACACTGGTATTCAAATCAGCTTCGAATCTTTCCCACTCATATTTTTCTGAAGGAACAACAAACCACATTTGTCATACATAAAAGGAATTTGTAACTTCGCCAAATACAGATCATCTGTTGCAATAAAAGGACTGGTTCAAATACACAACAGATGGATGCCAGCAAAATCAAAGTCAAGGCTTGGTGCCCCCATTTGGTTCTGCCTCCATCCTCCAGCCCCAGATGGTCATGACCTGAGAGGTCAGAGACTAACTCCAGTTTCCAAAGGAAGTATATATAAGGCTTCCCTGCAGGTCAGTCCTTTTCTCTGTGATCGTCTTCCTATATATGGTGCATTTTCAGATGCTTCTCTCGCCAGCCTGGCTCATACTCTCTGCCTGGCTTAAATCTATGAAGTCTGCCCATTTCTTGTCCCACTAATCCATGTGGATGCCAGGCTGCTCCTGTCTGTCATTTCATGCCTTTGCTGTGGATCTTCTAGTTCCAAAGTTGCTATCCTTTTGAAGGACAACTGGCAAGAAAAGACAATTGCACGTGTAGATTTCTCTTTCGTAAGATTTCTGAATACGGTAGCCTTAACTTCTGCGGAGTAAGTCTTGCAGCAATAATGAAGGAGGGACACCTTCAATCATAGTCAGATTGTGTGAGCCTTTCCATGTTCCCTCTGACCCCGCCTTGGTGCCAGGCAACGAGTGGGCTCTGTTTACTGGGATAGCTAAGAGTTTGGATGATGCCAGGGGTCCTGTCGTGCAGAGGCTCCTCAAGATTGTTTCTCAGAGCCGAAGAATAACGTTGGGGCTTTGTTAGATCCCCTGTGCTCTGCAATTCCTCCACTGTTAAATTGCCGTTGTCAATAAATCGTTTTATAACTAGCACGGTGTGTCATTATCCCTTTCACAACAAGTAGCACAGTTTGTCAGGCAACAGTGGTGTTGTGAAGGCAGCATCCCGCAGCAGGGACACATTATGGTGGGAAGAAACAGCTGCAGTTTTACAAAATGCTTTCAGTACTAATTTAACCTGCTCTCTATTGAGCTATTCCCAATTCAATGCATGCCATTGTATTTGGCTTCTTTTGTTTACATGGACACAAAAAAAATTCATTCAGATTCCATCAAAATTTGAGGATTTACTGAACATTAGGATGACGATCTTAATTTTGAGTCCAGGACTGACTGGAAAGCAAGAAAGACCACAAACCAGGCTAAGAGGAATTAGGATCACAAAACAAAAACAGGTCTTAAAGAGTTGGTAACATGGCCAAGCAAGGGGCTGAAGAGAGCCGATGTAATTCATTGACTGGGTTATCTCATAGTCCTTTCTCACTCTACTCTGTCTTAATGGCCTCTGCCTATCGTTACTTGCATTTACCCACATCTTCTGATACCTCAGGGTCACTACTGCCTGCTTCTTTGTCTGCGTCTCTCTCTTTCTGTTGCCACGATCAGCCACTGATTCTCTTTTAGGATCAAGCCATACTCAGAAGAGCAAGAATCCACAAGTGCATCATCACTTTGTCCTTCCTGAGTCTTTCACTCTGAGTCTACTCAGATGCAGCTAACCTGCCTGGGTGTACATTCTTGGTCTAACAGGCATGACAGTGGACGTACAATGTGGTCACAACATGGCCATCTACGCTGAAGGGCACCCAGCGCCACATCGGCCAGCAGGGACTGTGGGCGGGAACTCCATAAGGAAACCATGCCTGCAGGAAGATTTCTAAGGCTTGCTGTGTCTCCAAGTTCCATAAAAGGCACTTTCTGTGTATTGATTATATTGATTTGGCTGTGTCAATACGTAAAGGACAGCTGAAGTGTGACCTACATAGCAGATCTCAACGCGAGTTATTAGGTGAAAATACAGGAATTCTCTGCTCCCTTGTTTTTAAGTCATTCAATCACATTAAAAGAAAGTTAACAACTCACATTTTGTACCTTTACATCATGTTCCATTGAAAGCTATGGGGATAAAATACTCAAGTTCCACATTCTGTGTGTCTGAGAATACCAACTGCTCTACTTGCAGCGCTAATGGGAAAACTGACTTTTAGGTGAATGAAGAAACAGCCCCTGAACAGAAGTGCTTTTGATGAAGGAAAAAAAAAAAAGTGCAGTCCCCGGAGCCACTGACTAGACTAGCCTGCTCAGTTCTCCAGACGTGCCTGTCTTCCTGCTGTTTGGACCCCCATCCATGATGGCGCTGGCACCCCACAGCCCCCACAAGCAGCACTAAAGCTTATCTTCAGCTCCACATCCTGAAGACCCTTGGATGCAAAACGAACTCCATGGTCGATGCGACAGTTTTTTCAGAACAACAGACACGAAGGAGCATTCCTGACTTTCCCCAGTGTCTTCCCAGCCTTCCACAGGAAATCAAGAGGGATGGGAACTAGCAATGAATTTAAAAAGAACTGACCTAAAAATAACCTTAAGCTTTCAACACTCACCATCTCATTATAATTCAGTACTAATACTACAGAGAGATGGGGAGGGGGAAAAAAAGGAGGGGAGAAAGAGTCAAAAAGAAAAAGCCCATCTAACAGCAAGAAGAGCTGTATTTTTTAACCTGCACCGTTAGCTTTTTGATTCTTCCCTAGCCCCAGGTCTCCCGAGGCAGGAAGGTCAATCAGGACAAGAGGCGGCCACCTGTCTTGTGAATGCAAAGGCTGGAATATGCCACTAACCAGCTACCACTCTGCCTCCTGCAATGCCCACACAGCAACGGAGTGGAAGTAAGGTGGACTGCTTTTTGCTTGACCTTAAATCAGTCTTGCCAGGACAAGAAGGCTTGAAGAGCCTTGTTCACCTTTTTGGTAGCAAGATTCGTATTTTATATTAAATCTTACAAGGAGATCTAACCAACAAGGCAGAAGAAACAAAAGCTTACGAGTTAAGAACCAATCACGCAGAGGTCCGAAGGATGCTTTCCAGGAAGAGAGACTGGCAAAGGCACTGAAGTAGTGACAAGCAGGGGCACTTGAGGAATAAAAGAAGTCACTGGCTGGAACAGCAAAGGTGGGTATCCTGGTGCCAGGGAAGGTAAGAAGGGGCTGGTTACTCCCACAGGGTCAATATCATGGAGTTTGGAAATATAGTGGAAGTAGTTCAGCCAAGGAAACAGCAAGATCTGCTCTGTATTTTTTTTTCCCCTGAACTAATCACCCTGGCTGCTGTGCCAAGAATGGATTTAAAGATGGCAACTGTGGAAGCAGTGAGATTATCATCGCAGAGAAATAATGATTCTTTGTACCAGATGGAGGGAAGTGGACAAATCTAGGATATGTTTTGGAGATAGACTGGCAGGACTTGGTGCTGGGTGGGATGAGACTGAAAGAAACAGAGGAGTCAAGGATGACACCCAGGTCTTGCCATGAGCCCTGGGGAGCCATTATGGAACTGAGGAAGGTGGGACTGAGCACAAGCTTGCAGCGGTGCTGGTGGGGTGAAAAACCAAAGGCGTTTTCTCGGGGACAACATGTTTGAGATGCCTACTAGGTATCCAAGTGGACAGACCAGGGAGGCAGTGAGTAAAGTCATCAGGAGACAAGGTACAGGTTTGGACTGAGAATAATCAGTATATAGACAATACTGGGCCCACAGAGCAAAAGATTTCACCTAGGGAGAACCCATGGATGAAGGAAAGACCTGGAGTATTACAATACTTAGGTTAGAAGTGGGAAGAGAAGGAGACATCTACACTGGAAGCTGAGTTGTAGACAGTGAGAAGGAAGGAGAAAAAACAGAAGACAGCAAAACCGCAAAAGTAATCCTGGGCCCCCTCCCAGACATGATTCCAAAGGTCTTGAGCAAAGCCAAGGAACCTTCATTGTCTGAGAGCTCCATGTGACTGTCCTGTGTAGCAAGTTTTAGGAAACTCTATGGTTGAGCACAAAGTTGGTTAGTTGAGCCCAGATCTCAACCCCAACTCCTCTGACCTTTACTTCTTCACTCCATCTGCTGCCCCTGTTCCTTGTCAGTTTCCTAAAAATGAGCTCATCTAATTGTCACACTTGTAATAGAACACCATCTATTTCTCAAGTGGTTAACTCCAGCTATTGCTCTAGCTTCTTTACCTTCTGTCAAGTTTTTGGAAAAGGGTGTGCAAACCATCCTCATTTTCTCCTTTTCCACTGTTTCCTAGATCTACTGTTACCTCTTATCACTCTCTTTCATGACACTGCTTTGCCTTGGTAAATGGAAGCAAACCATCTGACCCGTCCCACATCTTAAGTCATATAATCACACTGACACCATGATCATTTATTTCTTCATAAAAACATCCACTCTCTCTTGGCTCTCCCAGGGCCTCTTCCACATTTTTCTCCAGTTTTCTTCACAGCACTCCCTCTGTTCACCCTGGACCTACAAAAAGAATTCCGCTGCTCTCTCTCTTCACCAGTAGTTTGGGAGCTGGGGAGTAGGATGGAAAATTTGTATAGAAAAACATCTTAAATATTTCAGATAAAAACGTGCTCCTCCTCTCTCCTTGGTGGAGACCTACTGTCCCCACGACCACTTATTTGCCAATGACTCTGAATTCTAAGTCTGATGCTGATCCCTGAGCATCAGGCTCGTAAACACAACCTCATGATGTACTACAGTGAACTACATGAACTACAAATGAACATTCCACGGGTAGTTTACACATAACATGATCAAAAATGAAACTCGCTATCTTGTTCCCCACACTATTTCCTTCTACTCTATTTATAATCTTCCTTCATGGAATCACCATTCATTCAGTCACTTCAGCCAAGAAACTAGAAAACCCCAAACCTGAAGGAATCCCCAACTTCCTACTTCACTTCCCCTCAGCTCTCCATCCAAGCAGCCATACACTCTTGATCATTTCACCTTCCTAGAACCGCAAGTGCACCCTTTCCTCTTTAACATGTATCATCCCACCAGAAGTTCACACGGCGTGGAGCTTCCTTGCTTTGAGTCTTGCTCCCCTTTAAAGCGCTGTGGCTAAGTAGGTTTGAGGATGTGACCACATCACCGCCCTGCTTATGACACTTCAATGGCCCCAGGCCACATCCTGGATAAATCTCAACTCTTAAGAGAACTCAAACACCCTCCATAATCTGACCTATCTCATCTCCCTGGTAGCCGCGTCTTCTTTTGCTCCCACATAGTTCCATATAGTTTCCATACCGTTCCATCTTCCTGTGCTTTTAACTCAAGCTCTTTCCTTAATCTGAACATGGGGTCCATAAGTTAATCCTTCTTCCTTAGGAATTACCTCAAGAAGCACATCACAGAGCTCAAGGACCAATGAAATGTCCCTCTGGTGAGCTCCTGAAACACACT
This sequence comes from Camelus bactrianus, assembly GCF_048773025.1. NCBI lineage: Eukaryota > Metazoa > Chordata > Mammalia > Artiodactyla > Camelidae > Camelus > Camelus bactrianus. The sequence goes on along the minus strand of NC_133564.1, from coordinate 28,111,890 downwards.
GTGCTTTCTAATATAACCATGCTCCCTTGAAAAGACTAGTCTCTAAGTCTATCCCATCACTAGAGTGTAAACTCTTCAAAGGAAGGGATGGAATTTTATTTATTGCTACACCACCTAGAACATGGTAGGCACTTAATTCTTCATGGATGTCTAGCACTTCCACACCTTAGTTAGCATTCCTTTGACACTTAACAAGTTTCCAGAATGCACCTTGTCCTTACTTATTCTGGTAGAGCAATGTTAAACTAATTGAAGAATATCACTAGATTCAAAATGTCCTCAAAAATTAAAGTTGTGTTTTTTTCTTTTTCTTTTTTTTGCTTATTTGTTTTGTTTTGCTTTGCTTTGCTTTTGATTAACATCCATTTGCCTTACCTGTTAGGAGGTTTCTTCAGTGGAGAAAATGAGAGATGAACTCAAGTAAAATTTATATTCTCTTCCTGATAAATGTCCACAGAGGTTTTTAGAGAAATGGTCATTTTCCAGGAAGTTTAAGGTTTATTTCACAAGAATAGCAGACCAAATTAAGCTGTGACTTCCTAACATGGTAGTGGCCCTATTTCTGCAAACCCTTCTTGGTAAAATAATAGTTGGCAATGGATGACATGAAGGAATGTTATTTGGGGAATTTGTGTTTTCATCACCCACAGCAGGACATGCTGTGAGTAAGGCACTGCTACCTAGCAGATCCCATCTTTAAGGCTGAAGTACTCAACTGTGCTCAAGGTAAGCAAAAGTAGCACAATTTTTATCATCTTACTCTATTCAGAGAATCACAATCTCTGAGAGAAGAATAAATTCAGATCCCCAAGGCATCTGTGGGATGTGGGTGCCCAAAATGGCTTTGTTGTTTCAAGTTGCATCTTCACAACTCAAGAAAATTTTGCATTCTACTCCATACTTGAATTTACATTTATATTTTACTGATCTGAAGGGGAATACAATTGATGTTTCAGAAAGAAGTATCATGACTAACTTGTGGCCACCAGCAGTGTTCCATACGAGGCTGACATTTTGAGAGACATGTGTAGTTAAAAATGACCTATTATGTAAAATGTTCCCTAATTTAGGTTTGCCCAATGTTTTGCTATGGTTAAATCCAGATGAGCTGTTTTTGGAGGGAACATCACTGAAGTGATAGCGTCTTCTCAGTCTATCCCATCAGAAGACAAGTACTATGGATTTGTCCCATTGCTGGGGATGTCAACTGCAATCATTTGATTAAGGTGACATGTGGGAGGATTCTCCAGGCACAGTTACTAATTCCTCCTTTGTAATTAGTAAGTATCTTGTAGAGAGATACTTTGAGATTATGTAAACATCCAGTTACTCCTAAAACTTTCACCCACTACTTTTAGCATTCATGATATTTGTCTAGATCAACTAATGTTACAATAGATGCTGAACAATTTTCCATTTCCATCATTCTATCTGTATTTATTCATTTATTCTATTATAAGGAAGAGCTGTCCCTTTCTCCCCATATTAGTATTCATTTATTTAAAAATATATCAGTGTAGATTCATGGATTCTTATTTAATGAGTTATAATTCTTTATTATGATCCCTTCAGATGCTCAAATTGTCCCAGATTTGGCCAGTGGAAGCCCCTTGTAGGTGACTGCTATTTCCTTTTTACATGTTCAAACTGAGAAACATTATACAAGATAATTAACCTTTATACTTAAAAAGTTCAATGTAATGAACAACAAAGAAGAGTAAGGAATGATTTGGATTAAATAAGGCTAAAGAAACCTCTAAACTAAATGTAAGCCATGATCTAGGATTTTTGTTATTGTCATAAAGGACTTTACTGAACAGTCCATGAAATATGGTTAAAGTCTTTAGATTGGATAATAGTATTATATCAACATTAATTTCTTGTTAATTACATTACAATTATGTCAGAAAACATGCTTTTTAAAAACATACACAGTCTGGGAGTTATTCCTCCAGCCTCTTTCTTTTTCTTCAGTAATTCTTTGGCAATTCTAGGTCTTTCATGGTTTCATATAAATTTTATTATGATTTGTTCTAGTTCTGTGAAATACGTCCTAGGTAATTTGATAGGGATTGCATTAAATCTGTAGATTGCCTTGGGCAGTGTGACCATTTTAACAACATTGATTCTTCCAATCCAAGAGCATGGGATATCTTTCTATTTTTTTAAGTCTTTAATTTCCTTCATCAATGGTTTATAGTTTTCTGTGTATAATTCTTTAACCTCCTTGGTTAGATTTATTCGTAGGTATTTTATTACTTTGGGTGCTATTTTAAAGGGGATTGTTCCTTTACATTCTTTTTCTGTTAATTCATCATTAGTGTAAAGAAATGCAACTGATTTTTGAACATTAATCTTGTAACCTGCTACCTTGCTGAATTCTTCAATTATTTCAAGTAGTTTTTGTGTGGACCTTTTAGGGTTTTCTATATATAGTAACATGACGTCAGCATATAGTGACACTTTTACCTCTTTTCCAATTTGGATCCCTTTGATCTCTCTCTCTTGCCTGACTGCTGTGGCTAAGACTTCCAAGACTATGTTGAATAGGAGTGGTAATAGTGGGCATCCTTGTCTTGTCCCAGATTTTACTGGGAAGCTTTTGAGGTTTTCACCGTTGAGTACTATGCTGGCTGTAGATCTGTCATATATAGCTTTTACTATGTTGACAATGGGAGAAAATCTTTGCAAATGAAACCAACAAAGGCTTGATCTCCAGAATATATAAGCAGCTCATACGACTTAATAAGAAACAACAAAACAACCCAATCCAAAAATGGGCAAAAGACCTAAACAAACAATTCTCCAAGGAAGACAAAGAAATGATCAATAGGCACATGAAAAAATGCTCAATATCACTAATTATCAGAGAAATGCAAATCAAAACTACAATGAGGTATCACTTCACACCAGTCAGAATGGCCGTCATTGAAAAATCCACAAATGACAAATGCTGCAGAGGCTGTGAAGAACGGGGAACCCTCCTACACTGCTGGTGGGAATGCAGTTTGGTGCAGCCACTGTGGAAAACAGTATGGAGATTCCTCAAAAGACTAGGAATTGACTTACCATATGACCCAGGAATCCCGCTCCTGGGCATATATCCATATATATCCATATACTTCAGGATGACACCTGTACCCCAATGTTCATTGCTGCACTATTTCAATAGCCAAGACATGGAGACAGCCTAAATGTCCATCAACGGATGACTGGATAAAGAAGATGTGGTATATTTATACAATGGAATACTACTCAGCCATTAAAAACTGACAACATAACGCCATTTGCAGCAACATGGATGCTCCCGGAGAATGTCATTCTAAGTGAAGTAAGCCAGAAAGAGAAAGAAAAATACCATATGAGATCACTCATATGTGGAATCTAAAACAAACTCGCTCATATGTGGAATCTAAAACAAACAAACAAAAACAAACAAAGCATAAATACAAAACAGAAACAGACTCATAGATAGACATAGAATACAAACTTGTGGTTGCCAAGGGGGTGGAGGGTGGGAAGGGATAGACTGGGATTTCAAAATTGTAGAATAGGTAAGATTATACTGTATAGCACAGGGAAATATACACAAGATCTTATGGTAGCTCACAGAGAAAAAAATGTGACAATGAATATATATATGTTCATGTATAACTGAAAAATTGTGCTCTACACTGGAATTTGACACAACATTGTAAAATTATTATAAATCAATAAAAAAATGTTAAAAAAAAATACACAGTGAAGTATTTAGGGAAAAGAGAGCATCATGTCTGCAACTTCATCTTAACCAAGTAAAAAAATAAACCATAATTGTCTATATACAAATACACCCACAGACAAACACAGAAAGAGATAATGCCAAAGCAAATGTGGTTAAATGTTAACATTTCAAGATTCTCAGTAAAAGGCTTAAGGGAATTTTTTTTTTTTTTGGTACTATACTGCAACTTTTATAAGTCTAAATTATGTCAAAATTTTAAAAAATTTAAGAAAATCCTGTTAGTCCATACCTCACCTCCTCAGCCAGTGCAGTATCACCACCACCAGACACACAACACTTGCTTGCCTCTGTACAGCTTACAAGAGGATATGGTTCATAACAGGCATTTCTAATTGCCAGCCTGACCCCCCAAAACTCCATCTTAAAACTTAGCTCCTGTGATGTTGTCTCAGGCTTTGGAGCAAAATGAAATAATCCTGTCTCCGATTCCTTGTGGAATGTGTCCTAGTCTTTGGGGGCCAATTATTCTCGTCTTATAAGGCCATTACATGTATAAAGTGATTTCTTGAACCATCACCACTACTGCCACTATGGCCAGCTCCATGGGTGTGGGGCCAGTAGGGCTACATAGGGCCCCACGCCTGATTTAATGCTCTAATACTGATGGCTTGAAATTCTTAATTTTTGAATAAGGGGTGCCACATTTTCATTTTGCACTCAGTACCACAAACTGTACCCAGTCCTGCTGCCGCAAGTCAATGTGGCACCTTTGTATAAGTTGGACACCCATTAGAGCACAGGTCTTGGCTAGAAAACAGCACCTACGTGACAAGAAAAACGATCCCCTTCCCTTTATGTGACTACACCACGTTCCGGGGTGTGCATCCTGGCTGATGGAGCGGGGACTGCTGCATTGCAGCGCCCACCCCCTTCCTAGGCTAGACGCTCCGGTGTGGTGCACGACTTCACAGGGCACCTGGACTCTCAGATCCCTCAGCAATAATCACGTATGTTAATTTCAGTCTAAAGCAAAGGACTGACCTTTGGCCGAGTAGAACAGTATTCTCTCTTGACTCCGCCACGTTCTTCCAGGGGAGGGGGAAGGAGGCTTGCAAGCTTTTGTGCAATTTTTACCAAGTGCTGAGAATGGGTCTTAACATATTTCTCGTAACCCGTGAATAAACTCTGAGCTCTGAAAAGGGAGGAAGGGAAGAGTACCGGGAGTGCTGGCAGCTTAGGGGGCTTTCAGAGCCACGTGCTGCACATCATGGGGCTGTGTGGTTGTGATGATTCACCTACTCCCAATTCCCTTTTGACTTGTTCTCAGCTGAAGTAAACATTATTAGGAGTAGTTCACAAGCCAGGGAGGACAAAGATGAACTTTATAATAACCCTTGTGAGCTATGGGCTGGCTAAGAAGCCAGAGGCCATGTTAGTCCCATGGCACAATCATGACACATAGCTCACAGATGACCTTTCCTGGACCCGTAAATGGCACTGAGAGGGTTGCCTTGCAAACCAAACAAACATTTATAATACAAAGGTGAAAGATAAAGGCTCTGTATTAGGCTCAGAGGTCAAAACAATGAGAATAAAGTAGTCTAGAAGACAGATCCTGAATAACGCAGAATCTTGAAGCAGGTTGCAATCTAATAAATTCACAAATAACTGCAAAATAATCATGATTCTGAGGAACTTATAATAAGTACCATAGGAGAAGTACTTTTAACTTATGCTGTAACAGCTCAAAGATGCTGGGGGTGGGGGGTGTACCTTTTCCAAGGGCTCAGTTGGTATCTCAGGCTGCTGAAGTCAATTAGTATTGAGGGATTTACTGAGGTTTCATAAAGGAGACAGCATCCACGATGCGCCTGGGATGTAGATGAGGGAGGAAGAGGTGGGAGTGTGAGATGGGGCTGAGAATGTGCTCAAGGAAGGAGAAAAAAGATGAGCTCATCAAGGAGGAGGGAAACAAGTCCATGTCCAGAATCTAAGCTGTCCCAACTCAGCTGGAGCCCACACCCGGGTACGGATGTAACGGGAGGAAAGACGGGAAAGGCAGGCTAAGACTGAATTTGAACACCAGATAGACGTGCCTCTGTTCGTTTTTAGATTTTATTTTGCCGTAAAGAGGGGGCTGATGACAGCTCTTAATAGGCAAAATTATTTATCAAAGCCATGAAGCCAAGAGCTGTAAGTGAGGTTTAACTGGATGTCGCCTCTAGTTTTCAAAAAGATACCACCACCCTTCTCCAACCCACACACACACAAAGCAAATATAAATAATGCTGGTTTTGCTATGGGCCTGTACAATTAGGTGGGGAGTTTCATAGCTTTAAAATGAGATTCTCCCCTAAGTTCTTTGCTCATTCTTGGCACAACTGCATAGATATTTTAGGAATACCTCAAATAAACTATTTAAAGTATATTCAGGACGTATTACATTTTATAGATTCCTTTAAAAAAAAAAAAAACAGAACAGTGGTTCCCCGCTGCATTTTATCACAAGTGGCCAACTTGCTATGTGACTGTATCAGGCAAATGTGTCCCTTATCTCCCCAACCCGAGCTCCCATATTGGAGAAAAGGCTTGGGTGTCAGGAAGGGTTTAAGCACCCAAGGGTTAACAGCAGAGGCCAACCTTCTGCAGGCAGATGAAGGAGAGAGAAATGGGAAAGGAATGCAATGTCTCAACAGCCAAATGTTCACCCACAAAAATAAACAACTACAAATAACTGAAAATCCCTTGTTCTGACAACCGTCCAGCAGCAGAAGCAGCAGACGCCGCAGCATCCCCACCACCTCCATCCTGGCTGAGTCAGGCAAACACGACAAGGCCTGTGAGGGTCCCTCCCTGGAGGCGGGCTTCTGCCCGCCTGCTGGAGGCAGATGGGGGTTGGCTTTATTTATTTATTTCACCTTTGGAAAAATCACTTTGAAATGGGGCCTCAGCTATTTCCAGCCCCAGGCAGCTGGATGGGCAGCCAGCATCTCTCCCACACTGGGTGGGACTATTAAGGAAAATATAGTAGTTCAAGATGACAGGTATTTTGGCTACTAAAACAAAGCCCATACAATTTTTTGGCCACTAAGGCAGCAGAGAGTGTGTGTGCATGTGTGTGTGCATATGTGTGTGTGTGTAATCACATCATATATATACACATATGCATATGTATAATTTAAGTATATATTATCTATAATGTATAACATGAAATAAATTTATATTTAATATACATTTATATAATATGTATAAAGTACATATATTATATACATAATATACAATATATGTAATACAATAACTTGACCATGTGGAAGAATGCAATGTATTCAAAAACTGGGTAAGAAAGCAATCATTGCTTTCCTAAAGGAAACACTCATAGGTGCATGAACTTTGCTTTTTATGATGGTTCTCAAACTTCCATTTAATAGAAAGCAATCAACATAGCTTAGCAGCAAAAACACTCAGGGAGGGTGAATGGATAGAAGGTCTGGTTCCATGCCTGCCATCTGCTGGGGACCTTTGGTCAAGTCACCTCACCTTTCTGAACTTGGCTTTCTCAGCTATTAAGTGATGAAGTTGGAGGAATGGGTTAAATCAGTATTTCCCAAAGGGTGCTTCCTTAAAGGCGTCCTAGGGTCTTGCTACTCAAAGTATGGTCCACGGACCAAACGGCAGCGTCAGCATCTTCCAGGAACTCTTAGAAATAATAGGATCTCAGACCCTGGACTGGACACACGGAATCCTTTAACTAAATCATCTACATTTTAATAGGAACCCAGTTGATCTGCATGCATGGTAAGAAACGGTGCTCTTGGACAAGATATCCCAAAGCTACCTGATCACAGAATCACCTGGATAACTTCATACAAACACAACTTTCCTCGTCTGCCCTTAGTATGACCCAATGGCTCTGGGGTAAAAGCCAGGAAACTGCATAGGTAAGTGACACCCCAGGTGGGTCCATTTCAATGAAAATATGAGTGACATAAATTCATAAGTAACTGTGTCTATATTGTTTTCCTTTAAAATGGAATGATCTCCAAGTAATATCATGCCCATGAGCTTCCTGGTCTTTTTGCAGAGATCAGCCAACATGGTCAGGATAGGACATCCCTCAGCGGACTGCCCTGGATGCCATGAAGGTTTTGCCCACTGCAGTTCTGAAACTGTTAAATTCTTAACGGCTCATTGGTTAAATGCAGGAGGCATAAGGCGCTCTGATGTAGAGCTACAATAATTTAATGAATAATATAAAAATGATACTAATTTTGCAAAGTTCCCTCAAGACAATTGTCATCAGATTCATAAGCTACATTCATATATCAAAATCCTTATTTAGCACATTAAGATGTCATCAGTACTTCAAAAACCAATCTTAAAAAGAAGAAATATGGTGACAATTAGATCCAATTTGGCTTTTCATTTATTGGGAATAAAAACTATCCTCATGTGCAATGTGTTAGTTGCTGGGAAGTGCTTGCAAATAGCAGCCAGAAATCTCTTATTTCAACAAAATGTGAAAGTTAAAAAAAAAAAAAAAAGTTTTTTCTCGCCTCCTGGAAGCAAATCAAAAGAATTCCAAGCAAGGTCCTACAGGCATTTTTTTCCTCTCCACTTCTGATGCCATTAAACGTAGTTAAATTTCAATTTACATTTTAATGTACACTGGTCCCCAAGTCAAATGTAATATTTAATGACAAATCATGTCTTGACTTGCATAAATAATTTTAAATAAATTAAAGAAGCTATCACTTGCTACATAGGAAGATTAAAAATATGTTGTGAATATTAGAGATTAAGTTAACTGCATAATATAGGCTTTAATGATATTCTTTACATAAAAATCACATCTCTATCATATTTGTATGTGCACATCATATACAAGAATGACAAAATTTGTTAATCCCTGAAGAGATTTGCAAGATCATTACCACAAAAGTATCAGATGACTCTAAAAACATAGGAAGTGATAAAAAATAAATGGAAAACACTTTTCTAACATTCTTTGATCCTATCACACTTGGGAGAGCTGGATACCAAGGGCTGGCCTAGAATGGATTTTTAGAGTCTCTACAGCCATAACCCTCAGAAAAATGACTAAGGCACTAAAATTTTAATTCAGTTCAATTAGTTTAAGTATTAACACACTTACTGGCAAATGATACTGGTGCTCTGGCAGATCAAATATGTCATAAATAATAACTAATGATGGATAAGACTGTGTTATTGATAACCTCCAGGTTAGGTATGGTTTTAAACCATTCATAGTTATCAGTACCTCTAACTCTTCCCAATAATTCTATCAAGTAAGCACCCTTTTATATGATATTAAGACACAGAGACATGAATAAATTGTCCACCATCACAACACTAAATAGCGGAGTCGGACCTGGAAATCAACAGGACTCCAGAGTCTGAGCTCTCAGCCACCAGGGTACACACTTAATGAAACTGGAAACTTTAGGAGCAAAGGCACAAGTCAGAGAAGTGAGGGTGACACACTGAACAGCACAGAGCCTATAAGAATGAAGTGCAGTGGATATGAGCAAAGGCTATGGGGAATTAATAAAGGTTGGCTTGAGCCACTCTTCGCCGAACTTCGAAGCAAGGGTGGGGTGGAGGGACCGCCTGGAGGTTTGTAGTAGGCATGGGACAATCAGGAATTAAGTGAGCAAGTAGGGAGGTGAGAGAGGTTGGGGGTGGACAGATTAATAAAATGCCACTTAAGATAACTCAGAGAGTAGGTCACGTGGGGCTTGGGGAAATAGAGAAAGAAAGGAGAAAATGACACTGAGAAGAAGGAAATGGGGGGAAGCTGTGTTGAAATTCACTCTGTGTTTTGGCTTCTCCCTTCTTCAAGCTCCAGAGGATAATCCTCTCCACCCTGAGCAGGGTCAAATGTCGGGAGCTAGCCTCGCCAAGGCCACCTGGGAGCACAGAGCTCGATGTGTAAAATCAAACACGTTCATGCTCTCAGCTGACCTGTCAAAGTATTTGTGAACTAAAATTAACTAAGTCATGATAGGAAGCCTATTTCCCACAGCTCTTACATCAAGAGCACAGCTTACAAGATGACTTTCTTTTTGGCCGACTAGGGTCCAGTCAACATTCAGGAAGGAGCCTCCCAAATCTCCGGTACAGGGAAGGGGATATGGATGTGTTGAGAGGAAGATTTCATTTCCCGAAAACATAAATGTCTCCGCAAATAGCAATTCACTCTTTTTTTTTAATATAGAATACTTTTTGGAAGGGAGGTTATTAGGTTTATTTATTTATATTTTACTTTAAAATTTATTTTTTTTAATGGAGGTACTGGGGATTGAACCCAGCACCTCGCGCATGCTAAGCACACACTCTACCACTGAGCTATACCCTCCCCACCTAATCCTATTCTTAATCCATAAACCATCAACATTTGCCAGGAAGAATTCCTTGAATCCTCCAATAAATCCCCCTTGTCCCTTACGCTTCACAGCATTCTCAAACAGCAGCATTTGAATAAAACAACAATAACCATCTCTGCCCTCCATCTCTCCATCTGTTTCTGGAGGAGTGTCTGCACTCCTCGGCACACAGAGGAGATTTTATGTGGACCCCTCGGGGTGGGTGGGATGAAGACATTTTAAATGAGAGAGGAACTGTGTGTATTTCTAAACCTGTTTGAGATGATAAAAAACACTGATGCTAAAACATGATAAAGAAATCTTAGACTCTCCTGAAAGGCAACCTCCTTTCTTCCCCCACCCCTCCGCCCAAGTCCTACTTAGGTCAAACAAATGCAGTTTTAAAACCCATTTCCATGTTTTAAGATTCAGAGAAAAGAGGTTTAACAGTAGGCTATAAAACTCCCTTAATCTTTAATGTCTTATTTTTGCAGATTTGCTGGAAAAGTACCATAAACAGTCATTGCACAGCTCTCCCCATCACTGCCCCCTGAACTGCGGCACTGCTGATGAACAGCAGACCCACCTGCATGCTCCCCTCCCCCCCAGGAACCATCTTCCCCGGTATTGTTGATGCACCTGCACTCTGACAATCTCGGCAGAATCTCTTAGCCAGACTGATCTGCTGATTGTGCTCCAGAGGAAACGATCAGCCATTTAAAATACAATTTTAAAAGAGTGAATTGAGTAGAGGTGGAGACAGTTCTGACGGTTTCTTGCCGGCCTCTCATTTCTATTCTGCAGAAGCACCTGGTATGTCCAAAGCCCCTCTCTGGCTCTATTTGAGGCTAGTCTGTGTTCCAACAGGACAAGAAGGTCACTCAGGATATATACTCACAGGCTATGCGCACGGAGGCCTTCCTGCTCTTGGAGGTCCCCAGATGGCTCCAAGCCACACACTGGCACCAGTAGTCCTCGGGCCCGTGGAAGTCCTCCACCTGTTGCCTGGTGACATTGATAAACACCTCCCGGACCTTCAAGCCTGAAGAGGAGACACAGCAAATCCACTGAGGCCGGTATATTCCTCAAAGAGAAAGTTCAGGCTAGCCCAACCTTTTCCTGGTAATTAAACAATTCTGTTTTTAATCAAGGGGAGGTTTTAATTACTTTGACAATAACGTATTACTGCTAATTAAATTCCAGCAGCTGAGTAGGCTGGAAAAAACAAGTGTGAAGTATCATCCACCAACGTGGCTCTCATAAAGTAAGCATCATTTTCATGGTACCTTGACATCCTGCTTTTGCTTTGTCCTTCTTAGTGCAAAATCTACTATGAGGAACATAGCCCCAAATTCACCGCTGGGACTCCAGAGGCTGAAGAGGCCTCAACAAACCAACTCCAGAGACACAGTTCCAGGTGGTTTTAAATACCCACACCCCTGGTTCTGGCAGTGGGAGAGGGTCACTCTTGCAGTGTGGGTTAGAATAAAGAGGGGGTGGTGAACACACATGGAATGGGCAGAGAGGATGGGAATCCAAGGAAAAACCAAAAACTCTGGACAACAAATGGCATGCAGACAAGTGGAGCTAAGTCAGTCCTGAAGCCATGGGAGGAGAGTCCAGGCAGGTCCCTGGAACAACAGAAGAGGTGTTCACAGAAAGAGGGGCTAAGGGTACACCTTGACCTTGTAATGTTTTATTACTGTATTTTTTCCAAACCTCTAGCCAAGGACGGTCAGCATTTCTTTCTTTGGGAAGGACAGTCACCTTACATGAAGTGCCACAGAGGAAAGGACACCCTCCCTCACTAGTATCAGTGAAATCATTACAAGCGGGGGCACAGCCCTCACAGTTGGCGTGTTCTCGCCAGCCAGCGAGCACTCACCAAGGCTGTGCCTTGTCCTGGGATAGGCAGCGTGGAAGAAAAAGACGATGCTTACTGAATTCCACTCAAGCACCTAGCATCACAGGATAAGCCTGAACCTAGTCACTCATCACACTTCCGCTGTGCCCTGATACCGTAGAGGCCACTGGACTCCTCACCTTGCAGGTGAGAGAACTCTGATGCAGAGCCATGGGTCCGCAGTCACACAGCCTGTAAATGGAAGATCCAGGGTTTGAACCTAGATCTGATCTGTCTTACACCCAAACCAGCACTTCCTATGGGTCTCCCTTAAAAATTCTGTTCTGTCCTCATTATTTTAGTTACTGATACTTAACTATGGAAATAAGACTAACGCGTGGATGATTGAAGGAAAAATTAGGAGCATAACTATGCTTTTTCCTTTAAGCTCAAAAAGAATTCAAGAGACAGAACCATCAGTATAGTTTCAAGGAACCAGGGACTGTTGGTTGAGAATGTGGAATGTGATTAGATCCTGGGTGATGGTAGGATTTAAAGAACAATAAGGGAGGGTGGAATTAGACTGAGGAAACATTGCCTTCTACCCAATCAATAACATGCTATTTATAGTGTGTGATGTGTGTTCTATGGCCACATAAATCACGGTGTACACACTTGGAGTTATACTTTCTAAATCTGTGGGCAGTCCCACATCCAGGAAATCATCTTGATGACAGTTGATAATTCACATCTCCCATGACTCTGCACAGTGCAGAAATATACCTTTTTGCCCGTCAGAGACGTAACAGTCCTGAAAGCCATCTCCCACATCAAATAGGAAAGAAGCCTTAGAGGGGTTTTTATTGTTATTGCCGCTTTAAAAAAATTTTTTTGCACTTAAAGTAAATGGGAGTAGGAGGATGAGGGCAAGGAGAAGGTGGAATTGACAGGTGAAGCTAAAAAGAGACTATCAGAGAAAAAGAATAAAGATTGAAAAAAGGCTAGGACAGAAAGCAGACTGGAGTGGGGCGCCCACATTGGGAGTTTGAAAGTAAGACTGAACAAACAAAAATAAGAAACTAGGCCATAGAGATAAGGACTTGTTTTATATTTTATATTTTTGATTTGAGACAAATAATGGATGATCTACTTTGAACAGAGCAAGGGAGGAGAGAGAACACCACATCAACACATCCAGGTGCGGGTAGAGTATCTTTGATGCGTCCGAGCTCCACTGTCGTGGGATGGAGAGACCTATTGAGACAAAATACGTCCATCATTTGGGAATCAGGGGTTTCAGTGAAGGAGCACTTGATAAGCTTGAAAGGTCAGAAATGTGTTCAAGCTAATGGGGAACAATTCTAATATTAATTTTATTTTCTCCATCTTATAGGACTATCTAAAGCCACCGGTTTTCTCTAGGCTAGAAATGGAAGATAAACACCATCTCAAAAGTGGTTCAAGATTATTATTATATTATTATTATGTTAAGTAGGGAGTTTCCCCATAAAATTTCAAAATGGACTATGATTTAATCTAGAGGCCATGGTGTTTTAGGGATACCCGGGGCCTGGTTTAATGAGATAGAGGAAGACACTCAGAAATAGAAATGACCATCATGAAGGAGTAAGTTTACACTCACAGACTCTTAGGAACAGAAGGTAGTGCCCACTCTAGAATAAGTTTACACTCTAGATCCCTGGAAACACAGGCCCACTCAGGGAACCACCAGGGTCAGGCAGGAGGTAGATGGGGCAGGGGAACACGTGGGCAAGAGCCCATGTTTCCGTGGGAAGCAATAAGAGGTGGGATAAAAAGATTGTGAGTTGACTACTTCGAATCATTTCAGTGGGTTCTGGGACAGAATGGCTGCCCAGAGATGTTTCGTACCTGGTCCTGGGGTGAGGGCAGGGGAACACTGGCCAAGACTGTAAGAGCTTGATAAAAGGAGTGGCTGAGCTCTTAGAGGAGCTCTGCATCAGTTGGTCTGCACATGAAAGGCGTGCTCATAAGCCCGCTGTCTGCAGTCTCTAGATTACTCAGCCTCAGGCAGGGGTCCCTCCAGGGCCAGTAAGACCCCAAGACGTCCGAGCTTCAAATACAAAAACTCAAAAACATGGATAGATAGCTGCACATTTGTTTTGGAAAGCATAAACAGTAAGCTATGGACCCCCACCACTCAAGGTCCTAACTGATCTCACCTCGTTCTTGTCAAGACATCTTGCAACCCCTCATCCAGACTAACCACAGTTGAAAAGCAAATGTAGAAGTCATTATGTCAACATTAGGATGGCTCAGTTTCAAGTTCTTCACAGAGGCTCCTTACGGGATTGGAGAAGCAAAATGAATATAAATCAACTATTTCCAAACACAGTGTATTTTTCCTTCAGGTAGCACCAGGGTGGCAAGCCTCTTTAAAAGGCCACAAGTAGGAGTTGGGGGGTAGAGCTCAGTGGTAGAGCACGTGCTTGGCGTGCATAAGGTCCTAGGTTCAATCCCCAGTGCCTCCATTAAAGCCAAAAATATATATACACACATACATATATACGAAGAAAAAAGGCCACGCGTGACATCACTATCTCCCCAAAAGTATAGTGCCTCTCTGGATCGGGCCTTTTTACACTAGCATGAGGTCTTCAGCCTTGTCAAGCCATCCCCTCTAGGAAAACCCTTGGAAAATCATAAACATGTTATTTCTATTATAACTTTCTCCACCATAACAAAAAAATAACTATTGATTAAAATCCATCTTTAAATAGTATATTCTCTCTCAAATCTTCACTATGGCTCTGTCTAGTGGATATATATGTATTTACACACATACATACACAAATACATATATATGTGTGTATTTACATATATACATGAGAAACCACACGAGAAACATTCATGCAAAGCGGCTCAAGGAAGGACTCCTCTACCCACCCGCCTGCCCTGAAGTTCACCCAGTAGTGCTGCAGAGAGAGCCTCTCCTCCATCTCCAGAGATGGCAGCTAACTTGTTCACAGGAAATGATACAGGAGAGCAAAAATCCCAGGCAAATGGAAGATGGCATCTCATAAATAAGACGAGCATTGTACCTGATAACTTGTGTAACTCTAATAAGCATGGAAAAGTCCAACCCTTTAAATTATTGCACAAATTACAACCATCAGCCTTTGTTATGGAGGAGAGTCTTACCGAAGATAAAAATATGACTATGGGACTGATATGCTAATAAGCTTTCTACGCTGCTGGATGGTTTAGCTGTAGATAGACTAATGTTGGCAGCGGGTGAATAATTGCTCTGCATGTACTCAACATAACAGAGCAGCACGGAACTTCATCATTTGTCAGCTTTATTTGTTTAAATGAGAAAAATGCTGACAGCAGTTACTGCCGTAACCCCTTTATTTACCAGATAGGAAACACTAGCTACTTCGAGCAGGTCTAATCCTATTGGGAGAATAAAGTTAAGAGAATTTTCAAACTAACTGAAGATATATGCTTCTCTATTCAAAGAAGAGACCTATAGAAGACAGGAGCAAACAGAGGAAGGATGAAAATCATTTATTTTTGGTCATCTTTTAATAAAAGGGCTCTAGTCTTAGTCCTAACTTGTTCTGTAGAAAAGAAAGATTCTAGAATAGCACTGAGCATTCAGCACCATGCGAGCTGCAGCCAGTGCCCACCAACAGCTGTCCCCACCCCCCCCCCCGGCCTTTCATCTGTTGTCAACATCACATTTGCAGGAAGCCCCTCAGTGGCATCCTGCTGTGGTTCTTCTTCCCAGCTGGTTATCAGATGCACCTGGAATGGGCACATGGGGAGGACCCGACAGTTCTCTGATGCTGACCATCTCTCACAGTCTTATGTTCGATCTTTGGAAGTTCTCTGCAGTAGGATGCTCAGCTCATCAACTAAACAACTAGATTCAAGAAGGGAGGTGAGAACCCCTCTTCCTCCTGTCAGACTCCCAAAGCACATAAAAGCAGGAAGAGACAAGCAAACTAGAGTCTGGTAAATTGTGGCCTCATCCTAGTCTCTGTACCTGTCTCCCTGGACAATTTTAACCGAGCATTTTACCTACTGCGTGCCTGGTTTTCCACATCGTATGATTCATGATTGAGAATTAACCAAGAGAATGATTACACAGCTTTCATAGACCAAGCTCCAAAGAACCATTTAACACAACTTTGTGAGTAGAAGTGGGCCTTGCTCAATTTTCTAGGGGAGAGAAAAAAATCAGTCTCCCCATGAAAAGCAACCATCTCATATTCAGAGCCTTTGATAATAGACCATCACATCCATAGGTATCTCTGATGCCCGCAAATGGCTCCGAGATAGTCCTTCCTGACTGTCTCCTGAGAAGACAGAAAGCAGCTCATTTAGCTACAGGAACAGCATCCACACCTTATCCAAGGGCATGGACAGGTTTAGAGTCTAGAAAATATGCTTGAACAATGGAGAAAGTTCCCCATATTTTGTTTATTATTATTGACTATTATACCATTTGTAGGACCCTTTTATTAATGTCATCACACACATTATCTTATTTCATCTTAATACCATGCTACTACTATTTCTATTATTATTTTGCTGCAAGCCCCGTATCATAGGAAATAGATCAAAGACATCATACAGTTTACCATGTACACTATTGGAAGAAAAAATTGCCTTGAGTGTCTATGTGCCTGCCTCTGTGCCAGGTGAAGCTACTTGTAACAAGGTAGATGGTCAAGATTTGTGCCCTCAAGGACCTTCTAGGCTGGAGGGAGAGGCATTTCAACCTGCCCCAACAATGCAGTATGACAACTGCCAGGCCAGCAGAAGCGCAGACTGCTACAAGATCATACAAGAGGGACTTCTAACTTCTCCATTCCACCAGCAAAACCTTCTGGGGGTGGGTGGCACCCTACCTACGACTTAAAGGCTCTCTCCTTACCCAATACTTAGCTCAGTGTCTAGGGCAAGGCTCTGGTCAAGACACGTGAATCTGATACATATTTGAAGTTTTAAAACTCTGAGACATAAGAAAACAGTTTCACAGAACTGGGCCTCCATTTCTTGGGGGAGCTTAGATGTCTTTGGGCTAACATGCTACTGAAAGTAGCAAATCAAATGTAGATAATTAAAAGGTAGAACCACATTTCATTTTACTGGCAGATATTTAATTAGGGCTAACTGTCTTTTGCCACTTCATCCTAGCAACAAGATTAGAATGTATTTTCATTAAAAAAAAAAAGTCTTCCTTTGAATGTGCACTACGCCTAATGAATCCTCTTTAGTTTCCCCTGGATAATAACCCTCCACATACTCCTCAGAAGCACCGCGAGTTCACTCTTAAGTACAGACACGAAGAATACACCCAAGCTCTCCAGTTTCTTCCACACCAGAGATTAGAATTAATCAGCACAGAGGTGTCTGGCAGAGGAAAGCAAATTAACTTGATAGTGTTGGCTGATAACAGAGAGAAGGGAAACTTAAGAGGCAGAGGTGGAGAGGGTAGGGTTATTCCGAGGACAGCATTCCATGAACGACTCACTCAGACATCATACTCACCGCTTGTGGGCAACACAGTCATGATTTCCAACCCTGGTGTCCCAATTAATGGCTTTCCATTCCCACCAGCACTAAAACTACCCCATTAGCAGACCATGCCCCGAAGTCAAGACATATATCACACAACGTCTATCCTTCCCAGTGTTACCATGGTCCCTGAAATAACGTAAGGACTAAATATGAACTGATGGAGTGAATCACAAGCAAAGAAAATGTCATGGTATGAAATACAAATATTGACCTGCTAATATTGGCCCTTTTATCTTTTTGGAATAGAAAAAGTACTTAATTTTCTATTTGTTTTTGGAAGCATAATTACCAGTCACTTGCCCCATTAAAAAAAAAATAGCATTTTTGTATTTATCATTTTGAAGGCTACCCTTGATTAAGTAATTTGCTATGCACCAGACCCTAAACTGGGCATGCCACATATATACATTTAACAATAGTTCTATGTGGGAAATACAATTATGACTGCCATTTTATACCTGGGAAAACAGATGAAAGGACGCTAAGCAAGAGATCTACCTTTTAAAGTCTGTAAATGGGAAGTCAGATTTAAAACGTGGGAGATATCATCCAGCACTAATATCCATGCTTAATTTAACCACTAGACTAGCTCCGGGTTTTTTTTTTTTTTTTTTTTTTTAAAGATTTCTATGCCAACTAAAGATTGACTCGCCATGGTCATCTGCCATCTGGTTCTACAAGAATGAAGTCATTCACCATTGTAGCGACTGACCTTCAACACACCCTGAAAGGCATTCAGGGCAGAGATCGGGAATGAGGCACTCTGTGCTCTGGGAAAAACTGGCAGAACGGGCACTCAGATAGTTATTTTCAGGAGATTTTATGAGCCCAATTTCTTGCATCTTCTCATATGTAGAAAAGCACTAAAATCATTAACAGTGACATCTGCTCCTCATGACTAGCAGCAAGTCTCCGCCAAAATGTGTGCTTAACTGCACGTACTCCCTTCACTAGTATCATATGTAATACTGAGTTTCTCCCTGTCTCTTCAGAGCAGTTCCTCAGAGCTATCTGAGAGGCTGTCTCCCGGGCTATAGTCCTCATTTTGTCCCAAATAAAACTTAACTCACAACTCTTACCTTGTGCAATTTTTTCAGTTGACACATAATTACTTCAAGAAATACACTTCTAACTGTTGTATCAACAGAAAAGATTGAAAAAGTCCAAGGACACTATTTAAGAATTTAGGGTTTAAAACAAATCTCTGGTCAGTATCAGGAATTGTTACTAAAATACATAAAATGGTTAGCTGCCTTCTATCTCTGCTAAGAATGGAATGAGAGTAAACAGTCTCCATCTTTTCACAGGGGAAGTTTAATTAGACACAAGAGACAAGGCCTTCATATTCTTTCACAAGTTTTTGGAAGAAATTCTTAATATTTTCCTGAAAACCGTTTAAGAATATGTCAGTCCTCTCTGAGCAACAGTGATGATCAAGATGAAATCTGGGGTGGGAAAGAAAAATGTTTCTGTAAGAGTTTTAAACCCACCAACTATCAATGGAACACCTGAGAAACTGATTATTGCTGTATTATGTGGTCTTAAATATATGCTTCCCAAATGTACCTAGGTGATTTGTGAATCACTGAAGGTAACTTCAAATTAATGATTTTCTGGAAGATACTATATTCAAATCCCCATCATCAGCACAGTAAAGTTCTTAAATATAAACTCTAAAGATTTAATACATTTTTATTCCTCCTCTTCTCCCATTTCTCAACACAATCCATTAACCTTTTATCCCCAGAGAATGACTCCAGTTGTTTAAGAAGGAAATCACACACAATGAAATCCCTGAAATGATATTCTTTAATAAGAAAAATATTAGTTTACTGGAGTTGAGACTTTTCCCAGAACACATTGAAATACACATTATTTCACTCATTAGAGTTCGATATCTCCAAGGTAGAATAAGTAAGAACCATGGAGCCTTGGTAAGGAAACTCCGTTTTTATTGAACAATAAAGAAGTGGTTTAGTTTATTGATAACTGAAGCTTCCCACAGGCTACATTATACTGATTGCCAAGGACAGGTTTTGTTGTCGAGTGTTGTTTTTCCGTGTGTCTGTGTGCATGCACGTGCCTGCTTATTATATTGAAACTCTTAATTTCTGTGTTATTGAACAATCCACTCCTTTCTCAGGGGCATTATTCCTGAATTGGGATTGCCTCTCAACTCCAGATATGAACAGAGGAAAAACACAAGGAAGAAGACTTCCCATATTTCCAAATGAAATGAGGCAGAACAAATGAAAGAAGACCGCTCAGTTTGTGCAGAGAACGTAAAGTGTACATTACTAAGAGGTATAGCCACGTCTGTGCAAACACAGTAACTCATGTCAAATAAATTGTGCTTTCTGCAGGAAAGAACTCTAACTCTGGGTTTTCCAAGCTAAATTGCATGAAAACACACAATCCTTTTTCTTCGTATTTGAACTGCTCGATGACGGGGCCAAATTACCACAAAGGCCAAAGACAGTTTGCAGCCTTTAACAACTGAAAGGACTTATTGCTTCCAATTTGGAAATACAAAAGATGCTGTGTTGACTCCAAACACTCCCAGGTCCTACACATTTCCCATTAGTTCTGTGAAGCAAGAAAGTTTGTAGAATAAAAAGAACAGCCAAGTTCCCTGGGATTTTAGAAATGGAGACTCTGTTGGCTGGAGATTGAAGCAGTTACTTCCAACTTCTTAAAAGAACATGGACAATCCTCTACCTCTGGTCAAATGTGGTCCCACTGTCCTTGGCTTCTTGGCATCATTCACATCTACTGGGCTGGCAGGAATTATTTTTCAGGCCCCATCAAAAGCCATTAAGGCCGTAAAGGTCATCAATTCCTGTGCTCAAGCTCTGCGCCGGAGAACCCAGGGGAGGTAATGCATCTATTTTTCAATACCTGAGGCCATTTTGTTTCCAACTTTAATTGCACTTATGCTTTGGTTTAGGATATAATATCTTCACTCATCTTGCTCCAATTTCCACTTTTCCACTATTAATACAGAGCTTAGGAAACATAATTGCAGTGGGTGGTAGACAGCGATTTTCATTAACTACACAGAAGAAAAACAGTTTGAGGGAGAGACACTTCTTTCCTACTGATTCAATCAAAATGACTTGGAAGAAAAGGTTGTGCTTATTAAATTCTTTTCAAAAAAGTAGCTGTTAAAATTTAAATTCGTTCTTAACAGCTTTTTTTTAAAAATTGGTGTATCATCTCTTCAGGTTTTGTCATTTATGATTTTTTTGTTCTTCCCAGTTCTTTAGAAATTGTGGCTTTTATTGGTTTTTTTTATTTTACTTTTTTTAAAGGAAGCAAAGAGGGGAGGGTTTTACATGGAGGCAGAGAATGTAATCAACGCTGCTGTCTGCAAAGCATGGAGTTGCCTAGCAATGCTAAGGGAAGTAAAAGGGGAAGCAATAACAAAACAGAATGTTGTGAAATTACTAGAGGGTACAGTGTTAAACTGGCCTGCAATACTTATCAAGAGGTCATTAAATGAGAACAGATATAGGATTTTCTAGCAGCAGTATTAAAAAAAAAAATTGGTGATCGTTTTTCAATGTTCTTCCTATCTTTTATTTGGAGCAGTTTACCCAAAGGGGTTCTGCTATTTTGAGTTCATTACTGGGCAAAATCTAGGACAGAAATGTCTAAGGATAAAACACACAGCCCCACGGAGCCACTAGCATTTGAGTCCTTTCCAACTGGACTAATTTGAGTGTGAGAGACATAAACCTTTCATATTCTACCACTGCTTTGTGAATTTTTGCTCATATGGTAAGTGTGTCAAGAGTCTTGTTTGAAGTCTTCCTGCCAAGGTAAGTGGGCCTGCCACTGTTTGTGACTCAATCTCTCCCAACACCAGGTCAATCCACCGAGGTCTATCCAGGATCTCAACCCTGGGAGCACAGAAGCAGAAACTTTCCTGACACCAAGACTCAATTTGCCCTCTTTGGTTTGATTTTGCCAAGTCCTTCTTTAAAGAAGAAAACACAGACATTGTCATATTAAGTGAAATAAGCCAGAAAAAGAAAGAAAAATACCACATGATATCACTTATATGTGGAATCTAAAAAATGAGACAAATGAACTTGTTTATAAAACAGATACAGACTCACAGACATAGAAAACAAAATTGTGGATACCAGAGAGGAAGCAGGGGTGGTGGACAGTTAAATTAGGAGTTTGGGATTTGTAGATACTAACTACTATATATAACAGGTAAACAGTGAGGTTCTACTGTATAGCACAGGGAATTATATTCAGTACCTGGTAACAGCCTATAATGAAAAGAGTATGAAAAGGAATATATATAAAATATATAAAAAAACGCTGAATCACTATGCCGTACACCAGAAATCAACACAACATTGTAAACTGACTATACTTCAATTAAAAATAATAATAATAATAAGGAAACTATACCTAGAATCCTGGAAATGTCTCTGTATCTTAGGTTGTTGCAAACTTCTCTAACAGTGCCAGAAGCACAACATAGAGTAAGAGATTGGCCCTTACAGAGATGGCAGAAGTGGTCAGGAATAAAGAAATTCCAATGGAACAGCTGTAGGATTATACACTCACAGAATTAAACACTACACGGACTCACAACAGAAAATGCCAAGCTGTATGTCGAAACCCATCCTTACATTAGTAAGGGAATTTGTCAGTATTTTGATTGGAAAGGAGAGCACAGGAATCTGTACATAAAGGTGGCTTACAGTGACAAGGAAATGTATCAGAAGTGTAGATAACAAGATCTGGGTTCTAAAAATAGCTATGCCACGAACTACTTGTATCTCTTGGAACTTTTTATTGAATGTATAAAATAGGGCTGTTAGGTTTACAACTGAGATCCCTTTCAGTTCTCACATTTAGATTCCAGAATTGTAAGCATGCTTTTGGTCTGAAGAATAACACCTGTAAAACAAGCACTTTTGTTTTCTTCCTCACACTAGTTCCAAAGCGAAAAGAACAGAGAACTCTGACAAGGTTTTAGGTATTTCTCTACCTTTTGAAGTTATGTATTTATTCTGCAATCCCACACTAATGCTTAGCTTGGCTTACATGTATGTTTAATTCTGTACCTCCTCCTTCATTGATTCCAAAGCAGAGACACAGTATTACCTGAAGATCTTTTTGCAATAATTTTCCCCCTTCACTCTGGAACACAGCCTACCCTGTTCACCTCTTTGCTGGCTGCTGACGATCCTCTTCCTGCCTCCTAAGGAGGTGTGCCTCTAGTTCCATTCTCTTGTCACATAACCCATTCTCTCTCGACAACTCCATCTCCATGGCTTCGCTCTTTACTGATGATTACCAAAGCTACTTTTCTACCTCTGCACTCTACCAAGTTCCATCTCTACATGTCTTCATTATATCCCTTAAGAATTTCAAATGCAGTTTGTTCAAACGATCATCTCAGCCTTTTCTCCTTGCTAATGTGATTACTTTTATGAACTGCATTACCCTTCTGCTTCTGTTTATAGAGATTTTTATTTCTCCTTCATTCATTCATTCCATCAGCTATTAAGTTTGATTTGTTAAAGTGCTTCTCACATCAGGTACCTAGTTCTTATTTCTGTGGCCATTACTCTAGAAGCACACCTTACTTTCTCAACTGAATTGTCCAGCTTCCCATTCCTGTTTCTTCCTGCCTTTCCAAGCACTTGTGCCAGACTCATCTTTTGAAGCATAACTTCAAAGACACTGCATTCCCAGTGTCAATGTAATCAATCTCCACTACCAGTAAAGTATCCATAAAGTTAAGTAAAGAACTCCTCACTCTGATATTTGGGGCCTTTCATGCCATTGAACTGCTTTCCAGCTATCAGCTGCTATTCTCCTGTGTCAATTTTATATTCCAATCAAACCAAACTTCTTGAGGAACATATACTCAGTTTTCTTTCATTTGTTAATGTTGACCCTCAAACCACAGACTCTTCTCTGCCCCATAGGTTGTAGTATCAATTATGCCTGTTTGAATTACATATTTATCAACGTCTCTTTCAAATGCTATTGCTGCCACACCTTTCCTGCAAGTCCTAGTTAAACTTACACGTGATTTTTTTTTTTAATCCTCCTTAGCACCATCTACCTCTCTTCAGACATTTATCGTTAACTTCATTTATACTGGACTTAAGGGTATACTGGTCTGACACCTATTCGTAGATGTAAAGCCCCAGAGACCAGTGTTTGCATCTCACCCTTCTTCAAATACTCTGAAAGGCCTGGCCTAGTGTACTGAAGAGCACTGGTATATAGTTAACAACTTAAACTGACTTGAAACATCCTAATTATACTCAGGCTTTTTGGTTTGTTCAAAATCTGAAACTAAGTCTAGAACTAATAAAATCAATCATCTAGGGTGACACTAGATTGGATTTCGGATGAGGTTATTTTCAGGTAGTCTCAGGAGCCCAAGTTCAAAAGCATATTCTGTTTCTGTCATATGCTAAAATATAAACATAACAAATTTTGAAAGTTTTGAGTCAAATGATCCAGCATCAGCCCATAATTTAATCTTTTTGAGCCTCAGTTTCCTTATCTATAAGGAAATCACAGTGATATCTACCCCAGGAGGCTGTTGAAAAGACAGTAAGGTAATGTCTGTCAAATGCTTAGCTAAGGACTGGTATATAGTAAATGCTCAGTAAACATTAGCTAGTATGATCACTAGTCTCATCACTCCCCACCAGCCAAACCAGCCAAGCCAATAAAGATGGTCCTGAACCTGTTTTGCACTGGATATCCTATTCAAATTTAGTCATCTAATTTGGGCTCTAATCATTACACAGTATTCAAAAGAACTTAGAAAAGACTCAAACCATCAACTGTGGAGAATGAAGCATGCAAGAATACTACCTAGGAGGAAAGATTAGAGAAACTGAATTTACGCTGCTTAAAGAGGTGTGTGATGAAAGATGTAGGTCCTGAAAAGTATTCAGAATTCAGAAAATGAAAACAGTGACTGCCTGGTTTTATTTCCAGTGAGAATATTAACTTTCATACAAAATTAGGTCTTGAAGTTGTATACAGCAGGAAAATAAAAAATGCCCCTCTACCATACTGGAGTTGACTAGCAAGGGAACTGTGGAGCCACTTAAAGATATGACTGAATCTTGTATTCCTAGGATGATGCTAATATGACTTCATTCAAATACAGTAATGGCGGGTGGCTTATGCAGTTTCTCCCAGACATACAACAATGTGAGAATCTTAGAAGCTACAACAGCTTCTTCTGATTCTCATTCTTACCTGAACTCTCGTCCAGACTCTCCTCAGAGACATGCTCATTTTGATGGACCCACTCGCCATTGCATTTGAAGAATATCTGCATGGCTGGCCTAGCTTTGCACCTCAGTGCGATGGGGTTGCTCTTGATGATATAAGCATCGTCTGGCTCCTCTATGAAGTGAGGCAGTGTCCCAGGAGCTGATGGGATGGATTCAGGGAGGGCTTCACCATTGTCGGTTCCTGTGAAATTGAAGAAGATATTAGAACACGGTCTACACTGGCAGCAGACATCAGACCACAAAGCACAACCGGTTGTGAGACTCGGCGCTGGGAAACCCTAATACAACATGCTGGTGAGGCCCGTGCAGGTGAGTTGTCTTCTAGAGACCAAATTAGCGTGATAGGGCACCTTTAGCTGGACACACACTCAGTGCTACTGGACAAGTGAAAACAGTGACAAGGGGACTCGCTCCAGCTGCACTTTTGAATGTTTATGTCTTTGTTGAAAGAACCAAGATAAACATCCGTGGGGTGAGAGGCTGAATCTTAAGATTCAGTCGGGTGTGTGGTTACTGCCAAGTGTTCAATGAGAGCCCAAGCTGCCTCTGAAACAATGGTGGGAACAGCTTTGTTTCTCCCATAAATGAGTGTCAGTGACGATGATGTTGGTAGAGGATGCTCAGTCATAAGACATGTCCCAAACATTCCAAATTGTCACTTTCTTCACCTATGAAACTTTGGAGATTGTCTGGTATTCTACTTTGGATAGAGGTCCTTCCCCAAACTTATCACACCATCTAAAAGGAATGCACATTTGTTCTGCTTGCCTTAGACCATCATTCTCCACCCCCAGCACTCCTGCCCCATATACTATCTCACTTTCAAGGCTAAGAACTAGAACAAATCACCAACAAAGCTCTGAGCTTTTAGTTTAAGACCTATAGTTACATCAGTCCAAAACGAAGAAATAGATATGTCTCCCCAAGTATACGGAAATAGTGGGTGGAAAGAAAATATAAAAAGGGAAAAGCAAACAAGACTCTCCTTCATTGCCTCTTCACTGCATTTAGCAAGGACTCAAGTCCCAGGAAATCACCACAAAGTCAAGGGAACAAAGATGTAGCTGCTGAGCCATGTGGAGTTGACCAAGACAGACTGTACCTTGTACCTTCCTGTGGCCTTTCCAGAGAAAGAACAAAGCAAGCAAGCATTTCAATACCCAGATCAACTACGCCCAGGAGAGGGTTACTCCCATTCAAAGCAAACCTGTCTTTAGGACTAAGGTGAGGAAGGGGGCCTAATGAAACCATAAGAAAGCAATTCAGTTTATTAGGAGAGAGCCTGGACACAGGGTGCACCTGTGACCCAACCTGGCTTTCTGGATATTCAGTGTTTAATGCTGAACAAACAGAGCCTCTTACAATTCACACACAAGTCAGTAACTGAAATGAGTCAGCACCGTCAAAGATAAACATAATTCACTATATGGGGGATAATGTTCTATTTTAAGAACTTTTAGGGGGTACTACCAAATGTGAAAAAAAGAGGGGGACTAGGACATCAGAGGTATGATTGCCTATAATTCTATGATTGGGCAAGGGAGAAAATAAAAGACTGAATTATGAAAAAGACTCCTTGTCAATGGGAATGCACAAGCACTACCTGTGCCACTGCAGTGAATTAAACACAATAGTTTGTTTCTCCAAACTCTTCTTTTCCATTAAATACATCAACTTAAGGGGGGAGAAGGCCTCACATTTAAAGAGTTTGAGATGCTATAGGCTTTCAAATGCATTTATAATAGGAAAGCTAGCTCATTGAAGGACACCAAAACATAAAAATAAAACTAAATCACATGAAGCAAATACTCCAAATAAGAGCAGTTTAAGTCATAAAAGTTCAATCAACTCCCTCAGAACATAAAATGTGTATGTATCACATGGAATAAGGTTTCAGGTTAGAATCTGAGAGGTGGGTTTTTTTTTTAATGTTTTAAATTATATTTACAATGGACTTCATAAAATATGTCATATATTAACTCATTTTGTTACTGAAGGCTCATGGTAATTTCCACCTTCAATAAATACCAAGTCCCCTCAGGCTTCTGTAAATTCATGCATTAGAGGAAACAACAAAGATATTAAAAGATTTTATATAGGCATCAAACAGCTCATACTCCCATCAGGGGCTTGGGTACTGATGTAATTCATTGTTGCAGAAAAGGGTCACTTCATAAAGAACATACACAGAGCCCCACGGTGGTAGCCAGAGTGAACACAGGCGTACATTTTGAACGATGCATTTTTGCTCAACTACTAACAAAGCATGGATGTCTGAACTAACTACTGAAATGGGGAAAGTAGGGGGCTCACAAAAAATTTTCTAAGTAAACAGTAAGACCACATTTAACCAGCATAAGTAAAATGACAAAGACATCAGATCATAAAACAAATCAGGTTTTAACCATTCGATTCACAAAGCAGAGAGAGATCTGAAAGCAATTAGGTTAACTTCCTGCTATTTTAATAAATGCCCTTCAGATAAAATAACAAGTTCAGTCTTTATCTGAAATAGAGCAGGAGAGTGGAACAGAAAAATCTGCCAGAAGAGTCCTGGCTATCTCAAGGACCTCCGTTAAGAATCAATCTTAATGTTCAGAGGAGAAAAAATAAAAAAGGTGGAATGTAACATTCTATCTTAACTATTATTGGATGCATGTAAAAACCATTTATGAATAAGAAAAAAGGCCAGAATCCATGAAAACAAGAAACAAAGGGGAAAAAAAAATCAATGTATTAGGGTAACAGTGGAAAGGTGAGAGACTGCAAGTATACATTTACATATGTATTACCATTTACTTCTATCAGTCTGACAAAGAAATTAAGTAAGTGAAAATAAAATAATTACATATTTTGCTTTTTTTGTTTGGTTTGCTTTGCATATATAATGAAGCGCTGGGAGTGGTGTTTACCTAACATGGTCCCCCCCCCTCCCCCTCCCTCTTTTAAAGATCTTCACTGGCTTGAATTCCTGGTGCAGCATGTCCTGCTTTCCAGATGTCTTGCCTTGCAGCAAGAAGGCTGATCCCCGGGAAGAGACCCCCTTCTTACCCCATAGGGTTGGCAACTTGCAGACAAAAGTTCTAACCTGGGTCTTGGAAGTTGCTGACAAATCCTGTTCTTTGGAGGGGAGTGGGGGGTGGTGACCTACTTCAATCTGCTTTTATGGAAGACTGCATGGGGATTTGGGGCTTCAAGGTGAATTCAAAGTGAAATTATTTGTATATTAAGGTATACATTTGCCACTGCTTTATAATTCAAAGAAAAGTTTTGAACCTGGTGTCATAAATTCTGGTGCCTGACGCTCCAACTGCCTTCCCCCATATGGTAGAGGCAGAAAAAGCCACGGACTTATTTCACCCCTTTCCCAGGTAGGAATGGCCACATGATGCCCAACTATGGCGAAGAGTTTAACAGAAGTTTCTGAGAATGTTCTTATTTCCCTCATAAAAGGAACAGTGTGATGGGTATGAACCCTTCTCTCCTTTGTTCTTGCCTTAACTTGGGGAGATAAGGAGAAAAAGTTGAAGGGTGACACAGATACCAGCTCTGACAACACAGAGGCTGAACACACACCAGCAGGCAGACACCTCCAGATAATTTATTTTTAAAAAACCCCTGCTTCTTTAAGCTACTTATAGTCAGATTTTCTGTTTTTGCAGAAAATATTCCTCATTGATACAACTAAATTTTTCTTGTTAAACAAAGCCAGCGCTCCAAGCATGACTTCATTAAATCCCAATGCTCTCTGTGTTAAATAATCTTGACAAGCTAAGAAACATAGAAACTATGTTAGGAGACAGTAAAAGTAAGAGATGCCATTTGCTGAGTGATTACAGGTTATGGTAATAAGACTTCTACATGGATTAAGTCACTTAAGCTCTACAGTAACTCTGCAAGGTGGAGGATTCTAAATATCCCCTTCTGTATTTGAGAAAATGCTTCGATGATGTGTGTTGTCTGAATGCACATGGCCAGTAAGTGGGAACTCAGAATTTGAATGTCAATCTGACTCACAACACCTCAAAATCCCTTTTCAGTTCAGTTCAAATGACTAGACCCGTACAAGTTGGATAGGGTCATTCAGCAAGTGCCTGCCTTATGGCAATGGTGTGCAGTTCACAGGACCAAAAGAAGCTGAGCTAAAATGAGACCTGATCTGTGTAGTGTCTCACCACCTACATTCAGTATAGCACTCATCTTGAGGATCACTCCATGATCCTGTTGGCTGGACTGTGATTCTAGGTCAGCACCAGTGTGTCGTGGACACACCTAGAGAAGGTCTTGAGAAAATAATTTGGAGAGAACAGCACAGCAGGACTCAACCAATTATATTCAACTAACTAGGCATCCTCACTGAAGTCAGGAGCAGACAAAGAAGTCAAAGAATAATTGTGTTTGAGAATAAAATAATGAGGAGGATTTTTCAATGTTTCGTTTAGAAAAAGTTCTCTCTCTTTGAAGCAGGAATATTTAACCACTAAAACTTCAATTAAAATACAAGGAAAATAACAGGACACAGTGAACTTCAGGAAAAATAAAGGGCCTGGGATCAGGGCTTTGTCATTCTATCATGTTTAACCACACAAAACTGACAGCATGTGACTATTTGAAGTGTGAAATTTGTAATAGGACTGGGCACACTGGAGGCCAAAGTCATTCCAAATTGGGATTCATAAAACCCTAGACCCTCAGTGAAGTGTGCTGGCATTCCATGGAGTCAGAGTGTAAATGAAGTCGCCCTTTAACAGGTTTTGAGAAATTCTATTTTCATACTTTTTTCCCCAAGAGTACTTTGAAATACATTTCATTTCTTTTCTCCTCTTCTATCTCCAAAGTACGCTTGTCTTCTCACTAAGACAGAACATGTATATCTGTTCCAAAATCCAACCAATGACCGTGCCATAAAGCAAAGACTAAATCGGGTAAAAACAAAAGAACTTAAGATTCAAATAACCTGACTTAAAATCTGATGTAACTCTGTGACCTTGGGTGAGTAATTTAATTCTGAGGTTCCATTTTTCTCATCCATAAAAATGGAAGATTAAAGTTTATTAGTATTTTGTGATGTTAAAGTGAGATAATACACTAAAAAATATAGTAAATGGTGAAATGCTACAGAAATTTATTTTGTCCCCATTATAATTATGACCTCTTTGACTTCCATCCCCAAATTTATTATCCTAATATTATATTTCAATTTGGTGACTTATTATTTTCATCTCAGAGCCCTCGTGATATGAACTGTTGTTTGTAATATTTCTTTACTATTTGCTACCCGTATGTATGTTAGAGCAATTGTGTTAGGTCAAAAACTCTGAAAACACGCTGTGAAGCATTTATTCATTCAACAACATGTAGTGAATGCTTAAACCATACGCCAGGCACCTGTATGTCCTGCAAAGCAGCATAATAATACACAATGGATTTCCTGTTGGCTGGATCCCAAAACTACTGGCTTTAACAGGTAAGCTGTTATTAAATGCAGGAAACTGGACAGTATGCCAGGGCCCCTCTCACTGCAAATTTTAAATGAAGTGAGGCACATTAGAAACAGCTCTTTAAATTCCACTCAGTGTCTGTGAGTGTACTGGTCCACGGTGACATGCAAGTCAGAGCAGAAAGTCATACCAAGGAAACCAAGTTACATAACCTACGACAACACAACAGAGCTGGGTTCTCTGCTTTTGTTTATGTAAATATGACTTGTCTCCATATGGTTACTTAATTAGATGGGGGATGCACTGTATCCACTTAATGCAGAATGACAGCCAGAATTTTACACACCAAATTTTTAATGTTATTTATGAAACAGACTCTTTCCCTAGGCCCCAACAAAAGTTTTTTTTTTAAACTCAGAAATCATTCTGCCTTCTTTCCCACCTCTATTAAAAATGGAAATGTTTTGTATCACTGCATTTGCATAGCTCCCCTCACTTGTGTCGTTCTTATACATTGACAGCCTCAGATGTTATTCCATTGAGTGGATCTTAAATTCTGCTGCCCAGTAGAAGACGATGAACAACGCTTACAATGCATCCAAAGAAATCCAAAGAGCCCTTCTTAGTTCCTCATACAAGACCTTCAGATTTCAGCAGAGCTTATAAAAGCACACTCATTATTCCTCAAATTATCACAATTTACTTTAATATAGTCAATCTTCTTTACAACAATTGACATATATGTACATGCCTACTCAGGTGAGACAGCATTCTAGGTACTGGACATGAATATACAGATATCTAAGATATGGTTAATTTCCTCAAGGAGCTCACAGGTTAAATTAGAGACCTAATTACAAAACAAGCCTGCTAACAGTGTTATCAGAAGTATGAACAAAGTATCACAGGACACAGGAAAGAAAGCCTACTTTCCTTGGGAGAGTGGCAGGCATCTCAGGGAAAATTACATTTCAGCACAGTCTGGATGTAGAAGTTGAACAGGGAAATGGATGGGGCTGGGGGAGGATTTCAACTGAGGCTGTGGTACATGCACACTTGTACAGAAGTGCATGGAATGGGAGTTGAAGAGTTAGGTAGAGTTAAGTCACTATCATCTTCCTTAGAACTCATATTTTAAAGAGTTGACTTCAACATCTGTCCTAAACCATTGGTCCTACTTGGTTCTAACATCTCTTATTTCCACATGACTTCCATTGAGTTTTCTGAGGTGTAGACACAGAGTAACCCCCAAATCAAAGAATGACAGCTGTCATGGTTTAGAGCAGGATCCCCAAGTCTAAAGTAATGCTGTGTGTATACTTTCAATGAGGGAGGAACCATGTTTGTTCTGTTAAGTAGGACTGTTATTTTTTTCAGCCACACTAACATGAGTGGCTTATCTCCTAAGACCACAGGGGAGGTTTTTATTTTAATTTGGTTTTTCAATCATCTACCATTTTAGCTCTTGAGTCATCTGCAAAGCCAAGTTCTGAAATTGGGTTAAGCTAGACATTTTACACTAGATCTGATGGTGCCTTCTTCCTTAATGGAAACAAGCAGCATGCAATCAGATTCAGCATGAGACACCTGTTCCCATCATCACAGTCTGTCTGAAGGGACTCTGCAGTAAGAGGCCAATTTTAGCCCAATGGTCTTCTATGTGTGGTGGGACTGATTTAAGTTTTTAAGTATTTTGCTTTTTCAACATTTTAAAAGGTGTTCTTATATCAACACTTAGAATCAGACCACATACACACATATTCTCTGTTCCAGTTAAGGAACATAAAAAGCTCTGTAAACTAAACTGTGGCAACTTCTAGATTTTACTTTATGGTGTTTAAATTCTAGTGTATTGCTGTTAAGGAAAAAATAAAAATAAAATAAAATGTAAAAAATGGGTAATAGTTTATTGAAAACAGTGTTTGAGATGGAGCTTAAAAATTGTGTAACACCCCACACAATGGATATATTTGTGTATGGATGTGGGCCACTGACTAGGTTTCAAATTCATCTAAAAACCTAGTGGGATTTGGGAAAGGTTTTGCTTTCAGAATGTTATCACTTTTCATTTGTAACTGACAGTTTTCAAGAGCGAGGCCATTCATAGTTATGGAAAAATGGTTGTTTTAATGCAACACTGAATGACAGAAAACTAAACAATCAAACATCGCTCTCATATTTTTCATTCTTGGAAAATTACCTCTCAGGAAGAGCTTGGTGTTTTATGCTCTGCACACTAATACAGCAGGGGCTTTCCATCTTTTTATGACACAAAGAAGCAACAAATGGGGAGGGCAAACAAAAACCTAAGGCACAAACACTAAAAGTCCCTTCGAAATAAACACCCTTCCATCAGATGTCATGTCACACTTTAAAAACTCAGACTATGACCACTTAGTCACATACCAGAATAAATGTGGACTGATTTGACTGGAACATGGTTTGATACAATTTTTTCTATGTGACCTGGACTCAGGTAAATTAGAGCAAGAGAGTTCATCTTAGATAAAATCTGGGCCAATTCTTATCCGAGAAGTCATCAAGGCCCTCAGAGATGAACAGCTTGCTCAAGAGTTCTCAGGGGCAGACCTGGCTGAAATCTCTCTGACATCTAGAATAGAATTTTCCCCATTACACTATGCTGCTTTAGTTACAGGGGGACACAAAAGACTAAATTGATAACTACAATTTGTACCGCCATCTATTGAGAAATTCTGCCGAGAAAACAATCATGTAAAGTCTCTTTCATGATGACATCGTAACTTGCAAACATTCTAGTAAAATTAAATACAATGAAAAAACTGCCTTTAACATTTTATGATATATTTTCTATTGAAAATGATGGCTTATTATAAAATGCTAAATTACAGAAAAGTACAAATAATATATATATATACATATATATATTTAAAAGTATACTGTTATTCATTGTTACATTCCTAAAGACTAATATGATTAATAATTGGGTATATTTTATTCTCTTATCTTTCTCTGATGTATATTTAATAGTTTGGCTTTCTATGAATGGTGTGTATATCTATTTATTTTTTTTTACAATGTTCTCATTTTGTCATGGTATTAATTTTTCATAAAACCAATTTTAATGATTGAGAGTATAGATATGTCAGTTTTGTTCTTATTTCCTTTCTAGTTAGCATTTAGTTATTTCTAAATGTTACCCTTACAGCATTGATATAATTCTTCTCATCACCTATATCCTGATTACACTAGAATCTTCAGCATAATTCTCTCTCTGGAGCTTCTAATTTATACATTAAACTGCCTCTAGATGTATTTGCCTAAAGGTCCCCACAGATCCCACAAACGTCTATGCCTAAAACAGAACCCCCTGCTTAGCCCCTCAGCCCTGTTCTTTAGCCTCAATTTCCTAAATCAAAGATTGGCCCCAGCAGTCACTGAGTTCCTTAAGCTAGAACCTGGACATCACCCACTTTTTTCTCATCACCCCATCCAATTCATCACTAAGTTCTATTGGTTCTGTCTCCTAAATTCACTAACAGCCATTCATTCCTATTCCTCCTACCCTGGTCACCACCATCATTCCCCTAAATCCCTACAAGTGGTCCTGTCTTCATCATCATTCTTGCTTGCCTTCCTTCCAGCCATTCTCTACACTACAAGCAGAAATAACTTTGCAGAATGCAAATTCAAGCATGTCATTCTGTCTTAAAGCCCTTCAATGCTTTGGATAAGGTTCCCATTTTCTGACATGACTTTCAGCCAAGAACTTTCATGATCTGATCCAGGTTTCTATCTCCAGCTTTGTGCCAAATCACTTCACCACCTGGAGGCTAGAGGGACTGTCAATTCTTTCAGGGATCAAATGCCCTTCACCTGGGACCTGCACCCATTTTCCCCTTCTGTCCATAGCACTATCGCCCCTTTTGTTTACAGCCCATTTTTTTAAATTGAAGTACAGTCAGTTATGATGTGTCAATTTCTGGTGTACAGCACAATGTTCCAGTCATGCATATACATACATATAATCGTTTTCATGTTCTTTTTCATTAAAGGTTATTATAAGATATTGAATATAGTTTTCTGTGCTATACAGAAGAAACTTTTTTTTTAATCTATTTTTATATATACTGTGTTTACAGTCCATTCTTAATCTTTGGGTTTAGCTTAGTTGACACATCACATGTGAAGTCCTTCTGGAACAAAAACATTTTGGTTTACAGTCCTTTCCTTCGTCCTTCCATCATACTTATACTAATATATAATTATACATATATACCCATGCACCTTCTTCTAGACTGTACGTTCCATGAAGGCAGAGGATGAGACTCTAAAAATTAAATCCATAGATAAGTGTAACATATGAAACTTGATGACCACTATATTTGCTATATGTATTAAGTGCCTATGGTGTGTGGCTGATTTTCAAAGGGACAATGCAAATTGACACAGCCACCATCATTACAGGAATTGGCCAATTTTCTTCATCCTGACCAGTACTAAACATGACATCCTGGAGATATCTGTGAATTGATGGGTAAAACAAACATTGTTTAAAATACACTTTTTGATTACTAGCAAAGTTGAATATTAAAGAATATTTATCAACTATTTAATTTTTATTACTTGCATGTTCATACTATTTTACCATTTTGATTTTATATTTTACAGAGTTTTAAGAAGAATGCAACTGTATAATCTCTAAAAGTAAAATGTAACTTGAATCTAAATGTATAGATTCTATTGTTTTAGTATCAAGTGCTTAGTTATAACATAAAAAGCAAGCTGTTACTGGTATTTCTTCCAATCCATTAATTCCTTCATTCCTCACCAAGTTGGAATTATAGCAATTGAGAGATCAGTTTCACTATTTCAAAAGCAACAACTTTTTGATAATGGCTAGCTCTAGGCAAAAAAAAAAAAAAAAAAGTCTTACACAGGAAAAAGCTTACACCTTAAAAAAAAAAATCAATGTTTTATGTGGAGCACTCATAAAGAAAGCAGAAGGAACAGGATTTGGCTTCCACTTCTTAATGAGATGACCTTCTTTGCACAACAAAGTCCTTCTGGAAATCACCTAAGACATTGATATGAGGATGAAATTTTGATGCTCACATAAAATCCTTTAATTCCTCTGTTATTTTTTTCCTAATACACAGATTTAGTTGAGCCTGCTGGGATGTCCTGTTCAGTAAAGACTGACAATGCACCACATGGCACTAGTGACCAACAACAGAAGCTGTATTCTGATTTGATGTGACAGTTATCTGATTGGGAGATGGAACCTGGACAACAGAGGAGCTTACTTTTTTTTATCCTCTTTAGACAAGATGTTAGACACTGTCAGAAACAGATTTGGACCAAGTTGTACAGAAAACACAAAATATTGTTCCTCCTGATATCTTTTATCAAGAGGCAGCCTGATGCAAAGGAATAGGTGCGGGCGATAGAGTCAGACTAGACTCAAATCCAGGTTTCCTTACTAATTTTATAATCTAAGGCCAGATAGCTAACCTGCCTTATCCTCCATAATATTTCATAGAGAAAGAGCGTAATACAGTATTATAGTTCTCAAATACAGTATCAGGTATATCTGAGTCACCAGATGTACCTCGGTGAGTTAACAACTTATTTAGAATGGATTTTTAGGTAAATCTAGAATCATCAACCCAAAGGCTCTCAAACAGGAGATCAAAGGTATTTAGAGTCAATTAGGGTTTGGATTTAACATCATAACTGCAAAATAAAAATAAAGCACACTTAGTGCCTTTATCTGAAGACAACAATGTCAAGACATTACAAGTCAGAGCTAAGACAGTGCTTAAAGTTGACAGTACGATGTACACAAGGCATAACGATACCAGAGGCTGACTAGAATGACATTACGTGTTGCTCATTGGAAAAAACGCTAGGTGTGTGCTATGCTACCATTTCATCACTAAAATACAATTCCTAGGATGAAAAACTGAAAAAGCAAATCTGACTCTGAGTCTCAGAGCTCTTTTACAAACATTTTTAAATGTTAATTTTTAGAATCAGCAGTATGTAAGGTTACTGGGATTAGTGGGAGTTGTGTACCATGTTTTAGGGGGTAGGGAACATGGCGTCAGGAAACCTAAGTGGAAATGGTTCTTTCCAAGGGATGGACGATAATGTTAACTATAAAAATGACTAGCTGATTTCTGAAGTCCAGTAAGCATGACTGGAGGTTGCCCATCCTTCGGGAAGGAGCCTCTGCATTACAACACTTAGCACCATATAGGACAGAGTCAA
Source organism: Camelus bactrianus (assembly GCF_048773025.1). Lineage (NCBI taxonomy): Eukaryota > Metazoa > Chordata > Mammalia > Artiodactyla > Camelidae > Camelus > Camelus bactrianus. Next base: position 28,075,378 of record NC_133564.1, on the reverse strand, counting down.
ATCCCAACGCCAGCTCCTTGGTCACCTGCTCTGTACAATGCCACTGGTAAGACAAGGGAACAGCTCTGGAGGCCCTTAAAACAAAGGAAAAACAGAAGATCCTAAAAGTCTCAATTTGGAACAAAGAGAAAAAAAAAAAAAAAAAGTCATCAAGGAGCCAATGGGCTACCCAATGTCTCAGAGTGCAAAATACAAGATATTTCTTATTTCTTTAATTTTTTTCCAAGTGGCTTTCCATTACAGCAAGATACCCATAATAAAATGTGAAAGCAGAAGTGAACACACACAAAGTTGTGGCTGATAATGAATCAAAGTAATAATTTACTCATTCAGACTTGGACTGAGTCAGGAAGAAGGTTGGTGTGCCTGGCCACGGGGCTGGACCGGAAGCAGTCATGGAGGGTGTGGAAAGATCAGACATACTGATAAGCAAACACTTACTGGAGCAACTGGGCATTCACAGGTCATTAAAAAAAAATGAAGGGGTGGCACTTCAGTACTCAAAAAAAAAAAAAAAACATATTTAAGATAAGCATTTCTTTCCTGGTTAATTCCCATTTCTCACAAGACAGAAATATTTTCTTCATATGAGAATACATTTTTCATCTCTAACATGTCAAGTTCTTGGAAAGAACCCTGCAGAGACTAAGATGTTAACATCCCCAAAAATCAAAATAACTCACTCATCTTCCGTTTTACCCTATGTCCGTAGTCCCCACCCTAACCCCCCACTAATCCCAGATGCAACAGCTCTGACAACAGCAACAACTCACGGGGGATATTCCCCTATCTAGGAATCCATCTGGCTTCCAAGGTGCTAAGTGCTTTTGAGGCTGTGTCTACATTCCAGAACCAGGCGAGACTGATGAGGCAAGTTCCCGCTCCTACTACAACTCTAGTGTCCAAGGACTCAAGAAGCCACTTACTGAGAGCAGTGCATTCCTCAGAATGACTGCAGGGAACAACACAAACCTTCAAGATAAATGTGGACCCTGAGTTTTGTTGAAGGTCCAGGCATGTTGCAAATGCAGATGCCGGGGTTTCCCTGGGAAGTGGAAAATACCAGACTTCAGTGAGATTATTCATTCATCAAAGCAGTGTTCTCAACTGACAATAGACTTAAAGGTGAAACTACTCGAACAGAACTGGGCTTTTTCCCTTTGTTTCACAGGCAAGTACTTCATAGCTGGGGCACTGTCACACGGCAGTGATTCACAGCAGATGCAATGCTTAGTGAGCTAAATATGGAGATAAGTATGCCAGTTATATTTGGGGCACTCACAAAATAAGACCGTATTTGTAGACTGTTTATGAACACTCTAGGGCAGGGAGAGAAAAGAAGATTTCTTTTTTAATAGCTGAACTGGATTTTACTATGACTATATGCTTTTGAAGTAACACGTTGCCCTTCTGCCCAATTAAAACAAGTTAAAGAGCTGAAAGAGTACATTCTTAATTTAAGACTCCAAAAGGAATTTTCAGTTGCTCTGAAACTCCCACTCGATTTTATCCATGGGACCTTCCAAGTCAATAATCAGAGCTGTCATTTCTTGAAAATTATCTTTTGAATGATAATTATCTATTGATACAGATATATCTATTTCATAGTCGGTTTTCTTGATTGTGAATTAATGTTCTAGATAAGCCAACACAACAATGTCATTGTAATTATGAGTAAAAATAGGTCTTAAATCACAGAAGTAGTTGAAGAAGGAACTATTTCTAGATGTGTTTAATACCTCTGCTATGTTAAGTTGGTGGATGGCAAACAATCATTACTTGATAAGTGTAGTTAAACAGGTTTCTATAAGCCAAGCATTTAGAGCAAAGGTAAAAGTCACTATCATGCTGTGTTTTGAAAAATATGCTTAAGAAAAAGAATTGGATAGATAGGGTATCCTTGTTAGAGAAAAAGCAGAAAGGGGCACAGTGGCCCAAATCTATCTTTGGAAACATTGCATGTTACTGCTAGAAGGCACTCTATAAATCTCCAACTTAACTCATTTTATGAACAAGGAAAGTGCTAAACATGGAATCTAACTTGTCCAAGTTTACTAAACTGGTTAATGACAGAGTCACGGTTAGGGGATTAGAAACACCTCTTAATAAACAGAGTTCTTTCTACCATATAATTCTGAGATTCAAGGGGGAAAAAAATCTGACATTTAAACCCAAAGTTGCCTTAAACTATTTCATTCCTTCTAGATGAAACCTCCTCTCTTTGCATAAACAGCTTGCAGGGTAAAAATATCCCAAGGCATTTTAGGAATTGGTTGAAATCTCAGCATCTTCGCAAGCTCTTGGAGTTCTGTGAGGGCTCCACTGATCAGAGAAAGGGCAAGTGAAGCATCTTTCTTTGAGGAAATTTAGATTTGGCTCCACAGGAGAGCTCATCAAAGACTAGGAGAATTGAGTTTGGATCAGATGACTGCCAAGTCGGTGCAAGACTGATTGGAAAAGTGATTCCTTGAACCTGGTTTCAGGCATCCAAGTACTACGCCAGTTATCTAGAGCACTGTCACAGAACGTATTCCAAAAATCATCTCTGAGCAAAGTAACATTTTTAAGTGTTAATTGTTAGAATTAGCAGATAGTATATGAGGATATTCAGATTAGCAGGGGGTACTGTGTGCAGTGTTTTGGGGAGGGGGGGACATGGTGCATGACATTTAAGACTTTGGATACTGAAACAATCAAGTGAATTGTTCCTCAGGGGATCTGAAGTCTAATATCTGAGAGGAGCACAGTGAGACTGATAGCTGATCACTGCTTTAATTTTTAAAAACATTTTGATTAAGGTTGGGTTATAAAGAGTTTGTTCATCAAGGTGCTGATGAGACCCAATTTAGGTAAGTGTGTAACAACCTTAGAGTAGCTACTTAAAATTCCATGTAACTTTAACAATTTTGAAAAGTGGGCATATAAAAACAGAAAGACATATAAAAGAGGTCAATAGGGATGTTTCAGATGGAAGGATAATCTTGTAACCCAGGGATACACTATGTTTTTTTTTTTTAAGATTCAAAAGAGACTTCAAATGAAATTCTCACCAACCAAAATGAGTGCCCTGTATTCATGGGGTTGGAAATCACAATATTAGGATCAGCTGTTCCTGATTTCTGCAAGGAGTATGCGGGAGAGGTCGGGAAGATTGAGTGCTCTCTTAACTCCTGTTTTCTTTTGTTTTTCCTCCCTAAATTACTTTATTAGCTATCTCTTTATATCACTGATGCCATTCCTCCTCTGTGAGAAAATCACTAGTCCATTTCCATGAGTTCTTAAAAAAAAATTTCACACAGCAAAGGAAACCAACAAAACAAAAAAGCAACTTACCAAATAGGAGAAAATACTTAAAAATCATATATATATCTGATAAGGGGCTAATATTCAAGATATGTATAGAATTCATACAACTTAATAGCAAAAAAAAATCCAGTTTAAAAATAGAAGATCTGAATAGAAGTTTTTCCAATGACGTTGAGATGGCCAACAGGAACACGACAAGATACTCAACATCACTGATCATCAAGGAAAATATAAATCAAAGCCACAATAAGGTATCTCCTTAACACCTGTTCAAATGGCTATCATCAAAAAGACAAGAAATAATAAGTACTGACATGGATATGGAGAAGAGGGAACTCTTGTGCACTACTGGTGGGAATGTAAATTGGTGTAGCCACCATGGAAAACGGTATCGGGGTTCCTCAACAATTTAATAGATCTAGCAACTTTACTTCTGGATAGGCATTCTTCTGAAGGAAGAAAAAAAAAACTAATGCAAAAAGATACGTTTGTCATTGAAGCATAGTTTACGATAACCAATATATGGAAATAATCTAACGGCGTGTAGAAAAGGGAACCCTCCTACATTATAGATGGGAATGTAAGTTGATGCAGCCACAGTGGAGAACACTATGGAGATTCCTCAACAAACTAAAAATAGTTACCATATGATCCAGCAATCCCACTCCTGGGCATATATCCAGAGAAAACTACTCTAATTTGAGAAGATGCATGCACCCCTATGTTCACAGTAGCACTATTCACAACAGTCAAGACAGGGAAGCAAACTAAATGTCCATCAACAGATGAATGGATAAAATGATGTGGTAGATATATATTTACACACACACACACACACACACACACACACACACACACACACACACACACACAGTGGAATATTACTCAGCCATTAAAAAAGAAATGCCATTTTCAGCAACATGGATGGATCTAGAAAATACCATACTAAATGAAGTCAAAGAAAAACAAATATTATATGATATCACTTATATGTGGAATTTAAAAACCAGTACAAATGAACTTATCTATAAAACAGACTCACAGATATAGAAAACAAGTTTATGGATACCAAAGGATAAGGATGGGGGAGGAATAAATTAGAAGTATGGGGTTAACAGATATAAACTACTATATGTAAACTACATAAAAAAGATTTACTATATAGCACAGGGAACTATATTCAACATCTTGTAATAACTTAGAATGAAAAAGAATTTTTTCAAAAAGGAAATATTTGTATATGTCCAAATCACTTTGCTATACATCTAAAACTAACACAATATTGTAAATCAACTATACTTGAATTTAAAAAAAACTGAGCTCATAGAACAGACTGGCGTCTGCCAAAGGCAAGGGGTAGAGAGTGCGTGAAATGGATGAAAGGGGGCAAAAGGTTATAAAATAAGTAAGTACTGGGGATGTGATGTCCTGATGGTGACTACAGTTAGTATTTTATAGAGTATTTGTAAGTTGCTAATAGTAAATCTTAAAAAGTTCTCATCATAAGGAAAATAAAATTTGTAACCATGATGTGCTGGATGTTAACTAGATCTATGGTGGTGATCATTTTGCAAGATATACAGATATTAAGTCATCAGGCTGTACAACTGAAATTAACATGTTACATGTAAACTATATCTCAATTTAAAAAATTAAAATGCTCAATTTTACTGATACAAAATCTTTGTTGGACAGCAAGATTATTTTAATGCCCCCAAAGCTGAATGGCATTTACATTTCAGGAAAACATAATTTAAACTGGGTATCAGGTTGTCATTGTTGTAAAAAAAAAAAATCGTGTCCACTCTCCCACATCGTTTTGCCATTGTTCTCTCATTGTCTCACCCTCACCTATTCCTTCTCCGCCTACTCCCTCTTAAAAAGCACAACAACAGAACTGACTTCTGGAAAAAAAAACAAAAAAACAAAAAAAACCTTGCATTCCCTGTTTTCTAATACATAACAATTCAGGTTTGTACAACCAAAAACTCATTATGTGCTGCCTGAGCAACGGGACACCTCTACTGGATGTCCACCCTCAGTTACCCACCTCCACTAGTCTCTGAAGGAATGGGAGCAGTATAAACATAGTATGCTTTATATCAGTGGAAAGATCTAGCTCCTTCAAAAGAGAAGGCTGCATACAGATTTTTATTCTAAAGTACTGGGTGCATATAAAATTTTTAGTAACACACACATTGATTAATATATGTAATGTACACTTAAAAAATGAAGCATGATAAAAGGTTTAACCTAAGAAAACAGAATATTCCCAAACCCTGGCTCTGTAATTCTGATATGATCCCCTGTCTGAAACTCAGTGTTAACAACCACCGCTCTATGTGCTTTTTTCCTTTCTTTTCAGATAATTTCCTCTTTTATGTTTGTTTTTACTGAGTGAGTATACAATCCTGAAAGACATTATTTAGCTGGTTTTGAACTTATAAAACTCATAATACAGTACATGAATTCTTCTGATTTAAAAAAAAATCGAGATATAATTCTCATACCACAAAATTCACTTACTTGAAGTGTATAATTCAATGGTCTTAGTACATTTACAGATTTGTGTAACTATCACTACAATCTAAGTTTAGAGTCTGTTTATCACCCCAAAAAGATATCTTGTACCCATTAGCAGTTATTTCTCTTCTTCCCCTACCCCAGCCCCTGGTATCCACTAATTGAATTTCTGAGTCTATGAAATTGCCTATTCTGGACAGTTTATATAAATTGAGTCATACAATATGTGATAGTGCTGTTTTGAAGGTTTATCCATGTAGCATTGTCTTTGGGCTTCTCTCCTTTTTACCATCAAGTACTACTCCACTGTATGGATAATCCAGTTTGTTTATCTATTCATCAGTTGATGGTCATTTGGGAACTTTTCACTGCTATAAATAATGTCGCTATAGACATTTAGAAACAAGATTTTGCATGGACACATATTTTCATGTCTTCTGAGTATACATCTGGGAGTGAAACTGGTGGGATGTATGTAACTCTACACTTAACTCTTTGAGGAACAACAAACTCTTTTCCACACTGGCAGTAGTATTTTACATTCCCACTAACAATGTGTAAAGATTCAAATTTCTCCATATCGTCTTCAACCCTTGTTACTATCTTTTTTGATTATAACCATCCTACTTTCAATATGAAGCAGTATCTCATGGTTTTGATTTGTATTTCCCTAATGGCTAATGATGTTGAGCATCTTCTCATGTGTTTATTGGCTGTTTCTACTCTTCTGATTGCTTTTTGCCCTCAATATTGTTTTTAAAATTCAGTGTTGCCAAAGCATGTGTTTGAGGTTCATATATTTTCACTGAAATATTCTGTTGTGTGAATATCATGATTTACTTATTTATCCTTCTGTCAAAGGGCCATGTTACTTTGTTTTGTTTTGCTATTGAAAATAATCCTGTTATGAACTTTCTTTACATATCTTCTGGTATACTCTAGTCACCCCCTCTTCTGTTTTTAATCGACCAAATACCTAAATAGTAAAAACTGCAACATATCAAAAGGCATAACTGGTCCACCAAATAGGCCACCTGCTAAGTATAATCCAGTACTATTAGTGCTATCAGTGAGAGAGACAGAGACGTGTGTTATAAATGCATAAGGCTTTCTAAAAAAAATATATATATATATATATATATTTGCTGAATAAACAAATACATATGTATGCACAAGTATAAACACAGTCACTATACAAACTGTGAGGTGATCCTGTCAGTCCTGTTCAAGGCTATCATAAGATCATAATTTTTCAGCTTTAAGCTCTAGAAACTAAAGATATGACTAAATCTAAAGAAAGCTTGATTAGAACTCCAGAAGTGACCCTGGGGAAGAAATCTTTGGAAGAGGTCTAAAGAGACTGCACTCAGGCAGCCTAAGATGAAGAAACTTCAAATTAGCATCTCGGGATAGAAAGGGGTATTTTGAGAGTGGAAGTAGACAGCTGGTCTTGGGTATTTCTGGAGAAAGCAAGAAGAAATGGGGCTTCAATGAAAGAAGTAGGATTTTAGGTCAAATGCTAGGAAAATTTCTGAACACAGTTTTCTGAGAAACTAAAAAATGTAACCAAAGAGATCTGTGGACTCCTAGTCTGGTATTTTTTTCAAAGGATAGAGAGAAAATTTGTAACATGACTTAAATTTAGCTCTGTTCATAGGCAGAGAGGTGCATTACATCAATGGCATCCAACTCCTTTGAATAGTTCTGCCTTTGGAGTTCACAATTTAAAGGATTGTGCCTAGCAAACATTTGTTAAATAATAATTCCTCCATTTTTTTTTTTTTTTTTTTAGTAATTAAAGACATAAAAATCTCCATCAGGGCATGAGCTCAAATAAGCACACATAAATATGTTCTAGATGTTTTCTAGAGAAACAAAATCAGCATACCTATCTAGTAAGTAGAACAAATAAATCAAGTGAGGCATATTCATGGAAGAGAATACTACACTGTGGTAAGAAGGGACCATCAATCTACCTACCAACAAGGATAAATCTCAATTTACGTTGAGTGAGAAAAAAAAGAACCATGTTACAGAAGGATATATTCTGTAGGATTCCATTTTTGTAAATTTTTATAAACCACAGTCATTAAGCAATGCAATGAAAATTATGTACTCACAAGTACATAAATGTATGCTGAAGTATAAAAATAAAATAGAAGGATATTAAATTACTGAGAGAAGCTGTTCTTGGGAAGATGGTGAAGGGAAAGAAGATGGAAAAGAATTTGGAAGAAAAAATACTTTAGTTGTATCTACACCATGTACTTCTCTTGTTGAAAATATATTAAGTAGATATGGAAAATGATATGAATTATTAGTAATGAGTAATAATTAAGAATCAGAAGGTTTAAAGATGAGAATATAAGTGTTTGTTTTTCTCTGTATTTCTAAAAATTCTCAGCGACAACAAATCATTGAAATCTGATTAATCATTACCACTATAAGCCTACTGAATTTCAAAAGTTCCAGCCAAGACTTGAAAAATGCATCGTGAATAAATGCACATTTTTCATTATGGTTTGTGAACTGCTGAAAATAGTGCACATTCCCCATTGCTCTACAAATCCACAGCATCCTAGGACCGAAGGTTAAAATCAAGGGGATGGTAGCCCCTCTCTTAAATCTCTCCCACCTCTAGAAAAGCACAAGTCTACACACAAGTTAATATACCTTCCCAATCTGACTTCCTCCTCTTTGAAAGAGAAAGGAAAACAATGAAAATATTGCCTGTTTTCAATTGTCCCCCCTTGTTAGGACCTGCTTTGTTACAGGACTGCCATCCCGCCAGCAAGAACTAAGTCTTACTTCTCCACTCACACACCTGGATCCCAGATTCTTTGATCAAGACCCCCGGGGGTCTAGATTTCCTGTAAGCCTTTCAGATGTCTCAGTCAGAGAATTTAAAGGAGGCACATTTTTGAAGTTGGGGCAGAAGCATTCGTTTTGGGGAGAAGAAAAGTAAAGGGAAAATCCTGGAAACTAATGCAAGGAGAGGGGACAAAAATCTATCAACTACAAAAGGGCTAGATGACATTAAAGTCCTAAATCAGTGTTTTCAAAATTTTTGTACTGAAATCATCCTGCTGGCAGAGAAGAATGAACGTAGACCTCTTTATAAGAGTATCAGTGAAGGCAACAGCATGACCAACAAACAAGACATTTCTCTAGTATCTACTGAATCTTAAAAATCAAATTTTCAATCTTGTTTCATGACATATTTAGTCAATAAAAAAAAATGACCTCATATTTTCAAGTAAAATTAACACTCTAAAAAGACATGGCTTGTCCAATCTAGGACAAGTTATACACTTGCACATTGCCACTTACCCGGGATGGTACAGCTCTTCTTGGGATGCACAAAGTGTCAGCAAAGAGATCCTCAGGATTTGTGCCCAGAGAGAGGAAGGAAGCAGAAACCCAAGGTGAGTGCACTTGGCGGGGGGGGGGGGGGGGGTAAGGAAAGAGAGCTGAAGGCTCTAAGATCAGCTTTTCTGTTGTGTGTCTAGGGTGCCTAGTGTCAATGCTGTTGTTCCCACCAGTTAATAGTAACATCATATAGGAAAGATTATGATCAACACGGTGGCTTCCAGCAGACTGTTAAAGCTCTCAACACACCTGGAGTGGCTGCTAGTCGTGGCATACCACCAAATGACCAGCCAGGTGACACTCATGAGTACAAGTACAGTTGATCCCTGAACAAGGAGACTAGGTGTGCCCAAGCTCTGTGAAATCCAAAACCCATGTATAAGTTATGTCTGCCCTCCTTGTAAGTGATTCCCCCACATTCACGGTTTCACATCTGCCAATTCAACCAAACTCGGATCACATGGCACTGTAGTAGTTAACATTCAAAGAACTGCGTGTAAGTGGACATATGCAGTTGAAATCTGTGCTGTTCAACTGTACCAGCACCCAGTACAAACCGGAGCAGATTTACAGAAGAGAAGCACGCAATGCAGTCTGCAGCAAGGCTATTACGTTCACATTAACGACAACACAACAAAACGCTAATGATAGAATCGATCTTATTCTCGATTTGTACGCAACTGATGAGAATAAAAAACAAACTGAAATATTTCATAAACAAGTGGTTGGAGTCTAGAAAGTAATGTATCATTTCCAGCTGCTTGTTTCAGGAAGGGTGCTCAGTGAGAGCAGAATTTGAGTTAGGTCATGATAGGCACGGACAATTTAAATTTGGTCAATAAGTAGGATGAGAAACAGCATACGCCAAAGTATGGGGACTAGGAAACAAAGACTCTGTAGTTCAGTTTGACTGGCTTGTAGGAGTGAAAAATAAGAGAATAGCTTAAAGTCTCGTCATCTAAGGACACAAATGCCAATCCAAGAATTTTAGCCCTTCCTCTGAGGCAACTGAAGAGTCCTGATGTGGCATGGTAAAATCTACACTTCTGAAAAATTCTTCTGACAACAGTAATTTATTATTACTTATGATGTCCATAAAGTGTTTGAAGAAACAAGGGAAAAACAGTTTTATATTTTCTCTGACAGTTTAAAAGGTTGCTGCCATTATGCATGGATTTTTGAAATCTGTTTTTGTTGATTGTACTGGCCATGCTGGCTCTATACCGAATAAACTACAGAGAAACATAAAAACTCAATGGAGACCATGAATTACTCAAACCTAAAATCAAATGACATCTATACCCCTGAACCAGGGCTTCTTTTGGGTTCCATTTACCAGGGAGATGAACAACACAAATTTCAGGCAATTAATTCAGATCTCTGGCAAGGCCACAGAAGTTCTGCTGAATACAAGAATACTGTTACAGTGTAAGCGATGAAATATGTCGTTTGCAGTGCGGCAAGCTGAAAGCTGTGTTGGTACGCACGCATGCATGTATGTGTCACTGAAGCTAGTCTTTCAGAAATTGCCCCAACCGTCAGAAATCCATCCACAGCTTCATAGACACTTTAGCAAGCTGGACTCTGATATCAGGGTAGTAGTTTCATTAGACCCTCTCACTTCCGAAGGATCCACAGTATAAACTTTCAGAGCCGGCAACATAATCCTTCTCATCAAATATTTGGGCGACAGGTGGAAAATTGTTCTGCCAGCTGAAGAAGACAAAATCCATTCCTTCTGGCAATTTTCTGCAATGAAAACTCGAGGAATGAATGTGCAATAACTTGTGGAAATAAATTTCAAATATTATCACACAAAAGCAGTGTGCTCAAAGTCTCTAACTGTAAACTAACTCCCGCTTATCTGAATTTTAAAATGTTGACTCCGCTTTGTGTTTGAATTGCCACTAAGGAAAGAGAAATTATTTTCAGACTTTTAAAGCCCAGGAAATGCTAAATTCCAACAAAGTAAGGGCATGTTGAAAGCTGTATTTGGTTAGTAGCACCTCTCAGGTCAGGATACAAGGGTCAAAAGACCATTTTCTGCCATGACCTCATTTCCAGCACCGTGGGCTTATCTGCTTGGATTAGGATGCTGTACACAAGCCAGCCTGGAAATGCACACTGGGCTTGACTCTTCTTGGTTGGCTGCATCGACTTCCACCTGCTCTGTGATGCAGAGTTGGATGACTCTGGCATTCTGATAACACTTCTTTTAAAGGTTTCTCTCAAAAGCCCTCATCTGCTCACTCCCTAACTGTGTAAGAGCCCAACAGATGGGTGTGTGAGAGCACGGGGTGGCTGAAAGGGTTTGCAGCTCAGTAGTGGAGAGGGGCTGCACACCAGCACTCTGGTCCTCAAGCCTGCACAAGAACCGTTCAACCATTCTGTGCTGCGCGGGGCTTACACTTCTGTAACATGGCTGCTAAGATGTATAAAGGATCCAGTTAAATGACAGGCAGGGAATAAAACAGGTACTGAACAAATAATTCAATCTACTTTCTTTAATGTGGAGTCTTTTCCCACCCACACACTCTTTTCACCCATGGCTTTCTTCTGTGGCTTGTGTTTGTCATGACAACCAGTTGACTCCAAGGTACTTAACTGAAATTTGATGCAATCCATTGGTGAAGTGTATTTTGCAATTGCTTAAACATGCTTAATAAATGATATAAACAAAATGACCAGTTTAATGCATTATTTGGTGTTAAAAAGACCAACTCTTTTCATGGGTTTTAAAAGAACCCATTTAACAGGCAAGCAACCATTACACACATACCATTCAGTTGCTCAAGGACAATTTCTTTGAGGCCTTCTCTGTGCCGTGAGTGGAAGATGCAGTGAGCACAAGGAGACAAAAAACCCTCCCCTTCAAGGAGCTGATATTCTTGGGAGACAGAACACACACGTTTTTTAACATATTTAAAAGCACAGTACATTACGTGATGATAAAGTTCGATAGGGGAAAAAAGAGCAAGGAAAACTTTGTTGGGTGAGGGGGGGAAACAGCAATTTATGAGAGTGTGGCTAAGAAGGGCCTAGGAAGGCAAAGGGCAAAGGAGGTAAGGAAGCAATGCATGTGAATATTTAGGGAAGAACATTTCAAGCACAGGAACTAGTAAGTGCAAAGGTCCTGAGGTGGGAGCATGCCTATAATACTAGAAGAACCACAGGAAGCCAATGTGGAGAGGTGTGTATGGGGGGAGGGTGGCAAGATGGCAAAGGGCAGAGAGGAGGAGGAGATGAGAATGAGGAAGGGGGGAGGAGACAGCACACACTTGGAATCTGAGTCTGAGTGAGATGACCCTTCGGAGTTTCCAGACAGAGGAGTCATGACCTCACTTTCTGCACAGCAGCTCAGGTATTACCTTCTCACCGAAGCCAAGCCTACCAACCCTCTTTAATGCTGCAACCATGCCCCCATGCACTCTCAACTCCTCACTCCCTAACCTACTTAGGTTTCTCTTTTTCCATAGTATTTTCACCTTCTAGCTTTCTAGATCATTCTTATTTATAAAATATTGTCTATTCCCTGTCTTCTTTACCAGAATGTCAGGTACACAAAGGCAGGGACCTGTCACCAGGTCACTGACAAATCCCAAGCGTTTGAACGAGTCTCTGGCTATGAACCTTATACATTCTTCTTCTTGAGTCATGAAAGCAGTCCTTACAGGTACAAAGAATGATTTCAAAACAGCTCTAGAAGGCTGTTATATTTTGAATGAGACAGATAAATTCGGGGAAAACTAAGTACTAAGAAGAAAGAGTAGTTCTAAATCATCCAGGTTCACCAGGTAGAAAAGGAAGGCCAGAACGAGGTTCAAAGTCCTCACTTTGAATGAGTCACCGTGAGAAAGAAACAATTTATTTGCCAGTGTTTTCTTCTCAAGACTTTAATACCCTCCAAAGTTCAAGAAATTGCTCTTGGTCAGATTGTAAGACTCCTACCTAATAATTTGCAAGGGAAGCAAAGTAATTTAAATTCTTCTTAGTAAATTCAATTTTTAAAAAAATAGGTAATGGTAAAACTTTCTAAGAACTAAGGAAAATGCAGCCAGGTAACCAAGGAAGTGACTGCAGGCCTGATGACTCCTTTAGTGTCTTAATATGTGGAGAGACAGACTTTCCTTACTATTTCTATGTGAGTATGTGTCTGAGTAACAGGTCTTCAGAATGCACAGTGCTTTAAGGTACAGTGCAACACAAACACATCCGCAATCTACTCTCACAGTCAATTTAACAGACATATACATGTTAGTGTATCCTTAATTTATACTCTAATCAGAAATGATGATACTTTATTGATACATCTCTATTTCCTGCAAAAGGAGAGTTTGCCAAGTAAATTTTAAAACGTAAATACGACTGGCAGAAGAAACTGCTGACGCTAGTTTAAAAACTCCTATTTTTCAAAAACTTCAGAAGCCTCCATTCTACACGGAGGTTAAGTAAATCCATGTAGTCATCAAATCAGAGAAGTCAACTCTATTTGCATGACTATATGACATGGGAAAGTTATCAAGTACCTTCCTTTAAAATTTATACTTCCTATTTGTAACATGTCTTACCACAGTACGTCTATTAGTTGATATCGTATGGGGAGAGGTATTTTGGCTGGGTATGTTTTCTGGTTAGAATTACAGCATCTCAGAGTTGGAATAAACTTTAAATATAATTTCATCTCAACATCCTTTAGATTTCTGAACTCACATCAACATGGTGTCCATCTTCTGCCAAAATGCATCAGATGAAGAGGCAATCACTGCCTGTCAAGACGATCTCATTTTCCTTCTAAGAGTCAAATGCTCAGAAGGTTCTGGCAGTGGTTAAGCCAATCAGCTTTGGAGTCAGAGAGCCTGGATTCAGCGCCCCGCATACTACCACTTATTCCTGTGAGACCTTCAGTCATTTATGTAACCCCTCAACTTCCCTTTTCTTATACACAAAGTAAGGGTACAGTTAGAACTTCCTAGGGCGGTTGCCAAAGTTAAAATTCAAACCACATAAAATGCTTATTATTGTGTTCAGGGTACTGACATCAGTGTTGTTGTTGCTACTGTTATAAATATGGTTCTGCACACTAGTCCTGGGCTACTGAGAATTAACCAGAAATCATGTCAATTAGAATTATACAAGACTCATTTCAGTATTTTCTTGGCATCTCAGGATTTTACAGCATCTCATGAAGCCTGGTTACTGGGAAAGGTCAGAGTTCAATGAAAGAGGCACTGCTCTCATATGGACCCTAAGGACCAATCCAGAAATCACTTTTGAGAGGACAAGTCCCTGAAACCTTGATTTTCCTGAGTTGTGAATTCTCTCACACAGGCAGGAAGACCCAACAATTGATTAATTGGGGTCCTGTTAGTTGGATTCCAGCGAATGGAGGCTTTACTACATAATTGGCTTTTCCATCAATTAGTCCAAATTAGTAAGTTTTCCTGTACATCTGTTACTGTCAAAAATGAATTAATAATTTAAGTGTGACATTATATAAATACCAGGCATTGATGTGTGTGTGTCATTTTCAGTACACATCCATTTTCCTATTAAGCCCTTGTTCACAGCAAGAACAGAAAGCACGTAAGGTGAACAGGAGGAACTTTTTAAGTACCTGGGTCAACCACACCAAAAAAAAAAAGTGCAAAAATCACTTCCTCAAAAAACAAACAAACAAAAAAACAAGGACACTGATTCCAATTCATAGACTGCGAGCCTGACTTGTCTTGCCAAGCTGAGTTGCTGGGTAACCTGCCTGTATTTGAGCTCACTGGTGAGGCTACAGTGGTGTTGAATTATCTGTCTCTTGGGCTTGGGGTCACCTCACGGGTAGAAGTTTTAAGAGGCTATTTATAACGATGTCAAAAACGAAGCTTGAGTTTCCCTCAGCAAGTCAGAGTCATAAGGGGATAACCTGGTCACAGGTGTGAACACCTGCAGTACACAACCCAGGATGCCTACTTCAACTTCAGAACTGATGAGAAAGACTGGAGAAGGTATCCAGTGCAGGGGAAGAACCCAAGGGAAGAAATCCAGCATGTGCTCTGTCCCAGGGTCTCCAGGAGCCACATCGGCCTCAATTTAAAAAAAAAAAATTCTTAATTCCCCTAGCAAGCTTGACATACTAAAAATCTTTCCATGGGCTCTCCACTTGCCCCCATGTTACCTCTCCAGCTTCAGGGGCCTACTCATCTGTATCCTTCCTGGACCTCCCTTCCCACTTGGAGGCCCTGGTGCATCACCCTATTTCCCATGAAGGGCTGTAGCCAGGCCACTTGCCCTCACTCCTACTACTCTGATGCAACAATAAATTATTTTCCTTGATCAATCCACAAGAAATGACACTGTGCTCCTCCTGTGACATGGCTAGACCCTCCTGCCCCACACTCCGTCGTCTACAACATCCCTGTGTCTACGTAACTTCTGCATAGAAACCTTTGTCCTATGACATAGAAAACAGGGGCAAAGAGTGTGTGTTGGCAGCCAGACACACTTCAACATGCACGATTGTAGTCCCAGAGCCTCCCTGAGCCATCAAGTCCTCCTATCTATTAAGATGGAGTTGATAATAGCTACCTGAAGGCATGGTGGCAAGGATCAGAAAACAAGTAATTCTGTATTTTCATTAAGACATTAGCTATTAATAAAATCTATTGATTTTTTAAAACATTTTAGAAATATGCTCACAAAATCAAATCTGAGGCAGACACACTGCTAAAATTTCATTTTCTGAAGGTAACAGAATTCTGCCACATCCTTCAATTCATTTCCAGGCTAGAGACAAACCCCTACGTCTTTATTTTCCACGGCGCTCCCTCTCTGCTGGGCCCAAGCGTATCACCAGTGTGTGTAATTAGGGGCTGAGCGCTTCCCCACCATTCCGAGAGGCACACGCCCTACCCTGGCGCCACCCTGGCCGTCTATCAGAATTTGCTTTCTGCCACTCTACAAGTCTCCTCTATGCAATCCTCTTTTTGAGTGGAAGTTAGAAGAGATGCGAAGCCAGTTTCTACTCCCCAGCGGTACTGCAAAAAATTAGGCAATTTGTCTTTTTTGGAGGGCTCACTCTTGACTTGCCTGTTTAGTAATTACAAGAGAAGACTCAAAGGCCGTAGCTCGGTGCAAACGAGCACTGTCTTTGCTGCTCACTGAAGAGAAAAACAATCTTTCTCATTAGAAAACTCCTGGTGCTCTCTGACAAAGTCACAATGTCAGGCCCTAAGCAGATGAGGATAATTACAAAAAATTGAAATCATCTCGACCTAGGTCAGAGTTTCAACTTTTCTTCCTGGCTGCATTGGAAATTAACCATTAACTTTAAATAGAACAAACAAAAGACCCTCCAAGGTCACTGTGTGAAGAATGCACTGGAGTCCACATAGTGAGGACACAGAATACCAGCATGCCAAGAAGTTCCTGGATGGACACTTCAAGTTTCCAAAGCATTCCCACGTGTTAATCCAATGGTTTCTTCTAACAGCTCTGGGGATTGTCACTGTCAAATTTATTTTACCAAGGAAGAAAATTTAAGCACCAAATCTGCCATTTCAGGACAAATGAGTGACAGAGCAAGGGCTTCTGACCACAGCTTCAGCAACGTTCTACTGAAGCAAGGCCCCTGCAACCCACTCAGTTCCTAAAGCAAGGTGGTGTTTTAAGTACAGCTGGCTTACAACGCTGTGTTCATTTCTGATGTACAGCAAAGTGACCCAGTGTGTATATGGATTCTTTTCCATTATAGGCTATTTCAAGCTATTGATTGGATATAGTTGTCTATGCTATACTAGGACTCTGTTTATCTATTTTATATATTTTGTCTGTCAATCCCAAGCTCCTAATTTAGCCCTCCCTCCTCCCCACTTTGGTAGCCAGAAGTTTGTTTTCTATGTCTATAAGTCTGTTTCTGGTTTATAAATAAGTTCACTTGTATCATTTTTTTTAGATTCCACATATAAGTGACATCATATGATATTTGTCTTTGATGTACTGTGCTTCGTATAATATCTAGGTCCATTTATGTTGCTGCAAATGGCATGATTTCATTCTTTTTCATGGCTGATGTTTTTCCTTCTTGATTTGTCTTTCATCAATAACTGAGACTCATGACAGTTTCTCCATATTTTAGACTGTATTGTCAACTGTCCTCCAGCACCTTGTCCCCAAAGCCATTCTTAATTACACAGTCATGGACAGACTGTCTCTAACAGCACCAATAACAGTATCACACACACTGTGGGTCTGTCAACAGGGGCTGAAGAGAAGGGAAGCCCTGACAGAGAAGAAAAGTTGAAACTCACCCCAACTGGAACACTTTCAAAGGGAATGGATTAACCTGTCAAACACGATTCCAAAAAATCAGCACAACATTAATTAAACCAGTTAAAGCAATATGGCCCCTCTGACTCCTGGAGGTTGACAACTGTCTTCCAACAGTGTTGACTCAAAATCATGCCTGTCCCACTCACAGGTCACAGTCCTTTCCTCCTCACAGTCCTTGGATGCTTATGCTGGACCATCAGCTGCCCTGCTCTGATGTCATCAGCCTATGCTGGACCACGGCTGCCCTGCTCTGAACCCTCCTCTCATAATATCCCTTCAATGACTTAATCGGTGCTCTCAGACTCCTAACCAGATGGGCATCCTACCCAAAGCCAACAGGTCTCTGAATTATATTGTAAGGTACAATCTTTAAACTGTGAGCTTTAGAGTCAAACACTTCAGTTCAAAAACTAGCCTATCGTT
This sequence comes from Camelus bactrianus, assembly GCF_048773025.1. Classification (NCBI taxonomy): domain Eukaryota; kingdom Metazoa; phylum Chordata; class Mammalia; order Artiodactyla; family Camelidae; genus Camelus; species Camelus bactrianus. The sequence continues at coordinate 28,057,438 of NC_133564.1, read as the reverse complement.
TTTTAACCGTGGGACCTTAGGCAAACTATTTAAATCTTCCAACTTCAGATTCTTTGCCTCTGATGCTAAAAAGTTCTGTATCTCTAGTGGATACTACTGCTTACAACTTCTCCCTCTTTTTCAAGAGGTACCCCATCTAGTACTCTCCTTTACAAGGTTCTGCAATTTCTTATGTCAATCAGAGTAATTCCAATTCCACTGGTCTTACCAGTGATAGGCATGGGAAGTAAGTTTGACCATTAGCATGTGAATGACAGCAGGCTAGGGGACTCTGGGACTCAAAAAGGTACACTCAGGAAGAAAGGACCTTTTTCTACTAGGCAATGTTATGTCTGCATATGATGGCTGGGACGGCTACAGCTATCTTGTTACCACCTGTGGAGCCAGCCTGAGTATACAGTCAACTCACTGAGACTATGGAATATAATGTTCAAAAGCACCTGGTTTTCTGACATCCTCACTGAACCACAGAATTAATAATTTATGATGCATCAAATAATATTCTTATGATTTAGATCATCTGAGTCAGGGCTTTTTCCTAACACGTGAAGTTGGCAGAAGGCATACTAAAGGAAAAGAATGACAATATCTAACATCAAGACATTTCTCAATGTCAAGTATGATTTGAAACACTTCGGTATATTATTATTTGATCATCACAACAACCCTCTGAGGTTGTTAGGAAACAGCACAGAGAGGTTAAGTAACCTGCTCAATTCACCCAGTAGAGAGCAGGAAAGGCAGTATTTGAGCACAGGCGATCTGGATCCAGAGCCAACGACCGTGCAAAATCTCTTTCCTTACCTACGTATACTGTCTCATAAGGGAGGCTTGGCTTTAAAAACAGGGCCATCTAGACAGCCTCTAATGCAAAGTTGGGGGAACTTAAATTTTGCAATAATGGTGATGTGGTCCCTATGCTTCCTCCAGTATCAGGCACCTCTTCACCTGCTGTAATTGCTTCATCTCCTCCCCTAGTATCTCTATCCTTGAGTTTATTATTCACATTGACCCTCACCGCAAACTTCCCAATGGTTTCGTGATGGTCTGTGCCCTTATCACAGACCTGGTCTCAAATTAGCCCCACTTACACCTGATTCTCAGTTCTAGCTTTCCTTCTGTCTGAAGCGTCCAATGCTGCATGCCACTCAGACTCTCAATTTTTAATTTATTTAAATTTTCATTGTTTTGAACAACTGATTCAGTTTCTTCAAGCCAGTTTGGCAGAATAGCTTCTAACCATTCAATTGTACTAGGGTTCATTGTCTTTTTTCTCATCTTCAAATTTTTCCCGTAACTTTTTGACCTCTTTATCCATCTTTCCCAAGTAACTAGATACAGCTCATCCTGAGTAAGTTCCTATGGTCACACCTTTACCCAGTCTACAACAATGGCTCTTATTTTTCGGTGGCCTATGCGAGTCTGGCTTGGTTGTTCCTCCATTTGCAGAGGGACCACGGGGGTGGAAACAGGCCTCTGAGTGGTGAGGGGGGAGGGTGGGTTCTGTTTTACCGTAAGGGAGGAAGAGCCATCCTAGAACCACCATTACAAGGTGAGGGGCTTAGCAGAATTTAGATGTTTGACTCCCACACCAGAACTCATCAACATTTTAGAGGCAGAGCTCAGGGATACACATTTCAAACCATGATTCTGATGCACACTAAAATCTGAGGCTCTCCTTCAGAATGGCCAGAAAGAACCAAGGAGCCAACAGAACAGAGGGTTTGAATGGGGTCTAAGCATCTTCACTGGACATTTAAGTAAATGGGTAAAAGTGTCTTCCTCATCTTCCCTTCCTTTGCTCTCTTACACTTAACTCATACCACTAAGGGACTTCTCCACTCACTCACAAGTCACTACCTTTATAGTTTTATAGGGACTACAGGACTCTTCCCAAAGTGGCTAGGAAAGGAAGAGCTAGCACTGATCAAACACCTGTGATAGGCGATGCCTAAGCATGGATGTGTATCGACTCTTAATCATTCTAACAGTGCTACGTTATTATTTTCCTGTATTACAGAAGTCAAAATAGAAAGGTTACATTAAGTTGGACAAGGTCCCACAGCTGGCCTTGGCTAACCCAGGGTATGACCCAGGGTCTGGGTCCAGAGTCAGCACTCTTAACAGTAGTGCTGCAATGCTAGAACTTCGTGAGCATTTATCAGTAATCACTGCTCCCCTCCAGCCAGAAAGTCCTGTGAATATGGGACACTAGCTCCCTCTAAACTTTATCTGCTACCTCGCCTGGCCTGGGAGACCCTCATATTTTTGTTGTCTTTCTGCCTCTTATCCATCCTTCAAGAACTAAAGCTAATTAAGACCAACCCAACATGGTAACCAGTTCATGTGTTAAAATCACAGGAGATAATTTCCTACCTTATAGTTTTGTTTATTGAATGTAAATCATCTATTTTCAGTGTTAATGAACATGGTGCCAGGCACCCAGCTAGCATGGAGAGCAGGCAGCTGTATTTAATGTTCTTTTCACTGTCTCACTCTTTCTTTAGATCTTAAGATAGCACCAGAAAAGAAGGCATTTTTAATATACACTCTTCCATGATGATTCAGAGGGAGGAACATCAGCAGGGGGAGTGGGAATTGAAACTCTAACTCCCTTCCTATTAAGAAAACTTCCAGCACAGCCTTTAAGCATTCTAATTAACAGAAACTTATGCTACTCATTACTCTTAATTTCTCCATAAGAGAATGCAACTTGAACAGAGTGAAATACACAAATTCTTGAGCTGAGGTCAAATCCTGTCTCTGACATTTGCCAACTCTTGGGCAAGTCATTTGGATTCTGACACCAGCTGTATCTTTGAGACCTGGCTTTGCCATGTTATTAAGCGCTGTGAATTTGGGCATTGCTGCCAATCACCTGGGGATGCTGTTAAAATGCAGGTTTTGATTAAGTCATTCTGGAGAAAGGCATGACATTTTGTGTATCTAACAAATCCCAAAGTAATACTGATGCTTATGGCCTGCAGATCCACTTTGAGGAAGAGCTTAAGCAGTCTCCACATCTGTTAGAAAATAAAAATAAAAACAGAGGTATCTACATTATAGAGTTCTTGATACTACAGCTGACCCTTGAATAACATGGGTTTGAACCTCAAGCCTCTACTTAGATGCAGAATTTTTTTTCCAATAGTAAATACTATAAATCTATATAATTCAAGGTCGGTTGAATCTTGTGATGCCGACAACCGCGGACACCGAGGACCAACTATAAGTTATATGCAGATTTTTTTTTTTTTTTTTTTTTTTACTATGTGGAGGGTGGATACCCCTAACCCCCTACGTTGTTCAAGGTCAACTGTATGTGTAAAAGTAGGCTGGTTATTAAATATTAAGAGTATTGAAGCTCAGGGAGCCTTCATTTTCATCCAGGCTGATAAGGGCATCCCTGAAATGTTTCTACTCACATTCATGTTTGACAATTCTGCTGAGATCTGGACAGGACCTACTCTTTGTATTAAAAAATGATACTGATGGAGGTGGGGGGATAGCTCAGGGGTAGAGCACATGCTTAGCATGCACAAGGTCCTGAGTTCAATCCCCAGTACCTCCATCAAAAAAAAAAGACTATTAAAGAAAAAGTAATTATTAAAAAAAATATTGACTTATAGAAAGGATATCTTTATAAGCCACCCTCATTTCCAAGTTCACCCCTACCCTGGGACTCTTTACCTAATTCTCTGTATGCTTTAAGTAAGCTAAACCATGATATCCTTACTTCAGAGAGACTTTGCAGAAATTAAGAGGGGGTCATTTCCCATAAAACATGTTTATAATTGGTGATAGGAGATGAACACATTTACATCTACCAATAAGGATTTATATACTCACAAAACAGCAGTAGTAGCTGTCTCTCTCTCTCCAGCTGAGAAGACAGCATCATCCCAATGCAGTCTCTTTTGTATTTGAGATCCTTATTTTCTCTTTACGTATATTTACAAAACATCCTAATTTTAAATATTAAATAGAACACAAGTTATAACAAAGACTCATGTCTCCTACATTTTAATGCCGAGGTTAAGGAAACTACGTTCAATAAACAATCAGCGCCTCAAACGCAAGGTTTTATCTGTTGAGACATCACATGAAGCACAAGCTGGGATTGGCTCGTAGGTGAAATACCAGCTCAGGAAGTCCGCACAACTCATGCGGATTCTATACTCATTAAATAGATTCTGATGATGGTAAGAATGGTGTCATTTAATCCAAACTGTTTAACTCTGAATGAGTAGAGAGGTGACTTTAAATGTCTCTCTTCCCTTCCACCTGCCCTTGCACAGAGACTTCAGAAACCAACATGCACACGGTTAAGCTTTGGCTCTGGGTCACTTGAGGGGTTCTCCACAAAAGGAGCTCATTTCTTTCTCCCTCACAACACTCAGCCGCCTCCATCCCACGCTCGGTCCATTGTGATGTCTTTGAACGCTCTCCTCTCCTGTCCTTCAACCTCCTTGTCCAGACACCTAAATGAAAACAACCATCGGCACAAAAGCCACATTCAGGGAACGGGCAGGCTGTAGGCCAGCAAGAAAGAACTCTGCTTTTAGGCAGCGCCCGCAAATGGAGTTCTGAGAATTTACTTCTGACACTAAGCCTCTCTACACAGACGGACTGACTGTGACTGCCTTGGTAATCACGTTTTGTGAACCCTGTCAACTTTAACACAGAGCACTTTCAGGTCTGCCTGCCTGCCTGCTTCTGGTCATCAGACATCATGCATTTATCAAGCGCCCACCACAGACCAGGTAACGTGCCAGGCAGCGGTGAGCAAATCAGACCCACTCCCTGGTGTCCCAGAGCTCACGGCGGAGTACCCAGAGAGCCCTGACAACGGCGGCACTCTAAACGCCGCAAGATGTCTTTCTCGCTACTCCCCCCAGCCCCACCATTTACTTCATAATGGTTCTGTGAACCGCTAGTACAGTTTTCAGTTCTGTTTTTAACTCATTTTTTTCTTTTTTTGGCAACACAGGAATTTTAATTTGCTGTTTGTTTTTTTTTAATGGAGGTACTGAAGATTGCACCCAGGGCCTTGTGCATGCTTAGCACTGAGCTATTTCTCCCCTCATTAACTAACCCATTTTTAACATATTCTATTTACCCACCTCTACTCTACAACGCAGACTATCTGGTGAATTTCACAATGATCTGGCCCAATCATCTGCTTTAATTTCACTTCTATGGATGCATTCAATCCATCACCAATTCTTTATTGAGAGTCACGGTGTGCAGGCCTTGTGCTGAGCACAAGGACAACCACTCAAGAGGCTCTGAGCCTAGCAGACAAGTTGGAAACAATGAGTATGATTTGATGTGCAGTATAATGAGAAGTTCAGAAAAGTGACGTCAAAGAGGGCTTCACAGAGGAGGAAACAGTGAAGTCATTGGCATGTGAACACAGCTTTGATTAGAAACATAAGGGGGGTTAATAGAAGCATTCAACATCTTACAAGCCTAATATGTCAATAAAAGATAAAGACAAATCTCCTTGAAAACTAAGTAATATTAATAGAATACATAGCTTTATGCCATTAAAACATGAAATCAATTGCAGTCACCCCTTGGGATCTGCAGGGGGTCAGTTCCAGGACCCACTCTGGATACCGGTATCGGTGGATGCTCAAGTCCCCTCATCAGCCCTCTGTATCCACAGGACCCGCAACCACGGATTCAACCACCCATGGATACAAAAGGCCAACTAGATTGAAAATGAAAGGTGATGGCACTAATCTGTGTGTTGTTTAATGCTGTCTCAGGTTTGAGTGGTGCAAGATAACGTTCACACATTCCCCATGGGCTATTTTCACTTGCACATTCAATTAGAGTATCAGATGTTTTGCATTTTCAGCATGGACATTAATGAAACACGGGGGATGGGGGATGAGAAAATGAGATGTCTGCGTCTCCATGATTCACATTTTTTTCAATACTTTGCAATGCTCCCACTAATGAGTAATAGCCGAGAAGCAAAATACAGGGTTATTAACTTACATATTAATAATGCCCTGCTGCTTGGGAATGAAAACAAGTCTTTTACATGCAGCTTATAAACAGCTCGCCGTGATCCTGTAGCTCCCGCCTCGCCCCATTCCTCCCTCCAAGCTACTCTCTTCAAAAGTTTTTCAACATTAAAACCAAAACTTTCAAGGGTGATAGAGTGGGCTGTTCATAAATTGCTTCCTCTGGCTAAATGATGCCAGAACAGACATCATAAAATATATTTACAACAATTATTTAACAGTCTTCATCCCAGAGAACAAAGTTTCCTCAACAACGAAACCCAGTGCAGTCACTCAACCACATGTGATTTGTTTAGTGGGAAGGTTTCTCTCAATCTGGTCAGTTAAGTTTTGATCAAAGAGACAAACTTCCACAAGGGACAATCAACCAACAGCAAGGCTAACACACAGTCTTCCACAAGTGAAAATTAAACCCAAGATTCCTCCCAAATGCAATCCTCGACTGAGGGCAGGTACTTATCAGGCCTCTGGGCTGAATTATTTGCAAACACGTGGACTCCAAACTGGCTGAAGGACAGAGATGAGTGGAACTGAACCTAGCCCTCAACATAACTGCACCTGTGCTGTGGTGTTGATTCCCAGCAAGAGGAACATTTCATTGACCAGAGCCAAGAGTCTGAACCAGTCCCCAAGCTCTTCCCTCAACTTGATTTTCAGATCAATCGTGATTAAAGTGAAGGGATCTGAAGGAGTCAAATGCTGACTCAAATGTTTGTAGTGCTTACAGCCGTATTATTCACATCCTGCTTTAGACTAAGCTGGTTGATGTCCTGTTTCCCAGCAAGGAAGTTTCAAAATTGCTAAATGCTTGGAAGCTAGTGGGCAGGAGCGGGGTCTACCCAGGGAAGGAAGGGCACAGGGGTAAAGTAATGAGCATATATAGGGTCAGTTCTGAACTACTATGCTAGCTATGGTTGGATTCACACACTCCCTTAATGATTATGAGTTTCAAGCTAATGAAGCTGGGTTTGCCCATCTTCTGTATACACTCAACCATGGCTCTGAGGTCATGCCTAAATGACTAAGTCCAGCCAACCACCTTTAAAGGAACAGGCCAGCCACATCAGTACAAATGTGCCAACAGGGCTGAAATAAGTCCTAAAACCAAACATAAATCTGTTCACATTTTCCCTCATTTTCTTCCCAGTGGACTGAAGGTACATCTAGCTTCCTATTCCTCCCGGTAAATCCCAGTGATCCTACTCGTCCTGCTATCCTGGGATGCTCACCATCATGTCTGCCTTTCCAATAGTATACATCTCTTCAGCTGCCCTGGACTGATCCTTCTGATCCATATTTAGCTGTGATAAAATCCCTATCATGTTTCTCAAAAACAGTGTACAGATCAAATTCCACCATCTTTCTTCTCTTTCACAAAAGGGTGGCCTACATTCATCATTCCTTGTAACTCAGTCTTTAACCTACTCAGTCTAGAATCATTCAGCCAACACAGATCCCACCACCATCACCAATGGCTTCCATGACAATAGCTCCAGTTGACATTTTCAGCCTCCAACTTAATTGACAAACCTATCATTTGACACATTAAACAACTCACTTATTCTTGAAATGTTCTCATCACTTTGCTCTTGTTTGTCCTTAATCTCAAGGGGATCTTTCTCCTTGATCTCCTTCAAATCCATTCTTTTCTCAATTATGAAAATATTGGAATACCACAAGTTCCAGTCCTAGGTCATATTCATCCTTCCATCCATCCTTCCTTCCATCCTTTCTTTCCTTCTATGCTCAGAGCTTCAACTGCCATCTGTATATTAGAGTTTCACTGGATGTTTAAAAGGCACCTTACACTCGGTATGCCCAAAATCTAACTCATCACCTCTCCCTTCCTCATTGCCAACCCTGCCTCCCATCAGGTGCTACCTCTCTGAAAGAAAAGGTCCCACCAGGTTTCAAATTGCGTAGGTAAACTACAATACGGATGAACTTCAGATAGTTTGGTGAGTTAAAGAAGCCAGGAAAAAAAAAAAAAAAAAGAACAAAGATGGTATGATTCCATTTATACGAAATGTCCATAAACGGCAAATCAAGAGATCAAAAGTAGATTAGCTATTGCCTAGGGCCAGAGATGGGAACTGGGAGTGACTACAAACGGGTATGAAGTTTCTTTTTAGGGTGATGGAAATGTTTTAGGATTAGACTGATGTTGGTACAACAACTCTAAAAATATACTAAATATTATTGAAATGTAAAAATTTTCTAACATGTGAATTGTATCTCAATGAAAGTTTTTAAAAATCATATGGATAATTTTCAACCTATTCCAAAGCTCCACCAATGAGAGTACTAAAATAGCTCTCATTCATTCCTCTCCATCGCGCTCTAATCTAAATTAGTGTCATTGTTTCCCTCACTCCTGCAATAGATTTTTCACCAGTGTCTCCCATCAGTTCTAGTGCCTACAATAAACTGTTCTTCACACTTCAGCCAGAAAGATCTTGTCTGCTGAAAATTCCTTCACTGACTCCCAAGTCTTTAGATAAAGGCCACATTTCTTAAATGATCTAAGACCCAGTGTGACTGGCCAGCTGATCCGCCTCCAACTCTCTCATCCCAGTCTTCCTCTTCCCCCATCCTCCTGGGTCAGCTACCTGATGTTTCACCTGCAATGCTCTTCCAGCCCACCTTCACCTGCTGGAGTCCTACTCCCCCGATGGAGAGCAGCCTAAGAATTAACTTCAGGGGAATTTACCCTTGGTTGTTGCCTGCATAGAAGCACAAGTCTTGTCTTCAGAAAACGAATTCCAGTTTGTAATTAAACATTTGCCACTGTGATGATTTAGGTTCATACCTGCTCCCTCCTTCCACCTGTGCAAGTCGCACGAGAGCAGGGAGTGAGTAAGTTTGTGTCCTTGTGTTCACCACTGTATCTTCAGCTCTACACTGGTACCCGGATGTAAATAATTGTTCAAAAATAGCTTCTCCAGTAGTAATGGGTATTACCGACACCCTGTACTAGTGAATAAGAAATTCCTTTCTTGAGAGTCTAAGGGTAGGAAATTACTGCCATTACTAAGGGAATGAAATTTTCATACACACACCAACACACAAAATTGTCTTTAATACACCAATGAAATAACCTAGTTTCCTGATCTCCACTGAACCTAGGTAAACTGAGGACTGCAATGAAGCAGCTACTGGTTTTCAGAGACCCAGAGAGGAGCAGCCAAGTGGAGATACGGCAAGGCATCACCTCCCTAAACATCAGGCAGAAATTACATTAAGGCTTGTCTCTAAATCATGGCTTTTCTCCTATTTAATAGAAGAAGCCTCTGCCAGCCAAATAGAAATGTTCACACTCCTCCAAAATTCTGCTAGGAAAAAATGTTTTGACATCCTCTCCTTATCTCCACGTACACGGACTTGTCTGGGAGCCTCATGACAGCACCTACGGCAAGGCCAGGTTCCTCAGCCTCTTTTTCTTTTTTTTTCCTTGTGATTAAAAATAAGCTTCCAATCATCACTTGGCAATAAGGTTAGCTGTCGAGCATCCAGACAACTCCGTAACTCCTTTTTTATGCCCTGGGCAGAACTCTGAGCCTCACCGGCCCCATCCCTGGAGCATCACCACGTAATTCAACGAGGGGCCCTTAAGAGACCAGACAGAGAAAGAAATCTGAAATATTGGATAGGAAAAGTGCCACAACTATGATTGTAAGATTCTTCTATCGGAGACTTTTGAAAATAAAATAGTGAAAAAGTACAATGGAAACAGGCCAAGGAAAGTCCCTTTTCCAAAACAACAACAACAACTAAAAAAAACCCACAAACACATGAAAGATAAAGAACTAAAAATCACAAAAAATTAAAACTGACAAATTTTGATGCTGGAGATGGGAACAAAATTCTGACCTGTCATAATTACCCTGGAAAACTGCATCTGAATACATATTCCAAACACTTGACTCAACTTATGCAAGGCTGATACTGTGAGAATTAGAATTCTGCCAGTGTGTACAGATAGTTTGAACAGCAAACAGCGAATGGCGAATACTGCTTTTTTATCTCGGTCACTATTTAGTTGTAATTCTTGAGAAATCAATTCTTTGTAGAGATTACAGATTTTCTGTCTGTAAAATAAACATAATACTTGGCTCTCATAGGATTTTCTGAAGAGTAACAAACATATTGTAGTGGAAGTAAAGGCTCTAGGAGTTTAGGAAAAAATATGTAACTACAATATCATACTTCAGACATTAGGGTCAACAAACCTAGCATGTCAAAAAATAGTTCATTCTAATGCAAGATGGTGTTAGAGAATAAAAGCATGTTTAATATGTCATTTTCTTTAGAAACACATTGAACTAAACTCTCAGGAATTGTTCTGAAGAGATGCCAAAGCTTTAATCAGATTCTTTATTATTGGAAACCACTTAATTTTACATTTAACTTTACCATACTAAATACCAATAAACTCACAGAGAATGTAGTTTATCTATTTGTTTAGAGTTCCAGAGAGGCAAAGTCAGCCCAAGGGAAACTTTAAACATTTAGGACACACAGGCAAGATAGGGAAGATGACAAAGGTCACTGAGAATTTGACTCCTCACTCAGCATCCATTCTACTAAAGGGATCCATTTACTATTAAGAGGTGACAAATCTTTCAATGTATCCAGACATTAGTTATTTGAGAATAAAGTAACTAAGAGTCATTAAATTAAAATCAAACTATAATTAAAATCATTAAAAAAATTTAGTTAATCTCTAAATAATTTCAGGGATGTTCCTTCTGCTTACAAAAAAATTCACCTATCAATTTCAGTAACTTTTATCCTGACATAGTCTACTAAAACCTAGAAATGCAATGGCCCCTGTTCACAGGAATATGGTAGAAAGTCTACCAATTCAAGAAAGAAAATGTAAAGTATCCTTTAAACCCTATTATATAGCATTCTACAAACCAAACTTTATATAACTCAATATTCTGTCTAATTAAAAACAATCCCAACATCTCAGTGTTAAATTTTGGCTTCCGTATTACTAATACCAACAACTCTGTTTTAATGCCATTTGTGGGTTGGGAATTTTGTTGGTTTGTTTACTTTTTGTCTTGTGATTCAAACAAGCTAAAGTTACCTTGAAATTATTTGCCAACTGGGAAAGCAAATTTAGTTATTATAGAGGACCAACAACCTAAGGACATGCTGTTGAGTTTTTAAAGCAACCTGCTTCCAGACCCACTGTGATACATTTCATAACACACACCCAGACACTCCCTCTCAGTGAGATGGATAGCAGGATTCCTATTTTCAAGTCGGGGAACAGATGCTTAACTACAAAAGGAACTGTTCTTGGTTTTTGTTTGTTTGTTTGTTTTTGGTCACAGGCTTCATTGAAACAAACTGTTAATTGTTAATGAAAATCAAGTATAGATAAGAGCAAATTTTCAGTGTCATCATGCATGTGACAGCTCCTGGGAGCCCAAATTCTTAACCACTGATGGCCAACTCCTGCTTTTCCTCATTTAAGGATGAAAATGCTAGTAGTCTTACCTCCCACCTTTGTACCCTGCCTGACAAAGTTACTTCTTCTAACTTACATCTTGTCATAGTTAAAAAGAAAAAGAAATCTAAGCTCTGAAGCCGAGTAATAACATAGCAATCTGTTTCATTTGACGTAAACTTGAAACTTACTCTCTAAGGAAACCATGGCAAGAAACTGTGTACTCACATTTAGACTGTAGGAAAGCAAGCAAAACAAAAAAATTGTGTAGCATTCAAGAAAACAAAGGAAAATAAAGAAAATTAGTTAGCAAAATACATGAGAAGATTTAATTATTGTTTATCAAGCACTTGCTTCATACAAAGCCATCTACCAAAAGGAAGCTGAAGGGTCCTCTTGTTTTCTTACAGGGGTACAAGAGTGATGAGAAGCAAATGGGTTTAAAAAAAGCTAAGGAACAAGGAGCCTGATTAATAAATACTCCCCATAAGCTAGTAACAGTAATGTACATGGTTAAGTTAGTCTCTGTCAAAGAAACGTCTGAGTGTAGAATAAAGAAAAATCAGTTTAAATACTAGAAGCATATGACAGGCTAAAAGGGGGGGGGGGAGGTACCAGAATATATGTTACAAAGTAACATTCTGTCAATCCCTAAAGACCATTCCTAGAGGCTACAAAACAGAAATAACTGAGTTGTGGATCTCCTCCTACAGGGAAACAGTTTCTCAAGGGTTGCCTTCTTCTTGGAGTACATTTTGAGTATATGTTACTAGCTACCAAGGACAATGATACTGGGGTTCCTCGTTTTATGGAATGAAACACAAAATATCTAGTTGTAAAAATTAAAATGGAAGGACATGGTCATATAATGATCTAGGGTTGAGGTATCTTTAAATAATGACATCTCTTGTGTAAGTCAAGTGAAATAATTTACGAAGCGTAAGTCCACTGATTAAAGCCAAGTCTGTCATATTAATGGTCATTAAGTCAGTATCATCCTAATGCAGTTAATGTTTATTTTGGAAGATTACATATGGTAAATAAATGCCTTCTCTAAAACAGAGCATCTATATTTCACTTTCACGAAGGCTTCAAATATGAAGAGATTACCAGAAAGATACCCTTGCTGGACACCTATCATAAAAATGCTTTCTTTACCTAAAGCTCCCTCAGCAGCCTCAACTATCTAAGTGTAAACAAATGGAAAGCATTGGAAATTTCTTAAAAACAAATAGTAATGCTGCAAAATCCATGCACTAAAAATTAGGCTATCATCTCAGCCTACATGTGCTTAACTGCAGACAACTATAGCCAATTCAATTAGTTAAGTGTCCAGTAATGGAAAAAAAAAAAAAATCAAGTGAGGAATAGGGAAAAGGTATGCTATAGGTGAATGAATGGAAAGTAAAAGAAACAGCCAAAAATAGTTAAAATTTTTGGTAAAAAAAAAAAAAAAACTATTCCCAAGAACTCAAGGTACAGAGCCTCGTGAAGCCATTTAATGAAAAGACAAGCAGGACCAAACCTTTTACTATCTCCTGAGGGCACCCTCTCTTCCAGAGGCAATTAGAGTAATACAATGAAACCCTACGTCACCCAAAACATCTACTGCAGGTCGACTCTGATATACTATGCTAAGGATGCATAGAAGTGCTTAAAGGCATTTCCATCCAAGATTATCAGGGTGTTTCAGTTTTGGCACATAAAAGGAAATTTTGGTTATCTAGATATTTCTCTTCCACAAGCCTCTAAAATCCTTAATAAAGCAAACAAGGCATTTTTATAGTCATGCTTCTGGTGGCTGCCAAAAGAGGGGAGAAAATAGAATTGCTAAATAAAATCTCTGGTCATAACCACCATCAACTCACAATTTTAAGAAAATATAATAAATATACTGTATCTTTATAATGTATCCCTTCCCCTGGGGTTATAGTTAAGCGAAGTCAAAGTCAGTATGAATAGTGATCTCCCTTCTAAATGGGCAATATTTATTAATTGTGAAAACTAAAAAATGATCTTCAACAAAAATATGTAAATACAGTCAAAGCTGGATGTAACTGTAACTGAGCATAAATTCTTAATGAACCTGTCTCAAAGAATGTCTCATGATTCCAGAGTAGACGGAATACCCTGGATTGCAATGTTCAACTTTTGCAATAACTTAACATACCACATTTGTGGAAGCAGACATCCCAGATACAACTGACTCTTTAATAAATGAACAGTTCAGAATGATTTAACTGGAAGAGTTTCCAACTGTCTTAGTTTCCTAGGGCTGTCATAACAAAACACCAAGAGACTTGATAGTTTACAGAATAGACATTTTCTTACACTTCTGGAGGCTAGAAGTCCAAGATCAAGGTTATCAACAGGTTTTCTTTCTCCTGAGATCTCTCTCCTTGGCTTGCAGGCGGCCACCTTCTCACTGTATCATTACATGGTCTTCCTCTGCACAGACATCCCTGATGTCTATTGTCCAAATTTCTTACGAGGTCAGTCAGATTGGATTAGGGTCTACTCTAATGGCCTCACTTTAATCACCTCTTTAAAAGTCCTATCTTCAAATACAGTTACCTTATGAGGTACTGGGGGCCAGGATTTTAATACATGAATTTTGGAGGGACACAATTCAGCTCGTAACACTTTGCCCTCTGGTCCTCTAAAATTCATGTCCTTCTCACAAAATCAACATGCCCATCCCAACAACTCCCAAAATTTTAACCCATTTCAGCTTTATATGTAAGTCTTAAATCTCATCTAAATCAAATGCAAGTAACAACGTGAGGTACACATCCTGAGGAAATACTCTCCAGCTATGAACCTCTGAAACCAGACATTCTCTGCTTCCAAAATACAATAACGGGACAAGCATTTCCCTTTCAAAAGGGAAGGAACAGAAAAGCAGAAAAAAAAATTGTGGGTCCCAAGCAAGCCTGAAATCTACCAGGGCAAAATCCATTAGATTTTAAGGCTAGAGAATAATTCTCTTTGGTTCGATGCTACTTTGTCTGGATCACCAAAATGGTGGCCCCGCCTTCCAGGTCCACTGGGTTGACAGTGTGGATCCTGTGACCCTGTGGCACTGAAACAGAGGTAGCCCTGCCTTCTGAAATCAAGGAGACAGCCTCACATCCTGGGCCTGTGTCATCTAAGCCCATGGTGGCAATGACAGCTCTGCCAACCTCTGAATCACCTTTGGAGTTATCCTCTTTTCTTGAAGGACAAGGCACGTTCAATGCCAGTTAGTGTATATATTGTTCATTCTGCAGAAGCCCAGAAATTTGAAAGTCTTCCTTCATTTTATTCATATCTGTCCCCTGTAGCCCAAGCTGGCTGTATTTCTGCTGGTTCAACCCCCATCTCTATTCCTGTCTTATGCTGACATGGCTGATGGGATCCATGAATTGCACGAATAATCTCTTTATCAAATGACTGGCCACACCCTTGTTTTATTTAGAAAATGCTTTCTCATTTTTTCCAGTGTGGACAGGCTGAGGATTTTACAGGTATGCAATTCCTGGTTTCTTTTTGCTTAACAATTCTTTTTTCGTTTACTTCTCTACTAGACATTTTACTAAGCATCAGGGAGAAACCAGTCAATGCTTTGCTTAGAAATTTCCTCAACTAAACTCCAACATCACTTCCAAATCCACCTTCCACAAAACACTAGAACACAATTCAGTCAAATTCTTTGCAGTTTTACAAGAACTGCCTTTCCTCCAGTGTCCAGTAACAGATACCTCATTCCATCTGAGTCCACACCAGTCTCTATTTCTACCAGTAGTCTCCTTCAAGGTAGCCCAGACTTTTTGTAACATGTACCTCAAAAACTCTTCCGGCCCCTACCCATTACCTAGTTCGAGACACTTCCACATTTTTAGGCATTTGTTATAGCAGAACCCAACTTCCCAGTACCAAAATCTGTATTAATCAGGGTTCTGTAGAGAAAAGGAATCAACAGGATGTATGTGGTCTCTCCTGGGTTCCCCAGATCTGCAGGGATAGCTGGCAGACTGAAGACCCAGGGACAAATTGCAGTTTGAGTCCAAAGGCAGTCTGTGGGCAGAATTTTTTCTTGCTTAGAGGTGGTGGGTCTTTATTCTATTAAGATTGGATGAGGCCCACCTACATTATGGAGGGTAATCGCCTTTACTCAAAGTCTATCAATTTAAAAGTTCATCTCATTAAAAACAAACAGAACAGCCTCAGCAAAATATCCAGAATAATGTTTGACCAAATACCTGGGCACCATGGTCCAGCCATGTTAGCACATAGAATACCCACGACATCGAGTATCATTTCAATGTTATAAGGCATATGCTTCAGATGGAGTGCTGTGATCCATTTTGAGATTAGCAGCAATGGTGAGGTTCCAAAGACTGACCATCTTCACCTTCTAAGAAGAATAGCTGGACTAAAACATCTTAGGCATTGAGCATAGTACACATCATCCACTGAATTTTAGCACAGCATTGGCACCTGGGGTTGGATACTATGGCTTGGGGTTTGTCACTATTTCTTGCAAGAGTCCTGTGCTGGTGGCAGTCTTAAGACTCACTGTTCAGTCTCAAAAACAATTAGTTCTATGACCCAAAGAAAGTCCATTCACATCTCTCAGCCTGGATTTCCCTAACTGCTCAAAGGGTGCATGAGAAAATAAGACTTATTCCATCTCTATAAAGCTAATACTCAGGGTAGCCTCTTCAAATGTCTTGGGGAATCTTCCTGGAGTTAGAAACTGGAAATGTATACTTTCACATGGACAATAAGGATGCTGAATTCACTGAAGTAGATCCTCATTTTGTATTTTTTCTCGTTTTAAAGGCAGACCTATTATTTCATTACATATCCTGACCTGATTCGCTTGGGACAAAGCATAGGCATGACTCTCACTGGCTTTGATCTCATGGAACAATCAATGATGATGATTAAGACAAAAATCAAGTTAATTATAATTGTGTTGTACCTTGACTCTAAGTTTGTATTTTTTTTCAGATTCAAATCCTTGTAAGTTTCCCACAGAGGAGGAAAGGTCAAAGATCATTTTCCTATTTACTGAAGGAGAAGCTCAGACTGAGACTTCTGATGTCTCTGTGAGTCCCACTCTGAATCAGCATCAGTACCCAGACTGAACCTCTCCTGGCTCACTGTCCCCACTCTGGGCACTTGGGTACGTGGTGTTTAGGGGACAGATCCCATTAGACAGCCCACACTGGGTGAATCACTATGGCAGAGGGAATTTAGTCTTATGAATGCATAACGGGGATGAAAACGTGCCCCTCACAGAGCTCAGCAAATTTTCTATCTGCTCATGCTAATTAGGAAATTACTGAAAATATTTCCTGTATTTAAAACAGTATCTCTGCTCATTGATATGCCACTCTCTCCTTATATGGCAACCCTGCTATGAATCAAAGCTGAATAACAATCCATCACTATCAAAGGTAAATTACTGCCTGGAAAAAAAAAAGCAGCAGTATGACATTTAAAGTGTTGAGAAATAGTCAGTAGACTCCTATATGATCTCCAAGCTGCAGAAAAGTCTTGGGTGACATCAGCACCATGGAGGCGCCAGAGCTGGGGCAGGGCACGTGCAACTCACACCTGAGACACTGATGCCAACAATGGTGACCACAGTGAGCAATCTTCCTTTGATCATCTCCCCGGTGTCTACCATGGTTTACATATATGATATTTGATTCTTGGAATAATTCTTAGGTTCTGATCATCTCCATTCTATAGATCAGAAAAGCAAACCGCAGCAAAAGTCAAAACTGTGCTCAGGTTCTCAGTGCTAGGAAAAAGGGGAACCAAGATTGAGAAGCAAGGTCTGTATGACTTCAAAGATTTATTTTCACTGCTCTGTACAGTCCACGCTACTTGGGAGATTAGAAGTATCAGGTGAGGAGGACCACAAAGCAGCAGGGTAAGTGGGCTGACACACTGGACATTAATGTTGGCTCAAAAATGTAGTATCAACTAAAGCTTTCTATGCATCGAACTACACCACTACACAACAAGTAATAGTTACCTACCTTAAGGTACTAAGATTAAATGAAATAGTCTTCACATCAAATCAGTGTCTAACCCACAGTAACAATACAATAAAATGGAGTTTCTTCCTCTCTCTAAATTTTGAGAATATTAATAAATTTAAGAGGAAATATATACTAGTCAACTTGTCCATCTCTCAGTAAGGCTACCCTGAAGGTATCCTAGAAGGAAATACTGGCTCAGTCCTAGGGATGTAGGAGCAGTTATTATCATTATGATCATCAGCACCAGAATGAACCTCTAAGGCCAACAGTAAAGAAGACAGTACCAGTCTTTAATTATTATGTCACTAACTACCCTCCCACCTGCCCTGTTTTCTGTGCATTTTGCTTCTCAAGGCTTGTCTCCTGTGAATTTATGGATCTTTCCTGTCACAGAAGAGAGTGACTCAGTTAAATCATATAAAATATTATGTTGGTGGCTTAAAGTGTTACTACCACAATATCCTTGCCTCAGTAAAAACAAAACACTTTAGCCGGAAAGGGTGTGGAGAAAAGGGAACTCTTCCACTGTTGGTGGGAATGTAATTTGGTGCAGCCACTATGGAAAACAGTATGGAGATTCCTGAAGAACCTAAGAATAGAGTTACCCTATGGGTAAGCAATCCCATTTCTGGGCATATATCCAGAGAAAACTCTAATTCAAAAAGATATATGCACCCAATGTTCATAGCAGCACTGTTTACAATAGCCAAGACATGGAAGCAACCTAAATGTCCATCAACTGATAAAGAAAACAGATAAAGAAATGAATAAAGAAAATGTATATATATATACATACACCACATAATGAAATACTACTCAGCCATAAAAAAGAATAAAATAATGCCATGTGCAGTAACATGGATGGACCCGGAGATCGTCATTCTAAGTGAAGTGAGCCAGAAAGAGAAAGAAAAATACCATATATCACTTATATATGGAATCTTTAAAAATGACACAAATGAACTTATTTACAAAACAGACCCAGATGTAGAAAACAAACTTATGGTTACCAAAGGGGAAGGGGTGGGGCGGGGAGAAGGACAAATCAGGAGTTTGGAACTTGTAATAGTAGATACTAACCACTACATATAAAACAAGTTTCTACTATATAGCACAGGGAACCATATTCAGTATCTTATACTAACCTATAATGAAAAATATGAAAAAGAATTTATGTGTATAACTGAGTAACTATGCTCTACACCAGAAACTAACACTCTAAATCAACTATGCTTCAATTTTAAAAAAATGATAAAATAAAACAACTTAAAAGAGGCTCTTTATTTAAGTTGAATATATTTGTGTGTTAAGATATTGAGAACTAGAGTCAGACCACCTGGGTTATAATTCAGGCTTTGCTAGCCACATAAACATTGGGCAAGCAGTCCAACCTGTCAGCCTAAGCTTCTTTGAAGATGGAGAACCCAAACGGTTGTTGTAAGTGGTAATCAACGGATGCAAAATCCCTTTCCACCATGACAGGCATGCAGTAGGCACTGGATACGTTTTAGCTCTTCTTGTTTTATGCTGAACTCCATGTCAATTAGGTCAAGGAGAACATTTAAGATCTCGAGGATGACCCTTGCCCCAGTCCTGCCTTTCTGGCACCAACTATCCAGAAAATAGGCTGTGGTTGAACATGGGGCAAGGGAGCACATGGCATCTGCATAAGTTTTGCTAGGATTCTGCTACAGACTGATTGGTCAATTGATTTTAATGAAGGTACTGAGGATTGAACGCAGGACCTCATGCATGCTAAGCGTGGACTCTGACACTGAGCTATTACCCTCTCATCACCCCTGCCATCCCTGCCCCATAGATTCTGAGGCAGGAAACAGAATTGCCCTGACTCCTCATGGGCCATACCATGAAATTCACTCTCTCTGGCTCCATCTGTAGATAAGGGCATAGAAAATCTCTACCACTCAGAAGCCTGTTGGCAATAAAACAAACAAGTTCATACTGTATAGCACAGGGAACTATACTCAATATCTTGTAGTAACTTATGGTGAAAAATATGAAAATGAATATATTTATGTTCATGTATGACTGAAGCATTGTGCTGTACACCAGAAACTGACAACACTGTAAACTGATGATACTTCAATAAAATATATATAGATCTTTTTAAAGTCTATCAATAAATATTTTATGTAGACAACAATGAATAAGACTGACAGTCCCTTGATCTCATGAAATACACATTATATATATATATATATACACACACACACACAAACACATATATATACACACACACACACATTCTGTGGTGAGAGAAAAACCAAAAGTAGATAAAGAAAAAATAACTAGTCTGCGACAAATGGTGTGAAGGAAACATGATAAAGAGAGGCAAACAAGGTAAAGAACATTGGGAGGACCTGTTTTAAATAGGATGGTCAAGGTTGCCTCTCTGAATAGGTAGCCTTTCAACAGATTCAAACGACAGGAGAGGGAGATTGCGTTGTGCACAGTCAAGAGGAAGAATATTCAAAGCAGAGGAAAGGGCACCCAGGTACTGAGGTTGGAGATAGAGAAGTGTGTTCAAAGTGATGAAAAACTAGAGTGAAAAGGAAGAAAAGCAACTCAAAAAGGAACCATGTTCAAACCAGAGGATCCAAACTGTGCAACTCTTGAGGGACAGGGTGTGCACTTAACTTTAAGGTCCTGAGAAGTGATCACGGGGTCTGAGCAGGGGAGTGGTACAACCCCATTTACCTTCTAAGTAGATCACTGCTCACTGGGTGAAGAACGGCCCTGGATGGTCCCCAGTGAGAGGAGGGAAACCAATTAGGAGGCTGCTTCAGCGATAGGAAAGAGGAGATGGTGCCTCAGTCAGGAAATCAGTCACTGAGGACGCAGAAGATAAAGGGAATAGAAATAGATTTTGGAGCCTAAGTGATACAACTGATAGATTGGGGTAATGAAGAGAAAACGGGGGACACCGGAGATTCTGGCTTGGAGAGCCGGCCAGCTAGTCCCAGTGAGAGCACAGGCAGTGAATGGAAGCAACTTCAGGCTTTGGCTCCAGGGAAAGGTTCTGTGAGGTTGCCGTTGTTTTCCTTCAATTTTTTCTTTCCTTTTCCCCTCTTAACAGGCTTTGGACAAGGAGCTCGACATTGATGTCTTGGTGACTGAATATAAATATGCTTAATTCATTACAGGCAGAGATAAAGGAACTCAGCCTCCCCTTAAGGGTCATTATCTAGATAGGATTATTTTGTAAATTGAAGCCAGGTCTCTGGAGGCAGCGATCGATTGGCTAGTTCACAAGCCCCTCCCCATCTCCCCACATTTGGATGCAGCACAAATTTCCTGGCTAGAATCTCTACTTCAGCAGTCCAGTGTTAACCACACTCTCCAGCCTCTTGTCAGAAATTCAGTGTTGGTGACTGCCTAAAGAAAAAATTAATTAAAATGTTTTTATCTGTTCTTGAGACTCATCCTAGGCTAATATATTGATTTAACCACTGCTCCTGTGAATGGTGTTTATGAATCACTGCTTCCTAGGATCCACAGAGGTAGGTAAAAAAACAAAAACAAAACCTTAATTTTTCTTTGTGCCACCTTACCTGCTACAATTAACGGAGGAATATAAATTTTGGGGTCACTGTTAGCAGGGAGTTGAACACTGGAGAAGAACTGTATTGCTATTAAGAGGTAAACAAATTAAAATGCCCTAGTTCTTAGATCAGTTTCCACCTTTCAAGCCAAATTCCCTCAACAAAAGCACCCTCAGGAGTGACAATCTAATCTATGCTCCAGGAAGTCGAGTCTGGTAGCAGAATATGACCTAAGACTAGGACCTACCTACACACACACACATGTCCCACTAATGGGGGATGTATAAAGACTAAATACCTTGATCCCTTTATGGTAAGTAAACTTAGCAGATAAATGCATCTAATGCGGACACTATCAGTAAACAGCACTAGCAGTTGATGGCAATATGTCTTTCTGAACTTAGGAAAGACGGCTCTTTTAGAATCTAGTTCATGATGCTTAAGAGGAGATCTGTATCACCTTGTGCTGTCAACTCATGAATCTGAGATTTGTAGGCCTGGCCACCAAGATCTAACGCTCCAGGTGATCAGTATCTTTTTCCTAATTCATGTAGGATTGGAGGGCAGTGCTAGAAAAACTGAATCCCTTTACTGATCATTGCAGTTAGTTTGCAAATTATATTCATTTTTAGATATCATGTTTGTGGTCCCACTGAATTTTCACAAAGTGAGTATCTCCATTTCATTATCTAGCATATGGAATACAGAATCTGTACCAACTAAGTTCTTAAAAAAAAAATACACTGGTGAATTAATGAATTCTTTCTCAGGCCCCATTTAGACAACTGTTTTCAAATTCTAAGGTCCATATTTGAAGAAGATTTTTAGCGTGCTCAGAACTGACTAACAAGAAAATACCAAATACAGAAAAACATGTCATCAAGTGTTAAGTATGTGGGGTTGAAGAGCTGGTACAAATCTACTGCATAAGATGGGGACTTTGTTTTCATTTTTATTTTTGTGGGTTTTTTTTCATTACACTAATTGCCGAGTTACAAGCACACACACACAATGCCTCAGCTCTGAGACCAGGAATGATATTACCCTCCGCCTTCTGCTCTCTAACCCTCTGCCCACCAGATGGGCTATGAGCACTTTATTCAATGTTAAAGGTCAGTCCCCTCTTCTGGTAGGATACGTTTGCCCAATAAAATAAGTGTGCAGCTTTACCTGCTAAGGAGCAAATAAAGTCAGTTGGCTTCAACCAACATTTTTTTCATTCACAGAATCAACTAAGAAACTTTGCCACAGATCTTACTAACTTCTCAGGCTCTTAGTTCACAGAAATTAGATACTTAGACATAATTCCATATCCCCACATGGCATCTCTCTCCCTGGAAGTCCAATTGCCATCTTAAACTACACAAAACCACAACCAAAATCCCTACCCCTCACCCAGCATTCTCTACCAAACTCTCCCTGATCTCAGCGAACAGAAACTTGATCCTTGTAGGTTGCAAGACCAAGATGTCTGAAGCCACTGTTGGTAGACTTTTTTCTCACATCTCAAATCCAATTATCAGGAAATCCTGTTCTCCTTTCAAGATATATCCAAATTGAACCTGCTTCTTACCGTATCCACTGCCCTGATAAAAGCAATCATAATTTCTTGCTTGGACAAATAAATGTAATAGCCTCATAACTAGTCCCATTACTCTCCCCCTTGGGCTCCAACAGTCTGACAGAAGCCAGAGTGATGGTTTTATAAGGTAAATCACATCTCATACTTTGTTCAAAACCCTCATCTGACTCTGTTTCCATTAATTTCCCCAACTTGCATTCTCCTGCAACCCCATAGGCTTCTCCCACTGTATAGACTCGGCTTAGACCTCTCCCTTTGGCTGCTATGGTCTCATCTGATACCTACATCGCTAATTTCCCCTTTTAGTTCCAACGATTATCTTCGCAATAAGGGCCACTCTAACTGTTATTGTAGCGTAGCTTCTCATCTCTTGCAGGAAAGAATCCAAGAGCAAGCCACAGTACAGTGAAAATTGGTTTACTGAGGGAGATACACACTCCATACTGTGGGCAGCCTCAGAGGCAAGAGAAGCAGCCCCAGGGCATGGGATTGTTAGATGGGTAATTTCATATGCTAACGAGTGGGAGGATTACTCCAACTGTTTAGGGGAATGGGCAGGGATTTCCAGGCACTGAGGCCCCTGCACACTTTTTGGCCTTTTACAGTCAGCCTGGGAACTGTCATGGTGCCTGTGGGTGTGTCATTTAGCAGCTAATGTATTACAATAAGCTTATAATGAGGCTCAAAGTCTACTGGAAGTTGAATCTTCCACCATCTTGGACTCAGCGGGTTCTAACCAGTTTATGTCCAATATTCAATTGCCTTGTCATTCTTTTAATGGTTGTGCCCTGCCCCCTGCTCTTCTATCTCTTCTAGCAGCCCCATACCCTGGGGCCACCTCTCTTGCCTTCTGAGACAGCTGGCACTCTGTCTACGGAATGTGTATCTCCCTGAATAAATCTACTTCCACTTTACTATGGCTCACTTGAACTATTTCCTGTGTGAGATAAGAACCTATTCTAATAAACAGCAACCTCTCCAGATCTCCTTTCTCTTGCCTTTTTTTGTTTGTTTGTTTTTAATAGCTCATCACCTTCTGGCCTTCTTTATAATTCACTTAGTTATGCCATTTATTATGTTTTCTGCCCCATCTTGCTAGAATGTAAGCCCTATAGAACAGAGATCTGTATCTAATTACAGATACATCCTAGCATCCTAGAACAGATCCTTGAATATGGTAGGCTCTCAATATTGTTTAATAATGAGTTGTTTTGTTTGCTTTTACGATGCCAACCAAAATAAAAAGAATTGAACAATGATACATTTTCATCTTTCTCTACCAAGAAACCTCTTCAAGTTTCCTTGGGAACTCCAAAGAACAAGGATCACATCCCTGTAATGTCTGAACAAAATAATTCTCAAAATCTAGCGAGTTCTTCATCTCATTGACAACTCTAACAAAACAAAGCCTTTCTTCTTCTTTGAGGTATTCCAACATGCCTCAGTTGCTTAGTTTCATTTTTTTCCCCTTAACCTAGTAGAATTTATTTCTTAAGCGACAAATTGTGAATTGCTATTTATAACTTAAGTTTTTCCCTTTTCCTCAGAACAGTATTTTGAGAGCACAATTGCATACCATTAAGTGCAAATATAAAGATATTTGTCGTCTATAAAGATGACGTGCTCAACATGCTACATTTAAATCACTAATTTATTATGGAAATACAACACAACACTAAAACGAAAATGATCATAGACTTTTAGCATTTAATTGCTAACTCAAGAAGAGACAATAGTAGTTTGTCAGGATCACCATTAGAACTACACATCACAAGTGAGTCACGGACTAGCTCATTCCAGAGGACAGAGTAATGGATTCCCCACATTTCTATTTACAAACTGTTAATAGAGGGCTCCACTGTCATGGGATTGACGTTCTGGCCCCATAATCAGATACGGAAAACAGCAATTACTGACTTTAATTCCTCTGTATTTCTTCTCTAATAAAAGAAAATACTTTCATAAAGAATCAAAGCCTCTCAAAGACTAACAAACAATTTATTAGAAATTCCAGGCGACTTCCTGCCCCAGGTTTGAGGCAAAGCAGGCTTACTGGCTTGTATGTACGTCTCATCATCAGAAGGCAGGAATAAAGCTCTGCAAAGCCTCTCAGGGCAAACAGCATGGGTTAGTCAGAAAACGCAGCCATCCAGGACTGAAGATATTTCTATAAACAACATTCCTATTTCTGAGCTCCAAAGACAAACACCATTTCTCTATGTCATTCTAAAAAGACATTACACTCTTCAAAGAATCACCCTTTATTTCACTCAGAAAATTTTCCCAAATCCTCTTGTACAATGACTAGTTTGAAATGTAATTTAAATAAACTCAATAGCTAAGAGTGAGGAATGCAATGTAATTCAACCAATAGAGCCTTAACTCCCTAACGATCTAATTAAAAGCAGGTTAAAAAATGTCGTACTTGACTTTTTGCTTCCTCAGATACCTCACACTCGATCAAAAGCACAGAATGTTTAATGTTATTAACATGTTTCAATACCATCAGCTTCAGATCTGATATTCAAAAACATTTAAAATAAAACTCAAACTGAGGATCAGAACTCAGTGCTGATTTCTCCTTTCAGAGACAGATACATGCCTCTAAGTAAAGCATGGTCTTCTGCTTGGAATTTGGTTCCCTTATGGACTAATAACCTTAGCAGCAAACAGTGATGGTTGAGAAACAGAGGACACTGAAATAGGAATCTTAGTGAAAACAGATACTGAACACTAAGTTTGCTTATATGTTTTTATCAGAATATCAAAGTACAACACTGCAACATTTTTATGTCAAAAAGCCACTTGTTGTACAAGCTGATGAAGGAAAGCGGGCTTTCATGTGTTTCTAACCTACAGATGGTTATCTGGTGACCAACTGTTTAGCCACCAACCTAAAAGAACAAAGTCTGCATATCAACATTTCAACTAAGGCTCCTGTGGTGGTTTTCTCGTGGTGGCTCACATAGGGTCTGACCATTGTAAACCAAGCTAAATCAAAATCAAAAAATACTGAAGTGGCAAACCTATCTGAGGGCCATAGCAAGGAAGAACACTGGTAAGTGCATGAATTATGAATCTGCATCCAGGTCCTTCTTGAAAATCAATTATCTGATGATTAAATAAGGCCTTTTATCTATCTTCATTAGTGATGTCAGCTCTCCTGGCATGGAATTCAAAATTCCTTATAAATATTCACTTTTGTTTATCAATGCTCATGTTCAAAGACTGTCTTCCTACTTAAACCATGAGTTTTGGGAATAGAAATATAAATAGAAACTCAATAAAAATGGTTAATTACCTCCATCTGTGTGATAACCAGCAAACCTTCAAGACATGGTAGTTATATGATATTTTTAAGTTGCACTGTCTACCCAGATGTTATGAGTGTTAATTAATGGACATTTGGTAAAAAGTATAGAGTAAATATGATGTTAGATTTCTGGTCCATGAGACTCTGAATGTAGCTGGTTTTCAGTTACTATTACTTTTTTTTTTTCTTTTCTGTTGCTTAATAGCCACCCATGATTGTCTGACTGGGTACCAGAACAGACTGTGCATAGCTCTATTCAATTTTTCTACATACACACACCAATTCAAGAATTCTTTCTGAAAAGCATCATTAGCGGCAGCATTTTTAAACAATAAGCATCATGAAAATCATCTGTGAAGAAAGAAAAGTTGATTTTCAACGTGATACAGACTTTAAAATTATGCAGGTAAATAACCAAACGCTATGTAATGGCTGATGAAGGGATAAAAAGGACAAAAGAAGATAAAATATGAGTTCCAGCTTATGGAATAACTACTATGGTAAATAAAAAGGACATTCTTAAACTAATCAAAGGAAAAGGCTACATTCTAAGGTTTAAACACATTAAAGTTAGGCCCTTGAATAACTTCAACACTGAGTGAAATGAATCACAAAAGCAGACAAATATCTTTTAAAGGACAAAGAAAATTATCTTAGAAGATTTGGAGAAGTGTCTTAAGTGCATCACATCAGATAAAACAGAAGGACCCACAAGAGAGCTGCCTGGTCAATGCAATGGATAGTGACATTCAAATGAATGCCCTGCTAGAATGATCGCAGAAGGAATGAGATGCGGCCACTGGAGAGATGGGCCTAATCTAGAGTAAGGGAGGGGAAAAAAGGGTGGCGGGGGGAGCAAAATGGAAATCGTATCAATGCCAGAAGGGGAGAGCAAAGCATCACAACTCAACATCCAAACCCTGGGCTGTGAAGCTTGAAAGAAATACAAAGATACATATGTATAATCCTTCAATTATTTTTCCAGCCTGAGCTTTGAGGAGAAAAATAAACAGGAAAGAACTGCTGTAGACAGAGGCTGTCTTAATTTTCAGAAGAGGTGTGAACTTCACTTGGGGCTCATCTAGGACCAGAGTTCTTGCCGAAGGCAGGGCCAGAGAAAACAGAAGGGAAACTTGGCTTGGAAATAAGTTAAGGGAAGATGCTTGTCAGCGGTGGAGTTGAGGACAGACACTGCTCTAACCCCATGTCATGAGGTTCCAAGGTAAGAGGCCAGGGAGCACTCCTGTATCACAACAATTCCCTTTCCTCCCGTCTGTCTTCATACACAAGCCCCAAGTTACGTTCCTGGGAAAATACTGATATGAATGAAAGATCATCAGTCACCCAATTCTACATGGGAAGAAAATTCTTCAGGCATTTAGGGGGACACATTTATAGCTAGATGAATCAACTAAAACCCAGAGAGGTGAGGTGTCTAGTTGATGTCACAGGAGAGCCAGGACTAGAGCTCGGGTATCCCTTCCTCAGGGCTGGGATTTTGCAAATCCAGGGTCCCCAGAAAGGTCCATGGTCCAACCTGCTGGACCTCAAAACTTGTGTTTGCAGCACAGTCATCTGGAGGCTGGTTAAAAGGTGATGCCGGAAACACTGATCCTAACGTAATAGCAAGAGACAGCATGCAGGCCTGAGCCAGAAAGAGCAATCCAGCTCTCACATAGCACACCCCACCTTAAATCCAACACAAGTGATGTTCATCGAGGTCTCTGTGTGCAAGATATCACCTGACGGAGAGTTAAGGATGAGAAAGCACTGCCCTCAAAGAGCTTCCAATCTAGTGACTACACTTATTTCAGGCCAAGCACCCAATGGGCGCTCTACAAGCAGAAGTTGAAAATGATGGTGCTAGAAATCTGTCAATCAGTGCTCAACAGATGTTCCAGAAAGAAACGATACCTCTCCAACTATAATGAGGGTTGCCAACTCCCCACATATGCTCAATAGAAATGAAGAGGGGGTCATTATGGTTGTAAGACAAGTGTCAACAGCATATAAGTGTGCCACAATTTTTAAAAACTTGGAACAAGAAATGAGGCTCCAGACCAATTTGTCCCCATTTCATTTCCTTGTTAAAACAAAATGCACAAGAGTCAGAAGGTTTGGGGGATAAGTAATTCTGGAAGAAGCAAATGGAATCTGATTATTATCCAGACACCTTCCACCATCCCGTGTCCTTAGTTGAGAATGCTGACTTGAGATGTCCTTCATCTCATTCTTAGATCTATAGGAAGCTCTTGAGCTTGTGAAAGGAACTGTCAACTTCTGGATGAGTGCCCACTGTGGTGCGATGGTTGGGAAAAAATAAGTAGGTGAGGGACATGACCACCCACCCATCCTCTCATCATCCATCCATCCATTCATTCAACTAATACTGAATGCTCACCATAAGCCAAGGCACTATTCTGAAGTTTGCTGACACAGAAGTGAATAAAGCTTACAAAAATCCCTGTCTTCATGGAATTTACCTTCTACAATATGCCTGGATTTCCTAGATGATAACTCTCTAGTTGGTCATTTCCCTTTCATTTTCCTTTTGTTCCTTTCCCCCCACAGGTGAGCTTGACAGGCATATTTCCAGATTCTACATGGTCTCTCATTCCTCCCACGTTGTCAGTTGAGGTTGACACTTTCCCTTTAATCGAGGTCATCAGCTCACTCGTTTCCTGGATGTTCTGTCACCGACTGTCAAGGCAATCACACTGGAAGAAGTACATTCTACAAAGGACAACTTGAGTATTACTTTCACGTCCCATTTGCTTGGTTCACTGCTCCATCAGCCTGGCAGGAATGACAACACTGGTTTACCTCCAGAATTCGTGCTTCTTTCTCACACACCTGTGTCACTGAATCCCTATGGGAAAGTCAGCTTCCAACAATCCACCTTTATGCAATACCTTCCATCTGAATGTCCTCATTTTCCATCTTTTATTCTTCCTCACTCTACTCACAATTCTTTATGTCAGGATAAGTAATGTACCATGGAAAGGTCCAGGAGGAGAGGAAATTTGGGTTCTATATTGATCTTGGCAACTAAATACTTCTGAGACTTCAAGCACATCATAAACAAGAACTACTCGACAGGGGAGGTTACAGCTCAGTGGTAGAGTACATGCTAAGCATGCATGAGGTCCTGAGTTCAATCCCCAGTACCTCCTTTAAAAATCAACACATAAAACCTACTTGCCTCCCACCAAAACAAAAACAAAATATACAAAAAAAGAATCACTCATATTTCCCTCATTTATGGACTGCTCTCTAGTCCAGTGCTTACCAGACCCTCTCCCGCCTGTAAGTGCAGGTCCTAAACGACCACTGCTCACCTATGCACCTGCACCCTCCCCCTAACTAAGCCCCCAAACCCTTCACCATGAAGTTTTTCCTGACCTACAGGAATAGCAACATGTTCCTTGAGGTCATCATCTTGTCTACATACACAAATCTCAAGACTCTTTTTGCTTCCTTATAATAGACGCAATCCCTGGTTTCTGCTTAAGTGGAAAACTTCAAACACTACACACTTGAGATCCATCTTGCAGACTATTTACACGTTGTTCTTGTTGTCTTAACTCTTGAAAGACAAGACTCTGAAAATTCAACAGCTATCCTTGCCCAGGCTTGAATCACAAAGCAAACACTGACATGTTTGCTTGTTTTGTTTTAATTTATATAGCCATTAAGTGTTTGGCAGTAACCCACAATAAGGCATCAATAAACCTCACTGTAATGGGAGCTTCCTCTTTTAATAACTCAGTGGATCTTTAAATACTCACCAAACACCACATTCTACCATAGCCATCAGGCAAAAAAAGTGTTCACCAGTTTGTTTATTTAATTCATTAAGTAAAAGATAAAAAGTAGTTGTCTACTACATCTCTAACGTTCCTAGATCCCAGAATATTAATTCTTAGTCACAATGGAGGAAACAAGGATATACACCAAGAAAAAGATGTAATACGATATATGGTAAAGCGATATTTGGATGTTTTGACTATTCTTCTTTGGGTATTGTTTTAGGGTCCACTGGGGGCCTCGAATTAACACAGTAAAGAATTATGTGTTTTCCCCAATGGTTTACACATTGGTTTGCAAGGTGTTACAATTCATTTTAATTATG
This sequence comes from Camelus bactrianus, assembly GCF_048773025.1. NCBI lineage: Eukaryota > Metazoa > Chordata > Mammalia > Artiodactyla > Camelidae > Camelus > Camelus bactrianus. Next base: position 28,027,311 of record NC_133564.1, on the reverse strand, counting down.
AGAGCCTTCACTGAATGCCTTCTTAGCTAAAATATGATGAATTTTATGCAGTGCCTTCCAGTTGCAGGGATGGGGATGGCAGGAAAGTGCTTTGTTCAATTCCTGAATTCTCTATTTAAAGTGTTTCACATTCAAATCTTCCACAGCATAAAATAAATAGAGAGATGTATTAACTTAAGGACTCTCTGGGAATGGTCCCTCCCTGGATATGAAACAGATGTGAGGTGACGAGGATGTTAGTGACTAAACATTATCTGTCACTTCTAGATGCAGAGCAAGGTCACCAAATAGTCCTTCTCAGGCAACAGCTCTGAAGGAGGGGTGGGGGTTGGGTCGACAGGCTGTCATCAAGGAATGGGCTCCACAGTACTGGAAGCAGGAAATCCTAGGTCAAGCGCTGGGAACTCTATTAGCTTGCAACGTGACCTTGAAACGTTTCTGGGTCAGTTTTTGTAGTTACAAAATGGAACTCAACCTCCAAGAGTGGTTGTGAAGCTTAAGTGAGATGATCTCTATGGAAGCACATTTTCATCATGCAAGTAGGACAAAGGGCCTTGAGGGGGCGGGGCAGGGGAATGGTTCTCAGTCTAAGCTGCCACGTGGTGCTTCACGAGTAAAAGCCATGCCAACTCCATGCTAATTCTTTTCACTAAGTGTATGTGTGTGTGTCTTCTGTACACAGATACACCATAACCTCCTTAATCAGAATCCATAATTCACTTTTCCACAGACCAACAGAGTGTAATAACCAGGAGAAAAGAGGCTTAATATTTACTTTATTTATGAAAAATTAACAGATATGTTATGTTTTGGTCATAAAGACATAAGAGAGTCTTTCCCTAAGATCCTGAATACCATCTTGTGGTGTTTCCAAACCATTTTAATCAGGCCTACATGAATACATGCCCCAGTTAATCGTAATTATTAGACTGTATGTTTGCCTTCTTGATTACTAGTTATATTTACTGTTTTGTCCTCAGCTTCTGGATGACTATTTGTTCATGATTTTACTTCATATTCTGCTGGAAAGTCATTTCACCATCACATCCAAAAAAGTATTTACTGAGACCAGTGGTTTGCCCAATACTATGTTTACAACATCCTTCATCAATGGTACCCAGAAGACAAGGAAGAGCTTAGCAATTAAGTAGCAATCATGCACTCAAGAAGGGCAAGAAGTTCCAGCATCCTTTCCTGCATCTCCACATCCCAAGAAAATGCTGCTGCCACATACCTAAATCTCCCACCGTATTTTGTGATTTCTTAAGGTGTAAAAACTGTGATGCATGTCAGGCATAAATGTAATAATGTGGTCAGGAGATCTGATTTTGAGCTGAAAACCTTATATTGACCACCTAGGTCCTCTCAGGAAAATGCTTTATAGTTTCCTTCAGATGCCCTTCTTTGGTTGAATGGAAATATTATGCAGATTCCTAACATCTACCTTCACTGCCAGATAAGGAGTAGTTAATGCTATCAAGCTCCTGGAATGGTAGGGAAATAAAGGCACAGAAATGATATCAAGCAGGTATTCTGAATTTGAGCTATTCTCAGTTATTAAATCAAGGCTGCATAATTTCCTCCTCCCTCTCTCCCCCAAGATATATATGCAGTCAATATGGGCTATTCCAGTAAAAAGTGGCAGTGTTTTTGGTAACTTACAGGTTCCTTAGCTCAGCTGCTGAAAATACTAACTTATTTACTACTACCAATGAATGGATACTAGCCCAAGTGCTTTCTATGCATTATTTTATTTATTCTAACTTGCAAGATAACACAATTAGACATGTATTATTCTCACTTTAAAGATGAAGAAATTGAGCCTCATGGACCCTTAATGAACTGCCTAAGTTTAAGTCGAATCTAGTTGGCTCTAAATTTTAAGCAAGTATATGTCATCCTGATAATTAGAAGTTTTTCCCTATGCCAGTCTGAAATGAATGTTGTTCATAAAACTTGTATTCTTTGATCAGAAGAAGCTAATAGCTCCTGTCACATCACTAGAGCATTTTTAACTTGCTGAGAAAGGTGTAATAATAGATTATTTCACATCATTATCAGCCACCACCCTCTGCAACTCCCACCTTCCACACGGCATGAATATTCTCCCTTTCTCGCTGCGGCTGCGGAGGCTTCTCTGGCTACTTTTCTCCCATTCCTAACTCCATTTAACAAGGGACCTCCCATCTCCCTAGCACTGCTACACCCTGTTTTCTTCTAATCCACCTGTTAATGCAGCATGTTGAAGAGAAGAATCCTAATTAAGAAGTCATTAGCACCGTCCCATGGAAATCACACCTACTTTGCCAGGAGGTGTTCAGAGGCGCCATGTGTTGAAATTCACGAATGATAGCCAAATGTGACTCTAGTCGCTTTGCAAGATTCAAAGTCCCAGAGCACTTTACTGCCACTAGCCAGGTGATAAGCCAGTTAGTGCTGGAAAGTATTCTGGGTGGTCACACAGCTTCAAAGAATGGAGACCCTCCTGACTTCCACAGAAACAATCCCTCTAGGAGACAGAGGCCACATACAACAGCAATACTAACATGCGGGTTGCATTTGGGCAAAGGAGTGCCCAGGATTTAACATCCAAGTGTGATGGCTCATTCCTTCTTAAAAAAAAAAAAAAAAAAGAGGGCTGAAATACAACTTTTACCACAATGAGCTATTTTATCCAACATAAAGGAGGATTATGGTTTCCCAGAAAGTGAAGGCAAAGAAAAGTACTGACTGGTAAAAAGAGACTGTCTGATGGTCAGAAGCACCTTCTTCTCTCCATTTACCCGAGGCTTTATTTTCAGGTGTTCTCAATGATTATTCATTCCTCTCTCTGACCAACCTAAGCCTCCAGGTGAAGTTAGTTTCATTGATTACTGAGTTGGGAGTGCCATCCCAATGTTGAGGAATTTATCCGACTAAAATCACCAGCAGGTAAGGTCTGCTCTAATATTAGTTTAAGTTAGGGTTATTATCCTTAAGGAAGAAGTTGGCACATTTCTGAGTTTCTTTTAAAGACGTTTACAAATTCATAAAAAGTGTGTGTATGTGTATCCTTTAGATAACATCAGGGAATTTTAGATTTGGTAGGAGGGAGAAGACATCGAAGGTCATCGAATACCACTTTCCACCCAAACTTTCCCTAAAAAGGAATCATTCAGCTTTTGAGGGAAAGGCTTTGGTTATCAGGAGCTTTACTCTGATTTACACAGCTCTTGTTGTGTGATAATCCTCTGTGATGGTGAGTGAACTCTACCTCCTAACAGCATCTGCCCTTATGTTCTAGTTTTGCCCTAAAATGCCACAGTGAAGATAATTTTCTCCCTTATCTGAATTTCTTTAAATATTTGCATACAGTTATAAGTTACTCAAACAACCCTGATATTTGGGGGGGGGGGTGCTATCATGGTGTCATTATGGCTGGGATGTTTTCAGATATAAAATAATGGCCCTAGATTACTCTGAATATCAACGCTGCTTACACCTAAGGGGATGAATCCAGTAGGTTTATGTATTTCAGCTGAATTTAAGTTATCTTCCACCCCGCCTTCATAGCTTAACTTGTGCTTTCAAACTGTCAATCCACCCACTTTGAAGCCAACTAACTTGGTATGTCCACACACCTCCCACACATCCCTCTTTTCATCTTCCCAGAACACAGTTCCATGACCAACATGGTATTGGCAAGAAAAGAACAGGTAGCTTTAGCTGAATTCTCTAGAGAGAACATCAGGTGTTAGAAACTAACCATTCATTATTTAATGAAAAAACAACTGGCACCTGAATTAGGGGCAATTTTTAAGGCAGGCATCTTAAGGAAGAACTGGCGAGGACATATGAGTTTATGAACTTACACATTCAAAAGCTGCTTGTCCGAAGCAGCTTCAGAAGACATCATAAATGGCTTAACATGCTAATTTTATTACAGCCCTACCTGCTCACACAGCCTGGAATTTCGCCCCTTGTCAAGAGTCTCTAGGAGAGAGCATCTTTGACTTTAATTTGTTTTCCAATTGAAAAAGTGAAGTTAGATTGCAGCAAGTAAGGCAATTTCCACATTTTTCTCCTGACCTCTTGCTAAAGGAACACAGAAAATGTACTCTACACGATTCAACTACTCTAAGACACAATCCATCATCAACCCACACTTATGCTGTTTACAGAAGTCCTGTTAGGTAAACATTTAACACATGTGCACACCAATCTTTATTTAAAAATGGTCAATGACATTTTCATTATATAAACTTTTAAAAACATCCTAAACTGACTGTAAATACAGGATTGAAATTCCAACTCGTTTTCAATTAAAAAGGACTGAACTTGTTTTTGAAAGGGGTCAAGGAGAAATGATCTCATGGGCTAATAAAAAACTATTTGTTTTCAAGGAAACATCTCCATCTTGTGGGCATTTAGGACCCATCTTTAACACCACCGCCAATGTGTTGCATTTTTACAATTTGATTCGAAAAAGCACTGGCTTGAATGGAAAGCTTTTATGAGGCGGGACGACGATAAATGATACACGGATCTTATTTTCGGGGCACTCACAATTCAAGGTTAAAGAGATACACGTGTATATAATAAAAGAGAAAGTGCTGATACAGGCCCTAAGGTTTCAGATAACCAAGTTGACTGCAGGGATCTGGGAAGGCTTGGAGCAGGTGAGATTTACACCAGGCCTGTGGGTCTTTACTAGACTTCAGTAAGTCGGTGTGAAGCAGAAGCTTACTCCCAACATTTCCAACAGTGAGTAAAAGCACGAAGGGCGTGTATTCGTTCCCTGCTGTTGCTGTAACGAATTACTTACTACAAACTTGGTGGCTTAAATCACAGACTCATTATTATCTCAGCGTCGAGACGCCCGACACGGGTCCCATTAGGCCAAAGCCAAGCGTCAGCAAGGCTGTGTTTCTCTCTGGAGGTTCCAGGAGGGAGTCCGTCTCCTTGCCTTCTCCGCATTCTAAAAGCTACTCACTAAGTCAACCGCAATAAAAAATGTTTATGTAAAAGTGAATATTAACATAAAATAAAAGCTACTCACACGTCTTGACTCCGGGCCCCTCCCTCCTCCGTCAGGTTCCCCTCACTTCTCGGCACCGGGACCGCCTCCTACGCTCCCCTCTGACGCACTTCCGCTGCCTCCCGCTTCCGCTTCCGCTTTTAAAGACGCGTGTAATTACATTGGGCCCGCCTGAGCCATCCAGGCTCCGCCCCCTAGTTTAAGGGCAGCTGATCAGCATCCCCAATTTTATCTGCAGCCTTAATTCCCCTTTTCCATGTAGCCTACCCAATTCACAGGTTCCAGGGATTAGGACCTGAGCAGGGAGGGGAGGGCATCATTCTGCTTAATTGCAGTGGGAGAAGACCATCATAAGACAGTGACGGATAGATGGCGTTTCACAGAAAGAAACAAGGATGAAAGGAGAGATAAAACTGGACATGTGAGAACTGCGACTCCTCAGAGGCTTTTGTGCACGGAGAAATGTTATTTGATCTTGTGGGGAAGACTACAACCTTGGCAGAGGAACGGAGGAGGGGCTGAAGGAGGGCTCTGCCGGGCTGGGGTTGGAGGCCCACGGGAATAGGATGGAGGAGCCCAGGTGGTTACTATCAAGGGTCTGAACTGACTCTGATTGTGCGAAGGAAATAGCAGATGCGAAAAACACCATGAAGGAGGAAAAGACAAGATTTGTACTGTAATCTGGGTTCTGGAGGGGAGAACGGAGGAGTCTAACGTCACTCAAATTTCAAATGTGAGAAAAATGATTCTGTTGTCAGAGTTTGAGGACATAGTAGATATTTCATAAGTGGAGGGTCTGTGACCGAGGGGCTGGAGGTAGGATTCAAGGCAGGTTTACTTTAAACTATAGGAGTCAGGAAGATAGACCAGGAAGGCTAGATGGACTATGAACATAAAGAGTCAAAAAACGTACCTCCAAAGACTGCCTCCAATGGAAGGGTGCACAGGGAAAAAGGCTAAGAGAAAGTTAAGGAAGACTCAAGGACAAGATCGCTTAAAGGAAAAAAAAATTAGGAAAATGTTGAAAGTGCAGATATGCTGAGCAAGTAAAAAGGAAGACTTCCAAACCCAGAAAATTCCACTTAAATAAGCTGGACACCCCAGTGCTAGAGTAATAATTCAGCTTTACCAAGGCCTTTCCCTGGGTGATGGTAATCTATCACATACTACAAATAAACACGGGGCTGAAACTACTGGCGTGGGAATTATCAGTCAGTGATTTCCTGATCAGTCAGTGCAAGCTGAAAACGCTGCAAGTAACTGTGAGCAAGTTGTCATCAAAGCATAATGATGGCCAACTTTTATTGGGAATTTTCTACTTTCCAGTCACCATTTTAAGTACTTTATAAGTAGTTAAACAAACTGTTTGAGTATATATACTATCCAGGCACTATTCCAGGTGCTGAGGATTTATCAAAAACCAAACAGACAAAATTGCTATCTCTACGAAGCATCCATCTAACAGTCCTGTAACACAGGTCTTATTATTACTGTTTTCTAGATGAGTTACCTGAAGCAGGTATTGTTGACACAGCCAAGAGAGGGAGAGCAGGAGGCAAAGCCAGGCAGTCTGGCTTTAGAGTAACCACGGCAGGTACTGACTTTTGCAAAAAAATCAGTATCCAGTGTGGAAAAAAGTGATACCTAACAGACTTTTGAAAGTAGTTGTATTTCCATATTAGCTTTAGCAGCTTTTTAGATTTACATAAATGTCCTATTTACTTATGTACTTTCTCTCTTGTAACTTTTTTTTTTTTAAGCTGATAACTATGCCAATAAAGAAAACACATCCAAGGACTCCTCAAAGAGCAGCAGAGAGAGTGGTAGAAATAGAACATCACCTCAGTTTGTGGGAACACATTCAGGCAACGCTGTGACAGATGCAAATCCAATCAGAAATGTTTTTAACATCTACCTAATAAATTGTCATTCTACCACAAGAGAAACATTTGTTAAGAATACAGGTCCAACATCTATCCAATCCAAAGAAGTATCAGAAGTATTACAGAAGGGTGTTACGTTCTAGAGGGGAAGACATCCCACATCATAAGAAAGTATCAACAATGAGGAAACTGTTACTTAAATCTGAGGCTGGAACTAAAAAATCAAATCTCTTAAGTTCTGCGATCTCTATTGCACCCATCATTCGGGTAATGTCTTAGGCAAGAATCGAGCTGTTTGTTCCACCCTGTTCTTTTGGGTCCTTAAGTCACCAGTGCTAGGATAGGGACCCCATTTCCCTTGGTAAGACATTTTCTTTCTCTTACTGGGTAGAAGTGTCATTTAATGCCAGAGAAATTTAGAATAAAATACAAAATCAATAAAGTAAATCAGTCTCAGCATATTACCATTGTTCGTTAAATTTAATATTTTGTGTATAACTGGTATTTTAAATACACCATTTGTATGGTTTAAGAAAATTCAGCATTATAGAATATCTAAGAGATCCTCTTTACGATTTAAGTTTTTAATGATGCATAATTGGATAAGTTTAAAACTGTATGTTTAAGCTGGTAGCTCTAAGAACATTCTTCTAAAGTTACAAGTAATATGATAACATGCAGAAGAATTAAGATCTACCATATTTATACCTTTAATTTATGATATTTACAAATGTTATTTAAGCACTGGGGAGTTTATTTGTTAGACAATTTAAGTACTTAAAAAGAAAATCAAATATATTAAATTTAGAAGTGCAGTTTAAAATATTTAAGTGATTTAATTAACTAGATGGTTTTAAAAAAAACCCATTTAAAAGCAATTGCTAAGGTTGCTGGATTTAGTAAAAGAATAATGAGATTTGTAAATTAAATTTAAAGGCTTACGAAAGAACTCTGGTTTTGAATTCATAATTTTAATAAATCGAATATGAATATTCAAAAATGAAAGTAGCCCTTAAATAAAATCTTTCTAAGCATTAAAGCCATGGTTAAGGACACCAAAAAGCTCACCCAGACGTCATACACTACTTAGGATGTCTGTTTCCATTCCATAATCAATGGTATTATAAAAAGCCTGGATTAAAGAAGCTCTGAAATCCCTTCCAGCTCCTTCGAAGCATCTGAAGGTCTGTGTCTGGCCTGCTGGGCAGTTTGTTAGTTTATTCATAGTTGGTCATATTTACAGTCTTTTACAAAGGGCGACTGGGTCAAATTTCAATTCTTATCACAGAACCATGGTTATAACCTCAAGCAAGTTCTTTCCCGTGTACTGTTATCTGCCCTCTCCCATGAGAAGCCAACTCCCCAGCACCTGCTCACTGGGGCGTCGTGAGAACCAAGGAAGCAGTGTTTCTTCATTCACGTAGAGATTGTATCTCTCCAAGATGTGCTTGTAACAACTTCCCTTTCTCTTGTTTGCTCCTGAGATGCTCAACAATATGTGTGAACAACATTCAAAGGGTGGGATGGTTGTGTATCCTCTCCAGCAGGAATGGAATTGCTATTACTATGTGTTACGACCATTCATGGTCCTGTATGTTGGATTTTTTCACCTCCTCCAGGTGATGGATGGGACCGCCATCACTTCACACAGATCTGCTTTGCTTCTGCTCTTGGAACCCTTCCAGACACAACCCTGAACATCACTCCTCTTCATCAGGGTGCAGCACAGATTTAGGAGATTCAGAACGTAAGCAGTGTGGTCGCGTGAGAGGTAAAGATGCCAAAGACAGGCAGCTCTGGAATTAAAACACCCCAGCTCATCTACAGAAACAGCAGAATATGGAATTTGCCAACAAATGTCCTTCATTAAACATCCATCCTCAACCCAACTCACCCATCACTACGCCTGTCAAAGAGTGTCACGCACTGCAGCTTCTGGCCAACAACCCAGGTAACTAACTCATCATGACAACCACGTCAGCAATGCTGTAGCCTCCACTGAGGGGTCTTGTTCTAGAACTGCCACACCTCACACTCACAACATGGTGTCACCTCCAGCAATCCCAAGCATGGGAATCTAATCTGCTTCATCTTCACCTAAACGCAAGAGTGCAATAATAATAAGGCAAAGATCTGCTCAGGAACCAATAATGCAACTCATCCTGACCACATTTCCGCTCTTTGCTAGCCCGGAAAATACAAATAGAATGATTTGGTGTTGCCGATGGTGGGTGAGGACGAGTGAGCCTCCAAAAAGGCATTGAAGTAAAGGGAAAGCGTGATCCAAATTAGCCTGATGGGCATGTGCACAGAGTAGAGCAAGAAAGAGAGAAAAACAGCCGAAAGAGACAGATAAGGGGAAAAAAACTGTCTCCAATGTGCAAGCAAAGGCTTCAAGCAGCTTGCAGACTTCTCACGAGTTTGGGACCACACACCAAAGAAAGAGGGGGAAGGAGGCATGAGTGATAAATAAAACATACCCTCAAAGATCAATGAATAAAAATTAATTGGCGTTGTGGTTTAGCACTGTAGCCATTGCATTTCCTCTGTTTAAACCTTATCTACCCAGGGGACTGGTAGTCATTTGAAGCCATGTATATTTCAGAGGTTTTGTGGTCCCGGGGAAATTTCAAGTTAACAAGTCTAGGCTTTGCACCTCATGCGGCAGCATCTGGAGTACTTCCTGATGTGGAGTTGGTTGTAACCAGCATTTCCACGAGGAATCTTACATCCTGGTGTCTTTCAAACTGTCAAGACAGTCCCCTGGGGAGATTATAAGCTCTTTTAGGAAAGCAAGCCTCAGGATTATTTTGAAAAAGGGGCATGCTTCCCCTCTCTGATGCTCAGAAAGCACCAGCCCAATTAAGAATATTTTAACTTTGCTGGGAGTGAAAACGATTTGATAATCTGTGTTGTATAAACTTGCCATTGTATATGGAAAAATGAGCTTATGTTTCCTCTCCCTTCAGTCCAAACTTCCAAGCCATTCAGGGATCAGCTCTCCCACTCAGATGAGCCGGCCGACGCTCACCGGCTGCTCTCACCACTGCCAACCTTGACAAGTTACAGAGCTGAATCCTATAGGACAGGACCCTCCCGTTTAGTTACAATTGTCAAAGGGCCAGGGCAGATCTAAAAATACCTAATGAGATCTATGTTCATGCAAATGTTTGTCAGTTACAGAAAGACTGTCCAATGGCATAAAAGCAACCTAAAAATACCTGCAACAACATGTTAGAAATCAAAACAGAAGGCTCATTAGTGCAACAGAAAGGGTGTAGGTTTGAAATAAGATGCTTTGTCATTTGACAGTATAAGTGGATTTCACCCTCCAATCATGAAGCACCCCTCCCCCTTTTAAAGATAACATCTCCTTCACCTAATCTGATAAATAATGCATTGGGGATGGTGCAGGTTTGTAAATGCTCTGCTAGAGATTGTGGGGCTATGCATCTTCTTAATTCTTCCCTGTCTAATACATGCCGCGACCTTCAGCTCTGTGATTTGAACATCTGGCCTCAAATGTCAAAAGGCTTGAGCAGAGAGCCCGGCAAATCCAGCGACGTGTGATTGGATTCGCCGCAAACTCCAGAATCAATGAGTGTTCAACAAGCAGTTATACTTCAATAACATTGCAGCATGAAAGAAAAATGGGGCCAAGAATTTAAAAATTGAAATGTTATTAGCCTGCTTCTCCTTGTTATTGGCAACCCATCATTTCCGGTTAGAGGTTTAGCATGGCTGCTTCAAATTCTCCAGCATGATCTAACCGAGATGCCCCAAATGAATGAATATAACAGTCTCGCGTCTGCAAAAGAAACCAAAGGGTGTCCTCCACAAGGCGCAAGAACTACTTGTGAAATCAGACAAATTAGCCTCTTTGATAATACACTCCCCTCTCCTCATACCATGCCCTGCAAAAGAGCTAGGAAAAATAAATTATGAATACATCAATCAGTGACTTCAACTGGGCTACTCTGCCAGCTCATGGACCTTCTGAAATGCTTTCCCACACATGCATGGGAATGCAGGCCAAGAGAGAAAAAAAAAAAAAGGATGAAACTGCCACTTATTTGGATGAGTAAGAAATAACAGGAAAACCCAATAAAGTCTGAAGCTTGCATTAGGCACCTTGTCTTTAAAAAGGGTACTCATAATTGTTTTATCTCATTGCTTTCCTTTTGGAGCACATCTCTGACCCTGGACGTGTACCAATCAACCATTCCCCACACCCCTGGGCTCTGCTCCTGGTGCACCTGCTTTCATCCACCTAGAAGTCTCTTGTTATTTAAGATGGGCATTCCTTAGTGGCATAAAGGTGGGGGCTTTCCATGCCAGTCTTGTTTTCTTACTTGTTTTCCTTTAGATTCTATTAATTAAAGATTCCCTGTTGGAGTGAGGAGGGACTGAATCCCACGGCCAACAGGTCAGCCCTGGTGGCCTCGGGAAAAGCAGCGCTCTCCAGCCGCCAATCACGGTGCGCCCTCCGCGGCAAGCAGCTGACAGGGTCTGTAACCACTAGTAGCTGTGCTTCTCTGCGGAACGTATCCTGACAATCACTTGCGCTAAATTACAGAACTCATTTCTGGGTTCATTATTCCCCTGGGAGGGAAAGGTATTGGTGGGCATGTCTGTGCCAGAAAATAGCTTCCCCAGGAGGGCAGTGAGCCTCCTCTTCTGTGCAACGAAGGGGTTGCACTGGGCAATCCCCAAGGTCCTGCTCCAGCATCCTGTTCTGTAGGAGTGGGGACCCTTCTACAGCCACGTTTTTAAGAAGCCAAGCAGGCAGCAAAGCTCTTTAGCCATCCCCTTAAGCTCGATGCCCAGTCCACCAGAGAGCTGATCAACCAATAAACCTTCACAAGGTCTTCACAGGATGCTCCATGCCTCACTGCCAATTTGGTGGGGGGGGGGGTAGTTAATTGGATTTGTTTGTTTATTTAATGGAGGTATTGGGGATTGAACCCTAGGACCTCAGGCATGCTAAGCACGCACTCTACCACTGAGCTATACCCTCTCCCTTACTACCAATTTGAATAGGTCTTTGGAAAAAAATCACTGCCCAATTTTTCTTTCATGAGATTCTTGGATGGATGACTTAGGATTGGGTAGAAATTTTAAATTATTTTTTACTATTGTACTTTAAAAATTCTTTTTTTTACTATTTTTGTTACTATTTTACTATTTTAATAAGCTCCTTCATTCAAAAGTAATGATTGAGTCCATATTGTGAAGACACTGGGTTGAGCACTAGGAGAAAGACAGTAAAAAAGACCCAGTCAGTGTCCTCAGGCAGATTCTTTTGTCCACTCGGTTCCTAAGGGACTCAAAAGATAAGTACCCTAAGAACTTATTAAAACAGCAGAGAACTGCCGTCTGACATGTTCCCTCCCGCATGGATTTGGGGGACTAGACACCATTCCAACCCTTCTCCAATTCAGAATCAGGCTCCGTGTCCCTGCCTGCAAATAGCACCCAAACCGAAAGGTTAAATATGTTTCAAACTGACTGAAAGACTCATTCAACAAGGGAATGCCTTAGAGACAGAAAGTAGAGTGAAGGTTACCGGGGCTGGGGCGGGACAGGGAACAGGGGTTATTGTTTAATGGGTACACAGTTTCAGTTTGGAATGCTGAAAAATTCCTGGAGAAGAGTAGGGGTGATGGTTGCCCACATTGTGACTGTTCTTAATGTTACTAAATTTACCCTTAAAAATGTTAAAATGGTAAATAAATAAACAAATAAGGGAATGCTTGGTTCTATTCCAGTAGAACCACTGTGCCTATCAGTGAAGCTATATTCAAACTTATTCCCTTGGGGACGGTCAGTGGGATGGTAAGAACCAACAGTAGTTGTGGACAGTTAGACCCTGGCCACTGTTACCCTGCTGGGACAGAGAAGGAAAAATAATAAAAGGAGGAAGAAGTCAGAGGTCAGAATCTGAAGTTTACCAGTTCTTAAACTGGGCGGGCCTCCAGTCCCAGGAGAGAAGAAAGCTGAAACACTAGGAGACTAAAGAATCTTTCCAACTACAACTGGAATCAGGAAATGTCAATTAATCTTTTAATACTAAGCAAATGACAGAGAGAGAAAGGGAAAGAATTATGTATCTATTACACACTAGTCATTTTGCGGGCTATCCCATTAACTCCTCAGAGCAACCCTGAGTAAGGACAGGCATGATTATCTCCTTACCAGAAGAGGAAAATACGAAAACTTGCTTAAGAACGTCTATTAATAAATTTCAGCCATAACCCAAACCTGTGTGTGAAGGCACGACAAGTTAAATAGAGACAGGCATTCTGTGCATTACATGGATCACAGCTGCCAAGGAAGTTGAAAGTGGGATACGCTTTTAGTGGGCATGATCATGTGGACACTCCGGAGAGGGGTCCCATGCCCACCCTATAAATCCTGTTTCCCATTCTCCTTTCCTAACAAGCCAGAGAACTTCATTAAGGAGCATTAGGCTTACTTAATTCATGAAGGCTCAGTATTAACATTACTAAGCAGCATTAAGGTCCAGATTCCTATGGAATGAGGGAGGCACTACTGAATTTTACAACTCTTAATTTTTAACAAGTATTCTGACAGATAAGGTCAATGACATCAATAGCTCTTTTTCCCACAGCCCATTGTGGCCAGACAGGTCCCACCTCACCTAGCATGACGTTACTTTAAAGTGATGCTGTGACAAACCATGCTCAGTGTTTTCCCAAAGGGTATTACCCCTCCATTCTTACAGTGCTTTAAGGACACGATGCTAACTATTAGGTAGAAATGAGGACATGCAACTAAATATTAACCCTCTGAGGTACCCACAAACAGGAGCTAATTTCACCCAAACTTCTCTAAATGTTGTCACTTCTTGTGTCCTTGAGTAGTGAATCTCCGAGCGTGCCCTTTCACCCAGCAGCCACAGCGTCATCCAGAAATGCAATTTCTTGGCTCCATCCTAGACCTACAGAATCAGAAATGTTGGGGTAGGATTCAGCAATCCGTGTTTAACAAGCCCTCTGGGTGTTTTTGATACACACTCAAGTTTGAGAACCACCAGGCTAAGGAGAGCAATAGTCTAGGAACCCAGGTCCTAAATAAGAGGGGGAAAAGTTAGAAGATCCACTGAATTACTAACATGCTAACAAAATTCCTTCTATTACATGGAATCAGAAATACGCTTGCCTCTTTTGATAAATAGATTTCTCTTTCTTAAAATAAAAAAAAAAAATCTGAATTATGCAAGCCATTGGGGGTTTACCTTAACTGCTAGGAAGTTCAGTCTCTAAATACCTGGCTATTTTGTATATTTGTTTCACAACAGCCAGCCTGGACTTTTTGCATGATATTAGAATATCCATTTCTAGTTTAAAAACTTTACTTTGTAGAAGAATATTATGGTTAGGAAGGTCAGACATTTATTGCTATTTTATAAAATATAGTTACTTTATATCTGAAAGCAGGATAAGATAGATAGATAGACAGACAGAAAGACAGACTAATGGATAGCACGGTACCTTCTATATACTTAGTAATTCACTGGAGCAAATCTGACCTCTATAGCCCCTAAACGTTTGCCTCTGCTACACTGTCAGCCACATGAGAACAAGAAGTAAGCCTTATGAATGAAGGTGCTCAATAAATGTCTGTTGAATGAAAGAATAAAATCTGTAATGTGGGGTATTCTTCCTTTAGACTCAGACTTACAAATGAGCTCTAGAGAAGGCTTCTCAAGTCAGAAAAGAGAAGTTGCCAAATGACAATTCTTCACCAGGGTAGGAGAGGTACAACTTTCCCTACATACTTTTAAGTTCGGGAATGGGGTCAGCAGATTAAACTGACAAAAAGCCAGATTAACAGGAGAAAAGGCCCACAAATCTTACTCATGTTTTAAATGTTTATGCGCATGGGGGCTTCACAGAAAAGAAGTGAAAACTCAAAGAAGTTCGGCTTGAGAGCTTCTATGCCATTTGAACAAAGGGTGATCCATTGTGTTGAAGTGACCAGGCAAAGGAAAAGGGGTTTGAGCTTCTACGGGTAGTAAACTGTGAAAACGGAAATATACAGGGAAACTAATAGAAGCTAATAATGATGTTAATAATGTTTGTGCAGACTTATCTCAGGGCTGACTTTCCATCTCCGGAGATAAGGGGTTTGGAAGAGGGGACAAGGACACCTTCACAAAGGAAAATTTATGCCCTGCTTCTAGGCAGACCAGGACAGCACACAGCTCTTCCGTGGTTAGCTTTTCTCAACAGCCTTCAGTTCAAAAATAATCCTTATGCCAAAGTAGGGTATGTTGGGGTAGCCTATTCCGATTGCCTTCAGCTGAACCTTTGAATTGAGTAAAGAGAATGCCTCTGTTTGCTGGTTCTCTTCTTGTGTGTTCCTGTGTGCAGCCTCTTTTAAGATCTGCAGCCATGCCTGTCTAGGCTGGAGAGGTTCAAGAACATCTCAACAGTCATGGATACCCCTTTCCACCACTGTTCTACATCACATGGGACACTGAGGCACAAGAGGGAGGACTGGTCAGGTTGGTGGATCACATAGTATGTCATAAACCCAGGACTCCAGGATCCAGCTGTATCATGTGCAATGAAATGTGCTATGCAATCACAAGGAAGCAGTTTCAGTATTTGTTGTTATTGTTGTTTTGGCTTTCATCTGTTTCCCCAGTTCTGTATTTTTCTGCCATTGGGAAAAACAGGAGGTAAGGAAGAAGGAGGAAAGAAAAAGATGGCTTACAAGAAACAAAGCCAGTCCTTTTCACTGAGTGTGGGCAGGAGGTTAATTTTATGCTCCAGCTCCAGGAAGATGAGGAATATCCTTGTAGGCAGCAGAGTGGGTGGGTGGCGGATGTCTCCCTCTGCCTTTTGCAAACACACGTTGAAACGTGGAGTCCCGACTGTGCTACCCCCTTGAGATGCAAAGCAGCGAAGAGGTCTGCAGAGAGGGAACAGAGACTGAAAAAGAACTAGGGCAAACCACAATTTGGAGCAGAAATTGACTGAGAAAATGTCAGAAGACTTTATCCTCCTTTCTCCATTTCCCTAATACAATTTTACAACTAAACATCAAAAAACAAACAAAACAAGAATGATTCTCTTATTTGATTTGCTCTTCTCTGAACCAGTCTTGAGACTCTTTTGTCAAGATGCTCCCCATACGTCCCTCAAGTTATAAGCATCAGCTTATATCAGATTATATCAGATTGCTGAGACTGAAGGTGGCCAGAAATTGGAACCTTCACAGGCAATGCCACACCCTTCCAAGTTAACTTTGCCTCTGCAGCACTCCCACTTTTCAAGGCCCTCGAGATATAACACATCCGCTCTATAAATCTTAAATCTCCATTTTGATTGAATGTAGAACCACTGGGCACCACCGGTAATCACTGAAAAAGAACTCTGGAATTCTGGGATGATAATTCATGGCTCTCAGTACCAGCAAATGCTGTTGGGAGACAGGAACAGAAATTCAAATTAAAAAATTCAACTTCGCCCTCATGCCGTTCATCTGAGGTCAGTAATTAAATAGATTTCCCTCACTTTCCAATGAAGACATCCAGCATTCAAAAAAGCGGCTGTGGGCATTCTACTGATATTTGCATAAGTGTGAGAGTCAGAAGCCTGCAGGACAAATGCATTATTTAATTTTCCACTATCACACTCTAAACAGCTTTTTTGGACTCTAGACATCAATTTGTTCCAATACCAAAGGCCCCAGTGGAAAAAAGATATGAAAATATTCAAAGTAAACTAATGCCTCTGAAAATCTTCTATGAGAAGACTAATGCCTCCACGTGAAGAGGCCATCAGTCTATTATCTTTCCATTAGAAACCTTTCACATAAGTCCATTTGGACAATAAATACCTGGGGCTCATGGAACAGTAGTCCGTAATACCCATTTATTTTTCTATGTAATGGCCTTCTTTGTCTGCATGTCTTGTGCAGATTCATCAGCAGCACTGGCATGTGTGTGTGTGTGTGTGTGTGTGTGCGTGTGCGTGTGTTATGTGCGAGCTTTAAATCCTAGAGAATTCAAAGAAAGCTACTACTATGTCTCTTTTTAGCTAACTTTGGGTGGGGGAGTATCTTGTGCATTAAGTGCCTAAAAATGTTGGTTAAGGATGAAAATTAGAATTCTCTTTTCTACACACACACACTCACACACATACACTGGAACTCTAAGCAATTAAGTTAACAAACTTGTATGGTGCACTGGTGACTCAGAGCATCAATTCACACACTGATTCATTAAATATTTATTTAGTGGTCGCTGTGTGCCAGGCACTGAAAACTGCACTTTGAGTTGGGCAGGCACTGCCTTGGCAATAAATAGCTTACCACACAGGGAGAAGTAACTTGTGTAACTCTTCCATTAAACACACGAGTTAAACTCACACTCACTGCCTGGGAGTGGGGAGTAAGAGAAGAAGGCTTCACAGGCGGTGGCAGGGGCTTCACCAAAGAAAATTCTGGTACCAGTTTGCCTCCAGGCAGGAACCGGCTTTCCCTTATTCAAAGCAAGTTCGGAATTTCTTCTCTCAACATCACAGTGGGCAGAACAGCATGAGTTTGGGGAGAGAACTCCACTACCAGAAAGACCAGAGGCACAGAGCCCTCAGTGGTGGAACCGGAGACGTCCAGCCAACAAGTGCAGACTTAACAGTGACCTATATTCAGTAAGAAGTGGAAATCACAGCAGCGCGCAGATCCTTTGGGACACCCAGACAAGAACAGGGAAGGACCCCCGTTACAAAGTAGCACCCTGTTTAAGAGTGTGATGAGATTCAAACTTCAGAACGTTTCTTTCGCAGTCAGAAACCTTGCTCAACCCCCTGTGCAACCTTGGCACATCCTCTTAATATCTCTGTACCCTCTGTTTCTTCATTTATAAAATTGAGGCAATAATAATGCCTACTACTTTGGACCATGGCAAAGACTCAATGTCTTAATGCAGCTAAAGAGCATAAAATCACGCCTAGTACCTAGAAAGCGTTTTGTGAGGATGTGCCAATAAATGAACTATTCACTTAGTCACCGAGGTTATTACAGATTATGACTAAGCCTCACTGAGGAAAGGCAGAGTGCTTTCAGAAACTACTGGTTGCTCTTTATTTGTTTATAAGTCTATTTTATAAGCAGTGTGTAGTTCTCCTTAGAGAATGTAGACAATAATAATTACCTGTGACATGAGGTATCATAAGAATTATTACTTTATCATTAGACATATTCAAGGGCATTTTTTTGCCTTCCTAAATTCTAAGCTAAAGAATCAATTGAGATATTATTTTAGATATTGATATTACATATCTATAAGAGTAGGCCCAGAGTAAAACTTAGATAAGAATATAGCTGGCCATCTAAAGGAAGGATTTTTTTTCTTTATTGGTAGAGGGTAGGACTAAGCTACTCCGGACAAGGCACAAGACATGTAAAAATAATGGTCATCAGGAGAGAGTGCTCTAGAGCACAAGCTCCCAGGTCTCCAGTCTTTCATCAAAGAAAAAAGGTTTCCTTTGCTTCTGAAAGAGGCTGGGGGCTGGGGGGTGGAGGGGACAACAAAACAAAAACAAAACCTAATGGTCACTGGAAGTGACAAGGATGAAATTTTGCTAAGCCACTAGAGTGTGTATTAGTGTGCCTCTCATCAGTCCAAATTTATTCAGCATTTATGGACAAGACTTCTTACCAAGTGCTAAACAGGTTACTTTTGCATGTTCTGCCCTCAAGGAGCTTAAAATTTAACTGCAGAATCATGTTTACTATAATACAAGCTTAACAAAAATGTGTCACGAACTAGTTCCAGGAAAATACAGAGTAATATCAGACTGGAGTATTTCATAAGAAAGGAATTGGTATGAATCAAAATGGTCTAAAAAGGCTTTGTGGAGAAGAGAGAGAAACGATTCCAGTACCAAAGCGATGCTTGTGGATTTATCTCCACACCACCAAGCAATTCTCCAACACCAGCGGGGAGTCCTACAACTCAATCCAATTCTGACACTATCTACCCCAAGACAGCATCAGATCCCACAGGTTGTGGGCTCAGTCTCACAAGACAGCCACCACTTCAGGTGGCAATTGCAAACCGAGGTTCTTACCTGTGATTCGGACCAAATGGCTATAAATCCGAGGTCCCCACAATCCCCTCCTTGAGTTCAACTAGTTTTCTGGAGTGGCTCACCGAACTCAGGAAACTAGTTTCCTTCCTAGATTACTGATGCGTTTACAAAGGATATTTAAGGAAATGAATCAACGTTACTAGATGAAGAGACACATAGTGGATGGTCCTCAACAAAGGATCTTCTGTCTTCATGAAGTCTGGGACCTGCCATGATGGCACATGAAAGTGTTCTGGTTCACCAACATGGAAGCTCCCAGAACCCAATCCTTTTGGGGTTTTAGGAAGGCTTCATGTCTCAGGAATGATTGATGAAAACACTGGCCATTGGTGACTGAACTCACTCATCAGCCCCTTTCCCCTAGGGTGGGGAGTTAGAGAGGGACTGAAAATTCTAACCCTCCAATCAGGTGATTGGTTCCCCTGGCAACCAGCCCCCATCCTTAGGTGCTTTCCAAAAGTCGCCTCATTAACATAACAAAAGACGTCTTTATTGTTCTCAACACCCAGGAAATACCAAGGGTTTTAGAAGCTCTGAGCCAGGGCCCAGTGAAGTCTATCTAGTAAAGTAATTATGGCTGGAGGAAAAAAACATTATTAAGAAACAATAAGGCATTGTTTTCCAGCCTTCCAAACATCAACATCTCCACCATCATCATCAATATTTCAAGCAGATGGACTAAGCCTTCATTTCAATCTTTTCCTCAACATAGTCTTAAAACTGTCCCTAATAAATAGTCTTAAAAATATGATAATTAATGGACTGGGGCCTCCCAACTCTTCTGGCCCCAAAGCATACAGAACAATAATTACATGGAACAAAAATCAGCCTGAAATCTTCAGGGGCAGGCATAGGGTAAGGGTGGGGGCAGTCTGAACGGAATTTCTCTTTAGCAACGACCTTTTCTCTCTCCTCCCCTTCCCTCCTCTCCCCTCCCCTCCTGTCCTTTCTTCTTCCTCCTCCTCTTCTCTCTCTCTTTCTTTCTGGGCCAGCCAGTTTATTTAAAAAAAAAAAAAAAAAAGGTTAATTTCAAATTGATGACAAACTGTGTTGCTGCTGTGGGTAGAAAGTTCTGCAACAAGCAAAAGAGGAGGGTGGTAGGAGGGGGGATTCTGGAGAACACTGGAAAAGAGTTTCAAACATGAGAAGACTTTTAAAGGAAAAAGTTCAGAAACTTTCAGATAGAAGAGTATTATTTCCTGGTAGAATATCGTTGAGTTTCCATTATCTTCCGACGTTCTCCTGTGACTGGTTTCAGGCTGTAATTACAGCAGCAGAGAAAATACTTGGAGCTAGATTTTCTGAAAATCTCAAGACTAGATGGAGGGGAGAGAGTGAACAATAAATAATAAATCCTCTAGGGTAGTTTTTTTTCTCCATGCTAGGTCAGTGCTCTTATGGTGTCCACAAGTTAGGTCACCCAAACCATGGACGGTGTTAATAGCAACTGCCCATTCACTGGGCATTATTGCCTAAGAAACATTTTTTTTAAGCACTTTAAATGTCATTTAAGCCTCACAATATCTCCAGAAAAGATATTAATATTTTCTCCATTTTACAGATGAGTTAACAAGCTTCGAAAGGCTCGAAGAAATGACTTGAAGATCAAAAAGGAATATTTGTTAATAGAAGGATTTGAACAAAGTCCGAAAGCCTAGACTCCCACAACTGTGCTCCCCTAGACCTACACCTGTACGCAGCTGCTAAGAGTTCTGTAATCTGAACTTCATGGTTGGACTCGAAGCTGTCTACCAAACACCTAGTGATTTGTCCTTGGGCAACTCACTTAACCCCTCTGAATGCCACATTCTTTGTATATAAAATAAAAGTTCATCAATTCAACACGCATTTAGCAGGCATTTAGTAGGTTCTGTGATGAGCATTTACTAGATACTTAATATCTACTAAACACTGAACTCCTCCACTTCTTTGTTATGTGACCTTAGGCAATTTTCTCCACCTCTGTGCTACTGTGAAAAATAGGAGTATTTACTTCACAGAGTTTTTTAATATAAATGCAGTGAGCTCTTGCATAGAGAGCACTTAGAATTACAGGGCTGGCACAAAGTAATCACACTAGAATGTTCATTCCTAGCTCTGAGGATAATGGTAATGACGAAGGTGGTGGAGGTGACGGTGATGACAGTCACTGTGCCAAGTGTTACCGATACAGGCCTCCATGTCTCTGTGTAAGGATGAGACTCGAGCTTGTGAAAGCATAAACAGTAGAACAGTACACAGTGACTAATTCCCGTTTACCCCAAGGTAAAGTTCATAGGTAACTACAATTCTGTCAGGGAAGACGGGATCTAGCCAAATTAGACCAGCCATTCACGGTCCTGGGCAAGAAGGCCTTAGGCATCAAGAACCAGTGGAGCTTCCTCTGTAAGTAGATGGTTTTCAGTCACCAACTAAAATCCCAGACTTTACAAAGCTAGGGAATGAGGTAAGAAATAGCAATCTTCACTTAAAAAGTTAAGACATTCCTAAAATTCAGAGAGGTCTAATGAGACTCATTCATTTCTTCCTGATCTCCACAAATATTTACTGAGCCAACCCAGTTATTCTTCCAGGGACTTTTAGAGGATTAAAAACAACAACAAAACAAAAAAAAGAATTAGTGAATTAATGACTATCTTTTGGTTTGATTTTACTTTTTAATAATTTGACCTTCTATATCTAATATCAAAATAAAACAAATTCTAGATAAACAAATTTCTACTGTATAGCACAGGGAACTATATTCAACATTCTGTAATAACGTATAATGAAAAAGACTATGAAAAGGAATATATGTATATGTATATAGATGACTGAAACATTATGCTGTATACCAGAAATTGACTCCACATTGTGAATTGATTGTACTCTAATAATAAAAAAAAAAAAGAAACCAAAGAGAACAAATTCTATGGGGGCTAAAGAACTAAATGTAAACATCAAATTCAACAAGTAGCTCCTACAAAACATAACTGAATGCTTATCTGACTTTGAGCTGTAGACTCCTTTTAGGGTAAAGACAATTTAACACGGTATATGAGTTACATGCGAACAAAAAAAATTCTAAAAAATGTAATAACTAAAAAAAAAAACCATACAATTAAAATTTCTGCATATTGAAAACACAGGGAGTCATTTAAAATAGTATTTTAGAGTGGGAGGGTTCAGCTCAGTGGTAGAGTGTGTGCTTAGCATGCACAAGATCCTGGGTTCAACCCCCAGTCCCTCCATTAAATAAATACATACATACATACATACATACATACATACATACATACATACATACATACATACATAAATGTAATTACCTCCCCACCCCCCAAATTGTCAACCAATGACTGGAAAAAATGTTCATGGTATATACTACATGAATACAAATTATAAAGTTGTAATCACAATAATTATTACTACTTAGATTTCAATGTTTTTACACTTTTATGTATTTTTCAAATTTTCTAACTTAACACTTGACTACTTGTTCAATGATAGAGAAGCGTTAAGACTTTTCTGTTGTTAAAAAGGAAAGTAAAAATAATTGAGGAATATGATGTCACTTACATGTGGAATCTAATAAAAAGGACACAAATGAAATATTATTTGTGACTTCGATGATTGATTTCTCGAACACATGTAAGCACATCTGACTGTCCTTAATGATTGGATTACTGCATTCTCTTGATTCTTATTTTGTGGTTGGCTTTATTCTTCTGACAACTGTGTAAGTTTAAAAAACTAAAGCTGTAAACTGTTCTTAGAAACAATGAACAGTACATATATGTAAATTTAAAAAAATAATTGTGCTCTACACTGGAATTTGACACAACATTGTAAAATGATTATAAATCAATAAAAAAAGTTTAAAAAATAAATAATAAAAGGTTTAAAAATTTTTAAAAATAAAATAAAATAAAAAATGTTTAAAAAATAAAAAATTAAAAAATAAAAGACTATTAAAAAATAATAATAATAATAATTGAGGGAATCAGAGCCATCAATCTGTGAAAGACTCTAAGAGAGAGAAGGAAAATGTTATTGGGAGGGTGTTTGCCTCCAGGCCCCCACTAAACAGTTTCTGATTTAACATGTTCTCAAGTGACACTGATGTTCTTGAACTCGGGTACCACACTTTAAACTCCTTGGTAACAGATAAGATCATGGACTTCTGAGCCAGACTGTTTAGGGTTAAATCCCAACTTGGACACTTTCTCAGTGTGTACATTACTTAATCTCTGAACTTCAGTTTCTTTATCTGTAAAAGGAAAGCACTGAGGGTACAGAATAGCGCCTACCCCTTAGAATTATTATAAGGTTTATAACACTGATAAGATGTATAGCGTTCATTTCTAAGTTAAAGGAATTAACACATATAAGGAAATCAGAATAGCATTTATTATGCAGTAAATGTTATCTACATTACTCGAGTAGGAATGCCAAGCTGGCACTCTTCCTACTTCACTCATGATGTCAGTTAACAGTTTTGAAATGTCTACTCCATGGCGGAACGTACTCCTATTTGTTAACTCCTTTTTACCCCCCAAATTCTTCTGTAATTACTTGCCATAGAGTCATTCAGAATCTTCAAAAGAATTTCGTTCACTGAAGCACAGGGAGTGAATGGGGTTTGAGGAAAGGCCAGCTGAGTACTGGGCCTGTGAAGTACTGGATGGGGGCACAGGGATAGAAAGCTGGGAAGCTGCACCCTGAAGTCAATGGAAGCAATGGATAAGGACTGACATCCAGTGGTCAGGTGAGATTTCATTTAAAGGATACAATGTGACCCCTGGATGAAAACATCACGCATAGCTTGGTGACTTCATAATTTCTCACGCAGACCGGGACGCTTAAAAAGTGAGCAGATGGAGATAACATTAATTGTTACAGTGCACCAAAAGGCATAAATGAGACTTCTAGCCATAGTAACCCCCTTTTTCAACATAAACATTACTAAATAAAAAATCCTTATCCTTTTCCCATGGTCAAAAAGGATAATTTTTGTGAGGTTTATATTACTGTGGGGACTTGGGATTCTGATACAGTCTCAGGAGAAGGAATGCTGTAGTTGAAAATGATGGGGTTCAAAGCAGACCATCCTAAAATATGTCACTTGGGCATATTGATTACTTTGAATTAAAGTTACTTAAGAAGGACCATCCTTTGTCCCCCTGAAAGCAGGAAATAAGTCTCCCATGTGACAGGTGTCCTTCCTGTACCGGAAGGTAGAAAGGTATCCTTATCACCAGAAATAAGGAACTCAAGACTGAGAAGATGTATAAACAAATCTTGTTACTTCTTTATTAATTTACTACCCTAAACCTATACTTTTTTATCTTGTCAATTCTTCAGAAATTTGCTATTTATTTGTCTAAAACAGGTATAAAAGCTGCCTGCTTTGGTCACTTCTTTGAGTCTCATATTTCTATGAGCTCCCATACAAATAAATTCAATTTGTTTTTTTCCTGTTAATCTGTCTTATGTCAATCTCATCACTGGACCAGCCAAAGAACCTACAAGAAGCAACAGGGAAAGTCCTCCCCTACAAAAGAAGAGAAACATAAGAGTCAAAGAAGCCTAGGTTCAGGGAGAACCAGGTCAGAAATTTTATTTCATATCCACATATTTTACAATTTCTGTTGCCATTGATCTTCCTAAGGCTATGATTGTTTAATGCAAGAGTTTCTCCTCCTCTTATTTGACTTCAGAAGATGAATGAATTTGGAAGAACATTCATTTTTGTGTTACTTGAAAGGGGTAAAGAAAATCAATCAGGACCTTCCACAAAGACAAGGGGGAAATCCATTACAATAGACTGATTCCTTTCCAGGAGGTAAGCACTCTTTAAATGTTTTGGATAATCTTAGATTGAGTGTGCTTCCAAACTGAAATTAGCCAAGTCCACCAAAGGGTTTATCACTTGGAACAGTAGGAAGAGCTAGCAGAACACGCCGAGAGTATGGAACTAAGCATAAAAGCCAGCACGGTGACACACCTGTATTGAAGTAGGGCCGAAAGGAGAATGGGGAAGTTGGTATTTCTCCCAGGGATGCCTGCAAACTCGGTCACTTTCTGTCAAGAGGAAGAACCATTCAGAGATGGGTTAAGAAAAGTTCCCCTCAAAGCCTCCTACACTGTTGGTAGGAATGTAGTTTGGTGCAGCCACTATGGAAAGCAGTATGGAGATTCCTCAAAAAACCAAAAATAGACTTACCATATGACCCAGCAATCCCACTCCTGGGCATATATTGGGAGGGAACTCTAATTCAAAAAGATACATGCACCCCAATGTTCATAGCAGCAGTGTTTACAATAGCCAAGACATGGAAGCAACCTAAGTGTCTATTGATGGATGACTGGATAAAGAAGCTCTGGTATATATATACAATGGAATACTACTCAGCCACTGAAAAGAATAAAATAATGCCATTTGGAGCAACATAGGTGGACCTGGAGATCGTCATACTAAGTGAAGTAAGCCAGAAAGAGAAAGAAAAATACCATATGGTATCACTTATATATGGAATCTAAAAAAAAAAAAAAAATGAGACAAATGAACTTATTTACAAAACAGAAATAGACTCACAGACATAGAAAACAAACTTATGTTACCAGAGGGGAAAGGAGTTGGGAAAGGATAAACTGGGAGTTCAAGATTTGCAAATACTAACTACTATATATAAAAGAGATAAACAACCAGTTTCTACTGTATAGCACAGGGAACTATATTCATTATCTTGTAATAACCTATAATGAAAAAGAATATGAAAAGGAATATATAGATATATATGTATAACTGAATCCCAATTCTGTACAGAAAACTGACACAACATTGTAAACCAAATATACTTCAATTAAAAAATGGAAAATAAATAGCAAGGATAAGTTCCCCTCAAATGCCTGTGAACACTGGATAACAGATAATAACAAATCTAATTATTTTATTAGGCTGTATCAAATAATTTCATTTTTCAGCAAAATAGATGTGTTTAAAGAATGAGTGAGAAAAATACATTCAACAATAAGTATCATCAAGTTCCTTATTAGAAGCAGTGAAGAAAGTGATCCTTTCTTGTATCTCTATTCTAAGAGGATCTATAAATAGCATACGATTCCAGCTTTCCTCCCTAAGATAAAAGATGATCAGCTACTTCTAATGTATCACCTTCAGATACATTTACATGTAGACTTTTATATGCAAATTGAATTCTATATTACATTCTAGGTGTTAACTTTATGGCAACAATCAAATCTCAAGGGAATAACTTCAGAACGCACATATTCATAAGAAAAAAAATAAAACATTTTAACGAAAATTTGTTTTTGACCAAAATTTGTTATGAAAGATAATTATTTCTAGTGTGAAGCTGTTACCACCAGCAGGCAAAGATCTGGAGCAGAAGTAACAGTACTTTGTTTCTTGAGTAGAACTAGATATTTACCACATTCTCATCAGAATCTAACACCTATGTTTTGAGAACTAAACCCACCAATATCCTTTATACCAAGCTGCCTCACAATGGATTCAGAAAGCCTCTTTGCTTCAGTGTCTGGCTGTCAGCTTTTATGCTCCCATCTCATCTGACTTTTTCCCATTTATTCCAGCTTCTATGGCTTGCTTCCCCCCAACTGGCAGTAATGTAGTGATCTGTTGACATGATAACTCCTGCTGAATGATCCCGGGCCCTTCCCCTATATCGTGTACCTCATTGCCATCCCCAGCAAACTGACTCACGGAAGTCTCTGCGTGCCCCAAGAAAGCAGATGAAGTGGGGACACATTTTACAATAGTTCTTAGAATTTCCTTCTTGGTAACAGGCAGTAAGTCATTCTTAGTCAAATAAACAGGGATTTGGGTTTTTAGCACTCAGGATGTATACTACAGTATAAAGAATATGCATGGTTACAAAGTACAAAGCCATGAGGTCATTTCTCTCCTTTCCCAATTACTAGTTATAAATCCAGAGGGAAATTGCTTAGCCTCTCTGAGCCTAAGACTCCCCATTATAAAATTGCATTATGATGTCTGTGATACACTTTAAAATGCTTAAGCGTAGTAGTAGGGGAGTGTGTGCGGGACAGAATTTTAATTTACACTCAAAGGTAGTTACTTGCCTGCATTGGGTTGACTCTCATATAATCTAAAGGTTACAGCAGCTACTACAAACACTTTAACTATCTTTAGTGTGATCAGCAAAATATGTTTTCATTAAATAGTATAGAATATTTTTGAAATGGGCATTCACTGGCAAATTTCATGGTCAGGCTAGAAATGTTTTATATATATTCTTGTATGAGCAAGTTGTACAAAGACTTCTTTGAAATGGGACCTGAACTTTGGTTTTTAAAAAGTTTTAAATCTAGTCAATATTTCATAAGATGCACTAACCAAGACCGATGATAAAATTAAAGAACTCTTGCCTCTAGAATAACTGTCGTGTTTATTACGATCAATTTCTCATGCAAGCTGTGCATAGACTGCATAAAACAGCAGAGCATTGGATGTTATTGTTTACCTAGCATGATTATGACTCATTTCATACTTTCCTTCTAATAAATATTTGCATTTATAGCAAGATTTGGTCCCAAATATAATTTTGTATATGGCAGTAAGGTTATGAAGGTAGGTATACACAACCCTCACCCACCTACCATGACTGCAGGCTCCTGATATTTGGGGGAAAAGAAAAGGGCAATTACTACCCTTTTAAGGGGCTGTTCATGAGGGTTCATGTGCTAAGATTTTTCACCTGGAACATTTTGCCAACTAGGAGTCTATTTAAGGAAGTGTTTTAAAGCTTAATAAAGCCTATATAGCTTGAACAACAACAGAAAAGCAAAATAATAATAACCAGCATCAGAAGACTCTAATGATTCTAATCTAATCAGTATTTAAAAATCAGATGCATTTCTATACACTAAAAATGAACTATTTGAAAAATAAAGAAAACAATTCCATTTCAAGTACAACTGAAAAGAACACAATAGTAAGAAATAAATTTAGCCAAGAAAGTTTAAGATCTATACACTGAAATCTACAAAACACTGATGAAAGAAATTGAAGAAGACAAAAATAAATGGAAAGATGGTCTGTGCTCGTGGATTGGAAGAGTTAGTATTGTTAAAATGTCCATACTGCCCAAATGTTCCACAGATTCAATGCAATTTCTATCAAAATTTCAATGGCATTTTTCACAGAAAGAGAAGAAGACAATTCTAAAGTTCCTACGGAACTACAAAAGATCCCAAATAGCCAACAAACTCTTGAGTAAGAATAAAATAGCTGGAGGCATCATATTTCCTGATTCCATATTATATTACAAAGTTACAGTGATCCAAATATTATGGTACTGCAATAAAAATAGACCCAACAACCAATGGAACACAATAGAGAGCCCAGAGATAAACCCATGCTTCTATGATCAATTAAATTTCACCAAAGCCACCAAAATATACAATGGGGAAAGGGCAGTCTCTTCAATAAATATTACAGGGAAAAGCATGTATCTGCATGCAAAATATCACATACCATACAAAAAAATCAACTCAAAGTGGGTTAAAGAGTCAAGTGTAACATTTGAAAAGGTAAAAACCCCTAAAGAAAACATAAGGAGAAAGCTCCTTGACATTGATCTTGGCAATAACTTTTTGGATACATCACCAAAAGTACAGGCAACAAAAGCAAAAATTAAACTGTGGAACCACATTAAATTAAAAAGCAATTCCATAGCAAAGGAAATAATCAATAAAATTAAAAGTCAACCTATGTAATGGGAGAAAATATGTGCAAACCATGTACCCAGTAAGTTGTTTAACATCCAAAATATATAAGGATTTCGGACAACTCAATTGCAAAGAAAAAGGAATTAACAAATGGACAGAGGATCTGAGTAGACATTTCTCTGAAGAAGATATATAAATGGCCAAAGGTATATGAATACTCAATATCACTAATCATCAGGGAAATATAAACCCAAACCACAGAGAGATATCACCTCATGCCTCTTAGGATGTCTACTTTTTATTGTATATATATATCTATATATTTATTGAAGTGTAGTCAGTTTACAATGTTGTGTCAATTTCTGGTGTACAGCATAATGCTTCAGTCATACATGAACATACATATATTCATTTTCATATTCTTTTTCACCATAAGTTACTACAGGATATTGAATATAGTTCCCTGTGCTATACAGTATGAACTTGTTGTTTATCTATTTTATATATATTAGTATCTGCAAACCTCAAACTCCCAATTTAAGGATGGCTATTTTTAAAAGATAAAAACATAACAGGTGTGGGCAAGATGTGGAGAAAAGTACACTATTGATGGGAATGTAAATTGGTACACCTGCTATGGAAATTAGTGTGGTGGCTTCTCCAAAAATTAAAACTAGTATCCAGCAATCTCACTTTGGGGTATTTATCCAAAGGAATTGAAATCAGGATCTCAAAGAGATATCTGCATTCCCATGTTCTTTGCTATGTTATTCACAATAGCCAAGATATGTAGTCCGCCTGTCTGTCCATCGAAAGATGAATGGATAAAGAAAATATGATGCACGCATACAATACCATCCAGCCTCAAAAAAGAAGGAACTCCTGCCCTTTGCTACAACATGGATACACCTGGAGGACGTTATGTTATGTGAAATGAGCCAGACATAGAAAGACAGATACTGAATGGCCTCACTTACATGTGGAATCTAAGATAGTTAAATGCATAGAAGCAGAGTTCTAACCAATTGCTGAGGGGGCGGGGGAAATGGAGAGATGATGGTTAAAGAGTACAAATTTATAAGATCAATGAATTAGGGATATATACTCCACAGCATAGTGCCCATAGCTAACAATACTGTACCGTATACTTAAAATTTGCCAGGTGGGTAATCTTACATTGAGATCCACACACAAACTCACTCACATACACACACAAAATAATAATAAAAAAGGGATGCAAGGAAATATTTACTAGTAACAGATATGTCTATGGCCTTGATGTCAGTGATGGATTCACAGGTATACGCTTATCCCCAAACACATCAAGCTGTACATATTAAATACATGCAGCTTTTTACATGTCAATCAAACCACGAGAAAGTGATGAATAAAACAAAGATCTTCTTGTACAAGAAGACCAAATGTTCATGGCAGAGAGTGGAAGTTAGTTCTACCAACAGGAAATTGCATGCCCTGAAGAATCACCATCTTCCACCAGCCAACATTTCAGAAAACATCTAAACAGCAGACCCTTGTTAAACATTAGTTAGCAGAGCAGATAAAATCTGGTCCTTGGCCTCACTTGAGAATATTTATAGTCTAGCCATGGAGATAAGATCACTGTGTATGAATCGCTGAACAATATATTAGAAAACACATGGACCGGGAACAATATTAGGAGGACAAAAATAGCCCTCATTAATCAAAGAATATATACAGATTAACTTGTGACAAATGTTTTATGTGGCAGAGCTGTTTAGGGAAGATAAAAACTGGCAGCAGCAACTAACATGCGCATAGCACTTCCATGTGCATGAATATTCCTTGTCTTTAAGCAGGGCAAGAGCAGCCAAGGAGGACTGTGTGGAGGAGGTGAGATTCAAAAGTCTTTTAAATGCAGCGTGGCTCATATTTAACAAAGGGCTTAAACACATCAGGAAGGCACCAAGAGAAGCAGACACTAGATTATTTGTCTGCCTGGACACACGCTCAAAAATTTAAAAAAAAAAACAAACAAAAAACAGAGAGAAAAATCTTTTTTTTGTCCTTGATTTTTTATATGTATTTTTTTATTGAAGTATAGTCAGTTTACAATGTTGTGTCAGTTTCTGGTGTACAGCATAATGCTTCAGTCATACATGAACATACATACATTTGTTTTTATATTCTTTTTTACCATGTTATTACAAGATATTGAATATAGTTCCCCCAAATCTTTAAATTCCTCTTTTATGATTATTATTTTTTCCATAAAGCAGTCTTCATAAAAAGCTGCCAAAAGTGAATGTATTTTCTGAGAGACACGGGCTGACTGAGATTGGAAGAATTACTGGCTAACAGTGATTTGTGTTCCTGTGATGCGCTCTGAGGATGCACTGGAGACTTTAAAATGAGGCCATCAGCACACATTCAGAGGGCTTTTAGGATCTCAGATAAGCCCAGATGGCAATGCTTATTAGACTTTTACCTACGAAGAAACATTTCTCCAAAACAAAAGGATGGAGTTCTTTAGAGACCCCCGGGTCCCATTGCTACTGCTTAGCAATACAGGTCACCAGAGTGACAGAGTTGAACTTGGGGACAAGTGTGGTAAGAAAACAGAATTAGTGAGCAGGCTGGGGGAAAACGGGTACTGAATCTGAAAATACGTGCTATGAGACCAGCTTACAATGGGATACATCTTCCAAATGAAAATAATTTCCCTGTCTCCTTTTGTTTCTCTTTAAAAGGCGAGTTATGCGAGCCTGAGAGGTTTTTGACACTTCGACTTAGTGAGGAATTCAGTACAGTTATAGGTTTTTGTTTGTTTGTTTTCGGCATAGCAAAGACATTTTCTATAGCTAGTAAGTGGCAACCTTCCTGGGAATGACAGACACCTCAGATCTACCCGTGTCCAACCACTCCCAGGGCAGGTAGCAGAAAATAAAGCAACTTGCAAAGTTGCTTTTCCATGGCCCCAAGAGACTTCTGCTAAAACAAGCATAATTATGTCACAGACACAGAGTTCTAAACCAGGCATTGTTTCTTAAACTTACCAAAGTAGGGAAACACTTGGAATGTGTCGATTTGAGAAGGAAAGCATGAAATATTGATACTGCTCATTCATTTGTTTTGTCATTTATTGCCGCCCACTGGCAGACAGGCAGCAGTAAACAATCAAAGGGTGGAAACACTGATCTCAGAGAAACTGCCAACTGAGAATATCCCAACCAAATTAAGTTTCCTGCAAATTAAGAAAAGGCTACTCTTGGGTTAGTTCCTGAATAGAGGTACACCGATGAACTGGCCTGCAGATGCAGCCCTGGTGCTGGGGCACAGTGATAATCACTATTTATTGAGAGCCCACTGGACAGCAGGCACTATTTTAAGTGCTTTTCAAACCTTTAAGGCGATCTGTGAGGTTGGTATTATTATCTACATTATGAGTTCTAAAAAGACGGCTTAGATGGTTTAAATAACTTGCCCGTGATCACTCAGCTTGGCAAAATCAGTATCTGAACCCGGGCTGTCTAATTTATCAGTTCAGATTTCCAGCCTCTGCCTCTTTTACCCTAAAGAGAGCCCCCATCATCCCCAAATACAAGCTTAGCCCTGCCATCTCTATAGCCAGACATGACCGCAGAATTTCCTGACATTTGATGACAAATTTCATGGCCTAATTCTGGTAAGTAGGCTTCTGATAAATGTTCCCTACTCTTGGATAAACTGCTATCCCAAATTCTCCATCTCTAGTTTTCTACCTTGTATGTTCTTGGTCATTCATTTCACTGGAGTTTTAACTTGAACTTCAATCTTGTAATTTAAATCTTGCTACTTGCTGAAGATGTTTG
Source organism: Camelus bactrianus (assembly GCF_048773025.1). Taxonomy (NCBI): domain Eukaryota; kingdom Metazoa; phylum Chordata; class Mammalia; order Artiodactyla; family Camelidae; genus Camelus; species Camelus bactrianus. The sequence goes on along the minus strand of NC_133564.1, from coordinate 27,994,742 downwards.
CCAAGGCAAATAATGCAAAAGCCAGGATCAAAACGAACCTCCCACTAAAAGTAGTGGTTTGTTGGTCTTACATTAAATAGTCTCACCAAAAAAAAAAGAAAAAAAAAACTATATATGCGTATACAGGAGAGAGCGAGAGGGAGAGAGATCATTAATAGTGTGTGTGAGTGTAAAAGGATTTATAGTTTCCGATATACAAGGTGACCGTACATCTTTGCCTAGGATAGACCTGATTTCACGTTGATTGTCCTGGCATGATTATTTACAGTGCCCCCATTTAACTGTCAAAGCAGGCTCAGTTTGAACGATACATTTTAAGGTTATCCTAATCAGGTGCACTGTTGAGGCATTGTGAAAGCACTCTACAAACAAACTTCATTTAACCTTCTTTTAATTTTCGCATAAGTTTGAAAATGTAGCTAATCTGATTCCAGCAGGAATTTTGGTATATCATTAAAAATACATGATTCCTAATGAATGCTATATGAGCCACTTCTAAGTTAAATGTGTACAGCTACAGCATTACACTTATGCAAGGAGGAAGAGAAGGGGAAATTAAAGAGGAGGAAGAAACATGATAATTTTATTTCTGGGAAACAGTTCCTTATCAAAAAAAATTGTGTAAAAATGCTAAAAGCAATTATTCTACTTTTCAATTCAGAAGTCAAAAAGAGATGATTTCTGTTGTTATATAGCTATCACTTAAAATTAAAATAATTTTAAAACCACTCCATTTACTTTTCAACATCCCCCCGCCTCTGCCCAAAATAAAAATATTTTATTTTGGAGCAATTCTAAGGCAACAGTTGATGGCTTTTGAAACAGAAATTGAACCACTGATTCTTATTAGTAGAATTTGCTATATTTTCACTAAATTGTTATTCATCTCATTTCTATATTTCAGTATTATGAGTCAGCTAATACACAAAAATCCATATGAAAAATTTTAGATTTAATTTACTGTCAACTCTACCCTCAAATTTTGTATCATTCATCAGGCTTTTTTCCATAAAGGTTAAACTTCTTATGTCCCAAGTCAAGTAACAGATTTTAGTGTTTTATCCCAAGACTTATTCTAACTCTTTAATGAGGAAAAATGCTGCTTAAAAAGTAAATAATCTTCTAAATAAAGTAAGAATAATAGAATTTACTGCAAGCATATATCGCAAAACAGACTAGGAGTCAGAAAAAGATAACCTCACAAATATAATTTAATTGGTAAAGATTCACTGATATAAATTAGATATCAGATTACCAGTGAAAATGGTCCTCTTCGTTAACATGAAGCCAAGAATTATTTTACATTACAATATTTACAGTTCTAGGATTTTCTTCATTCTTATGGCTTCTAAGTACTGATGGTTTGTAAACCAGTTACAATTTAGTCCATATCCTCTGCTAATAAAATATGCAACTATTTTTAATACTAGTCTTATACAACAGAACTGAGCAAAATTTTATGATTATTTTTTGTTGGGAGGGATTCATAAAAATTACACATTTAAACTTGTATAAACTACTGTTTCTTTCTTTAGGAGTTAATTACTGAGTTTTTCTCCTTTATATCATTTCCATCATAAGCCAAGAAAGAAATTTTAGAAAATCCATGTAGAAAATATTATATATAATTTAAGACTCAATATTATATCCTTAAGAAACGGACTAAGGACATAAACATTTTCAGATGAAAGAGGAGATTCCAAGGTACTTGTGAATATTATGGGCCTGGTGGAACCATCTCATCTTAAGCCCTAACCACTACATTAGATTATCCATCCCACAATTTGATTTTGCTATTTTTAGACAAATTTGTCATACCAATGGAAATTTATTATCCAAGTCTTCATATGAAAAAGATCGTCAATGAAGATAAATTTTAGCTTTCAGACACAGCCTTGGAAATCAAGTAAGTATTCAATTAAACTATATAAGAATTTATGTGCTTAATACATGCCAACACCATTAATTGCCAAGGACATAATGATGCATAAGTCATGGACCCCAAACTCTAGAAATCTCACAAATAATTTGTGAATATCCTTTCTGTCTGTTTGTGTATTTGTTTGTTTGATTGCAAACTCACTATTTACCTGTGCAACCAACTGAAACATTCTTTATTAGAGTCTCAAGAAATTAATTGTTCCTGGCACTAGACAAAGTTGCCTTGGCCTTGAAAGTGATTGCAGATCAAAAATACTCAGGCAAGACAGCCAACTATTTGGCAAATTGAATTGTGGAACTGGAAACCTTTACTCTCATGCAAATATGAAATATACACAAAATGTTTCAATGCAAGTGAGATAAGAGATGGTTTGTTATTTTACTGACAAGTGACCCACTTCCCCACGTCTTTCCACCACCAAACACTTTCCCACCACCAATCAGATAACATTAATTTCATAGAATTATGCACTAACCCCAGGAGGCTCTAACCCAAGTGACTCTATTTAGAATTAAAATATTCAGTATCCCAAAAAGGGACCAGGCTTTTTCAGCACATTAGACAGCGCCATTCCGCCCAGCCCACTCCTGGGCATGTATACAGAGGAAGGTCTAATTTGAAAAAATACATGCACCCCAATGTTTGCAGCAGCACTACTTACAATAGCCAAGATATGGAAACAACCTAAATGTCCATCGATGGATGACTGGATAAAGAAGATGTGTGTATATACATATATGAACCTACACATATATATACACACAATGGAATACCCCTTGGCCATAAAAAAGAATAAAATAATGCCTTTTGCAGCAACATGGATGGACCCGGAGATCGTCACACTAAGTGAAATTATTATTTCACTTACTTAGCCAGAAAAAGAAAGAAAATACCATATGATATCACTTATATGTAAAATCTAAAAAAAGACACAAATGAACTTACAAAACAGAAACAGACTCACAGACATAGAAAACAAAACTTACGGTTACCAGGGGTGGAAAGGGAGTTGGAAGGGATAAACTGGGAGTTTCAGATTTGCAGATACTAACTACTGTATATAAAATAGATAAATAGCAAGTTTCTACTGTATAGCACAGGGAAGTGTATTCAGTATCTTGTAGTAACCTATAATGAGAAAGAATATGAAAAGGAATATATCTATGTATATGTATGACTGAAATATTATACTGTACACCAGAAACTGACACAATATCGTAAATTGACTCTATTCCAATTAAAAAAACAGAGAACAAAAGTTAGAAATCCTCCAGCTGTTTCCTATTTTTCTGATTAATAGAACTTACAGTGATAATATAAATTATCCTACATATTATATAGAATTATAGTCATACTAATATATTATCTTTTCAAAACTGGGAGAATTAACTATTTTGGGGAGGGGTAATAATAATAATAGAGGTCTTTCTATGTGTCTGATCCTATTTTAAACATTTTTCATGGCTAAACTTGTTTAATTCTCAACAATGCTATGATGTAGGCTAGTATTACTTTTCCTATTTTATAGACAATGACACTGAAATTAAATAACTTGCTAAGGTCACGCACCTGGCACATTACAGATCCAGGATTTCAAGCTGATATCCTGACTCCAGAGCCCATCCTCTTAATCATTCCTCTGTGACACAGTAAGAACACAGTTTAAGTTACAATCAATATGGTTTTAAATATTATGTCATAAAGTTCCTTTTAATACCCTCTGTATTTAAAGTTGATCATGTCTTACACAGAAAATTATTTACTTCTATTTAACAAGGGGCTCATGCCATTTTATTTCAAGAATAATTAATTACGACTCTTACTGAGATAAAGTACAATTTATGAATTATTTTAAAATTAAATATTACAATGTATTCGTTTGGAAACCAAACACATAAAAATGTGGACTGAAACTTCACTATTACTACAGTCTCAAAAATACTACAGAACTGCTTTCAAAATCTATTGTTTAGTATTTTTCAGTATTCTTGTACTTTTGGATAAAAAAAATCCTTTGGCATAAATGTATAATATTTGTGTGTTATTTCTAAATGATGACAATAATATAGAAGTTTTAGGGTGTTATTTTCAAGCTCTTTTTCACAAACTATCCATTATATTTATAGAAGTCTTTATACCTCCCAAATGAAAAGTCAAACTGAAAATAATTTTTACTATATTTTTCTACCATTATTTGCCAACAGCAAAAATCTAGGTCTTGACCTTTTAAAAGGTAGTTTTAGGGCAAAGTCAAACAAAATATTAGACTCTATAATGACAAAAAAAAAAAAAAGAAGAGCAGTAGCTGGGGGCTGGGGCAGAAATAGACCAAAAGGAGACCCAAAAAACTTTTGCAGGTGATAGAAATGTTCTGTACTTGGTTGTGGTGGTATCAAAATCCATCGAGGAGTACTCTTTAAATGGATAGTTTATTACACATAAATTATACTGTGATAACATTGATAACATGGGGGAAAGTTTTTACTTTGTAACTTGTAGAATGAGCTCATGAAACTCATTTCCCCAAGGAGTATTTTCAACTTGAAAGGTTAAATGATTAAAATAACAACGTCATAAGAAAATAAATTCAGGAAGAATTTGAATTCAATACACTAGAGATACTGCAACATATGTATATAAAACTTTGAGACTGACATTGTAAATAACAATTGAGGTTGAATAAATTCACCTTGGTCATCGCTACAGAGATAAAACACTAAGTCAGTGATACTCTGACTATCTACTAAAATATTTATAATAGAAAGAACAGGTTACATGGAAAAAATCTAATTAACTATTTGATTTATAACCTCGGTTTACTGCCATCTCTATCAAAAAATCTATAGTTAAAAATCTCTGGCACAACACCTTTTGACCTCTTCCAATGCCACTAACTCCCACCGTAACTCAGTTCTGCACCATCAAAGAAGAAAGGAATAAGAAAGGGGGAAATGTAGCTTTTGAAAAACACAGTCCACATTCATGCTGACAATCAACTATGATGTGTGTTTTATACAATGTAAATGAAGCATAAAATAGCCAACAGATTTCACTTTCATTGCTACCATATTTTCCATTTTTCTAACAAACTAAGGTAAAGAGATGGATTTACTGCAGCCTAGCCACGTCTCTCATTCTCTCAATGACTGATCAATTACCATATTAGATTCCTTTGTAAATTACTTACTTTTCCAGTGATTATCTACTGTTTATCTGAAGGCACTAAAGTCTTAAACAAGAAGTTAAAATGTTTAGGAGAGTAGCCACTCTTCCCTCTGTGAGGCTTGGTTTCTTTTCTCTTTTTTAAACATTTTTTTATTGAGTTATAGTGATTTTACAATATTGTGTCAAATTCCAGTGTAGAGCACAATTTTTCAGTTATACGTAAATATACCTATATTCATTGTCACATTTTTTTCTCTGTGAGCTACCACAAGATCTTGTCTATATTTCCCTGTGCTATACAGTAGAATCTTGTTTTATCTATTCTACATTTTGAAATCTCAGTCTGTCCCTTCCCACTCCCAAACCCTTGGCAACCACAAGTTTGTACTGTATGTCTATGAGTCTGTTTCTGTTTTGTATTTATGTTCTTTTTTTTTTTCTTAGATTCCACATATGAGCAATCTCATACAGTATTTTTCTTTCTCTTTCTGGCTTACTTCACTTAGAATGACATTCTCCAAGAACATGCATGTTTCTGCAAATGGCATTATGTTGTCATTTTTATGGCTGAATAGTATTCTATTGTATAAATATATCACATCTTCTTTATCCAGTCATCTGTTGATGGACATTTAGGCTGTTTCCATGTCTTGGCTGTTGTAAGTAGTGCTGCTACGAACATTGGGGTGCAGGTGTCTTTTTGAAGTAGGGTTCCTTCTGGATATATGCCCAGGAGCGGGATTCCTGGGTCAGATGTTAAGTCTATTCCTAGTCTTTTGAGGAATCGCCATACTGTTTTCCACAGTGGCTGCACCAGACTGCATTCCCACCAGCAGTGTAGGAGGGTTCCCTTTTCTCCACAGCCAGTGAGGCTTAGTTTGTAGTGCTGTTCTTACTGTTTTTCACTAGTGAGCTATCTCTTCCTCACTACTGCAGATTTTTGTTGTGTTTTACTTTGCCCAAGTTAAGCTATGTTCAAAAACTCTGATAGATGAGTCCTTGATGAGTAAGAGTTCAACAGTAACTTGTTAATTGACCTCAGGCAACCAATGAGATGCATGAATACCCAACAAGAATTTACAGTGTGTGTGTGAGTGTGTGTGTGAGTTTCTGGACACCAGCATGGTTTCCTTATATCGCACAATAGAACATGTGTCCAAAAGGGGGCGCAAGTGTGCCAGAAAGAAGCATCATCCATTTTTCTGCAAGAAGTGGGACTAAAAATATGTGACAGGCCCTTGAGACCCTCAGACTTACGTCAGTGAATGAGGGAGAAACCCTAAGAGCAAGCATCTCAGCATCTCATGCCTTGGGATTCTGGACCATCCATCCTCAGTTCAACCCGAGAATCACTCCATTTATCTATATCAAATAAATATTGGGCTTCCAGAAATGATCTAGTTTGAAAAAAAAAAATTTGCTGTTCAAAGTGTTTGTAAACTACAATTGTACAATACAGTCACCAGACCCATGGCATCCATGAGTTTTAGACTCATAGGCTCTAAGTTGCCCTGACACAGAGGGCCTTGCAATTTTTATTAGCAGGAAAGAGCAGATGTATCCCCAAAGCTTGGGACTTATGAATGAGCATTCCAGAGAAAACATTTGTTTGATTTAATTTGACTTCCTACTAGAGATTATCGGTGAGGGCAAAACCATCAAAGAGAATCAAGAAGTTAATCCAGCTTGGTCAGAAAGGGCAAGGACTATGAGAGTTTCTTAGGATTACAGTGCAGGAAGATCCTAACTGAAATAATCTGTGATGAACACTTTCTCCCTACTTTACCCACATTCCATCACCATTACATCTAACATCCCTACACAGTCTTCACAGAGCAGCACAAATCCCTTTGCCTCTCAGGGCTGATGGTAGACAGAGATAGCCAGCTCTGTTAGCCATCCATCCTGCTGAAACAGATGAGAGGTTCTTTGATGATAAAAGCATTTCAGCGAGGAGAATTGAATAGAGCAGTAGTCTGAAAAATCCCTGGACTTCTCATTCTGTCTCCTGACTGGATGAATGCTGCCCGAGGGAGCCACAGGTGGGTTTTTGGAGATCGATGTTCACCCATGGACGTACACGTGTCTATGTGTATATGTGAACATTCACCATAAGAGAAAGGACTTAGGTAAGCAGGAGTGAAACCTGGCGCTGAATCCCAAGCATGCCAGCAGCTCTTTGTAGGTGATTTCATCTAGCAGACTTGACAGAACAATTCAAAAAAGAAAAACCGAAAACCAAAAAGACAAACCTTGAATGCTACATACTGTCTCCAGTGAGAGCTGGATAACCTCCAATTCTATGAAAAGCTGTGTTGTTAGTGCAAGAGGAGTAATTCAAGGAAGCTGTATTTCACCTTTAGTGGAGCCACGTGACGGCAAAGAATCAACTTGTTCATCATCTTCCATCACTGAGAAATTTAGGAAATAGTAGCAGAACAGGAGTCCATAAATGTACTTAAATAACACCTTGGCGTTTTCTTGCTGTGCTTTTAATTTGGTAAATAAATGCCTTCCACTGGGCGCGCACCCTGGAGTCCAGGCAATGATGTGGATTAAGTATTCTGTTAGCTCTGCGCAGCTGAATGCCTCTCAGAGGTCTAGCTAACTCTAATGGTCCTGGAACATTCAGCCTAAATCACCCCGCTGTTTAATTTCAAACACTAAAAAGGGGTGTGTGGGGACAACAAAACTCTGAAGTTAAAAATACCACCTTTTGAATAGTTTTAAGTGTGCTAACTATACAAATAAGAGACATATGCCTTTAAATTAAGAATACAAGTATATGGATGCTTGTATAAGACCATCACGAGATAGTTTACTTATTAAGTTAACCTGAAAACAACTCTCCTAGTGTCATACTAGAAAGGAATATTTAGCAAAGGGAAGAACCCACTGGTCTCCTACTTGATTTCACAAAAGTAATAAAAGAAGTAGAATGCATGATTATTTTCTACATTGTGAATTCTATGATTATTCAGAGGAGGAAAAAAAACCTTTACATAGGTTTGGGTGGCTCCTTCTTTTTTTATATGTATCATCCATCTTTCATGAATCTGTGCTGGTCAGATTATATTTAAAGTATCACATGTAAGGCATAGTCCTTGAAGTCCGTTCAGAAGAGATGAAAGAAACTTAGACCCATAGTTTCTGAGAGACACTTGGAAAAACTCAGAATAATTCAGCCTAAAAAGAAAAGGTGGGTGGGAGATATTCATGGAGTGGTTAGTGTCATGGCCGAAATCCTTATTTTCAAATACTTGAAGGGTTGTCATCTTTTGATGTCCAACACAGCTTCAAAGGGTAGAAGTTACGGAAATAAACATTTCAGTTAAATAACGGGGAAAATGAGCTGTTTAACATGAAATGGACTGCTTCGGGGGCGATGAAACTCCTATCATTGCAAAAAAAAAAAAAAAAAAACTAGAGGATTAAATGTCAGGATATTCAAAAGCATGTGCAAAAATCATATGAGAGGTTACTCAGATGGTTTTCAGGTTTCTTCCAAGCCTGAGAGGGTGCACAAACAGGTCAATATCATGCCACCAGAGGGCAAACCTTCACAAAGACACAGCCTGCCAAATTCGTCCCTCTGATGGGGGCACAGGGGCAGGACTGGGAGAGGAGGAAGCAGATGACTTGAAGAGTAATAAAGAGGAGGAAGTCAGCTGGTTCTGGGAGAGAAGTATCGGAGCCCTAGAGAAGCGTATTGTCCTTGAGCAAGTCAATTTGACCTTCTCAAGGACCGCTTTGTTCAAATTTCTATAAACACTTACTTAACCTACGGGCATGCCAGCTAGCTTACCGTCGTCCTGCGGTGACGCGGTGTACAAGCACAGCAGGGTTTGAGGGTGTGTACGTCAGCATTTAGCACATTTTGTGGCTGGATAAATAGAAGCACATAGAAGCTTAAGAGGGCAGCTAAAAGAATAATGCATTTAGCCAGGGGCTGAACGAGAACCTTGCCAGATTTCTGCCTTTTTTACTGACTCTGTTTCTACACAGAGTTAACAAGTAATGGGCATCTAAGGGAGGCAAAGACAGAGCGAGGACAACTCCCTGGCTTTGACCTTGGCTAGAAGAGGGACCGATCCAACTCTGCACTCTACCACTCACACTCTGAACACACAACCCCACCAACCACTATCCCACAACCAAGGGTTAAAAGGAGAGAAAAAGCTAGTACTCCTATAAAGTTCACTGTGTAAGTTCCTGCAGCTATGCACGAATCCCTGGCCTATATAAAAACAAATCTGTCACGTGCGGAGTTAACGCCTAAAAAGCAGAGCAGTTAGACGTGGAGAGAGGCCTGAGTCCAAGCGCACCCCAGGGAGGCTGGTGTGTGGAGCTGAACCTCAGAGTCACCACAGAATCACCTGCAGAGCTTCCTAAACAGACGCTGAGCCCTCACCCCAGGCCTGCCAAGTCAACAACTCCACGAATGGGGCCCAGGAAAGCTCGTTCTGTAAAAGCTTTAGAGATGGTTTTGCAGCTCACACAAGAACCCCAGGGTTCTGTATCCCGTTCCCAGACTGATGCCCTAGGTACACCCGGTCCCATATGGTAGCCGCAGGAGTTCCTGGGCACTTGAAACGTGATTAATCCAAACAGAGATGTGCTGTGTGTGCAAAAGACACACCAGAACCCCCAAACTCAGTACTTAAAAGAGACTGTAAAACATTGATTCCATGTTGAAGTGTGAAAACTTTGGGTACATCCTGTTAAATAAAATGCATCATTAAAATTGCTCCCTCCTGTTTCTTTTTACTTTTTTTAATGTGCTAAATAAAAAAATAAAAAATCACATACGTGGCATAGGTACACTATTAATTACCTAATTACATAGGTACGGTATTAATTACCTCACGTTTCTATGGACTTCTGCATTTTCAAAGGATATATACTTTGCCATCCATTGTCCTACCTGCCTCATTATTCATACAAAGCCTCTGCAGAAGGAAATCACTCAAGCTCGCTCAGAACTACTATCCTCTTTATTAACTTCTTTCAGTTTATAAACTCCTTACTGCTATTTTATGTCTTAATTCACTCCAACTCCTTTGCGCTCTTTAGTTTCAATTAAAGCCAGCAGTAGTCCCTTCATACATCCATAGAAATGATGCTCCCTAGTTTTCCATCCTTCAGGAGATACTCTCCAAAGGCTTTAGCCTCAAAACATGGCACTTATTAAAAATTATAGTCAGAATTACAAATCTGGCGATCACTCGCTATTTTCCAAAGTGGGGTTAGCTCAAGTCTTTGTCACTTTCCCATTTGGTGTACCCAATCAAGGACAATTTGAGTAAATTTCTATGCCCATGGGTCTATTAATCCACAAGGGAAAGAAGTAAGTTATACGGTTTCTAACCTGAATAACGTTAGTTTTATCAGGAAAGAAGACTACTGCTCACGGGTGTAAGATGACCTCTGTAATCCAAGGTGGGAGCAGCTGGCTTGACAGGGAGAGAGCGGACATTTCAGAGAGAAGAAATGTCATGGGGGAAGGTCAGGAGGCTGCCATGAGGATGGCGTGAGGACGCGGCCAGCATGGCTCCTGTGGGGAACAGTGGGGGGGCGGGGGCGGCAGTAAATTCTGAGTTAGTCACCTGCTTAATACAAGCATCTTCTATGTTCTCGCATCACCACCTGAACTGTCATCCCAGTTCTCCACTCAGATGGGATGACCGCCATCAGTGGTTGGTGAAGAGGCCACCAAACCACTGGCTAAGTTGCACTGCAGCTGCTTCTCAAAGGCAAAAGTGTCACTTTCACCTGATGGGAGTCAGGACTGAAGGAAGAGTGAGAAAACTTTGATTCCAGCACCAGCCATTCAGGGAGGAACTCTATAACCCAGCGCAAGTCACTAAAACCTGGAGGCTTTGTGTCCATCCCATGGGATATTTGTTTGAGAGCCTCAGATAAGACTTTGCACCCTCTGCCACTTTAATATACTAGGACCACAGCTTGGCATACGTGAGGGGGCATGGATGTCAGAGATAGACGATTAAACTACTACTTCTTAACCCAGTTTCCAAACCTCAAATGAGAGAAGATGCCATGTACCTCATATGGTGGTTATGCAAATTAAATGGGATCATTTCTATAAAGCACCTAGCACACAGTAGGTACTCACTAAGTGACAGGTCTCTTCCCCCTATTATCTTCTTCCAAGTGGTGTCAAGCCACATCCAAGTTCATGTTCACAGAAAATCAGCATTGGTTTTAGTCAAATACGAACAAATAATCATCTGTATATATATATGGGGGGGGGGGAGAGAAATGTATAGGGAAATAGAACTGCAAGTTCATGGGAACATGTCCTCATCTGTCATCATCTATTATGGAGGAGATGCTTTGCTTCCACTCACGAGTGCTTGAATCCAGTGAGTGGTCTCCAATAAGACACAGCAACTCGGTTTCTAGAACTTCACTGATGGTGGAAGAATACTGGTTCTTTAGACAACAGTCAAATCCCCTCTCATCACCAGGACCAGCTGAGACACCCTCTGCTGAGCACAACAAAGAGTAACTGAGAGAATGGCCTCCCAGTGAAACTCATCCTCTCCAAGGCCTCTCCAAGCGCGACGCATGTTGATGGGCACTTTCTTCTGCAATGCCATTTCCACAGAGTTCCATTAACAGCAGCCCAGCTGTGGCCTCACCGTGAGCTCACGGGAAAGGGGCCACACTGAGGTCTGTTGTAACTGGTGGCAATTCAGCATAAGGCGTGGGTGTCTCTATACTTGAAACAATTTCAGCAAATATACACTCAGTCAAACACATGCAAAGAATCAACAGATTGTTGAAAAAGCGTCTCATTAGTGGACATGAAGAGGGCAGAAGGTACACGATCCTGTTCAAAGTTTGATTGTTATTTTGTGTCTTCCAGGGGTCATCTATGAAAACTGATTTATTCAGAAAGGCCCATTGCAAAATATGTGGAATATATTTCCACACACACACACACACACACACACCTGCTAAGTTTAAGCTTTCTTTTTCACTATTTCAAGAGCAAAATGATGATATAAATAAAAGGTTAGATTAGGCAAAAGTAATCTAAAACTGAAGGGTGGGGTTAGGTGGATACACACATATATACATATATATGTATATCTGATAAATATTTCATGGCTATAAAAATAGATGCTTGTAAGAAAAGAAAATAATTCAATCAATATTGAAATGTATAAATCACAACACTAGTTTGCGGCTGAACAAAAAATGGGTAAATTACCAAAACATCCCCTCTATGAAAGGATCATTTAAAAGTCTCTAAAAACAGGAGCTGTACTTCTTCACTGAATTGCTTCAGTAAGGGTCTGATACGTGTTTGTCAACAATATAAGTGCCTTCCTTTCTAAATCCCGTTTACTCCCCACTATTAACAATTCTCTTCTCCCCTCTCCAATATAGTCAGTAGGTGAGGGCTTGAAGCCAACGGTCACAGCTGGCAGGGCGAGGGCAAGTCTTCCCTCCTGGTACAAACGGGCGGAAGGCCCTGCATTTCAGCCTGTGTCAGTCTGATGTACCAAGAAGCCCTGCGTGGCCCCCAAGTGTCACAGCTCTCTCACCTACACCTCCTGAGCTTTTGAGAGAATAAAACGTGGCTGCACACTCAGATTAAAATGAATGTCATAACCTCTCCTGAGATCAGACTCTGATGGGAGTAAGTGGGGCAGTGCGTGAAGTAGCACTTGGCGGCAAATAGTCCCCAGATAGGGGAACAGGGTCGGGTGAAGAGGGACACGACCCAGGTGGGAAGAGAGGACACCTTAGACCTTCACAATGTAGCCTAGACCAGCCTTGCAAAGAAAGACAGCAGCGACCCAGCTGTAACTTAAGTCAGTCTCGGGTAATTCCAGAACAAAGGAGTCACACATCATTTCTGACCTGTATCCTACTTGACTTGTCAGACACTTTATATAACGGTGGTTTTTATAGCTCTCCCGGGTCTACCCTTTCCATACTAAGGCATGAGAGAAATACACACGCTCCCCTCCAACGCACAAAAAGAGCAGCCTCTCTAGAAAAAAAAAATACCCCATGGTATTAATGCATCTAATTAATACGGCATCAGTTTGATTTTTCCACTCACTTACATCCTAAACTGTAGGCTATTAAAGGAGGAAGGGGAGGACAAGGAAGCACATCCTGCTCCTTAGGGGGAACCGGTGTCTCCGCAAATATATCTGCTCCTCGATTCTCAAGCTGTGGCTTCTATGGACTCCAGGATAATTGGATTCAAATTAGTGGAGGCAACAGACACTCCATCTTGAGTCCTGTTTTCATATCTTACTTAAAGATCCACCGGGAGGCAGGTTGTACAGCACCGCATTGGCGACTACCTTTTTGAGCAACAAGAAAGGCATCAGTGGAGGGGAGAGAAACAGGAGGAGAAAATGCTGTGTTAGTTGATTCTAATGAGAAGGTCCCTAGGAGGTCCGATCTCAATCTTCAGTCTCTAATCGAGAGGGTGTGTATGAGCCATTCACCAGGTTTGCGAATGCTATTAAATTATATACATGTTAATAAAAACCCGCACAGCTTCTACAAGGGGGGTTCTTTAATTTCTTATTCTTTTCTTATAGGAAAAAAAAAAGAGGAAAAGGAAAAAAAAATAGTTGCTCAAATGATCCTTCATTAGCTGGCCACAAAGATGCAAAAGAGTCCTCCTGGCAGGAAGTCCAGTCAGCTGTTTAATTGGCGTGACTTGTGATACTGGCGCATTCCGGCTACACAGGAATCCACACGTGATTTGCATCATCTTCCCTGCAAGGCAGTGATGCCACTTAAGTGCAGTGGTTTAAAAGTAGGTGCTAATGAGCCAGTTTGTTGTGATACTTGCGGCTGTATTTTGGGAACCATGCAGAGCTGTGAATTCTTCTACTAATAAGTGATTCTTGAGGATTTCTGGCTGCTTCTGCTGCTGTACCCAAAAAATGCCTTCACATTTTCCAAGTCCCCTTGCCTAACAGAAGCCAGTGACCAGCCTTTGGTTTTCAGGCAGTGTCCACGCAGAACCAAATATTAAAATATTAACACCCACCTGTTCATCTCTATCCTTCCAACCTTCAAAACACTTCCCTGACTCAACAGTGAAAGTTCTAGGAATGCGTGTTCAACATTTTTGGACACAACTTTTAAGACACTGTAGAGACAGAGGGAAGAGTTGAATGTTCCAAAATCTGCTTGTGAGAAGAAGCCTATTCTGTTTAGTTTTTGTAACTGAATTATAGGCAGTTTACAATGTCATGTCGATCGATGCTGTACAGCATTATGTTTAAGGCATACATATATTCTTTTTCATTACTACAAGATATTGAATATAGTTCTCTGTCCTATACAGTAGAAATGTGTTGTTTATTTATGCTTTATATATAGTAGTTAGTATCTGCAAATATCAAACTCCTAGTTTATCCTTTCCCACCCCGTTTTCCCCCGGTAACCATAAATTTTGTTTTCTATGTCTGTAAGTCTGTTTCTGTTTTGTAAATAAGTTCATTTGTGTATTTTTTTTTATATTCCACATATGAGTGATATCACTTGGTATTTTTCTTTCTGTCTCTGGCTTACTTTACTTAATATGACAATCTCCAGGTCCATCCATGTTGCTGCAAATGGCATGATTTTATTATTTTTTTGGCTGGATAGTATTCCATTATATAAATATACCACGCTTCTTTATCCAGTCATCTGTCAGTGGACATTTAGGTTGTTTCCATGTCTTGGCTGTTGTAAATAGTGCTGCTATGAACACTGAAGTGCATGTACCTCTTTGAATTAGAGCTCCCTCTGGATATATGCCCACTGCTAAGCATGTGCTCTACCACTGAGCAATTCCCACCCTTCTCTTTAGTTTTATGTAGAACCTGATACTATCGATGAGATATGGAGTGGCAATGGGGCAGGTCTTTCCTTCCAATCAATTTCCATCTTTTCTTGCTTTTTGTTGGTTGGTTGGTTTGCATCACAATCAGGAACCCCAACCATTGAATGGCATTCTGACATGTATTTTGAAGACAGGGAGAGCAAGTGCTTCTAGCATTTGTCCAATTTAACAGAGGTACTTTTGCCTTTAGTCAGCCTGTAACAGGGGTATCTAGCATGTGGAAAAGTCAGACTGCAATAAAGGCTTTAAAATCATCATTAATGTACATTGAGATTAACAACAATATGCCCCAAATGCCTCTACATGTCAAGTATGAAGCAAGCTTCTGGCACCTGAAGATGGAACAAAAAAATGAATTGCTGGCAGTGAGTCCACAGCCCTGGGAGGGAACAGGTTGAATCTCTGATAACAGCCGCTCCCTGGAGGCTGTGAGATTGCTGTGAGCAAAGCCAGGGAGGCAGGGGTTCCCATTATAAACCTCTGAGATTATTTCCAAACGTTACTGACATGGGCCCTGGGCAGTGAGAGGCAAAAAGGATAGTTTTTTTTTTTAAATTAAATAAAAATAATATTCAACAGCAATTAGCTCCAAGGTGGTTTGATCTCCAACTCTGTTTTCAAAACTCAGCACTCACTCTGCAGCAGACTCAGAGGGAAAGAGGATAGTGCAGGGCTTTCAATGAAAAATAAATGCACCAACCTGTTGGAAACTAGTCATGTAAGCACACTGCCCAGGAGAGTTGGAGAGGAGCAGAGTTAAAATCTGAAATCAGAGTCCAGAGTCCCATTGTCTTGATAAAATAAATATTCACATATTGAGATCTGGGGAAGCCACTCTGGCTTATACATGAGTTAACTTGAATTTTATGCTAACTAAAATAGCTTGTTTTGATCCTAACAAACATATATTGTAATCTGCTTTAATTATTAAAGAAAAGGGTAGATTGATCAGAAGTAAAAAATGTCTATGTTGAAAACAAAGATTAAATATGTCCCTTCCTGGGGTGCCAGTGCTGGTCCTCCTTTGATGGTAAGACTCCGTTCCCAGGTGCCAAGGCCGTGCTGACTCACTGTATACGTGCTGGTCTGCTGTTGTTGTTCCTAAAACCTTGAAGAAATGCATCCCTGACTTGTTTCATGTTCTTTGTTCTGACAAGATATAAAACTGTACTGAAAACCCTGCTTCTCCAGAGCAGTTTCTCAGAGTCATCTGGGAAGTGGGCTCCCGGGCTGTAGTCCTCAGCTGGGCTCAGATAAAACCCTTTCCTATTCTCATTATTGACGCTGATTAATTATCTTCATTGACAGTCTTCATTCCACTGATTTACTGCGTGACACAAATTCGCTGCCTTGAACATCCTTACATCTGTGCATCTGGGATGATGGTTCTTTTGTTGGTTTGCTTAGAAATAAGGAAGCAGAAATATGCCCAGGGTGTCTCCTTGGCAATTACTTTTAAAATGAAGAGACAGTTTCCATTTCAACAGGGAAATTTAACAACCAAAAGATGAATACGTGTCATAATAAATAAGCAAATGAAAAGACATTAGCATGTTTAAAAGAGAAGATTTATTTGTGTGACACCAAGACTAGTGTGTCATTTTTTTTTAATCTATATGTTTGACCTGTTACTTCAAGCAAAATAAGAATGGAGTGCTATACTGGCTGATTCATTCCATGTTATATTGCTTTTCTGCACACTTTTTTTTTTTTTCAAATGGCTCTGCTGGAGAAAATAAATCATTTGTACAGCCCACTCCTTCGCCACATCAATCCTACTTAAAATGTATATCCAAACCTAATACAAGTACCCAAACTCATCTTGCACGACTGAATCTGAAGTAAAAATCACCTGGCACATCCTCCCTCAACTGAGTTCCGGGTATTAACTCCTACTAGCATAACCCACATTCAAATGGTTCATTTTAAAGAAGTCTCAGATGACTGAGTTCCATCTCAATGATCATCATGGACGTTAAAAACTGTACAATTATATACCACATCGTCTGTTGATGGGCACTTGGGTTGCTTCCATGTCTTGGCTATTATAAATAGTGCTGCGTTGAACATTGGGTCCACCTATCTTTCTGAACTAGTGTTTTTTTATTTTTGCCAGATACATACCCAGGAGTGGAGCTGCTGGATCATATGGTAGTTCTATTTTTAATTTAAGGAGCCTCCACACTGTTTTCCATAGTGGTTACACCAATTTGACTCAGAGACATAGAATACAAATTTGTGGTTACCAAAGAGGACAGGGGAGGGCGAAGGGACAAATTAGGGATGTGGGATGAACAGACACAAACTACTATATATAAAGTAGATAAGCAATAAGGATTTACTCTATCACACTGGGAATTATACCCATTATCTTGTAATAACCTATAATGAAATATAATCAGCAAAAATACTGAATCGCTATGTTGTACACCTGAAACTAACACATTGTAAATCAACTATACTTCAATTTAAAAAAACCTATACAGTTGTTGTTGTATATTCATCTGCTGCCTTTCAGATGAAGTTTGCCTGCAACTGAGACAAACCTGTACGTCATCGTTTGTAAATCAATGTCATGCACATTTGCTTCTCTCCCAGTTAAAAAAAATCACAAGTTGCTTCTGACTCGATTCTTATTATGAGAAAGGAAATGACATAAACTCAAACACTTGCTAAAACACAACAAAGCTAAAGACAGTGAGACCACCTGTGTTTTCTTCACACGTTTATCGTAATTAGAAATTTTTAGGGTCATCATCAACTTTATCTCTTATAATTAACTAATAATTTTATATATTTACACTGTCCAGGCCTTTATAGATCAACTTGCTTGGGAAACACTGATTAAAACAAATGCCAGATTTAAATGAGCTCCCAAACAGTCATTTTTAAGTGCAAACAAAAAAGTCAGTGCAGTACAGTATGAATATAACATACTGTATATTTGGCTAGGCTGCCTGCTTCTTTTTTTTTATCTTTCTCCCTACATTGCCTTTCTGTGCCTAAAATCTGATTCTCCTTTTCTAATTTTGTGATTAATCTAACAATACAGCCAGCAGGTGCAGTCCCCAGACCAAGTCAGTTTTCCTACGGTTATTCCTGACCCGTCTTGGTACCGTAAAACCTCACGTTATATAAGGGTGACGGCAACAGAGTGGCAATAAATAAACTTCACTTTGTTACGTATTTTACAGTTTGCAAGATGCATTCCCAGGGGAAATCAAACCCAGATCTTCCAACAAAAGCTCCGTTATCTTTCTATTCCATTGCAATTCACCTTTTTTGATCCATAAAATAATTCCAACCTTTATGTAGCTTACACAGTTGAGGTTAGGAAAAGTTGGGGCAGAGAGGGGGAGTTCTCATGACTATTGGCTTATCTTCTGAAACACTTGATCCTGAAATGCTGTAACTAAAAGTGCACACAAAAACCAGGGAAGTGACAGAAACAGCTGATGACTGGAAATTCAAAGTAAGGACCTAGAAATTCTCCATTAGCAAGTGAGAGGGTGCTGTGTGCACGCTCCATGATCAACCTGTAAGAGAAGGCTACTATAACTGCCTGGTTGAAAGGAAGTCGGATGGAGAATATTTAAGAATCCAAAGAGTAATTGCTTTGGGGAGTAGGGGAAAACTAAGTCGCCAGGGAACAGGAGAGAGGGGGACTTTCTCCTTTCTGTTTAACCTTGAATAGATTTTAAATAACTCAGGACATGCATTTGTTGCTTATTTAATACATAAATAAATACAATTAAAAGGAGAAAATAAATAAGTCAGATGCGTTGTCAAAGAGAACCCTTTACTTTTACTTTTCAACCCTGACTTCACGCCACAATCACCTAGCTGTATCGTCACTTGACTAACCATTTAGAAAAAGAATAAAGCAAGATCCTGAAGTTTGTCTGATCAAAACCCTACACAATTATGTCAAGATCCATTACAGACTTAGAAACAAAACAAAATGTTAAACTATTAGCAGAAAATCTATGATTTTTTGTAATAGGACTGGGAGACACAAATTTTTTCTAAGCAGAATACCTTAGATAATTTTGTTTTAATACACTCAACTAAGTCTCAGACCTTCCCTTCCCCAAACAAAATTGTGATGCAGTTGGTCTGAGATGAGGTCTAGCCATATGTACCTTGAAGAAATTCCCTGCATAAGTTGGATTCACGCTCCTAGTTGCGTTCCATTAAGCACTGTGACAGTTTATTAGAGGATATTTTCTAATAAATGACAAGAGAAAGAGAAAAATAATGAATCTTTCTGTTTAAGGCCCAGAGCACATTTCCATGTTCGCTACTGAGACTGGAAAAAAGATCAAGGTTATTATAATTTGGAAAATTGGCCCTTAAACAGTTGGTGGGAAACGAAGAATAAATGAAACAATCAGTGTGATGGACGAGAGAACTTCTACAAAGGTCAGAGTTTGCATACCTCCATCCAGGTCAGAGTTTGCATGTCCCCATCCAGGTCAGAGTTTGCATGTCTATGATAAAATGCGACAAAAAACCTCCAATGTATTATTTATCAAAAAGCTCAACTTCCTCTGCAATTATGGTCATTTTAACGTTTTGGTTCTTAAATATCCTTTTTTAAAAAAAGAAATCTGAATAATAGTAAATCATAGTGTTTGTTTTCATTCTAGAGTTTGGGGTTGGTAAGTAGGAGTTGGAAGAACCTTCATGAGTTGAACAACTAAGCTCGAAGATTTTTTTTAAGCAAGAAAAATGAAGATTGTAAGACCAGTATAACGTATCAAAGGCAGAAAAAGAAGACTACAGTTTGAGAATGTATGGAGATCAGATACCATGTGTTACAACTACATGACATCAAAGTCATCACCATAAAGTTTAAACTTTAATGACAACTGACGTCCTGTACTTAGATATGGAAGGGGTTCGAAATGAGTTTCTCCATAATGTGCCACTTTGGTATGGGGATTATTTTGACCTGAAGACAATCAAGGCTGAAAAGACTCAGGAAGAATTCTTCACCTCCCCTTAACTGCCTAAAAGAGTTTACACAGGGTGCCTGGTCCAAGAAGAGAATTATCACCAGTGACAAATACCAAGACTGTGGGCTACATGTGTTGAGCCAGTAGGAGCTCACAGGGTCTGTTAGTTCAAATCTCTCTCTGAGTCCCATTGTCTCTACAGGGCATGGCAGACATTTGTTTCCCAAATATTTGCTCTTCACCACCATGTGAATTGTCTTCCTCCCCATTTAAAGTCCCAAACCCCTTTCCCCCTTCTCCTTAGCTCAGGATAGCATATAAGCCTCAATTGCCAGCTTCCCTATGTATCTCAGATTCTCATGGAGCCCATACAAATGTAATTAAATTTGTCTTTCTCCTGCTTATCTGTCTCAAGTCAATTTAATGATTACACCAGCCAAAAGAAGCTAGAAAGATAGAGGCAAAAATGTTTCCTCATCTATAAGACACAATATAAATATTCAAGAGGACGTGAGGAAGACATAAGACACAGTTCCTACCCTTGAGGGACTTAAAATCACAATTTCATCCGAGGCTCTTGGATCTCCTTTGGATTCCAATGGGAAGCATTACCTGTAGACTTTCCGGTGAGATAATACAATAGAGCTGGGGGAAACAGAGCTAGGAGAACCAGTGAATGCCACAACAGGTAATTCTCAACCTTAACAGCACTTTAAAACAACCTGGGGAGCTTTACAAACAAACAGCACATCCATAGCTGGGACCCAACGCAATCAACCATCGGAGGATGGCTGTAGGACACAGGTAATTTGTAAAACTCTCAGAATGAGTCTAATGTGCGGCTAGCATTAAGACCCACCCATGTAGAGTCTGTGCTCTATGAAATTCTACCCAACAGAAAATGTGTAGACCTATTCTACTAGGACAGGGGGAAAAAAAGAAACCCTCTCTGCTGCCAATTTAAAAGATGGATTGAAGTACCTCCTCTTCTCCTCTTTCTCCCACTTTTTGTGATTTTTTAGGCCAGCCTCACTACTTTCACATAGCATTTGAAAACATCTTAGCCATGCTCTAAGTTGAATGGATGATTTGGGGAATCTGAAATAAGTATTTCAGGCTTTGCACATGATTACAAGTTCCCTGGGTAGAGAGACCCTTTCATCAAGATCAGATTGTCTACTTTTACATGCGGTCATGTGACTTAGATGGTGACAGAAAGTCAAAGGGTAATCATCCTCATCACCACCACTGCCATCATCACCATCATCATCATCACCATTATCATCACCATCATCAACACCATTATCATCATCACCATCATCATCACCCATCATCATCACCATCATTATCATCATCACCATCATCACCATCATCCACATCATCACCACTATCATCACCATCATCACCAGCCCATTTAATGCCTGTGGTCAGTACACTGATAGTTGCTATTTTTACATTTGGAATGGTGCAGTAAAAGGCTCTTGGTAGCATCAGGCTTCTGGCTATATTCTTAATGAGTTTAAGAGGGAAAGGAACAAAGAGCTGAATGGTTTGGGTTTTGTCTTTTGGGAGGTTTTTTTGGGTGCTTTTTTTTTTTTTTGCAAAGTCTGTTAAAACCCTAGTCTCCAGATGTCCATCTCCAACTCGCCTAAGACTGCAAAGAAGAAAAAAAAAATCACAACCCCTAATTAGGAAACCTGAGAGGAATATCTTCAGAAATCTAGGATGCAGGGACATGGAACACAGCTAATGCAGATTTGTTTTTGCATTGACTGCACAGACTAATTCATGGTTGCTCCTCAAAGTAAACAAACCAGTCCTGGCAAACTTGGTATGCAGCTCCTGGCACTAATCCATGACATGGTGCCTTCGCAGCCGCTCAGTGTAAACAAGAAACTACCTTGATGGTGAAATTCAATAGAACCAGGTCATTTGATATGCTGAAGAGGAATCCAGTGAGACCCACATGTGAGTTATAAAGCTCTCTCTCTGTAGACTGCATACCTGCCTTGCTCTCGAAAGAGTTTTCTGCAGCTCTCAATGGAGTCAGAGTTCGGTTCTATTTCTAGATTACTAGTCTTGGGAGTTGGAACAAACATCTAACTAGTTGTGCATGACAAATAAGAGCACACCAGAGCCGTTCCCCAAACCTGATAACAAGCAGTCTGCTCAGTGGGAAAGGCTCATCAGAGCAATGAACAGAATGGGAAGTCTACCAATGCCTTATCTGATTGGGAGAATTTCCTTTCTAAAAGGCTCAGAGTGCTTTATTTGCATGTAATGATGCATTTTTTAAGATCCCCATTCCGATACAGAAGACGCCATCTTGTCATATTAAAGATGATAAAACCATGGCAGCGAGAGGTTAAGTATCCTGCCTGGGGTCATAAAAAAGGCTTGGAATTGGGGATTAGACAACAGATCTCTCTGATTTGTGGGTGGTTTTTTTTTTTTTTTTTTCTGGCACTGCATACAAAACGCAAAGGACCTAGGCATTGTAAGCAGTGAGCATCCTCAGCCCAAGGGACCATCTCTGAAGTTTCTGCCAAATCATTTGTTTTCACTTAACTCAACAGTGCTGGTATTTTTAGCATAAGATCAGATCAGAAAAGGCAATACCACCAATCAGAGCAGAACACTTTATCCCTATTACTGTCAACGTGGACAATTTAAGGATATTCTTCACTGGAGTCCACTGGAGAGTTCTGAAAATAGGACAAGTGGCAAGCGCGCTGGGAACCTAGGAGCCAATACTGCGTTCAAGGTACACCTGAAGCATCTATACCGAAGTAGACATAAAAGTAGAACACCGACATTTACCAGAGGCAGTTTGACACCCATAAAGTAACAGAGGTACAAAAACCATCAGGAAAAACCAGGAGATAAACCACAGCACATAACAACCTTTTTTTCAATGAAAGATGTTCAGTGGGGTAGGGGGTAGGAATTAGGAGTTTGAGATTGGCAGATACAAACCCTTATATATAAAAGATAAACAACAAGGTCCTACGGTATAGCACAGGGAACTAAATAGTTAATACTTTGTAATAGCCTATAATGAAAAAGAATATGTATATATGTATATATTTATATATGGCTGAGTCACTATGCTGTACACTAGAAACTAACACAACATTGTAAGTCAACTATACTCAGTAAGAAAAAAAGATGTTCTGTTCATTGTGAAAGGCCACCCGCTTCCCTCTCTTTAATCCTTCCCTGGTGTCTCAGGACTAGGACAGAACATCAGGTGCCATGTGATCTATTCTTTCATTTCGAGGAGAATCATAATCAAGCAGATAAGATCGGTTTCATTCATTCAGTCAAGGAACACCTACCGCACACTTTTAAACACGATTTTGCCAAGGACTGTTCTAGGTATTACAGACACACATCGTAAACAAAACAGACACAGCCCTTGCCCTCCTGGAGCTTACATTCTAGAGGAGGAAGAAAGAAAATAAAAAAATAGAGATGTACTACAATACCAGGGCTATTTCTAAGATGAGATTTAAAGAAAATAAAGTTGGCTAATGGAAGGGAGGGTGACGGACTGTGTTTCCAGGTAAGGTGGCCAGGGCGGACTTCTCTCAATAGGGAGCATTCAACCTGAGAACTAAATGAGAACTATTTCATTCACTCAAGTCATTCAATTTTCATGAAAAAGGTGATCAGTGGCTACTAAACACCCAGCACTGAACCCGAGAAAACGGCTTTCTCGAAGCTTTGCTCCCTAAGAAAGACGTAGGGGTAGGGAAGGAAAGGGCTAACACTGCGACTCTGAAGTCAGGAGTGGCCTTTGTAGTTTTATGGAAGGCTCATCCAGTTTATGTCTGCAGGTTCTTTTGTTTCTTCACAAAATATCAAGACAATCCAGTTCACATATTTAAATTACAAATGCAGCCAGTTTAAGTAACTTAACTGGCAAATCTTAGGAGAACCCTTTGTCCACTCAGAGATCGTGGGAGACATTTTACTTCAAGGTAAGGACAAACTTTTGAAGCCCTGAGGCACCAGCACTGATGCTCAGGGTGCCAGAGGTCACAGCTGGAAAAGCTCTGCCCTGTATGTACCAGGAAGCCTCGTTAGAGTCACCTGGCACCTAGTTTTCAGTCATCTCCCCACAAGTTGGCCAGTATTTTCCACCTAGATTACGGGAATAATATTAAATAATAAAATACTGAACCTAAATAAATAAATTTTTTAAATAAATTTTTTTAATTAAAAAAAAAATGGATCCTGGAGACTTAGCTAACAATGAGGGTTTCTTGCTAGAAGGGAGG
Source organism: Camelus bactrianus (assembly GCF_048773025.1). NCBI lineage: Eukaryota > Metazoa > Chordata > Mammalia > Artiodactyla > Camelidae > Camelus > Camelus bactrianus. Next base: position 27,970,502 of record NC_133564.1, on the reverse strand, counting down.
GGTCTCAAGACATCCTCCTGTCAAATCAAATACTGAAGGTAAGATAACATCCAGTCACATTTCTCACTATAGCGCACAAAGGAGATAATAGACATAGTTCCCATAGAAACATACAACCCAGTTTGAGGAAAATCTGAAAAGGCAGACATTTGGAGCTTTGTCCTAAGAATCAGGAGATGAAAATTCTATTTACGCTCCCGAAATGATCTGTTGTGCGACCTTGGGCAAGTTACATAATCTCTCTGAGACTTAGTTTTCTCATCATTACAGTAATGACATGAGGCTTTTAAAGCTCTCTGCAGAGCCCAGTTCAGCCTGAGCAGCTCTGCTTTTATCTGTGTTGACTGCGTTTCTGGGTAAGATTTCATTTGAAAAATATGTGCCCTGGTGAAATCAAACAATTTGATAATCACGGGAAGAGATGTTCTCCGAAGCCTCTTTCTACTGCACGATGCCAGGATTCCTGCCACCTCCCAGACTTGAGGGTGGTGGCAGGACTGGGGTGGGGGAATGTTTTGAGAAACAAACTCATCCTGCTTACAAAGCCACTTGCTGCCTTCTCCTTTTGAAAGGTGAAAGGTACAACCACGATATCACCAAAACTTTGGTTCAGCTACTGAGCTCAACGGCCATTACAGTGAGTTCCTCGAAAGAGCCTTTTGTCTTAAAAAAAAAAAACAAAACTGTGTACTTTCCTTCACCCCTAAAGATCTCCCTTGCTTAAAGTATATGAGAAAAGGCAAAGTCAATTCTATCTTTGCTAAGCTGCTACTTTATCCAGTAAATACTGAATGCTTACAACATACCGGACACTAGTTCTTGGGAGTTAGCTAGATTTCTCCAGTTAAAGCACAGTTAATCATAAATCCTCAGTTAAATATAAATGCAAGACCTAAACAAAGAGACAGTTACTCCTGGTCATGGTCTGAAATACTCATTGTTGTGAAAATGTCAATTGTCCCCAATTTTATTTATTGATTCAACAAAAATCTCGATCCCAGCAACTTTTTTTTTTTGTAGCTATTGACATGCTGAATCTAAAATTTGTATGGAAAGGCAAAGACACTAAATCGTCAACAACTCGGAAAAAGAACAAAGCTGGAGGACGCACTCGACACAGTTTCAAGACTTACTATAAAATGATAGCAATCAAGAGAATGCAGTATGAGGGATACAGAAGAGATATGGCCAATGGGACACAAAAGAAAACCAAGAAATAGGATCACACAAATACAGTCAACTGATTTTTGACAAAATACAAAGGCAATTCAAGGGAGAAAAGATAGGTGTTCAACAAATGGTGATTTAGCAGCTGGATACTCTACATATAAAAGGATAAGAAAGAGGAAGAGGAGGAGTAAGACAGAGGGAGGGAGGGCGAGGAGAAAAGAAAAAAGAAAAGAACCTATCTAAACACATAAATCATACTCTGAACAAAAACAAATTCAAAGTGGATTATAGATATATATAAAATTGTAAAACTATCACATTTCTAGAAGAAAACATAAGAGAAAATACACTTGCCACTGGGCTTGGTGAGCTGGTTTTGATGTAGGTATGGCATGAAAAGCATGATCAGAAAAGAAAAACTTGAGAAAAGAGACTTTGCTGAAATTAAGAACTTTTGCTCTGTTAAACACAGTGCTAAAAGAATAAAGATAAAGACTGGAAAAAAATGCTTGCAAATCACATATCCAGTTAAAAACAGAAAGAAAAAAAGCCCCATGTCATGTATTCAGAATATATATATATATATATTTAGAATTCTCAAAACTCCACAGTAAGAAAATAAAAATCCCAATTTAAAAATAGGCTAAAGTTCTGAACAGACACATCACCAAGGAAGATACATGTACGTCAAATAAGATACACATGTCAGAAAAGATTCTCAACATCACAAGTTTTAGAAAAACTTATATTAAAACCATGATGAGATACCAGATTCTACATATTAGAAGGTGAAAATTAAAACAACAAGAGCTGACAATATCAAGGATATGGGGGAACAAGACCTCTCACCCACTGCAGGTTAAGAATGCAAGATGGTACAGCCAGTTTGTAGAACAGTCTAGAAGTTTTCATTTCTTTATGAATAAGGTTAATATCTACTTACCATAAGACCTAGCATTTCCACTCATATTGATTTATCCAAGAAGAATGAACTTACGTCCACACAAAAACCTGTGTGAGAATTTTTAAAGCACCTTTATTCATAATTGTCGAAACTTTTACGCAATTTAAACATCTTTCAAATAGTAGCTGAATAAACAAACTGCAGTATATCCAGACAATGGAATGCTACCCAGAAATAAAAAGTAATAAACTACCAGTACACATAACAATGTGCAGAAAACACAAAGGCATTGAGCTAAGTGAAATAAACTAGATTTAAAAGGCAGCATACTCTATCCACAGGAAATTTTGGAAAATTCAAAACTGTAGAGATCAGTGGATGCCACGGATAAGAGTGGAAGGAAGAATTCACTACAAAGTGGTAGCAGGAGGGAAATCTTTGGGGGATAATAGAAGTGGCCGGTGTCTCGAATGTAATGGTGATTATGCGACTCTGCGTTGGTCAAGGTTCACAGAAGTATACACTTTACTGCACGTAAATTAAAAATGCATTTTAAGGAATGTAAATACATGACTATATGTGATACACATAAATACAGATTTCTCTATCTCTGTTTTTATCTCTGTCTACCTCTCGATTTCTCTTAATGTTTGGTTACATTGTGTGTGTGTGTTTTCCCTGAAATCTTACAGGTGAATGAGAGTTTTAAATTGTGGTGGCATCGAGGCATTCAAGTTATGCACACACTTTCAATTCAATACAGAAAACATTCTTTCTGGTTTTCTTTTTTTCGCCCCTGTTAAATAACACATTTTTGCCATGCTCTGACAGCCATGTAAATGAACAATCAAACACTAACAGAAAGCAGTATCACTGGGGCTAACTGTCCAGGTTTGGTTCCCCATGTAACTGGAGTCTGACACAATGTGACCAAATCACACACACACACACACACACACACACACACACATATACACACACACAAACCCACGCACACACACGCAAAGGTGGTTACTATAATGGACTTTTACATTCTGTCCTTTCCATTTTGCCTGTTGGGTTAAGACCCTATCATTATTAAAACAAGGATGTTTATTCCTGGATTGCCATTTATATATTATAATTTTTTAATTTTATTTTTATTGAGGTATAGTTGATGTACAATATTATGTAAGTTACAGGTGTACAACACAGCGACTCACAACTTTTAAAGGTTATACTCCATTTATAGCTATTATAAAATATTGGCAATATACATTATAATTTTTAAAAATCCAGGAAAGAGTGCTTAGCAGCACAAGCAATTAAAAATAAAGGGAACAAAATAGCTCTTAAATGTTTAAAGGTTGAGTGAATTAGGGAAAAAAAACATTGAAAACAAGTCATTATAGGTGAACAGGTTTCTTTCCAAATATCAATTTTAAAAAATATTTTCATAAAAAGTTCCTGTCTAAAATGATACAAAGTGTCATAAACTTTCCTAGGCAGAGAGTTGATCCCACATGACCTAAAAGTAGGAATAATATTATTTATAGTTCAGTCTTCCATTTTAAAACTTATATTTCTACAATGTGGCCTTGCAATTCTTCTCAGAAGGTGATACAATCCAGTGTAATGGTTTGTGTGTGTGTGTGTGTACACGTTATGTGTGTGTGTCTGAAAGTGTATCACTGGACAATCAAAAATAGTTTATGCTCAAAACTACTACTATGAGGTATTTTCTACTTGTACATAAATGCTTTATATATATATACATACATATGAGGTAATCCACACACATGCACACACATACACATAAATACACCATATTTTCTGTATATATGTATTATTGGATACATAGGTTTGTGTTGCAATGAAAATTATCCTGGAATACACGCCTAACACACTAGAAGATTATGACCCTAACTGCCACCCAAGCTGTGGGACTTTGGACGGGACATACGTTTTCTTTAACCTTCAGTTTCCTAAATCCAGAAGGTCATCGTCTCAAGTTCTAAAATTCTAAGTCCTGACAAAACCCTTCAGAGGAACTTAAGCCCTTCCTGCTCATGTCTCCTGCCGGCCTGTCTCACACCTAACTTGGCGCCAGAGGCTCTCTGGGAAAGGCGCTCTCCGAAGCTGGGGCTAGAGGTGTCATGCACTCTTAAAGCTCTTTTAGACCAAGTGACTCTACACTGATCTTTTAGGACCAGCCCAAATGACTGGGATAAAACAGTATTGGAAAATTAAGGTAGCTAAGCTTTATCATGGTAAAGATGTCCTTGAAAAATCAGTATTTCTCTTAACTCTTAAGAACATGTGCAACTTACCAATACTCCAGTCTTCAATGTAAAAATAATTAAGATTTACCAACTATTGTCATCGTTTGTATAGCATTCAACTTACACTGTTGAGGATTCAGTTTTTTTTTAAAAAAAAAAAGAAAGAAATGAAAAGTAATTACAATCTGGAGGATCAAAGTTGTTATCCTTCATCTTATTGGAGGCACTATTTCACTAATAAGCATGAGATATAGTAAAATGGAAAGAGAGGTAAAACCTCACTGAACACCCTGAATTAATATGCACTCCATTAATTAAACCAAATTAATGCTACATTAACAAATAGAGAAGGCTCAGAAACCTTTAATTTTGCAATTGTCTTCTTTTTAGTCCATCTAAATCTGCAAATCTAGAATACAGACACGTCTTTGAGTTACACATGTCAGAATTCTAAATTCAGCAAATTATATTCATACAGATCGTATTTTTACATATTCCAGTTCAGCTCACCAAAAGGAAAAATATAGTCACATGTAATAATATTTTCCTCCAGGAAAGAAGTGCTAAAAGCTGGTCAGAGTTGAAATTAGAAACGAAGTTGAAAATTAGAAAATGAATCAACTGTGATAATGTGCTTTCAGAACCTGTAAAAGAAGTTGTGAATGCAAAATGTCAACTCCTGGAAACAGTGTAACAGGAGAGGAACCTCCATTACCAAATGAACATGCATCTTTATGGAAATGAAAAATGTGTGTTGGGGGGGCATTTTTTAAACTTCTTGCACAACTAACATTGGTTATTTCCAATTATCATAAAATATATACTGCCATCACCAGGTCAGCTTTCTATGCAATTTAAAGCAGTGGGTCAAATCTCACACAAGGCACTCAGCATGAATCCACAAGACTGCTGAGATTTGGTCTACGGGATCTCTCGAATTTCAGAACAGCACAACATATGAATTAGGGGACAGGGTCCATTTTCATTGGGAGCCAATAGCCTCTTATTAGGTACCACACGATTTCTATTATATACACCACCCCCTCACTCCCAAACTTGACTTTTAATTATTCATTCCTCTTTTCTACATCACCTGGGTAAAGGCAGCTACCATCACTTGGGTTAGAATTGCTGCTGGTGTTGAAAATGAGATTCCTTGTAGGAAGTCTCTTAACTCTTGACAGCTCTCTGTTCACATATTGTTTTTAAAAATGTTAATGGTTTCACAAGTGCTTTGTCTGAAAAATATTTACAACAATAGTGAAGTAACTACTACAATTCCCATCTTGTAGATAAGGATACAAGGTATCAAGAACCTACCATGTAAAATGACTTGAGCCACTATTAGTGGACACAATGCGTATCAAATTTGAATGTGCATAAGAATCATCTGGGAAATCTTGTCAAGGTGTAGATTCTAATCTGATACATTTTTGGCATGGGACCCAAGAACCTGCATTTCTAAGAATCTCCCAGGTGATGACAACACGGCTAGCTTCAGATCATACTTTGAGGAGCAAAAGTATAGACACCACTGAACCCCAACTTTCTTCCAAGTCCAAGTACCCAAGAACCCCATTCCATTTATAACTGGTATCTGTCTCTTCTCTTCCTTCTCAGACCCTCTGCTGGGCGTCAGGATGGTGGTGTGTAGCCCAATGGTGAATGGCTCTCTTAGCCTCTTCCCAAACCTTTAAGAGGTCTATTTCTCCAGAAATTTCTAACTGTATGGCGCAAACCCTCTCTTCCACCCCATCTCCACCTATGAATAGATCTTTCTAGTAGACCTACCAGAAGTTACCATTTATTGCAATTACTGTCTTTCTGTTTTCAATACAAGGGAGGCTCTCAGGACTTTGCGTCCTCCTCCAGGCTGTCTCAGGCCCCCAGGGAGGCCCGGCGGGAGACGGGAACACCACCTGCGGGACCTCAGGCAGGCGGAACAAGTGCAGGCAGCACATGGCAACACCCACGCGGTAATCTCCACACAAGCAAACCGGAGAGCTGGCAGGAGATCAGATGTGGTGGGAGGAATGGAGAAGAGTCAGAGGAGGGGGACAAAGGGGAAGACGGTCCGGGGAGCACCGTCCCAGAACAGGGCATCCTGCCCCACCAGAAGTGACTGTGCCGACGTAGCCTGGTCAGGTCACTCTGAGAACATTTGAAGATGCTGACAATTATCCCTTCTTAGAGAATCCTCCACATCAGCAGAAGAATGTCCTTTTGTCAGAGAGCTCAAGGTACTGAAGTATTTACAATTTCTTCTATTTCAGGTACCTCTCGAGACTCTTCCCAGTGTCTCCTTCAGTGTCATCCACGCAGCAGATGCAACACGATGGCTCTTGGAAGGGCGAGGAGGACTGTAGCTCCAAGGAGCGAGCTTCGGGCTGGATACAGAAGCCCCCTCCTCCAGCTGTCCTGACTGCCCGGAATAGGCAGCAGCCCAAAGGTGTTAACACGGCATCTTCGCTGAGGAGGTGACCTGAATGCAGCTTTTATAAATGTGACAAGAGGACACTGACCAACAAGCTTCGACAACAGGGGAGCGCATCACAAACGGCTTATACTTTCACTTGTGTGATTTACACAGTGGAATGGGATGGCCCGGCCCGATAAGTAAGTACAGATGACAGGGAGCAGGAACAGCAAAAACCTCCCAAGTGTTAACTCACGTATCCCTGCCTCCCAGGACCTAAAGATGCCTGTCTCGCAATGACCTAGTGGGATCTGACTAGGACACTGGGAGGAAGGAACAGGTCTATGAGGCAAAATGAACATTCATGAAGGTGTGGCTTTTGAAGATCGGGGAAGCTGTAGAAGCGAACATTGGACCATTAAAACCAGGGAGGCTCTACAGACAGAGAATCCCTAAGTACACTAAGTACAGGATGGAATAATTTGAAGGACATCAAACTGCCTTAAGGGTCATAGTTCCCAACCTCTCACTACTCTTTGGGGGTTGATAAGGAAGAAGAGGTAACGATAATAAAGAAAGTCAGGAGAGTAAGTAGTAGGGAAAGATGGGGGGTAATCATTCAGGCTCCTAACGGAGAATCCTAATGCCTTCTCCATTTGCAAGGTGAAATTGAACGGCATTACCAGGTACCTTGGCAGATGGCCCAAGGAATCCAATCTCCTAGGTTCTCATGAGAACACAGAGCTTGCATAAATTTCAAATTCCAACTTAGAAGGACAGGAGATAATGAGAGACACAGCATCAAACAAAGATTCAGTTTTCTAAGGTGGGGGTAGGGTATAGCTCAGTGGTAGAGCACATGCTTAGCACGCATGGGGTCCTGGGTTCATTCCCCAGTATCTCCATTTAAAAAATAAATAACAAAGTAAATAAATAAATAAACCTAATTACCACCCCCTGCCAAAAAAAGTAAAAAAAAAAAAAAAACTATTAAAAATTATTAGAAAAAAAAAGAAACAGTTTTCTGTTGTAAGACACTCAACATAGCATAAACAGACCAAACTCCAGAAATGCAGGGCCTTTCAGTGACCCACCTGGAACATGAATAACGGAGCAGAAATGTCATCACACAAAGACTGACCAGAGAGAGTGCAGAATTATGCAACTGAGCAAATGCTGTCCAGGTAAAATTCATAATTTACGAGGCAAAATTAAGATCAATATTTCTCGCATTTCACTAAAAGGACAGTCCAGCAGTTGAAAGGAAGCAGAAAGGATGAAGTATTTGCACAAGTAATGCTGACTTTGCTGGTTTCTTCTGAGGGCTTCTAAAAGGGTCTTTGCCCTATTTCTTCATTCAGGCAGTATTCTGGAAGGCCCACGAACACCAGACATGCTTTCTCTTTTATCTGTTCTAGAATATGAACTCAAGTGAGAATCTTAGCTTGCACAGGGATTTAGCAAAACATCTCTCCCTTCTAGTCCAATGTCCACTGTACCACCTTTCAGGTTAAGAAGAGAGAAGAATGAGGTTGGAACGAGCAATGTCTCTGTCCCTCTTGCAATTTCTTTCTTTCTTTTTTTTTTTTTAAATAAAATCTTTGATGGTAGGAAGGCTTCATAGGAGATATGCAAGAACAAATGAGGTGCCCGTCTAATCTCAGAACCACCTCACTCATCTAATATTTCTCTCTTAGCTTCTTTCCCTCTTGTTTTCTTTTTTCTTTCTTTTTTTTTTTTTTGGCAGTATCCTTGTGATGGTGAAGTGGACTCTGTTCACTTTAAATTATGAGTATTTCACCTTCTTTTATAAGGAGGTATAGCTGGTCTGGGCTGGCATCCTTAGGATTATACAATCCTAGTGTTTACGTCTGGCAATTCTAGGGGATATTGTGCATGGAAGTTGTGTTACTGGTGCCAATGCGTCGGTGAGACTGACTCTCCCTGGGGTCTCTTCTAAGGCTAATGAGGGGGCGTTATCTACCAGCTATACACACACCCTCTCCGTTGTGCACACGCACACAACTTGGGAAGATAAAAGTCTGAGATGAGGGCAACCACGGCCACCACAGACTTCCTAACACCACCTCTCCTACTTTCTCCAATAGTGGAGCTGAGCAGGGAGGGGTATAAACGATTATACTTGTCGTCCTGTTTTGCATGTGGAGGGAGATGGGGATAGTGGTGGAACAGCTACAAAACTTTGTCAAAATGTATCACTGTTCATAAGCTGGTCTAGAAAGTTTTCATCAACTACTCCAATGGCCCCTGTGTTGATAAAAACCAACACACCAAGCTGGTATCTTTCTTACTCTAATGGCCCGAATAAAAACACAATTAGGAGAGATGAATGTAGGGTTTTGTTTTATTAATCAGAAGATGAAACCTACATCTGGGGTTAGGTTCTACCAGGAAAGAAGAGGAAAAGGCCAGTAAAGGAGAAAGCATCCTTGCTAACAAAAATTTGCCTTAATTATTGTTAGTATAATCCAGGATAATGAATAGCTTGATTGTTAAGCACAGTGGTAAATATCTATCATCTGAATTCAAATACTGGCTCAAATATTTCACCAGAATATGCACACAAGCACATCCTCAAAATGAGCATCTTAAAAAGTAAATTTATCATAAATGAATTTCAAATTCATTTTCCCATTGTATCAGCTATTTTTTTCCCCTTCAAGAAACAGAATCTCAACTAAAAGTGGCTTAAACCATAAGGACATGTACTATCTCATATTCAGGTGTTAAGGAATAGGTGCTTCCAAGGCTGGTGCAACTGCCCAATGATGTCATTAAAAACCCATCTCTTTCCTTCCTTCCACTTGGCCATCGTCAGGTTTGGCTTTTCATGGTCAAAAGAGGGCTGCCATTGCTCCAGGCATCACATGCTTATTAACCATATCTAACAATAAAGGAAAGGCAGTTTCTCTACACACAGCTGTTTTGATCATGAGAAAAACATTTCCAGGAGTTTCCAAGCTGACTACACTCAGACCCTACTGTTGGACTTCCCTGTAGGTCCCATTGTGCCATATGCCTTTTTCTTGGTTTTCAGGGCTTCAAAAGAAGTAAATATTGCATCCTTCAGCCCTATAGGTGAGCATAGCTCTACTGGCATAGAGGAACTCTAGTGGGTAGGCAATCAACTGTGTCTATACCCAGCTTTGACAATTAAAATATAAACTGTTATATTGAATTTAGATCAATGAAAAGCCTTTATTCTGTAATTAAAGCAGTCAGTTCCAATTCTCGTTTTTCTTCTCCTTTAAAGAGACACAGATGTTAAGTATACTAACTTCTGACATATGTACACATGTAAATGTGCGCTGCCCAGATGTAGAAATCAGCGTATAAACACATTTCCCAAGATGGTGGGAAACATGTGGCTTGAAAATTGATGGGCAAACCCTTCCCTTTGGGTTGAATCTGAAACAAAATAGAAGCTCTCACTCTCTAGAGACTGTATCAGACCAGCAGGATGACAACAGTCAAGCCAAGTTTTCAGTTCAACTCACAACTTGTAAGACCTATTTGATTATTAAGGCCTTTGAAGAAAAAGAAGGTGGCATTGTCCAGATCACCACCTGAAGAGCTGGGAAATGCTGGAGGGTCTTCCTAGCATCTGGAGTCTATGGCTTTGTTCACAGAAGCCTGTTTTGTGCTTGACCACTACCAGGAGATCAGAGCCCATTTATTCCTACAGGGTGAGGAATTAACTGCTATCAAAGAGAACTTTTTTTATTTATTTATTAAATAGTCCTCCTGTTTTAAAAAAGAATGACATGAAATTCGGAGCATGCCCATTTCATTTAAAACACACACAAATCACTAGCAAACCAACATGTCTGAGAGTTTGGGCAGAGGTGAAACATTCCAACACATAACCAAATGAATGCTTTATACATTCGGTAAGACAGCATCAGAAAGATAAGCCCAAGAATTTAATGAAGAGCTTCCCAAATACAACGTCAGTGCAGGAGAAATAAAGCAAGTAAAATGAAAAAGAGACAGATCAAAAAAAAATGCCTGTTTGGGAGTACCGCTATTATCTTATTATGAATTTATGGACTATTTGGGTCTACCCGCACTGCCGAATGCTGGCTATACTGCCCTTGAACTTGTGAAACTTCACAGCATCCTAGGGGTAAAAGATGTTAAACAAATAACCACAAAAATTGGTATGTAATTAGTGATTATGAGCTGAGTAGTATGAAGGGAAATGGGTGATTGTTAAAGAAAGAGACAGTGATCCAATTTAAAAGGATGCAGTCAAGAAACGGCTCTCCAAGAGAGGGACCCATGAACCAGATGATTACATTGCCAAGGTGACACCTGCTGACCGGCAATAATTACAAATAATACCTCTTTTTTCTCCGAAAAATGTCCTGGTTTGGATGATAAATTATGTGGTTGCCCTACTTTTAAAGTAAGCCCCAATTAACAGGCATTAGCCCAACGATCAGAAAGAACTCTAGTGTTCCTGGGGTAGGAAGGAGCTTCTTCAGAGCCTAAGGATGTGGAGAGCTCAGGGAGCTTGAAGAAATCAGGGAGGACTTGTGTAGCCACAAAATAACAGAGAGAGTGGTTCTAGATGGAGCTGGATAGGTCAGGGTTAGCTGATGCCATGTTATAGACCCTGGAGTTCATCTCACAAGCAATGTTTAGTCATGGAAGAATCTTAAGTAAAGAAGTTATGCCCTCCCGTTTTAAGAAACAGCCTCAGGCAGCTTTGTGGTGTACGGATTAGCAGAAGGCAAATGTTGAAAGAGAAGCCAGTCTGGAGGTTACAGTGGCAGTCTTGATTCATCTAGGGATAAAAGTGGCTTGAACTAGGAGACAGCAGGGAGAGAACAAAGCGTGGGGGAGGCTGTGCTCTGGATATGGTTTAGGTGATTGTGTGTTGGGATGAGGGAGAAAGAAAAGCAACTGCTAAGTGACCAGCACAATGTGAGGTATCGCCTGAATTTTCAAGGAGTGCTGGCTGTCTATCAGGTGGCAATCTCTCTGGTGCACAAATCGAGCAGAATGTAAATTAATACACAGATGGTGCAGAAAAGGATTCACCTAGCGGGTCAGGTTTCTATCCTGTGAAAGGTGCGTTGACTACACGGGCCTTTAACTGGCTCTGGGAACTTAGATTTCAAGAGTGTTTCCCTCACTCCCAGAACTGATAGCATGTCTCACTGGAACTAAACTGTTTATGTAAACAGCAGGGTTTACGTTGAACATCATGGGAATCTAGAATTTTGGTTCATGCTGGGCAGAGGGTGCCCACCTTACCAACCTCCAATGGAAACCCTGGGTACTGAGTCTCTAATGGACTTTCCTGATTGGCAACACCTCATAGGTATTGTCACAATCTGTTTCTGGGGGGATTAAGTGCCTCCTGTGTGACTCCATTGGGAGAAGGCTCTGGGATGCTGGTGCCTGGTGGCTCCAGACTCTGCCACGTCTCTTTCCGTTTGCCAATGTCACGCTGTACCTTTCACTGTAATACATCAGAGCTGTGAGCACGACCATATACTGAGTCCTGTACGTTCTCCCAGGGAATCCTGAAACCGGAGGGTGGACCCCTGACAACCATGATCAAATGCCGAAGTGTAGATTTCATAACTGAAAGATACTAGGAGATCAAAGAAGGGAGAGTGGACAATAGAGGGTGTGACTTCAGGGATAAGACTGCAGGGACCACTTCATCTCATGAGCACAAATGCGACATCTCCAAATGGATGTTTCCACGGCTTGTGCTCCGGGGCTTCTCTTTCCCTTCCTCAGGGAGATGAAGTCATCATGCCAAGGAACGAAATGACCGGCCACAATATCTTCTTGACATTCAGCTTACATTTCCCAGTGTTCCTGCGCCCTGGCCTCGCCACTGAAGAATTAAGTTTAAATTCCACAGCTGTGGGCTCCACAGAAGACTCGGGGATGGTTCCAGAAGGCAGAGACTGAGACTTGCTGACATCAGAGGAAAACAAGGTCAGAGGCTGAGGAAGTGCTTGTAGATTTTTTTTCTGACTAAAAGGTTCTTTCTTATCTTGTGAAAACATAGAATTAGCCATCACCTACCTATTCTGGATGGAAGAGAGCACTGAACACAGAGATGTGGCTGTTGAGAAGATTTAGGTGACGGTGTGCTGATTATTAATAACCTCTCCGAGCATTTGAAATGATTTACTCTCTAGGATTAAGTCTAAAAACACGTACTTCAGAGAAAATCTTCTATAAATAAAAAAATAACAATTCTAGCCACAAAGGCAAAAGAGAATCCAAACAAACTTTAAGATAATTGTACTATAGCGCTGACTCCACCTCACATAATCTCTCCTAGCTTTCTTTTTCCCTTTTTCTTTTTTCCTTTAAGTGATGAAAAGACTGATCAAATGAATATTGTCTTTTACTCTATCAGATTTCCAAGTATTTTTTTGGTTAAGTCCTCTATTTTTGATAGCCATATCTTTAGGGAAAAACAATATATACCTCTTCATTTTTATCATTAAGTAGCATTATTCACTGTCCAAATATTGAAGTTATGGTGCTTGATATTAGCAGAAAGCAATAAAAATAGAAATATTCCCTGTTCTTTAGGATTTTCACATTGGAACCAACTGCTTTGCATAAAAGGTCTCCTTTCTGACCCAAGGTCCCCAAAACATTCATACTTATTATCCATGTAATTCCCATTAGTTCTATGAAGAAAGAACACTAGCCCTATGTTTTTGTTTATACATATGAATACCTAAAGTGCTTCAAAGGGAAAACAAATGAATATTTGCCAAAGAAAGCTGAGGTAGGCCCACTGCTCCATCCAACAAATGGATTAGAGGCAAGCGCCAGGTTCGCTGCTAGATTCTGGAGATACAAAAAGAGTGTGAAACCCAACTTACATTGCTCTTGATCTAAAGATAGTCCCTTGTGCCTTTCTCACTACTAATGTGACCTGACAAATATAACAAGATGTCTTGCAATAGGAGAAATAATACCTCTTCATCTTCACACAGAAATTCTTCTCCTCTTTCCTTAATGTTCATTTATCTGGAAGACACAGAAGCTGGCATTACTGTGCCTCATTTTTTTCACAGAAGTATCTCATTGTACTTTTCGCTTTTATGCTTGCTTTAAACAGCTTTATTGGGGTGTACTATATAAACCATAAATTCACCAGTCTCCTTAATTTTTATTTCCTTCTTTAGAACATAAAAATAAATGATGATCATAAATTTCAAATTATCCAGATGTAGAAAAAGAAGGAAGTAAAAATCCCAAAACTACTTCAATACTACTCTTAATTTTTAATATATCCTTCCACATTCTTCTTCTCGGCATAAATATAGATACATGGTTTTTTGAATATTATTTAAAATAAAATGTATATACACAAAAGTCACTTGTCATTGGTATATAAACTATGTTTCCATACCTCTGTAACTAGTTCCCAGATGAAGTCATATACACATACCACAAAATGGATTCTACTGTTCTGTAACTTTCTGTGTCAGCATAGATTCACTAACATTGCATTGCTTTCATAAATTATTTAACTCTACTTGGTGAGCATTTAGCTAATTTCCAATTTTTCATTATGTAAAGAATCATAAAAATATCCATATACATATAATTTTCTTCTGCTTAGTAAGAACTACTCCTGTAGCAAATCTCATTAGCTCTGTGACAGAGTGGTCAAATGGTTTGCTTAAAATATATGTTATTCAAACATTGAGGGCTGAGAAGAAAGAGAGAGAGGAAAAAACAATGAGAAAGTGAGAGAAGAAAGGGGAAGAGAGGGAAAGGGAAAAAAAGGAAGGACAAGAAACTCCTAAACCAGGTATATATTTATTCCTTCAGCCATACAAAAGTTTAGAACTGAGATCATCGTGGTTTAAGTTCTACAGTGGATTATTCCAACCTAATTAAAAACCTCTACAAAACTAGAACGAATGCCTCCTTTGACAGTTACAATGCAATTTTTCTCCCCTTTCTTAATATACATCATATCGGAGCCATGAAATCGTCACGATGTGGTGGTTTGAGACTTAGTGAGAACGGCATCCAGCCTGAAAGACCCTACAGTGATGATGGGGTGGGGGCAGGAAAGAGCCGCCCCCAAATCACGGGTGCTTCTCATTTTCAGTAACTAAAATAGGGCACTCAAATGCATGCAGGTCATTGGTGCTTTCATATTATGCAAAGACTACACTGCAGATGTCTTTAATTTGGTGAGTGCTATTTGCAATGTGTCTGAAAGAAAAGATACCTAATTTATGGAAAGCATTACCAAGAATGATCTATATGACAGTGCAATGTAACAAGCTAAATGCAAGTCATTCCTCACTGAAGATAATTTGAAACAGTATTGTGTCAAAGAAGTCATTAGGTCACAGAGGATGAAAAGTAGGAATAAGTATTTGATATTAATTGATATTTGCATAATCATCAGAAGTAGGTATCCCATGTCCTCTCGGGGCTCACTAGCATAGAAAGAACAGAAGAGTAGGTTTGTTATTTAAAAAAAGAAAAAAAGAGAAAAAAAATTTTTAAAGAACAAAATATATGCATGTTATCAAACAGATCTCATTGACATCCATCTTATTACAAGAGGGAGATGCTCTACAATTCTTGCTTTTTATAAATGTAAATAAATGCTCCAAGAATTATCTGTACCATGAGGTCAGTCTGATAGCCAAAGGCTGCAAGAGGACAAGGTTTACCCAGTTTCTGTGGAATCTATCTCCCATGTGGTAGGCCAAATAATGCAGCCTCCTACCCCTCAAGATGCCCTCATCCTATACCCAGAACCTGTGAATAAGTTACCTTACATGGCAAAAGGCACTTTGTAGATGAGACCTTGCAACAGGAGGAATATCTTGGATTATCCAAGGGAACCCAATATAATCATAAGGGTCTTAAAGAGAAAGATGGAGATATAACTTTGAGAAGAAGGGTCAGAAAATGCAACTTCGCTGGCTTTGAATATGGAGGAGGGGGCCACTTGCTGAGGTATGTGGGCAACCTCTAAAAGCTAGGAAGTTCAATGAAACAGATTCTCCCTGGAGAACGTCCAGAAAGGAAATACAGCCCTACTGACACCATGAATTGAGCCCAGTGAGACCCACGTTGGGAATTCTCACCTACAGAACAGTAAACTAATAAACCTGTATTGTTTTAAGCCACTGAGATTGTGGTAATTTGTTACAGCAGCAATAGAGTACTACTACATCCCACTTCTCCATCATTAAGTTTGAGAACCAATACAACCACATACTCCAGTTCCTGTAGTAAGAAATACTAGAACCAGGCAAAAGGAATTTTTTTTTTTTTTTTTTTTTTTTTGGTCTCTGGAAGATCAGATTGTAAACCAAGTACATCAGGTGATTTACCAGCAGACTAACAACTTGCTCACCAATACTCACACTCCAGTCTCACTGTGCCCATCAGACCAGTTTTTATGCCCAGAGCTGCCCTATCCCAGCCAGTTCCTCACTTTGCAAGACCTGCCTCAAATTTACCCACCTAGCTAGGCAGTCTATCTTACAAACACCCTCCCTCATCTTCCTCCTTTTGCAAGGCTACTAAGACTCCCCAGGTTGGTATTATTCTTTACTACAATAAGTCTACTCAACTTACTCTGCTTAATCAACAGTTTTTCTTATTTGGAGGGTGGGCACACAAACACACACACGGGGTTATTTCTTTCACTAGCATAACTGAAAAACATTTCTATATAGCTGTGAACACAAAGGTATGTGGACCCAGAATATACTTTAGACTCTTAAGCTGAGATAGGAAATATAACAACAGAATTATAGAAATAAAAATACACATTTATTAAACACCATTTTTTCATTGCTTGATTTGTGGCTTTTTAAAAAATTATACACCTCAATTTTGGATGGATTTGTTTCTCATGTTGGGACAAGACCATTTCCAAAAAAGAGTTTGGTTGTCCCGTGCTACGTGGAACTGAAGAACTCAGTCTGGAGCTGAGGGATGATGATGAGAAAAAGAATCCTGTGAATCTACCTGGGGAAGCACATATGATGGCTCGTCCCTCCCCCTCTTTATAACATTGTGTTTCACAATATCAAGGTTGAACAAATGTCTCACTTCAACAGAATGAGGTCTAGTTTCTTCACAACTGTCTTTATCAAGATGATTCCACCCATGCCTAAGGCGTATGACATGCTTAATGCTTCTCTCCCAGCTTTAATTCCCTCCAATCTGTGCCTGGTTGCCAGTGACGGATGAAAGGACAGAGACTTAACCCATATAAACTTCAACTTCTCACAAAGCAAAGATGCTCATCAAATGCCTTAAAGCAGTTGGGCATTAATGCTAAAAGCCAATGGCCTTTCTGCATGTGGAATTTAGCTTGTGTTCTTTTCTAATTGCTTTTTAACTCTCTCAGAACAATAAGGAGAGGCAATTAATGCGTAAGTTTAATCAGTGCAGACGACAATGAAGAAGAGTTCTCATCCATTACATCCAAGTTACTTCTGTCAGTTGAACTTGTTTTTCCCTAGTAAACATGAGCATTTAATCCATAAAGAGGAAGTAATGAAATATTTGACAATGGAATACAGTCATCAGTACATTTAGAGAGACTTTGCTAGGATTAATGACAGACCAGAGTATTATCAATGAATCGGAAAAAATTTTTCTTTTGAGTGTTTACTTAACAAAAAGAAAACTTTTTGCTTTTTTTTTTTTTTTAGGCTTTTATATATTTCACTTGTATCCTTCCCCTAAAAGGTTTGGATTCTCAGAATTCTCTTCAGAATTATTTTTTTTCCTTATATTGTACCCAACACTGAGAGAGCTCTCTTAAAAGATTATCATTGATGGTAACACTAGTCACAACAATAGTAATGATGGTAATAACTACTGTTTATTGAGGATTTACTATATATGCAGAGCTTTTCAAACCTACTTTAACTTAATGCTCTTAACAGGTAAGTAAAGCAAGTAGGTACCTTCTCCTAATAGGCAATGATGATTATAATTATGTAGATATAACTGTACCTAGATACCCACATACATATTCTTTCTCATTTGTTTTAACTTCTCACTGCTTCTGTACATTGTCCCACAAGACTGATTTTTTTTTATCAGTCAGAACATTAACTTCTAGAATTCCATTAAGGAGGTGAACCGTGGTTGCAAAATCCTTTCTATACTGCAAAGTAGTTTTCAGGCTTGGTAACAAATATATTTAATCATGTAAAGGAAGAAAGGGCAACTCATTTAGCAAGTTGTAATATTCTTTTCTGCTTATTATAAAATAGGAAGGGGAAGAACATGGGGTTTTTTGCAGGTTGAACAGTGGGCATCGGATTCTTCTAATTACAGTCAAGGTATGGTACCCAAAATGCACATCCTGAGCCAGTTCTTTTCTACCCCAAGTCAGGGCTGAGAACCTACAGTATCTACATCACCTCCCACTTTTTAGAAATGCAGAGCCCCGGGCCCTACCCCTACCCCTATCCCATTCTAACAAGATGCTCAGATGATTTTCATGCACATTGAAAGTTGAAATGCCACTCATAGCAACATGAATGGACCTAGAGATCATCATTCTAAGCGAAGTAAGTCAGAAAGAGAAAGACAAATACCATATGATATCACTCATATATGAAATCTAAATAAAGAAAAAAGAAGACACTAATGAACTCATCCACAAAACAGAAACAGACTTGCAGACATAGTAAACAATCTTATGGTTACCAGGGAAAAGTGGGTGGAAAGGGATAAATTTGAGAGTTTGAGATTTGGAAATATTAACTACTATATATAAAAATGGATAAGAAAAACAAATTTTTACTGCATAGCACAGGAAACTATATTCAATATTTTGTAATAACCTTTAATGAAAAAGAATATGAAAATGAATATATGTATATATATGTATGACTGGGACATTATGTTGTACACCAGAGATTGACATGTTATAACCGACTATACTTCAATTAAAAAAAAAATGAGCACAATGACTTAGTTTTTTCTCTTATAGCTTGAAAAACCTAACAGGAATTAAGAATAATACAGCTACTCAATCCTAGCCATTAGAACCATGGCAGAACATAATCCACAAAGCCAGAATCTCCATGAATGGACCCCAACCTTCTGTATTTGTAAAGACAATTCCACACAGGTGGTTCTGATGTGTGGTTGCTGTTGGAAACCACAGGTAGAAGTTTAAAGACTCTCCTCTCTACCCAGTTAAGAAATAACTACATACACACACACCCTCAAATGTTCCTCAGTCTACTTGTCAACTCTGAAGTTTATGGGAAAAAAAATAAAAAGCAACCAAAATAAACTATGAATGAATTCAGTAGGAGGAACCACTCTCATCACTCCAAGAGATGCTGAAACCTCTTTAAAAAACGTCTTCCTCATTTTTCCTAAGCTGAGAAACCTCAGGCTTTCAGCATAAGAGCGGTGTTATTTCCTTTCTAAATAATGACTCTCTTAGCAACGCCCAAATTTGACCTCAAAAGATAATTAATTCAAACACATTCTGGAACAAATCAGTAATTTTCAATACTCAGACACACAGACAAACAAACAAGAACAGCCATTTCAGAAAATAATACGCTAGAAGCTTGATAGCATGGAGCATCTTCCATATATCTTTGTATCTACAGCACGGAGCATGGAGATGACACATAGGAAGAACGTTTGCATTTAATTGAAAACAGGCCTTCAGATTGGTAGGCGTGCCAACTCCATCAAAACACCTAGGCATACGAGGCACTTGTCAGGGAATCTATCTACTACAATCCTTTTATTTGGGCTACTTTTGCAAGACTGTAGAACACCCTGATTTAAACCTTTGAGGTTGCACAAACAAGGAAACGCACTGCCTTTGTAACTGCATGTTGAAGATACGCAAAACATGGCAGACGGAAGAGTCAGGGCTCAGCATCCCAGGGAAAAGGGGCCGGTTTAAAGAGCTGTGGATTAGCTCCCATGTCCAAATCTTCCTTCTTAACAAAAAGCTGATTCCCTAACAGGACTTAAGCAAATTACTCTTCAGTATTAATCCTTTCCAATCCTGGCCCTTTCCTCACACTTCCATGTGCTACCCTTTTGGAAATCTGGTGTTCTTATCCCTATCATGGTCTGCTTTTTATAAAAGAACAGATAGCATTCGTTTACACAAGATTATAATCCTAAATGCACAGATCACCCCTTCGAAAATTATTTTTAGTGTTAGTCATAATTAAAATCATAGTTAACTTTTATTGCATACTGACTAGGTCCCAGTCACTCTAAACTTATGTACTCACAAAACCTACTGAGTTGGATAATCTAAGGATCACTGTGTAATCCCCATCCTGCCCGAGAAGACACTAAAGATCAGAGAGGTTGAGGAAGTTTTCCAGAGTTGCACAGCCACCACGTGGCCTAGCTAGATAATCAGCTCAAGGGTCCTCACACTGAATCTCAATTCTGTTTGTCTCCGGACCACCTTTATTTTCTGAAATTATTTATTTGGTGTTAAGGAACTTTGCAGCGTTAGCAAACAGAGGCATTTTGAGCAGGTGGAGAAGGTAATTAGGAGACGGGAGAAGCAGCTGATCTCTGAAAACTGCTTAGGTCTGAGGTTCTCATACATCAGTGTGCATCAGACAGAGGGCCTGAGAACCTGCATTTCTAACAAGTACCCAGGTGACGCTGATGCTGTGCAGAAGGGGCAATTACTTTCCCACTGTCCATCATTTGCAAACTACAATAATCACTTGTCACACATCACTTCTCATTTTCAGTCTTTGATTCCCCCTCATCATCACCTTCAGAAAAGTCTCAGTTTTAAAAGAAAAATAAAAGCCCTGCCCATATCATTCTCCACCAGAGATTTCAAGAAAAGGAAACTCAAATTGTCCCTTTCCCACAGTCACAGATTTAGCCGCTTCTTATGTTTAAATTTCACGTGGAAAGCCGCCTGCGTGTCGCTTTTGATAACAAATAACCCAGGGTACTCTTCAATGCCATTTCTTCAATTATATTTTCTTTACTGCTCAAACAAGATAAATGGGGGAAATCCAGACAATTTTTCAAAGGGTCAGAGATTCAGTACACCTGATGCAGCTGGAGTTTGCTTAACAACAGAGCGATCGCTCTCTGAAAATTACAACCTCTACAATTTTTTCCCCTCCTCAGGCTTTTCGTCGATCTCTCTTTTTACTGAGTCTCCTTTTACAAAGAAAAAATAATTAACAGAAGAAATCACTCAATCTTCCAGTTAAAAATACAATGAGGTACCGTTGTTAGAAAGGCAAGCAATTGATTTACAGAACTGAGAGATTTCCCTATTTAAATCATGAATTGTGTGTGTGTGTGTGTGTGTGTCCCTCTGAAGGAAGAAATACTGTATTTCTGCTTTTGGTTACGGAGTGTAATAATCCCTATTGGAAAGTGCATCTTTAAATTTGATCACATGATGCTCTTACAGAGTTCAAGTTAAATGGCTTGAAAATCAGTGATAGCTGACTTTTATTATTCTTCCTCCCCTCAGAAATTTTTCTGAGAAAATAAAAACTAGGGAGAAAGACATTTTAAAAAATAAATCAAATTAGGCGTGGATGCTGGCATTTAAAATACAGAATTACCTCCTTTATAACTTCGGATACATACAACAATTGTTCCATGCTACCGGACGTGTCTGAGAACTACAGTAATAAAATAAGCCAATTACAGACAGCATCGAATCATAGTTAGAAGTGAGACTGAGCTAATCTACTACAAGCAAATACAAAACTGTTGCTTGGAGATGATTGGGGATGTCAGAAGTTATTGTGAAACGTAAGAAAAATTTCCAGCCAGGAAGACAACCCCCTCTTTTTATTTACTGATTTGACAAAATCCCAATCCCAGCAACTTTTTGGGAGCTATCGACATGCCGAATCTAACGTGTGTAGAAAACCAGAGGCAGGAAATAGTCAACAATTCTGAAAGAGAACAGAGCTGGAGGACACAGCCGACCCCGTTTCAGGACTTAATATATAAAACAACAGCAATCAAGAGGATGCAGGGTTGGTGAAAGGGTGAGAGCAGACCAATGGAACACGGAATCTGAAGAGGGTGCCTACTGTTGTCTTTGCTGAGAAGGAGCCAGAAGGATGTGAACACAAAGCAGCTAGGGTGACTGTCTAATAGAGTAACCGTCCCCGTTGGAAAACCCGTGGCATGTAGGTTTCAGGCGGTGCAAGAATCTTAACGAGGAGCTACAAGAGTTTGTGTGCAGAATGACAGCTCGAACAAATCAAAAAAAATTCAGCACCGGGAAAGATCAATACCTTATCACTTGCATGGTTTCAAAGTGGACTGGACGAAGAACTAGGGGCACCTGTAAGGAACAATTCCCTAGGCAGGCAGTGAGGGAAGGGGCGGATGAGATCGAACAGACCTTTCCCATCTTAATTTCTGGGACTCCACAGCCCCCGCAAAGCCAAGGCACTCTCGCTAGCGAAGCAGTGTGCTGTGAGCCGTGGCTGTCAGCCAAGATCTCCTCCGACTTTGCACTGGCTTTCTCAGAAGACCACTCGGGGTGTGCCTTCAACACATGGCACAGGGGCCCGAGATGCTGCTCACCACCTTGGCGTCGGTGCCTCTCCCAGAGGGCTCCCACGTAATTTACTGTCCTTCCGCACAGATTCCAAAGGTAAGTCCCATACCTTCCGGGGTGTGTAGACCGATCTAGCTGCTGCCAGACTGCGATCAACCCGCAGACCTAAAAACTGTAAACGTTCAGTCAGACCAGTCTGCAGAGCTACATTTCTGGGAGGCTGATAAAAACCTTCCCTTGGGGGGCACAAATATCTTCACTCTGCCTGTCGAGTTAAAAAATGAGAAAGAAATAAACTGCCACTTTCACGTGCTAATTAATTAGCACAATCTATAAATGTGGGTCAATGGCTCACCTCTTTCTTCCCTTTGTTCCAGTTTGGGTTCGTGCAACTGTCACCATCTGTAACTTTGATGAAGAGTCCTGCATTTCATTAGGCAGCCCAGAGCGCTTACAGAACAAAGCAGACTCATTCGGGAGCAAAGGTCCACCAAATAAACGGGCATTAACGGCAGAAGGGGCCTTTAGAAGGTTGCTCCTGTCAGCGTGGACTTGAAGGACACAAACTACTTATAAGTTACATGGGGAGGAAGGAGAGAGAATGTCACATGAGGCAAGGCGTGTCCCACATCCACAATGCCCTCACATGGCTAGTGCATTCAGGTATCAGAGCAAGCATTCACTGAGTCCCTATTCTATGTGCACAACCTATTCTAAACACTTTGGGAAATAGAGCTAATTCAATAACACACCCATAATTTTCTAAGACAACGTTATTCTAGTTCTTTTTTTACCATCACACACGTATTCGTGATGGACTTGAGTTTATTAACAAATAAGGACATTTTAACTACAAAACAAATTGGCAAACTGGAAGCTAAGCTTCAGTCTATAATTTATTTTAAACCCCACCTGTTCAGCCTCAGTTTCTACCACCACTCCCAATGCTCAGCCACAGACCACACTCGTCCATGCCACCATGGTTTTGCGCACACCATCCCCCTTCCTGAGATGGTCTTTATCTACTTATTTATCCTTTAAGTTCCTACAGAAAGATCTTTTCTCCCGGAGCCTCTCAGATAACATCAGTTTTCCCTCTATGAACTCAAAGGAATGGGTGTATAATTAACTAATTCTAATAGCACTTCTCAACCTGCCTTGTAACATTCATCGCCTCCCTGTGACTGCGGGCTTCTCACAGGCATGATCTAATTACTGTAACATGTACACAGATTTCCCCCACCCTTCGCTAGATATTTAACTGGAACATTTGTTGGTGGCAGGCATTACAGGAAATGGCTCAGATGAGCGAAACCAACACCAGTCCTGAAATAAAAAGGCCTGGGTCCCAGCTTGGGCTCTGGCTCTACTGGTGTTGAGCTGCTGGACCAATGGTTTAATGTCATCACTGTCACGAAGTTCCTTGTCCATAAAACAAGGATGATCATTTCATTCCCGGGTTTCAGCACACACAAAAAAATAAGGATGATAATAAACTTCCCTCTTACTGAATTACTTAAATTTGATCATGGTAGGAAGGTGTTCTTTAAATTATAATGGGCTATCAAACTACCACTAAATGCACCTCTCTGTACTTCCCAGTGGGGAGTATGTTAACCCAGGTCCCATCCAAATCTGAAGTTCCCAAGCCTGTTCAGTCTTACATACAAAATTCCTCGCACTTTTGGCCAAAAGGAGATGACGTATTAACAGAATGTCAGTAATATCCAAAAACTAAGAGAGTGATTATCATCAAGGATATAAAAGTAAGACACAAACCTTCACGGATGCTTCAAAGCCACAGTCACAGTCCAGGGCACAGACAACCGCCCAGCATATCGGGCTCTGTAAACAAGTACTGTTTAAACTGGCAGGTGGTAATGTGACAGCAGGAGCCAAGCCCAGCCGCGGTCACTATAAATCTACAAAGCAAAAGTCTCATTTGCAATTCTTCTTCGTCTTTTGGAATTTATTACCAGTAAAATATTAAAGCTCAGTCTCAAGATAACACAAAAGATAAAATCCTTTAGCCAGTAAACTCCAAGGTGAGTGAAAAACTGTATTTTTTAAGTAAATAATATATGCATAAAAATTCCAAATCGGCAAAAGGAAGCATTACTTTTTTTTTAATGAAAAAAACAAAAGGGGGCACCGCTGTTCACAATGGTGTAAGCTAAGGGCCCTGAACAAGCACCGTTTTCTCTTAGAAAAAGTGACGTGAGGCAAGTCTGCAAGTCTCATCAATGTTCTGTTTAAGGACATCACAGACGCGTAAAAGAGGATAAGAAATACAGTTGTCTGGCCTGAGTTAACATATCAAAAAACTGTCATCAACCACTGTAGGGGAAAACACAGAACCTCCAATTCGAAGCTTCTAGATGCCTTTCAATTCACCTTGACAGATTTTGTCTCAGCCTGGGCAGAGCTGCAAAGAACTCCTCAAGGTTGTTCAAGATTGCTCAATGTTGCTTTATT
This sequence comes from Camelus bactrianus, assembly GCF_048773025.1. Classification (NCBI taxonomy): domain Eukaryota; kingdom Metazoa; phylum Chordata; class Mammalia; order Artiodactyla; family Camelidae; genus Camelus; species Camelus bactrianus. The sequence continues at coordinate 27,945,705 of NC_133564.1, read as the reverse complement.
GTGTCCAGATTTGCAAGACCTTGTTACTTAAACGTTTATTTGCACTGAAATAATCCATAATTACAAAGTTATATGAAAATCCCAAAGGCAAATGAACCCCTTCAAAACGTGGCAACACTCACTTTTGATACCACATCCAACCTTTAAACAGGTGATCCTGGCGGTGTGGCTGTACTCCATCCACTCACCTTTTATGTGAATAAAGATTTAATATGAAATGAAAACTCTGGCACAAAACAAAAGCAGTGGAAATCTGGGACAAGAAAACATGAAAAGAACAGGAAGCAACATCTCTGTTAAATCAGGCCCCGGCGAGAGTGCAGAGCACGGAGCGACTCTGTGCTTTGTGATAGGGCTTTAGGCGAAAATCAAAGGAGCAAAACTTCAATATTTCACGTCATCGCAGTGGCCTGGCAGGGCTAAAAATTTAATAAGTGCTACCCAAACTAACGGCAGCGCTTCCGACAGGAGAGAAAAAAAGATGCATGAGATTAAGCATTCTAATGACTACTTAATGAAACTTAAAAGAATATAGATCATCTTCTCTTGAATTAAATTACTCGCTCTAAATAATAACAATTAAAAAACGTAATAACAGCCCAGAGCGGAGTCCTGTGGAAGCCTGGGTGGCAGAGCTGGTGGTTATGCGAGGATCTCACTAAAGCTGAGTCTCTGAGTGAGGGGTTTGTGTGGGCCAAAGAGCTGGGAGGCATCTGTTAACAGAGCTGGCCCCGCTCCTTTCCAACGTGAAAGTCTGCAGTTATAAATCACCTAGGATTCAGGGCTCTGGAACAGGTAGAGGTAAAACGAACAAGATAAATTATTTGGGCTCTAAAGGCAAAATTTAAGTGTTATTTGCTCCATGAAATCTTTCATGATTACCCCACCCAGATATTCTAATTCCTAAGAGGTTTCTCTTCCACTCTTTTGGAATTTTTAGGAAGCTGACTTTTAAAAAATTATTATTATTTTTTCTTGAAGTATAGTCAGTTTACAATATTGTGTCAATTTCTGGTGTACAGCACAATTCTTCAGTCATTCATGAATATACACATATTCATTTTCATATTATTTGTCACCATAAGCTGCTACAAGAGATTGAATATATTTCCCTGTGCTGTACAGCATAAACTTGTTTATCTATTTTATATATATCAGTCAGTATTTGCAAATCTCAAACTCCCACTTTATCCTTTCCCACCCAACTCCCTGCTGGCAGCCGCAAGTCTGTATTCTATGTCTGTGAGTCTGTTTCTGTTTTATATATAAGTTCCAGGAAGCTGATTTTTTAATGATCATTCTAATCTGATTACCTTTTTTTTCAATTTTGTTTTGCTTTTTATTAGGGGGAGGTAATTAGATTTGTTTGTTTGTTTATTTATTTTGATGGAGGTACTGGGGATTGAACCCAGGACCTCATGCATGCTGAGCACATGCTCTACCACTGAGCTGTACCCTCCCCAACACCTTGTATATTTACCTAGATCAATAGTTTTCCTGGCAGAATCTTCACACACAGACACACTTTTTGTGTCTATACATAGAGTTTAACACAACAGCTTCCTTCTACTCATCATCCAGCGAACATCTTCTGGTTGATTAGAAGGTAATGTCTACAGCAGGAGGATGTCCAGCGGGGTCTTGGCCAATGTGATGTTAGACAAAACACTCAATTTTCAGGACTTCTTTATTTCTCCTTAAAGTGGACATAAAAGCTGCTGTAGGTTTAAGAAAAGAACTATGACTCGAATACATACGTACTATCAGTCTCTCCCAAAACATACTCAGATGAACTGACTTACTGCTATAACTGCAGGGCGCCTCACTCCTAACTGCGTAAGATCCTAAATCTTCCTCCATCTGATTTGTAATTTTACGGAAAACTTTTTGCTTCCTCTGCTTTGTGAGCTCAAGTTCAAAGAAGCCTTCTTTTCAACTTTCCATAGCCAGATTCGTACCAACATGAAATTATAATTAAAAAGTATAATCAATATTAATAAAAATCATACCTAAGGAATCCTTAAATGGCATTCCTCCCAAAAAGCTTTCAACATTCCCCAAATAAAAGCTCGGGCCTTAGAAAGCAACATTATTCTTTCAGACATGATGGATAATTTATGTGCCCCATATTATTATAATGTATTCAAATATATTCAGATATATTTATGTGTGTGTGTGTGTGTGTGTGTGTATATATATATATACACATACGCAAGTATATAATACAACATGTCAAAGTGTACATTGTTTGGGCTCCTAGAAACAGGAAGTTTACCTTTCTGAAGCCTGGATACCTGCTTTGTCTCTCCTCACACAGCCTTTGTGTAAAGGTGAGCGGTAGTTTTTGTTTTCGCCTCATTAAGTCCCTCGTTTCCCCAATTTGAGGTCTCAGATGAAGAGGCTGAGGCAACAGAGAGTCAGGGAGATGGGGATGACAGGGGATGCAGAAGAGAGATGCGATCGCAGCCGTGCATTTGGAGGTGAATCTGGCAGCGGGATTTTAGGACGGGCTATCCCAGAGAGTCAGGAAAGCCCACAGGGAGCCCTCCTGCAGTTGTGGGGAAGGGTCACACAGACCTACGTGCCAAGCAGAAAGAGCACGGAGCTAACGAAGGGAACAGAACCGAGAACACAAGATGGAGAGATGCTAGAATCCACTAGGCTCAGGGACCCACAGAGCGTAAAGAGAAAGGAGGAAGGTGATGATAAGATCCCCAACATGGGGGACTAAGGAGTTGGTGTGATGCCTTTCACACAAAAGGGAAAAGAGGAAGGTGGGCTGTTTCACGGGGTTCGTGGGAAAGAAGCTGAAACATAGCTAAACAATTGGGGCAGCGTCACAGCGAATGGGAAGAACACTGGGGAGGGAGTCAGGCGCCCTCACGTGACCTTGGCAGACACGTAAATCACTGCGGGTTTCAGTTATCTCCTGCCAAATGAGCAGGCTGAATTAGATGACTTGCACTCTTTCCTCTGCTCAAGAGACTACAACTCTCACGTTATCGCTCCTATTTCTGCAATCAGCGATATAGGAAATCAAAAGAAACATCTATTCCCCTTGACACGGGAGGTAGCTCTAAAAATAAGACTAGAGAATTGTCTTCTATCCTTTTTCTCTAGGGCCCTCCCCCCAATCCAAAGAGCACCTTCAAGGGGAGGGTACAGCTCAAGTGGTAAAGGGCATGCTTAGCATACACAGGGTCCTGGGTTCAATCCCAGTACCTCCTCTAAATATAAATAAGTAAATCTAATTACCTCTCCCCCAAAATAAAACAACTTTAAAAAAAAAAAGAGCATCTCCACACCTGCAACCTGACAGGCTCAGGGACTTTCTGCCCTTTGCTCTTTAGTGACGCAAGTGAGGTACGATGGGCAGGCAGTTTGACAGGGACCACGGTGGGAAGTCCCCAGCCCACCGTTACAATTCCAGGTGACACCTGGTCCCTGCCTCACCCTCCCTTCCGCAGGGCTCTATCATCCACAGCATCTTTACAGCTGGGTGTGGAAAAGAAACGGATTTCTCAGCTCTCTCTGTAGCTTCCAGCAACTGATATGGTGGAGTGAGTTGAAACACTTAGGGACTGATGGTGTAAGCACCAGGTCCCGGGTGGTCACAGGGCTTTCCAGGGGGGCTAAGAACCAGAAATCAGGCCAGGATCAGGCAAGTGCAACCGAAAACAGGGGCTGTGTCCTAAAGTCGAGGGAGGGTACTTTGCATTTTTAGCAGGAGACAATAGAATGTGCACACTCACAGGGGAGGGCAGGGTTTGGATATGGGGCAAAGTGCAGGGGACAAACCTCTCGGCACCAACTAGGGATTGGAGTTTGAGGGCAGGAGAGGAGTCAGCCTCAAACAGGAAGACCAGGTGGCAGCCTGGGTCATGGGGCCGACCGGCATGAGAACCCGGGACAAACAGCGCACCCAGAGCCCAGCGCCTGACTCCCAAGGACTGGAGCCTCTGCCTCACATGTGATGTGACATATCCTTTTCAGTCCGACAGATGAAATGCAAGACTTGCCTTGCTCTTCAGAACAGGGCCAGTTTCCTCCAATCCTTTTGCTCTGCCTGGAACCCAGGCAGGAGGCAGGACGCTTCAGGGAACTACGACAAGAGACTTGGAGGGTTGAGACCAAGTGAAAAGTGAGTCACGAGGTAAAAATTCCCTGCTGGGGAGAAAATGTCACTCGTTCAGGTTATTCTATCTGAAAGGAGATGTACTTAAGGACCACGTGCACATGCCCTTGTAGAAAGGGCTGTCACAAGACATCACAGGCGAGGAGACAGGGGCTGGCAGTTAGGAAGCCGAGATGTTTATTCCTCACAGTGAAGTTTTTAAAAAACACTAAAAGTTTGGAGGGTAGAGACGGATGGAGGTGAGGGATGAGACAGCAGCTGCTAGAAGTGATCTGTCATCACCTGATCACTGGCACCATTATTCAGGGAGTTCCGAGGAAGAGAACACAGGAACAGCAAGAGCCCTGGATGACACTGGAATGTTTGTAATATGGCGCAAGGATACCTCCTAAAAAGGAAAACGGAAATAAAGTATATGTAATAGACATGGACAGCGTCTCTCAGGAGGAAAACTGTAAGCTCAGAGCAAATGGATAGACTCAGAAGAGTATATTTAAAAAAAAAAAAAAAAAAAAAAAGGCCAGCTCTGACCCTTTGGCTAAATCCTGCAGAAAAGTGACCCACCATGTCCCAGCAACTCAGCAGCATCCAGGGATACTGACATCTTCCCCGAGGCTCACCTGGCAACTGCTCTAGTAAATATCACCACCTTTCTGTGCAAACACAGAGGGAGCAGAGGAGCCAGGGCAGATGAATCAAAGGCACTCCAGCTGTTCCCACAGTCCTGCTAGAGGTTTACTGATGGACTCCCAGGCTGCACGGCAGGAGGCTGGGCTCAGCAGCCTGGAAGGTGACCTGGAGAGCTTTCCCACAGTGTTGCAAATACAGAAACACTCTGCTTTAATAACCCCAAGCCCAGGACCCGCAGAGGCACACTGCTTGCCCTCTGCCTGTGTGCTCCCACTGTGCTCAGCAGGAAGCTGTTCACGGTGGGAGCTGGGTTCAGTGGCTCCGAGGAAGATTTAAAATGCAGATAGAACACCTGTGCTCCACTGCTCAGCACAAGAGTCACTCCACCCCTGAGCCAGGGCTGGGTTCTACCAGAAAGCATCTCCCTTAGAAGCATAACAGGACTCCTGTGCCCCAGATCAGGTTAGATGTCCATGAGCAGTTTCGTGATCAAGGTCTGCAGTGATCCGTATGGCCAAACAAAGAATATGTGCTGAGCATCAAGGCACCATGCAGTGTATGATCTGAGGAGACAAAATGATCCAGCACACGGTGCTTTTGCAGAAAAGCCTCATATCCCACTAAAGACAATGACACGCAGAGAAAATAAATACATAAGGGGAGATAAGGACTCAATGGATGGCAACCCAAGTTTACCAAAGGCAAGTAGAAACGAGAACAAGCATTATGAGATGAGGCAGTCAGGATAATTTTACGAGAAAGTATGGTTTGGGCTGCCCGTTGAAAATGGCAAGGACGAGAATTGATGGTGAGGGGGGCTGTTCCTGGCTGGTGGGATGCTATGAACAGGGGTGTGGAGGAAGAGCGGGGCTGGTTAGAGAGCACAGATATCCCGTTGGAGAGCAAGTGGACACAGTAGAGGGAGGTTGAGGCCATAGTGTGGAAGGCTTTGAATAGATTTCATAATCTAGCTTGAGGAGCCTCAGAAAGTCTTGGAGTTGGACAGTGACTTCCAGGAAGAACTAAAAAAGTCTTCTCACCTGTTTACATTAACTGTCTCTTTTTATCAACGGCATACATTTGCAAAAAAGCACCTGCGTTCCGTCCATCCCCTCCAAAAAGCTGCGCTTACTCACATACATCTAACGTGAGCTCCTTGCCTCAGAATTCTTCCCCGCCAAGCCACCCCGCCACCCCTCCGCGCGTCTCGCTCGCTCACCACTGCGCCCTGTGTTTGTTCTGTCTCGCAAAGGACATCTCACAGGCCCACATCTTTTTCTTCGCCAAACACTTCATTCTGCAGAAATTCTCTCCGGCCTACTGTCAGAAGTTAGGATGAGCAGAGCCTTTGTAAGCAGAGGGCTTTCAGGAGGGGTTTACCGTGCACGACCGCCGGTCTTCACTTCTACCACTGGCACGTACACGCTGCCTAGTGCCGAGGGAAAGTGCACGGTACGGCTGACCACACCAAACCGCGGTCCCCCGCGGTGGTACTCTGAAGACTTTCCTTATCCTACTTGAGCTCCACTAAAATGTATTTTAACTCATCTTTGTAACTGCAATTTTACTTGAGAAAGTGGTAAGATTTTTTGTGATTAAAACAAATGCGCAATATAAGAACCTTTTCAGCGTAACACATGATAGTCGGCAGAAACCAACGTCTGGGAAAGTCTCACATTTCTTCTGAGCTTCAGGAGGTGGGAGAGTACAAAAGGGATGTTTTACCTGCGATTTTCATAGTGCAAGAGGATCTAAAAATGATCAGCATTTGGGATTCCAAATACTGCCCTGGGCTTGGACTCTAAAGGGATTAAAAATATAATTCCTCTCTTTTAAAAGTGCAATTTAATTAATGGGACAAATTCAATCGTCCAGCAACTGGTCTACCGCTTTAGGAACTGCAGACTCCATGAAATTCAGCGGAATCAATAGTTTGGATTACAGACGAAAATTCTCAATGACCTTCTGTTGTTAATCTAAAATGTCAGTGATGTCTAACAAATGGAATTCCCACTGTTAAAATTAAATATAGATTGTAAAGCCACTACCATTAATCTTATCTGTTACTATTGTTATTGTGTGAGGGTTGGCTGGCCACCACTGTGCATGAACTGTAACTTATGTTTATTTCTTTGTGTGCGTGTCTTTTTTTTTTTTAGATAAAAGCTCAACTGTGGGAGGAGGGTTTCTTAATCCTCTCTAATTTCTGCAGGTGGAACTCATCACACACATTTTCTTTTTCATCCCTCTCTTTCACCAGCGCCTAGAAAGTGTGGCAACTGTCAAAGCACAAAGCATTAGGAAGGCGTACTTCAGTGACTCCTACTAATGGTCTTGGCCCCTTTAACAAAGTGTTGGCAACAGACGTTTTTCACTTTGACTACTTTGTGGTTCCTTCTGTAGACAGTCTTATACAGAAAGCAAACTCACAGAGCTTTTATTTCCTTCATCTTTCAAGGTGGAAGAGATGGTACAAAGTCTCATGTAAATAAAGTTTTTTTCACTCTATATTGTAGTCAACCTATTTCCCCCATAAGACAATCTCATTACTTTCAACCATTCATTACAGTCTCTAATAATTTAGGTACAATCCTTAGCTGAAGTCTACCTTTAAACTCTATATGATTAAAAAAAAATTCTACGAAAATAAATAATACAGGAAAGGTTGTAAAAAGAACAATTAGCTCCTTAGAGTAAAGTAGATTTTCTCATTCTTCTTAGAAGCTTCATTTATGTGTGAAAATTTGATCCGCTAAGCTAATTAAAATTAGCCTTACCTCCTTATTAAAGCAGAGCCTGAAAGAACCTCAGACAAAACCGGGAGCGTTTAATTCTCAATCCATTACCCAGCAATAAAATGTGTTTCATTTTTCAAATTCTACCATCCAAAACTGTCAACCGTTCTACTCCCCTCACAAAGGGTCTGAATCAATTAAGATCTTGGAGGTACATCTAATATCTCCGTTAGAATGCAGAGGAAAATTAAGTATTACTGAAATAAGAGTGTAATGTGTCCTTTAGAGGCTGTTAACAAACAAGCACTGAGCGTTTGCTGATGCCTCAACGCGGGTGTGAATGTGGGTCAGAAGGAAGCGGCAAGGGAGCAAGGTCCCTAATTCCTAAAAGCATCCTTTTGATTTGGTCTCTTTATGGCTGTGCCATATTTAGCCCATTCTTTATACACAAGGGCTTGGTGCATTCTCTAAGCTGGACGTTACCATCTTGTAACCCCTCCGGGGACTGTTTCCATAGTAGCTTTGCATCCTAGCCAGAAATGGGTGAATACCCTTCAAAAACATCATTCTCACCTCTATTTCTTTCCTCCAACTTCTTTTGACCAGTGCAACTTTCCGCCTCTAACGTTATATCATCATCTTTGGACACCTGGCGCAGGACACCAGACAAACGCTATTTAAAACACATACTTTCTGTCATCATTTAAGTGAATTACTTCTTGTACTAAACAGCAGAGGAACAGTTTATGGTAAAAGCCAAGGAAATGCAAGGTGGTAATTTCCCCAACTGAAATGCAGAATCATCAATACACACTTAGATGTACATAAAACTACGAGTATGTCACCAAAAATAAATAAATAAATAAGCCATGATTTCTCTGCAAAGTGCACGGTATTTTTGAAGCTAATCCATCGTACAAAATAATATCCTTGTAAATCCACATCACTCACATACTTGCTTATCCCTTCCCTTAAGACAAAATAATTCCCAACTCATTTTGGAAAATAAAGCACGCCAAAGAAAGAAAGATGAGTTTAATTGCTGGAATTTGGTGCTCAAATGAGGTAAGGATGGGTCAGTGCTGATGTATTCATTAAGGTTATTTTTCTTTTCCTACAATGATATTCAAAAAAGTGAAGATGAGTTTAAACTCATGCATTTAGTGTTAACTCTGGGGTTTAACCTTTCAAGTAGTGAACAACTGCTGATAGCTGATTCCAGTCTCTTCTCTCAAGTCTCTAAACCCCTTCCGGGATAAGCAAACCTAAACGCACTTGCTGATACATTCTCAAGACGGGGTAAATTCAAAATAACAACATCATCTGCCTTATCAGGGGGCCCCTCGGCTGCGTGAACTGTCGGCTCTATTGCACTGGAGAGAGTAATTAAACCTTCACCAGCTCAGGCATATGATCCAGCACAAGCAGAACAAGTATGCAGCTTCATATTCTGTGATGCTTATTAACTAGAAAATAAAAGCTGTGTTAAAAAATATGCCTGACAGGAGGAGAGAAGGATAAATGTGTCCAGGCTGTATTGCTACATGTATTTTTTAAAGACATGCCTATAGCCCTGTGGAGTAGGTAACATTTCCCAGTATGTTTGGAATCATTCCGTGTAGCACCATATGGTGCGCTAATGTCACTGAACAGTGGGGCACAAATAACCCACAATTCATTTCACTTTGTACTCTTATTTGTTTAAAAAGTAAAACTCTTCTGAGATGCCAACACCTCCATTTGATGTCCTTCAAAATCAGGACAGGCCAAGCACGAGTTAAGGGGTTCTTTGCCATGTATGAAGCCGCTGAAGAAATACAAGAGGAAAGGATGACCTTCTGGAAAGGATGTCTAAGTTGGCCAATGTGGGAGAAAAGGAGTGGACCAGGCAGAGGGAACTCACATTCTGTTTACCTGGCACATAAAATAAAGCAAACTATGGACTCTGGGACTAAACAGCTTTTGGCACTCACTGGGTTGGGCAAAGAGACCATTGCAGTTAAAGGAAATATGAGTGGAAGGGATGAGTTAAAATATTCAGCCCGTTTGACCCACTGGGAAGTTGGGTGCTTATTCCTTTTCATCCTGAAGTTTCAGCTTCAAATACCAAACAGTGGTTATGGTAGCAGAGCCCATCTGCTTCCCTGTAGAACTACAGAACCCCCGAAAAATGTACAAGATTGACGCAGTATCCAAGAGCCAAAAACTAGCGATGCCCCAAATCAAGTCATACATATCATGTCATTATCAAATGGTCAGGGAAGCGGGGCAGCTGGAAAGAAACAGTGGACTCAGGTCAGAGGCTAAGACCAAAGATCCAAAGACTGGATAGCATTATGTCACCATGACTCTGCCATAACCCACCCAGTTACACAACCATTCATTGCTGGAACTACTCCTTGTTTGTTCTGTTCAAAAGGACCATAAGCCTGTAGGTTCTAGTAAGAGGAAAGGTTAAAGAAATACCTTCAATTGTAAACATCTACTTCCTAGAGGGACACTATGCAGAAATACTCACCATAATACACAGTGAGGCGAATACAACTACACACAAAACACCTCAAGGACCCAGAATTATAAAAGGATGTACAAGAAAATGTCCAGAGACGCAGACTTCAAGAATTATGACCTGGATCAGTACTTTTTTTACCAGCATGAGTCTTCTGAAGTGATGACAGCTATCAAGACATAACACGCTGCAGCTGGGTTCAAACTCCCCTAACCAAACCCAGAAAGGACAGACCTTCAGTGTGTTCCTTCCTCTCAGAACAGGTGTTTACTAGACACAAAGGCTTGACTTCCAGACATAATTCTCAATAAGCTTTGCCTGTCTTTAACATCTATATTTTTTTAAAGATGATAATGTCGACCTAACACATGCCCAAATAGAGAGTATCATCTATTTCGAGGGAAAAATTATTTAATAAGATTAGCCTGGAAGTAGGAACACAGCTTTGTATTTCCCTCTTCTACATTAATGCGATCCAGGTGTCACAGTCATGACCAAGACGTAGCAATCCAAACTTTTTGGGAAGAAAAAAAAAAAAGAAACCTTTCATGAAAATGCTTTAACTCAAGAGAATTTTTCCTTGGATTTCTTTCGATGTGATTGACTAGACTGTTTCACCACTTACTTGGTGATTCATTCATGATTTCATTCATTCAGATTATCTCCATGAAGGACGCAACCATGACTATCCTACCATCATAAATTCTAGGATTGTTAGAAAACTACTGTGGTATTTGGCTCCAAACCAACAAACAGAATGTATCCAATGGCCTCAGCACGGCTTTCGTGTATGTTTTATTTTCTTGGCTAAAAGTTACTTTCATTATTTGGTTCTATTTTTTTTTAGCTAAAGGAAATAAAGAAGAGGCTGACAGACTGTTAAAAAAAATATACAACATTCTAAACAGCACAAATAAAAGTGAACCATAAAAATCTCAGGAAAATTATTGGGTTTTTTTCTCTTCAAAGATGGTTTTAATTTTAACCACTCAATATTCTTCTGAAATCTTCTAGACACAATTACATTGAAAAGGCTTCATACATTTAAAAAGAATATGACAGAACACTTAGTTAAATGTTATATTAAAGATTCATTGTAAATTAAATATTAAAAAGTGTTCAACAGATCCAAGTGTGGTTCAAATCCATCTGTTACTACAAACTATATTTTTTCTTTATCTTAGCATTGCCATATGTCACAGCAGAACACCCAAACTTCTTTTTAAAATTTTTGACTTGAAAACCCTCCATAGAAATGAATAGCCATGGTTAATACACAGCATTTATACCACACGATAGATTATCAATCATATTTCACTAGGTTCAGCTTAGGAAGATCACAGACACAATTCAACTAGAAAAAGCCTTCCCTTCCCAAGGTACGTTAGCTTCTTAGAAACTGTGGATTAAAAGTTCATCATTAAATTGGTCTCAGGTTATGAGAAAAATGAAGAAAGGGAGACACACCTGGAATACTCCTATGAATGGCAAAGAAAAAGGCAGGAAGGAGAGAGATGCAAAATGTAAAGCAAAACGATAGAAAACTGCCACCCAGAAGGCATGCGTCCTTACACCACTGACAACACGGTTACTGAACACACGAGGAAGGCAGGGCAGAGAAAGGACTAATGAGATCCTCACTAAACAAAAGCTCCAGAGACACATGTCTGCTCATTATAGACTCTTCTGAGGGAAAATTAAAGGAGACAAAAATAGAGGAAAAAAATTAGAATTGTCTACATCCCATCCCACAGCAACCATCATGCCTAGTCCCAGGGCTGCAGTTTGCAGACAATGAAAGAGAGAAGCTCTCCAGGACACGTCTACGGATGGACACAGCCAACCAGACGAACTCTCGGTTCTGCCAGACCAAGCCAAGAGGTGAAGACCCTTTGAGACCCCAGAACTACACTTAACATGGATCAAGCCTTCTCTGATAGAGGCAAGAAAAGTCCCAGGAACCAAGAATACCTGCCCAGCCCCCTTTCATAAATATCCCCTATTAGCATTTTCCACTTCACTATTAAAAGCTCTACCCCTTGAAGTGTCTATAGACTTGAAATCTATTTGAAAGGCCCTAAACCTGACTATTTAAGGGGATATTATTCTACCTGTCAATGTAGATTAAACTACAGCTGACCCTTCAACAACACAGTTTTGAATTGCGTCAGTTTAATTACATGTGGATTTTTTTCCCCAATAAATACATACTACAGCACGACACCATCCATGCTTGGTTGAATCCAAGGATTTGGAACAGAGACAGATACGGAGGAACCTTGGATGCAGAGGGCTGACTGTGGAGTTATATGTGGATTTTTGATCGCATGAGGGTAGGGGAGTCTAACCTCACTCAGCAAGGGTCAACTGTTATAATTCAAGGTATCACTCAACTTAACCACGGCTTCTGCTCTCCACTCCGTGTTAGATGCTTAGAACACAAAGGTAAAAAGCATGTGAATCCTGAATTACACATGACTCTTGACCTTTAAGACCTCATCCAGTGGTGTCTCATCATTACTGTATTTTAATCACCAGCATTGCTCTCCTGAATTTTAAATCCTTACATTGTTACATAAAATGTGTTTCAAGTAGGATTAAGATATAGCATCTTAAATATATATATATGCATCTATATTATACTATAGTATATTATATGATATATGGTCTAGTACTATCTCAGTCAGCTCAAGCAGCTATAAGAAATTACCAGGAATGGGGTGGCTTAAACAACAGAAATTTATTTTCTCACAGATCTGGAGACCAGAAGGCTGTGCCTGTGGTCAGGTTACCAGCACAGTCAAGTTCTGGTGAGAGCTGTCTTCCTGGTTTACAGAAGGCCACCTTCTAGCTGGTTCCTCACATGGCCTTCCTGATTCAGTATGTGCATGTGGAGACAGAAAGCAAGCTTTCTAGTGTCTCTTCCAAGAAGGGCACTAATCCATCATTGGGGCCCCACTCTCATGACTTCAGCTGGTCCTAACCCCCTCCCCAAGTCCCACCTCATTGGGGATTAGGGCTTCAACATATGAATTGGGGGGATACAATCAGTCCATAACAAATACATAATTTATAATATATAATATATATTACTTATATATGTTCCATATATAATTAAATTATGTGAAATCTTAAATTTGTATTACATACCTTAATTTCTAGAAAATAAATTTATATATTTTTAAATTCATATGTAATTTCTTGAGTGTGATATGATATGATGGTTATATAAGGGCATGTTTTGTTTTTAGCAGGGAATACAGGCTGATGTATCAACTGTAAAGATAACTAAAACTTTTTAAAAAATAATATAATTTAAAACTGTGTATGTGAGAGAGAGAGGAGAGACAGAGACAGAGACAAAGAAAGCAAATGCTGCAAAATATTAATCACTGGTGAATCTGGATGAGAAGTTCTAATGCAAGTATTTGCTGTTCTCTCAAATTCTCTGTAGGTTTGAAATTATTCAAATTAAAAATCAGGAAAAAATCATCAAATTAACCAGAATGATGTTTTTATGACAAATGATACTAGTATTGTGGTTGCACCAGCTTTAAGATCTCTTCCTTTTGCTAGGTATTGGGAAATATGTCACTTAGTGGACATAACTTGATCTGTTTTGTTCCCTCATGGGCTCTACCACATTATTGAATCACCACTTCCAATTAAAAGCAAAAGTAGAGGGTTACACCTGTGTGCACCACATACTTTACAGGACATCTGCTTGTTAATAAATTGAAAATAGAGGAAAGTATAGAGAAGTGGAGAGAGACAGGGAAGAAACAAATAAGGCAGAGGAAAGCAAGGTGCAGAGGGCATTGTAAATGTCTTTTGTGCTGGCAACATTTTTGTTCTGTCTACACCACATGACAGCATGATTAACTGATTTGGCTCATCTAGTCCAACAAGTCTGTAAGAGCGAACTTCAAGGCTCCTGCAGCCCAAAGTCCTGCCATTATAAATTCATGCTTCTTGCCTATTTTATTTTACTGACGTCTCTGACTAAGATCCTATTTCTTGTTTTAATTTTTGACTTCACTATTTTTATATTTGCTATTTTATACTGTCATAGAATCAGAACTGAAGTGTCTTAGAGTTTATAGTTGAGATATGCACATCCAGTAGTTCTGTTATGATCCCAATAATTAGGAATGTTTCCCCCTCTGGGAAAGTGTCGGGGCATATCCCCCCCACACACCACCAACACATGGGCCCTCAACGTGATTCATCTAAGATCAGGTTATCATCTGAGGAGGGCGAGGTTCCTGCTGTAGTTACAAAGTATGTCTGAAATATTTCTTTTTTATACATCAATAAGGATGAGATGAGAAGTTAGAAAAAAGTATAATGGCAAAAAAAAAGATACACACTACTATACATAAAATAAACAAGTTTCTACTGTGCAGAACAGGGAATTATATTCAATATCCTGTAGTAACCTATAATGAAAAAGAATAGGAAAAGGAATATATGTATGTACATGTATGACTGTAACATTATGCTGTGCACCAAAAATTGACACATCATAAACTGACTATTAAAAAAATGTATAATGGTAGAAAGGAATTGTGGAAGGCCATAAAAGCAGAAGGAGATAAGAATTTAGTAACCATTCTCTCAATAGGTAGGGGGGTAGATGGAGGATTGGTTAACAGAAAATAAATTACATAGATAGATGGATAGACAGACAGACAGACAGACAGTAATAATTCTAGAAGATGCTCATTTATTGGGAGAAAGAAAAAGTGCTCCATGATCATTTTGGAAATTCTGGATACTACATCATCTGCCAGATTCACAGTCAAGAATAGTACATGGCAGGTTCTAAGAAGTTCTACAGTCAAACAACTACTGGTACCATTTTGAGTCAATAGGTCTGCAGCCTGTTGCTACTTCCTCTGACTAAGTTATAACCACTACAGGCATGTCAAATAGCTCCACGTTTCAAATTATTTTATTACTCTTAACCCATTTGGAGTTGTACAGAAGAAAATTGCACTAGGCTAATGATCTCTATTATGACACGAGCTAAGAAAATAATTTCCATTAATCTTAGATGATTAGGCTTTTTAACAAGCTGTCTAGCAAGAGACAAAGTAGAATATGGAATATATCTTAAATGATGGTAACTATGCTTTAATAACCCTGTTTTCTTTTATTAGCAGTTTTTCAATACATTTCCAACTACATCCGGAGCCTTTAAATGACTCAGGGGAAGGAGGACCCAGGTTTTACATTATCCTGCATCCTAGATCGCTGGACCATTGGTGAACCCATTCCCTCAGTGAATATCTTACAGGTGGTAAATACTGCTCTGGGGGGATAGAATTAGATGCATAGGACAGGCATAGCTTTTGCATACAAAGACCCTAGAGAAGGGGTTAAGTGAATACTTATGTAAGCAAATGCAGTAGGTTTTCTAGATGCACAGACAAAAAAGAAACAGGAAACCTTACCAATTCTGGAGGGTCAGGGAAAAATTACTTGAGAAATGACCTGAAGACTGAGAAAAATTAGCCAAAATAAGGGTGACTGTGTTTGTCCTGGGGCGGGGGGAGGGGTCAGGTAAAGTGCATGTGCAGAAGCATGAGGCTAGAGGGAGATGGAACACTAGGGAAAACAGAAGAAGTTCATTAGCGTTTCTATCAAAGAAAGGGAAAAGGCAAGAGAAAAAAAAGTGCAAGTGTACAGTCGGCCCTCCCTACCCAAGAACGTGGAACCTGGGGATGTAGAACCTGTGGATACTGGAGGGTCGACTGTACCAATCTGTGTGTCCTCACACACTCCTGCTTTAGAATAAGAAATGCAATTAGTTAATTAAAATGGGATTTAATTCCAAGCATGAGCAGGTTTAGGTTAAGGGCCCCATTAGCCCTTACAGGATTCACCTCTTCCTTCCTCTCTCTTCCCGACTCTATCCAAAATCGTGACATCTTTGGGGTACTGAGTAAAATGTGAAATGATACAATTTTTGTTTCAGTGGGCTTATGACGGCTAGAGATTTAATGACTTTTTGTTTGCTATGTTTATCTCTGACTTGTTCTTCTATTTTTCTCCCCCAACAAAAAAATGAAGATACTTCTTTCACTGCCTAATGAATATCAACTGTAGTTGAAGCATTTCAAGTTCTAGGTCAGGGCTTCTGCAGTGTTACCTGTTCATTGAACTTTTTATGTTTCCCAGTAGGGTACATGCAAAGCATTGCCTAATCTGAAACCTAGCTGGTGTCTAGAAAGACAAAGTGTCAATGCTGAGTGTCGGGATTCTATTCCCTGTCAGTGACCTCCTGCCCTATTTCTCTACTGCAGGAATTATCCCTTCCATCTTTCACCAAGGTGGTTCTCAAATCCTTTATATGTCCCCTGACTGTGCATGACTGATAACTGTGTTACTGTGTCATTGCTTCGCCCCTCACATTTGCTCTCTTTTTTGCTATACAACTGCAAGCTAACCACATAATCTTCCAATGGGAAAATTCTAGACCAAAAAAATGGTACAGAAAGAACTGTGTTGGAGGCACAGCATGCTCTGGGGGCTTCCAGCTGGAACCTTCTTAAAACTATTCTTTATGGACTTTTTTTAAAAAAAAATTAGTTAATACTATATCTTAGAATGATCTCCAAATCAGTTCATAGAAATGGTCTTCGTTTTTATTACAGCTCCATAGCACTTCATTGTGTGCATGTACAATGTGCAAGTGTTAACTCAGTCTCTCCAATGGGTGGACATGTAGGTTGCTTCCAATACTTTGCAATTACACACAACGCCGCACACACAAAAAAACTACATATATATATGCATTTCTCATTGCTGAATATAGAAGAGTGTGCAAAAATATCCACATATCTGCTCACTCGTGTATAATGAAACACAGGAAAGATATACAAGGCACTAATGAGATTAGTTACATCCAAGGGATAAAAAGTGGGAACAGAAAGGGAAGAAATGAGTAAACGGGATTGGGGTACCAGGGATGGGGGAATGACATTTCTCTGTGCATAATTTTTCTTATGTTTCTGACTTTAGAACTACGGCAATGTTACATGTACTAAATAATAAATAATTAAAATAAATATGGGAGGATGGTATACAGATACTAACACATGAAACTAACTTCATCATAAATAAATAGTGGAACCACTCTGAAGTCGAGGCAGTGGGGTGGAATAACCTAAACAACCTGTGGAAATAATATATTGTCTATATAATCCAAGGCTCAAGACAAAAAGAATTGCATAAAAATAATAGGTATGTTTTCACAGGGGTATACGTTAGTGATTTCAAACCTACCTTGTTTTGTTCTAGGATTGAACATATAATTAAGTATATTATGGATAACAAAGGCCAGCTTTCTCACTGGAAGAGAAGAGAATTACAACTAAGAAATGGTGGGGGTGGGTATAGCTCAGTGGTAGAGCACATGCTTAGCATGTACAAGGTCCTGGGTTCGATCCCCAGTACCTCTAATTTAAAAAATCAAATATCTTAACCAGAAATTAACATAACATACTTCAATTTAAAAAAAAAAAAAGGAATAGGGAAAACCTGGATTCCTGTTAAGCTGGATTGAAATGGATTTTAATATATTTACTGATAAACAAATACATAGGTTAAAACACAGATACGAATGTGTGTATGTGCACACTTATGTGCGTATATTTTCTAGCTCTGTTCCCTGAGAGAGCCTGGAATCCACGGTACTCGGGTAACAATAACATGCCTAACTCTTCCGATCATGGTTTCTGAATATTATTCTTGGATCAAAGGAACCAGGACTCCATGGCTAAATACCCTGATCCCAAGGCTGGGGCAAGTAAAGCACAAGACGAGCCTGGAACATTTTAGGGTGTCATAACGTAAGCAAGTGCTTAAAGCAATGACAGGGATGTTCAAAAGGACACAGCAGCCAACTGCAGGAGCCTCCCAGCAGCCAAATCAGGGAGAGTTTTGAAAAACAACGTAAATCATGACAGCAGTGGAATTTAGCCCAAAGTATAAAACAAGACTCCATCAGCTCATAGTAATATAACAAACAAACAAATAAGGAATAAGGGAAAAGCAAGTCATTACCGTAAAATTTCAAGTGATAAACATAGAAAAAATAATGGAACTGAAAAGTTGCCATTTGGCATACAACAGAGTATTAACTGTTCAAGGAAAGAAGCATTCATGGACACTAAAGCAGATGGGCAGAAGTATGAGGACATAGCCTAAAAGTATGATCATTAGAAAGGTAAAAATAGTAACACTGAAATTACAAATGGAAACAGAATAGCCTTACAGTGGAAGTACCTGGCAGATAACCTGCTAACGACCAAATGACCCACGTTAGCAACACCAATTGTGGAATAAACAGACACAATGTGCCTCTTGATATGATACGCGGAGAAAGTTACAATATCATCTCTGTGCTGGTCTTAACAGGAAGGTGCAATCCCAATATAACCAAGAAGAAATACCAGAAAAAGCCCAAATTGACATACGACCTACAAAAATAACTGGCCAATATGCTTCAGAAGTTTTGAGGTCACTAAATCTAAACACAGATTGAGAAACTTTCAAATTAAAGAGACGAAGAGATAAAATTTGATTCAACATGAGGTCTGGGATTGGACGCTGGACCAAAGAAAGGGCAGGCATGGGAACACTGCCAAATTTTGAGAAAGGCCTGGAGGTTTCATGGGTTGGCAAACCAAGGCCAGCAGGTCATCTACTTTTATGATAAAGCCTTTGAAACACAGCCATTACCATTCATTTAAGTATCAGCTACAGCTGCCCTGGCCTAAGGGCAGAGTCGAGGAGTAGCTACAGACTCCCAATAGCCAACAAAGCCCCAAATATTTATTCTTTGGCCCTTTATAGAAAAAGTATGCTTATCTCTGGATTAGAAAATAATATTGGATCAAGGTTAATTTCATGATTTTGATACTTACACTGTTTTTCTTAAAAATGTTAGTTTGTGGAGGGAGGGTGCAGCTCAGTGGTAGAGTGCATGCCTAGCATGCATGAGGTCCTGGGTTCAATCCCCAGTCCCTCCATTAAAAATAAATAAATAAATAACATTTAAAAAGAAACCTAATTACCTCCTCTCCCAAAACAAAATAAAAACACAAAAACCAATGAGATAAAATAAACAAAAATTTTAAAAATAACAATAAGAAATAAATTTAAAATATTAATTTGGGGAATCTGAGAGAAGACTTCACAGGAAACCTGTTTTGGCAACTACTCTGTGAGTCTGAAAATAGTTCAGAATGAAAAATTCAAAAACAATTCGTAATATATAAATAATTAGTTATTTCCATTGTCAAGAGTGGTCCAGTCCTTTGCAAGACGGATTCTTCCTTGGCTTCATACATTGAAGGTGGGCCCTTCATCGACTCCGGTGAGAGGTGGCCACCTTCACAGACACTAAATACGGAAACGCAAAATCCACGCACTGAGCCAGAAAAGTGCTCTTTCCCAGAAGGCACTTTATGGTTGCCGTTTATTCTGTGTCAGGCTCTGGGCTAAGTTCTTTACACCTATTTTCTTGTAAAGAAGTGCATTTGCAGGAAGGAAAATCCATTTACCTAGAGATTTCTAATTCCATAAAAGAAAAAAAAAAAAGCTTTTTGGTAGATAGTCAAGTAAGCAAGCAGGGGCTCCTGAGGTCCACCTGAGATAGTGACTGCAACGATCAAATGAAAGGGTTATTTTTTAGCAAATTCCACCATGCCCAACGGCCCAAACATCTTAATGGAGGCTTTCTGTCTATACTTTATTATGAATATTGTTTGAAAAGAGGGATTGATATCATGGCTGGTGATAAAGGTTAATACCATAATTCATCAAATCTAAGATACCATTGATTACAAGATACACCAGTATTTATCACTAAAAGAAAAAAGTTTGGCCGATTTTAATTGGAAAATGCCATCAATTATAAATACTTCTAATTCAGAGAGATTAAAAATATATGCCTTTGGAAGAAATGCAATATATAACACATACTCAATATATGGTCAGAATATATCTTTGAACATATCTTTTGCTAATTTGGATTGTTCTATGTAGAATGATATCCCAGGTCTGACTTGACAAAGAAAAATAATGACTAAAACAGACAGCTAGTTAAGACTGCTACTAAGACTCAAGCTAATGGTGATA
Organism: Camelus bactrianus; assembly: GCF_048773025.1. Classification (NCBI taxonomy): domain Eukaryota; kingdom Metazoa; phylum Chordata; class Mammalia; order Artiodactyla; family Camelidae; genus Camelus; species Camelus bactrianus. The sequence goes on along the minus strand of NC_133564.1, from coordinate 27,925,547 downwards.
CTGGTCAAGACTGGAAATTTTCAGCTCTGACAAAGGAAAGAAGCCTGCACAAGCGATTCTGAGACCCAAAATACCTCCGGCATAGACGCTGCAGGCTGCAAGCTAATGGCCCTCTCACACATCTCTGCATCTCTGAGTGCTCTGCTCCTGGTATCAACGACAGTCAATATCCCACCTGAAAGAAACCAGCCCATTATGCTGATTTCTTGGCATTCAGAGTTGGCATCTTGAAGACACAGTGGTACACGGCTAATTTCTTATCACTTTTGTTCTGAGTGTTTGTTGTCTGATAACTTAAGGTCAAACTGCCCTATTTATCGTCTTATTTGTTTATTGTCCAAGTCAAAACCAAGGGTAGCCAGGAGATTTTATAGTTAGGTCTTAGATATCATGAAGTCTAGCTACTTTTTTTCTTTGTCTTTTTTCTTTTCTTTCTTTTTCTTTTTTTAAATGGAGGTACTGGAGATTGAACCCAGGACCTTTTGCTCTACCACTGAGCTATACCCATTCTCTCCCTTACATTTTTTTTCTTTTCCTCCCTCCCTCCCTGCCTCCTTCTCTTCCTCCCTCTCTTCCTTCATTTCTTCTTTTTGAGTCTAGCTACTTTAGATCACAAAGGAGACATAAGCAGAGAAGGTGAGAATATTTGCATAAGAAAAAGAAATGAAGTAGGCTAGAGCAGAGAACAGTCCAGAACCCAGGTCTCCTAACTCCTGGTCCAACACTCCTTCCATTTCATCACGCAGATGACTGAAACTTGTTTAATATTTGCAAACACCCTGAAACTCCACCACTACCCACATAACCATTATCACCATCTTGCCAAGCATGCTAGCAAATTTTCAGATACTTCAGCATCCATTAAATGTATTTTCTTTTTGAAAAAAAAATGAGTCCAAATGTGTTTTTGATGTTTGAATGTGTACATTTAAAAAAAAAAAACCTTTTTAAAAGCAACTTGTATAAAAACAAAGCTATCTAGAGCAACAGCAATTCTGTAACTGTATTCCGATCACAATTCTCCCATCTGGGAAACCAACCAGAAAACACAGTAGGAGTTTCAAACTACTGTCAGTAGCTATAGTCGGAGTTTTTTTGAAAACATATATTGTCAATTTCACATCAGTTCTTGGCATATATATTCAAACGAATATAGACACAGTTTACACCGACCACCATGCCCATAGCCTTCCATATTCCTGAAATATGTACTCAGAGAGCAGAAATTAATAGACTGAATTCACAAATGCACATACCTGACGTATAACAGAGCTGCAGTTAAGACTCAGATATGTGGAACAGAGAAGACAATTTTCTTTCCAAGTAATGACTGGTAACCTATAGACAGTGCACTAAACAAGACAGATGATAGAATCCTCGAACACACTCAGCATTCCAGAGAATATGCCAGGCAACACTTCAGGCCAATCAGCAGTTCAGCAAAGCCCAAGATAGGAGAGCACATCTTCCCTAACTCTGATTTAATGATGTTCACGAAAGCTGCTTTAAAGGAAAAAGCATTTGACAAAATTTAGAGTACAGAGATCCTTCAATTAAAGCACTCCCTACGGAAAAGAAAGCTTCTGGTGTGAACTGCAGGAATTCACCTGTTAGAACGGTTTGGAAGGGGTATACACTCTCACATGTCAGAGGAAGCAAGAGACAGCACTGACGGAGGGACGTGATGAGGTAAGCACAGCCACTGACCCAGGCTTGATGAGCTTTCTGCAGACAGAGCCCTCAAGGACAGGGCAAGAACCTGGCAATGATGCAGAGGGATGGGGGAAAAAAAAAACAACAACCCTAGAACAAGCAGGATTTCTAGTGCAGTATTATTTGAGTTTGCATACTAACTAGAATAATTTCAACTAATTCAGAAAAAAAAAAAAGGAAAGTGATCAGAGTCAGCTAATGTACAGAAACTCTCCATTAACCCTCACATCCAAGCTTTTATGGTATAATGATAATTGGTGTTCATAATTTTAGATCCCATACTCCTCTCTGAATCATCATAGAAGATCATCAGAAACACATCCACTTAATGAACGTAATGCAGAGCATACTTTCAATAAGCTACTGAGCTCGATGCCGAGGGACTGGAAAATACAAGGGTCATAACGTAGGAATCAAAAGAGAAACCTAGTGATACTGTACTGTATTTTTTAAAACCTGGTAATTCACATATGATATAAATGGTAACTCCATTCATCGGGATATTCAATTCACCAGAACATCCCTCCCATGTCAAAGAACAGAGTTTACAGATATTGCCATATGACCCGCAATCCTCTCACATGCAGGGACTTCAACAATGCTGTAAATATCCACAAATAAAGATAAATGCAGTGGGACGTGTGTTCTAAAGGGCTGATTAAGTCTTCTCATCCCATGATTTGGCAAACATACGGAATTTGGTAGCTGTGTAAGGAGTTTCTATTTTGAGAACATCGATAGCCCATGTGCAAGAAAAAAAAAAGAAACCACAGGGTCTCAGACATGTTCAGACCTTTGCTAAATGGTAAAGCCAGAATGTAAACCCAAACAAAACTATGTGCAATCAGAACAAATACAAATTCTACTTCAAGAGGCTTATAAACTCTAGGTCCATTTTCCACCTGTATCCTACAGATTCATAAGCAATCATGATTTAAAATAGGTTAGTTCTCTACTTATTGATATAAAAATCCAGTTTCCACTTAACCCAATAAAGACTTACTGTGATATCAGCTCCACAGGAATACCAAAAGATAGATGTCCTACCAGCTCTTAAAATTTTACAAAAAGGAAAGCATGAATGACTGTCACTAGACGTAATTGCGTGTACCACAAATTTAAGACTGTTTCGTAAGAGAAATGATAGTTGAAATGACTCAGGGTTAGAACATTTCTTGAAGAAGAGATGGATATTGAATTACAATTGAAATACATGATAACAGTTACAGAACAGAAAAATTATTCTAATATATGTGGATAGTAAGCAAAGATCCGGACTCAGAGAAAAATGTCCCAGTGCTGCAAATTTGATATAAATGCCAAAAGGTGCTGTTATAAATTACAGTAACATCCCATTCATCTGGAAGTCAGTCATATGGAAATCTCAACTGCCTAGATTAAAACATTACTGATGAAAGAAAGGAAGAAAGGGCGGGAGGGAGGGAGGAAGGAAGGAAGAGGGTAAAGAGGAAGGGCAGGGAGGGGAGGTAGGAGAGGAGGGAAGTGAAGGGAGGGAATGGGAAGGGGAAAAAAAGCTATCTAGCTAGCTCTGGTAAGCAAAACTCACGTTGTCAAGACAATGGGCTAAACTGCTTTCCCCAAAGATCCACAAAGCCTATTTGCCATCAGACTTACTTCTTCGCACAACTCATCATTATGTGGGACCCAGGATGCACCAGGCACTGTTCTAGGCATCGGCAATAAACACTCAAAAAACTCAGTCTCTATCTCCCTCAAGCTTCCTGTCTAAGAGAAGGTATAGACCAGCTAATGAGCAAAGTCAATGTAGTAACATGGAATGACATTGATCGTGGGGGAAATAAAAGGGCAAAATAGGAGCACACAGAAGTGGAGTTAACCTGGCTTTGGTGAGTCAAGCGAAGGCCTCTCGAAGGAACTGTCCTTGAACCTGAGACTTGAGAAGTAGTAGAGGGGAGCGTGATGGACAGAGAAGGGGAGAGGGATTCAGGCAGAGCACCAACATGGGGAAAGTCTTGAAGTTAAGAATATGCAGAATGACTAAGGCAGGGAAAGGGGTCCCTACAGTTGGAACATCAAATGAGAAGGGGAGCTCGGTCACAATGAGGCTAGAGGAAAGCAGGAACTGATCGTTCAGACGCTTGTACATCATTTGACTTGGGTGGCAACAGAGCTCTTACAGAAAGTCAAGCAGGGAGATCACAACGTTAGATTTTCACACCGGGATGCTCACTTAGGCTACAATGGGAAGAAAACAGACGGGAGACGAGGCTGCTATCAGGAAAGTCAATTAGGAGACTTTGGATGAACAAGATAAGATACAAGAGTAGCCAAAATTGAGGTGGTCTGTAGTAAAAGGGAGAGGGAAAAAAACAGGGCAGGGGGATGTTAGGATCACAGGACTTTAAAGAGAGAATAATTGTTTTATCACCATTAATTTGCAGAGCTAATATAGCAAGCACTGAGCATATTCCTAGAACCTCTTGGTGCAGAGGGGAAACAGACACAAATAAAACACAAAGCATACACCCTTTACGTTGTTACATTAAATAACAAGATTGCTGAGGAGCTGGAAACAAGCGTCTGTCTTGAGTGTGGCATTGCACAGCAAGGATCTCAGGGGCTGCTTCAATCTGCTTGACATGCCAAGATGGAAGACCAAGAGAGTTATTTTTAACAGGCTTTGTATCAAGAAAGAGTGCGCATAGCTTTGGGACTGAGCATCCTTCTGGTCACAGGCTGCTGGGACTGAGAGGAAGAAGAGAGGCTGACTCAATGTTCAGAGTCCCCATCTGGGCAGGTATTTCCTAACAAGATAAAGATAGTTAAGCTGCTTTGACTTAGCCCAGAATCCCAGGTTAATTGCTAATGAGGAAGGAAGGTACATTTTGGGGTTTGAGCTGAATGATGTCATTCAAAAAGTTCCCAGTACAGTCCTTAGGCTCTTTTTTGTCCAAGTGCTTCAAAAGTAAGGAATCGGGGTGGATCCAACTGGCTGCAAATGTGTTGACACACCTCCTATGGAGAGCCTGGGTCCATATTCCCTCCCCCTGAATCCGAGTAGACTCTGGGACTGCACTGGCTAGTGGAACTTAACAGAAATGACTCGGTGCCAGTTTCTGGTCCATTCCTAAAGAGACAGGCTGCACTTACGTCTGTCTCTTGGAACATTCGCTCTTGGAACCCAGCGGCCATAGAAGAACAGTGACTCCCCTGACACCACCATACTGTGGGAGTCCCAAGCCACAGAGAAAGGCCCCGCAGGGCAACATGCCCTGCGGAGAGAGAGGCCACAGAGAATTGAGATGCCACCCATTTTGGTGAGGAAGCCACCTCACAAGTAGATTATCCAGGGTGCAAGGGTGTAGCTCAATGGTAGAGACTACACTTAGCATGCATGAGGTTGGGTTCAATCCCCATTAGCTCATAAACACATTAATTTTAAAAAGCAGTTTTGTTTTTTAAACAAAAACAAGAAGTAGATTGTCCAGTCCCAGCTTTGGAGCAAAACCAAACCACACAGCCCAGCTTCCCTAACATCCTTAACCCTGAAAATCATGAGCTACACACAATGATTTTGTTTAAGCCACAAAGCTTCAAGGCAGTTTGTTATGCAGTGAAGGATAATTGGGAGGAAATTGTAAGCGAACTAAGAAAACAAGCGGACTACTCTAGGATCCTAAATAAAAAATACTGCCTCTTTGTCTCAAGAGAACCTTTCCCTCACTTCAGTGAGAGCATATTGGCAGCATAAAAAGTGATCAGGCCAGTGATGGTGGTTTCTATATAGACTAAGCAAAATAAAATTAATTTTGCATAACAGAAAGGAAATGCTTGATTACCTGGAAAACACACACGCAGGAAATACTTCAAGGTTCTCTGGAGTTCACTACACCCCTCTGTTAATGTCTTGTAAGATGGTAATTGTAAGTGCTTGTTAACAAAGATGTCAAAAACTCATAAAGATTCCCACAATGAACTTTTCCAGTGACAAGCTGTCCTTCATGTATTTGAGACCTGTCCCTGCTTTCCCTAATATATCAGAAGAGAAAATAAGACAAGAAAAAGAGAAAGAAAAAAAAATGATCATATCGGTACAGAAAGACATGGCCCACTTACTTTATTCTATTTGCAGTGTAACATCCAAGTCAGACTTTTTAAAAGGGAAAGGAAATAATAGTGCTCTTTGATTCCAATAAATTTTTCTGTATTCAACACAATCTTGCAAATAATTACCAAACACACCGGAAACAAACTATGAGGAGTCATATTAGTATTTTACTTACATTGTGTTTTAAGTATGTATTTCATTTCTTTTCAGTAACATATTTACATAATGTATTATACATAATGCAATATATTTACATAATCCAAACTCCAAACTTTGCAAAAAGAAGAGAGAGGAAAGTCATCTTTCCAACCCTGTCTTCGGCCACTCAGTACCCCTCACTGGACACAAGTATATTCAGTTTCCTGTGCATATTTTCAGAAATGTTTTTAAATGAAAGCACACACATATTCAAATAATCATAAATAGCTGCCATATATATTTATACATATGTATTACATTTTATATAAAAATTTTATGTCTATGAGTGTGGATATGCAGTTGTGTGTAACTTACCCCTATTCTACACAATCATGTCCTGAACCTTCCCCATTCCCAATATATATTTTGGAGATTTTTCAATGTTAATACAGACAGAGGTCACACGTTCATTTTTAGAGGACTAATGCACAGTGTCCTGCTCTATATGTAATCAGGACCCTATGGGTGAACAGTAGGATGCCAGGAGTCTGCTCCTTACCAGCAGTGTAAAAGTTCAGGGTGAGAAGGTGTATGCTTTTACAACTTAGGTAATTACTCTCAGTTTTGCCTGAACACAGATGGCATAAAGTTACGAAATCAAAGGCAATGGTTGGTTTTATCCATAGACATGACAACAGTATTTGTTTTGGGGGGAGGTAATTAGGTTTACTTATTTTTATTTATTTATGGCTTTTTTAGAGGAGGTACTGGGAATTGAACCTAGGACCTTGTGTGAGCTAAGCATGCGTTCTACCACTTGAGCTATACCCTCCCTCCCTATGACAACAGTATTACTAATACTGTTAAGATTTTTGCTAATGTGATAGGTGAAAAATTGGTGCTTCAGTGTTTTATTTTATAATTCTTTCATGATTCTTTATGTTTAAGAGCTATTTGTGCTTCCTGTTCTGTGAATCACTGGCTCCTATTCTTTGCCTACTTTTCTAATGAGTTATTGGTCCTTTTCCTATTAATTTCTAGGAATTCTTTATTTTAAAGAAATTATCACTTTGGCGCTGGTAGGAGTTCTGAAAATTATTTTTCCAAATTGTCTACTGAATTTGCTTATTGGAATTTTGCCATGAAAATTTTCTTACAGTAGCTGAATTTATCACTTTTCCCCAATGGCTTATGCATGTAGGGTCATAGCTTCAAAGACTCCTTTTGTTCATTTTTTTTCCAGTAATGAGTCCACTATCCTGCAAAAAGATGTTCGTCAAGTGTCATTATGAACTATCATCATTGAGAAAATCTTTATAGAATAAAAAATGTTTCCTAAGATCCATATTAGTGAATCACTTATTTCCAGCAACATTTGAATCAATGTAATTATAGTACAATTAAAAAAAAAAAACAATGGAGACAATTTCTTGGCTTTCACTAGATAACAGATTTTTACATATAATTTTTGATGTTCACAGTTTTTTACTTTTAAAATTATTAAGAAGGTGATGTCAGCAAGGTGGAGGGCTGGGGGGGGTCCCACTGATTGTCTCTTTCACACAAATAACAAAAACAATAAGTAAATAACTACAAATAAATGGAAAAAGCCCTAGGAAAGCTCTAGACTACAACAAAAATGCAGCAGAAACACTGCAGAGCTCAAAAACCAAGGATAGTCACATGGGAAAATGTAGGAGGCATTTTACCTGCATCAGCCCATCCCTGAGTCCAGAGCAGCTTGGCACCAGGAGGGAGCCACTCCGAGGGATTTCACCCCACAGGGAAAAGAAGGCTAGGAACACTTGCAGCCTTTGCTACCGAGGATGCCCACGTCTTAACCAGCACTGAACCTGGCTGACAGAGCCACAGGGAGTCCACACTGATGTGTCTCCTCCCGGGGACCAGAGCTGCTGCTCTGTATGTGCCCTCTGGGGCTCAAGGTCAGGCTTTGACTCGTGATAACCAAGGCTGCACCGCTGATGCTTTGCACCGGACCCCAGGTCCTAAGTCACTCTTTGATCCACCACCACTGGGTCCGTGGTGCTGCTGCTCTGTCCCCACCTCTGTGTCCTGACATGACACTTTAATGGGCCATCACCAGAGCCGTGCTGCTGTTCTGTGACTGCCCAGAGTGGATCTCCATCACGGCTTTGACCTGCCATCCTTGTGTCACTGCAGCTCTGTGCCCCAACGCAAGGGCTCTAAGTTGTGGCTCTGACCTGTCGTGACAGACAGGGGGCGCACTAATCCTGTTCTGCACCCTGACCCTGGGCTCTGAGTCATGGCTTTGTCCTGCCATTGCTGAAGCCGACCTGATGCTATTCTGCAACCGCCCCCTGCGTCCTCAGCTGGGGTTTCACTTGCCATCACTGGGCTGTGCTGCGCTAGCTCTGTGCCCACCCCCCTAGGGTTCTAAGTCATGACATTGACCCGTAGTCACCCAAGTCAAGCTGCTGCTATTCTCCAGCTACTCCCTGGGGCCAGAGCTGGGATTCCGACCCACCATTCCCGGAGCCTACTACTACTGCACCCTGCCCCTGAGCCAACGTCACTGCTGTACCCTGTCACCCTAGGGCACCCAGACCTGGTGCCAAGAGGGACAACCTCAAATAAAATATCTCCCCAAAACAAAAAAAAAGGGGGGGGGGGGACAAAAGGACCCCAGCAACCTTCACCTCCGAGGATGACACTAGCCCTGGTACCTCTGCTTCTCAGAGAAACTCTGCAGTCCTGGCCACTGAGAATTCCTGTAGTCCTAGCAGAAGATGATTTCAGCTGATGCAAATACACAGAGACTATGTCTTTTTGGACTCCCAGACACCAGACACATTGAACCCCACCCAGCTAGTGCCTTTGCATCCAACATAGGGAAAAGTCTTTTCCCACCAAAGTCAATCCCAAAAATGCTGGAAGAGGTAAATGCACCCTCAAATGCATGGGCATCAATGCAAAGCCAAGAGAAGCATGAAAAAGCAAAACACGTGACACCACCAAAGGGAAACAATAATTTTCCAGTAACTGACCTCAAAGAAATAGAAATCTATGTTATTTGAAAAAGAATTACAAATAATTGTTTTAAAGATGCTCAGGGAGATAGACAACTCAAAGAACTCAGGGAAACAATGTTTGAACAAAATGAAAAGCTCAGCAAACAGACAGAAATGATTTTTCAAAAAATACCAAATAGAAAAGATAGAACTGAAGAATATAATGAATAAAATGAAAAATGCAACAGAGAGCTTCAACAGCTCCCTTCAAATAGAAGGAAAAAAAAAAACAAACCTGAGAACTTGAAGACAGATCTCTCAACATTATGCAGCAGAGAAGAAAAAATAAATAAGATGAAAAAGAATCAGGAAAACTAACATGAATTATGAGATTCCACAAAAGAAAACAATATTAGCATTATGGGTGTCTCAGAAGAAGAAGAGAGGAGAGAAAGGGAATGCAAACTTATTTAAAGAAATAATGGCTGAAAATTTCCCAAATCTGGGGAGATGTACAACCCTACAGGCCTACAAACAGATTCAACCCAAGACACACACATTGCTGTTCCAGAACCAGCAGAAAGAAATACCCTCCCCAGAATAATCTGGAATCTCAGGACATAAATAAGCTTCCATTTAAAAGAACTTTTTAATTTTCAAAATCCTTCCTTTCCCATTAAATGAAATTTAAACACTATCCACTTAATGAATACTGGGAATTGGGCTGAAAGCAACCAAAACTAAACTACAACGAATGCAGCAATCTGCAGGTACTTGATGGTCATGAAAGCACAGGGTACACAGACTGAAAATCAAAACAAACTCAGAAACCGAAGACCGCATGACCTGTAAACATTTTTCTAAACATAATTCCCCCATACCCTGGTTTACTAAATGAACTAAGACAATTATTCTCAAAGTGTGGTTTTGAGAACAGAACCCTGGGGCTTCCCAATACTCAGGGGACCAGGAAGAAAAAGCTATTTTACTAATAATTCTAAAGTGTGAATTTCTTTTTTTTTTTTTTTACTGTGTTGACATTGCACTGATAGTGTAAATCCAGTGGTGCGTTATCTGCAAGCAAACTTGATACAGTGGCACCAAACTCTACTGTATCTTTTAACTGCCAGATGCTTACAGCAGGGAAAAAAAAAAAAAAGCCTGCCTCAGGACCTTGATGGAGCAGTAAAAATCATTAATTTTATTAGATCTCCATCCTTGAGTATACATTTTCTTAATAACAAAAGGAAGCATAAAGCTCTTTTCTTGCAGACTGAAGTAGAAAAGTCCTCGTGTAACTGATTTATAAATTAAATGAGCTTTTTATTCATGGAACACTGTTTTATGTGGGAAAAGGCTGAAAAAAACTATTATTCAAACTTCAGTATTTAACAGAAATTTTCTCGAAAATGAACAGCGAGATTATCATTAAAAAAAAAACTGACAGTACTCATTGCCAATAACAAAATTTGTGCTTTTATTTGAAAATTAGTACTTTTGAGAACTTTTTTCTGCCACTGGGAGCTTTTGAGCTTCCTACTACTCAGACTTCTCAGATGACATCAGGGGTCATGTTCACAAAAGTGGTTTCTACACTGCATGATGAAATGTGCCCACACTTGGAAGATCTGCAGAACTCACTCAACTAACATTTTGAATCGACAGTTGCGTGGTATCTCAAGGTTATACATGGATAAAGACCCATTCAAAATGCAAGCTACCTGAATACAAACGGAATATGAAAGTTCTGTGATATTGTTTCATGCTGCTTCTAGGAATGTGTCCTAAGAAAATAAGCACATAGGAATGTGAAAGGAAAGATTTATGTACAAAAACGTACCTCATGACAGTGCCTACAGTTGGGAAAACGGAAACTCTTCAACAACAGGGCAATGGTTGTAACTCTAGGGCCCCTTGCAGGAAGGACTATCATGAGACATTAAAAAAAAAAAAAAAAAAAGGATGTTTGCCAGTTTACAAAACTTTACGAAACTATGACTTGTCAAGTTCCATGCAGTATCAAAAAGAATGCCCATCAGTATCTGAAAAGGCTATTAAAATCCTCCTTCCTTTGACAGGCATCCATCTGTGTGGTGCAGGGCCAGGTTTTCTTCATATACTGGGACCAAAACTGCACAGCACAACAGATTGAATTCAGAAGCAGATATGAGTTGTCTCCTATTAAGCCAAATATTTAAATGATTTGCAGAAATGAAAAATAACACCATATTTTTTAGCAAATTTTTGTTTTGGGAAACACAGCTACTTTTCATAAAAAGAGGCTGTGTCTGTTCACATGCAATGGGTATATTTTTATTTCTAAATGTGATAATAAATACTTTCAAATTACCTGAAATTTAATATCTAACATTGGTAAAGATCAATAAATAATACCTACATAACAAAAAGCACTTTGGAGTTCACAATAATTTTCAAGACGTAGTCTAAAGGGGTCCTGAGACAAAACTATTAGAGAACCTCTGTTCTCAGCTACATTTCTAGAGTGAAAAAGCTGGATTTGGATATATACGCCTTCAACTTTATTAGATAATAAACAAATGTTTTCCAGTTTTTATTGCTAGCGGCATGTGTAAGTGTTCCTCTCCTTTACATCCTCTCTAATTTTTGAAATTATCAGGACTTCTGACGTTTGACAGTGTGATCACAGAGAATATTTCCTCGCTGTCTGAAAGTGCCTTTTCTCATGCCCGGAGGAGACTTGCTCAGTGTAGTAACTCTACATTGATTTCCCCAGGCTGATCTGAAGCTCCGGACAGCAGTTCTGTATCTTTGATTATTAGAAATAAGGAAGCTAATTTTTACTGAACAGTTAATATTTGGTATAGCCCTCTTCTCCCATAGCACACCATAGCCTTTCTAATCATTGAACTTTCTCTCTCCCAGCTGTGCCTAACAGTATTCCAGACCCTCCAAACTTGCTCTCCTGCCTGTGTGCCTCATGCTCACAACTTATTCACTCCATATTTTAGTGAAAAAGGTAAATTAAATTGATGTGTGCAGAATGATTTTTATTTTGGTAAAACAATACCAATTGTAGCGGAATTAAATCTATGTACAAGCAATTTTTTTTTTTTAGAGCTGTCTCCTTTTTAAATATTTTATTTATTTATTATTGTATTATTTAATTATTTTATTGGAGGAGATAATTAGGTTTTCTTTTTAGAGGAGCTTCTGGGGACTGAACCCAGGACCTCACTACTCTTGAGGAAACTGCCTTGGTCTCCCATCATGTGACCTCTTTGGTTATATAGTATACATTTAAATTGAACTCTATAGAGTTGAACAGAGGTAAAATCACCACACAAAAGTCACAAATCAGGAAGACAATCATAAAGTGCTGGGGGCACTGACCTTGAGGCCAGGTCACCTCCTCTCTTTGCTGCCCTGACCACATCAAGGCTGTAGGAGTGGGCTTGGCAAGGACTGTGCTCGCATTTGAGCAAGGCACCGCGGTGCTCAAATAGCTTCCAACCAAACCTCCCAAACTCAAGTCACAAGTTTAAGAGAAGGAGCTCGAAGCACGCTGGGGAAAAAAATGACACCGATTATGATGATTCTAACGGAAACTTTGCACCAATATTCTTCAGAGAACTCTAACTTCATCCCAGGGAACGCGTGTCAGCTGCAATGAGGGTGATCACGTACCTTTTTTGGGGGTTGGGGGGGGGATTTAACTGAGCATAGACCAAAGACAATTGGGTGAACGCCATATTCCCATCTCACAAATGAGGCAATCTCCTCAAAATACAACAAAGATGTTTGGGTAACAAAGCTTCTATAAGAGGCTGGCTGAATATACTCCAGGGTAGGTTATTGTCTCATGAGTTACCACAGCTGCGGCTCACCGGGGCCAGCCTCTGTTTTGGCTCTTTGCACAAAGAACCTACTTGTGGCCAAATGGGTTAATTATTTTAAACTGTCACTTGGTGCGATCTGTTGACCACACTCACATCACACACTCACATCACAAGCTTCAAAGGTTATTTCCCAGAACATTAAGTTGTTCTTCACTCTCCTTTTAATGGGGGTGAGCGTCCCTCTGTTCTACCTGCTTAATTTTAGTTCAACTTCTACTAAGCTTCAATTAACCTAGAGAATGGCTATTGTGCTTTAATGTATACATTTTCTGGTTTACATTGATGTATTATTACATTACTCTGAAGAGGTCTGATGGAGCTTCAGAGAAACAAACACAAACAAAAGGAAAAAATCGTTGCTGTGAACACCAACATCTGATACATGGAACCATTAGAAAACGTAAAACTGCATATGAAGGAGCAGTGAAGTCTCACTGCCCTCCCACAAAAGTCACACTTGTCACTCTAAGAAAGAAATGAATATTTAAAAGTATCTACAGTTCAAATGAACAATTGAGTCCATTGTATGTTCAAGACCATGATACCAATTTTTTATCTGATTTTTTATTGTACCAAATGCTAAATATTTCAGCTTAAAAATTCTTGGTTCTATAAAGATAGAATAAATATTTATGAAGTTTTATACATACACACATGTTCATACAAATTTTTATATCCTCAGTCAGTTCCTACTAATCTAAATAATGATAGAACCGTGGCTTCCACTGACACTTTTCACCTCCCTCACCTCAAGCGAGAGTTCATTTCCTCCTTTTCCTCTAGGAGAACATACAAAAATAGAATCAGGTAAAGCAAAGAGTTTTTGAACTTAGAGAATTTTTTTTCTTTTAAGAATCCCAAGTGATAAAAAATGACTTGGAATTCCTCCAGAGAAAATATGCACCATGACCCAAAAGTTCAGGGTAAATCACACCCAGACAGTCAGCACCACCAGCAATTAAACGTGCAAAGCTTCTTAATCTTTCAACTGGTTAGTGACGTTCCTCACAAAGAGATGATTCCGCTTTTTAACCTACTTTTTTCTGTCAGGTCTGTATCAGAATCATAAAATCCCTCTCCCTTCCTGTGGACATTATCCGTTTTATTAGGCACTTTCATGCATGAGTTTTTATTCAGTGTTTGAGGTAAAAAATGTAATACGTGTTTCACATCCCCTAAATTTTTGTGAGCACACAGAAGAACATTTAAAATAAAAGTTTATAGCAAAGTCCCAGAGATATAAAGTTGGCATATTGTGTTTCTGAGCACAAAGCTACGTTTACTTTTCTTCCCATGCCTTATACAGGCAAAGATGAATGAAAATGACTTCATTGAATAAAAGAAGTATCTCTCTGCAAATGGAAATGAAAAGCGGAATCAGAGCAAATGTCCTAACTGGGAGACGTGTGAGTCAAATGGACTCAGAGCAGAGGACAGCGGAATCCTCATTTCCAAAAAGGCTCCGGAAAGGACCCACAGTAGGAAACTCCTTTCCAGGTTCCTTTTGAAACATTCAAGTGTTTCCTAGCAGGTGTTTTTCCCTCGTACTTCTGCTCTTTTCTATTAACTTTTTTTTTTTTCATCCGAGGCAGGCAAAAGTAGTCAAGGAAAATTCTGGAGGAAACTCATTAAGTGAAGATACAGCGGGTCAGAAATAAATGTAGGCATTATGAAATGTAAACAGCACTGACTACAATAAAATATAATTAGATTATGAGAATTCTTTTCAGCTCATACATGGAGAAAAATGGGCCTTTAAAGGTAAATGTCTATAATTTAGCAAATGCAGAAGTTAATATACAGATTAAACTTTGCCACATGTGAAAAATTAAACAAAATTGAGTTGCACGGTGTAATCCTTTTGGCATTTACCACTGCACACCCAAAATTCAATAGGCTAGAGACATGTGTCCACTACCATCATGCTATCTCTGTGCAAACACACAAGCCCCCTTACACAAGTATTAATATTTATCTAGGATCTTAAACACTATATAAGAAAATCATCTCATATGTTTAAAACCTGTGCATCTTAAATTTCGTATCTGTTAACAATACCACATTTTGGCCAAAATGGCAGACCCTTCCAACCCCCATGGAACATTTCTATGTTTTAAAAGATAAACTATTAATGTTTTGAAGCATCAGAGTACTGGATAACCATTCAGAAAGGCAAAAGATTTTGGGTAGCGAACCTCTTTATAAGACTGTAGTAGTTAGAGACGAAATTGTAAATGGGGAAGTGTAGATTGCTTTGATTTAGAAAATTGTTGTCACTAACTAGTTTACAAAGAGCCTACAGTTTATGCGTCATTATCCCCAATGTGTCAAAGTCAGCATTTTCACAATATTTAAAGCACTCCCAACATCCTCATAAATATCATTTATATTCCTGCACAGCTATTCAGCATATCAAGGACTATCACTTAAGAGTCTTCCCTGGTTACACCGCAGGATGATCTGAGCCCATGCCTGTGAACCTGAAATAAAGATATAGGACGGGACAAGATTCTCTCCAAGCAGAAGCACGGAGGTCATACAAATTTCACTGCCAAGTTTGGCCCAAGACTCCAGGCCACTGCATGCTTTGTATGTGGAGAGTAGCCCAGGAGGTCAGCTGGCCTCATGTATGCAGCAGAATCTCGCTACTGGGCAATTCAGTTGTGGATGAGCAGCTGGCTCATCTACTGGCATTGCCATTTATTTCTATTTTCTTGCTCTGTGTTGGAAGAGACCTTTCTTGCTTATACGAAAATAGAACAAGACCCATCAAGCCTTTTACTCTCTCTCTACCTACTGAAATCCCAACAGAGCCATTTCAAGTCAGTGCCTCCCACAAGAAGCAACTGCTCCAGCCGACACTGGTCACAGCCTTCTCTGAAATTCTCTAGCATTTGTCAGTAACATCCATTTTGACAGGCAATCTGATGTAACCTTTAGATGGATCCTTCATGAAATTCTTGTGCAGCTTAATGACTTTAAGCCACGAGAATGATGAAAGAAGCCCTTAAGTGGAATTTGCAAACAAATTCATTTCTGTTCAACATAGCAATGCTGCAGAATTATATAAAGTACGTTCTTGTTTCTGAGGCTCTGAAAAATGGCCACCGTAGGTGAGATGGTACCACATGTGCTGTGACTAGAAGAAGCGAAGCCTGTAGCAGCCACGAGGTAAAAGGGAATCACTTAGCAAAGAAGACGTTTAATGTGTTAATTAAAACTGTAATTCTTCCAAGCAGCCAATGTAAAAGCTTAACGTTTTACAAAGAAATACCACACTGGGAAACATTTCCTAGATTAACAGGTAAATTCTTTGATCTATTAAGCACTCTGACAAAATATCAAGACCAAAACCTCAAAAATGTAAATTACAGATAGAAAAGTAATTTATGGAATTAAAAGAAGATAGTGTACAAAAAGAACCCCTATCAATATTAAGAGTGATTAAACAAGTCAGATGTTCCCACTCAATGGTGAAAAACTGAAAGCTATCACTCAAAAATTTGGAACAAGACAAAAATGCCCACATCCTAGCCAGAGCAATTAGGCAGGAAAATAAATAAATAAAAGAAATCCAAGTTAAAAAGGAAGCAGTAAAACTGTCACTATTTGCAGATATGGTTTTTTTAACTTTTTTTATTGAGTTATTGTCATTTTACAACGTTGTGTCAAATTCTAGTGTAGAGCACAATTTTTTCAGTTATACATGAACATACATATATTCACTGTCACATTTTTTTTCACTGTGAGCTACCACAAGATTTTGTATATATTTCCCTGTGCTATACAGTATAATCTTGTTTATCTATTCTACATTTCGAAATCCCAGTCTGTCCCTTCCCACCCCCCACCCCCTTGGCAACCACAAGTTTGTATTCTATATCTATGAGTCTATTTCTGTTTTGTATTTATGTGTGTGTGTGTGTGTTTTTAGATTTCATATATGAGCAATCTCATATGGGATTTTTCTTTCTCTTTCTGGCTTACTTCACTTAGGATGACATTCTCCAGGAACATCCATGTTGCTGCAAATAGCGTTATGTTATCAGTTTTTATGGCCGAATAGTATTCCATTGTATAAATATATCACCTCTTCTTTATCCAGTCATCTGTTGATGGACATTTAGGCTGTTTCCATGTCTTGGTTATTGCAAATAGTGCTGCTACAAACATTGGGGTGCAGGTGTCTTTTTGAGGTAGGGTTCCTTCTGGATATATGCCCAGGAGCAGGATTCCTGGGTCATATGGTTAAGTCTATTCCTAGTCTTTTGAGGAATCTCCACACTGTTTTCCACAGTGGCTGCACCAAACTGCATTCCCACCAGCAGTGTGGGAGGGTTCCCTTTTCTCCACAGCCTCTCCAGCATTTGTCATTTGTGGACTTTTGAATGATGGCCATTCTGACTGGTGTGAGGTGATACCTCATTGTAGTTTTGATTTGCATTTCTCTGATAATTAGTGATATTGAGCATTTTTTCATGTGCCTATTGATCATTTGTATTTCTTCCTTGGGGAATTGTTGCTTAGGACTTTTGCCCATTTTTGGACTGGGTTGTTTGTCTTTTTCTTATTAAGTCGTGTGAGCTGCGTATATATTCTGGAGATCAAGCCTTTGTCGGTTTCATTTGCAAAAATTTTCCCCCATTCCATAGGTTGTCGTTTTGTTTTACTTATGGTTTCCTTTGCTGTGCAGAAGCTTGTAAGTTTCATTAGGTCCCATTTGTTTATTCTTGCTTTTATTTCTATTGCTTGGGTAGACTGCCCTAGGAGAACATTTTTGAGATGTATGTCAGATAATGTTTTGCCTATGTTTTCTTCTAGGAGGTTTATTGTATCTTGTCTTATGTTTACGTCTTTGATCCATTTTGAGGTTATTTTTGTGTATGGTGTAAGGGAGTGTTCTAGCTTCATTGCTTTACATGCTCCTGTCCAGTTTTCCCAACACCATTTGCTGAAGAGACTGTCTTTATTCCATTGTATATTCTTGCCTCCTTTGTCGAAGATTAGTTGACAAAAGTTTGTGGATTCATTTCTGGGCTCTCTATTCTGTTCCATTGGTCCATATGTCTGTTTTTGTTCCAATACCATGCTGTCTTGATGACTGTAGCTCTGTAGTATTGTCTGAATTCTGGGAGAGTTATTCCTCCAGCCTCTTTCTTTCTCTTCAGTAATGCTTTGGCAATTCTAGGTCTTTGATGGTTCCATATAAATTTTATTATGATTCGTTCTAGTTCTGTGAAATATGTCCTGGGTAATTTGATAGGGATTCCATTAAATCTGTAGAGTGCCTTGGGCAGTATGACCATTTTAACAATATTGATTCTTCCAATCCAGGAGCATGGGGTATCTTGCCTTTTTTTAAGTCTTCTTTAATTTCCTTAATCAGTGTTTTATAGTTTTCCATGTATAAGCCTTTCACCTCCTTGGTTAGATTTATTCCTAGCTATTTTATTACTTTGGGTGCTATTTTAAAGAGGATTGTTTCTTTACTTTCTTTTTCTGTTGATTCATCGTTAGTGTAAAGAAATGCAACTGATTTTTGAATGTTAATCTTGTAACCTGCTACCTTGCTGAATTCTTTGTTTATTTCAAGTAGTTTTTGTGTGGACCTTTTAGGGTTTTCTATATATAGTATCATCGCAGATGACATGATTTTATATATAAAAAACCCTAAAGATCCTACCAAAAAACTATTAGAAATAATAGACAAATATAGTAAAAATGTCAAGGCACAAAATCAATGTACAAAAACCTGTTGTACTTCTATATGCTAACATGAGACATTAGAAAGAGAAACTAAGAAAATAACCTCATTTTCAATTCCAAAGGAAAAAGAATGAACTGCTTAGGAATAAATTCGATTAAGAAGGTGAAAGCCTTGAACACTAAAAACTGTAAGACATTGTTGAAAGAAATTGAAAAAGACACAAATAAATGGAAAGACATTCTTGCTTATAGATTGGAAGAATTAACATTATTAAAATGTCCACAATATCTAAAACAATCTGCAGATTCAATGCAATCCCCATTTAAACCCTAAGAACATTTTTTACAGAAATAGAACAAAAAACTTTAAAATGGAGTCACAAAATACTACAAATAGCCAAAGCAATCTTGCAAAAAAAGAGCAAAACTAGAGGTATCACAGTCCTTGATTTCAAACTATATTACAAAGCCATAGTAATCAAAACAGCATGGTAGAGGCAGAAAAAAAAAATACTTAGATCGACTGAATAGAATTGAGAGCCCAGAAATAAACCCACACATGTATGCACAATTAATTTACAACAAAGGAGCAAAGAATATACAATGGAAAAAGAATAGTGTCTTCAATAAGTGGTGTTGGGAAAACTGGACAGCTACATGCAAAAGAATGAAACTAGATCACTACCTCACACCATACACAGAAATCAACTCAGAGTAGGTTAAAGACTTGAATATAAGACCTGACATCATAAAATTCCTGTAGGAATGCACAGTCAATATGCTCTTTGACATGGGTCTAAGCAATATCTTTCCAGATATGTCTCCTCAGGCAAGGGAAACAAACACAAAAATAAATAAATAGGACTACATCAAATCAAAAAGCTTCTGTACAGGAAAGGAAACCATGAACAAAACAAAAAGATGACCTACCGAATAGGAGAAGATATTTGCAAATCTTATATCTGATAAAGGGTTAATATCCAAAATATATATAGAACTCATACAACTCAACAACAACAAAAAGACAAACAACCTAACTGAGAAATGGGCATAGGACCTGAATACACATTTTTACAAAAGAAGACACATAGATGGCCAACAGGCACAGGAAAAGATGTTCAACATCACTAATTATAAGGGACACACAAATCAAAACCACACTGAGATATCATCTCATGCCTATTAGAATGGTTGTCATCAAAAAGACAAGAAATAACAAGTGTCCGAAAGGATGTGGAGAGATGGAACCCTCATACACTATTGACGGAGATGTAAATTGGACAGCCAGTATGGAAAACAGTACAGAGATTCTTCAAAAAAAATTAAGAATAGAACTACCATATGATCCAGCTATCTCCCACCTCTGGGTATTTGTCTAAAAATATGAAAACACTAATTCAACAAGATATATGCCCCCCTGTGTTCACTGCATCATTATTTACAATAGCCAAGATATGGAAACAACCTAAGTGCCCACCAATGGATGAATGGATAAAGTAGATTGCTGCTACACACTCACATACACACACACACACACACACACACATGCACACACATGCATACACACACAGTGGAATACTAGTAAGCCATAAAAAGATGAAATCTTGCTATTTGTGACAATGTGGATGAAGCTTGAGGTTATGCTAAGAGAAATAACTCAGAGGGAGAATGACAAATACCGTATGATTTTCACTCGTATGTGGGATATAAAAAAACTAAAAAACAACAAATAAATAAATGAACAAATTGAACCAAACAAAAACAGACATGTAGAGACAGAGACCAGAGCAGTGATTATCAAAGTGCTGGCAGTGGGGTGAGGAAAGTAGGTAAAGGGAACCAACTGATGATGACAAATGGAAAGTGAATTTTTGGAGGTGGAACACACTGTACTGTATATAGAATTAGAAACATAAGGTTGTACATATGAAACTTACACAGGGTTATAAATCAATGTTACCTTAATAAAACTAAATGAACAAAAACAGAAGCCAGATGTTTTACAAGACATTATTTATGTATTTATTTGTTATTTGCCTATTGGTTGACAGAGATTAAGATAGAATGATGACCTCTTGGGTTTTTGAGGTCCCTATATCGCTGGAAGATAAGATGGCAACATATATCAGAAGATTTGAACGTTGCCATCTCCGACCTAGTAATTCTACTTCCATAAATGGTCTTCAGGAAAGTAGCAAGTTAGTAAATAAATATATACACACAGAGAAACTTATAACAGGAGAAAAAAAAAGTGGAAATACCACATATCTCCAGGAATAGCAGACTAGGCAAATAAATTATAATCTTTAATTGAATCTATGAAGCCCAACAGTAATGATGAGTGTGCATACATAATTACTAAAGAGCAAAGTATATAATGCATTGCTAAGTGGAAAAAAATTGTCAAAGGAAAACAAAGCATGGTATAAATATCTGTGTAATAGGACATATATTATTTATTAATTAATGTCTTCAGACCTGCCTTCCCCCCACCTGTTAAGGGAGGCTGGGATTAGCTTCTGCATTCTTTCTCTCCTAAACTTTCTAAGGAGGGACACAACTAGTCACATTATTTCCTTTTAGATTTCTAATATCCTATAAATTTAGAAAGAAAAAGGAAAGGAGAGGTGGATAAGTAATACCAATCTGACACTGGGTGGATATTTTTAATAGGAGTTTTATTTGGGAAGAAATTGTAGTTAAAAAAAGATGTGAGAGCTACCCCAGCATTTGATGGGTGTGAACGGAACAAAAGGAAATGTTAGAGGTGAATTACCATGTTTCACATACTTTAATTTTATTTACTGGAATATTTAAAGGTTAAGTATGTGGAAGAAGCTGGCTACTTTGAATTTCCTCAGTTGATGGATGCATTCTCTTGAACATGAGGCTGCTCGGAGGCTCGACCCTGTGGATCAGGTTAGGGGTGCATGTCGGTGCAAGATTTTACTCTACTTTTACCTCTAGATGCTAGATGACTTAAATATTTAGGTTTTGGTTACCAGAATTCTCTAATTCTTTGGTAAGAACACTCGCTGCTAATAAAATAAGTATATTTGGTAAAGCGTTATTTAAAGTCCAGATTGTTATATATGTGCCCCCCTGGGTGTTCAGTTTAGTCCCCCGGTACTGAAGTTTCAGCTTTGCTGGTAGTCTTTCCTCCCCACCCCCATAGCAACCTACGAGACTAGGATCCAAGTAGAAGTTGGTTTCTCTGGGACGTATTGCTAGGCAGTGAGTGGATGATGACCATGCCTGCAGGTACACAGTGAGCAGTGGGAAGCTGAAAAGGGAAGGAAGCCGATGCACGGAATAGATCTGAGCAGGTTACCCTGACCCCGAAGCCCAGTCCTGCCGGAGATGTCCGGGAGATGCTGAGAGCTGCTCTCAGAGCTGTCCCTGCCTTGGGATCCTTATTCATCAATTTCCTCATGCTAACTCCTCTGGCATTTCCATTTCCAGCGTATCTGCTGCTCCGGTCCAGCAAGGTCCACAAGAGAAAGCCACGTGAGCATATTCCCAGGCCTAGTCTCCCTACTTCTTCCGAGATCATGAAGTATCAACTACACAGTGACAACACCATACCCGAAGTTCCCTCCTTTGCTACCGTCTCCCCATAATAGCACCCAAACTGAATAAGAAGTGTTAAAATGCCACTAATCTCACCCAGCACACCTGAGTTCTGTGTCTCTTGCCTGAACGTTACCCACCATTTTTGCTCATCATTGGTTTTCTCATCCAGGATAGAAGTTCTTCGCTGAAGCACTTAGTAAGTAACAAGAAAGGAACACATTTGATGGGCATAAAAACTTATGCAATTTAAAGCATGACCCTCCTTCTCATTCAATTATAGGAATTTGAGGCAGCAAAGAAAAAGAGGAGAAGCTTGATAGAATGGATGAGAACTACTTTTTTTTGGACTCTTCACTGAAAACAATTTGTATCTCAACCTACTACAACATCAATTCCCTTCTCCAAATGTGATCCCCAGACCAGAAACGTCAGTCTCACCTGGAAGCTTGTTGGAACCACGGACTTATTGGTCTCACCTAGACCTACTGAATCAGAAATTCTCGGGGTGGGGCCAGAATTTTTTTCAAACTTTTAACATGTAATACTGATTTAGGGGCCAAACAAGGCAGCATTTGGACAGTTAAAGGCACCTCACTGAAAATAACACATCACAGTTCTGTCTAGTGATCCCAGTCACAGGATTTGAGGATGGAAAGGACAATCTTTGGACAATGTTACTCAGGACACTTGCTCATTTATTTAAAAGGATCTCTCCATACATCATGGATGAAGGCAAGAGTGTGAGACTGCGGCATGTTCTTGGGCGGCTGCTGAGAGCTTCCCCACAAGAGCAGGTGGACTGGTAAATCAGCGGTAAATCGAGAATGGAGTGAGACTGTGTTTTAACAAGACCTCTAGGCAATTCTGATGTATGTTACAGTCTGGAAACCACTGTTTGGAGGACTGGCTTCAAATTGTACCTTGTATAAAATGTTGCTAGACGTACTTGTTTAAAATGTTCCTATACAGTTAGTGATGAAATTTCATACTGTCTGCAGATTACTTTGAAACAGCACAGCAACATCCCCTCCATATTAGATATATAGAGAGATACAAATGAAACTTGGAAAGTATCAACAACTGTAGAATCTAAATGGGGGGGGGGGGTATATGACACACCGTCTCTCCAGGGATTGTGTTACAATGGGGCTGTGCCCAGGAGTCTGGCTTGTACCAAGTATTTTCCTTAGGATGATGGCTTAACATCACTTTACTGTTCACAGCATTGTAAAATGACTGTAACTCAATAAAAAAAAAATGTTCTTTAAAAAAACAACACTGTTAAGAAACACTGCTCTAGACAGCTTCAGTGTTTCTCAGTAAATGATGGATTTAGCAGAGCAGTCTTCCAGCCCCCCAACTTCTTCTATGTGACAGACCAAGCCCATGGATGGTTTTGGGGGGTTGTTTCCTCCCACCCACAACTCCCCTTATCTGCAGATGGTGGGTTACCGACAACTTTCCTGACAGTTCCTTTTTTCCTACACATATCACAGAAGACCACATTCAACATCTTTCGAATCAGAAGGGGACACAGTAAGCAATTTTATAAACTCCGTATGTGGTCACTCAATAGAGGATCAGGTCTCACACAATGAATGAGTCTTGGGAAACAAAAGTAGCCTTCCTACTCTCTGCCTGTCCACGAGACAAGGTCTAATCTACTTGGGATTCTGAGGTCACGGGAAGAGGTCAGAACTCATAGCTGTGGGTCGTTGAATGTTATATAATTTACAGGACTTCTATCTGTGAGCTCCACTGAGCCTTAAAAATTCCCTGAAGGGCTTGGTTTAGATTGCAAATAACCTGGGAGAAAAATCACTTCAATGCATCAATGGTAAGTTAAAATTTTCAGAATGTTACAAGATTGAGAGCCAAGTCTTGAAGATGAGGGGAAAAAAGAAGAAAATAAAACTTACATTCTACAGCACTGATGCTGTGAAGAATGTCACTTAGGCTGCTGTAAAACTGCAGTGTTGGACAGTTTGCCTTACTCTCCCTAAATAAAAAAAATTGAAAAAAAAAATGCATGCTATTGCATACGCCACTGAAACATCTTTTTTAATATGTGTTTGTCTCATAAAGCTGAGTTAAGTATGATTTGCTCCCTTTTTAAAAATAATAGCTGTCTGCTGCATGTTTCACTATTAATCCCATTTACACAAAATATTTGTCACATCACTGGCCACTTGTTAATAACATGTTTTGCTATTAGTGAATTCTCCTCTCAAAGATGTCTGTTCTGCCTAATTTGCATGATTATTAAACATCTTAACTTTCTTCCAAGTACTTGTGTAAAGGTCACAGCAAGATGACAGGCCAAAAATATTTCAAAATGATGAAAAAGAAGAGGAAGAAGTAAATCCAATAGCTGTTAGCATACCCAGTGATCAAGTTCAATTAACTTCAAATGTTCCCTACAAAAGCTCCTCCCTCATCACCCCTGCGCCGAGCCCATTTTAGTTTTGGCTGTTCTGCTTACAATCTCTCTATGTGGAAGACTGAGTCAAGTAAGATTTAAAATTGATGTAACATGCAACTCTACTTAAAGAGAATTATTGTTTAAAGTAAGCCCTCCATTTTTTCCCCCTTAGGTATATATCAAAAATGGGTGATGAATGTCTTACATTTGACATGGTTTTGAGTGATTTATAAAAATCATTTCCAGATTATATTGAAAAAAATTGAGTTATTCCATCACAATTTATATGGTAAAAAATTTCAAGGATTTTGCTGTGAGAATTATAGTTCCTGAACATTGTTATCTTTGTGATTGAGTTGTGTCAACATAAAATATATTAGGTGAATGATCATATATTAGGTGAACTACTAGTACAGTTGTCATAGGTCAGGGTATGTTCCTAGGTTCTGAAATCAACCATTTTAAAACTATGGGATATTAGCTGCAGAAAACTATTCTATTCTCCTGAAAAAAATATTATACTCTTAGAAAGGTAAGTGTCAAGTTTTGACCAAAATACTTTTCACTCACCTGACATCTGACTGGAAAATTCTGGCCCCTAAGTTTCAAGGTTGGTAATAAATCAACAAATATTTATGTCTCCTTGTATGGCGATTAAGTAAATCTCAACTCTAGGGTCACCAAATCAGTGCTATTTGCTACTCACACTCTGTCAACTAGTATATACACATTCAGTTATTTTCTCCCAGTTGTGCATCCCAAATGACCAAACACACTATGAAGAAGGGAACGATATTCATTGGATCTGGGAACCAGAGACAAAGGAGAGAGAAAGTTTCTGTAAATTGAAAATGGGAGATCCAGAACATCCCAGTGACCACGCAGAGATCTTCACTTTCTCCAACTCCATCTGTTGCCGTATTGTTTTCATCCACACATTATAACACCATGGAAACCCTCAAGCACACCAAACTCATGACCATATTGAAGTAAAGCAACTAGTTACTAAATAAACACCTACAGAGTAAAAATAACTGGCTCACACACAACAAGTTGCTAGTTGCTTATCTGTTATTCAACAGTTTACTGTATTCTTCTCTGAGCTTGGACAGGATGTACAACACCAAGGCATTCCTAAGAATATTTTCATTTATAAATGTGTATCCCTGCTACCAGAGAAGTATTCTCTATCACTGTGATAATGCAATTTGTCTGTGTTTTTGTGGGAATGGAGATTTGAAAATTCTCTCCCCATCATCTGGTCCCTGTCTTCTGGTTCAGATGCATTCTTCTACTTTGTCACCTGCTCTCTGCTCCAGCAGTACACAACTACCTCAGGTTTCCTAACCCTCCCTGCACTTTTTTATTTAAGTATAGTTGATTTACAATTTTGTGTTAGTTTCAGGTATACAGAAAATTGATTCAGATATATATATTCTTTTTCAGATTCTTTTCCATTACAGGTTACTACAAGATATTGAATATAGTTCCTGTGCTAGTAGGTCCTTGTTGTTTATATATTTTATATATAGTAGTGTGTATTTGTTAAAATTCCTAATTTATGCCCCCTCTTTCCCCTTTGGTAACCACAGTTTGTTTTCTATGTCCGTAAATCTATTTCTGTTTTGTAAATAAGTTCATTTGTCTCATTTTTTTTAGATTCCACATATAAGTGACAACATATGGTATTTTTCTTTCTCATTCTGGCTTACTTCACTTAGTATGACAATATCCAGGTCCTTCCATGTTGCTATAAATGGCATTATTTTATTCCTTTTTTATGGCTGAATAGTATTCCATCGTGTATATATATACCACAACTTCTTTATCCAGTCATCTGTCAATGGATATTTAGGTAGCTTCCATGTGTTGGCTATTGCAAATAGCGTTGCTATGACCACTGAGATGCATGCATCTTTTCAAATTAGAGTTTCCTCCGGATATATACCCAGGAGTGGGACTGCTGGATCATATGGAATATCTTTTCTAAATGAGCCAGGAAAAAAATCCTATTGAAGTCAGAGATGGGAATAGAATCTTTTTCTCTCCAGAACTTCTCCTTGGCTCCACTGGCCCAAAGCCAACCCTGCAGCAGGTCTCAGTAATCAGGTGTCTAACAGAAAACATCCAAGGTTGTTGGAAAATTTGAATATGAGTTACACATCCACTGCTCTTTGGCTCAGATGACTTGGTTCTTAAAGCCATCCGAGGGAATCAAACACCATTCCTTGGTAAATCATCTTACTGGCCTCTCTTGTTTCACAGACACACACATGAAACCAAACGTGATTCAAATGAATATTGCAGAGGTATTACTAAATTTTAAACACAAACACTCCTGTGAGTTGTTATTAATTGCTCAGCATAAAAAAAGAAAAAAAAACCTAAAGAATAAGAAACTTGAAAATGTGATCAGATTTCCCTTTTGGGAGACTGGCATTTGACAACCAGAGAGAACATGTAAGAATATGTGCTAGTGAAATTTCTACATTCTAAAGGGGAATATGTATTACTTTA
Organism: Camelus bactrianus; assembly: GCF_048773025.1. NCBI lineage: Eukaryota > Metazoa > Chordata > Mammalia > Artiodactyla > Camelidae > Camelus > Camelus bactrianus. The sequence continues at coordinate 27,898,520 of NC_133564.1, read as the reverse complement.
GTGTTAAATGACCATTTAACTCCCCAGAAATTGGGTAGAAAAATATAGAGATTCAAGAACAAAGGGATGAATGTGGGAGGTGTCATCTTGAGTCTCCTTTGAAAACTTTGAACTAGAACTCTGATTATGAATACTGCACAATAATTTTAATACAATCATTTGCATTCTGCAAACACTTTAAAGCAACGAGAAAGCAAAAGGCAAATTAAACTTTTACCTCATGCCAATCAATTTGGATAATACAGGAGTGAAAAAAATATCACAAACACAAACCTTTAATAATGTATAACTTTGACAGTAATAACTAAAAATATGATTACCACTTTGGAAACGTTGAAATTAAACCAACAACTGACTTTCTTGACTATTGGATTTGCTTTTTTTCCCCCTTCAGAATACAGAAAGATAATAGTGTTTCCATATTTGCATAGAATGAGGCTTTTATAGTTTTTCCAACAAAGATAATCAAAAGTTGAGTCTGTTTGAGAGAAAGCATTCTAGAGACTTACTGAAGGGAGTAAAATCCAGTGTATGCTGTGTACCACACCAGAATGCTAAAAGGAATTGCCCACAAATTGGGGCACATTCTCTTGACTCTGCAGGAGAAGCTGACTGCTTTCTTGATGATTGGAAACTGAAGTTAACACACATACTCCATCCCAGCAGATCCACCAAATAGGCTAAATGCATAAATAGTGTCAGTAGTGACCCCAAACATTACTTCCTCATGTCGGAATGGAAAGAAAGCATTCTGTTTAAGGGCAAGATCTAAATGAGGTACTGCCAAATAAGATGCCCCTGCCTCTGAGGATTCCTCAAAGAAAATAACCTATTTTTAATTGAAGATATTTTAGCATACACGTCAAAAACTCCTATCAAAAATCCTCTCCTGCACACTGCAAGGTGGTGATGTTGAGATGAGGGGGCAGAGGGACTGAAATTTATTAAAGACATGTTGTCCGCAGACACAGAGAACAAACTTATGGTAACTAGTAGGGAATAGGGGTGGGGAGGGATAAATAGAGAGTTCAGGAGTTGCAGATACAAACAGATACAAACTACTATATATAGTAGTTTGTAAAACAGATATGCAACAAGGTTCTACTGTGTAGCACAGGGAACTATATTCAGTATATTGTAGTAACCTATAATGAAAAAGAATACGAAAAGGACTATCTGTATGTGTAGATATGACTGAAACATTATGCTGCACACCAGAAATTGACACAACATTGTAATCTGACTATGCTTCAATTAAAAAAAGAAAAGAAAAGAAAAAGAAAATAGCTAAAGTGAAAAAAAAATAAAGGCAATGCTGTCTCCTCATGTGTATGTCTAAAAAAAGACAACATTAAGATCATTCAGCAAAAAAGTAAAAAGAAAAAAGAAAAATCATTCAGCAATTGAAAATGATGTGTTGTATCAGAATTTATAACCATTGCAGTATTTCTAAGTCATTACTCTCCTACGACGGGGTCAGCATTTTGAATACTACTCATGGAAAAGCAGCTAAACATATAAATAAATAAATCTGGACAATGCACATGATAGTCCTGACGAAATCGTTCAGGGGGTTACTGAACGGCAATTGCTCATTGGCATCTGTTCATCCAGCTGTCAGTTGAAAAGACACAAAGCAGGTGTCAATTTAAGGGCGCCATTACGGTTAACTTCACTCGAGGCAGTGCTGACAAGAAAAGATTATCCAAAACAACAGGGAAGCTAAAAATAAAGCGGAATTTAAAAAAAATCACCATTGCCTTGGGTCTGCCTGGGCTTTGTGTTTGAGAAACCACATCTTCAGGAGAGTCTCCTGAAGAACAAGTACTGTTCCACCCTTGGGAGGAAAGAAAAAGGTCCGTGTACCTCCCCAGTCTGAACTACCTTCAAGCAAACATGGAGGGGCAGGGGGCGGGGGGCGACTGCCTTGCTCTGACCCTCTAACCTGACCGTCAGCTCCATCACTTGTGATACCTGGCTGGTTTTCAGCACTCAGAGCAGATAACAGCAGTGAGTCCAGACCAGTGAAGGCTCACGCACAAATGCGTTAAAATACTACGCCTCTCCTTAAGCCATCATAAAACTCTCCATGGGCTTAATTACCAATGACTCAACTCAGCGTTTAGATTCTAGGGAGTGCCCAAATGGTTAAGGAAGTGTCCTGCCACATCGTATGTCACAGAATCACAGACTTCTGAGCTGGAAGCTCCTTCTTCTAAGTGGCAGAGATGTCCCCAAAGCAGCCTGGCTAATAAGGAAGGCGTCTTAGCCCTCCATCTAGAGATGACTCCTCAATTACTACACATTAACCAGGGAGAAGCATGGCCAGTGCATTTTCTTCTCCTTAGCTCATTTATCCTTGACTCCCCATGTGTAAGCAGACATCTATTACTAACTCCTACTAAAGTGATTATCCATTCTGTGTGTTTTCATATACGAACAGTCTTTTAGAAACTGAAATCTCTTGTTTCGGTCTACCACTTTGAAGTCAATTGCCCATCATTCTACGTATGTCATTAGCTGGTAACCATACACAGACCTCACACTCTAAGGAAGTGTATCTTTGAAATAGAGTTGGACCCACTATGATGCAGTATGGTGGAATAAACACTTTTCACATGAATCAACTTTCCTGAGAAGTTCGACTGACAAATTTCAGGACTGAAATCTTCTAAATTTTAAAACTGTTAAAGTTTTAAATATATATATATATATATAATTGAGACTGTAAAGGCTCACTACAAGCAAGGCACAGGGCTAAGTGCTTAGCATGAGTCATTTAATCCTTGCAACAAATTCGGGCCTTCGGTACTACTATCAAACAGGTTAAGTGACTAACACAGTGTCATCAGCTAGTTGGTGGAACGACAGAGGTTTAAATTCAAGTAGTCAACATACATCCAGCATATAACCCAGCCATTCCACTCCGAGGTATTCACCCAAGAAACTGAAACATGTGCCCATGAGGACTTGTATGTGAATGCTCATAACAATTTCATGTGTAATAGCCAAAAAGTGGAAACAATCTAAATGTCCATCAGCGGGTGAATGGATAAACACTGTCACACAGACACAGAATGGGATACTACTCAGTGATCAAAACCAATAAACGTTGCTACACAAAACAAGGAAGAATCGCAAGACAATCAAGCAAAGCGAAAGAATTTTGACCAAAAAAGGACACATATAGTCTGATTCCACGTATATACATTTCTAGGAAATGCAAACTAATCTATAGCAACACAAAGTAGATCAGGGATTGCCCGGAGAGGGGTGGCAGGATAAGGAGGGATGGATTCATCAGGGGAATGAGGGAATGTTTGCAGGAGACAGTTACGTTTATGGTCTTAATTGTGCTGATGGTTTCACACGTGACCATATAGATCAACATTCAAACTGGGCACTTTAAATACGTGCATTGATGGTATATTAATTATACCTAAATTTTAAAATCTAGGCAGTCCAACTCCAAAGTTCGTGCCCTTAACCACCAGAGTCTACAGCCTCAGATGCTATAAAATGCCCTACTTAGAAAAAGAAGCACATTGACTTTAATTCAGTTTTACTTTAGGGCAGCATCACCTCTTTTACTCTGTAAGATATGAAGGCCTAATTGATGCCTGTTGTTCTAACTAGTGATTTGGCTACCTCCCTGCAAATTAAACCCTTAAGGACAAATTTGGTTTTGATCCCTTTGCCCCAACACTGAACGGCCCCACGATGCTGCTGTTCTTACTGAAGCTGCTTCTGTCTTTTCCCAGCTGCCTCAGATCTCTACACTTACTTTTTGCTTGTTTAGGTAAGATTTTTTTTTTTAACTTGTTCTTTTAATCTATTTTCTTCACTGTCTGCTCTTCCAATCCCTTGGGTTGTGAAGTTACGTAAAGCAGTAAGCCTACATTGCATATAAAATTAAGTTAAAAAAATTATCAAAAAGGTTCTGTGTTGAAGGCAGACTTCTGCCACACCTTTCCTACAGAGGGAAAGGTTCTCTGAGAGGAACATTTATTGACACGGATGGTTAATTCACTTAGAGTTACTTAGAGCTGATTCTGAGACCCTCCCAAAGTTTCTAAGATCAGAACACTGGGTAATTGGTGATTTACCAAGACAAGTTGCAGTGTTGTTTAACATTTTAAAATATTGCCATAAAACATCCTATGTTCTAATTTTAGCTTTGCGGTAAGAGATTTACCCTCAAATCATGATTGAAACAAATGCTAACTTCTGAGAGACCTAAAAGTGAGACCCAAATCAGAATTTGGAAGGGGGTCTATAAGAGGGGGAGGTTGAAAACTCATACGTCTTTAGCTACGTGGGAAATCCACCTCTGATCCTGGAGCAGCTTGTTCATAAGGCCATCAGAGACTTGGGACCGTTCCTCTGCCCACCTGGCTGGAAAATTATGCAGTGAGCACTTAATTAAAACCGTGTGTTAACCCAACTCAGAAGTATAAGCAAGACTGGGCGCTCTGAGGGGTCCTGTGTCAGCGTAGTTAATGGAGTGAGGACCAGGGCTTTTGTGACTGAGCAGGACCTTCTGGGGGCCTTCCCAGGACAGACCCGTCTCCCACATCCTGTGCTGTGGCTCCCCTCTGAAGCAACCAGATAATAGTATCTCATGCATCTTTCCTGAGATTTTCAGATGCTAAAACCCACCACCAAATGGAAGAAACTAACCACTTGATGATCATGAGCATGGAGCCCCCCAGACCTTCTGGCGCCTAAGGACTGTGCACCATCAACCATCAGAGAATTGTGCACAGCTGATCACAGACCCTGGGCTGCCCCTCCCTCAGCTGGCCCGTAAAAAGCCTCAGCTGAAAACCCTTCTGAGAGTTCAGGGTTTTGGGGCACGAGCCACCCGTTCTTCTTGCTGAGCATTTCTCTGCTCCAAACTCTGACATTTCAGTTTGTTTGGCCTCGGCTGCAGCTGACGTGTGAGGGTGGGCAGAGGGATGAACATTTAGCACTAACGAGCTGTAGCCCAATCATCAAATGCCTTGGCCCCGAAATAAAAGTGTCTAGAACTTGTTCGATCTTTGCCATGACTAATCTGCCTTTACATAATTGATAGTTGATTGGGTATAATTATATTGTCTAATGACCAATATTTTATGTTTTAAAACCACAGGGTACACTTAATAACAAGGCTCTGAGCATCAGAATTCAACACATTCAACTGTAGCAACGAAAACAAAAGAGCTGTCTAAATTTAACAAGCACTCGGTGGGGGAGGGCACAGCTCAGCAGTAAAGCATGGGCTTAGCGTGCCGGAGGTCCTGGGTCTAATCCCCAGTACGTCCACTAAAAATAAATAAACCTAATTACCTCCCTCCAAAAGAAATTTTAAAAAATAAGTTAAAGAATAATAAAGAAAACAGTTTTTAAAAGAGCTCAGATGAAACCTTTGCATTTCGAACAACACTCCGCAAAGTATTACTAAGAAACCAAGGAAAGATACCGCGTCTCCTTGTGGCTGTTACTGCCACTCTCCTCACTTGAACTGAAGATCTGCATTTGACAATATCAGTCCATGAACTTTGATAGTGAGCTTTTAATAAGCCTGCCCTGCTGCAGCACAGCAGAAAGGAAAAGCCTCCAAAACGATGCAGACTGAGAGCCAAACCTGAATCTAACATCATTTTAAAACAGCTAGGTGAGTTTACTCCTAGTGTCCACCCCAATTTTAGCAAGTTTTGGCCTGAATTAGAAAGCTTATGATTTTATCCCTCAACAGAAGGCACTGATCAGGTCACTCTAAGGCTGACCCCATGTTAGAAATGGGTCAATGGAAGGCATCCTTATGGCAGAAGAAAAGTTTACCACCTTCAAGCAAGAGAGAAAACAAGAGCCATCAAAATTGTAATAGTGACCGTCCAATAGGGAACACGGGCTTGATGCTGGGAACTATACCTCGTATCTGTCGTCGCAACCTCTCCTGAGATCCGGATGAAGAGCAAGTTGTTTTCCTATTTTCCAGTGAGGCTCAAGTGGTAGAAACACGTGGCAAACGTCCTACCGTTAGTGGTGACAGAGGCGGGATGGAAGGCTGAATCCACAGCGCAGTCTTACCTTATGGCAGGCGGTTGGACCGCGCCCGCTGCACTTTGACAATCAACCCTTCTTCATGAGAATGACTGGTTTAGAATTTAAAGGAAACATCAGAACAACTTCTATGTAAAGATTGGCCCACGTTCAAAGACCAGTGGACCTGACCGGTAATACAAGCCCCAGGTGCTTTTTCTCTCTGGTTAACTACTGAACCAGCAGCCCAGCAATGCACACGAGGGGAGACAAGGGCAAGATAAGGGGATGCAGGGTTCCTCCGCTCCATCAATCCAAAGGTCCTCCTGAGCCCTGTCGGCACCGCCGCCTGCGTGGAGGGAACATTCCACCATATGCAGGAGGAAAGGAATCTGTGCTGAATATTCATGCCATGGTGGCTGGGGAAGGGGCCGTGTCAGTGCTGGGTGGTGGGGGAGGTCTCCAAACTGCTAGAGAAGGTGGCTGCCACACTCACCAACTTCTGTGTCTTAATTGGGGGTGGGGGGAATCACTGCACTTAAAACAAGCCTAGTGGCCTTTGCAGTATAACTGCCCTGTGCCTTTAAACGCTTTCAAATGTCTGCACTGGCTTATGAATTAATCTCTTGCTCTCTCTCTCTCTCACACACACACACACACACACATCTTCCTTTTTCTCTGATTCTTCTCTTTCCTGACTCTTCTCGTTCTCAGTCTCTGTGCCTTTATTTTTTTCTACCTCTTAAAAAAATCCCTTTTGGATAACAATTCTTCAAAGTAAGGGAAAAAAAAATCAAGGCAAAGATTATCTTAACTTGGCAAACAAAGAACCAACTAACCCATCCATGGCAGCCCTAAGCAACCCAGAAAAGTACTTAAAAGAAGGGAAATGAGGTTCCCTAACACTTTTGGTCTCCCTGGGGCAAAACATTTTATAGGGTATCAGTGAACTTCACTTTACACAATCATTTTTAAACTCACTTATCACTTCATCCACATTTCATATAATACAGTGAAAGAACCCACTTGAAAGCCAGAGCATCTGCACATTAAGGAGGCCTGTCACGGTTCATATCAAGTTCAATTTTATAGGTTTTTTTTTTTATTGCAGCCCCCAGCTATGCCACTATATGGTAATCAAAGTGAGGCTCGTTCATATCATCTTATGTATATTTCAGATTTCCAAACTGAGGGTTAGAAGCCTAAATGCATTTTGTTTTTCAAACATTCTGAAAAATGACAGAGGCCCCGCAAAAATGTATCTAGATTGGATCTAAATGGAATTATACCACTACAGCTGAACAGAAGAGCGACTGGAATAATGCAATAGCCATTTGCCCAATAACTGGTGCATCGGCTAGTGACTTTGAATTATTTTTCTAGTCACCACTTGTGGGTTTTTTTTTGTTTTTGTTTTTGAGTACCACTGGTGGTTTTATTCGCCGGAGTTTAGAAGTGATCTTAGGCCTCATTTAACCCTTTCCCCTTCTTTTTAGAGATGAAGCAAAAACAAGAGTCCTAGACAGGTAATGTGAATTGCTGTGGTCACAAAGGTAAATGTGGCATCACTCTAACTCAATCCTTTATCTTCTAAGCCTAGTGTTTATTTCAGTAGAACAGCCTCCGTATTATTTTCCAATTCAAGAAGTTTTTGTTGAGCAATTAATATATGGCAAATACTTCATTAAGTCATGGAAATCTAGTGTGAACTAGGGTTAAGGACGTGGCCAACGGAGTTAGAAAAAATTAGAGTTTAAATCTGGCTTCACAACTTACCGTCTGTGCCTTTGGACAAATTACTTAGCAGCTGTGAAAGTTCAGACAAGCTACTAAATCTCCAAAAGTTATTTAGTTCTCTCTCTTGTACACGTGAACAATTTAATGAGATAATGCAAGCAAAAGTACTCAGCACAGTGCCTGGAATTAATAAGGATGCATTACATGTTATTATTATTATTACAAGTTGAATAAAGCATTGCTCATACCTGATCAAGTGCTAGAAATCCAAATCTAGAGACAAGCAGGGCAACAGTGAACAATAATGCAGTGAGTTCAGTACAGTCCTGGAGGCACGTGCAGAGGTCACAGAAGTCACTGATTCTGCTGAGGGTGAGGCCACCCTCGGGCAAGCTGTCCTGGGCTCCAGGGGCTGACTTTTTATTTTTGGATTTGATTTGATTTGATTTGATTTGATTTGATTTGATTTGATTTGATTTTTTACTGATTCAGTTTTATAGCAAACCTGGTCATGGCCTAATATATGGAAAGGAGTCAGGGAAGAGGAAATACTGCAACACAACTAAAATTATGGGTGACTTCAGCCATTATTAACAGAACTTAATACAATGCTCAGCATTTTCCTGGTTCTGGTCTAGTCTTGTTAGAACTCCAATCTAATTTAATATTTTCAAGATTGACATCTCTAACTTTTCTTTTTTTCTCAGCTATAAGTCACCCCAATAAAAACCAAGAACTTGGGAATACTCTCTACCTACCCAACCTTTATATGCTGAAAGAAGCCCATCTTTTCTCTTTCTCCTTTTGATCAGAAATATGCAAACTTCCTGTATGATGGGAAAGGGGCCAAAGCACTGGAGATTACAGCATGGGAAAAAAAAAAAAAGGTGTCGGGAAGTGAACAATTCCAAAATCAAATTCTGGCTCTACTCTGAGCCAATTAACCTCTCTGAGTATAATTTCCTGTACAAGAGAGAAATTATATCTATTGTATGAGGGCCAGTGATAATTAGAGGATGTCATACACATAAGAGTTTTTTTGTTTTTTTGTTTTTAAGAAAAGGCTAGAGTCCACAAAATTAAAAAAAGAAAACCCGGAGAAAAAGATGGCCTTAAAAGTAAAGGAGTTCCACCAAGTCACACATCAAATAGTGTAATGAGTGGGGTATGTGTGTGTGTGTAACAAAACCAGAATCCAAAACGTATTATTCACCTCAAGGTGAATATCCTGTGGAAGGATACCTCTGAGGGCACCAAGAATAAAGGCTGCTCCTGATACAAATAAGATACAGATGCCTCAAAAGAAAGTTTCCACCTTGGGCTTGTAGTCTGACTTGATCATGTATATGATGGATGTGTGAACTGGAACATTTAAATTTTCTCTCAAATTCAAGTCCTATCTGCCTTGGGAACTGCTATGTTATATCAGGGGCCCAATACCAACTGAAGTTTACAAGAAAAGAGATCCACAGACATCTTTTAAAAACGGCATTTGGATCATTATTACAGCAAAAACAAGGAAAGAAGAAGAAGAAAAAAAAAAAAAAGAGCTTGAACCTCTGTCCTGACTGAAGCTATTAGCTGACAAGAGTAAACGAACCTGGGTCCCTGCCAGGAAGTGAATGGATGTTTTGCTGAACGCCAATGTTTAGACTTGACAATAAAAAAAAAAAAAAACAGCATTGCAAATGATGATTTAATTTTACTTCCCTGCGGAGGATAAAAGTACTCATTGTCTGAAGTGCACAACTGTCACGGACTCTACTGTCTGTGACTAAAAGAATTGGAACCACCACTATCTGTGACTTTGCAAAGGGATTAGCCACACACCACTAATAATAGCATTAGGTACATACACAAAAGTAAATCTCTGTAAAAAAAAAAAAAAAAAAAGGATTTCCAGGGTATCTTTTCTAGGGTTTTAAATTGATTTACAAATACACATACCTTCCACGAAAGTTGCATTGACTGAGATTTGAGGTCACTGAATCTTTGCTGGTGTTACTCCAATCAGAAGAAAGAAACCATCCTGGCATTTAAACAGCAGAAATGTCCATGGAGACCTTTCCTTACCCCAATTTCCCAATCAGACAGACCAAAAATCAAAGACCTTCTTATCCTAATCTTCCATGAGTTATCTCTCTAAGTAGCATGTCTAACAGCTGTCACCTCAAACATCCAAATCTCCGGGTTCACACTTCTGAGAAATGACTCTTGCAACACTGTACTTGTGAAACCTACTGACCAGCTGGGAGCTTAGAACTTTAACTCAGGCTGTCACCTTCAATCCATCACTGTGGATCAGAAGAGAATCATAGCTCCCCGACTGCAGACCGTGCCCAGCTCAGAAAGAGCAGTTGCAGTCAATTAAGCAGGTTGGGAATCAACTTCCCAGGTGCCTCCTGCAACAGATAACCATCTTGTTCAACAGAGACATACCTAGAATAAATGCAGAAGAGAGAGTTCAGACACTCGCCCTGGCAAAGGAGTCCTGCCAAGCCTCACTCGCCATCGCAGAAGTCCGGACAAAGGGAAACAGCCCTTCTGCCACAGTCGATGTGACAATTTCCATAAGCTGGAAATGCTCTCTTAGATCTTGGGATGTTGGGATGAACTGATACTGGCTGTCTGCACAGGTCACTGACGGGAGAAGGGTCAGCCCACATGCCCCTTGGGAAGTGGACAGGCAGAAGATGCGGTCCAGAAAAGAGCATCCCTGTGGTCCTTGGAAAGGCCATTTGGTCCAGGTTAAAAATTAACGGATACAATTTACATAGTTTTAAGTGAGTGAGCTGTATGCTCATCACTGAAATATCCTTTGGGAAACATGGTTTAGAAAATATCTTTATGGCTGTATGTTTTGGAACTCATTGGGCGTCTAATTTTAAGGGCTGTTCCTTCCGCTCATCGCTCTGCTGAGGCACTGGAGTAATGCACCTTCCTGGCTTTGCCCTTCTTGTAAATACGTATCTGACCATTTCCACTAATTCAGACAAATTTCCCCCTCTACAAGTCATTCCATTTGGGGGCAATGTTCATTGCAACTCTACCACAGCTGAGCCTTAAAATACATTAAAAGGAAGCTGCTTCCAGGAGTCAAACATATTTATAGACATGCTCTCATCCAGGGTCCTGTATCACACACTCCCCGGCATGAACGTCACCTCAGAATTAATGTTCTCAGGGTGCTGACAGCTTCTATCTTATTTCTTTTCCACTAAAGACCCCGATCATTGGGGTTTCCTGTGGGTCTTCTGAGTCTTAACTACCAGCTGGCCTTCCCTGCCCTGCCTTTTAAATGTGTCTTCTGGCTTTTCCCCACCTGCCATGACCTGTCCCTTCTCTGCCCGCCTTCACGTGCCCTCTTCAGCGATGTGTTACTACAGTCTGATGCTCAGTCGCTTTATTCATAAAATCAGAAAACACATTCAGGGTTGGAAGGGATGTTAAAGGACTCCCACTACTGCCCTGCAACATTCCAGTCAAGGGCAAGGGGACACCCTGCTTCGGCCTTTCTCATACAAAAGCCTATTTTGCCGTAAGAGGATCTGGTCGAAAAGTATTCATTATATTGAGTCTCAATCATTGTTCAATCAGTCACAAGCAAGTTGCTAAGTTGACAGAAAAATCCAAGTAAATTTGCAGCTTCCTTTTCATCATACAAGATTCATTTTCATTTAGCAACTCGGCTGTCTTGTGCTGATTACTTTTGCAGTTCTGACTAGGTGTCTTTTACTCAGTAACCGCAAACACCAAGTTTAATCATTAAGCTGGAATATACATGAAATTAACAAATGGCTGAAGTTACCTGGGGGGGGGCGCATGAAAAATTGTTCAATAGAGCAGGCAGTGATAAAAACAAAACCGAATATGTGCACAGCAGTTTAGAATTCATGAAGTGCTTTTCTGATATCTACATTACCCGTTTTAACTACTTCAAAACAGCAGGAAAACCAAAGATGGAAACGCGGGAAGGAACAATTTAAATTACATATGAAATTGGGAAAAGATTTTAAGTATTCCTCTTTTTGTCTCCAAGTGTCTTGTATTCTACCTGGTACATAGTAAGTATTCAATAAATATGCATTAAATGAAGAGAATGGAATGACTGGTCATTATTCTTATGTTTGCCCAGAACCTGTGTACACGATGTGCTCTTGAGAAACTGAACTTTTCCGAACAAAAATGGACAACTTGATGACCCACGAGCCTGATGAAGCCAATGACTTTGCTATCAATCGTCTTTGTAAAGGGGTTACCCATATGCTGGTTTGATAGATCAGATTCTGGAGATATACAGCTTGGGTAAATATTCAGCTCCATCACTTAATAGTTTGGACAAGTAACATAAACTTTCTGGGCTTCAATTTATTCATCACTAACATGAGGATAATAGGAGTACCTGCCCCTTATGGATGTTCCAAAGAAAACTAGACTAATACAGGTGAAAATGCTTAGAACCTTGCTCCATACACTATAGGTGCCATATTTATGTTTGATGTTAACAGGAGTAATTTTCCAGTGCCTAACAGAATGCTTCCAACAAAGAGCCGATAATGTGATCTTTGTTGAACAAATGAATGAACCTTCAGACTCGTTTCTACTTGAAAGAAATGTATAGTTTTCATAGTTTATAGTCTCTAGAAGCACTCAAAGATGGGAAAGGACAGAGTGGAAGCTGGGCAGACAGGTGATTTTGCAACTCATTAATGGCGGTACACGGCATGTCCTTAGAAACCAAGTGACTCCGAGGAAAGGTTGTTTCAAGTAGACACAACAAAAACATAAAGAAACCAATTGGGCAGCCCATTCCTTTCCAGAGAACGAGTACTAGTCTGTGGAGGCAAAGTTTGGTACTGATTACTTCCTCAAGATGGTCCCAGGTCTCACACTGGCTCAAGAAAGGCTTTTCTAAAGTTTAATCCATGTAAACAAGTAAAGTAGAAAAACATTAAAATGTCAAGTTGTTTTTTTTTTTAATGTCAGAAATGGAAATGATGTAATGAATTAATATCTACTTCCTCTGATGGGTAGTATTCGTTCAGCTTTTAGATTAAGTATTGTCTGATCCCACCCTGATAGATTGACGGTTGTATTCACCCTACTGTTAAATCTGGACTGCCAAAGCAGAAATGTCTGGCTAAAATTTAAAAAGCCTAGAGATATATCATCCAGAAATACAGCCTGCTTAATGGAAGGGCTTGCAGCTATAACTAGATATGTGGCAAAAAAAAAAAAAAAAAAGTACTGTATGATTTCTCTTTAAACCTGTCAATCCAACCTCTTCGGAGAGTAGTAAACTCATCATATCATTATAGCGATTTAGAAAGATCACTTAAGAAATTGTAGTACTGAGCCAAAACCTTGTGCCGTGATTAGAAAAAATTAGAAGCATTAAGTTACCTATAAATAGGAAATCAACATATTAACCTTTACTTTAAGGAGGCAGACACAACATGCATTGCAAATGAGGGAAGTTTGCATCCACTTCTTCCCTGTTGGCATCATGATTAAATCCTCTTGAGAAAGCAGGGTCGGAGAGCGGATTAAAGCACAATGTTTCATTTAGTCCCTTCGGGTTGGGCAGGCGGGGGCTGGGGAGGGGGTTGGAATCTAAAAATGTTATTATGTGAAAGCAAGAGATTGGCACCGGGAGTATGAGACCAGAAGGAAAGGGATGTACCCAAAGCAGATGCTAATCCCAAGAAGCTTAGAAGGTGAGTCTGTGAAATGAAGATTTACACATGTTTTGTCTTGGTCAATTTATAAGGTAATCTTGCAGAAGAACAGTTTCCTATTTTAAAGAGAAAAAGAAGGACAGAATAAAGGAAGAAAGCAAGCAAGCAAGTGAGGGAAAAAGAAGAAAGAAAACTCCTATTTGTTTTCAATTCTTTACATAAGGACTAAGAACCCTTAAATATCTGGAATTTAACATGTCTAAGAAATGAGCAGGTGATGAATATTAATATGGGCCATCTTTACAAGAAAAAAGGAAATCCTTGACCAAGTAGTACATAAATAACCCCTTCAATACAGGTAACCTTTAACATCAGAATCTGCTCATATAATGGTATTACTCACTTCATTCACAGTAGTCATTAAAAAATATTTTTCTTCCTACAACCACCTCTAGATTTCGTAGGGAATAATAAAGCTAACACCCACGACGTTTAAAGTGCGGGGCTGAGCATCACACGCGTGCGTTCCTAATGTACTCCTCGTAAGAAACCTGTGAATAGGTACTGTGGGTTTTAGTTTCCTGCCTGTAAAATGGGGACGAAAATACCCACCCAGCAGTTCAAAAGGCTTTCTTAAGTTGCACCACAGTGTTTGTTAATCAGCATAAGAGATAGGTGAAAAGAGACGTGATCAAGATATAGGAAGCCAGCAGCCTCCGAATAACTCTACGGCATCGCTTACAATATGAAACCCTGGTCACCCAGGGACCCCCAATGTCAAGAGAGACTCTGATCCCTGATCTGCCTAAGCAGTTGGCTGGTCCCGGGATTGGCATATTCCTGTATCTGCTACAGAATTCACCTTCCATGTCCCATGCCTGCCGCAGTCTTAGGACAGAGTCAAGTTCTGCATGAGCTTATGGAAAGGCAGTATGAGAGCCTGGGGCTGCCTGCTAACAAATCTTCCTGCGTTGAATTTGGGGTAAGACCTGCTAGCGTTACAGAGCCCTGCCCAAAAGCAGACTGTGATGCCAAGAATACGTAGTCCTTACTTCTCTTTGGTCTACGGATGCCACTGATATGTCCCAAGAGAATGTGACAATTGTGATGGAACATACTGTATCTGGGCACTTTACAAAGTTCTGATCATATCAGAAGCTGATAGCCAAAATATTGTCTTGTTCCTTTCTGGCTTCTTCACTATGTAAGTGGAAAGCAATGTATTTCATTCAGTCGAGTGATTCTCTTAGCTAACCACCGTTTCCAAAGAGTACAAGGCAGAAGCTCATGGAAAGTGATAGTGGTCTTCACCGAAATACACAATGCAGAGAGACAAGAACCTATTATGTCATAGGGAACTAGATGATCCCATTAAGTAATACAGGTTAATCTGATCTTCACCCAAGTGCACATTGTATCAAGGATTTGGAAAGCCTCACACAGCCCTTTAAGATTCTCTGCCGTGACTTATGCAACTACAAAAAGAAATTGTGGTCTATTACTGACAAGCAGAGGAGAAAATTAAAAATGCAGTTCCAAAATATAAAAACAGCTCATACAACTCAATAACAACAAACAAACAAAGAATCCAAAAGTGGGTGGAAGACAAGCATTTCTCCAATGAAGACATACACATGGCCAACAGGCACATGAAAAAATGTTCAATATTGCTAATTATCAGAGAAAGGCAAATTAAAACTACAAGGAAGTATCACCTCACACCAGTCAGAATGGCCATGATTAAAAAGTCCACAAATAATAAATGCTGGAGAGGGTGTGGAGAAAAGGGGACCCTCTCACACTGTTAGTGGGAATGTAGTTTGGTGCAGCCATTATGGAAAACAGTATGGTGATTTCCTGAAAAACTAAAAACAGACTTACCATATGATCCAGCAATCCCACTCCTGGGCATATATCCAAAGGAAACTCTAATTTGAAACCATACATGCACACCAATGTTCATAGCAGCATTATTTACAATAGCCAAGACATGAAAACAACCTAAATGTCCATCAACAGATGATTGGATACAGAAGTTGTGGTACACACACACACACACACACACACAGAGGAATATTACTCAGCCATTTGCAGCAACATGGATGGATCTGGAGATTGTCGTACTAAGTGAAGTAAGCCAGAAAGAGAAAGAAAAATACCATATATGAATCTTAAAAAATGAGACAAATGAACTTTTTTACAAAACAGAAACAGACTCACAGACATAGAAAACAAACCTATGGTTACCAGAGGGGAAAGGGGAGAACATGGAGGGATAAATTGGGAGTTCAGGATTTGCAGATACTAACTACCATATATAAAAGAGGTAAACAACAAGGTCCTACCATATAGCACAAGGAACTAAATTCAGAATTTTATAATAATCTATAATGAAAAAGACTATGAAAAGGAATATATATGTATGTATAACTGAAACACTATGCTATACACCAGAAATTAATACAACATTGTAAACTGACTATATTTCAATTTTTAAAAAATAATAATGAATATTTTTTAAATAGAAAAAGAAAAATGCAGGCTGAAAAGTTCAGCAGGTCAATAGTATTGAGGACATTGGGGGTTGTGGGGAGAGGGGGATACGCTTATGCTTCCAAAAATGAGCTGTTAAGTTGGCCTGAACAGCATATTTTAATAGGAAGTTATGATGTGGTTGTGCACCTCGTACAAAATTCCAGACTTTGTCACCAAATGTGTGCAGCTGAGCTCGAAGATGCCTTTTCAGCTTAAAGTACTACAAGTGGGCAGCATGTGGTTATGAAATGCTACCATGGGAGATCACAGAATCCTTTTTTTTCTCCTGGAGGAAGAGTAGCTGACTTGTTTGGTGAATGTTGGTGAGGTCCCCCTCTAAGATTCTATGTACTTGGGCAGATTTTCTGAAACATGAAACTCCAAAGTAAGTATTAATTATTGTGCATTCTAAGGATACACTCTCGGATATAACACTCTGAACGGATGGGTTACAGCTTTTCCAGAAACCCACAAGTCTGCAGCTTAGGTATCCACAGGTCACTGGTCAAAATTTGTATTTTTCCCGAGAATGGGAAGGCTGGGGCACAGCCTGATTTGTGTTCAGGTTATTCTGACTTGCTTAGGATAACAAAGTGTTATTCAATAGGAAATCACTTTTTCCCTCTTTAAATATCGACAATCTACAGTTCTCAGATGGAAGAGAAAATACATAATTACTAAACACCCATGTGGTAGTCACATCAATAAGTGTATTAAATGTACAAAACTGCTTTAAATCCTAAAACAGCCCTAAAAGGCAGGTATCATTAAAATGTTACGGATGATAAAACAGGATCATTCGTCAAGATACCTGCTCCAGGTCACACCGTTGGTAAGAAGTGCTTCCCACTTCAAACCTTGTATCTGATTTCCAAGCCTCTCCTTTTGGTATTTACCTTAAGGATTTACGCATTTATCATGCGCTTACTTTATCTACTGCTTACAAGAGACATAATCTGTCAGTCTCATTACTGTTAATGGGTGAATGAGAACTAGCATTTCTGGACTTTTACTGACCACCAGGGAGATAACTGCTCTTTACATATTAGTCCATCTAAACCCTGTTAAAGTGTTTTGACATGTATGTAGAATTTGGACTCCAACCTACAGACGGGAAACAGACCACAGAAATGACCGTGAGGTGATGTGGTATCTTCCACAAATTGTGAAATAAAGAGAATGAAGTTGTCTGTTGAGAGTTAAATAGTAAAAATAGCAACATGGATGTCACTGGAGAATGTCATTCTAAGTGAAGTAAGCCAGAAAGAGAAAGAAAAATACCGTATGAGATTGCTCATATAATGACTCTAAAAAAAAAAAAAAAAAAAGAACATAAATACAAAACAGAAACAGATTCATAGACATAGAACACAAACTTGTGGTTGCCAAGGGGGAGTGGGGTGGGAAGGGATAGACTGGGAGTTCAAAACTTGTAGATACTGACAGGCATATGTAGAATAGATAAACAAGATTATACTGTGTAGCACAGGGAAATACATACAAGATCTTGTGGTAGCTCACAGTGAAAAAAATGTGACAATGAATATATGTATGTTCATGTATAACTGAAAAATTGTGCTCTACATTGGAATTTGATACAACATTGTAAAATGACTGTCACTCAATAAAAAAAAGTTTTAAAAAAATAAAGTAAATGTGAAGATTCAAAAAAAAAAAAATCAGATCAGAGACAGTAAAATCCCCTTTCAGAGAGAGACTGTCTTCTATGTCCAACAAGGATTCAAAATGTATTAACATATGTGGTGGTTGGGAGGTGGGGAGAGTATCAGCCAGAAGAGAGGATGGTCAGCAGTCAAGTAAAAGGGAAGACAGTCACTAGCACCAGGTTGGCAGCGGGAAGTTGTGTTATGCACACCCTGAAGCTAAAAGCTGCCTTCTCCCAGCAGAGGGCATGCCTACAGTGAACATGGACACCACAGGCACTATCAGCTTGGAGCCACAAAATATTTGACAATTATCAACACCTACTCGCAGTCTAACTCTGAGCTCATCAAGTCACTTGGTTTCCCAGGGCAGTGGAAGCAGGAGAGAACACATAACAGGTCGGAAGGAATGTCCACTTAGAGAGGTGGTTGTGTTTTTCATTGTTAATTGATGGGCACTCTGTTTTCAATCTGTTGGCCTCTTTCCAGTGTTTTAATGTGATTCAGCATCCTTAGCTGAGTTCATCCTAATACTGTCATCATTTAATTTGGGGCTGGTATGCTAAAAATTATACCTTTCACTGTGACGAATTTATCAAGATACTGTTATGATGTGCTTTGTAGCCAACGAAGTCAGCTGGTCATTAGCTGGCTATCAGAACCCTTTTCTTTTAAACATCTTCAGAACCCATGCTACTGTTCAAGAAGAGATTTCTCCAGCAGCAGATGGACGGAGTTTGTTTGATTTTATTTTTTTTAATGTTAGCAGGAACGGGTACACCGATCCCCTTCTGACACATACTATTTGGGCGTGAATTAATCTTAACTATTATGCGCCACTGAAATAGCAAATGATAATGGAAGATGCCTTAGACAGGAACTAGAAAGTTGGGTTATTCTCCCAATTCTGCAGCTAATTAGCTGCATAACCTTGGAAGTGTTCTTGAACCGTTCTGAGCCTCAGTATCTTTATCCATGAAATGGAGAAACTGAAATATATGTTCTCAAAGGACTTAGCAAACTCCAATATTCTCTTACTAGAAGTTTAGACATCACCTTATCCTCTAAAAGTCAGAATAATTATTTTATGTTGTATGATTTCATTTTCTTTCAAAGTCTGGCTTTTTGGCTGTCACGGCTGTTCTCAGTGATTAAATGAATGTCCTCTGGTGGCTCCTAACACAGCCAACCCATCTGACAGTGTATTTCCTAAAAATGCAAAGTAATATAAGCAATGAAAAAAACTAATCTCCCCAGTCTCTGCATTATCTGTGACCTTCCTTACTCATCAACCTGAAATGCAGGCTCAATAAAAATTTAACCTAAATAATTCTACTCTTGATTAAATCTGCAATCATTTTCATTCAGGCTCACACGAACCATTCCAGAAATCAAGATGCCAGAAATCACTAAATCAAATAAGATAACAAAATCCTTCTTTCATCCTCAAATAGTGAGGGCAGTGTATCTGTTTTTTCTAAGATGCTAAGTCAGTCAGTATTCTCTAGAAATACTTTTCACACCTTGTGAGTTAGTTTGGCAGATGGACAATCACAAAGGAGTTTTGTGTTCACTGAATAAAGACCATCTATATGTTCCACTTAGAGACAGAATGGGGACAGGCATCTTTACAGTGTATTGTATTGAAATGTATTCATTCCAGTCCCTTTCACACCTCTATTATCAACTCCAACCCTTTATTTATATCAACTAAAATCATCTGCCTTTATTACTCATTATTGACTACCAAATGATAAAGTAATTGCACTTCCCTAAATGTGTTACAAACTCGAAACTATAGTTTTTTCAAGCTATTAACATCCAGTCAATAGTGTCATCTTCACATGAAAAAAAAAAATTAACGTATTTCCTTAGATAAAAGCATATAGCTAGTCATATAACTACCACTGCCTTAGCTCAGTCTTCCAACAGCATCCTATTAGATTTATGTACTGACCAGCTGGGTTGGTCAGTCAGTTTCCAATATGGCACCCCCATAGTTCATTCTTCATCATCTAGCTCAACTGAGCTTTCTACACTGTACAGCTGATCAGGTCAGTCTTCTGATTATCATTCCACGGTGGCTCTCCAGTGCCTTCAGGATAAAATTCCAATTTCTTACAATAGCACGCAATGCATCTCATGGTCTGTACCTATCTTACTGCTCCCTCAAGGAGCCAGCAAAACAGAACAGGTAGGAATCAGACTCTAGAATCAGACTGCCTCCTTGCAAAATCCCAGACTTGCCACTTATACGTGCTATGTGACCTTGACCAAGTTAAATCTCCCTGTACCTCAAAGGTAACTGGGGTTGACAATAACAGCACCTTCCTCACTGCGATTTATTAAGTGGTATAGATTACAAAATTGGTCAGACATATTTTCACTCTTCTCAAGACATGGGGTCACTTCTCATCTCCCTCTGTCTGGGTTGACCGTGTGACCTGCTTTGGACTTTAGCAGAGGCTTGGAACATGCTTGAACATTGAGATTTGTCCTCTTGCTAGTCTTGAATCCCTGTAACTGTCACATGTACGAGCCTGGCTGACCTGCTGAATGACCAGACACAGGGCCAAGTCATCTCTATTGCCCCAAAAGCAAAACAGATGCCACACATGTGAGTGAGACCATTCTAGATCATGCAGACTGGATGCACCACCAGCTGAGCAAAGATGAGAAAATCCAGCCGAGATGGTCCAAGCCTGGCCTGTTCCAGCAGAATTAATTACCCTTCTGACTCCTAGACTCATGAGTAACAGTAAATGATTGGTAGAAGCCACTAAGTTATGGGCTGTGGGTTAGGCAGCAAAAGTTAATGGCTGTAACAAGATTAAATGAGTTACTATATATAAAGCACTTGTTAAAGTTTCAGGCATCTATGACCATAAGGTACTATAACTCAGTGGTGTCTAACTCGCCTTCTATTTGTGACTTGGATCCGTGGTACACACGATCCTGAAGTATACATGTGCTCACATCCCTAGGCCTTTCTGCAGTTTATCAGCCTGGAACGCCACTGCCCCCACCTGTGCATGGCAAACAAAGCCTCTTAGTTTAAACTATGTCCCCTTTTGAGAACTACTTCCTGCTACCATTATTTGTTGTTAAAAGTCCCTTCTGGCCAGAAAGAAAGAAAGATACTATATGATATCACTTATACGTGGAATCTGAAAGAAAAAAAAAAAGGACAAACAAACTTATTTACAAAACGGAAACAGATTCACAGACATAGAAAACAAACTTATGGTTACAGGAGGGGTAAGGGGATAGGAAGGAATAAATTGGGAGCTTGAGATTTGCAGATACTTACTACTATATATAAAATAGATACACAACAAGTTTATACTGTGTAGCACAGGGAACTAGAGTCAATATTTTGTAACTTATGGTTTAAAAGAATATGAAAAACTTCCTATATGACTGAAGTATTGTGCTATACCCCGGAAATTGACACAACATTGTAAACTGACTATACCTCAATAAAAATATATTTTTTAAAAAAGTTCCTTCTGTGAATTCTCAAGAACTCTACACTTACCCGTCGAAGTATTTCCATACAGACTGCTTTTACTCAGATTTATTACCAACACTATCGTACAAGCCCCTTAAGGGTAGGGGCTGTGTCACTACTGAGTATTGGCTATTGCTTTATTTTGGATTCCTTCTTAGCCTGGTTCTTAAGTCAACCTTATCTAACCAATCAGAGTGGACTCACCAAAAGAAAATTATACGTGTTTCAAGGTTCACAATGTGTTTAAACAAATTTCTGTTAAGCCTAGTCTACTTTACTATTGTGAGTTCCTTAAGACGTATTAATATGACTTTAGTCTATCCCCATAAATGATACTGCATGTGTTCCAGCCATTGTCCCTACTCATTTTTTGGAAACGTAACATTTGTCACCAACATTAACTACCTCTCCAAAACGTGTATCACTCCTATATCAGGCACATTTTCCAGGTCCTCCAGGAAACCACGGATACAAATACTGAATGAAAGTGGACAAAGCAGCTATCTTTTTTAAGCTAGGAGAGACCTCTCTTGAGAATAAGTCATTCTGGGGGTATTCTACTCGGGAAATAGTAACTCCACTTGATTAAGCTTATGTCTCTTCATTTTGACCAAAATGTGTAATGAAAGAATCCACAGACCTTGCTGAGATCCAGATAAGGCATCTCTTATTCCAACAGCCCAGTCACTCTTTCCAAAAATGAGATTAGGTTAGTTTGGAATGACTTGCTTTTAATTAACACATTATGATGGTTAGTGACCAACCATCATGGTTTCTTCTGAGTCCTCACCAGCCATCTGTTTAGCCATTTTGACCAGAATTTTTCAAAGGAGAAACTGTTAACAACCTATTATTTTCAGAATCCAAATGTTCCATCAATTTAGAAAATGAGAACAACATTTCCATTCTCATGACACCTTTCTCATGCTCAATGGAGCCTCAAAAATTTTAACACTACTTAACTTCCACACATCAATTCACATTAACAAAAGTTATAATACTAATAATAATGGCTAAAATCTCCTCAGTTCTTTCTAGGTGTCAGGCACTGCTCTAAACTTACGAGATATATAAACTCATTCAATCTTCAAAACGATCCTATGAGGGGTGTTCTATTATGATGTGTAAGTAACAGAAATAAAAAGGTTGTAACTTGCCAAAGTCACAGAGCTCCTGAGTGGCAGAGCCGGGATCTGGACCTGGGCAGCCTTATCGTGTGTCCATCCTCTTAACGACCATGGGGTTGGGGACATGACCACAAAAAGAGACAACTCAAATAAGTCTCTGGTGTCATCAGTCAGCCTCCCACCTGCATTCTCCCACGCAGAAGAAATGTCAGGGGAAGACGATTAAAAGAATCTGCCCATCTCTGGCTTGAAAGGTTCTTGGTTTTCTTTCCACAAAATATCACAAGACTTCCATGTGGAATGGGATAATCATAGGCATCTTCTATCACGAGGGACATGGCTCCATTTCATCTCGAAGAAGAGAAGTGTGGATGAGCAGTCTAGAATACACTCAAATGTTTTCTGTACTGCAGTTCAGTACAGCCAAAGGCAGGATCACAGGAACAAAGCATCATGATATTAAAGAGCATTCTCCTCGATGTCAAAGAAAAGATTTCCATGAACTCTATCCGTCTAGATAAATATTTGAATGGATGCACAATATTTGCAATTTACATGAGCTTGCACTCCTTGTAGTTTAAGAAAAGCACAGTTCATACTAACGACGTATCATGGGTGAGTTCTAATAAAATAAGTGGGGACTGATGTCTATTCCAGAGGTGACGGCTGAACTCCCTTTAAGTGGAAATTTCCATTGAATCTGAACTGATGGTTCCTTTCAAAGGACCTGCTGAATTATTTTAACGTGGTCACCCAGCTGTTTGACAGAACTGTCTTGTCATCTGATACACAGTGGCCGAGTGAGTGCATGGCCAGAGATTCTGCTGGGGGGTGGGGACAGGAAGTTGGCCAGGGGTACTAATTTGACAAGTTAGGTTATAAAGCCAAAGAGTAAATAAATGTTAGACAACAGTGACAATTCTGTGAGAGTTTTTATTGTGGAACACTGTCCTGAACTGAAACACTCAGTGCTAAAACAGAGGGGGAAAATTCAACACAAATTCAACACCTCCTTTGATACCCATGAAATCTGTGCTCTGATCTGATGTCCCTGTTACCACAGCTGGTGTCATTGGAGCCTGCGAGTATTCTGAGATGCTAATCACGTCTTATGAAACCTACTGAACATGTCAAAATTCGTTTAAAAATATGACCCTGTATGACAAACCCATCCTTATTCCACTCAAAAGATCCCTGTATCCAATTTCGCACAGACAGGGCTGGATTCCCCTGCATGCGTCCCAAACTGAAAATGTACTGTGAACACACAGGAAGACACTGACTGATACCTAGGACGTTAAACTTTAAAGTCACCAAGGAGTCGTGATGCTTTTTTATCTCAGCAGCGGATGCCATTCCGGACATACATCTAAACGCTTGACTTGCCTGCAGTAGGAATTTCTGACATTTTCAAATAGGAGTGAATGCTCCAGGCAGTAAAAGCACAATTACATATTTGACAATTATGTCATCCTGGTTAAACATTTTGGATACGACTCTAAACTGTGTCGGATCTTGCCACCAGAGGTGTTTTCAGAAGCTGGGTGATGACAGCAAGGCATCACAGTGATTTACGGTGCCTGTGACAGCATTCAATTAGATTGTTCTTAACTGATTTTAATTAATTGAAAAACAATGTTAGTTTGGGAAACATGACTTTACCTCCGAGGATGAAATACTGATTGAATGGAGTACAGCACTAGCATAAAAGCCCAGAATTTTAAAAAGAATGAGGGAATTAAAAACAAAAAAAACCTGGGAAACAGATGGAAATAGATTATGCTGATATGGAGTCAGGAGCATTGATACAATGAATGCAGAAACAGCAGGTTAAAACATGCCTGGTCATCCTCCAGGACCTAACAGGTGCTCTTCCTTGTACTTTTAAAAGAGTTTTGATCTGTTCTCTTTGCCTCCAGGCCCCCCCCTACTCTCTCCTCCCCCAGATCCTCAAATTACTTGCCATGTATGTGGGTGCTGAGGGTGTGACAATGTATTTTAAATTCTATCCAGTTTTCATTACTTTGATATCATTAAACCACAGCTCCAGCACTATATCCATGTATATCCATACTAATTTGCTGAATTACTTGCTGAATGAATTGTATGATGTCCACCCGAGCATGAGGTGGGTGTTGGCTGGATGGCAGACACTTTACATGCATTATCTTGGGTAGTCATCACAACAGCCCGATGAAGAGGGGAGATTGTCACCCCTATTTTATTTTATTTTATTATAATTGAAGTATAGTTGATTTACAATGTTGTGTTAGTTTCTGGTGTTACAGCATAGTGATTCAGTTATACACACACACACACACACACATATATATATTCTTTTTCACTACAGGTTATTACAAGCTACTGAAGATAGTTCCTTGTGCTCTACAGTAGGACTGTGTTGTTATCCTTATTTTAGAGATAAGAAATCAAAAGTTTTCTGATGCTTAGTCATTTGTCGAACCAGGATCCTACAGAGCCCTGGCCTTCCCAGCATCTGAGCCGGAACTCTTGACCATTATCCCTGCAGGACTGAACATTCAGTGACCCCCTGAGTCCTCTGCACACAATGAATACCCATCACCCATGGTCCAAACTCCTCGTAAAAGCATTGAGTCCTTTTCTAATATCCTCTAAAATAATCTTTTCAGCCTCATGACCCACTGTTTCTGTCTACCCATGCTCACTTCTGCCGCTTATATTTGCAGACGCCCCAGTAAGCCACCCGCATGCCATGAACTCTGCCTCAATCCCCCTCCCTCCCCTCCTTTCACGTACTTGAGTTTGGCTCCACAGGCCCGTTTCAAGCATAATCCCCTCGGTGAAGCTCTCCCCACGGGGTCCTAGGATGGCAGCGTTCTTCTCTGGCTTTCACAGCCTGTTTTAAATACATCACATTACTTGCTGCATGAGTGTGGACGTTGCCTTTAGTCCAACTAGCCCATTAAATTGTGTGTCCCTGACTCTGTCTTACCCTTACCTTTGTGCGTCCTGTTACAGAATGAATTGTGTACCTCCAAAATTCATCTGTGGACTTCCTAACCCCCAACATGACTGACTCGGCCTTTAAGGGGGGTAAGTAAGGTTCAATGAGGTCATAAGGGGGAGACCCCAGTCCAACCTGACTGAACCTTAGAAGAGATTAGAATTCACAGAGACATACTTGGGGGTGGGGTGGGGGAGGGCAGGGGAAAGGTCACACGAGGGCACAGTGAGAAGACCTCCATCTGCAAAGACAAGGAGCGAGGTCTCAGGACAAACGAACCCCGAAGGCATCTTGATCTTGAACTGCCAGCCTCCAAACCTTTGAGAAAATTAAATTCTGTTGTTTAAGCCAGCCGGCCTGTGGTACTTTGCAGTGGCAGCTCTAGTAAGCGGACACACCCATGGTGGCTTGGCCTTTACACAGTAGATACTGGAAAACACTGGGTGAATTACATCAGAAACAGATTCATGATAGTCTCCATATAAAGCAAGAGCCAAGCTTCCAGGAAAACATACTGACAGTACATAATTATTCAAGACGTTTTTCCATCCTTTCCCTTTTTGCCCTTCTGTTCTTAGTCCTTTATCCCCCTTTTCCTTTTTTATTATTTAAATTATTTATTTTAGAAAATTATTTTAATTTTAAAATTATTTTTAATTTTTTCAAAAATTGTAATTATTCAAATAAAATTATCTTATTATTTAAATTATTATTAAAACTCTAGGAAGAATGCTGTTCTAACTGCTGCCTATATAATGGTCTTTGCTGTAGAGAGTTTTGTAAATTGGCTGTAAATTCTTGAAGGCCCAATAATTTCAGGTAATTTAAGTGTAGCTCCCCCTCTGTTTCTCATCTTCCATTTATTTTATATATTGATGGAGAGGTTTCTTTTAAAAAGATGTAAAAAGAAACAATTTCTCTTTCACATTGGATTATACACTAAAACACAAGCAAAATTTAAAAGTTATTATTCATTTTTATGACATTGTGGTCTTTCTTTAAAAAAAAAAAGACACTTGTACCTTGCAAGGAATATTGGAATAAAGTGTCTAAGTACAAAAATCAAGTCATCAGAATAGACTCTTGGAATAGCACCCAAACCATAGAAACACTTAGGTATATATTTCAATTAAGGACAATACCATAATACATAATTCCTCAAAGAGCAATGACTACAATTAAAAATTAGTCCAAATTCAAAATCAGCACAGGGGGTTGATCAGTCCCAAGTGTCTTCTGATGACCTGTGACAGAGTCAGCTGGAAGGCTTCTTGAGCACACACTTTCAACAGCCATCTCTGGGGACCACAACCTTGGAATCTGCATCTTAAATGAGCTCCCTAGGGCAAGCTTATGTCTTTTAAAGTCTAAGTATGTTCTAAATTATTAGGTGAAAACAGTAACTTACACTGACAAAAATGTGAGATAAATGACTCATAAGGATTCTGTTTATTTCGGTCCCAAACAAATAATTTTTTTCCTTTTTTAATGGAGGTACTGGGGATTCAACCCAGGACCATGCGTGCATGCTAAGCATGCGCTCTACCAATGAGCTATACCCAGTAATTTTTGAAAGCCACTAGTAAGCACCATCCACTCTTAAACTTTTGGATTAATCTTTCTATTTTAGTGTTCTTGGTTTGTTTCAAAGGGAACTCACATTTAAACAATATTTATATTGACAAGGAAAAGTTCTATTTCCAGACACACATTTCCCATTTAACACAGTCAAAGAGCCACAAAAACTAAGAAGAACTAGAATGAGCTACGAAGGAAAGACAGGATACACAGTGATTCTGGGCTTTGTCCCTGAGCAAATGAAGCTATGCCCAGGGCATCGAACGCTCAGCTTAACTCCTCTGCGCCTTAGCTTCTGGTCTGCAAAATGAGCGTGCAGGGCTTTTGACCACCATTCCTTCTACTCTGAAAATACATGACTTTGGGTAGCAAGGTCATTCATTTGAGTCTTGCTTCAGTTTCTAAAGCTATAGGTGGAAACAGAGCTCGGTTCACTGGTCAACATTATTGCTTGTCGATACCAAAATTTGTAGGGTTCCCTTCCTGAGCATTCGAAGGTCCCAGAATTGTTCCCTGTTGAGGAATGAGGGAGAGCCCAGCTGAGCAGGGGTCAGCTGTCTGCCAGTGTTCTTGGGGAGAACAGTTGTTCCAGAAGCACCAAGTATGAAATTAATGATGAGCAGACACGTTTGTCTTGTCATCACTACCTCCACACTCCTGGAGGCTGTCAGCTACCTCACCCAGCTCTCCGCCCTCTCTTCTCCCCATTTCAAGCAGTAAAAACATAGGTTTCAAGTCTTGTAAGTTTGATAGTATAATGGCTCTTTCCTCTTAAAGATCAGAACATCCATGGCATGGAGTAATTGCTACTGATTCACAAATCATGGCTATGTGTGTAATTCTAGTAGAAACTTTGACCAGGCATTCACTTAAGTGGAAGCCATTCCTTCTCCAGAACTGTCATTTTGTATGTATAAATATTGATCAAGCTTTGGTTTCTACTACCAGATGGCAGACCTGTGAAATGCAAACACAGCCGAGGAGATTCAAGCAGATTATCATTCCCTGACAGGCACCAGAGACCTAGGGAAGGCCACAGTTTTTATTTCAAAAGTAAATAATTAGAGTTGACAGCAGAAGTGTAAATAGGGCCCAAATGAATACATTTGCTAATTGGACTTCCCGGTGGTAGTTGTTAACCCAGGACTGTTTGGTCATAAAATACGTCTATAGTTTCATGGTAAGAACGTCCTTGGATTCATGTCACAAAATGCGGTCCCAGGTGAGAATATTGCATTAGATTAACCAATAAGAATTCGGTCGTGTCTACTCAATGTAAGACTTTGTTAATTACTTGCTGACAGAATATCCTTTTGATGGAGACCCATGATACACAAAAATCATGTGCCCTCTCTCTAAGCTTACACTTATAGATGCATGGACTATAACTGCATTGTGATGGGGAAAAGCCTCAAGGTAGGTACCTCTAATGCTTCCACTGCAAACACTGCCTTCTTTTTTATAGTAAGAAATATATAAGGTATAATCAAAGTGATACGAAAAAGCTGCCTCTGCAGCAAATGAGCAGAGAGTTATCACAGGTCTCAGCAACCCTCAACACCTCCACATAAGTCAATACCGTGAGCTTGCACTTTTACACGATCCACATGAAAATTTCAGGAACCTCCTCCCCATGCCCCCCACCCTCGTCTTTTCCATTGCAATCAATGTGGTGCTTCTGACATGGAATCAATATTAATTGCAAAGTCCCTGCATGGCATTTCCATATGCATGTGCAGGAAAGCAAGGTCAATTTTATCCCAGAGTATTCTCTCCCTGCCTCCCCAAAAGCCTGCACGAGTGGAAACACAAGATTAATTAACCCAGGTACACGGCAGATGAGTTCACTGCCTTTCCCTTCTATTTCAAGTGCTATCATTTCAATCTAAGGCAATGTAAATGATTTTACACCAACTAGGACTTCCCTTTCCCCTCCTCATCCCTTCTCATTCTCTCTTGAATCTCTCCTCACTTCACCAAAGAATTTTTAGGCTTCCCTGTTGTCCCATTAGTAACTAGTACCAAGCAGATGGTAGGGTCACAACAATGGAATACTGAAGACTCGGGAAAGAACGGCATCGAGATTATAGAGCGCCAGGAAGATAACAGTCTTGTCCAGATGACCTGTAGTCAGTTAGTAGTAATGAGAGTCAATGCAAAGAATATCATTTACCTCAAAATGAGACCTGTGTTTGAATTCTACGCTGTGGTGTTGACCCTCATTTTTATTTCCCCAACAGTGAATACCTCCTACTAACAAAATTTGAGATTTGCCAAATTGTCTTTCAGCTGGACATCTCAAGCGACCAAAAACAACAAAAATGGCAAGAACAGCAGAATGAATGCCATCAATAATGTTTCCAGTGCCTAGTTAGACAATTTTAAACTGTTACAAACATAAATGGAGCTTTAGACTTAGAACAACATCTGTTCATCTCCAAAGTATATTCCAACTCAATCAGATACATTCTGTGAAAAAAAAAAAAAAAAAACTTCAATGTCAAGTTTCAAATACGAGTCATTATAGTGATGACTTATCATAGAGGGTCTTCTTCCTCCAATCCCCCTGCTTAAATCTAAAGAAACCCCCGTCCAGAGGTAGTTCACAAGAGTTACCAAGCTGGTTAGTAACAAGAGTTATTTAGAGTTACATTTCACTAAGAAACCTGAATAATGAAGAAAGCTCATTCAAAATAATCCCTTAGAAGGAATCATTCTCCCCTCACCCTGCTCTGTGTGTGTGTGAAATACTTTTATAACAAACATATACATATTTTTCTTGATATGCAGGCAAAACTTCACCATTCACACTATCTCTCCCGTTAAGAAGTAACTAAAATTATGCTTATAAAATTTTATTTCAAATCTGACAATATAACTGGTAACCTTGAGAAACTGAGAAAAAAATGTAGTGGATATTTTTAAGGAAGGAAGTCAAAGGGTGATCACTAGGTAAAAACATATTTAAACTGTATCATAAATGAAAAAAAATCTAACAGGCAAAAAATCTGTCACTGTTCCAAAGTTCATACTTTTTTGGGGGGTAGGTAATTAGGTTTATTTAGTTTTAGCAGAGGTACTAGGGACTGAACCCTGGACCTCATGCATGCTAAGCACACACTCCACCCCTGAGCTATACCCTCCCCCTCCAAAATTCTTAATTTTATATATTTCTTTTTGCTTAACTTACAACATTTATTCACTGCTCCATTCTTCTCTCATTTCAGGTGAAGAATAAAATACATAAATATCTTATGCTGAAGTAGTGTTTACGTATTTAAGGTTCAGCAAATAGATCAACATATCTCATAGAAAGCCTTATTAACCTTATCATCTCTCTGCATGTCAGGGAGTGGGGGATATCATCATTCTGTCTGTATATATCAATTCAGAAACAGTGGCAGGAGGAATTTTCCCAAAGTCACAATAGCTCAGTGGCTCACTTACAATTCTACAATATTTTGCTACAAACCCAGGCTCCCTCTAGAGTTCTGATTTCATGGGTCTCTGAGCTGGAAGGCAAACAACTTTAGATGCTTTTGCTCTTGTTTTTAATCCATCTATCCAATTCTGGAGGATTTCTGGGAAGGGACCTACAAGCAGGACATAAGACAAGAGGAACTCACTGCCTCTCAGGGAATTCTATCCTCTTTTGGACACATCTGTCCATGATCATTTCTTCCTTCTATTCAGATAAAATCTGTCCTGTTACTTCCATCAGTTGACCCTATTCTCCCCTCCTGAGGTCGTACAGAACAGATATAACCCCTCTTCTATATGTCTCAAATATTTGAGGATAGCTATCTGTGATTTGCTTATATCTTAAGCCAAATGAAAAGGCTGAAATTAACACATTTTGTGAAGATGACCTTCAGAGGAAAGCTGGATGATCAGGGGGAAAAAAATCATCAACGGCACTGCTTCAGTTCTTCAGCCTAAAAATAATATAATACATTTCTGTGGCTTTCAAACTAATATAAATGAATATAATAACTTCCTTTTGTTCATGGCCAATTACATTATATTACAACAGCACGACTTCCAGGGCTAGCATGCAAAAGTAATTTATTTTTCTCCCACATCTGTAACTATTTGGGAGAGCCTAAGTCTTCATAATTATGCTGCAGACACAGTAAATAGAGAAAACCCAATAGGTCACACAGTGACTGTAGGTCAGGAAGAGAACAATTATTTTATCCGATATAATTTGCATCCAACATTACCTATAGAAAACTAAAGAGAAAAACAAAACACTGACTTATAAAATTACTATAGCCTTTTAATATTCACACCCCCCCCCCCATTTAACAGCTTTTCTGTCTGAAACAGGCTCACACACACATACACACACAGAGTAAGTGACATGCCTGAACAATTTTCATTAAAAAGTCATTTCCTTTTGGGTTGTGATTCATTTTACTTTGTCTGACATAGATTAAGTTATTATAAAATTAACTAAAATTGCTGGCACGTCATTCAATTTCTTTTCTTTTGCTCTTTTCCTTCCCTCTGTACAAAAACAATTATCCACCATCTGAAGAATGGTCAAAGTCAAGAAACAGGGTTTTCTGCTTTCATCGACAGATTCTGCCCAGCACGTTTTGTTTTTTCCCCTAAGTAGAGGAAAACCTGCTCTCAAAAATGCAAGTCACTAACATAACAAGCAAGTGCCTTCTCTGGGGATCAAGTCTGTAACAGGCCAGCGTTAAGAAATGAAACCATTGTGTTTATGGTCTTCTTAATATATTGTTACTGAAAAATATAAAACAGCAAAATGATTCTCTAGTGATGCTGAAGGAAAAAAAAATTAAAGCCACGGCAACATTCCCTGCCAATCAAAGGATTTTGTCTAGATTTCTCTTGTTTTAGAAGCCAAAACTCCACATTGACTTCTCAGGGGACTCACATCAGTCCCTTGAGAAGAGAAGTCGAGTGGCTTTTGCTTTTTTAACATGTTTTGTACCCAAAAGGTACAAAACAAAATTAAAAGCATGGTGACGAGGACAAACAACTTAGACTGTTCACAAAGGACAATGAGGGAACCCTGGTAAAAACAGAAGCCGCCTCCAGAGTAAAACGGTTTCGGCTGATCATTTCATTGTGGACTTGACCGACAATAACTAAGAAATACATTAGCATTTCTGCCTGTGAAGTGTGCTTGCAGCTCTCAGAAGGCTGGCTTTTTTATAAACAAGCTGCCTCACGGTGGACAACTGATTTTAGGCATTCAGGCCCATCAGCTTAAGCACAATTATCAAAAAGCGGAGGAGACTTGCATTCAACTAAGTAAACTCTCATTACAAATCCTGCGAAGCAACGACATTTGCATTCTGGAAGTCACAGTTAAGATCATGGAATTTTGAGTCGTGTTAACTCAGATTTAAGTGTCGGTTCCAGCACTCACAGGCTCTCGGGCCTGGAGTAATTAATTTTAACTCTCTAAACTTGCACTGTCCCCCTCCGATGGCCACCGGTCAGGCCCAGGTTACAACGAGGCACACTTGACTACTGTGGCAAGTGTGACAGACGGGCTGAATTTTAAGTTTTATCTCACTTTAATTAATTCAAATTTAAATTTAAAAGCAGATACTCCAGTCAATGATTGGAACAACTTTTAAGCCTGTTGGAACAACTTGGGTATATAAATCCACTGTACACTTCATGAAATCTAAATACAGATCAAGTGTCTCTGAGGAAAATTTAGCAACCAAACTAAGATGTGTTCTGTGTAGAAACAGACTCCAGTGAAAAGACTGTGTATAAAACAAAAAGTAAAATATTTCATTAATAATGTTTTATATTGACTACATGTTGAAATGATAATAATTCGGATGAATTGAGTTAAATAATATACATTATTAAAATTAATTTTCACCTGTTTCTCTCGACCTGCATGAAGGTGGCTACTAAAAATGAAAAATTGCACGTGTGGCTTATATTTGTGGTTTGTGTTATGTCCCTACTGGGTAACGCTGCTTCAAACCTTAGATTCCTTATCGGCCAAATAGTAAAGAACTACACTGTAGGGTTTTGAAAAAATTAAAATGCACATATATTAAAGCACACCCCTCAGTGTCTGGCTTACCACTCAACAAATGGGAATTTTTATTAACTCTACTACCCAGTACAGAGGATGGCGATTTACCTTGAACTACATTTCAGACCTTAAGATCCTAATACATTATCTGAATTTCTGAATTTCCTAGACCATTACTTTTTTCTCTTCAGTACTCTGCAGTACAAGATCTTCATGAATGCCTGCTATATGTTCTCCAAAGAAGTAAAAGAATTTTTTAAAAGTTATCTTATCTTCCATCCTGCCTGTATATGGCATTGCTCTACCCTGTGTGTTCTGCTTCTGTCTCTCTGTCTGTATGTCTCTCTTGCTCACATACACATAGAGCTACCACTATCATATGTGATCATGAAAAGAAGGTTCTTTCAAGCAGCTTCTGAAAATCCTCTAGACGCCCTGATGTTGGCGGCATCAAAGTAAAGAAGACATGTAGAGAGAGCCCCCTCATTCTTCTATTTGGTAATAGGGTCGTTCAGTTGCATCAATTTCAGCTGCATTTGGGTTTGCTTTCCCCTTTTATAATTCAGGAAACATCCAGAATCTGAAGGAACGAAATAGCGGAGAGATTCAATTTCTCCCAAGACAGGGTCTTCCAGCTCTGGCTCTTGGCCCATCTCCATTTGGAGAGTCAGGGCGTCTCTCATTCCCTGAAACCCAGCAGCACGGCGGAGCTGCTCAATGACGAATAAACATTTCAGATAGAAGGGGGAGCTGTTGCATTTATCCAAACTGCACTAACTTGAGTCAGATTCTACCCTTTTTCCGTGTCCCCAGTCCCCACTATCCCTCACCCCATGTAATCAGGCATAACGCTTTGCGTCTCTCAAACTCATGACTTCCTCGCCATTGCTGAATTTCTGAAATCATCTCTCTGGCTCCATGTCCCTCTTTCTTAACAATTTAGGCTTACATTGCACCAAGAGTTGCCCTACACTCCCCACTCATCTTTCCCTGAGGTTAATATCTTACAAAATCACTGTACAATTATGAAAACCAAGACATTAACACAAGCACAACGCTAAACTACAGGCCTTAACTAGAATTTCACCACTGTCCCCAGGGATGTCCTTTTTCTGTTCTAGAATCTAGTTCAGGATCCCTCCTTGCACCCTTGCATTGGGCTGTCATGACTCCTTAGTCTCCTACAGTCTAAGACAGCCCTCAGGCTTCCCTGACACTTCCTGACCTTGACACTTTTGCAAAAAAAAAAAAAAAAAAAAAAAGACAAAATTGCTCAGGAATTTTGCGAATGTTCCTCAAGTTTCTCTGATGCTGTCTCATGATGGAGATTTGAGGTTATAGATTTTTGGCAAGAGTACCACAAACATGGTGTTGGGCCCTTCAGTGCATCCTATTAGGGGATACATGATGCAAATGTCTTATTACTGCTGATATTAATTTTAATCACTTCATCAAAGTGGTGCCATCAGGATTTCTCCACTGGAAGTTTTCTATTTTTCCGCCTGTAATACAACGAATACCTTGAAGGAGATGCTTTGAGATGTTGCAGATATTCTGTTCCTCCCCCGTTTCTACTCAAGTTTTCACCCACAAATCATAGCCTCCATCACTGGATCCAGCCCGCATCTATTATGACTGTGTTGTTTGCCCAACGGTCATTTTCCAATTCCCTCGTTCTTTTTATACTTAATAAATGGGATTCTCTGAAAGAAGATAGTCCATTCTCCCCCATTTACTTTCTTTTTTCAAATATTTATTTATATCACTATGGACACAGGGATGTTTATTTCTCCTAGGGGTCACAATGTAACACTGTCATTGTATATTCATTTATTTGCTTAAGTTGCCCTGGTTTTGGCCGTTAGGAGTTCTTTCAGGTTGACTCCTATGTCTTTTCAACATATTCCTATCTGTTTTTGAAAATGCCTTATTTTCTGGCACCGTAAGATATTACAGGCTTGTCTTATATTTTCTCTTCCCCAGTTCTGGAATCATTTCTCCAAGGAAATAATAGTTTCTTTTATTGAGGAATGGTATTTAGAAACCAGGATCTAGGTGCTGGGTGTGCTCATTGCTACCAAGGTGTCATCACTTTTGTCTGTCCCTCTCAGAGCTAGTAAATATACGTACGTACACACACACAAGCACACACGTGTATGTTTCTGTGTGTATCGATCTGCATATACATTAAAAACCATTAATAAAATATTTTCCTTTCCTCTGAATGATATGGATTTTATTAAAATTTATCATCTAGTTTTCCCCCTCCCTCCCCAAAATGTGTTCCTACTGATACCTCCAATTCCAATCCAACACCATAGCATTTATTCTATACTTTGTCCTTTTCTTATTTGTAATTTTTTCCAATAGTGAAAAATTCAGCTCTCCATTTTCTGAAAAATACTCACCTGTTTTGTTCAATCCTAGAATACTCAAAGTAGTTTCACAATAGCTAACCCGTATCTCTGTGGGAAACACACTCACTAAAGAGAGGATGGCTTCATGTGCACTTCTCTTGTCTTTAGTCTGCCAGTATGCAGTCAAAATGCTGTTCTCCAAAGTTACTTATGTTAGTTCTTTTTCCTTCAGGTGGTTGTTTAAGTCGTTTAGGATACATTTAGGTCCATTTATTATTACTTATATTCCCTTTGGGTTCCACTCATATCCTGGTCAATTTTAATCGATTAATTATTTTTTAATATATGAAACATTACTCTGGTTCCAAAAGGCAGAGCCAAACTAAAACTATACCAGAGAAGTGTTTGCTCCTCATCTCTGTTACCTCATTCACATTCCCTTCTTCTTTCTATGCTTTACCTCACCCCCTCCTATAGATAATTAATCTTTCTAGTTTCTGATTTATCCTTCCTATATTTCTCTGGCCCAAATTTGTCAAATATCCTTTTTTTTTTCTTGAATGAAAAGTAGCACCTAGATATCCTTTGCATTTGTCTTTCCATTTAATAGTAGATCCTGGAAATTACTCAACAACCATCAGTTCACAGAAATCTTCCTCACCCTTTTTATGGTTGTATAGTACTCTGCTGTGTGGATGTAATACAGTTTATTCAATCACACTCCTAGGTGTGGAAATGTAGGTTGTTTCCAGTATTTTGTGCTTACAAACTGCAATAGATAACCTTACTCATAGGTATCTTAATGTTGTTGGAGGTGGACCTTTTGCATAAATCCCTAGAAGTAATAAGATTCTGAGTGAAAAGGTCAGTGTATACATAGTTTTGTGATACATTATCACTTTTTTCTCCAGAAGAGCTGTATCAGTTTGCATTCTTACCAGCAACATGTGACAGTGCCGGCTGGACTCTCTATTTTTTTTATTTTTGTTCTACCACATCCTCCACAAAGCACATAAATCATCTAGAAAGAAGAAAGGGAGGACGAAAAGAAAGAAGGAAGTACTGATACAGAGGTCTCTCCAGCTTAAAAATAATAGCTAATCCCCTACTGTCTATGAAATGAAGCTCTCATGCCTTTGGAAGTGTCTACAAGGCTCTCTCTCTCCAGGTAGCTTTGGATTCAACTTTCTCCTGACACTCATTCTTTCAGGGGACTTGCCATAACTTAAACATTCCATGATCAGTGCACAATTTCATAGCTTTGCCCACACTTCTCTTTTCACTTGCATTTCTATGCCTCCACCCACTACCACTGACCTGATATGCCTCCCTCCCATTCACCCTTCAAGCTCAAATGCCAATCCTGCTTCTTCAGAACATACCCCTTAGTGCTCTAGAAATTCTTCATTCACACCATCTTGACTGCACTGAACCCACTGTATTATGGGTGGTTCCAGGTAAATCTGGCTTCTTGGCACACCTGTTCAATCTTTGACAGTGGGGACATTACCTTTCTCAACTCTGAAGTGCCAAGACTGCAGATGCACAAGCTTCCAAATGGATAAACATGAATAAACAAGATGGCAAATGACACTGCCCTTTATTCAAAAGCATCCTTCTCTTTCTCATATCTCTTCTAGTCTAATGGATTTATCAATGTTCAAGTACCACTTCTCTTAACAGACTCACTCTGGAAGAGCAGACACCAATACTTACATCCAGTGCTGCCAAATATGTGTCCTTCCAACACTTTTCCTCCTGACAAGCTTTGAAGTTTGCTCTATTTTCTTTGCTTTATTTTCCTGAGGATATTCTGCAACCTTTGCTACCACTGAATGCATCATCTGAACCCCACTCTTTAGTCCATACCCTTTACCAACAGTCCTCCTTTCCTCCTTAGAGCATCCAAAGAAACTGGAACAAGCCAAAATATTACAAGTCTAAGCAATGAATTTTCATTCTGACAAAGAGCTAGGGAGCAGTGCCATCTACAGAGGTATTAATGTGTGTTTTGTCGTGGTGCTATAGGAGCCCTCCCCACCCTCCCATCTCCAACACACACTCTTAAGAGAACACCTAAGCCTTCAAATGTAAGAGAAAGGGACCCTCTCTTTTTCCAAGTGAGAACTGATAGACAGTTGCATCATTTTTAAATACACATTCAAAGGGGTCATGGAGCCAAAGTTCAGGGGTGAGGAGGGTCAGGAATCTCCAGGGGTGGGAGAGGCCAGACAGGCTCAACCTGGGAGAAAAGGTTGGCTTTCCTGAGACTGGAAAGGAACCAGGGGATGTGGGGTGTTCCCCTGAGTAACAGAGCCTGGATCCTTCTTGTGTGCAGAGCTCCAATCAGAGGGCAAGAGCTCTAGACATTCAGCGGATGCTGCTCCCCAGAGCTGAACTTTCCAGAACAGCAGAGGAGGCCCTTGTGGCTGAGCCTATGGCTTGCAGAGAGGACCCCAATGAGAGGCAGCCCTGCAAGGGGCATCTCTGAGACGGACCAGAAAAAGCACCAGTGCTGACTGTGAAACTAAGGGGGATCCCCACCGACTCAAGACCAGGCTCATATACCCTCTGTTCTAGAACCAAAGAAGCCCCCAATTTTTGAACTCACCCAACGGAAGTCACGGGACCCTACCACACTTGAATAAATCTGGGATCTACTCAGTATCCTGCTGAGTATAGGATAGGGAGAAAAAAAGACTCTTACAATGGAGTACAAGGGAACACAATCCACACTCATCACAGTAATAACCTATTAAAAGCTAAAGCAACAAGGGCTGGAACTTCTCTAAGCACCCCCATCAGTACATCTTCTAAAGCAGTTATGAAGGGAGTTGAGATTGGGTCTTGTGGAGGACAGGCTAGAACATTCCCCTAGTGGGAGGACAGGAGACCTGCTGGAGTGAGTTCTGGGTTCCTCCAGCTCTGAACCAACTGCCCAAGGTTGGCAACCTATTAAGAGGAAACACCTCCTAAAGAGATGGGATTCCAGCATTTAAACCCCTCTGTCTCTGCTACTCAAATCATTGAAAAGAAAGGTCTCAGTAATTGGACAGACATCAGAGGCACCTCCCCTCTCCTAACTCACATTATTTTCTGCTGTCTGGATGCCTATAATTTATTGAACACTGGAAAGGCTGGTTAAGCCATAATTTAGAATAAACTGTTTTCTTTAAAGTGAATCCGAGAGCCAAAGAAGTCTGTATGACTGGCTATGAGAAATTTTAAAGTAAAGTAAAGAAGGAAAGAGAGATAAAAAACGTTTATTTTTGTGGGAGGCACAAAGTGGTCAGACAGAAGTAGTTACTGACACACTTCACTACTTTGTCTGGGGTGAACCCTACTGATTCAACTAAACGGAGATAAACATAAGCTTCCCACGATGGTCATCACCTAGACATCTGTTTTTCCCATGACTTCGAAAATATTTTTGTAACTGTTTTTAACTGAACTAATTTCACCTGTAAGAGTCTCAACTTTAAGGATCCACTAATATCAATATTATTACGTGGTTGACTTTGAATATCACAAAATTGATATGATATTATCTGCTGAATGCCCTTGCACTTAAAAATATGGGTATTACAATATCCAGTGTGGGGTATGAGGGAATAATGTGGTATACTTATTTTTGACTCTAGAATATAATCAACTAATTCATTTTAAAATAAATCCAAGTTGTTTATAACCATTTCTGAAAGCTCTGACCAATGTCCAATATCGCAATGCTACCATAATTAGAAGAAAATTTTTCTGCTAGAACTGAATTAATAACTGAAGTTCTGAATATGCAGCATGCACTAATCCTGGTTTTTAAAATCCCTAATGGGCTTTGTAGCAATGCAATTTGGCAAAGTGAGTAAAATCCTAACATAATAGATAAAGGTAATTAGAGATGCAGAACAAATTCTTTTTAAATGCCCTGACTGCAATCCGGACACTTCAGTTCCTTCTTCAGAAATGGAAAACTAGCAAAGGGAGGAAATGTGACAAATCAGGAAAAGAATAAGAGAAAATCAAACTGTATCGATCATAAAGGGATTTTGGACTTGAGAGTGGTTCAAATCCTTCCAGTGATTTTGACTTTCCAAAATATCCCAAGAAACTGGCCAACTTACAATTTAATGAATCTCTCCACTTAGAAATAGCCTAACTCCAGTTAAGCGGCCAAAATGGGGGTGACAACTGATGGTCTCAGGAACTAAAAGAAAACCAGTGGATAAATGTTCTAGGGAAAATGCAGCCTTTTGACATGGCTGCACAAACCATTCCATAACTCACAGCCATCATTTCATTTCAAGAAAGTATATATTTCTCCTTGGTACATGAAGAATAAATTTGGTTTTATGATATATTATACATATACATATACACAATATATATTATTTGGTTTATTCATATTATATATTACATTTAATTATATAATTATATTTCTTATATATTATAAATATTTACTATATATATAATATACATATGATTTATAAATATATTGTATAATATAGTATTTATAATATTATACTGTGTTTTATATATATACTTCTTGTATTGTTAAACTTCAACTAACCAAGTACGGATGTAGATCAAAGTGATAGATTTGCTGTAAAAATGAGGTTTGATTTAAAGTCTAACTGGGTACTCATTTTACAGTTCATAATATATATGTAAATATTTGTATTATAAACAAATGTAATGTACTTTGAATATATTATAATACAGAGTATATTATAAATGTTTACTATTTATTCTATTAAGTATAATATTTAATATCCATGTTATAATATATTAATATCATAATATTTAGTATATAAGTAAGTAGAAAATAAGTACCCAGACAGACTTCAGATTGAACCTCATCATCATAACAAATGTGTCACTCTGAGCTACATGTCCATCTGAATAGCTGAAGTTCAGCAACACAAAAGGTAGAGATGGAAGAATGGACTGGAATCTCGAATCAAGGCATATCAGAGGGGGGATGACCTAAAAGGTCACACCATCCACCACGAACCTCATTTACACATAAAGAAACACAGAAGTAACATAGCCCAGAAGTAACCCAAGTACCCAAGAGCCAACCACAGGGACAAGTAAAGTTGGGTCCAGAACCAACTCTTCAGTTTCCCAGCTCAATGTTTTCTTCTGCTGCAAAAGCCAGTCTGTTTCTCCACCAGCATCTCCGGGGCCCCTGGATATGCTGGATCAGGGCTACAAGGGACCCTCAGACTACCAAGGATGTCAGTGAACTCCCACAGACATTTCCTCTATGGTATCCATTTTTAGAATAGTTAGTTGGTTGACTTGTGCAATAGTAAAGAAGTGATTTCAAATTTCTTCTCTACTTGCTCTCAGCTTATGAATGATAATTCTGAACAGCTCAGTGTCCACTCAGAGTACTAGGCACTGGTTTGGGGGAACGGTTATTCTAAAGGCTCTCCCCGAGAGTAGTCAGAAGTAGCTGATCTTTGGTTATTTCTTCCAATTGCTTTGACACACTTTCTAGTCACACTTTCTTAAAGTCCTAGATGTTGGTTATATTTGACAGACAGTGAAATGCAGCCCTATTTCTGATGATAATGCCTTTTAACAGTTGTCAAGACAGATTTAACAGAAGGCTACCAGAATTCGTAACTCCTAAACAGCTTT
This sequence comes from Camelus bactrianus, assembly GCF_048773025.1. Classification (NCBI taxonomy): domain Eukaryota; kingdom Metazoa; phylum Chordata; class Mammalia; order Artiodactyla; family Camelidae; genus Camelus; species Camelus bactrianus. The sequence continues at coordinate 27,857,640 of NC_133564.1, read as the reverse complement.
TTTTTTTCATCTTAATAGAAAACTTTGGGGCCCCCTAAAGAGTTATCACTTGGAATTTTTTCCTAAAAACAGACACACTCACTAAATTATGACTTATATTGCTAATGTTCCTGTTTCTAATGTAATTTTTTTAAGTTTATACTGCCAAATAAAAGTTACGAACTGTATAATCACCAGAAGTTTACCTCTGTGGCCTACAAACTCCAAACTGTAGTAGACAGATGTGAAACTGGTGAACGACGCCGGGAGGGAGACTCCCTGGCAGGTTCACGGGTGAGGGAACAGATCTGTGGTTCTGCCAGCTCTCTGTGGGAGGCACTTCTGCTGGGCCTTACCCAGAAAGGTTTCCTCAATTAGAAGCTTAACTTGATGTGGAACAGCGATTTTCTTTTCCGTTCTGTACTTTGGATCAAAAGAACAAATTGTTTACTCCAGACTCCTAAATAAATATAATTGATAAATTAGCATGATCTTTTTTTCCCCCTCCTTTATCTCATATAATAGCAAAGAGATTCCTAGCCAGAGGATCACTTATATTCATCTCCTATGGAGAACATTTAATTTTATTTAGAACCTTAGAAATCAAAGCTTCATCTGAAACCAGTTACTACTTCTGGTTAAATTAGAGCCAAACGTTCAGGATAATGGTGATCTTCCCTATGATACAGAATGTTTAGCATGGATGCTATAATTCTCCTAGGGAGGCCCAGGGAAAGGTATTTGCCTGAAGATAAATTGTTTTTGTTTTTCGTTTTTCGTTTTTTCTTTTTGTTTTTGTTTTTTTTTTTCCCTGTGGAGAAGGTGCTGAGAAATCCACAGACCACTTCCTTCATCCATGCACCTGACAATGACACTGCTGAACTTGTCAAACAGTTTCACGTCTGTCTAACTACACTTTGGGGTTTAGAGGCATGGAAGTGAAAGTCTTATGATTATACAACTTGTACTATTGTATGACAGCATCAATGTAAAAAGAAGAGAAACACTAGAAACATGAGGGTCTCTATTTACTACGTGTATCATTTAGGTGTTAATAACTATCTCAAAACCAACCAGAATGAGTCTACTTTAAACTCACTCATCAGGAAGGTGCCAAAATGGAAAAATGCGCTCTAGGTCAAGGGAGGCAAACTGATTAAAATAACTTTATAGTATATAACTCAGAGCTAAAAATGTTTTATGTATAAAAAATACACACTATATGTTTAAATAATTTTCCCTACTGCCAAGTCAAAAATAAACGTGGTGTATTTACCAGTGATAACTGGTACAGATAACTGACATTGCCAGGAGGCACTGTATCTCCAACTCATTGCATTAAACCTAAGTTTAGACTGATGGTACCAGCGGTGACAAAGGAAGGTGGTATTTTTGCCACTCTAGTGCAAAAAAAAATCTCATTGCCAAAAATAGTGATTTTAAAAACAAATAGTTAAAAGGTTTTCTAAACTATATTTTAAAGAAATAAATATTTGCTAAATCGTTTCATAAAAGACGCTTATACCCTCTATGAGTCTGTAATTGCTTTATGTGTCAGTTCTAAATTTACTATTGATTGTTTTAGCAAAAAGTACATACAACCATAATACAGTCTGATGTAGTTTTGTTTGGTTTTTATCTTCTATTTATTCATAGAACAGGCCAAGACCAAGAGTTTGTTGGTACTGTCACTAAATCTTTTCTCAGTTTAAACTGAATTTGTCTCCAGTAAGACTTCCTGTCTACACTTATAGACATTACTCCTGTTAAAAGGTTTCAAGTTTTTTGTTGTTTTTTTTTTCCTTTAAGAGTCTTGGTACTTGAATGAGTGTTGAGATAAGTAGTTCTCAGCCTTGGTTCTGATAGAATTATCTGGAGAACTCTTAAGAAATACTTACCCCAGGCCCCACTTAGCACAACTAAATAACCTCTAAGGCAGCCGCCTAGACACAAGTATTGAAACCTCCCTGAAAGGATTTCAACCCATGTCTGAGAACCTCGGCCCCTGGCCTACGTGTGACCTGGCCTGGCCGCTCTCAGTAACAGAGCTCTTTAATGTTTCCTCTTGCCTCCCAGAAGTCATCACAGAGAGTCAGACGGCTAAATCCTGATGGGAGTCACTGACTCTCCTATGAATAGTTAGAAATCAACCCTTATACTTGTATCTTGGGGACAATGGGGTCTGAAAGACCCAACAGATAATGCTCTATTAAAAAAAAAAAAAAGAGATTACAGGAGCAAATTATTTCAAATTAAAAGTTATTCTCCCTTGTATATGATTAGGTAGTTTTGCTTTAATGTGTCAAATTAAAACTAACTTTGGGGAGAGAGTAATAGCTCAGTGGTAGAGTGCATGCTTAGCATGCCTGAGGTCCTCGGTTCAACCCCCAGTACCTCCATTTAAATAAATAAATAAAATAAAATAAAATAAATTTTAAAAATCTATCTTCATAAGCAGTTTCACTAAAATATTCTGAACTTAGAAATTCAATTTTGTTTGTAAATCACTTTTTGATCTAAAAGAAACACAAATTAGTTCTACCTACTCTTACTCAATCATTTCTTAACTGCAGATTAGTCCATTTGGTGAAATACAGTTTCTTATTCTCTGCCATTAGCAGGCTCATGAGGAAAACCTTCCCCAAATCATCAAGAGCATTAAATCATCAAATGAATAATGTCCATATATGCCACATGGAAACTGGTAGTATGAGTTTCAGCCAATCCAGGAGTTCATAAAATTATTCAATATTGAAAGTCTATACGTCAAAAAAGGACTGAAAATCCATTAAGACTAACATACTCACGTTTCCACATAGTAAAAGATTTGCCCAAAAAAGAGGGAATCCTTTAAACAGTGCCTCACTCTCAATTTTTAGAAGTCCGCAATCAGTATCTTTAAACTTTCATTAGTATTATTTCAAGTAATTGACTTTATATTTGGGTGCTGACTAATACCACTCTAAGACGGGGACACCAAGGAGGAAATGTTGTCTTTTTTCTGAACTGGTAGAGTAGCAAAATAAAGTTCAGTACAGAAATAACACATTTTAAAGAACATTTAAATAACACATTTAAAGAGCATTTTTACCTCAGAAACTATGATGCTGAGATGAGTTTTGTAAACTCTTGTACATCAGTTTCAGTGACACAGAGGTGCTTTGTCCCAAGTCATATACATGGGACGAAAGTACAGAAACCCTGCCCACCCCCTGACAATCCCTCCCCTTTGCTGAAGAAACCTCATATATGACCAAAATTTCTGATAATCTGTTTACGAAAGTGATTCAAACTGGTGTGAAGGAAGGTCAGGGAGTTGTATAGTCAAGTCTGGTCTGTGGAGAGGAGGCTGCTGGGCTATCTTTACACACTTTGCAACTAAATTTTAGCATTCAACAGGTATAAAGAAAGGAAAATTATGCAACTAAGTTGTTCAAAAGGGCTGATAGCCAGCGAGCCCAGAGCACGCTGTCCTGGATCATGCTGTGGTGACACTGACACCAGTCTTCAGGGACTGGCCACCATTTCATGAAGTATTTTAAAAAGAGACCAACTATGACCAGGTTTTTATCCTACTTATTTTAAGAAAAGCAACAGAAAATTCAGACCAAATTCTTGCCTCTGCAATTGCTCTGAGCCTTTGGAGATTTAGAACTGTTTTGTTTTGTTTTTTAACAACTGAATGCTGCCTAGATGGATTAAGTGATAGAAAATAATCCAATATTTTAGTACCTAAAAGAATAACTGCATACATGTGAAAGGATAGGTCATTAAATGCAGACATTCAAGAAGCGATATAAAAGTAATTCATAAAACGGAAAATATAAAAGCGAGAAGGATGTCTAGATTTAGGATACTATCATAACACGATTCACCAAAGGAAATGAAGGGAGTAGGCTAGAAATAGAGAAATAATACCCACTAAAAAGCTTCAAAGGCACGGCAGGATTCATTTCCTGTAATAATAAAGATGCAGGTCACTGGGGAATATCCTTTAAGAATCCTTTACATAACCCAGAAGAGCATCTTCCAGATAGGTGGTATAGTAACGTTAGCATGTCAAAAAGAGGAGAACTTTGGCCAAAAAAAATATTACAGGTGAAGAGTTGTAATGACTGACTTAGTGCAAGAAACATTCACACACAGGGACACAGAGATGGATCTCTTATCAATGGTACCCAACCTGTACCCCCAATGCAACTATGGTGCTGGCCATGGAAATGTCTCTCCTTCCTCAATTCAGGGCAGTGAGAGCAAAGAGAGAATGAGGAAATGCAGCGTTGTCAGGAAAGAGATAAGTTCTCATCAGGGCCAGGAGGCAGAAGGCAGACTGGAAACCAGGGCTTCAGTATAGAGAGGAGTTTGCCCACAGGGAGAAGGATTCAGAGACATATGATCACAGAACAGAGATCTGAGACGAAGCGAAAAGACCTGGTGAGCAGAGTGAGTCCCCACTGGGGAAGCAGAGAGGGGAGGCTTTGCACCTGGAGTGACAGGTAAAAAGAATCAAGCTGAGAGAGATGGTGAGTAGGGAGACGAGCACACGTACACTTTAAATTAATAGCATTTGGGAGCTTTATTCTTTAGGCAACGGGGAAACAAGAGAGGGAATTTGAGAAGGGAGAGACATCTTCAGGGTTGAACCCTAGGAAGATCATCCTGGGAACCCAGGACAGAGTGCCCAGGAAGGGACGGAGGGCAGAAATCCATTTAAATGCAGTCTTTTAGGCAAGAGAAAACTAGATGGCAATGGGAAGCGAAAGAAGGGAAAGTACTAAACTGGAATTCGCAGATTTCTAAAGCTGTAACTTGTTATGAGAAATGCCCCCCCCCCCCGTGCTTGCATGCGCGCATGCGCACACAATTTCACAGATCAATGCAGATGCAGGAAAAAATATTCTTAGGAAGGGCAACTCTGGATTCAATACACAACACGGGGCATGGATTCTCACTAAACACTGATTAAAATATAAAGACTTCACTACTGTCTTCCCCAAAAGATCCTCTCTCACAGGTATTCTGCAGAGTAGATATATTGCATGTCTACTTTCTATAAAGAAAAAGAAATTGTATTTCTTCATACGTAGTACCTTTGGCCCTCCGTATTCGCAGGTTTCCATGGTCATCCTACCGCGGATGCGGAGGCCCGACTGCACGAGGCCATTTGATAGTACAAGGAACTTGGGCATCCGCCTGATCCCGCGGGGGTCCTAGAACCAACCGCGGGAGGATACTGAGGGACGACCGTAGTGTTTCTTATACTGCACAACTGAAAAGACAACGTTCCACTTCCCTTACAACTACCCAGAATTCCTGAGTTTTTCTTGATTATACTAGGCGGAATGTATAGAATCTATCTTCTGTTTTGACTCTAATTTGCTCTAGCTAATCAGAAACTGAGAATGTTTTGCCCGTGAGAAAGCCCACTACAGCTACAGCCTGGGCTTGTCTCTACCCCCAATGTCTTTCTGAAGCAAAGCAAGGTCATTTGAAAAGTCTTCATCATCAAGCATTTGTGTGTGTGTGTGTGTGTGTGTGTGTGTGTGTGTGTGTGTGTGTGTGTGTGTGTGTGTGTGTGTGTAGGCAGCTGGGACGAAGGTGACAAGGAAACGTCAGCATCATCCCTGGAGGTTTATGGTGGCAGCAGACTTGGTTATTAACTGGCCACGGAGGACTGATTCCTCCATACTTTCCATTTGGGAACTGTGTTCATTAATCACCAGTATGACCTACAACAACAACAAAAAAAACAATGCAGATACATTTTCTCTTCATGGCAAAGGGTCGTTCAGCTTGGGAGCAATTTGCCACCCACATAAAATTTATATTACATTTATGTTCTCTGAATAGTTTACAAGTTCGTCATTAAATCTCACAAACAGCTGGTCCTCATTTCCGACATCCTCTCTCCCCACAGTAAATACAAACACACCAAGTATGTGGACAGACAATGGAGTGAAGTCCCAAATATTTCTCTTGAGTTTATTTACCTTCCTCTTTCGGAAACACCCAGGAAATCATGCCTTAACTCTGTAAGCAGAAGTTGCTGTTTATAAAATGACTAAGCTCACAGGCGTTGCATCCACACAGCATCATTAGAATTCAGGAGATACCCCTTGTCTTCCTCCGCGTATCTCAGCAGGCTGAGAGAGATTCCGCTAGGCTCCACAGAGTCTCCCAGGCTCATAGCAGGGAGCTGGGATAGAGCAGAAATTGGATTTCTTCAAGGCTGTAAATCCTGTATCTTTCTTAGGGCAGATAATCACTCACTACTGAGGATGATAACTGGACTCTATCCTATTGCACAAAACTTAGCATTTAGTGGATTGTTTTTAAAAGACATCTTGTTCCCTGTGTTACATACAACCTTGAACACATGAAACTCCATCCCCTAATTCAAACACCCATTGAAATGACCATGAACTGGATTTTTTTAAAATAAAGAATTATCTGCTTATACTTTTCACACTAGAAACTTCAAGGACTTTATAGATATAATGCAGATGGAACCCAATTAAGGAAGCATGATCTGACGGGACATCTTAAATGTGAAGGAAGTATATACCTGGGACGGTTGTAGAAATGATTCCAGAAGTGAATTTTGCTAATGCCCATTAGATAACAGTAAACATGACTGGTGCTGATTGTGGGTACGGTGTGAGGCACAGGTGACTTTCCCAGTCTATCTGGGAGACACAAGGAGCTGGAGAGCACTCTGAACAGAGACCTGACATCAGAAGTCACTGCTAGATTAAACTTGGCTTTCACGGGGCAGGAAGAACAGAGCACAGTCCTGGATGGCTGCTCATTGGAAAGATCTAGACCAGGACAAGGAAGAAGGCATTGGTCCAACTAATTCCTGAATACCACTCTAGACATAGAAAGAAACTGGCAAATCAGTCAAGCTGCCTGGGACACTTCCTCTGGTTCTGGTCATCCCGGCCTAAAATGCTGAATCTCTGAAAATCCCTTCTTTCATTAGAGACTGAGAAATTGAAGAGCATTCAATATCATCTCTGAAAGAACACACTGCAATTGCCAATCTTTGAAAAGCATAGATGTCCCCTCCTCCCCTCCACCCCGCAGAAACCAAAGCAAAACTTTGAAGAAACAAAGTGACTGTCTTCCTAAGAAAAACAGTTTCAATAAGACAGGGGAGAACTTATCTGAAATGCATTATTTCAGTAGACCTCAAAAGGACACTGCATCCCTGCAGTGAGAGTAGAGGGTCATGGAAAGAAGCAGTCAAGAACAGAGGAAAAATAGAAAGGCCAGCCTCCATAATTAGAAACGACCATAAAGGCAGTGAGTAGCAGTTAGAATTGTGGAAAAAATCAAATCAGTAAAGTAAAAGCTCAAGGAAAGTCTCTCAAGACTCAAGGGTAAGTGATGATGAAAAAGGATACAGGATGGCCAGTATGCATTACAGGAACACCAGACAGAGACCAGAGCAGACATGGACCGACGGAGAAAGTAACTGAAAACTCCTCTTCACACAGAAAAACTCTGAAAAGACACAATCCATTCACCAGTGTCTAAAATACTGTCCTATGGATATATTCCTGCCAACTGACAAACCAGTAGTTCCAATGCTAATTTATTAACTAATGGTGGTAGATGACTGTCCCAAGCAAATAAAACATGCAAAATTCACCTGGCATCTCTTTGTCTACAAACCTACATGGGGAACTACTACTGTAACTCAGAAAAGTGCTCAGTGAGTATGAGATCAAAACAAGTGGGAAAGATGGATAAATCAAAACTTTAATGGTATCGGCTTAAAGTAGCTGGACACAGCCATCTCAAAATATGCATAGCCACACTGATGGCTCAAAAATGTTTGAATCCACCAGCAAAAGCTCACCCTAACTTGGATACTGCTGCAGTGCCCTGGATCACATGGGACTCCTTGATCTCACTTGTCTATGCATTGCCATCTGACTGACACTCTGCTGTGTTAGTTAGCAGCTGTGTTAATTAAATTAGTGTCCAGTCAAATGTTGCTGGTCCAAAAGCAATTCGGAACCTACCTCCACCCACCAAAAAAGCAACCTTCCACCACATATCTAACCTTTGATCCACTCTATGTCACTATTTAATCTTCAGAGGGCAAGCTCACTGCCATTATAACCATGTTGGTACTGGGCAAATCTGTATAACCTCTTGACCTGACAACTTATTCAGAGAACTTGAAAATTTTATTAAGAGAGGTGATAAGGTGGATACACAGTGAAACCACTATAAATCGCCAATAGCAAATATGCACAGTCTTTTTGATTTCCATGAAATCATTAACCAAAAAACTGATCATCTATTAAACCACAAAGGAAACCTTATTATTAATATCTCCATCTATCCTGCTTTCCAAAAAATGCAATCAGAACTTGCACATATCCCATTTCTCTGGCCAAACCGCCCCTAATCCCTTAGAAATGGTTTTGATTACAAAATCCCATAGTTTTGTTTACAAAAGGGCTGGGTACTATGAAAAAAAATTTTAACTACAAATGAAAAACTATTTAGAATATAGATAGATTGATTGATTGATTAGATGTATTAAAGCTGCAGTTAGAAGCAAATCAGTGGTACTGTATATCTTTTTTCCAAGCCCTAAGAAACAAGTATCATGACACCCATTTTACAGATGAGAAAACTGTGGCACAGTGACATCCCCAAAGTCACACAGAGCGTAAATGTTGAAGATGAGATTCGATCTCAAAAATTCACACTTCTTGTCACCTAGACCCCAGAAACAATAAAAACAAATGAAATAAGTAAAATTTCATGGAGCTGAAATGTGAATGAAGAAAATAAAAATACAGCTAAGAAAAGGAATACCAATTTTCAGTTATATTGCCCCAGGGAAAAGAGTACATCTTCTGTATGAAAGACATGTTTTGTCACATTTGTATTTATGAAACTATTTTTTCCAACACACTTTGCCTGAAATTAATTTACTTAACACTAATTTACTTACAGCAGATGGTGACATATGTTATGAACTTTTAATCCAAAATATTAGATTTCTTCGAACCTAAATTTTTGGGAAGAGTAGTGGCAGGACAAACAGAAACCAGAGGAAGAGGATGTAGAGAAATTTAGACAAAACTTGAAAAGTAAAATGAGACAGAAATGTGAAAGAGGAATCGTGCAGATTTATTTTCCTATTGCATCATATTTGAATCAAAAATGTTTTTAGAATTGATAAATAGAAAACACTTTTAACAACATGTGAAGGTGTTCTGCCTACTAAAATTTCCTCTGCTGTGGTTACCTATGACTAATGTACGCATTCAGTGTTTCAGACCCAAACAGACTAACTGTAAAGAGGTAAAGTTGCAGCTCGGCCCACTTGTGTTAGGGGACACATAATGAATGAATGTTGATATCAAACCCTGCCACCAAAGAACAAAACGTGGTGTCTCACCGAACAATGAGAGTTGGAGGTTCTCTTTCAGGCTGATAAAAACACTTGTAAGGAGTTTGCCTGTCCCTGTCATCCAAGATGGACATGTGCATGCCTGTCCACATACACACAAGTGAACCCAGAGGTGCTGGACCTCTTCTAGTATTTGCTGGGTAAATAGGTCATAAATTCAATTCAGATAGAGAACCATTTTCTCTCCCTTTTGAGACAGTTTAGTTTCTTAGGACAGGACTGATGCTATGCTTGACTTGCGCAACGGGTTCTTTAGACAAATCCTGCTCTGGAGATTTGCTAAATCATCTGAAGAATCCATTTTGCTCTTAGCTTTTCACCCTCATAGTCCTTTTGCATCGTGCTGTCTTCATTTATATTCTTTCTTTGTTATTTTTTTTGCAGTGTCTTTAAAAACTCATTTACACCATAACCAGAGGAGATTTATATAAGAAAAGACTTTCCTCTTTATCTTTGATTTTATTTTTATTGAAATATAGTTGATTTATAATGTGTTAGTTTCTGATGTATAGCATAATGATTCAGTCATATATATATGTATTCTTTTTCATATTCTTTTTCATTATAGGTTATTAAGACTTTACTCTTTACATGCCAGCTAGTAACCAGCAAGCTTTTTTCAACTTTACAGAAACAAGATTTGGGGCTCTCAGTGAGCTCCATTCAAACCATAATTGCACTCAGTCAATTGAAATAGTCAAATGAGTACTCATTCATGAGACAGTTAAAAAAAACACACAGTAAACTGATTAAAAGTCCATAATAGGCATAAAATGATACTAGGAAACCTACGAAAAAATGAACCATAATAAACCAACATAAACCAAAAAATACCCATCAGTCACACGGGAAATTTTCAAATACTTCCAACCTGGAGGGGTTATGACGTGAATGTAAAACATCAAAATTAAGTTTAGTATGTTTTTGCAGAGTTTTAGCTATTTTTTTTCTCTAACTTTCCTGGGGAAAAATATTTCTGAAATCAACACTTCGGGGGACTTTCCAACAGAGAGGAAACTCTTTCATACTGTGTTTCAACAGCAGAATTCAGACCGACTCCTACTGAAAGAAAGTGGATAACTTAAGTCCAAAAGAGGCCTGGCTATAAGCTTTCTCATCCCAAAAAGAGCCAACATAAAGTTGCAAAGCACAAAGCTGGATCCAGGAACCCCAGCACTTAAATCACACCTCCTGATTTCATCTTGAAATGCCTACATGCTTCCTTACTGTTACGCTAAGTGTGTGTGAACACAGTGGCAGCTGCCCAACGATCAGAGGGTACACAGATCCCCACACTTTCCTAATTGTTTTACTGGTTCTAGCTGATGAATTTAAGAAGTGGTGTTTTGTTTGATTTTGTGTCTACAGATTTTGAATACTTGGATCTGGCAGGAAGGTTACTCGATATTTCTTCGCTGTAATGAATGCTGGGAGTTGCACCCAGAATCCAACTTTAGGACAAAACACTTGTTCTCAGCCACTGGGAATGCTGACTGGCTGACAGCTTTCAGCTGCACCCTCCTCGCCCCACAATTGCTCTAGGCCAGAGTTCCTCAAACTTTCTCACTTCTTTTTTTTTTTAAATTGAGTTATAGTCAGTTTACAATGTTGCGTCAATTGCTGGTGTACAGCACAATTTTCAGTCATACGTGAATATACATATATTTGTTTTCAAACTTTCTCACTTCTGAGAGCCTTACATGGCCCTCCTTAAATTAAAAGAGATGCCCAACCTACTGTTTATAACTCAAACAACTTTGTAAACATTCAAGTCCTAACCACTGAATACTCAGTGGGCAGGACAATTTCAGCCCTTGGACGATTGGACGCTACAACTCTCAGAGTCTCTTTTGCACTGATTTTCCAAGTGGTGCTTGCGGCTTATCCTATGGACTGCTGAAACCCTGGACTGGAAAGGAAAACAGCAATCCAGTGTGGAAACTGAATAGCCTTGAGCAGGTAGTTCAGGCAGAGTCCTCGTGAGTCCACCACGGACACTCAGGGGAACCGTCGGGAACCCAGTCGTGGGCTGATTTCTCACTCAGAGTCTGACTCAATCAAAGCAACACCCCGCCTCCCCATGGGCAGGCCAGGTCTGGTGACTGCTGGGGGCAGAAAAGGGACAGAAGGGTATATTTAAAGTCATAGGTACTTGCCTCCATTTCGGACAACCCTAACAGCCCTTTCTGGTTTCAGAGCTCTTGAGGTCTCTGTTGCAGCTTCCTGGCCCTTCAACTTTTCCCTCCATCAGTCCCACTCCCCTCCCTCCCTCAACAGCTGATCCCAGCAGCTCTACAAGGCATCTCCCAGAATTCCAGGGAACCCAACCCATGACAGTCACTTAAAGAGGAAAAAAAATATTTATTGAAGTATAGTCGATTTACAACGTTTTGTTAATTTCTGGTGTACAGCACAGTGATTCAGTTATATATATATTCTTTTTCATTATAGGTTATTACAAGTTATTGAATATAGTTCCCTGTGCTCTACAGTAGGACCTTGTTGTTTAGGACAAAAACATTTTAATAGAAGAAAACATCATATCCCCCAGCTAGACAACTGAAATTATACTTTAAGTAAACTTTATTTTTTTAAACATCATTTTCAGTTGGGTTTGGGGCTGCACAAGCACTTGGCAATTCAACCTCACTTCTTTCCTGAAAATCCAATGATGTCAAAACAGCATAGCTTGAACCCCATTCCATAGCTGCTGTGGGTTCTGGACTTTGACTTCAGAGGTGGGGAGACTGTCCACAGGTTCCACCTCACCGTGGCTATACTGTGCCCGCAGCTAAAAGGAGCTTCCATCCTTACTGTGTTAGCCGTGATAGTCTTATCCACAGCCACGATGCAAAAGCTCCTAAAAGGCTATCCTTCGAGTTACAACTCATTTTAAACATATCCACGCAAGAGGAAATTCCATGAGGGGAGAAACCTGTCCATCTTAGCCTGGCGCCTACCGCAGTAGCTAGCAAATTACAGGCACTTGCTACCTATATTTGTTGAATGAGAGAATCACTAAAATCCAATTTTCACACTCTTCAAGAATGGTGATTTTCCAGGTATGGCTCAGTGGTAGAGTGCATACTTAGCATGCATGAGGTCCTAGGTTCAATCCCCAGTACCTCCATTAAAAAAAAAAAAAAAAGAATGGTGACTTCCCTATAATGTTAAGATAAGAACAGGACAGAATTCATTGATCTCTCTTAAAAGATCAGTTGTGCTTATTGTAACATTTGTATATTTTAAAAACAAAACTCGCCCGAACAGATGGACACTACTGATGCGAAGTAGCAGGAGGCCATCCCATCATACAGCAATACATCCAGAATGTACCTTAGGGGCACATTTCGATGTTAAAACTTAAAGAAATAAATAGTGATTTTTTTTTATTGCAGTGACAAGTACAGTACCATAAGTTGGGAACTGCAAGAAATGACTGCCTATAAATTTACTCTATGTTATGAGCCACTGTTTTAAATGGCCATGAAGTAGGTGTCTGCTGGAGACTTGTACAAAGCTAAAAGGTTCATAAAAATATAAATGAACAGTGCAGCTCCGTCTTAGATCTTATAATTTAAGATCTGACAGGACACAGGGTTTTCCTTTTAATTTGAAGAATATACTAAACCGTACCAACCACTACTATAAAGATAATTACACACACAGCCCACTGATTTGTTATAACAACTAATTAAGGATGACAGTCTATTGTTGTTGTTGTTGTTGTTAAGGCTATTCATAAGAAAAAGGCAAAAATGAACTCAATACAGCCAGAACCAGGATCGGAAAATGGTTTCTCATAAAGTTCATCCCCTGCGAAAAAGGGGAAGGAGTGAGCTCCCTTTAAAGATGCATGGTCACTGGCTGCGGTGATTACATCAATGGTTTGAAAGGAACAAGTGCAGTAGCATCTGGCTCTACAAGTTACAACCACATGCAACCTAAAGCCTGAGAAATGGACTGCTTACCACCTACTGGGCTTACCTGGCCATACTCAACAGCCAGTAGGGTATCGCTTACAGTGAGACGGGAAAATTCCAGGAGGAAAACAAGGAGAATTTCTTCGCAAGGGACACTAGGCTAAAACCCAGCGCTGGTGGAGCAAAAAGTTCCTATCTTGGGTTGCCTCCGTCTCATTTCTTGTCCCTGACCCTTAAGTTTCTTATTTTGTCCAGAAGAGAAAACATTCAGCGTCAAATGGCAGAACAGAATCTATCTTTCCATCCTACCTAGAATGCTACCCTGTACCACTAACGACTTGTCAAACTCTGGTGGTTGGAAGGTTCATGAAAGCTGTACTCAGCAGCGGATTTGATCCAGCAGAGGGGACTCAGGTCTGTGCCTCAGTCACCGACCCAAATCTGAATCTCCCCATGTCTACCCGTGTGACTCATTCTCCCACAAGACCTGCCTCATTGGGTTATTGTTCAATTTCAATGACATAAGCTACTCCAGAGCTTAACACAGTGCCCGATACATAACCCAGCGGCAGGAGTCAGAGGAGCAGCTCAGCAGTGGTAGAAATAGTCAGAGAACGTGCCTGGCATTGTACCAACTCGTGGGGATTAAAAAGATGAATCAGACCTGGTTTGTGGCCTTTGTAAGCTTAGACTCTATCAGGAAAAATCAATGAGAAGATACAGTATCATTGACTTACTACATAGAAGTGGAAAAAGTGAACAGTAAGAGCCATGAATTTTGCAGAGGTAGTCGAGGAGGGCTTCCTGGAGAAGGGGGCATTTGAGCTGGATCTCAAAGAATGAGTGAGTACTTAACAGGCAAGTGAGACTGGAAACGTCAGTGTAGGAAGGGGAGAGAGCATATCCCAGATATGGAGGCATGAAAAAAGACAGGTATTCAGGGCCACCCAGGGCTTGACTAGACCAGAGGAGACTAGGTCACTGTGGACGGGGGCTAAGCTGCAAAGAGGTCCAGGAGTTGTACATCATGCTCTAAATCAGTGGTAGCCAAACTTACATCACTGCATACCTATTCTCAACAACAATTTTTAATGGTGCCCCAATCAATGTACATTTATTTATTCATAAAAGATATACAGTGCTATTTCACTACTATATTATCTGCATAGCTTAGCTGTGGGACCTTGCATAAGATGCTTCTCTATGTCTAATTCTCCTCTTCCATAAAATAGAAGTAATAACATCATCTTTTTCATCAGGGTGTTATAAGGATTAAATAAGTCAATATAAGCAATATATTTAAAACAGTGCCCAAACCCTAGGAAATTCTAAATAAAAGTTAGCTATTATGATTATACTGTAAAATATATCCCAAAACAGAAAAAAAAATTAGAAAACAGGATGTAAATATTTTAAAGACATGTTATTTTATTAGGAACACACAATTTTTGATACCACAAAATATTAAATTATTAATAATTTTAGCAAGACAATGTGATTGAACATGCTTTTAATAATTTTGCTTATCTTAGTTCATTTAGTGGTAAAGGAATTCATGGCTCTGGGTTTAAATTCTGTATCCTTATGGTAGCAGATAGCCATCAGAATTGCAACAGAATCCCCAGGAAAACGGGAGACCAAAAAGAAGGGTTACATTTGTTTATTTTTTAAATGGAGATACTGGGTAGAACCCAGGACCTTGTGCGTGCTAAGCGTATGCCCTGCCACTGAGCTATTACTCTCCCCCTGAAGAGTTACATTTCTGCATGCACTTACCAGGCAATCACTGTTCAGTCCTATCTTGTTTTCCAGTTATTTCTTTGTTAGTTCCATCCCAAAGTTTTTCATTTTCATTGATGTCATTCAGTTGTTCTTAAAATGAATTGGAAGATACTAAAATTTTATATTTTTAACAGAAGTTGGAAAGCCACTGAAAATGTTATCATTTGGAAGATTTTAATTTTTTCTATTGAAGTATAGTTGATTTACAATGTTGTGTTAGTTTCTGACATACAGCATAGTGATTCAGTCATATATATACATGATCTTTTTCATTATAGGTTATTACAACGTATTGAATATAGTTCTCTGTTATTTGGAAGATCTTAAAGTAGGTTTATAAAATTCTGCTTCTAAGTTTTTTAAATGAACAGACATAGGAATTTACAGGAAATACAAATAGTATTTGGCAACAAAATTATATATTTATACAGTCACTTCCAAAACCTTATTTTTAAATGTTCTGTACATTGTAGAAGTGTATTTTAAAAATCACCTCTGTTTCCACTCCTTTTAATAATGATGAGAAACATCAAATGTAATTTTTTGAAAGCTTGGCTGGAAATCTGGTGACACTCACTTGTCACCACAGAAAAGGTCAGAAAACTTGAAACAATCTTCTCTTCGGAAAAAAATATGTGAAATTCATCCTTAAGTTTGACAACTCTTAAGGCTCCTTTGCCTAAACAACCAGAGAATCTCTACTTGGCTCAAAAAATATTCCCTAACATTTCCGAATTCATCACAAAATATTGTCAAGATTCTACAGTCATTTGAGAGTCTCGTTCTTCTATAAAATAAACTATATCAAGGCAACATACCACTCTGTCTGTCTGGTTTAAGGTTCTTCATTTTTAAAGAGCTCAGTCATGAATGACGGAGAAATACACTTCTCGTGAGATGGTTTCTCGTTAACCTAACCTTGAAAGTTTCTTTGTAGCCCCATCAAAATGGCTGTTCCACCACCAGTGATTACACTCACAGATTTATTTATTGTTTACAGTTGAGAATTTACCTTCCCTGGTATAACTTTCCCTTAATGGCTCATCAAAAGAAAAATGTAGTCCTTGTGGTAGTTTTATACGTGGCCTCTAATACTTGGACACTCTTCCATCTTGAGCTGAGGTCTGTGTCCCCTCCTTTTCAATCGAGATGGGCTTTTGATGGCTTCAATCCACGCAGTCTGGCAGAAGTGACTTCTGAGGTTCAGTCATAAAAGTCTGTCTTCTGTCTGGTCCTCCTTGCTTGCCCTCCAAAGGCCCCATTTGGAGATGCTTCCTCTCAGAACCTAGTCACCACGTTGTAAGAAGCTCAACTATTCTGAGGCGCCATGGAGGTGCTGCTGATACACCAGATACGTGAATGAAGAAACGTCCAGATGATTCCAGCCCCAACCATCCTCCTCACTTCCAGGCTTTCGAGTCTCCCCTGCAGAGTCCCCAGTCATGGAGCAGAGGACAAGCCATGCTCATTACACCTACTGAATTCCTGACGCACAGAATCCAAGAGCAGAACAAAATGGTTGCTGTCCTATGCCACTAAATTTGGGAAGGCTCATTTTACAATAGTAATTTGTATTGATCTTTATATATTTCACTACTGGAATATAATCTAACAAACAACGTGAGCTCTGAGATGTGGAAACTTCAGTACTTTTATCTAACTATTTGGCAAACTTCCCACAGGGTAGAGTTTTCGGCGGTATTTACAATCTGTTTTACGACAGTATTTGCAGACAAAGGAATGCATTTCAACTGAATGCCATAATGTGTGGGGCACATTATTTTGGCCATTTTTATCAAGGAAAAAGAAATAAACCTTTCTTCCCATGGTATATAGCAAATTACCTTTTGGTCCACCTCAAATCAGCTTCTAAGCATTTATCACCAAAAAGAGTGAAATTTTATAAGCTACTGGACTGAAGCCTGATTTTACACATTTTGAAAAAAAAAAAAATTAAAGGTCTGTCCTAATAGTTTGAAGGTTGATTTTACTATGGAGAGAGAATGTGAAGAATTGAAAAAAATCAACCACCTAATTCTCAGTCCTAACTTGGGTTCACTTATTCAGTTTGTATTCTTACATTTACTCTACTATTATCAAGGCTTAATATTCAAATGCTCTTTTAAAGTCTAAAGGCATAACATTTGGATACAAAGCCACACACATGGAGTTTCATCACCACTAGCATGAACGAAAAAGTCCACTATTCATTCAAAAGAGAAATAACAATTTATTATCTATGATGTGCAAAACACAGATGAATAAAATGCAGTCCCTTAATGATCAGAACAAACTTCAGAAATAGGCAATCTATTAATTGTAGTTTAATACCATGAATGCCCTATTTTAAGTCCTGGCTGCAGAGAGGAGTGATCCATTCTACTCAGCGAAATTATTAGAATTTCCAGTGGTGTTCACCTTTGAAATGGGCTTTGAAGACTAAGTAGGAGTTTATCAGCTTGACAGAGAGGTCAGGAAATCTGTATCTTGGGAAAAATCATACGCAAAGGTTCAGAGCTGTGGAAAGCTCATGATATGTTTTTGTGGCTGGCGTGTAAAGTTCACAGTGGACAGTGGTGAGGAATGAAGCCAGAAGAGCAGATTGTACAGACTGAGGTCAGATAATAGTATCAAGGAGTTTGTACTTTATCCTAAAGGCAACGGAGAACTGCTGTTGATTTGGGGGGAATAATAAAAATGAGTTTTAGAAATAGATTAATAGTACTGAAGATTAATTAGACTGTGGGATATGAGAAGGTAGCCAAATCTTGCTCTGGTACCTAATATTCAGGACTCCATCTTAAATTTATGAAGTAATTGTTTTTCTATGTCTATAAATCACTTTGGCAAACAACACAATTATTTTGAGCGTTTTGCTGAGAAATGAAATTTCCAGATCAAGAAAACTCGGTGTGAGGGGGATGTTTTCATATGAAGCTAAGATGCAAATCAACTGTTAATTCCTCATCCCAGAAACGAGCTCACACTGGCTTTCCAAGGAAGGCCTTCTTAATTCTTTCCATACATCTTAGCTCCTCAAATCGAATGAAAAATCTATTTCCTACCAAATACAAGCTTTCAATTCATGCTCAGAAAGTTGTTTTTTTTTAAACTGGTATGATTGTGTTCAATAGTACAAGTTGAACCTACTATAAAAGGCCAAATATTCAGGAAGCCAGGGCTGTCTATTGGACAAATATTTACACAATCTTTAAAACATTCAGTATTTATTCAGCCACCCATCATGGTCATTTCCAAGACATCAGTCAATGGCAATACATGCTACCTGGAATCAGGGTAAGTGACTCTAGAAGAGAAGGAACTCTTATTGCGATAACTGTTCTGGTTTGTAATTCCCTGAAGTTTAACATACTATGACTGAAATATTTATTAATAAGTAAAAGTTTCGCTATAACTTCTTATTTTTTGCACCAAAACCAAAGCCTTCCGATGCCTCTTAAAATTCAGTGTGCACGTATGCAACTTCCACATTATCCACTGGCTTCAATCGCCCCTTTACATCATGAAGGAAATCTGGGCAGTTTTCAATACCTTGGAGGTATTATTCGTACAGGTCAATAAAAAGAGATCAAGAGACCCAGGCAGCTCCAATAAACCCACTTTTCCTTCTTTCTTTCTTTCTTTTTTTTTTGCTAGCACTGGCTTTATTTAGTCACATCAGATATATTCTTGCAAGGGATATATTTGGCTTCAAACACTGAAGTAAAAGCAGCCGAACAGCTTAATTAAAAACAGCCTCCTTCCCAAACCCACCAATACAGTGAAACTTCTAAATGCTCCCTCTTATCAGGCTCTGGAAAACAACAACACAGAACAATTAAAAACTGTCCTCAGCAGTTAACGAAATATGTCTGGAAACCATTTTTCTCTCCATTCTGAGAACAACAGTCCATCAGTCCACGTTCTGAACCAGCAAGGAGCCTTTGTTCAAAACACACACGCACACGCACGCACATGCACACACGCACGCACACACACGCACGCACACGCGCGCGCACACCCATCATTGTTAAGCCAGGTTGTATTTCCCTTAAAAGGAAGAGCGAAAAGATGAGAAAGCGAGGAGTAGCTCTGGCTGGCTCTCGCATAATAAACTGCTGTTTACCTTTTGGATTCTATTTATGCCACATGTGCATTGTTCATCATTATTAAATGATCCTTTTTTATCTTTCTATGACAGTTACATATTTTAACAGGTGACAGTTTGCCTTTATAAGCAGCAAAACACTGGTTTATTAGTATGCTTGTGTGGCATAAAATAGAGTTCATTTTTTACTGAAATAACTGGAGGAAAGAAACATCAATTGTGCAGAGTTCTGAAGAGCTCAATGGGTATAGAAGGTACTGGCAATAAATTAAGATAGGTTTGCTTTATTTATGAGTCTTAGGTATTCCTTCACAGTTGCTACTGGGCATGAATTTTAAGCAGCCCTCTGATGGGCAAGTTCATCTGATGCGCCATCCTAAACTCTTACATAGTTTCACAATTAATCGCTTCTCTGCAGTAAACCCAAGGGAAGACTGTAAGTCTACCACTCAGAAGATTCTCCTGTCTCCTGACCACAGCAGTGCAAACTGCCTTTTTTTTTTAAATTGAAGTATAGTCAGTTATAGTGTGTCAAGTTCTGGTGCATAGCACAGTGTCCCAGTCATGCGTATCCATACATATATATTCGTTTTCATATTCTTTTTCATTAAAGGTTATTACAAGATATTGAGCATAGTTCTCTGTGCTATACAGAAGAAACCTGGTTTTTTTTAAAATCTATTTTTATATATTGTGGCTAACATTTGTAAATCTCAAACTCCCAAATTTATCCCTTCCCACCCCCCTTCACCCAGTATGTCTGTGGGTCTGTTTCTGTTTTGTGGATGAGTTCATAGTGTCAAGCTGCCTTAAGAAAAGAAAAAGAGAGAGAGAGAGAAAGTCACTATGATACCACTGAGTTGCTGAAATGGCAAAGTCTATTCTTTAACAGCTTTAGACTCCAACAAACCCCAACCCAACTCATTCTGGAAACAGCCAGCAGTGTCCGGGGTGCCTTTGTAGAACAAGGGTCTGGGGCAAGTCCTCAGCCTGCAGATGAATGCTGTAACCCCTGGGATACCCGACAGAAGACACCGTTTCTAGCCAAGTAGCATTTAGGACTCACAACCGCCACAAACTCCACACGCCATTGTTCGTGTTTATATTTAATAATAAACGTAAGTAAGTAAAATCCTGCCTGCAGATAATACTCTGTTGTGTGTGCTTGGGGGAGGAGGCGAACAGGCCCATCTGGCACGGAATGCCATCATCCAGCACTGCCAGAGCAACCTGAGTTAGTAGATCATTTCTGGAACTGCTCACAGTAAGCACCTCATTGGATGAAATACGGCCCTTTTGAATGACGGATCGCGTCAGACGCGTCTGCTGTGCACAGGGGTGGTGCAGGGCTGGGAGCCCGCTTATTTGTTTCTTACCTGACAGGTGAACTGTTCTCTCTGCATTTTTGAGGAGATACAACTATACCTGTCACTCTGAAGGCAAAACTCACTCAGGAATAACACGGCCAAGTTCCTGATGGTTATGATTTCATCCTCGGGGGTCAGAGATTTGGCAAATCAATGCCAAAGAAGGATGCCACCGTTTTCTCAGTTAAAGTACTGAGGGACAGAATCAAGCTCACAGACATAGAAAACAAACTTACAGTTACCAAGGGGAGGGCAAGGGGATGGGAATTGGCAGTCTGAAATCTGCAGATACTAACTACTATATATAAAACAACAAATTTCTACTGTACAGCACAGGGAACTATATTCAATATCTTGTAGTAACCTCCATGAAAAAGATTATGAAGAGGA
This sequence comes from Camelus bactrianus, assembly GCF_048773025.1. Classification (NCBI taxonomy): domain Eukaryota; kingdom Metazoa; phylum Chordata; class Mammalia; order Artiodactyla; family Camelidae; genus Camelus; species Camelus bactrianus. The sequence continues at coordinate 27,836,652 of NC_133564.1, read as the reverse complement.
ATATATATGTGTATAAGTATGATGGAAACTTTACGCTGGACACCAGAAATGGACGCAACATTGTAAACTGACTATACTTCAACTGAAAAACTAAAACATAAAATTTTAAAAAATATTGAGCAATACCACTTATTTGTATCTTAGCATGCACTTGGCGGGGGAAATGGTAAGGACTGGTTCTTCCCCAGTAAGTTAAAAAGGAAAAAAAAAATTAAATAAAATCTCAGCAACAGAGAAAGCTGGCCCACTTTCCAAACATGCATCCTTCTCTGCCTTCTCTTCCTCCTCACCTGGGCCACCTTTTTTTTTTCACCAGCGTCCACACACCAGGCCTGGAGGATATGTCTTATACATGTTTTCATTATAGCACTTAAAAAAAAAAAAGATCAGTCAGCTTTTTGCACTCTTCTCTCTCGCGAAAGTTGCTTCTGCCCTTTGAAAATATGAAAGCCCTTGAGTGATTTTATATTTTCAAAGGGTAAAAGTGCTAAAGAGCACTTCTCTATTTCAGAGAGGAGGGAAAAAAAAGTAAATCAGTCTGCCTAAAGTGTTCACTTGGAAAAGGTAAAAATGAACTACGAATGTGATGGGGAGTAGTTACAGCATCTTGAGTTGTATTTATAGCGCTCTGGAGTCCAGGGTGGAAAACAGAACACTGCTCACATCTCCGAGGTGTCTGTTTCTAACGGAATCAACTCTTTTCCAAACCATGATGACAACGATGAACATCAAGCCTGCGTTCACGTCCACCCTGGACAATCCTGTCTGTCCTGTGGGTAAAACCGAGGTCCCCTCCCGACCCCTCCCATCCTGACCACCCGCCAGCAGCACCAGACACCCGCTCTCCCTTCCCTGATGGCTTGTCCTTGGAAGAGCCTTCTCCTTCCTTCTGAAGTCTTCTCTTTAATGCATGGCTGCTTCTTTCTCCGCCCTCCCCACCCACTATCAGAAATTACTTTATAGAAAGGATTGGATTTCAGAACTTAACACCACAGCACAAGCCAACCGTCACCTCTTCCAAGGACATTCCTGTGTTTCTTCTCTCCATGGAATTCAAGCTTTCTGTCTTCTGTTAAATGCACAGCCCCAGGTCAAGTTAGCCAGTGAGGAAGGGGATTTCTTATGGGAGAGAGTCCTGCCTTGATTTATGCTGCCTTGAAAGTCCTGTCTCCCAAACCTTCCTACTCAAAATCCATTCCTTAGATGGCCTCCTGTGGGTCAGTTCTCCCTTCTAAGATTTGGGGGCTCTTGGCTGTGGAACCAGAGCAACCTGTGCTGTTTCACTCCCTAAATTTCCCATGATGCCTTGTAAAGTTCATTCCAGCATCTCCCTCACCCCACTGCAAGATCCCTGATGGCAGCTACAGGACTTTTATTTCTAGATCCCAACTTCTTGCATAGTGATTCAACACAGGAGTACTAGTAATAAACACAGATAAAAGTTATGTATCAGAATAAGTACTTGGCCTATATTAATATACCTAGTCCTCACTATACCCCTCATGTAATAAGTACTATTACTTATCCCCATTTTACAGATGAGGAGACTGCCCACAGAAGGGGTAAGTAATTTTCCTACGGCCACACAGCTACCAAGTGCTAAAAACTGAATTCCAACTCAAACAGTCTGATGCTAGAGACTGTGTGCTTTACCACTGTATTCTTCACTGCCTCTTTCAAAAATAATGTGTGCACATTAAACATAGTCAACAAATGTTTTTTGGAAGAATTTTTTTAAATATTCAGATGCATCACTCAGAATCTGTATGACCCAGGAAAAGCTAGTTAATGCCTTCCAATTTGACTCCTTTCTCTGCAATCTCAGTTTCTTCCCTCTGATGACTAAATTAAACAGGTCCTATAATTTGGCTAGCACAATGCACAGATGTGTTAAGTACATGTTAATTCCCCTGCCTGAGTACCCACCAATGGGATTAATTCTATTAGTGAATCTCAGGCAATAAAAGCCCCGTTAAAAATGCAGGTGACTAATTTTACCTGAGGTGATCATTTAACCTATAATTAATAATGCCAACTATTATTAGTTTGTACATCAACGCACGCACAATCTTTGCCCAAAGCAAGGTCAAACGTAACACCGTATCCATGGCAGGGGGTTTACTGTTGTGATTTTCCTTTGGATGTACAGGAAGCAACGATTAGGCCCTGAGGACAGCAAGGACCATGCAAGTTAGGGTCCAGTCACCAACCAGCATAAGACCAGCACAGTGGGCCTGTCATCCAGCCAGGCCCCAGAGACCCAGACACTGTCATTTCCACGCTCACTGTTTAAACTATCAAAGGAGAAACAAGACTGATAGCCATTTACACGTTAGAAGAGAATGTAACCTATAAACTGCTGATACTAGAGACAACAGCCAAAGACTGAGCCAGAAAGATGGATTTCAACAGATATTTGTTTAGGGAACCCCAATCATACCTGGTGACTCAGGAGTGGCTGGGAAAGCTACTTTGGAAAACCAACCACAGCTGGCTCTAAAAGAGGTATTATGTCCAAAGAATCTTGGACACTCATGCAAACCTCCTTTGTCATAAAGTTGGAAGACACCTTTTTTAATTTAAAATTTATTTTAATACATTAAAATAAGAAAAACCTAGTGCTGGGGACACAAACAGTATTTCTTGTGCTACCCACGTAGTCACTTTTTTATTGATGTAGTTGATTTATAATACTGCGTTAGTTTCAGATGTATGGCAAAGTGATTCCGTTACTTTTCCAGATTATTTTTCACTATAGGTAATTACAAGATATTGAATATAGTTCCCTTTGCTATACAGTAAACCCTTGTTGCGTATCTATTTTATATTTAGTGGTGTGTATCTGTTAATCCCATGATCCTTATTTATCCTTCCTCTCCTTTCCCCTTTGGTAACCATAAGTTTGTTTTCTATGTCTGTGAGTCTGTTTCTGTTTTGTTAAACAGATTCATTTGTATTATTTTTTAGGTTCCACATATTAGTGATATCATTTCTCTGTCTGATTTCCTTCACTTAGTATGGTAATCTCTAGGTCCATCCATGTTGCTGCAAATGTCAATATCTCATTCTTTTTACAGCTGAATAATATTCCATTGTGTGTGTGTGTGTGTGTGTGTGTGTGTATGTACATATATATACACATCTTAAAGTTAGGAGGCACTTTGCTATGACAGTAGGAAAGAATCCATGTGTTGGATCTAAACTGACCTGTGTCCAAACCCCTCCTCTCCCTCTTAGTAGAAGCATGGACTTGGATGCGTATACTTGACTTGTAATGTCCTTGTTTCTAAAGCAGGGAGCAATGCCTACCTAGAGAGTTACTGTAGGAATTAAAGCATATCCATGTTAAGCGCGATGAGTGGCACATAACAAACATTCACATCATCAAATATAATTATCAAGCCAGAGCTCAGCTAACACACAGATATTCATTGTAGCTGGTAATGATTCATGCAGTCATCTATTCATGTGTTCCTTGAATGACTAAAATGTGCCAAATAACAAGTATACAAAGATTCAGAAAACAAGCAGCCCCTGTCATCAAGGTATGTTTGGAGGAAACACAGACATTCAACTCACTACCAAGACAACTGCCAGCTACAAAACTCTGATACTGTGACATCTACACACACATAGGGGAAAAGGCTTTTGAAGGTTAGGAACTGGTGATGCTTTCACTTGGAGGTGAATACTTTGGCTAGGAGGGACGGAGGGATGGAGGAATTAAGAATATGTTAAGTCATGGTGTGCCAAAAAAAAACGGCCTTCTGGTTTTCATTTTTTAAATCTTAATTACTTCATATGCATTTTATTAATAAGTTGATGTAAGAAGAAGGCGGGAAGGGGACGTGGTGAAGACTAATTGCTCTAATCTTAATTAATTTTGCCTAGGAAAATTCCATATAATTGTTTGTTTCTATCCAACTCCAAGGAAAAAAATGCAGAATATAATTTGAGCGTATGTAATGATGTCGTTAGTCTTGGTTACCTACAGACAAGTAAGTACCACACCTGAGACAGCCTCCGTACCCAGAAGAACAATAAATACTCTAAATAAAGGTATCCCTATTTATCTCAGTCTACAACAGTCAAAAGAGCCCAGGCTGGCCAAGGTTTGATTCATTCTGACGCTGAGATAAAACCAGCATATGGCAACATACCAGGGAGAGGAAAACCATCCTTCAGAGCTGTCTTGGGAGAGTGAAAAACAACGACAACAAAAACAAAGACAAAAAATTAAAAGACTTTTCCAAATGTCAACATAGTACTCCAATCATTACCATTCTCGTATGGAGAGACAAAAAATAACCGTGTGTCTTATTTAGTTGGCTCAGTTAACAAAGTACCTACTACGTTAAGTCTTCTGAAGAGCTTGCTGCTAACGATCTTGGGCAGGCAAAGGGTGCATCCCCTAGCTCTGGCCAATTGTTGAAAAACAAATAGGTGATCATTTCACATCATCCAAAGCCCTGAAGTTACGTAGCAGAGACACTCAGAAAGACAGGAAGAGCAGAACCATCATGTGTGGTTTAGTACTCGGGTAATCAGTTGTTCCTCTTCCCAAAAGGTGCACAACAGTGGGGACAGCAGAGACCTGCCGATTCACAGAGACACTGTGGGGAACAACACGGCTTCTCCCTGGAGAACCCGCCTGAGGTGGCTGTTTTTGGATTATCTGCTGGGGATTTCTGTTCTCTTTGGTCCTTTCCTAGATTTCCAAACTGCTTACAATGAGCCCATAATATTTTTATAATTCAGAAAAAAATACTTTTATCTAAAAAAATCTATTTGGAACAGCAAATGAAAGCCCTGGGCTGATGAGCTGTGTTAATCTAACCCCAGGGTGGAGAAGAGAGCGTCCGCTCCTAGAGGCCCTGCTGGCAGCCCTGCTGGCTCACTGACTTCGCTTCTGGATGTTCTCCTGGCTGGAAGCTCCCAGCAGGAAACAGGTGAAATAAACACTGAGAGTGACTTGCTTTAGAGAGTCCCCCATACTACCACTCCTTTGCAATGCTCACTGCAAAACTGTGATCATCTCAGGATGTGCTTACCTGGGCCAGCCGCTGGACCAAAGGGTTATTTGTAGCTGCTGCCCTCTTTTCTCTTTGCCTATCATTTTTTTTTTTTTGACCCTCAACCCAAATACCTAGGACCCCAAAGTTCTCTTCTAATTACACAAATTTCCAACTGTACAGCCTCATTCAATCAGAAACTAGCATGCTTTTTTTTTCCTAGCCAAACTTCCCTGATATGCAACCTCTGAAAACTTGTATCAAGTTCTTTAGCTAATTTGGATTGCTGTGATAACAGCTAATATTGTGGAAGTATGTTATCATTCTTGTCTTTTTTGTATTTTATCAGGTGGGGGCAGCACAATGATTTCATCTAAACGAATTACACATCTAAATGGTGGACTAAGAAAACATACTCATAAGCTCATGGGAAGGTTTTGATTTTCGTGCTTGTTTGAGTTTTGCATCTAGAACATCTTAAAAACCTAACTGAGAGGAAACATAGTCCTGTGCTAGCTGTTGAGGAGACACAGTAGAATAGAAAATTGTCTCTGACCTCAGGCAATAAAAAACAAGAGTGAAGGAGACATAAAAAAAGAATTACAATATGGTCTGATTGGTGCAGTAACAGAAGTGATGTCAAAGTATGGCAGTATAGCCCACAACAAGAAGAAATTAATCTCTAGGAGTGGCGAAGACTCATGGACAGTAGTCCATAAAAACAGCTCTGTTGAACCAGGGGCAGGAACAAAGGCACAGAGATGTGAGTCAGCACAGCATGATCAGGAGATGCCCTGTATTTAGATGTGATGTGAACATCATTGTCGGTGATGGACTCAACTAACCAAAAGGTCATGGACTCACCACATAAGTGTGTCTTCACCTGTTTTCCAGTATCTTCACATTAGTTCATACTTCTGGGCAGTGTCTGATTCTTCCGTTCTTTGCCCATAAAATAATGAAAGCATTCTGAAATAAGCTCAAGAGAAAAAGTCAGGGACCCACGAAGCTGTATGACCTTGGGCGTTACATTTCAACTCTGCACATCCCAGTGATCACAGGTAGGCAAATATAATGAGGTCGGTTGGATAATTTGTAAAATCCCTTCACTGCCACACCCCAGTGTTAGCCAATGAGTTACCAAATATCTGTTAAGTAAAAGACACCACGGTCTGTTCAAAAGTATCAAAGATGAACAAAACATACAGCCTGCTTGCAAAACACGTATACGCAATATGAAGCAAAAGAGAAATAAATACACCTAAAGCCATAGCATGAGGCAGCTTGTGAGAGGGATAAGCACAAATGCATAAGACAAAGGACACAGTGGGACAATCATGACACACAGCATGGAGTCCAGATGAGCAGAGAGGACCTGGTAGAAAATGCAACCAGAAAAGGTCTGCTGGGACTGTTTGAAGAACTTTTAAGGCCAGACTGAAAACTCCCGATGCATCTGTGAAGCTTTCATACATTACAAAGGTGGCCCTGCAGATCATCAGGGAAAGGAAGGGGCCTCCTCAATCCATGGTTCTGGGCTAACTGGTTATTCACATGAAAGAATGAAATTAAATCCCTAACTCGAACTCTACACAGAAGAAAAAAAAATCTATTCTAGATGGATGAAAAGGCATAAATATGAAAGACCAAAATATAAAATTTTAAAAGAAATACAGGAGAATATGTTTAATGAGATTTAGGAAGGGTTTCCTAAGCATGATGCAACAGAGAATAAAATGATGGATAACATTGATTACATTAAAATTAGAACTTTAGTTCATGAGGAGATACAGAATAAAAGTCAAGTCATCAGAAAATACCATACAGTTAAAAAAAAAATAACCCTGGGAGAAGAAATTCCAATCACACAGAACATATTAAAGATTATAAAAAAAATATATATATATATAGACACATATTTAAAACTCCTGTAATTCAATAAGGCAAATAATAGAAAAAAATGAGCAAAAGACTTGAGTAGGTGTTTTATGAAAGAAATATAAATGGCAATGAAATAAATGAAAAAATGTTTAACCTCATTAGTAATCAGGGATAAGGAAATTAAGTCCATGCAAAGATAATCACATTACACCCACTAAATTAGCAGAAATCTCTAGGCCTGGAAATATCAAATGTTGGCTGATCTGAAGTGATGGCAACTCATGTATTGTTGAAAAATGCTTTGGCATTATCTGGAAAATTTAATACGTTTGTGCTCTGGATCTTAGAAATCTACTCTCATATACATGAGAAATACTTGAAAAGTGGGTACCATTAGACATGTACATGAAAGTTCCTAGTATTACTTTTCATAATAGAGAAAAAAAACCATGAAAATCACCTAAATTTCACTGAGAATAAAATAAATAAGTGTGGTTTAGTCACAGCATCAAATACTGTACATAAGGGAAGTGATTCAACAGTGGTACATTCAATGACACAGATGAAATCTAATACTGGGTGAAAAGAAACAATTGATGGGGGCTTTGTAGACGATAACATCTTTTAAATATATCTCCAAAAGCAGCCAAAGTAAAACTATGTTTAGGAGTCCATACCTATTTCTTTAAAATAGCTTGGAAAGTCAGGAAATGATGAGCACAGAATTCAAGCAAGATTACTTCTGAAAGGGAACCAGACAGGTAGGGGTAAAGGAGACATACAGAATGAGTAAAGTGTTGACAGTGCTCTACTCCAGTATGGTGGGAGGTGCACAGAGACCCATTTTAATTTGATTTTTTAAACTAAATTTAAGTGCAACAATTAGCATAAAATGTCTTTGATTTTACAGACAAATAAGGAACCATTGTAAGTGGTGAACAGGGTAGAAATATTAAGAAATGCTTGCATTAGGGAGAATTCCTCTGCCACATTTCCTAAAATGGCAAAGGGGCACCAGCTGTCGCCGCCCACTTCTCTTGGTCAACCACGATGGTGCTGGCGGGAGATCTTGCCCTGCACTGTAAGGGGAACTGCACTGCCTGCTCCTTTAGACACCATGACCAGCACAAAGACATCAATTCACTCATAAATGTGATCACCACCATTTACATCCTGGACCAAGGAGACATTAGATGAGGGTTAACAGGAGTCTCCCTTTGTGGGTCCTTGTGCTTTTGTCCAAAAGGGAAACATATGGTACAACTTCCAACCCTGGAGTCTTAAAACTCTCCTCCCTTATTACATAAAGCCTCTCAGTTAATCTCATCCCTCTGATTAATACCTCAGTTCTTCCAACCTAGCAGGAGAAGTCTAGCTCCTAAAGACTGAAATGTTTAGTGCCATTATCCAATTTCACTCATCCAAGTCAGCTGAGACCGGACATAGAAATATAAGGTCTAAGATGGACAGAGAAGAGGAACAGGGGTGATCACCTGCATCTCTGATATTCTGATGGGACAGGGATTTTTAAATATCTTCTCTAAATCTCAGAAAAAGATCAGTGTCTACATTTGTCCATAATCAATGCAGCCGTTAAGTTGGAGGTTCTCAATCCTTGGTTCCCAAACCTAGAATCACCTGAGAACTTTAAAAAAAAAAAATGCCAGTGGACTGTCTCCTCTGAGATTCTGACTTAGCTGTTCTGTGTTGGAGGCGCTGGCATCGGCTTATGGAGAACATCAGAATTACACAATTTCTCTCTGGAATTTAAATTGCACACATTCGTATTTCTATAAACAGGAGTTACATTAAACATTTGGTGCTCATCTTTCAATTTACTATGTTTCAATAAAACAATTAATTAACATCAATTTTAAACTTAGAAAAAAAAAGAGCCGATGGCCACAGACATTCAAAGCACCTGTCTATGATTTTTCTCACCTAATCCTGGGTGACAATACTACAGATGTTAGCCTTTCTGGCCTCGGGTGATGACCAAGAATTTGTAGATTTACAACCGAACCATCAATTCCAGCAGCAAGATCCTTCACTGATAACTGCTAAAAATAACCTAACCCTGAATATTTTGACACTTAATCTCCAAGTATCAGAAGTTTCAACACCCTCTGTGTCTAACACTTTCCCAGCGAGGTGGCTTCGACGTGAATAATCTTCATTATAGAGTCAGTAGTTACTCAACTCCAGCTCAGCTACAGGGATTGCTTTGTGCCAGTTATCATGGCCATTAGCGAGGCTGAATTCACCTTAAAACTAAAGAATGACAGGGAATGCATGAGAAGAAGCAACTGAAGCTTTTAAAATTATGTCCACTCTTCTTTGGATGCAAATTCATAGCCTTTTGAGGGCATCGCTGGCAAACTGCTGTTAACATCAAAAGCTTCCTTCAAAGAAGCACAAGTCAATTGCAGATTTAGACTCTGCTCCACCTAGTGTCCTCTGACTGCCCATCCACTGTATCCATTTGAGTAAACACCACCTCATCACAACAGACCCAGCTCACCATTCAACTCGCAAAGTGTTACCTTCTCACCACACCTGAAAATCTAGATTTAAACAGGGAAAACTGAAAACTGAAAGTAATTTACTTATCCAGATAAGAATTAGGAGTTATGTGACAAATACCATTCTAAAGTTATTTCCTTGGGTTTCATAAGGTTCCCTATTCTAACATCATATAGTATTCACGGAAGTGAAGTGAATATCTCCTTTCCTAAATAGATTTTTTTTTAATAATTATATTTAGAAAGTATTTAGAATCTACCAGTAGACTCATACTGAACAAATTTATTACCAAGGAGGCAGAAATTAAGTAACTGGAACAAAAGCTTGACTCATCTTAAATTTCATTTAAAAAAAAAAATCTATAATGTAACTTCTTTTACAACGTTCATTAGCTCTGCTACAAGGAACCAACTTGAGCCCCTCAGATCAGAGTCCCAACATTCTGATTCAGAACAGCACCAAAGATGAAAAAAGTCTACCCTATTTCAAAGGTATTTAGGAAAATATAAACATTTTAAATAAAAAAAATATAAAACATTTTAAATAAACATTTTAAATACCCTGGAACAGAAGGGTAAAATGATCAATAGTCTTTAGTCTTCTGGTATCATTCTTTTGAATTCCTTTGTGCCTCTATTGATTGCTTTTGTTATTAGAGGCCTGAAAAGGAAAAGAGGTAAGAACAACATTGAGAAAATGAAGATCTGGGTTCATGGGCAAACGCTGGCAGAAACGAACTGCTCAAAGTCAAGCAAGCTATGCTGCTTCTCTAGACCTTGGCTGCTCATGCAGAGATTTGAGCTTTAGCCTAGAAACTGTAGGGTCTTTTTTCAGCAGTATAATTTTATGATTCTTCTCTACAAATGGGATAGAGAGGTATGTAGAACTCAGTGATCAAATTAGCATTTATCATATGTTAAAGGCCATTCAAATGCTATCTGCTGCTTTTAGACAAGGCACCTCCACAGAGCTAGAAAAAGTTTTATATGCAAGGATCAAAGACAATTATGAAAAATGAGGACCAATGGACTCCTGATTTTTTAAATCTCTTAACAAAATGGGAAAAAGTCATTGACTTGAGACCAACCGGAAGGCTGAGTGCTGTACCTTGTGACTTTTGAGTTAAAGGTGTTTTTATTAAAGTAATTTGAGAAGAGTTCAGATTGAAATTTAACCTGAAACGGTCCATCTAGTAATTGTGAGCCCAGGCACCCAACTGGGCCACCACTGGCTGTAGTGGAGGGGTTCCCAACCCCCTCGGCCCTTTTCCACTCATCCCACCTCTGTTACTGGAGTTGCACGTGTGTGCATCAGCTTACAACCACCGACTGAAGAGTAACTGATATATAAAATCACACATCTTTTATTGTTGATACATTTTTGAAATTTTTATGCCATAGCTTACAAGCATCATTCCGAAGTGGCAGTAACCTGCCCTGATAATTCTACTTTCAGAGTGTTTTTTATTGAAGATTTTGATACATATTTAAAACACTTCCTGAAATGCTAAAAAAAAATACCATGAATAAATGGTCCTGCAAACAATGGGTAGCATCATAGAATGTTAGAGCAGGAAGGAGCTTTAAAGATACTTTAGTCATTTCTTCTCATTTGAGAAATGAAAAGAACCAAATGATATGTTGAAGGACATGTGTCTTCAACTTTGCAGCCTGCCGCACTGCATGAACAGGAAGGGAGTTCTGACTCGAGAAAGAGACGGAGCAGGAGAAGACTGAGAGTTGGGGGTTAGGTGGGCGAGATCAGGGAGAGAGAGAGAAACGGGGGGCACTCAAATTAAGAGGCTGACTTTCAAGTCAAAATTGTGTTGACAACTCAAGTTTAAGTGTTATTAATGTGATTTAAATTAACAGCATCGAACTTTAATGATGTAAGTTTACGGTAATGATGATATATGACATCCTACTAATATATAATACAGACACACAGATATCCATGCATTAAGGCACTTATCACCTTGACAATTATTTATAATTGGCTGTACGAGCGATGGTGGTGTCTGCTGCAGGTTGTGATATGGAAGATCTGCCTTTTCACAATGCTATCTGAGACAGATGTGCATTTCAAGCTGTCTGCTAAACTTGTGAAAGTAGCCAATGGGTTTTAGCTTTTGTTTTTTTTGTACTGGGGGAGTGGGTGGTTTGTTTGTTTGTTTGTTTTTTCTCCAGGGTTAAAAAAAAATTAATGACAAATATTTTAAAAAGCTTTATTTCTTTAAAGCCAACCCCAAAACACTTACATCCCACCTACACATCTCACACTGACAAAACCTGTGAACCTCCTGATTACCTTTTTTAAGGGAAACAACTTTGGAAATTTCCGGATGCCAGCTGCCAGCAATCACTGTAGCTGCTGGTCCCAGGGCTGAGGGAGATCCAAGAGTTGCCTATTCAGAAGGACATTTACAATTTTCCCAGCTCCTTTCCAAAGGCTGACAACACACTTATATTTCTCTAGCAAAAAACTTTATTTTGCAGTCCATATGTTCTTTTCCTATCTCTTTTAAGAATAGGTTAGATAACTCCTGAAGACACACTGATGAAAATTACTACTGTTAAGTCCAAATGCATCGGGCCACTACATGACTTCCAAAAACAAATTAAAAGCCTTTCATCTTGTTTCACAACAACACACAGAAAGAAAAAATAAGGCCCAGGCCCTCAAAACTAATAATAAAGACAAAGTATCTTGATAGCTATGCAGATTAAGAAGCCAGAACATTATTTCTAAAGAGTGTCTGCAATAGCATTTTTAAAAATAAAACCACCAAAGAACTCATTTGTGAGGTTAATTTAATGAACTCAATTTTAATTTCCTTTTTTTAAAGGAAAATATTATTGCTTGGCAAGTTCCTTAGAATATTTTACATATCACGTATGCCACACTACAACATACCATTTTTCATACAGTCACAATTCCACTTGCCTCCGAGCTCTCCTGACCCATTTCCCACTGCTCCTTTTCCCAGATGGTAATCACTTCTGTTCATAACCATGAGAAACATAGCACCATACAGACCAAGAAGCCAACCCGGGTATCATTCAGGTTTTTTATTCCTTTCTTTCTGCTTCTCTGTCACACGTGTTTTTGCATCAACAGCTCTGTCTCAAATGGGATGTGAGCAGAACGTTGTATCGTCCAACTTAAGTGCAACCGATCTCTTTGGTAGTAAAATCAAATTACATGGTAAAGTAGTCAAAAAGGCCCAGAAACCACGTGGACACTCAGCTTCTAATTGTAGTGCAATTTATGACTCCCTGTCTGGCCTTGGGTGAAAAAAAAATCTCTAAACCTTGATTTCATCATCTGTTCAATATCGGGGTAGATGTAAAAATACAAAACATTGGAAACTCTGAGTGCACCTTAAAAATGTCAGGTTCCATGCAAATGAATGATTATTCAAAACAACGGTCCATGAGAGTATCAGATCTTACGCTTCAGCACCTTTTCAGAATCACGTGTCTAGGAATGCAGGCTTGACAATCGGTTGAGGGGGAAAAAACGGAAAACTCTCTTACAGTTATTTAATGTTTTCTGGCAAACCAAATTTTCCTGAATGTTTTATCATGGTATTGAGTAAATTTCAGAAACTTTATCCTCAATATTACTTATACCTTAATATAATATGGTTAGAGGGAAAGTTCTTAGTTAGCATGTGCTATTTTATTGGACAAGAACTACCAGGTACTGGGTAAGCAGCAGTAAGCACGATGGACATTGCCAAGTAGAGACAAGCATCTTTGAGCAAAAACAGACCCAAACACCCGCTCCCACATCATGTTGTGACCAGGAGAATCCCAGCTGCTTGGGGAGCATCAGTACTGTTCCTCTGTTTTTATTCTTTGTTTGTTGGGTTTTTTTTAACCAACTTTTTTGTTCTACCTCTTACTTAAATATAATCTCACTCTCTCAATATCCTGAACTCAGAATCATTTTTAGGTGTAGCTCTGATCAAGAGACATGATAAAATGAAAAGAGCACTGAAAAAACCCTCTTATTTAACAAATAGCTGACTTTGGGCAAACTGTTCAGCCCCTGGGGGCCTCAGTTTCCTCTTTATTGCAGAACGAAGTCAGTGCAGACTGAAGTTTTCAGGTACTGCAAAACAAAATCCTAGACTTTGAGAATATTGCATCCATCTTTACCAACACTAGAAGCAAGATGCTGTATTACATCAAAATGGTGCTCCCTGAATGTCTATTCGTTTTATGAGTGGCTGTGTGTTTTTGTGTGTTAAAACTGACGTGTCTGTCTTTGCCTACTCTTCTGTTGGCATGTTTACAATAAAATCTCTACTGAATTCCACTTCACACTGGTTACCAAGTGAAGAGCAATACTGAAAATCAAAAACAAAACAAAACAAAACAAAACTTGAATTACTAACATCATGACCCTGCTACTCAAAGTGTGGTCCTGGACAGCGTCACCTGAAAGTTTGTTAGAAATGAAGGTTCTCAGGCCCCTCCCCAGATTTACTCAATTAGAATGTGCATTTTAACAAGACCTGCAGTGATTCAAAAGCACATTAACATTTGAAAAGCACTGATTTGTGTGTTTCAAATATTACCAGTTTAGCTTCCGTAACCCATGATCATTTGGTTTCCCTTCCTCTTCCAGTAGATTTTATTAAATTATTAAATTCAAATAAAGATGATAACTACTAAATAAGTACTGTTATGAGGCAGACACCACCCATCACCTGCAAACAACCCTAAACAACGTGCCACAAATTTCTTTACAGGCAAATCTTCTCATCCAATATTGAGTAGATACATTTGCTTTTATAGTCAGTCATCGACATCTCCAAATGATATTAAACACAGTTATTCCAGTGTTGGTTGGATCCTTGAAGTAGTAAGGACGATTTCTCCTCTTTAACCTCTAGCTAGCTCTTGCTTGCTCTGCCTGTCTGCCAATCACTTACCTTCTGGAATGTCTGCAGTGTCATTTTCCCTTGGGCTCACCTGATTGAGAAATTACACCATTCAGTCTAAGTAACAGCACATCCGTAAAGTCCATTCTGATTCAAGGTCCACATTGTTATGGTGAAATTTCCTCATACGAGTCCTCCTATTTTTCCAACACCAGGTTGGACTGGATGGATACACACAATGCCAAGGTCTCTCTCTTGGGAGGAAGGCTCTTTTGCACTTTACGAACCAGAAATGTGGGAGCAGAAAGTCAGTATCTGCCTGAAGCGAGGCTGTCAATGACCTCACTTGGAAGACAGCTGTCGGCTTCCAGCTTCCTTATTTATGAAGGAAACTGTCAGAAGAAACTGATCATACAGGAAAAAGACAGACCTCCCTGTACTCTTGCCCTCTTGAAAACAGTATTAGGAAATATTTTACATCCTGGAGGGGTCTGATGTAAGCTGAGAAGCATACCACATGTTTTGGTTTCTACTTTAGTCCCATAAACACAGCCCTCATATTTCTGCCCTTGATTTCTAGTGCAGGAATGTCCAGAGTGGGTAAGGGGTGTTGAGGACAACACAGGTGGTACACACTGTCCTGCACACAAACCCACTTTCAAAAGAAACACTCCAAAAAGCACGAGAGAGTTTGCAGTGGATTTCTAATGCAGTCCAAACGGAATACATTAACATCCGCCTAATTCTGAAAATTATCTACGCACAGCATGTGTACGCGCACAATAAGGCCATAAGATGCAATGTGGTACAAACAATTAAAAGTTCTTTTCAAAGTGGAAATGCAAAATAGAACGAATATCTATTTTCTATAAATGAATCTAGCCATCTGCCTCGCAAAAGCAGCAGCAGGGGTACCCAAAACAGCAAAAACAGCAGCCTCTGGTGTTAACAATCTATTCTCAAATCTCATGCTCCACATTTCCCCAGCAAACAAGGCTAAAAATACAAGACAGGCAACAAATAGTCTCTTGGGATCTGCCATTCCATGGATGGCGTACTCAATCAGAGGAATATCTTGTGTTGAAATGCAAAATTGGAAGAAAAAAAAAAAAAAGCAGGCTATCATATTAGAAACTGGCGTTCAGAATTTTAAGTGTGAATCCGATCCCAAAGTACATGAAGCTGAATGGTGAGAGGGTGGCTGTTTTCATACAACATAAATCTCTGAGATTTATCTGAATACATTTATAGATTTATTTAAGCTCCTCTAAATTCTTCTACAAGCCTCATAGTTATAGAGATATAATTTTAGTACTTATGTCACCAAAATATCAGAGTCATTTTGTTTGCAGCATAGTTTAGAAAAGCGTCGTTATTGTGGGCTCTGGAGTCTGACTACATGGGTTCAAATCCAGGCTCCACCACATACTAACCCTGCCTCCCTGAGCAAGGTACTTAACCTCTCTACGCAGCACTTCTCCTATCTTAAAGATGAGGCTAAGAAGAGTACTTAGTTCTAAGGGTTATTTTAAGGATTATATGAGTTAATGTGTGTAAAACACTTCAGAATAATGAACGGTACCCACTAAAGACAGTCAGTGATATGATTATTCAATATTCAAACAAGACTGCAAAAATGCCTTCTCTTAAGGAACAGGCATAATAGAAAGAGTGGGGGCAACATGATGACAGGTCTCCTGCCAACAGTGGCCATTAAGCAAATGAGAGGGTAGCAGGTATGGGTCTTTCCCAAGGGTGCATGAGAATGACCAAGGAAAGTTCCCATTGGCTATTCGGTCATGCTGTCAGTTCATGAAGGCATCAAAATAAGGAGGAAAGGAGAAAAGACAATGACACAGCTGGCCACGTGGCACTGCCTGGAGTACAGGACAATCAGAGCTAATGACAAGGGTGCAATCAAGAAAGAGGACACATCCGGGCTCTCTGTGAACATCTATGCCACGTTAAGCAGACACCCTGTATCACCACCACCTCCTTCCTTAAGAGGAGGTTATAAAGCCAGTCATTTTTTGGTACACTTGTCTTCGGGATTAGGTTTTAACACCTGTGGTCTGGATTTCTAGCCTTCATATTTAAAAAAGAAGGCAGAAAGGCACAAGGGAGTGATAACAATGTTTCACTATCTCCTGAGCAACCAATTCCTTGATAAGCCATTAAAGTGAGCAGTATTTTAAGTTGGGGACTTATTTGGTAGAAAGAGGATGGTAAAAAGTTTACAAGTCATTGATGCAATAGACAGAAATGGGCTTCCCTATCTCCTAAGACAGCCAGGTCCAGGACTACCAGATGGATTCAGTCACTGAGTTCTGGAAGAGCTCACAGAGGATTCTCAGAGATCCATTGGTCTTCCCACCCTATGCAGTACCACTTAAAGAACCTCGGACCACTGATG
The DNA here is from genome assembly GCF_048773025.1 of Camelus bactrianus. NCBI lineage: Eukaryota > Metazoa > Chordata > Mammalia > Artiodactyla > Camelidae > Camelus > Camelus bactrianus. The sequence goes on along the minus strand of NC_133564.1, from coordinate 27,819,932 downwards.
GGTCATTCAAAGAGTGAGGAAGCATGGGAAGAGTGGCATTACTATTTTTCCTAGGAAGAATCTGAAAAAGGGTGACAGGTGCTGATATCACAGGGCCAGGTAAGAACAATGAATCTCTTATGAACTGAGACACTTAAGAGATCTCTTGAGCAGAACACTCAGGGAGGGAAAGAAGGTGCCACTGGACTGCTCAAACTAAGACCACCACCCAGGAGTCACAAAAAAGAAAAACCCATCAGGAAATTGGGAGAAAAGTCTCTTTCCTCATAGCCCTGTGGAGGAACAAATATAGGAGGAAAAAGGAACAGAATGCGGGACGGGAGAGGCAGTGATAATGTTCATCAAGGAGGAAGTGAAAATAGATTTAAAACTGTCCCAACTAGGTGAATAAACGGATTCAAGTATACGTAGACCATATGACCCTATGATGCCTATGAAATGAGTGTGGATTTCTCCTGACCTTAATGCATGACTATCATTACCAGAAGGAAGATTTCATTGTCCAGGAAAATTTTTAAGAGGAGGAGGAACTGTGTGACAGCTTATCCTATCTAAGACCACTTCCCCCCGCCCCCCACCGCCTTTAGACTGGGAGATCTCCTGTACAGTGTCCAACAGAGGACTCACAACCAGATCAACAGCAGTGCTCCTTTTTTCCAAAGAACAAAAACAAATCAGTATGACAACATGATGGGGATTCAATTAGCACCTGGCAGGTCACAAATAACTTTTAAACAACCTTCTTTTAAGTTGGAAAGTGTTAATATATACAGTAATCATGGTACCAAAGTACGCCACCCACCAGGAACAGAAATCTGAAGAAATGAGTCTTGTTTACAAAGAATATTGCTCCTTGGGTCACTACCAGTTTCTGTGGGCAGTCCCATGCCCAAGTATTTTCCTCTTTGAGTACATTTAAACCAATCATCTGAAATCTTATTCTGATTTTCAGACAGTTTTGCCTTAAGTATGGAGAAAAAGAAAAGGAAAAAAAAAGGAGTGGGTACAATCTTCTTGGAAACAAATAAATGATAATTGCAAAGAAATGGCTACTGAACTATGAAATATTCTTATATCATCAAAGTGAATGGCATAATTCTGTCTGTCCTGTTCTTTAGGGGAGGCAGAGAGTCTGGGTTCAAATCAACATGAAAAGGCTTGCGGAACAACAACAACAAAAAAACTGTTTATTTCCGTAAGTAAGAACACTGTAGGGCCAACACCGAGACTGTGTAAGACTACTCAGCAAACATGTCCCCAGAGTGTACCTCATCTGGCTTTTAAGGAATGGAAACCTTCCTGGGCTGGGAGAACTTAAGGAACATTGAAACACACCCTTTGTTCTGAAACCTCCAATTGCGTCCAACTGTCCAAAGCCAGATGCCTGGGCTTCTCAGGATTTCCAGGCTGCTTACTGCTCATTTCTTGGGGAATCTCTGACAGATGCTAAGGGTCATGGGCTTCCTGCCCCAGAAAGTAAAATATTACATGGGGAATATTAGTCAGACGTACTGCTCCATTCCATGTGTCCTGAACATTACTACGATCTGTGCAAGACATTTGTTGTAAATAAGCCTGCGGAGTGTACAGTATGTTTTCCAGGAGTCCTTTGAAGAACAGCTTGCAGACAAGAGGTGCTAGCCTTAGTTTCACAGCCAGCAAAACTCCATCCAAGAGGCTTTTGGCAGGCCCCCCTCGCTCTGGTTTCAAGCTGGCTTCAAGACAGCCCCATCAACTAAATTCCAAGGGTCAGGACAGGGAGTCAATCACCCTTAGGTATTCAGCAGAGAACAGTAAGTTGGGACTCAGACATTTAGCTCAAATTCAGAAAAGAAAAGGCCCTCTTTCCCCCATAACAGCGTATTAAAAACAACTCAGAGCTGACTTTGCAAGGAGGTGTCCTCCGTAGTAAATTAAATGGCTGAAGCTTGTGCTTCTTCCAGCAAGCAAAAGAACTCTGCTTCACTATAACCTAGCGTGGGCAATCCCTGAAGCTCATTTTTAACCTTCCCTGCTTTTTAAAAAGCCTGCTCCATTTGGGGGTGGTGGGGTGGTGGGGGGGAACTTTGCAGGGAATGAAATGTAAATAGCCACTGAACAAGATTTCAAAAGGGAAAGCCTCTATCCATCTTTTTTTTAATTCTTCATTTCAGACAGCATGACTGCTTTTAACACACTGGTAGCTTTTTATAAAAATGAGATTATATTGATTCTTTTCTGATCGTCCTCACCCCTTTCCACCCTTTTCTATCTCCCAGCTACTCACAATGTGTTCAAGGTAGCCAGCAGAGCAGAGGTGAGGTGGACAGATCAGTGTCACCTCTCGCCAGACAAGCATTAGGTAAATCATTTGATGCAATTACAAATTCTAAGCCTAATGGATGACACCCAGGAAAAGGGAAAGGTAAAGAAGAGCGGGAAGGAGACGCTTCCTGACGATTTCCAAGGTAAAGCTATGTGTCACATTGCCTCTGATCATCTTCAAAACAAGTCCGCGGGTTTTATCTTTAAGTTGATGCGCCTTGTCCTCGCTCAAGGTGGAGCTGAAACCAGTTGCAAAATTTCACACTGCTGGAGTCCAGAGGATCCAGGAAAAATGGGTCTACGTTTCTAAGTCAGAAAGAAGCAGCGGTTTCCCTGACGCTCAGCAGACACCGCGCTCGAGAGCTGGATCGGGCACCGGGCAGGGAGAGGAGGCGCCGGATGACCCGGCTGGGCACTGCAGACGCAGTTAAACGCGAATGGTGCACGCAGCTCTCCCGTGCTCCCGTACATACGCGGCCTCCTCCAAAGGAAACCCAGTGCTGCCTAGGACCTCGGGCTGGTGTCGCCCGAGGGGTGTCAAGCTTGGAGGACTTCAGCCAGGGTGCTGCTCCCCGAAGGGAAAAGGCGCCCTCTCTAGTCAAGCCTCCGCTGCAGAGACTCCCATCACCCGACCCCTCTCCCCACGAACTCTCGGACGCCCCTACAGACGCCCACCCAAGAACGATCTCGCCTCGGAAGGAAGTGGAGAGGACTGAGGAGAGCGAAACTGGAGTGAAGAGGTGGGGACTCCAGTCTGCAGCAATTGGGGAGGGCTTGGAAAATTGAGCAAGCGACGAGAGTGAAGGAAGGGCAGGGGCCCCGGTCCCAGCAACCTGTAGGATTGAGGATGATCGCAAACTTGGGGTGGGAGGCAGTGGTCCCCTCGGAGGTCCTCCGCCCGAGTCCCATCCCGTTGGGCTCGGCGCGCGGAAAGGTGCAGGGCGCAACTTGGGGGGTCAACGCCATAGATGCGGGTCCCGCTCGGTCGCCTCGCCCCCGACCCCGCCGCTCGCTCAGCCCGCCGCTTACCTCGGGCAGCCGCAGCCGCAGCCCCCGCCGCCCAGAAGCAGAGCCCCAGCCAAGGGAGCCACCGGAGCGCCCGTCCAGCGCCTTCTCCTGCGGCGGCGGCTGTCCCCATGCTGCTAGCCCCGCTCCGGAGTACGGCTGCTCTTCCGCGCCCCGGGAGCCCGGGGGAGGCACGGCGAGCTACGGGCCAAGACCAGTGGGTCCCGGGGGTCTTCAGCGAGTGACTGCTCCACGGCCTCTCCCTACAGCAGCGGGGCAGGGCGCTCCGAGCCGCCGCGCGCTGGGTACCCAGAGGATGCACGCGCTCCCATAGCCTCTCACAGCAGGGTGATCGCTGCCGCCACAGTCACTGCCAGAGTCGACCGCTGTCCCCGCCGCACCTCTCGCTCGCAACGCTCCCGCCGCCGCCGGATTCCGGACTAGGGAGTGGAGAAACGAGCCCGCATCGCTAATGAGACCCCGGCGGCCGCCCCTTCTCCTCCCCTCCGAGCGGCAGCCAATGAGCTGGGCCGGGGCGGGACGCAGGGCGGGGCGACAGTGGGCGGGACGAGGGGCGGGGAGGTGCAGGTGAGCCCCGCGGCGGCTGCGCGCACCTCCAGGTTCCTCCACGCAGCACAAATAGCCTCGGCTCCAGCAGGACGCACGTCTGACCAGAACCCGGCTCCCGGGGACCGCACGCGCCTCAAGATGTGAGCAAAGCCGGCGGGGACCTCTGGGAGGCGAACCCAGCGCAGAACGATGCGGGCATCTCGGCATCCTACCTCAGAGTCGGCTGCTTCCTGGAAACCTCCGTTTTGCTCAACTTTGAGCCCTTTTACAGTCCTGCCTGTCTTGCTTCCATTTCTTAGAATCAGATCAGACATCACTCCTGGAAAAAAAAATTTTTTTTTAAATGCCAAGTGGGGAAAAGTAGCATTAAAATAAACTCATTATTGCTAATATGCCAGAAATGCATGCATGTACTTAAAGAGGTGGGGACGTTACAATCATGTGGTGCATTATGTATGTGATCGATTTTTATTTTTACTTTTTCCCCCAATTTCCTTGTGTATGATCGTAATCACCCCAGAATCCTCCAAATTTTCTGAAAGCTCCCTCGTTTCCGATGGCTCTGGTTTGGTTTGTTTTAATCTGGGCCCTGAGAATTGCCTTTCTCTGAAATATCAGGGAAAGGAAATCGTGCTGGGCCATTATAACACGAAGGCAAGAAAGCCTTTTATTAAAAGTGTGGTTTGTTTTGAATGGGCAGTCAAATCTTTATTTAACTGCTTTTAAAAGTACATGGAAGTTGTCTCTTCCCTCTGCAGGAGTCATTTAGGAGATTGCCTCAGGCCACACAGTTTTGTTGTTTTAACCATTTTTTTTAAATTGAGGTACAGTCAGTTTACAATGTGTCAATTTCTGGTGTACAGCACAATGTTTCAGTCATACATACACATACATATATTCCTTTTCATATTATTTTTCATTGTAAGTTACTATAAGATATTGAATATAGTTCCCTGTGCTCTACAGTAGAAATTTCTTGTTTATTTATATTTAGTAGTATCTGCAAATCTTGGACTCCCAGTTTGAGAGCAAAGAACACACTTATGGAGTTGGCCCTGAGTTCAAGGCTCTGTACTCAAACTGCTGCCTTCTCTCACAATATTGAGCCCCTAGAATGGTGCCAGAGCTCCACTGGTCAGAACATGCCTCCTTCTGTCTGGGGAACCCCAATAGAGAACAAAGTCTTGGTTTGAGAGAAAGATAACCTTCCAACAGCCCCCACTGCCCACACTCAGTATCGATACAGTACTTTTAAAAAAAAAAATCCATCTCTCTGGTCAAAGTGCTACCTGCTCCCAAACACCCTTCTCTGGAGAATAAAGTTTAAGGTGAGGTAATTGTTCTGGATGAGGTAATTGCCTAAGTTGCTTTCTTCCGAGGAAAAAAAGGATGAGAGGCAGAAAGATTGATTCCCTGGTAAGCATATATACCACCCTCTCCTGAGTGCCACCAGACATGTCCCTGTCAGCAACTGCTTCCTCGAGCCTTCTTGCAGCTCAATAAAAGGTTTAGGATCTGGTCAAGAAAACCAAGCTCTGGGGAACGAGGCTTCAAAGCCAAGACTGGTGTGGGGCCGGCAAGGGACTCGCCTGAAAATCTCTTTAGAATCCTGGTAAATGAGGGTTTTGTCCTTTTCCTCGAAGAAGGTGAACTGGGAATTAATCTACCAAATATGCGTTCCCTGTCTTCTGGAAAATAGTCATTCATCCTCTGACTTTCCTTATTTTTCAAGACTATGAGGCAGTTCTAACACAAATGAGTATTTTCTTTAAAAAAAAAAAAAAAGAAAGAGAAAAATTACTATGTTTCTCCAAGATAGCATTTAAGTATTACTTCTGTCTCCAGAGGGGAGCAAAAGTAAAAACAATTTTATTTTGAAAAAATAACTAGGAAATAGATGAGCTAAGAAGGTTAATAAATGAGATTAACAAGTCAAGTAAAATTGCGATGACAGCTAAGAGAGAAGGAGGGAAACTAAGAACTTCTGAGTGCATACTCCGGTCAAGGAATGGGTTTTCTCTCTCTATATATATATATAATTCAAATTTATTCAAATATATATGTTTTCTATATATATACATATATATTTTTTGTTATTTTTGTTTTTTTTAGAGCAGAACCAAACCCTGGAAGTTAAGTACTGTGATCCTAGTTTGGCAGAGAAGGAGAGTCAAGCTGAGTACAGAAATGATTTGCCCAACGTCACGTAACTAAACGGCTGAATGTCAAGAATGAGGCACCAGTTTGTGCAATTCTAAACCCAAGATGCAGTTTAAGTTCATGTCCATTCAGTTGGGTTTTCCAGACATAGACACTCTGCCTCACCCTCCTCAGTACCATTTAGCTATTGGATTGGGAGAGGTTGGGGCTTCAGAATTACTCTGCATCTTACATTCCACGTATTAATTATACGTCCTGTATTAACTGTGTTCCACATATCAGTATATGCTGTGGTAATCTAATTCTGGTGGTTTTAAAACATGTATGACTTGTACTCCATTCTGATACAAGGAAAATGGGGCACAAGAGGATGGCCGAGTCCCAGGTCTCATGCGAGTGCCTGGGGTGCATTCCACCAAGTGAGGGTCCTTGGCTTCATGCAGGAAAGAGCTTAAGAGTGAGCCACAGAGGGGAGGGTATAGCTCAAGTGGTAGAGCATATGCCTAGCATGCACAAGGCCCTGGGTTCAATCCCCAGTACCTGCCCCCAAAATAAATAAACCTAGTTACCTCCCCCCCCCGGACCAAAATATAAAAATAAATTGAAAAAACAAAAACAAAAAAAGAGTGAGCCATAGCTGAGATTTATTCAGAGAGATGCACACTCCATAGACAGAGTGCGGGCCATCTCAGAAGGCCAGAGAGTGACCACAAGGTGCAGGGTTGTTAGTTTTTATAGACTTGATTACTTCATATGCTAGCAAGTAGGAGGATTATTCCAACTACTTTGGGGAAGGGGCTGGGAGTCCCAGGAATTGAGCCATCACCCACTTTTTGATCTTTTATGGTCGGTCTCAGAACTGTCATGGTGCCTGTGGGCATGCCATTTACCATGCTAATATATTGTAATGAGCATATAATGAAGCTCAAGATCTAACAGAAGTCAAATTTCCCGCCATCTTGGGCCTCAAGGTCTACTGGGACTTGAATTTTCCACCATCTTGGTGCTCATTGCTGTGTCTTTTTTTTTTTAATGGCTGTGCCCTGCTGCCTTACTCCTGTCTCAATTCCATTTGAAGAAATATTCATGTCCACTTGGAGAAATACTTTGAGTAGTCACTACTCAGGATCACTGTCTCCGGCCAAGGAGCTGCATGGAATAACAGAACCGACCTGAGGGACACAGAGAGGCTGGGCCCTGACACTGACATGGACGGACTGTGTGGCCTGGGGCAAGTCCACATCACTTACTCTCACTTTCTTCATCTGTAAAATGACAGTGTTTCACTAGATGAGCTGAAGATCCGTCCTATTTAAGATCCATCGTTTTCAACTCGAACACATTATGATTTTGAATACCCAATACAACCAAGCTGGAAATGAAGCCACTTCTGAAATTGGGACAATTGTGTAACAAATGCATTGTGTTCTAGAGAAATTATTTGGGACTATAGCCAACCTATAAGTATTAGCTGTAGCCAAGTAATATTAATTCAATGAACAGGCTTCGTAAAGTGTTTTTCTCCATTCTTTGTTGTTTGAATTGACTATGCCTGTTTTCTAACACTTTATACATAAAGGTCAAGAGGTAGAACATATTCTACTTCATTGCCTTTTTTTTCAATTGCGGTGTAATTGACATATAACATTGTATTAGTTTCAGGTGTACAACATAATGATTTGATATTTGTGTGTATTGTGAAATGATCATCACAATAAGTCTAGTTAACATCTGTCACCTTACCTTTTTTCCTTGTGATGAGAACTTTTAAAATCTACTCTCTTAGCAACTTTCACATGTATAATATAGTATTTTTAATTATAGTCACCATGCTGTACATATGTCCCCAGGACTTACTTCATAACCCACTCCCCACCCCCTCCCTTTCTCTGGCAACCACCAATCTGTCCTTGGTATATATGAGTTTGGTTAGTTTTATTCCTTGTTTTTTTTTGTTTTTGTTTCTAGATTTCACATATAAGTGAGAACATACGGTACTTTTTTTCTGTCTGACTTATCTCAGTCAGCATAATGCCCTTAAGGTCCAGCCACTTTGTTGCAAAGGGTAGGGTTCCCTTCTTTGTTCAGAGCCTTTTGATCATCTCTAGCCAAACAAGTCTCAAATAACATAGAAAACGTTTGAGTGGAGTCAAATTTAGAGGAGGAGAGACAGAGATTTTGCATAGAGAATATGCCCTTCCAAATATAATGAATTATTTTTAAGTGGTTTCTTAGACCTCTTTAGGGAAACCTGTGTATTTTGCCTGGAAAAAAAATATTTTAAATGATTTATCCCACCTGTTACACCATAAGTGGTAAAACCCCAAGGGACATTAAAGAAGGTAGAAATATTCTCCAAGAGCAAGAATTTGTTGTTCTAGGCAACGGGGCAGGAGAGAGGAACCAAGGAGTCGGGGGACAGCCACGCCTGCCAACACATGGCCTTTCTCCTCGGAGCTCCAAATCACCCTTGAGGCTATGGAGGCGAGTGAATTCTTTATGAAAAGTAGCAAAAGGCTTGTAGTTTGAATCTAGGTTACTAACACACAAAACAGACACTCAGAACAGAGAGAAAGGACCTTAGGCATGGAAGCTTTCAGAACGTATGGAGACATTTTGGGGCCTCCCTAACAATAGAACTGGATTATTTTAGGAGCGGGAGGCGCCTGTTTAAAATCTGAACAAAAGCAAGGTGTCAGGAGTCAGCGAGATTGAGATCCCTGGGAACAGAACAAGCTGCTGTAGCTGAGGAGGAGAGGAGATGGGTTTAGGAACATTGAGTGAAGACTTCGGGGGAAAAAGAGCGGAAAAGAACTCCACAGTACAGTTGTGCATCTTACTTCTATCTAACCTTCTGGACTGAATAGGCAGTTTTAGTTACAACCACTGTAAGAAGCTTTCGCTTCATGTTTCTAGGCCCTTTTTAGGCTGCACATGGGTCCTTTCTAAGCATGCGCCATGGAGAGGCAGTCTTCTTCCCACATTAGGGATGCTAACATTGCTGCTTTCCTCCTCCAGGAACCTGACTGCTGTTTCTGAAGACCCAACCATTTCTGGCTCTGCCACGGCCAGACGCTTCTGATAAAAGCTTCTGTCTCTATTAATCACATAGTTATGATAATTAATAGGGGAGGACCCCAAATCAACTGGACGAAAGGGCAACAGCTGGCAACTTCAACTGGCGAGGCTGGCAGTACAATTAAATGAGATAGTCTAAAAGTGATAGTTCCACTGGGAATACTCGGCGTCCGTCATTTTCCTGGAAAGGTTTTGTTCCACCAGAACAGCACGTTTCAAAAATGCATGCAGTCGGGGAGGGTATTGCTCAAGTGGTACAGCACATGCCTTAGCATGCACGAGCTCCTGGGTGCAGTCCCAGGACCATTTCCAAATGTAAATAAAGAAATTAACCTAATTACCTCCCCCCACCAAAAAAACAAAACAAAACAACAACAACAAAAAGCAACCCACCACCCACAACAACAAAAATGCAAGCAACTTACAGAGAGCAAGTGGAATTGTATGCACCACTTTGTGCTCATGGCCCTGCTCCTAATTCAGGAAACTGCTGAAAGCAGAGGGAGAAAAAGAGGCTGAGAGCTGGGGAGCCGTGAGGGCTTCCCATGTGATGTTCTATCTGGGTACAATAATCCAGGTTAACAACCTTCCCTGTTAAAGACAATATGGGATCATTTGTTAACTAAAATCTCTCTCCCACACACAAAATTAGAGAAGTCTATTTTGGATATTGGGCTATGAAGCAACAGTAAAGTACAGAAATTCAATACATTTGTTGAAAAAGGGCAGCGGGGTACCAAGATAAGACTAACTAAAAATGTTTTTCCTGACACCGCAAGTGTGCCTTCCTCATTTTCTGCCCCGAGAATTTCTTCCCGGAATCAGGTGTCTTGGAGTTTCAGCTGCAGCTGCTGACACAGATGAATGAAAGAACTTAAAAATTATAAACAAAAAACACAGTTCTTTGGCAGTAAAATTAATGTGTTAGCACTTTAAAAAAAATAATATACTGGGGTGAGGAAAGACGGGAGGTGTTAACTCCTAAGATGTAGCCTTGATGACAGCATAACAGACAACCCCTGAGTTCCCTGACACTTGCATCGGGCATCGGGAACATGAGGGTTGACTCATCCCAGCACTTTGTGGGCTTTGTGGTAGCTCAGGGATGGCCTGGTATCTTTTTCCATTTTGGGGAGAAAATACCATGATTCTTACTGGTAAGTGGAAGATGCTGCCAAACCCTGTGGGGTAAGTTTTTGCAACAGGTTTTAACCACCCAGTTTGGATCTGTGTGTTCCTTCCGTGCTCTACCAAGGGACGTCATTTATTCAATCACTCATTTGTTCCTCTTGATCTACTCTGGTAGGTACTGTACCTGGTGTTGAACAGAGAAAACAAGGGAGGAATTGTTTAAGTAAATTTATAGTTCAAAATCACATGGCCGCCATGTTACCTGCACTGCACCACACAGATAAACAACACAGCTATCTCCTGTCAACTGGAAAAAAAAAAAAAAGCACGACCGAAAAGTTGAGAATGAAAGTTGAGTTTTATTCAGCACATTTTCTGAGGACTTAAGCCCAAGAGGCAGCCTCTCAGCTCTGAGGGACTGCTCCAAAGAAGTACGGGAGGAGCCAGGATATACAGGAGTTTCTCAACAAAAACCAGGTAGTCAGAGCATCAAATGTTATTGTTAAATTGAAAAAAAAAAAATTAGACATCCTAAGTTAATGAATTTAACCCTTTTCTATGTATGGGAAGATGCAAGAGTCTGGGCTCCCTGAAATCACTCCTTTGATGTGCATTTTAACAATCCAGGGCCAGCATCCTGCTTTTCTCCATCCTGAGTCCCCTCAGGTGCCCCATCGGGGCAGCTGAGGTGGCTGATGGCTTGATGGCCACAATATCCTTTGTTCACTGAGGTGGCAGGGACATTCCTCCACAGGCCAAATAGAAGAAGGCTAAAGGCCTGAGGAGATGACTGCCCTACAGGTTCTGGTCAGGAATAGAATCCAGTCAAAAATGGGACAAGTGGAACAAACTTGTCTTCCAGCCTCCCCACCTCCTCATTAATATTACAAGATTCAGAGCTGTTTGGTTCTCCCGGAACTGGAACATCTACCCAGAGCAAACTGTTGGGGAAACATTGAGCTAGGCGCCGAGTTTCCAGTATACACACATGAGTTGAGACAGTGGATACCTTTTTGCCCTAAAGCTGCCCGTTTTCCTCCAGAACAAGGGCTAAGAAATAGATGGACGCAGTCAAGAGAGTATCTGTGTGTCACAGCTGGAGACTAGATGGGACTATTTTGCCTGTCTGGAGCACCAGGACCAAGAGAAGGAAGAGGCATCTGGCCTCTGGAACAAAATATGACAACCAGAGTGGTACTGGGTACATTTAGGGAGTGGATTATGCTATCAGAGGAGTTTACTGAAGAGCCTTTAACCATAAGAAACCACTTGTAAAAATGCCAATCACTAAGAAAAGAATGGCTTCTCAGAGAGATAAAACAGAAGAAGTAAGCAATATTAAGTTTGCTTTTTATTTCTTTGCTTTCTTCTCATTTCCCTTCTTCCTTCACTTCCCTTGACTTCTCTTCTAGAACAAGATATTATAAATGACTCCCTGTCACGAAGAGAAAGATGACAACTCCAGTGGGCTCCTTTAAAGCAGGATTTAAGTGACTGTTGCATGATTCCAATCAAACGTGTGCAAAGAGATAATGCTAGCTTAACAAACAGAATCGTTTCCAGTTTTTGAATAAAGCTTTGACTTTCCGGGCCCAAATCTTACTCTACCTGCCTGCTTCCTTTTCTCCATCTTTACAGGAAAAAAAAAAATTGAATTTATAATTTGTTATGTCTTAAGGCTCAGGCAGAAGAATTTAAAAGCATTCATTAGTAAATGGCTGTCATGCATTTTGAAGGAGAAAGGATCTGTTTTACATGTTAAGTAGTATTTTACCAAAAATAAAATTTAAGAGAGTACCATTTGTGATTTAATTCAACCACATATCCCACTCATCTTGTTAGGTAGAAGGATGACTTCACTGCAATTCAAGTACCAGCTTCCCTAGAGACAGACAGTCTAGTTCTAGGGTAGATTTGAGGGCCAGGATCATTATTAGTGATTTTGTAAGAAACTAATCCAAAAAGAAAATAAATGTAGAACTCTTTTGACTCTCTTGCACTTGAGATACTGACAATATAATTCTCCGTTGAGAAGAGAAAGCAAATTACACGTGTATGTAAACACACACCACCTACACGCACACACACAGGGCATCTGGATACAGGTACCAGTTCATTTATTTATATATATGTGAATGGTCCCCTACTTGCAATGGTTTGACTTGAGATTTCTTGACTTTTTGATAGTGGGAAAGTAAAATGCCCGCAGTAAACACTGTACTTCAGATGTTGAATTCTGCTCTTTTCCAGGGTCAGTGGAAGAAAGTCTGATGCCCTCTCGTGATGGTGGGCAGAGCAGCAGCCACAGCTCCCAGTCAGACACGTGATCATGAGGGTGAATGATCATCACACTTACAACCATTCTGGACCCATCGAACATTCTGTTTTTCACTTTCCATACAGTATCTGATCAATGACATGAGATATTCAATACCTTATTATGAAATGGGCTTTGTGTTAAATGATTTTGTGCAACCGTAGGCTAATGTAATCATTCTGAGCATTTTTAAGTTCAGCTGGACTAAGTTGTAATGTTTGGTAGGTGTATTAAATGCATTTTCAACTTAACTGTATTTTCAATTTACAATGGGTTTATTGGGACATAACCCCATTGTAAACTGAGGAAGATCTGTGTGTGTGTGTGTACAAACTGTGTGTGTGTAGATGAATGAATTAATAAATATATTTCTACATATATGCATATATGCACCATATATGTGATATATACATATACATGTGTGTATGTGTGTATATGAATGCACTGGCACATATATCCAGAGTGTATGTGTATGTGTGTGTATGTGTGTTTGTAAAGCAAGAGAACTGAAATATTAGAACGTATTCTTCAAGACTGAAGAAAAAGAGATGAGTTCCAACCAAGATGACCTAGTCATTTTATAGTTTAACTAATCCTTTTCTGACGCATGGGAATGTTAAGCAACACATGAAAAAAAAAAAAAAAAAAAACCGAAGACACGGCCTGTCTCAAAAGCCAGATAAGTATCTGCATGGATTATCAACACAACAGAATTGCTACATGGTGGGTGGAGACAAGTTCATGTACTTTGTGGGCTCATCAGCAGGAAGCGGTATGCGGGAGTCCAAATAGTGCAGTGTGATGGGGAATCAAGGGTTTCACGCCAGATGGGACATCAGGGCCAGTTGCTCAGCTTAAAGAAGAGATGGGGTTGGAATTCCCAACTCAAGAGGAAAGCCTGAAAAAATTCTCAGGCCATCTAAGCTGAATCTTTGGGGGAGCAGGAATTACAAAGACACAGCTTACTCCCTGGAAACTGAACCTCATCTATTGGCTTATGTTGTCAGAGCAGGCAGATAGCTAGACATGAGCAGAGAAAGGGGGCCGCAGGCCAAATGGCAGGAATTGGGCAGAAAGGAGGGGCACAGGCCAAATATGGAAACCCTACATCATGTAAGCACCAGGGGTCCTTGGACAGAGAAAGAAAAGCAGGAACCTCTGGGCTGATAAGTGGTCACACCTATTGAGGTGATGAATGGCCCAGGCCTACAAAGAAAGGTGGGAAAAAGCAGTAATCTCCAGTGTCTGAATGTAACCTTTTGCTCATTATGCCCTCATTTCAATAAAATTAGCCTTGCAGATTAGAAGTACCCATCATGTTCCTGCACCATATGTCCGATCCAGACAAAATACGGACAAAAATCCCTCCTCCCTCCTGGAAGGCAGAATTGCAATAAAAATTACAGAATACGACCCCAAACCCTTCCCTCCCTAATGAATATTCTGCCCATTCATTTTTATATTCTGTGTAACCAACTTGCCAAGGAAACCCAGGGCAGCTGCTCACCTGAGCCTGCCCGCTCTCCCCTTGAGAGTGTACTGTCCATCCTTTAATAAATCCTCACTTTACTTTCCTAACCTCCACATTGTCTCTGAATTCTTTCTGGGACGGGACAAGAACCTGGACACCGGTTACATATACTGGCAACAATATTGGCTGAATGTGACATCTCCCAATAATTCTACAACTCAGAGGTCCTGAATGACTTTTATAAGACCTAATTTAAACTTAGGGCCTTGGTTTTACATCAAGGTAGCCACAGATCTGCAACCCAAAGGGTTGTAATCACAGAAGAAGAGATGATGGTGGGAGGGGAGCAGAAAAAGGAATTCTCTACACTGAAATGACTACACTAGCCAATATACTAAAATACTTCAAGATACTATAATGTTTAAAAATACAGAAAAATAAAATCAGCTTCGACATTTATTCATTCACTCTTCATGGGAAAAATCATAGAAAGTAAAATATATTAATTTGGAATGCTCTGAGTTATAAATAGAAAAATTATACTTATTACAAAATTATAAAAAGTAAATAAAAATAGGAGTCAAAGTGAAATGAAAAAATATTGGTGGAAAAGAAGAAAATAGAATTCTTGGCATTGGACACGATGGTCTGATAAGTACTAAACATAGGGCTCAAGGCTGGCAAAGATGAAGAAACAGTTAATTTAAAAATAATACTCAAGAGACATCAGATGTAGAAAAAAAATGCAAGTACAATTTCAAAAATGTAAAAGAAATTAAGATACTTTAAGCCTAGGTTGAAAAACTCTGACAAACATGTAATGAGTGGTAAGACACTTACCATAAAGGAAATAACTTTTATCATAAAGGAGAGATAAATTTTTAGGAGATACAAGATGAAAATTTCCTAGGATTAAAGACAAAAATTCAGCTCAAAAGTACAGTGAAATTACTAAGTATGGTACATAAAAATAAAGCCACATACCAATACATCATAGTGATATGACAGAATATCAAAAATTAGAAGGCTATATTAAAAATTATGAGGTATTTAAAAACATATCTATTAGCTAGAAAGAAACAGATTTAACATTAGCCACTGTGGATGGCTAAAGACAATGGAATAACATCATCAGAGTACTGCAGTGAAGTATTAAGGTAAGATGTAATTAATTTAATCAATAGTATAGACCATTTAAATGGATTTTTCACACATAAAAGATTAAGAGGCTTTATAAAGCACAGATCAATATGTTAATATGGTTAATACTTTTAGTGAATAACATGAAACTACGGAAATTTCTGCAGTGAACTAGAAAAATCAAAACAACCCATCAGAAATTCCAGATCTAAAGAATAAAACAATTGAAATTAAAAATTTATTAGATGAGTAACACTATTAATAGACACAGGTGAAAAGATAATTGGTGATATGAAAGAGGGATCAAAAGAATATATCCACTGTACAGCACAGGGAACTCTATTCAATATCTTGTAGTAATTTATGGTAAAAAAGAATATGAAAATGAATATACATATGTTCATGTATGACTGAAGCACTGTGCTGTACACCAGAAATTGACACAACATTGTAAATTGACTAGACTTCAATAAAATATATATATACAAAAAAAGAGAAAATATCCAGAATGAAGCATTGAGAAACAAACCAACAAAAATAAATGGAGAAAAGAGAGTAAGAGACATATTACATTTTGGAAAAGGTCTAATTTGGAATATCAATATCAGAAGAAAAGAAGGGAGAAAGAGCAGATGCAATATTTGAAGAGATAATACTGAAATTCTTATAAAATCAATGGAACTCATTAAGACAAAGATTCAAAAATTGCTAAAAGAGGGGATGGGTATAGCTCAGTGGTAGAGCACATGCCTAGCACACACCAGGTCCTGGGTTCAATCCCCAGTACCTCCATTAAAAAAACAAATAAATAATAATAAATAAATCTCCAAAAATTGCTAAAAAAAAGAAGCAGGATACAAAAGAAAACCACACCTGGACATATCAAGTGAAATTATTGGGGAGGGGAGGAGAGAAGAACAACAGAATTTTTTTCTTAAAGGAAGCAGTGAAAACAAAGGAATGTCAGAGTAATGACAAAAATCATTGCTCACATAACAAAAATGTGGAAGTTGTAAGGCAATGGAAGAGTATCATCAAAAAATTCAAAGAAATGCCAGCTTAAATTCTATATTCAGTGAAAATACCCCTCAAAATGACAGTAAAGTAAGTAAACATTTCCCCACAGACAAAAGATGAGGGACTTTATCAACAGCAGATACAAATTAATGGATGTACTGAAGGGAGGTTTTCACACAGAAGGAACCTGACAACATGTGAGAGGGAAAACATGAAAACAGAGAAAAAAAGCAATAAAAAGATGACATTTTTAGCAAAATGAAAATTGATTGTATCAAACATTAAAGTCATAATGTGTTTAAAATATGTGTACAAATAGAAATCTTATTAATGGACAAAACTAATGCACAGTGTTGAAAGTGACGGATGAAGGAAGGCATAATGAATAAGGGAAAACAATGGGAGAGTTTTTAGTAGCTGAAGTCCTATTTCTTGGTCTGGGTGATGGCCTCTTGGCTGTGTTCACTGTGATAAGTCATTAAGCTGTACAATTAGGATATGTTCATTTTTATGTATGTAAGTTATACTTCAATAAAATGATTTTTTAAAACCTATGTCAAAATACCATAACTTTATAACATCAAAAAACAGTGGATGGGGAATATTTTTTCTAACTTATATGACAAAAATTAGCTACTATTTCTTTTTTTCCTTTTTTATTGAGGTATAGTTGATTTATAACATTGTGTTAGTTTCAGGTGGACAACAAAGTGATTCAGTTACTTACATAAGTATATATATTTCAGGTTTTCTTCCATTATAAGTTATTATAAGATACTGAATATAGTTCCCTATGGTCTACAGTACATCTTGGTTGCTTATCTATTTTATGTATAATAGTTTGTATCTGCTAATTCCATACTCCTAATTTATCCCCTCTCCTCCCTAGTTATTATTGCTAATAATGATATGCTTCAATTTATTGATACTGAAAAGTAAAGTAATTTAATAATATTATAATTGAAGAAAATGCAGTTATCCAAAAAATGGAAATCTGAGGGAAAATAAACACATAATGCAGTGGTCAATTTCTTTAGCAGTCTGGGAAATGACAACTAAATATACTGTGTTACCCTACCTTTCACCCAAAATAATATAAGATAAAATACAGAAATTATAATAATATGAAGAAGAAATGGTCACTCTCATATTTTACTGGTGAAAGTGTGAATGACCATAACCCTTTAGGAAACTTTTCTGGGAATGTATATTGTACTACAATCGTACTTTGATAAATTTATCTTGTAAACTTGGAAATACTTTTATGTAATTTATATATACAGAACAAAACAAACAAAAACAAAAGCAAAATGTTTGTAAATCCTATGTGAATGTTCATGTACTTGAGAAAATTTTGAACAAATTGCAGCTCATCCACACTGCAGAATGTTATGTGACTCTTAAAAAAACGTAAGATAAATCTATCCATATAGACCTGAAGTGACAGCCAATATACCCAATACCATTAATTCAGGAAAGTAAGTCATGAGAAGTACAGATCCCATTTTAATTCCATTTTAATAAAACCAACAAACCACCCAAACAACAAAAAGGTAAAATACATAAATTATTTGTGTATTTTTTATAAACAGAAAAGTGTGGAAATAAAATGGAAAGAGTTTGAGAGCAGGAGGAGATCACTAACTTCATTTTATGCATCTTCATATTATTCTAAATAGACAAAATGAACATATATTTCTTTTAAAATTTGAACTTCCACAAAGAAAATTTAAGAAAAAAAATCCCTTTCTAATTATAAAACTAGCGTGATTCTTACACTTAAATGTACAATATGTACCAGAGACAGAAAACTGCATACCTAATAAATTCTACATGAATGTACTTACAAAACTCTAAATTAAAACAATTGCATTGTATATGCATATGTGTGAATATGAAATCCATAAAACATATACTTCAAGTATATAAAAATATATATTTACAGAAATTCGTGTAGGTGTAAAATATGACCAAGTTGGGATTTTTCAAAATGCAAAGAGTTTCAACACTAGAAAATTGTTGGGAAAGGCCCTTTCGTTCCTTTGTGCATGCAGTCTTTTTACCCAGGCATGACCCCAAAATAGTCACATTGGGCCTGGGATATTTAAAGAGAGATAAGGCGCCCCCACCCCCTGTGCTGCTCACATTGCCCTGTGTAAGAGCATCTTGACCTGTTCCACATATGTGCTTCTTTGTTCTGTTAAAGATGCGCATCACATGGCCCTCAGGTATGTCCTCAGCTTTCTACATCTCAGACACAGTGGAGACGCCAGGTCCCTTGCTTACAGAGAGGGGTGCTTAGAGACCATCATCTGTGTCAGTTTTGGCTGGAGACCTAACACCCACTATTGAAGCTGGTGTTGCTCTGTCTGTTTTGTTTGGGAGTAAACCTTGTTTCATGTAGTATGTGCGACTTTCTTGCAGCCCCAAACCATGGAGTAAGTGGACATCCTGGGACTGCTGCTCCTTATGGGGTAAGATTCCTCTCCTGATGGGGTAAGATTCCTCTCCTGGAGGTGGTAACAGCTGTCATTTGCATGACAAGAAATATTGCCGTACTTGAATACTTGAAACCTTGCAGTCATCTCAATAGGTGCGAAAAAGACATTTGTGACATTTGCATATACATCCTGGCTAAAAATTATTGAACTATAAAGAGTAAGTCAATCACTTTTGTGACTGACTATTCCAAACCCAGAGCCAAAATTATAAAGCAAAATACATGTCCTTCTCATTAAAACTGTAAATGAACTAGAATGCAATCACTCTGATTATTGAACATTGTTCAGGATGATTCAGCCATGGCAATGCACTATTTTAAAATTATATTTATCAGCAAAGAGACTGGTGAACAAACATTATTTACATGTGCATGATTTTCTACTTAGAAAATCCCAGAACAAAACTCTAAAAATTACTAAAACCCCTATGGAGGTTTCTGCTCTGGCACCTAAAGGACAAACAAACAAACTGAAAATGCTGTATAAAATATCATATACTTCTCAATAGTACATAGTTCCCTTCAAATTAAGGAGAAAATGCACAGGCCAGAAATAAAGACCCGGGGGGGAAAAAAAGCTTACTTTGAGGTTGAGGTTGTCCTGGGGAATTTAACAAAGTCTACAGCCTAATGGATCGCATTTTAATACTAACTCTGGGGACATGAGGCTAATTCTTAGGTCATCAGGAGGGGAGGAATTAGACTTGAAATCCGCACACATAAACTAGGGACCCATAAAGTACTTTCACAAAACTGAAAATATGAACCAGAAATAGCCACTTACCAAAGAGAGGCCACAAGAAGACTCATTTCTCTTGGCCTAAGATCTAGGTTAGAAAAGTTTCTAAGAATTTTAAATGAGGATTTTCTAAATATAGGTTTCAGGGTCAAAAATACATTACCTGTGTGGTTACAGAAAATGGAAACCGTGAAATTAGCTTGTGCTGGATGGGTAGTGTCCCAGAGTACACAGCAAAGGAAAAGAAGATCCTCTTTGGAGAGCAAACCCTTGAACACTGGGATTTTCCCCCCATAAAATCCATACACTCTGTATGACAAATACCAGGAAATAAGCCTCGGTAAGAGGGCATCACCAGAATCAAGAAGCCAAAGAATCCTATTCCTAAGGGATTCAGATATTGAAATTTTTAAAATGAAATTTAAACAAGCTTTTTATAAAATTTAGTGGAACACTTAAAAACATGGGCAATAAACAAGATGTTATACGAAAAAGACTCAAACAGATATGAAAAAGGACTAAATAGATCATTTCCCACAGGAGGGCTGCAGGATATTCTGTTTCAAGGAGTGTGTCACATTCTTCTCCATGTGACTATAACCCAGCACAAAATTAGTAGACAGGAATTGTTCCATGAGTGTATGGGGTTGATACAGCTGGCCCCCAAAAGCAGCTGAAGACAGAAGTTTGCAGGGCAGAATTGATGAAAGTAAAGTGAAAAAGCGAAACAGAATAAAATCTACAGAGATAATTATTTTTACCTAACTTACTTCAATGGGCTATAGAATACAAGTATTTTCAACTATTCCAAAGTTGATAAAGAAGACAAGCTTCTGCCTGTGGAGGCATTTTGTCAGTGAATCCTGTCTACAAAACAAACAAAAACCCAAAACAACAAAAACAAAAACAAAGTTTTAAAAACACTGGATGAAAAGAGCCATTTCAGGGCTCCGAGATGGGGGACAGTGAGACAAATCAAGAAGATAAAATGAGAAGAGTTTGAGGGTGAAGACAGCGGAGGTCTGGGGCCTTCTGTGCTCAGGTTGCTCCTATCCCCTTTCCCCAGCCTGATTGTTGAGAACTGCAGCTTTACCAGCATAGGACTGGCCAAAAAATCCTAGCAGATTTGCTGCGAGTGGGAGACTCAATTTTGGGCAAGGGTGACATCTTGTAGCTTTGTCAGCTTTAAATGGCAAACTCGACAGGAAATGAATGGGAAACACCTGCAACCGTGCTACCCCAAGATTGAGGTCCCAGCGTGGCAAGCAGGCAATCAGGCAGAAATTAATGCGAGATTCTGGGAAGGTGAGAGCCACAGAAGTGCTGAGGTAAGTTCTCTGTATATACCTGGCTGACTGGGAAACTACATACAGGAGCAAAGTGGACCTGGGAGAATCCAGCAAGAAGTAAGAGGCAAAGGAGATGTGAGAACAGGCTCTAAATAGGAACGGGCTCCCCAAACCACAAAGACATCTAACTGCCTAGGATGGCAGCCTTATGGGTTTCAGGTGTTTGAATATAAACTCTTCCTAAATTACTGGCTAACCACTAAGCTATGCAAACATAAGAGCAAACCCTAGGGAGCCAGACTGGAGAATAAAATGGGAAAATAAAAAATTAAGCAGAAACATCACTTGCACTGAGAAGGAGACAGATTCCACAGCTTCAGTCTAGGCAAAAATATTAAAAACAAAACAAAATAAGGAAAAAACCAGAACAGAACCCAGGATATTGCTATAATACATTGTTTTAAATGTCTAATTTTTATGCAAAGATCATGAGCCATGCAAAGAAACAGGAAAGTTTGACTTACACTCAAGAAAAAAGATAGTCAGTAGAAACTGACTGAGTGAGCCAAGAGGTGGGATTTAGCAGAAAAAGCTTTTAAAGCAGTTTATAAATGTATTCAAAGAGGGTAACTATGTTTAAAATATTAAATTACAATACAATAAATTCACTCAGTAAAGAGGCAATAGAGGCAATTCAATGCCAAAGGAGAAAAAGAAACTGTGATTAAAAAAACATTGGAAATGTAGTTGGGACAGTAACACTGTAAGACATAGGAAAAGTAAATAACAAAATGTCAAAAATAAGTCCTCATCAGTAATTACTTTTAAGGTCAATAAATTAAAAATTTTCAGTCAAAACACACAGATAGATAGAATGGATATAAAGACAGAGTCCAACTATGCGTTGTCTATAATAGACTCATTTTATATCTAAAGACACATGTAAGTTGAAAGTGTAAGGAAATTTCATGCAAATAGTAACCAGGAGAGAGGAGGGGTAGCTATACTAATATCAAACGAAATAGACTTTAAGTCAAAATCTGTTACAGACAGATAATAAGCACATGAAAAGATGTTCAGTATCACTAGGGATTAGGGTAATGCAGATCAAACCACAGTGAGACATTACTTCACACTCATTAGGATGACCATTGTTAAAAAGAAACAAAACGAAAAATAACAAGTGGTAAGGATGTGGAGAAACGGAATCCTTGTGTGTTGCTGGTGGGCATGTAAAATGGTGTGGCTATTATGGAAAACAGTATGATAGGCCTACAAAACATTTAAAATAGAATTACCATATGATCCAGCAATTCCAAATTCTCTCTCTCTGTCTATATATATATGTATATAAATATATACATAGAATTTTAATTATAAATACATAAATAAAATATATAAATTATCTATATATAAATTAAAAATTGACCTTAAAAAGAAATAAAATTCTGACAGATGCTACAACATGGATGAAGCTTGAAACCATTTTGCTGAGTGAAACCAGCCAGACACAAAGGACAAATATTGTACAATTCCACATATATGAGGTACCTATAACAGTAAATAGAATGATGGCTGTCAGGGGCTGAAAGGGAGCAGGGACTGGGAATTATTGTTTAATTGGTACAAAGTTTCAGTTTGGGAAGTGAATATTATCTTATGTAAATTATAAATTAAAAAGGACTAAATTGAATTTCTAGAAATTTAAATTTAGTAATGAAAATTTAAGACTCATTAAATAGCTTAAACCCTAGTGATTTTCTTTTTTAAATATATATACACATATATTTGTGTATAGATATATTCTTTTTTCCTTTTTTAATACTTAAAAATTTTAAAAATTAATTTATTTAAACATTTTAAAAAATTCATTCTTTTTTTGTAGGAGGTAATTAGGTTTACTTATTTCTTTTTAGAGGAGGTACTGGGGATTGAACCCAGGACCTCATGCATGCTAAGCATGTGCTCTACCACTTGAGCTATATCCTCCCCCCATAAGTGATTTTCTTGACTTCTGAGCCCATATATCTAACCATTATCCTGTTTCTATACCCTGAATGTGTTTTAATTTTACACATTTCTGAATTTTCCATATTTTATGCCTTGAATAAAGACTCCCTTTTTAATTTTTAGTAAAAGATGTACAAATAATTATTGGTGTCTTTTTTATTCTTGTGTTTTGTTTTCCCAGACAACCCAACTAGTCTGAATTCTCATGTCTTTTATACATGAATTTGCCCCCAGTCACTTTCTTGCTCTCCTTTATCCTACAAATTATTTGACAGGTAAATCTTCCTAAATCTCAAGTACAATCCTCCTTTATGGTCTCAGAATATACAATCATTTCTTGCTTCTTAGCCTGTGAAAATAATTCAAGTTGGTATTTTAATAATACATGCCATTCTCCAGGTTCAAGATTAATAATAAGATACTATATAAAATAAAATAAAACATATATTAAACTGCAGCTCCCCAAATCTATGCATTCATTAATTTGAATAGTAGATATTTTCCTTTTTTTTTTTTTTTTGGTAAATGATCATCTTCTCTAAATTTCTTTCCTGTGAGTTAATAGATTGAAGTGAAAATTTTTTTTTTAAGTTTTTAAAACAATAACTAGTATATTCTTCCAAGCCCTAAGAAGCAACTACATCTTTCCTGGCAGGGCAAAGAGGTGCTTCATGCTTTGATACAGCCAATTATCCAACTATTTAAAAAATATGAATATTCACAGGACATATTGCAGGACTAAAGTTCGCTGGTAAATTCCACACCGCAAGAATCTTGAACTGTGGAGATCAACCTCTCTAAACAAAATAATAAAGAATATGTCTAATATATAACTAACATTTTTATTAAATGTCACTTGCAAAATGATATTTTATTTCTTTTTTTGTAAATAACATCATTTTAGTGCCAAATTTTTAAATGTTTGAAACTGTATCATTGGGTAAATTACCCCAGTCCTCAGATTTCTGGTTATTCTATTAGAGATAAAACAATGCCTTGATTCCACTGCTGTGAACGGAGTTACTTCTATGCAAGTATTTTTTCTCTTTGCCTGTGTCTTCATGAGTGACCCCCTGCTGTCTGTATAAATGTGATGATGCCGATTTTGATAATGATTATGATCATGAAGGAAGATGTTAGGGTATTAAAGAAATTTCTGAATATTGACACTTTCAGAACACACACATTGAGGATACAAAAACTAACATCTGGCTTGGTTTTGTGAAAAACCATGTTATTCGCAAGTATTCCCATTAACTGCTTACTAACTAGCATGTGACAAAAATAATAATTTTGCTGTATTGGACAGAAAGAAGTTGGCATTCAGTTCAAAGCATGGTTACAAGAATGACCTGCACTTTATTTTTGTCACTGCTGATCAAAGTCTTGTCCCACGGGGGTGGGTTTAAGAACTTGTTCTCAGTGGTTTGACCTGAAATGATCTGGCTGCTTTGTAATTCCAAGGTCATATGAAACTGGCAGACAAGAATCCTCAATTATTACAATTATATATTCCTAGACAGAATATCTAAATAAATAATCCTACCCATTACTGTGGGATTGTGGTGTGTAGGGTGTGTGTGGGAGAGTCCTGATTAGGAAGCCCCATTCTGTAGGCAGTGGCTGTTTTGAAGGCAAGGGATCGAAGACAAGGGAGCACCCTGAGAGGTATCTCTGACCCATCACCACAACACCATAAACTCCCATTCTTCATCCTATTGCCTTTCCAGTATGTAATCAGGGCTGGTCAATAACATGATCCTCTACACTAGACGCTTTGGAAAATATATAAACACAACGGCAAATCATTTAATTCACAGATTTCCTTTCTTTGCTGTTGTTTGAGTCCTCAAAATATTCTGGTGTTTTGATACTACCAATAACATAGAGAAAATTATTTTGAAGGTATCCCAAATATCAACCACAGTTGAACAGTTTTCTTTTAAAAGATTTCTTTTAATGGCTAATCTAAAATATATCTTGACTCTCTGGTGATAAGAGATTAGGGTAGACTATTTTCGAACTTTATAACCAAATTCCTAGGTGGAGATGGGGATTCCTTTTAGAGTCTTAAGGACACATTACTCTATACAAAAACATTCCTGCATCAATTATATACATTCAAGCAAAACACAATTAGGTTTGTGCTCAGGCAATATCTGACACAATTGTATTATAGTTAATTTTATTTTAAAAATGAACTACTTACGCATTCTTGTTGTTTATGTTAGGCTAACATGGATATTACCTTATAACTTAAAGCAATTCTACTGCACATTGCTTGAGTATTCTGTCAAAGAGTGAACACAGTTGTGCATCACAGCATTTAACGTGGCCACGGCCAACATCGCTATTGCTGCATTACAGAAAAACGTGTTTGAAAATTTAACCAACTTTTCTCTCTTTTTTTAACACAAGGCAGGAAGTGTCCCTATCATCGAGGGGTCCTCATGAGAACCATGATACAAATAAAGTACACTCAGGAGAAGAAATATCAACAAGGCAGAATTTCAAATACTGAGAAACAAGTCCAGGCAAAGCCAGCTGGTAGAAATCAATTAAATGAATTGTACTAGGCATGAATATTTGTGTAAGAGGATTCTGTTTCTTGAGACATGTGAACTACAAATCCGAAAACAAAAGGGAAGGATGGCTGGGTGCTGATTGTGAAAGTCACCTGCTTATTCTGAAATGACCATGCTTTACTGACGTGCTCTGGACACGGAGAAACAGACCATTCTTTACTGACAATGTGGAAGAGGCTTTTAGCATTGAAATAAACATTCCTGACATAGAATACGTTACAGTTTGAGGAAAAGCACAAACCCAGCATGGGAAAGGCTGTGCTAGACATACATCTACTTTACACAAATACAGTTGTTTTTACCTGTAGAACAAATTTGACATTTCTTGAGTATACGACATCTGCTTGGTGGTATTTTTTTTCTCCTTGAATGTATTTAATTACCAGCATGTAATTAAATGGTGCAAAGCATTCTAAGGTGCTCAATTATAGAAACGAACAATTCAATAAAAATGCAAGTTTACTGACTGGAAATCAGAAAGTCACTATATATATATGTACATGCATATATATCATGTGTGCACATGATTGAGATACACATCATATACACATGTATTCAAATATACAAATGTATGTATATAAGAGAGAAGAAATATATCTAACTCTTTCTTCTCCCCTCACCTTTTAGACACAGAGAGAGGGACAAGCTTTGCCTTACTGGAGTAACAGCTTGAGTTGGGACCCCACAGTAATAGGGAGTATGGACATGTCCACGTGATCTACACCATCACTTAGCACTGTCTTTCTGCCTTGGTACCAACTGATATTTTGAGTGTATTTCCCTTCACAGTCTCCTTATTATGATCCACATAAGACACAAGAACAAAGCTCTGACAAAACAGCTCATGAGTGTCTGTGACTCTCTGGTGAACAGTCACAATTGCTGGTGCAAAACTTGTCAAAATGACAGAAGATCCGTGTGTGGCGGAGAGCTGAGCTGAGCTGAAGGGTAAGTACTGCTAAAAGGATCTGCCTTTCGGCTCCTGTGGGGGTTTCCTCCAGCCTGTGTTCTAGGGACATGGGAGTGACTGAGCCTTGTTTGAATTTAGTTAAAATCTCCTTGTTAATGCTCCTTTCAGGTTATTCCTATAGAAAAATCTCTCCTCTATGTCTACATGGTGTCTTGTTGAAGAGCCTCAAATATAAGGACAGCTACACTTATTTCCTTTTGTAACGGAGGTGGGTGGAACTCCCCGACAATGGACACTGTCCAACTCTTAATTTTTAAACATCCATCTCACTCTTGGTGCTTCCCGAACAATCAAATAAAAGGCAAGGCGTTAAACCAGATGTAAATGATACCCAACACTCAAGAAAGCATGGTTTACTCTTAGCAAGATCTTGAGGAATTGAGAATTTGCTAACTTGAAGGGTTTTCTTTAATTTTAGGAAGCTATTTTAAGCATACACTCAGAGTCTTTATTTGAGTAAAGAAGTAGAAAGAGATGGCCAGAAGAATCCAAATATTAGTGACACCATATGCACAGAGTCTGGGTTAAGTTCTCCAAATAAGCATCATAAGATGAACAAGAACTTCTCGCAGCGATTCTAGACTGACTTTTCTCTTAAAGTTGATTCATCAAGCTGATTTTGTGGCTGAGTCGGGTGTGTGTGTTAGCACCAGAGAAAAAGGAGAGAGAGCGATTCCGTGAGTCATTGCAGCTAGTTGAAAGGGGAATCACCCTATTCAATCTCTTCAGAACTTTTTTTTAATTAACTTAAAATACAGTTTAGTATCTGAGGATAAATTTGCACTTGCTATGGTTTTTTTAAAAAAAAAAATCAGATAAGTGTCCATTAAAAGGAAATAGCTTTCATGAGCAAATATTGTATCTTGTACCATCAAGCACTTGCCCCAGAGATTCTGCACAGAAATTGAAAGAGCTTTTTTCTCAGTTATTTTCAACAGAGGCAATGCTTAAAATAGTCGTGCTTCTTCTGTGATTTTTGTGGCAGTTTCGCTTCTGTAAAGAGTTAACATTTTTTGCTGAAACTCCTGAGTGGCCAGGTCCTAGGGCAAACCACCCATTTACCTTGCTGATCTTAAACTGCAAGTCCTGACAGCGTCAACTTCCAACTGACAATGAAATAGTTGTACCTGTTTCACACATCACACGCGTGTTTCCACATCTCCGCTTCACCCGACCAGTCTAACATATAAAACTTCTAACCATCTGAAGGTAAGACGGACCCTCCTGCTGGCAGCAAATAAATGGTTTCTTTTCATTGCTCCACTTCGTGACCTTTATTTCATGACCTTCCTTCCTTTCTGAGTGCACTGTTCCTCTTTTCCATATAGAAATGAAGGAGTATTTCACAGTCATATATACACATATTTTGAGGAATGGAGACAAGATGGCCTTGGGTTACATAAGCATGAGAAAAACTAGAGATTTTTAACTTAGCCCTTTAACTGAATCCACAAATAGGAAAGCCTGGGAAGAGTCTGCTTATTGAAATAGATTTTTCAGTCAATGTATATTTTTCAGTTGGTTGGTCTTGCAGGTAGTCCCACTTCTAGTGCTGCATGCTTGAGTGTCCCTGCTAACTCAGAGTGAATCTGAAAAAAATATGTTATTGTTGCTTTGTGTGATGTGTGAATGAAAAATGCTTGCGCCGCTGCAGCCACCCCCAGTGGTGTCCCCTGAGAGGACTCAGAGTGGGAAAGAATAAGATACTGGCCCTAGATCGCTAAGATGCGTATCAAAGAAATGCTTTCAACAAGCCCAGACTCTTGCATCTTCCCATAATAGAAAAGTACTAAGTTCATTAACTTGAGATGTCTTGTTTTCTTTAATTAACAGTAATCTTTTGATGTCCTGACTACCTGATCTTTGTTGCAAAATCTCCTATATATCTTGGCCCCTCCCTTGTATCTTGGGAGCAGTCGCTTAGAGCTATTTGAGAAGCTGTCTCCCAGACTTGAAGTCCTCAGAAAATCTGCCAAATGAAAATAAAATTCTCAACTTTCAGGTTGTGCATTTCTTTTCAGTTGACCGATGCAAGAGGCAAGATTATTTAAAAGTGAGCAAGGGGGCTTCCTCCAGGTGGTCTGGACAAGGCACTAGCTGGGCCAGGTTGGGTGGGGAGGCTCTCTCCAGGCCGGAGGGCTGCACCCACGGTCAGCCTCCTTTGGGATTCATGGGCTCCTTCCTTCATCTGGGTGCGGGGTTGTGGGGCACAGCCACTTCGCAAGAGTCTCAGCTTCCGGGCAGCAGGTATTTCCAAGGCAATCCCTGTAAACTGCTGGCACTCAAATCTATGCTGTCTGAAGTCCAGGATGTTCGTGTGCTGCATCGCTAATAATGTTGCTGGCATGCTTGCCCCGTAAAGCGGGAGGCAGTAGAGGTGTAGGCATCCTCAGGAACGTCCACCCACGTGGAGTGTCTATGACCAGAGTGCTTTATGGTGGCTTAATGTGGGTGAGGAGTCTGTGAATTTTACTCTCTTAGTTACCCTTGCCTGGTGAGACGGGCCTGACCCTGCATGACAATGTGAAAAGGAAGTGATGCACATAAGCAATGCAGATGTGTATGAGCATAAAAAATACAGGTCTGAAGACTATCGGTCCCTCTTTTCATTTGTTCTCAAATTGCCTCCCTCCAGGTACAAGCACAATTTCTGCCTTGTGGGCACATCCATCCCTTCCGAAAGCTGGAGTGGTAGAAATAGGCTATCGGATGGTCCAAATTCCTAACAATATGAAATTAGGTTGAATGGGTACCGAATAAAGGCACTGCAAACATGAAGCAGAAGGATGCTTCAGTGGGGATCTCATCCTGAAGTCCAAGAAGGCTACCTTTCCAGTGGACGTGCTCATCCTGGAGAGATGAGATGTAGTGAGCTAGAGCCACTAATCTGCCAACTGAATTCCACTGGAAGACCACGGTCAATGTGGACCTCTTCTCCCCTTTCACATACACTTCATCTCTGCATTTTGCTTGTTGTGACAAATTTTCCTGCCCAAGAATGGCTTTGATTTTTATTTTAACTTTAAGCTCATTCAAAGGACAGGCTAACTTAGATTTTTTAATTCTTGATATTTACAAAGTCCTTTGATGTGTCTTATTACTTACTGGCACTGGCAATAACATTGCAAAGAAGTTTTAATATTCCCATATTATAGTGGAGGAATCAGAGTTCCCTCCATACTGCCTGCTGTGTTAAGGTGTTGAGAGAGAGAGTGGCTTTTAATATGATCCATGGAGATGAAGCGGCCTCAGCTTGGAGGTAACTGCTTCAATTAGAGTATTCTTTTTTCTTCTTATTCGTAGCATACAGCCAAGGTTTTCATTGGGTTTCATAAACACTGAAGTACAAAGATCAGCTACATGTTAATTCAAATCTTTGACTGGGCAACAAAACCGATGGCCAGAATTCAAAAGATTCAACTCATGACTGCATCCATTCTCTTTACTTATTTGTTTTTCATCCATCCATCCATTCATCTGTCAGTCTCTGCCCAATAAATATGGAGTGCTACCATGAACTGAAGTTTCCAAAGGGACCGTGAGAGAGTACCTGTTGTCATTAAGACGAAGTTCTAACAGGTGAGAAAGGGACAGGAAAGAAAGATAGATTTCTGAAACTGGATTTGTGGAGTAAACTCATAGCAGCGGTATAATTATATAATATAAAAATAATGAAATCACAGTGGTGACAATTGGCGACATAGGATGCTGTTTATGTAAATGAAATGAGGACTTAGTCTGGGATTAGAGAATGCTTCCCTAAGGAATTGGAAATGGCTTGTGCAAAGGTTTTTGAGGAGAGAAAGAGATTGACAAAAATGAAAAAAAAAAAGTTTGGAGCATGTTGAAAGTTATAAAGAGCTACAGCTTGAGAGGTGGATGTGGACTAGATCCTGCGGGGACTTACAGGATGTGTTAAAGATTTTGGTCCTTATCTTTAGCTCAGTAGGTTACATTGGAAAGACTTTATGAGAAAACTGCTGTGATCAATCATACTGCTCTTCAAATTTCCTTCTAAATGCTGTAGCTTCATTATTGCATATAACATTTTTTTTCTAGTTCTTGAAAATGTAATACTTTCTCTTAGTCCAGCTTTAAAGGATTAAAAAAATTATACATTGAAATATCTTCCTCCTATCATATTCTCCTCCCTCCCTGATGACCCTTAACCAGAGGCAACCGATTTTACTACTTTCTTTGAATCCAAGATACCTTTAGTGTGGACATGATTTCATAAAGCTTTTTATTATGCAAAATATTAAACATCTATAAAAAGTAGTGATAACAGTGGAATAAACTTCCACGTACCCATCACCTAACTCTACTGATTATCAAATCAGAGGTGATCTTGCATGTCTATCACTCCACCCACTTTCCCAGCAAACTTCTCACTCATTATTTTGAAAGAAATCCCAGGCATCATATCATTTTACCTGTAAATGTTTTTAAAAAGCACCTCTAAAACCCCTTTTAAAAGCACAACCTCAACCCTATCATCATGTTCCAGACAAATAAGTTGTTATTTGAAAATTCCAGTGTCTTAGCCTAGGTTCCCCCAAAGAGCAGACCTTAAGGCAAAGATTTTGATGTCAGCTTGGAGGATGACACCAGGAACCATTTTATGAGTGGGAGGAAGTGGGCAAGTGGAGGGGATGGGAGTCAGGGAAGAGTGTGCTAACGGAGAGACACTGTCGTCTGAAAGAGGGGTCGATCTCACCGGAGGACGGTGTGGGGCACATGTGAGCATTGACCCAGAGAAGTTCAAGGAAATTAGGCATTTATCCTGCCACATCTCATGGGTTGAGAGTTCCCTCCTGGGACTTCTGGCCTGTTCCCAGATCCAGAACATATCCTCAGAGAGACTAAGGAAGACCCTGGAAAGCCTAAGAACTATTGCCTCTGACCTCTTGGATAGACGTAAGGAAGGTTCCTGGGGCCCAGCAGGTATCTGGTAAGTCAACCGCCATTGGCAAATTCTGTATTTTTACTCTTTGTTTATTGAATTGGGATACAAACAAGGTCCATGCACTGTGATTGGTTAACATATCTTTTTCTCTTTTTAAAACATGTTTCTTAAGGGTCTTCTAGTTTATAGATTCATCATTTATCTTTGTTTTGCATTTTTTGTTATTGTTGTTGTAGAATCCAGTCATTTTTCCTGTAGAATTTCTTATAGTCCATGTGGGAGAGTTCATCTTCACAATGCTCACGTGCCCTGTTGTTCTCTGTATTTCATGTACACTGGTAATTATCATATTCAAGTCTGACTCTTTTCCCAGACTACTTCATAGGTGGTGTGTTCTTCCCATAGGAAGTACATAATTTCTGGTTTTGCTGCTTGTTACAATGGTAGTAGTGATTAAACATCACTAATTAGATGTGTTAATTCATTAGAGGATACAGAAGGGTAATATTCTAATTCTATCATTCCTTCTTCACTCATTACTGTGAATACTTCTGCAAAAAGAAACTTGTCTTCACCAACTATTTGGTTGCCCTAAAGTTTTATCTCTGGGTTTTCAAAATAATGATTTTGTCTTAATATTTTTTAAAGGTAATGACTGCTTGTTTTTTGGTATCATTGTAAATGCATGGATTTAAATAGTTTAATGTTTTTCAAGTCACTGTAATTATTATTTTTATCGATGCTCAGATTGGCTCATCTTTGACCAGTGAGTACCTATTTGAGTCCTAAGTTCTTTTGACCCAGTGTAGTCCTCTCTGATAGCTTCCTTGCTTTCTGGCCCTTTATACTCCCAACCCCATTCCCAGGTAACCTCTCCTTGCTTATTTTGAAAAGTACCCAAGACATATTTTCCTACCTGGAAACAGCTATTTCCTCAAGGAGTCCTGGTTTTCTTTTCAATTGGCGATGCCATGTCAAGACCACTATTTGGTCATTCATTGTTTTTAGGCCTTTTCCAGTGAACAGAACTAGAAAAAAATACATTAAAAAAAATAAAATGCATCATGAATTTATACAGATATTTCCAATTAAAAATCAAGACTATAGAGATTTTACTTAATATCATTGATCTTACATCAGCATTTCATTTGTCCCATGTGCTACATTTCAGTTCCCAATAACACCAATGTAATTACTCATTTGATTAACTCACAAGTTCTCATAAGAATAATACAACATTACCACCAATGATATGGTTACCAAAAACAGCTACATTTTGTATTTTGCAGTTTGCTTCCGTTGGGATCTGTCCCACTGTGGATGCGCGGCCAAATTACTGTGTTTGAAAGTCCCTTGAAACATTTCCTCTCTGACTGGCTGTGGCCAAAATTGAATCACTCAGTTAATATTTATTTCACTTTACTTATTATTTCTAAGATCATTTTTTAAAAATTTGATTCTATTTTATAATTATATATTACATGTGCATGATTCCAAAATCTAATTTTTGAAACAAGATGTTGTCCCAAAATTTTTAACTTGAATTGTTGCTGCTTTTACCTGATTCCCACTTACACACTACAGGCACCTTAACAAAATAAGGAAGTGTATCTATTTATATATAAGGATATATGTTTATATATATGTATATATGTGTATACCCACACATACACACATATATACATTCACAGACACATACATATTTGTATTCCCTTCCTCCTGACATAAATGATAAATGGTACATACTTTTCTGTACTTTTGAGAATGCTTCTTTAGTGTCATTGAGCCGATACCTAAGAAGCAGATGTGCAGTAAGGGCAGGAAATACATGGATGTGAGATGTCTGGTAAACACAAAGCTGCAGTTCATTGCATAGCATAGTGAACATTCGTATTGTTGTATGGCTTTTCCTAAAGAAATTCTTAATCGCTATTTACTTGCTTTTCTTTGTTTGTGCATGGTTTCACCAAATAAAAATTCTTCTTTGATTTGCCCAAGTTAAAGATTACTCTTTTGAATTCTGATAGAGTTTCCTGCAGGTTTCTTTTTTATAAGAACAGGCTGCAAAATTCCCATTGCATACACATCCCTTATTGCTACATGCATACCCCCTGCAAAAAGATCTTGGCTTTCCAATGCCTTAGCAATTTAGAAACACTGTTTGTTCCTTTGTTATTTGCAATGTAATGTACATTGCATTTAACAGAGTTGGTAATAAGTGAAACGGGATTAGTCAATTTCACTATGGATTACTGTTCAATTTAAGTTAGTTTTCTTGCGCTGGCCCCCTGGAATTAACATAATGAAATAAGCTCTGGTACTGAGAGGAAAACAAAGGCCATTTTTTTAAGGTTATATGCTGATTTATTTTTACTTTTAAAACACATTTTCTTTCAATTGTGTCATGACAATGAGTGCTCCTTTATTACCTTAGACAAAATACAATTTTAGATTCTTTTACAGCAGCTAAGTCTGGAAAATGGAGTTGGCATTAACCAGAGGAAACAAGTACATGCCAATGAACTTGCTGATTTGATAACAAACGTATTCAAAACTGGTAGGTATGTGGGTAGGGAAATCTAAGAAGAGACCCTGGGGGTGGAGGATTAAGGAGCTTCCATGCATGGACACTACTTGGTGTATAATTGGGGTGGCTTAATTGTAATGCATGAAACACAGCCCTTGAATTGGAGTGTGAACACTTTGTGACGCCCTGTGTGAATACACATCTAATTACATACACAGATCTTTTTAAAATAATACAATCCAAAAGTAACAAGTCTTAACTGAAATTTCATTTCAAAAATCAAAGTCATCCCATCTAACATTATTTTTAACAAAATTAAAACTACCCAAAATTGTAACATAAGAAAAATAAATTAGGAGTCAAACATCACTTACTAAGAAAAAGATTCATTTCTGATTCCCTATAAATAGCAAGCTTCTGTAACATTTTAAATTCACCAACATTTGATTTAACTACAGCATTATGCATAGCTGTTCACTGAAAGATATATTAATGATAATAATTTTTATAGCTTCATCCACATAAGATCATGAATGACCTCGAGAAGTCAACTGCAGATATTTATGTGGCAAGAGGAAGAGGGTGAAGAAGTAGGGAAAGCTTATATAATTTATTCACACTTTTATTAAAATATTTGTTACTCTTATTTTTGCAAGGTTTTTTTGCTTTTTTATTGAAGTACAGTCAGTTTACAATGTTGTGCCAATTTCTGGTGTACAGCATAATTGTTCAGTCATACATGTACATATATATATTCATTTTCATATTCTTTTTCACTATAGGTTACTACAAGATATTGAATATAGTTCCCTGTGCTGTACAGTAGAAACTTGTTTATCTATTTTATATATAGTAGTTAGTATCTGCAAATCTCAAACTCTGAATTTATCCCTTCCCACCCTCTTTGCCCCCTGATAACTATAAGTTTGTTTTCTATGTTTGTGGGGCTGTTTCTGTGTTTAATGCTCTTTTAGAAGGTCTGTGTGTATAGGAAAAAGAAGTAGGATGACAATGTAAAGGTAAAACAGGATCAAAGGACAGGTTTCTGATGAAATTTGTGCAGTTAGAATGCAACCAATTTTATTTTTAAATATTTAATATTTAAGCTTTAAACTTTTATTTTAAATAATAAAAATGCATTTTTTTTTTTGCAGGTAATACATTCATTTTGGTTAAAAAAAAAAAAAGACAAAATTAAACCAACATAAAAATGTAATGTTTCCCTTTAAGGCAAGCCCTCACTGGTTCTAGTTTTTGCCTGCTGGCATCTAACAAGCAACCACCTGTATCATTTTCTTGAATATATTTCCCGATTTGTCTTTATGCAAATACAAGCAAATTTGAATGTGCATGTTTACTGCTGTAAATAGACTCAGTCCTAGTGTGCGGTGTGGGGGAAGGGGAAGTATTCTGATGTCCTATGATCTTAGTCTTGAGTGAGCCTGTGCCTCTGGACTCTGAAATTCACATGTTGCTCATTTTTTTTTTTTCGCCCTGGGGTGGAGAAGAATCACCAGAGTTGGCTGGAGTTGGGTATTTCCTTTACCCTAGGTCATTTAGGCTCTGATAATACCCTACCAGGTTAGACTCTGGTTGACTAGTTCCTCCTTAGGGCAGCCTCCACTACATTTACTACTTTCTTTTGCAAAATTGTACATCCTCTAATATTGTAAAAGTTTGCATTTTCAGGTGATCACCACTATAATCATACCTAGAATATATTAGGTATTCTATGAGCATTAGAGAATTTACGTCTTCTGTTCTTCATCTTCTGCTCCTTCCTTTCTGCCTCCTCCTCCCCCAAATTTACTTAACAGTATTTTTCCTCTTTCCTGTAATCTTCATTTCTGTGGTCCTCTATTCTTTCTTCTCTTTTTCCCTCTGGGTTCTGTCAGCTTACGTGTCTCTTCTCTCTGTCATGAGGCCGTTTCCCGTGCGTTCTTATTTTTCTGCTTTGTGTTCTTCCTTCTTGCAGTGATTGCTTCGCAACTCATTTTAATGGTGGGATCTTTGGCTAAATCTTTAGCTGCAACTTGGCAATACTTTTCTGGCGACTGTTCTCTCGTTGGAAAGTTCTACTGCTTTTTTTCACATCCTTTTAATAGTATTTTTGTATAGATTCTGTGCCACTGTTCTTTTATGACTTAAGGTTAAATGAGTTAGATCTTTCTGGACCTGCTATTTGTGGGAGTTTTCCATAGTAGGTGGGACTGGGGGATGTGTGGGGTAAGAAAAAAACCTTTCAGATCAAGGGTCTATCTTTCCTGCTAGAAAAACACACTGTTCACTCCAGCATGACATTTTCTTGTGCTTCCCTATGTGACTTCTCAACAGGACTCCACCCTTTTCCAAAATTAATTAAGTTCAGGAGGGTTTCTGTTACCAGCTCTGGGCTCATGGGTGGCTGTTTCCATAAAATTTTTTTCAGGGATATTTTGTAAAATACTTTCTGACATAAGCCACAGCTTGTCCCAGACTCCCTTGCCACTTTTCTTGCCATCTCTGTTCACTGAGGCTTCTGGGTAATCCTTGGCTCTGTTCTCAGCTGCTGTACCTTAAGATGACACTCTTATCTTCAGAAAGTGTATTTTTACCAGTGCTTTCTGGGGTCTCCCATACTCAGATTCTTTACCATTTCCTTCACAGCTCACTGCTACTAGTGATGTCAAATACCATGCCACTGCCTGACAACCCTGCCCCATCAACTTTCCATCTTCTTGTTTCACTTTAGAGTGCATGAGCCTTTTTGTGTGCACTTATTTTTTTCATTATGTCTTTCTATGGTTTCCAAGAGGTAAAGGGGAGATTCTAATTTAAAATCTTACCAGTACATACTAGTCTGTTTTTCATTTGTTAGTTTTTAGTTATTTTTATAAGCGAGGAGACTTGAACACAGCAAAAAGCAAGAGGGAAAAAAGCCAACAGAAAGCCAGAAACTAAAATTGTTCAAACAAGATCTATAAAGAAGTTCTTGAGAGATGCAAAAGACTCTAGTGTCAGTAATACACAAAGATGTCCTCCAAGACAGGAGGGAAGAGAGATTAGGGCAACATCCAGGGGATGCGGAGATGATGGGAAACCTTTGTTGTCAGCTTAAGTAGAAGTAAGATTAAGAGTTGATACTTGACCCACTGAAATTTCTCAAAAAGGTAAAGAAGAGAATAAACAAAAAGTCACCTCTTGAGAGTTTGGGCACCCATATGGAGAGGACTCTGGGCACCCAAAGACTACCTACAGAAGGGATTTAGAATCTCCTCCTGGAGGATGTTAAAGGTGCTAACCAATGATACGTAAAAATTTTGGGTGGGGGGGCAGTCTAAGTGAACTTGAATAAATGAGTTAGGAGGTGACAGAAAAGAAAATGTCATGACTTTTCATTTTCAGCATCTGGGAGTTAAAAGATTGGGAGAAGAAAGAAAGGTCAAAGTCTCAGGGTTAAGAATTGGTACAGGAGTGGCTGAAGTTCATGGTGGGGGTGTGAGAGGCTCTACAGTACTTCAGAAGGCTGTGACCACACGGTCTGCAACTGTCTAGCACTTCAGCCTTCACCTAAAGCTCTCTCCACTCACA
Organism: Camelus bactrianus; assembly: GCF_048773025.1. Taxonomy (NCBI): domain Eukaryota; kingdom Metazoa; phylum Chordata; class Mammalia; order Artiodactyla; family Camelidae; genus Camelus; species Camelus bactrianus. The sequence goes on along the minus strand of NC_133564.1, from coordinate 27,782,643 downwards.
GCTCTGTTCAGCCAGACCAGTAATAAAGAAGGTTTGATATAATGTAAGGACAAATTAACTTCTCTGACTATTTTTCATAGTTATAAGTGTCCATATAAATATTACCTAAAGTCTAACATTCTACATTAGAGATTGTGGTTGATAATATTCCATTCATTCTTTAGTTAAGTGCTCTGATTTATCTCCATTAGAAAATCATTTCGGGTATATTAAAACCAGGAGAAATACTTTGGATCAAAAGAATAACTTTATTTGAAGAACATATTCTAGTCCTTTCTAATTTAATCTGAACAAACCTGAAGTTATATGTGTGTGTGTGTGTGAGAGAGAGAGAGAGAGAGAAATTTGTTTACATTTCAAGTTTAGGTTGTGTGTGTAATATAAATGCATGTGTGTTTATATCAGAAATTTCTAAGTATGTTACCAAGTCCAAGTTCATACTACTTACCATGGGACAGGCCCCCCAAAAATCAAGAGACATGTTGGGGCAAGGAATAGTGCCTTTACTCTGATAGTCAGCAGGCTGAGAAGATGATGGACTAGTGTCACAAGGAAACAACTTACCCCACCTGAGTTAGAATTTAGGTTTCTTTTATGCTAAAAGGGGAGGGAGTATGGGCCAGTTGCTGCAAACTTCTTGGTGCCAGAATCCTTTATTCTTGCAGCTGTCCACATAGGTCTGGTCACAATGTTCCTATAAACCTCCAACAAGACATTTGTTGTTTTCTATTCTGCAATTTTTTATCTCTATATGGATGAAAAGTGTTACACCTTTAAAGGTCAAGCCTAGGGGCAGAGTCTGGAGAATGAGCTATCATGTATATTTCAGGCCATAGGCAACATTCTTTTACGAAGAGTGCAGAGCCAGCATGACTAAGCACAGGAAACAGAGCACAGGGTCAGAGCTGAATAACAGGTCCAATATGGAGTCAGATTTGTTCTTCTCTGTTATAAGCAGTCTTTGTTTTTATTCACAGAAGTGCACCAAGTTCTCATCACTAATATGTATCTTATGTAAACTGACGAAATCTTTACCTCTGAGATTCTGAAATGTCCCAAATCACACTGCACAGAACAAAGCCAACATATGCCTAAGTCAGAAACAACTCTGAGAGAGAATAAGCAGAATATTCCGAAACAAAGGTGAGTAGACACTCAAAATCTGACCAAATATCATAGAGAAACTTCTGACCAAAAAGCAGAACATATTAGGAGCTGCTGCATTTTCAGTAGAGACGGTACAAAGCTGGGATTCTGGTCACAAGTATATAATCAAATTCAAGCTCTTGAAACATCAGATTCAGTTATTTAAAGAAGTGGCATAAATCCTTATAATACTTTACTTGTTCTGTAACTAAGAGAAATTATCCCTACTTGATATTCTCTTGACTTAATTGTGTCATGATCCAAATTCAGGGAAGGAACTAGTCATTAACTACTTGCTTGCTTCTAATTTTAAGTAACTCTGGTATACGGAGAGCAAGAGTTCAAATTCAACTTTTCCAAAAGGAGTGTCACCTCCAGGATAAATTTCCAAACACAAAGGTCTATATCTTCTCATATTGACTTGTTACTACATAGAGAAATTAAAAAAAAAAAAATCTGCCTTAGGTTCTTAAGGGAGATCTTTAAGGCATCCTTAAAGCTGCGTGACAAACAGTAGATGTAGAAACGTAGAAGGAAGGAAAGGATGCCAATTCCTGGCTGTTGTGATTGCATGTTTGTTGCTGCTCTTTTGTTTTGAACCTGAGCTAGAAAATTCTTAAAAGAGGCTTAAGGATGCTGATTAAATGATTAGAACACATGACTTTTTCCCATTCCTTAAAAGTTAATATTTCTGCAAGCACTTACTATTGAAAATTGTCCAGAGTTTTAGAAGTAAGGAGGGAGATGTGGCAATAGGGGTAGGATTAAAAAGAAATAGGTAATATCTTATGCTTGCTTAAGAAAACAAAGGAAATCAAATCAACAGAGTAATTTCTGCCTCTCAGAGAGGCAATTTAGCAGCTTGACTATATGGAAAATTGTAGGTTTAGGGGAAAATATTTCAGATTCAAACATTACGGGAAGGTTACCCAAGGTGGTCTTTAAAATATCTTATACACTGTTGTGCACAGCACTGCATAGTTTAAAATAGGAGTTGTTAAGTACAAAAAGCTACTGAGTCTATAGGAGAAAGCAGGATAGAGAAATTGTGCTTAACGCAAAAGATATGGAGAAAGAAACAATCTGGGAGAATTTAGAAGATAATTCTTCATGTATCCACTTTATTTCCTCTCTACCAGTTGAAATTTCCTTTACATACTCATGGGCCATAATAAATATTTGTTCAATAAATGAATGCGTTATGCCACAATTAATCACAACCACCAGCGCTACTACAATGTAGAGAAGGGAAATAAAGTAAGGGGAGAATAAAAGAATAAAATGTTAGATCAGCGTGTCCCCTGAACTTAGTTGTTACAAGTAGAGACAGGAATTTGGACCCAGGGAAGTTCAAATCCTGACTTTACCATGTCTTCTAGTCTACCCTTTGGCAAGCCATTAAACTCTCTTAACCTGAATTTTTTTTTTATGTACACAATGAGGATAACAGTAGCATCGACTTCATTGTGCTGTGATGAAGATTGAAAGTTACAAGCCATGCTAAGGAATTAGCATATTATTACCATGTAGTAAGAACAAATAAATATTATCTATCATCATTATTATTTCACTAATAAAACATTAGGTAGTCCCACATGTTTATTTTGCTTTTGTTGCAAGTGCTTTAGGTGTCATACGTATAAAAAAAATTCATTGCCAAGACCAATGTCAAGAAGGTTTTTCCCTATGTTTTCTTCTAGCAGTTTTATAGTTTCAGGTCTTACATTTAAATCTTTACTCTATTTTGAGTTAATTTTTGTGAGTTGTGTAAGATAGGAGGCTAGCTTCACCCTTTTGCATGTGAATATTCAATTTTCCCAGCACCATTTATTTAAGAGACTGTCTTTTCTCCACTGAGTATCCTGGCTCCCTTGTCAAGTATTAATTCACCATATACACATGGGTTTGTAGTTGACAATTCTGTATTGTAGTTTTGAAATTTGCGAAGACAGTAAATCTTAAAAGTTCTCACCATAAGAAAAACATTCAAAATATGTGAGAAGAGAGATATTAACTAAACTTATTGTGGGGATCCTTTCTTAATATATACATGTAGCAAATCATTATTGCACACTTTAAACTTATGCAATGTTATATATCCATTATATCTTAATAGAACTGGAAAAACAAATTAACAAAAAGCACTTTATGGTGGTATAAGCTGTCCCACATGGAAGGAATCACCTTAAACCTCATTATTTCAAAATCACTTAAGGCTTGGAACATCCATCAATTTGTATCACAGACAAAGAATGTTGACTGAGCAAAATAAATAGTAAAAAAAAAATTACTAAGTGCATTTACATGTTTAATATAAAAAAATTGTGTGAAAGTAGAAGTGATTGGGGGGGGCGGCTGCTGCCCACTTACAGTAAAACAACCTTGGGAAGGAGAATCAGCTGAAGAGCATCTCTGGGGATGGTTGGAAGGGGACTCCAGCGCTCTCATGTAAGGGGCTCAGTGAACTTGCAGAAAGGCTCTCGTGAAGTGTTAATGATCACTAAGAATGTTTGTCAGGAGATGTGAAGTGAAAAGAAAAAAGGACAAATGTCTTCCTTTGTCAACTGGAGCCTAGTTGGGTGGATAAAGATGGAAAGGTGGGTATACAACGCAAGGTCTGGGTCCAGCTCCTTCCATCCATTGTTTGAACCAGCTTGTTTTTATTACAATCAAAAGTTACACTGAAGTTCCACGAGCACAGACTCTCAACCACCAGCCTGTGAAAGCTATAGTCAGTCCAGCAGGAAGAGCAATGCAAGACTTCACTCGCCCCATCAGTCCTAGCTATTGAAACTTACAGTGTATTGATGGTGACATACGATTAGCAGTACATGAGGAGCCCTATCCTATGGAAACCACATGCTGCCTGGGTGCCAGAAAACCACTCCTGCAGGTCCAGAACACACCGCTAACATAGCATGGTGTTTTTTTTTATGGGAAATCAGCCATTTCAGCTTGCAAAAGTTACCCAGACAAAATACCTCTCAGAGGTTGAACAACATAAAAAATGTGCAGCCTTTGGCATGTTGGGCCAGAGATCCAGAAGTTTCTCTCTCAGTACTTATAATCCACATGCAGAATAGTCACATTATAGATTGAATGTTTATGTCCCCCCCCCCGCCCCAAATTTGTATATTCAAGCCCTAATCTCAACATGACTGTACCTGGAGATAGGGCCAGCCAGGGGGTAATAATTGTTAATTGAGGCCATAAGGGAAGGGTGGTAATGCAATAGGGCTTATAAAAAGAGGAAGAGAGGCCCAAACCCTCCTTCCCTGTCATGTGAGGACACATTGAGAAGGTGGCAGCCTGCAAGCCAGGAAAAGGGCCCTCACCAGGAAAAGAAGCAGCCAGCACCTCGTTCTTGGGCTTCCCAACCTCCATAACCTTGAGAAATTAATTTCTGTTGTTTAAGCCATCCCCTCTGCAGTATTTTGTTATGACAACCTGAGCTGACACACAGATTTAAAGCTAGACAGGCCTGAGTTCAAATTCTGAGTTTGTAGATTTACAAGCCCTATGGCCTTGGGAAAATACATCACCCTTCTAGATCTGTTTCTTCATCTGTAAAATGGAGAGCATAATCTCTCCTTTATAGGAGGCTGTGGAGGTTAGCTGGGATAATGTTTGTAAAACGTTTGGCTCAGAGTAGACATTCATTCACTGATTTATTTTTCCACTGAAAACCACCTCTTGCATATCTATTCTGGCAGTTGTAATGGAGAAATGAACAAAAAGCAGTAGTCCACACACTCAAGGAGCTCACTCTTTTTTGGGGGTAAGAAGTGTTGCTTCTCTGCATTATTCCACAAAAGAGTTTTATGAATGGGCCTCGGGTGATACGTGGACGACTAGAAATTGTATGTAGAATTTTACACGGATGAAAACTTTCCTAGGAAAAAGACCAGAACTTTCATTAGAGTCTCAAAATTGGATCAAGACAATGTGGTATATGCATATAATAGAATATTACTCATTCTTAAAAAGAGAAGGAAATCCTGCCATATGAAACAACACGGACAAATCTTGAGGACATTAAGGTAAGTGAAGTAAGTCACAGCTGGATGAATACTGTATGCAGTATTAAAGTAGTTGAGAAGCAGAGAATAGAATGATGGTTGCTAAGGGCGGGGCGGAGGAGAGAAGGGGAGTTGCTGTTCATGTGTATACAGCTGGCTTTGTAAGATGATGTTCCAGGGATCCGTCGTACAGCATTTGCTTACACTTAACAATATTATACTGCTCACTAAAAAATTTAAGAGGATGGATCTCTTGTTTTGTGTTTCTTTAAACTACAATTTTAAAAAATGAGTGTAACGCCCGGAAAGGTTACGAACCACTGCCTAAGCTATTAATGTGGATAATAGTGGGTGAAGACGGTGATCAGTTGAAATACCGACGTAAACACCAATGTAACTAGCCATTGTGTCCTTCATGTATGGAAAGTGTTTGGATTCTTCCCTCACCCAAAGTATCTGTTCCTGCTGAAATGCATTAGGAATGACTGTGCCCAGGCAATGGTGTAAATATCTTCTTTTCTCTTTGGTCTCTGTTTAGTCCATGACAAGTTCACATCCCGAGGGCTCCCAGAAAGGCAGCTCTGTGCACCCCCTGCCCCAGGTGAGACTGTCCCCTTCATTTTCTACTCCTTCCCACCAGACCCTCACTCCTTTTTTGATCTGCTCTGGAAAATCTTCTCTTGCTCTGGACCCTCACCTCCTATAGTGAAGCATTTAGGAGGCAATGAAACCCTACTCTTGCTGACACTGACCCATCATGCCTCACCTACTCCTCTCCCTTTAGGGACGAGGAACAAAAGTACTGAAATAGGGAAGGAAATCCCGCATGCTCACATACTTGGGAATGTTGAGCAAAACGCAAAGTGAAAGAGGACTCACCATCATCATAAGTAATGCTTACTAAGGGCTGAACGTGTTGTAGGCACGAGATTAAGTGTTATTGGTGGATTAGCTCATTTAATCGTTATGACAATCCTATGAGATAAGAATTTTATTATTCTCATTTAGCGGTGAGAAAGGAGGCTTAGAGAGGTTTGGTAATTTGAGGGGTGGATGTCAAGACTCGCCTGAACGACAGGCAACAGAACAGAGTACGGAACTCAACCTCTTCCTAGTCAGCAATAACCACGTGCTCATCTAAGTCTCAGCTGTTACGTCCGGGCCTTGGAACCTTTGTCTTTAGACCTCTTTAGAACATGTGTAATGTATAATATGTTATCTATGCACCAGGTAGTTTTTTTATGGGATTGGGTTCAGGTACGCTAACAGTTTTAAGTGACAATCCGGAAGGTCTAATTTAGATCTTTTCTAGTCGTTTTTGTGATTCAGAACATTTTACTACTAGCCCGGTCTGTTATGCAGAATGATGAGGGTATGAGGCAAAGGTGTGAGTGTCAGACTGGAGACACTGACCGAGTACAATCCAAAGACATCGCTGTCAGAGCAACAAGAGGAGGGGTTCATCAAGCATCTCGTACATCATGGATGGTGCTGGTCCCACTTAAAGACATTTCACTGGACTAGGACTTGCTCATGGCTTTAGAGTAATCAGGCGTGGACATTTTATTTCCTCCTAGCTAACCAGAATATCCAGCCAGACCTGCTAAGAAATCATGAAGAAAAAAGGCTCCATTTTGAGCTGACTTTTGTCAAATTCTGAAGGGTTTGGAAACCTGCTTCCTCCTGTCATTAACCTGCCTCCTTCTGTGAAGAAATAGCACAGACTTAAATCTATAAGGAAACAGAGAGCCAATTCATATTTCTGATTAACCTATGATCTGGAGACACTGTCCCACTAGGGCACCAGGAAGCTGACTTACTCAAGGCTCACGGGACATGTGGAACAGGAGTGGCTTGATCCAGCCGAGAGCAAGGGGAGACAGTCATGGTTCTCCTAGTTGAAAATTCCTCCCAAAGCTTGCGGAGACCTTTCTGAAAGGAGGGGATAACTTTGATACCCAGCCTAGAGGAAAAACAAGGGTGTCCCTGAATCTGGATTATACCAAGGGGTATAGGGGAGATTCTGGCACAAGCCAACTAGCTTGGAGTGGATGTATCAGTCCTTCCTCTGTGTGAGCAACACACACACACAGAGCTGGGCCGGGCATGCTTGTTACCACGGGTGGACCTGCTTCACGCTGACTGCGAAGGCAAGACGTTCTCCCATCAGCTGCACGGTGAGTTTCATCACGTTTTCGCAGCGCAAAATCATTATCAGAGTTTGTGTCAGCAGTGGTAATAGTGACAGATGTCCCTAAATGAGTCCCCTGTGTGGGCGAAGAAGGGTTATTACCGTCATTATTTCTTTCTTGTCAAGTGCTTTCTACGAACTAGGTGCCATATGGGATGGGGGGTTCCTTCCCATCCTGCCAGGGCCGAGCGCGGCTCTGCGTGGACAGCGCTGACCGGGGATGCTCCCCGGTGGGCTCCAGCCAGCCAGCCAGCCGCTCTGATGCATTTCGGGCTGACAGTGTGATTTTCAGCTGTTCTCTCTGATGCCTCAGAGCCACTTCAAATCTTCGTCGGATGCCAACCCAGTGGGGACAAGCTGACTTTGGTCTCTTTGTTTGTTCCTTTGGGAAGCTCATGATTCAATCCCCCTGGAATGGTTTCTGAGAATTCAAATCTACATTGGCATGAGGAGAAGGGCAAGGGATAAGGCACAGGCATCTATCTCATCGGGCCTCAAATTAAATCCAACTTCTGGCCCTACAATGTCAGAGACTTAAAAACATAGGGCAGAAGATAACCACAAGGAACAGTTATCAGATGCCTGTGTTACAGGCATTTTTGAGGCACCTTACAGTTGTTATCTCATTTAATCCACAGCCCTGTGTTCCATATAGAAGGTAATACTGTTGCCTCTGTTAGACATGGGAGGTAAGAATGGGGTCTAAGTAACCCATCTGTGGTCACACAGCCGGTGAGCTGCAGAGACACGCTGAGAATCCAAGCCTTCTGGCTGTTTCCAGAGTCCAGCAGATAATTTGTAGTTTCTGTAAGCTTGGAACATTTTGGAGGCTATGTTTCTGTTGCTGAATTAGTAGGATACCTCAATTTCATAAATAGTTTTCAATCAAATAACGAATTTTCTTCACGCTCTTTGCAATAAATTTCATGTCATGATGTAAGACAATTCAGGGGAACCCCCCCAACTGAAATACTGAATCTGGCCTTATTTCAGAGCCATTGTTCACACTCTTTTTAAAAGCAGTTCTATTTCTCACAGACATCACAGTCTGTATTTGAGAGGCTGTCTGAAAGAGCCTTATTACTGCAACTTATTGCTGACAAGTAATGCACTATTGCCATCTATTGTAATGGAGAGTAAGTTGATTTACTGCAAAGGATGGTGAGCTAATAGGAAACATTCAGTATGCGGTTGGGAACCGCAATTCACCGACCGCTCCTGTTTGTGAGCATCTCTCAATTGCTCAGGGCAACCCACGTGCCTTGATCTCATGGATAGTATTTGACCTCAAGAAACTCCAACCTCACTCAGTCCAGGGTCGTGAATCCTACTCCCGGATGACGAGGCTATGGAAGACGAAGCAGTTGTTGGACTCTTTTTCTTTGAACTCAGTGAGAAAGGACACGACCATCTTTTCCAAAAGCAGCATTTTGCAGAAGGTCTAATTTAAACAGCACTGGAGCAAGCGAGGCTGGGACTCAGCTCCTAGAGGCTTCCCAGCGTGACAGTGAAGGAAATGACCTCCTGTCTTTCCATGTGGCACCATCTCCTGTTCCCCAAGGAGGATGCAAATGACAGTTCACTGATTTGAGAGGACTGTCTGCTGTATCCCAGGGTCTTCCTGTCTTCTGAGCTGATCGGAAAGCCTTAGGGGGCCATGATACCCACTTCATTTCCTGCTGGCCTTAAATATATTTGTGATCTGCTGGTCGGTGCTGGGATCATTCAGAGGAGCTGCTAACAACCCAGGGGTCCCCATTTCTGATGCCAGCACAGGCTGTCCATCTCGGGAAAGCACAGCAAGACTGTCAGCATCACTCTCCATTCAGCCTGGGGCAATCGAGAATCTGGCACATCCAAGCAAAGTCTCAAATAGTGTCCATTCTTCCAGGAAATGGACTTGAATTTGTTTCCATTGATGCTTGACCTCTTTGGCTTGCTGGCTTTCCCCCTGTGCCAGGAGAGCACACCACTTGAGTTTGGTCTCGCTCCATTCTGTCTGCTTTCCTGGATTGAGTGCTTCTCTGGGGATAATCAGAAACTCTCACTCTAGCCCTGAGACCAGCTGAACCCCTCTGGTTACAACAGTTTCTATCTCTTTCCTCTTGTCTCTGCCCATGACTCCTAAGAGATGCAGGACAGATTCAATTCCCTGTTAGAACCTCCCAGCTGGGTTTCCCATAGCAATTTTGAACTTCAGAAAGTAAAAAAAAAAAGATGGAGTGATGCTTCTGTGAGGCAACATGGAGTTAATCTGAATGAAATCCCTGTACAAGCAACACCTTCTAAGGGATGCAGAGACATTGCTGGTGCCTGGGACGTCCAGCTCCCTGGTTTGCCTCATTGAGTTCCCATGCCTTTCATTCTTAGTTCAACCAGTACTACTGAGCTCAAACTACAAGCCAAGCATGGAGCTGGGCACTGAGGTGCTAGGGTAAGTAAGATATGATCTTTGGTCTCAATGAGTTAATGGAAACAGACATAGTATACAGATACCTCCAGCAGACTATTTCAGGGACATGATAGATGTGTGCATGGCATGGCAGGGGGCTTGGAAAGTTTCCTGGAGGAGAAAATATCTGGGCTGCAACTTGAAGCTAAGCAGGAGTAAGACAAGTGAAGAATGACAGAGCAAAGAACTTAACCAAGTCACCAAGCATGACTTTGGTGGGAAGCCAAAGGCAAGAGTTTGATGTCACGTGAGTGTAAAGGGTGCAGTGGGTACACAATCAAAGAGGAGTTGTTTATGCAGCAAATACCACGTGCACGAGCACTACCTTAGACGCCTAAAGAATTTGGCTGTCGTCCCTGCCTCCCTGCTTCCAGTCGCTTAGAATCTAGATGCCTGATAGTTGGATTCCTCTTTTCACCAAACCAAAAGACTCTGGATGGGGGCACAGAAGTCTTAAGACATTTGTAAGCCTAGGACGAGAAAGCATCGTGAGCAAAAAAATGATCTGGACAACCTGCGTGTAGCCTTCACCCAGGCAGCTGGGTTCCTTTCAGCTCTGGCAAATGACGTCAGCTCTCACAAACCCATCAAAGGGCTCCACTGTCTAATTTGCCATGAATCCACTTTATTTGATTTGAGCAATTTAACCAACATGAATATGGATCTGCTGCATGTCCTGTATGAGCCTGCATCATTTCTCTCCCTCTCTTGGGAATCTCTGTTTGCTGGAATAGTCCTCCCCTAAAGCTCTCGCTTGGGTTGGGGGAGTCTAGGAGGACACAAGCGTGAACACAGGTATGAAGCTCTAAACTGGGTGCTAACACACCCAGCAGGCACAAGGCAAAGTTTGAAGTGCATCTGAGGATTTCACAAGGCCAATCTCTCTCTGTCTGCAATCAGCAGAAAAAATATTCCATCAAGTTAGCATCATGATCATCATTCTTCCCATGGAGAAAAGTATGACTGCCTCTTCTAATGAAATAGCCCTTTCTTCCTGCTTTAATCAGGGACTGGATTCTCTTTTAGGCTTAAATAATAATGGTCATATAATCTAATACAGCAAAAAGGAAAGCAGCAAAAATATCTAGATGACCAAGAGTTATTATCCAAGCCACTTAAAGAAAATTGCATCGTCTCTGCCTGTTACAGATCTGGAATTTTTAATATCTCTATAAGGGGAAACAGACCCACAGAATTTAGAGGTAAGCAAAAATTTCTGATAAAAATAAAATGTATACCTTGTGAAATTATCTTTAGTTTGTGAACAAAATTTTGTAGCACTTAGATCACTTAATTCCTTCTAAGAAAGCCCCTCAGAAATAACCAGTTCATAGGGAATTGCGCTTCTGTTGAACTCCTAGAGAACCTGCCCACTGCACTTCAGTTTGGCTATTAATCACACAGGATCCCTGACAGCCTGTGTATTGAACTGATATTTATCTCTTGTATTTCCATTTAACTTTTCATGGTTTTATAAGAGGTGGCTCAGTGTGGGAGGAAGGACATGGGTTTTAGGAAGAGAGCAATCTGGATTTGAAATGGATGAAACCTGGTGGCCCATTTAACAGCAGTGTGGACTGACACAATTAGGTACCAATTTTGAACCTTGGTTTCTTCATCTTTAATAGAGGAATTGTGATACTCACTTTACTGGATTGTTATGAAAATGAAATAAAATATATTTGTAGGAGGAGGGTAGAGCTCAGTGGTAGAGTACATGCCTAGCAAGCACAAGGTCCTGGGTTCAATTCCACATACCTCTGTTTAAAAAGAAAAACAAATAAACAAACCTAAAATTACTTCTCCCCCTTAAGAAGAAAAAAGAAAAAAAAATTTAAAAATTTGTAATATCTAGCATGGTAATCAGTGTTCATTAAACTGTTACTATTATTTTATTTTAGCCCTTGAAAATGATTTCAGGGTCTTGGTCCACTTGTTTGGGAAGCCAGTGGCCATGTGCCAAGTTCAGCTACACCGAGACTGCCACGTGGTGAAGCAACCCATGTGGAAAGGCTGCAGAGGGAGAGAGTGAGGATGAGGAAGACACACCCAGCAGCCCCCAGTACCCCAGCCGTCCCAGCTCAGGCACCACGTGTGAGTCAAAGAGCCCCCAGATGACTCCAGCCTCCTCGCCCTCTGACTGCAGCAGCGTGGGGGACCAAAGGCAAAACCATCCAGGTGGACTCCGTCAAATCTCATCACCAAGAGGGATAATAATGAATATCTGTTTCAAGCCACAAAAGAAGGATTAATGATTTCCTTTAAGCAAGTGTGATTTATTACATGTTTTGTGTTTCCCAAGATCTAGCCACCTACCTTCTGCAAAAATCACTGTTTACAGGTGAACTATTATTTCGCTTTGATATCTTTATTAAACTAAAACACCAATACATCATATCAATGGATCTCTGTAACAATACACAGATTGCAAAACGCTTGATTTTCTCTCCATGCATTTTCACCAAGGGGTTCTCTTTTTTCAAACCCACATAGAGGCATAATCACATACGTTTAAAAGTAGTGATTATTTATTGAGAATGTATGGTATGTTAGTACTATGGCCAATTCATCTATAAATCAAGTATTAAAAAAATCAGAAAAATCTCATAACAAAAAGTATGTATCAGTCTTGGTGATGACTTTTTTTGGATCTGATTCTAAAAGCAAAGGCAACAAAAGCAAAAATAAACAAACGAGAGTACATTGAACTAAAAAGCTGAACAAAGGAAATCAACAAAATGAAAAGATAACCTATGGAATGGGAGAAAATATTTGTGAATCATATATCTGATAAGGGATTAATATTCAAAATATATAAAAAACTCATACAACTCAAAAGCAAAAACCAATCTGATTAAAAAATGGGCAGAGGATCTAAATAAACATTTTTCCCAAGAAGAGATACAGATGGTCAACAGGTACATGAAAAGATTTCAACATCACTAATAATCAGGGAAATGTAAATCAAAACCACAGTGAGATTTCACCTCATATCTGTTAGAATGGTTATTATTGAAAGGATAAGAAATAAGTGATGGTGAGGATGTGGAGAGAAGGGAACCCCTGTGCAGTGCTGGTGGAAATGTAAATTGGTGCAGCCACTATGGAAAACAGCATGAAGTTTCCTCAAAAAATTAAAACTAGAACTACCATATGACCCGGCAATTCCATTTCTGGGTATTTATCCAAAGAAAAAGAAGACAGTAACTTGAAAAGATATATGCACCCCTACGTTCACTGCAGCATTATTTACAATAGCCAAGATATGGAAACAACCTAAGTGTCCACTGATTGGTGAGTGGATAAAGAAGATGTGTGATATAAACACACACAGTGGAATACTATTCAGCCATAAAAAGAATGAAATCTTGCCATTTGCAACAACATGGATGTATCTGAGTGAAATAAGTCAGACAGAGAAAGACAAATACCATATGATCTCACCTATACATGGAAGCTAAAAACAAAAATAAAACCAAGCTCATAGACACAGAGAATAGATTGGTGTTTGCTAGAGGTGGGAGGTCAGGGGTAGGTGACATGGTTGAAAAGGATCAAAAAGAACTGACTTCAGCTATAAAATAAATAAATCATGGGAATTTAATATACAGTGTTAACTGTAGTTAACAATACAGTCAGTGGATGTCTGAAACTGTGGATAGTCCTGAAACCTACACATGTTTTTCTTATATGTACATACTTATGATAAAGTTTAATCTATAAATTAGGCAGAGATTAGCAACAATAACTAACAATAAAATAGAATAATTATAACAATATACTCTAAGAAAAGTTATGTGAATGCTGTCTTTCTCTCTTTCAACATATCTTATTGTATACATATAATATCTTTTCCTTCTTAACCAGGCATTTATCATGCACTGTGGGTAAATTTTGCAGGTTGAGGTACGACACCACAACTGGACTTTCACCTTTTTACTTAAAGGAAGCATTGTATAACTTCTCTTTGGTATATTCGAATTGCCAGCATCACAACTCTTGCACTCTGGGGCCATTATTAAGTAAAATCTGGGTACTTGAACATAAGCACTGTGGAACCATGACAGTCCATCTGATAACCAAGGGGGCTACTAAGTGACTCATAGGGTGGTGTGAGATTTTATCATGCAGCCTGAGAATTGTGTACAATTTAAAAATGTATGAATTGTTTATTTCTGGAATTTTCCATTTAATATTTCTGGATTGCTGTTGACTGTGCATACCAGAAGCAGTGGAAAATAAAACCGTGGATAAGGAGGACATCTGAACTGCATTCCATATTTGAAAGTTGCTAAGAGAGTAGGTCTTAAAAGTCGTTATCACAACAGAAAAACCTGTAACTCAGTACGGTAACGGATGTTAAGGGGACTTTTCCTGATGATCATTTCACAGGATATGCAAATGTTGAAACATTATGTTGTACACCTGCAACTAATATAATGTTATATATCAATTATACCTCAATTAAAAAATATCTGCTCAGGACTGAGAGATTCCATAGCTTCTAGGATACCTGATCACAGCAAAATGAAGCTAACTCACCTTGAAAAACTAATTCAAAGCCACTGTACTTATAATACCCAACCCCATTCTATATATGGTTCTTAGCTTGCACCTAAATGTATTTACCTCCCTCAGGAGACTGTCGAAGTTATCGGACAATTTGTTGAATCAAGATTCCAGGAAAATTCAGGCTGGCTAACAGTCATAGATATACCTTTATCATTTCATTGAAAGTTTAAGTGTAATGATTAATTTTGGATTTTGTTTGGAAATCATGGCATACAAAACTTAAAAAAAATGTATTTTGGGAAAGTGTTTTCATATTTCCCTTAGGTCCCAAAAAGAGATCTGTGACTTCATAGAAATTGGAACAAAAATTCACATAGAAATTTGAATTAAGCAGTAATTACATCTAAATGTTATATTTAGTCTGAGCTTCCAGTTATTAAGCCAACAGATAGACAGATGATAGTTAGATGGATAGATGGATAAATAGAAAAGGTTATGACGCCTTCATAGTCTGGAAAACCATACATTTCAGTCATTTAGAAGAGTCAGTGTCTGGCACTGAATTCCGTACAAAACAGCCTAATGTAAATTCTCACACTGGAATTCCTTCAAAAGAAAATCTGCTACAAGATGCAAAAACGTACCATGTGTAGACATTTCTTATAGTGACCCTAAACAAAAATAAAGATGTAAGGTTATATTTTAATTCAGAGGAAAGTATTTTACTCTCTCTGGCGTGATACCAGTAAAGGGTGAAGAGTGGTGGCAGTTGGTGGTGATTGCTTTGCAGGAGAAGCAGCAAATTCGTTTCCTGTGCTGAAGGAGAAACAGAGCTGAACACTGAGATCATGAAATATACAGAAGATGACAAAATCCATATAAGAGAGTAACTGGAGATAGAGCCAAGAAATAATCACTGAGCATCAGTAACTCAAAAACCAGATGGAGCTGATGAGAGAAAGAGACATAGGAAAGAGACAGACCCTGAATGTCATTGGATGTACAAAACGCCCAATTAGAGCAATTTCATACAGGCCTAGGCTAGTGTCCGTGATGCCCCAGAGGTGTTCCCTGGCACCTGATAAACTGATGCCAGGTGAAGGAAATACATCCTAGATGAGCTGTTTTCATTACCAGCAAACTTGATGCAAAATAAACTTAAGAAAGGATGTAAATCCCACTCCTGGGCATATATCTGGAGGAAACTCTAATTTGAAAAGATACGTGCACCCCAGTGTTCATGGCAGCACTATTTACAACAGCCAAGACATGGAAACAACCTAAATGTCCATCGACAGATGACTGGATAAAGAAGCTGTGGTATATTTATACAGTGGAATACTACTCAGCCATAAAGAATGACAAAATAATGCCATTTGCAGCAACATGGATGGACCTGGAGATCATCATTCTAAGTGAAGTAAGTCAGAAAGAGGAAAAAAATACTAGATGATATCACTTATATGTGGAATCTAAAACAAAAAAGTCACAAATGAACTTATTTACAAAACAGACTCACAGACATAGAAAACAAACATGATTACTGGGGGAAAGAGGGTGGGAAAGGATAAAATGGGGGATCAAGATTTGTAGATACAAACTACTATATATAAAATAGATAAACAAGCCGTAGAGCATGGGGAACTATATTCCATATTTTGTAGTAACCTATAGTGAAAAAGGATATGAAAAGGAATATATATGTGTACATGTATGACTGAAACATGATACTGTACACCAGAAATTCACACCACACTGTAAACTGACTATACTTCAATAAAAAAAAAAAAAAAGAAAGGCTGTAAGAATGGATGCTTAGCATGTGCCTTATACTCCCCTTGGTATGTTGCAAATCAATTCATGTTCTTTTCACATGAATCAAAGAGGAGCTAATCTAGATTAAGGGAGATCGGATCCCTGTCACACTGACAAGCCACACCCTTGGGTTTTACATCCTGCTTGTCTAGATGGCAAAGCTGACTTTCCAATAATGACTTTTAATCTTCCCTATGTTAAATACCACATACCTTCTCTCAGAGGCAGAGTTGCCTCCTTGTGGGCAAGGATTCTCAATAAAACAACCTAAAATATTAGCAACTTATATTTATTAAGTGCTTACTCTGTGCGGCACTCTGTTCAGCACTCATGTCCTTTCATCTTTTGGCAAAATTATGCCAGTACACAATAACATGACAATGATTATCACCATTTTACCAGTGGGGAAACTGAGCCCTAGAAAGGCCAGGGCAATAAGGAGCAACTTTCAATCTTCTGGAGATTTATATGAACATTTTGCCTCTATGTGTGACTATTTGCTTATATGACACATCTCCATGTGTACTTCTAGGATTTATATGTCTGTATATATTATACATTATATATGTCTGTACACGTACTTAGTTTTATCATGTTGAACAGAAACAGAATCACAGTTTATCCAAGTATATCAATTTACCCATTCATCATCTAACTCTAGAATTTGTCACTGCAATAAATGCAGGAAAGAGCTTTAAGGAGACTCAGCTCCACAAAAGCTGAGAAGTAGTTGTATATCATATATAGATCAGGGATTGGCAAACTTTTGTCTGTAAAGGACCAAATAATAAATATTTTGGGCTTTGCGGGCCAGACTGTCTCTTCTGCAGCTATTCAGTTCTGCCTTTGTGTGTGCAGAAGAGCAGCCAGAGACAATATGCAAACAAATGAGCATGGCTGTGTTCCAATAAAACTTTATTTACAAATCAGGCAGTGAGGCAGGATTTAGTCCTCAAGTGTAGTTTACCAGCTCCTGATATAGAAGCAGTACACACAAGTACATACACACACACATTAAAACCAGATAAATGCAATGTATTACTCCTTCCTTTCTAATTTTTTATATAGTTTATTTCTAATACAGGTATGATATTCAGCTGATCTTTGTAAGAGTATTCTGATATTTACTTTCTATGTAAAGTATTATAATTTAAAAGAATAATAAACAAGTGAGAATCCAGTTAGGTATTACGTACTCACTGCTGTGTAGATTTTATTGTGTACAGCTCCTGAGGTTTCCTCCTCCATAGACAAAGTTTTAATTCATACAGTCAATAAATTAAGTTGAATGAGTTAGACTTTTAAGGGTAAGATGCTGATATTATATTTATATTTGCAGGTAGTTAAGTGAATCTTTGACTTTTGATCTATTTGTAGATGCCTTCCACAAAGAATTTAGATTTAAAACATATTTCTTGCTCTTGTTAATAATATAAAATAGGTTTCTTTTCCCAACAGAAAAAGGAAGATTTTTTATCATTCATGATGTGCTTCTAAATTCCATTCAGCTTGGTAATTAAAGGGTCCTATTCTTCCTATTAAGTTTCGGGCTGTCAGCACTACCATTTTTCTTTCCATGGCATTTTTTTAAAGATCCAGGAGATGCTTAAATGGGTGAGGTTCTCTCTATTTTTCTTGGCATTAAAAATATACATTTATTCATTTCTAATATTTTAGATTATTTTACATTAACTGATTCCTGCTACTGCTCAAAAAGAATTTACAACACTTAAATACTGAAGCTTAAACAATGCAAATGCTGTTTTTTTTTAAATTGAAGTATAGTTGATTTACAATGTTGTATTAGTTTCTGGTGTACAGCATAGTGATTCAGTTGCATATATATGTGTATATATACACATATATACACTCCTTTTGATATTCTTTTTCATTAGAGGCTATTACAACGTTTTGAATATAGTTCTCTGTGCTATACAGTAGGACCTTGTTGTTTATCTATTTTATATATAGTACTTAGTATCTGCTAATCCCAAACTCCCAAATTATCTCTCCACCCCCACCCTGGTACCATGTTTATTTCCTATATCTGTAAGTCTGTTTCTGTTTTGTAAATAAGTTCATTAGTGTCACTTTTTTAGATGCCACATATGAGTGATATTATATGGTATTTTTCTTTCTCTTTCTGACTTCACTTAGTATGACAATCTCTAGGTCCATCCATGTTGCTGCAAATGACATTGTTTTATTCTTTTTTATGGCTGAGTAGTCTTCCATTGCATATATATACCACAACTTTTTAATCCAATCATCTGTCGATGGATATTGAGGACTTAATATTTCATTAAGGACAGGAAGGTAAGTAAAAAATGCCCAGTTGCAGACTGTCTAGGTCTTTCCAAACATTTCATGACCTGGGGAAGCAGTACAGTGCAGGACAGGGAAGTTAGGATCTCAAAAGCTTGGCGTGGAGTCCACCTCTCAGCTGAGTTGTGCATGAATTATATAAACCCTGTGCACCCCGGTGTCCTCATCAGTGACTTGAGATCAATGTTGAGGAAAAAGCAAATTAACATGTGATGGAGTGTGAGGGTGGTACGCATCTCTTATCTTCTTTTTAAAAGGTAGTAAATTCCTAATTCTGGAAGTCACTTTCATCATTTTAAAACAGGTACCATTCTTTGAAAATGAGAGTGTGAGTGAAAAGAAAATTACCCAAGTAAAGAAAACAAAGCAGAAAAGGATGAGAGGGTGCCCACTGAAAGACATATTTCAGAGCAAATTGCTTTATGGAAAGTGAGAACCCTCATTCCTCTGACGTTTTCAATCCTCTAGCTATAGCCCAAGATAGAACCAAAGGTTAAAACAAGGTAATTACTGATTATTTAGAGGGTAGTTTATTGAGCTCACAGAATCATCACATTTCAAAGCTTGCTACTCCTTTTTTTCCTAAGCAAAGAAAATTATTTCATTAAGTGGTATCCAAAATTGTTCAGGTTAGATTTGGTCATGATGCTGAGAGAGAGAGAGAGAGAGAGAGAAGAGATGACAAAATGCACTTGAATGCAGCGTCTTGCTTGTATTTGCTGAAGCAACCAGGAGGAGAAAATGGAAGGGGTATGCACGAGATAGGAAAAGGATCATTTTGGAAAAAAAATGTAAAAATCAGACAGCATATACCCGCAACTTGACAGAGGGAGCTTTCGAGAACACCAGCTGAGCGGCTTCTCAGGTCGGCGGCAAAAATTGAAGTCAAAGAAGGGAATTTTACATCTTGCAGAGTTCCTAATTCACAAGAAAATCAAGAACTTTCTTTGTAAATTGATTTTTGAGTTTCTCATCTGAGGTGTGAAAGAGACCAGGGTATTGTTTTCCGATTAAACATTTTTTGTTTGACTATTGTTTTATTTTCCTTCAGACAGCATCAAACCCCTTAACCTTATCAGACTTCAACTTTGACCTTTTTTTTTTTGGATGCCAGAGAGTGATTTCTTAGTCAAGAAGGCTGGGGATCCAGACCTGTGGCCCCATCCCTCTCTGCCAGGTGCAGAGATTTCTCACCCCACGTATCTATTTATCTAATGTCATGCTAGCACGTCCGGACACCCGGTGACAAGTTGAGCTGGTGATGTGACTGTGTGCACGTGGACTCTCCGCGGTCAGTGCTCTCTCTTTTTCTCTCTTGGGGACTGA
Organism: Camelus bactrianus; assembly: GCF_048773025.1. NCBI lineage: Eukaryota > Metazoa > Chordata > Mammalia > Artiodactyla > Camelidae > Camelus > Camelus bactrianus. Next base: position 27,762,857 of record NC_133564.1, on the reverse strand, counting down.
TACCACCCTTCATGCTGATCACTCTGATGGTTCTTCCAGCCTAAGCTTTTCCAGAGTTTCCGCTGCCTGCTAGATGCAGCTAATGACTGCAACTTTCCTAAGGCGTGCATCCTCCTCTCAATCTTGCGCTGCAAATAAGAACATTTCTGTGCGTGGATGTGTGGGAGAGCATGCGCTAGGGAGGCAGGAGTGAGTGTGCTTTCTTGTTGTAATGAAACAGAATTGATGAGTAGGGGCAGACAGTTTTCACTCCTGTTTGGCACCACGCGTCCAAAAGAGGGCTGTGTCTCAGTTTTCTTAGGGATTCATTTCCAGTGGGTTTTGTGTGTGTGTGTGCGCCAAGGAGAGACGATTTGGGTGCATGGGGCAAGCTAACGGAATTGCGCAAATTCATCAGCAGGGCAGAGCCAGGAAAGACGGGGACTGGGGCACAGAGCTTTCTCCCCTTTCAGAATATGGGGAGTCCCTTAGGATGAAAACCACATCTGAAAAGAAGCCTTTGTTTGAATTTCTACAGTGATACCCGAGTCTGGATGAGGCATTGTGCTGTTCTGGAAAGACGATGGAGCACCTCCTGGCAGGGCCAAGGGACCAGGCAGGTAGGGAAGACGTGACAAGAGCTCTTGGTTACAATTACCTGGGCTTTTTCTTGGCCTCTGGGACTCTGGCTGGGATCCATCATTACCAGCAAATTCACATTCTTATGTACAATCATTTTCTGCTTAAATTAAAGTCCCCCTCCTTTTTTTTCTTCCCTTGCTGGATCAAACCACACTGAGTCTAAGGTTTTAACCTTAACGTTCTGTATTTTCAGTTTAATTAAGTCCATATCCTAGGAAATGCTTTCCTGCCAACCTCTACAGTAAGACACTCTTGTCAGGCAGGAGCTAATCCTCAGTGCTCTCTAGACAAGCCCATAATTAATTTTCAGAACAAAAGTAGAATTATTAAGAGTTATCCATGTTTGATCACGTTGTGGAGGGGTGCAAAATATATGCTCATTCTCCTGGGTTACATTTTCACCTGCTGTCCAGATTTTAGCATAGAATTGGATGGAGACACCTCCAGCCATGCAAACTCCCACCCTTCCCCAGTTCACTAATTTGTTACTAGTGATATCTTGGATTGAGGAGCACTGAATTCCTAGGAGACAGCGGTTTCATGGGCACATTTTTACACTTTTCGTTCCCAGCAGGAAAAAAAGAAGTTTCCTCTCTAAAGGCAGACAATTATTTCTTGATTCTCTGCAATGAAAGCAAAGCATGTGTGTGCCTGTGGGGTGTGTGTGTGTGTGAGGGCTGGTTGCAATGAGGAAGTCAATGTGTGTTTGCATTTGTATGGTGGGACTGATGCTTGGAAACACACTGCCAGCAGCATCATTTAATGCTTGTCAAGGAAACAAAGACAGTGAAGGGAATTAGCTTCAATGCTTCATCTGCAGTCCCTATGAATAGTCCAGCTTCAACTAAGTAGCATGCTAACCCCCTGGAGGACTTTGCTTTGTATTTCTCCCCTAAAATGTTGAAGCGGAAAAGATGTTCCACACCAAAGAAGACCACAGAGGGCTCTTGAGTGCCCTAGGAAGGTTTCTAGCTGGGGGTTATAGGGATTGTAATAAAACACAATGCCAAAGTCATTCCAGGCAGACTCTTCAACTAAAATAAATGTTCAATCATACAGAAAGGCATCTCCAGTAAAGATGGCTCACATCCCCCAAGCACAACAATAACAGGACTTCTGGGTAAGAACCACCCTGTGAGGGGAAATAGCCAATAACTGAGGATAGTTACTCTGGAGCACTTGGGAAGTTCTTTGACTGACAATTGTGAAAGAAAAACAGTGATCCGGGAAGCCTACATCATTTCTCAGTGTTCTAGCTCATAAATAAGAGTTCATTCAGATGCCATGATCTTAATTTCTCCACCTAAACTCCCTCCAGGACACAGACTTAAATAAATGTTTTATCAACAGTTTGGGCCAGGAATAGAATCAATGATAGCTGCAAAAATGCCCCAAACCAAATCATCACAAACACATTTTTATTCGTTATGCAAGTTGATGAGATAATGTCTGGGTGTGATAGTAAGAAACTCACCCTTTTATCTAGGAATAAAGATGAAGATGTTTTCATTTAGAAAAATAAATGTTAAACGAACATGACATTGTAAATCAACTATACTTCAATTAAAAAGCAAAACCAAAAAGAAGAAAAGAAAAAGAAAAAAATGAATGTTGCTCCTAATTAAATCACATGCCTACATTGCAAAGCCATTATTTATACAATAAGAGAAACCTACTAACTCTGTCTTCCATCATTCTGCAGCCGAAAATTAAGATGGACTGGTTCACTCACGACTTCCTTAACCAGCTGTACCCTTCTGCTGCTGCAACTCTGTTCGTGCCGCACCTTCCTCTCATTTTCTGGATCGCAGAAACCTTAATCACCCTTCCAACACCCAATTTCTGATCTGCTCCCTTGTTGGTAAGGTCCATACTCACAGTATCCTTTATCATTTATCGTCTTTAATACCCATTTGATGTATATTATATCACTAACTTGGTTTCTTGTAAAGGTTTAACTTTGAAATGCTTTCAGATTTCCAGAAGTGTTGTAAAGACAGTATACTCTCAATCCAGTTTCCCCTTACATTAACATCTTATATAATCATGGCATGTTGATCCAAGCTAAGAAGTTCATATTGGTTCAATACTACTATTAGCTAAACTGCACAGTTTATTTGGATTTCTCCAGTTTTCAAACACGAAAATATGACGTTTTCCTGTTCCAGGATCCAACCCAGGATTTCACATTGAATGTAGTCATCACATCACCTTAGTCTCCACTGATCTGTTTCTCTCTCTCTCATTCATGCTTTTTTTTTTTTTTTTTTTTTTTTGGTGTGTAACCTTGGCACTTTTGAAGATACTGGACAAGTATTCTGCAGAATGTACCTCCATTTGTGTTTGCCTTGGGTTTTCTCATCATTAGATAGAGGTTATAAATTTTGAGGAAAAATTCTAAAGAAATGAAGTACCTTTATCATCACATTATACCAGAGGGTACGTGACATCTTTGTGACTTATTACTGGTGATGTTAGCCTCAAACACTTTATTAAGCTATTGTCTGCCAGAGTTTTCTAAGCTTGCTTGCTTGCTTGCTTGCTTTCTTTTCCATATTCTATTCATTACAAATGAGTCATTAAGTCCACTCCACATCACAGGGAAGGAGAATTAAGGTCCACCTCCTGTAGGGAGAAGTACCAAAGACTTTCTGGGAATATATTAAAAACCATGATGGCAATTAATAAGTTATGGAAGAGATGCTTTGAGGCTATCCATTTATCCTATTTCTCCTTCACATTTTGCTCACTAATTTTAGCATCTATCAGTGGATTCTGCAAGAACCGATTACTACTATGGTGGTCCAATGTTGCTCTTCTATTTCCATCATCCTTCTATATTTTTTTTCACAATTCTTCTGTAGGGAATATTTTTCCATTTCTCCATTTACTCAGTCATGTGTTTATATCAGCATGTCATGGACTGTTAAAATCATTATTATGTGTGCTAAAATCAAATATTCTATTTATTTTGTTCCAGTGTTGACCTTTGGAAGCTCTTGTGTCTTTTTGACATGCCTCTGTTTCGGGGAGGGGACACTTCTTTAATTTCTGGCACTTTAAGAAGCCCCAGAATCATTTTCTATCATCTGGACCCCTGAATCAACTGTTTCTTCAAGGGGTCCTGGTTCCTAGTATCCATGAGTTGCACTTAGAAACCAAGATCTGGGCACTTCTTGTGCTTGCTGCTACTGACCTGTCACTGTCTTAGGCCCTCTCACTGTACAGAACTAGGAAATATATATGTGTGGACATTATCCCATGTATCCTGTGTACATATTCATCCTTTTTTTTAAATTGGAGTACAGTCAGCTACAATGTGTCAACCTCTGGTGTGCAGCACAATGTCCCAGTCATGCATACACATGCATGTGCATATTTATTCTGCATTTCAGTATGTCCCATCTCTTCTCTCTCTCACATACTACAGCTCTTACTCAAATCCACCTTTCATTTGATTTTGTCCCTTCTTTCTTTGGCAGTGAAAAACTTGGCTCCCATTGTTAACAGTCTACTTACTGATTTGTTAAACTCTAGTGTTGACATAAAGTAGCTTCAGAACTGTTAACCTGCATCCCTGGAAAACAAACTTACCAACTACAGTACAATGTTTAGATAGAGTGGGTTGTTTTTGCTTTTTTTTTTTTTTTTTGTCTTTCATCTTACATTTTCTAGTCAAACCATTGTTTACCACATTGACTTAGGTCAGCTCATTTTTTTTGCCCCACTGTCTTCAGTGAGATTTTCTCCCATATTTGTAGTATAGTTAGATTCATTTGTCAGAGTCTGCACTTTATCTGGGATCCTCCAACATTTTCTGTTTGTTTGTTTGTTTTAATTTGCATGTAATACAGTTCACTCCTTGTGGTGTATAGTTTGTGGGCTCTGACAAAGGTACAGTCATGTGTACACCTCCACAGTGCCATACTGAACCATTCTATCACCATACAGATTCCCTGGTGTGCCCACCCTGAGCCCATCACTCCCCCTCCTCCAATCCCTCACACAAATACCTCTCTGTTTTTCCACCCTTACAGTTTTGTCTTCTCAAGAATGTCACATAAATGAACCACAGCATCTGCATTCCCTGGGTCTGGTTTCCTACACTTAGCAAAAATGAATGTTTCCTCAACAGCTCTTTCCTTTTTTATTGTTGCATAATATTCCATTGTATGGATGTACCACAGTTCACTTATCCATTTTTCTGTTGAAGGACATTTTGTTTGTTTCCAGTTTTTAGCAATTATTGAACAAACTGGCTGTAAACATTTGTAAATCTTTTTTTTTTTTTGGGTGAATTTAAGTTTTCAATTCACTTAAGTTAAAACTAGAAATGGTGTTGCTGGGTACTGCAGATTCTGGGTCATATAGTAAAGGTATGTTTAATTTCATAAGAAACCAACAAACTGGTTTCAAAAGTGGCTGAACCATTTTGTATTCCTACCAACAATGAATGAAGGTGAATTAACTTCTTATATTATTTCCACCTCTCTCTAACACCAGAATATGTGAGACATTATTCATCACATTGAGTCCATATGTATCAAGCAGTATTCCAGTGTATTTTAAAAAAAGATTTCATTCAATCGGAAGAGAAAAAAATTAATGTGTATATGAAGAAATAGGATATTTTAGAGAGTGATGAATACTATTAAGATTATTGTTCTGTGATTGAGATGAACCACTTTGAAGGATTACAGCCTTAAAATTTCATTTGCTCCACTGACTAAGAACTTAATATAAATTCATTGAGACCAATGAATGTGTCATGGGTGTTCTGACAGGATGCTTTGGAAATGTGCTGTTCAAAGAAAATTCAATAAACTACAGTCTTTCAGTGGATCTCTGGTTCTAAAATCTCTTATTTGCATAGCAAGTGAACAAAGATCTCTTGAAGTGGGCTCGAGCATCTGTTTTTTGTTTATTTGTTTATTTTTTCATGTAGTTCAGAGAATAAAGTGCAGGGGAGCAGAGGGGGAGAGAGGTCAGAAATAGAGGGAATTTCTTAATAGCTATGTAAGATACAACCTGCATTGAGTGATAGGTGACTTAAACAACGTTTGTACTTTTAAGGACAAATCTGGGTTATGAGTGTTTCTGTCTTTAGAAATGGAAGACACAATATTTTTAAAATGAAAACTATGAATTAGTTTAAAAGATGTCTCTCTTCAGAGAGACATACGGTATTGTGCATGCAAATTGGGAAGAACTTAATGTTTAGATGTAGGAGGTTTAGGAATTGATTTTCATAATACCAGATTTATGGTTCGAGAATTTTCCATTTGGATGGAGGGGAAGGTGTCAGAGCAGTTTCCCGATACCACCAAATCTCTCTTTTGTATAAAGGCATTATTTACCTAACATAGGAAGAGACAGACTTCCTGAAACTAGATATTTTAAAATATAAGTCATGGAACTTTGGCCAATAGAATAACTTAAGAATGTCCAGGAACTTATGATGGTGCCCAGCTTAGGTTCGAGATGCACTGACCACTGAACTGAGTGTGATAAATGTGTGTCTGGGGAGTTGGCCCTCCTTAGAAAGGCTGAGCTTGACTGGAATAAATGAGCTTCGCTGGTGATAAAACTGGAGTTAAGACCAACTGAGTTCCATCTGAGCTCTGCACCCTGATTGCTATTGTCCTACCCAGTTCTTCCAAGCTTAGGAGATTAACATTTGCCTGTTCTCGGTCATGTGGGAAGCATGGAGCTGGCTTCTGGAGACTGTTCAGTTTAGCAGCTTCTTGGGGAAGGGAATCATTTGGGGGGAAGGGAATCATTTAGGGGGAAGTTGTGTTGGGTGTCACTGGAAGTTGATGTCTTGCCAGAATTATGAACCAACATACTCAGAACCAATTGTGGAAGGCTTACAGTCATTTTCCTATGAAGCAAAAAACTCAGAGATGTCTTGTGAATTTGGAAGAGTTTGTACAGTTCCATACACATTCTCTGTGGGATCATAATTCCAGGGAGCTGAACTCCAAAGTCACTTACTGGCTAGTGATCCCCAGGGTCGTGGAGGGAAGATGAACATGCACAGATTGGGCAGGACTATTTGGCCTCATTTGGCATTTATTTCCTCGCAGCTTCCATCAGCAACTCATTTCAGATGGATGGGAGTGATTTTCAACTTGTTGCTGTTGTTTTAACCTCACTTTATCTTCATGCACATCATTTCAATAAAATAACTACATTTTCTCTGTCAAGCTATAAAAAGGCATTAATGAATAAAACATAAATGAATTCTGTAGGGAAGATAAATACATATATAATACATATATGTGCATGTATTTATATATCTCTCAATGTATGTCTGTATGTATACAGATATATATCTTCTTGATACGGTTTTTATTTTTTTCCTTTTCTCTGATGGACAGATTTCTAAAGTCAGAGCTTCCGTTCTTTTCCGTGGCTCAGGTCATCGTTATATAGTATTTCTCTCAAAGCCAAGAAAGACAGTGCCAGGTTAAGGGGAGGTAAGGGGCAAATGAAGTCTTGGTTCTCATATATTGAAATATTGAAACAGACAACAACAATACTCTCGGGACTTGCAGAGAGAATTGAAAGGTAATGAATATTTTAAAAATATTTTAATGAGGTAAACTAGAGTTAAGCTCCTTTAAGGAAAAGAATCTGAAAATGATTAAAGAAAAGCCTAGATTTATTTAAATATAGGTCAACGTTTGGGTCCTGTGCGAATATGCTGTTTTAATCTGTGGATGAATCACCTGCTGAATGATCAGTAAATACCATTTTTGGTGAGAGCATGAGGACTGGCCCCTCTGCTGTTTTTCAGAGTCCGCCAGGGTGCACATGCGAGGCTGCAAACGCGTCTCCACCGCAATCTGTTGAACACGGTCTGTAGGCGCTCCCTGCATATTGATCTGCTTTGCAGCAGCGCCACCTATCGGTAACGAAGGGCAGGGGACGGACCAATGCAAATCGACTTCAAGGCAGATTTCATTAAACTTGGCCTGCATGGCTCCTCACTGCTACGAAACAGAAAGGCAACAGGACACGGGAACTTCATTTGGAACCTGATGCTGCATGTCCCCCAAACTGAGCTGAGGGAGAAGCTGTCATCGCGTGTTAGTTTAGTGCTGGCTCTGGGAATTAACTCTGTTACACATAAAAGGACAGGGAGGGAGGGAGGGGATTTGCAGACTCAATGAAGAGAAATGCTGTCTGAGGATTTCAAGCTTCGCTTTACTGACAAATATTAACGAAGATTTTCATCCCTTGGAAGCCGCTGCAGTAGCTCTCTCTCCTTTTTCCATCTGTCTGGTGGTGGGGAGGTGGGCAGGAAGTTCGGAGCTCCTTAGAGGCAATGAGCTTTGAACATTAATTCGATTAAGAAATTCCATTCCATAGGCAGACTTTCTGGCTTAGGGGTTTCAGAGGCCGAGGAGAGCAGGTTGTACGCTGACATTTAAGATAGAAGACTGCCCAACCTCTGCATCCTAGGCAGGTGATGCCCAGCGGATACAGTGTTCCTTTGGTGGATGCATGGCACAGCATTATGGCAGCCTTGATGTTGGAAGAGAGCTCCTTTGCAGAAAATTCAGAACAACATTGAATACCAATATTTCCTTAACGTTTCATTCGAAATGTGATTGGAGTCATTTGTAAAAATTTTTGTGTGTGTGTTCTTATGGAGAGACGAGAAAGAAAGATACTTAGAAATGAAAGAACACTGTGTCCTACTTTTCTTATGGATAATTTTAATTATACCCTCTGTTTCTGATTGCCCACTTTCTCTCCTCCCGTCATCTCCAAATTCAAAATGAGAGGTGAAGAGACACAGAGGGGTCATTTTGGTGTTTTAAGCAGGATACAGTCAGGGTTGAAGGTAAGGAGCAGACAGATCATTTCTTCTCTTTTATGTGCTTTCACACCCTAGACTGGAAGAGGTTTATTGCTGCCATACAACCATGACTCCTGTGATCATTTATTTATGTTAACTAAATAGCCTCAAGGATCCAGCTACGGGTCCTCATTTGATTTCAGTTCCTCCTCATTGAAATCATATACGGATCTGAGAATCTGAGGTGAGTACACAGCCATGAAAGAAGCAGATTCCTTCCAGACGGTGTGTGTATAGTAAACACAAACGATGAACTGGGTGAAATGGTAGCTGGCCGTACTAGGGCACAAAAGGGTCAAAACTGTGAGTTAAAATCAGACTTGACATTTAAACTCCATTGTTATGAACACAGAGTAAATCTGGTCCCTGTCTTCTTGTCATTCTGGAGCCATGTATGTCCTGAGCAAAATCGTATGAGTCGCAAGATAATTCCCTTTAATATCACCCCACCAAACAGTTCCTTTCCTGTTCAATTAAAATAGGCCAAGTGAGCCTTGCTGGAATTAAGTGCCTTAATCACCATCACAAAAGTACAGGAGAGCAAAGGTGAACATACAGAGTTAAATTAACCTAACGAAGCCAAAGAAATGCACCCCCTTCCCCAAATGACACACAACAAGCACGACTATTTCACTGTGTGTTCTAAGGATTAAAACAAATAAAAACAAAATTTGAGTTGTTACTAGACTAATCTATGAAACAGACCACTATTTCTAGGGAATATTTTTATGCTTAAAGAGTTTAAAGTCCAGCAAGGAGACAGAGGTGTGTGCATATTAAAATTAAATGAGAGGCGTAAGCAACAACGTGGAACTTTATATGAGGCAGAACACACGTGGGCATGAACAAACAGGTTAGGACACAAGAAAGGTAATTTATTGATTCAACCAACATTCACAAGGGCTTACAACCTATCCAGACTCTGTTCTTGGTGCAGGGAGGAAAAGAGAAGTAGATAAATAGGGGAAAGTCTCCTTTCTCTATTTATCTTGTCTAAATGCCTAACTTGTGTCTAGTTTGTATCCTCAGTGGCCTTAAACCAATGGAGAGTGATCTTGTTCTCTAAAGATTGTGTGAGCATTTAAAGACCAAACTTCACTAAAATACAGAGAGGAAATAAAACGGGGAAAAAGTGTTGTTCCTTTTTTCTGTAACCTCAAATGGGTACCCTGAAAAAGACCAGCAGAAAGCACTTGAAATATCCACTTTTAAGCATCGCTGGTAATTTTTCACACAAAAAAGGCACTCTTGTTTATTTGAGCAGGAGAACTGAAAAAATATATATGCACCGGAAGCAAGATAAATCAACATCCTCACTCTAGTAGAATTAGCTGGCTGCAGACAGTGTTTTATGGGCTGTTTCACTACCACTTTAATTAACTTCAAACAAGGAATACATTCTAGCTTTGCTCTCTTTTTCAAATATGTGAAGCTGTATTCCATGTGTGTGTGATGATTATAACATTGAATTCCACCCTTTGGGAAATCAACCTGACACTGCTCTGAATTGCCCATTGAGTATACGAGACATTCAAATTCTTTAAATTACAAAGGATAATATGAAAAGAGTCTTGCCTTCTGTGTCCTCATTGGCTGCTATCTTGTTCCTCTGAGCCAATAGCATTAACACGTTCAATTAGTAGAGTTAACGTCGGAGTTGGGGATGAGGACTGAGCAGACTGAAGAGATATAAGTAGGACTAGGAATATAGTGTTATAACTGTTTAGCTATAATCAGTATTTCTAAAATCATTAAAGTTTTTCAGAAGGACCTTTAAAAAAGAATTGGAGTTCAGTTGTGACAATCTTTTTTAGAGTTTTTTCCTTTATTTTATTAGGTCTATGAGATATATTATTTAATTTTCTTTGTGGTATACATATAGTCCTATGCTATCTGTATAGTTACTACTTACTAAACACTTAAGTGCTAGGGACCATGATAAACGATGTACATATGTTACTTTTATAATCTTCACAATCACTCTAAAAGTTACTGTGATCCCTGCTAAACATGGAAAACATGAGGCTAAGAGTTGTTAGAGCTGGTATTCAAACACTAACTCACATCCCAAGCCGACACGCTTTATAATCACAGGGTTATGGAGCCTACTAGTGACCACATGTTGGGAGATTTAAAGAAAAGGAGACATCTTGAAGGGACTGAGACTAAGAGTAGGCTGAATCGCGTGTCAACAATCAGCTGAGCTTCTCAGCTCAGCGTGAAATTGAGCTTGAAATTTCTGTAGGATCCACCCAGAACTGTTCCTTCTTAAGTTTTCAGGGAGTTAGAATAATGGTTTCTTTTTCACATGGCAACTTGGCTGAAGAGTTCTTACCCATGATGGACAGAAGGTAGAAAGATGAAGAGGGGCCGGACTGTGAACTAGAAGCAATTCTTCGCACTACTCAGCTGTTTGATGGGCCAGATGAGGGCATGGAGCTCCTTTCCCCTTTATATCAGCTGAGTCTGTGGTCAGCTTGTGAAAAACAGGAAGAGCAATGTTCCCGGTTGCGTTTGGCTGCAGCTGGAAACTGACTCTGCTGAGAAAGCAAGGGATTTCTCTCCAGGTACTCCACCTGAAAAGCCACCTTTTCCTGGCTCTGGAATATTGTGTCACTCGCATAACGCCCAAGAAGCTCAGAAGCGGTAACAGCCTGCCAACTCCCTGCCGTGAAATCAGAGTCCCTTCGCCCCAACCCCCGCTGTCAGGAAAGCTGTTACTAATTCTCATTGTGATTTTCCTAAGGTGAGACAGAGGTGTACAGCTCAATGCTGTGCGTGGCTTCAGGAACGGTCAGTAATTGTCCCACCTGGCAAGGATCACTCACAAATAGGAATGGTTTTTGGGACGGTTGTTTGTGGCCATAAATTCATCAATGTTCCCTCATTCTCCATGGATACAAGAGACAAACAATCGTCACATGGCCAGGCAGCTGTCTCTGGAGATGTCCTCCCCCCTCCCCTTTGAGATCCAGCATCTTGGATTTGTGAGTATGTTTGAGTGTGTACCTGTGGGTCTGTGTACGTTACCCTGGGAGAATTTGTGATATGGGGGAAGGAGAAATGGCAGTTTATTCAGCCCTGATCCCTCCTGACCTTTCACTGTCATTTTAGTGAGCCACATCCTTTACTCTGGAGACAGAGAAGGAACTCCTGAACTGGAGATTTGAAGACCAGGTTAGAATTCCAGCTCCTCCATGAAATGTGTAAGCACTGGGTCTTCACTGGACTCTTCTGAGCCTTAGTCCCCTGGGCTCTGACATCAATGCTATAGCTCGCCTTACAGGTTTGTTGTGAGGATGAAAATGACATGATTTAATGAAAAAAGTGTTGTGACTGGAAGGGCATCGTGCAGCTCTGGGTGATAATTAACAGCATCTTCTTTGGGTAAGTGCCATCAGTCCTGCTTTTCCCTTGCAATGGCCAGGCTACCTGGCCAGGGATTAGGTGCAGGTAATGGGCAAGGAAGTGGAGGGCAGAGGAGAGAGCCAAGGCTTCTCTATGAACTGCAGCTAAAACAAACCAGGGCTCAAAACTGCAAATATTTCCTTAGCTTTCCCGTAACCTGAAGGCCGAGCTCCGATATTGGTCCTTTGCCCTTTATTTATTGTTAGCCTTTTCCCTTTTGATCTCTAAGGCTAAATGTTCTCCAAGTTATAACTTCTAATGCTCTTTGGGTTTATTTAATGCAGAATTTATATAAATGTTAGGGATGGAATGAAATTTAAGAGAAGATCAAAAAATTAAAATCTTCCTCTGACTTCATACTTCCTAGAGATAACTTTGGGCCCTGCATCAATTTAACACATCTTTAGAGAATAAGATAAATGAAAGATTATAATCTTTCTTTTTCTTCTTTCCCTCTCTCCTTCCTTCCTTTCTCATTTTCTCTTTTTCTTTTCATTTCTAAGTTAAGGCAATAAGGCTAAGTTGATGAAAGCAATTTAAAAAAAATTCTGCGTAGATGTAACTAAACAGACTGATCTGGCATTACTGCTAGTAGGTAAATTCCCATATTGACGTTTTACGTGGACAAGCTAAGGGTTAGTAAGAGATTGAGATATAAAATAGGTAAAAAAAATCTTTGATTTACAAGTAGCTTATTTTTTTATGGGTTGCAGATGTTTCACTGAAAGGGAGTCAAAATACACTCCCTTAAAATAAGACTGGAATTGATGTCAGAAAGTGAGTCATACTTATTAACCCAAAGAAGATCACAGATTGCGTACAACTCCAGTGTACCAAGTACAAATCAAAAGAGATTCATCATGTATTTTTTGCATTTTTAGAATTTATATTGTTACTCCTTCAGTATGGAGAAGAGTTCCTTGCAAAAAGCACTTCCCCATGAGTCCGTCACCAGCAGGGAAAGAGTCTTCTCCAGTCACTGAGCCCAGAGAGGACATCTGGTTGATTAACAGATGTTAATGCCAGAATAGCTTTGGTTTGATCAGCGATGTAATCAATCATGAAGGTTATCATTTTAGCAAGGTTTAGACTGTTCCATTAAATCAAGATGGAACATGCCTGGTGTTCCAGATCTTCAGGGAAAAAAAGGGGGATTTCTCTAAAACCAGTATTTGCGGAACATCTGCATACATACAATTTTAGATGTGATTTTTAACATGTCCTCATGGCAACTACCTTACGTAAAAGTGATATAGCTGGGGCAAAGGTGAAGATTTATTTTTCCTTTGTGGAAGAATTTTTTTCCTCTTGGAGAAGATTTGAATTTAGTTTAATTTTATGAATTAAAAAGACAATGGAGAAAATACAGACTAAAAAAAAATCTGAGATCCAATTAATTTATTTAAGAGCGAATTGTTTAATGGATATTTTGTTTTATATACTCATATTATGGTATCTGAATGTGGTTTTTAGTTCTATCTCCTGTCCCTAGACAAAAGGAACAACAGCAGAACAAAATGAAAAATAAAAGATACGTCAAAGTAAAATGACAGTGAAGCATTAATGCCCATTCTTCTGCACAGTTGGGCATCTGGATGTCATGGAATAAACCAGAAAACCAGATGTAACCTAAACGCAAAGAAAGAATGCAACCCATCAGGAATGTGACAAGGGAGAGGGACTGGAGGTGGAAGATCAAATAAAAATATGCAAGGATTCCCTGGAAAATTGTTCCACAATGAATTTGAAGATAAATTACTTAGACTTAAGCCTGGGAGCATGGTTTTCAGAAAACTTGTCAGAAAGACCTCCTGCATCTAAATGAGCTGAATGTTGCCATCATCATCTGAAATCTGAGGCCACCCATCAAAGGGCTGCATCCACAGGGAAGGTAGTAAGACAGATAAGTCCATTGCATGGGTGCACAGGGCGCATGTTTCCACTAGCCGAAATGCCCAAATATATGCAGTGAACAAAACTTTTGAAACCAAATAATTAGTCGCACTAGTTCCTGCTGTTATACTGAACTCAGATGTGGCTCTTAATCTCAGCTAATTTTATGAGTAGACGCACATCAGAAATAGAAGCTAGAACCTCTCTAATTACATATAAAGACCAAATGGATTGAGAGTTTCTTACATCCTAAGGGCTTTACATGCATTAAATCCATTTAAGTGGCACAGTAACATAAAGAAAGATACAATTATTTTCTTTCTTTGTGGATAAGAAGCAGAGGCCCAGAGAGATGAAAACTGGCCCCACATTACATGGTTATGAAATGGTACAATGAGGCTTTAAACTCAGACACGTTTGCAATCACCATGCAGTACTACTGATGGCTTGTGCCTTGTGTTAAACTGTGACTCAAAAAACTTTAAAACATTCTTATTGTTTTAAAAATTTTTTTTGTTTGGCCAAGGGCAAAGCAGGGGATGGCTAAATTTGATCCCCTGATGGTAAAAATACTGTGCTTCACCCAAATAAGCAGTTCCCTTCTCCCCATCCCTTGGGTTTAAACATATTAAACATGTGCTGACATAAGATTACCTTTTTTTTTTCACTTAAGTTATTCTGAAAAAAAAAAAAAGCCTTTTAAGAAAAAATTTTAAACCCAGCTCTTCAAACATTTTGATTAAGAAAACAGTTTTCCAATGTCAATCAAGGGTTCTATTCTTTATAACCATTCTAAAAAACAGATACTTAATAGCCTACACCAGCAGAGAGAAACTTTTAAATCTATGAAATATAACTTCATGAAAAGTGATATATACTATTCTTGTATAAGTTCAAAATTAGGAGATAGTACTAAAAACTTCTTAGAAGCACCGATACTTAGAAATAACCTAATAGATAAGCTTTTTGTTTTAGTGATACCAAATTTAGTTCATTTTAAGAAAAGAGGGGAATGGAGAACAATAACACATTTTAACTTTACTTCCTATGAATTTGGAACTTTTTTCCTTAGTGGTACTAAACATCGTGTGTACTTGTCAGGGTTCTGCAGAGAAGCAGAATCAATGGGCTCACATGACTGTGTAGGCTGGCAAATCCAAAATCTTCAGAGCAGGCCAGCAGACTAGAGACCCAGCACGGAAGGGTTGACGTGGTTGCTGAAGGCAGGCTGAGGGCAGAATTCCCTCTTCCCTGGGGACAACGGTCTTTTTTTCTTTTAAGGTCCTCAACTAATTAGATGAGGCCCACCCACATACATTATGGAGGGTAGTCTGCTTTACTCAAAATCTCCTGATTTAAGTGTTAATCTCATCTCAGAAGACCTTCACTGCAACAACCGGACTAGTGTTTGTCCAAATATCTGGGTGCCATGACCTAGCCAAATTTCACACATAAAATTAATCATCACACAATCAGAACATTGCCTCTTTCGCCCCTTTGGCATATGGACTCTGACTTCTTGTATCTAAACTGATGAACATTTAAGATACAATATCTGATTTCATACTTTATTTCTGTCGCCAGGTGCATTTGTTAGTTACACATCTCTCCTTTTGGGTGGCTAGAGAGAATGTTGTTACTCCAAGTAGAAGACAGCAAGTGTCTTGTTACACTCGAATGCTACATTCTGTGCCAGCTTTGAGATCTGTGTGTGGGACGGCACACTACAGGAGATCACTTTATAATTAATATTTTTGCTTACTGTAGAAACAGACATGGAAGAGGTGTGAAATGGGTATCACTGCAGAGTGATGGATGCCACCCTGAGGGATGGGAAGAGAGAAGTTCATGTTGAGGGGATCCTTTTATTACTTGTGGTGTTTTAGAAAGTTAACATCCAACCTGCAATCTTTTATTATTTTTATGTGACTTAAAAAAGCTGCATTTCTGTGGAGCTGCAGGGCTTTTGAAAATGAATTCAGCTGACACATTCAATTGGGATGTCTCAAGATGGATGGCAGATTCATATTCCAGTACATCACGTGACTCTTACCAGTTTACTGTGTCAGCTAAAAAGTTTAAGGAGAGGGGAAAAAAAATCAGCTAATTTTTTTTTTTTAATCTCTGGTAAAACTGATTTAGGAAACCTGTGGTTATGAAAGAAACTATGTTGTGAATTGGCTCAGAGGTTTTAAAGGCTGTAAATATGGTGATGTTTCTGTTTAAATTTGGTTGTCAACACAATTAGTAGCTGAGATTTTGGACAGCATTTTGGAGTCCAAAGGAAAAAGCAGGGAAGCGTGAAGAGAAAGTGGGTGAACCAATGGGATTTTTGGCAGCCTGGATCTGGGGAGCAAAAGAAAGAGAGCAAAAAGCTCAAAGACTTTTGGTTTGGGCACATGAAAGCATGGAATTGCCATCAATTTCGATGGGCTAGGCTGAAGACAGAGAGGTTTGGTGGAAATGAGAAGGAGGTCAGTTCTAGAACAGTCAAGGTTGTTTTATCTATTAGATAACCTCAGGACAGGCTCAGCAGGCACTTGACTCCAATGACTAAGATTTAGAGGATGCATCTGAGCTGAGAGGGGCACCACATAGATGGAATATAGGTTAAACTATACACAACTGACAATGTTTGATGAGTTGTGATGGAAAAGAATAGCAGCTTCATACGCTTCACCCAAATAAAAATCTCTGGAACTGGAAGAGATTACCAAGGTTGAAAGTACAGATGGATAAGACTACCAAGGATGGACACTTAAGATGATCTTACATTAGGATGTTGGGGGGAAGACCAGAAAAAACTAGCAAAGGAGGCTAAAAAGAGCAATGGAGAGGAAAGAAGAAATCATGTTGTCCAGGAAGCCATTCTGAAAAAAAGGAATCAAAGGGGAAGGTGTAGGGGAGGGATAAATTAGGAGTTTAGGATTAACAGACACACATTACTATGTATGAAATAGATAAACGACAAGGACCTACTGTACAGCACAGGGAACTATATTCAATTTCTCATAATAACATATAATGGGAAAGAACCTAAAAATATATATATGCATATATATGTATAGCTGAATTGCTTTGCTGTACACCTGAAACTAACATTGCAAATCAACTACACTTCAGTAAAAATGAAATTATAAATAAATAAATAAGTAAATAAATAAATAAATAGAATTTTTTTAAAGGGGGCTGATGTAATCATTGAGTCAGATGCAGTTGACAATACAGAGGTCATTAGTAACATCAATGAGATCTTCTTGATGGAACATAAGCATAACTGGAGTGGTTCCAAACAGAAGGGGTGGGAGGAGAACTGGAGATGATCCGTACAGACAACTCTTCTGTCACAAAGAGGAGCTGATAAGGGAGGTGTTTGGGGAAAGTGGACTTCACATAGCAGTATCTTATAAAAGAATGTAATTTTTTTTATATGAGAGAAGTTTGTATACTGACTGGAATGAGTCTAGAGAGAGGAGAAATTTTGTGATGTGAAGAGATATAGGACATATGCTGGAGCGATGTCTTTCGGTGGGCAGAGGGAAGGGAATTCAGTTTACATTTAGATTGATATTACCATTGTGTGGTCTTAGAAAACCACACAAATAGCTGAACTCTAAAAAGGGAATGGAAAGTGGGTTGTATCGGCACAAAGGCAGATGCGTTGAAAGCTGTACTGATAGGAGCACGGGAAAGTTCTCATTTCTGTCTCAACAGACAAGAAAGTAAAATCATTGGTCAAAATGAGGAGGAAGGGCCAGATGATTAGTGACTGTAACAAATGTATGAAATAGTCACTAGGTGATTTGCTAGAACATAATAGGGAAACCTAGTAGGATTTCCCAGTGGCACTAAAGGCCCTTTGAGGGTGGTGGCCGTGAATTTAAAGGGAGGAAAATCTGCAGGGTTCATGCTTTTCTCCAGCCACATTTCTGCATGTGTGCTGGTGTGATTTGTAAGAGAATTGAATTCACTCAGGGTTAAAGTTTTCCAAGTGAATAGGATCAACGGAGAGAAAAGCAACTGAGTCTGAGCGTATGTATAAAAGAGAATAACCATTAATATAATGAGAACATTGTATCTAAGATGTGCAAGAAATTCAGCAAGGTTGTAAGGAGCCTGAGAAGAAAATGAAAAAACTGTGGGATCTAAGGATTCAAGGACTTTGGAGTTGGGGTTCTAAAGGCAGTGAACTGGGAAGATAGGAGGCGGTACTTGAAATTGAGGATGTAGGAGAGATGTAATCATCGGCATAGGAGGCCTAGGGCTTGACTATAGGAGTGAGTGAATGAGATCAGGAGGAAGATAAGAGCCTTGGAAGAGAAAAGGGTAAGCAGCTGAGAGTGCTTGTACTGGAAGTGTCATCAGTGCAGATATTGAAATGATCAGAAATTAATCCTGTAGGCTCGTTTCATTCTTGGACAAAACAACTGAATATTTTAAGGATGCCAACTTACTTTACATGTTTAAATGCAAATGCACTGAAAATCACAAAAGGTCTTTTTTGGAACTTGAAAGCATCCATAACGAATTCTGTGAAAATACAATGAGGATACTGCACAATTTTTGGTTCAATATCCAAAAATTAAGATTCAAAAAGTTTGAATATTAAAAGCCATAAGGGAGAGGGACTTATATTACCAGGTGTTGCAATATACTATTATGTAAAATAAAAATAAGAAAATAACGTGGTAATGGCCCATGAATTAACAGAGACCAAGTTAACAGAGTAAATAACTCAGAAAATGGCAAGAGCATATTGGATTTGTTGAATGATAAAACTGGCATCACAAATAAATACGCTGATTCTGCTGTACACCAGAGAGCGACACATTATAACTGACTATATTTCAATAAAAAATAAAATAAGTATGTTGAGAAAGTCTTACTTAGGAACTGAATCTATGACAAATACTTAATTGTTTGGAAGAGAAACAGACTCCACAACATACATAGAAATAAAAATTTTAAAGTTACTAGGAAAAAGTAAACTGCAGGCAATAGAAGATATCCCCAAAGAATTACACTTTTTGTATTTTAATATAGGAAAGGGACTTTTTCAGCGACCCGATAGGACTGACATTTTAAAAAGGTTCCTCTGGCTATTGTGTGAAGAAGGATTGGGAAACGTAAGATGGAATCAGAGGGATGAATTGGAGGCTACTGCAATGTGCAGGTGCAGCGAGAAATGATGGGGTCGTACATAAAAGGGGACGCTCCTGATGGAGGGACAGGGTAGACGTGAGATGTTAATCAGTAAATTACACCCCTGGCTCCAGTGATCAATCTCATTCAAAAGTCACTTCCCTATGATGGAAAAAACTGCTCTCAGAATTTGAGTCTTTCCTGAATCTATGGTTATTTTTAAATTTCTGCTATATCACTTATTTTGTGTATTTTAGTTTACATTTTAGTTTATTTCTTTTTCTTTTCTCTCTCTTTTTTAGATTAGGTAATGCCTTATCTCCCACCTAAGCCCCAAACCTAGTTAACGAGTGACAAACCCACAAGAAGTTGTAAACATAGTACAATCCTATGTATTCTTTATCCAGCTTCCCTAAGTGGTAACATTTATTGTAAACATAGTAAAATGTTAAAACCAGGAAATCTGTATGTGTGCGCGTGTGTGTAGTTCTGTGCAGTTTTATTCCATGTGCAGACGTGTGTAACTAACATCATCATCAAGATGCAGAGCCATTCCATGGCCACAAAGGGACACTTAGTGACATTCCTTTTACAGTCATCCTCCCCTTGTCACTATCCCCTGATAATCGTTAATCTGTTCCCATCTCTATAATTTTGCCATTTTTACTTTTTAACAGCCTTATTGAGATATAATTCACATATGGTACAATTCACCTATCTGAAGTATACAATTCAATGGTATTCGGTATGTCACATCATTATTTTTTAAAACCGTGGTAATATGTATTACAAGTGAAGATGTGTAGCACATAGTTCCTTCTACCCAGACATCAGGCCTGGCTATTGAGAAAAAAAAAATGACGAGACATACTGAAACACAGAAAACAGAGTTTCAAGACACAGAGCAAGCATCAAAACCAGACTCAAATGTGGTAGAGACGTTGGAATCGTCAGACAGGGACTTAAGCAACTACAATTAGTATGCTAATACATAAAACTTGTGTAACCCATAATTATAAAATAAGCCATTTTAATCATTTAAAGTGTACAATTCAGTGGCGTTCACTGCATTCACAATGTTGTGAAACCACCACTCCTATCAATTTCCAAAACGTTTCATCACCCCAGACAAAACCCATACACTTTAAGCAGTAATTCCCCATTTCCCCAACCCCCTTGCCTGCTCTAACCTCTAACCTACTTTCTGTCTCCATGAATTTACCTATTTTAGGTACTTCATATAAGTGGAATCATACAGTATTTGTCCTTTTTAGTCTGGCTTATTTCACTTAGCATAATATTTTTAAGGTTTGTCCATGTGGTAGCATTAATTGGGACCTTATTACTTTTTATGGCTGAATATGGAAAGGGATAAATTGGGAGTTCGAGATTTGCAGATACTAAGTACTATATATAAAATAGATAAACAACAAGTTTCTTCTGTAGAGCACAGGGAACTAAATTCAGTATCTTTTAGTAACTTATGGTGAAAAAGAATATGAAAATGAACGTATATATGTTCATGTTTGACTGAAGCATTGTGCTGTACACCAGAAATGGACACAACTTTGTAAACTGACTACACTTCAATTAAAAAAAAAAAGACTCTATGTAATGAGCAATTATTTGCATACATTGAACCATCCCTGTGACCTGGAATGAATCCAGCTTCATCATGGTATGTGATATGTATTGTTGGATTCCGTTCACTAATATTTTGTTGAGGATTTTTGCATCAGTGTTCATTAATAATATTGGCCTGTAATTTTCTTTTTTTCTGATGTCTTTGCCTGGTTTTTGTATCATGATTATCTCTTGATAATATCTGTTGATAAATATTTTGTATTTTTTCATATAAAAGTTTATATAACTATATATTCAAATATGTATTTCTTAGTAGTTTTGGGTTTTCTGTAGATTTTAGATTTTAAACATGTAATTTCCTACATTTTCTGCTAAGGGTTTGTTGTTTTACTTAAAATAAATAAATTTAAGTGTATAATCCAGTTGTAATTTATTTTGTATAGGGGTGTGAAAGGAATGTTATATTACTTTCTCCTTATGTATAGCTATTGTCCAATGTATCCTTTCTTAGATAAATCATTGTTCCCCACTGAATTTAAATACCCCCTTGTCACATGCTAAGTTAGTATATTTTCTTGGATCTATTTTTGGATTTTCTGTTTGGTTCCAATAATCTATTTGTCCACTCCTGTATAGTATTACATTGATTATATTACAGTGAATATTTAGTATATTCTGATATCTGGCAAGGCAAATTCCTATACAACTTTTACTCTTGTTCTTTTGCTTTGTGATTTTTTTTGGCTATTCTCAAGCATTTATTCCTAAATATAAATTTTAAGATAACTTTATACAACATCAAATGAGATGATTTTAGTGTGCTTACATGCTGGTGAATTCTCCCCCAATGAGCATGAATTTGTCATTTACGACTAGCAAAAGATACATGATATAAAAGAAGAAAGAAAAGCAAGGGGGAGAATATTGAGGATGAGGTCCCCAGTGTCTGCTCTGGGGTACAGGGAAGCAAGATTAGATAATCATGTCATAGAACACGAGCTTTGAGGTAGATGAGGAGGCAAAAAGAATGAGTGTTCCTCGCTTCTGAAAGTCACAAGATCACGAAGATGTGCATCCTAAGTGGCCAATGATATCAGACTCATATCCAATGGAGCATGTTTGCAGTGCGAAAGGATAAATGAAAGTAATATTTTTGTTTGTTTCACATAAGGATTCTATGAATTGTGCTTTGATACTGCAGCTTGAGTAGAGTGCCTAGGATTTTTGTTCCCAAGTTATGTTTCGAGGGACACTGGTATCTCTCCTGATGCATAAAGGTGTTCTTTGCTCAAATGGATGTGGGAAATGCAGCTCATTTTGGCAAAGCCCTGAAGATGTACTTGTAGCTTTGTTTCACTCAACATTTCTCAAATTTAACTTAACATGGAATCTTTTTTTTCTGAGATGTATTTTGAAATTTTAATGGAACTCACAGAAAATACTTTGGAAGACGTTGATCCTGGGAGCAGTAGAATGAGGACTGTCAGATCAAATAAGCTGTGTAGGCAGCGAATAAGGGGGGAGGATATCACTGAAATCAAAATATGTTTATTTAAAATTACTTATGACCAAAGTAGAAAAACTTTTTTAAATCTCATAAGCATGAAGTCTATCTGAATTCTTGTTGGATTTATATGTTTGTCCATAGATTATGCCTTGATTCTGGGAAGGAGAAAATTTTATATTTGGCATAGTTAAAATTCTCAGTGCCCTTTCTAATCACGTCCTGATTAAGTCATCATTCATTATTCTTTCTGTCTTGCGTATTATTTTCCTTTGAGGCTGACAGTTGGTGTCTTAAAAACTTAAAAACAAATCTCTCCCATGCTTTTCCCTCTTGTCAAGTCTTATTCTTCTCTGGAAAGATGCTCAGCATTATCTGAAAAAGAATATGCTCTATGTGTCTCATTTCCCAACAATTACTAGTTAACCATCTCTGCCATCAGCAGAGGTAGGGATACACATGGAGGCAGAAAAATTGAAAGCACTTGGCTTCATCTTATGTAAGATTAATGTTTCCTTGGATGGTTGTTCTTCTGAGGAAATCAAAGCACTTATGCAACTATTTTATACATATATTAAAATGTATATAGATTATGTTTACAAATACTATATAAATACACATCCACGTAGACTGATGACTTAGCATTTATTCTAGTTTAAATTCCTGGAGCTAAGACACAACAACAGGTCTTATGTGGAACAGCTGGGAGGTATAGTGGATCGCTGGATACGGAGGTGGGAAGTTGGTATATACCTGGTTGTCCTGCTAAGAGAATCTCTAAGGTCTTTTCCACCTCTAAGGTTTTCATCCTTCAAGGGAGAAAAGAATAACTTCTCAAGTAAAGGCAGTAGTCCATAAAAAAGTGAGGCGTGGCAGAATTAGGATTGGAACTGCAGCATTCTATTCCCCACCTGCGAGCGTTTCATCAAAACGCTCCCTCTCATGTAGTTTGTGTTTCCCTTGTGCCTTGTGTTTTGGAGATTGGATGAAGTAGAAAATGTTCTTGTTCTTCGATTTTTCAATTTGGATGGAATGGGGAGTCAGCTAGTGACCAGAGGCTTTGCAGCACCAGGGGAACAGGGCACTGCCAGTGTTGCAGAATCTCGACTTCCTTCTGCCTAAGCAGATGGTAGGCAGAAGCAACATCCTGGAAAGCTGAAGAAAGCCAAATGGACCACGGTCCCTGGCAGGGAGTTTCAGAACGTGGAGGGGCCTGTTGTGTCTGCACCTGTTGTGTCAGTTTGTGATGTAGTCTTCTTTTCCTCTTCCTCTTCATTGCTTAGAGCAGTCTATTTGACTCTTTGTAGAACTGATTTCCTTTTGTTACTTTGAGTCTTAGCTTAAATATTACCTCCTCCATGCAGTTCTCCTTGGTGACCCCCAGGTTGCTCTACCCTCTGATTCTCCACTCCTTTATGTTCACAAGTCATTTACAGCATTCACCACAATAAGCAATTACTAGGGTTTTTCTTTGCTTCCTATATAATTATCTCACTTACTAGATTACGAAATCCATGAAAGCTGGCGTACTTGACTTCTCAGATTCAACAATTAACGTATACCTCTCTTTCTTCCAAAAAGATAACAAAGATCTTAAAGTTCTTTAATTCCAAAAGCCTTCACTCTCACTTACAGTACATCATTTCCTTATATGTTTTATATTTTCATTCGTGAAATGAATTATTAAGATTTGGGGGCAGTGGTTTCTAGATGGCTTCCTTTGACATGTATGAGAGGTATTGCGTTTTATGCTAAGTTCCCCTGAGTTGCCACTGGTCAAGGACTATTTTTTTATTAGCTTGGGGGTAGATGTTGTAGAACTATTCAGTATGATAAATTTAAATCTCAAATGCACATTATACATTCTTAGTGAGGGGGACATTTTCCAAGAATAGAAGCTGGGCCAAAATAAAATAAACAAATAATTGAAGACCCCAGACAAATAAACTTCTGTGATTCTTCCTACTGTGGTGTCTAGATTTGTTCTAGCGTACCCGTTTGCTAAGTCTGCAGTTCTACAGGGTTTTTATTTTATGTGGGAGTCTCATTTTCACCTTTCCACCTTGCAAAGGCCAAACCTTATTTCTAGCCCTTTTGTATATATTAATAGTCTAGCCCCTGTACCGCTTCAGAAACTGGCATCTCCGCAAACTGCGTAAGTTAGTGAGTTACCTGTGGCTGGAGACATTCAAGCATCTGCAAAAGTGGTATGGTGATTCTCTAAGACTCTTTTAACTTTAAGACGGTCAAAAACTGCATAAATATTATCTAACACTGTTTCACTAGTGCTGTTCCTATGAGATAATTATCCAATGAACACTGAGTGTAAAATGTTTACACTTTTGGTGACACGGCATGATAACATGATATGGTTACAGAGCAAATACATGAAAGGCAAAATGAGAAAGTATTGCATGACCAAAATAAGTGTCACACAGGAAACAGTCACACCTTTTCCTTGGAGATTATTATAAGCAAATGCTTTCCAGTCTTGGACAAATGACTGACTGTGTTCTTTTAGAGATGTTGATAAATAGAGGTGTCCTGTTCGTATCATTAATGACTCAGTAAATAAAATCCCCAGACACTTTTCAAAAGTATGGTGTGATATTCCAGAATGTTATAGGCAGTTGTGCCTCCTAGTGATGTGTGGAGAATTTGATAAAATGGCTCAAATGTTCTGAAGATAAAAAGTGTCCTGTACCATAAGTGATGAGTGATGGTCATAACGGTAGAGGATGGCCGCAGGAAGAGCACTGTTGCTACATAGCCAAAGTTGCTTCCTCTTTTCACATACAGTAACATTGCAATTTCTTTATAAAGGACTTCAAGAAACCTCATATAAATCTGATTCTCATAAAGTTGGAAATTGTCTAGACTCAATGCAGTATCCAGAGAGAATTTAGGCCACTCTCTGCCTCTCTGAAATTGACAGCATGATACTCTCTGGGTAAGCCATGCAAGGAGAATGTCCTATATCTTCACATGGGCATCATTTTAGCATATTAGACAACTTAACCTAGTCCTTTCATGTGTACCGGTTAACAACTTCCATGGAAGTACAACATAGACACAAAATATAAGATGGAATAGAAGAGCTGACATTTTAATTCTATATTTGCCTGCCCACTGGTGAAAGGACCATTTATTTTGTCCATGTGAAGTCTGAAGGGTTATAAAAGCAGGAGTTAATCTGGTTGATCCAGCAATGAATTATGCCAATGTATGTAAATGCCTTTATGTTCTGTTTAATAATGTAAGCAGTTGGCCATATAGGGTGACTCATCAGGCTTTTAAAATTCAGGCTGGAGTGCATTAGCAAAACGGCTGTGAGCCATGATTCAGCTTGCACAGCTGGATCACCTTCAAAAAGGCTGTTCTTGGGCACATTTTTTTCAGTAGAAGGCTGTTGTGATATGGTGCTTAACCAAACCCCCCTCCTCTTTGGATTCGGAGACACATAACAACATTCATTTCTCTTGGAAGGACCCAGTGTTACCCTAGGTAGAGAGTGGAGCAGAGAAGATGCGGCAGGTATTTACAACTAAATGTATCAATGCCTAATTAGCTTTAAAAATCCAGAAAAGAGAAAGAATTCCATTAAAAATAAATTTCACATCATAAAGTGTGGTCCACAAACTTAGCAAATGTGCAGTGAATATGAAGCTTGTCTATATTCCTAGCACCTTGATCGCAGATCTTCAGCACACAGGAACAGGTGTCCTATAAAAATATCAACTCTAGCTCTTAATTTAAATGAGCTTCTCTCTCCTGATGCTCACTGAATCACTTAGGTTTACTGCTCCAGTTAGGAATATTCCAAGAAGACAACAAACCACCTACTTTCTTTAAAGTCTAATTTTTTTCTTAAATTTGAATGCATCTCAAGCAGGAAGCAGTGTTAGGTCAAATGGCCACATTTAAGATCCATTCATAGTTTCTAAAATGAAAAAGATGAAATATTTTGGAGTTACATATTGAAGGCTATGTTATTTTTTTCCTGCTGCCTCATCTCAAAATAGTTCCATGTGTTGGCAAGTCCAGAGTAGAGAAACTGAAGTGTGTTCACGTCAATCTCACTTCGAGAAGGTACTGAATAATGTTTTCAGATTTTAACTTTCTATTTTCTGGGAAACTTACACAGAGAAGCATTTCAATGTTATACTTGATCAGAGCCAAGTAATAACATGGCATCTAATATTTGCTCATGAAAAAAAAACTTTACTGTACATTCTGAATCAAAATTGCACAGGTTTCCCATCCTTTATTTAAGAAAAGAGCCACTCAGAGCTTGATGTGGATGAATAAAATGTTTCCTCACACATTGAACCTTGACCAAATTTCACATTTCTCTTTTTCAATCTTTATTCAGCTCTGAGAAAAGACATAAATATTAAAAAGAAATAAGGGAAAATGAGAAAAGGACTTGGAGAGAAGGAGATGAAAAAGTTAAGAGGAGTGAGAGACTCAATATACAAATGGACAATGGCCAGACCATATATAAAAGTAGTAATCTGACCCACAATCTGCAGCAATTTGCTCAGGAAACCAACCCCTTTATCTACAATGAACAGCCTAGGCACCCAGCCTGCTACAAGTTAGACTTGTAAGAAATCAGATAGCTATCTCTAGAAACAATCCAGAAAGGTGAACAATGACTTCTGTGAAAATTGTCCCTTAGTGGCCAGGAATTGATTAACAACTGACAGCATCCCTAATTTTTGTCTTTGATTCCAACTTAGGACCAACCAGAGTACGTCAAATACACACCCGCAATCAATCACATAGGATGCTCCACTTCCCATACTAACAGCCTGCAATAGGGCACACCTGAGCCTTCCCTCTTTTCCACTATAAAACTTTCCTTTCCTCTGCCTGCCTTCGGTTTCTGCCAGAACACAAGTGGCAGTAGCCGAGTCCCTTGCTAGAGCGGGCTCTGAATCAGTAGCTTTTGCCTGTCTTGTTTGATGATCTTTATTTACTTCCAACAGGACAAATAAAGAAAAGGAAGAAGGAAGAGTCAGAGAAAACCAAAAAGGACATGGAAAAGGAAACAGTGGTTTACAAAATAATAAAACAAAAATCAATGACGAAAAGAGGAAAGTCCCTGCTGTACCATTCCCAATCCCACAGACCCCCCAGGCTCAACCTGTCAGAAATGAGGGCATGGAAACGAGGTTACCAAGTTCAGTTTCCTTTTGCCGTGTCATTTACTTAAGCCTCTTAATAATTTACATAACTCAATCTTAATAGAAAGCAGAATCCACGCAGTCCTGAAGGGAACCGATCATCTCTCTAGAAGTTCATGCTAATGGTGTCCAAATCTTGAACGCAGAATCCCTAATAGTTGAACAGTTTTGAGCATTTTAGATCAGTCATTTTTGGAGGGGTCAAGACTGACAATACTCTCCTGAAGGAGTTGTCTGCGTTGCCACTTCAACTCTTAGGCCTTTAAATTACTTCAGATATAAAAAGTTCATGCTGTTGCAAAGAAGGGAAATCTTTGTAGTGAAGACTCTTGCCTCTATGTTTGGCTTCTCGTGGATACAAAGACTCTGCCTTTGAAGTTAGCGGTAAGATTAAAATTATATTTGAGTAGAAAAAAAAATTTTCCCATTGGAGAAGCGGAAAGGAGACTACTTTTAAACGGGATGATAAATAAAAAGTCCATTCGGCAGCCAAATACCTATTTTGAGAAGATACCCCTGTTTGACATCAGAATGCACAGTAAACCAATGAGTTTTTGAAATGAAGAAACTTTCTCCAATTTGACTACTTAGGATGCCAGTGGATCTGCTGGTCTGTAGAGGAAGCAGTTGATACACAAAGAAAGATCAAATGAAGGTCAACATGGCTTATCTGAATCAACAGTATTTCAGTGCTTTGGAGCAAACAGGTTCAGGAAGGTAAAAGGCTGACAAACTCAAGACAAAACAGTCCATCTTCTTCATTTTAGAGATAAGCAAAATGAGGCCCGGAAAGGAAAGAAAGAGTGTGTGTCCAATGGGGCAAGACCAGATTGAGTCCGGGCCAGGATCGAGCTCCTGGGGTTTGCAGCAGCTACAGCAGACCTGTGAGAGAAGGGACCAAAAAGTGCATGCAGCTCCATGATGGGGCAGACACACTAGGCTTCCCTGGCTCGGGGTCCCAGGGAGCTCATCCAGGTGGGGCATTGTAACGAGGGACAATGAGCACCTAGAACTGGCATGCTGAGATCCAAAACTGTTACCCGGGAACTGTGGAGTGGTTCGTCTGTGTGGATACAGCCTATATGATAGATGACTGGTCACTATCAAAGGTGTGAAGTGTAGGCATGGAGGCCACAGACTCAGGTCTACTGTTCAGCAAGACTTGAACGTGTCGTTTCCAGTCCTAGAGATTTACAGGATTGAAGCAGCCCTGATCCTGAAGTAACTTTAATACTGGATAACGAGTACTCGACAAACAGGGGCCCTGTGTCCAAAGCCAGAGAATAAGATGAGGTTTGGGCTTCAAGAACCAGGCAGAAGTCCGGTGGTTAAAGTCAGGCCTCAAGTGCAGAGAAGTTCCAGTACCCAAGGGGAAGAGTGACTTAACTGACCCATCTGACCCCTGACTCCTTCAGTTCCCTTCAGTGAGGACCACACTCATCTCACCCAGGGCCTCAGATGGGACTGAGACTGAATAAGGATCAAAGAGTTCTAATTATCCCAAACCAAGAAGGCGATGAGGCTGGAATCTAGAGAAACAGGCATGATGTCTCATTTCTAGGCAATTTGCTTTTTGACTAGTCTCCATGTTACACCTCTGAGTCTCTTTATAATAGATATGTCATTTGATATCAACGTTGATTTTTTTTTCACTGCTAAAAACCTATGCACTGGAAGACAAATTCCAGCAAACATTAAGAAACCTCTATGTATCATTCCTTTTTTTTTTTTAAACAAATATTTACTTAGTGTCCACTTTGCTCAGTGCTAGGAGCTAGGGCTAAGAAGATACAAACCCTGCCCTCAAGAAGCCTAGATTACAGGGGAAAGAGAGACATTTAAACTTGAAAAAAACACAAAATACAAAAAAAACCACTACTTCATGTTAACCCCATGTGATCTAGTAGGTGAAAAAAAAAAAAAAACCCACAAAAAACAGAGTTTCCTACATCCTGTTTGCTGTTTCTGCACTTTTACCTCTGGGGTCTCAAAAGGAAAGATCTCATGCTACAAGTGGAATCTGATCTTTGCTGGGCTTCAGCAGCCACTGGTCAGTTGGCAGACATACATACAGAGCCTGACAAGTGTAAGCTCCTTCTAAGTTCCCACTTCTTTATCTGACCTCCTGCCCTACTCCTAGTACTGACTCTAAATATCACCTATCTATACCTGTCACTCCTATATCTATATCTTTAGTCATACATTATTCCTGGAATAGCACCACTGCCTCTTAAGGGAATAACAAAGTCAGAGTGAACAAATCAGAGCTCTCGGTGACCCCTCAAGCCTGCCCCATCTGCTTTTCCTATTTTCCTATTTCATGGGTGCTTAAAACTAAGGCAGATATTTCACCCTCAAGGAGAGGAACATAGCTCTCCCTTCCTTAAGTATGGGATAGGGTGACTTGTTTCTAAAGGGCAGAGAATTGAAAGGGTGAAAAAGAGTATTTTACAGCAGAAAACCTGACAAACACTACTTCAGTGAGGTGATCAAGGTCAAAATCAAGAGGGGTAAGTCAGGTTGACGGTATTGCCCTTGATATTAGGTGATGAAAATGTCAACTTACCTCCGTGCTCTTCCCCCAAAGCCCATGAGAAAAACATGAGGCAAACCCCACCTCGGGGGCATTCTACGGATTATCACATGAATACTCCTCAGAACGGTCAAGGTCATCAAAAACAAGGAAAAATCTGAGAAATCGTGCCAGCCAAGAGGAGCCTAAGGAGGCAGGGCTACTAAACGTAATGTGCTATCCCGGATGGGACACTGGCACGGAAGAAATACATTAGGGAGAAAGTGAGGAAATCTGAATAAAGTATGGACTTTAATAATTACATTTATTTAATATTATTAAATGTATGTTAATTTAATATAATTTACAATTTGATTTAGTAATAATGTATCAACAGTGGTATGTTAGTTTTTACAAATACACTATAGCAATGTACCATGTTAATAATAGGGGAAGCTGGGTATGCGGTATAGAACTCACAGAAAACAAAATCAGGCATTTTTTGCACCTATCAATACGGGATCTATCCAGTGCCATGAATCAATGCTAAATCTCCCCATGTGCTAAAGTGTAAGAAAACACAAGCTCTCTCTTTCATGGACACCTGAGCTTCCCTAGCAAATTCCAAGGGAATCCATGATGAACCATATTTTCACAAATTTTTTACAAATCTAAAACTATCACAAAATAAAAAGGTTGTTTAGAAATGCTATGACAAAATCGTGCCTCTAAGCTGGTATATTTTTGTGATTTCTTTCCAAATATCAGGTGTCTAGTTCCCCAAGACCAGAAGATCCTGGTCACCCACCGCTATCATACCCACCCTCCCTTCTTGACTCCAAACGTCCAAAAGTATCTGGGTACAGGCAACAAATGGAAGCTTGGCAATGAAAGAAAAACGGTAAAGACTTGGTTTCTGTGAAACTTAGCACATTAAGAAGACTTTAGGATTTCCAGGATCTTTTGAAATGTTACATCTTTCCAACTCTACGTCTAAATATTCTTCAATGTCAATTGTATTTTATTCCAGGACTTGGGAGGAAGAACTGTAGGATGTTGTTCAAAGAAAGGTGAAGTTGAGGAGGAGAGAGGTTAACCAGGGGTTATGAGAAAAGCCATGGTAATGCCTTAAAAGAAAACAGAGCTTTTACCAAACCACGTCTCCAATTGGCAGTGTCCAAAGAAAGTGCAAGAGCACATCTGCAGAGGGAGTGGAGATTCAAGGGCCTCACATGTTATCCTGCGTGATCAACAGAGGGCAACCATTGTGTTCAACTCTAGAATCACCTTCATGTGTTTACTGACCATATCTGGAGGACCTGGGGGATGCCTGGAAGTGAGATGAGCTGCACACAGTCAGTGAGGGTGTCGACAACGGGGTCCACCCATACCCACTAAGCAGAGCCCACTCTCCTGTGTGAGTTCCATATAAATGCATATCAACTGGGTTATGAAACCGCAGCCATTGTCCTGTCCCAGCTTTAGCCAAATATATATGTATTCACATCCCCCTTTTCATGACAATTCAGTTTAAGCACTGCAGCCACTTACTAGCTACACATCTGTTCAAAGGGGAATGTAAATTCATCCCCTGGTCTCCGACCCTTGCTTAAGGGAGTCACGGGCAACACGGTATTGCAACAACCTGACTGCTGTCTTCCATATTATCCCAGTGATGGCTAAACCTTCATGGAGCCACCAGCTGTCCACGTGCTTCTGAAGCCTTCAGTAAGACTGAAGCTACAAGGAAGAGACTGACTCACCCAGAGAAAATATTCACCGTATGTGACCCGAAGTGTCTCAGTGGTGGGAAGAAAGACATGTCTGTAGAGTTCATTCACAAATTAATGAACACAGTCACCCCCTTTTTGATTTACATTTTGCAGTTGCATTTCCTTATAATCCTATCATATTGATAGGATATCTGACTTAAACTAGTTCTTGTCAGACTGGATAGTGGATATTTCTGAGACCCGCCATGGTTCATCATGGTTTGCCTTGGAATTTGTTAGGGAAGCTCAGGTGTCCATGAAAGGGAGAGCTTGTTTTTATCCTACACTTTAGCACATGGAAAGATTTAGCATTGACTCATGGCACTGGATGGATATTGTGGTGATAGATGCAAAAAATGCCCGATTTTATTTTCTCAGAAACATATCTCAAACATGTCATTTTCTTTGTCCATAATTAGAGAGTAATATCTCTCCTGCTCACCTCAAAGAGCTATAATAAAACTCAAGTGAGATAATGCATGTTAAAAAAAAATCTGTGGAAATTATCAAGTGTCAAATTATAGGGGAAGACAGAAGAGAAGTAACCTCTATAAAATGCCTGCTGTTTTCCCATGCCTTACAAACCGACATGATTTAATAAATCTCATTTAATTTTGACAATTTCTCTTTAAGAAAAGGAGATCCAGGTGGATTAAATAACAACTCAGGTAGACATCTCCTATTAGCTGAATAATTTCACAATTAGTGGGAGAACCAGCATTTTAATCCTGTGCTGTTTAAATTCTAAGGTCCTGTTATATTTGTTTCTTTTTGATAAAGATGAGATCCAATGTCATTTTAAAAAAATGCACCTGAGTCTTTTCAACACTTTACATCTTTTCCAGATGAATCCTGGTAAAAAGAGAAGCGTAAAATTGTATCTGATTCTTCTACAATCTTTGAGTCAATATAACAGAGTAGAAATAGTACTATCTGAATAGAGTTTAAAAAAAAATTACAATGAATCAGTGGTTCTTCTTACGCTACTTGTGTGATCTTGAGCAAGTCACTCAGATGGATTTTTTTTCCAGTGACTTCTCTGTACAATGATTGTAGTTGGAACGGAGAATAAAGATAATTAAGGCATTGTCCCTAAAGAAATAAAGGCGCAGCCAATTATGTAATAAAATTTCATTAGACTATGATAGAGGTATATCGTAAGACAAAAACGATATGGTCTTGCAGCACTGAGTTGGTCATTTAGAGTGTGTAGAAGCTGGTCAAATGGAAGAAAGAGAGATGAAAATTCCAGACAGAGGTAGGACATATAGTCACTGGAAAGGGTGATATACTTGGAGAGCAGTGATATTCCTCTCTGAACCTCATTTTCATCTGCAAAATGACGAGATTAGATACCATCATCTCTAAATTCCTATTACACTTTACTATTCCAAGCTTCTGTTTTTGCCTCTTTGACTTCTGCTTCTTATTCCCACATTTGGTGTAAAACAAAGTCCATTGCATGAAATAGCCCACGTTCTGTAAAAATAATACAAGAAAACTTTAATATGAGCAACTTACTGACAGATGTACCTACTCTCAGCTGTGAGCTTCTGAAAAACATTAAAAACAGGCTACTTGAAGGCTAAAACTTCCCTTAACATGGACTGGTTACTTTCCTGAGCACATCTGATTCTCCCATTGTCATTAAAACAGTATCTTCATTGAGTTGTAAAAGGGTTAAGTGTCGGACATGATGTATTACCGAGGAATGTCATCTAAAATGCATGAGGCCGCTGCCCTTAGAGCAAGGTTCCTTGTTGGCCATCAAAGAAATGGCCCTGACATTCAGTTCCCTCACTGCACTTGAAGGGAAAGGATCACTTTAGGCAAATAGACGACAACTTGTAAGTAATTATTGCAAGAAATTGCTCATATAGGTCCTGACGGACACCTTCTGTAAATGTTGATCAAGCTGTTAATCAATTCAGGAGCCAAAAAATATTTCCCATTTTGATTTATTTTAGATTTCAAAGGAAAGCAACACATAGGAACTGGTGGTTTATTAACCAGCAGCAGGAAGGGAAACATTTCCCTGCTAATTCACAAGGGCAGTCAGGGGTTGAAAGCTTAACTAATTCCAACATCCACTTCTTAAAAGAGACCTTCCCCACTTCATTGGGGTAGTTTTGAGTTTCATACATGGTTTGGTTGCCCTAAATACTAGTATTTGAGGGCTTTGTTTAGTGGACCAGGTAAACTGGGGAGGTTTATTAAACTGTTTGGCAAAATAGTTGTTTTTTTTTTTTAAAGTGGAATGCTCTACATAATGTAATAGTTCCCCTCATCCATTTTACCAGGAAGCCTTCACAAAAGACCAATTTTGAATTTGACTTTTGCAGGTCTCTTTTTTTCATGTGCACTAAGGTGGAATTCTGATCTCAAATAGGGTCTGAGTGGTAGCGAGCAAATTCAGCCACATAATATTGATATATAGCTATTTGGCAACTGACTGAATGATCACAGGTTTCTTCTTGGGCCGTGGGCCATAAACTAATCAAAAGTGGAACTTTAGGGGACTTGAGAGCAGCGACAATGGAGCTGTATATCTCAGTGTGTTGGTGTGCCTTGTAACCTTAAACAAAGAGTGGCATCCAGCTTTCCTGGAATTTCCAGGTTATAAACAGATAGAGAGGAGCAGGTACTGATTTGAGACTGAAGATCACAGTCAGGAGATTGATCATCTTACCTCCTTAAATGATCATTTTTTTCAAATGAAAATATAGCTAAATTACAATTTCATGGTGGTTTCTGGAGAAAACTTTAATTATAAAAAAACACATGCACCCCAAATGTTCACAGAAGCACTATTTACAATAGCCAAGACATGGAAACAATCTAAATGTACATCAACACATGAATGGATAAAGAAGATGTGATATACATACACAATGGAATACCACTCAGCCATAAAAAAGAATGAAATAATACTATTTGCATCAACATGGACAGACCTGGAGATTATCATACTAAGTGAAGTAACTCAGACAGAGAAAGACAGATATCACATGATATCACTTACATGCAGAATCTAAAAAAATGATTCACATGGTACAAGTGAATTTATTTCCTTAAATGGTCTTGACTGTCTGATTGGAAATGAGTGAGAGTCTGACCGCTGGAATGAATAGATCTAAGATGTTAGGAAACTTCGTTTCCCTGGGAACTTGATGTTAAGTCTCTCTCTACTAATCAAAAATAAGACCTGCTTCCCACTGTAGGGCAGCCAGCCCAGGTACAGAGATGGATGCAGCGTGGGCCTGTGGGAGACTCTCCTGTTCCTCCCTCTTTTGTTCTTCAGTTCTACTCTGAACGTAAGTCCAAACTGGTATTAAGCAGAGCACAGGATCAACTTATCCCTAAGCAATGGGCTCTGCAAACCTGGTGATCCTGGGGGAGCATTTCCCAAAGTTTGGTCCTTGAAGCACCTACATAGGAATCAGCTGAGTCATTGTTAAAAAAAAATTAGATTCCTAGACCTCACCAGAGCCATGGGGGACAATCCCAGGACTTTGTATAAATGTGTTATCTCTCCAAGTAATTTTTATATTCACAAATGTTTGGGACTCTCTAGCCAGACCAATGATACAATAGCCTAATAGAAAAGAAAACTGTAGATTATAAAACCACCTGATATGATACATCTGCTTTTTTCACCATGAAATTGCTGAACAGACCTCTAAAGTTGGCAGAAAAAAAAAAAATCCAAGTTGGTGGGGGGAGGGTACAGGTCATTGGTAGAGTGTATGCTTAGCATGCACAAGGTACTTGGTTCAAGCCCCAGTACCTCCACTAAAAAAATACATTATTTTTATTTATTTTTATAAGTTATTTATTATTTTAAAATAAATAAATCTAATGATCACCACCCCCACAAAATCCAAGTTGATGAAAAGGGGCCATTACTGCAGTAAAGGCTCACAACAAGGGCTGCAGCACTTGGGAAATTTCTAATTAAGAGTACAAGGTGTGTGGACTCCTGGAACTGGGCCTCTAAGGTAGAGAGAGGGTGACACATTGTTGCACAGGTAGCTTGTTCATAATTTCAGTCTCCCAATTTTCTTCCTCATTCATCCATATATTTTTTTAATTGAAGTAAAGTTGATTTACAATGCTGTGTTAATTTCTGGTGTACAGCATAGTGATTCAGTTATATATAGGTATATATTCCTTTTCTCAGTCTCCAAATTTTTTAAAAGCATGTTGGTTTTATTGGTAAAAGGCAAAGTGAATCACATTTCTTGGCTGCTCCATCTGTGAACATCTTATAGACATATTTGATAGGGACCCAACAGTCAGGGCAAGGCAGGAAGGGGAATGAGGAATTCAAATGAAAGAACTCAAAAAAACCTTGAAGACCTACAAATCAGATGTTCTGGGGCCCTGGATTACACCCTTTTCTCTTTTCCTTCCCATGTACAAGCAAGGGATTTCTAGGTATGAGTGAGCATGCATGCTTGTAAGCTGGAAAGATTTCATGGGGGTGGTGGCATAAAAAAAGCCCTTACAGCCACCTGCAGGTACAGCTCCCTCACCATCCACAGAGGTCCTGTCCCTTTGTGCTGTTTCTTTAACTAATAAAAACTTGCCATGTGCTGTGACTCCAAAGCCTCCTGTGAATTCTTTCACCAGGGACTGTGGGTCATTGACCCCTGACCCGCAACAATATTCCTCAACGTGATCTCCTTTATCTCAACCTGGAGACTAAACTTTGTGTTCACCTGTTAATAGTAAGGTATTCTCTATATCCTGCAATGATTCTGACTCATCTACTCACCACCTCTAGATCTAAGTACAGAGCATTGCTCCCTACAGGGTCACTGATTTGTTTCCTACTGCCGAGAACTTAGGCAATGTTGTTTTACCTTCAGGTGAGTGGGGGCCTGGAAGCACTGCCGGGGCTCAACGCTTAGCTACAGGGCATTTGCCATGTCCTCATATAACCATTTACTCCAGATGATTTTCTTTCTGCATTCTCTTTACTTCTGGCCCTTTAAATCGGATCATTTTTATTTTATGTCTTACGCAGCCCAAGGTAATAAGCACCGGCAGGTACTATGAGTCAAGTTAAGTGTTTCCCATGAAGCAACAGAGTATGATTGAAGCCAAAAAAAAAAAAAAAGTGCTTTGTTTAACGCAGTGGATAAAAATCAGCTGCATTTCACAATATATCCGATGTCTCTTGTCAAGGGGGAGGAAATTAGAAGCATGACTTGTGGCAGTATCTTTGCAGAAATCTGTTAGGGACTAGAATGTTTAGTCTGTGCCAGCTCTGGTAATAAAGCACTTAGAGGCTAATTCAATTGCTGGAGTTACCTGATTATAAAATTATAAAACCCCATCTATCTGTTATCATTTATTTGTTTGTTTAATCTTTGCCAGTCACTATAGTCCTCAGAGTTTATTAACAAGAGAAATGATAAAGTTCAACACATCTGAATCAATTATGTTCCAGGGAAAGTAAAAACTTGCAGAACCTAGTCACTCAGCACATGGGTCATGTATATAAGCTAGTATCTTTATTTATAAACTCTTAAAAGGCTAAAAGGCAAGACTAAAAGCAAAAGTATTGCTGTTTCCTCCACCAGGCATAGACTTCATACTCCACTCCACACCATTTCTCCAAGCAAGGATTTCAGCGAACTTCTCAGGCATGAAACGGAGTTTTCTGATCACTGTACACTAGTCCCTGGCATCCCCACATTTCCTACTGTCTCATGCTCCCAGTGCTTTCTCAGATGTCTTATTCTGGAGGTTCTCCGCTTTGGAACTTTCCAGACCTACCATTTTCTGCTGTTGGCATTACTAAATACAAACCCAAGCAGAAAGACACCAAGCACAACTGCCTCCAAGGGCATTATGTCACAGTGACTAAAGCACATGCTCTAGAGTCAGACTTCACCGGTTTTGTAACAGAAAATAATGAACTTGACTCCGTGTTGGTTCTCTTCCTTTAGCTCTAACCCTGTGCTCTGTTTCCTGTGCTTAGTCATCCTGGTTCTGCACCTTTTATAAAAAGAATGTTGCCCATAGCCTGAAATACACAGCAGAGCCCATTCTCAAGGTTCTGACCTTTAAAGGTGTAACACTTTTCCATTCATACAGAGATGAAAAGTTGTAGGACAGAGAATAACATTTGCCTTGTTGGAGGTTTACAGGACCATGGTGACCAGACCCACATGGACAGCTGCAAGAACAAAGGATTCTGACACCAAGTTTGCGACAACCAATCACACCCCCTCTCCTTTTAGTACAAAAGGAGCCTGAATTCTGACTTGGATAATGTGGTTCTTTGGGACACTAGTCCACCATCTTCTTGGTCTGCTGGCTTTCTGAATAAAGTCACCGTTCCTTGCCCCAACAACTCATTTCTCGATTTACTGGCCTGTCATGTGGCGAGCAGTACAGGCCTGAACTTGGTAACAGTTTGAATCCTTGGCTTTGTGATTATGGCAGGCAATTTAACATTTTTGTGCCTTGTGTTTTTAATTTGTAAATTTAAGATCATATTAGCAACTCTTAGGCAGTTGTGAGAATTGAAAGAATTAATTTATATAAAGCACTTAGATTAGTGTCTGAAAATTATTACCTACTATTATCAAGCATATGCCTACGGTCTTCATCAGGGATAACTTGGTTATAAAGGGACATAAAGGTATGGAAACTATCTTAAGCAAAACAAGCACCTGAAAAGCTGTATTTTTTTTTTTTCAAAGTTAAAGCAGCATCTTAAGGAACATCTTAAGGAGAGGGTAGTTCAGTTGGTTTTCAGGGTATCCTGAGCCAGAACTTGGAAAGCCCTCAGGATCTCAAAGACAGAGGTGCTATCTCTTATTTTCTTGGGATTCACATGGTTCCCTGTCTCTGGTCTAATCAACCGTGGGTAAAGGTCCTGAATCATGAGTCCCATTGTCCACTTAGCAATCATTGTGGGAACATACTGTATAAGAAAGGGCCAGGAAAAGGCATATAAATTGATTATTTAGTCTACTAACTTTAGCATGAAGCATTCTGGGAAAATGCCCATTTTGTCTTGGCAGGTTCCTGGTATATGTCTGCACAGGTACAGTGCAAATCAAGGAAAATAAAGAGGCTAGTGATAAGATGCATCTTCAGGAAAAACTCAAAGCATAGATCCAGACATCCTATCTTGGCCTTACTAATTCTGAGTAAATTTAGGGTAATTTTGTCACATAGATGGTAAGAAATCCAAACTTTGTGCATGTGATCTTTATCGTGCAATTCTTTCCTAATTCCCTTTCTGAATAGTACTGCTAGGGACATTTTCTTTATATAGGACTGGAAAAACAGGCTAAGAATGTTATCCTTATATTGTTGTAATATATAATTTTAATACATCAGATTTCCATATTGGAGAGGGTCTTTATTCTACATGTTTTTACAGAATAAAACCAAACAAAAAGCAAGCAGAAAAACCCAACTCTACAAATTATGAAGTCCTTGGAATTTGAAAATGTACAGAAAGAATTAAATCCATGGGTACTCATGATTTTGAGTTCATGAATCTCAAATGGTCTCTGTTTATAACCATTCTGAAAGCAACCAATTTCCCTTAGCTAAGGTTTAAATGAAGATAAGAGCACCTGCACATCACTATAAATATTTTAATAGCATGTTAATACAGGAAAGCCTAGAATATTGAATTATTACCAGCTATTATGAGCACTTAAAGTGGGGAAAAATGGAATTTAAATGCTACTTTTCTATCCCATGTGGGTATTTCAACCACCCCCCATTAGCTAGTTCTCCCATCAGGAGGCATTAGGAGGATTGCTTTTCCCCACCCCTTGAAATTCTGCAGGGCCATAGGACTTGTTTGTTCTATAAAATGTGAGCAAAAGTACTGCATGTCACTTTCTTGTAGAGCATTTTGTTTTCAATACTTCACTTTCCAGCTTACCCAGAGACGTTGATAGCATGTGCTGCTGTGGAGATGCCATGAGATTAGAGCATCTTGGAATGCTGAGAATTCACCTGGAATTCATTCAGACTCAGAGTGGACTTTGTATGAGTGAGTGACCTTTCTTTCATCTTTATGGAGGTATAATTGCCAAATAAAAATGGTTATATCTACATTTAAGGTATACAACATGATGTTTTGATACACATATATGTTGTCAAATAATTGCCACAGTCAAACTAATGATCATATCCATTACCTCACTGAGTTACCTTTTTTCTTTTCTTTTGTGGTAAGAACACTTAAGATCTACCCTCTTACTAAATTTCAGGTGTGCAATACAGTCACACTGCTGTACAGTAGATCTCCAGAACTTATTTATCCTGCATAACTCAATAAACTTTGTGCCCCTCTGGATATCAATTGCAACTTGGGGGCTATTTGTTACTGCAGCATGACCTTTGAGTAGATTCTATCTGCTATACATTTCAGAACTAAACAAACTTCTGAACCCCAGGAGGTTAGGGAAAATTCCTTTGAACTTGTGTGGGAAAAAAGGAAGAGAGAATAGGAAAGATGGAGAGTTTCCTAGCAAATTCTTCCCCCTTCCTTTATGACTTGAGGAATAGTGCAGTACAACTTCCTCATTTCACATTTCCTCTAAGTGACTTAGAGACCCAGAAAGAGGAACTGACTTGATCAAGTTCAAACATTTGTCAGTGGCAAAGTCTATTAATGTATTACATGCTATTCCACAGGGAAAGAATATGAGAAATAAAAGAAAAAGAGCAGGCCAGAAAGAAAACCCCATAGCTGTTTGCAATTTTAACAAAATAACGTGTTGATCAAAAATTTAGTGGAAATGTGAGAATTCTGAATTCAAAATCAAAGGTTCATCTCACCATTCTACTTGAGAAACGAAAGGAAAGTCCATGCAGTATTGCTAGCATAAGCTCCCAGGTTGAGTTTACCCTACCACCAGGGGACACGGGGAGAGGCAAACACTCTGCCTTTTTGTGTGACTTTTATGTAAAATAATAATAAAAGAAAAAAGGCAGGTAGTGATTAAAAATAAATCAAAGAAAGCTAGCTAAAAGCAGAGATGGGGCAAAATATGAGTCTTTTGATTGACAGTTAATTAGGGACAGTATGGTTAAAAGACATGAGTTATATTCCCAAGCTGAGGAAGTTTAGACAGGTTATTTAACTTCATTAAATTCATTTTCCTTACTCTAAAAATTGATTGAAATCTAAATTTCTTTCTCACTTCAGTTTTTAACCTTTTTTTCTCTAGCAACCCTCAATGATTTATTTTTCCATATTAAAGTATTATCTGTAAGTAGTAATGTGAAACTATAATGAATTTAGCAAAGCATTGAGTAAGATATCCACTTCTTAAAACAACACTTCGATCATTTCTCATACCAATTATCAACACTTACTGTTGGAGCAAATCCCTTCCTTCCTGTTCTCTCCCATTTTTTTTTTTAAGATTAGACTTCCTGCTTTTATAGCTTCCTACATTTCCATCCCTCCTCTTAGGTCCTTTTATTTGTGCTATATGGAAATTTTGTGGTAGTTGAAGCAAGGAAATTTCCCTATGATTTGAAACTTTTCCATTAGTGCACTTTCTATCTCTCAGCTTTCATTGCAAATTGGCTTTCCCCAGTGGCTTACGGTTCCTTTATTCCTTACCAGATTCTTCTCTGTTTCTTCACTTTGAGAATTCTTGAAACAAATTGATGGAGTCAGATTTTCTTTAATCTCTCTCATGCTATGGCTACTTCCAGACTACCGTTTTACTCAATGACTTGTTCACCTTTGGGATTTATGCTATTTTCTTTAGCATCCTTTGAATGACTACGTTCACCACATTCATCTATCTACATCCAGGGCATTTTCCCATCATTCTTAATGAGTGCAGTAAGATGCTTAGGCATTTCCTCTCTACTCTGTTTTTTGCCATTGTCTTGACCTTTGCCTTGATTCCATTTCAGTTACATAATAGTAAAGATGCCTGTAGACCTCATTACCATGCAGTTTGGGATCTGAGATGCTTCTTTTTGTTGTTGTTGCTATCAACTTCTTATCAGGCATGTATCCTACCCCTTTATTCTTGCTGACATCCTTTTCACCTTCTTCATAAATTTAAATCCCTGAAACTCTCCCAGTTCATGTCATCCACCATCTCTCTCTGAATCTACCTGCCTTCCTACAAAGCCTGGAACCTGTGGTCAGAAAATTCTGTGACATCTCTTTAACATCTTAGAATTCCTCATTGCTACTCCCAACCTTCTGTCAGGTCTACTTTACAGATCCCCAACCCTTGGTAACCTCATCAAGTATCATCTACTCTTCCTACTGGGCTGTCAGCAGTAGCCAAAGAGTCACAAAACTAAAATAATTGGGTCCACTGCAATTTCATGCTAAGTAAACACAGTTGGGTCTTCCCTGCTGTTCAGTGATCCTTAATCTATTTATATGTGGGAGATGCAACATAGCATTCCCCACAGCAACTGCTCCACATTATAACACGTTATTAATTTCCTCAGGATGCCACCCCTACATGTTATCCAAAAGTTCTAATTGCACCTATGATCCTGACAGAATTGAAAACTTTTGACTTAAATTTCTTCACTGCTTTCAACAGCTCAATGTATATCCGTTTTCCTCCTGTCCTCCTCTCTGCCCAGTACAGTTTCACATAACATTGTATTCCTCCTCTTTGACAAAGTTTTCTCCTGTAATTGGATCATATCCCCTTCTTTTTCTTTAGGACCAACTCGCAGAGATTAACTCTCTCCTTCAGCATTTCCTCCAGCATCTTCCTATCTACAACTTCCTTTCTTTTACTTTATCAAAGAGCAAGGCCAGATTCTACTATTCTTGATTATTTTCTTCTTGCTCACTTTCTTCCTAGAATGACCAAATTCTGTTTTAATATTTGAATAAAATTATAGTCTCTTTTCCTCTGCCTGGCATTCAAACTCTTGGCCCTTGATATTTACACTTACTTTGGATGTCTTTCCTGAATTGCTGGTAAGTCAAGGACAATACTTGAGTATTAAAGTGAACATAATCACATTCTGAGCTAATCCTGACTAGATTGCACAGCCTGCAGAATCTTGGGTGTGAAAATGTATGAAGCATCTATGGCAAGCTGGTAGGGAAGATAAAGAAGGCAGGAATAGGCAGTGCTAGCAGTTAACTGAAGGAGTAACCCCAAGATGGGATGCCAATCAAACTGATGGATGGACCATTGTCTTTTATGCCATTGTTCATGTGTTCCCACTGTTCTCTCTAGTGGGGTGTCTTCCTTATCATTTACTGTGTCAAACTCAGACTTTATGTGTCCATGATGCTTTTGCTGGTTTCCCCATGTAGAGTTGGGTATTATGTCTTTAATGCTTCAGGGCACTTAGTGCAGGCTTTGGTTTGTTTATATGAATGTGTCTTAGGAAGACTGAGCCTTTAGGAAAAGGATCAGTTGCTACTTTATGTTTCTATCTCCTTTCCCTAACATGATAAATGGTCCAGAGGGGTTTTTAAGTATGTGTTAATAATTGAAGTGAATAGATAATACAATCAAATACTTAACAAGTTCTAACTCAGAGATGGCGAATTAGAACAGAATGGATGATTGTAGTGGTTACGGTGGGGAAACTCATGTCAGAGGAGCTTCTTCGGGGTAAGAGGCTCTTTAAACCTTGATCTTAATCTGGATATCTATTTTTACCCTACCTACTATAGATCCAACACTTTTGAGTCATCTCTACCCCATTTACCCAAGCACCCACACCAATATTTTCAGGCCACTAAGAGTCTGAGGCAGAGAGTTGGGTGGCTGAAAGTCTTAGGGCTAAAATTCCTATTAAAAAGATAAACCAGGACAGAACATTCAAGTGCTTCTTTGTCAAATCATAATTACATAATTTTTGAAGGCTTACCTCTGCTTTAATAGTAATAAACTATTTGGGAAAATGTACTGGAGGCCTTACTTGCCCAAAAAAGAAAGGTGATGGCAGAGATAAGAGACACAATAAACAGCCTGAGGAACTCTATTATTATATTTTGGGAAAAGTAATCGGCCATTGACAGGACTGACATTTTAATCACATTTTCTCTTCCATTCACTTACATTCTTTAAATCCAGCCTCTGCTCATTGAATTGGAACACTGTACTGCCTAATCTTGCTACTTTTCTGAAGTTCACCCGGCGATTAAATATTTTCAATGCCTTTAACATTCTTTAAAAAGTGTAATTACATGATGCTTAGCTTTTGACACAATTAACATTTTCTTCACTTTTTGGAATGGAGAGCTTGTACGGTCCTAAATATAGTTGCTGTCATAGAACAGAATAACAAAAGCCAAGAGGAAAGGTTCAAAAGAGGTGATGTTCGCATTGGAGGGAAGGACATGTTTTTATGCCAACTGCCTTTGGTTTTCTTTTTGATCTTTGCATAAACTAAATTTTACAGACTTGGCATTTTATACCAAAAAGCAACACAAAATTGTCTTCAGAGTGGCTTTTATTTTGGGCCGGGGTTGGGGGCAGGCAAGAAAGCCAATGTAAAGAACAGTGACACATCAACGGCAGCAGTTGGTGATGGCTGATGAGAAATAAATGTCAGACAAGTAAAGCAACAGTAAAGTCATGATTAGCACCACAGGGATACTGGAAATTCCAGCTGTGACAGAGCGCTTTCTTCCTTCCTGGGTTCACCGTCCACTATATAATGTGTTTTCCAAATTAACCAATCCATCAATCATAAATCTACTCACTGTGCTGGAAGTTACAGAGAACCACAAATCAAGCGTAAGATAGTACTTACCTATTAAGGGCTTATGTCTTTTCCAGGAAGGTAAGACACGTTGGCATTTTCTCTAAAGAGGGAGTATAAACACCCAGCTGCTTTTTTATTGTCCATGGAAAATTCTGGAAAAGAAGCAGGGCAGAAGAGTTAACTGAAAGTTAGTAGGAATTTGGGTTCAGAAGTTGGAAGTTAGAAGACTAAGCTTGGTCTTAGTTGGATGCCTAAGACTAAAAAGCTTCAGAGAAGTATTTAGCACTCAAGGAAATCATACAAGAGGGAAACAGTAGACCATTCTGTTTCCCCCTTAGAGTTCCTCTGTGAAGCTGTCACCTAGTATTGATTATAATATTATTAGGAACAATAATGTAATTGTTATGACCTAATTTGCTGCTTAATATCAGATAACATTA
Source organism: Camelus bactrianus (assembly GCF_048773025.1). NCBI lineage: Eukaryota > Metazoa > Chordata > Mammalia > Artiodactyla > Camelidae > Camelus > Camelus bactrianus. The sequence continues at coordinate 27,718,217 of NC_133564.1, read as the reverse complement.
CACATTTTTGAAATTTTCAAATTAAAACTGACTTCAGTGCCTACTTGACAGCTAGGCAGAATTGTCTGTGAAATGATGAAGGCTTACTCTGCTCAAATGCATCGTGGCAAGAGAACAAAGAATATAATGAGTCCATTAGAGGGCGTGTTCTACTGTTGCTTCTTATATTCTTGCCAGTTGGTAGAGGGCTGGTCCAAGCAGTCTAAAGGTATCTCCTTCACTGATACGGTGTTCTGTTTCAGCCTCGCAAAAGCCTTAGTGGCTTTTCAGTGGTAAGGTCCGTTCACCCACTGATGTTCTTCAGTTTGTCTTCTTGTTCAAAGTTCATCCATGGAATATGATTGGCCTTCTACAGCCCACATAAAAGGTTTTGACTACAGTCTTTCCCCCTGGGTCATTGGGTGTCTATGAGTTTCATATTTATATTATACTGGAATTCCATTCAAGTGATTCTTCCTTGAAAAAAATATAGTCCAAGGTAACTTGTGCGCTTTAGTTGGACAAATTTCAAAGTCAACTTGTCTTAAAAATAGGAGTATAGTATGTAAGCACTGGGTTCCCTAGCTACAATTTGTCGAATACCCACTGTATACTAACATTGATCTGGATGACAGTATCTCACTTAACATGTGATTCCAGTCTACAGACATAGGCCATGAGGGTGATAAAACAACATTCCAAATAGGACTATAATTTCCAATTACAGTGGCTCTGACTTCAAACAGAATGGTCTTTCTTTCATGTCAGAATTCTTCATGCTGATAGTAATGCTAGAAACAGCTGGAATATCTGCCCTAGGATACAGATCAGTGAAAAGACAATTTCCAAATCTGAATATTTACAGGGTATGAGCTGTTAAAATATTCCCTAAAAGGCAGCATTTTTTTTTTTTAATTTTAGAATTAAGACAAGAGTATTCTGAATGATCACTGGATAATTCGTGCTGGAAAGGGTTCAGGGACTAACATGACACACATAACTTCAACACACATATATGTGAAAAATCAGCAATATATGCAAATGCAATAAGGTCTTAAAATCTTTATTGATTTAGTAAATATTGCTTAAATGTACACTGTGTGCCAGATACTGAAATAGGTGCCAAGGGTACAAATACACATTTGTTGTTCTCCATAAACAGTGCAGTGGCAAAACTGAGTCATCTCAGCAGAGAAAATGACAATTTGTGATAACCAGAAAATCAGTCAGCTTGGCAGATAGTCCCTACACACCAGAAAGCTCATTAAAATGACCAAAATATTAGAAAAAAGTAACACCTTCCTAGAAAATGTTTCATACCTTCTGCTCTCAAATTCTCTTAGTGTATAGCTCATTTTCCAATTATCTGAGAAAATAGAAAAAATTTGCATAAAACTGCCACAATGTCCTGTTACCTAATTTACCATCCAGGGTGCTCTCAGGATTAGAATTTATTCCATTTCCTTATGGACATCACTATAGTAATTCACCTTCACCCAACATCATTTATCATTCTTTCTTTTTCTTTTATTTTTTAATAGATTTAATTATTTTATAGCCATTTTAGGTTCACAGCAAAATTGAGGGGAAGGTACAGAGGTTCCCCATCCATCCCCTGGCCCCAAACATTCATATCTTCCCTCCTTATCAGTATCACTTTAATGCAGTTATAATAGCTTCTTTAAAATACTTACATGCTAAATCCAGTATCTGTGTCACCTCAGAATCATTTTCTTTTGATTACTTTTTCTCTTGACTATGATTCAAACACTCCAGTTTCTTTACTATATATAACAATGTTATTGCACACTTAATTTTGTTGGTGATACATTGTAGAGACTCTGAATTTGGTTATTTTCCTCTGAAAAGCAGTAGTTCTTATTCTAGCAGCCTGCTTTTGACAGTGTGGTTACACCTTTTGTGGAGGATCTAATGCTTTGTCTTTCATTTTAGGTCTATCCTTAATCCTGGGATATACAGTGTTTACTCTTAAGATATGACCCAGGTGGGCTTCTATGTAACTGTGAAGTCTTTACCAACCCCCTCTGGGCAGAATTCAAACTCCTAACGCTGTCTCTCATGCAAAGAGCATCAGCTGAAATCTCCTTTCAGATTTTTAGCTGTTATTTATTGCTCGGTTACTTGGAGTCTTACACGTATGCTCACAGTTCCTGAGTCAAGAAATATAAGGAGAGTTTAGATACAAATTTAAGGACTCATCTTTCCATAGATCAACTTTCTTTTCTAGAATCCCATCCCTAATATCCAGTTGCTCTGGCAGCCCTGAACTCAGTCCTCTCACACCTCAAAACAATCATTCTGCACAACAATAATACTCAGTTTGGGTTCCAGTCGTCCTACACCAATCCTGCTGCAGAATGGGCAACACCCTCAGGTTAGAAATAATGTAAAACGTGTTACCCACCGGGATTTTCTTCTTGCAAGGGTTGAATTCTCCAATGATGTTTGTTTTTGGTCCCCAGTATGATACAACGAATGTATGTATTTGAATGAGCACACACGCGTGCATGGGGGTGTCTGTACACATGTATAGTTTACATGCCATTTTAGAATTGTTATAAACTGCTCCACTATTTCTGAAACTGGAAGGAGGTGAAAGTTCTCCTCGAAGTTCCTCTCTCTCTCTGTTAGATATCCTATCATTAAGCTTTTCTTCATCTCTTCAGAAAACACTTCAAACTCATCATCATAAGTAATCACCTGCAATCATCTCAGCCATTGTTCACACATCTTTGAAACTAGACCTTTCTTTGTATCGGTGAAGAATAATTGATTGGGATAATAAATTGAGCAAATATCAAGCGTGACTGAATATGACTTTGTATTGTATTACTATTAAAAACTAAGCATAACTATAAAATAGACAGGTTTATAAAGTATAGATGATTGTACCCTCTAATTTTTAGGAATAATGAGTGTTTTTTTGCATCTATCAACAAAATATGATTAAAAAAAGCAAAACATGGTCATAAGATTATCTCCTCTCTCATGTGTACTTTTTGATGTTTTCTTCCATTCTGTAAATTAATTTATTCTGCAAAGTTTTACTGAACATATATATTGAGGTACTGGAGATTAAACAATTGGTTAAAATATTTTGCCAGAGGTCATAAAGTAGTAGAGTAGAAAAGATCAGTCTTTCTCTGCTTGTATTTTGCCTCATGACATCTATCTAACTGTTGTTTTTGTCTAATGCAGTGTTTCAAAATGGTTTGGGGGCCAGCTGGAGCAACTTACAAACGGCCTATTTAGTTCTTTCAAAGCACAAGTAAACGATTCAGCCCAATTAAGAACCCTTAACTCCAGACACTTAAAAAATAAATAAGAGGAAAGAAAAACCCACCTTACTGGGGATATTAAAATAAAGGAACAGTCGAAAGTAGTGTGAATCATTCCCTAATTCCCCACCCTGGATCAGGGGTAGAATTATCTCAGGCCGTGGGCACTCTGCACTAGCGAAGTGTGTGTCTCCCAGCAGATGTGATGCTTGTTAAAAGCTCCTTCCGAATCTCACATGGTTTGGCTCTGTGTAGAGCTGGATCTTTAGGGTAGCTTCTGAACAGGATGGAAATAGTGATAATCACACGAGCTCCAGTGTGTAACTGCGGCTTTGCTGCTGTGTACGTCCCTCGGCAGCCTTCACACACACATACACACACATAAAGCTCCTCTCTGTTACAGCAGGATTAGCTCATTCTCCCACTCTCAGACATCTCAGAAGCAAGAATTTATCTTCTCACTGGCTTACGTCCTCTGTAGTGGAGTCATGATTTCTCTGGGGAATAAAAAAGTTTAACACATCAAATTACTTTTCTGTTAAGTTTAGTTAGCCAGTAGAAATCTACTCAGACAATCCACCCGCCACTTTGACCATTTCTTCCATTTCGATAGCAAAATCCATGTCAGATGTTGGAAAATTGGTATTATAAACTGCCCTGGCTCTATCTTTGGCACCTCAATTCTCAAGGTTGAACATTTCAAGTAATACTGAAAATTTTCACTTGGTATTTCTTTGGTATTACATCACCGTTTAGTCTTCCAGGGAGATACCACTTCTCTCGGAGACAAATCTAAGGAAGAACCGTGTTTAGTTTTGACGTAAGAATAAACCAACCAAATTGAGGCAAGAGAGAAGAGATCAATTATAATTTAGTGTGAGTCCTGGACATGCATATTGAGGAAGAAAAAGGCATTTAAGTAGAGATAGGGCCACTGTCCCTTGAAAGGGGCCCAGATCTCCAGGCATAAATGGATCTTTGAAAATTGGCCCCCTTCATTTACTAAACTTCACTTCAGAAGTGAAAACAGTTTTCATGTCCCTTCTTGATTCAAATTCCTCAACTAGGACTTTGCCTTCCTTGGGTTCTGCCTCAAAACAATGATTTCACTGGTCCACTTTCCCAACAGAATTCAACACTTCTAATCAGCATTTCACTTAATCTAGCTCATTAAGCATTCAAGGCAATCAGAAGGTTAAATTACACAAAACAAACACCAGTGACTGGTGTACATGTAATAGGAGGAGGAGGTGTCCCTGGAGGGCAGAGAGTGGCAGGGCTGGTAATTTCGTGAATTGTATCATTAATAAAATATACTTTATTCTATTTGATGCTGACTTTAGGAAGGTTTCTGTATGATGATTACAATTTTAAGCAGGCAATTTTTTTTTATGGCTTTACCCAAGGCTACAGGGAAATTTAATACAAAATTCAAGAAGACTTAGCTGAAATGCCCATTAAATTTTTAGTTGTGTCCTTTTAGGAGTTTTTAAGAGCTATAAATTCAAAGCTGCCCAAGCCAGGAAAAAGGCAACTTTAACAAATATGTAACTGTTAATGGGGAATCTATACCCTCCCCCCAAAAAGTATGATGGTTCTATATTTTTAATTTAAAACATTTTAGAAGCTTTTATTTTTCTCATTAACAATATTTAAAGAAAGGAGCTTGAAAGTTGCCACTTCATTCCAGCAGCAAATAAAAAGCTGAATAGACTAAGAAAATCAACAGCTCCTCTAGGATCCAGAAGAGAAGTGAGAACACAGGGCAAACTCCTGCCCCCACGTGGGTGAGACAGATGGGAAAGTACACAGAATAACAATTTACTGGAGAAGAGACTCACAAGCAGAAGCTGCTGCAGGAACCAGCCCAGGGTAGAGAAACCTGAACTTCAACTGAAGAATTATTGGAGGCTCAGTGTGGACAACTCTGAGTGTTAAAAACTCCAGGGGGACCCAGTCATAGGAGGCCCCCACAATACTGTAAAGTTTACATCCAGGAGCTCAACCAGATTCCAACAGTAAATAATGAAGGAAAAACTCCTCAGTCATCTGGCAGGGGAAAGGGAAGCGGAGCCATTCTGAAATAACCAGAGCTCTCTGTTCTTCCTAACAAGGTCTGCCTTTAGGAGAAACTAGTTAATCAGAACCTAAACTGCTGGTGCTTTATCAGAGCCTCGCTGATCTGGGGAAGGGCACCCAACTCCAGTTCACTCTACCACCCTCTCCCAGCTAAGGAGAGAAAAAAAAAGGAAAAAACCCTGAGAAACACTTGTGAAGTTCACAGTCTGGAGCCGTGGGCTCACTGAAAGATGGAGACCTAAATCACAGAACTATAGAAAGCCTCCTCTTCCTCCCCCACTTCACCACCACGTTACTAAAGGCCTGCTTACAGCAGTTTCCTTTACCCCAGTACATCATGACTAGTGATGAAGAAAAAATGTACGAGGCATGCTGAAATGCAAAAGAATAAACCAAAAAGAAATGCCAGAAGTAAAAACCACTCTAACAGAAATGAAGAATGCCTTTGATGGGCATATTAGACTGAACACAGATGAGGAAAGCATCTCTGAGCTTGATATCTCAATACAAACTTTCAAACTCAAAAGCAAAGAGATCAAAACCTCCCACCCAGAACATTCAGGGATTGTGGGACAACTATAAAAGGTGGGACATACATGTAATGTAAATGGCAGAAGGGGAAGGAAGTGAGAAAGAAACAGAAGAAATGTTCAAAACAATAATTACTGAGAATTACCCCCAAATTAATGTCAACCATCAAACCAGAGACCCAAGAAGCTCAGAGAACAAGTAGGATAAATGCCAAACAAACAGATAGATAAACAAAAAACACAAAGAAACCCAACCCTCCACCTAAGCACATCATTTTCAAATTATAAAAAAAAAAAAAAACAAAAAAAAAAACAAAGATTAAAAGCATCCTGAAAGAAACCAGAGGGAAAAAGATAAGAAATATATCTGAATTCTCTTCACAAACCATTCAAGCAAGAAGAGAATGGAATAAACTATTGGAAGTGTTGAAAGAAAAAAAAAAAAACCTAGAATTCTGTATCCTGCAAAATTATCCTTCAAAAGTGAAAGAGAAATAAAAACTTGTCAGACAAAAACTCCCAACAAATGAAGTCCAGGATCAGACAGCTTCACAGGGGAATTTTATTAAACAGAGACAAGTTAATACCTATCCTTTTCAAACTATTCCAAAAACAGTGAAGAGGATAAAATGCTTCCAAACTCATTCTATGAAGCCAAAAGCAGATAAAAGACACTACTAAAAAGTAAAATTAAAGGTCAATATCCCTGGTGAACATAGATGCAAAAATCCTCAACAAAATGTTAGCAAATTGAATACAATACATTAGAAGAATCATACATTATGATCAAGTGGGATTTACTCCAGGCATATAAGAATGGTTCAATATCCTCAAATCAATAATGTGATACACCACTGTAACCAAATGAAGGATAAAAATTACATGATTGTCTCAATAGATACAGAAAAAGCTTTTGACAAAATTTAACATCTATTCATGATAAAAACTCTCAACAAAGTGGGTATAGAGGGAATATATCTCAACATAGTAAACATGCTCACAGAAAACATATCAAGCAGTGAAAAGCTGAAATATTTCTTCTAAGATCAGGAACAAGACAAAGATTCCCACTCTTACCATTTTTATTCAACATAGTATTGGAAATCCTACCCATAGCAACCAAATTAGAAAAAGAAATAAAGGAACCCAAATTGGAAAGGAAGAAGTAAAACTGTTACTATTTGCAGATGACATGACACTATATATAGAAAACTATTCTAATAAATAAATAAATAAATAAACTTTAATAAATAAATTCAATAAAGTTACAGAACATGAAGTTAATATATAGAAATCTGTTACATTTATATACACTAATAGTAAACCATCAGAAAGAAAAATTGAAAAACCCATCCCATTTACAATTCATCAAAAAGAATAAAATATCTAGGAATAAATTTTTAAAAGGAGGTGAAAGACCTATACTGTGAAAACTATAAGACATTGAGGTAAGAAATTGGAGACAACACAATAAATGTAAAGATATACTGAGCTCATGGATTGAAAGAATATTGTTAAAATGTCCATGCTACCCAAAGCAATCTACAAATTCAATGCAATTCCTATTAAATACCCATGGCATTTTTCACAGAACTAGAACATGTAACCCTAAATTGGTGTGGAAACACAAAAGACCCCAACTATCAAAGCAATCTTAACAAAGAAGAACAAAGCTGGAGGCATCACACACCCTGACTTCAAACTATACTACAAAGCTAAAATAATCAAAAACTATAGTACTGGCACAAAAACGGTCACAAAGATCAATGAAATAGAAAACAGAGCCCAGAAAGAACCACACACACATGTGGTCAATTAATCTACAACAAAGGAGGCAAGGATATACAGTGGGGAAAATACAATCTCTTCAATAAGTGATGTTGGGAAAACTGGACAGCTACATGGAGAAGAATAAAACCAGATCATTTTCTCAAAAAAATGTATAAAAGTAAAGTCAAAATGGATTAAAGACTTAAACATAAAATCTGAAACAATAAAACTTCTAGGAAAAAACATAGTATGCTCTTTAAATATCAGTCTTTGCAATATATGTATTGGACCTGTTTCATCAGCAACAAAAACAAAAGCAAAAACCAACAAATGGGACCACATCAAACTAAAAAACTTTTTCACAACAAAGAAAACCATCAACAGAACTAAAAGGCAAACCACTCACTGGGAGAGATATTTGCAAGTGATATACCCAATAATATTCAAAATACAAAAAGAACTCATATAACTCAATATCAAAACAAACAATCAGATTTTTTAAAAAAAAATGAGCAGAAGACCTGAATAGGCATTTTTTAAAGGAAGACATAAAGATGGCCATCAGGCACATCAAAAGTTGCTCAACATCACTAATCATCAGGTAAACGCACATCAAACCCAATGAGATATCACATCTCATATCTGCCAGAATGGCTATTATCAAAAAGACAACAAATAAATATTGGCGAGGATGTGGAGAAAATGGAAACTTTAGCACTGTGGGTAGGAAAGTAAATTGGTGCAGCCACTGTGGGAAACAGTAGGGAGGTTACTCAAAAAAAAGAGCTACCATATGATCCATTAATTCCACTCGTGATCATTTATCCAAGGAAAACAAAAACACTAATTAGAGAAGAAACATGCACCTCTATGTTCATTGCTGCGTTATTCACATTAGCCAAGATACCATTATAACGGACACATATTGTACATTTGTCAGATCTATAGAATGTGCAATACCAAGGGTAAATTTTAATGCAAATTATGGACTGTTGGTGATTATACTGTGTCAATGTAAATTCATCATTTGTAATGAGGGTACCACTCTGGTGATTGATGTTGATAAGGGGGGAGGTTATGCACATGTGTGGACAGTGGCTAAGTTTGTACCTTTCTTTCAATTTTTCTGTGAAACGTAAGCTTCTCTTAAAAAATAGTCTTAAGAAGAGACGTTAAGAAAGAATAGAAAAAAAAGTACAATGTTAGAAATAAGCATAAAGAGAAAAACAGCTGGAGTGGCTATATTAATATCAGGTAAGGCAGACCTCAAGACAAAGCATATTACAGGAGAAAAAGGGCATTTCACAATGATGCATATGTCAGTTTTTCGGGAAGATATACCAATTATGAATATGTACATGACTGATAACAGAGTTTTAAAATACATGATGTGAATACTGACTGAACTAAAAAGAATAATAGAAAACTCCACGCACATAGTTGAAAATGTTAACACCCCTCTCTCAGTGATTGACAGAACAACTGGACAAAGAATTAGGATGGCCATAAATGCTCTGAACAACACTATACATGTCCTTGAACCAATTATAGTTTATAGAACACTATACTGGAATATATTTCTACTCAAATGTATTTTACTTTGTACTTTCACCAACATAGGCCATACTCTGAGCTATAAAACAAGTTTGAATATGGCAAAAATTTCAAATGTTTCAATATGGCTAAACGGTTGAAATTTTACAGACAACGTCCTCTGGCCATGATGGAATTAAGTTACAAATTAATAAAAACAAGGTAACGCCACTGGAGTAAAGAATAAACCACAAGGAATATTAGAAATTAGTTTTACCTAATGATAAGAAGATAAAGCTCAAAATGAATGGGATTTAGTGAAGAGGAAACTTTCTAGCATAATGCTTATTTTTGAAAACAGAAGTCTAATATCAATCAGTGATAAATACACCTTAAGAAACTAGAAGACCAAAGTGAATATAAAGTAATTAGAAATTAAGGATGTAATAAAAATTACAACAGACATTTGTGAAAAAGGAAACAAAACTATGTCACAGAAAATTAGAAGGTCAGAAGTTGTTTCTTTCAAAGTATTAACAAAATCGACTCATCCCTAGGTAGACTTATGAGAGAGAGAGGAATGTAAATTATCAATATTGTATCAGCAATGAAATATGGTATATCAGAATAGACGTACAGATATTCAGTGAATGCTTAATTAAGGGAATGCGATGAACAATTTTATGCCTCTGAATTTGACAACTCAGAGAAAATGGATAAATTCCTTAAGATTTAAAACCTAACAAAAACGATCCAAGATAAAATCTGAAGTCATATACTCATTAAAGTAATTTAATTATTTATCAAAAGTCCTCCCATGAAGGAAAGTCCGGATTGTTTCAGGGATGAATTTTGCCAAGCATGTAGGAATTTAATACTACTACTCTTACACAAATATTTTGAGAAAGTAGAGGAGGATACTCAGTACCAAGTTGTTTTATTAGGGGCAGCAAAATGCTGATATCAAAGCCTGACAAAGATATTCCAAAAATAAACATGTTACAAGTACGCCTCATGAACATAGACATCAAACTTTACAAAATAGGTATTTGCAAATTGAATCCAGAAATATATACAGCAAAAATACATTATGAGCAAGTTGGGCTTATTCCAGAAAAGCAACACTGGCTTTGTAATTTGACATATTAACAGAATAAAGAAAACTCATCTTCCCACCTCACTAAACGTAGAAGAGTATTTGGCACAATCCAACACTTATTCCAGTAAAAACCTTGGGCAAACTGGGAATAGAAGAAAGCTTCTTCCTTCTGACAAAGGGCATCTACCAAAAATGCCCATAACTAACATCATATTGAAGGATGAATCACTGGGGAAATGCCATAAAGGCAGAAGTCATGCCTTTATACGTTTTTTTCACCTTTTTATCAGCTAGTATCTGGCTCACTAACTTCATCGTGGATGCTTAACTCATGTCTTCATTCCTTAATCCATTAATTTCTTGCATATTTAATGAGTGCTCACCACATGTCAGGTGTTGTTTTAGGTCTTGGGGATACAGCAGTAAGCACAACAAAAACCCAGCTTTCAGAGACCTTAAAAATAAAATTTGTCAAATGAAAGAATGAGTGAAAGAGAAAAACACTTCGTAATAGGATGCTAATAAACATTTATATTTGTACATTTCCCATTCATATCTTTTCATGGGAATCTCGTAACACTGATGCAGTGTGGGCAGAGCAAAGCAATATTCCTATTTTGTAGATAAAGGAAACTGAAGATCAGGAAGATAGTGGGTTGCTAAAAGACCCACAAGGATGAATCAAGGACAGGCATCTAGGTCTCCAGAGGAGAAATCTCAATTCTGTTCTTCTTCCTTTAAAATGGACCACAGGAATGATGAACACAGACAAGCCCCACAACTTAGGATATATGAAGGCTGCCACCCTCTTTTTCCAAACATAGGAAAAATGGGTGCTTGAAGCCCTTGCTTATTGTTCCTGCCGAGGCTGCTAAGGAGAGGCTGCCTTGTTAAAAGGAGAAAGAAGCATGGCTGCTTTGACAGAAGTTTCCTCTTGTGGCCTGCAGAGGCTCAAACATTCATCAGGCGCTGTTACTTATTTATCATATCTTAGACATTGCCCTCAATAGCACCGAGGCGGAAAAAAGCGGACTCCGTCCCCCCTGGGAAGGGCAAGGCTGATGAGTCAATAATTAAAAACCACCTCAACAGCTGACACTTGTGCCGCCCTGAAAAGCTGAAAAGGGCAAGAGAAACAAAGAAAAGTTTCTTCTTACGAGGTCAAACCAAACCTTGTCAAAACAGGAAGAGTTGTTGTGTAAAGAAAAGGGAAGAAGGCTGAGGTGACAGGTTGGACCGACATAGGAGCCAGAAATGCATGGGTTCGGTTAATCAGCAAATCAGATGTGAGGGTGTATAACCACAGAAGGGCGGGGAGATATCCCATCAGAGTATTTACCGCTGGAAAAAGACATGAAGTTTTCAACTCTGCAGCTCGAGTTGGAGATAAAATTGTAAGGGAAATTTCTGGTGACTCGCCTACCAAAAATGACAAAAGGAGATGAAGGAAAATACCCTATTTAACTGGAAAAACTACAATAACCAACACTGAAATCCAGAAAAGGATGATCAACTTTCATTCCCACTGGACACAAGAGGAAAAAGGGAGGCTGTGTTGAAGCAGAGGAATGTTAAGAACAGCCCAAAAAATAGCTAAAGATTTCGTTGCTAGTATTATGCAAAGCGGCAAGTTACCTGGGATTCAAGTATCATCTTACTCCAAAAGAAGATTTGATTGTTGCCAGTGAGAGCTTGTATTGATTCGGCTCTAATTATTGGATTGGGGGTGCGGGGCAGTGCATGGTAAGGTTTGGAAGGCTCTCCTAAAGCCATGGAATCTGTCTTTATTCTTTCAGCTCCCGAGGAGGCCGTTTCTCTTTCAGCTGACGCTCCCTGTTAACTGTCAACCATGTTGATTTCATCCCACAGACCTCCAGACGCTGCTGAGCGGTGCTGAGTTAATTTAAAAAATATCCCTAGATGGCCTTTTGTTCTTTTTCTCTAGTCACTAAGAAACATTCCCAGAAGAATATAGGAAATCTTTTCAAAGCATGTTTTCTCTGTTTGTATTTTTCTTATTTTTTTTTCCCTAAGGCTCCATAAATGTCTTGTCTGAAATTGCGTTTTCAGCATTGTTTTAGATAAAGAGAAGAAAAAAATGCCAAAGTTCATAAAAGGTTTCAATAAAGTAACAGAAATGAAAAAAGAAATGGCTCGAATTATTACTTTCCTCATAACACTGGCCTTAAACGTCTTCCATCTATAGAGGTTTGCAGGGGAGATGGTCATGAGGGAGAGGATAAAAGGAAACTAAACACGAAAAGTGTCATTAAACCCAACCCAGGTTAGGCAAGAAGAACTTCTTGGAGAAATCTCAGCCTTAATGGCCCCAGAATTATAATGCAGAGGGTGGAGGTGTAAACCAGGGGCACTCAAGAGCCAGCCTCAGTGGGAGGTACAGCCAGTTCACTCACATGTGTCCTGATTTGAGGGTACTTGAAAATCTATTTATATTGCCAAGATGCTTCTCCAATCTCTTCTGCTGCCTTAGATTCCACCATTAGAACTTTTGCTCTTTGGTTTTACGTTTTTTTTGCCATTGTGATGATGTTTCTGCAGGATGTGATATTTCTTGCGGGGAATCAGTATAAGTAAGGCTTTATACAAGAACATGGGTTTGTTGATCAGATCCACTCATAATAGCTATTTGGCTAAGGGGTGAAAGTGTGAGGAGGGCATAACGTTGGACTTCAGAGATGCAGATAAAAGCAAAGTAGAACTCAAGAGTAAATATTAGAAATAATTTTTTAAATCCATAGTAGTGTATCTAGCTGGGTCTGCAGGAAATGCTTATTGATGCTGCAATTTTTATCTAGTTCATACTTTGAGTTTGAAATCACGGTGAAGAGAAGAGATGCCAAAAGCCTGGAGATGATCAAATGATGCCTCTGGTTTCAGGAAAAAAAAGAGGAATTTCAGCAAATAATAACTATTGAACAGTGAAAATAATAAGCTGATTCTTTTTTTACAGCTTTATTGAGATATAATTCACAAACTGCATAATTCACCCATTTAAACTGTACAACTGAGTGACTTTTGACCTATTTTTAAAGTTGTGCATCCATCACCACAATGCACTTTATAACACTTTTCTTACTCCCAAAAGAAACCCCACACCAAGTCTCTGAGCCTCTCACTGGATCTCCCCAGTCCCACAGCCTCAGGCAACCACTAACCTATTCTCTGTCTCTATAGGTTTGCCTATTTGGACTTTAAATGGAGTATAAACTGATTCTTTTTTTTTTTTTTTTTTTTCTGAATTTCATTTGGGTCAATTTTTTTTAAAATTTCTTAAATTGAAGTATAGTTGATTTGTTTTCACTTTGTTTGTTTTGGGGAAGGTAATTAGGTTTGTTTAACTATTTCTTTCTTTCTTAATGATTGAACCCGGAGATTGAACCGGGAACCTTGTGCATAAAAGCACTTTTTCTACCATTGAGCTATACTCTCCCCCTAAACTATTCTTTTTATTTTAATTGAAGTAAAGTCAGTTATAATGTATCAATTTCAATTTGGAGATCGTCATTCTAAGTGAAGTAAGCCAGAAAGAGAAAGAAAAATACCAAACAATATCACTTACATGTGGAACCTAAAAAAAAAAAGAAAAGAAAAGAAAAAGAAAAAAGAAGACACTAATGAACTCATCTACGAAACAAACAGACTCGCAAACACAGTAAACAAACTTACGGTTACCCGGGAGGGAAAGGGGTGGGGAGGGATAAATTGGGAGTTCAAGATTTGCAAATACTAACTACTACATATAACATAGATAAGCTGATTCTTAATGATTATCATTTCATTTTTTAAGAATAAATCTTGCCCAAACATACTGAGTTCTTTCTTGATTAAATTCCTCTAATCTCCCTTTAAAATGTTATACACAAGATATATATCAACAAGGATATTAATTTCCTTGGTGGTGGGGGGGCATTTGAAATATTCCACTCAACCAAAAAACTAGTCAAGATAAGACTCTCAAAAATGGACAAGTTGTAGAACAAAATATCTCAACAATCATTTACCCATAGAGTTAACCATCATTAATATGTGTATAAAATATAGCAAATAGCTAAAATAATTCTTTAAAGAATATACATGATGCAAAACACATTATAATTCGTAAACTCTGAATCAGTTTATAACAGAAACAAAAGTGATAAAGACGGAACAACAGAGAAGGAAACAAAAGTTAGAGGCTTCCTCATCTTAACACAAAGAAGAGTTAAGGAGCCATGATTAGAAGGAAAAAATAGGTTCAACAGGTTCTATAAAAACATAAAGTCTTCTAGAACAAAAAAGTATATAGTCTAGTTAGAGAGAGGGAAAGAAGTCAAGGAAAAAAATGTTACCTTTAGAAGTGATAGAAAAATGGAGATGCCACGGAAGTATTACCAAATGGTCCCCATCTCCTGTCCCCAGGCCCACGTCACACTGCTATCCCTCATTTTAAACTTCACTTCTTTCCACAGCGATGCCTAAACTAGACCTAGACTTTATCTCAAGTTTGAGATAAATCCCCTTAAACTCCTCTCTGAACTTCCACATTATTAGCATTAATCACACATATAATTAACTGCCTTCCTAGAGAGGACAGAGAATACTTTTATCATGCCCATGGATGTATTGCATGCAATAGACGGCTTATAAATACATGTCAGATGATTGAATAAATTGATGCATACTTGAGTATAAATACAGAATAAGCCAGTAATATTTCAGGAGAACGAATATATTAATTCATCCATTACATGAAACATATACGAATCTATTAAAAGTCATCATTTTTGTGAACATCTGTTGGCATGGATAAGGCTCATGATGAAATATCAAGTGAAAATACAACCTGACAGTCCATGTTTGTGCTAATCATACACATGGAGAAAGAAAGAATGGAAGGGACAGAAAGAGAAGGACAGAGAGACAGTGGGGAGCAAGAGATTGGAAAGGATTCCAGTTAACATTGCCTATTTCTGGGAAGTTAAAAAAAAAAGTGGTTTTTTTTTAAATGTAAATTTCTTTGCTTTTTTAAAAAAGGGGCTTTGCTTTGTTTGTCCTATAAATTATCTTTTTATCTTTATATTTTATAGAACTCTAATCTCCACCTTTTTTGTTCTCTTTTTAAAAACTTTTTAAAAATTGAATTACAGTTGAATTTACAATGTTGTGTTAGTTTCAGTTGTACACCAAAGTGATTCAGTTGTACTTATATATTATTTTTCATATTATTTTCCATTATAGGTTGTTACAAGGTTGTTGAATATAGTTCCCTGTGCTATACAGTAGGACCTTGTGGTTTATCTACTTTATATGGAGTAGTGTGTATCTGTAAATCCTGTACTCCCAATTTATCCCTTCCCACCCCCCTTCCCCTTTACTTTCCCTTTTATTATTTGATTTGTCAGTTTTAAATGATTATCTTCTTTACTCGCTCTTCAACAATAAATGAACTTGTTTTCCCCACTTTCATTCCCTCTTTTTTCCATTTTAAAAGTTGAAATCTTTGTACTTTGTGAGATCACATGTACACACCACTCTTTCACCTTTCCCTCATCCTTGCTGGAGTCTCACATCTATAATTAAATATACTGAATGTTCACCATCAGTCGTTTCATCAAAGACTCCACATTATCTCCTGGTTGGATGAAGATCATCCCCTGGTAGTTTCCTCCAGAAAGACTCCTAAGAACAGCCTGAGTCCTTTCAGGTGTACGCTTATTATCTGTGGTCTTGACAGTTGAACAGTAGCTTGGTTGGATGTAATATCCTCGGATCCTACTTTCTTTTCTTGAGTTTTAACAGTGCTGCTGCATCATTAACTTGCTTTGTATGTTGATTTGAGAGGTCTAATCCCAATATTAGTGTCTTATTTTGGTCTATTAGTGTGTAAGTTCTGGGAGTTTTTGTCTTAATTTTGACTTGGACTAGCCTGACTAAGGTTATGTCGTAGAGTTCAGAATTTCAAGTCAATTATCCCAGGGACCCAGTGGTCTTTTTATTAGGTAGATGTAGTTCTTCTTTTATTTCAAGAGAGTTTCCTTTGATTATAGTTTTTTTTTTCTGATTCAGTTTTACTGATATGTAATTTACATATATTAAGATTCAGCCATTTTAAATGTAGAGTTTGATGACTTTTGATAAATGTATGCTTTATAACCCATGTAACCGCCACCACAGTCAAGATATAGGTCTTTTTCAAAACTCAAGGAAGTTCCCTTGAGTTATTTTATTAAATGCCCTTTTCCCAAAATCCATTTCCTGGCTCCAAATAAGCACTGATTTGATTCCTATAACAACAGGTTAGACTTTTCTAGAATTTGTATTAATAGAATTATACCAGATGAACTACAGTGTTCTGTAGACATAGGTATAGGCTTCTGTTTTCTCTTGCTTTTCTTTCTCAGCATGATTTTGGAATTTATCCATTCTGCTGTATGTGTCAGTAGTTTATTCCTTTTTATTGACGAGTAGTATTATCACTATTTGTTTATGAATTTACCCTTTGACCCACATTGTGATGATAGGAATAAGCCCTCTACTAACGTTTGGATACAAGTCTTTGTGTGAAAATGTCTTTGTGTGAACATGTCTTTGTGTGAATGTGTCTTTGTTTCTCTTGTGTAAACACGGGTGAAATTGCTGAATCATGAAAGTGTATGTCTACATTTAATTTTTTGAGGGGGGAGGTAATTAAGTATTTATTTTCGTGTAGGTACTGGGGAATGAACCCAGGACCTCCTGAATGCTAAGCATGCACTCTACCACTGAGCAGTACCCTCCCCTCTACATTTAATTTTATAAGAAGCTACTTAACTGCTTTGCAAGTTCTTGAATCATTTCACGTCACCACCAACAGTGTGCAGGGGTTCTGCGTGCTCCACCTCCTTGCTAGTACTTTGTGGTTTCAGGGGAGGGTATGGAACAAGTGGTAGAGCGCATGCTTAGCATGCACAAGGTCCTGGGTTCCATCGTCAGTACCTCCTCTAAAAATTAATAATAATAATGATTAATAAACCTAATTACCACCCCCATGGAAAAAAAGAAAGAGAAATACTTTGTGGTTTCAGTTTCCTATTGTTTTCTATCTTAGCCATTCTAGTGGGTGTGTAGCAATATCTAATTGTTTTAATTTGCATTTCCCTGATGACTAATAATGTTGAACACCTTTTGATGTGGTTATTGGATACTCAAATAACTTCTTTTGCAAAGTTTCTGTTCAAACCTTTTGCCAGATTTTTGGAAGCTGTTTGTCTTCACGTTAATGAATTGTAAAAGTTTTATTTTTTTTCAGTGTTTTCTGCATACCACTCCTTTATCAGATCTATGTATTGTGAATATTTTTCTCCTGGTGTGTGGCAGCCTGTTATTTTCCCTAGAAGTAGTTTTTGAGAGGCGTTTTAAATTTTGATGAAGTTCCCTTTATCTATTTTTAATTTTACTTTGCTTTATGCTTCTTGTTTTCTAGGTCTTGTCTAAGGAGTCTGAATCCTGCCTAACCCAAGATCACAAACATTGTCTTCTATGCTATCTTCTAGAATTTTTATAGTTTTAATTTTTACAGCAGGTCTATGCCTCACTTGTGCATTGCTTTGAATTAATGTTGTATATGATATGAGGTAAAGCTTGAGGTCTATTCTGTTTTTAATTGAAGTACAGTCAGTTATAATGTGTTAATTTCTGGTGTACAGCACAATTTCTCAATCATGCATATACATACATATATTCATTTGCATATTTGTTTTCATTAAAGGTTATTACAAGATATTGAATATAGTTGTCTGTGCTATACAGAAGAAATTTGGTTTTTAATCTATTTTTATATATAATGGCTAACATTTGGAAATCTCAAACTACTTTTTTATTGATGGATATCAAGTGATCTAAGCACTGTTGGCTGAAAGTTCATTCTTTCCCTCATGGAATTACCTGTGTGCTCTTGTCAAAAATCAGTTGCTCATAAATATGTGGGTTTACTTTGGACTCTCTCTTCTTTTCTGCTGATATAAATAACTTTTCCAAAGTTAAAACTTTACTCCTTTATTGCTTCCATATATGTCTCAAGTTCAAGTAAAGCCCACCAATCAACTGTTATCCTCCATCTAGTGAGTTTTTTAAACCTTCTGTCATTGTAATTTTCCATTATATAATATGCATTTTGTTTAAGCTTTTATTTATTTATAGTCCTTATGTGTTCACTCCTGTTTATAATTTCTCCTCTAACTCTGAACATTTTTAAGTCATTGAACATATTTAAAGTAGATGATCTGAAGTCTTTGTCTACTACATCCAACAACTGCTCTTGCACAGAATATGTTTTAATCTACTTCCTTTTCCTGTGTGTGGGGGAGGGGTCACACTTTTTTTTTTTTTTTTAGCTTTTCTGTTTGTTTCTATCTTTTCACTTTCAACTTTTAGTTGTTAAGTGCACGTTGTAGAAAATGTGGATTCTGTTGTGTTCTTCTGAAGAGCATCGGTTAAATTGCCTGGATTCAAACAACAGCAAAAAAAGGACTTCCTCACATTATGAGAAAGTTGCTATCTCAGTTTTGCTTTGAAGACTTCTGTCTGCTGCTTTTCAGCTAGGTTCCGGTGGCAGTCTCATGTGTGTCTCCTGTGTTTGTGGTCAGCCAAGAAATTAGGCAGGTGTTACTCTCTGCCCCCTCAGTGCAGCTGAGGCTAGAACTCTGCCAGAAACATCCCCACACGGGTTGGTCTTAAGCCTCACCTCACTGGCCTTTCTTCTCTTGTGGATTACAGTCCTCCACTACGTGGTCTTGAGTGTTGAAAACTGGACATACAGTTTCTCCATTTTCCTAATTGTTGAGACAGGAATGTAAGTCTGGGCCTTGTTTACTTCTCTGTGGCCAAAAGTAGTAGAACTCTCTGGATTACAGTGTCATATACAAGTTCTATTACACTGTTTGATAATCTTCTTCCAGGATGTTTTTATACTTTTATATTAGATCTTCTTTGCCTATATTCCATTTTAATCACTTTCTTTCTGACTCTTTTTCTTTATTTTTCTCATTGTTTTGTTGGTTAATCTGTCCTTATTCAAGTCTCCTTACGAATTTTTCATTTAATACCATTCTCACTTATCTTTTACCTTAATTCTCATTTATGACTTTTTTCTTTAGTTTCTTTGCAGATTTCAATCAACTCTTACTTCCTTTCTTGCTGCCCTATTTTTATTCTTAAATTTTGCATTTGTTATATAACCCTTATCTTCAAACACTTGTTTTAGGATATTTTATTCAGTTTGATTGTTGTCTTACAGTTTTTCCTGCTTCATGGTTGTTCTTTTAGAGGAATTTTTATAACATATACCATTTATTATCTTACAGTAGCTTTATATGGAAATAGGCTAATTTTATTCTAACCATTTCATAAACAAAGCTTCTATTTTGAAAGCACATTTTTGTTAGTTTAATGAAATTTTTTTTAATGGATAGCTTTAATGGTGGTGGTAATGGTGGAAGGAGATAATTCATATGTCTTGTTTATTTTTGTTTCTTCAAGAGCCCTAGTTTTTCTCTTCATTTTTATTTGCCTTCACAACTACAGTTTAAAAGGATGCTTCTCCCTTTCTAAGTACCTTCTTCTCCCCAGAAATAGTGTCTGTCCAAGACTGAAACCAATATCCTCTCAAATTCTTTACTGGCATCTAATACTTTCAGCTCTTGGGTTTGAGATCTGTGTTCAGTGTTGGATTTCTTGGTGGTGATTTTATGTTGGCTCTGTCTGTGTCTCCTTTTCTTCCTTTCTATTTTCCATGCAGTCTCCTCAGACTTAGTCCTGCTCTGCACACATGATGTCTTGAAGTGAGAGTAAGAAGTCTAATAGTAGCTATGTTGGCCTTTAATGTTGATATCTCTAGGTAGAGATGATTTAAAGCTTGTAGGATTCTCTGTTTTCCAATAATATTAATTTTTTTTTGCAAGCTATGTGCACCAATTCTGATTTTACAGTCACCTTCATAACTAGGGTCAACTGCACTCTCTAAATTTTCTGTGTTATTTTTGACACTTTCTACAATACATATTTACACATTTTATAACAAAAGCTTATTTCTTTTCAAATTTCAGCAAGACACATGAAGTTTTCTCAAGTCATTGTAACTTTGAGCATCATATAAATAAATGCATCCTAGCTGAAAATATAGTAGGGTAACTTTAAATCCATTTAAATAATCACACATTAAAAATATAGATCTTTAGAATCATGTTGATTATGCAAGAAAGCTAAAGTAAAGATCAAAGGGTTCTGTTAATGGTCCTGTTCTACCTGACGTTTTAATCAATAACTTAAATATAGATGCAAAGGCATTTGCTTCAGATTTTTTAATGAAAAATTTTAGAAAAGTTACCAATAGTTTTGATTGCAGAAATAACAATCAAAAAGAATCCCAAGAAGATGGAAATGGATTAAAACTCACTAAAGTAATTTAGCACAGTGCATTTAGATTATTTTAGATAAAAGAAAAAAATCCATTGCCTGAATTTAAGATGTGATGAACCTAGTTTGACAGCAATGCATGTGAAAAAGACCTGACGTCTCTAGTTAACTGTGAACATGTTATAAATCAACAATATGATGCATCTGCATGGAAAAGACTGATACAGTGCTGAGTTTTGCTATCAGGCTGTTGTAGGATATGCACAAATGGAGGGCACATTAGTATGGATTTTGCCAGAATGTCCAAAGACTATGAAGCCATGCCATTGAAAAAATAACTGGTGATTTACCAAGTTTAGTTTGGAGAGGAGACCATTTAGGGTATCTGAGAGAGGATAAATCAGTGGTGGCTCAGGAAATGGGCCCAGGGCTCATGGTTGGAGATGATTAAGATAACTGATTATTGCTTAGTATAAGCAGACATTTCTAAACATTAAATAAGCTCAATCATGATAAGTACTTGACTGTGAATTCCATCCGCTCCCATCATTGTAGGTTATTAAGCAATGTCTGCTTACTATTTGTGTATCTGCTTTATGTGGGAGGTTGCCTAAAGATGACTTCTAAATCTTTTTGAACTTTAAAATTATTTGTCTAGAATACTAGGCTTACATAAAATAAAATAAAATGAAATGAAATAAAATAAAATAAAATAAATCTTTAAGTGTACATATGACTATAGAGATGGAATTGGTAAGGAATCATTACCATTCTCCTTCCTCTCCCATTGCCTAGGCAACCGTGGTCAAGCTTACAAGAGACATTGAGAAAATCAGTCATGGGAAATATGTTTCCATGAAAGTATGTTCAGATTCAACCTGGAAGTTGCTGCATATGTGGAAGCCATAGTGGGATGAAAATGTCAACCCCTCCCTCCAGAAGAACACATGTCAGAATTCTTAAGTGAGACAATTTAGGACAGTGTAGACCTGCTTAAAAGAGAGATGCTGTGTCTGAGTCTACAAACAATTTGTAGAAGTGTTTTCAGAATGTTTCTTTGAGACTGAAAAAGTCTCTTGTAATTTTATAAGAGACCAACAGAGATAACTACTAGAACTATACAAATAAAGTTCTCAAGGGCTTGTTGATTAGTTTGAATGTTTAGTAAGTTGAGAGAAATGGAAAACATTTTGCAATTAGCTGTCAAAACTATGAAGCATCTGGGACTGTACCTTACCTTCAAGCTAGTAAATTACCTCGCCACAGATAATGGAAGAGGATGTTGGCAAAAGACACACAACCTCTGGAGTAGAGACAAAGGACCATTAATTATTTATGGTAGCCAGAGATCAGTCTTTTTTTTTTTTTTTTTTAAACACTGGAGCCCCAAGCCCCAATTCCCACAAGGTGATGTGAAGAGGGACAGGTGATACCTGTACAAGTGCTGAGTTGTATTACAGGAGAGAAAACAAGCTTAGAAGATCCAAATCTTGTACACTGGGCAGTAAGCAAACCTTCCCATTGTTATGGAGGAAGACACTATCTCTATCCTCCAAGGCTGTCTGCTATGCAAACATTCTTGATAATATAGCTCAAAACAAAGGCAGTCAATATCTCTGCTTATAAAACATGCAGAAATATGAGAAACCTACAGAGAATTGTTTTTAGCACTGGAATTCACAGCTGCTATAATAAAGCCATTATTCCGTTAAGAATTGGAGATAAAGAAGAGCAACCCAGGATGATAAAGAAGGGAAAGAAAGACTATGACCAAAAAACTTGTATTTTAGACTCATTTGGCTAGGATTATTACGAATTTCTAGAAAGAAGGGATTAGGTATTACAACCAGAACGATGTTAAATATTACTCTAATTATTGCCTATCCCTACCACATTTTCACTTCTATCTCTTTTTTATATTCATAGACACATACTCCAGTAAAGCCATTCTATCACGGTCATTAAGGTATTTTCAATTAATTCTTTTGTTTCTTTTCAATTCCAAAATTCAAAAGGTCCACTTGTGTTGTTATGAATAGCTGCCTCAACTGGTCGGACCCCAGCTGATAACTGCAATTGAGATTCTCATGCCAATAATGAGCATAATTTGTATGAACACTGTAATTCTTAATTAAATAAAAAATACATCTGTCTATAAATAAACAGATATGTAGGTAGATAGATAGGCAGAAGATTCTGGGCACTGTCATACAGATTTCTGTTTGAGTAGTTGTAGTGTAGTTTCCACAAAGCTGCTTTTAAAATAACCCACCTAGGTGATTTTCATGCAGCTCTATTTGAACACCTATTTGAGAATGAGTGCTGCAGACAACATCACATTATTAAGTCTCAGTGGGCTTTAAATTACTAAAAGATATTGAAATGTAAGGCACTATGTGAATGAAAGGGCACTGATGTATTATTATTGGAAAATACTTTTTCAACATCACCAGGCTATGTCTATGTGCATGAGTGTGTGTGTATCTCACTGAGGACACTGTGGAAGTGGGATAACAGAGAGAAGCCAAAATAGGAAGGGGTTCCAGAAGCCTTCCAGTATAGAAGAGATAATTGGGTCCTTGTTTGATGATAATAGGAAATATCTATGGTCAAGTTCATCATAATTAGTGCCGAGTTACTGACATTTTTTAAGTCATTCTGACATAAGCAATGTTTGTATTTCATATCTGAAATTGCCAATGGGAATTTAGAGGAAATTTTACTATTTATTTTCCCCAAACTTTGGTTTGCAAAAATCACTGACTGGTTTGTATAAGTTGCTATCAAACTTATGGTAGAAGTCAGACCTTCATTTGGCAGAGATCAAATGAAAGTGTTGACAGGTATCACTTTCCTTTTCTCTGAAGAACTCAGAGCCCTTCAGCTGGAGAATTCCAGTGATGCAAAGGATGCTTTGTTATCATTGCTTCAGTATAATGTGCTGTGGCCCGTAGGCCTAGAGTTCTAATAGCAACAGCAACAGTGATATGTTTTAGGCAAGGACATAAAACCCTCTTTTAAAATTCTCCCTTTCAAGCTTGGTTGAAGGGAATAGTCATGTGGACTCCCTTACAAGCAATGCTTTGGTTTTAATTATAGTTTGTGTCTGCTCTACAGTAAGAAGTAGAATTGAAAGAGGTTCATGAAAAATTTATTATAGTTTTTTCTTATATTTCCTATTTAAATATAAATGAATCAAGTGTGTTTTCATTTTTACCAAAATGGGGTCAATTATACTGAACGCATAGAGAGAAACCTTAAAAATAATTATTTTATTTACATTTTCTTTTTTCCCCAACATTTTATTATAAAGAGTTTCAAACAGAAAAACAGAGAAGTGTACAATGAATACCCATATAGGTATCACGTAGCTTCCATGATTAAATTTGCTATATTTGCCTTCTCAATAACTATTTCTTTCTGTTCCATTGTTTACAAATCCATTTAAGTTTCTGATGCATTTTAAAGTAGACTGTAGCCTATAAACAAATATTAAACTCTATTTAATAATATGCATGCTGAATTGTTCAGGTACCTCTAAATACTTGAGCATACATATTATTAACTAGTGTTCAGCATTTGCTCATTGCTTGTACGTTAAAAATTTTATGTAAGTATTTGCAAAAATTTTTAGTGTGTAATTCAAGGTTTGGCATCTGCATACATCTATGAAAATCAAATCCCTCTCAAGACACAGAACATTTCTATTACCCTGGAAAGTTTCTTCATGCTTTTTCCTCATCAATACCGGCCTTACACTCACCACCATTCAGATTTTGTCAACCATAGATGGTTCGGCTGTTCTAGAACTTTATATAGATTGAATTATGTCTTATGTACTGTTTTTATGGGAGCCTTTCTTCATTCCGCTTAATGCTTTTGAGATTAACCTACATTGGCATGTATCAGAAAATTATTCCTTTTTATAGATGGGTAGTATTCCACTTTATACGTAGATGACTGTTTATTCATTCTCTTACTGTTTGACTTGTCTATTTTGAATAAAACTTTTTTTTTTGTACAAGATTTTTTTTTGGATGTGTGTTTAATCTGTCTTGGGCACTACCTATTATGATGGTTAATTTTATGTGTAAACGTTGAGAGTACTTTTGGATAAGTTTACATTTAAATTGGTGAACTGTGAATAAGCAGGTGGCCCTCCAAAATGTGGGTGGACCTCATCTAACCAGTTGAAGGCCTGAATAGAACAAAAGACTGGCTGCCCCAAGCAATAAGAAATCCTCCAACAGATGGCCTTCGTATTTCATCTGCATCGGCAGTTCTGGGTTTGCAGCCTGCTGACCTATATCACAGGTTTAGACTTTCCAGCTTTCATAATCATACGAGCCAATTCATTATAGTAACTCTCTCTTCCCTCCCCCGCCCCTCTCACGCATGCATACGCGCGCACACACACACACATTTTTTTTTTCTGTTTCTCTGGAGAATTCGAATTCATTTGTAAGTGTAATTACTGGATTTTATTTACTTTTAATAGATTACACATGCATGTAATTTTTAAAAAATCAACAGGAACAAAGTATATTCAGTGGAAAATAAGTCCTTATATAACTCTGATCCTCACTGGTGCCTATGGGTCCCCTTCATTGACAACTACTTTTACACATAGTCTTGTGTCTTTTAGAGAAATATTCTATTCACACTTTTTTAAAAAACCCACAAAAAATGGTAAAATGCACATTGCTTTCTACAACGCTGACCTTCTTACTTATGAGGATATAGTTTATAAATATGTATTTTCTCATTTTTTTCCACTTAGAATAGGGAATTTAAAATTTAAAACCTTAAAATGCACACTAATTCATTATAGAATGTTTGTAACATGTGACCATCATTGCTTGTACTCATGAAAAGTATTTACTGAGATCCTCTTGCATATAAGGTGTTTTACATATGTTACTTAATTTATTTCATACAATCAACCCTGAAATGACAATTCATCTAAGAAATATTCAACGATTGTTTACTATTTGCTAGACACTCTTCGAAGCACTAGGGATACAGGGGTGAAAAAGACAAAAATTCTTGTTTTCCATTTTAATGGGAGGAAACAACAATACACATAGTAAATAAGTAAATTATATACTATGGTAGAAGGTGACAATTATATACTATGGGAGAAAGTTCTAAGAAGGAAAATCAAGCAAAGTAAGAAGGATGGAGGGCTTACTGGAAGTATGTGTTTATTATTTTGAAAAGATTACATTTGAGCTAATACTTGAAGGTGAAGGAGTGAGCCCTATAGATATCTGGGAGAACAGAGTTCCAGTCAAAAGGAATATCCAGTGCAAAGGCCCATATCAAGGGCAAATACGCCTGGCATTTTTAAAGAAAAGTGAAGAGTCAAATGTAGCAGAGGTTTAGTTTCTACACTACTAGACTAGGTTTATTATTCATCTCAGGGAGTGAGGGGGAGAGCAGTAAGAGATAATATTAAAAAACAAAAGTCCAGAGAAACAGCTTTTATTTTGTTGCAATTCCTTTGGTTTTTCCCTCTGACTTAAATAGGGATCATTGGAAGGTGCTGGATAGGAAAGTGGGACATGATCTGACCTATATTTCCAAAATCCACTCAATGCCATGATGACAATGCACTGGGGCAAAACTGGAATGAAGGAGCTTGGTTAAAAATTGATGACAATAAGCCAGGCCACAGATGATAATAATTTGGTTGCAATGATTAAAGTGGTTAGAAGTAATTAAATTTTTTATTTTTTTAATACAAATCATTATGTGGGTAAAAGAATTATTTATTTAAATTTTTTGCCAAGAGAGACAACATAAATTGCTAAAGGGTTAGTTGCATGATGTTAGTGAAAGAGAGAAAGCAAGGGTAACTGGGCTTTTCATTTTGTCCTCAGGGTCTGAAATAATAGATTATTATCTAGAGAGATGGAGAAGCATATGTGTGCTACAGATTTAAATATGAAGATAAGGAATTTATTTTTTGACAAGATAAATTTGAACTGCCTATTAGACATTCTAGGGGAGAAGTCAAGTAATACATTAAATAAGTGAGTGTAGCAGGAAATAGATCTGGGCAAGGTGTAGAAATCTGGGGTTTATTCATGTACAGCTAATACTTAAAGTCACAAGATGGGTGAGATCATTGTGGAACATGGGAAAAGTAGAGAAGGAAAGATGTACATTAATTGAGCTCAGGGGTACTCCAATTTTAAGAGGTTGAAAAGAAGAGGAATCAGCAAAATACACAGAGAAGGAATTTCCAAGGGCGGAAGAGAAAAGTTATGAGTGTGTTGTGTCTTGGAAACCAAGTGAAATGTTGACAGAAAAAGAGAGGAAATCAACCACGTCAAGTGTTGCTAATAGAGAAAGATTAGTACTGAAAACTGTTTAATAGATTCATTAGTGTAGAGCTGCCTGATGATTTTGACTGTTTCAGTGGAGGATTATAGGTGAAACCCTGACTGGTGCAGTATAAAAGAGAATGGATGCGTTCTGCTCAAGATCAGAATGTGCAGAACTGGGAAGTGCCACTTCCAACGAAACAATGAGAAGAAGCAAGATCAATTACAAAATCATAAATTTTTTTTAATCTATTGCAGAGCTGATTTGTACCAAGTAGCTTAACAATCAAGGGCAGGACCTTTCAAGGAGAGAACAATGACAGAGAATGGGAGTGAGAAGAACCAGTGGCCAGACAATGGGTAAGAAAAAAGTTAGCTCATATTGTAACGAACAATAAACAGCTGAGTGTGGGCTAGTATGATAATACAGAGATCTTTTAGGAACCGCAGACACAGTGAGCTCTCATACCCATGTACAGGCTATTTTTTTATAGATATTATCCAGGTGCTTTTTATAGATATTATCTAGGTGGTAGAAAGACTGGAGGCAAAGGAGACCAGAGACTTTCCACAGTGCTATAGGCATGTAGAAGGGGTTTGACTGCCACTGCCGAGCACGTATAAAGCATTATACACTTCTCCAAACTCCATTGCTCATACAAAGTAAAAATATTAAGGTTCTTAGGAAGGGGAAGTGAATCCTGTTTTTTCTGGAGAATGAATAGAAGAAAACTTTCTTTACTTCTGGAAGAAGAACAGGAAAGAGTTTTAGGTTTAAGATCCTATATTGAAGGTCTCCTCCTACTGAGATAGAGGTAAGGAAGTCTTCTGCACAAGAGCCATCACAGACACAAGGCAAAGTCGGCTGTCACATGGAGGAAGAAGAGAAATGCTGAGAAAGCCCTGTATCTGAGGTCTATTTTTAGAGGGTCTGCTACAACAGGCTGAACCAGGACAGTAGAGCATCTTCCCTGTCCCTGTCCCGAGTATAGGAAACATAGAGTGACAATCAAAAAGCACGTGCTCCACTGAGGTGGAAAAAGAGTGTGGAAAGAGTCCCCCTGTTATCCAGTGATGAAGGAAAGGCCAAATGCCTTGGGCTAATCAGGAACACTGAGAAAAACTCTTTAGTATTCTAGGCAAGACTCTAAACAGAAGTCAATGGCAGTCCTTCATTTGAGGGATTTGAGCTGATGGTACACGTAAGGTAACCACAGCAACAACAAAACCCAAACACAGATTAACTCCTGGCTAGACTGAGTCAACCCTTTTCTCTAATGGCCTAATAGAGAAGAAATAATCTTATTTTCAGGTATAAATAGTATTTACCTCAGTATCTAATGTTCTACATAAAATGCCCAAGAGTCAACAAAAATTATGACACACACCAACAAAGCAAGAAAAAAACAACACATTGTTGACAAAAATAAAGGTAAATTTAAAAAATCATTTGTCCCTTATCTTTAATTACTTGAAAATATAATTGACTAAAACAAAAGGTAGTAATGATATATTATGGGGTTTATAACATATGCAAAAGCAAATGTTTTACAACAATAGCAAAACCCCAAAGGAAGAGGAGTTACAATTACACTGATTTAAGACTCTTACACTCTATGTGAAGTGCCATATTACCGAAGGCAAACTGTGATAAACTAAAGCTATATATTGTAAATATAAGGGCAACCAACTACAATATTTTTAGAAAGATGTATAGCTAATATGCTAATAGTGGAGTTAAGGTAGAATCACAAAAATACTCGACAAATGCAAAATCAGATAGAAAAAGAAGATAAAAGCACCAAGGAATTGACAGAACAAATACGGTTGCACTTGAAACCGCACAATTGATTATAATCAATGAAACACAATGATCAGGAATGGTAAAGAGCAATAAAATTTAGAAACCTCTAAAAGAGAGTGGGAGGACATCAACTAGCAATATTGAAACTAAAAGAAAGAGCACGCGAGAGCATCTACAGACATTAAAAGGTTAAAGGGAAAATTACAAACATTTTATGCCAATAAATTTAACAATTTAGATAAAATGAACAAATTAGGAAAGATATAAATTGTCCAACTCACCAAGAAGTAATATAGAAAAGAAGAATAGTCATATACCTATTTAGATAAATGAAACAATTTAAACTGCAGATCCCGATAGTCTCATTCATAGATTTTACTAAACATTTAGAAAATAAATAATGTGAATTTTATGTAATTTCTTCCACATAGTGGAAGAAAATGGAACACATTTTATAAGGCCACCATTTCCCTAATGTCAAAACTAGACAAAAACATTACAAGAAATGAAAACTACAAATCAATTTCCCTCAATAACATAAACATAAAAATTCTCAACAAAATATTAGCACATTGAATCCAGCAATATATAGAAAGGATAATAAATTATGAACAATTGGGGTTCATTCTAGGAATGCAAAGATGAATCAACATTTGAAAATCAATGACTATAATTCACTTTATTGACAAGCTGGAGAAGAAAATTAATATGATCATGTCAACAGACACAGAAAAAAAGCATTTAACAAAACAACCGTTACTGAAGATAATAGCTCTCAGAAAACCAGGAATTAAAGATAACTCCCTCATGAAAAATCTATAGGTCAGTTCTTAATAATGTAAAATTAAATGCTTTTCTCTTAACACTGGGTACCAGACAAGGATTCATGCCCTCAGCAATCCTATTCTACATTACATTGGAAGTCATATCTCATGCAGTATTGGTAAGAAATAGAAATAAAGGCCATACAGATTATAAGTAAAAAAAATAAAAAACCATGTCTATTCATGTCAAATATAATTGTCTACATAGAAAATCCCACAAAATGCACCAAAACCTACTAGTCAGTAAGTTTTGCAAAGTTGCAGGATTGTAGGTTAATATATAAAAATCATTTGCATTTTTATGTATTAACAATAAAACCTGGAAATTAAAAAAAGTATTATTACAATACCACTAAAACCCATTAAATGCTGAGATGAATCTAATAAATTATTCACAAGGTTCGTAGCTAAAAATTAAAAAGCATTGCTGAGAGGACTTAAATGAGACCTAAATAAATGGAGAGATATACTACGCAAATGGATTGGAAGGTTCAGTGTTGTTATAATGTCATCTATCCCCAAATTTGTCTATAAATGTTCATAATCTCAGCAGGTTTCTTTTGTAGAAAGTGACAAATTGATTCTAATTTTTTTTTATATGGGAAAGCAAAGGAGCTAGTATAGCTGAAACAATTTAAAAAAAAAGAAGAAGAAAAAAATGGAGGACTTATATACTACTTGATATTAAGGCTCTTCAGAAAGCTACAATCAGCACAGTATTGGTAAAAATATAGACAAGTAGATTAATAAAACACCATGATCTAGAAGTTGATCCAAACCTATATGATCACTATATTTTGGTAAGGGTACTTTTGTAGCCAGAATTTTAAGAGGACCCCCCAGTCATCTACATCTTTGTATAATCTCCACACTTTTAGTGTGGGCAATACCTATAAATATGATAGAATATTATTCCCAAGAATATGTTGTGTTATATGGCAACATTGGTGCTGGGATAACTAAACATCCATACACAAAAGAATGATCCAAATCTCACACCACAAACAAAAATGAACTTTAAATGGATCATAGATCTAAATATAAAACTTAACATGTTGAACTTTCTAGAAGGAAACATAGAGTGAAAAAAAGAATAAAACACAGAAGAAAAATAACATTGGTTTAGGAAAAAATTTTTCAAATAAAATAGAAATATCATTAATCATAAAAGAAAAAAATCAATAAATTGGATTTCATCAAAATTAAAAACTGCTTTTCAAAAGACAGCAAGAAAATGGAAACATAAGTCATAGACTGGGAGAAAATATTTGCAAAATACGTATCTGCTAAAGGGCTGTTGTCTGAAATGTACAAAAAAACTCTCACAACTCATTAATAATAAACTAACAACCAATTAAAATGGGCAAAAATATTTTAATATCCGTTTCACCAAAGAAAATATTCAAAAGGGAAATAAACACATGAAAATGTGTTCAACATCATTTATCAAGGAAATACGTATTTAAACTAGAATGTGGTACCACTTGTTTTAGTCAATTCAGGTTGAGAGAAAAAAAGTACCAAGGACTAGGTGGCTTGAAAAACAGATATTTATTTCTCACAGTTATTGAGGCTGGAAAGTCCAAGATCAAAACACCAGCAGATTTGATGTCTGGTGATAGCCTTCTTTCTCGCTCATTGACAACTATCTTCTTGTTTTGTCTTCACATGGCAGAAGGGAGAGGGAACAATTTGGGGTCTCCTATATAAGGACACTAATCTAGTTTATGAGGGTTCTACCTTCAAGACCTAATTACCTCTCTAATTACTTGTCATCTCCTAATACTCTCAAATTGGGAGTTAGGATTTCAGCATATGAACTTTGGGGGCACAAAAACATTCAGTCTATAGCACTCTGTCCCTGACCCCCAAAATTCATGTCCCGCTCACATGCAAAATACACTAATTCCAACCCTAATGGCCCAAAAGTCTTAACTCATTCCAGCACTGACTTTAAAGTCTAAGTTCAAAGTCTCATGTAAATATCTAAATTGCAACTTCCAAGGTAAGCCTTTGACAGTAAACTGCAGTTCATTTTGGTCAATTTCATTTTTCAGTTCATTAGTTGCTACCCATTCCCAGCCCCAGCCCCAGCCCCATGGCAGGCAGCTGTGCACATGTTCCTGGAGCAGTTCGCACACATCTTGGGGGAGTCAGGGTGGGCAAAAAGGACCCTGTCCTCCAGTACTAGGGATCCATGTTCTGACTGCTGCTTCTGATCATACAGGTGCAGACAATGAGGGGAGAAGACATTTTTGTCCTTCCTACTTTGTTGCAAGCTTCTCCTCTTCCAGCTAAAGTGACTGCCAGGGGATTTTAAGGGCTAGTGTGCACTTTTGGTTTCTTCTTCATTTCCTCTTTTTCTCCTTTTGGGGACCAGACACTAAAGACTAGGACAGTCAAAAGCAACTACATATACAGGGGAAATTAGGAAGTCACCACACATGCTAATGGGAAGGCACAGACTCAGAAAAGAACTGAGAAGACATTAAGTTTACACCTCAGGCTAATCCTCAGCATGCAGACAACCTAAACTTTAAAATGACCCCCCCCCAAAAAAACCCAAAAAACAAAAAACAAAAACTCAGCAAACCCCAGGGAATGGTGAGAATCTGATTTCCAGAGTTATCATATCATTATATTCAAATGTCCAATTTTTGACTAAAAACTCACAAGCCTTACCAAAAGCAAAAAACAAAAACAGGAAAGAATGGCCCATTCAAAGGGGAAAAAAAAATAAACCAACAGAAACTGTCCCAGAGTAAGTCCAGATGGCAGAACTTCTAGACAAATACTTTAAAACAATTTTCTTAAAAGATATTCAAAAAACTGAAGAAGAAATTGTGGAGAAAGTCAAAAAAAATTGTATGAACAAATGCAAACATTGATGATGAATTAGGAAACCTGTAAAGAAACCAAAAAGAGATCCTGGAGCTGAAAATTATAACTAAAAAAAAATTTACTAGAGAAACTCAAATACAGATTTAGAAGGCAGAAGAAAGAATCAATGAACTTGAAGACAGAATAATTTTAATTATGGGATCTGAAGAGCAGAAAAAAAATTTTTTTTAATGCACACAACCTAAAGACCTGTGGTATACCATTGTGAAAACCAGCATATGCATTGTGGGAGTCCCAGAAGGAGAAGGGAGAAGAGGGGTAGAGAGATTATGTGAAGAAATGGTTGAAAACTTCCCAAGTTCTATGAAGTATCTAAAAAAAAAAAAAAATCAGTGCATTATACGTGTATTCATGCATGGATACATGAATATACCTTGAAGAAGCTCAATGAATTCCAAGGAGGATGAACTCAAAGAGACCCTTACCAAGACACATTAAAATCAAACTTTCAAGTGAAAAAGAAAACTTACATATTATTAAAACATTAGTAGAGGAAAAAGATATAATAGTTATAAACATTTATGCACCTAATAGCAGGCCATCAAAATATATGAAGCCGGAAAAATGCTTACAACATGGATAAATCTTGAGAACAATATACTAAGTGAAATAAGCCAGTTACAAAAGGAAAAATATTGTATGATTCTCCTTACATCAGGTGATTAGAGTAGCCAAAATCTTAAAGACAGCAAGCAGAATGGGAGCGGCCAGGGACCAGGGGCAGTGGTAACTAGGGGAGTTATTTTTTAATGGGTATGGAGTTTCAGTTTTGAAAGATGAAGCATTCTGGAGATGGATGGTAATGATGGCTGCACAATGATATGAATGTAGTTACCACTGAACTGTACAAATACAAATAAGTTGACAAATTTTATGTTATACATACTGCAAAAAATTAAAAATAAAAGTAATGGAAGGAGAAAAATTGGCAACCACAAATATAGACAACTTTTTAAAGAAGTATTGCTATAACAAGGAGCAGAAATAAGGGCCTGAGAGCTGGGATGGGCACAGGATAAAGAGTCATGCCTTTAATATGGGACAAATTATAGCATGTTTAATTCTGGTTGGAATGATCCAGCAGAGAGGATGATATACAACAAAGAGGGAGGAATTCCAGAAATGAACCCTTGACTAGGGGAGAGAGTTTGACTTACTGCAAAGTAGAAGGGCTGGCCTTAGGTAGCAATAAAAATATTTACTCTCCAGATAATAGTAGTGGTATCTAAAGCAGTATAATAATAACTGACATATTAGCATTTACTGGGTGTCAGGGATTATTCAAGGCCTTTCATATTTAGATACATGTTACCCTGATAACAGCAATAGGAGAATATGAGAGGGTTAAAATTCCCATGCCCATTCTAGAAACATGGAAACTGAAGCACAGAGAGGTTAAGGAGCTTGCAGTTAGACAGTCTAATCCCAGAATCAGTTCACTAGTAAGGTAGGTGCACTTACAATTTTGATCAGGAAACTGAGGCTCAGAGAGGTCCACGAATTTGCCCAAGGTCACAGATCTATTGCGTGGAGCTGGGTATACTGGATCCCAAAGACAAAGCTCTTTCCAGGACCCCATGCTGCCTCACCTCTGCAAACAACCGCAACACATGTCAAATCCTAATTTATCACATCTCTCTAGACTGTGGTTTTGTGGGTGTAAAACTGACACCAGAAAGCCTGAATATGCACCTACCCCTGTCCCTTACCAGCTGTGTGTGCTTGAATGGGGATCCTTGATTTTTATGTGTTTCCAAGTTTTTACCTTGAAAAATGAAAGTAATACTTAGCTCCAATGGTTGTCATGAGGATTAAATTATAATAATGTTCTTCGTACAATAAGCCATTTATGTTAGTTACCATTTAAAATTTGTATGCCATGTATTTTCAATGATCATAATTATCTCATTCGTGCAATGCATTGTCAACAAAAGCTTACTGAATTCTTGGTAGTCATAGTGCCTTGTGCTAGGGATACAAACATGAATTAAACTGCATTGTATATAAACATATACATTTAAATGTTTTATATGTTATATAGAAGAGCTGTTTTATTATAACTGGGCCATATCATTTTTAATTTGGAAAGGACAATTTGAGTCACTAACTCCAAGCTCTTTGCTTTCCCCCATCTTAATGAACTCTCAGTGCCTGACTGGACAAGGGACTCAAAATTGTCATAGTCAGAGCTGTACCTCCCACATTGCCTAGTAGAAGCCCAGTCCATGTAGGCATTTAATAAACATTTGTTTAGTGAAGAGATTTGAAAGCAGCAGCCCTGAGAGGCAGAACGATCTGAGAGCCGCGGGAAGAGCTGTCTGGGATGTACTTCACATCCCAGCTGACCATTACAGCATCCCTAACTCAATGCCGAGCGCTAAGCCTATCTGGACATTGGGGATGCTGATGCCAATGAGGAAATGTCAGACAGGGAGGGGATCATTCATGGCTTCCAGAAAACTGCGTGCATGCCAAGTGTGAAAAGAGGCGTCATGAGCCACTAAAGCGCCTTTTACTACTCACTGTTCACAGGCAACTGCTTGTCATCTGGCTTCTGACAAGAGAATATAGTGCTCCAAAGTGGAGTCGTTTTCCTAGGTAAATGTATCTGTGATCTACTCCACTTAGACGGAACTGACATACTTGCTCTTGGATGCCTTCCACGGGAAGATTTATCATTTAATTATAACTAAGAACACTGACTAAATCCCAGCTGCTTGGGGGAAATTACTTACCTGAAATGCAGAATTCTCAATAAAAGACCAGGAGCTTATTTCTGATCCACAGACTCAAGATTGTGATTCCCTAGCAGTGACAAACATTTCAGGCTCCAAAAAAGAGAGAAGTCCTAATTATGAGGTACTAATATATTCCAAATTAGAGACGCACAGTACATGAGTCACTTTGAGAGGCATTTTAGTGGCTTGAAAAGAGATCAGATGTGTTCATTCCTCCCTCCCTGTGGCTAGCATGAGCCCCTCTGCCTTTATCCGTTGTGACCTATAGCATTCTGGAAAATGCATCTCTCTGGTGCCAAGCAGGTAACCGCAAGGTTTAACTATTCTGTTCCAGTGAAAGGAAACACAGGGAATGTTGCTTCTAGACTTTTCATCTTTTGCTCTCATAACCTCAAAACAGCATAAAAGGGACAGAGCTTTCAGGCAGCCTATTTCATTAAGGAAATTAATTCAACAGAGAGGCTTGGGGCTTTCATCACGTGTTGCTGTGATGGATTCCTCAGGTCTAGATGCAGCACTGGAGGCAGTTTCCTGCAAGGAAGCATTCAGTACTGCAGGACCACGCCTTGGTTCTCAGCTCTAGCTATATATTTAAATCCTTGGGGATCCTTTAAAAAATTGCTAAAGCTTTGCTCCTCACTTTATAGATTCTGATTTCATCAGTTTGAGGAACAGTCTGGGCACTGGTATGTTTTAAAGGCTTCCCGGATGATTCCTAAGCACTGACATTGTTGAGAACTACTGGCCACTGTAAGATTCTCCCAGTCCATGTTCAGCCAGCAGGGAGATGAATCTTGGATGGCGGAATGTCTCTGACTGAAGTGGAGTCTTCTTCATGGCTCCACCTCCAAATGGACATGACTGCTGGGGTTCCACCTTCTGCAGGGGACCCTAAATTTCGGGCTCTAGTAATATCTTTTTTTTCCCCTTGTCCTTCTAGCCAGAAGGAAGTAGCAGTCTGCAGGCTTTAGTTCTGGAGTCCTTCATCTGGCCCCACTGGTGTCTCAGTTCTTGCATGACCTGGTTAAATTACCTTTGTTTTAAATGCTTAGAGAGATTTCTGTTGTACTGGACTCTGATGGCTGTATCTCACATCTTTAGAACATTTTTGCCTGGTACATTATATTCCTCTCAAATTACAGTCATGTTTCCCTGTTCCATTAACATCAACCAATATTTGTTTCTATTTCCTCTTCTCATATTTTGCTTTAATCTCTTCTGATCGACCTTTCATCTCTATGAATCCAACCAAGCTCTTCTCATAGAATCAATAATGAAATGTAATAGATATGCTATCACATCTTACTTGACTTCTCAGCAGCATTTGACAAAAGTGGATTATCTCTTTTTGAAAGGCTTTTATCACTTGGTTTATGGGGTTTCCCTTTTTCTGTTGATCACTCCATCTTAGTCCCTTTTTCTGGATCCCATTGACCTTCCTGAACTCTAAATAGAGTCAGAGTGCCGAAGGGATCAGTCCTTGATTCTACCTGTGATGCCACCTGAGTTAGAGGGCCTGGGAGAAGCATCTTGGTTTTCATTCCTCTTGTCCTCCAATATTCCACCCATTTTTTTCTTATTGACCAAACCTAGCAGAAGCCAACTAACCTGTAAGTGTGGGAAACACAGCCAGTCTGGGCCACATCCTGCACAGACAGGGAGGTCCAAGCTCCCTGCAGATAGGATATGGAAATGTTATTGTAAGTTTGTTTACATCTAGGATGATCAGAGGGACAAACTGATGTTGCAGAAGAAAGGGAACAAGGAGCAAATGTGGTTGGTTAGCTGCTAAAGGTGTCGACATCACTCCCAGATCTACCCTTTTCCATCACGGTAAAGGGCACCAACATACACCTCACGTCCAGTCCCCAAGTACTTGGGTCTCTTTCCTTCACACCCACATCCATTCAATCCATAAGCAAGTCCCATTAGCTTTGTGTGATAATGTAGCTTAAGTCCAAGCACATCTCACCATCTCTGTCAGGCTTAACGCCATCATCTGCTGTCAGATTATTCCCATGGCTTCTTATAAGTTTTCTGCTTCCATTGCATTGCCTGCAATCCCTTGCCTATGTAGAAGTCAGGGTCTTAAAAAACAAAAATCTTAACAGATCTTGTTACTCCCTTGTTTCAAATGCTTAGCCTCAGATCTGTAGCCCATCTTCACACCTCTGTCACTAAGCAACGCAGGGGCCCAGCACAGAACACAAACAAACAAATTCATCATTGTGATCTCCAGAGCCCCACCAGATTGATCTGACTGCCTCTTGGTCTCCTGTCCCCTTGATCACCATGCTATAGTCATGCCTGCCTTTCTTTTTCTTGGACATGCCCACCTTACTAAAACCTCAGAGAACTTAACAATGGTTGTTCCTTTAACCTGGCCGTTCTTCAAGACACCTGTGCAAGTCTTGTCGCCACATTTTACTCAGGCCTCTTCTCACGAAGGCTCCCCATGCCCGCATGTATAAAAGACAGCCCTCAGCGTGAAGTTAGTCTCCTTTTAATTTGCTTTCCTTCCCTTGTTCTAGCACGTCCCTACCTTGACAGTATATTGTATATTTAGGGCATGTTGTTTCTTTTTCCCTCTAAGATGTGAGCAAATTTTTCTTACCTTGCTCTCTGCTATTGACCCCAGTAACTTGAGCCATAGCTGGCACACAGTACAGGCTTAAGACATTTTTGAATAAATAAAAGAAAGAATCAATGAATGAATGGTGGGAATTTGCTCTTGACAGGGCTGAAACTGCCCCTTGTGTAAATGGCTAAGACTCTGCCAATAAAGTTATTTCCAAACATTACATAAACCTCATCCTGTCAGAGTATCCCTAAGTTCCATGCAGAAGTCAGAAAAATGACTTTCTTCCAAGTCCTGTCTCACACATGGGTCCCCAAACCGCGTTTATTTCGATCAGTGTTCCCAAGGTTTCCCAAAACAGCTCCTCCAGGCACTAGCTCTAACCCCACACTCAGACTCTCAGCCTTACATGGAAATGATTTCATCTACTTTCTGCCCTTATGCAAGTCATAGAGATTAAACTCAGCCCAAGGGTTAGGTCTTCTTGTCTAACAGTGTTTCCTGAGCTCCCAAGTCAGACATATTCAGATTTTGCCCTCAATGGAGAAAAGGATTCTGGGCGTAGAGAAGAGGGTGAAGAGGGTGTGCTAAGAATGCAGCCTCTAATCCCCAGCAGGGCCCACCCCTCAGCTTACTCTGCACCAGTTAAATACATCTCAAGAAATACAGATTATACAAAGACAAGGCATATTTATGACAAAATGATATGATGTCTGAGGTTTGGTTTAAAATAACCCAGTAGACATAGAAAGAAAGGTGGGAGAAAAGAGATGAGACAAGATTGGCAAATAATTATCATGTGAATCTCAGTGGTGGGTACCTGAATGTACCCTTGTGTTTTCTTGTCCACATATTGATGTTATTCTTCCACAATTAGAAGCCAAAGAAAGAAACAGGCACAAGGAAGGAAGTATACATGGTTAGCACCAGCACAATACCAAAGACCTTACAGCTCTGTTTGTAATTCAGAGCTGTCTGGCATTACAGTTCTAACAAAAACCCCCAGGAAACACAGACTCCAGAGACGAAATCTTCTTTCCTTGTTGACAAGTGATTCCCCCTTGAGAGACACAAGTTCTCAGTTCTGAATGAAACAGCACCAGAATGTGTCCGATCCATCTTTCTTGTTGTCTTCTTCAAAATGGAGTTTCTAAATGTATCTAGACTCTTTCTGAGGAGGTGTCTTTGGTGCTGCAGCAGGGACTCTGAATGAGACTGGCAGCCCGGGCAAACACAAGATCGATTTGTCAAAGTCCTCACGTGGAAGGTGCCTTTTTGCCACCAGATGCTTTGAGCAGAGGGCCACTGGCAGCTGCCATGCTCATGGGACCTTCCCCAAGCAGAATGAATAGGTCTAATCTCATCATTTGTGGACCTAGCTTTTAGTGGCTGGCATTTATGTGAAACTTGGGGAAAAAATGGCTTCTTTTTTTAGATGCAATGCCTCAGCCTTCCTGCTCCCTTCTCTTTTATATTCTTTTCTAAATAGCATGCACTCTCCCAACTGGCCACCTGCCTGGGCATGGCCTTATTAAGCTTTACTTTTGGGTCATCCAGAATAGTCCTTTTCTACTTTCACCCAGGGTCTACCTAGTGTTCCTAATCAATTTTGGGGTTAAAAATTCAAGCACCCAAGCTAAGCCATTTTTTGGCTGTCTCTTATCAGAAAGCTTGTGCTCTTGCTAGAATTTCTTCTGGTCTTAACCATTTTTTAAAAAAAATTCTTTTCTTAAGTGTCCTTTCTTCCTGCTGATGTTTCTGACCCCAAACAAGGAAGCCTATTGCAATCAGCACTTGAAACTCTTTGTTCTTCGGGCTCCAGGCTGGGCACTCCTGCAGTAACTCTGTTCATCAGCGGCAAACTTTGTGTCATAGCGATTTTTCACGAGGTCTGCCTACTCAGGGGCAGAAGGATAAAGTTTATAAACCACAGGGAATACAACAGAGGAGTCAAGGCTCAGGCTTCAGCTAACTAATTACTCCATTCTGAACCAGGCCGGGCTGGCCCGAGGTAAAGTTGGAAGCTAGGTGGCATTTGTCTGCCTTCAGTGCATCACCTAGATTTTCCCTCCTGCTTCTTATCTTGCTTTTTATTATCACTTCCCTGCCAGGTGCCCAGAATTTCTATGCTGCTCCAATTTTTTCCACACTTAACAATTATTCTAAAGAAGTACAGATTTTAATATTCATTTCTTACTTCTCACAGGAGGATTTGAAAGAGGAGGGGCCAAAAGGAATGGACGGTGGAATTTTAGGACATAGGACACTGGAAAGGGTAAAGTTTTCCTTTCAGAGAATTTCACCAGACTCTTCACAGCTAGAAAATGCAGTGAAGGGGGAATCTTGGAGACCAACTTCTTATCTTTACTCTGGCAGTAATTAGTTCAGTGACTGGAGAGAACTGACTTAGCCATCTGGACCTCCTTCTTCACTTGCATAAAATGAAAGTGTTGGTTTGGAGCTACAATGTCCCAGAGCCTAGCATCACACCTGCATACAGTAGGTGTGCTCTCCAAATGTGTGCTGAATGAGTGAGAGGAAACGACTTCCAGCTTTATCACTCTGGGATACTAAGTCACATCTTAAAAGCAATGACCTATTTATGTGTCTGGCTTGGCTTGGTATCCACCACTTGACCAGTGTGCTTACAAATTCCATTTGCTTGGTTGGAAACCTACAGAAGACCAGGTCACATTTTCAGGTAGTTTAAATTCTTATAAAAATATAGAGAAATTTCAAAGGGAGCTTGCACCTGAGAGATAGTTGGTTCAAGATTTGTGTAGGGGCTAGGGATGGTTTATAGTAAACAGTATAGGTGAATTATAGAATATGAAAAGTACCCATATAAAGTATAAAATAATAAGGAATACACACTATAAAGTAATAAAAAACTGTCATATCCACAGCTTAGCACACACAGAATATGTGCTTTAAAGCTTCACACCCTTCACTGAGATGGTTAGTGGGTGTTTCTAAAAGGCATTTCTTAGAGTTTACATTTTCTGGGATATTGTAGGAAATACATCAACGATGCCAATTTTCTATAGACATTTAGGCCACTGGGAATCATACCTGCTAGAATTCTTTCCTTTCTTTCACGCTACATTCATATTCATTCATTCATTTACTCAATAAGTTCTCATTTGAGGATGTATTAAGTGCCAACTACTCTGTGAGTTGCACTGGCTATAAAGATGAAAAAAATATATAGTCCTTCTTACTCAGAGTTTCACAGTATAGTTGGAAAGATGGATAAGTAAACATAATTACATCAATATAGTAGGTATTATAACAGTTAAATTTAAATAATGTGATTTAATACTTTGAAATAATACAAGAGAACAGCAAAAAAAAAAAAAAAAAAAAAAAAAAAGAAGTACCTAAGTCTTACTAGCTAAGGGGTAGGGAGTGACCAGCTGAAGTGGTTTGAGCAGAGTGAAGTTCACTTCTAAATATACAGAGACAGGAAGCAGCACGCAAATCCATACCCTGCCCTTTTCCCTCCAAATAAATTGAATTATTTTTCCTATTTGGAGCACAAGTTAAATGTGGGAGCACATCAGGGAATAAGATTAAGTTGTTGGCAGAATTCTATTTGTGAAGGAACTGAAGAGTTGAGATTTTAGATTTTCATCATTAGGGAGCTGTGGAGTCCTTTGAAAGAAAAGATCAGTTACTCTTTGCTACTCCTATAAATTTCAAATCTGTACCTAGTGATGGACATTACCCTTGGGCCTGAACATACATCTTGGGGGCTCATCACTTATGATTCTTAAAATTAATGAACAAATTTTAACTGCCACATATATTAAGCCTAGAATTATACTCAAAGTTGATTGCAATATAAAGGAAGTTTGCAAAGACATACCTGCTTACCTTCAGATCATTCAAGAAGCCAAGATGTGGATACAAAGATAATAAGGAGGAAAGTTAAAACACATATTTAAGGGGTACGGGGTGTGATATCTACTCTCACACTAAGCCCTTAGTGGGAGAGATCACTGGGTTTACAGTAGAAGGCTCAGGATTGGTGAAAAAGGTAGGTCTCCAGCTGAAATTTGAAGAATGAATTCAAATAACTAAAGGAGGAGGTTATAGCATTTCATCTTGGGAGATTAGCAGGAATAAAGTCTTGAATGTGGAATTTACTATAACATTTGTTGGTTAATAATAATCACTTGCTTATTTTGATTAATTAACCAAAGTCCATGCGTTATTCAAATTTTTTTAGTCTTATCTGAATATCTTTTCTTTGTTCCAGGATTCCACCCAGTATACCACATTCTACTTAGTCATCATGTCTTCTTAGGCTTCTCTGAGTTTCTCAGACTTTCCTTGTTTTTAATGACCTTGATAGTTTTGAGGATTGACCAGGTATTTTGTAGAATGTACCTTGATTAGGATTTGTCTGGTATTTTTCTCATGATTAGACTAGGGTGTAAGAAAGGAAGACCATAGAGAGATAAAGTACCATTTTCATCACATCATACCATGCAAACAACATGACACCATTGTTGATGTGAACCTGGATCACCTGGTTGAGGTTGTGCTGGTCTGGTTTCTTCACTGTAAAGTTAATGTCCTACCTCCACCCCACTTTCCATACAATGCTCTTTGAAAAGATGTCATCATATGCAACCTAAATTTAAGGTTAATTAACTCCACTTCCTTGAGAGCGAGTATCTGCATAAACTATTTGGAATTATTTGCCTATTTATTTATTTGTTCAATCTATCATTTAGTTAAATCTGTATGAATTCATGGGTATTTATTTTATACTTCTCTTTATACAATGCTTCTCAATTATTTTGTTACTCAAATTGTTCCAGCTTTGGCCACTGGGAGCTCTACCAGTTGCCTACTAATTTCCCTTTGACATATCCCTTCATTGTGCTTTTTAGTTTTAGTTTGTTTTTAGCAATTCCTTACTTTTGGGCACTTCAAGGTACTCTGGACTCATCTTGTCTATTTCCTAACCTGGTTCTAGATTTAGTCCTTTTTCAGTGTTGCCCTCATTCTTTTCATGGAGAATGGGATTGGAAACCAAGGTCAAGGCATTAGGTGTGCTTGCTGCTCCTGCTGTGTTCTTGCTTCCAGGTTCTCTTAACTGAGAGAGCAAGGGAACATACATGTGTGCATGCTAAGCCATGCATAGACACATACCTAAAAATATTTCTGTATGTAACAATCTGCTTCTGTATTAAGCTAAACATCCCTGCATATTGATATCTCCAACTCAGATGCATTTCACATGAATCATTCTAGTCTCCTCTCTTTCCTTACCTGTCTGTCACTTCACAACCAGTGAGAAACCTGGCTTTCACTATTTACTACCCATTTACTTATTTGTTCAATTCTAGCATATAAGAAGTATCAGAATTGTTCACCTATATCCCTGTCTATCAGCTAGAATACAATTCTTATGTGCAGTTTCTCTTGCCTTTAGTTTAACAGAGTCCACTCATTCCCAAAGTTGATTAAATCAGCGATTTCCTCCCATCCCCTATAGTGAGGTTGTTTCAGACATTTGTAATAGTGTCCGATTGTTTTGTCATCTTCTGCCTTCCATCCTGAGATTCTCCTGACCTCCTAAATGTTGTTTATGTAATTTGTATCCATTAAATCCTGTAAAGTTCTATGGGTTTTGACAGATGTATATGGTCATGTATTCACCATTACAGTATCACATAGGGTAGTTTCACCTCCTTAAAAATTCTCGTGTTTGGCTTATTCATCTTTCTCTCCCCTGTCCCAAAACCCCTGGAACCGCTGATCTTTTTGTTGTTTTTGCCTCTTTTATTGGCTTGCCTTTTTCCAGAATTTCAAATTAGAATCACACAGCATATAGCCTTTCGTAGTAGTTTCTGTCACTTAACAGTACATACTTAAGATTCATTCATGTCTTTGTGGCTTGATAGTTCATTTTTTTTTATTATTGCTGAATAATATTCAATTTTATAGATATACCACAGTTTGCTTATCTATTCACATATGAAAGCATGTGTTGGTTGTTTCCAGTTCTTGGTAATTATAAATAAAGCTGCTATAAACATTCAAGTACAGATTTTAGTGTGGACATGTTTTCATATCAGTTAAATATCTAGGAGCATGACTGCTGGATTGTATAGTAAGATTATGTTTAGCTTTGTAAGAAATTGTCCAGCCATTTTCCAAAGTGACTGTACCATTTTGCATTTCCACCACCAGTGATTGAGTTACTATCAGTGGCTCATCTTTTTATCCTCTTAACAGTGCCTTTCACACAAATTTTTATTTTATTTTAATAAAGCCCCACTTAATTTTTAATTCAGTCTTACTTTTTGGTATTGTACCTAAAAACTCACTGCCAATCCTAAGGTCACTTAAGTTTTCTCCAATATTTTCTTCTAGAGATTACACACTATTGCATTTTACATTTAGGCCTACGATCCATTTTGAGTTAATTTTTGTGAAAAGTATAAGGTATTTCTCTAGTCTATTTTTTCCTTTTCTGTTTGGGCATCCAGTTTTTCCAGCATAATTTGTTAAAAAAAAAATTCTCCTTTTCCCATTGACTCTCCCGTGCTCCTTTGTCAAACATTAGTTTGACTATATTCAGGTGGATCCCTGTTCTGTTCCACTGATCGATATGTCTATTCTTTTACTAATATTACACTATGTTCATTACTAAAACCTTATAGTTAACTCTTGAAATGGGGATAATGTGAGTTCTCTATGTTTTTCTTCTTCAATATTGTGTTGGCTATTCTAGATTATTTGCCTTTGCACAAATGTAAAGTCAGTTTATGTTAATATCTCTATGTTATTATGTTAAAATGCAGGAACTTCATTTGGGATTGAATTAAATCTCTAGATCAGGCTGGGAAAAATCAAC
Source organism: Camelus bactrianus (assembly GCF_048773025.1). Taxonomy (NCBI): domain Eukaryota; kingdom Metazoa; phylum Chordata; class Mammalia; order Artiodactyla; family Camelidae; genus Camelus; species Camelus bactrianus. The sequence continues at coordinate 27,673,488 of NC_133564.1, read as the reverse complement.
CACCTAATAATATTAAGTTGTCCAATCCATGAACACAAAATAGTTCTCCACTTATTCAGATAGTCTTTGATTTTTTTCCCCAACAGAGTTTCATAGTTTTCTACATGTAAATCCTCTAAATACTTCGTTCGATTTACACTTAAGAATTTAATTTTTAGAGTGCTTTGTAAATGGTATTTTTCTTTTATTTAAAACCTGAATTGTTTATTGGTGGTATATAGTAAAGCTTTAGTATATTAACAGTGTACCCTGCAACCTTGCTTTACTTGCTTACTCAGTGTCAAGAGTATTCTTGTTGATTCTTTGGGATTTTCTACACTGACAATCCTGTCATCTGGGAACAAAGACAGTTTTATTTCTTCCTTGTCAATCTGTAAGTCTTTGATTTATTTTTCTCATCTGATTGAAGTAACTAGGGCTTCCAGTAGCAAGTGAAATAGAAATGAGAAGACACCTTTGCCTTGTTACTGATCCTAGGCAGGGAAGCACCCAGGACATCACCATTAAGCATAAGGTTAGCTGCAGGATTTTTGGTGGACGTACTTCATCAAGTTGAGGAACTTTCCTTCTACTGTTAGTTTGCTGAGAGTTTTTATCATGAAAGAGTGTGGTAGTAAGTAGAAGAGAGAAAGTGTCCTGCAATTTTATATTTGAATCTCAGTCTTTTAAGGACCTGGGTCGGTGGCTGTGACCTTCTCAAGTCTTTCTCCATTTTTATAGCTTTGTTCCTTCCTTAGATGAGACGGGAAAGCTAGAGGTCCTGGATTGGCAACAGTCCCTTCCTTCATTTTGTGTAAGGCTTTGGTCAAGTCTTCTTCCCTGGAGCGTAGGCTTCATTATGAAGAACATTCTTAGGTGTATTTCAGTGATTACTCTGCCCCTGGCACTGCAAGAGTATCTTTTTTGTATCTTCTCCTTGAGAACCTAGTAGTAGGCTCCTGGAGGTAAAACCCAAAAAAGTCTGGGGCTGGAGGGTTTCCTTAAGAGTTTCTGGCTTTAAATGTTTCTATGAGTTTCTGACTCCAGTGACCTCTGTTCTAGGTAAGCAGAGACTCTTGCCTGTCTCTCCAGATTTCACACTGGAAATTTGTCCTGCAAGCTCAGTTCTCTGATGGGTCCAAGAAAATTTATTGATTTTTAGTTTGTTCAGTTTTTTCTTGTAAACACATGAGTGCCAACTTTCAAGCTCTTTATATGTTGAAACCAGAGTCAGTGCATCACTTTTTATTTCTTAATTTGGGAGCTCAGAAGCTCTGTAAGCCACTTCTATGTTCCACAGACAACTTCCAACACCACTGGGTCTACTGGATCATAAGAAATGGCAGGGAAATTTACACTGCAGCCTGCTCTGGTGCAAACTCTCCTCTTTCTCCAAATCCCATTCAAAAACAGGTAGACTTTTAGGTCCCCCACAAAACTGGACAGCACAACACATCCAAATGTGGCATATGCCCTCTCCCAGAAATCAAAGAGATCCCCCAAATTTTATGCCTTATTTTATTGGATGGGTAGTACATGGGTAGAGATTTGTCTCCCACATTAAAAGGGGTATATGAACATGCCCCCTATCAGTGGGTCACTGGAAACTTCAACAATGTGGCAGGTCCTGCACTTTTCATTGGGTTTACTTTTTGTCTTCTGATATGAATGTGTCTTACTTAGGCATATACAACAATGACTAGATCAAAAAACAGGAAAACTTAGGAAAATTATCCTAATGTAATGAACCTGTATAGCCCCCTCTGGGATGTTAAGATCTTCAAGGTCGTCCGGTCAGTTGACTGAAGAGCACTCTATCCCTGAGCATAGGCACAAAATTGAATTGCAGGCTTTGCCTCCTGAAGGCAAGCTGCTTTGGATTATCTCTGTCGATGTGGACTGAAAAGAAAGCATTTATTCAGTCAATATCCACATAATCAAATACCAGGAGCTGGGCTGATTGGAGCCAGTGGATCCCACCTCTGGAATTACAGCCACAGTAGGTATCAACACCTGATTAAATCAGTAACAATCTACTGTCACTCCCTAAGGTGCATCTGGGTTTTGTGACCTGACGAATAGGGGAGTTAAATGAGGCAGAAACCATGTACTTCTAATCTTTGAAGCCCTAGACAGTGGCACCAGTAATCACTGCAGTTTTCTCACTGAAGGGATGATGCTTTGGGGTTATTATTCTGGAGGATGTGGATGCAGCAGTTTCTAGGTTCCTGGGCAACTGAGTTCTGGCTTTATTCATCCAAAAGTAGTGGATGTCAAGGACTGCATATAATATGATTCACCAAGCTTGTTAGAGCCTATCTTAATGTTAAGCTTGAACAGACTTCTCCAGTGATATTAGCCTACTTTGAAGTTAAAAAGTTAAAAAAAAATTAAGGAGAAAAAATATTTTTCTAAGGTCCAAGAGAATGTGATATAACCATCGGAGTGTTGCTAGACAAATAGGTCAGATCGTTTGGAGAAATTCTTAGTGTTTCAGTTGGGAAGGAAAAAAATGAAACATGAAACATAAATACAATCCATTTACTAGCAGTGGAGGTTTCCAAGGGTGCATTTTGCTTGTATGGATTTTCAGCATAGCTAGAAGTATTGTTCTTTTCCCAGATACAGCATCTTTCTTGAACTTAGTAATGGAATAGATATTGTATTTTACTTTGTATACAATAAAGTGGTTCATCTCTAAGTCAGTAAGTAGGTAGTGTGGGAGTCTTGTCTTAAAGCATAGGTATATATGCTTGTTTTATAAAACATTAAGGAGGCAAGGGTGCGCCTGGGGGGTAATTTGGAGGGGCACGTTTTTTCATCTGATGATCCTATGCTGACACCCCAAGACATATCTGAGTGGTTCTTCGAATATTGCTTCATTAGAAATTAATTACATTAGGTGTTCTCCGGAAGTCTGTAATAGATTCAATCTAGACTACTAAATTTATCTCTATTTTTAAACTTTATTTGCTTTTATGGATGGATATAAAGGATTTCCCCCCAAATAACACTGATTTAAGTTATCTAAGGATATGAATATGCTTGATTTGTCTTATAATTTTGTCACTCTACCTTGTATGATCTGGACTCTTGATAAGCCAAGTAAGTGATTGTGATTTCTAAGAAAATAAAGATGGGATAAGAGTTAACATTCTCTCCAATCCCAGCATTCAGTCTTGAAGATGATGAGCTGTCAATAGTTCACTCTTGGTCCCCAACACTAGCCACACTAACAAAAATACAGATTATGGACTTTGCCTGTTGATATGAAGAATATATATTTATTCAAAAATATTTATTAAATGCCTAACATACATGAATATAATGGCAAATACAAGAATATTGGTCTTGTCCCACAAGAACTTTTAAATGGAAAAAGGGAAGGAGATAAAATATCTCAGAAAAATGAACTAATACAATTGCATTAAGTGCTTTACAGGAGAAGCCCTTTTGAGAATGTGTAACACAGGAACTTGACCTAGTCAGGGTGTCAGAGAAGGCTTTTTCTAATAAAGTGGGTTTTAAACTGAAACCTGCAGCATGAGTAAGATTAGTAAGATGAAAGATGTGTGTGCTATGCACACACATGCTGATGAGCGTGTATCAGGAGGAAAGTATTTCAGGGAGAGGGGTGTTATGTAATAAAAGATGTGAAATGGAGAGTAACATGATATAGATATATATAGAGATATAGATAGATGTATTAGAAAAATCGAAAAAGGAAAAAAAGGCCAGAGTAATGGAAGCATAGAGCCAAGGAGAAAGTGTTTTAAATGAGAAGAGAAATATCACACAGCGCCATGAAAGGCAATTCAAGGATTTGCAATCAAATTGAATTGGATTCTAAAAGCAAAGAGGGGAAGACATTTAAGCATGTTAAACATGGGACCTGACATAATCAGATTTGCAATTTGGAAAGATCATACTGGCCTCTGTGTGAGAATGCACTGCATTCTCTATGGAAATAGTAGATCATTAATAGAGAAATCAAAGTGAGCCAATGGGAGGTTGTGGTCCACTCCAGAATGGAAGGGTTCCAGTGAAAGCTAGTGGTTCAAATGTGAGTGAGGGGAGAGGGCAAGAGTGGGACTGAAAACTCAGTGCATAGGGGCAGAGGTGGGAGTACAAATAGGAGTCTATAGAGATGGTGGAACAGGCAAGATAAATCCAAAAGGTCAAGTGTTTATGTATTTTAGTTTGAAAAATTGATAGTTAAGTCTTTTTAAACCATTCTCTTCATCACTTTAATTAATAGTTATTGGGCATGTTTCATATTCAAATACTGGGTGGGGGGCCAGAGGAGATATGCATTTTAAAACATCATAGAGACATAAGCCTCAATTTCTTCTTTTATCAGCCTGAAACACTACAGTGGGTGTTTGTCAAAAGCCCTGTGATAAATAACTGGAAATTTTTAGCTTTTGGGAAAGATATTTTTCCAGCTTACTGTAGTAAAGAGATAGCTCACAGAGAGATCTGAGAAACCACTACATTTGCTCACAATGACCTCCAAAGGATAATGGCCTCTTCTCTATACTACCTACTAAAGTTCACACAAGTTACTTTTATAGGTAAACTCTATCCCAGAGCCACACAGGAAAGAAGCATCTCAGAATGCAGTTCCTGGCTTTCACTCTGCATTATAGAGATCTTAGCATAGGGGTGTGTTAATACAGGTTCTCCATGAAGTTAACTCCAAGATGGAGTTAAATGTGTGGTTTTTATTAGGGGAAATGCCTGTAAGAGGAAAGCAGAGAAGGGTCTAGGGAAAGCTGAGAGAGGCATCAGACCACGATGCTACAATGATGAGTCTATAAAGGAAGAGGGAAGGAAGGCTGAGTGGAAATGACATACACCACTGTGCAGTCTAATGAAGGTTTGCCAAGGTGTCTGGGAGTCTTCAAGCCAAAGCTGGTCACGAGAGGAATCCCAGGTCTCCCAGAAAGACATCTGCCTTATATCCCTGCCACACTCAGTCTACTGACTAGAAGTAGCTCATGGGAAGTGTGGTCTCAATGAAAATGTGGTGATGAATCTCAGAGCACATAGCAGGGGCCCTTCCTCAAGAAGCTCTCTGCAGCTGGAGGTTGGTGAGACCGGGTCTCATGGACATTGCATGGAAGATCCAGTGAAAGGCTGGCATCCAACAATTCAGTACAGTCCACCCTTTTGTCAACTCAGCATCCGTATTACTCCTTTAACCCATGTTTAACTTCTGAAGAAAGACCAGAACAACATCTGGCTAACATGGTGCAGCTCTTCTGACTACAACCCAACACATCCTCATCTTCTCACAAAAACAGAGACATCACACTGTGGACACTACTTTATTTACCCTGGGTTTTATTTATCACTGTAATAAGTCGCAATCTTCTCGATATCTTTTAACTTAAAGACTGAGTTATAGAGTTAACCACTATTAACACATCTAACATCAGATAGAAAGTGAATTAGGGAAAAAAAACATAAATAGTAATATATATATACACACACACATATATATATATACACAATGAAAATATGCATAACAAATCCCGTTCTCATTTTTGCTATAACTGCAATTTGGAACTGTCTTCTTCCACTGCTCATCTCATTTTTCCTTTGCCCTCAGCCAGAACCCTAGATGGTGTGGTTCTTATCCTCATGGGTCTGTGCTCTTAGTAATTCTGCTTGCATTTTGTTATTATAGTTTCTCAGTAATGTTTACAGTGGAATATGGGGATACTAAGAAGTTCCCCAGAGAATCCCTTGAGTTCCAGGCATGCTCCTTTACGACCCACTGAATAATAGTAACTCTGTTTCCCCTCGATAATCAGGATTAGTCACTCAGCCAAAATATAAACTCCTTTTTTTTTTGAGGAACCCAAGGTGACCACGTGTCAGTCTCAACTTTTAGGTCAATGAAAACCTCATTGTGTCTGTTACCTGGAAGCTTCTCTGTTTTGGAAACGAAGATTTCTAATCAAAAGGAACCAAAAGTTCTGGGGATGAGAAGCCAAGAAACTACTACTGGGTCATTAGATGTCATAGTAAGAGGATCCAGCCTCATCTTCACCCATGGGTCCCCAGACTCACGCATCCTAGCTACATGCTGGCTCAAATCACAAGTCATACTGAAGGACATTATCTAGTCTGGTAAAAGTATTGTAACTCAGGTGGTACCAAAACTGAGTATTCAAAAGTGCACTTCACTCTTCTACCAGACCACCTCTGACAGTGATCTCTGTTAATGGTGACTGAGGATGCCCCAAGTTCAAGACTATGTATTATAGGCTGCTGAAACAATCCATCTTAGACATCACAGAGATGTGTAAGATGTGGTTCCCTTCTCTTAAGACATTTCAGGGATAAAACAGGCACATCAATCATCATTTGCGATCAAAGAAATTAAAAATGCTTTAATGGAGGCTCAAAGAATAGGTTCTACTGATTAAGAAGGAGGGGAAAAAAAAAACACTTCCAGTTTGGAGTCAGATAAGCCTTGATGGAGAAGAAATGTAGAGTGAAGGAGCTGCTCCAGGCAGTGGAAACAAAAGCAAAGGCAAAACAGGTTGTAACTTCAGGAGCTCAGCAAGAGCAGGCTGACTTGGCTGGAGATAAAACAAGCGTAAGAAACAGGTGGGAAAGGAAGTTTGCGAGGCGAAATGGCATAAGATCTTTATGGGGACAGAAATGTCAGTCTAATGACTTCTTACTGCAATGAGAAGCAGTAGGAGGTTTTTCTTTTTGTTTGTTTGTTTTCCTCCAAAAAAAGTTGTTGCAAAATATTACAGCAGAAGGAAGGTCAGAGCTGAACCCTGTTTCTACTGCTCAGCTGTATGGTCTTGGTACATAGTACAAACACATAGCTCTCTGAGCTTTAGCTTCGTTGTTGGTAAATGTGGATGATAACACGGAAGGTTAAGGGGATGAAGTGCCTGCTGTGGTATCCAGTCTTTTCTTAAATATGCCTGGAGCTATGCACTGAACAAGGCAATGGATCGGACGGAGATGACAGTGAGGCCTGATGACTGTGCATCGGAGGTGTCAGGTATGGCTACAGCCTGTGACGCACCTGCACCAGGTCCCACATGTAATTTTGTGATTCTGGGTTTGAGGCCAGGGGTCCCAGAACTCTGAGGGCACCGGGCCTGAGCAGGTTGGTGAGGGGACTCTCCTTCAAGCCACATTTTCCTGGGTCATGACCTATTCCTTTACTTCTTTGTCATCTCCTCATCCTCTAGGGTAAAAATTACTTTCTAAGAGTTTGTGGTAATCACAGGAAAAAGCTCTAGACAAGTACATAATTTCATAACTTTAAATATCAGATAAAAGTGTCCATTGCTTAAACCACTTGGGAATTTTACCAGGATTTTATACCAGATTCCTCACCCTCAACTCCCGCTTCCCACCTCAGTTTCCTTTTACAGATGGAGAAACCAAGGCACAGAGAGGTTAAGTGCTTGCTCAAGGACACAGGTAGGGTGTGGCAGAGCTAGAATTTGAACCTGACTCATTTTGGAGGCAATGTTCTTTACCACTATGTTGTACTCCCATGATTTCTGAATTCTTATTTCTGCTATATTACATTTATTTATTTTTTTTCCCTCTACCTCAAAAACATATTCCCAGACATACTGGAACGATTACTTAGACTTTATTCAATGAGCACTGCCCTTTCTTCCAGCAAGATATGAACCCCTTACATAGCCATCTTCCTACCAGGGGGTTCTGACCTCTTGGACATAGCTGACTTCACTAGGGATTGTAACCAGACCCAGGAAGGGCCAACAAGATGCTCAGAGCTGGGGTCTCAGAGTGAGCAGTGGGAACAGCACAAATTCAGTAAAGGTTCCTGAACTCCTGCTGTTAAGATTCCCAGGCTGCTCTGAGTCCCATCTTCCTGAGTCCTGATGATTAATAATGTCCTCAGACTTTGTGCAGCCTCTGAGAATCATTCTAATAAACTTCCTTTATGAATAAGCCAGTTAGAGATGGCCTCTGGGACTTGAAAGCAAGGGTCTTAGATAAGACACTGTGCCTTATATTAGCACCTTTTGCACACGACCTACCTGTCAAACAATTCTCCAGTAATAAATATTATTTTCCTAAGCCACACACATGCTAGTATTCTCCCCTCAGTAAACGGAAGGCGTACTCAAATCCACATACACAAAAGAAGCATTAGCTCTATCTCACATTTTTCTATCAATTGTTTTCTTATTTTTATAGCTAGACATTTCCTTTAGGGATTTCAATACATTTATTTTTATGAAATATAAATATGCTTTTGGATCTAAATCTTATAATACTAACTTCAGAAGCCACCATTGCTCAATCAAACTGAAATAACACTGACTGCCTTGAGATACTACTGAAGCAAAGCCTTCTAAAGCACGGTTCACCCACTCCATAGCAAAGGGCACTGAGAATGGCAGTTCTGGGGAGAGGCACTTAGCAAGAGGCGTGAAAGTACTAAAATGCAGCTGAGGGGGAAAGATCGTAATTTTACTCTTATACCAATTTGTATTTTAAGAGAAGAAAAACACATGTATTTCATAAAGGGAGATTTTGAAATGCATGTTTTAATTTGATTTCAAGTTCACAACAATCAGCTTATTAACTAATATTTATGTTTAAAAGTTTAATTAGGTGCCTAGTGCATTGCTTGGATGTTTTAGTATTTAGTATTTCTCTTCTATTTTGGTTCTATTAACTTTCCAATTCATCTTTGCTCGTCCCTCATGCTGAAATCAGTGCAGATCAGCACTGTGAGTGCCTTTACTTTGGGTGATATCAAGATTGCTTGAGAGGGGGAAATTCACGACGATGAGGATGGACTGATGGTCACTGGTGCCCATATGTCTGTCTCATGGTTCATTCTTTATATGCCCCATTGTGGGTGGTGTCTAAATTTTTTTTGTGTGTATCTAAATCTTTAAGTTCAAGATGTTGCTGCCTTCTTTTCTTTCTCCTAACTAGCTTGGCCAAGAAGGAACAAGCAAACAGCTTTCCCATAGTGAAGCGGTTCTCAACCAAGGGCCACTCTGTCCTTCAGAAAACATTCAACCATGTCTGGAGCTGTTTTTGGTTGCCACATGGGAGGAGGGAGAGCATTACTGGTATCCAGCGGGTAGAGGCCAAGGATACTGCTAAACATCTTACAACACATAGGGTGGCACCTGGACCAGCCAAGGTCAAGAGTGGGGAGGCTGTGAGACTCAGCTGGAGAGTTGCAGTAAAGGCAGTGCAGCGAGATGGTTAAAAGCATGAATTTTTGATCCAGATAGACCTGGCTTTGGTCTGTCGGGAAGATTCAGTGACCTACTCAGTACATGTAAAACACTTCAGCTCAACAGTAAAATAATAGATTTCATGCTCTTCATCTGAGACACAGTTTTCTTTTCCAAAGAATATTTTCCAGGAAACTAAGGCAAAAATAGAACAAACAAGAACTGAACACAAAAGCACAGAAGTAGACACATATAGAGTCAAGATTTCTTATCTTAAGGCCATGAAGCCCCATGACCAAAAATCCTGCAAGACCCAGCTTACCATTTTCCTTGCCTTCCTCAGCTTGTGTAGACACAGGTGTGGCCAACTCAAGTGATTACAGCAGCCAGACAGGCACTGTCTACGGCACAGGTGGCCCAATGCTGGCATCTTAAACATAGAGGGATGTCTTCGCTTCTACAAAGAAATGTACTCTCTGCCATTTTTCTGGAATCATGTGGCTCTTTTGGTCTTTTGTTTCACGGTGTTGACAGAGACATGGGTACAGAGAAATATTCCTCTCCCTTAATCCATCCAACAGTGCAATAAAAATGATAAATGGCAAGTTAACACTTGACCTTGATGTGGGGGAGATAGTTGTAGGGGGTGTGTACCAACTGGAGAAGGCAGACGTGGCCTTGAAAGGGCAGTATCTACTCAAGTTTGGACAATTATTGTCATGTGGGAATACAGGTCCAGTGGATGCCAAATCTTTTTACTTCCTGGCAAGAAACCATAACTCTGGATTTTTATGTGAACTCTCTTGATATTTAAATACTGGTTTATACTGTTGAAAAATTGCTCTGCGGATAAAATGAAACATGGCTGAGAACTGAATTCGGCCTAAGGACAGTCAGTCTACTGCCTCTAGACTAATAAAATACGGCTTTTTTTTTTTTCTGCCTTTCAATCTCATTATCATTATTCAAAATTCTCAGCACTGTCTATTGCATCTACTCATCAGAATTATCATTGAATGTCTACTGTGGGTCCAGTGCTATATTAAGTGCAAGGGACCCAGCAATGAAGAAAGCAAAGTGCCTGCATTATGAAGCTGGCATTTTTGTGGGAAGAGATAATGAAAATAAATAAATAGATATGTAATATACTAAGTGACTCAATGGTTATGGACAGCATCTAGCAAGCAAAAGAGATAGTGTCTTGTGCAGGAGGCCTCAACATAAAAAACCAGCATGAAGAGAGGAAAGAAGCCTGACTGATGTTTCAGGTGCTAGAATTCCAAGCAATTGGTACAGAAGGTACAAAGGCCCTGAGGCAGATACATCACTTAGCAGAACTGAAGAACTGCAAGGAGGCCTGAGCACAGTGTGAGGACCAGTGCAGAAGGGCCTGTGGGCTACGGTAAACATTTGGATTTTGCTCCCAGTAGAAAGATAGCCATTGGAAGTGTTTGAGCAGAAAAGTCACATGTTTCCATGTATATCTCACTAGGATTACTCTGGTTTTATTGAGACTAACTAGCAGAGAAACAATCTATTTAGACTGCTCTGAGAATAGCTGAGGCTGAATCTTGGTAGCAGTCAATTGTGAAAACAGCTGAAACTGGCTCTTCAACTTAATGACACTTTTTCCCACTCCATCCCAGTTAACATACCCACTCCCCATGAAAAAGGCCCTTTCTCTCCCTTACTGGAATATTTTAAAGATCTCCAGCCATTGTGTTTTTCCTCCCTAGAATCTTCCAGATTCCATAGCTTCGCACCTGCTCTTCCACCCGCTCTGCTGGGCTCTTGATGGATTTGACTCTCAGATGAAATGGACTCTTCTCTTCCTAAGCTTATCTTTACCCCAGGAAGCTATCTTTCTAATTTTTTTAATTGAAGTATAGTTGATTTACAATGTTGTGTTAGTTTCTGGTGTCCAGCATAGTGATTCAGTTATACATACATATATTTCTTTTTCATATTCCTTCTCATTATAGGTTATTACAAGCTATTGAATATAGTTCCCTGTGCTATATGGTAGGACCTAGTTGTTTCTATTTTGTCTATAGTATTTGTATCTGCTAAAGAAACTTGGATATATATATATATATATATGTATATATATACACACACACACACACACACACACATAAAATATATCACACACAATGGAATACTAAGCCATAAAAAATGAAATAATGCCACCTGCAACAACATTGATAAAACTAGAGATGATCATACTAAGTGAAGTAAGTCAGGAAACTATTTGATTTACTCTCCATTCTTTTTCTTAGCCTTGGATTTTGGAACCACTGTCTTAAATGCCTGCACTCTGCACCCCCCATGCCCCACCTGGTCTGGAAGAGATTTGAGGGAGACTCCTGTGTGCTGGATGATATTCATGTCTGGCCATCTCTTCTTCAGTAATCAAAAGATGGGCAAATGTGTATCTCTTATTCCTTCGATCACAGCACCACATCTGAATGTTTTTTGTTTCCTCCATTTCCTTATTTCATTAAGAGCACAGGCTCTGGAGACAGCCTGTCAAGGTTCAAATGCTGGCTTTGCCATTTCCGGTTTGTGGGTCCCTAGGCAAGTAACCCAACCTCTCTGAGTTTCCTCCTGTGTTAAATGGGAATCCCATGACTCATCTCACAGGACTGTTGTGAATATTAATCGAGTTAATACATGTAGAGTACTTAGAACTGACACAGAGATTTATTTTAATAAATGTTAGTTATTGTTATTCTTATTACTGTTCCTTTTCATTATTTAGATGCTTTAAAAAGTATTGAATCTTTCAATGAATATTTAATGTGTGTACCTACTGCTCAATAAATTAGTGTTGAAAAAGAACAGTGTTAGTAGCTTACAAAGGTTTAAATATTCACTGAATGATATGATCACTATTAGGAAAACGTCATTTGAACTGAGTGACTTTTTTTTAACAGAAGGAAAAGAGAAGGATTTTAATTTAAATGAATCGAAGTTATTCTATTTCATAAGACCCTGCCAGAATGTGTGTAGCTTCAGAATTTTTAAGTGGAAAGAGGCCTCCTCCTACAAATCTTTCTTTAATATACATGTATCTGACCCACATTAGACAATTAGGTCCCTCTTGGGGTATGAACGAAAAAGAGGTGGGGGACAGGGTGGGAAGGAGGTTGGATGTTGTTTTTTCTTTTGTCTTCAGAAAAAGTAATGGCCCCAAAGAAATCAAGCTTAGTCTCCTTTCAAGGAGAGAAGTACAGAGAGACAGAGGAAAAGAACAAGAGAAAGCAAGCTAAAGCAAAAGGAATAGCTTGAATCATTTAAAAACCTCATAGTGAGTTTTATAATTGGTATTTATGGATGATTTCCATTCCTTAGGGAATTCAACAGGTGGAAATCCAGCATACAAAATAAATACAAGACAATCTCTGTTTTTTATAGGATTCAACACAGGGTTGCTTTTAAAAGTTCCTTAGGTATATTTAAAAGAGAATTCAAATTGCAGGAAAATCAATCTGCAAACAGCTTTTCCAGAACCACCCTTTAACTATTTATTTCCTTGTCATTTTATCCAGTGATAACTAGACCTTCTGGAAATCCTGTTCCATACTGAATCTTTATCTTCAAATTTCTGAATGCGCAGTGATGAAGAGATGGAGGGAAACAGATGATACCGGGACTTGAAAAAGAGTAGGAAACTCCACCAAGAGCTTGTTAGTCCCTGATGGAGGGTTCATCCTGTTTGATTTACAGCACAGACCAGACTAGGCAATCAATTCAGGGCTTTTTGCTTGTGGCGAGCTGAGACAGACACAGTCCTCCTAAAGATCACCTTTCTCTGAGCCCTATTACCTGCACCTATAAATTTCCTCCCTTAGTGGTATATATATTTAAGTAAAATATTTATACATGTTTAAATGAAAATACAGTTAAATGAAAACACAAGATTAAATGAAAATACATGGGATTCACACTGAAGTGAAAATAATTGAGGCCAGCAGATGGATTAACATCTTCCAGACGCAATGCTTTTTAGAAGGTAGTTCAATTTTTCTGTTGGTCTATTTATAAATCTGCTGCCTCCAGTTGCAAAGGGTAGTAATTTGGTTTAACCACTTGCCTGGTGTGCTACATCTTCCTGAATGGAATACCTTCCATCCCTGCGGGGCTTCAAATATTTATTATCAAACAATGTTGGAAGTCAGAGGAGATTTTGCACCCAACTAAAACACGAATGTCCCATGCAGAGCCCCTCCCCTAATTAAACCTCCAAATCCTATCCTTGTAATGAACGCCTGACTGAAGAACATGAAAGAACAACAAGAAGTCTCCTGATTAGGTCTGAATGTATTTCCAATGCCATTACTTTTTTTTTTTTAACCAGTAAGAAACAAGCAGTATTATGAAACTTTTCCCTTCCTTTTTATTTCTTAGGTGATTCCTCAGTTACCTTTGCCTCAACACAAGGTACAAATGTGATACACTTGATACAGTGGGGGAAAAGTGGGGCACAGGAGGATGGCCGTGTCTCAGGTCTCAGGCGGGTCCTTGGGATGCACCTCACCAATTGAGGATCCTCAGGAAAGAATTCAAGAGCGAGCCATAGCTGAGTAAAAGTACATTTATTCAGAGAGATACACACTCCACAGACAGAGTGTGGGCCTTCTCAAAAGGCAAGAGAAAAGGCCACAAGGTGTGGGGTTGTTAGTTTGGATGGGCTCAGTAACTTCATGTGCTGTCAAGTGGGAGGATTATCCCAACTACTTTGGGGAAGGGGCTAGGAATTCCCAGGAATTGGGCCATCACCCACTTTTTGACATTTTATGCTCAGCCTTGAAGCTGTCGTGGCACCTGTGGGAGTACCATTCAGCATGCTATTGTATTTCAATTGTCCTGTACTAAAGCTCAAGGTCTACTGGGAGTTGAATCTTCTGCCATCTTGGTGATAATTTGCTGTGTTACTCTTTTAATGGTTGTGCTCTGCTCCCTTCTCTCCTGTCTCATACTTATTAGAACAAATTTATTTACTTGATTAATTTTTAATTTTATTTTTGGTGTGCTGAGATTGGTAGAAGACAAAAGTGTATTTGGCATATGAAAGTATTTGATCAAATAGTCTTTTATTTCAGTTATAATGGAAAAATTTACTCCCCCTAACACTGGCTTTTATTTCCTTGGGTTCACCAGTGTGAACCCAGGTTCTCACCAAGAAGGCATGGGTTAGAGCACTTTTTGAAGGATAAGGTTAAGTTTATTCTAAAGTTGACATTACTCATTGGTCTGTTTTCTTCTCTCTCATTCTGGTACCAGCTCAACTGACACCAAATCTATATTTGTCTCTCTCCTTCCTAAAAAAGGTTTCCAGGTAGGTCAGTGTGTGGATAGCAGAGTATTTGAAACACAATGACCCCAATGTCCAAAACATTGTAACTTTCTCTGTATTTTACATGAATTCATTTCATTCTTGAGAAAAATAGTTAATCTTTTTAAATCATAGTAACTAAGGCCCCCATTAAGAAACTTAGCACATAAATTCTCTACCAAGATTGTTTCTATCCACATCTTCCCATGATGGAGACCGAAGGTAGGGGAAACTATAGGGAGAATGGCCTCTGGTCTTCTCCCACACACATGGTCTTTTCTGAAATCTCTGGAGGTATCTTTCATCTTGTTGTGTCTCTGCATCCCTGGGTGTTCTTTGCTGATGTCTTTTGAGATTTGGTGGCCCTAACTGTTTCCACTGGGTTTGTTAGCACCTGCTGTTTAGTCCAGGCTCAAACATCCACGACACATTTTCTATGGTCAAAGTCTCACCATGCAGTGACTTCTAATCTTCATTCCAAGCCTTTATAATTGGGCCCAATGGCAGGATGTGTTCCATTAAGAACACTGAAGAAGAGCTTTAGAAATTATTTTTGTTTACTGATCTTAGTTATATGTAAATCCTGACCAGCTTCACATGGTCACCTCTTTCTATATATTGTCTTCTGCTTTAAATGGAGGAGTCATTAATATTTTGACATTAGATACAGGATAGATGCCATTTATAACTTTTCTGCCAACAGAGCTGATATTTGGGTGAATAAGAAATTGACACAAAGTGATAAACGAGAACTATTCAGCCACTTTTCCTTCCTGCAAATGAAAAACACAAGTCTAGGAAGGGGGATTATATTTGAAGTGACTCTGAAGCCAACTGAGTGCCCCAGAAGTTAATGTTTTAGTGAAGCAAGTTTAGAACAGCATTTCTTTCAGAAGGCTCTAGGCTACTTTTCTATAATACTTCTCTATATTATTGCACATAGCAGATACTCAATATAAGTCTTTTTTGTAATCAGAACTCTCAGTGCCTGGTACGGTGCCTGGCACATAACAGGGACTCAATAATATTTGTTAAACAAGAGACAAATGAATGGATGGCCATATCATGCTGCTTCTACCTGGAGGTGAAGATGGAAGAATGAAGCTTTGAGGTCAGCTTTTTAAAAAGTCAGGAAAATGGATGGACCTAGAGATTATCATACTAAGTGAAGTAAGTCAGGCAGAGAAAGACAAATATTATAGGATATCACTTATACATGGATCTAAAAAATAGTACAGATGAGCAATTTACAAAATGGGAACAGACTCAGACACAGAAAACAAATTTATGGTTACCAAAGGGGAAGGAAGGGAAGGAGTAAATTTGGAGTACGGGATTCACAGATACACACTACTCTATATAAAATAGATAAACCACAAGGATTTATTGTATAGCACAGGGAACTATATTCAATATCTTGTAATAAACTATAATGGAAAATAATTGAAAAAAATGTGTATATATATATATATATAACCGAATCATTTTGCTGTCCACCTGAAACTAACATAATATTGTAAATCAACTATACTTCAATAAAAAATTAAAAAAGTAAATAAATAAGAAATAAAAAGCCAAGAAAATAAAATAAAGGAAGAGAGGGAAAGGGATATAAAACTCAGAGCACTGAAGAAACATGAGTCCACAACACAGGAGCTAAAGGAGAAATTTTTCAGATTTTTCTGTGACATTCGTGGTTTACTTACTACTCTGAGAAAGCTTTGACTCTCTCTATAAAAATGTCTTATGAGTCTTCCTCTATTACCCGTAAAGTCTTGCTATCTTTATTTTGTTGCCCTAGTTAACTTTTCCCTTTCATGCCCAGTTGGTTCTATCTTTCAATGGCTTAAGAGCAAGGAAAATCAAGTCAGCATTTTAAGGACATCCAGAATTGCAGGAAGCAGAGGCTGGGAAGAAAAGGATTGTCCTTGCCCACTCCTTTCTGAGACGTTCCAAGGTCAAACATCCTGGTTTATCAACAAACCATGAAGCTTCTTTCAAACCCAAAGAGATTTCCAAATTCATGTTAATCCTTGGTCATAAAGTGCCCCCCTTCACAGGTCAGCAGAAAGTAAAACTCAAAAATAAAAACACCACTCTTTTTTTATAGTGAGGTCTGGAAGAGCACCCCCTCCCTTCAAGAGGACATTCTCTAACGATGACAGGAAACCATAATTCTCCTTCTTCTGGTCTTGGTATTTACAGATGGCCATGGCACCTGAGGCTGGGGAGGCCCCTTGTAGGCTGAAAGGTGGCTTTGAGGCTCACAGCCCTCTGCAACCCCTCCTTATCAGTTCACTGCTCAGAAAGCACCTGCACTAAATATTTTTATGCCCAGGCCATGAAAATCCAGGGAGTGCAGTCGTCCTCAAAATTTCTCATTTCTTGCCTGCCATGGCAGGGTCACCAGGTGGCTGCACAAATGGCTGTGGGATAGATTGCATATGGCAGGGCAGGCAGAAAACAGGAAAGGGATTACACTGAAATGGCATCCAGGCCCTTACAGAGACTTCCATCGTACTAGGGCAATTCACAGAGGTCCTTCAGCTCAGGTCCAGCAAACGGGCTTCACTGCAAACATTCTAAGAGGCTTCCCCTTATCCACCCTTGGTTCTACCTAGTGTTTGATGAGTGTGTAAACATGTGGTTTTTCTCTCTCAGCTTCAGAAGAACTAGGCTGACGTTCACTGCTCTTTCTGTGTAACAGAATGCTATCTACGCCACACATGCCAGCTCTGTAAGCCTCCAGTCTCTGGGAACCTGTTTCTTCTTGAAGGTGCCAGTTTATTTCTCCCCACCTCATGAAGCTGGTAGGAACATCAACAGGAAATAATAAATGGGGAGATGCTATCCAAACCAACAGAAAAGATAAATGTATGGGATGAGCATACATATCACATTTTCTCTTTTCCCTAGAATTTTTCAGAGGCCAAACTGGATGATACTTGTATCAACTTCGAGCCTGGGACTACTGTTAATTTATACAAGACCCAGGCCCTATTGTAAAAGCTACTATGTAGGGCTCCTGAGGGGGACTGCTCCTTCAAAGGACAAATTTCACTGGAGCAAGAGGAAAGCCGCAATAGCCCTAAGAAACAAGTTACAGCAAATTCTTTCTTCTAGTCAGCCGACGAAGGATTTCCTCACTTTTAAGACTGCTCGTTTCTCTAACAGTCAAGCTCCTTCTCCCCCTTTTCCTTTAAAAACAACTTTCTCCTTTTTTTTTTTTTCCAGTTTCCCATTTTTCAACTTTACATTTTAAGTTCCTCATTCTATTCTCAATCCTGAATCCGTTTTTCTTTTACATATTTAACTTTTTAGCTCTTGAACTTTCAGCCTAATTTTGTATTTTGTCAACTTTCATGTGTTTAACCTTTTATCTCATTGGCTTCTTGCTCTTTATCTTTTATTTTAAATCTCATCTATTTTATCTTCTTATTTTTAGCTTTTAACCTTTTTATCTTGCTGGATTTTGAATTTTTTAATTTTCAACTTTTACTTCATTCTTTTTATTTTCTCTCAGATTTTAGTTTTAATTTACATTTAACCATCTACCATATAGTCACTGTTTTCAAAAAGTAAAAAGTAGAAGTCTTTCTCCTTTAGGGGTTTTCCTTATTTTTAAATTTGTTTTTATAATGACTGGCAGGGGGGCTGCTATAGGTGAGGCGCCTAACGGGAAGTCTCTCAGGGAGAGGACCGCCAAACTGGGCGCCCCTGCCTTAGGGAGGCCCGGAGAGGGCCGGAGGGGCCTCGGTCGTCTCGGGTACTTACCCTCGTCCGGGTTGAGGGGTCGCGACGCCCCTAGCAGCGTTCTTGTCTCTCCCGACTTTTAGAGCAGCTGGAGGTCCAGACCGAGGAAGCAAAAACGGCTCCGACAGCCGCTAGGCTGGTCTTCCTCGGCGCCCTAAATCCCGCCTCAGCGTCCCGGCTGCTGGCTACGGCAGCCCGAGTGGTTCAGACGCAGAACCGCTTCCAACTCCGTCACCGGCTCGGCTGCTGTTTCTCCTAAGAGTTGCCCAGCTTCTCCAACCGGCTAAGATGATGCCCAGCACTTCTGCAGAGGCACAGAACGCTGAGAGATCTGGGCCACTGGAACATAGCGCGGCCTGCTGTGCAGCACTATAATGGCCATAGTTTCCTGTCGCCTTGTCAGTAAGTTGTGTTACCTCTGGCCAACCCTTCGTTAGATTCCAGTCTCTCACTGAAGGAGTAGTAAAGGAACTGACTAGCGTCCCTGCCTGATGCTGGAACTGTTTGCTGATTCTTTCTGACGAAGACATCCTGCAGTTGGCTTTCTCCCCTTTACCACTTTTGTGCTAAGGAGCCCCCACATTTCTCCCTTGTATTCCTTACAGTAATTTTAACCCAGAAGCTATGCTCCAGGAAGAAGGCAAGGGGCTGATAATCTCAGAAGAATGGACATACCCTCCACAGTTCCCAAATGACACTGAGGTTAAGGGAGGGTAATAGCTCAAGTGGTAGAGCACATGCTTAGCATGCAGGAGTTTCTGGATTCAATCTCCCGCACCTCCTCTAAAAATAAATAAAATAAACCTAATCACCTCCCCCCACCAAAAAAAGAAAGAAAAAGAGCCCTGATTGTTATCACATTTTCTGATCCATCCAGTTTTTCTATAAAACTTCAAGACCCCCAGCCCCAAGATAGACTCTCAGTCTCCAAGGCATGAGCCCGCTCTGACTCCCCTTTGCCTGGCGAAGCTGTTCTTTTTCTTCCAAAACTCGGCCTCCAAGTTTCAATCCGGCTTTTGGGGTGCAGATGCCAGTTTTAGGGCAACAACTTTGGTGACCCAACATGGGCCTCGACCACCCTTACCAATTCCCTACCCCTAGACACCTTGGTTTGATCAGAGACCCTATGGGCAACCCCTGAGCCAGCCTCCCTTGAGACTGCGGAGGGTCAGGCGAGCTGAGGAGAGCAGACGGCGGGGCCCCTGGAACGGGAGAGGAGAGTCTGTGTCTGAACCACTCGGGCTGCCGTAGCCAATGGGCGGGACTCCGAGGCGGAAGTCCGAGGCGGGACTCAAAGCCGGAAGTCCAAGGCGGGATTTAAGGAGCGGAGGACGCCTAGCCCAGCAGCTGCTGAAGCCGTTTTGGCTTCCAGGTTCTTCTTCCTTCCGACCTCTTCGGGACCTCAGGCTGCTCGAAAACTTGGGAGAGACAAGAAGGCTGCTGAGGACGTCACGACCCCTTGGCCAGGACTGCTGTAAGTACCCGGAGACACCGAGGCCCTTCAGACCAGGACTAGGGTGAGTACCGACCCTCTCCGGGCCTCCCTAAGGCAGGGGGGCCCAGTTTGACGGGCCTTTCCCTGAGAGAGTTCTCATTTGTTGGCCGCCAACTGGATAGCTGTTAGTGATAGTAGGAAGCTGTTGTTTTTGACTTTGAATTTTGATTTGTGCCTGCTTTGAATTTCGTGGCTTCCATTAGCTGGCCGAGGTTTGAATTTTGTGTTGTGCGCGCGGGAAAGACCAAAAACGGACGGTAGCGTTTCAGTTCCATCAGACAGTCCCTTAGGAAAAATCTCAACTCCTCAAACTACAATTAGTTACCAACTTCAGTGCTTTTGAGACACAATGTTCTACCTGGTCTTCTCCAGGAACCTGGGTCTAGCCATCTTTTTAAAATGCAAATCTTGAGAAGGGGGGTAAATAACTTGGAACTTGACTTGTAAGACAAGTAGAAATCTTGTCTCTTCTGTAAGTACTAGTAGAAAGGTTTCTCCATCTCCACAGGTGACTTTGATTTGTTCCATCTGCCAGAAACCCAACTTGAATCCAACCTCTTTTGTAACTGATGGGTTTTACATTGTTGTAGCCAATTCATGGCTAAAATTCTGAAATGGGAACTATGAGGCCTGTGTGTTTTGTGTTTGTGTGTCACAGGTGGATGGTATTGCCAAAATTAATTGATAAAATAGCTCTATTGAATTGGTTTAAAGAAAATTAAGTGCTTCTATGAATACTCAGAGAATAAGAACCTGGGTCTCACCATCTTTTTAAAATGCAAATCTTGAGAGAGGGGGTAAATAACTTGGAACTTGTTCAAGACAAATAGAAATCTTGTCTCTTCTGTAATTATTAGTAGAAAGGTTTCGCCATCTCCACAGGTGACTTTGATTTGTTCCATCTGCCAGAAATCCAACTTGAATCCAACCTCTTTTGTAACTGAAGGGTTTTACATTGTTGTAGCCAATTCATGGCTAAAATTCTGAAATGGGAACTATGAAGCCTCTGTGTTTTGTGTTTATATGTCACAGGTGTATGGTATTGTCAAAATTAATTTGTAAAATTACTCTATTGAATTGGTTTAAAGAAAATTAAGTGCTTCTATGAATACTCAGAGAAGAAAACTGATGAAAATAAATTTAAGGTTCACAAGACCTGGGAAACATTCAGTACTAAATCAATATCTGGTACTAAAGCCAGCTTAAGCTTGTTGGTTTAATCAATACAGACATGTTTTTAGAATCACCAAAGTTAAGTATGATACTTCTGTTGTACCTAGGCTTACTAAAAGTCAAATAAAACCTATTATATCTGTTGCAAATTTGTCAACAAGGAATGTAACTCAATGTGGAAAAAACTTCCAAGAAATGTAAAAATAAATAAAATAAGCTTTTTAGGTAAACTTCCTAGGAATAATTATGTTTTGGAAATGTCTAAAATTGTCTCTCCAGTTTTGGTAACTTAAAACTAAGTTAAAGAGAACTCACCATCTGTGCCATTTATAAAATATTGAAACACTAATTGCTGGGCAGGTCTGTTTCCCTACCTTTGCCTTCTTAGGAGGGAAAAACTGGAGCATAAGTTTCCAATCAGAAAATGCTGGGATGACAGCTAATTCCCAGTTACTTGTTTCTTGGTTTTTGCCAGAGCGTTAAGGTTTTTAAGGATTAGAGTTCTGTAAGTAATTAAAAAACTACTAAAATAATGGACAAACTCATATGGATTCAGAAAGTGATGGAATGTTTATAAAAGAGGAACCCTGGGGAAAGAGTTTTATGTGTAATTAGGATTGGCTAAATTTAAGATAAATTTAGTTAAGTACATGAGTTTTAAAAATAAGCTAGTGCAGAACTGGAATTTGATTCTTTCTCCGCAAAAAGAACAATTTTTTTTCTTAAAATGTTAATCTGCTTTTGGTAACAGACTGTAAAGTTTCTTTTACCTCTTAAGTGATATATTTTGTATTTGCCTTTGAAATATTTTATTATCTTGGGAATAAGTATTGTTTCACAGTGACCTATGATCTTATCTGACCAAGTGTTTTAAAACTTTTTAACAAGCTTGCCAAAATATCAAACTTTGATTATAGTTTTTTTGACCTCCAGCTAACTTTGGGATGCTTCAGAGGGCCCCTGAAACATCCCAAAGAGAGGTGTTAAGCTAATTAAGTTCATTTGGTAGGCTACATTGCATTTGAAGTATTATAAGTATGTAATAAGCCGTCTTAGATTGTATTGTATGGGAAAACATTATTAATATAGATGTTCTAGAAATTATATGGAATTCCTAAAAATTCGGTATGTCTGAAATGTTACCAGTTATAATTCTGGTTATTGTAACAAGGTTTCTTTATCGATTTCTCATTACAGTGTAACTGGGTGTTTAACCATGATCTTAAGCCTTTGTCATTTATTGACAGTTATTGTTTTATTCTGATGCTTTTGCAAAATGCTTTCTCTTCAGGGAAATTTATAAAAAGAAGTTTTTGACAAGTACAAGTTTCTGATAATTTTTAGATCATGGTGCTGAACTGAGTAAGACATTTCAAAGTTCTAGTGGAAACTGATTTCATAAAATTGTTAACAAAAAAGGATTAGTTACATGGGACTGAGTAAACTGAATATGGTTATAATTTTTGGTTTTGTCTGAAATATTATTGGCTTTTCATCTGTGTTTCCCAAATATTAAAAAAGAAAAAAACTCCTCAAGCTAATTATGACTTATAGCAATTTGGTAAACCTTTGTAAGCAGAAATGAAACATTGCTTTCTCTCTATCTGAACTCCTAACAGGTGCAAAAATCTAAAGGTATTTTGGGGAACTTAAAAAAAAAGGAAGAATCATTGTTTGGCTATATATGATTAAAAATGGGGGTAATTATGAAAAAAGATTGTTTCAGTGGACATTAAATTCTAGTTTTTAAAATTATTGTTTGTATTTACTAAGATTCTCTTCCCAGACCATTCCTTGCTGTTATGTTATATTGTTGCAAAGTTTAACTGAATTGTTAAAAGAACTCTAGGTTTGCTTCTGAAGCTCGGTAATCTATCTTTGGATGAAGATCCAGTGCCCAGTGTCCTACAACCAAGAGATGGTGCATACTGAGTACAACTAACTTGGGGGTCTCAATTGGTGGACTTCCTAGTGGACACTGAAGCCACCTACTCTGTTCTAAATTGTAATTTAACTCTTTAAGCAAGCCCACCATTCCTATGTAGGGGTAACTGGGCAATCACAACATCAAAGTCTTGTTAATGCGGAAGACAGTATTACAAAACTGAACGGCCTTCAGTGAGTCACTTGCCTCCCAGGGGAAACTTGTGCTGTGATTCACACTGCCTGTTGTACTTTTATACCTGATGAATCTGGAAATGTAACCTCACTTTAAAATGATATGAGATCTCAAATTCAGGAAAAAGGAGACGCAGAGGCCCATCTGTCTTTCACACTGGAAATGAATATTCTGGTTTTCTACTTCTACCTGTCCCAGTAACCTTCTTCACAATTGATGCATACACACACTTGCCCATTTGTGTACCTTTAACAACTCCACACCCATCATCTGGTTTGCCAGAATCCATTGTGGAATTTATCAGTTTTGTTTCTTTTTTAAGAGAGCCAACCTTTATCCCTCCTAATTAGCTGCCATTAGCTCATTGAGTATTCCATACAAAACATTTGCCAATTCTCTTATTGGTCACTGTGCTGCTCATTCTAAGGCCGACATTCTGCACAAAAAGGAAACAAGCTTGACGTAAAGTTTTATTGCTGTTGACCCCAATTAATGGGCATATTTATCACCGTACGTAGAAGGGAGCTGAAAGAAACAAGTTTATGGCTGTTCCTGACCTTTCCACTTTCTTTGTAGACATGAATTGTTATCAGGTAAACAGCTGGAGCTCTGTATAAACTGTGGTTACTGAATACTTATTGTCTGTATAAAACCTCTATCATAACGCTAGATGAGCTATGTCAGATAACAATTCAATTTTGAGCATTTAAAAAGGAGGTGTGTTTTGCACCTGCATTCTTTAACCCATTCCTTAAAAACTCACTATCCCTTTTGGATAAAATGGGTGTATGCCACTTACCACGGAGCCCGGAAAGGTGTTGCCTTGTCTTCTATGTAGTGACGTAGCTTTCTGTCAGGAGGCCTTAACAAATGGGCCTTCACAGACAACTGGCTTTTTTTGGTTAACTGCCGGACATAAATGGCTACAAAATAAATATTACAAAACCAATTTAATGATGGAAATATGACCCCTGATATTTGAGTGACTTGATATCAATATAGGTATTCCTGGCTTCTCGAAAGTTCACTTTACGCTTCTTTGCTTTTACGCCACTTTGCTTTTACGATACTTCACTTTACAACACTTCGCTTTTACGAAAAAACAGGTTCTAACGTTTTACGAAAAAAGGATTTTTGCTTTTATGAAAAAAGGTGAGAATTGGAAATCGAGTTCAGCGTTTGTTTTGCGCTGAGACTTATAGAGGCAGGGGACACCCCGAGCAGTGAGAGTGGCCCCGCCAAGCTCCTTCCCCAGGAACCACACTCAGCATCTCAGTGTCAAGCCGCCTTAGCTTCCAACTGTGTTTTTGAGCATCTGTGCTTTATCTCCATTTATTTTGTGCCTCCTTTAGCAAGATGTGTCCTAAGGCAACTGCTCCTTTGCTTTACACCATCGCGGTTACGAAGGCTTCATAGGAATGCTCTACTTTCAGACAGCAGGAGAAATCTGTAATTGTATTTAGTGAGTGAATTCATTTCATTAGCTAGGCTTATATATGCAACCAATTTAGCTTGGAGAGCACATCAAGGAAGTTATGTGGCCCAAGGTCAAAAAAAAAAAACCTTGGAGGGGTAGCTCATACTATTTGGGGAGGCCCTGTTTATAAAATAGAATAAAAAAATCAGGTGTAAGTGTGAATGTTTAGACAAAAAAACCAAAAAACCCACAACAAATTACAACTCAAAAAATAATATATATAAAAGCAACAACAAATAGCAGAGACTTTACATGTTTTCAGGCTCTTGCTAGAGCCATAGAAGGGTCTTGCAAATCAGGACCATTGACGCTTAAACCTCCTTAGCTTCATGGTACAGCCACCTGAGTCCCGGGGAACTTAATTGAAAAAATAATGATGATAATGATGTCGTGTTTGGGTTTGTCTGCTTTAAATATTTCCAGACCTGAATGCTTGTAGTCATAAGATTTGGAGGCAACTATGCAATTTATTTGGTGTTTGTGGCCCTGGAAAGCTGCTTTTTAGAGAGAATGTTGGCCTTTTTGCCAGGTGTATTTAGGAGGTCTCTGTGAAGAGAGAGAGAGACAGTGAGTGAGTTTAAGAGTATGGACGTATTTTTCAGATTCTCAACATTTGTAAGATGTCAGCCCAAAGCTTACCTTAGCAGTTAAGAGATAAGGCTCCATGTTACTGTCCTCCAGGCTCTTCTCAGGAAGGTCGCTGCCTGTAACATTCATCCACAGCTTGCTTGCTGGAAGCAATGTTTATTGTTCACTTTCTGGAGCAGGTTCATTCAATCTGTTCCAAAGCAACTGTTGTCTTTTTAATGCAAAGAATGAAGATGCTAATTGAATTGGTGCTCCCTGGGGTGGTTATTTATTAGCATTTAGGGTCAGACACATGGACTGGTCACCCAGCTACTCTTTTCAAATCTCAGTGCTTTCAGGAAGAAATTTTTTTCCCAGATATTCTTATTATTATTATTTCTATCACACTCTGCCTACTCCCCCCAGAGCCTGAAGATTTTTAAATTGTACCTTCTGCATACTGGGGCCAGGTTATCTTTATAATCTGTAAAATAATCATACCACTTTGTATGCAGAATCAAGTATGAATATCCTAATTTTTGAATTAGTATCTTTTCACCCTTATGTATTCTTTAATCCAGCTGAATTATGACACTCCTAGCCTTTGCCCTATTCTTTTGCTCAGAGCTTCTCTTCACCTTTCTGTTTTGGCCATAATGTTCTCATTCGCCATATCTGTGTAGTTATCCTTCAAGGCATAGCTAAATTTAAGCCTTTCTCATGAATGTTCTTAATCATCCAAAGCAGAGTTAATCTCTTTCCTGTTCCTCCACTGACTTTTATTCTCCTATATGTATGTGTATCTACTATATACATATTACAGTTTCCTTGTGCTGTGTCTGTTTTTCTCGTCCATAACAATGTGTTTGCACAGGTGAGCCCATTAACACAGCAGACTTTTCTACATTCAGTCAGCACAAGGTTTTAGGGATGATTTTGGGTGAAAACAGCCCCCTTCTCTCCAGCTTGACCTTGCCTGAAGTAAGAGCAAAATTTGCCATCAGTGAGAACAGTGACCAAATCCTGAGGCTGCTATTATTCTTAAGCTGGGTGACCCTGAGAAAATAAATTAACCTCTCTGAGCCTCAGTTTAGTCATTTGCAAAATGGGCGGAATATTTACCTGCAAAGATTATTGCATGAATTAAAGATAATGCAAGTGAACCAAGCAGAACGAGTTTGATTAATATGATTGTCTTACCACTGTTTCACTCCCTGATTTCTTGCCCCTGTCATGAGGCTTGTGACCCTCCAGAGTTGATGGCATTGTATCTGCATCTACTTCAGTCCTGAGCCCCGTGGAAATGTGTGGAATTTACTCATTCTCTGTGTCTGAATCTTCAATACTGATCCCCTCAAAGGAGCTTCCCCATTTCTCCTGATGACTGAAAGACAATATTATGCTGACAAGCTATGAATTGAATCCTAGGAAGCAAAAAGTGGAAGGAAATTTAGCAAGGACAAGGCTCTGAAGCTATAAAGGCATTTAATTCTGCCACCATGGACAGCTGTGTGTGAAATTCCTTAACTTTGCCTATAGGCACCTGGTATCTTTAATTACTGTCATTCCCTCACCTGATTTTTTAAAATTTCATTTCCTTGTGGCTAGTGTTTTACCAATGGCTGTGGGGTGACTAGCTGAGGGGTGAGTGATTAGAGACTAAGATTCATAATGTTTCCTTATATTATGTAAAGGTCAGTGACTATTTTCTCTTATACACAGATAAATTTCATTCACCTACATAGAAATAAATAAGTGAGCTAACCCTCCAGGGGATGATTTGGCTGCTGAAAAGAAGTACTACAAAACAACAGTATATGTGTGTGGGTGTACTTTTAACAGATATGTCAAAGTAGCTCATAATGAATTTGTTATTGCCAGCCCAGGGATTCTGCATGTGAATGAGGCAAACTATTGGTACCTGGCCCTACATCTTTCTCAGAGAGATCAAACTTTTTTTTTTTTTCCAGATCTTTACAAGGCTAAGAGACTGTGTAAGACCCTAAAATATATCATATGATCCTGCCCTGGTTCTTCTGTTTCTTTAAGTTCTAGTAATCTACTCTTACTAGCCCACCTGGGAATAGGCTTCTGTGAAATGATTTATCAGGAGATAGATGCTCCTGGTGCATATATCAGCAGGTGTCATTCCCGGGAACCAGCTGTGATTCTCTGAGGAGCATTTCTCATCCATCTGTAGACATCCTATGGTCTAGTAACCTGGCCATTTATACCCTTAATATCTAACCATGCCATTGCTCCTCCTCTCATGCTCACACACTCACACAAACACATACTGACGCAGACATTCCCTCTCTCCACGCTGTGGGGTCTCACCATTTCTCCAATTACATATAATGAAGAAAATGACAATGGAAAATAAGGGAAAAAATTCAACATATTATGACATGTCCAGGCATTTTCTTAAACTGAAGGAATTGCCTCATCCTTAGGAACAAATATTCATGTGGGTAATGTTTTGACCTGGAAAGTTGTATTTATTTATGATAAGAAATTCAGTACTTGAAATTTTTTGAAACTTCTGTTTAATTGAACAGGAGTGGCTCTTCTGAATATATCCTTTCACTATCTTGATGTTTATCTCAGGCGACCACAAAGCAAAGTCTATTCCTTACTCAAATGCATGAGTGATACCTCTATATACGTTTAGTGGAACCAGTACATAATTAGCACTTACAAAGCCTACATAAAAATTCTCCAGATTCCACCATCCTCTTCCTTCTAAAACCTAAATGTCAAACTCACACCTTTTCGTACAAAAAAAAAAGCTGCCCTCCCCCTTCAGACTGCTGGTACAGTTCCAGAGGGGAGTGACAGTCACACGTTCACATCAATTTGTGTTGACAATCAGGTGAACCCTAAAAAAGGACTTCTTTGTCTTTCCAATCCTAGATTTAAAATAACTTCTCTCTGTAGCTTAGGTCATCCCAACACTGCCTCAACAAAAAGATGTTTTTGTCACTTTCAGGCACAGATAAGACTTGTATCAAGGTTGTTGGGGAAGGCATTGTGCTTTTTCAATGTAAACATCTCATATCAGTGAAGTCTTGGTTAAACAAATTCCCAGTGAAACACAAAGATAAGCAAACCTATTAGTATATTAAATGGAAAAATTTTGGCTGTATTATGTGTACCAGTGGGGGACAAAAAGAGGAAGGAGAGAGCATCTGGATGTGATCTGATAATTATCCATTAACCAGTGCAATTAATAAATTCTCTGGACAATTACCTTTACCCAAATATTTGCTCAAGCCCACAGTTATTATGTTGATGGTGGATGAAAAGATCTCAGACATTATCTTGTCCTGCTTTGCCTCTGCCTCTGAGTGTCCAGCAGGGGTCAGGTGGCCCTGCTTATATCCACGTGTCCAGATTGCAAGTGTTTGGTTGAGAGATCAGAATCGGGGAATAAGCAGAGGCAGAGAAGTGAAAGCAATCTATGGAGGGTGAAGTGACTTTTTTCCTCTTCTCCAGCTAGTGATTAAAATAGTATTTGTCTGACTTACTTCAGGCTACTGTAACAAAAATACCATGGACTGGGTGGCTTCGACAACATTTATTTCTCCAAGTCTGGAGGCTGGAAAGTCCAAGATCAAGGAGCCTGCAGATTCAGTGTCTGCTGAGAGCTGACTTCTGGCCTGTAGACAGCAGCCTTCTTGCTCACGTGATGCTCACATGATGGAGGGAGAGAGAGTGCTCTGGTTCCTTCAGCTCCTTATCAGGGCACTAATCCCATCATGGGGGCTTGGTCTTCAGGACTTTGTCCAAACCTAACTATCTCCTAAAGGCTCTACCTACAAACACCATAACGGAGGAGATTAAGCCTTCCATGTATTAATTTTAGAAGAACACATCCATGCAGTCCATAGTAATATTCTGTGAATAATTCTCCAGTCACATTTGAGGTATCAGAGGTAGTGGTTTAATTTAAAAAAATAAACAAAAGAAAACAAGACTGGCTTAAGAATCAGTGAAATTGAATGTGAATCTTGACATTGACAAAATGTGTTCTTCACCCTTGCTCAAGTCTTACAAAATGAGAGTTAGGAGTGGGGAAGAATTGTATGATTTCTAAAATTGCTCCTGCCTTAGCAGCTGCATGTCCAAATAATGGATCTGTCTTTTTCTACGTCTCTGGACATTTGAACGTGTTTAATTAATAATTAATAAAGTAAGATGTGAACCTCTTTGTGAGGTCATTTCACTAACAACACTATCATGACATGCCAAGGACACCATTCCCAGGACAGAAATACTGAGAAGACATGTCCTGGAACTTACAGGCAGCACTGTGGTCTAATAGTTGAAGAACATAGATACATTTTATGCTGTTTAGATCCAAAAGTAAAGAAAACCCTCTCATTTCCAAGCCAATTCTTGGATATCAATCTGAAAAAATTAGATTAAAAAAAATCTCAGACTCACTGCTGGATGCAAAGCAGTGTGCCCTTGTCACAAGGCAGATTTGAACAGGACCCATTGCAGAAAGCCTCTGTCTTCACAATCTTCTTTGCCCTGAATCTCAGGAGACTTCAGCCCTGTCATCTGCCTTCCCTGGAATCTCTCTAATTTTGTTATTTCTTTCTTGAGGTAGTTTAACCAGTAGTGCATACACTAGTCCAAGTGTGACCTAACCAGTACTTTGTACAAATATTTTTTCCCGTTATTCTTGTCTGGTTTAAAAACTGTGTTGATTTTTGAACACAGAAATATATTTGATAAGACATCCAAAAACAGTCCAAAATGATGGCTAGGTTTCTTTTCTTTATTGAAAAGATAATCAGTTTCAGTTATAAAATGGATTGTTATATCCAGGAAGAAAAGAGGAAGAAAGAAAAGAAAATGGATAGATCATAGAAAGTATCTCACAAGATGGTTAAGTACTGTTTTATAAAACATATGTTTCACTGATATGTACTTACATGCACAAAAATCAATTGTGTACATTTACAGGATTCCAATATATAAAATGTATTTCCTAGTCTAGGTTATCTTTAAAGAGTTTGAATGCTACTGGAAAAGGAGATGAGCAATTTTACTAAAGAAAGAAAATGTTAACGTTGAGGTTAAGTGGGCATACTCTTTAGAAATCAGACGTATGCAGGTAGAGATACATAAGGCAAGGCAATAACTATATTCAACCTCAAACAATACCATCGCCTTCTCACGGTGGGAGCATCCCAGGCTGGAACCCATCAGTGTCTTGTCCACTCTCTTCTGAACACAGGCACCATGCAGCCAGCAGGGTGAGACTGCCAACCGCCCTCTGAGGATGGAAGGCTGAATGCGTATCAAACCCAGAAGAGGGCCAGCCCAGAGCTGTTTCCTGCGATCAGAAATCACACTTAAATGTTACCTTTGGGTTTTTTCCTCCCTTGATATCTCCCTTCTCCTTTTCTTTTTTAAAGAAATAACTGAATAACAAGTAAAAGCACCCCTGAAATGATAACGATACCGTGACTGGGTATTTGTGTGACTCCTGGGAATGGCTTGGCTGTTGGGGACAGAAAGTTCACTGAGCATGTCTTATGAAGCGGGTAGCAGTAGCGGGGAGGGAGGCTGGTTCCAAGGGTGGCTTGGGCTGCCTCTTTTTGTCAATAGTGATTGACAGGTTTCTTCAGCTACAATAATGGGGAAAACATCTTCCCTTTGGCCTCCCTGCAAAGGCCACTGAGACTTGCTGGCATTCATATATTTTAAATTACTCATCCTAAGGGAATTTTAATTTTGCTGGAGAGGCAGGGAAGAGAGAGAAGTTCTGGAAAGGTAGTCCCAGAGAGAATAACTTTGAACCTTTAACCTTCACTGAACTAGAAGGAGGGATCTTGGCTTGAACTTGGGAAAAAATCTCAGGGGCAGAAATGAATAATTTTGCTGTTTTTGCCATGCGGCCTTATATAAATAATGGAATCTCAATGAACTATTTTTGTAACACCAGATAGAAGAGGGATCCTGATCAAATAATTTCAATTTAATACACATGAACTTGGAGTTGCTTCCATGAAAGACACTGAATATCGTACTAGGGGCGTAAAGAAGAAGTTACCAGAAGTCTTCATCTTATGAGCCCAACAGGGAAACAATGAGCCTTAGCAAAAGGCATTGCAGGGTATGTTGCCCACATCAGAGAATGGGAGCCCTAAGTCCCGTTGAACTGGGCTGTGAGGATCCATCAAACTCAGGGGTCATCCTTGACCCCTAAGGGGGGTTCGCCACATGCTAACATTGCCCACCACTGGGCTCTCACTGTTCTACCAAAACCATCCAGGCTGTCATCATCTTGGTACGTAGTAGATTCAGATATGAATGTTTTCTGTTGCTGCTGTGGCAAGAAGGTTGTTCAGTTTCCAGGGATGCCCAGTTCAGAGCTGGGAGTCCCTGATACACTTCCCCCTCCTACTTCTTAATATCTCAGTAAGTGTGGAGGTTCTTTGAGAGTTATGTTTTCAGAAAGAGAGTGGTAACCTGCCAAGCAGGATCTGATATCTACATTGTTGGATTAGCTCAGCTATACCTAAAATGGATTTTTGCCACCCCTTTGAAACATTGTTAGTATAAACCTTTTCTGAGACAGTGAGTTGAGATTAGATGGCATAGTGTTGTAAAATGTGACTGGATTGTGGTATCAGGAGCTTAGGGCAGTGGCATACCAGTCCCCCCCAGTGAGGGGAACTTGGGAGAAGCAGCTCACCCCTGGGGGAGATGTATTTGTACCAAAATTGCCACTTCATGGTAGTAATTAAAAAGTGGACTGATTTTTAATTGGTTTTATAATTGTTTATAATTTCTCTTTGGACCCTACACAATTCCTTGTTGCCTGCATCTGGGGCAGGGGGGCAGAGCATCCCAATTGCCCCACCTTCTCTTACATCATTGGCTTGGTTTCCATTTTTTGTGATGCCATAATCTTGGACATGTGAATGCCTGAGTCTTTTTCCTCACTTAAAACATTTAGAAACTTGCAGGTTTAATATTCTTTGGTTTATAATAACTTACATATAAGTTAAGCTGGGAACCTTGACATCATCTGAATTTCTGTAACGAGGGCACCTGTATTCTCTAAGCCCAGATATCATTCTCTCTCACCTTTGAGGTCTGTACATTATAGCATTTCAGTAGTAAACATTTACTGAAAATAGAAACTAGGAAGAAACACACACCATTTTCCT
This sequence comes from Camelus bactrianus, assembly GCF_048773025.1. Lineage (NCBI taxonomy): Eukaryota > Metazoa > Chordata > Mammalia > Artiodactyla > Camelidae > Camelus > Camelus bactrianus. Next base: position 27,641,182 of record NC_133564.1, on the reverse strand, counting down.
TCTAATCCTCTACCAATTCTTCACATTCCCAAGCTTTTGAAATAGGGTCAACAGGGGGCTATTTTCAGATCACATAATTCTGCTAACCAAGAAAATGCTATCTTGGCTCTTAGTAATCTATGAACTCCTGAAGTTTCCAAGAGTCATTGCATGCTTAAGAGGTGAAAAATATCTTTCCTAAATTGGATTAGATATAGTAATGTGTAGATAAATATGTATATAATATTTTAATTAGGGGAATAGACACTGTTTTTTTTCATTACATCTTCCATTCATGTTGCTCTGAATTTAGAGCACAGAGGAAGTTGTTAAATTACATTTAATAATAGAACAGGGCATTTAATGTATATTAATTAAATGTCAGCAGATGGTAAAGGGAGTCCTTGCTGAGTATGAATAAGGAGAGAGAGAGTTCTAACTGCCATGTAATTAAGCTGAATCTGCGGAAACAATGGAGGTGTGATTACTTTTTTATTAACACATTATACTTATATGTGATGTGGAAGAATTTAATTACTCTGTAACTCCTATTATGGTAAGCCAAGTCACACTCGCAGTGAGTTGGTCTCTGTTCCCAGTAAACACGATGGGGCAGCCTGTGTCACGTTATTTCCAAGCATTCTGATTGTCATGTTGTGCAAGTCGAGAGTTGGTCGCCGTGTGTCTCCATATTTGGGTGTGTTCAGTACCACAAGGCAGCCAACCTGTCACGTCGGTTTCCTGCTACATGTTAGTGGGTGACTAAAACTTCGAAGAAGTGTAGAAACAGAGGTGAGCTTATTTTTCCTGCTGAGGAATGTCTTGGACCTATCACAGTTGATAATCAGATTTTACTCAATTTAGGGAAGACATTAGGAAAGAAGAAAACAAATCAGTTTCTGCCTCGAGGTTGGTAAACAAGTTAGTTGCCTTGAATTGCAGGCAAGCTCACTCTCTTGAGGGTGTATTTGCTTTTTATGATTACTTATTTGTTTGAATGCAGGTATATTTATTAAAGTGCAATTGTTACTTTCTCATATATATATATACACACACACTTGAATTTCATAACAATGAGAGACTTTAGCCTTTTCTTTGGTGGTGGTGGTCTCGTTTCCACCAGTGTTTTCATGGAATTCAAAGCAAGTTGAAGATCTTAGTTAAAGGAACAAATGATAGATAGATCTTCATATTGTTACTATGAGTAGGGCCCTTGATTGACCTAGACCTTCCCTAGTCTGATTATGGGCACATGAACATGGGGGGCAATGTAGAAGTAGCCAGTTATTTGGTGGTTCTCAATATGATGAATGCTAATGAGAAAGGATTTGTGAAAAAATGCCAACCTTTGATTATTTGCTTCCAGTGGGGAAAACAGGCAATTCTTTACCTGCCCCAGTTTTCTAGCTAGGAAGGTAAAAGGATTAGCAAACAGACCAACAAGCCATAAAAAGAAGTATTGTTGGAATACTACTCAGCCATAAAAAAGAATAAAGTAATGCCATTTGCTGTAACATGGATGGACCCTGAAGATTGTCATTCTAAGTGAAGTAAGCCAGAAAGAGAAAGAAAAATACCATGTGATATCACTTATATGTGTAATTAAAAAAAAAAAGACAAGTGAACTTATTTACAAAACAAACAGCCTCACAGACATAGAAAACAAATTTATGGTTGGTGGGTGGGTGGAGGGATAAATTGGGAGTTTGGGATTAGTATCTACTACTATATATAAAATAGATAAACAATAAGGTCCTACTGTACAGCACAGGGAATGATACTGAATACCTTGCAATAGCCTATAATAAAAAGAATATGAAAAGGAATATATATATATATAAAAATATAACTGAATCACTATACTGAACACCAGAAATAAACAGAACATTATAAACTGACTATACTTAAATAAAAAAAAAAAATAAAGACAAAAAAAGAAGCATTGTTAATTATCACTCCAGAGCAACTTCAGTGTTTTTCCCCCTTTGTTATGGTGGGACTTGATGTCTAATTTGTTCTCTGTCCCCTTCTCAGTGTCATAGTCATAAACACCAACATCAGGTGTCACTGGCTGTGAGCTCTTAATTCAAATGTGCCCAAAGCCAGGAATGATCTTAGCCCTAGTGAAAAACTGGGGTGACTCAATTCATTCTCAAGCGAAGCTTAGTTCTGATCTCCTCTTTCCTTTTACAGTAACATTTAAATACCAGATCTTCCAATATGGATTTTGGACCGGTTCCTCATCTTACACTCCAATTCCTATAACTGGATCTCCATTTCTCCTGGCTCCTGAATTGCTAATTTCCATCAGACCCTAAAAAGCTCATCAGGTTTAACCAGTTGGATCCCTTGTGAGAACTGCCAGGAATGACGTTTAGGGTTGCTCTCTGCTTTTGGTAACATAGTTCGGGTGTTGTGTTAGATGTGCAAACTTCTTTCCCTTTGAATTTATTGCTTTCCTCCTATGGTTCTGTGGTAAGATTTATAGCTAGAAATGCCTTCTCCAAAAGCAGGATTTGAAATGGCGACTAGTGAATCTAAAAGTGCCCACGATAGTTCTAAAGAAAACCTCTTTCTAAAAATAAAGTTAGGAAATCAGCCCTCAACTATTAAATTATAAGATCCAATTAATAATTCATTTTTATTATACAGATAATTCCTTTGGGTCATTTAAAATGCATATGGCAGTGCAGTAGGGGCCAAGCCAACATAAATTCATTTTATCAACTCAGTCTTGTTCTTTTTCTGAGATAAATGTAGGCAACCTTACACTGGAGAAGAAGAAAAACGCAAGATTTCAGACTAAAAAAAAAAAATATGTATATATATATATATATATATATATATATATATATATATATATATATATATATATATATATATTTAATTCCTAACAATAAAGAAATCTACCATGGGCTTCAAAACTCCAAATAATACAGGAAGCTTTCACATTTAGAAATAAGAAATATCATCTAGGAACACAAATCCCCAAAATGGGAACCCTTTTGATCCTAAGAGATTTCTTCTATCATTTCAATCCTGAGGCCTTGTGGGGTTTGAAATAATTTATTTCATAATCATTTGTGATCCCTCCCCGAACCCTAGTTATAACTGGGCTTCATCTACTGACGTCAGGAAAGTCAAAGGGCTAACTATTATTCAGCACCTAACCGCATAGCAAGCATGTTGTGGCTCTTCTGCATAATCATTCCTGTAACTATTACATGCCAGATACTGCAATAAAGCAGGAAACACGTGTTTCTTTGGATTGATTGATGGACAGGTTGCCTTCTTCCTCTAGAATGTAAGCTCCCTGAGAATGAGGACTTCACTGTGGTAGATCTTACCTCTAGAACATTGCCTCTCACCTCATAGTCACTCAATACATACTTACAGAATAAAGGAGGATTGAAAGGATTATTCTAACGATTATAACTGCTTATATTCATTCTGAATGTCCCCAACTAGTTTTGAATAGTCCAGACAGATTCCGTCAGGATCAGAGAATAGCCAAGATGTGAAGTCCAATTTTCACACTGTCCCACCAACTCAAGTAACTTCTGGAAACTGACTAGACTGTGAAGTCCTTGGAGGAAGGGTTATCTCTTTGTTGTTGTTTTACCTCCAGGACCAAACTGGGGCATGACCCATCTCAGGCACTTAATAAATGTTAATAAACTAAAATTTGAGGAGCACAGGGTGCAATTACTTTGAAATCAACACTGTTGAGTTTGTGCAAGATTCATACACTTTAAATTCTTATTTAAATATGATAATGTATCAGAATTACTCCAACAGCCTACCTACAACAGATTATCAAACTACTTTTCACCATTACCTTTTCTAGTCTAAAAAATTGTATTAGCCGTAAAGATCTTATCTTTTACAATTTCAGTTGTCACAAACAACATAGGAATTTGGTGCAAAGAGAGGCTTTGTGACTCTTACAGGATAAAGTGAGAGATTAAGATTAGTACAAACAGAATACATGAACTTTAAAAACAATACTGTAATTTTAGTATGGTAAAGTTGAGGATTTTCTTCTAAATTAATAGTACAGTCATGTCTGTCTTTTACATAATTCTCTGGGGAAAATTTTGTTCATGTGCAAATTTACTGATGGTCTTTAAAGAAATGATGACAGAAAAAGTATCTAGCCATAAGCAATTAGCTAATTAACGAAATCAGAGTTACTGTACTAATACACTTAATATTACCGATCCTTCTAGCATTTTCTGAGTACTTCACCAAATGTCAAGTGCTCTGTTACGAGCTTTAGATGTAATGTTCATTTAATCCTTAAGCAGCCTTATGATACGGACATTATCTCTATTATAGTGTAGACAAATTATATATTATTATAGAGAAAGGAATTAAGATTTCGATACATTAGTTTTCTCAAGATCACCGAATTAGTGCTTTGTTCATAGGGTTCAACCTAGGTCCTTCTGATCCCAAAGTCTAGGTTACTAGTCTCCTGTTTCCTAAGCTCCAGTTGGTCACATGGCTGGGGAGTGCATTCTATTTTTTCGTCAAAATACATGCAACTTAATTGCAAAAGATTATTTACAGCATACTCTTCTTTATTTAAGAAAGAAAGATATATAAGCAACTATGCATGTATCTGCTAATTTATATAAATGAAATGAAGGATGAATATACCAGAAACTTATGAGACTAGTTACCTAACAGGAGTTGGGGGGAGGAAAGGAGGATGGGAACAAGATAGAAGGGATGAGAAGAAAATCAAACATGCTTAACTATACTTTATGGTACAGCTCGGGAAAAGTTTTACCTACTTATGATTTATAATAAGACATATATTTGGTCTTCATTCAGTTTCTGGCATAGAGCTGTGGAAAAACCATTGGATTTTCCTAAGTGGTGAGAGCAATTAAATTGTCTTTTGTTATGTTAATGAGGGGACTTGGAAAGTGCCTCAGGCTAGGGGCTGGTTGCCAGGAGAACCAACCCTGTGATTAGAAGGTTGGAACTTTCAGTCCTGTCTCCCACCCCACTCCTGGGGAGGAAAGAGAAACTAGTTGAATTTTTTGACAATGGCCGATGATTTAATCAATCATACTTATGTAATGCGACTTGCACAGAACCCCAAAGGTTTGAAAAGCTTCTGGATTGGTGACCACTCAGAGATTTGGGAAGGGTGGTGCTCTCAGAGAGGGGGAGGAAACTCTGCACTCTTTTCCTTATGCCTTACTTAAGCTGTGTATCCTTCATCTGAATCTTGATTTCCATCCTTTGCAATAAATTGCTAATCTAGGGAGTAAATGGGTTTCCTGAGCTCTGTGAGCCACTCAAACAAAGTAATTGAACCTAAAGAGGAGGTCCTGGTAACCTCTGATTTACAGCCAGTTGGTCAGAAGTACAAACAACCTAGAGTTGACAGTGGCATCTGAACTGTGCTGGTGATAATCTTGTAGGACTACCTGTGGGATCTGATGCTACTTCCAGGTAGATAGTGTCAGAATTGAGTTAAATTGTAGGACACCGAGCTGGTGTCCAAGAATTACTTTTTGGATCTGGGAGGGGGTCCTCCCCCTCACTATTGCCACATGAGGATTTAGTGATTAGAACCCCTTCCTCCATCAATAAATGAATAATTGAAACCAACCAAGATACTGGGGAGATCACACATGGAATTCAAACTGTAACAAGTGACCTTGGCTACATTATGCTTGAATAATTGAATAAAATAATCCCATTGAAGGGCATCAGAAAGTGAAGAACTGACCTAGATAACTCTGGAAAAAAAGACTTTCTTATATGCTGTAAGGATTACAACAAAAAGAACGGTACACTGACATGGCATTCTTGTTAGTAAATTTGATTTTCATGTGGATAAAGCTAGTAACTCTAAAACTAATTTATGTACATATTAGGCTTAAGAAGATAAGTGAATATGTAGTAGATAATGAAAGCCACATTTCTCAGTGTTGGAAAAAGAAGTTGCAGATAAGAAAGTGGACAAGGCTATATCTATGTGTATATGAAATAGACCTCACTTATTGCATTTTTACTGCATTTTGCAGATACTGCAATTTTTTTTAAACAAATTGAGGGTTACCTACTTATGATTACTTATGTAATCACTTATCAATTACTTACCTACTTATGGCAGTCCTGCATCAAGTATGTGGTGCCATTTTTTCCCCCAGCGGCATTTGCTCACTTTGTGTCTTTGTATCACATTTTGGTAATTTAACAATATTTCAAATATTTTGATTCTGTATTTGTTATGGTGATCTGTGATCAGTGATCTTGGATGTTACTGTTGTAATAGTTTTGGGGTGCCATGAACCACACCCATTTAAGATTATGAACTTAATTGGTAAATGTTGTATGTGTTCTGACTGCTCCATTGGCTGGCCTTTCCCCCATCACTTTCCCTCTCCTTGAGCCTCCGTTTGCCTAAGACACAATATTGAAATTAGGTCAATTAATAACCCTACAGTAGCCTCTAAGTGTTTAGTGAAAGGAAGAATTGCACATCTCTCACTTTAAATCAAAAGCTAGAAATGATTAAGTTTAGTGAGGAAGGCATGTACTAAGCTGAAAGAGGCCAAAAGCTAGGCCTCCTGCACCGAACTGTTAGCCAAGCTGTAAATGCACAGAAAAAGTTATTGAAGGAAATTGAAAGTGCTCCTCCAGTGAACACATGAATGATGAAAAAGCAGAACAGCCTTATTGCTGATGTGGAGAAAGTTGGAGTGGTCTGGTTAATAGATCAAACCAGCCACAACATTTCTTAAAGCCAAAACCTAATCCAGAGCAAGGTCCTAACTTTCTCAATTCTATGAAGTGTGAGACAGGTGAGGAAGCTTCTGAAGAAGTTTGAAGCTAGCAGATACGGGTGTATGAGGTTTAAGGAAAGAAGCTGCCTCCATAACATCAAGATGCAAGATGAGGCAGCAAGTGCTGATATGGAAGTTGCAGCAAATTATCCAGAAGATCGAGCTAAGATAATTCACTGGACAACAGCTTTTCAATGTAGACAAAATCGCCCTATATTGGAAGATGCCATCTAGGACTTTTGTAGCTAGAGAGGAGAATTCAATGTCTAGCTTCAAAGCTACAAAAAACAGGCAGAATCAATCTCTTGTTACGAACTACTGCAGCTAGTGGCTTTAATTTGAAGCTAGTACTCATTCACCATTTGGGAAATCCCTAGGGCCTTTAAGAATGATGCTAAGTCTACTCGCCTATTCTCCGTAAGTGGAATAACAAAGCTTGGGTGACAGCACATAGTGTACTAAATATTTTAAGCCCATTGTGAAAACCTACTGCTCAGGAAAAAAAATTACTTTCAAAATATTTCTGCTCATTGACAATACACCTGGTCACCCAAGAGCTCTGATGGAGACATATAAGGAGATGAATGTTGTTCTTCATGCCTGCTGGCCCAACATCCATTCTGCAGCCCATTGATCAAGGAGTAATTTTGACTTTCGAGTCTTATTATTTAAGATAAACATTTCATAAGGCTATAGTTGCCGTGGACAGCGACCACTGATGATTCTGGGCAAACTCAATTGAAAACCTTCCGGAAGTGATTCACCATTCTAGATGCCATTAAGAAAATTTGTGTTTCATGGAAATAGGTCAGAATATCAACATTCATAGGAGTTTGGAAGAAGTTTATTCCAAACCTCATGGATGATTTTGAAGAGTTCAAGACTTCAGTGGAAGAAATAACTGCAGGTGTGGTGGAAATAGCACAAGAGCTAGACTTAGAAAGTAGAGCCTGAGGTTGTGACTGAATGGCTGCAATCTCATGGCAAAACTTTAAGGGATGAGGAGTTGCTTCTTATGGAGGAGCAAAGTGGTTGCTTGAGATGAAATCTACTCCTGGTGAAGATGTTGTGACTATTGTTGAAACGACAAAAAAGGATTTAGAATATTCTATCAACTTAGCTGTTTAAACAGCAGCAGGGTTTGAGAGGATAGACTCCAATTTTGAAAGTTTTACTGTGGGTAAAATACTACCAAATAGTAGTGCATACCACAGAGAAATCATTCATGAAAGAAACAGCCAATCGATGGGGCACACTTCATTGTTGTCTTAAATTAAGAAATTGCCACAGCCACCCCAACCTTCAGCAATCACCACCCTGATCAGGCAGCAACCATCAACATCAAGGCAAGACTCTCCACCAACAAAAAGATTACACTCACTGAAAGCTCAGATGATTGTTAGCATTTCCTAGCAATAGAGTATTTTTAAATTAAGGAGCCAGCTGAAGTATTCCTCAATGGCCAAATGTGTGATAACTTCAACAACAACAAAATATGACACTGATATATTATAATGCAAGGAATAAAATGAATATTCATGAGACCATACTGATATAAATAAATAATTGAATAAGAAAATAAATTAGGGAGAAGGGAAAGCTGCTTCTTGTGGAAGAATTCCAGTTAAACAGTGCAGAACAATGATGGAAATAAAAAAAGATTTCTAGGAGAACACTTCAGTAAAAACAGCTGCAGACAAGAATCACTGATGGATGCTACAATTAGTAGACAAAAATATGAGGAAAAAAGACATTTGCATAATCCTAAAGTATCTCCCCATAAGCCACTTAGAACTTACAAAGGGAAAACGGTAACTGTAAAGAGGAGATACCTAGCAGATACTACCTTTACAGGTGATCAAGATTAACGTCACCCATAATAAGACATATCAACTTCATATGTCCCTTATTACAAAGCCCTGAGAAGGACACAACATCATTTCTGTGATGTTCTTGCCAAACATGTATGACCTTATTAATCAAATCCTTAGAAAACATCAGAGAAATATAAATTTTAAAATATATAAGACAACTAACCCATATTTATTAAATGCATCAGGTACCCAAAAGATAAATGCGTCAAGTACCTCAGACTGTCACAGTTTGGAGAAAAAGGATACACAATAGTTAAATACAATATGGAATCCTGAATAGGACTATAAAATAAACATTAGTTGAAAAATTGGTGAAACTAGAATAGAGTCTGTAGATTATTTACTAGTATCCCATACATCCCAATGGTGATTTTCTGGATTCAATAATTTTTCTATGGTTTTATATGATGTGGACATTAGGAAACCTGGGTGAAGAGCATACAGAAAGTTTGTGTCCTGTTTTTGCAATTTCCACAAGTCTAGTTTTTTGAAAATGGAGTTTAAAAATACAAAAACATTTGAAAGTAATTCCACGAAAACAAGATGAGAGAGGCCAGTTTATATGAAATCCATTCATCCCCAAGAAGAGAAAGGACATGCATTCTGTTGAGCCCTGTATCCATCTGCTTAAACTGTCATAAAGAATGTCACAAACTGGGTGGCTTAAACAACAGAAATTTATTTCACGAAGTTCTGGAGGCTTGAAGTCCAAGATCAGATTGCCACCAGGGCTGATCTCTTGTGGGACCTATCTTCCTGGCTTGCAGATGGCTGCCTTCTGACTGTATCTCACTTGGCCTTTCTTCTGGGCATGCTGGGAGAGTGAGAAATCTCTGGTATCTCTTCCTATTCTTATAAGGACACTACACTTAATGGATTAGGGCCCCACACTATGATCTCATTTACCTTAATTCCTTAAAGATTCTATCTCCAAAATCATAATGGGGGAGGGTATAGCTTGGGCTTCAACATGTACATTTTGGGGCAACACAATTCAGTTCATAACAAGGACCAACAAGGTTCATTATCTTCATATGTTAAAAATGACAGTGCATATATTGGTGGACATTTTCTATAGATGAAGGGCGACAACAAGGGGGAAATTAGAAGACAGAGGAGAGACTAATTCAGTGTAAGATGAGGTGGTGGAAAAAAGCTTGTCTTTTAGATGAATACTTAGAGGATAAGCTTGATGGGGTAGTACCCACAATTTGATTCTCACATAAATCATACGGTTAGTGACACAAGAGACTACATGGAGTGTGTGTGTGTGTGTGTGTGTGTGTGTGTGTATGTATGTGTGTATAAGGCATAAAAATACTTTGATGTCTCATCAGACTGCCCAGATTTTTGTATCACCTCTGAAAACAAAAGAAAAAAAAGGTACTTAGTAGCAGAAGTAGCTCCATTAACTCATACTAGCTGAATCTTAGTTATATTCAATCTGACATAAAACGCCATGAAACAGACAAGAATGACATTTAAATGTGAGGAACTGACAGACCTGCCTTCCCCCCTCCACTCTAAATAATAACGTAGAGCCACATTCTTCAGCCAATTCCACTTCTCAAGTACCTTGTTTGACATTTTCCTGCAATGAATGGAACCCCTACCAGCATCATTAGCTTTGCAGGATTTTCTCCTGGGAATGGGCAAAGTAGCTGCCAATTTGAACCAGCCCGGATAGGAGGGAAAAATAAAGAAACAAAAGGCAGGATAACATGAAGTAAATCCTTGCAGTAAATTTGAGAGGTTTTGCTTGCAAAAGTAAAAGGTGAAACAAATATTACAGGGTTTGAATATATCAGTGAAAGTAAACCAGACACTTGTATATGCAAGATAGCAGTGCAGACCCACCAAATCAGAGACCACAGGTAAATCAAAGGGTAAAATTAGGAGAAAAATAGTATGAACTTCCATGACATTTGCATCCGGATATGAAGAGTTTTTGTCTGTGTTATTTTTTTCCTAGTGTCTAGCCTAGCTCTTTTGGGCAAAGATTCTATATTGAAAGAGAGAAATCAATTAAAAGCAAATTAAATCTACATTTACAAGAAGGCCTTAGAATGCCCTTCATTTTGGTTTCTCACCAAGTCCCCTTTGCATTCAGCTCTTACTATGATCCTTAAAAGTGAGGCACAAATGCTCAATACGTATTGGCTGAATGAACACATAGTTTGTGATTTGCAGCAGGTGCTTTTAGGGTCCCGAGTTTGGGGTGTAATTTGTTAAAAATATTAAAAATTTATTTCTTTACATATTTCTAGATTATCCACTTTCAAGAACTTAGGAACTACAAATCCACCAAAATTATTGTCATTTCAGAGAAGAATATACACCATTTGAATGTTTTATAAGCTGCTGTCTCCTCCGTGTTCCTAGGTCCTCTGGCTTTGGGGTTGTGGAGGCTGGATATGTAGAGTTTTATATGTGTTTGGGTAGCCTCTCCTTATCTGGGGAAGGATTACTGACTGTAAATTTTCCAGGGATTTTGCTCATTAGAGTTATTTTTGTAGCTTCCTTTCCAGTCTTGGTTATAACTGCCAGTACTCTTTTATCAGAAGGTGAAGCAGAGGGTCTCTTCCATGACACTGGATTTATTCTTGCTGTCCTTGTCCCTTGTGGCCAAGCAAAACCAGTAGGTGCCTATAATACTTTGGATTGAGGCAAATACCTAAAGTCATACACAGTTGAAGCCATGGAGCATGCAGGACTCTGCAAGTCCACTGCATCTTTCTGAATCATCTTTGGCATCCTGATGCCAGTGGCACCAAAATGGTAGAAAAGAATTAGGCAAAAACAAGAAAATTGTGGCTCTTTGTAGAATTACCTATGCATTATAAAATGATGAAGGGTTAACAGATAAGTGGTTATAATAAACTGAACAAACTCACTAAGCTTGATGAGAGACCCTTCAGATAGCTGATAGATATTCAAAAGGGGAGAGAAGAAGGAGGTATAAAATGGTCCTCTTGTCATGTATTAGGATTTGGTCTCAAGGAGTGTCAGGCGGTATTCTGTCAGCCTGTACTCCAGAAATTTAAACAAGCCCCATAAAAGGTGCTTTAGACTCAGAATTGTCATTGTTTTGCTTGTCAAGTTCTCATAAATTTTTGACTGAGTGTTGGTCTCCAGAAACCATCAAGTAGTAAAGAGAAGAGGTGAGGGTAAGACAGAACGCGTAAGTATAAATGACAAGGAGTGAAGAAACAAGGGAACTTCAAGCTAAGAAACAAAGTGATGATGGGAAGAGGGCTGCATCATGGTGATTTCAGGGTCTTGGACAGTTATCTGGCTGAAGAGATTGTACCAACACTGCACATATAGTGAAATATACAGCAAGCACCCAGAATGTAAGACACTGATCTCTCATCAGTCTTTGACTCATCATACTGCACTTTAATGTTTTCTGCTTCCTCCATTTCCACTTTATCTTATGTTTCTAACCTCCCGTCTATTCAGCTCTCATCTGGATGAACGCTCCAACTTCTCCACTCTTGTTTCTGATCTACTACATGATTCGTCCCTTCTGAAATGGCATGTGCTTTCAGTAACAGACCCATTGGTTTAGCTCTGTTTTCATCTTTCACCTTCCTTCCCAGGAAACCTGGATTAAGGAATCTTGGCATCTGGGTTCTGCCTCATACCTTAGCCAGACCCTAGAGCCTAAATCCAAAAGCTTGTAACAGGAGGGAGAGTAAAGACAGTCTTCAAGCCAAGACATTTTGACTCTGTACTCTAAATATCCATGCAGCCTTAGGCAAAGCCACTTACACTTCAGAATTTCAATTTTCCATCTATAAAACTGATTACCAGTGCTGCCCACATGATAGGAATACTCAACTGATTGATGAAAGAGTGTATTATAAGCTAAAGAGGCTATGAAAATCCAAGGTACTTGAGAAACAGGGTTAAATTCTCAAGGCCACCAGCCATTTCCTCCTCTTCTCCCATGGGAGAACTTACTTTTGGACTTGATAGGTACCCCAGGCACCAAAGTCACTCCATAGCCCCATCCTGAACTACAGACATCTCAGTGCTTCCTGGGAATGTGGGATATGAAGGGACAGTAGCCAATCTCAGAGTAGCTTGAGTGTCAGGGTTGAGGTGTGGTTTCATGAGGCTTGAACAGACATGTTCACCACACTCTCCAAGATGGCAGGTGACAACATAGGACAAGGAAGGAATGAGATCTGTTTCAGTCCAAGTGCCCAGGAGGAAGTCAAAGGTCTGGCACTGGAGAGACCAACCCAAGACATCACATTTAAATAGGGGATGGAAAAGAGCAATGTAAAATGTGTCAAAGCTACAGAGCCCCCCTCAGTGGGAGGAGACTTTGAAGTGGGCTTTCCAAGATCATTGCTGTGACTCCTAGTAATGTTTTCAATTTGCCTTCATGGGCTGTGGTATGTGGTCTTATATGGTTTGGACTGGTTTAATGACCACAGGACAGACAGCAAGTAGGGAAAATAGAAACATGGCTAAGGGAGGCCTATCTTGAGGGGGGACAGAACCCCCAAAACTTATCAAATGATGATGGCAAGTGTCACAGAACCTTTGATTAATACGAAGATGAAAATCTAGCCAGCACCATTATAATTCTGTACACCTCCCCATAATGTATGCGACAATGTAATAACAGCATTTCCTTGTGCAGTGAAATCTTGTTAAATTGATATAGTTTTATTCAAAACAGCATGAATTTGAAGTAGCTGTTTCTCCCTAGTTGACCTAAATGTTTTACTGCTCTTAAATAAAATATCAGATAATATATACTTAAAGTTCTTTTTTTCATAGATCCTTTAATATAGAATTAACAAGGTGTTACCCAGTTATTTAGAATTTTCTGGTAAAGGGGTCTATAAAGCTTTCACAAAAGCAACTTGAAACATGTTCATAATTCTCATCTGACGTGTGATAAAACTCAAATTCTGGAAGTTGTGTGAACTTCTTCAGCCAACAGGATGTCTTTTATACTATGGCTCTAACTACCGTGGAATGGGGCTGAGATCTGGTGTGAGTTGTGCTGGATGTGTGAGCCAGACAGTGGGGAAGGGTGGAAGGACAGCCCTGCTGCCAGAATCAGGCATTCAGAGCATGTGGTGTCAAGAAAAACTGACCTGGACAAAATGATCACCTCAGAGAGGAACAGTAAGACATGTCCTAGAAGGGATGAGGAAATGCAGCTGCAGGGAACACAGGAATGCACTGTAGGTAGGGAGATAGTGCAGTCAAACCCTGCAATCATGCTTCTGGAGTTAGGTGTGCATTAGTTTTCAGTGTCTGCCATTTTCCAGCCGTGGGACTTGATGGAAGGCATTTCTGAGCCCTAGTTTCTCTATTTGTAAAATGCAATGCCAATCTAAAATTTAAATCCAGATCTAAATCCAGAGAACTGAAGTGAGAGGACCAGAAAAACCAAGTCCAAAGATTCTAATGCTTTATCTCATAGGATTGTTATGAGGATTGAGTGAGCGAAATTACATGGACGTGCTCAGTAAACTATAAGGTATTACACAAGTATCACTCATAATTTTATGTATGCCAAATGAAATAAGAAGAAAAAATGTGCTCTGGTTGCAAATTATAAAAAAAAAAAAGTTAACTATAGAGACTTTAGAAGTTTGTATCTTGAAAGAGAAAATTTAGAAGTTAGTTAAACTCACTACTCAAAATGTTAAAAAAAAATAATGTGGGAAATTTTTTCTGCTGTGTAAGTATATATGGATGTATGTCTACATTCCAATTAGAATCATATAATATACACTAGACAGTACTAAAACTACTTTTTTCTTTTTATTTAACAACTTTTTTTTAATATTCTTGAATATCTCATTTCTAAACAAGGAAGAAGGAGATAATATTGATTTAATCCCAATAAAATAATCAGAGGCGACTTTTATAAGAAAAATATTTTTCAAGTCCCTTTTGGCAAGCACTTACTACTAGCTGCTGGGATTTTTGTTACTTCAGCCAAGGATTGTGAATAAAAGGTTGAAAAAATACATTCAAAGCAAAAGTCAATATGGGAATGAAAAAAATTCTGTAGGGAGAAAAAATAAAACTCCTTACTATTTAGTTAAGATTACAGGAAAGTATTGAGGATTTAAAATATATTATCAAGCAGTGAGGTCTAGAATATCCACTTATTGTAAAAATGAAATAAAATATAAACGAGGTCTTATTAACAAGCTAACTTTGTAACTCAGTGAGTAGTTGAAGAATGCAGACATTAATCCTTTACTAGCACCTGGAAGACCAGCCTCCCTGTGAACCTTATCAACAGCCCCCGGTAGAATTGCTAACTCCAGCTTACCCTGGAAATACGCATCTAGCATGGAAAAAAAACTATCTGAGCTGTGTGAGAAACTCTTTATTTTGGAGTCTGCTTCAAATAAGGAATTTCGTTACAAATGAGTGTTAGATCTAAGCTGGAATGTCCTTTTCACTTTATTGCTTCAAAAATACTGTCCCTCTAAATCTCATATCCCTGTAGATAAGCAACAAGATCATACTGTACAGCTCAGAGAAATGTAGCCATTATTTTATAATGACTTTAAGTGGAGTATAATCTATAAAAATATTTTATCACTATATTGTACACCTGAAACTAATAGGATATTGTAAATCAAGTATACTTCAATTTAAAAAAATACTGACCCTTTTACTCTTCAGGTCATTGGCGCTAGAGTGCTGCACATGCCCCAGGTATGCCCGTGTTTCTTGTCCAAGGAAGTTTGTTATCCACTCTTTAATTATTCTCATATAACAAACAACTTTGAAACCTAGTGGTTTAAAAGAACAATGGGCCTTAAATTTCTTACACTTCGGACATTTGGGCAGGATGTGGGCTGACTCATCTCTGCTTCATGGTTTCTGAGGCCCCCAGTTGACTGACCCAGTGGCTAGAGGCCAGAAGAGCTGAACTGAGGGGTCTCTCCTATGGAGTGGTTATGACTTTCCACGTGGTATCTTCATCGTGGTAGCCAAGAGTTAGATTTCTTGCATGGAAGCTCAGGGGTTCAAGAGGGAATGTTCCTAGAGACCTGGGCAAAAACTGCAGGGGTTTTTTTTGTCCTAACTTGAGAAGGCTGGGAATTATTACTGGTCAGGCAAGTCACTCAGAGCAGCCCAGACTCAAAGGGAGAGGAATTAGAGTCTACGTCTCAGTGGGAAGAATAGCAAAGTGCAGGAGGCTATCTTTAATCTACCACAAACTCTCCTGCCCAAAAAAAGCTCTTTGAGAGAACTATTGGAGGGGAGTAAGAGACTGAATGTGATTATTCATCCTAATCTTTGACTAATGGAAAGAAAGAGAAAAGGATGATTTATAGGAGCCCTTTCTCCAGTTTGCCTTTTCAATGCTTTGACTCTAGTATAGCCAACTCCTTCTCAGTTCCTAAAAATAGTGGTATCTGGGGTCCACTGATTTACACATTCAGGGACTTTCTCTCCCATTGTACTGCGTTTTTCATCTTAAAAGAAAAAGTAAGTTGCCATATAATTCATAAAAAATGTCAGAATTCCTGGATATTTTAGTTTTTAGAGTCTTCATTTTATCTTTTTTCTCCCAGTAGGCCATAATTAATAGTATCCCTATAGGCTGAAAGTATACGAGAAGAATTTTTGTTATTGCTTTAATATTATCAGGTTAGATGTGCAGAGGAAAATTATTTTACATCTATTCAAATTGCCACTGAATGTCAGTGATATTGTGGCAGATGATGAGCAAAATAAACTGAATGAAAGGATGATGGATTTAATAAAAGCCAGAAATTGAGAAGTGCCTTGGCTTACAGGTTGCAGAACGAGCTGAAGAAGAGCAAAGAATTAGGGGAGGTGTGAATGAGTCTCAGTAATATCTCCAGATTTGAAGAAGAAGTAGTTGAACTGAGGGTAAAACAGAAGTGAGTTACCATTTCACACGATGCTGATTTCACCACTCTGAGTCATAGCTTTATTTATCACCACCTGTTGACACTATAGGTATAATTGGGTTTGTAACTCAAAAGCCTCTTCACTGTTAAGGTCTCTAAAGCCCCAGGATCTCATCCAGTTTCCGGGAGATCAAGCCCATAAGACCCTTCTGTTGGAGAGGTAGTAATAGAGAATATACTCATTTTGTCACAGTTAGAATGAGAGCATAGATCAGGAAAATACCCTCATTGACTATTTTAGACACTCATAATGATTCTCTTTATTCTTCTCTTTCTGGAGATTGCCTTCAACTTCTGTTATCCAAGGTTCCTAACTCCTCCAGTAGCAGCCCATTCCTGTACAGTCTTTTTCTGATAACCTGACATTATTCAGAGCTCTTTCACTCCTCAGTTCCTCTGAACATAATTATTTAAAGCTATGGAGTTGCACTGAAGAACTAGGACTGTGTAATTCTACCTGTAGAAAAGCTACAACTACAGTGGTATTCATTCTAGCCCATGTTCTGTTCTCAGCACTTTAC
Source organism: Camelus bactrianus (assembly GCF_048773025.1). Lineage (NCBI taxonomy): Eukaryota > Metazoa > Chordata > Mammalia > Artiodactyla > Camelidae > Camelus > Camelus bactrianus. The sequence goes on along the minus strand of NC_133564.1, from coordinate 27,624,062 downwards.
ATTAATAATGTCTTTTATCCTTACAGCAATCCTATGAAGTAGTCACCATTAATTATGCCCATGGGAGAAATGGAGACACTGGATGGTTAAATTAATTGCTCAAGATATTACTCAGATGGTGAGTGGCAGAGCTGGGATTCAAACCTAGGCTGTCTGAATCCAAAGTCAAAATTCTTACACTACCTCTTAAAGGGCTCGTAGACTACATTGCTGTAGAAAAAAAAATTCATTGACCACAGAGAAGGGATGATCCTTACCCAAGTTCAAATTTAACAATAAGAATTATGATTTTCCCGAGATTTCTGAAATCCCATTGCTTTGTCCACTGCAGTAGGAGGGAGTAGCCTGCGAGGACTGGAATCTAGAACTGTCTCTAACCTTTGCAGTGGGAGAGAGGCTGAGAGGTGGTCTTAGCTGGAGCAAGCATTCCAGCAGATGGAACACAGTTTCTAGAAAGTATATATGTCAGCTCTGAGGAGGTGTGATTGTGTGTTGTGGTCAACATTGCGGAGGCGTGTTAGTAATGAGTAGAGGGTCCCAGCATAGCCATTCAGAAGCTGGTGATAAATGGAGATCAAAGGGGAAGGCTGGTTGTCGTTGGAGAGGTGAACTGTTGAGGATCCAAGACATAGCTGAGTTGTGGATACTGGTGAATAGAAACAGAAATGTTAAAGAGACAAGTGTGTTTTTTTGGGTCTTAGGATGTTAGAGTAGAACTTCCCAAATCGTTCCTTTTAAAGAATAGAAAAAGATCATAGATCGGTTTTTCAGAAACAAAGGGTAGGATAGAAAAGATGTGAAAGAGAAACTATAAAGTCAGTTTGAGATCTGAAGTTTGAAAAACAATAGAATGAAGTAAAAATACGTTGTATTGTGAATTTTTAATATGTATATATACATTGTTAAAATATAGAAAATGTAGAAAATAGGAAGTAATCTCCAATTTAAATAACCTTATTCATAAAAAGCCACAGTTTAACATTTAATGTATTTTTTCTACTAATTTTGAGTCTATCTGTGTTTATATTACAGAATTCGGGTAATATTTACTATTTACACCCAGATTTGTATCCTGCTAAGTATTATATTGTAAACATTATTTCACTAATCATTTTATTGTGAAAAATATAATTTGATAACGTCTTTAATAGCTGCATATTTCATCCTATGTATTTAATTTCTTCATCTCAAAATCTTTCAATGTTTAAATTGTCTTCCATTTATTGCTATTATCAATATTTTCAAACAGTAATTTCATAGACAAACTATTAACAAATGAGTGATTGAACATCTTTAAGTTTTTAGTACATTTTGCCAAACTGTTTTCCAGAAAAGTTTTACCTATCTACCTACTAATCTTCCCACCACTAACTGAAAATATTACCTATGATACCTTATTCTCTCTCTGTCCATTTTATGATTGAAAGTGGAATTATGTCATTCATTCATTCATTCATTCACTGCATAAACTGAATATTCATTACTGAAATGGTTATTGCATAAACATTAAGTACCCAGATCTGCTCTACATTCCAGGGAATCAGAGTCTCATATTTGCTCTATTTTGAATTTTAATAGTAACTAGCCAGGTTTTTCATATATGCATTGATTACTTGCATTTCTTATTTTGTGAACTTTATAATGACATTCTTTGACCATGTTTGTTGAAATGTTAGTCTTCTACCTACTGATTTGTAAGGTCAAATCAAATGCTGATTTGTTCATATTCAAGTATAGGAATATTTTGGGAGCTTCACAAGATTATGCAAGTGTAGGTTCTGGTTTGAACAGATTCACTAATTGTTTTTATTCATCCATCTACCCATCCAGCAGTCATTGAGCTTCTATTATGTGCTCAAACTCAAACATTCTTACAGGCACTGGGAGATACAGCAAAGAAGATGCTGTTTCTGTTGTCAAGTTGATCACAGATCAGTAGCAGTAAAAAATGAGGCAATTACAATATAAATCACTTTACCTTTAGCAGATGCTTTTTTTTTTTTTTTTTCTATTTAGCATTCATTCACCTTTCCTGGTTGGTGAATGCTTCCGTATGTTGTGTCTTGGCTTTTGGTAGTAGGCAATGCTGGTGTCTTAGCATGAAAACTCGAGGGGCAGAGTACTTCTCTCTCTTTATCCCAGCAGCCAAGACTTGACCATTTGATGCCCATAAGATGGTTTCACCTAGGAGTTTGAATCTTAAGCAAGTGATGCAAAATTAATAGCATGGTAATAGTTTTTTTTATTACTTATTATTTAATTACACAATACTTTTGGTAGAGATGTCTTGCAGTGGTATCAACTGTACCCAATGTTAGTGGCAGTATAGTACCGAGGCTGCAGAAGTGTCCTGATAGAATGTACTTGCCTAAAGACTATGTTCCAAGACTTGGAAGCTGTCTTTATTGTTGTTGATTTTCCAACTCTGTCCCTGTGCTTGAGAAGTTCTCTTCAAACCATTTAGATTCTCCTGGAAATTTCCTTTTCTTTCTCTTAAAGGAGTAACAGTTGGTGTCTCCTATGTGAAATCAGAGCATAATAACTGAATTGAAGTTAAGTGCAGGAATAAAAGAGAAACACAATTCTGGCTCAGTTAAAGCAGTGAAAAGTTGAAGTTGGCTTCGTTTATACTTTCTATAAAACACAATTTTCAGATTCATTTTGCTTTTCTTTTATACATTATTGGACTAAGAACCTTACTTTATAATGATTACTAGAATATTATTAACTGAACACATCTAATGATGGACGCTCTACAGAATCTTGAAGAAAAGTTCATCTCATGGAAAGCCTTGGTCTTTTTGCTTTAGCAGTATTTTAGCATCTTAGTGTTGGGCATCCTGTCTTTGGAATTGGTAGTTTTTCCAACTCTATACGTAACTCATTCATGTACTGCTTGTGAAATCTTTCTTGATTTTTTTTTTTAACGGAAGTACAGTCAATTACAATGAGTCAATTTCTGGTGTACAGCACAGTGTCCCAGTCATGCATATACATACATATATTCATTTTTATATTCTTTTTCATTAAAGGTTATTATAAGATATTGAACATAATTTCCTGTGCTATACAGAAGAAACTTTTTTTCTTGATTTATATTAATGTTTATCACATGTCTGTTTTTTTGCCTAACTCACATAAACACGTTGGGAGAAATTGTTATATACTTCTTTGTGTTATCATAGTGCTAAGAATAAATATTCATTCACAAATTGTTGAATGAATTAATTGTTGGGAAAGAAAAGTTAGAAAGATAGAGACAAACATAATGCCTTGTAATATTGACCAAAATAGATGTCAAATATCATTTTGCTTCATGAAATCAAAACATACAAAGGCTACGTGGTGTACTCAATCACGTATCAAGTGAATGGCAGAAGCAGGCAGTTTGATGCAGGACACAAATATCCAGTGAATAAAGCTCAATGAAGTTCATTATTAAACATACAGGGGAAAAGGTTGAGATGATCGAAACGTCCAGGCAGTCAACAAAAGAGCCAATTTCTATCTTTACAGTTTTTTTAAACCAAACTCATCGGCTTGAAATATTATTAAAAGTAGTTATTGATATACATCTAATCACAAAGAACAAAACTAAATTTACATTTTTTTTCTTCTTTTTGACTACCCTTTGATATGGACATGAAGTAAATTACCCAAAATCGAAGATTGTGAACCAATGAACAGGATAAAATAAGCACCCTGTATTACTCATTAATTATATTATCACAGAGCCATATTTAAGGAAGCATAGGTGATTTCTCAGTGGTAGTCCATGTACCTTTTGAAGAACAAAATTATACCTTTATGTTTGTTTTATTTTAAATACAGATTCTGGCTACATGGGACTATCTAATTCGTAAACATTAAATTTCATGTTTATGATTTGCTCAATTTTATGTTTTATATTATGAAAACCAACAAAATATTATATAAAACAAGCTTTTATACCATTTGAATGTTAGTAAAACAATGAAAATGAAAAACCAGTTTTTTTAAATTTTTTCTTTAGTAAAATGTTAAAGTGTAAAACAAGCTTGTTTAATTTTGATGTGTTTTTACTGAGTATGATATCAGACAGTATAGTGCACAAGTTGTTAAGAATACGTTTCAACAAAATTTTCTAAACTAATAAGCACAGCCGTAGATCAAGAAATAACATATTCCAACTACCTCAGAACTTCAGGCAGCTCCTTATGTCCCCTTGAACTATCCTGACTTTAAGCTCTAAATACTGGCTTTTTTAAAACTATGTATGTATACTCATATATGCATGTAATCATAAATACATATTTTGTATTTGTTCACTTTGTCAACATTATATTAGTGATGCAGTGATATTCATATATTTTTGTGCAGCCATAGCTCTTCTTTTTCACTGCTGCGAAGTATTCCATTACATCAATATACCACACAACATACGTATCTATTCTGTTGTTGATATTTGGGCTGTTTCCAAATGGTCCTCATATAAACATTCTTATATATGTCTTTTGGTGAGTACACACACACACGCACACACACACGTATATCTGTTAGGTACATACCTGGGAATGGAATGGCTCAGTCAAAAGATCCAAAATTACACAAATTAAAAAGTAACAGAACTGACAGCATATTTAGGAATGAGGAAGAATTATTAAGCAATTATAAGATTCAAAATGATCTCCCCAGAGAGCGGATTTTCTCAAGTGTGTAGCTCAAACCAGTTGGCAAATACCTATAGCAGCTTATTTGAGCATCACCACCTAGCCTTGGAGGGATATTTACATTTCCACCTGTGCAAGATTGTCTCTCTTTAAATAGACTCTGAAGTGGGTCCTATGCTCCCAAGGCAAATTAAAAATGAAATCCAGGAAGAATTGACAGGCTGTTCCCTAGAACTCTGAACAGCTCTAATTATGTTACAGTTCGTTCAGACGGTTTAGCACAGAATAGTCTACCTGCCTTTTGAGAACTGAAACCCGAGTAGAATTTCCCCAAAGTGCTTCTCTTGATGTGCTTAGGGAAGCTTCAAAATTACACATTAACGTAGGGAACAATTGTAGGTTTTTGTGCTACTTAATTCACTGCTGTGTTTGACTTCTGTTTTTCCATTCAGTAATAGGGACCCTTTTCACAATGCCAATTCCATATCTGAATTTCTGAGTCTTACCATTTAAGTTCTCTCCACTGACAGTGCCTTCATCTTGGTGATCACCTCGGGTACAATGTAAGGTTCTGATTCATCAGCTACAAATAGGGCAAAACCCTAGTCCTAGAGGGACACAGAGGTGAGAGAAAGGGTAATTCACTCAGCCTTAACAACTCTTGCTTACAGGGACTTCTCTGAGTGGTGTGACGAACTTTAGTGTTAGCTGTCCCCAGCCTGCTGGCAGGGAACCCACCAGAGTGCCTGTTCTGTGTACAGTGTCGACAGTAGGAGCTGCAAAGCTCTCCAGATCATCTCGTCCTGCATCTTTTTTTTTTTTTTTTTAATATAAGCATCCTGTGTGACTTATCCTGGAAGGAGAGGCATACAAATAAGATGGTAGTAAATGAGCAGAGCTGTCTCAGGTGGTAATGTATGTCAAAGGTGTCTGTAGGGAGTCAGCGAGGGTGTCGTAGTTACTGCCTAATTTGCGTGGCTTTCTGTAATCATTTCCATTTATCTGCAATCTAGTTCAAAGCTACTAGCTAGTTTATCCATTTCTACATGGAGCTCCATTATGAGAAAGCACTTCTTTTTGTAAAAGTTAAGACCCGTTCTTCCCTGTTCCCTAGGGTGAACTATCAAAGGTTAAATTATTTTCTAGACAGGCACTCCGCGCTGCTGAACAACTCAATCTCTGTTCTTTCATCTTCCCATCTCACATTCTGTGTGATTCCTGTGCTAGGTCATTAGCTGTTTACAGTCAGGGCTCCCCCTTTTCAGGCAGGCTCTATAACCCCAGAATGGTCTTGGTTTAAGCTCTGTGTTCCTCTTAACTTGCTTTTCTGTTTGTATTGAAAATAGCTAGTGGGAAAACAAAGATCAGACCTCAGTTTTATTTGCGAACTAAATGCATTTTGCAGTGGTTTTTTTTTTTTTTTTTTTTTTTTTGATGGAGGGGAATTAATAGTAGGTGTTAGGGGCCAGTGTCCTAGAACCATTTAAATTAAAATTAATTAAAATTGAACAAAATTAGAAATTTTATTCCTCAGTCATGCTGGCCACATTTCAAGTTCATTGCCGTGGATTCATTGCTACCTAATTGGACAGTGTAGATTATAGAACATTTCCTTTGTCACAGAAAGTTCTACTGGATGGCACTGCTCTATTGAGGATATGGTAGGAACTTTGTGGGAAAAGTAAACCTACTTTAATAAAAGTTCATCTGATACATACATGGCAGAGGAATGGAATTGACACTCTGGCAATCTGAATTGCAGCTCACTGGGATTGTCTAGTTAGGAGACATTCCTTCCACCTATAGAAGTCTTGAAAAGTTATATGTAACTGGCAAAACAATATAAGGAAGAAAATAATGAAATGCATGACCTGGTTACTGAGAAATGAGAGATTAAAACATTCACAGATCCATGCCAATAACTAAACACTTCAAGCCAGTGAAATAAGAAATGTTATCAGGAAGCAGATGATTAATTGACAAGTGGATTGTAATTGTTATACAAAAAGTCTGAAGAATGAGAGGCTGAGTGGGTAGGGGGATCGAAAGACTTCACAGAGGAACTGAAGCCCTGTGCATCACAGTGGTGTGAATGATGCCATCAGCACCTTCCGACTGTGGTCAGCAGTGCGGAGGTGATCTGGCTACAACAGCACTGGTATCCCTTTCACTACTAAGCATGATTTCAGAGAGCTTCAGGCTAGACAGGAACCCTTGCCTGCTTCCTGGGTAGTTTCTAGTATTGACCACTCTTTCAGAAAGGACCCTCTTTCCTGTTAATAAAATCCATCTTCTTCAAAAGATGAGGGTAGCTCTGCAGTCCTGTTGGGATCAGTGAACCAGTCTTCACCACCTTTGCACTGGGCTCTTTGATCATCACCACCAGAGCTCAGCCTGCCTCCCAAGGGTCCCCTCTTGCAGACATTATGGAGACTGCCCACTCCCGTGTAGGATTTAATTAGCTCTGGCAAAGGAAGGAGGGGGGATTAAAGGCTGATTAAAGAGCTTATGGAAAATAGATATGATTAGGAGAATAATCCTCTGGAAACCCAAGGCGATATGAGGCCAGTTCTGCCAGGCAGAGTGTTCTCTGACTGTCATCACCGCTCCTGCGTGACTTACAGCAAGAGGTCATGCTGGAAAGTTGGGGCCAAGAAGAGGTGTTCCACGTGGAAGCAACTTAAGGGATAGACAGAAACACACACCGTCTATCTTTCCCCTCCAAAATGAAACAGAAGTCATTGTTCCCCACCATTTCACGAAGAAACAAAGGAGGAAGTGTTTATGAAACATGATTTATGTGACACAGTTTTTTCTAGGTACTATTTTATTAATTAACATTTATTTACCTGGAGGACTAACTACTCTGGCAAGCATCCTATTCAAAGTTTAATGTTAGAGTCAGAGTTAGAAACTACACAGAAGGCAAGGTGTGGTCTCAGCCCCATCTTTAATATTTCCATAAATATTTGAGAGGGCGCTAGGGGGCAAGCAAGCATGCACATTCCTAGGAGGGAGAAAACTTGCCACTGGAGAAATTTCTTTTTTCCCCATACTTGATCACAACCACTAAAGCATGAGCTGCCCAGAAACATTTCCTGCCACCTTAAGTTGTCAAAAGTAGAAAGAAGCAGAGGGCAAAGGAGGGCAGACATCCAATCAGCTTTGTGATACCCTAGGCAGCCTGGTTTTTGCTTTAAGGGACCACACTTCAAACCCAACCAGCTTTTATTACACAGAGCAGGGTCTTGATGAGCCTGTAACCTTATGAGCTACAGTTCTCTGGGGAGATGTGGTGAAGTTATTTGAATATAATTCATCTAGGCAACAAATTCACCCATCATTCAGCTCACAAGTCTCTGTTGATCAGGCTGCCAAAACACAAAAGATGTTCCCTTGCTATAGAAATCTTCCTCTAAACCATGCTAATTGCATGGAAAATTCAGACAATAATAATTTTAAAAAATTAAAAAATCATACTAAGTGAAGTAAGTCAGAGAAAGACAAATACTATAGGATAGTACTCATATGTAGATTGTAAAAAATGACACAAATGAACTTATTTACAAAACGGGGACATACACATAGAAAATGAACATGATTACAGAGAGTGGGGGAGGAAGAGGGGAGAGATAAATTAGGAGTTTGGGATTAGCAGATACACACTACTATATGTAAAATAGATAACAAGGTCCTACTGTATAGCACAAGGAACTATATTCATTATCTTGTGATAACTATAATAAAAAAGAATATCAAAAAGAATATATGTGTGTATAACCGAATAACAGTGTACACCAGAAACTAACACAACATTGTAAATCAACTATACTTCAATGAAAAAAAAAGATTTTTAAGTGTTAGGCATTTTTTAATACATTCTTCCAACAATTCTGCAGGTTAGGAGTTATTCACAGGTTATATGTGAAGGAGATTGAAACTGAGACATTAATACAAAATTCTTTTTAATGGAGGTACTGGAGACTGAACCCACAAGCTCATGCATGCTGAACATGCACTCTACCACTGGGCAATACCCCGACCCGTAATTTTTAAGTTACACAATCTATAAATGAAGAAAGACATGCTCAAATTTAGGTCTTTCTTGTTCAACCATGTTGAACATTCCATAACCCACTGAACAAGCAAAGATATGACAGCTGTTAACAGATACCAGGCAGGTTTACACATCACCGTGAGACTTAGCTGACCATCAGCACAGCTTTAATGGGAGACCTGAATTAGAAAACAGAGCCAAGAGGGAAATATTCTCAAAGTGCTTAGGAAATAAAATTTTAATTTAGTCAGTGGGTAAGGAATAAACTGGCTTCTGCATTCTAAACTGCAGTGTGCTTACTGGAGTACAAGACATCAATATGGTCAAAATTCTCAAGAAGAAGAAGGGAGATGATCATGACAATTACTATTCCTTATAAGTATTTTATACCTTCATTCTCTACTCAGGCAATACCTTTATTCTTTCTACTCTTGGCAACCTGAAAACATGGTTTGATCTTTCTGCAAACTAACTTGAATTTATATATTTCAATGTATGTAATCTGGCCACATTCTTCTCTTTAGTTCTATTTATTTTATTGTGGCACCATCATTTCTAGAGTTTAATTTCCAGTAACTTTGATTACTGCTCTTTCATAGCATTTCCATCCCTTTTTTTCTCCCTCTTCTCTTTCTCCCTCACTCTTTCTTTGTTTCTTTTTCTTTCTCTCCTTCCTTCTTTCCTTCCTTCTTTACTCCTTCCTTCCTTCCTATTAAATTGTCTTATGTCTAAGAATTAGAGGTGTACTTAGTTTTATATTTAAGTTTCTTTTTTAACTCTGTTTTCTTAACAACTAATTCTTGTGTGTTGATTTCGAAGCTTTATTTTCATAAGAAATTTTTTTCAAACTTTTTGTGAGTGAGGTTCTATTGTTTGACTGATTTTGGTCACTGGAGAGAATTTCCTTAGCTTTGGGAGAAATCTTGAGTTTTTCTGGCAGTCAGCAAGGATTCCAGTTATTTGCCCTTTGCCCTTGGCATAAGGCAGAGTGAGAAGGAGATCTGTGTCAGTCTGATCTCCTCGTAGATTGGGAGAAAGTAAGTTGCCTTTAGAGGCCAGGAGGGTAAAGCAAACATTCTAAGCTGATTTTTAAAAAATTGAAATGTAGTTGACTTACAGTATTATGTTAGTTTCTGGTGAGCAACACAATAATTCAATATTTTTATAGATTATACTTTATATAAAGTTATTATGAAACACAGGCTATATTCCCTGTGCTGCACATTACAGCCTTGTAACTTGCCTATTTTACATGATCTGTGCCTCTTAATCTCTGTCCCCCATTTTGCCCCTCCCTTCACCCCTCTCCCCTTTGGCTGCAACCAGCCTGTTCTCTGAATCTGAGGGTTTTTTTGTTTTTTTGTTTTTTTTTTACGTTTTGCTATCATTGTTTCTTTGTTTTATTCTTTAGATTTCACATCTAAGTGGAAACATACAGTATTTGTCTTTCTCTCATCAATAATTAGTGATGTTGAGCATCTTACACAGTAAGGATCCTTGGCTACTGTGGAGAACTGCAGGTCATGGCTACATTCTTTAAAAAAAAAGTTTCTCTTTCTCTTTTTTTCCAAATGAAAAAGTCTTCCATCTTGATAAGGACTGACCTGCCTTTAACTTGTCTCATTAGTGAATCCTACTTTGCGGTATGCATGGGTTTCTGAGTGTAGGATTTTTCTGTCCCTACAATTTATGTAGGACCGTGTCCTCCTTCTGTAGCACTAGTACCTGCTTTGAGAGTCTCTTGTCAGAATTCTTAATTATTTTGTGAGAAGTAAACTTAAAGTTTTATCCTAAGGGCAAACACCGGTGCCTACTTATATGAAACTGCATACTTGTCACAATTTTTAGACAATAGCCATTAATTACTGCCAGGCTGTGCCAAATTGAATTATTTTTTTTCTAGTTGAAAACATTTTAATATATAATGCAAAAAAGTTCTTAACAAAAAAATCATATTTTTGGAAAACTGAATTATTATTTGATATCTGTTCATTTCTATAGTACTGCATCTGCAGAAGAATTACATCATCTGTCCCAATAATGCTGAGCTTGGCCATATCTTACCCTGGCCATTGCCAAGACGTGTCACATTGGCACAGAGATCTTTTAAATGTATTTGTGCTGTTTTTATACTCTTTTACTCCTCCATTCAAGCATGAAAGAGACTGCCCTGGGCAACTGCTGCGCCTTTAGCCTGGATCTTGGAAATCAAGCTTATATAACAGACCTGAACCCCCTCCCTACCCACCCCAAAGCTTAGACCAAAGCCACTGCAGATCTATGAGCGTGAAAGTCATGTTTGTTATCATAAGGCATTGAGATCTAGGGATTATTTGTACTGTAACAAAGTTAACTAATACGGGATTTGGTACCGGGAACAGGGTGATCTATTAAACCACAACAGCAAGCAACAATAAAACTAAGTGAAACCATAGATCAGTGGCTTTAGGGCAGGACAGTGAATGGGAAGAAAACCATTATAGAAGGTTGGTATGAAAAGCAATCCATGGTATTATAGAGGCAAGCAGTTGACTTAACTGTTTGATGCAATATCTTGAACGTAGTCAAAATATATGGTAAACTCCTATCTTTGGTTGATGCAGTAGAAAGGAAGAATGTTGGCAGTTGAGTTGGTTGTTACTAGAGTGTTTGAGAAGGTTCTACAAGAAAATGACATTAGCTCAAAGAAAAAGGAACAGTAACAACAAAAAAAGGTTTAAACTGTTTGAAATTAGGAGTGAGAAGAGAGAGAAATTTCATTAAGTGTTGTCACTTGCAGGGCTGAATAATATAGTTCCCTCCCCTGGTCAACCAAAGATAAAATTGAGAACGTCCTTGAGAGAGAAAGACCAACACTGGTCCTGAAAGCAAAGAGCTAATAAGGGCATGACAGTTGCACCTTTTTAAAACTCCACTGATTGGATTAATCTGACCCAAGATTATCCTTTCAGCTGGTCATATAATGACTCTTACAACAGATTTTTAGAGCATGTTCCCACAGACACCTAGAAACTCAAAGTCATATCAGAAACTCAGACTCATATTTGGAAAGAATTGTGGATATGGAGCTAATGGAATAGCACAGAAAACTAAATGAAGCCACAGCAAACAAAACACCAAGGTTTGACAAATGCACTTCCAGTCTGGACTAAAAAGCACTGTGACTCTTACACTGTTCTCTTCCTATCATGTGTGGATTGGAGTAGATTTGCCATCCCACTGATTTTGGGCTTGGTCAGATGACTGACTTTGGTAAATGGCATGTGTCCCAGTTCTTAGCACAAGCTTTGGAGGCATCCCATGTTTCTACTCACCTTATTGTGTTCCAGTCTTTGGCCATGAAAGCAGGACACCCCAGAGAGAATGTGTTTTATATTTGTATGTTATGTGCACCAGCCTGGGTCCTGGAATAAGAAAACATTTGGAGAGAATTTGAACTTAACCTGCCCTACATGAAGCGTCCATGGCCAACCTTCACATACAAGAGAAAGGAATTAATGTTTATTGTTGCAAGCCAGTGAGATTTGGGGCATGTTTACTGCCACAGCAAAAGCTGACTAATACACCAACCTACTAGCCCATGGCCCATTGTTTGAATTGGGTTCCACTGAGTCTTTATTATAAGTTTCTGCCAAGAAGACTCACCTCATTTTGGAGAAGCTTCTGTTCATTTGTATATGTAAGCTTCTCCTTTCTGTTGAATTTTACTCAATAGAATATATTTATATCTTTCAGAAATCACTGTTACAGGCTTGAGATAGCATTCTTTCATTCTTCCAATGTTACCATGGATTTATTCTTATGGTTTCACTTATTCTGCCTTTTCAATGGAACTGTAAGAGCAAAAAATAACTTGCAAATTTAGTCAGTCATCTTGACTGGTTCCATCTGTTAGATTCTCTTTAATCTAATCTAATGCCCATTAGCATTAGAAGTGTGTACCATAAGGAGGTTTGCTAGAGAAGGGGGACAACTCTTGCTTGTCTGAAGGTTTATAAGCCTTGATAAAGTGGTATTTCACCTTGGGGTGGTGTCAAAAATAACTGAGGGAATGTATATGTATATTTTGTGGGGGGCTCCATAGACCTGCAACAAAAATCCTCTGATACAGATGCTCTAAAATCCCAGTGGTCTGATACAGCTAATGAGGTATAAGGGATGATAGCCACCTATAGTAGCTATCATTCACTACTTAAGGCGTGCATGTTTTCATTATCAATTGATGAAACAATTTGAGATATAAAAGAAAAATCTTTAGGAAATTTATCTTGAATAAATTGAGGCCAAAATATGCCAGGAGAGGTAAGAGCCAGAGAGAAGTTTTTTGAAGGAGCCTAATGACTTGGAAGATCAGAACTGTTTTCTAGCTTAAAACTTCATGCCGTTAAGAATTCCTGTAAGTACGCTGCTATTTTTAGTAGCTATTGCTCCTGAGACCTTTTATTCTGTCTTAGGTATTCATATTATTCTGAAAGCTTCTTTGCAAATTAGACAACTGCCCACTAGAATTTTTCTCTCGGTATTGTGTAGTTGGGAGCTAATAAAATCACAGGCTAGAAATGAACTTTTCAAATTCGTCTAGCATCCTCCATGCTGGCAGATCTAGTGCTCTTCTATTACCTCCTGCTCCACAAAGCAAGGCTAGGAGCAGTTAGTAAGCAAGCTTTCAGCTTAGAATGTTTTGAGAAGCATTATCTGATCTGCCCCCAGGTTGCATGTACATGGACATCCACATGACTTTCAGAAAACTCTTGGTGGATATCATCAAGTTGCTCTGTCGCCATCAAGACACAAAGGAAGAAGTAAACTAGATGATTCCAAGTCCTTCAGCCTTCTAGGATGCAGGGCAACTAAATAATAGTTTCTAAGCAGAATTCTCTTCTTGAATCTTAGTGTAGTATCAGCAGCACTGGAACTAGCTTTGTCACCAGTCATGGTTCACTAACTTTGGTGACTATCCAAGATGGCCCCAGTGGTCCCGCCTCTTAGTAGTCAGTTAACCGCTTGTCACAGTCCACTCCTACATTCTGCCAGATTTGCAATAAGGGAAAAGTGATGGTGTGGTTGTTTCTGAGATTATAAAAGACATCACAGCTTCTGTTTTGACTTGTCTCTTTCTGTCTCTCTCACTTGCTCTGGGGGGTGCCATATTGTGTACAGTCTCTTGGAGAAGCCCACGTGGGGAAGAACTTAGTCCTTTGGCTTGTAGTCTTGTGGTCATGTGAGTGAGCCTGAATGTGAATTGTGCAGACCCAGTCAAGCCTTCAGAGACTGCAGCCTTGGCCAACAGCTTTCTATAACTTCATGAGAGACTCTGAACGAGAATCACTCAGCTAAGCCGTGCTCAGATTCCTCGCCCTCAGAAGCTCTGTGAGATAATAAATGTGTGTTGTTTTAATCTGGTACATTCTGGGATAATTAGTTATATAATAACTAATACAAGAATGAAACCATGGAACATCTCTGTGTCTGCTTTTCCTACATATAAAATAATATGACATTTTTACCTACCTCATAGAAGTAGTTTCTACATAAATTATAATAACAAACTGTTGCTAATATGTGACCATTTAGTAAGGAAAATATTATTTAAGTATAAATTTTTTATCATTCCAAATAGAAACCTTTTATTTTTAAATGATCACAGCTGTCAGGATCATAACAATGCTTGTTTTTGGAAGGAAAGAGACTGTGATTTTTTTTTCTTTAGTCCAGCAACAAAAATGGTATGCATTTATTGATGCAATTATATTTTACTTTCTTCCACAAAGGCACAACAATTTTTTGTCTCAGACCTTTTTATACACAGTTTATTTTTTAATCCCATTTGGTCCTCTGCAAAAAGCATAGTATCAGTAAGGAGCTTTACTTATCACAGGCCTTGCCTTCTAGACAACCTTCAGTCCTGATGGGATTCCTCAAGACTTAGTGTCAAATTGGTTTTGTTTTTGCCTTGGTTGAGTTAAATACCTATAGAATTCAAACAGACACTCTTGAAAGTCAGTTGGAAAGCATTCGAAGATGGATGTTTAGCAGTTGAATGAGAATTTTTCAGGAGTCATGACTTGTTCATATAACCTCTCCTGACTGAATATTCTGTGGTCTCTTCCAAGGTATTTGGTAAAGTCTGCAGCCTTTAATTGCTTTGCCTGACATGGGGCAGGCAATCTTTTGCTATCAATGTCTTGATGACACATAGCTTTGCTTACTTGTGGGTGTCTTCTCTTTGTTTTTCCTGTCATGTACGTTTTATATCATAAATTTATACCATGAAGATTGGTTTCTCTGCTCCTCTGCATACACAATGACTTTTCGTTTTAATGCAACATCTTAGTGCCATTTTTCCGAAAACATTTTAAGCTAAATGTAGAAATCCAAATATAAAACTCAATAATTCCTTGGTACTATTAATGCAAATATTACCATAAGATGATAACTAGGTAAATGGATACAGTCTCGCCTTGTATCAGTTTACAGATACAAACAACGGCACTTTTGTTAAGGTGTCCATCTTCTAAGAATGTTCACATTTGAATGAAATATGTTGTAAATTGAGGGAGTAATACAGTGACTGCCTACCCTAGAGGGTGCACTTTCATACAATTCTTTATTTAAGTTTACCCACAGCCCTTCTGGGTTCCAGATGAGGTGACTAATGCTCACAAAGGTTAAGTAACTTGTTCAGGAACACAGGATATGAGAGGTCAAGTCAGAATTTAATTTGCATTTTCCCCCTCCAAATATCATGCTCATTCTAGCATACGCTTGCTGCCTCAAATGATATTATTGATTTTACTGAAGTCTTTAGCAATATTGGTGAGAAAAACTTGTTTACTTTCAATTTAGGAAATGAAAAAAAAATTGATACTCCTGTTGTCTTGTTGATCACTCTGTAACTGAACTCACACTCTGTGTGCAAGCTTTTCCTGAGAAAACTTCACACCTTTTCATTTCAAAGTTCTAGCTTTGGTTTCAGAGAGCAGTGCAAAAAAGGAATAAGTCAAAGGGATTACCAGCAGGGAAGTCTAAGATTTTTCTAGAAAATAATCAATTTCACCCATTAGGACTCAAAAAAGTTGTGTCTGAAATTGTTGATGCCAGATATTGTCTATGGACATCTTACAGATGAGCTGCTGTTGTGCCTTAAAAATAATCTGCATATGTGAATGAGGGGGTCCTTAGAGGTACATGCATTTGCTCATAGAATTGCACATGTCATGAAGGAAGAATTTTTATTCTATTGTCTTCATTCACAGGATTTCTTTCTGGTTACTCAAATAAGAGTTTTTAATTAAGGGGACTCTACAGAGGGACTGTGTGATTCAAATAAGGACAAAATTCCACAGAGACAGCTTAGCAATTCAGGGTGATATGTTGGCTATAGTTATGAAAACCATTTTTCTAAATAGTTAGCTGCTGCTTTATTTAACTTTCTGGTCAACCTGCACCTATTACAAAATCTCACATTACATCTACTTTGTATATCTTAATCTTCCTGTAGAAAATATGATAGAGTTGAAACAGCTCTTTTGGATGGCAGTTAAAGTTATCATTTGCCTTCCAGATGCAATGGGGGCCTTTTGTAATTTGGGTATTTAGTTTGAAATTTTATGTTAATACCACCTTTTTTAGATTGAAACTTTATTTTTGTGCCTACATCAAAAATGTTTATTATTGTCTAATTTCTTCCAAAATAAAGAAAATGCCAAAAAAAAACCCTAAAAGAATTGTATATATATAAATTGTTTTGATAGTAAATTATCAATACTGAAAAAAAAATGGTCAGATTGTAACATACTAGAATTTGTAGAAGTCATGTTGACCAGCTTCTAGTTGAGGAAATTGAGTTCAGTCAAAGTAATATGCTATTCAACCTCGTATTTTTTAATGTTGAGTTTATTCTCTGTCGACACTATTCCTCTGGTGATTCCATCAAGCTTCATGGCTTTAAATTGATTATATCCAATGTGGAGGCCTTGACCTTCCCACCAAAGACCGTTACTCCCTCGGGCTCCCCCATTTCACTGAATGGCCATTGACTCTTATAGTTCCTTGGGCCAAAACATGTGGAGTCATCCTTGATGACTTTCCTTCTCTCTCTTCTCTCTCATCAGCAAATACTGTTAGCTCTACCTTCAGAATAGATACAAATAGTCATCACCCCTTACTCCCTCCACTGCCCCTATTCCTGTCCATGTCAACATCATCTATCACATACACCATTTCAGGTGCCTCCTAACGCTTCTCCCTACTTCCACCTCTGTCCTTCTAAAGTCTACTTTGACACAACAACCTGAGTGATTGTGTTAAACCCCAAGTTAGCTTATGTTCCACCTCTAATCAAAACAGTCCAAAGACTTCCCTTTACACCCAGAGTAAAAGCGAAAGTCCTGCAGAGGCTGTGGGACCTGCACCCATCCTTTATGGCTTCTCCCCCTCGTATTGCTAACCTCTTCTTCAGACTTCTACTATTTGCACTTGTACTCACTCTGGTCTGGTCTCACTGGTGCCTTGCAGTGAGTCCTTTGAATGTGCCAGGCAGGGCCCCCTATCATATACCTTTGCCTCATCCTGGAACATGGTTCTCTCAAATTCTCATGTGGCTAGCTTCCTGCCTATCTTCAAATTCATGCCTAGATGTCACTTTCTCAGATCTTCTCCAATCACACTCTTTAGAATTATAATCCCAGTTCCAGTGTTCCCTAGCTCCCTCCCCTGCTTTATTTGCTTCTCTAATTACAGTGAAAGCTTCATAAAGGCAAAGATTATAGCTGTTTTGTTCAATAATGTATTCCTAGAGCAAAGCATATTGCATGGCATATAGTCTGTGTTCTATGAATAATTGAATGAGGGAATGGTTTTCATTCATTTCTAGTAATCAGTACATTAGAGCTTTAGGAAGAATACCTGAGCACCATGCCCTCACTTAGCATATATATCTATAAAATCATTACCCAATAAGAAATCTTGTTTGTTGGACATGAATCATTGTTGGCTTATTAATGACTTTTTAGTTATTTAATGATTTGAAGGCTGTGGTACCATGTAAACAGTTTTTCCATTCATAAAGTGCCAAAGTCACCTCAGGAGCAAATGCCACTCTGGGCCACGTGAAGGTATACTTTGTATCTTTGAAAGAAAATGATCAGGAATTACCTTCGTTGATAGTTATGGTTTAAAATGGTGTTGTAGATGGGGGAGGGGAGATGGTAGACATCAGAATGACACTCTCAGTTACAGATTAGAGGAATTATAACTTGTAGTTTTAAAATAACATGTTTAAGTCTAATAAAGGACAGTTGCAGAAATCCACTTGACATTTGCTTAAGACTACTCAAACCCTAGCCCCCACTTAAACTGTCTCTTCAGGTGACTCTTAATGCATCATGTCACAGCATTTATGCAAGCAGTTAACTTATTTATAAATACAGGAATCTAAGTAACTATGAATAAGTTATGAGGTCTCTTGTGGAAGGAGTCTGCTCTATATTTCTCTAAACTTGTCAGAGGACTGGAGACTCCATACTCAAATGATAGCTGATTTGATTGAAAGCCAATCCAGATAAAGAATGTGGATATTTACTTAGAAAACTCTGTCAGTGCTCTGTGTATCTGAGCACAATGTAAACATGTTTCCTTCATTTTTATCAGTTTCATGCAATGCTGCATCGGTTGCTGCCCATTTTTTAGCACAAATTCCTAGCAGCCAGGATTTTTGGCTGTTGAACTTTTCTCTGAACAGAAGTATGTGCAAAAGAATGTTTAATAAATGCATTAGACAATGATTGCCTGCGTTTAATATTTATTGAGCACCAATAGGGACCTTGAGACCTCAGCCCAGGATGAAAAGCTTTAAAAAAGCCTATACCTAATTAAGAAAAACACGGTCCCTGCTCCCAAGAAGCTTATCTGCTGAAGCAGACCACACCGGTGTGGGTGCACAGAGAAAATTAATTTTTTTTTTTAGCGAAGTGCAGAAAACAACCACCGCCTTTATGAAATTGCAGGATTTATCTTCTTCTCTCTTAAACTTGTTTTCTTTGTGAGGGTCTAATGTTAAATGCCTGGCAAAGAATGAAGGTAGAGGAGCCTGAAAAAAGGACCAGGGGATGAGGCAATGAAATAACAGGATGGTGACAGATGGAGAGGCAGTAGGCTATATGGCCCGAGGGAAGGAGCAGTTGGGGAAGAAATAGAATTCCTGGAGGTGGTTGCTGTGTTTTCTATATTTTTAAATAATTATGACCTACATCATCATCATGATGAATGAATCTTTAAGATCAGGTTGCAAAGGAGACCAAATCAGAACGAATCATAGGTTGATCTCTTTTCGGCATGCTAAAAAGCACAGCTGTGCTGAGGGCAGGATTGGCATGCATCTAAAACATAGCACAGTTTATTAGGAATGGCTTCCTAATGCATCCATATTTATCTTGCCAGAGATTAGAGAACTGAGGATAAACTGGGAAATCATGACAAACTATGGTTCTGTTTATACCTCCAGAGCAAACATCAGTATATGTTTATTTTCATCCCGCGTCTTGACTATAACAGGGTCAATGCAGGAAAGTTTTGGTTATGTGTGGAAAATGCATCTAGTTGCATAATAAACATGCAATTTTTCAATTCAGTGAAAAGAATTTTAGTCCCAAGTTGACATGTTCCAAAAGTTATCTTTTGCCATATTAATTGGTGTTTGATCTTTGTGTGATCATTTCATTCTGTTTTCCCAGATCAGGACGATAGTGAATTAGAGGCATAAGACTAAGTCAAAATCCAAAGGAAAGGCTGGAAGTGCAGTTTGGGAGAAGCCAAACAAATGTTAATCCCCCAAATCACAGAGAAATAAAAGGCAGAGACAATAATGATTATCCAAGGTGAAAGGAAATAACAAGATAGAGGTGGTAAGAACTGGCCAAGGATGCAAATGCCCATGATGTTCTTGAAGCCAGTGATTCCTGGGCAGAGTTGATCTTAGATTAAAACCATAAAAGGCATTGTAGTGCAGCTGGTATATACCTACCCACGTGAGAACGAACACACACACACACACACACACACACACACACACACACACACACACACACACATATCCCTCACACAGTCTCACTCACTGCATCAATTAAAGAAATTAGTATCTGAATAAGGTTGAGGAAAGACTACAGATTCAAGTATATTCAACAAACTGATATGACTCCTTTGTCACAAAAAGTCTTTGGGAAGCTGAAAGCCCTTTCCCTCTGTGCTTGAATTCACTGTTGCTGGTCCCTCTGTCAGCTGTCTCCTATTTTGCAGTCAAATTCTATTCTATTTCAGGGTCTCTCTCAAAACCCACCTATTACTATCTTTTACCTGATTTTTCCAAATGAACATGATTTCTTGTCTCTGACCCCTCAGTATTTTGTTTTGCTGCTTCATAGGAAATGTATTATACCCACTGTTATTTTTCTATTTGTCCATTTCTCTTAAATAGAATAGAAGCTCTTTAAAGTGAGACTTACTCATCATCACATATCCTGAAATGCTTAGCATCGAATACCTGCATCTCATCAGGAGTCAGTACAGTTTTGTTGTGACATTTGTAAATGTGGAGGCAAAGACCTGGCTTTAAGCATATACCTGGAAGGTCGTGTGACCCCTTATCCTATCTCCCACCTGTGTCTTGCTTCACCCACTTGATAATCTTTAGGTGCCCATTGTAATGAAGACCCTCCTCTCGTACTAATAATCTATAGAATAGGACTCATAGGATATTTTGGATAAATTATGGACAAGGAGATAAAAAGAAACACATCTCTGTGTTAAGCAGATACTTTACTAGAGAAATGTATAACTGTATTCTTTGAGGGGAAAAACTGTATTCACACAGTGAAGATCAAGATATACCATTCCATTTGAATTCCATTTGATGTCATGTGCATCCTAGAACTGTCTTTCAGATTCACCTTTCCTCCTGAGATACAGCTACATCCTGGATCTGACTGTTCACTCTCATTTCTGGCAGTATGGTTGACATGGGCTTGAGTCATCTCAAAATGTTTATTAAGCTTTCAATTTGTGCTAATCCCTGCAAGGTGTACAGAAACGAATCAGTCAAGGATCTGATTCCTGAAAGCTTCCTAATGTGGTAGTGGGCCCAGGTCTACGTGAAGACAGATTAGTGCCATGAAATTTGCAAGAGGGGTGAGGGGAGGAGGTGGAGGAGGCATCCGCTTTGAGGCCTGAAGGATAGGCACAATTTTAATGAGAAGGTAGCAGAAGAAACAGTCCATTGAGGACGTAGCAACTGTTACAGGAAATGAACTATCGTGGCATGTGTCTCCCAGGCAGAAACATACCTGAAAGTGTCCAGGAGGATGTCTGCTCTCCAGAAATGTATCCCATGTCATCTTTCTTCCATGGAAGGGTGGACGATAAACCATTTCTTTATTGTCTTCATTTTCCTGTCAAATGGAACACTTTACACGTGAACTAAATCCGTGACTACAGAGTAACTGGAACTCTTAGAGAAAAAAATCAGCAAGATAAATCCAATAAGGTGAGATGATCTGTCTATCTGGAAAGATAACCTTTCCAGTCTTTTCAGCCTTTGAGTGGTAAAGATGTAGTTTTTTGTTTTTGTTTTTGTTTATTTTTTGTCTTTCTTTGGGAAGAGGTGGGAAGTGTGAAGCAATAAAAAGCTATTCTGTGTAGCCCTGGGAGGTCTCTGTTCAGTAGTTAGTAGCACATGGCTGGCACTTGAGATTGAGGGTTTGGGGAGTTAACCAGAGTGCACTAAAGCTTGGAGGAAAGGTTCCCTTGGGGAATTAGACATTTTAGTGGGACAATGAAATTTCATTGACTGAGAAGGGCTAAACAAAAACTTTTACCGAAGGTTCTGAGAAGTGGAAAGAGGTCTGGGAGAACTGTGAGGCAGGGGGAAAGTATTCCTTAATGCACCACACACTCTAGTTTGTTAGAGGAGGCGCTCTCCCTTCTGCCCTGGTCTGCCCAAGCCCAGATCGATTGCCTACACCCAACACCTGGTCTGGAGGCCCCGAATCTTCCTGTCCGGTGCCTCAACTGTTGGTATCTGCTGTTGACAGTCTGGGCTGGGACCTCTGTTGTCGTAGCTACTCAAGGCTTTGAACTGCCAGAGCATCTCCCCTGGTGCAGTGGTCCCCATCTCCTAGAGACAGGCTTTCCCTGTGTTCTCAGCTGAGATTTAGATAAACCTAACAATTCCTGGACTACGGACTAATTGAGGAGGGCTAGATGATACCTATAGGATCTTTTCTTTTCTCAAGGAACAAAGTCTTTTGAAGAGCATCTCTTAATATTGTGTTGTTCATGTCAGGTAATAATGGTGGTAATAACACTGTTGACGGTGATAATAGTAGTAGTAATAACATTAGCGATAGAAAACCCTATAGCACTTACTATGTCCCAGGCACCATTTTAAGCGCATTATATAAATTAGGTCAGATGACCCCCCTCCCCCAGAAAGAAATAATGGGTAGGATAAAGCCTTATAGTATTACTTACGTAGATCCTGTAGCAGAGACTGGCTAGATGCTCAAAAACATATTTCCTCTTCCTGGACACATGGGAAGATTCCATTTCCTGGACTTCTTGCAAATAGGCAGGGACTTTCTGGCTGATAGAAATTAGAGACAAGGGTTTCACGTCACTCCCTGGCTGGGCCGTAACATGTCATGAGCAGTTCTTGACATTCTTCTCTCTTGGATGGTAGGACACGGAGGATTTGGTGGGAGACTCCAAGGAGACCCTCATGCAGTCTTTCAGCTGAGGTTCTGTGAGCAAGTTAAAGCCCACAGAAAATTATTAGTGTGACTATTTCCTCAGTTCTTCCCAGGATGGTCCCTAGTTAGTAGATGGAGAAGAAAGATGTTAACTCATTCCACTCATGGATGCCTTAAGTCATTAGATCTTAATTCTTTCCTGGACTCTGAAAAGGTCTCTCCCCTGGGTGATAATGGTGCCATAAAGTGGACAGGCCCTGGATCCCTGAGTCACTGCTTGGCAGGGAATTGCCAGGGACTTTCACACTTAGCTTCACAGAAGGAAAAATTAAGCAATTTTTTGTGCATGAAATTTGGGAGTTTAAGTCTTATCACAGCCTAGCCTAGCCTACTGGGTAATCCATCTCCCAACCAGCTTTGTCAGGAGGAATGTTCCTCCTCTGTTCTTTAAGGTGTACCCACATTACAGTGTGTCTGCGATGAGAGAAACTTGTGTGTAACTTTCCTATTCTGTTTGATCATCACTGTACCACGTGCTTCCTTTGTCCCACTCTTCCTCAGGCACTTTATGGTATCAGGAGCAGGATGATTCAGTCTGGCTTGATGTAACAGTCATCTACAAAGATGATAATAGAAAATTTGTCCCAAGTGGTGGAAGACATGGTGAAAAGACAAAGCTAAGAAAGACAGAAAAAACCTAGAGAGAAACACTTACAATTCTGAAGAGAAGGGAATATTCAGCAATGTGCCCATTGTTCCAAGAGACTGTAAATTTTTTCCTATTGCTTTAATGTTAATGAGAATCAGTGTTACCAAACCAAACCTGGGTCTGCTCTCCTGCACACAGTAAAGCCAATCTACTGACACCGGGTGGTGGTGAAGGGGAGTGCAGTGTTCATTGCAGGGCACCGAGCAAGGAGTTCAGGACAGCAAGTGCTCACACAGCCTGAACTCCCCGATGGGTTTCAGCAAAGCAGTTTCAAAGGCCAGATGAGGGAGGGGAGTCCCAGAGTGTGTGATCAGCTGGTGCAGGGTTCTCTGATTGGTTGATGGTGAGGTAACAGGGCAGTGTCACAGGGGTTAACATTGTCAGTCCTCAGGATCCAGTAGGTCTGGGGGCTACATGCTCATGATCATCAGGTAGTTCATTTCTTCCATTTTGTGGGGGTTTTAGCATCTGTAAAACAACTTGGGTAATGTGCATCAGATGTCAGTACTCCAGAAAGGAGCTAAAGCAGAGGATTTGGGGTGAGGTCTGTCCTGGGAAGGTCCCATAGGTCCTGCTTGGTTCCAGGAGGGTGAGATTGTTAAGACACTGAAACATAGACTCAGTTAAATCCTTACTCTAAAGGAGGTGAATTTTATGGTTTGAATCTGGTGTGGGTGGGAGAGGGCAATGTAGACGGCAATGTTTTATGGACCCAAAGGTGTCCTAAACCCTGCCGGTCACCTCATATTAGCAGGAAAAGCAAGGAAGCAGGAGAGCATAGGCCAGTGCACCTGACCTTCCAGCAGCTGATTCCAAGTCTTTTCTTCTCTAGGTGGGAAATTGGGCTAAAGGTGAGATTTGACAGTGGTTAGGCAGCATTCACTTGTGCTCCGGTCCTCTCAAGCCTTGTGGAGTGGACGGAATAACACTACATTTAGCGGAAGCCTAGGCATTCTGCTTTCAAGGTGGGTGGGCACGGGGGTTGGAACAGAGCCCTCCTACACAGAGAAGTTGACAGTTGCCTTATTGTTCCACGTGTTCCCAACTAAAGTTTACTGTACTTGAGCAGAACTCAATTAATTTTATATTCCTTTTAGACCCCTGCATCCCTCCTCAGTCGTACCTAGGAAAGCTTTCAGCATTTAATAGGTGCTGAGATGGATTTATTGATCTCCACAGGTGACGAATTGCATGCAGTCATTATGTGTGACTCATATTTACTAATGGTTAGAAAAATAATGACTAATTGTATTTTTGAAGACTAACATGGAATTTGGAGCTCTTGATTTAAAGACTTCACTCCAAAATTTTATTATGAAGGCAGTTTTTATTGTGTGAGCAATCATGCACTGCTTAAAGCCTCCAGGTTATAACAATGAGAACGTTAAGTTTATAGCATGAATATTAAAATATTTGAATTTTTTAATAATGCAAAGCAGTAAACACTTTTGAATTTAACTCTTTTCTTCTTACTCCTCCTACTTTATTTGAATAAATTGTCACTTAAAATGTTTTTCATAGCAGTGATCATTTCGTAAGCATATAAATGTTAAATCACTTTGTGCACTTGGAACTAACATAGTGTTGTAGGTCGATTATATATCAATTAAAAAAGTTTATAATATTTTCCTTTTACTACCAAGCCTCCAGATAGGAAGTGTATCCTCACTTCAGAGTCCTCATTTAGTATCCATATGGTGTCATTCATTCCTGGAGTTTTAATATAAATAGTATTTGTTGAAATAAATGTGAATTTTCAATCGCAAAAACTTATTGGGTATCTTTTATTTTTCAGGAAGTGAGTCCAATGCTTTTGGCCACGAGAAAACATAAGGAAAAAGGAAATTCATGTTAAGATACAAGAGTAATTGGGGGAAAGAACATTGCTACTTCTTAAAGAGAAGTTTTGCAAAATTTTTATAAGTTCATGCATGGAACATTCAGCTCCCTTCAGCATGGTGTGGAATTAAGTCCTAATTTCCATTCTGAAGGCCCCCTCCACCTGTCATTTCTCAGTAAGGGGAATGACTGGCTAACTTAGTTGATTCGAGAACACAGGCCTAGGGCTTTGTGGCTTCAGAGCTGACCTTGTTGCTAACTTCACTCATTTCGGTGACACAAAATGTGCCCACCCCCAGTCCCCTAATCCTACAACAGTGCCACTCAAGGTGTGGTTGGGAGTGGGGGGCACTAATGGACCATAAAGAAAGTGAGCATAAACATGGAGAAAGCCTTTAGAGACCTTTATAGCATTTTACAGAGTAACTGTATGCATGTTGAATCTAATGATTATTTAAGAATTGGAGTTCTTTTTGGATAGCTTTTCTTTTTCTACTAACTGATTTTCAGTGTCGTTTATAACAGCATTTGCTCACAATATATTATAAAACAAAATAATTCTCTGACCATAGATGGTTTGAGAACAGTTGGCGTGGATACAAGAATGTGCCTTAGAGGTAGAGTGTGTGAGTTCAAATGTCATCTGCATTGTTTTCTAATTGTGTGATACTAGGCAAATTGCTTAAGTTCTCTGTGCTTTTGTTATTTCACTATGGGGACAATGTTGGTGTTACCTCCTAGGATTGTTTGAGGATGTAAAGCACTTAGAACAGAGTCTGGTACATTGTGAGGGCTCTTAGTATCCCTGGATACTGAGGGGACGAGGCTGTAGCATGGCAGCTTAGTCATGACAAGAATCCAGGAGGGCAGAATCTAGGAGAAAGCCCTGTTAGCCCACTGCATCCTGCAGTGATTCCCTCCAGAAATAGCCTTCTGGATATGTGGAAGGGGTCTGACCCTTCACAAATATATCGTAAGAATTTCATAGTCTTACAACAGCTTGTCAATGGATGGTAACAACTGTACAAAAGCTAACTAAGTCTAGGATACAGATGTGAATAACTATTTCTAACTCTTTTCTAATTCACCTCCTTCCTCCTGATTCAGGTAGATCAACCACAAATTTTGTCCATACCCGCCCTTTAGAGACAGAAGTGTTCAGTCCTTTCTTATACTTCTTCTCAGTCTAAGAGATCAGTCTCTGTTCCTTTCTCTTAGGTTTGTTTTGTGAAGTAATGTGAGTGCAGGATGTGTTTGATTCCTGTGTCATCCCCCCGCCCCCCTACCAGTTTTCCTCCTACTACTCTTGACCAATTACATCATCATCCTCTCATGTACCTCTTTAATGGTAAGTGCATTCAATCAAGAACTAAAATCTCCTGCCATTCAGAGGAAAAAGCCAAGGTTAATAACTGGAGACTTGAAAAAATTTGTTGGTTATTTGTCTAGTTTCTGAGTTTCTGGAAGGATGGACCTAATTGTTTATATATTTGAGTGGTGTGTTTGGGTCTTGGTTTTGTTGTTGTTGTTGTTGTTATTGTTATTTTTTTTTCTTTTCCAGCTCTGTGATCTTGGGCAAGTCACTGAAATCTGAGTGTCAGTGTTCTCGTTGCAAAATGATAATCATTTTGAATTACATGGCTCTTGTTATAAGTCATAATAGCCACCATTTAATGAGAGAGGCTCTGTATTCTATGAAGTGTGGGATTTATGTAGAATACTTAAATTACATATGGATTTTAATCCAAACAATGACTTAGGAATGTAGGCATGATTACCCTCCGATTTATAGATAGAGAAACTTGTTTGAACAGCATTATTATTTTGTGTGTGTGTGTACTTATTTATTTATTTTGGTTTTTTTTTTTAAGAATTAACATTTTTTCTTTTTTAAATTGAACTATAGTCAGTTTACAATGTGTCGATTTCTGGTGTACAGCATCCTGTTTCAGTCATGCGTATACATACATACATTCTTTTCCATATTCTTTTTCATTAGGGGTTATTACAAGATATTGAATATAGTTCCCTGTGCAGTACAATAAAACTTTGCTGTTTATTTTATGTATAGTAGTTAGTATCTGCAAATCCCATACTCAGTTTATCTCTCCTCACCCACTTTCCCCCTGGTAACCATGGTTTGCTTTTTATGTAAAGAGCATTAGTAATTAGATCTAGGTAACACAACTCGTAAAGAGCAGAGCTGGGGTTTGAACTGAGATCTCTGAAAAGCCGTATTTTTCCTTTCTATCTTCAAGGGAGATAGGAGTTCACAGAATTGAGTGTGTTTTGTAAAGCATGTGTTTAATAAATACCTGGCAATCTCATCATGCATTCCCACTTCCAGAAAACTCCAAGCCTACCCATAGCGGGTCAGTAGCATGATCTTCAAAGTCCACGAACAATCAGTTCCAATTACTTTACTAAGCAGGAAGAGACAACTTGAAACTTGTATTCCGAGGCAGCCAGAACCATTTGCCATTTTTAGCCTCTGATATCAATTGCTTCTCCTACAGGCATCTTCACTGGGGCACCAGTTGCCAAAGCAGATCTGTCTTTTTGAGGCTTGCTTTTGCTCAAACTCTATGCGCTCATTTGATAAAGAGGCTGACTCCAAGCCATGCTTAATCTTTTGCTCCATGGGCTGTATTTGGGAGCTGGCTCACAAACTGCCCCTCAAAGGGAGGAGGGAAAGTGACAATAAAGGGAGAGTTATGGACTGTGAAACTTTGCCCGACAGGTTCTCTTTCCTCGAATTAGCTAGGAAAGCAAAAATGGATGTTATTAGAGGGCAAGTGTCTGGCGTTGCGGCTCTCACTTGGGCTCTGTCATTGGGAAGACTCCTTAATGGCTGAGCTTGGAAAGACTACACGACAGCTGTGCCTGGAGATAGCACACATTGAGTGCGATTAGGGTAATGTTTTCTTCATTGCTTAAGCAATAGAAGGAAAGAGCCCAGCCAATGCATCAGGCTTTCATTTCAGGCACAGGGAGACAGGAGGATGCCAGACAGCTACAAAATGGTAGTCCCTGTAATCCAGATAACTGAGTTGTTCAGCCCATGAAAAATAGGAAGGGGGAAATATATAGATCCCCTCGCCTTATAAAACAATATTTTAAAAAAACACCATGGAATGATCTGTATGGAAATCATGGGAAACCATGGAGTAATTTATGGTATAGTGGTATGAAAGTTAGAAAGTCTAATAATCCCTTTTCAGATCTGCCACTCAATTTTTCTGTAACATTAGGAAATACATTATCGGGAATTGTGTCTCAATTTTTCCATCTGTAAATTGGAGATAAGACATCTGTTCTCTCAACATCAGAGCCACTTTGTAAGAATCAAATACGTTAATGGATCTGAAAGTGTTGGAAATGTACCTGTATATTGTTGTTTTCATATTAGGAATTTGATGGTAAAGTATATTCAGTGTCTGACTGCATAAAATAGAATATATAGTGGAAAATATCAGAAAACTCTTAGACGTAATGTGTCAGGAGTTTAAAAATCAGCTATTGAAAATCACACTTAAGTAACCACTTCTAAAGCCTTCTTACATTTTTGTTTTGATTTTTACCTGCTCGGCTTCTTTTAAAAACTACAAATTACAAATAATGCTTTTCAGTGCTTTTCCCAAGAAAATAGCAATTGTCAGGACTTTTCTAAAGGAAGAGAAAGCCTTGATTCTACTTTACATTTACCTCATGTGCCAGTGGAGGAATAAGAAGAAAAAGCAGGAGTCAGTTCACACACACACACACACACACACACACACACAATTTCCATGGCAATATAAACACTTCCATACACATACCCCAAGCCTGCATGAGGGTAAAGAGGTTACTCTGTGTTTCTTTCTTACTCTCAGTTCAAGACAACTGAATCACATATCTATTTGGCTTTTCATATAACTTAAACTTAGTTTTGGATTTCTCTTCTTGGATGTCCTTGTCCTTTGCAAAGACACCTGACTTAAGGACATCATATAAATATTTTTGCCACATTATTATAATGAGCATTTTTTTCCAAAAGGAAATAACATTGATGGTCCACATTCCGCTTGGTTTTATAAATCCTATATATTTGTCATCATGTTGACTTCTCTACTTTTAGTCATTGTGATGGTTAATTTTATGTGTCAACTTGACAGGGCCACAGAGTACCCAGATATTTGGTCAAAAATTATTCTGGATGTTTCTAGAGGGTGTTTTTGGATGAGTTAGCGTTTTAGTTGGTAGACTGAGTGAAGCCGATTACTATCCCTCCTGTGGTGGGCCCTGTCTAATCAGTTGAAAGTGAGACTAGCACTAAACAGTCAACTCTCCTCAGTCTCTATTTTGGCAACTCACATTACAGATTTGGGGATTTGTTAGCTTCCATAATTGCATGAACCAGTAAGCCAATTCCTTATAATAAATTGATCTCACATAAGTCCTGAGAATGCAATGTATAGTGTGGTGACTATAGTTCATAATGCCCCATTGTATATTTGAAGTTACTAAGATAGTAAATCTTAAAAATTATTACAAGAAAAAATTTATAGCTAGGTATGGTGCTAGATGTTATAGATTTATTGTGGTGGTGATCATTTCACAATATATACAAATATTGACTTATTATGTGGCACACCTGAAACTAATATAATGTTATATATCAATTACACCCCAGTAAAAAAATCAATCTCTCTATATGTAATACATATATAAATATATGCAATATTGTTATATCTACATACATTCTATTAATTCTGTTTCTCTGGAGAATGCAGATAATTACAGGCAGTCACATTTTGTACTTTTAAATTCCTTATGAAAAAAGGTTAGGCATTCCTCAGTATTCCATCATTTTTCCTGTACTGGTTTTCCAGGTAAATTTTAGCATATCTTGGCTAGAAAAACAAAAGATATGACTGTGTGTGTGTGTGTGTGTGTGTGTGTGTGTGTGTGTGTGTGTGTGTGTGTATACATAAGCAATTCCTATATAGAGAACTTTTGCCAATGTAAAGGATCTTTATTATACTTGAACTCATAGTCCTTTTTTACGTGCATCTAAAACATTTCCACCCGTTATTTGTTTTCCTTCACTTTTGGTCAGTAATCCTTTTCTTGGCTAGTTGGCCGATGTTTTCCATCTAAGGTATGCTGCAAGATTGATGGCCTCAAACCGTCAACTTCAGCTTTCCTTCTTTTGCAAGTTAGGATTGGGTTTGGGTCAACTCTGGGTCAAAAATATATTAGGTTAGTCTTTTCAGATTGTGCTTAGATCCATATATCAAGAACAGAGTAAATTGAGACGGCTTCCTTGGCTGCCCTCTCAAACCACTTGACCTTTTAAGATTCTTTCTCCAGTTATGGTTTCCTCTTTGCACTCTGCCCGTACAGTTTACGTTGAAAGTGCCACAGGAAATCATTTCTTACTCAAAGCCCTACACATATTTCAGTTTTTTAAAAAATTTTATTCCAGAAAACTAAGTTCTCCAAATAATTTGGGGGCAATTTGGTAGTAGTATCTTAGGAAGAACACCATGCTGGGAGTCAAACCACTCTTAAGGTGCTAGGGTCCTAACTTGGAGCTGTGTTACTTTCGGTAAATCACTGCACCTCTCTGATGAAGTTTGAACTGCCCACCTTAGAGGAATTGAAGAACAGATGATATTGGGTTTGGAAAATTAATTTGTAAGTTGTCAATTAGTATCAAAATGTATTACAATTTTCTTCATTTTTCTGAATAAAGGGTACTTGATGTGTGGTCCTATACCTACCACTTCCCATTTTCACATTAAACTAAAATTATAATCTCTTATATACTTGGTGTTAGACAGTGAACAGACATACTAAAACCTCTAAGCATATCTTGTCTAGGTGTTTTCCAGTGTTTTCTTGTATGTGAAAATATATGACGTAATTTCATTAGAATTTGCGATTAAAATGACCTTGCAATTTCATAACAAGGCTGTGCGGTCTCCCATTTCATGTTTCTTCTGTTGGGAGTGGTTTGATCCTGTCATTTCAAGGTCTCTTATGGTGATAAACTGATCACCAGAGAGAGGACCCAAGTTTTCATAGGACATAGAAGGTATATAAAATTTTGAAGGGTAAGACTTACAAAATTGCAAGACTGTAAATAACCTAGAAATTCTAAGCTTGGAAAGCAATTTAATAATAGACAAAAATTATGGAAAGAGAAGAATGACTTAGTTGAGTGCATAATGGAAAATCTGGAGATCTGGGTTCTAACCTCTCTATACTATGAAATAGTAAAATTTTAGGTCCATCTTTTGCTCAGATGTCTGTACTAGAAAAATCTTTAAGAAACTTTCTAGTACTAACTGCTCTGATTCTGCCCCTCTCTTAAGCCTCTAGTTCCTAGGACCGCCACCACACTCTCTATTTGCAGGATGTACCAATAACAGTGTCTTTCTCTTTGTCTCTCATATTCCAACCTCCAGATGAGGTTATGTGGGATCAGAAAGAATTGCCCTCTCCAGCAGTGAAGATATATTATAGCACATTCACTCAGTCATTCATAACAAAAAATATGGCACCTGCCTTAATAAAGCCTTTTCTATTGCTACCTTTTAGAGGGTTTCTGGATCAGAACCAGCCTTTATTTGGACATCAAATGGTTGGTCACAAAAATACAATAATTAAGATTGATAATAACTTCCACTTTTTAAGCACTTATTAAACGACTCGGAGTGGATGCCCAACCATCTTTTAGAGGTTATTTTAAAGATCAAATAACAGAAAAGAAACAAAAATTTGACTACTCTTAGGGTGATCCTTCATGTGCAGAAGGTTCTCAGTGATTTTCAATTCCTATTAATGAGAAAATAAATTAATGTTAAAAAAAAAACTCAAAGTATTAATTTAATCCTACAGAAGGATTACATGATATACTTGTTCATGGCTTTAGTATTTTCCACCTTATAAATGAGGCATCATCTTAAGAAAGAGACAGATTCTAAATAAATGGTGGAAAAAAAATCATCTTCGAAAAGAGGTTATTTCCAAAAGAAGAGGAAATTGAAGACAGTTAAATATTTTCTTTAGTCATTTCGACCCTCATTATCAGACATCTGTGCCCTGTGTCTGCAATGTTCCCTTTCCTTACTCACAGACTCTCACTTGCCTTTAAAAAAAATCTCTTGAAATCTTCCTTGACCATGATAGTCTTTCAGCTTTGTTGCAGAGAAATAGGAAACTTACTGATCAATTTACTAAGAATGTTTCAAGAATATATATATATATATATATATATATATATATATATATATATATACACACTCATAATACATTGTTACACATCACATTTATACATTATATAGTACACTATATATAATCATACAGATGTAGGTGAGTAGAGATAGCTCCTAAGACTTGTTTTGGATTATAGGACAAACATGATTTGATTTTAGCCAATATGGTGGCTGGAAACACGTGATGTGTATCTGTTTGATCTTTGATGTGTGACTGACTCACATTTTTGAGGCCCCAGCAGCCTGGAGGAGTGCCCTCAAATGGGTGGGTGTGGATCACCATAGACTTCGTCTAAAGACGAAGGGCCCATTGGCTTAACTATTCAAACCAGCCTGCCCTGTCCCTCCTTTTCTTTATGGTCATGGTTCTTAACTCCTGCTGCAGGTTAGATCTAATCACTGATCACAGGATCTCCCATCAGATTAATTGAATCTGGATCCCTGAGGGCAGGTTTCAGGCATCGGTGCTTTTTTAAAAAGCTCCCTAGATGGTGCTACTGTGTAGCCAGGGTTGAGAAACATTCCTTTGTTGCTGTTGGGAGCAGAGATCTCTCCCTGAAGCACTCCCTTCTCCATGGTGCCCACCTCCCTGGTGCTGACACGCCACCCCAGCTCCCTGCTCTGGGCTCTGTTACTCTCAGCTGATCCTGAGGTTGAGTTGAGGGGTGGCAGGTGTTGTTCCAGGGGTCGTCTCCAGTGCTATTCTAGCTAATGTCTAATCTCACTTCAGCAGTCACCACGCTGGGACAGAGAAGGACATCATGCTGTCCCCTTGGTGTTAGGATGACTTATTAAACCACAAACAGTGGGCTTGGACATGCATTTCTTTTCTTTCTTTTTTTAAATTGTGGTATTACTCCTGTTGTTTAATGCGGCTTCTCTGATTTAGACAGCAGTTGTATACGGCTTCTCTGAAGGATTAGGTCACAAAATGCTTTAATTAATCCCACACAACATCCCTCTCAAATCATTTCTCAACTGATATACAAGATAAGATCACAAGATCTTAAGATCTTGAGCTATTCAAGATCAGAAGATACACAACAACTTTATTTTCCCTTGAAGTGATTTTCTCACTAATAAACTTCCCAAGAGTTTAAAAGACTGTCACTACCTACAATTATTCCATTATTCCAGTTTTGGCATTGGTTACTCACCACAATATACCCTTAACTGTCTCTCCCATTAGGCTTTTCGGTCTGTGTGCAAGGAGTACCTTCCACAGTTCACCCTGACAATGCCCGATTCCAGCAGAATAACCCTTTTCCCTCACCCCTGGGATCTAGACATACATACTCATATGAATTTGCTCAGTTCAGTTTTCATGTTCATAAGAATCAAGGCCTTAAAGGACAGTTGCTAGAACTTTGTAAACAACCTCAATAAATGTTGGAGGAATGAATGAAGTCAATGAACAGCGCCCAATGAAAAGCAATCAGCACGTGAAAGCCTGAAACATTATTCCTCACAATGCTCTTAGAAGTGGAGTTGGAATTTCTGAAAACCAGGAGCACCATTTCATATCCCCTTTGCTCCCTTTCCCAAGTTCACCACATACTCTGTCCCTGTCTACATACACACTCCACCCCATTTGCGTAAATCAAGTAGATCCTGGTCCCGAACCTTTCAGGGAGAAATGGTCCCCACTGGCCAAATCAGGTGGGACAGGATCCCATGTGTGCCCAGAACCCCTGCCTCTTTCACAGACTGGTCACAATAATCAATGCTGCTGTGACGTGCAAGGAACAAGTTAGACATCGATGCCATGGCTCAGTGAACAGAAGCAGGTGTTCACCCTCAAATGTGTAAACCCATTTAGCAGCCATACCTGGCTGCCTCAGCTAGAGTTAAGTCCCTGACAGGTTAAAAGGATGCCTCACGTGTGTGCCTGTTTCTCCTGAGGGAGATAAGGTTAGGGCACTGTAGGAGGGGAAATGGAGTCCTTGGGGGTTTCATTTACAAGCTGTTGTCTAAAAATTTAACATCTGGACATGCTGTGCTGGGTGGTATCCTCATCCCTTTGTGTTCAGACGCTGGTCCTCCTCCCTCCCTTTGCCCGTGAGCCCCCACCTTCACGGCTGTCTGACTTGGGTGGGAAATAACCATCTTCTTTCCCAAAGGCCCGTTAAAAATCAGTAATGTAAGGGATCAGTCAGGCCAGCCTGCCGGCCCCTCATTCTTTATGAATCATCTGGCAATTTTTTAGTTTGACAATTGCACCTCATATATTTTAATATTGGTTTTCAAAGAAGAAAGCGGAGAACTTCCATTTCTTTACAGCTCCCTGTAATTTCAACTTGCTCTTTACTTATGTATGAAGTCGACTTGGGTGGAAAGGTTAGAGGCAGATGAATTTCTAGTTTCAGAGCCTGGGAAAGGCCAATAAAATGTGCAATAATCTTAATGCTGAGGTTTCACGGAGCTGGATGTGTGCTTTATATTCATGGACGACACTCCTTGAAAATGGTGACAAGGACCTCGTATTTCTAAGGGTCTTTTTTTTTTTTTTTTTTTTGCTTGATTTTTCCTAAATCCTAACTCTTGTTTAAATTATTTTTAGATGACTGTGAAAAACAAAACAAAACAAAATGAAACAAAACAAACAAGAGCTCATCATGATTAAAAAGATCCCTAATATTTTCAGGTCCAACAAGCAACGAATATAAAAGTTTGTTTGATTTTAATCCTCCCTGGACCAATTGGAAAAAAGCTGACTACTTTTCTAACCCCGCAAATATTTACCAATCTTCCTACCTATAAACTCTGCTTTCCTTAATTTTTATTTATGAATCACTTTTTTATTGATTGCTATGCACAATTAAAGGATTGGAGCAAAAATTCCAGAAGGCATAACAGAGGATTAGATATCTCTGTTTTATAGGTGTAAATAAAACACCATAGGACAATAGTTACTTATTTAAATTCTTACACTTACCACGATAGTGAAATAAAACTTTGTCCCTTCTTTCCTTCTTACTGCCCTCGGAGAAAATAAAGCAGAGAATCAGAAAGAAAGGGAAGGAAAAAATAAATAGGATGTCTTTTCAAACAAGAACTTTGGGATTTGAAGCACTATATCATATGTCTACCCTAAAACCTTCTGTTCCATCCTACTCTAGAAGTTTATGTTCTATTCAGTACCAGCAACTATACTTAGCATTACACTGCAAAGCATCAAAACAATAGCATATTTTTATGGAGATTTGTACTTGTCAGAGTACTCTCATTTTCATTATATCAGTTTATCTTAACAACAACCCTTGAATCTTAAGATTCTATAGTTGGAAGGACCCTCCTATAGCATTACCTCTAAAATAGTCCTCCAAATTATGATCTAGTCTCTAATTTTGGAGAACTTACTGTATCATGAGACAAACAATTTCACTTAAAAAAAAAAGCACTTTTTCTTCCTGTGTAATAAAAAAGTACACTTGTTCATTTTTGAAAGTTTAAAAATTGCAGAATAAACAATGAAATCACTTTTATATCTACCACCAAGAATTAATTGCTATTAGTATTTTGGTATACTTCCATGCTGTCTTTCATCTATACAAATATATATGTATATATAATTAGTTGGGAATGAATTATTACTGTAACAGTCAACATACGTAAAACTGTTGAGGGGTTCAGAGTGAGCTTCCCCAAAATGTGGCTCTGTTGCCTGAGGATTTTTTTGAGCTAAAGGTGGTCGAAACCCTGAGCATTCAAAAAAAACTACTGCCCTCCCTTATCTACCTAGAATAATTTAAATTGAGGACTTTTTTCCAGGTAAAAGAGCTATCATCAGAAATAAACTTTATCAAGAAAAAAAAAGAAATAAACTTTATCTAGGTGGCTCCATCTCTAAGGCAGGGCAGACATCTCATTACCACATATCTGCTCCTCCTGTCATCCTGGGAGTGACCCTCCCGTCCTTGGAAGCCCCAGCCCCTCTCCCACTCCTTAGCTCAGGAGGGCATACGGACCTCATTTTACCTTTCTGTCTTTGGACCTCTCGTGGATATGGGGCCTCTAACTCGCTCAAATATGTGGGAGTCTCGTACATAAGTAATAACATTTGATTTTCCCCTGTTAATCTGTTTTATGTCTAGTTTAGAGCAGTCAGAAGAACCAAGGAGGGTAGAGGGAAGATTTTTTCCCTCCCCAGCCTTGTGTTTTTTGATCCTCAAGGCTGAAGTTGATCCCTAGGCAGAACCCCCTTATCCAGTGGTTCCTAGGCACTGAGAGGGAGGTGTGAGGACCCAGGGTGAGAGGAGGGGTCAAGGGTGGGGAGCAGGAAGTGTAACGGTCAAGAGAAGGGGTGGAAACTCAAGGGCCCTGTGGTGTAACTCCTGCCTGTAACCTTCACCCCCCCTTATCTTCAGTGAATTCAGTAAAAACTCATTGATTGCTTGGTAGTTGGTGTGAGTGGGTATTTTATGGACACTTGATAAAAGGATGGAACATTTTATTTGGGGGAATGAAGCCTGTAAATGACATCATCCGTAAATGTAGGCAATGGATCAGGAGTGCTCGGGAAGGAGCAGAAAGTTGAGAGGATGGTTTTGGATTTCCAGAAATCATGTCTGAAGGGTGCAAATGAAGCTTTAGCTAGTTCTCTGAGAACCGGTGTGCTCCTGGACGACCTCTGAGTTGTATATGCCTTTACACTATGACTTTATTAAACGCGGTTCAGATGATCTTGTATTTTGCTCTTTGCCTTTCAATTTTGCACAGTATCATATATCTTGTAATTACATACCATTTATAATATGATTTTTAAAGTGTGTCATATTTGGCATGCATTCTGTATGTGTATGTAGGTATATCACTGATGTGCTCAATTTCCTGTTTTTACTATTTCAAACAATGTAATGAACATTCCTGTACCTAACATATAAAAATTAAACAGCATGTCTGATTTTTTGAAAATATCCCTAGATGTGAAATGTTTGGTTTACAGGTTTTTTTTTTAAATGTTTTTGATATTTGTTGCCAAGTTTCCAATAAAAACTCTTATCAATTTACAGTTTCATCAGCTCAGCAGTTTATGAGAGGACCCAGCACCTATTCCACAAGTTAAATTTCATCCACCTAATTTCACCTGCTGGTTGAAACATTTTTTGAATTTTGATCTTGTCTTCCATTGTATTAGCAGTCTTCAGTGAGTTTGGGAATCAAAATACGCATGAGATCTATCTCATTCAAGACAACAACTACAAAAACGTTAAGTTAGGCAAAGTACATTAGAGCCTTTGGGAAAACCATCTGAAAATTCCACCCAGAAAAATACTGATTTAACAATACTCTTTGAATATGATCCACCCATCACTGCCTCATCTATATTTGTACTGTATTTTTATAATCATCATAATCTGTTATAATTACTGATCGCCATTTCTGTCTACATTATCATACTGTGATCTACTTACTCACTTGTATATGCCCTCCCCCCACCACCCTGTGAAATAATACCAATTGGTACAACATTCTGAGAGGAAGATGATTTACTTTGCCAATATAAACAGGGACCAGATGCCTTAGGAAATGTCTCAGAGAGTAAGTGACGTCTACTGTTGGCTTTGGCAAATCAGTCCAGGCTCCCTGTGTAGGAAGGGGGCTAAAGGAAATTCCAGGGATAGAGCACATTGTCATTTAACAGCACAGATATAAAGGAGACTGCAGGGAACACACAGAAATGGTTCGGTATAACTAAAGCATAGTGTCGGAGGACAGGGAGGAAGAACCTGGAAAGGTAGAACCAGATGCTCTCCTTGGCATTCTCAGGATTAAAGTTGACTGAAATTTTGTTGGACTAAGCAGAATTCTCTGGTTGATTTTTTTTTTTTTTTTGATATCTGGTTGATTTTAATTCAGACTGCATCAGGTTCAAAAGCAGGAGATTCATTTCTAACTTCTAATGTACCATCAACTAAATGGTAAGAAATGAGGTGAAAGGAAGAGGGAGCTCTCCATGTCTGTTCTGTGTCCTGTCTAGGCTATGTAATCACTCCGTTGGTTTACAGGTATGATTATCCCACCCTCCCTCCCTCCCTTCCTTCGTTCCTTCCTTCCTTCTTAATAGACCAACATTATTTTGGTCCTTCCAGGTAATGGGACTAGATGAAGAAAGCAGAATTATTTCCCCTATGCCAGCCCCCCATTTGTTTGGGAAATCTTGGACTTTTGTTCCCTATGGCCTCCTTCTCCTCTTGAAAAATGGGTCTACATTCCTCTTCTGGCTGCTTGAACTGCCAGAATATGATGCTCTGGGAATGATATTTGGGGTGTGCTAAGATTGAGGGTACCAGGGTGTCCCATAAGAAAGGTTCAGTAATCCAAGTCAGTAGTCTTAAGGGCAGACTGATGACTGTAATCCTACCTGTGCCAGTCTTGTTAGCCAGAGGGGAGGCTGAAGGGTAGGGGATGGAAATCAGGACTGAGTCAAAGTGGGGTGTAGATACCATCAAGAGTGTCTAGGCAGTCTTAGGAATGGGCATCAGCATTTGAATAAGTTCACGTAGGGCTCTGTTCAGCATCTGAGACTGGAGGCCCAGATACAGAACATGGGGCACTGGAAACTGGCATAAACTAGGTGGAAAGAAATGAGTAGGATGGTCAGTTCCTTAGCCAACTGATCTGCAGTTTCCTGCAAAGTTCTAGTCTTGGTAGGGAACTGAATTTTCCACTGAAACTATGTAAGAGGACATGTTGGTGGATTGGGACCTAACATAGCAGCCTGGTTCTCATATGGGTGCCCAAGGCTTGGAGCTATGGACTCATCCACTCATGAGAAAGGCTCTCTTGATTTCTGTCCAGGCTTAGGCATCATTGGTTTGGGGAACTGAGCAGAATGGAGTTAGTGGTAGGCTAATTTGAGATACCTGAGGGGCTGACATCCATTATACCTGGGGCAAGCGTAGGTTGAATTCCTCAGTGAAGCTTTGCTCCCTATTGTTGTGAATTCTTTTGTGGCAGCATCTGAGGTGAAACACTGCCAAACATTGTGCCAAGAGGCCTTTCAATGGGTCATAAAAATGCTATAAAAACATGAAAATTGCTGCCATAAAAAAAAAGAGTTATAGCAAAACAGGGAACCTACTAAATTCAGAAGCTAAGAAATACTGAGAAATAAAGCCGTTCTACCTATTCCAAGAAGTATGTGGGTACGGCCCCCCACACAATTTTCACACGTAAGAATTATTTGTGGTTCTCATATACTTTAGAAAATCTCTCAGCATTCTGCCATTAAGTATGTGGTCACCTGGCTCTCCTGGGAATTCATTCTTCACTGGAGTCCCTTCTTCATTTTGTTGGCTAAATTGTGTGAGAATTTCTTCTGCTCTGTTTCTCCTTAGAAAGGACCCATTTCACAGGAAAGGGTGTTTATATTCCTTTGATGCTTGGGAGAAATGATACTACAGAATAAGCATAGTTCATCCTGAAGTCATCAACTGACAATAAATAAAAAGTTTATTTGAGATATCCCTTACTAATAAATCTGAGGATCAAACTTCTTTCCCAAAAACTACACCTTGGCTTTTATTTCCAGTGTTTGTTTTTCCGATAAAATTTCCGGATATACATTAGCACTGGTAATTTGGGGTAAAGCGTGCAGAGGGAATTCATTTTCCATATGCCTTTTATGCAGATGTGGCTATATTGAGATACAGTAAGTACTATTCATATCTCTGTTACAAAATTCTGAACAGGCTTAAGCAATAGTCATAAACACATTAAATAACACCATCCCAAGCACTTAGATCCTCTGTCTGCCAGCTGAGTGAACCCCTTCTATGTGTCATTTTGATGTAATGCACTCCCATTTCTGCTGTTATTAGATGCAAAGTACTTGAAAAGATGCTAGGTTGAATTGAAATCTGATTACATCTGGGTTTGGGTTTTTGAGATATTGCCTGTTTTCCTAAGATACACTGTTCTGTTTTCTTTTTAATTTCACAAATATGTGCTGACATTCCCACCCTTTCTTTTCTATCTTCTCTTCTCTGCATTCATGGATCGTATGGGATTTCTGATTCTTATTTTAAAATGTAATCAAGATATAGAAATGATGAAGCAGTATATCAGAGACTCCAACACAGAGAAAGCAAGAAATAAAGGGAAAGATAGGAAAAGAAAGGGGGGGGGAAATGTTTAGCCTTTGATATGATTATAGATGAATGATCTGCTGCACAGTGGAGTAAAGTCCAGAGTACCTTCATTTGTACTTCATTAAATTATAAATCTGTAGATCATTTAAGAGCATCTCTATAATCATAAATCATTTCTTATAGTGTTTGTTTTTCCTATACAAGCACCTTTCATAGGGGAAACTCAAATCAGTAGGAACACATTTGATTACTTCTCACAACTGCCTTATGGCTTTGAAGACAAGGAAGATGTGGTAGTTCAGTATGGATCGCCTAAGCTGGTGTGCACTGAGGTCATGGGACTCTTTCACAGTTATTCTTAGACCTTCTCTCTGAAAAGTCACATCCACTTATGAATACTGTATCACAACCAAAAGGTGAGCATTTATCAGGATAATTTTCTTTATTGTGTCTTCCAAAATGATCAAATCATACCAATTCATTTATGTGAAATTTCAATTCCTTGAATGAGCCTCCAAGCATAACACAGAGCAGCTGTGTCTTAGCCAGTACAGGGATGGCCCCTTCTCTGTAGAGGATCACAGTTTGAAGGGAACAGCACTGTGAAATGTGTGCCACACAAGGAAAGTGCAAAGCTAGTGTAACTTAGCACCAAGACAGACCCTATCAGGAAGCATGACCTTGGTTAATCAGGCGCTGTGGAGAGTTAGTCTCAGAACCTCTGTCTTCTCCAAGTTCCAGAGTTAATTGGACCCAATGAGACACATTCAGCCAAATTTACAGGGAATATATGTGTAAACCATAGTGCCAGGGATTTCTGTAAAATAGGGATGGTACTTTCTAGAGTCTGTAGCATTCATGATTTCTAGCCAATCACTTTCCTGATTTTTTGTATGGGAAACTAAATAGTCAATTAGAAATTAAGTTGGTGAGCCTGGATATAGAGTAAAGAGAGATGGATAATGTTTAAGAGATTTGAGTGTCCTAAAACACAAGGCTACACATTTGCAAACAGTCTCGTTTTACATCCACAGATAGCCAGTCTCGTCCATGAACACTGATGTGCGCTACATTAGGTCTCCTCTCCACCACCCACACTCCATTACTTGAAGGACTCCATATCCTGCCAACATAGCGTCTACCTAGTAAATCCTTCCTCACACAACCAGCTAGGTTGTATAGTCATCAAGTCCTGGCTCATCTTGAAAACACAAGAATTCCAGTACTTTTCACCTTATTTCTGTTTCTGATCATCTCACACTGGAAGATTTTAATGATATCCTAATAGATTGCCCTGCATTCAATCTCTCCTGGGGCTCATGAACTTCCCAGATAACTCGGCATATTGACACCTAATCAGTTTCCCCAAATAATAGACTTCACTCAGTTATTGACCTCCTTTAAATGTTGATAATTCTCCATTTTATGAAGTCCAGATTCCTCAGCTTGGTCTCAAAAATCTACACCCAATCCACCTATCAAACATTGCTTGCCATGGTTCTCCAACTAAAAAAACAACCCTCTGTTCTGTTGGTCTTCTGTCATTCTGTTTTCACTTTATTCCTTTCTTGATAATATTAGTCTCACTTTATTATTATTTTTTTAAACCACTGTATGTCCAGTCCTACTCAGTAGTTAAGACTAGATTAAGTGTCATTGTTAGTTAACTCCCTTTTCTGACTTTCTGTGTCATGTTAGGAGCACTTGTGCTTGTTCAGAATGTTTATTTAGAATACTAGAAACTAGGATACAATTCCTACGTGAT
The DNA here is from genome assembly GCF_048773025.1 of Camelus bactrianus. Lineage (NCBI taxonomy): Eukaryota > Metazoa > Chordata > Mammalia > Artiodactyla > Camelidae > Camelus > Camelus bactrianus. The sequence goes on along the minus strand of NC_133564.1, from coordinate 27,581,946 downwards.
TTATAGTCTACTTAATTTATACCAAATTAGTATGACTAGTACTAACTTGGTATAAAACTAGAATACAATTCCTAGGAGATTTACAGTCTACTTGGTTTGTACCAAATTAGTATGGCTGCAGCAATGAATACATTTTATTGATAAATCATGACAAATATACTTTAAAAATCTCTCCCATTTGCCTTAGCTGGTGCTGGCTGTCCTGTGTGATAAAACTCAAGGAAGAAGAATTGACTTTGTCATTTTGTGTCATTCCACAGACACTTAATAGTTTACTAATTGATTTGCAATGACAAGTATGATGAGAAGGACCCCTCTCTGCCTTAAAAACAAAAAGCAAACCAAAGAATCCCCCTCCCCCCCACAAAACAGAAAGGAATTTAGAAAACAAAGGTGGCAAGAATTTATCTCACTATTTTCTGATTTGCGACACTATACCTGCATTGGGCTGTAACCCGTGCTGACTCCTCTCTTCATCCAGTGCGTGCTTTTCTCTTATGTCTCCTGACAGGTCTAATCTAGCTGACCTTCTCTGTCTTGTCCAAGAGCACTGTCCTACCAGGCACAGGCCAAATGCTTCAGGATTTTCTCCCCAACCTCCTTACCCAGCTGCAGTCTGAGGACTGAGTAGCAGACAAGAAAAGGGCTCATGGTGGTTGAATTTCAGTAAGCTGACACAGGCGTTTTTCCATATTTGGAGATTACCTGGTGAAGAAGACACTATGCAGAGTAACTGGTCTTAATGAGTGACAGTTTGGTGAAGCAGAACATTGTATGGTTTTGAAACCACTCGGAAGAATTTTAAACGTCAGCTCCATCACAGCCTATGTGACCTTGAACATGTTATTTAGATGGACTGATCCTTTATGTCCTTACAGTTTATAGAGGAGCAGAGAAAAAAATTGATTTAATGGATTTACTAATGTCAGTATGAGGCAAGCATACTATAAGGGCTAAAGTTGTAGTTTTGAAAACAAAAATCTTGTGTATGATCATGACTCGACTACTAATTTGAGTTCTGCCAACTTCCCTACTAGTTAAATGGGGACTAATCATAGCAAATCTTCTAGGATTGTTGAAACCACTAAATGAGTTACTGTATATAAAATGCATGGAATAGTTCCTGCCATATGGTAAGTGGGTAAATACTCAGTAAGGGTCAGATATTAGTATGGAGAGCGCTAAGTGAATTAGCATACATGAAGTGTCTGCTGTCGTGTCTGGAAAATTGCAAAGCTCTACAAATAGTATCCTTCTTCCCTCTGTGGCCATAAATATACTCTTTCCTCCCACTGCTTTTACAGTCTGAATCTGGGAACTTACAAAATCAGGCTTCCATTTCCTGAAGTGAACCACCAGGCTTCCTGCCCCTCATTCCTCTGATTCTCAAATTTGAGGTCCCTGTGCCTAACTGGACACCCAGCCCCCATGCACAGTGGATCTAGGTTTTGTATAACCTGAAACTCATACAATTTTGAGAAAAGACTCCAAAATTATGAATACAAAATTGAGTGCAAAAATGAACATTTATTAAGAGAAAGCTATGGAAATAAATTACATATTTAATGTATGATAAATAGCACAATCATCAGAAAATTCAGAAAAATGGCATAATTTTTATTAATTAACTGCTTGACACCTCTAAACTCTTTCATCCTACATGTTTTCATGACACATTCTCTGAAAGCCCCTTCTTATATGGATTTTTAAATATAATTTGCTAAAGAAAAACAGATAATTGAATTATGACTGACTAAATGTGTTATGTTCTAATGACTGGTAGTTTAAAAGAGTGTCAGCTTTACAATTCATTGATAAAGTCATACAAAATTTTAGAATGTTGTCAACTTTTAGGACCTTATTCAAGTTTTTTCTTATATAAGCTGTATAGTTTGGAGAATTTTGCCAAAGATTGGCTTCTGGCTTCATGCATTGCACATTTTGTTTTTGCTCCACTGTCTACATCCTTTGGTACCAGACACATGGTTACCTTACATGGCTAAACAACCCATGGTTATGCACTTTAATGTGATGGCTTCTGGTGACTAGCCAAGTGGATGGTTGGGGTATTTCTGAAGGATATTTCTATGCTGGAATGATGGTAAAAAATTTATCTGTCCATGAGAGTTATCTATAAGCCATATGTGTGTGTGTGTGTGTGTGTGTGTGTGTGTGTGTGTGTATATCACTAAAAGCAAACTAAATATATTCCTAAATTAAATCCCACTTAGATAAATCCCCAAAATGCTCTGAGCCATTCTTTGGCCACTTGATACAAAGTGAAGTATGATGGAAATGAAATTGAGTAGAAATGTAGAGTAGTCTGTGCCAATTATTTATAAAATATCATGTTTTTGATATTACACAAACACATAGGACCAGGTATAACATTATTAGACTCCTCTGATTTTTAGGAGGAGCCTGTGCATGTCAGAGTTCCTGAGGGTAAGTTACATTAGCTTCACCATAAATCTCTGGAGTCAGCTTCTTTAGTCAAGTGTAATTGAATAAGTCAAAGTCCTGTGTCAGCATTGTATGAAAACACAATTAGTGATCTTCCCTTCACTTGACTTAATTTCCCCATTTCTCCAGGGCTAGTCAACCCCTCTTCTCTCTTTGTTCTTCAAACTTTCTCTTTCCTGGCTGTTTTCTCTTAAGACTAAAAATAGATTCGAGACTTTCCCATTACAAAAACAGTGTTAAACCCTACCTCTCCACCATTGCCTTATCTCATAATCAAAATCCAGTCTTATCTTTTTTCCTGCACACTACAGTTCTCGTAAGAGATGTTACAGCTACTGTCCATCCTCTTACACGTTTATTCTTACCTCAATCTACTGCACTTTGGCTTCTTCCTCTGTAATTGACTGAAAATATCTGTTTAGTGATAACCCATGACCTACTTGTTAAATTCAAACGCCCTTTCATTTCTCCATCTGTATGACATCAACGTGGCATTTTGATTGTGTGTCTCATTTGGAATTTTGAAACTTCATAATTATACTAATACTATCTGGTTAAATATACACATACATATATTCTATAAGAATATATCTATATATGTCTATATGAAAGTTCATCTCTGAGCATGTGACCCACTGAAATTGCATATATGAAGTTCCTGGATCTGAACTCGTCCCAGCCTGGCTTATTCTGCTGCCTGCTGAGATCTAAGTTCTTGTTGTGACATTTCCCTCATTGAGAGGCTGTAAATAACATTTTCAGACCACATATGGGGCACTGTGAGAACTGATGCTCATTAAGTGTGTTAAGTGAAAGTCATGAGTGGAGTACCAAACATTAGCTATAAATCAAAATTAACAAATGTGACTTGTGTTCTCCGGAGGCAAAACACTTCGAATCTTAAATAATGCTGTCAGGAATCACATTGAAAGATACATTTCTCCCCCAAATACGTGCACAGATGAAATGCAAAGAAGTAAGCTGTCAAGATAGTCTAGAAGGAAATATGTTGCTTGGCCCTTGAAACAAGTTAATTTTGTGTTATAAACCATTGGAGTTTGCTTTTCAAATAGATCCATGTGGAAAATCCAGATGGCCAAACACTCAACTAAATGTGGAAACTACGCTCCAAGGCCTAAATCTAGTCAAAGCATCTTACTTATTGCTGAACACTTTTTATCATTTTTATTTAAGACAGAAACATTTAAATTATTCCTTAAGAAAACAGTATTAGTTCTTACTGACTTTCTCAATGGGAATCAGTTTGCAGGGTGGATGGGATAAGGGGTGGTCCTAGAGGAAGTTGGACAGTTTAGAAATAAATTTTAAATTTACCGAACATCAACTCTTTGCCAAACATTCTGCTGCTAGATGCTGAGGTTAGAAAAACTTAGCTCTTGGAGGGAATTTTCCAATTCAGTGTATTGCTTAAGCCATAAAGGTGGAAATCATCATAGACTATTTCCTCTTCTTTATCTTCTTTCCTACCATTCACAATATTAGCAAGCAGTGTTGGTTTTACCTTCTGAAAGTCTCTTAAATATGTTCACTCTCCTTGTCCACACTGGCACTGCCTACTTGAGGCTTTCATAATCTCTTAGCTAGACGCTTATAATTGCCTCCTATTTCCCATCAATCCTTCTCCCTACCTTCAAAGAGCCCTTTCAAACTAGAAAATCGGTTTATGTTGGTCTCCTGCTTGCAATTTCTTAATGACCGTCTATTGCCCATGTGATAATGTTTTGATTTCTTTGCCTAGCCCAAAGACCCCACTCCTGGATTATCTTGGTTTTCACCTTTATCCTTCACACAGGCCAGTCTTTCTGAGTTCCTGGCTGTTCTCTTGCACAGGCCATGTTCCAGCATGCCTTTACACCTTTGGACTGCTACCCCATCTGCCTGGAAGGACTTCATCTATCTTGTCTGCTAGTCACCCTCAAATTCACCTGCGGTTTTATTTTACCAAGTCTTCATTGACACCAGGCAAATTGATAGCTCTTACTTTCTATTTCCTTTTTCCAATTCCCCTAATTCCCCACTCAATTGTAACTCCTTTAAGAAAGGGGTTGTGTCTGTATGTCTAAATACCTGCTTCATTAGTTGACACCTAATAGGCAGTAAATACACGCTAAAAGGCAGGAACCACCAAGCAAGTACATTCTCTGCCTTGTAGGCTATCTTAGATGGGTCTCCCCAGCCAGCAGAGCTAGAAGCCAAAAACGAAAAAAGAAAACCAGATGCCCTTACTTTATCAGGAATGCAGTATCCCCAAAATGAGAGAAAATCTTGTGGAATAGGTTGGTAAGGAGCCACCATGGGCTACCACAACTGATGGCATGGAATAGCAATCAGTCTGGCTCCGATTCTACAATAGTGGCCTCCATTTTCAAGAGAAAAAGATAATCCTCACTTTTTTCTCAGGAAGGGTGGTATAAGTTTAGGTACTCAGCCATAGAGTCTGAAAGGTCTTAATGCAAGAAGTTTCTTGAAACAAGCTATACTCTCTGCTGTTGCAGTTGGTCCTGAGGACATAGCTGATTTTTCTCTTCTTCCTCCCCTACCCTCCAAACAGTAGGTATCCCACCTGCACCACGACTTTGTGCTTTGGTCTGGTAGCTTGCCTGTAGGACGACCAAAATCACATCCTTAAAAAAGGTCTCAGCCTTTATTGCCTTGTTTTTGTTGGGTCATGGTTCCAGTAATTCTCTATTGTTATTACTGGGTGGGAAAGCTTCGTGAGATGTTTCTCAGTAAATTCCAAGTTCCAAATATACTTCTAATTTCCTACATTGGTTAGCTCCAGTTCCATCAGTTTTTTTTGATTCTTGGTTCATTACATTATAAGTACATTAAACACTTCCCTTTAAACACTTCCCTTGAGGGTTGATCTGCTGGTATGAACAGCCCAAAGTAACCACATGGTAGTAGTAGACTCTAGTTCACTGGAATACTTACCCTACTTTAAAAAGAATTGTTCCTCTTTTGGGAATGAGACACTGTAACCTAGCAGAAGCCAATTTTGTGAGCATAGCAAGCAGAGTTCTAGGCATAGGTCTCTGAGAGGATGGTGAAAGGCTACCGTTACTTCCCGTGGTTCCCAGATCCATGTGTGTTAACATTGGAAGACTCAGCATGAAATCTTGGCTTTTGGTTCAGCACAAGAGATTGTTTGATCTTGTAAGGATGTCCCTATGAGAGATTATACAAATGCGTGAGTCTCAAAACAGTGTGTCTAAATTAAAGGAAGAGAGAAACCCACTCTACTGGTTCACCCACTGGGGTGCACGTGTGTGGGTGTCAAGCAGATGCTCTGGCATCTCATACCTCAGTGTAAACAGGAAAACTGGGGGTGGGGGTCAGACATGCCTGATGGGAGCATAAGGCACAACTGAATTTTTCCCTTTGAAATCAGTCACAGAGCACCTGGGGTAAAGGAAGTTGCCAAAAACATCAGAAGTGGTACGTAAGAGGGGTCTGATACACAGGGATTTACATTATAGAAGGAAAGATAGACTTGCAAATAAATCACACACACACACACAAACACACACACACACACAGAGGCAGTCTTTGCTTTGCACCATTCCAAGTATGTGAATTTTAGTTACCATAATACATGGTTTACTCAAATACCACTAGTTCCTCAACAACGTGGTTTAAGTTGAGTTTCCACAGTATGTTAACTCGTAGTAATTGCAAAAATACCAGCTCCACTGCTGGCTTTTCCGTTGACAGATCATAATGTGCGTAACAGAAGTGCATCACGGTCAGTAACTAATACAGCAATTAAAGTCTGCCAGTGATGCCTCACTGTGCACCTTTAAGCACAGACAACAAAGCGTGTATTTGTGCTGGCCTTTTGTCTCCTCATTATACATCCATGTGATATTTTACAAGCATGAATAATTAAAAGAGGAAAGTAGCTAACAAAGATAAAAATCTCAGCAAGGAAATGAAAAGTGATGATTTTGGAAGTGGTATCTGAATCGAACTTAGAGTGATAAAAGAAATGGCCGGCTGTGGGGATGTTGCTGTGGTCGCCTTCTGAGAGACAGACCCTAGATTTGCAGCCAGGAGAACTCAATAAAGGCAAACTTACTGACATAAATGAGGAAAGAGGTTGTAACCAAAAGAATGAAGAGAGACCAGAGGAAGTGACTCTAACAAAAATCAAAAACAAAAACAAAAACCTATTAAGGAGAACCTCGGGATTACTGCATGACCTTAAAAGTACAAAGAACAAACTGTTGGAAGGGGATCCAAACTTAGACAGGAACTGACAACATGGACAAGATGCTTGCTTTTCATTGTAAGTTACAGCAGGAGGAGGCGGCAAACACTGATCAAACTACTTGTTACAGTTTAACAAAGAAAATAGTTTTGATTTTAATATTTTAATGTTTTTTAATCACAGGGTAGTAAATACATGTTTCCTTTACTATTTTTCTTCTCCATACATTTGTAACTGACACTAAGAGTGGTTTTCATGTTTTGATCAAAAAATATAACTTTTCCAATAGATGATTAAGAAACCTTGCTTGATTTTAACTTGAATAGTCATTTTATGGTCCTGGACTATTGTGCAAAATGAGAACCACCTCTGTGTGTGTGTGTATATACATATCCACCTTTGTCCGTATATACTTGTAAAACGAAGGTTGCCCACCATCTGCTTCTACAAAGGTTGAGTCATTAGGCACTGCAGTCGCTGACCTCAGTAATGATTCTCCATTTAAGCAGACCAAATTACATATCCTTGTGGACTAAGCTGTAATCACACTGCAGTCAACCAGATACGCCAGGGATACTACACAGATGCAGCCTGGAGGGCCCTTCCTGGAGGCGAGACTGAACACCAGCCACTTTCTCGCTTCCATAATCAGTGGAAGTGAGACATTCTTTCCCTTCTCCTGCACGAGCCCTTTGTGAAGCATGCCTTTGTTTTCCCTAGCCTGATGAGGGAAAACTTGTTCAGGTAAGACGCTTCATTAACAAATAGTGTTCTCTGGTTCCTTTCAAGCGGGTCTCCTACATTTTAATTCACTGGGCAATGCTAATGAACTCAACAAGAGACCTAATAGTTTCCCCTGGGGATAGAGAAAATTAGAAAATTGCCAAGTAAACATAAGAAAGTGAGGACAAAGCAACACCAGATTTTAACAATCACACCTGTTTGCACAGGTAGTCAAGGATAAGGATGTCCCCCAAGTTTGTTCTTTCCTAGATTACCATTTTACAGGACTGACAGTGCTTCAGGAACAATAGGGCTGATCCCTTTACATACAGCATGATTGAAGAATGACATAAAAATATTTTCTTCTTTATAAATTCCAGCCTCTTAGCCATCATAATCTTATAATTTTTTATTAAAGTGTAGTTGATTTACAATGTTAGTTTCAGGTGTACAGCAAAGTGATTCAGTTATGCATACACAGACATTATATATATATATATATATATATATATATATATATATAATATATAAAATTTTTTTTCAGAATTCTTTTCATCAGAATTTTGCTTTTTGAATCTAGAAGCCAATACCTTCTCACAGTAGTAAAAATTTTTTGAATTATGTGGTTTAGCCTTGTGGATCTGAGTTTTATCCCATAATAAGGGGAAAAAGCCTCTGATAAGTAGGCATTTTTATTTTATCATCCTAGGCTACATCTTTTTCTCCAAGTATGTTCACCAGCCTTCAACCAATATTTTTGTTTCATTCATATTGACTCTGTACTATTAGTTCTGCCCTTGAATAAGATTCTATTCTTTCCAGAGGACATGTCCCAGTTTTTTGTTTTTTTTTTCCCCGTTGTTAAGACATTTTCTATTGTAGTAGCTGGCGGTCTGTGATCTCTTGGCAGATTTCCTTATTCCTCATAATGATTGTGTCAACATCAGCAATGAGCATCAATGATAATAATGTCCCTCTTCAGGCTCTTTCCTCGACTGATACATCTGGCCTCCTTGAATGGCATTCATCAGAGCTCAGGCACCAAGATAATAATACGCCAGCACCAGTGATGCCAGCTTTTCCTCTTTGACCAGTTACCTCCTGGACCTGGTTCAAACTGAAGCCAAAAGACCCTGAGTAAGTTTGCTCATCTTTAGAACTTATGAAAATACATGTGAAGCTACAAAGAAGACTTCAAAGCGCCTTTTTTTTGATGTTAGAAAAGAGATACTCATTATCTCTGTAATAGACGTGTTTCCATATATTAGTATTTGTCAGGCAATGCGGTACGGACAATGAACATTTTCCCTGAACATTCAAGGTGCTAATATGCACAGAATATTGGAAGCTCAGGGTACTTATTTATATCCACAACTGAAAGATAACCTTACATTAACATCCTAAACTACAGAGGAAATGGATTAAGAAAATTTTCTGAATTTCCCTATCAGTTGGAGTTACCATATTTAACGATTAACGGCTGCATTTCTCAGGTGCTTATCACTTTATGACAATGCCAAGAATGAAATGAAAAATAAAGGGGAGTGGTATGAGATTCACGTAGGAAGAGAAGTTCCTCTTTCTTGCGGATTTAAGAAGTACAACATGGTAACTGAGAAACAACCACAGCAAAGGAACAGAGTTGTCAGAAACACTGCAAAACCAGACAGAAGATAAGCCACACTGTCACAGAGACGATAACTTTTTGTGGAAAGCAGCTGTAGTTTCCCATCAAACCATAGGCTACACACTTTGAAAGGACTAATTTCTTGCACTGACATGTATACAAACATCCCATGTGATTGCTGTTTTATAAGTACATGTGCATGTATGTCAGTGCATGTATTTTGATGTAGATACAAGCACAGTTATACATACAAAAGGCTCGTACAAGGCTTAGTACAGCATTATATGATTTTATGCCAAATCCTATAGTCCTGTTTATCTGATATTCTGCTAATCATAACTTTCTTTTAATTGGCATTTCAGAAGATGTACAGTACCATTATGTTTAGCAATAACATCAAATAGCTTAATAATTGAGAGACTGGATTTTGGAATTACTACCTGGAAACCAATGGAAGATAACTCTTTGATAAATATAAGCATTTAACCAGAATATTCCATTTTAAACAATACTAGATAGCAAAGAGTTAATATTTTCATATTAGTTGCACATTTGTTCATGTTCACTGACATCTGCATTTCTTCTCAATTAATTTAGAAGTTTCTCAAGAGGCAGGCTTTTAAAAAAACTATTTCTAGATCTGTTATGGTCTTTAAATACAAACGAAGAGCTCATCTCAAATGGTATATTTCATGAGATCTCCTCATAGGTTGTGCTAGTTTAGAACTATTGTGTCTTGTCTATGGCCATACCACCCTGAAAACACCTGATCTCGTCTAATACTATTATGTCTTAGTTGTTATGGCTCAATTAATTTGCACACTCAAGGCCATAGATAACAGATGTATGAGACATAGGTCTGCTCAGAGGCTGAATGATCAGGGGTCTACTCATGAATTGAATAAAGAGAGATCTTATCAACTATGTGCTTGACATATGTGAATGAGTAAGTAATGTAAATCTTTGCTAAAAATAGTTGAACTTTGATCAAATATATTGTTTAGAGAAGAAGAAGAAAAGCTTGGTTCCCAGAGAGAAACCAAACCAAACTAAGACAAAAAAACAAAAAATAGTTACAGAACTTTAAAGTATATTGACAATTCTGTCACATCTCCCTAGTCTAGGGGAAGAAGTGAAGTCTGTTTCCAGAATATCTATTTCCCAACTGGGTAAAGTGTTAAAGAAATGAGAATTAACATTTATATTACTGTTTGGAGGTTTATTTCCATCTAGCCACAAAAATATATAGACTTGGTGATTTAAAAAAAGAGTAAAAACAAAATAAAAAAGTACCCATTTTTTTTTCCTGTTTGAAAAGGAAAATACAGAAAAAGTCATTAGAGAAATAAGTATTTGGAGGCAATTGGAAATAATAATAAGCCCATCATTTTTTTTTCACAGAAAAAAAGCGATTTGCTTACTTAAAGTCTAGTCCGCTAGAAAAGCCAAAGTGGTTGGAAAGTTGGAAGCAGTCATTTGGAAGCTAAGAATGCACAGTGTCCGAGGCAGACTATAAAGGTGTCCCTCAAATGTGAAAGGAAAACTGCCCCCTGGAAAGCACTTCGCTAAGGTTTACTGCGGCAATGCAGATGAATAAGTAAATCTTGGGCATTTAAAGGGAAAAATATTCAACATCTACTTTCAGAGTCATGTTACTTTTATTCTTGATCTGTGTGTTGGCACTGACAACAAGTTTGATGACTGAGAACTTAGATTCTTTGGCCATATCAGAGTTAAAGCATCTCGCGGCAGTTTCAAATGCTAAGAGCCAGTGTTCATCTGGGATGGACACCTGGGGGCATTTTCTCACTTGTTCTAGGGGCGCTGCGTGTGGAGCAGAGAGCGTCTGTGAGGCGTGATCTGCAGAGTGCAGGGAATGATAACTGAACATCCCTCCTGTATGCCTCAGCTGCCCTGAATTTCACCAGAGTGTCCTTTCTGTTTCTTTCAAAGCAACCCTTTTCAGAGAGTAGACTACAGTTTATGTCACTTTACTCATTGTAATTTTCATCTGGATTTACATTGTTTTATCAGCTTGCTTCTGTTGGGCACGATTAGCTGTGAGTAAGAAGCAGAGGGTACTTGATATTATGAAAGATGGGGAAAGGAGCAGTTTGAATAGAACTGCTTTACACATTTGAGCTAGATTAGGAAACACAGTGGGGTCTCTAGGTAGCTGAAGAAAAATAAACACAAATGCCATTTATATAGATGTTGGTCATTTACAATATATTTTCCTTTATCTCATTTCTGTCTACAGTCTTCTAAGTCAGATAACAGCAATCTGTTGTTTTACTGATGAAGTTGAGATTCAAGGGAAAAATTCAGTGGCTTATTCAAATTTATGCAGCTAAGAAGTGACATAGCTAAGACTCACTCAGTGTCTTCTGATTCCAAATCCTCTGCTCTTTTCACTAGAGGGTGAGAGGCTGAGCATTTAGGGAAGACAGTATAATATAGAAAAAGGAGTATAAAAGTCCAAGAATGATGCCAGCTCTCAACTCCACAGTGCTGCCAAGGATTGGCTTTCAAATATATGTGAGAAGGTTATACAAGTGATTTGTAAGATTAACTGTATTTCTACATAAAAGGAATTTGTTGGCCATTCAAAGGACTAGACTGAAGTTGCATCATGTATACATTTAATGTATTAAAAATCAAATATATGCACTTGAACAGACAGGGAAAAAAATTATCTAAGATCAGCAGTGGTTCATCCCACTGTTCCTCTCAGTGATCATATGTCCGCAGATGACTAAGCGACCAGACACAGGGGTCCATCTGTCAATCTCGGGTCCTTCCTGCTACCGTTAATGCGAGTGTCTCACCACAGTGAGTGTGATTCCATTGTTTGAAATATTTTTGCCTGTGAGATTTTCACCTTAGGCACTGTCTTTAGAACCTAAGCCTTTGTGACTTGGAGCTATAATGTTCTGTTTGATTCTCTATTGTGATGTTTTTGAATATTTCCTGCAAAGTATTAGTTCTGCATGCTGTTAAACACATAAACCAACAAACTCGGAGTTGGATCAAACAAAATTAACAGGTTTGACTGCAGGATTTTTCAGTTCCCTTGATATGTAAAATTGAACATGAATCTCTAAGTTGTAGGAGGGGCAGGGATTCATAGTGCAGAAATTTTCCAGTGATCATCATGAGCCTATTCTGGGAAACATATATATATATCCACACATATGTATATTTAGACTCACAACATACAAATGTGATATTTATATAGAAAATATATATCAACTAGCTTTTTATGGTGAGAATATATAATCTCTGATGTTCAAAAGGGAAAATGGGCAATTTTCACATGGTTAAAGAAAAGTGAGAAAGGCAAGAGGCTTGTCTGGAAGTTTCTGTGGTGCCTACTGGCTCAGGACTGAGCAGCCAAACAGCAAGAGACTTGAAGTAGAAAAGTATCAAATTAAGTCAAAGACACTGCAGAGAAGGGTTTATGAGAGCTGAACACGTGCAGCAGAAGAGAAGTGTGTGCCCCACCAGTCCCATCCTCAATCCAGCCCCAACCCAGGGGAGCTGGTGCCTTGATGTGGAGCGGTCACTAAAGCTCGTTCTATCCTGCAACATCACCTAAGGATCTCAGGGTGGCCAGATAGGTGGGGCATGACACCAGTGAAGGGTAATTTCTGGTGGAAAGTGTGTTTATGGTACAGAAAGGGGAAGCCGTATATGTATTGGGATGGGGAAAATAAGCATTCAATTCCAGAGAATTTTCTGGAAGGAAAGGTGAGAGCAGTGTATATGGGCAAGGACAACAGAATTCTCACCTGTCCTCACATACACACACATACGTGTACATGTCCACGACACACCCTGTACACCTCAGTTAACTTCTCGTTGGGCTTCATGTGTCTCTTCATCTTGAAGAGAAGCAAACTTTTGGGCTGCCACCAGTGAGCCAGAGTTGATGGCAACTTTTAACTTGGCTCAGGATCATCTGAACTTCAGAGGAACACTGTCTCAACGTACCACCTTTAAATGGTCTCTGGATTTCATGATGCTTGTGTGTCGGGGGTGCTCTCTCCTCCCTCACAGACAAGGTGACTTCTGTGTGTGGGTGACTAGGTGGGAGGGCACCTCCCTGAACCTCTGTCATCTGAGGGCTGCTGACAGAGCCAGTCACTAAAAATAGATTAATCGTACGCCTGTCTCTGCGACCCAAAGGCAAAACAAAGCTCCATAAGGGTCCCTCATTAATAATTACAACATAGAGAATCATAGACCGTGAGAGGAGGAAAGACTTTGAAAGATCATCTGGTCAAACCCCCTCATTAGACAAAGGAGGATGTCAGGCCCTGAGTGATTAGTCCACATTTTTTTTTAGTTACTTCATGATTATCATGTGTCAGCAAGTAAAGAGCTGGAATCTTGGGTGTAGATGTTCCTAAGAGGTATTATTAATGCAAGAAGCTTCACAAAGGCATGGGATCCTGTAACAGCTGAAAGGGTGACCCCAAAGAAGGGAGACCTCTTCTCTTATTCATTAATCTACCATCTAGAGGTAGCATATATGTATGTATTTTTTGTTTTTATATGTGTGTATATATATATATTTAGCATACTGTACTCAGTATTAATAGCTATAAATGTCATAACTATTTTTAATGACCTCATTAGTAAACCATGATTTATTTAGCTAATACTATTAGTTAACACTTAGGTTGTACCCTATTTTTTAAGCTGTACACATGACACTGGTATTTTTTCAAAATTTTAAAGTTTCCAAGATGTAATATCTTTACACACTTCTTTTTGAACTGAAGTGTAGTTAGTTTACAATATTATATTAGTTTCAGGTGTACAGCATAGTGACGCAATACTTTGGGGATTATACTCCATTTAAAGTTACTGTAAAGTGTTGGTTATATCCCCTGTGCTATACAGTATTTACACCCATCTTTGGTTCTCTTCTAACGTTAGGGTTTTGAACATGATATCTCTTAAGTCAAAGCCAACTATTATTTTAAAGATCTGATACACTATAACAGCAGTCTTTTCTCAAAATACAAATGTATCTATTACCAGCTCCACTGGTAGGAAAAAACTGTTCTCAGAGATCTATGACTCCTTCCATGCACAGCCCTTTCCCCGTAAGAGGTTGGCCATCTCAGGCTCCCTTCTGTCCCTCTGTGTCCTGCTTGCATCCTTTGTTTTTGAGATTCTTGTTTTGAAAAGCCTGCAAGTCATTTGAAGGGGACAGAAATCAGACAGGAGAGGGGAGAGGAAAAGGACTGAGAATAGAAGACAGAGGCAGTGACCAAGGAAATAACTAGCCATGTTATCAGTTTGCAATCATAGCAACCCCAATTACTAACGGGAAAAGCAGCAGTGTGGTGAGGCATGGAATATTACAGGAAGGCTAGCCAATCAGAGCAATTGCAGTAGTACCTGCCATCACCACCAGAAAGGTGCAATTTTGACTGGGAGGGGAAAATGAGAGGGCAAGAGAGCTGGAATGATTGTTGATTGTTCGAGGGGAAATTTCACATCACCCTTTGTAGATTTCAGCCCCTTCCCTTTAGGAAAGATACACCCTTGTTAAAGCTCACCTAAGCCGGACTCCAAGGTAACATTTAGACAGCTTATCCCTTGCCTTGAGTCACAAGCAAAGGCGAATTTATCAATTTTCCCAGCCATGTCATTCTCAGGAACTGTTTGCTTTTTTAATTGCTTAGCTAGGGTTCATTGAACATAATTGAACAGCTCCCCGATTAGAGGGTACAGGCTGGGGACAGCAGGAGTCAGCTGTCAGGAGAGTCTCCCACATTTGAGCGGAGTTCCTCTGCCTGCTTTTCCCCTGCTGGAGTGAATAGAACTGATCCGGTGGCTAATGCTACCTTGACTGGGGAGGAGGACACGAAGTCCCTTTGACCCATCCAGCCAGCCAGCAGTAGGAACACAGCCTGCCAAGAGTTTCTCTATCACTACCAGATGTTCACTGAGAGCCTCAAATTTCAGGGATTTCATTAAATGTGAGAATCACACCTTCTTCTCATCACCTACAAAGAGCTGCATCCTCCCTGAGGGAGAAAGGCAGCTCCACTGGCTGAGTGCCTCTTTCCTGACTCCCTGCTGACATCTTTGAATAGGGCTGATTGCCCCGAAAAGGATCCTGTGTCTACTCCTGAGAGGCCTCAGGACAGGAGGCATTCATGTGGAAGGAAAGAGAACATTTTCCTGGAGCATTCATCTTTGCCACTGCCACCGTTACACTTCCAGCGAGGAAGGTTCCTCTGCTTCTGAAATACAATTGTCTTGCAAACAGCTGCTCCAGCTTGATTTTGCAGACAGTGTTCAAAACATTATGGGCAAAAACTTCTTAGCCCACCCACAAATTTCCACATTGACTGAAGCAAAATCTCTCATAATTTTATACATAATTTCTCCCAATCTCTGTATCATCATACGATAGAAATTTTGGAGTTGGTAGGAGTGGAGTTTTTGGAATAGCCTTACTTTTATGGAATTTGTTTATTTATGATAGCCATAATAAAAGTGTTCCCAAACCAGATTCATTTGCCCGATGGGCAGCAATTCAATAGCTGAGACTGAGGTTTGTTGCAGAGAAAGGGTTTATTCATGAAGCAGCCAAGCGAGGAGACAGGAGAATAAGTCTCAGATCTGCCTTCCTGCAGGTAAGGGGTGAAGAGTACAGGGTAGTCGGAGGCACAGGGGAGGGTGACTGGAGGCAGGAAAAAGGTAATTGCTGCCCTGAGTGACATGCTTCTTTATGGGAGGCATGTTCAGAAAGAGGTGGCTTTAGCATCATTTGAAGGTAGACTTTTGGGCTCTCTGACATCTGAAGGTCATCCATCCGACACTTGCCCAGGCCCAGTGGGAGAGTCTGTAGTTCTAAATAGTCTTAACTGGCTCAAACTGAAACTGGGCAGGAGCTGACTCTAACTTCCTGAAAAACAAATTAAGCAACTATTACTACGGCAACCCATATGTCACAGGTGTTAGCAGCAGGGAGGTCGTTAAAGGGGTCTGTGACATTGTCTAAGCTATGTGACACTTGTGTTACTGGACAAAATTTCATGTGTCCCACACACAGTGAGGCCAAACTGAGATGTCAGAGTCTGGAGCGGAGAAATGTTTATTGCAGGGCTGAGCAAGGAGAACAGGTGGCTCCTGCTTGAAAAACCCAAACTCCCCAATGATTTTGGGGGAAAAATTTTTATAGGCAAAAATGGGGTGAGGGCTGCAGGGTGTGTGACTTTCTTCCGATCGGCTGGTGGTGAGGTAACAGGGTGGTGCTCCAGGACCCTTGTGCTCAGTCTGAAGTTGCCATCCTCCACCTGGGCGGGGGCCTTAGTTCCTGCAGAAGAGTTCAAGGCTATTGTTGTGTCTTCCTTGAGGAGAACCAAGACCCTGCCCTGGCTGCACTGTTGTATGCTGACTTCCTCCCTTGTTTCTACACTCCCTCCTTTCCCCCATTAGCAACTGCTTGAATCTGCCCTTTGGAGCTCAGGGAAGGTCTAGGAGGCTGAATGAAGCCTGTGTCCTATACACTAGAAACAGGGCACAGGGAAAGGATTTGTACCAAGGAGGACCCCACAGGGTCCTGCTCTGTTTCACTTGGAAGGTACGTGATTTGCAGAAACAATTAAGTCAGGCAAGTTAGAGTTCAAAGGATCTTGACTTTCACACCTCTTTCTGTTAGCAGAGTCCACCTCTAGCCCTAAGTTTTGGAGTTACTGGTTTAACCTGCTGGTCTGCCTTACTTACGTCCCTAAACTGAAAATGCTGTGTTATTCCCAGTTCTTTGAAAAAAAACAAGGTCTTTTCTCTTCTGGCACCAGGTTTATCCTTTCTCAGTTTTAACTTGGTTCTTTTCATTTGAACAATCTTTATCTCTTTTTTAGTTTTTCTTTAGCTTTCTATCTAAAGCAGTATTTCTCAGTCCTTATTTTTCTTTATTTTCCCTCTTTGAAGCATTTTAGACAATTTTTTCTTAAATGTACCCTCCATGAAATTTTAGTATTACAGATATACTCTGTTTATATAATAATACATATTATTATAAATATGAACAAATTGATTCTTGTATGGTGAAAAGAATATACTCATGTGTAAATATATATGTTTAAGTGTGTGCATATACATATGTATCTGTGTGTATCTATTGTAAAAGGAAAATCAATATGGAGTCCATTTTGCTAAGACAGCCTCCTAAGGTGGAGATGGAAGGCCACTGAGGGAGTGTGACTTATGCATGTCTCAGCCCAGATAGAATCTAAATTAACACAGGCATCCAGAACATCTGCCCAGTGTTCCAGAAACTCAAGATACATATCAGACCTTTAATATGTGTCAGCCTATCCCTTAAGGACAAATACTTTCTTCCTTACAACAAAGTCAGTCATAACTCCTGCTGGGCAACTTTAGCAACCTTGTGCTTTTTGCCTTTCTAAGTGCCTGACTTTTTTCTCTTCTCTGGAACACTCTCGGTTTTACTGTGTCTCTCACATTGCGATACCTAAGACCCCAAATAAACGCTTTCCTGATTTGTAGCCTTCTATGTTTTGTTGGTGGACATTACATAGATGTAACTTTTTTTCACCACACAAGAATCGATTTTTGTCCCTCTGGGAGTGATATTACGTCTTTTGACACCATAGGATCTAAAGAAACAGGTCTTAGAATTGTTTTCAACTCTACCTACAGATAGTTTCTCTCTCGAAAAATAACAACAAACAAAAATAGCAACAAAACTCGAACCTCTTGTCTAAGCTCAGAATCTATAGCACCAACTGGGAAATTCGCCTACAAATCTTGTATACTGTGACAAGTGTAGGCTGTGACTCTGTCTGCATTTTAATTACCATTTCATTGTCTTGACTTCTCAGGTGAGTTCTATTCATAGCTACCATTAGAAAGGGATGCTTTTAGGGACAGATATGAACACAAAGATAATGATGTGGTTCAGGACATGTTACTCCAAACTAGGGTACCTTGGCATATTGAATACCTTAAGTTGAAGGAGTTTGAGAAAACAGAAGCAGGAAGGTCACTCTGAAAGAGACCTTACTGTTTCCACTGGTGTATTACACTTCCTACATACCCTTTGACCTATCACATTTTTCCATGACTGTTCATTCTTCATCAAATCTAGCATGAAAATACTAGGGATTAACCATTTCTTCAAGTCTTCATTTTCTTATGAAGGTTCCTGTGTCATGTAAACCTTATATTAAATACATTTTTATGCTTTTCTCCTGTCAACCTGTCTGTCAGTTTAATTTTCATTCCCAGCCAGGGACCCTAAGAGGGTTGAGAAAAATATTTCCTCCTTACAATAATAAGTTACTCCCTGCAATCATGAGAAGGCCAGGATTTTATGCAAGCCCTAGGAAGATGAGCTGCCTTCTGCTTTGTCAATTTCAAGAGAAATCGATTGATTGACATTCTCTGGACATACATGTACCTATCATAAAGCCACCTTCCAACACAGAATGTCTTTTGTTCAGTGAATATGGCAAAGAGTTTGGCTGGAACAGCTCATGCTGGATACTGGGAACATTGCCACTGGGTTGGAGAAATAATTCAATGGAAAGTTACCTGAAGGGAAGAAAAATTGCAAATAAAAGGCTCCAACACTTCTGGTCAGATCTTAGGCAGGGAAAGAACTGTCTACAAGTAGTAGTGAAACAGTAACACAAAGCATCACTTTTCCTAAAGACAAGATATGACTTTCCTGGATTGTTTTCAGTGATATTCCATGGCTTGGTAAATGATTTCTTCCTCTGCATGAAGATGTGGCAAGAAGATTAAAGTAACTATAAAGTATTTACTTTCATATAGCAACTAGCTAACCATGGAATGAAGTGTAACTCAGCTTGAAACAGATAGCATAATTTAAAGCAATTTTCTCTCTTGGAATTATATTTTTTGAACCACCTCGAAATTATTTTGCTAAAACAGGACAGCTAAAAAAAAAAAATAAAGATCAGTGAAATCATCAACCCCCCATTTTATCTTGTTATATTAGTTTCTTTTATGTCTAAACCAATCATAACACCTTTTGAAGTAAAGAAAGATACAAGTTTTCTTTTTCCATTTAGGGAGGAGCTATATAGTTAGCGGTGAAAGACCGAATGAGAAAGGGTATGAGAGAAACTGGAAACAGAGTGTGTTACGAACATATGCTCTGCGGATGGAAAATCAGGAAATGATAATTCCCAGGGTAGAATCCCATGATGTCCATTGCTTTTGCTTGACTTTTATGGCTTCATTCAGCACATGGTCATTGAGCACCTATTATACATAAATGATCATGCTAGATGTTCTATGAGATTGGATTTGTGCTGTAGAAGATTTTCCTTCTAATCCTGGCTTCTGAAATATTTATGTATGTTTAGAAGGTTTGATCTCCATTGCAATTTAAGGCTCCGTCCACTTTCCCACCTCCTACGCACCATAGACACCTCTCAGGCACTTTTATAATTAGCTGCAAATGGCTGTGAATAAGGCACATCCTGGAACATATATAATGACTAACCTTCCCGGGTCTATAAAATATTCAGTGGTTCAGTACTATTTCCCCTAGTTACATTAATCTAAGTTTGGAGTGAGGAAGGAAGCAGGGAAGATGAAACTGGACCTTTTAGCTTAGAAGCTGTGTTTCTCAAAGAGACTTAAGCCCTCCAGCTCATAACTTTTTGTTGGTGTAAGATCTATGATCAGCTTCACCATTTGGGGTAACAAGTAAGGTCCCTTTTTTTTTTTTTTCCCAATTAATTACTTAAACACCACTTCCTGTTGTAACTGACAGAATACTCAGCGCTTGCCTCCTGATGACTTCCATCATCCCCAAATAATCCGAGAACCTCAGTGGGTCCCTTCAGAGTATAGTACAATAGTCCTGATTCCCTGTGTCAGAGTGAGAGTCTAAGTCCTAGGAACCCCAAATTTGGTACCTTCCCTGCCTTCCTAATTAAAGTAGCTTTCTTAAGAGGGAGAATTGTCTACCTCTACACAATTTACTGTCTACTTCATGAATTAGCAAACTGGGTTCTTGGCCAAATCCCTTATCTACGCCCTCCCCTCCTTCACTCCCTCCTCCCATTCTTCTTCTAAGACAAAATTACTTAGTGCTTTGTTTCCTTAATGCCTTAGAGATGCTGTTCAGTTGGTTATTTTTGTTTACTTATCTATTTACTCTTTGGTTTTTAAGATGGAGGTTAATTGAGGAGATTTGTGTAGGCTTGTGAGGAGCTCTGGGTGTTAGCAAGCTGTTACCTTCCGAGATCCTTTTGTCCTGACATGGAGTCATTCCACTCCAACGTCACAATACCTGGTGTGCAGTGTCTGCAGAGAGTCCCTCTTAGATCACTTAAATATCTATCTCATATTTTAGCACAGCTTGGGAAAGCCAAACACACCATTTGGCAGGTTCCTCCTCTGCGTTTGCTAAATCTTAATTTTTATCTTAACAGATAAAACTCCTAGGTCCCCATTACTAAAAGCAAAGTTGAAGAGCTGTTGAGCTGCTTTGTAACCTTATGTTTGTTAAGAAACAAAAGCAGCAACAACCGATTGGTTGTGGCTCCCACTGCGCGGAACAAGGACAGTGTGAAAGGCCGAGATGTTGCAGGGCTTTCTGCTGTGGTCCTGCTTGGCGGTTGCAAAGAAGGCTGGCTGTAGTGAACCTGTGGCAAATTTGGAAACCACATTCTCGTCTCATTTTGTAGAAATAGATGTCAGAATAAGTAGAATTAGAGAAAAAAATATATGAAGTCCTTAGCCAGGTATAACACTGAGAATCACTGAATATTTGAACCTAAAATATGGAAAATACTTGGAAAATCATTACATTAATTTCATTTCTTCTTATTTAGCATTTCTGGAAGATTAGACACAAAATGTCGGGAAGTTTCAATTAATTCTTGGTGAAGTGGTTTGTTCCAAAGTCTCTCAGTGCTAGCAGTGGAAATCAAGAATTGAAACTAGAAGGGATATCATGAGGTGAATGTATGTGATGACCTCAGTGTTCTGAATAATCTATTTTTTTCTTGACGACACCAATTTCTCTTTGATATTAACACCTCCTCCTTGGCCCCCGAGCCTGAGATCCTGTAGAGGTCTTTTTGTAATTGTTTCCTAAGCAGGTCTTAAATTTTGAAGTTTCTCGTAAAAAAACAACAATAATAACAACAAAGTTCATACAGGTATGTTCAAATTTTATAGAAAAATTAAATATTTATTCCTTAAAGCCAGGAAACTTTCTGTAGTATTTAGACCAAGAATCAATTTTGGAGACAAATTGTTGAGAACCTCTAAGGCAAGTTTCTAAAATGGAAATGTTGAAAACATCCTTGTAATGAAATTACCACCAGAAAAGGGAGCCAGCCTGTGAAAGGACGATCTTCCTTTTCTCACATCTTTGCTCAGAACTGGAACTACTCCTTTGCCAACAGGAAGAGGGTCAGCTTTTGAGCTTTTTGTTGAAGAGAGAGCCCACAGCTGACACTAAAGACTCTGTCTATAGCAAAGACAGGAAAAGTGATTCTTATTTCATTTTTTAAAAAATTTTATTTGTGTGCAATTTAAAAAATTTCCCAACATATTATTAATGAAAAAAACTTAAATACATTGTGAAGTTGAAAGGTTAGTAGAGCGACCCATTATGTACTCTCTACCTAGATTTTACAATCAACCTTTTACTTATTTTATTTTATACTGTCCACCAACCATCCTTGTCCCCATCCATCAGTCCATCTTATTTTGTTGATGCGTTTTATACAAAGTTACAAAGTTAAATATTTTATACCATTACATATGTTAGCATGAGTATCATTAATTTGCTTGTTTTTATTCACTTACAATTCTGATTGCAAGAAAGCTTTGAAAAGAACCTAGATATTTTGTGGTAAAGCCACAGAAATGGTTTCCATCCTCAACTTCTACAATTATTTTTGGTGTAGTATTAAAACGATCTTCAATGATCTAAAATGGCTATTAAAATACTCCTCCCTTCTCCACTCACATATCTGTCTGAGGGCAGTTTCTTCACATACAGCAACCAAACCAAACAAAGCAAAACCAAGTCCTAACAGATTAAATGCAGAAGCAAATATGAGAATCCCACTGACTTCTGTTTAAGCCAGACATAAAAGAGATTTGCAAAAATGTAAAAGTGTCATCCTTTTCATTAATTTTTTTTTGTTTTTCATAGTCACTCTGTATTAGTTTAATGGATTTATTATTGCCATTTTAAAATAAATCAGTCATACTCAATTATTTCCCAGTGTTCATTTCTAATAGGATATATATCAGTAAATATAGCTTTATAAACAAAAACTCATTGGCATACTTAATAATTGCCTACTTGGTCCCATTGGCTTTCTGTCTTATAGAAATGGGTCAAAATCTCCCGTCCAAAGACTCCCATTTTTCTACCACTATCAGTACTTCTGTGGTTTTATTCCCTTTTAGCACTTCTGTGTAATAGGAGTAATACTACTGTATAACAGCTGCATAGTAGCGTTACTATTATTACTATCATTATCGTGATAGTTTTTTCAGTAGAATTTGGGGTGAAACTGGAGTTTAATCACATGGTCACAAAAGCTGCTCTACTCAAAATAAATCATATTTTCTTTAAAAAATTACTTTTTACATCAAATAGATAAACTGGGGTGTGATTTTTCCTCTATTTTATGAAAGAATTAATTGATGTATGTGAGCAATCAGGACACATGTATATCCTTTAATATAATTTATGTACATGTTCAGAGATAAAGTGTGAAGAACATGATGTAGTAGGGGAAAAAAAGCAAAATCCATGAGTCTTAAAAAAGTTACTGTGTAGCTGTGTTTTGAGCTATGACTTTACATTTTTGTGATTCAGCCCTCCCATTCGAAATGAAAGTCATGTCAAAGTTCCTGTAAGAGTCTTTTGATCTGCACATTACTGTGGTGTTTTATGTCATTTAGTAATAAATGAAAAAAATCATCATCTTCTACATGAAAAACCTTTAGCTAGGAATGTTCAGGAAAGTGAGATATAATTCTCACCCTCAAGAAATTTATAATTTGGGGGGATATGCAGAAAGTTTAAACAAAAGTTAAAAATAACAGTTAGTAATGGGAATTTTGAATTATCTTTCTTTTCCTTCTTCCTTTCTTTCTCTTTTCTGTGGGAATAAACAAAGACTAACCCAATGAGAAAACAAAGTCTGTTTACTTGGAGCTTGCTCTAACAAGGGAGGCCGCCACGGTCATTTGCATTTTGGCAGAGACTCAAAGGCAGGCAGAGGAGTGGGAAGGCTTCACAGTGGACGAGAGGGAAGGCCTCAGGTAGGCTGTAATGGGAGACTGTGAGCATCAGAAAGCTGTGGGTGGGCGGACTAGAAGTAAGGCATCCTATGCCACCAGTGAGGGGTGCATGTTTGACTTTCTCTGGCTGGTGCTAAGTTGGAAGTGAGGACAAAAATTAGAGAAGCTATCAGTGGTTAATCAAACTCTGGCCATTTGAGGCTGATTGTTAGAGAAATTATTGTTTAGCTTCCTGGATTGTTACTAGAGATAGCAATCTGACTTCCTCTAAGTCTTATTTGCAGCAGGCTGGCTTCCTGGGCTGGTTGTTGCAGATAAGAGTTTGGTTTCTGGGCAAGTTGCTGTAAGTTGTGGGTCAAAATTCTATTTTTATGTAAGATCTAGCCATTGTTATTTGTATGTATAATCCCTTTCTTTTCTTTCCCCTCCTCCACACCATTCCTTCCTTCTTTCCTTCCTGTTTTTTGGCTCCTTGAGGAGAGGAAAAGGAGAAAGGAAAAAGGTCAAAGGAGAGACAGAAAGAGAACAGTGGTGGAAAAGAGTGAGTCTGGGACTTATGTGTCATCAAAGTGTCCCCAGAGTGACGTCAATAAAGGACATTTTTGAAAGGAGGAAGCTGAATGTTCAGATTGAAGTTATACACGTGCTGCTTTGTGAATACCACCTCTGTCACTCTTTCCCTTCCTCAAACTGCAATCCCCAACTACTGTGTTCAGAAGACTGCACTAAAAAGCATACCTCTGTGTGTATGTCTGTGTGTGTTGTTCTGTTTTGTCAAAAATGAGCAAGTAGTTAAGAGAGCTCACACAGAATCCTGGAGAGGTCAGGGAGATTAATCTTCAATTAGCATTCTCTGCCATGCCTGATAAGCATCAAAGTTTGTTGTTGACCACAAAGAACTAAAAAGGGAAAGACATGGTTGGTTGATCTGAAAACTTCAGCTGTAGTTGCTGAAATGCAGTAGACGACCTGGGTCTCACCTCCCCATTCTCATTTCCAGCAAGCTATCCTTGAAAGAGCTGTCCCTCTGAGTCACAAAAATGCTTTTTGTGACATGTGTGAGTTTGCTGTTTAATACAGGCCCAACCAAGCTGTTAAAGCTCACACTCTTTTGGCTGTGATTTATTCCACTGTATAGTTCCCAGCCTTGTGTAACTCCACCCACTCAATATGCTTTCCTCTGGCCCCCTTGCAAGATTTCCATGTTAGATGTACAGCAAAAGGTAATAATAGTTTTTATAAAACAAACCAAACCAAAACAAAAACAAAAACAAAAAAAAACAGAGAAGGCCCAGAAAGTCTGACTTCTTTAGTTTTCCACATGAATTCAGTTAGATCTTTGGGGGAAATAAAACATAAGAAAAAGAAATATTACTAAAACCCACTTGGAGGTTTCCGATCCACTAAGCCATGTGAAACAGAGACTGGCTACTTCGATCTTACCAAGGTGCCCATTCTCTTTTCATTGGGAAAGAGGAAAGCAGTGATTCCTCCAACCTTTCAGAATTTGAAATCTGTTATTTGATTTCTAAGCCACGTGCCTCCCTCCTTCTAAAACCTGTGCTTCATTCATGTATTTGAATTTTAATTCTCTTTGAAGAACATTCCGTTGGAGAAGAATATATCAGTATGGCTCAGGGCACTGGAGCCAGAGAGCATGGTTTTACATCCTGGCTCTATCACTTACTAGCTGTATGATCCTAAATGCGTTTTTAAACTTATCTGCACCTCAGTTTTCTTCATTACTGAAATGGGATAATAACTCTTCCTGGCTCATTTGTTTTCAGTAGAGTTAAATGAGGTGATTTATAGAAACTTCTTAGCTTAGTGTCCCCTTAGCATATACCAGAGTCTTGATCTATATTAAAAGTAAAGATGGGTTAAAAACTGGAGAAATGAGAATCACTGCTTTAATATGGTGTTCAAAAATATGGTAAAGTTTAAGGGAAAGAGAGACATTCAATAGGTAATGTATTTCTTTCAAACTTTCTGATACTGATTTTTTAAACTGTGTTCTTTAATTTCTTACTCTTGCCAAATTTAATTTGCTCCAACAAACAGACACTATGTTTCATGCTTAGGGTATTATGGATATTATTTACGTTTTCTGCTCCACACCCCTGCCAGGGTTCTTTATAATAATACAAATTACTATTTTTTGAAAGTTTTGTGGTTGTGATATAGGCTTTAGACTAAAGACTTATCATAAAGAGCACATGACTATTAGAAACATTCATTAATTAAAGTCCTGTGTATCTTCCTCTGGTCCTGTAGAACTATTTTTGTCTGTTTTTGAGGACTCCCAAATTTATTAAAATCATTATTGTGAGTGTTGATTGTCCTATCAAGGGGCCACTCCTGGTCAATATTATTAATTGAGTTAAATGTTTTGAAAGTTCCAGGAAACTCAAGCAACAAAGTAATTAAATGCTACAATAAATGACTATCATGACTCCAAGTATAAGTGTCATCTCTGGGCCACCAGCTTGTCTGTTGACAACGTCATACTAGCAGGACAAGTCTCTGTCCTGTTCATTTCCATATTCTCACAATCAGGCACTGTGACACATGGTAGGCATGTGAGATTTATTCAAATGAATTAAAATAAATGATCACAATTCCCTTTTTAAGAGCATGACCATTATTGAACATCAAAGATTTGAGTAAAAGGAAACTATTCTCATTAGACTAAATAATAAGGTTTCTTTCCTGCTGTGGGATATTGTGAATTTTGAATTGAAACGTATGTGGTTTGGGAGATGAAAGGTTATTCCAGAATATTGAATTTATATAAAAAGCCCAATGATTAAGGTAAAAGAAAAAGAAACCAAAGAATCCAGTGTTTTTCTTAACTGGAAAAAAAATTGAGACTAAAAAGTCACTAATATATTTTGCTTGATTCAAATAGAAATGTGAAAAATAAAGAAAATAGAAAAAAATAGTGTTCTGGTTTATGGTTCATATTTTGAATATGATGTTATGCTCTTTAAATTTTCCTTTCTTCACCCATTTATCTCTTCAACAACAACAAAAATATGTATTGGGTTCTTACTAAAGGAGTCCCCAGTTAGATTCTGTCCAAGTTTCATGGAGCATCTGACCTTGTGTGGCACTGGAGATGAGACAGGGGCATAATAACTAATGCCACTCTGTCCATGTGAAAATGAGGTCGGTGCTTTGAAGAAAAGGAATCTAGTTTAGCTGGTAAAAAGCTTGTCTCAGGAAGTGGTGGCTGAGTAGAGGTGGGGGTTGATTATGAATTCATTCAGTAACAAAGAGAAGAAGGATGTGCAGACATAGGGAACTGCAAATGTCAAGTTCCTGTTACAGAGGGAATATGGCACATTGGAAGGATTTCAGAAGGGCTAGTGTGGCAAGATTCCAGAGAGGCAAAGAATATGTAGAAAGAGTCTTCAGAGCTGAACCACAGTCTCATAAAGACATTCTGTTTTCCTTATCCTTAGAGTAATAAGAAACACTAAAGCAACAGGAACAGGCAATTTGATATCTATTACTATAAAGATGACCAC
Source organism: Camelus bactrianus (assembly GCF_048773025.1). Taxonomy (NCBI): domain Eukaryota; kingdom Metazoa; phylum Chordata; class Mammalia; order Artiodactyla; family Camelidae; genus Camelus; species Camelus bactrianus. The sequence goes on along the minus strand of NC_133564.1, from coordinate 27,555,068 downwards.
TTTGACTGGTTGCTTCTGTTGTTCTGGGAAACCTGGAAACAATTGTCAACTCATAATGACATAAGAAGGGGTAGGTTGGAATTTTAAGGACAATGAAGAAAGCGCAAAAGAGTTGTTGCAGAAAGTGGGGAAATGAGTCAAGTGGAGACATACGGTGAGCCCATTTGAAGCTGGGGAGTATAAGTGTTGATGGGATCAATTTGCTTTTTGTACCAAGTATTGCTAGGCTACAGGGAGCAGTCATGGAGAAAGAAGACAGGAGAGGTCTTCCAGGTTGACGCTTGGCTGAAGTGGTTAAAAAAAAAAAAAAAAAAACAGTGGAACAAAGGATATTGACAGAACAGATCACAGAACTTTGGCTGGATGATGGGGGAGTTTGGAAAAGCAGAGAGCAGGACGTCTGGGACAATGTAAAGGGTTTAATGTACAAGAAAACTAGATGAGCTGAAAGGCTTGTAGCAGGAATAAAAAACAAAAAGCCAGCAAACGAAAGACAGGAGGGAAAATTGTAGTTACGTGTTGACATCTTGGAATTTGTGATTTTTGATAGGGAGCAAGTTCAGGAAGGGTCCAGGTCTGGGCCGTTTCTATGGGAGCAGGTAACCAAAGTGGAGAGGAAGAAAGTCATTGGAGATGAGACAACAAAAGACTAATAGGCCAGGCTGTGGTAGGGTGCTGAACTTGCCCCAGGTGGTTTAGAACCTGGGGTAGTGTGGAGGATTTATAATCAAGTCATAAAATATTGAATAAATGGTAATGAGTGGCTGGTAGGCGGGCACATTGGCAGAGGACAGGGTGGGACGATCTGATAGCACAAACCCTGAACGACCGGAGCATTCACGGTGATGGGAGAGACATGCACATTAAATTCTTACCTGCAATACATGTGACAAATGTTCCAGTAGTGATCAGTTGACCTCATGATAGAATAGAGGGTGCAAACTTGGGATGGGGGTCCAAAGAGGACCCCCCCTGATGATATGCAATTTTAGCTCTTACTACTAATTTGAACCATTGCCATTAACATATTAGGATTCAATTGCCAATTCCTATCCCAAGAAGTATGTTCCTTGTAATGTTCCAAAGTAAGTCCTGTAGCAAGAAGACTTTACCTTCAAACACATTTCCTCCCCTCTTTTGCCCCCAAATTGTGCCTTAAATAAATAATACCCTTAATCTGATGACAACCTTTTCCGTGGTGTCAAAGCCTGAGAATTTTCATGGTCAGTGCATTGTTTCCAACACCACCAAGTAAGATGACAAATTCCCCAGAATATTTGAAGTCCATTGGGGGATTGCTGAGGGATCAGCTGGGGGCATTGTCCTAGGCATGCCTGTCAGAGGAATAACTGTCTTCATAATTACATAGCTTTCACATGCAAGTTGTTTTCAAATCTGTATCTTCACTGGATGCACATGGTAAATGAGAAAATGCTTTTTGCTGCATTATTTCTGCCATCCTTACAGTTTCTGGCAAGTAATTTATTTAGTCGCTGTGTTGTTTCTAAGCATTATAGTCTTCTTTACTCACTCTTAATGTGTAAAGTGCTTTAAAAACCTTGCAACCATCAAAGTAAAAGATGCAGCAGAGTACAGTGCCCCATTCTCCAGCATTGCCACAGGGCTCAATAATCTATCGATCATGTAATAATTTCATTTAGCAGCACAATAAAAGTCAAATTAGTTTCCATGAGACAGTTATGTATGATAATCTGGATTACCCTGGCCTCCTACTGACTTATTAGCATTGTAATGTTATTTCCGCTACTGGGATTCTGCTGGAATTTTTTTTTCAGTTTATATTTATTGAATAATTATGAAAACTGAGTTCGTAAAGTCTTGAAGAAGTGGATTTATACCAAAAAAATGACTGCGCAGTGATAACGATCTTAACTTCCAATGTATCACTCTCTACTTTAAAGAAGTTACTTTAACTGCCAGGGTTTCAAAGCAGTTGAAAATGTGCCTTCCTGAGTTTGCAGCTGAACACTAACAGCTAAAGCCTCTGTCTCTACTTGTTAGGACCAACATTTGCCAGAGGTTTTCAAAGCAGTGTCTTGACATAAGTCAGAATTCATGCAGAACTTAAGTAATAAGAAATTTATTTACCAGTGGGGGATTGATATGACTGCTTAAAAAGCCAGGACTTTTCAATGCAAATCCCAAACAAATCCTAGTGGACACTTCTGTAGAAATTGACAAGCTTAATATTTACAAGAAAATGCAAAAGACCTTGAATAACCAAGGAATGTTTTAAAAGAATAACAAATTTAGAATTCTTATTCTACCTAACTTCAACACTTACCATAAAGCTATAATAAATAATCAAGACTGTTTGTTTTTGGTGAAAAGATAGATCTGTAGATCAGTTGAACAATAGATACCCCCAGAAATACACCCAAACATATATGGTCAACATATTTTTTGACAAATTACGAACGCAATTCAGTGGGAGAGAGGAAAGTGTTTTCAATAAGTTGTGCTGGATCAATTTGATATCCACATGGAAAAAAAAAAAAAACTAACCCTTTTTCCACCTCAGCAAAGAAGAAGATGAAAGTGTGAGCCAGAGAGACTCGAACTTGGGCACAACTTAAAAATGTCTTTAAAAATTTCATTCAAAGTATCGTAGTAATGAATAGTTACAAATTAGAACACACAAATCAGGGGCATTATTATTATTAATTGTGGGAGATTAGGCAAAGTGCTTTATCTGAGCCACACCTTTCTCAGCTAAAAACGGAGAGGAATGATGATTTCCCTCATAGTGTTGTTAGGAGGATACAAAACATGATTTATTTAGTGTGCTGGATGTTCCAATTATTAATGCTTAATTTTAACTCAAGGTTTAGAGCTAATTTCCAAAATATTGGAAGTACAGAAAACAGAAAAGTGACGGGGGGAAAATGACACTAAGAGGAAATAAATAGCCAAACCTAGAAAGTAATAAAGTATTCTGCAGGATAACAGAGTAGGGTTTTGTTTATGTTTTGTTTTATTTTTTAAATAAATCTCTGCTATTGAAGGAGGAAAGAAAACAAACAAAAAGCTCTCTTCTAAAGCCAGAGAGAATGCCTGGATGTGCAGTCCTGTGTGATGCTTGGTCCTGGATTGATTCTGGTTTGGACATCTGACTGCAAGGACGTTTTGTAAATAACTGAAGGAACTGGAACATGGGCAGAATAGAGATGATGCTAAGAGATTGCTGGTTGTGTCCACTGTGATAGTGCGATTGAGGTGATATGGGAAAGGTTCTTGTTCTTCAAAGTTCTACACTGAAGTTTAAAAGAAAAGAATTCTGGGTATCTACCATCTACTCAAACACATAAGAGAAAGAACAGAATCCTGTCACTCTCAAACTCTCTCATGTGGAAGCAGTAATATTTCACACCTCTTCAGGGATAGAGAAGCTATAAGGAAGTTGTTCAAACTCCTCTAAATTCGCTTCAGAAAGCAAATCAACATACACCCTACACTGTCACGCTCCAGGCTGTCTATCCTGAGACACAGCACAAGTTCAGTGACTGTTCAGCAACTGTCCCTGAGTTCCGTGTACTTTCTTATCCTCTACAAAGCTGTCCCCCAAGTACATTGCAATGGCGAGCCCACCACTCTGCCTGAATTTTCAGAGTAGTTGGCCCCAGTCGTCTACATCTGTTCCTCCCCTACCTCTCTCTCGATCTGTTGATCAGTCATCAATCTATAATTTTTTTAACCAGTCTATCAATAATTTAAGGGTCAGGTACAACCTGGTGTATCCCATGTGACAAATAAAAAAAAATGAAAGCACTCTCCAAGGGACTGAGCAGCTGTTCCTCAGTGTTTCCAAAGTACTGTAGCTCATACTTTTAAGTCGCTTGGGCAATACAGTTATCTATCTTTCAAATCGTCTGACTTTTTTCAAGAGTGGCACTACTTCTGGCCATCCTGATATGGCTAAAGAGATTGACAGTTAAGAAAGCATTCCACCTTTAAAAAAAAACATCAATCCTAGGAAGTTGTGGTATCAGTTACTATAGGCTCACATTCAGCCAAAATTTAGTTTTCAATTTCTAAATACCAGGCCGTTCTCTCTGTCTGGTTCAGCTCTTACCTACGAGCTCCTGCTATGCCAGATCGCTCATCTCCATGCTTCGCTGCATCTTTAGAGTGTTTTTTCACCCTTCTTACTTGCAGCTGCCGCACTTCAGTTCACCAGACAGCATTGTCTGAGTATCCTGTTATTTTAGTGCTGCCGTGTGTGTCCAACTCAGCAAAGCCATGCACCAGCGAACATCATTTGGGGCTGTGAGACCGGTTTCTGTAGCAGGAACCCACTGGATGATCCCCTGGGGGCATATTTTCACCAGGCAGAGGAAAGTAAAGGAAAAAAGTAAAATGTGCACTGCGTTGGCTACTCAAGATACGTTTATGGTAGGAATGGAAGGATGTAGAAAGTGATAAAGGGAGAAAAAGAAGGAAGGAACTAAGGACAAGAGGAAGAAAGGAAGTGAGGGAGTTAGAGGGGGAACAAGGAACAGGAAGTGAGAGAAGCTAGAACAGAATTACAGAAAGAAAATTGACTTGATTCCTCATTTAAGACTTCACCTTCTTGGAGGATTTACCCTCCCTAAAAGGAAGCAAAACAAAACTGAACAGCACTCAATCACCATTCTGTAACTATTAGCATTTTATTATTCTGTGTACTGCTTCATTGCTAACTAAGTCTACCCACTCCAATACAGCTGTCTTTTACATGCTTCTTTCATTCATATTGTGTACAGATAACAACAAAATCGATTAGAAAAAAAATGACTGAAAAACATTCTGGAGTTTAATAATACGGAGTTTAGCAAACAATTAACTTAAAAATGCAGAAAGTGTACCCTCCATGTACAGTGTGCAGTGTTCATGTTGACCCTTTGCCTACTGAGAACATGGTTAATCTACAGTCAGAGGCATCTCTAATGAATTCTCTTTGCTTCAGTACATTCCAGACCTTATTCTGATTCCATCCCATTTGTTAATTGTATGTGCTGTTCTTGATCTTGGTCAAAGTGGGCTATTTTCACGATTGTGGCTTTTAAAATACAGAGAATTCTCAGCCTCTATCTGCCATTGCAGAAATATCAGGATTTCAAGATAGATATTCTTCATCAGCTGAAAACTCGTAGTCTTATTTATCTCTCTCCTGATTTCCTATTTTATATTAAATCCCTGTTTCTTTCATAGCCTCCGCTATGAGACAACAGGTTACTGGTTACCCTCAAATGACAACTTTCTCTGCTTTGCCTTTGGATGTGGTGGTTGAAGAGATTATATAAACAGCCTATCTTTTTGTAGAAAGAAAAGATTTTTGACTTGGGTATTAAGTGGAAAAAAAAAAAAACCCTACACAGTTAAGCAGAAGCCAGTGACTTGATACATTCCCCTGTTATGTTATGAATTAATTCTTTTCCTTCCCTTTAATGATACCTCTTTACCTCCAGCAAGCAGTGGTTTGTTTCTGTTTAGAATTTTCATGCTCCAAAGTACGGACATTATTGTCACGGGACTATAGTTATTACGTGTATAAGGCATGATGTTTAGTGCAATCCCATTGGTCTTTTAGGGGAAAGTCAGTCACTCAGAAGTCCTATTATGTGACATTAATTATCATGAGTGACAATTAACAATGAGTCCTGGAGATTTTCAGAAATCTGTGCAAACAACTACTCAGAATTTAAAGTATTATTTGTGGTTACTCTTCAGGTGACTCAAATTCTGTGTATCTTATTTTTCAATGTTTCAATGTTTGATACATTAAAAAAACTCTTTAAAAAATTAAGGTAAAAAACACAATAGTAGATTTTTGAGGTGTATGTATATTTACATATATTTGTGTCTATGTATTAATATACAGAAGTGTAAATATATTCCCACACCCCTTAGCTCCTTTGTAAGACACATATTGGTACAAATACTGTTTTCCTAACTTAAAAATGCCACTCATGTACATGTGGCAGACTTTTTGATGAAGATCAAGAGAATGAATGGAGCTACACAGAATCATGGCAGAGTCTGTACTTGAACTTGAGCGTTAGTATGCCTCTTCTCCCAAAGTGTTCCGGCATCCTCACCATCATCTCCCAGCCACCTTATCCCTTCAGATCCCAGGTCTCCTGCTGTAGAACCACCCCTGGCTCCCCGGTCCTTGTTTCCCATCTTCTCTTCATTCCTGGGCCCTCCCTATGCTGACTTTCCACCACACCTAGAAACTCCATTTTTTTAAAAATGTTATTATGTGTAGCAATATAGCTTTCTCTGTCTGACTCCTCCTGCCTGTTCTCTGAAATCTAAGATCAGAATAACTCATCAAATCTTTCCGATAAACAAAAGATAACTCTCTTCTCAAGCTAACTTTCCTGCCTTAAAATAGCAAAGACTTTTGGTGGAATCTTAGTTGGGATATAATTCAATAAAATCTCTTCAAAGCCTACTTTTTTGAGGGGAGGGAATAATAGGTTATATTTAGATCAGTTACCCACAAGCTAAGTTGAGCAAAGTATAGGAATACAGTGTTTGTTTTATTTCATGCTTTTTAAAACAATATGAACCAGAAAGCACGGAAATCTGCCAGGGAAACCTATTTTAAGATGCTTCACTCTTGGTTCAAGAACAAGTTTCAAGGGTGCTTCTGAACTTTACGTGTGTGTTTTCAAAGCTTATGTCAAATGCCTCTTGTCTGATTAAATATTTTCTCAGAGTTTGGATGTGACATTAATAAGATGTGTACTTACATTTATGATAAATATACAAGAAAATCATGAACAAGAAGATAAGCAGGACCAGGTGAATAAGCAGATCTGAGTATGTATTCAGTGAGGAGCAACTCCCCTCAGAACGATGCTGATAACCCCGATTCTGACCCAGAAAAAGAAGGTTCTCAACAAGTAATTTGAAAAAGTCCAGCAAATACGAAATAGGGATGTTTCCAAGGATGTTAGTTCTTATAGTCAACTAAGTAGAGAAAGGGCTGACTTTTTTTTAACGTCCTGAAAATATCCCAGAACTCTTCTTTCCCCTCTACTTACCACGCACAGTTTTAGTGATTCCGGGGGTCCTGCTTTGTGGGACACTTTCCTCCTGGAAGACCGTGGAGAGTTAGAAGAGCAATTTGTCTGAAGCACACTCCAAAAAGTCAAGAAATCTTGCTATTCTGAGCATGAATGCCCCTGTAACCTAACATTTCTATTGAATTTATAGACCGATATTATGAATACACGTTGGGTAGACGGGCACATGGCTGGGTTAAGGGTCTCTCCAACTGTTGATCTCAGCATAATGAAGAGTAAGTGGTGCCACTGGAAATTTGATTTTTATGTGATGGAAATGTGCTGAATCATCAGTTACAGTTCTACCCCCATGTGTTTCAGAGACATTTATAAAGCTGTGGGGTTAAATCAAATCAGATTTGGAGATTGTAAAGAAAATATTTGCAGAAAGAGGGGGGTTGTCAAAACTGTGGCTTGAGAGAATAACGTTTAGGGCCTTTCAGGAAGAATGCAGGCCACAAAGATGTTTAAAACCACTTTGAGTGTGCTCGCATTAATTGAATTCCTAGAAATTAAATGCAAAATAAATAACTTTACTAATGTCATATATAAGAAGGACACCACATAGCTTATGTGCTACAATGTCTATGAATAGCTTGAAAAAATCCAAAATATCAGGCAAATAGAATATGCCTCTTACATGCACATCTCGTATTAAGCTTGGGAGGGTACAAGATAACTTGACAGCTTGGGAACAAGTTGATTTTTAAAGATTCTTGATATAATATTATGTTATGCAAGATAGTAGTAGTTGAATGCTGAAGTATGGAAATCTATACCTGCATGAAATTCTTGAGTGATGCTAAATGTTAGTGTGCAGAACAGGAAACAGAGAGGCATTTCGTATAGGGATGCAGATACTGATGATACAAACTTAATTGAACCCTCAAATTTTCGTTGGGAAACCCTCAGGAAGAAATTTGGCTTTGTTGTGAACGCCCCATTACTTATTGTTTCTGACTTGTTGAAGAACACATGATGACAAGCACATGCAAGCTGACGGAAGTGATGTAACACATTTGTGAAGCCTGCCAGCCCTGTGTGTTTTGTAACATATTGTTAGGGAATACTGCTGCTTTCTGGATTATCTCACTTTACAAGTAATGTAAGAAAGCTCTGGAGAGTAGCCATTACCAGAGTATAAGGTATTGGACTTTGAACCAAGAAATCCATAGTTCAGACTTGACTTTTCCATAACTAGATCTATGACCTTGGGCAAGCCATTTAATTTCCCTGGGCATTTAGACTAAATAATATTAATAATTCTGGTTTATTATATGCCAATATTTTGCTAAGTATACTTTCTTATCTCATTAATAACCCTTCTAAGTAAATATACTCTCCATTGACACAGAGAAAAAAATTGAGGTTTAGAGATATAAGAAAATTGCCCAAGGTACAGAGCTAATAAAGAGTAGAAATGGGAATTTAATTGAGACCTGTTTGTTCTGAAACCTATGTCCTTAATCACTATGCCACGCTGCCTTCCCAAGGAACTGTGAAATCTTCCCAGTTAGCTTGGTCACATAATGGTGAAGAGCATAGCCTGGAGCTTAGAAAGCCTGAGCTTACATCCCGTTCACTGACAGTTAACTAGCTCTGTGACTTTCAGTAAGCTACTTAGCCTCTGTGTGCCTTGATGTTTCCATCTGTAAAATGGGGATGATAATAGGGTCTGCCTGTCAAGGTTGTTATAAAATATAAGTAACACATGTAAAAGAGTGCCTGATACATAGTAAGTCCAATATTAGCACCAACTATAATTTTCCCTGGCACAGAATGTCTAGATATATACCCCAAAATGTGAAAAATACAAGTGAATCAGTGAACAGATATTTGCCAATATCTTAATATATTTTACTAGTATGAAGTTTATATTTCATTAATATACATAAAATATAAAATAAAAATAATACAAATATTAATATTATTTATAAAATAACTTGTCAGGTGTCTTAGGAAACACAGCATTCAAAACACATTGACACAGTCCCTGTTCTAAACCATTTCTCCACCGAGTGAAACCCTACCGTCCTGGAACTTCCCTTCAAAGTGTTAATCGCCATAAGAACATAAAGCCGCCTACAGAGTGTTCCTTACTCAGAGACCCTGATTTCTATCCAGTTGTCCACTCCTGTTCCCTTTATCATGTGTGTTACGATGTGAGACATAGATTTTTTCCCCCATTTTAGGGGGAACATATTAAATGATGTATTGCTAGTGACTTAGTTTTCTGATTATTGCTTTTTAAATGTGTTCTTTCATTGTGGATTTAAACGTATTTTGAGCCTCTACTGGGTTTATTCACTATGACTTTTTTTTCCCTTGTGACCTGGAGAGGATGCATTAATACTTCACGAGAGCTTATTTATATTTATAAAGTTTCCAAAAAACAAAGCTTCAAAGCCAAAGATTTTGACTTTGAGATGCGTGTGTGACAATAATTGATGCCAGGAAGGCTGGAAAGTTAATTGTACTCCCTGAAGTGGAAAGTAGTTTTTACTTAAAATCCAAAATTAGTCATTTAACAGGTGATATTTTTCACACAATGATTGCCGAGTTCTGATTAGAAGCTAAAACTGAGTATTTGGAACAGCTTACATAATATATATATATATATATCATAGACTCCCAAAATATTCTCTAATAAATACTGTGTCAGCGATCTGTAACTTTACAACAGTAAAATCAACTTGAGCAAGTTATGTTGTTATAATAAGACAAGAATGCCCAGGGAAGCACTTGGCAGGGAGAACAAAGAGGTAAACCATCTTTGAGCAGTTGCGGGGCTTCTCAGAATCCATAAGGCACATCCATAGCTGTTGCAGTCGGGAAACAACCAAGCATGCTATGCATAGAACCTGGTAAGGGACAGGCTCAGTAGCTCAGCAAGACCATGTTGTGGTAGCTGGGTTCAGGAGGGTTGTGCAAAATAACACAGCCCTGCAGGCACTGCTCAGGAAATTCTCAGAAGCCATTTGTGAGCAACTGGAAAAATGTCCTGGCATCTTCAACCTAATTTTCAAGAACTTTTGGTTTCAAAAGAAACTTGGTTCTCCTTTGAGGTGGTCCCATCAAGAATTTAGTTCCTCGTGTAAGTGATATCATATGGTATTTTCCTCTCTCCTTCCAGCTTCACTTCGTATGACGATCTCCAGGTCCATCCATGTTGCTGCAAATGGGATTTGCAGATACTAACTACTGTATGGAAAATAGATAAACAGCGAAGTTCCACAGGATAGCACAGGGAACTATAAGCAATACCTTGTAATAGCCTATAATGAAAAAGAATATGAAAAGGAATATATATATATTATACACACACACACACACACACACACACACACGTGAATCACTATGTTGTACACCAGAGATTTGCCAAGTTTCACACGTCAAGCTTGCTTCTCCTCTCTCCTGTAGTCTTTCTCTGTTCCTAGTCATCCCCTAGGTTCTTTTCAGAGTGAACCTTTTAACAGCAAGGATGTAATAACTTCACTTTTCATGCTTGAAAGTCTTCTACAGCCTTTCACTGCTCTTGGTGTGTAACTCACAGTTGTTCCTCCATGATTTAGCTTCCAGCTACCTCTAGAATCTCTCATCAAGCTCCATGCACTCTTACGTTCTAGGCTCTACCTGTATTATACTTCTTCTGGGTACTCCAGTGTGCTCTACTTTTTCATCTTAGGCCATTGAATATGTGGTTTTCTCTTCCCCAGGTTCTAATACTCCTTTCTTACCTCAATCCCTTGATCCAGTTTCCAGTTAACATCCCTGCCTGCAGAATGCCTACACTAATCCAGTAGATAAAGGAGATTGCCCTTTTAATTTTCTAATCATTCCTTATACACTCACTATGCAGTATTTTCAGAATTTATTATAATCCCTTATTTAATTGCATCTCATTTCTACTAGACTGAAAGTTCATGCAGTAGTGATCACAGATGTCTTGTTCATTCCTATATCCCTGGTGCTTAGCATAATACTTGGAACATGTTGGAATCAATAAATATTCATCAAATAAACAATATGCTGGTAGAGCCTTGGTTGGTTGCAGTGAAACAGACCCAGTGGCTCAGTACCATCAGGGACAGGTTAGGCTGATGTGCTTGGAGACATAGGATCTATGGGAAGTGTCAGTAGTGAGAAAGTTGGGAAGGTAACTTGAGGATAAATAGTTGAGGGGCCCGAGTCCACTAGTGACTGCAGGCGGTAAAAGCGATACCCCTCAGAGTACACCTTCTTTGAAGGACTTTTACCTAAGTGCCCTCTTCTCAATTTATTGTCGACTTTTCTAGCAAGGTAAGTGAGGATACTAGCAATTGCTTCTGTTAAATCATTTCTGATTCTGTGGCATCCAGACACAGGGTATCATCTGCAATTACACTGGCAGCTAAATGGCAACTATTGAGGGAAGATTTGATGTAAATAGAACAAAGAAACTCTGATCTTTACTGAGATGCTTATTCTGTTGCACTTAAAATGAAAGCATTCGTTACTGTCAAACTCCAAAGAGATGGCAGAAATTCATATTGAAAGTGGAAGGTTAGAAATTGATGGGCCACTGCTGTCACCCACAAACACCTTTGTGGTAATAGACAATGCGATCACTAAAGGTATATCAACCTTTCTTAAGAAAGAGCCGGAGAACAAAGAATTTCCTGCATTATTCTGGCTTCAAATCAAAGGTATAGTATTTTGACACCCAACCACATGGAGAGATACTCAAAAAAATCTGATCTTTTGTTCTTTTTTTTTTAAATAAAGTCAATCCAGGCAAATGACATGCAACCCTAATGATTCAGTTAATTCTGTCTGTGGATTAAAAAGACACAAATGACCTTGAGGAGAAAATTTACTGATTCACATAACAAAACTCATGGTTTAAACAGTTCTCTAAAAGAAATGTGTTTTATATTAGAAAGTTATTTGGTATATCAGTATGAGCTTTTTTTCCCCATTGTCACTTAATTGGCTTTAGTTATCAAGAGAAGGAACTGGCAAAATATAGATTGCATTGATAGAACAATTAAATAGACATCTTGGACGTTATCAAGATCAATCTGCCACACAGCAAATTCATGATTTGTGTAACCGCGGCTCCTACCAGGACTAAGAACCCTATACAGCAGATTTAGCCTCTGCAGAAGAACTTAGGATCCCTTCAGCTATCTTTCAAAGCTTTATAGGTTTTTCTTTGTGTTTGGTGATGGTGTTACTGATGTAGCTATTTTACATCCATACAGATATGAGTGAAATGATCAGTGAGTGACCAAAAACTGGAAAGGAGGTGGGGAGAGAGAGAGAGAGAGCACTCTGACAAAGCTCTAACGCTCTGATGCTCAGCGACTTTCCCCAGTGGCTTTCCCTAGCTTGTGGCCCTCTAGAACAAATCCTCTTTTAAAACATTTCTTTAAAGTTCCTCTTCCTTCTCTTTCTTCCTGTTTATTTGTTCTAAAAATCCAACCAGCAAAAAAACATTTCTTCTCAACCCTACAGTATTAGCTATCTAGCTATCCACAAGGAGGAAGTGGCTCTAGCCCATGCCAGCTCACCCCACTTGAATCCTGGAATCCCCTTCTTCACAGGGAAAAAAAAATGCTGGAGTGTTTATTATAGGCACGAGTTGTAGGTCTTACCCCAGACTTATTCTGAAAGAACCTCTGAGGGTGCGGCCCAGGCATGTGCATGTCACACTGTCTCCCCTCGCGATTCAAATGCACGCTAGAGCTGGTGGGAGCCATGGTTTAATAAAGAGAGCTGAGATAGTTTGGACCTTACCTGAGGCTGGATCTGTCACCTAGGGAAGAGCTAGATTAATTCACAAATGAGGCTTAAGTTACAAATATAGTAACAGTGGCTAACAGTTAACATTCATTGAGTATTTAACTTAGTACTAAGGAAGGTGCTAAATAAATTTATACATATTTTTCCTCTATGATAGCTCCTTTGGACAATTCATTTTTTGAAAAGGTCCATGTACTCACAGTGAATATCTACTATATATCAGGGACTACGATGATGCTAAAGATAGTGACGGGCGACAGTTTTAGTCCATGCACTCAAAAAAACAAGCAAATACGAACATTTCCATATGATGCTAAGTGCTAATAAGGAAACCCATGCAAGGCTAAGATAAAAAAAAATCTTTGGAGGGACTAGGAAATTTTGATTAAGATGATCAGGAAAGTCTTCTTTGAGGAGGTGGCATTTATGCTGAGATCTGCAGAAAGGAGAACAGAGGGGGATCATCCCATAGAGAAAGAGGAGCAAATTCAGAAGCTCTGAGACGACAAAGACCTTGCATGTTAGGGGAACTTAGATAAAAGCAGTGGGGCCGACATTCAGTGAGAAACAGGGATAGTGGTTCAGTTCTGAGACTGTATCGTGCAGGGATGGATTTTTTAAAAAGTGGGGGCATTCTTCTGTGTTGAAAGAGAAGCCACTGAGGGATTTTGTGCAGGAGAGCAACGTCACTTAATTTATCCCTGGGAGCATCCCCCTGGCTCGTGTGGAGAGCAGATGGAGGGGAATGAGAGCCACTGAGGGGCCAGTCAGCAGTGGTCTGTTGCAGCAGTTCAGATAAGAGATGATGGTCTGGCGAAGGGGATGATTTTGGAAACAGAGGAAATGGATGACTCTGAAATGAAACTTAAACGCATAACTAACAGGAAATGAAAACAGAATAGAGGGCAAAGGGAGAGAAAAAATCAACAGTGACTCCTTAGTTTCTGAATGTAGCACCCTTGAGAATGCTTACATGGAAAATTTAGAGATAGGGGTTATTTCTGGGGACCCTTGGGAAGAGTGGGAAAGCAAGACTGATTATAATAAAATTTTGTTCCAGTAACATTTGAGGTGTCTGAGAAAATCAAGTGCAGATGGCCATTGGATATGCCATCTTAAAATGCAAAGAGAATGGTATACTAGAAATATAAATTTGAGAATAATCAGCATCAATTTGCTATTTGAGTCCATGGAAATGAATGAGATCATCTAGACACAAAGAAGGACTTAGCAGGAGGGGCTTCAGTGTTTAGAGGTCAGATGGAAGATGCTAAGACAAAGAAATTTGAGGAAGAATGGCTCTAGAGGTAAGGACAACAAAACAAAACAAAGGATGTTGTCATGGAAGCCAAGATAGGAGTGTGTTAGAAAAAAGAGGATGTGGTCAAGTATACTGAATGCAGGTCAAGTAAAATAAAGACAGATAATTTGTACAGTCAATTTAGCACCATGGTTATCATCTGTGACCTTGACAAAAGCAGTTTCAGTGAAGTAGGAGAGAGTAAAACCAGATTGCAGAGGGTCAAACAGTAATAGAAACAGAGCATGGTTTCAGGAAACTACCGTAATCCAATGCACAAGAGTCCAAAGATTCCAATTGTATCAGATGTGGATTGCTGTTATTTCAAGGTTAATAAAATGACCTGTGTAACGATCATGCTATGTAATGCACATTTGTCCAAGTCCTGGCCGCACGTAGTCATTGTCCAGTCCTGTTCAAATATAGACAGGGATGATTCTGGATCGTATGGCCATGTGGGACTCCCGGGACTTAAATGCTTAAAACAGCAGCAGCGGTAGTCGTACCAACAAAAACACTCGAAAGAAACTATCCGAGACTGAGGGGCTGAGTGTACAATAAAAAAGTAATAATTGACAGTGTGAGTTTTCTTGAGAAGTTAATTGGAGGGATTACTCTTACATAGAAGAATGAGAAATAAGCTAGTTTAACTTGTTGGATATTTTGGAAATGAAAAATTCCTGTCTGATGGATTATATTTTATTGGTAAAACAGGAAGCTGTTAACAGTGAACGGGCAGTTTGCAGACAGTAGAAGGTGAGAAATAGCCTTGGAGGCTGGTGGAGTAAGTTGACAGGAGAAACAGGGCATGGCTTTTGAGTCGTATTGAAGGACCACATGAGGTTGTATCATAAATTTACAGTGGAAGTCATCTTGTGTGGTGTTTGCCGGGATGAGTGATCAGCTGTTTAGAGGTATGTCTGGAGAGTGGATAATTGGCATATTCACTATAATTAGGTTCAACTGTGAGTAACCAAAAACAAATCCATAACAAATCCACAATAACAATAACGGTGCCTTAATCAAGAGAGGAATTTTCTCTCTCTCAACACTCAGTAAGTTTAGGGATGGTCCACATATAACAATTCTTGTGCATCACAGGGTCCTATCCAATTTGTCAGTTATGTGTGGCTTCCCTTCCCAAGCACAAGATGAGAGGATTTCTGCATTTCCAATCATTATGTCTACTTTAAAAAAAAAGCTAGAAAGAGGAAAGATAGCAACACATCTACCTTCCTCTAAAGACATTACCTGGAATTGCACACGGCAGTCACACAGTCACCACTAGCTGAAGGAGAATTTGAGAAATCTGATGTTTACTCCAGATGTCCGTGGACCAAGAGAACATTCAAGTTTTCTGTTACCAAGGAGGAGGGGAAGCCTAGATAGTTGGAGGAAACCAGAAATCTTTCTAAGACTAAACAAGAAAGATGGATTTTCAAAGTGAGTGGTAGTGGGAGTTACAAAAGAAGCAACCTGGATAAAGAAAAAGTCTGTGATTGACATGAGACGTTTAAATTCAAGTTTGGGAGGTGGAGGTGTTACCTGTAATGAAATAGCCAAGGCAGGGGTGAGAATGTCCTTGGAAACGAGGTGAGGGACTGAGACGCGTGTTTGGATGAGTCAGGGAAATGGGTGTTAATGTTGTTACAGCTGAGAGCAGCTCTTGGAGTAGGGAGGAAGCTTGTCCCAGGTACCAAAGTTTTTGATGGATGGGAAGGAGTTATCGGAGGCATGACAAATGATAATGGTGGAGAGCAGAAGAGGATGATATAACTGAATGTCATGAGCCTCAGAGGGACAGGCTTTCAAAATTATATGGGTAGGCTAGTGATCTGAAGGCAGCAATGGGCAGCAAGAGGATGCTAGCTCCATCTCCAGTTTGAAGACAGGAGATTTGGGAAAACAAACTGCCACCACCTCAGAGAGGAAGTAGTACCCACAGAAGCTTGGCAGGGGTCAGTTAAAGTCATGAGAAGGGAAGTTTAAAAATTGAGTAATATTTGTTGGTCACTGAGCTGCAATTTCATGGAGGGAGAGTTCGGGGGTTTTGGGAGGGTGGGAGGACAGGGTCAGGGAGGGCTTCAGAGAAATGTGGGTGTGGACACCGGGAAGAGGACTAACGGGAATATCTTATTAAAACAGGGAGGAGAGGAAGGTGTCTGCTACTTCTGCAGTCACCTGGATGGGAATGGCACCAGGCTTCATGGCCAGTAGGCGTCTTACTCTGGTGGGGTGGTGGAAATTTCTATCTCAAAAACCTTGAAGAATGTTATTACATGTGCAGAAAGAATGGAGGACAGGGATCGAGGTCTCTTGTCTACAAAGACAATGACTTTCTTCCCAATCCTTTGTTTCCAGAACACCTTTTGTTACTTTCCAAGTGCGTACTGTTCATGGGGTGTGTTCAGGCAGCAACCCCATACTGCGCTGTGACATCTGTTGTGTCTCTGTTTTACCCTCTATGTGTATAAAGTTGTCCTTTCTCTTATGTTTCATTGTCAGTGTGAGTTGTGAGCAGACCTGGTCTGGTCCCCCCATCTCAGACAGAGTGGACTTTCAATAATGTTTGCTGAATGAATACATTACCAAATAAATCTGCCCCCTTTCTTCAGAGCGGGGTTGGGCTCTTTTAAAAAGCGTATTCTTTGACCTGGCAGAGGGGTGAATAAAGAACATGCAAGTGGGGAGCACTGCTGCTTCACCAAGATGCAGAGTGACCACCCTGTGGAAGGCGCTGCCAGGAGGGGAGGCTGCTGAGAGGCTGTGAGGAGGAGGCTGGCGCCACGAGGCTGAGGCTCGCTTAGGCCTCGTGGCGTGGATGCAGGGATGGGGACACTCGGGTTAGTGTGACATATCTTTGAATGTTTTTATTATCTCTATAAACCAAAGTTTCGAAGTGTATCAGGACTAAAAGCCAGCCTTTGGCTGTGAATAATGAACTTAAATGAGGCCTTTTGTGCTGATTATCTGATGATTCATTCTTACAGAGCAGTCACTTGGGGCTGCACTCAGAGGGAAAAAAAATACAGGATGTTTTCAGGTGGCATTTTTGATTCATGGCCTTTCTCTTATGATTTATTATTCTGAGATACTCAATTTGAAAAGCAAATAGTTTGATCCTCAGTGATAGATAATTTTTCTTCTGTGTGAAGAAACCCTTGTTGACAGGCCTGGAAGAAATACCAGTGATGGGGAAAAGCTTTCTTTCTTCACACCCCATCATGAAGTGGGGTGGACCCTAAGAATGAGACCCTCTTTGGATGAAAGAACCATTTGCTGAAGCCTTTTGTTCCTTTATTAAACAATTTTGAAGGCCAGCCTAACGAATGTCAAGCCCTTTTCTGAGTCCAGTGAAGGAATGGCAAAATAGGTGTCATAGGCTCTTAGAGAAAAAAACAACAACAGAACACACACCGAAAGGTCAGCGAGAAGGCCGGATGGCAGTGGCAGACTGGAGCCCAGCAGCAAGATGCACGCGCGGGACAAAGAGCCAGAAAGTGGTTGCAGTGGGATAAGACTTACCAGGGAAGGTCTCCGAGGAAGATGGTGGAGCACTGAACTTGAACTGGGTTTAAGCATTTTTAGAAACCTGGGCTCTGGGGGACTGGGTTTTTCATGTGATTGTGGAATCTCTGGTGTCTTGAGGTTACTTTTCTTATTCTATAGAGAGGAGAGGGGAAGAGAAGTATAAAATTGTATTAAGATATATTTTAAACGATTTAAGTAAATGGAAGTATGTATTATTTTCCTGGAGAAGCATACTGTGATAGTCTAAATTCCTCACTAAGTGTATCTATGTATTCAGTCCAATTCCAAATAGTTCCCAAAAGTCTTTTATGGACTTGATATGGACAATGTAATATGATCATAAAATTTATTTGGAAGAACAAAAGACCAAGAAGCGCCAAGAACTTTTGAAGAGGCAGGGGGCATTCTGGCCTTCCCAGAGATCGGGACTTTCTTTTATAAAGCAATAGTAATGAAGAAAGGTTGTGAATCCAGGGATAAAAAAAAACTGAGCAGAGGAAAAGAATGGATGGTCAAGATCCAATTCACATCTTTCAGTGTCCATGTGAGAGGCAGAATTTAAAGTTAATTCAGGACAAAACTAAGGTTTCAAATAGTAACTTAAAAAGTGTAAGTCCTTTGCCAGCTAAAATGTCTCTGCTTCATTAGGGGACCCACTCTCCAGTGAATGCCACAGAGGTAGATGGCATTCATTTATCTAACCTTTTAAAAATTTATTTATTTATATGAACACATTTTTATATTGAAGTATATAGTCAGTTTACAATGTGTTAATTTCTGCTGTACATCATAGTGATTCAGTTATACATATATATATACTTTTCCATATTCCTTTTCATTATAGGTTATTACAAGATATTTAATATAGTTCCCTGTGCTATACAGTAGGACCTTGTTGTTTATCTGTTTTATATATAGTAGTTAGTATCTGCAAATCCCAGACTCCTAGTTTATCCCTCCACCCCTTCTCCCCCCACCCCCAGTAACCATAAGTTTATTTTCTATGTCTGTGAGTCTGTTTCTGTTTCGTAAATAAGTTCATTTGTGTCTTTTTTTTTTTTTTTAAGATTCCACATATAAGTGATAAGATATGGTATTGTTATTTCTCTTACTTCACGTAGTATGATGATCTCCAGGTCCATCCATGTTGCTGCAAATATTATTTTATTCTTTTTTATAGCCAACCTTTTCTTAAAATTTATAATTTTAAAATGTAAAAATAATTGTTTCCTCATTTGATTTTAAATATATCATTTTAAATTAAAAGAGTTGCAAATAGCCTTACGTGGGCATCTTTAATATTAACTCCCTGGTGAAGCTATTTCTCCCTCCCTGAGGCGAAATAAACTACTGTGTCCTCTGAGAGTTTCCCCAGCTATCTACAGAAGTTCTCATTGTAATGTATTTCTTTCCTGTTTTCTTTGTATCTGTCTTCTCTGCAAAACAGCTCATCAAGCAAAGAGGCATTGTCTTTTCATCTTTGTGTTACCTGGGCTGGACGGGGTCTTGGCCCCTGGTAAGCATTCAATAACTATTTACTGAATGAATGAAAGAATGAACAGCTCTCTCCGAGATGGTTTAGATGAAGTGCTTTCTGAATGCAGGGACAGGGTCTGGAACAGTACTTAGGGAATAATTTCCAACACTTTTATAATTCAGTGATGAAATGGGAGTGGAGGATGTTAAAGATAACAGCAGTGAAAACAAATAAGAATTCATTTCATCCAGAAAACATTTCCTTGTTCAATTGCAGGCATTTTGAAGGTACATCATTATTCTCAGTACTAAGTTGGTAATGTCAGAACAGCAAGAAAAAAAGTTTTATTTTATGTGGCTGCCGTAGCACAAAACACATGAATGTATTTGTGTGAGCAGGAATAAGAGGTATCTTAAAAATTCCAAACAAAGTGATTTCTCAGTGACAAGCGGTGAACCAATGAAAATCAGAGACTGGAAAGTTTGGCAACTGCTTTGTGATACACATTTTTGAGAGGGTGTCAGGGAAAATAATGCCTACACATGATTTATTTCAACCTAAATAAGACTAGGGGAAGACAGACTTGATAAGGGCATTGCATGAACCAAGTCGTGAGCCAGTCCAGTGCGTTGACTTGGGATAGGCTTGTGCATTTCCAGAATGGACTTCTCCATCTTATGTCACATAACTAATCATCAGTTTAGTCATTTGTCCATATATATTCCTCTCCACCCAACTGTATGTTTTTAGTAAGGGACTTTGATAATAAACAACAACAATGAAAAAAAAACTCAACACCTTCTCTATTTTAAGGCTCTATTTTTTCTCCGTAGAAACCTTTATCAGCCAAGACTTCACTCTTTGTCAAGTAAATAGCTGATTTTTTATAACTCAGAGCTGTGAACTCTAGATATACCTTTTACATCATTACTTTAGATAATTGGTATCGTTTGGGGGTTAATTCCACTCTAAAGATGGTTAAGCATGGTAGCTCTCATTGGATATGTTCCACTTTCCATTATCTAAAATACGTCCATCATCAGAACATACTGTTTCATGGCCCTTCTGCTTATTGTAGCCTTCAAAGCTTAAGTGCATTTGAGTGGAGATACGAGCTGAACCTTTGGGGGCAGGCCACCTGGAATTGAATTCCAGCTTGGTCCCTCACCGGCTTCTTGAGCTTGGGGTCATTACTTAAACTTTCTGTTCTATTTCCTCATTGGTAAAATGGTAATGATGATGATAAAAGTAACTCTCATAAAGTTATTTTAAAGTTTAAATAATTTATTTTATGTGAAAGCACACTTAGAATAGAGCCTGGTACCAGGGAAACTCTGTAGGTGTTTCTTTATTATTGTTACTATTTTCATAGGCTACTGAGAGATGCCATACTGTTTTACAACATCCCTCAACCTACTCATCAGTTAAAAGATGTCCAGAGAAGGAAAGTAGAGAACCGGGGTGGAATCGTATATGATTGACCCATTGTAAAGTCTTTATTTGAATATAAAGCACATCTCTGGGTCACAGAAGCATGTATTAGAAAGGCACACAGGGCAAAGGGATAGAAAACCACGACCTACCTCTTTCTGAGCACCACTACCCTGCACAATATAGGGTGCTTTACATGTTCTGTTTTTGCAAATTAATTTACATCAGGAGTCAGCAAACTTTTTTCCACAAAAAAAAACAAGGGAATACATATATATTCAGTTTTACTGGTCATATGATCTCTGCTGCAACTACCCATCTGGAGAAATATCACAAAAGCAGCCAAAAAGAATAAGTAAACAAAGAGACGTGAATGTGCTCCAGAACACCTCTATTTACAAGTATAAGCCTGGGCTGGGTTTGGCCCATGGCTGTAGTTTGATGAAACCTGATTTACAGCATCAGAGATATTGATTCCAGTTTTCATCTGTGGTGTTGACTGTGCTTGTTATGAGTTGGTGCAGAGTTAATGGACATTAAAATTGACTACTTCTTCCTTTTACCTTTAAGTTTCCTAGCTTCTATTCATGGTCAGTTAACTGATAAATCCCAGCTACAGGTTAGGATTTTTTTTAATTTGCTCCCTCATCATTTTGCTGCTCCAGATTCACTCTCCACACTGCCATGCTTTTTTTGTGTTCACATGGTGACAGCAGTGTGGACAGATGCTGGCTGGTAGGGGTGACGTGAGTGATCGTATTCCAGTGTCCAATAACTAAGATGCAAGAATGTCTGTTTTGCAAATTCTTGTCGTCTACTTGAGATTCATCGTTGCGATGCCCTTTTGTCCAAATTGGACCTCCTGGAATAAACCCATGGTCTCAGGCTTTCCAGCTGTGCTTGCCTAGACCAATTTCTGTAGCCAGGTTAGCTGTGCCGAGCCTACATCTACAACTCAGAGAAGGGGTTCTGACCAAGAATTTTCATCCTGATGCACTGTGTGCTGTCCATCCATCCTAAATGCTTTCCCACTCTGAATGTTTCCTACTTTGAAGTTGATCTATCTGAAAAGGCACTGTGCTTCTTGACCTTGAAAAATCCATACATTCACACACACACACACACAGAATGCGTTTGGTTGAAAGCAACAAAATGGAGGTGTGAAGTAGTGAGAAATCAGAAAAAGCATCTACGGAAGGTCAAAATGCAGAACTAGTCATGGTTTCACTCTTTGCAAGGAAAAAAAAAAAAAAAGAAACAGGCCAAAAGTGATATAAGAAGAGAAAAGTGCAAACTAATGGGTGGCTGGTTAAGTTCATCTTCAATAATTCATTTAGAAATGAGCAGAATAAAGCCAGAGAAATTTGAAAATGTCAAGAAGAGAGACCTATTGAAAGGCTTTCCAACTGTTACCCAAGGTCAGGAGAAACATGAGCTTGAAATTATGAAAGTCCTGGCTCCCAGATTCCAGTTTTAACAACTGGATGACATGCCTTGTTCTTCAAGGTATAGTCCCCATTCTTAATGGAACGAAAAGGAAACAAGCCCAGAGATAAACAAATTTAATCCAGATTACTCTGGTCTTATCTGTTAAAAGGCATTTGTTTAGTAGAAGAGGAACTGGATGTGAATTATTCAATGCCCATATCCTTTCCCAACTTTAAGGATTTTTTTTTTAAGCTAGGTATCAAGACCATTAATAATTGATACAGCATTTGTAAACCCTTAGCAAATGAACAGTCAGGGGACACATTAATAAAACATCTTTAAAAATCTCCATCTCTGCACTGATTCTTATCACGCTGCCCCACAGCAGAGTAAACCGGCAGCTCAACCTCCAGCTCAAAGCAGGGGCCAGCATGTCTGACAAGGTGGCAAGGAGGGTGGAGGGCAATGCCTTTTAGGAAGCCGGGATCACCTTTCACCATTAACCACACCCCACCAGATGATTCAGAGTTTATGAACCATGGCCCCTATAAATAAATTACTGGCCCAGATTTTTCTGCTGGGTCACTAAATAGAAGTTTATAAATAAACCTTTAGGCGTTTCTATTTGCAGAGCAAACATTTAAGATGCCGGGGGCATGAGGGTTAGTCATTTAGGAAGGGCCAATGAAAATCTTCACCTTGAGGTCACTGCGCATTCAGCTCAGGCGAAAGGAGCAGTCAGGGTCGCTGAGCTGGGCAGCTTCAAGGCAGTTAAATGGTTGGCGCACCTTATTCTCCCTGGATAATGCAAAAGAAGTAAACATGCGTGTTACTGACATGGCATCTTTCTTCCTAGGATTGAAGAGTAGTGCAGGCATAAGAAAGAACCAGCTATTAGCATATCAACCTGCCACTGCCCTTGGGCAGAGAAGGGACTGTCAAAAAATCTCACTTGTAATAAGATCAGTGGGCGAGGGTCAAGATACAGGAGCAGGAGGGCATGTGCCATAATCTCCTCTGGGGAGCTACCCACCTGGGTATGACTTGAGATAACCTGGTAAGAATTTCTTCATCAGGTAAATTCCCCGCATATCGAAGTACAGAGAGGTCATTTTAGGAGTGGTGGATGATTTTATCATCAGTAGCACCCTGAAACACTGATAGGTCCCTCACCGTAAGCATGCCTTCACAGGCACTGAGAGTATAAGGTAAGACCCAATCTATGCTTTTCTGAGTATTTCACTTGATTTGTGGAGGCAAGTTTCATAGGTAAACAGAAATAATCATTCAAGGGGGGATAAAATTTCAAGGAATCACTGTAAAAAGAATCCTATTGGAATAGTCAGGAAGGTATTTCCAGAGTCGACAACTGATGTAATTAGGGCCATTTTAGGATTATGAGATAGTCTCTCAATTCCTATGCTTTTTGGTCTAATTTATTTAGCTCTGCATCTGCCTACAGTCCCATTTGCTGATTCAGCTCTGCTCAGACAAAAAGAGGAAGGAGAGCCTCATTTTTGGAGGAATAGTAGTTTAAAGTAGTTTAAACATAAAGTTTGTACTTTCTGCTCCAAATGAATTCCAAAGTCTTTGGTCCATCTCTAAAAATGTACAATTTTATTAAACCTATATCAAAATTTCCCAAGGGGAATAAGGCTTTTCCCAGTAGAATCCCTTGCGTTTGTGTTAAAGTTGGGCTTTGGGTTAGGGTTAGGGTTTGGGTTTGGGTTTGGGTTAGGGTTGCCTTGGATTTTCCTGATTTATAAAAGAACGTTTCCAAAGTGGAGAGATTCTCATTTCAGGAAGACCTTCCGCTTCATTTCATTTATTTCATCACCCATTTATTTAGTATTATTTATATTACTGTGCATTCCTATGTTTATTTACTTCTTTATTTTTCTATCCTCCCCACCCCCATCTCCAATGAGAAATAAGTTCTGTGGGATCAGGACCTTGCTGAATGAATGCTGAGTTTATGCATCAGTCCACTTAAGACGTAGTCCCTATGCATAAGAAATATATGTACTCAATAAAATAGGGAACAGAACAAACTGGCTATTGAAGATGATGTATGAAAAGTACTGTAAATGAGGTCAGGCCAGAGTCCGAGAGTTCCAGGAAAGATGACTTGTAGTCAGAATGCATAGGGAAAACTTTGTGATGCTGGTGGTCTTTTAGTTAATTGATGAAATGTCTGAGATCTGGGGGTGGTTTTAGGAAAATACACTCCTTGAGAGGAAGTATAGGGAGATGTTTTTCAAGTCGTGTGGATGTTGAAACCAAAACATCATTGCATGAACGAGGGAAAGGATGCCCGATAGGTAGTTGGAGCCCTTCCAAGGATTTCTTTCTTTCTTTTTTTTTAATGATGAGGAAAAATACCTTCCTCCTTATTCAAATGAAGAAATGTGAGGCACGTTTTCTTGGAGATTTCGAAACAGGAAATAAATAACTTACTTTAAGAAATTTTATCTTTCTGTAAAAAAAAAAAAAGTGCACGTAGCTTGTATGTATCTTCTGGCTAGCTGTGATAAACCGTAATTTAACTTCCCAGAAACAAGAGCTTGTCTCTTAAATAGTATTGAGAGAAATTTCAAAGAATCTTATATTTGATATTTTTTCCCTCTTACCCATCCTCTCCGCAAAGACAACATAGGTACACATTTTAAAATAAACCAACTAAAATAAAGAAACAGTATCTGTGACTATAGATGTAAAAAGCCTGGAAATTATTCTTTGTTGCACATAAAGTTAAAAAAAAAAAATGTGTTCTCTCCTCTCAGATGACATTTAAGCCCTGCCGAGCATCCCAGTCACTCACTCCCTGCCCCTCATCCAGATATCTGCTCTTGTAATAATCTTGTTCTTCTTGTAGCAACACGATTCTCTCCAACAGCCTCCTATATTCTTGTAGGCAGTGGGCTGTGTCCATCCCTATCAGCACAAAGGACAGGATGAAATAGATCTGGAGGCAGGGCACCTAGTGCAGAGCCGGGGAGAGAGGGCTGGGGGAAGGCACCGCCCTAATTACTTATGAGCAGTGTCAGATAGGTCACCCAGTCAGACCCTGCTGCCACCTTGCTTCTCTGCTACGTGGTCTGATCTCTTCCAAAGCAAAGTCTACCCAGCCATCAAAATAAATAAGGAGGCCAATACCTCCTTCCTGTCTCCTCACGGAAAAATGAGTTAAGCACATAAACACACAGCCACACACACACACAGACACCAGAACCAGTGGTGCTGAAGATTCTGTCAGTTGTCTGACAAGAGGGTATTTAATTAACTCTCGTACCTGTCTCTCCCTGCATGAGACAAACAAATCAAGGCGCTTTGGAAGAATAATTAATTCAAGATGTAAAAGCAGCATCAGATTAAAAAATAAATAAATAAATAAAAACCCCCAAAACAAGAGACAGAAGCAGTAGGAGTCTGGAGTGTTTAATTATCATGGATTAGAAGCCTTAGGACCCTTGCTAAGTGCTTTGCCACCAAGCATTTTTCTGAGGTCAGGACCCAGGTGGTCTTGATCCACCAAAATATATATAGTAAAACCCAGAGTCAGAAGGCAAAACTGTGCCTGTGAAAAGTAGCTCCGCCCTCTCACCTTTGAAGTGTGTATACCGGGAGTTGTCTTCCCAGGGGTGTGGACGGGTTTGGAATATGAGAGGCCAACGCTTCCCCACTACTAATGTATGTACGCAGAGGGGCCCCAGCCTCTCCCACCATCTTTTATAAGTTTGCACATGAAAACAGAAGTAACTTATTTGATTGATGAATATGGAACATGTACCTGAGTGTGCTCAGTTCCATCTCTCCTGCTTTCCACTATTAGACTGAACCTGTTGACAGGAAACTTCTATTTTCTGCTAGACAGACCTCCACAAGGGAAGCCTTTGAGTTTCCTGTTTCTCCTGTGATGGAGATGATGCATTAATAAGACCCTTGTATCCCAGATACAAGATCACATTCTCCAATCTGATTTTTCGGTTTGCTCTATTTTTTGTTTTGTTTATACTAAAGCTGCTGTTTTGTTTTGTTTGTGTCTCTGATGTCTGTGTCTTTCTTTGAATTATTTTAGAATTTGGACAAAGGATAAATGCATTCATGGGTGCCTCAAACATCTCTTTTACCTAGTGGGAGAAATTCTTGGGTACCATAATGACAACTTCAACAATCTTCTGTTTTCCTTTGTTATATTAATGGACTTGTAATGTTGTTTTGACTTAAGGTGAACCAGGATACAGATAAAAGGAACAGTCACAGAACCAGAAATTATGTTTTTATATGCATCATTTTGAAGTTATAAAAATTGGAAAATTGTCTTGGGGAGAATTCTCAAATGGAGGGATGTGGGTCAGGAAGCCCTAGAAGCATTTATAAGAAATGTCAGAAAGAGAACAAGTCATCATTTTACTTCCTGTAGCCTCCATCTATTACATTTCCATCGATAATAGTTCAGAGATTTTTTTTTTTTCCTCAAAAAAAAGAAGCATGCTTGCCAGGCCTTCTCCAGTGAATCATTTACTTCCTTTGTGACTTTAACAATAATTTGTTCTACATTTCCTGTAAAGAACTCCACTTACTGTGGCCTCAGACTCTTTACTTTTGACTGATTTTCCTCTCCCAAACCACCTTGTTTCAAATGATTTTGCAGATTCTTTTGTCAGGTTAATCCTCCTCTTTCTCCCTAGTGGACTTTGTGCTTTGGACTGTCTCCTGATTTCTGCGCTGTCACAACCTGGGACATATCTTTTCCTTCCTCTTTATACACCTGCCATGCATAGCCAATAATAACTTCCTGCTAAAATGTAACTCAGGTCAGAGTTTAGGTCCCCTTGTGCTTGGAAGGATTGGTAAATAACATTTACTATGTACCAAAAACTATTAAAAAAATTATAATACCTCCAACAATACGAAATGCATCTGCACAAGGTGCATTTATTAACTGCAGCATTCTTTATAAAGGCGAAATATTGGAAATAACCCCCATGCCCACACATAGAAGGGGGATTGAATAAACTGTGGCATCTTCTTGCAAGAGAGAACTATGCAGCTACCAAAATCAGTTTTTTGGTATTCTTGCTGAAAATATATAACCTCAATCTAATCATGAGAAAATATCAGACAAGCCCAAATTGAGGGATAGTCTAAAAAAACAACTGACTAATACTACTCAAAAAGGTCAAAATCACGAAAGACAAAGAAATTCTGAGAAACTCTCAGGTTGGAGGACACTAAACAAACTTACAATACAGAATCCTGAATTGGGTCCTGCACCAGAAAAATGACCTCAGAGGGAAAACTGATGACATTTGAATCATGTGTTGTTTATTAGTTAACAGTCTCTGAATTTGAATTGTATTAATGTTAATTTCCTGATTTTGATCCTTGTACTGTGGTCACGCAATGTGTTATCGTTAGGGGAAGCTGGATAAAGGAACTCTAGTTATTTTTACAACTCTCTAATACATTTATTTTTATTATTGCAAGATAAAAATGGTTTAAGTGCTATACTTAATCCTCTTATTAACAATAGTGTATAGGTATTATTATTACTCTCACTTAACAAATAAAGTAAGATCCAAATAGAAAGTACATACATTAATATTACTAAACAAATAGGAGGTTAGACCCAAATCTATCCGACCACAATGAACAGGCGTCCCTGATAGGCTAAAGCACTAAATCTTTCCATGGTTGATGAATTCTAAAACTGGACGCCATGAGCATCATCTCTGTCCTTTACTCATGTCCAACGTGCACTGGACAATAACAACATATTCCTACTTCAGAGGACAACAGCCAGGAATAGCTCTGTCATATTGCAACCAAACGGAGAGACAGAGGAAAGCAAATGCTTCTCAGTTTACCTGGAATCAAAATTCACTAACCACGTTAACCAACAAAAACATTAATATCTTCCGGAATCCTTCTGCTTACACTAGACGACCAGTGCAGGGGATGTGGCTTATCTATCTCACCTCAAAGAGCTCATGATTTTTTAGGGGTCTACTATGTGCCAGACCCCTCCACTTAGAGCTTTATGTACACTAGTACATTGCATCTTCACAATCCTTTACGGACTGGGACCTGGTATAATCCCCATTATCACAGGAGGTCTTGGGATCGGGCAGGCAACTTGCAAAATTTGAATCCAGGCTTTCCCCCTGACCTGCTCTTAGGAGCTGCACACAGTCAGTGTAAATGGAGGCAGAGTGCATTTGGCTGTAATCCACTGTCGTCGTCTCCTCCCCCTGTGGTCTCTCTGGGAACTCAGTGTGCTTCTAGTACATAATTATGACTGCTGATTTCTTGAAAAGGTCAGGCGGTGCCCCTCCAGGTGCATTTTTTCCCACCACACACCATGCAAACATAAGTCTTCCAGCTCTGTCATTTGTTGCTATAGATTTCCTATATTTTCAATTATGTTCTTTTTGGGGAAGGTTAAATCAGATTTGAGGGCAACGAAGGGTTAATGAAATGATCTGAGCATAATTACTCATTATAAAATATCTTCCTTTTAGTTGTGGCCTTAGATGATTTTCTTTAGGAAAAAAAAATTTTTTTTAAAGTCTCCTGGGGCAGTAGTGACAGAGTAAGCTGCTAAAAGGAAGGAGAGCTGCCTATTCTTTAGCAATTTTGATCGCAAGTGGAAAAGCGCAGTTACTTGTCAAAGGCGCTATTAGGAAACTCACCAAACATGCAAAGTGGAACCAAAAAACCACAGCAACAAACAGCAGCCCGCCTTGCTTTCCCCGTTGCTCAGGAATATTTGTTATTTCTTCATTTAGAACCACGGTGTAAGTAAGACAGAAAATGCCTGAGTGGCATCAGTCTTTGTTTTCTGCTCTGTGCTTGTTGTATATGGGCGTCCAGACACCCCCACTTGCCAAACCTCCCTTCCTCCATCCCTCCCTCTCCAAAGTGACTTGATAATGATGTGATTTAGAACCCTTGAACTCAAACAAAGCTGTATCTTAATTAAAAGAAGAAAAGTGCAGATGGCAATAATGAATATGCAGGGTTGTCTTTTACATAAAGCAAAAGGGATCTCTTGATACTTAATCTTTATTACAGAACCATGTTGTGGAAGGTGTTTTCTGGTTGATGCTTTGCTTTTCTGAAGCAAAAAGCATTTATATAACTCAGGCTGTTAAAATCATGGATAGGAAACCACCACTTTTTTGTGTGTGTTTTGTGTTTTTCCCCCAGTATAGAGGCATGTTTCATCATTGTCCTGAGCCCTAGACCCCCACATCCCTTCTACTGATGAACTGTTGCTAAACAAGGCTGGATAAAAAGCAAAGATCGAGGCAGGCTCTCTCAAGTGATCTGTGTGCAAGGTATTTGAGTCAGCCTTCTGTGTGAAGCCGCCAAGGAGCAGAAGGCAAGGAAACGCTGGGTTCCAGTTATACCCCTAACTAGCTTGGATGCTTACAAATCCTCGTGCTAGTATCTTGGCCACTCATCTTGCAGTGGAGTAGGACCCTATGGGGCCTTCCCAGGACAGACCGCCCACCCACCACCATGTCCTCTGCCTGCCTCTTGTCTGCAGAAAAACTTTAGCCAATGAATAAAGCAGAGAATTTTTAAAAAATGCAGAAGCAAAGAAAAGCAGTAAAACAGAACAAATAATAAAGAGTTGAGTCATTAAACAAACTCAAGGACTTTTAGTTCCCCTTCAATGACTAAAGATAATATTCTGAGCCATGTCCTTTGAGCTGTTTTGCAAGTACTGAAACCTCCCCCGCCCCGCCCCAGGTAGATGTTAACTACATGATGACCAGGCTGGAGCCATGACCTAAGTTGCTCCATCTTACTCAGTTCTGAGAAGGAAATGGGAAGAAAGCAAACCTGGAACTGAAGATTAACTGCTTTGGATTCCAGAGGATCTCCCACCAGGGAGACCAGCAGGCTCGGGGACCTTAGTCTTCCTCCTCCTCCTGGATGTTAGGCTTTGCCTGGGTTCTCTAGGGCCACAGCCACGTGGCTGAGATCCTTGCTTCCATATTCTCACGTGTAGCCTTAAAATAAACTCGCCAGCACCTAAGGTAACTGTAGTGAGCGTACTGTCGCTCAGACATCACCACCACCGCCAGCTTAATCACCACCCTATTTCTAAACAAGGTCACAGTCTGAGGTCCTAGCGGGTAAGATTTCAACACAACTTTTGGGGACGACACAATTCAGCCCATAACAGGAGCCAGCAATCCACGGGTACAAATTTTGCCCCCTACCACCTTGACCACTATCTAATTGTGTACATTTAGACAAGGTACTTGTACTTGGTCTTCCTTCTTCTCTAAATTAGGAACCATGATGCCCATTTCACTGTTTTTTTGGTAAAGAGTCAATGAAATGCTTTATTTAGAGGTTTCTAGTATAGGGCAAGTATTCAGAAATTTCAGTGCACACAGAATTAGTACAAGTGATTTTTTTTTTTTTCAAATCTCTTTCTTAACCAGTATCCAAGGGGGAAAAGAACCAGCATGGATTAAGAACTTGCAATGTACTGGCTGTTTAAGAAACTATTTACATGTCATACCATTTATAATTATGTTGCAAAGAGAGAAAAATATGAATACCAGTTTATACCCCCCAAATTAATCTTCAGATAGCTAATACTCATAAACACTCATGTGTATATCCACACACACACTGCTCACACACAGACATCCACATGCATGTGTTTAGGAGTGTATATCCTGATTATATAGTATATAACTGATACAGTATATAATTGGAAGTACTGAAAATACAACTTAGTCTGGTTTAGAGAATAGTTTTATATTCTGGTTTTATTCAAAATGAATCATTTTAGAAACTATATATATGAGTATATATATATATATTTATTTTTATTTATTTATTTATTTATTTATTTATTTATTCATTCATTCATTTTGTTCCTTCAAGACATTAAAAACAAAGAAACAAATTTCCAAAACTTTGTTTGGTTCCTGGTTCAGTAGCAGAATAAACCAAAATAAAGCAAAATAAAAAATTTTATAAGCTCAGTTTAGGATTCAGAATGTTAATGCTCCTTGTTCTGGTTTTTAGTTTACAATCTCTCCCCACTTACGTCCCCTGTCATTATTATAGCCCTTGTGGTCAGTGTAAAGGATGGCTGGTTTTTCCTGTTACAGAACGATTATTTATTTGGTCTTTTACTTACAGAGACTTGTGAGTATAGCAGCAAATTGAAATCAAAATGATAATTTAAAATGACCTCTTTGCCATTGATTCATCTTCAGCTTCCAGTGGACTGTGACAAGTGCTGCAGACCTGTCTGTGCTCCTACACTTGTGTATGTCCTCTTAAGAGATAAATGCCCCCTCCTATCTGATGGCTATAAATGGGATCTTTGTGTCATTGTTAAGGGAGACAGTACAGACACAGTATAGCTTAAGATAACAGTAGACCTGCACTGGATGCTTGAATGAAGCTAGAACAGTAAAAGCCCTGTCCTGTTTTCAGTAAGATGTGTGTGCATTGTACATAGAGCTTTTTTTTTTTTTTTTTTGACACTAGATCGTTCATAAAAGGCAGTGCACTGCAGAAAGTAAACAGCACGACTGAAGGAAAACAAATCTACCTGAAGTGCTAATATCTATTTGGCCCCTTCAGGATATAAGGAGAATGTTGATGCAGTTGAGTTTTGGACCAATGACATCTTGGCCTCTATGCTAATTTTATATCTAGTCAACATTTTAAGAATCGTAATTTCTAAAAGATTCAAATTTATTTTTTACTAATTCTGCTATTCTTACGCTATGTAAGTCAAGTCAAAATATTACAAACTGTATTTCTCAATATTCGTTCTGGCTCCATTGTGTACATTTCCAGGCTCTGTGTGACTCTGTCATGTTCTGTAATTCCTGTTTGACTTTTTAGGTCCGTTGGTACTCTACTATTATAATTTCATATTCATTACTTCCTTAGATTTCTCTTGCTGTAGACAGCATCCTCTTTCCTTTGCCTGAATCCCTGCAGATTGTCCATACTGATGACTGTACATCTAATGGTTGGTTTTCCGTCTGTCTCCCTTCTTCCCTTCCCCAGTGCATCCTAAAATCCCCCCAATGCTCACTTCTGAGTCCACACCACTAAGAATTACGGTGGAATGCCCATAAATGCCTATTTGAATACAATAAAAGAAATACGGCGGGAGGTCATCAGGGCTTCTGACTAATTCTCTGTCTCTCTCCGTGACAAACATCCATCTGGTAAGAAAAATCAGTCTTACAACCTTAGGCACCAGGAACAGTTCTTAACAAATGGGAGAGAAAGGGAGATAGAGATGTTAGGTTCTCCAGGTGAGGAAGCGCTTGGTATCCTGAGGATCACAAGTTGGCAGGAGCAGCCTGGGATAAAGCTGTAGAGACTGGGGTGGGGATGGGGGCATATCTTACAGGCCCTTTCAGGCCATTAGAAGAAGTTTTGAATGTATTCAGAGCATCACAGGAAGTTATTGAAAGGGTTGAGGTAGGAGAATGATATTATCCAAAAACTCCATTTTCAAGATTCAGAACTGAATGCCTTGAGGACAATGGATGAAGAGGGATGACAAAGATAGAAACCAAGACAGATGGTCAAAGAAAAGAGTCACTTGAGCAAGTCGAAAGGAGATTCTGTTGATGAGGATTTGTAAGCATCTGTACTACAGTTCAATAACTTCTTCAAACCTGAAAGCAAAAATACAAGATTAGTGTTACTAGATTTTTTTTTTCCTGGAGGAATTGCTATTTTGAGAGTGAAATCTCCAGAAAAATCAGCAAATTACAGTGGTTGTGGTACCAGTATGTCTCTTTTGTATTTCCCAGGGCTCAGTGCTCTGCAGTAACTTGGAGTAAAGGGATCCTGCCTACCAGACTTCACCCAGATTCCTGGTTCCAGGACCTTGCTACATCCTTGTATTTTAGGGGAATAAGGTTTTCCTTCTACCCTCCTAAGTTCTTTGATTAGTTTAACAATTAAATTTACATGAGACAGATTAATGGGAGAAAAACATTTTATATGTTTAGGAGACTCATAAAACTCTGAGATTCAAGGACAAGTCAGGCAATTGGGGTTTATATGCCATCCTGAGCCAAAGAATGAGACGGAGCATTGGGCTTCAAAGGGGAGGAAGGTAATTTACAGGGTAAGAAGAGCAGATATTTGGTAATTAGATGTTTGCCCTGCCATGCAGGTAAGTCTTTCAAATATAAAAACGTTACCTCTGGTAATAGCTCTCTTTCTGAGCCAGGCCCCCCATTTAAATTATTTTAGGCAATTAAGGGAGAGGAGAAAGGTCTTCCTGAGCCTGCTGGGTCTTGCTCACACTTAACTCAAGATAATCCACAGGCCCGTGGCGCACGGGGTGGCAAATTCTGCTCCCCTTCAGTATCTTAGATTTGATCACATAGTTTCATTTTAAAATTTACTTTAAATCAAATGTAGTATCTTTTTTTCTTCTAGCTTTATTGAGAGATAACTGACACACAGCACTGATAAGTTTAAGGTGTACAACATAATGATTTAATTTACATAAATCACGAATTGATTATCACAATAAACTTAGGGAACATCCATCATCTCATACAGATGCAAAATTAAAGAAATAATTTTGCATCTATATTAGGATTTACTCTCTTAACTTTCATATCTAACATATAGCAGTGTTAATTATATAGATCATGTTATTCATTAATCCCTAGTACTTACTTATCCTGTAACGGGAGTTTGTGGTAGCTTTGGACGGCCTTCATCCACTATTGATCTTCTGTTCCTGAAGCCTCTTCCTCAGCTCTCACCTCTGCTGCTACAATTTCTCTGCTTCCAATGCCAGTCCTACCCCAAGTTTGAACTCATCCAGTCTTGATTCAGATCACTCCTAGTGACATTTCCTTCTGTGTCACTGCAGTTTTGTCCTCCTGGAAATGTTAGTCCCAACCATCTAATAAAGGTTTAAAGAAATCAGAGAAAAAAATGTGTTGAATTGGGTTGACATACTCTGGCAGAAGGTAAATACTGTTCTATGTTTACTCAGATAAAGCATTCAGTTCTTTATGGTGCTCATTCATTTCTCATCATTTCTGTTTAGTGGGCCTCCTGCTCAGATTTCCTTTATCTGTATCATCTTTCCAGTGTTCACCAACTATTGTTCTTTATGAACACCAAAGACACCTGCCTATAAATTTCTTCTCCAGTGAAATTATTCTATTTCTTTGAAAATTCCTACAATAGGACAATTTATATATTCCTCTTGCATCCTTTGTGGTTCTTCTGCTTCGGTGGTTTTCCTGTTGTTTATGAGATCTTGGTTAACTTAGGAAGACATCAGAAATAAAGGTTTGGCAAGATTTTTCATCTCGGCTTCTGACTCTTTTTCCAAAGCCCATTCTAGGTCCTCCCTGCAAGGTTGCAAATTCAATATAATGCAATTAGCTGTCTTCCTGGCTTTTTGAGGGCGGGGGGGGGGGTGGGGAAGAGCAGCAGGTACCAATCTTGAATTTCATCACCCCTGATGCCGCCATTTCTGTCCATCTGTCTAATTGCTATTGACCACAGAAAGTAGTTTTTGATTGAGGCAAAATGTAAAATAATATTGATTCCAGTAAATGAACTTTTCTGCAGTCACTGAGTCAATTAAGGAAAAAAAATACCTAGAGTTGCATCCCATGTAACAAAGTCCAATTTTCATGTCACTGACTTAACAGCCCTGGTTCCTTGGCCTAGGCCTGGATATTTGAAGTAAATCCCTTTTGTTTAATATAAAAATACCATTGCCTTGAGCAGGATAGTAAAAATAAGCCTGTACTCCTGCTGTTCAAATAGAACAGAAGGAAATTAGAACAAAAACCGATTTTACTTTTAATCCTTCAAATAAGAAGCTTTTCCGCATGCATTTTTTATCAAAGCAGTATACATTTTATTCTAGGTTAGCAATCAAAAAATCCGTATCACAAGGATATCAGCAGTTTGCAGCTGCTGTCACACGGGAAGGAGGCTCAGCTCTGATTCTGCTGAGATGTCTGATGATAGCATTGTCGGTGGCTGGAGCACCTCTCACCCTGAAGTGCTTTACAGCAGTCACCCCGCCAGCTGTGACCGCTGATGCCGAGGCCTCCAGGGGCTTAGCTGCAGCGACAGAAATGCCCCCTGGGAGGGGGGGAACTGGAGAGAGGGAAAGCCCCAGGCTGCAGGACAGATAGAACCTTTGACTGGGGACCATTCAGGCGCAGGGAGGAAGCCTGAAGCCATTCCGTGCTCCTGAGATTTGCACGTGGGGCTGTGACGTTTACAACCCTGAGACCTGCTGTGTTAACCCATCTACAGAGCTTTGATCCCAGGGCCTCCGTGTCCCTGGTGTGAAAGAAGAAAGCCAGCAGTTCAGCATATTATTACTGTATCTCTTATTCTATTTAATTTTTATTGAATGGTCACAGCAATTTGTGCTGTGAAAACAAACAAAATAAGTGGGTTAGAGCATTGCTGTGTATTTGGGTCTTCAATGCCTAGCAAATCAGTGTATCTTTATTATCTGAAATGCATAGCTCACTTTTAATATTGCCTTGCAGTTTATATTACATCATATAGTTTTTGATTTTGAGCCCCACATTGTCATATGTGATGGGAAGGCATACTGTTGTCACTGCTATTCTGTCTGTTTCAGAAGTAAAAATTAAAGCATGTGGAATTCAATCAACTTGTAAAAACTTATGCACAGCCGTGATTGTTGAATATCAGATCCCAAGATGCCTTCCTCTAGAAAATGTTACTCAGTCGTGATTGAGTTTAGTTATTTAAATGCTGACATATGCCTCCAAAATATTTTCCATAGAAAGTCTTTCACTTCTATGCCAATGAGTCTCAAACTCCTGATCTGTTAAATATCTTCTTTTGAATATGGGAGATACTTGGCAATTGGTGTTCTGTGACTATTAGAATTTCATTTGCATTAGAGTTCATATTGTGTGATTTGAGTAATTCATAACAGGTTTTAATAAAGAATTCTATGCCGACATTAACCAGGCAAGGTTTTAGAAAGTATGTTCCTTAATAGGTCCAGTTTATAGATTGCTCAGTGAATGTCAGCCTGCTGGTTCCCAGGCCAAAATGCTGAACAGCTTCGTTACAGAACTTGATTCCTACTAACTAATTATAAAACATTAGTGTATTTATATTCTCCTACTGAATAAACCATCCCCTTGGACTGCCTCTCTGCAGATGTAGTACTTGCCACAGGTCTAAT
The DNA here is from genome assembly GCF_048773025.1 of Camelus bactrianus. Classification (NCBI taxonomy): domain Eukaryota; kingdom Metazoa; phylum Chordata; class Mammalia; order Artiodactyla; family Camelidae; genus Camelus; species Camelus bactrianus. The sequence continues at coordinate 27,518,808 of NC_133564.1, read as the reverse complement.
ATTGGAATGATCAAGGTTTTTGCCAAGGTAATACACCATGTAGCCTTGAGCACTGGGAGAAGTCGGTTTAAATAAATACTTCCCACCTACTATAACTCTCTTACAAAGATTAAATCGTAACATAATGTGATTTTTGTGCTTTACCCCTCAGTGGCTGCCTCCTATGGATGGTTGAACAGGTTGTGCACTATGCAATCATACTTAATGACCTTGTACCCACACCAATGACAATAATTATTTCATTCAAACATTGAGTGCCCATTGTGTGCCTTTTTCTGAAAAGTCAAGATGCGGTTAAACAAGATGATCTAGGTATCTGTCTCACAGAACCAGTATTTTAGTGGGGGGGGGGGTGCAAATGAACCGAGGAAATATACCACTATGTCACCTCACTCCTGTTAGAAGTTGTCAATTCTCCCTTCATTCCTCTAAGACTTTTGCTTCATATATTCTGATGCTTTGTTATTAAGGTGCATACATGTTTACAGTTGTCTTTCTGATAAGTTGATAGTTATGTGGTGTGATAAAAATGGGGTGATGTGAGAGTGACTTGAGGGCTCTTTTAGAAAAAGTGGTCAGGAAGGGCATCTCTGAAGATGTGACATTTAAGAGAATGATAAGAATTATCCAGCCAAGTGATGATTCTGGAAAAGAACCTTAAGGCAGAAAGAAGAGAAAGTCCAAAGGCTGTATAAAGAGAACACATGTGACTGGAGCATAGTAAGGAAGAGAAAAGTGATGCTATAGAAACTCAGGGAGATAAAGATGGGGAGCAGGTTGTGCAGGTAAAAGAATGGCGAGAGTAGAGAGTTCAGATTTCATTTTAAAAAGAGCGTAAAGGTACCAGGGTGCTTTGTGAAACCACATGCAGGTGAGCGAGAGCCCAGCTACTGAAGGAGAACAGATCCACCTGACTTCAGCACAGATGATATATTTAGGTAAGGCTCTGGAAACTGCTAAGTTGAACTTTTCTTCTGAAGTTACTGGGAAGCAAAGGAGAATTACACTCTGATTTCCCTTTTAGAAAGGATTCTCTGGAGAACAGATTAGAGTGGAATAATACAGATACTGGTTAACCATTGCATTCGTTTTCTATTAATGTATGTCAGATTACTGCAATGGAGTGGCTTAAACAAAACTAATTTACTAACTCAGTTTAATAGGTAAGAAGTCTGGGTGAGCTTGGCTGGGTTTGTAGCTTAGGATCTTGCCAAAATGTGCTTTTTCTCTGGAGGTTCTGGTGCGAATCCAAAGCTGAGCTTCCCTGGGGACCACTATCAGACGGCTGAACACTAAGAAAGGGAAATATATGTAGCTAAAGTAATATAACTAGTAACAATAATGAGCCTTAGAAGGGGAAACAGGATCCAGAGTTGCTACGATATCTTATCTAAAATGTCAAATTTCCAACAATGGCAAAATGACATATGCAAAAAAAAAGGAGAAGTATGACCCATTTACAAAGAAAAAAAAAAGGAAAGAAAGAAAAGAAAGAAAGCAAGCAAGAGAAACTGTCTGCAAAAGTGACCAGATGTTGGATTTAAGAGAAAAAGACTTCAAAGCAGCTGTTACAAATATGTTTAAAGAGCTAAGTAAAGAAAACTGTAATTAATGAAGTAAAGGAAGGTATGATGGGTGGGAGCAAGCTGTACTGGGGTGAGGTAGGGACTGCAGATAGTAATTTGAACCCATCAGAAATGTTAAAAAGAATATATCAAAGCCTATAAACATAGAGGTTGATTTCCTTTCTTCTCTCGGCTGCTCTGAAAGACAAAGTTATGTAAAATGGTAATTACAACAATGTATTGTTGGATTTGTAACACTAGTAGATGTCACATCTATAAAATCAGACCATAAAGAGAGGGGATATATTGGATAATGTCCCTGGCTACCCAGAACCCCATGAATTCAACACCAAAGATGTCAAGGTGATGTTCTTACCCCAAACACATTGTTTTAAATTCAGCCTCTAGACCAGGGTGTCATAAGGATTTTTAAGGCTCATTATGCATCATACTCTATGGAAAGGATCATCAACACTATGGAAGAGAATGCTGACAGAGAAAATCATGAAAGTCTGGGAAGATTACAGCACGAAAGATACCATCATTGTTAGAGAAAAAGCCATGAATGCCTTCAAGCTTGAAATAATAAATTCCTGCTGAAGAAAACTGTCCAGATGTTGTGTGTGACTGCACAGGATTTATGACAGAATCAATCAAAGAAATCATGAAAGAGATTGTGGATATGGCAAAAAAAAAAAAAAGATGGGTGGAGAAGAGTTTAGAGGTATGAATCTTGGAGAGAGTCAAGAACTAATAGACGCCACACTCAAAGAATGAACAGAGATGACTTGATGGGAACGAGTCCTTCCAAACCAGTGCCAACTATATTCCAGTGTACGGCCGTCAGACTTAGAGCGCTCAGAAGTATGGTGGGCTCAGAAATAACTGGGTAAACCAAAGACCTTGAATGAGCACGTCCGTCATGTCAGAACACCTCATTCATCACTACATCTCTTGTCTATCACTGTTCCCCTGGCTTATCTTCTCGCAGACGAAAACCTCTGCTATCTGTGTATTTCTTTAAACACTGTAAAAATAATAAGAAGAAAGTAAGTTCAAGCAGAATGTTCCTCAAACCATAATAGGAAATCAGGCACCTACAATTTGTGATTATACTTAATTTGTGATTAGGTCTACCTCTAACTATGGTTTTAGTGGAATGAGGGAGCTGGAAACGTCTGACAGCTAGACAGACGTAAAATGGGACTATTCGTGATGGAAGGGGAGAACAGGAGGGATGCCTCCCATTATGGGATGACAAGTAAAAGGGAAGGGACGCTGAAAAGGTACATCAAAAACGTGCAACATACAGACGTAAAGAAATGCTGTTCTGCTGCAACGAGCTCTTCGGCAGACTCAGTTCCCGATGCAACAGCTGGCTGATGACCGTATTCACAATGCCTTATGGAGTATTTGGCATACCATAGGCTCTCATTGAGTATCTTCCCAACAAATAAATTAATGATGGTTTTGGCTTGCTAATAAACATGTCATTTTGAAGGTGGAGGGCATCTTAAAGACTCTCTAGCACAACTCCTTTGTTTTACAGTCACAGAAGAATTGGCCTCATAGAAAATTAAATGACATACTTTTGCCAATACTATCTAGTTATGGATATTTTAATTGAAATATAGTTTATTGAAATATATTGAACCATACTAGAATATTATGTTAGTTTTAGGTGTAGTACATTTGGTGATATTGAAAAGCAAACAAACTTTATAAAAACTTTGGCTCCAGAGGTGGAGTAAGATATTCATCCACAAGTATTGGAAGAATTTAAATGTAATATGTGACACTTGAAAAAGGTGTCTCTTTAAATTCTGAGTTGGTAAAAAATTCAAAATGAACAAATCAGGATGTGTAACTTGACTTTCAGATCAAAGACTAGAGCAGTTTGAATTAAAAGAGGCCCAAGGGGAATTAGTTTGCTGATTAAAAAATAAGGATGGGAAAGGAGATAAGTTATTTGTAACCATTCTGCACAAGAAGAGCAATTAACACAATTAATTTGTTAAAGTTTAGAGTATTAAAAATTAGTAATGCAATACCAAATTATTAGAGATGGAAGGAGAGTTTTTGGCAGTCGTGACTCAGTGTGGTACTGAGCTAGAGCTTTGCTGTGGAATTCCAAAACACACTTTCCTTGTGTGTGGATACCTGCTTTATGTTTCCCTGATACATACCAGCCATGAGCTGTTAGACAACTAAATATTTAAACTTCAGGATCATCATCTGGAAACTGGGGAAAATAAAGATACCTACTATGAGGGCTAAATGTGATAATCCATGTGAAGTACTTTTTTTTTTTTTTTTTTTTTTTTCAGAATTCACTTTAGGTAACACTGAAAAATTAACACACAGCGGTGGGGAGAATGTGGGCGTGAACTCTGTGACCTATAACCTTGGTTCCCAAGTTTTTCTTCTTCTCCATGTGACTGTAGGTACATTTTTGTCCTATCTTTGAACTTCAGTTTTTTTTTAATAAAAATGGGTTTGGTAGTGACTACATCCCAGGTTCTCTGTAAGAACTGAGCAAGATACGTAAAATAAACTAGTATTTAGCTAGTCTTCTTTTTCTCCATTTTTTAAAATGGAAGTTTAGTCAGTTTACAATGTTGTGTCCATTTCTGGTGTACAGCGTAATGTTTCAGTCATACATGTACATACATATATTCCTTTTCATATTCTTTTTCATTATAGGTTACCCCATGGTATTGAATATAGTTCCCTGTGCTCTACAGTGGGACCTTGTTGTTTTTCTGTTTTATAGATAGTAGTTAGTATCTGCAAATCTTGAACTCCCAGTTTACCCCCTCCCACCCCCTCTCCCCTGGTAATTATGTTTTCAACGTCTGTGAGTCTGTTTCTGTTTTGTAAATAAGTTTACTTGTGTCTTTTTCTTAGATTCCACAATCGTCATTCTAAGTGAAGTAAGCCAGAAAGAGAAAGGAAAATACTCTATGATGTCATTTATATGTAGTTATTCTTTTAGTGTGACATTGGCTCTGTCACCCCATTGGTGCCTCCCCCTGATCCTAGTTGCCCCCGTTCTTTCTAGTTGATCGATGCATGGCTTGTTCCCAAATGACCTTCCTCTTATGATCTGAGTCAAACCACCTCAAATATATGTGCTAAAAACACTCTAAAGTGTTACTCCTCCCTCAAGGTATGCGTTTTAATGGCAATCCTTGAAAACCTAAAAGCCTTAAAAACCAAAAGAAATCAATGATTAATGGTGGAATCTGAAACATTATGACAGGGGAGAAGAGCTAAAAGGGATTTTAGATTTCACTGAGTGCAACCAATTCATCTTATGGATGAGAAAACTTGAGAGAGAGAAATGACAGGTGTCGCCCAACAGCCCCCGGTTGGTAACTCAGGTGGAAACCAGGGTTACCAGACTCTTCCCGGCTGCTGTGTTTGAAGCGGCAAGTGCCCTGAGGGGAAGCTTAACAGTAGCTTCCTTCCCACCAGCAGTGAAGCTCTCCCTTCCTTTCTACTCAGTACTCACAGCCAGTTGCAGCTGAATCAGCTTCCTGGCCCCCAGGACCCAAGGACGGTGCCCTTTTCTGGGCATTTCCTGCTAAAGTACATGGGTACTTTGCACCTCAAAGTGGGGAGGAAAATGGTAAGCACCTTACTTGGAGGGTACTTACCAGTCAGGTACTGTTGAACAATGATGCATTATTCAGGGGCCATTCTCTTACAGGAGGGGGTGAGTTGTCTGTATATTTACTTTACCCTACACAGAAGCAGCAGCCAAGCCTTAAAAGCACAGAGGAAAAAGCCAGAATGTAACAACTTGTCCATTCCTGTACCATTTTTCCCATCCCAAGTTAGCTCATACAGAGGTCAGAGAAAGGACTGTCTTCACTTGAAGTACAGGACTTTTGTCTGAGTCGGAAACTTGGGCTTCAGTTTCTAGTAAAGAGAGAAAGTAAAAGACGCCAGGAACCCATCAAGCAGCTGTACTGTCTCGGGCCGAGACGGGAAACCACTGAATGTATGTGGTGCATGTGACCTGAGAATGTACATACCTTAACTTCACCTGAACTTCCTTCAGCCCAGAGGTGGCCTCCAGCGCCGCGCCTCAGTTTGTCATCTCTTAGGTCTTGCTTGTTTTTGTTGTGTGTGTGTGTGTGTGTGTGTGTGTGTGTGTGTGTGTGTGTGTGTGTGTGTATTTTTAAATTGAAGTACAGTTAGTTTACAACGTTGTGCTAATTTCCAGTGCACAGCATAATGCTTCAGTCATACATGAACATACATATGTTCATTTTCGTATTCTTTTTCACCCCATCTTAGGCTTTAGGTGCTGAGGGATATGTTTCCTCCTCCTTTAAATAACTAGAACAGCCATTCTGGGGAACCAGTTCTTTTGGAGGGATTGATTCCTGTCCCCCCCCAAAAGGTGGAAGAGATAGGTATTAGCTAAGAGAATTATTCAAAGCTGTAAGGCGGAGAATGGGGGAATGGGACACAGGGGTAGAATCATGGAAACAGTAAAAAGAAAGTGGGGAGATCACATTTCACAGACATCAAGGGGGAAAAAAAGTAAAAATGAAGAGAGGAAACTGTAATAAAGCTGTCAAAGGAAGATCAGAGACTGGCAAACTAAGAGCGTTAAATAAAAAAAAAGAATTTGCATAAAAAGTGATTTAAAAGAATTGAAAAAATTACAAAGTAAAAGATCTAATAAAGATTATTGGAAAATAAATGAACAGGGCAACAAGGATTCTGCAAGGAACAATAAATACGTTACAGTACCGTGAGAGGAAAACATCAGAGAGACACGGCAGAGTGCTGAAAATAAAAGAGGAAAAAGAATTTAAAGTTCAGCCCACAGAGGAACCAAGAAGATGGAGATAAAAAGGATAAAAGAGGCGAGTAAGTGACAGATACTAATACAATACACAGAAGGCACGAGAGAACTATTCAAAGCATAGACAAGCGAAGGTAGGTGACAGGCACAGGCCCTGAAAAGAAACGCAGGCCCCACACATCGGCAGAGCTTAAAAAAATTAAAAAATTACCGAGAAAGCATTCAATGCCTTAAATAGCATTGAAAGGATGATAAGAAGTATTTTCAAAATTGTAATCAAGAGTTTATATTCATGCATAAAGACAGCAACTGCAATGTTAGAAAAGGCAAGTCACGGACTCTTACGTCTCCGTAAATATCTGGAGAGCCAGCTCTGTTTTCCGTCGCCCTGAAGGACGTATCATGGGGCTCTGCATTTAAGCATCAAAGGCAAATGATACGGAACTTTTTCTTCATACATATGACGTGAATTTAAGGACATTTGGTAGAACGGCACTGGGTTCTGAGTATATGGCTCTCAAACGTGTGGGGACTTCCTTCCTCTGTACCCTTCCTCCGACTCTAAGACCCAAGCAAAGTTGTGAAATAGAATCCTTGCTCCACAGCATCTGTGTGACCTGGGTACCTACGTGTCAACACCTGCTGATCCAGGGCCTCCCACGACCAGTCCTCTATTTTATACATACCTGCATCAGTGCAAGCTTCACGCACATATGGGAACTGTACGTCACTGTTTCTAGACAGAAGACATATTCTCTGCCACCTACACTGTGGGTGGGGGGCTCTCTTCATTCTCTCTCCTGGATGACCTTACCATTATATTTTAAGAATCTTTCAAGTTTATAGCATCGCATAATGCTAGGTTAGACAGGACTAAGGATGTCGTACAATCCATGCTTATTCCTCAGATGGGGAGATTGATGTCAGCAGTGATGGTGTGACTGTCTTAATCCCAGAGTGACACTCATATATCAGAAACCCCTCCACAGGTCATCTACGAGGAGAATCACATTTAAATGATTTTACTATATTTAGATTAGGTAAAAACTAATCTCTTAAAACCTTCATAAAAGAAAAAAGGAATTTTAACATAAATATGAATCAACTGTGGAGTACTTAGCTACATGGGAAAGTCAAACATTATGTTACTGCAGTAGGCCAGAGTCTCCCAATTTTCTTGGTTTTCTGTGCCCAGTAATTTTCCACAGCCTGCAGGCAAAATAAAATGCCTAACGGTTGTTTGTTAAGAAGATAGATCCAAACAACTTAGTGTTTATGTCTTAACTTACTAGTTGTCTGAAAAAATACACATAAAATGAATGATAAAAATATGCTTATTTCATTCTTTAATTTCAATACCGACTCACAGGATGTGTGCACGTGTTGCACACTGCACAAATTCCCAAACCTTGGAATTAGATTGCATATGGCAATCTTCATTTTCTGTTCCATGTCAACTTTCACACCACATTTGCTTTTTATCACAACTACCAAGACAAAAGATATATGATACATGTCACTGAAAGGAGGGCAACATGATTTAGTGTTGAAACTATAACCTATATCTAGCTGGAAGTTCACATAGGGTCCAAATAAACGTCAACTATTACCATGTTTACCTTGAAAATTTTAAAAATCCCACTGCAGTTATCTGTAGGGCAGCTTTGGACAAGGTTTGGGATCTACAGCTCAAAGGTTTTGTTTTGCCCTTAGAGAACTGTCTTTATTCATGGTAGGAAAGGGGAAAAGTTTAAGCCTTTAAAAACAAAATCAAAACTAGTTCCCTTCGATACTAGAATATATTATGCAAAGAACTCTTTTCTTGTTTCTGTTTTTTAAGTTGCGTAACAATTTTGTAACTAGCCTGCAGGGTTATCTTCAGGACTGGAGTGAGCCCAGATCTTGAACAAAACTCCAAAGTCATCGACTTAGGTACAAACCATTCAGTCATAATCAGAATTTGTTTTCTTTGTTTTGATGATATTTCAAAGCAGGAGGCAAGAAAGCATAGCCTGTAAAGTAAAGAACAATTTCAACTGAATTCTTTGTAATAATCTATCTTGGGGTAATTTCACTCCTAATACCCGATTTGATCCTCACAACACCATACGAGGCAGGCAAAGGCATCATCAGTATTTCCATGTGACCTGCCATGTTCTTATAATAATGATAGTAAGGAATCAAAGCATCAGCTGATAAATCAAAAGGCTTTACTGAGTGCTTGTATCAGCTTTATGCCCCAAACCGTGGATTTCAAGGGAACTATATATAAAACATGCTTCCTCCCCCAAAGACTTCGTTAACTGTTGTCAAAGAAGGTACACACACATAAAACAACGAGTTATTAAGGAAAGCACTATTAGACCATAGCATCACTGAACAATTAAAGAACAGAACAACATATAATAACCTGGCAGGTGCGCAGTGCTGCCAGTAAATACAAAGTGAGTTAAACCTCAGAGAGATCATGTGGCTGCAGTCATCCGGGAAGCTTTATGCTCCGTAGTAAGATCATCAGATGAGAATCTCAAAGGCACTCCAAGTTCAGTTACCTGATTTATATCTGGAATAACTGGAAGGTCTGAAAAGATTAAAAGAATCCATTTTTAGTTTCAGTTTTGATAGTGTTGTCATTAACAGTCAGCCTACAGACAAAGTTGATTGTTGTATACCAATCTCCACATGGCGATCAAGAGATTCTAACTCTAAGAAAATAAAATCCAACAGAAGACTCCTTCTCTATAATTTACTAAAAAATGTGCTCAAAGGTTAACACAGCTAGTAATGGGGGCATGGTTTCTACTATGGAAGATGGACAAATATGAGAGAAAGGTGGGTAAAGGTAAAAGAGAAATTCTGGAATCAGAATCTACCCCAGCCAAACTTAGGAGGAGTATCACATCTCAGAGTTCAGAGATGAGTGATGTAGAGCCAGAACTAATTCAGGGACCCTTGCAGACACAACTTGTGTCAACCTGCAGAGGCTGTTTGGGTTAGGGTGGGATGTAAGGTCTCCAGTCCTACCACCAGGTAAACAAAGCAGTCAACACACACACACATCAATTTGCCCATTTAAAATTTGTATGTTTAATATTACTTGAGAATAAATTTTCAACAAGATCTAGGTCTTGAATGTATAGCTAGTTTGACCTGTTAAGACTTACCTATCAGGTAAGATTCTGAGGCTCGGATGAGCTAGACCAAGTTGCCCCCTCCAACCATCACTTTAGCATTACAGGGGTCTTGCTGTAGAAGCGTGTGTGTGTGTGTGTGTGTGTGCGTGCGTGCGTGCGTGCATGCATGTGTGTGTAAACCATATCACTCCATACATATGCGGAAAAGCCACAATACAGCCTTGAAAGTCCCTCCTTTCAGATCTGCCTGTGCCCAGGCTGTCAGCACTGACTGAGAGCTGGAAGTAGTCTTTTTCAGCATCTCACAAAGCTCCCGCCTTTACCACTGGCCAACTTTCTACCCGTCTGTTGCTCCTGGGCCCTGTGAGAGCACGCACACTTGTGTTTGTGGTCAAGCCGCTGCTGCCCGTGCCTCCAAGTACCAGAAAGCGCAGGCAGCCTCCAGGGCCCTTGAGTCTTGGCGCGAAGCCCTTCACGCTCCGTGATAGGTCTCCCGTTTTTCCTGGAAATTGTTTTTCTCTTTCTTTGGCTCTGCTGAGGCCAGCTCAAGGGCCGGAGCGTGGAGTGTGCTAATGACAGATTGGATGAGGGAGAAGAGGAGGAGGAGGAATGGCAAAGAAGATGAGCTAAGTTCCAAAACAGTGAGTTTAATTGCTTTTGCCTGTTAAATAGAGCTGTGTGCAAGAAGCGCTAGGGCGAAGACGAACGGAGTGCCATGTGTTCCGGAAGCCAGCCCGGCCGCCTCTGACGGAATCCTCCATGATTTCACTTACTGCAGATTCTTCCATAAACTCCCCAAATTATAACGTTACATTGCTTAAGTGTTTATTGAGGTTTTACCATGATAACGACTAACTTTTATATTGTACCTACAACACCAGCCATTCTCCAGGCAGTTCCAGAGCGAAACATAAACTCTAATATATAAACTAATTAGAGAAAACCCCTCTGTCCCTACCAGATCTGGAAAAGGAATAAAAATGGACAGTAATTGCATTAAATTCAATATAGTCAGCAAGGAAGGCATAAATGCAAAAGAACACTGATACTCATTAAAAACAACTTTTATCATTAAATCTGTACTCTATCAAAGGTATGTGGGTAATGAGTTAGAGAAAGTATGTAAAATTTTAAAGAACAAAGGATGGATAAAGGAAAAAGTAGTGTAGGATAAGAGGGATCAGACATTCTGGAGAAGGTCATGGGTTGAATTTTTGATATTAAGGCCATTGGAAAAAAAATGTTAGCAAAGGAAAGGTCCTAAGGCAGGAGGAGAAAAATCCAGCTTGCTGGACGAAAAGCACAGAAGCCAGAGTGGCAGGAACTGAGTGATGGGTGAGAGAAATAAGAAAAAAAAGCCTTTGTGACAAGCCCCGCACTTCCCACCGCAGCACAAATCATTCCATTTTTTTTTATCTCATGGCATTCATTTTACCTTTTATTCGGAGTGAGGTAAGTCTTCACCTCTGGAGAGTTTTGACCGAAGGGATGGTGCAATTCAACGAATGTTTTACTCATATTTGTCTTCTGCTGTGGGAAAAATGGACTGTGTCAGCTTCAAGGGAAAAAGCAGGGAAGGAGGTCATTTCTGAGATCCAGACGAGAGACTGAGGGGGCAGCCTCCAGGGAGATGATGGGAAGGGGTATGATTCTGGACGTATCTGGAAAATACAGACAACAAGATATCCTGGAAAACCCAATGTGGGTTGTGAGAACCAGAGGGATCAGGATGACTTCTCAGGTTTTTGGTCCGAGTGACTAGACATAGGGAGCTTCCATCAGCTGGGATGCAGAAGGCTGTGGGTGCAGGGGGAAGGCTGGAGTTCAGTTTTGGACTTTGTAATTCATTAGACATCAATGTAGAGAGGTCAACACAGAGGGTTTGGTTTAGGTTTGTTTAACTATGAAAGAGAAATGGGTGGGGTTAAAGTGAGAGGACAAGTAGGGGAAATAGAGGATAAATGCTTTCTCTGTGCAGCCTCACCTCCCTTTCCTGTGGCTCTAGATGTGACTCTGCACCAACTCAGCACCTCTGTAACAGATCTGGAAAACACATCCCCTCCAGCATCCTGTTCGTCAAATACAAACATGGGTGCCCCATTGTTACGTGAAGCAATTAGCAGATGATTACATATTCAGTTAGTGACAGAATCTGGACTTGAACTCTGGCCTGTTGCCTCGCAGTCCATTGTTCTCCCAATAGCTATCAACAGTTGCACACTGTGTTCTTGAGAACTCTCTTGTTCCCAGACTTTGGCTTTTGCGGATCCGTCAAATCTCAAAAATCCTTTTAAATTCCATGAGGTATGAATACATTCTAATTTGTCCAAGTTAACAATCTTTTAAAAAGAAAAAAAAAGAAACAATAAAAACCAAAGAACAAGCAGGCCACCACTGTCACCATCCTTTCTTATAAACCAGGAAATACTGACAGGAAGAAAGCTGAAAGGATTTAATCTTGGAATGAAGGAGAGTCCTCAAGAAAGGACAGTTGGCAATTCAGCACTGCTTCTCTTACATATGTATCAATATTCATGTTTGTCTTGCTCTACTCAGGGATGCTTTCCTAGTCATCTTACTCACCCACTTTCTTTTGGTAGATCCAGATCATTTTCTCTTGGAAGGAGCAGCTGTGCCTCTCTTGATAGCCAAGTTGGCTGCAGAGGACAGAATGTTTGCCCTGGAGGAGACAACAAAGGGCACATTACCATCATTCTCCAGACATTAAAAGGTCTCCTAGTCTCTTACACTCAATAGTCATGACTATCTGTTATTATTTAGTTCAGTTTAATTCAGTTGGGTTCAGAAGGATTCAATCACCATTTGTTGCATGTCTGTTATGTCAGACACGATACAAAACACCAGAGGTCCAAACATATAGGCCTTCTAGAAATACCTTCTATTATAGTAAATTATGCAGTGTGCTAAAAGAGTTCAGAGGAGTATGAATGAAGTGTTTTAGGAGCCTAAAAAGAAGACAGCAAATGCTGGTGTGGGGCTATGAGAATAATATCAGAGAATGCTGTCAGGACAAAGGAAAAGTACAAGCAAATATGAAGAGACGTGAACTGGCACGTGTAGGAGAAAAGAATCCTCTGGTTTGTTGGAAAGGAGACTGGCCCCCGACTGTGAAGGCATGTCCACGTCATGCAGAAAATTGGAGCCTCATCCTTCAGAATTTTTAAGCAGGAGAGTGATACAACCTGATGCTTTCAGAAAATTCATTCTGGTGGCAAAAAGCATGCTGGATTTGGGGGGAGGGAGGGCAGGAAGAACAGCTAGAATGCTGTTAAAATAATCCGAGCAAGAGATGGGAGGGTTCGGAAGTAGGCAGCGTGGACAGAGAGGAGGATAAAGATTCAAGAGATGTGATCTTCTAACCAGCACAGAGTTGCTGTGAAGGTCCAATAATCCTGCCCTTTTGGCACAACCGCCATTAATTTGAAAATAGCAGTGTTAATTTTGGTAAAGCAAAGCACCCTAGTAAAAAGAAAAAGATCGGTAACCACCTCAGGCTGCATCCCAGAATCACTGTCATGAGCAGTAAAAACCATCCTTAGCCAGGCGCTAAGTCAGACTCCATAGAAGCTCTTAACAGCAATAATAAAAATAATACAGCCCTCTAGAAAGCTAGAAATGTATTTGAACACGCAGATTTGTATTTGTCCTACAGGCTTTCCATCAGGCTTCCCACACCTGATTGAGCAGTGATATGACATGTCAATAAATAGAGAACGTCGTCAAGGTGAGGAAGTGGGTCTTGGATTTTGTGTTTCACCCTGAGGTTTACTGGCTGAGACCCTCCCTTCACATTTATCCAGAACACCCTGGCTTTTGTCTTGAAATAGGATTTGACTTCCCTGATTTTCTTCTTCTGGAAGTGCCAGAAATGCTGTCTAAATCCTAGCCTCATTTCCATGCCCTCAATGTGTCTACGAACATGAGATGCCACCATCTACCAGAGTCACACACCAGATTAGAGGCAGATCCAGGGGTGGCGGCAGCTGTCCTGACTCTGGATCTAGTCCTTTTCCACTGCACCGTTGTCTTTTCAAGGATTTCTCCAGACTCCAACTCTTATGTCTGTATCACTCAGTGATTCAGTTCCTCTTTTGTGCTGTTTCCATTGTCCGTTTCCTCATTCTTCATCTAGTACAGGCTCCTGCAAATCCTTGCTTTAATTTAGTTGTGCTCCCTTAGGTTAGCATTGTTCTTCCTTGACCATTTCCTCCCCCATCTTTAGTTTTTCTGTTTTGTTTGATATTTTTGGTTCAGGGGACCTGCTTTCTTCTCTAACCCAGAAGCACTTTTATTATAGTGTTGATTATTTCACACGCATATGATCAGAGAAAGCCCTTCAGTATTCTGCTAAACTAACACGTCAGTCTCTTCTGAGGCAACCTATCTCCAGCCCTGTTAATACCCAAAGGTTTTATGTCACACCTGCCACTCCTTGTTCTCCTTTTCTGTAGATTTTCATTATCAGAGGTCTTAGTCCCAATAATACAACCTGGGCAGTTCAATATTTCACTTTTTCTGTAACTTGAGAATAGGTCTCATTCAGTCATTCAACAAATAATTAGAGTGCCAACTATGTGTTTAGATGTTGTTCTGTGTTAATGGGATACACAGCTGGTCAAAGTAAGTATTAAGTTTTTTGCTAGTGGAAGAGATAAAAATTAAACAAGTAATGCCACAATTACATAACTGCAAATTGAGGAAAAGTTTTATGAAATATAACCAACATGTATAATAGCGTGATTAGTTTGCCATATGGGACGTAGAACAAAGAGGAAAGGTCAAGAGGAAGGTTTGTGGGAAAGTAATAGTCAAGCAGAAATCAAAGGGATCATCAGGTGGAGAACGGGAAGGAAAGCAGGAACACTGCAGGCCAAGGGACTAGACTGAGTGAAGACTTGTCCGGGGCATCAGCTGGTTGCATCTGAAGGACTTTAAGGCCAGCACTGCTGGAACTGGGCACAAGATGGGCTTTGGTCAACATAGTGAGGCTTTGGGATTTTATTCCAAGTTCAATGGAAAGTCTACTAAGGGTTTTAAGCAGGAAAACAACTGAATCAATCTTTCATTACAGAAAAATTACTTCCAATGTCCTCGTGGAGAATGAATAGGGGAGTGAGAGGTTTAAATGGAGTAAGTGAGGAGAAAAGGTAGACAGCTGTTGTCCGTGGAAAGTGGTGGCTCTGCCGAAGAAGAGCCTCCTCACTGCACAATGGGAGAGACACGCTCCTTAGGGTTGTCTGTACACGTGGTATCCACTGGAGTTTTGCCCCAGTTCTTTCCCCCTTCTTCCTTTTCCTCCCCCTCCCCTCCTCCTCTTCCTTCTCGTCCTCCTCCTTTTCCTCCCCATCCTCCTACGTCTTCTTCTTTTAACCCTGTGAACTGATTCCTCTTAGACTCTGAGCCTGTTTTACCTTTACAACCCAAGACAACACACATGATATTTAACTAATGCTCTGAATGCAATATGGCTTTCAACAATTGTGTGCAAGTGGCCACATCCTTTGGCATAAGTGTTTATTCAGTGTCTTGTGTTGCTCTAATTCACCTTATTCCATCCACAATTTCAAGAGGGGAGAGAACTGCCCCAAATCCTACAACCAGAAATAGTAAAATCTAGGGTAAACATAGATGTCTTGACTCCTGGACTGGTATCTGTGTAACTGTAATCCTTGGATTTTTTAAAATTTGCTTTTTTTAAAAAAAAAATTTCAAATCTCTACCTTCTTCACAAACTGTCACTGTTTTTCAACCAATGTGATTTCCCCTGCAAAAATCCAAATCCAGTAAGGTAAGCAAAACGATCTTGTTGGCTGACGTTCCAGACAAATAGCTGTCCCCATTATCAACTGAACTGAAACCATAATTTTCCTACTCCAAGCCCAGCACTGTATTTGTACAACCATATTTGACCATAAAGAAGGTTCATTCAGCCGACTGAGATCGGCTTATAAATTCTCCTGCTACTATTATTTACACCAAAGGAAATCATCCCTCATTTCCTGTTCACTCTTCTTACTGCACAAGCTGATAGAAATATCATTCTTGTAGTCAATGAGAATTCAATTACACCAATTTAAAGACTGGTATTAAGAACTTAATGGACTGTTTTCTCTTTCTTATTCTGGAAACTTAGCTCATTTCCCACAGAATAATTGAGCGTGCTTTGTTGGTATTTGACAAATGGCCTCTGTTCTAACCTTTAAACTTTACCCTTTCACCATGCATAACCAATCTGCACTTCGCTATTTCATCATAGACATATGTCAAGGCAAATGTTTTCCTTATTTTTAGTCCATAATTGCTAATTTTCTTTTTTTGCTAGCAGTGTACCCAAAAACGTCAACTATAAAGACTCATGTATTGTTGATCTGGGGGTTCGTGTTGCTTAGAAACAGAGGACCTCAATTGCCAGACATCAGTTAGGACCACGGGCATACTGCTGTCATATAAGCCAACTGACAGCTTCAGATAGAGGTTACAACACACGTTGGCCCTGCACAGAAGCCGGAAAGAGGAAGCTAAGAATCTTGCCCGCTGTTCAGCCTTACCGGTATTTTGAGTCCGCTGTGACAGCCACAGAGTGGGAAACATTCATACAGGTAACTTTTTGTTGGGGATTCCAGGCAGCCTAGGCTGCAACTGAACTACTGAGTCTCCAGCAAACCGATCATAACTATATATTCATTCCATTGTTGGCTCAGGTTTTGATTAGAAAGCATTCAATATATTTGTCCTAAGGCTTCAGAATTCTTTGCCTGAGAAAACAAACACAATTGTTAGGCAGGCAAACATCCATCCAAAATTTGAGGTTTAGTTGGGCTTTAGGATTGTAGGTGTTAGGTAGGGTGTTACACGAAAATAATGGAAGTGATCACAGAGAGCCCTCACCTCTCACATCCAGTCTCGGTTCCCAGTTCTACGTGCCGCTGGGTTAGAGAGCAATTCCAAATGCACGTCATACTGACTCACTGCTCTGATTCTCAGTCTGCCTGACTTGGTCACCAGTGCCAGTTCCCTGCAAACAGCTGTGGAGGAGAGAAGGCAAGCGTTCGTAGGGCAAAAAAGAAAGAGTGTGTGTGTGTGTGTGTGTGTGTGCGCGCGCGCGCGTGTGTGTGTGTAGTGGTGCACATGTGGGAATATATTAAAATGAGGGAGACTAATTGCTTTCTTGTCAATAGGTATATGCATTGACTATGATTATTCTTTACAAATGTAATTAAGTAACTGATTTCCTCACAGTTATTCTTCAAGCCCTTTTAAGCTCACAACATCTCCACTCTGCAGAATTACTGTAACGCTGACAGAGTTACATCCTGGGGATATCTATGCTAGTGGTGTGGATTTTTACCTTCTTTTATAATTACTATTTTTGGCTTTTATGCTTTCTTAGATTCAAGGGCTGCACATACGGCATTCTATCTAGTTGCATTTTTTTAAGAAACAAGATGTCCAAATCTAGAATATTAATGTTAATACCCATTCCTCCCATTTTCTTTTAAAATCTGAATTACCCGAATTTAAAAAATAAAATGCTATGACTTACAGAAGTGGAATCCAAATAGGAAATCAAAATTGCTTTTTTCTTTCAACTTTGGAAAGAAAAAAGTTAAGTGTGAAGACACCGTGATGGAGAAAGACTTATAAACTGGGTGTGAGTCCTCAGACCCAAATACAGTAACAGCCTTTACTCAAATTAATACAGATTATTTACAGTTTGTCCAAGTCTTAAGAGGTACCTAAAATCTGAAACCAATCGGGCTACCTTCCCTAAGGGTCACATCTTTACCTAATGTGATCTCAGTCTCGATTACAGTTGACTTCTGTGTTTCTGAGATGGGTATCAATCTGAAGCATCTGAAAATAGAAAGGCAGAATATTATTTCTATCCTTGTCTTATCACAAAATACACCTGCTGAGTAGATAAATGGATGAACCAGATGTAGAAATCACAGGTTGGGATAAGCAGCAGGGTTTGGGGAGCTGCTCATCACTTTTCCTTTCTTTCCTCTTGAGAAATGTATTTCACCGTGTGTAATTCCTCAGGTACCCTGCATCCAGGACTGAAGGACTGGGGGGAGGGGAAACCCTGTGTACCACAGCAACACTTTAAGTTCCCCATCTATAAATGTTGCTGACTTTCCATGAGTAACTGGTCCCTGAAGCAATTCTATTCAGCAACACAGTATCACTTTGAAAGCTGAAAAAAATTAAATGGGATTGATCACCAAGAAGCCCATACCTTTCACATTCATTCTTAGTGTCTGTTTTCACTGAAACCCAGAAGATTTTCACACAAACCACTTAGTTCAACTGTGTTTCACTCTATGTCCATCTGTCCTTCTTTCCTTCTCTCCTTCCCTCTCTTCCTCTCTTCATTTCTTTTCATGGCTCTCAATATCTCATGCCGAGATTCAAGCTGATTCAGATTAGGTGATTCTAGTATGAGAATAATAGATGGTAATGTCTGACTTATTTTGCTGAGAATTTCCAAAAAGCTCTCAACTCAGAATATTATTATAATAATGTATGTAAATAAGAACACAAATCACATTAACTGGCCTGTGTATGTACACCATTTAGAATGGAAGGGCAGTGGTGTTTGCCATGCAACGCTTTTGAAATGGAATGCTTAATTACCCATAGGTCAGGATTAGAGAACATTATTGAAATAAACAATTTGGTATCATTGTTTAAATATTTTATTAACTATTTAATATGGTTTGGAGAGTAAGGATAGACAATTTTGCTGTGTAATTACCAAATAATACTGAAGATTAAATGTAAGAAAAAAGCTTGCAAAACTCTCAGAGGGGTTCATATTTGCATGGGGGAAATAACTTGATTCTTTATCCTGTGATTTGCTTTCTTTTTACAAATTTACTTTTTCTACAGATGATACTGCCTAAAAGGGCTTAAAAGAAATAATTCAGAGGCATAAACCTTTCAGCTTAGATTGTTAACATAACTTTAACCACAGTTAATGTGAATCCAAAGATCTTGTTCTTCAGTAACATGTTTTATACTGTAAAAGACACTTAAAATTCCCAATCAGTTAAGCATCCAATTGTCTTTAATTAATGGAGTATTGGAATCATTGCATTAAATTTGGTCTTTATTTTTTACAAATTGAATCTTTCAATACTGGATGTGTTTCCCTAGGGTCATTGGGAAACCATCATCCAAATTCATGATTCATATTGTGTACCCCTTTCTGTTACTTAGGAAAATGAGGGTTTCTAAGGTACCTGGCAAGTTTCTCTGCCCAAGAGAAGCTCATTGAAAGATAAAAAGACTTTATGCTAATCTGTCACTTCACTTTTAAGAAACATCTTGCCTTCATTAACGCTTTCAAACACTAATCACAGTACTGTATCAGAAAGTTTGAACACTTGGGTCTAGAAAAGAACTTCCATGGAACTGTAAAATGAAACTGAATGATACCTTGACAATGAAATGTAGTCCAATTATTTCATTCTACAGGTAGGCAGGCAGAGTCTTGACATGATCTCCCAGCTGTCACGGTCTTAATTAGACACAGAGCTGAGCCTAGAACATCTCCTCTCCTAAGCTCTTTGTCGTCTTTCCCTTTTTGTTCCATTTTCCATTCACCAGCAGTCACTTCCTTCTTTTATCCTTTATGAGATCCTGTTTTGTTCCATGTCTACCAGCTTTAGCTATTAAATATTTAAGGAGGAACCCAGCCCTCAAGCTTGCTTGTCTTTGTCATAGGCACTTGTGGGTTTTTTCCATCAGGGGCTGAGAGAAGTCAGAACCTTAATATAGTCCCCAGTGAGTCGTTGTAGGCATATGGCAAGGTATAGTAACATAGTTGGCACAATTTCTTCTGTGGTCACCGAGAAGGAAGGGTTCATTGTACAGCACAGGTGGAGGCTGTACATTCATGTCCTCTTGCCAGTGCTGGCTTAGCTCTTGATATAGCTGAGTTCCTAATGTGCCACCTGCAGTAAACAACCTTGAGCCAACCTTGGTGTGGTCCCATTACTTGCAAGGAACAGTTGGGCCCCCAGTGGCAGGGCACTCGAATTGACCCCTTCCATCATGAAGAGGGAACCATTCATCCACATAGAGTAGACATTAATTTTACATTTCAGTGTTTTCTGACTATCACTCATCTTCCAGCACTAAAAGATGCTTTCTGAGTGCTGATGGAATCTCAAATTGCGCTGAATCCTACCAAGTGGCTTTTGCAGTGAAAGAAGCTAGGCAATGAATGGATGCATATGGGCTGCACAGATCTTACTTGATACCATCACCCAGAAGTAGCTGGTCCTACAGATGACAGAATAGCCTATTAAAGACATCAATCATCAAGGTACCAGCTAGAAGACAGGACCCGTGTTTGTGGTGTTATCTTTGGTGCATGGCACAAAATCAGAAATTGCCACCAACATTCACTGCTTTTTTTTCCCACACACAGAGTCAGGGATAAAGGCACAGAAATGGGGTGGAATCGCTCACAATTACACTGCCAATAGCAGACAGTTTGCTTTCCATCTCAGTGAACTAGGACTAGTGATTAGGATTTTTAGAACCCAGTGGAGGAATGTTATCCCGAGGGAAGACATCAGTGATTCCAATGAAATAGGAGACTGCTCTGAAATGGAAGGCCCCTCCTGCCAGTGGCAGAGAGGAAAATGGAAGTTACATTGCGGGTTGCGCAGATTCAACCTGACTATCAAGAGGAGACAGTGCGGTGCCACTCGAGGAAGGCAGAAAAGAGCATGAGCTGAACCCAGGGGACCACTAGCAATGCTTCCTATTGTTTCATGTGAGGTCAGAGGTGCATGAAACTAGACTGCAACCTCACAAAAAGCAGAATGGCAAGGTTGATTCCTTTGGGAGTAAAAGGCTGGGTCACTCCACTGGGGAAAGGACTCAGATCTGAGACACCACATGAAGGTAAACAGGTAATGAAGGATGTCACAGCTGCCGTCAACCGCTTGGGTCCAGCTGTAGGACTGCCATCACTGTGGGCTGCATCAGAACGAGAGAGGAAGCAGCATCATGAGGCAGGTCCAGGAGGACTCCGGGAGGCAGGCTGCCGGGCCTGCACACTGGTTTACTAACTCGCTGGCCTCCTAATCCTGCTGGGCCTCAGTTTTAGTCCCTTTAAATTGAGGACAGAAATAACGCCTCCCTCCTAAAACTGCCGTTAGCATTACGCTGGATGGTGTAGAAACAAGCACAAAATTAGGTGCTTAGAAACTGTTATTTATTAACTGAGAATAGGTATCATTATAACTGTTTATGGCTATTGTTCTGCTCTTCTTTCTGCAGTAGCATATATCTATTTATATGGTTTAACAAAGCTCTTTTTAAATCTTGTTCCTTTCCCTACCATTGAAAAGGTGTTTTTCTGGTACTGTTTAGTCAAGAAGGCCGGATATCAATGACACAATAGCAGAATTAGTAGAGAAATGGACACCCAGAGATCCCACGCGTGAAGTTTCCACAGTAAATGGTGAGATTTTGGATCATCTCTCTTTAGGGAGAGGGAATTCCCAGTAACAGGAGAAGAGCCACATTTGAAGATTGTGTATTTTTATAGACTTGAACCTTTTTAGAAATGTTAAGCTTAGAAGGGGGGTGTGGGGGGACGCGGCAGCCCAAGTACTGGATTGCAGTGCACGCCTGCCTTTCAACTTGATCCCTGGTATTCCATCCTCATTTCTTTTGGAAGAGTTGCCTCTGTGAATGGCTTGGTGGGGCACGTGGAAACCTACATGGTCGCAGTCCCTCTTAGTGTCCTCAGGGAGGCAGGCACCTGTAACCTAGGCTTGGATAACTGGTTACTCTGACCTTGAATTTCAATGCTTTCAAAAGCAATGCAGAAAGAAGTACTGGAGTTGATAGTCTTACACTGTTGGTAGCAACTGCCCTCCCACCGTATGGCCGGCTTCTTCTCACCACTTTCCCCTCAGGCAGCTGGGGGAAGGATGAGAGGGCAAACATGGGAATACGGAAACCAGTGAAAGGTATCAGCCTCCGGTGACTAAACGATCAGAGAGTGAGTGTGCCCAGAGACCCCATAAATCAGTGGATGAATCCCTCTCCTGGCTGGAGGAACACATGACTGATAATGAGCGGGAGAGGGTGAGAGAGAAGGAGCAGAGAAAGTAATATTTTCCCTCATTAAAAAAAAAAAAAACCTGTCAACCTTTTATAGTATCTCCAAAAATTGACTAAGATGTAAGGAAAGAAGAAAATGAAAATATATGGTTTTTTTGAAAGAAATATTTCAAGGCCACTAGGGGAAGAAGTTAACTTCAAGAACGCTGCCAGGAAAAGAAGAGATGAAAGCCTCGTGCATGAAAAGCACTTCACCTCCCCTGGAGGGACCTCAGAAAATACACTGGTCCATCCAGAAGCTAGGTGGTTAAAAATATTTGACTCTCTTGGAAAGGATGGCCTCTAGAGCAGATATTCTGGAGGCAGAGAAGAGCAGAAGGGAATGTGAGAAAATGAGAAGAGGTCAAGTATAATTTGTTGAAATTAACCCAACAGGTGGATGTCTCCATGTTTAACAGTTAATTCAGGGTTTTGCTTTTGAGAAAACTGCAGATACTACAAACAGATACTGCCTTGGGGGTTAGAAGGCATTGAGCAATTGGATTCTCTCCTGCTGGGTTACTTGTTCATTTTCTCTAGTCCTCAATTTTCTAATATGTAAAGTAAGTGGAAAAACCTGTGTCCTACCTCCACTGCAAGATTGCCTTTTGTATTAAATGAGATAATGTAAATGATGGAAACGGATGTACTTTAAAGCTGTATAGAACAAAATAGCAATGGCACTTATAAACTTTAAGTATGAAATTTCTCAAACACGACGTAAGTAGAAGAACTTACATACCTGTCATGCTCACTGCACAGTCGATGAGACGTGTCCCCACATCGTTTTGCTGGAGTGATCACGACCTACTCCCATGGGCAGGGGCCAAAGCTGCTAAAAATGATGGAAAAATGATCTCCCTTATATACATTCGCACTCACTCACATGGACTTGGAGGCAACTTTCCTAATCTGAATTGTTACAGCCGTTTCTCCTGCCTCAGGGCTAGGCACAGACTGTTCTATAGCTTGGAAATGGAAAATAAAGGTCAGGCATTGTCATGGCGCTGCTTCTGGTTCTAGCCTGTATCTACTTGGGCCCAGAGCTCAGTCCTTCACAACTTTGCCACAACCCACAGAGCATCATAAAACAAACCTAGTCTAAGAACGTCTTTGGGAGGAAAAAGAAAACAGCAAGCAACTGAAATGCTCCTTAAACATTCCTCTCCTTTTCCAAAGACCCCTTCAGCCACTGTCCTTAGATTTCCCCTGTGCATTATTTCCCTCTTAGAGTTATTTCAGTGTCTTTGTGGTTACACAACTCTTCCACCCCTGCCTGTGGGCACAGCGTTGCCAAACTGTCTTTGATGCACTCTGAACATGTGTGGGCATCAGGCACCTGGAAGGGTTAACTAACTGGCTCCTTTGTTGGTTGGGTACAGCCATATGTCTAGTTCTAGCCAATGAGCTCTGAGCAGAAGTGGTGTACCTGTTGGTTGAGCATTTGTTTGCTGGTGTTGCTATTCTCCGGAATACTTTTCCCGCTCGCACAGCAGTGGCCCAGCTACAGAATAAGATATAGGTGGGCTGTCAGTCTAGATCCCAGGGTTACAAGACGTGGAGCACAGCTCCCAGCTGACAGTTGATGGACATGTAACGTAAGAGATGAAACAGTAAAATGAAACAATTTTAAAACGTTTGGATTTATAAACCACTATTAATCTGGGAGTTGTTTGGTATAAAGCATAGCCTCTTCTATCCTGACTGCACTGCTACACTCATCATCCCCAAAACAGCTTTCTTAGTTCTTAATTTCCCACTGACTCTGAAGGCAGTTTCCCTCCTGGACCCCAAGTTTCTCCCTCAAATCATTTAACTGTTTGAGAACAGATCCTGGGGTCAGAATAAACCACTCTCCTCACCACTGTGCCTGCCATCTTTGCCTTGGGACATGGACCATGGACAGTAGTTCTCATTTAAGACAGACAGTGGTAGGGTTTGGCAGACTTTTGTGTTGTCATGGAGGTATCCATCATTAGATTTTCCACGACAAGCAAGGCATCTTTGGCTTTAACATAAAAAGGTGTATTTCTATACCCTGTATTTATCAAAAGTAGGTATATGCTTTGCTTTCTCACGTAACTACGTCATTGCTAACTGGATATCTAGTCTGCAATCTGATGAGCTAACCCTTTCTATACCTCCTCTAAAACAAATTCATCTTGCTATACATACAAATATATTTTCAAAGGTCTAGTCCCCCCTTTAACCATCAAAGCTAAAAGATCATGGTTTTTCTCTTATCTGGCACCAAATTAATTATAAAAGCTGTATGTTAATATTAATATGGCTTCACTATAGATCAATAGCTTTTATTATCTTTGACTCAAACATATCCATTTTATGATAAAACTTCACAGTAAAATTCAGAAAAATCCAAGCTGATAAATTTAGGTAAAGATTTAAATGGAAGTGTTTTATCTTTTAATCATTCAACCAAGCTCCAGATCAGTAGCATAATCTGCTTAAACTGCACGAGTCCTCACATCCACAGGAATCAAATGAAAGCAAGGTTTATGACATTTTTCTGTCATTTTCACCAGTAATTCCCCTTGATGGATTGCTGGGATTCACAGGGCCAGGAGGAATTACTGCCTACCAGCCATTCAGTCAAATCCAAAATGCTTTAGTACAATTCCAATATTACCCCATTCCTTCATGGCTCCGTGACAGCAAGTTGGGAGTTATCCGTGAATCCATCAAATTGCTCTCCCTGAGAAGTATAAGAAAAAGAAAAAAAAGTATCACATTAGTTAAACACAATCTGATGTACCACCTTACCCAGTGTCAGGAGGAGAATTATTCGATTTAGTAGTTCAAGGTGGATTTCCTTACACAGTTCTGGGCTTAAGGGTTGAGAAGGAAGGCACGGCTGGGCTTCTTCACTGGCACCAAACCTCAGAACAACAGGGGTGGACTCAGACCTTGGATGTCTAGACTTTCTCCCCGATGGATGCTGCTTCAGAGGAGAGTAGCTGGAGAGGTAGGAAGGCTGTCCCCTTGCTGGAACCTCTCTCTCTACTTACTATATGCAGGTCTGCATTCAGTGGGCAAAAGATCACTTAAGAAGGTCCTTATTTTAAACCCTGCATGGTGTTAACAGCTTCACCAGCAAATCAAGTTGTGAAGAATTACCTCTTGGGAATCAGGCAGTTTGGGGTGTAGACATGGCTTGGGGCTTTAGATGAGCCAACACCAAGAGGGATTCCAGGTCTGAGTCAACGGCCAGCAGGTATGGGTCATGAAAACATGAAAAGATTAAGGAGGTACAAATCTTCTGTCTATTCTTACTTTTATTTATTTATTTATTTTTGGCTTTTCTCTCTTTGCATTTATCCCATTTCTGTTTGTCTTGTACTTGGTTTAGTTCCCCTTTTATTTATTCTTCTTAGCCATCCCAAGGATGTCTTATTAAAAATTATTTTCCATTAAAATGCTACTCATATGCTTTTGTTTCTATTGACAGTGACAAAGAATGCAGGTGATACACAGAGCTTTTGGCTCACTGAAAATCACACGGCTAGAAAGTAATTAAAAATAAAAAAAAGCAAATGTGAGCACTGCTACTCCCAGTATTTGAAAACCCATTCTTTTGACTTGTTCCTAAAAGCTTATAGTTTTGGAAACTGGGCAAATTAGTTACCTGTTTAAATTGTGAATCTGTCATTTTAAAACAACAAGAGGAGCAGCAATGTATGCAGAGATGACAATATGTAAAGATCGCTTTGGCTGCCAAGGGTTCTCTGATGCTTTGTTTAACCCCTTAAGTAAGAGTGAAGGTAGATTTCACATGCAAACAGTGCTTCATGCATGTTTCCCTACTGGACAGTGTCCCACCATTCCTAAGTTTCAATTACTTTTCATGAAACTGATATTTGTGAGCTATTTGGTGAAATATTTAAAAAAGAACATATTCTCTGGGACACAGACATTCCACTATTCTTGGAAAAGAATATTACACAAGAAATATATTCTTAATGTGCTAGATTGAGCATCCAACTGCCATTTTATTTATTTATGATTTTGTTGGTTTAAGAAACAGATTTGCCACTAACTAATTTGGGGAAAGACAATTCATATTTTGGGGCCTTGATTCTCTCAGTCATGTAAGGCAGAGGTGAGACTAAACCATCATTTAAATTCCTTGTGGCTCTAACAGTGTGTATCCCAAAGACGGTATACTGTCATTACTGTCTTACGGAGCTGCGTGGCACAGACTGTGAATAGTCAAGCTGTTTTTTGCTAATACTTTGACTATTCAACACCATTGTTAACGATAGTTTTTACTCAGTTACCTTTCATCTTCAGCTGAGTCGTGTTCTTGATCTGGGCTTAGAGATAAAAGGGAGTTCCCAAAGAAGAAGAAAAATAAGAATTTTGGGGTGTTTACCCTGAGCCACACTTTGGGTAGACAGATATATAAATCTCAGAACAAGGTGGGAAGGGCATTATTAAACGCCCCGTTGCCAGTCCACTGCTGGGCTGACTGCCTGACTGCCGCCTGCTGGGCTCAGTTCCAAACTAAGGATTGTTCTACATGTCTTTAAAGACAAAGAATAAAGATTATTATTTTTCCTGGGGTATATCTATAACTCCCACTCAATCTATTCATTTATACCATGGACTGCGACTATTTCTGAAATAACCACAGTATTTTAATAGCCACATCTTGGATTTGGTGTTATATACAGTCTGTTCTCATAGAAGGCAAAACACCATTGATGTTAGAGAAAACCAAATCCTAAGTGCTTATAATTCTTCACCATGAGAAAATTTTGTTTTCAAACGAGACATTCTAAATCCAAACTAATCATACCCTGACCTCTCATACACTCTTCCAAAGTATTATTTTGTGGTTTTTTTTTTTGTATGCACACATGCGTGTGTATATGCGTGTGTGAAGGAAATATGGTGGAATCTTGACTGTGGACTTCTGGCAAGAGCTAACTTCTAATGAGCTAACTTTGCATGGCGAGGTAACAACACAGTCAGACTCTAAGCTTTCCCACTCTTGTTTCACTGCAGGTTCTTCTGCCTTTCATCTAACTGCAAAGACACCAAAGACGGCTCCAGGCTTCCAGGGAGATAGTTCACATGAAGGGTTTGCAGAGCTGAGCTTGTTGACCTGCCACACAAAAGTACTGTCTCTCAGCAGCAAAGGAAAGCCACCATACTGAGGTCACTCTAATTACTCATCTGCATGCAAGAAACAGTCTTCTAAATGAACACTTTCCACCCCCTCTTTTAATTATGATTTGTTCTCTAACATAACAGATTAAATTGAAGGTGTCAAATCAAGGTGGAGAAATGACAGCCTTTAAAGTGCACTGAGCCAGTGCTTAAGCAAAATATAGTGATAGCTATTTTTTAATCTTTTACCATGACTCAAAAGGAGCTAAGAATTTAGTTACTGTTTCCACTTTTTTAAAGGGTGATCTAAAATCATAGTTTTTTCTTATGCCACCAAGTATACCAAAGAGTGAGAAAACAGACCTGTTTCATGAATTATGAAAGGCGACTTAAGCTACAGAGGAGTTGCCATAAATTTGTAATGGTATATAGTGAGTTTCAGGGAGACTGGTGTCCAGAAAACAAACCACCACTGTGAAATACTAATAATTATTATTGATAGTAAAAGCTAAATACATACAAAGTTTTATGCCTTTAAAGCTTCTTCAATTACATGATTTCATATGATCCATTTTGCAATTCTAAAAGTCATTATACTTTATATATATATATATATATATACACACACACACACACACATATATATTATCCAAAAAAAGGCGTTAGTAGCCTTCTCTCACTTCCAATGTCTAGTATCTGTCAGATACTTTTAACAATTTCATATGTAAGTCAGAGTTTGTGACAATTTGAGCTACTTTGTTTAAAGTTTGCTTTCTCTTTTTATGGATAAAAATATTTCCCTCCTAAGAAAATGAGTTGTATTATTAAGAAGAATAGAAAGTTTAATTACCTAATGGAAAGAACACTAATCACTTTAAAAATACTTGAAAACACTCATTGGCTATATACCAAACTTGGTGAACCAATTAAAAATCATACTAATTAATAAATCAAAGTAGTTTTTTTTTTAATATTTCCATTAAGCTATAATATACTCAGACATTTTAGGCATTCTATTCATATGTAGCATTATTTGCTTGAATATCAGTTAGGGGTAGCTCTGCATTCAAGAGGCCAAAGAATTATCTCCTTGAGTACCAGCAGCCCACCCAAAAAAAAAAAAAAATTGAGCAAACTATTCCTGCACTCTCAGTCCCTTGTATAAGACACCATTAACTCTAACCATCAGATTGTCTTTTTGTTTGATTGACTGAATGATATGGCATTTTTACTATGTCTTTATAATAAAAAACAAAGCAAAATTCCATGTTGTCTAAAATCCTGTCTTTTTCTTTATTTTTACTGGTACAGAGATTTCCTATATACCCCTAACCTCACACGTGCATAGCCTCCTCCATTATCAACATCCCCATCCAGAGTGGCACATTGGTTACGACTGCAAATCTACACTGACACATCATTATTACCCAAAGTCCACAGTTGGCACCAGCCTCCTCCTTTCCCCTAAAGTACTACTCCCTTCATGCAAGTTTCTTCATTTCAACACTGAGCAGAATTATGTTTCCTGCTGGGTTACTGATAAATATTAAACTTTCTCAATTATATTCGGAGAAAATGGTCACTGAAAAGGAAATTTTTTAACCTTTCCTGCAGGAGAAAAGGAATCTGACCAAAGAGTCAGCGACCACATAATAATAACAACAAATATTCCTTGAATGTTTGCTATATACCAGAAATCTCTTCCATACTCCCCATGAATCCAGTATTTTTTTGTCAAATAGCCAAAGATGGCACCTAGTAATAGTTGGAATAGCATAGATGTATTTAAGATTTTCTTAGAAAAGAATTATTTGGGGGAAAAACTTTTCAGTGGTAACAGCTACATTGCCCCAACTCTGTACTTGTTAACATTTCCTTTGTTAGTTTTTTCCAGTGTAGCAATGGCTTAAAAAATGAGCAACTAGGTGTGGATGCATCTTGGTTATCCATAACAGTATCACATTACCTCAGCAGAGATTCAAGAAAAAGTACAACACAGGGACAGCAAATACATGCCACACTACTCTCCATGCTTAATGAAAGATATTTTTTGTTCATCAAAGCAGTCTCCAACATCACACCCTCATAAGCCTTCTCATCACGGTGCTCCCGGAAGACAAAGTCTATTAACTGACGTTGCCACTTGGTATAAACCCTTTGCTGTTGCTTAAAAAAAATGTATGAATTGAAAATTACAGTTTTATAGTTTTGACATAGATCTCTAGCAGAACTGGGACTAAAACCTCAGGAATAGAATCAAGCAGCTCACAGAAAAATCATTGTGAAGGATGAGCCTCAAACATGGTTCTGAGTTGGTTCAGGAGAAGCTAGGACTTGGTATAATGTGAGCAAAGATCAATTTAGGAATGATAAAATACAAACACTGGAACAAAGACCTGAGATGACATGAAAGTTGACACAATGTTTATGTTTTGCAGAAGCCATCAATAAATTTCAAGACCCTGGGTTTTAGAAGGCATTCTTATTTGCCATATCAGTGGCATCATTCTCTAACACCCAAGAGCTCAGAGAGATTTTCTGGTAGAACAGCAACATTTCTGTGACCCAACAGATTGGTGGCTCACCTGGGGCTACAGAACATTCTTTGGGACATGTGGAGGGCAGCCTCCCAGAGCCAATGGTTCCATTTGGCAGGACCCTTTACTGGACCAGATACCTCTTTAATTCCCTCTAGTAATCCTCACGTGACTAAAAAGCCTGGGTTCAGAAGAGATACCACCTTTTTTTTTTTTTTTTTTTGATGCTTAGTGCCATGTGGCTGCTTTGATTAAACTCTAAGTAGTTTGAACAAAACATAATTCCTACCCTGTGGAAGGTTATAACACCAGAGCCATGCACACAGTCTACAGCTGTGTACAAATATGCTTGATGGTAGGTAAGTGCTCTTTCATTACTGCTATTTTTAATGAAACTAGTCATTTTCCACTTGGCTAGTTTCACAAGTGATACCTCTCTAGACAAATTCTGGCTGTGACCTGCAGTCAGAAACACAGAAGCACTATAATTTTATATAATCCTTTCCTGCCCTCTCCATCCCCACCCCATATCTCCTCCTCATTTTTTCTTTTAGGCATAAAGCAATTACTTCAACTTCACCCATCTACCTAATTAGATAAACATAGGAAAGGGGGGGAAATAATATTTAAATCTGGCTAGGAGATGATAAATAGCTTTCCCACCCCTACATTAGCAGAGAATAAAAAGGGGAATATTGCCATCAAGGTTTAAATTAACTGCTGTGTGCCGCTGTGTGTGTTGTATGTAATTTTATAAATTTGAGTTACTTTAAACACGGCTAAATTTATTTCAAAGAGTTACGTATGATTGATAACAGGTGGAAATTCTTTTCCATAAGCTTTGGTTGTTGGAAACAAAGTTTATATTTTACTTGGGATCACTGTCATAAGTCAAATATAATTTGAAAAAAATTAAAAACATTTCTGGTGGAAACAGGGGGGTTAATTCTGATGCTTATGCTGATTCCTCAGTTGCAGTCAACATAGTCTTCTCACTTACTCAACAGCAAACCTACAACCACTGACATTTTGTAGTTCCAATTAATTCAAATGTGTCTTTTCTAAAATAAAAATATTTCTTTGCAATCACTGCCTTTCAAATATTGGATAAAATTCCTGTGAATAAGCAGAATTTAAATGAAGTAAGAGAGAGTGAAGACTGCCTGAGAAAAACAAGTAGTCACAAAACATCATGAGTTGAAATTAGGCCTCTAACAAATCACACCTATTATGTTGAGGTGG
The DNA here is from genome assembly GCF_048773025.1 of Camelus bactrianus. Taxonomy (NCBI): domain Eukaryota; kingdom Metazoa; phylum Chordata; class Mammalia; order Artiodactyla; family Camelidae; genus Camelus; species Camelus bactrianus. The sequence continues at coordinate 27,488,228 of NC_133564.1, read as the reverse complement.
CTAATACCTCACACAATACTTCCTATGACATGAAATTGCCTAACTGTAGACATTTATGTTTACAAAAATTGAGGTGGAGGTGTTACAAAATTAGCAGGTTACAATTTAATTTCTAGACAATTTTTGAATACTTTTGCTTTAATACTTTTGCTTCTAATTGCTTAATATGCATATCTTCTCAACCCTCATTCCCTCCTCATGAGTTATACGAAGAATGACAGTGTGGAGGAAATGAAATATCACTGGGCTAAGCATTGAGAATTGTGAGTTCCAGTGCTGACTATGGCATCAGCAGCCTATCACTTAAGAAATTTGAATCTTAGATTTATAATCTGGACAACATGAAAGTTGAATTTGATGTCCTTTAAAATCATTGAAGATTTTGATTCACTGGCTATAAGAGTGAGACCAAGAATTTGTGTTTTGTGTGTGTCTGTGTGTGTTTTTTTTTAAACTTTCCCCAAGTGCTTCTGATCCATAGCCAAGTCTGGAACCACTGACGCAAAATTCTTTCTACTACTTGTATTTGACGGTTTATGATTCAAGCTTTTGGAAAGTAAATGCTCAGTGCTATATACTGAATTGTGGGCCCTGGAATTCACATGTTGAAAATCTAACCTCCCATGTGACTCTTTGGAAATAGGGCCAACAAGGTCATTAAGATTAAATGAGGTCATAAAGGTGGGACCCTAATCTAATAAGCCTAGTACCCTTATAAGAAGAAGAGACACCAAGATTCTCTTTTTCCACCATGTGAGGACACGGCAAGAAAGCTGCTCCTGGAGAGCTCTTATCAGGAAATGAATTGGCTGGCACCTTGATCTTGGACTTTCCCAGCCTCCAGAACAAATTTCTGATGTTTAAGCCTATGGTATTTTATTGTGGCAGTCCTAACCGACTAATACACTCAACGAGGATTTGACAGATGATATTATGAGAGTTGGCTAAGAGCTGTAACAAAAAAATCTCCAAATAGCAGAGGCTTAACACGATAAAGTGTACTGCTTGCTCACATGATACCCTAAAGGATGGGAGAGTGATACGTTCCATTCAGTACTCAGGGACCCAAGTCAGCATCACTGACACACTTCCTCCCTGATCACAGCAAGAGAGAACGATTACTCACTGAGGTTTACTTTCTTAATTTTCCGAGTCTGGAAGTGCATACATTATATTCATCAATATACTACTGGGTTAACAATAGTCATATGGCCCAGCCATATGAGGAACATAAAATGATTTGTAAATATTTAGCATTTTGTCTGCCTTGCAGATGGACAAGTAAATATACCCAATGTTTCTTTTTACCCTGAATAAAACAAACAAAAATACAGACCACCGAGGTAGCAGTAATGAACACACAGCCCTGCTGACACTTGATTCCAGCCCAGTAAGACACACATCAGACTTCTGACCTACAGAATGAAAAATAAATCTGTGTTGTTTTAAACTGCCTCTAAGTTTGCAGTGATTTGTTATGGCTGTAATAGAAAACTAATTCTCTATCAGCACACTTTCTCTCTCCTTGCCAACCAACAAATGTCAAGGTTCCTGTGGTTCCAGATTTAAAAAAAAAAAAAAGTGAAAATCTTTTCCACAGTAAATTATTAAAATCCTCACGCTATGCCTGCCTTGATAATATATGTATTTTAAAACTAAACTGCCTGGAAATAACGAAGTACATCCAAAGGGAAAAAAAATCAAAATTTTGATCAAACTTTGTTTATGATAACTTTCTAGGGAAGTTAGATGGGGCTACCTTCTCAGTAGTGCTCCAAATGTATTTTATAGGAATGTCTATATTTTTGTTGAGCATAGGATCAATGGAAGCATAGGATCTAAAAAGATACATGTAACACAACTGAATTAGAACTAGAAGACTGAACTTCAATTAAAAAAAAAAAAAGAACTAAAAGGAAGAAATTTAAAAGGTAGCAGAGAATGTGGAAATGCTCACCTATCAGGAATAACTGAAAGGCTGAATGGTACAGAAGGAAGATGCCTTCGTTGGGATAGGTTTGCTGTGTTCAATGATCAGAAAAAATGACAATGGAAGAAAATGAGCGATTTTTTTCTGTTACCTCTGAAGTCACTGAAGTCACGTATAAAGGTTATTTAAAAAGACATGTATAAAAATGATATTTTGACATATTCCTCATGATAGTTTTCTCAGACATACCTTCTTGTTAACATATGACCCTTCTTCCTACTCAGACAGCATTTAGGGTATTTGATGTTACATCCCAGAAAAGGGATAATAGAGGGTGAGCTAAAAACAGAGTAGCAAATGCTTAGTTTGGGGGCTTCAAATAAGGTTTTGGAAAATATGGAAAAGGGCAGTTTTGAGTAAGAGCTTCTGAACTTCAAAAGCTTAGGTTTGGAATATCAAAATCTAAAGCTCCAAGCAGCTCATACGTAGCCTTAAAAGACTAAGTGACTGGAATAAAATGCATCACTTTTAAGAGTACTAATAAGATTCGAGAAGAAAACAAACTATGAGACGAGATGAAAAGAAGAAACTACTGGATGTGGGATGAAGAAACAAAGCAGACAGTAAGAATTAGCAAACAGAGATATCCCAGCCCTCAGTCAAATGAGGATTATCACCTCTCCTGGAAGTTGTGTGTGTTAGCATACACAATTTTCCAGGCTTCTGTCACTGAGCACAATAAGCCACCTTTTAGGAATTTTGATAATTTGCCTCCACTTTGGTGTCCATTCTGTCATCAAAAATAGCCAACATGTTTCTCACTGACCATTTAGGAGGAATTATGCCAATGTGAGAATCCTTATGCTTTGCGAACACCATTGAACTTGTGTTTCCTGTATTTTATAGCCCATCATAAAGACACCTCCAACAGTCAGGATAATCCAGTAATGGGTAGTGGAAGCCCACAGAGTGACTCGCCATCAGACATCTCTCCCTCGGCCCTAGGCAAGATACAAAAGATGCTACGTGGAGTAACACACAGATTGTATTTGTGTTTCACAGTGTTTGGTGGAATATCAGAACTTCTCAAGTCATTGAACGGTGTCTCATTTAAAACAGTACAATGATCATGTATTACTTGAGAAATACTTAGTTGCTGTAAAATTTTACAAAGTTTGATACCCTAATATATTCAGTAAATCTTTGTGAGAGAATGGCACCCCATAGAATTTCCCAAACTTAATTAATCATGGAACATCTCTGATTTACTCTTCATTTTTAGAAAAATCTATTCGTAATTTTTGGACATAATTTTTTTTATAACAGCTGAGAAAGTTTAGACCAAATGGCTAAGTTCCACTAAACTCTAAGCCTCTCTCTTTGATCACATATTTCTCTTGTGCTTAAGAAAAAAATTAAAGGAAATAGGACAGATTAGAGTAGCATAGAGGACTCAGAAAAAGACATTAGAATATATAACATTTTAATATAGTAAAGCTAGGACCTCAAAAGAAGGAAACTCAGTTTATACAGCTGAGCAATTTTCTGGCTATGCAGAAGAAAAATCAGTAAGCTTTATATGTAACATCAAAGTTGGAGTAAAGAACAAACTACTGTAACAGTCCCTCTACTCCAGAAAAGAGGAGGAGGGGGAAACAAAACTGAAAGTCTGTGGTTTAAGAATCAGGGATTCAGTCTTTTCACTGCCTATCCCCTGGAACTTTGCTCTCACCTGACTGGCCAAAACTTGGGATGCAAATATGCCCAGGGCCAGCTCACAGAAAGGGAGAAGACGATGCAAGAGGAAAAATACATATGCAAAGCTACAGAAAATTAGGACACGGCGCCCATCACTTCCTCCCTCTTTCCGTTGGTGATGGCTTAGTCATATGGACAAACCTAGATGCAAAGTAGGCTTGGAAATGGATTCTCTAGTTGAATAGCTATTTGTCAGCTACAATTCCATTACAAGAGAATGAATTTGGGTATACAAATAGCAGTTTCCACTACATACAAATCAAAACATCTTTCAAGTAGAACAGAGTTAATAAATCTCACACACACATACACACAATTTTTAAAATTAGAAGAAATACATGGTGATGAACCTGATCTTTAAATGAAAAAAAAAAATCAGAATTCAGTATAGAAAAAGCCTTTAATGCTCTAATATATATTTGGTTATTTTCCATTCTTGTTCTTAAAGTTCTCTTTTGTTTCTCTCTTTAACTCTGTATCACAAAAATCTATTTTATTTAAATCTTTTGTTTTGGGAAGATAAACCTTTGAAGTTACTTATTACTTCTACTTTTTAAAATTTTGTTTTCTTTCACTAACTATAGGTTTTATATATATACACAGTGTGTGTATATGTATATATATCTATATAACCATAGTTACATATATTTAACTATGGTTAAATGCCATAGTATTATTATTATTTTACTAGTTTATCTTGTTTGGTCCCCAGTTTTCTATGCTGAGTACTGATTTCCTTTTTTCTTAAAAGTGTTTCAAGCTTTAATTTATTTTCTGAGTATAACTTTTCTGAGTCCTTTAGATCTATATGAATTTATCTTTCAAGTGCTTTTTAAGATATGATTTATACTTTCAGTCGAGTTATCATGATGAAAGTATCTTATTTTCTTACTAGTTAATATGCTGGAGGATTATATTTTCTCATTTATATTTAACATTATTTTATAATGATCAAATAACATGGTTTATAAAATCACTGCTTACACTTTTCTTCAATCATGTGATTAAATTTTTATGTGTTTCCAGAAATATATGAAAAAGTATGTATTTTCTATTCAAGATACACAAATTCTCAAGTGTATCCATTAAACTGAATTTGCTAATGTTTTTATTCAGTTTATCTATTTTCTTTCTTGGTTTTGTTCGTTTAGTTTCTTGTTAGACCTGACGATTCTGAAAGAGATGCTTTAAAAACTACCAATGTTAATGTATTTTTTTGAAGATTTCTGTTCTGCACTGTGAAGTTACTTTTTTCCCCATTCCATATTGTTTGTTAAAAATCCGTAATTAAACCCAATACTTATTCAAGGGGAGGGAAATTAAGCTCCCCCTTCAGGAGGAAGGAATAGCAAAGAATTTGTGGATATATGATAAAACTGTCACAATAATTAGTAAATAATCTGGGGCAGTTACTCTGGGGCTGGGCAAATACTGTTTCTCTGTTACTTTTGCCCAGTGATGTTAGCATTCATTGGTGGATGTTGCCTCGAGTCCTTGTAACGGATTCTAATTGTAATTTTCTATTTCTCTCATTGTTTCTATACTTACTATTTGGAAATAATCTGTAAAGAAGATTTGTTCCTTCTCCCCCATTTGTTTGTACAATTATTTGTATCAGTAATGCATTAGTGAACATTTCATTTATTCTTTGGGTTTTAATCCAATACCACCTTTACTAGTCAACAGAGATTAGGACGGAAGCATGGACTAGATTTTCCCTCAGAGCCTCCAAAGGAAACAACCTTGCTGACAACTTGATTTAGGATTTCTGGACCTAGAACTATAAGATAATAAATTTCTCGTTTTAAACCACGAAGTTTGTGGTAATTTGTTATGGCAGCCCTATGAAATTGATTCAGTAAGTAGAAAATACAAAGGAATTAGATGAATTAGATAAAATAATATTAAATCTTATGCAAGAATAAATTCTCAAGAACAAATGATATTATGGAAAAGTATTATAATAAAGCACCACATGCCTTATCAGATGGTAGAAAATGTTATAAAGCACTTGTCATTAAATAATTACAAAATAATTATGACTATGACATAGGTATTTTTCATAGTACATAAATTTGAAGTGGACCCAGAATACATGAAAAATTAATATACAACCCAGGTCCTAACTGGCTTCAGAGACAAAAGATAAATCAATTCACAAATAATACTGGCACAGCAGACTTTTACCAGGAGAAAATGAAATTTGGATTCCTATCAAATCTATTCCAAAAATTAAATCCAGATGTAGTAAAGATTAAAATAATTTTTTAAATTCTTGAAATAAAAGACTCTGATACTTCATTTAGTATCTATCACCTGGGGAGAAATAAGGCAAGAATTCCAGCAGCTATTTTTTTTAAAATGTTGACATATTTGAGGATATAAAAAAGTAAAAAACTATTACTCAGCAGTAGACCCTTGAAAAAAATCAACAAATAAATATTTAGGAAGGTGATATTTGTAAAGCTTGTTGTTCATAAAATGTTAATATATGTAATATACATAAAATGCAACATATATATAAGAGCTCTTCATTTTAACAAGGAACAAAATAGTCAAATAGAAGATGGGAAATTCATGAAAAAGTATATTTAAAAAGCTGACAAATTTATGAAAAGTGCTGTACATTTTAAAAGAATATAGTAGAAAACTGACTGGACTTTAGTGACTTGCCATGATATAACGCCAACATCTTTTTTAGAACTACAGTGACACATGTTTATGAGTGAGAAGAAAATAAGAAAGATGTGTTTTTTAGGAGAAATCATCTGAGATAGTTTTTTGGGTGATGCTGAAAAAGAAGAAAAGGAGAACAGAAGGAATAAAAGCAAACATGAAAATAGAGAAACAAAAACTATGTTAAAAAGAAATGCAGGATTCTTTTATTTAATAATTAAATGTGGCTATATTTGCAAAAGAAAATAAAAATAAATCATCTGTAAACCTGTAAGGGTCATCAATGAAACAGCCTTAAGAGGAAAAACAGAGGCAAAATGCAGTTACATGAACAATATATTTAATTTTGTTTAAATTACACAAGCAGACACTGCCTGTATGTTTATAGGTGTGTATGTATTTGCATCAGCAAAAAGAAATTCATGGAAAGAGTAAAAGGCTGTTTATACGGGGGGAGAGTTAGCAGAAAATAATCTGTTTTGTCTTCATACATTTCGTATTGTTTGTTATATGATGGGGTTCAGAACACACTAACACAAAATATGGCACCTTGGCAAATTAACTATTCTAAGCTGATGAAGTCTGAGAAAACAGTAGAAGCAGGAAGGTCACTCTGACCTCCCCTACTTCCTCACCCTTTTCCCTGAAATGGGCCATGTATCTCCCATGTAGAATTTACCCCTCCTGTACCAGAAGGAAAGAAGGCATTCTTATTACCAGAAACAGGTAATTTGGGGCCAAGAAACCTTGTTAAACTAACCCATATCTTCCTAGTTACTTACTACCCCTAGCTCAAACTCCTTTGTCGTGTCAATTCTTCACAAATGTATTGTTTCTTTCTCTAAATAGTAGAAAAGTTGCCTGTTTTGGTCACATTTTCAGTTCTTCATTCTCTTGTGAAGGTCCCCATATACATGTAAAAATTCATCAAAATTTGTATGCTTTTCTTAGTCTGTCTCTGTTAATTTAATTTTCAGACCCAGCCAAAGACCCTAAGGGGTTGAGAAAACCTTTTTCCTCTCCTACATCATGCGCATATTACAATTAAAATGAGGAGAAAAAAATCTCAATAAGAATTAATTTGACTGCATAAAAATGTTGAAATTACTTACACAAAATACCAACAACCCATGAACAAAATACAAGGAAATACTTACTTCAAGTAAAACAAAATTTTAAAATTCTGAATATTTAAGAAGTCAACTCAATAAGCTAAACAGAGTCAGAAATAGATAAACCAGGTGGGGGAAAAGCCATTTTTCTTACTAGTCGGAAAAGAAGAAATACCTAAATAAATGTTCAAATTTACCATAAATCAGAGTAATAAATATTGTAACTACAAAGTTATTACTTGTCACGTTTCTAATTAGCAAAGTTAAAAAAATATATTGGTGAGCACAGCATAAAAAACACTATATTATTCTGCTGATAGAAGTGTAACTTAGTAGATTATTTTTGGAAAGGCATTTGATAATCCATATTAAGTAATGTAAAATATTAACATGCTGTGACCAAATGAGTCAAACTTTAGAAATACATCTTAAGAAAAAAATGCAAGAAAAAGCATGAATAAAGTTACTGAAGGATTATATAAGCACTTTGTATAATTATAAACAAAAATTTAATATTAAGTTACTGGTAAGGAAACAATCTGTATCCAACAATAGAAAATTATGCAACATGAAAAGTGATAATTTATCCTTTTTAATTACATGAAAATGTGCTTATGATAAATTCATAAGCATGTAAACAGGTAAAGTTTTGTGTACTACTTTGATTTTGGTTATAAACTATTAACAATTGCTGAAAATAGTATCATTAGAGCTAAAGATGGAATGTTCTGTTTTATAAACTTGTATATATTCTGTTGCTTAAGAATGAACATTTATTGATTTTATATTCCAAAATAAAATAATTTATAAAAGTAAAGAAAAATAATTGCTTGAATATATTTGCTTTTTGTGGTTTTTACTTATATTAATGTCATCTTTGAAATCACCTGAGTGGACTGATGCAATTATTGTTGTTTTCTGAGTTCAGTAATTTAGTATATATTGGATACAGCTGCACCCAGCTCTCCCAGGTCAAATCAGAATGTGAGTATGTACAGAAACATCCGGCACACAACTCAGCCAGATTAACATAACTCATCATAATAAAGGCCTACTACTTTGATATAGCATGACCAGTTTTTCAACGTAAATTTACAAAGCTTGGAGAAAATGCAAGAAAAAAATGTATGAAGACACAGCAAACATCAGAATCAGACTTTGATACGACACACATGTTGGAATTATCCTTTAGGAAACTTAACTATGATTAATATGTCAAAGGATAGTTTACTACATTTGTGTAGATCTGGGTTCTCCATTATGTTCCATTTGATTTATGTTTCTATTTTTGCACCAATACTGAACTATTTTGATTACTGTAGTCATACAGTTAGGCCATAAAAAAGGAATACCACTCAACCATAAAAATGAATTAAAATTTTGCCGCTTGGAACAACATGGATATACTTGGACAGTATTATGCTAAGTGAAATAAGTTAGAGAAAGAGAGATACTACATGATATTACTTTTATGTGGTATCTAAAAAATACAATAAACTAGTGAATATAACAGAAGCAGACTCACAGATAAAGAGAACAAACTAGTGGTTACCAGCGGGGACAGGGAAGAGGCAAAATAGGAGTAGAGGATGAAGAGGTACAAACTATTATGTTTAAGTAAGCTATAAGGATATATTGTACAACAGAAAATACAGTCAATATTTTATACTAATTATAAATGAAGTATAACCTTTAAATTTGTGAATTGTTGTATTATACAACTGTAACATAATATTGTACATCAACTATACTTCAACAAAAAATTAATGCAGAATTAACCCTATACTAAGTGTAAAGTGCAAAACTATAACTCTTCTAGAAGAAAACAGGAGAAAATGTAGGTGCCCTTAGATTTCGTGATAAATTTTTAGATATAACATCAAAAGTATGATGCATGAAAGCAAAAGTTGGTAAGACGGACTTACTAAAAGTAAAAAAAAAATCTACTGTGTAAAATATTTGCAAAGCATACGTGACACAGGACTTGTATCTAAAATATGCAAAGAACTCTTAAAACTAAAGAAAGTAAGAAAATAACCCAATTCAAAAATGGGCAAAAGATCTGAACAGACAACTCACCCAAGAAGATAAACAAATGACAAATACGCACATGAACAGATGTTCAACAGTAACAAATAAATGGGTCATCCATACAAAAGTGTTCAGGAATAAAAAGAAGTCAGTCATCCCACCACCAAAACTATTAATGAATATTAGATACATATTGCATCTCTTCAAAAAATGAAGCTTCAATAAAGTTAGTGGACCGATGACATTGTATATTGTTTATAATGAATATTCTGCAAATCAACATGAAGGCACCTCAAAAGAATAATTAGGCAAAATGTAAAAATATATGAAGAGGCAATTTATGCGAGTAAACCCAAATGGCTAACATGTTTATAAAATATCCAATGTCATTAACAATAAGGAAAATGTAAGTGAAACAAACAATGAAACGTCACCTTATATTAGAAAGCTTGATACTCTCTAGTGCTGGCAATGATGTGTGACTACTGGGGCTTTTCTACACTGCCAGTGGGAATGTAGATTGATAACGTCCATCAAACAATCTGGTAATATTCATTGAACTAAAGATACACAGAACGGGCAATCTAGCAATTCTACTCCTGTAGAATTCTACTCTATAAACCTTATGGAGATTTTTCATAGATATACGAAGGGGAAGTGTGAGGATGTGTTATTCGTGGTGGCAAGTATTTGGAAGAGGACACAGGCATCCAGCACTAGGAGAGTGTATGTGTAAAATGTGAATGCAAATAAGAGTACTATGCACCAGCTGGAAGCAATGAAAAGCATGTAGATACATACAGCAACATGGATGGATCTTAGAAAATCAAGTGTTAAGTGAGAGAAAGTAAGAAACAGAATACCATTATGTAAATACAATTTCATGCACACAAACGAACAATTCATAGTTTGCAAGAATGCATAATTCATACTGTCTCAGTTTGAGAAGCTTGCAAAACAGAGCCAGAAGCAAGCTGTACGTGCTCATTATCTATTGGAAGGTACACGCCCAGAGAAAACAGCAGAGAGGTGGAGAAGGGTAAGATGCTCAAGCAGAGTGCTGCATTACTGTTCTGGCTACTGCTTCGTGGTGAGCTCCAAAAAGACACAGCTTGTCTCTCCTGTGTCTTGTGCATATATTTGGCCATGTGAGACATTTCTGGAAAAGACTATGGGAAAAAAAAAATTGTGCTTTAGAAGAGTCAATGGATGGTTGGAATAAAGAGATGTTTTATTTCTCTCATTTCCTGTCTCCACTGGTCAAAATCCTCCCCACAGGGAAATAACTCCACTTTAAGGTTGAGGAAGAAAGTCAACCCTTAGGGAAGTCAGACCCTGATGGCACTCATGAGCTCAGTGGGCTGCAGTAATGACTGAGCTTGAACAAGTGGCAAGATTCAAGAAAGAAGTGATCATGAAGATTATGTGCCATATCTGATACATATACAAACAAAAAGGTACATACTAAACACATTAAAATAGTTGTCCATGCTGGGAGAAGAGGAAAGAGTGGGCAATGTGGATCAAAGGGAATAAATAAAACAAGAGACTGCTTGCTGGGAGCAAGGATGACAACGGGTCATAAGCCAGAGTATAATTAACTTTACTTCTTGACCTGAATTCAAAAAGAAAGGGAAATGAAAATCCAGTGGATTGTGTCATAATCACTGGCAAATCAGTGGGGCATGAAATCCTAAATCTTTACAACTATTTAATTAGTGAACAAGCACAAGACTGTGTATTGTGAAAAGAAGTAAGCCAGTTTTTTTCCCTTTTTAATGGAGAAAACTAAATCAATATTGGTTTTGTTTTAATTAAAAAAATGAGTAATATTATGTGATAAAAGTAACATTTCCTATATTGCCAATATTACCAACAGTACTATGAAAGGCCAAGAGAATTAGTAAGAGTTCATGAATCCAAATGGAAAGAAATTATTTACTAATGCCTTGCCAAAGGTGTTTAATTTAGAAAGGTATTGCTTATTAAGTATAAATCCCTGAGGTCTTGAGAATGCAAAAAGCTATCTCTGTAAAAGAGAAAAGCTTAATATTTGAGAAAACTGAGTATTTGTATCCTCTGAAAGTTCATATGCTGAAGCCCTAACTCCTGAGGTGATGGTATTAGGAGATGGGGCCTTTTAGACACCTGAGATTCATGTCTCCTCCAGGTGAGGATGCAGCGGGAAGGTTGTCCTCAAGCTAGGAAGAAAGCCTCATCACCAACTGACTCTTCCAGTGCCTTGATTTGGACTCCTCAACCTCCAGGACTGTGAAAGATAAATTCCCATTGTGTAAGATAACCAGTATGGTAACCAGAGGAGCAGACTAAGGCAATCTGTTAGGTCCCTTTTGCCTGAAAATTACAGAAACTCAAACAAGCTTGAATTCTACAACATAAGAATAGACAAGAAGCATTTACTTCATACCCTGCAAATTAAAGCGTTCAGTTACTCTCATGCCCAACTGAATCCATCATCTTAAGTAGTATTAGGAATCTGGGGTCTGTCTTCATGTTCTTTCCTTTTTCATTTTCTTGTCACAGCTTCTGTCACTGTGTTGACTTCTGTTTCCAGCTTCTCTTAATGGCCTGTGGCCATGGTTGCCAGCACTGAGTTTTTGACCACACAATAACACAACATAAAAGTTGAAAGAGAAAATCATAGCTCTGCCTTAAGTTCAGGAAATTACAGAGAAGAAGTCTTAGTGACCAAGCCAGGATCTCAGCTTTGTAACCACAGAGTGGGATTTTAGGCTTACTGAAACAAAATGAAATGAGTGAGGAGTGAAAGTAAGTCTTCAAATACAGATTAGGATACTATTGCTAAAAGGCAAAACAAAAAGTTTAAAAAGTAATCATTTTAATTAAATTTTCTTAGTGTTCACAAATAGTTAACAAAATTAATTGGGTGAATTTTAGGAAAGTTAAAATTCTAGGGATTTCTTGAGAAGTCTCCAAAATCATGTTACTCTATAATTTTTATAACATTTATCTTTAAAAAAAATAAATGATCATAATAATACAGAATGAATCATTTTTCTGTGATAGAAAATTTCAGTGTTTTTCTATTAAATATATAGTATTAATAAATGCATGATTTGGCTTTTGTTATCAACCAGCGTATTTTGATAAGATTATGAATTTCAATATCATGTACAAGGGATCAGTACCTGAAATATTTTAGAGTAGAAGGGAACATGACTATAAAATGCCAACTAAAAATCATTTTGCAAGTTGAAATATTACACCACAAAAACTTATTCTCAGAATGTAATTTTAAAACATCCAATACATTAATTGCCCTATCCTATAGTTTTATCTTGACAAAAATTCTAGACACAGAAAAATGCTTTCCAATTTGCAATAAAATTGATAAAATTATTGAGTGTCTAAAACACCTTTATTCTGGGCATTAAGACAAAGTTGTTTCATATAAGCTCCTTTTAGTTTGGTTTTCCTTAATGATTAAGGTATTTTGTCTGCTTGCCCTGATTTTGACTTTGGTTTTGATATTGATATTGTTTTTGCTATTTCATATTTTAGATCAAATATTCATTTCATGTGCACATCTTCTCTTTGCATTTCTTCTGCTAATGGACTTGAAGAGTCGTATATAGCCAACATGCAAAACTGGAGAATGTCAGTGAACATTTCTGCCTGGTATTTAAACAACACAAACAGGAATATTTTTAAGAAGAATAACATCACTTCACATAATCATTATGTCAGAATGGTCAATTTAAGGCTTCTTTTGCTTCCAAATTTAGGAATAATAATTTCCTGGAACCCCATTTTTCGGATAAGTATAAAGTATACTCTGAGTATAAACTTGCTAATATGCATTTTATTTGCAAGAATGAGTGCATCACTTTTAGCAGCAGACAAGGTCACAACACACACTTATAACAGGCCAAGGATTACAAGTGAGAGGCATTGACTGCATCATTAACATTTCTCTCCTATCAGCCTGTCCTGGTTTCCAGAAATGTTGGCCATAACCTTCTACTTCTTCTGCCAGCCTTTTTTTCCCTCTGCTCCAGCTTGATATGAGTGGATTCTTTCAAAGCATTAATATTTCTATGTTGCTAGTTTAGTTTTAATTCTCAGAAGAGAATTATAATTTCATGTTTTCTGATTTCTCAATTGATTTTTTTGGGGGGGCTTAGAATTCAGGATTAGGAAAAACATACACATTTTCTAAGAAATGCTGCTAAGGAGTCCCCAAGTGAATACATCAAATTCTCCTGAATCCCTTAAATACCTCATCTCAAAAACAAAGCAAAAAAAAAAAAGAGAGAGAGAGAGAGAGGTTTGACTCTGAAAGACAGAATGGCTTTTGACACTACAAAATGCGACTGGGTTCAAAAATCAACCTCTTTACTGGTTGTTCTTCCTTCTTCTTCCTCTAGTCCTACATCCCAACTGCTATCACTGAGGGGAAGTGCTGCTATTTACGGAAACTTAGGCTCAACAGGAAAACGTACTACTTACATGAAAATCTTCATCCTAGAGATAAAATAATGCATACATTTGATATTCTCTATTTAAAACTACTTTTGATAAAACAGTATACATCTGATCATTGACTCCTGTAAGATATGAAAATACAAGAAAAATAGATCAAAGAGCAAGTATAAAAGTTTAAAAGAAATAAAATATCTATGTGTCTCCTTATCTTTTCCTTTTTTCCCTTTTTTATATTAGATGATGCCAGATGCTAAATGTTTGACTGAAACAGTTTTTCTAACTTGCTATATTACTTCATTTTTTTTTTTTTTTTTTTTTTTTTAGTTATTTCAATCAGTCTTTCCTCCAAGCAATAATTAAATTTTTAGGAAAACTTTTGTTCAGCTGTTCAGCTATTCTGAGTTTTGTGCTTGATTTTTGTCTGGCCTTTTAAATGATACATGTTCTGTGATAATTTCCTCAGAGGTAAAAACAAATAGGTATTTTTAAAAGGAACTCTTTCTCCTTTCCAAATTCAGGTCTAGAGCTCTATAAACCAAAGCCAGGATATGGTTACCTGGGCAACTAAGAATCCGCAGAGAAAGTTCTCTTGCCTCTATGTTCTTGATTTTTTCCCTTGATCAATAGTTAATTAGCTTTAAAAAATCTTTTTAGGGGGATGGGCATTCCCAATAGCCCAAATGCTTTACAACTCTTATTCCATAGGTTGACCCGTTTGTTTCCTCCCCTGGAGTTAAACTGGTGTTCAGGATACAAGCTGAAGACACACAATGCTACAGCAGAGTGAAAGGTTATATAATCAATCAACAAGCTGTTGGGAAAGGTCAGTGATATTACAATTATTAAAAGTATATTTTGTTTTGGGATCAGAAATAAAGATCCTCAATGAAGGACTAATGAAGCTGAAGTTTGCACTTCTCTGTTTACACATTCCAGGTGGTGCCTGACCTTCGGAAACTGTACATTGTCTCGGATCCTGCACGGAAATTTTAATTTCCTTGAATTATAGTGGATCTGTGCTGCTGTTCTGTTCATCTGTGTACTTAGATTTATTAAAGTCCAGTATCTCAAGCATGTCTTTCCCATCTTCTGGTTCTACAAATTTCAGGTAGTTGCAAACAATTTTTAAAAATAAACAAAATCAAGTAAAATGCTGAATTTGGTTCCCAATCTCCTTTTTCTAGAATTGTTATCTGAAATCAACTACAAACAGCTGGAAAGGTGCACCGTAATATGGGCCCAAAGTCAACCAATGACTTATCTCTACCTGCCTGAGAAACAGAAATTTTAGAGACTGAGCAGAAGGGACTGGAGAAGTGACTGGCATGTTTTTGCATTATTTTCCTTTGGGTTTTTTTTTTGATCATATATTATAAGATTTTGTATCAGGCTTTAGAGGAGTGTAATATATTGTTTCAACTGTTACAGCAAACCTTAATTCAAAATAAATAAAAATACTATGGATTGAGAGTTTGGAAACCTGTGTTCGTGTTCAATATAACTATACTGATTAGCACTGCGTACACAAGACCAGAGGAAGATATCTTTTTATCTCAGCAACTCAGAGAGGAAATTTTTTAATAAATAGTTCCTGAGGTAGGAGAGAACAGTTAGAGAAATTCTAGTACACGTGTTCTGTAAAAGACAAGGTAACATAGTGAAAAGTGCTTTTGGAGTCACACTAGCAGTAATAAGAGAAATAATTTTCAGCCCAGTTCTTTCCTACATAAAACAATATAACAATATATGTTTTCCCCCCAAATCATAGGATTTTATGAGAACAACTGAAAGGGACTGATTCCAGAGAGATGGAAAAAAAGTTAAGTGAACCCTATCATTGCCCAGGTTTACTGACTTGAGAGTTGCTCGGCTACAGCACAGAGAAGGGGAACTTAGACTCCAAAAGATTCCTAAAATTGGAAATGCAGAGTTGAAAATCCAGTAAGACAAAAACACAGTCCACAGGACAAAGTACCAGAGAAGGGAGAAAGAAAGCTACACAGGGTCCCACTCAGGTATGCAGCTAAATGCCAGTCAGCTCTCTGAGGTACATATGCCACACATGTGAGGAAAGAACTCCTGGTCAGGGAAAGAACCATCCTAAAGTCTTCAAGGAGATCAGTACTTGGTGCTCACAATGTTCCCCTAATCAGACTGAAAAACACCAGAATTTATGGGGCACTGGGTAAAACACTCAGAAGCATTTTGTTTTAGTAATAGGGTAAAACTTAAACATGGTAATTAATGCCTGGTAAATCAAGACAGGAAAAGAAAAGATTACTCGTTCCAAGTAATTTAAGAACAAAGCTTAAAAATAGTTAAGGAATGTAAACAGATCCAGCACCCAAAAAGAGAAAATCCATACAGTACAGCATCAATTAAAAATTACCAGGCATGAAAAACAAAAAAAAGCCAAATAAAATAAAAGGGGGGGAGAGCATAGCTCAAACAGCAGAGTGCATGCTTAGCACGCACGAGGTCCTGGGTTCAATCCCCAGTACTTCCTCTAAAAATAAATAAACCTAATTACCCCTACACACACCAAAAATAAACAGAAAAAAACAAACAAATAAAAATTACCAGGCATGTGTAGAAACAGGAAAATACAACCTACTGATTATTCAATAATTCTACTGAAGAGAAAAATCAGACATCAAAACTAACCTAGAATTCATTCATATGGTAGAAATAGTAGAAAAATATATTAAAACAATTATTGTAACTCTACCCTATACAGAAAGTTAGGTTCAAAAAAATTAAGTTTAAAAAATTAAGTAGAAACAGAAAATATCTGAGAGAGACCTGAATTGAACTTGAAAGGTGAAACTAAAATGTGTGAGATGAAAATATACTGAATGGAATTAATGGGCAATTTGGTTGTGCAGAATGAAAAATAATGGACCTGAAGACACAGCAGTATAAGCTGTTCAAAATGAAATGGAGAAAGAAAAGAAATTTTTAAAATGAAAAGAATACCAGTGATATCTGGGACAACTTCAAGTCCCCTAATTCACATGTAACTGGAATAGCTGTGAAGAGGGACAGTAACAGAAAAACCTCTGTAAATTCCCCTAATGTCTGAAAACTAAATAACATACCGCTAAGTACCCCATGGGTCAAAGAAGAAATCAAATAGAAGTTAGAACATATTTTCTACTGAATGAAAATGAAAACAAAACATATACCAGAGTTTGTGGAATGCCACTAAGGGTGAAATTTCTAGTATTAAATGACTATGTTAGAAAAAAGAAAGATCTTTTTTTCCACTTTAAAACATTAGAAAAAGAAGAAATTAAATGTGAAGTCAACAAAAACAAAAATGAAATACCAAAAATCAGAGTGGAAATCAATGAAATAGGAAAACAATAGAAAAATACCAATAAAACTGAAAGTTGGATTTTTGAGATCTACAAAACTGGTAGTTTCTAGGCTGTCTGATTAGGGAAAAAGGAGATAAGCCACAGATAACGAGTATCGGTAATGAAAGAACAGGTAAC
Source organism: Camelus bactrianus (assembly GCF_048773025.1). Classification (NCBI taxonomy): domain Eukaryota; kingdom Metazoa; phylum Chordata; class Mammalia; order Artiodactyla; family Camelidae; genus Camelus; species Camelus bactrianus. The sequence continues at coordinate 27,470,757 of NC_133564.1, read as the reverse complement.
ACTGCAGATTCTACAGTAATTAAAAGGAGGATAAGAGAATAATACGAATAACTTTATACCAATAAATTCCACAATTTAGATGAAATGGGTAAATTCCTTGACAAATACCATCAAAGCTAATTTAAGTATAAGTAAATAATCTGAATAGCTGTATTTGCTAAAGAAATTGAATTTATAGTTGGAAATCTTCCTACAAAAGAAATTCCAAGCATAGATGACCTCACTACTGAATTCTGCCAAACATTAAAGGAAGAAATAATACCAACTCTATGTAAACTCTTACTGAAAATCGAAGAGAAAGGAATACATTGCTACTCATTCTGTGTGGCCAGCATTACCCTCATTCCGAAATCACACAGACTCTATAAGGGGCAAAACTGAGTATGAATATTTCTTATAAATATAGGTTAAACAGTCACAACAAAATTTATAAAATCAAACCTATCAGAGGTTTAATTATATAAAAGAGATAATTCAGGATCACAGTGGTTAGCAGAATTTTTTCTCCTCTGGAATTCTCAGAAGGAATTCAGCCCTGCCAAGAGATCTGAGAGATGAGAGAGAGGGAGAGAGAGAGTTGAAGAGACTATGTTTCGGGTTTTGAAGCCAGAAGAAAGGGCATGAGTCAAGGAATGCAGGCAGTCTATAAACTTTAACTGAAAAAGGCAAGAAAACTTTTTCTTTTCAAAATAACACTTGCAGACAAGTCAACTTCCTTTAAGAATACACAGAAGCTTCACACAACATTTCTACTTGCATCTCATTGCCCAGAACCTAACAAGATGGTCACCCAGTTTGCAAGAGAGGCAAGAAAGGGTAATACTTTATTCTGGGTGAGTAGCAAAATGTGTAGCTGACAACTGGGGAAACTGAAGTGAGCTTTATGGGCTTCAGAAAAAATCAGAATTAGTTGCTTGTATAAAACTGATCTCTCAATTGAAATTCTTAGTGTTTCTTCTTGGGGTACATAGATCCTTAGAATGAGTCAAAGTTGAAAGGTCATATATGAGAAAGAAATAGAAGGATTTTTTCCTTTTTAGATTAGAGGGAAATGTCTTAAATTATCTGATTCAGTGATTCATGAGTAGTAGACATTCAGTTAATATTTGATGAATGAATGAATAATTTCCTATAAAACATATTCTTACTAAGCATTGAGAATTTCATTAGTGTCAATCATAATAGACTCATGTTATTGTGCAAACCCCTTCACTTGGGATTCTTCTAATAAAGTTGCAAAAGATCTGTATGAAAAACGTTTTCCTGTTAATAAAGTTTTTGTATTTGAAATAATTTAAAGGAAACTAGTATATTTGGTTTAATGAAAAATATCATATTTATGTCATTCTCTTCCTCTCCATCTCTTCTTGAAAGCAAAATGATATGCAAATTCAGTTTGAACAGTATTAATTCAGCCACAACATGGCATTTCCCCAATGAACTTGAACTGGGGCAGAGAATATAAAAGCCTCAAGATACATTTTTATCTAATAGAATCCTTTGTTCCTTGGTTTGCAAATCTTCCTGATTTAGTAGTGGCACCTCTAACAATTCCCCAGACCATACAGACAAGTCTTAGGAATTCAGTTCAGAGAAATAACAGTCTTATGTGTATATTTTCCTTTTGACCAGAGGATTTCCTAGCGAGTCTCAGAGGGATTTGTTGTAATACACTTGTTCCTCCTGGGTAGATCAGTTGTGTAAGAAATATCCCAAAGGGTAGATGCGGGACATAGTTGAGAATATTCTAGTAACAAAGACTTTAGTGATAAAACTTACCAAATAAATATTACTCAAATGCAAAAAAATTAACAGAAAAATATTACAAAACCCACTGAATTGACCCACTGGCAATCCAAAGATTACCCAAGGAGAAACAACTAAAAATGATCATTTCTCATTAAACCTGTTTTTCATTTCGAAAAGCTTTCTAAGAAAATCAGTGGTTTTTTTCTCATCTGTCCTTTCTAACACATGCATCTTGGTATTTCGAAACAACAGGGGTATTTCTGAAACGTCACTAAATCTTACAAGGCATCCACATCTTTTAAGTGATTTTCTTTTGCTCATTTTACATTCCTAACAGTGTAGTTTATAAGAGAAGGCAGCATTTGGACTTAAAAGAGGTGTGAGACTGTGTCTGTATTTAAGCTATTATTTCTCAGTTTCAAGCTCACCTTTTGTGATGCTGGGGCTAGGACTCCACCAACCACATTCAGTCCCTCCAGCTGCTCTCTTTTAGCCCCTGATCATCAGGAGCACTGGAAACAGACCCAAAAGCAGGAGGAGGGAGGACATATTTCTTCCCATTCACAACCTTTTCCTGTGTTTTTGGCTACTAGTTTTTACACTGTCATTCCAGCAATGTGTCCCTCCAACAAAGGCAATGTGTTTATAGCAGCAATTAACTAGTTTGCAGGGTTTTCTGGTTTTTGTTTTTAACAATATTTGTAGAATCAGACTCATGACCCCTCAAGCAAATCAGCACCTGCCACCTTTCACAAAGATCTGTCCCCAGCCCCTGTGACTTCTTTCCAAACTAAGAGACACCAACCTCCATTAAGTAGAACCTTCTCTTTAAAGGAGTTTCCATCCCAGGAATCCTCCACCAAGCTTCTAAATTTTAATAATTCCAACCACTTCCCTTTTCCTCCAATGCTAAGAACTATAGCTGTTTCCTGTAGTTGTTAATTGTGTGAAACCTGAGTGCTCCCTGTCAAATTTTCAGTTTTTCAAAACTTAGTCTATAATTCTTTATAACATGAATAGAGCAGAATACCAGGAGAGTTCAAAGCACGAATGCATCATTTGGTAGAAATAAGTGGTTTGTAAAATATTGTAGGGTGAGATAAAAGTCACAGGGAAGTTTAGGGTGAGATGGTAGATCTTCAAAGACTATTTAAGGATTTGAGGTTTTCTCTTACAGGTAACATAAAACAGTGACTGGAAGGGAGAAATAGAAAATACAATACTGTAAAGTCCTCATACCATAGATGTAATAGTGTAACAATATTTGAAGGTAGACTGCAATAAATTAAAGCTGTATCCTGTAACCAATCAAGCAATCACTGAAAAACATAACCCCCAAAATAGAGAGGAAAAAAAAAAAAAAAACTCCCACAAATAGAGCTAATTAACCTACAGTAGAGGTAAAAAAATTTTTTAAAAATGTATTGGTCCAAAAAAAAGACAGAATAAAACAAAAAGAAAATATGGAATATTTAAATACAACTATGCTAATAAATACATTAAAATAAATTGAATACACCTATCAATTAAAAGACAATCATACTGCCTGTTAAACATCCAATTATTCACTGTCAATAAGAAGTCAAATTACTTACAAAATTACAGATAGACTTAAAGGAAAAGCATAGGTAAGAAGACGGATATACCATGCTTATGATTATCAAAGAAAACTGGAGTGGCATTATCAATACCAGAAAAAGCACATTTTAGAACAAAGAATTTTACAAAGAATAGAGTCATTTTCTAACAATAAAGAGAATATAATGATCTAAAATACTCAGCTAATAATGTCATTTCAATATATAATCTAAAAACTGATACCACATGAAGGAGAAACAGATGAAGATTCAACACCTTTCTCAATAATTAATAAACACTATCAACCAACTTGAATTAATCAACATTTATGGACAGTTTCACCCCCAAACAGCAGAATATAATTTTTTTCAAGTATACATGGAAATTTTACCAAAACATACCATATATTTGAAGATATGAAACATGTTCTTACACATTTAAAAGGGTTGAAATCATATAAATTTCCCAAGTAAAAAACGTTAATTTACAAGTGAAGAGGAAAGGGCCAAGATGCCCCAGAGGACGCTCGCTGGTAGCTCACCCTCTCCCACAAATACACCAAGACTTACATCCACGGACCCACCCATCCACTCAGAACACCTGCGGAACTCTGACAGAACACTGCCTTCTTCAAAAGACAAAGACGTCACGAATCCGGTAGGAGAAAAGAAAAAAAGAAATAAGAAAAAGCATAACAGTGCCGTCAGTCCTGCGGGGAGGGAGCGGCAAAAGAGGAATAGCACTCATTCGCTGGGTCTCCCCCTCTCCAACGGAGAGGCCAGCGGGACGGAGGGGGAGCCTCCAAGGCTCGCGTCTGTAAGAAGCACCTCTTGACCGACAGAATTAAGTTAAACGGGCACAAAGGGTCCCTGAGACCCCCCAGCCCAAGACGCGAACCAGCAGGGGTGAAGGACAGGACAGGACAGGCTGCCTGAGCCAGGTGGAGGACTCCGGCAGGCCGAACAGAGGCAACCTCGGGGGACTGCAGGCTGCTGTGCGCCGTGGCTAGGACGGTATACAGATCAGAACAGCCTGGATCCCCCATAAAATTCGAAAATAAAAGCAAAGCAACACTCCTGGTGCGCCCTGGGGGAAAGGGCACTGTAGCCTTGTCTCGGCAGACCCGCGGAACCATTACCCTCGCTGGGAGAAGAGAGGCGGGGCTCAACCACAGCCACCATACTGTCCGAGGCGCCCAGGCGGAGACGGGGGCGAAACCTGAGTCCAGACTTAGGAGTTCCACAACCTCATAGGTGGGACTGAGATTTGTTTACAGCCCCAGGAAGATAGGAACTTTCTGCCCTGGTGCCTCTGTGAACTCCCACCTCGAAGACAAACGAACAAGGAACGGAGTTCTGGCACAGAGCTGGGGCGAGGTCTCCTGCGGCCGTCTTCTCCGAGCCCGCCTACGGAGCGCGGACCCAAAGCGGCGCAGGGAGCGGCACTGAACGAGAGAGGAACCCGCCCAACTACCGTGCAGGAGCAAGGAGCCAAAACGCGCGCTGGGAGGGGGTGCGACCCATTCGCCTACCTTGCAGGAGCTCAGCTCCGGGACCGCGGAGTCGGCTCTGGACCACAGCAAGGGGAAGGAGTGCGACGCCTCTGCCTGCTTTGCATGACTGCAGCGCCGGAAGTGGCGTGACCTGCGCGCTTCAGCAAGAGCGAGTCACCGGAAGCGGCGTTGGGAGGGGGTGCGACCGGCCTGCCTACCGTGCGGGAGCTTGGAGTCAGAACGTGACCTTGGGAGGGGGCGCAACCCGCCTTCCCATCAGCACTGGGAGCAGCACAGACCAGACGCTTGACCAGGAGGCCTCTGGAACTAGCGAGTGCAGTTCACGCAGGAGGGCGACGGCAGGAGTTGAGATAACCACAAAACAGAAAGGAGGCCCTGCTCAATAGCCAGTTTGACTCTGGCCACCACAACACCATCCACACCCGCAACCAAAGGGATAACAGGCAAAAGGTATGGAAGGAAGACTCGGCAACCACCCATACTTAAGAAGAACGTCTCCACAAAATTACTGAGAGAGCAAAGTCTCCATAGGAACGCATCCATTTTTTCTTTCTTTTCTGTTTCTTTTTCTTTTTTAATTTTTAAATTATGTTTCTATGTTTTTAATCCCTTTTAAAATATTTTTATTAATTTTTAAAAGTTTGTCTCAGTTTCATTGTTATTTGTTCTATCGATTATACTGCTTTGAAATCTTCTCATAAATTTTTAAAATTTCTCTTAATTTGATTTTTATTTCTCTTCATTTTGTGCTTCTGTTATTGATTATACTGTTTTCAAACTTTTTTTTTCTTTTAAATTTTTTTTTTTTGAGTTTTATTTCTGCATCTGCTTTAGATAAATAAATAAACCCCTTCAGGACCACAGCAGATAACTGATATTCCAAATCCACAGTACCAGAGAGATGTAAGTAAAATGAAGAAGCAGAGGAACCACTCCGAATTAAAAGAACAAAAAGTTGTCTGAAAGAATGATCAATGAAATAGACCTTGATAGACAACTAGATTATGATTTCAAAAAAGGAGTGATCAAAGTACTGAAGGAACTAAAAGAGAATGTGAACAGAGAGCCATGCAAATGGAAATGACAAGAAAGCAGGAGTAGCAATACTGATTTCAGACAAAATAGACTTTAAAACAAAGGCCATAAAGAAACCTAAAGAAGGACATTATATAATGATTAAAGAAGCAATACATGATGAGGGTATTACACTCATTAACATATATGCACTCAATATAGGAGCACCTAAATACCTAAAGCAAATATTAACAGATATAAAGGGAGAAATTGATGGGAATAGAATCATAGTAGATTTTAACACCCCATTGACATCACTGGACAGATCTTCCAAACAGAAAATTAATAAGGCAACAGAGAAATTAAATGATACAATAAAACAATCAGACTTGGTTGGTATTTTCAAAACGTTACATCCCCCCTAAATAGAATACACATTCTTTCAAGTGAACATGGAACATTTTCTAGGATAGATCATGTACTCGGGCACAAAAGAAGCCTCAACAAGTTTAAGAAGATAGATATTATTTCAAGCATCTCTTCTGACCACAATGCCATGAAACTAGAAATCAACAACAGAAAAACAAAGGAGAAAAAACTGACAGCCTGGAGATTAAACAGCATTCTATTAAAAAACCAATGGGTCAAAGATGAAATCAAAGGGGAAATTAAAAAAGACTTTGAGACAAATGACAATGAAAACACAACCACACAGAATCTATGGGATGCAGCAAAGGCAGTTCTAAGAGGGAAGTTTATAGTGATACAGGCCTTCCTCAAAAAAAGAACAATCTCAAATAAACAAGCTAACCTACCAGCTGAAAGAATTAGAAAAAGAAAAACAAACAAAATCAAAAGTCAGCAGAAGGAAGGAAATAATAAAGATATGGGTGGAAATAAATAAAATAGAGATTAAAAAAATAGAAAAAATCAATCAAAACAAGAGCTGGTTTTTTGAAAGAGCAAACATAATCGACAAACCTCTGGCCAAGCTCACCAAGAAGAGAAAAGAGAGAGCACAAATAAACAAAATAAGAAAGGAAAATGGAGAAATTACAACCAATATCACAAAAATACAAAATATCATACAAGAATATTATGAACAGCTATATGGAAGTGAAATGGATAATCTAGAAGAAATGGACAAGTTTCTGGAAACATACAATCCACCAAGACTGAATCAAGAAGAAACTGACCACTTGAACAAATCGATCACTAGAAATGAAATCGAATTAGCAACAAAAAACCTACCTACAAACAAAAGTCCAGGTCCAGATGGCTTCACTGGGGAATTCTACCAAACTACAAAGAAGAACTCATACCGGTCCTACTCAAACTCTTCCAGAAGATTGAAAAGGAGGAAGTACTCCCAAACTCATTCTATGAAGCCACCATCACCCTGATACCCAAACCAGACAAAGACACTACCAAAAAAGAAAATTACAAACCAATATCACTCATGAACATAGACACAAAAATCCTCAATAAAATATTAGCAAACAGAATCCAACAGTACGTAAAAAAGATCATGCACCATGATCAAATTGTGTTCATCCCAGGATCACAAGAATGGTTCAACACACACAAACCAATCAATGTGGTACACCACATCAACAAGAGAAAGGACAAAAACCACAAGATCATCTCAGTAGATGCAGAAAAAGCATTTGATAAAATTCAACACCCACATATGAAAAAATCCTTACCAAAGGGGGTATAGAGGGAACATATCTCAACATAAAATAAAAGCTATGTATGACAAATCTACAGCCAGCATAGTACTCAACAGTGAAAAACGGAAAACCTTCCCACTGAAATCTGGGACAAGACAAGGTTGTCCACTCTCACCACTTCTATTCAACATAGTCTTGGAAGTCCTAGCTACAGCAATCAGGCCAAAAAAAAAAAAAAAAAAAAAAAAAGGAAGGAAGGAAGGAGGAAGGGAGGAAGGAAGGATGGAAGGAAGGAAGGAAGGAAGGAAGGAAGGAAGGAAAGGAAGGAAGGAAGGAAAGGAAGGAAGGAAGGAAGGAAGGAAGGAAGGAAGGAAGGAAGGAAGGAAGGAAGGAAGGAAGGAAGGAAGAAAGAAAGAAAGAAAGAAAGAAAGAAAGAAAGAAAGAAAGAAAGAAAGAGAAGAAAAGAAAAGAAAGAAAGGAAGGAAGGAAGAAAGGAAAGAAGGAAAGAAGGAAGGAAGGAAGGAAGGAAGGAAGAAAGAAAGAAAGAAAAGGGATCCAAATTGGAAAAGAAGAGGTAAAATTGTTACTATATGCAGATGACATGATATTATATATAGATAACTCTAAAAGCTCCACACAAAAACTACTAGAACTAATAAAAGAATGCAGCAAGGTAGCAGATACAAGATTAGTGTGCAAAAATCAGTTGCATTTCTTTACACAGCATGGTATTGGTACAAAAACAGACTTATGGATCAATGGAACAAAATAGGGAGCCCAGAAATGAATCCACAAACTTTCGGTCAATTAATCTTTGACAAAGGAGGCAAGAATATACAATGGAATAAAGAAAGTCTCTTCAGCAAATGGTGTTGGGAAAACTGGACAGCAGCATGTAAATCAGTGAAGCTAGAACACTCCCATACACCATACACAGAAATCAACTCAAAATGGATCAAAGACTTAAACATAAGACAAGATACAATAAACCTCCTAGAAGAAAACACAGGCAAAACATTATCTCACATACATCTCATCAGTGTTCTCCTAGGGCAGTCTAACTAAGCAATAGAAATAAAAGCAAAAATAAACAAATGGAATCTAATTAAACTTACAAGCTCTTGCACAGCAAAGGAAACCAAAAGCAAAGCACAACAACCTACAGAATGGGAGAAAATATTTGCAAAAGATAAAACTGACAAGGGCTTGATTTCCAGAATACATGAAAAGTTCATATGACTTAATAAGAAAAAGATAAACAACCCAATCCAAAAAAAAGGCAGAAGACCTAAACAAGCAATTCTCCAATGAAGACATACAAATGACCAACAGACACATGAAAAAATGCTCAATATCACTAATTATCAGAGAAATACAAATCAAAACTACAATGAGGTATCACCTCACACCAGTCAGAATGGCCATCATTCAAAAGTCCACAAATGACAAATGCTGGAGAGGCTGTGGAGAAAAGGGAACCCTCCTACCCTGTTGGTGGGAATGCAGTTTGGTGCAGCTATTGTGGAAAACAGTATGGAGATTCCTCAAAAGACTAAAAAGAGATTTACCATATTACCCAGCAGTCCCACTCCTGGGCATATATCTAAAGGGAGCCCTACTTCAAAAAGACACATGCACCCCAATGTTCATAGCAGCACTATTTACAATAGCCAAGACACGGAAACAACCTAAATGTCCATTGACAGATGACTGGATAAAGAAGATGTGGTATACAATGGAATACTACTCAGCTATAAAAATGACAAAATAATGCCATTTGCAGCAACATGGATGGCCCTGGGGAATGTCATTCTAAGTGTAATAAGCCAGAAAGAGAAAGAAATATACCAAGTGACATCACTCATATGCAGAATCTAAAAAAAAGACAAATGAACTTATATATAAAACAGAAACTGACTCACAGACATAGAATACAGACTTGTGGTTGCCGGGGTGGGGAGGGTGGGAAGGGATAAACTGGGAGTTTGCGATTTGCAGATATTCACTGGTATATATAAAACAGATAAACAAGATTATACTGTATAGCACAGGGAAATATCTTCAATATCTTATAGTAGCTTACAGTGAAAAAGAGTAAGAAAATGAATATATGTATATTCATGTATGACTGAAGAATTGTGCTGTACACCAAAAACTGACACAACATTTTAACCTGGCTATAACTCAATTAAAAAAACAAGTGAAGAACACAAAGACGTCTGGAAAATCTTTTGATTTTTGGAAATTATAAATACATCTTGAAATAATTTATGCATCAAAGATAAATCGTAAAGAAAACTGCAAAGTGTTTTGAATTGATGGAAGATTAAAACATTACATACCACATATATATGTATCAGTTACAAAGTGTCAAGATCATTCAATGGAGAAGTGGGAATCTTTTTAAACAAGAACCAGATCATTTTGATATGCAGTGAAAACAAAAAGAAACTTTGACCCTGACCTCTTACCACATACAAAAAGTAATTTAAAATAGATCATAGACCAGATACATGAGTCAAAACAAAAACGTCAAGAATTTTTTTAAAAGAGAGAAAATCTTAATCATAATGACTTTGAGTCAGGCAAAGATTTCTTAAGCAGGAACCAAAACCCATGAGCTATAGAAGGCAAATTTATAAACTGAACTTCAACAAAATTGAAAACTTGCTATTCCAAAGACAATGTGAAAAAACTGAAAAGGCAGGCCACAGATGCAGAGAAAATATTTGCAAGAACACTGAAGTTGGACTTATAGATTGAATGTAAACTCTATCAACTCAATTTTTTTAAATGGACAATAGATTTTAGATGACTCTTAACCAAGAAGATAAGACAGCAGATCACAAATAGCGCATAAGAAGGTATTCAAAATTATTATCCATAAGGGATGCAAATGAAACCCACAGTGATACTATTACGCATTTTTAATTGGCTAAAATGAAAAAGATTAGCCATACATTATTATTGTTGAGGAAATAGAGATGGTGGACCTCTTATGCACTGCTGGTGGGAATTTAAATTTATGTACAACCATTTTGGAAAATGGTCTGGCAAATTCTTAATAAATTAATAACTATATTGTGACCCAACCATTCCATGCCTATGTATTTATCCAAGATAAATAGAAATATATTTCCACACAAAGATGTGTGCAACAATGTTCATAGTAGCTTTATTTGTAATAGTCCCAAACTGGAAATAATACAAATATTAAGCCCTGACAGATAAATTGTTACTTTCTTGCAGTAGAATACTACTCAGAAGTAAAATAATAAACTATTGACATAGACAACAACCATGAATGATTCAAAATCACTATGTTGAGTAATAGAAGCTAGACAAAGAAAAAAGAATAAAACATAGTGTAGAATTAATTTTAGAAAATGCAAACTATGGTGGTTCCCTAGAAATAAAGGTGGAGGGAAGGACAGATTACAGAGGGCACGAGCAACTCTAAGTGGGGATGGAAACATCTATTATCTTGATTATGGTGGCTGTTTTTATAAATAGGTGTATTTCAAATCTCATCAAGCTATTAAATATATGCAGTTAGTTTATTGTATTTTAAGTGGATCTGCATAAAGAGTTAAAAATAAAACAAAAATCCAAGTCTATGTTGCTTTAGCCTCCGCATGGCAAGGAAGAATAGTTGAGATACACAAAAACTCTTAGGGCAATGACAGCGCCAGATATTTGGAGACAGTATTGCAAATATTTTCTGAGTATTCAGAAACATGAGAAGAGATTCCTCAGTCCACGGTCATGGTCCATATGCAATACAGCAACATGACACTTAACAAACACACTACTCCTGATCACACTTGGAGCCAAAAAGGGGAAATATCTTTTGGTATATTTTATTAAAAGATAAATGTTAATATTCTTAAAGAAGCTGTTATATTAAGTCAGCATCAAGACAGATGAAGATTTGTTCATACAAAGTGGATTTAATCAAAGGCCTCAGAGCACTTCTGTTTCCACTGAAGATAACACAGGGAGAAATCAAATTCAGGTGAGAGCAAAGGCGTTATAAATGTCAGTAGGGAAAAAAGAGTTTTTGAAGGTGGGCATCGTAAAATGCTATTATTAAAGACAATTGTGAATCATATCTGGATTTTATATTTTTATAATGGACCTTCATTTCTTACTTCTGTCTTGAAGTAAATAAATGACACACTACTTCCTCATTTCAAGCTAGAAATACTAAGATTGCTAAAAAGTTATATTTTGCATTGTTCTTGAACACTTGTAGGTTCAGAGTTCTCAGAAAGGCAAATGTTTAATTAGTATTTCTTTTTTTTTAATTGAATTAGCTAGTATTTCTTAAACTTCCTTGATCCTGAAAGCCATCTGGAAGTGTTTATTTAATACCTAGCTTCCAAAATCCCTTACATGGGAATTATGCTTAATAGTTCTGGGACTGAAAATTTATAATCAGCTTCACAGGTGATCTAGTGACTGCAAACTTCAGAAACAGTGGACTAAAGCAAAGAGTGCTTACATCGTTCCCAGGTTACTTCTGAAGATGAATATGCCTAGGTGTTTATAATAGTGAGATGTGCATTCTTCAACTTAGGTCCTACAATTATTTTTCTAACAGAAAATTAATGAACAAAGTAGTTTTAATAACTACTAAATAACTGAAAGAAAACATTGATAACTCTCTTGTTAGAATGCCATACTGGAGGAGTATCAAATCTAGAGTTAGATACCTAAGTTTGAATGAAAATTCCATAGGTTACTGTGTGAACTTGGCAAAGCACTAAATTCTGAACCAAGTCCTCATCTGTGTTATATATATTATATAAGTTCTATGTATTTACATATACCTGTGATATGTTATATATAGTATAAACATCATATATATTTTATAAATACAATATATAGTATATCTTATAGACTTATACTTACATATATACTATATACCCATAGTAAGTTTTATATAATATATACACAATATATGTGTTATACATTCTATAATATATAAAATATATACAATGTATATATTATATAATATATTAATATATACTATAAATGCATTATGGATATGATATTAAATATATCATAGGCATATTATAGTATAGGTATTATATATTACACAAATATAAAATTATTATATATGATGTATTACATACATATATTATCTTTTTAGTCCATCATGAAGACAGTCACTAGATTGCATTAAATGACCTTGTGAAAGTTTTTTTATTTATTTTTTGTATATATATATATATATATATATATATATTTCTTTATTGAAGTATAGTCAATTTACAATGTGTCAATTTCTGGTGCACAGCACAATGCTTCAGTCATACATGAACATACTTATACTCGTTTTCATATTCTTTTTCACCATAAGTTACTACAAGATATTGAATATAGTTCCCTGTGCTGTACAGTATGAAGTTGTTGTTTATCTATTTTATGTATATTAGTTACTATCTGCAAATCTTGAATTCCCGATTTATCCCTTCCCACCTCTTTCCTCCTATGAAAGTTCTTTTAAACCATAAGTTTCCATATAAATTTAAAGTGGTATTAGTCTGATCCTTCTTTTTATGTCTTTTAAATCTATGTTAATTAACAATATTTTCTAAGAGGAATGTAGCTGAATATTTGGATGTAGTTGTCAAATTTCATTATTTTTGATTGTCTTTTTTATGGTCTTGCTCCTGAGTCTTATTCATTCTGTCCAACTGTGATGAGAAAACCCTTGCCCTTTAGCTGATAGAGCTGAAGCAATTCATATTTCTGTTGATACATTTCAATTGACTTTCCTCCCTGATGAACCATTCTGATAGTCTGTTTCCATCTGTTTTATCTGCCCTCTTTATTACTTTGCTTGACTACAGCTCTACTCTTCCTGCCAGGGATTTTGAACACTTTCTCCTAAGAGCTTTTCTTCCCTCCCTGTCACCAGTCCCCCATCTGTCCTTTATTCCTGGCCATGTTTCTTATCTTTCGCTCTACTAAAATCCTTTATTTCTCTATCATAGTTAAAGAAGAGCCATGTAATCTTTAGTGTTCAATTAGACATATTTACTTTTAATTAAGATATTAAATACTCATTTTTATGATCACAAGACCACAAAGCAATTTCCATGGCTCCTGGGATGATCAGATTTATGCCAGTTATTGTCAGCATACCCTCCAAGAAAAGAGAAGTGACAAAATCCTGCATTTGATGACACATTGCCACTATCTTTAGTCCACAAGACCTGCTGTCCCCACTTAAATCTCTTGCTGTCCTCAGCATCAAAGAGCTTCTTTTTTTTTTCTTTCCCCAATTTGGAGGCTTTACATTTGTCAGTTGTGGGAGTTCATGACCTGCCTCCACTCTCCTCTGATTATTATTGGCAGGCCACTCATCTCTAGTGGTTGCCCTGACAAAGCATGAAAAACAATGGATTAACAGCTTTCTAGGAATATTTCTCAGACATAATTAATGCCTGCCTTTGGTTTTTACACCTCATATATCAGTGCCATCCATTCCTGCTAAATTTCTATTCTAACAGGCTTGGAAAGAACCCTTGATTCACCTCCCTGTGTCAGTACAACTGAATTATGTACTTTCCCCTGCAACCAGAAAAGTGGTTTCCTGTTACTCTTTTCCTCAAAATGGTTTTTAAAACCAAACCACAAGCACTATTTGGTCTCAATGTATTATCATTCAGAGTTCATTAACTCATTGTCTATCACAGGAAAGGCATTTAAATAAACCAAGAAATAACAATTTGAATAAGGAAGAAAACTAGAATTCTCTCCTGTGAAAGTAATTCATAGATGTAATTACTTTTGGCTCGATACCTGTATTAGTCAGGAGTTTGCTAACTTCTGTAATAAACAACCCTAAAATGTCAGCGGTTTAATAAAAAGAAAAATTGACTCAAAGGATAGTGCTTGTGTTTGAGGGGGTCTCCTGGGAGGCTCTGTTGTAAATGTGGAGGGAATCTAGAATCCAGGCTGCCTTCCATCTTACGCAGTCCTAACCCTTCAAGGTCTTGAGAACCTCTTCTGTATTCTCTGTATTTGACTGGCTGATGAGCGAAAAAGAAAGGTGGAGAAGCTCAAGGGTGAATTTAGTGTAGCCCTCAAGTGGCTTTCAAACCTTTCCCCACATCTCACTGGTACTACTTTCTAGTTCCAAATGATGCTAGGAATCTGTCTTCCTGCATGCCCATGGCATTCATAGACATTGTGTGCCACAGCTGCATTTAATTTTCCATGACTGTGCACATGCCATTATGGCTTCATGGGCCAAGACCTGGCCTCCAGTTTCCCTGCTCCATTGACTAGCTAGGAGAACTTTAAGAGTCCCAATTTCCTTTAAGGAAGTGGAGATAGAAATAACAATCCTAAAAAGGAGTTGTGAAGATCAAATAGAGCAATGAGTAGTGAGTGCTTCAGATGCAAAAGCTATGGATATAATGAATTGCTATTAATATATATTGCCAGTTCATCACTTTTTGTGGGGGAAGGAAAGCTGAGATCAAAAAATGTCTCAATTCTTATAAAGAAGCCAATTGCCTTTTGATGAAAATATTATAGAGAGGATTCCCCAACTCTTTTCTATACAATGATTCTAAATGCCATTATTATAAAAATCTAATTTATACCCAAAATTAAGAAGCTAGCAGGAAGTTATTAGGTTAATTTGGGACAAGGAAATTATCTTCCATATATTCCTTTCATAATTCTATTATACATTTGACTGAATACCTTTAGCAAAACAATGTACAAACATGAGATATTTCTAATATTTTAAAATAACTGTCATCATCTTAGCTTTGCCAATTCCCCAAACTGCCATGTTCTAGGGCAAAAGATATGGAGTAGGGGGAGGAAATAATAGAAAATAGAAAAAAGTATTAGAGCTGCCTATGATTAGTGTTTGCTCCTGCTAAGATTTTTAGTCCAGTCCAGTGATTTGTGATCCAGTCCATTTTAATGCTACATTATTTGAGGGTAAACATTCAGTCCCATTTATGTCTCATTAGTCTTCAGCATCGTCAGTTCTGGGAACTCAGAATGAACCTCCACATGCCAGCAGTGAGGCCCCAGTTGGCAAATCCTACCTACATCCTATAGAAGCTAAAACCCAAGTGGGAGGCAGGATCACTGTCTTACAAGACTGATCATCCTTGGAGATAGTGAATTAGTTAGCCCACTGTCTCCTGGTTATCACATCCCTCCTGATCTAGCCCTTCAGATTCTGCATGAGCAGTGACATCACCTGAAGCAGATGCCCCTGTGCATCCCCCTAGGCCCTCAGAATCCCCATGAAAATTTTGAGCAGACACTGAGCTGGAAGCATCATGCGTACTTTTCTCAGATACATTTATCTCTTTGTCTCAGAAGGCAGCAATCCCTGATCAGTATGCATACCCTACTGTCATCTACTCTCTGGAAGTCAAATTCAGGGCTTGTGGAAACTTATTTATACACTTAGCCACGCTGGTACTCAGGGGAAGTCAAGGGGTAGATTTTGCTCATTTCCTTCTACCAGCACAGCTTTCCTTCCCCTACATTCCAGTGTTGCTAATGGGACTATGATGCTCAAATATTGAACCAGGGGGGACAATACCTATTTCCCTGCAAACTTCATGAATGGAACTAAAGACTAGATTAAGGCCAAAAGAGACTAAAAGCAGAAATCCTTGATAAGAGGGCATTAAAACTGCCAGTGGTGGGGGTGTTAATTCGGATTAGGATTCTTATCGGCAAGAATAGAGAAGAGAAATCTGGTGTAGGACTCACTTGGCTGACATTTAATGAGCATTTATTATTTACCAGACACTAGGTTCTAGAAAAATGGCAGTTAAGAGATGAATACTGACTTTGCAGACCATATACCCTTAATGGTAAAAAGAGATTTTAAATAAACATTCCCCATAAAATATCGTGCATATAATAAAACTGGAAGTACAGGGCTGATAAAAGTACATAATAGGAAACATAGGACAGGTTAGGGGCTGGGAATAAAAACAATGATGATAATGATGGCCATTATGGGTTACATTAAATTACACCAGGCTTTGCTCTCAGTCCCTCACATTCACTAATTTAGTATGTATATATAATGTGCCCATGAATCACCTGGGAATCATATTAAAATACAAACTGTAACGAAGTGAGTATGGGGGTGGATTCATCATTTGGCATTTCTACAAGCTGCCAGCTGATGCTACTGGTATCAGTCCAGGATCACTTATTAAAGAGGAAGAGACTAGCTCTCTTACCGCTCATAGCAATTCACTGATGTTGGTATTATTATCGTCATCTTAAAGACAGAGAAATTAAGACAAAGAGAGGTCAAAGCTATGCCAGGGGACACACAGCTGGTAAAACGGGGTGCAGACTGTGAAGCCAGTTAATCTGACTCTGGAGTTAACCTCTGCACTTCTTTTTTGAGTGAGTGTCATTGCTTTCAGAGTAGAAAGATGATTATGGATATGTTAGTCAAGCTTATTAAATCTAGGACTAAGAAGGATTCCCTGGAACCTGCTGCCCACCCACTCCCAATTAGTAAAAAATAATAATAATATTTTAAGAAAATGCCCATGCTAGTAAATATCAGGAGTAACTGACGCACCTCTTCATTTTGGGAGCAGAGCGTAACTGTGGGAGTTACTCAGACCCAGCTCTGCTTTTAAAACTAATGCTTTCCTGGAATTTGTTTGTCAGAACACTGAACTAAGCACCTGTTGCCAACCTAGGTTTCTCAAAGACATGTTATTTATTCAAACAGCCTGAGTTTTGTCCTCTAGTAGGTATTGTTTGGTTAAAGTATATGCCCCTGCAGTAATGATTAAAATGTGAGCAATTCCATGGACAAACATGCTTAAAGGAAAGTGGAAAAAGCTGACCACTGCTGACAGTAAATGCAATACATCTGTAAATTTATTGCATAGTTGTGCCCTGGGCACAACAGTGCACAAAGATGAGGAGCAAGGCTGCTTTTCACAAACAAATTTATTACTTCTGGTTGCTCTTCTATTGCTTTCCGTAAGAAATGCCAGAATAATGGTGATTTTAAAATGCTATCAGCTGATATGAATGCTCAACAGATTCAGTGCATTATAATAAACCTCGCCTCTAAGTGCTGTACTTCAGCGTAAACACTGTGTGGACTTAAAGCCTCTGCTTTGGCTGCAGGTCTCTACCATGGACCACTGGTAGTCGGTTTTGGTTTCTCATATGCATGTTTATGAAGCTGTCAAACAGCTCAGAAAGAGTCTTTACTTCGTTATCCCATTTTAAATATTAGGACTTGGGAAATGTTCAATTTATGCAAATCTTAACTTGGGCTCGTTATCATTCCTCCGACGTTGTGGGTCATGATTCTTCTGCAGGACAGCCCAGGGATGACACAGCAGCTGGACCATGGGCCTTTGTACCTACGTCTCAGGATTCCTCTAGCCATTTAGAAGTTGGGGAGATCTCCCTTTTCCAAGGAAGAGAGGTCAAGTGACCCCATTTCACTGAGGGGTGAGGAAGTATAGGAAGCAGCCCCAGCTGTCAGGGCAGTTAGTGTGGCCAGCTCCCTTCCCAGGTGCCCTTCAGACTGAACATCTATAGCCCCACTGTTTAACTGTGAAGAGCTCACGTGTGTGTGTGAGTGTGTGCCCATGTGTATAGGAGCTTCTCAATTATCATGAAATTGTCATTTTCTATTTTTGAGAGTCATACTCTGTCTTTCCAATTTGAATTCATTGCTGATTTTATAACTTGTCCTATGGTGGGAACTGCAGTATTTGATACACTTCTATTTGGGCAAAATAATCATCAGCTCTGGTAACTTTTGGTTTGCCCCCAAATTCCAGAGTCAAAGGATAATAATTCAAGGTTTGGAATTGATAGGCCAATTTGGACCACAATTAGGGTTAATGGCTAAAATATTGATTACTCATATGAACCAGTATTTTAAGCTCGCCAGGTAAAAGGCAGTTTGGTTTGTGTGTGTGTTTACCGGCCAAGACTATTGGTTTTCAATGACAAATGCTATCTGATCCGAGTTAAGCTTTCATGTCAGGACTTCTGAAATCTTTCCCCTTCTCCCAATGGTGCCTCATTGTGCAAAGAAAATAATGTGTTAGTTAAGTGAGAATTATGTGTGATCAACACCACCACTTCCCTAGCCATCATTGTTTTAAAGTAATATCTTTATAAAGATGATTATAATTTTCCTGAGTGCAAAATTGGCTCTTTAGAGATAGAAGCTAAATGAGAAACGCTCAGAAAAAAAAAATCTATTTATTGGGGATTTTGAGGTGGAACTTTATGCACAAGCAAAGACTTTGACAAGATGATGTCTGATGACCCTACAAATTTTGCAGTTGCACTGGAATTACAACCAGTTCAAGGAGTGGGTGAAAGAATTTTAGGAGCCAAATTTAATAAACAAGATTTTACTTCATTCTATGGGCTTCACGTAATAACCTTCTTTCTTACTTATGAATGGGCTAAATGTCCAACTGAGTATACAATTTATGTGGTAAAAATGCTCTTATCTACAGAAACAAAATGTACCTTTATTTGAAATTTCCTTCTAGATAACCCTTGGTGTTACTAGGGAGAACTGAGTGGGTTACAGGCCATAGAGACTTGCAAAAAAGTTTAATGTTTCTGGGGGCCAAGCCAGATCCACATATCCAAGGGGTGGGAAGAAGGCAGTATAGACAGAGGCAGCATTCAAAGAAGAGTTGAACAGGGAGATAAATGCATAAAACTGAAGAAATAGTGCATTATGTAAAATACCATTTAGCAATGATAGGTGATTGAAAGAAGAATTCAAGGTCAGAAGTAAGGAAGAAGAGAAAAACAGTAGGAAATTTGTTACAAGATGGGCTAGTCGGTGTGGTTCAGTATTAGGAGCATACAAAGTTTGCTGGAGACAAATATTCAGTGGATGACAAGAGAACTCAGAAACACAGAACTCTGTAACACTGGGGTCAAAAAACATTTATTTTTCCAATGATCTAAAGTGCCGCTATCTGACTTAATTTCTACAGAGACCTCAATACACTAAACATTTACCATGAAAATAGTTCCAATGATGAGACTGTGTGTTGTCTCTCAGCATCAGCCTTATTATAGCTAACTGGTGTGATATCCCTTTTCGACAAAAGTAAGTTGGTACATGAGGAGATTGGACCTGGCAGCTAACTGAAAGGAAAGGTTACAGTCCTTTCAAGATTTTAGACAGCTGCAAATTAAAGTTACTCTCTTTGCTGCTTTAATGGATATGAAACAGAAGTCAAACCTGAGGGGGATGAGTTCATGAGTGCTGTGAAAATATTAACTGACCCTTTAGATAATATAGAGTCCAAAGGTCCAGGGGCTGCAGTGAGGTGTCACTCAAGAACCTGAATATAAGGAAAACAATGGGTTTTAAAAAAAAAAATACTTGGATTGTTATCTACTAATAATGCATCAGAGCAGAGATAAACACGGTCACCTTTAAGCGACCCTGACTCAGTTACCTTATTGAATGTGATACTCTACGTAGATAGAAGAAAATGAATTTTATTTACCCAGCTCATCCTTGAGAATTCTGTATTAGAGTTCCTCCCGAGAAAATCAGGCTGAGTGTGAGAAGAAATCCGTTGCTAAGGCGCTCTGTGAACTTTGCTTGTTGCAGGTTGAGGGAGACAGGCATGGAAGCTGCTGGTGTCTCTAACCCTCTAGAAGCAAGCTGGCGCAGCTGGTGGGTAGGACTATAAATGTGAGCAGTTGCTCTCAGGGGGCGGGTGATGCAGGAGGCTAGGAAAGAAGGCAAGCAAAGACCCCACGTGGGCAGCATGTCCTGGGGTAGTTCATGGAGAGAGCTGAAAGTGATGAGCTAGGAGGTTCAAGGCACCTGCAGTTTGCGAGAGACTTGAAGAGGAGAAGAAAGGGAATTCTTTTCGTAGACTCCTGCTGTGGGTTAAGAATTGGCTCCTCATTAATGTTCACTGGGAGCTGCAAGTAAAGGCTAGAATTGTTTTTTAATGACTCTTGCTAGACTGTAGTATCTTTAAAGTGTTGCCATGTAAGAAACGGGCCATATGGGATCCCTGTACTGTTGTGCTACATTAAGAAAAAATGAGTTCAACCATAAAAATGAGGGAAAATAGAGAAACACTAGGGCACGTATTGGCAGTGCTCATTTGAGCTCTTCCTGGAAGACAGGTAGGTCTAAGGACTCAAGCTACCTGTATTATTCATATCAAGAATCTTTGCTTGCTATCAGTACAAATTTAAATTCTCTAACTTTCTGTTCTGATCCCATGCAATCTTCTAATTATATTCTGGCTTCTCATGTTGCATGTTGTGTGTCACAGAAATAATGCGTTGGAACAAGAACTCATGTTTCCACTCCTCTTAGCATTCTCAATTCTCAATGAACCTTAATGAATGGATTTCCTCAGTATCTGTGACCTGGATCAATGTGAGTTTGCTCCCGATGAAACAATGCATGTCCTGAGATATCTGAACTTATAAGACTAAGCAATTTACACTTGAACTGGGAAAATTTTAAATTGGCCCCGTGATGCTAAGATGCCTCTGCGCTGGTATCCTCAACTTCATTGTGACCCATTTGCCTTTCAAACTACCCTAATGACCCTGTCAGTCTATTTAGGGACGAAACCACACACACACATACACACACACACACACACACACACACACACACACACACACACACACACACACACACACGGAAAAAATACCAAATAAGGGGGAAAAAAAGGAGGAGGGTAGTGGGGAAGAGGGACAAGAGGAGAAAAAAGGGAGAGGAACAAGGGAAGGCTTAATGCCCTGCATCACAAAGCATGTTCTCGTTTCCACCTTGTCCTGACGTGGTGAGTTCCTCTCCTCAGCGTTATTCAAGCAGAGCTGGATGGTCCCCTGACAGGGATGCCACTTCTGTGAGATTTGTTTTTACCATTTCTTTCTGAGACTGAAGTGAAAACACTGTATATAAAGTCTTTTGCACAATGATTAACATGTAAACACTCACTAAGTCCTTAAGTTGTAACTGTTGCTACTGGCTTTTTTTTTTTTTCTGACTTTGTGTGAAAGAATCAAGTATAAGATTTGACTATAATGAATAAAGTGAATATCCATCCTTTCCATCTTTAATATTCTATGATTCTATAAGAACAAATGAGATTTTGAAAACATGCAAATAAGCTAGCTGATGGATTTCAATAAATAACGTCAGTAAGTCAACAACTTGTGCTATATTCTTACTGCAGCCTCACCCAGGTTCTCACCTGACCTAGAAATTCCTACAGAAGCCAGGCCTCTGCCACCTTTCTAACTTCATCCTTCATCACTCTCCCACCAACTCACTTTCTTCAGATATATTCACTTCCTTGTTGCATGTCTCTGTCTACACGATGTGTGTTAATTACTCTTCCGATTCCCACAATGACGGCCACAATGACAGCTATCTGCATGGCCTATGCTATCTCTTTTTAGTTTGGTTTAAGTGTATCTTGTCACAGAGGACTTCCTGACCTTCTTCTATTTAAAAAAAAATCACCCTTTCATTATTATCTTTGTCTTTACCTTCTTTGTTTTGCTGTAACACTTCAAACTTTAGCACAGTGAATTGTCATGTTATATGATCCATACTTGTCCCTGTCTTCCCTACTAGAGTGTAAGTTCCATAGGAGCAGGGACTTTGCTTTGGTCCTTACTGTATTCTCCTCACCAAGAACAATGCCTAGCACACAGTAGGCACTCAGTAAATATTTGTTGATCTCTCTGGTAGTTCTTTTTATTTTATTGAAGTATAGTCAGTTACAATGTGTCGATTTCTGGCGTACAGCATCATGTCCCAGCCATGCATATATATACACATATTTGTTTTCATATTCTTTTCCCCTGTTGTTTCTTGTGGTATTCATTTTGCCTGGATTTCCCTCTCTGACCCGTTACAAAGTGCACTGCTGGCAAATAATAGTTGATGAATAGCTAAATGGGTGAATGTGTAAACCAATCATCAAAATAATGTTTCTTTTCTCACTTGTGAAGTTGCTGGGCAGAATTTTATCCTTCTGATTGGGAAAAGCCAGGATCTGGAAAATAGAATGTTCTTAGGAGGTAGGGATTTGGCCTAGGGAGTAATGCAGAAATCCAATTGTCAGATTTAGGTTCTAAGGTTACAGCTTGCCAAGCAACAAATAAATTCATTGAAGCCACTGATGGGTTAGCTTAGAATTTCTTAAACCCCTGTTGAGGTCAGAATTGGCTCCTGAGCTTCAGCGAAACAAAATCTAGAGTCAAACTGCATGGACCTAAATCCTAGCTTAATGACCTTGTGACATTTCTTAAAGGTACTTAATCTCTGCATTTCAGTTTCCTCACTTGTGCAATGAAAGAATAGTACCCATCTTTTATGATCCTTGTGATGATTAAATGAATCATTCTATGTGAAGAGCTTAACATTTTTTCTGCTCATGTCAGTGTTGTAAAGTTGTTAGCTACAAGTATACTGAGCACACAGTTGAGGGGCAAGTCACCCCAGGCGTGGAAAGAGGCATGTTTCTAATTCCTACAATCCACTACTGTCTCTGAGCCACAACCTAAAAATTAGTACTCTAGTTCAGCCCTGGAAAAGAAGTGGGTTCTTTATACTTACTAAATAATCACGATTTTGCTGATGATAAAATGCATCATAATCAGAGGGTTTCTATTTTAAAAATTTAACAATTTGGGGTAATCAGAGCCATCAGATCATTTTATGAATTTTCTGGAAAATTTATCCCCACCTTCCACTTTGCTTTGACTAGGGATACCAGATCATGATGTTCTGAGGTGAGTTCCCAAAATACCCATGGACCTTCATTGGAAAAGTACCTCCAGTGCAGTTAAAGCTGGGGTTCTGAGGTTGCCAGGCAACAAGTCATGTACCTGCCGTGGTAGTCAGCTTCCCGGAAACATTAGCAGAAGCAGCTCAGACATGCTTAACTCTGCAGGTGTGTACAAGTCAACCTCCTAAGTTATTTCCTGATATTAGAGACAATTCTAGTAAGAATCCTCAGAACACACAGCCTATCAGTCATCATATGGGTTTAATCTCATTCCATGCAAAAGCAACCATGGGTTGGGTGAAAAAACCAAAATCCTTTAAAATAAGAAAATAAACAATGATTATTGCTAAGAAACCAACTGCCCTTTTAAAATGCTGCTTCTGACCACTGTGTGCCAGCTTCTTTTTTCTTCCTCCCAAAGTCAATCAATCAACTCATCCATCGTCAAGTCTTGTAACTCACTATAACAGGAATATATTTATCAGGCACTTAAAGGTTTAAAGGCTTATCTGCAATGTAGTTCCTATACTCTAAAGATGTTACCATTCTTTGAGGAAGTCAAATAAGGATTCTGGAAACTTGTTTTTACTCCTTTTATGGGCGAAAGATCAGTGGTTGCCAGGGCTTAAGGGGAGGAGAGAGATGAGTAGGCAGAGCACAGGTGGCTGTTTAGGGCAGCAGGACGCTCCGTGTGATGCTGCAGTAGTGGGTTCATGTCATCATACACGTCACAATCCACAGAAGGTACACGACGAAGAGTGCACTGTAATGTAAACTGTGAACTTTGGGTAATGATGACATGCCAGTGGAGATTCATGGATTTTAATAATTGGACCACTCTGGTGTGGGATGTTGGTGGTGGGAAAGGGGATAAGGTGTGGGGCTGGAGGTTTATGGGAACTCTCTGTACTTTATATTCAATTTTGCTGTGGACCTAAAATACTCTAAAAAATAGAGTTTATTTTAATTAGGAGTTTGGGACTAACAGATACACATGACTATACATAAAAATAGGTAAACAACAAGGACCTACTGTATAGCACAGGGAACTATATTCAATTTCTTGTAATAAGCTATAGCAGAAGAAATCCAAAAATATATGTACATATAATATGTATATGTATAACTGAATCGCTTTGCTGTACACCTGAAACTAGCATTGTAAATCAACTACACTTCAATAAAAAAATAAGAACTGAAAAAATTAAGTTTACTTTAAAAATAACTAAATATTGATGTTATATATCTGCAGCTATGAAGAAAAGCCAATCAGCATAAGAGGTACTGAGAGTAGGATGGCTGTTCCGGAGTTGGTCAGGGAAAGCACGTCAGAGGAGATGCCGCAGGGGCAGACACCTGCCGGGAGTGAGTGAGCCGTGAGACTGCCTGAGGGAAGGCTGTTTCGGGCAGAGGGACAAGCAAGCACAATCCCCAAAGTCAAATGGCCAAGAAAATACACGTGCATTTCTATTTGAGGCCATTAACCAAGTGGTAGATGTAGCAACAATACATAACAAAACAGGCAAGAAAAAATGGCCTCTGTTTTGTAAATAAGTTGATTTGTGTCCTAGTTTAGATTCCACACTACATGATACCATATGGTCTTTGTCTTTCTCTTTCTGACTTGTTTCACTGAGTGTGATGATCTCTAGGTCCACCAGAAACAGACTCACAGACACAGAAAATAAACTTGTGGTTACCAAAAGGGAAAGGGGGTTGGGAGAGGATAAATTAGGAGTTTGGGATTAGGAGATACACATTACTGTATATATAAAACAGACAAACAGCAAGACCCTACTGTACAGGGAATACATACATATTTCCTTTCTTCATGGTCTCAGGGACTTTGGTCTCACCTGTACTAATACAGCCTCTCTAGATCTACAATGACTTTTCCTGTGGAAAACGGCTACCCTATACTGGGTAAACTCAACCCTGAAAATAACTGCTATCCACCAAAATAAGCCACATTTCTGAATGCATGATGAAATGAACAAATATGTAATCAAGTATTCCTAAATTTGGGAATAAAACGAAACATTTATTGTGTAAAAGTTTAATATTCTGGAGCATTGTCCAGTATTTTACTTAAGGGCCAATTGATTCTTTTGGGATTCTACGTTTAACACAATATTTACTATCAATTATGGATAAAATATTGTATAACTTTATAAAGCTAGAGGTTAACTTTTAGAAAGGTGATAAGACAAGGTGATTTTGGTTTTTTGTAATTAGGAATGATAACTTTTATTTTAAATCTATTTTAGTTTATGTTAAATCTAATGCAAAAATCTTAGGTCAGTATTTTTTTTTTTACTTCATTGATTATATAAGATTCTATTTCTTTATTTTTTGAATCAGTTTTTTTTCCAAATCACTTGTTTCCTCATTAATGAATTAAATTAAAAATTTGACAAATGATCACTATTTACATAAGAATTATGTTTTTAATATTTTGAGAATTAAGCTTTGACACATGAATGATTTTATGCTATCAGATTCAACTAGCTAAGACCAGAACTAAATGTAGCTTTCCTATATAAATTCTGAATATTATTTATGTGTGAAACTGTTTCACAGATGTATTCAAATACATCTACAATCACATTTGCAAAATATCCTTTTGGGAATTATAAATGCTTTGAAAATCAATTTTGCTTAATTTGATTTAGGATTTCCCAGCAAATATGAATTGTAAGTAGGATTTCAAAGATGGAAAAGTTTGATTTAATACATTTTTATACAGATAACATTCCTCTGCAATATTCTGACTGCTTTGTATGAAAGCTTAGAAAAGAGATTTTGAGTAATGACGACCTTTAGATACCATGAAACTAGGGGATAAAGTATTTTTAATTATTGACACTTAAAAGTATAATCCGAAGCACTGAGAAGTTGGTAGCAAATTTAAAGTGAACAAAGCTATGGTCAAAACTACTTTTAGAAAATTGTTTTAGACAGACCAGAAATAAGAAAACCTGGAAGTTTATCAAAAAGATTACATAATTCCTTGAAAGCAGAAACCTTTATTATTACATGCTGTAGCATGATACTACCCAACATTTTAAGATACTCAGTGAATCCTTAAAGTTATTTATGGTGAATTGGCATCAACATAAATTACAAATTTGCTAGTAGGAGTTAAAAGATAAGAATAAATCAAGAGAGCACCATAAATTATGGAAATAGCAGAACTGCACCAATAAACTAAGTCCAGCACAGTTTAGTGGTACATATAAACATCGGAGCTACAATTCCTGGGTTCAAAGTCTAGCTTAGTCTATACGGTATTTAGCAGCAGGACCTCGAATAAGTCACTTAAGCCCTCTGTTCCTCATTTTCCACATCTGTAAAATACGGTTAATAATTATACCAATTGTATAGCGTTGTTGTAAAGATTAAACTAGTTGACAGATATGAAGGACTTAGAAGAATTCCTAGCACAAAATATGTGCTATGTGAGTCTTAGTTTCCGTTAATATTACAAGTATTAATTGCACATGGGAGACAAAAGAGGAGTTAAAGTAGCTTCAGGAACCTGAGTGGTCAAATGATGCTGTTGCTTCTAGTAGTTAGTACATTAAGTAAAACGAAGCTTATGAAACATACAAAGCTTTCCTGTTTCAGTGACAATAGAATTTTCCTAAGAAATTGTTTACTAGATTTTTGTCTCATGAGCAATTTTGAACACATTGAATCTAGACTTAGAAAGTCAGGAGAGAAAGGGTTCTTAGAAATGATTTAGTCAAACTGATCCAGTCTTCAGTTTGTATCAAAATCACTAGTAGATTGCTTCATAATACAGACACCCTGTTAATCTCCAAAATCCATTGACTTGGAGATTGCATATAAATACATTCTTCAGATTATGCAGATGTGATAAAATTCAACAAACACTGATATATAGTCAAATTACCTTCTTTTACATGTTAAGAGACTAGGTCTAGAGACATGAAATGGCTAAGACAGGTTCCCAGTCTTAATGACACCTCTGGTTTCAGAACCTTTGCCTCCGGTATCCAGATTGGCGCCCTTCCCACATCTCAATGAAGAGCACAGGGAAAGAGTCATCTCCACTTCACACCTTGAGGAGCAAAGGGCTGATGCATCCATGTGGGTTCTGACTGAGCAGGCATTATACCTTCCTATTCACCTGCATCTTGAAAGGAAATGCCTCATCCGTTGCTTAGCAATGGCATTGTTCTGGAGTTTAAGGATTTCAGCAGAGAAAAGAAAGGGGGGCAGTTGATTGCTGAATAAGCTCCCCACATCTCATTTTCCTACTTCTTCCAACAGAGCATCACATTTCTAACCTCTCTACCAACGAGGAGAATGCATGAACTTGGCAAAGGTGACAATGACACAATACCGTCTTTCATTTGCTAAAGATGATTCCTTTTGTGAGGCTAGGGGTAGGAGAGATGACTGTGGTGTCAGACTACACACTGATCTTTTCTTTTTCATCTTTTCATCAAAAGAATAAGACATAGCTTAGAAAATTGCTGCATTTAAGAGCTATTCCTTACCATTGCTTTAAATGTCCCCTCACCCTTTATTTTCACTGCACTTGAAATTTCCTCTGCAGGAAATTCCACTCTAAGCTCAAGAAGACATCTGGCAGCAGTGAAGAGTGAGATCTGCCTCGTGGACAGTTGCTGGAAAGATGTGATAATTCCATTTTCTGTCGAACAGCCGAGTGCATATTGGTAAATGTCAAGTATCTCCACAAACAGCTGGAAGAGTGAAGCCACAGAAAGTCTTGTTTATTACCCTACAGCTTCTTATCCTATACAGGAAACATAACTTTGACCATGTGGTTCAGAATATTAATAGCGTCTCTATCTGGGATAGATTTATTCTCTCTTTTAACAATAAACATGTCTCTTTTTCTTCCTCTCATTTTTCTTTCCACCCGTTCAACTCAAAAGTCATCGGAGGAGGAGATTTGCCAAATCAACTCTGAAACTGAGGAAAAAGGGAGCCTTTCTACAGTTAATTCAAGCACACAATACATTGTATGTTGTGTATCGATCGAATTATAGAGGAAGATCATGAAATGTGAATAGAGTCATCATGAAAACAAGAATTTAATCACTGTTATGATAATAATGTTATGATAATCTCTTATCAGGAGTCAAAGTTGTATGATCATTTTATACATTATATATCAACATATAAACTCTGTCTTTTCTGTGTTAATGCTATGCCCAATCTGACAATCAGCCTATAATTTCTGGATTTTATTATTGAGAAAATACCTGAATTCTCTTCTATGGACACTATTTCATTCGGGGGAAAACTATTTCTAGAAACCAAAGCATCATACTAATAGACCTTTAAATCAAATTTCTCTCCTATATATTGTGATAATGAGGCTAAAAACGTTAGATAACCCAAGTTATAATATCAAGTTGACGGACGCACTACAGTCTGCCGGTTCTCTGTCAATTCAGTTAAATCAATACAGTAAGTGAGTGAGGCAGGCACTGTGCCGGGCACTGGGGCAGCGTGAGCAAGGGAGCAAGGGACAAGGTGATTAAGTTCAATGAGCCTGAGAGGAGGGCTAAGGGGAGTGTCGTTGGAGGGGCAGGGATCAGATATGACTTCCTGGAATGGGTGTAAGCCAAAGTGGGACCTGAATGAGAGTCAGCATTTCTTTATTCCTGCTCTGTCTTTTCCTGTCTGAGACAATGAAAGAATGAAGTCATGGAGTTGAAAGAGAGACAGGGAGAGAGAGAGAGAGAGAGCAGTTCAAGGAAATTAATTTCATTATGCCTGGAAAGGCTGGAACGTGGAGAGGGAGGCTGGGGAATGTAAACCGGTCACGTTATGCTAAGGATTCGGCTGTTACTTTACTAACAATTGGGAGGTGTTGAGAAGTTTTAGCGGAGTAGTTACAGCACCCGTTTCATCGTACCACATGACAATCTGGGGCTGAAGCAAGGCAAAACGTGGCATACGAGACGCATGGAGAATAACTGCAATGATTTGGGGGATCTTAAAATCAGGTCCTTCTTTCCCCAAGTATATCCCTGTCCACCTGTCACTGTTCTCAACACCCCAGACTTTACCCTTTCCATTCAGTATCATCAGTGTGATGTCTAGGTCCTGATATGGGGAAAGGTGTGAAGAAACACTTGAGCAGCCAACAAGGGGTCACGGGACAAGTACCCACAAACATGAAGTGAGAAAGGATCTTCTAAATGGGGACTAAGGAAGAAATGACATATTTATAGTTCTTATTTAGTGTTATTTAGTTTAACTTTTTCTCATTCATAATGAAATCCTGCTGACTAAAGGAACTTTCAAAACATTATTAACCCCACCACTCTACGACCCAGAGAAGGTAAGTGACATGAAGGCGTCATAGAGCCAGAAAGTAGCAACAATTACACTTGACCTAAGCTTCCTTGCTTCTGGTCCAATATCCTTTCCACTACACTGTAGCTGTTCTTGAGAATGAAGTTCTACTCCCAATCTTCTTACCAAGCACTGACCCAACAACCATGGCTCCCATTTATCATGAATTCATCAAGTATTTGTGCTCAGCAAGACCCTGAAACCATTGCCTGCCCTTCCTCTATAATTTTTAATAATCCAGATAAAGAAGCCAAGTCCATCCCTTTGGGAAGATGTAGAAAAGTCATATATAAAGAGATAAAAGGGCGGGGAAAGTCTGTGATTAGAGACTGCTTGTAGCCTCTGGGAACATCCTTCTACTCATTTAAGATGGCTGCTTTGGAATCCCTTTATTTAAATATTGTTAGCCAAGCCTAATTACACTGCTGGTGTAGTGTAGAGCCCCCTGGCCCCCAACACATATTTTCTTCCTTTCTGGCCCAGTCACCACTTAATCCAGTAAAAATGAAGCCAGTGTTACAATCCTCACTTGCCAGATGCTCTACGTGGTCCTGCCACTGCTACTAATTGGAAAAAAAAAAAATTCACATACTTAGATGCCAAAGAAAACAATCAACTTCAACTAGCATTTTAGCTTAATCAGACAGATGAAATGGATTTTATTAAGCTTTATTTTTTTCCCCTCTTCCATTAGAGCAAATGTTCATGCTGGCTCTTTGAATATTTTGTCAGCATACATAAGTGTAATATTTTAAAGCCTTTGATTTCTAATTCTATTTTTCTCTGGGGAAGATTCATTCTGCTCTGAGTCTGAATCTGGCAGTACCCTGGACAGCTCTTGTCTCTGCTCCCAGGTTTCAACATTTGGCCCCAAAAGCATCTAGCATGGAATTTGGCACCGAATGAGGACCCAGTAAACGGTAGCTATAACTGAATGTT
Source organism: Camelus bactrianus (assembly GCF_048773025.1). Classification (NCBI taxonomy): domain Eukaryota; kingdom Metazoa; phylum Chordata; class Mammalia; order Artiodactyla; family Camelidae; genus Camelus; species Camelus bactrianus. Next base: position 27,440,122 of record NC_133564.1, on the reverse strand, counting down.
TTCCTGTTCTATTTCCAGGGGGAAAAAAATTGTGTATATATATGTATATATATATATATATATATATATATATATATATATATGTAGTTGATGAAAATTGCTAAGCAAGTATCCAGGGTGACTGATCGTAAGTTAGGACAAGGCAGTCTGTCAGCGTTAAGAGTTCTCACCATTCATATGATGGGAAGGATGTCAGGGGGTGCTGTGTGGTAATGAGGTGACACGGGCTTCATGATGATCAAATTTGCTTTACTTTTCTTGAGATACTGCACAAAGAGACAGCTTCCCGCTGTCCATTACAGACTTGAATTTCCTATGAGCCAGCCTTGGGCTCTGGCCAATGGGATGCTGATTGGTTTGGGAAGAAAAGTCTTTATTATAAGTACAAAAAGAGAGAATAAACTTGAAATCTCTCCTCTGGGTGCTTTGCGTTTTCTTTCTCCCAGAAGTAATCAGGGGTAGAGCCTAGTCAGGATTTAAAGTCTGTGTTTTACTTGGAGATGCTAATCAATGCAATGGCTTTTGAGACTTTCTCTGATGATCAGTTATTCATGAGGGAGAAATCATCATGCTTTTTGTTAAAGGCACTTTAAAAAAATAAGGAAAAATAAATAAATTCTAACATCTAGCAGAGATTCTCACCCTTTGAGAAAGCAGTGATAATTGGAATGAAAATTCAAGGGCAGAACAACATCTTTCTTATTTTCTTCAAATCTAAAGGTTTATGAGCTTTGAAGTTTACAATTCAAAAACTTAAGTTTCAAGATTTTACTGTAAATTACTCAGCCATCAAGTATTTGACTGGTGTTCAGGTTGGGAGAAGAGAGGACAAAAATAATTCATGAGAAATTTTAGAAAATCAAGTATCTTCTAGGATCAGTTCTTTTAAACCAGTTCCTGGAGGAAAAACCCATGAGTTTTCCTAGAGAATGTCTACCACTGAGGGTTAACATCCACCCAAGAAGAAGACAGGGTCTGGACAGAGCACTGGGGGAAGGGGCTCCAAATTCTAATCTGTACTCAGCTATCTACTCTTACCTCTTATGCTCTGGCCTTGATATGACAAAGAACAGATTCTCCACTTTACTGAGACTTCACTATAAAAATCAACAGCTGTAAAAATGAGGTTTCCACTTAGAAGTAAATAAAATTGCTATATGACACGATTGATTTCCTGACCCAAACTAGTTAAAGGGCAGAAGCAAAAGCAAAGGATGAGAGACTAAGATAAAATATGGACACAGGATTATAGCATGAATTTGTGCCTACAGAGATCTTCGCCTCTTTCGCTGCATCTCCCAAATCTCCTCTCTTTAAATTCAACCCCTCACTCATGCCCTCCCAGTACATCAGTCTCGCTGTTCCTCCAATATTCAGTCACACCTTTGCACTGGCTATTTCTTCTTGTGGCAGTGCACTTCCACCAAGCCTAGTATTTAAATTTGCAAATTATATGCTCCCCTATCCCACGATTCTTACCTACTTTTCTAATTTTTAAGACTTATTCGCAACTTTTATCACCTTCTAATGTATTATATGGTTAGTTCATTCATTATGATTACTGTTTACTTTCTGTCTCACCTTTGCTAAAACGTAAGCTCTAAGAGGGAAGAGGTCTTTCTTGTCCTGTTCATAAATGTATCCCAAGAGTGTCTAGAACAGTCACGGGCTCACAACTGAGACTCAGTACAATTTTGTTGAGTGAATGAATGGATAAATGGGTAATAAAACAGACTGAAGTCTTGGTTGGATAAAATGGGTGAGAGTTAAGCAAAAGTCATTTTCCTAAGTTTAATCTAAAAACTTTTTCACCCACTGCTGATGAAATTCTCTAGAGCCAATTTGAAAATTAATACCATTTTATTCTCATCACATACATAACACAGCCAAGAGTCAACTAATATAACAACCTAAAATTGTTACGAGCATGGACTTTGAAGCCAGACAGATGTAGCTCTGCCATTTGAAACCAGTGGTTGCAAGTAAGTTACTTCATTCTATTAAGAAAAAAATTCTCATTAAAATGGGAATAAGAATGCCCACTTCACAAGGTCATTGCAAGTATTAATCATAATGTTTGCAAAGTGCCAAGCACAGTGCCAGGTGGAAACTTCATAAATGTGGCTATTATTATTAGATTATCCTTATGTACCTCCCTGCTCTGACATTCTTAAAAGCCACAAATGTATAACTCTGCATAACTGAATCAAATCAGAGATGGTATTGAGTGATTTGGAAAATTTCCAGAGTATACAGCTGGAATATGTATCATCAGGAGTGAATTATTACATCTCACTGGGCCTCAGTTTCTCTTTAGTAGGAGGAAAATTTCAGCTAGCATCTGTGCTCTTCATAACAAGTATCAAATGTTACATTTAACAACTGGAAAATGAAACCCCCTAGATTCTGATAAGATGAATTACTTATAAATTGTAGGTACTTTTGAGGGAAAATCAGCAAGGTGTTATTGATCTTTAAATTTTTGAAACATGCACAGATGTGCATGCATGTGCGCACACACACAAAACACCTATAGAAAATTCCTTATAATTTGGTCCAAACTAATTCAGAATTCAAGAAGCAACTATTTAAATAAATAGATGGCAAGGATGCAAAATTTGGAAGGTTGGGAGTAGAAAATACTAGGATAAAAAAGGGGTCACCAATGTGAAGGAGTATGTGCCTGAAACTCTGTACTGGAGAAAACAGAATAAAATATATTTGAAAGTAGATACATAAAATGTCCACATTGCAAGAAAAGAAAGTATGTATAAATAGTGGGCTCAGAAATGGCTTTACAGGGAGTTACCATTTGAGTTAATTCTTGGATGAGAAGATTTTTGGTATACGTGGGGGTGCATCTCAATAATTCTAGGTTGAGAGTAAAGTCTAGAATATGTGCAAAGGCAGAGAGGGTTGAAAGTCCCCGCCCACCCCCAGGAATGTTAGTGATTAGCTGTGAATGGAGTAAAAGAATGAAAGAAGATACTAGAGGATGATGAAGTCAGCCGACTTGGGTGGGACCATCACATGGAGGACTTTGAACATGAGGTAAAAAGCTTGGATTTGATTTCCAACTTCTGAGGTTTTAGGTATTGGGGTAGGAAAAATAATATAAGGTGATTTGTTCAGATAATAACTTTGACAACCATGAAGGATGAATTGAAGAACCACTTATAGTTTGGGAGACAAATACTAGCAATTGAATAACCCCATTAATATGGGCAGAAGCAATAGGAATAGAAAAGAGAAAAATGATACAAGAGGCATTGCTGTATGGAATAAAAACTGCCCTAGCTAAATTTTATAACACTTTACCTATTCAAAAACTTTTTATGCAAAAAATATCATAACAACTCTGATCTTATAAAAAATAACCATCCTTGACCTTACATCTTCTTTTTTCTGCCACTCTTTATAGCAAAACTTCCCCAAAGAACTATCAGATCACTAGAGGTGGTCAATACTACTGTAATGTCGTTGTATTGTGACAGATGGTAAGCAGACTTATTGTGCTGGTCATTTTGTAATGTATAAAAATGTTGAATCACTATGTTGTATACGTGAAATTAATACAATATTGTAAGTCAATAATACCTCAGTTAAAATATAATAAACATGTAAATAATGTACATAATTTGACACCTTTTAACATATACGTGCATATGTATATACCTGTGACACAATCATCATAATCAAAATATTAAACATATTCACTCCCTCTGAAGTATCTTTATGCCTTTTGTATTTTTACTCGTCAGACCCTCTCTGTGCCCTCTTCTTCCAGGCAACAACTTACTGATTTCTAATTAGACTAGTTAGAATTTTCTAGACTAGTTAGAACTTCTGGGATTTTAAACAAATTAAATCACACAGAATAATTTTTCTGTGTATTCTCCTACTCCACATAATTATTTTGAGATCCACTCATGATGTTGCAGATACAGAGAGTTTATTCCCTTTTATTGATGAGTAATATCTGTCATATAAATATGACACAATTGTTTTATCTACTCCAATATTGCTGGATATTTTGGTTGTTTCTAGTTTTGGATTATTACAAATGACACTGCTATAAACATTTGTGAACAGTTCTTTGGATGAACATGTGCTTTACTTTCTCCTGGGTGAACATCCAGGAAAGTAATAGTTGAAAATTTTGGTAGATATGTGTTTAACTTTTTAAGACAGTGTCAGAGTTTCCAAAGTGGCTGTCATTCAACATTGACCAAGAAATCATGTGGATCCAGGATGAAAATGATGCAAAAACGTTGCCAAGTAATTATTTTGTGACTTTGATTAAAGTTAATGTATTATAATGTAGGAACACAGGTGTTACTAAGTCCAAAATCATTCTGCTCGCCACATGACAGGCCAATAAATTGGGCAAGGAATAATGATTTTATTCGGAAAGATGGGAAGATGGAGAACTAATGTCCTGGGGGACCATCTTCCACAAATCAGAATTCAGGCTCCTTTTATACTAAAAAGGGGAGGGGGTGTGGTTGGTTGTTGCAAACTTCTTGGTGTCAGAATCATTTGTACTTACAGCTGTCCAAGTGGGTCAGGTCATGATGTTTCTGTAAACCTCCAACATGGTAAATGTTATTCTCTGTCCTGCAACGTTTTATCTCTATATGAATGGAAAGTGTTATACCCTTAAAGGTCAGAGCCTTGAGAATAGGCTCTCCTGTGTATTTCAGGCTGTAGGCAACACTCTTTTACAAAAGGTGCAGAACCAGCATGACTGAGCACAGGAAACAGAGCACAGGGTTAGAGCTAAAGGAACAGAGCTAATATGAAGTCAGATTTATTCTTCCCTATTACACAGGTGACATGTTAAGAAGTAAAATGTCTTAATAAAATGAAATACAAGATACTAAAGTGCTTCAGAAAGGACAGAGCAGTCAACAATGTTAAATATTGAGAACAAGTGGAATAAAGCAATGGCACAGAACCAAACACTGAAATATTAAAATAAAAATTGTGGGTGATAGTTAGAAGAACGATTTCAGTGAAATAGTGTTATGGGCAGAATTTTGTTCCCTTAAAAATTCATATATTGAAACCCCAACCCCCAATGTGCCTATATTTGGAGATTGGATTTTTATGGTAGAAATTGTAGTAAAATGAGGTATAAGGATGGGACCCTAATCTAGTAGAACTGATGTCCGTGTAAGAAGAGGAAAGGACCTAAGAGCTTGCTCACTCTCTCTCTCTCTCATTTTTTTCTCTTCTCAAACACAGAGGAAAGGCCATATAAGGACATAGCCAGAAGATGGCTGGTTACAAGCCAGGAAATGAGCTCTCACCAGAAACCAAATTTTCCAGCAACTTGATCATGGACTCCTAGCCTCCAGAACTGTGGGAAAAGAAATTGTTGTTTAAGCCACCCAGTCTGTGGCATTTTCTAATGGCAGCTCCAGCAGACAATTATAAGCAGTAAGGACAGACGCCTGATTCGAATAAGTGGAAGAGACAGTGGGTGGTAAGCAAGTGATGACACCAAGTTAGACAATTTTGTTAAGTAAAGGAGCCAAGAAACTGAGCAGTAGCTCAGCAGGTGTATGAGACAAGGGAAGACATTGTTTTCTCAATATGGACTTTATGTCCATAATTGTATGCTCTGAAGAATGATCTAACAGACAGGAAACATGTCATGGCAGCAAAAGGGGAGATAATTCTTGTTCTGACTGCCTTATGCAGATGGGTATGGGCTCCAGAGCAAAAGTGGAGGGGCCACACGATGTAGAAGGCAGAATGAATGGATAAACAAGCACGTCAACCAATGGTGTGAGAACGATGCAGCATTTCTCGGAAGTAGTCTATCTAGAGGTTTAGAAGTAAAGGGGATATAAGATGAAAAGACAGCTTGATAAAGTTGGAGAATCAGGAAAGGTATTTATTTAAACAAAATATTCTTGAGTCTATTTATAGATAAGACAATGAGGGGTAGCCATGCTTACAGTTTTATGACTGAAGATTTAATTGAGAAAGGGGATAATTGACAAGAGTACCAACAAACATTTAGCTAAGGAAGGGGTATGCAACTTTTTTCCTCAAGGAAAAATAAACAGGAAAGGATGAGCCAAGATGCAGAAAGGGAAACGTGATGAAGAAGAAAACTGAGAGAGATCAAGGTGAAGTCAACTGCTAACAGTAAAGACAAGGGTCAGGGGATGAGGTTTCAAAAAAGCAAAATAGAACTAAATGGCCACTTGGTATAATGAATGTATTAAACAGAGAAGAATAAAACTGTCTGCGAGATTGATTACCCGCACCACTGGTCCTGGGTGACTTAAGTATTTAATTGAAGTTATACCTTAAAACACACATTTTAATGTTTGTATAAAGTAACAGAATAAGAAAAAATGGGACACTGATTTTTTTTTTTTTTTTTTTTTTTTGTAGGAGGGGACTAGGTGGGATGAGAGCAGAGAGAGACCAACTGGGCACCAGAGAAACTTACCAAGCTGAATTGGTAGACCAGGCACACACAGCCTCATTTGACTAGTAGCCCAAATTAATTGGCTAATTACATGCCAATTGATTCGTATTAACCCTCTTAATAAGGATGGTATTAGAAATATGTTACTAGGTAACGATATGTTTCATGTCTTTAAGTCTATTCGCATAAATAATGTGCAATAAGATCTAAGGAAAAGCATGAATGCAGGTATCAAATTCATTAAGGAGGAGTAGGGAGAATCATCAAATTAGGAGGTCTAAAGACACCTATGTTTTTCCTGTATTATCATTTTTATACTCATTCTCACTACAAATTAACTACTCTTTTAATATCCCTGGGAGACTTTCTGAGTAGCTTTGAGGATATTTATAAGCTTGAGTTTGATTGTTTTTTATATTTAAAAGAAAATAAAATGTTTTTACCATGAAATTGAGCAAGAACATTTGGTTAATACAGTTGGGTTCCATAAATGCAATATGAAAAGTGCATGTGTACTAGGAATTCATTTCACAGGTTCCATCCACCTCCTCTTATTAGAGAGAGCTGGCTGTACAACAGCTCTTGTACAGCTCATCTAAGCTAAGTCCATGGCAGTAATGAACCTGTTATTTTAACCTTCAAATGGCTAGATTTTGCACCATCAAGGACCTTGCTGGGCTGGGTGATGAGTACAAAGTGTGGGTAGTGAGTGCTTCACCATCAGGCTGGCTACACCTTCCTATGATACTGGCGTGACCAGGGAAAGGAGATTTGAATTTTTATGAAGTTACTCCCTTTGATCCTGTAGTTCAGAGCCTGAGAGATAAAAATGACCTCAGCACTCCCCAAGTTTCACCTCTGCTCCTTGCATACTTTTACTGCCTCAAAAAACTTCAATAAAGCCCTATTATTTAAAAAAGATCTCTTACTCTCTCACATGGTGTTTACAGTCTTTGATCACTTGAGATGGAAGAGCTGGCATACTGCCAGAAGCAGAGAGCCGGCAGGTTTTTGTCCTCTTCGAGCTATTAAAATATTCTTATGCATAAAAGGGAAAAAAAAAGAGAACAATGCCCCAAACAAGGTACTCCTGTACCATGTAAACAACGTTGTGATTTAATTTGCTAATTTTCAACTTTGCTTTGGAAAATAAAAGACTACCTGTAAGCTGCTAGCCGGGAGATAAATTTTACTGTTAGTATGCAAGCCTGTTAGTGCACTTTTTAAGATTAGATCTGCTCATTACATGTGAGTATGTCCTCTGCATATTCCATGAGCGAAAGAAAGCAAGAATGGGGCTTTGAGGAGCAACGGTCCAGCGAGATTCCCACATGCCGAACCATCCAACAGGGTGAGACCCTTACAACTAGTAAGGGTCTCTTACGTCGGCTTCATGAGGTTGACTCTTTCATGATAGGCACTCTCTAGTAAGGTCGGGAATACCGGGGGAGACTTGCTGAAAACGGACAGAATGGGGGTGGCCTCCCATCTTCGTGAAATAAGCACTTTGTGTTTGGGGGCTGAAGAGCCGGTATCAGCAAATGTTGCCTTTGAGTAGAGAAACATCAGCAAGTTTGTTTTTCGGTTTGGGCTTCTAGCTCCGAGGCTAATATCTGGATCCACTTTAACAAGGCCAGAGACAAATAATGGAATAAATTATGAGAGTCCCCATTAAAATGCATTTTGGAGGGAAGTGGGTTATAAATATTGTTTAAAGTGCATTTTAAATGTATTTTATCTTTCTCATTAGGTTTGCAAGTTTGAGTAAGATGATACTGACTGGCACTGCTCCCTGTGGATTTTACCATCTATTCTGCTGTACAAACTAACGTGAACTATATCCAAACCCACAGGCATTTGCCCTTCCATCATGTCTATTTGCCAACAAGATCTCATCATCACTTAATTCAGCCCAGTGATGTCACCATCGTCATCGCCATCATCATCAACATTTCTTGAGTGCTCTCAGCTTTCCTGGCACTCTGCTGTTTATTCACTGTCATCATTTTACTAATACTTATTTACAGCCATCATTTTACTAACTCACTTTACAGTTTCTAAGGATAAAGGGTACAAATATGAATGTGTGTGTGTGTAACAACACAGTTTGGCTGACTTAGTTAAGGCTGAAACACCCTCCCCTCTACCATAAATATCTATTTATAGCTTCCATCATGTATGGAAACTGGGAGAAGAGGGTTCACTTCTGGAACTGTAAGGAAATAGGTGTCCACAAAGAATTTCTTAGGAGTAAACATAGAAAAGTCTGGATAAATATAGACAGCATATTTTATGATACACGAACGGTTAGCTAAGTAAAATAAAAACATCCAGAGGAAAAAAAAAACCATGAAATAGTAGAAATGCAGGTATTCATATGAATGCATTATGAAGCCACTGTTACTCTGAGACATTTGCTGATCATAGAGGCTAGAGCTTAATCTTAATTAACCGCATGAAGAAAATGCTGGTGACAAAAAAATGTGATCTAGAGTTTTTTTTCTGTACAAATTTGTTTTTAAAAAAAGCAACACACTAAATTGAAAAAAAAGCAAGAGGGGAGGTTAGATTAGAGACTCCTACATAAAGCTAAAATCTCCCCCATCCACCCACCAAGAAAAGTAAGAAACTCTTTAACATCGTGGTAAGTAACAAAAACTATCCCTGCAGAGGGAGACAAAAATGAGGATTGGCTGCCAGTCTTGATTTTGCGGGAAGGAAGTGATAAGAAGGGAGAGGAAAAGAGTGTCTTATAAGGATTCTATGACGAACTCACTCATACTTATTTTTGGTGATAAAATTCATACTATCCATTTATTTCTACCAACATCAAAATAAAGTAACCTTAAATTGAACACTTAGCCCAAAGTGGCCCTGGGTTGCTGGTGTCCTCAGGCACCAGACAGAAGCAAATTCAATTCATCTTTCAAAGAACACATTTTGGATATAGAAACTCAGGCAACAGAGAAAAAGTTACAGGGAAAACAGATCCATGAAACACTAATAATCACAATACATACAAGTAAACAAGCCACTGCTATTTGAGAGCAGGAAAAAAAAGATTGCAGAATTATAGACTTTCAAAAAATTGTCAGAATTTGATTATAAAATATGAAGACCTAATACATTTAAAAAGTTTAAAGATATATGGAAATATGGACAGGAAATAAAAAATGACCAAGAAAAAAATTTTAATATGATAAAGCTTTTAGGAATAAATAATACGATAATTTATATTAATAGAATAGACATATGTAAACAGATATTTAGTGAAATGACAGATAAATGGAAACAAATTATCCAGGATTCAGTGCAGCCAAGAAGGTAAATATGAAAAAGAGATTAAGAGAAATGTAGGTTAATGTCATAAAGTCTAGCTTGTCTTCTAAATTTCTAAGTTGCAGATGTAGACAAGGAAAAACTGGAGTAATGCTAGTTGTTCTTACAGATATACCCTGTTGTCTCAGTAGATTATTAAAAAGCAAGTTTATTATTCTATCATGTGAGGTGGCTAAGCAAGTGTTCACAATCCGCAGGTCACCTACCAGAGACTGGGACACATTCTAGCACCTTCTAACAGTCCCTGCAAACGTGGTTGTCTTTTCCAGTATCATGTCAAAGGGAAAAGGGCATGGAGGGTCACCCACAGAAAGACCTTCCGGTACAGGTCTGGAAACGATGTTTACCACCTTCTGTTCAACATCCTCAGCTAGAGCTTCCGTGCGCGGTCACACCTAATTGCTAGGGAGGTCAGAAAATGTAGCCTAGCTGAGTGCTGGGAAGAACGGGAAACGGATCTGATGATCAGTCAGGAGGTTTTGTCACAGTCAATACATTTGATCATTAAATGTACATTTCACCCTTCTCCAAACATATCAGGCACATTCATGCCCTCCCCAATGGAAACAACTCAAAGTTCAAACCTTGCACAGCTCACAACTGGAAATCCAGGATTCTGTGGATGTCCATTACTCTCCATTAATATATATATATTATATATGGATTCTCATTTTCCAAAACAAAGACAGTACAAAACGTGAAAACTGGAGGCCAGGCTCACTCATGACTATAGATAACTATATCTAGAACCAAATGTTGGCAAATCAAATTCATTAATCAAAAAAAGATGATACATAATGACAAAAATGGCTTTTCCAGTTATATAAGGTTGATTTATCATTTGACACTCAATTAATATAATTCACCATATTGAAACTGAGAAGTGGATTTCAAAACAAAATGACGTGTAAATTAAGCAAGTTACAGGAGAGCACTTGTCATATGATTCATTGATAAATGACCGAAAATGTGCCAAACTAAAAAGGGTAGCTTTTAGATCCCTAAAGCTATTAAGATAAAAGCAAGGAAATGATAAAAATAAAATTCAGAGAAATGACTATCTCTGAAATGAGGGACTCCAAGGTTATTTGTGATATTCCCTTTCTTAAATGAGGCAGAAGTATACTCTACATTTGAAAAAATTATAGTTGTCCTTTGTAATTTACATAGCGACATAAAAGACCTTTTGCATGTATTTGATATTTAAACTGGTATTTTTTTAAATTAAAATACACATAAGAGTGAAGGAAGTTTAACTGGATAACTGGAGGGAGTTTAGTCAGGGAACAGACCAGTGGGAGAGAAAGCATGTGGGAGTGAAGGGGTATTCCCTAACCATCTTAGACATCTGAGTTTAGCTACTGAAACCAGAGATTTGAAGACCAAAAGCTGCTTTCATAAAGATTTGGGGGGACTCTAGGCACAAGTAAAACTGATTCAGGGTCCAGGTGGCATAATATGCTACAGAATGAAGAGAGGACAGTCTCCCAGATTGATTCTGTTTTGAGCCAGGTCTTGTTTTGACATCTTGAGAGCTGGCAGCCGGGAGCAGTGGGAGCACTGGGCCAGCAATGCCCTTTCCCAGTGGGCACTGTCAACAGGACCAGTGTGGACCTCTGGCCATGGGCCCCAAGAGTAACAAAGCGAAACTCAGGCAGTCAAGGCACAAGAACCATAAAGGGGTAGATGCTAGGCGGTGGCTGAATCTGACACTGGGTCTTGTGTGACCATGTAAGGAACTAACTTGGGAAATGCCAAAAATAATAGGAAAAAGTACTTAGAGGAGGGTAAGATCCTGCTCTGAAACATTGTAATGAGTCGATTTTTATCCACAGTCACTTAAACTGGTTGACACTTAAGACGTATATACATTTGCTACCCACGACACACAGAGACACATCTAAAACGTGTGTATATAATATGTTTTGTGAGTTTCTAATTTAGCTAGAGTTAACTGTTGAGTTCTCTGAGAATATGCCATATTGTTAACAAAAAAAGCAGTTGAAATACAACACCAATTATCCTGGATATTATTCAGAACACCTGTGGAGGGCCATGGTGCATACTGTTTCACGATCATGCTTGTACAGGTTCCATTCTTGGATTAAATTCATACAGTGCTCCAAACCCCTTGACCTGTACGGCAAGCTTATCACACTCTCAGCCTGTGGCCTTCTGGTCTGGCACCTTAGACTGAGGAAGAGACTTGCATAGAAGCCACTTGATTTCCTTAGATCACAACACATTTCATTGTCTATAGGTTGACACATCTCTCAGATGCTACGCTGGGTCTTCAAAGCTCCTGTGGCTGAGACATTACAGTCGAGTTTAATTCTGTAAAATAACTACAACTAGGAACTCACTGGAGCACTCAAAAACACAAAGACTAGCGGTGGGAAAATGCTTCTGCAATGATGATTTCAACAAAATGCCTTGACATTTGTTCCTGTCCTTTCCATTAAGCCATTCTAAGTTGGTTCTCTTATTTAGCTTCCCTAAAAATGACGCCTTTCTCTACAGTTCAACCTGCTTACCAGGTGCATTCCACAGACTTGTTATTATATTTTAAAATTAGTTTCTCCTCACTCTCTTTCAAATGGATAGAAAAGCAGAAAGCAACATCCATCAGATGAGGTCATCTCAACGGGAAGCCCAATTAACTCAAAATAAAGTCTCAAATGGTAGATGAACCAGAACTTGGAATACGCCTCCCCTAGGGTACCATGACCAATTTGTGCATTAAAATGTTTTAATGTGATCTTTCCCCATCCTCTCCAAGCCTGTCGTCGCCTTTTCTACCAATATATTATTGTCTTTAATGTATAAACCATTAGGTAAATGCATACATGTGAAACTGGCTGTGCTCTTCTGTTTTTAGTTCTTTACCTGGACAGAAACATATGCTTTCATCCTTTTGCAAAGAGTAAAGATTAGTGGGCTTTTAAAAAATTTTGTCATTTTACAGTGATTTCCTGGGATGTTGGCAAAGTGAGTTGAGGAGAACAGAAGAGAGACAGAATCAGAGAGAGAAAGAGAAGGAATCTAATTATACAGCAGATGTTGGGAGTGGTATTTATTCACCAAAACCACATGGGTCATTCATTAAAATCTCAGTTTTAATTAGCAAACACCTGTTTTCTGTTTGATTTTACACTAATATCTACTGTCTGCAATTTGCTTTCTTCAGTACAAGCAATTAGATAGCCCTGACAGTAACAGTTAATCCAATTAGTTCAGAGGTACTCTGGGAGGCAACGATCGACTTGAACGAATTACAGATACAAGGATCACAGCTTCATTCACCTGATTGGATAAGATTTGTGTACAATTATTGTTGGGCAGCACCCTTCCCCCTGGCCCTTCCTTTTAAACTTGGATTTAAAAGTAAGAGTGGACTAAAGGAAAAAATTTGAGTGTTTACTGTGTACCAGTCACCATACTAGGTTCAGAAAGTTGAAAGATGAAACCGTTCCCACTCATAGCCTACAGGAGGTCATAGTCTGATGCAAGAGATACGTAGACAGATTATTGTATACGTGAGGGTCTTGGGAGCCCAGAAAAGTTGACATGAAGTTATAAGCAAGTGTTGAGACTTCTCTAATAAACTCTGGTTGCTGCTGAAAGAACAGGATAATGACATTTTTTTTCTTCAAACTGAGAAACTTGTGCTTGTTTTCAAACTGGTAGAAGTTTATTTATAAGCATGTAATCTGAATGACTGTACCAGAAGTTATCACGAAATTTAACAATGCCACCTGATGTCTCTCTTTTTATATATTATGGCACATAAGAGGTTCTCTTTCCTAATTCTGAAGTGTGGAGAAAACAACTCATCCCTGGTCCTGAGGAACTGTGCATCAAAGAGGAGGCAGTCATCAGCCCTAATTCCACTCACACATTTCAAAAATGGTGTAAGGAGATGTAGAGTGAATATGTCTACAAGCTAAAAAAAGTGTTGCTGATAAAGATGTCTAGCAAAGCTTCTCTTCCTCTGCTCCAGCTTTGGTTTAATATACTTGTTTGAAAAGTTGAGAGTCCTGGGTTTCACTTGACTCAATTCATAAACTGGGCCCAGAAGGAGAAAACCAACCTCTCTGTCAAGCACACACAAGTTGATGTCCTGGCCGGTTTAAAGAGGCATCTGCTATGCATTACACAAACCTAATGCAAGCAGTCTCTGACGGTTGAGCCCCACATTATGCTAAATGTTGTGGAAGAGGGATGGCATATAGACTTAACAGTCCTACAAAAATTAAGTGATGCTCTGCTTAAACCTTCCCAAAGGCTTTTCCTGGAAGCCATTCATCTGCTGGGGTGTTGATAGCGGTAATTAATTGACTGGAATTTTGTTTCTTCTTTGTAGAGCAGAAATACACCTAAAGTGGGCTGGATGTAGTCTTTCTCAAAGACATTCATTACCAATGTATTAAAAGATCACCACTTTGAACAGCTTCTTGTCCACAGAAATCTCATTTGCGATGATCCGGATGATCTAGTTATGCTTGAGATGATGGAGATTTACACCATTAGGCAGTTTGGTGTATGCAAAGGTTTCATTATGTAGGAAAGGGAATTAATACTTGTCAAGCAACTACCATATGCCAACAACAGTGCTGGTTAGAATCCTCATATATAATATCTCATTCCAATTCTCATGTTAACTCTGTGAGCTAGATTTTACATATTTATGAATTAATATGGAAACAGGCTCCACATGGTTATGTGATTTTCTTAAAGGTTATAGAGTTGAGAAGTGTCAAATCATTGTTTTGACCACGGTCCCTCTGTTTCTTTACACTATCTAACTATCTCCAATATATCTAATAAATATGAATATTCATATCATGCACTGCATTTTATAGAATGCTTTTAAAAATTATACGTGACACCCCTTCCTACAAGAGTAACAGGCATTTTCATTCTGTCATGTGTTTCTCACAATAATCGCAAGAGACTGTTGGGACACGTAATATTTCCATTCTATTAGAGGAGAAGGAATCAGAAGGTAGCAAGTCTAGAAACCATCGGGACTCTGTTAGACATGACCAAACACTGGATAAATAAAAATAAGTCAGACACTGTTCTACCTGTGAGGAACTCACCAGGTCCTGGATAAAACGGACACAGACAGGTAAATAGATCAGTATCTACAATAGGAGATTCAATACAGGTAAGCACAGGGATTTGGGGCGGAATATAAAACAGTATTTTGCCCTTCAAAGCAATAGCACATATTGTCATTTCTAAATAACCTACAGGCCATTCAATATTTATCTTCCTCTGTTACATTCCCTCTGAAAAACTAACCCAGGTAAATAAGAGTGTTCAGGGTAGCTTACAGGCAGGTTACTTATGATCGATCAGCCATAGTCAATGGTATGCTGGTAAATGTTTAGCAACTGGCACTCCAGGCAAAAGAAAATAAAAAGACCTTATTTGTAGCATTTGCCAATTTCCATGGTGTAAATGCCCACACAATTTCAAACTACCACCATGTTGCAACTGAATGTGGAGATGGAGAGAGATGTCTACAGTCAACTTGCAAGAGCTGCCTGGAGCGGACCTCGTCACACCAAAGGCATAGTTGATGCTGCAGTGTGGAATGTGTTTCCTTGGCACCCCCGCTCTGCGGTGGTAATCATTTGTCCCTCCGAGATACCTCATCCTCATCCACCTATGTACCCTGGTGCTCTTCTGTCTTCTCCTTCTCAGGGACAACATTTCCACCAGGAGATTAAAAATTGAAGCAATTAGAGACTTATAAATGGAGAACTATAAAACACTGATTAAGGAAATTAAAGATTTTAAAAAGTGGAAAGATATCCCATGCTCCTGGATTGGAAGAATCAATATTGTTAAAATGGTCATACTGCCCAAGGCAATTTACAGATTTAATGCAATCCCTATCAAATTACCCAGGACATATTTCACAGAACTAAAACAAATTATAATAAAATTTATATGGAACCACCACAAAAGATCTAGAATTGCCAAAGCATTACTGAAAAAAAAGAAAGAGGCTGGAGGAATAAATCTCCCAGACTTCAGACAATACTATAGAGTTACAGTCATCAAAATAGCATGGTATTGGTACAAAAACAGACATATGGACCAATGGAACAGAATAGAGAGCCCAGAAATGAACCCACAGACTTTTGGTCAACTAATCTTTGATAAAGGAGGCAAGAATATACAATGGAATAAAGACAGTCTCTTCAGCAAATGGTGCTGGGAAAACTGGACAGGAGCATGTAAATCAATGAAGCTAGAACACTCCCTTATGCCATACACAAAAATAAACTCAAAATGGATCAAAGACTTATACATAAGACAAGATACACTAAACCTCCTAGAAGAAAACATAGGCAAAACATTATCTGACATACATCTCAAAAATGTTCTCCTAGAGCAGTCTACCCAAGCAATAGAAATAAAAGCAAGAATAAACAAATGGGATCTAATGAAACTTACAAGCTTCTGCACAGCAAAGGAAACCGTAAGTAAAACAAAAAGACAACCTATGGAATGGGAGAAAATTTTTGCAAATGAAACCGACAAAGGCTTGATCTCCAGAATATATAAGCAGCTCAAATGACTTAATAAGAAGAAAACAAACAACCCAATCCGAAAATGCGCAGAAGACCTAAACAAGCAATTCTCCAAGGAAGACATACAAATGATCAATAGGCACATGAAGAAAATGCTCAGTATCACTAATTATCAGAGAAATGCAAATCAAAACCACAATGAGGTATCACCTCACACCAGCCAGAATGGCCATCATTCAGAAGTCCACAAATGACAAATGCTGGAGAGGCTGTGGAGAAAAGGGAACCCTCCTACACTACTGGTGGGAATGTAGTTTGGTGCAGCCACTGTGGAAAACAGTATAGAGATTCCTCAAAATACTAGGAATAGACTTAACAATATGACCCAGGAATCCCGCTCCTGGGCATATATCCAGAAGGAACCCTACTTCAGGATGACACCTGCACCGCAATGTTCATAGCAGCACTATTTACAATAGCCAAGACATGGAAGCAGTCTAAATGTCCATAAACAGATGACTGGATAAAGAAGAAGTGGTGTATTTATACAATGGAATACTACTCAGCCATAAAAATTGACACATAACGCCTTTTGCAGCAACATGGATGCTCCTGGACAATGTCATTCTAAGTGAAGTAAGCCAGAAAGAGAAAGAAAAATACCATATGAGATTGCTCATATGTAGAATCTAAAAAAAAAAACAAAAAAACAGAAACAGACTCATAGACACAGAATATAAACTTGTGGTTGCCAAGGCGGGTGGGTGGGAAGGGACAGACTGGGATTTCAAACTGTAGAATAGATAAACAAGATTATACTGTGTAGCACAGGGAAATACATACAAGATCTCGTGGTAGCTCGCAGAGAAAAAAAAAATGTGACAATGAATATATGTATGTTCATGTATAACTGAAAAATTGTGCTCTACACTAGAATTTGACACAACATTGTAAAATGACTGTAACTCAATAAAAAATGTAAAAAAAAAATTAAAGCAATTAGTCACCTCACCTAGAGTCTTCTGTGCTTCACTAATTAGGGGGAGATGATGGCGAGAAGGAGTAGGCAGGGAATGCACCGTAAAGGCAGAGTCCCATCTCAGGGTTCACGTGAGCACAGCACCATTAAGCATCAGCCAGCATCAGCCAGGCTAGGAGGGAAACCTCACAGTACTAGCTCTTGTCTCTCACAAGGCAGGCATGTTTCTTGTGGCAATATTTTAGCAAAATCAATGCACTAACTCAAAGAGCAAGTATAATGCAGGGAACCAGGCAAGCGAGATAATAGAGACAAATAAATCCTGGTATTGTCATTTTCATCAAAGGCTATCGATGCTTCCAGGACACGGGAGGAGTTTCACAAGAAGTAAGTCGGCTGTTTTCATAATTGTGTCCCCTTTGTTATTTTACTGTTTAATCTCTACCTTCGCAAGATTTTCATTTCTCTCTTTCCCTTCAGCCCAGACCACTTTGTTTATTTCTAGACGTTGTCAGGATGCAGAACTTAAATACTCAGAGTGTTGTTATTCTGCTGAGGGATATTGGGGAGGGCACACAACTGCCTCAAAGTTACTTCTCAGTACGTAGAGCTGTGATAAATTCTGTTATTTTTTTCTTTCCTTCTAGTCTTGTTTGTGGGTAAGACAGAAGAACAACCCTGGCTACTTTCTCATTCATATTCAATGACTTGATTCGAGTATTGTTTTAATACTTCATCAGAAAAATCATCATTCTCTTTTTCCTTTACGCATATAATTTTACAAGGTTTTGCTGAATTTTAAAGAGTCTTTCTGTCCTATCTTCAGGCTTATCTTTTTTTTTCATGAAAAAACACGCCTCCAATTTGATAACAGAGGTCACCAAGGGATTCTTTTTGAAATGCAGTCTTCAGCAGGATGTTTATTTAATAATCACAGTAAACACATACACACTTGCTACGTCACTGTACAAAACCCTTTACATACGCTAACTCATCCATGCCCCATAACAACCTACTAGTCCATACTACAATTTCACCAATTTTATAAATATAGAGGTTGAGGCACAGAAAGTCAGACAAATAGTAAATGATGGAGCTGACATTTGAGCCAAGCCCAGCTGGCTCTAGAATCTATGATTTTTAACTTCTCCCCTGTATTGTGACTAAAAACAAAAATCATGATCTATGACTTGGCCTATCAAACTGAGAGCACTAAAGATATCAGAGGGTTTTCGATATTTAGGATCAGCTACTGTAGTTTTCCTAATGAAGGAAGCACAAGATATCTAGCTAGCAGTACAAAATCTATCCTAGTCTCAGAAAAAAAAAAAATTCCTGGCACAAGAAAATCGCAGAAGGCACAGTGATATTTGCAGGGAGTAGGTGATTCAAATAATGGAAAAAATGAGAATCTTTGTGAAGTGCTTATTATATTGTTTCTTGGCTTCTTTTACAGCAAGACATCAAGCTCCCCTAACACCAGGAGGGGAGCTGCTCATTGCACGGGCACATCTCAAAAGTACAGCTGTCGACCTTGGCCACGTGACGTAACATTTTAGACATCAATCACTCACAAAACAAGAATAATACTCTGTCTCATAGAATCAGTGTAATTAACTTCACAGAGATCCTGGCACATGTGTAAATGCTCTATAAATGTTAATACATATGCTTAGTTACATACACTTAACTCTCCTTTATGTCCAGTTCTCTCCGGACCCATTAGGCTACCACATCTGGTGCACAGAACCAGCTGCATGTATAAATTAAATGTCAGCCCTGAATCTGGTGCTTTTAGCCACATTTAGCATTTAGCATTGAGCATTGTGTCACACCTTTAAACATCTCCTAATTTCCTGGGTTTCTGAACATGTTCCTAATTTTCCCATTTTTCATGTTGAATTCACACTGGCTGCTTGGAGTCCTTTCACAGCTACGATGATAACAGTGACTTGATCAAAGCCAAGTGGTGGCTAAATGGCAGAGCCAGGATTCTGACACACAGGCAGAACCAGGACTGCTGTGTTGACCGTGTATCCTTAATAGCGCTATATTGACTCCCTACTTAAATGCTATTTCTGTCATCCCATATTATCTACGTTTACTCAGTGAGTGAGCATTCCCCTATGTTCTGCCTCGGTTTCTGGGCCACATTTTTACCAAACTCAAAGACCCCTGAGTGTCAAGTCCACCTAACTATCAAAGAAGGAGCTTGAAGCCACTAACAAGGTTCTGGCAAAAGGTATGCTTTGGCAAACTGGAAGCACAGATCACACAATCAGTGCTCGGGCACAGGGGGAGAATTTAATCCTGCAGCTCTAGTCACTGACTTAAACTCCACTGCCACCGCTAATGTTTTTGACAGAATGGTTTGGCTTCGTTGTGCAAAATACTTTTGCCGATCAAATCTCCCAGTTTTTAAGAGGTAGAGTTGGGGGAATTTTTGGCAACCTGACTGATGGAGAAGACAAAACATGGCTTCTCTCACAAGCAGTCGTTCAGCCTCCCCTGCAAGGCTTTCTACCAGTGTTACAGGGCACTTGCCCTCTCCGTGTACACTGGGGGTCTACCACTGTGCTGCTGGATTTCAGTTGTTGGCATGAGGCTTTTTCAGGAATACTGTCACTCTTCCCCCCTAATTCTAAAGAAAGGAGTGCGGAGCTCTCTGATTATTAAGGGGCAGATGAGCTGCCCTAACAGCGGTTTTCATAAGAGCAGCTCATCATACTTGCTCATCATTCCTGTTCCAGGTGGGATTTGCCTGCCATGACTTCTTTGTCTCATTACCCATCGGTCCTCTCTCTCCTTGTCTTCCCATTTATCCCTTCACTCCAAAGACTTGAAACTTGTCACGTTTCCCGGCTACAATCACAGCTGTTCTCCGTGATCACAATCCAGAGTTTACTCCCTGGCCGCGGGATCTCAGTTCACTCTGGATGAACATTCAGTCTCGTATGATTCAGTCTCAGCACCTTAGTTGAGCAGAGCTCCCTTCGCCCTTTCACATCCTGCCCGGTCTTCACAAAGCGAGACCGCTCCATGGCTTGCGTGCTCCCCTTGCTCGGTCTTCCTGTTTCTTCTAACACGCAGTTGTGGTCCCAGCATACTCCAAACACAGGCACAGGGCGCTCTTCACAGACAGAGCTGGCTCGCCTGACAACTTCTGTGTTAAACATGCAGTAGTTGAGGGAGAAGAGGGAGTAGACGAACGCTTTTGGCTACATCAGTCAGTTTTATAACCCAAAGGCATAATTTCTCCCTGGACAGAAGAAGGAGAAGGTTTGGAATTGAAGGCATTTGCTAACTAAGTTGTGTAACCTGGGAAAATTGAGCAGCGCAATTCATCAAGCCCACCCTCTTACAGGGGCGGGGGGACGTTCTTTCCTGACACCTCGGCTGGAGATTTTTGGGGGAAGGAGATAGAATTTCATGAGAGAGACTCAAGGGATTCCAATTTCCCTGACTCTAAGCGGAAGAAATAGAATGTGACTGAGCAGGGCAATGAGCCCCATAAAGGACCCAGACCCCAGTATGATTACGATAGTTGTCTCTGCCTGGCAGAAGCCCTGAATGAATGCACATTGAAGTCTGGAGCACAGATAAGGCAGATTAGACGTTATAAAGTGACTTTTTAAAGTTGTCTCCAAATGCTGTACTCTGCTCTGCGTATCAACTCAACAAACTTTGAAATTAAGGCTACTAAAGAAAACCCTTGCAAACATATTCATTTATGTAACAATTACCTAGATAGGATCTACTGCATGACACAGTTCTAGGTGATGGGGATACACCAGTGGATAAAAGAGACAAAATTTCCTGCCTTCATGGGGCTTATAGTCCCATGTGGGAAAACAGCAGTAAACAAGAAAACAGCGGTAAACAAGATAAATTGGTAAAACCTATACTTATTAGAAAGTGATAAACACATAGAAGAGGGTGTAAAATTCCATGAGTGGGATTGTGTGGGGTGGAGGGGGTAAAATTTTACATAGGGTGGAATTATGAGTTAAGGAAGGAAGGAAGGGGAGGGACTAGGGACAAGGCAGTACCTGAGAGTCCATCATACCAGGCAGAGGGAAGAGCACGTTTAAAGGCCCTGAGGCAGGACCTCCTCTGGAAAGTTTGAGAAACATCAAGAAGATGATGGAACTGGAGTAGAGTGAGCTAAGACTACTCGATGAGGTATGTGAGGCTCTGGGGGTGGGGTTTACAGGTATAGTGAGAACTCTTACTTTTACTCTTGAGATGGAAGTCATCTGTGAGTTTTGAGCAGAGGAGTGATATAATCTGATATAGTTTAACAGATTGGCTGCTCTGTTGAAAACAGATTTTAGGGAGCAAAGTTAGAAGCAAGGAGGGCAGGTGGGAGACTAACGCAACAATCTAGGTTGATGGTGGTTTGGTAGGAGTGGCAGTTGGGGTATTAACAAATGCTAAATTTGGGATCTCTTTTGTAGGTAAAATCTATGAATTTTTAAGTAAATTCATTAAAGAATGGGAAAGAAAAACCAAGGCTAAAAGCAGGGACTTTGGTCTGATCAGCTAGAAGAATAGAGCCATCACTGGCAGTGGAAGATGGCAAAAAGAATACGTTTAGGAGGGAAAAGGCGCTCAGTTCTGAGTATGTTAACTGAGATGCTCTTTACATATCCCAATGGAGATGTCAAGCAGGTGGTCCGACATCACAGTCTTCCAGTTTTCACATTTTTATTCCTAGTCCTTTTCAAAAGGAAAGGAAAACATGAGGTGGGATCAGAAGTCTGGGGTTCCTCCAACTTTTGGCTATTCTGAGTGGCTCGTGGCTCATGCAAGGAGAGCAATGACCATTGTGGCAGGACGTGATGAAGGTCTTAAAGCACAGAAATGCCTACAATTTCTTGGAAAGGCAGCTTTACTACAATGGATTTTTAAAGCTGTTATTAGTCTGTGTTGTACTGGCTTCTAAAACTTCAGTTTTATATCACAGTCCGCACATTTGTATCATGATTTCCTCTTTCAAACCAGCTCATCAATAAGCTTCACTTACAAAAGCTGAGACTCACCAAGACCCATGCTGTGACTTGCTGAGTAGGACTCTCAGACCAAGTAGGTTTCAGCACGTAGCTCTCCATTCAGTGTCTACAAACCAATAGCAAGTTGGAAAGAGGCCACGGGACATCCTGGTGGAATGCCATGACCTTCTCTCTAAAAAGAACTGAGTACAAACTTAGATCCGGTGACTCAAAGACACACGTCAGCCTCTTGCACAGGCCGGCCCCAGTCAACACTGACCAGGGATGTCCGTGGCTCTGGTTTCCTCTCTCCAGATTCAGCCGCTGAGAGTCAAATGCCAGATTGTTCACTGACCACATTATACACGAAGCCATTTGCTATCAGTATTCTGGGGAGAAGCTCCTGTAGCCCTCTACATACTCCAATTCTGAAAATATTCCATTTTTTACAATATGCGGGCTTCTGTGAATAGGCAGCTTTTCATCACTGTTAACAAATGGCAATTATTTTCCCTCCAGCACTTAATTTTTTCCCCATTTATTGCCTACCTAAGTGACCTTCAGACTGCATTCACCATTTATAGTTTTAAATTGCATTTTATTTAATTTTAAAACTTGAACAAGATGAATAAATGTTTGGTCATTTCCTTCCCTGTTACACTCCAGCAGTGTTTCTCAACCTTTTACTTATTATTGGAGGAAATATAAAAGCTTTTAGACATTTTTCCCCCTTATTATTCCCCAACTATACCATTTTAATACACAGGTGTACTGTCTATCTGTTTATGTACTGTGGGTCCTTGGAGTAATTTTTAAGATCCTTCCTCTCTAAAGAACTAATTTTTGCCCCTTTGTGGGCAATGCTGCCCCTGCTGAAAATGCATGTTCTGCAGTGTTTCAGCGTCAGGACTGAAGACAAAGGTCCAAGGGAAGGAAACGAAGCGTGTAGCTACTGCTGTTGACACAATTACCATTTTCTCCATCCTCAGGGATGGGATGAGACATCCTCTTAAAGTTAACATTGATAAGACGCACGCATTTTCATGTGCCGAGTGGTTCATTTACATCAGTCTAATGTCACCTGAGACAAATACACCTGCTACTCTGAATCAGACAGCTGCAGCCTGTGCTTTCTGTGTTCATAGATGATTTTCTAGTTTTGCCAGCCAATAAAACTTCCTCACAGAATTAGTTCTACTTAAAGGATCAAAAACCAATGGGGAACTCTGCAGAAGTAGCAGTATTTCAATCCAGTCTTTGTAGTCTTCCCAGGAATACATTATAATTCAGGTCAAGAGAGATGAAAGGTCAGTAATTAGGGTGACAAGAAACAGAATTGGAGCCAAATGGCTGATTTTGTTATACCAACGAAAGATGGCCTTACTAAGGATTTTCTACTTAAAAGCTGTACAGGTGAACCCAAATTTTAAAGATACATGGGTAGGAGCCGTGTTTTGATACGTGCCAGCAAGTTGGCCTTTATGACATCCGCTGTGTTTTCTTTTTTACAAATTCTTTTATAGGCTCCATGTTTACTATTTGAATAACACTTTCTTGGTAGAAAGTGTACGACCGTGACTGTACTACAAAAACGTTTACACATCCAATGTGAACAATACAGTCTGAGAGAACACATCTCATGCCTGCTGTTTTATAGTTCTGTGTAAAAATAGCTCCGTATTGAAGTTCAAGGTAACAACTGAATTTATTAGGAGCATTTCAGGTGATTTTAAACCTGGAAAATACATTCAAGATGCGAAATAAAGGCAACTGCGTGTAACATGTTCCTCCCTCACTAATTTTCAACTTTCATGATTACTTACTATATTATTTTTAAGATAGAAGAAATTGATTTTTATTATTTTTTTTTAATTTCCATAAGACTCCATTCTAGCTTTGATATCAAGGTTGTCTGGCATGAAAAGCCCTTTTGGAAAAAAAATAAAAGCTCTTTCGATGGTTTTTAGTGGCCCACATATTAATAACTCACAATAAAAAAGATTTTAAGCTTTTTTAAAAAATCATTTTTGGCTTTTCTAATTAGCCTCCTTGCTCATATTGATCTCTGATTTCTCCACTCTTAGGGTATAAGGAAAGCACTTTATTAATTTTAATTTTAGTTTTTTTAAAGCTAAAAGAAGGATTTTTTTCTTTTCCACATTGATGTGAAGGCCTACTGGTTTCCAGCACTGATGTTCTATAATTAGAAAGGTCATTTATACAGTGACCCCTTCCGTTATTTAACTAAATCACAAGTAACTGCCTTCCTTGATATTTACTTTCATCTTTGTTGGACACTAATAAATATCTTTGGCACTGAAAGAACAAACGTCCATAAACTTTACGGTTTTGACTATTTGGCAGCATAACTTTCAGAATACGTCAGATCAGACCACAGAAAGCATGAAATTTCATACTGAAATATGGTTATTCAAATAGGTGTCATGCCATAATCATTAATAAAGAAATTTTATATCCAAATTTCTCTTTCACTACTTTACAGAACTACAGTTCTGTACAGGCAGAGAGTATTCTCCCTATTTGACAGATTGGAAAAAAAAAAAAAAACTTCAGAGATTTTTTTTTTTTTTACTTGTATAATGTCAATGGAATCTGTGTCAGAGATGAGAATAAAATCCTAACTCTTAGTTCTTTCCACAGAATATATTTTTGGGGGGAAATAATCATAGGTAATTAAAAAGCATCTTCATGGGGAAAAAAGTGACGTATGTGAACTTCAAAGCACCTGGTTCAGTCCAGTGAGCATTAGCAGAGAGCTCCGCAGTTCTCAAACACTAAACCAGGAAGCACAGTGGAGACACCACTGCTGTCTTCCAGGCACTCACCCTGGGATTCTGTAACCCCTTAAACAGCAGGAAATGGTCTTTTCTCCCTTTCCAGACTGTAAAATACAGGCTGCTTGTACACCTTTACTGCCAATCTAATGCAGGTACCACGCGCACATAGAAGAGGGGCAATTTGTAAGGTGGTATTTTACATTCACCTCATTTGTTAGCCTAATGGGCCAGGAAGGAGCACTATTTCACGCCTGGTTGATTTTCTCCTTCCAGGCTCTGCCTAGGGGATTAGGGACTTCCTAGGCTTGATACAAAGAAACAATATAAAGACCTGAGACCACCTAACCCTTAGGAAGACTTGCATTATCCTTTCTACTGGTAGAGCTCTACTTATTAAATGGATGTATTTTTGAAAGATTGCTTGAAAATTTAAGAATATTTTAAACAGCTGTTCCACCATGTTAAAAGAAACACTATAATGTAACGTTAGCAGGACTCATAATTTAAAAAAAAAAACCAAACTCAGCTCTAGTTGTAACTTTCCTCCTTTTTTTTGAGATCTTTGGCACAACATTTCCAAAGACTCACTTTCCACTTGTCTATCATTACAAAAGTCCTGGGAGATACTGAGAAAAACAGAAAAGGTAGAATTTGAGCTAATAAATAGACCATGTTCTTTATGTTTAACCTCCAAATGTTCCATAAAAATATTCAAGAATGTGCATGAAAAGGAAATTAAATAGAATTATAAACTAATAATGGGGAGAATCCATAGAGTAAGGTGCAGAGAAATTTCCAACAGCTGCTAAGATGTACTCTTGTTTTATACTACAGTTAATCCAGCTTCTACACTAGGACAGTGCATTGCAATGAAAACAGGGGAGACAGGATTTTACTCTCCTTACAGTTTGCCCTGAAATCTCGAATGCAAGTGCCGCACAGACCAAAAAAATAGACAGTTGACCTCACAGCTGTTCGGAAGCAATTTCTGAGCAAGCCAAAGTTGTTGCCTCTTACTTTTCATGATCGCCATGATCATTAACATCAGACTGCTATTTACAATGAGATTCGACAGATCACAAGATTCAACAAAGCCACAAGTAGAGTTAGCTTGGTAAGAAGTTCACTGAGTCCACCAAATTCTGAAATTCCTGTCAAAGAATATATTTACATACAAGAAAACTGATCGGAAAAAAGAAATCACTGGAAGCAGGGCATGCTGGGGTATTGCGGGACATCCTGCAAATGTCAGTACAGACAGACGTTAGAGAGAAAATATAAACAATCATGAAATATCTTTGCCACCATTTGGACCAGACCATTGACACAGGGAATGATCCTCCTAGACTCTTTTTGAAGTTGTCTAAACCAGAAAACAGATATACACTGCTAATCATCTAAAATGTAAGTACCAAAGCGTACAACTTATACAACTTACCATTCCAAAAATGCTATGCTTCGTAACAGAAAGATATAAATCATCTTGCAATCCCCAGTGTTCTGCTACAGTAACTCAGTCCAGTTGAACTCAAAGTTCAACTTTTTTTCAGTAAATCCATATTTTATCCCTTGTATTTCTGACCCCCCTCATAGCTGTCCTAATATTTAAGTCGTTAAACAGTCCAATGAAGGAGAATGGAGGACAAATTGGATCTTGTTTCTCATGAGTCAAAAGTTTGTTCCATGGGATAGTAATTCCCCCACACTTCCTGGTGGCACATGCAAGGATGCAGAGCATCCTTGTGACATCACATGCTTTGGCACCAAAAGAGAGACCCCTGGGCTGGAAGTGAGAAGTATATAACAGGTATGCAGCAAAATGCTTTCAGATTGTGCCTACATGATATTGTTTGGAGTCCACATTAGTGCTGACCATCACAGTGGTGTCTGAAGCTAGAAAAAAACGTCCAAAGGACTCAGAAATATGTGAGATACATAAGAGGATATGGAGTGTCTGCTATGACAAGAGGGTTTTCATCATGTGAAATGCCCACACTTGCTCTGATTCACTCAGTTACTTCTGAAGAACAAGATCAACCCAGACACTTGTTAATCAGTATCCGAGGCTCCAGGAACTGAGACACTCTGTGCCTGTGTAACTCTCCCTGCAAGGTAGCTCTGAGGCTGTTACTGTGTTATCTCACAGAGGGAGGGGACAGGGTATACAAGGAAAAGTGTATCATCAAAGATCACAACTGTCTAAAGCACTCCCAGCTGAGAGCCAAATGCAAGCTGTGGATCAAATAAAAATGCACCGGCAATCACACAGTGGCTATTCTGCAGAATTAATCTGGATCAAGCCCCGGTAAATTGTTTCCAATGCCTAGTTCCCCCCCCTGTTCTCAGTCCTTGTTCTCTCCCTTCAGCTTTGGGAGCTGGTTACCCTCTCAAAGATTCTCCCTCCTGCTCACCTTGCTAACACTGTTACTCAGCTATTCCACCAAATTTTTTAGGATGTCTATGGATTGACTTCACATCCCTGAGCTCACTTTTGCAATGTCCCCTCCCCACTCTCCAACCCCAGTCTGCACTGTATTGTTACTGTCAACCAGCTGAAGGCAGAGTGTGGAAAAAACGAGCGAGCGTACTGTCTTCCTGACTGGAGGCTTCTGCCGTTTCATCTGCCACTACAGATAAAGGCAAGAATGCTACAGCAGCCATATGTGGCTATTTGTGATCAAATGTGAGCCGTATAATGTGCTGTGGGGTCTTTCTAGGACCTCTCTCTTAGGAATCTGAGATCGTTAGCATCACCTCTGCATATTGTTTGAATGGAATGTTGACCTAGTGTAAATATGGCCATTCTTTTCCTCACTTAGCCCTGGCAGAACAAATAAGACCCTCCAAATTTACATGCCCAATTACTTTTAGGTTAACCTGCTCTGATGTGCCGTGGAAATACTCCCCTAGAGTTTCATTGTGGGTTAATGGAGAATCATCCAGACTTTCTTCAGGATGATGAGAATAATAAACACCAGGCAGTTTAATCAATTAGACACTTCACCAGGACCATCACTCAAGTGGACAAGTAATTCAGACTATTCCTTAAGGAAGTCTGGACTCAATGATCTCTGCTCTTTGCCAAAACCCAGGTGAGAGACAGCTAAGAATTATTCTTCCAAGGATATAAGGCAGGGCCTGTGGGAGAGGCTCTGATGGTGCTTATCTTGGGGGAAGCCGTGTAGGAAGGACTGGGAGCAGGGTCCTGCTGCAGTGCGGATCCTTACCCTCTAGTCTCGTGGACAAAGAAGCCATGATCAACATCTAGTGTCCTCCTCTGAATGGGAGGAGAATGTAACAAAAGCCTCACTGTTTCAGAGTGTGCGAGGGTAGATGTGTAGGAGAAGATTCCGCTTTGAATATGCAGAACATTTTTTTAAAACTGCATTTTAGAATACTTTCAAGGCATTTTGTAGTTATCAAATATATACAGTAGATGGACACAGATTGGCAAATTATTTTCTAATAGAGGTCTTTAGGCATCTTGTTTTTCTAACACACCCATAAGGATGATTTATAAGTAATATGTCAATTGATTGTTTATATATGGTACTTCTCAAGCGCTAGAGGGCTCTTGAAAACAATTGTTTCTCTTAAGTATTTTGAATATCTTTTCAGCACACTTACTTATACCATGAATTATTTAGGAAACTCTTTCTCTACTGCCAGTATAAAGATAAAATTTAGTCCATTTCTAATCAAAATTATCATTTGATGCTTGTCTGGTAGACTTTGTTCCTGGATAACCAGTACTCTGCAAGATTAGTGGCCATTACAAAGAAACAGCTTCTCCCACAGCAATGGATTTTTATTCCTAAAAGACAGTAAGAAATTGGAAAACCATCTAAAAATATGATGGAGTGGTTTGACATTTCCAACCTTAAAACTAAGATTTTTTTCCTAACGGTTATTATATGGTCACATTTTAAAATAAAGATCAGAACTGGTGTGTGTGTGGACAGGCCAACTGTTTCCCTCGTTCCTCTCATCAGTAACAAGGCCATTGTCAATTGTGCATTTTGTTAGTGGCAAAACTTCACAAACAAGGGTAGTGTTGGTATAGCAGATTCAGATTTTGAATTTTTAATAACATTTCTATTGGTCTAGCCTGATGTCTTGATGTGTATATGAAAACACACACACACACTCTTTTTGCAACATTTCATCCCTGAAAGAGATCACATAAGACAGTGTCTTTTCTCCCTCAGGGATGGAAAATAAGATAATATTCTCATTTTACTGAAGGAAAAAGAGACTTGGAAATGGTTGTCCATTGCTCGCAAAGGCACTGTGCTTGTAGGCAAGAACTTAATAAATAAAAGGAGAATGTTTCTAGCCCTTCCAGGAAGAAGTGGGACCACCCAACAGTTACTTACTGAGCACTTACCACATGCCTGATCATTTTCTAGATCCTGAGGTTGTATCAAAGAACAAAATAAGGTTCTTGACATGGAAGCTTACAGTCAAGTACTTGCTTATTCTTTCACAACCTTTGAACTTCCTAACTGCCACAGTACACTGACATCCTTCTTTACAGTCTGCAATACATCATCACATGCATGATTCCTTCCTGATCATTGTAAGAACCTTATAAATTAGACAATACCTCACTAGCTCCAGTACATAGGAAAGAAAACTGAGGCTCAGTGAGCTTAACTGATAAGGGCAATGTTACCCAGCAAGTTAAGAGGACTTCTGAATCCAATTTGAGAACCTCCAAATACATCACATAGAATTGCTATTTCTTCCCAGAAGAGGACCTCACTGGATGGTTGTCTTTTAATCTCACCTCCAGCCTGTACTGAATTTTGCACTTGAACTTGCCAGTTTTTGATTCTACACCCAACACTATACCTGTCTTCCTCAAACTACCACCCCCTCAGCCTTCTATCCCACAATTTCAAAAATAGGACACGGGACAGATCTCCAAGTCCCCTTTCTATCTGGGTCCAACTTTCCACCATAATTCACTCCTCTTGGAATGAGGACTTGCCCATGTGGAAATGCTCTTAGTTTCAAATAATTCAAGAGAAACCTCTCCAACACTAGGAAATGTTGGCAGAGATTCCTCCTATCAAAACTCGAGGGTCCCCAATTGGTGACATTATATTTCCATGTTAAAATGGACTTAAAACAATGTCTGAAGAGATTCTTTTGAGAACACAATCTCGGGTGCTTGTCTTTTAAAGCTAGATTTCCGCAGCATCACTGACATTATGAATACAGGATGGAAGTTTCTCTTTATTGCTTAAGGCTGTTCTTTGAAGCTATTCCAGATTTAATATAGCCAGAATCCACTTCATCTCCCTGGCTTTATTATTTCCACACACTAAACCTTAGCATTTATTTAGGTGGCAGGTAACATTATTCTTGCTAAGAACTAGATGCCATTCCCAAGGGTTGGGGCTACCAAGACGGCTTAAATATTGCATTTGAGGGGCTTCTGACTCCCTGGCAGCTGATACGAGTATGAAAAACTAGGAATCTGATAGTAACATATATTAAAAGCCATCAGTACAACTTTCTCAAAATGAGAGCATGTTGATAATTAGAAACTGAAAAAAAACCCTTAGGAAAAAATTTTATAGAGAAAACTTAACCTTGCCCCATTTGAAACATTTTCTGTGTTTTCTTTCCTTCTTCCTTTAAAAATCAGTGGCAGGTTTCCTAGGCTCCCCAAAATGGGACCCAAGAGTGACACAGTTGAACAGTCCCCACTTGATTACAGTGTGTTCTTTTTATGCTAAAAGGCTGACAGTGCCACTAAACATTGTGCCTTGTGTTATGAGCACAGCTGGATCCAAAGCTAAAATCCTGGGTCCCTGGGTAGCCCAGTAATTTCATCCTAAACCCAGGCAGCTAAACAATAACTAATAATGTGGCCATGGTTTGATCTGCCTTGAATAAAAGACCGGGGCTATTTACTCTACAATGGAACACGCAGCAAGATTCTAACACTCTTTTCTTAACCAAATCCTCCCCTCCAGCTTTCACAACTGTCGAAGAAAAAACAAGGGCAAACCTTCCCCCCCCCCTCCATCCCCAGGAGAGAGGTCTGGAAAGAATTCTGAAACTTGTTTTCAAATGTGGTGTGATTAGGAAAGGGAGAAACTGGATGGAAGGCGACATGAATTATCTGTCTATCAATGTGCATTTGTATACTTTATATTTTAATGGGATCTACCATTGTCAGACTTATTTATATGTTGTTTTCTTGTAGTATCCAATTAGAAATGTCCTTTAACATGATTTTATTTTCATGTCATGTTGAGTCTCAACTTTTGGCAGGGATCTAAATCTGGATTTTGACACTGTCATCATGGGGACGATTCTGGGCAAGTATGTATAAATCTGAAATTCACAGAATTGGGTAGCAAAGGCAATCATATTTACTTTATATATAAAGCGGTTGTATAGACTTTAGGGGCAAAGACTAAGGCTCAGTCACGTTGCACTCTGTCACTTACATCTGCGTCACTACAAGCAAGTTACATTAACCCCACTGTGCTCCAGTCTCCCATGAGTAAAGTGACCGAGTTACAAGGCTGTTGTGAATATTAAATGTATCAATCTACATATAAAGGACTCAGAGCAGTGGCTGGCATGTGACAAAACATCGTATCAGTGTTTGCTCTTGTGGTCCTGGCTGTGGTTATAGTTATATTTATTATGATTATTTTGTGATCCTTTCTAGCAAAGTTTTCTTTTCAAACTTCAAATCTTCTGTTTTGCATTTTTAAGAATAATCCTAATTTAGTGTCTCTCTTCTGGTATTTTTTTCTCTAGTTCTCTTCTCTTTGATGGCTTAAAGGGGGAAGTGGTAAGACTTAAGAAACCGCTGGAGCTGTGTATTGGGGAAAGTAGCCAATGACTACATTAAAAAATTCTCTGCTGCTTATTTCCAAGATTTCCACTCAACATAAACCTCATATCTGGTAGTTGGTCCAGTAATGTATAAGCAGCCTTGAATGGTAACTGGACAGCTCCCTGACGCTGGCAGTCTTCTGAGATGGAGCCAGGGAGACAGGATTCCTATAATCCCCAGGGAGGAATGTGTATGCCACATGGTCCAGAAGCATGTCCCCATACCCCTCTAGTAAAACTAAAACTCTCCATGCTTGTCTCCTTTCTATCTCTTTCTCTCTTCTCTTCCCCTTCCTTCCTCCCAGCAATCATCTGCACTCCCCTCTGAGCTCATAGGAAATTTTAAATGCTACCCCATGACACTTGGGTGCTGCAGGAAACTCAGGACACTGAGTGGGAATCCTCTGCTTCTAATATCTCTCATAGCTACTTATTAGAGCTCTAGAAATGACCTGTATTGCCAAGTTTTCCTCTTTCCTCATATCCTCTAACTTCAAAGGAAAGTTAAAAAAAATTTTTTTTATTAAAGTAGAGTTAATTTACAATATTATGTTAGTTTTTGGTGCACAGCATGGTGATTCAACTATACATATGTATGTATACATATATTCTTTTTCATATTCTTTTCCATTATTGTAAGATGTTGAATATAATGCCCTGTGTTATATGGTAGGTCCTTGTTGTTTATTTCATATATAGTAGTTTATATCTGCTAAATGTCCATCAAGAGATAATTGGATAAAGATGTGGTATACATATACACAATGAAATACTACTCAGCTATAAAAAGAATGAAATAACGCAGTTCGCAGCATTATGGATAGACCTAGAGATTATCATACTAAGTGAAGTAAATCAAACAGAGAAAGACAAATACATGATATCACTTATATATGAAATCTAAAAAAATGGCGCAAGTGAACTTACAAAATAGAGACTCACAGACATAGAAACAAAACTTACGGTTACCAAAGGGGAAAGGTGGGGAGGAGGGGTAAATTAGGAGCAAAGAAAAGGTTTTATTAACACTCCATCCTCATCTTCCAGCTTAGTCCTAGTTGGGAAAGTTAGGAGAAGAACACAGAGACAGATCTTTTGCTAAAGTTTCAAATCCCTCCAGTTTAACTCTTTGTCTATCCCTTGCTTGAAGAATTCTTCTAATATCTAGGAAGTTGGTGGAAGGGTTGGAGAAAGAAGTGATTTGCTGTAACATCCAAATCTTTTCTTTCTCTCGCTTGCCTTCATGTGTAGCTCTTACATTTTGAAACCCCGAGCTTAGTATCTTTATTGCTCAGCATTGATCTGACAATTTTTTCTAAGGTTGACATTAGCTCATGTTGTGCAGCTAGAATATGGGCAGTTGGAGGGGAAAAAATAACATGTCGGTTAGGGAACCTAATTTTATTCTGCCAGAAAAGAACTGATACAATTAACACAGCAGAGTAAGAAAAAGAGATTGGCACACTTTCTTAGCTGTCGCTCAAACATTTCTAACAAATGCCCTACATCCCCAGAAATAACTGCTTTAAACATAATCTAAAGATCTTTATAAGTTATGCCCAACTTCAAAATCTTTGTATAGATCATGATTTAGCTAGAACATGATTTTAAAATAATAATAATATGAACAAAAGGGATACTTGTGGTAAACCTTTGAGCCTTCTTTCTACAGCCCTGTGTGTGGGCACTAATGTTTCCATTTTATTGACGGAGAAAGAGCAATGGAGTTGTACAATTTGCACAAGTTTACACAGCTAATGTGCAGAAGAGACAGAATTTGAACAAAGGTCTATTTGATTCCAAGGCTCTTTCCAAAAGCACACAACCACGTCTCATGAGAAAAGCCAGACTCTTCCCGCTCCGTTAGCTGATGGAAGAAATGATTTACTCTGACTCTGCTCTACCTAGGTCAAAAATATTTCCTGTGGACAATTCCACACTAGGAATAAATAATAAATTGACTTGTTCTTTCATTCAGAAATCCTGTTGATAAAACATCAGAAGGTACAAGTTATTGGAAGGGTAGAAACCAGAAAGGTGTCTAAGGAG
The DNA here is from genome assembly GCF_048773025.1 of Camelus bactrianus. NCBI lineage: Eukaryota > Metazoa > Chordata > Mammalia > Artiodactyla > Camelidae > Camelus > Camelus bactrianus. The sequence goes on along the minus strand of NC_133564.1, from coordinate 27,406,106 downwards.
TCAACAATTATTTTGACTCTCTTTCTGTAAACCTTTCTCACATCTTGAGTACCTTGAGCAGGTCTGCGAGGGAAGTGAGTTTTAAATTAATTTTCTCCTGGCAGGTTGTATCTGTGATAAATTGAAGAACTCCACAAAAATCATCCCCATAGCTAGGTGTTTGAGAGCTCAGTCACTCCAACGCCCCGTTGGGGTCACTTTCAGTTTTTTTCCTCCCTTTCTATCCAGAATAACATGGAGTCTTAACAAGACTTGGAAGCAATTTTGATATCAAAAACAAAGAGACAGCTCTACTTTTAATAAGCTTTAATATCAGGGTATCAGCAGCACCCTTCGTGCTACGGCCGGAAATGACAGTTTTATTATCCTTTCCTTTGAAACTGATAAATTGGTTCAGGCGAAGGGCAGCCTTTTTAGCTGCCACCAAAAAAAGCAAGAAAAAAGAAACTGACTATCACCAGAGTTATTTAAAGCTCTATAGAAAATTCTAATAGACAGGAGATTTCATATGGTTGTTGTCACTGCGAGCTGAGTCCTGGATGTTTTCCAATCGTGAAGGGACATGTGTGTGTGTGTGTGTGTGTGTGTGTGTTTCAGAGAAGAAGAGAGAGAAAGGTGGGAGGCACACTAAAAAAGAATATTTAGGCTTGGTCTCACTTTTGATTTTGTGTTTGTATGTTGCTGACTATGAATAGCATTTTAACAAAGTCACATTATTGACAATACAGATCCAAATTCAGTATTATCTCTTCTAAGGGAATCAATTGATGGGTTACCATTCACATTTGCCCAAACTGGGTAGGGCCTCTTAAGTACAGGCTTCAGAAATGTATCTCAGATGTGCTTTGATGGTGAGTGGAAATACTGTAATTTCATAAGGAAAGCCTGCAGTGTCATGAATATTCAGTGCGGCATCTCTGAAGATACAGAAGCATGACTATCACAATTACAGATCTTGTGGGCACTAGCACTTAGCACTCTCTGATTTCAGAAGTGGAGAATCACTTGTGAAAGATCTGTCTGTTCCCTAGACAGAAAGCTATGTCATTTCTGAGGCTCAGATTCCTAGGCAGAGTCTCTGTGTCAGACCATACGACCTGAGCAGGGGACCAGGCAAAGGGCGTGCTGGTTTTTTCCTTCTCTAAAATGGTTCACTCAATTCCAACTCTTGTCATTATTACATATTGTAGATTTTTTTCCCCAGGTGTCATAATTTAATTTTTTAATTGAAGACTTTGGAACCGAAAAGACCTTAAAATGATCTAGTTTATTGCATCATTACAGGACAAAGATAAAATTGCAAAGATGGGAAGAAATCAGTTTAAGACCCAGGATTAGGTTTTCATTCTCTTAGACCACTTAATGGTTTTTTTCGCTCTACCATAGTGCATTCCCTAGCCAGTTAGGGAGATTTTGTTTTTAAGATAGAAGAGAACAGCTTCAATACAACAGAGTAGCCTGTATGCTGGCAAGGAGTCCTTTGCGTTCTCCCCTGTATCACCAGTCTCTGCACAATTAATCATTTCCGGGGGAGGTGTGGCTTAGTGGTAGCATGCACAAGGTCCTGGGTTCAATCCCCAGTACTTCCACTAAATAAATAAATAAACCTAATTACTCCCTGATTTTACTTTTAAAAAATTAATCATTTCCTCACCTGCAATACGAGCATGTAGCAACTTGACAATCTTAGTAGATACTTATTAAATTTGAGTTGCTTGGTACTCAGAGCACCATGGTTAATGACCTACGCGATCAAGAATTCTAGTGGAATTGTGGCTCCAGGCAGGAACTTCGGTACTTCCAACAATATCATGGTCCCTTTAGTCTCTTCATCCACCCCTAGAAGCCTTGTTCCATCAGGTGAACCACTACCCACATTACTAGGGCTCCCTCACAGCACCATGAGAATCAGAGTTGGCAAGACCCTGATCTTCAAAGACGAAATTCTATCCTGAAATGACAACAGCAGAATACTTTTCTCCTTTAACTTTCACAGAGTGAAGATGGGGAAGGCTGTACAGAATAGTGGCTGAGACGACACACAGGCTTCGGAGTAAGTTAGCTGCTACCTTGAGTCCAGTCTCCACTACTTTTAATGAAACTTTGAACTTGTTTCCATATCTGTACAACAAAACATAATAATACTGCGCTAACAAGAGTAAAATAGTTTATTAAAGTTCTGTGGGGGCTTTTTTTGGAGGGGGAGAGTAATTAGGTTTATTTATGCATGTTTTAGTTAATTACTGTTTTTTTTTTACTGGAGGTACTGGGGATTGAACCCAGGACGTCGTGCATGCTAAGCATGCACTCTACCACTGAGCTATACCTTTCCTTTGAACTCTTAATACAGAATCTAGCACGTATAATGAAGTTTAAAAGGCTTTTGATATTATCATCACATTATTAACTTCACACAGTTCTTTGATCAGTCAAGAAAGTGTTTATGAAGCCCCACCCACGCTCCCATGTTGAACAGGTGCATGACTTCTGGCTACAGTAAGTCCAGACAAATTCTTTCTCGCCGCCAAGCTTACAGCACATTCCTTGGTATTGGCTAGTTTCACAAAGCAGATGAAATTATGCCAAGGGAAGAAGTTCTGCATCAACTGTACAAAATCCCCAGTTGTCCTTCTTAGTAGGTATCTCTTATTAAAATATTATTTCTCTGCAGGTGGAATTTTTTGGCATGAAAATATGGAAAATCATGAACTTTGAAGTCTGACATAGCTGGGGTTTCACAACTCTCAGTGGTTTTGGGGGAAATTAATTCACTTACTTGAACATATTTCCTCAACTAGCATAAGGCTGCTGCAAAATTCTGTCCTTCTGCCCTGTACGTCCTAAAGGTTCAATACCAAAGTTTTCTCAGCCATTTTCTTTCCTGCAACTCAAGTCTTATTCCATTTTACCCTGTAGGGGAAGGCCCATTGTGTATTTTGGGCTCTGTGTTAACAGTGAGAGGAGCAGGGGAGACCAGGAGAGCAGACAGCGGTGTGCAGGACCAGTGTGCCCTGCCGGTCGGCTGTACGCTGGGCTGTCTGCTCGCTCCCATGGACGTCCTGGTCTGGCCAGGCTTCCTTTATCAGGTGGCCCTCTGACTTCTCCCACCCCAAGACTTTTAATGGAAACACTGAGACGGTGTTGTCATTGTTCAAGTCAATGTGAAAATTGTTAAGCATGTGGACTCATGTGATGTTCTCAGGCAAAAGCTGCAAAATCAATAACATATTTACAGCAATTTTCCATTTCATATTTTTGGTTCAAATGGAGCAAAATCCATTACATATGACTATTTAGAGGGGCAAAAAGATGCTAAGAAGAGATTTTCAAATCCAGAGAACCAACATTTGTCTCTTCTAAGTATCTTCCTTTCATTGACTCAACTCTGAGAGTAATTAATCAAAAAACAACTACTCGGTAATATAACTGAGTTGGAAGCTCTAGTGTTTTTGTTTGTTTTCCTTGAAATCACAATTGTCAGTAATGTTGATGGACCTGAGGCAGTCTATGGACACACTTCTGTTTAATTTAGTAAATTCGGGTTTCTGTTTGGCTGCGCAGAATATGTAAACAGCAGCATCTGTAGCAGCGTCGAGGGGAGGACCAAGTGGTGCCAAATGCGACGTGTTCCAGTCTGCAAATATTTGACACTTCGGTCGTGAAAGGTTGACATAGCATTGCAATCAATTAAACAAACAAGCTACAAGAGTTCTATTGACTGGGAGCACAGGGCTTCAGCAAATCTGCGCACTGGAGTGCATGCATAAGAAAAAAATCCATCATTCTCTCTCTCAGCCATTTACGTATTCAAAGCCAGAACTCGACATAGTGTTTAATACACTGGAATGTTCTATAGGCCAAACAGACCCTTGCTTTAAACGACTTCTTTTAACAATGCATTGCAACTTAACCTCACGTTGTGTACTAGTTATTTTGTTCATTTTAATATTAGGCTCTCCCTCCTTGAAATTGACAAGATTGTCTCATTCCTTTGATCACTTATCTTTTTCCATATGTACATGTTGGTTGTTCTCTAACCAAGGGCACTGAATTCAACACTTTTTCATTTTATGGCTCTTGATAGCCTCCTTGCATGTGACCATGTCACCAGTGATGTCAGTCTGGCTTCGGAATAGAACTTAAGTGGATAAATAGGAGAAGGTTCCAGCTTCTCATATCCTACCCCTTCTTCTCTACAGAATATAATGCAGACCTCTAAACAGCAACTGGACCGTGTACATCAGAAAAATTTTAAGAATTCTTATTAAATCATACATTTTGTTTATAACCTAATGCCTCGGGTCCTTCAAAACAGTATTATCTGAAAACCAACTTGGAAGCAGAGGAAAGCTGCTGATGATAGAGTTTACATTCAAAGTCTACCCAGTGTTTTCATGTTCTAAAAATGTAGCTGATCCTGTCTCACTTTGACCAAGAGAATGTGGCAAAAGTGACATCACATGGCTTTTGAGAATATACCACAAAAAATGTTGGAACTCGGTCTGGATATTTTAGGACACTCACTCTTGGGAGGCTCCTGTAGAAATCCACCATACTGTGAGATAGCTACACAGAGATGCTCTGAATGGGGTTCTGGTCCACAGTACCAGTCAAGTCTGTAGCCAGCCATCATCACCAACTGTCATCACTGAGAATGAGCCATCTTGGATGTCCAGCAATGTCAACGTCATTCTTCAAATGAATGCAGCCCAGCTGATATCTGACTGCTAGCCATGAGGGATCTTAATAGAGAACTACTGAATAACAAACTCGACTGCAGAAGATAATAGTAAGGTTTTAAACCACTAAGTTCTACATAAGAATGGATAACTGAAATGGGTATTCTAATTCATAGGGGTTTGATCACACAAAGTCTCTACAAAGAAAGTTATATTTGATCTAACTCTCCCTAAAAATAAAGAGCAAATCTATCATCATTCTCTTTCATTTTATTCACACCACTGCAATTAGACTTATGACAGCCGGTGGGGTGTCATAGGTCACTTGTGACCTCCTAATTACCAGTCACATACTTGTAGAGAAATCCTATCATCCCACTCTATCCTCAACCTTTGAAACTTCCCTGTAGCACGTGCCATGCCTTCAGTCTTAAACTCTGTTATTCTTTGATTACACGGCCTACAGTTTTCTCATACTTCTCTTCCTCAGACTAGGAGAAGAATGAGGAATGACACCTCTTCCCAAGTGCAAAAACAGCTGTGTGCCTGGATTACCAAAGCAGAAGGGCAAGAGAAGTTTAGACAAAGAAATTCAGAAAGGGAAGAAATCTCCAAAAGATAAGGAAGGACAGGGAGAGTTTGATCTTTTTTTTTTTAATTGATTCATGCCTTTGGCCCAAGTCCGTGTCCTTGACCATTATACAGAGGTCAAAAGAAGGGCGTCAGAAGAAAGAAAAAAAAGCCCTGTTATTTTTCTAGAACTTAGAATGTGAAGTGCATATTTTCTTAAAACACTATTTCATCTCACAAGTGTTTGACTGTCTTCACTTCAGTTACAGTATGAGCCCCTATCATACCGATAATAAAAGTTTGAATAAGAATTCTCAGCAATGCAAAACATTTTTTAAAAATTTTTCGGTCAATGTGAATAAAGGACACTGTCATCATCTCTATTAGAAAACATAGTGTGTCTTCACCCACTGGTGGCCTGCGACGGGAAGAAGACAATGGACTTGGGTCAGGATGGGAGGTGGACTCCAAGTTTCTGCTTCCAGGTGTGACTCCATTAATTAGGATTTTTCTTTTTATTGTTTTGCTTTCTCTGCCCTTCTTTTTCTTTCCTTTCTTCTTCTCTTCTCTCTTTCTCTTTTCATTGCTTTATACATTTTCTGTGTTCCATAAATATGTGAAAAATGTTAAAAAAAAAAAAACACCAATCAGGCAATTTTGTTTTGATATTGAGAACTTTTCATAAGCAGAAACCACTGCAGCACAAATTTGTGGGTGAGCAGTGTGAAAACTGAGATGTCAATTTGTGTCCATCCGTGTTATGACACAGAACTCTGGGAAGATGAACAACTCTTGTATTTGAACCTCTATCAGCTTCATGATGCCTGAAATCAAATGGCTTCCTAAGGAGAGGTTCTGTCATTGTGCAGCTGCTGTCCCTGTGGTCTCTTTGGTCCCCAAGCCACTTCAATTCCAGCTGTTGTCATGGCTACTTCAGAGACCTCAAATGCACAGTTCTGTTCCCTGGACTCTTAAGGTCAAGAAAGATAACTTATTTTCAGCAGAAGAAGGAGTATGAACATTAGAATGAGAGGGTTTCAGTTCTGATTCTGACATTTGCTAGCTGTGAGATCTTGATAAAATGAATTTTCCATGCTGAGTTTTGATCAATTTATTCATAAAATAGAGAAATTAGCATAGAGAAGAAATATGTGTTAGGAATTAACCAACAACAGGAAACGCTAAGGATTTGCAATGGGTATATACTTTTTGATGAGTCTTACTTCCCCCAAAGTAAAATGCTTGGTCTTAGGTGATGTGGAAGAGCTGACCTTGTGACACTGAATTTTTTGCACTGAGTTACATATTTTTGAAGAAAATGCACCTTGGCACCTCAACCTTTTTAATTATCCAATCTCTGTACACTCAAATCACTTTCCTCATTTCTACTTAGTATAACAGAGAAAACCTGAAGTTTTCCAAAGAACTTTTCAAAATATCAAGGGAGTATAAAGATGATGATGGAAACAAAAGATACTAACATTATAAAAAACATACAGGATATATACACATATGTTTCTGATACTGTCTTCAGTGAATTGCCCCCAGGGATGGAGGAACTTATTTTTAAAGTGGCTGGTGGACAGTGAGTACACACACACACACATCTCAAAGAAGAGATATAGGTTATGTTTTTCTTACTTGTTAGCTCCTAGGCTGTCTGTGTATTTCAGGAGCTATTATTGAGTTAACAACACAAAAATGATTTCTTAGATATTTTGACTCTTGTTCAACCAGAAGAATGAGTCCTTAATCTTCCCCCTGCCTAGGACTTTATTGAGTTCTGGGATCACAACTGAGAGTGTACTGCTTCCCTATTCATACACACACACACACACACACACACACACACACACAGAGATGTCTTTCTTTAAATATGGTCCACCACCTATGCACAGACAGCACCTTTTCCCAGCATAGGTCCAATATATAAAAAGTATGAAAATCCAAAGAGTAAGTATTTCACCACTACTTTAGCAAGGGACAATGTCTCCTTCACAGTTCACGAGGTGGCCGTGAAAGCTGAATAAAATAGCATATAGGAAGATGCTTCGGACACTATAAAGCAATATTAAGAAGTCAGTTTAAATTTGAAAGAAGGTAGTTTTATTTTATGGAGAAAAAATTTCATTCAGGAGCCGGATGACATCTGTTAATCCTCAGGCACCTCTTAATATTCAGATGCTGACTGTTCACTTTGCTCTCTGATTTGTTTCTTTTCTGCATGACTATTTATATTCTTTACTAGTATCTACCCCTGAGGGGTATTCAAAATATTTAACGATACACAGGGCAAAAAGCACTGATCAATGGGAACGGATGCTAGCGGTAAACATCTCATTACTGGTCCACACGGGTTGAACATCGGGCCAGCTACATCAGAGAGTGGAGACAGAAAGAAAGGCAAACGATTCCATTTGGGTTCTGATTCATTCCTTATCTGACTTAATCTCTAATAAAGGGATGTATTGTGAATAACAAATATACTATTTAGAGGTGATTATATGCTGAGTTTCCTGCTTGGTGGCTTGGAGGAGTGGGAGGAGAGGAACACACAAGTGGCTCCTGGATGGGGAGGAATCATGCCTCAGCTCTCCTGTGGCAATCTGATTCGTATCACTCATTTTATCTCAAGCACAGCATCCAGCATAGTCTCACTGACTGATCCCAGTGTTCTTCTGAGCTACGTAATTTCACCTTATTTTACATAAAGGATATGTGAGGCATGGAGAGATTAGGGGCTTTCCTACATCTGTGATCCTTGATGTCAGGAAAACCTATAAGTTGTTTCCAATGATGACCGCCTGCTCTTCGTTACTTGAAGTGGTGAATATGGTGAATTAGGGCACAATTCTGTGTGTTTGTACGCTTTCTTTAACTTTAAAGAAAGAAAGCAAAAACTTCATTTCCCAAGTTTCCATGAATTTGGTTTGCAAAGTGTGATTTATGTTTGACCAATCTGATGATTTTTATGACTTTTGGAGGGTGGAAGCGGAGGCTTCATTTTCACTGCTTCTGAGTTTCTGCCAGTACGGCTATCAATAGGCTATTACGTTTACCTGTCAGTGTTAGCAGAGATGCTGGTATCCACCAAGTCTCTAGCTTGATAGGTGTCTAAGGGAGGGTGAAGTGTCATTTCTGTGAGTGTGACTCATAGAAAGTGCAGCATCGTTCATGAGTTTTCCAATAAGTTTTGTGTTTGTGGTTACTTCCTGATCAGAGCATTTTCTAGACGTTAATAGCTTCCTCATAGGGGCAACAGTAGTGTGAATTGTTGGCCAGGTTCTGCAGTATGTCTTTTGGGGTCAGCCCTGAATGTTCAATTAGAATCTGTTTCTGCAACCCTACCAACAATTCTGGAAACCATTTCCTAAAATGTAAGGAAACATGCATTGCTCAGACTAGTCATAGTGGATTCTATGTTCTAAAACTAAACCCTGATTGACATTATAATTGGAACCAGCAGGGGCTGCGGGTAGGATATTAAAGAGCATGCGACTTGATTTTGGTTGTCCAAACCAGTTAGGTACCAATGCAAAGATAATCCTGTCACCATAGCAATAGCAGACATCAGGCTTAATTATACAAAGGGTGACTGAAGGCAAAAATTTCGTGAACAAGTGCTGTCTGCCCCTGAGGATCATTTTTGCACGAATAAAGAAAATAAGAAATGTGAATGTGATGGAGAGTTTAAAGGAAGCAAATGGTAAGTTCGTGGTTTCAAATTCTCAACTGAAGCCATGGACAGGCGATCAGGGAAGCTTCAGCTCCCACCCCCAAATAATTTCTTATCTCCCCTCCTTCAGGGCAGACATATATTTAAATCAGAAGCTGAACCTGTTTCTGTGTGCTCTTGAATGACAACAAATTTGAATTCATAGACGGAGCAGTTCTTCAAAGTGAAATTTGAGGAATATTTGAGAAAGAGGTAGTCCCTAAGAATTTAACTAGGAACTTTCCAAATAGATTTGCATGGTTTGGAACACCCTGATCCTGAAATCCTGCTGACATGTCACTGCCAACAAAAACAGCTCTGCTTCCCTTCAGGTGAGACTAGGTCAAGTTATTTGGGCTTGAACCCTAAAATGACTTCATCTGAAGATTTAACATGTGAAAGGAAGCCATTTATCCTCACCTTCCTCACCTCCCTTCAGACCCATAACTTAGCACACCCCAGGAGAACAAGAATAAAGTTTGATTTTCAAGAACAATTAAATACCAAAAAATTGCAAGACTTTGATAATTTCTATCAGCAGAAACCTGGGGGATATGTGTGGAAATTGATTTCTTGTTGGCCTATAGCAGGGTGGAAGGAACATAATTTTATATTGAGCCAAGTTTAGGAAAACTTTATCAGAGATTCTATATTCAAAGGATTAATGCATGTAGCTGAGAGTGGTTATACTCGCTGCTCAGCTGGTGCACTGAACTCCAGACTCAGGGGCAGACTACGCTAAGTGAGGTCAAGCCGTCAGAAACTTCTGCGGACACCATGAAGAAAAGAATCCAGATACTCAGGAGAAAGCAAGGCATCCGTATCCTGTGTGATCTGCATATTCAATACGTAGACACACCCTTGCGGAGGATCCAGGGGGCACTCCTTCACTGAGGCTTAAGAAATGACATGTGCAAAGAGAGAATCGGCATGCAGTAAATCAATAAACAAACACATACACCTACAGTGAGTGCCTTCCAGGAAAAAGGATAAAGTCAGGAGATGCCCCACTTAGTGGTGCTTCCTGGTTACAGCGGAGATGGTCGGACCCCAGAGTGCCAGAAGCTGTGTGGCAGCACATCTTAGCCACCAGAGTTCACGAAAACACGGACTTAACGTTGAGCTACCTGGGCCCCAGGCTTGACTTAGTTCACAGACTCAGAGCCTTGTGCGTAAAGGAGACCCTGTGAAACATTCAGCAACTCTCCTGTCCTCACAGCCACCTCCAAAGAGATCTGTAAATATTTACCAAGGAGTCTATGCACAGAGTGAAAGTCGGTCTTCAACCTTAGAAGCTCTTAGCAAGTGCTGCTCTTTATAGAACAAGAACATCACTTTGGTGCACCTGTAAGAGTCAAGGGTGTGAGGTTTAGGTGATAAATACCTTAGTATCCCAAGTCAAATCAACTGTAGGTCCAAGGAGTCTGCAAAACCAAGCTCTTATTATTTCTTCGACTGCTGAATGCATAGTTGAAATAAGTTAACCGGCAGACTTCCCACACTGGCTTCTAAACCATGGTATGAGTGATAATATGGCAACAAGAAGCAAGCAGAAGTAGATGCAATCCTGCCTACCAAAATAGCACACAAAAATCAAGACCATGTTCCTCGTGAAATAACAAAGATTAGGGCCATCATTCAATAATTGAAGGATTCAGGTTAGTGATTCTTATCACAATTCCATTTAATTTTCCCTTTTGGGTTGTGTATAAGATAAATAGAATGAAAAATGACAAGCTTCACAAATTTTTGCCAGGTGGTGGACAAATTGCAATTGCTGTTCCATTTGTCATCTCTTTATTGGAGTTAACAGCACAGGCCTACCTCTGCGATGCAGGTATCAAGCTGACCTCCCCTCTCATCTGTGCAATTATGAAAGAAGAGTAGAATGAGTTTCAGTTCACCAGACAGAGGCAGAACACTGCCACTGTCTTATCTCAGGACTATGCCAACTTCCTGTCTCTCTTTCCTGACTTAATCTCCAAGAATTTAGATTATCTCAGCCTATCACAGGACATCTCTCTGGTCTACCATTTTGATGACATCATGCCAATGATACAGAAGAAGCAGATACCTCTGAACTTGACAGAAGGTGGGAGAAAAACTCCCAAAGTATCCAAGATTCTGCCATGCCTGTGGTATATTCTTGAGGATGGAGGAAACCAGTGGTTTATGACATTTTGAGTATACCACCACAAATGTGATAAGCTATACCTTGCTACACTTACCACCGTGAAACAAGGCACAAACTTCAGTGGGGGTCTGTGGACCTTGAAGGCAAATATATCACACTGATCCATTAGCCAAGGAAATTTTAACGCACCAGCTTTAGGTAGGATCCCTATTCCAACTTGGGGTGGTGCTCTTGATTCAGCTGCAGAGCGTGCAGCCCTACCATTTGACCAACGCATTAAATGGCGCTTGAATTAACTGTGGTGTATCAGCTGGGGCACTAAATGAAGCCTGTGGCAGTCACTCATGGGAGAATCACAGCCCAAGCTAGAAGGATATTAGAACAATGCACTTCTTGGCAGGTAATTCTTCACTTTTTGAGATACTCTGCTGGTTACAGGATGGGCAAGGCAAAAGGAGAGAATAGGAGCATTTCATACAGTGGGAATATTTTGAGCAAAGAAAAAGCAAAGTGCTGAGTGCTCTGGAAGCCATAAACCTTGTTAGGCTGGAGTATAGTTTCTGCATGTGGGCAGATTTATTAACTGAGGGAAAAGTTCTTTCTATTATATCATAGAAAATGCATCCAAATGAATTTGAGCCAGTCTGATTTGTTCCTGGATTTAAAATCCTACAGGCAAGAATACTTGGTGGAAGATATTTTTCACTTTGGTCAGGACTGAGTTTTCTACAGTGAGCTGTGTTCGGGTACTAGAAGATTCAGTGCACAGCTTGACACAGCTGGAAATGACTCTGCTGAAATCAACTCAGTGTCCTGCAGTGGCTTAGAGAACAATATATAGCACAAAGCATTTAAGCTCATCATAAAAAACTGGCAGTTCTCCTAAAACAGGCTTCATACAAAGAAGGTGCCTTTGAATTTGGAATATATTACATCATATATATATATATGATGAATTTGAACACTAACAATTGAACATTTTTAATAAATGCTACATTGCTACAGCCCAAACACTATATGGCCATAATAACTGTATTTAAGTATGCTATGTCATTTGGGATTTGAGTTCTTGGCAGGTGAGATATAAAATATTCATTTCTTATTCACTGTTTTCCTGGTCCCAGAAAGAAAACTTTCAATAACAGATTTTTTTTTTTTTATTCACCAACCTAACTTCTTGGTAGGAAAAGAAAGTCAGTTTCTCTAGTCTCTCTCTCTCTCTCTTTCTGGCTTTTGGAGGCAAAATGTTATAGCGGATGAGCTGACTGTAAAATCAGTTCACATCAGTGAATGATGGATGAGTATGGTGATCAACTTCATGGGTACTTTTTCATATATATGTATATATATATAATCTCTATCTGTTAAGTGTTACAAATGGATCAATGGATCCTTTAAAGATTTAAGTTTTGTTCCATTTTAAATTTTTTTAATTAATTAATTAATTATTTTTTAATTGAAGTACAGTTAGTTACCATGTGTCAATTTCTGGTGTACAGTGCAACATACCAGTCATGAATATATATACATATATTCATTTTCATGTTCTTTTTCATTAAAGGTTATTACAAGCTGTCAAAAACAGTTCCCTGTGCTGTACAGAAGAAATTTATTTTTTATCTATTTTTATATGCAGTGGTTAAAATTTGCAAATCTCAAACTCCCAAATTTGTCTCTTCCCACCTCCCTTTCCCACGGTAACCATAAGATTGTTTACCATCTCTGTGAGTCTGTTTCTGTTTTGTAGTTCATTAGTGTCCTCTTTTTGTTTTTCTTTCTTTTTTTTTTAAGATTCCACATATAAGTGATATCATATGATATTTTTCTTTCTCTGGCTTACTTCACTTAAAGGACAATCTCCAGGTCCATCCATGTTGCTGCAAATGGCATTATTTTATTCTTTTTATCGCTGAGTAGTATTCCATTGTATAAATATACCACAACTTCCTTATAATCTTACCCCCTTATCAAACCAATTTCTGGATAGGCTTCAGTATTTCACTAGTCCCTTTAATAAACTCAATGCTCAAATGCATTCTATTTTTTCACTACTTTCTAATTCATAATTTGATTTTGTTTGGCTATTGTGGGTTTTTTAAAAAAAATAATGATAGATGCACTTGGAGGTACCCCAGCAGTAATAGTCTACATAATTACACTACAATGTCAAAATCAGGAAATAAACACTGGTACAATCTACAGACCTCATTCAGATTTCACATGTTCTCATTTGTGTATGTGCCCTTCTACATGAACTCATTTGAGTGGTTGTGCATATGTGTGTAATTCTTTGCAGTTTTACCACAGCTGTGGATTTATGAACCCACCATGACAATCAAGATACAAAACCCTTCCTTCATCACAAAGGAACTCCCTTCACCTGCTACCTGTTCATTTCACCCTGCCGCACCCCTGCCATCCCTAACTCCTGGGAACCACTGACCTGATCTTCATCTCTATTATTTTTTGAGATTATTATAGCAATGGAATCATATAGTATGTAACCTTTTGAGACTGGCTTTTTTCACTCAGCAAGATACACTCATACAGTGTATGTTTAGCCTCAGAGTGAGCACCCAAACTGTTTTTTTTTTTTTTAATGGAGGTACTGGGGATTGAACACAGGCCCTCATGCATGCTAAGCATGTGCTCTACCACTAAGCTGTACTCTCCTCTCCACCCAAACTCTTTTTCAGAGTGATTGTAACCTTTATCCATTCCTACCAGCAACATATGAAAGATCAGTTTTTTCTGCATCCTTGTCAGCATTTAGTATTGCTATTTTTAATTTTAGCTGTTCTTATAAACATGTAATGATCTCATGGTGTTTTTAATTTTTATTTTCCCTAATGGCCAATAATGTTGAACATATTTTCATGTGCTTATTTGCTTTTTACATTTTCTCTTTGGTGAAATGTCTGTTTTTATTCCCTCAATGTCGTAATTGTCTTGTTTTATTTGTTTTTGTGTTTGTTTTATTTTGAGACTTTTAAATATATTCTAGACATAAGTTCTTTGTTCGATATATTTGCAAATATTTCACCCAGTCCATAACTTGACTGTGTTTATATTTGTTCTGGGAATATTTGTCAAGACTCTATAAAATCCTTAATTTAATATTCTGCAATGCTAGTACTGTGCTTTACTAATTTTAATTTGGATTTTAATTATGATATTGCATTAAAGTTCTTACATTTTTCTGCAAGGAATACATTTCAACATGTATTCTATCATTTTATTTTTTTAATCCAAGTTTTCTTAGATTTCACTGAGGATTCAGAGGCAGTATCATTATATTATTGTCTTTTTCCTGAAACGATCTCCAGTAAAATATATAATCCTGTAACTTCCTGGTTCTCATTGGATAATTGTATCTATATAAATTATAATCCCCTTAAACATCCTCTATAAACCATACATATTAATAAAGAAAGCAAAGAAAACTTGCAATTTCAAATTTACAGGATGGTTTGGAAATAAACATACGAGATCAATGGAATAATCTCTGGATCTTTTAAAGTAGTAGGGAGTGTGTCAGTGTCGTAATGTTGAGAGAAAACATTACAGAACATCATCTCAGTTTTAGTCCCCAAAAGTAGAAGGAACACCCCAGTAAGAAAATCATGCAAACAAGTGTAATACTTGCATACAAAGTATTGTGTCTATAAATGACTATAGTATTTGTCTTAACTAGAAAAAAATAACTGCATTTTAAATGTTAGAAAATAGAAGAAGAAAATGATGACAAATAATTCTAAAACACTAGTTAACTTAATTTTCTAAGTGGGAAAAGAGAGGACAAAAATTATGCAAAATAGAAATGGCTGGGAAGATACAAAATAATTCATAAGAGACTACTGGCATACCTCTATGCAAAGAAATTAAAAAATCCACATAAAAGAATTAATTTTCTAAGGAAATATAATTTACCAAAACATCCCTAGCAGACTTAGATTGTTTAAAACAACCAAACACCAGAGGAAAAACATTTTAAAAAATTTAAAGAACTGTTTACAAGAATCACCAGGCCTTGATTCTTTCACTAGGTAATTCTGTCAGCGCTTCAGAAACCGTACAATCCCAATACTGTTATACCATTCCATAAAATAGGAAAAAAAATCTATAAAAAAAAAACTAATAAAAATTGCATCAAGAATCTTACTATCATCTTTATTACAAGTATGGGTAGAAATATTCTAAATAAAGTATTATTAAGTAAAATTCTACAACATATTAAAGAATAATACAACACAACCAAATGGGACTTATTTCACAAATACAAGGATGGTTCAATTTTAGGAAGCTCATTAAATATAACCGTATACATTAATAAACATACAGAGAACAAAGAAAACATTTGATTACTGCATATTATGCTGAAGAAGCCATTAAGAGTCAACACCTATTTCTGATTCAAAGGAAATGATTAAATAAATAATCAACTGATGCCCTATTCCAAATGCAAGTGTCCTACTTAATGGAGAAATACTAGAAGGCTGCTCGCTAGAATCAGGAACAAGAGAAGAATGCTCCTATCTCTACTCCTTTTTAATGCTGAATTTAAGATACTAGACTTAGCGATCAGAAATAAGAAAACAACTAGAAGCATTAAGATTAAAAAGGAAAAGTTCTTAAAATATCTCACTGAAAGTGATAATAATTTTACGTCTGAAAAGCTCAGGAGGTTTAACGCTGAAACTAATATCAGTGGTAAGAAAATATAGTCATGTCATAGGACATAAAGTTAATATACAAAAATCAATAATCTTTGTCTACACAAACACTAGCAGTTGAGAAGTATAATGAAAGAGGTGACATCTTCATTTACAATGACAAGAAAAAATGAAATACTTAGAAATAAACCAAATGAGCAATGCAGGTGAAGGACTTAAAAAAGCTCCTGGAAGTCACACAGGTAGTTTTGAGCAAACAGAAAGATACCTTCATTTTGGATGAGGAAACTCAACATCATCAAAATGCCACTTGGCCGAAAGTTCATATATAAATTTGTTACAATCACAATAAAAATCTCTACAAGGACTTTTTATTCTGAAGCTAGCAACCTGATTCTAAAATTCATATGGAAAAATAAATAAGCAGTAATGGTTAGGAAAGCCCTGCTGGAAAAAAAGGGGCAAAGAAGACGCAACTGCACCAAGTATAAAATATCCTGTACAGGACCCTGCTATACCACATTACACTATCTTATACTATTGTTAAGAACAAGTGATACCCACGTATGAATAAACAGACAAATGCAAGAAAATAGAAAATGCAGTCGGCTGAAGTACAAAAAAAGCATTTAGTGTACTATCAAAGTGACATTACAAACCACTGAGGAAAATATGGAATTGTTACCAGTGAAATGTGGACAATTGGATATTCATTTGGAAAAAGATCAGCTGCAAACACACTTCGGACTCTTTTTCTTCCAGGCTAATATAGGTTTCTCAGTCTTTGGAGGAGGTGTGGGAGCCTTGCTGCAGGCCAGGGTTCACATTGCGTGTACCTGTGCCCTGAAACGGAATGCCAGTTTGGGTACACTTTCTGTACTGGCAAATGTTCTCATTGACTTAGTCTCCAGGTTGCAGGAAGTAGAGAGCATAGAAAATAAGTTAAACTAGTCTTTGAGGAAACAGTCAGACTGATCCAGAATGTGGAGTACTGTGAAAGACAGTTATCCTAGACTCTGCCAAACGTCCATGTCAAGGGAAAAACAAGGAGGAGGGATGGTTTTGGATGGAAAAAAAAAAAAAAATGAGACCTAAAAACTAATGCAATATGTTAGCCATGATTAGATCTTTGTGTAAGGATAGAAAAAAAAATCTATAAAAAATATTCTTGGGATCAATTCAAATTTCCCAGGTGAAATAATGGTCTTGTGTGTACATAGGAAATGTCTGATTCTTAGGAGATGATTATAGATATGGTGTCTATAATCTGCTTTCAGATGATTTAGTTGTATGTGTAAACAAAGTCAGCAAAAAGCCAACAATTGTAGAATTGTGGACCTGTATCATTTCTTCTGTATACCGCTTTTATGTACAGGGCGTCCTAGTGAGAATCTGAGACTCTCATAATTTTATCCAAAAAACCTTCAGATCTATAATTAATTAATCAATTACCAAATACTCACTGTGAACCTAATTTACTGGGTTTTATGTGGTGTTTACAAAGACACAGAGATGCCTGCAGCCCTCAAGTAGAACATAGCATACTTAGAGAAACACGACATAGACACATCTTCGAAGGTAATGAGGACTGAGAGTATATATGGCCTTGTGTCACACACATTTAAATTTGAAAACAGACAGATCTTGCCAAAATTTTTAAAGAAGCAGTTTCATCATAAAAATAAATATTCTCCCTGCCTGAAAGCACCTGGCTGGGAGAAAACTTTCTGTTCACAATTATTCAAGTGTTCTCTTTATTCAAACATTCCCTGGGAAATTATATTAAAATGCAATTAATGAATGAAATCTAAGTACCTTAAGATCCCCCCAAATTTACTGAATCCTCTTCCTGTCACTGCTTTAATTCTGTATGTAACATTCTGCTATGAAGGTATTCAGTCTGGTTTGTAAATATATCCAGTGAGATCCAGCGATCTCAATCTCGTGTAAAGAAACCCAGTCTTGATTTGCTGGTGGCTCTACTTATTTACGATGGTTTAAGCCAAATACTGTTTCTCTCTCTTTTCTAATTATTGTCATTAACTTTTACTCTTGCAGTCACATGAAATACATTGAATGCATCTTTCATATGACAACTTCTCAAATATTTCAAATCATCTATAATTAAGCCTTCTTTACCCCAGGCAGCATTTTCACTTTCTAATTATTCTTTATATATAGATATAGATAGATAGATAGATAGATAGATAGATAGATAGATAGATATGATCATATAAAATACATATATATAATATATATCATCTATTTTTGTCACCCTTCAGGGATATGTTCTAATCCTCTGAAAGACCTTTTAAAATACGTGCCCAACAAATGATGAGGACAAACAAATAACAAGTAGAGAAAATTACCCTTTCTTATTCAGGACACCAGATGCCTATTAATCCATCAAAACCCAGATTTAGCTTTTGGGGAAACAATGTCACAATTTGACTAAAATTTATTTTAATGTCAATTTAAATTCAAAGCCTCATATCACCCCTTTTCTATAATTTTGTGACTGGTTTATGGGTGCCCAAATGAGCAAAAATAGTTAAAGGCACACAGGTAATTCTGAGGACATTTAGCACAATTTCCTCAATTTAAAAAGTAAATTTCCATAATCAGAGGTTATATGACTTGCCAAGATTTTATAACGAGTATGATGAAGTTGAATTTCCCTTCTCAGGTTATTTATTTTCTGTTTAATCTTCTATTTGTTTTTTTTTTCTTTTTTGAAAGATCATCATCTAGTTATTTGAGTATTGATAATCTTCCTGGGTGATTCTGCTTTATATTTTAGCGATAGAGTCAAGACAAGAAGCTTGCTAATGGGAATAAGAGAAAATGCCTATGTCTTAAACTGTATCTGATAAGAATCCTATAGAAGCAAGACCCTGCGGATATTTAATATCAGCTTTAAATGTTATTATTGTTCATATTTTCTTTAGTTATACTGGATAATTTAAGAGTATCTCTTAAAAAATCGTTAAAGCAGCATTACCCCTCAAGTCATAACACACAAATGGGCTCCAGCCCTGAACAAAAATAAACCAAATTGGTTCCACAGTAGATAAAATTTTTGTGCTAGTAAATTCACCCTACACAGCCCATATTAGTTTTGGAAATGCTTTGTGTAGTAATGAAAGCCAGTCTGCTATGCTCTCTACAGCTAAAGCAGAGAACAAGAACATATTTTGACAGGTGACTGTCAAAACCTACGTGCTACCTAGAGGAGAAGTGGACGGAGAGAGACCGATTGGGATTACTTAAGGAAATGTTGTGTGATGCCAAGCGTATCACAGACACAAGCGAGAATAAGTAAATGGTTCATAGCTTTTCTATTTTAGACAAGTAGGTGGTATCACTTTTCATCAGCAGAGTGAATGCCTGAGCCATGACAGCAGGCTGTACTGAATCCTACAGTCTCAACTGAACTCACCAGCACTACTTTAGGAATGCATGAAATTTCTTCTTTCCAAGTCTAAAAATGGTGCTTGCAGGGACAGAAGAACTAGAGACGCAGAGGAGGCAAATTACTGTGCACGGCCAACATTTCTTTACTGGAGTTGACTGTTCCCAAGTCAGTGAGACAAACCCGAGGACTACAGTACTCCAACATTCTCAGTTCTGCCAGCTGAATTTTTATAGGACACCCATACATGCCTCTCTTCCTTCCTGGGTTCCTTCTTCTAACTTCACCTTGGTTTTCTACCCAGTACCTCACATCAGGACTTGTCTAGCAATCTCTGGGTAATCCTACATTGCTCCCTCACGCCTATACCAAGGTCAGCTATGTAAACCCACCACTTTGATTTACTACAGTATTATAATACGGATAATGGTTCAATGCCTCTGTCTCAGAACAGTCGTTTCTTCATGGTAAACCTAGTGTTAGTCGATTTTGCCCCAAGCATACACAAACCTTACAATGATTTGTCATCTAAATTTTGCAAAACACAGATACCATTTAGTTTGTTATATTTCATACACATTACATTTTAAAACTTTCTCCCTTGTGCAAATCTGGTTTTTTCCCCTTATATTTTATGGTCAATCCCATACTCAAGTAACTTATTCCTAACACTGATTGACATCTAAGTATTTATCATGTAACTATGGATTGCAAAGAAGAGACTGTATCTTGCTTCATCTCCTCTCTTCACGCACCTCTCCTTCCACTGCTTCTTCCCTTCTAAGTGATCTTACATCAAATCACCACTACAAATCCTCACTGCCATTTAGAATCCTGTGCACTACATGGGCTGGAAAGGTGACTGAGTGGAGTCTGCTTTCAGGTGATGTAGCGTCTACAGAAGACACAAATCCCATTTAGTCATCTTCCCCCAAATTTGTTATCTTTATTTTGCTTAAATTTAAGCCTGGGAAATCAATGCTACACTCAGAATCATGTAAGTTTGGCACAGGAAAAGATGCAGAAATGATTTATTCCAATACCTGATGAAACAGAAGTCATACGAGCTACCACTTACTAAGTGGTTACCAGATTCTGTGAGATTCACTTGCCGTGGCAAGCAGTACATTTTACAACATTGATGGTAGCATCAATTACAAGAAAATTCTTCCTTCTCTTGAGCTCATAACTTCATTACTGTAGTTTTCACCTATTGGGGGGTTTTTTTGTCCTCCCCTCTGGAATACCACAGAAGATGTCCTTCTCCTTTACCAAAGGATGGACTCTACAAGAATATGCCCAGTGAGTTCTCTGACATTTGATGCCTAGCAGTGTATTATAATACCCTGTGTAAGAAAAAAAAATCTCTAACACCGCATGAGGGTAATACTGCTGAGAATCATGGTTTTCTAAACCTAATTTGTGAAAAGAGGCATGAGCTGTCTGCTTCAGTTTTTTTTTTCTTAAGAAAAAGCAAATTCCCATATTGAAAATACATGCATTTATCTGTGCACACCATGCTTTAAAATTCTTTCAGTGCTCTCTGCATTTTGTGATTTGCACAACCAGCTCTGTTTATATTTGTATTTACATGAATCTTATTACAGAAATAACTTCTAGTTTGAAATTGCATCTACTATAGCAGGGCTTTTAGATTTTCTTATTCAAATTTTATCTCTCTTTCTCTTTTATTTTCATTTTCTTTTCATCTTAACCCAGAAAGTGGAGTGGCCTACTTTCTTGCTCAATAGATAAGGATTTACATACTGCATGCTTAATAGGAAAGTTTTTAAGCCATTTTATTATGATTATCATGTTTTGGTTGGTTGACATAGGCTTTGAGTAAAATATATTCACCATTAGTTTCCTGCCCTTAGGGAGCTATAGTTAAATAATTTGATTTGAGGATAAGATTAAAAGATGATACAGTTTATGGGTAAAATGACCGTTTATTGAATGTGACATTTTTTACCTGCTGTGTAGAATTTCCTAACATATTTGTCAGTGGTGAGTATAGTATTAGAGGATGTGCAAAAATATGGACTTACACAGAACTGGGAAAGTGCAATTGAAGATAAACTAAGGAAAAATATACTTGGAACAAGGGCAAAGACCTTCATTATGAGCCAATTTAGTTGGTCAGAGAAGAGCATGTGTCCTGAAGACACAGGTACTTAAACCTTCTAGGTATCAGGAAATTTGGGTCATGAAACTACGATCTCAAAGTTCTTAACCCAATTGTAGCCTCTGTCATTCTGGGTTTTCTAACTGACAATCAAAAGTATTTTGGTTTCCCTAAGTCTTTAAAGAAAAAGCAAGTGTCTTATTCTTTACATTTAATGCGTGTTCTTTCCAACTAATATTTCAAATAAGGAGGAACCTGGCAGCTAAATAAACAGCTAACATTGAAACAAAAGAATAAGCAAGACACAGATATAAATCCTGCCTGTAACTGACTATGGAAAAAGTTGGTTCATGAAGGTAAGTAATGTGAGTGAGACATGATTAAATTCAAAGGTTGGTGAAGTCGTCACAATACTTTGCAAAGAAACCCACAGATAATGAGCATCTACATTTTCCCAGACATGTGTTAGTCATTTTATATTCATACATTTATCTCCTATGCACAAAAATATTACAAAGGAGCTTTCAGTCTTATTTTTTGTGAATGTATAAACTGAGGCTAGGTCAAGTTAATTGACTTGTCCCAGCTCATATAGGAAAAAATTGGCAGATACAACATCATATCATAAGACCAGGACATGGTCTTATATTTAATGTAGACTCCATTACTTATTCAAATGTAAGTATTATCAATAGAACTTCTAGCTGAGATGGAGGTAAAAATTCACTAGAAAATATCTAGGCTCATTGGAATTAAGATCAGCTTAAGAAAAAAAATACATGAAAGCTGGTTGCTGAGATGATGAGAACAGGCCAAGGTGGCTGAATCACCAGCAGGAATGGCATGGGGGCACTAGCAGGTAGAGGGCAGCATCATGACCCAAGGTGAAAGGTCTCAAAGAAACGATGCATAACTTCATAAATCGGGGGTGCTGTCCAACCATGAAAATGTGAGGAATACACTTTTTAAGTCTGTAAGATTATTTTATTATTTTTAATACATGTTGCATGTTCAATAGGCAAAAGACAACAATTTAATAATTTCTTGCCAAAAATAATTCTGCTATTTTATGTCAACGTAAGGAATAGTATACAAGTCAGATACCGATTGCTTAGAGGGCAAGCTTTATCATCAAGTGTATAACAATTGTTTTCCTCTTTGTTAGATTCAAAGGAGAATGATAGATGATTGAAAGCTGTCATCCAGCCAACGTACTGTGTGTGGAGAATTAAGTCATGAGATTGTAAATAAACATACGCATACTGGGATGGGATGAGGAGATTCAGAAAAAGAAAATTCTATCCAACGTTCTGTTTCTAACTTCAAAGAGTATTCTCCTGTGAAGGAACATTTTGAAAACTCAGTCTGTGAGCAGAAAGCCAGCCAAAAGTTTTAACTTCATAGCTACTGACTTAATAATTAGACCTAATACTAAAATGCAATTAATGATCCTTTTTAAATGAAATATGAAGGAGTGAAGTAAAACACGTGTAAAGTACACCAGGCAACAGCTAAGTTTCTAAAAGCAACTGGAACGGACTTTAGTTGTCAAAGGGGTTAAGAAGTGTCCCTATCTAATCCAAATAACATTTAAATGGTAAAACAGGGCTGTCCCTACCTAATTTAAATGGTGAAAACAGAACAAAATGAAAAACAAAAACAAAAAACTCAACAGAAATAAAAACTACTTAGCACTGAATTAAGCACTAATCGAAAACAGTTGAAATCTATGCCACTAAGATGAACTCCAGAAAAAAAAAAAAGGAGTAAGACATATTGGAATCTTGGCAGTAGAGGTAAATGGGTCATGGAAGAATCATCTTGGACTGAGAAGGTTCAAGGATAAGGAAGTAGCACCATGCAGTAAAGGTCAACAATATAAGTGCATCTAAGGTTCTTGTTTTTAATTTGGACATAAATACAACCACAGCAAGGCTCCAAGAATTCTAAACATTAGGCAATTCTTTTTTTTTTAAATCATTCGGGGAATATGTCCATATCAGGAAAAATCCTATCAAGCATGGGCCCTGGGAAGGGTAAGAAATGTGCTCTTTCTTTGACGTCAAATTGGGACCCAACCCAAGAGGAAGGGACCAACTTTCTAGGGAGGGCAATTGATTAGACACAAGGGGCAAGAAGTACAGGCTCCCTGGCTTCTCAGGCAGTTTGACTGTCACATTCGACGGCTGATAGGCAGCCAAGAAACAGTGCTAGAGTGCGACATTTGTAACAGGTCAGCTTAATTTCAGGACCAGGTTAATTACTTCCTTCCAAGTTATCCCACAACCCAATGGCAGGGATGGAGGTTATAACAAATGGTGACCAGCTAGTTACGAGCAAAACTAAAACACATAAATCTTACAGATGAAGAATATCAGGGGATCCACCTGGGGATGATAGAAAAAAAAAAGAGCTGAAAAAAAATAGAGAAAGATATGGACAGATATTTTGCTTTTTTAATGCTTAAAATAAAGAATGAGATTTAATCCAAACAGGAGGTCCTATTTGAATGCATCTGTTTCAATGGAAAAGGCATCATTGACTAGGAGACATGAGCTGTCCAAACCTACTGTACCCAGAGTGGTCTACCCAACAGACATCACACTCTACCTGGTGACACTTAGAAAATTATGGTCGTATTCCTTTCCTCCTTTAAGATACACTTACTGAATACTCACTATGTACTTGGCAATGGGATTACAACTGTAAACAAAACAAATAAACAAAAAACACCATTTATGCCCTCTTGGAACTTATTTCTAGGGACAAAAACAAATAAGCATGTAGATAATATAATACCAGGTAGTAAAATAAAAATAGTTATATAAAAATATGAAAAATGAAAAAAAGGTAGATGGAGAGTGACAGAAGTTCTTACATAGGTAAGAGGTGGGGGAGCTGGGGTTGGAATGCCTCTGTGAAGAAGTGACAATTAGGAAGAAACATGAATGCAGCATAAGCCATTAGGACACTGATAATGTCACTGAAATGACATTATGACTGTGAAAATAATGCTCCATGCAGAGGGAACAGGAAAAAAAAAAAAAACGGTGGTCATAGGAAGCATGACTTTTTAAGAAATAGCAAAGAGATCACTGTGACTATGGTGACATGAATAAGAGGGAAAGTGGTTAGAGATCTTGAAAATTATGCAAGGTACCAGAGATTTTAGGGTTTTGCAGGACTTTTAATGTTCTTCAAAGTGTTCGTGGAAACCACTGAATGTTTCAACAACTGAGTAGCTTTATCTGTCATATGTTAAAGGGATAATTCTAAATACTCTATACAGAATAAATTTGGGAGACAAGTTAAAAGACTATTTCAGAATTCCGTGTCGATAATGATGTGACTGGGGCTAGGGTTGCAATAGTAAAAGTGGTGAGAAATGGTGAGATCCAGGATATATTCAAAAAGTGGAATACCCAAGAGTGTCTTGAGGACATGGATGTGCGGTATAAAACCAAGAGAGCCAAGGGTGATTCCAACTAGAGAATGGTGGTGTCACTTGCTGTAAAAGGACACACTGGGCTAGAGCAGGTTTGGTGGCATACCATGGATTCAGGTTTTGACAGGTTAAGATAGAATGTCTCACTAGACACCAAAATGGAAATTTGTGCTTAAAGCCACAGGATTACATGAGACAAACCAGAGAGAGAAAAAAGAGATGAGAAAAAATAAATAAGAGGTCTAATCCAAGATTTAGGAGTTTGGAGTGAGAAGTAGATACAGCAAGGCGATGGAGAAAGGGCAGTCAATATGGTGATAGGTTAAACAAAAAGGGTACAATGTTTCAAAAGAAAGTTTCAAAAAAGGAGTGAGCTTCCACTTCCATTGGTGAAGTATTGACTACAATGGAACCCTCTCTCCTTTCATAAACAAATGAATGGCTATCATCAAAATGTCTACAAATAACAAGTGTTGGTGAGGATATGGAGAAAAGGATATGAAAACGAATATACATATGTATATGCATGGCTGGGACACTGTGCTGTACACCAGAAACTGACACACTGTAACTTCAATCAAAAATAAAAAGAGAGAAAGAGAAAAGGACATGCTTATAAACTCTTGGTGGGAATGTAAATTGGTGCAGCCACTATGGAAAACAGTATGGAGGTTCCTCAAAAAACTAAAAATAGAAGTACCCATATGACCCAGCAATTCCACTCTGGGGCATATCAAAGAAAATGAAAACACTAATTCAAAAGATACATGCACCCCAATGTTCAGAGCAAAATCATTTACAATAATTTACAAAAGTGCAAGGGAAATTCAACGGGGGCAAGAATAGTCTAAAACAAATTTTGCTAGATTGAGCAAGAGAATGAAGAGATTGTAGAAAGATTCTGAACAGATAGAGGTAGACGGTTTAGACTTAAATCAGGTCATCGTAAAAGGAGAGAAATCTGAGTTTTAGGAAAAAACGCAAAACATGGCGGCAGGTAGAAATGTTGATGAGCAGAGTGGAGAAGGTATGTAATAAATAATCTCTGAGAGTCGTACATAAAGTAGGTGTGCTGGGCAGCATTAAAAATAATTTATATTTATAGGTCAAAAAATTCATTCTACACATTCCTCAAGCATTGAATACATTCTAGGTATTGCATTGGAAACGGAGGATGCAGTGGGACACAGAATAGAGATGCATGTTTTTTGTTCTCAGAGACGTTGTACCAGAGGTTAGGACAAATTAATATATCACTAAGCAATCACTAAACAAATAAACAATATTTTATAAACTGATAAATGTTACGAAGAAAATAAAGCAGGCTCTAGAGTCCCTGGGAGATCTGAGAATGATTTTAGATAAGGTATTTAGAGAAGACATCTCAAACATGCTTTCCTTTGAGAGCGACCCAAAGCAGAAGCCTAAGGTAAGGTAACCAGCCACAGAGGAATAAAAACTGAGTTCAGCAGAAATGATAAAGCAAATGGTAAGAACAGCTGTAAAGCCTTGCAAGGTACACCATTTTCCTGGCGCTGTACGATCTTATTCCCAACCTGACCTCCAAATCTGCAATGTCCAGACCAGGTCCAATGCTACTTTTCTAAAAGAGCCCCCGCCCACTGGGCAAGGCACAATTTTAAATCCAGAAAAGAAAAGCACAGTGGTAGGGACAACATAACGAGACACAGAGGCTGTGTTAATTTTCCACCTTCCCCTAGGGCCCTGAACCTCATTGTGTTCTATTTCCTAACAGCTGGCAGGCTTTTGTTCTTTTCTCTGTAACTGTTTCTCCAGCAGGTACAGCTCCATTTGGCATCCAGGGCATATGATTGTTATAAGCAGTGTCCCCATGACATTTCATTAAGCTAGTCTTTCTACACTTACCATCAGACTACTGGAGCCTTGTTAGAAACACTTAATTGCATCCTATTTTTAAGGCTGATGTAGCTGTACATCAAGACTTGGCTCTCATGTTAATTTCTGTTTAGCTTCTCCCAAGGTCTTCTTGCTGATTAGAATTTTTTTTTTTATAACAAATACTTTATCTTCTACCTTCCCTTCTTTATCTTTGTCTCCTTCCCCACCTCTATAATTTGGGAGGATGCTGCTGGCTGTAACAGGCATTGCTTTTTTGCTGATCTGATATGTGTTTGCCTGGGTGTCAAGAATCTCGAAGTCCTCATGGGAGTTTTGAGGTCGGGAAATCAAGATGATGCTCACTGCACAACTTTCTCAGGCATTGGTCTCTTTCTCTTTCATTGATTGAATAAACTTTTTGAATATAACAACAACAACAACAACAAAAGACTCTCTTTAGAATTGGGCTGCTTCCACGTTTAACTGATCCTCTTGGGATTCCATGTCCATTAAAAAAAAAGCAAAACAGATAATCTGAATGTTTTAGGGTAAAGAGGATAAACTGGCTATCAATGCATCTTTTGAGGTTGATAATGTCTACTGCTGCTTCTAACAGTAAATTCTTTTTGAGCCTTTAAGATGTACCAGGCACTCTTCTCAGCGTTTTGCATGCATTATCTCATTTAATCCTCACAACAGTCTCACTTTTTATGAGAGGTATTATGGTGATACTCACTTTACAGATTAAAGCATAGAAATATTGAGTAACTTGCCCAAGGGGCCCCGTTATTAAGTGATGGTAATGGATTTAATCCATGTATTCTGACTCAAGAGTCCAGGGGCTTAAAAGCTGCATGTTCTCAAGAAAGAGAGCCATCATTGTGCAAGATGAGACTTTTTTTTTTTTCACCTGAAGGAGACATATGTTTCTCTTCTCTTTTGGAAGACACTCCCTTGTTTCTTCACCTTGACTTAGAGTATTGTAACAGAAGTGGAAACTTCTAAATTGAATTAGACACAATTTTCAAATCTTCTCACAGCCTCTTTTCTGGGGTATCACAACTGCCTAAGTTGTTCTCCCTGCTGCCAGTGAATTCTCCAAAACACAGTTCTGCCCGTGGTCCCCCTGCTCCCACCCCTTCATGGATGGTCCACTGCTAAAGGATAGAGTTCACATTACTTAGCCGTGGGTTTATGGGTTTATTTACAATCCTGGCTCATTCTGTCATTCAAGCATTTCCTGACAACTCTCACCTCTTCTTATCATATCCTATGCTTAGTCATGCCAGCCCACTTGTTTCTTTCCAAAACACCCATGTCATTGTTCATGCCCCTTCTGTCCTCTGGAATGCCTTTTTTTTTCCTACCTAGGAAAATCATTTGTGTCTTTTGAAACCCAGCTCGTGAGTCACCTCTTCTGAGATGGATTCTGTAAACTTCTCCCTGCTTTTAGGCAGAACTAATGGATATGGTCCCTCCTGTCTGTCCATAACCCTTTGTGCTTAGAGTCAGTGTGGCAATTGCCATCTTTGTTATTGTACTTAATCACATTTTCTACGTCTCACAACAAACTTTGAGTTTCTTAAAGGCAGGAATTATGTCTTACACTCACAGTAGATGCTCATAAATTTCTCTCCCGTGAGTGATGCTTAAGTAAACATTATACATTGCTGTATCCTGAACCTGGTAGAGTAATCCAGCGGGCAGCGTGCATAGAACACAATGATTTGCAATTACTGAGATTCTGGTTTCATTAGACTGGGTTTATGCCTTTCTTTTAAAAAAACACCCTCTAGCACGAATCTGAGAGTGATTACTAATGTCTCTTTTCTTGGAACAAGGGAAATCACACATAGTAAGTTACCGTGGAGTTCTCAGATAAAAAAGAACACATGCCTTGAATCAGAGGTACAACGCCAGTTGGGAAACCTTCTGTACCAAGTGCTGATAATGCTTCTTCCCCACTTTCTTGCATCCTCTTTGCTCCCCTTACAGCCTAGAGATTTTCCTGCCCCATTCCATCTTCTAAACGAGCCAGTTTATTTGTCTTTCACTGCCTCGTTTCGTTCCCCGGACACACTGCTGTTTCAGCCTTGGCCTCATCTCACTCTTTTCCTCCACTGCAATTAAATAACTTCCTGAGGTTTTATTAGGTTATTCTTCCAGAAGGTGGACTAGTGCCTAGGGGTACTGTGAAATATCAACACTAAAAAGGACAGCACGGAAAGCAGTCACTGCACAACACATGGAATGCAGTGGGGGGGGGGGAACAGAAGGATTATGAAGCTTGCATATTTTATTTAACTGCTCTTTCCACCTGTATAAATACAATATGTCAAGCAGCTTTGAAGAGAGTTGTTGTCCTTTCCTGCACATTAAGGACAGTGTCTGAAAGCATCAGGTGGAGCATCACGAGTGCAGCGTGGGAGCTGAGTGGCCAGTGGGCCATGCGTGACTCCCCAGACACAAACTCTTCAGATGCCTCCTTACAAAATCTCTGATCAAAATAGCCACTGCCTGAAACCCAGAGGCGAGGGGAAGGGGAGATCTTCACCGCACTTTCTGTACTCAAGGTAAAAAAGCAGAAGTAGTTAAAATGGGTTTTCTATGCCTTCCCATCACCTTTCTCCTGTCTCTCCTTCTGTACCTGGACCTCTCATCTTCCCTCCCTCACCCTAGGTATATTCTAGACTAGCATACTCATGGTGCCTCTGGTTCCTTAAAATCTCACCCTAATTTAGCGAATCGTGCTCTGAATACCAGATCTTGGAAGTCCTTGGG
Organism: Camelus bactrianus; assembly: GCF_048773025.1. Taxonomy (NCBI): domain Eukaryota; kingdom Metazoa; phylum Chordata; class Mammalia; order Artiodactyla; family Camelidae; genus Camelus; species Camelus bactrianus. The sequence goes on along the minus strand of NC_133564.1, from coordinate 27,376,712 downwards.
TTCTAAAATTATTCAGACTGTTTGTATATATTCCACCTTTATGCGCACATTTGGACTCACAGAATCTATTGGTTTAGGGCTTTTAAATTAACACACACACAATTTGCAGAACTGAACGCTGACTCAATGCTTACAGTCTTCCATGTTCATTTCAATTTTTACCTAAGATTTTATTACTGAAAGCAGACATGTATCTGGAAGATACTGAAGAGTTTCCTGGTGCCTTATCAAACTGTTTGTGATCTGATAGATTAGTGATCCCTGATACACATCTGAGTCATGTTAGTCCTTCTAGTTTCTTTTCAAGTAACAGTCAGTAAAATCCTCCATCTTCCATTTTCCTTGTGTTGTCCATCTACCCAGGACTCAAAGATACAAATAAATAAACCAAATAGTGCCTCCTTGTCATAATACCAGCTTTCATATATCAGGAAGCCAACCTGATATAAATTCTCCAAAGAAATATCAGTGATGTGGTTAGGCTTCCACTTTCTCCAAGGAAACACGCCTAAGTCCCTGCACATTTGAATTTATATTCTTTTAGCCTTCTCTAAATGGATTACATTTTAATACTTTTGGCAACACAATGTGTCCTCTTATCTCAAAAATGTCTATATTAAAAAATGGATGTCTAGATATTAATTTCTCTCCTTATCAATTACTATATTTGAATTTAACTAGGGTCTCCTAGAGATAAGTCACAGTAATCCAAATGGAAGATTCACGTGATACAAATTTCTGGCTCCAAGTTTTGTCCTTTCATATTTCTTCAGATTTCCACATAGGGTGACACTTACTCTGCTTAAGGGACCAAGGCAGCCCCTTGGGTTTTTGTAAGGTAATCAGAAGCCATAAGGGATCCTTTGCTACTTGGTGGAAGCCTTGACACTGGAGTTTTTGCTGACTTGACCTCTTTCCACTATAGCTAACTTAGACACCTGGTAACAGCCATTCACAGTCAACTTGTGCTAAATCCTCCACTCTCTGCCTCGTACACAAAACACTCCAAATTATCAAAGAGAATGCCTTCTGGTTCTTCAGTGCCACAGAATATGCTTCTACAGACTGCTAAACTCAAGTGGCCAATGCACCAATTCCAGGTCACAAGAAACTTTACAAGTCTACGTTTTAGACCATGTTCCATCTACAGACACACCATTTTTTCCCAAACATTCCCCAAGAGCCCATTTGGCTCCTACTTAAGCACCACTGGGGAGGCAAGCATACATCCACAGCTTCTGGAGACAGTCATTCAAATCTCCACAGGGTAGAACCAAGCCTGTTGCTAATCTACCATCCACTGAGAAATTAATAATTAGTGATTACCGATCAATTCACTGTCCTCTTCAGTCTGTGTCCCTTACCCTTGTCATTCTCCTAGTACAGTAGTAACAACAAGAAGAAGCTGCAAAAATCCATCCGTTGAGCTCATGGAGGGCAACTGGGGATATACTAAGAAAGAGGATTTGCATTATGTTTTGACTTCAGTTATAGACACATAATCATCACGTTTGACACCCTGCACCAAAAACTGAGGCGGATGGGAAACTGACATTTACTGAGCTTGCATTAGCTACTAGGCCAAGCGTTAAGCGTTTCCGTGTTGAATATTTCAGATCATGTTGTTCTCTTTATTACTTGTGGCAACGCTGCACAGCAGGTGATCTTAGCCTCATTTTAACAGGAGATAAATCATCAATAATATATGCTGGTAAGTGGTGGCATTTGAATGTGAATCCAGGGCTCTCTAACTCCAGGTCCACACTCTTTCTATTTTTGCCATGCCTAAGGCCAAATGAGATGCTTGTAAACAAAGGCTGTGTTTTCCTCTGTAAGGTGCAACACACCGTACAAATTGTCAACTCGCTTTTGTGGGTGGGCAAATGGAAAACTCCACTATTTCAGGAGGTGGAACCAACTCAGGAAATGAAGCAGCAGGAAGTGGGGGAGAGAAAAAGCTCATCTTAGAAGTGAGCATTGAAGAGAGAAAGAACTGTTTGGCAACATCCTTCTGCAGGAGCTCAGAGTGTTCAGGATGTGAAGCTATACCCCTTCAAGACAGAGGCCGAGTGGAAGACCAGGGCAGAGCCAAGAGAGCTCACTACAGTCCTCCTCCCAGCTCTTCCAGTTTGGAGTGCAGCAAGCCCTGAGCCACAGTGCTCTGAATGCTGTTCAGTACGGTTCCACGTGGCTTTATGCTTACCTTGGGCATCTTTTTATTCTTATACAATTTTAATTAATCCATTATGAACTACAGAGAGAGAAATGCCAAGCAGCTAAATTCCCAACTCCCTATTCCTGGCCATAGCCGTTGGCCATTAAAGAGCCTGTCTTCCCATTATGTGGGACCTACATCTGGCCTCATACTATGCTTTCTTCAATTAAGAGCACCACAGCAGCACGCACTTACTCTTTTAACAGCACAGCTGTTTCCCTGAACCAAGCCCGATGATGTGTGTGCTGAAGAGTCTGGGGGAGGCTTAAATCCCCAGGTCACAGCAGCAGTTCTCAATACTTCTTACTTCCCCTTTAAGCCTGGACAACAGTGGGTCCTGGCTCTAGCGTGGGGTTACTTCCTTTCAGCCCATACAAACACCTCAGCTGTAAAACAGTCTCGAAGGGATGCCCTCTGAGCATTCTGAAAAACAGGCAGCTGGGGTCATGAGAAGCCTGTTTTTATGCCATAGACACTTGTAAAATGCTTTTGTATGTCCTCGAAGAGCATACCGAGACTGGCTATGTGGCACAGCACCCCTGTCTCTCCTTCTCCCCTTTTTAATGATAATCTCTACAGTTTGCTTTAATCTTGATTTAAATGATTTAAGTTTTATTTTAAGCAAACTTTCTCTAAGGAAATATATTCAACAGAAAGAGTGCAAAACCAATGAGGTAATATTGAACAAAATTAAGAGTCAAGACTTCCTTCCCAAAGCCAAAATCTACAGTAGACCCACCCATCTATCCGATCATTGGTGGAAATGAAAATAATTTGAATTTACAAAAAATAAGTCTTTAACATCATGAACAGATATGCAGTTGTGTCTGTGGTTTTAAATGTGACTTCAGATGGACAGATATGGAAATGGATGTAAGAGTGTGTAAGTTCACATGCATTATTTTGTGGATCTGTCTGCTGAGAGGTCCAACGAGCAGTGACACCCAGTACTAATGATGGACTCAATTTATAGGTGGGAGGGGAGGGGAGGTGTTACATTCTTCAACTAGTCCAGTTTTCTTTAGTCTCATAGGATCCTAAATTTTCCCCTCTTGCTGATTTCCCCCCTGTATCTCCTATGCTCCAAAGAAAGACTCAATTTTCTTTTACCCCTCTCTCCAAGTAACATTGCTTTGCCAATACTGCTACTTCTCAGTTCTGTGAACTTATATTTCTCTTTCCTATAGTCACTATTCTAATTAACCAGTGTCTTTTTAAAGATTTCCTCTTTTCCATGCCTTTTTTCTGTGCCCACATTTCTCAACAAAAGCTTGCAATGGGAGCTACTGGAAATTTTTTTAAAATTTATTTTTATTTATAGGTAATTTTAAGTTGAAGTGTTCCAATTTATGCTTATGGTGTGGATCCGTGTGTTATTTTGATGTTCTTGTTAACTTACTTAGTTTTTCGGAGAAGGAGTGGAGAAATTTGGAATTAGGTTGACCACGATTACCTCAACTATGAGATGGTTAGTGTTAAACCTTACTTCTTTTTTAATACAATATCCAAGTTATGATTTCTCCACAAGAAAAAGAGCTAGAAGTTTCCCTCTAAACATTGCTTTAGCTGAATTCCATAATTCTTATATGTCATATTTTCATTATTATTTAGCTTAAAATATTTTCTAGTTTCCCTCATTATAGTTGTCAGTAATCCATAGGCTACACAGAAGTGTATCATTTACCTTCAAAATATGTGGGGGATTTTATAAATGTCTTAGTGCTACTGATTTCTAAATTAATGTCACTCTAATCTATAAACACATTCTGCAAGATTTTAATACTTTTGAAATTTACTGAGATTTACTTTGTGAGCCGGCATATGGTATATATCTCACTTCCACTTGCAATGGAATAGAATGTGACTTCTTTAGTTGTTAAATGTAGTGTTTATAAATGCCAGAGTGGATTATTGCCATTGATCTGTTTTTAAGTTTATTGTCTTCACTCTGCAGTTAAGATTATCCACGAAATTTTCATTTCACTTATTTTAATATCAGACATAGAAATTCCATTTTTTATGCTTCCTTTTTTTGTACTAAAATTCTCCATTTATTTTTATCATTATGATTACATTTTCCTTTGTGTTCTTGAAAATATTTATAACATCTGCTTTATGGTCCTTGGTTGTTAATTTCAACATCTGGCTAATTTTATATTTTACTCCTAATAATGGCTTTAAGGCCATGCAATTTCCCTGTTTCTTCACATGTGCATATTAATTTTGAATTGTATGTAGACATTGTGAATGATATGCTATAAGAATTTGTGATTTTTCTGTCTTCTATAAGAAGTTTGTAAGTGCTGTTTTAACAGGCAGTTAAATAACTAGTAGTTCTTTCTCACTTAGTTTAATTCTTTGTTAGGGAGGATCTACTTAATATTTATACTTAGCCCTAGGTCATGGCTCTTACTTCAGGATGTTTCTTATTCCCTAGGCATGGCAATTCTGGTGTCTACTACATATCCGAGATGCTCAGCAATACATCTTCACTCTCACTGGGACAAAACAATAATATTGTGAAGCTCTATATTATCTCTGGTATGTCATTTTACCTCTAAACCCTACAACAGCTGATTTCCAGTAAGCCTCACAGAATCCCTTCCTACTTAAGAACAGCCAGCAATTGGCCCAAGATTCATGGTAAACCTTCATGCAGAGTCCTTGGCCAGTCCTCTCTAACTAGTGTAACTTCCTTCTTTCTGACACTCTGCCCTTCACTTGAAGCTCAGATCTTCAAAATCTGTCTCCTCTACTCAGTGAGACTTCAGCCCTTGTTTGACGCCACCATTTCTGTCCCACGATAGGAAATGTTCCCCAGGGAAGAAAACCTTGGTAACTATGGGGCTCAGAAAGTATGTGTCCCTTCTCTTAAGGACAGCAGTTCTACACTGCTCTCATCTAATGCATGAAAACAGTTGTCCCATCCACTTTTCCCAGTTTTGTATTTCTTTATGGAGGAAGGCATTTCTGCTGCCTATGACTACAATTTCCTAAAATAAATTTTGGTGAGTTATGCTTTCCCCACATGATTACATATATAATAAGTAGAAGACAAAGAGTGAAATATTTTTCAATGTGGTGATAAGAACAATGACTCGGTGCTGAGTGCCACTCTGCCTTATTAAGAAATGTCTCATGATAAGATGCATAATGATAAAATATTGCCAAAATGTTTGCTGTGCTCTGGTGGAATAGTGATTATCCTCATTTTTGAAGGTGAAAAATAGAATAATTCTACATTATATCGTAATACATGTCAACTAACAAATATCAAGGCTGAGCAGTGAATCCATTCACTTTTCTGATCCTAACACACTAGATCCTCAGCCACTTATGTCCTCAATAGCTATTCATTGTATTACAGGTTTGTTTAAAAATAGTTAAACATTTTTAATATTTAAATTTAAAACACATTAATATATCTGTAAATACAGGGAAATGGCTGTAGAATGTATGGTTCTGAAGAGTTTTCTAAGCACAACATCAAAGGTGAGGCTATGAAGACAAAGGTCAATATATTGCACCATCTAATTTTCTAATTTAAAAGGGTCTGTTGTTAAGTATACAAAAATGTTGAATGACAAATGGCAAGCTGGAAAAATTATTTGTAGCATATGCAAAAGGAAAACATAAATCTTAATATATTTTAAGTTCTTAGACATAGTTTTAAAAAGATAAAACCAGAAATAGAGAAATGGGCTACAAACAACAAGGGACTCATAAACACTGAAGTACATGTATCAAGAATATGAAAAAAAAAAAAAAAAAACTGTGGAGGAGACGGAGAAGATGGCGGAGTAGAAGGACGCTCGCAGGTCACCCTCTCCCACAAATACACCAAGACCCACATCTACAGACCCACTCAGCCAACCAGAGCACCTGTGGAACTCTGACAGAACATCGCCCTCTTCAAAAGATAAAGACGCCAAAAATCTGGTAGGAGAAAAGGAAAAAAGAAAGAACAAAAGGCAAAGCAGCGCGGGACGGTCCCGCGGGGAGAGAGCGGCAAAGGAGGACTCGCGCTCGCTCGCTGGGTCTCCCCTCTCCAACTGAGAGGCCAGCGGGACGGAGGGGGAGCCTCCGAGGCTCGGATCTGTACAGAGCAGCCCTTGACTAACAGAACTAAGTTAAACGGACACAGAGCGTCCCCCCCGACACCCAGCCTGAGACGCGGGCCGGCAGCCGCGGGCAGGGCCAGGCTGCACAAGCCGGGCGGAGGACGGAAGTGGCTGCACGGAGGCAGCCCCGGGGGACTGCAGGGGGCTGCGAGCCGTGGCTGTGGGTGCACAGGGCAGAACAACCTGGGCCCTCCATAAAACAGCAAGGTTGATGTGCTCTCGGGGGAAGGGTGCACACCCCCATCTCTGAAAACCCGCGGAAAGTTTTCGGGGGAAGAGAGGCGGGGCTCAGGCACAGCCGCCATATTCTCCGCGCTGAGCACTCAGGCGGAGGCGGGGGCGAAACCTGCATCCGCACCGAAGGACTTAGCAGCCTCAAAGGCCAGACTGAGACTGGCCTGCATCCCGGGGCAGATAGGCTCCTTCCATCCTGGTCCCTCAGAGAACTTGCTCCACAGACAAACAAGGAGCTGGGTTTTGGCTCGGAGCAGGGACAGGGCTGTCCCTCGGTCTTCCCCGAGCCCACCTGCGGAGCGCCGACCAGGGCAGAGCGCGCAGCCGCACAGAGAGCGGAACTACCTGCGGCGCAGGTAGAGGGAGAGCGGCCCCCCCGGTCTTTCGGGCAGGAACACAGCCCCTGACCGAGGTGCTGGGAGGGGGCACGACCCGCCCTCCTACCCGGCCAGTCTGCAACATCTGACTGCGGCATCCGGAGGGGCAGCGACCCGACCGCCCACAGCAGAGAGCTGCACCTGACCCAGTGTTAGGAGGAGGTGCGATCTGCTTGCCGACAGGTGCTGGGAGCAGCACAGAAGAGGGCGCCAACGGAGGGCCTCTGAAAACAGCAAGCTGAGCTTCCAAAACAGGAGGAAGACAGAAAGACTTCACATTAAAAGCACACAGACTCCAGGAGAACACCGACAACCCCCCCCCTTTTTTTTTAAATCTGTTTTTACCTGTTCTATTTTCTATTACTCTCTTAATCTTTACTTCTTAATTCATTTCTATTTCTCTTGGGTTTTGATGTCCTGCTATTGATTAGACACAGGTTTCAAATACATCTATTCATCTCCCCCCCCCCTTTTTTTGTAAAGGTTTCAAAAGGACGTCTCAACCCGATTAATACTCTGCTTCAACTCACTCTTCTATTATTCATTATACACTGTTTTCAAACCCTCTTTCTCCCTTCTTTTAAAATTCTTTCTCTCTCTCTCATTTTTTTTTCTTTTTTTCCTAAGTTCTATTCCTAAATAGGCATCAGATAGATAAAATCCTTAAGGACCAAAATAAACAACTGATACACCATAAACCACAGTGCCAAAGAGGTAGGAGCAAGATGAAGAAGCAGAAAAACCTTTCCCAATTAAAAGAACAAGAGAAATACCCTGAAAGAAAGATCAACGAAATAGACATCGATAGCCTACTAGATCAAGATTTCAAAAAAGGAGTGATCGAATTGCTGAAGGAATTAAAAGAGATAGTGTTTAGAGATATAAAATATGTCAAAAATGAAATTGAAGCTATAAAGAAGAGCCAAGTAGAATGGGTAAACTCATTGACAGAGATGAGGAATGATCTAATAGCTGTGCAAAGCCGACTAGATAATGCAGAGGAATGAATTAGTGATCTAGAAGACAGGGCAATAGAAAGCACCCATTCAGAAGAACTACAAGAGAAGCAAATAAAAAATAATGAAAATAGCATAAGGGACCTATGGGATAATATAAAGCGTCCCAATCTTCGCATAATAGGGGTCCCAGAAGGAGAAGAAAGATCAAAGGGGATTGAAAAGGTTTTTGAAGAAATCATGACTGAAAACTTCCCAAACTTAAAGAAGGAATCAGATATCCAAGTACAGGAAGCTCAGAGGGTCCCAAACAGGAAGAACCCAAATAGACCCACACCAAGACATATCATAATCAAGATGGCCAGAGTCAAGGATAAAGAAATGATTCTAAAGGCAGCAAGAGAAAAGCAAAGAGTAAGTTACAAGGGAACCCCCATAAGGCTCTCAGCTGATTTCTCTACACAAACACTACAGGCCAGAAGGGAGTGGCAAGATATACTCAAAGCCCTGAATGAAAAAAAGATGCAGCCTAGGATCGTTTATCCAGCAAGGCTATCCTTGAGGATAGAAGGAGAAATAAAGAGTTTCACAGACAAAAAAAAAGCTGCAGGAGTTTAGCAACACTAAACCCATGCTAAAAGAAATATTGAAAGGGCTATTCTAAATAGAAAAGCAGCAGGATGCTACAGAAATGAGAAACACACAACTGGAAAGGTGATAACTCATGAATTACAAATAAAGTAAACATGAAATTATAAAAGAAGACATACAAATCACTGAGAGTGGGAGAGGGAGGCAGGGAAATATAGAATATTTTTTTCTTTCTTTTTAAAATTTTTTTAACAGTAGGATGGGTTTGAGATCATGTTACTATCAGTTTAATAAAAACAGTTATAGTAATGGGTTGACAGATCTACAAAAAAGGGTAACCACAAGCCAAAAATTTACAAAAGAGTCACAAAAAGTAAATAAAATCCATGATAATACAAAGGAAAATTACCAAACCACAAAAGGAAGAAGAAAGGAACAAAGAGGATATACCAATTCAACTGCAAAGATAAGTTCAAAATGGCAATAAACACACATCTATCATTAGTTACTGTAAATGTTAATGGACTAAATGCTCCAGTCAAAAGACACAGAGTGGCAGACTGGATAATAAAGCAAGAACCTTCAATATGCTGCATACAAGAGACCCACTTTAGGGAGAAGGACACATATAGATTGAGAGTGAAAGGATGGAAAAGGATATTCCATGCAAATGGAAAAGCCAAAAAAGCAGGTGTTGCAGTACTGATTTCAGACAAAATAGACTTTAAAACAAAGGCCATAAAGAAAGATAAAGAAGGACATTTTATAATGATTAAAGGAGTGATACAAGATGAGGATATTACACTCGTTAATATATATGCACCCAATATAGGAGCACCTAAGTACATACAAGAATTACTAACAGAGATAAAGGGGGATATTGATGGGAATACAATCATAGTTGGAGATTTTAACACTGCATTAACATCACTAGACAGATCTTCCAGACAGAAAATAAACAAGGCAACAGAGAAATTAAATACTACAATAGAAAAACTAGATTTGGTGGATATTTTCAGAGCATTACACCCCCCAAAAATAGGATATACATTCTTTTCAAGTGCACATGGAACATTTTCCAGGATCGATCATGTACTTGGGCACGAAAGAAACCTCAACAATTTTAAGAAGATAGATATTATCTCAAGCATCTTTACTGACCACAATGCCATGAAACTGGAAATCAACAACAGAGAAACAAAGGAGAAAAAAAGGAAAGCATGGATATTAAACAATATGTTATTGAAAAAACAATGGATCAATGAGGAAATCAAAGCTGAAATTAAAAAATACCTTGAGACAAATGATAATGAAAGCACAACCACTCAAAACCTATGGGACACAGCAAAGGCAGTGCTAAGAGGGAAGTTTATAGCGATACAGGCCTTCCTCAAAAAAGAACAATCTCAAATAAACAATTTAACCCACCACCTGAATGAATTAGAAAAAGAAGAACAAAAAGCCCCAAAAAGCAGCAGAAGGAAGGAAATAATAAAGATCAGAGAGGAATTAAATACAACAGAGATTAACAAGACCATAGAAAAAATCAACCAAACCAAAAGCTGGTTTTTTGAAAAAGTAAATAAAATCGACAAACCTCTGGCCAAACTCACAAAGAAGAAAAAAGAGAGAGCACAAATTAGCAAAATAAGAAAGGAAAATGGAGAAATTACAACAAACAAAATAGAAATACAGAATATCATACGAGAATATTATGAAAAACTATATGGAACCAAACTGGATAACCTAGAGGAGATGGACAAGTTTCTGGAAACATACGGTCCACCAAAACTGAATCAAGAAGAATCTGAACACTTGAACAATCCGATCACTAGAAAGGAAATAGAAATAGCAATTAAAAACCTCCCTACAAATAAAAGTCCAGGACCGGACGGCTTCACCGGGGAATTCTACCAAACATACAAAGAAGAACTCATACCAGTCCTTCTCAAACTCTTCCAGACAATTGAAAAGGAGGGAATACTCCCAAACTCATTCTATGAAGCCACCATCACCCTGATACCAAAACCAGGCAAAGACACTACAAAAAAAGAGAATTATAGGCCAATATCACTGATGAACATAGACGCCAAAATCCTCACCAAAATTTTAGCAAATAGAATCCAACAACACATAAAAAAGATTATACATCATGACCAAGTGGGGTTCATCCCAGGGACACAAGGCTGGTTCAACAATCGCAAATCAATCAGTGTAATACATCACATCAACAAGAGAAAGGACAAAAACCACATGATCATCTCAATCGATGCAGAAAAAGCATTTGATAAAATTCAACACCCATTTATGATAAAAACTCTCGCCAAAGTGGGTATAGAGGGAACATATCTCAACTTAATAAAAGCTATATATGACAAACCTACAGCCAGCATAGTACTCAACGGTGAAACAACTCAAAAGCTTCCCACTAAAATCTGGGACAAGACAAGGAAGCCCACTATCACCACTCCTATTCAACATAGTCCTGGAAGTCCTAGCCACAGCAGTCAGGCAAGAGAAAGAAATAAAAGGGATCCAAATTGGAAAAGAAGAGGTAAAAGTGTCATTATATGCTGATGACATGTTACTATATATAGAAAACCCTAAAAGGTCCACACAAAAGCTACTAGAGCTGATTGAAGAATTCAGCAAGGTAGCAGGTTACAAAATTAACGTTCAAAAATCAGTTGCATTTCTTTACACTAACGATAAATCAACAGAAGAAGAAAGTAAAGAAACAATCCCCTTTAAAATAGCACCCAAAGTAATAAAATATCTGGGAATAAATCTAACCAAGGAGGTGAAAGAACTATACACAGAAAACTATAAACCATTGATGAAGGAAATTAAAGAAGACTTAAAAAAATGGAAAGATATCCCATGCTCTTGGATTGGAAGAATCAATATTGTTAAAATGGTCACACTGCCCAAGGCAATCTACAGATTTAATGCAATCCCTATCCAATTACCCAGGACATATTTCACAGAACTAGAAAAAATCATAATAAAATTCATATGGAACCATCAAAGACCTAGAATTGCTAAAGTATTACTGAAGAGAAAGAAAGAGGCTGGAGGAATAACTCTCCCAGACTTCAGACAATACTATAGAACTACAGTCATCAAGACAGCATGGTATTGGTACCAAAACAGACATATAGACCAATGGAACAGAATAGAGAGCCCAGAAATGAACCCACAAACTTTTGGTCAACTCATCTTTGACAAAGGAGGCAAGAATATACATTGGAATAAAGACAGTCTCTTCAGCAAATGGTGTTGGGAAAACTGGACAGCAGCATGTAAAACAATGAAGCTAGAACACTCCCTTACACCATATACAAAAATCAACTCAAAATGGATTAAAGACTTAAACATAAGACAAGATACAATAAACCTCCTAGAGGAAAACATAGGCAAAACATTATCTGACATACATTTCAAAAATTTTCTCCTAGAAGAAATAAAAGCAAGAATAAACAAATGGGACCTAATGAAACTTACAAGCTTCTGCACAGCAAAGGAAACCAGAAATAAAACAAGAAGGAAACCTACGGAATGGGAGAAAATTTTTGCAAGTGAAACCGACAAAGGCTTGATCTCCAGAATATATAAGCAGCTCATACGACTCAATAAGAAAAAAATAAACAACCCAATCCAAAAATGGGCAGAAGACCTAAACAAGCAATTCTCCAAGGAAGACATACAAATGATCAAAAGGCACATGAAAAAATGCTCAATATCACTAATTATCAGAGAAATGCAAATCAAAACTACAATGAGGTATCACCTCACACCAGTCAGAATGGCCGTCATTCAAAAATCCACAAATGACAAATGCTGGAGAGGCTGTGGAGAAAGGGGAACCCTCCTACACTGCTGGTGGGAATGCAGTTTGGTGCAGCCACTATGGAAAACAGTGTGGAGATTCCTCAAAAGACTAGGAATAGACTTACCATATGACCCAGGAATCCCACTCCTGGGCTTGTATCCAGAAGGAACCCTACTTCAGGATGACACCTGCACCCCAATGTTCATAGCAGCACTATTTACAGTAGCCAAAACATGGAAACAGCCTAAATGTCCATCAACAGGTGACTGGATAAAGAAGACGTGGTATATTTATACAATGGAATACTACTCAGCCATAAAAACCGACAACATAATGCCATTTGCAGCAACATGGATGCTCCTGGAGAATGTCATTCTAAGTGAAGTAAGCCAGAAAGAGAAAGAAAAATACCATATGAGATCGCTCATATGCGGAATCTAAAAAACAAAAACAAAAACAAACAAACAAACAAAAACAAAGCGTAAATAAAGGACAGAAATAGACTCACAGACAGAGAATACAGACTTGTGGTTACCAGGGGGGTGGAGGGTGGGAAGGGATAGACTGGGATTTCAAAATTGTAGAATGGACTACACTGTATAGCACAGGGAAATATACACAAAATGTTATGATAACTCACAGAGAAAAAAATGTGACAATGAGTGTGTATATGTCCATGAATAACTGAAAAATTGGGCTGAACACTGGAATTTGACACAACATTGTAAAATGATTATAAATCAATAAAAAATGTTAAAAAGACAAAAAAAGAATATGAAAAAAATACAATCTCACTTGTAGTAAAAAAATGCACATTGACACAAAAAATTAACTTATATTTTTCACTTATGAGCTTGACAAAGATGATATACCATAGTATTCTGTGTTTCCAAGAGTGCTGAGAAATGAGTATTCTTATATACTGCAGTTAAGGTTGTGAACTAATGATTGGTCAATGTAACAAAAGCTGTAAAAATGCGCAAGCTCTTGTTACTTAGCAATTCTGCTTCCAGGAATTAGTTCTGTGTAAATTATCACATATATATGATATCTTAGTACAAATTATGATGGTGAAAGTTTGGAAGTTACTAAATATTGAACAGTAAATGTGAATTCAATGGTTTATGATATATTATCAAACTGCAGCAATTACAAATACTATACAAGACTTGAATATGATAGGGAAAAATGTTGTGATGTGTTTTAATTGGAAAAAGAAGCTAAAACAAAATTATATAGACTAAACACTGTGAATAGTTTGGTCTCATTTGTGTCATATTCACACATACATGTCTAGTACTTATTTCTAGATAGGAATTTTTTCTTCATTTTGAGTGTCTTAATTTCTACAGTACTGAATATATATTACTACTATAAAATGTAATTTAAAAACTATATATATATATCATAGTACAAATTCAGATGTTGCAAACTTGGAAGTTACTGAATATATATATATTTATATATATAATTAATATATATTAATTACTAAATATATATATTCAGTAACATATATATATATACACACACACACAAACAAAATTTGATAAAATTGAGACCTGGAGTGATAATAAATCGTTTGGAAATATTTTTTAATCCTTTTAATACCCATATTTTACCTTGTAGGCTAATCTTCTCTAGGATGGAATCTTTTTCAAAATCTCTTTTCCCTGTAGCTTCATACTGGTATCTGAACTAGTATCTCTAAGCAAAGCTCAATGATTATGACTGTCTATGAAAGAGAACATCGTAACTGTTCCTGAGGGAGCGTGTGTGTGTGTGTGTGTGTGTGTTAAGGAGGGTGGGGTTTATCAATGATGGATTGATCAGTGATCAATGCCTTGGGGGAAAAAAGGGTCATTAATGACTCCTAAAATTCTACCAAATATGATGCATTTGGTTGAAATATGTCTAGGAATTTTCACTGTAGATAGCTCCATGGAGAGATATCCCAGAGCAAGGACCCAAAAGGGAAAAAGCAGAGAGTCCTAAAATCAGCTCTCTTCCAAGAACCAAAGACACATGGGGGCTACTCGACAAGCTTCATTTTAAAGAGACTCCACATGCTTCAGCTTTGCCTGCTGTGCACTGAATAAAGTGGTGGCTGGTGCTCTGAAATCCATCCCAGCACCTTGTGTTGGCAGCCACTTGCCAACTGAATTCAAGAGGTGGCAGCTGCCTTGGAGCAACAGTGTGGCTGCTACCTCCCTGGACCAAAAAGCAAGTACTGGAACCCATCGTGATTCTGTTTCCGTGAACAGAAGGGTCTGAGTGTGAGGAGGGCTGTCCAAGAGTCAGAAAATATTTGCCAGCTGAGAAACTGGATTATTACTCTTAGAGCTTCTTTTCTAACCCATGAAACTCTTTGGGGGTTGCCTCCCTGGGATCTGCAAATTGCCAAACAAAATTTGAATTAGGCACACAGTGAGGGAAAACTCAGATGCTTTATTTTGCTTCTAGGCAAACATATGCCTATTTAAAACTTAGTTTCTTCTGTGAATTTATTTTAAAGACTGTTGTGAATTCAGTTGCTTTTCAAAGGAGAATGAATTCCAGTTCTTGCTCTAGACCAGAATCTGGCCACATTTTGGACAAGGAGAACACTGCATGTGCAGATTAACAGTCCTTCAGTGTGAAGGTCATTGGGATAAACACTATAATGCACAGCCCTTTTCTCCATGAGTAATAAGGTGTTCAATTTTTGTGTGTGTTGCAAATTTACACTTAGGCTACCTAGGTAAGAGGCCCATCTTTTCAACCCTGGTCCCAAAAGGGACCCATGTCCCTTTACCCAGAAACAATTCCCAACCCCAGGGTGAATTTTGAGAATGAGTTTGCTATTCAGTGAATTACTTCCCTTTTCTTTGGTACTTGGGGTGAGCTCTAGAAGGTTCATAAATTTTACCTCTGCTGATGGGGTTACTTAATTCTCTAGCTACTGTGTGAGGAGTTAAAGATTTATGGGAAAGGAACTTTACCAGATGCTTTTCTGCAGACTGGTCAGGGGCATTATTTAAATCATTAAAGGTTTAGAGAATTGGGGTGGGGGGGAGGGTATAAATGAAATCTCAACATTCTGTCTTCAAAAAGAAATTCTTAAGGAAACAGTCTTTGCTTCTCAGGATTCTAAATCATTATAGTATTTATGGGTTGCATGTCAATCTGGGGAGCATTTGGGGACCTGGGGTTGGCTATGCAGTTTCCAGAGCTTCCTTAGCTCTGATAAATTGAGAGAGAGAAAGGTAGGAGGGGGAGGGGGTGGAGAGAGAAAGAAAGAAAGGAAGGAAGGAAGACACGAAGGAAGGAAGGGAAACTAGATCCCCACAGGCTTGAGAAGATTCTGCAATCAGGTACATAGCCAGAAATTTGATTTTATCCTTTTTCCAGCCTAATCGCAAAAGGTACACAAGTTGAGCCCTCCCGTCTTTGCATAAACACACAGGAAGATAAACAACTACTCCAGGAAAGACTTTGACCCAAGGGTCCTCTCTGGGCACAAACTCCAAAATGGGAAGGGCTCAACAGCTTCCAGACCTGGGGCTTGTGAGGAAGACGGCCCCTGCTGCCTAGTAACTGACATGTATTGACTTTTCCTGTCAGGTTGGCAGGATCATGGTAGCTTTGTTGCAGTTTGTTCTCTGAGTTTCTATGAGAACAGCAGAGAGCTAGAAGCAACAAAGAAACAGCTATGTCTGATTAATGCATAAGATACTGCACCACGGTTCTACCAAAACCTCATTTCAAGACTCACCATTGTACGTTTGCAGGGAGCAAACATTCAGTACAGCTGTCCTCTTTGTAACTTGTCATACAAAAGAATCAACAAAGTCCATGACTGTCGGGAAGGCTGTAAGCTGAGATAATTGCTCTCCTTTGCACCCGCCTCAACCCCTGCCATCACTGTGCAGCGGGAAGGGCTAAATATTGTGATTTACTTCCATGACAGTGTGTCTTTTCAAAATGGTTCCCTTTTATGCTCACCTGAAGGGCCTGAACATTTCAGCAGAGGCTGAGGAGTGGTGGAGGCATCTAAGGAGAAGTCCTTCATGCCACTGAAGTCCTAGGATCAGCAATGCACACCTGACACTATGGAAGGTCCTTCATGGAGAGCTGCAGTTTAATACTCTAACACGGAGACAAGCGTTTTCATTCCTCTCTCTTTTCCTGAATGAAGGAGAGGCGATAGGTGACTGCTGGGGTACGTAGAGGCAGAGGGGAAATGACCGCACCACTTACAATAAGAAGAAGTGTGGAGGACGGGCAGCATGGTTCAAAGTGACTCATTCAGTTTGGACATAAGGTATTTAAGGACAAAAAAAAGTACATGAAAAGTTGGGTTTAGCTAGGTTTGGAGAGTTCAGAGTTAGTGTGTGCCCCAAAAGACAAAGGGGTATTCTATGTAACCAAGTGTGTACTAGAAATGACTGATGTAGCAATTAGACAAGAAATTAAAAATTACCGGGGTGATTCCTTATCTATAAACCACTTGAGGACCATGGGGTTCCTCTTTTCTGTCATTTCTAGGCTGAATTCAGAGACCCTTTCCAGAGTTGTTGACAGGACATATACCAAGTTCCATCTCTGATGTCCAACTTATGTTTCTAATATATACAGAATATTTGTTCAAGGGACCTGAAAGTCCTGGAGTTCTCTTCCAAGCCCATACTTCTCAGACGGGAAATGAAAGGAAAAGGCTTTTTTCAGAAGCTGCCCAGATAGATATTAAGTTCTTGCATTTATGTTGCTGACCTACATTCCTGAAATACATGGACACCCAAGAAACAGAGGCTTTTCCTCTTAGTCTCTGTTTTTCAAATTGGGGTTCAGAGGGTTCTCAATCTAAATATGACCAGTAAAGAATAAATCTCAATAATCTCTAGTGTACTACAGTGGCAGCCAAACTGCAAAGCAGATAGCCATGCAATCTTCTAAGTCTAAAAGGAAAAAGGTGAATCAAGTTAAACAACGAGAATGTAGTATATATGTTAACTACTGTGTGAGGATGACTCTGTTTCAGCAGTTATCTTGGTTCTCTTTGGACAACAGCCTGGTCTCATCCCTGGTCCCTGCTGGCTTCTGGGGGTGCAGCTGGCTAAGTACAAGCCAATACTTGATTATGAAGCAGTGCCTGGCAGTTGATTAACTCCAGGGAGTGTTTGTGGCTTCTCTGGCCCTCTAGGATGCAAAACTTTCCGTCCACAAGTTTACTGGGTTTTGTTCCTTGATTCACCTCTAGACAGTGCTTTCACTGAGGAGTCTCGGTTGGCGGAGGTAGGGATGAGCTAGCAAAACTCCAGCAGCTGAAATTACATCCCACACAAGCACATGTGACACTGTCGCATAGCATATACATACAGGGCAAGGGTTCTCAGCATCAAATATTACACACGACCAGTGGCCTGAGACTTGGAGGACCTATGGACAGATCTCAAGTTTACATCACTAAAGAAATCCCTACTCAATGTAGTTTGTTAAATAGTCGTTTCCTCATGTTGTAAATTAATCTGTATCAATGCAAATGATTTCTAAAATACAACAACAGATAATAATATTAACCTATAACCCCACCATTGAACACTGATGATTATTACTG
Organism: Camelus bactrianus; assembly: GCF_048773025.1. Classification (NCBI taxonomy): domain Eukaryota; kingdom Metazoa; phylum Chordata; class Mammalia; order Artiodactyla; family Camelidae; genus Camelus; species Camelus bactrianus. The sequence goes on along the minus strand of NC_133564.1, from coordinate 27,358,793 downwards.
CATTCTTTATTCTAGGTCAGAATTTCCAAAAGTGAGTTGTATGAATCTAGTATCCTGATGGATGTAAGTAGTCATTATGGATTAATAAGCGCTATAGAAAGAAATTAAGTGGGTAAGTACGCTTAGAAAATGTCAAGTTACACAAAAAGTAAACTGATCCTTAATAGATTAATACATTTTATAATTTCCCAAAGGTAAATCAAATAGGCTTGGGAGAATATATACATATTCTTGTTCCCAAACCTGTCTGATCATATATATCTGACTGGACTAGTGTTTCACAGAGATAGGCCTTTGTGGGGGATGGGGGTGGTGAATAGAAAAAAAATATGCTATGGTTCTCTGTAGGTATGTAGGGGTTTTGTGTGTGCACGTATGTGTGTGTGTGGGGGTGGTGTTCTTGAAATTATTCTGAATATAAGTGGATCTTCTTCAAATGCAAAGTGACACACTTGTTTTCATAAATGAGGACAAAAATGTATTCCATAAATGTATTTGCAAATTGCTGTAACTTTTTTTCCTTATCGCCCTCTGACCGAAACCTCAAGGAGAGTGGGAAGCAAGTTGATGTCTCAAGACAGTTGTCTCAGGATTGCACAAGTTTCAGTTCCAAACCATAAAATAAAATCTGAGAACTCCTAGCTATAGGCAATGATTCAGTTTTGCAGGTAAAGTATATAGTATGGAAATCAAAGTTCAAAACTTTACTAGCACAAGAGTCAGTAAAAATCAGAGTGAGAAGCAAGGATGATATGAACTAAGATTATTTTTAAACTTCTCTTTAGTCAAATAAATCCCTATCTGTACTTACATTTTTATATATAGATCTATAATTTTAAAAACAATCTGCTTAATATATAAATGAAAGGATATATATAAAATATATATAAATTTACCAAAAGAGCACCACATAATTCCACAGGAACTGCAAAAATTCCTAAAGTTAAAATAAGGGGGGGAAAAAAGGAAGAAGAGAGGAAGGGAAAGAGAGAGAAAGAAGGAAAGGGTAAGAGAAAAACACACTACAGTTGGTGAAACAGAAAACAGAAGAGAATTCTTGATGACGAATAAATTGGCCGGCTTCTAGTGAACATTGCAAACCAAATAGCCCTTTACATGCTCCTCAAGATTCCTTTAGCTTCAGATTCTAAATCAGCCTGAACAGGGTGTTCTGGAAACAAGCCTGCTCCTGCTGATGTGTTCTCTTGCATCTGGTTTTACCTCCTTATCTGGAGCAAGAACAAACCAACCAACCACTTAATCTCCATCCCCTGAGTATCATTATTCAGCTTTCTGTAGAATGGATCAAAAAGTGTTGCCAATTCCATCTTTCTTTCCACTGTTCCTTAACTGCAGATGCTTCAGTCTCATCATGAGGCGCTCCCTTATGGCTCCAAACCAGTCTTTCATCAAGTACCAACCAAAGCAATACAGAAAATGGGTAGAAACACCTGTTTTGCGGGTCTATTTTGATTTGCAGAAATATCTTACAGAAGGAAGTAACTAGCATACTGTGATGTCAGAGCAAGAGGATAATTCATTCAATTCCCAAATGTAGCCCGTGAAGGCTTGCTGAAGACCTAAATTATATTGTTGAAAATTTATTCCTTCAGTTTGATTTTTTTTAAATCCCTGATGCACCACGATTACCTTAAAAGCTAGTGTAGTTAAAAGGACACACTGCGTAGTGAATGGGGGACATGTGTCACATCTTCAGTTGGACCAGCATGTAACTATGTAATCTTAACTTTTTTCTCACTGAATCTCACTAATTTCTTTTCACTGAATCTCACTAATTTCTTCTCTGTGTATTATAAGGATTAGATTTCATGATTTCAAACTTTGACATTCTGAGAAGATATTAAATCTCAAATTATTTTTAGTCAGTTATGCTTTGGTGTATGGATGAGTATCAGGTTCATTGTTGAAAAAAAAAGATTTATCAAGGCAGGAAGAACAAGAATTTTGTATGTTTCGTGTGAGGACTGGGGACAAAGGTACAAGTGACATAACTGAGGGCACTGAGGCAAGTTTTACAGCATTGTTTTGTTTTTACTGATGATACAACTTAGAGAAAAAAATATTTTTAAGTTCAATTAAGTCTTTCATTGCAAACTCTTAGTTCTTTACCAAATTGGCCAATCTCATTACATCCTGTGACATGCTTTGAGATGGGAGTGGGAGGAATTTATTGCCAAGATTCAAATTTATAAAACTGTATCATTGCTTTGTTGTGTGCTTTGCCTTGTTTTACTAATGTTTCCTATCTAAAGGAACAGGCCCCAAAAAGGCCACCTCTTTCTTCCATAGAATTTCTTGACTATAAGTTTGCCTATTTAAGTTCTTTGTTGCTATGCCTCTGAAAGTTATGGAACCTTAAGCTGATCTAATTCAAACCCCACCTAAATTAAAAAAAAAATCTCTTCTGCTACCTTCATGACAGGTCCACGCTGGGTAAAAAGTCTAACTGCATCCATTTAGTCCTGGAAACTAAGGGCTTATTATATTGCAAAGTGGTCTATTCTCATTTTGCGTATTTTTACAGTGTTAATTCTTCCTCTCACTAAGCTGAAGAGGGAGGTTCAACCTTTAGGTTTGTGGATCCCATCCCCTACAACAACATGATTATAAAGCTAGTCTCTGTTCCCATCATTATTATTTCAATATGTGAAGTCATCTATCATACTTAACCTAATTTTTTCCCCAAACCTGCACTGTCCAATACAGTAGCCACCAGTCCATGTGGCTATGATGGCTAGTTTTATGTGTCAACTTACTTAGGCTTTTGTCCCCATTTATATAATCAAATACTAATGTAGGTGTTGCTGGGAAGGTATTTTGCAGATGTGGTTAACCGCTACAATCAGCTGAATTTAGTAAAGGCGGTTATCCTTGTTAATATCGGTGGATCTTATCCAGTCAGTCAAAAGATTTTTAACCCTGAACCCTGAACAAGAAGAGATTCTGCCTGTGGAACTTTATCTCCTGCTCAAGGTTTGCCCAGGAATTTCTAGGCAGCCCTCCCCAACGGGTTTCGGACTTGCCTAGCAAGACCCCATCATCACATAAGCCAATTCATTGCAGTAAATTAGTTTTTCTCTATATATACATATACATGTAACCAGTTCTGTTTCTCTGGTGGAATCCTGATTAATACAGTAGCTATTTACATTTTAATTTAAATGAATTAAAATTAAATAAGATTTAAAGGTCAAAGTGGCCACATTTCACATTTCAGGTGTTCCACACCCATTTGAGACTAAGGTCTACTGTACTGGACAGCACAGAACATTTCCATCATGGCAGAAGGCTCTAATACACTGCACTTGCCTAAACCAAGATTTTTTCAGTTCCTTCAATCGTTTCTATTTAACATGCTGACTTAATATCACACTACATTATCTTATCATAGTTTTAATATCACTGTTAAAATATTATACTGGCAATTGAACATTATATCCTCCAAATGAAATCTGATCAGCTCAGCATATAGGGGAATCACCATCCCTTAAACTGGATATTATGGAAATGGTTCCCAAAGCCATCTACATCTAGACAGTCATGCGTGCTTTCCCATCCATTACAGAAACATTTGTTCCACATGTCCCTCTACCTTACCCATATACAATTTTATTGTGTAAATAAAACTGATCAATATAGAGGAGGCAGAGGAGAGAACACTTAACTTCAACAGCTGCAGTGCTGAGATACTTGCATTGGAAGATTAAGACTGACTCATAAACACAAAATGATAATAATAATAATAATAATAATAATAATAATAATAATAATAATAATAATAATAATGATGTAAGAGTAAGAAAGAAGAGAAAGAATTAAGGGAAACATTGAAGACTACAGAGTAAAAAACAGAGAAGAGAATGAGGGTGAGAGATGGAAGGAAGAGAATCTTCTAAGCAAGTGAAGACTCTAAGAAGGCTGGAGAGAGAGGGGAATTGAGGGGAAGAAGACTATAGGAGGGTGGTGGTTGCTTTTTGACATAAATCCTCTTTAATGTTGACCTAGAAATGTATGTAAGGACTGGGCTTATTTTAAATCACTTCTAATTGTTTAAGTATTTTTATTTTTTAAATTTGCTTTTTAATGAAATATTGCCCTCTCCCTGAATTATGGACACCAAGAATTTATTCTGTATATATTATATTCCCATTAATCTGGTCTTAGATTATAGTTGAATTTACTGCAGTTGCATCTCTTTGCTCATTTATATTGAGTCTTTAGTCAATAAAAATGCTTTTACCATGAAATGCTATTAAGTCTGGTCACTCCCTCCTTTACTTAGGTAACTGATTGCCAGTGTATATATAGAAATTTACATTTTCTGTTAAATTTGCTACTATGAATTTTGTCCCATAATACCAGTGTGTCAAGAAATTTTTAGTAGTTTCTCTGATAGCTCATATTTCATTTCTCTCTCACAATTAGAATGCCTTTAGCTTCAAGTAACAGCTACCCATCTGAAATTTACTTGAACAAGGAAAATTACTCATTCGTGTATCATTAAAGTAGAGATAGAGTTGACTTCAAAGATCATTGACCCAGGGGTTGTACAATGTCATCAGTGTTTCAGGTCTGTCCTTTCTTTCCCATGTGCTTTCTATAGCTTCATCATGAAACAATGCACCTTCATGGTCACATAGTGGCTTCCAGGCACGTTCAGAGCTACTGTTTGCTTGATCACATTAAACAGGGTAAGCGTAGCTCTCATGGAGCTTCTATTTTAATAGAGGAAGCACTGATTCAATAAATGAGTTCAGGTTGTAGCATATTCAATTGTGATACATATGGGGGAAATAAAGCAAGGAAGAAGAAGAGAAAGTGTCAGGATGTAGTGGGGTGATTATGACTTAAACAGGATGGTAAGAAAAAAACTTCAGTGAGTAGGAAGCAACCATCTGAAGGGGATAAGATAGAAAGGTATGGGAGGAAATCTCATTCCACACCTAGGGAACAACACAGCAGAGGGAAGAGTTCAGAAAGCAGAAAGGAGGCTTGTGTGGGTGGAGCTAAGTTAGAATGATGAGGGAGGGAGGTCAGAGACAGTGCCAAGGGAGAAGGGAGCAATCACGGTGAGCTAAGATAATGGACCATTTTAATGGTCTTGAATTGTATTCTGATAGACATGAGAAGCACTGGAGAATCCAAGGCTGTGAAGTGAAATAGTTTAAATCATGTCTTCAAAAACATTTTTCTGGCTACTGTGTTTGACAGTAACTTTTAGAAGGATGAAGGAATAAGTTGGAAACCACTCTGAAGACCATTGTTGAAGACCACTGTTAGAACTCAGGCGAGAAACAGTGGTAGAAACAGAATGGTGATGGTGTGTGTATTGTGAAGAGGCCAGATTCTGGATACATTTTGGAGGCAGCAATCACAAGATCTGCTGGCTGATTCGATGTGGATGTTAGGAGAAAAGGAAGCCTGCACACCTAGAATGACTGAGATGCTACTTGCCAGAAAGAGAAGGAACACAGGAAATTTAGGTTTAGGGGAAAAAGCAAAAGTGTGGTTTTGGGCACACTGAGTTTGAGATATCTATTAGACACTAAAACAGAGGTATCTATAAGTAACATAACATGCAAGCCTGCAATTCAGAGGAGCAATCCATAGAGATAAAAATTGGGGAAGTCATCAGAGCATAGATTGGATAAGATCACCAAGTGCAGACAGAAAGGAAAAGCAACTCAAGGTCTGAGACCTGCAAGCACACTTAATTTTAGAGGTTAGGGACCTGAAGAGGAGCTAGTGAAGGAGACTGAGAAGAGGCGGTGGTAGAGGAGGAAACTGGGGGACAGTTGTGCACCAGAAGGCAAAGAGAAAGGTTTCCTGGGGGAAAGGAGGAATTAGGTTTGCCAAATACTGCTGATAGGTCAGGTTGATGAACAGATCGGGTCAGCTCGCCAGAAAGGATGATGATCCAATGAAAGTCTGCCTGGAGTGTGTTCCAGAGGAGAACAGATGAGAAAGAACCGAAGGCAATGAGTTTAGACAACTCTTGTCAACAGTTCTGCTGAAAGGGAAGAAGAGAAAGGTGGCAGCAGCTGAAGGGAGCAGAGTCAAGAATGCATTGTGGTTGCTCTCACTTCCTCTCTTACTCTCCAAGTCCTCTGTTGCCCCTCCCACCTCCCTCTCCCCACTGGGAACCACTAGTTTGTTCTCCGTATCTGTGAGTCTGCTTCTTTTCTGTTGTATTCACTAGTTTGTTGTATTTTTTTAGATTCCACATATAAGTGATATAATTCAGTTTTTACTTTTCTCTGACTTAATTATTTTTAAATTGTCTGCTATACATCCTTTATATTATTATAACCTATATTAGTAAATTTGATTATATATAGATATATATATCTCCCCAGAAATCAGACTGTTAAGCATTCACCAGGGTACCACTGACTCTAGGCCCAAGATGCAATTCTGGATGAGAAGACCTGGGAGCGGGTCCTGACTCAGCCACTGGTTTATGGAATTTGGAAAATCACTGAACTTGTTGGTTTCAGCTGTCCCTTCCATTAAACGAAGATATCAGTCTGATATTCCTGCTTGCTAGGGTTGCTGTGGGGAACAAGTGAAGAAATGGAGGTAAATGTTCTTTCAAAGTTAGAGTGGACAGGGAATCCCCAGTCCTTGGCTTGGTGGAGCTTCCATTTCTGTGCATTCAGTGAAGATTCTTGGAGTGTGTCAGCAGGAGGCCATCCAGAGGGTCCTAATCCAAGCCCTTCACTTTACAAATAATGAGAGAAAACCACCGCAGCAGTCGTCTGGGTCTGTGCGTGAGTGTGGGCCTGGGGTGGGTATATACCCATTTTTGCATTTTCAGCCTCACTAACTTCTAGAGCTCATTCAATAATACAAAATAATTGATAAAATAGCATATCCCAACTGTTCAACATATAAACCAAGAAACAGCAGCCTGGCACATCACAGGCTGGGTGCTCTATTTAGCTAAGAGTATTTAAGAGATAACTTCACTAACAGAACTTTTTAGAAGTTAAGACAGTAGAGTTGCTCTTTCAGGATTTTGGACACCAGAAAAACTTAATATTTCAGTGATAAGAAACAAAGTGCACATAAGAGTTATTTGATTCAAGGTAGATATCTCTTCCCAACTCCAGTCTGAATATTAAAATCTCTTTCAATTTCAGGATTCAACACTCATAGTGATTTAGCTTGTCTGATTCAAAAGATTTTTCTTTGTCTTTGCCTTGTAAAAGTCTTTTACCCTCTACAATTTTGCAAGTAGACATTAATTCTTAGGTGCACAATAATTCAGTGCCTGCTTGAAAGGGAAAAAAGTCTGCATCGACCAGCCGATGTACATTGCACCTGATGCGTCCTGAATTTTGCTGCAATCTTTTTAAACACCTCGACTATGAGGCTACTCGATCTCACTGAAATATAGGCACATCCATACCTCACAGAGACTACATTATCTCCTGGTCAGCACGGATTGATGAATGAATTAAATGTGTGTGAATATGAATGAGCTAACTGATGATGTTAAAAAAAAAAAGCTTCCTGCTGCTTTTGCAAGGTTCATTTCAATAGCCACACATACACACACACACACACACACACACACACACAAACTGGGATAAATTCCTGAGTTGCTACTTTGTCCAAAGTAACAAACTCCTCAGATTTTTATTCTAGTAGATGAAACTCTGTTTATAGTCATAAATTCTCTTGTTATTAGTAAGTGATTTTCATTAGCCATCTATCCAATTCTTTAAAGAAGGATTGCCCCACAAACCCCTCCCCGCCCTCCGCCAAATAAAAACCACATCTAGTGTCGTTTCCTGCTTATTTAATTTCTTTTGCCTATTTGGAGCTAAGAGTCTAGTCATTGCATGAACATGCTGGGAGCTGATTACACTACAGGCTTTCTTCTCCTCTAATGATTTCAGGTAATATAGAGGTAGGAGAGAGTATGATTAATGACAGAGAATCATTTCAACACTTCAGAGTTTATTAATCAAGTGCTTGATGCACTGGGGCCGTAACCGGAATGCCAAATTGCAGGTGCTCCTGTGCCATTTCTTAATGAATCTTAACACACGTAAATCCGCCGTACGTGAAGATGTAATTATAAAATGATGATAGAATGACTCAGGGCCAATTTGAGGTCTGCTCATTGGCTGTCAGAGTTTATTCCTGATTCGCTCAGGCTTCACTCACCGCTGGGGCCCTGGGAAAAGAGCCAGTCCGTGTTCAAGCTCCTGGGAAGTTTCCCATCTTGTTTGTGTTTTCCCCCTTTAACCTAAGTCATGGAGGAATAATGGCACTCAAACCAAACTCAGTGCAGAGCAAGCAGTGAGGGTAGTGGAAAGTAAGCCACAAGGAGGAGATTATGATTAAATAATTTGCCTTCTTGTTCACGGACTTGCTCTTGTCAGTAAGAAATATTTATAAATCTGTGGCAGTTCCATCATGTATGCTAAAGTACTCCCATGGAAAAAGGTCTCCCCAGGGGATCTCCCCATCTGTCTCCAACCAAACTATTTTCAGTTTATTCGATTTTGTGGTGATCAGGGTAGATATGCTCAAATTGTTATTTCACAGCACAGAAAAGCAATTTTGAATTTCCATTGATTTTCCCAATTGTGGGGAGTAAAAATATCATAAAGCCCCAGTCTTCACAAGTCTTGCCTCATCTAACCCTAGAGATGATGCCAGCTTCACTGTAGGGGAATCCAGGTTAAAGATGCTCAAATCTCAAAGCAAAAATCAAGTTTCACTCTAAGACTGTCTTAACCTAATATATTTGCTGGATTTCCAATATTATCATAATTTTCTTTTCCTTCGTTAGTCTGCAGGGGTGGGTGGAAGGGATGGGAGCAGCAAATTTCTACCCAAATATTTTTGTTTGAAAAAAGTAAAACTAAAGTTCTGACGTAAGACTACACCTGAAGCTCATAATAAAATGTCCCATTACTTTACATCCTTTGCAGGAATACCTGATCAATGACAACAGACTTTGATGCTTCAACTATGAATAGTCTCAAAATTAAAAATCAGATGTCACTACAGCATGCTATACCTGCAGATATATTTAGCTTCTCTGGTGAACTGGTTACTAAGAAAATGCCTGCCTCTGTAGCGGACCATGATGTGTCTGGAGTTCCATCCTGTACAGGGATAGAAAGAGATCCTACAGAGTCTTGGAATACAGGGTTACTGATTTTCAGGGTTTCAGTTCCATACGTAGGTTGAGGATGTCCAAATAGCTGACAACATAATAAGGTAGGGGGAAAAAATTAATGAAATCAGATGTTTATTTATTATAATTTGAAAAGAAGAGCTTGCCTTGCTCTTAGAATTATGTCTCTACACCATCCCTATTTCCTCGATAGCCCTATTCTTCTCAAGCTGTTACAAAAGGATCTTTCCTCGGCAGGTGTCTGCAAAGACAACTTCTATCTGTACCAGTCCTTAAGAAAAACTCAGGCCAGGTTCCCAGCATCCAGTATTTGCCATTGAGTTTCCATTGTGTCCGTCAGACACAAAGTGAGATTGAGCTTACTCCCAAAAGCTGTCTGAATTCCTCTTGTAAACAGATCCCTGATGGGTCTATAAATCCTTTAGAAGAGTGGTATCCGAATTTTTTAATTATAAATTCCTAATTGCAAAAAGTTTTAAGTGTTCAGTGTATGTGTGTATTTATTTGCTTATTCATAAATGATATAAATACATTGTTGAAAATGTACATTAAAATACACTGTAAGGTAGAAATTTAATGGAATGAGATTGAAGGTACCTGCAAATAGCAGGTGTAGTGTCTTGCTCCTGTTTCCCTCCCTCACAGTGGACCATCGGGGTGGCCCCAGGGTGATAATCCTGCATGTGGAGACCCTCAACACAACGCACAATTTGAAGCAGAGAGCCCTGTGAAAACAGGACTGAGCCAAGAGCACTGCAAGGGAGACACTCCTTTCAGTTAATGTCGGGTTTGTTGCTTTAGGAATATGACTGTTGCTCTCTGTATGCGCTTCATTTCCTGAGTGTACTTTTCTTCCCACACGGTCTGTTTGTCTCATCTTTACCCCTTCCCACCTAAACATCCAGTGCAAATACACAGAGTCCCTTCCCTCGGAAAGCCAAGGTACGCTCAGCCCCTGCACCTCTGCGTCAGGAGCCCTGAGGACCGCACTTCCTTTTTGGCCGACTTAACAACATAAACACCCCTTTAATTCACACCGAGCTCCTGTAGGAGGTGATAAAAAGGAAGATGTGCGACATCTGCCTGGGCTTCCCAGCTGAACCTCACGAGCAGCTGTTGCAGCAGGGCTGGAAGGACCGCTTCTGAACAAAAGTGCTGTGAACAGCATTTCTACAGCCCCTTGGAGACCGTGGAGGTGGTGTGCCAGCACCGGCTATTTCATGGCTGCATTATCCAGTGAGAGAATTATTCAGTCTCATGATTCCTTTTCTCTCCTGTTACCTCCCTCATGTCACTTACATTTAATCCCCTTACCAACGGGTGGCTGGAGGATGGGAAATAAAATCCTAATCAGACAATGTGACTGCTTTGCATTACCTGAGCAAGTCTAATCTTAAGCCGATCATTCGCAGTGTGTGCAAAACTCTGTGCTAAATTATATGCTTAATTTGTCTAATAAAAATTAAGTAGAATAATCACAAAAATGTGTGATGCACACCTAGGATACATTAAGAAAGATGTACCTGAAAAAAAAAATGAGTTTCTCCCATAGATGAGAACTAGGAACACCACTTTAACAGAAACCTAACTTTGTTAACCATTTCACTGGATGCAGAGATTTACTTCAAACAATGCAAATTTCTTAAACTATTTTTTGGTCAAGTAGGTTCCTTGATGGTTTGCAGGAGACCTGCGGCCTCTGGTCTTCTTGCTCAGGTATCTTTCCTTTCTCTCCTCTTTATCCTCATCTTTTCAGCAGCAAAAACAAAAACCTCTCTCTTCTTTCTTGAGAGTAGTTTTGTTCGTTTTACCACTTAGCCCCACACTTGGGTAGCTGATGACTCTGTTAAAGCTCTGCTATTTCAATTTGGAAAAACCCACCAAGTCGAAGCCGGAGAGACCCCAGAGCTTCACGGTTTCTCCTCCAGATCTCCCTCCTCCCCATCTCGCCTGTGGCCATCACCATGGTGGCTTCTCAGAGGCTGTGCCGAGGACAAGCCCGGGGCCACTGGAGTAGCTTTTGATTGTCTTCTTTTTTATGGATCAACAAGTGACAACGTTCTCTTCCTCATCATCTTAACCTTCTGCATCATGGCCCACGTGCTGAAACTTTGCTGCGTCCTGTAGTAGACATGTGTGTGATCTATTCGGTGAGAATCCACTTATTTTGTTCTACTTCATTCACATACTCTGGCCACTTCTTCAGTTTGAGGTGAGACAAAAGGGTGTGTGGACAATTCAACTTAAACCTCTGGTGCTTTGCTGAAAGGTATTCCAGGATGACACCACCACACGTTTAAGTGTGTTCAAAATTGTGTCTAGACTTTTCCAAATGTCTTTCACATTTCCAATTTTCCATAAAACTTAATCATATAATCTATACAATAATCCTGTCAGGGAAGGGTTATTTCTTTCCCCAGTCCACTGATTAAAAATCATGTTATCAGGCAACATAAGCTACATAATACATCATGGAATTCGTAAGTCATTATACCAGGGCCCGAGTCCAGATTTCCTCCCTTTATATGTTAATACTATACCATTCTGCAAAGGTAACCACAATCTCTAACTCATACCTTTTTTCTTGAGGTACCTCACTCTGCCATCCCCAACTTCGGGAAGAAAGAAGAATGAATTCCCAAGTCAGACATAAGCTGAACGCAGGAAAAAACAAGTCAAAGCTGCCTAAGTGATGAAGCCCCGCCTTCGGGGCTGATCAGATCAACAATGGCACGAGAAAGGCTCAGGCTATGAGGACTCGCCCAGGGCTGGGATCTTCCTCAAGCGATCTTTCTGTTTTAAAATAGGACATTCATGGAACAGGTTTTAGCGAGTCAGCTCAACCACAGTGCCCGGGACAGAATCTGTGTCCGTGTGATGAAGCATCAGCTTGAGTGGGGCACTGCAGGTGGGCACCCGCAGCCCCTGCGGGAGCGTGAAGCTATGCTGTCTCCTGATGGCCTCTCTCCAGTCTCACAGCAACCCCCAGAGAAGAGACTCGTGTATGTGGTGGTGTTCTGCCAAGCACCAAGGCTTGGTAGCAATCACACAGGCATCTTTTTAGAGGGGTGTGAATTCTCAGGGGGAAATCAGAGCAGTTGGTTACTGCACAGAAGGAACTGGGGGGAAATGGAAAGGATAACATTTGTCAGAGCTCAGAGAATCATCAGATTCTCCTTTTTATGAGCCAGAGTGAGGAATCTGCACAGAATGAAGCACAAATCAATGCTGTGCTGTTAACTCACAGCCAGACTTGAGCTATGTAGAGTCAGGAAGCAGGGGAATCTGAATTCATTTCTGCTCTTTTTGATATCCTCAGCTGCCAAAGCGGATCACTACTGATCGCATCCTCACTTCCATTTGAGGTACTCTGAAGATTAATGTTCATCAAAACATGAGTGAGCTCATGCTGGGAAGACGACCTTTTTAAAAGAATGCATCGTATTAGCACTTGGCTGAAATTACTGCACGTTTTTCAAAATTTATGAAATTACTTTTTAAAAATGCATTTGCATTATTCTCAGATTCTGAAGCCTCTTAGATCCTCGTCACTGGGAGTGACTCCTTCTCTAGTGGGTCTCTCAGTTACCTCGATAGCAGTGAGCTTCATTACCCGACCTCGAATATTAAAATGGTTGGTGTACAGAGCTCTGTGTGCTAATAATATGTCGTTGTTTTAACGGAATACCTTCTAAGTAAGAGAAAGAAAAGTTGATGCAATATTTTACCAAGTGAAAAGTTAATTTCTCCTGAGAGTTGACATAGCCAGAAAATGAAAATAGATTCAAGATGCTTTGGCTCAATGGTGTTCACATTGTGTTTCTCGTGGTCCTAGGTTTTCTTGAAAATGCCTTTGGGATTTCCTTAGATGTGAAGAATGAGGTTAAGAAGTCAGGAATGCTAATTTCATTTCAAAACAAATATATTCTTATTTTTACCAGTCCATAGAAATGGGTCCTTTGAAATGTTTCAATTGGTAAAATGAGTTCCAATGCTTAACAAAGTTGAAAACACCAATATGGCTAAACCCCTCCATGACAGCTACACAAACCAAAAGGAAGCTAATTCATTGTCTTTGTCATCGTCGGTTTCTGATGCAAAACCTTCAATAGCTCTATATTGCCTAATTAATTAGGTTCAAGTTTCTAATGAAAGCTTTCAAAGATATTCACTGCCTCTTCAACTCTATCTATCATGTTCCCTTACCCTTATCTTCCCACCAGCCTGGGCTTCTCACCACTGGGCTTCTCATTGACCCACTTCCCTCTTCCTGTCTTTACACATAATCCTATATTTCCTCAGCTTGCAAAGCACCGCCAGGGAGGTGCCTCTACTGGTCAGCCTCTAGCTCGTCCTTCATTCCCAGTTTCCACGTTACTTCTGCATCATACTTGTCTGAACCTTTCCAGGAAGCTGCGTTCCTTCCTCCCACTGAACCTCTGCAGCATTCTTCACATCTTCAATGGCATCTCATAATCTGTTGTATTAATCTTTTTTTTTAATTTGTCTTATTTTTAACTCATTCGTTTTTCATTCATTTATTTTATTTCAATTCATTTCATCACTTCAAAATTAGTCTCTGCTTCACTATATGTCTCCCAGAACCTTGCACACAAATGGTGCTCAGCCAATTTAGGTTGAAATTAAGGCATAATACCGGCCTGGGTGGATCATTTTTTTGCAGGATTGAATTTGGCTTTCCTTCTATCATTAAGAAAATTTAATATTTCCTGATTATGCAGCCACTTATCAGTCTTCTTGATACAACGAATGTTCTCTTTCTACTTTCGCTGGAATTGCAATGCCACTCACATAGGAACTAGAAATAATCATTATCTATAAATATATACTCATCTCCTACTATTCTCAGCCACCCTCACTGTTCTGGACACCCTGGCCTCATTGCTATTCTGTGAAAGGAAACACAAAACATTTATTTTTGCCTCAGGGCCTTTGCAATTTTCCTGTCTGTGTGGTTGTTTCTCACCCCCAGTTCAGCCAAATCACCGCTCTTGCAACACAGCCTCCAAGAGGCTTTTGCTAACACCTTATTTCAAAAGACACCCTGTTATTCTCCATCCCCATTGTGCTGGCTTCTTTTACTTAACCTTATATGATATCATATGTTTACACTGATTTATTGTCCAACCTAGCTAGAACTTAAGCTCCATGAATGCAAGGACTCAGCCTTGTTTACTTACAGAACTTCAGCACCTGACATAAAAGGAGAACTCCATGAATATTTATTAAGTAAACGGAAAACTAAAGAAATGAACAGACGCAGACCACCAGAGGGGTGGTGTGCTTTTGCAGAACCCTAGACTGGAAGAGAGAAGATCTGAATTCCAGTCCCTGTCCTGTCGTTAACTAAAAAGTGAACTAAGTTCATGCTCTCATTTTAATCTTTTAAAAATTATATTTCCTTTTTTAAACACTGAGACAATTAGACCAAAATAGATAAAAAAAAAATTTTCAAATCTAATTTTCTATTCGTTTGCTATCAACTGCTGCTTCTTCAGCTAGGTTCACAATGAAAACTTGGAGGCTGGTGGCGGACACTGGGGGAAGTCATCTTTCAGAAAGAATTGTGACATAGACAAGAAGTGACCAGAATTCGCCCAGAGGCTGTTGATATGTGTGGAGCAGCTTAATGAAATGACAGCTCTTGTTTTCTAAAGCAGCTAATGGACTTGACAAGAATCACGGTTTCCATGCAAGGACACTAGCAGTCCAAATAATGAGTCTTTAACTCACTGGCCAGGACTGTCATATTCTTCAAACGCATTTGTTAGGAGCTACATTGGGTCAAATGTTGAATAAATTCAATAATCTTTTCACTAAGTGCATTAGTAGTGCCCGGCTATGATCCTGCTGGATTGTATTAGTTGTGCTTAAGCAATTAGAAATAGGGCAGTTGTTCCAAGAAAGTGGGAGGGAATGGGAAACTAGAACTAACTGGTTGCTTTTCTGGACTGGGATGGGGTAACTGAACTAACCGGGATGCAAAGCCAATTACAAAATCCATTTAAGTGTAACAAATGAAGGTCTGAGAGACTACACTACTAATTAAGGTCAGGGACATTAAATTTTAAACGGCGACCATTTAGCCTTAGCCCAGCGATGCATATCTGTTGCCAAGTAAATTGGCAATAGAATTTTGGGAAGAAGACCTTGCTAGAGCTCTGAAGCACTAACACGAGGCTAGAGCAGGAAGCGTGAAACCAAGGAGTCTAACTTTCCGTGGCTTCTTGACTTCCTGGCTGATTCTCAGCATCAGGGATCTCTGACCACGCACGTTACTACTGGCTGTAGGTCAAGGACTTGAAAGAAAGCAGACACCAAGCAAAGCAGAATTAAATAAGAACTGGAATCCAGACTCAGGGCTGGCTCTGTGTTTTCAGGATCCTGGGGTATTGCTACCAGGCTTCAAGGTACAAGGTTTCTAAATATGGCTAACTTGATTTCCAAATCTCTTTCCTGTGAGCATCCAATCTTACTCAGCACACACTGTTCTGCTGCTCTGAATTTCGTCTTCTTGGCACTCCGAGACATCACACATTCTCTAGAGACCACAGAGTCACATGCTATAACAGCTTCCTACCCTCCAAACAACTGACACTTCTCCATCCTTTCCCTACTGTATCCTCACCCATTCTATTTACTTATAGATTACTATGAGTGAATAGGCATGTTACCGTAGGTAATAGATTACTTCCCCATTCTATTCCATTTGCTCAAGAGGCAAACGGAGGCTCCTTCTTCTGCGATGGCACGAGACTAATATGCAGATATAAGTCCTGATAATTTGTGAGACGTTAATACGTTTTTTAGGGAGACAAACACAAAGCCTTAATACAAATAACATCAAACACACACCGAACTTCATGGCAAGAGGCAAATGAGAAGGCCATTTATTCTAGAACCTTCTTTGTTACCCACCATAAGTCTGAAGCCCAAAAATATAGTTATTCTTACCATTGTGAGACAGTGCTCTTTCCTGTAACTCATACTGACACTTGACCAACACAGAATAGCAAACGTTTAGAATATTAGATTTTTAGACTTCCTGGCAGGGTTGAGGGAAGAGCAAACGTTTCAGTGCCCCTCAGATCACCTTCATTGCCTGTGTTAATCTATGGTAAGAACAACACTATCACTGGCACCCAGAAGCATGAGATATGGGAAACAGTTACACATCAGTACAAGCATAGTCTTCTTAAAGACTTCACATGCCTCAAGTCACACCAGACGTCTAGCAGGAAAGCAACCTGCTAGAAGGAAGTATAGCTTTGGGGCTCAGCTGGCCCCTTACACGCTGGCCTCATCCTTCTCTTGAACAGCTGTTTATTCTTAGTTTCTTTATATGTGGTGATAATAATACCCGAATTTCAGCAATGTTGTGAGAATTAAAGATTTTATATATATACAGGCATACTTAAAAACACAGGTATTTGATAATGATTCTGGCATGTAAGTAGGTAGTTAGGGAAGTAGTTACTGCTTTTTATTTTTCTTAAAGTACAAGGAGAGTGCTTTCTTATTTATCATGAAGGGTAAATTATCTGAGTAGCCACCAAACTAAAAATGCAGCCTTTTCCAGGTCACATACTTGCACCATATCACAATAACTTAGTGAAAAGTTAAGTCTGTGAGAATTTGGACCTGCCAGAAAAGATACTAACACTTCGAATGGCACTTGGTGCCAAATCAGGTGCTCCTTCCACCATGCATGTATGTGCGCATGCATACACACACACACGCACACACACAGAAATTTTAAGTCCTAAGATTTTGCAAATTGGAGAGTAACGCAACATGCCCCTCCTCAACCACGTGTAGGATTAACTTCACTCCACGACTCCAGTGGACCCTCCAGGATGGTTCTCCCACCTGCACAGCCCTTGCTGCCAGTTAGTATCTGAAGTTTCTCCTTTCACGAGCACCAGACTACAGGTTGATGGGGGAGAGGCAGGGTTTCCATTTCTGTTTCCATAATTTTATTCCCCACTACACGACCATGCAAGGCTGTGTGGGTACCAATGACTATACTGAAGGATTGGGGTGATTTGGGTGAACTGTGACAAAGAAGGAAAATTCAAACTGTTTGCCATGCTTTTCTCTTGGTTCAAAGAAAGCACCTGAGAAGCTGATGCCTTGCTGGGGTATTCTCCTGAGTACAGCCATCCCATAGTGTTCTCAGGGAATTTGTCCCAGGACCCCCTGAGGATACCAAACACCACAAGTCCCACATATAAGATGGTGTGGTACAGTTGGGCCTCTGTATCTGCAGGTTCCACATCCACGGGTCAACCCTGCACTCAAAACTCGAGAATCCAGAGGGTGGATTGTACACTCATCTCCCTAACCTGGCTCCCTGGCTCTAAGGAGTCCCTGCTCTCTGAGAGCGGTTCCTCCTTTTAATCTGCATCATGCAAATTAATACTCATCTTCTGGGAATTCTATCCCTTATCCTGAGGGTACTGATGGATCCCCCAGGTTCAGGTTAGTAAGTCAAGGTAATTAACTGGGGGAAGTCAGGCTTCATGTTTTGTCACAGCTGGCATATCTCAAGCCTCCAGAACGGCTCAGAGGAGAGCCCTGCCCTGTTCAGTGGCCCCAGCACACTCCAGGCCCGACACAGAAACACTGAGTCTGATCCTTCACTGACATCTCTTCACCTGTCTGAGTTGTGGGCACACCTGTTCATCTTCCTAACTGTCCAGTGAGTAACTAAGTCAAGTGCAAAGGCATGCCAACAAAGACACACGCGGTTCCCAGAATACATAGTAGTTATCAGTGAAATAGTAATTATCAGTAATAAATATATGTCTTTGTAACTGTCATACGTTTCCAGGTGCCTCTCTACACAATGGTGTGAATATTTCACGTATTTGTGCACAAATAATTTCACCCTTTAAGACTTCTGTGCCTTACTTCTCCCAATAGGCACTCCTTTGGATACAAAAGACCTAGTCAAAGATTTGAAATTATTCCCTGATAGGTTTATATTAAGCTCTTTGCCATGGACATGCATGAACTTCAATTCCCGTTTTGCATAAGGGTGAAGAGATTTTTTTTTTCAGTTGGAGGAGTACCTAAAGAAGTGAATTTCCTTCCAAAAATATGCTTACATGACCTTTTCTCTCTAGGTTGACTTCTTCTTATAGACTCTTCTCTAGAAAATTGCCTTTTCCAGATCTAGGATCTAGCTCAAAGCCAACCTGTTGCCTACACTGAAATCTTCTCCCTTTAAATGTTATTGGTATGCACATTGGAATAAGCTAGAGCAGAAAATACAGCAAATAGTCTTTGTCCTATAATGGACCAAGCTTTTAGTCAAAGACTGAAAGAAATAAAGGGGTTTCCTGGCTTCTTTAAAATGGGCCCCACAGTATCTAGCTCAAATGCCTTCCAAATCCCCTTTGAGTGCTTTTTAATCCCCACTAATGTGCAGCACCAAATCAAAGATTATGCATCTTCTTCCATCTATGTATTTGCCTGGCCCGTCGCCCTGGACGCCCTAGGTACTATTCCAGTCGGAGCTATTAGACGGGGACAGCCATCTGAGCGGCAGTCAGGAGGGTGGGGGAGACACTCAGCCTAATGCTTATCCTCTAGACATGAAGCCCTGACGTCTGCAGTTAACAAGACAGACGGTTGTATTGAGCAAGGAGGAGAACGCTTTCCAATTCAGTTAAAGGTCTATTTCCACAACATATATAATTGAATTACATATCTGATTAAATCAGAAAATGGGAAAATCTTTGAATATACATCACCCTGTGCTGACTACCTTCATGTGAGCTCACTTGCTACCTCACTGCCAGCTTTAATATGGCAATTAGTGCTGGCAAAACTCTATTTGCTTATAGACCTAATTAGAGATCAAGAGAGTGGCTCACTTCTGATAATTGCATGGCTGTGGCCCATCTATCAGCCATTGTTAAATTGTTGTTATATTAATGTAAAGCTTATAATCACTGCTGTTCCAAATTGAATAAAATGTTCTTGCCAATTCTCCAATGCAATTAATTTACATAAAAGCCTCTGGAACCAAAATTAAAATGATATACATCTTTGCAAAGCCTTCCCTTAAAACAAAGCTAAGTAATAAGGAACTCATACATCTTGTTCCCCTGCATTTTTATGTTTACTGGAGTTAATGGCCAAACAATCATTAAAATGTGTCTCAAACTAATTAAAATTGTTATGCTCATACCTCATTTACTATGTACTCTAATTTATTACTCAGAGCATTAATATTTTAAATTCCCTGTGCCAGAGTCCAAGGAGATTCCAGGCAGCAGAACAGGAGGTCAGCAGTCCCCCTTCCTTCCAGGAATCTGCATAGAAATCACATTAATCTCATGCAGAACTGATGATATAGGTAAACTTGCCTGTTTTGTTCCTTCTGCTTAGACTAAATAAATAAAATAAAACACAGCCATGCATCATCAGAAGATCTGTACAAGGACTGCAAGCAAGAAATAGTCCATGATAGATGCTACACTTATATCAACTCCAAAATAGGGAAAAACAAAATTTGTTACATGCTGTGTGCTAGGCACCTCCCCACGAAGATGAGCAGAGGCAGACAGACTGGAGTGATATTAGGGGTCTTCAGAGCTTCGTCATAAATACACAGCTGGAGTGATCATTTACAGCAGAGTCAGGTAAGAGAGTTAAGTCTGTGTGTCTGACAGCAAGAAGTCATATTAATAATGCAATGCACTCTGATAATTTTTCATTATTAGTCGAGTTACGTTGTTACTCAGTTACTAATATCTGCCATTTATTTAGAGACTACTCTGAGGCAGTGTCTCTTACATAATTTATCTACTTTATACAACAATACTGTTATTGCTGCCATTTTAATGTTTGATGAACCAAAGCTCTGACATATTAAGTAGCTGGCCCAAGGTCACAACCGTAGGTGACAAAACAGGAAATTAAACATGTGTGTGTTATGTTTCTAACGTCCACGTTCTTTCCATTAGACCCCGAGGGTCATTCTAAATAACTTCGTTTCTTCTGGTGCTGATGGGTAAGTATTTCTTCCTCACATATCTCCTGCATGATTCACCTCCACAGTTTGTGTTCTTTAGTATTTTTCTCGTTATCTCTTTACCATCACATCACCGTAATGCAGATCTGAAACTGGCCCCTTGAACAGATCGAACAGGAGCAGAAATCTTCCACTGTGAAAATAGCTGCTAGGAACCTGAGCCTGTTAAAAGCAGACTATTTAGTAAATTCCTCACTTACCTTGTAGTCAAGTTTCACTGCTCAGTGGACTGAGTAGTATTTCAGACTAACTTAAGGGAAAATAAAATACTGGTTATTTTGGCAAGATGGGGGATAAAAGGCACATTCTTCTTGAAACTCACTTCTGATTTTTGACCTTTCGACTTTTGTACTAAGTAGCAGTCTGAATGGGAACAAATCAATCCCTATTAGGGCCTATTTTCATCATCTGTGAAAAAACAGGATGCTGCACAGGAAATTCAATAAGCATCCTTGCGGCTCTATTATCTGTGATTTTATTTAGAAGAACCTGAATCTAGACAATGACCATAACTTGGAGCTCACAAGCTGAAAAAGGCATCATAAATGTGCTCTGGAGTGTAGTTCAAAGGATATTGGAAACTGAAAATTCCTGTGCTAATGGGCAGCCATATATTGTTTTTTTTTTAATATCTTTAAGAACAGAATCATTTGGTCAAAGAAAAGGTGTCCCTGTTGTGTGTGCACATGCCCGGGTCTGCACACACGTATGGGTGTGTAATCCCAGCACATCGGACAGGTCTAACACCAATAGGTGTGGGGGCTAGGCTGTCCAAGTGGAGAGGATCTGGGAGTTCCATTCCCTTGACTCCCTCCTTATCTCTACAACATGAAACTCTGCAAAAGCCCACGTCTCTGAAGACCACAGCTTAAAAAAAAACTTCAGTGGCAAATTATTCCAATGGGAGGGGGGAAAAGGGAGGCATCTAAAGAAATAGAAATGTCTGAAGCTCCATCAGGAGCTCTCTGTAAGTTCAGGTTACCAAAAAAATGAAAGAAATGAAAAGAGTAATTTAAATGAAACCAAGGAGAAATAGAGACAAGTGGTATAGTGCTGTAACAAGGGAGTCAAACATGAAGTGCATCAGGACCAAAGACAACATAACTGACTTTGTATACAGTGTTCAGAGAGGGAATGAAAGCGAGAACTCACCGCTGGTGGGGGATGGACACTTTGGAGGAATGCTATGGTTGTTCAGAAAAAGAGAGGATATTTCCAAGTGTGGCAAATCTGTGACGGGAATCAGAATAAAGCCAAGCATTGGTTGCTTGAAAAGGCACTGAAAAGTAGCCGTGGACAAAAGAACCTTTATGAAGAGATACAAAGAGTTTACGAGATTTGGCCTTGCAGAGACTTAGGGAAGTGATGAAAGGTGTTCCAGGCAACAGAAAAGGCTGCCAAAGAAAAGAAAGAAAAAGAAGATAATGTGCATCTGGGAACAGCACAGCTCTGTTTTTTTGAAGCAAAAGCTGAAAAGCAGTGGCAGGTATATTTACTCATTCAACAATTTAGTCCTGTAACACCTACTATGTGTTCTAGATATTGGGGGTACACTAGTGGACTAACAGACAAAGGCCATTGCCATTATTATTCTGTGAGGTGACAGGTATTAAGCAAGATGCTACACAAGATAAAAATACAGATTATAGTAAAATAAAGAAAGAGAACTAAAAAATAGAAACATGAAAAGTTGGGGTGAGAGCTGAATGGGAGCCTCATTGAGAAGGTGAATTTTGAATCAAAATCTGAACTGTACACATATTGGATGTGTAAGTTAAAAGCATCTTCATCAGAGGGAGGAAAATAAAACACCTGTGCCAAGGTCCTAAAATGAGAGCAAGCCAGGAGTAGGAGGATAATTTGATTGGACAGTGAGTGAAGGGGAGCTTAGTTATGAGATGAGAGGAACAAAGTGACCAGAGACCAACTCGTGTAGGGCCTGTGGAAGGCAGCAGGTGCACTAATTTTTACTTTGAGACAAGTAAGAAGCCATTGGATGGTTTTAACCAGAAGAGTTTGAATCAGTCTGTGTTTTCAAATGATAGATCTACTGTGTTGAGAAAAGATAGCAGGAGACAAGAACTGAAACAGGGAGATCAGGTAGGAAGCTAGACCAATAATCCAAAAGAGAAACGATGGTGAATGAGCAAGATGATGGTGGGGAAGGAAGTGATCAGATTTCAGATGTATGCTGGAGGTGAAATGTGCAAAAGAAGAAAGGTATCAAATTGGACTCCTATGTTTTTAGCGTTGGCAACAAAAAGAAAGATGAACAACTGACACGGGAACACGGAGAGAGGAACCACTTTTTGTTTCATGTTGCTATGCTTTTTGACGGGAAATACTGGGAACTCAACTTTGGATGTATTAATTTTTATGTGAGTATGAGACATCAAGCAGAGGTGTTAACCAGCCAGTTAGCTATATCAGACTGAAGTTTAGGGAGAGGTCTAGACTAGAGATGTAAATGCAATATAAGTGGTTTGTAAAACCATGAAATTGTAGGTGTAAGTGGAGAAGAAAAGTGGAGAAGAAAAGAGAGCAAAGACTCAGGCCTGGAGCTCTCCACCATCTGGAAGCTGGAGACAAAGAAACACCAGTGAAAATAATCTAAGAAAGAGAGACCAGAGACATGGAAGAAAAATCAGTAGATGTAGAAGCCAACAGAAGAATGTGTTTCAAGAAGGAGGAAGTAGTCAACTATTTCCAATACTTTTGACAGATCAAGTTAAATGAATACCGAAAAGTGACCACAGTATCTAACAATGCAAGTGTGGTGACATGGTTGGGCAAAAACCTGACTGGGGTGTGTTCAAGAGAACGTGTGAAGAGAAAAATAGGGACAATGGGGGTAGACCCTTTTAAGAGGGTCCAGAAGGAAGAGAAGTAATGGGGCAGTTGCTGGAAGAGGAAATGGGATCCAAATATGATTTTCCTTTTTTTTTTTTTTTACATTTCCTAAGGTGAAAAAATATAAGCATCTTCATGTGTGGATGAGAATCACTCAAAGCATGATTAGAAGGAGAAGATAAAACCAAGTTGAGAAGATATTAAGTATTAGGCTGATACTTTCGAGTCTTGTATCATATAGGCAGTGAGGATACACTGAAGTCAGTAGGCATAGTATGTTCAAAACTGATGCAAAATCAGAAATGTTAGAAGTCAAGTCAGTGGGTATCATGGCCTAAATTAGATTCAAAGTAAAGAAAACGCAGAGATGGAAGGTGATTTAAATGATGTTACAAAACCAGAATCCAGCAGAGACAACAATAATGCGAGCTGGGAGTGAAAAAGAGTGAAAAGTTCAAGTGAAGTGAAAATTTTCATTTCAAAGTGATTAAGAGAAGAATGGAAGTATTCATTCAAACAGGGAAATTGGGGGAAAGTGGGGCAAGGACTAGGTTACCTGGCTAAGCTAGGCAAGTATTGCTTTGCTCAAAGGACACAGTGGAAAATAATGACTGTGTTGAAGAGAATTAACTTAAGAAAACTCTTGGGCTGTTCTGAATGTTGAAAAATCATAAAAGGTTAATAAACCAAATTAAAATAAAAATATAGCCAATATTTTGGCTCATTTCCTTTTAATATGATTTTGAAGGCAATGAGTGACGAGCAGGAGCTCAAGAATCCTTGAATAGTTCTTAACAAGCTAAGTCATTACATAGAAAACAACGTAATACTTTCTTAACATCCTACAGTATCATTTAAGAAGTAAAAATATATATATTTATACCTTGACATTTTTATTCCAGTAGATACAACCAGTTTTATGGTGTCTGAGATATGAAGAAGCCATTATCAGAAATGAGAGAGTAATCAAGATGACCCAAAACCTTGAGAAGTCTCAGACAACAGGTGTAAATTATCACTACCCAAGACTTGCTCCTGCATGCCTTCGCCTCAGGCCTGTGTCCACCCCTGACCAATGGTTCCTGTCTACCATTAATACCTCTTTGCCAGGCGCTGAGCACCTCCTTCTCTCTACCCCAACTACTTTCATTTAGTCTTTCCCAGCCCACTGAGTCTGGGTACCAGCCTGGCTGGTCATCTTTAACCCCATGGAGGGATGGTTTCACATGAGTTTAGGCAGTTCCCTATATTTTTCTTTTCTTATTTGTATGAATATTCCTGTTCAGATTTGGAAGTGCCTTCATTTTGTTTGGGCTGAACTTAAATGTTTCCTAGGGCTGAAACAGTTATTGCTTGATTATCTCTTGTGTATAATTCCCCCCACCACCACCTTTTTCTCTTTTCTCTACTTGCCTTTCTAAGCAGGGACTTCTAGGGAGCTAAACTGTGTTTGCCTGAAGTGTGACTGACTCCAGTTAAGGTTCCACAGGACCCCCTAATGTTCACTCACTTTTATCTGGTGCCTCCAAATCATTATTCTGAGTGACCTTTGGTACAACTTCCCTCCCCTGCTCTAGTCTCATCCAAGAAGACAGCAGTGGCAGCTCTCCAGGTGTCAGCCCGCAGTTCAATAACACAGATCAACTTCTACTGCAGCTCAATCGTCTCCATGTGTATAAACACAAACGGAAAAGAACTGCGGCCACCTCTCCTTCATATGCTCACTCCTGACCTTTCATGTTTTCACAAATCAACATTTGCAAAGGCAATAGTACAAAAGGAAAAAAAAAAAATAGGAGGGAAGAAAGTATAACCTAGCATTTTCCCTTCACCAGAGAAGTATATTTACTTACAGGAACAGCTGACCTTTCTCAAGAAGGACATCTTCAGACAGGTGGTGTTCCTGTTAATCATGAATTACCATTCTGCTCCTAGCTTCCAGCCTTCCCTCCTCACAAGTATGAAGATAACGCAGAAACACAGGGACATGCCAAATTCTCTTAGAATTGTTGGATGCTAGCGCTGAACAAGCATTTAGAGGTCATCCCGTGCACAGAGTTACTCATTTCAATAACAAACACGACTTGAGAACCTTTATGTGGGCGAGGGAGGGGATCTGCCTGGCAATGTGCTAGAGGATGTGAACATACAGATGAAAAAAAACTGTTCTGTCCTCTTGAATACATACTATCTGGAGAGGTTAAGTGACTCAGTGGAGGTTGTATGTTTAGTGGCTGTCCTATGAGATACCCTGATCCCTAGTGTTTCACACTCCACATCCTTCTTCCTTCAAGACGTATCTATTACCCTTCCAACTCCAAGGGGACTAATAACATCTTGCCCGACGCTCCTACTGAATTACCATTACATCATCCTTACTCATCCTTGTGCCTGCCACTGGCCGCAGTGTCATGAGCATGGCACATGTTTATACTTCTTGTTAAATGTGTGTATGTCTCCCCTGGGTGTAGACACAACGTAACCTATGCTGATGGACTTGTGTATATGGCGACAGTGGGGATGGAGGAAATACGTAATTATGGAGGATTGGTGTACTGTTCCCAGATTCCAGGGTTCAGTGATTCAGAGGTCAGAAAAGGTTAAAACTGAGTCATTGACACACCAACAAAGGATAGCCTTTTCAAACTTGCTTGGTCCTGGTCTGCTTTGTGGCTTTTAACCAACTAATAATTTGCATCGCTTCTCAAACCATATAGGAAAGTAAATAACGTTAGAGAAGCACTGTTTTCTTGGCTCACAGATAGAATACATCTTCCCATACCATTTATGATACTGACAGATAAAAAAGATAGTTTTAGCCTCCTTATTATAAACGTATATAAGGTTTCCTACACACGTATTTATGGAACGTTAAAGTGTAGCAAAAATAAGTGACCAAATATAATCAGAAACTGTCGAGAACACAAACATGGATAGTTCTGATTGATAACAATTTCACTTAACTTTTAAGTTTTGCATCAAGAAAGTTTGGTGAAAACATAAATGATTTTATTTTCTGTAAGTGAGACTATTATAGCTTAAAGAATCTGTCAGGATATTCACCACAAATCAAACTAGTTTTCAAACAGTTGCTAATAAAAGTAGAAGAGTATAACTTACTAAAAACACACAGAAATACAAAATTCTAAAGACTTTTTTAATAGAAAAAAATCAGATTAAAAATGAAACCCTCAGAAAGATATATTAAGCAAATTATATATGCTTATTGTGGTAGTTAAAATAAATAGAAACTAGGTCTAACAGAATGTTGCTGTTTTGAGCCATCTGAGATTCATTTGTCCTTTTTTTTAAATGTAGAGTATCTTACTTTTAATCTAAATCCCCATCCTTCCCACATGAAGCCTATGTACCTCAAGACCAAGTAATTTTGAGATTTCCACTTCTTGGTTCAGACACATTCATACAACCTAAACTGGTTCAATGGGATGGAAACGACCTTCCGTGGAAATTTTCTCTCTTCCCTGCAGGAGACAGTGAGGGAGCAGCTTCCTATGTAGCTATTTTAAGAAAACCACAGGGAAAGGCTGAGGAGAATGGTATCAACTTCTGGGAGCAGAACTAATACTAGAGAACAGACCAGCCAAGTCTTGGTAAGTTTGTGGAGAAGCCACATTAAGATTCCCCTGAAGTCAGACCTATCCCCTTAGTTATTAGGTGTATTGAGTCCCAAACTATTGATTGATTGATTAAGTCAAACTGAGATGTACTTTCTGATGCTTGCCAAAGTATTATTACTAATGCTTAGAGTCACCACAGCCTAAAAGCTGGCCCTTGGCATGTCTAAAACTCAGTTTTATCTTAGTACCTAGAGATAATAAATTCTTAGAGAATTTTAAATTAGAATTACAATGAATTGTTTCTCAATAATAAATTATCAAAAGCAGCAGATGTCTGTTCCTTAGGGAATGACATTTCCTCCCTGTCCAGTCCCTGTGCTGTCGGCATGTGCCCGGGGGCCTCTGGCGGGAGGGCTGGACCTGAAGTGAGCAGGGGCTGCGCTGGCAGGGGCTGCGCTGGCAGCTGCTGCCTGGGTGGGAGGTGGGGCTGGACCCGGAGAGACTAGAACCAGAGCCCAGGGTGAGCCGGGGCTGCTGCTTTGCTCAGTGGCTGTCACGACCCTATCTGGGGTTGGGGTGAGGCCGGAGGGGTGGGGCAGAAGCCCTGAGAGTGCTGGGTTTCTCCCAGGGTGTGTTGGCGATTTCCGCTGTGGTTGGGGGTGGGTATGGTGAGGCCCAGTAGCCTGGGGCTGCACTCAGCGTGGGTTTCACGTTTTCCCCAGGTTTGCACCTTGGTTAGAGGCTGACTTGGTGCTCGCTAGACCTTAGAAGGAAGCAGTGCCAGAGCAAGAGAGGCTGGGGCAGGAGCCCGGTGCAGGCTGGGGGGCATGCTGGCTTGATTCTGGCCCTCCTGCCAAACCACCAGGCAGTGTTCAACCTGTTGCCTCTGCGCCATGGCTGGGAGAAAGCAAGTCTGTGCACAAGCCCTTCAAGAGTGGAGTCTTGGTTTCCTACAGCCTCTGGTAAGCCCTGCTGGTTCTTCCTCTTCCAGTGTTGGACCCCAGAGCGGGGGTACCTATTATGTGACCCAAATCCCTTGCTCCCCAGGAAGGACCCCCGATCCTGTGATAGCCCCTCCTCTTCTGGGCTCCCCACTAGGGACGTGGGTCCTGACTCGATCACTTCTCCTCCCTTCCTACCAGACTCAGGGATCTTTCTTTACCGCCTTGGTTGTAGAAGAGCTGCCCTGCTAGTCTTCAGCTCACTGTCAGAGCGCTGTTCTATATGCAGTTGTGGTTTGATGTGTTCCTGGAGGTAGGAGAGCGCAGCCTCCTCCTCCTCTGCCATCTTGATCCTGTCCCTCAATCCTCTTTGTCTTGATTAATCATTTTTCCCCCTAAAGCATCTTTACAGGTTAATTTTAAAATGGGTTATTTTTCCAGAGACACAAGCTCACTCATGACATGACTTTTTAAAAAATAATTTAATTTTCTGAATATATTTTTAATTAATGCTCAGGCTACTTTGCTGATATAATAGTTCCACATACAGACCATGCTTTTTCACTGACTACATTTACAAAATTTTTATATACTCTCAGTTCACAGGCAGTAGACATCTTGTCTGACATACAGCTTTGTAATTAGAACCTGGCATTTTTGTGAGCAGAACTGGAGTCAAGCCCTGTCTTGCATGTGTTACTTCAACTGCTTATGTCTTAAGTTTTTTCACTGGGAAATAATCAATAATAAAAAAATTACCTTACAGTCCTTTTAGGAAGACTAAATGCAGTAAGGCATTCAAAGTGCTTAGCTTAGTTTTCAACATACGGTAAACATTCACATGGGAAATTTTCACTCTTAGTGTCACAGTCGGGACTGATTATTATGCATCGATACTTAATCAGAGATTCTTGATGAAAAAAGTATGCTGGTTCAATATGATTGTTTATATTCTATGGAGCAAAGCAATTATTCTAATATAAATGAACTTAACATACAGCCACAGCAACAACCCACAGAAGAAAACGGAGCGTAGCAATTGCGCTCCTACAGATTCCGTAACCGGAAATACTTCTCAAAGCCAAACCCTGAAACTGGACTGATAATCATTCTTAGAGGCACTAGGAATAGCGCCTTATTTTCTGTTTCTGGTTGTAAAAAGCAACCAAAAGAAATGATGAAAAAACAATACTGGAAACAACAGTGTTTTTCATGCATGCAGGATGTGGTAGCTCAGTGGCTAAAAGTGAGGACTCTAGACACCGAGTGCCTGGATCTAAATCCAAGTCCTGTAGCTTTTCACGTGTGTGGTATTAGACACTTTCTTCCCTTCTTTGTACCCCACTTCCTTCAGCTAGAAAACAGAGAAATATCAGTATCTATATCATCAGAATGTTATGAAACTTAGATGAGTTATTCCTAACAAAGCATCCTCAATGAGCCCAGAGAGTATTAAATGTCACTAGTTACTATTAACTTTCACAATTGTTTTAAATACTGAAAGCAAGCATTATAATTGTCACTTTATAGAAAAAGAAACTGACTTTAGAGTAACTTCTTTACCAAAATTGCAGTACTTATTTTGTGATGGTGCTAGGATTCGAATACAAACCTTCAAACTCCTAAACCAGTAATGTTAATGCAGTAATATATTGTCTATCCATTGGTGTAAAAAAAAAAAAAAAAAAGCACTGAGAACAGAGCTAATGGGCAGAGAACTTATTCAGCGTTTACCACCATGTACCAGAGTGCCACAGCCATTGTTAAAAATAATGAAATACTTCCATACTGGTTGATAAATAGCCACTGCCCTGAGCTCCTCCAGTGGCCTCTCCCAGCCCTGCCTCTCAGAGCCCCTGAGCCTTTCACAGTCAGAACCAAAGGATGAATGTCTACTATGGGAGCCTTTACATGCTGTTTGCTGCCTCCTCCTTTGTTCTGATTATTTGGTGCAGGCTCCTGTTTTTAATATTTTTAAAATCATCACTGGATGTCAAAGTCCTCACAGAAATATTATGAGGACCAAAGGCAGTTACATTTACGATGGTGACGACAAACTAGAAAGATGCAGGATATAAAGATGAGCTCCCTTGATCTAGTCTAGACACAGAGCCACAGTCCCATCACACAAGCCTGAGCATCCCTGAAGGGTATGCTAGTGTTAACTTCTACTCTTTATATTACAATACCACTTGGGTTATCTTTAGAGATCATCGAAAGTTTTCATGAACTTGAAGTCAACTGAGAATAAAATTATCACTCTACAATTCTTGTCAACATTCCATCTATCTATCTACCTACCTACCTACCTACCTACCTACTTACCTATCTAACCATCAAGTCAATTTCTCTCCATCCCAGTGTCCAGAAATGAGCAGCCTGGTGATAGTGCAGCAAATAAATGCCTGCCTGATAGAGAAGGTGAGGACAGGGTGGCTTCAAGTTAGAAATAAGTTGTTAATGTCAAGGTGCTTAAAAGAGGTGCTATGGGGTAGGGAGATGCCAGAGAACACATTACTCTCCTTTTCAGAGACCAAGACAGAGTTCGAGGTTTTATAGTTGAATTCAATGAATTTGGTTTTGAAGACATCACCTCTCCTCAAGAATCATAATGCAGAATTATCTGAGTTACATTTCTAGGCAATTTCCGTGATAGAGAGAAATACTTTTTTTTGTTGACAGATTAAAAAAAAAAAACTACACAGCATTCTATCTATAGTAAAATGCTTTTTTCCAAAGCTCCAAATTTTGTTCTGTTATTTATGTTTCTAATTTCATTTTTCCATTTTAACATGTTTAACCATATGACATCTTTGCCTCACTAAAGAATGGAGTAAAATACAGAAAAATACAGCATAGTAATGCAGGAAAACGCATATTTCTCGTAACTAAGAAAACAGGTCACTTAAAACGTAATTCAGTGCGCAGTATACCAGAGACACGCTGGGTGTCGGCTGCAACGTGCGCACTGCAGTTCACCCATACCCGTTAAAGTTCATTCAAATCTAACTATCTTTCCCTTAAATATAATTATTGTTCTACTTTAGAAAGAAAACAACATAAACATTTTGGAAACTGTGTCCTTTGTCAAACTTTTAAAGGTTTTAATGTGAAAGGCTGTGCTTCAGGAAATGATAAGAAAACAGAAAAGAGATTAAAATCCTTGAGGAATGGAGAAGAGAAACTGAATGTGCATAAAACTACACACTTGAAAGTCTGTATTGACCACCTTCTGTATTATATTTCATTATATACAATAGAATAAATTTGTCTTAGGCTATGCTGACATAGCACAAACACCACTAGCTCAACAGCAAATATTATTGAGATTTTTTCCACGTACACATAACTGTTTGATAACATTTATTGAATTAACTAGTTACTTTAGTATTGTGTAGACAAAAGCTTCATGGCACAGACATGGAGACATGATTTTCAACTTGTGTTAGTGGTGTTTGATGACAAGAAGCAGAGGCAAATTTAAAAAAAAACAAACTTGCCATCATATACACATCCAATTATCAGCCCTTCATGGCGGAATCTGTTTTCCTCAAACCTAATAGGACATGAGGATCCTATAAACAGGAACTGGCAGACATCTACTTCTAGTATCTAAAGGGCTACGCCGAAGTCCACGGAAGCTGTTTACAGTCTTTGGGGAAATGATAAGTAGGGCAAACAGGCAGTCTGCTGCTGAAGGCACAACCCATTACCACCAAGGCCGCCTTACAATGACACGGTTCAAAAGCAGCAGACCAACCTCTTCCGAAAGAAAACAGGTGTGGCTACATAATGTGGTCAACAGGTAAACTGAGCACAATAGACTTTAATCATATCGTTTCATCTCTACCTCTGTAGAGTCATTTGAAATAGAAGCAAGAGCAAAACCACTCCTGGCTTTTGTAGACGACACCCCAATATGCACACATATCATGCTGCTAAATGCATGCCATGTTCTTTAGAGGCCAGTGTATTTGCAAACTCATTTTCTTCCCGACTCTGACTTCACAGTAGGAAGTGCAATTTTCGTGTACAATGCAGGAGACATTGGAACTATAATTTAGAAGATTTTCAAAATGGGGCACAATGTCACCTGTCTCAGATAATTTCCTTTTAAGAAGCAAATCCCATTTTTTTTTGAGTAATTCATCCCTGTTTCCTTTTCTTCTTGAGTAAATGAAAAAGGTGGCAATAAAGCACATTATCTCCCCATCTGCCTCAACCCTATCAACCTTGCCACCCGCTACAATTACTTTTCACACCACCCTACATGCACTAGAGGGACAGCCATTAAAACACGGCCACACGTTGGAAGCCAAGGCTGCTCCAGCCCACAGCTGAACTGAATAAAACTGTTAATGTCAGAGCCTGCCGGCCAGCTTCCCAGGAATACCACTTGCTCAAAATCCTTCCATTCCAGCCGTGCGTGTGGCGTTTCATCCTTCTCCCCATGCAGAACCATGCCATCTGCTATGAGACACAGATACACCACATGCCAGGTGACATTTTCCTTTAAATTTCTTCCCTCTTCTTTTTTTTTTTAATTTACAGAGAGCAAGGCAGAGAGCAAGAAGAGATCTGAGTACTACCTAGGCTTCCCCCCAACCCCCCAATCTCTTGATATTTATTATATTCTGGCTCTGCTTTTGAACGGTTGGTGAGTAATTTATGGGCAGGCTTCCTTAGAAATAAGTCTGTAAGATATGTAATAAAAAGCTCTGAGCACTGGCACTCTAATAAACCAAGGGGTAACTGTGGAGTTGAATTTAAAAAAAAAAAAGAAGAGGAAAGAGTCATTAAATCAATAATACTGAGGTCTGATAGAGCTGTATGCAGTCAATAACATCATAAACTTTTATACTGACTTCAGCATGGGAACATGCTATTATTATCTGTGGCAAGTGATGGCAGAAGAATTTAGATCTGATACATTTGATCTAACAGAAAAAGAGATGGGAGGTTTTGGAGATGCATCATACTTTTTGTCCATTTTAGATAAGGACTGGATTTTACGTGCTTAGAGGGCAATGCATTTAAAGTCACTCACAGACTGTGGTGGGAGTCAAAGGAAAATACGGAAGAGTTTACTTGTTTAAAAACTAGAGATTAATCCTTTTCTCCATGTTCAAATCACGGCTATAATACGTTGTTCCTTTTAGGGGCTTCTATAAAAAACCTTAAACTATAGATTTGGAGTGTTTGTATATACCAGAGAAGTAAACTACAAGATTCATACATAGGATGCCAGTAGCTTCCCTTGTGGAAGGAAGCATGTTCAGTGAGGTACCTGGACCCGTCTTAAAAGTCAGATCAGCTACACTGTGACCCATGTTATTTGGTGCCTACCATAAGACTAGCTTATTATTATTTGGTCTAACTAGGAATGCTGGCAGTAGGACACCCAGACAACTTCAGATTGAAGTACATGCAGTGAGCATGGCACTCAAGCCTCAATACAATCAGAATTAGTGTTCTCCATACACAGTTATCTGGTCATTTGTTTAAACATACACAAACTATTTCACAGTTTACTACTCCTGAAATTGACCAATAAATAATAGAGCTATACTTAATAGGTTCTTAATTATGTCATATGTCCTTTTATGAGCTATTAATTCCCTCCTTGACTTCATACATTCAGTCACTCATTCACCTCACTTACTAAAATTCACCCTAAAGCTACTGACGACCTCCTGTAACTAAATTCCATAAAGTTGACTTTGGCAAACAGATGGAGTCCTTGAAGACATCAAGCTGATCAAGTCAGTGCTAACTGACTCCTGCCTTCTCCTGTCCTCCACCTTCCATCCTGGGCTAAATACTCACACACTGATGTCTTATGATTCTTGCCTCTGGTCTACACACAACCCTCCAGCCCACCTCCCATCAGAGGACCTCTTGCTCCTCCTGCTCAACACTCTAGTCTCACCAGCCTCCCCTCATTTTCTTGTGTTTGTCATGGTCCCTCCACCTTTGCACATGTGTCTCCTTTTCTGACTTCACTTCCTTTTCTCCTTCTGACAAGGTGCCCTCATGGCTTCTGTTACTTCTTAGCTGTAGCATTTATCGCATCTTTAGATTTGTACTAAGTCTTTGGTAATTGAAGAAACTTGTTCTTTTGAACTAGTCTACACTTCCTGAGGACCTGAAAGACATCTATTTCTCTGACCTTTGAGTCTCTAGCATCTATCACAACATTTGGTACACACTAAGTATGCAACAAAAATCTGCTCCATGAATGAATGGAGATAAATCTGCTTTGCTCCTTCTGGACTCTTATTCCACTACTGTTCATTAAGTGCTGCAAGGAAGTTTAGAGAATGGACTTGAGATCAGGATGTAGAAAAAAATAGCTTTTGACTCTCTCATAAAAATGTATATTTTGCCTTTTCCAAAAAGAGGTTAACAAGACAGTTATGGTCACTATACTCAAAGAATGTAGGTTCTAACATGATAATAGACAATATTTGAACAAGTAAAGGCAAAATAAGGTAAACAAAATTAGAGATGGTGATAGGTGCCAAAGAGGAAAAATCATAAGAGAATGAGATAAAGAAGACCAGAAGTGTCCTTGGGGTGGTCAGGGAAAGCATCTTTGAGAGATCTCTGAGAAGAGCAAGCTGAGACACTCAGGAGGAAAAGAAATGATCTGCACAGAGAACGAAGGGGGAGAACATCCCAGGCAGAAAGAACAGCATATGTATAGGCCCTAAAATAACAACTGACCCGCCAACTTCCAGAAATAGAAAGAGGTTTAATAAACTAAGCATAGCGTGGCAAAATGAGATTGAAGATGGTCAGGGCTCTGCAGACCACCAGAAGGAGTTTAGATTTTGTTTTAAATACAATGATGGCTATTGTAGGGTTTTAAACAGGCAGTGCCATCCTCTGGTTTATATATTGCTTTGGGATGAAGAATGGATTGGAGTGGGCAAAAGCAGATAAAACAGGCCAACTAGAAGGTCGAGGAGTTGCTGAAATGACATAGTGTGGAGGAGGAGATGGCAACAGAGATGGTGTGATGTGGACAAATTTGAAATATATATTAAAGGTAGAAATAAGAGGACTTGCTAATGGCTATGGGTGTTGGGAGGCACAAAGCACGCAATTAAGGATGACACAAGGTTTCCAGCTTCAACACCTGGCTATTTGCTGAGATGGGAAGCTTGCAGGAGAGAACGAGGGGAGGAAGACCAAGTAAGACAGATGAGAGTAGGAATTAGGGGGGGTCAGTCTTTTCTGAAAAAGATACTTTGCCTTTCTGCTCATAAACGTCTCTACAAAGCTGTCACTATGCATTTGTATCATCCAGTTAAAATTACAGATCTTTATCCTATCTTAGTTACTGGAAAGTGGGATTTTACCTTTCTCAAGGTTGACTATGTCATCAGTAGTCTAAACCTCATACGAACACTGGATTCAGTGAAGTTCTCTCAACATAAAAGGTCAGTGTCTGCCCCAAGTCTGAGAACACCCGCAGGAAACATCACTGTAACAGGCCCACTGGAGGGAGGAGTGGAAAGCTAGCAGGTAAAGGATGGGAGTGTCCTCCACTAATTAAAAAAGAGAGTCCATTTAGTGATGGAGCAGAGAAGCGAGCTCCAGCTGACCAAAGCTTGTAGCATCGAAAGAGCTTCCCAAGTTTTCTGTAAGATGAGCATGGGCTGTAATAGCATCTAGTCAATATAATTCAATTACAGAAAAAGGGCTCCAACAGGGTAGCAGTGCATGAAGAGCACTGGTGCAAATGTTTGAAAGACAAAAGCAATGGCAAAACTAGAAGTCTACAAATGCAATGCCCCTTGTATAAAAAACAAACAAACAAAAAAACAAAAACAAACAAACAAAAAACCAGAATCAGAAAAAGCCCCTTTGAAAAGCACAAACTAAAGACATCACCATTTCCCACAGCTGTTGTTTGCAACCCAATGGGGAGGACACAGGAGACAGCGGGTGAATATTCCGCCTTCCTTTTGACTAATGCCTTCTCACTTTCTCCTGTCAAAACAGAGGCCCTTGAGTAATTAACTGAATCCACAATATAATAAATTTTAGACAGCAGTTACCCTTTTAAGACCAATTGCTTTTGATTTTTGATAAGACACAGAGCCCTTTTAAAAGGCAATGAAACCAGGGACTCTCTCCTCAGGAAAAATGCATTTAGAATTACACACATTTACTTATGTGCAATTTCTGGGTCCTCACAGCACTCCTCTTCCTTCCTCCAGACTGATCTTGCAGGAATATAAGGATATCAGGTCAAGAGCTCCTCTGGTTTCAACTTAAATGAAAATGATTTGATAATAAAAATTGGGGTCCGGGGTCAGTCTGGTAACAATTTTTAGGTTTCCTCTGTTGAGTTAGCAGCTAGGGCAGACCCTCCTCAGCTCTTCTGTGGCTGTAAAAGGCAAAGTGGTTCCTCAGGTCTCTTTCAGTCTCTGGGCTTCCCAATATTTCAAGAGTTTTCTGATGCTGCTGCAAATGAAGTTTGGTCTCAAAAGCCATCATACTACCTTTCCAAGTATAATCACAACTAGCATTTATCACACGCGTCCTGTGGTTGGGCAAACTCACACCAACCTATGAAGTAAGTAGTGCTTTTCGCTCCAACTTACAGCTGAAGAAACCTCAATAAAAGAACTTTCCCCAGTGTTAACCATCTAATATTCTCTTCAGAACACAGAAGACTATAATTTCCAGTATCCTGGCATGTTGCTTGGGTCATTGTTCTGGTTCTGTTGAATGGAATGTGAATGGAATCATGTTCTTCCCTTGTCCCTAAAATGTTCTATGTGATGTTTTACGTTTTGCTACACAACTCATCAGCCAGATGAATGCAGATATTCAGCAGAGCACCTATGTGATGCCAGAAGTCATTACATGGAAGAGGCACGGATCCCTTAGTCACACCTGGGGTAAAGACACCCTGGAAAGCCACCCAATCAGGAACATCTGAGCTGGATTTTATACGAGGTAGGAAAAAAAATACACTTTTATTGTGTTAAGCTACTAAAACTGTAAAGGGATTGGTTACAGCAGTGTATATTAATAGCCCTGATTAAAATAATTATACAAAATCATTTGACAGAATGAGATTAAAATCCAAGTGATCTTACTTCAAAACACTCAAGTTTAATGGCAACGTGATGCAGAACCCTAAGTGTTAAGCACTTAGGCGTTTGGTAAAGACACAATAATTGACTAGCTGCTTAAGAACCACAAATTTTTAAGGAGAGCTAAGAAGCACCTGTCCTGGAAATTTGTGAGTAGAATAAAACAGCAGAATATTTGGGCAATGTGGGCTTAGAAGTGAAAGGACAAAGAATGCTTTGAGAGTGTTTGTCCAGCCCCTGTCTTAATCATATAACGTGCTGGCTGTAAAATCCCCTCTTATACTTAGCTGGAAAACTGCGAACAAAACAAATTGAAAGCTTGAAAAGAAATCGTGATCATTTCCACAGAACGGGTCTCTGAACCTTTAGGATAAAAAGAGCTCTCTGTGAGAATTAAGATAATTACCGAAGGAAGATTGACAGAAATTGTTACACCAGCATGAGTGAAATCTGGAGCTGTGTTAATGAGAACTGGGACCTGGAAAGATAGGGAAGAAAATCTTGATGGTATGTAAGAGAAATAAGTGGCTATCACTTCATATGGAATGCTATTAGGTCCTGGACTCTTCAAGGAGGTTTAAAAAAAATATGAAAAAAAAAAAAAGAAGTTGTCTGAATAAAAGGAAAGAGGAAAAAAAATAAAGGATCTGGGGTTGAACTCTACTCTGTATCCTGGGAAACGGAACATGAACAGATGGCCATAAAAATTGCAGAGATTTACAAATATGAGAAAAACAAAGAATTTTATGACTATAAAATGGATCAAGTTGGCTCTTCATACTGAGAGATGTTAAAACAGAATGATTCAAGAGAATAGTTGGCAGTGAAAGGAATAGTAGGTAACCTCTGTGTTAATAGCTTAAATCTAGTTCCAGATGACAAAATGATTCTGGTTTTCTACATTAGATCAGTGAAACATACTGTTAGAATGCTTTCTTTGTACATTGGTGAAAAAGAGAATGGAGCGATGACATTATAGCCTCCTCTTTGCTGAGAAGGTAAAGCAATTTCTACTGAAAATGGGCTCTATTCTTACCTTAGAGACTGGTCAACACATGGGAAGGAGAGACCAAAGGCCTCCCTCCAGTACCCTTCTGCTGTTACCCTCTGCTCCAAGTTAGTCTTGGAGAGGGAGGCAGTGTTATCATGTATTACTTGTTAGCTCTTTCTTCAGAGATGAATCTCTTGAGAAATTATGTATTTCCTCTTGTTTTTAAGATTCTCTCCTTGTTTTAACGTTTGACAATTTACTTATTACGTCACATTGTGGGTCCCTTTGGCTTCATCTTTCATGATACTTTCTGGGTTTCCTGGATCTGGGTGTCTATTTCTTTCCTCAGGTTAGGTTAGTGAAATTTTCAGACATTATTTCTTCGAAGAAGCTTTCTGCCTTTTTCTCTTTCTCTTCTCCTCTTGGGACCTCTATACTGTGAATTCTGGTACACTTGAGGGTGTCCCATAATTCCCTTAAGAAATCTTCACTGTTTTTCACTCTGTTTTCTTTTTGCTCCTCTGACTAGATGGCATTCCACTGTGTCGTCTTCAAGTTCACTGATCCTTTCTCCCACTTGATCTAGTCTATAAAAATTCTATTGAATCTTTCAGTTTAGTTGTATTTTTCAGATCTGTGATTTCTGCTTGACATTTCAACTGCATGGACAGTTGATGCTTCTAACCCCTGTGTTGTTCAAGGGTCAACTTATACACACATACATGTATGTAAGATGTAGTTACTGATTGTCTCTACTGCTTAGACTCCAAGGAAATGAGATTTAGATGTTATTAAGAAATAGAACACTGATGACCAAGGGACACAGCATCGACACAGTTATTGTTTCCTGAGGTTCTATCATCTGCGAGGAAGTACCTATTAAAGTAAGCTTTAGCAGCAGACTGCTATTGACAATTCAAAATAAAGTGCTTTTATCTGTGTTTAAAAGAAAAGATTATAATAAGCTAAAATTTTAGAATTCTTATGTTAAGCCCACCAGCTGGTCAAACACCAGCAAACTATAAAATACTTTCTTCTCTTTAATAGCCAAAGGCTAATGCAGTAAAAAACAAAAAACAAAAAAAACCCACAGATTCAAAATATGATCATTGGGTTGCTGAATTATACAGTGAGTTGAATTCACAGTCTCACTAGCCCTCTTATCTAAATATGAGAGAGCATTAATTGCCAAAGAATGCAATCCTAAAACTTGGTTTGGGGGTATGTGGTTAGATTCAGATGACTCTGGATTACTCAAATTCTGTGAAATTATAATATTCAAGGACCATTCCTTGACAGAGGAACTAGCCTGCATCTATTCTTCTGACTTAGTGAGAGACCATGAAATACGCCCACAAGAGGCAAGAGCATACTGACAGTTCCAAAGCCCCATCTTTATCAACTCTCTTTGCTCCCAGATGTATCTATAACTCAAGACAGGTCTCCAACTGGAAAATATCTAATAGGTCTTCATAATCATAATGGGAAGATATAGGGAGTTAACATCAAGAAGAAACTGTTTTAGGCATTTTCCACTTTTTTAAATAGAAGTATAGTTGATTTACAATATTGTGTTAATTTTTCATTTTTTAAGTCACCTATTCATTTGAGATGTATTACTGAGTGCCTACTCTGTGTTAGGTAGTGTTCTAAACACTTGGCATAGAGAAGTAAATGAGATGAACACAATCCTTGTTCTCTACTTGAAGAGAGCAGCCCATAAAAAGATCTGGAGGAAGAGCATCTTGGCAGAGGGAGAATTTACGAAGGTCCTGAAATGGAAATTAACTTTGCTCTATTAGGAAGGCCAATGTGTCTAGGACAGAATGGACCCAGCTGAGAGATAATAATAGAAAACAGAATCAGAGAAGTAGGAAAGACTCCAGGCAATACAGGACTTTGTGGATCATCATAAAGACTTTGGATTTTGTGCAATCATAATATGACAACGATGGCTATTGATTATGTGAGAGTATGCTTTAGAATCTCATAATTAACATAACTATACAGGGCTTTTTATGTGTAAATAAATAAAAGAAACAGCCCTGATTACAAATACAAGAATGTCTCAGCCCACCCCAGAATCTCTAGGAGTGAGGTTTGCCATTAGTATCTTTCATCAGCTCTGCAGGTAATTCTAACATGTAGCCATGGTTGAGAAACATTCCCACAGAGAAAATATGATAAAGTATCTGAAGAATATCTTTTTCATAGACTGGAGAAGAAGGAATAGCTCCTGATTTCCATTCCCAGCCTCGACACTAACAACCTGGTTCGGTTTATCTCTGAGACCAAGTGTTTCAGTCATCTTACAAATGGGCACTACTGCCACAGTGGCCTGTTGATACTGAAATGACAACTAATAAACCCCTTGC
Source organism: Camelus bactrianus (assembly GCF_048773025.1). NCBI lineage: Eukaryota > Metazoa > Chordata > Mammalia > Artiodactyla > Camelidae > Camelus > Camelus bactrianus. The sequence goes on along the minus strand of NC_133564.1, from coordinate 27,318,702 downwards.
TCTTGGCAATTAGTTCCTGGGGTTTCTAAAATATTTATAAAGCATGTATCATTTCTTGATGTTAACATAATATAGTATTTGCCCCAAAGGAACTTACATTCCAAAATAGATAAATTTAATAAGAAGCTCAAAAACTCCAGGGAAGTATTTTCATTATTTATTAAAATCGCAGTTTTCTTTTCCTCCAAAGAGCTTAAGGTGCATTACCTATTCGCTTACTTGGTGAGAGGATGGACAAACCATTCTTGATGACTAATTTTAAGTAACTTGTTTATATTTACATTTAGGATTACCTGCTTTTCTTCTTTCTTTTTCCTTCTTCATTTTTTTTTTTTTTTTTTTTTTGGCCTGGAGTGCCTAAAAATTCTCACTTAACTATTATTTCAATTAAGTTGAAGAAGCAGAACTTTGACAATGGCTTAACTTTCATGGCCGTCAAATCCTCAGGCATTAGAAATGAGATTTTGCAACTCTAGGATATAGACTTGAAGCTGACTTCTGGTTGGAAGATTACAATATGTCTGCATGTAATGCTCAGCATTTATACTAATATTACCTAGAAGACAATGCTGCTTTTTGTGTCTCCCTAAGAGTCACTGGGAGAGAAAATGTCTTTTTTTCTAACTTATAATCTCGGAACACAATAAAAATCCTCACTATTCTGTTTCACTACGAGAGAGAAGTTAAAAACATCTAGAAGATCTTTCTTTGCCCTGATTTAAGTAGAATCAACCAAATGTAACTGCATTGAGAAGGAGATGAGGTGTGTCTTGCTCACTATTGTAGCCCTCAGCACCAGCAATTTATGAGCCGAAAATAAGGCTCCCCATAGGTTTCAGTTGAAAAAATAGGAGCAGTTTAACAGACATTTTAATGTATGCCTTGAGGAAATTAATGCCGTCTCAACAACAGATTCATATACCCTGGTAAAAAAAAAAAAATCAGTTATACAAAGGCATGAATCCAAGAAAACAATGTGGAATATGGACAAGATCATGGCTGGAGCACAGTGTGTAGCAGGGAAAAGCCTGAAGATATGACTGCAAGGAAAGGCAACGACTTAAGCATTTGGGCCATTCTAGATAATCTGCATTCTATTCCACAGATCAAAGACGATCGTTAGAGCATTTTAAGGTTGGAGCGACCAAGATTACACTTACATTTTAGAAGGATCACTCCTGCTAACTCTCAGATTGGAAGGATAAACTGAACCGGGACATAGGGAGACTACCAGGAGATAAAAGATGAGCCTGACTAAAGACAGCATGCGTGGGATATTAGACATATTCAAGAGATATGAAGGTGTTAGCACAAAATGGTTTAGTTACTGTTTGCATGTAAACATTTGGGGGACAAGAGGAAGTCTCGGATGACCATTAGACTTACAGCATATAAGGGAAGGGGCCGGAGTTGCCATAATTCTAAAAAGAAAAAAGATGAGAAGCAGCAGACACAGGTGGGGGAGGCATATGGTAAATTAAACCTCAACTATATGCCCACGTGGTGTCTACATGGCACACTTCAGTAAGCAAATGGAAGTGACTACCATTATGGAAAGCCTATCAGACACCAAGCATTACTCTATTGTGAATCCTACCTAATTTATACCTTATAATTAATCATGATAAAATTATTCCCTCAGGGCCAGTGCTCTCAGTTTTTAAATATTTAATTAAGGCCAGTGCAAAAATAATGTTGAATGTCAGAGTCACAATAAGAATTCACATCTATCTGAATCAAAATCCCGTATTTCTACTCCTTTCCAATGCTTCCATGAAATTTAGGAGATAGGTCAACATTGGAAATATTTATTTGGGAATAACCCAGCTATATGCAGTAGTTACAGCCATAGAATAAATATTTTATGCAGGAGAATCAGTATAGTGACACTCATAATGGTTAATTATTGGTGAGACCAAAATGTCTGTGACATTGTCATCCCCACCTTTTCCTGATCCCCTGTATTTCAGTACTATTCCTTCTCTCCTGATCCATTCTCACTGCTTGCTAGATTAATTTTTCTAAAGTACGAACCAAATCACACCACACACTGGCTTAAGTATCCATTTATTCAACAGATATTTGATGATCCACAGTAGACCTTCTAGATAAAAAGTCAAAATTTCTGCCCTCAAGGAGGTCACAGTCTACTGGGGAAAGCATCCAAGCAAGAGGGCAATTTAAACATAGTGTAACTGTCAAAACAGGTTAAGTCCATGGTTCTACAGCAGCACATAAAAAAGTATCTAAACCACACTGTCATTGTAAGGGTGGACGTCTGGGGGGGAAAGGTGCTCTATGAGCTCTGTTTAGAAAGACAGGGAGGACACAGGCAGAGAGGACTTAACTGCAAAGCAAGGAAGTACGACGCCTTTAATAAACTTAAGAAATTGACAGACTAGGTAGAGATAAAGGAAATAAGCTGTGGACGAAATCAACTGACAGATCATAAATGGTCTTATGAGGTTAGCTCAGGGGTTTGCATTTTATCCTGAAAGAAATGAGAAACCATAGGAAGTTGTGTAACAGAGTGTTTTGAACAGATCTATATTTCAGAAAACTAAACTCACTCTGATGAGTAGGAAAGCGTTAGATGAGCCTAGGTACAAGGGTGTCAGTCACGGGGCTACAGAAATAGCCCCGGTAGAAACTGATGACATTGATGATTGCTCCAAATGAATTCCTTAGCCTAACATTCAACGTACACGACATTCTGGCTCTAATCCACCTTCCCAACCTTCTGTCCTCTTTTCAATAGACTATGCTTCCATTAAAAACCATCTGGGTATCATGTTCTGTATTCTTAACCCTAGACCCCAGTTCACACTATCTTTATGGCCTAGCATGCTGTACAGAAGGTTGCTGATGATCAACACACATTGAGAGGATTAACTTTTTTTTTTAAGTAGATACTTCTAAAAATTAGGTTCAGATATTTTGGCTATATTTTATAGCCAAAGTAACATCTGAACTTGAAATCTTACCCAAATGTTTTCAGAATTCTTTCCCTAAAAGCTAAAATAGTTTGAGAATTTAATCGCTGTGTTTAACCTTTTTAAAAGTGACATCAATGAACTGATGGTACTCTAGTCACCATTGGACAAATAAATTTCTTTGCTTCCTACTAACTGGTGGAAGTGTCAAAAATGATGCCAATTCTGGTTAAATGCCGTGAACAAATTCATGAAGTGTGACTGTCTTTCTGATTCCCGCACATCAAATTCCCACTAATTGAAGTCAGACTACTCTCTCAGCTCTTGCGGCTACAGGATTATTATTTTCCAATTTCTTGTCAGATATCAGTATGACTTGGCAAACTCCAGCAATCGGTGCACTGTTTGGCCCTTTTAAATGATCTTTGAGATTCAAGGTGGTTAAGAGGAACTTCAAAACGAGGGTACAAATTGAAAGTGTTTTGAGGATATGGTTCAGAGATATGTTTTATGCCGAAAAGTAATAAATACATGGATAAACAAACAAACAAATAAATCTTTCCAAGACCAAACTTCATTTTCATATGGCTGCAGAAATTATAGCATAGCTAATAAAATGAGGGTGCCATACACCTACTACAGTATAGTACAAATCATGAATTATACAGCAGCCAAAAATGAGAAACTGCAATGCAATCACACCTATACAGAAATAAATAAAACATACAAGCATAGTAGCAATCACGTTGTTTCTATTAATAAAATGGGCATGCACAGGGGGCTCCTCAGAAAATGAATGTAATATATGAACAGTAATTATTATTTTAGAACTTCACTGCAACTATGAAATAACTGCTAATTAACAAGTAATTAGAGCTGCAAGTTCTTTGCAAGGTAAAGCAGTGTTTGTAAAATACTCATATACACTGAATGAGTCTCTTAGAATGAATGGGTAAATTGGATCTAATAGACTTTTTTTTTTTTGGATTGAATATAGTAGCACTTTTTAGAGTTTCTCTTTATCAGAATTCTTGATAATGGAAGAAAGTCTGATGTTTTGTTAGGGTTTTGTATGTCTGCGCATCTGTTTATATTATTGAGGGTGAAGGATAAGGGTGTGTGATTTTTGTGATTTTTATATAATAAATATACACTTGATCTTAGTCTCGATTCTGGCACAGTGCCCCTAAAACCCTTGAAATTTCCTAAGTGATAAGAGCTATAAAAGTGGTTTGCAATTCATCACAACCCGCTTTCAACCATTCCTGTGTTTATGTTAATGAGGTGACTTTCAGAAAGTCCCTAAGTATGGGTGCTGAACGCCAGGGGAACCACGTGATTAGAAGGTTGAAACTTTCATCAGAGCTGGAGATTGAATTTAATCAACAATGGTCAATGATGTGATCAATTGTGCCTATGTAATGAAGCCCCCATAAAACCCAAAAGGATGAGTTTTAGAGAGCTTCTGGGTTGCTGCACATGCGGAGGTGCTAGGACAGTGGTGCACTCAGAAAGGACATGGAAGTTCAGCGTCCTTTTCCCCACACCTTGCCCCATGCGTCTCCTTCATCTGGCTGTTTCTGAGCTATATCCTTTTACAGTCAGTCAGTAATATAGTAAGTAAACTGTTTTCCTGAGTTCTGTGAGCCATTCTAGCAAATCAAACCCAAGAAGGGGGTGGATTTTTATAGCCCACTGGCTATAAGCACAGGTGACCCCCTGGATTGGGATCGGCACCTGAAGTGGAAAGGGGAGGATTAGCCTTGTAGGAACTGATGCTACCTCCAGGTAGATGGTGTCAGAACTGAGCTAAACTGCAGGACACCCAGCTGGTGACACGGAATTTCTTGATGTGGGGAAACCTACACGCACACATATTTGGTGATGAAAAGTGTCAGAAGTATTGAGTGTGAGCAATAAAGGAAACACAGGAGGATGTGAGGTTTCCTTTACCAGGTGTGAACTGGAAATGTTAAAAACATTTTTTTTTCTCAAGAAATGAGGCAAAGTTCACTTGGTCTTATCTTCCATCCTTTTGGGCATCCATTTGTTAAGGAAGATGGTTTCATGTGATGAATAATAATTGTCTTATATTTATGGCTCACCTCTTGCCTTTAGGGTCCTTAAAAACAATGCAAAGAGCCTGCTGCTGTTTGATGTGATGAACGATATGCCCTACATTTCTCTTTATGCCCAACCACCCTACCCAACCAAAAAATCAACTTTGGAATTGTATATTTAAAATACTTCAGTCAAAAACGTTTTAGAAATGTAGGCCTTCAACTGGAAGCTGGAAAAGACAAGAGTTATCAACCCTCCAGCACTACATCCAAAAGTCTATCCCTGATGGGCTGTATACTGCAGCCAAATCTTGTCTCTGTGATTTCCCTAGTGTTCAGAATATTTCAATGGCTTCTGAAAGAATCAATGCACCACTTATGTGACTCACTTTTCACCTTTACTAATCTGTCCCACAAGTAAGGGCAGGGTTGGGCTAAAGGAACTTATTACATTTATTGGCCAGAATTAAATTAGTCACTGAGACTTTTAAAGAGGCCACAATATTTTGTGATCCGTGATGACCAGAGTAGCTGTCCCTAAGCTAAGAGGAGTCAGATTCAGTTCTTAAAAAGTATGGTTGTCTGGGAGAAAAAGCAGTGAAGGCACTTTATCCCAAAGGCTTTCTGGAAACATGGAGTTTGTTCCTTCAGATCTCAGCATTTAGACTTAAAGTCCTTTTGCCTACGACCCAACTGATAACGTGGCAACTGTCATGCAGTAACTTGCATAGAAGTTCCATCAGTTTAATTAGATACAAACCAGGAAGCAGTGTCAGTACTGTCTCACTGTCTGATAAATAGACTATTATTTTTTTATATGTCTCACATTTTCTTCTCACAGAATTTTGCAAACAATATAAAGAATTGCTTGCAAATTCCCTAAAAGGATCTACTCAAAATGTCCAACTCAATGGCTAATTAGCAGCTAGAGAACTATGTCTTCAATCCACATAAATTCTAAACAATGTGCTCTAAAAATCTGGTATTTTCAGCAGATCTGCTGGAATTAAGATCATCTTAAACATTAACATTGTTTTTATGCCTTGATCTACCTACCCTAGGCTCTAAAGTCACCCAGAAATTAATAGACAATTAGGCTTTATTAAGCAAGGTTTGACATTTGTTAAGAAAATATTTTACTGAAATTAAACATCCTGCATCGTAAGTGTACAATTTGGTATATTTTCCAAAATTAATTACAATGATGTATTCAGAGCAAAGATTCAAAGAGAGAAGTCTATGACCGTTTCCCAGTCATTAAACTCCTTAAGATGACTGATACCATGACTTTCATCATCATGGATTAGTTTTGCCTGTTTTTGAATGTTGTATCCATATAGTATATTCTCTTTTGTGCCTGAAGTTTTCCACTCTATGTGATGCTTGTAAGATTCATCTGTGTTGATGTATACAGCAGTTCATTCATTCTCATTGCTGAATTCTTAACTATCCTATTGGAGGAATGGGCAATAATATTGTCTATTTTGCTGATGATGAAAATTCACCAGTTTAGTGGGCGGGAGGTGTTACTGCATGGTAATCAATGCTCAAGCTTGTCTTTTTGTTCATGTATGTATGTGTTTCTAAAAGTATACACTTGGGATTGGAATTGCCAGGTGATAGTGTTTGCGTATGTTTAGTGTTAGCACACACTGATAGTTTTCCAAAGTGATTGTACCAATTTACACTCTAGCTAGAGTGTTCTTTCGTAGTGTGACAACTTTGTTACCTAACTGTAGTGTTTAGTTCATTTGCACTTACTGTAATTAGTGATACATGAGAGTGTATATCTACTATCTGCTTCCCTTTGCTCTTCTTTCTTGCCTCCTTTTGGGTTAATTGTTTTTGTTAATTACTCAACTTTTCATCTGTACCAGCTTATTAATTATATAACAGCTTAAAATATGTATACTTTATTGCAAGCTAATATAAATTTAAGATTTTTATCAGTTTAGTTATTTAGAGCACATTGTAAGAGAGCAAGTTTTCCTGTTTGAGCCTTACTTTTGTCAATTAGCTTTCCCCAACTCTTACTTCGGTTTCACAGGTAGCACCATTTAATCTTATTTAGTTGTCTCACAAAACCATGGCCATGAAAACCAATTAAAGAAAAGTATATTCATTGATAAGCAAAGTGCAGTCAGCCCTCGGTATCTGCGGGTTCCACACCTGCGGATCCAGCCAACCCCAGATTACAGACATGGAGTGCCACCTGTAAAGGACTTGAGCACCCACAGATTTTGGTATCCAAGGGGAGTCCTGGAACTAACCCCTGCACATACCAAAGAATGACAGGGGTCTCTAGGACAAAAAAGAATAACCTCAAAATGTGAAGCCAGTAGATGTGTCTGTGAATTAATATATTTTTAAGATTCAAGCATGAAAACCTGTGAAAAGCATATTTCAATTCTCTTTATTTTCTTTATGGGCACAGGGCTTCAATCAAAAGGAAGATTAGGATATAAGTAAAAAGATCTTTATTGTCATTAAAATTATCTATTTCCTCACCCAATGTTTCCTTCTTTACTATTATTTCCTTGACACCTCTCCTCTTTTTCCCTTAAAGATACATTTTTATGTTTATCTCTCACATAACTTGAATTTGTTTCTCCTTAATGTGTATTAGAATTACACTCATCTTTCAAAATCTGGCTCGAATTCTTAATCATTCCAACTTAAAGATATTATTCTCACATCTGAATTTTGAACCTATTTACTATCTGCAACACACTTGTTAATAATCACATACTGCCTTTACATCTGACTCTCTTCTTCCCCAGATGTAGTCTGACTGATGGGAAAACAGCTAATATTTAATGTTTCATTTGTTCATCCTCACACATCTCACAGAATGCAGGGAACACCAACAGGGACTTACTAAACATTAGAAGTGTTTAAATGACTTTGTATCTATCAAAAAGAATCAGCAAAAGTTCAGAACTTCAGAACTACAAAGCACCTGAAGGTGCACATTTCATCTGAAGGGTCTATTAATAACATCAGTCTTACCAATATTTACCAACACTATTTCCCTCCTTCTAAGAGTTTGATTAGTATTCTCTGTTAATTATAATGTTTGTGTTGTTTTCTGAACAACTTTTATATCCTATGTTAATTTTTATATCCCTTATTTATTATTTTTTATGGTCATTTTAAAAAAATTAAGTTATTTATCCAGCTTTGTTCTCAAGTGGAAACAGAAATTCTTTGGGTAACTTTTAACTGAAATCAACATGACTCTCTGCATGCTGCTTTCACTTTGTTTACCTTTGTCTTTTTTGTTTTTCTCTCCTAAGAATCATTTAGCTCAAACACAATTTTTAATTTCCCAGGAGCTTGTGCTTGTTTTCATTTCCTGTTTTTCTCTTTTTGCATCTCTGTGAATGGAAAGAGAAGTGACCTGACAAAGACTGTTCAGTGCAGAAGAGTGAAACAGCCCTAAAATGTCAGAGGTGGGGGAAGGTGATGCAGAACTCAACATCTGTCAAGGACATTTGTTTCAGGAAATAGTAGCAACTTAGCTATAAGGCTTTAAGAAGAATTTCCCAAGGAACCAGAAGGTAAGACACAGAGGATCTCGACCAGCCCCAACATCATGGCAATACCTTTACCTGCAGCCGTCATGGTTCATTAGAATGCACTTTAACAGGCACATTCTCTCTGTTTATTTGGGGATGGAGGTAAGTGAACCTGTGTAAAATATGGCCTTTATTTTCTAAAACACATACAGTATGAGTTACTCACTAGGGTTTTTCTAAGAAGAAAATACATCAGTGTGGAGTGAACTAAAAATTGCTACATAGTCAGTAGAAAAAAAGACGTTCATTTGTGTAGAATCTGCCTCTCACTGCTTATTTCAAGGGTCTCGGAGAGTAAGCCACCAATATTAATAGCTTTAAAGAGCAGAAAGAAGAAACAGAAAATATCTCTCATTTGATTCCATAAACATTGCTATGGAAGCTGTTCCTCTGTCTTTAGTCTCATAAGGTATTTTCTTTTGCAACTTTTTTTTTCTATATTCTGTTGCATCCTATCCAACCTTCCTCTATGTATTCAGAAAAAAAAATATTTCAGAACTAGTTTTCTTTGAGAAGAAATAGGGAAGGAATATGATTGAGGTTGGAAGAAAGCAGTAGTCAGGAAAAAGAGAAGGAGAGGAATGAAAGAGAAAGCAAGTAAGAGTGAGGAGAGGAGGGAGGATTCCAGGAATGATGGATGCCTCTCAGAAGTCCAGGAAAGAAAGCAGGATGAGAGGCACCAGAACACCTGGTCACAGACTCCAGCAAAGCCTCTCTCCACGCTCCCCTTAAGGAATTAGGAATCAGGCATCCTGGGTTCTCCAGCAATCACAGGTGTTGAAATCCGAATGCAAGTTATTTCTACTGCAGATACAGTGCATTTATCCTACACAAGTCTACCTCCTGTAATGTAGTATTGGTCCAAAGGAATAAAGGGTACCAGTGTGGTTTCAAAAACAAGAAGTGGATGCCTTTGGAAATATGTCAAAGGAAACTCTAATGCAGTAAAAAGTCAAATAAATAGCAAATTCAAAGAATTCATGACTAACAGGATTTCAGAGCCTGTACATAGTCGGAAAAACATCAAATTATTTCAAGAAGAAACTTTTGTTGCAGCTAAAATTTCTAACCGATACTGTAAAATAACTTTAAAATAAAATAGAACATACAACTTTTTATATTCCTTCATAATTTCATTGAATTACTTTTCGACCTCCAATATGGAGGTTTCCCCTTAGTTGTGAACATTTCCCCAGCATGTTTTCTACTTCAGCAATTATGGTGAAGGGGAGGGGCCTACGGACCCAAGTATCTGATACTAATATAGAAATGGGATGTTGTAACTTTAACTTGATGTTAGGGTCTTAGGAGATTCTATTACAGATTCCTGTGAAGAAATGACTTTAGCAAAACTGTCTATGAAATTAACAAATCAGGACATTCTTTTCTTCTTAATAAATGATCAAGGACATTACACAAAGAGTTAATGATCTCCATCCACACTTGACAAGCACACAAGTGCTTTCCAGAACTTGATCAGGTTCTCAGAGAAAGAAAAAAAACAGCCAAAGTTAAGTCCTGATATTTAATTCCTCTTAACAAATTTCTTTTCATACTTGTTAAAAGGTCCGGTAATAGAATCTTTCTAAAACTTCATGAATAAAAAAAAGTACCCCAAGAAACTGAGGAATGAAATGTTTGAGGGTGACACGCTCTGGAATAAGCAACATTCTTGGGTGCATGAAGATAAGTGTGGTCATACAATCCCCTGGACCTTTACAGAAAATGGAATCCCTTTAACTCTGGAACCCAGATGTCCTGGCAACTGCCCCAAGAGCTCCAGAAAATTCAGCCAAGCATGACAGAAGAGGTAGTCTCCTAGCAATGTCTTGACAAACAGCTAAATAAAGCAACAGTCTGAGCTCACTGGCAACAGGGTGGTCAACCCATTGCTCAGGTTTCTTCTACCCTGGTTTTAGCACTGAACTTTAGCAAGAAATCCTGGTATTCAGAGATAGGTTCAAACATTTGTGGGGTGGGAAATAAAAAAAAAAGTGGACATTTCAAAAAGGAGGGGCTGAAAGCAATACTGTTTTTAGTGCCAAATGAATAAAGTATAGACTACCTTCTGCAGTCGCTGTCACTCATTTTTCCTCTGACTGGTGATGTTGGCACTCATGCTGTGTCATTCCGAGTGATATGACTTAAGTGTGCAGCTTAAGTATGTTGTAATCGTGAAAATTAACAGTCCATCTTTGACTTCGCCTGAGGACAAACTGTTCTGCTTTTTATCCAGATGGTGCTAGTTTAATTTTTAACACTGTAAAAATTGTGACCACATTTTCCAAGAGGTCAGATAATGACAATGAAAATAATGACAATATCAATGCTAGCATGACCTAGACGTCACCAGAAAAGAGGGTTAAATAGCTGTGTTAACTTAACGACAGGTTAAAGGATTAGGAAGGGAAATAATCAAAAACAAAGCATTCTGTCAGTATGCCAAAAAGAATTTTGGATTGGGCATGGTGGGGAAAGCCATATGAAAGCAAATATGGAGACTGAATCTCTTAGGTTAAGCATAACATAGGCAGGGATTTCTGAATCAATACATTTTAAAATCACCCCAAATAAAACCAATGCTGTCTTGAAAGTAGCAGACCTTTGATGATCTTGGGCGCACCACAGGGATACATGCACAATATCTTGTCATTCCCTTAATCTCTCCATGAAACTGAGTAAAGTTACAGTTCCTGATTCAGATTTTGCAACTAATATGTGCACAAACAACAGCCAAAATTTTGATACAGAAGTGTTAGCCCCTTACAGTGTGGAGGTGGTTCTGTCAGATCTTACCAACCATCACATTTTATGCCATATATCAAGGAAAAACTGAATCACAGCAATGACAAGAACAAAATGTTCTCTCTACCTCTTGAGCAACATGTTTTGAAAAACCGAGTCTCAAATACACTTGATTTCTCTGAAGAAACATAAAAATATCCTATAATATGGCAGAGAGAAATATGTATCTTTTAAAAAATTAAATATTGATAACATGTGTAATTAGTCTTACTGTCCTATTTTTAAAATACATGAAAAATAAGCCATGAAACAAGAGGATAAAAAGAAATGTTATAAAATAGTTACGATCTTTCACACACATGATTTAATCAATCCTACCATTAATTGCTGTTAATTATCACTGTTAAATACTCCCTTTTTTGTTTAAATAAAAGCATTGATATAACAGAAAAGCAAATAATACAGTATAATATAAATTTCATATGAACACCTATTTTACATCAATTTACAATGGAGTCATAACTTACATGTGTGTAATTATTTATTACATATTTTATCACTTGTTTGTTTGGTATGGCTATCTCCCAGGTTGGCTTTCTGAAAAGCTGGTCACCTTATTGGTAGAGAAATGGAATCCAGGTTTGAAGGAAAAGAAGATGCATCAGTCAGCTTTTGCAATGTGAACAAACAATCCCAAAATATCAATGGCTTAGAATAACAAAGGTTTACCCCCTGCAGGCCTTAACCAATGTGCTTTGGCTGAATCTCTGCTGTCCCTTCCTCTTCATTCTGGAGACAAGGCTGATGGAACAGCTCCCACCAGACATGCTGCTCTGGTTATGACAGAAAGACAGTAAGATGAGACATGCACCCCCTTGTGCTGACATTTTATTGGCTAAGCTGGTCATGTTGCACTAGCAAATCACATGACTAAGCTAGATACCAGTGGACTGGGAGTGTATAATCCTCCCATAGGGTGAAGCAGAGTACTTGAGAAAATTAACACGATTTCCTAAGCATTCTCACTTGGTCACAAGTATTTGCTTCCCTCCTTCTCCTTCCAAAAGACACTAACCCCTTCCCAAGGTAAACAACATCTAGCACCAACTAGATAGCTCTGCTCTTTGCCTTCTTTATTTTGAGACTGAGGCTGAAAGAGAAGCCCGTATATGGGGCCAGCTGCTCTTCTGATAAGAGTATTGGTAGAACGATGCTATGGCTTTCAAACCTTCTGCTTACACATGGCATGTGTCACCCTGCTTGCATTTTACTGACCAGTCCATGTCCCATCACTGCACCTGACATGAGTCGGGGGATGGTACCATCCCCTTGGTTGCCAAGTAGGGCAACAGATACATGGAAATGATAGATAACCTTCCCAGTATGAGAAAGGGAGACAACAAGGCAGAAGGAAAGAATCTGCAATAGAGTAGAAGACAGAATATAGTGTGATCCTACAAGCCACTGGAGCAACAGCCCTTTTACCAGGTGCTTGAAGTTTTGGTTTCAGGTGGAGAAAGGATTGATCAAGACAGCCGTGAGTTTAAAACAGAGTTTCCATCAAAACATCCTAGACATTAGAGCAACAGGCACACTTCAAATCAATATTGTCTGTACGGTGCCTGTAATTCACAAACTGCTTTTCTTCCTAAGACTGAACAGAGTTTTGCGAGTATTATCTCATTTATTTTTTCAAGGTTATTTAAAATAATATGTGAAGATAATTGATAAATTTAAACATCCTTGATGAGAGCAGCACAGAACTCTACGAATAAGAGGATACCTTTAAGCATTACAAAGAATGTGTCTTTTAGGTCCACAGTGAGTGTGACAATAAATAACAAGCATTAAAAGCTTGCCCACAAATGCCATGAACTATCTGAATCAATCAGGGATGCTTTGTTACCTCCATTACTGAATGTTTTCTGAAGTTTCTCCTCCATACATGAAAATCTGACACAGGATTTTAAAATAAGTGTTTGAAACGAGGTTTGAAATAAATGTTAAAAGGACAAAGCTCATGACAGGCTATACCAGATAAATATTTAAAAATCAATAATTTCTTACATACCTATAGCTAGAAGATGGAATTGGAAAAATAATATTCCATTTGCAAAACCATTATAAACTCTAAGGAGAGACTGAATATTAAATGTATTGTCAAATGGAACTGACTTTGTATCCCAATTCTGCCACTTACAGTGTGTCTCTTATCAAATTGTTAAGCTTTCTATGTTTCAATTTCCCTCACTTGTAAAATGTAGATAACACTAGTACTTATTTTAAAAGATTGCTGCAGGGAATAAGTACCAAAACTTCCGGAGAGCTCGCTGTCTGTACAGTACAATTCAAAGGAACTGGTATGTGTCATCGCAATAAATCCTAACGATGGCTCTAGAAGGTAGATAATATCATCAATGCTTTTTTCTTCACATAAGTAATATGAGACCACAGAATGCCAAGTAGCTTGCAAAGGGTCACTTGTGGTAGGATGTTAACCTGGGCTATCTGACTCTAGAACACTGATAACTGCATACCATTCACTGATACTTATTGAGGGGTTACTGCATTCTTGGGCTACATCACTGAACAAAATAAAGACCTATGATCTCAAGGAGGTTACATTCTAGCCAGCGGAAGGAGATACAAAACATAAACAATACGTGGGTGATACAGCATACTGGAAGTCAAAAGTGCTACGGAAAAAACTGAAAAGATAGACTCAGAGGAAAGAGAGAATGGCAGGAGGTGTGGAATAAGCCTCACTGAGAAGCTGAGATTTGAGAAAAGACTTGAAAAATATGAGGACTTAGCAAAGCAGGCACTGGAGGAAGAGCATTCTAGGCAAAGGGGACTAGAGCAGAGGGCCTGTGGAAGGGTCACACTGATGGCAGGGACAAGGACAGACGTGGAAAAAGTGGGCTGAGCAAGCAGGACGGTAGTGGGAGACGGAGATGCAAGCCTAGAAGAGCCAGTTCTTGATGAGCTCTTACACGTATTTTGACTTTTACTCTAAAATGGAGAGGCATGGCAGTATGTTAAACAAGAATGACAAAGATCTAACTTCTATTTTAAAATTTCACGCCAGTTGCTGTGTTGAGAAGGGATTGTAGGGGAGCAGCCCCAAAGAGTTCTGGGGAAACAGTATCCAAAACAAGGGGAAAAACAAGTCAAACGCTCTGAATCAGAAAGGAGTGGGTTGTGTTGGGGGCCAAAGAAAGGCTGGTGTGTCCGGGTTCAGTGAGGTGAAGCCTGAGAGACCCTGTTAGCCCTGGGCAGGGAGTCCGGATGTTTCTCAGAGGGTTGGCTACAAGCTCTGGTGACTCTCACCCGTTTGGGGTGAACAGTTGGGGTGCAAAATGGGTTGCAAGGAGGCCAGTTAGGAAGCTGCTGCAATGATCTGGGTAAGAAGCAGTGTTGGCTAGGACCACACTTATAGCAAGGATGACAAAAAAAAAGTGGCAGGATCTCAGGCATATTTTAGAGGACTTGTTAGAGGAGTGGATGAATGAAGAGAATGCCTGTGAAAGATGTAGAACACTTAGAATGTCTGACCTCAGAAAGGGTGCTGAGAGAAGAAGGGAAATAAGAGACTTGGGGAAGGTCAGAAGACAACTGAAACTAATACGTTTTATGAGCGTGCCAATTTTTAGATGCATAACAGACTTTGTGCAGAAATGTTGGGGAGGCAGTTGGATATTCAACCTGGAAGCCAGAAGAAAAATTACAGCTACAGCTTAAGATTTGTGAGTAGGGTTTCCAGGTTTAGTAACCCAGAAACTAAAACAGAACAGAATGTCCAGTTAGTTTTGAATTTCAGATTTATTTCACAATCAATCAATATTTTCTTATTAGAATCAATATTTTCACAATCAGTATTTTCTTAGTAGAAGTGTCTCATGTAATATTTGGGACATACTCATAATAAAAATTATTTGTGGCTTTTCTGAAATTCAAATTTAACTGAATGTCCTGTACTTAGTCTCACAATCTCTCTGTGAGTCATTAGTATATATTTATTTGCTTAATAGTATTATACTTATTTTTGTCTTAAAACACCTTCAAGAGAAATTATGGTACTGATACGGACAGAAAGTTGAAAAAAAAAGATGCTGATAATTTAAAATCTTAAAACTTAAGAGGATTCAAAGACATTGAATTTTTTAAAGATATATTTTTGCCCATTAAAAAGTTAAAAATCGTTTACTGTCATCAGGGGCCTGGGAGATGGAAACCTATATATCTGGTTAATATGACCATATTAAATATTCCTGAGTAATTTGGAAATATGTATCAAAATCAGTTGAAAGCTGTCAGGAATTCCAGAAGAGTCTACCTCAAATGAAAATTTTATCTGATATAAAAGGACTTGACTTGCCACCGGCATTCAATAAGGTGCAAATATCACTGGGGAAAGCAATACAAAAGTGGTGTTGTCCTGTGATAACCATTTTCCAGAATGGCCAGTTAATAACAGCATCCCATAGGTTAATGACATGATACATATGTTTTAATAAAGAAAGCAGCCCTGAGAACAGTTTGGAGAACAAATCCCGTCAGGGTCAAGAGGATGCTTTGTAACCAAGGAAGTGTGAGGAGGACCAGCACACCCAGATGCATGGGCTAGCAACGAACAGGACAACAAAACAGAATGGGCTGAACATTTTGAAATGTAGATGCCACCACAACCTTGGCTTCTGATCATCCCACTTTGAAGAAAAATAAGAAAGAAAACTGTACCTCAAAGGAAGAGGGCATGACTGAGAAAAGGCATCCAGTTCAATCCAGGCAGGTCACCAAGGTGACGTGGGAAGGGCTTTCCATCTCTGCCCGCTCTGGAATTTGCGCTCCAGCTCTCAGTACCAACCGCACAATAATGAAAACATTGGTTGAGCTGATGTTCAGCAGAACTCACTAGCAGATGCAATCAAGGAAGGGGCCCAGGGGAGAACCCACCTAGGACCTCCTGTTCTCACATTTGTTAATATGATAAATGAGTTTTTGGCATCAGTTCCTTCTTTTTCCCTTCACACTCCACAATACATCCAGAAGAATTTCCTAATTGCCTCTGTACATTAGATCTTTCTAATGATAACAGCATTAACTCAGGCTCACTTTTATTTGGGGCCAAATTATCATCATTGTACCATACGGAATTAATTAAAATGTGGCCAGAAAGACTGCTGTGAACGACAGAGGCAGAGTTTTGATTCTTAAAACCTGTGGGATTCATCAGCGAGATGGGAACAGCAGCCTTCAGTTGTGCACCGGAGCCCTGGCTGATATTTCAAGTGCTGTTTGTACAGGAGGGCACAGTGGGCTAGGGGAAGGGGACAGTGAAGACAGAGGAAACGTGGGTAAGAAATTGAGATAACAGTTTTAGAAACAAGCTTGGGCTGTTCAAGTTGGGAGCATCATTTGCCATAATTGCATATGTTCCGCATTTAATATCTCTAGAGAGGTTTAGCTTCAGTTGCGACTTCTCACATTTAATGAAGCGAAACTCTCTCAGGCCACTGCAAGACATATCGAAGGATGAAAACCAGTAATTTACGGCTTTAGTGACCTTATTACAGTGTACTTCGTGCTTGGCTGCTCTTCACTCTTCTCTGGGCCGTTATCAAAGGCTCGGTGGAATACTGGCCATTAGCTACATGCAGACCAAGGGGCTTTGCCTTCAAGGGCTGGGAGCGGTGGGTGAGGGAGAGATTGAATATTTTATCCTAACTCCTAAGGGAAAATCAAAATAGCAACATGCTCTTTGAAACACTAATATGCATGTGAATGGTGGTGATGAGGCAAAGTCTCCGATAACAAACAAGTCTTGGTGAAAAGGCTTCTCAAAGATGAGCTAATTACACTGACAGCCCAAATAACAATGAATATTCTCCACTAGCTGATGAATAGCTCCTGATTTTGAGATGCCTAACCTACATCTGTGCTATGGAGATGGAAATAACAACAGGACAGAAAACACCGTCATGTTTGCCAGATGCCAGTGGCTCACAGTTGGAGGATGGAGGCGGTCAGGTTCTCTCAGATGGGTGGGTCTTATTGCCAGAAATTAGCTCTATGGAAGAAGACGCACTTCAACACAGGTGCAAGCAGGCACACATTCACTCACCAGATACACAGAGTCCCTGCCGCGTGCTGGGCAAATTTCTAGATCAGGAGTTGGCAAACTTTTTCTGTAAAGGGCCAGATAGTAAATATTTTAGGTTTTGTGGATCACCTATGGTGTCTGTCACATATTCTTTAGTTTTTTATTTTTTAACACTTTAAAAATATAAAAACAATTCTTAATTTCGGAGATCAAGCAAAAATGATAAGATACAGTCTGCTGATTCTTGTTCTGGGTGCTTGACCAAAACTCCATAACCAAAATAAAACAGCCATAGAAAAATAACCCTGTCCTCTAGAGGCATGGAGGAAGGAATGCAACAGAAACACATAGTTAATATCATAAAACATAGACTAAAAGGTGATCAGTGCTAGAGCACAAAGGAAAAAGTAGATCTGGGGGTGGTGCGAGGATGATATTAGAGAAAAAGAAATACTTGGAAGAAAAAGACTTCCTTTGATTTGAGGTTTCATGATTTGAGTTCTTCATGAGGAGAGTACCCGGATCTGAATTTTCGTGCTTCAGAAGAGGTGATATGGTTCATGGAAATCTCAGGTATTTTAGAGCCAACGAGCTTGAACTTAATGTCTCTGTCACTTAGGAGTGCTATGACCATGAGAAAGTGGTTTAGCACTGTTGGACTTTTGTCTCCACATTTGGAAAGTGGGAGCCTTCGTGTACGTCTGCCATCTTGCAAGTTTGCTGTGATGCTCGACTGAGCTAAGCGTGACAGTGCTTTGTCAGTGGTCAAGCAAAAGACAGATTCTCGTGACATCCTTATTAGAGCTGCAGCTACTACAAAGGTAGGGTTTTTGTTGTTCTTTTTTTTTTTTTTTTGCTTATGAATTTCATGGAAATAGATAGTTTGGAACAAATGATAAGAATATAGTTTTATGTTTCTATGATAAAGACAAGGCTATAAGAAAAGAGTAGCTCATGAGTCAACAGAAAAGGTGTTCTACGTGAACTGATTTGAGTGACACCATCTAATAGTCCCATTTAACATAAAATATTCTTTTACAAGGACTATTAAAGTGCCCACAATCCGAAGTGTTAATCACATTCTCTCGACTGAGTGGAGTCATGCAAAATCATGAAGGCTCCCATAAATATGAAGAATTTGGCTTGTGATGGTTAATGCTGCGTATTGCGATCTGTTGTTAGAGAACAATCAACTTCTTAACTAAAGCAGGGCTGGCCTCCTGGAAAGAAGATTCATCCAAGCATTGCACATTGGGTTGGAAGACAGAAGCTCAGGGACATCCGACAGAGTGTTTGTACAATTGGGTGTAAGAATTAGCAGGGCAGCAATGTAAGCACTGTGGGCAAGACCGGAAGTTCACTGGGCACCCTTGACTAGTGACTGAGGCTGGAAGGTGGATACCAAAAGGAATGCATATAGACTCCAGACATGGCTGTGACCTTTTTCTATTTTTCATATAATACCAGTCTTGGGAACCTAGCAAAAATAAGGTATGAGTTAAATAAAAACCTGCTGTAGGCTTCACGGAATTTTGTTAACTCTTAATCACCCATATAACCCTTGAAACTGAAAAATAAACAGATGTTGTATCTTCTTCCTTCCATTTAGCAGGTAATATAGAGTTTCCCTGTGTAGACTCTGCTAGCTTTATCTTAAAAGATTAACAAAGACAGACTCTAAAAGATAAAATGCTTTAAAGTCATTTTCCTTGAGGGGGTCCCTATGATGAACTCCACAGTCCATTTGAAGGGGAGAAAAATCTACCACCAAATTCATAAACGGCAAGCACACCCTATAAATGCCACGGCACCCATGACCTGAGGGCATGTTAAAAGGAACAGCTTCCTGAAAGGACACTGAACGAGCATACCTGAGACTCAGCCTATAATGAAGCCATTAAATAAATAAAGATCTCTTCTTTGCAGTTAATCAAAAGAGACCTCTCTCCTCTACATCACACACACACACACACACAGAGAGAGAGAGAGAAAAAACTTACTTAAAAGCTATTCTTTTAAGAAGCAATGAAAGATAAGGTTTACTTTCAGAGACTTCCTCTGACAACCTGTTACAAAACTATTCCCTTTAACTCTGCCTGAGGCAATTTCATTTCTAAAGATTTCTTCCTATATAATTAAAGAACCACTGCCACTCTCTGGCAAGCTCTACCAAATGTACTGGAAAAAAAAGCCCAATAAAAAAAACCCCCAAAACTTCTAACTCCATTTTAACTGGCATTTGGCTATGTTTCCTCTCTTGTCATCACTGACTAGCAGGATATTTCCATGTAAACAGAAGCTGTCTAGGTTCTAATCAGCCTGCCCCCTCCCTGTGGTGACTCACTAAGATACACCAGCACCATGATGAATCCTCTCTGCTCTGCTGTGTCCCAGGCTCTCCTGTGGCCACAGCTGTGAAGCTGGGTTGTCTAAAGAGAGGGCTGGTGAAGGGCAGGTCCTTGGCCTCATCTTTGAATCCACTGGCCAACAAACTACGGCAGGGTCACAGACTTTGAACATATTTTTGAAATTACAATATCCAGGGGGAGGGTATAACTCTAGTGGAAGAGCATACCTAGCATGCATGAGGTCCTGGGTTCAATCCCCAGTACTTCCATTAAAATAAATAAGTAAATAAATAAACCTAATTACTTTCCCCCCCCAAAAAAATTTCTAATGAAATTACAATATCCATTTGAAACAGCTCCTCTTATCCACTTTCTAGTGTTCATACAGTCTTTGGCACGTTGAAAGAAACCAACAAGCATGTATTGAATAAATATTAAGTGATTTGTTTCTTTTTGATTTGGGAACTCAAGTTCAGCAAGGTTAACCAACTTAATATCAGATGAAAACAGATCTGGGCATTTATGTTCAACCCAACCTGTATCATAGACTACATCTGGTGAAAGGTTTTAGTTAACAAAGAAAATGGATTTATTAAATACACTCACTTGCCAATGGATTTGTCAAATACATACTTTAGATATCAGAGATATAAAACTGCCAAAGGAATCTGCATAAAATAATCAGCTTTACCAGAGAGAATTGATATACTTTCAGTCAAAACAAGAAATCTGAGATTTAGTTGGCCTGTACAGCTAATTACGGCAGGAGAATATCTCAAATAATAAGAGCCCACGAGCCCAACTTGTTATGAGGATCCAGAGAACTTGGATGGGGACTCAACAGCTAAATAAAATTCTTATGAATCTGTCAGTTGTCATTGGGAATAAAGACTTGTAAGTGATCGCGCAGCTTCCTGGTGAGGCAGCAGCATCATTTGTGGATATGAGGGAAAACAGAGTGAAAAGTCAATGAGTCAGTAGATCTAGATTTCTAATTATAACTTGACTGCTAACCAACCAGTGAACTCAGGTCACTTCGCAGCTGTGATTGCTTTTCTTCAGTTTTCTCGGGCAAGTAGGTGTGTTTGTTCTGGGGATGACATAAAAGCAAGTCTATGAAATCATTTTTAAGCTTTTAAAAGTATTGTATTAGCTTAGGTGCTGTAAAAGAGTGTGATTATTTAGTAAAGGTCTGGGAGGAAAGGCTGAATTTTATTACAGACTTCATCTATCATGCCTCCCAGCTTTGCCTGCTACAAGTAGGGGCAGCCAAGGGGAGACGGTCAGTGGCGCTGCGCTCTTCCTTGACGCAACTGAGTCATCTGCACAAAGATCTGATTAACCATGGGTACCGTGGCAATGGGGAAAATGGGTTATATTGACTGATTCCTGATTTTAAAAAGAACAAAAATATTTGACTGCCATTACATGTGATAGCTTCTAGTCAAAGGTACTATGGAACACTGATTATTCTTTCCATAATGAGGCTTCCTCTCAGCACTGGCAGCTGAAAGGTGAAGAAGGGAAGAATCTGATTAACAGTCTTGAGTGACCATTGTGTGTATGATTTCAGGCAGTGGCTGGCGGGGGGTGGGGCGGAAGAAATGCACACATCAGAAACAAAAATGACCCATTTTTCCAAATAATCTAGAAAAATTTTTTTTCTCAATGAGAAAATGCATCAGCTTTGATTTTTAAGTAATTTCTTAGCTGACCAGGTACATTTAAAAAAAACACAACATTCTGCTTCCTCTTTCTCCTAAAGTCAACTTCTCATTTAAAATACCAGTACTCCATCCAGATGCCCAGATTGGGATTCACCACAATTTCTCCCTCTCCTTCAGCCCTTTCTTCAGCTGTATCATACAATCTAGCTGAATATACCTCCAGATTACGCCTTAATCTAGACCTGCTTTTTGTCTACAGAGCCTTAGGTAAGGTCTTCATTACGGACAATAGCCTGCAGGTTGTCCTGCCTTTTATTCATCCTCTATGTAGGAAATTTTCTTCATCGACTTGTCATAGAATTCAGTTTTCTCATACATAATTTTTATCAATCAATTCCCTGCTTATAACTATATAAGCAGAGTTTTTCTATTTAAAATACAGAAAGCTGAAATCAGACTTCAAAGAAAGCCAGATACAAAGTCCCAGCTTTTCTAGAGTGAATCAGAAACTGCATCACAGAATCACCAAGTAACCTAACAAAGTGCTTAGTGCAGAAACACCTAGGACTTCATTAGACGCTTGTTGATCACATTCTTTGAAAATGAGGGTTGTGCCCACGTTGTCAGTGAAGGCTCTACTCTACCTCTTTGTTAACTCACAGCCAGAACTTTGGTTCTGTGGTTAAAGCAATGTGTCCTTATGTTTAAAGGATTGAAAACTCAGTGCATTCAAGGACAAAGCAAGTAAAGCAAAAGAAGAAAGCCGCTGGGAACAGGGAGGAGGACTGTGGAGCACTGGTTAATCCACGCCCTCTGTAAAGGCTTTCGCTGCTACGTGCTATGTGAGAGTGCACACAGCAACCGCTGTCGGTTCTTCTGCTTTTTCCATAGGAAATTCGGAACCGGAAATTCCTCATTTTGGGTGAAATCTCCAAATCTGAAATGTTGACAATTACCTTTATTTTTTTTTAAACTCCTGTGGAAACAAAACCCTGATCCCTGTTCCAAAGTTTACGTATCTTACTTAAAATAAGAACTGAAACCAGGGATGACAATTTAAGGTATAGCTGCACATTGCACAATGCATGTTTCCTCAAAAAAATAAAAAAGCATGTAGATCAAATACATATAATCAAATCAAACTCTAAGTGCATCAGAGACACTTGTGATTTAAAGGAATCCTGTGATTAATCTTTTTTGTCTTGTAAAGCATTATTCCCAATTTTGTTCTGATAAATTATTATTGAAAGAATAGAAACAGACAAAGAAAAAAGGCAATGGAGTCATAAAAATATGTATCATATAGTAGTTTTGCTATACATGAATTTTTTGGACAAAATCATCTATATCTGTTTCTACTTTATATCATTTTTGTAAAAATTAAATCAGGTAATGTATTTAATGCAGTTTAAGTGAAAAATTAAAGAATATAAACATTTAGAGAAATGCTTGATTAAAGGTAGATATTACTCTCATAAAATAGGGCAATTCTGTGGTTTGTACAAGGAATATTTTATATAAACTTAAATGAATTTCAATTTTAGGGAGATTTGAGCACAAGACAAAAGATAGCTTAGGTATATTATTACTGTTTTTAGATACTGAACTATGCACAAAGCTGACAATTTCTTTCAACTTAATTCTGTTCCCCAGTCTTGATCTTGAGGCTATGAGAAGATTGTCAGAGTTTAGTCAAACATAACTAATGTCCTTGATCTAAAGGTTATTAAATACCATAGCAGGTCATCACTGTCTCGAGAGACCTTTAAAAACTGGATGGACAATTTTGTCTTGTAGGAATTAGGTGTTGACTGACCAGGACAGGACAAAGACAAGCCAGCTGCCCTCCTATGATTCCTTCCTTCTGATGATTTTGATTGACAACTATAAGATCTTGAACAAAAAAACCTGGCACTTCTGTGACTTCACCTGACTTCTCAGCAGCAAAGAGGGACTGATAATGCACTCTTACTTGTAACCTCATAGGAATTAGAAGACAGAGAAAAGACATGGAATGACTTCATAAGAGGCCCTAGAGCACTTTGGAGATGGGTACCTTGACAACACAGTGTCATGCCATCCAAATTGAATGTTGGTATTGAATCACAGAATTCTGGCTACTGTTATTTGAAATTTAGTCTGTGGCACTAAAACAGCTCCTTAGCTCACAGACATGTAAAAACTCTTCTCATAACTTTTAAAGATATTCACAGCAGTTTTTTGTTCTAATTTACATGTTTATGTATTGTCTTGACTACTTGACTGTGTTTATTAAGGAGAGTGTGTACATTCGGGGACATAAAATACATTCACAGTTTTGTAAAATATCTTTACAAGACAAATGTGCTTATATCCATATGTATATAGCTAAAATCAGGTGATAAGAGGAAAAGAACTGGCTTAGGATGTCCTAAATAAGAACTACACATCGAACTTCTGCTTTTCTATACGATAAAAATATCACAAGAGAATGTACTATAAGCCAAATAAGCTACAAAAACATAAACCATTGATGTTTGAACCCCACTAGAAAGTTGAGATGCTATCATCAGAGAATGCAAATCAAAACCACAATGAGATACCATCTCACCACTGTTGGAATGGCTATTCTCAAAAAGAGAAAAGATAAGTCTTGATGAGACTGTGAAGGAAAGGAACACTTGGGCACTGTTGGTGCCAATGTAAATTGATGCCCCCATTATGGAAAACAGTATGAAGGTTTCTCAAAAGATTAAAAGTAGAGCTACCATGTGATCCACTTTTGGGTTTATATCTAAAGGAAATGAAACCAAGATCTCAAAGAGGTATTTTCACCTCCATATTTATCACAATAGCCAAGACAGGGAAACAACCTAAATGTCCACTGATAGATGGAAACTTAAAGAAAATGTGATATACATGCATACGATGGACTATTATCCAGCCATGAGAAAGGATGAAATCTTGCCGTCTGTGACAACATGGATGGACCTTAAGGGTGTTATGCTAAGTGAAATAAGTCAAACAGAAAAAGACAAGCACTGTATGATCTCACTTATATGTGAAATATAACAAAGCCAAACTCATGGAAACAGAGTAGAATGATGGTTGTCAGGGGCTGGGGGTGGGGAAACTGGGCAGATGTTGATCAAAGACACCAACTTTCAGTTTTAAGATGAAGAAGTCTCGGGGCTCCTACATAAAGCATAGTGAGTATAGTTAACAATACTGCATTATATATTATATACTTGAAAGTTGCTAAGAGAGTAAAACTTAAATGTTCTCACCAATGGGGGGGTACTATAACATGTAAGGCAATGCATGAGTTAACTAACCTTACTGTGGTAATCATTTCACATGTATATATGTATGTATACATATATGTGTGTGTGTATCAAATCATGTTGTACACTTTAAACTTACACAATGTTATATGTCTATTATATATCAATAAAGCTGGGGGAAAATAAAAATGCTAAAAAACACATCAGAAACTTAAAATTCCTTCAATGTGTTTAAAGCACACTCAACACAGCAGAAGAAAGAATGAACTTAAAGAAAGGGCAATAGAAATTAGCCAAACTAACAAATAAAAAGAAAGAATAAAACAATCAGAAGAAAGCATCAGAAATCAGTGGGACAATATCAAATAGTCCAATCCATCAAATGCATATATGTGTGTGTGTGTGTGTGTGTGTGTGTGTGTGTATGCATACACACACACATATACATATATATATACATATATATATATATATATATATATATATATTTGATGTATTAGAAAGAGAGAAAAGAAAGAATGGTGCACTAGTGATAACTGAAGAGATAATGACTGAGAATTTTCAAAAATTGTCAAAAGGTATCAATACACAAAGATAAGTAAATGAAGCAGGTCAAATACAAAGAAAAAGACATTTTTTAAAAAAAGAACATAAATACAAAACAGAAACAGACTCACAGACATAGAATACAAACTTGTGGTTGCCAAGGGGGCAGGGGGTGGGAAGGGACAGACTGGGATTTCAAAATTTGACAGGCATATGTAGAATAGATAAACAAGATTATACTGTATAGCACAGGAAAATATATACAAGATCTTGTGGTAGCTCACAGCAGGAAAAAAATGTGACAATGTATAACTGAAAAACTGTGCTCTACACTGGAATTTGACACAATATTGTAAAATGACTATAATTCAATAAAAAAAAGTTGTAAAATAAAATAAATTTTCCAGAAAAAAAATTGAATAAATAAATAAATAAAAGTATTTACAATCCTTAAAAAAAAAGACACTTAGGCACATCAGAGTCAAACTGCAGAAAACCAAAGAAAAAAGAAAATCTGGAGAAAAAGGCAGTAAGACAAACAGGTGAACAAATACATACAGTTAACATACAGTGAACCAAGATAAGAATAATTGTTGACTCCTTTTCAGAAGCAGTGGAGGACAGAAGAAAAATATGACATCTCTAAGATATTGGAGAATTCTTCTAACTCAAAATTCTGTATGCAAAAAAAGGGCCCTCAAAAATCAAAGCTGAATGAAAATGTATTCAGAAAGTCAATGGCTGACAGATTTGTCTCCTGTAGACCTGCACTACAAGAAATGCTAGCAGAAGATCTCCAGGCCCAAGGGAAGTAACAACAGATGGAAGTCTGAATCTGTAGGAAGTAATGAAGAGACCTAGTATGTACAGTAAATATAAAACACATTTCTCATTCTCTGCACAGATACATACATACATAAGTTGATACGCAGATACTTTGACACATTGATAAGTACATAGCTGCATAGATTAATACTTGTATCTACATTCTTAAATTTATTTAAAAAGCCACTAACCATTTAAAGCAAAAATGAAAACAACATGTAATGGTGTTTGTAGTAGGTATGTAGAAGTAACATATAGGGCAACAAAAGTATAAATGGCTAAAAAGTTTATACTATTGAAGTGGTAAATGGTATAAGAAAATTTATTTGATCAAAAAAGGTAAAAGGAAAGGTGTCACAGAGGAACAAAGAACAGATAATACAAACATAAAGCAAATATCCAGATGGTGGACTTAAATTTAACTGTGTCAAAAACTGCATTAAATATCAAGGTACTAATTGCTCCTATTGAAAGTCAAAGATTGACAGACTGAATAAAAAAAAAGAGCAATAACCAATCATATGCTATTTACAGTAAGCACAACTTAAATATGAGACAGATTGAATTACAGGGTGGAAAAATATGTACAATGCTAGTTCTAAGCCTATTACCAAGACAGAAGAAGCTACCAGACAGAAGGAAGGACTTTCTATAACGGTAAAGGGGAATATTCATCAAAAATACATGACAATTATAATTGTTGATGCACCAAATAATGGAGCTTTAAAATCAATAAAGCAGAACTGACAAATCTAAAGAGAGAAGTAGGTGAATCCACAACTTAACTCGAAGATTTTAACATTACTGAGTAACTGATAAAACAAGTAGAAACACAAAACAGTAAAAATATGGAGAATTTGAACAACATAGTCAACCAATTAGATCTAGTTGATATTTATAGAAGATCACACCCACTAACTTCAAAATAATCGTATATTGCAAGTGGAACATTAACCATAATATGCTGGACCATTAAGAAGCCTCAATATTTTTCAAAGAATCAGTTATTTGAAAAGTTCCCAAATATTTGGAAATTGATCAAAAACACTTTTGAATAATCTATAGATCAAAAAATCCCAACAAAAATATTAAAATATTTTGAACTGAATGAAAATGAAAGTACAACATACTGAAGTTTATAGACAGCTAAAGCAGCTCCTAGAAGAAAAATTTTACCTTTAGGAGCATATATTATTAAAGAAGACAGGTAGAAAAATCATTGAAATGTGACTTAAAAAAAAACACCTAGAACTAAAAACAAATCAAAACCACAGTAGGAAATGAAAAGAATACAAGTGTAAATAATTGAAATAGAAAATCTGCAAACAAAAGAGAAAATTGGCAAAGTAAAAACTAGCCTAACAAGATTGATCAATAAAAAAGAAAATAAAAATTAAGAACCAGGAATAAAAAAGGGTCTATCACACAAAGTACCACAGATATTATACATAAGATATGAGCATTTATAAACAACTTTTTGCCAGTAAATTTGAAAACTTAAATAAAATGAACACTTAACTAACCAAAACTAAAATAAAAGTAAAAATCTTAACACTCTATCAAAGAAATTATATTTATAATAAAGAAAACTCTAGATGTCTTTACATATTGAATTCTAAAAAAATATATAAATGAGAAATAATACACAAACGTAAAAGAAAGAATGATGATACAGTTCCTGACTCACTTAATAAGCCAAGCATAAATCGAATGCCATTAGAAGGAAAGAAAATTGCAGATAAATTCTTCTCATTAAATAATAGAAAATAAGTCCAGCAGTTACTGAAAAACTAACACATCATGATCAATGAGATGTATCGCAGGAATGCTTATTTGGTTTAACATCTGCAAATTAGTCAATGTAAATTACTGCGCTAAAAGAATAAAAGAGATTGTGATCTTCAGAAGTGATAGGGAAAAAATCATTTGGCCAAATTCAATTACCGTTCATGATAAAAACTCTCAGCCAACTAAAAATAGAAGAGGATTTCTTTAATCTTATAAGATGTACCTACGAGAAACTTAATAGTTAATATCAAAATTAATGGTGAAACAATCAACAATTCTTCTCTAAGACTGAGAATAAGACAAGGATGTCTACTCTGACTGCTTCTATTTAACCCTGTGGGGCAGGCCCTAGCCAGTGCAATAAGACAAGTTAAGAAATAAATGTCATAAAGATTGAAAAGAAGTGGAATTGTCTTTATTCTCAGACAAAATTTTTGCATACATGCAAAACAATGGAATTTAATTACACAATCATTTCCAACACTAATACGGAAACTTAGCAAGTAAACAGGATACGAAGGCAATATTAAATAAAATTATATTCCTACATATTGGCAACACAGAACTGAAAGTGAAATTTAAAAAGTAATGCTATTTGTAATATAGTCAAAGAACATTAAACACTTTGGAATAAATATAATGAAATATTTATGACCTCCACACTGACATGATAAAAGCTGCTAGAAGAAAATAAAGAAACCTGACATAAATAAAAAGGATGTATCATTTCATATGTTAGAAGACTCAGTGCTGGCAAAATATTCATTCTCCTCAAAATGATCTTTCAATTCAGTGCAATTCCAATCAAAATTCTGTACTAGAATTCTTTTGGAAAAGAACACAAAGTCTGAACAGAACAGAGTTGGAGGATTTTCAATATCCAATTTCATGACTAACTATAAAGTTACAGTAATCAAAACAGTGTTGTATCAGCATAAATTATTCCGATTAATCAAAGGAAGACAATAGAGTCCAGACAGGCTCACTAATATTAATTGATTCCAACCAAAGTACTGGGTCATTTCAGTAGGACAAGACCATTTTTTCAGCAAATAGTGCTAGAGCAATGGAATATTTTTAAGGGAAAAAAATGGACTTTAAATATATTTCAACTGTTAAAGGATAATTAATTTTTTTATGGACAATAGAGCTAAATATAAAAGCTAGAACCACAAACCTTCCAGAAGAAAATACAGAATACCCTTGTGACCTTAGGCTGGGAAAATATCCTGTAGGTAAATCACAAAATACTAACCACAAAAGAAAAAAATGGTAATTTGGACTTCTCCAAAATTAAAAATTTCTTCTCATCAAAGACATTGTTAGGAAATGAATAAGCAACCCCGGGTCCAGCTCATGTGGGTCAACGGCAGTCACATCCTCTCAATTACCTCCTCCAACAGTGAAAAAACCAGGAAATCTCAACTAGGTTACCTGGGGTGCAGAATCATTCAAATCACTTGAAAATTGTTCAGCAGTTTCTCATAAACAAACAGCTACCATGTGACCTAACAATTCAACTCCTAGGTAAACATAAAAGAAATTACAACATAAGTTTTCTATACAAACATCTTGTAAATAGACTTTATACACAATAGTTCCAAACTGTAAACAACCCCAATATCCACCAATAAAGAAAAGGACTGACAAATTGCTGTATAATCATAGAATAAAATACTATGAAGCAAAAAAAAAAAAAAAAAGAACATTACTTATACACACAACATGGATGAATCTGAAAATGTTCAGCAACCAAACCCAAGCACAATAGAAGACATACTGTTACGTATCTGTTTAAATTACAACCATGATAAGGCAAAACAATTCACGGAGACATCAGAAAGTGGTTGCCTCTGGGTTGGGAGGAGGGGAAACAGAGAGACAATGTTAGGCAAATTAACTAAAAACAGGCACAAAGGGCCTTCTGGGGATGATGGGAACCTTCTATACCTTGTCTGGTGCAGTAATTTCATGGGTGTATACTTTACGGTACATACAGTTGTCAAAATCATCAAACTGAACACTGATTATCTGGGCACTTTTCATATGGAACTTGTATCTCAATAAATACACAGAAATAAACCTGAAGGAAAGAAAGAATTCGTGATGAAATTGAAGAAATTCAGGAGTAGCGATACCCTCAGATAATATTATTCATACCACCCTGTGGAAAAGTGAACTCTCACACATAAACACTCATCTGCTCTGTGGGAGGCTTGCAGTGGGAGAACATATTGTACAGACAGGCTTGCAAGCGGCTGTGTTTATTTTCGGTTTAAGACAATGAGACAATAACAGGCTGTGAATCTGAGATGAGGAAAATTATTGTGGGAAGAGCTGTTAGGTATGTGAGAAATGGTAAGTGGGACGGGCTTCCAGAAATGAACAGTCTGAGTGTCTCTGCAACATAAGGGGACAGGGGTCCAATGGTCTTTTGAGCACATGTCGATCTGCACGATCCACAGATTCAAGCTCCATACTCTGAATAAGCTTAAACAGTACTTGGGCCAAACTTCCTGTGCATGGGGAAGAGAAACCTCCCTGGAACATGCATTCACCCCACTTGACAGAGCTGTAAACTCCAGGATGGCCAGTTGTAACATGAAGAAAAATGACA
This sequence comes from Camelus bactrianus, assembly GCF_048773025.1. Taxonomy (NCBI): domain Eukaryota; kingdom Metazoa; phylum Chordata; class Mammalia; order Artiodactyla; family Camelidae; genus Camelus; species Camelus bactrianus. The sequence goes on along the minus strand of NC_133564.1, from coordinate 27,288,229 downwards.
TTTACAGTCATCAGCATTTGCATTCATTACCAGTAGAAGTATAGTTCTGGTGTTACGAGCTAGACCAACCAGCAATTTGGGGGAACCACTGAGATTTAAGCATTTTTTAAATATAAAGAGATCAAGCCATCAGTGAACTGTGGCCAACTTGCTGTGATGATGTCCTGTGTCAAATAAAAGAACCGATCAATGGTTTAGAAAACTAACACTGAACCCTTCTGCTACTTTTTATGGAAAGAGAGGAAATCATATACTTTAGCCAATAATCAATTATACTATTTAAAAAATTTTTAAGTGCATTTATATTTTTCCAGTTTTACTGAGGTATAATTAACATACAGCACTGTGTAAGTTTAGGGTGTACAAGATAATGATTTGACTTACATCATCAAGACCACCACAGTAAGTGAACATCCATTCTCTCATACAGACACAAAACAGAAGAAAAAGAAAATGATTCCTTGTAATGAGAACTCAGTATTTACTCTCTTATCAACTTTTATATGTACCATAAGCCATATTAGTTATATGTATTATGTTGTACATTACATCCCTGGTACTAATTTATCTTATAACTGGGAGTTATACCTTTTGATCGCCTTTTGTCTAATTCCCTCACCCCCAACCCCACCTCTGGTAACCACAAATGTGATATTTTTTCTCTCTGAGCTTGTTCGTGTGTTTGTTTTTGAATTATAATTGACCTACAACACTGTATTAGTTTCTGTTATACAACATAGTGATTCGATATTTCTCTACATTTCAAATTGAAAACCACTATAAGTCTAGTTATGATCTGTCACCCTACAAAGACAGTACATAGTTATGGACTATGTTCCCCACACTGTACTTTTCATATCCATGACTCATTTACTTTGCAGAAGTGCTCATATATTATTATCTCAGTTTTTCTTATTCCAAATCTCTGAGGAGTATAGAGTTTGAACAGGCCTGAGCTTTGGTCTTCTCACTCATGAATGGAGATGAAAGATTTGTCCAGCTCACACAGTAGCCTATGGAGCCCTAAACCCTACTGCCTCCCAATACTATAACTCAACTGATGTCATTCCATTCTTATCTATAGATTTTTTTTAATAGAAATCCAGCCCCAAGGGTGGGGTGAAGTACAAACTCTTAGCATCAAAGCTAGTGGAGACAAGTGCTTAGAAGACCCTTCTATAATCTCACCAAAAAACTGTATGTAGCCAGAGATGTAAAGAAAGCAGCAGCCTGCAATTTCAGACCATCCATCAAAAAGAAAAAAAATATCATGTTTGTGGGAAAAGTAGATGACTGAAAGAATCATAACTCACTGAATGAGCTTCAGGACTTGATTCCAGGAAGAAATACTTCTGGCACACTGTGGGTGGTATTGACTGCCATTTGCGGCGTCATTAGGCTCAGTTTGACCCTAACGTTTTTGTCTCATTCTCTCTGGGCGGAACATAAAATCATAACTTTTATTGTTAGTTATTTATTTTGAATTTATTTTGGATTTTCCTTCCTGGAAAAAATCCTTCCAAGTTTACATCCATGAAAGGTCATAAAGAATTCAAGAGAATAGATCTTTGTAACCACGGCAGACGCTTGCTAGGACACGGGGCAAGACTTTGTGGGCAGGAAAAGTGCATGACAAGCAGTAGGGAGCCCAAGGTCGTTCTGATGGGGTATGTCCAGGTGGGGCATCCAGTGCGGGGGCTGTGGGCAGCCTAGACAAAGGTGTGCATATTTGCAGTGGTAGAAGCCTAGACGGAAAGTCTATGGAAAGGGTACAGCTAGGCAGCCCAGGAGGATAATTTCAGGTGAGGAACTAACATATGAATTCTACAAATCTTTATGGAAAATACAGCGTGTGCCAGACATAGAGCTTGGTGCTAGGAAAGCAGTTGTGAAGAAGACCAACACGAAGTATGAATGATCACACTTGACTTCATAATTTGAGAGATAAATGGACACGCTGGGAGTGTGGACATGTAGAAACACGGAGACAGGAGCTTATATACTTTTTTTTTCCTTTTTAAAATTTTCTCTGTTCTGGGTTTTTCTGTTTGGCTTGGTTTTAATTTCAGAAACTCTGAATGACTCTATTGAAATTCTATTTTGAAAATCCGTATCACCTGTCCCTAATTTCAGAATACCATCCATCTGTTTCTTTAAGAAACATGAAAAAACATTAGTTTAATTACATGCTGCTTCCTTCAGCAATTTTCCTTAGCGGTACATGGGATTAGAACTATTTTTCCCTGCTGCTCTGTAGCATTCTTCATACTATTGTACCTGCCTCACGTCCAGAGGTCCCATCTCATTAGATGCTACAGCTCTGTGTGCAGAGTTGGCATTATTATGATTGGAACATTATTTATTCCTATTAAACAAAAGGTGGTTTTTATGTAAGTGTTAAAACATTATTGCTTTTTGACTCCCTGGATCCATCAAACACCAGCTTGCACTATATGGCCTGGCAGGAAGGAATCATACGTAACCATTCAGCCCTGATGTACATGGAAAATGAAACTGGTACTGGTTGTCTTTAAATACAGAAACGTGCTCCTTTCTCATGGCTGTTTTGTTTTGTTTTTTACCCCCCAGAACACCAGCTAGAAGGAAGTAAACAGAGAGATTTCCTAAATCCCGTGCATGGAAGGACAGTGGACAAAAAGCTCTCAGAAACCTAAGCCTCACTCTACAGCCCTGAGACAGCAAGTCAGGAGACAGAACTTGTGGGCTTTGCAAAGGCTTTGGAAAAATCTAAGAAAGAAAAAAAAAAAAGATGTTGAATTAATATCAATAGGACATGGCCAGAGAGGAGCAGAAGAGGTCTGTCTCTAATCCTCAGTCCAAGCAAACTGGTTGTCTTCCCCTGACCCCAAAGATAACTTCAAAGGAGCGAGGGCATCATTTTGCCTCGGGTTTTCCTTGGGTTTTTTTTTTTTCCCTTAAATGTAATTCTAAAAACAAACAACCAGTTTTCATGGTCTTTTTGTTATTTATATATGTTTATCTCATTGTCAGCAATAACTAATCCTGTCATAAATAACTACAGAAAGCAGCCTTAGTGTGGTGCCATCAGGAGATGGATCAGTCTTCCTGTGCCACTGAATGACATCCAGTGTGACATTATGTGGTCCCCAATCGCAGCATCAGCTCAGCTGGGACAATGCAAATTCTCAGGCCCTAGAACTACTGCATCAGAACCTCTAGAAGTGGGTCCAACTTTTAACACTTTGTCCTGTAGGAATTCTGCTAAAAGTTCAAGTATGAGGACCACCGACGTAAGCAACAGACGTTTTCTGTCACTCAGTTTCCTTATCTACAAAATAATGGAATTCATCTAGATGACATTTTAGATGAATCTTACTCTAATACAAGTTGATTTTATAATATTTTTAACTGGATAAAGATCTTTATTTTTCTGTGTGCCTAGGCAGCCTGCTACCTAAAAAGTTCTGTTTTTGTTGTTGTTTTTGTTTTTAATCTGTATCTCTGCATTCTACTCCCACACACCCCAAGAAATCAGTCCTGGAGGGAGACCTGATGATTCAGGAAAAGGAGCAGCGCATTCCATTACTGCTTCCCTGAAGAACCACTGTAATTTAGATCTCCCTTTCTGATTTCTTATCACCATTTGAATAAATTTATCCTGGCTTCTTTTTAAAGGAAAAAAAAGTGGTATTTTCTTCAGTTTTTAGAGAAGTACCTATTGATTATAAAGTGCTGAGAAAATTCAGAGGAGCAGGCACACACACATATGCATACAAAACTCATCCATAATTACAATTTTATCTCTCAGAATTAACCACTACTAACATTTTGGTGTTTATGCTACCAGACGTCTTACATAGACACACACGCACACAAAATCACCCCTATGCCATCATGTAATCACTTAGACTTAATCACTGTTATAATTAAAAATAGAATTTGTACAACTCCACATGCATACACACACACTTTATGAAACTTGAAAGCATACTCAAAATATTAAGTTGCTACTTACTTTTTTCCACTTACAACATATTATGAACATGTTCTAAAGCCTTTATGAGTTTCCTTAAGTAAAATGATGTAAACAGAATGCAATTTAATTTCCTGTTGTCTTCAGTTTTTCACTATATTACTATCACTGTGATTAACATTCTTAACAAGTTATTTGGACACTCAAATTTATTTCTTAGCATGAAATCCAGATATTGGATTACTGATTAAAGTTATGCACATTTTAAATGCATTTGAACAAAAGTGCATTCTGAATAAAATTTATCAATATATATTCCTAACAAAAATTAGAATTTCATTTTCCCCACTCTCACTAACACCAGGTATTTTCTTTTTTCTTCTACTTTTGAATAACTGATAGTTGAAAACATACAAAATTGTAGTTCAAATTGCATTTAAAGAGTTACTACTGAGATTATGCTTTTTGCCCAAATTTTTAATTGTTGCTTTGTATTTCTTCTTTGATAAATTGCCTTTTCATGTCCCTGCAGTATGACCCAGTTTTACTTTATTTTTCATGGTTAATTTTATTACATCAACTAACAAAATATTGGTAGCAATAAACAAAGCTCTATGAGACAGAAAGACTTAACAGTTAATGGACCACCTAGGAGCCTACTTTCTACCTTTGAATGAGGGACTTGGGGCTCCTCTGCCTACTTGGTATCATAGATGGGTGAAAAGAAACGTGTTTTAAAGTTTCTACTAGAGAAAATGGCATTTAGGGATTTCTAGTCTAATACTTTAAACTGAGTATATTTTCTTATTTTCTATTAGAGGGTAGCTCTCTAATCTCTCCTCCAGCAAACAAGCAAACATGACCTAGAACCTCTTGGGAAATACTCCAGAAATCTCAATTCCTGAGTTCTGTTTGTTTCAAGCTGTTCCCTTAACATTTTCAGATTGCCTCTCTAGCTCCTTTCCTTTTGAGAATATGTGTTCATGGACATATTGTACCCAAAAGGGAGAGATGAGAAGAAGTGAAGATGATTTTTCCCTCTCCTTGTACTATGCTTCTGGTATTTCTCATTCTTGAATTATGTTGCAGTTGTGCCATGAGAAGTGATTCCTGGTTCCATTTTTTCCTTGGATTTCCTTATCACAAGACTACGGGATCAAATATTTAAGGCCCTGTATATTGCATGAATAATAGCACAGTCGATGAGATACAATGACCTTTTCAGTATTCTGTATTGTGACTAGCTATAGTCAATCCATTCATTTCACTCTTTTACGGCCTCCCTGGGCTTGAGAGCCAAGAGTGAATGGCCATCCGAATCAAAATATGATGTGCCAAAAGGTCAAAATAGTAAAGTACACTAGTATATTTCATAGAATATATTAAGGCATTAAAATCCTAATATCTTGCCTTAGTGCCAGAATCTATAATGGGAAAAGAAAATGACAGTTTAGGAATTTGCCCTTGTGAGAACTGGCACAAATCCAAATGTGTAATGACTATTTCTCACCTTAATTACAGGGAAATTTTATTTCCTATATTCAAAAGCCTATATATGCTATTACATTTTTAAAAGCATATGTGTTAGGGGTTTGTTGACACATATAATCTCACCACAGAAGGTGACAGAGCTTGTCTCCTCTGTAGCTCCTGCCATCTGGTACATTATTTTCTATAGTTGCCCACATCTTTCTAATTTTATCTCACTCTTTAAAAAAAAAAGCATGTATATGTGTATCTGAAGATAGATATACAAAGATAGGTAGATAGAAAGATAGATGACACCATTGCATTTTGCCTTTCTTATTTCTTTCCTTTGCTTTTTATATACGGTAAAAAGGTTTAAACTTAAGTTCACAAATGATACTTGTATACTATGCCCTAAGGTCAGAATACTAGCTTAAGGATATTGCTTTTATTTCTTTTTTCTAATCAGGTTAAAATTGAAATCTCAGCATGGGTTTTATTTTTTCACTTTTTTTGGGGGGGAGGGGTTAGGTTTATTTATTTTATTATTTAGAGGAGGTACTGGGGAATGAACCCAGGACCTCCTGCATGCTAAGCATGCGCTCTACCACTTGAGCTATACCCTCCCCACTTCAACATGTTTTTCTCTAGAATTATTTCAACCAAAAATGTTGTCAAGTTTTGAGCCAATTCTACAATAGTTTCAGAAAAAAATTATCTTTCAAGTTGATTTATAAAATTAACTCAGAACAAAAAATTTGCTACCAGATTCATGCTGAAACTTATACTGGATCAGGAAAGTATGGTTGCTAGCTGTGTGTGTGTGTGTGTGTGTGTGTGTTCTTCCCCTTACACAATGGGAAAAATTTTTTATTAATGAGAAGAAATATACTTGCTTTATTTTTTTCTTTAGAGTCAAATGTTCATATATTGAATTCCATTTGAAATAGCAAGGGAGGGCAGAGGAAAGAGATTCAAAATTATAATTAAAAAAGGAAAATACTATTCAGCTTTTCCTACCCAGACTCAAGGTCAGTATTCTGCTTAAATAATCTATAATTAAAGGATTATGCCTAGTTTCAAATTTTAATTTTTAAGTTCCATCAACTTTGAAGCTACTTCGGGAAATACTAGTCTGAACCAAGATTATGTCAAGGACTAGATAAACTATGTTTTTTCTAACACATTTAATAAAGAACTTGTTTATTGATAATAAATTTTAAAACTCAGAGTAGCTTTTACTATGTACATACGTAAGGACAGAAGAAAAATAAACATCTTTAGGTTGTTAAGATAAGATCATGAGCTTTTTTCTTGATGCCATTTAGAGTGTTTTGAAGAACAGCAAGCATTTATTATCACTAAGGACAGTATCAAATTATCCAGCTGCCCTGAGCTTTCCCAACTTCTCTTTGCAGTCCCTTCTCACTCTCAACTGTATAGTTAATTAGCTCATTTTCTGCTGTCATCCTTGTTGCCGACCACTTGCTTGCTCCCTTGGAAACTGAGCAAAGAAAAAGGTAGTGGAAAAAGTACTTCAGTTTTGTTACTTTCCCTAGCATATACAGATGAAGCTGCACAGAAACGCCATACGTTTCCACAGTTGGACTTTTCTTAGAATGTGTATGCTAACTTACCTAACAGTGAAGTGACAGTGACCGCAGCAGGAGAAAAGAAAAAAAAAAAAGAGGAGGAGGAAAAGAAGAAGAGAAATAAATATGAAATCCTCAAGGATAAGCCTAAACTCCACACTTCTGAAAAGGAATACAGGAATTTAAAATAGTTGCCAACTCTTCAACAATGCTCCCAAAGTGGGTCCTTGTGGTTTACCATGTGACCTCATATAATTTATTTTGTACTGTTAGGAAATAGAATAATAAAATTTTTCAGATAACTGATGAATACTCCTTGATTACCACACATAAAAAATCATCTTGCATGAAATCTTTAGATAAACGCACTTCAGTTTCCAATCCTTTAAACAAATTATTCTTTGAACAATGACTTTTTTTTTAAACTTAAAATGGTCCCTGTGAACATGTAGTGAGGCAATAATACCTTTGGGGAGTATTTTTAAATGATCCCAGACTTCTGGATTTTGAAGTTCTCATACTTGAGATTTATAGAGATACTATCTTCCTACTTAAACTCACTAAAGGGGATGTTTTCTTCCACCATATGGTTGACGTCCTCTTGTTTTCTTTACCTCTTTGGTCTTGGTTCTCTGCCAGTGATTGAGTCTCTGACATACAGACTTGTGAAGAATTACCATACAGTCCAAACATCCAGGTAGACATATAATTTAATATCTCTTAAAGTGTGTTCCTTAAGTATTTGTTCAACATTTGTCTAGACAGCTGCCAGATGATGCCTTCGGGGAGGACAGAAAAAGTAAAATGCTGATAGCAGAGCTCATCTCTTTCTTCCAGTATCCCTACCTGTTCAGTTTGCCCCCACTCCCAATTTTTGTACCTCATTCAGCAAATATGTTTCTTTTGCTTTTTATAATAGAAAAATGGGGCAAATTACATGTCCAGATATCCATTCTTTACATTTAACAATTGTTAACATTTTGCCATATCTGCATCCTCTCTTTTATTTGCTGATGATTCTTTAAAGCAAATCACAGACAGTCGGCCATTTTAGTTCTGTATATTTTGACATGAACTTCATAAAATAAGGACATTTCCCTGTGCAAACACAAAGCCAATATTACACCTAAGATGATTAAAAATATTTTTAAATGTCATATGACAGCTTGTACTTAATCAGACCCATGTTCCTTAGATGGTAGCTTGGAGGTGGATCATCTGTTTTCACTTGAGCTCACAGTTTAGAATGTTCCTCTAATGCCAGTTCAAGCCTCTCAGATTTGTCCTCTCAACCACATGGAGTGCTTCTTCTGAGAATGATTCTGATGAATGAGACTCTCTATTACATTAGATCACCAATAATATTTCAGTGTAGCAGTCACCCTTGACCTTTCTCTTTGTTATCCCAGACTCTGGAGGTTTTAAAGGAGATGCCCTAATTGTGCCTTGGGGTGAGAAATCATCAGAACTCAGCACCACAGCTGGAGTTCAGGAGACTAAGAAACGAAGCAAGGGTGAAGACAAACATTGTGCTCAAGCTTGTAAAGTTGGAAGAAAGCTAAGCCATTTAATATCAGTGAAAATGACTCTTGCACATGAAATTCAAGGCTTTGTAATTTCACTGCTTAAATAAACTACAATATGGATCTTAGATTTTCGGTAAAAATGACTTTAGCATCCTCTGTTTTTTTGAGCAGTTTGCTCTTCCATTCTTTCTCTTTGGCAGTAGTTTCAGTGTTTTTACTGGAGTTGAACCCTTGTGCACCAAATGCTAACTGTAGGCATTAAAAGCAGCCATGAATCAAGGCTGAGACGGAACATATCTTCAGGGCTCTGCGCCCTAAGATGTGCGGTGGGAATGAAAATTGCAGTTATTACACACACTTATTTCCGAAGGGAACATGAATCTGGAGGAGCAGAAACTGCCACCAAGACTCACAAGTAGAAGATAAAATGTCTTTTTCATCTACAGGACAAAAGCTGATGTTCAGACTAAAGATTTCCAAGAAGTCTGCTAATCAAAATAACTATAGAACTATAAGCATTTGTGCTGATGATATTAAAGCCTATGTTTTACTGATGACAAATAGGAGATATTTTTCCTTTGAGAATTAAATACTCCACTGTGGTGATTCTCAACCACGGGGTTACCTTATTTACCAAAGATCAGTAGAAAAGGAATTGTGGGAGGAAGGGGTAATACATCTAGATGTCAGAATACTGAACATAATTTGCAGCCTGACTTAACAGTGCAGAAGCCAAAATAAATGAATGACCACTATGATGAGGATGCATGCCCTCATGAACGTTGCCCCATCAGAAAAGTTAAGATGAAAAATCCACTGTGTATTATTCTACAGAAATTCAAACGGGATCAGCATTGCCCTGACTGTGTTCAAAACACAGCTTTGCAGTTTACTAGTTGTGTAAAATTGAAAAAGTTACTAAAACTTTCTAAAATTTCAGCTTTGTCATTTATAAAATGTGAATACTCCCAAAAAAGTGGTTGTGAGGATTAAGTAAATGTAAGCAAAGGTCTTTAACAATACATTAGCTGCTATTCACATGGTTTCTTTTTTGGGGGCAGGAGTGGGGGTAAATTTGATATTGTATCACTGAAACAAACATATCTTAATGCCTCACTGTGGCAGCCAGCCTCCAAGATGATGCCAATGACTCCTACCTTCTGGTGACCACGGCCTTGTGTAGCCACTTCCACAATGAGTGAAGTCACTGTATAACCACTAGGACATTGTGGAAATGGTAGTGTATGACTTCCAAGGCTAGATCATAAAAGACATCATGGCTTCTACCTTATTTTCCCTTGAATCACTCTGGGAAGGTCAAGTACCATATTGTGAGGATGCTCAAGCAGCCCTATGGAGAGACCCAGGTGGCAAGGAACTGAGACCTCTTCCTGACACCATGTGAGCAAGTCATCTTGGAAGTGAATCTCTCACACCCTAGTCACACCTTCAGATGACTGCACCCTGGGTCAAATTTCTGAGTAAAATTCCATTAAAGACTCTGATCCAAATTCACACAACTAAGCCACTCCTAAGTTTCTGACTCACAGAAATTGCAAGATAATAAATGTTTGTTGTTTTAAATCACTATGTTGGAGTGATTTGTTCAATAGGAATAAGTAACTAACATATTGCCAACCTTATGCTAGACTGGAAATGAATACGATCCATGTGATCTTGTTATAATACAGTCAAAATTGTGTATCAAGATGTGTTCAGGTTCATCGAGTCCCAATTTCATTAAAGGAGATTCTGATTAATACATGGTAGGACCCTTTTAGGAATAAACTATCAAATTTAAGTAGAGGAAGTAGGAGGACTGAGATCTAGGAATGTACAGGGATTGGAAGCAAGTAAAGCTGAAAGATAATGCAGGAAAGAATCTGGAAAATAACTGATTAGTAAAAATTTTAATGACAAGATTCCTTCCTATTAGAGCCTATGATGTCATATGTAGGCTAGCCAACCAAATTCATCCATTTAAGAGGATTCTGTGACAAAGGATAAGGCAAAGTTTACACATGGCTTAGTGAAGTGACAAGTCCTCATTGACTCTGCTCCCTTTGGGATATGTTCCATGTTTCTGCAACTCTGCCTGGGCCCCAGACATACCAGTGGGCTCCACCCACTACTGATACTGAACGAAGGCAGCCTGTGCATCCTCTGCAGAGTCCCTCCCTTATCCCAATACTCTGTCAAGTGAAAGACCAGAATGATACTCTCTCTTTACCCATGAGCTAAGACACCTGGAGGCTCATAGGAGTTTAAGTGCATTGGACACCAGTTAGTTGACTAAAAGAGATTTTTTTTTTTAAAGACTTTACATTTTAAAGCAGTTTTAAGTTCACAGGAAAATCGAGAGGAAGGTACGGAGCTTTCCCATTTATCCCCTACCCTGACACATGCATAGCTTCCCCCATTATCAACAGTCTCCACCAGAGTGATACAGTATTTGATGGTATCATTGTTCCTTTTTTGGCAATTCTAATAGGAGTATAGTGGTATCTCGCTGTTGTTTTAATTTGCATTTCCCTGAATGACAGACGATAGGAAGCATCTTTTCATATGCTTATTTGCCATCTGTGTATCTCCTTCGGTGAGGTGTCTGGTAAGGTCTTTGGATCATTTTTTAATTGGATTGTTGGCTTTCTTATTGTTGAGTTTTAAGAGTTCATTGTCTATTTTCAGTAACAGTCCTTTATCAGATGTGTTTCTTGCAAATACTTTCTCCCAGTCCACAGTTTGTCTTCTCATTCTCTTGACACTCTGTTTTGCAGATCAAAAGTTTTTCATTTTTATAAAGTCCAGCTTATCAATTATTTCTTCCACTGATTCTGTCTTTGGTGTTATAACTAAAAACCATCACCATATCCACGGTTATCTAGATTTTCTCACATGTTATCTTCCAGGAGATTAACAGTTTTGCACGTTACATTTAGATCAAGATCCACTTGAGTGAATTCTGGTGAAGCATGTAAGGTCTGTGTCTAAATTAGTTTTCTTTTCTTTTTTTTTTTTGAATGTTGATGTCCAGTTGTTCCAACACCACTTGTTGAGGATACTGTCTTTGCTCCTTTGTCAAGTATCAGTTTACCACACTTATGGATATGGAGGGCCAACTATAGACTTGAGGCCCATACATGTATCATTATATTAGGAAATTGCCCTTGGAAGTTCTTTTAGTGCCGTTTAGGTACTTACTCAAAGGCAAGTTCGGTGCTACAGGGAAACAGTAAAAGATTCTTGATACTTCAGTGCAGTTTACTAAATTTCACCAGGGCTCTTGCTGGTAATGAATCACATAGGTATTACTTAGCAACTGGAATCAATCAAATTAGAGAATGGACGAGCAAAGATACTCAGTGGCTCTTGGAACTTCGCGTGAAAGTCAAAGCAATTTGCCTGCTAACTTATTGCTGATTTATAAGGAGAATGGCTTCTCAATATTCTTTATCAACTCAGTTTTAACCAAACACACACCAGTAAATTTAACAGTCCCCAGGGTTTAAATATCTGTCTGATAAGCCAATAGTAAAGTAGCACCTTTGCAGCTTTAAGTCTGTAAACACAGTTATATGAGAAAATATTGCCTTTAATTTTTAAAAATTATGATATTGAAACAGCTGTCATTTTAACACCATAATACTGTATGACTTGTTCCTTGCCTCTTTTTCCTGTCCCTCCCTCTCTCTCTTTTTCCACTATTTAAATATGGTGTTTAATATATTTAAATATGATGGTTCGATCAGCCTATCATAAGCAGAATTATGATTTCAGACTAATTTTGCATTAACCCCCAAAGCCCAGTAAAGTAAGTAAGTAGACATTAGGTAGACAGATACATAGGTAAGTAGGTAGGTAGATAGACAAAAGCAAGCAAAATGCTTCCCTCCTTCTCTACCCCACAGTAGCAGTGCCTGTGGACAACTAGACCCTGCTATCTGTCTTACACAGATGAGAATCAAGCGGACATAGTGAACATCTTGCAGCTCCCTCCCTTGCACTGGCTTGTTTTACCCAGGACTCCCTAGGTATCACAGTCCTGACTAACATTACCACAACATAGCACCATCACTTCAGTGTCTTTCAAATTTGTCAGAAGGAAAAAAAAAAAAAAATCTTGGTTATTTGTTAAAAATTATACATTCTGGTCCCCAAACAGAATCTACTACATAAGATTTTTTTTTTAGGGTAAATTTTTATAATCTGTATGTGTGACAGAAATTCCAGATAATTCTAATTTTTCAGGAAAGATTGGGAAATGTTGATTAATTGTTTCATTTTATTTAAAATATACCTAAACATCTATCTGAACTAGGAATTATGAGCTAGAAAACATCTCAATTATTACAAATGAGAAAACTGAGACTTAAGAGACATTAAATGACTTGGTGAAGGTCACGCAGCTTGAACCCATGTATTCTGGTTCCATTTCTGTCGTACTTCTCCACCAAATACTTCTCTCCTCCACTACTGGCCACATGACTGGTAGTCAAGAAAAAGACTCTGGATAAAACCAAAACTAAAAAATAACCTTTTCTTATAACCCACTGAGTCTCTCTGCTACCTCCTAGGACCTCCATTTCTTGCACAGATTTCTTGAGACTTCTAAGTCGCTGAAGCCTTCCTCTGCAATCTCCTACTATAACTACCTTGCCTTCCTCTTGAAGGGTCCAGGCTCAATACTGTCCCTTCTTGCCAGGCTTCTCCATCCCTTAAAACCATTTTTTAGCAACTATGGTCAATGATTTCAGATGGTCAACAAGCCAGTATTTCAAGGCTGAGATAAAGGATCTGAAACTCTCTGAGCATGTAATGAAACCAGAGCTAGAAAACTGGACTCTCATGGTCTGAGAAAAAAACATTTATTTCAGTTTCCCACGTGAATTACTTTAATCTGATCAGAGATTCTAGAGATAGAAGAACTTAGACAATCTGATCAAGCCCTCAAGGAGGAAGGGAAATAAAATACTAAAAGGTAATTTAGTAATTCAAGTGAAATTGTACAAGTGAAAAACATAAAGAAATATGTTTAAGGGTATGATGCCTTTTTTGTCCCTTGCCGAAGCTGGACTCTCCCTTTCCTAGCCCATGCAGACCAGGAAGTAGCTAACTTTCTTTTTTGTACAAATTCTGTGACAAACTTTGACTGAGTGCTTTATATAAATTATATTTTATTGAACCTCAAAACAACCTTTCAAACTAAATATGGCAATCTCCAAATGCTTCATGAGGAAACTGACTCACAGGTTAAAAGCCTGTTACCTTTTTGCAAAAAAAAAAAAAAAGAAAGAAAGAAAAAGAAAAAGAATAGAAAAGAAAATTCACATTTAGAGTTTTTTTTTTAAATTACAAAATATACCCTTGGCCCCTTCTCAAGAAGTTGTCACTTTACAGCTCCACTTTTCAAAATGTACAAATGCCTCTAAAAAACACTTGGAAAAAACAGATGCTAGAAAACAGAGTGCATTTGTATACAAAGCTAAGAAGAGCTAATAAGAAAGGTAATAACAGATAAAGGGTGAGAGATTCATATACAAAGACAGTTCAAGAGGCCAGAACAATGACCAGAATCCCAGAATGAAATGCTGACCTATCTTAAAAATACACTTAGGAAGTAGCACAGCAGATACACAAATGCTAGATAAGGAAATGCTTGTCTGTCAAAATGTACAGAGTGTTTATTACTTGCCAGGTGCATGTATAGGCCCTGGGAATACAGCACCTAACATTTGCAGGACCTTATATTTTAGTGGGGAGTGTGGGGGTAAAAAATGCAATAAACACATAGAATAAAAAAAAAAAAAGCTAATTTCAGGAACTGATGAGGACAATAAAAAAACATAAAATAGGGTCATGTGATAACAAGTGCCTGAGAGAGCCCCTAGAGTGATGAGGGAAGACATCTGATGAGGAGGTAATATTTGCATTGAGTCTTGAATAAGAAGCAGGCAGATGTGCAAAAATACAGGAAGAAGAAACAGTAAGTGCACAGGCTGAGACAGAAAAGATCTTGGAAGCACAAGGAACAGAAAGTGTGTCACTGTGGATGCTGTATCATACACAACGGAGAGAATGAATACAGGTACAGTTGAAGATGTATTCAGAGGCCAGATCATGTAGGGCCTTGTAGCTCACAGCAAAATTTTATTCTAGATATAGTGAAATGCCCTTGCAAGGTTTTATATTCAGTAAGAACATGCATTGATTTACTTTTGAAAATACCACCAAGGCTGTTTTGTGGAGAGGATCTATAGGGAGATGAGAGTAGCCCTGGGAGAGATGTAAGACAGCTCCTGCTAGATTTCCGTAGGGACAACACTTCCTATCTTGCAGTAGAAATGAGAAGTGGCAAAATTTCAGTTATGTTTTGGCAGGAGAGCTAGCAGGACTTAACCCACAGACTTGGTCTAGAATAATTAAAGAAGAGAAGAATCAAGAATTACTAACTCCTAGACTTACAGGGGTTGGGTGTATCGTCTAATTGCATAAGGAAATCTCAAAAAGTCCTAGCTGTGGAAAGGGAGGCAACAGCTAGATGTCCTATGAAGGGGCTGGGGGTAAACAGATGTCAATATATGACAGCAATGGAAGTAAGAGCTAAAAAAGTCTGATGAGTTGAATCTGAAAAAAGGCTATTGCTTTTATGGCAGAAGGAGAAGAAATGGTTTCCAAGTAACAACAAGGAATAGGAAAAACACTTGAGTTGTGTGGAGCATAAAAGAAAAAGGTCTCCATTCAAGGGGTGCCAGAGATGCAGTATCTTCAGTGCAGTCATGTTTCAGTTTAGCAAGAGGATAAAAGGACCCTTCAAAGAAGGAGTTGAGAATAGAATGGAGTGTGCTTGTGATTGAGACTCCAAAAGATGCTGAAGGATTTGAGCAGGATGAGAAGTTAGGATCAGATGAGCGAAGGTAAAAAAAATGCAGGGGCATAACCACTTGTATCATGGTGCTTGGTACTGAAACCTGGATTTCTGTGGACTCCCAAGCAATGTAGGTATAGTGGATTGATTCTGGAAATCAGAAAATGGATCAAAGACTTTGAAGCAGGTGCTCATGGCCCTTGGGGGAAGGTCAGCTCAGCAAAACATGGAATAACTTCAGACTGAGAATCTGGTTTTGCCCCTGAGTAGATGGGCTGACTCACCGATGAATAGAGGCAATTGGATGATACAATTTAATTTGAGAAATATGTGAAAGTATGAAGGTTTTGACTAACTGCTGTACCAATAAAAGCTGAAAAATGACTTCACAAAAGAGGAAAAAATGCATTCTTTGCATCAATAAAAATTTACTGTCTAGAAAAATTCTAATACCCACTAGTAGTAGAATGTAACTGGAGCATCACAGCTAATTCTGGGCCCATCCTTAAAGAGTAGCATTAGTGAGTGGATGTCTATCCCCAGATCCCTAAGGTCTGGTGGAAAGTAGGAAGCAGTTGTGAACATGATGAATGATAAAGAGATTGTCACAGCCCTGAACAAGCCATGTATCAATCAATAAAAATTACAACTTCAGTGGATACAGGCATCCAGGCTCCTCTGGACATAACAGTACCCTTTAAGAAAGTAAAGGACAGATTGCTTGGGAAATATGATCTCTCCTTCTAAGATTATCTTTCTAAAAATACAACCTATGGGTCTTGTGTTTCAGAATAACCTAGGAAGGTTATTAAAAGTGTATGTGCCCAAGTCTCATGCCAGACCCATTTAATCAAAATCACTGAGACTGGATCCAGAAATCTGTACATTTTAACATGCTATTGTCTCCTCTCCCTCAATTTAATCCTAGGAAGGTTCAAAAAGATCATTAATATGCTAGTAGGAGATGCCTGACAGGTGGTAGACTTGGTTCACTGTGATACACTGGATAAAAGTTAAGCTTATCTTGACTCACTGATAGATCCAGTACCCAAACAGCGCTTGCACAGAATGGGTGCTCAGTAACTCTCTGGTGAATTAATGACTGAAGGAATGAATGGTCTCCCTAGTCTACATTTAAGCCCTCTGTCCCCTCGACTCCAAATTGGGATATTACTATTGATTAAACACCTGTTTCTCAGTCTCTACCCAGAGATTTCCCAGCCAAACCGACCTGTTCTAGAAAGGAGCTTCCCTGTGACTGAGCTCCTGCCCACTTAACCTTCCCTTAATCTACTTTTATCTTTGATGTCTGACCTTCTTATTCTAAGCTGACTGACTAAGAAAGGGTCAGCCCTTTTAACTGATTGTCCAAACTCAATGCCTATCCAAATCGCTGGTCTGGGATTTAGCCAGTCATAAATTGGTCAGGACAGTGTCACCTGGCCTGAGAAATCCTCAGGGCTTCAATAAAACCATGGTTAAACATGGCCAAGTCATGCCCACTTACAGCAAAAGCATAAGCACAATTTGCCAAGGCTTAATGCGGTCATTCATTTCAAATAGCTGAAAAACCACCCCATGAGAAAGAAAACAGTTATTCTGAGTTTTCCTAAGGACAGATTTAGGACTAGTGGGAATAGGTTACAGAAAGAAGATTTTGATTCTAAATAAAGGAGAGCAATCTAAAATTAATCTCCTTATTACAGCATCAGTATTTAACTGTCTTAAAGTAGCCAGCTTCCTTTTACTGAGAGAATTCACAGAGAAGCAAAATAATTTATCTAGAACAGAATTATAAGGCTTGAAAAGACTATAGAGATCAATTTAATATACTATTCCAACCTCATCCTTTTATAAGTGTGGAACCTACAGTCTAGAAAAATTGAGATCTGTCTAAATCTTTATAGCTTATTAAACTTAGCAGTACGAACATAACCTAACCTTAGAGCTTTGTCCACATATCTCTTCAAATTGTAGAAGCAGTACCTGATTTGATTTATATGATTCCAAATGTCTTAGCTAAATTCTAACACTAATAACCCTATATTTTGAACTCATCCTTTTTCTTTTTGTTTATATCCAGAATTTTATAGTTAATTAATTTTACATGGAAATGAAGTGAATCATGACTCGATTTGCATATTTACAAATTGAAAAAAAAAATCGAAAACAAGTCTGCCTGAAAACAGCTCATGACAACCTGTTATTTACTGACAAAGAAGTAGCTCTCTCTTTTTGGCAGGTGAAACAAATTAAATGGCATCCACCTTCTTGTTGTGTTGAATAGGATCCTCCCCTTGGGCCTGAGAATATGATTTTGCCAACAACAGAAAAAGGAAATAACATTTACGGAATGTCTGCTTCTAGGTGCTTTGTATGTGTAATCGCATCTAATTTCATTTAATCCACACAATATCTCTATGAAATGGATATAACAGCCATTTTACAGATGAGGAAATTGTATCTCAAAATGGTTTAATGCTGTATTCAAAGTCCTATTGCTGATATATGGTAGAAGAAAATTTGAAATGAGGCCTTAGTTAAGGACACCAACTGTTCCAATCTGCTCAGGACTGGGGACTTTCCCAGGATGTGGGACTTACATCGTTAAAGCTAGGAAAGTCCCAGGCAAACAGAGACAGTTGCTCACCCCAGTTAGTCCAAAACCCAGTGAAAGGAGAAGGAAGTTCCTAACCAAGCTCATCAAACGCCCATGACTCAACTGAGGGTCAGGGAGGGATGGAGTTATGATAGAGCATGTTAACACATACAGATTTCTGGATCCAGTCTCTGATTTTGATTGAGTGGGTCTGGAATCCTAAATTATCCTGATACACATGGTTCGTAAATTACGTTTTGGGAAACATCATCCTAGAAGGAAGGATGAGACTTCCTAAGCAATCCGTCCTTCATCCACTTGAAGGGTCCTATTATATACGAGCCTGGACACCTATATTTTCTGGCATCGTGAGTAATGTTTGATTTAAAGATCATCATCACCCAGAAAGTCTCTGCTCCAGTTGTATTTGGCAGTAAGTGGATAAATACGGCCTTCTCCTGAGGAAAAGATGGAAAAAAGATGGAAAGTCACTCTGTGGTCTTCGCAGCCAAAGGCCAAGGTTGAGAGACACCAGATACTCACAAAAGCCATTAATGAAACATCACAGTGATCCATTCAGGCTTAATGTGTATAAGCAGCACGGTGGGGATCAAACACAACACGCACATTCTCATGTCCTACAGCCTGAGAGTCTGGTTTAACTGGTCTGAGGTAAGGCCCAGTGTGATGGTTAATTTTGTGTGTCACCTTGACTGGGCCTCAGGGTTCCCAGAATAAACATTATTTCTGGTGTGTCTGTGAGAGTATTTCTGCACGAGATTAGTGTCTGAATCAGTCAACTGAGTAGACTGTCCTCCCTGATGTCGGTGGGCATCACCCAATCCACTGAGGACCTGAACAGGAAGGAAAGGGAACACTGACTCTCTCTTCATGAACACACGGGTTGAGAGATCAGTCTTCTGCCCTTGGACTGGGGCTTACAACATCAGTGCTCCTGGCTCTCAGACCTTGGGACTCATACGGGAATTTTTCATCACTGGCTTTCCTCGGTCTCCATCTCACAGACAGTAAATCATGGGTTGTCTCAGCCTCCACAACAAAATAAGCCAACTCCTTATAATAAATCTCATATGTTACATAATTTATATAGAATAATGTAAATGTATACATGTATTTTATATGTGTGTGTGTATACAAACACACACGTATATATTCTTATTGGTTCTATTCCTCTGAAGAACCTTGATTAATACATTTAATATACCCCAAAACATTTGTTTTATATGCCCCTTCGTCCCCCAACTAGTTGATTCTGATGCTTTCTTGATTTCCTGAGCTAAACCATAACCTTCATTCTTTGCTTTTTCTGTACCTAACATTATACTAGACACTGGCTGGGTGAGGGGAGTTTGGATAATACCAGATTTTATAAAAACAGATTGTAAACAAGTTAAAGACATTTTAACCTAGATGACAAAAGATTCAATCCTGTGCCTATTTTGTTGTTGTTGGTGGTGGTGGTGAAAAACTTCATTTTGAAATTGTCTCAAAAGAAAAGTATCTGGATGGGAAAGAAAAATTTAGATTAGGCATTCTACTGATTTCTTCTCCTTGTCATTTGTATTTTAGTGCTAACTTTCTAAAGTCTTTTACGCAAAACAGTTTTAAATTCCATACAAGGCCAATTGAGCAAATTCCATTTCAGAATTGCAGTTATGTTGACACACCGTAATCTTATTAGCAATAAAAGGATATTACCTATAATTGAATAGCTCTGCAATTAGCAAATTTCAGAGCCAGGGAACACTGTCATTCTTCAGTTTCACATTTGTTTTTACCCACAGCAGGAAATGTTTGAATCAGCAACAAAACTATTAGCATGTTCTTGCTCCACTAAATGAAAAAATAACTTAATAAAAAATTGCTTCACCCAGAATAAATATTAACTACAGTTCATGCAGATAAGCTTAATTTTAGCAATTAGGACTGTGTTATACTCATCCTTTGATAAATAATGTATGCATTTATTTCAAGCAACATAACATGTGTCACCCCAAAATCTGATTGGGTAAAATCCTGTGTTGCCAATAAAGGTAGAGCTTCCGTTTATTTAAACAAATATATCTATGGGAAAAATAATTAAAGTATTCATCCAGAGAAGTTATATTTGATGTCTCCATGACAGCTGTATAATTGGGTCATTCTAATATTGTAACACAGACACACACAACTGTTTCTTTTAAAGTGGATTTAGTTATGTTCCAGGGCTCAACATCACCCATGGAACAAATTACATTAAAATTACAATTAACTTCTGCTCAACTGTCAGCAGAAATCGATGTTGCTGTGTACATACTGCCTTTTCCTCACTTTTATTAAGCCCCTTTCAATTACGAGGAAACATAAATTGGAAGGATGTCGCTATGTCATCTACAGTATTAAAATGTACGAGGAACATTGACCCTGGCCTCCAGAGATTATGAGAAAAGCCATTTATATGCACAGCTGTACAAATTGCCTGAGTTTAATGCTAAATTCCGTGGAAAATGATCTTTGCTGCTGTGCATCTGAGGAAGGACAAAGTTTAAATATTTAATGTGTTCCCTTACCAGACAAGCCCAGTCAGCAGTGAATTAGTGAACCGGCCGGGACAGGGAGCTCCTTTTGGGAGTGACAGGGTTTGCCTTTAAATGCAAGGAGTGACCCGAGTTCACACTTGGCTGGAAACAGCAGCCAGGGGAGAGCCAGCAGAGTTAGTCACCTTGCCCTCACCCACGCTGTCTCCTCTAACATGACTCCCATGACTCTGAGTTGATTCCGCAGGTCCTATCGCCAATCGCTTCCTGAAAGTTGGCTACAGCAGCATCGCTTCATCTCCACCAAACCTGTCTTCATAGACGTGATCTGGTCTTGAAAACCTATTTTGGGCATATCACTGAAAGAGTACTACTTCATATTAAAACCAAAACCAAAACCAAAACCAAAACCAAAACCAAAACCAAAACCAAAACCAAAACAAATGAACCTGGCCATGCATGGAAATCTTATGTCAGAATGCGGCTGTGGGGGTGCCTGATATGGCTTGAGTTCCGCTGGACCATTTACTGGCTGACTCTGTCAGTTTACTTACCTTCCACGTGCCTCATCTTCCTCACATCTAAATTAGGGAAATAGCCTTTTTATTTAACGAGAGGAGATGATCATCATCTCTCCACAGGCTTGTTTTGAGGTAAAAGGCTTAGTAAATCAAATATAGTAAGTATGAAAAAAAATTTAGCTATTTTCAAGAGACATTATAACTTAAAGTTGGGGTCTCTTGTTTAATTACCACACACTATCCTCTTTGTATTGAGCTGAAATCTGTCTCCTTGTCAACTTTACCTCTTACCCTATTGAAGATTCTCCAAAGACAAAATTAGATGCCAAGGAGTTAGTGAGTTTCCTGTCATAAAATGTGTTCAAGCAGAAGCTGGTATTAATGTTGCAGGGAGTATTTAAGCTTTGAAGGTACAGTTGCACCAGGTCAGCTCCTAAATGGAAGGGCAAAAGGACATAAGAAAAATGGAGGTGGGGTGGAGTATGTGCAAGTACCACACAGGTATCAGAATCACTAGGCAACATTTTCAAAACGTTCCCCCAAGGTCTCATCTTGGGAGACAGGGAGAGGGGTGGAAAAGTGAGAAGACAAACTGGCCCTCTTCTCCAACCCTGTTTTGAAAATTACAAGACCAACGGTAATTTTGAATTACTCAGGCTGAGTGACATCCTGAGTCAGGACTGGAGACGTTTTATCTAGATTGGTGAGTCTCAACCCTGTACACATTAAAGCCACCTGGGGAGCTTTTTAAAAGTACTAATGATCAGGCCTCACCCCAGATCAGTTCAATCAAAATATCTGGGAGATGGGCCAAGGCACTGAAGCTTTTAAAAAGCTCCCCAGGTAATTCTAATGTGCAGCCAAAGTTGAGAACCAATGTTGTATAGAAACTACCCAGATAACCTTAAATGTTCTGTTTTAATCTGCAAACCTATGACTTGTAGCATTTCAAAACTGAACAAATGCAAATCTCCAAAATAGTAATTATTATATAGATTGGGATATGTATTGAGATGCTGCATCATCATCATCATCATCATCATCATCATCATCAAATGTCAGTTTTCACTTGAATAGTGAATAAGCTCATTTAACTCTAAACAGCCCTAACGGGAAGGTTAGCTGACTTGAGCAAGATTCCACAGTTAATGAGAGGCCATGCTGGAACTCAAGTCCAGTTCTTCACATTCTTGAATTAGTTCTGTTTTCATTTTTCACCATCAGCTAGTTTCCCAGGTCCTCTAGTGCCTAATTCTGTTTACATAAACAGATCATACTCCTCCACAGAAGTGTTACTATCAGTTATGACTCTAAATCCATCTCTAGTTTCTAATATATACTTTCAAACCAAACACCCTTTATGTTTACTTTTGTTGACAAATTGTGGTCTCACAGGATGGCGACTAGTTAAGAGTTCAGTAATTTCGTATGCAATAATTTTTAATGCAATGCAGTAATCAACCTACCTGTTTTTTTTTTCAGCAAGAAGCAACACTCTCTTATTCCAACACACATAGATCAGATTTTTTTTTAATATAGCGGATAATGAGAATTTCAATAGCCAAGTCATGGTGCTAAAATTGAGTTTTACATTTCTCAATTGCTTGTATCAGTAATTAAAGTGGTTACAACCCTTAAAAACATACAGAACATCCACGTCCAGGATGATGGAGTAGATGAACTTTCCCTTATTCCTCCCACTAAGTACAACTAAAATCCTGGATTATAAGTACAACAAACAGAGAAGATTCTGAAAAGTAAAGAGCAGGATGAAGACTGGCTAGGGGACTTGAGACCTGATGAGTGAGTAACACAGTGGTGAACTCCTGGGTTTTCTTTTTGCCTCAATATATCCCAGCTTGAAGCTAAAGAAGCCAGTGGCTGGAAACACCTACAGGCACAGACCAAAAAAGACAAAGCCAAGGCTAATCTCCCCAGCCAGAAGACCAGGAAATGGGCAGTGCACAGGACAAGAAGTGGGCACATTAACTGCCCTGCTCTCCCAATACCCTGGAAAACAAAGCCGTGCCCTCCTCCCACCCGTACCAGGAAAGGCCACCCACACCAAACTGTAATCACACATTCCACTCCCCACCCCCAGGATGACATCAGCAAGGCCAAAGAGGGAAGAAGGGACGTTGGTCCCCACTAGATGACAACAAGGGCCCCACCACTGCAGTGTCAGCAGAGACCACATGGGGAGCCTAGACATCCACCCTCATGTGGCAGTGACAAGATGACCCTCACCTCTTTGCTCAGGTGTTATCAGAGGAGACCTAGTAGAGACAGGACATCCCTATAACCCAGTAGCAACAAGGCCACACCTCCCCACGATCTCTGGGGTCTCTTACTACATAGCTGCAGTCATCAAAATTGTGTTATTGGTCAAGACATACATATATAGAGACTAATGGAACAGAAAGGAGAACATAGAAATGAACCCACACAAATATACGCTACTGATTTCAACAAGGATGCAAAGAAATTCAATGGAGAAAAGACAACCTTTTCAAAAAATGGTGGTGGAGCAACTAAACATTCACAGGGAAAATATACTCAGTCTAAGACTTATATCTTATACAAAGATTAACTCAAAATGGATGATGAATTCAAATGTAAAATGTTATACTATAAAACTTTCAGGGAAACAACATTGGAGAAAATCTTTGGAATCCATGACAAGCAAAGAGTTCTTAGACTTGGCAGCAAAAGCATGATTCATAAAAAGAAAAACCAGTATGTTTGACCTCATGCAAATTAGAAATTTTGCTCTGCAAAAGATCTTGTTAAAAGAATGAAAAGACAAGGTACACTCTGGAAAAAAAATTTGAAAACTATATCCAACAAAGACCAGCATCTACAATATATAAAGAGCTGTCAAAACTGAACATTAAAAACAAACGTTCCAATTAGACTGTGTTGGAAAGATACAAACAGACACGTCTCTAAAGAAGATACACAGATACTCATGTCAAACAAGCACTTGAAAAGATATTCATCATTATCCATGAGGGAAATGCAAATTAAAACCATAATGAGATATCCACTACACACATACCAAAATAGCTAAAACAAAATATGCTGATAATTTGAACAACTGGATCCCTCATACATTGCTAATGGGAATGTAATACAGTAGAACCAGTTTGGGAGACAGTTTGAAGGTTTCTTAAAAAACTAAATATACAACTATAAAACGATCCAGCAATTGCAGCCTGGAGTATTTGTACCCCTGGGTATTTTTCCCAAATAAAAAACAATGTTCATACAAAAATCTGTATGCGAATGTTCACAGTAGTTGTAATCCCCCTAAACTGGAAACAATCCAGATATTCCTTAAAGGAGGGATGGTTAAACAGACTGTAATACACTCAACAAAAAGGAACTAACTATTGATCCACGTCACCTGGATGAAACTCCAGAGAATTGGGCTAAGTTAACAACAGTCTCGAAACTTTACATATTGTATGAGTCCATTATTTAACATTCCCCAAAGAACGTAAGTGTAAAAATGGAGAACAGATATAGAAATGGCTGTCATGGGTTATAAAGATGGCTAAGGTTGGGGGGGAGAGGGAGTGTGGCTTTAAAAAGCAACAGGAGGGACACATTTGGTGACAGAAACATTCTGAATCTTGGCAATATCAGTATCAATATGCTGCTTATGTTATACCACAGTTTTGTTAGCACTGGGGAAACTTCTTAAAGGATACACGATGTTTCTCTATATTGTTTCTTAGAGCTGCATATGAATGTAAAATGATCTCAAAATAAATAGTTCAATTGAGTAATATAAATTTTTCCTCAATTTGAGCTTCATATTGAATTAATCAACCTTGAATTTATAGTTCATGTGTATAATGTTTCAGAACTGATAAAGATATGAAAACTTCTACAGTGTTTACTTTATCTGTCCCACTATTTGGCAGCCTGGGATGAAACATCTTCATGTTCAGTGGGTCTTGGGGATTACAAGAAATATTTAACACTGCTCAAACCAAGAAAGCAAAACAAAACAAAATAGCTACTCATGTCACTGCCATTTTTTTTCTCTAGTGGCAATTCTCACCCTTTTCCTTCAAGTGCTGAGTCTTACAATCATACTAACAGATTGCAAAAGGGACAAATATTTACATTGATATTTACTGAGTTTATACTATAGTTAAGGAACTGAACTTGGTTCTGTGTCCGTAAAAAGAAGGATCACATAAGGATCCACTCAGAACCTACACGGAATCAATGAAATTTTCTAGGCTGGCATAATGTTCAGAATTCTATTTTCATATTTTCTATTTTTGTAAAAATATAACAGTATTGAGTTAATGTTTATTGAGCTATTTCTGTATGTCAAGTATCACTTTAATTGCTTTACAAGTATTAATCATTCAACCCTATAAGCAACTCTATAGATGAAACTATTTTTATAAACATTTTACAGCTAATGAAAGTGAGACATAGAGGGATTATTAACCTGCCTAAGATCATACAGCTAATAAATTTAAAAGCATAATTACAATCCAAAACTATCTGGTCCCAAAGACTACACTATTAACCACTAATAATGTATAATATTTGTCAAATCACAGCATAATATAAGATTTTTGCCGTATCTGTAAGAATCAAAAAACAATCTTAAAAGATAATTATAAGCTGTTGTAGTGATATTACCCATCAGTCTGTTGCATACAGGTTAACCATCTTAAATCAGAGTCACTAGGGAGGGATATGAAAACCTTAGGAAAAAATAAGTAAAATGAACCATAGTTTTTTCACTGGTAATATGAGCTAACAGAAACATATAATCTAAGCTCCAAATGGTTAATAGCTTGGGAAACTGGAGGCCAAACTGGAACTCAACTTGGGTCTTTTCTGTTCCTAATCTGTTTCTGTTAAGCCAATATTCCTCTCCTAGCAAAGGAAATGTGATACAGTGGAATGACTACTGTTAGGGCATCTGGCACTGGACACTCCACCTTGTCCCTTAAAGCCGTAAGGTATCAAAGCTGAAAGGTGAACCACGATATACCTTTTTGTGATACTATGTGCGAGGGTCTAGGAAAAGTACACTTGTGCCCCAACGTAATACAAAGATTAGGAAAACGTCATTTGATTCCTCTTTAAGACTATGTCTATCCCTAATCTTGCTTCCCCCAGGTGAGTTTGTCCAAGAGGTTTTTAGGGCCTCATGCAAATGAGCTTCTGCCCTGGCTGCTCCTTCAGTGCACCTGACACGTGAAGTCAGTGCTGATTACCAGACTTAAGCTGCACACTGTCAATGTCATGTTCCAAAACTGTAAGACGAACATGTTCAGTGCATCATGCAAAGTCTGCCTATCTATTTTGCCATCCATCTACAAAACTAAAAGTTCTAACATCTTGACTTACAGCCTTCTGAATTACTATGAATCCTAAAGAAAATCTACAGAAAAAAAACACAAGGCAAACTTGTTATATTCAATTCAATGTATATGAATACACATATATATGTCTGAGATTTCGTTTTCTCTCACATTTCATTTATTGTCTAAAATATTAGTATGTTGAACTTAATTTTTTGTAAAAAAAAAGAGAAAAAGGTCAAGAACTCAGTAATCCAAGCAAAATTCATAATGAGACTTTTGCATAATGATATCTGCAATTCCAGGAGACAGTGATTTGCAGAGATAGGGAGCTATGCATCTTATGCTGTGGGTGTTTTTCTTTCATGTATTGGGCTATGTACAGGCAGATACAAATTCATTGTTCTGCAGGTCAGAGATGAGATTCTTGCAGAATGCATCCTGATTAAAAATGAAGTGTTGAACTGACAATCATTGAGCTGCCCAGATGGTCTTCACCAGTTTCTCCTGGAACGCAGAGGTCCCGTTTAGTCAGTACCTAAACTTACTGACTTCATAATCGAGATCCATTTCAATTTGTCAAAGCCTTTCTGAGAAGGAGGCCCACTCACCACCTTTATCTCTGTAATGACATGTTGCTCAGTGCTAACAGAGAGCCATAGAAGACTGGACCTTGGTTAAGATCAGTCCTGGATCAGCATGATTATACTGGTCAGTATCAAGCCTTAATGAGAGGTGCAAAGATCAGACTGTCCATGCAACAGCCCTGGTCACTAGTTGAACATAAACAAAGCACCACAGCTCAATCTGAACTATAAAACTTACTGTGCCATGTTTGGCTCTGATCCTGGCTCTCTACTAAGGCTGGAATAGCTCGTGAAAGCTAGTGACCATTGAGTGCTAAGCCCTCACTGTCCAGGGCAAGATTAGACTATTTCAACATGAGAGTCACGAGGTAGTTTCCCTTGACAATGAAAATGAATGCCTTATTCCAAATTTCTAGAGCAATTATTTAATTAAATGCAGCTCCAACAAAGAACCAGGGAACCCATAGAGAGGAACACTTCTCAGAGTTATATTGTCAGCACACACCTCCCTTCAATCGTGATTTAATCACATTCCAAAGCATTTCTTTTTAATTTGTATACTGAGACATACGATATATGAAACAAATAACTCAAGGCTGAGTACAATATTCCAAGACCCAATGTAATTTATACAGAAAGCTGGATATTTATTACTGATGCTAGAGGTTATTAAGTTATCTGAAAAGTGTAGACTTTATTTCTGTTTTCAAGAAATAGAGATTTATATTGCTTATTTATTCCCAGCTGTTGAATATCTGAGTTGTGCTCAGAAAAGAGATTAAAAATATTTGATGATACCAGTGGCCGACACAGCAGCAACCTGGGGAATTTCACCCAATTTTTATCCAGAAAATGTTTCTGAGTGAGTGTGTACATGTACATATTTGTATTTATACGTCTGATTGTGAGTGTCAGACCCAATAAAAGACATGTCTTGACAGCCTATCATGAAATATTCCATGGTTTCATTTTCTTTGTGAACTATGAAAAACTCAGGTTTTCAAGATATTTTCCTGACTTTAGCTGTTTTTCCACTGGAACAGCACAAATGCTCATAGAAGCCCCGACCGCTGGACTGTCCCCGGGCACAGGCTGCATTAGAGCCTTGCTATGAACTATTTGTGTGCTCTTTAACACTGGTATCTCTGTTTGCTCATTTGTAAAAATGAGAAGTTGGACTTTCAGAATCTCATCATCCCATGTTTATAAATTGAGCTATAACAGATTGGGAGTCATTCCTGGATAGCCTTCCTTTTAGACATGGAGAAGGTGTATTTGAAAGATTGGTACCCACTCCATGTATCAGGTTTCTCATTAACACACACAATTACTCATTTCACAGAATTCTAAATACAAGACCTACTAAGGGTGCTTGTTGGTGTGCCTATGCAATCTCAGGAATCACAGACCTGACAATGACTAAAACCAAAAGACAGTTTTACAACATGTATTTATTCTTGAAATGGAAAGAGCTCCAGGTTATACATCAGTCTTTTCAATCTCTTGGGTAGTAACACTGCCAGCACAGGATTATGGAAATAATGATATATACTATAAGGATAGATCACTGTCTGTAGACAGAAACAGGCATCAGTATTTCTGTCCAAAACTTGACTTGAGCGTGCTTAAAGATGTTTGGAAACACCTGAGAGGATGAGCATGTGTTCAGAAGTCTGGGCAGAGATTTAATCTTGCCTCTGGTTTGTGCTGCGACTGCAGGCAGGCTATGTCCTCACTTAGAGTGTCCATAACCAGAAAAGTAAAGGGGTCCTGAGGGTGTGGAAAGGGCCCAGGGTCAAGAGCCAGAGGTCTTGGGATCTAGTCCCAAATCTAACACGAACAAGTTCTATGCTGAAGAGCAAGTCATTATACATTCTTTAACCAGAATTAGGAGAAAATGTGGTATATTTATTTTCAAACTAAAATTAGATTATCTCAAATACTGCCTGACATATCCTCTTTTGTACCATCATTGTCTCTTATGTGTGAGGTCTTGCAAAGATTAATGGGTCCTATAAAAAATGTCTCTAAAGTGGATTCTAAACCAAAGTACACAGAACAACTATTGCTTCCAGATCCTCCCTTCTCCTTCCAGGGCCCATTTTGCTTGATGTCTTCCTTACTTTTTGGGCCACTTCACCACTCTAGGCCTGCTCAGGCCAGTGGTGCACAAATGCTTCAGGACTTCCCAACCCCTTCCTCTAAAAAAGCTTACTTTTCCACTTTTCATTACCTAGGTTCAATGTTCAGTGAACAAAGCCAGTTACATAAACTAATTCCTCACACATTTCAGGAGGGGCCCTCTGAAGTCAGTATCTTAAACAAAGAGAAAGGGTCAAAGAAGAGGACTTTCAGGCAGTATTAAGAACTAGCAAAGTATATGTGCTGATGCTTTCTCATGTCCCTTAATTTAACTGTAACTTCATATTATGTACAGCATTTTACTATTTAAAAGTGTTTTTACATATATTACCCATTAGTTAAACAAGTTATTTCCTAATATGTACTTATTACTAGAAATGACTGAGGCTGGGGAAGATTATGACTTACCCATTTTCCTACAACCACTGAGAATAAAAAGTTACATTCCGGTTGGTTCTGTTTTATCTTGATCTCATGTGTTTTCCATGAAATATTGCTGCTTCGGTGATAAGAAGGTGCGGGGAACATCCAGGTCAAGGACACAGAGGATATTTTTTAAAAACCTCACTCCTCTTCAGGATCAAGATGGCAGAATTGATGGATGTGGAGCTCATCTCCCCTTACAAATACATCAAAAATACATCTACATGTGGACCAGTTCTCACAGAATACCTACTGAACTCTGGCAGAAGATCTCATACAATCAAAACTACAAGAAGGATCACCACATAACTGGGTAGGACAGGAGGGAAAAAAAAGAGAATCGGGACTGGACCTGCACCCTGGGAGGAAGCTGTCAAAGAGGAAAGGTTCCCTCACCCTGGGAAGTCCCTTCACCAGTGGGGAGATCAGCTGGGACAGAAAGGAGCTTCAGAGACTCAGAGGAGAGCACAGAAGCCAGGTTTTGGTAGGCAGAACAAAGAGAGACTGGCACAGAGGATCCACGCCACCTTGTTGCACTCCCCAGCCCAAGGCGCGTGCCTGCTGGTGTGAGAAGCGGCTGAGTACTGAAACTTGGGCTTCAGAGGACAGAAACAGGAAGAGGACTGGGGTTGGCTACATGGAGACAGCCTGAAGAGGCTGGAGTGTGGTACAGATCGCAACTGGGAGTATGTGCAAAAAAGCCCCATTGTTAATGCAGTGAAGGGAGGGGTGGGACCCCTGGCATAGCAGACCCCTTCTCAGGGTGCTCACAGCTGGCGCAGCTCCCCCTCTAAGAGCTCTGGGAGTGCTCAAGTGCTGGCAGGCTGCCCCCGAGTGGAGGCAGGGCTAAAATGTGAGCCCATTTCCAGGCTCACATTGACTGGCAGGTTGACACTGCCTGTGCTTTTGTAAGCCCAGTGCCTGCAGGACATCCAAGCAGATTACTGGTGTGCAACTGGGGCAGGTGTGGCATTAGCAGTGAGCATGTGCATGCAGCAGTAGTGCTGCAGTCTGGGATGACTCCAGAGCTCCCATGGAGGCACAGAGGATCCCAAACAAGATGAACC
Source organism: Camelus bactrianus (assembly GCF_048773025.1). Classification (NCBI taxonomy): domain Eukaryota; kingdom Metazoa; phylum Chordata; class Mammalia; order Artiodactyla; family Camelidae; genus Camelus; species Camelus bactrianus. The sequence continues at coordinate 27,257,609 of NC_133564.1, read as the reverse complement.
TAAACAGACCTACACCAAGACAGATTATAATTAAAATGGCCAAAGTTGAAGATAAAGAGAAGATTCTAAGAGCAGCAAGAGAAAAACAAAGTTTTTCTTAGTTACAAGGGAACCCCCATAAGGCTATCAGCTGATTTCTCTACAGAAACATTGCTGGCCAGAAGGAAGTGGCAAAATACATTCAAAGTCCTGAAATAGAAAAACTTACAGCCTAGGATACTCCACCCAGCAAGATTATCATTTAGAATAGGAGAGATAAAGAATTTCTCAGACAAGCAGAGACTAAAATAATATAGCTATGCTAAACCTCTCCTAAAATAAATATTGAAAGACCTTCTTCAAATAGAAAAGAATCTATAGAAAAGAGAAAATCACAGTTGGAAATGTGATGATAACTACAATGAACAGCAAAAGAATAAACATGAAGATATAAAAGAGGACAACAAAATCATAAAATGTGAGGGAAGGGAGTAGGAAAATGTAGTTTGTTTTTGTTTTTGTTTTTGTTTTGACAGAATGTGTTGGAGCCTATACAACTGCCAGTCTAAAGCAAGTAGATACAGTCATGGGTTAACATACCTGGAAAACAGTAAAAGCACAAATCAGAGACATACAATAGAGTCACAAAGACTAAAACGAAAAGAACTCAAGCATTATACAAAAGGAAATCATCAAGCCACAAGAGGAAAAGCAAACAAACAAAAGGAATAGAGCAATCCACAATTAAAAAAAAAAAAAGACCCTGGAAACAGAGCCATTTTCCCCTTTCCTAGTAGCCATGGAGGCTACATGGATGGACATAATTCATGAGGGTATGGAAATACTAAAATACGATCATGTAATGAACATTCAAACTTTTTTCAGTAGGCTATCATGGGCTTTACCCTTCAGTCATTCATAACCTCCTAGCCCCCTGTAACTTGTGCCTTCTTCATAAAATAATCAGAACTTTTTATTTTCAGAATATTCTTAATGATCAAAGTGTTAGCTTCTGCAACACTCAGTAATCTTAGGTGAAGGCCAGAATGGTGCATTGGATGCCCTAATATGAGACGCAGTATTTTCAGATAACATCTGGCTCTTTAACCAACTCTTAACCATTCTCTGTCTTTGGTGACAGTGGAAGAGAGTAGTAGTGTGAACTTTGGGCTCTAGAAAAGAAAAAAACTAGTTTTCAAATATCTTTTTTGCCACTTATTTACAAACTCGGCTACCATGGACAAGTTACATAATATCTTTATATACAAATACTTTAGACAATAACCTTTGTCCTCATCACACAGATGTTACAAGATTCTAAAGAGTTTGTAAACAATGAAATGTTTATAATCATCTACAAAATATACAAAAATATAAAGTTTTGATAGACCTGGAGCACAAATATCATGATGATGACAGTAACACCCCATGACGGGGCCATTTGCCATTTGACAGATAGTAAATTTTCAACCCTCCCTATTATTTAGAATAAATCTGAACCTGACCCATTTAGAAAGCATATTTTCTAAGACACGGTATTTCATGCTGTGTGTCTCACTCCTGCTGAAATAAAAATAAATGGTAGGAAACAGGAAGCTATGGGAGGGATTTTCCCCATAAATTTCTTATTTTTCTTTATTTTCTTCTGAATTGTTTCTCACTCATACTAAGACCTAATTTCCCTATCAGTGCTGATGGCTTAAGTATATTGATTCTGACTCTCCTCTGGTGTCTACTGAGATACAACTCAAACAGATCAAGAGGAATGCGAAAATGATTCCCCAAACTGAAATCAGCAAAACATTCATAGCAGTAAAAAGAAAGCTGGTGGGAGGAAAAAAGAAAACAAACATAATTGAGGCAGGGAAATAAGGAATTGTCCCTTTCAGTCCTGCCTTCATAATTCTGTTCAATGGATGGATAAACATACACTTAATGCATATACAAATAAACTTGAAACTTACTTTATGCAAAATGGCTGTTTGTATATCTAATCTTTCTGATACTGAAAATTGGAGGAGTAAAGGATTATTTTTTTGTAGCATGATTCAAAACAAAAATAAATTAGGGCTAGATAGTTAGCTCAGGGATTTGAAGAAAGTCTGTTTGTATGGTTATTAATGCTGTGGTTGGTTTCTACCATACTATTGCTTATGATTATTTTATTTTAATTATTCAGCTTCCCAGATATTTTGGAAAGGCTTCATAAATAAGTGAATATATTTTCCATTTTAGCCTTTGATTACTGTCCTCGGAAATAGGGAAAGTCTTGATTCACAAAGTCACCTAACAATCTCCCACCATTCTTTGTACCTTAAGATATCCCATAAGTTTAATGGCTTTTATTCCATCTCATCAAAGGTGTAAGCGATATTTTGCTGGGTCACAGAGACGATGTCCCTATTATGTTCTCTCATCAGATCACTGACACCAGAAACTATAATGGCTTCTTCAGATCTATTAATGGATCTGGCATCAGTGTATATTGGGGAAGTCCTTAATCCTGTAAATGGTTGCTAATAACTTACATTTACACAGATCATTTTCATCTCAATCTTACTGTGATATATACACAGAAAGTGTGGATCCATCTACTGCTGCAACGACAGTCGGTTCTAAAATGGAATGTGACAGCTGGATAGGTACTGCTCTGTCAAAGGGCCAGAGGTGAGCACTGTATTTAATATGAGCTGAATTAGGTGTCGGAAATCCGCTCTCACTTTTAAGCGAGAATTAAAACAGGTCAGTGTGACCAATATTTCTTATTTTCATAAGGCAACCGAGTTTGCCATTCTCCATTTTTCTGGTGCCTTTCTTGGGCCTGGGGTGACGCTTGAAAAAAATGCTGTATCAGACAGCAAGAACTTTTATCTACAGCATCTAGAAGCAATGTCATCAAAGAGTTAAGAGAGAGTGAAAGTTGAGAAACAAAGCCAGAATTCTAAACCATAGAACAGAACCAACCATCAGGAGGACAGAGCAGGCAAGAGTCAATCCAGGAAAAGAAAACAGCTCAGAAAGTTTTAATTTGCAGGAGGTCAAGGTGAAGAGTTTAGGATGCCAGTCATGAACAAGAGAGCATGAGACTTTGCTGGCTGCTCGTTCTATGGTGCCTGCATACAACAGTGCTCCTTCTGTGTCCTGCAGCCATAAATAACAGAGACATTCACCTGAATGGATAAATCAGATGGTCAATGATTAGTTTCTAATTTTAGCATGGCTACTCCTCTGTTTGATGTGACGAAAATACACTGACATCAATGTATCCTAGCAATCAATTTATATGAACTACGCATAGTTAAAATTTTCACTTACAAATAAATATGCAGTGGTTATTCTAATCTCCTCTATGAGCACAGAGAAAACGTCAGACCTCTGGTTAAAATCAAATATAAACATACCTTGAGTTTTCTAAACATGTTACAGCTAACCCACAACAATGCTTCTCTGTAAAGAACATTGGACTTGAAAGAAGAAGACTGGATTTTGAGCCTCAGCCCTCTCATTTCATAGCTATGTGATTTGCACTGTGATTTTAGGACTCAACATTCTCATATGCAAAGTGAAGACATCAATATCTAACAGATTATTAAATCAGCAATCAAATGAATTAATGTGCATAAAAGATCTCTGGAAAAATTAAGACACCATGTAAGTATGAGAGATTACCAATGGCTTGACGAGGGACATATTCCTTTACCTCACCTCAGAGAATTGACGTATATGACCTTAAATACTAGAAAGAACCTGAAGTAGAATAAGTAGATAAGCCGCTTCTGAATTATCAAAAGAAAAATACTTTCTTGAATATGCTCTTTACTGGTGGGATCCTTTCATATTTATACTACCATTCTTGAAAGATTAAATTACTGATATATACCACATAACGTTTTAGATGTTATACATGTGAGACCTCTTGACCTTTAAAAATTTATATGAATGCTAGTGAGAATATTTAAAATATATAATGGTCTATTATAAAACTACTTGGTCTATCGTCCTGTCTGATTCATTAAGCAGATGTTGACTGAAGAGAGGTCAAGCTCAAGGGATATTATTCTGACTAACAATATTAACAATAAGAAAGGTTCTCAAGGATTGATTACTTAGAAAGTTCTAGGACAAAACTGTATAAACAATGGAAATTTCCAACATTGAGAACTCTTACAATATAGTGAGCTTCTATCCACCTACTTAATTGCATTTCCTTTCAAAATCCTTTTATGTTGAAGACTCTCCCTCCATCCAGCATAACTTAACGGGGTTATGTCCTGAGGAGCAAGTGCAGCTGAAGCACTAACTTCATTAGTTGCCCGACTCTACCTGTCAGGAGTTCTGGCTCCAGACCAATTCAAGGTAAATTTATACTGGGAAATAAGGCTACAAATAAAGTTACAAGTAAACATATTTGGAGAAGAGACTGGTGTCTGAAGCTCTTTTATATGAAAATGTGATCATACTTGATTGTTTTGAGGGTTCTTAAGTGTCCATAAAATTCTTAATCAAGTATATATCCAAACTAGCTTGGCAACTGCTTTGGGAGATGAGATAAATAAGCTTTCTTCTTCCTTACCAAAAACACAGAGGTGAGCAGGCACAAAGAACTCCTTACCCACCCCACAACACAATACCCTCTGTCAAAGTTCATCTAGTCACGGTCATCATAACATCAGCCTTGGGAACTACACAAGAGCCAGTTCTAATACAGTCTATAATTTTGTTCCTAAGAACCACATCTATATTGCACATTTAAATTTTATACTGATGGATAACTGATTGTGAACTGTTTTTTTCTTAGCTGATCATTATTATCTCTCATTTTTCATAGTGAATTATTTTGAATACAAGAAGATATACACAAAAATCAGGGATGACATATGTTAGGATGGCACTCAATTATTGCTCATACAGCACACCTTCGAGAATGTAAGGGCAACAGTCATGAACCGAGATTGTGCAGACACCTAGGGAAGTCGGTGTAGGTGTCCATGGTGCTAAAATGTTCAGCTCCAAAGACTTAATGTGCACCTAAAAACTATTTCATTGCACAACCATATAGTGTCCATATCTATATCATCTATATCAACAAGGCAATTTAAAGGCTTTTTTAAAAATACAACCTGTCTAATGACTCAATATCTTATATATACTGTGAAATCAAATTTTCACCATGTACTGCCCATAATAGACAATATGAAGTGCTGTAGAGTTTTCCATTTTTCTGTTCTGATGAGCTTTTAATGAGTATATTTGTAAAATTAATTCTCAGATTCATTTACTTGCTTGGAATTTTTTTTTTGGTAAATTATTCATTTGAGGAACAATGATGACTTACTCCTAAAGAGCCTAAATCCTTCTCTCCTGAAAGCATAATGCTGCATTTTAAAAACCAATCTCAGAAGGTTGTACAAATAAGAAGAATAATGTTTCTTCCACTTTTGATGGCATCCCCTCCTACTGAATAAAACAGGCAATCATAAGCTAAAAGAAATGAAGCAAATCTATTGGACAAGGTAATTATCATCTCTGTATCCACATTTCTGTTTCTGTAAGGGTTAATATTAAGAACATCTGTAAGGATTATAAGGGTATGTGAGTTATAAAAACACCTTCCACACAAGGTACTTGTGAAGACTGAGGCTCGTGTCTTTTTTTTTTTTTTAACTGAAGTATAGTTGATTTACAACGTTGTGTTCATTTCTGTCACGTCTTTTTTATTTTATTGCAATAAAATATACATAACGTTTACCACTTCAACCATTTTTAAGTGGATAACTCAGTGGCATTCAGTACATTCACCATGTTGGGTAACCATCATCCTATCCATTTTCAGAACTCATGTCTCTTTTGATGCTTAACTATCCTTATGCATTGAACTGAGCAAAGCCCATGATTTTCAGGTTCCCCATGTTCAAACCCAGCCTTCTTAGATTTGGGACAGAAAATGATCAGCATCATGATCATCATCACAATGACTGTCATCCGAAGTCATCCCATAAATGACAGAAGTGGGTACAGAATGTAGATCTTACAATATCCAGTCCTCTTGTTTCTCTACAGCTCCTTACTTTACTATAGCTATCCTTGCTATAACAACTTGTCACAGAGGCTTTAAATTCAGCTGGGAGAGAAGAAATCTGAAGGTCTGACCAATTGCTTTAATGCCCAAAGCACTTTTTAAGTAAATATTCTTTCCTGGGAAGAGTGTTGAGAAAGGAGAAACAAAAGGGACCTCAATCACTGAGACTTCTGGTTTTCATCTAAGAGATAAATACATTTAAATAGTGAATGCTCTGTAAAATTTAATTCCATGAAGAAATATTAGGCTACTTTCCTAAAAGACATGTGTATAATAAAAGCACAGTTTATTCATGGCTTCTGGGTCTCTGTCAGTGTGGTACCGCTTAAAGCCAGATGTGATACCTTTACACGGGTGCACAGGAGCTGAGAAGAACCTCGCTGTACTTAACATTAGCAGCACAGACCTGTCTTCCAAATAATCCCTGTGTTTTATGACTCCACTTCTGTGTTTTTCTCTCCTCTGATATCTTTTCTTATTCTCTTTGGCCTAACTCTAGTACTTTATTATAGTCTGACTAAAGAAACATTGATTCATTTTTTAATCAATTGTAAAAATATAAAAAGCGTTTCTCAGTGTTTCAGACAAGTTACAGTATACTGCAAATATGAGCGTTTAATCCTATATCATTTTCAAATAGACTTATTTTATTATTTTCTTAAATTTACAAATAGTGAAATTCATCCTTTTTTGGCATATAGTTCCATGAGTTTTCATGCATGCGTAGATTTTTTATAACCGCCACTACAGACAGGAGAGAGAGCATTTCCAACACCCCAAAGAATTCCACATACTCCCCTTTGTATTCAGAGCCTCTCCCAACTCTTCATCCTTGACAGCCACTGATTTGCTTTCTCTCCCTACATTTTGCCTTTTCCCGAATATAAGTGGATTCATTTTTAATAAAAAGAATACAATATTTTATTTACTAAAATATTTCACTAAAAGGGTGACACCACTTATAAAAATTTCCTATAATCTATAATACATCTTGCTCAATAATGGATAATGAATGGGTGACATTTTGGTCAGATATTAAATCTATTTTGCTTATTTATACTAAATTTTTTAAAAATAATAATTATAGGACATTAGAATGGAAACAAGCTTTTGGTGTCTCTGGCACTAATTCTGAGTATTCGTTTTTAAATCAGCCTGGAATTTCAAAGTAATTTTTGTATGAAGTTTATTTTCAATGCCTATCAGATGCAAAAATAATCCTGGCGGTACAATGGCAACTTTTCATAGTGACAATTATTACGAGCACAGACTTGTGATTATTAAACCTCAAAATGAAAAAAAAAATGGGATGCTCTACATGTACCAGTCTCTTTGTGTTACTCTGTCATGAATTCATGGGAGGAAATTTAGATATGGGAACCATCTGATCTCCACCAATAAATAAGTTCTTCACAGCTACCTATTTCCAGAAATACCTTACCTATCACATGTAAATTCAGAATTTTAATTAGACAATCCAATCCAAAATAATGTCTAGTTGAAATACTATGTCCTAATTCCCTGGTCAGAATGTTTTTTTGTGAATCCTTGTGCTACTTTGCTAATGACCACCTCACGAATTTCCTTTAAAATGATTTCATTAAAATCATTTATTAAATTTTTGCCTGGTAGTGTATATACACACTGAGGTCAGGGAGTATCTTGTCTTCAAATTGTAAATGTGGATAAATTACTGAATGAAAGAATACGAAAACTAAATGAGGTTCTCATAGAGCACTGCAGTTGATGTGGAGTTGCCAAAATTATATAATACATCTCAGGCCAACAGGAGTTAAAAATGATCCAAGAACCCACAGGAATGCCTTTAAGGCCAGGAAGAGAATGAAACAAAGGTCAATACCCTAGAAAAGCTCACTACAATCCAAGCTGAGCAAAGCACAAAACACAGTCCTAAATTCCACAGACTGAATGTTTGTGAATTTGGATCAACTGAGATTCTAAGAAAGATGTGTTATTCTCTTAAGTCTTAAAGAACAAGATAGCAAAGCAAAGCAGGAACTCTTCCTCCTAGGGGAGAATCTGAAATGAGCATGCCTGTACTTTGAAGGATGTCCTCCCCAACTCTATGGAAATATTAAAATACACCAAAATGTTTCAAAACCTTTTTTCAAATTAGAAAATTTCATTAGTGGTCACTTTTAAAGAAATTATTTTCTTTTCTGTGATAACATAAATAATTTTTTTTAAGTTTTTAAGTTTCTCTCCTTTTATATAAAAAGAAAATTTGAAATAGAAACTTTACTATATGGTAGCTCACTCTTCCAATGCCAAGTATTTGACTTAAAATCTGGGAAACTGCCTAATAAGTATGTTGGAGGAATATATATTGTCACTCTCCTGAATTCAAATAGTTTCCAACATCACTGAAGGGCAGGCAGTGTTCACTGCCCCTTTCTGTTTTTTGTTTGTTTGTTTGTTTCCTATTTCTCTGGGGAACATCTCCACTCATAACTTAAAGAAAGTTTGAGAATGTTCAAGAAGGAGTGAATAAATAAATAAATAAATAAATCTGCAATATTATTTCAGAGAAGAGTGACTGGTAGAACTGGCATTGAAGCATTCCATATTTATTTCATAGCAAATTTGCAAGTCAAACATAGTTGACTTTTTTTTTTCACCCTTGCCATTTCTGTTGCTGAAAAACCACTTGGAATTCAGAACTCCATCTGTGTTCTTCCAGTTCCCTTCATTGTCATTGGTAATGAAGAGTTTGCAGTAGTTTTTCAGGAGGACTACTTTGTTCACTGATTTGTGAAATAGAATGGAATCTAGATCCATTTACGCCGGCTACCTGGATCTTCAGGGGCTATAATGTAACAAACATATTAAAACCTGCTTATGATAGTAAAAAAAAAAAAAAAAAAAAAAAGAATGATATGCAGACAAAAGCTACTTCTGAGTGAGATGGAATCACTCTGACAACTTTCTTCTCTTTGACAATGGAAGGGAGAAATTTTTCTTAGTATTAATACACACTAATAAAAAAGTGTTCAGGTTCACATCCATGATTCTGAAATATGTCCACCTTAGACACAAATGCCAAAAGAACTGATGACACTGTTTTGTTCTTGCCTTAGTTTGCCTTTCAAAATGAAAGACAGGTTTTATTACTAAGCACGAAAAAGAGATCCCATCTTTAAACATGATTAAAAATGAGAGCTGAGCTTAATACATTCACGGGGGTCAGCCGAGCCCTCATAACTTTATTTCCCAGCAATGTTTTCATAGGTTCACTATATCCTAGGGTTTACAGCGGAGATCTAAGCAGGAAAGCCTTTGAATTCAGAATGAGCACTCTCTGTGGCGTTCAGAGGTGAGGCTGCTCACAGGGGTTCGGTGACCCTGCAAACTAATTCCTCAGCAGCAAACCTTTCTAAAGGAAGCCTGTGATTAAATTGATGGAATGGCAACCGGTGGTTTGATTAAAGTGGGAGGGCAGGGAGGAAAGAGGAGACTCTATCTTTTGAAACAGAGAAAAATTCTCTAATTCTAATTGACCCAGTCTTTGCTCAAAAGCTGGGCACTTTATTCTTTATGTGAAGAGACTGAGATTCAGTGACAGAGAACCAATTACCTGTCTCTCCCATCCATATAGAAGGACAGAGAGAACAGAGAGCATGTAAATGGTTTTTTCATATGGCTTTCTTGGAAATCATAAAATGAGACATCAATACAAAAAAATCTAACTACCTCCCCTCTCATCTGTACCTACATGTATCTATGTATTCCACCAAAGTTACCTGTAATCTTGGCTCAGTGAATCTCAGCTCCAGCTACACCTTAGAACTATCTGAGAAGCATTTTAAAATTCCACAACACAATAGCCATACCCAGAGGTTCTGATCTAATTGCTCTCGGGTGACGTGAGATATCAGTGTGTGTGCATTTGCACATATGCACATACACACAGGTTTTTAAGGCTCCTTGCGTGTTTAAAAAACAAGCAGCCAAATCTGATATCCAGCAGGCTTCATTCAAGCCCTTACTACAATTTTATCCACCTCTACACTAAAAATAAGAGACATCTTCTGTCCTGGTGAATAGTATCATCTGTGAGTTCCTTGAAGTCTGTGGTGTCTTTTTCATCTAAATGCCTCCCGCAGTACCTTAGCCAGAAGCTGAAACAATTTTTTCAATAAATAAAAATGTATCATCAAGTAGGGAGGGGCAACATGGGGGTAGGGGATTAAGAGGTACAAACTATTAGGTATAAAATAAGCTACAAGGATATACTGTACAACATGGGAAACACAGCCCATATTTTACAATAACAATAAATGGGAGTACAACCTTTAAAATTTTTTTGAAATAAAGATGTATCATTTTTCAATAGGACAAGTAACTCTCTAATAATGGATTTATATTAGACAAAAATGCCTAGCCCAGTTTGGATTTTTTTAATGGGAAGTCTTCCCCAAATGGACCATATTATTTATATTTTTCAATACAAATCATCAATTCTTGTGTTTACCACTTAAATTTTTTTAAGTGGCTTTGGAGAATATAAGGCTGCTGGCAAATGCGCTGCTGATACAAATTATCTGCAGGCAGAACCCCAACTCATCTTCAGTCCATCAATACCAAGAGCCTTCAGCAACTTAGCAACGTGGTCTCCAATACTCAATGCAGAGAGCAGGTGGACTATTAAACCAACACGAGTAATCCATGCACATCCTCAGTGTGGCTTGTGTTCGTGAGGTACACTGCTGCTATATCTAGTATTCCTTCAGAGACAACGCACTTAAGCCATCTTTCCATAAAAAGAACCCAAACTCCCTAAGCAAATACCATGCCCTATAAACTTCATTATAAAATAATGACAGTAATTATCATTATCCTAACAGTGACCTTTGATTTTTCATGGTAGAATAAAGTCATGCGTGTCCCCTGTCCCCTGTGAGAATCATTCATCTTCAAACAACAATCATAACAGACACAGAAGTGAAAACTTTCTATTCAGTGAATTTATTCAATGAACTAACGGACAGATATCTGTAACACGGAAGCACAATAAATGAGAATGGGATGCTGTTAGAAAGAGACAATAAACGAATCATCGGGGGCTGATAACTATAGAACATACAAATATGGAGAAAGCAGGTTGTTAGCTTTTAGCCGTTTTTCCTCATAGAAATCCCCAAAGGCTGAGAAGCTGCAATCACTGAGAGCATTGAAGGGGGCAGGCAAGGCTGGGTGTTAAAGAGGTGGGTCTGGTTTAACAGACTACAAGAGAGCTGCTGAATATCCAGCCTTTCAACTCCACTTGGAGCAGACAGGAAATCATGCCTGCATTATCTTCCTAGGAAACAGGGGGAGTTATTTCCTGGAAAAAATTAGACTAGAGAGATTCCAGACTTGGAGTTACAGGCAGAAAATGGTACAGAAGAGATGCTGGCCTGAAGACAGAATGATTAAGGGAAAGTCTGTATGTTTAATGGTGAGGTCCTCAGCTTTCTTTCCCCACCAAGTTCCAGGAGAGACACAGCCTGGTTTAAACTTTCCCTCCTCCCACAGTGCCCCCAGGCAGAGCTTGGAGAATTCATATGAAGAAACTAAATAATTAAGTTTTATCCAGCTCAAGAAAGCTGAATCTAAGCCAATAGCTGGGAAAGCCAGTCAACAAGTCATTTTATGCTAATAAACCCCAACAAGGCTGCAAAATTGAGGCCTGGTTGTTTCAGATAGTGAGGGTACAGTATGAAGGAATAAGAAGATTCATGGAAGGTGTATGTGAAGCAGTTGGATACACCAAAATCCCCCTCCACAACTGTGGTTGGCAGAATCCTAAAATGGCCCCCCAGAGCCTCATTCTGTGGGATACATGCCCTATATAATCCTTTCCTCTTGAGTTTGGGAAAGAGCTGAGAGTAACCCCCTTCCCAGGTAGCAGCCAACAAGGAAACAGGACACACCCAAACTAGGTAATTACAGAGATTTCAATACAATGGCCAGTTAAAAACATGTGGATATTAGAGAAATGAACAAAGGACAGGGCAGTGTTCCAGGGCTGGCAACAGTCGTGAAGCATGGCCACTCATAGCACTAAGGGGTGGGAGCGGACATCGGATCTCTGAGGGTAGATGTATAAAAAAGGTCTGGGAGGAGCCTTGGCCTTCAGTGGAAGGATGCAGTCAACCTGAGACAAGCCAGCATGGAAAGATCCTGGAGAACATAAACTCAGACCTCATTCTTCTCTCTCCTCCTAATCTCCTGATAGTATCTGCCACAGAGTGACACAGAGAGCCAGAGGTGAAACATGTTTACTGGTGTAAACATACAGGTCAGCTTTCTAGGAAAGCTGTCAGGAAGGAAAAGGTAGAATGGGATATGGAGGGACAGACAGAACACATCCAGCAAAGTCTACAGCATGTCCCTAAGCATTTCTGCCCCCTGCCCAGGTGACAAATGTGTCCTCCTTATGCAGGGGATAGGCAAAGTCCTGATAGCTTCTGTGTCATCATAGCATGATACAACTTTGGGCACATTCCTACGATTGTATTCTTAAATAAGTCAACAGGTGAAAAGGGAAGAAAGAGAATTAATAAGCATAGCCGTCCCTATTTCTAGAACAAATCACAAGGTCTAAATTGATTATCACAGATAATTTTTTTCACCACCCTTTTCACCATCTATGGGCAAAATTTTCAAAGGGTAATGGGAACATTACCGTAACTTAAGCACACAGTCCACTCATTTACAACAACTATTAAGTAAAGATGTTATTCCGGGTAACCACGTATCCAGCTAAAATTTAAGTGTTGTGCTGCTGAGAAAGGGAGGGAAAATAAATATCTTTCCTAGTATCATTATATTTGGACTCTCAACAGGATTGTGTTACAGTATTTATCTGATTTAAAAAAAAAAAAACAAAAACAATATCCTGAAGCACCTGGCCCACAGGCAAGGACCATGCCACCACGACGCGCCAGCCCAGCGGCCGGAGTAAACTCACCGCCACCGCCCCCTGGCGGGCTGACCCTTGACTCTGCGACGCCGGGCCCAGCAACAGGGGAAGAGCGCGCCGCCGCCGCCGCCATCTTGCTGGCTGACCCTTGACCCTGAGCGATCACCGGCGCTCCGAGCGCCGACGCATGCGCAAGGCTCCGTATATACGTGATTAAGATCTTGTTGTTTTGAACTGGGTAAAAACTGATCCTAAAGATTTAATGAAAGGATGGATGCCCAAGATAAACTAGGTAAACTATTGAAAAGGAAGGAGAATGAAGGGGAAGTCATCTTATCAGATAGCAGAACTTAGTATAAAGCCATTAAAATAACACAGTTATGGTATTGGTGGAGGCATAGGGAAGCTGTCAGTAGAACAGAACAGAAAATCCAGAAGTAGCTCCTAGTATTTTTTTTTAATTAAAGTATAGTTGATTTATAATATTGTGTTAGTTTCAGGTATAGTACAAAGTGATTCAGTTATATATATTTTTTCATATTATTTTCCATTATAGGTTATTGCAAGATATTGAATATAGTTCCCTGTGTTATACAGTAAATCCTCGTTGTTTGTCTATTTTGTATATGATAGTGAGTAGTGTGTATCTGTCAATCTTTCATTCCTGCTTTATCTCTTCCCTCCTCCCTTTTCCCTTTGGTAACCATAAGTTGTTTATTTTCTTTCCCCATGTCTGTGAATCTGTTTCTGTTTTGTATATAGATTAATTTGTATTATTTTTTAGATTCCACATATAAGTGATATCATAATATTTCCCTTTCTCTGCCTGACTTGCTTTTTAAAATTCAATATATGACAAAGTTTATAGTTTATCTTAGAGGTTTTAGGGTATATTATTTAATAAATGGTACTTCTACATATGTCTACACAAGCATAAAAAATATATTTGGATTTCATTTTACATTATAGGTAAAAATAAACTCCAGAAAGGATTATGAAATAATGCACAAACTAAAATGTTATGAGCAATTAGAAAGCTACATGAGCCACCTAAGGGCGTAAGAGGCCTCCTTAACGAAGACCAGACACTCAGAAGCTCTATAAAAAAGAAAAGATACATTCAACTGCATAGAAGTGGAATAATAATGTTGCAAGATATATCGGAAACTAGATCAATAGAAAATTGATCGATTGGAAAAAATATATTTGTAACCTTAGATGACAGAGGATTGTCTCTATTTACTTAAATATACACATATATGAATGCCTATTTGTATGTTTGAAAATGAGCTATAAAAACTGCTAGGATACATGCCGAACTCTCAACAGTAGTAGTAACCTCTGTGGGGAGTAAAATTTTGTGCTATACATACACACACGCTAAATATATATCAGTGTGTAAATCTGAGTTGAGTTTTTCATAAGGAGAATAGATGCATACTTTAACTTACCTGCATATTAAAATAATAATAATAATAATAACAATAACATAAGAAATTACATACTGAGTTCTTTAAAAGAACAAGATATTTTGTATTGGTGTCAGCAGAATAATGCCCTGCCCTCTGTTCCCTGAAAGATGTTCACATACTAAAGACTGGAATCTGTGAATATATTGTTACATGACAAAGGGAAATTAGGTTGCTAATCTTTTGACTTTAAACTAAGGAGAGTTCTGTGGTTATCTTGGTGAGGCATGGGGGCAGGGCAATATAATCAGGATGGTCCTTAAAATCAGGAGGCAGAAGACTTAATGTCAGAACCATGCCATGTGAAAAGACTCAATTGGCCATTTCTGGCTCTGAAGATGGTGAGAGGGGCCATGAGCCAGGGAATGTGGATGTCCTCCAGAAGCTGGAAAAGGCAAGGAAACAGATTCTCTGATAGATGTTCTAGAAGAAATGTAGCCCTGCTGACATCTTGATTTTAGCCAGCAGGATCCATTTCAGACTTCTGAACTAGAAGATAATCAATGTGGGTTGTTTTAAGCCACTAAGTTTGTGGTAATTTGTTCCAGCAATAGGGAAGTTGCGCAATATGCATTGCCTCATTTAAAATTTACAGGAACCCTAGAAGATATATACAACCGTGGGTCTTAGTTTACATAGGAGGAAACCACGGCTCAGAAGACCTGTTTAAGGTAACACAGCAGGTAAGAGCTGTGGACAAGACTTGAATTAGTCCCATAGGAATCTAGAGTTTGTGCTTCTCTCTGTCATTTTGTGTTCTCTGTCCTTTAATCTCTCTCTCTCTCTCTCTCTCTCTCTCTCTCTCCATCTCTCTCCCCCTCTCTCTAACCTATCACCCAATGCACTGGCTGGGGACTTGGCCACCACAGATATTTAGTACATCAGTAAAAGTACAGGTTTGGGGTCAGACAAATCTTCACTTGAATCCAATTACTAGCTGTGTGGATGAAAACAAATTATTCAATTTGAGCCTGTTTCCTTATCTATAAAAGAGGAGAAATAATTTCTGCCTTGTAGAGTAAGTATTCAGTGAAATAATGTATAAAAAATGTCCAGCAAAGAGCCTTGTATAGATTTTGTTTTTAATAAATATTATTTATAGTTGGTAAGGACTATTACTTTGTTCTAATGACTCTGGGAAGCCTGTTTTTTTCCTCTAGATGAGGTTTTAAGTTTTGTTTATACCTTTTTCATATCTGTCAGCTCCTGATGCAGAGATGGTGGTTAGTGCCTGTGGCACAGAATTATAACTACAAACTAGGGAACTATTAACTGAGTACAAGTGTAGGAGAAGTGACTTTTAGTGGGGTGGGCACCAGTGATCCATAATATGAACTCAGTCAGTAGCAGAGATGAACTGTTAGTAATATATATGCATCCCCGGGATCATATCACAGAGGAACAAAAGAACAAACAAAACCTCCTTCTATTTAAATCTGGTCACTATGCTGTGGGAACTTAGAAAAAGGGGCATCTCTATCAGAATCCAGATTATGTTGGCCTTCTGTTTTCTGATTATGGGCCCTTAGACTGAGTTTTCCCATACTATCATTTATCTTTCATTCAATCAACATGTTCTATTGGTCTAGATCCCTTCATAAGCTTCAGAGTCTCTTGAAAAATTCCCTTAAGTTTTTAAAAATAGAATTTTTTTTCAAAAATTTCCAAAATGTTTCTAATCTTTTTCTTTTCAAATAGCTGTTTTCAAATATAATTCTTGATGATTCTCAGCAAAAGATCATTTATATTTCTTTTAGGGGGTCCCTCCAGTTCTGGGTTATCCAGTACCATATCTGATGCCAAGATATAGTCAATCTGGATTCACTGAATGAATGAACTGTCAAGTAAGGGTGGGGCAACAGTTGTTGTCATCAACAGCTCTTTCATGGAAATAGACTCCTCCCATAGTTGAAAGGGAGGTAAGTCAGTTGAGCACCTGTCCCCAAGGGACCTCATCCTAAGTGGTCCAACAGTCTTAGACCGTCTTAGCCATTTGCATAGATGCCCACAAAGCCTTATAAGAGAAAACTGAGACAGGAAATAAAAAACCTCCCTGGGAATTTTGATCCGTTCTAAAAAACTCAGAGGTACTAAAATGTTGGCATTGCTAATGGCTTTTTCAAAATGTGTTGACACCCGAGTAGGTTTAGGAGAACAGCGTTTACATGTGGGAAATACCATTATTACTTAGCTACTGTGATTCTGGGTTTTATTCCTGTAGTATTTGTACTTGTACCACCCTTCATTCAAACAGCCTTTGTCCTGGTTCTTGTTTCAGATTTTCTGAACCAGCTGCAGAGACAGCAAAAGATGCAGGATAACTGAGTAGAACGGAATATTTATAGTGATAACGATTTGTTAAGATCATCATTATTAACCATAACATGGGGCTTTCTTAATCACACCAATGATTGCTGTAACTCCTAATGATACGGTATCATTTGTAGTCTAACACTCTAGAGTGCTTCCTACATGTCTCAAAGCTAAGAAAACACAAATCTACAGAGCCGTTGATGACATGTTTCTCATCTTTGTGTAGTTCAAGCTGCATTTACCCACATTTTAAAATCTGCTATACAAAATGTATGACTGAACACAGAATCATAGCTTTGAAGAAGACTTCCAGAAAAAAATTTTATCCAGTCCACGACTTTAAATAGTTAAACACCCAAACCATCAAAGACCTATGACCGTAATTTCCATTTAAAAAGTCACCAGGGTTGGAGTCTCCACAACACCTTAAATAGACTGTTTTGGTACTTGATCACCATTTGGCCATCGAGTTTTGCTATAAGTTGAGTGAGTTAGAAGAAATGACACACACACATATATTCAGTAGTATATCCATTCCTTTGTGAGGATTAAAAAAAATATTTCATATCCCCTTCATCCCACTGAAACCACATAACAGAATTCACTTTTTGAGACTGAACACAGAACTTTCTCAACTGCCTTAACTCTCTCTCACAATATGATCACTGACTTTAAATCCTTTGGAGATTCTTTGGTCCCTAAGTGCAAATTCCATTATTTGCATTTAAGGGCAAAGGCAACAAATCAGATATCGGGAAAGGAGAAATACAAATGAGGAATTCTGCCCACAACTGTAGTTTAGTTCTACTGATTCTTAAACATTAAGCAGGTACTACTGCTTAAATTCAAAATCATTTCATACACCAAATCTTGAACAGGAAGGTGAGCTTGTAATTAACCTGAAGGTTATTAACCTTTCATTTTTTTTCTTTAACTGAAAGTTCATCAACAGAATAATGTTTCACCAAAGAAATCTGAAAGAGCCTGAGGCATTTAGGTAACCTCATGAAAAATAAACACATGAACTACAGAAATAGGAAAAAGACAGAGTAAAAACTAAACTGGTCCAACCTCATGGAGCACTGGGATTGTCATTACTCTCTGGTAGCTCTACTTGAGTATCTTGTCCATACAAAGACTGGCTCATAAGAATGATTTCTTACTCAAGAGGCTTCTCGTTATGTGTGACTCAGTGTCTCTGTATTTCTTCTTCTGTCCTTATCTCACTTTTCTCTCCACTTCTCCAGTGTTTCTATGACCACTTTCTACAATCTCTACTGCTTTTCTCCTCTATTCAAAATTCCACCAGAAAGAATACCCAACTGAATCAGTAGACACCATCCAGTAAGGAGGAGTACTATTGGTCAGGATTCCAGTGTCGCACACCTCACAGACCCAGCCTTTCCATACGTCCCAGGCTCCTCATCCAAAACTGTGGTTAGAATAGCAGAATCACATGACAGACAGGACACCCTAGGTGTCAGGACTGACCATGACCTCTTATCTCAAATGAGGTTGTAAGTATGACAAGCACTTGGTGCCATCAAGTGCCCAGTAAAAAAGAAAAATCTTCTTACCAACTTAAATAAAATCTTTCTAAGCATAGTGACTTCTGTAGTCCTGTGTGATATACCATGGAGAATGCAACACATTAATGTACTTGCAATGCACCAGTATGTTCTACTGCATTTTGTATAGAGCTTTACCAGAGCATAGTCATTTTATTTAATAACCTCAGAGATGACCTATAAAGAACACTTTGCTGAGTCCTGTGTGAAGGTGATCGTGAGAAAGGGTGATGTAAAAAAATAAGGAATATTGGTATCTGTCCTTACCCCAAAAGCAGCTCATTACACAGTCAGTTAGACACAAATATCATGCAAATATAAATAATGTAAGGGAGTTAAGAGCATTGGGAAAGAAAAGAAGTGCAGACTCTCTGGCAGCTTCCAAAGCTTCTACTGTGCTGACGTTCCAATTGGAGCTGCTGTCGGGAGCAGGGGTGGTGGCAGTGAGTGCCGCTCTACAATTGAAAGCCATTTCCAGCTTCAAGCGGCAAAACCTTCCAATGCTAAGGTCTGAAAGGTGGAGGAATTAACCTGCTGTAGAGTAGACCAGGTAAGAGCACTGGGGCTGATTTTCAATCACCTCCTGGATCTCTACCTGTTGGTAAAGTGTCTCTTGGGTCTGGAAAAGTCTCTCCAGGTGGAGAGAACATTTTTAAACCACATGAAACCATTCATGCTTTCAAGATGTGGAAATTTTCAGTGGTTGCCATTCATTTATGTATTTACTTGTTCAACTAACTTTTATTGCAGATCTAATACATGTTGAATTATACAAAAGGTGAATCATATGTAATCTTTGCCCTACAAGATGTATAAAAAGATAATTGCAGCACATTTTATTATATTTTTATATATAGCAATATAATGAAATTTTTATTCAAAATGCTACAGACACTCAGAGGAGGAGGCTGCGTTGCTGGGTAAGAATATTAGGAAAAGTGGGAAAGTCAGACCTTCACAGATGAGTAAGAGTGCTATAGATAAGAGTCAGTGAAGAGCTTATTGTGGGAAGAGGCAACAGACTGCAAAAAATGTACACTCATGAAAAAATGATGGTTTTAAGATTATTGAGCTTTTCTCTGAGATCAGAGGGTCAGAAGACACAGCTAGACTGAAGAAATGAATCAGTAATCACCACAGAATTCTCTAAATAATGCTCCCATAGGCAAATTAATTGATTGTATTTGTCTTGTATGTATCTTGATCATTGTATTTTAATGTGAATTTTATTTTCCAAAAATACATTTTTACTGCACTCCAACTAACATAGTGTGTAGAACTACTTGATAGTAAGACTTTTGAAGGAAGTTAGAGCTCACTGAAATTTCAGCCTTTTCATTTACTAGCTGAGTGATATTAGCAAGTTACTTAACGTTTCTAAGGCGGTTTCATAGAGAGAGAGG
Organism: Camelus bactrianus; assembly: GCF_048773025.1. Taxonomy (NCBI): domain Eukaryota; kingdom Metazoa; phylum Chordata; class Mammalia; order Artiodactyla; family Camelidae; genus Camelus; species Camelus bactrianus. The sequence continues at coordinate 27,237,873 of NC_133564.1, read as the reverse complement.
ATAATAAGACTACATAAGGCTGTTTTAAAGATTAAATTGATAATACGCATGATTATTGGTTACGTGGTAAGTACTCAGTGAATGTGGCTATAATGAAGTTTCTAGGGTAGTGGCTTTCCAGGTTAGCCATGAAAGCTTCCTCAAATGTTAGATGCCCGTTATGTAAGATGGATGAACTCAGCTGCTCTGTTTGAAGCACAAGTGGAGCACTGAAGCCTGCCTGGTCCCACGCTCTCCCAACCTCACTTCCACCCAGGTAACCCCTAAAGGGCTCTTCAGATCACAGCGTGAAACGTACTGTACCGTCATACAGCTGCCTTTCTTCAAACCAGATTATTGAGTAAACAGATGAATTGATCTCTATCCAGAGTTCTCTTTTCTAAGATTTATTTTCCTTTATCAGTGGTTTTGAGCATCAGCATCCAAAACATCAAAACATTCTTTTCTCTTTAATGTAGGCACAGTGTGTCACTGAAATCCTACGGTGAGTCTCAGGCTTTCCTACTTTATGTTCCTTAAATCAGTCATTGTGATAAAGTATCATTCAAGTATTTTAATTGAATATACATGCATGATACTTTCAAGCAAGTCAGAAAAGCCTTCCCCTTGTGTGGACCTCCTTTGGGTGGAAACGTTCCCATGACACTGCGGCTTGGCAAGCCAATGGCACCTATAAGCAGATTAGAAAAGGCAGTTCTTTGCCTGACAAACCCAGACCTGAGCTGTGCATGGCTTGGTGGACTGAGCAGTGGGGTTCAGTCCTCATCTGGCCTCTTGGCTGGGGTCTTGGTTTAGTGAACTCCTCACATGATGACCCATGAAAGCCCTATATACATGTTGCTATTTCTAGTTTCAACTCTAATTTATCCAAAGATATTTTGCAAATAAGAGTTCAAATTTATTCTCAAGCCTCACTTTTTAGATTCCAAGCATAGGCAATGTTTTAAAGCTATTTTTGTGCCATTGATGATTATATTAGGGGCTTCCTCATGTATCCATTTTTCCCTTGAAACCACCTCAGTAGTATCATTTCAAATTCCAAACAACGGCTTGATCCAGAGGCTAAGCAATGAAGTACTATTGGTAGGCAGAGGGAGAGAAATACACTTCTTAGTGCTAACTCTGCTTTATAAGACTAAGCTTTGCAATTGTTGAGCATTGGCTATTTTCAGGCATACCTTTAGGAAAGATGTCCCATTACTGTAGGTACAAACATATGAGAAAATAGTCAGAAAATAGTCTCTGCATAACAAATGAATATGAGAACTTTGATAGTGGAAACCTTTAAAATTCTATTTTCCAGAGGTTTGTGAGCCTGAAGCATTAGAATAGGAACGGCAGCTTATAGTAGTTAAGGCTCTCGCTAGGCACGATCGAGATCCGGGTTTGAAAACACAGGTTAGACCAAAGTTCGCCATCTGAATTCAAACTGCCTGGGCCCTGGTATCCTCATTTGTAAAATAAAGATGTTATGTATGACAGTGCCTACAGCTGAAGAAATATAGCTTCTTTCTAAATAATTTATTATTTAGAATAATTTAATCTAAATTTCATCTTTATTCACTTTGTAGCCTGGAGCGCCTGATCTGGAACCTTGCTGCCCGACACAATTTTCTGCAGTGTTGGAAATATTCTGTGTCCGCACTATCCAATATGGCAGGCACACTGCCTGGGGCTACTGGACGTGTGAAACGTGGTCCGTATGACTAGGAACTGAATTTTTTAATTGCTTAATTTTAATTAATTGAAATTTAAATTTCAATAGACACAAGTGGTTACGAGCTACTGTTTGGGACAGAGCAACCCCAGAACAGAATTTGACCCCAACAGAGTGGACTCATTATAGCTTAGTAATTTTTTTAGCAGTAAGTTTCTAAAAAAGATAATATTTATTTCTGCAAACACTTTTAGGGCAGGAGGTTCTTAAACTGGAATCAAAGGGCAACACGAACACCTAAAATTACATGATCATCATGTTAAGTGCAAAGTGCATTTTTCTGGGAAGAGGATTCATACCTACCATTGGATCTAGACAGAGGATGTCTCGTGGAAAATGTAATAATAATACTAGTAATTTGGTAACATATATCAACAGTCATGAAAATGTTAATAAATTGCAAATAACTCGTGCACATACTTCAGGACTTTTTTTCTTCATTTAAACAATTTCTTTTAGCTAAATTCCTAGAGGTAGGATTTTTGAATTTAGATTGATCATAGGAGCACTACCTGAGATAATGAAAGCATAAAAGTAACTAAGACATAGACATTATTATACTTATAATTAGACAATTAGGTTTGATAAAATCTGACATGTCAATCGACTGAAATATAATGAAGCTGTGAAAAATTAATCAGTATAGTGATGTGGAATCCTGAGCCAATCTGAATTTATTTTTTTAATATAAAGCCTTTTCTGTTCTCTTCTATGTTTTTATGGAACTCTGTCCCTCTATTCTAACATTTATCAAGAAGCAGCTTGTTTATTATTTTCCTCTCTAGACATCAAGGTCTCCAGAGCTAGATGATGTCTTTTTTTTTTTTTGATATAAAATTCATGTTTTCTTACTTAAAATGTATTTATCCATTTCTTCAAGAAAAAATAGAAAATAAAATGGCATGCAGACCCCAAATATAATTATATAAAATTATATAAGTATGTTGATCCAGGTTAGATGGGAACAAAGAAATAAAAATAATTCTTACAGCACAATCAGAGCCTTATGGATGCTGTTTCAAATGATTTTCTTATAAGAAAGTGTTTTTTAAAGCAAAATGGTATAAATGAGATTTAGATGATCCATATTTCTTCCATATAAAGATAAGCATTGTTAATGTGGTCTATTTTCAAACTTTTCTTTGCCTTTTAAAAAAACATTTTTGAGATTATTACACCTATAATAATTGTTTATTTTCCCCACATTTTTCACTTTAATGTTACCTTTTAACAATTTATTACTAGATCCACATAAACAGTCTCACCTAAGTGATTTGTCACATTCAAGGGAGGAGAGCAGAGCAAATCAAACTCCTAGAAGAGATAAGGGACCAAGAACAAGGATCTTGTTCATGGAAACAACAAAGAGGTGATAGCCTCTTTCAAGCAGCTGAATTTGTTTTGTTCTTTTTTGTTTTGTTTTGTTTTCAAGCAAAATGGCCAGTCCCTAAGCCAGACACACACATGTAGGTAGAAGGACAGAAAACAAATAGCTGGGTTGGAAATCAGAAGTTTTAGAAAGAACTCCTGAAAGACAACTCTTGGGAAAAGAGGAGGCGGAACAACCTAGAGGGTGTGTAGTGTTGTCTAAGCTAACCTGACCGTGTTAAGGAAAAAGGTGAAGAACCATGATTTCATCTATGTCCGTAAATCACAAGTACAAAATACACTTATGGCAGGGGTGGGGTGTCTCACTAAACTACAGAGTAAGATCATTTCTAACAAATGGAGAAAAAGACATCAAGAGGTTTTGGCCTTTCCAGGAGAGAAAAATAAATCCCCTAATTAAGAGATAGATTCTTGTACCAGAAAACTCCTTTGTGATCTGGTCCTTCCATATTTGGGAAAAAAGGTTTCCTACTCTCATCCCCGCCCACAAAGACCTCAATTCAAATGAAGACATGGAGCTCCTTTACATGGTACCAAGGGAAATTCCCATTTAGATGAAGTCAGCTATTTCCTCTGATATGGTTGCTTCAAGGACATAAAAACTAGAATACTCTGTCTGGGGACAGAGCTGCCTTAAGTGCTCTGAACAACCATAGAACAATGGCATTCCGTTGGTGCTATTCAGTGGATTTTCTGTGATGAGAGGTTTAATCTACACCTGTCCTGACCATACAGTAGCCCCCTAACCACTTATGGCTCCTGAACACTTTATATGAGGCTCATGTGTTCAGGAATGGAATTTTTAAAGTTTAAGTTGAATTTAAATTAAATTTAAATAGTCACATGTGACTAGTGGCCACCATATTGGACAGCACAACTGTAACCAGTGCCTTTGCGCTTATTACTGAAGCTGCGGCTTTCTCTGATCTAAGTCAGAACAGACCCAGGTATACTGATCCAGTCAAATCCGAGCCCATGATAAATAACGGCCTTTATCTAGTCTTACCCACGGCTGAGGCTCGCATGTGTGAACAGCATAATGACTGTGCCTGATGTAAACAGACATCATACTGCTAAAATCCAGGCATGCATCAGCTCTGTGCATAGAGCTTTCATGTTTGAAAACAGAAATTCTCGGAACCATAGGACCTTTCCCCAACTTCCCTTGCCTAGGTTGGGCATATAGTCACTAATACTGAGGACAAATTATTTGGTATTTCACTCCTATTGTTCAATATAGCTAATGAGAAATATATATTATGAGACATAAGTATGAATTTTGTATCTGAAAAGAGAAACTGAAGTCCTAAATCACATCTGAGTTTTCAACTGCAAATAGTTTGGTAACCTGGGAACAAGTATTTTAAGTATACTCATAAACCCAAGACCACTCTTTTTTTTCATTTCTCAGCTCTAGCTGATCAGCCCTGTTAAGCAGTCTCTCATGATAAGCCACATTATTTGCTTTCTGCTTGTCTTTCTTCCTTGGCTTAACCATCAGAATAAATGGAATAAAAGATTCAGGGTGATGAAATCAGTGAGATGAAACTAAAATGTACTGTGAGTTACTAAGTAGAAGGGATGAACTTCAGGAAAACACTTGAATGGATGAGAAATTAAGGTCAAATTAAGCTTATTGAAAGATGTATCTACAGAGTCATTGCTTCCTCGTCTCTTAACGACTGGCTCTAAGGAAAATTCAGCCCAGGGATCTTTTTCTTCCTTTGGCTTCTTGCTATCTGCCTTCCAACAGGACTAGCTCAGCTCTGAATGACGCCAGGGCTTTTGTGGATGAAGGAGAGCTTTTGGAAGGCTGCATTTTTTTAAATGTGGTTTTCCTAGAACCTGAACCGATTAGGGAAGTAAATGAGAGACAAACTGCTGCAGGGCTCTGAATAGGAAATGATCTGTGAGTAAACTGAACAAGCCGGGAGACAGTAAATAGGCAATTAACATTCATTTTGGCAAATCTGCACCTGTTGGAGATGAAACTACAAAGGGAAACATGAAGGAGAATGACAGAGAAGACCTGTCAAACATCATGGTATCGAAAGATGCTAAATCCTGAGCTTCATGAAATCATGAGTGTAAATTATATGAAGCTGCAAATTTGGCCAGGAATCAAGAAAGATTTAATCCACAGTGAAATCTCAGCTTAGCCAACTTTTCTCTGCCTAAATGCACCTGATAAGTTGTAGTGGATTCAGTGCAGCTGATGGTATTGTTTTAGATGACTGCTATCCTTGGGGGTTCAGGAAGTCTTGACAGATCTTGTTAGGGGCAGGATTGTTCACAGAGGAAGTTATTTAAGGACTCCCTTCATTCTCTTTCCCATCTACTGTCTCCTTTCCATTTTGGAAGACCTCTACCATCATCCTGCAAAGACTCACTGCCCGACAGGAGCCTGTATGGCCAGGCCATACAAGATGGCTTTTCTCTTGTTCTCTGTATATCCCCAGTCAGCCAGTCTCTGCTTGACTCATGTAACTACCCAATTCTCTTTATCACAGAGCTTAATCAGTAACTACCTACAAGCTTGCTCCATGCCCCAGCCGCTGGTGTCCCTGGTAACTGATGAGGCAACCTGACGTCAATTCCGCCTATAAACGGTAGCCTGCTTCTCCCTGAGCAGTGAAGGCTACTGTCATGCCATGCTCGTCATATGCTGCACACGGTGGGGTCCTGCTCCAGGACCTTTTGCTTCAGACGTGAAAGATCCCTTGTCCAAAAAACCACTGATGTCTTTCTCAGTGTCTCCAAGCTCCTTCTTTGGTCCTGAGGCTGGGCAGGTGCAGGGCTTGCAGGCCTGCATAACGCAGCCCAGCAGAGCCCTCTGGAAATGTTAGGGTCATGCTTTGGAGTCCACTAACTCTGCTTCCCTGGGAAGTGTGCCGTGTCCCACATCTTTACGTCCTTTCTCTTAGGATTCTTTGTTTACTACCTAAATTTTAAATGTCTCTAATAAATCCAACCCTGGGATCTGTAAGTCTTGGCTCCATTTTAACTGGGCCTTCTGGAAATGATCCCCTAAGACAAACATAAGATAAATTTTTGGAAGTCTATTCCCCATGGCTGGCCTTTGAAAAAGATATTCTTATGCAGGTGCATGTTTGGCTTTTGTTAATTACATGGATTAGGGAAGCAACTGCCTTTGCATGAGGAAGTCATGTGATGGAGGCATCCTAACTGTGAAGAACCCAAGATAATAAGATGGTTTGTTAGGAATTGTCTCATGTAGGGACAATTTACACAACTGAACATCTTTCTAATTCTGAAATTATTCAAGATGCAGAGGAGAAAAAAAAGAAAGACAAAAAAGAGGCAGAGGAATGAGCTGGAATTACTTTCGATGACTTTGTTTTAATATCAAATATCCCAAGCTATTTTCAATAGAATATTGACATCCTGGAAGATGCTAGCAGGTATTCTCCACAATCAACTAACTTTCAGGAAGTTGTCTATGCTATCCTTGAGAATTCATAGTGCATAGCCCAGTGAAATTCATAAAAACTACACCATATCTCAACACTATTAGCTTCACAAAAGACTTCATTGTTCCACAGAGCACAGTTTGGATAATTCTGATTTAATTCATAGCTTGGGGCACAGTTTTATCCACTCTCTTGCTGGGGCATCAAATTGAGTGTCTCCAAAAAAAAAAAGCAACTAAACACTTTAGCCCAAATCTTGGCTACTTTAAATACTAAATGCCTGCTCTCTTTTACCCCAATAAGCAACTCCATTTCTAGCCTGAGCAGTGTTTCTGTATCTTTGTGTCATTGTGTAGCTGTCTTCTTGTAAAGACACAGAAAGGGACTGGCCCTACCCCAGTATGACATCATCAAAAGAATTACATCTGCAACAACTCAACCCTATGTCTAGATAAGGTCACATTCTGAGTTACTGTGAGTCGGGACTTCAGCATATCGCTTTACGGCGGACACAAGCCAACACCTCCCTCCAGTCAAGATTCTTCAATGACTCCCACCGCACTTAGGATAAAATCCAAATCCTTTTGCCCCTTTCTGTCCCTCCAGCCTCATCTCCCACCCACACTCTGAACTTCAGTTGTAAAGAACTGCCTATTCTTTCTCCGCATATGTTGTATTCTCTCTTGCTTTGCCACATGCTGTAGTAACGACAAGTCCCGTTTATATTCCACCGCTGCGTGTCAGGTACATGTTAGTATAACAATTTTTTACAATAAAACTGTAAAGTAGGTAATTCCATTTGCTCCCATTTTTCAGAGGGGGAAATTACACTCAGAGAAATTAAGTAAATTACCCAAGGCCATAGGGATGAGAATCCAGGTAACCTGAAACCAGATGCCTAGTTATTAATACTGCACTATATGATCTTTCCGGTAGAAGGCAGAGGGAGAGCCCACCAAAGGAAGCACCCTGCTCATGCTTCAGTATTCGGCTCAGTAGTTCCTTCTTTCAGTTGCTTCTTCTCCCTTCAAAATCCCTGTCTGCCCTTCACCTACTTCCCGTCTGATTTGGCACCTCTGATGTCTGACCCCCAATCGCACTCGGTATCCGTCTACCCTCAACAGTTCCCGGGCCCCACGTTATTCAGTCTCTGTATGGAGTACCATTTTTAAAAAACACAGCCCAGCAACCCAAAGTAATTAAAAACAAACTCCATTTTTTACTTGTGACTTGTGAAGAACACAAAAGCAGATCCAATTAATAACCCACAATTCTGCAATGCCTCCATCCTGCACAACCTCCGTCTCTCGTTTCCCAGAGCAATGGCAGGGCCACTCATTCAATTCCCCAATTAAAAAGAAAGAAAAAAAAAAAAAAAGGAAAACCCAGGACCCAGAGCATATGACTTATTTTCTCTTTGTTCACCACATTTTATCTTTATCCATATTTTATCTTGCAGGTTTTCTGGTGTTTGTTTATGTTTCTACTGCAGACAGGAATTCTTCAAGGGATCAGTGTCATGTTAATAAATCCTATTCCACCACACCTCTCCTAAAGCACTTGGCATTTATATATTATCCGCCACAACCCAAGCATCCTTTATTCCAATACTTTCCCTCATGTGGGAAAACTCAAATGACCATTAACTCTCTTCATAATTAATTTTAAAACTGCAGTGTTTCAGTCAATGCAAATCTAAGCCCAAGTATCAAGCTGGTAATATTGATAATAACGCACTTATAATTACTTATTTCAGTTGGCTATAAAATCTATTATCACACTAATAAAATGTATAAAACTCCTTAACCAACCAGGAATGTGGAGCAGCTGCAACCTCTGCACCTGCCATTTCACAGTTGTTCAGAGACTCTGTAAATTAAACGTGTAAAAGGAGTTACACCAAGGGCTGGGGAGCTATATTTGCATAAAATCATGGGGTATTTTTAGATTAAGCACTAAGTTTTCATGCAAGGCCTTGGGATACAAGGACAGAAGTAGAGATCTATTCCTCCAAACCAGTGTTTAGCACAAACACATAGCAGGAGGACTGAATCACTGCCTGATAGTGACCTGCTCATCAGCTCTTAATTCACAGGTATTACTCCCCACCTCTACCCCGATCATGTGCACCTCACAGAACTGGATGTCCACATTCTATGTCATATAAATAGTGATATTTATAAGGATAGTACTCCTTTGGGGGAGGGGATAAGTATCTCGTATCACCGGATAAAGCACATGAGGCAAAGCCTGATACAAAGTCATCACTATATTATTAGAATGAATAAACCCACATGTCTATCCAAGACAGAAGGAAAGAGATCCCAAGAACAACAAAGGAGGAAGGAGACGCCAAGCCCAGAGTCGGGGAAGGGCCTCAGTGAATCTGGGAGGAAGATTCAAGTGTGGACAGGAGCCAGCTGAGCATCCTGGTCCCCAGGTTGTGCTGATGGGTGATAAGGGGGCAGCCTCTGAGCTGAAGCTCTGAGCAGAATCTCTGTTCTTGCCCTTTCTAGTCCTCCCTGGCTCCCTTTGGGGGCCAAATGGACCAAATGGGGTGGTTTAAAGGCCAGTATTGCCTGAATCTTAGTCCCGCTTGGGCCACCCAAACCCCCTCACCTACCCCCCTGTGCTCCTGCATCCTTCCCTCTGCACACATCATTGCTCTGCATCAATTATCTACTCCTTGCTCACTCTGTTCTGAATGCCTTCACTCTGGCTTCTTTCATTCCCCACTACCACCAACTATTCCTGGATTCTGACTTTTCTTCCACCCTTTTTCCTTATCCATCCATATAAATTTCTTGTTTATTACAGATTACCAATTAAGCAGAACTTCTGTGTAGCAATTTTTATCATTTGCATGCGAAATGGTCACATTTTATTTGAGAGATGAAATCCTGAAGGCCACACTTAATTTGAAATATGCATTTGTGAAACTAATCCTGTCAAGTGATGGCAAATAGCTCTGTTTACCAGCAAAAGTGGCACTGCCATGTGGCAGTCACAATGTCAAGACAGCTCGTTCTGCCTGCCAACTTTGGAATTTTGTGATTCTGGAAAAAAAATTTCAATTCAAGGCATTTGCATAATTTGGTATTATGTTCACAAAAGTCAGACTTCATTCATATTTTAATTGCACAACTTCGGATTTGCATTTTTCACAATTACATTTATCTGACTATACATTGCATGGTGAAAGGGTTATTCATTTCAGAGGTAAATTAAAGGGGTAAAATGGAGCCTTCCACAAATATCCAGAAAGTCTAAGGAAGATGAGAGCTCACGGCTGTCTGTCCAGTTATCTGAGACGGGCAAGCTGTTGTTTTATGCAGAGACCAATTACATGGCTCTGGGAGTGACTCAGCAAACAAGTGAGAAACAAGTACTTACCAACCTGCAGGATGACACACAGAAGCAGCAGGCAGTGTGACTCCTGAGAGAAACAGTCCCTATTTTTATGTAAAAAAAAAAAAAAAATCAATAGAAATTTTCTGCAATTTCAAAATTTCTATGGGCTCAAATGAATAAAAACTCCCTTTCAAAAAAAACAAGAATTAAGCTTTTGAAATAAGCAAACCACTCCTATCCTGGTCTAAAAAAAAAAAAAAAAAGGAAGGAGAGAAACAAACAAAACAGTGGTTTGTGATCTCAGCAGAATAATCATTCAGCTTTTGCATAAGGAGCAAAGGACTCTTCTATTACTTTTTAAATTATTCTTCCAAAGTTATCAACAATCGTCACAATTAAATTTGAGACTTATGAAACCAAAGGAGTCTTTTCCTCCCTTCTTTCCTGCTCAGAAGTAGCACAGTCAATTCTAAAGTTAGAACCACACAAGCAATAATGACCCTGTCTTCTTACCCCTCCAATCATCGCTAATTTTTATCCAACAATTTTTATAGGTTCTGTGATATTCAAAGATGAGCAGGGCATTCTCCTGGTTATAAATAATCTATGTAAACATACATAACTATAGTATACAACTAAGTTCCTATATTTTAAGATACTACTTTGTACCTCTCACCTCATTCAGTACAGAAAAAGTTAAGAGGGACAGAGGGAATAGAAGAAACCCAAGAAGGAATTTAGAAACATTAGAAGGAAAATTTAGAAAGCTGAGCCAGAAATTTTAGCATACAATTTATAAAACAGTTTCACATCATTACATCAAATTTATTTTCACTATAAATCTTGAGAGAAATAGAACGGTAGGATTTTACATTTTAACTGTAAAATTGGGAGCGACTTTACCAAACTCACGGGACAAGAAGAACAGAGGTCAGATTCAAATCCAAAGCTGAACTTCAAAATTCATTCTCCTTTGTTACTTTGTACAGGTCTTTTAGGACAACGGCAATGTGGGGCAAGGAAGCAGAAAGGACTTGGGCCATTTATGATGGAAGAAACCGAATTTCCAAAGGCGTAGGGATTTCTAACATGTGGGCAATTTGGCGAGGTGAAGGAACTGAACATGAGCCTGGAAAGGTAAGTCAGGACCAAATCACAGTTATCCATTTAACTTCACTTGGTAAGCAAGAGCAGGTGTTCCATCCACAAACATACAACACCAGTGTTTGTTGGGTAACCTATTACATGTCAGAAATCATATTAGGCATGAGAGACATGGAGGAAAAATACTTGATCCTTGTCATCAAGATGCTAATAGAATAGTGGAGAGATATATCTAGAAATATTTACAATACACTGAGTAAATTTCCATAATGAGCACAACTATAAGGTGTGAAAAGAGCCCAGGGAAATGATCTGCTAAATCTATCTTAAAATGTTGAAATTTTTTGAACAGAAGATATTAACCTGGTCATAATGTGTGAAAAACAAAACACAGATGGCACACTAGTGACCTATATACTGGTGTTTAATTTAGTCCAGGGAAGGTTTACGGAGGACCTGGGAAGAGTTAGGGTGGGGGAAGTAGAGAATTGAAAAGAAGAAATAGATCTGAGACTGTCAAGAAAAAACCTAAAGCATTTGGAGCCATCTGTGAGTGGAGCGACAGGGAAAAAAACTGGAAGGTCCCAGGGAAAAATAGAACCTCAGAAAAGAGCAGAATCAATGGAAGAAATAAAGAGTTTGCTTCTGAATATTGCTGAGCTTGAGGCAGGAATCCTTTGCAGGGATTTCCACGGGACATTTGGAAATGCTGATGCAGAGTGCAGGAGGGAAGTTCAAAGTGCAGGTGTCCATGTGAGTGTCCCCCTTAAACTGTAAAATGGAATGTTACCATCAAGGGAGACCTTGCAGAGAAAATACGCTGAGAACAGAAACCGAAGTAAGAATGGACGTCAGCGACAGAAATGAAAACCACGTTCAGTATTTTCTGAGACAGTAGGTGTATTTCAAACCAGAGGTGACCAACTTTTTCAAATATTATGGAGATGCCAGACACGTAAGACAAGTTTCAAAAGAAATGTAATTTAGTGACTACAGGGCTATAAATGACCTATTTATAGAAAGGCAGTTTCAGCTGAACCATGGGAGCCAGATACCAAGGGATGAAAGACGCAAGGGTAGGGGAAAAAACCAGCTGCTCTTAAGTGAAATAAAAGACTGACAGAAAAATAGCCCTAAACCATGCATACTGACTATACGTTTCTCAAGACATGCAGGAAAAAACAACAATAAAAGAGTTGCTTCCACACCACTGGATATCATGGGAGAGAAGGACCTAAAGCAAGAAGGCCACCTGTCTATGGCCAGGTCTTCATTCCACCAGAGTCCATGGACAAGGGGCTGAGCCCAGGGGCAGACGGAAGCTAAAAAATGGCTAGAGAAGTAGTGAGGGAATTTTGCTAGAGAAGAATTTTATATTTGCATTTTTAAAAAAATATATATATTCCTAAAATGTTGTGCCCTCCAAATTTTAGTTTCCTGGTGAATAGCTCTGGTGGCTTGACCTTATTTTTTTTTTTTTATGGGTAGTTTGAATGGGTAGTAAATTAAAGAATAGTCTTGTTCTGTTGTTGTTTTTCATTTGTTTTGTTGTTGTTTGAGGGGAGAATTGTCTCTTTGTTTTTGGAGACTAAGAGGAAGTGACCTTTGTTGGTAGGAGGGGAGGGTCTTTGAAGAATGAACTGTTCAAGATTAAAGAGAGGGGAAAAGTGGTGCGTTGAGGCCAGCAAGAGAGCAAGCTGGAGGGAATGGAATTAAATGCATGAAGGAAGGTGTCCAACTCTGAAGAGAGGAAGCAAGAGGAAAACAAGAAAAATGATGTGAAGATACTGGGAGATTTGATACAGAGAACAAAGTTGCAGGGATGTGTATCAAGAAACCTTAATGTTGGTCCTGTAAGAGTCAAGACTGACTGCAAAGAGATCGAGTAACAGTGAAAAGTCAGGGCTTGAGGTCTTCAAAGAGGTTTAACACCGTCACTGAAGTGAGGCCAGAGCAGCATCGAGGGCCCTTAGAAGAGGCTCAGTTGAGTCTCTGATTGCACTCTTCAGCTGAAGGGGAAGAGATAAAGAATCAATGTACCACGTTCTGAATCCCAGGAGTTTTGTGATTTGTTTATTCTGTCCTGTTTTTTTTCTCCCCCCAGAATCTTCAGGGACCTAATATTTTAAAGCCCATATCAGACTTCCAATACAAAGTAATCCAACAAAACACTCTTGCATCTGTGTCGCAAATTTTTGTTTCCCTACAGAAGTCATTCAGAAAGGCAGTGGTAACTAATGATAGACTTGCTCGACACAAGGTTCCCATAAATCTTCAGTTTTTCAAAAACACAGTATCTGCAAAGCATAACATCGAGACATAGTAAAACGAGGTCTGCCTGTACAGGCATTTGAATTGTGAAGTCATACATTTCACATCCATGGTAAAGAAAGCGAGTGAAAAGTGCAGGTGAGGAAGGCATCTGATTTTATTTCAAACATCTGTATACTGACAGAAATTTAATCGATAATGTTTATTCAGGAACTGGATATCAGGTTGGAAGAGCAGTTTAAATTTAAGAAATTGTACATTTTACCATTTATACCTATCTGTTCTTGATGAGAAATAGAGATCTGTTATGTAAGCAAGAGAAATGTGATGATGGGTAACTACGTCAAGGACCAAATTTTAAAATGTATACCTTGTCACTTGTCCAGCATAAAAGCTATCCATTGGATTCATTAGAAATTTGCACTTAGATGCTGGATGAAAAAAATAAACTAAAATATAGAGGTGAGTGGGAAACATACTAAAAGTCAGTGGTTTTACATACATACTTGTTTAATCCTTAAAATTTATGTTTCATAATCTTTCTCAGATCTTACAAAGTGCCATCTATTTTTCTAAACTACAAGAATAGCTACCTCTGTAGGACAACACTGTAAGACAACGGTATGATTTATGTTTCTCTCCTCAATCCTTACTCCTACCTCCTTCTTCCTAGTATATCACAGTCAACAAAAAATCTTAAGTAAATACTTTCGGCTAGAAAGAAAAAACACATACACACACACACACATACACACACACATATATAAATATATGAAAAAAATTAGAAAGACAAAGAACCATGAGGAAAAAAACTAGAAAAAATATGATTAGGAAATTTACAAAAAAAGAAATACAATTTAGGCACAAAACACTTAAAAAATTCAATTTCACTAGTAATTAGGGATATAACATAAATGACAAGAGACAACATTTTTCCATTCTAATTTAGCAAATATATTTATAATATCCAGTATTGGCAAGTATGTGGGAAAAATGGTATTCTAAACTGTGGAAGAACAATTACACATAGATGCATACAGTATACTATAATGTGTATAATAACATACCGTTTACTTTAAAAAACTGAACTGTGTATGCATGTTTGTATATAATACATAGATGTGAATTTATCTAAATGTATATGAAAAGTATGGAGTGAGAGACACTGTATGCTTATATGGCTAAATATATTAATGAAGTGAGTCCTGAGACGGTTGAGGTGACGGGAGGGGAGGCGAGCTAAAATGACAATTTATTGTTCTCTACATATCAGAGTGCTGGAATTTTTAACAGGCAGATACCCATGTACTACATGTAATATCTGAGAAAATTGTATCTTAAAAAATAATTTGATAGGGACACACAGAGAGAACTGAAACCCAGAGACTGTTCAAATGAATAGCCAGTTCTGCCCTCGCTGCCTTGAGTAAGGCAAGCCTTCTCTCTCCTTGCTGATTTGCTTAATTAGAACGGGAGGCGACAGCAAGAGGAAGGGAGGTTTGCTCTCTACATGGGTCACACAGTAGGAATTACTGTTTGGAGGCACCAACAAACAGAATGGTCCTGAATCCTAAGAGGTCCATGGTGCTGGAACCGTGTGATTTATTATTCAGTTAAAACCTCTAAAGAGGGAAATAAGACCTCGTTGTCAACTCTGATTTATATTCTCTCATTTTGCAATTCAATGAGCGAGTCAGGTGGGTTGCCAAAAACCGGTTATGGATTTCACCCAAAGACGTGTAATTGTATTTGTATTCAGAGTTTCAGCTTCATGTGCTTTGTATGATTTTATTTTTAGCCCTTTTCTTTTATTTAATTTTTATGTATGCATTTTCTTCACCCACTCAGACCAGAATGACAGGAGGTAGCTGCTTAATATTTAAGCCATTTTTCATGCATCCCTTTGGTTCAGCGCTGGGGCTGCCCCGGCACTGCTCTAGAAACAGGGGAGCTGCTTGCAATTCCCACGCTCTCCTTAACACCAAATCCGTGCTGAGTTACTCAGCCACTGCCAGTCTCATCCATAGAAGGTACATTTTTACTCCCTACATCTGGTAACAAGGGAAGTAAAGATCAGAACATAGTTGACTTTAGATGTAATTTAGATCTTACTTTTTTCTTTTTTTAACAAACAGAATGATTCAGTCTTCTGCTGGAATTACACTGCCTGCAGGGATGGTTTCCTCAAGTTCTGCATCAGCGCTGATGTTCTGTATCTTTCGGAAGGAGTGTTGGTGAAGGGACCTGGGGACTAGAAAGTGGGAATTTAGAAGGATGGACTGGTAAAACCAAAACATCTACATCTTCTTGAGAAATAGGTCCCCACGAAATGTATTTAACAATGCAAATCTTCATACCCTTTTACCAGTAAATCTATTCTGTAAATTCTTTACAAAAGGGGAAAAAAATTTGGGAAATAAATCATGCACTAAGATGACCATCAGGCAGTATTTATAACAAAGAACTGGAAACCATAAAGCTCCCCAATAGTAGGATGATGATTTCATAAAATGTTTATGTTTAGTCTTACAGTGCTACATAGAGATTAAAATGAATGGTAATGAAAAAGATTTAGCAACATGAAAAACACTTATATTAATGGTGAGAAAGGAAGATACACTGTGATTAAAGCACCCCCCCCCCCCGCCAAATGCATGGGAAATAGACCAAGAGGAAATGGAATAATAACAATAAGAGAAAAAAGAAAAAACACCATAATCTTATTTTTCAGATTTTTATTGTATGCCTATACTTTTTGATTAAAAACATTTATAAACTAAGAAGACATATGTATTTTAAAATGTTTAGTTTCTTTTAAGCAAGCAGGAAGCTGGAGTAAGGTCCAAATATCCTTATAGCAAATCTATAAAAATTCTATATAACTCCATATCCCCATTCTCCCTTCTCCTGTCTCCAACACACACACACACACACACACACACCCTCCTGAACAGGAAGATAGGAACTGCAGGCATCTGGGTGTCTTTCTAGTCGGTGGGTGCATTTCTGGCGGGGGAACATCCGTTAAAAGATCTCACACTTCCATACCCCTTTTTTCAGAAATAATCACCTCTCACAGCCTTACTCTTACTGGCAAAATCCAGCATTATAACCATGTGAAATGGTGACGCCAATGTATATATTTTCACTCCAAAAAAACAAACAAACAAACAAAAAACCCACAAACAAACAGTAAACCAGGACCAGCCAAGGTATTTTCTTATCAGCAGACCTTGAATCATCTATCAAAAAGCACTAAAATGTTTATAAGATTATAGAGACTAATCCATGGGTTTCAAAGTTGCTCAAATGTCCACCAAAGGTAATCTTTTGCCCTGTTGAATCTTTACTGAGAAAGATGCTATATCAGCCTCTCCATCACCACACACACACACATGCATGCATGTACACTCCCCATTCAAAGTTTCCTGAGTAACCTGAATAACGGGGTGGCTAAGAGACTCTCCCCAGCTCTTAATTAAAAATAAAAGTGATATCAACAACTGGAAACTAAAATGTACTACCGTGAGCAATAGTGCACTGAATACATAACTGTCCTCATCTTCTTGGATCCCCACATCAATTATGTGAGTGAGGAACTATTTTATAAACCTGATTTTACTGGTGAAGAAACTGAGATTTAGAAAAGATAATTAAGTATAAGGCCCCATGGCTGTGAAATGTCATAGGTGTGATTCACAGGAACCCACAGCTCAGACACCATCCCTGCCCTAACTGCCCCTCACTCCCACTAAGTTACGCTCTTTATCAGAGCTGTCATGTTTCGTTGGGCAGGTTGTACGCTGAACAACTCTAAGAAACGTAATTTGCTTTATGGTCTGTGTGAATGATACTCCCTAGACCTGGGCAGTGCACGGCCTGCACAATTTTATGTGCTCCTATATGATCCATCCCTCTGTATGCTTCTCTTTCATTGCCTATCAGCTCAGCCCATCACTTTCAAAGAGTTTTCTCCAACTACTCCAATGCATGCCATGCTTTTCTTCTAAGAGGTCAGTTGACATGGACACAATAAAATGAATTTTGAGCTCTTGGTCAGCAGAGGTTTTCTTCTATTTCTTTAGTAGTATCTTCAATAGCAAACCCAGTACTGGACACAGAACAGGGACTTAATAAATGCATGTTAACTGATTATATGGTCTTCTAGGAAAACTGTAAATCACAGAAAGGAATCTTCAGGAGGAGATTAGGAAATGTTTTGTAATAGGTGTTAAACATATTTTAGACCATAAATTGGAATGTAGTATAGTAGGTGGCTGTTCTGCAAATGAGCAAGGGCACCTACTTAGTATCTCTGCTGATGAAAATTTAAACTAAAGTTCATTTGTTCCAGGTCTATAGAGAAGCAGAAATGAAATGATTTGCACTTATATGAATATTCAATTTTGTGATCTCCTGGCCCAACCATGATGCAACTTACTGACAGTTTTAGAAATGATTTAAGAGTATGATTATCAAAATTCCTAGAATAAATCAAACACAGTGAGAAGAATAAAAATAAGATTGTAAATTCTGCTTGCTGCTTTCATATCGTTGCTTTTTTCTTTGCAGATCTCTGCCCAATTCGATGTACCTGTAAATGTGATTCCCCATATACAGGTGGCAAAACTAAGATTCAGAGAGAGGTGATTTGTTCAAGATGAGTGGTGAAATAGCGGGGAGAACACTGTAATTCAGCCTTTTGTAACTCTGAAGCAGACGTTTTGAAAAGAAATGAAATGAGGGGTGTGATACACCTAGGTTCTCCAGTTTTCTCTTAGCCCAGTGGCCTAGGCTGAGCCCGTTGCAAGAGGAACAGAATATACAGAATATAATCACTACTGCTGAGAAGTGAAAAATACATCCTTTGTTGCATGCATCACTGTACACGCATCCACGTACATACACACACTAACACAAGCACGCATTCACCCAAACTCATTAAAACAAGAAGTAGTTAAAATGTACCAGCCAATACATACAGCCTTCCAACTAACTACTGGCTTCACTTAAGAAAATTAATGGATGTAAAGCCCCGCATTTATCTCCAGGACACGAGCTCGCAGTCCAGACACTGCACGCCACTACACTTGACGCCAAGAAGGAGAGGAAGGGTGAAAGCAGAAGACCTGGCCGCAGCTCTACACTTCCCTGTGGCAAACTACAGCTTTTAAAGATCTGTGTGGCAGGTGTGCCCTTCCCAGGAGCAGGTAAGTCTGAGCCCTGCAAGCCTGCTTCTTCGGTTTCCATAACTTTCCCACCGCTCAGAGCATTACGGCTGTTAATGAAGGAAAGAGACTTCTCCTGGAACCAGCGCGAATCATTTCGTTGGAGATAGTTTAACTACCAGTAATTTTCAGATCAATTTATATGATATTCCACTTATTTTATGCAGCTCCTCATGGCTCATCCACTCGACTGCACTCATAACATGGGCCCTTACAAGTAAAAGTTTCCATGTTCTCGGAGCTCATATTTCCAATGGAGATACATGGAAACATCCTATGGGGTCAAATGCTTAACCGTCCTTTTGCTGCAACCGAGTGTCCCACTGAGAGTCTTCACCTCGGATGGGGCATAAGACAGGGATGGACGCAGACCCAGTCTTTTCTTGCCACCTCAGTTTTACCTCCATATTCTCCATATAATTAACATTTCTTCCGGAAACCTCGGCCACAGCCCTGTGATCTAGGCAGGAAATGGAATCACGAGTACCGCTGGATTCTAAATAAGGAAGCCTTTTTCAAGCTTTGCCTTTTGAAACACCAATGGAAACCCAGGAGCCAATGCATTTGTGGCAAACAACTGTTTTGCTACTTACAGTTGAGATTTGTTTTATTGATTCATTTATTCATTTAATAGATATTAAGAATACCTTACTGGGTTCTAGGCTAACTCTTGCGGGTAGGAAGATAAAAGGTACTGTGTTCTACTTCATGAAGTGACCATGCAAAGGAGATGTGATCTGTGATCAAGATTAAGACACGAAGCACTCAAGAACAGGCAATGCCTCCTGGCCATGAGCAAAGAAAGCCATAATTTATGCAATTTCCACTATTCTGTTCCAATTGTCTTTCCTATACTATTCTTCAAAAAATATGTATATAAAGTAGATATCTCCATATTATACATGAGAACAAAAGCAAATTTTCTAACATCACACATATAATACCAGACATGGGGCACAAATATGAAAATATATTACTCTAACACCATTGCCATTTCCAGAATTTTTCCTCCAGTTTAAGTGTCATATGATCACTTTTCTCCATCCTTTATTTCCTGATACATTATCATATCCTTTCTGATTACTTGCTGAAGATTTTCCAGTTAAGCTGAGTCTGATTAGGGCTGGGGGGCAGGGTCATAGTGAGAAGAGGCAGAGGAGAATGAAGCTCGAGGAATGAGGTGTAAATCTAAAAACTAACCCGGGTTTCCAGGGCTTATTTCTAATCAGTCCAGGATCATTCGTCTCACAATGAAAAAACACCTGTCTTTCCATTTCTTCTTTAGCACTGGATTCCTTGTCCATTTCACACTCGTGCTCTTGTGGGCATATATCAATTCTCTGTTGCCACAAACCTCTCCAGACCTTAGAGGCTTAAAGCTCATGGGTCATAACTTAGGCTGGGCTCCACAGGCACCCCCAGTGTTTGGTAATTGGCTGACCTAGGATGACCTCATCTGAGATGCGGGGATGACTTGGCTTGACTCCTTGTGACTCATCCTCCGACACGCTGACTTGAAGGTCCCCCCAGCTAAGGGAGAGAAGCAGGAGCAGAAGGGGAAAAGGGCAAGCCTTTCTTCAAGCCCCTGCTTTCACTGCAGCTGTTAACGTCCTGTTGGTCAAAGCAAGTCACGTGGCCAAACTCAGAATAAAGAGGAGGCGAAAACTCTGCCTCTTAATAGAAGGAAATACAAAGTCACGTTGCAAAGGGCATGGATGCAGAGAGGGAAGATTTGGGGCCACCTACCCCTAGGGGTAAACAAATGACCTTCTGACCAGGAAGGTACACATTTTCTAGATTTCGTGAATTTGTTAAACTGAGCAAATATTCTTTTTCTGTGCTCAAGGAAAGCAGAATAAAAGGAAACTTGAAGAGAATATAGTGTACTCTGTCATTCTACTGATTTAACCTCTCCTTGAAATTCCACACCAATGTTTTGATTTATTATCATGGAACCGTCATTCTCTATTTTACCCAAAGGTTCAGTTACCAAACTTTCACGATTCTTTAAACACAATATATCTTAAAGAATAACATAATTATAAGTAAATAATCATGTAAGTATAATTGATAGTGTAAATAAATATTATTAATATAATTACTAAGCAATTCATTATAATTAGGTATTAAATAATTTATTGCAATTTATTAAGTCCTTACTATATGCCAAACCCTGTAAGTGACATTTTCTTATGTAGTGAAGTACACATTACTTTCCCAATTTTATAGATGAAGAAACCAAAACATAAAGCTAAGTTTAAACTCAAGTCTGTGTAATTCCAAAGCACCTTCTCCAGTTGATGTATTTTCTTTTTACCCTTGACTCCACCAAATTCCTCACATTAAACTTCGGGCAGTGTCATCCTGTTGTTATTCATTTAGTCTTTCCTTTTTCTAAACCAACTCACGTAATAGCCCCTAGATTGATGGGAGACAAGTGATATGTCTGATGATCAGTCTCCTGTACTTGATCCAAGAATGGCTCCCTACCCCTGTGGCTTAGTTCCAGATTTTACAAGTGATGGTTTGCAGTCTCAGGAACTTCCCAGGTGAAATTTGAAACTGGCCCTCATACAAGGAGGGCACAGAGAGAGACCAGAGAAAGAGGCAGACCACTCAGGATTGATGGGTGGCAGATTTAATAAACTAGGGAACTTACAGATGAGGCTTGTTTTGGGTGGCCACAAGACAAGTCAACCTCTGCACCTGCTAGAATCTTCAGAGTCTATATAGAAGACATAATGGGGTTAAGTCACATGTCCCATCCAGATGGTCTCAGTAACACATTGCTCTCTCAAGGCTGAGTCCCTGAAACAGCTGCTAATGCAGGAACAGTCGGCAGAAGGTACTTTCCAAGGACCAGGGAGTGGGTGAGGAGTCTCCGACTGCCTGTGTCCACATCTCAGGTCAAAGAGCAATCACATTCTTTCAATGACCTCTTCCAACAAGGCATTTTATTCCTTCCCCAAAATCAACATCTTAACTATAAATTTCCCCTATCCCTAAGCTCCAAACTGAAAAATATCCATTCAGATATTATTTCACTCCATACCACTCACCATCCTATCAGGGTTTTTCTTGAATTTCTCTTTGCCCATCTTCTTTTTCCCATAAGGATATTGTCCTCTGAAAAGCCCTACCTATCTTTCAGGGCATATTTTATGAAGAGCATTCTGATCTATTTTTATGGCTTAGACTCACAGAAAATCAATTTGAACCTTATCAGGAAGCACTGAGTACTGATAAATAGCCCAGGTCAAGAATGTTTCAGTCCACTTACCGAACACCGCAGCTCCTCTACAAGGGGTAAAAAAAAAAAAAAAAAAAAAAAACGGAAGAGGAAAGGACACAAGAAAAAAGTTTCATGAATCATCTCTGCATAAGTGGTTGGATATGGCAAAACAGAGTTTTATTTTTCCTTTGAAATGTCTCTTTATTCAAAGATATAGGGCCCAGCAGTCTGTCACCCTTTTCCAAAATGAGTCGACAGGAAAGAGAAGAGTCAGGGGAAGTCTCTAATGGGGTCCCAAATTAGCACCAGGGAAAAACAAACATGTCCTCTTGTTATGAATTGTTAATGGCCTGTTTACTGCTGAAGCTGTCACAGAAAACAAGAAAGTCTGGTAAGTCAATAATTTATTTCAGACTGTGGAATTAATTAGGAGGACAATTAAATAATTGTGGGAAAGCAAAAAATATGTTGGGACATTCTGTTTCCAGAACTCGGGCGGTTTATGTGGGCTTGGATACGGCATGAGGGAAAAAAGAAGTTAAAGGCGGAAAGGGAGTAAACTTTCTAGGTGTTTCTTTATTATAAGATGTTGATAAAGTTCACTTTCCATCAATTTCTTCAAGGAAATATCAATCAAACAGGAGGCAGCAGTAAGCTGCCTTAATCCCTAAGAATAGTTGAATGCTTTTACATTTCATGTACGATTAGGTGGGCAAATATGCAGTGGCTGCAATTTGTTTTTGCTCCATTTTGAAATTACACAATGAATAAGTGATCCTTCATTTTCCCATCTGCCACATGAATCTAGCAACAGTAGATTGAAATGAAAAGTAAAACTATTTTAAGTATGTTTTAAAGCAACTGTCTAAATTTAGAGACTTCAAGTCAGTTCACAGACTTTTTTATTTTCAGGAATAATAAGATTTAAATGGAAATATTGCTCTGTTACTGCCTGCTCTTGTGGAGAAGAATCCAGAAAAAGAAGTCAGCCCTAGAAAGTCCTTCATGCTGAGACACGATTTGGATACTTTTAAAGACAAAAAAAGCAAAATCACCACCATCATCATCATCATCAGGAAAGGAAATCTTCGACTTTCCTATTGCTGCCTGTCTACAACTCTGGATTTTTTTCACTGGTCACCACTCAAGCACAAGAGCAGAAGAGGTCTTCAGCTGCTGGTATGGGCATGCACAAGAGGACCTCAGGACTAGAGGAAGCTGAGGAAACAGTCAAAAGAGAAACTCAGTTCTTCAAACTGATGTGATGTTTGTTTCCCATTTCCTAAGCACATGGTGGGCATGAGGCTGGCAGGGAAGGAAACTGGAGTTCAAATGCCAGGCAGGTGCCATGACAGGCTCAGACTCCCTCCTGAGCAGGATGGTCTTGGCAACTGGAAAGCTGAGAAGTAAGGCTACTACTGCTCATAGGATCCAGAAACCCCAGCTGTGAGAAGAGGAAGGATACAGAGACTAGGAGCCTACAAGCTTGGAGAGGGTCCCTGGCCCATCCTGAACATACACTTTAACATACACTTCTGGACCAGTTCCTCTTCTCTTCTTTAGATGATTGATAGATAGATAGACAGACAGACAGACAGATGAATTTATATCTTTATATACACATATATAAAGATACACACACGCATAATGTATTTACAGATGCAAATCCTCTTCGTTAGGCTGACAGAGTGTTTTTTCCTCATAAATTACTACTGGATTATTTCCATTATTTACACAAGTTGAAGAAACAAATATTTGCTGAAAGTCAGTCAACAATGAGAGAGAGAGAGTCAGGAGCTGTTTTCTGAGTTCGGTTCTTTCTTTGTCAGGCTCCGGTGGGGAAATGGGATGGAGACGGGAACTTTCCACGAGGCCAGCTGTCTGCTGAGCCCTCCCCCTGAGCACTGGAAGCATCAGGGCACTTAAGAGGGATCAAATCAGCTGGAAGCCACCCAGCAAAACTGCATGATTTAGAGTTTCACTTGCCTGAAGTGACTGGACCGGATGATCTTTCTCACTCCCTTTAAGGCTCTGCTTCTGTAGTCACTGATGTTGTCTACTTTGGAATCCAGCACGTCCTTAGGCCTGGCCCATTTTGGTAGGAGCCTGTCAATTCAGCAGAGCTCACAGCTGTAGTTTTATGAGCTGGTAGCTCTTGAAAGTTTGCCGGCAGGTGCGTGCTGGTCTGTGATGTAAGTTACCATCAGTCTTTTCTGAGAAGACTAACAATTATTTTAGATTATTTCCTTCTTTCTTATTTTTGCATTGAGAAGCCCTTTCTTGTATTAAGAACACATTTTGATAGACTACTTTAGGCTATTCATTGTTATTTTTCAAAAATCCATATTTAACAATTATAGAATGGCACCACTGGTTCTAGCACTCCTATCTTCCTTTTTTCTTTCTTTTTTTTTTTTAATGCATTTGGTCTGTGATGTTATAAAGACTCAGAACCACTTTGCAGGGAGATTTCTGTGGTTACTCAGATAAGAAACAAGAACAGAGACTGTTGTTGATACGTTCATTCAAAAGCACTCACTGATCATCTGCTACACATCAGTCACTGTTCTGGGCATTTGAGATCCATCAGTTATCAGAATGTCAGATAAAAAGACCTGTGGACTTAGAGTGTATCTTCTTATTGGGAAGAGATAGATAATAAACAGCAAATATGATTTTTAAATAATCAGGCTGTACATTACAGGAACCAGAGGTTGTTCTACCTGGATCCAATCCATTTTGGACTCAGCCCCTCCCTCTGCCAGACTCTGGCTCCCTAGGCTCAATTAATTTGGGGTGAATAAGGCAAAGCTCAATTCTTTCATATGTTCTTTTATAATACAGAAGATAAAACAGGATGTTATTTCCTTCTCTAGGTTACGAGTTCTTGGCTTATAAGAACTAATAAACAGGTTTTTTTTTTAACTCTTTTAAGTTTTCATAACAGAGGTTGAAATGCACTTGTTTTGCAGCCTCTGTACTTAGGGCATCTGTGTTTCCCTTTTTTCCTTTTCCCTGACTATGGTAAACTTAGCCCCACACCTAGAGCTTGGTCCTCTCATTCCACAGTCCAGTCCAAGCAGCTGACTTACCACGAACTGGGGAGCAGCACTGAGACCGTTTGGACCTGACAACACACAGACCAGCAAGCTGCAGCATGGGCACCACCAAACTGCTCGGCTTAGTCCAAGAGTATGAGCATTTTAAAGCTTCCCTTGGTTTTCAGAGACCACGAAGGGGGCTCTGGACGTGAATATTAAGAACCCAGTTCAAAGTCCAAGTGGAAGAATGTTTAGGAAATAGATGAGCTCTCCTTGGATCCGGTTCTGTTCCTGAGTCAAGTTTTAGGAGGTGCATAAATGGTTATGCTTTCCTCTCAGATTGCTGCACAGGTGGGAGATGACAGACAGAGGATGCAAATGAGCTGGCAGTTTAGAGCAAATTAAAAACCAGTGTCAGATATTAACATGCAAAATGCCAATACTGCATATGTACAACGATGAACGGAATACTGAACGGGGTTGTTATTTGTATTTGACTGTCAGCTCATGTCAGTGGGCATCTCACAAGCTGGGACAGGAGAGGAAACAATAAGGGATGCTATTCCCATTGTTGGGCCCATGAAACCCATCAGGTTCCTGCTTCCGGTGCAGACAGATTATAGGTTAGAAAGAGAAGCAGCACCACTGAAGGAGACCTTAACAAATGGAACTGGGGGAGAGCCAGGTTTCACATGCAAGGGGCGCTTGGGGGAAATAAAACCTTCTGGCAGTTTGGTTGTGTTTATTCCAAAATGTTTGCAGGGAAAACAGAGTGTATTTGCATTTTGTAAGCGAATGATGATAATAATAGGTTTCTGAAATATATAAATCAGGGAAGATTCAATAAAAACAGAAAAATTTGAATATGCATGTTCTGACCCTCTCCCACGCTCAGAAGCAGCTGCTCCCAGATGACCCGGGTGAGTGGGGTGGGGAAGAGTGTGTAGTATTTTCAAGTTCTGTGCAGGGAATGACCAGGGCCCCCGCCTGTTGCCAGGTAGGGTTTCTGGCTGGGGAGAGCAGAGATCTCTGATGCTGTCTGTGAGGCCGCCCTCCCCCTCCGCCCTCCTTGGCTTCCCAGTCTCTCCAGCCGCCTGACCACCGCTTGGACACGTGATGACGGGGCTCTTGCACACCCTCCTCCCCGGCTCCCACCACCCAGGGAAAGAACAGAGCTTACCAGTCAGTAAACCTCAGCTAGCTCTCAAACATGATGTGGATATAATAACTACTCTGTATCGACTTGAGTCAATAAACCTCCCATTATTCCAGTCAATCTGTTGATCCAGTTTGATCAAAACGACGTATAGGCACTTCTAGAAAATTCTTTGACATAGATTGAGATTTCTCTGACCTCTCAAAAGGAAAATGTTTACAAAAGCTGGTTTGGTTCACTGATTCTTTAAGTCCACAAATATTTATTAAATGTGCAGGCACTACCCCAGGTGAACAATCTCTCTTTTTCTCACCTAAGTTAGCTGTAATGACTCACAGTTGCTTGAAAATAGTCCATTTCCCCCAATAAACTGACCGGGACCATGTATTGCTCTTTGATCTTCGGTAGTTTTACACACTGATAATCTCCCCACCCCCTCATGGGTGGTCACCAGACAATGAGATTCTGTCCGATAGTAAGTATACACGGGCCTCGGGACTTGCCACTGGCATGGGTACAGACAGTAAGTCCAGCAGCTTCATTTGGAAGGAGATCACGGATGTGTCATTGTTCAAATGCCTCTTAAAAATTTGCTTTAAGTAAGTTTTTGTGTTTTTGTTCAAAGTAATACATAAACACAGTTTGAAAAATAAAATCATAATGAAGGTTCACCTAATGAAAATCAACCATCCATTGCCACTGCCTTTCCCATTCTGAGTCCTGCTCCCCAGAGAACCGTTTTTATCTGTCTCCACATTTCCTTTATGCGCTGGTGCTCCCTGACACGAATCTAAATAGCATGTCTGGACGGCTCTTTTCACTCACTCACTCATTCATTCTAGAAGCACGTGTTCATCGTGTGCCAGCGCTTTTCTAGGACTAGACATTAAGAAGTGTTTAAAATATCACACTCATTTGGCCCATTTTTGAAAATACATTACATCCTCTTATCTA
The DNA here is from genome assembly GCF_048773025.1 of Camelus bactrianus. NCBI lineage: Eukaryota > Metazoa > Chordata > Mammalia > Artiodactyla > Camelidae > Camelus > Camelus bactrianus. The sequence goes on along the minus strand of NC_133564.1, from coordinate 27,210,999 downwards.
CTGATGAAATTCTGCTCATTCTCTTTGTTATAAAGGATTTGTCCCTTTTTGTAGAAAAATACAACTTTAAGGGGCTCTGAAGAAAGAGAACAGATGAGCATTGAGCTCAGTTTACTTCCTCCAAAAGAGATGTCCTAATCGTCTCTTTACGGAAACTCCTTGGACGCCTACGAACGTGGACAGAGATGAGCTCACTTTATGCTCCAGGAACCAGGGCGAGGTTGCCTCAGCTGTGCTGGAGAAAACACAGCATGGTGGGAAAGCACTGGGCGGGGAGCCAGGAACCCGGGCTCCAACCCCTCATCTCACGTCGACGACCACGACATTCATAGTTCTCGACAAACAGAGCGCGCTAACGTGGCTGTTTGTTTGTTTGTTTATTGAAGTGTAGTTGATTTACAATACTGTGTTAGTTTCAGGGGTACTGCAATGTGATTCAGATATACATATATTCACTTTCAGATTCTTTTCCATTACAGGTTACTACAAGATTTTGAATATAGTTCCCTGTGCTACATTGTTTATCTATTTTATATACAGCAGTGTGTATCTGTTAACCCCAAACTCCTAATGTATCCCTCCCCTGCCCTTTCCCCTTTGGTAACCATAAGTTTGTTTTCTATGTCTGTGGGTCTGCATCTGTTTTGTAAACAAGTTCATTTGCATTCTATTTAGACTCCACATGTAAGTGATGCACGACGTAGCTCACTTAGTAGAACATGGTTATTTATCACTGTCTTCAATGCAGTTAACACGTATTTAGCTCATTCTCTTTGCCAAACACTGTGGATGCTGGACAGATTTTCTCATTTAAAGTGGGCACTAATTAACATCACCCCATTTTTCAGATGAAAGGAGTGAGGCCTAGAGATGCAATATAACCCTTCCAAGGTTTCAGAAGAGAACTGGTACTTAAACCCAAGCCTGTTTCTAGAACCCGTGTTTCTCTTATACTCCTCTTAGTTAAGTCAGTTCGATAAACATTACTTAAATGTCGCTGTTTGCCAGGCCCTGTGCTCTGCTACCAGGTCCTCGACTCGGAGATGAATGAGGCACATCAGATGTTCACATCCTCAGGGCCTCACGTCTGATTCAAGCCCCATCTGCTGGACACTTCCAGGTGGGCTCCAACTCCTGACTCACTACTTGCAGACAGCTTCTCCCCTCAGGCACATGCCCTGTCCTCTGACACTGAGTGTTGTCCTTGCTTGTAGGAGGCTGGGTCATGTGGGAGTTCCCATCCAGGACACCCTTCAACTGCTGGAGGGCAGAAGCTGACAATTCTGGGAGGATTCCTGTAGGCTTCTCAGGAGGTCCCCGGGGAGTCGGACCCCCATTGTTCACAGCAGCAACCTCTAAATCACATTCTTAGACTGTCCTTTTCTTCTTCTCTGTTTCACTCTCCTCTGCCCCTTATTCCTGTTCCCTGGGATCACCTTTGTCTAAGGATCACTTTCAAGGAAATCCGAGTGAAGCTGTATTCCTGGGGTAACCCAGTATATTGCAGTAGGTGCTAAGATCAGAGTGAGGTGGAAACATAAAGTGAGGGGCACTCGGCCAAGCGAAGACGGACGGCAGTCAGAGGAGCCTACTGGGGGAGGTGGCGCTGGGGGAGACATGCAGTTACCTGTTCTCCTCCAAGTAGAACAAAATGGGCAGAACAGAACAGAGCATGACACGCGGGCATTCACGTATGTTTTCACGACGATTTACTGGATAACATACATGCTAGGGACACAGCGTTAAAAAAAACAATGGCCCTGTCCTGGCGGGGCTCATAGGAAGACACACAGACAGATGAGCACGGAAAGTGTGGACAAGTTCTGTAAAGAAAATGAAAGTAGTGTAAGGGGACCATCATTCTGACACCAAGTCCAAGGTATAGGTTTCCCCTCAACACACACACACATCACTAAGAAATTATCCAACACCAGCTGGATGTCCTACCATCCAGCTCAATTCTGACACATCTACCTGGAGACACAGTCAGATTTCACAGGTCAAGGGCTCAGTCCCACAAGCCCATCCCCACTGCAGATGCCAAGTAAAAGCCCAGATGGTTACCTGGGCTTCTGAGTAACTGTCTAAATTAGAAGTTCCCATGACCCACTCCTTGGGTTCAATTAATTTGCTAGAGCAGCTCACAGAACTCATGAAACTAGGTAACTTACTAGATTACTGGCTGATTACAAAGAACATCAAAAATAATGAGACCTATAGGACAAGGTCCCTAAACAAAGGGGCTTCTGCCCTTGTAGAGTTTGGGGACCAGCAGCACACGGAGGCATCCTGCTTCACCAAACCCAAAGCTCTCTGAACCCTGGTCCTGCTGGGTTTTCATGGAGGCTTCATTACATAGGCACAACTGGTTAAGTCATTGGCCAGTGCTGGTTGATCGGCCTCCTCCTCTCCCTGAAAATCAGGGACTGAAAGTTTCAGCCATCTATTCATGGTTGGTTCCCCTGGTGACCAGTCCCCCATTTTTAGGGGATTTCTGAAAGTTACTTCATTAACAGAAACCCAATTGTGGTGGAAAGGGACTTGTAAAGAATAACAAAGCATCCATTTCACCTTTATGGCTCTGAAACAATTTCAGGAACTGAGGACAAGGAGACCAAATATTATCACAAAAGGGGCTCCCATGGCTCTAATAACTCAGGACAGGCCACAGGTCTGGGGAGCTGTGAGCCAGGAGGCATGGATGAAGATGAAATATGTATTTCTTTAAGTCACAAAATGACAAGGGCAGAGAAGGCTGAGGATGCTGTTTTGGAGAAGCTGGTCCAAGATGGCATCTCCAAGGAAGAGTATTTGATTTAAGAGCCAGATGAAGCGAGGGCACCAGCGTATCCCTGGGGGAAGGGTGTGGTGGGCGGCCAGGACCATGGGAGGCATGTGCAGGAAATGCAGTCAGCTTGGAACACTGCCAGCGAGGAGAGAGAAGGACAGTCAGCCAAGACTTGGTAGGGCCTTCAAGTTCACCTAAGGTCACTGTCCATGCTAAGGGCTTTAACATAATATTTTGTCACTCATTCTGAGATTGAGTTCCCTCATAAATCAAGGACGTTGTAAGTTTACAAGGTCCTTTACAATTTTGACATCCCACGCACCTACATTTAAGCCCCAGGTAGGCAAAATGGAAATAAGTTTTTCATGACATTCAGGCCTGACTCCTGGCCCTGCCACTCCCAGGCCCTCCCTGGAGGGACCATAACATCAGCATATCAGGTCTGCCGTCTGTTACACCGGAGATAGTAACAGTCATCTTATGTGACTGTTCTAAGTATCACAACAATTGCATGTAAAAATGTCTGGGCCTGTTTTTAAAAAAGGCAGATTCTGCTATTATTATCATCAATGATGAAAATATTCAGTACTGTGTTTTAATTTGGATAAAGAAAAAAATTTTAGACCCTGAGAAAAACCTCCTCTTTGAGATCTGCCTGCCTATGGGACCACAGCGCCTGAGAATCTAGGGTCTCTCCCATGGATGTATATTCTTCTTCTTTCGGCTTGAAGTTTTAAACTGCTTACAACATGTGGAATTCAAAGCTGCAGGCACACGACTGTCAGAACTGTCAGGAAGATTAACAACAGGTATTTGAAAAGAAAACAATAGGCATTTAAGGAGCTGTTCTTGGAGTATGATTTATGAAGGTTTTCGTGACAGGACCATGGTTTTGATGAGAAAACAGTACGCATTCCATGAAACTCCACTACATGGGTGTTTTGATAAACAAGTTGCTTTGGACCAGTAAATGCTATTCGTACACCTGAAGCATCCTTGAGCATCAACAGTCAAAGGAAACACCAACGATGTGGAGGCAGCCCCGAGGTCCACTTTAACAGAATAAACTTTTTGTGTCCCCCATTTTATATGTCATTTAATCCCCAGGTGACCCTTCATCTATGTTTTACAGAGGTTATCAATTTATCAGCCTCAAGCCATGCCTTGTAGAAAGTACCCACTTATTTTATTAAGTGTGGCTGTAAAATAATTGATATATTAAAGATAAAAAAGCCTCATAAAACCGCATTTAATATATGAAGGCACAAGAAAAAGAAACGCTTTAGAATTACAGTTCACCACGATGATCCTAAGAGTTATTCAGTCATTAGAAAGGCTTAGGTCCCACCAGATTCTCTCCAGGATATATTTCATATGACAATGACTTGGTACCATTAGGAGGAATTACACGCACAAATCTATAATTTGCACAGTATTTGATGCTGGTGGTAACTGTTGACAGCTACCTTACTCTTTCATTTTTACTTCTTCTTTGAGCTCTGTTTTATTTTGTTTTCCTTTTTTTCTGAGAGCCTTATGGGTAATCAGCCAACTTGAACCAATCTGGAGATGGTGTGCTGTGGCAAGAGGTTTATCCATAATCTTTTCCACCACATGGCACTGTATTTCCATCAAGAGCTTACCTTACCCGAGCCTAAGGCTTCAGCTGTCCTACCTTCCGCTCCAGAGAAGCAGTTACAACATAAACCAGGTGCGCCCGCTGGAATAACTTGATTGAGAAGATTATATCTAAACAAGGATCAGCTATTCTGTTTCATCAAGCCACATTTTTGCTCTATTTCATAGAAAAAGCAGGTGAGTTAGACTGGTTGCTCGCTAAAGAAAAACACATTAAGAAGGCTTAAACCTCAAGCAAGCTTGGCTAGGCAAGTGTCGTGGTGATAAAAATCTAACCCGTAGGACATTTCCACAGCTATAATCTAGATGATTGAAATGAACATTACTATTTTAGGTTTAACACAGAGGATTTCGAGCCTCGAGGGATGCTTTTGAATCCCCCAGACAGTACCCAGAACCACTGAAAAATGTCTCTACACGTTGTGTAGCTACATGGAATCCGATGAAAATATTTAGAACATACGTCTTCTGCAGTGGGTTTTTGGCTGCTGCAGATAGATCAAAATGACTGTGCTTGGGCAAAATGGGAGAAAGGAAGGGAAGTGACAGTTTAAAGAAGATTAAAAAACCTACCAACTTTTAGGAAGATTAAAAAAGAGAGAGCCAGGAGGATCATTTATAAAAGGAAGGATGTAAATTCTTTACAACCTGATTAGTTTTCCCTGGAATTTGCTTGCTTTAATGAAACTGTTATTCCTGAAGGACTGAAAGCCCTTTTTTCAAATGTGAATAAAGTAGTACTGGGGGCTGACATATTGTTAGTCTTTGGCCTCAGGAGACTATCTCTGAAGACCTAATTAGGTTACAAACATGTGAAATGAGTTTAGTAATCCCTGCGAGGGAGGTTTCAGGGTGGCTGATTTCTGAGTGCTGGGATGGTGAACACTTCCCAGAGCGTTCTTTGTGAACTCTATAAATCACGGCTTCTCTGCCTTTCATACAACAACTAAGTTATCATCAAAGACTCGTTTTAATCAGATGACCTTTTCTACAGTGAAAAAATTAAAGACGTCTTGGGGTTTTCATTGACTTACTTTATGATAGAGTTAACTGACAAAGTCTGCACATTTCCTAAGTTTTTTTTTTTTTAAATAACTTTTCTGTCAAATGGAATAACGAGCCTGATTTATGTTTTTTTAAATCAATCAGCCCAAGGAATTAAAGAGCAAACTCTTTAATTTAATGAAATGCTGTTTGAGCTTTCTGAACCAAAGCTTTGCTTGCTAGCAGTCTATAGTGGTGAACTGAGGATCGCCTGTTATCAGCTCAATAAAGTCAGAGGTAGCATGAGAGACAGAAAACAGAAAGGCCTTGGGGGATCACAGGGGAGCAAGCCACAAACTTTTTGAGCTTGTCTTAACTGTGCAGTGGAAATTATAATATGTAGCTCATTTTGTGGTTTCTCAAATTAAATGAGATAGCATTTTGTCAAAGAGAAAGCATTACACAAGTAGAAGGTACTGTCATATGTACAGAGCCATACAAATTCCTCAATGGCCAGTACATATATTATTAGTAGTTAAATAATTCACTGAAGTATTGACTGATAAGATCACAGATTTTATTACAATTGCATCAATTATAGGCAGAAAGAGAGCATTTGATACTGGCCACCCAGGTTCAAATGCATGTCCTCATTCACCAGGAAATGAGAGTATAGCCACCACTGGAAACCCCTGTAGTGAAAGGGGTGTGGTCTGCTCATAACAGGTACAGCGCAGCAGCCCAGCTGGTCACATGACTCAGTATTACAAATAAGAGAAATGTTCTTACAGAGTTGGTGTTCACATGGACACTCAAAAAAACTAGACTATAAGTTTCAGAAGGACAGGCATCTTTGTCTATTTTATTTACTATTTAACCCCAAAAGCCTGGACAATTTCATATATATACTATATATATATATACATATGTGTTGTATACATATGTGTTGATTGTGAATACATATGTGTTGATTGTGAGAGTGAAATAAAGAAAAAAATGGACTGAAATCATCTCATAATTTCAGACTAAATTTCACTTGTCTAGATCTTTGGAAGCAAAGAGACTTCAAAAAGCCAGCTCAGTGGTGTTCCAGGTAGGAAGCAGAGCTGGGTAATCCACACTGAATTCATCCTTCCTTTGACTGGATTGAGTTGGGGCCACTGTAAGGCGAGTTCCTGTTCTGTGCAGGGTTCCAGTTGGTCCCCTCAGAGGCAGCTCTGCCAGCACAGATATATTTGCATTCCTGCTCAAGAAATCCCCGGTATATTCTGCTATAGCACAGCTGACTGTGGACTCTACTTCCCAGGCCAAGCTCATTTCTGAACAAGAACAGAAGTAGTTCTTTGGAGCAGGGAAACGTGGTTAAGGAAACTTCCTTTAAAAGGCAGCTGGTACCTATTATGCAGAGGTTTCAAATCCACCTAATAGATTGTGTCGATAAGAAAGTCAATCAAAAAAATGTATGATGCACCAATTGGGTGCAAGACACACCACTGGACCCCGTGTATTCAAATAGAAGACAGAGCCCCTGCATTTGAAGGAGCTTAAAACTTTCACTGGATAGATACTCTCTGTACAGCCGGCACCTCCTGATAATAGATGTATAAGAGAAGGCAGTGGGGGTTACGTGGGGCTCAGTTTGTCAGGTAAGACTTCAAGACAGACATGGAATTTCAGCTGTCTCTGAAAGATGGGGAAGAGGAATGGAAAGTACATTCTACTAAAGGAGAATATAATAAACAGAGACAAAAAAGGTGTAAAAGTACGAGATGCATTTGTTAAAGTACAAGAACAATCCATGGAATCAGGGACTATAAGAAAACACAGCCAGAGACAAGGCTGGGAAAAACAGCGCCATCTGAATTAACATCCTTTTGACTTGAAGCATTATAGCAAAATGCATGTAGGTACCAGGCAGGGACACAAATCTCTGAATAAGGCAAAAAACAGGATGTGGCAACCTCCAAGGAACTGGACAGGGCATTTCCAAATTAATACAATGAATGAAAGTTTTAAAATCTATTTTTAAAGTGCTGAATTGCCCCCCCCCTCAAATTAGGTCTTCCTAACAGCCACCATTTTGCAACCAGTAAGTAAAGAACAAGAACTATACATAAAAAGAAGCAGGTTGAAATAAATCAAATAGAAATGTTTAGTATAATAAGAGTTAACGTGTATATTTGCACAAATCAAAGCAAGTCCCCTCTGTTACCAGAAAAAGGAAGTACAAATCCATTTTCCAGCAATAAAGTTATTAGTTTAGGTAGACATACCCAGGTCCCCAGACTTTCAGTAAGCTGGAGAGCTGTGGTCTGCAGTTCAGCATGCAAGGGAGTCACCAGGAGAGCCTAGTAAAACACAGAGGGCTCAGCACCGTCGCCAGAGTTTCTGACTTAGTAGCTCTAAGGTGGGGCGTGAGAACTTGGATTTGAAGCCAGTTTCCAGGGGTACTGATGCTCTGGGATGGAGATTACACTTTGAGAACCGGTGGTCTAGAACAAGCCACAGCATCCAGGCACTACTGCTACTGTAATTTGCCTTGTAAGGGGCACCAGCAAATAACATTTCTCAAACCTGAGTGTTCCTTGGATGACTTCCAGATATTGTTCTTTTGTGGTGGAATTCATAACTTCGGTTAGACCTCCTTTGTGTATGAGGACTGGAGACACATTCTAAGGAGAATACTGGACTTGGCAAGTGGAAGCAGAAAGCCCTCTCTCCCAGGGCACATCCCATTAAGTGGATTTTCACAACATAAAAATCTTACCCCCAGCTCGGCTGCTCTTAAAACACATTGTTTAGATTTATTTGGCAACATAGAACAGCTACACTCGAGGTATCTGCCAGATAGTTCAGTCTTAACCTCACTCAATATCTGTTTTTAGAAAGCGGAAAGAAATGATTATCTTCCAGCGTTGTGTGACGGAGATGCAGTCCACACATTCCTCTCTAGCTAATGTGTACGTTGGTGGCAATAGTGGAATGTTAATGCCAAGTGTGGAATATACTGGAAGTTATTTATTAGTAATGAGAGTTAAGAGTGAAATTTGCAAATGATTTATTTAAAACAAATAATTAGAGCAGATGCAGGGTTATTCCTCCAACATCATTCTCACTAATTTGTATTCTGAAATGTTCTTCCAAGTGAGAGATGAAGCCTGGGGATTTCTGAAACTTAACTTACATGTATCTTCAGCAGTGGATCCGTCATGAACGTATCATCTGCCCAGTATCAAAAGAAAAAGTTGAAACTATCACCTAGGTGCTCTTAAATATGTCCCTCACTGGAATCACTTGGAATGCTTGTTAAGATGTATGGGTTCCATTCGAGACTTCTTGAATAAGAATCTCTTGGGAAGGTGGGGTCTGGGTATCTGCACATTATGAGCTATTCAGTTGCTCCTAAAGTCCATTAAAGTATGAGAACACTCCTACCTGGACCCCCCAAGTCTGGGCCCCGACCGAGCTGCACAAGAGACTTCTTCGTCCTACTTTGCAGGCCTTTCCGAGAAACAGCTGGTTGATCTACCTTTGCGTCTACTCTAAAGCAGCTGAGAAGGACTCCTGTGTGATAGTAAATATTGTATCACTCACTTGTGATGATCCTCAGGAAAAAAAAAAGTTCTATTTTAAATATTAATGATTGTTATTCTCTTGCTTTGCATTTGCTTAACGACAATAAATCATAGTACAAAAGAAGGGTTCTCCCTATATCCTGTATTTTACTTTGGAAATTTAAAAAAAGAGAGAGAGAGAGAAAGATTTAACTGTTGAGAAACTCTATAGCCAGAAAAGTAAAACAATTCTAAAAACGTTAAAAGAAAAATAAATGTTTCTGGAAATATATGCGTCTATACATAACCAGTACAGAATTTCTGAAACTGACCTCCCCTTTCTTAATACCCACCCTCCTGAATATGTACACATGATATTGCAAGAAAAATTTAGCTGTTGTGGCCAAACTTCCAGCTGCCTTAGACAAAAAGAACTGATTTGAGAACTGGTCTTTTCAGGAATTAGGAAAAGGCCAATACTGCAGGAATGGGCTGCAGTACTAAATTTGCCTCGAGGCATGGACCAGAGAAAAGACAAAATTTCAAGACTAAAACTCTTTTTTTTCTGGCGAATGTTTGAATAAAGAAGCTGAAGTAGCCAAGAGGACTTAGGAGTGAAGCTTTCATAGGGGAGGTAGGACAATCATGGCGCATGTTCCTGGAGTGGGTTATCGCATGAGGACAGAATCAATTGACAAGTGAAGTGATTTTTAAAAATCTGCTGTCCACTAGTGTAATCTCACCTGTGAGTAGTTCAGAAGCAGCTTTGCTGAAGGCTCTTAGTTTGTAAGAGATAACAGTAAACAGTGATCTCTTGTTCAGACTCAGTGGTCTGATTCTAATACACCCTTCCACATCAAACGAGGGTATTATTAGAAGTCATTGTACCCCAAATCTATTCCTAACCTGAGGAACTTCCACATTTCTCTCACTTTTTTGTCTGTAAAAGAGAGTAAAGTTGTCACCGGGATTTAGATTTGACCTATGTGCAATCAATATATAATTAAAAAGTGGAACAAAAGAGTAAAATCTTTAAAAACATTAAGGTAGGGGTATGGTAATCAAAGGATTACCAACAATTAGGCTAAAAGGAAATAATGTTGATATATATATATATGATTAGGGTTTTTACATCGTTTAGGAAGTTGGGTAATTGAAAGGGTTTGCCCACGTTTTTGACTGTTAGGATTAAAATACCCTTTAAATTGAAATTAAATATTGATTTGGCTTAATAGTAATTGCTAAATTCCCTACTTCAGTTTGACTTTATACAATTTATGATCACCATCTCTGCCTCAAATTTCCTTCTAATGAAGTGAGAGCAATAATTCACAACACGAGTCTTTAAGGTCCCTCCTAGCTGTGTGATCACATACATTTCAAGCACAGGTACATGATTCTGTGTGATTCATAAATAGAAATATTAAAATCTGGATTTCCCTGTTGTTAATATGCCAAGTCTGCATATTATATGCTTACATATTTATTATTTCTACTCCCTTCCTGTCAACACACACTAGAATGGATGCAGCTATAAGATCAGGGACTTTAACCATCCTGTTTAACTGCTAAATCACCAGTGCCCAGAATAGTACCTGGGCATGAAAGATACTCCATAAATATTTCTTGAATAAATTAGTAAGAAGCAGGCAGAGCACGTATAAATCAGACTGTAGTGCTGTTGGCAGTGAGTGAAATCCAGGAAATAAAGAACAAGGAACTAGAAGAAGCTGAGGAAGGGAGCCAAGGAGACAAGTGCCAATCATAGCTTATTACCCTATCAGAATAGAATTCCTCAATAATTGAGAATTAGTAATATGTCTAAGAATATTGGTTATCGGACTCTAAACTTTGCTGAATTTCACACGGAAGGAACAGAACAACAAAACCGATTTCTGACAGGCATCCCTAATACATTTTCTCAAATTATTTTCCCCACCTCTCTTCTTGACACTGACGCAATCCATTAGTGACATTTAGTGAGCGTCACCCCCCTCTTGCTTTGCCAGGCTCTTCTACCCCATCTCTGGCTGTCGCTCCTACTGAATGAGAAGCACAGGGGAGAGGACTCTCTGAAGAGCCGCCTGTCAGAACTGTCCATTTGGGCATCAGTTCTGAAGACTGAAAGCAAAGGCTGAAGGAAAATGCTAACAGAAGGTGTGAGATAAGGCTGAGTTTTCTTAATCTCAAATCAATGCTGTAGAATATGAACTATCTTTAAAATCAAACACTGGACTCCAACTGGTTAAGACCTTAAGAAATATTGTCAGAAGTTTCTGGAACTCATTCTCTAGATCATTCCTCCTTTGCACCCCTTCTTTGGAACTTTCTTTGTCTTGGGAGAAAAACATACATTTTCCTTTATCAGTCCCTACATTAATCAGGTAATGGTAACCAGAATAAATAACAAAATAAATAAAAAGTATCCCTTCCCCATATTTCACAGCACTAAAAACACAGGCTAAGTCTGTGTCACATGTTAAACTTTATCTAATCACTCTGCATTATTTACTAGAGTTACAAAGCAGAGAGAGATTATATGGCTATGATTATTAAACCCACCAAAAGACCAAAATGATAACTTTGAACAAAAGTCAAAATATCTGCTGTTGCTAGCACATGCACTCTAAAAATAGCTAACTGTCACTCAACGTAACATTAAAAAAAATCATAAGCTGGGGTATATTCTGCATGAGAAAGGGAATTCAAGGGAAACTCCTACCCCCCAGGAGCAAGGGTCATCAAGAAGTCCTGAGCTTAAAGTGGGACTTGCCCATGGTCCTCTTAGCCTACTTTAGGAAGACAGAGTAGAAGCCACTTATCTGCCCCTTCCATCCCCCAAAACTCAGAATCTCTGTTTACCTACCTGCCTAGAACCACTAGGATTAATCTCACTGTGCCCTTTATTGTGGCTTAGGCCAGAGATCACACGGAGTATAATAAATTTTAGGTCTCTATTTGTTCCTACTCTAATCCTCCTATGACTCCACGCTCCTACATTCTGGCCCCATCTTCAGTGCCTCACCATGTCTGAAATTCTTCCACCTTTGCCGTCTAGAACTCACGATTTCTCAAAAGGAAGAACTGCATTCTCAAATTCTTCTATGAAAATTCCTTTCATCTTCTTGCTCAAAAAGAAGACTGATTCTCTCCTGCAAATATTGCTTCTCCAAAGCCCTCTGAACTAGTAAAACCCCAGCCCCAAAGCTTTACCATCAGTCATACTATTCATACTCTTCCTTGTTTCAACCACCTCTGGGTCACCCATCCTCACTGTGTTGGTCCAGCCTGGGTATAATACTCTCCAACTTCATTCCTATCTTCTATCAAGGGCATTTTGATGTCTACTTAGATGATTCCTCCCCAGTTCTAGCCTCTTGCAATTTCTTCAGGAAACTTCTTTCAGGCACCAAATTACATCCTATCTCTTTTGCATAAAGACACGGCTCCAGAAAAAAAAAAAAAATAAAGAAAAAAAATCCCTTCTGTCTTGCCTGGATCAATACATCTATCTTTACTAGCTGATCACCAACAACCTACAAACATCAAGCTTTCTAAAAATCCGCTATTGACTTCAATTCCCTTTCCATCTGCTACCCCATCCCTCTACTCTAATTTAGAGCAAAACTTGTCTTGAGTGGTCTATACCTGAAATTTGTAATTTTTCCCATTTTCCCTTTTATTTAATCCAAGTAGGTTTTTATCCCTTCACTGAAAGTGCTCATGTCATGGTCACCAGTGACCTCAATATTGTTAAATTCAAAGATCAAAATTCACTTTTGAGCTTATTATACCTACTAGAACATTTGGTCCAAGTCATTATCCCCTCATCCTTGAACACTTCTCGTTGGCTTCCTGGACTACATCACTCTTGTTTTTTCCTCTCATCTCATCAGTCACTCCTACAGTAGATCTGCTGGTTCCTCCTCACAGTTCTGGCCTTTTGTGTGACTTTGGCTTAATCCCTAACCCCCTTCTCTTATCTGCTTACATTCCCTCCCTCGGTGATCCAACTCTCTCGTGTATACTCTGAAAACTCTCTGATTAATGTCTTGAGGCTAGACCTCTCCACTAAGCTTCTGAACTCCGGATTCATGTTTCTCACAGCCTACTCAACACCTCCAACAGGATATCTATTAAGTAAATTAACTTCAACATGTGCGCAAATGAAAAATGAACCCCTGGCCTTGTTCACTTGCTTTCTGGATCCCCTGACACTCTACTCCTCCCCCACGCCTGTGAATTGTTATTCTTCCAGTTGCTTGAACCAAAAAATGTATCATTTTCCTGACCTTCTCTCTTTCTCTCAACCCCACATCAAATCTGTTAGCAAATTCTCTTGCTTCTGTGGAGCAAATTAACGATACGTTGCGCTACATTAAAATAAAGAAATTCTCTTTACAGAAGGCATCACTAAGAGAGTGAAAAGGCAAATCACATAGGGGGAGAAGACATCTGTAATATTTATCTGACAAAAGATTCATAGTTAGAATATATAAAGAACTCCTACAAATCAATACAAGAAAGATACATAACAAAATAGAAAAAAAAGGGACAGACATGACTTGATCAAGCCCTTCAGAAAAGGATATCAAAATGGCCAATCACTGTTGAAAGATGTTGTATTGTTGATGATCAAGGAAATGTAAGTTAAAACCAAATGAAATCCCACTAAGTACTCAGTGGAAAAGCTTAAAAACAAACAAACAAATTACCATTAAAAAGTGTGGGGAGGATATAAATCACTGGGAACCTTAATGCTAGTAAGAGTGTGATTTAGTAAACACTTTAGAAATTGTTTGAAAGTGTTCCCTGAAGTATGACAAATGTATTGTGTTAGAAATCAGGATTATATTTTCCAGTGGGGAGAGGAGGTGGGTAGTGATGGGTAGGGCGCATACCTGAATGCTGGCAATGTTCAATCTCTTTTGACTGAAAGTTACAGAAATGTGTCCACTTGCGCGAAATTGCATCAGCTATATACCTACAATTTCTGGGATTTCTGTGTTTATACTGGAATAAAATTATTTAATTTAGAATATTTATATTATCAAAAAGCAGAAACCCAAACAGTAAGTGTAACAGACGAGAGAAGAGGGAACATATGACTGTGGCCATACTAAAAACTCCAACGTGGCTGGCTTATTTCTTTATGTTTCGTTTTGTTTTTTGTTGTTTTTTAATCAGAAGAAAGATCCATGGAACTTTCCCTCCATGTTTAATGTTCTATCAGTTTATCTTCCTACAGAGATTTTCATAAAAATATGATTTGACCTGATATTATCTACAACTATCTGGAACATATTTTTTTTTTTACAGTACTTGAATTTTAGCTTACCATAGATGTGAGACATAATCTTAGATTCCATGATTTGTAACTGATACCCAGCCAATAAGAGAAAAACATCTATGTTACGAGTCATGTTTATCTGAACGTAAAGCATGCCAAGTTTTCTTAGGATCCAATTAAACTAGAAGTGCTGTCAGGGATTGTTTTAGAAATTACTTACCCTATATCACTTAATTTTTTAAAGTTATTTAAGTTATACAAAAGAATTTCAAACAATTTATGAGTTTATAAAGCAAAAAAAGTCCATTTCTAAATATATTTATTCAAAATGTATCTTTATTTTTACATTTATTTTTTAAATTTGCCTTTATTTATTATTTACATAACAAGATTCTACTGGAGTCAAGGCATTGTTCCAAAACTTGTTTTTTGTTACTTAACAATATGGCTTAATGATTTTGTCAGTATGTAACTCGATCTCATTCTTTCTAACTGTTGCACACTGGTTCAGGGTTTGTGCCTTTTAAGCTTCAGTAGGTAACACCAAACTGTTCTCTGAAATTTATTCCACTAGCCCATTTTCCAACTAAGATTGTGAGAGCCTCTGAGATGGCTCTCCGCGATCCTCTCTGTGTCCTGGTAGTCACTCACGTGTGTAATCTTCTCCCCGTGGGCTGGACTTACTGACTCCCTTTCAATAAATGGAACATTTCAGTAATGGGGTGTTATAAATGACTGTGATTTCCACATTGCCCTCTCACTCTCTCGCCTTCTCTCTGTCTTTTCTGCTGGGGGAATCAAGACACCATTTTCCCCTTTGGGGAGAACCATGTACCGAGGCAAGGAACTGAGACCCTCAGTCCAATAATTCACAGGGAACTGAAGGGCCTTAACCATGTGAGTGAGAACTGGATCCTTCAGTCCACTTGAGACTTGTCGAGTTTTGAGATGACGGTAGCCCCAGCCAACAGTCGAGAAACTCATGAGAGACCTTGAGCCACAAACAACCATCAAGCACCTCCCAGATCCCTAACCACAGAAACTACGCAGTGATAAATGTCTGTTGTTTAAAATGGCTGTTTTAGGACAATTTGTTACATACTAAGCTTTAATTATAACACCTTGCTGGCCCTTGATTTTCATTTAGTTTTCTGATATAATGTAATGTGACTGCTAGTGATACTGGCGTCTATATTCGTGTGTACGAGCATGTGTATGTGCAAATTGCTTCTTCGAGTCCTTTGCTCGTTTTTGGATTGACCTGTTTGTCTTTCCTTGTTGATTTGTAAGATTCCTAATGTTTTTAATCATTAATACTTTGTTTTTCTTAGATGGCACGTGTATTTTTTTCTATCCTTGTAACAATATATAATTTATAATTCATGTGCAGTCAATGATACAGATTATTTCCCTTGTCACTTCTGCATTTGTATTATAATTAGAAAATCATTGCAGTTCCAATATTTTTTTAACATTTCCTGCATTTTCTTCTAAAAGCTTTAGGATCTGTTCTTTATTTAGCTCTTGAACCCATCTGCAGAAAGCTGTGTTTTAATGAGGTTATGGAGAGAGCTAAATGAAATTTTCCAAATGGATAACCAGTTGTCAAAGTATCAGTGTGAAGTATTTCATTGTTTACCTCCTAGTTCATATGTCAAATTTTGGATAAGTTGAATCCTCATAAAAACATAAACATTTCTGAACTTAATATTCTGTACCATCATTTATATTACTGCTTCCTGTAATAACAAATCTGTTTAAATTGCTGTAATTCTATAATATGTTTTGATATTTGGTAGGATTAGTCTCTAGTTGGTCTTCTCTTCAAATACTATCTTAACTTTTTGTGCACAGCTTTTCCATAATACATTTACAAATCATCATAGATTTTAATTTTTTCAGATTAATCTTAATATGAAGAATAATTTGGGGAGAGTTTAACTATTTCAAATACTAACTCCTTCACCAGGGACATAAGGTAACTTTCTCCTTTTCTGAGGGGATGCTTTATGACCTTTGGTAAATTTCTAGTTTTTTGTAATAGGTTTTATGAGTTTTTTGCCACACCTAATCATAAGTATTTAATGGGTTCTAAGGCTATTCTAAATGGGATCCATTTTTCTATTACATTTTAAATTGGTCATTGCTAGTGTATAAGAAAGCTATTGATTTTTCAATATTGATTTTTTTTATCTGGCTAGTTTTCTGGACTCTTACTGGTTCTGATAGTTTTTCCATCGATTCCTGTTGATTTTTTGGGGGGTAGACAATCAATTTGTCTTTTGTTTTATATATACATGTGTGTGTGTGTGTGTGTGTGTGTGTGTGTGTGTGTGTATACACACATACATACACACACACAGACATAATATTCTTTTACTTTTGTTTCATTGCATGGTCCATTATCTCCAAAAATATCAATATTAGTTTAATTCCTGGGACTCTTTTCTTATTTTTGAATCACTGCAGATTCATTTTTGCATTAGTTTTCTTGGTGTGACTGTGACAAATGACCACACACTTTGTGACGTAAAACACGAACGCATTATTGTACAGTTCTGGAGGTCAGGTACCGAATGAGTCTTGCAAGGTACTGGTAGGGCTGGTTCCTTCTGGAGGCTCCAAGGGAAAATCTGCTCGTTGCCTCCACTGGCCTCTGCAGGCTGCCTGCATCCCTCGGCTCAAGGCTCCTTCGTGTTGCTCAAACCTCTTGCTTCCATCATCGCACTGTCTTCTCTCTCTAACCTCCTATCACCCAGATCACTCAGGATAATCTTCCCATCTCAAGATCCTTAACTTAATTACATCTGCAGAGTCACTTTTCCATGTAAGGTAACATATTCACAGGTTGCAGAGGTTATTTTCTTGTTTTGGAGGGAGGTATATTATTCAATCTATCGCACTTAAAATATTTCACTATTATCTATGATGTTTTCTTAAGGCTTCTGGTAGATTTTTAAAGCCAACTTTTAAAAGTTTATTTCTATAATTAGCTTACTAAGAAGTTTTTTTTTTCTGAGTCAATATCTACTATTATAATGAATCAAATGATTTATCCATTCATAGTGAGATGTTTATTCACTTTTCTCCTTTAATTTGTTAATGTTGTAATTACATTAATGCACAAGCCTCATAATTTGAAATATTTCTGCATTCTCAGCATACACCTTTTGAGCATAATGTATTAGTAGTCTGCTAATACATTCCTGAAATTAATTTGGTAATTATTTATGACTTTGTGTATCTGTTTTCATCAATTTCTTTCTATGCACTATTTTTGTTTAATTTTGTTATCAGAGTTGTATTACATCTATAGAACACTTTGAAAAAGATTCTATTACTTTCTGTTAATCAAAAAAACATATATTACAAGGAAATTATATCTTCCTTATGGGTGTAGTTAGTCTCACCTAGACTCTGACCCTTTTTCACTTTGTCATGACGTAAGCTTTCCATACTTTTCCCACGTACTAGCAACATTTTCTTCCATTCCTTAGATGAACTTTGATAATTTCTTTCACTACAAAATGACTTTTATTAAGGTGCTTAATTTTTAACATAAACCATATTTAAGTCGGCACTATATTTAGAATGCCACTTATTTTCTCATCCCTACTGTTAGTTTGTATTTTTATTGGTGAAAGTTACCCATTTGTCCATTTTATGATAATTTTAAAGTTTATTTTTAGTTTTATTGATCACATCTCCTTTCTTTCTGGTTTCCAATATATTAGTTTCTAATTCTCCTTAACTTTGTTTTGTTCCAACCACTCCTTCCCCTAGCTTCTTACTTTTGTATACATAATTTATTAGTTTCAAATATTTATTTTAAAATATATGCATTGTGCTCTTATTTTTCAGCTCAGTACAATTTGGACGGATACTGCAGCTCTTGATTTGTGTTTCTCTTACTGTCTTTAAGCATCAAAATAGTTGTTAATTTCTGTTTAGATTTGTCTTTATTTCACAATTTATTTATAAGAAATTTTTTTTCAGTTTCACCTGCATAGACCTTTTAAGCTTCTAATTTTATTGCATTAAATTTACAGAATACGGACTGTATTATTTCTGCTTCAGGAATTAATTGGAATTTCTCTTATGATTCTTGGCCTATTTTTATATGCCCTATTTGTTCTTGAAAAGGCCACGTGTTCCCTATTTTTTCAATGCCAAGTTCCTTTCTTTCTTTCATTGTATCTATTATAGCATGCATATTAATTGTATGCATAAATTCTAACATTAAACCTAAAATGTCTATTAAAAGAAAAAAGTTCTCATATCAAATAAAAATGCATAGTCTATAAGAAATGTTGAATTAAAAAGAAGTGGGAAAGATATGCCAGAGAGAGTAAGAAAAAGACAGGGCAAAATGTACAGTATTGATAAAAATAAATAGGATTAAAAAGATTTTATTGAGAAAACATGTATTTCACAAATAAAGATATAAATTTTAGAAATATCTATGCACCTGATAGTACATCATTTAAACACATGTCAAACTGTTGTCAATATAAGGGAATTAGACCTTAACACATTTTTCTTACTTCCTGAAAAAAACAGGAAGTCAATAAACTATAAAAAGATATATTTGGCAAGCTTCAGCACTTTTTCAAAACAAACACACACAACAAGGAAGAGCAGAAAACTTCCTCAACATGTTAAGTACAGTGTTAAGAAAAAAAAAAAGCAACAACAAAAAACTACACCTAACATCATGCGTAATGTTGAAAACCAATGAATCCCTAAATTGAAAGCAAGAAAAGGGTATTTACTCTTACTACTTCTATTCAGTAGTGTTTTAAAAGCCCTATTCAGTTCAATAAGGCAAGCCAAACAAATAAAATCACATAGTTGGAAGGAAGGAAGGAAAGAAGGAAGGGAATGAAGGAACGAAGGAGAGAGGGAGTAAGTGTGGAGGAAAGAAAAAAGGAATAGAAGAAAGAAGGAAATAAAGAGAGAAAAGAAAACATTTTTACTTGCACTTGACATAATTGCCTATGTGGAAAATCTACAGATTTACAATTAAAATTCTATTGAAAGTAATACATGAATTTAGCAACTTTACCAGAACAGTACAGAAAAATCAATGGATTTCTATATTAGCAACAAATAACTGAAAATGCAACTTCTAAATGGCATTCATGGGCACTCAAAAAGCAAAAAAATTAAAATGTTTATGAATAAGTTTGACAAAATTGGGGAATATCTCTACACTGAAAACTACAAATTACCACTGAGAAGTTAAAGAATATCTAAATAAATAGAGGAAAATGCCATTTTCATAACTGTAAAACAATATTGTTAAGATGTTCATTCTCCCAAAACTGATCTATAGATTAACCATAATAACAATCCAATACCAGGAAGATTTTTGCTAGATATTGAAAAGCTGACAAGATCACAGAACAGCCAAAGCAATTTGAAAGCGAAGAATAAAGACAGAGGGTTTTTATTAGTTATCTGACGAAAGGACTTACAATAAAACTCTTGCAATCAACAATATGGTATTGATGTAAAGATAGACTTCTAAATCAATGGAAAAGGAGAGAGGTTCAGAATACACTCGCACATAATGGTGATTGATGTCACCAAAGACATCACCATAACTGAATAATTTTTTCAATAATCTTCAAATGATCTTTTTAATAAATGATGTTGGGAAGAAGGGATAAACACATGAAAGAAAATGAACCTTGATGCCAACTTTACATCATACATAAAAATTATTCAGAAGGAAGAAGAAAATCTTTTCTAACCTTTGTGTCGTACTTCAGTAAGCGTAGGTCTAAATGTTAAGGGTCACAACTTCAGGCAGTAATAGAACTTATTTTTTATATCAGTCTTTTCCCCCTTGGTTCATTTCTAGCTTAAGAAACCCTAAGTCATTTTGCAGTTCCAGACCAAGATGGAACAGATGCATTTGTCCCTCTAAGGACAACTAAAAACCCTGAACAGTATATAGTAACAATCAGAAGACTACTCTGAAAGGTGGAGAGAGGACGCATACCATTTGCTATCTTAAGACCCAAGGAATGACACAGTGTGAGTTTCCCGATTTTTCTTTTGGCCTCATATATCCCAGATTGTGTGTTGTAGAGGCTAGCAATCTGGAAACAGCAACAAAAGCAGAAAACAAGAGCCTGATAAAAAAAAGCCAGCATTTTAGCCAAAGTATAGGAAAGAGGAAACCTAACGAGACAGAGAAATTTTAGACAATAAGCCACACTACATCTGACACCACATAAGAAAAGCTGCCCCATCCCCACCCCACCAGCAAAGGCCATGTGGTGATCCTAGACTCCCACCCTCTTCAAACTGTAACAAGGTGCTCTAACCCCGCACCGAGATGGTATCAGGCAGAAAAGGCTGACAGGAGCCAAGACATTCATCCTCACCCAGGGAATTACGACTTCCATTCTCACCCAGCAGTAACAAGTCCTCATTGTGGTGGTGTCACTGAGGAGGCCAAGAGGGAAGCTGGAAGTTTCAACATTATCCAGAAGAAGTAAAACTTCCCCTCAACTTACAGTGTCAATAGAGCTTACAGAAGGAACAGCAATGAGGCACCTTTCCTCATCCTCACCAGGGATGTGTCAGGCTAGTGGGGAGCATGAAATCCCACCTCTGGCCAGCAGAAGGCACTCCTCTGTCTCTGGAGATGTCAAAGGAGGTCTAGTAGGGAACCTGGATTTCCATGCCACCTGGAAGTAATAAGGTGGCACCTCCCCTTTCTCCACCATCATGGTGTCAGAAGAAGCTTCCTAAAATGGAAGGTGTAAATGATATCCAGGATCTTACCACAACTCAGATGTCAGGATATCACCCAAAATCACCTCTGCTTTCTAAAACCAGGATAATCGCAAATGAGAAAAGACAAAGATGCCAACACCAGATGATACAGATTTTTTAATTACCTAGCATGGATTTTAAAGCACCCATCATAAAAATGCTTCCACAAGCAATTAACTACAAACATGAAACATGAAAAGACACATCCCATGTCCTGTATCATTGCTGCATCACTAAGATCAAATCGAAGCATGGCAGAGATGGGGGGGTAGGAAGGAGAAGTAACTTCAGAAAAATCATCATTGTTTAACTGCTAATGAAGATACATCAGTATTTGTGGCTAAATGAAATGTCTATTGCCTGTTCTCTTTAAGTCTTGCTAAATAAACAAAATGGAATAAGAGAGGAAAAGAAAACTTGGGAATGATGAAATAATATAAAGAAAGCAGAAAATATGAACAGCACAACTTAACACTGGAAGAACAAAGTAAGGATTAGTAAATCATGTTTTTACTGTTACATTAGTTTTATTTAGTTACAAATTTCATGAATCTTCAAGAGTGTGTTACACTAAAGAGCAGTGTGAAATAGCATCTAAAAATTCTACACCCTTTGAATATTGCAAATCCTGGCACTATATACTGACAGACTTTCCTGTCATTGAAAACTGTAACCACATTATGAAACACAGCTAATTTATCTATCTGTGCACTGTCTATCTGTGCAGCTTGGATCTGTGTCTGTTTGATTCATCTTTACCTATTTTAAATTTTTAATTTTTTCGTCACTCTCTGCTCCTTCCCTACCAAACAAACACAGCCTTCAGCTCCTTACTCCTTTTTCAGTCAATGGGGTCAGAACTAAGAGTAATTAAGAGGTTAAAAAATAAGTATTTCTAGACACTATTTGTGAAACCACAGAAATCTCCAAAAGAGAGGAAATTACCAATCAAGGATTTCTTCCAATCTCAGGCTGACTCCATTCAGCTTTGAAATGGTCTAAATTCTGTGACCTCTTTCTTAGGCAGAGTTGGTCCCTTGAAACAGAAATACTTTTTAGGAAAAATCTAAAATTTTATTAAAAGGGCCTGAGGACATGTTTTGATATTCACAAAGAAAGTCGCTATTTAATTTCTTATTTAAAAGTCTCTCACTTGATTTCTTTTTTCACTTGTAAGAAAGATGGGACGGGGGATGTAAATTCTGGTCAGCTGATCCAGAGATGCAGCCGGTCCCTTAGAAGCGTGACCGTACAAGTGCTTCCTCCAGGCACCTCATCTTGGGGGCTATATTCTAAAAAGATTCTCATAACGATTAAAGAATGACATGAAAGGCAGTTAAGCTCCTTCTCCTGCCTTTTGTCCCTCTTGCAGTGATGACACCACCCCCAACCTAGTTGTCCTAGACAAAAACCTGGTTTTTCAATCACCAAGTTGTTGGATCCACTTCTGATACATCCTTCAATGTTTCTTCTCCCAACACTGTTTCCCCTGTCAATAATCTCTTACTTAAAATACATCCTCACTGTGATCTCCGCACCCTCGGTTCACTAGCTCACCCCAGTTCAGTCTTCACTGCAGCCAGAGTAACCCTTCTGAAATGTGTGCATTATGTCTCCACTGAAAATGACCCCAGGCTCCCCTTTGCCAAAAATGCAAAGTCCAAATTCTTATGTATGCCTTTTGCAATTTATATTCCTGAAGACAGAAAGAAGTTAAACTTCCCTCTGAAATTTTACATAAGTAGGAAAAAACAAGGACTCTATAATTTCCTATCATTTTAACCTTCATTAAAGCCACTGACATCATGAGATGGTACATTCACAACTACATGGATAAACACACTCCAGGAACTCCAGAAGACAAAGGATTTGAAAATATAAACTAAATCCTCTTCCAAACATCTTTAAAAGTCAGGTCCTCCACACTCTATATACACATTTCTTTCATCTCAATGACTACTCTACCAAAACCTCAGAAGAGTAACATCTCTGAGTTGTATGCTGACAGAAACCATTTCACTAGATGAGAAGAAGACCTCCCAAACTCTCAAGCTTCATACAGTGTTTAGTTTTGCAAATTGTATGTTTATTACAGTCAGAAATTACACATATAAAGTTATGCAGTCGTGAATAAGTTTATGCCACACCATCGATATGCTGCCCTGTTCCTCTTTAAGTAACTGCAATTCAACAAGTAGAATATTTATTTCTACCTATGCAATCACCAGAAAGAAAAAAAAAACTATGTTTAAATTTCCACAGCATAGAACTGTTGCTATTATGTGCAACTCTAAACATGCTCCCAGGACTCAAGTATAAAGGACATTGCTTTCCGAGTTTCTACAGAGGTGGAAGAATTTGTATAGGATACTTGTCACTAATATCTATGCGGGAACTCCCCACCCAATAATTTAATTCTTCCCTTTCAAAGACCACAATGTCCACCAACACATACCTTACTTCCAAAGCACATGGCATCCCATTTACAAGGACTAAGATGAGAAACGTCTTGCAAATATTTGATGAGTAGACAGAAGGAAACCTCCCTTTTTCCTCTTGGTCAGTAAACAAACCCAGAGAGAATGGCTTTCCAGCAGGTTGAAGATTCTCTGGCAGATCATTAATCCCAGAAAAATCTCTCCAAACTTACTGATGCGTGGATTCCATTTTCAAATTTCTCATTAGTTCCTCTTTATGGATTAAATGCTGATGTTCACGAATGAATGCACACAGCTTCAGCTGATGGATGTAATTGGGTTGTAATGGATTTTAGCTGCTGTTCCTTCTGATCTAGCCAATTTGAAATGCAGTACCAATGTATTCTCCCCACCTCTCGGTAGGGAATGAGAAATTGAAACCTACAAGATGAAATTTATCAACTTTCATAAAGTCAGCTTCAACCATCATAAAACTGTTAAACTTCTCATTATCATTCTACCGCCGTTACTTCTCGAACTCTGGTCTGGCAGTCAAAATATTAAAGTGTATTTGGAATAAGCAGAGTTGATCCTCCAATGTTCTGTGTGTCCTCAACGTTGATTTAGGTGTTGTAAACATTACCAAGTGAAGATGACATTAACACAGCAAAATTTAACACCAGACACGTAAAATGACAAGAAAAGATTTAAAGGTTGCAAAACCTTCTGCGATTTTATATTTAAAAACATGATTTGCAGCTACACTAGGTTCAATAACAGAGATTACATGTTTCAAAGTCTCAAAAATTGCTACTGAGCTCTGCTTCTGGTGTTGCATTCCTGCGTGTCTTAGTGCTGGGACATCTAGTGATGAATGAAAGACCCAGACTGGGGAGAACCCAAGTTGTTAGCGGTCACAGTCACCTTCATTTTCTACACTGTTTGTTATGTGTGTGTGTTTTTCAAGTCCCAATCAGCATTTTCCCGTGGTTACGTACGCATGAGCACTACAGAATTTAACTGAGCCCAAAGAGAGCGAACTTTCCTCCTATCATTTATAGTGTAAAATGGAAGATAGAGTGAAACAGCTATTCTATTAAGAATTTTCAGTGAAGAGTATTACGGAAAAACAATCCTCTCTTCCTGTCTTTCTCAAATCCTCCTTTTAAATTAATGCAGAAATTCAAGGTTCTCATACAATTCTAAAGTTTACTTAAATAATGCAAAGAACACTGTAAGACACGGCCAGACATTTACACACCACTTCTATTTTATTCTACAGAGACAACTTATCACTGATAAAACAAGAGGACATAGGCTAGAGAGAGAAAAATATATTATCTGCTTCTTATGAGCTGTGTCTCTGAACATTTTCTTTGTACTGTGCATCTTATGAAGCCATAAAAATACAACTATTCTTTGGGTTCATGAAAGTTAGCCAGCTGAAGTGGCATACCTGGGAGCAAACAGCAATCATTAATGTCTTATTTGCTTCTCATAAATAATACTAATTAGCATATACATGTCACTTAGCACCTTCAAAACACTTGACAAACATTAAGTAATTAATTAATTAAAGAGAGAAATCATGATCAGCTTAATTGGAATCTCCCCAAGGACACTCAATACTTCTTGTTTCAAACAGGTTTTGAAATAACAAGAATAACCTTTCTTGTGATATTTGACTGCCAGTTCCAGCCCGGAAAGTACCAGGGTGCATGACAATTAGATGTTTTTAAAAAGGTCAATTGGATTTTGTGTAACCTCCAAAATGAGAGGTAAATTTTTTTCTGATATTTCTCTCTCTCTCTCTCTCTTTCTCAATTCCTTTCCCTCCTTATACACACACACACACACACACACACACAACTAGTTAATCTGCCAAACAAAAATCCTGTCTCCCTCTCAAAAGACCATATCCAGAACCAACTTTATGACTAATGATGTTATATTAACAGCCAACCAAACCTACATAGGAAGGCATCATTTTGAAGAAAAAATAATTGTATTCCCTCCTGTAAATTAATACTAAAACCAGTAATTACCTTTGAAGACAACCTCTTCCTTTTCTCCCCAGAGAAGAAGAATGAACTCAGACCAATAATTTGCTTTTCTGCAAAGGGGAGGCCTTCCTACTGACAAAAAGTAGAATTCAATTTCTTGATCCTTCATTGTTTTTATTTGTACATGAGCTAAAGATTTAAAAGGGAATAATCTTTCTTACTGGTAAGAATCTCATTTTGAACATGATAAAATCTCAAAGAAAAAATGATACATGAATTTTTATAGCCATTCTATAAACCTTATGTTGGTGAACTGCCCTAGTGTCGTCTCAGCTCCACCAGGCAACTCACTGAAGCAGTGCACAAGAAAGGTAAACCCAAATAGCCAAAACATGGAAACAGCCTAAATGTCCATCAACAGGTGACTGGATAAAGAAGATGTGGTATATTTATACAATGGAATACTACTCAGCCATAAAAACCGACAACATAATGCCATTTGCAGCAACATGGATGCTCCTGGAGAATGTCATTCTAAGTGAAGTAAGCCAGAAAGAGAAAGAAAAATACCATATGAGATCGCTCATATGTAGAATCTAAAAAACAAAAACAAAAACAAAGCATAAATACAGGACAGAAATAGACTCACAGGCAGAGAATACAGACTTGTGGTTACCAGGGGGGTGGAGGGTGGGAAGGGATAGACTGGGATTTCAAAATTGTAGAATAGATAAACAAGATTACACTGTATAGCACAGGGAAATATACACAATATGTTATGATAACTCACAGAGAAAAAAATGTGACAATGAGTGTGTATATGTCCATGAATGACTGAAAAATTGTGCTGAACACTGGAATTTGACACAACATTGTAAAATGATTATAAATCAATAAAAAATGTTTAAAAAAAAAAAAAAAGAAAGAAAGGTAAACCCATCAGCACCATCTTCCCTTCATTCTAGACTCTTTCCTCTCATCAACAAAAGACTTCAAAGAGAAGAGAGTACAGTAGGTCTGTGATGCATGCATTCTTTAATCCAATCATCATTCAAACAAGGTTTGGAATTGCCTTTGTAGGCAGTATTTTCACTACTGAGAAAAAAAAAACCAATTCAATACTAAATATTCACCAATTATTTTTTATTAAAAAACTAGTATTAGCTAGCTTGACCACCCATCCCATTTTTGACACTTGGTGAAACTGGTCTTGCCTACTTCTGAAAGCCAACTCCCTTGCTCAGAAGGTGAATGTGCATTATAATTAGGTTAAAATGATTAGAAGAAAAATGTGCCCAGCGCTCTGAGAACAATTCCAAAAGAGGATTTCAAAAACAAACTGATAATATATATGTATTTTGACATGCTTATATTTTGGTAGTTTTATTAAAAAAGGAACTAAGTCATTTAGAGAGGTTGCATATATACTTCAGTAATAATGCTTTCTTTCAAAAAGTCATATAATTGTACTTCTCAAGCTGATAATCTACAATTTGCACGTCATTTCTGTCATACGTGATTCCCTGTTTCACCTCGGAGATGACGAGGTTTGTTTTACACAAACCGGTTCCACATGCAAGGCTTCAGGCCACATAAAGAATCACTTACCCCGAATCTCATCACCCAGTTGCCTGGGCCAGGAGAGGTGAGGAGAGACTCCACACCTTTTATCTGGAGCTTTAGAAACAAAGCTAGTTTACTAAGTTCATTACATGGAAAATGCAGCTCAATTCTATTTGATTTTTCTAAATTTAAAAATAGATCTGGAGTGGTCTGTTTAGGTTTCCAGGGTGCTTTCTGCATCCTTTAAAAGTAGCAATGAAAAAAAAAAAAAAAAGAAAGAAAGAAAGAAAGAAAGAAAGAAAGAAAGAAAGAAAGAAAGAAAGAAAGAAAGAAAGAAAGAAAGAAAGAAAGAAAGAAAGAAAGAAAGAAAGAAAGAAAGAAAGAAAGAAAGAAAGAAAGAAAGAAAGAAAGAAAGAAAGAAAGAAAGAAAGAAAGAAAGAAAGAAAGAAAGAAAGAAAGAAAGAAAGAAAGAAAGAAAGAAAGAAAGAAAAAAGACTTATCTCCACTCCATTACAGATGTACCTTAACAAAGAATATAAAGCTGAGGTGAATAAAGGTAGAGATAAAAGTGATGGTGAGTCTACAGGGGTCAACGTATCAAACAGAGATGTTCCTAATGTTTTCATCAATGATTTGAACTTGAAATGGTCAATGTTATTAAGATAAATTATTAGGAAAATGGTACAGGAGCACTAAGAGCAAAGGGAAAGAACAGAAAAGGAAGATCTGACATAACTAGCATGGTTTTTCGTTGTTGTTTTGTCTTTGTTTTCAATCTGTCAAACCTCTTTTGAGCATAACCATAAAATTGTTCAAAGAATGAAATAAGAGGAAAGATGGATGAGTACATTCAAAAAGTTAACAACGGTAAGTGAGAATAACATATTATATGTTTTTTTTCCTGACTTTTTATTGTTCTTCTATTTTCTAAAGGCAGATTGTTTTATGTTGGATAGGTTTCTCTACTTTATAACTAATCTGTTAATCCAGACTTGACCAATCTCTGCACAACAGTGGTTAGTATTTCCTGAGTATCCAGTGAATACTCATCCATCTGTATAGATTAAATTATTAGCTTGTGTTGCTGGGAATCAGGTCTTCATTTTTTTTTTCTGCTCCCAAATATGTAATGTAAGAAATCCTAAAACTAATTATCTCATTTCATCCAATACAGTGTCTAACTTTCATAGCTTTATTATCTTTATTGTAAGGCTCTTCAATTCCACTTCAAAGGCTGTTAAAAGATTGGCATCAATACTTAACTGCACAGCAAGGACACTGGACTAAACTCTTTTCATGCTCCTCAGCACTGAACCAGATTTTATCTGTCCAGATTATGCAAAATTAATCAAGTCTTTGAGATAGCAGTGAGATGCTGTTTCCTCCAGTGGAGAAGAACGATTCAAAGGAACAGCACTGATCTTTTACTGTATTTATAGAGTGAAAATGTAAGGAGAATCCAGAGGGGTAGCAGAATCCCTCACTCTCCTTCCTCCTGCCTCTCTATTGATTTGTGGACAATCTCTAAGAAAAACCTTTTATAGGAAGGAACAAGCAGAATCTCATTCAGGTTTCAAGAAAGTTCTCAAAGTAATACAGCACCAATAGTGAGAACACTGGTGACTGCACTGGACAATTCAGTTGCTCACATCATGTTTGCCACCACGTACGTCGCTGTGCCTGATAAACATATTATACATCTAGTAGCACCTGGCCAAATGCAACCTCTCACACCTTTTCCAATGAATGCCATCCCCTCAACCTCTTTCCCTTTCTCTCTCTTACACACACACTCACATACACATTCACACAGTAAACAAAGAATGCTGAAGCCATCAAGTCATCAGCGGCTGCCGCCAACCCCCAGTGAAGACAAGCCTGCAGCCCGGCCTCTGCAGCCACTCACAATGGTGCACTCTGAGGGGACTCAGAATAAGAAAGGACAGGATACTGGCCCTAGAGAGCTAGGTGCTCGTCAAAGGAGTGAATTCAATGAGCCCAAATGTTTGCTTCCTCCCATACATAGAAAAGCGCTAAATTCTTTAACTTGAGATGCGTGGTTTTCTTTAGTTAACAAGTAACCTTTTAATGTTCCAACTACCTAGTCTTTGTTGTAAAGCTCCTATATATCCTGGCTCCTCCCCTACCTCTTCGGAGGAGTCCCTCAGAGCGATCTGAGAGGCTGTCATCCTGGGCTCGAAGGGGTTCGAGTCCTCAGGAATGTCCGCCAAATAAAACATAACTCTCAACTTTTAAGCTGTGCATTTATTTCAGTTGACAACACACACTCACACAACACAATTCCACTCTTCATATTGAGCTGCAACTCTCATTTCCTGAACTACTAAGATACTGATTGATAGACAGACAGACAGACAGATAGACTGATTATGATCAGAGAAGAAAGGAAAACTCAACAAGAGACAAAAGCAAAAGTGCTTGGCATTATTATTTTCATTGTATATTATTAATTTAATTGTCTGCTTTATTCTTGACCCCTTAACATATGGCTGCCTTTAGCCCAGAATGCCAGTCAGTACAGAAACTTAGAGGAAGGGATTGGAGCATTTTGGTCCAAATCCTGTCTTCAGAATCATAGAATGCCAATGTACAGCAAAATGATTTGTTCTCATGAAGATTATTTTCTAGTGAGGGAAGACAGAGAACAATCACTAAAGAAAATAAATAAAGTGAAAAATCTAAATGTGCAGGAAAACAGAACAAGAAAAGGGGACTGGGAGTGCCAAGTGCTGCCTCATGAGAAAATGCCAGTGTGTGGTCCTACAAAAAAAGTCAAAGAGGGAGCCATTGGATATTTGAGGGGAGCGAACTGTGGGCAGCAGGCCTGCCACGGAGAGTTGTGCATGTTTGGTGCACGACCTGAACAACCCGACACAGGATTTCTGAGGCTGAGAAGGCAGCAAGTGCACACTGCGTGGGAGGTGGGGTGTGGAAAAGCACGCCTCACAGGTTCATGAGAAGAGACATCACTGTGGCTGGAAGAGAGAGGGCAAAATGGATAATAGAGAGGCACAAGATGAGAGAAGGAATAGGAGTACAAGTGAATCTGGGTTTCCCTTTTATAATCCATCCTGATTGGTTTTACATGAGGACCTCGTCCGTAGAAGGCATGCTTAGAAATAAAGCTTATCTAGAGGGGATCTCGCTGACAGCCCATCACGGGGCTCACAGTCGTCATCAGTTTTTTACAGGTAGATTCATGACTCCAGAAGATCAAAAGACAACGGAATGGTGTGAAATGAGCACATAGTTTTATATCAGACTGTTTTGAATTTGACTCCATCATTTACTAGATGCAGAACTACAGGTTAATTTCTTAATTTGCTGTCAACTCAATTCAGTAAACACATCAGTTCTTACTGATTAATCTAATCTAACAGGACTCCCTCCCCCCAAAAAGTGTTTAAGCTCAAGCAAGCAGCTTACTGTCTAAATCAGGAGTCAGCAGACTTTTTCTATAAAGGATCAGACAGTACATATTTTAGACTCAGTGGGCCATTTGGTCTTTGTTGGAACGACCTAACTCTGCCACTGTAGCACAAAAGCGGACAGAGACAATATGAAATGAACAGGCATTGCTGTCTTCCAACAAAACTTAATCTACAGAAACAGGCAAAGGGTGGATTCTGCCCATGTTGTGTAGTTTTCAACCCCTGATCTGGAGCGTCATTATCCATACAATTTTCTGTGATGATGGAAGTGTTCTACACCTGCATTGTCTGACCCAGCAGCCAACAGCCTTATGTGGCTCTTTAACTCATGACATGTGACGAGCTGACTGAGGAACTACATTTAGGTATTATTTAATTTTAATTAATTGTAATTAAAATAGCCACATGACACTAATGGCTACTGTATTGAACAGCGCTGGTCTAAAAGAAAAGATAGGCATAGGAAAATACAAAGACTACGTTAAAAATGACAGAAGTCCTACTGCTTGCAAGGAAGAAGTAAATAGCGCTGACTGGGAATTTAATTGAAGGCTTCGTACGTACACTAAGTGGCATTTCAAATGAGTCTTGAGAAATGAGACTTTTTTGGTAGACTTTCTTTTCTAATCTTGCTTACGAAACCAAAATAGAAATAACAAAAGCAGCCATGGGGACTCTTTCCAACATAATTCTGCTTCTAGCAAAGAAACTTCCTAATTGAGAAGTCTCTTCTACTTACAGACAGTTGTTAGGCACTCTTCTGTTTTCCAAGATTACCATGGTACAACGGGAAGAGTGCAGGCTTTGGGACTGGGCAGAACTGATTTGTTCTGAATCTAACTATCATATGAGTTTAGATCACCCCTTTCTCATTTTAAGCAGCAGTCTTCTCATCTTCAAGATGGAGAAGATACTATTGACTCTTATGTCATTTGCAAAATTAAAGATGATTCAATTATAGTGCTTAAGATCATGCTAAGAACTTGGGATCTGGTTACTGAGTTATTATTTAATTATTGTTACATCATAAATATCATTTCAATCAATTCTCACAACTCTGTATGAGTAAGGAAGTGTAGGCATTATCTCCATTTGTTTTTTCGGTAGGAGAGTTATTTCTGTATAACATGGATCTTGCCCAAGACCACATAGCTCATAAATGGTAAAACCAAGTTCAGAAGTCCCAGCATTTCTCATACCTATTCCAGTATTTTTTCCACTACCTGTTCTTAACCCCATTTTCAAGACAAATCAATGAAATATTCAGAATATTCAGAACACCAGTTTTGGACAATCTGCTATCTCCATGGGTTATAAGAGATTCAGGCTGATGGGGTTTCATCCAACTGGTCACTTACGTTTACTCCTCAGATTTCCTGTGTTGACATGAACTCTGTGCAGACTCCATTTTATTATTTAAATAATATTACAACATATCGCCATCTGTATAGTCGTTCATTAGTGCCATTGTCTAGAGCAATG
Source organism: Camelus bactrianus (assembly GCF_048773025.1). Classification (NCBI taxonomy): domain Eukaryota; kingdom Metazoa; phylum Chordata; class Mammalia; order Artiodactyla; family Camelidae; genus Camelus; species Camelus bactrianus. The sequence continues at coordinate 27,179,039 of NC_133564.1, read as the reverse complement.
AATCTTGATATTCAGAAGCATCATGTAAAACCAACCAAATGTGCTAACACCTAGGGTTTTATATCTTAAGCCTTCTTGACATGGGTTCGTGCTATGTCCAGTCCGTTCTAACAGCTTATGTTTAATTTTTGTTTTCAAAGTGAAGCCACAAATCGCCGAAAATATAAAGAATTTCATTTCATGCCATCTCTAACCCCACCTTGCATCTTAACATTCATAACCACGGACACTGAGCAACACAATAGTCTTTCATATTTCCAAACAAAAAAGTAATAAAATGACATAGGTAAGTGTGAGCATGTTTTTTCTTTCCTAACATCAAAGCAGAACTTAGATTAATAATGATAAGCACTGTAGAAAGTACCTATGCTGAAAAGCAGGAAATCTTTGTGTTTGATTTACTCTGTCCCTTCATTGTACCCATTTTAAAAGTCTTTGTCAAACAGGATTTTCCAGCTCCAACTCATCCTTGTGCATCCCTCTGAGTGTGTATGAAACGAAACTATCAGGTAATCTCTGAAGTATTTACCTACATCTTACTGAAACGATGATGTTGCAAGAAGAAGGAAATGATGCCTAGCTCAGGGATCAAACCAGTTGTATGACCCTTCTCTTTCCAAACCTGACCCCTGAACTCCTCCATCATTTTCCTTCTTGTAACCAGATAAGGTATAGCTACATGTTCCTGCATCTGTCTGATGTTAGCTTGATGACTTTTCATGGGATGTGAGGTTGGGACCCAACTCACCATGCCGGAAGAGTCCAACCCGCACTGATTTCCCCTTGTACTCAATCCTACATGCGTTAGCCCAAGATGAAGCACTCAGACAGCACATATCAATGCTGGGCTCCCAACCAGACTGCGTTTAACATTCACCCAGAAGGGACATGAGTCCATGACACATAGCTTCTTCTGGTGCCAAGTTCGGCATAACTTCTCAATTACACATGAATCTGAAGGACTGAATTCGTACTTTGATGACTTTGAAGAGTGGCTGCGCCTTTCCAAATTTCTCTGGAATGCTCCATGTACCTGGATGATTAATCAGGTGGACGAACCTCAAAGTCTACTCTCGGCGTGAACGCTATTACCTCATTAGTATTCTTACCCTTAAAAGACCTTGCTACATTGAGCTGAGCCAACAGTCTTCACAGACACTCATGTTTCATTCACACCATAGTTTAGGAAGCTTTGTTTCTCTGTTCATGGCTGAGAATAAAACTTTAAAGGAAAACATCTCCACAGGAAGTCTAGCATTGCTTAGAAATGGATAATCTGTGGCTGCCAGAAAACATTGCTTGATTATCAGTTTGAATTTTCTTTTGCTCCTTAGTTTCATCCCATTAAGTATTTATTTTATTCCTGTGGACCACCCCAGCCTGTTGTTCTCCCTCCTGGCTGCCTCTATCTCTTTCAAATACTGGGCAAGCTTCAGATTTGCATTGATCCCCCCTTTTTTTTTCTCCTCCTCAAGCGCTAACTTCTATCTTCAATGGACTCCTGTCTGTTGTTCTTTGAGATTAAATCAATGAATATATTACAAAAGCTAAAGAACTTTAACAAGCTACTCTGCCCCTCCCATCACCTTCTTACAAAGGATTTTTTTCCATTTCATCACTTTCTTTCCAAAAGTACCATATACCTTAATTAAATTATTATAATTCTTTTGAGATTATGAATAAATCTTCATTTGTTTTCTTTATTAGCATTCAGTCTGCTTCTGTTAATTGTGTAAATGTTCCCCGTAGGCAGAAAAGCAATATAACTCAAATGAAGCAGTGCTTTTTGTTAAGGATAGTCAATTTGATTAACATCACCGTCAATATGACGAATGGAAGCATTTTGGAACAAGTTGCCCAGTCACTTGAAATTGACAATATAATGTGTGTGTCATTAGGACTAGAACAATAAATTCAACAATGCATCACAGCATTGATCAGGAATGCTCCTCGGTTTGGGATAAAATAATGATTCCGTGCATTTACATAATATCATTCATTCTTGGATTCAATGCTTATAAATAGGCTTTATCATCTTGATGCTTAAATGACGTGGAAACAAGTGAACTTCATCAGTGCTGAAGGAGTAAAATGGCAATTCTGGGATCTAGATTCAGTGCTTGGAGGGATAGAAATTGATTTCCCCTCTATGGCTAACATGATAAAGTTAATAAGGAAGGATTTATAACAAATATAAGTAAATGTTCACAGGAACCACTTAAAATGCAAACCAAGAAACTACAGACTTTCAGCTATAGACTTTCTCTGTGTCAACCAAACGCTTGCCAAGACTCAACAGTGGATAAATGTCTGATTAATAAATTCTCTTGTGAAAAAGGAGAAGTGGATAGAGGAAAATGTACCTAAGGATTGGATTAGGAGTGCTACAAAAATAAACTTTCTTCTGGATCCTACTTTTTATTAATGGATCCCTTATGTCTTCCATAAACTAAGGTACCAGAGCTTAGGAATGCAGAAATAAAGAATAATTTCTGGTTTTCTTCAGTGTTTTTGTGTGTGTGTGGCTGTTGTTGTTTTGTGTAACATTTTTTTTTTAAATTTTTTAAGCAAGTTTGGGACACAATTTTGTTTCCAGGGAAAGATAAGGTAATTTATAAGGATAAAATGCCATCAAATGAAGCATCAATAAAAGGGAGAGAGACAAAAAGACAAGACTTTTTGTGAATCATTTATTTACCTGACACAAAGATGAAATTACTGTAACTATGGAACAGAGAAACAGTAACTAAATTAATCTGTTCTTGGTGAAAGAAAAATATTAATATAATAAATATATTCAGACTTTATGTGTGAAATCTAACTACATCTTTCCCAGTTTTCCTACAAATGAGCAAACTGAATCCTTAAAATTAATGAGTTCATATAAATCGGTATCACATTATTATCAAACAACAGCTGTTCTTCATCCAAACCCTCTTGGTTTTATCAGTAATTATTATGACATTCAGATTTCTCCGTTATCATTTTATTTTCACTATATTCCATTCATCACCTCTAGGACTTACTGTTAGACTCTCTGAAGAAACTATCATGTATTTCTGTTTTGATAAACTGCCATATGCAAACCAAATATAGACAACTTACTTTTTAAGAGATCCAGAATTAATGTAAGTTGTAAAAGAAGAAATTCTGTTGTAGACTAAGAAATTGGTTCCAGGCTATAAATTCTAGGAGGTAAATGCAGCTTTTAGTGCGAAGATAAATTATATACAAATGCAGAACAAGCATCTTCTGGGGAAAGAGAAGTTTTAAAGTACTTTGGGGGAAAAAAAAAGTAAAACAACCTAAGTCAAAATCTCGTAATAGTCTTTCTTCTAATCACAAGTTTCTTCAACAGCTACTTTATTTTCCCCCTATTTCTTCAATGGAGTAAAAAAATGCTAAAGATTAAGTAAAATAAATGAATGAATATAACAGAACAGAAACAGATTCATAGATACAGAGAACAAACCAGTGGTTACCAGAGGGGAGAGGGGTGGGGGTGGGGCAAGATAAGGAAAGGGATTAAGAGGTACAAACTACTAGGTGTAAAATGAAGACACAAGACATAATGTATATGTATACAGTGCACAGGAAATACAAGCAGTATTTTATAATAACTTTAAAGGGAGTATAAGCTATAAAAATATTGACTCACCATGCCGCACACCTGAAACTAATATAATATTAAAAATCAACTCTACTTCAATTTTTTAAAATTGGGGAATATTGTTAAAAAAAAAAAAAAAGAGAGACAAGCCTATCAAGAAAGAAAACAATGTATGTTGAATAGTAGACAAAAGAAGCCAAACTTGAAATGCTCTAAGCAAATTTGAAATGATCCCCAAGAATCGCTATGCTGTACACCAGAAATTAACACAACATCGTGAACCAACTAACTTCAATTTAAAAAAAGAAGAAAACAATAAAACTGTGATTCAAAACAGTTCAACACTGAGATGCCTATATTCTAAGGTAACCATATTTCTTTATATCTTGTTCTAAATTATATCGTCTAAATTATAGACAATAATAGCCAATATACTTTATGTTATTTTTAAATGCTGTCTTTAAAAAAATCTACTTACTTGTTTTACACATTATTCCGGAGTATGAGACACCTGTGTGATTTTCTTGTTTAATTTTAAAACACACGAAAATACCAAAGTGCATGTCCTCTTTTGATTTACTTAACACTATATATGGAATGAATGAATTGCTTATCTATCTTTATGGAAGGCATGAATCGTCTGATGATGTAAACCAAGACATTGTTTACCTGGTAGCATTGCATCTTTATTTCACCCAGAGTAACTGGGAGAAGAATAAAGGCTATGATTTAACTGGTTTGGGATTGAAAGAGTATCTTTGTAGATGTTAATGCCACAGACTGCATCACTTGATCTGCACTGTTACAATGTTTTCATGTTCCTTGAATGAACTTGGGGCATTATCACTTTTTGCCCCATGCACATATTTGATATCACCCTTGTATGGAACATTTAGAGTTCCTAAGAACAAACACCCCCAAAATGAGCTATCCCTGAAAAGGGAGGGAGAAGAGATCATTTGCCCTGCTTTCTGCATTTCTTTTCACCAAAAACCCCTCTCCCTTGGTGACAGCCTTTACTCTCCACACTCACATAAGTGATGGGACCCAATGCCAAATCCAGGTGTTTTGTTACCCCATCCTCCTTCTGGGTTCTTGACCCTTTGCCCTGAACCTCCACCCGGAGGAAGGATAGCAGGCCAGTGACCTTTCCTTTCTATCTTTTTCAGAAGCTCCTTGCTGTCAGCACACTTGCTCATCTCTTTAGTCCAAATGTGCCCCTTACAAAAATATCCACTGACCCTGACCTTTGAAAAGGGCAAAAAGGGTTTTTAACTAGAGCTAAAGGGAGGAGATGAAAGGCTTGGCAGTCTCCATGGAACCCAAGGATACTCAGATTTCTCAAGGTGCAGCCCTCCCCCCTTCTTTTGCCAAATCATCGTGCTTTTTAAAAAACCAGAGCAAGGAAATCTGAAGCGAAGATAAGGAAAATAGTTCTCAAAGGGTAAATTATAGCCCATAAAGGGGGAAGTAAAACTTGTCACCTTTCAACCTAGCTCTCCTTGGCAGAAGTAGCCTTTAAGAATTCCCTTTAAATGAGTTCTGGACTTCTGGTGGGCTCTCAGCAATACAGTTTCCTTTGTTCAGGAATGATTAAGTTTCCCAGTTTAGCAAAGGAAAGGTTTTTTCTTAATATTATTTTTCATGTTTTTCTCTTCTTATCCCTAAAACAAATTCTTTCTTCAAAACCTCACTCTCCAAAGAACTGAACTACTTCCAATAGTGTATTTATGACTACCATGATGCTTACCTAAACTATTTCTCTCTCTCTCTCTCCCTCCCACACACACACACAAAGAAGCACATTATCAATTAAAGAGCATGTTTAACTGCACCTTTCCTTTCAAGATCAGTGCATGACTTTTGATGCAATATTTAACTAGCAGCAATATGGCAAAAGATGGCTGACTTTTAGAAACTGGAAACCCACACACAGGCAGAGTCTCCTTCCCCTCTCATTATCTTTTGCCCGCACGCGTGTGTGTGTGTTTAATTAAATACTCGGGGTTTGGGTGATCTGCAGATGTTTGACACAATACCCGTTGGTCAGAAACGCCTTACACTTATCACATCTTGAAGATGGACTTATCAGCTCTTTCTTTCCACCGCATGTCTCAGATTAATACGCATTGTGAGAGGACTTATTTGACAGGTTCAGAAGGGTTGAGCGGCAAGGAGATAACATTACGAATCCCACTAGAATTAGTAAAAAGAGGCAGCGTGGCTGCACTAAGTCATAGTCAATAGTTAGTTTGAATGAGTACATGTGCCATTATCTCACAAGCACATAAAAGGAGAGGGGAAAAGATAAGGGAGCTGTATTTCCCACCTGTTGGCACATCTGTGGGCTTATTCTAATCCCCATATCTCTCCATGCCCTTCATGAGAGCTTATTCATTTGGCTCCAGTGGGCCTGCTGAGCGTGGCTATTTTATATGACTGCTAATGAGACGGCAATCCTCTCCTTTTCAGGTTCACAACAACCCCAGTCCACAAAATATCACAGATGCCCCATGCCATTCGTACTGGGCAGGTGGCAAACCATTTCCCCTCTGGGTCTGTGTTGTCTTTCTCACTGGATAGCTCCATCTGCCCCTGCCGTGGACCTGCCAGGACCACCATGTAGAGCGATGAGATGGAGAGGCCTCCACCCAATCATTGCCACTCCCGTGCGTGCTGTCCCCACCCTCTTCCTACTACAGACGCCGGGCAGGAGAAATCTCCTGAGTCCACCTCCGATCCACACCACCTTCCCACCACCCTTTCTCCAGGCGTCCACACTGTGCCCAGCTGTGTTCAGAGACATCAGAGGAAAGGTTGAGGCAACATCCTAAAACTAATGCAGACAGTAGCGACAGCCTTGGTCAGGGTCATCTAGAGCCACCCTCCATCACTTGCAAAATTTCATTTTCCTCCAAAATGCTTTGCCATTGGTGCTTGCTGAAGAGAGATGCCTTTTTTTTTTTTTTTCGTTTGTTTTTATGAAAAGTGCAGAGTTAACAGAAATGTTTTTTGGAATAGGAAATATGGTACATTTGGCCCTAGAGGAAGTGGAACATAGGCCACCTGCTACATACACTAGAACTATGCCTTTATGATGAATTGGTTTTGGTTTTAAAGGATTGATGGGCTGAGGGCAGGCCACCCCAAATTGGGCCCTATCAATGTATTGATTATTTTAAGTTAAAGTTACTTAAGAAACTGCTTGTGCCGGAAGGACACCCTGACCCTCCTTTGTCCCCCTGAAGGCTGGAAATAAATCTCTCATGTGAAAGGTCCCTTCTCTGCTCCAGGAGGTAGCAAGACATCCTTATCACCAGAGATGGGATTCAGGACCTAGAAGGTTGTACAAACAAATCTTGTTACTGCTTTACTAATTCACTACCCCAAGCTCAAACTTCTTTGTCTTGTCAGTTTTTCACAAATTTATTGTTTCTTTGTCTAAAATGTATAAAAGCTGATTGCTTTGGTCACTTCTTTGGGCCTCATATCTTTGTATGTGTGAAATTGTATTAAATTTGTTTTTCTCCTGTTAATTTGTTTTTTTTTTTTTTGATACAGGGACTGTCTCAACAAAGAACTGGAAGGATAGAGGGGAAATTATTTTTCTTGCCCTACAGGGTCAGTGTTTTGTTTTGATTTTCACATAGTTCTGTTTCTAGATTGTGGCCTCTACTATTAGTTTCCTTTATGTTCTGTTCTTTTCTCATTGGAAGAAAGCTATTTTTTATATAAATCAGGGAACTCTAGAATCTACTTTTGTCAGCATGCTAAAATGAAGAACATGAGGAGGTAGAAAAAAGGGAGGCAGAAGCTTCCTATAAAACACTTCAAATGAGAAGTATTCCCTTTGCTCCCTCTAACTTTTGGTTTCAGCTAGACTTTTGACCTGACATGTACACTGTCTATCATGACACAGATGCACCATGTATACAAAGGTTGTCATTGACTTACAAGGTCCTTGTCCTTGACCTATAAGGTCCTACAGGATATGTTGGGGTCTGGTCTCAATGCTCCTCAGGGTTCATGTTGCATAATTTTTATTTCATCCAAAGAACACAAGAAGATCTTTGGAGGTGAAGGAGTTGTGTGTGTCCTGGGAGATGTCAAGTCATAAGCATGATGTGTCTGAACCCTTAATGGAAACACTTGGATTCCAGTTGGGAGAACAAAGGCAAAGTCATTCTTCACTTCCCTGAAGGTCACACAAACCCAGAGGACGTATGAACAAGATTCGTTATCAGAAAACTGTCTGTAAAGGGGAAAGAGAGGAGTCACAGAAGGTGAGCGAGTACCAGGTATCAAAAGGACAAATGATCTCGTTTTGGAGACTCGGAGTGGTCTGGCAGGGAAGCATGGTACCTGTGACCAGCCCTTACATGCTGATATTCTCCTTACTTTCTTGTCATTTGGCTCTCTTTTGGGGACAATGCCATCCATTCTTATGACTCCTCTGTAATCACTATCACAGGGCGACTCTCTGTGCCCTGGAGCAATGGGCAAGTGTTGCATACAGGGGTCAGCAGATATGTGGTCTTGTCCAACATGTGCATAAGACATTTGATCTATGCCAAAAAGTCTTTGATATTTGGTCCAAAACCATTGGGCATGGAGCAAATATGCTCATGGATGTTTTGGATAGGACTAAATTTCAAGGACATCTCAACATGGACCAAACGTCTTAAGGACAGGAGACGGAAGCTGAGTCAGCATTTGAAGGATGGGTAAGAGGTAAAGTGTCAAGAAGAACCGCCAATCAGCAATGGAAGCCATGGGCAGCTTTCCTTAAACTAGAATTTACAAGTTTCAATGGGATCTCTTGCTATGTCAGTGATGACTTATCTTAAGAGTTGGAAGAGAAATAATGCCTACTTTGCCATTTTACTTTTACTTTGAAAGTGAATAGGACACCCCTAGTGACTGCAAAATATCTAGATGGTTTCCCTAGCTCAGTTAAGAGCCTCCCCATCCTGGGAAAAAGAAAAGCTAACTGGAGACTTGAGGAGACTGTTACAAAAAAAGATCCACCCGGGGAGAATTTATCCAGCAATGACAGGTTGTGTGAAGATGATGTGAGACTGTCAGACACTTTTATGATCCTTTCCTTCGGTCTGGCTTTTGTACCTTTTGAAGGAGCACACGGTTTGATAGGGAGGCAGCCTTGAAATCAACTGGCAGAGCAGAGAAAACATTAATAGGATCTGCAGCCACAGGACACTCTGCTACAGTGAGATTTGTTGTAGGACAGAAGTGACAGCTCTATAACAACATCTTATTGATATGGGCTTCCAGAGCATGGATAGAAAAAAAGAAAAAAAAAGAAAAAAGAATAGATACTCTGGCAGAAAGTGTTTGCAGCATGACTTAGGGGCTTTGATGGAACAAACTGGGCTCCCAATAAAGTAGTATAAGAGGGAAAATAAAGATGCTGCGGCAGTGAAGAAAAATCATGGGGCAGACAGCATACCTTGGAGCGTTGCACCTCAACTCCATTTTTAGCAACAGAATAGCTATCACACGCCCAGCACAGCTGAGACTCCTGGTTTTCCCGTCTGAAGCATCAATAGGTGTCTTACGCTAGGGTGACTTTACAGAGATGGTCTGATGCTAACAGATTCATGTGAGATGAAGTCTATCTGACTGCACAGGTGGAATTCACAGAAACAAACATGACACTTAGTCATCCTGCTTATAAGAAGTTTCATAATAATATTAAGTAAAAAATCAATTTCAAAATTACCGTCAAAATTCATTGATTTGTTATTCTTGAGTGTACAGACTGGTTTTCAGTTGAATTGCTTAATTTCTTTTAAGCCTCAAGTTCACAGATCTTGAAATATTGATTTGATTGTTTCAAAAATGGGGAAATTTTACACAGCACCATCAGGTCAAACTGCGTAAATCAATGCAGGATATTTTTCCTAATGAGTTACAATCACTGTTCAGAATAGCCTTGATTTGGTGCGTTACTATATGTATTTTTTCACCTCTAGGGACAGTTTGGATGCTAATCTAAATTTTTCAAGGCAGGAAATGAGGTGTCTGGTCTGGTAAAGAGAGTTGTTCATCAGAGTTACAGTTCTTCCTGGTAAACGGAAACATCTAAATAGTTTAAGAAAGCTGATCTTCCGATAAACCTGGAAAAGATGTCATAACACTAACATAAACCATCATTGACTCTCCATTCCCAGGACTTAAGTACTTCAGGGTTAGCGATCTCTAGATAGGTTCTAGTTTTATGAAAAGATGTAAAACATTAACGTCTCTTTTGTTCTGATCCCTGGCGGTGCCTGTGTGTTTGCAGAGAGGGAGCGAGTCCCATTATGAAAAAAGGCAGCGTCTGGTTCCATTTCTTTCTTGGCTACTCTTTTTCTCATTTGAAGGTGTTTTTTTTTCCCCCCTTTTCTTAACACAGTTATACCCTACTTATTTAGCTTTGAAGGGCATTGCTAGGTTAATTTGTGACATCACACTTATTGCTAAATCTTGTGCGCTTCAAACAAGGTAATTCTAGACACTATAGGAGACAAAAAGAATTACGAGTCTCAGTTGTTATCATCAAGCAACTTGCCCTAAACTTGAAGAGAAAGCGTATGTCATTATTTTACCTCTTACTTGGGGGTTTTGGCATAGAAAGATAACTAAAAATAAATGTAGCTTATGTACTCTGGAGCCAGACACCCCACTCTGTTCTTACTGTCTGAGTGACCTCGGTCCTGTGCCTTAGCAACCACAACTATGCATGGTGTTAGTAGTGCAATATACATCACAGGGTTTTTGTAAGTATTAAATTAGTAAATATACATAAAGTGATAAGAATGGCACTTACAGACATACACCCAGTAACTGTTATTATTCATGTATTTATTCAGCAAATGTGTGTAAGTACCAATTTGTGCTGGGCAGACAGAAGTGACACATGATTCCCCTCCCTCATGGAATGTGCAATCTTGAGAAGACAGACTCAGTAAAAATATATGAATAAGGAAGTGTCGCAGTGGCGAGTGCTATGATACAAGCAGGATAATCAGATAGCAAATACCCTAGGAGAGGGCTGCCTTAGGTCAGTCAGCGGAGGATTCCCTGAAGAATTATTTGGACTGAATGACTCAGAGATGCCAGCCACATGATGCACAAGTAAGAGAGGTAACTCAAAAGGAAGGGAGACCTTTGAGACTCAGCATGATCAGATGATGGTTTCCTCCATGTTTAGAGGAATGTTTAGAGTATCTGAGAGAAGAATGGTTTCTGCAGGTAAAGGAGTGGCGACAAATGTGAAGGTTCAGAGGTGGGCAACTCTAGGCACACAGTGTGCTAAATGGGCTTTACTGTGTCTGTCTGTCTGTCTGTGTCTGTCTGTAATGGATGGTGTGCAGAAGAGGAGGAGATGAGGGGAACAGGTAAACTGAACCAGACTATAGAGGGCACTGGACCTCAGAATCGTCTTCAAATGTCACTCTGCAGAAAAGTGGGGCTATTCATGGTTTATGAGATGGAGAAATAAATCACTGGACTCTGGTTCAATTGGTCCGCATCTCAGTGACTACCTCCTGGGGTTGGAGTGGTGGTGCTCTTGTGAAATATTCATTAACCAAGTGACTGATGGATTGGTTGATTGGTTATTTCATTTATTGCACAAGACCTGGAAAACTAAATGCTGAATAAATTTTTAGGGAATAAAAGAATGAAGGGATGATGGCACATAGTAGTGATAACAACAATGTACAAATCCGGAGGCAAGAAAACAGAAGTACTCTGCTAATGTGGAAGGCACCCAAGATGACAAGTGGAAGATGAACGAGGTGTCAAGCCTGAGTGACGAGTTCATAATAACAGGAAAACACCAAGGGGGACTTGGTTTGAAGGAGAAAAGATAAGGATACCCGTTTTAGATGTACCCACATACATTTTATGCATACATATTGTGGTGTTCAATGTGTTGGAACACAGAACTAAGGTGAGCAGTAGAGCCGAAGTATACAGTATTTGTTTAATCAAAGAAGTAACTATTCATCTCTCTTGATTTCTCTCATTATTATGGATGTGTTACCCATTATTGGATATCCATATCCATTATGATTTTTAAAATTATTGAATTTAACAAATATTTGGTTGAACCACCACTAAACACCATGCTAAGATGAATAAAATATAGTTTCGGCGCCTCTCCTAGAAGGGATAGGAGAAAAGGGAACCAACAAAGCACACACGCACATGCACACACGCACATGCACACGCACATGCACACGCACACACACACACACACATGTGCACACGCATGCACACATGTACACACACGCACGCACACACATACACATGCAGTTGGTTAAAGGATCCAGGAAAATCTAATACAATGAAAGTAAAATTTTTCAAGAAAAGCTCTCCCAATCATTTAGCAAAATATTCCATGGAGAATAAAAGTTTAAAAACTCCCTTCAGACTTGTCAATGGGAGATCATCATTGACTGACGGAGTGAATTCAGTGGAATACTGGGGATAGAAGGCAAGGTGCATCTATTGTCGCCTCAGCCTTCATTCTCTTGGGTTTTCAAGAAAATCTATCAGTTGGCAAAAAAATCACGTTAGTTCTTTCTATAAGTGCTGACAATAAACGACTAAACCATATTCATAACCATTAAATTGCCATATTCTACTTTTAAAAAATAAGACAACTAAAAGCATTTAGAAGACAATCAGACAGCTACAGTGGCACCTCCCCCACAAATAAAATAATGTCAAATAAAACTTCTAAATTCATATAATAATGTGTAATTAACGATATACGACAACTGCATTCTCTGATATCTCACGCCAGTGGAGTTGCTCCAAAAAGACGGAATGAGTAAATAAACTATAGGAGAGTTTTTTAAGGGTAATTTTTATTTACTTTATCTTAAGAGGCAAATTTAATAATAAATAAGAAAGAAAAGGACAAGGGTTATCAGGGTCAAGTTAAACATTTTCCTTTGACAAGATTATTTTGACATGGCTGAATGGATTGGCCACTGGACTCTGAGCAGCCCTGTTAGATGAATGACAGTATCACTGGCAAGAACAAGCCCTATTTGTTATGCTCCTTTCCTCCTCAAGACTTTAATTCTGCTTGGGATTGAGAAAACGGAGATGGAAAGAAAGCCTAACCTAACCCTGATCACTATATATTTTCCTTTCCTCTTTTAAAATTTTTTTTTCAATTCAATGAGAAAGTATCCACAGCAAAAATACAAAACAATAAAAAAACCCCAAAAACCTTTCCTCACAGTACCAAAAAAATCAATAATCAATCTTGCTAGAAGAAATCCAACAACATTTTTAGTTCTCTTACAGATTAAAAAGACTGTATGGATAATAAAAAGCCATGTGCCCAATCTTTTATGTACTCTGGAGGAAAGTATCTTCATTATTGCATAAAGCCTCTTGACCTATTCATGCCCCTTAGCCAAAAAGAATCTCTTCCTCCTCTGACTTCTTTCAAATTTTACATTTCAAATAGAAAGCGAGAACTTCTGGTTAAAAACATGGAGGACTGAATACGTGAGAGGTTTTTCTCTGCTCCTTTCAGAAATCCCACTTACAGGAGAGTAAAGATAAACCCACAACACAAAGAGAAAGGGGAGGGAACCATCAGGGGATAAAGACATGTGGACAAATGAACTACGCAGCAGGAGTTTCTAAAGGCTTATATAATGGAGTTCCAGATATCAAGGAAGGAAGGCAATTCTTTCAAAACTCTGATGGTAAACAGTTTTCAAACTGTAATTGCAAATGCTGCCAAATTGTCAATTAAACACAAGAGGAGCAGAATAAAACACTTTCATATACCCAAGTTTGAAAAAAAAAAAAAACAAAAAACTCCCTTCCTACTTTTTTTCAAGGAAGTACTGGTGGGTGTCAAAACAAGAGAGTAAAGAATGAAAAAGGAAGACACTCAATTCAGGAAATAGGGGCTCCAACAAAGAATAAAGGCAAGGGCTTGAAGTCCCAGGGCAAAGGCTGTGTCAGGCTCCAGCATGAGTCCACCAGGGCGCGGGGGAGGAGAGCTATCTGAGAGGTTTCCTGGAAAGTTGCAGAATTGTCACGACTTGAAGTATTTTAGCATTTGGGGAGGGTGTATTAATTTGCTGGGGCTGGCATAACAAAGGACCAAAGGCTACATGGCTGAAACAAAAAGAGAAAATAATTTTCTTAAAATTGTAGAAGCTAGAAGTCCAAGATCAAGTTGTCGGCAGTGCTGGTTTCTTCTGAGGCCTCCGTCTTTGGTCTGCAGACAGCGGCCGGCCGTCTTGCTGCCTCTTCACATGGCCACATCCCTCTGAGCACGTGTGCCCTGATGTCTCTCTTCTTATAAAAACACCAGCTGTATTAACATTAGGGCCCCATTTTAAGGGCTTCATTTTAACTCATTCACCTCTTTAAAGACGTTATCTCCAAATATGGTTACATTCTGAGGTTCTGGAGGTTGGGATTTCAACACATAAACTTTAGAAGGGCACAACTCAGCCCATAATAGAAGGGTTATAATTCCACTGGGAAATATGGAAAGGGAATGTAATGGAGGTATAATACATCAAACAGCTACAATAAGATAAAAGCTGAGTGTCAATCAAAACAACACTGTCATATAACCACTATGGGGAAGCAGATGAGGAGAATTAGGGAAGAACTAGTTTGTAAAAGAACATCCCGAGTAAGGAGGGACAGGTCAGGAGAATGATGTTGTTCTGTATTCAGCCTTGTAGTACTATTCAATGACTAAATTCTGCAAATATATTTTCTTGACAAACACTTTGCAATATTCTTTAAGCAGAATGGTAAGTATTATTTAAAAGGGGGGAAGATAGTGATTTGTGTAAACACGTCAGCTTTACTCTTAGATCATCAGTTCTGGAGGGCAGGTTCCAGTCTTCTTCATCAGCATCTCACTTGTGTTTTTCACACACTACATAGCAAACCCATGACTAGAGCATACTATCACTCAAGAAAAGGTTCTGGAAGCAAAGGATGTAATGGTTTATTTCTCATAAGTCTTAGACCCCATTACCCAGTTAGTAGCTAATTATTGTAAACTGAGTATATTCAGTAAATACTGGCTAAATGAACAAATTAATCAGAAGGAGAATGCTAGGAGATACTGATAACCATGTAGTAAACACTGTTGCAGCTCTAGTCAATCTCAAGTAGAAAATAATCCAGTGAATGAAAGAGTGAGTGGGAGAGAGGGGGGGAGAGAGAGAGAGAGGAGAGATACATCTATCAGCTTATTTAACAACTACACAACTAACCCAATGGAACAGACTGAACGTTTGTGTCCCTCCAAAATCGTATGTTGAAACCGAATCCCCCAAGAGTGATGGTATTTGGAGATGTGACTTTGGAAAGATGATTAAGTCATGAGAGTGTAGCCCTCATGAATGGGATTAGCACCCTCCTAAAAGAGACCCCAGAGAGCTCCCTTGCCCCTCTCAACATATTAAGGACACAGCAAGAAGACGGACATCTGTAAACCAACGAGCAGATTTTCACCAGACACAGACTCAACCAGCATCTCGAACTTGGACTTCCCAGCTTCCAGAACTTTGAGAAACAATTATTTGTTTTTATAATACCCCCCTCAATGGCATTTTATTACAGCAGCCCAAACGAACTAAAACAGCTGGACAATTCGACCTTTACCAAACTAAATCGATTCTCCACCCTTTGCTGTTTTGGTGTTCCTTTTCAGATCGCTCCTCTAGAAAATCAGAGGTCCCTTTGGCTAATAACACCAAAGTGGTACTAAGAATATTTTTACTCATTTAATATTGACATGAATAGAAGTATCAATTCATTATGTTGTGTAACAGGAACTAACACAGTGTGGTTAGGTCAATTATACTTCAAAAACAACGCAAACAAACAAACTCATAGAAAAAGAGATCAGATGTGTAGTGGGAGGGGGCATTGAATGAAGGCAGTCGAGGGTACAAACTCCCAGTTATAAGATAAATAAGTACTAGGGATGTAATGGACAACACGATAAATATAATCGACACTGCTGTAAGTTACATATGATCGTTGTTAAGAGTAAATTCTAAGAGTTCTTATCACAAGGAAATTTTTTTCTATTTCTTTAATTTTGTATCTATATGAGGTGATGAATGTTTACTAAACTTAACTGTGATAATCAATTCATGATATATGTAAGTCAAATCATTCCTCTGCACACCTTAAACTTACATAGTGCTGTATGTCAATAAAACTGGAAGGAAAACAAAATACTTAAAATCAATTTTCAACTAGATATAAAACAGATAGATCCATTTCTGGTTGCTCCTTAACCATATTCCTGCCTCAGAGAAACAAACAATTGTACCCACGTCAATCTGAGAACGCTTCCTGCTGTTTAGACTGCTCCCTTACTGAACTGAAAAGTCCACGTAAACAGGCTGCTCATCACGGAGAAGACAGGGGATGTGGGCATGAACTTGGAAAGCACTTGTCAGCTGGAGACGCTTACTTTGCGGCTGCAGAATAAAGGCAACTGGGTGGATGGTAAAAGAGCCAAATGTGGACTGAAGACACCTGTCTTAATACTTGGAGGAAGGAAGGAAGAAGGAAAGGAGGGATGGCGAAAGAAGAAAAGACAGAATCTTGGCAGTGAAGGAAATACCGAATAATCCGAAACGGAGCACGAGTCAGAGCAGACGAGCAGCGCGCGGGCGGCCTGGCGCTGAGCGCGGAAGGTTTTCCTACAGCCCAGGGAGGAGCTGGCTCTAGCAGTGAAGCAGGGCAGATGGCGGACGCCAGTAAACAGGCAGGGTTTCTCATCACTAAGATGAATTGCAAACTTCCCTCCTGTTTTTAGAAACTAGCCTCTAAGTTCATTGTTATTTTGAAGGAAAAAAATTTAAAACCCTCCTTTTATAGAGAAATGGCTGACAAGTGGAAAGACCACGGTATCCACCAAATTGAGCAACACATTTACCCATCAAATACACTTAGAAATAAAAACAATGTATTAGAGCAAATTCAAGTTATTCATATACATAAAACTCGGGCGTTTCAAAGTTTTAGAACTACAGTCATAATCTAATACTTGGTGTCAAATTAGTTTTTGCCATTATGTTACTAGCCTAAGTGTTTCAATTCATCTACAAAATGAAGGGATGTTTCCCCAAGTAACCTCAAGTCAATCTTCTTTCCATAAGTTGATTATACAACTGGATATGATTTAGCAGTGATCTTACCGTAGCTTAAATCTATCCCAAAATATGGCATGCATGAACATTAGAAGATTGATATATTCATTAAAATGAGGAGCATTAATTCCTTAATATTTATTTAAATAGGAAAAAACTTAGTGGCACACATGCAGATTAGCGGAAATAGGAAATTATGTCTAAAAAGGCAATCCACATTCTTTCCAGGGATATCAGACCAAGGATTCAGACAAAAACATGATTTATTTTCTTTGCCAGAAATTACAAAATGTGCATTCGTTAGCAGATACTAATTGTACCAATGGGATTTGTCCAAACTGCTCTCATCTGGGATGCGGTTCATTCTTACTACATCAGCACATCTATTCTTTCTCTGAGGCCTAACTAGAAAAGCATATAATAAACTTTATTTCCACCCTTACGTGAAGGGAAGATAATGATACATGGGACTGGTAACATCGTGAGGATCCGTCAAGGAGAGATTATGTTACACTGCGCTATGTAGACAGTGGAGGCAGGTGCCCTGTGCTTGGGAAAATAATTCAAACACTCACGGAACAATTTAAGGGTAAGACAACAGATGATGATCGTATGCCATTTGGGGTAGTAGATGTTGACAATTAGGGAATGAGAAAGCACTCGGGAAGTTAGCAACTATACAATAAATACAAAGCATTTAAAATGAGTTAGAGAATGGAGAGACAAAGGAAAGTAAGGTTTCAAGTTCAAGGTTTAATGAACATTGTTAAGAAAACCCAAGGATGCTCCCTGCTCACCAACTTATCTATTTATCTGGGACCATGCAGCCTTCAAAGATACTAATGACCCCAGAGATTTCCATTCCACTGTACACCTTTTAAAGAACTCTCATGTATGAGTGATAAGTCAGGGTGCATATTACTGTCACTACTGTCCATCCATGGGAACAAGACACAGTCGCATAAGGTGACTTTTTTTAATGGAGGGACTGGGGATTGAGCCAGGACCTCATGCATGCTAACCATGCACTCTACCACTGAGCTAGAGCCTCCCCCATAAGGTGACTTTTTTTTTTTAACAGCACACAAAAGCGAAGTGTAAGGCCTTCTAGGTTCTAGCCATGCCTTGACATCAGCAAATCAAGACAGGGGGCCTAATGAGAGGGCATGAAGCTGACAGGGAAGACGATGTTACAGCACCCGATTGTCAGATGGGCTCCTGGGATGACAGTTAAAATCATCTTAAAGAGATTATTTGGCATTTGTTCCACTGAGTGACGAGGAAGGGAGGAGGGGAAAGGGCTAGGCGGCCAGTTATTACGAGGGAGCTTCCCTTCTGGTTCAGTGAACGTGGCCTGTCCTAAATGCCATGCGCCTTCTTAGGCAGCTACCCTTCCGTGCGGAGTGAATAGGGAGCCCTCCCACCCCTGCCCCACGAGCAAAACGAAAGGAAAAGCTGCAAACAAAAACGGTCAATTAAGGTGTAAACAACTTGCTTGCATTTATAGTGAGAATATGAAAAGCCAGCTGCCACTTGCGGAATGGTCTACCTGTACAGAGAAAACTGCATTGTGGACGCACTTCACAGAGCAGTCACACGCAAGTAGATTGCTCCCCCTGGACCAGATTTTGTCTTAAGCAAAACTGCAAAATAATTTGCATTCATCCTCTTTGTCAGAGGAAACCAGCCAAACTCATAGTGGGAAAGAGTTCCTTTGTAAATGAATAAAATCCCCATTTCAAGAGAGACACGCATTTTTAAAATTTAGTCAACCTGGTGGGTCTCTGGGCATCTCCTCTGCCTAAAATTGTCTGGTGTACTCTTCCTTCTGCATTCCATTTGCTGCCAAACAGGGTAAATCCACAAAGAATGCAGATCTGCTGGGAAGAATGGACTACAATTCTCTCCCATGTGGCTTTACTGGATCTGTGGACCCTAATGAGAGAGGAAATGTATTTTTCCGTGAGTGAAAGTCACCAAAAATGACTTGAAGATGCACAGGGAACAAATATCCATGGTAAGAAGATAACATGTTTATCAGGTCACTTTCTGACCATAACTAAGCTTTTTAGAAGAAGGGAAAGCCTGGAAAAACTCAAGGAAACAACTAGGGGTTACAGAATCCACTCATTAGAATACACAGCGTGTCATTTCAGGACCGTTTGCTGCACTCCACACTGGTAACGCTTTTCCTTCCACCGAACAGATCCATCTCCAGAGCCCTCTTGGAACTGTCAATGTGGTCATTATCAATTATGTAATGCAGGGGGGAGCAAAGATTAATAATTCAGAGCTAAGACATCACCATGATTTATAATCTGGCATGTAACTGTCTACAGCTAGCATTGGGAACCTGTCATTAAAAGGCATTAACTTGAGAAAATTAGAGTTCTGTATCGATCACCAAACACATATAGTTTATTGTGAAGTGATGCTTTAATTTATATTCCAAGCAAGGCTCTCGGCGAATATCATTTGTGTAGAGAAGACTGCATCCTGAAGCCACCTGGTACATGACAGTAGCTCCAGGTAAGCAACCTCTCTAAGTAAGTGTGTTTCAGCAGCACGAGGCAGAGATTGAACCCAACCCGCATATGCAGGGCGGCATATGGTTAAGGCACAATTATTAACCAAGAAGATAAAATGTCAATTTGTCTTGAGTACGCAGAACTTGGATGAGTCAATGACTTGACGGGTGATCTGAAGGGAATATTACTTCTCCGCATTTCCTATCCTGGGGTAGACACACTGCCTCCCTGCTCTTTTGCTGCCCCTACCTCTCTGAAACTTGCCTCCCTTAATAAAATTAGAAGGAAGTTATTAAGTTACTCGGCCCAGTCTCTGAGCTTCTGCCAGTGCATACTAAAGGATTGCAGCGGTGTGGTATGATTCCCTGGGGGAACTGGACGTGAGGGCACATTAACTCAGATAATCAGACTGTCAGCACCAACCTTTAGAGAAAGCATCTGAGAGACTTAAGCTGAACTTCAGAGAAAATAAAAGGGCTTTTACAACCACTGCCTAATAGTAAGTTAGGCAGAAATCTCACAGCATGGAGGTAACAATGGGTTAACAATTGTTTTCAAAACTTAGCTGCATATTATAATTACCTGGGGAGATTTTATATAAAATACTGATGTCTGAGTCTCATCTGGAGATTCCAATTTAATTGGTCTGGGATGAGGAACCAGGCAGTGGAAATGTTTTTAAGTTCCCTAAGTGACTCCAATGTGCAACCAATTTTAAGAAACACTGGTTGTGGAGTGTTCAAGTATAAATGAGTAAATTTAAGATAGAAAGAATGAAACACACTGAAATGGCTAAGATTTGGTGTAAACATAAACGTATGGAGAAAAAAACTGACCAGCAACTAGAAAATCAGTATATAACACAGACACATGGGTGCAAAATGTTGGGATTGGTATTTATGTCCATCTTGGCTGGTTGGCAGGAGAGTCCCAGAGGGGATGTGGTGGGAGGAGGAAGCCCCCGCATGCCTCCTCTACATATTCCATACTGTGACACCAAACAGCTGAGGTGAGTGGCGGACATGGGCTGAATTTGGTGGATATTAGACATGCCCTTCCTGGCTGTGAAATATTGGGAGAGGGTATAGAATAAATGCGAGATCAGAAAATCGGATTTTGCCACTCCAGGATTAGAACTGGAAAACCATTCCTCTATAACATCTTTGAGAAGCCAGGGGATGTCTGATTCATGTTTCACAGGGGCTGCTGAGGAAATATTCACTGTGTCCCATTCACCTTTTATCTGTGCACTCAGACCTAGAGGTAAACAAAGAGGAGGGGGTGATATGAGGGGAGCCTGTAGCCAGATACAGTGCAATTCGATAAAGGGACATTAAAAGTGTTTTTAAAGGCTTAAAACCTCAAAGATAAGCATCTGACAAAGAGCATTCAAGGCAAAGAACAATAGATTAGAGAGGTAGCTTTGATAAGTTTTCATGCTGAGAAAACAAGAAGAATAAAGAAATAAACCATCTAGAAGGAGCCCAAAGACCTCTCAGCTTATGCATTATTAATAAAAGAGGAATAAAAAATAACTCATCTTGACAAATAGAATGATGGCAGCTTTGATGTTTCTTGTGCTAGTCAAGATGAATGAAGAATATGTATCTTCTATATACATAAAAATGCATACGTTGGGATAAAATTTTATTAGGCAAGGCATTATTGCTATCTCTAGATCTAAATGGAGTCTAGTTTAAATGTTAGTAAACAATTCTAGGTGGATTTCAGGAAGCCTCTGAGCACTGTTTGTGGTTTAGGGGTTAGTATCACATAGACTTGTTCCCGAATAATATCTTGGAGATGGCCGGTCTGATGGAACCTACCAGAAGGTTGAATTTTTCACCTTCCAACCCCATGTTCGGCCAACAGAGAACTTTCAGCACTTGCTAAACCACTGGAAATAAACAGATAGCAAACTTTTCTTCACCTTCTCCTTTGGTGATAGTAGTAATGTGTTTGTTTCTTTTTTAATCCAGAGTCTGTGGAGCCTTATTATCTGGGGGAAAATGTAATGGAAGAAGAGAAAAGTCATGTCAACATGACCCCATCAAATAAGTACTGGCCATCATTTCTTGTGATTAGATTAAGGAAATCTCAGGGCACCTCAAAGCAATTTATAGAAAAGCACATTCCTATTTACCTGGGGAAAAGTGACTCAGGTTACAACTCCCAGATTCTGGTTTTACTGCCTTAAATTTGATTAATGGGGCATATTGCTTGGTATTAAGCTGCATCAAGGCAGGTGTAATGAGATGTGATACTGACAGGGACTTTGCTATTTCGGCAAGCCCATTCAGAGGAGAGCACTTGTCTGCAAGAAAATGTATTTGGCTTAAATTCCCTTCTAATCCCTTTCTCTTGGAATCGCATAGTTATATTCTCAAGACCCATTTCCATTTTGCGTGTACCTTCCTTTGTCTTCATTGTCAAATAACGTTCTAAATGGGCACCGATCCACTAGCCCAAGAAGAGAGGAAAATCCCAATCTGGATTCTGTTATCATTCTGAAGAGCTTCCTTTGAGATCTGAAACTATTTAAAAGATATCTTCCAAACTTTAGCATTCCCACAGCCAACAGCGTCATGGCTAGTATTTATTTATTGGACATATTATATATCAGAAAAAAATTAAGCTCTTTATGTTCATCATCTTCTTTTATGCTCATGAGACCCCTGTGATAAAGTCTGGTAAGTATTTCTCGAACACAAATGATAAAACGGAGCTCGGAGAGGTTACACTATCTTGCCCACGGTCCCACAGCTGTTTAACAGTAGAGAGTAGCTTTCAATTTTTTCGTTCAGCACATTGTTCAGGATCTACTACGTGCTGGGAAATGCTCTGATTAGGAATAAGAAGTACAGCAGTGAGAAAGATACGGAGACATCCTCATGGAGATTTTGGCACAGCGGGAAAGGAGGACATAGCGGAAAAGGTGAACACAAACAAAATATTGATAAATGGTGATGCCACGATGTCGTGGGGTAAGTAAGGAATGAGAGGAAGTCCTTCTCCAGAGAAGATGGTCAGGAAAGGCTTTTCTATAGAGATGGCATATGACCTGAGTCCTGAAGACAGTCAGCCGGCTCTGGAATGAATGGGGACGGGGCAGAACTGGAACTCACGGAGGGCGATCGCTGCACTGCTCCATCTCTGCTTCGACCCCCTTCAGAACAATCCCGGGCATTCACTTTTCTCACCTCACTCTAACCAATCTCCCACCCCCACCCCATATTTAAACGTTGCTCTATCTTCTCCTGCCCACATTCACTTCTCTTCAGTCTAGGAAGGGGTGTCCTCGTCACTCTTCAGTTTGTCTTCCCAGGGGTTCCACTTCAGCTCACATCCCGTGACTCCCCCGGGACCGAGCTCCTTGGCCCACTTTTTATCATCTGCATCTTCATCCTCTCCTCCTGTCTTGATTCCTTTCTTGCAACATACAAACATGCACAAGTTTCTCATACCTCAAAACAGCTCTCAGACTCCTCTTGCACATTTGTATTGTTTATTTTTGCACAGATGGATGTCTTGTATGCAGTCAGTAACCTACTCTATTCAGATAAATGGTGTCAGGAGTTTCTTCAGTCTCGAGAAGAAAAATCACCTTTCCTCTTTTCTCTCTTCCACTCACTTCTTTTCTTCATCAGCCTCCCACTTCGCTAGCCCCACCACCCTCCTATCCAGCTCATGAACAGTGTCAGCCATCTCACTCACCCTAGTGGTTGGCAAGGATTTACAATCCGAGTATTTGGAGCTTATTAAACAGGAAAATAAATTCAATTACTATCTTGAGATCCAGGTGGTAGGAAAACTTAAAAACTAATAAATCACAGTATTGTGTCTTTTTTTTCCCTCTCATACTTCTACTTGATTATTATGTCCTAAATTGATTAATTTGCCATCTATCATTGTTCTCAAGTTATAAATTGAGGGTTGCAAAAGCTTTGCACGTCGCCAGCAATCCAGCTTCTCAGAAACAAAGGACAAAAATCTGATTTGGAGAGAAATCTCTAAGGGATTAATTAACTCAGCAAAGACATTTACAGCACTGGGTAATAGCTGGATGATAGACGGAAGGTTGAGTTCATTCCCTATGTGCCACTGGCGGAAAAAAAAAAAAAAGCAGTTAATCTAGTATATTAAGCAAATATTTAGGATGTAAGGAGAAGACAAGTGTTTTGTTTGTTCATTTCTTTTTCACTTTTCAACCAAAAGTTCAGCTTCTGTTTCTCCTTCCATCTGAAAAAAGGTAATATCTACGAAGAGCCTTAAAAGGAGTGGGTTAGTGTTCATGTTGAGTTTGGTGCCTTAAGCTGATGTTCAGTGATTCTGCTCACACTTGCTGAACTGTAAAAACTTTCAATAAACACATGTGCTTTGGACTTCTGAGGATGATGGTATTTTCCTAGGTTACTCAGCCTTCTCAAGGCTGCAAGTAACTGATCTCAGGAGTTGTAAATACTTCCCCATGTTTCACGCCATTCTCCTCTGAGTGTCTAGATTGTGGAAATTCATATTCAGAGGGGAGCAGAAGAAATTTTTCACATAAAGGAGGTAAATAATATGATGGCACCCATACATCTAGGGAGAGGAATATAAATTTGGTCTCAGAGAACTCATCTCTCCTTTCCTGCTTTTCTGTTCATGTGTTATTTTTAAAAAGAAGATATCTTTACTTCCTCATCATTTGATAGTGATAAATATTTTATTTTACCCCCCTACTTTTTTCCTTCTTTCAATTTTTCATTTTGACAATCTACAAGCTATCAACATAAAAATACAAGAATAAAACGAAACCTTAACATTTCTGAAAAACCCAATGATTGGCTGTGATGTCCATTTCTTATCATGTACACATGGGCGTGGAGATCTGTTTTAGACAAAAGGTTCATTCATTTTTGCTGCAGGACTATCACTCTAACCCCGAAATATATAATGTACACTATATCTTCGGAAATAATATGCATCATTAAAGAAAACACAAAACAAGTAGGTGCACAGGGCTCCTTTAGAAATCCAGTTGGGATGATTTAGAAGTGGTTTAGTCTAAAGTCAGAGGAATGAATGAAATAACCTGTTAATCCACCGTCCTTGTTATTGAATTGTAAGACAGAAGAAAATATATTCGGATCACAGAAATGGCATTTTCTTGAGTAGACTACTCGCCAAAGGGAAGAAAGGCATGTTCTGATATTGTTGCAGTAAAATTAACATGTTTTGCTCTAACTTTAAAATCCTAAAGGATATTTTATTTAAATTACGCTTTGATTATTCATTAGATGTAATACACTTAACAACTGAATGAACTGCTCTAGCAACAGGAGAAAGAAATCCAATCTGTTTGTTTATCTCCACCCTTTAAAACGTCCAATTGTTACTGCCATCTTCTACATCTATTTCATAATGTCCCAGTGACTAGAAAACATCAGAAAATATTTAAGAACTGAGTTTCAAGATGAAGATTTCTTTTTTCTTTAAACTGCCCGTTGAAGACCAGCAAGAATGTGTTTCTATTCATGCTCTCTGTCTCTGTTTCTCTCCCTTTGTATTTCTCTATCTCTATTTCTGTCTCTGTCTGTCTCTCTCTCCTTTCCTCTTCCAGCCCCTCTGTTCCTATCCCTCACTCTCTCTTTGTCTCCACAAAGTATAAAGACTTTGGAGGACTCAAGACAGATTAAATAGTATAATACAAAGCACTAGAAATAAACATGTGCATGTTTTCCTAATAGTTTTGATATACATAAAACCTTGGAAAATTCAGACACACACACACACACACACACACACACACACACACACACACACACGGTTTATGTTATCAAGTAATGGTAACTCAACCACTGAAAAAGTCCCCAGAGCCAATGAAGAGCTGTTTTTAATAATATAAGAAGCTTCCTGTGTATTTCTGTGGCTCAGTGGCCTTCAAGTGGAGCTCTCCACAGTAAATACAATTCAAAAGCTCAATCATTAATTCTATTTAGGCTTAATGTGTCATAAAGCTAAGAAAAGCAGGGCCATTTTCCTCTCTGCTGGGGCACAAAAAGTGTATTAACTATTCCAGCCAGTACTGTGAATGATTTATTAATTCAGTTTTGGAAAGTGAGACTGTCAGCTCACACAAGCACATATTATAAACAGACGATCTCTCCGCACATTCTTATTCCTTCTCTTAGCTAAATGATTGACAATGCACTCCGCTGGTGAGATCTACTTCCCTTTCTCTCTCTCCTCTCTCCCTCCAGGTTCGCAAGCACATGCACACTTGCAAGCGCGCGCGCGCACACACACACACACTCAAATAATCTAGCAATGGCCTATAATCCCCTCTCATACTTGAGATAGTAGAACTATCTGTAAATACAAATTTAAAGCACCTGGAATGAAATGAAGGAATTTTTTCCTAACACAGACCTAAAAATTACTAAGCCAACTGAGATGTGTTGAAAAGAACATTCCTGTGGGACTCCAGTGAGCTGGATTCTAGGCCAGGATCTTCCAGCAAGCACAAATGGCCTTGGGCGAGTCACTTCACCTTGCCCTTATCTTCAAAGGGGAGGACTAAACGACCGCCACCATCTCTAACTCCCTGGGAACCTCTGTGGTGACAAGAGTGGAACCTGATGACATGGTGAGAGGCAAGCCTCAAGCCAGCAGGACGATTCTCCGTGATTCTCCTCCATAGAAGGTGACATAGTCCCTGACAGGGCTCAGTGCTCAACCCACTCCTCTGCGTAACACCATGGGGCAAACGTGTATTATCTAACCTTAGAATCCTGATGCTGGGCCGACATCAGAAAGAGGGTGTGTGTGTGCGTGTGTGTCCTTGAGGTTAACCCCACAAACCTCTCAGCATCAGTTTTTAACCAAGGCTCTTCAGTCACAGAACACTGCTAGTGTTCTAGGGTTCGGAAACTGCTTCATTGTCTCTTTCTGTAAGCCCTTCAACCCTGTCTTCAACTCCTTTTCACATACAGAGAAGCTTGGCTTTATTCTCACGGGAACTCCGAGAATCAAAATACAGAGGTTATTCTAATCATGTGACGGTGATTCATCTCCTAAGATAGTCAATACGTAAGAAATAACACATAATAAATCAGTGAAATCAAGGGATAATTTTCAAAATCAGAGAGCTGTTTGTAATTTTGCATCTTGTGGAAAGTACACTCACCTGTTTCCTAACCAAATTATGCTCAATAGGAAATGTTTATCCTTGCTCCTAACTAAAACTTTTTATAGGAAATATGCCCATTTCCAGCTCAGACAAAAACCTCAGGTGTCAAGCAGTTAAAGATAAAATCAGGAAGGAATGGTGAGGGAAGGGGCAAAACTAAACTGGATTTTATAAAAGCAGAAAAAGAACACAAATGGTTTAATATGTATTCCTAGCAAAAGCTGTACTATGATGTTTTCTGTGCAAAAGATATTTTATAAAATTATGTCCCACAATATCTATTAACACTTTCCTGCCTGGGGCACTCTTTATAGGTCTCGTCCTCAAAACTACTCACATATTTACTTCCCAAATATTGCAAATGCAAATAATATAGTCAGTTTCAATATGACTATGACCTCTTTTAATAACATAGGAGCTGTGTTAGAATTTAGTTTCCTAAAGTTAAATGCAAGATTTTTTACTTTGTTCTTTAAATAGGCCATATTTTTAAATTAAGGTTATATTTGAATTAATTATTATATCCATGCCTGTTATAGGTAAAAGTACATCTCCCAAAAAATCCATGTGTTGAAGTTTTGCCAGCATCTGTGAATGTGACCTTATCTGGAAATTGGGTCTTTGCAGATGATCAAGTTAAGATGATGTCATTAGGGTGGGCTCTCATCCAATAGGACTGTGTTCTTATAAAGAGGAAATTTAGACATAAAGATGGACGAGCACGTGGAGAATGCCACATGCAGATGAAGGCAGAGATGAAGTGATGTATCTACAAGCCAAGGAATACTGAAGATTGCCAGCCAACCAACCAAAGCTAGGAGAGAAACCTGGGACAGATTCTCCTTCACAGCCTTCGGACAGAACCAACCCAGCTGATACCTTGATCTTGGACTTCCAGCCTCCAGAACCGTGAGATAATAAATATCTGTTGTTTAAGCCACCCAGTTTGCAGTATTTTGTTTACAGCAGCCCTAGGAAACTAATTCAATGCCTGTATTTATTATTTGCATGTGTTTTTTTTTTTTTATTCCAACATAAGAAAGCTTCAGATGCTCAAAATGAGAAACACAGCTTGCAGAGATGGGCTTTGATAATTGGCTGAACTTGAGCTGAAATGAAGGGATGTCCCCTTTGTGGGCCACATCTTTTGCTGTTATCTCTGTTGCTTTAGGTTCAGCCGATCAAATGGCAGTGATAGCATTGTGCCCAAGGACTCTAACCAAAAAAAATTTAAATGAACTCCCAACTAGAGAATGAACAGATCCCTCCCAATCCATTTTCTTTCCCTCTTTGTTCTCTCCTCCGTGCTCTTTCCCTTTTTCAGTTGATCCTTCAAATTCTTTTCTGCTCTAACCAGATTTTGGCAATTTGCTTCAGGAGGAATTAGCCCCAGTGTCTCCCAGGCAGCTGGTCAGTGTCTCAGACGCACTGCCACTTTCTCCCAGGCCTAGTGCACAGAATGCAGAATGAGGGAGCGGACGGGTGGAAGGAAGCCTGGGTCTGAGCCCAGCTCTCGATTTGAGCCTTTTCAAATAGGGCGGATGGTCTTCCTGAATCCCTTGAACCCTCCTCCAGAGTGCTTCCTGTTTCAGAGGCTAAGAGAACAGGCCCGCAGGTCACCTGTGTTCTGTTCTTTGTCACTTCCTCAGACACCTGATGGGTGACTCTGTAATAATACCACTGCAGACCCTTCTCTATTCCTCAGACAGAAAATAGATAATTAAACGCATGTTTCTACCATTATTCTCTACGTACACAGGGTTGTGAGTAGTGAATTAACAACCCAAAGATCCCGCTCATAATAAAGAAAAACTGCATAAGAATGGACTTCTATCTCCTGCTATTGTGCTTAAACTGCTACGTTTTTCTATTTGCTTTTTAGTCTCAGGCAGGAGCAGCCCAGGAAGAGCAAATAAAAAGTCTGAAGATGAGAAGATTGTTTTATCCCCCAAAGTCCCTGCGTCCAGGACGCTGACACACCAAGGTGGACAGATCTGTATGGGTTTTCAGAGCCTCCTTCATAATCTGTCTACTCCCTGAAAAGAAAGAAAAATCCCACAAGCCAATAATACATTTTGATTCTCATCTAAACCTACTGGGTCAGCAAAACTGAGCCATAAATTTCCCTACAACTGCGACTCAGGAGATTTCCAGTATTTCTGAATGGGCCAGAAATCAGTGCAAATGGCCTCTCTCTTGCCATATTTTGGCATTTGGGCTAAAAGAAAGGGGGGGAAAAAGCACAGATTTAATTGGAGCTTTTACCACCGTTTTTCATTAAGCTGTACTGGCCTGAGGACCTGATGACACGGGGTTCCTGGGGCTTGGCTTTATGGCCTGTGAACCGTCAGGGAGCTGCAGGAGCTGGGCTCCACCTCCCAGGTACCCATAACAACCCTGGGCATGGAGATGGCATCAACTCACCTCCCAGGAAAGCGGGGCCCATCTAACTCCTCTAGAAACAGCTGTAAAAGTGACTTCCTAGGGAGAAGATGGGAACGCAAAGTTACTGTGCCCCCTCTAAGACTTTTGTACCATTAGGAAACTTGCTGGAGTCACTTTCCTAGAAAGAATAAGTGACAAGGCTAAAGCTGTTACTGGTATTTACTCTCAAAGAAACAGACCACGGAGGTGGGATAGGCGGGGAGATGCTTTCGCAACGCATCTTTGGGGCAGAGTCCCCTTAGCATACACGGGCAAATATTTTTTGAGTCACCTCAAATCACTGTGTCAGCATCTTTCTGATGGCCCAATTTTCCAAGAAATTAGGTAAATGAAGCGAGAATGATGGGCCATTCAGACCATCTACCAAGAAGTGATATGTGAGTGGTTGCATGAGTCCCAGGGCTCCTCTGGGCATCTGCTTGACTGTTGTCCCCACAGAAGGCTGGAGGATTGAGTGACCCACCTAGAAGGAGTCTGGGCTCATGGTACCTTGCCTGGAAGATACTGCCACCCTGACAGTTGGAGGCTTGGCAGAGGCACTTAGAAAAAGTCATGACAAGAGCTCCAAAGATCTGGAGGGATGAGGGGGGCGGTTCCCAAGCACAGACCAGAATCAGGCTCACTTGCTCACGTCTAACAGGGGTACTGCTTTGGGTTAACCTATTAAAGTGATGTGATTCAAACTTGTGCTGCCTGAAAGAGAATTTTCCAAATAGTGTTTGATTATACAAATCAGCATGATATAATAGTGAAAAAGGGAAAATCACTTTTATTTGATCAAAATATATTATCTGAGTGTTATTCAAATATTTAAATAGCCATGTTTTTGTACACACCCATATACTGTCTTATTGTCTGAGACAATATCTACTTGCACAAATGACTATACATGATTAGACTCTTTGCAATATGTGCTTCACAAAGTAAAAATGAAATGGCTGAATCATATCGAATATTTGAACAACATATGTTGATGTGTAAAGTGTTGCTGGAAAATGGGTCATTTCTACAGAAGTTCGAAAATGCTGCAATGGTTCTTTCTGTTGCTACAGTTTCAAAATTGTTTTATAATATTACATGGTCAGTTTTGGTGTTCACATAAACATTTTTGCTTTTAGCACAATGGCCAACTAATATAAAGCAGTGTAAAAGGCTGGAAAATAAATGATAGACATCTTTGTAAACACATATTTGAGGAATCAGGACATAAAGGAAATAAAAGACATCTCAGAGGACAAATAAAGAAGAGACTGGAAACTGTAAACAGGAGCCTGATAACTGCTGGAGTGGAGGAGGGGGCAATAACAGATTCAGGAACAAGGGGGCTTAAGTTTTAGTGCCCAAGAGGGTCAAGAGGCAGTTTTCTTGAGATTGGGCAAGGCAAAGTGAGAACTGAAACTCTCCTACGGAAAAACCAGGACTGAAGAACTATGTTCTCAATGAAAAGGTGAACAGTGAAAAAAACAAACAAACAAAAAAAACATGTACTCACCAGCACAGGAAACTGTAAACAAGATTTCCTGCCTTGTCCTGGACACTCAGTGTGAAAACAAACCAAACCAGAAATTCTTCCAAATGTCTATAACCACAGATTTAACCTTACGTGAGTACAAGGTTTGAATGATCTTCATTCTTCCTTCCAAACCATCACCCCTGTTTCCTCCCTCGAAGCCTCTCGACTTGGAGTCTCATCAGTACCACATTCACTCATCTCTTCTTTGAGTCATATCCACACTCCGGATTGTCCCGTGATGTCTTAAATATTCTAGCCACTGGCTCACTCTCATGTTCTCCAACAGTGTCAACGCCGACCCTAGCTCTCAATGACTACAAACAAAGCACAGCTAATCTTTCCAATATAATGCCAGTGCAGCAGTACAATTCTTTCGTTTTCTGTCCTTTAATAATCTTTTCCCTCTACCCTGCCTCAGCCACCAACTCCCATATTCTTACTATATACCACCTTGTTGGTGAATGAGGAAATGACACAGACTTCAGAACGAACACAAAGGACTGTAAACGTAACCACTGTAGATTGAAAGGTTTGTGTCCTCCCAGAATTCAAATATTGAAACCTAATCCGTGATGCGATGGTATTTGGATGGAGGTCCTTTGGGAGGTAATTCAGTCATGATGGCAGAGCCCTCATGAATGGGATCAATGCCCTCATAAGAGACTCCAAAGTGTCCCCTCACCCCTTTCACCAAATGAGGATGAAGCGAAAGATGGCTGTTTATGAAAATCAGGAAAGGTGCCTCACCAGATACCAAATCTGCTGACTCCTTGATCTTGAACTTCCCAGTCTCCAGAACTGGGGGAATAAATTTTTGTTGTTTATAAGCCACCCAATCGATGGTATTTTTATTGTAGTAATCCAAGTGGACTAGACAGTAACTTAATTCATAGATGCACTGACTCAATGTTATTTAGGTTACTCTGTAAATTCAATGCCATTCACAATTACAATAGGATTTTTCATGGAAGTTGAGCAACTATGTGGCAAGAAAAATCATGACATAGTAATCCTGCAATTTGGTGAAAAAGCAGCCAGAATAATTTATCTAATGACATATTAAATTATCGTAAAGCTATAATTACTAAGACAATGTAGAATCAGCACAAGAGTATAGAAATAGACTAATGGACTAGAGAATTCAGATTCAAGACCTATACAAACAAAGAAGTGCATGAAAGAGGCAGCAATACAGATCAGTAGAGAAAGGATAGGCTATTCAACAAAAATGTGCCGAGATATTTGGTTAACCACACGGGAGAAAAAATGATTATTTTATCATACCATAAATACATGTAAAATGAAACCTTAATTGTGAAATGCAAAATTTTAGAAGAAAATGTTGGAGCATATCTTTATATGCTCAGGCTATGGAAGGGAACTGCTTCATTTCGCCTCTCCTTTAAAAGCCTCTGTCTATTGCCAGCAAGTAGGTCATCTTCTACCTCCATTGTTCTTACCAAGTAAAACTTTCTAGACTCTTGGCTCTAAACTCATCTGCCTTCTCCCTTCACTCCTTGCTTATAAAGAACAGGTTATTTATATGTTTTTTTCATGTTCTGTTTTGCATCCATGAAATACTCATATTCTATTTTCCATCCACACACCCATAAAACAGATTGGATGATAAAGAAACCTCCTTAATTTCCTTGCAATATAAACAGCATAAAGCTTAAAATAAAATTCCACAACTGGAATTTGAAAAAAAAATTCCCTGACCAAAAAAATCCAAAAAACAGAATAGCAAACCTCTGTAAAGAAACAAACTCATAGCAATAAGACACAAACAATTGTACATAAGCACCATACTTTAGTTTATAAATTGTTTCCCGTGGAGACATAGGCTAAAGATTCTGGAATCACTATACATGTAACACCATAATTGAACAGCTAAGTCAATGAATGGTGGATGGTGGAGTCCAGATTTCTCACTGTTGGAGGTGAAGTTTTCAGATAAATAAAGGGACAGAGCTTGAACGAACAACGTGATAATGGATTACAGTTAGAGACATCAGTATGAACTCATGTTTAGCTTAATATAGAGAGAGATAATTACATATAGAAATATTTACAGATATGTGTGTATATGTGTATATATATATATATATAATTATTTGTGTTAGTAAACACACCTGTATTTCCTTGCACAGTCAGCTAAAGGGACCAGAAGCAACAACACCCCAGTAACAGTGAGCACACCTACCACCCAGATCTTGGTTTCCAGTTCAGTTCTCCAATAACAGTAACCAGGTCTCCTTAGAGAAATCGCTAACTTTAAGACTGCAGCGGAAAATCTACAAGATGAGCCTGGAGCATCTTATAGTGCCAGAAAGTAAGGAGGTGCTCAAAAAATCTATCTACAATGATAGTAGTATGTCAAAGGGACACAAAGAACCAAATGAAAGGTCTCCCAACAGCCAGAGCGGAAACAATTTAAGTGACAAAATAAATAAAGCAATAACGTATTATAACTCAAATATGAAATAAGTACCCTTGAGTTCATGCCAATATAAACAATTGAATAAATCCATAAATGAGAGAGAACAGACAAACATCCCATGTAGAATTCCAAGTAATTTATGTACACACTCCACCCTCAAGGAGACAAAGCATAAATCCTTAGGTGAGGGCTGCACATAGTGACTTCCCTCCAAACAATACACTAAAATCAGCAGCGTGGAGGAGAGCAATTTTACAGTGGGTAAAGCCGGTAAGTACTAACCCAGTCAGGTGACCAATGCTAGCTACATCAACAGTGATAATTCATTGATAACTCAGGATGCTTGCAAGTACCCTTGATGTGATATAATGAGAATGACACTTTTTACCTCTGTACTCTACCTCTGAAAGTACCTCTGTACTTTCCAAAAACCCATAACTCCACCCCAATTGTGAGAAAAATCACCAAATATTAATCTGAGGGCCACATACATGATCAAAATACATGACCAGTATTCTTCATTAGGTACTAATTGGATAAATGATCTTTAACATCACTTGGAATCATGAAATCACATGACCACAAAAGATGAAATCAAACTACTCACCATCTCACCACAGGAGTGTGGTCCTCCAGCAATCTCTTACTCACCTAGGAATACTCAGTCCCAGCCAGCCACACGTCTGCAGTCGTGGGATGTCACAGCTGTACGCGTCCTGGAAGATTATGCAGTGTGCGATCCACATTTCCTAAATAGGATGCATAAATAAGAAATCGTGGACTTTAATGCCTTGGAGTGATTTTAGGTAAAGAAATATTCATTGTATCAATAATAAGAACCATGCAATTCAGGGGGAGGATACAGCTCAGTGGTAGAATGTGTGCCTAGAATGTTCAAACCCCAGCATCTCCATTAAAAATAAATGAATAAATAAGCCTGATTACCTCCACCCACCAAAAAAAAGAAAAGAACCATGCATTTCAAAGTGTATTCCTAACCATGAATTCAAGGGGAAAGAAGAGCAAATATTTGCTCTTTATATTTCAGTGTCCATGGCAATGCCCAGTACCATATAAACAACAACAACAACAACAAAAACCAAGGAGGGACAAATCTTACAGAATTAAACCACATCAACTTTCTAAGCTCAGTTATGAGATTCTTTCCCTCTGTTTCCTGAGAGAAGAAGTAAGATTTACAAAGAAAATAATTTGACCACTTAAATTTGTCAACTATTGTTGTTATTAGAAATTGTGTTTGTTCACTTAGGTTACAAAATATGTTTTAAAAGAATTAAATTTTCTCACTTAAGCTGTGAAATGAATTCCCCAGCCTTGTATAAATGTGCCGCCTTCTCTGTATATTATGTGGCTTCTCTTGCTAGCCGAAACAAACCAGCAGACAATCAAACGAACAAGCCGTTGCGTTCTTTCCTTGGAGAATTGCAAACTACAACCAGTTCAAATCCAGACATAATATCAAGTCTTGTGTTTTTTCACCAAAGAGGAAAAACCAGTATTTTCAACATTCATCGAAGGCTTACTATGAGCCAATCACTGTTCTAAGCATTTTATTGCTACTTTTTAAATTTAATCATCACAGCAACTCTATAGAGCAGGTTTGATAATGATTCCTGCATAAAAGTAAATAAACTTGGGAACGGAAAATATAAGTAACTTGTTCTAAGTCATATATCTAGTAAGTGATAGTCAGAACCAGACATTCTAATTCTAAAGAATAAGTCTTGAGCCTGTATGTGAATAACTTCTTTGGGCCAATCCAACTGTAAGGATGAGAAAGCTACATGGGACAAAAACAGTCTTGCTGAAGTTTAAGTTCATGATCCTCCTTGCTTTCTCTTCCCCAAGCAAACATGTCAAACATTGGTGCAACTCTGAATGCACACTCACTTGATGAAATAATATAGTAATGAGCATTATAAACATGGAAAGGAATGAGTAATTTGCTATTGACAAGTTTCTGATGATTAATTGAGACATTTGAAAATAAATGTCTTCTTCCTCCAGTCATCCTATGAGATATTACCAGATTGATTTTCTTATGGCACAAATTAATCTCAACAGTACCCTAGTCAAATGCCCCAGCCTTCCCAGCTTGTTGAAAGGCTACTGAACAAGTGCATGCTTCTTTGTTAAAGATTCAAAATCTCCACATACTGACCCAAATCTCCCTCTCCACTGATCACTCATTTATTAGTCGCCCTATTGACAATCCAAACTGGGAGTCACTCTCCAAACAAGATTTTCAGTCTCCCATTTCTACTCCATCACTTGTGGCAGACCCTCTATCCGAAATATCTCCTCTTAATTTCCATTTGGAGAAATAGCTTGAGCCCTTTGATGTCCAGTCAGACTTCATGGAGCCTGATTAGATGTCTGAAAACAGAAGTGGTTCCTCCCTCTTCCAAAGTCTCACAGAACTGTGTTCATACTTACTTTATGTCACTTGTGTATTACCCAGATTAAGATATGTGAATATCACCCACCTAGAGACAGGCTCTTTGAAGTAATGAACTGTGGCTTTATATACCGGGTAGCCCTAAGTTCACTACCTAATTCATTGTAATTGTTCTATAAATATCCATGAGGAAATGAATGAAATACGAGTAACTGGATGCACTATCATTGTCATCTCAATTTATCTGATGAATAATTCTACATTAGGGGCTAGGGAGAGAGACTGAAAAATACGGAATAAAAAACTGCTGACTGTCTTCATATGCCTTGTAAAATAGTGATAATCTTTCTTTTTTTAAAAAATCAACTTTAAATTAACTATTAATATTGCTCATACTTGTCAATGTCATTCATTCCCAATGTGAAAATAAGAAAACATGTGAATATAAATTGAAGACAAGTGAGGCTTTCTATAAATAAATGGTAAAATGCAATTGAAGCCTAACATATTAGCAGGGGAAAAATAATGCAATTTAAAGTTTTTAGTGGGTCTTACCTTAGGCAGTCTTTCTGCCTTATATTAATATGAAAAGTGTTCAGCCAGTATTTGTAAGTAAACTAGTTTTATTTAGTTAGAGCATATAATACCATCTACTTTAATTGTCATTTTGATTTAAAATTCAGATGGAGTGCTTTGAGAGCAGATTTTTTTTTCATCTTACAAGTTCATGTTTATAGAGAAAAAAATCAGAAATTGTGAACAAAGAAGTTCAAGAAAAGAAAGGCATCATTGGGCCTATTACACAAAGAGAATTTCTGGACACATTTTATTGTGTATTCATACATTGTATATGTATTATGTGTATCATATACGTAAAGACTAGGATCACACTACAAATATGGTTTTGTAAATTGTTTTTCTCACATAACACATGAACATTGTCCCATATTGCTAACATATAGATTGGTATTATAACTTCAATGGCTGAATGTTTACTAATCACTTTTTGTACACTTAAAAGACTCACAGTTTTTATATATTATAAACAACACAGCAATGAACATCCTATCTATACATCTTTGCATATTTTTCTAAATATATCCTTAAGAAAAATAACTTGATGTGGAATTGTTGACTGAGTATATATGAACATCTTAATGACATATATGAAAGACTGCTAGAGCCCCCTGGAAAGACTGCACTAACTTAACACCCACGAACAGATATAAACTAACACGGCATAGTAACTCTAAATGCAGTATGTGTTTATTGAAAGAAGAAAATAATCTCTCACAGCTACTTTAATTTGGGCACAGTCGTCTAGTCAAGTTAATAGCGTGAGTGCCTCTAATTATGAAGGACAAGGCTTGATTCAGACCCTTCAGCTTCCAAGTCGCAGGAACTGTTGCCAAGTGGCATTTTCATACTTCAACCCAGACTTTAATTAACCCTACCACAAAAGATGCCCTGTTTTTTTTTTAAATCAAATAACAGCAACAAAGCAAGCCACGAATTGGAAGCTTGCCTCACAGCCAATCTCATTTCCATGAGACCAGCGTGAACTCTTTCCCAGTCTTTGTCTGTGTTCTTACACCTTTGTGCTTCTGAGACTTCTTGTTTTACATGAGTCTCATCCTTGGAACTTGCTCTGTCGGAGAGAGGGATATGATTAAAAGAAAAGTTGGCCCCTCCGTCTTGTTGGCTGTGTACCTTTCCTGGTGATGTCTCTCTACCTCCCTTAATGATCTGCTCCTAGCAGGTGGGAGAGGGCATGGATGAGCCATGCCACCGTGGGATTCAAGGAACAGAACCTGTCAGTATAATTGGCACCCTATCTGTCAGAGGATCTCTCAGGAACTGACAAGTAAGAGACACATAATCACCGAGCACGATTTTCTCCTTGAAAGTAAAATAGAACTTAATAAACATAATGTCCACAGAGTGCAGAGATAAAAGCAGCTCTCCTGGTGCCCTTCTGAGCATTACGCAGCCGCCTGCCGCCCCATGCATCCTGTAATAAAGTGACCTCTCAAACAAGGGTGCATGATTCATTACATTTTTCAAGTTGCCATAAAGCAGACTTGCCAGTTGTACCTACTGCTGAGTGGCTAACTGAAGTCTAAATTTGGGGAAGCTAACTATGCATTCAGATTTTATTTCTTTTCCTTAAGCTGCAGGCTTTTTTTGGACTCAAACTTACCCCTACACTTCCTAAAATTGTAAGAAGGGGAAAAAAAAAACCAGTGGAAATGCTCTATGCAAGGCAGAAGTGGGCATCGACATATCTTAGCAATGTCCATCATGGGTAAAAAAAAAAAAACTGTATTGAAATAAGCAAGAATTGTTCATTAAAATGTAAACAGGACCAAATTAATGATACATGAAGTCAGATCTAAGTTCCACTTCTTAGCTGTGTGATTTTGGGAAAGTTACTCATCTTTACAATTCAATTTCCTCCTTTGTGAAAAGGAATGATAACAGGTAAAGATTAAGTAAGAAACTAGATGGGGAAAAACATCTGAGTAATTTATGCCAGTCTATATTCACTTATTGTGAACTTCTCTTTGGCTTCTGATGATTGATTCTGTTTTTCTCTTTAATATTAATTTTCCATAGGTTATATATTCACACAGTACAACATGAGAACACAAAGAGCACACAGTGAAAATTATCTCTCCAGTCCTAAACTCCAGACACCCACTCTTCTTCCTCTGGGTCAACAAAATTTTATCACTTTCTTTTTATATCGTTCCAAAGGCATTTCACGCATATACAAGGAATTAACTCTCTGAATACCCATGCATACATACATTTAATCTTATCCCATATTACATAACTATTAAGATACCAATGCAATCGTTTGCACCTTGATTTTTTTCAATTATTATGGAGGTCTTTCTGTATCAGGACATAAAAAAATTCTTGTTCCTTGACATCACTGCATAGTATTCCATTGTACCACCATTGATGGGTATTTAGTTTGTTTCTAATATTTTGCTACTTCAGAAAATATTATTTTGTATATAGTTAAATATGTCATTTCATAAATGCAAATTATATTATCTTTATATACATACATTCTTATAGATAGAGCTGTTGGTTCAAAGGGCATTTAGTTATTTTGCATTTGTTACTTTGATAGCTTTTTTTCAGATTGCTCCCCTGTGGAAATTATAATTTATACTCCTATCCAAAGTATCTGAGAGTGCCTGTTCCCCCAACCTCTTTTCAACAGTGATATATATGCCAAACTGGTGGTGAAACTGGTATCGCAGTGTAGTTCTGATTTGTATTTATCATATTATGGGTAAGGTTGGGCATCTCTTCACATATTTGAGTCACTCATATTTCCTTTCTGTGAACTGTCTTTTGCTTATTTTTTTTCTTTTGGGTTACTGGAGTTTGTTATTAGAAAATCAGTATTAGAAAAATTAGTCCTTGCAAGTGTGTTTTCATGATTTGTCACATCTTTTGACTTTTGCATATTGTGGGTTTTGCATCTAGAGGATGGCAGGGATGGTGGTAATGTTGATTATCTACTGAGTTTATCAGTCTTTTTCCTTATGGTTTGTTTTATTTTTCATATATAAACGTTCACATATATAATACTTACATATACATAATTCTTCTATGGTATCTTCTAAAAAATCAAGCTTCAGTTTTTCACATTAAATCTATGATCCATTTGTGAATTTTTGGTGTACGTTGTGAGGCTGAGATCCAGATTCATTTTATTTTTTCCAAATGGCCAAATAACCTCATACCATTAACTGAATCCTAGTTGATTCTAAGGGTTATTTCCTATTTAATACCAATCTGGAAGCGTCTATCAAATAGAAGAAAAACATACAAAGGTGGACAAAGCAATTGGCTGAGAGCCCCAGACCCCAGAAAACAGGCTTGGTCTTAACTCTGACTTCATTGATTCATCAAGTAGTCTTGTCTCTGCTTTCAGGGTCATACACATATGAATGTTTTAAACACTGCGGCCAGACTGGTATTTCTAGAAGACAAAGATGATTATTTTCCTGCTGAAAATCTGCCAGTCGTTCCACAACACGTATAGGGTGAAGTCTGGACTTTTAATAGGTAGTCCCCTTCCTGTGCAACCGTTCCAGCCACCTGTTACATTACCTCGCTGATACTGCATTTTCAGTTTACATTTTAGCAAACTGAATTATGTACCACATGCCTCCAAGTAGAATACATACTCTCTCAGGGAAAGGGCCAAGGCCTCATCTGCCACAGCTGAATATGTGGTAGGTATTAAAAGATACATTATTGAACTAAAGTTGGTTCTCTTGTTAACAACACATGATAACATTCTGTCCAGCTCTCCTAGCCAACCTCTCTAAGTATCACATTCTATACCTGCAGAAAGGGGTTGGGTAATTCTGCCTGCCTCCTACCTGTCTTACAAGGGAAAATACTGGCTAAAATATTTATTTATAGCCTTGCAGTGTTAAGACAACTACAGGAAATTCCAGAATCATACCTAGAGATTAACAAGGAAAGACTGGTCCCTTAGATTTAGACTTTTAATATCTCATACATATAGTGAGATGATTATTTCTCAGTCTCCGAGTGCTGCATAATACGGACAGAAAGAATCACTTTTCAGATCAGATGAATATGCAGATACCCTCAAATAGACATTATCAGTAGCCTAATGGGTTGCAGAACCACCACAGAAATGTAGCAACTACAACTCAGACATTCTGAACTAAAAATTTGCATGAACTTTCTGGATTGCTGCTTCCAGGCAACCTCAGAAGGATGGGACCTCGTATCCTATCTGCAGGTCATCAGATACCATTCCTTCTTTAGATGACGAGGCAGGGATGCTGAAGATTTTACCCTCCTGCTGATCTGTGGGCACTTTTAACTGAACGACGGGACAGTGTGCAGAAACCCGCTTCTGTAGGACAGATGGCCATGTGGTCCCCGCCGGCAGGGCTGAGAGCACACGTTACTGCCAGCTAACACGGGCTGCAGGGGAAGTTCATGAGCTGTTATTCCAGGGACTCCTGCTCAAAGGGCTGTCACCTTTTCAGTCTATGTCTGGGTTTCCATTCTAGTTACAGCTGCCCGTTAGTGAACTTCTCCACAATTCATCAAATTCGCTTGATATCCACCACCTCCAGTCAGAGAGAAAAACGCTCCAATGATTGAGCTAATACACTGTGTTTACGTCTATCGCCAACTGGCATCAGACTCAACTGACATATGTAGGAAAACCACCAGGCCAGAGGGGCTCCACGCGAGCTTGATTCTTGCCGTAACAAAACCATTAAGCCAAATCATGGGCTTTCTAGAGGGAAAAGAGGAAGGGAGAGAAAAGGCACAAAAAATTGTTGTGCCATCTTATTCATAATTATTGCTGATCCTTAATTTAAAAGAGTAGTAAAATCCAAAGTTTAAACCTTTAGTTCTTAGATTTCAACTTTTCATCTGGATCAGATTACATCAGTCTCTTAGTGAAGCCTCCTCAATGAGCTCCCATTGCAATTAGATGAAAATGCAAAATCTTCATCATGACTAATTCCCCTAAATGGCCTGCGTCATTTTGAACTCTTCTTCCCGTTTCCTGCACTCCAGCACCACTGGAGTATTCCAAGAGTAGGTACTGCTTCCTTTCTCTGTTCCCAGCACCTGTTCCTTGTACTTCCTGTAACTTTTTCTAATAATTCAGGACTCAACTCACATTTCGTTTGAGCTTTCTCTGAGCCTCTGTCTAAAAACTGCCCTCTTCCTTGTGTCCCCAGTTGTTCTCTCTCTATCACTTTCTGTATTTCATGTCCCTAATGCCATTTGTCTCTGTCTCTGTCTCACACACACACACACCACCAGCAGACCCAGAGTGGACACTCACTGATACGAAATCGATGAAATCAATGTATCACTAACAAAAATTTTTGATAATCTTAGACAAACATGGATTTTCAAGATATAAAATGAGTATGCACAGAGTCATGATATATTTGAAAAGGAGAGGAGGGCTCTTTGAAAGAGCACAGAGCCTACTGGTTAGAGCTGAAGTGATCACTGCACCCTGCGCCAAGCATCTCACTCCCCTTTTCATCTTTTTAGCTTTCCCTTTTGGAAAGCCCATAACCAAAAAGAAGTTGGTAAGAAACAAAATGCAGTAATTAGAGTATTAAATGTATTCTTAAAATATTCAACTTTTTCACAAAGGTCATTGCTCTGAAAAAATAAAAGCTGTATGTAAAAACAAACTGTAGTTTCAAAAATCCAAACGTTTTTCTATTCCAACAGTGATATGTATTCTAATAATGTCTCCTCATTGTAAAGCATGTCAAACCCTAGCCACTCTTTTTAGTTCCAAGGGTGAAAACAGAGTTCTGCTCTTTCCAATGATGTGTTTGATCACCGTGATTTTGAAAGAGGATTTGTTTTTCCAATTAAATGTAGCAGGTCAGTGAGCCTATAATGTGGTCCTTTAGACGCCAGCAAGAAAATAGAAATGGACATGTTATTAATGGCTGAAAATTAGACCATTCTGTCTGTGTGGGGAAATTCCTCTAATTCAAACACTC
This sequence comes from Camelus bactrianus, assembly GCF_048773025.1. Lineage (NCBI taxonomy): Eukaryota > Metazoa > Chordata > Mammalia > Artiodactyla > Camelidae > Camelus > Camelus bactrianus. The sequence continues at coordinate 27,137,178 of NC_133564.1, read as the reverse complement.
AAACCCATACTCGTATCAGGGTGATAAATCACAGACGGGTCCTGAGAACATGAGGAAGCATCATATCAACAAGCAGTCCATGGAGGAAGGAGGAGCCACGATGACCTGAGCAGGCACCTGGTTGACTTCTGTCCAGAGTGCTGACGGTTACACTTTACCATAACATTCTATCTTCCTTCCTCTCACCAAGGTGTGTAAGTGAGGACAATGACCTCTTGCTACACACATGAGCAGGGACTCTTAAAGAGAAGGCAGAGTAAATCATCAAAACACTGCCAGATGTGAAAGCAGGAGACACGGGTTCAAATCCCGGCTCTAGTCACTAGTAGATGAGCGGCCCAGGGCAAGTGATTTAACTTCAGTCTGTCTCTGCAGATACATATCATGCAGGGTTCTGAAGAGAACGAAATATGAGAATAAAAAATACTTAACACACAGTCTAACAGATAGGTTGTCAATAAAAGTGTAATAGGGAAGAACAAATCTGACTCCATACTGGATCTGCTTCTTTAACTTTAACCTTCGTGTTCTACTGCTTTTGTTACAAGATAACCACTAAAGGGAGGTTGCCTATAGCTTAAAGTTACATGATGGCCCATCTCCAGGAAGCCTGCCTCCCACGCCTGAGCAGTAAGCTAAAATATCTTTGTTTAAGCTCACAGGAAACATCCTGATCAGGCCGACCTATGAATAGTGGCAGGAAAAAAATGAACACAGCCCCTCCAGGGTCTGGCCACAATCAGGGAATATTTGCAACAACTTTCTGCCCTTTGAAAAGTGTCTCCAAATTGACAACAGGTTTAATGCAATTTTACCAAAATCTAAACAAGATTTTTTGTCTCTATAGACAAGATTACTACAAAATATAAATACATGGAAAGGCAAAGAAACTAAAATAGCTACAGTAATTTTGAAAAATGAGACTAAGTTCTAGGCAATGAGTCTACCTAATTTAAAGACATTATATTATACAGCCACAGTGATCAAGACTGTGTTTATATTGGCAGAAGGATAGAAATAAAGACTAACTGAAGACAGACATAGACTCATTCAAATATACCAAACTGAGTTTTTGACAAAGGTGCAAAAGCAGTTTAATGGATGAAAGATAGCGTCAAATGGTGCTGGAGTAACTGGACAGTCTGCTGTTGAGAACATCCACTGAGGGGTTTTTTTTTTTTCAAGTTAATGTGTTTTCAGTTCCAAAATTTCCATTTTTAAAAAAACATATTTTCTATTTCTTTGCTGAAAATTTCTATTTCTTTGCTGAGATCTATTTTTCATTTGTTTCAAGTGTGTTTCTAATTGTTCACTGACGCATTTTTTATGATGTCGACTTTAAAATCTGTCCGAGAACTCTATCATCTCTATGATCTTGGCGTTGGCATCTGTTGGTGATGGTGGTCATGGCGTTTTCATTTAGTTTGACATTTTTCTGGTTCTTGGTACGACAAACGATTTTTCATTGAAACCAGGAGATTTTGAGTATTATGTTATGAGACTCTGGATCTTATTTAAACCTTCCTTCTATTTTATCTGGCTTCCTCAGACATGGCCTCACCAAGGGAACTGGCAGGCCCTGCTTCATTCCTGCCAGGTGGTCGTAGAAGTCCAGGTTCCCCACACCGTTCTCACTGACATCTGTGCTGCGCACTCGCCATTACTGCTCGATAGGGTAGGAGTTCTGGTTCCCCAGGGAACCTCCACTGACCCCATGGCTGGGCGCAGGGTGGCCTTACTACCCCTTGGTGGTGGTAAAAGGCCTGAGTCTCCACTAGGTATCCTCTGACATACTCCCAGCACATGGGGGCAGAGACACCTCATCACTGCTGGGAGTGAGGGCAATCCAGGCTCCCCACGTGGTCTCTGCTGACATCCGGGGGGAGGGGAGGGCTCATTATTACCTTGTGGGGATGAGTCTCAGCTCAGTCTTCCCAGACACTGCCATGGAGAGTGATTGCAGTTCCTCATTATAGCCAGATGAGGGTGGAAGTCTAGGATCCCCACTCGGCCTTTGCAAATGGGGGAAGATGTGGACATGCCTTTAGTGTGGTGTTTGGCTGGGGCAGAGTTGTTTTACCTAAAAGTGTTCTCTTTTGCTAGACTGCCCCTTTGTTGGCCCTTTGGCTAGAGAGAGCGGCTTTGCTTGGAGCTTTTTTTTCTGTTACCATTGACATTTCCAGCTTGCTGACTTCTTCAATCCCAAATCCGAATACAGAAGGCAAAAAGAATCCAAGGGAATTCACTAATATGTCAGTCCTTGGGCCCCTAGGACCCTAGCCTATCTGCCTTCTTCTTTCCATCTTTCAGAGTTGCCTTATGATATAATATCATATGTATCATATACAATATATCACATATAATAATATGTTATATATGCAATATATTCTCAATATAATATACTATCGTAATACATATCACCGCATATATAATATTATCACAGTACATGATATTATAATATATAATCATATAGTATAATGTGTTAAAATAAAATTATATTACATTATCTGTATTATATATTTGGGGGGGGGTTTAGTTATCCTTGAAAGGATAAGGAACGTACATGTGCTCCATCTTTCCAGAAGTGTAAATCTTCATTGAATTTTTAATTTTTATTTTTATATCCTCTGCAAACATTTTATTGTCTTTATTTTCTCTAATTGTTAATGACTATTCTTTTCTTGTATTTTTAATCTATTTAAATTTTTTGATCATTTTTTAATTTTTATCTTTTCAGATTATTTTACTCTCTCGAGTCCTTAGAATACTAATCCTGCAGTTCATTGTGTCTGCTGAATCCCTGCATTCTAGTCCATTTCCTCTTCTAGTTTGTAATTTTTGAATGAGTGGTTGTCTTAAGCCTGAGTATTTCTTTCCTGAGTGAATCCCTCTCCTCCCATATGGTAAAAGTCGAAAAGAGCAATTTTGTTTTGCTTCTATTGGGCACCTCTGAGGATTCACCTGTCCAGCATCGGTATTTACATTTTTAATTCACCAGCTTAGAATTCCTGTCTGTCCGTGGAGCGTGAATTGGTATTCCATACCCAGGGATGGTGTGAGCTCTGAGCTTTAGTTCTTAATTGGAGATTTCATGCTGTTGTTCTTACCCAAAACATAAAGGAGGTAGGCGTCTGTGCCGTTTCTTGGGACTTAGGATGTTTTCTTTTTCAGCTAACAAACTCAGCTCTTAGGGGAGCCCAGCTTTTTCGCTGGTGCCTATTTTCAGCAACGAGTTTCATATGGACCTACAGCTACATCTCTTACTCTATATGCACGTTAAAATCTCACCCCTAGCCACCAAGTCCTACATCTATTCGTACACCTTTGGACCAGCTTGACATTCCTTATGTGTCTGGGTGTAAATATTTCCATCACCTTGGGATTGGGTTAATGTGTGCTGAAACCAGCTCATACAGGCTGGCGAGAGTTGATGGATACATTTTCTGAAATTTGTAAGGTGATCATGATAAACATGCTGGTTAAAACAAGCATTTCTAAGTGTTTCTAATGTTAGAGGTTCTCCATTAGTTCAGAATGCCATGATGTGGAGATGAGAATTTTGTCACTGATTTAACAGTCAGAAATGACGTAGAAAATAATTTCACTTTTTATCCAGGGAAATAGCCTTCCCCCCACACCCACCCCACTCCCACGTCCCACTGACAGAGATGAGAAAACGAAGACGCCAAGAGATTAACCAGCAAGAGTCGGTGCCAGCGTTTTCCTCCCTCTCTGACACCACTGCTCTTTCTCCTACTTCATCCTGTAGGTAAGAGATCATTTCTGCACTTTTCTTTTAAAATAAGCTCCAAAAAAAAAATGATGGAGATGCTGCACCTCTTGCTTCCAGGTGGCAAGGAAACAGAAAGAAAGCACTGCCAAGTGCTGCCCAGGCTCTGGTGTCTCCCTTGAGCTGCCTCTGGCTGGACCAGTCAGAAAGACATCTTCCCAAACTCCACCAGAAGACACTAACACTTGGCAAGCAGCCCCCATGCCAACGACAGTTTCTAGAAGTCAGCTTCACCAAAGCCAAATAGATGTCGTTTTGAGCCACTTTTGTTTTTTCTCATTTTCTATCTTACCCTCCCCTCTCTCTTCATCTCTTCTTAATTGCACTGTCCCATTATTCTTTATTGTTGTTGTTACTATCATTATCATTATTATTTTACTAAAGCAGTAATCATTGAAATGCCAATCCAAACGTCCATTACCATGCCACACGAATCCACTGTTTTCCAAGGGCTATATTTTGTAAAGAAATCACAGATTTCTAATTGTTAGCAGGTCATGTATTTTACCAAGGAATTAGAAAAGTTAGTGGTAAGACGTATTTAAAGAGTGTACAGTCATCCCTCTTTATCTACAGGACGATAGGTTCTAAGACTCCCAGTGGATGCCTGAAACCACAGATAGTACCAGTCTATTATTAACTTTTTTTCCTATACATACATATCCCTGATAAAGTTTAACTTGTAAATTAGGCACAGTAAGAGATTAAAAACAATAACAATAAAATAGTAAAAGTATAATCATATACTGTAATAAAAGTGATGCAAATATGGTCTTTCTCTCCTCAAAATATCTTGTAGAAATTTATTGCCTTTTCCATCTTAACTAAGCCCTTATCACTCACTGTGGCCGTAACTTTTGCAGTTGAGGTGCTATCTCAAAACTAGCACATATTTCTTTCTCTTCTTCACAATTTCACAGATGGAAGATTATTTCCTACCATGGGTCTTAGCAACCTTAACATTTGATTTTTTTAAAAAATTTTCTTAGTAAGTAAAGAACTTTCACCTTTTCACATAAAGGAAGCATTTTATGGCTTCTCTTTGTCACAATGAAATTGCCATCATCACGACTCCTGCTCTTCAGGGCTTTTATTAATTAAAATTAGGGTCACTTGAACAGAAACACTGCAGGAGCAACAGTGGATCTGATACCTGATACGGGCTGCAAAGTGACTAATGCGAAGGATCTGCTGGACAAAGGGATGATTCACAGCCGGGAGGGACAGAGCTGGTGGCGTGAGATTTCATCACACCACTCGGAACAACCCACATTTTAAAATTTCTAAGTTGCTTATTCCTGGGATTTTCCATTAAATATTTTCAGACCACGGTTGACCGTGGACAACTGAAACCATGGATAAGAGGAGACTCCTGTACAGAAAATCAAAAACCAGAGAAACTGTACCATTGTTAGTGGTACATGGGTATCCTTATTATAGATAAGCCTTAAATAGCTATAGATTTGTGGCTGCTTTGACTCACAGAATGAAGGGATCCTACATGACTTGTGGAGCCAGGTGACAAGAGGCAACACAATAACCACCTGGTTCTCCTGGAACGTGGAGAGAAGCCAAGGATCAAGTGAGATGCCTGTCTACCCTGAGAATGTCATGCCGCAGAGGCTACCTGTAAGCTCTCTGGTCCACAGCCCCTAGCCAGCAGCCAGGGTCCACGGCTAGTTCACGTGTGAGCCATGCTGTAGGTCTAAACTGGCCAAGACTTCCAGTGACACTGGCCCCAACTGACACCTAACTGCGACTGCATGGGAGACCCCAAGTGAAAATTACCCAGTCGAGCCCTCCTCAGATTCCCAACCCACAAAACTGTGAGCAAATTTAATGATTATTTTTAGCTGCTAAGTTTGGGAATAAATAGTTACACAGCAACAGTACCCAGAACTCCATTATATGGGACTGATGCACGGCAAAAAAATCAAGTGGTATGGGTGAGGGGATCTGTTATCCTACTGGGAGATTCTGACATCAAAATAACCCCTTAAAATACATTGGCACAGGGACAGGGTTATCACAGTCCCGAAGGTGGGAAGTTGCCTGGCCCCTTACCCACAAGCCCACCGTTCCCCAGTGGGATTCTCCCCCACTTCTAAGAAAGCTCCTTTGAATAGCATATTGTACCTTCTCCTTCTGGAGCAAGGCCAAGATTTAGAATTGTGCAGACTCTTCTCCAAAGTAACTTGGAGCTGAAGACCCTACAGTAGTATAGAATCTGGTCTCCTCTGATTTGCGCTTGTCTTGAAAGTTCTATCTGTTACAGCACCCAAAACAGTTGGATCTCCTAAGATAGAGTGAAAGGGATTTTTTGATTCACATCCTCAAAGTATCTGGTTATATTTCCATAAAAATCTATTTGAAGAGTTCTCTTGGGATACAAGGACCCATGGAGTAAAAAAGAAAAGACTAAATGTCATGCAGAGATGCACTGATGTTTGCATTTTAAACGTCACCCAATGGAATGAAACTTTGAGACTTCATATTTTTAGGCCACTTTCCCATGACCCAGAGCTACTGGCGACGAAATGACAGAGGTTGAGGACGAAGAACTGAGGCTATTTGGTGTTTCCCCTGTTGCTTTTTCTTGTGTGCTAAGTTCCCCGATCCCTCACTTGGGGATTTCTAAAAGCACTTCGCTAAAGTAACAGATCCATGCTAAACATTCTAATGGTGGGTGCTATTTTTGCACATTTTCCCACTAATGGAAGTAACCTTACAAAAGGACATGTCATCATGGTTTGGATGTATTAGTCCTGAAGTGGATGGTGCAGATCATCTATGAAGTCAGGGAGAGCTGGGCTCTAACAGTAACTCAATAATAGGATTTTGGACAAATTACCAAATTATTTTATGTTCCAGTTTCCTCATCTACAGAATATGAGCAATACTATTTATCTTGAGGGACCGAAATAAGAAAGTGTAGGTAACAGCATCTCATACAGTGTTGGACATAGAGTAACTGTTCACTAAATGCTTGCATCAGAGCTGACATGTAAAACCAATGCCAAGTTTCACATCAGTCTAGTTACGCGTGCAGTCGTGGAACAATCATACCTCCCCTCCATGCCTTCGTGTAGCCAATGATAAATCAAGATTTTAAAGGGTACTATAATTCAAACGCAAAATTATGTGAAAGCATTTTTTAAATGTAAGGTGCCCTACAAACGGAAAGGGGGCTAATGGTGATCATGATCTGTGATCATGATCATAACTGTGAAAATTGATGATAATAATGGTATTTATTTGGGAATCTTTTTACAGGAGTCTCAGCAAGTTTCTTAAATGCCCATGTGAAGGAAGCCTTTAGGTGTTACTAAATAAAAGCATGAAAGCCAGGATCCACTTTGAATAAAAATAAAGAGGTAAAGTTTGTCATTACATCTGCAGGTACCCACACTTCACAAACACACCACCTGCTTTGCTCTATTCCCCTTTTCTCATCCCGACCGCTCTGCACCCACACAAGCTCCAAGATACGCACATTTCTCACCACGTTCTAAGGCTCTTCTGCCTGTGTTACACTGGAGTGGAACTTAATTTGTGAATTTCTAGGTGTGATGTAACATGAGACATTGTGGTGCTTTGGTGGGGTGTGAAATTTGTGAGCTGAAGATCCCGAAAGGCACTTTGTTAGCTGGGGATTGAAGTGGAGGGAAGGTGGCAGAAAGTGGAGATGACATTCTGAGACGTTTAGACGAGGAGGAAAAGGGAGAGAGTGGAGAGTAACGGAAGGGAGTCCTTTTCCCGGCGAACACTGAACAGTCAGTGAAGTAACCCAAGTGGTCCTCCTGTGTCCAATGATGGCAAGACCTTGAACTGCCTGCAAGACTATTTCACCTCTGAGCCTGCTTCCTCATCTATGAAACAGGAATAATTATACACAGTGGTGTGTGGATACATGTTAAACAATCAACTCTCTCCAGAAAAAAGCTTTGATTTGTAATTTGTAATTTTGGCAACGTCAGTAGGTTTACAATGGCCGATTTCAAGCTGCCTATGTGACTTTACTGAATGCAGAATTGGGAGGAGATGTGCCATCGATAATGTTACATGGTATTTCCACTGCGTGGAAATAGATTTAAACAACCGGGAAAGCATAGATTATAGTAAAGTGTAGTAAAATAACTAGGAAGAGTTTGAGTTTTCATGACTATTGTTTTTAATATAATTTATTTCAAGTGAAGTTTCTATCATTTTTAAGAATGTCTGTATTTCACAACCTGCTCTCAAAATTCTTGAAAATGTAATGACCTGCTCTTGCTAGCTGGTATGGGCCCACACCAGCATGTCACTGATTATATCTGCTTAAAGGGCCTTTTTGAGAATTATCATGCCACATTTTAATTTAAACATTAAACAAATCACATTTAAAGTTATTACTTTGTATCTTTCAAATTTAGCAAACTCCGATAACCTTATCAGTGATTCTGGATGTTAAAGCAATCGATGCTACTCAGATGCTAATTGTACTGTTAAGTCCCAATGCCTGCCCTGTTATCAGAGATCATGGCAGGAGCTTTAGCAGCTGCAGAGGCCATTGGAAAGTGTGACAGTGGTGGCATCAACAGCAACCAAGGGGTGTCGGGGAGGAATAAATCATGGTGGTCCATATCCAAATTCCATCTGTTGACATATTATATGCTTTGGGTCCTCGTGGGAATCTAAACAAGAAGAGAAAAGAGCTGGCAGTTCTGGTGATCTGGCTGGTGAAATAGAGCCATGAGGTCACTGTGAATGAATTTTTTCCATTGTGTCTAGAAAGGATTCTAGAGTTCTCTCTCTCAGGCAGGTGGATTGAAGACACCTGTTGTCAAATGTAAGGCAGAAGATAAGGAATAAATCACAGAAATAATGATAAGGAGAAAGAACACGTAAGAAGGGAAGAGAGGACAGACAGAAAGTTGGAGAAAGAGAGAAAGAGACAGAGAGATTGATTTATTTAGTTTCAATCCTGAGCCTAAAATCTGGCTAAGTGTATTAAATGGAAGGAATCTTTTATAGAAATCGTGTTTCCAGGAACATTTTTATGAGTTAAATTATATCTTACACAAAAATAAAATATGAAATATGAAAAAAAAAGCAATAACAAAGATCCAAAAGATAAGGAACAGTGAAAGATACTGAGTAAATTCAGAAGATGCCTCTCATCCTTTGCGATTGATTCTAACAGAGGAAGTCTTTCCTTGGGCAGGAAGAGATAATATTCCAATTTTTGTATTTCAAGAAACGGACTAAGACTTTTAAGACAAAAGGCAAAAGCTACGACAAATGTTATAAGCAAGTGTTGAGCAAAAAGTACACATCGAGTGTTAATGTCAACGTACTCCTTGTCTTACCATCCAGACACTTCCCTGAGTCTTGAAGAACCATAACCTGTATGTTGACGGGTAGGAATATCTCAGGCTAAGTTAACACGGCAGAGCTGTGTCACCCAGGCAGCTGGAGGTAGATGGAGTGGATTCTAAAGCTCAGTCCATGCCCACTTTTATTCCCCACAGAAAATGTGTGCACTTAAATTGAAAGGTCTAGATGGATCTGGAAGACAGGTAAGGCTGGGAAAGAGCAAGAAATGGGAAGACTTAAACATAGAGGGAAATTATGTTCTAGAAATAGGTCTAGGTGACTACTCTTAACGTAGTGTGCATATTCCCACATGCTCACTTGTACACATGCTCTCAGGATGCAGTGGTTCAAGTCATCAGTTGGGAGTGGACACACGATGCCTTCCTTTTGGATAATAAAAAGAGAAGATTTCCCTCATTTCTCTGAGTAATGAAAAGCGAGAACATCCCAAGTTGCTCCTGTGTCATGAGGATTGAAGCAGAAGAACTCAAAGCGACTAAAAAATATGGGGGGGAATGTGGTAGAAGCACAGTGTGCTGTTACCATGAATTATTCTGAGCTATTGCTCTAAGAACATCCCTCTGCTTTTTAAAATCAGTTTTCTTTCGAAATATTAAAAAAAAATTCATTCAATAACTAACTCCATATACGTGCGGAGAATGATGGCAAAATCTATAACTACAAAAAAGAACTATGTAGGAAGACATACAAAATGATCAATAGGCACATGAAAAAATGCTCAATATAACTAATTATCAGAGAAATGCAAATCAAAACTACAATGAGGTTATCACCTCACACCAGTCAGAATGGCCATCATTCAAAAATCCACAAATGACAAATACTGGAGAGGCTGTGGAGAAAGGGAACCCTCCTTCACTGCTGGTGGGAATGCAGTTTGGTGCAGCCACTGTGGAAAACAGTATGGAGATTCCTCAAAAGACTAGGAATAGACTTACCGTATGACCCAGGAATCCCACTCCTGGGCATAATTTCAGAAGGAACCCTACTTCAAGATGACACCTGCACCCCAATGTTCATAGCAGCACTATTTACAATAGCCAAGACATGGAGACAGCCTAAATGTCCATCAACAGATGACTGGATAAAGAAGAAGTAGTATATTTATACAATGGAATACTATTCAGCCATAAAAACTGACAACATAACACCATTTGCAGCAACATGGATGCTCCTGGAGAATGTCATTCTAAGTGTAATAAGCCGGAAAGAGAAAGAAAAATATGATATGAGATCACTCACATGTGGAATCTAAAAACAAACAAACAAAACATAAATACAAAACAGAAACAGACTCATAGACATACAATACAAACTTGTGGTTGCCAAGGGGGCAGGGGGTGGGAAGGGATAGACTGGGATTTCAAAATGTAGAATAGATAAGCACGATTCTACTGTATAGCACAGGGAGATATACACAAAGTCTTATGGTAGCTCACAGAGAAAAAAATGTGACAATGAATGTATATATGTTCATGTATAACTGAAAAATTGTGCTCTACACTGGAATTTGACACAACGTTATAAAATTATTATAAATCAATAAAAAATGTTAAAAAAAAATCCACAAACTTGCAAATAGGAAAAAAAAATGTTGACATACAATCCAGAAAAGTTGACTCAAAATAATTAATTAATTAATTAAAAAATAAAAAAGAACTATGTTATGAGGGAGAAATGCATAAGATAATGAAAAAGAAATGAAGCAATTACTTGTCAAGGGTGTTAAAGGTACAGAGTCTCCACCTACTGTGGAGCAGGAGGATCCAAACCTCCAGTGTCTTGGTGTTTGTCCTTTTACTCTGATCTTAATTTCTCTCCTCTCTCCAAGCTTATACTTCAGAGGCGCCAAGGAGACCACATGCTTTTCTTTCACTTGTGAACAGACATCACCAATGAAGCAAGAATGAGATTATTGTTTCCACACCCCACCCCACACAACAGCTAGCTTATTTCTAAGCAATAATACCCTCCTGTTTTCTTCTACATTTTTTTTCCTCTTCTGCTTTCACTTTTCAGAAACTTGTAATTTGGTCCCAGTTTTACAACTCTGGCAAACATCAGAACCTAGTGAGTAAAAAGAATCCTTGCTTTGGTGTCTGACTCTGGGTTTAATGTATCATTTCTTCAAAGAAGGGATGGTGGAAGAAACGTGAAGTTTCCTTTAGATCACGAGCAAACCAAACCTAGCAAATAATATCTCCAAGAAAGAAAATATCTGGTCAGCTCTGAGTCGGACTCACTAATTACTGTAGCACTGTCCTATAATGATCTAGCTTGTTAAGGCTTACAGTTGGATAAATACTGCAGGGCAAGTCATGTCTCCCAAAATAGAGCTGATTTATACACTAACCAAAGTCTAGCACACTTTTTCCCTTGACTCTGTCTCTTGCTGAATACACACAGTGCATTTGCTGCTGTCCAGGCAAGAATAGAGGGTGGTTCCAGCTCTGTGGGACTTTCCAAGGCTCTCAAGGGTCAGGCTCACCAAACTTGGAAGTTGAACGCAGAAAAGTACCGAGAGAACAGGTTCTTATCAGAGTCTTCGTCCTGAGTCTGACATGCCATCTTCCCTACGGTGATCCTACTCTCCGGTACGGCCAGAGGAAAGAAATTTTTGCAAATATTCCAATATTCTGAATATAATAAAACTGAAGTCTCCAGGTGATGCAGGGGATTCCTGGACCATTCCTGTCTCAATGGGCCACACTTTGGAGGAGTCATGTCTGAGAGCTTTCTAGTTTGAGCTGGGTCTCTGTGGGGATTAGTGCTCTCAGAGTATACGATTTTAAAGAAGTCTGAGATTTTAAGAGCCAGGAATGTGGAGTTGGCTGACCCTGGTTTGAGCCTCAATTCTAACACCTGGATACTAACTGTATGACCCTGAGCAAATCACTTATTCTTTTGGAACCTCTGTTTTCTCATCCATAGAACAGGAATGATGTTTCCTACCTCATAAGGCTATTTTAGGGGCTGGATGAATCTATGAGATAATTCATAATTTGCAAAACATTTTCCTTATTGTTATCAGCAAGAACAACAACACTGGAGAAAACCTGCTATACAGCCGTTGTCAAATGTATTTCTTATTTAAAGCTTTGAGGAGTGGTAACAAATTCCCAGATGGCATGGTATCTGCCTCCAAAAAAAAAAAAAAAGGTCAGTTAATCAGAATATGATGGCTGGTTTTCATACCAGCAGAAAGAATGGCTGTTTTTGCCTCCCTGGCTGCCTGATACCGATAATGTCACCATTACAGCTAGCAAAGATCAAAGCCTTAAGCTAGCAGTGCTGCCCAGGGTGCCTGCAGATTATTACTCAGTCACACTTTAAGTCGAGCTGGTTTCAGATCCTGTACCAGAGGAAGTGCTGCCTACAGACCTGCAGCAGGGTACGAGGGCCAGGGCCCCCGCCAAGGTGCGGTGAGGACAAAGGATCCGCCAGGCCCCACGGAGTGCTGTCCTGAGACACCCAAACTCTTGTCCCAGAGGAGGACGTGAACAGTGACAACCTGGAGGCCATGGAGCCTCGTTCCTGGCCACCCCCACATCCCACAAAGGAGCTGGCCCTGCCCCTGGGACAGCTGAGAAGGCTCCTCAAATGATGACCTCAGCACTCGTGCCCTGAGAGGTTCGTAACAGTCCTGACTGGCTAGGACCCCGGCATGTGTGAGGTAGAGGAGAGAACGCTCAATGAATTAAAAGGTTTTCTCAGCAACCGATCTTTGCGGGCATAAGCTCTTGCTCTGACCTTGGCCCGGCGGCTGCATTATCAGGCCCTCTTCTTCCCCTGGTGAGGAAGCTACACGGGAGGAGGACCGTCTCTGTCGTCAGAATGGTGCTGTCAGAGCCAGTGCCCAGTCGAGCTGCACTGAAGCCAGAGGCAAAAGAAAAATCAGCAACACTGAGCATGTCTATATTAAAAATTCTGATAATCGGTTCACCTTGGATCTTTTTATGCATTAATTTTGCTTTCTAAAACGACTGCATTAAAATATTATTTGACATAAAAACTGGATATTTTTGGCAGCCCCTTGTGAATGCCTCACTCGCCTATCCTGGTCACAGCCCTGACTCAGGCTCTGTCCTCAGGGGAGAAAGTAGGTGATGACACTCAGGCACGGGGTCCTCCCACTGCAACTCACTGCGATGGCTAATTTCGTGTGTCACCTTGACTGCACCCTGGGGAGCGCAGATGCAGCGTCATTTCTGGGTGTGTCTGTGAGGGTCTTTTTGGATGACATTAGATTTGAGCAGTGGACTCAGTGAAGCCGACTGCCCTCCCCAGTACAATCACCCTCCTAATCCCCATTGAGGGTCTGAGTAGAACAAAAAGCAGAGGAAGGAAGAGTTTGCCCTTTCTCTTCCTGCCTGCCTGCTGGTGCTGAGGCATCGCTCCATACTGCCTTTGAACTGGGTTTACACCACTGGTTCCCCTGCTTCTTGGGCCTTCGGACTTGGACTGGAATTATACCGCCAGCTTGTAGACGGCAGACCATGGGACGTCTCAGCCTCCACAAGTGTGGGAGCCAATTTCTCATAGTAAATCTCCTTTTATATATGTATATATAATATTATATTACTTCATATGTTATTTTGTATATATAGCTATATATATGTATAATTACACATACTATATACATAGTAGTATACATGTATATGTGAGTATTTATGTCTATATTTCCTATTGGTTCTTTTTCTCTGGAGAAGCCTGGCTAATATAACCACCTTCCAGATTCCAGGGGACAAAGAGCACTTCCTCAAAGGGCCAAACCAGGTTGGAATGGGAGGTCGTCCCCCTGACAAGGATGGTGCCCCATCTTGGGGAGAGCAAGGGATTAAACTCAGTCAGTGTTCCAGCCAGACACATGGCCAAGCAAGAAGCCTGAATTCCTCTCACTCCAGCTGGTCCTTGTCCCAGCCATGCCCGAGAGCGGCAGCCTGGTCCTAGGGCTCACTTCATGACAGGAATTAACACACCATATTGCTGTCCCCTTCTAACCACACAGAGGCAGCAAACTGCGAATGAAAAGTATCACTTGAAAGATACACCTTATTTCAAAAACTGCACATGTTGACAAACTCTAATCTCTTCTAGCCCCTGCCAGGAGAAGGGGCTTGGATAATACATGCACAGCCACATCTCTTGCTGTGTTAATTTTCTCGTTTCAGAAGCAAAGAAGCAGGCTGAAACAATTCTGGTTTCCTCTAAAGGAGACTCCAAGCCCAGTTCAGCTGTGGAGACAAAACTATTAATGAATCTAAACTATTTAATTCCTTGTACAGACATCCAAGGAGCAGGGGGTGGGGGAAGAAGGAGACTTAGATTCCATCTGGTCCCTTGTCCCAAACCTCTCTTCCTTGACTTTCTCCTTTTTTTTCACCATGTTCCGTCTTTTATTCCTCTCTCTGCAGCTCCAAGAGTCTAATTCGTGGAAAAGCAGAAAGTACACGTTGTACCAGGCTCGGGCACTTGAGCTGCCAGATCTGATTTCCCTGGTAGATGTGGTAGATTGAGGAAAGAACAACTGTGGCTGAAGATTAGATTTATTTTTCTCCATGTGTTCCAACCCCTGGCACGGTACACAGCAGTCCACGGCTAAGCGACCATCTCCAGCAGGACAGAGACAATTTTATTGGCTCCCTGAGTGGGGAGACAGAATTTCTCAGAGTCAGGTCAGATCCTCCCTGCTGGCTTGTCAGCTCCTCCAGCACCTCTCACAACAAGTCCTGTACGTCCTTGAAGAAAACACTGGGAAGAAGGCAGTGGGATATCTCTGGGAGGCAGAACATGCTGGACAGAGCACAGAAGGACTTCGCCTGAATGTTACCTTGGTTTTCTGTAACTCCTGACTCCATCATCATAGATTCCACTGGCCAAAGGGTTTCGCAAGTTAATACAATAGTTACTCTACTCAAGAGCCGCTTTCTAGAAGTAGCCTTCCTGTTCTCCATTCCCATCATTTTGCTCTAAGAATAATTGGTTTCGGCAGTCAGTAACATGTTAGTGTGTGATGCCACACCAACGTCTTCTGGGTTGGAAGGAAAGCAGAATGTGGAATGGAGGAAACAAGGGTGCATTTGGTGCCAAATCAAGTGGAAAGGAGGAGAGAGTATCAGCTTTGTTACTGTTCACCATCAGGCACTGTGCGGGGGGAAAGGGGTAGGGGGCGGCACGTGGCAAAATAAATTAAAAATTAAAAAAAAACAAACAGGGTCCCTCCTCCAGGAAAGACTGAACATCAAACAGAATTTTTAAAAGAAGAGGAAAAAATTTTTAAAGCAAAATCCACTGGAGAGTAAATAAACCTGAGATGGTGTCTGCTCTATGGATCTAGTGTAAGGTCTCCTTTTATTTGCATCTGCTCCTTGATACAAGTTTTCTTGCTAAAATCATCCCCTATTTTGGCTTGTTTATACTCAAATCTTAATAATATCTTAGACTTTTCAAAAATCTGAACTCAGCCCAGGAGCTTTGGGCCCTCTTTCCCTTCCTGCACCCCCCTGCTCCTTCCAGCAGGAGGGAAGAGCTGCAGCCTGGCTCACAGGAGAATCCCTGCAATGCCCACTCCTGTCTCTGAATCTGGAGTAGCTTTGCCTCCTGCCAAAGTTAAACTGATTTTGGATCCAGATACTATATCCAAGAATTATACCTGAACACCAACTCCATGGCCCACATTTATCTGATTTGGTACATATTCAAAGGCTGAAGACTAAAGAAAAGGACACAGTCCAGAGCCTTAAATACCAAATGCTGTAGCCTATAAATAAATGGACACAATTATATTGGTTTCAGTATCTCATTTTATAAGGCGAGCACACTTTCCCAGAAGACACAGGGCTTTTTATATACTTTTCCACTATTATTTTATGCAACAGATTTAAACCCAATTTGCGATGCCCAGATTCCTATTCAGTTTCCATCTTTAGAAATCAAATACCCATTAGAGAATTCTCCCATCCCTCCCAAGGGGTTGGAGTGGAAATGCATAAATGAACTTTAAAGATAATTGGCTTCCAAAATGACCTTCTGTCCCTCCTTCTCTATTTCCTGACAAGCCCTCTGGGGACTGAATGGTAAACAACTTGGGGTTCTTTGGGTACACGATGCGGGTCAGAGAGCCAGCCCGTGGAAACCCATTTCTTGCAAATGAGGTGCATAGCCACTTGGCTGCTACACGGTGGTAGAAGTTTACTAGCTCTACTCCGATGCCTGCTTCTGACCTTATTCTGCTGAGTTCCTTTCAATCATGTTCCAGTGCACCCCGCTGGAGCTGCTCACTCCTGCACAGTTTAAACCATGTATGTGGATGCTCAAGACAAAAGATCTCGCCATCGTTTATTTATCAGGATACATGTTCCCACCTGTTGCTGTTTAAGGTGGTGGCGTCCGTCGTTCGCAATCTGTTTTCAGGAAACCCCCGGGACACCCAGCTTATTCACTTAACAAGTATGTGTTGATCACTAGTAATTGAGGCATCAGTCCAGTGGCTGAGGACACCGCAGAGTAAAAGCAAATAATACCTGTGCCATTAAAGAGCTTGTATTCTCGCAGAGGGTGTCAGAAAATAATCAAGCAAACAAGGAAATACACAGTAATTTCGGGTTATGCGAAGTGCTGGAACTAAAATGAACAGGGTTCTGTGCTAGAGAAGGGTTCTCTGTGAGAGAGAGTAACAGAGGGTCCCATTTCAGATCTGGTCGTGAACGGAGCCCCCTCTGGAAAGGTAAACCTTCAACTGAGATGTAAAACACTTCAAATATACATATTAATCAATGCGTCATGCAACAGCCAGGGGAAGGCAACTTCAGACAAACAAGTGCAAAGGAAAAGTGGGTTAAGCTAAGAAAAACTGAGAGTGCCAGGGCAGGACACATTGGCTTCTCTGGCTGGGACACTACGAGCTATAAGAACGCACAGGTAGACAGCAGCTAGGTCCTACAGGGCTTTGCCATAACGAGCAGTTTGGAAATTATTCTAAATATAATGAGAAAATATTATACCAGCTGGGTGACTACCAGCACATTCCCACAGTTGGCTGAAAACAGTAATACAACTCTATGTGTTTATAGCCAGGCTCAGGGGAGCGCCATCGCAGAGTTCTGGCTTCCTCTCCACCTGCAGGGCTCCCACTGAAATCAGTAAAAGAGGCACAAAAGGGAGAGAAGTTGTGACATATGTGTGTCATTTTCCCTTTCGCCTGTTCAGCCAGCTTGTCCAATGTGGCCAAACGTCTCTAAAACAGCATCATTTTTCAGTGCTGAATATTATAGAGTATCTCCTTAACCTTGACCAATTCTGACTGCTTTAGGGTATGTGTTATTGAATAATACTGTCACTGCTAATAAAAAAAAAAGTTGCTGTTTAATTGGCAGGGAAGAAGCCAGCATTTGCAGTGAGATAATAAAGGAATCGAATAAAAGTTCACAATGACCATAACAGGAGATGGCTGTCCCCAGGTGCTTCCAATTCTAAATACTGCTATCGGCAGGCTGCCAGGTCACCGCCAAGTAAGAGGAAACACACCTCTGCTGGACACCTGGAGGAAAGGCCAGCTACAAACGGAGAGGAGCAGACCTGCAGTAGGAATACTTTAAACTTTTTTTATTGTAATTTCTACCAGCAGATACTTCCCAGATGAGAAGGAAAAACAGAAACTGAGTAGCACAGGAGTTGAGTTTGGGCTTTGGACTAAGACAGAACCAGGTATATGCCCTCACTTCCCCTGCACTTGCTAGCAATGCGACCTTCTCACTTTACATTGCTCATCTTCTCAGCAAAGGGCACCTCCATACTTCCAGGTGGTTGGAGTTACCCTTACTTCCTCCCTTTACATCCCACGAGCAGTCTGTCAATAAATCCTATTAGGTTGTACCTTTAAAACACACAGAACCAAGCTATGCACCACCACCTCCACTGCTGCTACCCTCGTCCAAGCCACCAGCATCTCCTGCCAGATTTGTGCAATAGTTTCCTAACTGAGCTCCCTTCCAGGCCTTTCTGAGCACCACCGCCAGGACAACCTGGTAAAAGAGTTCAGGGAGGTGTAAATTAATTCACCCTGCTTGGCATGTGGGCTGGACTTACTGACTCACTTCCAAAGAGCAGAGTGGGAAAATGGATAAATCATAACTTTGCAGTGGAGAAACCTGGCAGACACTGCCTTAACTGAGGGATCAAGGCTCACATCACCAAGTGATGACTCATGTGGATGTCACCTACCCTCTGATACATCATCACGTGAAGAGGAATTCACCTCTGTGGCATCTGTCCCCCAAAGTCACAAGTGCAGTCAAATCATTAGAAAACACTGGATAATCCCAAATTGAAGGACACTCTACAAAAAAAACATGACCAGTACTCTCCAAAACTCTCAAGGTCAGGAGAAATGAGATAAGACTGAGAAACCATCACAGACTGGTGAGGACTAAAGAGACATGATGACCATGATGACCAAACGCAACATGGTATCCTGGAAGGAATCCTGCAGCAGAAAAGGAACATTAGTGGCGAAATCGGGGAAGTCTAGTTCAAGTCTGTAATTTAGACAATAGTAATGTACCAGTGTTAATGTCCTAGCCAGTGTCCCATTGTGATGTAAGATGTTAACAACAGGGGAAACAAGGAGAATGGTATGTAGGAACACCGTGCCATCTCTGCAACTTTTCCGTAAATTTTAAATTATTTCAAAATTTAAAAAAAAAATTTTTTAAAACAAAGAAAAGTCAGATCATCATTCCTTTACTCAAAACTCTCAAAAGGCTTCCCCTTTTACTTACTGAATCAGCTGGTCCTCAGTCACCTCTCTGACCTCATGAGTTCATTCTCATCACACTGGTCCCTGCATGGTTCTCAGACTCTTCTGACATACTCCCAACTTCAGGACTTGACATTTGCTTTTTCCACTTCCTGAAATGCTCTTCCTCCAGATGTCTGCATGATTGGCTGCCTGTTTCTTTAGGTCTCCATTCTAATGTCACTTTCTTGGTGGGACCTTTCCTGACCACCCACCTAAAATTGCAGTCTCCCTCTGATACTTTCTAACACGCATTCCTGAATTATTTTTCTCCTTAACCCTTACTACATTTACCATACTATACGTTTTATTTATTTTGTTTGCCCTTTGCCTCTCTTACTAAAATGTACGCTCCAAGAGACAGAGACTTCTAACTGCTATGTTCAAAGCTATCTACCCAATCCCTGGCCAGTAACTTCCTACATATCATATTATGATCTTCCATATATATTTTTCTCAGAATTAAAATGACCTTAGGTATTTACTTAACTCAGAGTCTGTTTTCACATATGTAAAATTAGGATAACAGCATAATAATTCCTGCACAATAGGTTTCTTGTGAGGTGTAAGTGTGATAAAGAATCTAGTGTTTTGTAAAATGCTTAACATGGAAAATATCCAAGAAATTATACATTATCATTGGTTACATTTCCATTACTGTTATTACTTCTATCCTTAATTACTATTTTCATTTTGATCGTTTCCAAGTACATTGAATTAGGAGTGTCCTGAAGACTGTAACCTGTGTTTACACTTGATGCACACAAGTCCTCTCCTTTGGGAAAAATCCATAGCTCTTTCTTCCCATTAAAATAAATGATTTTCTGTCTATTTCTCTAACAAAAGGTCTACTTTTTGTTTGTTTGCTTGCTTGCCTGTTTCATTTATTTTTTTATGTTGGTGAAAAGGACTGAGAAACACAAGTTTTAGGTTGAAACCCTAGGTTTTATTTCTAGATCCAAAAAGAATCTGAGTCATTCTTCACAGGGTCTCCTCCCCTAGGAAATCTCTGAGCTCCTTTTCAGAATGGCAATAATAATACCCACTCTGATTTCTGAAAATGAGCTCAAACTAGTTTGTGTCTTTCCACATCTATTTCACACATAACTGCATATTGGGCACTCTCTAGCGTGGAGTGGCTTATAATCCAGTGTAGAGCCATATATGGGTGAAAAAGAGAATAAATTTCATGTTATCATACAAACAACATGTGACACAGGCTATAGGCATCTGTCCTGAGAAAAGACAAAAGAAGAAAAATATCACTATGACAGTCAGAAAGACTGTGTCTGTGAATCGCTTTTAGGTCCTTGGAAAACAGTCATGTGTGACAGGATGCTTGTGATCTCTCTTCTTAGCCCTTGATAATTATGATAATGATAAACATGTTCATTATTAGTATTCTTATTATTAAAGGGCAGGGGTAGAGAAAAATATATCATTATATGATATCTGTTATTAGTCACAAAATGATTATAGTATTTTTATTATTATCATCATCATCATCATCATCATCATCATCATCATCATCATCATTATTATATTAAAAATACGCATCAGACCCAGGGCTAACCGCAATGTACGCCATGCTCTCCTGTAACACTCAACAAGGTTATAAGACAGGCACTATTGTGACCCTCGTTTTTAAGATAAAGAAACTGGCGTTCAGCAGGGTGAAGTAACATGATGCCCGAGAGAACTGCTAAAAGATGGACAGGTAGCACTAGCACTGGACCCACTCAGGCTCCCAAGCCTGCTCTCCACCCCTTCCCCTGTGCTGGAGGGTCCGAAGCTGAGACCGAGTGCTTGGAGCACAGCTGCTTACACATGCTGACTGGGATTAGGCTTACATTTATTCCGCTGAGGTCACAAATCTTATTGTTCAGGTACACACGTCAAGTCTGATCAGGAACAACTGGAGCTTGGAATTGAATTCCCTGTGCTCTTTTGCCCTGAACAGCTTGCAGGTTAAAGCTAAACGTATGTGTTATCCATCTCTGCAGCTGGCCTCCAGGAACATTTATTGGCCGAAAAGTTAAATAGCAGGGGAGACATTCTTGTTCAAATCAGACTCTTTTGTCTTCTTTTGTCAGACTCATGGTGACATTCAGGGAAGTGTGCACCAAGCAAGGTGAAGGTCTCTTTCCAGAGATCTTCTCTGGGAAGGAAGAAAGAGATCTCTAGATAGAAGCATGACCTTATGGCTTTGGTAGTCCTCTTCCTTTTCTGGGAGAAGAAACTGAGAAACAGGGTGAGACTAATCTGTGGATGGACAGCAGACACAACCAGATTTATGTTGCATGAATGATGAATATGGGTCTGGAGTTTCCAGCTCCCTCCTGCAGAATGAAAATGCTGGTCCACAGCTCCAAGTGCTAGGTGACTGATGGATGAGCCGAGAGAGGCCTCGGGCAGGGTCAAGAGTTAGTTACGGCAGCAGAGTTCTCTGTGTGTGCTCAGGACCAATGATGGTCAGCCCAGAAACCTACACTTTCTGACCCACATTGGCCCCCACTTTTTGAATACTGATTTCACGCTGGTTGATTTTATCCTTGCGGGTCTAAAGAGAGCACAAGAATGAAGAAGAAATCCTAACAACGAGAGCAACAGAAACCACAGTTACCAGGGCATTCAACACACCATTACATGTCATAAGGATGGCAGAGAGAAGACAGAACGACCTAACTGGCTTCTACCTTTTCTGTCAAGGTTAATTATTTAAAACCTATAGAAGGTAGGGAAAGAAAACAAGATTGAGAAGGAATTATACCCCAAACTAGGATAATACCTTGTAACAGGATGTAAGTTGGTCTCATTTCTTGGAGGAACCTCCCAGGGTTTAGATGAGGTCCTGGATATGACACTGATGAACTCTGTTTACAGTGAACTTCGGCATCAATCCCACATGGCATGACTTTTCCCATAAGTTTTGCACCAATTCTCAGTATGAGAAATAAAGACCTAGAAATGTTACATTATTACTCTATTTCCAGAATAAATATGGCGTTTATTAATGAAGAAGTAAAGTGTGACAGCAGAGGGTGCCTAGGCTGCTTTCTGGGAATCGTCACCCTTTTCCATAAACACAACCTGTCCAAGTCAAGCCATTCCCTTCTGCTTGGTGGTGGTGGAGTTATTACTACAAAACAGTGGCAGGACTTCTGTGTACAGGCAAACCTCTTGCTGAGATGAAGAGGAACAGAGTCTCTCAAAATGTTTTTGTGGAAAAGAGAAAGGCACTTGTGAATGATAAATCACTAAGTTAAATTTATTAGCAGATAAATGTCAGCCTGGAATGCCTGATCCTGACCTATGTCTTATTGGGCTCGACGTGGTTTTTTGTGTGTGTATGCTTTTTGTTTTCCCCCCAAATCAATGGCTTTGAAAAGGCATCTTTTGTCTAATTTTCAGCGGAAACAAAATTGAAAGTTAAATGAATATAAAGTATCGAGAAAAAGTTTCCAGAAGGTCTGACATGCTTGTAAAAAGTAAAATCGTGAATTAAAAAGCAATCAAGCTAAGAAAAACATTTATGAGAACTGTAACAGGAAAAAGGGTGATATTCTTCCTAACGTGTAAAGTTTTCCTACAAGTTAATAAGAAAAATACGAAAACGCCAATAAGCACAAATGTATAATTCACGAAGAAAAAAGGTAACAAAAAATTTTAAGAAATATGTTCAACCACACCAACAAAATAGTGAAAACAGCAAAATACTCCATTTACCTACTAAAACAGCAAATCTTGATAAACTAGTGGTTACTAGAAAGGAGGAGTGAGAGGAGGGGGAAAATAGGTGAAGGGGATTAAGAGGTACAGACTACTAGGTATAAAATAAGTCAGTTACAAGGATGCAGTGTACACCACAGGGACTACAGTCGATTGGCCAAACTTTGTCCCATGGGATGTTAATGCCCTCATGTATCTGTGGCTGCTGGCCCTTTGAGCAGCCACTGGAGAAGTCAGACCTCATGCCCCATGGCACATCATCTGAGTGGAACCAGAGTCTCTGTTGCCCCAGTTGGGTTGAGTCTGAGTACTGGAGGGGCTGAGTCTTTCGCCATAGTGGGAACAATGGAGGCAGTGCTGGAGACCAGCCTGGACTGGGACAGGCAGAGACAGCTAGACACATCATGAGATGAGTCAACTGCATCAAGACTTGGTAGAATAAGTGGCAGAGGGACCAGGGAGCAGGTGGAGCCAAGCAAAAACTGAAAGCCGAACAACTTGGGTATGAAACAACTTGTGTCATGATTTTGATATCACAAATCTATTTAACTGCACCAGCTAGAAAGTCTGTGTCCTGGACAAATCACATACTCATCCCTCTGTGACTCACTGAAGTCAAACTGTAGATGGAGCAACGTGTTCAGTGCCAGTCAACCTAATATCAGGGGAGAGATGAGCACAAGACAAGACCATAAAAGGACAAATAGAGCCATAAGGAGGAAGAGTCTGGGAAACATGCTCTTTGAGGAACTGTTGAAGGCACTGTGATTACATGCCAAGGAGAGGAAGGAGGGGTGGGAGGACAATTACTGATCTCTAAATTCTTATCAGCTGCTCTATTACAGGGTCACTCAGATATTCAACTGAGAAGTCTGGAACTATGAATCTAAAGACTGGCTACTTAAATACAAATAAGATCATAACTGAAACTTTGTACCCTTTGACAAACACCTTTCCATTTCCCCCCAACTCCCAGGCCCTGGCGACCACCATTCTACTCTCTGCTTTTATGAGTTCAACTTTTGAGATAAGGCTTAATCAGCTTAATTGTGTGGTAATCATTTCACAATATATACCCATATCAAAACATCACATTGTACACCTTACTTTTTTATTTGTCAATTATACCTCAATAAAGCTGGAAAAATACAAATAGTATCAACAAAATGTGTTTCTTATTCAGAGATGCTCATAATATTTCTACTATTGCTGTCTGGTTTTTCGTTTTGTTTTGTGTTGTTTTTTAGCAACAGTTACCTCTGCCAACGTATATTGCCCTTTCCAGAAAAAAAGACAAAAATACTAAAATGGTAAAAATAAAAACACTCATAAATAAGAATAACAACAATAAACAATATGATTGTTTTGCACACATACAGTGTGCTAGAGGTGCAAAGAATATTCACAGCCTGTGTTTTCTGGTTTTCACAACAGTCCTGTCTGAAGCAAAAGAGCTGAAACTTGCAGTGACATAAAAAGAATGATTCTGGATTATGAGGATAGCAAAAAAGACCACAGGTCAAGAATGAGAAAAGTACAGTCATTACTTGCTTTGTGCTGGGCTTAGAGGCAGCAATTTCTTTCTTCTTGGGTTAAGGGTCAGCTGCAATGCCCATACTGAACTACAATTAGGTATTTCTCACATTTCTAAGTGACATCAGTCATGTCTGATAGGACGGTTTCTACAGTTTCATTCAGGTACTGGTCATCCATCCCTCCATCTCAGCCATTTTTCTGGCCCCGTCAAGACTTGAATTGCTCCTCTTGACAGATCTCCAGAGCTTAGCATCTTATCCACCTCTTGTCTGACACTTCACGGGAAATTTTTCCAAATCTGCTTTACCCCAAATTCAGGAGGTGTGGTGTTGGCCAGCCTGGCCTCAAACTTGAATTATTCAAATTAAGCCAATTACCTTTGCTTTCTTTTTTAAGTGATACATGATTATAATGACTGGAGATCATTTAACTCGCCATGATTAAAATTTTACAAGACATCATCTCCAAGATACTATGTGCTCTGACTAACCTAGGAATAATTGCCTTTAAATACTCGACTCATAGGCCACTACTCAGACACTACCTCTTATTAGGACCCCATTTCTGGAAGGATAACACCCCAAATCCTTCGGCCTGGCACCCCAAGTCTTCCACTGTTTGATCCCAGAACTCCTCACTGCTGCTCCTTTATCTGCAGCTTCCACATCACCCAGACTGAAATCTGTCCCTCATCACTAGATTAGCCCTTCCATCCCTGTGCCTGTGTTTGTGCCCTTCCTCTTCCCCACGATGCTGTCTTCTTCCCGTGCTTTCTAAATTCTACCAATCCTGCAAACATCAGAACTGAAATCTCCTTCAGTTATCCACACTTGATTCCTTTACCCCACAATGATTTCTCCCTCTTCAGAGATTTTACAACATTTATTCTGGGAGCCATCCATATAATACAATGGTAAAGTTTTGTTTTGTTTTGCAAAGTAATTTTTTTATGTATGCATGTTTCATTTTTGTCCACTAGATTAACACGTGTTTCCTTACAATCTTTAGAAACCCTAGCACATATTTGTTATTTGTTATATAGTGTTAAATTTAGAATTATTCAGGTGTTTGCTTATAATTTATGATGCCAAAATTTCATATATATTATATATGTATATTATATATACACACACTCACACACACACACACATATATATATAGATATATATAGATATATATATCTATATATCTATATCTATATATATATATATAAAATTATATTTAAATATGGAGTAATGAAGGTCTTTGGGAATGGGAGAGAGAGGAAAAATTCCTGGATTGAAATATTATTTACCAAATAAGCTAGGTCTCATTTATTTCATCTATACCATATCATTTAATTTAACTCCCACTGTAAATCATAGATTTAAATACTAACCTGTTCACACCTCAGTTCCCCCATCTGTAAAATAAAGATAAGCAATCTGTCTCTCATTACATGACCAGTACATGATGGGGCAAAGATCTGAACCAACTGTCCCCACTCTCTCCATTATGTCATTCTGCCTCCCAGGGGACTTAGGAGACCCAAAGTCTAAACCTACCTTTGGCCGCCAACCTTCTGTGTGACGTGGGTCAAGCCACTTCACATCCTTGACCCTCAGTTTTCTGAGTTCTAAAATAAAGAATTCTAGACAACAACAATGGCTTTAAAAATTTTTGGAACGTGGCCAACAGTAAGAAGTAATACTTTAAACTACAACACTATATATACACCTATACATATACAAGCACGTGTACAAATACATATTTATATGTACATAATAATTTTGTTAACATTTTACTCTGTGAATGGAATCTATGCTCTATTTTGTCACTCTATTTTACTTCACTTTTTTTAAATGCTTATCTACAATCCACTAGACTGATTTCACAACTGGATCAGAACCCAACCATAAAATAAAAGACTCTGAAATCCCTTCTTGCTGAATAGTCTAGACTCTGACCTGCAGCTGAGTGAGAACTGCAGGCTAGAATTCTGGTCCAAGGACTCACCTACCTATAAAAGCACAGGTCAGCTAACTGATGGAGCCTCGGGCCATGAGCTTTTATGCAAGTTCAACCGTCAACATCTCCTATGAACTAGGGCATACCGCCTGCATCTAAACCTTAATCTATAAACTGAGAAGAGTGAAAACTCTCACTGACCTCACAGAATAGCCACAGGGAAAACTCAGAATGTCCACACAGCCCTTTGGAAATGCCAGATGACCCCTTTGGAAGTACCTCTTTCAAAGCAGCAAGAAATCTTCTATAGCAGAAACCATCATAAAAGCAATATAGAAAAAACACCGTCTGGAGCTCATCAATTTTTGACCTCTGGATCTTTGACAAAATCTGGGAAGATGTTTCTGTAGTACACCTGTCCTCAAAAATACATGATTCCTTTATATTAAATGGAGGGGAGAGGTGGAGAAATGGGGAGAGGTGGTTCTTATTTCAGAAAACATATACAGAATCTCATTAAAAAAATACTATTAAATCTATTATCAATTTTGAAGATCATTCTAATATTTCACAGAAAAGCAGGTAATTTCTTCAGTTTAATTCAGTTTATTGGCTCCAGAGGAAGTGGGCTACAACTGAAGGTAGAGTTTCCTATTATACATGGTGCTCAAGCAAAGGATGGGTAACCATCTGGTTAAGATGTAGTAAAGCGCACTGATGCATGCAGTGGTGAGGGACTAGGTGTCCATTAAGGCCACTGATCCATTTGGCAAAGATGTATTTAGCATCGTCTGTCTTATGCCAATTGCAAAGACAGCCCCAATTATTCCCCTTCCTACATTCGTTTCTTTTGCCATGTGACTTTGCATCTATTTCCATCAAAGAGTAAAGTCTTCCTTCTTCCCACCTCCTTGAATCTGGGCTGGTTTTGTGACTTATTTTTGGCTAATAGGATATGGTAGATACAACCTTGTACCACTTCTGAGCCCAGGTTTCAAGAAATCTTGTTCTCTTGCAACCCCGATCAGCTACCATGAGAAAAACCTGGACCAGCCTGGGTGATGAGTAATAATCACCCATCACACTTGCCAATCATCATCCAGCCACATGACAGGAAACTGAAACCATTCTAGACCAGCCAACCAGTCCCCTCTGGGCAGCCAGCTGACCACAGACACATGAATAAGACTCACGGAGATCAGCAGAACTTTACCTACACCAGAAGAACTAACAGACTTAGGTACGACTATAAATACAGTTTACCCTTGAACAACAAGGGTTTGAACTGCTTAGGTCCACTTACACACAAATTGTTTTCAATTAATATATTGAGACATTTCTTAGAGATTTGTGACAATTTGAAAAACTCACAGATGAACCACATAGCCTAGAAACGTGGAAAAATAAAGAAACAGTTATGTATATAGATAGTCATATAACATACAGACTATGTGTTAGTCAACTGTTTGTGTTATGAAGGCTTCCAGTCAATGGTAGGCTATTAGTAATTAAGTTTGGGGAGAGTCGAAAGTTATACACAGACTTGCAACCATGCAGGGTATCGGACCACCTAACCTCCACACTTCAAGGGCCAATTGTACTTACTGTTTTAAGCCACTGAGTTTTGGGGATTTTGATAGACAGCAATAGCTACCAAGTCAGACACTGGGCTAGACAACATGGGACCCTAAAGTGCCTTCCTATCCTGAGAGTAAATGATTTTTGTAAATTCCCAAGGCATATCACCTTTTCTGAGAAGGTACCACCAATGTGTGTATATTCATATCTTCACAATTTTTAAATGGATTGAACGTGAACTATAGACAGAATATTCATGCATTCTTTCCGCAGACCAGTGAGCATGAGCACCTGCTGTAGAGACCCCAGCTCTGGACGGCTTCAGGCCTTCTGTGTTTCTCCTGTGGTCCCAGCCCCCAGGAAGAGCAGGCTGCCATTTCCTCTCACTCCTCCCCCCAGCCCTGCAGGCTGCTTTACCATCCTGGAGGTTCCTAATCCTCCCTGCCGGGCTGGATTCTGCCAGCTTTGCCTCCACTTAAGAAGCATCAGTGCATGTCCACGCTGCAATGGAAGGAGCCTGGGGCCGGGAGAGGCAGGTCCGCTGTGGTCAGACTAGTACACTTGAGCCCCGGATGCTGTGTGCTTGGCTCTGAAGGGCTTAGGAAGCTATGCCTTTTAAATCAAACTAGAAATTCACTCTCTTTTGTTCTCCCTATTTTCTGCCCAGCCAGCAACATCAAAATATTCCCCTAAATGGGCTCTGTGCTATGGCAGCAGAGACAGAGCCGTCAATGGGAAACAGAAACGAACCTGATGCCCTCTTGAGCTCTCCCACTCAGGCACCGTGAGACAGCCCCGAGGCTCTCAGGCCTCCCTCCTCCTCCTCGTTTCCCAGTTCCTGGCCTCCTAGCATAACCTTATCATCCAGACGCTCTCCAACACTGACTTTTCATGAAATTATGAGGAATTAGATCAATTCTCACTCGGACATAGAAATAGTATCCTTCAGTGAGTCTCCTTGCTATGTCTAAATATGAAAAAATACTTAATATTTTCAGGCAGGGAGAAAGGAGGAAGAAATGGACAGGATGGACAAATAAACTTTGCACTTTAAGTGAATTCAGATCCACTTGATATGTCTCATATGCTCTGTAAAGGACAGAGCTTGTATGATAAACTTGTTACCAGCCACCTTCCTGCCACTGCCTTTCATGAGTTTGGAAATCAGTCTCAGTGGTATTCTCTGTGTTGAAAGCAGAGTTTCATGCAGTATTTTATGAGCTGAATAGTTCAAAACTCCTGAATAAAGGCAGGAGAAGTCAAGAACAATGGGACAGACTATCTGTTCATTCATGCAACAAATAATTGTTACGCATCAATCACATACAAACACACTGTAAGGGCTATTCACCTCAGAGAACCAAGCTCCAGAAACTGGGAAAAGAGGACCCACTCACTCTCCTTTCTCCACGAAGCGAGCTCTTGGTAAGGAATACTTACGATACAGACCAGGAAAGGAGCATATTTCCTCGGCTTAATAGAACCAGTCTTAGTTTACAAGTAAAAATATTAATAATACCCAGAGTAAATATCTATACTGTGCAGTTTGTATGACAGGCACTGCTCTAAGAAGTCACATTATGTTTACTAACTAAACATCAGACCTTGTTCTAAATGCTTTTGGTGGATCACTCATGTGACCATGACAACGACTGTATGTAATCTTCACATCACACACATATTATACACAGGCAACTAAGGTGTGGAGAGGCTAGTAAATTCCCCATGCCCACTTTCTTGGTGAATTTATGAATGGAGCCAGGCATCTTGCACTCTGCAGCACGCTATGTCCCACAGCCCCCATTCTAGGTCTACTTAACCTGGAGAGAGTCAAAGATGTGGGAATAGGAAAAATAATATTTTTCCTATAGATCATAAAGAGGGGGTTTCAGGAGGAAATTAATACTTCTCATCCTACCAGTAGAGACATGACTGACTCTAAAGAATCTAGTCAAAAACCCACAACAGCTTATAGAAACAGACACTTTCGATTCTCCACCCACTACGACATTCACAAAACCAGAACTAAGTCCCCATCTTCACCTTCCTCCTCGCTCACCTCAGGGGAGTGGCTGACAGGAAGAATGAGTAGAAGCAGTCACCGTGAGGAGGAAAAAAAAAAAATCGCTGGTATCTGTAATGGACGTAATATTTAGAAAAACTCTTTTCTTCTGTCCAAGATCCAGTTAGTATGTGACAGAGCTAGAAATTCTCAGGAGCTCATAACACTGCACTATGCTGCCTCCCAAACATGAAAGTTAAATAAACACCCTTTCCAGCCCAAGAGTTGAGGAGGAGCAAGACACAAGCAGACCAGAGCTGAGAGATTTTCCTGTCTGTGTCCTGGAACGGGAGCGGGGCAGCTACTAAGCAAGGGTCATGCCAGCGTGGAGGAGGAAGGGTCCTCCCCCAGTCCCTGTTGAAGTTTCTTGTCAGTCATCACCTCAAAGGCCTCCCCACACACCAAGCTAGGAGTGACTTCATCAGGTAAAAAACATTGTGTAAAACAGAGTTGAGAAAAGAGAAGGGATCTGAATCTACGTCCACAGAATCTCCTTCAGCCCGCATTTGGGATGGCATCCATGGAATTCAGAAATCCCTGTGTGTTCTTGTCCTCTGGAATGATTCTGAAGGCAGTAAGAGAAAGAAAACACAGCTGCTGAGGTCCAGAACTGAACTGGCGTTCACAACCAGACCTCAGTGTGATCATAAGCTGGTCCGAGTCACAGTCAAGCCAGTTTCTTCTACTTCTGGATACAGATGATCTCCCAGGATATCATATCAAGCGAGATGTCTCTGAGACCATGATAAAGCAAGACAAAACAAAGGTCACTGTACAGCACAAAACACCCAACACCCCCCTGTCGCTAAATGAGCGACTGCCACTCCTTTACCATTGTAGTCTAATGCTTGCTGGTCGTCTCTTTCCTATAGACAAGATTTCCTGCAATACTCAGTCACCGGCTTGTCTTTGCTCTCTGACAACACCCAACAATAAGAAGCCTCTGCTTCCTTAGATTCTCCTCCAAATTACCCAATAAAAAGCCCAATTCCTGTAACAGATTCTTTCAAGCACCCTTTTACTGAGACACTTCATGGTTTCCTCACCACAATGAGAAATATATCCAACTTTTTCATCTACAAGTGCATTCCTGCTTGTGTCTAGCTGACAGACACTGACGGTAGGCAAGGATGGTTGGCAAGATCTCCAGAGAGTTGCCATATTTAGGGATGAAGTGGTTTATCAGTTACCTTTTGTTATATAACAACATCAAAAAAAACCCACAAAAAACCCTCAATGGCACAAAACAGTAAGTGTTTATTGCTCATGAATATGGTGATCAGATAGACTGCTGAGTTGGGCTGCACTGGCTCAGATTTCTGGGCTAGCCTGACTCTGGCTGACCCAGGCTGGGCTGGGCTGGGTTTATTAGTCACTTCAGCTTTGTCCCAAGTGTGTCTCATCTCCCAGCAGGCTAGCATTTCCATCATCTCACGGGGATGACAGGGGCACACTGGAGCAGTAGGAAACACCCACGGTCCCTTGAGGGTCTAGGCTCAGCAGAACTGACACGTCACTCTGCCACAATGAAGAAGAGAACCTGCCTTTACAAGTCTCTAAGACAAGCCACAAAACTGTATCAGATTTAGGGAAGAGGTGGGGAGCTGTGGGGAACAGACCCCACCTCCTTAGTGAATCCCAGCGGGCAAGTAACACAAAGCCGTAATTCACTAAAGCCAGAAGATGCTTCTCCAAGGATCCAAGCCTTCTATTCTACCCCAAGTTTGTGTATGTCTCTGCCCTGTATTCTTAGGTACCTTCTCACAGTGAGGAGTCCAAGCAACTGAGAGACAAAATATTTATTTTCTAAACAGAATTGGCATTACCTAAGGGCAAGATTTAAATGATTAGTATGGACCAAGTATTATATAGGATTGGACCAAAATTAACTTTTGTCCACCTTAACCAGCAGTGTGGAATCAAGATAAGGCCTGAATAGGCAACATATGGAAGGCACATTTTCTCTGCACATCAGAGTTATACTGTGTGTAAATTTGTGACTGTTGATACAGTTGACATTAAAAATGGGACTTTTTCATGAAGTCTAAAATGTCTGAGGATGTCATCCACAGGACTCTCTACGTATTCACCCCCATCTCTGGCCTAGAAGACGATACTGGAGAATGAAGAACATTTTCTCCATCTGTCTGATGGGACACATTTTCTTTAAACTCTCGGATCTGTCCTAATTTGTGGTGTTATCTCTTTTATTTTTCAAATGAAATTAGTTTATAAATACTTCATAGGCTATTGTGTGAATCAAATTAGATAGCAGATGTGGAAGTATTTTGAAAGTTCAAAATGTTAATAAAACGCAAAGCTATTGGACATGCCGTTTCTATAATAACAATCTGTGTGCTAATAGGCATTGCCTTCTCATTACCGAGGTGACTGGTGAGGTGGAAACAGCATTAGACCGAGTGAGGAGTCTCGTGTTCAAATTCCATCTCTGACGCCACCTAACTGCTATGACTGCAAGACCCTCGCCCACTCCAGACCTTGGTACTCTCATTAGTAAAGCAAGGAGGTAGGACTGGATGATTTCTAGGTCCTTTTGAGCTCTAAATAACTTTTCTGGTTAACATATTTTCCAACACAATTTTTAATTATTTGAAGAAGAAAAATGATTAACTTTATATATATGGAAGCTCCCCTAGAAGCCTGCTTTTCAAGCAATTACAAAATAACCCTTATTTTAAAGGATCTGTGAGCTCTTCAAGAGACTTAATATATGGATAAGTGATGCCTTAAACTTCACCTATTTAAACTGAACTACTAATATTTCTTCTCCTCAAATATGTTCCACTCATAGTTATCTCATTTTGATGACTGACAACTTCAGTCTTCAAATTGTTGGTCAAACCATCAATATATCTTGTCATTTCCTCACAGAAAACCCATATCTAATCCATCAGCAAATCTGTCTACTCCACCTTCAAAAGACACCCCAAGTCTGCCCACTTCTCACCATCCTGATCAAAGTTGCCGTCATGTCTGCCATTCCTACCTCACTGGTTTCCTTGCCCCTGCCCTTGCCCTCCTACACTTTCTTCTCATCACTGAAGTGACCTCTTTATAATATGTCAGATTTTTCCATTCCTCTTCTCCAAATACCCTCAGTAAATTTCTGTCTTACCAAGATGAGAAAATCAAAGCCCTTCCAATGTCCTTCAAGTGCCCGCATGATGTGCCCATCTGCATTCCTCTCTGGATTCAGCTCTTTTTTACTTTTCCCCAACTCACTGAACTCCAGCCACATTGGCCTTCTTGCTATTTATCAAATAAGCCAGGCATGCTTCCACCTGAAGGTCTGTGCACTGGCAATTTCCCCTACCTGGAATGCTTTTTCCTTCAATAGCCACACGGTACCAAGTAGTTAAGAAATGGCTAGCGGCAGGAGAGATGGTCAGTAAGGAAACGAGCCCAGAGGGGTTTAGACAATCTATTACCCATAGCACGGCAGGCAGCGCACACGTGATGCTTACGTCAGTTCCCTTGCTCATACAAGTCCCAGGAAGGCAGTCAGTACAGCATCTGGTTGATGAGTACACACCTGTCTGTGTCACAGATGAGGAACACTCAGCTTAGGAGATGCCTAGCGTTACATGGGGACTGCTGTAAAATCCGGCTGCTCTCCCCTCCAGGGAGCGATGTTACCTCAGTACTGTGCGATATAAACAAATCTTCTCTGGAGAGAGGAGGAAGACTTTGCTATCCTAGAAATTCTCCATGGAGGGAGACAGTATCCAGATTTACTATGCAGATAAGGAAGTGAATCTGCCCAACTCAGGGGGACAGGCTATCTCTAGCTTCCAAGCCTGTTTGCTATTCTAACGTCCTTGAAAAGATAGTCCAAGGTGTGTGGAAACACCATGCAGAATTTTCTCCCAGCACATGGCTCTCTTCTCCTTTGAGTCTATTTCCAAATATCAACTTCTCAGAGAGATCTACCTCAAACATTCTATTTGCTGCTGCAATACCCACTTGGCACTCTCTATCCCCCTGTGTTATTTTACCCCAGAGCACTTAGCTGCTTCCTAACATGGGGTTGACCCTTGAACAACATGGGTTTGAAATATACACGTCCACCTGAATGTAGATTATTTCCGTAAATATATCGGAAAAAAATTCGGAGACTTGGAATAATTTGAAAAACCTCACAGATGAACCACATGGCCTGGAAATATGGGGAAAAAATTAGAAAAAGGTGTGTCATGAATGCATAAAATATATATAGATTTACACATGACATACAAAATATGTGTTAATTGACTTTATGTTATCAGGCTTCTGGTCAACAGTAGGCTATCAGTGAAGTTTTGGGCAAGTCAAAAGTTACATACAGATTTTCAACTGCACAAGGAGGCAATTCCCCTAATCTTCATGCTTTTCAAGGGTCAATTATATACAGATTTATGACCTGCCTCCTCCCACTTGGAGAATGCACATTCCACGAGGGCAGAAATTTTATGTTTTATTCACTATTATACCCAGCATCTACAACTGCTGACTCCTAATAAGCACTTAATAAATTATTTTCAAATCTGACTCAGACTATAAAGTATTAAGCACATTAGATTAGTCTTCCTTGCAATACTTGGCACGAAATTCCAGGCTTCTGAAGAACCGGAGCCCCAAATTAAAAAATAGGTTTTAAGGGGAAAAAAAAATCATAAGTTTACCAATGTCTGGAGGCCCAACCTGCCTTCCAAAGAGCCTACTGCAGGGAAAAGAGACGACTGACAGTAGCCGGCCACCACATCATTAACTTCACTGTGGTGCTCACCTTGGGCCATGTTTCCCCTGGGTTGTTCCTCACCAACCACCGAGAATAATGGTAGACTAGAAGCAGGCAATTCCTGCCCAATGTGGGGTTCCTCTGATGGGCAAATTTGGCTCAGAGACTCCCCATCAGTCTGGGCAAGGTTTTCATAGACCCGCACTGCAATTTGTGGCTTTTTACCCCCTCCCCTCTCCTCTCCCCTTTTCACAGGTGTCACCCCTCCCTGTACTGTGCTTGGGGCACTCCTTAATTCCTCCTGTTCCCTCATCCTTTACCCTTTACAGACCTTCGCCAGAAGAAAGCTCTTGCACCTCTAATCCTTTTTTCATGCCTGCTTCTTGAAAGACCCCAACTAGCTCACAAAGACACAACAGGTCTGTCCTTGGTGGGAAAACACCACTCAGGGACAGAGTTGTTTTCGTTAGGAAGTGCAACTAACTAGAGCTCAAGCCTTCATTTATTTGGGGGACTAATTCCAAGCACGGCATTCTTGCTTCCTGACTTTATCGCAGGATGCCAAGTGGTTTTTCTTTCTGTCTGTAGTATGTGATGTGATTATTCCTTATCTAATGGGGCAAGGTATAAGTTCTGCTTTCTCAGAAGCAAAAAAATACAGATAAAAAGTTCACTGCCCTGGGAACCTGCACACTGGTCCCAACTTACTGTTTAATCAAGACTACAGTCTCTGGCAAATCCACTGAATATATCTAGCCCCCAAATATCACATGCAAAATCCCCACTGTTAGAGATGGCACATCAAAGGAACCGTTCCCAGTCGATTCTGCAACCTACTAGGAGGCAATGGTAAATTAATCATTTGATGATATCAAGACCGTATCATTTTGTTCAGCATCCCAAAGGGAAAAAAGAAAAAATGTTTTAAAGCAAATTGTCGCAGTGGTCATTTCTACATTGTAGTTCCCTGAAATGCACACACATGAGTCGGGGGGTTGGGGAGGGGGAGGCGGGTATTTCTCAACGCAGTTTCCTCTCTGACTCCTAGTGATGCTCATGTGCACAGAAAACCAAGCAGGAAACCCCTGAATTCAGTCATCAAGTGTTCTGACCCCACACCAGCAGATCCTGTCATCACATTAGGTCTAAACCAGCATTCAAACTGCATTTTCTCTTGAACACCCTCCCAAGCCTCAGTATGAGGCCTTCAGAACCGGTGTACTCAAGCCTTTGTGTGAGTGGGGTTGTCTTTCCATCCTCATCCAGTCCGCAGTGCACTGTCGGAGTGCATCCTGCTGGCAGCAAGACAGGGGTCCCGAGAGAGGACATGCTGGGCTCTGCATGTTTACCTTCTTATCCTTTGTGTCAACCAGTTATGTTTCTAAAACATTTCCAATCCCCTAGCTTCGCAGAAAACAAATAACTCCGCACAGCCCCCCTCTTCCTTCATCCCCCATAAATAATCACCCAGACGGATGAGGATGGCCGCAAAGACAGAGGCTGAATGCTGATGAGGGCGGTGCGGCCAACTTCAGCTCCACCTGGGATAAGCATTTTGCAGCTTAGCCAGGAGACTTCTCCCGAGTGATGGGAACAACGGCGAGGCAGCAACACCCCTTCAGGTCAAAGTCCTGACTGGGTCAGGAAGAGCTCAGGGAAGAGCTCAGGGCTTGCTTAGTGTCCAAGCTCAGTGAAATATTTCATGTCTGACTTACAAGAGCTAAGACACTACCTCCCGGGCCTCAGCGTCTTCGTCTGTTATGAAGCATGCTGGCGTGGTGATTACACGCATGGCTTTTCAAGCCAACTTGCTTAGTTTTGAATCTGAGTTTTGCTACTCAGTAACCATAACCTTGGATAAATTACTTCATTTCTCTATCAGGCAGCTTATACTTGTTTATGCTGCACAAGGAAGGACCTTCTGAAGTCTCAGTTGCTTGTCAACATGAAGACCTGTTTCTCACTCATGTCACATTGTGGCTGTGGCTCAGCCATGGTCCTGAGGCTCTGTGGCTCCACTCCACGTGGCTTCCTAATCGAGGGATCCAGGCTGAGATCCAGCCTGTGTCTTGGCCTCACAGCAGATTATAACAAAGCAATGACCAGCCATAGGATGGCTCTTAGAGCAAATAATTGAATAGAGCCTATGGTCCCTTCCACTGATATTTCGTTGGCCTAAGTGATAATATATCGATGTGCAAAGAAGTCTGTTCCTAACATAGGAAGAACAAGCTAGTCAGGTAGCCAAGAGCAGGGGTCCACGATCCTCTTACATGAAGGGGATAAACAACTGTGTACAGAATATAATCCACCTTCTGCATATCACTTTCTTCACCTGTAAAATAAAACTGATAATAATCATGCTCATTTCATAAGGCTGTTAGAAAGATTAAACGAGTTTTCCTCTGAGAAAACATGTAAAATGGTACCTGGAATAGGGGAAACCCTCATTAAATGTTAGTTATTATGATCTTTCCAAGAGGAATAATATAAATTTTTTTCTCGCTCATAGAGATGTTTGAGGATCCTGTTATTAACAGGGTTTTTTAAATAGGTACTATGCCAGATAAGATAAGTCACATTAAATATCACACAAAAGTCAGAAATTTTATTACATCAATTGCAGGCAACAATGTAGATGTGTACCCTCCACTCATCTCCATGGAGACATTCAGTGAGAGGAGTTCAAAGAGGATTATTCACAGCAGCCAGCATATCTCCTGGAGACATTGTCATCATCAGTAGCAGAATGTATCATCCGTGGAGCCCCTATTCTGCATGAAGGATGATACTCAGCACAGGAGGAGCAACGAGGAATAAGAGCCAGCCCTCCACATGCCTACAGCCCAGCAGGAGAGATCTTCTTTATTTATGCACCTTAACTAAGTGCACCAGGTGGGGGCTCCCTGGATGGTGATGCAAGTCCCAGATGCCACAGGTGGTTTCGGGGGGAAATGACCCTGAGGCCTGCAGGTTGGGACAGACTTTTCAGAAAAAAATTAAAAAGATACTTGATCTAGGCCTTTAAGAAGAGTAGGATTTGGGTAACCAGACCTGAGAAGGAAAGGAAAAGGAGAAATGGAAAACAGATGGAAGAGAGAACTTCCCCATCTTTAGGAAAATCGAAAACCCTGAGACTGTGCAAAAGTTGACAGCTGAAACAGTGGGGGGAAAAGATGAATGAAACAAAAGCAGGCGCCCTGGCTGCCAGCAGCGAGTGGGGTTTTCTCCTGGACCCGTGATTCCTTTGGGAATGTTTCACCTTCTGTCCGTGTACCTCATCTCTCTCTCAAGACCTCATCTTTCTCCCTATGTCTGTCTTTATATAAGCTTATGTAACACGAAATACATTTTAATGCAGTTGCTTTAATAATACTTATCACGTCAACATCGATAATATGTCTTTTATAGACACATGATAATCCTTATGACACCCAGTGAATTATTTAACATGATCCCCAAAGTCACCTCTAAAGGGGCCAAGCCAGGACTCAGACCCAGGCATCTTTGCCCCAGAGTTTGTGCTCTTTTCCATAACACTACACGCTTTCCCTTTAAAAGTGTGTGTGTGTGTGTGTCCACGTGTGTGTGTCCGTGTGTGTAGACACATGCATGTGCTGGCATGTGTGTACATGGGTCTTCGTATCCACCTGCTTCGGTGTGTGCCTGGTGCCACAGGGAACTGCTTTCAATTGATCATGTGATTCTTCCCACTTGGCAAATGTTTGTGCATCAAATCCTGGTTCCCAGCTCTGTTGACTGATTACAAGTCAGTTCCTGACCCTGAGGAACACGGGGAACTGTGAGAGCAATTTCCCTCTTAGTTTATTTTAAAGCAGCTGATGATTGCGCATCACGGTCACATCTTGGAGCATAATGAGCCTATGGGATGCAGGCAAGGGCAGCAGAGTGCAGGCAGCCTGTGTGGAAGGCAGAGAGAACTGTCAGGCCTCAGGTGTCTCATCAGAGACACCAGTGAATACCCCAATGATACGTGTGTCAGTGGCTCAATCTCTCCAGTAAGAGCACTTTAGTAACAGCCAAGTCATTCTTGCTGTCACACAGCTGCCCTGGGCTCATACCTGGCCCTTTAATATGAACCCAAGATCAGATGGGAGAAGCCCTGAAAGTCATTTTTAATATGATTCCTTTATTCCCCATCTCCCTCACCAAGTTCTCGGTGCACATAGGTGCACGCACGCACACACACACACACACGCAGACACAGTATTCCGTAGATTTCTTCACCTCATGAAGCCAGTAAGGTCATGACTCTGTATGCCCCAGATCTTGTCATACAGCACCTAACTTCTAATTGGAATGCAATGGGAATTTGGGAAGGGGAGAAAGCAAAGAGGGGAAAACTACCCAGGCTACAGAATTTGAGAAAAAAATTTAAAATCCAGTG
Organism: Camelus bactrianus; assembly: GCF_048773025.1. Taxonomy (NCBI): domain Eukaryota; kingdom Metazoa; phylum Chordata; class Mammalia; order Artiodactyla; family Camelidae; genus Camelus; species Camelus bactrianus. The sequence continues at coordinate 27,098,218 of NC_133564.1, read as the reverse complement.
CCTGAGCCACAGTGAGATTTTTAATGTAATTTCAAACTCCTCTGCTCACACAATTTTCTCTCCCTCTCCCTAGACCACTGCAAACCTGCCCGTTTGTTTTAATTTGGATTAGCACGAAAGCAGAGCCCAGCGCAAGGAGGCCTGAAAGGCAGTGTGTCTGGTAGGTGAACCAACAGAGGCAGAGTGAGAATCTGGAGAGAGTGAACAACACAAAAGGGGGTGAGGCTAATATAAGGATGATATATCAAGGTCACTCCTGTGGGCAACGGGAACTTGATGTTGCTGGGACTTTCTGAGAAGTGTGCTTGTATCAAAAGTGTCAACCAGAAAGACAATGGAGCTCCATTGTCCCACTGGGTAACAATCGTCCCAAGCGATGTTAACCCAGAAAGCAAGTCCAGGTTTTCAGACAAACCAGAAAGGCTGAGTGGGCTCCTTCCAGCATCCCACATGACAACAGCAGAAAAGTCCTGGGGCAGAAAGCAAGAACTCCACAGTGCAGTTGAAGCTCAGTTAGGTCATATGAGACATAAATTTAGCAAGGAAGTCTATCAAAGACGTCTAACCACAGTCTACCCCTTGAATGACTGGGTTCCACTCATCCCTACATAAGTTACTGCCATTGAAGACCTTCAGGATGGTAGGCAGCAAACTCAATCTTCACAAAAGACTCAAGGTCGGAGGGTATAGCTCAGTGGTAGAGTGTGTGCTTAAAATGCCCAAGGTCCTGGGTTCAATCCCCAGTACCACTTACTAAAAAAAAAAAAAAAAAAAAAAAAGACTCAACATGAAATGGTTAGCAAAACAAGCTACAGTCTTTGCTGCTGCAACTGGTCCTAAATCCATAACACATTCATTGTCTATTTCCACCATCCATTCCAAATATTCCTCACACTCAGCCAGAACATCAAGGGACTTAAGAGTGTTCCTTGTTAGCGTAACACAAACCTTTATTCCTGAGGAATGTCAGCCCTTGATTGCCTTAGATGTACCGGGTCATGATTGCTGCAATTGCTCATTCATCATTCTCATCAAGCATGGAAACACCAAAGGACACCCCAATGAGCCATGGAGTTTCAGAGTATCCTCTCTGCCACTATATATAGTAACAAGGCTAGGTTCTCTCAATAACCAGGGTCAGTTACATCCCAGTGGAAACCTTCCTCATCTCCTTGTGTAAATGTTTTCTTCATTGGGAACCAGGACCTCCAAACCAAGAATAGTCTAAGAATGCATGGATGGAAAAGACAAATCCCACAAGCGGGTCACTGCGGACGATTGTGAGAGGGACCAGTTCAACTTCCACCTCTTGATTCCATGACCTATGTTTCTAACTACTGGGGACACAGTATCAGGTGCCAGTTGTTTGTTCAGTGCAGATACCGAATCCTGGAGGAGAGCACTCCAACCCCACAGGGTCTGTCCCCAAGCTGTCACCTGAACTGACGTTTTAATAGGTCATTTCATTATTCCATGAGGCCAGTTGATTCTGTTTGATACGGAATACAGTGAGACCAGTGATTTTCATGGTCATGTACACCTGTCACATTCCTGGAACAGGAGAAATGGTTTAAAAAGCCTACCCCTAGGAAAATTAAATGTGGTCAGGTTGAGTATAAGAGAAAGTATGAGTGATCCTAAGAGTATATAATAATCAGATGAAACAGAAACTGGGACCCTAAATGTATGAATGACACGATAGACTCAGTTAAGTCAAACAACAAAAGCACTTCTGGTATTGGAATGAAGTAAGAGAATAAAAAAGAAATGTTAAAAAAGGCTTTTCAGAGCACACCTAACACCCACATCTTGGTTTCTAGCCCTACTTTCCAATAAAAAGAACCAGGGCACTTCAGAGAAATGGCGAAGTTTAGGGTTGCAGCAGAAAATTCACAAGATGATCCGGGAGCATCTTGTAATGTAACACACAAATGTAATGTAACACACAGCAATGGAGCTATGTCAGAAGAGTCCAGAAAGCAACTGTGAGAGCTCCCAACGGCCAAAGAAGAAACTGTGCAAGAAAAATAAAGTAGCATTGGATTGTAACTCAAAGGACAATTAATATTCCTGAGTCCTTGGTGACATAAATAAATGGTTGAACAAAGAAACAAGTGGGACAGAACAGACAAATCTCCCATGCAGAAGAATCCCAAATAACTCATCTAGACACTCTGCCCTCAAGCAGAAAGAGCATAACTCCCCCTTCCTCCCATGAGCCTGCCCATAAGGAATTCCTTCCAAGGAGTAAAGTATGGAAAGTAGGAAAAAGAGGAACTTCATAGTGGAGAAACCTGATAAAGGAGCCTAAGGCAGTACTGATCGCTAAACATATGTGGTGCCCTGGGTGGTATCCTGAAACACAGGCAGACACTGAGGACATCTGAATAAAGGGTGGACTTTAGTTAATAATAATGGACCATGATTGGTTCATTAATGGTAACAAATGCCCCAGACGAGTGTGAGCTGTTAGTAACAGGGGAATCTGGCTGTGGGGTATATGAGAAGTCTCCATACTATACTCAAAAATTTTCTGTAAATCCAAAATTGTTAATAAAATAGTTTCCTTAGTGGGGCGATACAGCTCAGTGGTAGAGAGCGTGCTTAGCATGAGGTCCTGGGTTCATTCCCCAGTACCTCCACTAAAAAATAAAAAAGTTTGTTTACAGAAAATATATTTTTAAGAAGTTTTTCACCAGGGAGGACAGAAATGGGAGGAAAAGCACTTGCATTTGGCAAAAGAGAGTAAGTGAGGACAAAGTCACCTTTGCTGGGTTTCCCCCTAAAAGCAGAGTGTGAGACCAAGACTTACATGATAGCAGTTTATTTAGGAGGTGGTCCTGTGGTGCAGGAGCTAGGCACCGGAGAGAGCGAGGCAGATACGTAGGAAAAGAAAAAGAAATGTCATAGTGATTGCTGAGAGAATTGCTTTGGGCAATGGAGTCTTCATTCCCAACAAGGACTTCCTGAAAATCATAAGCTCTCACCAAAGTATCTACCTGAGACAGAGACCAAGGGAGTATTTCCCTCCGGTCCCCATCTCCTCTTTGTCAAATGTTACCAGAGGTGGGATTAATGTTCTCATGCTTCTAGTTCTGCACGTGCACCAGACTGGTCCAGGGGAGCCCCTGCAGGCATAAAACATGGTGGTGGTAAAGAATCCCCAGGGGAAAAAGGAGAAGGTTGGCAGCGCAGCGGAAGTGAAATCCTGAAAGTTTACAATGGCAGCAGCTGGTTCCTGCAGCAACGACCAGAGAAAAGACGTGGGCCAGGAAGATACAGACAGAGGATTAAAAAAATTCCAATACACCGGCATTAAAGTTCCAGCTAAAATATCTCTCTTGGTCTCCTGGGCTGTTCAGGGTGTTCAGGGAGCTAGGACATTCTGCCAAGCAGTTCATGAGGGACATTTTCAAGCAGGAGGTGATGGTACCTTTTTTCTCTTGGAGATTTGTTGCTGTTCTGAAGACCAGAGGAAAACTCACTCTCCCTTCTTGTTTCAAAGTATCCCATCTTCTTTACTTGCCCCCTGAATTCCTAGTCCCCATGTGGGGATGCCCTTCATGGAACAGAGATAACCAGTAATCAAAGATCCTAATGAAAAACTGAAGGTTTCACCCCAGCTCTGCTTACCACTCTCCTTCCAGGCTCTTTGTGAAAACTCGCCGCTCACAGGCACCTCTCTCCTTCCCTCTTAACTGTTGCACTTCAGCAGTGTGCTTCCTTCAAGAATCCTTCAGGTTTCCCCGTTGCACAATTAATGACCTCTTCAAAATAAAGCCTCAGTCCAGGAATCACAAACATAATTGGTGTACCTTATTACTCGGCTTTTCCAGGCTTCCCAGCTCTGAGAACTTCTGTCTTCACTTAGATCACAGACCTCGGGCACCCTGTGAGATCATATGACTCCTTCCAGTGCCAGGCCTTCAGCCTGCCACAGTAACTGCCTTTTGATATCAACAAGGATGATTTTTGGAGGCTCTCACAAGCTTAACTTGGAAAGTTCACTCTTCTTGTGGTTTCTGTAATCATTATACCAAAAAGACAAGCTGCTCTTTAGTTTTCAGTCCCCACACCGTGAAAGCCAAGACTTCCCAAGTTTGAGGTATGTCAGTCTGGGGTCACTTAGAAACCCAACTTAACAAGATTGCTTCCCTCACTGTGTGAGCTATTGAGTTCTTTTTAGCTCTGTTCTGCGGCTGACTGATTGGTAGACAGAACTGTTTCAAGGTTATCTCTGAAGGACTGTATATACCCACGTGCAGCATGCTTGCTGGAAGTCACATGCGGCAGAATTATGGTTTAGTTTTTCACCCAAGCAGATATGAAAAATGTACGTACCTCTATGTTCTTTTTTTTTTTTTTTTTACTTTGGCGTCATATGTTTTATATTTTCCACATTGCTATTAATTATGTACCCTGATCTTTTTTGGATTTTTTTCTTTAGCTGTTTGCACCTTAAATGCTGGTGTTTTGCAGAGTCATAATTCCTGTTCTGTTTTCTTTCTCCCTTGACTTACCCCCTTTCTCCCTGTATGTGCCCAGATACTTCCATGACTTTAAGTCCCACAATATCTGATGACTCGAAATCATGATCTCCCACCAGACCTCTCTCCTGAGCTATACAGTGGTACCCACCTTCCTAGCTGGATGCTGTATACTCACTGTGCCTCACGTGAAGCCCAGTTTACGATGGACAGATCACCTTTACACGCTGAGCCAACACTCTGTACACCAGCCTCGAACACCTCTCCCACCACTGCTGTCACCATCACATCTGTCGGCGTCCCCTGCTCCTCTTATGGTAGTGGGCACACTCGTATTCACCAGTATCTGGTTCTCCTGTGGGTCCATGTACGTGGAAGGTCACAGGTCCCCACCCATAAGTGACAAGTATGGCCATGCTATGGAAATGGGAGCAGATTAACGTGTGTCTGTCCCTTCTATGAAAACAGATTCAAGAGCCAGTGTGTGATTCTCCATGTTCTGTAGATGCAGGGTTATGTGGAAATGGTGGCATCATAGTAAACTCACTCAGTCTGGGTTTAAGTGACTAACGTGCACAAATCCCCCTGCCAAACTGCCTAGGCAAGAAACAGGCATTTGCTCTTTGAAGCCTCTGTGACTTGGAGGGTTTTGTTAGCACATTACAACCCACCTTTCCCGATTGATGCACCTTTTCTGGTTAATGGGACCCACTTAGCTAAGCAATCAAGCATCGTTAACTCTTTCCCTTCCTTGATTTTTCTATATCCCAATTGTTGATAAGCCCAAATAGTTCTCCTCTTAAACAGCCCTTAAATCAGTTTTCTCCTTTTTATTCTATCTGCTACTATCCCTTTACTCACATGTTTACAGAACTTCCTAAATGGGTTTACTGTGTCCCCCAGTTCCCTCCTACACGGATATAATATGTGTCTGCTGGGGTATTTCAAAATAAAAATCTGATTTGCCTACCCATATTTTTTTAATTCCTGGAAAATCTTTGTTTAGGCTTCCTTTGAATATAGTAATCCATTTTAAGGAGTAAGTTTTGGAGAATATCAGCTTCATTTTGTGAACAGCCATGGCGATCTTAGACGCATCTGAAAGCTTATGCAAAAGACAAGAAACCCAATCCAAGAAGCAGAGCAGCTCCTCCCAGACCAACACTCCGTGAGATAGACCTGCTCACTCCAGGTATCATTTCCATCAAGAGGTGGGGAGGACAAGCCAAAGGGAACACAGGGCAAGAAGATGACAGAACAGAAACCCTTCCCAGATCTTTCAGTATCTAGAATTTACAACAATCTTTCCCAGAGTAAGTCTAAAAACCAGTCCCTAGGTCCAACCCTGAAGCTCACTCTGTTTTCCTCAACATTCTTCTGTCTCTGTAGTTAACCACTCACTGTGAAAGCAACAAGCCAGTGCTATTAACCCTGATTTTTTAAAAGTCTTAAAAAAAAAAAAAATGAGACAGAGAATGACCATTTAACTAGACCAATTCTGCACATCTATAGCCCGGCAAGATTGCTGCCCAGGGATTCTGGTTAGCGGCTCATTTCTCCTCCCACGGGGACGGACTCTTGCTGCTCACCATTCATTTTTGGTGTAGACCTGTGAGTTTAGAGAAAAGCACTGCCCAAAAATAATCTTACTAAGCATAATTTTTATTAGTTCTTTTATCCCGATGAGAGCTTCCCTAGGGAAACCAGGCTACATTTCTAAGGCAGTAATGTGGAATATGCAAAAACAGAACACGTGGAGGGGCTGCACCCTCCCCTATCTGCACGGCGCCCCGGGGCCTCCCCTGGAGCTGTGTTTAGGCTCACATTTACCTCCAGGGGAAACGTCTAATGTTTGGTGCCCTGTGGGATCCACCCACTATTACTCTCACCTCAGACAGAAATAGCCAAGTGACAGGCAAAAGAAAGGAAACTAGTGCTGATGCAGTCTCTGTGTAAACCACAAACTGCTGAGATTGTATTTCTCTAAGAAAAACTCTGATAATAATAAAGTAATATTAATAATTAGTTTATTGTTGTTTTAAGGTAAATTCTCCCAAAGTCGAAATGCGCTTAGGCACCTAAAGATGGCTTTTCCGTCCCTTTAATCTAATGATTGAGTAAGTTTTCCAAAGTTGGCAGCCATTGGAATCATATAGATACTTTTTTTTTTTCCCAAATGAGTATTTTTGAAGGCACAGATCTTAAAGATAGAGGTCCCCCACTGAAAATTTCCCTAAGGAGGAAGGGTTTTTTTCTTCCCTAGCTCCCCTCCCTCAACACCTCAACACTTCCCAACCTGTCCTCCCACAGGAACCCCCCAAACACCTGTTTTGGGGGGAGAGAGAGAATTTAAAAGATTAAATCTACCAGGAAAAAAAAAATGCCCTGGGAAGGGCCCTTCAGATGTGACTGGTTCCTCTGGGACACGCAGAGCTAATGGAGGTCACACCTGGATTGCTGCTGCAATCCCAGGAGATGCTCCGGCTCAGCTCCCAGACTCGGGTGCATGGAATCAAAGAGCTCTGGCCAGGGGAGCACAAGCCTCCACAGCCCTGAGCACCACCAGTGACACCCTGTGCTTTAGAAGCCTTTGTCACTGGCTTGTATGACAGACTACCGTCTGAGTGATGAATTGGGGACAAGCTTCTATTACTGGTAGGAGAAGGAAATTAACACTCATGTGCCTGTGACGTGCCTCCCTCTAGTCTGCCTTGCCTTTGAGCACTTGGAAAGTGACCACAGCAGCACTGAGGGAGACCTCCCCGTGCTACAGGAAACACTGCACACGCGTCCGGCACATGGGGTCCCCCAGCCGCCCCTCAGAGCTCTCTTCTGATCACAAAGTGCCATCTTACGTGCAGTGTCGGCAAGGGTTGTTGCCTCTAGTTGCCACTTTGGTCTCATTCCTTTTCTCATGTGTATCTTTGGATGGAACACTAAGGCGGAACAGTGGAAGCTGGCAGCCCACAAGAGATAGAGCCATTTGGAAAATCTGGGCATGAGGAATTTGGAGATAATTACAGAGGAGACGGAGTAGAGGTAAGAGATGAGATGGAGACCTGAGTGATGACAGGTAACTTGGGCAACCCACAGGAGATAAACCCAAGGGCTGCACACCATCCTGCTGCAACATGGGCAGCCCCAGCCTCTCCTCTGCTCGTCCCCCTCCTCCTCTTGTTTACTACATTGGGCCCCCCTGGCTTTCTCTCGATTTCTTCAATATATACCAAGTCAGTCTCACCTCGGTGTCTCTGCACGTCTGGTTCTCTGTGCTTGAAATGCCCTTGTCCCCACACCTGTGTCATCTCATTTCCACCCATCTTTCGGGTCTCAGATTAAAAGCCACTTCCTCCAAGAGGCCTTCCCTGAACCCCTAATCAAAACAAAACCCCCTCAAGGGCCCTGTGCGTTTTCACACTCATCACAGCTTAAATGATGTGTGTATCCTCCACCCACAGCCACGCCATCGCACATGTGACGTCCGCCTCCTCACCACCCTACTAGCTGCATGAGGGGAAGGGGATCTGTCTGCTTTGCTAACGACCAGGGCGCTGTAAAAGCACAGTGCTGGGCACGTGTTAGGGGGAGTCGGGGTCGCTGCTTCAGGAAGGAGGATAAACACTCAAAGGAGGAACTAACAACCCAGAAAAGCGTCAAAGGGGGCGCTCCTGGCCAGGAAGAGTCGGCAGGCACGGCTTACTTAGGATGGTCGCTGTAAGAATACCCCAAGTTATGGGTTTACCCCTTCACTCTTCTCCACTAGGTTAGCGCCTCTGTGTCCTGAGGGCCCCAGGAGGAGGGGGCAGCATGGAGGGCGGGTGCAGGAGAGGGAACTGGCAGCTCATTGACTCAGCTCTTGAGATGCTTGTTGTGTTCATGCTAAGGAGTTATTTTTAGGAACAAAACCCTGCATTTTTGTCACATCTTAGGCTTCCTGACAGGCTTTTCTATGCCCTTTTCTGGCACGCTCACACCTGAGACACATTCCTGTTCTGGCTGTAGCTGGATTTTCTTTTTTTCAATGTTTCAGCAATAGGTTTTATAGACTCATTCAAGGTTCACATCCATTCAGCACCACAATGTTGTCTGCATGTTAGCTGGACTGACTCAGAATTAGTCATTTCTGTTCTATCAATACTCAAGTTTTTCAAAACTGTGAAATATCAGAAAATGATTTAATTAAAATAAGTAAAAGGCAGGCACATGTGTACCTTATTTCATAAACATAAAACCTGGTTTTGGTTCTTGTAGATTTCCCAATCTGCTAAATCTTAGTCTCAATCATAGACTATGCATTGCATTTTCAACGAGATTGACATTTGATATTTACAACCATTCTATGTATTACGCAGGGCCAGTGCTACTATGCCTCTTTCAGATCAGCATATACTGAACTCAGGATATTTAAAATGTCAGTGGTCACACAGCTAGTCAACAGAACTGAGGAAATACAACTTAGTCCTTCCGATTCTGAACTCAGTGCCTTTTAGACAGCAGTATGTAATCACTGGTGCTAGAATTAAATGATTTCCTTTATCAACGCTCTCCTACGCATTTCTTCACGCACCATGTACGTCTTAGGCTTTGGCAATACGGCTGGGTGTGCACGGGTGGGAAGAGGCTATGAGGAGTGAAGGAAGAAATAGCAATAAAAAGGTAAAAGAAGTGGCGATCGTTCTGTAATGTGTAGGAACATGGAATCACCCCACGGTGCACTTGGACCAAACGTCGCGTTGTAGGTCAACTATACTTCAGTAAATTAATAATAAATTTTTTTTTTAAATTTTAAAAGGTAAGAGAAGTGAATGGAAGGATGGTGGTTCAGAGACTTAGAATTGGAGAGGAGAATTTAGAGCTCCCAATAGAAAAAGAGTATGATTGCTGTTCCCCTCAAGTACAGGCAGTACACACGCTAGTTCCAGCAGTATGAGTATTTTACAGGTAGTGGCTTCTTGATATCTTCAGAACTGTTGAAGCTAGAATGTTCCGATGAGCCAAGAATAGCGTACAGCATTTCTGGATCCCGGTTCTTACTCTGTCACTAGACATGTGTCTTCCCCTTCTAAGATTTTCTATTTCTAACAGAAAGGAAAGATCCTTTTTTTTCCCTCCTCAGGTAATGTAGACATTAACAAAATGTTTTGAGCAAAGCTAGCAAGTCTTTAACATCACTATTGTATCAGTGACTTACTACTAAGCCCAACAGCCATGAAACCATCAAATTATTCAACCTGTCTTGTGTTCATCTCAAGAGAACTTATCACAAAGTCTGTGCCCTTGAAGAGCTTTTCTGTTGAAGTGGGTTGTGCCAATTATCTACTTTTGTCTTTCGAGGCAACTGCTCAGTGAGAGAAAGGGAATGGTGGTGGGAAAAGGTTCCATTTGTCTGTTTTACTGTTTTTGAATTATGAAAACGATAGTTGCCACTGAAAAGCTGTGAGAGGGACACACTGGGGAGAAAATAAAACAAATAAAAAACTAACATCAGACTGTACGAAACTGCGGCCATCTTAGTTCATACGCTTCTCAAGAACACTCAGGAGGAGGACTGGTCAAGCGTTAGCGAAGTTCAGAGGTCACCATCACCTTTCCTCTTGGGAAACGCTTTCGAAATAGTCCTGAGGGTGGGTCACAAAGGTTTGTAAGCAAGGATTTACAGATAGGAAGGGTACCGTCTGTGTTTCTAATCTTTCTGATTTGGGATGAAGGACAAGCCAGAAGGTCCCTCTGGGGAGGTGATCGGACACATCCCTGGAAGTAACCACCCTGGACACACAACTTCTTTTGATAAGCTTTACTTTATGGTATCTGTTGTCCTGTATTGGCCACAGATTTGGTGATGCTATTAAAGAAACTTGTCAACCTAGTGTGTGACTCTAAGCAAAATAAGGACCACTTGGGATTTATTAATGCTGATTTCACACTGGGCGAGCGAGCCAGCAGGAGGTGTCAACCTGCGTTTGTCTCTGTTCTATGACTGGATAAATGTATGTTACTTCCTATTTACAGAAAATGGCACTTGGCCTGCTCGTGTGCTGCTAAAATGGATAAGGATGAGTGGTGCAGACAGCTCTGTCAACGGCACTGGGAGCCGTCTAAATGGTTTCTACAAATGCCCACCTACACTGGACAAGGTCAAAAGCATCAAGGAGGTGCCATCTCATTAGGACTGAAATGCACCTGGCTCCAAGCCCCACACAACAGTCCCTGATGCTAAAATTAGTCCTAGAGACGCCTGAATACTTCCTCTTTCCATCTCACATTTGGTCCCATTAAGCCCAGAGGACAGTTAATAAAGGAAGAAAAATTAGTCTAACTGAATTAATTGAGCTCAAGTAGAAGGGAGGATGAACACTGCCATTCATTCCATTTCCGAAAGAACAATGGGGCTTTTTTTTGCCCGTAATGCTGAGTGCCTGTACTCTTGTTTAATTCTTTCTTAGCCTTCTGGTGCCCTGCCCGCCCCACCACCAGAGGAGGAAGTGCAGAAGTAGGTTTCTGCTTCCGTTCCTTCAAGAGAAACGGGTGCTATGTAGACCTAGCAAATGAAGACAAGCGCGCGCACGCGCACACACACACACACACACCCCCGTCACGTGAACAGAACCAGCATGGCTAATGGTTCATGAAATGCTATCAATGAAACCTGCATGGTGATTTTCTCCGTAGTGATCGGTTACCAGGCAGTTTTGAGTTAATGTTTATGAGCCCCTCCCCATGCCCCTGCCGCAAAATAGCATTCTCTGAACATACCTTTATCAGGAGAACAAGTTTACCCTCAAGCTTACTTAGGATAAGAAAAAAACCAAAGTTTAGGACTGGAAGAGAATTAGAGACCATTTAGTTCAACTCTTTTTCTGAAAAACCCAGGACCAGTGAGGTTCAGAGACTTGTCCAGGCGACCTGCCAATTCTTGACCGAGCACTGGTCAGATTCTAGGTCTTCTGAAAGTTGTAACGTTGCTCTTTTTACTGGACTTCACTGGCTGTATTCGTTGGAGCTCCTCATCGTTCCCCTTGAATACAAAAATACTTCTATAACCCTAGTGTCCATAGTGGGCATAAGAATTATCTAAGGTCATTAATAAAAACTCAGATTCTAGAGATTTGCCCCCCAGATATTCTGATGGAGTAGGTGATACCCCCCTAAAAAAACTAGTTTAAAAATCTATTTTTAATAAGCCCATGGACGATTCTAATGCAGTCTGACCATGAAACCCATGTTGAGAAACACAATTCTACATGACTGATTACAACACTGATCAATGGATTGAGAAACAACAAGATTCTTTTTCTATTTTATGAAAGGCAGTTAAATAACTTCTCCCTGCATTGACCTCACTACCTGAATAGAAGCATTTTTTTATCTTCTCAATGAAACTATAATTAGAAAGATTTCAAAGGACTTATAGTCCTATCTTGTCTGCTTCTTTCCAGATTCTATGCCATCAACTCATGCCTATTTTTTTAAAGTCATCTTCTGGTGCTAAAATGAGATTTCAATCTTTATAATCAAATCAAGCTTCCTAAGACACGTATATCTCCTATGACACTTAATACTCTTAACTTTGTGATGGGGCAGCAACAGCACAGATATGTGGCTGCTCAGAGAGGGAAGAATGCTCTCAGTCAGGGGAAGACTGCAAGGTGCATCGCAGACACACTGAGCTGAGAACACATCAGGAAGGGCAAAGGGGAAGTCACGTTTATTGACCATGTATAATGGATCAGGTAGTATTTTATTTACATAGTAGAAAAAGGGAAACAAAGATGGTAGCACCATTCCTCTGGGAAGAAAGAACAGATCTTTGTTTAGCTCCACTGTGTAATGATGAACAATTTAGACAGTGTGAAAATGGTCCACTTGTGCACACGCAAGATAAGCTAGGAGTGAGCTGTCAAGGAAAACTGTGAATGACTTTGAAATAGGAAAAAAAAAAAAATCAGGGAGAGGAGACCTGTCTGGCATACTCTTCCAGGTTATCTCCTCCTTTCATTATCTTTGAGGGTTTTTTTTAAACTCTGTAATTTGCAGAATATTGACAGTGATGCAAATAATCCTTGCCCATAGACATGTAAATTCTATGGAGAAGACAGTTTCTTACTGCGCAGTGAATGTTGACCAATTTCACCATTATATACGTGTGATTCTTTGAATTTTCCTTTGAACCAGCTGTACCATGCCTTCCGTGTTACTTGTCTTCCATTAAATCATGAGATAAATAAACCATTTGTTATGTTTTTTAACTTATTAAAATTGTGATTTTTTTGCCATTAAATATACATATATTCTTTCACAAAACCAAGGAAAGAAAACTGATCTGCATAGGAAAGTAAGAATTTTTAGTGTCTCCAGGTAGATGGCAGGGGGGAGGAGAGGGAGAAAGAGTGGTAGGTGTCAGAGTTAGTAAATCATGACAAGAAGATAAAGCTTTACATGAAGAGACCAGCAAACTGTCCCCATGGCAGGGATAACCTAGAGACTTAGAGAGTCTGGAAGAGCTAATACTTTTGATTGGCTGTGCTTTTTTTTTCCCCTCTCCCACTCATTACTCCCAATCCTTTAATACATTCTCCTGCTCACACAGCATGTGTACTGGTCAGGGCCATTTAACAAGAAACAGGGCAGGCAGAGAAGGCAGAGCTGAGGTTGGCAATGCAGCAGAACCAGAGGTTAAAGCCAGAAGAGCCCAGGCAAGACAAGAAAATTCTCCAAAACCTGCAAGATACCTGGAGGGATGCTGGGCTAGCCAACATATGATGGATGGGTGATCCAGTAACATTTATTTGTGTTATTTTTTAAATTAATAAGCTTTGTTTTTTAAAAGCAGTCTTTGGCTCACAGCAAAATTAAGCAGAGAGCACAGGGTCCCCATGCACCTCTGTCTCCCGCACACACAACCTCCCTCACTATGGACACCCTGCACCACACTGGTATATTTGTTACAACTGATGAACCTACAATGCACATCGTTATCACCCAAGGTCCATAGTTTACCTTAAGGTTCAGTCTTGCTCTTGTACATTCTACAGGTTTTGACAAGTGTATGATGACACATTTTCACCACTGCAGTATTTAATGATGAATTTTAAAGGACGAGTTAATACCAACTAAATGACTTGGCCGTATCCCATTGCCTGACATCCAGGTACCACAGTCCACATCTTCCTTTAAGCAACCAGACAAGGTAGGTCTTATCAGCTCTACTTCATACAAGAGGAAGCTGAGGCTCAGGGAGGTCAACTGACTTGCTCAAGCTCCACAGCTAGTAAGTGATGGAGCTGTTTACATTGGTCTGACTCCAGCATCCCCACTCTTGCCATTATTTTGTGCCACCTCCTAAAGTATCTGAAGTGCTTGTGGAAATGGTACCAGGGGAACTACTTTGTTTTGCTTTACTGAGGTACTAAGCAAGTGAAGCTCCAGCCAAAACACCCAGCAACATCCAGAGGACCAGAGAGAAAGTGCACCTAACAAGTGGGTGAGTCCTCAGTCAGCAGACTTCAGTCTACAGTGTCGCCAAGGGAAGGGATATGGGCACATTTTAAGCACTTTTTGGAGCCTTTCAAGGAAAAGAAATGGGTTTATAATTGCAGTGCTCAGGCTCTGAGCTCCTTACATGCAAAGGATTAAGTCCTCACACCTTTCAGGATGAATGACAATTTACCAGTAAAGAGAGACATATTAGACTTGTCATAGGCAGATTTTGTAATAATCAGGGTTGCATTTGCAAGAGAATCAAGGTTCCACATTGTCAGTTTCAGCTTTTCTAGTTAAATTAACTTCTCCGCCAATACATCCTTCTGGGAGGAAGTGAAGGAAGGGTGGGGGAAAGGATATATTCAGATGAAAGAAACATGCTACTAAATTGATCTGGCTTTATTTGTTATAAGTTAGAATAAAAACACAGATCAAAACACATCTGCATGTATCTGAGAATCCAAGCTCTTCTCTGTTTCTCTTGTAAATCGCTGCCACTGCTCTCTCTCTCCCTCTCTCACACAATGTCACCCTCCTCTGGTCCAGAAGGATTCTCACTCTTCCCTTTCTGCTTTTTCATCCTTTCCCTTCCAGAGGATCTGTCCAAACAGCAGCGGCCACCTCCTCAAGAAAATCTGCCCTAACCACCTCGCTTAACCTAGACCCGCATTTTTCCCCACAGCTCCTTCTCTTCCATCGCTCGTTGACTCTTCCTTACTTATCTTTATTTTTCTTATCACAGACTAAACTTATATTACATCTGGCTGTGTCTTTTAATGGTCTGTCCCCTGCCCACCCAGCCACAGACACATAAGCACCATGAGGGGCATCTTCTGAGCTGTTCATTGCTATCTGCCCACCATCCAGCACGGCTGCTCGGGCACAGGTAGTGCTCCCTGAGTACTTGTTGAGACAATGAATGACTACAGTACAAAAGGACAGAGCCTGGGGAGGCAGGGGCCACGGGTAGAGCTGTCTCTGGGTTTTCCATTTCCCCAATGCAGTCATCTCCCTGGACAAAGCAGCCAGTCTCAAGTCTGCCGTAATCACCTGCCCCTAGAAGGACCTGTGAGGTCGTGCGTTTGTGATGTCTCATTACACCAACTGAGGTTTGACAAGACTGTTTTTTACCCTTTGACAGACCCACAAGCTACTTTACCCCTGACCAGTTAAGTTTGCTTAGAAACCCCTGGCAAACAAAGAAAACACAAGGGTGCCTCCAAAGCCTGTGAGAAATGGATGGGTTTACAAGCAAGGGAAAGCTTTCTTAGTTACAAGTTTTGTAGACTGGAATTCAGAGTTACAAAACAGAATTCAGACTACTCAGAACTGTTCTGGCCACAGTCTGTCTTGTCTAAGTTATATCTGTGTTTCCAATCCTCCGAGATTCAGAGGACGTGCTCTCCCTCCCCAAACCTGTTTCCAGCCTTCAGTCAGCACGTAGCACCCTGATGAGTCCTGCTTCAGCTCTGGGCAGTGTTGTTGCACTTCTGTGGGTTATTGCTGTGGACTCACAGATGTACGGTGTCTCAGCACCTTAGAAAGGGGGGTTGAGATGGGGTCTCTTTAGAGACATTGGTGAAACTACCTTGATCCTTCCAGTAGGGTTCTCTTGGCCAAAGCATCCATCATATTACCATATTACCTTCCTTAACCCATTTCTCTCAGTCCCGTGTCCAGTGCATGCAAGCAGGTGAGGGAAGCAGGGTTACAAACAATGGAGAGTTCATGAACTCTACCATCACAGCTCAGAAATTAAACCATGACTTTGGAAGTTTCTAGATGTGTAATCTTGAGAAAATTAAATTATCCAAGCTTTAGGAAATTAATCTCCCATGTTGAAGAAGTGACAATTATATTATAGGATTACAAAAACACATTGATACATACAATAAATTGCACATAGTAGTAACTGAAAAACAAATTTTTTACAACGTCTTTTCCCCGGTGGCTGAAGTTGAATGTGCCCATTTATGAAACTCACCCCCACCCTCAAAACAGCTTTGAAGTGAGCATCTTGGCTTCCTCTCCCCACACGCTCTCTCTGGGTTAAGTACCATCTTTCCTGAAGCTAGTGGCTATTCAGAAGCCAAAAAGCTATTCAGAAAAGTCAAAAAGATGGTATTTACAAGGTACTTGTCACACGATATGAATTTTTTGGATATTCTCTTGGCTGACCCCAATTTCAGAAGCTAACTTCCAGGAAAGCTGTAATCTACAGGACTCCTATAAACTAATGGAAAAAATTTCCTATTCCTAAACTTCAAAAACTAAAATCTACAAGTCAGACTGCAAACAACTTTCAAGAACTATAACTTTTGCTACAAAATCATGTAGGTCCATTTAAACTCTATCAGAAAAGATTTTAAACAATTATAATAATTATACTTTAAGCATTATAGCATACTGACTAAAATAATACTCCCAGTGTTTCTAAAATAATGTGATAATAATGCCATACGTGTGACATACAAGATAATCTTCATAATGAGAGCTGCAAGAATAGCTTTCTTTTAATTTTGGAGAGGAAAAACATTTCTTAATTGGGATGCACACTGTTTCTACTTATAAATTTCTTGAGAGGTTGTAGAAAGGAAAACATCAAGATTTCAAAAAGGCTTTCAAGACAGAGCATGAAACACTGTGTTTGGCAAAGTCGGTCCTCAACTAAATACTGAAGGAATGATAAGAGTCAGCAAAAATTTTAGGGCATGACTGCTGAGCTATGGAAATGCCTGTGGCATCCTATACCAGGGCCTGATTCCAGTCTGAATAGAGAGTAAAACCAGCATCACCTGGACCCACAGGACTCTCATTCTCCTACCCTGCATGCTGCCGCATGTTCATTAAGGCTCCTCAGGGGCTGACAATCTCTAACTCCATGAAATTTCCAAAGGAACTTTCAGAATATTGGTAAATATGAATTATTTCTTTTCTCCTCCTTGGACAGAAGGCATATTATGGCGGCAGGCTCCACCTTTCCCCATTAAATGTG
The DNA here is from genome assembly GCF_048773025.1 of Camelus bactrianus. Lineage (NCBI taxonomy): Eukaryota > Metazoa > Chordata > Mammalia > Artiodactyla > Camelidae > Camelus > Camelus bactrianus. The sequence continues at coordinate 27,081,256 of NC_133564.1, read as the reverse complement.
GTGGAGATTAACTTTTTTTTTAACATAGATGCTATACACTCATAGGGAAGTGAATGTTCCTGTTTCTCCCTCAAGTTTCCTATAGATAAAATGGAAATATCTTAAAAATCACTCAATGAGCTTTTTAAATGCTCCCTTCCATATCACAAATTCTAATCTCTCTCGTCCTCCAAAACGAGTTTTCTGTTTCTAAAACTCTGCTGTTGTAAAGTTGAACTCGTCATCATCCCCTTCCTGTAAACTGCATCTCTGCTGAATTCTCTGCCTTGTTTAATAACACCTTTATATCCTAAACACATGTGCAAATCTGGCAGAGATCTTCAACAGCTTTCTCTTCTTCATCCATTGCATACAGGGAACTCAACAAGCCCTGATGATTCTATTCTCTGTAACACTTCTGCTCTGGACTGTACTCTTGGGGGTTTTCTGTTTGCTTGTTTGTTTATTTTTGTTTCAGCTTAGGCTACTTCAGTAGCTTCCTAATTAGTCTCACAAACTCTCCATAATTGCCTGTCTTGCCCATCGTATTGTAACTGAGCAGGACCCTGTGGGGCTTTCCCAGGACAGACTCCCTATGCCCTCTGCCTGTCTATTGTTTGTAGAAACGCTATAGTCTCCCAGGCCTCCCCTGAGTCACAAAATCCTGTCTCAAGAATTAAATGATTGAAAGGATGTGAACATGTAATGATAAAAATAGCAGTTGGACTAGGAGAACTGGTAAGAATTTAAACAGTAAATCAGCCATTGGCAGTCACAGAATCTTTAGTTCCTCCTTGAAGTACCTAGATAATAGCATCCCATTCACATTTCCTGAGTTGTTTTACAGATGCAAAACCCCCCACCAAACGGAAGAAGTTAACTACTTGAAGACTGTGAGCACACTGCCTCCAGACCTACTGGAGCTTGGATTGAAATTGTTAACCCCTGCGACACCTCCCGGTTAACTCATCATTAACCAATCAGAGAACTGTTCATGAGCTGATCACACACCCTGCAACTCCCCTCTCTCATCTGGCCTTTAAAAATGCTTCTCTGAAACCCATTGGGGAACTTAAGTCTTTTAAGCACAAGCTGCACCTTGCGTGGCCCTTGCAAAAAAAAAAACACTTTATATGCTCCAAACTCTGACATTTTTGTCTGTTTGGCCTCATTGTGTGTCAGGCACACAAACTTGGGTTTGACAGCTATTTCCCATCCTTTATCAACCAACCATATAAATCAAGATAGTTCATTTCCCTCTTCAAAAACTGCACAGCTTCCTCATTGCCTCTAGAATAAAACCCAAGTTCTTATCATGGGTGTTAAAATATCTAATTGCAAATTATCATTCTAGTCTTGGCCCTCTCTACATAATGCTCTGTGCCCTATGCTCTAATCAGTTTCAAAACGGACCCTTAACTTGTGTGTCTTGATATTTTTGCTCCTGCTGCATTCTCAATTCTCAAGTCTTTTTTAAAATCCTTCTTATTCTTCAAGACCCAATTCAGTTACCACTATGCCTTTGGATTAGCTAACCCCATGTCAGAAAAAAACTGCCTCTTCATTTGGATGCCTTTAGCTTATTTGTACATTTACTTAGCACTTACTTCTTTCCCCTCCCATGCTATCTACAAAGGCAACAGAAGAGCTTTCAAGAGGCAGATAATGACATTAGAAAGGCATGGGTTACAACAGCAGCTTCACCCTTTTCTAGCTGGGTGACCTTGGGCAACATATTCCATTTAAACTGTCTCAACCTCTTTTCATCATCTCTAAAATGTGGCTAATGGTAGCTACTCCACATAACTGTTCTGAGGATTAGAGAAATCTGTATGCTTATAAACATCTGCTACAGTGTAAAGAAGAGGTGTCAGAAAGAAATACTTTCTCCAGATAATTTTCACTAAATAAACTCCTCTAATATTTTCCTTCTGGAGAAATAAAAAGCAGCAACTTCAAAAATCTGAGACAACAACTCAACGACAACACAATTGTCTGAATTTCGTAGATGCGTTGGGTTAGTTCCGCGGATTGTTTCCTACGTCATTCACGCGGAAGGACACAGGAAACACACTTCAGGACGCCCAGGAGGGCGTGAGTTTATCTCCTAGCAGAGACTGGTATAAACCTCACACTAGGTGTTTATATATTTATTTACTCTTCCTCACCCTTGCCCTCTGGATTCTAAACTCCTTCAGGATATGAATATTACCTTACTCATTCCTGGATAAGCTCAGCGCCTAAATGAAGTTTTGAAGTTAATAATGTTGAATTGAGTTGAATTCAATTTAATGGAATTAAAGCTAATCAAATATCTGCTAACTAAATGTGTGCATCAGAAGGAGAAAAATATGCTATTTGAGATTCATTTCCTTCCGGCTCTGTTCTATCTCCTTGACCTCCTGCTCTGCGTGTCTATTAGCACAAGGTGCACCTCACAGCCTCCCTTTGCCTTTTCTTCCACTAGCGTCCATCTGTGCTTCCGCTATATCACATCCTTCCTGAGAGGAGCTGCTTTCCCTAGTGATTTCACTTTGGTATACTCTCCTCCTTCATGATGGACACATTTGTACAACCTGTAGAGCGTTTCATTAGTGAAGATGCGTATCCTAGCAATGGGGCGTGTTTATTACTCATATTTGTCATCAGGCTGGAACTGCAATCGTTTTTCTCATTTGGACTCTTCTGTGCCTCCTCAATTTGTCTTCCGTTTACTCATCTCCCTTCAAAAACAGCCTGACTGCAGTAACAATTGTTTGGATTTGTAACAGGTGAGTTGGGCCTTTGATGTCTGTATCATTTCACGAGGAAGGGGAAACATGCACCAGTGCCTCCCAGCCAGTGGACTTCCAATTGTTTCCTCTCCTCTCATCACCAGACAACACCAGGCGCTTCCCAAAATGAGTCCACAGCAGGTTTGCTGAACTATTAAACCATCTCCTGAAAGCAATCATTGAACTCATCCATCTGCTCTGTCAGTATGCATTCCTCTGCCTCCCCCGGTGAAATTAAGAAGATTGAAACGGAGGGTAATTGTAATCCTATTATCAATAACAGCTCTTTCATTACACATTATCGTCAAAGTATTACTTCTGTGATCAGCTTGAAAGTTAGTGGATAGTAGCAGGATTTTTAAAATCATTTTTTCTTAAATCGGTGTCTAAGAACCACCTGAAAAGTCTAACTAGCACACAAAATTCTGATCCTCACCCACCCCAGAATAGAATGGGGCTGGGAATCTGCATCTTAACATATTGTCCAGATGACCCTAAGGTAGGGAGTCTGCATACACTATATATTAACACTGCTAGGAAGTATAAGTATCCACCAGGTGTCAAAACAACTATAAAATTTAGGGGGAAAAAAATCGTAAGACATTGGATAAAATGACTGGGTTTTCAGCCAGTTATATGTTAGATTATGAAGACTAGAGTCAGTGTCTGAATTTCAAGACTGTGTAAAGGAGTAGCTGAGACAAATTTTCATTTCTGCATTTTGGTGCTTCAACCACCACCAGTATTAAACAGTGGCTCTGGTATGAGTATCTATTGCTGCATAACAAACTAACCTAAAATGTAGCGGCTTAACATTTGCAGCAACCATGGGTGGACCCAGAGATTATTATACTATGAAAAGTAAGTCAGACAGGGAAGGGCAAATACCATAAGGTATCACTTACACGTGAAATCTGAAAAATGATACAAAGGAATTTATCTACAAAACAAAAATAGACTCACAGACATAGAAAACAAATTTACAGTTACCAAAGGGGAAGAGGGGTAGGGATAAATTGAGAATTTGGGATCAGAAGATACACATTACTACTATGTATAAAACAGATAGACAAGAACCTACTGTATAGCACAGGGAACAATATTCAATATTCAATATTCAATATAGTAATAACCTATAATGAGAAAGAATTTGAAATATATATATATTTAAAACTGAATCACTTTGCTGTATACTTGAAACATTATAAATCAATTATATATCAATTTTTTAAAAAGGAAGGAAAAAAATTCTAAAAAAACGTAGTTGCTTAAAACAACAACGATTATTTCACAGTTTCTGTGGGTTAGGAATTGAGGAAAGATTACAGTGACACAACATCCTAGTTTTCCTAGGACTCAGGGGGTTCCTGGGACATGGGATTTTCAGTGCTAAAACCAAAAAAGTTCTAGGCAAGCCAGGATGAGCTAATCACCTTGGGCTTAGCTAAGCGGTTCAGGCACAATGTGTCTCAGGTAGATGTAGCCAGATTTCAGTAGGGTCTACTGACTGGGGCTAAACGATCTGCTTCCAAGATGGTGCACTTACATGGCTATGGGACAGATGCCTCCAGCTACTGGCAGAAGACCAGTTTCTCACTTACATGGTCCTCTCCGTGAGTGGGCACATGATTAGCCTCACAATACGGAAGCTAACATAACCCAGACCCAGCAATAGAAGAAAGGGATCAGGGAGGAAGCTGCAAGCCTTTTTATGACCTCGCCTTCAAAGCCACACATCAGTACTTGTGCTTTATTCGATTTGTTAGAGGACAGTCACTAAGTCCAGCCCACAGTAGAGGGAGATTAAGGGAGGAATGTCAAAGAGTCTTTGACATTTAAATTTTAAACTATATTTAAACTATCACAGCTCCCAATGTTTTCTTCAAATTCAGAACCTTCCTAGGAGCTGATTTAGTAGCTACTCCTGCCATCTAACACCGAAAGACCTTCAAGTTAGAATAAAATAAACTCCTCTTGACTTTTCTTTTGGTAGCTGTACTACAGCTGACCTTTCTGGCATTAAAAATTATGTTCTTGTTGCTTTAATAAAAAAGAATAAACTTTAATGCTATTTTACTCAAAGAAAGCTCATATTTCTAAGGTAAATGCCAGTAGGTTTCCTTCATAGCACAGGTTAAGGTGGAAACTTGGCAAGTTTATAATTAATCCAAACAATGTGTTCAATCAAACCAGAAAATTGCTGTCCCAAATTTACTGTGTCTTATTTTTATTTTCATTTTATTTTTTGTCGAATTAGTAGCTAAGTAGAAAATGGATGCCAGACTTTAACAAATTAGCTATGTGATCATATACAAATAAGATGAAGAAATTTGTCTAAAAGTTCTTTAAGATCATTTCTGTTTGTAATATTGAAAAACTGTCTGAATCACTAGGAAGTTTGCTAGACATTAAGACAGAATGGACTGAGCCTTTTTCCCTTTCACTTGAACCTGGAAGAGTGGAGCATCTGTTGGTGTGCTAGTCAGTTCCATTCATGAGCTGCTATAACAGTCCATTCGCTCCTTTGGGAAAAACAGTATCTAAGGGATAATTCAATGTCTGATGACTGAATAAGTAATGCATCATCAAAACATATGACTCCAGAGACGTAACATTCAAAAAAGCAGACCATCTTTGAAAACAAAAGATCCTGAGAAGTGTGACACATTCACATATACTAGAAATCTTCCAAGTTATCCAAATCCTGGAGGCTACAGAAAAGCATGCAAAGTACCATCTCTTTTGTCCATTACCTATTTTCCATGTGCAATGTTACCAACTGATCTGTCATACGTATCAACTCAATTCATGAATAAACTTCTCTCCGCATGTTCCAAGACAGTCATAATCTTTAACTAACAGTGAAACTAATAGCCTTAAACATAACTTACATTTCTTCTTCCATTCTTATTTTCCTTCTCCTTCATGTTTATAAAATTTAACTAATTTAGTACAGTCTAATACAATTAGTTGGGTTTCTTTTTTCCTTTCAATAATTCCTCTAAAAATGCAGTGACTTCTTTTCTCTAACATAAAAGAGCTTTTAATACATAGAGATATCAACAAATAGTTCCAAATCATATCCTAAGATTATAAAATAAACATTCTGATATTTATAATAGGAAATCACTACATTTTGGCAACTGCACTCATTTCATAAAACGCTTTCCCACATGTTGCTTTATTTAAATCCTTACAACAGATCTGAAGCTGATGAGTCAAGTATGTTTATCCCCATTTTACAAATGAAGAAATCGAGGCTCAAGGAATTTCTGATGTCTACCAGGTCACACCATCTTGAGTTTAGAAACTACGGGTACATACTCTAGACTCACTTGAATATGCAACCTTTCTATATCTTGAGCTCCTTTTCAAAATGCTACGTATACCTACAGTATTTATATCTCATACACAAACACAATTCTTCATAAAAGCAGGGGAACATAAATCCTCTCAACTGCAGATAAAGAACAAATAACTTTGAGAGGGCTGTTACTAAGCAGAGTAACACGAATCAACAGTCAATGACAGAACACGACATATTCTTTTAGCTACTATACAAAAAGGAAGTTCAGAGAAGTCTAATGCAAACATGAACAGTCCAAGCTGCAAAATATTCCTGGACTCTAATCCCCTAATCCTCCCTACTGTGTTACATCCTTGGCAGTGCATGGCGGTCTAACTCTTCTGCCTTAATCACGGCGTAACTCAACGTGCTGTATCAGTTATCTTCAACATATGCCACACGTACAGGTGCCTCAAGCCCAGGTACATACAACATGATGACATTTACTCATGCAAATTCAAATATGCAAGGTCAGATAAAAATAACATTTTTAACAATAAGCATGTTTAAACCACACCGTTCAAAACACAAGTGAACCACTTCATCTAGTACAGAAGCTAAAGAAACAGAAATTCATTTCAACACTAGAGGGAAACCCTGGCTGTGCATTGGATTTATTAGGACAGTGTAATCTGCATAGACTCATAGAGTGTGTTCTTCATGGGGAATCTGAGGGATTCTTCTAGGGTAGTTGTAACTACATATATACATAAACCATGACTTTGGAGCCTAACTACAAAGGGAGAGAACAGGTGACAGGGCAAGGGGATGGGCAGAAAGTAGTTAAAGACAGTATCTGCCCTCCTACTAGCTAAGCTTGCCTCTAAGAAACAAATCTAACCTGGCCCCGTAAGCAACACAGAAGGAACCCGGGTAGCTCAGACGGGTAATGGCGCCCATCGTCCCAGTTGGATGGACTCTCATAAAGAAGGCTCGACCCTGGTGTATCAACACACACACTTGACTTTGTCTTTTGACTCAGAAGCCGATACAGAACTATCGTCAGCTAGCTTTCTCTTTATTGGATAGCGGATAAGAAAGGAGCATATGGAGTTACACAGGAGGACTCCAAAAAAACTGCAAAGATCAAGGAGTCATGTTTTCAGAGTTTCCTATAAGATATCTTACACACTCTTCTCTTCTCTGCACCCCACCTCCATCCTATTCCCTTTTGCTTACTTGAAAAGACAATCATTGCATTAAGTGATCAAGTGTTTCTTTTCTTCTAACTCATAGTTCATATGACCATGGCATGCATTTCAATTGGCTTTTCTTCCTGTGTGAAAGGAAAAAAAGAAAAAAGAAAAAGCAGACCTTGGAGAACAGGATTTAGGGGAAAACTTTTCAATGTCAGCATGCAGTTTTTCTCCCCCCACAAGGCCAGGGGGTGGGGGTGGGGGGCAAAACTGCAGTAAAATGATGAATGGGTCCAAGATTCAAATACTCCTTAAATGAGCAGTTTCTATACTAATACCCTCTTTGACATCTTCTGTCAAACTAGATAAACATTCTACATAGAAAGATTATTTGTAGTTAGAAACCTTAGTTCCAAGTTCCAGCTACTAGCTGTGATATTTTGAGCCAATCGCAAAAGACTTTCTAAAGCCCTGTTTCCTCATCTATAAAATGAGGAAATATTAACACCTGCCTCGTAAGCTGGCTATGAGGATTAAATGAATTCTGTATATGAAATTGCTTTATAAACTGTAAAATGCTACTTATGAAAGACAATCAAACAGCAGTAAAGACAGGGGATTCCACAGCTGGGCTGCCTGGATGGGAGATATCACTCCACCACTTCCTAGCTGTGTGATTGGGGAATCCTTGACCCCTTAGTGTCTCAATTTCCCTTCTGTAAAATGTAGGCGTCATGATGCTGTAACGGTTCACTCACTGTTTAGACTAATGCCTGGCACACTGCAAGCACTACTTACATGACAGCTACTGTTGTTATGTAACTGTTTTTGTTGAGTAATAATAGTGACAGCAATGTGAGTAAAGAGAAGAGACAAGTGATAGAAAGGAAATGATGGTGCCACCCAAAGTCAAGTCTCTCTTAAAAAAGGAAATAAACAGTGTGTGTAAATAATCCCACAGACTTGGAATTTAAAAGTAAGGTCCAATTATGTATAAGGACTGCTTTGCAGGAAGGAAGGAATGTTCTCCAGCTAGAGCACAGCCTAGTTGTTTAACACCAATTGTTCAGCATCATTTTCTCTGAAGTACATCTCAATACCCACTTTGAGAACTGCCTTGTCTCACCACGGGTGGAAGGACCACAGGACTCTCAGGTTGTGCTGATGAGACCAGTGAATGATCGAGTCAATGCACCTCCTGCTACTCAGCACGGGATGGGAGGACAGCCCCATTTTCATGAGCTGGCAATCTCTAAGAAGCACACGATTTAAAAGGGTGAAGACAACATATATGTAAAGGCTCCCAGAGTGTGTGTTTGGCAAATGCTTCGATGTAGATGTTTGTCTTAGGGAGTAAAGAGTTCAACTTTTCCCGCTGCTGAAAATAGGTGATTTCCCCAGCAATTCCTCTCCTGTGCTTTGGGATAACCCTAACCCCAGAGGAAGAAAACGGGTGCCGGGGAGTCAGGACACCAGCAGGGGCAGCAGTTGTAGTATTTTCATTTATTGTGCTCCTGCGATGTTCCCGCATTATGGTAAGTGATTTTTCATGCCTTATCTCATTTAATTCTCCTGAATAGCCCATGGAAACAGGAGTTTAGAAGAGAACTAAGGTTTGCAGAAGTAAGCAACTTGTCCAAGGTCACAGTAGTAGAAAGTATTGGATCCAAGATCCAAGGCCACTTCTACTTGACTCCAGAAAAAAGTCTCTTAAACCCATATTTTACATCAAAGTTAGAACGTCCCTGTTTCTCACATAGAAGAGGCTAATGCAGGTGCCATTCTGGTTAGGGAATCAACAACATGAAATTCATACCCACTGTTGCAAAAATCGATGGAATGAGTGAGTCCCTATGGGAATCTGTTTTGGTTTTGTGGTTGGTGTTGTTTTTAATGGATAACATGGGGGAGGGGATCATAAATAAATAAATGTTATCTCCCCTTTGCTGAGAGCTGGAAATCCAAAGATACAAAATGAACATTCAAGTAAGAGAAGACAAGAGAAAGGAAAGCTAAGGCCCTACTTGCTGCAGGCAGGAACAATCCAAACCGGGTAGGCTGATCCCAGCAGCACCAGAGTAAGCCCGGGTCCCTTCAGCAGCGGCCGAGGCACAAGCTGTGTGGAGGGGCCAGGGTTGCTGCCTCCCCGGCAACTGCCTCTAATGCAGGAAGAGAGTGTCATTAATAATCATTAGCGTGAAGCGTACAGGTGCTACAGCAGATGTTGCCTGGCAGGAAAATTGGCGGCATCTGAGAACACAAACCAGGAGGTAATTTTCATCATGGGAAAATTCTCAGAAGATGTCCAGCCTAATTCAAAATGTGTTCACTCTCCCAGCTTTCACATGTGCTGGGATCTTTACCTCCTCTGACTCTCTCAGGAGTTAGATGCTCCCAGTACCCTCCAACTTACCCCATCAAACCCTTTATCCCACCACGTTACATTTGTCTGTTTACATGCAATCCTCTCTTACTAGATTGGCACTCCTTTGAGGACAGGAGGCATGTTTCTTTCATCTTTGAATCTCTAGGACCAAGCACATGACAGTTGCTCCGTTATTGTTGCAGGAGTAAGTGAGCAAATGCATGAATAAACCAACAAATGAATGAATGGGTGGATGGGTGGGTGGTGAGTGAGTAGGTGAAAAGAGTAGCATACAAGTATAGTTTTTCAATCAACTTTCACCCTTAGAACCAACACCCTCAAAAATGGCCTTGGGTACCATCTACTTTCACAAGCATATCACCTTACCTTTAGAAAACACTTTATTACTTTGCAATGTGTTTGCATACCCATAACCCAGTTTAATCCTCAAAACAGTCTTTTAGGACATAGTGAGAAAATGTGATTTATCCATTTCAAAAACCAGGGAAACAGCTCACAAAGGGTAAGTGACTTTCCCAACGCCAAGCAGTAAGTTACGTGGCAGAGTTGGATTTCAGTCCAAGTTTCCTGATGATGACCGTGTGGGCTCTTCCCACCACCACACCCCTCCCCTCCCAGGCATCACTGTCCTGCTACTGGAGAAACAGCCATCACTCAGGATGGGGCTCTATTCTCTGTGACCACCAGCCAAGATGTCAAGCTGAACAGACTTCTGTGTATTTACAGCACAGAACACAGACTCCTTAAGCTCTCCTGCCTATTTGTTCTCTATTACTGTTAGTGGCATTTCTGTTCTCCTAGAATTGGTGACTAGAGACTAAAGCTGAAAACAAAGAAGCAATCGGTGTCCCATATGGTACTGAGATTCCTCAGTGGTGGGACCAGGCTGTTCCCTGTAGGGGAAAGTAAAGAGGTGTTCTACACTCTTCGGAGCCAAGTGCCCTAGTAAAGATGAGAGGTGACTGCAAGAAGAAGAAAATGGCATGATACCCATTTGCTCATCTCATATAAACAGAGAACTGGTCCTATTGTTCTACACCTAGTTAAACATGGGAAGCTTCATGGATGGAGATGTCAAGACATCAAGAAGGAACAGGTGTATTGCAGTTATATTCCCACATTTGATACAGTAGGAATGAGAGGGTTCCCTACAGGTCAAGTGGAAAACTAACAAGATAGCCTGGTTTGAGCTATGTAGCTGGACAGGGTAAAAGGACTGACAGCTAGCACCCACTTGGCAGTTCCTCAAAATGTTAAATGTAGATTTACCCTATGAACTGCCAATTCCATACTTAGGTACATACCCCCAAAACTCAGAACAGAGGCTTAGGCAGATACTTGTGCACCAATGTTCATAGCAGAACTATTCACAAAAATCAAAGATGAAAACAATCCAAGTATCCATCAAGAGACGAGTGGATTAACAAAATACAGTATATAAATGCAGTGTAATATTATTCAGCCATAAAAAGGAATGGCATTCTGATAGATGCCATGGCATGGATGAGCCCTTTAAACACTGTGCCAGATGAAATAAGCCTGAAACAAAAGGACAAATATTTTATGATTCCACTGACATGAGATGTCCAGAATTAGCAAATTAATGGAGACATAAAGTACAGTAGAGGTACCAGGGGAGAGTTATTGCTTAATGAATGCAGAGCTTCCATATGGAAATGTTTTGAAAATAGTGGTAATGGTTATGAATATAATTAACACCACATTTTTAACGGTGTATTTTGTGTTACATATATTTTATATATAATATATATATATTTTAGCCAGCCTTTGTCAGCTGCCTGGAAAAGAGGCTCATGAGCAAAGTGGCAGAGAGAGAGAGCTATGCGTGGGACCAACAGCAGAGACTCCCACTTACCAAGGCTGATCTAGCTGCTGTCACCTCTGAATGTCTAACGTGGAAGCAACAGAGACACAAACTGGGATTGGCATGATTCCTTGAGATCAACTGGCCACACGGTGGCAAGTCGGCTACAATGGGTCCCCTTCAATCTCAAAGAGTCTGTGATACATTCTCACAAAAACAGATACTTTCTCTGGATATGGGTTTGCCTTTCCTGCTGGCAGAGCCTCAGCCAGCACCACCATCCAGAGGCCAACAGAATCGCAGCATCATAGAACCACACACAATGTAGCATTTAACCAAGGGACCCATGAAGGAGGATCTGGGGAGTGCCATGACCACAGGAGTCCCTGGTCGTATCAGACCATCAGGAAGCAGCTGGCTCGACATAGTATTGGAATGTTGTGCCTCCCCACTTCCTACCAATCTGCTTATAAGCCTGACATATAATGATAACAGGGAAATCTTTGAATGAGATATGACAGTCCAGTTCAAAATGGACAGTCTTTTAGTAACTGAAAGTATCTGAAAGTTATGGAATCTGACCAAAATGAATTGGATCTGCTCCCCAAAGGGAAGGGAGATTTGGCACAGAACGGTTGGGACCGGTCATCATAGAAAAATAAAATCATTTCATGTTTGTCCCTTTCTTAATTGAGAGTGCTTAATAAGCAGGATGCATTTGTCATTTTCTACCCATTATCAGCGAGGCTCATTCTGGGGAGGGCACAGATGTTGAGCCCACACTGTACAACTTGGTGTCCACAGATTGACAGTCACCAAAGGTTTCCTTTTTCCTAATGGCTGCTGAATTATTCACATCCCCAAGTGCTTTCTAAGCCTGGATTGTAATTATTAAGAGTCCTTTCAGCAACACCCATCCTCTCTCCCTCCATAAAGGAACCTTCTTCCCTATTGTCTTCCTCATTTACAATTCATCCTCCTAATCATCACAGCTTTGTCAGGACTCAAGTGCCCTGGACTCTTTCTATATAATTCTCTCTCTTCAATTATGGGAGAGAGAAGCAGCAGCTGACTCACTTCAAAGATTCACTCTTAAAAAAAAAAAAAAAATCATTGTTTCCTGATTGAAAAACACTTTAAATAAAGTGTCCCAAATATACTTAACTGCTCTTTTGTTTTAATTTAATACTAGGAGGTCCACGGAAAAAAAAAAAAACCATAATTGAGCTTTAACAATATGCCTTTGAAAGGTTAGAAATTTTTAAGTAGCTTTATATTGCTAAAGAGTTTGGAAATCTCACTGAATGAGAATTCATTTGTTTTGTTATTGTTTTCCACCTTACAGAGAGTATCACTACATACGTATGTATATGTGTGTATATATATATTATATGGACAATCTCTGCATTGTATTATGTATACATATATGTCTATTTGTAATACACACTCAAAGAGACATACCTCACAGAAAAAAAAATAAATTTTGAACAAATAATATGAATAAACAGTCTTTGAGCAATCTTCAACCAAAGAAGCCTAGAAGAATCAGTACACATAAATTCTGTCTTCCCTCCTGTTACTATGATCAGGCAGTTCCTGCTTCTCCTTCCACATCTGCACAAGCTCCCATCTGCCCCCTCCTACAAGGACATGTAACCCGTCTCTTACATCATCCATTTTCACCTCTATTGTATTTTTCCAATTAGCATAAAGTACCTTATTGCTTCTCCAATAAGAGATAATGATCATAATAAATCTTTTCTTAGTCCCTTCTCCCCTTCCAGCTGCTGTCCCATTTCTCAGCTCCCCTTTACATTAAAAGTCCTTGGAAGAGTTATTTCTATGTTTAATTTGTCTTACTCCACTCTTTCTTAAACTCATTCCACTTAGGCTTTTGACACCAAAACTCCACTGTCAAGGTCACCAGTGACCTCCATATTGTCAGATCCTGGGTCAATGATTAGTTCTCATCTTAATTGACTCACCAGCAGCATTTAACACAGTTGTTCATTACTTCCTCTTAGATACACTTTTTATTTTTAATTTTCTTCCAGGACACCATATAGTTCTGATTCTTCTCCAGACTCCGACCACACTTTCTTAATACTCTTTGTAAACTCTTGTTTTCTTCCTAACTCTTGGCTTTAAGTTTCATCCAGATGCTGGTCACTCCCAATTATTTTTAAAAGTCTCCAACCTAGTCATCTCTAAACTTTGTATCCTTCACTGACTAGACAGATGCCCACTAGACAGCTCAAACTTAACGTGTCAAGATTTGAAATCCTGATCTTCCCCCAACACCTGCTCCATCAGCAGTCTTCCCTAGCTCAGGTTATGGCAATCCCACCTTCCACTGCTTGGAATCACCTTTGACTCCTCTCGTTCACATTCCATTGACTATTTCTACCTCCCTGGTCCCAGCCGCCATCATTACTCCCTAGATAATTACTACGGCCTCCTGATTGGTCTTCCTGCTTCCAACCTTTTCCTCTTTGGAGTCTGCACTCAACACAGCAGCCAGAGTGATCCTTTTAAGATGTAAGTCAGATCGTTGATGATCAGCTCCAAACCCTCCAGTGGCTTTTCATCGCATCATAGTAAAAGCCAGTCTTCACAGACCTTACAAGATGCACAACTCCCATCTCTCTCTGACTCACCTCCTCCTACCCTCCCACCTGTCTGTCCTGCTCCAGGCACAGAGACCTCCTTGCTCTTCCCAGTCAAGGCCTTCTCACTGCCTAGAACACCCTCCCTTGCGTGTCCACGCAGCTCACTCCTTTACTCTTTCAAGTCTTTACCCAAATACCAGACTTTTATTGAAACTCCCCACTCCAATTTCCTTCTCCTTTATTCTACCTTATTTTCTTATATCAATTATCATCTTCTGATATGTGAAATAATTTACTTATTAATTACATTGTCTCTTTTTAAATAGAATATAAGCTCTAAGAGAACAAAGAAATTTTTGTTTTGTTTTGTTTTTCTACTATCCTACCTTCAGTGCCTAGAAATGTACCTATCACTTAATAAGTGTTTTAAGAAAATACACTGAATAAATTAAAGATTCAGCTCAACAGTCCCTCACTGAGCACCTACTTTGTGGAAAGCACATGCCAGGCACTGATGAGAAGATATTGGGATGAACAGAACCTGGCCCCAAAGAGTTTCTTATAGTCAAGTATTAATAGAATTAACCATGCAAAGATTGCCCAGGAGGCATGACTGTTAGAGCCCTAAAGAGATTTCTTTTTACCCATTTTACCTCATGTACAAATTTGCTGATGCTTGAAATTTCATAACTAAGGCTCAATCACTCCCCAGCCCTGTGACCTTGAGCAAATTGAGATTTCCAAGTCTCAGATTCTTCATTTGTAAACTGGGGTAGCAGTGCCCATCTCATAGGGTTGTTGTGAGGACTAAATGAGACAGTTCCCGTAAAAAGGCTCAATACAGTCCCAGACACGCAGTAAGCATGAGTGGATTTTAGTTATGATATCTGTTCACTTGACTCAAAATCCTTATCCTGCCTAAAAAGCAAAATCTTCTCACAGATGTACTGAAAAGTTCTGAATACCAAATAGAGCAACTGCTAAAACCATGATACAGAGCTGTCTTTTAGGCAAGAAGAGAGAGAAATGATCATACGTATCATATATATCACCATCCAGAAAAGGGAGGATGTTTGTCCATGACTAAGCTCCACATCAAAGGATTCACCCAGGACCAGAGCAGGTGCAAGAAAAGGAAAATCAGAGAAGGAAAGGATCCAGCCTCCCTACGCAGAAGCATGGCGACTTTCAGATACGTCCTCAGTGACTGCTGTCTCCTACTTCTTTCTCTAAAATTAGGATTAAATGGAAGTAAATAAATATGATAGGCATTACATTACTTTAAAAAAAAAAAAAGGCAGATTCTGCAAACATTTTTGAGCCACTAACACGTGCTGGCTTCTTTCACATATTTTATATGATTTCATTCTCAGAATACCTCTGAACGTTCTATATTATCTTTATTTCTGTAGTCGGGGAAATAAAGGCTCAGTGATATTAAATTGTCCAGAACCATAAAGTTTGAAGTAATGGAGAGATCCAAGATTCAAAGCTAAGGTTCTCAGTCTAAACCTTAATACTACTCTATCTTACTTCCAGCAGAGTCAGAGAGCTATAAAGAAAAATGCAAAATCCACTCTGGACAAATCCCTTACAAAGGGCCTGGAAAAGATTCACAGTGACTCACAGGAGCCGATCACATGCATCTCTTTCCAACTCCTAGTTCAGCGCCTTTACGTGGGTGGCTTGAACTCAGCCATCATGGGAATAGTTATACTACTGAACTCAGCAAAAGCTACAAATCAGGGCTTTCTTTTCCCAGTGAGCCAATTTAGCAGCACACACGGTAGAAAGAACCCGTGGGCACTCATCCCTGGAATCCAAGAATGCCTGATACCAATGTCTGAGAGCCAGTCACAGATTTTAAACGACCAGACATCCACCCAGTCCACACTCAAAGTGTGCCAGGCTCCTCCTGCCTAGTGAAGATTCCTGCCATCCACATCACGCTGAGAGCAAATACATCAGGTCCCTTCCTGAGATCTGGTCCCAACAGGGACAGGGGATAGAACTGAGGATCCTGGCTTGCTGAGACTCATTTGTGTGGCAAACAGCCTCAAAAGGGGACCCTGGGGCCACAGCTTATCCTGCCTCCATGCTGCCCGTGGCTGGCTCTGGCTGCACAAATGGCAGTATAGGTAGTCACAGCCTGGTGTGACCTGAGAGGAAGGACCCAGACTCATGCCTCCTACGCCTTCATCCAACTGTCCTTTCATTACACCTTTTTTTCCCCTATTTTATCAGTGGAAAAACCAAAGCATGACTAAGCGTATTCACTGAGGCCAATTAAAACACATACAGATTGAGGTTTAGTCCAAAAAATGGGACATGGTGGTCCCAAAACTTGGAAGTTTCTGGCAAAATGAACCCACTTCACTTTCTCTTCTGGGTAATAGAGGAAATGCTCCTCCCCAACCTAGCAGAAACTTTCTGGCTTTTGCTGGATAAATGAACAGAGAATCTTTTCCAGAGACACTATCCAACCCAGCCTGGAGATATAAACAGAATGTGCTTTGTTTGGTGGGGCAGGGAAAGGAGAGGGTCGCAGTTTTCCAAGTTGCTGCTTCTTACGACACTGAGGGGGAAATGAGTGTCACAAGAGTTTGGTTGGTTAAAACTGGCTGGGGACGTATTTCTTCCTGACACTGAGTATTATTCAAATGACAGCAGATATGACTGAAGGCATTTATCACACTCCCAGACTTGCTTTAATCTCCCGCAAAGGGAAGCTGTGGCTCAAGGAGCGGGGCAGGGGGGATAACGAGGCAGCAGCCTGGGCTGCTGGAGTGGGGCATTGATTTTAGATGCCGAAAATAGAACGTGCTACAGTTTCCAGCCGGCTGCCCCGTGTCTAGAAGTGGATTATCGGCCGAACAGCAAGAGCACGGGAGATGTTTCCAGGCAATCAGACTGGCTTATACATGGGGCATCAATCTCCAGAAATATGCCGTGTTGACTAATCAAAATGGCTTCGTCTTTGAATAAAGCCTGTGGTCTCTAAGGCAGCATTCACACTTTCAAAGAGCAATAATGACCTCTGTTTGCAGAACATGTTCCAGGAATTAGCACCTGGCTCGGGTTAATGGTATAAAGCACAGCGTCTCCTAACTGGTCATTAATCCCAAGTAAATACCCAGCAACTCGATTTCTGTGGCTTTAGGATAAACCTGAAATCAAATGAACTAGTCAGACCAAGCAGATTTAAAGCCGGCAAAACTAATGACCACAATGGCCTTCCCCTCTGGGTACAGCGGGGGAGAAGCTAATCTAAAAAGCCTTTTTCCTTTCACGGTGTTCAAAATGCTGATTTCCAAGTGAGCACTTGCCTCCCTTACTGAATGGAAGTAAGGTCACCCACCCACAGTAAGGGAGGAGTGAGCTGTGAGCTGTTTCTCAAGTTAGTGATGATGGATTTCAAACTGATTCACTCACCTTCTCAGATGATGTGTGTCTCGAGGGCAGCTAGTTCTGCTCAGACTGCTGTCTGTGACCAGGCGCTCAGCCAGGTTACCCAGGGGTGGGGGGCTGGCTGGGCTCTCGCACTGTGTCCACAAGGTCCACATGGCTACCCACTGAAGCTCAGACAGACACGCTTGATCTTTAAGGAATGCATCCCTTTTAGTTCTGTAACTCTCTGCAGTCACCATGCCTGATAATTTTCAGACTGCATTCTGTGACTTTAGGGTTTCCGAGTGGTGCATTTTGGACTTTGGGAGGGTGTGGGGACACAGCACCCAGGGATCTGACTCTGGTTTTATGCTTCAAGGAATCTATGCTTTTGCCTGGTTTACAGACTGAAAGTCTTTGTAGAAGTTCTTTAATAAAAATAGTTCTGCTATAAAACTGCAGTTCAAAAACATTTGATTCTAGTCAACTTTCTCATCTTATGCATGAGGAAATGGCTTCCCCACACGTCATAGTTTTGAAGTCCTCCACGTATGTAAAGTTCAGTCGTGCCCCTCTCTCTCAGTTCCAATCCCTTTTATTACCTGTTCCACTTTCTTGGAAATTTATAGCACTGCCTAATGTTGCTAATTGCTATTTTCTCCAAAAAGCTGTATCCTCCTCAAGGGCAGGATAACAATGAACATTTCTTATCCTATTCACACCTAGCTCAATATTTTACGCAGATTAAAAATCAATTTCTCAGGGAAATGATCGATGACAACAGTATTGAAGGTGCTGGTGAAAGAAATACAAGCTCTAACAGTAGCTAGTTTTGTTTTGGTTTTTGTTGGCGTGAGGGGTTGTTTTCATGCATTGTCTTTTTTTCTTAATGTTATCACAAAGTACTGAGAAGCTGGTGACATTTGGTAAATGACTTAGGGACCTCAGAATCCATCTCTACTTAATGATCTCAAGGTAGATGCCATTCCTCCAGACTTCACATCCAGGCTTACAATTGGCAGGAGGCAGGCAGAAAAGAGAAAAGTTGTGCCAAAACCTGTTCCTTTTTTAAAGTTACCCCCTCTACCAAAAAAAAAAAAAAAAACTTCTTAGCATAACTTCTTGTAGATCTCTGTCAAGAACTGGAAAGGTCTGAAAACTAACCCTACTTACAAGCTAACACCTTAACCTGTTAAGGTTCATGGATGTTGGAAGAAAAACATGAGACTCTTGATAAAGAACTTCATCAGCCAATGCAGCATGAGTATCAGTATATTTGTGCAAGACCCTTTTGTCCCTGTACCACAGCGGGTGCCAGCAATGGGCCCAGACAGATGCCTGCACAAGGCATTGGTTGTTTTACAAGAAAAAAACCCTGAGCTTAAGGGACCCCACTCTTTTGCAATGGGCAGTAGACATGCCTGCATTTGCTCCAGAAAGAAACACCATCTGTATCTTCCAAGAGGAATCACTTTATATTCTTGAAAAAGTGATCTAGGGAAAAAAAGGGGGGGCCACCAGTGTCTCTCTTTCTAAGACATGCAGAACCTTGAGAAACCCCAACTATCTCTCAGCAAAGTCTCTTAAGCCAAGATCACAACCTATGGCTATAATCTTCTGTATTTAAATTTGATATAAAATAAAATAATTAACCTTTGATGGCACAAGGGGAATGATATTACATTTAAAAAAGAAATAAATCTGATCTGAGCTCACTGGATGGCTTTGAAGTAAATAACAGTTTGCATAGTTATAATAATGTAAATTCTGTTCATTTGTTTTCAACTTTTATGATTAAGCCATAGCAAAATCATGGAAGACTTCACTGTGATTACTGGAAAGATAGAAAATGCCACCAGCAAGGATCCTTCTGGAATGGTTTACAAAGCTGATGTAGAGATTTACATATACCATCAGCTCAAACCACTTGAGAAAGTTGAATAAAACATTACAATTACAGTTTTAGAAAATATAACAAAACTTGTCACCAAGAAAGGAAAATCCTCAGGTGCTGGAAACAAAAGGAGCTGGAAGTCACAACAGTGAGTATGAACTGAAAACAAAACGTCTCGCAGTATTTTGAAAACTAGAACAGGCCTTCAGAACAAGGGCATGGGATGCTGTCTGACTTACAGAGAGGGGAGTCCAGGCTATAACCTTTAAGAGCAGAGGGACTCAGAGCTGCACTACATACATAAAGCTAAGAGTCACAAAGACGTATCCTATCTGTAAAACAGGGACCGCAAGAACCCCACTCGACATTGAGGGACGTGACAAGGAAGACTTCCACACATTCAGGTCCGTATTCAGGAAAAGAGTCTGAATCCAGGCCAGTCCATTTGCAGGAGTGGGATTTGAATTCACACACTCAAAGGATACACAGATTCCAAGAGAAGGAATTCAAATTAAAACCTGATCCAGATCTTATCAGAGACCAGTACAAAACCACACTGTGAAGGTGCATCTAGAGATAAGATTTAGAGCTATCACTTCCATGGAAAACGGCCATCACTGAATCTGGGTTCATAACCAAATATTGTAAGTAACATCAGGAAATGAAGTATAATCAGAAAAAATCAGGAATGCAAGCAGATGGAAGAACGTGCAGCCTAAAATTTAAGAACAATGAACCATTATGAAAGAAGCTTTGAAAGTATTATGTTTAAAATGTTTACAGAGAGAATAGAAACCTAAGGCAAGTACAGGACGGTATGAAAAAAGTGGCAGACTTCTAAGAACCAAAGGAAATTCCATAAACAAACAGTACAGTCAGTGAACTTACAATAACATAGAAGGATTTAACAGCACAGACAAATGTAAAATTAATGAACTAGAAGAAAAATCTGAGAAAATCATCCATAATTCAGCACAGAGAAAAAGAGGTGGAAAATAATAATGATAATTAAGACTTGTTGGCTAGAAAGGTGTAACACACATCAAATAAGCATTCCTAGTAGGATAAAAAATAGAGATAAAGGGAGAACTTGTATTCAAAGAGCTAGTTTAAAAGAATTTTCCAGGATTTAAAAAAGATACATTAGAAGAAGCACACCAAATCCTCTGCAGAATAAATAAAAATACATCTACACCCAGCCAAATTACAGTGAAACTTTGAAGAACATCAAACACAAAGAAAAATATTGCAAAAACACTGTATTTGTTTTGAAACAGGGTTAGTTGCAAAATAAAGAAAGAAAGATACAATGGCTTTAAAAAGATTGGAATTCATTTTTTTTCTTATGTAATGGTCTCAATTACCTCTGTCCAAAAGAAGTAAAGTGGAAGCCACATATATAATTTTAAATGTTCTAATCATCACATTTTAAAAAGTGTAA
Organism: Camelus bactrianus; assembly: GCF_048773025.1. Lineage (NCBI taxonomy): Eukaryota > Metazoa > Chordata > Mammalia > Artiodactyla > Camelidae > Camelus > Camelus bactrianus. Next base: position 27,060,479 of record NC_133564.1, on the reverse strand, counting down.
AAAAGGTAATAAGAATGTGTCCTTGAACCAAATCTGGACTATTCACAAGAGAGAGGGGTCATAGCTCTTTAAAATCCTGCCCAAAATGTTTCAGTGGGAACACAGGAGAAAAGCAATCTGGTTAAAACACAAGAGAATCAGGTACTGAGGGGTGTGTGGCAGCCTGAGAAACAGAACACTCCACCTGTGTTTGAGGAGCTGCCAGAACTGTAAGCTCTGCAGAACCAAGAGAGGCAGCTCTAAACACTGGTCGCGCCCTGAGAGCTTGACCGAGCCCAGCCACGTAAGGCTTACCTTATCCCTTCATCTCTTAGTCCCCTAGGTCCCCAACCAGGGGCCCAAAATAGAATATGTTGCTAGATTGTGAAGGAGGTGAGTGAGAGATAAAGGAAACCAACCTGAAGATGGGCTGCAACCAGCTACACACCCAGGGAAAGGAAAGGAGGGCTCTGAATGGAAGACTGAAGAAGACTGGTTGACGTCTTGGGTCAGATGCGTTCCAGTTACCAAGGAAAAGCAGTGTTTGTGCTTTCTGACTCATGACCATGACTGTCAGTTACCTAAGAATGAGCAGAAAAATTGTGTGATGTGCCAAACTGTCCCTCTAGGGACAAAGAAAAATAACTCACCCATGGGGGGAAAAATGTTAACGCATCAGTGTTGATTTAAAAAATAGAACTGTGTTTTGATTACATCCCGAGTGCTCTGCATTCACCAGGTACGTTTGCAAAAGCCCTCGATCATCTCTTTGAAGTCCCTAGAATGTTAGAACCCAGAATATCAGCATTACAATTGAGACCATTCAATAGTCATCAGTTTTTCCATAACTGCTGCCTACATTGAGCTGAGTGCTGTATTAGAAGCTTCTACCTATGTTGTGTCTTTTGTCATCCTGGCAATACGCATTCTCCAGTGATGCGAGAGGCCAGGACCCTTTGGCACACTCAGTTTCACTTAATCCCCTCAAATGCACTGAGATGTAGATAGGGCAGGGTTGTTGTGCCCATATTTATCCAAAGAAAATAAAGCTAGAGGAGTTAGACAAACTTCCCCAAACCACTGCGCTAGTGAACGTCGGAGCTGCCCTTCCCCGTCAGGGCACCTGACTCCCTCTCCTGGGTTCTGTCCAAAACACTCAGCTTCGTTATCGCCCGCTTCACGTGCTTTCTGCCAATGTTCTGTGTGACAAGAGCTGACTGTACTCGTTTCATCTACCTTATGAGCTTTCAGTTCTACCTTTCATCCCTCCTTCTCTGCCTCCTTGTGGCCTGTTTGATCAGCATCAGTGCAGAGGTTCCAGCCCTCATCTGAGAAGTGATTGTGATGAAAAAGTTTGTGGAGACTATATTTTCCTCTTCATTTGGTTATAGAAGTGTTTTCTTTGTTTTTTTTCCCCCTAACCCATATTTGGATAATAATTATTTCAAAGGACTCCTTTCAAAGAAGGCAGGCATCTAACACAGTGAAAGTTCTTAGAAAGTAATCATTTCAATTCTAGGATATGTCAGTCACCTCTGAGCTAGTAAACTCCTCAGCTCTGCATTTTTCCAGTGCATTGTCTGAAATGGATAACGCATTTGTTTGCCTGGGTTGCCTTAACAGAGGATCAAAGGCTCGGTGGCTTAAACAGTAGAAACGCGTTTTCGCACAGCGCTGAAGGCGGGACGTCCGAGAGTGAGGTGCGCTGTCAGAGATCGCTTTTTGTGAGGCCTCTCATCCTGCCCTGTAGACGGCCACCTTCTTGCTGTGTCCTACACAGCCTTTCGTCTGTGCGAGCAGAGACAGAGACAGAGACGGAGGGAGACCTCTTTCATGTCTCTTCCTCTTCTAAAAAGGACACGAGCCCTACTGATTAAGGCCCCAGCCTTACAACCTCATTTAACCTTTACTACCTCCTCATGGGCTTGATCTCCAAACATAGTCACATTGGGAGTTACAACTTCAATATATTAATTTAATGGGGAAACAATTCAGTCCATAATAGGTAGCAGCTGACCCCCAGTCCCTAATGCATAGTAAAGCCAAGCAAATACGCCAAACCCAGAAGCTGATACTCAGAAAAGGGGCTCATCAAGGAGGAAGAGGGGTCTGTCTTACATCTGTTTTCAGATACAAGAGAGAGAAAGAGGAGGCCTAAGTGCTTTGGGTACAATCTCACCGTAACTCTGTAATACTTCAAACCTCCTTTACCGTCTGGGAAGAGCCTTTCTTCCCTCCAAACCTCTCCAACCCAAATGTCTTCCATTAAAAGACAGAACGACCTCAGAGATAAACAGGTAAACTCTGGACACAAATTTATTACCCACGTTGCAGTCTACTAGGTGCTGCTGCATAACTGGGACTAGTCACACGATGTCTCTCAGCCTCATTTTTTTCTTCTTTAAGAGGGATGCTGAGGGTATCTATTTGACAGTGCTGGCCGTGAAGACTGAGTCAGTGTGGTTTTCTCTAATCACCTTTCCCACCGTTTCCCCCAGAAACAGTCCTAGAACTGAGTGCCTCTAGCATCACTCTACACTAGTACTTAATTGATCTGCATGGTGATTCTTCTGAAACAATACTTCACACCTCTTGAGATTCGTAAGATGTTGACTCTGGAAACAGTAAGAAGAGGGAGGAGTGATTCATCATGTGTACCACTCACCACTAACAGAGGGGCACTTTGCAGAAAATAAACAGAAGCCCCTCTCCAACTAGGATTATTTTATTCCATTAAAAAAAAACGTTTCACAAGGGGCAAGAGCTTTTCATATCTTGTTATCATTGTCTCCAGTGCCTAACACAGATTGGAAATATGTTAAAGAAAAAATTCTTGAAGGAAGGAAGGAGGGAAGAAGGGAGAAAAGAAGGAAGACAGAGATCTTTTTATTTCAGACAGTTAATATCTAACGTAAAATCAAATGAGACACAAAACAGCCAGCCCCGAGTCCTTCATCTAGCTCCCTGTAGATGACGTTCTTTTACCAAATAAATTACTAATTATGTTTAAGTAAGATATTTTTTTCACCAAGGTGGAGCCATTTTACAAAGTAAGAGTTCCAATTTCTGGTCCAACCTGTAAAGTGCTTGGAAATCATTACTCACATTTTCACAACAAGGAAAATTTTAAACAAACTGAAAATCAACAACTCTTCTTAGATCCATCAGAAAATTGAAGTCACAGGGGAAGATGCTGCCCCCGTGAACTGGAGATAGGCAGGCAGATCCAGAGAATCACAGCTCTGCAGAGCAGAAGTCTAGGAGCAGAAGCCACAGCAGAAGCCAGTATTGGTAGGAAACTTTTAAAAAGTGTAATTGAACAATTACTGGAGGCTCAGTACAGACTAATTTGAGAGTCCAGTCAAAGGTAGGCCTCAACACTTTAGTGAGTTTTACCTCCAGAATAGGAGCTATGCTATGTATTCAGTGATTACAGCCTACGGATCAGTGAAATGAAGGACAGGAATGTTATAAATGACAAGAAGGATATGCTAAGAAAAGAGAGAAAATGGAATCATATAAAATGCTTGATCAAAATCAAGGCAGAGAAAGTGTGGAAGGAAAAAAACGAAGATCAAGGGTAACAAACAGAATATAGTACAAATATTGTAGGTGTCAAGCCAACTATCTCAATAGACACTTTAAACATGAATGGTCAAAATACTTCAATTAAAAGACAGAGACTGTCAGAGTAGATTAAAAAAAAAAACACAAGACTCAGCTATATATTGTCTATAGGAAACCCCTTTAAAGATGTAGATAGATTAAAAGTAAATGGGAAATTTAAAAAAAAGTAAATGGATGGAGTAGGGGAGGATATAGCTCAGCGGCAGGATGCATGCTCGTGCACGAGGCCCTGGGTTCAATCACTAGTACCTCCACTAAAATAAATAAATAAACCTAATTACCCACAGAAAAAAAAATTTTTTTTTGAAGTAAAGTGTTGGCAAAAGATATACCATGCTGATACTAATCAAATGAAAACTGAAGTATATTAATTCCACACAAAGCAAGATAGTACGAGAAAAGAATTTCACCAGCTTCTATCAGATCATGGTCTAGACCTACTTAAACATCAGACCATTTCAAATTCTAATCCTTAGAAAGAAATTCTAGTGAATTTCATATTAAGATTGTTTTCTTAACCCTACCATGTCCTGATGGTTTTTTTTTTTCCTGCTCATCTAGAAGTGCTTTTTAGACTCAAAGTGCCAAGACAGACATCCTGGATGGTCTGTACTGATTCCCCATGACATAGATCATCGTTCAATTTCCAAACCAATCAGGATTACAACTTCCAGAAATTTTGTAAAACGTTCCATTTTTCTACCTGGTAAGTAGCTAATCCAGGATTAACCAGGAGAAACGTGGCTCATATTGCCACCAGGTTGTAACCAACACACAGGCTAGAGTCTCTTTCCCCAGAATCTGAAGCCTGCTCAAAACTTTTAACCTCATGCAACTACTGTGCATCTCAGTCAGCCACATTCAGCTGATGTTCAGAACCTGTCAAGCTGACTACAGAGAAATCAGATCAAGGCTGGGTCCTGGTTTTGTGGGGCTGAAGCTTTTACAACTTTGAAGACCCCTTTCAAGAAAAAAGAACAAAAAATTAGGGTACACAAATATATGGAAAAATAAATCATAACAAATTACAAATTTTTAAAAACTGGCCAGTGCCACAAACATGATAAAAATCCAGAAAATAACATATTTTCATGAACTCGTCTTGTGACACACAACTATATTTTCCCCACAATTTTGACTGCTTACTCTTTGATCACCTCTTCATATGATAATAATGTTAGAAAAATTATTTTCTGCAAAGAGAATAGAAAACATAATTGACTTTTTCATTTAGCTTTGCTTGCTCAAAATTTCCTTTGATTACCAATAGCTTAGAAAGATTTCAGCGTCACAACTCAGTATTAGTGATGCCACGCATATTTTAGGATTGCCAAGTATGGAAAGACCTCTTTAGAGATTCTTTCATATTGAATTTGTGAGATCTCAGGACATTTTAAATTTTCCTGTGTAGTGACTAACTTAAATTCTCTTTTAAGTGACAACCCGTCTAATTAACCAGTTTGCCCTGGAGGCAGCACAGAAGGTGGAAGTATTCCTGGAAGCCAGGCTGGCAGTAACTTAACTATGTGTGGAAGGGACAGATAATCACAGAAATGTAGCTTATTAAGCCCAAACTAAATATATCCTCAACTCAACTTCCCTTAAGGGAGATCCTTAAAATGCCCGAGGGTCACTGGGGAGAGCGGGTCATTGGGTAAGTCAGACTGGAAAAAGGCCAACTGCAGTTTAAAATAGCTTCCTTTTGCAAATCTTACAGAGCCTATAACCATGTGAACACATAGCTGGGACCTCTCTCAGGGCCTTGGCTTTATTAGCTCAACGGTTATCCTCCTCAAGGTCAGAATTCAGGGAAATGTTGTTTTCGTGAAGACGGAATAATGTGGGTGTGTGCTTCTGTGTGGTTAAGAGGCTGAGGGTGGGAGTCAGGGACCCGCCTGCAGGGGAGTATCTTTATTTTCTTTAAAACATCCAGGTCTACAGTTTTTTCTTCCTATTCATAACCTTCCCAAACTCTCCCCTTTGGAGTCTTTTGAAATCCTCCCTTCTTGTTTCGCCTTTATTAGAGGAGAGCAATGAGTTTTGTTTTAAAATGTAGACTGTTGATTTCCAACTGATGGGGGTTGGTGGGGGGAGTGCAAACAATGGAAAGAAAAGGTCAAAGAGTCCCTCAGGTGAGCCACAAAGCTATTTACGTGTTTTTTAAACTCCATGTTTAAGAACTGGCTGAAAAGCGACAGTTCAGAATGGTTGAGTGGGAGGGAATGAAAAATTGCAATTCTGTAACAGGGCTCAGGCTTCACACCCTGCCTGTCAGTGATTTACAGAATTAGACTGCAACTCAGAGCGGGAGAAATTAGCAAATAATCCTGGCACTGAAAAAAGGCAAGATCGCAGTCGTGATGGAAAATGACAAACAGGACCCGTGAGATGGAAGGATTCACAGGGACAGTTATAGATCACAAGTGTGGCCACTGGATGAATTGCAGGAGGAAAGGGAGCAGAAAAAGACCAAGTTGGAACCCTCCATGGTGGGAGCCAACCAACAGCAAAGAATAAGCAAGAGCCGTGCCCTAACTTCTATGTGAGAGCGATGCTTTGGTGGGGAAAAGAGAGGCAGCAAAGCAAAAGACAACATCTCTTCATGAGTGACTACGTTAGCATCCTGGCACAGGAGCGAGGACCCTTGCTGCAAAAAACAAAATAACTAAAATCAAACCCCCAAAATGCCCATCCTTCCACTGTCACATTCTTCTCAGATTCGGTAAATAAATTCACCTTCCCTAACTTCTGTTTTAATAAATGCTTAATAGCTTTACTGAGATCTGAACTTCACAACAGGTAGACCTCAGAGATACCATGGGTTCAGTTCCACAATAAAGCGAGTATCGCAATAAAGCCAGTCACCCAGATTTTTTGGTTTCCCAGTGCATAGAAAAGTAGTGCTTACACTATACTGCAGCCTATTACGTGTGCAGTAGCATTAGGTCTAAAAAAATGTATACTCCCTAGTTAAAAAATACTCAAACTCCTGTGTACAAAAAACATAAACAACAAGGTTCTACTATAGAGCACAGGGAACTATATTCAATAGCTTGTAATAACCTATAATGAAAAAGAAAAAAAAAATATATATATATGACTAAATCACTATGCTGTGCATCGAAAACTAACACAACATTGTAAATCGACTATACTTCAATTAAAAAAAAAAACACTTTACTGCTAAAAAAAAAAATGCTATCATCTGAGCTTTCAGTAAGTTGTAATTTTTTTTGGTGAGGAAGGTTTGAAATGTAAGAATAACCAATATGCGACACAGAGACATGAAGTGACCAAACACTGTTGGGAAAATGGTGCTGATAGACTTGCCCAATGCAGGGTTGCCACAGACCTTCAATTTGTGAAAAAAATGCAGTCAATATCTGCAAAGCTCAATAAAATGAAGTAGGCTTGTATTCAGTAGACTCCCCAAAGTTACACAATCTATAATTTAGGAAAGATATTTTAATAGTTAGAAAGGCAAGATTTAATGAGGTGGTGATAAGTGTTTTTTTTTTTTTTTTCTTTCTCCTCCTTTCCTCCAAGCTTTGTTAGAAGTATGGAGATTCACACTCCAAAGAGAGAATTGTTTCATGGGATGACAATTTTCAGGGTTCTAAAATGAAAAATAAAATTACTTAAGGAGCCTGATTTCAGCATCGTTAAAACCTGCTAGGGAAGGCAATTTAGAAGTTTCCCAGTCACCAAATGCCACACTGACCCAGATTCAGAGTGGAGTAGGGGCCTGTGTGTCACCAGGCAGTTTGAGTGCTGATTGAATAGAGACTCTATTGTCATTTTTTTAAACTGTCATTTCTTTAAAAAAAAAAAAAAAAAAAGCCCCAGGGCATGCAAAGAGTAAAATATACCCATCATTAAAATATTTAAATTCACCAGCAGCAGTGATTAATAAAACATCCCAATGAAACAGTTTACAAAAAGTGGTCTCAACTTGTCTTGCCTAAAATAGCACTCTCAACCCAGCCAGCTCATTTTCCCCAGTCTTCACCCTCCGAAAGTTACCTGCAATTCAACAGAAACATACAAAGCACCTATTCCAGAAAAGGCACCATATAGTTGGAAAGATGATCACATGTAGTTCTCACACTCAGTGTATTTATAATTAATATTAGAGATGTTATATCCTGATCTATATCATTTATTTGTCCCCAAAGTCTATGAGAGTAAAATCATAAGCCAGGACCATTAGCCAAACAGGCAGATTTTTGTTTAACCCACTCAGTTTTTCAAAAATATTTGAGCTATTTATTTGCCAATATTGTTAAAACCAAGTAATTTCACACACAAGTGCACAAACACACACACACAAACACACACACGATTGGGCTCATTTCATGCCCAGAACTAAGCAGTAGCTACCTATTAGATGAAGAACTCAGGGGCTTGCCATGGTCTTCTTCGTTCCCGTTTTTTTAATACTCAACAGCCTCCTTTATTTAGAGTACCAGGTTGGTTCATGCACATATTTAAATTTGCAAACTGAGCTACAAAGATGCCAACAAAATGCAGCGGGAATCCACAGAACGGACAGGCAGTTGGTGGGCAGGAGGAAATGGGGGCCATATGGGAAAAGCATCATATGAATCAGAAATTGGCGGCCAGCAGGATTGTACAGGTGGAAATACAGGAAAAGGGCATTCCTAAAAGAATGAACCACATCAGTAACATGATGGAGATAAGGAAAGGCAAAGACTGACCAGGAGTCTGGCATGGTTGTGTGACCCGGAGATACGATAAGAAAAGAAACGGCTGGAATGGTGGGCATCAGCCAGAGAGGAGAAAGCCTCAGCCACAGCTTGGTAAGTTTTCAGAGCAGAGAAGCTCTGAAATCAGAACTGTGCTTTACGATAACTTTCCTATTAAACTCTCATAACCTACAAGAATCCCTTGAGTTACAGAGACTACTATCCCCAAATAACAGAATCCTTGTCCTTAATTGTATTCTGTGTCCCTTCTGCAGTATGAACTCATCAATAACATCACACTCAACAGACAGTTCAGGACGCAAGGAATCACTTTCCTCCAGGGTACGGGTGGAATATAGGGGAGGATATTGAACTTCCTGTCAGAAGACCAGGGCTCTCTTATCAAAGCTCTGCCACTTACTATGTGCTCTTGGGCAAATGGCCAACCTTCTGTGACATTTCCTGTAAAATGCTGATAATGGTAACCTTCCTCATAAGGCCACTGTCAGAATTAAATGAAACGAAGAATATAGTACTTGAAAGTACTTGGCAAAGAACACAATGTAATGCAAATAAAAGTTGTGTTATTATTGTAGACATTGGGTTGTCTGGAATCTAATCTTTTCCTAGAGGAATTATTTGCCTTTATTGCTCCCCAATAAGACTGTCTGTCTCTTATGCTTTCTGTCCAAGCCTTGGCCGCTTTATTTTATTAGTATGGCCTTTGATGGGTCCTACCGAGTTGGTACTCTTGATGACATCCCAGGATTTGGAACAACCGCTGGTCTCAGTTGATTTCCAATAACTTAAGCCCATTTTCCTTCCTCCCAATGACGTACCTTTACACTCAAATTCATTCTTTATAAGCCTCTAGTATAATTTAAAATGCAAAGCTCCTCTTTTCTTTATTCCTCTGGCTTTATCAACATAATTCTTGCTATTGTTAGTAGTACTCAAATTTCTCTAACTTATTTTCAGATACCTAAGATAAAGTGCTGGATAAAAGCTATTCCAATAAATGAATACACAAAACCACCAAAGATCTGAAAAACAGTTTTTGGAAGACAGAAGGTAAGCAGAGAGATAAGGTGAAGGTCAGGATGCCAGAGCTATATTTGCCCAGAGGGGAGTTCCTGGTGCCACAAACTTTGTGCGTCAGTGGGTAGTGTTGGCCACAGGAAGTGGAGGGTGGCGGAGTAGAGGTGTAGAGCTCAGGGAGGCTTTGGGGTGACCCTCCTCATATACAGCTGGGGCCCCAGATGGTGCTCTGTCAAGTTAAGGGTGAACTAGACCTAAACAGTTCCTCTTCTTCCCCTAACCAATGGAGATTCAGAGAGGACTGTCCTGGGGGCAGGCCTGAAGGGGAGAGGAAAAGCAGAAGGCAAAGGAAAGGAAGACCTCTCCAGTGGCTGCCCAGTGGCCCTGGGGAAGCACACAACGATGCTGGGGATGCTGGGTGTCAAACCTGCAGGATGCGGATGCAGAGCCGCCCCACCCCTGAGCCTGGTCCACAGCAGTTGAATCTGGAGGCTCCTACGAGTACCTGGCAGGAACAAAACAAAGCCTCTCTCCTCTCACAAATAACTGTTCAAGAATAAGAAGCAGCAAGCAGTTATATAATTACCATTCATACAGGAAAACAAGACTGCACAAGCATGAACAAAACCACAGACAGAAGAAACAGCCCTAGCAACAATTCTGTATATTTGAACTATCAGTCTAGTAGGGGGTGACATGCACAGACATAACCACACTTCAAAACAGAGCAACTTTCAAACTGAGAGAGGTACAGAATGTCACTTAGGATGGGAGAACACTGCCTTCTATGCAGGGAGACTCTGCACCAAAATCACAGATCCACCATCTGTGTTGTCCCTGGACAGAGGGTGCTAAGAGGTCAAGTGGCAATAAAAGGAAAGAGAACATTGAGCCAGGTGGAGCTAAGAGGAAGGGTTATGCTCAACCACTTACTAGTGCCATTAATGTTTCTGAGTCTCAGTTTCCTCATCTATAAAAGGACAATGACTATTTGGTGGGGAGGGCTGAAAATTAAATGAGCTGCCTTAAATAACAGTGACATAATTATACTGAAATATAGGTGCTGAATAATGTCACTTGCTTTATTAGAATTTTTCAGGCAAGAGTAAAAGCCCATCTCCTAGTGCTATTACATAGGGTGCTGTTTTAAAAAGTGACGTGAAATAAACCTTCCTGCACCAACTATAAAATCCCACCCAGTTTCTGGAAACCAAAAAGAGGACAAACTCAAGATGGCACCCAAGTTATGCAGGAAACACCAAAGAGCACATTGAAGCTCATAAATTCTAATCTTAGAAACTATGAACAAACCAATTTCCTGGTGGATAGCTGTATACCTTTAAAAAAAAAAAAAAGCTTGTGGTAAGAAAAAACAGAAGCAATCTCAGAAAGGCTCAAGTCTCTGGCAAGTTTAGGTGGCCAGGAAACTTGCAGAGCACTGAGAGAAGAGTACTCCAAACTGATCAGCCCAACGAAAGTCCAAGCCTTCATCCCAACTGTAGTAACCAATCGGGGGAGGACAGAGCCACGTGATGGCAGAGCCTCCTCCACTCATGATCGCCATCACTGTCTGTCGGAGGACAAAGAGTGAGCAGCAATCAAGATAAGGCAGCCTGAGTCACTTCTAGACGGTGCCCTTATAAATATGCTTCAGTTGTCCAGAATAATTGCTTCCAATAAATGCCAAGCATGCAGTTCTGACAGGGATGTCCTTATGAGTTGTAAACCTGCCAGAATAGATGCCTCCTTGTATTTCCATCTTTAAATCAAGCCAACAAGTCAGGTTATTTTTCAGGAAATCATTCCATGTGTTCCACTCAAAGCCAAGTTTGAAAGCCCTAGGGACCAATGGTTTTAATTAAGCTGGCTTCATATTTTCCACCAACAAGGTAGGAATTCCGTCTCCTCCCCTACCCTCTTTCACCCAAAGCCACTCTTCTTTTGCATTCCTTACCTTGGGAAAAGCCACCACTATTTCTCTGGTAGAGCAGGAACCTGAGAGTCATCCTCTAATATACTTTGTTCTAAAACATCCACAGGTAACTGGCTACCTCTCCTGACAACCTGGATTCTGAAGATCTTGAATCTGTGACTGTGTCTCCATTTACATGGTCACTGCCCACTCAGGCCCTCAGAGCTTCACACCTGGGCTACATACAAAAGTCTCACCACCCTTTAGTCCCACCTTCCCCCAGAGACTGAGTATTAGAAGACAGAGATTTGATCAAATCACTTACTTAAAATCATCTTACTTAAAATATTCTTGGGGCCCAACACCTGCAAGAGGAAATCTAACCTTTTCAGCAATTTATCCAAGAACTTTCACTCATCACTTTGCCCTTTTACCGTCTCTGCCCATATAGATCCTCCAGGTGCTCTGGGCCGATCAAAACACCTGCCGGTCAGTCATGACGCCAGGATCTGTCACCCTCCAAGTCTGCGTGGTTCCTCTCCCTGGAAAGCTTTTCTATGTGTTCCGTTCTCACCAGCCCAGCTGGTCAACGTCTACTCATCTTTCATGACTCAACTGAAACATCAAATCATTGGGAGGCCTTTTGCCACCTTCCCTCTATCCTCACATAGAATTACGTTGAAACCTCGATGATCCCCCAGAGTCCTGTGGTTTTATTTAGGCTGGCTTCGTCTTTTCTTTGTTCCTCAATCTCAGTACTACTGACATTCTGGGCTGGATAATCTAGCCGTGGGGCTGTCCCACACATTGTACAATGTTCAGCAGCATCCATGGCCTCTACCCACTAGAAACCAGTAGCGCCCCCCAACCCACCAAGTTTTAACAACCAAAAATGTCTCCAGATATTGCCAAATATTCCTTAGGGAGCAAAGTCATTTCCACTGAGAACCACTGCTACAGTGTCATACAGACATCGCTCCTCAGCTCTGCTGGAATTGCAGCTTGTTTGACCGTGCTTCCCTAAAACCTCCTCCTTGATGACAGAAAGTATCTTTTTCTCATCAAGTGTAACACCAGTGGCTACAACAGTGTCCATTACATAACAGGTGCTGGATAACTATCTGCAGTGAATGAAAATAAATGAATAAGCACATGTCAAACAGTCCTCAGGTGGTACTGCTCTCAATTCTCAGATATACCTCCAAGAAATCCAAGATGAGAGCACGCAGTCGTGGGTCAAGAAAACAGTGCTGTAACTGAGAATTCCGAGCTCTCAGAACCACAGACTGAATGAAAAGGGACTTTAGGGATCAATTAGCTCCATCACCAATTTTCTGGATTTGAGAAAATAGAGGCACAGACAGACATAGTGGCTCTGTGTCTGCCACAGAGTATATGCAACAGAAACACATGAGTTTCCCATTGACCTTGCAAAGCTCTTTGCTCCTCTGTTCCTACAAACGATCTAACTTGTCATATGAACTTCATCTTGCTAATGTACACAATCTTTCAGCAGGTCTCTGAATCCATCCTGACAGCACAGCTGAGATTTCTCTTTCTGCAGTCATTCTGAGATGTATCTGAAACCTCGGATAAAACTTTAGCTGCCTTGGGGAGATCACTTCGCACTGGTAAACTATTTGATGGCACTCCCATTTCAAATCGTCTTTTTCTGAGTTCTTCTCCCCAACAGCACATCCTAGTTTAAATGCGATACTTCAGGATACTGAAGATGAGGCAAGCACTGATCATAACCCCATAATCCTTCTCAAGACACTGATGCTCAGCTGGAAGAACATAAACCAATCTAAACAAAGCTGTAAAATGTCCATTCAACTGGAGATTCCCACCCCCACATCTATAACAATGATCTTCTGCCTTGAGCAGTTCACTTCTCACCACAAGCTGTGAGAACAGCTCAGTTTCTGCCCTTCCGGTACCCAACACTGCAGACCAAAGCTAGATTGTAAGAGTGATATAGTTTCAAACTTAAAAAGGACAGTTAACACCATTAGGCATGTTCAAGGCCATACAATCCATATTCTGGTAGCCGTGGGGGCGAGGTGACCCTAGCATTCACAAAGTGCTGAGAACAGAGCTGCTTAACCGAGACATTGGTCCACGGAATGGTGACCTCTTTTCTTTCATCTCCTCTGGTATAAAAACTTCCCCTCCTGTGTGCAACCAAAACAGACAGAGATTGTCTTTCATTTCTGCTCATACAGGCTCCTTGAAATGGGAGGAGAGGGCTTGTTACCTAGAGGGCTTGACTGAGAGGAGATAACATATGTCCTCTTCTAGATTTTTGGGAGGGAGTGAGGAAAAAAAGGGTGGACAAGTATGGCTGTAGAAACACAAGTGCCTTCTGAAAAAAGAATACGAAAAGAAATGTGGAACTAAAGGAGACTCCCAGACTCTGCATGGCTCCACGATGTTGAAGACAAAGGCAGGTGATGCGGAACATTTCAAATCACTGGGGTTTTGCCCAAGTCCTGAAGTGAGCTCCATGGCCCTGCTGAGACAAAGCCACCTCAGTCAGCACTCTAGAAAATGTCTGAGAAGGATTGACTAATAGTCATGGTGCACAATAAAGCGTACTACTGATCTTGGAGAAGTCCGTGGTGTTGATATTTCTGAAATAGCTCCATTTTTCCAAACATTTGCCATCTTTCTAATATTAATCCTTGTGGTTCTAAAGTTGCCTTTAATTCAAAGGAGATCTCCACCTGTGATGATTTAGTACATGATGCATTTTTATATTCTCATATTTGAAAATCCTTGGAACCACCTGGCATTAGAGCCAATCCTACTGAGGCAGGAAATTAACACCTTAATTAATACCTTAGCAAGACAGAAAGTGAAATACTGCCCATCTCCCAATAGAATGATAGAATTCTGTTAGATATTTGTTTCCCTTCTTTGAATTAGTCATGCATGTATCATTATATCTTCAGTGTGTTTTTGGTTTACTGATTGACTTTCCCTGATGCTCAGTTATTCTTGCTCAAATGAGGACAAATAGATTGAGACGTGTGTTTGTTGTGTGATAGATTATATAAGATCCTTCTGTAGCATGGCTGATTTAAGCTCAGACTTCAGGTAATTACAAAGCTCAAGTAATTACATTTAATAATACCTGGGAGAGAGGAGTTACTAACCTAGTTCTAGGGTTTGAAATCTGAAGAGTAGTGATTATTTATTTGCATGCTTTTATTATTATTTTACATCCTAATATTGTGTATATAGTTGTAACTCTAATTTTCTTGCTACATTCAGCAAGATTATTTTATTTTGTCCAAGGTGATCCTAAGCATTATTTTAGTAGGTTGGAGTTCATATCATCATTTCTAAATATCTATGATATTACCTTATCGTGCCTTAAAAATTAATCTGTATCTACAGTAATGGGCTCCTCGCATTTCAGAAGTCTCTATTTTAAGACACGGCTATCTTTGCTTTATTAAAGAATTTAAAATCTTAACTATAGATGTAGGCAGAAGGAGCAAAGTTTTAGACAGGGTAAGATCAGGAGTTCCGTTTCACACATTAAGTGCCTCCTTCCCCAACTTTGCTTTCTTATTCAGCCCTCTTCTCTTTCAACTCCACATATTCTCCAGGACCTCAGTTATTATCTGTCTACTGATAAATGCTGAATGTATATTTAAGCTCCGATCTCTTGCTTTTATGTACACACTTCTACATCCCATTTGGAAAACCAATGGGCACTTCGTAGTCAACATATGTAAAACTAAACACATCTCCTCTTTGGCTTCCAAACTCCCTGTGCTCTGTATCTCAGCGAACAATATATTAATACACTCACTTGTCCAAAGCAGAAAACTAGGAGTCACCTTTGAGTCATCTTCCCCTTACCCCACACCCAAGAAATCCCAGGTCTTGTCAATTCTCCCTCTTTGATATTTCTCTAATTTATCCTATTTCTATTGCCACTGAGTTCAAACCACCATCATCTCTTGCCCTATCTGCTAATTGGTTTCCCTTCCTTCACTCTGACAACCTCCAATTCAGCCTTCGCAGAATAACCAGTCAAATCCCCTAAAAAGCAAATCGAATCTGCCCACTCTACTTCAAATTCCTTCTTTTGTTCTCTGGATAAAGTCCCTTAACAATTCAGACTCTGATTTCCCTCCCTGCCTCAAACATCACTGCTCTCCACCTTTTACTCTATGCCTTAAACATATTGTACCATGCGTAGTTCCCCAAAAGCCATGACTCTTCTTTCTTCAGGGTTTATGGGCAACTGTTCCCTTCACTTAGAAAACATGCAAACAAAAAGGCAGTTTTCAAATAGGTGCAAGAGAACCCCCACGCCCACAGCTCTACACGTGAGCTCAGCACAGAGGAAGCAAGCAACCTGGGAAGGGGTTTGACTGCATACTTTCCCACCTGCTGTCTGAAGGTTCAGCTCCTTATGAGCCTCTAATCTAGGTTATGACTATGATCCTCCCTAAAGCCCAAAAGAGCCTGTGGGCACTTCTCCAACATCCTCCCACAAGCTCATTCCAACAACAAACCAAGTCACCAGCATCTCCCTGGAAGAGGCTTGTCCACACGACTAGTGCCTCAACTTTTACCGCTGCTACCTGAGTAATGGTCCCTAGCTTATCTTTGAGAGCCAACAGAGCTTAGCATTCATGAGTCCCAAAGACCATAGTAAATGAAACAAACAAACAAAAAGCAGTTTTCAAATAGGTGTACTTTCTGTAGCTATCCTCCCCAGGTTCAACATAGACAGAGCAAGTGAAAACACCCATCCCCAGTTTCTCCCCAGAAGGGAACTGACTGCACGATTTCCCAGCTGCAGCCTGAGGCTGCATTTCCTAATAAGCCTACAGGTAGAAGTTATTAGGACCCTCCAGGAGCCTGATAAAACTGGTAGTCATGTCCCCTGCTGTCTCTGCTCGGCTCCAACAGTAAAACAAAGCCTCTAGCTTCTTCCTGGAAGGAACCTGTCAACATATCTAGCACCCCAACTGTTACAGCTGCCACCCAAGGGACAGGTTCCCAAATCATCTAGCTCTGGGAGCTGACAGGCCTTGGCAATCATGAGTCCCCCAGGACCACATAAAACAAAGAAACAGTTCTAGCTGGGTGCACAAGCACTCCCAATGACTCTTCAGTCTAGCTCAGCGCAGAATGAGTAAGCAGAAAAACCCAACTCCTGCTTTGTTCCTGATACAGACTAGACTACAAATCTAACATTCTGACTTTCCCAGCTGCAGCCCGAAACCTGGGCCTCCAATTAGGGAGGTGAAGGGGCAGACAATTAGTAGTCCTCCAGGAGCCTAAACAGACATTTGAGCATTTCCCGTGCCTTTGGGATACTGATGGGTCTAGGCACACCCTCAACTACTGGGATACACTAAGAACAAAGACAGCAGCTTGGACAACCACAAAGGTGCTTCAGTCAGGCTGAGTGAGGAGGTTCATCTCCCACACGAGACCAGTCTCTCAATACTGGGATAGGTGACTATTTTTATCAAATGTGCAGAAATTGACACAGAGAGTCAAGCGAAATGAAGAAAGAGAGAATATGTTCCAAATAATAGAATAAGCTAAATCTTTAAAAGCAACCTTAATGAAACGCTGTTAAGTGATTTACCCAACAGAGAGTTCAAAATAATGGTCATAAAAATGCTCACCAGTTTAGGCCAGCAATGTAGCAAGGCACGAACAAAGTGAGAACTTAAACAAAGAGATAGGAAATATTTTACAGAAATAAGAAAGTCGAAAAATACAATAATTGAGCCAAAAAATTTTTTCCATAGAAGGCTTCAACAACAGACTAGATCAAGCAGAAGAAATGATCAGCAAACTTGAAAACAGACAAGTGGAATACATCCAATCAGAGGAACAAAAGGGGAAAAAAAATGAAAAAGATGGAAGACAATTTAAGGAACTTATGGGACATCAGAAAGAGGATCAAAACATGCATTATAGGGATCCCAGAAGGAAAAGACAGAGGAGCAGAAAGCCTATTCAAAGAAATAATGGCAGAAAATGACTCCAACTTGGGAGAAGAAACAGACATCCAGAAGCAGGAAGCCCAAAGAAGATCAAATAAGATGAATCTATCAGCGCCATTAACCATAAAGAGACACATTATAGTCAAACTGTCAAGTTAAAGACAATAAGAGAATATTAAAAGCAGCAAGAGAAAAATAATTTGTTAAGGACAAGGATACCAATATAAACTAGCAATGAAATTTTCAGTAGAAACTTTGCGGTACAGAAGTGGATGGGATGTTATATTCAAGGTGCTGAAAGGAAAACGAAAAAAAAAAAAATCAACCAAAAAAAAAAAAAAAATCTACCAGCAGAGTTGCCTTTCAGAATTGAAGGAAAGATAAAGAGTTTCCCAGATAAACAAAAGCAGAAAGAGTCATCACCATTTTCTGCTTTTATTTATCTCGGAAACTCTTTATCTCTGCAAGAAATGTTAAAAGAAGTCTTTCAAGCTGAAATGAAAGGCTGCTATTTAGTAACATGAAAACGTATGATTGTATAAAACTCACTGGCAAAGGTAAATATATAGTTAAATTTAGAATTTTCTAATAAGTTCATGGTGGTTGGTAGATCACCTAAAACTCCAGTATAAAGATTAACAGACAAAGCATTAAAAGTAACATAACCACAGTAACTTGTTAATAGACACACAGCATAAAAGATATAAATTGTGACATCAGAAACATAAAATGGGAGGCTGTAAAAATGTAGAGTTTTGTATTGTTCAAAGTTAAGCTGTTATCAGTAAAATACACTATTGTAACTATAAGATGTTCTATGTAAGCTCCACTGTAACTACAAAGCAAAAGTGTATCATAGATACATAAAAAATACGGAGAAATGTTGATCTAGTAAGATCTTGTGGTAACCCACAGCGAAAAAAAAATGTGACAATGAATATATGTATGTTCATGTATAACTGAAAAATTTTGCTCTACCCTGGAGTTTGACACAACATTCTAAAATGATTGTAACTCAATAGAAAAATGTTAAAAAATTAAGTAAAATAAAGTAAAATCTTTCCCAAAAAACAAAAAAAAAAAACAAAAACAGAGAAATGAATCAAGCACACCACCAGGGGGAGCCATCAAATGACAAATGAAGAGAGGAAGAAAGGAACAGAGGGACTACTAAACAGCCAGAAAACAGCAAACAAAATGGCAGTAGGACATCTATACTCATCAATAATTACTTTAATGTAAATGGATTCATTTCTGCAATCAAATACAGAGTGGCTGAATGGATGAAAAAGGAAGACCTAGCTACGTGCTGCCTGTAAGAGATCACTTCAGCAGTAAGGACACACATAGACTGAAAATGAAAGAATGGAAAAAGACATTCCACACAAATGGAAACCAAAAGAAAGCTAGGGTAGCTATATTTATATCGGACAAAATAGAATTTAAGCCAAAAACTGTAACAAGAGACAAAGCAGGTCATTATATAATGATGAAGGGACCAATTCGAGAGTTAACAATTATAAATATTCATACACCCACTGTCAGAGTACCTAACTATATAAAGCAAATAGTAGAAGATCTGAAGGGAGAAAGAGACAGGAATAAAGTATCATAGGATATCGTGATTTAAACAATGGATAGATCATTCAGGCAGGAAACCAGTAAGAAAACATTGGACTTAAACTATACATGAGACCAGGCAGAACTAACAGACATATTTAGAACATTCCATCCAACAGCAGCAGAGTACACATTCTTCTCAAATACACATGGGGGAGGGTATAGCTCAGTGGTAGAGTGCATGCTTAGCATGCACGAGGTCCTGGGTTCAATCCCCAGTATCTCCATTAAAAAAAAAAAGTGAACAAATACACATGGAACATTCTCTGGGAGAGAGCGTGTGTTAGAACACAGCATGATGCAGCAGTCAATATATTTAAAGGAAACTAAGTCATTATCTCAAAGAGATACACGTACCGCCATGTTCACTGCACCGTTACTAACAATAGCCAAGACATGGAAACAGCCTGAGAGTCCATCGAAGGATGAATCAATACAGAAAATGTGGTATATAATGGAGTATTAGTCTTCAAAAAAGAAGGAAATCCTACCATTTGAGATAATGTGGATGAACGTGGAGAGTGCTGAGTGAAATAAGCCAGACAGGAAAGACAAAGTGGTCTCACTCATACGTGGAATCCAAGTCTTAGAAAGTCAGGCTCAGAGTAACACAGAGTAGCATGGAGGTTGTCAGGGACTGGGGGGGGGGGGGGTGGGGTGGGGGGGTGGATAGAGACAGTTTAGTAAAACAGTACAAACTTTCAATCAGAAGATGAATAAGGTCTGAGTATAACAAGGTGACTATAGTTCATAATAGTTATAATGTAACTTAAATTTGCTAAGAGAGTAGAACTTGTGTTCTCACCAAAAACAAAACAAAACAAGTAAACAACATGCGAATATGTGAAGCAGATGGACGTGTTAACTCAATGGTGGGAATCCTCTCACAATGAACACATATATCAAATCACGTACACTTTAAATACATGACAACTTTGTCAATTAACACTTCAGTGAAGAGGAAAAAGAAAAACAAAAAGTAGGCAAACTCTCTCTCCAAACCCCTCACTAAGAAATTCTATTACTTTTGAATGATTTCTTCATTCGAGTTGTGAAATAAATAGTATTTTGATGTCAACTGTCTCCTCTCTGGTCTCTTTCTAAACAGGGATTGTCAATTCTCTTTCACATAAATAACTGGCCTTTTGTCCACGTAATTGATTTTTATTGATATATCAGGAGAGGCAAAACAAAAGGCTGCGTCCAAAACAAAAGCTGTAAGAATCTCCCCTCATTCACTTTGCGTAATCCCTAATCAGAAGGTTACATCCTGGTTTTTGCTACAAGCTAGTACTAGCTGCTCGGGACTCCACCTCCCAACTCTGAACTGTGACTTTAGTTGACAGGCGGATTCTCATCCGGGCCACGTGTTCATTGGTTAGAAAGTACTGATGACAAAGCCAAAGGCCAATTCCTGCAGGAAGCAGAGTTTCACCCAGAGAAATCCCTTTACACAGTCACAGATGGCAACCTCTCCCTAGCCACTGCTCTCCGAAGTGCCTGTCTCTGCCATCACGAAGGAGATCAGGGGGAGGGTACAGCTCAGGGGCAGAGTGTGTGCTTAGCAATGTACCAGGTCCTGGGGTTCAATCCCCAGTACCTCCATTTAAAAAAAAAAAAAAAGTAAATTAATAAACAAAACTAATTACCTCCCAACCAAAAAAAAAAAAAAAAAAGGAAGAAAAGGGAAATCAGCGTCAGAGTGAAGCACAGCTCCCCATACAAAGCAGAAAGTGCTAGTCATGTCTTCTCAGTCAACAGTGATTGTAACAGTCTTCAGTCACTGCAAACTCGCTTTGTGCTAGACGCTGTATTAAACGCTTTTCATATATTACTTTATTTTATCTCCACAACCCTGTGAGGTATTATCCCAACTTAACCTTAAGAAAACCAAGACGAGTTAAGTTGCCAAGGTCAGAATGACAGAGCTGCAAGCTGACCCCATGCCTCCCTTGGGCCTCCCGGAACCTCCCGGTGTTAACCCGCAACACACCCTTTGCGGTATTAGGACCCCAGGGCAGTGGGAAACAAGGAAACTTAGGACTTTATCTCGGTTCTGCTCAGACTTTCTGCACGACCCGTTGAATGAAGCCTTGTCCATTCAGTTCCGGAGGGGAATGGATCCCACGCTGGGAGCACACGAGGATACCACTGCTTTGGGCATTCACTCAGATCACTGTTTCAGTCCTGATGTCTCTGGTCTCATCTTCTCTCGCTCCTGAATATTCTCTTAGGCTTCCTCTGCGTGAAAAACCAACGGGACACGCTTCTCTCTCAACCTGACACTCACCGTTTATCTCCACTTCCACCCAGTCCTGCCTTCCTGCACATCTCATCCTGAGAACAGACTGGGCAAGACAGTTTGTCCAAGTATCAGTTCGCTCATCTACCGAGTAAGAGATTTGGACGAGATTACCCCTAATGCACTTTTGAGCCCCTATGCATTATCATTAAGAAAATGATTACGAGAATTCTTACCAGGGAAGTCTTCCCTTCCCGGGAGAGAATTACACATTTCAGTCCTAACTCTCAGGTTTTACTTGATGCCAGCAGTTGAATATTTGTCTGCCCATCTGTGAAGTACATAGTGAAAATGAAGTTCCAAAAAAGGGACCGATATTCCAACCCACCCAAATCATGTTTTCTTTTTGATACAAATTTTTTAAACAACCCCTATTATTATACTTTAAGGGAATGTCTTCTGCCCTCAGTGAATGCTCCCCAGGAACATAAAATGGAATTAAAAAAAAATGAAGCAAAGGGAATCAATTTGGAGCAATTCTGATTTTATACGATTGTACTTAATCAATTTTTTTCTACTCATTATTGCACATTCAAGTCAAAGTTTTGGCCAAAAGGGGGAAAAATGCTAGAAGGGATTAATTTCCCCTTGCTCTGCTAATGGAACAATTTTCCACTTGTCATTCTGAATGTCTCAAGGGAGGCAGCATATTCCAATCATAATCAAGCAGAAGCAGAACTGATTGGGGTACAGGGGAAGGGGTACAGGACACCCACTGTCTCTTCAGAGCTCCCCCTTCCACATCACTCTAACCTTCAAGTGCATCTGAGAGACTTGGAGTCCCCTTGGGAACTTCCTCACAGCCGACTGGAGACAGGATCTGGACCTCCTCTTTCAACGTGAGAAGCAGTGACTTTGAAGACACTGACTCCATCAAGCTGCTGGCTGTGTGGGCTTTGTCCAAATGATGTGCTATCACTGAACCTAAGCGTGTGTCTTTAGAACGAGAGTGATGCCGATATGGCAATTAAATGAGATGATGGTCATGGACGTACTTTGCAGGCAGTAAGGCAGAATGGTCAAGAGCCTGGCCGCTGGACTAGCTTCCTAAATTCGACTCCCACCCTTTATAAATTACGTATATAAGCTTCAGTGATTTGCCTGAATGCTCTAAGCCACAGGCTCCTTGTCTGTCGGATGGGAGTAACGGCTGCACCTCCCACTTAGGTAGTTGAGAAGATGGCATGATGCCGTCAGTGCCCGGCATACAGGCAAAGGTCAGTGAGCGTCAGCTATTATTAACGCCAGCACAGAACTGGGAAATGAGCTCTTAGGACTAGATGAGCCAGCAGGACTTCTGCAGGTGTTTGTGCATCCTTAGCGTGCATATTAAGCAGCAAGGAGGAGAGGAAAAGGGAGAGGGAAGAGAAAATAAGCATATCGTTGGACAGAGCAAAGTGGGGGAAATCCGAAGAGTAAATCGCTCTTAATTGATGTGCTTGGCCAAGGATCAAGAAAATAAATCACTTCTTGCATCTAACGAGGCTCACAGTATCAACTTTTTCATTTCCCACTCCCTGGCCTCGACCTTCTCCCTCTTAGCTCAGTGGATTTTATTCATAGTTCATTCTTGAAAACAATCAACTGAGGAAATTTAGATGGCGTCTCTGTGAGTTTTTAACAGTGCATCAGGGTCATAAAAACAGAGTGGTTCTATCTATATGGAAATGCAGATTTCAAATATATCCATTCTAATAATCAAATTATAAGGGAAATGGTCCTCTAATAGGGAGCTAATAAAAGTTGATTCTTAAGGCTGCCTGGAGCTGTAAGCAATAAGGAACAGATTTATAACATGAAGCTTCTCTGTTTTCTTCTTCCTTTCGACAGTGCCCACCCCACCCTCACCCCGACAACCCACCCCATACTATAAGATCCAGGCCAGTAACCAGAGGGACCAAGCTTGGATGAGAAGGAAATTGATTAAGCAGAGTTCTCATTTGACCAAATCTTTCCCCACCATCCACCCATACACACACACACACACACACACACACACACACACTCACTGTTTAAAAAAAAAAATTCATGTAAAGGGTTTGCCTAAAGATGCCAAATTGACTTCCCTGTTTGACTGGAATTTTTCCCTTCCTTACATTGCACAAATGTTCCCTGGGGGACTATAGATTAGCCATTGAGACTGTGCCTGGATAACGAGGAGACTGCTAACAGGGTACAGGAAAGCAAATTTGGCATAACCAACTTTTATGTAATACATGGGAAGGGAGAGGCAGATTTTTTTTAACCTCTTCATTATCTAGACGCATTCCCTGAGAATGTGGCATTTTAGACCTAAACTAGCTTAAGAAGCTGTGCATTTGTTGCTGCAGAGAAAGCAAGCATGAGAGGAGAGAGATGAAAATAGATCCCTGTCTCCAGGGTTCTACAGAATTGTTTCCCAGATGGGGAAAAATAATAACCAGCCACACACCTCTGGCTGTGACCAAACATAGATTTTTCTCACTACTTTATTGTCATGCTGATAGTAAGTCACAACAGCCTGAGTGGCAGTGCATAGCTGGGGCAGGCAAATAGGGACACCAATCAGCCCTGCCACCCAGCTGAGTTTCCTAAATGACCAGGAAAGGATTCTTCCACAAGGCCACCTGGATAAAACCTCATCAGCCAGGGAAACAGACCTTCCCCGACTCCCACTTGTCACCATGTTCAAACCCCTCATCACAACCAAGAAGGAAAATACTATAGGGGGAAATCCCACAGGATCCTCTGGGACTGTGTGTTGTAACACATGGCGTAGAGTTAATACACTAATCATGGACTCAAGCAATAATGCTGTGAGCTATTGTTACCAGGAGGCAGGGATGGCATTCACCATGTAGGGTAAGAACGTTAAGACACTATTATCAATGTACTTAGGCGCCAAAGAGAACACAGGCATATGCACTGGGTTATTTCGAGGATAATACCGTCCTGATAAATATTTTAGACTGGTACAAAATTTTCTTGTTTTTGGTTTTACTTTGAACTTGGGCTGGGCCCACATTTTCCAAATCCCCTGCAGACTCAACCACTTCTTTTATCTCACACCTGGCCAGGTCCACACACCAATGTTAAGAATTTAGGTTTGAGACCCTGGGAGAGACAGGCTACAAGTAGGCATCTTTCCGAGAACAGCTGGTCCTCCATGTCTGTGGGTTCTGCATCTGCGGATTCAACCAGCTGCAGACAGAAAATATTCCGGGAAAAAAAAATTCCAGAAAGTTCCAAAAAGCAAAACTTGAATTTGCTGCCCTAAGTAACTATATACATAGTATTGACATTGTATTTACAACTATTTATAAAGCACTTACGTAGTATTGGGCATTGTAAGGAATCTAGAGATGATTAAAAGTATGCGGGAGGATGTGTGTAGGTTACATGCAAAGGTTACACTAGTTTATATAATGGACTTGAGCATCTGTGGATTCTGGTATCTCCAGGGGGTCCTGGAAGAACCAACCCCCATAGATACAGAGGGATAACCAGGGGACTGTACATTTAAGACCCGCTCCATCTTCCATTGAAAGCCACTGGTAAAAGATTTAAGATTAGAGATTGCTTTCAACAAGTACAAGAGTAAAGATTAAGGCTGAGTCATCAAAGCCTGAAGCAAGAAGTCATGTGATAGCTACAGGTGGTCATCCAGGCCTGCACAACAGTAGCCCCTCAGCCCAAGTGGCTTTGGAGCACTTGAAATGTGGCTAGTCCAAATAAAGATGTGCTGTAGCACAAAATAAACACACACCAGATTTTAAAGATTTAGTATCTAAAAAATGTAAAACAGCTCATGAATAATCTTTATACAGATTACATGCTGAAATGAAAATATTTGGGGCACACTGGGCTAGCCATAATATATTATTCAAATTAATTTTACCTGTGAATTTTTTTTTTACTGTGGCTACCAGCAAATTTAAAGCTACATTTGTGGTTCACATCATGTTTCCATGGACAGCACTGGTCTAGAGAGAACTTTAACCGCTCCCTTAGGTGCACAGATTTGTTAATACTTTTTGGAATTTCCTTAGCAAAAAGGAACCAGAGACTCATAACAGTGTATAACTTATAGCTTATAATATATGTGTGTGTGGTTAGCCACATATAGTAATCAGCATACAGAATGGATTCAGGCATTCTTAAAGAGTTTTTTTTTTTAATATTCTGCAATTAGTATATGTAGATCCTCCCATTGGATGGACTCTACTAGACTAATTAATTAGTAATCATTACAGAATCCTAACTAATGAAGCTCACTTAATCATCACAGAGGACATGCCATCTTTATTTTTGTGGGTTCTCTGGACACTGACCTCAGAACAGACCTCTGCTCTGGAAACAACCTCCCCCATGACCACTTTGCAGAAGCAACCTTGATGGAAAGGAAGAAGCACTAAACTCCAGTCTGAAGATGGAGGCTGGCATCCCAGCTCTGCACTCTAACCGTGTGGCCCAAGACACCTCAACCGACAGCTCTGAGGCTCAGTGCCTCAAATAAAATAAAAGCTGGGGTGGCAATGTCTACCCCATAAGGATTCTATGAGAGTGACGGGGGACAAAGTGTGAGAAGGCGCTTTGTAGACTGCACGTTTTTACTTAAGAGCTTGATGTTATTAACATGAGTTGGACGTTTTAGTCACACCTTCCTCTAGAAGCAGAGCCCAGAGCATGCCTGTGATCACAGCCCCCAGATGATAGCACTTCTCTTGCAAGCTGTATGCGCTCTGGCAGCCAGTCTGCAAGACTGTGTCTGCGCACCACCTGACAAAAGCTGCTAAAGAGTTTGAAGCCACTGTAAGGTAACCAGTTGTTCTGTCTTCGGTGTCAGACAACTGAAGAGATTCAATTTTTATTGAGTTGGACAATTTTGGAGGCGTTCTCCAGGTTCTGTGGGTTGTTTTGACATCGCTCAGCAAGCCTGCTTGTCCCCATTCAGTGAACCAGAGGATCTGTCTCAAAGTAAAGCACCGCACAGCGCACACCGCATGCCCTCCTCTCCTGCCTGCTTTCAGTCTTTCCAGCTTTGGCTCTTCTGCTCTCTCCCTGTTCTCCAGGCTCCTTCCATTATAAAAAGAAAATCATCAACAGATAATGAGAGGTTGCTCCTTCCCAGCTTCTTTACTGCAAACAGTTGTCTCCTGAGACAGTAAACATCTCTCAATGGAGATGCAAGGGATTTTATAATTCAAGTTTTTAAAACATAAAGTTTACGTGGGTGCTTCTTGCTGTTTCCTATGTGTCTACTAGTTATAACAAGTTATCCTTTACTGATTACTTTTCTAGATTAATGAATTTATTGTTAACTACTTTATTCAAAGCATTCTGACAGCCCCCACAAGTCATAAGAAAGAAGCATGAAGCAGGTCCCTGATCTCTCCCCTGCAGACCCGTGTAGACTCCTCTTTCCCTTCTCTGCTGTCATGGCCCTCAACACCTTAAGGACATCACTTTGATTGCTTGACAGGTGATCACTTGCCTCCTACCCATAAACTTATCCAATTACTAATTTTCATGTGTACAAGGATCTTCTGGTGTGGCCACAGGTGTTCCTCTTTTTGGAAGTCTTTCCTGAGCCCTGCAAGAAGCTGGGTAATCTTACACAAGTTACTTAACCTCTCTGTGCCTTCAGATGCTTCGTGAAACAGAGATAGCAGCAGCATCTACCCCCAAAAATTGCTGTGAGAATTAAACATTTCCTAGCCCATTATAAGCATTCAATAAACATCAGACACACCTACAGTTATCAGTGGAATCTACCCCAAAACTCTACTAGACGCCCCTTCTCTACAGCTACCATACTCTGTGTTTATCTCTAACGTAGCAAGGCTTACTCTGTTATAATAGCCTGTATACTTGTCTACCAAATTAAAAATAACATGATTTATTCAGAGCCTGTTATATAGCCTAGGGACTTTGCTCATATTAGCTCATTTCATCCACCCCGGGCCCTATGTGGTATAGACAGTCATTGTCATTTATTGAGCTGAAGAAGGTATGACTTAGGCAGAGTCAGATACCCACGGGCAGTCACTGAGTAAACAAGAGAAGCAGGACTTGAGTCCAAAGACCCTGCTCTCAACCACTGACCACAGTCAACCACCTCCCTTAAGAGCCCAGTCCACCATGTCTGTGGGCCACGGTGGCTCGCACAAGCCTGACACATAAGTTTGCACTGCTCTCTGAATTCATTAATCTAACACCTTTCCAGGGAAAGGCATAAACATTTTTGTGTTGCAACCAAATGTATTAAGGCACACAAAAATGATGTGACTGCCCCACGGATCTGTGGGTGGCTTTTCAAAGGGTTAAGCGGACCTAGCTCTCTCATTTTAGAAGTGTTGTCATTTCCTCTTCAGGAAGGAAAAGACATAACAAGAATAAATTGTAGGCAGATGTCTCATTTCTCCAATTTATTATTCTGGGGTGAAAATACTGAGTGACATAATGCATCACAGGACTGTCATGACTCAGTAGAGGACAATACATCAAGCATGCATGGCTCTTAGAAAAACTACCACACAGGCCTTAGCTAATGATGGATTAAGTTATTGGGATGTTTTAAAGTTATTAACATTATGGGGGATGGGAGAAATGTTTTAGGGGAGAACATATATTCCTTAGCAGAAAGTAATATGCGTTTCAGATCAGGTTGAGTGTAAGATCCCTGAAAAATCACAGAATAAAGATAACCTGCAACAATAAATGTAATCTATGGCGGGGAGGGGGGGGGGTCTTTCCCAACAAAGAGTCTCTAAAGTGAAGACTTCAGGGTTTACAGAAGGAAGGGAGCAGCAGACAAACGGGTCCGTGGGCTAGGCGAAGAGAACTGTGTGAAGGGCCTTGAACAGTGTGACAAGGAGTTTGACCTTCATCCAACAGACAGCAGAGTCACATCAGCTTTTGGGGGGAGGAACATTACATCAAGGTGACACATAATTCTAGATCAAGTAACGGGAGCTGGAAAAAGAAATTTAGAGGCACCAGGAATATAAAGGAGGGAACAGGTGTATAGGAGGAAGAAGCAACAGGACGTAAGGGCTGCTTGGATGAAAGAAAAAAGGAGGACGAGACAGCAGATGGAAGACAGGAAGAGAAAAAGAAACAGGCTTGAGAGAGAAGGGGAGCTGGTGACGAGCTGGTGTGGGTCGGGGTGGGGGGTGGGCAGTAGGACCACAGACAGAGGGAGCAAAGCACTCAGTGACTAGTCCCTAAGTGTGGTAGAGTCTCCAGTCTTAGACTCAGGAAGAGAGATAATCCCTTCAGTCTTTGACCTCGTAAGTTACTTGTGCCACATTCATGGCCAGATCAATGAGCATTTGTTGCTGGTGTTGGAGACATTAGATGAGGATTTGGGCACTAATCCGATACGACCTGTTGGTACCATTTGCACCTTTGTGTTCTGTGGTTATTTATTTACTTTTTATTTGTCTAGGGCTTGCTCCCACAAATGAAGTAATCTATAGGCATGGTTGATATTTGTATCCCTCAGAGAAAAGGGCATGGCTCCTAGTTTCTGCCAGGTGCTCTGAAAATAACCATTATTTAATTGATTATTTGGTTGACTTACCTTCCTTCTGAGACTCCCCCTCCTCCCACCTCCACCAACTCTCTATCATATCAGCCTCCCCTTGGTCCCTAGATGTCTTTCCTGGAGCCAAGCAGAATTAGCAGATGTGTCAAACTAAATTGCTTTTCTTTCTTTCTTTCTTTTTGTTTAATTGAGGTAGCTGTTCTTATTGTTACCAATTTAAAATACTGTTCTATTGTCACACTTTCTGTAACACTAAACACTTTTGGCATTCCAAATTGACTCACCAATTTTCTTCTGCAAACCAACAAACAGGCTCTGTGACCTCAGCAGAACATGACTTTAGCATCAAGCTCTGCTGTCCTCAAAAGAAAAATGAACTCAAAGTTTGGGAACAAGTACCTAACAATCGTCTGCCCTGCTTCAAGTGGAGTAGTGGGCAGGGGGGCAGGAGTGGGGTGAAGAAAACCACGGTGGAAGGCAGCCCAGGAATAGACTGTGCGGGATGATCTGAAGGCTTTCTAAATGCTAATTCCCCAGGTTACATCAGACTTGGGGCAATCTGATGCCTTACTCAATCCTCACTGAAATAAAATATCATCTTCCTCTTAAGTCTTCCCTCTGAACTTACATTATACATGTTCTTCAAGGAGAAAAAGAGGCCCTGACAGCAACCCTCTTAAATTCCCCCATTGATGGGAGGCAGCGATAAACAGTATAAAACTTCAAAAAGACTCAGATTCAAATCTCAGTTCTACCAGTGAGGTTTGTGTGAACCAAAACCTCACTTCTCTAATAGTCAACATGGAGACAAGATCCTTTACCTTCAGAGTTGAGTACCTAATGGATATCAGATACCCACATGCTGTCTGACATGGAGCAGGAACCTAAGAATTTAATTTGAATTTTTTTTTAATTGAAGTACAGTCAGTTACAATGTGTCAATTTCTGGTGTACAGCACAGTGTCCCAGTCATGCATATATATATACACATATATTCATTTTCATATTCTTTTTCATTGAAGGTTATTATAAGATGTTGAATATAGTTCCCTGTGTTATACAACAGAAACTTGTTTTTTTAACCTATTTGTATATATAGTGGCTAACATTCGCAAATCTCAAACTCCCAAATTTATCCCTTCCCACCCACTTTCCCTCAATAATTATGATTGTTTACTATGTCTGCAAGTCTATTTCTGTTTTGTAGATGAGTTCACTAGTGTTCTCTTTTTACTGTTTTTAGATTCCACATATGAGGGATTTCATATGGTATTTTTCTTTCTCTTTCTGGCTTACTTCACTTAGAATGATGATCTATAGGTTCATCCATGTTGCTGCAAATGGCATCATTTATTCTTTTTTATGGCTGAGTAGTATTCCGTTGTATAAATATACTACAACTTCTTTATCCAGTCATCTATCGATGGACATTTAGGTTGCTTCCATGTCTTGGCTATTGTATATAGTGCTGCTATGAACACTGGGATGCATGTGTCTTTTGAAATTAGAGAGGAACCTAAGAATGTAAAACTAAAATCATTATTATCCAGAAGATACTATTATTATCTGAGCATTGAGCAACCAATATCCCCTCTGTGCTATAGGGCTGGAAAAGAAATACAGACCTGGAGTCAAGGAAGCAGGGTCTCTCTCCCTCTCTCTCTGACTCTGTCCTGGATAAATAGCCCACTAGAGATGTGTGTTGGGCAATCTGACTAAAGGCATTAAGGCATGGAATCTGCCTGGCACAGGAGGGAAAGCTACTTCCTCCTTCTCTACTTGGGTTTTTCTTGTTGAAATCCAAATTATTAAGGTCACATGGCTCTACTCAAAGGAACACAACTCCTCCCAAGTTATCTTTTCTTGTTTTCTCCTTGTTCTTCCATTAGCTATGGAATCCAATGTTCCACTCAGGGCCAACCTGCTACACTGCTGCTTTCTACAGCTTCTTAGGACTTCTGGTCACCTGCTCCGCCTCGGATGGATACACCTAAGCTGCCTCAGATATCAAGGTCTTATCTTAAAATAATAAAATAGATAAGCTACTTGATACATATTACTGGTAATCATTACAACACTCTGTGACTAAATTATCAGTGTCTCCCTCTTGCCCATGAGGAAGCTGAGACAGAAAGGGCAGGTAACACAGGCTCAAAGAGCTGGACAGCCAGGCAGTGGGTAGCACAGAAGCAAATGCTGTCCACCTGCAGGGATCCCACTCCTTCTACTTGGAGAAGCGGCACATGGCAGCCCGCAGATTGCTTCGTTGAGCTGTACAATCCTGGCCTTATGCTGTTTTTCAACAAATATGAATTCGTTTCCAAGATTTTTTTAAAAGGTAGATTTGTTTTAAAAATCTAATTTTTCATTTTCTCTTAAAAAAAAAAAAATCATAGGAACTGACAATCCCAGGCTTGTTTACCTCTGGGTAATGAGTTATCTGTTGGAGCTGAGGAGCAACTACTCCCTTCAGACAGACAGGATGTGCGACTTCCAGCTGGCCACAGTCCCTGCCACTCCCTTATGCCTTCCCACACCTCACTCTCCTCACTCTTTAGGTACCTGCCTGGCCCTGTAGACAGCTGACTTAGTCCCCCGTGTTGCCAAGTCCTGTTCCTAGGAGAGAGCACATCTTCCTCTCTGTTGTGGGTCTCAGGAGGCAGCTGGTTTCAATCTCTACACCTGAATCTTGTGTCTCCCCCATCCTTCTTCCTCCTGCTGCAATGTCCTCCTGGTTTTGTCTGTTGATCTGACTTCTGACCCATCCCTGGCCCTAACTCACCATCACAGACATGTGCTAAGCCTCTTGTTTGCCCGCAGTCAGGTTCTAACTCTCTAACTTATGTTGATCATCCAGGTGAGACTGAGGTCTGATCTGAATTACTCAGTAGGTCCGCTCTCTCATTCAATTTGGACTACTCCCATCCCACCAACCCAGTCCAAGACTTCTCTGCCATTCCACTCTGTTCTGTCCTACCTGCCCCACACTGTCAGCGAGCCAGTGGCTGGCTGACACAGAAGTACTTTCTATTTGCCATCCATCCATCCATCCCTCCTGCTCCCCTCCCAACATCCTGGCTCTCCTAGCACTGTCCTCACCACAGAGCTGAGAGAGGGGGACATAAAGACAAGAAAGGATTGATCAATGTTCCCTGAATAGTACAAGATGAGGAAATTTTTAAAAAGCCCTCTAGACCTCATGCATCAAGGATATTTCATAGGGAACTTGACAGAGACTTGTAAAATACATTTCATATAAGAAAGAAGTTGAAAAGGGCGGGGAAAAAGAAAAAAACCCACGCTACAAGCCTGACAAGGAGAAAAGGAAAAGGTGTACATACACCGAAATATTGGGACTGAAAACCCTACTGAGAGCAACGCTGGCTCTGACCTTTATGCCTCCCTAAATGAAAAGCAAACTCCTCCTCCTCCTCCCTCGTCCCCGACTTTGTCAAGCGTGATGGATGACACGACTTTTGCTAAGGACACTGCTGAAATGTTCCCACATATAAAGCGAGAGTTCACCAAGCGCTTATCTGCAGAAGAAAAGACACGCTATTGTAAAAGACAGACATCTGGCAATTAAAGAGAGAAAAGTGGAAGGGAACACAGCGGCTGGCAGCATGACCTGCCACCTACCTGATGTCCCCATCATGCTTTACCTGCATTACCGTGACAGTCCCTGTCTTTAAACTTTCTAGGGCAACAGTCAAAGACACCAGGACACTTTCCCCACCACTCTCCAAACAAACTCCCATCTTTAAAAAAGAAGCCAGTCAACTCCTTTTCTAACCTATCCCATCCTGTGTATTCATTTTCCAGTCCTGCATTCCCCCTCCTACCTTACAGCCAACTCCTCATCTTCACCCACCTAAATCCTACCCATCCACAACTCCGATTCCATGTCATTTCTCAGCTATCCCAACCTAATATGCCTTCTTCCCTCTATAAATTCTATAACACATACAACCTGCGCCCACATCAGTCACCACTGGAATGTAAGCATCTCAGAATCAAAGGCCTGCCATTTTATCCCTACTACCATGGCTAACACTTAATAGGTGTTCAATCAATATTGAAAAGAATAGGACACTCTGCTGTATTTTCCCTTACTTATTTCATTTCATATATACTTCTTTTAACTCCAGTAAGATTTTAATTTCCTTGAGGTCAGGGATCATGACTTACTGTATTTCTTTGGCAGTCTAGATGGTACCCATTCCACCGTAGGGAATAAATATTTACCTGACAGAGTTGGTGGATTGATTTAAAGGAACCGAAAGCTTTCAAAACAAGTTACCAGTTGCAGTACCAGACATCCCTTACTTGACTAGGAAATATCACTTTATGGCTAAAACAAAACTGTGCAGGCTATGGACAGTCCCAAAGTTCTCCAGTGTCGTAATTTCACTAAGCTCCAGGGTAAAGCCCCAAGTTTGCCTCTGGGATGTTCAAATACCACGTCAAAATAAGCGACTGGCATCTGAGCAGCCATCCGGTGGCTCTTCAGAGTTCTCCAAGCTTATCCTCAAAGGGAAGGCCTCATCACACTTAATCAGTTCACACGTCAAAAGACAGTTTTGTTTTTTAAATGCTTTTGCTATGAGACTTGCAAATCCATACGAGATCTTGATTTGCACATCATTGTTGGTTGCAAGAGTCGGATGAGGGCACAGCTGTCAGTGGGAAGTGAAGCAGGATGTCAGCCTGCTCCTCCTCCCTCCCCCCACCTCCTGGAACCTCCTGGGCAGATTCAAGGGGAAAGCAGTGGAGACAAGCAGATAGGATTTGAAGGCCTGAGATAAAAACACACATGGAAAAAGAAAGACTGTCATTAGGTTGTTTTCCTGTCTGTAATAAGTGCTCTAAGACCATCAGCTTTAAGTAATAAGTTTTTGAAAACCAAAAATTTTGGAGACAGTTATGTATAAGCAAATCATTTGTGTGTACAAAACTCTGTATTTTCTCGTGCAAACAGCATTTTCACATGCAAATGGGGCTGTGAGAGCGTTAGCTAATTGAGCAGGCCGTGGAATTCAATGTGTTTTGCAAGCACAAGGGGGAAGTGATAGTGGTATAGCTACAGAGAACTGGAAGAGAGTGGCTGGCAGTCAGCAGCACCGTTTGCCCACAACTGGATGGCTCTAGCTCCCTGGATGGCCGTACCTCTCTTGAGAGGTGGGGTAGAAAACTGTCTGCGGTGAATACACAGTACTTTCAAGCAAGTTACTGGTCAGCTGACCACTGCCAACTGTCCTCACATCCACTAGGTTTACTCCAGGCTCACTCCCACCTGCCATCCAGGTTAGCACTTCGGCATGACTTGGAAGAAATGGACCAATGGGCTACACTGCTGGGTGCACGTAACTATTGAAAGCCCCTGTGTCATCTTAGAATCTGCATTAAACCGGAAGTCGGTGTCATCCTAGAATCTGCATTAAACTGGAAGTCGGTGCCATCCTAGAATCTGCATTAAACTGGAAGTTGGCAGCACACTGTAGCTGGGCACTTGAGGAGAGTGTAATGACGGTGCGATTTACAAAGAAGTGGGCAGGGATCAGGAAGTCAACAAGGGTATGTGTAGTCCCTTAGGACTAGTGAGTGCCGCAATCTCCAGACCTGAAGGGACAGGACAATGCGTCAGTTCACAGAACCTGGAGAGACAGCCATACAAAGAGGACCACCTAACAGGAGCTGTGACCTTTCAGCTGATGAAGGCAGCCAGCCCATCATGACCCCCAAGGAGAAAGCCAGATGGATCAATACTCTGATTTCATTCCTCCCTCTCCCTCTGATGTCCTGCCAGCATCCCCCATCGACCAAACCCAGCTGGAAGGCAGAAGGCCCAGGCCATCTCTCCAGTCTGGCTGTACTCATCAACCTCCCAGGCACAGGGCAGGGCTTAGCATAGTGGTGGAGGACCAACCAAAGACATCCCGTACAGGTTCCCTGGAGCCAAAGAATCTGCAGGCATCTTCCTTTATCTCAGATTTCAGTACTTCTAGGCCTTGGGCTCCTGGATGTCTCTGAGAGCTACATCACAATTATACCCTGCCTAGCCCTGTTCCCCAGCCTCCATGGAAACGTTCATGATTAACATAGTTGTCTTAAACCTGTAAGAATTATCCTTAAGACATCCATAAATTTATGGTTAAGGGACACATCAGCGGTTGTGGATTTGATCTGCTTAGTTTATTCCCTAATCACAGACCAAAGCCATTGCCTGTGTACAGAAGCCAAATACGAACAGAGACCTCTTCTATCTCCTCCCCTCTACACGGTAGGCTTTCCAACGACTCCTTTTCTCATTTCACTCCTTTTAAATGTCTGTGTTGAGAATAATCACCATCACACAGCTCAGATTTCAGTGTTCAGCAGTTATTTACTGTGTGCTCCTGTTTCTCCCTCCCTGCCTAAACTACAAGCTCCCTGAAGGCAGAGGATGTATATGATATTTATTCAAACTAACTGCTATATAAAAAATAAACAACAAAGCCCTACTGCACAGCACAGGGAACTGTATTCAATATCTTGTAATAACCTATAATGAAAAAGAATAAATATATACACATATATATATGTATCACTGAATCACTATGCTGTACACCAGAAACTAACACAACACTGTAAATCAACTATATTTCAACTTTAAAAACCCCTCTATTAGGGCTTCAATAAGTACTTCTCTAATTTATTAACTCCCCAGGAATTTGCAATTCTGGTAACCAGGATTTACAGCATAGTTTCTTTGCACCTGGAACTCTGACAAATTCTAGGCTACCTGAGAGCAAAAACCAAACGTGCTTCATCTCAGGCCCTTTGGCGAGGCAGAGCACAGGGCTTTTCCACACAGTGGTAATTACTCTTCAAGGTTACTGGGAGGAAGACAGCAGAAAGGAGAGAGGAGGGTTAGCTAAACGTGTTCCTTGTTTGTAAAGACACTCCCTGCATTAGGCACATGGGCGGCTGTTAGATACAAAGTAAGCAGAGTTGCTGGAAAGCACCTTGATCCATAGCTGAACCTACATAGATGCTATGAAGATAACTGGCCCCTGGGTATTCAGAATACTGTCTTCGTCCTTCGTTTTATAGACGGTTCTGCACATCTTTATGCCAACTGGATTTGGGTGACGCTGTGATTCAGATATGCATGTCCTAGGAGTCGTAAAGAGATCTCAAATACATCTATAAACCTCTTCGAGAGACTGTGCAATAAAGAAAACTCCCTGACAAATTAGCCACAACCTCAGAATACAAAGCTAACAACACATCAGCTCACCGCTCCGCCCAGCAAATACGGGGAGAACAGTGTTAGGCTGAAACTAATCAATCTAACACTTAGGATCTGGAAATTTTAAGGAAAAAAATGACTTCCTAAGGAAGATAATTTTTTAAAGATTTTCATTAAGACATAGCTTCATCTCTTCATTCCATTTTGGCCCCAGCAACGTAGTCTCTGAACTAAACAGCAGCCCTGAGATCTGGCTTCTCCTGAGGCACAAGACTCGTCAACACAGCCAGTACACCTTCAAGCAAACTATACTTGAAGGCAAAGTTTTTGAGGAGGGAGGCAAAGAACTATTAATACGGCGATCGTTCACCCAGAGACAATCAGCATTTCATGCAACTGTATTCATTTCAATATACTCAATAAATTAACCATACAGCCAAGGGGGCTTTTGTTTGTCTACCTTGGCAAGACTTCATGGAAACAAACTATAAATCAGAAAGTAGACATTTTGGTCAAGCCCATAAGTCATAAGTGAGTATTACTCTAACAGAAGGTCCGTGCAACCTGAATGGGACACAGACACCATCACTTCCCACAATTTAACAATGCAAACCGGATGGGCCCCACTCTGTAGGAAGAAACGTTTTCAGTGTTGGGAATGCAAGAGTTAACAAAACGGACAAGGAGCCCCAGAGTTCTTCCTCCAGTCTGTGCAGGTGGCTCTGTGTTTCCACATGGCAACGTTCACAGACCCAAGTGTGCTCATCCTACCTCTGCTCCGTCCACCAGAACCACGGCGCCCGCAGCTCTAATCCTCCGAGACAAGCTCCGAGGTGGACCCTCTCTTGCTGCCCACCTTGACAATTCAGTACCAAATCCCCAGTCCTGCTTCATCGCACCCAGGACCTGCAGGGCCCCTGACACAGGCACCAGATCTTGCTGCCCCTTCTGGGCAAGTGTGCAGGTTTATTACGTGAACTGGAAGGCTTTTATTGCTATTGTTTTTGCTGTTGTTGTCTGGAGAAGAGCGACGCAAGGATCAAGGTAATGGGTGAGACCACGTGAGCAAACTAAAGCATTAGTCCTGCACTGTCCAGTATGGTAGCCCCTAGCCACATGCGACTATTTAATTTCAACGTAAATTAAAATGAGATAAAATGTAACATTTAGTTCTTCAGTCGCACTAGCCATGCTTCTGGTCCTCAACAGCCACATGTGGCTAGTGGCTGTCCTATGGGACAGCATAAATATACAACATTTCTATCACCATAGAAAGTTCTTTTAGACAGGGCTATACTCTAGTATGCTGCTAACCCTTCTAACAACATATCCTCCTGGCTCAAATTCCATTGCAATTTATACAGATAACAGTTTATGTTCTGCCTGTCATCTTTTTCCTTCACTGTGTCTCAAAAGACCATCCTGTTTATGAGCAGCTAATGCTTTTACACATTCCTCTGTATGAAGTTTGTTCTTAACATTACCTTGGATACTAATTAAATGGGATTTGAAAGTGAGAACACACTGGCACTGTTAAGGTTAATGGCTTAATCCTTTAGCCCAGGAGACAACTTCAAGAGCTTGTTTGAACGATTTTTATTGAAGCACAGGGAATGCCCTGTTTCATTATCCATGAGCATTGTCTATGCTGCTCCCCTTGGGAAATGTGCCATCTATATACCCTTTGAGTAACCGATACTCAGAAAATATTCCAGATCTTTGCACTTCTTATTGCAAGAGTCAACTGCTAATAAAAGAAAGCCCGTTATTCTTCCAGATAATTCTAGAATCATCAAGATCCAGACTTGAGTTTTAATCTTTTTCTTAGAAATTCACTTAAACAGTTAATTATTGTTTATTTAGGAAGAATATAGGTAAAAGATAAAAACAGTTCATATAGCATCAAAAAAATAACTTCACTGGTTGCCAGGGGATAGGGGGTGGGGGAAATAGGGACAGCTGGTAAACGGATACAAACTTTCAGTTATAAGATGAATAAGGTTTGCAGATCTAACATATAAGATGGTGACTATAGTTAATAACACTGGAGCACACAGCTGAAATTTGCTAAGAGAGTAGAACTTCAATACTCACTCACACTCACACACACACACACACACACACACACACACACACACACAGATTGTAAACCACCTCAATAATTGCATGGTGAAATGATTCTATTTAACACATTGGTTAAATGAAATGCTATTAAAAATAGTTTAAAAGTAAATTTATAAATTGATTGTTATAGTAATTCCAACTCTTGCATTTACATGATTTGAAAATTTCCAAACAAAGATTGAAGGGCTCAAGGTAGGCAAGGAGTGTTGGATCAATAATTCGGCACTAAAAAAGATCTGTTTTTGAGTGTCTTACAATGCCTTCTCTTATTGTTCTTTTCTTTTCAAAACTTTGCTTACACACGGAATACACATGGATATGTTAATCATGCTGAAAACCTCAGATACTTTCTAAGGTATGACTTGTAATATGGACAAGTGCAATGGTCCAGATATCAGACAATAGGAAAAACTGAGAATTGTGGTGGATTAGAAGGTGCATGTCTGAACCAAACATATGAATAACCCAAGCTTGCTGCACTGGCTGCCAATTTGTGACCTCTACATCTCAAAGTATCCGTTCATTGTCCTGTATGTGTCAGTCTTGTTCTGCAATTAATTAGTATCTATGTTTCTTGAAAACAGGCATCACAACTTATCCATCTCTTATAGCCTTCATAGTGTCTAGCAGAGAGATAGGTACATTAAATGCTCACCAAGAATTACTAATTGTTGGTTAATGTCACAGGCAGAATAATGTCCCTCCCAAAGATGTCCATATTCTAAACCCCAGAACCTGTGAACATGTTATGCTACATGGCAAAGGCAAATTAAAGTTGACATTAAAATAGGCAGATTATCCTGGATTATCCATGTGCCCAATGTAATCACAGAGGTCTTTAAAAGGGGAAGACAGAGGAAGAAGAGGGGTCATAGTCAGAGAAGGAGGTTATAGACATAGAAGCAGAGGTACCAGTGATGTCATGTGAGAAATTCTTGACCAGCTGTTACTGACTTGGAATATAGAGGAAGAGGACCACAAAACAAGGAATGCAGATGTCCTCTGGAAACTGGAAAAGGCAAGGAAGTGAGTTCTCCTCTGGAGCCTCTGGGAAGGAACAGAGCTCCAATGACATCTAATTTTGGCCCAGTTAAAACTCATGTTGGACTTCAAACCTATAGAATTGTAAGACAGTAAATTTGTGTTGTGTTAAGCCACTGCAACTGTGAGAATTTATTACAGCAGCCATGAAAAACTAATACAGATGAGATGATTTTTTTCTCTTTGATTTTTTAAAGGGGTGAATGTCAATTCATTATACTTAATGCTCCTTACCACCACCAATATTCAATTGTTTATGATGAGCACAAGGTTGACAGAGATAAACGCCAAAAGAAAATCTGGAATTTTACCCAAAGTAAGAGCCACTTCACCATTTTTAAACGATGTCTTGTGTCCTACCTCCAGTGATTTACTTATTTAAGAGAATTAATTGCCCGTTTAAAGTTCCCTTGTGGTAGAAACGTGATACCACGTAAACATTTGTTTGTGACCATCTCTCTGCCCAGGCCAAGCACCAGCTTTACACATCAGATTACATCACTGATAATTTTTAGATAAAATTGGAAAAGCCGTAATTAGCAGACTAATTATTGACCAACAGTTCTACTGGATTTGTTCCCAAAGCAAATTTCTCCTCTGCTCTGGGTTCAAGATAATTAGCCTTTTTTTTTCTTCAATTGATCAGAAATCCTTGAAGTGTTTCTGCAGACTCCAAATAGTCACTCACCGGTATGACGATTTTCCCTGGAAAGCTGAAATCTCAGAGCAGGGAAGGGAGCTTGGCAGACCTGGTCGTACTGTATTATCTTCTTAGCTTTCCTGAAGAGAAGAGGGAACAGATAAACTAAAAGGGAACTGGTTTCCCCCCAAGACAGCTATTTCAGAGAAAGAAAAACCTGATCATCAAAACAGATGGTTAAATTCAATACTGAGGGAGAAATGTCCTCACGGGTGGCAGGCATATGGTCCTAGCTGATGTCTAAGATCTCTTGTAGCAGAAAAATTCTTAGGAGACAACCTCTGATCATCAGAAAATCATTCATTTCGTGACATCATTCTAGCAGCCCATACCGTCCTTCCACCTCACTCTCCCACAGCCCTAGCTCTCACCCCATACTTCACCCCATCAGGGCTGGAACCACTTCACATTTCTACTAGTCCAGGAGTCTTATCTTAGTTCCTTTATCCCTGCTCACACTTCTAAATATCACCCCTTCTTTGGATAAAATCTACCAGGCACCTGGTTGATAAAAATCTGTAACCTAAACTCATAGGATTATAATAACTAGCCGGTCCTCTATTACCTGCGTAGATTCCCTCTGGATAACTTCCTCTGGTCTAACCCAATCAGCAGCCAGAAGGCAAGAGAGCTGGGTGACTCAGGCCACAGAAATCAGCCTCCCATAGCAAAGAGCAGGGCAGGAAAGTAATGAATGGATTCAAGAAGGTAGAAATTAAACAAAGAATAACTAGCACAGAATTCCTTTGTCAAGGCAACCAAGAGTCACAAATTTCTACTCTGGATCTCTCCTCAAACCCTAACTGATCTTGGTTAAATTTCTACTGCGTTTGAGGCACATCTTTCTTTGAAATAACAAGAATATAAAGATTCTGCAATTGCCTCCTTTTTTTTTTTTTTCCCCTGTTTTTCTTCAAGGTCTTACTGAATGGCTATCTTCTCCTGGATTTCTTAAGTCCTTTTATTTCTACTACATACATAAGCCTGACGCCTCCCTTCATCTATGTAATAGATTCCCCTGCACATCCTGACTGTCTAGTCAACACTGACAGCTACATTTGGCAAATGGTAAGCATGCAATAAATATTAACCTTTCTTATTTTCATTCATTTTCTAAGAAATCCACGTCTGATTAAATAAGAAAAGGCTTTGGGGATAACAAGGACATTTACAGACTTGAGGAAAACATATATCTGGTTAACATAATTAAGATTTTAAACCTAACTCCAGTTTATGGAGAAACAGAGGAGATAGAGAAAAAAGTTAGACAACACTGTGAAAAAGCAATCAGACAACTTAAGAATGTGGATCACTTTACAGGAAAACTACTTAGTTTCTGTAACAAGTGGGGGGGGGGGGGTGTGGCAGGGGGGCCAAAAGGAAATGCAGGAGACTTTCCACAACAGCATTGAGTTAACTTTTTCTATAAAACATCAGATAGTAAGATATTAAGCTTTGGGGGCCATGTTATGTCTGTTGCAACTACTCAACTCCAAAAAACACAGATAATACTAAATGAATGGCAGGACCATGTTCTGATAAAATTTATTTACAAAATGGGCTGCAGATCAGACTTGGCCTGCTACTGACCCTTGTTCAAAGAGTATACAGTGGGGAGGATAAAGCTCAGTGATAAAGCGCATGCTTAGCAATGCATGAGGTCCTGAGTTCAATCCCCAGTACCTCCTCTAAAAATAAATAATAAAACCTAATTAAGTCCCCCCGCCAAAAAAATATATATATAATAAAGTAATACAATAATGAATAAAATTTTAAAATAAATAAATAGAGTATAAGAAATATAACGATTTAACAAGCAAATATAAAATGGGCACTTATAACTCAAAAGTTTTTAACAAGGTATGGGAATGGGGAAGGAAAATGAGGGAAGTCAGAGGAGTCAGGGGGACTGGGAAGCCGGCAGAGAAATGAGACCTTGTCGGAGGAAGGGCACACATGCACGGTAACACCACCCATTGACTGAATTTTTTTTTTTTTTAATTTCTTTGTCTAGTGGTCTTGCTTTTCCACTGCTTTCAAAACAATGATGCCTGCAAGGAAGCAAAGACTGCATTTGAGGGTCTGAAGAGTCACAACTTGGGAGACACAGATTCAGGTAAAACCAAGAGTGTTCCAGGGAAGAGGAAGTCAGGGGCTTGTACTTTGTACGATACTAGGTTTTGGTCCAAACAAAATTGGATCAGAAAAGCCAATAAATTCACTTAAAGAATCCTCCTTTTTTTTTTTTTTTTAAGATTTCTAAATCGACTTAGGCAACTTTGAATGATGGTATTTACATAATAAAATCAGAGACAAGACTGAACAAACCACAAAAAAATTCTAACACAAAATTAAAATTTCAAGTTCACAGATTTACGTTATGCCCAAAAAAGTACAAAAGCAAAATTGTATTGATACAAGTTTCATAATAAAATAATGAAAAAGACCATTGGGGGATGTCCCAAAGCCAAAGTCCTCCACTGGAAGAGTCCTGTGATGTTGCCAAAATAAACGTGCCTTCACACCATTGCTGTCCTCCCTGCATACGAACACGGAGCAGCCCACAGAAATGTGGGTTTGACATACATGCGACAGCGGAACAAGAGGGGCGACATCTGGGGTCACCATTATGCTGCCCAACAAAAGATCTCAGTGGCATGTTTTGACCTTGTTTTCCTCCCTCTTCCCCCAAGACCATCAGCACCACCAAAACACACCACAGATTTTCGAGATAAGGCAGATGAAGGAAGTATCAGTGAGGTGGCGTTCGAGAGGTGCCTGAAAAGACCTTCTTGCACTCATCCAAATGTCTCTAATCATCGACTCGCCTCATGAAACCCCATTAACCCAAGGTGAAAACAGACCTACTTCCACATGAGTAATGGGGATGTGCCGGCCTTCTCTCAGGGCTATTTACTTTTTATGGCCGATCTCTCAGTGAACTAAGGAATAGTCAATGGGGAAGAAAGATCTTTCAAAAAGCAATGGCTACAGCACTGGGCTCAGGTCTGCATTGCCACAAACTCACCACCCGACCTTGGGGGCGTTGAGTAACACCTGCGGGACTCATCAGGGGCTCAGCGCTGA
Source organism: Camelus bactrianus (assembly GCF_048773025.1). Classification (NCBI taxonomy): domain Eukaryota; kingdom Metazoa; phylum Chordata; class Mammalia; order Artiodactyla; family Camelidae; genus Camelus; species Camelus bactrianus. The sequence continues at coordinate 27,017,597 of NC_133564.1, read as the reverse complement.
GTTAACAAACTAAGTTCCCAGCATTCTGTTCACCTGGGGGGTTAGAGTCACTGCCCTTTGGGAGCTCGGTTGTGATAGAGCTTTGCATCAAGTGTTCTACATGCTATTCTCAGCTTTAAAATGATATTATTTCATAGCTTTTCTTAAAAATGAATTTTAACTCATTGCTGGGAAAGCTGTATAGAGCATGTCGCCTTAAATCATCCAGGGATTAGATAATTCTGTAGGTTTCAGGTAATTAAGATTTGTTATCATTAAATCAAGGTTCTCCAGAAATTAGCCATAAGTTCTTAAGGAGTAATTAGGTCTTTGTTCATTTCTTACTACTATATACTGAATTGGTTGAAATTTCTAGAACCAGGCCTGTATCACTAAGGCTGGAGGGTTCTACCCATCATGGAATGGTTTTCAGCTGGGCCTGAATTCAAGATCTTTCATTTTTCCCCTCTCAAACTTCCCTAACATCTAAGATACTGCCTCTGGCAAGACTTTCCTATCCATATCCAACTGCAGTTCAGCGTGGTGAACGTTCTCACAACCAAGTTACTGCAGCGTGTGGGAAGGTATCCACGCCCCTTCTTCTAACAGTGATTGGGTCTCACTGCCAGCTCCAAAAGCCCATCTTAGGATCTGCATCCTCATGTAACTCTTGGCATCAACAGTTCAGAAACAGACTCTGACATAAAGATTTGCCTGCAGGAAGCCGACTGGGGAGTGTCCTCAAGGACCAGCACGGGTGGGAGGGAAAGGAGGAAAGAGTGAGGGGCCGCACCCCAGCACAGTCACAGCAAATCTCACTAATCCAACGGTGAGCTCTAGAGCTGGAATGGCCCTTCCAAAATGCCTTGTGCTGAGACAAGGGGCCAACAGTGGTACATCCCTGCACCACCCAGTCACTGGCTGCGGGCTGCCTCTGGGAAGGGGCCTTGAGCTTGGGAGTAACGATCCTCTTTGGCTGAGCACAACTCTCAGGGAGGAACTCAGAGGAGACCTATCAGCTGTCTACACTCCCTGAAGCTGGGGGAATGAATGTCTCATTTCTGCGGGGGATCTAGAAGGTGCCACAGTATCTAATCCACAGAACCCTGCTGTAGTGTGCAAAACAGTGGTCCCCCAAGATGACCCCAACCCTGGATGTGTGAACATGTGACCATTCACGGCATAAGGTTCTCTACACGTGTGATTAAGGCTAAGAACTTTGAGATGGAAAGATTCTCCTGGATTATCCATCTGGGCCCAACCTAACCATGAGAGCCTTTAAAAGAGCCTTCCCTGGTGAAGGTCAAGGTCAGACCAGTTTTGAAAATGGAGGCAGAGGCGACAAGCAAAAGAATATGAGCAGACTCTAGAAGCTGGCAAAGTCAAGCACGTAGATTCTTCCCCAGAGCCTCCAGAAGGAATCACAGCCCTGCCCTGGACTGCAGTCCAGTGATACCTGTGTTGGATAAATAAACTTTTGTGGTTTTAGGCCACTGACTTTGTTGCAGCTTTGACTGTAGAGGGTGCCTGACTGTCAGTCTTTGCATAAATACCTCAAGTGTAGAAGGACCTGCTTTGCCAGCAGATTGGAGGACTAGTTTTTATTTCATCTTTTACCCCTGTCATCTGGACAAACGGCCCCGTATACAAGATGACTGAAAACACCTTTATCTAATCCAACCTTAAGCTATTCAGGGCTCTTGCACAGCCTCTTCCCTAGACCTGGGCACCATGTTTCCATCATAAGGGAGTGCCTTCCTGCCCCCACCCTGCCATGTATCTTTGGACCTAATTTTAGCCTCTGAAAACCACTGTATAAAATACTGGGTGGTAATCATCAAGAAATTGAATCATATTTAATTTTCCAAGGAAATCTACAACAGTAGTGGGATCAAGGATCTAAGTTCACCGTTTATATCCTAGAGCAGAGTTTATCAATGGCACTAGCAGCATGTTGGGCCAGACAGCTACTGGTTGGGGATGGGGGCACTCCATGCATTGTAGAGTGTCTAGCAGCACCCCTAGCCTCCACCCACAAGATGCCAGCACCAACTTCACAGTCCAGCTCCCCTGCCCCTAGTCACGACAATCAAAGATGTCTCCAGGCATTGCCAAATGTCCCCTGGGGGGGCAAATTACTCCCCTCCCTTCCTTGTGAACCACTGTCCTACAGAGAGAGAATTATACAACATGGAACTGACAAGGGCTTTAGATATTTTTCACTCATGCAACCTAACTTTTAAAAATAGAAAGCACTTCTCAAAGAGGTCATGTGACTTGCCCAAGTTAGTGGCATAGTCGGTGGCTACATAGAAATCCATCATCTCCCTGGAGCACTAGAATAGACCATTTGAAAACTAAACATTTTTTATACAAATGTTAATTAGTTTCCAGAGCTTCATTCACATATGCAGACAATTCAAATAAAGCCCCACAAGTTGACCCAGTTTTCTTATCCTTCCGTGTTTTTAAGGGTTTCATTCTTCAGAACTTTTGTGGCTAAAATTGCCTCTAATAATGGTTGTCAAGAAAGTATTTCTGCTAATTAGCAGGGGTGACATGACAGAGACACATGGAGCCAAGTAGCTAACTCCCACTACACCAATCTCCCTCCCTTCCCTTGGGCTGAAAGCCTTTATTAGTCTTTGCACACGGGGGATGGAGGATGGGGACTGAGAAGTCTTTCCTTTCTGGGCAAGGAGGTCATTCCTCCAGCTTCCTCAGAGACTGGATCATTCGTAAGCCGTCAGTTGCCAGGTTTTGGTTGGTTTTGTTAATGTGTAGTTCCGTTTTTACTAAATAGACAAGTAACATCAATAGCAGGCAGAGAGATTTCTAGGTGGCTCCGATCTTAATTCTTACTTGTATTTAAAGGCATAACAATGTCAGTAGAATTAATTAAATTGCTTTCACTGTTTCTCCTCCATCACTCACTCATACACTCCTGTGTTAACACACACTGAGATCAGCAGAGTACACGTTTACATGTGCACCCACCTACACAGGAAGAAAAATATGCTAATTTTTTTTCATTCCTATCTTTTATCTGTGGTTTTTGGATCACTTTGAAAGCATATTTAAAGAATACACGGATTGTGAGACAAACCAGGCTTTCTCAAAATGATGAACATTAACAACCCCGAGGGGTCTGCTTCAGTCCTCTAAAAACATGAGAATTTACTAACTGATTAACCAACAACCTAATAATGTTTTGATCTATAATGCAAGAACACTAGAATGCCACATCCTACTCTATGTATCTGGCATAACTAGCCTCTCACTGGGAGGGGCGTCTGATCCCGGGGAGGGACAGCATCATGCAGTGGTACGGCTGGGCTCCTGTTTGAATCAACTTCCCAGGCTCAACGACTATGTGGCATTAGGCAAGCCTCTACTTATTGAACTGGGCTGAGGAGCTGCTGGGAGACATGTCATTTCGCGTAGCAGGTGTCAGGCACGCAGGAGACGCCAAGTAACAAGGCAACCCCGCGCCACGTTTTCACATTCAGACCCCACTGAAAGGGAAATGCTTGTGTGTGTGTGTGCATGTCTCTTCACAGAACTGTCCACGCCCCTTCGACTGTAGCCCTGTCCTAACACCTCGCACCAGGGTTTCTATTTAAAACTTCCTCAAACTGGGTTCCCTGCAGGGCTCGCCCAGCTCTGTAGACAAACGTGGAAACCGACAAGGGAGACTGAGACGTTCTCTTCCCACCACTGCTGGGTTTCACAGATGGAGCCTGGGCTGTGCTTTAAGAGCTCTAATACACCACATCAAACAGCACAGCCTCTACCCGACAGGTGCGGCACCAGCCACCTCGCAGCGGCAAAGAGTCACCTGGGGTATTCTGTGGCCTCAGAGGGCAAGGCATCCCTTTCTTTTACATGACTTAACTTCTGTCCTGAGAGCCAGGACAGCCAACAGCACAGACTCTATTTATAAAAAATAAGACAGATCCCCTTCCTCAAAGCTACCATTTGCCTCCTACATCCATGAGGCAGAGTGATCATATCTAATATATACTGATCATTGACAACATGGCTGCCGTGATGTTAAGTGTCTTTCAACTTTTTCATCATTTGATGCTCACAGCAGTGCTATGAGGCAAGGATGGTTATATGTCCTGAGAGAAAGAACACTATTTCTAAAAAGAGGAAACAGGCTATATTGGTCTGAAGGTTGACAACTTATTCTCCAGTTTATTTTAATCACTCTACTCATTAGAAGTACCAGAATCCGCAAAGTTTTTAGACCTGTATTCATGGAGCAGAAAGGAACCACAGAAGGTCCCCTTCTTACCATGGCTCAGCTTTCGATTTTTCAATTTTATGGTGCTGGGAAAAGCTATGCACATTCAGTAGAGACCCTGCTTCGAATTTTGATCTTTTCCCAGACTAGCAGCACTCCCGCTTATGGTGCTGGCCAGCTCCCCATCCCGAGAGTGAACACTCACAACCATTCTGTATCCCACTTTGGTACAGCATGCAGTCAATGGCATGAGATGTCCAACACTGTATTAGAATACAGGCCTGAGGTCAGGTCATTCCGCCTACCTGTAGGCTAACCAAGTGTTCTGAGCAGGTCTAAGGGAGGCCAGGCTAAGCTATGACGTTCGGTACCTTAGGTGTATCAAATGCATTTTCCACTTACGATATTTTCAACTTAACAATGGTTTATCTGGACATAACCCATCATAAGGAAGATCTGTTAGAGAGGTTAAGTAACCAGTACCACTCCAGCCACATTTTACAGTGTAGGAATGAGATCCAAATTGCTGGAAAGATTTCTATACGACCAGAGAGCTGGAAGGACACAGGGCAGGACCCATGCTCAGACTTCCAGTCATCACCTGACCCAGTGCTGTTTCTACGACACCACGCCATCAATCTATAGCCAATACTGGCTTATCCTTCCATCTCTGGTCCCCGTCCCATTCCCACATGGGTGACTGTGATCCCAGAATCACTGGAATGAGTGTTGGGTGGTGGTGGCATGGGCAGGGCGTTCCCTTTGACATTTCCAATGGTTGGTAAAAAGGATTAGGAAGGTTTGAACTCAGAGAAGTGAAAAGGAGCTTTGAAAAAAATAAAATACCTATATCAATAATGTTGTTTTCCACCTATGGGAACTTCCAGCATCCAACAGAACCTTCCAGGACACAAAGCCTCGCGAACTCAAATTTGGAACATTCCCACGTGCACTGCACAACCATACCTGGTCCCCAGGTCCTCTTTCAACCTGAAAACCAGGGATGAGGACTAGAAAAGCCTTTCCTCCTTATGTCCTTTCCTGCCTTTTATGGTTGGGCTACTGGGCTTTTGTCTCTAGCAAATTGGGGAGAGACCCAGATACTCTCTCGGTGGGAACAAAGGCAGCTAAAGGACAACTAATGAGGCTGCCTTTCACACGACAAGCTTCACATTTCACTTTTCTTTCCCCTTTCTCCAAGCTTTGCTTCATCTGGGAAGAAAACCTATTTTTAAAAGCACCAAACCCCCTTTCCGTCAGGGAGCTTAGCTGGATTGATAAATAGGAGGAGTCATCTTAATGGGGGTGCTGTCAGCAAACTCCTTCCTTCAAACAACACATGTGAGAAAGGGGAACGTGCGAGAGGCCCCTGGGTTCTGCAAGAGGAAAGAGACAGAAGATCCGTCTCCACAGCAGTGTTGGGCTGGACTCGGCCCAAAGGAACCACCCTCATTACCGGAAAGGCTTGTTAATTAGCGTATCAGAGCTAATCTGATCGCGTCCCCCTAAAATGCAGAGGGAACGGTTTTCACACGCCTCTGGACTGTGCCTGGCTGCACCCCGTTCCCAGGCCTTCCTGTTTCCTATCTGTTTTCTGCTGGGCTCCAGGTGTTGCCGTCTGCTGCAACACGTCTGGTGACCACACATTTGCTGGGTTTAAATAAGAATCAGACTGCTCGTGTTCATCTTCATGCAGACAGCGCAATTCGTCAAACTCAAAAATGCCCATCGGGTGTAAAGGATTTAGGGAGCGCAGAGGGTTGAGGGAGGGGAACAAGAGGCTGGCGTGGCAGAGGAGCCTTGGAGCGAAACCACTCTGATCAATCAACAGCAAGACAGAACGGGTGCCCACCTCCCCCTCCAACAAAGTGGTGCCCGGCTCGCCTGCTTCCACGGAGGGTGGCCAGGCCACTGAGTCCCACCCAGATAAAAGCAGAAGCCTGGTCCATTCCATCACAAGCAGGAGCACTACCATTCACTTCCAAACCGGACGCCCTGTGAGCCTGCCTGTAAAGGCCGGATCCCTGGCTCCAGTCTGGTGAGAGACAAAGGCAGCAAGAGTTAAGCCACAAAGACCCTCAGGATGGACTCCTGAGCCAAAGATTATTCCACTGAACCATCCTTCCTTTTTGAGGTAGTCCTATTACCTCTATTTTACCTGAACCATTTGATAATACATTAGAAAGAGAGCAGGTTCTGGAATCTGAGTTCAAATTCCAGCTCAGTTGCTTCCTGGAAGCTGAGATTTCCTTCTCAAATGGCGATAGTAAGACCTACTTCATAAGGGTTAAATGTAATTTGTTTCAGCCCTTGGTACAAAGTAGGGAGTCAGTGAAAATCAGGTCCCTCCTTAGCAATTAAGTTTTTTTTTTTTTTTAAGAAGTTGAATGATCTTTACCAGAGTTTAAGAAAATCAACTCTGGCAATAATATGAAAAATCGATCTGAGAAGCAGAAGTTGGCATCAGAGACCAGTTAAGAGACTATGGCATTAAGGAACGGTGAAGGGTCCTCCCAGACACACTGGGAAATCTAAATGAACTTAGTGGTAGGAAATTAGGTGGATGAGGACATTTGGATTAGCCAACGAATCACCAGAGGGCTAGGCAAAGTCGTACCATGCAAATGTAGATAAAGCTTAATTGTGGTTGGGGAAATTTCTAAATTGAATCACGACTACATATTTCAATTCAGCATGAAAGATTTTCATGGTGGCCACTGCACTTTGCAGTACCAGAGAATCTTAGACTTCCTGTGCTCATTAATATCACTCTCCTGTGGGTACCAGCTGACAGTGACCGATGAGGAGAAAGTCTACAAGACCAGGTTGTATACCATAGCATCGGTAAAGCTGAGAATACAGCAAGTAATTGGAAGAATTCAGCTAGATCTGGGTCGTGCAATCCTGTAAGAGACTCCCTAGCTTTAAACCTTCCCAAAGTTTCCAATTACCTACAGAAATGCTTCTCACATGGTGGTTCTTGGACCTCTTGCATCTAAAGCACCTGAAATATTAAAAAGGCATATTCTCATTCAGGCCTCACTCATGGCCCCCTGAATTGTCATCTCAGTGAATAAGACATAGGAATTAGCGCTGTAAACCCTGCCTCCCTCTCCCCCACCCTGTGATCCTGAACCACACTCAAGTTTGAGAACCACTAGCATGAAAAACAAACTCCTGCTTCTCAGCACAGTGCTCACAAACTCCGTCATAAACTTGCCCCAGCTACCTTTTTTCCCTCATTAGTCTTCCCCACCGGGCCTATGTTCTAGCATACGGAATGAATAACCATTTCTGAACCTACCAAACTTCTCCCCAGCCTCACAACTCCACGTTTATGGCTGCCTTTGTCTAGACAGCTTCCTCCCTGACTATCTTGTAACATTCCATTCCTCTCCATAAATGGCAGATCCTACATTAACCTTTGAAAACCATTGAGAAATCAGTACCCAAAGCTTTCGCTGGATCTTTGAAGTGGATCTTCTGGGGAAACCTCAGTAAATGCCACACCTGAGAGACGAAGAGGGAAAGTGGCTGAGTCTGGCCTGGGCTTCGCGCTGTCAGACAGACCCAGCTGTGAGCTAGCAGTCCTGAATCCCCCGAGCAGAATGAGATGGGCTCAACGGCATATGATAGGCTTTCATTAGACGTCTGAATGAATGATTAGACGAGATGAATTGTCTTGATTCCCTCATTTCATTTTGGCTGATCCGAACAGTTTTTGTGCCCGTTCAAATTACGGCCAATTCAGTTAAAAGCCCAAGTCAAACAGTCTAAATGTTTTGAATACTAAACAATGGGTTGATTGAATAGATTTTTTCACTCTTCAACTGAGTAGTTTTGCTGGGAAGAGCCATGGCCTAACACAGAATACAAGACTGGCCTTCTGTCTTGGCTGAACAGCCAAAGCAGGTGCAGTCCAGATCGATGGACAGTTCCAAATGGGCCTGGATTATTGATACAGGTGGACTGGCCTACCATGCCCCCAGCCCAGGCAAGCAGGTGAGACCACAAGAAAAACACTGCCTGCACCTGTCCCCATGGTTATGCCACAGTTTTGTGCCCGCCAAATGTGACGAGGCCAAGAGGTAAGGAATTCTGCTCTTTCTCAGAGGATGCTGTCCGAGGGCAAATTTTCTACAGCACACAGGCTGCTGCTGGCATCCCAGGTTTTTAGACACAATGGCAAAACAGAACAATGGGCCTTCAGCACACTTCCTTTATTCTTCCCTCCAGCCATGGCTTTTACAATGACCATGGGCTGCTCTTCAAGCTCTGCTTTTCCCTGACACTATCTTAGATTCAAAGTTACTTTTGACTTTTACCCATCAGTGAAAACATATCCCTTCAAAGACATAGCTCTCAGGAGACAATCTGATTAGGCTGTTGGTAATGTAAGGCTCTCCCGTATGTGGTCTCTACCCACACTGTCTTAGCGTGAACGTCATCCTCTCATTGAACCTTCCCTGACCACCCCACCTAAGGGTGCTGCACCCTCCTCCCATCCTCCATCACGTGCCCTATTATTTCACGGCCCTTCTACCTTTGTTCAATTGTTTATTCACTTCTTTATTGCTTACCTCTTTCAGCATATTATAAGCTCTGTGAGGAGAGGCACTATGAGCTACTTACTGCTCTGTTCACAGCTGCTAATATAAATGCCAGGCACACAGAAGGGACTTAGTAAATATTTGCTGAGTGACTAGGTGATTGGCATAACTATCTCAAGAAGGACTTATATTTTGGAAAAGTAGCTTCATAACAACCCAGACCAAGTAATGGTTAATGAGCAAAGGAAATGACCCTCTTTACATCTCTTCCTTTTGCTGTTGTACCTACACCACACATTTGTATAATTTTTTGAGTTTGCACTGTTCACAACCATGGACTTATGCACACACGTGCACACAAACACACAGTCAATGTGAACTGAGTTGCGTCTAGAACAAAGTTCATAGAGCAGGCAGAGGCGAGGTCTATCCAGTGGGCTGCTGGACTGGGCCACAGCTGATGTGTTATTTCCTTTGTCTTCCACCCCACTGCTGTTGTCTGAGCCAGATTAATCACGGAGTGGTCCAAATGGGTTGTAGAGACGGCTGGAACTACTACAAAACCCCTGGTTTGGCCCTTGTACATATCACGTAAGTGGACACAGAAGCGAAAGCGTAATGGGAAAAAACTCCTTTAAGTTCTTACTCTGCCTATTAGTGTTTACTATCATTCAACCCTGATAATACATAAGTAAAATATTAATGCACCCACTTAACACTAATGTCCATAATGATAATGTACGCCTTTGTAGCCAATTTAGCGCCTGGAGAACTGAAAGTTATAAACATCATTTCTTAGTTTTGTTTTATGATAATTGGTAGCGGTTGGCATTAAATCATAACAACCCAGCTTCAAGACAGCATCGAGAAGCACCAGGCCTCAACGAGAGATGTCCTAAGGGTACAAATATGCTGGCGTTACATGATGAAAAACTCACTAAATAAGACAAACCTGCGTCTGCCTCCTCCCCCCGTGTACACACACACACACAGAGCTCAGGAAACAGACAACTAAGCGTGTTAAGGAAATCTAAAACCATGGCTAACAATGACAAATCCCAGAGCTATCGTCTTCTGCACGGCTGGAAATCACCACGCTGTGCGGGGAATAAACAGCCCCATCACACAGACAGATGAAGAGCCTATCTGGAGCGAACAGCTCAGAAAAACAGAGAAAGGGGGGAACACCGGCAATCTTTATCTCCAGTGAACAAAATGAGCTTCTTAAAGATGGCAGGCATAAAAAAGAAGCTTCTACGACCAGACCAGCCGGGGAAAGAGAAAGCGCACCGCGTTTCTCCAGGCCAATCCCTGCCAAGCCCTGGCAGAGCCTCGCTCGGCGCCCTCTAGCGGTCAGCCCGGGTATTGGCGCTGGGCTAGGGGCGGTACCCGGAGCTGTGACTCTGGAAGGGTGGTCTCCAGACCAGCAGCAAACAGCATCTCCAGGGAACTTCTTTGAAATGCAGTTTCTCAGACCCCACCCTGGACTTACCACATCAGAAATGCTGCTCAGCAATCTGTTTTAACAAGGCCTCCGAGTGATTTTATGCATGCATGCTAGAATGGGAGAAGCACTGCTCTGAGCAATGGTGGGTGGGTCAGAAGCCTGCTTCTCCACCCCCCACCCCCCGACTCCCCACTCCCCATAACTCCAAGAGGCATGTCAGCCCCTCAGCACTTCAGATAGCCCCTTACTATAGACAGAATTGTGTCCCCCAAAATTCATATGTTGAAGCCCTAAATTCTGGTACCTCAGAATATGACTGTATTTGGAGATAGGTCTTTAAAGAGGTAATTAAGTTAAAATGAGATCATTAGGTGGGCCTTAATCCAATCTGTCTGGTATCCTTATAAAAAGAGGAGATCAAGACAAAGGAGAGACACCGGGCAGGCACGCACGCAGAGGAAGGACCACATGAGGACACAGCGAGAAGGCAGCCATCTACAAGCCCAGGAGAGAGACCTCAGGAGACACCAGGCCTGCCAAACCCTTGGTCTTGGACTTCCAGCTCCAGGACAGTGAGAAAATAAATGTCTGTTGTTTAAACCACCCAGTCTGGGGTGTTTTGTTACAGCAGCCCTAACACATTGATGCAGCCCTCTTCCCTCATGCTCGCCCAGCTCGGCAGGGAGCCCATCACGGTGCTGCCATGGGTTTTGCTAAGGGCTTCTGTCACTGTGCCATGTGACAATAGCTTCGATTCTTCCTTCTCTTGCCAACAAGAAATGTCTTATCCATCTTTGAGTCCCCAGTGCATCGTGCATGCCTCGCTCTGAGTAACCATCCAATTAATATAAGGAAGAATAATCATGGCTTGGATAATTACTAAGTTTGGCTTCATGATCTATCCACGTCTCCTTTTATGCGATAGAGTTATCTGTGAGAGTAAAATTTACAGAGATGCAAAGTAGCTTTGAGACTGAAAGGTCAATGTACTCTTTGCCTGTCTGTGATGGCTTTAAGAGTTACTATGTAAGGTTCCACAGTCTACTCATATACCCTCATCTACAGCTAGTGCTCACCTCTGCAGGTTTAAAATCATACAACAGGGATATACATTCAAGGAAGACAGGTCACTGCAATTCAGTTTTCCAGAAAAAAGGATCTGGAGGGAAATTTAACTGAATCAGGATACTCAACTCCCTCTACACTATCAGATGCATTTATTCTAAGTATATCCGTACAATCATCAACTTCACATTTTTAGGCTTTTACAATCATTGGGTCTTATTCATAATGATTGCCATCTTTGTACTTTACTCTAGTAAGTGAAATTAGCATTCTCTCATGAACTGTAAATGCTAAATTGCTAATAACTTCCCTGGGGTTTTCTTCACATGATGATGCCTTCAATGATTTCATCATAGTTCAGCGTATTAAAATACCACAATTTATACTCTTACGCATAATAATTTCCCTAAGGCTTGATCTAAAAATGGTAGGTATATTTTTAAATAACTCAGTAAAAGCTTCGATAAACTTGAATCAAGTGACAAGTTCTAAAGAAATAGCCTCTCTTTTTTTAAGGAATTGATATCACGAGCAGAAACTTACCATTCTTAGAGAATTCAAAATTTTGTAACAAAGAAATGAATGTCTAAAGTCTCAGACCAAAAAAAAAGTGCAATTACAAAATCATTCTGAAAGAACTTGCACGTGTTAATTACCATCAGCAAGGGCCATAAAGCATGAAATGTCACACTTTGACAGACCAGTTCCAGGTAGAAAGCACCATATAATCTAATATTTTTTCCATTGGAAAAGTAAGTAAACAATTTTCAATAAACCAAAGGAAATGACTTCTCTTTTTCTCAACCATTTTATGGACTCAAGGGAACTAAGATGCACTAAAAGAGGTAGCAGCAAACAAAAAAATCCCACAAATTACAGCACATGATCAGGGAACACAGGGACGCTTATTTGCCTACAGTTTCAAAAACACAGCTCTGCTATATTTAAAATCCCTGTGAGACCAAACTTCTACATACATTCTAGTTTAGGGGAAAACAAAATTTTGGAAAAATCAAGAGTCAACATTGCCAGAATAGTTCATATAAAGCTAAGATCCCAAGAAGGACCATTTAGACAATCCCATCTTTTTCCACATTTTCCACTAAGGGGGAAAAATGTGTGTATCTTCTTTTCTGGAAACAGGAGAATCGTAGAAAAATAAAATTTTGCCTTTCATTCAGTCATTCTTCCATTCATTTATTCAGTATTTATTCGTTTAGAACCCGTTCGGTGTCAGGTACTGCGCTAGGTGTCAGAGATTCAACGGTGAACAAAACAGAAGCAAACCCTGCCCCAAGGGCATTTAAAGTCTAGATGGAGGATTAAAGGATCGCCTCCTCTTTATACCTGCAAAGAAGGGGGTGTTCTCGGGGCTCTGAGGGCACCCTGGTAGTGCAGCCTAACTAGGAGGAGAGGGAAGATGTTCCTGAGGAAGAAACACAGAAGTTGCCATCTCAGGGGATGGGGATGGGGTGGGAGCCAAGGCCTGGGTGAGCCATCCCCTAAGGACCAGTGCTCTTCACTCGGAGACCCGACGACGAATGGGAAGAGGGAGCATGGAGGAGCGCTCAGGAGGCTGTCACAGTCCACGCCTGGGAACGGTGCTACATCATCTTAGTCCACGTGCCATGGAACAGCGCGTAGGCATCAGGCCTATCTGACTACGAAGGTGTGATACTGAGATTTATAGCAGAAGTAGTGTATGTTTGGTCTTCATCCTGTTCCTGGAACAGGGCTCCTAAAACCCTCGGGATTTCCTGTGATATGAGAGATAAAGGTCTCTGTTGTTACTTCCTGAAAGCACCGAGGTATGGAGGCTGGTTGCCAGTGGAGCTGACCACTTGACTAGAGAGTGTTAGGACTTCAAGTCCTGCCTCCGACCTCTGGGGAGGGGAGAGAGGCTGGAAATTGATGAGTTCAATCACCAATGGCCAATGATTTTACTAAACTGTATCTACATAATAAGGCCTTCATAAAAACCCAAAAGGAGAGCTCCCAGGTTGATGAATGCATGGAGATTCAGGGAGATTCTTAAGTTTTGGTTTTCTCACTAAATACTGGAATAAGAGACAATCGTTAAGATAAAGTACACTAATAGTGAACATGACCCACCACTGAACTTTCAATATGTAAACACATACACAAAAGGTGATTAAAGCAATGCAGCTTTTTTTAAAAGAAGCATCAAAACATCACCATCTAATGAATATTCTTCCCTTTAAACTGATGAGTAGGAGTGCACCTATTCTAGTAATGCTATCACTGCTCAAAACATTCTTAAAATCTTGCTTTAAAATTGGCTTTAGAGCATCAGACCCATTCTTCCATTCTTTCAAAAATCTTCAATGGTTGAAAATGCCATACAATAGTGATTGTTTTTTTTGGAAGCTACCATAAGGCATGAAGTCGAATAACTTTTATCCAAGAGTAATAATCAGAATCAGGGTGTGGCTATAACAGGAAAAGATTAATTTTTTGTAGCTCATGAAATGATAAGTGATAGGGAAAAAAGTGGTGCCTTTATAAGCTGAGAAACATTAGACATAGAACTCTCCACAAGGGAAAATAAGCCACCATGGGCCCCCCTAGAACTTAGCATTAAGAAGCTACAGGATATTGAGTTTTTGGAGAAGCAAGCAAAATCTTTCATTTTTGAATGCCTAGTGCCCAGCACAGTGAATAGTATATAGTAATTACCCAATAAATGTTTAAAGGACAAAGCCATAACAAATTGGTTCCATTATCTAGCAGGAAGACAATAATTATGCCTGCAAATATATAAAAGCAATGCAGATAGCATTCTGAATATTACTATACCATGATATCATTTGTTTGTCATTCCTGGAGTCCCTTTTAGGAACTCAAATTCCCAACATTATCTTTTAATTTAGAAATGATCATAATTTTAAAATATTAAAAGTACAAAGAATAACATAACGATCACCAATTTTTTAGACTCAAAAAAGTATAGTTGATAGTCACTAATGGTATATATATTAGGCAAGAGAAAAAAAAAAGAGACCCTAAATGCACTTAGAAAAATGGTGTCCTTTCCTATCTGGCTGTCTCTGTAACTTTCCTTTTTTTTTTTTTTTGATTTGTATATTCTCCTGACTCTTCAAATTACATCTTTAAAACTTTGCTTTTACTCTGGGCCTCTACCTGGCTCTTGGAAAGACTTCTGTAATTTGGTGTTAATGGCATATTTGGGGCTGTAATCTCCATCTCACTTATTTGGAGTACATTTTTCTCCCAAAGTTCTCTTTCTTCCCATTCGGCCCAAGCTGTAAATAATAATAATTTCCTCCAAATTCCCACCTTGATGGCTCTTTTATGCACTCCATCTTACTCCCAGCTAAGTCTCCCAACCAGACCCTTCAGAACAAAAACAACAAAAAGCCTCTCGTTTTAAGAGAGAATCAAGCCTTTTTGCTATGTTATTTTACTGTATTCAGGTACTATGTTTATCATGTTCTAATGTTCTATGCTTCTTGGCATCAAAGAACATTGCTTTATTCTGACATTTTCAAATGAAAACTACATGACAGTAACAGTTTCCAAAGAACTCTCATTTACCTTGGCAACATTTACGAGTAGTTGGGGGAAAATACATAAAACCACCGCTTTGAGCAAAACGCTACGATGATTATTTAGCAAACAAGCTCGCATATCAGAACGGCAGAGGGAAGACTGCTTCTGCAGGCTAAATTACACTTTACACAGAGGCGCTGCTGAATGGCTTTCTGCAGAGGTTACATTTAAATTACAGCTCTTGCTAAGCAAACCTCTCACGGTTTGTGTGTGAATTTGAATTTTGCATCTAACAGGCAGCATGTTTATGGGAAAAAAAGTCAAATCGATAGATTGCTAAATTGCTACAACATTTGTAAGGGACAAAAACGGCTGTAGTGTCGGATAATGAAGAAGCTTTGAGAGAGGTCCCACTTACTGTCCAGTAAGAAAGTGGTTTGGCAATTCTGGACCACAGTGAGTGATCTACCTTTGGCTTCATTCAGAAGCATCCGAAACTTGTTTCAGTGCTTTCTCTTTAGAAATACAATCTGATACCTTGTGCTTGGAGATTCTGAAACTGGAAAAGCACACCGTATGACTTCCGGTTTTATTCTAATTTCTGGAAATGAGGCAAATCTATATGAGCTAATTCAGGGAAATAGGCTATTAGGCAGTAGAAAGAGGCAAATCAGATAAGAGGACAACATTGGGGGGGAAATGATCTAAGGGAAGGGCATTCGATGTCTTCAGAACCTGCCAAGCTTCCAAGCAGTTCTGGAGAACAAGGGAGTTTACTGCAGCAGAATGCATCTTACCTGCATTAGCATGGATGCAGCCTTTATAAAGAGAAGGGGCAAAATGGCCTTCACCTTCCCGTGTAACTCCAAGACTGTGTGCTGCTCCTGCTGATACGTTATGCATTTTGCTATCAATAGTCCTTGGGAATGTTATGATCTTTGATTTCCACTCTTCTGCACGTTGGAAATCCAAGTCGAGTTTCTGCTGCAGTAAGCACAGGTGTACCATGGGACAGTGTGGTGGCAGTGAAGTTTCAGTCTCCTCACCGGAGAACCAAACGTTTCTCCTGGTCCCCAGTCCTCCCTGCGTGAGCACGATGAGGAAGCAGCAATTGCTGGCTGGCGCTCTATACAGGGCAGGAAAGAGCCCGGAAGCAAATCACTGGGGAAGACCAAGCTGTAAAACTCCTGCCATTTGACAGTCTAGAAGATCCCCAGGTGCAGCCAACTACCCTTCTATACCTGTGCATGTGAGCTTTCAATTTTAAAAGTGGTCTGCAGGATTGCATTTCTATTAACATTCTTCAAATGACAAAATTACAGAGATGGAGAAGAGCTGAGCTGTATTCCCAGGGTATAGGGGGTAAAAGGAAGGAGGGGGAAGGAAGGGTCTGTGGCTATAAAAGGACCCTTGTGGTGATGGAACTGTTCTGTCCTGAGTGTAGTGGTGGTTACACGAATCTACATGTGTGATAAAACTGCACAGAACTTCTTATGGGTTGAATTGTGTTCCCTTACTCCCAAAGGTATGCTGAAGTCCTAACCCCCAGGACCTCAGAATGTGACCTTATCTGGAAATAGAGACACTGTAGTTGTAATGAAGAGGAGGTCATTCTGGAGCAGGGTGGGTCCCTAACTCAGTAGGACTGGTGTCCTCGTAAGAAGAGGGAAATCTGAACACATACACACAGAAGGAAGGTGAGGTGAATTGAAGATGCACAGGGAGAAGAGGGGTACGTGATGACAGAGGCTGCACTGATGCTGCCACAAACCAAGAAATGCCCAGGGTACCAGAAACTGGAAGAGGCAAGGAAGGACCCTCCCCTAGAGGCACTGGAGGGAGCATGCACTGCCTCCCCAAAACCTTGATTTTGGATGTCTAGCCTCCAGAACTATGAGAGAATAAATTTCTATTATTTTAAGACACCAAGTTTGTGATACTTTGTTATGGCTGCCCTGGGGCATTAAAACAACTAAATCCACACAGGTACACACACGAGTGCATTTAAAACTGGTGAAATCTGATAAGGTCAATGGATTGTATCAGGGCCAACTTCCTGGTTGTGAAATTGTACCATAATTGTGCAAGAGTTACGATGGGGGAAAAGTGAAGATATCTCTACATTATTTCTTACAACTGTCTCAAAACAACAGTATAAAGATATACTCTCACTTCAAGCACACTGGCTCCTCAGCACAGCCTCAGGAAGTAGGCCAGGGAGCTAAATCAAGCCCAGCTTGAAAATGAGAAAATTAGGGCTCAGACAAATTAAGCAAATTTCCAAAATTCATAAGGATGCTGAGAATTTCAGTGCTTGAATCATAGCAGTCCGTCTCGCTTTGCTATGCTAGGATTTCCACGTGCATCATTCAATTTCTTAAATTCACTCAGCTTGACAAAGATTTCAGGTTGAGCAGGGGAAACTTCACAAGGTCACAGAACCAATTTTGACAGTGGAGGAAGTGGGGGGGAAACTTGGGAGAAGAGGTGTAACGCACGCTGCCTTTTTTCCCAGGGAAGGGAGATCTGACACCTTCTGTGCATATTATAAAGGAGGGATGCTGAGGAGAAAGCTGGTTCCAAGGCTGGTCAGAGAGAGGATGCGTCATATCCTGCAAGACCAATTTCCTTTTACAATAGAAATGAGGGGAAACCTGACAGCCATGGGCACAGGTCATGAAAAAACGCCTCAGAAAACGCTGGCCAGATTAAGACAGGAAGCTGTGAAAAAATTTTAAAAAAGAAGGAGAAGAAGGAAAAGGAGGAGGAGGAGGAGAAAGATGAATCGAAGCATCTAGAGTTTATCCACCACCAAACCCCAGAGCACTCGCTATCACTTCTTAATTTCATTCAAAAGTGTCAGAAACCTGGAGCAACTTGTCAACCTCGCTACCTGCGCTAGGCAGCTTTCGGGCAAGGCTCTCAGTGCAGAGGATACAGAAAACAGCAGCTGCTGGACCACAGTTCTGGAGAAAAGTAACTCAAGGGATGAAGACTCTCCCGGTTCTTGCCTGGGTTTCACAGGAAAATGGGAGAAAACGTACCAAACTATGTTTAGAATCATGTGTGGATTGTAAGTGGTAGAAAAAAGACTACAACAGTGCTGGGTATGTAGAGTTTTCTCTTGTTTTGTTTTTTAATTCCCAAGAAGTTTGATGGATTTGAAAAGCCCAGATCAGATGTTTTAGAGCAAATAGATCACGAAGAGGATTGTGGTTAAACACTTCTCCCAAGGTAGAAAAGATTACCAGTCTTCATAAACTTGGGTTTGAGAAAGTCTTTTTGGTCCCATGGGTTTCTGTAGCCCCATCCAACCACTCTTCTGGAAGTGGGGGTTCTTCTGGCTGACAAGTCGGTTCTGCTGGCCAGCTCTCGACTCCAGGCAGAGCAGAGAAACTGTTTAAGTGCACCTGGCAAGTACTGAGCTGGCCGTGGACATCCAGAATGGATTCCTGGAGACATCTGTTTTCTCCCTTTGAGGAAGCCCCTTTATTTTCTTGTAATTGTATCTGATGAGAGGAAATGAGGAAGTAAATGGAGCAGAAGCCAATCGGAGTCTTTGCTTGCTGGCTTATTGTCCACTGACTCATAGGCTACCTGCCCTGAGACCAATATAATTACGAAGCAATTATCCTATGTTCCTCCAGCCAGGGAGAGTTGCGGTGGGGTGGGGAGGTGCACACAGAGATCCAAGGACATATTATGTCCTGCTGTTTAAGTTTACAAAGACTGTGTAAATTCAGATAGTCATAGTTGCAGCATTAAGAAAGAAGCTGGACAATGACACGTTTCACTGAGAACTCAGCTGTCATTGTGTTTGCTACACAAGTATTTCTCAAAATTTAATGGGCAAGTGGATCCCCTGCAGAGTTTGCTGGGTAAATTTTGATTCAGAAGGTATGGGGTAGGGTCTAAAATTCTGTGTTTCTTCTTTTTTGACTGTAAGTTTTTTTTTTTAATTTTAATACCTTTATTGAGATATAATTGACATACATTGTATGTATTTAATGTGTACAACTTGATGTTTTGAAACATACATGTTGTGAAATAATCACACTTGAGCTAGTTAATGTGGCTGTTGCTTCCACACAGTTGTCATTTTCTTTTGTCTTTTTTTTTGTGATGAGAAGGTTTCATTTAAGATCTACCCTCAGCAAATTTCAAGCACTGCATAATATGTTATTGTCAACTATAGTCATCATGCTGCCACATCAGATCTCAAAAACTTACTCGTCTTATCGACAATGTAACGCCATTTGCAGCAACATGGATGTTCCTGGAGAAAGTCATTCTAAGTGAAGTAAGCCAGAAAGAGAAAGAAAAATACCATATGAGATCACTCATATGTGGAATCTAAAAAAAAAGAACATAAATAAAAAAACAGAAGCAAACTTACAGACATAGAATACAAACTTGTGGTTGCCAAGGGGGAAGGGAGTGGGAAGGGACAGACTGGGAGTTCAAAATTTATAGATACTGACAGGCATATGCAGAATAGATAAACAAGATCATACTGTATAGCACAGAGAAATACATACAAGCTCTTGTGGTAGCTCACAGCAAAAAAAAATGTGATAATGAATATATGTATGTTCATATATAACTGAAAACTTGTGCTGTACACTGGAATTTGACACAATACTGTAAAATGACTAACTCAATGAAATAATGTTTAAAAAAAAACAACTTAGTCTTACATAACTGAAATTTTGTACCTTTGACCAACATCTCCCCCATTTCCCTCTCCTCTACCCCTAGTTCCTGGCAATCACCATTCTGTTCTGTTTCTCTGAGTTAGATTCCACATATAAACGAGGTCACGCAGTATTTGTCTTTCTGGGTCCAACTTTTTTTTTTTTTAGCATAAGGTTCATCCATGTTGCTTTAATGGCAGGATTTCCTTCTTCAGAAAGGCTGAATAATATTCCATTTTGTGTGTGTGTGTGTCTGTGTGTGTGTGTGTGTGTGTGTGTAGACAGAGAGGGGAGGTGGGAAGGAGAGAGAGGCGAACGGAGAAAGAGAAAGAGGGGAGCAAAGATGGCAAGATGTGAGCAGTTCTTGACTCCAGTGGCCCACGCACACCACACTGACTCCATCCATCCCTCTATCAGAAGAAGTCTAAGCTGCTCCCAGAGCTTGGCCGTGGTCCACAGGGCTGCAACGGCTGGTGCTGCTGACTCTCAAACGACACTGCGCACCGAGCCAAGCACACAGCCACTGGTTACAGAGGGCTGTGTGAGTCTTCTCATTCTCAGCCAGGTTTTGTTTGTTTCCACAATTTTAACATAAACATGAAACAATGTCCTCAACTATTCCCAACATGACTTTTATAACTATTTTATTTTAAAAAAGATCCAAACAAGGTTTAGGCATTGCGTTCGTTGTTATTAGAACAGTCCCTCAACGTTGTGTTTTGTTTTTTTTTTAATTTTCCATGATACTGACTTTTTGAAAAGTTCAGACCGATTGTCTTTGAGGATTCCTCATAGGCTACATTTGCCTAATCGTTTCCTCATGGTGTTCCTGAATTTTGACTTTAATTGAAAATTATGCCTAGATGCTTAAAGGATTCATTCAGGTTAAATATTTTTAACAAGTTAAATGTTTTTGGCAAGTAGCCCTCATAGGTGTTGCATTCTTCACACTGCATCACATCGAGAAGTTCACAAAGTCAGGTCATCCCACTATTAACGACATGAACTTCGTTCACTTGGTAGCAGTAATAGCCTGGATTTCTCTAATATAAAAGTGTATTTCTTCCTTTGCAATTTGGCAGTCAGTAATTAATCTGTAAGGTGATGCTTCCACCATTTATGACTATCCTGCTTTGAAAAAACATTTCATCTAATGGCTTTAGCATTGACTGCAGACACTTATCTGGGTCAGTGGATCATGTATTTCATTAGGGATTGAAAATGGTGATTTACTAAATAGACACAGTGAACAGAGTAGTGATTACTAAAAGGGAATGGGGATAAGGGGAGGGTGAAATGGGTAGGGGGGGTCAACTGTATGGTGATGGATAGAAACTAAACTTTCAATGGTGAGCACCTTGTGCTGTACACAGAAGTTGAAACACAATGTTACACACACATATAATGTTATTATTTAATGTTATAAACCAATTTTACCTCAATAAATAAATTCATTAGGAAAATAAACACAAAATACATAAATAATTGTTAAAAAACATCAAACAAAAGAAAAAGCAAATAGTGATTTTCTAATTGTATCATTCCTTCTGCATTTATGAACCGTTATTCTCCTACAGTAGTCAGTCTCTCCCCGTCCCACACAGTACGGCCCCATCACAATGGACTCATGACACTGTGTTCATGCAATACATTGAAACTGATCATAGTCATTATTCTTTTCAATGTTCAAATTGTCCTAAGTTTGCCCAGTGAAAGCCCCTTCAAGCTGACTTTCATGTCTCTTAGACATCATCTCATTTGTTTTTGAGTGTTTCCTTATTTTCTGGCACAAGAGGTCCTAAGCTCACCTTGTTTTTCGAAGCCCAGACCTGGAACCAGCCACGTCTCATGTAAGTCACATCATGTTTTTTAGTACTAATAAACTGACATGCATAAAACACTGCACCCAGACAATCAGAGAATGCCCATTTATATTAAGTGGTGGGGGAGTCCCAAAAGATTACATACAACATGATTCTCTTCTCCTAAGATATAAAACAACTAAGACAAAGATACATGGTTTAGGTATACGTACAGATGCACAGATGTAATAAAACTATACAAAAAGGGAAAAAAGACATGGGATTCAGAGTGATGGTTCCCTAAAGTGCAGGGAGAAAGGAAGACAGAGGATGGAGAGGCTGTGTCATTAAGTAAAGACGGGCAAGGTCCCAGTCTTCATTTGGAATGGTAGTTTAACGAGAGCCTTTTATACTAAATAAGTAATCTAACGAAAAATTGTGAGCTGATGGTATGTCATGAACCAAAAACTATGATCAATCCACTTTTACGCATTTGAGATCTAGAGAAGACAAACAGAGAATACATAAAAGAGGCTTCCACTCCCTGAAAGCAAGTAAAAGCACAATACCCAAAGAAAGGAGAAGAAGAGAGATTAATAAAGATAAAGACAGACATTAATGAAATAAAATAACAACAAAATGAAAACAGTAGGAAAGATCAATGGGGAAGAAAAGCTTGTTCTTTGAAAAGATCAATAGCAGAGACAATCCTCTGGAGAAAACGATCAAGAAAACAAGAAAGGCCAGAATCTGCCAGGACACGTACTAAATATGCAATAAGTCAGAATCTGTCTCACAAAAAAATGCTATTCAGATTTTCTGTTCTATAGAGCCCTAGGGTAGAGAAAGGAAAAAAATAAAAGGAGACATTTTTCTGGAGTCAATAATCATAATTCTCACTCCACTGTTCGACAGCCATTTTTTAAGTGGTTTGCAAACACTTTGCATATCTTTATATGCATATCATTCTTTAAGCCCGGGATTTTAAATCAGACTTTATGGCACCATGATCATCTGAGAGACCACACGTGCCAGCTCTGAGTCCCCGAGCATCTGGTTTGCACTCAGAAGAAATGAAGGGAAGAAGTTCTAGGGACCTATTGGAGGAGTTCCAAGCATCCCTTGTCATTACATTTCCTTTTCCTTGTTTGTAATGCAAGCAGGAAGTTGAAATCATAATTGTTTTACCTCTGCCCATTAAAATATGCTATTAAAAATCATCTTAATGAATAGATATGACTATCTGGTGACGACTGTTCTGACCTCCTGTCTAACAGCTCCGTTTATGTCTTGTTTGATGAAAGTTCTCTGCATCTGCAAAGCAAAAGGGCAAACTGATTTATGAACAAGACTTATTGTCACAGCGGCAGATTTGTATAATGAGAAATATATTAAATCTAATGAAGGGAGAGCGTGCCTACCAAGGCAGCAAGTCTGCGTTGTGATTAAGTGATTCAATATCCCGCAGTGGATTAATTTAGACAATGCACTGGGGTATGTAGCCACTGCCAGACCCTTCTGCTCTAATGACAAATGCTAAGCAATGCTGCCTATTTGTGCATATGTATTGCATTTTTAAGGTGGGATGATAAAGCAAGGTGTCACCCTCAGGCCTCTACATTAACAAGATGAATCCCAAAGATGCAAACATCGTACTGATAGAGAACCAGGAAGATCTATGAACGATGTCATCTTTTAATATCTGCTTACAGTAAAGCATTTCCTATAAAAGAGACACATCCTTTTACCTTTTCGACAAAGACCAGTTTACAGGATCTGACAAACACTAAATGCGACCCACGTTAATTCCCTCTCTGGGCCTCAGCAGGGCCCAAGTCAGACACAGGACGATCAATCACGGGCTCCAGCTTTCAAACAGGAGGATGCCAGCTATTATTTCATTGTCTACAGTTACACACCCAATACAATAAGCGATGTCACTGAAGAGATTTGAAAGCAGCGGTGATTCTGTCAGGGCTCAGCCGTCACTTCTGCAGTTTGGAGCAAGTCCGGTTTCCAGTCATTTCTCACCATTGCGACTATATGAAGCAAAACCCTGGACCCTTCCTTTAGAAAGAGTTGAATTCTGCATGAAAAATAGCAATGATTCCAACACAATGCCCTTGGGATACAAACGGAGGCTCAAAAGCCACACCACAGAGAGGAAAATGGGCTGTCTTAGGCCCTCAGTGCCACGTGGAAAAAAATATTCAGCAGCCTAAGAGTCTGCAAGTAACAGATTCAAACACTCTAACTTTTTTTTTTCCCACCCCTTGATTTTCCTCTAGGAGAAAAATATCTCAGGAGTACTAGCACCAGAATTCAAACACTAGAAGAAAACCAAAATTACCTTGGTGTCCAGCAGGCTTAATAAGAGAAGCAGAATTTCCATTGCCTTGGGTATCCATTCTGATGACTCAAGAACAGGGAGAATTACAATTCTGGGTTCCTCTCTTTATTATAAAGAACTAAAGGAAAGAAAGAAAATGCAACTTTTACATGAGGCAGATGGTAAAAAAAAAAAAAAACCAAAAAAGCTGTTGCACGCAGCAAAAAAAAGGCTCAGGGTAGGTCCCAGTTTCCACTTTGGATTCCTCTAGACTCTGGGATTCCTCCAAGCTTAATGAAACCATAGGAACTGTCTGATGTGGGCAACACAGACAACTTAGATCCAGGGACAGGTGAGCTGACATTGGGTCCTATTCCGCAACATACTACCTACGTGACCCTGACTGTGCTAGTCCTTAAGGAATTATGACTCCTAATAATTTCATCATTCTGAGATACTTATGCTAATGTAATAAGTCAAGAGAACACATTTGTTTATTAACAATTTCTCACTGAGCTGTAAGGAAGGTGGGTCCTTGCACTCAAGCAGCCTTTCCTATGAGGAATGTGGTAGAGGAGGACATGCAAATGAGGAAATGGAAGCAGGAAAAGAGACAAATCGCTCTGCACAAGCAAGCTGTGAGAGATGGAGAGGCCTTGGGGAAGATCGCGGTAGGCACTCGCGGAAATACAGCGGCTCAGTGTCATGTCTGGTGTGGAAAAGAGAAAAGAGACTTTACGAAGAGGCAGCTGATACAGATGACAAGAGTTGCCATGGGTGGACCTCCAGGATGAGAAATGTGAAAGACAGATCTGCATGCTGAAGGGTAATGACACTACATGGAAACTTGGGATCTACACAGAGGAGTGAAAAGCACGAGAAACGGTCGAAGTGTGGTCTTCCCTCATTTTTAAAAGACCTTTAAAACATAGCTGAAAAGCAAAAATGATCACATTATGTGGTGGGGTATGCACTATCTGTAGAAGAAACACGTGTGACAACCATAGCACAAAAGCCATGTCAATGGAAATCCCACACCAACCCATACAAGAGAATGCTAAAAATAAAACAAGGTACCTACTGTTACATGCAACAAACATGTAAATTTTTAAACACAGTATGCTGAGCTAAAGAAGCCAACACAAAGAGTACACACTGCACAGAATTCTAAAATAGGCTACCACTGATTTATAGTGATAGAAAACCAATCAGGATTGTCGAGGGTCGGGACTAGCACAGGGATTAACTGCAAAGGAGCCCGAGGTTGTAACATTTTGAGGTAATGGATGCTCTCTGTTGATCTGAGCGGTAGTTTCATGGATGTATGCTTTTGTCAAAATTCATTGAACTGCATACTAAAAACGGGTTCATGTTGTTGTATGTAAATAATTCAATAAATTTGATTTTTTTTAGAGTTCCTAGAAGACCCAGAATCCCCCATCCCATTTTTTAGTAGGGGAAGTTGAAGACCAGAGAGATTAAATGGCTTCACCAATGTCTCATTACCCCTTCAAGCATCACTGAGACTGGTCCCTGAAACATTAATATAGAGCACATTGCTTTTTACAACCAGGCATGGAACAAGAGAAAAAGGATAAATGGATCAGTTACCCTGGTCTTTTTTTTTTTTTTTTTTTTTTTTTTGGTATAGGGATGGAGAGGATTAATTTGGTACAAACTGTCTTCGGCAGATAATTCCCCACGTTACCTCTTCCTCCCTGAGTCCCTAAAAGACCCCATTCAAGGAGATCTTCCAGGAAAGACAGAAGAACCTCACATTTCACGTTCAGAGTCATTTATTTCCTGTTTTGAAATTTATTTCAAAACAAGCCTTCCCATGAGCTAAAATATTGGAGTACAGTATATTGATGGCTTCAACTTGTTTCAAAATGATTCAGCAAAAACAAACAACATACCTATCTATACATACGTGGAAGGGGGAGGGTAAACATGGCAAGACAGTAACAATCTATAGACTTGAATATTGTTTTAAACAAAATGTTGGAAGTGGCCAGGACCAGCAGAAGGGAGTTTATTCATGAGAGACCTAAGTTCATTGCAAAAGAAGGAAGAAGGGGTAGAAAGAGTATAAGGTGAAAGAGGAGGAGGAAATGACGGGGGTGGGTGGGGTGGATGTGGAGGCAGAAGAAGAGGAAGGAAAACACGGAGGGAGGGAGGGAGGCATCCTCCCTGCAGAGCCGAAATGCCCTCATTCTCCTACTAAGCCTTTGCATTGCGCTCACACTTCTTCCTATAAATCGTGGCTGCAGACACCACGTGATTAGATAAGATCGTCTGTTTTCCTGGAGGAGACATGCTTGTCAAATCTTAAATTGCAGAATCACCCAGGGTCATCTCTGCGCTCTTTTCGGAGGTAACTAAAGAAACGCTTTGGTGCTTTGCCAAGTAGATTGAGAAGATGCTCAGCTCCTTGACTTGGACAGGTGCACCCTTTTTGGATGTCTGTGGGCAGCCTGCCGTGCTGCCTGTGGGAGCCAGGCCCTCACACCTCACCACGGCTGTGTGACAGCCCATCTCGGAGCCGGTAACAGCCAGGCTTACTGAGAAAGGCCGGCCCTGCCAATCATCACCTTTGCCCTTTAGGCCCCAGCCCAGCCCCCTTTCTGGGAAACAAAAGAAAACTCCTCTTAAACAATAGGGCTGCCCAGGGAGATTCTGGAATAGGAAGGCTGGAGAAGCCAAACATTGATAAACTTAATTAAATTTCTAATGAAAACAGAGGCAGCCTGTAGTGATTACTCTCTGTAACTGAGACTAATATTCCAATTAGGCTAATTCATCCCCTGATGCTCTAAACATAGTTATAGGCTTAATCCATATTTCTTCCCTCTCGTCAACAATAGATTTCCATCATTTTTGGAAGCTCTGGTTTCAGGATAAAAAGCGAGGGCTCTCTGCCTCCTCTGAGCGACGCGTGCAGGGCAGAAGTCAGCCTGGTGCCCTCACTGCTGCACGGCTGGTTTTCTCTCTCCTCCCTTCTCTGAGATTCCAGATTTTTCTGCACCTCTCAAAAGCCCCATTTGAAATATCCTTAATCTGGTTTTTCTTCTCATTGCCTAGTTCATCCTCCTACAAAATTTAAAAATAAAATCAATGAGACAGAGAAAGGGTTTCATTCTTTCTCCCACCCTAAAGTGAGGACAAACAGCTCTCAACCATGGCTGAGTATTAATACAGTAGAGCCATGTGTCCTCACGGGATGCCTGAGGTTCAGGGTACCCCAATGGCCGCCACCGAACAGATCTCCACGGTGAGCCGAGGCGGGAAGGGTAGGCACGGACCGAGGCAGCCCAAGTTTGCATCCCTGCACCTCCACTTACTACCAGGAGAAGCTACTCAATTTTTCCAAGCCCACATTTCCACATGTGTAAAATGAGAATAAAAAGAATTTTCTCAGGTTCTGTGGTATAGGTTAAATGAGACAGTAGGGCTACTTTTTGTTGCTTTATTACTATCAGTCTAGGACAGTGAAAAGCACTTTACATATATTATTTCATTTAATCTTCTCAAAATCCCTTTGAGAAAAAGAAATCTCAGCTTACTGAAAGGAAGTAACTTGCCCACATGGATGAAGAAAATCACCTGCCATATCAGTAAACAAAGGATGTTGCTGCCATCAAGCCATTGGAAACCGCAGCTGACCCCAACTGTGCACCCTGAGGGGACTCGGTGGAGAATAGCAGGATGCTGAACTTAGACAGCTAAGATGCACATCAAAGGAATGGTTTCACAGAGCCCAGACTCTTGCATCTTCCCATGCATAGAAAAGAGCTAAACTCATTAACTTCAGATGTCTGGTTTTCTCAAATTAACAGTAATCTTGATGTTCCGGCTACCTAGTTTTTGTTACAAACCTTCCTATAGATCCTGGCTCCTCCCGCACCTCTTGGGAGCAGCCCTTCAAAGCTCTCTGAGAGGCTGCCTTCTGAGCTTAAGTCCTCAGCAAGTCCACCAAACAAAACATCATTCTCAGCTTTTAGGTTGTGCATTTTTTTCAGTTCAAAGGCAGAGCCAAGATGAAAACCCGAGTCTGTCTGATTCCCAGATCTGCCTCCCCAGATCAACACCTCACTTTATGCCAAAACTGCAGAGTATTTTTAAAAGCAGTTTCATTATCTTCAATTAAATACATTTACTTGAACTAATCATTTTTTTAAGTTGTCAAACAGGAATCTCCCTCAATATACTTTAATAAACACATAAAAGTCATTTGTAATGAGCACATTGTTTATATGTCAATGGTATTACAAAGTGCTTGGGAAAGGTTTGTTTTCTTAATTAGATTAAGCAGGCTTTCTGCAATCTTCTTTACTTTATTGATTTACTTAATGAACCTTTTTTTTTTTTTTGCATAGATAGTACAAATGTAAATTTCAGCTTGGCCTGTGAACAAATTATCTTAAATTCTGAATCAGTAGGGCCTTAATTAATGAGGCTTTACTCTATATCACCAGTGAGGCACAAAGATTTATTACATTAAAATAGTCACAATGAGGACAATTCTCCGCATGTGGCTGAGGAAGATGGCCTTGCTCAGGTCACTGGAGAAGGAACTGCTTCTCTCCCACGTTCGATCAGGTTACCTGAGGTGGCCACAGCATTGTCACAAAATGGCTCAGCTGGAAGCAAAAGGGAGGCAATAAGAAATGAGGGAAACAAGGAATGAGCGAGGCCCTTGGAGAAGGAAGGGTTAAAGGCAGAGCTGAAACCTGGCAAGTGCCCAGTCTAGGTCCTTCTGGGCAGGGAGAGGAAGACTATGGAGATGGTGGTTCTGGCCACAGTGTTAAGCCCTACAGTTAAAGCAAAGCTCTGAAAGATCAGATCAGCAGGTGGTCAGAAGCCAAGTAGCAAGGCAAGAAAGAAAGTCACTGAGATTGCAGCTGGCGTAACTGA
The DNA here is from genome assembly GCF_048773025.1 of Camelus bactrianus. Taxonomy (NCBI): domain Eukaryota; kingdom Metazoa; phylum Chordata; class Mammalia; order Artiodactyla; family Camelidae; genus Camelus; species Camelus bactrianus. The sequence goes on along the minus strand of NC_133564.1, from coordinate 26,989,037 downwards.
GGCCACAGCAAAGGCGTGGAGGTGTGAAGACGGCAGTGCTGGGGTGGCCCGGCTGCAGCAACTCCCAGGAGTGGCCAGCTGCAGCTTCTGTGATTCCAAACTAGCATCTCACTTGGGCAGACCCACCTTCTGGGAAACCTTAGCGGCACCTGGTGCAGATCCAAAGTGGGTGACCTCAGCCACCTGCCTCTTCTCACCTCTAGGACATTGTCTTAAGGCTAAGCCAGACCACTGCCTTGGGACACTGGTAGTAAACGGGCAGGAGTCCAGTTACACAGAGACAGAAAAAGCTACGTTAAAAGATACACATTATTTTTTTAAATTGAAGTATAGTTGATTCACAATGGTGTGTTAGTTTCAGGTGTACAGCAAAGTGATTCATTTACACATATACACATATATTCTTTTGAAAATTTTTTAAAAACAAAAAATAAAAAGATAGGCATTAATACCAGTCAACTGTTTGTTGGTTGTTTCCTTTGTGCCTAGTGGTATGCTAAGCATTTCATAAGCATTATTTAATCTTTGCCACCACCCACATGTATAAGTACGACTGAATTATTTTAGATATGAGGAAGCTAAAGCTTGGAAATTTCACACAATTTTTTTTTTCACAGGGCGAGGTAATTAGGTTCATTTGTTTAATTATTTATTTAATGGAGGCATAGGGATTGAACCCAGGACCTCATACATACCAAGCATGTGCTCTACCACTTGAGCTATACCCTCCCTAAGCTTGGAAATTTCGAATAACTTCCCTAAGGCTATACCACCAGTAAGCAGCAGAACGAGAGTGGGTCTGCCTTGGAGACTGACACCAGAGCCCAAGGTGAACCACACAGTGATGTGATATTGAGGAGAAAGAAGGAATCTAGAAGTCAGAGACCCTCAGCCACAGTTGTGGAGCCAGTGAATAACCATGAGCAGCCACAGCCGACTTCAGGAATCCAGAACATTAAGGGAAGACTTGCGTTGTCCTCGGACAATTGTGGTCAGGGAATCATGAACGGGAAGCAACCGGTATGATCCAGAGTGAAAAGTGTGACCTAATCTGACAAAGCTCTGTTTGTCTCAAGGCAGGACCCTGTGTCCAAATGAGGACCGACCTAGACTGAAGCAGGAAAGTGCTACCTGTGCCCAAATCATCCAGCTGAAGCCAACGGGGACAAAACGGGATTACGGGGAGTCCCTACAGGTGGCGCCAGAGAGCCTCTTTCTACAGCTGGAAAAGGAGTGGCCACCGCCACTGTCTGCGTAAACACCGCCATCCCTTGATGAAATAAAATGTTTTCGAAGGAGTTCTTGAAAGTAGTGGCAGAGAACATGAGTACCAGTGTTACCCTGCTCTGGGCTCAAATCCCTGTTCTGCCAGTAGTCATTAGCTATGTGACTCTCGGACAAGCAACCTGACCTCTTAAAGCTCTGTACTCCCACCTGTAAAATAGTGGTACTAAAAATAGTAGGTGACCTCCTAAAGTTGTCATAAGGCTTCAAATAAATCATATATACAAAATGCTTAGCCAAGTGCCTGGTCCACAGTGCTCATAAATGCTAGCGATCACTATTGTTTATGCTCTTAAAAACTCTCTCACAGTCACAGTTTCATCTGAATTGGGGAAATCTGGTACCAGGCTCAGCATACAAATGCGAAGAGCATGTACAAGACATCAAAATTTTCTTGGCTCTGGCTCTATTCTGTTTCTCCAGTAAGTGTTATTTCCACGCAGAGGAAATAGCATGCCAGTGACCATTCACTGTTTCATCCACCCACATGGGAAAGGGCAACAGTAGGGATATCCTTCACTGAATTTTGAAACTTTTTCCACAACTAAGCACAATGACCTTATGTTCCACGTGGTCTCTCGGCAGAGATGCTGAGGAGACACAAGAGAGCAACCCAAGTTACCCTTCAGGAATTCTGAGCTCTTACCTCCTTAGTACTTACAACCTAGCAGAATTTTGAACAAGTCCCTAAGGTGTGTCAGTTGACACTTAAATAACTGGCTTATGTGTAGCTATTTTAAGGTTGAACATGCACTCTCTAACATATTATATAAACTCCTTGAGGACTAAAACTTTGATGGATACTCTCTTCGCTTTCCCTAGAGCATCTAGAATGGTGGTGCGTGCATTAAAATGTGCCCAATAAATAATTATAAATTCATTACTAGAGGGGCTCAGTACTCAGAAAACAAATGCAGTTTCAGCCAGATGGAGGGGACCTGTGAATCCTTTGTTTGTCCATCCCTAATAGGATGTTTGTCCATCCCTAATCTCTAGGTAAGGTGTGTGGGCAATTAGGAACTTTTTTACGGGAATAAGCGGGAATGACTGGGGTGCTTTTCCAATGCCTGTCCACCTGCTCCAGAGAATAATGCACCGCCAAAGGATGCCTAGCCAGCACGAAGCTAGAGCCCTCCAGGCCTGGAGCACGCAGGTGCTGATTCAAGGGCAACTTCTCTGCACCTCCTCTGCACCTCAGAGCAACCACCCTTGTGGCTCAGAAAAGAGAGAACTGTATCTCTGAGTGCTGACCGAAAAACCAGCTCCAGGAATCTCTGAGTATGAGATATGACCATGACAGCCAGCAATTCAAAAGGCAACAGAATCTCTGCCTGGATGTGGGTTTAGAACTGCTGGCTGCAATGAGGAAGGATAGATGGGCGCTGGGGACCCCTTCCAAGCCCAACGTGCTGACTGTAGTATCCTCCCACTTACCGTAGACTACAGAGGACAGTCTGGCACCAAAAGCAAAGTATCACATAAAATTAAGCACCTGAGAGTTGAAATGTTTAAAAGAGCCATTTGGCAACTTCTACTCTTTGCTCGTTGACAGTGTAAACGTTGCTTGGCAAGTTGAAAAGCTATACCAAACAAACTCCATCTCTGGCAATTAGAAGCACTTAAATAAGCTAATATAATCAATTATGTCTTTTAATTTGCCAGGCAGCATTTACAGGGTTTAATTTTCTGCTGCTACACCTTCCAAATTATCTTCAGGTGGTGTTCGGAATCTGATGGAAAGATGTATTGCAGTTGTACTGATATTATCTCTGCTGAATTCCCCATATACACTTCCCCTAGACCAACACCCCCTGTACCCCATACCTAGAGGTGAAACAATTGTACAGTGGAGAAAAGTCATAAGCTGTTTACCTAATTCTTTTCTTTTGCAACGTTCATATCCTCCTGCCAGTCTTCCCACAAAGTCATATAAAAATCAGTTGCAATAATACTAGAATCCAAAGACAGAAAAATACTATTTAAAGGAAACATATAAGGCAAAATGAGGTCTAAATAGAGAAATAAATTAAAAGACTAAGTCTCTTATTGTGGCCTGATATCATTTGAAAAGAAAGTTCCCTGGTCGAAAAAAAAAAAATTAGATGTAGGATTTCGGTCAGCTTAAAACAGATACGCTGACCTATTTGATGTCTTTGAGCAAAACGTCAAAGTGCAGATACTAATTTTTATTATCATATTTAAAGTGTCATCATGGTTTAGGGGAGAATGTATAGGATGTGGAGAAAGGAAAACTGTCCCCCACTAAAGAGGAACTACTCCTTAACAAAAGGACAAGGTCCACAAATAGCTCTTCCTGTAAGTGGAAAGCACTGGAATCACATGTAATAACCAGCGCTACTTCCCTCTGTGTCACCAGCGAGGAGCACGGAAGTGTAAAGAGCAGCCATCCTCCTAGGAAACGACAGCCAGACAGCGGCAGAATGGCAGACGCCCCTGGTAACACTGAAACTATTGAACACAGGAAAAGGAGTTAAGAATTCATGGGTGTTTTTCCAGTTCTCTCCACAGACCGGAAAGGACCCCTATATTTAGTATATGTAAGTATTGCATTCAGTCCACCCAACAGATAATTTATTGAGTAAGAAAGAGGTCCAACCCTCTGGAGCCCATACAGTCAGTCTGCATCATCCTCAAAAGATTTCCCAACTGTCCTCACTCAGATGGGATTAGTTATGAAAAGGTAGCTTGCTCAGCTTTATTTACAACTGACAAAACTTGGACGCAACCAAAATGTCCTTCAGGGAGTGAATGGATAACCTGGGGCACATCCAGACAGTGGAATACTATTCAGCATTAACAAGATGAGCTACTCAGCCAAGACAAGACATGGAGGAACCTCAAATGCATATTAGTAAGCTAAAGAAGCCGATCTGAAAAGGCTACATCCTGCACGATTCTAACTATATGACATTCTGGAAAAGGCAAAACTAGGTAGACAGTAAGAAGATCGGTGGCTGCCAGGGGTGGAGGAAGGAGGCAGGGATGAACAGGCAGAGCTCAGAGGATTCTCAGGGCAGTAAACTACTCTGTATGGGAGTGGAATGATGAATACACGTCACTATACATTTGTCCAAACCCATGGAATGTATGACACCATGAGTGAACCCTAAGGTAAACCATGGACTTTGAGTGATTGTGATGTGTCAATGTAGATTCATCAGTTATAATAAATGTTCTGCTCTGGTGGGGAATGTCGATAATGGGGGAGGCTGTGCATATGTGGGGACAGGAGATATATGAGAAATCTCTGTACCTTCCTCTTAATTTTGCTGTGAACCTAAAACTGCTCTTTGAAAAGATGAAGTCTTTACGTTGAAAACAAACTTATGGTTACCAGAGGGGAAGGGAGGTGGGGGAGGGATAAATTAGGAGTTTGGGATTAGTAGATACTAACTACTATACGTAAAGTACATAAACAACAAAGTCCTACTGTTTAGCACAGGGGACCTTATTCAATATCTTGCAATAACCTATAATGAAAAGGAAAATGAAAAAGAATATATATGTATAACTGAATCACTATACTGTACCTCAGAAACTAACACAACATTATAAGTCAGCTATACTTCAATTTAAAAAAAGTTAAAATCTTTTAAAAAAAAAAAAAACCGGTAGCTTGTTAAATTGTTCAGCACCTTGACAGGAAGAAGGAAGTGTTCTACAAATCAAACCTCAGAGCTCGGTTAAAAGCAGCTTCAGGGGTCGGGGTGGGGCGGGTCTGAAGGTCCAAAACCTGTGTTCTAGTGTGAGCTTGCTGCTCCTGAACATGTGACCTTGCAAAGTTACTCCTACCATTCTCGAGTTTGTCATTGTTAGAGCTCTTCCGACTCATAGTATTCGATGAATCAGTGGGATTCGGATCACTGGAAAGCTATAGTCCATTTTCCAATTTACTTAGCTGTTGCTTTTATTTTCACTGAAATCAGCCTTTTTTTTTCAGTTGGAATAGCCCATCTCCCAGAGTCACATGACATTTTGAATATACTGAGGAAATCAAGTTTCTGAACCTAACGGTGGAACACTGGGCAGCAATCAGAGTCAGGATGGAGGAGTTCACAAGAAATCCCAGCAGGAAGGAAAACAAAGAAGAGCCGAAAGCTCGAGAACGTCCCGAATTAGGCAAGGAAATTTAGGAGCCTTTAACCTAAGTCATACACTGTATGACATGCATTTACAGGCACGCCTCGGAGTTGTCGCAGGTTCAGTTCCAGACCACCATAATAAAGAGAACATGGCACTAAAGGGAGTCACGTGAATATATGGGCTTCCCAGGGGATAGAAAAGTTATATTTACACTGTACGTGCAATAAAGCAAAACACAGTAAAATGAGGTCTGCCTGTAATGTGATGGTCCGAATGTCTGTGGCTCCTCCAAACTCCGATGTTGAAATGCTAACCCTCCAAAATGATAGTATTAGGAGATGAACTTTTGGGAAGGTGCTTAGGTCATGAGGGTGGAGCGCTCATGAATGGGTGTAGCCTTTTAAAAGAGGCTCCAGAGAACTCCCTGGCCCCTTCCACCTTCTGAGGACACAGCTAGAAGCACCCCCTATGAACCAGGAATAGGCGTCACCACAACACGACCGTTCTGGCGCCTTGATCTTGGACTTCCCAGCCCCCCGGAACTGTGAGAAATAAATTTCTGTTGTTTATAAGTTACCCAGTCTGTGGTATTTTGTTACAGCAGCCCGAAAGAACTAAAACACATAATAAATACATAATCTTTTCTGAAGATAATAATACATATATGAGAAACCTAAAAATTGAGAAAAAATATAGAAAAGAAAAAAATAATCATTTGTTCCACCCATAGATAATCACTATTAACATTTTCCTATACACCCATAATCTTTTTTAAATTTTTCTTAATCTCTCTTTGATGGGAGGAGGTAATCAGGTTTATTTATTTTAATGGAGGGACTGGAGATTGCACCCAGGACCTCATGCATGCTAGGCACACACTCTACCACTGAGCCATACCCTCCCCTCACCTTACATCCAGAATCTTTTAGCTATCTAGAGGTATATTTGCTTTAAAAAAAAATTTGGGATCTGCTCTATTGACTCTTTTCTTTTTCATTTAATAAAATATCAGGAGCATTTTCCCACAGCCTTAAAAAATTCTTCGAGATCATTATTTTTAATGATCACACAGTATTCTGGATAGAAATGTACTGTAATTTATTTAACCAACCCCCTATTGTTTGACATTTAGGTTGTTTTCACCATTGGCTATTTAAAAAAAAAAAATACTGTGATAAATATCATCATACATAAATCTTTGGGCACATCTCTGATTATTGCCTTAAGATAAATTCCCAGGCATAAAATTACTGGGTCAAAGGGTATGAGTATGTTTAAGGCCTTTGATACTTATTGCCAAATTGCTCTCCAAGAAGCTGTTCAAGTTTACAGGCCCATCAGCCATGTAGAGAAGTGCTCAAAATTTTTAATAAATGCTTGGAATGGCTAAAAAGCCCCAGACACTTATGACAGAGGAAATGCATTATTTTAAATGGCAGGCAACCCACACCACCTACCTTATTCTCACGTGGGATTAATTCCAGGGGAACTTGGTTCCAAGTACATTATTTTATTGGGTGCTTACTTTAAACAATGACACAAGTGGATTACCAAAAAAGATGATCTAAGGTATGTGAGATTTTGAAAATGCACTGGCCATTCTTACAATTTTGTGCCTTGAGTTTTTCCATCCCTGAACATATTTTGCTTCTATAAAGAAAACTGAACAGAAACAGACTCACAGACATAGTAAACACACTTATGGTTACTGGGGAGAAAGAGGGTGGGAAGGGATAAGTTGGGAGTTCAAGACTTGCAAATACTAACTATATATATAAAATAGATTTAAAAAACAAATTTCTTCTGTATAGCACAGGAACTACATTCGCTATATTATAGTAACCTATAATGAAAAAGAATATGAAAATGAATATATGTATGTCTATGTATGACTGGGACATTATGCTGTACACCAGAAAGTGACACATTGTCACTGCCTACACTTCAATTTTAAAAAAAAGAAAATTTATAGGAAAAAAATATTTTAATTGGCTGGAAATATTCCATAGCTAAATGTACAGAACTAAATCTTGTCCAGAGAAGGATATACATCTGTTTTCATGTAAAACACTGAGGTCAAAGCAATACCTTGCAACTCGTTCATTTTCTCACCATTCTGGCTAGTTGAAACAAATCCAATGGGAAGATCCCCACTTTCCAAGTAAAGAAACTGAAACCCAGAAATGCCCAACTGACTTTGCTAAAATAGTGACACTGACATAAAACGCCAACTTCTTTATTGTGGTATTATATTGTAGCAGATCCTACTACAATTTAAAAAAAAAAATGGGAACCCAACACATAGCAATACCTGTGTTACACATATCTCAACAAAGGAAGGTCTTTTCCAAGGTGATGGACAGCTGGCAGGAGCAGATGGCCAGGAGGAGAATGTGCCAGCCGAGGGCTTGGAAGGACAGATGGGTCGCAATGCCCTGAGTCTCCTGACCACATGCTCAGTGATCCATGGGCTGTAAGAGCCTTGAAGAGGTGGCTACTGTCACCTGGCCTGGGGTTTGCAACTATAGAGCCACACACACCCCAAATACACAGATCGGAGGTATTACTGGCCAGAAATTGGGTGTCTAATTGGAAATGGGCCTGGTTCTTTGCAAGAGCCTAAGAAAAACAATTCAATTAAAAGCCGATAGAACTTTGATCACAGCGCTGCCTTTGCTTGTGGATTGCTGCCTGTCTCGGCATACAAAACCCTAGCTATTTCTCCATGTCCATCTCAAACATGGTCTCCTCCCAGAGTCCCCAGCCAGAAATGATCTCAGCCACCCCTGGGGTCTCAGAGTCCTTCACCTCCATACCTCAAAATACTTAATTCTCCCTACCTCGTATTAACATGACTATATGCACACCATATCCTGGCCTCAAAGAGCTGGCAGTCTAGCGAAGGAGATGGTTGCTTCATTTTTCTCACACGCCCAATAGCATTTTGCACAGAAGGTTAGAGGAGAAGTACTTTAATAAATGCTTACAGAATAACTGAATGAATGAAAATGTGTATGTAGTCATTTCCTGACAATTCTATTACATAGTTCAGATAATAATCAACAACTCTCTTCAAGTTTTCAAAGTTGCCTCACTGAGTCAGCAATAAATTATTATCTCCACATAGATTTCCTCTAAAACACAAAGCTGAGTTAGTCCAGCTTTAAATGTTCTGTTTTTACACATTTATGAAAGGGACACCAAAGGGAAAGATAAAAAAATGATTGCTAGCATATTGCCCTAACAAAGTCACCATTCTGGGACGTCTTCTTCATTAAGGTCCTAAAACAGCCAGGTTTCCAGCTTTTTAAATATTAATTAAGTTTCCCATACTTGTCCAGGAGGGCCCAAGTGTGATAGCTCAGTTGAGAGACAGTCTTGAAGGTAAAAAATAAAGATAATGTCCATGCTAAAATTCTTCTAGAAACAGCTACTAACATCCATCCTTTATCCTTGGTAGGAGAGCTTCCCTGTGGCTTAGGAGAGATTTATCCCTTCAGTGGGAGCCAAAAAGCTCAGAGTAGATATCTACAGAGACAGTAAACAAAACAATATTTCATTTTCAAACCACAGGACCTTTTTGAATAATCTTTAAGTAAGAACTTCATAGTTTATTATTACAAATGAAATATGTTTCTAAAGGGAAACAATTCAGAGCCTGTTAAACACCTGGCCAAGCGTTCAGCCGACAGGAGTATACAGACAAGAGGTCTGGCCAAAAAAAAACCCAAAAGCAGTCGTCATAATGCATGCAACCCCGTGCACAGTGTGTTAGAAGAAATGTGCGTGTAGCTCAGTATCCAGGGTCATGGGACCAGAGCTGCTGGATTAGTTCCCAGGAGATGCCAGTGCAGAGCTAGGACAGATGAGCTGAGTATAAGCAAAAGGCTGAGCACAGATTTTTGTAGCAGAAAAGTTGTGTTTGCAGCTCTCCCCTGTAACAATAATCTGGTGTGAGCAAGGTATACGATACAGAATGGACCAATAGAATATGTTTTACACGATGGGCACTCAGGCTGAGCATGAAGATTTTGGAAAGCTGCTGAAGCCACAGGAGCCCTAGTCAGAAAACCAGCTAAATCCAACATCTCCTGTAACATTAAGCCAAAGGAAAAGCTACTCTATAACCACAATCCTTGTGTGTGCTGAGAAAAAGCCATATGGCTTACAGAAACGAAGGATGAGTCTTCAGGAGATAGGGGTTCAATTCCCAGTTCTGTTACTAACAGGGATACCTTCTCATCTATTAAAGTGAACCTGGGTGAGTTATGAGTGTGTTACGGCGGGAAACCTTGCTGAGTGCACCAGCTAGTCCCTTACGCACTCAAGATCACTGCAACCGAAAATATTATTGCTGAAATCATCTTTGGGAGATGATGTATGATTCGAGGTTTTCTTTAGTTCCTTTGCTAGAAAATGGTGGAATGGCTTATAACTAACAGCTGCCCAGACAACTGAAATCAGAACAGTTTTCTCTGAAATAATAATGGAAAAAGTAGTTTGATATTGAAAGGAAACCTAATTATGCTGCCAGTCTAATGATACAGCTCTAGTTTCTTAATCCAGAGGTGTCCAAACTCTAATTCAGGGAACTCTATTGTTTCAGGGAAACTTGCCAAAATTACAGGGTAGAAGCTTCTAGAAATTACTGATTTTTCCCATACAATAAATTTAAGTGAAGGTATATGATCAATTTTTTAATACTCTATGGATTTGAATAGATGTTTGTGTGTATATGCAAATATGATCATTATTGATATTGTAAAAACATAATTTTAGTAATTTTTTATTTATGTCACCTGTCATGGTTTAAGAGCAGTTACATTTGAATATCTGTCAATTTCTCATTTATTTACCACTACTTTAGAATATCTGAGAATTTCTCATTTATTTACTGCAATCTTAGCCTTAAATATTTGGATGCTGTGTTAGTTGTTGCAAAAAGATTAGTAAGTTTTATTACCAATGTAAGGGTGGTAAACACCATTATTAATATGAACAATTTATTTTGGTTTCATGTAATGCTCTTTGTTTCGAATTCACTCCATTCAAATATTAATAGTTACGAGCCCTGGGATTTGTGACTGTTACTTGTTTTTGGTTTGGAGGTTTGTCTCGTTGCTATTGCCCACTTTTACATGTGTGTATTCCTCTGCTAGATATGGCTTAGCCTATTGATTCATATTTGATGTTCTGGAATTATTTTATTTAAATCTGCCTCCCTCATATGATCTGATACATTTTATTTTATTAAGTAAATGTATTCCTCTTATACTCATCTTTATAAGAAACATGTTGTTGAGTATTTTTCATCTTATTTTTTTGTGACTGGTTCTGTTTTCATACTTTGACTATTTGCTATGTTTTTCTCATAGTCTCTGTTTTCTCAGTTAATTTTTGGCTCCATTCCAATAATTCAAAAGATTTGTTGTCTGTCTCTGTTTCAAGTTCTTTATAAGTTTAAATTATATGCCTCAACCTCAATGTATTGAATTATCAACTCTGTACAGTGTCTTTCGGCTTCCGAGCACGACAGATGAGGAAATGAGAGCCCTCTCCTGTACTCCTCACTCCCCTCTTCCCTGACTCCCTGCAGATTTCCTGGTTATGTTATTATCATCTTATATTGTCCAGGTTTGTATCAGTTTCATCCTCTTCTGTAACCAAAACCTCCATCGTTTTTTTTTTAAACTTCCTCATGTATTTACACAGATGCACTGCTTACCCACAGATCTTCCATTCGGCTGCTTCCCCATCCCTGAATCCCTTATTTAATTTCCTTTACTGGCTGCTGGGTTCCTTCATGAAGTAATTGTTTCAAGAGGATTTATGAGCATTACATTCCTCAATTACTTGCATGTTGAAGAATTCTTTCTTTTCCCTTGAAAGACAAGTGGGTACAGGATAAAATTCTCCTTTTTAGTCCTATAGAAATCCGTAGGTATTTATCCACTCTGTTTTAAAATAAAGTGATGGAGTGGAGTAAGCTGAATTCAGCCTCACATCCTGTCCCTTGTTTTGTCTACCTGGATTTCTACAGGGTTTCTCTTCCCTTGAAGTTAACTAAGTTAATCAATCAGGTTACATCTCAACACCTATTATCCTATAGTATTTTTCTTTTCTTGAAGCAGTGTGCTTTTTAGGACAATGGATTCTTGAAAGTTTTATTAGATTGGTATATTTTTCTGTTGTTAAAATAATTATTAATATATTGAATTCTACTTTGTTTTACGTATCTGTTTCCTCTTTGGAATCATCTTCATCTCTTGGTTCTTCTCCAATGGTTTTACGTGATCTTCTCAAACGTCATTTCCATACCTCAGACCCCATCTGTCCTACTCACTACTTTTAACACAGCCCTCAATTCTGGTAAAATGTATACAGCTGTTTTCAATTCCTTTCCTGAACTCTACCATCCACTTTTTGATCTGTTTGGGGTTTTTTTGTTTTTGTTTTGCTTTGTTTTACTTTATCATTGAATTCCTACATCTTTTTATTTCAGTTGTTTTTTTTTTTTTTTCAAAATTCAGAGTCTTATTTTTATTTTCTCTCTCACATAAATACTAGTTCTATAATCTTATGCAAACCAATTGCATAAGAATAGTTTTCTCATCTCTGTAACAAATAACAGTAATATCTCCCTATTATTTCTACTTGACCAAGTTGTTGTGAATATCAAAAAAGGATGCTCTTAACCTATAAAGTACTTTACAAACAATCTTTATCCACAAATGGCACACGATTATCACATCGTAGTACATCTGTTCCTGACCACTGTAAAGGTTACAGAACAACAACAGACATTACTGGCCACCATTTACTACGAACTTATCATGTGTAACACACCGTATGTATCACACAGGTTAGGTCATTTAATCTTGCCAACAATGCAAAAAAATCAGTATTGAGATGGATACAGAACACATTTTTTTAATGGAAGTACTGGGAATTGAACCCAGGACCTCGCATATACTAGGCAAGCACTCTACCACTGAGCTATACCCTCTCCACCAATATACATTTTTATAGACAGGATTACTGAGATTTAGAGAGTTTAAGTAATTTGCCCAAGGTCACAGAGTTTGTAAATAACAGAGCTGGGATTCAAATGATTGCATCCAATACCAAGGGCATGTTTTCCCGCACTGTAAGCCTAGATAAGGAAAAGCAAACAGACAAACAAAAAATTAATTTCAAATTCCATATTCATTATAACCTCCCTCTGGTACCCTCAAATTTGTTAACTGGCATTTATCCATGTATCTGAGGTCTTTTTTTTTTTTCCAATAGACTTTACTTTTTGGAGCAGTTTTAGGTTCACAGAAAAACTGAGTGGAAGGTTCAGAGATTTCGCACACTCCCTCTGGCCCCCTCCCCCCTACACCATCAACACCTCCCACCAGAGGGGTCGGGTTGTTATAGCTGCTGAACCTACCCTGGCACATCCTGATCACTCCAAGTCCACAGTTTACATTAGCTTTTCTAAGTCTCTTTTCTTCCACTTCCTGATTCATTCTTATCCCTTTCATCTATCTTCCCATGGAATATCAGGATTGGGAGATAGTGGCAGTAAAAGGAAGAGTAAAAAAGTTCTCTTTCTACCCTCCTGTCCTTCTGCTGCTTACATCCATGCCGTCCAACTGTTACATTTGGAGTGTGTTATTCCTATTTGAATGGTCTCTTGCCTACACCGTATGTCACCATCTTCAAAGGCCCTCACACCCATTACATCACTGAGGTCTCATCACATCTCATTGCTAAGTTCAAGGAAGCCTGCTTCCCCATGTCTTGTGCTCAGTAGGGAAGGAGATGAGTTGTGGACGCTATCCTCTGTAGACCAGCATTTCCTCTTCTTCCAGAGTTAAGAATTCACCCCTCAGCCTTAATTTAAAAGCTTCTAATTCATTAACAGTGAGATTTTCAAAATGAGGTTTGGTATGAGATGCTTAATAACTAAAATGTCCTAACGATCTTTCCTCCGTAGGACCTAGCTTCTCCGCTGGGATTTCAGGGAGCCACACTCAGACCCCACGGGGCAGAAATTCGAACTCTGATGTCAGAATAACACTGACAACATTGCAGTCCTGAGCAGCACTGTACAGTTTACAAAACACAACCACACACACCATTTCACCTCCCCTAGCAATGCCTTCGCAGGGGCCCTGGGCCTGCCTGTAATTAACGAGAACCGCGGGCTGCGGTTCCCCTGTCTCACCTTGGAGGGGGCAGCGTTAGTCTAACCCAGACTGGGGCCTCTGGCCACAGGCTGTACATTATGCGGGACTAATGATGCAATTAATTCCTACATTAGCTGACACATCATTCCTTAGAGTAAAAATTTCCAAGTTGAAACCTTAAAAAAAAAAGTTGAAAAGGCAAAGCTGAGGGCCAGCTGAAAAGACTGTACAAGGGGTCTTAATTCATTCCTAGCTTCTGCCTATTATATTGACAAACACACGACTTTAATCTCTCCCTACCAGACCTCATACATGGTGGTCAAGAGGCCACGTTCAGAGTTTCTTTTTTTCATCCGCTGGTTGTGAGAAACGTTATGGGTATGAATACCTCACAGCCAGTATTACAAGGACATACTGGCAGGAAAAAAAAAATTATATAGTCAGTCTTGCTAAATTAGTTTACCTAAAATTGTATGTGTGAGTGATTTTAATCAAAATCTAATTTCCCCTCTTTTTAGAGTAACTGAAATGAGATTTTTCTAATTTACTTTTTGCGGTTCAAGTTTCTCATAATTCTTCTATGGTCGTGACAGCACGGTGAACACGTCTGCTGCTACAAAGCATTAAAAAAAATTAGATTTTCAAATTGATGTACTAAATTAAAAATGTTTAATGTTTCCCATCAAAAGGCACAGGCGTATGCACAGGGCCTCCAGTGCAGTGAAAGGCGCGGTATTTTTTTCATCTGTTTCTTTAATTCACAACCCAGGGCAACTGCACTGTGAAAATTAACAAGCTATAAGTAAAGGAACCCTTGTAAGCAGTGTTCTCTCAGAAGCCTCCTTTTAATTTCCTTTCACCCCTCGACATGATGACCTTAAGGATGTCATAATAAAAATGATGATGGTGCCTTGGGTTTGTTTTTTGGTTTATCTGCTTGTTGTGTGAGGCAGGGGGTTTGTTTTTGTTTTTGTTTTTTTTCCTTCCGCCCCAGTTGGAGTTTGCCAGATGTTATTAGGGCTTGTGAGCCTCTGAATAATTGTAACTCTCAGGCTTGACTAGCTAATTCCAATGATTTAGAAAATCATATTACTTCTGTAAATTGGCTCCAGTTGTTATATTAAAATCCAAGCATCTGTCCCTAGTAGAGGTTTGCTGCCTAGATGGGAATGAGGCTGGGCACATCTCAGGAAGCACACAGCCAGACTTCCCAGACTCAGAAGATGGCTCCAAAGGTGAAGAAGGCGTGGGAAGGGTTTATGATTTGGTTCTCAACCTCAGTATGAATAAAATTCTCCCCAAGTAGTATGTGAGAGTTCAGGTCCGCATCTTTCTGTGAAATTGAAGCTCATTCATTTCTGAGACACTGATGGGTAAGACCCAGTTCTCAAGTACTACCGACTTATCTGCTTTTGTAAAACACAGGCACGAGTTCCAACTAAGGACAAGGCAGCTACTCCTATTTGCCCCTCTCTCCAACAGCCCTGGCATGGAGAGTTAGTGAAGCTGGGCCTCCAGGAGAGGAGTGGATGGGCTTAAGGCCACCCAGTAAATCCCGACAAAGCCAAGTTGAGGACTTAGATAACCTGGTGCCCCGTCCGGTGCTACCCCACCCCCATGGAAATACTCTCCTACCCAGTGAAGGAGTCTCTTGGTGTCTGGGTTGGTTCATAGCAAAATCATCAGCCCTGAGCCCACAACCAAGCATCACACACATGTTAGCATTTGATGCTGAGTGACCTCAGCCATCCCCTCTGAGTCAGGAAAGGGGAAAGAAGGGAGAAGGCAGAAACTATGGTTCCTCAAACTGCTGGATGACCAGAGCCTTCAACGCACTTTTCTAAAACCAATCAGTAGCCCTAATTTGTTTCTTCTCTCCTCTCTCTCCCATCCACACTTCATTAAACCTATCAATTCCCCATTCTTTTTCCCCAGCTCACTTCTCTCCCTTAGGTGAAACTCAACTTTAATGGGCTGTCTGGGTAAGCAAAGGCCTGCTACATAGAAGCTACCCGAGACATTAACCTTCTAGGAAATACGGTCTTAACCCATCTCTGGACTAAATGTCTTCAGAAAGCACCTACCTACAAACACTAATGGTGGGGGTTTTGATTGCTGCCGACCAGGGGAAGAACCACTGAAGTCATCTTGGCCTCGAGGTACACTGGGTTTGCTTCGCTGTCAGCAGGTCAAGCAACGGGTCATAAACGTGCGTGCAACCTCTTTATAACAATACTGAAAGCAATGCATCATCCAGAGAGGCGAGCATAGCTTCCATCTTCACGGAAGGTAGGCGAGACATCTTAGCTTATTAGATTTTCTCCCTTCATGTGGTCTATCAATTGATGCTGCCTTGAGCCAAAATCTTCCTTATTCTTTTCCCCCAACCCACTACCAACAACTAAGTTTAATTTTTTGTTTTTAAAAAAAAAACCATTATTCTTTCTCCCTATTCACTCATTCTGGGGTTCAATTTATCATTAGACTATTTTTCGGTTTCTAATAATTTTGTAAATTACCTGTTTTATGGAAGCTGCAATTAAGCCAGGTGATATTGTGTTGAGGTCACTTCTCCCTTGGCATAGTTTCAGCCTAGTGAAAAGCGTGCCTTTTGCTGTCACCAGTGCTGAGAAGGTGACACCTTCTACAGAGTGCGGTAGATATTGAAGCCTGAGGACAAAGGAAAAATTCAGTTCCCCTAGGAAACAGAAATAGAATTATAAAGGAATTAGCCTCCTCTATTAGGTTGTGAGCAAGCTCCTAAGAGTAGGCCTGTGTCTTATGCATCTGTGTTTAATCCTCTACAGATTATTCACAGTAGGTAGTCAATAGATAGATACTGACTTAAGAATTCAAAGACCTGGTTGTCGGCGACCATCAGTTATCATGTCTGAAACTGTGAGGCTTTGCCCCATAGAGGCTGGTGTTTCCTCAAGTGTACTGAGGAGTTCTAGAATTAAGAAGTCCCATGGGACAAGAAGACAGGAAGCCTACTAAGGTTCTAACAGGCACAAGACAGACAGATCTAGAGGATAAGGGCACAGGAGCAGAAGGCATGGCCAGTGACTCACTGAGTAAAAGGGATTCAACTGCAAGGAACCTCTTGGAGTTTTCAACATAAGCTTGCACTTCAAGCGGCACTAGACAAGGAAGCAAAACTTCTGAATCAATAGTATAAATACGGAGACAACTCCTGCAGAGATGTCGGTATCCCAGAGCTTAGTAATGATGTTTACATGGATGGAATATGTAACCAGGAAAATCTTATAAATACCAACTCATCATCATTCAACACACCATAAACACTTGTCTTTAAGGGCCTGATAGTAGAGAAAACTGAGTTCAGTTCTGCCTTTGTACCAACAGATTTTACAGAGGGCATCACGCGAGTAAGAGTGTGGTGACAAAGGTACTTGTGAAACCACTTAAGGGAACAAACTGTTTTTAAGCACTTTAGGGGCTCACACTGATGTATGAACAATAAAAGTTAATTACATATCATTCCGATGCATTCACACAAAGATCTATATTTGGCAAAACATCCTGGCAGCATTTTGTTAGCCTAGCATATTTACTGTGCCCATTTGAAAGTAATAAAAATGGCATTTCTGAAAAAGCATCCCATATTTCAAACTATTCACTGCCCCCTCTGAGTGCAAACCGGAGAGATTTCACTGTAAATCCTGAGAAAACTCCCTCCCTTATAAAATGCTACTGACTGGTGCTTTAAGTAATGCAAGTGCAGGAGTTGCGAAGCACTAACTAATCGTAGTCTTAGGCTGTGAGAACTGGTCAGGCAAACTCTAACCCCTACATGACACTGAAGAAGAAGTAGTTTCAAACAAGTTAAGTATCTTGCCCAAAATCAAACAAACAATAAGTTGGAGAATTGGGACTTGAACCCTTGTACCTCCTCCTTCCCAAACTCTACTGATCAGAAGACTGCGGATCTGGCACTTTGTGCTGCCATCTCTTAACAAACAGTTCTGGAACAACAGAGACTCCCGCTGACGGCAGTGTTCTAACTGCACAATGACATTGGCGGTCTCTGTTCTATTCTCCCACTGAACAGCTAGACATAGTGTATTTCTCCTTTTCTAAAGCAGAGCTGGTGCCTCTAAACCCTCCATGAGCCTGTTTTGTGGACGAGTCCAACCATACAGAGGAAACTTCCTCCCTTACTTGATAGTTACATGGGGAGATAATGTGTGTTTTTTCCAACTGAGCCCCAAAGCAATCAGGTGACAAGTCCAGAGTAGACTCCTGCGGTAAACTGAAACATAAAGGCTCTCTGGGTAGCAGGTGTTTCCCTTTCAATGACAGCTTAACAGGTGAAGTGTTGAGTGGAGCACCGTCGTTTCTCCCTGCTGTTTGCATTGGGCTGAGAGCCAGCACAAACCTGCCTCGGTGACATTTCAGGTCAGACCATTATGTCAGGAATTTCCCACACAGCCAGCGGAGGGAGGGAGGGAGAGCTGTGCCCTGCACTCATGTAACTAGACTCAGAAAAGGAGGAGCCAGGGCAAAGGAGGGCATTCTTGGGGCTGTGGTCCATGATGAAGACTTTAAGGCGCAGAAGAGAATGAAGGGTGGGCTTTGCCTGAAAATGTTGGCCCATCTACATGTTTGGAATTTAAAAAAAAAGTTATATGGTGGCCTGAAGGGATGAATGCCCCATCATTCCTTCATTCACTAGACTGATGTCATTAAGCTCCTTCAAGTGGTAAAGAACCTGCCGGGAAGCAAGTGGGAAGCTCACGTGCCTTAGCTTCTATCTTCGGCACACTTGTAATCTGGAAGAGTGGGGAAAATACACACTAATAACTTTTAAGCACAGTAAAATATAACCTAAAACGGAAGCACTTTCCTAATTTAAAGGCAGCAGAGGATAGTTTTCCAATGGGGGCTGGGAGTTATAGGAAAGAATTAAAGAAAAAATTGATTTGCTTAAGGAGTAGAATTTATTAGATTAGGGGAAATAAAAGAACTTTCCAAGTTAGCAACCAGGATAAACCAAAGATTAGCACAGGTCGTGACATACACAGGGAGAAAGGGGAACCTGTTCTAACTGGAAGAAGGCTCTTCATAGGAGAGTCATGAATGTTAAGTCTGAAACTAGAGGCTTGGGGAAAATGGTGAGGTGCCTCATACATCTGATGAAAAGTGCCTGCTTTCCTTGCGAGATACTGAACATTTTGATTGAAAGACTGATGAATTTCTGTCATGTTCACTTTGAGAGGCTGTCAAAATGTTCAGATGCTAACTTCCAGCCAGTTAAAATTCATGAACTTAGCTGAATTCCTACCCAAGACAAGCAGAGAAGAAAGGAAGAAACAAGAGAGGATGGAAAGGAATAGTAACAGAGAAGGGCAGGAGGGGGAAAGGAGAGGGAGTCAGTTAAATTCATAATGAATCAGAAGGGGGAAAATACAGGAGACAAGTGGTGGGAAAGGTAAGAATGATGCAGGGCTAACTTTGGGTAACAGGAAGACGCTTAAATGAATGGCATTTCAGGGAAAAGGTCGGCTCAAGAATCCAGGCTCCAAAACACTGAAGCCCAAAAGAAACAGCCAAAGACAGATACAGCGAATGATACCCAAGCTCTAGAGTAGCAAGCAGGCAGGATGGGGACTCAGAATGGCAAGAGAAAGAATGGCCAGAAGTTCTCTGAGACAACAGTAAGAGAAGGTCTGATGCCTACGAGTCTATGCTTCAGCCACAGTATAACAGAGCCCAGTTTAGATGCCTGATAACATGTCAACAGTTGGTTGGACAGATTGGAAAGAAGACAAAAAAACAGAGGAGTAAAATAAATTTAGTGAGCTCAATTCATCAACTCCCTTAGTATCCAGAAGAGATGAGATGAAAATGTAAAACAGGCAACAGCAACCTTAATGGAAAATAAGCAGCCAAGTGCAAGGAAGAACCATGTCTGTGAGGTATTCTTCACACACCTGGTCAACTCACTGGATGTAGGAAAAATGGGAGCAGGGTGGGGGACTACAGCCTGGAATGGGTGAGATGATGCTGATTGGCATTGATTTAAAAAAAAATTAGCAGATCAAAAATAAGAACTAGTTTTTAAAAAAAGTAAGAGCTAGCTTGTAAGGGGAAAATGACAAATTTGGTGTGAGTCATAGTCAGTTTGAGAGGCTGGCAAAATGTTCAGATGCTAACTTCAACCAACTGAAATTCATGAATTTAGCTCAGGAAAGAAAATTTGTTATTTGAAATATATAGACTTAAAAAGCATTCATACATTGGTCATGGTTGAAACCAGGGGTTATGGAGAGAGACAAAAGAAAATAAATAATCACACAAATTCAGAGAATATAGGTTCTAAGTCAGCACATGGGAACCACAGTGAGGTGACCATCAAGACTGGATAAATAAGGCTGTTAATATAATACCATATATTGACATGACATAGATCCAAGAAGAGAGATCTCCAAATCTTAAAAGGATAGGATGATTCCTAAAATAATCTACATCCCCAACTTGTACAACAATCTTGGCAATAAATAGATGATCAACTAATATTAGGCTGTTGAGGATGAGTAAGAATTGATTTTAATTAGACTGAAAATCCATGTCTAAGGAATGAAGATATCGATGAGAAGTTGGACAGGTGGGACGAGGAGCAATGAAAAGGCAGGCATTGGATGTGCACATTCAGGACTTTTGATCCTTCTCTGTGCCCTGGGCAGATTGATGCAGGCTGCAGAAATGAACAAATATGGATATTTCAGGTACAAACTACCAGGACTGATCCACACAACTTGAATCTCAAATGCATTATTCTAAGTAGAAGAAGCCAGACCCTAAAGGTTACATACTGCTTGATTGCGATTATATGACATTATGGAAAAGGCAAAACTAAGTAGAGGGACAGAAAACAGATCAGTGGTTTCCAGGAGCTAGAGGTTGAGGGTGCAGGGACTTAACCACACAGGAGCACAAGGAAATCTGCAGTGACAAACTGTCCTGTCGCTCGATGATGGTGGTGGGTACACTACTGTATGCATCACAGACCCGTACGCCAAACTTAGTCAGTGTACCTCAACAACCACGTATGTAAAAGACAGGGAGACAGATAAGGAGACAGATAAGGAGGCAAAACTGTGTCTGGCACATAGTAATACAGCAAGTGCTTTAGAAATATTTGTTAAATAAAAAATTAAACTTTCTTTTTTTGACATGTCCCATATAATACAACCCTATTGTCTAAAACAAATGGTAGAATTGTTATTTCCTAAGTTCTAAAAGGATAATTACTGGGGGAGATTATTACAAAGGTAATTCATATTCTTTATGAGAAAAACAGAAGAGATAAATTAGAAGAAAAAACAATCACCCATAATTCTATCATCTAAATATAAACAAAGCTGAAAACTAATTCATAGCCTGCCAGACTTCTTCCTATACATGAAAAAATATGTTTTTAGTTATACAGTGGCTTCATATCACACATTTTGTTTTGAAACTACTTTTTCACTTAGCAATATATTCTGAAAAAAATATAGATCTGCATGACCAATGTACAAGATTGCTAATTTACACAACCAAGTCTCTGTGAAAGAACATTACTCCAATTTTGGTAGGGTGAGCCAAATGGTGTGGAATAGTCCTGGTATATTCAACACATCTGTATACACATATTATTTCTTCTTGGTAAACTCCTAGAATGGGAATTATTGTACTGAAAAAAATGTATATTATACAGTTTTTCATTCATACTGCCCAACTGCCCTCCAGAAGATTCTATAGTTTATTTACAGCAGCCGTGAATGAGAGATAGTTGGGGCTGTGTTTCAGTGGTCCTTTGCTTTGAAGACCTGGCCCATCTTTTTCTCCCAACTACTCTGGAGATCATAAATGTTCACTTTTTTATTAAAAGATTATTAAATCAATCTTAAGCACTATGAAAAGATGCTGAATTTGGGGGGTTATCAAGTGATGTAAAACATAATCAGGAAGGTAAATCAACCTGAGTATCTAAAGCTACTTCTGGATATTGGGAGGGTATCAGCTACACTACTGCTGGCTACCTTTACTGGGAAGTCTGGGGAGAAGTGACTTCTTTTAGCGAGGGAGGATGTTCCCTAGGAAAATGGTAGTGTTCTAGTATGAATGTCTCCAGGACAATCAGTCATGACGCTTTCCAGTCTTGTTTCACTATTTAGCATATTTATAACTAGTCTTGAGTTATACTGATCCCAGTGGCCTTTCCCTTGGGGGCAGGGCCCTAAATCAATGACTGACTATGTCCTCTATGGTAGACAAACGAATACTGTCCGCATTTCCTTGGTCTATTTAAATCAAATATTTTAGAAGCCAATGAAGAAGCACCACCCACTACAATCTCCCTGAAGCTACAAACAAGTAAACAAAAATCTGAATTTCATTCTCCACAAAGGATCTGTTCTTTACTTTGTAAATCACAGGTTTTATCACTGTACTCCAGTCCCTCACTAAATCCTAAAATGTTTTTGCAAAACACCTCTAGGCTCATTTCAGGTAAGTCTTGATCAAGAAGTGAAAGGCAACTGAGTTTTCAACAGCTCTGAAGACCAGAAAGAGTAA
Source organism: Camelus bactrianus (assembly GCF_048773025.1). NCBI lineage: Eukaryota > Metazoa > Chordata > Mammalia > Artiodactyla > Camelidae > Camelus > Camelus bactrianus. The sequence goes on along the minus strand of NC_133564.1, from coordinate 26,966,889 downwards.
GTAAAAATGAATGTATACTTTCCTCAGACAGAAAAATTGGGCCACTTCAGGGAAGTGACCTACACAACTGCTAGCCTGCAATTTTCTAAAAGAAGGCTCACAAGACCTTAAACTACTTTCCTTGAAATCTGAACTTCCCAAATAATTAGATCCTAATTCATCCTACATTAATATAATTCAGAAGATTTATTTGTTAATTACCCCACAGAAATGGAAATAGTAACCTGATAAGAGTGTTTGTGCAATACATTCATTAATTACACAATGCAATGAGGATTGTTTTTCAGTTAATATATATTGGCATCCAGCTCCGTGCCAGGCATTGTTTTAGGTGGTGAGGACACCTACGTGCCCCTGCAAGAACTCTCCGTTGTCATGGAAGGCTGAGGAGCAGTCCCTCTGAGACGGTGACCAGACAGAAAGCAAAATGAGTACCTCTCTTCCCTGGCTGGTCACTCACCCCGCAGCAGTGCCTTGATAACTGAAACATTCTAACTCTACACGCTCTGGGAAAATGAAATAAAATATCTAAAACACTTCAGCTGTTTTGACAGTGATGGTGCCAGAATGACTGAAATCGTAGTAGACATCTCTTAAGTGATTAGAACCAGTGATTTATCCTAGTTGCTCAATGGTCTCCTGAGATGGGGATGAACGGGATGACGTTTGAGGGGCCAATCCCATATAAGGGTACCTAAAAACCTGCTTCCGAGGGCCTTGGAAAACTGCCAAGCCTCTTGTGCCTCCTACAAAGAGTCCTGCAGGAGAAGCAATGCCTTAACCTGCCTTCGCTCCACCTTCAGTGAGACCGGTTGAGAAATCTGAGCTCAGTGCCCTTGGGATTATCACAAGGATAAATGACCATGGGGTGGGGGAAAGGAGAGAGGGATGCCTCACAGTGACTTTCCAGGGGGCAAGTCTGAGGGGAAAATTATCATTGTTTTGTACTACTTTTTCCAACAGTTCAAGGTTTCATCACTGCCTTCTGTTTTCTTTTCATGACAGTATTTCCCTCCAAGAAACTTATTCACAGCATGTTTGTCTTAAGACTTAGGAAGTCTTAGAGCTAAAAGATGTCTAGAAGCTCACCTTAGCTAAATCCCTTATTTTACAGAGGTGTTTCCTGGCCTGCCCCAATAGTGACTGAGGGAAGCAACATGGCTAGTCACGGAGAGAAATGGGCAGCCCTCCATCTCCTGAACTTCTATCCGGGCTCTTCCAACAGTACACATGACCTCTGCTTCACTGTTCCCACTTTCAGATCTGATGGTACCCACACAAAACCTTAAGGGAACTATACCTTAACTTCTTCAAAGAGTGCTACTTATATAATTGTAGATCTGTTACCATTACTCAAAAAGGTCACCTTCAAATTCCTACACCGAACCTTCAGTGTCAATCAAAAAGCAAGTTGTTAATAACAAGTTTAGGATAAAATTGACCTTTTGTGGGGGTCAAAATCTCACACTTTAAGAATGCTAACACCTTGGATCAGCACTCCTGGGATCCAATAATTTACATAGCTTAAAAATGCTTAAACTTTAAAAAAAGTAAATACCAAAAGTACCTTCACTCCAGTTTTCATTGTATTGTGAAATTTAACACATATCTTGGAATGATCTGAAGACGTGTGAATCATGCTACTTGCTCCCAGGAACTCAGGAGCCAATAGAGAAGCTGTGTATAAAAACAGAGAGAGAATACATCCAGGATTTCCAAGAAAGAAGAGGGGTCTTTTTACTGGGGTGATAAGAAAATGCTTCCTGGCAGAGGTACCATTTACACAGGGCCTTAAAGAATAAGATTTGGGCAGCAGATACACTGATGAATGGGTCATTTTAGATAAGGAGAAGGGCCTGGTAATTGGAAATTGCAGGGTTGGCTAACAAGAGAGAAGTATTCTAGAAGACTGTTATTGGACATACTCAAGTGCACTGTGGGAAAAAAGACTCCAATTCATAATAAGACACTTTGTGGAGGGCATCAAAGGCCAAGCTTTGGAGTTCTTTTGGTGTTTTTGTTTTTGTTTTTCTAATTCGGTGGGCATTTCTGGAAGGTGAGGATATATTTACAGAACTATTTGTTCCATTTACAAAGTCTTGCCCCAGTGGAGTTTGCATCCTGCTTGTGGTTTCATTGCTTTATTGACCAGCTAGCAATTACCTCATTATGTTTGCGTGGACAGGAATCAGAGAGTCTGCATTCTACTCTGGTGGAGTTGGAAGCTGATCCAAACGTGGTGCCCTATTATAAACACTCCTTCGGTTCCAGGAGCTGAACTTTGGCCATCCTGACCTGGCAGGAAAGCTTTGGGAGTTAACAGGTTGGGTTTCATCATTTAATTGAATTTCATTTTTATAACCTTCCCAATACGGTTGTGGTTGTGACTGTCATCCAGAACCTCAGCCTAGAGTTTCAGAAGGCTCACCCTCTCAACTTTATGTCTGAGGACTTCTAGGACCCTAATGAAGAGACAGGCTTATCTGAACATTCTCTGGGCACCCATCCTGTTCCCCAGGGAGCTGACAGTCAAAGGGTAACCCTTTGTGTGGGTGGCAGAGGTCCGGCGTATACATCCATGTCTTATCACTGTTTCTTCACCATTCTAATGAAATTGCTGAAATGACTCACCCTAGTTATTGGCACATGCATTATCTTTATACGAACCATAAGAAATGCACCCACACGCCAGTCTTCCAGATTCAGTCTCCCTCCAGTCTCAGCTCTGCTTGGACGTGGGCAGAAACCTCTTTGTCCTTCTTCAGACTTGGTCTCAGACTGTAAGTCCCCTTGCTGGGCAGGGGGTGATACTAGGTTTTCCCCCATTTTGCAACAATTCTATTGGCTCCTCCTCCTCTTAGACCTCTTTTCCTTAGCTGCCCAGCACAGTGTGAGACCACTGGAGCTGAAACATCTGAAAAAAAAAAACCCCTACAGAGAGCTAAGCAAGTCATAGTCTATCTACTTGCTGAAGAAGGCTTCGGCCAACTCAAGTTCAGCAAGAATAAAACTATTCAGGCTACATCTTCAAAGGAAGAGCAGAATATTTTACCATGTTCTAATTGCTCTTAATCAGAGCACATTCGTCCCACACAGATAACCACTTTCATCTGCTTAGTTACGATTTAACTTAAATTTTGGAATGTTACAGAGTAACAGAATGTTTAAATCCTGTTTACTTCCATTTGGTACATATTAAGTTTCTCTAGTATCAGTTACTGCAATGCCAAATTCTGAGCAGGTTACAAACTAAATCTGAGATGACTTCTATATCCTGAACCAGAGTGAAGAGCATATATTGTTTCCTCCCTAAACCGGTGCTAGAATAATCTAGCCAGTTATTTTCAACTCCAGGGTGCAAAGTAATAGCAGTTCTTTTTACACATATGTGATGTGAACTATTGACAAAATTACCCTATAATTACTATGTGGAGTCAAGGTAATTACAGAGCAATTGTCCTATAATTATTGGATTTTGTATCTGATTTATAAACTGCAGTATGAATTACATGGTAATTAATACTGGGTCTTCCTGGCATAATTTAGTTATTATTCATTAGTTCATTAGTAAATCCTGTATTCACACAAATCAGTGTGTTTCAACAATAGCAATCACTATTTAAACCTCTAAGACTTGGGAATCTGACTCATGTATTAAATAACTCAAAAAAACAACCACAAAAAAACACACCAGTGTATAGCTATAAATGCTTTCACAAAATTAACCAAAGAAGTGCTCAAACGTGATCTTAATCCAAATGACAATGTTTAGGAAATACACACCCATACCCACCCACACACATATATATTTATACTTATATTTATTTATTTCTGTAACCTACCACCAATACATCTGTTCCTACCAAGCTGATGAATGTGGGGTGTCGCTTACTACAAAGCCAATGAGTTTTAAAAAAAATTCTATCAAACATCACTCAAAATGCTTTCATACAGTTGTCTTCAACCTTGGCAGCACGTTATAATCACCTGGGGAGCTTTAAAATATTGGTATTTGGATCCACCCCCAGAGATTCTGACTTCATTGGTCTGGGGTAGAGCTGCGGCATTAGAAGTTTTAAAAGTTCCTCCAGTGACTATAAATGTACAACCCATGTGGTTTTTATTTGCAGCCCATGTTGGGCGCCACTGGCTTTGAGATGTCCCTAGAGACAAGACCTACAGGTTGCTTAATGTTTGAAATTTCTAAAACATTGTAGTTAATTTTTGCTCTACAGCCCACATTTTTGGACAATAGAGTCAAAGAATTTTAAACACATCACTACTGGTAATAAAGCTTATGTGGTTTGCCTACCTTGCTGAACGTGTTCTATAGCATATGTTGATTATTTATTTTAAAAAATTATCAAAGTATCCACGTACATATTTTAAAAAGTCAAGTAGTGCCATGGGGCTTATAATGGAAATCAACTGTTCCCCACTCCAATACCTAATCCCTAGAGACAATCAATGTTAACTCTTTTACCTGTATCTAAATAATACACTGCTATACTTGATTTTACAGTTTGATACTTTATCATTTGATGTCCTGTTCCACCAACTCATTTCCCCCACCACACACACCGCACCCTCTACCAACCTCCTGAAACACTTAAACCACAGTGTCGGTTAAATCAATAGTAAATGCATACAAAATTATGACAGTAAATAGCTTTGACATCTGTAACTCGCACTACAATACTGTTGGTAATTGTCTCATGGAGAGGTGTATTTGTTCGCTATTCCATGTGCCAATCAGTAATTCCTCCCCTCAAATAGGCAACAGAACTCTCAAACATTTTTAACAATGAAAAGGTAACAATTCAGACCTGGGTATCAGAAACTATTTTAAGCACTCCACATGTGTTCATTTAATCCTCACCTCAACCCTATGTGGTAGCACTATTATTTTTTCATTTTGCAAAACAGAAAACTGAATTAAATAATTTGGCTACATGGATAATACGTGATGAAACCGAGTTGAAACCCAGGCATTCTGGATTTTGAAGGCTGAGCTCTCAACACAATGCAGGCAAATGAAGAACTATCAAGCCTCATCCAGCCCCACCTGGAGCTGCTCCGATCTGGAAGAGCTGCTTTTCGAAATTCTGCCCTGTTGTGTACTTGGGACTTCCTTATACCCTTATCACGGGAATACCCCTCGCCCCTTGCCTATGGGCGTCTTGTTTCCCGGACCTCATGTCATATTCTTTCTCATGCTGAACCCTGTTTTACTAGAACACAATCTCTAATAAATCCCTGATAAAAAGAAAAGGGAGGTAAAAGTTTTCAGACATGAGTATCTAAAATATCTTTATTTTGCCTGCACACTTTGCTAACAATTTGGCCAGTAGATTGGTTTCCTCTTGCTGATGTAACATATTACCGCAAATGGAGTGGCTTAAAACACAAATGTACTATTACAGTTCCGGAGGTCAGAAGTCTAAAATAAATCCTCAGTTCTGTTTCCCTCTGAAGATCCTTTTCCTTGTCCATTCCAGCTTCCAGAAGCTTCCTACATCCTTTGGGTTCCTTGCCCATCCCAGCTTCCAGAAGCTTCCTACATCACTGTCTTCAAAGCCAGCAGCTAGATCTTCAAACTCCTTTCTCTCTGTCCATGTGCCTCCTCTCCACACCATCCTCCCACCTTCCCTTGATGCTCTGGAGAGGCTCAAGACCCATCCGACTCCTGATCTCATGTCTGTGACCTGGTTTTTTAGCTCTTCAAAAACTTTCAGGAACTTCTCTTTATGACTCTTCAGCCCACAGCGAATGCTGTGGTGCAAGATTTCTTCATTAATTATAATCTACTTAGTAGACCCTTCGTTTATGAAAACTCGTGCTTTTCAGTTCAGAGAAATTTTGTTAAATGGTTTCCTTAATATCCCCTCTACATTTTCTCTTTTCTGTTTCATTCCAGTAGTCTTACATTTAAAGTCAGGGCTCTTAAACTGAGCCCCTAATTTTTATCATTTGGTCATTTCATACATGCTGGGAGTTTTCTTCAACTTTATCTTCCAACTCTTCAACTGATTTTTTTTTTCATTTCTGCTATTATATTGTTACATTGCAAGAGTTCTGCCTGGTTCTCTTATGTTGTTTTTCTGGTTTGTTATTGTTGTAATGTTGTTGCTTTTGGTGAGGCTATCCTATTTTTGTTTTATGGATAGGATATCTGCTTTTACAGATCTGAGAATATGGGTCATATCTATGGTTGGGGGTGTGTGTGTGTGTGTGTGTGTGTGTGTGTGTGCTACTGCTAAGCTATTACCCTCCTTCTTGTTTTATTTTTAAATTTTCTTTTGTTCTCTGCATTGTTTCCGTACTCTCAAATTTACTTTTATTTACATTGGTTGATTTTTGACACTGTCATGTTTGGGGCTTTTCTTGATTATGCAGTGATCCTTGGCTTAATGGAATCCTTAGGATTGAGGCACTGAGCAGCTAAATGGAACTTCTTTGTGTGTGAAGATGGAGAGTCAGTAAGTGAACCCCACTACCATCCATCAGCGTCTGACCTTCTCACTGGGGGACATCCAGCAACAAGGGATGAGGACAGGTACATTCCTCCTCTTTCAGTGGCACTCCACAGCCAGTGGAGGGTGGCGGGCATTGGGAGTGGGTAGAGAAAGAGACAGAATACAGATTCACCAACCGTTGATAACTGTTGGATAAGAAGTACCTAGAGATTTATTATATTATTCTCTCTACTTTTGTAAAAGTTTGAAAGTTTCCACAATAAGAAAAAGATAAAAGTTAACAAAATAAAATGAAAAATATCAAAAGGACACCCCTGGAAGCAGCACATAACCAAGGGCCTTTATCACAGGCCCACATCTAGCCGCAAGGAAGTCCAGATAATGCACTCGTTAATTAGTCCTGAGTCCACGTGTCCAGTTACAAAGAGCTTTATTTTATCACATAGGAAGAAAAGGCGATTCAACACTGGGAGACCACTGACAGCCTCTGCTATCATCACATATGGAAGATTTGTGGCCCAAAGTTAGTAACTAAGATCTGTCTTCTAACACCCTCCATATAATGAAGATGGCGATACTGTTAGGCATGTATATAATATAATGTAACAACAGAAAAGCTGGAGCCAGAGTACCTGACTGGTAGTAGACACCTGATAGTTAATTTCCTTTCCCAACTGATTCTGGTTCGTTTTTTTTTTCCCTACTGACTCTGAAGACCAAATGTCATATACATATATACACATGAACAGAATTTTGATGATACAAATTACGTCACAAGTATAAGACAGTACTTATCCTCAGTGAACTAGAAACCTTGATCCAAGAGCAATTCTGTGTATCAAGGTGAATGCTATGTGAGCTTTCACTCCTTACCTTTAACAGGGGTTCTCAGCCATTGGCATGCATAAGGATCTTCAAGGTGCTTGTAACACACAGATTCTCAGCTCCCAGGCTAGACCTACGAAACCAGAATTTTGCCGGGTTCCAGGAATCTGTATTTTCACAACTAACTTTAACAAGTAACCAAGGCAGTTAGTCTCCAGCAGAGAAGGGACAGGAAAAGATGGGCAGCACCTGCTCTGAGACACTTTGAAGATGCCAGTAGGAGAATGCAGTTCATTGGTCTTCAGATTTCTTCTCCTGGGAATTTTTTTTTCTGTGTGTTTCTTTCCCAGGAAAACCCTAGCACAGCGTTGGGAGAGCGAGTGCAAACACATTACATGGCCCCTGGAGTGCCATTTACCCTCTGCAAAAGCACTGGTCTCCAGACCACACTTAAAGCAACAAGGGTTTAAAATCAAAATGCAGTCGTTTAACCCGACTGCATCCAAAACTCGCTGGGAATGACCTCACCATTGACCCTGGTTCACCACTTCCTTAATTTTCACAGAGAAGGTGTTGTATGGGGTGGAGCCCTGTGAGGCAGCTAGAGGGTGTGAAGTGACAAGAAGGGAAGAGAGGTAAGATTGTAATTTAGAAATTGTTTATAAGCACAAAGAAGAGTCCTTAAGTTAATTGTTTAGCAAAAGAGACCATGGAAATTCTCCTTCATACTCCTCAGCAGTGCCAGGAATCATTCCACCCCAAGGAGCATCTGACACAGCAGGTCCACCTGTCACACCTGCTTCCTTTCCCTTCGTGTTCTCATCACTTTGCAGAGAGGAAGAAAGCCGTCTAACCTGGTGACTCGGGATGGGGCGCTCGGCAAACAGCATCTTGCTTCACATCAAGTGATTTCTCCCTAAGAAGTCATCATGGTTATAACAGCAAGACGATTAGGGGAGCAGTGATAAGGAGGTGATTAATACTGCTTCCAACTCTTCCCATCTAACAAGAATGGGAGTTTCTATGCTGGAACAGTCAAAAGAGCTTTAGATCCCAGTGGGTATGGCAGTGATGGTGTCTTTCACGGTATGTGTGATGTATCCGTGTGGGTGCTGGTGTGGGTGTGTACATTTTAATTGCTTATTATAAATCAAAAGTAATTGGGTGCTTAGTCTCCTCACCACTTTGCAGACCTGTGGGAAGTGTTTATTGCATGAGGATTCATTTCGTTTCGCTGCAAATGAGCATTAACATGCAGAAAGAAGCTGATCAGACAAAAGGTGGTAAGCCCCACAGGCCACGGCAGTACCAAAGCGTCAGTGCCCCCACGGATAGTACAAGGGCTGTGAAACCTCGACTCAGAGGACACCTGAGCTACCAAAAATGTGCTTTGCAAAGCACACATCCATACAAGCGTACACTAACACACACACACACACACACACACACACACACACACACACACACATATTAGAAAGAATGTTTTAAATAAGGCATTGCTTTATGGGCATAATTCTAATTGTGAATATCCTTTACTATATTGTCTTTTCCTATTTATTGGGAAAAGTCTATTTCTTTCTCTCTATCCTGAGTAGTGTTAAAAAATCCAGAATATCATAGGACAGCCCTATAGGCAATTTGGTGTAAAATAAGATCATTTGCTTTTTTGATGCCCCATTTTCCCTTGTGGCGCCAACATTAGACATTTAATTGGCAAAGAATTTCAAACAATACAAAGAAAAAAATAAAAAGAACCCTAGGATTGAATCCCCTGGAATACCAATGTTTTCATTCATCTGACTTTTAATTATAAGCCAGGGCTTTGATGCCACAGGTAGACTGTTTTCATCATTAGGTCCTGAACTCAGGAGTGAGCACGTTCCTACCACCGGTGCTGTTCAGGACATCACCACCCACCAAGAATCATATCTATTTAACTAGCTTCCTCTAATCATTTCCCTGATATCAACTTTCTCTCTCTCTCTCTCCCTCTCCCTCTCTCTCCCTCTCTCTCTCTCTCTGGATGTGCATGTATATAACACACCCCCACCCATGTCTTCTCTAGTTCCCCAATTTCACATACTCTTCCATCCAACCTTTATAATCTGTTACCACCCTTAAACATACAATATATACTCAGAGAGTCCTGAGCAATGGAACAGATTCCGGGTGTACCTTATGGAAAGCAGTCTCATTTCTATATAGTCATATTTTCAAAAATTTTTCCCAGCTTTGTTAATATATAATTAACATACAACATTGTGTAAGTTTAAGATGTACAACATGGTAATTTGATATACATAGATATGAAATGATGACCATAATAAGGTTAGTTAACACCTCTATCATTTCATGTAATTACCTCTGTGGGTGTGTTTGTGGGGGAACATTTATGATCTACTCTCCTAGCAACTTGCAAGTATCTATCAGTCACATTTGTGATGTCTCATTGGCCAAAGCAAGCCAGTAGCCAAGCTCAGAGTCCACGTGCGAGAGAAATACATAAGCGCTTGGACATTAGAAGGCGTGACTCACCAGAAGTCATTACTTAACAATCTACGACATGGCCCAATATCATATAGTTGCCCAAAGATACTGGATATCGTCCCTCCTTATAAAGGACGAGGTGTCTGAATACAGACAGTCTAAAACCCCTTGCACTGTGTGTCCTGTAGGGCATACTTTACCCTGAAGACAGGTTTAACAAATGAAATATACTCCTGAGTTACTAAAAATGATCGACTACTTCCTTAACACAAGACATACGTACTTCCTGCAGCAAACAAAAATGAGAGAGAACGAACAAGAGAAATCTGGAGAAGACATTTCAGGGAGGATTCCTTCTCCTTGTCAGCGAATGTTTCCTGTTCACGTGTTCTCCCTGGGACCCTGACTGACTCCTGTGACTCTGTGTGGACTGGTCTGAGATTTGCAGAGGTCCTGCTCCAGCTTTTCCTCTCTATCCAGGGTCCTTACTCTAGAATGTAGGAATAAGTCATCATCAAGGGGAAAAAAACCTCTGAGGGTAATGAAAACAGGCGAATGAGGCTCCAATTTCCAAGGAAAGAGGAAACAAAGAAATCTGGGAGAATAAAGCCATTGAGTGGTACCCGGGGGAGGTCCTGCAGGAGCAGGGAAGCATCCTATTGGATGGCTCTCGGCCTGAGTTCTGCCTCAAGGGATGCGCGTGAATTGCTTTGCTCCTCTCTCCCCTTCTTGGTTGTTCCCTAAGAACCAAGGGACATTCCATGGCCTAATAAATTACTTGAAATTTATCCAAAAAGGAAACTTCATAAACTGAACCAAACTGTTCCATTTTTAATGAGCATAAACAATAATGTGGACATCATTTATAAATATTTTAATGTTAACCCCAGGAAGGGAAGTTTTCCTTGGCTAAATTCTTGAGGCTGCCGCGTTAACAGACTCCCTGCCATGACCTTCTTTGCAAGTCCATCCAAAACACAGCGGTAGCTGTTTTGTAAAACCAGCATCTTCCAATGCAACACAAGACGGAGCACCAAGGAGAACCGCCATGAATGTGGTTCAGATGGAAGTCGCTCCCCAGAAGTAGCCCACAGGAGCAAAACTTTCCTTCCTGCCAAATCTCAGGACCCAAACACAAGTAAGTAGAGCCAGGAACTTGGGCTCAAAGCCTGTTTTAATGGACTGGGCCATCAATTCCTATAATCAGATCCTAGTCACTATTAAGTAAGTGTTAAACCAAGGTTAGACTCCCTTAGAGGTATTAATATGTGCTACAGAATAAGACTAAATCTCTGTGTTAATAGAAAATAAGAATCGAATGGAAAATTCCCAGGTGGTCTGGACCATCGAGAGTGACTATATTGTATGATGAGGTCTGACATTAAAGGAACTAGGGTGAATCAATCAAGCCAAATATTTTAGCTCTGCAATACCAATGTATGGTTGACAGAGTCGACTCTGGATAAAGCCCTGAATTAATATTTAATCTACATTTAAGCCTCACAATATTTAGAGCTTGGGGTCCATACTTGTTCCAGCCACACCAAAATACAGCCGCTAAAGACCTGAAACCTACTTTTGCGGCACCATCTGGGCCCAGGAACAGTGAGCACCAGCCCACGCCACAGGTCTCCAGCCTCACTTTCCACGCACCTATGAACCTGCTCTGCTTAGTCCCGAAGGATGAGATATTGGCATTCAGCGCCACACAACGGCAAAAGCGATCACTTACATACTACCCGCCCTCACCTGAATGAAGCGTCTAGTGGAGCCAAGACCTTACAGGACTGAGGAGAAGCTCCCGTAAGACTATGATGAATAGCACAGGAAATGCAGGGACTGAGCAGGGAGAGGAAGGAAGGAAGGAGCAAGGAAATGAACGTACGAGCAAAAGAAAGAAATGATACAATCAAAATTTTAAATTCTCAGTTCACAGCGGAGTCAGAAAACCTATAGCTTCTGTGCTCTAAATCGTCACGTTTTCTGGCCACAGGGCTGGCATCAGCACAAATGTTCGCGTCTTTCCCTTCACGTACCAGTTTTCTAAATGGTAAGTGGATTCACTGGCATCCTTCCATGATGACCAGTTATGTTTGCTTTCTCAGGATTATGATGACCTCGTGGTTAAACCCCTGGATTTAACTATATGAGTATTTAAATTCACCATAGTTACCCTTACTGATGTCCACATATTCCAGTTTTGGCCAAACTCAAGTTGTTTCCTGAAACCTTTTGGCAAAATCCTAGCGGTTTATCATAGCTGCCTTGCTATCTGCCCAGACAAGATTTTCCCAACTTAATTTCATGTAATTTCCTTTCCCAGACATCTTCCCAAGGATCATGGATCCCTTTTAGTGGAAGTGATACTTAAAGACATCCGTCTGCACCCTGCTATGGAACTGATCAATCCCTCTAAATCACTTCCATGGACAGAACTAAGAAAAGAAATTTAAGACAAAATACATCATGGGTTTATACTCATTTCAATACCACTTCGAATTCAGACCTCAGAGTTCTTACTTAATATTTTTAAGTGTACATCTCTATTTTCTTTCTCTCACACAAAGAATTAACAGTTTTCAAGAACATCAGGAATGATAGAATTAAATTATCCACATAATCACTTTTTAAATGTATTCTACAATTTACACAGTACTCACAAGAGTAACAGTACCAAAACTATTGCCAATAATATAAAAAGTATGATCAGTTTTTTTTTTTACAGTTGTTTTTGTTTGTATGGTATATGCCACTAGAAATGCAGAGTCAAATCGCCGTGTTTTAAAGTCCCTTGGAAGAGCTAGAAATTTATCAGGCACTGTGACTCAAAACCTGACCCCTAACTTACCCCCAAATCTGTATCCCATCAGTCAGGACCTGCAATTCTTCACCCACTTCAGACAGGTGATCAGAGCTTTTAAACAGGACAACCTCTGAGATTTCCCCCCACTTTTAACTTTATACAACCCTAAAACCACAAGTACAGGTCCCACAAAAGGTGTGTGGATGGCAAATCTATGTTGTGATCACTGCAGTTACACAAGCCAATTCTTAGCTCCAACGGTTTCCAAGACTGATGAAATTTCACTTGTTTTCCTAAGAAACAAACTGACTCATCCAAAAATGCCAAGCTTCAGAAAAAGCCATTGAAGTTCCCCCAACAACAAACCCCTTTCTTCCTTTCTTCCTTCTCAGTAGTTTGACTTCTAAGAGCATCTAGTGATGATTTCAAGAATGTGCCGCCTTCCCTGTCATCTCTTTTTCTATTAATAAGATAATACGATACGGTGTTTTTAAATTTATTGAGTGATGTCACACAGTTTTGAACCAGTTTACACTCCACCAGAAATGGATGAGAAATCCTGTGTCATTTCTCCACATCCTCACAAATGTTTGGTAGACAAAGACCTTTCATTAACTTTTTGCCAATCTGGTAGATACAACATGGAGTTCCATTGCGTTTTCAATCTGCATTTTACGGAATACTAATGAGATTTAGCATCTTTTCATATGTTTATGGGCTATGGGTTACCTCTTCTCTGAAATTTATATTCATGTCTTTAGCCCATTTTAAATTTTAGTTGTTTTCCTATTGCTTAATGAATCATAGGAGGGTTTTATATGTTCAGGATACTAAATCTTTGTCAGTTACATTTGTTTCAAATATCTTTTCTCAGTTTATGGTTTGTCTCTCTACGGTGTTCTTTTGATGAACAGAAGTTCCTATTTTTAATGTAGTTGAATTTATCAACCTTTTCTTTTATGTTTCTGCTTTTTCTTAAATAGTCATCTAGTGAAAGAAGTCATTCACAGCCAGAGCTCATAAAGATATTCTCCTCTATTTTCTTCTCAAATGTTCATAGTTTTGACTTTCTTAACATTCATATTCATCTTTAATTCAAAAGGCAAGTATTACTGTGCACGGCCTGAAGTAGAGATCTAATTTTATTTTGTCCATATGGATAATGGTTTGCTAGACCATTTTTCTTCCTTGTGGTCTGCAGGGCAGCTTCTGTTGTATGTCAAGTTCCAGTATAATCATGGGCCTGCTTCTGGTCTAATTACCCCATTCCACGGGTCTACTTGTCAATCTCTACACTCAGTGCCACACTGTCTAAAGAGCTCTAGCTTTACAAGAAATTTTATCTGTTAGGTAAAGGCTCTCATCCCCCACACACATATCTTTTGCCACTTTTTCAGGAGTGTCTTAGCTATTTTCGACCCTTGGCTAATCTGTATAAATTTTAGAATCATATTTTCAAACTCCATGGAAACATTGAGATTTTTATTGAAATTTACTGAATCTATGTAAATTCAATCTGGGAATCAAATTTAATCCAATCTGGGAATAACTGACATCTTTATGATATTAAATCTTTCCATCCAAGAACATTGTTATTATATAACTTAGAAAACACTAAACAACACCTTGTTTACTACCTATTCATAGGTATAGACTAATTAAAAGTATAAAGGAAAGAACTTTAAAGCATAAAGAATAGCCAGGAAATGATTCAGTCAACATCCAGTGGGTCCAGGAGGGTAAGAGAGGGATGTGTGATGAGGCTTTCCCAGAAGAGAAAGCACGAAGGCGTTTCTAAGGGAATAGTTTATTTCTTAACCTAAGTGATGGGTAGAGGGATGTTTATTCTAATACCATTCCTTAAGCTGGACATATACATTTCACAAACCTTTTTCTATACATGCCATGTTTCAAAGATAAGACATCTAATAAAGGATATATTTGCCAAACGAACTGACTTAGGAAAAAAGTGTTAAAATTTTTAATTTTTCCTTCACATTATACAAACCTGCAGGAATCGTTAGTCCAACATTTTCAAAAATAGCGAAGTCCCTCTACGTACCATGGGGAAAAGGGTTTCTTTGTTAAAAAAGAAAAAAATAGATTTTGACATTCAAATTTGACTGCCAGCATTTCAGAGTGTACTATCTCTTTGTGAACTTGACTCACTCCTCTTGTTCTACGTGCAACCTAGTAAAAGTTCAAACTGACTTGGGTACACATTCGTTCATTCACATATTTGTGAAACATGCATACTTCATTGTGCTAGGGGGCTGGAAAATACAAGAAGAGAAATACGAACATTCCTGAAAACAAGAAGGATTTATGAAGTAAAATGAAATAAGACCAATGTTCAAAAAACTATAGTGTCTGATTGAAGAAGTAGAAGTAATAACAATAACAATAACAAACACAAAACTGTAAGGGGATCCAAAGGAGGGCGAGCTGCTCTCTGGTTGAAAGAGAGGGGGCTGGGAGATAGTCACAAATTGTTACTTCTTGGTTTAAAAAAACATGCAAGAAAATGTGTATCGGTTTCAGCCCTTTTTCTCATCCTCCAAGTTCCTGTCTGGTTGAAAGAGGCCAACAGCTGATCCATGATCCCTGGGCCCATTCTCTTCTGGCTCCAAACTGTGTTGGCTTGGAGTTTTCAAACTAGAATTCCATCTCCAGTCCAACCCTACCATGACAGAAAACCACACTGCCTTAGGAACTGCAAATGTAGCACATTTTGAGAGGGCAAAGAGACTGCTTTCCAACAAAGGGCTTTTACCTGCCCAAAAGCCTGGAGCCAACCCTGCATAATTTATATACACCTCTGAGAACAAGCCTGAAAAGAAGCCAGTGCTAACTGACTGAACTGACCATTCAGCTGGTTGCTTTGGTTTCATGGAAACCTGTTCACGCATTCAACAAATTCATTGAGGAGGGTCGGTGGGGGGATGTATTTTAAAAATGAGTATCTGACATTATTTTGCCTATTCCATGCTGTCCACTGCCTCCCCAATCCTCTCCCCAGACTCTAACTAGCTGTCTGACTAAATTTTTCTGTTTTCAGTTAGTTTCACTGGTTCTTTGTTTACACAACTCATTAATATTCCAGAGTCAGTAGAAAGTGTGTTCAGTTGCCAAAGGGGCTTAAAATATTCCTAAGAGATAGGAACGTGACGGCAGAAAGAGTATGCATGCTACACAAGGGGGCCTACAAAGCTAAGGTCATTTTGCTCACTTCGTATCCCGGAGCCAAAGCCTTCCATGGAACACACGCGGCCATCATTGACATTTCCAAAATGGCGACACTACTGATATGAAGGGCCCTTCTGTTCTGAAGGTGCTGGTGATTTTTAAGCCTGGGCACAGACTGAAGGCTGCATTCTTGGCCCGGCAGAGCTGCATTTGCACTTATTAATGCAAGGGTTTGTAATAATTAAATTCAGGACCAGCAGCAACGGCTGCCATGAGAAACTTATGTCCCAAATGTATACCCTGAAGGAGAGTCCAATTGCCTACTGAAAGGATTAGTAGATCCATATACTATCCTGAATCCTGGGCACTGTTTCAACCTTCCCCAAATTGTGTGAATCTATAATAAAGGATGGTCTGAGATGCTGGCAGAGTAGGCATGAGTTAGGAAAGTAAGAGCAGATGAAAATGTATCTTGTCTCTTTGAAGCAGTTCTTTCTTTAGGATGTTTTTTATACAACCATTTATGGGATCACATCGCCCCACTGTGCTGGGCATGGCTTTAAGAAGTTGTTTTCCAGGGATTTTAACACACACTGTGGAGCTGACACATGGGGTTGGGCCTCCACCATAACCTGTGATGGTTAATTGTATGTGTCATCTTGACGGGGCCACAGGGTGCTCAGATATTTGATTAAACATTACTCTGGGTGTCCATGAGGGTGTTTCTGGATGAGATTAATATCTGAATCCATAGACTGCATAAAGCAGACTACCCTCCCTGTGTGGGTGGGCTTCGTTCAATCTATTGAAGGGTCAAACAGAACAAAAAGGCAGAGTACGAGAGAATGCTCTCTCCTTATCTGACTGTCTTCTAGCTGGGACCAGGGTTTTCTCCTGTCTGAGGACCCAGACACAGAATGGAACACATGCCACCAGCTCTCCTGGTTCTCAGGCTTTATGACTCAGACTGGACCTATTCCATAAGCTCTCTTAAGTCTCCAGCTTGCCAACTGCAGATCTTGGGACTTCTCTGCCTTCATAATTGCATGGACCATTTCTTTATAATACATATCACTCCTCTCTCCCTCCTCCCTTCTTCCCTCTTCTATTTATTCTGTTTCTTGGTAGAGCCCAGACTAATACAGCCCGCCAGCATGCAGTCTCTGAACAAGGACTCCATTTCCAATAGGGCAGACTTCCACATGCTCATTCAGCAACCAGAGGTCAGAACCATCCAACTCTCAACAAGCACCGATGTCTTTTTTATTCAGAAGACTTTCTTTTGAAAATTGTTACTCAACAGCATATATGTCACTCAAGTACAAAGGACCTAGGATAGCCTCACTCAACTGCCCTGCCTCACAGCATCACTGACAGAAGCAAAGTATGTAACCCCCAAACGTATGAAATCAAATCCCTCAAGTGTTTGTCTGATTCTCTTTTAAAGTTTAATTCTCCTCCTTAAGTTGCTGAAGTCTTTACCTTGCTGGTTCAACCCACTTCTACAAATCATGAAGCAACTGAAACTTACAGTCACCAAGAAACAGGGTCTAAGCCTTATCACTGAGCCTGCACCAAGGATATGATCCAGCAATTCTGCCCCTTTCATGCCAAAAGGCATGAAGAAGTATGTCCACACAAATACTTGTATACAGATGTTCATAGCAGCATTATTCATAAGAGCCAAAAACTGGAAACAACCCAAATGTCTACCAACTGATGAATGGATAAGTAAGTGTGATATATCCATAAAATGCAGTATCATTTGGCAACAAAAAGCATGAAGTACTGATGTGTGCTACAACAAAGATAAACCTTGGAAACATTATGCTAAGTGAAAAAAGCCAGGGACAAAAGACGGTATATTATAGGATCCTATCTATATGAAATGTCCAGACTAGGCAAATTTGGAGACAGAAATTAAACTAAGAATTGCCAGGGACTGAGGAGTAACTTCTCATAGATACAGGGTTCTTTTTGGAGTGATGACAATGTTCCAAAACTGACGTGGCGATAGCTGCCCAATTCTGTGAATAGGAGTGGATTGTGTGGTATGGGAATTCTATCTCTATAAACCTGTATTTTTCAAAAAGTCATCTCAGGAGCATCAACTTCATTACACTTTGGATATTCTTCCGAATTATGAGTTGGGGAAACACTGCAGGAGAGGGCTGGAGAATGTCAAATCGGCATTGATTTAATGGAAGTGCAAGTTTGAAGCAATACACTTCTGAAGTGTCCTGACATCTCCAAAACCTTTCTTCCTTAACTATTCACTCAGAAAAGTTCACAATCACTTATACAGCACCAGATATAGAAAGCTGTCCAGAAATACATGAAAGCCCCTTAATTTAAGACATTTCCAGACCTAGAAGGAAGACCTTTGTGCTATATGGCTGTGAATTCTCTGAGTGCCCTCTTGGCTACAACCACAGCTGGGGAGCAGTTTCGGTCGCCCTGGCATCCCATGATTTTGACAGACACACCCTCTTAGCACGATGTCTCCCCGCCAGTGTCCGACATTCAACTGTTGATATCCTCTCGTCCTCAAACCAGAACTGGCTACATCTCCCAAGAAAATATTATAAGAATGCCTTTTCCATTGATTGACTACTTTCAATTCTCACCCAAAAGTCAGAATCAAAATTTGTCGCATAACTTGTAGCCACCCTAAGTAGTCAGGTGAGTATTTAAGAAGGTATATTGATCCCACTGACCTTCGAATGTCAGTGCACTTGCCCTGAGAGTCAAGAATCCCAAGATCTTTTTGCCATTGCCCCGAAGACTCAATTTAATTTTCAGTAGTCAATGCCCCACCCCGCCTTGTACCTTACAAGGATTCCTACTGAGAGAATAAATTGAATTACCATTTTCACTTAGCATACTGAACACTTTTGCAAAGCAAGTGAAATTATTGCAAGACTAGGTCCTTTTAAAAATGTTTAAATGGAGGAAAGGATGTAATGTTCCTGTCTAGCCAGCAACATTTGATTTTACCAAAATTCAGGAAATATTGTCGTATTGACTATCTGCGGTAATAGTCACACATAAAATAGGTGACAGGTGCAAGAGAGGTCTTTCTCTCCATCCTCCTACCCTGCTAAATCTAGGTAGTGGCTGAAGTTAATTGTCCCAGAAAGACTTTGCCATCTGAAGTGTGGGTGCACCCATCACCCCAAGAGCCAGAGGAAGAGGGCACAGTGGCCTCCACAGAAATAGACCTCAGAAGAAAGCAGCTTTCAGAAATGAGACGGGGCAAGCCAAGAAAACCAAGTACCAAGGGTCTTGCTGATGAATCCTGGCAAGGAAGAGTAGTCCTCGCTGGCAACAACAGGCTCAAATGAGAGTTAATAAAACTCAGAATATATATTGCCCATTTGCATTTAGTGCACGTTAAACTTCCTTGCATACAAAAGATAATGACAGATGGAAAACGAGTGCTGAAAGCTGCAGGTCTGTTAGTGGGGAACAGGCGAGATGCCAGCTCCCCAGTTAAATGAAAGAGGCAACTCCATGCAGGGTCAGAGGGACAGGGGACGCAGTGGATCCAGGACCTCTGGGACTTTAGTGAAATTGACATTTTCTAAAACCAGGAAGGTAAACCCACTACCAAGAATCTACGATGGCAGTGGAGACTGAGGAGGCCCACAGAAATTGGATGCAAGTCCCTTGATCCTCAAACAGACTTGAGATGGTCCGTGTAGCTTGACTTGGCATCTCATGGACCACCTTCTGCACAATTTTCAATCTGGGCCAGGTTGTCTACTAGATGCAAAGTTTCTTGAAACCCAAAAAGGGTCGCAGCAGGGCTGGTACTTAGGGGTAAGAAAAAGGCAAGAGTCCATCAAAGGGGGTCACATTCCCAAGAAACCCATGCTGCTCCACGGAGAGCCTGCTGTTATGACCTTTATCATGTGGGTCCTTTGTGACACCTCTCGGTTCCCTCCTAAAATGTGCTGTTGACTGAGTCACCGACTTCTTGACAGCCCAGAAGCCCTTTCTTAGGCAAACCTCCTCACACTCTCTCACCAAAGTCCCACATCACCTGTTCTGAAGAAACACTGATTTTTGCAAGTGCACAAATACATCCAGCTGCATTAGCGATGCTGAGCTGATAGAGGAGTGGAGGCTGTTGACCCACTGAGTTCTTCCCTGTTTTCTCTAACGTGAAGCCCATGTCACTCTCCAAAGTACCCTTTCTCTGAAGCAGCTGCCCCAGACATGGTGAGGCCAGGACAGTGGGGAAGAATTTCTTTAAGCCCTCAGGCAAACCTCTCAGCACGCTCTCTCTCCTTCTGCAGCTGCACTGGAAAAGAGCACCTATGCAGGGATTAGCATGGGGAGCCCTGTGACCTCAGCCCTGCTCCATCACTTTCCTGCCCAGCTGTCCCCTCCCAGAGCAGCGCCTGCTGGAGACACATCACCCTCTTCTTAGACTGCTTGCAAGCTTCTGCACAGCTGGGACCAGAGCCGCAGCCTCCTTGCCGCAGCTGAAGAGAACAAAAGCTTCCAGAGACTGGAAATAATGAGTTCCCCATCCTTCCCACCACCCCCCAACCCGTCCTTACTGGTCCCACCCCCTTTCCTCCTCCAAGAGGAAAATCACTGAGAAGCTTCTCTCACCGCCAGGCCTTTATTTATTTATTTCCTTACAGGGGTGATGGCGTGGTTTCCCTTGCTTTTCAGGAGCTAAAATGCTTTGGCAGCCAAGAATGAAAATGTTTGTCTCAATTCTGCCCTCTCGGCATCAGCCGATGCAGAAAATGGCTTGCCGTTTCCTCTGCCGCCGCCGCCACGGCTGTTGTGGTGGCAAAGATAAACAGCCCATCAGTGCGGAGCTGAAAAGAAATATAGAAAAGGGGATGGGAGTAGTTTAATTACTTTGAATGGTTTTTTGTGTTCTGTGTGATTGCTTCCTATGATACAGTAGTTTCTCATTCTCCACGCAAGCTCTGTGTTTCTATTCATAAGAATAAGATTGAAGCAGGAAATTGGCTTTCAAGAGTGGAGGGGGTGCTGAGAGGTCGGCTGTTTCCATCAGAGGGAAGCCGATGCAGGGGTGTTCCCACCGAGGCTGAGCTGAGCTGGGAGCTGGGCCGGCTGGGGAACCTTTGTGTCCCCTTCCTTGCCCAGTCCTGTGAATGGGGATGACCTGGTCACTGGGAAAGTAATCCACTGGGGCAAAGACAGCACCTCACAGGGCTTAGGACAGGTCAGAGCAGGGCTGAGGACAGGCCATGAGCAAAGCCAGGGTCATTCTGGGGCTGTGCCCTGTCTACCTGGGAAGGGGGGGAAATTGCATGTGTGTGTGTGTGTGTGTGTGTGCGCGTGTGTCTCTTCAATTCCAAGTCACCTCCCATAGGATAGCTTTTAGTCTCAGGGCTGAAACCCAGGAGATTGGTCTTCTTTTCCCTCTAGGCCACCTTTCCTTACTTACTTTCCATCCCCAAGAGTTGAGAACTTGTGGTTCATAATAATAACAAATAAAGTCACCTCTATACATGACATAACTATATGATCAAAATCAAGAGATGCCTAACCCTTGGTCACAAAGAATCAAGGGTTCTTATTTTATGCAACCAATATGACCCTTAGTCAAATTCATCTACTTTTTCCAAATAAATTGAATCGCCTTCTAAGATAAAAAATAACATGAGTCCACTAAAGGAGATTAACGAATACAGGAAGTCCAATGATAAATCCATTTGTAATACAAATAATATATACTTCTGTAAATTCTACTCTTTATGTATTGGATTTTCTTAAATTGCAGTAAATCTGTACTGGGGATCTCTGAGTTATGGACTGAGATTTACAAGCCCATCCAGAAAACTGAGTGCCCATTATGTGCAGAGCATTCTCCAACAAGGGGGCGAAGTTTGGAAAGGAGGAATTACTGGCATCTCTCCTCATGAGTTTACATGAGTTACAATGATGAGGAGGGTAGAACCAGCAGGTACCTGGAACCTTCATACAAGCAGGCAGATGGGTCAGTGCCATGCGGTGAGCCCTGAAGACAAACTTTGCAGTCTTCAAGG
Source organism: Camelus bactrianus (assembly GCF_048773025.1). Lineage (NCBI taxonomy): Eukaryota > Metazoa > Chordata > Mammalia > Artiodactyla > Camelidae > Camelus > Camelus bactrianus. The sequence continues at coordinate 26,945,074 of NC_133564.1, read as the reverse complement.
TAATAGACAGACGATAACTCCTACCATTGTTATTACAAGATGCTCATAAATGTGGAGATCAAAAGTTTGGGGAATAAATTCTTTTATGCTCAAATGCTTCAGAGCAAAAGAGCCAAGACACTAAGCTCTGAAATACCATCTTTCTAGACTCTGAAATGCAAAGGAGTAAAGGATCACTTCAAATCCAGAATCCCAAACAGCACAGGCAAATGTGCCAATCACCTAAAGCCAGCTAAGACAGGAGGAGAGCTGGAGAGAATTCACCAGGGGAAACTTCTCCAGGACAATATAACACAGTAAAACTGCTCACCGGTTCCAGAAGAAATGTGCCCACAGGGGTATTGCAGGAAGGAGAACGCAAGAAACTCAGGAAAGAGGTTAAAAACTATAAAACAAAACGAAATGAGAAAGAAGTGAACCAAAACTGTGGGAGGAGAGACAATAAAAAACGAACAGGCTACAGGTGGGAACAGGAGGACTTGCTCTCCATGGTCCTTTACTCCCCGCTCTTCTCCAAATAACCATCCCTTGAGCTTCCTCGCCTGCAAGCGCGTTTCTGGGTACCCTCGTGCTGCTCCCGGCTGAGTTCAATATCTATTCACATCCATGGTTAATTTTCAACCCCATTCCTTCCTCTGGGAAGAAAAGACCCAAAGAGGGAGGAGGATCAAAATGACAGAGCTGTAGCCTTTACGCAAAAGGTGGGTTCAGAATCACAAGGAACAGCTGCAGCCCAAGCAGACACCTAAAAGCAGTCAACCGTGGAAAAGGCCCTTTGCAAAATCATCTTCCCCGTGGGGCAGTCATGATTTCCAGGGCTCCACAATATTTACTCTTTGTGTCACTGTAATAAGAGGAAGAAGTGCAAGGGAAACATGACTTTGGGGCTCTGAGTATCTCAGCTGGAAATTTATATATATGATTAGAGTGTTAGCCTCAGGGTCCCGGGCCACAGGATGGTAACAGACTAGGAAGTCTTGATGTAGGGGCCACATAGCAGGTTGATGGAAGTGAGAAAAGGAGCAAGCAGCAGGAAAGGTCAGGAGGGGGCAGCAAGAAATTCAGCCCATCAAGGTGACACTGATGGATGTGGGAGACAGGAAGTGACACCACACAATGCACAACCAGGAACACCTTCATCAGCATGGCAGGCACGCAGGGAACGGAGAAGCACTGAAACCAGGAATTGTCTACTTTACAATTTCACCCTTGATCCTTTCTGACCATGAACTTTTGACCACATGTGGATAACAAAAACAAAAAAACAAAACAAAAGCCATAGTTGTCCATTTGATCTTATGCAAGACGAGAACTTGGAAAGAATTCTTTCAGTCTCAGAGTCCAATTCTAATCCAGGTCTCTCTTTAACTAATAATATGACCTTGGGCAAGTCACCTTATTTCTTTAAGCCTAACTTTCTTCATCCTTCAATAAAGGTGGCCTCTAACCTTCTCTGATTCCATAATTACTTTCATCCTTTAATTTAGATCTTTCTAGAGGAGTGTCATATAGTCTAGGTGAAGAAAACAAACGTGTAGAGCAAAGTCCTGAATAAGTAAATAAACACCCCCAAGGGCTGTTCTCCTTGTTAAATAGCCTGAAGGGAAGGTTTCGTAAACCAACTGGAGATCCAAGGTCCTGGGGGTATCAGTTGCCTGGAAATGTGAAAAGCAGAACAGGAGCATTGTCTGAAGCTATAAAATCTTCAACAACATGAATAAGGTGAAAACAGATTTATTTGCCAAATCTCAAAATACTAAGATGAGGGAACACCCTCTGAAACTTCACCCAAAGAGAAATAAACTCACCAAATGCATTATACCAGCAGGTGGTACAGGGAGGAAACAAATGCATAAATGGTTTCAAACACAGTTTGGGTTGTTTTATGAACGGCCAAGTCATGACAGACTAGAACATTACAGACAGCTGGAAACATTTAAGGTTGACGTCTGGGAAAAGAATAAAGCTGTCTTCATCCCTAAGGACCTTCGAAGTCAGGTTAGAAAAAAAAAAAATCAGTTCGATGTTCTGCTGAGAGTGTGGCAAGTCTTTGTTTTAGTAAAATGAAAGTAACATCATCACAAGGAAGAAAAGAAGATGCTCTGGATGAAAGACAACTAAAGATTAGGCAGAGCCATGATGCAGCAATGATGGTGGGCGCCTGGTCCAGCCCGGCCATCATGTGCTTTGTTTATGTCTTTGAGGGAGGTTGACATGTGATAAATTCTAACCGGGGTAACGCCAGTCCAGGTTGTATTAGACGTTGGCTCTACTCAAGAGATTCTAAGAGGAAAATACCCATGTTGGTCTAAATCATTATTTATTTCAGTTGTTGAATTTAAGCCTGTGAATGACATCCTATGGTTACTCTTCAAAAAGTGGGGGGTCATCCAATCTTTGGAGCCACCACAGTCACCATTCCACACAACCACTTGTGTATTGTACGACATCCCAGTCCCACTGCTGGAAAACAAAGAATTCAACCCTCATTTTCTGAGACACATGTTACAGTCTCATCCCAGGTCTCTGTACAAGTAGATGTTCTTAGGTTGAAAACATGTTAATGGGTGTTCTGCCTAGGTAAGGATTTTTGAAATGGGCCCTGAGTGCATTTACTTTTCTCCTTGCATTTTAATCAGCCTGTCATTTCATTATCTGCATTCTGTGTTGGCTGTTTGGGATCATTAGGCAAAACCTAGCTATCGCTGCATATTACTCAGTACGTTTGCTCTAATAAGCTTTCGTAAATAAAACCCGAAGAGATGAAAAAGGCCAGTGGCTGATTACATGCAACCAATTTGGTCTCATTAGGTTCTTATAAGGAGAAAAAGTAAATATAATCGTTATAAATCATACAGCTATAACAGAGATGCCTGGCAAAATTCATTAGTTAAGATAATAAGAGTGAAGACCATTTAAACGTGCGTAACAGTTTGGTTTATGAAGCCATTAAGTACTAGTTCATCCATTATAAACTTTTACAAAACTCAAAAATGTAATCAGACTGAGGAAATCATACATTCTTCCAGGATTCCCTAAGGTTTAGGCTTAATAAATTGCTATTAAGACAATGATAAAAACTAATGCTTGTCTTGAATCTTTCATTCAAAGACCCCTGAGTGACTCATAAAACATTAATTTATTTTCCCTTGATGACCAAGGCCTAAAGTTTATTCAACCTATTTTACAGAGGGTACCATTAAGGCTCAAACAGATAAAATGATAAACTAAAAACAAAAATAAATTTTAAAAAACTACAACAAAATTGAAAGTAAGCAAAGATATGCCCTAAGGTTATTGCTTCTCAAGTCAAAGTCAAGCCAGAGTTTTCATTAAAAAAAAAAAAAAAAAAAAGACTGGTGCCTCTTTTATTACTTTGCCCTAAGCATATCTTGATTTGATTCTTGGGTGGCAAGTGAGGCAAATGTTGATAGCTAGACTTGAAAATTGCTTCCCAACTGAAGAATCTGTTCAGGATAAAAGTAACACAACTGTGTAGGGAGAGCAGAACTTGGAGGCAGACAGCCTGGCTTTAAGACCTGGCTCTGCTCCTTAACTGTGAACTTGAGCAAGTCACTGAATGGACCTGGGATCCTCCCAGGTGAAGTGGGGATAGCAACGCTGTGAGCAGGGAAGGAGATGACTAACATCAAAGACGAAAAGACTGCAAACTTTATAGTGCTGCCCAAATGTTCCCTATTTTCCCTGTATCTTTCCCTCATGTTCCTTACAATAGCCCCTCCGTATCGCAGGGGATCGGCTCCAGGGGCCCCCAAGGATACCAAAATCCTCAGATGCTCAAGTCCTTTACATAAAATAGCGAAGTACAGTGAGTATGATCAGCCCTCGCATCCACGATGTGACATCCCTGGACGTGAAATCCGCGGGTTCCAAGGGTGGGCTGTACACACTATGACGTTGTCAGAGTTAGTTCGCGTACTGCATATGCTATGATGTTGTGAGGATAAGACCCCATCTCCAGAAATGCCTATCATATTTTTTGCAAACACCTTTACGGTTGCCCTCAAGTCTTCGCCTAATGGGTCAGTAGGGTGTCCCGTCTCAGCACTGGGCAAACTGAGGCGATCTCGGTGAAGGAGCTCTCCCTCCTCCACCTCAACTTCACTACCTCTCATTAGGTATCCGAATGTAATTCTCATACTTGGCCCACGCCTGTCAGCCTGGGAGGAAATGGGTTTTCTAGACTTCCAGAAAGAATGGAAGGGGAGAGGCATTCAGCTTTCCTCCCACCCACCCTTCCGCCTTTCTGCCCCGTCACATCACTGCCGACCTGCTCCTTTCCGCCCCGACTTCCACTACTGACCAGCGTCTCCGGGTCCGAGGAGCGAATCTACCGCCGCCCTTTTACAATAGCACCCCCATCACCGTGTGAATATTAGCAGCAACAAGGAAGGGAGGAATTGGGAGGGTTGGGATAGGGGTAGGGGGGTTAAAATGGAGAGAGGCATGTACTATCTTGGGCAGTTAAGCTCTCAAATGAATTATCCCTGAGCTTAATATGTGCACACATAGCAAAGGAACGAAAAGAACCACTGATTTTAAATAAATCATATGAGGTTAAACAACACGTAAAGTCCTTTGGCCTGCACGGAGCAGCTTTGCCTAGGTGAAGAGGACTGTGATGTTGGGAGGTGGGGAGTTGTGGAGGGGAGCGGTAGGAAGAAGGAGTTGTATTTTATGCTTTTCTTTTTCTCTTTTTCTTCCCCCTCCATCTTAAATAGCTGGGGTGTAGCTACAAAGTGAAGTGCTTCTTACAATAGGTACAACAGTGCCACCTAGAGGCCAGGAGGCAACAGCCCTTCCAGCCTGCGAGAGGCCAAGGCCGAGAGGGATTATCCCCGTCGCCTGGCACTGCCCTAACGAGGCTTCCTCCGGCTGGGCTAGATGGCTGCTTCACCGGCAGTCCGCAGACAAGACTTGGGCGAACTGCTTGCAAAGCCAAGGATACAAGGGCCGTCTTTGCTGACAAGAGGCAGAACCCTGCAGCTCCTCCTGAGTAAAGTTCCAAAACACACAAGCAGAAAGGACCTTCCGGATTGTAGCCCCCAAGACTCCCCCACCCCCATCAAAATGCAAATTACCTGGAGTTCTTCCTTCCTGTGTCCTATTCTTCGCGTGTTAAGATAATTCATGCAAATTTTATGCATCTTGCTCAGAGGCATCTGATTAGACAGATTAGCTCATCGACTCAGTAACCCTCTATTTTATTCTTCTAAAAAAAAAGGTTTTGTCAGTTAGAAACCTTTCACTCTTAATAGGCGTCAGGCTCAGCGTGTCTGTGTATGAGCAAGAGCTCACAGATGCGCCTGCGTGCAGACTACATAAACACCTGCATTTTGTGTCCGTATCACCGTGTGCTTGCATTTGGGGGTGTTCATGTGCCTTGGTGTCCAAAGTCCAGCATAAATACATGGCACCACTGTACCCAACGTGCACTTTTCCATGAGCAAAAGGGAAAGGAAAAGTTAGCTCACAAACGTCCAAGAAGTATGAACATCTGATTGGCATAAGGGCTGAACAAAGGAAACCAAAGAGAAAAACAGAGATATGTTTCCTCCTTTGTTCTGAAAATGGATTCCAATTCTTGTTGGCTCACTGCCAGCCTAAATTCCAGAAGAAAAGAAAATTCACTTATCAGGGAAAGATAAACCAGAGACGGGAGGCTATCAAGCTCTCAGATTGACAAAAGCATCGTGGGTTGCCATGGAAAGAGATCTTTTAAACCGTGAGGGTCATTATCCCCTGCCTCTAAAAATCCACCAGGTGTGCCAGCCTAGGATCTCATTAGACAAACAAGATTCCTTGGAGCAGCATCTGCGATGACCCCCCGACACTCTTCCTGCCTTGAAGAGTCTGCCAATTCCCAAAAGCCATCCAGATGTGTATGAGTCACCCAGTGTACGAAGCTCCCTGAAACAGACACAGCTCTGCCAGCATGCAGCAGTGAGGAAGAACGCTTTCAGGTCAGAGGGTACAAACTCAGATACCTGCCTGTGCCATTTGACAGCGGCCAGTTAGCCGGGGGATGGTAGCAAGTTGAAGAACTCCACTTGCCTCTCTAAAAAGAACAGCCATCACTCAAGTTCTGCCACTTGTCGCCTTGAGGAAATGCCGGAACAGCACTGCTAGACTGTTTTAAGAGAAGCCTGAGATCGGAACGTGTATGTGAAATCTCCCGATTTTTCAATGTTTGACAGCAAGTCAAAAAAATTTAAATTCTTTTACTGAGCCAAACAAAACTTTGCCAAGGGCCTAGTTTGACCTCGAAAATGCCAGGGCCACCCTTGCCTGGGGGCATTCGCAGCCCTGGAGAATCTATATTCCAACCACACCCAACTACTGTGCCTCCCCCAGACGGAGGCAGAAACTTTCACACTTGCCTGCCTTTGCTTACGCTGCTTCACCTGTCTGAGTTGGGCTTTCCTCCAGTCTCTGCTTGTCAAAATCCCGTATCAAGGTTCAACTCAAATGTCAATTTGTTTGTGAAGCCTGCCAGAATCGGTGCAATCAAAATTAATCATTCCAGGAACACTTGGTTTTTATCTCTGTTCTTGCACTTTCCAGATCAGCCTCTCAGAAGGGGTGAAGCAGTGTTGGTGTGAGTCCCAGTTGTGAGTCCCCAAGACCTCGTACTGTCTCCAGCACGTCCGCTCTCTCTGCCCAATGCCCAGGAGGGAGCCTGTACTGATGGTTGGTTTGAATTTATATTGGGGAAATTATTAAATGAGAAGCAATACATGCAGTTCATTGACAAACAAACAAACAAAAAAAACTGAAAAACTCGGGGCACTCCAAAGATAATTAACTCAATCCCTGTCTTGCCTTAATCCTGTCTTGTGATCGGCTAACAAAACCCAGGTACTTCTGAAATCGGGTCAGCATCGTGGTGATTAAATCAACAGCTGTTTGAATTGGGTGCATCTCTCTGCCAGACCCTAGGGATATGTTATTATTACCATGTATATTATGACCTCCTAGAGGACAGTGCCTTTTTTTTTTTTTTTTTCACGTTTGCATCCTATGCATCCACAACATTTTCTGGCACAGAGAAAGGATTCAGTAAAATATTGGTAGTTTACCATCAAAACAGGTCTGTGATGAGCACCTCCTTCATGCAAAGAGCAGCACACTCTGTGGTGGGATGTGTGCAATGCCCTCCAACAGGTACAATCCAGGTGGGAAGTAAAGCATATTCAAACAGGGGGGAAAAGCACCATCAACCTATAGTAAGTGCTGGGAAGTATTTCTTGAGCTCCAACAGCGTGGTTTTGCCTCTTGCTAAGTGCTGGAAATTCAAAGAGAGCAAGCAGCAGTGTTCACCCTCGGTGTGGGCTGAGCAGTCAGAAAAAGTGCAATCTATGATCACAGGAAGCAAGAAGCTGGTGAGTTTTGGATGGAAATTGATGCCCTATTGTTTTAACATTAGAAATGTTAATGGGGGGAGGGTATCAAATAAATTGAAATATTGCTAAAGGGAAAATATTCTAAAATGATGCTACGCGAAGATCCTGGTGGCCTTTCTGGGATCTAGGGGTGTAAAAATCACTAGCTCTCAACCTTGGGATCATGCCCAGTTGAGACCGACACTGAAGCTTCAAGGCAGCAGTGAGTCAGAGGGTCGTGAGGTCTGAGAGGAAGGACAGCTCTGCCTGGTGTCTGCTGTTGCCTCTGACTTTGTCCACTCCAGGCACAGAGATGCTGAAGGAAGGATGAGTGAGCAAAGCCCCTGCTAGCCTAGCATCATCCTGCTCCTGCCCTTCCTGCCTCCCAAACACTGCTGTCCATCTGTCTTAGTCCGTTCAGGCCACTATTACAAAAATACCCTAACCTGGTAGCTTATAAACAACAGCAGTTTCTTCCTCACAGTCTGGAGGCCGGGGAGTCCATGGTCAAAGCACCGGCACATTTGGTGTCTGGTGAGAACATTCTTCGTCACTGACAGCCATGCTCTCCCTGCACCCTCACATGGCTCGGCGGGGACATGCTAGCTCTCTGGGGCCTTTTCTTATAAAGGCAGTAATCCCAACCATGAGGGCTCCACCCTCATGACTTGATCACCTCCCAAAGGCCCCACCTCCTAACTCTCACCTTGGAAGTTAGGATTTCAACACATGACTTTGGGGAGGACACAAATATTCAGACCACAGCAGTACAGGAACGCCCTTCACTCTCAGGGATCACCTCTGTCCACCCCCAAACTTCACAATCCCTGTGTACAGCTTCCCTGCTGTGAGGAGGGAGAGGATACCAAACATGGCCGTTGTTCACCCTTCCTGTTGCCCAGCCTGATATGGTCAGTTGGTCAGGGAAAGCAATGAAAAGGGGGAGGAACAGTCCCGGTTTTGGTGTAAGCCTTTCTCCTCCAAGAGGGGAAACTGATGGCATGACACCTAGCCGTGACCCCTAGCCCAGAACAATCCATCTGTGACCCCTCGGAGTGTATAGCTTATAACCACCCTATAAAGCAGAGAAAATCCAGTGAAGGAAATAAGAAAGAAAGGGGGGAGAAAAAAAGGAGGGAGGAAGAGGGATCCCGTACAACAGGTAAAAATTAAAGTAAGAAGGATTTATTGAGAGAATCTGAGGTGGACCTGAAATTTAAGACCAAGAGTTGCTGGAAATAAATGTAGAAAAATGAGAAAAATGTGGGGAGGGAAGAATTAAATAGAATCAAATCCCCCAAGCCCATGCTCTGCCAATAATTTATTTTTTAAAAAAAGACAAAGCAGAAGGAGATCAGAAGATGGGAGAAAAATAATCAACACAGAAGTGGAGGTGTCAACCTGAACAGCTTTCAAACTGAAACAAAGAATTTATATGATTAGCTGCAATTACATGGAGATGTAAAAACATCTTGGGCAAATGGTACCCAGCAAACTCCAGGGCTTCGGGGTGCCTCATGTGTTGTTTAGTCTTTTGATATTTATTATACATTCTGCCAGCAAAATGTTTGTCATATCTGATGTGTTTTGCCAAGTCCTTTATTTGGGATGCTTCTTGATTTAAACATTTTTAGCTGCAGCGGGTTTTTTTTTAATCATGAGTGTATTGTTTCGAAAGCAACTATTTTATGTGCAACCAAAGCAAAATTAAAGCCCAATCCAGATTCATCTGAGATCATCCTATGAACGAGGGGCACAGCGGAAAAGGGCAGAAAACTGCCCCTGAGGACTGAAATATGAACAGATCTCAGATTTGTCTTAAGAAATGCAGTGAGTGGGTGACCTTTGCTGATGTCGGCGGATGCTGTTGATTGGAAACAGCAAATTGCAACTTCATCCGCGTTCATCAGAAAACGAGGCCTGGTTACTCCTCCCACCCTGAGATGGAGCCTCTGCAATCAGCCAGCCTCCTGAGTGTCCTACAGTTCGGATAAGCGGCGCGTGAATGACTTTCAAGGAAGAAATATAATGTCTGGCCACCTGACTGTTTTCCTGAGGAAGCAGCACCATCCCTGGCTTGGAGTTTCAGAAGAACCAGAACTCAGACTGACCTAATCTGGAGCCATTTCTAGGACGACATCTCCCTCCAAAGCCCACTCTTCAGGGACAGGAGCAAATCCACCTGTTCCCTGAGGTCACTGTTGCTGGTTTCCAGTTATCACTTAACCCCTGCAGGCCTTCGCCACCCAAAAATGATAGGAAAAGACAGGGTCAAGTTCCTTGTGGCAACGCAGACATACAACAGTCAGAGAGTAGAGAACCAGCCCCTAAAGACTGGGTGCTGGGCCACCTCAATTTTTCAAACCCACAAAGAGGCACTGGGTTGTTTCCTTCTCAAAGTGCTCCATTCCTCACATATTTAAGTTGATCCGGTACAGGCATTGTTCAGAGAGGAAACATGTAGTACAACCAACACAGTCATTTTTACAGCAAACAAACTATAGGCTCAAAGAACGATGTGGTCTCTTTTGCAGTTGTTGGTGGAGTGCGCTCATTCCGAGTCATTACGGCGGCTGTCCGTCAGAGGGGATCTCCCCGCAGACTGTCCCTGGGCACCAGCGCTGGGCGGCCTGGCTCTATAGCAGCTGCGAGACTGTGGTTCGGGGAGCCACTTCAGATCCAGCTTGCCTGCCTTCTAGAAAGTTCATAGCCTACCAGGCTGCAGTTATCAGGACAGGTCTTAAAACCGCAGGCAAGGAAGGAGAGAGAGAAGCCATCCAGGAAAAGAATTTCCTCGGGTAGTCCTCTGCCCAAAGTGAAAGCAGGAGCTGCTGCCTGTAGGTTTGGGAGGGCGGGTCCTGCCAGCTGCCGCAGTTGGCTCAAGGAGACTGGTAACACCAGGAAGGGGGTGAAGCGAGGAAGCCTGAGGTCCGGCCCAGCACGTCTCCTCCCAGCATCGATTTATCGTCCTTCTGTCTGACCGTCCACCTCAGACACTGATGTTAATTTACTCCCTCGTTCTGTCACCTTCCTGCGCAAAACCTCTCCGTCATCCCACTGCCTTCAGCACCAAGACCAAATCCCTAATTGTAGTTCTAAAGAACTGGCAGGATGGCTCCAGCCAGACTTTCCTTGCCTTCGCACTCTGGTGTTCCCACTCCGTGCCAGACACTTCCTGTCCGCCCTGCACACCCACCGTCTGCCCCATCTCCCTGGCTCTTGTGCTGGGTGGGAGCTGGCCCTGAGGGAGTTCAGCCATTTCCCAAGGATGGTGGCACCTGCAGTGTACCCAGTTGTGTACTAAGAGTGATGGAGGATGCAAACCCACAGGACATCACTTGTCCCAGGTGACCCAGCACAGCAAGGTGGAAAAGGGCTCTGGCATACCATCTAGCACTCTCAAACATCAAGCAGCAACTCCACTTTTTAAGGAGGTAGATGGATGGATTTCTATCCAACAAAAAACTATGGCAACACCGAGGACACTGCAGATTCACTTAATAATCCATCCGACTCTCCTTTGCTCCGCCATTCAGTCAGTCACCCCTTCAGTGTTGACATGCCAGTGGATGGAGAGAGTACCATGACAGGAGAGCAAATAAAGAGGCTCCCGTCGCTGACGGGTCTCTTTCTTTTTTATAATCTTCCCTTTGTATTACCTTTTTTAAGCATGGCATGCACACAGGGCCAAAAAAAAAAAAAAGGAAGAAACAATCTGCGTGTGGATCTGGCAGTGGTTCTCCCTCCCTTGAGAACTGAGCTTATACACCTAGTTTATTACCTTCTCATGCTCCTCAACACTGCTTAAAGCCATATAATATCTTTCTGGTGGGTAGATGAGTAGCAGCTCTCTCTCATCTGTCAATCAACTCCATTTCCCCCTTGAATCAAGGCAGTTAACTTTGTACCCTTCTGACAGCTGAGACAAGGGAGTTTCTTCTTGCTCCCTGCCCGGGACCGCATGGAGGGAGGGAAGAGGAGAAAGAGGCTGTGCCCCGGGCAGTACCCCCCTCCCCCTGGCCATCCGGGTGAGCCACTGGAACAGGGATGGTCAGCACACACGCCCGCAGCAGCACTAGCTAGGATCTGGCTACTGCAGAGAAAAACCACAGCAGCTCTAGGATTTCACCCACAGCTAGAGACTGACCAAGGCAAAAATGACATTGCATTGGGGTGATCTAGACAGACCCCAGATTGCAATGGGTTGAAGAACAAGACGGCAGTGAAGGAGTGAAGGAGAAACAGAGACATATCAAGGATAAAACTATCTTCCTTTCTGGGAAAAGGCACCCACCCTGTGCTGGAGAAATGTCTGATCATCTTTAATTTTTTTACAGGGATTATAAAAAATTGGCTATATTCCCTGTGTTGTACAATATATCCTTGTAGCTCACTGTATACATAGTTGTTCATACCTCTTAGTCCCCTTCCCCTATCGTGCCCCTCCCCCTTCCTTCTCCCCACTGGTAACCACTAGTTTGTTCTCCATATCTATGGGTCTGTTTCTTTGTTCATTATACACACTAGTCTGTTCTGTTTTTTAGATTCCATATAGAAGTGATAACATACAGTATGTGTTGTTCTCTGTTTGACACCCTGGCACCCCAGACCCTTCCCATAAAACATCCCCATACCTTCTCCCTGGTGGACACACAGTTCTAAAGGCGTTAGCCTACTGTGGTCCTCTTTGTCTGACAAAGCAATCAAAGCTGTTTCTTTTCTAATTCACCCAAAACTCTGTCTCCAAGACTCAATTCAACATCGGTGCACAGGGGCCAACATTTCAAAAACACACTTACTATGTGCCAAGCAATGCTGATAGAAACAGACAATGTCCCTGGTTACAGTCTAGTTGGGGACAATCAATAAACAAATGTGTAATAAACCTGACTGTACATGCTATAGAGAAAGTGAATAATAGTTAAACGTGCAAAGAGTGACAGGACTGGGTGATGTTATATTTAGGGTAATTACAGATGGTCTTACTGATAATATCTTGAAGGAATACTTGAAGAAAGTGAGACAGCAAACCATATGGATGGCTGGAGAGGAGATCCAGGCAGAGAAAAGAGCAAATGTGAAGACTTGAGGCAGGATTCTGCCTCTTTGAGTCACAGCAAAGAGACTAATGTGGCTGGTGGGGAGGGAGGGAGGGGGGAGTGTGTCAGGTGGGGAGGGAGTGTGGCTGGTGGGGAGGGAGGGAGGGAGGGGGGAGTGTGTCAGGAGGGGAGGGAGGGAGGGAGTGTGGCTGGTGGGGAGGGAGGGAGGGGGGAGTTTGTCAGGAGGGGAGGGAGGGAGGGAGTGTGGCTGGTGGGGAGGGAGGGAGGGGGGAGTGTGTCAGGAGGGGAGGGAGGGAGGGAGTGTGGCTGGTGGGGAGGGAGGGAGAGAGGGAGTGTGGCTGGTGGGGAGGGAGGGGGGAGTGTGTCAGGTGGGGAGGGAGGGAGGGAGTGTGGCTGGTGGGGAAGGAGTGAGGAAAGAGAGAGGATATTTGAGGAGTGTTAGTGGGCCAAATTGCCTTGGGAGGTTTCGATTTTATTCTGAGTGAGAGGGAAACCCTGGCTGGTTTAGAACAGACAGGGGTGTGACCTGACTGAAGGTTTAAAAGGATCACTCTGTTTGCTTTGTGCGAAACCCACAGTGGAAGGCAAGAGCAGAAGCAGGAAACCAGCTGCGAGGCTGCTGTTCTGGTCCCACTGGGTTTCCAGGCTTCACGGATCGGAGCTAATAAGTACATTTCTGAGTTCTGTTAGGATCTCCCATGCTGGAGTGATGGCTGAATGTGGCAAGAGGATGGCCGGGGGAGAAATCCTTCAAGTCCTCGCTCACCAGGGGATTATGAGCCGCTTCACACCCAGCTGGAGACTCGGGGCATGAGGAACAGAAGGGGAAGGAGGAGCAAATCTATCTGGCAGTTTTGCTGTCCAGCCCCTTGAGAATTCATCTCTGACTCCTCCCCTCCCCAGGCAGACCCTGGGAAGGGTGGTGGCTGGTGAACTGGTGCTGGTGAGATGAAAAGGATACGGTGGGAAAGGAGTCACCACCAAATACTAAAGCAAGACAGATGGCTCAACATCATCGACGTTTATCGCAGGGCAGAGCCAGATCCAGTCTTTTAAGGAGCAGGGGCTCTGCTCTCGTGGGTGAAACAGATCAAAATAAACCTCAGGAGGAGTGACCCCCAGGATCAGAGGAGGGAGTTAGTATCTGCGGCCTGCTATCTACTTGGGAGCCGGATTTCACCAAAAAGGCACGTGGAAACACCAAAAAATGCCTAGTTCTGCAAAGTTCAAATTTTCCATCTTTCCATTTCCATCTTCCCTCACATTTCAGTGCTCCCAGAGCCCCTTCACCTAATGGCTAACATCAGGTGAAACTTGGTGGGAAACAGGAATGGCCATTCTCTTGGCAACTGGGTCTAAGCCTGTGGCTTTCTCTCCACCTTTCCAGATCCCTCACTCTGTACAAATACGAGTCTGCTTCTTTCTCTCCTCTCTTGTCTCCATTTCTAGCCCTGAAGGCCAGCTGCAGTTTCCAAATATGGAAGAAATGTCACTGACAAGAGGAACAGTGATGGGCCACAAGCACCAAACCCATCTTTTCCACCCCCACCCCATGAGGGCAGGAGTGGGCAGTTCAGGTTGCAAAGGGAAGACTGAGCTTTTGCAAGATGCAGTAGAACGTGCTGGCCAAGAATACGGGCCCAGGAGTCCGGGGCGGGGGGGGGGGTCTTCCCTTGGGCCCAGCCTGAACCACTTACTAGCAGTGTAACCTTGGACTAATGACTTAACCTCACGAAGCCTCAGTGTTGCATTCATAAGATGGTAATACTGCCACTCTTCCCATAGGCTTTTGTGTGGATTAAATGAGAAATTACATAGAGACTGCTTTTGGCATAGTATCTGACACACTGTAAGAAGTGGGAGATATCATTATCATTCACATTATTTAATATAATAAGGAGGGAGGCTGGTATCCAGCTGCCTCTGCACAGAACTCCCATAAATGAGTGATTGCACAGCCTGGGAATATTGATTGGCAGGTGCAGGCAGTGTTCAGAGTGGGTTTGCTGGCAGGGGGTTAGGGAGTGAAATTTATCTTCTCACTGTGAAGTTCGTTTAAAAATAATATAAAAGCACATTTGGTGATGTGGTGGCACGTACACATAGGATCCCAGTACCCAGCATTTTCCTCCGGTTTCCTGCCACACACCCAGTGTGGGTGGGGGTGGCAGGTGGCAGAGGGAAGGGTCCACGCACGCCCCCACAGCAGCATCGCACAGGGACCAGGGCCTTCCCCTCACCTCGCCCTCCATCCTTCTCTGATTCTCGCCAGGTGGGCAGAAACGCCACTACTCATTACAGCAAATGTCTCAAGATCCTTTTAAGAAATGGTTCACAGAATGATCCTCCAGGATTTACTTCTGATGGTCAAATTAGAGAGTTGGAAGCTTAAATGAAAAGGCTGAAAGGCCTTGAGGGCAGAGTACTGGAGAAATAAAGAAGTTCGGACATTGACTCGTGGGACTGTGGCCTTCCTGAGGCCTCCCTTTCATAATCCAGGTCGTTATCAGGCCATCAGGCCGCCCAGCTCCTAGCCTCACCACCCCCCACCATGTTCTCTCATGTTTAAAAATGAAAACACTTTCTGGGTCAATGTTTCTCAAGTGAGACACCGACTTCAGAATCACCGGGGGAGTGTGTTTGAAAATGTGGAATGCCGTGTCCCCTTGGAATCACTGGAGGCCAAGAAGATGGATCCCCAGAATCTGCATTTGTAACAGCCCCTTCCCGTCAAGTTTGAGAACCACCAGCCTACAAGAGATCTCTGAGACACACAACCTCTGGTTCCGACCAGCTCTGCCACCCAGGAGGAGGAGGGCTCTGCCAGGATTTGTCTTTCCACCTGAGGCATCTGCAATCTGCAAGAGGTGGGAATGATGGTGAGCAGAGGAAGACGCAGACCTAACATCTCAGGCATCCTTGGCAAAGTGCACCTCCGTCTCCCCTGCTGGGCTCTCCCGGCCAGGACCTCCCCATGGGTCACAGAAGCTGGCTGACTCTGGCAGCCACAGTGACTACGGAACTCGAGTCCAGCTCTTAATATAAGCAGACCACAGAGAGATTTACAGAGCCCTCGTCTTGTGTCAGTCTCTCACACGTATACCCTCTTCATCATCCACACAATCCTGTGAGGAAGGGACCACTTTATCCTGGTTTAACCATGACAACACTGCAGCACAGTAAGGCTCAGTAAAGTGTCCACAGTCGCCCAGCTAAGAAGCAGAGAAGGCGGGATCTGAACCCAGGTAATAAGACATAGCAATCCCAGCGCTGGGGTTGTAAGCATCAGTTTTAAGGGAGAGTCTTAAAGGGTCACAAACTCTTACACTTCATCTGTGAAATAAGGAGAACTGAATTCACAGACCTCAACTATTCTTTCCAACCTTAAAAGTCAGTTAAATTGAACAAACTTTGATGACCCCCTCCCTGCACTGCCCAGGTCAGTGGATCTCTACGCAGGGAGGGCAATCTGGAAATGTGTGGGAACATTTTAGGTTGTCACAATGGTTGCCAGTGATTGGGTTCTTGTCACAGAAAGAATTCAGAGATAAAACATGGAGGTTAAGAAAGTAAAGTGGGGATCTATTAAAGGATGGAGAGTACACTCTCAAGGGGAGAGCGGGTAGGCTCAGGGGAGCAGCTGCCCTGAGTTTCTCTGGCAAGTTGGTTACATAGAGTGTAAAATGAATGGGCGGAATCGTCATCGGGGAGGGGAAGATTTGGGGTCGTATTCCCTGATTTTCATCCCAGCTCCACCTTCCCAAAGGGAGGAGAAATTTTTGTCTGCACTGGAAGTGTCATGGCATTGGTGCATGATGGGGACTTCTAATCTGCAAGGCTAATTTTATTGTAATGAGGGCATAATGAGCAAAAGGTTACATTTGGACATGAGATTTCCACCTTTCCCCGCCCTTCTCTGTTAGCCTCCAGGCCACTTGTCACCCCAAAATGTGCTCTCTGATGAGTCCAGAGGTTCCTGCCTTTCTCTGTCTGCCTAAGGACCCCCATTGTTCACATGATGTATGGTGTCCTGCCTCTTGGCCCGTGAATCCTTTTCTCTGCTCATATTTAGCAATCTGCCTGTTCTAACACAATGACTGGGGTCTAAGGGTATGTAGAACCTGCAACTGCTACGTGGTCCGCAGCTCTCAAAACAGGTCCACGTGAAAGAGAAGTGCCCTCTCGGTACAAAGAGCAGCCACAAGAGACTCCTGCAGGCAATGGAGATGCCGTGTCCAGTTAAAGAGTTCTAACAGGGCCCCCTCAAGACAGGGAGGAACACTGAGTAATCAGAGCCTTGCCCAGCCCTCTCTAACACAATTCCAACAGTCTGACCACTCTTGTTAAGAGAGTCTATTTATGAGAACTTCGGTAACTTCAAATAAGGTTATCCCTAGCAGGGAAAAAAAAAACCACACTGGCATTTGGGTGTCATCTCATCATCTCCCCAAATTATACTGAATGTTTTTGTCAATTACATAAGCAACTTCAGACCAAAGCAAAGTTTATCTGCAGTGTGCGTGATCTATGTGGCGTAACCAGCCCATGAGAGATTGCAATAGCATAAACAAAGCCAGAATTAAAATATGTTCCTTCCATGAGTCTGTACCCAGTAATGGTGATATTAATCACCATTATCATTATAGTCACCCTCCTCGGCATCGTCAGAATCAATTCAGCAACTGTTTCTCTTGGTGACGACTCCTTATTACAACACGGTATTAATTGTATCCGAGTTGATTTTCTGCTCCTACTGCTGAACAGCTGTGTGGGAGTAAATATCCCTCAGTGACACACCCGCTCAGACTTCCAGGACTCAAGAAATTGATCCAGATGTGAGCAGCAGGATGAGGGGCAGCTGCAGAACAAAATACACCGGTGTCCGTGCTCAACTTAGGGATCAGGGTTCAGGTTTATGAATTCTGAGATTTGCTCGCAAATACATTGAGCCATCCAAGAGTTAAAGGCTTGAGTTTTGCTTTTTGTTAGCTTAATATAGGTCAGAAACATTTCATCCTAAAGAACTTTTGTCTGGCTCCTTCTTAAAAAAGAAAAAAAAAAATGCAACCACCATCAAGAGAATAACCACATGGATTCCCTAAACATCTGATTAAAAACTGTAACTATCTCAAATTTCTATTGTGGTTATTGGGGAACAAAGCTGTCTCAGCACTTTGATTTTTGTTTTTAAGTACATTTCAAAGCACTTTAGTTTGTGACTTCCACAAATCAGAGCTCTCACGCTTTTTTCCCTAGACAGACCAAGGCAATTACATTTCAAAGCAACAGCTATTTCTGTCCTTCCCTGTAGAGTCTCCAACTGGCTGGTAAAAGTGCCAGAAGACCTGTTGATTTATCTCTTTCGTTGCTTTGTATCAGTTCCTTGCCTCTGGGCATCACACACTTGTTTATTCTACACTGTTTCGTCTTAAAGATCCAGCGTGGAGTTAAGATTCAGGTTGCTCAGCTACTCCTCTTAACTGCTCGTTTGTTCACATGACTCTGGTGAGGTTACCTGGGACACCATTTCTTCATCTATTGAAAATGGGAAGAATAGCCAGTCTTTCCACTGCTCGTCAGATGAGCAACAGTGAGGAGAGACCACAGGGCTGAGAGCGACAAGCGCTATCAAGTCCTCTAGGACAGTCATATGTGGTACACAGCAGGAGCTTCACAGTGCCTCCTTTGGATCTACTTTACCCCTTCTAAACAATTCTCCTAGGTAAGACCCTAATGATGGGCTCACATGTTTTTCTGTAAGAATGCAGTCTGCTTCAATACTTACAGTAACGAAAAGTTGTAACCAATCGAAGTATCAATAGAAGAGTAGTAAGTGAATTATGGTACATGCATACAATGAAATATTCTGCAGCCATTAGATTAAAGTTTTCAAAGATTCTGTAATGCCCTGGAAAACTTTCAAACTAGTTTTAAATAAAAGGTTAAAAATGACTCTTTTCAAAATTTAGCGCACACACATACTGGTAATCAGTGTGTGTGTGTATGTGTGTGTGTAACATGTATGTGTAGAGAGGGAGGGGAGAGAAACAGAGAGAGGGAAAAAATACAGTTAAAATATTAGTAATTGTTTATCACTTGATGGGCTCTTTTACGATTTATATTCTTTCAAGTTTCTAATTTTCCAAATTTTCTAGTAAGAATGTGTTTTTACTTTTACAATCAAGAAAAATTCCTATTATTTTAAAAGTTTCATCGGTGAGTGAAACTATTAAAATTATACTTGAAAAGAGTTTTAAGATGTGGGAAAATGCCTATTTTAAAAGTCAGGGTAAATTCTTACCGTGTTTGTTCCCAGAGGATAAATTCTTTTGACTGCAACTCTATCCAAAGCTATGGATGAGAAAAAGTAAACACATTAATATATTAACTTTGGTTATTTCTGAGTGACAGGATTGGGGTGATTTTAACGTTTTCCTTAAATTTCTCTGAATTAGAACATAGCAAAAAACAAAGATGCTTTTTCAAGAATTAAAAATATAGGATACTGGCAAAAAAGGACATTTAAAAAATATTTAAAATATTAAAAATACTTTAAAAAAACTTTTCTATACCCAGTTACATGAATTCCCTCCTTGTAGATATAATACATTTATTTTTAATTAAAATTTTTATGGAAGTATACTTGATTTACAATATTGTGTTAGTTTCAGGTGTGCAGCAAAGTTATTTGGATATACATGTATATATATATTCTTTTTTTAAATTATTTTCCATTATAGGTTATTACAAGATATTGAATATAGTTCCCTGTGCTCTACAGGAAATCCTTATTGTTTATTTATATATGGTAGTGTGTATCTCTTCATCCCAAGCTCCTAATTTATCCCTCCCCATATAATACACATATTTTAACACATGGAGTAGGGAGGGACTTTCCTTATCCTAAAACAAGTAAAACAGGGCCAAGCAAAATCTCTCCATAGCCCAGGAGAGTACGTAGAACCAGCTGTTGCCCAAACAGCTGTCCAGTGTCCAGCCTAGACTCAGAGCCCTGTAACCGTGGATGCCAGGGAAGCCGTGGGCTGTTGCTCCTCACTCCGTCAGGACAGGGAGAGACTGGTGAAGCTGCCGAGTGAGAAGGGGAGTGTTCAAAAGTTTCATCTCGAGATCCAGCATCAGCTATTTCAAAGCCTGTTTATAACAGCCTCTTAATATTCCCTCATGCCAATGGTGTGGAAAATCAAGCTGTGATTAATTAAACGTATGATTCTGAATGAAATACACATCACTTCTTGGCTTTGAGAAATGTTGCAGAATGGAACAGTCATTTCAAGAAACACATTTTAAAAAAAATAATAATTGCATCCTGGGGACATGTGAGTCATTTCCCACACACTGTAAAATGGACTAGTTCCTCCAACCCATAATCCACAACATACATACATACCTTTGTACCTAAACTGCACATTTTAGGTAAATGAGTATAACCTATTCGTCTTTTGTCAAATACATGCATTTTGAAAGGAGAAGGGAAAATGCAAATTCTATTAAAATAATTAAAATTGAATTTTAAATTTAATAAGCATTTTGGAACTTTTCTTTTTTCTGTAGGGAGAGTGGGGAATTAAACAAAAAAAAAAAAGATCTTTGGGGTTTTGCCCCTATCTGGACTATAGAAAAGGGCTTGGACTCATCGTTTATTATCTCCTGAGGCCTGTTCAGTCTTTGTCTGGCTCTTGAGGTCTCAGTGTCTCCTTCCTGAGCACAGAGAAGACTGGTGGTTCCATACGTGACTGGAGGTGCTGTCTACCCAAAGCATATGTGTTTAATCAACTCTAATACCCCTACAGTCCAGAGGAAGTGAAATGCTAGGCACTGGGAATAATTATCATTTCCATTACATTAGCAAGGTTTGCCGGTGTGCCAGAGGGGTGGGGCTCTCTCCATCACTCTGCTAAGGCTGGCTGGAAGCTTCTGGAGGAGCTGTGGGTGACTGTCCAATCTGGAACTGAAATGCACACACCGACCGTCTTCCTCCTGGGCCTCCTGTTCTTCCTGCCTCCATTTCCCCCCTTACCTTGGGGGTCACTGAGTCTGCTGTGATCAATGAAGAAAGTGACTGCATTTTCTCATTTTGATCAGCGCATCCTTAATAAGACTCTTGGTTAAGAGAAGGAAATCAAAATCAGTGGCCTTTACCACTCAGTGAATTATTGGCGGGCTTGTAGGCAGTTCAAATAAGGAAGCTGCAGAGAGAGCACTGGGACCCCCAGCCAAGGGACCAGCTGCTTCTGAGCCAGGCTGGGATCCCCAACTCTGCACCACCTCTCGGAACCCACATGCGTGGACCCAGCTCCCACAGTCTCTCCAAGAGCCACATTTGGAGGGGGTGTCTGAGAGCCCTGGAGAAGGCACAGAGGACTGAGTTCTTTTCTGTCCCTTGCTACCCATGCAAACCGTGTGAGCTATTTGACTTCTCTGAGTGTTGATCTCCTCTTGTGTTAAGTGGGAATGAAGGTATGTGCCCTTTCTGCTTGTGGCACTACTGAGAAGGTCAAAGGAGGTGATATTTGTGAAGGCTCTTTGCACGCAAAAGCACTAGGATAATAAGACGTGATGTAAAGGAGTACTGAAATTTTAGATTAGTTGACCTTTGAACTGTGTGGGTCCACTTATACATGGATTTTTTTCAACAATAAATACTACAACACTACACAATCTGCACTTGGTTGAACCTGCAAATGCCCAACTGCGGATAAGGAGGGCCAACTATAAAGTTAAACTTGGATCCCCCCTTGTGTGGAGGGTCTGCACCCCAACCCCAAGCTGTTCAAAGATCAACCATATATTTACTTATTTGTTTCTTTGTTTGTTTATATCTCCAATCTTGGCAGGGTGGAGGAATATGCACCTCTCAGTTACACTGCAGGAATGAGGACAAACAGGTTTAAATTTTGCTATTTACCAGCATGTATCAAAAAGCATTCAATACTCACATACCTCTTGACCCCAAAAATCTACTGCACTGCTCTCATTCAAGTGTCAATCACAGCATGTCAGAGGGCGTGTGGACTTGAAGCATGTGCAGGAATTACTTTGGTTGAAGCCTTTCCCTGTTCTTCAAACTCAGTATTATTACCCAACTCGATACTTGTTAGAGTAATTTTAGTGCTGAGAATGTTGTCAATGACATCTGTATTCCAGTAATTTCACATAAAAATAAAATGCATAATTTTTAAAGCTACTTATGACTTTTCACTCACTTCTATATAGAAAATAATCAATAAAATGGTCACATGTAAATGTTTGCATATGTGTGCACATGTATGTACAAAAAGTTCAGAAAATACAATAGCAGATTGCAAGGTTGTCCGTGGAAGACAGCATGAAGTCTTTTTCTTTAATCTGAACAGCTGTAGTTTTGAATGTGTTTTACATTGAACACATTTGCTTTTGTATATAAAATGTCACTTTTTAGAATACAGCGTAAATCCATATGTGATTAGTAACCTGTGTAACACTAATAACGAGAATGCAGAATAGGGAAATCAACAAGAGCACAACAAAATCAGTGCGAGAACTGGAAGAGTGGGATGATTTGGTGGTGGCAGGGGGCGGGCACTGCCGTCTGAAGGAACAGTAGGGGTTCAAGTTCAGAGTCAAAGAGGAGAGTGACATGTTCAGGATGCAAGAGAAGAAAAAATCCTGGCAGGGAATCTATGGGTAATAACACCTGATAAGGAGGACAGAAGCAGAACAGAGAACCTTAAATGTCATCCCATCAGCAGTGGGGGCCACCGGCCACGGTGGAGCCTGAATGTTTAATTTTGAAATGTATATATTCCTAAGACATAGGCACATCTCTTTTGGCGTTAAAGTAAGATTCCAGAGATGTAGGATTTATGAGTGATGAACAGAAAGGACTCGGACTATGGGAACCACTTGGGCTCCTCTCTGAAGGAGAAGAGGACTGCTATGCTCCCTATTTCAGTGACCTATTGCTATGTATCAAACCACCCCAAAACTTAGCTTAAAACAACAATTTATCATCTTCCATGATTCTGCACCCAGGGCTGGGCTCAGCAGGAGTTCTTCTGCTCCATGTGGTGTCTGCTAGGGCTGAAATGCCCAAGAGGGCTTCATCACCCCCGTATCAGTGGCCTCAATTCAGCCAGAGACAGCATCTGAGCCTTGTCCAGAGCTAGGGACTGGCCAGGCGTGAAGAGACTGTCCCTGCTTGCAAGCTAACAGATTAGTCTGTCCCAGCCCCAGAGATGCTGGCAGAAGTCCCAAGTGAGCAGCAGAGGACTCATTCCTCACGGCACAGGAAGCAGCATGAGCTTCGTGTTTGCATGGGCACCCCACGTTCCCCTCAGTGGCCATGCAGAGTGACTGGGGCTGCTCATCTGGGTTTGTGCCACAGCCGAGGGACCCTGAGCTTAGGAAACTCCCAATCTCATAAGGGGGCTGCCCAAAAACATGCCCAACTTTGTCTTGGAAGGCAATATTATCTTTATCATCCTGGTCAGGAAACAAATCTGCCCTGTGCCCAAGAAGGGGACCCCATCTCTATCCTCCGAGCAGCTTTGTTATACAAACATCCTTGAAAAGATAGTTCAAAACCAAAGCAACTACAGACATGGATTTGCTGGCACTCCCAACACCGGATACTTTCTTTCTCTACGTGTCCTCTCCACAGTGTGGCTTCCTTGCAGCCTGGTGGTCTCAAGAGAGGCAGGTCTCTCACAACGAGGCTGGTTTCCAAAAGGGTGGAGTCGGAGGCTGCCTACAGGTATGACGTCCCTTGTAGAGCATGCTGCTGGCCCAGGTCCATCCCGAAGCCAGCCCAGATGTAAGGGGCGGGGAAACCGACCCCACCTCTACACGCATGTGCTACAGGGAGGCAAAGAACTGACAGTGGTCATGGATCATGCCTGTTTGCCAAACTCCCTCCCAAGTGAGAGCAGTGATTTCAACGTTACGGGAAGGAAGCACTTCATGTGTGTATGAACATTTTATAAAATAATTCTCCAGGAGACCGTTATTCTAAGTGAAGTAAGCCAGAAAGAGAAAGACAAATACCATATGATATCATTCATGTGTGGAATCTAAAAAAAAAAAAAAAAGACACAAATGAACTTATTCACAAAACAGAAACAGACTCAGACGCAGAAAACAAACTTATGGTTACGAGCAGGGAAAGTGGGTGGGAAGGGATAAACTGGGAGCTTGAGATTTACAGATACTGACTACTATATATAAAACAGATACACAACAAGTTTCTTCTGTAGGGCACAAGGAACTATATTCAGTATCTTGTAGTAAACTATAATAAAAAAGAACATGAAAATATGTATGTGTAATATATGCATGACTGAAACATCATGCTGTATACCAGAAATTGACAGAAATTGACACATTATAAACTGACTATAATTCAATTAAAAATAATAATAGGAATTCTGAAGGAAAGTAAGAAATGAAGAACAGGAAAGCTGGGTGAGAAATGAAATATTGCTCAAAGTATACCCTGAACAGAAAAATTTTTAGAGGTTGCGTGTAACTGTGCCAAGGTTAATCCAGTGCCTGCTCACCACCAAGAGTCCTACGGCTTTGATTCCTTCTTTTGGGGGGGGGGGGGTAACTAGGTTTACTTATTTATTTACTTTTTCTAAGAGGAGGTACTGGGGATTGAACCCACGACCCTGTGCATGCTAAACATGCACTTTACCACTTTGAGCTATACCACCCCCTTCTGATTTCGTCTTCGATAGAGACTTTGCTCCATCTACAGAAAGTCTGCTTGGCCTGTATTTATATTTTAAGTTTTTGCCATTTCCATTGGTTCTGTGCCAATATAGTGCACCCCTCCTAGTGTTCCCCAGCCGGGAGTCAATGCTCCCCAAAGGGGGTTTCTCTGGGAATTCTAAGAGAGCCTCCTGGATACGAGAACCTCCAGGCTAGGACCAGTGTGGACTAGTGGATGCCAAAGCTGGCTAAGCATCGGAAGCATCCGTGAGGACTTTCAAAATGCACTTCCCCAAATGCAACCCCAGATCCGCTGAGTCAGAGTCTCTGAAGATGAAGCCCAGAAACCGACAAGCCCCCACGTGATGATCATGCAGCCAGTCTGGCTTCTTCTGAGCACCCAAACCCGGGAAGTTCTAATTTGGCTGATTTCTGCCCAACCACTTTGTCACCATCACAAGATCCCTCCTCCCTTCCCTGTCATCACCCATCACAGTTGCAGTTTCCTCCTCTCAGATCTAAACTTCCACGGCGGGGCAGCACCTCAGGAGAGAGCCGTCCGACTCTAGGTCTCCGTGAAATGAGGGGAAAAGCCATCACAAGAATCTCAGTTCTTCAATAAACGAACCCACTGCCACGATTGTTGGCTCTTTGTTGGTGGAGAATGACAAGCAGTATTAGATTCCAGGAAGCTCAAGGATATCACAAGTTTAAAACGTGAGGTGCTCGGCAATCTCTGTTCAGTCCCCCTCCAAGATCTCATAGGTGGGTTTTCAAGTACAATAATATTACAGGTAAAAAGGCAAGTAAAGGCTAACTACTTGTCCTCAACCAGTTCACTACTGTCATTTTTCAAGAAAATATTTTTACTCATCTTCTGAACAAATGTATCTTAAACACTGTATTTCTAAACGAAACAAGAAAGCTTTATATTGTACATTTCTGTCATGCCCTGAAGAAATCACAGTCTGAGATAAAAATCATAAACTCATCTCCTGAAGGCTGGCTGTAGTCCTTAGACATGCTTTGTTGGGTTACCAAACGCTTCTTTAAATTATGCTACTTTTTTGAATTCAAAAAAAAAAATCCAGATTTCTGGCAAGTCCTGAGAAGCAGGGGACTTGGGGTTCCTGGCTCACTCCCGAAGGCCACAGTCATCTGAGCTGAATAGAAATTTCCGCCATCAGTGTGACATGTGCTCTCCAATCTGCCACACCTCCCACCCCTCCATATGGTCCTGTAAGAGGTTAGTTAATTTCTTGGTCCCTGAGGCATCTGGCTTTGCCTCCTGTGTTAAACAATGGGATCTCAGCAGAAATCAATACACAAGATGACTGGGAAGGTATTTTGAAAGGACCAAACAACAGAAGAGTGTCAGGACTAAGGGAAATTAAAGGCAAAAAAAACCCTCAAAAATAAAAAAACTAAAGTCAGCAAGACAGCAGAGAGTAACAGTCACGGACCAATAGTCAAAAGATCTGGGTTCTAATCCCAGCTCTGCTTCTCAGCTAAGAGAGACTCCGGCCACATGAGGAGTGTCTCTGTGCTTCTGAGTCCTCCCCTGCGACCCGAAGAAAGGAAGCAAACTAATGTCTTAGCGTCCTGTAGATCCAAGACTGGGGTCAGCGAAATACAGCCCTAGGGCCAGATTGGGCCAGCTGCCTGTTTTCACACAGCCCACTAGCCAAGAATGGTTTTTACATCTTTTAATGATTGGGGGAAAAAACCAAATGAAAAATGTTTCATGGTACAGGAAAATATATGAAATCCTAATTTCAGCAGCCATAAACAAAGCTGTATTGGAACACGGACACGTTCACTCATTTCCATAGTGTCTGTGACGGCTCTCACCCGCCACAGCAGAGCTGAAGAGTCACCGCAGAGACTATGGCTCCACAAAGCCTAAAGGATTTACTAGCTGGCTCTTTACAGGAAAAGTTTGCTAACCCTGGTCTAAGACATCATTCCAAGCTGCTCCATTAATATATCAGACACCACCAGAGTAGTCCTCGTTTGTATTTATAGAAAGCATTCTTTGTAAAAGAAGTTGAAGGGTCCAGGTGAGTATTTCAGGGGCAGGATGCTTTAAGCATGATCAAAGCATTTACACAGGCCTTTTTTCCCTGGAAGTAGTAATAGTAGTAGCTGTCACTTACTGAACACACACGCTGTTCCAGGCACGCCACAGGTTATTATGTTGTTAGAGCTCTCTGCAAATCACTGAAGCAGGTTTCATCACCTCTCTTTCTAAGGTAAGTAAACCAAAGCTTAGGAAATGTAAATAATATTTCCAAGGTCAAGCAGCCAAGAATTCGCCAAGGGAAAATTCAAACCTCTGTCTGTCTGACTCCAATGCCCAATTCATGATAAACGTCATCATGTACGAATCCAGTGTCCATCCCCAGAAAGACAGGCTTAAAGATAAATCGGGATTAACACCATACTCTGCTCCGTCCAAATTTTCTTTTCTCATCAACCCCATCCCACAGCCCTAATTCTAAAAACCCTACACATAATAGACCCTCCTGATTTATTTTCCCCTTAAACCTCATCTGTCTCCTTCAGAAATCCTAGCACAGAAGCCGAGGATACCCAGCGTTGCTCAATTGGATGGTGGGATGCCTAGTGCTAATGAAAGTACAATCTCATCAGCCACTGATGTGCTCAGCCAGTACCTTAATATGGCCCTAGAAGTCCTCCGTTTACTGCATTCTTGCCATTCTTTTCTTTGTTCATTTTTGCTTTTTTTTTTAAAGTAGTTTCTTTTTTTTTTTTTTTTTTTTTTTAAGTCTTTTTTAAATGGAGGTGCGGAGGACTGAACCCAGGGCCTCGTGCATGCTAAGCCTGTGCTCTACCCCTGAGCTATACCCTCCCCCCATTCTTGATGGCTGTTCATTTTCATCCTTAATACTCCCACTTTCATACTGGCAATATTTTTTCCACTTTTGTAGTTAAATCAGGCTTTCTGGGATGAAGGGAAACTCATCAAACAGTATGTTTGTGAGTTTAAGCAAAAATAAAGCACAAATAAAAGAAAGGAGAAAGAAAAAGAGTGGAGACAGAGCAAGGTGACAGGAGTGAGAAGAGATGAGAAACAGACATGCCGTGGAGCAGACAGACAGAGAGATGGATGGAGGGAAGGAAGAAAAGAAGGACGGTCCATGGAGGAGACAGAAGGAAGAGAGAAAGAGAAAACAAAGAGAAGAAATGAGAGAGCAAGTCGTTTTTCCCCGAGGAGAAAGAAAATATCCAACCACCCTATTTCCCTAATCCTCTTCCCAGCTGGGTCCATCTGCAACAGTACCAATTTGAATCCAAATAATGTCTGAGATTTGGGATTCACTGGTAAACTAGCTCCGATTCCCTAATCCCAGCACCGGATGTTCGGGGGTGTTGGGATTTGGAGGTAATTAATTCAGCCACCTGTAACATTCATTCAGCTGTTGTTACGTTTTCATCTTAGTGCAAAGTTACTTGTAGCTGCTGAGAATGGCTTTCCCCAGCTCTGAAAAGCTGTGTCTTAGTCTTCAGAGCCAATCCCTTTAGCCAAGTGCAGATCTTGAACTCTGTGTAGGGTTCCTATAGAACTAATAGTTTCCTATACTCTCTAAACTTGCGTATTTGTGACTTCTTTACTGTGCTGGCCACATGCCCATCTGGCTACGGAAAACAGAAAGAAAAACCTGAATTAGATAAAGACGGTGTGATTTTAGTTTCTCAAACATAAGCGCTCATTACGTCGTGAGAGAGGAGATTCAAAATAATTCCACAAAGGGAATCTGGGGCTGACCTGCTGGCACCCCATCAGCTTGCCTTCACACGGACAGAGAAGCCTGCTCGTCAAGAAAGTGACCTCCTCACTAGGTGTCTCCTCAGACTTCCACTGTCACGTCCAAGTGCAGGGTTCAGAGGCACCAAACTGCAAACAGTGAGGACAGTCATTAGGGAGTTTAAAAATACTAAACCTCTTCCCTTCTCGTATTACCTGAAAGCTTTAACAGGGACAGTATACGGGGAGCTTTGTTTAAAGAACAGCAACTAAAATCACTCAGAGTATTTGCTCAGCGCGGGCTAGGACCTGCTAATACATGGGGGTCTTTGTGAACCAGAAAAGACATCAAGTGCTCTACCATTTTGATCCTGCTTTGTCGTCCCCCCGAAAAAACCCTTTCATAGCAGATGTTTTCTACTTATTTTATAGTTAAGAGAATTGAAACTAAAATTAAACTTGTGGAAGAGCTGGAGTTAAAACCCCACGTCCCTGACTTCAAGCCCATCGCTCTTTCCACCATATCACCGTCCTCCTAATTTTAGAAATAATTTGTTCCAAGCATACAGATTCCCTCTGGTTTGTAAAGTGTGTGTCTGACCAACAAGCAGTTTAGGAAATCTCAATCCATCTCCTCCCACCTTTGAAAAATAAGGCCATAATGTAAACAATCTGATTAAGCAGAATCTATAACATCCCATTAGAAGTTGAAGAACATTAAAAATGGTGGCCACTAGTAAGCATGTTGGCATTGCTACCTGCATTTCAAAGGATCTCTTGAGAGAAAGAAAAAGGTGGGTCCAGCACAATTATCTTGAACAGCAGTTAAAATTTTTAACTACTCCAGTATGTTGGTGGTGAGATTTAATCTTGGTGTAAGGATACCGTTATCAACCACTGGGATTTATCATGCACACAAAGCAATTTAGACCCACATGGTTCTTGCCTTTAAGAGTATTTCTCAAATGGAATTCCCCTCCATGGGTCCTCATTTGTATGGGTGGAATTTCTTGCTAAGAAAACAAAATGTCTCAAAATCCCAGGTTGTTACCAACTTGTCATATTGGAAAGATAATACAATTTCAGCTGCATATTCCCTCTCCAGTCAAAAGCTAATGAGATAATGAGTTCCGTTTAATTTCCTGGTGAGGACACCGTTTTCAAATCGCAAAGGCCCCTGACAATCCTGCCGTTTCTCACTGCCTCCATTCCCGGTGCCTTCATTTTCAAAGGAAAAATAAAAGATGCAAGTTCCAATTTTAGCATAATCTTTCCCCAATTTGTATGTCATCTTAGCTTATATTTTATTCACGTATCTTGTCCCACTGTCCACCTTTTCATTTAAAATATATATATTTAAGGATATATATATAGAGAGAGAGAGAGATGGGGGGAGAGAAACAGAGAGGCAGAGAGACAGAAACTTTCAAAGGACAAGATACTGTGCAAGGAACTAAGATTACAAAGCTGGAGGGTATAGCTCAGTGGTAGTGTGTGCTTAGCATGCAGGAGGTAGTGGGTTCAATCCTAGTACCTCCACTAAAACAAACAAACAAATAAACAAACAAATAAACCTAACCCCCCCACCCCCGGCTGCCAAAAAAACCCAAAGCTGAATAAAGAGCCTGTTCTCAGGGTGTTTAGCCTAGTGCAGAAAATTAACTGAACCACCGTAAGCATCCTGTACTGGGGAATGGGGTGCGGCCATGGAGGCTGAAAACGTTTAATCCTGCTAGGAGGAATCAGAAAAGGCTTCTTAGTGAAGGTATGTTTGAGCTGAGCCTTTAAGGATAAATGAGAATATTCAAGGTAAATGAAGGAAGATACAGATGCTCCCTGGTGAAGGTACCAGGGACTTAGGATGCATGGCTGGAAAGCAAAAGTGGATGAGTATCTTGCGGCCTGATAAGGAATTTGAAACCTATGTAAAGATTTTGTACTTTATGGTCCAAAACAGTAATCAGGGATTTTTCAGCAAGGGAGCAAAAGCGTCGAAGGTGTACACAGGGAAGAAAACTGGCAGTAGTGATTCAAGTAGAGTAACAAAGAGTGAAGTCAGGGAAACTCGGCAAGGGAAATGTCAAAGACAAAACAGAAGGTGGGAGAACCCCAATCAGGACACAGGGAACGGAGATGAGAGACAGGGGTGTGTAGGCGACACCCTCCCTCTTCCTAAGAGATCTCCTGTGAGCGCCTCTCTTCTCTAATCCTCTGCCCTTTCAACAGTTCCCCAACCCTTGTGCACACTTCGGCTCAGATCTAAAAACAAGGATCCCTGCATTCATTTGAATCTCTTATTTTTGAAAATGAAGACTGGCAGATAATAGTATCTCATCTGCTCAATCCCCAGAGCACCAGCTGGTGGACTCTACAGGGCGACCTGGAACAAGCAAGAGAGTGCAGATGACTGTGTCTGCCGCTGATTGAGTCTAACTCCAGGTTCCAGAAGCTGCACCAGCCAGCTGGAGTGCTGTCACCTTCCGGCAGACACTCCAAGTCCACCTTCATCTGCACTGAAAGGCAGAGGCTCACACCTTTCCTCAGAATGATGAGCAAAGACGCCTGCGATAACCGAATTGGATGCTTTTGGGGGGTGGCATGTCTCCTTAATCATTCCATCTGTATCAGTTCTTCATTCTCTCTCTTGATCGTGGCAGAAGGGGCTCCGTGACATGCATACCTTCCAGTCCTGAGAATTTCTCCCAATTCCCGTTTTGAATTAATTTTCTGAATTGGTAACGCCAAGTCTTCAGGATAATTTAGGGCAAGGGTCTCCAGGCAACAGAGTGGAATTCAGTGACACACCTCCGTGTTTCCAGGTTACCCCTCTTCCCTGTGGTTTCTGGGGGGATTTCTCGGGAGAGGCGAGCACAGCCTGATAAGGGAACTCTTCCTGCACTTTTACACCCCAAGATCTTAACTATTTTTGTCACAGCTTTATTGAGCAATAATTCAGGTACCATGAAATTCATCTTGTAAAAGCATACAACTCAGCAGTCTTTAGTGTATTCACAAAGTGTCGACTTTCTGTTACATCTGCTGGAAGAACAAAAAACCCCAAAGCTGTCCAGAAGCTCCAAGGCCCCTGAAAAAGCTGGAGGGAATGTTTATAAGCCATTCCCAGGGATTGATGGGTTTATTACTCTGTTGCTTCCCCAAGACTCTCCTAGGTTGATGCAGCTCAAAGAAATACCTGTTAATACCTGCTAAATATAATACAGGGGCCCAGAGGAGAGAGACCTGACTCACTGAGAGTGGTGTGAAACAGTAATCTTATGTCAGAGGCCATGACTTACTCGCTGTATAATCCGCTCCAATCTCTACTTCCACTTTGCAAAATGGGGGAAATCATGCCTGCATCACCCGCCTCACAGGAACGTGAGGACCCAAGTGACAAGGTGTGTGACAGCACTTTGTAAGCTGTGAACAGCTCCACTAATGATAGGCACGGTGGTTATTGTTAAAAACTACCCCTAACAGCGAAACTTTACAAGGCTCATAATTTCTTGGAAAAACCAAAGGCAGTATCATCTCCTTTGCCCTTTTCCTCACTGTCATCCAGAAAGCATTGATTTGGAAAAAGAAAGACAGTCATAGTATTGGCTGTGTGACATTTGTCATGACTTTTTACATCCTTACTTCCAAGGCTGGTAATTTAGAGGCCATTGTGGTGAGTTGAATTGTGTTCCACAAAGAAGAGATGTGGAGGTCCGACCCCCTCGCCCCAGGACCTCAGAACGTGACTTACTTGGAAATAGGGCCTTTGTAGATATAATTAGTTAAGATGAGGTTACGCTGGAATAGTGTGGGCTGTTACTACCAGTATGACTGGTGTCCTTATAAGAAGATGGTGTGAAGATACAAAAAAAGGATACCATGTGAAGACGGAGGTAGGGACTGAAGCTACGTCTCTCTGCCCATCTCAGCTCTTGTGTTCAGAATTAAAAAGAAACACTGAACAGGTTACTGATGTCTTTTCCCTACTCCATGCTTTTGAGAGCATGTACATGCGTATGTGTATGTGTGTGTTTAGTAAACTCAATGATATAGGTAAAGTTCTTAGACCTATTTAAAATAAAAATACTGTATTTCTTGATGGCAATGTTATTTCAGACCATCCTGATTCTGACATTTTCTGAATTGGTTTTAAAAGGCTATTCTTATTCAAACAATAAATGAAAATGCAATTAAGATTATTTCCCAATAACACTGAGGTTTTTAAGGTTACAAACAATATTATAATATAGTCATATCTCTATTTTTAAAGATAAATGGGTTTTTCTCTGTGAATAGAAAAGGAGATTGTGAGAATACAAAATAACCTAATTACTAAGATTTTTTTAACAATTCTTATCGCTGGGTGGTTGAATTGTGGGACAGCGGAATTGTTTGCTTTTTGTTGTCTTTATTACCTAAATTATACATAAAGAACATGTTTTATTCTAAAGAAAATATTTTTTTCAATAGGACAATGTCTCCTCAAACAATCTTGCTAGGGGTTTTTAAATCTTGTACCTATATTTGTTGTCAGCCTTCAGCTTTTACCAAATGCAGCAATCCACAGATATTTTTAAAGAGTCCATTCTTGTAAAATAAGGTGTTCTCAGGAGTCAGTTGAGTAAATATTCCCCAAAATACATGGGATAAACCAAGAAAGAAGATGTATCTTGATCCAGGAAACACTACATCCCACCCAGGAGAGAAATGGCAGAAAGGCCACAGAGAGACCCAAGTGGAGCTGGATAGGACTTGTCCCCAGGAGAGGGCACACTGACACAGGGTGGGAGAAGGAATGTCATGGACAAACGTGTTACCACCTTTGGAATTTGAAAGTTCTCAAAAATAGAACTGAAACTCACTCAGTAAGAGCTAAAATTGTGGTTACAGTATAGACTGTAAATGTTTTAAACACTGACATAGTAAAGATGGTAGTTGGGAAGTTCGAGGAGAGGGGAGGTGCTGAAAACTGTTCAGAGTGTTAATTTCTTTATCTTTGTAGCAAGGAGCCATTCAATCCCGTCAGAAACGGAAGCACGGAGGTATAAAACACACACACGAGTTTCCACTTCTTAATTTTGTCCTAGTCTTTCCTCATAACCTCAGAAAGACCCTTTAAAAACCTAAAAACTGTTCAGGTGAAGAAACATAGATGTAAGTTCAGCGATGCCTGTGAGCTCACTTGCTTCATTTTCCTTCTGTGGACTTCATATAAAACCAAAGGTAACCCATTGCTCAAAAAGCCGCATGACGGTCTGATCTTAGCTTATGACATTATTCCTTTTCTCTCTGTCTATGTGGGCAGTGTCTATGAATAGAAGGGTGAACACTTAATGTGACTGTGGGGAAAGTCTGGGTGCCAGAATTTGGGTGCCAGAATTTTTGCTCTTTTTCTATGCTTCTCTAATTTGGCAAAAAGGGGGGAAAATAAAGAATTCATCAAAAATAAGAGGTATGCCTATACTGAGTCAATTTGATTCTTTCATCACCAAGGGTTGACTTAATCTGGAGCATTTGCTCACAATGTCCACAGAGCGAGAAGTGAAGGTTTGAGTAGTGAAACCCACTACATAGAAAAATCATTCTTTTCACTGCAGTGAATTTGAGATGTTGGGCCTTCTCCCTAGTCTGCTGCCTGTTGGCCACTGGCACATAGTAATCAGTCTCCGTAAAGATCTGGAGAAGACGAGGGAAAGTCCTTAGTCGTACCTAGTTTCAAATTTTAAAACAGCCTCTTGGTATTGATAGCCTCATGGAATTTGATGGATGATTATATTATGAATCAGAAATTGGCTTAAAAGATGAACAATCAGGAAGAAGAAAAAAATGTGCACTCCTAGAAAGGCAAGGAGTAAGGCTTATTGAGGAAACAGGACAGGAAGTTCAGTTCTCAAGGTAACAACCAAGACGTTTACCCTCTTTCCAGCACCTCTAGAAGAGGGGCTCTTTTCATAAATCTCTTGATAAATTGTGCCTGCATTTCTGAATTCTGATGCTCAGAGATTTGGGCTAGACAATTAAAATCTGGGTCTTTAGCTTCAAGGAAGCCATTTCTGTCTTCCTTCACACACTCAGAACATTATCAAAGGCGTTCTTAGAATTTTCTCCTCTGCACCAGCTATGTTCCTTTAATCATTTTTGCAAAAGCTTTATTTTCCGTGCAGCCAAATACCTAACACAGGTGATGCTGGCCAGTAAATAAAAATTCGACAAGTTCACTTTCTATCTTATCAACTGAATGAAACCTTGCAGGTGCTGGCAAGAGCAAATGTGGTCTGTGACTGTTATCCCCAAATTTACCCCAGTGCACATCAGGTGTTGGGATTCCAAAATAGGGACCAACACAGGGACATTTCCTCAAAGTGTTTATTTGAAACCCACCCCTCCAAGCCACTGAGTTCAGTATTGCTACCTAAACTTCTTAAATGTTTACTATTCCCACATGAAATTGAGAGTATCTGTCCCTTGTCTCCTGGACTAGAATAGGGAAAGATACTAAGTATGAGTTGGAAAAATCTGTGAATGGCCTATAGGTGTTTAGTAAATACAAACATTCGAACAAGTAAGCATTAAACATGACAGAATCACTGGGTAAAAGAGCCCTGGATTTGGAGTCGCGTAGCCCTGGGTTCTAATTTCCCCTCTGCCAGGATCTGTGCTCTGCTGGCCAAACTGTTTCACCTTTCTGTGTCTGCGTTCTCGTATTTGTAAAAAGGAGCCTTCAACGTGCCTTCCAATTCTAGCTTATAAATTCTGATCCAACTAAACCAGGCCAGGAATGAAGAAGACATTTCTGGTAGGGAGGTAGCCCATCCTGAGGAGGACACTGGGATAGCTGGTGACAGAGGGACCAAGTCAGTGCCACCACTGCTGAGGGGCTGGTCAGGCAGGACTCAGGGCACTCACCAGTCCCAAACGCCCCAGCAGTAAACCACACAGAATGAGAAGCATCCTAATGAAATGGGAAGCCCAGATTAATACTTTCGGTTCACAGTGGCACCCAAAACAAATATTTTCTTGTAGGCTTTACTACAAAAGCTGTCACCTCAGGGCTGGAGGACTGCTCTTTATTTTTTCATCTGAAAAGGACCCTGGCTTCTTCAGAATAAGAAATAGAATCCTTTTCCAGCTACAGTCCTGCCCCCTGTGCCCTCTGTTAGAGGTGAGGAGCATCGGCTGAATCTGAGTTTCAGTGAAATCTAGGATCACAGAAGTTATGCTTTTAATTGTTCTTGTTTATTTGAAAAGAATGAAATCATTAAATACGCCTATTTTATAAGGAAATCTAGCCAGAGTCATATCATGGGGGAAAAAATGAACAGACAAAAAAAGAATGAAATCATTTAATACCAAAGGCATTTTATATTATGCCACTCTATGTCCACCACACCCACGTATTCCTCATCTCAATCCACAGCACACTCACAGGCACACACGTCACCACCTCTCTCTCTCGTATTTCTTAAAGATGCTTATTTACATTCTCAAAAAATTGTGCATCAGATTCTATCCTAGACCTCGGAAAAATCCATTTGACTTTCATATGACCACTGCTCCCTCATTTGCTGTTGTTATCAGGTCAACCTGAAGAATAAAGGCTGGACATGGAAACTGTAGACTAAAACGGTCCAGCCTAGCCGGCGAACCGTGGTTACTCTGCTCAGCAGAATCTCCCACAGGGAGACACACGCAGTAACCTGTTAGGCAATGACAAAGAGTACCCGTTGTAATACGATCAGTGGAAGGGCTGGTGTTTAATTCCCAAAGGCACATCTGGAATAGGTATGGATTGAGATAACTAGAGGGAAATTTTCAGAAAGAAACCTGCAATTCTGTGCCAGTCTTAACACTTACAATGTAGAGTTCGAAGTATTCATGGTTTATATTAGATCTGTTCTCAAGACTCCAAAGGTAAAATAGCTCAAAGTCTAAGAGCTGGGGCTGATTATATTAAACTTCACATCAGCCAGAGGCACTCTTTTTTTCCTTATTTGTTTGTTATTTATTTATACGTGGCCTCGTCCTGAAAAAGAATTTGCCACTGACTGGGACAATTTGCACAAGACCAGCCAATCTCGGCCACAAGATGCTCCTGGACAAATAGTCTCCCAGCCTCTGGTTCTTCAAGCTCATCTTCATGGTCACTGCAGACCCCACAGCAGACAGGAAGCCACACAGACCCAGAAATCTCTTCCATTTCTGCTCCAATCTCTTCTTTAGACTCTTGCATGTACGAGATCCAAAGGACTCCCTCCAGTCCCAGGATCTGGTGTTTGTGCCTGATCTTTACAAGATTCGGATCCTGACTTTTCTCCTTCCTTCTGGTTCTCAGCATCTTGTGATCCTTCAGCTGGAAAGATCCACCCAACTCTAATTCACAGAACCCAGCACTCAACACAGTCTTTTGGCTTCTGTCTTTTGAGCCAACTCCACTCACCCAGAGAAGGGAACGTGAGGCCAAGACTGGATGTGCTGGCATCAGAGAGACACGTCTAGGCTCAGTTGGACCCAGCTCCAAACTTCAGTCTCTCTCCCTCTATCTTGGACGTGGTCCCTGGCCCAGGCCTCGAGGTGGAGATAACACCTGCTCTGCCTACACCCAAGTGTGTTGTATTGATCCAATCTAACCAAATGAGGAATGGGAATGTACGTTAAAACCTTAAAAGATAAAACAAATGTAAATGACTATGATGATCCCAAGCCTTGGATTTTTCATTTTGATTCATTTTAAATTTGTCACATTGAATATCAGAAAAAAAGTTCTTCTGTTGGAAAAAAAGAAAATACTGAGTTTGAGTCATTATTCTGTCACTAAAGTGCTGTGATTTCGAGTTAAGTTCCTTGACCTCTCTGAACCTCAGTGTCATCATCTGTGGTCCTAGTCAATGCTTTTTTTTTCTTTTAAACAAGGAACAGAAGCCCTCTTTGACTTGAGGAGGAGAAGGGAAGTAAGAGAACACCAGGCTGTTTCACAGAACTCAGGGACAGGAAGTTCAGTCAGGCCTCACGAGCAAAGAGGACCAGGAAACACAAAGTCCTCGGGAACCCAGACAGTCTAAATGGCTTCACCTCCTTTTGACGTCAGGAGTTATCACATCTGTGTGTCTTTACAGACTGGCTTTCTCAGCATCTCTCTGCATATGGCATACATGACGGCCACCACTCCAGCCAACTCGTATCCAGTGTGTCTGTGCCCACAGTTAAAGAACTCCCTTTATGGTGGGAACCAGGCACGTAATTATTTAAGCCAATCAATTCCTTCTGGGAGCACCCCAACTCTTTATACTACAAAGTCAGCCTCCCACAGCGCCTGGGTGTTCACTCTGCTCCCAAGTACAACCTCCATATGGCCCTGCGTGCTGCAGTGTTCCCCTCCCCAGGGCGGTGAGTGTTCGTGACTATTCAACTGCTGTCCCTCTCATCTGCCCAGTGTCCCGTGTCATGTCTTTGGCCATCCCCAAAATTTTAGGACGGGAATCCCTCCATCAGCAATAAGGTCAAGAGAAGGCAATTAAAGCAAGCCATGCCAGAAATGAGAGGCAACACCAACTGAGCAGAGGCCGGTGAAATACGGTAATGAAATCTGGGACAAGAACAAAGCTGAGAACAGGGAAAACTAATGACCCATGATTTATAAGTGTGTGTGTATATGAGTGTGTGAATGTGCATGCGTGTGTGTGTGTGTGTGTGTGTGTGTGTGTGTGTGTAAGCAGGCACATTACCTCCATCAACCTAGGGAAGCTGGGATAAAGAAAAACATTCAAATGAGGCAGGAATGAGTAATTGACGATCATAACTGTGATTATAAGGCGTAATTACAATTAGCAGCACAAGAGTGCTAATCATGAAAATAATTACACGTCAGCTTTCCTCCTAAAGAAGAGAGAATGTAATTAAGTGGCCCAAAGGCGGCGAAGCAAACACGTCTCCGGGTGATAGAGGTATGGGGTGAAGGGCTCATGTTCTAAGAGGTAAAGCTTTCTCAGTGTTTGAAAGGAATCCACCAATTTCTTGCACAATATGGGAAAGTAGGTAAGAACAAAGCACGGCGTGAGATTTCTTTTCAAACAAAGCAAACCCAAACTTAAGGTCTGAGGCAGAAGAATGCAGTGATTAAAAGCCAGACAGGCTTAGGCAGGAAGGTATAGCTCATGCTTAGCATGCATGAAGTCCTGGGTTCAAGCCCCAGTACCTCCATTAAAAAAATAAAATTAAATAAGTAAATAAACCTAATTACCTCCCGCCTCCGAAAAAAAAAGCCAGACAGACTCGAACACAGTTTACTGTTTAATCTCATCAGTCACCTACTCTGTGACTACAGACAAGGTCTGTCTCCGCCCTCCATGCCTGTTTCCTCTGCAGTGAAATCATCACGCACGCCCCACCCCCCGAGCTACTGTAAGGAAACAGAGCTTGTAAAACCCTTACGTCAGTGCCTTACCCGTAGTAAGCTCTCAGTAAAGGCCAGCTTTTGTTACGTAACAGAGAAAGGAGAAAAAGAGAAAAAAGACAGGTCTGAGAAAAGTCTAACCCTGTCTTGCTGAGTTTTTCCACTTTAATGCCTTTCTGAATTCAAAGAGAACCTGGCTCCTAACGTTTCTTTCTTATACCTCAGAGTGTCTTGTCTTTTTACCAAAGAGTTCCTACTGTTGATTTCCCTTAAGTCACCCGATGTTAAGGGGTGAGATCAGGTATGTTTCTTGGGGATGTGGTAACAAGTGGCTTAGAGAGAACAGGTCAACCTAGAGCTGGTAGGTTTTTGCCTCCTCAGATGCTGGCTGTCAAGCTACCCCCATTTCATTCATCTCCTCACCCATTCATTCATTTATTGTCTTTATGTTTTGCAGTAGAGACAATGTCGTAAGAGGCATGCCAACCATGTGTACAGCAGGGTGTCAGAGACACATACTATGAGTTTACTGTGTGTTAAACAGGAAGTCTTCCTCTTTGTTTCAGCTGAGCCTTGAAGCTCAGAGATACCACATTCTTAAGTGAATACCTTGCATAAATTTCAAAGAAAGCAGGATAGAGTTCTTGCATCGATGACTTCAATCATTCATCCCTTCTCATATCCACACTCTGGCATCCAGGGCTCTGCCACTCTGACTCAGGGCTTTGGGACCTGACTAGCCTTGGTACCTGGGATATTAGCAAACATGACACAAGCATGACATAAGCAGAGGCTTAAAAAGCACTTCTGTCATTGCCATGAGAACCTGTCCCAGTAAAGCTGCTTTCTGGAGGATGAAAGAGACAGAGAGCAGTCCCCCCAGCCAAGCTCAGCCCAGATACGGAAATGGCCAGTCAACCCCCGATATGTGAGCAAGCTCAGATCAACAGAACCCTAGCCCACCACCCCAAGTACATACGCAACAAATACGCACCCCATTGTACATCATGGAGGGTTTGCAGCTGTTACACAGAATTACTGTGACAATAAATAGCTGATCAATTTTATAACACTGAGAGAGCTCCTAAGCCCATCACCCACACCAAGGAAGTAAAAGTGGAAGAGGAGAGACTTATAAGGAAAATTCCTGTTAAGAAAATCCTACTGTGTGCCCCACCCCCAGGCCAAGGAAGAAGGATTTCAACGGGACCACTCAGAGAACTGCAGTTTGGGGATACGGGCAAGAGATGTGCTGGCTGGCTGTTGACAGGTAAGGTGAAGGAGGCGAGCTCCAACCACAATCACCCCCATTCAGAATCACTGCACCAGAGAGGTGCTAGCTAGGGTATTGCTGAATACCCGTGGGCTTTTGGAGGAGTAAGTCACCAGCCAGAATACAGGTATCTCCAGCTTCAGTAAGGGAACAGCTGGTGAGAGACCGCCAGCTACTGGGAGGTGAAGCACCTCCAAAGAACCAAACAGAGCCGCCTAAGATAGGAAGATTCCATCTTAAATACCTGCCAAGCTATTTGAAGCCAGCTTCCAACAGTATCCATTAAATAAATTTCTGCTTCCCTGGTCCCTCCATCTGCCTTCTCATCTCTAACCTGGAGTGGTCAGAAATAACAGGGAGTCAGACAGAAGCGGGAAACGGAGGAGAAGCTGACCACACCCTTCTTCTTCTGCCGCAGTTTCCCTCTGGGATTTGGCTGGGGCTAGTGGCGGGAGAGAAGTCTCAAATGTGAGTTAGAATTGACTTACTGGTTACTATAAGGCCACAGACATTCTACTTTCTGAAAGTAGACTGTTCGTTATTGAAGGGAATTGTTGGATGTTATACTACCTTGACAGTGACCAGAAAAGCCATGGGAATGCCCGAGCTGTTATCTACTGACAGGAGAACCAGCTGCTGTGAATAGGTTTAAAGGGGAAGCCACGGGGGATGCTGCTTTATGGTTAATTTCCATTAATCTCCATTGTTCAAAGGACCAGACACACATGCCATCTGGTGGAATCCCTTGTTCCAACAGGATCATGATCCATTCCATTTCTGCCAAGCCCCATCATTTCTAGCACACTCCTAGCATTCTCTTCTTGCAAAACACCCCCCACACACACATGTCCCCGTGCATGTACAACAGCACCAACCAACACAACCACCCACAAAAACAACAGCTGAACACCACAATGCTAAACGCTGGCTGCTTGGGGCATTTGCTTGAGTCATGCCAGGCCCCTCAGTACGCTGAACAGTGATGCTGGGTTTAACCAGGCAGTGCTTGCAAAGACTGCCCCTCTTGGGTGGCCGGCTCCTGGCCTATGCTACGGGCAGCGGCTTCATTTGTATTCCTCCCCCACCCCTGCTCCTTGTGGGGAGGTCATAGGGCCACAAGTCATCAGTCAGCAAGGCAGGCCCTCTCCCGCCTCGTGCTCCCAGGGGGCAAGTGCCATGAATCACAGACATGTCCTCCCCTGGGAGCTAGGGTGACAAGGTCCTGTAATTTATCTCACATGAAATGAGCTGGATTATTGGATGAGGCTGGAGGAAGGCAGTCCATTAATTCTCAGAGATAGCTCTTGGCTCTTGAGGGTTTTATTCTGAGCTCACATCAGAGACACCCTGCCTCTGCCTCCTTTGTTGAACCCTCATGGCTTGACTTGCACTCCCTGGTGGCTTGAAGCTAAAACAAGACATAAGACCACTCTTTATGCAGGGAGAATGAAGGGATCACTCAGCCTTTCGTGCCTGATCATTAACCCCCTTGTTCTTGCCATCCCACTGCTCCAAGCCAACTCCCACTCTCCTATAAAAGATCATTTCATTTGACATCAAAAGCCCCATCCATAAAAGGAAAAACTGATAAACTGAACCTCATTAAAACAAAAACCCTTTACTCTGGGGGAAAAAAACCCACCTGTAAAGATGACCAGACAAGCTACAGACTGGGAGGAAATGTCTGCACCACATATTCAACAATGGACTCATCTAGAATACATAAAGGACTCTCCAAACTCAACAATAAAAAATAAACAATCCAGTTAGGAAACAGGCATCACACATAAACAGACATTTCACTGAAAGTGATCTACAGACGGCCAATAAGCACATGGAAACATGATCAACATCATTAGCCATCAGGGAAATGCAAATTAAAACCATAATATCATTACACACCTCCCAGAATGGTTAAAATGAAAAATAATGATAATACCAAATGCTGGTGAAGATGCAGAGAAATGGGATCACTCATACATTTCTGGTGGGGCTGTAACATGGTTCAGCAACTCTGGAAAACAGCTTGTCAGCTTCTTAGAAACAAGCATGTACTTACTGTATGACCCAACACTGTTCTCCTGTGCATTTATCTCAGAGAAATGAAAACTCACATTCAAAAAAGAAAAAAAAATCTGTCCCTGAATGTTCATAGAAGCTTTATTTATAATAGTCAAAGACTAAAAACAACTAAACTGTCCTTCAACAAGTGAATGGTTAAACAGTGGTCCATCCTCATCACAGAATACTACAAAGCAGTAAAGACGAATGAACTATTTTATTGATTTGTGTAACAGCTTAGATGGATCTCAAGGGCATTCTGTTGAGTAAAATAAAAGTCAGTCTCAAAAGGCTGTATGACTGCTTTTCCTTGACAGTCTTGAAGTGACAATATTATAGAGACAGCTAACAAAGGAATGGTTGCCAGGGGTTAGAGCTGAGAGAGGCCTGGCTGTGGCTATAAAGCAACAGTGGTGATGAACAATCCCATATCTTGATTGTGGTCATGGTTACACAGATGTGCACATGTGATAAAATCACGCAGAACCATATGCATACGTGTATGCACACAAATGAGTGTATGTAAAACTACTGAAATAAGCTTTGTGGATTGGCATTTGTACCAATGTCAGTTTCCTGATTTTGATATTATGCTCCAGCTTTGCAAGATGTTACCATCAGGGGGAAAAAAATAGGACTTATCTGTAATATTTTTTTTTTTTTTTTGTAAATTTCCGGTGATTTACAAAATAAAAAAGTTTGGTAGGGGAGAGTATACCCAGTGGTAGAGTGTGTGCTTAGCATGCACAAGGTTCTGGGTTCAATCCCCAGGACCTCCATTAAAAAACAAACAAACAAACCTAATTACCTTCCCCCCCAAAAATTTTGATTCTTATTTTTATAAAGATAATTTCTTTTCCAATCACACTAAAGACAGGTTCAGAGATAATTCCACTGGATTTGTTCATTATTCACGTTATAATTTGGATTCAGCCACAGAACTTCCTTCCCTAGAAACTCATCTTTCTCTTTCTCTGTCTAAGCATTCTGGTCTCCCGTGGTAAATTACAAGGAGAAGGGTCTTGTAAACCAGGAGGTAAGCATTATTAATATTAGTAGTTGCTTCTTCCTTCTGCAGTCTCTGAAGGACGAAGTTTCATCCTGTAAGAGGACAGGATGTCTGTGAGAAAGATCCTCTGTGCTGAGTCACAGAGAAGGAAATTAGAGTTAATATAAATGTAAATTCTGCTTGCTTTCCAAAAGAAGAAATAAGTGCTTCTCCACCATGACAGGCCCAGCATTAGAAAAGCAGCAAGAATATCATATAAAAAGGGCTACTGAGATGAGGCTAGCTAGCCCTGGAGTTTATCTTCCCAGGTCCAAACCCCAGCCCTACCTGTTCCAATTCTGTGACAGCAGCCACGTTACTTCACATCTCTGTGCCTCTGTCTTATCCTCCCTGAAATAGGAATAAAAATGCCCCCTCCCCCATATGTTTGTCACATAGATTGATGACATACAAAGACATAGCCAGGGCCTGGTACAGTACATGCCCTGTAAATGCTGGGGCTGAAGCTTCCCACAGCAAAAAAATAAAAATGTCAGGAGGAAGAAGTTGGCCACAACGAACTATGAATCCCCTCACACAGGGGACCCTGCCCAGATTCTCCCCCTGTGACCCCCCTTCACCCCAGGAGTCACCATGTTCCAGACCTTTCCCTCCCTTCCCCTTTTCAAAAGCTTACTCTAGGTAGGACCCATTTCCTCCCAATATAAATGGATGGTAACTGGAGAAATAGGACCTTGAGCAGGTGTGGGTGGTACCCTGTGATGTAGGCCCCGCAGTGCACAGAGGGAAACTGGAGGGATGGTCTCAGTTCTGACCCTTCCAGATGCGGCCGTAGGACACAGGCTGGTCACTCTAGCTCCCAGGCTAGTGTCCTCACAGGAAATGGGAAATGAGAGGGCAGACCAGATCAGACGTCTGCAAGCGCCTTCTGTAGCGGACCAGAAGGTAAACATATCAGGCTTTGGGGCTATGTGGCGTCTTGTAACGTCTCAACTCAGTCACTGTAGCAAGAAAGTAGCCATAGGCAGCCTGATGGGCCTGAGTTCTAATAAATGTTTAT
Organism: Camelus bactrianus; assembly: GCF_048773025.1. Taxonomy (NCBI): domain Eukaryota; kingdom Metazoa; phylum Chordata; class Mammalia; order Artiodactyla; family Camelidae; genus Camelus; species Camelus bactrianus. The sequence goes on along the minus strand of NC_133564.1, from coordinate 26,901,343 downwards.
TCACAAACACAAGTTTGTCCCGCCAGCTACAGTCTGTTAACCGTGGCCTAGATCAGGGGTTCCAAATCATTCCCCTACCAGGAATCCACATCATCAGGCATCTCCTTGTGGGTGCCGTAATGAGAAACACTGTACTGTTTCTAATCCACTAATTCACTGCGTGGAGTCTGGGTAGAATCAGGTCTGCAGTTTAATTATAAGTATGCTATGTATGTATTTATACAATAATAACACACACACACACACACACACACACACACACACACACACACACAACACCAGAGTTTTCTAGTTCCGTACAAGAACCAGTGTTAACACACTAGGTTCACATATTTCTAACCAAAATGATAAAACCCGAGATTCTAGTTAACCTCTTTGACCTTAACATGTATAAATACAGGTACAGGAAACCACGTACAAATCTCTAACAAAAACTTCAAGGCAGCCTAGAGGTCCGAGGGTTCCCCTGAGGCAGACCCTTTGTCGCACCTTCTCTAAAGCTGAAACGTTGGTTTGCGGCTGACGGCGGCTCTGAGTTGGTCTCATCCCATTTCTGGGCCTCCACTGCTGTCTTGCGAAGAGAAAGAGGTAGGTGGTCTCTACAGCCTTACTGGCCTTGTGGTTCTGTGCTTCGAAGACCCTAACCCTTCAAATGTGTTTGCTGATGTGGGAGACAGCTCCCCCAGGTAACAGGATTATAAATACCACCAGAACACAGATCTCCTTCCTAAAGACCCTTCAGGATGATTTCTGAAGCCTGTTACGTATCAAGCCTCAGGCTTCAACCCCTGAGAAGGAACAGGAACATTTCAGAGGAAGCTGGTTTATATGAATTCCTCCAATTATACCACAAGGCCTTATCCGGCCCCTCAAGCCTTCAGAGTCAAAGCATTTCCCTGAATGAGCCCAAATCTCTGATCCCTTGGAAAGTCCACTGATTTTTTTATGAGACTGCAGACTCCCTCCTGCCTGAAAGGGAGTTCATGGAAACACATTACCTCAAATACAATAAACAAAAATGCAGTCCTGTGTCTCCCCGTCTGTCATCTCCTTCTTAGCATCCTGGTTGGGAAAATCTAGGTTGGAAGCCTGAAGGCCCAAAGGGAGGCCTGGAGCAGTGGACATACCTGTCGGGGGTGGGGGGTGAACCCTGGTGCACTGGTAGCCTGACAGCACAGCCCTGCGCACAAGATGCAGTGGGAAAATACCGCAGGACTGCCTTCTTAATACGCCTGACACGCGCACATTCAGGAAAAATTGGAGTCTGAGTCAAATCCCACCTCCCCATGTGTACCACAGTCTTCTTTTCCGCCAGCCCTAAGACACTTTGCAAATTCTCTTTCCTATTTGTTTAGTGGCCTTGTTCCTCCTGATTTTTATGCCTCTAACAGAGGTCGGGAAACTTTTACCGTAAAGGGCCAGAGAATAAATATGTTAGGCTTTGTGGGATAAATGGTGTCTGTCACAACTATTCAGCTCTGCCGTTGTGGCATGAAACCAGCCACAGACAACAGGGGACAAATGGGTGACACTGAGTTCCAATCAACTTTATTTACAGAAACAGGTGGCCGGCTGGATTTAGCCCACCGGCTATAGTCTTTGAACACCTGCTCTATAATAATACTTAATGGGTTTTTCCCCCTAGAAAAAGCCTATGTGGGAGGCACCTTTATTATCTCCACTTGACAGGTGAGGAATCCAAGGCACAAAGACATGAAATACTTGCCCAGGTCACACAGGTAGTGAGTGCCAGTGCAGGACACACACTGAGGAGTCCACCGCCTAGACCCCTGAACACGGTCTCATGACCAACCATCTCCCTGGGCAGTGCATCACGGCCACCTGTCGGTCCGCCCCAAGGGCCCTCCGACCTCTCCCAGGGAGCTGCAGCCACCGGTGGTCTGGCCATTCTGCCGACTGTGCAGGGCTGCCCCTGAGCGACCCCCACAAGGAAGAGCTATCTATGTATGTTTCACAGAGCTCTGTGTCATCTCTGGGGGTGGGTCCACTGACAAGAAGAATAAATGGATGGTTTCCACCTCTGTAGTAGGAGCTTCATGGCTAACGCCCCTTTGGTGACCCGGGCTAGCAAATAACCCAGAAACCGAGAAATCACAACCCAGCATGGCTTGTGGGTGTGGAACCTGTTCATCCCAGACTGAAGTCTTCTCTCTCCCATCTCCAGAATCAGTTTGCTTCATTTGCCCGTAAGCATTTTCTCCATCCCTGATAGGACCACTTATGTAAAAGTCTTTTATACTGATTTATCTTGAGAGGATGAGAAACGTGTTAATTCTTTTCCTTTCTCTAACAGAGGTACTAGAGAGACGAGGGCACTATTACTAGGGATTGCACCCAGGACCTTGGGCACGCAAAGCATGCACACTACCACTGAGCTATTTCCCTCCTCCAGAAACGTGTTAATTCTTACAAGAACCACTCTGTGCAGTACTCTTCTCTGTGGCTAGTTATGTAGAGTGCCATGGCTTCCTCTGGAAATCAGTAACTGTAAGCCACCCAATGGACTGCTGTTTGAAAATCTCCCTCCCAAGCTATCACTTGAAAATGCCTGGCTTGGGGCTGGCTCACAGGGGTTGCTTTTAACTGCTGCGGCCACCTTTCTGCATCTTTTTAGTGCAGCGTCTTTCTCCCAGCATCACTCTGATGCATTTCCCAGAGGCCCAGCTCTCTCTTCCGGGGGCTCCATCCATACTTCAACACTATGATTTTTTAATTAGCCCTGTGAAACACAGACTGAAAATCAAACGCCAAAAAGAAACTGGGACTCATGGAGTGAAATAGCCTGGATGTCTACCTGGATGTAGGGGCTGAATCCTGATTTCCAGCATGACCAGTCAGGCAGCCAAGAACACGTTTTGCCACCAGCATCTGCCTGTGTTTCACAAGCTGCTGTTTGGAAGTTGACTATACAAGGCCTAAGTCTAGATGATCAGGCCTTTGGGGATAAATGTGCCAGTGATGGTAACTCCAGCGGTCCTATCAGGGATTTCCACGCCCCTCAAAATTCAGAACCAATATCTCCTGTGGTTCTGGGTGCCCATACCAGGGTTAAATACATTTGTACAACTCGGGTTCAGCCTGAGACCACAGACAGCCTTTGCAGTTACCCATTCTTCAAGGAAGAACCACTTTAAGCTCTGATTCTGCTCTTTACCTCAAACATAGTGCCCCCCTAGGAAACCGTCACAGAAGTCATCCTTGACAAAGACTTAGAAAATTACTAAATACCTGCAAAATAATGCAAAAGTCTCAAAAAGACACCAAGGGAAGTCTTTCAAGGGCAATCTTTATTCCATAAATACTGCCCAGTTTCTGAAGAGCTAACAGTTGTGAGAGAGACAGCTATATTGTTTAGACTCATAGACAGATGGATAGAGAGATAATAGACAGATACATACCACATACATATATACACAGATGATAGATACATATATACTTATATATAGATGATTGCTGCATAGATAATAGATACATACACACGTATGTGACAGATGAAAGATACATACATGCATACATAAATACACAGATAACAGACAACAGACACATACACACATACTCACGTACATAGATAAATGGTTGATAGATCCACACACAGATATATATAATTTGTATGAATTATCTGAAGGCAATATACAAATGTTTTCAGCTCTAACAGGAAGAGGAAAAAACATGGCATGAACTCCCAGTTCTCCTGGGGACTAAGAAAAAGCTAAATAGTCCCTTCTCTGGGTCCTAATACCCAATTACAACAAATTCAATATAACCTGCATCAATTAAGCTCCTTCCATGTACCCGGCTCCATGCTAAGAGATGAATGAGCATAGTGCCTGACTGAAACATTTCCAGTCTAGCAGAGAAGAAAGACACAGCAACGAATAGCCATAATATAAGGCAGACTATAATAAGCACTATAATAAAGATACAAAAGTGAAGAAAAATAACACGGTTGTTTGCTTTGTTTTTCCAAGGACCATGAATTTTAACAATTTACCGAGGCATTCAGTGAGGGCAAGGGCTAATTGGCAATCTTCAGAGCTTAGAAACAACAAATGAAATGAAAACAGGATTTCTCTTTCCCCAAAATAAAACATACTGAATTATGACTGCAGATACCTTCTCTGCACTCCTAGAAATGATCTAAACATCTCTTCTTCATTTACTGTCTGAAAAATTCTGTCATCATAGGTCACAGTCTGGAGAAGACACTAAAATAAAAGATCACCATCGCTTCACCCATCATTCTTCTGTCTCTGCCTCAGCCTCCCAGGTCATTAAAGTCTGCATTTCTGGATTTCTGCAGCAAGAAAAGCTTTTGCCTATAGACCAACCTGAAATGCGTCAGCATACCAGCCTTCCGCTAACTCCGGAAGGCGTTTACTCCTCACACCCATCCACTCCACAAACATGTGCTAAGCGCTCGCCATGCACCTTATGCTGTGTCAGACTCTGGGATCACGAGAAAAATGAGACATGGTCCACGGCCTCGATGAGCTCACAGCCACGCGAGGGAGGAGGGAACAAACGGGTACGAAGAAGGACATCGGAAAGTGATACATGCACTACTGGGCTTATGTCCATGGGACTACATGAGACCCAGGTGCCACTTACTCTGCACACAGGCTAAAGAAAGAAGGAGAAAACTGTCAGATGTTTTAGAAACAGTCAAGCAGTCCAGCCCTTGAGGTCTGGTTTCCTAACTTGCCTCTTACCTCTAGTCTCCTTTCTAATTCTTCTCTCATCCTGCCACCAGTTAATGCTCCTAAAGTTTAAGTCCAATTGTTTTAAGCCCTGCTCAAAGACGTGCAATGCCTCAATTATCAAGGAGAATCCAGACTCCTTAGCGTGGCACCCAAGTGCTCCAAACCCCAGCCTCCTCCTGCTGTTCCAGCCTTGTTTCTCTAGTCAATAAATATCTAGTGTCAGGCACTGTTCTGGGCATGAGAGATACTGGGGAAAACAAGACCATTAAGATTCCTAGTTCCATTAGGTATAAAATAAGCTACAAAGATATACTGTACAACAGAGGGGAATATAGCAAATGTTTCATAATAGCTATAAATACAGTATAACCTTTAAAAGTTATGAATCACTATACTGTACACCTATAATGTATAAAATATTATGCATCAACTATACTTCAATTTTTTTAAATGTCAACAAAAAAATTTTTTTAAAGAAAGATTCCTAAGCTCACACTAGAATAGTAGAAGGGAGATAAATGAAGCAAGTAAGCAACAATTTTAAATGGTGATAAGTGCTATGAAGAACAAGGAAGCCAAGTGACTCAAGACAGCAGGGGAGCTACATTAGAATGGGTGATTAGGTGCCATTTAAGCTGAGAGGTGAATAACAAGGGGCAAGCCACGTTACCCTCTAGGGGGTGAAGGTGTCAAACAGAGGAACCAGCCAAGACAAAGGCCTGGCAGAACCATAAAGAGGGCTAGGGAGGTTAGATCACCCAGTACATAGGGAAGGGTGGTGTGAGATGAGGGTGGGGAGAGGACACACCTGGACCACTCAGGCCTTGCAGGCAAGGTGAGGAATTAGGAATTACTCCCTGTCTGATGAGAAGCCATTAGTACATTTTAAGCAAGGAAGCAAACTAATGTGATATCCCACTTAAATGGGTCAGTTTGGCTACTCTAAATACAAGGGATTGAACTGGGGCAAGAGATGAGGCCAAGAGCCCAGTTGGAAGCTCTCGCCCAGTTCAAATAAGAGATGATGGTGGCTTGGACCAAAGTGGGAGCAAGACAGATGGAGAGAGATGAGCTGAGTCTTGGTGCACAGGGGATGTAGATCGACAAAATGTACTCTTGGATCACACGTGGGAGATGGGACAAAGATGAAAGACATCAGAGATGACTTCAATGTGCTTGGCTTGAGCAAGGAGGCTGCCAGTGGTGCCTTTTAGCGAGTTCCTTCTGTATCCTTTTATTTGTCCCTCAAGTCCCCAAACACGCTAGAGTCAAACTAGACCACATGTCACCTCTTGAGCACAACCTACTCTTTTCCAGTATGTTTCATTGTCCATTTCCTTCATCTCCACATTTTGAGACCCTAGACAAAGTTCAAGACTCAAAGCCAATGATCTACTTCCTGAATTCGTCTCCTGAAATTCCCTCTTCTCCTAGTCACAGTGCTTTTTGTACTTCAGTTACCCCACGTGTTCCATTCCACCTCGTATTAGTATACTTAATAGTAATATAATATTAACATTACACATTAAACTAATATTACTGTGTCCGCAAATGCCACCTCCACCTGCTAACCACAAACCCCATCTGTGGCCTGCTTTTCTTCATCTCTGTACCCTCCATAAATCTCTGCATCCACAAACATTTGCTCAAAGAGGTAAAGATGGTGCAGGTAACATTGCCATCTAATCCTTGTTCAGTTCCTCAGTCCTAAACTGCCTTGTGATCATTCTTAAGGAGATCTGGGAGATTATTCTATTTTCCGGATGAGAGAGTCAAGTTTGAATAACTTACCTAAGAGACACAAGGGTGCCAGGATTAGAATTCATTTCCTCGGAGTCTTACAACATCACAGAGAGCCACGTGGATTACATCTACTTCCTCTTTAGACCCCTTCAACAAGTCTGCACAGTGCCTGATTGCATCAAGCCTAAAATGCCAATTCCAAGACCCCATACTATTTTATGAAACACTAAAAAAGAAAAAATGAGGGCAATTGAACTGTGACACCTGCCCAAATACCATCCATTACAAGGGCATCCTGATTCCAGAGATGTTACAATGTAAGGGGGGAAAGTGTGTCTTAAAACTCTCCATTTTATAAGTGAGGAAACTAAAGCTCAGGGAGGGTGAGCACCAGCCCAACATCAGACACAGGCAGGTGGCAGAGTTAGGGGACAAACTCAGGTCACTTGGCTGCAAGAACTGTAGTCTTTGCATATTAGCAGTGCGTCCTCCTCTGTGTCTCTTGGGTTTTTCTAAAGAGGCACAATCACAGCAAGTGAATCTAAAGAAACAGAGATCAAACGTGGAGCCCAGGCTGCATCCGTGCTCTACACTCCTGCCCTCACCCAAAGCCCACAACTTACTGGCCTTTATCGAAATTAGGAGGGGAGATGTCTGGATGAGCGCCTTCGCGGTGGGGGGCACTACCCAGAATTGTCAGGGATAATGGCAATTTATGTTTTCTTCCACACCTGCTCTCTTCCCTGCTTTAGTCAACTGCTAACACAGCCTCTCTCCAGGGGAAGACGAGGGAGGGGCCGAAAGGAGGGAAAGGAAACAGCTCTTCTTCACCACAGCTCAGCAAAATTGCATCTGCCCTCTTTTGCATAGAGCAATAAAGTGCTACATAAAATGCAGCATGGATTTTTAATTTTCTCCTTGTCACTGGGTGCCGTAATCACATAATTAACCAAGTGGTAGAGATAGTCATTTATAGCAAATGGGCAAAACCACCACATAGGTGAGCTACCCAGGGACCAAAGAGGTGACATCTGCCTCTCAAAAAGGCATCTGTGGACTGAGCGTCACCATCCCTTGGCTATTTGGGAGCCAACACCCAAAGAATGCAGCATTACTCTAAAGGCAGGGCAGGGAGTTGGTCCTTCAAGACAAATGAACTGCTGTCGGCTCAGTGGTTTGAAAGACCCTGAAATGATGGGGCGGGGCCAGGAACCCAGGGTCAGGGGCCCCTCCCTCGGCCCAGGATGCCCCTCCTGCCTGCTGGACTTCTGCTCTTCCTTCAAGCACAGCCCAGGTGTTTTCTCTGGAGGAGCCTTTCCTTCCTTCCACTGCCAACCACCTCACCTGAGGCCCAAAGCCCCTCATTTCTACCACTAGTATAGCATTTCTCACAGCCCATCTTGGAAACAAATAACAACAAAAACAAATTATATACATAGTGCTAATATATATATACTGCTGCCATATATATGTATATGACTACTATAGGTATATATATGAATAATATATAACGTATGTAATTTTACACACACACACACAACCACCTCCAGATTGTGGGCAGAAACTAACAGAACACTGTTAAGGCCTGAAAGGGTCTTGCTTACCTGCTTTCTCTCCAAGAGAGGCCCCTCCCCCCATGAGCACGGCGACTGCAAAGATGGTACAAATATCCACTTGCTAAGATCCAGGGATGAGACCCAGACATGGGGTTCAGAGGGTTGGTTTTGACCGACACCAGCAAGCTCCCCTGTCCGCCACCACCCCAACACCCCAACTTGGCTTTGCCGTGGAAGCCTGAAGTCCCAGCCTCGCCTTCTCCACAGAACGCACCCCTTTAAAAGGCAACTCCCCTGGCAAAGGTAGCGTTTGACTTACTGTGCCGCAAACCTCGACGTAAATCGATGTATCATGTTTTCTTCCCTCGAATGAGCAGCCTAAAGAGCAGCAAACACTTCCCCCCTGGCGGGAGGGAGCGGGGCCACAGAGAGGGAAACGGGGAGGCAGCGGCACTGAGTCACCTGAGAGGTAGTAAGTCCTCATGGAGCCTGTCCTTCAGACCAGAAGTCCCTTTCTTCTTTCATTCTTCCACTCTAGCCTCAGAAAACAGGTGTCATCATCGTCATCACCAGCACCAAGACCAGCAGCAGCACCACCCCCATCATCACCAGCACCAGCACCGCCCCCATCACCAGCACCAGCACCACCCCCATCATCACCATCATCGTTATTTTCACTTCACGAATGACAAAGAAAGCTTCAGTAATTGGCCCAAAGTCTAAGTGGAGTTGCTGGAATTCAACCCTGGGCCTTTCTGAAGCGAAACTCAGCCTTTCCCTGCACCAAGGATGGATGCAAAGAGTGGAACTGTTTTCCCTTTTCACCACCCCCATCTCACTCCAGGGCCTCAAATGGACCTTATGCTTTTGCCTCTTCCTCTCTGTCTCTAAGGAGTGAGTCTAACGAATCGTCCACTACACCTTAGAGATGAGACACAGCTCGGGGAGGAAAGACAAATCTATTCACTCAAAATCACACAAATCATGGTGAAATAGCCTTAAGTCTCCTTCAAGAGTGTCTGACACTGGGAAGGGACAGGAGTGTAACTTCCCATGTGTGCCTGCAGCACGTGGGGGCAGGGCGGGGAGCAGAGGGGGCACAGAGGGGGCTCCCAGGGTGCCTGAAATCACCCCTGCCTCTGAGGCCAATCTCAACGACAGAGACAATATGGATCCTCAGAACCAAAGATAAAAATGTCTGAGGCATCTAGTAATCTTTCTCAACTTTCTTAACCCTGTATAAGGGAGAAAAAATAAATTTTTTTTTACCCTTCTAAGTTCTCAGCAGGGGCTCCTAGAACAGAAGACAGATTAGCAAGAGAAAATCATACAAGTGTATTTAATACAAATTTTTTTTTTACCCTTCTAAGTTCTCAGCGGGGGCTCCTAGAACAGAAGACAGATTAGCAAGAGAAAATCATACAAGTGTATTTAATACAAGCTTCTTGTGACACAGGAGCCTTCAGAAGGAAATGGAGACCCCAGGCACGGTTAAGCCTGACTGCTTCTGTGCTAGATTTGATGAGGAGAGTCGTGGGGAAACGGCAGGAGAGAAAGGGGTGTGAGCTAAGTGGAGGAAAGTTAGCAAGGCCTGCTGCTCCCATCCCTGTCAGCATCCCTCCATCTTCAGAGGTAAGCAGTCCCTTTCCTCTGGGTGGACGGAGGGCACCTGTTATGTGAGGCCCTGATGACCTGCTTCAAGGGAAGGTGAGAAGTGCCTTCCTGCGCCTGCTGTTTCTCAAATTCCTTCAGCTTAAAATATTCAGTAAGCCAAGGTGTGACATCTGGGGGTATGTTTCCTGAGCCCAGTCACTGGCCACCTGATCTGATAAGCGTACAATCTCACAGACCCTCAGAGGAGGAAATACAGGGCTTCCCTGCTGAGTAGTCCCATCAGCCAAGAAGTTTTAGTGGAGCCAGAACAACAGGTAGAGCGTATGTCTTTCAAATAGAAACTGCAGTCCAATATTACACCTGCCTCCCCACCCCTGCCCTCTATTGACAGAACCATCACTGCCGGCTGACGCCGGGACCAGGGTGGCTCAGAATGCCCCGACCTGAAGACATCACCTCTCATGTTGGCACACCTCAGCTCCATATATTGTGGGGACTATGCAAATCAGAACATTTCAAGAATGCGTGACTTGGAGGGTCTGTCTTGATGGGAGAAAGTCTCGGAGTACCTGATGGAAAGCAGCGGTTCTCAAAGGGTGGTCCGCGGAACAGCAGCAGCAGCACCTGGGAACTCGTCAGACACGCATATTCTTGGATCCCACCCGGTTCTACTGAATCAGAAATTCCGGGATGGGGCCCAGCTCTCTGTATTTTAAGGAGCCCTCTAGGTAATTCTAATGTTCACCAAAATTTGAGGACCACTTGCACAGTAGGCTGAAGGATGGAGTGAAACGACAAATGCCATCATTTTCTTAATAGCTATTTCCTTCAGTTGAGACTCCAGCAATAATTCAAATGAGAGAGCCATGCAGCGTGGGGCCACCAGCCTGACAAAGGCCAACCTGCCCTCGTGTGAGGCTCCCTGCCTTACGACACACGGAGCCCTGGTCCAGAGGCCCTGGCGAAATGGAACAAATGCAGCAAATTTACACAGTGCCTTTGACTGCCCTGGATTTTAATTTCCCAGGCATGTCCTTGAGGCCAGCTTCACGGAGAACAAACTCTCCCTAAAACGAGAGAAAAGAAAGCGATTCCTTCCTCCCTACCCCATCCCTTTGCCTTGAAATTGTTTTCTCCCATCCTAGCCTGCTGGCTTTAATTAGGAGAAGCGAAGGCAGCAAGCAGGCTGGAGACAGCAGGCGATCTGAGCACAAAAATGTGTTCAATAAACAGCTTTGGATAATCAGAGGTCACCGTGTCTCTGTGTCTGCGTCTGCATCCTCCTCCGCCTTCCTTCTGGCGTCTCCTTCCCCATCTTGTTTGTCTTACCATTTACACCTCATTAGTTATAAGGAAGCCACCAGCTCAGAGTCCTGTTGCTATGGGCTTAGGAGGGGGTCCGTCTTCACGAGAGGTTGAGAAGCGGGAGGAGGGAAGTCGGAATAAATGAAATTATATTGCATGTTCACAATCAGCTATAATTAGGCATCTTACAAACACCTACTATACAAATGCATCACAATGACAAAATAGGGCCTGTCTGAATGCATTTATACTCTGGGCAACAGAGGGTAATTTTTTGAACTCAAGAGGAATCTGCTATGTTAAAAGGAAAAAAAAGTGATAAGTGCCTATTACTACAAGAAAGAAGCCATCCGAAGGGGCCACATGCCTTAGAAGTCCAACCCTATGAGATGTGGAAAAGGTAAAACTGTGGAGACAGTCAAAAGATCAGTAGCTTTTAAGAGGGAGGGGGAAGAGAGGAATGAACAGGTAGAGCAGAGGATTTGCAGGGCAGTGGAACTATCCTGTATGATATCATAATGATGGACACATGTCATTCATACATATGTCCAAACCCATGAAACGTACACCACCAAGAGTGAACCCTAGTGTCAACTAAGACCTCAGGTGATGATGACGTGCCAATGTAGGTTCACTGACTGTAACAAACATTCCACTGAGGTCGGGGCTACTGGACGTGTGTGCGGACAGGGAGTACAAGGAAACTGTATTTTCTGCTCAATTTTGCTGTGAACATAAACCTGCTCTTAAAAAATAAAAGTTTATTAATAAAACATAAAAGTATTCAACTTGGACTCAAAAAGACATGGACTCTAACTCTATCAAGGTCTTGGTTGCAGGCTGGCTGTGCCAAGTTAGACAAGTTACTTGGCTTCTCTGGGCCTCAGTGACACTATCTACAAAATGAGAGTGGTCATTTCTTCCAGACAGAAATGTTGCAACGGTTAAAATGAAGTAATAAGCATAGGAACACAGCCAATGTTTCTTTAGCTAATAATAATGGGAGAATAATATGCAGAATGTGGGGCAGAGATGGGAGACTAGGATTCTAGACTGCTGTTCTGAAGGAGGCACCACCTGTGTTATCACCTGCTTTGAGATGTAAGTTTCTTCCTCCACCATTGAAAAACATTTGCCCCACTGGCCTGCTAGGAACTTGAGACTCAAACAATAGCAACTTCTCAGAGCAGCATATTTGGTTTTTAGGACACTTCGAAGGGCAAAAAAAAAAAAAATGATAGCATCACAGCAGAAATGAATGAGTTACATTATCTACTTAAAAAGCAAAGTCCCAAGAGAACAGAATACAGAATATGTAAGTTGTGATAAAGGGGGTTGGCAGAAAAATCTAAAAATACCTAGAAGCTCGAGGCATTGCCTGGGAAGGCAGATACACTTACAAGGTCAGAATGAGTAGTCAGAGGAGAGTTTTTAAGGTGAGGGCACAAAACTAAGAGAAGAAATCAATCAAAAAGCAACCAGCCAATATCCTGAGCATCTATACTGTGCCAGCCTTTGTTCTGAGTATTTGGAATACATCACTGAGCCACACAGGGATTCGTGGAATTTACATTCTGGTGAATCTAAGGGACAGACAAAAAAAAAAAAAAAAGGTAAATAAATAAACATAATAAGTAAGTAATACAACAAGGTCCTACTGTATAGCACAGGGAACTATATTCAGCATCCTGTAATAAACCATAAGAGAAAAGAATATGAAAAAGAATTTGTATATGTATAACTGAATCAGTCTGCTGTACAGCAGAAACTAACACAACGTTGTAAATCAACTATACTTCAATTTTAAAAAAAAGAAATAACTTTATATAGTATATCGAAAGGTAATATATTCCATAGAAAAAAAGAGGTAAAGCATGGCTGGGGGAAGAAAGGGGGAGCGGCTGCATTTTAAATAGGATGATCAGGGACATGCTAATTGGAAAGGTGACATCTGAGTAAAGCGTGGAGGGAGGTGAGGGAGTGAGCCACCCAGCTCTCAATGGAGGGGAACTTTCCGGGCGAAAGGGATGACTAGAGCGAAGGTCCAGATAGGAGAATTCTGGGCAGTTTCAGGAATAATAAGACCAGTACAGCTGGAGCAGAATCAGTAAGGAGGAGACTGGAGGAGACTGGAGGAGAGGAGATGAGAGACCTGAAGGAGCCAAATCACACAGGGCCTCCCGGGTCACTTAAGGATCTTGGTTTCACTTTTTTTTTTTTCATTTGAAGTATAGTCACTTTACAGTGTTGTGTCAATTTCTAGCGTACAGCACAATAGTTCAGTCATACACATGCATACATATATTCATTTTCATATTCTTTTTCATTATAGGTTACTACAAGATATTGAATATAGTTCCCTGTGCTCTACAGAAGAAACTTGTTGTTTATCTATTTTATATACTGTAGTTAGTGGTTTCACTCTTGAAATAGAGAGCTATTGGCAGGTTGTGAGCCAAAGACATGGCACGATCTGGATTATGATCAAATGGACCACTTCGGCTACTATGCGAAGAACAGACTTGAGCCTACAAGGACCAAGGTAGAAGCAGGTGAGCTTCTGGGAGAACCTTGCATTGAACTTGTCAGGCAAGTGCTGACTGTAGCTGAACCAGGGTGAACAGTAGTGGAGGCGTGAGGGGCTTAGATCCTGTTTAGATGCTGAGGGTGGAACCACCAGGATCACCGGATGGAGAGAAGGTACCAGGCTTTGTCCCTGAGCTACCAGAAGGATGAAGCGGCTGTCATCTGAGACGGGGAGGCTGCCACTGAGCAGGTTTGGGGGAAGATCCAGAGTTTGGGGCAAAGTGGTTAAGTGGAGGAGTGGGCAGAGAGGGGATGCCGCAAGCATGGACCTCGCACCTCTCACGTCTCCCTGTAGCTTAACCTAGGTGTAAGACAGAACACATGGTTTACCAGTGCCATCGGCCTTCAGGCCACATCCAGCAGGAATCGCTCTGAAGCATTCCCTAAGCCCTCAGTGTCCCCCAAACAGTGGAACAGAGATCTAAAGACACAGACATGGAAGGAAGCTTGAATGTATTTGGTTCCCCTCCATACAAGTGTTTCCCCCATGCTCACCCCCACCACCTCTGCCTCCGCTCCAACAGTGCTGCTGAACCCAAGTTCATGTGTCTGACATGCAGTGAGGCCCAACAAACTGAAATGTCAGAGTCTGGAGCAGAGAAAGGTGTATTGCAGGGCCGGGCAAGGGAAACGGGCGGTTCGTGCTCAAAAAGCCCAAACTCCCCAATGGTTTGGTGGGAGGAACTTTTATAGGCAAAATTTGTGGGCAGGGGTGACCTCCGCTGATTGGTTGGTGGGGCGGTAACAGGGTGGTGGTCCAGGAACCTCAATCATCTGATTCCAACCAGTCTGGGTCCACATCCTTGTGCTCAGCCTGAAGTGACCATCCTCCGCCTGTGTGGGGGCCTGACTTCCTGTAGTACTCAGAGATCTGTACCAGATTGTGATGCACATCCCCACAGCCCCCAAGGAGGGACCTGGACCAGGCCCCATCACTGCACTATTGTTTCTTTCTGCATTCCCTCACTCTCCTAATTAGTAACTGTTTGAATCTGTCCTTTGGAACTCCAGGACACTGAAAGCCTTTTTTCCTACAAACAAGAAACAGGGGATGCAAAAAGGCTTTTGTACTTGGCAGGCCACATAGGGTCCTGCTTGGTTTCAACAGGATGGCCAAGAGTTCCCTGGAGTCACATTCAATTAGGTTGTGAGTCATCTGGTCCACCCTCTAGACAGCAGGGCTAGTTATCATCTCCTTAAAGAATCCTCCTGTGTTCACCATGCCCACTCACTCACCCCCACAAAATGTGTTCACAGGAGGAGATCTAATAAATCAATTCCCAGGAAAGTGTAAATGAATCAAAGAAGAAACAAGTGAAAACACTCCCCTCTTAGGGATACTAGAACTTGAAAGTAGCCAGCACCCTAAACCAAGAGAGAAAGTAATGAAGTGTCAGTCAGCAGACCAAGGGAATGTAAGGCAACGGCCTTGGACTCAGATTACTCAGCAGCCACCTTCTGAGAAACTCGTAGGGCTGCCTGCACAACTCAGAGTCATTTCCCTGAAAGTTCCAGTCTCACCCATCCCAAAAGGAGGAAATGGGGTCCCCTGGGGGTAAGCATGCTTCCTCCCTGCCTGCGCGTGATTCTTTTCGTGGGGAGCACCCTTCCCCTTCCCCTGTCTGCTAGGCAGGGACTCTTCTGTGACTCTGCTCCAATAAACAGTTGGCTGGAGACAGCCTCATTCTTTTGCCCCTTGACTATGAGGCCCCAGTAGACACGATGTGTGTGCACGTGCATGCATGCATGTGTGTCGCCTGCACACTGACTTTCTTAAACTCTAGTTGCTCAGGGTTGGCTAGGCAACAGCAGGGCCAGTGAAGCAAGAGGGGAGCCCTCTTGCCCTGAACCAGCTGGAGCCCTGCCCAGGGTCTCTCAGGCACCAGCCACTCACTCAGTGGAGGCTGACAGCCACCTCCAGCAACAATCACAGCTCCTCCACATTTTTTCTGAGGCTATAATGTTAAATCAATCAATCGGGTGTCCCACTCGCAGAAGCTGGGGATGGAGCCTCACTTAAGAGGTGTGAGGGAAGCGATCACCACGTAAGCTCCTTCTCCATGCAGTTTTATTTGAGTCCAGTTCACTCTGTGAAGCCATTACAAATCAGCCCTTAGGAAAGTCTTTCCTCCCTCTGTGGCTCTGCACTGCACTTGGCTACTCCATAACTCCCAGACAAGCCACATACAACCTGAAATGCACCCACACAGAAGTAGGCTGCCCAGGGAGGAGGAAGCATTCTCCCACAGATACACAGGAAGATGCACACCCCCAGGGCGCAGGACCACCAGCATCACCACAGTCCCTCTGACCAGGTCACGTGCCTCAGACCCCACACTGAGGAAATGACATGCCAGGAGAGACGATCAATCAACAATGTCCCCTCCTGATTAACAGATACGCATTACTGTTGCAGCAAAGTGTGTTATAGCTCAGTTGTAACAGCAACCTGGATCGGGGCGAGAGACCAAGCAGCACTTGGAGAATTGGAGAACTGAGGTTTATTATGCCATTGGGCCCAGAGAAGTTAACACTCCAAAGCTCTGGACCCCCTCTGCAGGTTTACACAGACTTTTATAGGCTACCAGTCTAGACTTTGTAACATTTTGTAACATCATATGCAAATAAGGTATAACAAAGGTGACTAATTAGGAACAAGCTTTGTAGAAATGGACCAATCAGGAGTGAGGGAAATGGACCAATCAGGAGTCAGCTCCAAGCAAATGAAGCACTACAAATGGACCAATCAGGAGTTAGCTCAGGGAACCAATAAAATCTTAGGGGTACGTTCCGCTTTCCTAGAAATAAGCCATTTCAGAGTTTAAAAAGTGAGATAATGCCGCAGGGCCAGGGAACTGAATGGTGCTGGCAGGAGGGTAGTGGCCCTGCCTGGGGGTCCTGCGGGTTTTTTTCATGGGGCTTTCCACCTCACTACTAAATGCAAAATAGGGAAACAAGTATAGCACATGGAACTGCATTCAGTATCTTGTAATAAGCTATAATGGAAAAAAATCTGAAAGTGTATGTGTGTGTGTGTGTGTGTGTGAGAGAGAGAGAGAGAGACAGAGAGAGAATGTATATGGATAACTCAATCACTTTGCTGTCCACCTGAAATTGATATGGTGAATGAACTACACTTCAATAAAAAGTAAAATGATAAAAAAAAAAAAAGTCCCCTCTTGCAAGCAGGCTGGCCACAGTAGATGAAAGGACAGTGGTTTTGTTTGTCTGCATTTTGTTTTTAATAAAAAAGAAACAATAGGTAAACCACAATAGTCCAGTGTCCTGAACTATTTCAGGCTGCACTTTCTTTATTTTAGCCCCATCTTCTTTCTCTACAACTTTTTAGAGGTAACTAATCTTGAACCTTATGTTTTCTCCTCCCAAGCCCACTTTAATTTCTTACTCGCATTCTCCTGCCAGTCCATTCCACACACCCAGTACACCCACTGCACTTAAGACAAGCTCAGCATCCTGCTAGAAGAGGCCAGAGACTGCCAGACCCTGTAAAATCCTCTTGATTAACTTCACTGAGGCACTAGGGGGTGCCTCACTAAAACTAAGTGATAAGTAAAAAGATGGAAACCCAGGAAAAAATGTATAGGCAGAAGGAAGTCAGACTCAAAGACATGCCTAAGGAAACGCCACACAAATAAGCCAGAGGCACACATCTCTGCCCCAAAATTAAAACTCCAGCACTTCACTCCATGCAGTGAGCCCCATCCATGCCTGAAAGTAGGTAAATGGCATGTTCAGTATTCTAGCGTCCATATTTAATTTGTTGACACGCAAGACATCAGCCACATCTCTTTGAACCGGAGACATCAATATGATTTAAACGGCTGCCACTTAACGTGGTGAAGAGGAATCAATTGTGCCCTGAAAACAGAAGACAAGGAGGAACTCCATCCCGCGGGTTTCCTGGTAAATAATGAGCCCTATTAATAGCTGTTAACACGAATCAACGGATCATTCCTCTGCCAGCGGCTGTCGGGCTGGGCCCTGCAGTCAACCAGCAAAGAGAAAGAAAACTGACGGTTCAGGGAAAGTCTCAGCAGGGGAAGGGGGCGGGGCCCGGGGCCCTGTCCTAACCTGAGCCAGCTACCGCCTCTGAGGAGGGAGAGGAGGATTCAGCACAGCAACGAGGTCCCGGAAGGGATGGGCACCAGTTAGAGCCATAAATGTCAACCAGAAAGCCTCCTATAAGGGCTTCCAGCCAAGAAAGGGGCCGCAAAGGGCAGGGCTCCTGCCCCCTCAAGATGGAGAATTAAAAGATCTGCTAGTATCATGCTAATTAAAGGGTTTGTGAGGCTGGGTCTAACCTGTCAGAAGACTACCAGGTTATGTTTAGGGTACAGCTTAACTTTTGAGAGTATACCCCGCCCCCCCCGCCCCCCGCCCAGGTACATGACTGCACAGGTGTATTTCTCCTCTCCATTTCTACCAGTTTAAAATATACTCACGAGGCTGGGAAGGGAGGAGGGTCTAGCTCGGTGGTAGAGTGCCATGCTTATTAGCATGCATTAGGTCCTGCATTCAATCCCCAAAACTTCTATTTAAATAAATAAATAAACCTAATTACCCCCTAAAAAAATTTTTTTAAAACACAGCATCACAAAGCAACCATACTTCAATAAACAAACTAAAAATTAAAAAAAATAGAATATACTCACACAAAACATTTTGCAACATCCATGCCAAAGGATAAACAGCCTTAATAATTAAAGAGCTTCTAAGCTCCTGCAAATCACAAAGAATAAACACAAGATCTCATTAATAATAACTAACACTTACAAAAGCCTAAGAGCTTTAAATTATCTCCCTTAATTCTCTCAGATACTTTTGGAGGTACATTATTTGACATACATCCACTTGACAGGTGGAAAAAACCGAGCCTCAGATAGTTTAAGTAACTTGCTCAAGATCTCACAACTAGCATGTGATGAAACAGTGATTCAGAGCCAAGTCTCTCTGTTGCAAGTCTGTACTTTTACACTATGTCATCTCAATTTTTCAGAGGCAGCCCACAACGGAAGAAATACAAGTGACCAAAAAACATTAAAAAAAAAAAAAAGTCAGTATAAGTAACCAAAGAGTCAAGTCCAAAAGAATAATGATCTATGTATTTATTTTTTTGCTCATCAGGTAGACAAAGATTAAGATCAACAAAGCCTAGAGATAATGAGTTTATGGAAACACTGACTCACTTATGCTGTGCTGTTGAGAATGTAAGTTATGGAAGTTACCTTCCATCCTGGAAGGTAGTTTTTTTAAAATATATAAAAATGTAATTTATGCATGCTCCTTGAAAATCTCCCCTCTCAGGAATTACCTTTATGGGATGTTTAAATGAGTAAGATAAGACAAAAAGACATTAATCACAGTATTGGTTTTAAGAGCTAAATACTGTAAACAACATAAATGTCCATTTATAAGAATTGCTTAAGTAAATTATGAAACATCCACACAATAGAATATTACTCACCTAAAATAATGGTGTTGATATATATTTACTGACACAAAGATATCTATGAAAAATTGTCCAGTCAAAAAAGCAATTACAGAAACATATATAAAAATATAAATATTTATCATGCATACCCGCAAAGCAAATTTTCTGGAAGGATGTTTGTGAAAATGGTGTTAGTGCTGATTTTTAGGTTATGAGATTTCCAGAAGCTTTTACTTTCTTCTGTGTATTTTTATGTATTGTTTGACTCTCTTTGAATAAGATCTATTGTCTTTGTAACAATAAGGTTATCCCCCCCCCCAAATAAACCACACATACATCTTTTGGATCGTCAGCTCCAGCCCCCTGTCTATCACACAACAGGTGCTCTTGAGCGTTTCATTAAATAAAAATTAGGGGAGGTGCAGGTAAGGTGTGAGGCTCTTAGTATCTGTGAGGAAATGGAAAGGCCTAATTATGTCCAGCATGGTTCTTTATTCCATACAGACTCCTCGGGGGACCAAAACCCTTTTTACCGTCATCACTCCCTCATATGCCAAAACAACAAAAGGGCACTTCTGAAAAAGAAATGGCAGTGGGTAAACCAGAAGGAGGAGACAATGAGCAGTCAGAATTCAACCCGGCAAGCATTTCCTGGGCACCTGTGCCTGCCAGGCTCTGTACTAGGGACAAGGGACAATGCTGTCCCCACCTTCAAACGCCTCAGTCTGTCACAGGATTCAGGCACATAAACCACGCAGGATGGTGTAGGGCAGGGAGCAGGCAACTGACACGTGTTTAACAAATGTTTCAAAGGCAGTGAAAGTACCACTTCACACCCATTAGGATGGCTATTATCAAAAACGACTGTTGGTGAGGAGAAACTGGAACTCCTGGGCATCGCTAATGGGGAAGTAAGACGGTGCAGCCACTATGGAAAGCTGTTCGGTGGTTCCTCAAAAACTAAACATAGATTTACCATATGATCCAGCAATCTCACTTGTAGGATCTAGCAAATCCACTCTCAAAAAACTGAAAGTCAGGACTCAAACACGCAGACACCGATGACCACAGCAGTGTTATTTGTCATAGCCAAAAAGATGGAAACAACCCAAGTCCCCATCAACAGGAAAATAGATAAACAAAATGTGATACATACACACACACACACGCACGTACACACGGATATTCCACAGCCTTAAAAAGACAGGAAATTCTGATACATGCTATAACATGAATGAACCTGGACGACATTATGCTAAGTAAATAAGCCAGGCACAAAAGGACAAATACTGTATGATTCCACTTCTATGAGGTACTTAGGATAGGCAAATTCATAAAGACAGAAAGACTAATAGAGGCTACCAGGGGCTGAAGGGAATGGGGAATGGGGAATTTAGAACTTAATGGGTACAGAATTTCTGTTTGGGATGATGAAAATTTTCTGGAGAGGGATGGCGGTGACAGTTATACAACAGTGTGATTGTACTTAACGCCACTCAACTGTAGATTTTAAAATGGTTAAGATGGTCGATTTTATGTCGTTTATATTTTGCCACAATTTTTTGTAAAAAAGCAATCATGTGTAACTGTGTGACTGCACAGATACGAGAACGAAAGTCAACGTGCAAAAGTGAAAAGAGTCGATGTGTAGAAATGGGGGCTATGGTCCACATTTTTCCTTTTTTATTTCATTTTATGACCTTTTTATTGTTTTGCCATAACAAATGAAGACTAAAGAAAAAGGATTCCTTTCCCTTTGTCAACACTTATCCAAGTTTCCCTGCTAACTACTTACCTGTAATCCCTGCCCCCACCAGCTTCCAAGATGCTCGGAAGCCCTGTACCGTTAAGCCCTGGGGGCCTGGAGGGTAGCACTTGCTTCTAGCAATGACAGAAGCTTGCACAGAACTAGAGGCTGCTCCAAGGCCCCTTCAGGGTAAAGAACTGCCGTCTTCTATAGATTTGTGACTCAATGCTCCAGAGGACACTGAGGGCAGGGAAGGGTCATCAAATTGTGTTTGGCCTTGGGCTCTGATTCAAAGGCTGCAGCTCCCAAGGTCCTCACCTTTCCCATTCTGAAAGAAAAGGCATTGACTCCAGATGCTTGCAGCCCTGGTTTTGATTTGCTCTTAAGTAGGCTGAATTAGTGCAAGGACATTGTTCCTCTGAGCAGGGTCCCCCAACAGCCTCTCCAGACAGGAGAGGGCCATAAACTCTTTCAGCTGCTAAGCTCATAACTAGACCAAGGAGAGAAACTGGGAATGGCAGGTTGGTTTTATGCCCTCGCACAATCTCTCCCAGTCTATCAACCTGTAGACCCAAACGGTATTAGCACCCCTGACATACATCAGAAGCCACAACCTATAAACAGGAGGAAAAGAATCAGGGAGACATCTCAATTTCATTCTGCAGACAGAAGGCCACTCTCACAGACAGAGAACATTTAACCCCGTAGTGACATGGGCTAAGCCTGATTCTTCTAGCATCAGGACCCCTGTTTCCCAGGTGGAGGCGCTCATGTGGGTGTGCAGGTGGAGTACACACAAGGGTGCCTGGCCAAGCAGGGGGAGGAGGTGACCTCCAGCACCAGGCCCACTCACCCGGTCCCGTCCTTGGCGTGCGGACAGCTGCCTGGGGGAAGGAACACCTGTCTCACGAACACACGGTGATCTGCTTCCAAGCCACATTCCTGTGCCAGCCCTGGGGGCCTTTCCAAATGCACTACCTGTGAAGAACAAGAAAGCCATCCTGCACGTGTCTATGTTCCGGGGTGAACAGCACAGAAATCTGCCTAGAAATTTCTGGTCAGGATGGCGGAGTGGTAGGACCACGAGCTCGCCTCTCCTCATGACTACAACAAAACCACAACTGACAGCTAAAAACCATGGGGTAAAAAGCCTGGAACCTAGCAGAAAAGATCTTCTGCAACTGAAACATAAAAAGGGAACCACAGCGGGACAGTGGGAGGGGGGTGCTTGCGATATAATTGGGCCCCATACCCCAGGGTGGGTGACCCACAAGCCGAAGAATAGTTAAGCTGCAGAGGCCCTCGCACAGGAGTGAGAGTTCTGAGCCCCACGTCAGGCTCCCCAGCCTGGGGTTCCAGCATTGGGAGGAGGAGGAGGAGACCCCAGGACATCTGGTTTTGAAGGGCAGAGGTGCTTAGCTCCAGGAGCCCTAAGGGACGGGGGAAATAGAGACTTCACTCTCTTGGGAAGCACACACAGAATCTCGCCTGCACCTGGTCTGAGGGCAGAGGCAGTGATTTCATAGAACCTGGGCCAGACCTGCCTGCTGGTTTTGGAAGGTCTCCTGGAGAGTTAGGGGGTGTCTGTGGCTCCCCTGGGGACATAAAAGCTGGTGGCGGACATTTGAGGAATGTTCATCTATATGAGCTTTCCTAGAAGCTGACATCTTGCCTGGGTCATTAGCACCAAGACCTGGCCCCACCCAACAGCCTGTAGGCTTAAGGGCTGGGAAGCCTTTCCAGTATGGAATCATACTGGGTAGGAACGCAGCATCCCCCTACCCCATCAGCAGACTTCCTGAGCCCAGGGCCACCTCTAGACACACTCAAAGGTATGGCCCTACCCACCAGAGGGCCAGGACCAAGCTTCACCCAGCAGTGGGCAGGCACCAATTCCTCCTGCCAGGAAACCTGCACAAGTCTCTAGTCCGTCCTCACCCACCAGGGGGCAGATACTAGAAATAAGAGACTAACAATCCCAAAGCCTGTGCTAGGAATCCACAAACACAGGTCAGACTCTATACTGGGACCAGCTGGACCCTGGCCCTTGGGTGACAAGAGAGGAGTGTACTGCTGGAACGCCCAGGACACCTCCCACAGAGGGTCACCTCTCCAAGGTCGAGAAACGTAACTAACCTACATAAAAATACAAAAAGAAATTTAGACAATATGAGGCAGCAGAGATAAAATTCAGGCCAAGGCACAAGATAAAATCCCAAAAGAAGAAATAAGTGATGAAGAGACAGGCAATCTATCCGAGAGTTTAGAGTTATGATTGTGAAGATGTTCAGAGAACTCAGGAGGAGAATAGACGCACAGACACAGCTTTTTAGCAAAGACTTGTTAAATATAAAGAATACACAAACAGAGTTGAAGAATAAAATCACTGAAATGAATAACACACTAGAAGGAACCAAGAATAGACTAAATGAGGCAGAAGAATGGATCAATGAGCTAGAAGATTAGTGGAAATCACTAGCGCAGAACAGGAAAAAGAATGAAAAGAAATGAGGATAGTTTAAGAGAACTCTGGGACAACATGAAGTGTACTAATATTCACATTATACGGGTCCCAGAAAGAGAAGAGAGAGAGAGAAAAGACCTGAAAAAATATTTGAAGGGTAATAGCTGAAAACTTCCCTAACTTGGGAAAGGAAACAATCACCCAAGTCCAGAATGCTCAGAGTCCCACACAGGATTAACCCAGAGAGGAACACACCGAGGCACATAGTCATCAAATTGTCAAAAATTAAGGATAAGAAGAAAGTATTAAAATCAGCAAGAGAAAAGCAACAAATAGCATACAAGGGAACTCCAATAAGGTTATCAGTTGATTTTTCAGCAGAAACTCTACAGGCCAGTAGGAGTGGCACGATACATTTAAAGTGATTAAAGAGAAAAACCTTCCAACCAGGAATACTCTGTCCAGCAAGACTCTCGTTCAGATTTGATGAAGAAAGCAAAAGCTTCACAGATAAACAAAAGCTAAAAGAATTCAGCACCACCAAACCAGCTTTACAACAAATGTTAAGGGAACTTCTCTAGTTGATGGGTCCAGTCACGCTTGCTATGGACTCCATACCAGCCTCTGGGAAGCCAGCTGAACGAGATACACTAACCTGATTAGCACCTGGAGACTGCCCAGTAGGAATGGAGGGGGGAAGGCAGAAGCGGGCCTAGAACCCAGCCGTCC
The DNA here is from genome assembly GCF_048773025.1 of Camelus bactrianus. Lineage (NCBI taxonomy): Eukaryota > Metazoa > Chordata > Mammalia > Artiodactyla > Camelidae > Camelus > Camelus bactrianus. The sequence goes on along the minus strand of NC_133564.1, from coordinate 26,877,426 downwards.
AGTTTCCCACCCCTAACGCTTTTTCTCTCTCCTCTCCCCCTCACTCACTTCCTCGCATAGCCCAGGCCTCCAGGCCTCCAGGCCTCCAGCCCTCCGTCAGCTCGCGCCCTGCTCCGGCTTCTGCAGATACCGCGGAGCGCAGAGAACCCGCGGCCGAGAACTGCGCGTCCAGCCTGGACGCCCCAGTGTGACTCCCAGTTCGCGCACCTGCGCCCTGGCCGCCCGCGGACCCGCGTCATACCTACAAGCGCGGCTCCCGGCCAGGGCCTCGCTCAGTCACACGCAGGAGCCAGCTCCGTGGAGTCACAGAAGTCCCTGTCCCAGCTGAGGAAGGGAGCTCGTGTTGGGAATCACGCCAGCACGAAAAATCCTTCGTCACACTCGACCCTCACACACCAGGGCTGGCTGGCTGTTCCTTAAATGCCAAGACGCACGCTGAGACACGGTGACGCACGGTGACGCACTCCCCGTGCACACACACCAGCCCTGGGTGGAGCCCCCAGAAGCCCCGGAGGTCCAAGGCTGCAAAGTAGACAGAGGGGCCTGTCCCAGGCCCGCCCCTTTCCCAGGCCCCGCCCACTCCACAGACTTGCGTCCCGCCCGAGGGTCCTGAAGGGCTGGCCTTGCTTAGGGTGGGTAGGCGCAGGGCGTGCCAGACTTCCGTGCTTCCTCCATCCCCATCCAGGAAAACTGGCGGAAATCTTCCTAATCTTCTCCCTACCACCCACTCCCCTTCACCATTTCCCTGGAATCAAAAAACAGTGAAATAATTTCGAAAATATGTCGTCTTGTATACAACATGGTTAACTTGGTTTTCTCTGGGAAGAAAAAAAAAGTATCCTTACAATTTTAAAAATAAAATGATGCCAAAGCCTCTACATGTGATGTGATCGTCCATTGAAGTCCACCAAAAAATGAATTAACTGACTACTGAAATGAATTAAATTTTAAATAAGAGAAATAACTTTTTGACTAAGGTAGTAAAACTTGGAAGTCTGTTACTTAGCCAAAAAAAGTAAAAAAAAAAAAAAAAAAAAGGAATCTGCCTAAAAACAGCATCGATTGTCCAGGTAGATAAGCCTAGCGTTTATTTTACCTTTATTCTACTCTATTCTAGTCCATTCTATTCCAAAAATTCTTTAGACACCGACAAACTTCCCTAGGCTTCATTTAATTTTAGGTCCCACCATCAATGGTTCTTCCCTTTGCAAGATGTTCAGTAGTTTTCCCTTGCAAATGCCAGCCCTTCTCCTTTCTCTTTGACTGTCCCCATCGGATCCTCCTGCACTGGCCACCTTCTTTCAGATCCTCATCGTCTTTGCCTCACACCTTCCTCCCTCTGGCCTGAGTGACACCTTTGAGGATAATGTCATCATGGTCCTAACCAGGCCCTCTGTCTGAATTCACAATATTAGAACTCTGTAACAGAGCCCTGAAACTATATAATTCAGGAAAGTGTCTCAAACGATTAATTCCAATTTCTGAAATTAAAAATCCAGTTTCTGTAAGGGGTCATGGGCTCCATCTGATGTAATTCTATCTATTAAAAACAAAATGAAGCATGACCTAGCATCCCCACTCCTAAGTGTACATGTGAAAAAACCCAAAAACACTAATTTGAGGAGATACATGCACCCAAATGGTCATAGCAATATTGCTTACAATTGCCAAGATATGAAAGCAAACTAAGTGTCCATCAATAGATGAATGGGTAAAGAAGATGGGATACACACACACACACACACACACACACACACACACACACACACACACAATGGAATACTACTCTGTCATGAAAATGAACAAAATTTTGCCATTTGCAGCAACATGGATGGACTTGGAGGGCATTATGCCAAGTGAAATAAGTCAGACAGAGAAAAGACACATACTGTGTGATATCACTTATATGTGGAATCTAAAAAATACAACAAACTAGTGAATATAACAAAAAAAGAAGCAAAACCAGATATAGAGAACAAACTCATGGTTACCAGTGGGGAGGAGGGTAGGGACAACATAGGAGTAAGAGAGCAGGAAGGAGAATCTACTGGGCATAAGAGACTCAAGGATGCATTGTACAACATGGGAATATAGCCAATATTTTGTAGTAACTGTAAATAGAAAGTAATCTTTAAAATTTTTATATTAAAAAAAAAAAGAAAATGAAGCACCTGAGGCTGGAAATATTAAGTGACTTACCCCACATCAGTCAAGTGTTTGTGCAAATCTAGGAATAGAGTGCAGCCTTTGCAATCTGTCCCTCTCCAAAATATGCATTTATCCATCTACCAAAGAGAGACCAAACTCCTGTATAGAGAAATAGTCTCTGATATTCTCAAGAAAGGCAAATAAACAACAGACTGTGATAATGATGGTATTTTGCTTTCAGGCACTACTGTTGGTGCATAGCCCTCAGGGGCCCTTGCTAGAGACCATAGTAAGGAAAGAGCTATTAAATATGGACTTAAGAGTCCACTGGCTGTGTTCAAATCCCTCCTCTACCATTTCCTAGCCTTGTGACCTTGGGCAAGTGCTTCAGTTCCCTGATCTGTAAAATGTAACAGTAATGGTCTGATCCTATAGTGTTGAAGCAAGGACTGAATGAGATAATTTAGGGAAGAAGTGTTTAACACAGTACTGACACAAAACTTAAAAGAGGTCCTTCTGCCTTCTAATAGCCTCCCAATCCCAACATGTATGATAACAAATCTATTTTATACACATGCCAAGCCCAGGTGGGTCATGCTAATGTGAGAGCCGAAGATTTTTGTCTGATTTTCATGACCACTGGCATCATGCAGTGCATTCACAAATGTTCCAGGAAGAAAACACGCACTGGGCACAGCCAATAAATATAAAAATTGCTATGTCAAGTTCATTTAAAAACCACATGGTAATTTCCTAGTAATTCTGGGGTAATTGCATATTAATTACCATCTTGTTATAGCATCAATGAGCCATACATTTGATGTGGGAACCTGAGCAGAGATTAAATGCTAAAATGGACTTTCTCCGACTGCTGCAGGAAATGATCCCTGATCACTCCATATCACCAAGGCTTTTTGGAAGAGCCTCCTATGTTAGTGCTTTTTTTTTTTTTTTTTAAGAGCTCAGTAATTACCCAAAGCATCCTCCAACCAAAGTTTCTTCTAGTGTAGTTATGTGAAGAGTAGCCAGGAACATCTACCACCTGTAACCAACTGTTCTCCCCGAAACCACTGGATCAAAGTCTTTCGTGATGACAAGCTCCAGCCTACTGGTCTCTTCATCTGGGGTGATGGTTTAAGTAGCTGCAAGTGTCTTGGTCCTTGCCTCCACCTCTTTCCGGGGCCTTTAGAAATTGATTTGTCCACATTTCCTGCATTGAATTATGAATCCAAAAAGTAAGTCATGTGATCCCAGCTGAATTTCTTGGGAGAGGAATTCTGTATAACAAGACGGTTGGCAAGGTTATATCACTCCGTGAAAGCTGTAATTTCCCTGCAATTGATTTCCTAAAGATAACTCACTGTTTGCGTGTGGTGAAAGCTAATTTAACAAGAAAGATGAGTCTCTTCAGAGCACCTTGATTGGCAATTGTGATAAATTCCTATAATTACTATTGACTCAGAGGAGGATTTTCATTTGTTAAGATGTTGCTGAAACGACAGCTCGGTGGTGGTTTTAAAAAGAGGAAATGGGAATACCAGATGCTGTTCCCATTTTTACAAAAGAAAAGATCAGGGGACCAACACAGTTACAGATTTCAGAAAATTCGTGAAGACCCCAGTGAATCTCAGAGATCCCACATCCTCCTTGTCATTTCTGAGTTGACAGCAAATCCTTACAAAGACCATAGTTTTTAGGCCGAGAGAGTCTGGCTTACTCTCCTAAGAAAGAAACAAAGTCAGGGGTGAGGGTGTAGCTCAGTGGTGGAGCATGTGCTTAGCATGCACAAGGTCCTGGATTCAATCTCCAGTATCTCCATTAAAAAATAAATAAATAAAAGTTTTATAGAAGAATTATTTTTTTAAAAAGGCAACCTAAAGAATGGAAGAAAATATTTGCAAAACATACATCTGATGGAGTTAATATCCAAAAGATATAAGGAACTTCGACAGCTCAACAACAAAAAAACAAACAAGCCAACTTAAAAATGGGCAAAGGACTTGAATAGACAATTCTCCACAGAAGATATATTAATGGCCAACCAGCATATAAAAGATGTTCAACATCACTAATCATAAGAGAAATACAAATCAAAACCACAATGAGATTATCACCTCATACTCATTAGGATGGTCATTTTTAAAACAACAGAAAATTGTAAGTGTTGACAAAGATGTGAAAAAATTGGATATCTTATTGGTGGGAATATAAAATGGTGCAGCCATTATGGAAAACAGTATGGAGGTCTCTAAAAAATTAAAAATTGAATTATCATATGATCCTGCAATCCCATTTCTGGGTATATATCTAAGAGAAATCAAAGCAAGATATTGAAGAGATACCTACACACCCATATTTATCTCAGCATCATTCACAATAGCCAAGAGGTGGAAACAACCCAAATGTCGATCAACAGATGAATGGATAAATAAGATGTGGTGTATACATACAATGGACTATTACTCAGCCTTAAAAAAGAAGAAAATCCTGTTACATGCATTGGCATGGGTGAACTTCAAGGACATTGAAAAATAAGCCAGTCACAAAAGGACAAATACCATACAATTTCACTAATATGAAGTATCTCAAGTAGCCAAAATCATAGACAAAGTAGAAAAGGCTGGAGTTGGGGGTAGCAAATTAGTGTTTAGTGAGTTTTGAGTTTCAGTGTTGCAAGATGGAAAAGTTGCAGATACCTGTTGTGTTACACTGTGAATATACTTAACAGTACTGAATATAAACTTAAAAATGGTTAAAACGGTAAAGTTAATGTGCTCTGTTTTTACCCTCCCCCCCAAAAAAGTTTGCATACCATTAATGCCCCTTATCAAAGGCTTTTGACATTTCAGATGGGTTTTTTTAAGAGTTCATTGTTAGGAATATTAACAGAATACAAGCAAACATGATACTTTGCTTCCTAGTCCCACAAATACAACCTTAACGTGTTAAGAGCCTCAAATGAAATTTTAATTAACTACAAACTGAACCCACTACAAAATGACAAAATACGATTTTTTGCTTGTTTCTCTTGGACACGTTTTTTTTTTTTTTTAATTTTTAATTGTGGTAAAAACATAATACAAAATTTACCATCTTAACAATTTCTGAGTGTAAGGTTCAGTAGTGTTAAGTATACTCACATTGATGTGTGGCAGACCTCCAGATATTTTTCATCTTGCAAAACAAATTTTACATCTGTTAACTCCCCATTTCTCCCTTTCCCTCCGCCCTGGCAACCACCACTTTACTTCCTATTTCTTTGAATTTGACTAACTCTAGATACCTCATAGAAGTGGAATCACACAATATCTGCATAGATAACAAAATACAATTTTTAAAGTATGAGAAACATTGCGTCGCATCAGTCTTTAAGGAATTCACACTTTAAGCATTCCGAGGGATACCAAACCAAAAAACTATTCAGAAACCAGAAAATAACCAAGATTATCAAATCCTGAAAAATTTCTAGAGGTTGCTTAATCTCTCTGTGCCTCAATTTCCTCATCTATAAAACAGAGATAATAATAGTACATTCCTCAGAGCATTATGATGAGAATTAAATGTATTAATACACGTAAAGCATTTGGACCAGTGGCTGGCACAGAGTAGGCACTCGATAAATATTAAATATCATTATTTTGACATGTATTCTACTACAATTGATAATACATCGCAATTAAGACACAATGTAGGGGAGGGTATAGCTCAGTGGTAGAGTGTGTGCCTAGTACGCATGGGGTCCTGGGTTCAATCCCCAGTATGTCCAGTAAAAGTACGTAAATAAATACCTAATGATCCCCTTCCCTCAAAGAAACAACAACAACAAAAGAATTAAATAAAAATATGCAAAATCAATGACAGCTCAAAAAAATTAAAATTATTTTTAAAAAGACACAATAGTTACTCTCAAGGAGCTCATAATCTAAGAATTTAAATGTCCTGCACAAAACTCAGAACATGGTAGAAACTTACCAGTTGTTATTGTTTAATATTAATATTTAATAATCAAAACATGAGCAGAATCAAGCAAATAAAATATATAAAAGAATAACTTCTCCGGCTGAAAACTAAGAGTGTGGCTTTAGCCAACACAGTGACTATTCTCAGACTGTAATCTCACCAAGACATCGCCACTAACATTATTTTGTAAATATAATTAAAAGCAGCTCTATTTTCGCTGAGGGCAAGAATTTAACAAATTCTTATCTCTGATTTTGAAATAGCCACCCAGGAGCTTATAACACAGCTACCTTATTTGCCTGCTCTAGAGACAGATTGAAACTTTAAAATGATTGTAAAGCAGTAAGAGTGGTCTTTCTCCTCCTAATGAAATTCTAAAAAGCTATGGTCTCTTGAACTGCAAACAAGCATTTCTGCCTTGGCAGATTGTTCACACACAGTCAGCCAACCATAGCTGAGCAGGGGTTGTGGCCAGCAATGCTGCCACCTGCTGTACGGAAGTGAAATTGCTCTCCTTAGAGAGAAAATTAAAGCATTAATAGGTGCTGTGGCAAATTGGTGCTCCTCGGTTTAGGTAAATAGCTCTATTATCCTTGAAGTAGGTTACCCTTCCACTTACCTAAACTCACCTGGCTGGTTTGATAACGTATCCCTTTACTGACACTGTTTTACTAACTTCGCTCCTTATACAGCAAATTGGCTTTCTGCTTTCTTCCATTTCGTTTTCTCAAGATGAACTACTTAATACTGAAACACTGCAGTGTCAGAATTTACAGTGATGAACCCCGTTGCCTCGTGTCTCAACACAGCCTGTGTACAAGGGAGCAAGACAACTAGCAAATCTCTTCTTCCCAGAACATAAACATGCACTCATCACATATCTCCTCTCACGTTGGTATACGTGTACCCAGGCATACTGACGAGGAGACTGTTTTTTAATATGTCAGCATAAAAAATTCTTAGTTAAATACAGGATGTCCAGACCCTCTGTTGCCCTGAAATGTACACATACTGATCTAATTACAATTAAGGGAAACAGAAGCAGTCAGATTTCAGAAAAGTTCTGACATAAGCCAAGGTGATCTTCAGCACTCTGTTCACCTTTTGGGGGGCAGGGTGTACTTTACCTTTTCTCCTGCTTTCCATACCCACAATTTTTTTTAAATTTTTTGATGGAGTTACTGGGGATTGAACCCAGGACCTCATGCATGCTAGGCATGCACTCCACCACTGAACTATACCCTCCTCCTGTGCCCACAACCTTTTGATGAGCCTTAGTTGTCCAAGTTATCCTCTTGAGATGTTCAATGAAGCATAGTGTAAAACCTGGGAACTCCCAGACTCAGGACCTTTCCTGAGTCCTCCTCAAGCACCACCCACCATCACCCCATCAAAACTTACAATCCCGGTTTTCTATTCCTGAGTGATCTGGTTAGTTCTGGCAAATCACATTAACTGAAAGCCAAGTGACTGTGGCTAACTGCTTAATGTATTAACTACCCCCAAATATTTACATGTTGACAGAGGCTGCTGTCAGCCCATCACTTAATTAAAAGCATGAATAATTGGCAGGATTTTAGGCACCATGAATATTGACAGAGCCAGTAAGAGAGACTATAAAGATGGGTCAGAAGAGGAAAACCTTTCAGGGACAACCTTTAAGTCATAGTATGCAGACAGCAGCCAACTGCTCCACCTATGTCTAGAGGTTCTTATACACATACACACAAACACACACACACACACACACACACACTCACACACCCCTCTTTATGCTGTATACTCATATACATATACATACCCACACTTCCACACATGCAAAGACTCCCTCAAGGAAAGGACGTGCCATCCACCTGTAAACACAAACACCGTAAGTGTCTCTAGGCACCATTCACACAAGAGAAGAGGAGCAGGACCCAGTCCAGGGCTCACATGCTCTTTCCACGACCCCAGAGCCGCCTTCCACCCACACCGTGGCCCAGGTAGCAAAGTGGGCAGTCTTTAGGGGAAAACAGACATCATTCTTGGCATGAACCATCAGTTGCGTGCCTTCATCATTTGGGGTTAATGTTCCAAAACTTTTTCTCCGACTTTTCTTGCTGAAAGCAGGAACTTGTCCCTACATGTCAGTGGTCCCTTTTAAAAGACTTGGTTGAAGCTACCCCTGTTAAAGAAAAAAAAAAAAAGAAAAAAGAAAAGAAACAAAAAAGAAATCCAAACTTTCCTAGGAAAACAATGTAGAAGGATCCTTTGCGAGATGAGTTTTCCTTACAGCTCCAGCAGAGGTCAAATTAAATGAATGGCATCTCTTATCAAATTAATAGTGCAGTGAGTCATTTCCGAGTTTGCTTTCTTAAGCTCAGAGATTGATGTTATTGGCATATTATCACTTAATATTTGTCCCTGGTAAGTAACCACTTGCTCACCAACCTGGAATAGATGAGGATAAGATTCTCATAAAGTCGATTATGCAGTTATAATAAAATCGTGTGCTCTGAGCTTTAACCAAGGGGTCCCTAAGGACCCAGAAGAAAGCATCAGTCTGTGGGCAGAAATATTTCAGATGGCAACAGCATGAACCAGAAAAAAACGTAAAGTCCAAGGTGTGGATCTGGGCCGTAATCTCTAACATTATTTACTTACTGTTTCCATTGCTGCTGATTTCAGTAAGAGCAGGAGAATCAATTTCCATTTATTATACAGCAGCGTTTTTCGTGTGGGGAACACAAAGAAAAAGGAACAAAATGCTTGACTTCAAGACACTTGGCCTTGGTGTGGTAACCTATTTCTCCAGTCCCCATCAGGCTAAATGTAAAATTCCAGACTCGTACCCCACGGTCATGGTAAATAATGGGCTCATAGCGCCCACCAGAGAAATCACAGCCCGCTGATAACATTTCTCCTTCAGGGGTGCCCCACATTTTAAAATTCAGCCTTGGCTGGAAAATGTAGCTGAAGCCAAAGGCTACGAAACCTAATTAGCAGGATAATGAGAACCCTTGAAAAGAATTGGAAGACTGTTGAATGGGAGCTTTGAAAAGACAAAGTATTCAAGGAGATATTCCATCTTGTCAGACTCGAGGAAAAGCTCAGCGAACCTTCACGTACAACATAGAAAATTTAAGCATAAAGTTGAGTTTCTGTCTGATGTTTGCTAAGAATGGCAAAGAACTTTTCTGTATTGTTGAAAGATTTGTTTCAATAGTTCCAGAGGCTGTTGACTTACAATTCTGACCCTATGAATATCCATTATAGGAGACTACATGTGTTTAGTTATTTGCTACAGTCAACGGTTAGGTCACTAAGGTTGTAAACTATTTTTGTCACAGAAGGCTTATTTTAACATCTACTTCGTGACAACTTACTCAGTTCCTATGACCTCACTCTGGCTACTTCATTTGTATATAAGTGAATCAGCATGTCTTGTGACTCAAAAAAAAATCATCTCTTTTTAGGCTTTTTCCCCCTCCAGTTTTTTTTTAAAACAAATCTTTTGTATTCTGAAAGTTTTATCTCTAAAAGAGATTTTGAATTATTTATATTTAAAATTTTCTATTATTTTTGTTTTTCATCATAGCCTGTCTCACTATTTTGGTAATGTTCCCTTTAGTCCTCAAACTAACTAAAAGGAATCACTCATCCCAAAAGACTAGGTAAATCAAATACTTGTTGAACACTAGGAAGATAGTGTCTGAACATTTGTCATGATAAAAATTAATGTTTTGGGGGTTTTTTGGTTTTTTGTTTGTTTGTTTGTTCTGTCAGCTGACATAATGTTAAGCTTTGTCAGTAGAGAGAGGAAGATGGAGAAACACTTCAGGAGGAAGGGGTTTCATCAGGCATCTGAGCCCAGGAAGTATCTCTGGGGCATGGCTCCTGCAGTGCACGCCGGTCAGCAGCACCCCGAGGCCAAGAGCATCCCCAGGACTGGTCCCCGCTGCAGTCACGCAGTTTTGCAGCAGATTGCCTCCAGCCCCTGCAGTGCTTGCCACACAGTAGCCAGGAACACCCACCCGATTTCTCCTCTGTGCAGTTTTATAGCAGAGTGTCTGTAGTGAGACACCTCCCTGTGAACAGCTTTGCCCAGCATCCCCGAGGGTGAATTTCTGGCAAACTCTAGAGGATAGATTTCCAGCAAGTTACACTGTCAAGGGACCACACTGACTTCTCTGCCAGCCAGTGAGCCCCAGCGCTGCCCTCTCCACCAAGGTCTGAATCCAAACCCTTGAGGAGGGCAAGACCGCTCCTTGGGCATCCTCTCTCAGGGCTAGGGGCGTGGCCACTCCTTACATCTGCCACTCCTATATTCTTTAGAGTTCTCTTTCCTTCTCACTAACCAATATACCATGTTACTCCAATATCCTATCAAAAGCCATCATTCTCTATATTCAATTTTCCAGCTCAAATTAGTGAGTGATTTCTCTCTTCTGATTAGACCCTGATTGTTAGATCACCTTCTCAAACATCAGTGCAAAAAAACCCTCATACATGTCCCCCTATGGACTTGAAATTTTATTTCAGCATTGTAGAGCCGGCTGGCGCTCTCAGAAACCACTCTAAATTTCATAAAAACCCCCACCCCTAGGCTCTCTGTGTGCCTGAAGCTGATTGACAGCTTAACCTCCATTCCCCACTGCAGGACCCTTGCATACCTGCATTTCTGCAAGATAAAAACATCTCCTGAGGTGTGTTTACCCTAACAAAACTAATTGCCCCAGGAAATAACCTAGGCAGACAGGTCTCACCTGCTGCCCTTTTCGGAGTCATAAAATCCTATTGTTCAGAGGAGTCCCTGACAGATCTCACAACCAATCAGGTACCTGTGCACGAATTGATCACGCAGCCCCTGCTCCTTGTGTGCACGGCCGCCTCCCCCAGTAAAAGACCCTGCACGTTCACCCTCGGTGCTCACGCAGTCACCTCTCACCTGTGTGACCCACAGTGCTCTGTAGCAGCGAATCTATTAAACTTTCCCTTTGTTCTTAAATCCTCATGGTCTTTGGTAGATTCTTTTATATGCCCACACAAGCACCAGCCTTGGGTCCCACAACAGGCATATTTACCTCCACACAGATTTCCAGATCATGGGTAAAAATTTAACTAGGGACTTCCTGGCTGCTCTTTTGAGTAGCTACACCTGTCTCTGCCTGCAGCAGCAGGGCACGCTGGTAGCTGTGCCCCACCCGACCACGAACATCTGACAACTCAGCTTTCCAGTTTGTCTTTGTGAAATGATGGGAAGTTGGTACATTATTTTTCTAAACTGCATGTCTCTGCTTATTGTCTCTTCATACATTTGTTGGCCATTCAGCGTTTCCTCTTCTGCAAATTGCCTTTTCATATCTTTTGCCCATTTCTTTTATTGGTGTCTATGATGCTTCACTATCGAATTGTAGAAGTGCTTTATATATCCTAGAAAACATGCCCCTGTCAGTTTTAGATATTGTAAATATCTTCTCTCCGTCTTTCCTTTCTCTGCAAACTTTGCCTAGATGTACTTTATTGAAAAATAAATCTTTTTGATGTAACAGAGTTTTGTTTACACGTCCTCCTCACCCCCAAGTATTCCGCCACGTAGCTGCCTCTGACATACAGTTTTACTTTCGTAGTTAGGTTTTGAATACCCTGAAACTCACTTTCTATTATGGTATGAGAAGTGATCCAGATTGTTTCGTTCTAGTTAGTGAGCCAAAAAATAAATATTCTAAAGGAAAGAATATGATTGTCAGCCTTTGTGGGGGAACCAAAACGTAAATTCCTTACAGTAAAAAGGAATTGTCAGGACTAACATACATAAAATGAGACAGTGTATCACAAAATAATCTATTCCATATCATTATGATAATTGCTACAATGCTGATTATGACTACGATAATTATTGGAATATCAGAATAAAGCACTAAGCCTGTAATCCTCACGGCGATCGTCTGACTGTGACTTTGAATAGCATTATTCTGCTCAAGAGAAATTTCATCTTTCTAGCCATCACCCAGTTGTTGCGGATAATTGTTCGGTTTAGTTGGGTTGCTTTGAATTCATTTTTCTTTCTTTCTTTCTTTCTTTTTTTTTTTTTTTAAGCAATAGTATCTGAGAATAGTCTCTATTCTCAGGAATACAAACCTACTCTATTCAGGCTACATGGTATGGATGGGATCCACCCCCAAACAAGAGTAAAATATGTAAGAAAGGCTGGACAGTCACGGCTCCCAAATTCTCTAGTCCAGGGATTGGTCAGTAAGAACATATGACCCGGGTCTGCCCTATTGGCCAGCTTCATTCTCCTGCCACGGTGATTGGTTCAGTCATCTCACATTGGTCCAATCACAGTTAATCCTGAGATTTATGCAGGCATTACCGGAGATTCTCCCCCCCACCCCACCCTTTCTCTGTTGAACTTAACCTTGGGTAGATACTGACCTGCAGTTGCCAGAAACTACTGCGTGAAGCCTGCCGATAAAGCAGGTTATAAAGCCAAGAAATGGAGAAGGAACTAACTTCTGATGACATTACCTTAAGCCAGATTTCCCCTGGGAGTTTTCAGCTAGATTAGCCAATAAAGTCTCCCTTTGGCTGAAGTCAGTTTGAGATGGGTTTTGTGTTAGCTACGGTCTAATTTACCACTTAGATGTAAATTGGGGGCCTAACTTCCCAATCTTGCCGGCTGAGAAATAGCACGTTGAGAAGCGGTTCAGCAGAGGGAGGCACTCAGCGCTCTCTGGGAGTGAATTCTAGTCAACGGCATAACGGGACCCACCTTCACCTCCCCGGACTCTCCGTCTGGGGCAGAGTGGTCCCAGGCTTGGACTGCGGAGAAGTTCCCCTTGGTGTTCAAACTTCTCTTCCTCTTCTCCATCTCCCCTCCCTTGTTTGAAAATAAAAGAGTGAAACAGCCACTGCCAAGAAAGACATTAAATAAAGCGAAATAGAAAGAAAGCAAAGAGAGGGAAATCAAAGGGAGAAATGTGGTGCAGCCAGCAAAGGCTTCATCAGGCTCACAACAAAGACAAGCTCAATTTCTTTCTTACTGACATGAACGAGCTTGATGTGCATCCAGCAGAAAAGCCAGGCAAATCTGCTTGCTTTTACTGGGGGGGGGGGGGGGGGGGTGTCCCAGGATCTCTGCAGCTGCTTGCAAATTGTTTAATTCCACAAAAGGTCGTCTTTCTTGATTGGTTTTCATTCCTTTCAATGTCCCACCAATCAAGTGCTGGCCAAGCACGTGGCTGCCTGCCCGTCCTGATCCCCCAGGTCAGCAGCTGTAGCCTCAGCCCGGAACTGGTCTGCCCTCCCTCGCAGTGAAAACCCTTCCTCCAGGAGCCGCTCTGTAATTAGAAACCCTAGGGCCCCAGTGGATATTTCCTGAATGAGTAAGTGTTACTGAATAAACTCTGTGCACAGCACTAGAGTAGGGGCTGGGCATGAAACAAAGAAACGTAACTCAAGGGAACAGCTAATTCAATGTAAAAACGTAAATACAGTCAGGAGCTGAGATTCAAACTCCCATCTTTATATCCAGAGTTCTTTATTCCATCAACAGGATGTCTGTCTGGGACAGAAAGTGGGGAAAGAAAAGAGGGATGGAGCAAAGAGATAAAAAGAAAGAGAGATTTGGGAGGAAGAATTAAGCATGGGATTATTTGTTGGTTTTCTCCCATATGGCAAGCATTAAACCAGACAGCTCACGTTATATGTTACCCAATTTACTCCTTACAACCATCAGCAAGGTAGCCATTACTAAGTCTATTTTTACTGATAAGGATTTCAAGAGGTTAAAGAATTTCCCCAAGGTTATAAGACTTCTAAGTGTCAGAGCCAGAGTTAAAACACGGTTCCACTCAGTTTTAAAATCTGTACCCCTCCAATGCCAGGTAAGACCATCTCTTCACACTCCAGTGCACCAGAAACCTAAATTTTATATTTGTTTTATGACATTGTGTCCATTTTTTAAGTTTTAGAAATGTTGATATAAATATGATTTAATCATAGAGAAATAGAAATGTGCTTTCCCTTTCCCTGCCTAAAAGCAGGGCGTGCATTTCCCTTGTGAAGGTGCCCCCCCTGCATCACTGGAGGTGGCAGTGGAGATGAATCTGTGTAAACAAACCTCAGAAATAATCCTTATCTCCCATTAGTTCCCCCACAGATTTCCTAGCCACTTCCCGTTAATTTACCTATCATCCTCCAAAGTCTAAACCTTTTCTTTGTTAAAAAATGTTATGTAAGCCTCCAGGTCTGACCACTTCTTTGCGTTTCACATCTTTGCTGCAAACCCCTAGACAAAAAAAATAAAATAAAATAAACATTTTATTAAATTTTATGTAATTTTTTAAATGTTAATTAATTTATGTTTATTTTTATTTAGTTATTTTATATCTGGCTTTTTTATATCTAGTAATAGCCCCCAGAAATATGTGAACACCATCCTTAACACGATTAAGGATGAGTTAAGAATTCTTTTTTCTTGTGTTGAGAACTTTCAAGATCTACTCTTTTAGTAACTTTCAAGTATACAATACAGTATGAACCAGGGAAAGGCCATGAAATGAGAATTAAAAGTAGAGCCCTGGGGAATTCAAATATTTCAGTGGCAGCATAGGAAAAGAGGCCACTGGAGAAAAATGAGAAGTGACAGAGGGAAGACAGGCCCTCACCAAGGTGGTGAAGGGTTTCTAAGTTCCTGGAAACTGAATTCCTTCTGCAATGTCTACACGTTTGTTATTTCTGATTGGTTACCACCAATGGTCAGTGTATTCATTTGTTAAGGTTCCTGTGACAAAGTCCCGCAGACCAGGGGCTTAGACAGAAGTGTAGTGTCTCACAGCTCTGGAGGCGGGAAGAGCAAGATAAGGGTGCCAGCAGGGCTGGCTCCTTCTGAGGACTGAGGGAGGGTCTGTCACAGGCCTCTCCTTGGCTGGTGGACGGCCACCTTCATGGGCACATGACATTTTCCCCGTATGTGTTTCTGTATCCAAATGTCCTTTTTCCTAAGGACTTAATAAAAGGTCGCCTTTTGTTAAAGGGCCACCCCACACCAGTAGGACTGCATCTTAACTAATTACATCTGCAAGGACCCCATTTCCAAGAAAGGTCATATTCGAAGCTACTAGAGTTTGGGGGGAACATAATTCAATCTGTAAGAGGCAACGATAAAACCCTTAAAAGACCTGTCTTGCTTTCAAGAAACAACTAGAAACTGGAGAGTTGCTCTTTCCCTCGACAGCCTTCCTTGTCCAGAAAAAAACTCCAAGTAGTGAATTTTAGCCGTAACCAAGGAGAGCGGTGACCTCAGTCCTCCTTGCACACCAAACTGGGAACTGATGTCCCTGGTCCACCAGTACCACAAGCGCACAGAACACGATTCGAATGAACAGGTTCTGTAGAGACACAAACAGCTACGAGGGTTCTTGGCCAGGTGAAATTCACCGTCTGAGCTGAAGACGTGTCACGTCCCTAAGCTCCTTCTCCCAGAGACCAAACAGAACGTGTGCTGCTTATTTCTGGCAAAGCCTGTCCTCGGCTGCTTATCCATCACGAGGAGGCTGGGTGGAAAGGGCAGCTGGGTGACGACGCTGTCCCCGCTTGAGGTGGCCCCAGGAGTCAGCAGCCAACAGGGAAGACTGCTGCTTCGGGGCACCTTGGATGACTTGGCTTGAACTCTGCCCACGCTCAACACCTGTCTTCCTTCGACCTTTCCTATTTTAATAAAAGCCACGCTCCCTCCCCTACCGCCAGGAACAGTGCCTCTTCCTCCTCCTCCTGGGGGACTCCTTGCTCTCCAGAAAGGTCACCCGTTTCACAGTCAGACAGCGTTAGCGATCAGCTGGTGCCTTCTGCCCTTTGCTAAAGTAAATGATCATTGTTCGCTGGGGTAGGATTTACTGTCTCCCCAGCTCGCTCTTTGTCTCCCATCCTTGGGGGTCTTTTTATTTTCTTTATGAACTGGTGCCCTTCTCCTACGCCCACCCCCACTCCCACCCCGCCTCCTTCCTACACACACACACACACACACACACACACACATGTTCACACGTTCTTGCCTATAAAGGCTCACTATGGCAGCTCAGGAAGGAGGGGCCGCAGCTGCAGACAACTTTTGTGTTCCCGCTGAAAGTCATCAATTGAAAAAGAATATGACAATGAATATATGTATGTTCATGTGTGACTGAAGCATGATGCTGCACACTAGAAACTGACACAACATCATAAACTGACGATACTTCAATAAAATATATGTATATATATACAAAAAAAAAAAGAATACAGTCCAGAGGTGGAGACAGACATCCATCAAATGATAAATTAGGATAAATTGGGAGTTTGGGATTAACAGATATAAACTGCTGCATATAAAATAGATAAACAGCAAGGTCTTACTGTTTAGCACAGGGAATTATATTCAACACCTTGTAATAACCTATAATGGAAAAATATGAAAAAGAACATATATATAAATATACAACTGAATCACTATGCTATAAGCCAGGAAATAACACAACATTGTAAATCAACTATATTTCAATTAAAAAAATTTCTGTTTAAGTCATCAGTTGATTGTGATAGACACGGTGCAACATTCCAGGCCCTGCCTTCTCCCATCAAAGCTACTCTCAGCATCTCAGGCCCTGTGATTTGGCCATAGGCCACTGGGCCTGCAGGGAACGCTCACGGGTTCTATTCAGGTTTCTGGCAGCAGAGTGAAGCTCCCAGATCAGTGATGTTCGCAGGCACCCACGACCAAGCACAGCACTGGGTTGCACAGGATACGAAGTCTGGACAGCGCCTCCCGCACCCAGAGCTGAGGGCCTGGCCTAAAATCCACAGTGAAGACAACACCGAGGGGCGGGGAGGGAGGTGAGATTATGAAGGGCCCACCTGCACTCCTAGGGCCTCCAGCTGAGCCCACTTCCAGGTGAAACCTGAGTCCAGGCTCCTGTCCAGCGCTGTCCCCTGACAAAATCTCGAAGGAGGTCAACACAGTCTTTCCCCGACACCTTTTGCTCAAAAGCACCTTAGGGGCATAGACAACACTTCTGAGCTCCAGAAAGATGTGGACAACTGCCAGCCCAGCCTGTGTTTCAGTGTCCTAGGGACTCACAAACACCAGGGGTCCAAACCTGAACCCCTATCCCCCCCACACCATCCCACCTGCTTCCTCCCACCCGGCAGCACGCTCCCTCACACCCCACAGCCGTGGACCCTCCCCTAAACCCTCTCCCTCCCACCGCCTTATCAGGTCTTCCCTGTTGCCCATTCAGATGTTGGTAATAACCCCCCAAGACAGGATCCAAGGCAGTGGGGCTGGCGTTCTGACTAATGAGACCTGTGCTCAGGACTGAATCCTCCCGCTAACCTGCCACGCCGTTTGAAACAAGGCAGTGAACTTGTTAGCCTCAGCTTCCCAACGTTTGAAATAGGATTCAACACCACCTTTGCAAGATGGCGGGAGGATTTAACGAGGCCATCTATTAAGAGATGTTTGCCAATCTCCTTGACTTCTTAATTCCACCCCAGTGCCCTTCACATTTCCGCCCATGGGAATAGTGACCCCTGGGGGCAGACACCCCTTAAACAATAATACAGAACCTCAAACTTCTTTGAGATTTTAAAAAATTATTTCTCCATTTTACTTCATCTATGATATCTAAGTGATTTTATGTAGAAAAAATATTATGTTAGATCTTTGTGTCTTGAAAGGTCATATTATAAATTTTACTTTAATATAATTCTAACAATATATGTTCATTTATTTAATAAATATGGATCAAGGTCCTGATGTGTGCCAGGTACTGGCTAACTTATAAAGACACATCTTAACTGGCTCTCATTCAGTAAGTGATCTGTTGTTTAGTCTACCTTAAATTTTTTTATGTGGAAAAAATATCTTTATCATCAAAAATTTTGAACAGGTATCATATCACATTGATGACTGAATTTATACCAAAATATGTATTCAAAGCAACCTTATGTTAAGCCATCAATCCAGGCAAAAACTACCTGCACTCCCTAAACCTTTGAAGTCATTTATTTTACACTAAAATATGAGGGGAGGGGGTTAATATTTGTAGGTTTTATTTCCAGTGGACAAGATGAGAGAAGGTGATATTTGCAAGTGTAGTTAACCCTCAAACAGTGTCGGGGGTTCGGGGTACCAACTCGCTCACAGTATAAAATCCATGTATAATTTATAGTCAGCAGTCTCTCTGGATCTGTGGTTCCTCCGTATTCACGGTTCCACCATATCCGAGGTTTCACATCCGTAGATTTAATCAACGGATCGTGCAGTAGTTTCTATCGAAAAAAAATTGTCATGTAAATGGATCCACACAGTTCAAACCCATGTTGTTCAAGGGTCAACTGTCCTTCTGTGCAAATAACACATGTTGGGTGTGGCTAGCATGTCCTCCCACTTAATGAAGAGAAAATCTAGTGTGTCTCCACCACTCCATTTTCTCTTTTTAACCCAAATTTTACGGCAGAGACATTGAATGTGCCACTAAAACATTTGATCGGCAGAAGATAACTCAAGCTGATGCTAAAGATCTCCTTGAAGGGGATTTGCAGAAATATTTTCCACTTCTACACCTAACTTGTTATAGTTTAAAATCTACATTCCTTACACATCCTTTCTTCACCCAATGGCACATTGTAAGAATATAGTGCACAACGACAGAGGGTAAAAACCAAAAGTATATAAAGATGACCACGGTAGCTACTGGTATGTACCTCAGTGGAAACCCATCTGCCAAGTGGGGGAATCACATGACACTCATTTAAAACACACTCAGAAGTTCTCACGTTATTCTCTTTGTAAAGGGCAAAGAATGTTCAAATATTATTAGGTGGATTTGTTCGTAGAAAGCGAAACCCACTACTGCTGCCGTTAGCGAGGTGGTGGCTACAGAAGACCTGTGCAAACCAAGTACCCGGAGCACTTATAGCAGGTGGTGGAGCTCACGTTTCTTTCCAGCCCTTCAGTAAATGTCTTGAGCACATCCTGTGGCCAAAGAGATCATCCATTCCATCCATTACAAAATCCAAATGTGACACTGTTGCTCCTGCTTGAAACCTTCTGTTCTCTCTCCAGAGACTTGAAAATGAGATTCAAATCCCTCTGCAAGAAATTCCCAGAACCCCAGCCAATCTAAGTGCAGCCAACACACCCGCACTTTTTGTGGACATTATCTTCTTCTGCAATTCTCTACCTTTGCTGGGGTGTGTCCCCGACTCCCTGGGGTGTTTCCCCTACTTTTCCACTCAGTTAACGCCTTCATATCCTTCTTAAAGTTCAAAGTTCTCTCTTACCAGGAACCTCCCTGATCAAAATGTCTCCTTCCTCCACCCACTACATGCTTCCTTTTCTGAAAATGCATTCACAGCCTGACTAGAATGCTTGCCTTTGCAATTAAGGTAACAGAGATGTGGTGAGGGATGCCTCCTTCCTCAGCTTCCCCTCACCCCCATTTAATTAGGGAACTCTGTGCAAAAACCTACCCCACAATCTCAAAGGCTGAGAGCCACAGAGATTGTTCTTGTCACTACTTGTCAGTGGACAGTCAGCCGTGACTTTCCTCCTTGTCTTTGCGGGTCTAGGTCAAAGGAACAGTCCTCGCCTGGGACGTCTTTATTTCTTGGAAAGGGCGAGAATCATTCTGATGGTTCCTAAAGCTTCTCCCAGGACCTGGAACACTCCCTTTCCAGCCATATTGGCCAAATCAAACTATACACCTAAGCCTGATAACGGGGGAGGTGGGAAAGTGGCCTCCTCCCAAGTTGCCACGGTGAATCTCAGGACGACAGGCAGAGATGGAGACCCCTCTTGCAAGGATGGAGAGAGGAAGTGGTCAGGAGCTGGCCGGCAGCTCCTCTGTCCGCACTAGCAGGAATGAATCCCTGTGCTGGTGCTGAATCGTGTGGTGCTGAAAAGGCAGAGCCCACGGATGCCCACCTCTGGGTGAGCAGTAGCCCCACCCCCCCAACTTCTCGTGCTGAGCCCCACAGACTTACATATGTTTTCCAATCCCTTTTCAAAACGGCTGCCTTGATATTATTTCATAAGATTCTATTCCCTACTTCTGAGATTTGCTGTGTGAAAGAATTCGTTGTTCCCATCCAGCACCTCCTTGACAGTCTCTACCAAAACAAACCCACGAGCCCTTCTCTTCTTGCTAAACGTGAAAGTAAGCAGAGCAGGGACAAAAATGGCCAAGAACAGGGGGCTGGGAAGACTCAGAGAGCCCCCCGGAGGCCCCAGACACAACCTGACCGCCTTTCTTAGCAGATACGAGGAAATCTCCAAAATACCTCTCTGAACATGGATTCTCCTACCTTCTTCCATCTTTTGTCCTAAGGCCTAAAACATCAAAACAGTTGGGTTTGGTGTGAAGCTAATAAAGCTTCAGTGTCAGAATCGTATTATTTTCCTAGGCTCCTATAACAAATTACCACGAACTTGGAAACTCAACATTGCACTTATTTATTTTTCTTACCATCCTAGAGGTCATGAGTCTGAAATCAGTGTCACTGGGCCCAAATCAAGGTGTGGGCAGGACCACACTCCCTCCAGAGGCTCTAGGGGACATAGGTGACATTCACAGGTTTCGTGGAACAGGAGGTGACTGTCTCCGGGGGGACCATTTTCAGCCTTCCACAAGGCCCGCACATACACGGGTTCCGC